>NC_134214.1:37878492-42878492 GCF_965140235.1 Caretta caretta | reverse complement strand
ACCTAATTTTCACAGTCACAGAGAGAAACGCAAATCTCGGTTTTAGCTAACTGGAACCACCTGTTTGGTGCCAGGGTGAGTCAGCACAATATCTCTGCATCTCTGGTACCGGAACCTCATGTCAGGATGAGTTAGAAGAACTCTGTATTTCTGTGCAGGGACCCACAATCTGACCCTATTAGAAACACAGATTTGACATATTTAGTCTTAGGATATCTTTCTCAGTATCGCATCTTAAAAAAAAAAAACAACAAAAAACCCTGTATTGACTTCCAACAAGTGTTAAGATAGGTATCATCAAGAGAGAAAAAGCTATCTTCCAGCTTCTAGAAAGGCAGAAATGGGGGGAGAAAAGACCATGGGAGCACTGAGAAAACTGAAGGATTCCCTCCCCGAAAGACTCTGTGACAAGGAATTGAAATATAACATGACTGCGAACAGGTATGCGAACAGAGAGATCATAAGGTCGATGCTGTGGTTCTATGCAAGTGTAACTGAGGGCAGGATTTGGACCACAAGCCCTTTATCATTGATAAATTATGATGGTGCATAAGCCAGGAAGACCGCAGCTTGACTTTCAGAACCAAGGTTCAAGTCTACAGAATTACAACTGGAAAAAGTAATCTTTATACCTGTGGACCGAGCAAATGTGATCCAGAAATCATTGTTTTTGCAGTGACTATCCTCAACAGACGTACATTTTAAGATACTCATGTTGTGATTACTCTACTCAAAACTGGAGCTGTGGGAGAGCACTGAAGACCAAGTTTTGCCTAATTAATGAACAGAATCTGTAACTAAACACTACATTATATTTAAGCACACCTCCTATTAAACTGCATTCAGCTAAAGACCTAAAAACGTCAGCCAGCATTCATCTGCAGGACTCCAGCGGACACATCATTTGCCACATTTCTCTCATGACTTTCAAAAAAAGACGTCTCTTAAATATAGTCAAAGTTGTTTAAACTGAGCATCAATTAAATTATAGCTGAAAAAAATGCCTATATTTTATGATCTGCATAAATTGGTGGATTTACACAGCTATCCATCATGCTGGAGCAAAACTACAGGTTATTTTTTCTTCTTGTCATAAAGGTCCTCAGATGCCAGTGAGAAAGGGATATAATTAGGTTATTCAGTCCATGGCAGAGTCTCAATGACTGATGACTAGAGGTGCCAACTAGGAAGACGTAATAAAATGGTTAAATTGGTTGAATTGGTTAAAATCAGGCAAAAAACCCAAAAACATTTGTTTAGTGTCTAACCCTCGGAGGGTAATATTCTTTGATACTTAAGAAAAATGTCTCAATAACGCTGATGCATGGCAATTGTATTTTTGATGGCCTTTCCTATATGATACAAGATTATCCCAAATTCTTTTAAGTAACCTCAGGTCTGTTAATCTCATTTATTATTTGCTTGCCTCAAGGCTGATCTCTTTCAGGCTCTGGGCATTGGCCACTGAAGGAATGTCTACAATGCAATTAAATACCTGCAGCTGGTCATTGTCAGCTGACTTAGGCTCACGGGGCTCAGGCTATGGGGCCGTTTAACTGTGGTCTAGACGTTCAAGCTCGGGTGGGAACCCAAGCTCTGGGATCCTTCCCCCTTCCAGGTGCCTATATCACAATTAAAATGCCCTATAGACTGAGCTTCGTGAGCCCAAGTCAGCTGATACAGACCAGCCATGGGTGTTTAATTGCAGTATAGACATACCCTTAGGGCCTGATCTAAAGCCCAGAGAAGTCAATGGAAGCACCACTGCTGACTTTAATGGGCATTGAATCAGACACGTACACCAGTCTCCCCTGTCACACATATCTTTGCCAGTCCCATTGATTTCAGTAGGGTTACATGGGAATAACTAAGTACTGAATTTTAGTCATTGCATTAACGGAACTGCATGGAGTCACTGGGAAAAGAGTTTGGGCACTTTCCCCTTTTGTTAGAGATTGAAATTTTTATATCTCAGTTGACTTCTCAAAAGGTGCACTGTAAAGTTGGGGGTTTTTTTGGAACAGCAGCTCAGATCACTAATAAAATATTACAGCTGAATTTTATAACATCTGAAAGTAGCTTCCTCTTTTACTTACCTGATGGAGCTGAATCCAGGACTCTCCGTATCTTGAATGAGCTAACGGCATTCCCAATATATGCAAAGCACCATCTTTTTCTGTGCTGTTTTCGGTTCTTGCAGCATCAGCAATATTTGCAGAAGGGTCAAAGAATCAGGAACAACTCAGGGCTTGACAGTTAAAATGAGGAAAGGGTTTAAATGTTTCATTTTTAAATGAAAATATGTTAGTGCATTTTTAACTTATTTATAATTTATACAAGGCCATGGACTATGACCTTCCCCCTCCCATACAATCTTTTGGTCTAATTTGGACAGATACAATACTGATATTTAAAGCTCAGATTCCCACACTTTGGTTCATGGACTATTGGTGGCCCCCAGAGCTAATTCTGCCATAACAGTGAAGTGTCAGCTTGCCTTCAAGCAATAACACTTCCTTCTAGTTATAGTTCAGTTCTGGATTCTGAGTCTGATCCAAAGTCCATTGACTTCAATAAGCCTTGGATAAGACTCTGTCCTAGAATGTCAAAGTTTTTCTGACCATTTGGAGTGATAAATACCCAAGCATTTCTCTGCACCCAGCATGACTGTGTCAAGTCTTCCTGTCAGCCTTAGGCTTGGTCTACACTAGAAAAATAGATTGACTTAACTATGTCACTTTGCGGTGTGAAAAATCCTCACTCCCCAAGCGGTGTAGTTAAGCCAACCTGTTTCCTGATGCTTCCCTGGACCCAAGAGGTGTAGTTAAGCCAACCTGTTTCCTGCTGCTTCCCTGGACCCACTTGAGGAGAACAGGCAGTCAACTGAAGTAGTAGGAGCCAGCTAGGCCCTTAAGACGCTGATATCTTCCCTCACTCAGGCCCTGCTACCAGCCTGCTCATTTGTCCCCTTCAATTGAGTGTTGAGACCCAAAATAGCTGGCACAGAACAGCAGTCATGAGTGAAAGAAGAAAACGCCCCTCTGGGGTAGCATTCGGAAAAAGAAAGAAAGCAAAGGAAGCTTTTCTATCTAAGCAGGAAGGAGCTCTCCTGAGATACATGGACACAAATGTTCATGGTGAGCCTTCCGGCCCCAGTGAGGATGTGAGTGGTGAGGAGATGCATGATCTTCCAGTTAGTCAGAGTGCAGGTGACCTGGCAGCTACTGCAGCATCCATATCGCTGTCTCAAATGGCTGTAGCCATGCACATTCCTGAAGAAAAGTGTAGCTCAGAGAAGAGTGTGGTGGAGGCGCAAGAAATAGCTGCTGCTGAGTTTAGTTCCTTAGGTCGAGATGATCCAGGACTGTGGACCCACTTGAGCAGTAGCCTGAGGGACTTCCTTGTAGTGCATGGGCCACAGCAAGTGAAAAACTTCATGTTCCTCAAAGACAATGAAAATAGAAGTTTCCATCCAACACATTACTGGCACGAAATCCCCAATGGTGACAAAGTGGAGAGGCCATGACTTATGTACTCAAAAACCCAGAATGCTGCATCCTGTTTTTGTTGCAAACTCTTCCAGTCTAATGTTCCAGCCACATGGGGTTCGACAGGAACAAAGGACTGGAAAAATCTGGCTAGAAATCTGGCATGCCATGAGAAGGCAGCAAATCACCAGAGAGCATTCCATAGGTGGAAAGAACTTAAGGTGAGACTAAGGTTCAAGGCCACCATAGATGATCAGCATCAAGAGAAGATTGCATCAGAGTCTCTTTATTGGCAAAATGTTCTGAAAAGGCTCATTGCCATTGTGAGAATGCTTACTACCCAAAACCTAGCACTGCGTGGCCCTTCAGATCAGCAGTATGTGCCAAGCACTGGAAACGTCCTTAAAATTGTGGAGCTGATGGCTGAGTTTGATGCTGTACTCCAGGAGCATCTAAGAAAAGTCACCACCCAAGAAATGTACACACACTGCTACCTTGGAAAAACAATTCAAAATGAGATCATACAGTTACTGGTAACAAAAGTCAAACAGAAGATTGTGGCAGATCTGAAGTCAGCAAGATATTACTCTGTTATTCTGGACTGCACACCTGACATCAGCCATACTGAACAAATGACTTTAATGGTGCATTTTGTAACAACAACAGAACCTAGTGAAAATGTCCCTGCAATGGTGACTGTCAGAGCATTTTCTAGAATGTATTGACATTGATGATACTACAGGAGATGGTATGACAAATGTGCTTTTTAAAAAGCTGGAAGATACGGGAATTGCGATAGCTGACCTGAGAGGTCAGGGCTACGATAATGGTGCCAACATGAGAGGAAAGAATAGAGGAGTGCAAACACGAATCCAAGAGTTAAATCCTCAAGCTTTTATTTGTCCCAGGCAGTTCTCGTTCATTGAACTTGGTGGTCAGTGATGCAGCAACAGCTTCTAGTGAGGCTGCTGAATTTTTTAATGTAATTCAAAGCATCTATATATTTTTCTCTGCATCAACTCATCGATGGCAAATTTTGAAGCAACATCTGGGAACATCCTCTCTGACACTGAAACCACTGAGTGCCACACGATGGGAAAGTTAAGTGGAAGCGATAAAGCCTATCAAACACCAATGATGATGATGCCATAGTTGCCATTATGGAGGATAATGCTATGACAGGAACTGTTCATGGGAGAACAGTGGCAGAGGGAAATGGAATCACCAGAAACATACATAACTTCACATTGCTGTGTGGCTTAATGCTCTGGCATGACATACTGTTTGAAATAAATGTTGTAAGCAAGAGACTCCCAAGGTGTTGACCTTGATATATCTGGAGCAATGGAACAACTGGACAAAGCAAAGCCATACCTACAGTCTTACCGGTCATCTAACCTCTTGCCAATGGTGAGTGGCCACTACAGACTGCAGTCTGCTCCAGTGAGCGGGAGCTAGATGATGACTGGCAGTAGCCACTGAAGCAAGGTGGGTTTAGAGGGTTGGGGGTTCCCCTGTGACGGGAGACCCAGAGAGAGTGGGGCTACTGCTGGGGCAGAACCCCGAGGTAAAGGGGCACCGGGGTCGGGGAGGGACACGGGGCCAGTGGCAGGTGAGCCACCAGGCTGCACAGGGTGCTCTGGGCTGGAATCGAGCCAGTTCCCAAGATGACCAGCAGGAAGTGCCATGTCGGTGAGTCTTGAACTTGCTAGACGCTCACGTTGGAAGGACAGAAAATACACAAGAGAGAGGAACCAAACTGCAAAGTGATCCAGAAGATTAGAACAGTGCAAGCCAGAGGAAGTGAGAGATGTTTTTATTGATAAACTGGAGAGGAAACAGTCAGCTTCGATACAAAATGATAGTGGGGGAGGGAACCTTATCACACAGCATCATCCACTGGATTAAAGGGATCTTATTTCCATTTTGTCTCCTCATTACCCTAATATTTTCATATGAACAAGTATTTTCATTTGCCATTGGGAAGCAGGCAGGGGATATGAGATAAGGGAAAGAGAAGATCTCTATCTTTAGAAGTGGTTTACTCAATAGAGCTTGACAACCATTGCGTTTGAGGGAAACGATCTTCAAGTCACATTCCTATCTGCAGTTTTTAACCTATTATTGTTACCAGAACCAGCCAAGATGGCTGCATCTGGAGTGGCTAGAAATCAAAGGTATTTCTATTTGTTCCGTTTATTTACTTCATGCACTTGACAGCATTCTGTGTAGAGTCAATGCAATTTTATTTCTACTTATTTTTGTGCCACTTCCTTCTTTCTCTCATACCACTTCTTACTTGTTGTTCCCCTTTGAAAATTTCCATGGGGGCGGATGGAGCTGCTATTTATAAAACCATTTGCCAAATTAAACACACTGCTGCTTGTCCAATAGAGAAAATATTTTTGAGCTCTTGCTAAACCAACAGCAGTCCCCACCTCTTGCAAGTTCTTTTTTTTTTTTTTTTTTTTTTTTTTGCAGGAGCACTAGAAAAAGGAATGGTTCTTTTGCTTTCAGAGGGGATTTTCCAAACTGAGTGCTATGGCATACTAGTAATGCTGATGAGGTGAAGAATTTGTTGAAACAACGCATCAGTGACGCTAGCTAGTTTAACAGCTGTAGTAAGACTACTTGGGGAAACACTTTCTGGTCAGTAGCATTCTGCACTAATATGAAGAGTGTGGCTGAGTGACCCGCGGGCTTGGGAACAAAAGAATTATCATTCATTGTTATGTGTTATGTGTGAAAATGTGTTAACATTTTCGTATTAGTTACTGATGTTTGCTTAACGGAAGGCCAAAATCAGTGAGGTGCTGAGCGCCCTTAAACCCCAATGCAAGCCTATTGACTTCAGGGTTGACTTGTCTCTTTCTCAGTTCTTCATTTTACTGATGACCCTAAACTTCCTGGAAGGACAGAATAACAGCTGTTGCAAACTTGCTCTTCTGGAGATACTAGAGACCTTTTAAGTAACAGTATGCTCTTACGTTTTGCTGGCTCGCCTGCAACTGCCCTAGCAATAAGCTTCCGCTGATAAGGCTCACTACATTTACGCTATGGGTAACTTTGGTTCCTACTCCAGAGTTCCCACTATCATTACATTCCTTTTATGTAACATGCACACGCACATGCGTGTGCGCACACACACTCTACATATAATTTAACTAAAATTTTAACTTTTTTACTTAACAGTATTAACTTAATTTAGTATCCATAACTCTAATCTGAATACTTAAAGGTCTTGAATAATTAGTCTCTGTATCAACCAGTATAAGGTTGCATGTGGTAGCATTGGTTCCTTTTGATTTTTCTTTCTGAAGATTTGACGTGTTGCAAGACTATACCATGTCCTCAATTTGACTAAACATGCCTGGCCAATACACAGCACCTTGAGATCTACATAGCTCTTCTTCCAGAAGACCATTATGAATAACAGCCAAAATCTCTTTTGTGAGACTTTCCAGGAGTATGTCACTTTTACAGACAAGTCCATCTTGTACATGTAGTTCCTCTCTATATCCCTCTGGTACTTCAGGACTCATCTAGCCATCCTTTCAAAATAGTTTGTCTTGAGGTTTGCAGGCCAACATCATTTGCATTAGCTGCTTGACATTCCTGCAGTTTCTGTTCTGAAATAGGCAAATAAGCAATAAATCTCATGATGGCTACTTCAGTTTCCTCTGAATTTAATCCTTCACCATGCAACATGTATGCTCCGGATAAACCATCAGCTATTGCTAACTCTTTCCCTGGTCTGTCTCAAACTTCCAGTTGATATTTCTGGAGAATTATCAACCACCTTTGAATTCTCAGTGGAGTACTGGACAAAGGTTTTCTGAAAATGGCCTCAAAAGCCTTGCAGTCTGTTTCCACGGCTATTTTTTCCCCATAGATAAACAGATGAAAATTGAGTACAGCCAAATTACTACTGCAAACATTTCTTTCTCTACTTGGGCATAGCTCTGTTGTGTAGCTGTCAGAGCTTTAGAGAAATAAGCATCAGGAGCCCCGTTCTGCAGCAGTACAGTCCCTAAACCGTAGCACTTGCATCCACAGACACAGTAACTGGTTCTTTGACTTTAAAGTACTTCAGCACAGGTGCTCTTGTAAGCAATTATTTCAAGTGTTCAGATGCTTTGTCATCGCAGAGAACTTAACATCTTTTCCCAACAGTTGGCTTAAAGGAGTTGTTATTGTTGACAAGTGTGGTTACTTTCCCAAGGTAAGTAATAATTCCAAGAAAACTTTGCAATCCAGCCTTGCAGGTCAGTGTGGCCATTTCAGTTATTGCAGCAATGTTTGACTTGTCAAGTTTTTAGAACTTCCTCTGTCAAGCGGTGCCCCAAATGTTTTCTCTGTCACAGCCTATTTGCATTTGCTCTTGTCCAGTTCCAGGTTCCTTTCACTGTAGAACTCTTGAGCTTTTCATCTGATATTTCCCCATACCAGTATATCATCTATATAATATTCAACACCCTCCAGACCTTTAATTGTCTGTTAGGATCACTCATTGGTACGCTTCAGGAGCTGAACAGATGACAAAAGGAATTCTGGTGAACCTGTACCTGCCATTGCCAAATGGTGTGTCGAATATACAGAGTCTAGAACTTTACATTCATCTGTATTTGCCAAAATCCACTACTGGCATCTAAAACAGCTTAGACTGCTTCAACTAACGTGCTGGTGATTTCCTCTACTGTACATAATTGAAATCGTTCCTTTCTTATGGCTTTATTTATATTTCTTGGATCCAAGCATATTCTTTATTTCCTCTTGACCTGGTTTGTCTACAACTACTATAGAATTGACCCATTTTGTAGGTTCTTCCACTTTTGGTATTACTTGAAGCTATTCCACGTGGAGCAATTCTTTTTCTACTTTATCCCTTAATGTCTCTGGAACTTTGAGTGTATGAATTACAGATGAAATTTATGAGTTCATCTTTATGCTACACATCCTAAACCTTCAAATACATCTGTGTATTCTTTAAATATATCCCAGTCACCTTCTGATTCTTCCTTTAGCATATTGACTTTTTGCACTAAATTTACAGACTGTGACAAGTTTAAGCCCGGCATGGCTTGTGACTGCATGCGTGGGTGCTTACTAATGAATGGCATGCTTACGTTGCAGTATGTGTGCATGTTTTTCCGGTTTATCCAGCCTTTTTCATTGTTTTCAAGTCATTTCATCTGCATGATATGTCCACAACATGTTCAAGCGTTATATTAGTCTCCCTCAACAACCTAGCTCGCACTCAGATTGCTGCAATGCCATACACAATGAGTGATTCACACAGTTCTCCAAATTCACAAGATTGTGCTGCCAGTTTTAAATCAGTCACACGTTGGTCTCCATCTATATGGTTTGCAGTGAAATATTTGCGGCTGTCATATGACACGTGCCTTTGCAGAGCACAGTCTGCCTCACACTTATTCTTTAACACCTGTATTTTTCCTTTACCTGCTACATCAAATTGAAAAGTGTTTCATTCCTCTCTTGCTCCTTCACTAGGGTTCCTAACTTTCTAATCTCACAAAACTGACCACCCCTGCCCCACCCCTTCCCTGAGGCCCCACCCTTCCCCGCCCCTTCTCCAAGGCCCCACCCATGCTCACTCCATCCCCACTCCCTCCGTCATTCCCCACCCTCACTCACTTTCACTGGGTTGGAGCAGGGGGTTGGGGTGTGGGAGAGAGATGAGGGCTCTGGTTGGGGGTGCGGGCTCTGGGGTGGAACTGGGGAGAAGGGGTTCAGGGTGTGGGAGAGGGCTAGAGCAGGGGGTTGGGGTGGGGAGAGGAGGGTGAGGACTCCAGCTGGGGGTGTGGGCTCTGGGGTGGGGCTGGGGATGAGGGGACTGGGGTGTAGGAAGGGACTCCGGGCTGGGGCAGGGGGATGGCGTGCCGGGGGAGGGTGAGGGCTCCGGCTGAAGGTGTGGGCTCTGGGGTGGGTTGGGGATGAGGGGTTTGGGGTATGGGAGGGGGCTGGGGCAGGGGGTTGGGGTGCACGGGTGCACGGGTGGCCAGGTAGGCTCTGCGCGCTGCCCTTGCACCCACAGGCACTGCTCCCACAGCTCCCATTGGTCGCTGAACAGCTCAAGTCCTTGCTTCCACTTTCTCCAGTTTTTCTGCTGCATTTCCTTCAGACACAAACTTTCCTGGAGGTTTTAGTTGGTCCTTTGTTTTTTCAGGTCTGTTCTACCCTTTTCTTTCATCATGTGAGAACAAATCGAAAAGTAATAACTGTTGCCAGGTACTGAAGACTCTATGTAACAGTAAACACTTTACTTAACATGTTGTTGAGAACTGTACATATACATATTTCTGGCTTGCCTGGCAGGTTCCAAGTGCTTTGGCAATGTGCTTCTGCTTATAGGTCTCACTATATAATAATTGCCCCCATACAACATTATGAGTAACTTTGGTTCCTACTCCAGAGTTCCTATCATCATTACACAGAGAGCAAATCCAGGAACCAGAAGAAAGCTGACAGTATAGCAGTAGCTCTCTTTTATTGTATGTATGTACCTCTAATCTGAGTCCAAGAGCAATTTAGGAAAAAGTCACTTCTTTGTCCACTAACAAAGAAAACTGATTTCCATTGTCCTTAATGAAAACAGAAAGTGGCAGGAAGAGAGATTTTAATTAAAAAATGTGTCCCTAATGAATAAAACCCAAACTGGATTAGTTTGCAATTCAGAGGTCAAATGAATCACTGCTTTATCTTCAGGAAGGATGATCTTGTAGTTTTGGCACTTAAGTGGGACTCAGGAAAAAAATGGGTTCAGTTCCTGCTTTTTCCACAGATGTGTCCTAAGTCTGTTCACTTTCTCCTTCTGAGCCTCAGTTCTCCACCTGTAAAATGGTGGGATAATACTATTTCCTTATCGACTTACATTATAAGCTCTTGAGGGCAGCGACTGTCTCTTACTATGTGCCTGATTTGCTTGTACAGTATCACACAATAGAGTCCCTGTTATGGGTGGGACTTCCACATGCTACTGTAATACAAACAATAATAAACTGCAGTCTATTTCAGGTACTTCCTGGCCCCCCACACCAGATTATCCGAGCACCTCACACTCTTTCGTGTATGTATCCTCACAACGCCCTGTGAGCTAGGGCAGTGCTATTATCCCCGTTGTACAGATGAGGAACCGAGGCACCGAGACCAGGATCCCCAAAGATATTTAAGCTCTTAACTACCATTGAAGTCAATAGGAGATAGATGCCTACATACCTTTGATGTTCTGAGCCTAAACAACTTGCCCTCAGCCAAATCTGTGGTGGCGCAAGGAACGGAAGCCAATGTCTCGTGTTCCAGTCTAGCACCCCAACTACTTGACCTTCTTGTGAGAACTTGGCCTACAAGTTTACATTAGTTACAACCTCAGCTGTAAGGAGTGAGTGTGCATTCATATTATGTCACAACAACAAATGTTGATGGGAGAAGTTGCAAAAGTGAAACAGAAAAACTAAGTTAAGTCTTAAACAAAAGGCCTCCTGATATAACCTCAGACTGTGTTAAGAGCATGCTTGGTAAATAAGAAAACTGGAAATCAATTAAACAAAATTGGTACACCGCAAACTAGGCCTATCTAATGGACAAAATACGGAGAATGCAGGGTGGAGGGGACTGGCTAATGGAGTGAGCTTCACCATCATGACTGCGAGTCCACCATCTGTTGAGACTATAGGCCTGCTTTGCTCAAATCCTGAGAGATGTCCTGATCAGAGAGAGGGACCCAGAGGCCATCACCACCTACACTCACTTCAGCTAAATCCCAAATACCATCTGGGATATGAGACTTTGTCTCCCCTTGCATTCATTTCCTTCCCTGTCTTATTTCTTCTTTCTCCTCTTTCCATTTGTCTAATAAGAGTCCGGTTTAGCCAGCCAAGACAGTATATTCTGCTGTACACCTGTGACCAGACAGGCAGCTAGAAGCAATGCTCTAAAAAGTTCAATGCTGGTACAAGTTTGCCAGGCCTCAGAGTCACAGATGCAGTGCCTGTTTTTTCTCCAGCAGTAAGGATGCAAGTGAAAGTCAAACCAGAGACAGAGGCTGCATTTTCATCTTTGTTTTTCTTTTATCTCCCCTTGTGTGTCTGTCTTGTGTTGTCTTCTTGGGAAACAGGATCAGACTTTAACAACAGGAACAGTGACAGCTCCAGCTCATCTTAATTAACTCCCCCCCCCCTCCAAAAATAGACAGTTATTACTATCTAAGAGACTGCCACAAAAGGGGAGCTTTCCTTCTAAAATCTGGACCCAGTTAATGGGAACGGAAACAAGGGATGTTGCTAAAATAAAAAGCTTAATACTTTATCATTTCAAATGCTTTCACTGTTTTTCCTACATCTTTAATAAAAGGTTAAAAGGATTTGTAATGGTGTGTTTGCCATGGTACTACACAGGCTGAGGTCTGTTTATACCAAAACACAAACCTTGTTTGGCACAGTTTAGTGTTGGACACTGATGGGGTTATGATAACACCTTTGACTCCCTTCCACCTAAATTATTAAAACCTCTCCTTGATTTCTGTAACATCTTTGTATAGTGTTACAGGAACTTTGCTGTTAGTCCTCCTCCTCGAGCTGCCCCAACTATCCAAAAGTCATTCCATGCAAGTGTGCTCAAGTGACATAGCAAAAATCAGCCCATGGACATTGTTTAAATATTTTTCAATTGTATTTTGTGATCTCCTTCCTTTGCAGCAACTATAATCTGCTTTCACACACCAGCCAACCACAAGATGCCGTCATTAAGAAAACTAAAACACAGGATGGTTTGTTTCCTCAGAAAGAGGAACTGTTACATGTGGGAGAATACTGTCTGCACACCCCTTCCTTCTCCTACAAAGATGAGTGAGTTCATGGAGAATCTCTTCCCTTGGAAAATCATTCATCTGGTTTAGCTGGATTGTTGATTTCTAGGTGTGACACTAAGCACCCCAGTATTCACAACCTGTACACTATTGTAATAATCTTTATACAAAATATGCCTTGTGAGATATCATTTGAAAATGAATAACTCACTGATGATTAATAATCTTGCACCATGTATGTATGAGGTGGGTATTAAGAATTATGGACATGTACTGGAATTATACCTGGTTTGATCATATTTTAGTGATGTCAGGGAGTTGTTAAACAGGTCTATCCCAAAAAAATGAATGTGTGTTTACCTCAGGTTACATATAAGCTCCCAACTTGTTGAGACAAACCTCACACTAGCATGTGTGGGAGAACACAGCATGGCATCTACACCCAGCAGGAGAAAGCAGCTTGCTCTGGGTTTAATTTTTCAGAAGAATAACTTAAAAGGTTTACTGGGCTAAAAAGACAGGGGGGCTGAACTTCAAGTGATATTCAGCTGATTGAAAACAATATTACTGTATTATAAGAGCATAAGCATATTTTATTTTGTTTGGCTTGTAACTTTCTATCTTTTATTCCTTATACTTGAATTTATTTCATTCTATATATAGTTTGTTAATACATTTATTTCATTTTTACCATAAACCAACTAAGTCCTGTGTTTAAAGGGAAGGATGTAGTTACCCCAGTTACATTTAATTATCTGTGTTGTGTTTTGTTTTGTTTCTTTAGAGGAACAAACCATATTATTTCTCTGAACTGCCCAGGAGAGGACTGGATATTGCAAAGCACATGGTTTGGGGAAAATTCAGAACTGGGAATGTGTTGGGGTCATCCAGCAAGTAGTAACCAAGGCTCATGGAAGTCAGAATAGGGCTGTAGATGGGCTGCTGTGGCCTGTTTACCACAGATTTGCATATGGACCCTGAGATGATTTAGGAATCTGATTCTGGAACCACAGATCTGCCCACAGTAGGTACAGACATTTCCTGGAGGGTCAGCCACCTGCTGAGAGAAAGTTCTTTCTTTTTACTTCCTTCTCTCTCTCTCTTTTCAGCTTTGAGGGCAAGGTGCTTCTCCTTGAAGCAGGCCACTGCCTGATGGAGGATATGGTGCCATTTGGGTTGGTTGGAGGTTTGCTCCTCCCAGCTTGTGGTATCCACATCAGTTTTCTTGAGATAAGCTTTCAGTGTATCTTTATAGTGTTCCCTCTGACCACCACAGGATCTCTGACCATGGCTGGGCTGAGAGTAGAGGGCTTGTTTTGGGAAGTATGAGTCTGGCATCCACACACAATGTCCAGCCCAGTGGAGTTGCTGCATGAGGATCATTGCTTCAGTGCTGGTGACATTGGCTTCAGTGAGGATGCTGGCATTAGTGCAGCGATCTTACCACTTGATGCGAAGGATCTTCCAGAGGCATCATTGGTGGTATCTCTTCAGACTCTTGAGCTATACATAGGTCATCCGGGTTTCGCAAACGTAAAGGAATAACAGTTGTGTTACAGATCTGGATCTTGGTGTCCTTCTGTAGGTCACAGTCCCGTGAAAATGTGTTGGAGAAGTTTCCCAAAGGAAGCACTTGTGCACTGGATCCTGTGCTGGATCTCATTGTCGATTTTTGCATTTTGAGAAAGTTGGCTACAGAGATAGCAGAAGTGCTCAACTGTCTCCAAAGTCTGTTCCTTGATGGTGACTTGTGATGGGTCATGTGCAAGGGGCCTGAAACACTAAAGCATAACTCCTCCTTTACTTCAGTGGGATCAGGATTGGTACCTAGGATATTATCTGTATTCCCATAGCACCTCTCATTGCCTAAGTAATAGACCAGGACCCATTCCCTAGGCATGGTGCAAAAAAACTGTCCCTGCCCCAAAGAGCTTTCCATTTCAGTATACTCTAATCATATGGGAAACAGGTTCCAGATATTGATTTGTATGGGGCCTGATGATGTAACTCCCTCACCACTAACTCACATGAGTCCTCTCTCAGAAGTCAATAGTCATGTTCATGTAGCTACTGCACACTGAGGTTTGTAATAGAGCAGTCTATTACCGTCTTTGAATGTTCTTTAACACCCTAACTTCCTAAGTTCTGCTCCATCTGCTGTTATCATTTCTCTTTTAGTTTAAACACAAAGAGAGAGAGGATTGTTTAAAAATACTATGAAAAGACTTAACATACAAAGAAAGGGCTTGATTGTGTCATTTTGCCACAGCCCAGAGCGAAGGACGTTCTGGAGTTGCAGAACCCCGGCAGGAGCAATGGGAGGCATTCTATCTTTGTGCCTATTGCTAGATCTCTTTGTGGGGGTGCACGTTACTCTCCTTGAGCATATGGCTGATGAAAAAGCAGCACTGAGCCATGACGCTGTTTCCTCACCGTCTCACTGTTGTCTACTGTGTGCTTTTTGGGAGAGGCACTAGCTGCATGTACAGCACCTAGCACAATGGGCCTTTGTTCATGGACAATGCTTCTTAGCACTGTTGTAACATAAGCTGTAATCAAACTACTAATATCTGCAACCATATTCAGCAAGATTACACTTACATATATGGCGTCTGGCTGTGAAAATAAGGCCCTCTGTCTACATTGTTAAAGCCTTCCATGTTAATTTGTTAGTTTCCAGACTGCTGTATGAAATAGGCAAGTACAGTGCTATTAGAAAAGGACACCTTAGAGACTAGCTGTAGCTCACGAAAGCTCATGCTCAAATAAATTGGTTAGTCTCTAAGGTGTGCCACAAGTCCTCCTTTTCTTTTTGCGAATACAGACTAACACGGCTGTTCCTCTGAAACCTGCTACAGTGCTATTGTATATCATATCAGAGTCATATTGAAGCCAGCATCAGACCTGCCACTGCCTCAGTTTATCATACATCAAACAAGCCACCTCAGCTGGCACTTTCATAGAACTATTTCACTACCAGCCCTCTCCTTTCAGTTTGTAATGGGCTTCAACATCCACATAGCCCTCCCTTTAGGTTATAACATCTTCCCAGCCCTTTACCATGACTGCTGCCTGCTCATAGCCCTCCCTCCAGCCGATCTACCGGGCTCCTGCATGCCCCAGGCCCTCTGTCTAGGAGTACCTCCTTGCATACAACAGCTTTTGAGACTCTGCCCCCACTCAGCTCAGATTGCCCCTTATATCTGCCAGCAGGCCTGGTTCTGAATCACATGCTCTCACCATGTGACCATTCCCTTCACCTGGGAAGGCAAGCTACACCTGGTTTACCATGAAATAGGCACATGGGAAAATAGAGGATGTGATAAAGCTAGGATGAGCATTTAGGAGGTCTTTCTCTGAGCAAAACCTGATAAACCATGCTGGCTCTCAATAGAAACCTTACTTCATTTTGGAGTCATAATATTATTCCACATCATTTTTCATCAGCTCAGACAAAAGCCTGTAACTGTGAGTCATTATTTCCATTTTGCAGCTGTAGAAACTTGCAGTCAAATGCAAAGGACTATGTTAACTCCCATAAAAGCAGGTCACCAGTGAATCTAGCTGCACACAACCGTTATCTCATTCACACTGCTGTAAATTCAAAACAGCTCCAGTATCATCATTTGAAGAAAGGGAATGTTGTCTAATGGCACCAGCAGAGAACGGGGAGCCAAGGCTCATGGGTTTTGTTCTCAGCTGTGAGCGCTGTGCGAAATACTCACATTGATCCTGAAGCTTCAGTTCACAAAATCTCAAGTCTTCAGCGAGGGCCTCCTGTGGCTACCTCCCAGCTTGAGGAAGCACTGGTAACAGATCACTGGCTCCCCTAATCCTACCCCACCTCAGTAATACAGCAGGGATAAAACACCCCTCCTACTGTCAGCCAGCTCCAAAGACCTCAATATTAGTAGCATACACGATAGACAATGTGTAGGTCAGAGTACTTTAACAATGAGCTGGAGATATTCACCATAAGCCCTAGCACCTTTGCTCAGGAACCCCCAAGTTCTCCCTAGTTATCACTTTAAGGATTTGAGGGCTTCTCTCAGCCTCAGCTCAGCGGCACCTGCTGATTGTGGAAGTTGTTCTATTAAGAATCAACACATCCAGCACCCCTTTCTTCAAGAAGCAGGTCTGCGAAATGTATGTGGCGACCCCACAGAGTGCTAATTTTGGCCCCTCCCATGGGCCTATGGGAAAAAATAAACACTCTTCCCTAGAAGAGGGGGCTGCTCTGTGTGCCCAGCTCTATTCCTTGTAAAATACAGCTGTCTCTACTCACCCCTGCTTAGCTGCATCACTGGCTATAAAGTCAGGTTTCAGAGTAACAGCCGTGTTAGTCTGTATTGGCAAAGAGAAAAGGAGTACTTGTGGCACCTTAGCCCTGGTCTACACTAGGACTTTAGGTCGAATTTAGCAGCGTTAAATCGATGTAAACCTGCACCCGTCCACACGATGAAGCCCTTCATTTCGACTTAAAGCGCTCTTAAAATCGATTTCCTTACTCCACCCCTGACAAGTGGATTAGCGCTTAAATCGACCTTGCTGGATCAAATTTGGGGTACTGTGGACACAATTCGATGGTATTGGCCTCCGGGAGCTATCCCAGAGTGCTCCATTATGACCGCTCTGGACAGCACTCTCAACTCAGATGCACTGGCCAGGTAGACAGGAAAAGAACCGCGAACTCTTAAATCTCATTTCCTGTTTGGCCAGCATGGCAAGCTGCAGGTGACCATGCAGAGCTCATCAGCAGAGGTGACCATGATGGAGTCCCAGAATCGCAAAAGAGCTCCAGCATGGACTGAACGGGAGGTACGGGATCTGATCGCTGTTTGGGGAGAGGAATCCGTGCTATCAGAACTCCGTTCCAGTTTTCGAAATGCCAAAACCTTTGTCAAAATCTCCCAGGGCATGAAGGACAGAGGCCATAACAGGGACCCAAAGCAGTGCCGCGTGAAACTGAAGGAGCTGAGGCAAGCCTACCAGAAAACCAGAGAGGCGAACGGCTGCTCCGGGTCAGAGCCCCAAACATGCCGCTTCTATGATGAGCTGCATGCCAGTTTAGGGGGTTCAGCCACCACTACCCCAGCCGTGTTGTTTGACTCCTTCAATGGAGATGGAGGCAATACGGAAGTAGGTTTTGGGGACGAAGAAGATGATGATGAGGAGGAGGTTGTAGATAGCTCACAGCAAGCAAGCTGAGAAACTGGTTTTCCTGACAGCCAGGAACTGTTTCTCACCCTGGACCTGGAGCCAGTACCCCCCGAACCCACCCAAGGCTGCCTCCTGGACCCAGCAGGTGGAGAAGGGACCTCTGGTGAGTGTACCTTTTAAAATACTATACATGGTTTAAAAGCAAGCATGTGAAAGGATTACTTTGCCCTGGCATTCGCGGGTCTCCTAGATGTACTCCTAAAGCCTTTGCAAAAGGTTTCTGGGGAGGGCAGCCTTATTGCGTCCTTCATGGTTGGACACTTTACCACTCCAGGCCAGTAACACGTACTCGGGAATCACTGTAGAACAAAGCATTGCAGTGTATGTTTGCTGACATTCAAACAACATCCGTTCTTTATCTCTCTGTGTTATCCTCAGGAGAGTGAGATATAATTCATGGTCACCTGGTTGAAATAGAGTGCTTTTCTTCAGGGGACACTCAGAGGAGCCCATTCCTGCTGGGCTGTTTGCCTGTGGCTAAACAGAAATGTTCCCCGCTGTTAGCCACAGGGAGGGGGGAAGGTTGAGGGGGTAGCCACGCGGTGGGGGGAGGCAAAATGCAACCTTGTAACGAAAGCACATGTGCTATGTATGTAATGTTAACAGCAAGGTTTACCCTGAAAGAGTGTAGCCACTGTTTTATAAAATGTGTCTTTTTAAATACCGCTGTCCCTTTTTTTTTCTCCACCAGCTGCATGTGTTTCAATGATCACAGGATCTTCTCCTTCCCAGAGGCTAGTGAAGCTTAGAAAGAAAAAAAAACGCACTCGCGATGAAATGTTCTCCGAGCTCATGCTGTCCTCCCACACTGACAGAGCACAGACGAAAGTGTGGAGGCAAATAATGTCAGAGTGCAGGAAAGCACAAAATGACCGGGAGGAGAGGTGGCGGGCTGAAGAGAGTAAGTGGCGGGCTGAAGACAGGGCTGAAGCTCAAATGTGGCGGCAGCGTGATGAGAGGAGGCAGGATTCAATGCTGAGGCTGCTGGAGGACCAAACCAGTATGCTCCAGTGTATGGTTGAGCTACAGCAAAGGCAGCTGGAGCACAGACTGCCACTACAGCCCCTGTGTAACCAACCGCCCTCCTCCCCAAGTTCCATAGCCTCCACACCCAGATGCCCAAGAACGCGGTGGGGAGGCCTCCGGCCAACCAGCCACTCCACCACAGAGGATTGCCCATAAAAAAGAAGGCTGTCATTCAATAAATTTTAAAGTTGTAAACTTTTAAAGTGCAGGTACTTGGAGCAAGTGATCAAATGTTACTAGATTGTGTGTGCTTCCATTTGTGGGTCTCAAGAAGGACATGTAAAATCAGAGGTCATATTTGATTATTTTGGCCTCATTTACATACAGCTGTCCTCAAAAGCATACAGTACTAAGAAGAGAGCTATTACAGTAGCAGATTCCCTGAGAAATAGAGTTCTCATGTAATCATTTACACTTGAAGTTCAAATAAATGCATTATACAGCCCAATAATTGGTTCTTGGTGCACTAGATTTTTTCAAGGCAGAGGGATTATTGAAACCCATGTGGTTAAGAGAGCCAAATAGAAAGTATGTATTGCAATTTAAACAATGTTGTTTATATTTAGAGAATATAAGAGGATTGCCACGGACAAATGTGGGGTCAGAATAGTCATTTAAAAACTGGTTGTTTTCAGACCCAAAGTAGTATTCTTACCAAATACAGTGAATCATCTACTCTCAAACTGGATTTTTCAGGGGCCTAGTGGAGTTAAGTATCCTGATTTCTCGCTCAGGCCCTTTTGAAAATTCCCAACTTCAGACTTTGTTGGCAAATGCATTTGCCTTTATTCTAAGCATTTGTCTTTTCTTGGTTTAGGTTTTCTTTTTTTAAGGTGTGCAACTTCTAGCAGCCTGGCTTCTGGTTCCCTCTAGTGTCACGAAGTTTGCTATTCACCTACTTATAACAGCAGAACTGAAGTGCTGACGGAAGTGGGCCTTTTCAGAGTTTTATAGTAAATCTTCTAAACGTTGTTTGCAGTAGAAAGATGGCAAACAGGTTTTCGGTTGTAAGCAATATTCCACCTTGGCAGGATTTTTTCTCAAATGAGGTTTGGATTTATTTTGAGCCTGTCCCACTTGGTTTTGCACATATGACTGCACCTGCTCCTGGTAGACAGCCAGAAAAAAAGGAGAGAGTATAATGACTCAGGGCAGGTCTACACTACCACGAGGATCAACGCTCTGAGATCGATCCACTGGCAGTCGATTTAACGGGTCTAGTAAAGACCCACCAAATCGACTGCAGATCACTCTCCAGTCAACCCCTGTACTCTACCCCCGATGAGAAGAGTAAGGTAAGGTACGTAGCTGAAGCTGCGCAGTGTAGGTCGACTTAACACAATAGTGTAGACATAGCCTCAGCTAAACCACTTTTATGCATCATGTGGAATCAGGCTATTAAACTGGCATTAGGCTCTGACAATACAGGCTACCTCCACACAAGCCAAGGGAGAATTCCACTAGCTGTCAAGCAAAATAGGGCTTATCTCCTCTTTGTAAGCCAGCTGGCCTGGTGGGATTCAGCACACCTGGCCTCTGCTGCTGAAATAGAGTGTTGTGTATTTATGAACCACAATACATTCAGCAACAGCTGATATGCAGCAGAGGGGCCTGCCCGGCTCAGCAATTCCATCTCAAAGATATAGGGGTAAGGTTGATAGTAGAGGGCATATTGCAGAAAAGGAGGGAGCAATAGCACTAAAAGGAGTCACCATTACACACACCCTTATTCTCCTCTTCCTTCCCTGGTTCAGATTTGGATGTGGGTTTGGGTAGCCCTTATTTTGTCTGAACCAGTTTACTTATTGTTAACAAGCACCAAATATCTTGAGGAAGACACAGAAATGTGTTCATGAATAAGGCTGTGTCATAAATATAAAGGGAAGGGTAAACCCCTTTAAAATCCCTCCTGGCCAGAGGAAAAATCCTCTCACCTGTAAAGGGTTAAGAAGCTAAAGGTAACCTCGCTGGCACCAGACCAAAATGACCAATGAGGAGACAAGATACTTTCAAAAGCTGGGAGGAGGGAGAGAAACAAAGGGTCTGTGTCTGTCGGTATGCTGCTTTTGCCGGGGATAGACCAGGAATGGAGTCTTAGAACTTTTAGTAAGTAATCTAGCTAGGTATGTGTTAGATTATGATTTCTTTAAATGGCTGAGAAAAGAATTGTGCTGAATAGAATGACTATTTCTGTCTGTGTGTCTTTTTTGTAACTTAAGGTTTTGCCTAGAGGGATTCTCTATGTTTTGAATCTAATTACCCTGTAAGGTATCTACCATCCTGATTTTACAGGGGTGATTCTTTTACTTCTATTTACTTCTATTTCTATTAAACGTCTTCTTGTAAGAAAACTGAATGCTTTTTCATTGTTCTCAGATCCAAGGGTTTGGGTCTGTGGTCACCTATGCAAATTGGTGAGGATTTTTACCAAACCTTTCCCAGGAAGTGGGGTGCAAGGGTTGGGAGGATTTTGGGGGGAAAGACGTGTCCAAACTACGTTTCCCAGTAAACCCAGTTAGAGTTTGGTGGTGGCAGTGGATATTCCAAGGACAAAGGATAAAATTAATTTGTACTTGGGGAGGTTTTAACCTAAGCTGGTAAAAGTAAGCTTAGGAGGTTTTCATGCACGTCCCCACATCTGTACCCTAGAGTTCAGAGTGGGGGAGGAACCTTGACAGGCTACAAGTCTTTCATGGAGGTCACGGAAGTCACAGATTCCATGACTTTCCGGGACCTCCGGGACTTCTGCAGCAGCTGGTGTGGCTGACCAGAGGGACCCCCTGAGCAACTGGGGTGCCCCCAGGACAAGCCACACTGGCTGCTGCTCTGATGGCCCCAGGTAGATAGTCCTGGGCGCTGCCCTGGAGCATGTCCAGAAGCAGCAGCAGAGCTTTGGGCCATGCTCCTCCACCAGAGCAATAGCAAGAGCAGCAGGAGGACCCTGGGCCTCCTCTCCACAGCAGCAGGAGGGTGGGCCTCAGGCTGCCCCACCCAGCAGTGGCGTTGGTGACCTGGGTTCCCCCCTCCCAGAGTGCCCACCCCCACTCCGGGATCAGCAGCGCCCCCGGAAGTGCCCCGCCCCAGCACTTAAGATTTAGTTAGGGGTATTTTTAGTAAAAGTCACGGACAAGGTACTAGCCTGTGATGATTTGGTTATTGCTCATGACCTGTCCATGACTTTTACTAAAAATACCCATAACTAAATCGTGGCTTTAGTCATGAACATGGAGAAGAGTATCTCAGGGTGCAAGGACTCTGTCTGCCCTGAGAAGAGACCAGCCACAGCTCCAGTCTCTGACCGTTTCCTCTGCAATGCAAACCATCCCACAGAAGTGGGGAAGAAGTTAAGCCCCTAGTCCCACTGTACACCTCCACGCTTGGTGAGAAACAGAGTGGACTTTACCCTGTACCCCATGAACGGAAAAGGGGTTCATTCATGCTGAAACTGGGAAACCTGGGCCTTCCCAAAGCACAGTGCCCCCTGGTGCTTCCACCCAAGAATTGCAACTCTGCACTGCCCCCAACACAGAGCTAGGGTGAAAAACTACCGCTGAGCCATTACTGGCTAAGTTAAAAGCTCAGATATTCAAAGATTTGGAAGTTCAGAATTATGAACTTTAATGCCCTGAGCTGACAGACAATTTGTACACTTTGTTTCACATATACAAGAGGAGCCCTTCCTCCCTCAACTAGACAAATCTATAGGAGAGAGGTGGCTTATGATCAGAACATCCTTCTTCAACCACAGAACATTGATCCATCTTTCCTTATAAATCGTACTTCTGACTCCTTATGAACCCTGCATCTATGTTGGAAACATGATGGAATATGTTGATGTGGAACATAAGAAGCAGTCGGAGCCAGAGGTCATCACCATCCCATTGTCATTAAAGAGAGGTGGAAGAGTACTAAATGTACATTAGCATGTGTGTTTCAGAGTAGCAGCCGTGTTAGTCTGTATCTGCAAAAAGAACAGGAGGACTTGTGGCACCTTAGAGACTAACCAATTTATTAGAGCATAAGCTTTTGTGAGCTACAGCTCACTTCATCAGATGCATAGAGTGTGTGAGCTCATGTGTAGGCTGCTCTCTCCCATGTATTCTGCCCAGGCCCAGATTATAACAGTTTCATCTTTTCCTATTTGTGGGTGTAAACAAAGGTAAATACATGGCTAGGTAATGTCTCTCCAGGGATATATATGCAACTCTGTCCAATAACGTATGAAGACACAGGTAAGTACATGAGTAGGCATTTGTCACTTTGGTTAACATAGAACATGGATGTGCAAGGCATGGGAGAGGATGCAAGGATCCTCACCAATGCAGGGGCCTAGCACAATCTCAGCCCCAGTAGAATTATAAACCCTATAAGGGCAGGAGCCTGATCCCTCCAATCTCTAATGACCAAAGTAGCTGACAGTACACATTGCAGTCTGTCAAGGGGTGTAGCAGATTCCACAGCAGTGCAAGTCTACCCTGTGCATTGGACTTCCCATTATGCAATTTACTGTAGCATCACACTAGCTCCATACAAGAGACGGGGTAGAGCAGTGTGAAGTTTTTTCCCCCACTATCGGTCATTCAATACTGTACGCAAATTTGGGTTGATCTTTGCAAATAGTTTTGGGGGGAGGGAGTAAGGTCAGGCTGGGGGGAAAGAGTGTGTCCAAAAAAGTGGAAACTTTTCAACTTCTCATTTCAAAGAAGTTTGTTTTAAAATTTAGCTAGAATTAACTTTAAAAAACAAAATATCAAAACCAAAAGGTTTTATTTCAGGTCAAACAAAATATTTTTTTCAGCCTGAAACAAATTATTTTCAGTTTTTCATTTCTGGCAAGAAAAAAAACTAGACAAAAAAAGCTCTGTTCTTTCGGGTCAGCCTGAAGTGAAAGCCAACCCCAAAAATCAATTATTTGCCTGGCATTGATGAGGAGTCATTTGGAGCTATAATGTTTTTAATGAAATTTTATTTGTGCTCTTTTTAGAGGATGTGGGCGAGCAGCTGAAGCATTGATATCTGGAGAGCTTGTTCTCAGTCTGATTCATTGGCAAAAATGAAAATGATGGACAAGAGTGGAGGGAAGCAGGAAAACCAGGTTAAGAATAGGAACTCACTCACTTTATTTGCTATTTACTTTCAAATTATTAAATAAGTCACAATGGAAAAGCCTCTCATTCCTCCCTTTGGGTAGTCTAGTTCATCTCCTAACACAATTTCCACAAGATGGCACTGCTCCGTCAATTTCTTCTCTTCTAATCCCTGTATTAGCTAACATTGCTTTGGCTTTGAACCCAATGGACAGATTCCACTGAGCATTTCTTTAAACCAAATTCCTTTTATTTTATCCTTAGCTTTTACTCTATTGTTTCTATTTGATCATAGTTCACTGTATGTGTCTCCATACTATACAGTGCCTTGTAGAGATTAAAAAGTAAGAATTCAATGCATCAGAGCTTCTGAGACAACTGCAGCAGCACCAAGTGAGAACAACATTGCGTTTCTGTTCTGATTACTTTCAAACCTATATCTGCTCATACCAACAAATGTGATACAAGTGGGAAAGCTTTTCTTACCATGCAGATCTCTCTCTCTCAAAGTGTGAGCGAAATTTTCTTAGGATGGTATACTATTGGGAAAGGAAGTGTTCCGATAATAAAGATTCAAGCCATGTAAACATTAAAAGAAACTGACACTGAGGACCTAATCACATCAGCCACGCCATCAGGGGCTCGTTCACCTGCACATCTACCAATGTGATATATGCCATCATGTGCCAGCAATGCCCCTCTGCCATGTACATTGGCCAAACCGGACAGTCTCCACACAAAAGAATAAATGGACACAAATCTGACATCAGGAATCATAACATTCAAAAACCAGTAGAAGAACACTGCAACCTCTTTGGTCACTCAGTAACAGACTTATAGGTGGCAATTTTGCAACAGAAAAACTTCAAAAACAGACTCCAGCGAGAACCTGCTGAAATTTAATTGATTTGCAAACTAGATACCATTAACTCAGACTTGAATAGAGACTGGGAGTGGCTGGGTCATTACACCAATTGAATCTATTTCCCCATGTTAAGCATCTTCACACCTTCTTGTCAACTGTCTGTAATGGGCCATCATGATTATCACTACAAAAGTTTTTTTTCTCCTGCTGATAATAGCTCATCTTAATTAATTAGTTTCTTAGCGTTGGTCTGGCAACTTCCACCTTTTCATATTTTCTGTATGTATATATATATCCTCCTACTATATGTTACATTCTGTGCATCTGATGAAGTGGGCTGTAGCCCACAAAAGCTTATGCTCAAATAAATGTGTTCATCTCTAAGGTGCCACAAGTACTCCTTTTCTTTTTGACACTGATGTAACTATATTGATGCAATAGAAACCAGTGCAAGGAAAGCGTGTCTCAAAGCCTATTAATTTGATGGCTTTGTTTCTTTTTGACCAATGAGAAATTTGCTTCCTTTCTATGTGTAGACTGAGACGGATTTGGGCATTAGATAATATTTAGCCCTGCCATGAGTGCAGGGGACTTGACAAGATGACCTCTCGAAGTCCCTTCCAATCCTATGTTTCTATAATTAAGTAAATATAAAGTTTGCCGATGCACAACTGCCTCCCAATATCCAGACTACTTTATTTCTTCAAAATCTGTACCATCTTGTCCCTTAATTACTAATTTGGATTATTTTTTCCTTTCTTTGGATTCCAAAAGGTGTTGAGCAGTTGCAGCTGCTCCATGCCCCTGAAAATCAGATCAAGGTTTTAGTACCCAAGTTTGAAAATGCAGACCCACATAGCTTGCGCATGGCTATGCAGCAACATAGTACCAGCACCTGGCTTAGAACTCAGGGACTCCTGACTACTGCTAGGTGAAATTTTCCAACCAAAACTTCCTTTGGGTTAAAAAAAACAAAACAAAAAAATCCTACATGTTTTGTTTTGACATTTTCACAAACCAATGTTTCAAAGTTTTGGTTTCAAAATATCCTTTAATTTTTAAATATTCAAAATAGTCAAACAAAATGCTTGTAATCATAACATTTTTCAGTGCAAAACTATTTCAGTGCAAAACTTTACAGAATTGCCAGTGACCTGAAAAAAATATCAGTTATTTGCCTAAGTCTATTCTTGATTTCCAGCCACCACAGGATCATGCAGCTTCTCGATGTGTGCTGCTAACACTCAGTTAAAATATACTACAGTTTGAAAACAGTAGTGTAGTGTCAACTTTATTCGGGTTTCAGGATAATTTTCTTTTAAGACCCAATTATAGTTTGGAGTGAATTATGTTTACACTTTGTATTTATTTTCTGTAATTGTCATGTGTATAACTGTCTTTTTTTTTTATTTAATGGCCAAACTGAAAAATCAGGAGGCATGGGGGAAATCATTTAGCTACACACTGAAACTCAGTTGTTTCTTGTTTCTGAAATGCAAAGTCAACTGAAATGTTTAAGAATCAAAATGACTTTGGGGGGGGGGGGGGGGGGGGAGAGAAGAAATCCTCTATTTAATTCAGCCAAAACTATTTGCCACATTTTAGCTGAATTTGCAGATAGTTCCATTCCTCCCTCCTACATGAAACTGAAGCAAATTTATTATTCAGCTGAAAAATTTTTCCCAGCTCTACTTCTGAGGTTTTTTTCATATCTTGAGATTTGAAGGAAGACAGAGTCTTTGCAGTTTAGAAATTCATCTGCTCCTGCTGCTTTCCCATTTGAAGTTACCAATAAAATGTGTCTTCACAGCACAGAATGTTGTGGTGGCACAGCGGGAATTCCAACAGGCAACATGCCATAGAAGCAAACATAATGCCTCCGAGAGCAGCATGGCCATGGTCTACACCTCTGGATAGTATGGATAGGTCTACACTGCAGCTGGGAGGTAGAATTCCCAGCTCAGGTAGACATACATGCAGTACCTGAGCTAGCATGCTAAAAGATAGTTCTGTAGCCATGGCAACATGGGCAGTGACCCAGGCTAGCCACCTGACTACAACCCCTTCCTAGGTAGGTTTCAGAGGAACAGCCGTGTTAGTCTGTATTCGCAAAAAGAAAAGGAGTACTTGTGGCACCTTAGAGACTAACCAATTTATTTGAGCATGAGCTTTCGTGAGCTACAGCTCACTTCATCAGATGTTTACCGTGGAAACTGAGTTTCCACGGTAAACATCTGATGAAGTGAGCTGTAGCTCATGAAAGCTCATGCTCAAATAAATTGGTTAGTCTCTAAGGTGCCACAAGTACTCCCTTCCTAGGTACAAACTCTGCTGGCTAGCTCAAGCCACCACCCAGGCTACTGCAGTCACACTGATACTTTTAGCATGCCAGCTCATGTATGTCTACCCAAACTGGGAATTACACCTCCCCACTGCAGTGTAGACATACCCTCTGTAGCATACATTGTTCTGAAATAGGGCCAGCTCTGCCAGCTGGAGTAGCATGGGGAAGGCTGTTGCCCTGTCCCCTTGAGGCTAGCACCATGTCATGGGCAGTGGGTATTGTAGGCAGATGTAGGCTGTGCCTCCCCAAACAGCCTAACATGGCCCTGCCATGCTCCGCCCCAGGCCAGGCCCCATCCTGTGGTTCCCAATGCTCTGTCCTGGCTGACCCGGGCTGGCTGTCCTGCCTCCCGCAGGGACTCAGGGCAGCTGGTGCTCGGGGGCGCCAACGCCCAGCCACCTGGCAGCACTGGGGCTCCCCCAATGGCAGGGTCACCAGCCGCCCATGCACCATGTCAAAGGTATCAAACATGGTTGGTAACTTTACACATGCATCTCTGCTCGATTATACTGAGAGCACTCCCTCAAAAGGTCGAGCAATCAGTCACAATAGAACTGCTTAAAACATGCAAATGTTTGGGTTGGGGTAGAGAATTCTTGGTAAAGGTCCATAATTACAGAATGTGCTTCTTCAAGGAGATGGGCTGAGCCCAAGTCTAACATTCTTTAGAGTCCATTACAATACACACCTGTTAGAATAAGCTGTAAGCATGTGTGGCCATCCCTCCTGGTCAATCGATGAGGGAGGCCACACCTCCTCATGGTCACACTCTTGTCACAGAGCTCAATCAGGAGGGAAATTAGCTGTCTTTAAAGAGGTGGCCCTCAAGCTGAGCCAAGCAGTAACGAGTCTATGTGCCCTGGCCCTCAGGCAGGGCAGGGCACCAAACAGTTAGGGGACTCTTGCCTGCAGTCAGGGCACAGCAGCAAAGAGTTGGCCATCCTGGATCTGGCAGATGGCCAACAAATGCAGGCCTCTGGGCCTAGAGGGGAAGGCTGCTATCCCATGGTTGGGGTGGCAGGAGGTAAAGCAGTGGTCACCAACCAGTTGATCGTGATCTCTGGCAGCACAGCAGGGCTGCCGCTAAGACAGGCTCCCTGCCTGCTCCAGCCCCAGCCCCATGACGCTCCCGGAAGTGGCCAGCACAGCCCCATGGGGGAAGGGTCTCCCTCTGCGCACTGGTCCTGCCTTCAAGCACTGCCCCCACAACTCCCATTGGCCGGGCACAGGGAGCTATGGCCAATGGGAGCTGCAGGGGCAGTGCTTGCAGAGAGGGGTAGTGTGTGGAGCCTTGTGCCGCCACCACTCCCCCAGGGGCTGCAGGGGTGCATTGGCTCCTTCCGGGAGCATCGTGGGGCCAGGGTAGGCAGGGAGCCTGCCTTAGCAGCAACAACGCTGCACCGCCAACCGGGAGCCGCGAGAGGTAAGTGCAGCCTGGTGGGAGGCCACACCCCAACCCCCAGCCCTGATCCCCCTCCCAGAGCCAGCACCCCGTACCTCTTCCTGCACTCCAACCCCCTGCCCAAGCCCAGAGCCCCCTCCTGCACCCAAACTCCCTCCCAGAGTTTGCACCCCTCATCCGCTCCTGAACGCCAACCACCTTCCCCAGGATCACCCCAGAGCCCCCTCCCACATCGCGAACCCCTCGGCCCCAGCCCAACCCCCTACCCCAGCAAATGTGAGTGAGGGTGGGGGAGAGCGAGTGCTGCAGATGCGGGGGAATGGAGTGAATGGGGCGGGGCTTTGGGAAAGGGGCAGGGTAGATCATGGGTTGCCCTTACATTCAAAAAGTGATCTTAGGTGTAAAAGGGTTGGAGACCACTGCTCTAGATCATACTTTAGGCAAAACAAATAATATCAACCAATTATCTTACTGTGGTAATGTTGGTTTTTTTTCAATCAAGTCCTTGTCAAAGATCATTTAAAATTCTGCTGAGTTTTGCAGCTGTTGATGCCTGGGAATTGGCATTTGCTAATCCAAGGTACTGGGTAATAAAGGCCCCCGGGAACAAGTGTCTCAACGATGTGCCTATTTTAAGCATATTAATTTATAGCTCCAGGTGTGATATTAAAAATGTGGACCTCAAGAGATGTGACAACACTTTAATGTCTAGGCCAATACTCTATCTGTATGTATGGAAATGATAATTTGCTAGCTGCCCTCATTCTATATGCTCTAGGCCAGGGTTGTCCTAATTTAAACAATGAAGAGTCAGATTGTAAGTGAACAGTCTATATACATGCCAGAAATTACACACATACAATCACTGAAAATAAGTGACAGGCCCACATGCAACACAAGCTTATTACTGATTTAGCAACAATATCATTGACGTTTACAGCGATGTCAATGTTGAGCTCTGTTAGGGCAAGTCAATGTAATTGGGTAATTCAACAATGAAGGATGATACTTAGGGGGGGATGTAAAGCTGAGTGAATAACAGATTTTTGGGGTGTGGGGCCATACCCAACCTCCCTTCCCAGACACATGTTGGTGCATTTCAACCCAAAACTGAATTTGGTGTGTGTTTGTTTCAGTGATGGGAAAAAACATTAGTTTCAGAATTAGTATTAAAAAATAAACCACACCTCAAATTATATATAATGTTTTTCTACTCCCTGAAGTTAAATTTTAAAATGAAACATTTCCAAATTTTTTAAAAATTGTCCCTGAGGGTTTGATTGCCAGTTGACAGGGGATGGATCACTTGGTAATTACCCTGTTCTGTTCATTCCTTCCGAGTCATCTGGCACTGTCCATTGTTGGAAGACAGGATATTGGGCTAGATGGACAATTGTCCTGAGCCAGTACAGCCATTCTTATGTTCCAGAACATTTAGTTTTGAAATGGTCAAAACTAACTTTTTTTTTTTTTTTTTTTTTAGAAAAACAACGTCGAAACACTTTGTTTTTGGCCTAACCATTTGGCAAATACTTCTCGTGCCCAAAATGCATTTTTCTCTTCATTTACTATTTGATGAAAAAATTCACCCTACTCTAATTTGATGTACTTCATTGTTGTGAACATAGGTCCTTAAAAACTCACCCTTAAGATAAATTCTTTCAAGAAATTTTTCCAAAATTGGATAGGAGATTAAAGAAGCTGCCCTGATTTATTGTGATGAGAAATGGATCCACTTGGAGTTCACACAGCTGTAGTTGATAGTGTTTGAACATTTAGTTAAAAACAATTCCAAAATCCTCTTTCATGAGCTCAGAATTATTAAAATCAGTTCCTCAAATCTTCCAACAAGCCTTAAGTGCTGGATGAGAAAACAAGTCAAAAATACTTTAAAACCTTCAAATCCCTTAGCCAGTTTGTTGGAGGAGGAGAAGACCATCAAACCATTTTTTCCCCTCAAGTGCTGCATTGTTTTGTTACGAAACCCACTGACATGACAAAACAGTTCCGATCAGTTCTGCTTCTTCCTGTTAAGTTTCACATTACTTAATAACTGAAACAGCTGTCAAGGAAGCCATTTCACTTGGAAAAATCCAGGGTTTCTAACTCCTTTTCAAGTTCCGTAGTTTTACTTTTAACTACATTCTTCAGGAATAGTAGAATTTCTTGCCAGAGATCACAATATCTCACAACATTTTCTAGCCACTCAATAGAAAACTCTGAAATGCAGAAGTAAGTCTCTCAAAACCACATGCGTTTCTTCCAAGAAATGTATGATAAGAAACACATGAGCTGACACAATTTAGAATGGTACAACAGTCAAGTTTCACTCAGATGTTCTTGGATTATACAATGAAAGGCAGGACAACTCACTACATTCCATCTTAATCTAACCACTGGGCCATGATCAAGGTCTCTCCTGCAATAAATTATTTAATTTTGTAGCTTGAGAACAATCAAACTATCAAAGATACAGCCACATTTTTTGTAAAATTTGTATAATCTTTTGTAGTCATGAACGTAACATAAATCCATACCAAGCTGTGGCTTCCAGCCAAGACTCTAGGAGAGGTGGAATTGAAAGTCCAATGGTTTTTTTGTGCTAGGTAATATTTTTTTTAGAGCTACCCCTAAAGAGATACAAGAGCAGCTTGCATACTCCCACTGCTGTCTTGGATTTAAAATTACTTGCCTGTTCTCAGTTTGCAAAAAAAAAGTAATAATAATAAAAAAATGCAGTTTGTTCTGCATTTGTAAAAAAAATAGTCTTTCTAAAGTGATTTTCATTATCTCAATGGCAAGGTTCCTTCCCCACTCTGAACTCTAGGGTACAGATGTGGGGACCTTCATGAAAACCCCCTAAGCTAATTTTTACCACCTTAGGTTAAAACTTCCCCAAGGTACAAACCATTTTACCTTTTGCCCTTGGACTTTATTGCTGCCACCACCAAGCAACTAACAAATATATAACCGGGAAAGAGCGTTATAAAAATCCTCACCAATTTGCATAGGTGAACACAGACCCAAACTCTCGGATCTTAAGAACAATGAAAAAACATCTGGTTCTTAAAAGAAGAATTTTAATTGAAGAAAAAAAGTAAAAGAATCACCTCTGTAAAATCAGGATGGTAAATACCTTACAGGGTAATCAGATTCAAAACAGAGAATCCATCTAGGCAGAACCTTAATTTACAAAAAGACACAAAACCAGGAATCTACATTCCATTCAGCACAACTTATTTTATCAGCCATTTAAACAAAACAGAATCTAACGCATATCTAGCTCGATTACTTTCTAAGTTCTCAGACTTCATTCCTTTTCTGTTCCCGGCAAAAGCATCACACAGACAGACAGACCCTTTGTTTCTCCCCCGCTCACCCCCCCTCCCAGCTTTAATAGTATCTAGTCTCGTCATTGGTCATTTTGGTCAGGTGCCAGCGAGGTTATCCTAGCTTCTTAACCCTTTACAGGTGAAAGGGTTTTTCCTCTGGTCAGGAGGGATTTTAAAGGTGTTTACCCTTCCCTTTATATTTATGGCAGTCAATCTCCATAGCAAAGAAACAAAACATTCTAGGATTTTGGGGAAGGGATTATATATTCATTGAAAACAGTGGGAAAGCCTAGTGTCTTGTTTGTTTGCAGCCATTATCAGTCCAAGAAGCGTACAACTTAAGTCATCACACTATTCACTGGTTAGGGCTAGTTTATATCTAAACCACTGCAGCTCTCCCACTGATGTACTCCATCTCCCAGAGAGGCGGTAGGTAAGTCGACAGGAGAATTCTCCCATCCATCTAGTGCTGTCTACACTAAGCGTTAGGTCAGTTTAAACGCACCAGTCAGGGGTGTGGATTTTTCACACCCCTCAGCAATGTAGTTATACTGACCTAATTTCTTATCGTAGACCAGGCCTGAGAGAAACATAGGAAATGAATGATGAAGTCAGTGGGAATGGTTGCATGCTCAGTGCTTCAGAAAGTCAGGTCACTGATTTAGGTATACAACCATGGCCTTAGAAGCCTTTAAACAACTATTATTTTTAAACACTGATACAGTCTATTTCCTTTTTAAAAGTCAGAAAGACCTGGGATGATTATGAAACTGAGGGAGGTTTTTTTTCTTAATGAACTACCAATCCATTCAAAATTAAGTGTTTTATATGGAAATCTTCTGCAGTATCATTTCATGCCGTTCTTAATGCCTTCGTTGAAGATGAACTAAAGGAGTACATCACCTGTCAACTTACTAACTTCTGTCACCAAAATTTGCCCAAAACAAGGAAGTCAAAAGAGGAAATGTTACTCTATCTACACCTACTGTCAACATGCAGCCTGCACTTGTTTGCATGCACCTCTTTGCACCCATTCACTGCAGGAGCAGGAACTTGCACTGGCTAAAATGTACACATGCCTTTTAAATAGTTTAAGAGCTGTATGCCTGCAGGCATTCACATTTTTAAGCAGGTGTTTTACAGAGAACAAATTTCCAGCATGCAAAGCTGCACAGAAATGTGGGTAACCCAAAAGTGGGGTTACTCTTAAATCAACACCACTGCCTCCCACCCCTTTCAACCCTTCCCCACCCCCGTGATATGGAATATGTTGCCATCCATGATCTTTGCCACTGTCCGTTACCAGCTGACATAGCTCCTAGGTTGCTCTAAACTATGCCAAGGCCAGGACAGAACTGGGCCCAGGACCAGGGAGCCAAAAACAGCTCCCCACCTCAGCTGAGGCCGGGGCTTACTAGAAACAGCTGAGGATTCAGTTCCATAAATCCAACCACCTCTTTCATTCTCATGTGTGCATTAAAAGCCATATGAGAAAACCAGGGCTGGCTCTCGGTTTTTTGCCAAAGCAGAGTACCACTGAAGCAAAAAAAAAACAAAAAAAAGGGGGGGGGGGGGAATGCCACCACTTGAAACATGCCGCCCCAAGCACATGTTTGGTTTGCTGGTGCCAAAGCCGGCCCTGGAGAAAAACAGCTTGTAAACAAGTTGACCACCCCACACGCATCTCCTCATGGTCAAGGTGCTTCTGCACTGCCCTGCTCTTTATTCTCCCTTTTCCAGGCCCCTTACACAGACTCCACATACTTGCTCATTCAATCACCATCCTCATTGGAGTCTGAGTTTATTCAGACAAAATAAACTCAAAGTCCCAAAACATCACAGCTCTTACCTCAGAGCCTGTGTTGAGTAAAAGGAGTCTAGCACAGAGTATCAGTTCTTTGGTGGTGACCTGCTCTGGGGTTCTACTTCCTGCTGTCCTCTCAGAGCAGGCTTTTTGCAGGCATCTCCGAGTCAGCTCTCTTACAAGAAGCCAGCTGCTTTAGATTCTCTCCCTGTGCAGGTGTTTCTTGTTGATTCATCACTGGTCTTTGGAGGAGTGGTGGGACGGATGTGGTAGAGGTCCATTGCAAATTAGTAGATGCTTCTTTTTAAAGTATCTACAAGAGATCTAGTCTATAGGTTAACTTTGTCTGAACCAGCCCCTTCAAATCTCTCTGCTGAAAATTAAGGTAAAGTACCTCATCTTTTAATTTCTGTTACAATTTTAAAGCCTTTCACGGGAACATTGACTGAAAAGCCTAGTTTTAAGCCTGACAATTATTTCTGATAGAGATCAAAAGGTAATATAAATATGTCATATTATGATAAAAATATTTTACACTTTAGTCTAAAAGGACAAAAATCATGTAACAATAGTTTAACTGGCCAAGCGTGTGAGGACTTACAATCAACTCAATGGCATTGCTCAGTCTCTCTCTCTCTCTGTGTAATGTAATAGCTTTTGAATACTACACCTGATCAATTCCAAAATTTTATGGAATGTTCTAGGCACCAATAGCTAGAACCCTATAGATTTGAGGGACAATAGGAACATTGAGTGGGAAAATGGGGGACACAGAGAGCTGCTGTCATAGAACTTTCTCCCACACCAGTTCCACCTTACCCCACTCCCCAGCTCCAGGAGCCAGAGCGGCAGAGAGCGCTCCCACACTTTACCTCCCCACCACCCCCAGGATCTGGAGAGGCAAAAAGAGCCCAGCTGACCAGGAAGCCTGAAAGCCCTGGTGTCCTCACTGTGACTGCCCCAGAGGCATAGACCCTGGCAGCTGCAGAGTGAAAGCTGCAAAGTGAAATTGACATGTCACTCAGCCACTGTTAGGGTCCAAGGAGCAGACTTCATTGAGGAAACATCATGCTCCTGTGCGCAATTAACTGTGTGTAACTCCCTCAGATAAGACATTCAAAATCAATTCTAATTGTTCCACTTGATCATTAAGGATCATCAATTGTTCTACATTGATCATTTTTTCCATAAAAAAATACTTGCTTACTCTTCCATCACTGCTGTGCAAAGCATTATCAAGTGCACTTCAGAGGCTGCAAAAAAATTGATATTCAGTAAGATTTTCAAAAGCTCCCATGTGATTTAGGAGCTTATGTCCCATTGATCTCAAATGAGACTTGGCCAAGATTTTCAAGAGCAACTAGTGGTTTTGATGCCCAACTTAAAACACTTTAAAAGGGCACAATTTTCAGAAAGTGCTCAGTACCCACATTCTGAAAAATCAGGCCCCTTTATGGTGTCTCACGCTGGCCACTCAAAATTAGAACAGAATGAAGTTAAAATTAATAGTGACTTTTGAAAATCATGGTCAAGTCTCATTCAAAATCAATGGGATTTAGGGGTCAAAGTTACTTAGGCACTTTTGAAAATGGGACTTAAATGCTTTAGAAAATTGTATTCAATATTTTATATTATTTATTTGGAATCTGAGAATCTAGTGGTTTTAACCTGCTTTGTGTGTGTTTTAGAGGACAAATGGATGACAAGTGCTCCTTTGACCGAATTGATACTGTAATGAAGTCTCTCCAGCTCGTGATCTCCATACCTACCTTCATTGTTGGTTTGATTCTGAACTTGATAGCTCTCTGGGTGTTCTACTCTTGGAAGAAACAGACAGAGTCATCAATCTACATGATAAACCTTGCTCTTGCGGATCTGCTTCTTCTTTTCTCACTTCCTTTCAAGATGTACTACTCCAAAAAAGAGCAGAAGCAGCTCTTATGCAAATTTATAGAGGCTCTCTACTTCGTCAATATGTATGGGAGTATTTTCATCATTGTCTGTATTAGCTTGGACAGATATATTGCTATAAGGCACCCACTCAAAGCCAAAGCTTTCCGATCCCCCAAACAGGCAATCATAGTTTGCTGTTGCGTTTGGGTTATAGTTTGGCTTAGCAGCATCCCCATCTATGATTTCCACAAGAATGACAAAGTCAAGTGCTTCCACAATATGTCAGAACAGGCGTGGGGCATTCCCGTCATCCTTTCTGTTGAAGTCTTTGGATTTCTCATCCCTTTGACTCTGATTATTTATTGCTCTGTTCAGATCATCCAGACTCTTTGGAGGCGTAAAAACCAAGGGCAAAAGTGGACTGAGCAAGCTGCCTCTATATGGATCATTTTAGCCAACCTCATGGTGTTTGTTGTCTCCTTTACACCATTCCATCTCGGGATGTTTCTGCAGTTCCTGGTGAGACAGCACATCATTGTGGACTGCACTGTGAAACAAAGCATTAGTCTCTTCTTACAGGTGGCAATGTGTTTAGCTAATGTCAACTGCTGTTTGGATGCCATCTGTTACTACTTTGCCACAGAAGAATTTCGCAAGAAATCTATTTCTGCTGCTCCAGCTAGTGCTTTGATTGAACTGTGTAATCTATAGCAGAAATATCTTGCCCAAATAGAAGAATCTATGTTGTCTAATGCTAATTTAAAACACTCATTCATTCCAAATCCACCCTCACTGAGGAACAGAAACTGTTAGGGCTAGGCCAAAAATAGAACGAGTTATTCAAAAGTCTTCTCCAACTTTGAAGGTTATTGTGAACACAAATTAGGTATCCATTTTAAGTATGCAGTTGTATACTTGAGCTTTTTTTAAAAAAAAACCTTAGAGTCCGATCAGAGTTTGGTTTAGGTCTTGCCCCACTGCTTCAGACAATTTTCAGAACATGCAGCAGGACATACTGTGGTTTGGGGGTTGTGAATTTCTCCTTATCGCGATTTTGAAACCAGCATAGGCTATTTCTGCACTTTTGACATCTATGTGAAAAAAACAGAATAGTGCACTCAGTGAAGCATCATATACGAGGAATTGTGGGGTAATCATAATGTATTTATATGTATTATATTATAATACTACATACAAACATGATATTTGCTGCCCTCCTTTGCATTGCTTAACTTTGATAAGGGTATTATAGTGACATGATTCATGCTGCTATAGTCAAAAGGATTTTCAGTGTTTCAATTATGATACCTGTTTTTCATGTTCATCATAACACTTTGCTCTGCTTGAGTCTTCACATAAAGTCCTGGAGTAATTCTATTTTTACAAATGTTGTGGGGGAAAATGATTTCCCTATAGAGAACACCAACGTCCTGCTCTGGAAAAAGAATATTTTATAGGCAGTTGATTCATGCTAATGTCTGTATGTATGTACCTGCATATATTTAGAACTGTACCAGATACATATATGTTTGATTTATAACTTGTGAGCCACAATTAGGGGTTGACTAAAATAAAAAAGAGCTATACTGTCATAGTTAATATTAGGACAAGCAGAGGGGCTCCTCCAAAATGGCAGATCCCTGAAACATACTAGCTGCCTCAGTGCTGCTGGCTACAGCTTTCAGAAACTATACTCAGTGAGGTACAATTCCTTTCTGTCTCTTTCACATTACTTAAGAAATTGTCAGTTAATGATCTATGTTGGGAATGAGGCGCTATATTATTTTGTAAAAAGACATGTCTTTCTTTTAACTGTAGCATTTGAAAACCATTTATCCTCTTTGAATTTCTTGGGCTGACAGCTGTGCTGTGACACCAGCAAGCCCATTTACATCCATCACACTGAACTGCTACTATAGATTACCACACGGGACATTCTACAAACAATGAGTCAGAGATTGAGAGCTCTCCAGGAAGAAGTGTGTCAGATTCACAACTATAGCAATATGGCACAATTGAATCACTAGAAACAAACACCTCGGGGGTCAAGGAGAAGCTGCCAACCCCCTCAAATCTCAGACAATTCGAAAAAAATGCTGACAATAATGTATATTTCATCATAATCTTCTTCACCCGCCTCCCTTATTTCCTCAGAATTTCCATGATTTCCATCATTCCTCCCTTCTGCTGGACAGCCAGTAAGCTGACACTTTATATTGCAGTTCATATGATTTATGACTCTTCAAAAAAAAAAAAAAAACAACCAAAAACATGCCTTAAAAGCTACAGTCAAAGGACTATATTTGATCATTTTTTTAAAAAAGGGTTGCTTTCATTTTGAAAATTAAATTGAGAATCAACTACATGAAAGTTCATTTATTTTTCTGCTTTAAAAAGATCCTTCCCTTCCTGCTGTTAATGTATGTAGCAGATATACTGGATGGTCTTTGTCAGTGGCTCTGTTGTAACTAGGAGCAGCATTGCTGAAGGAACCCAGTGTCTAAGCCTAAGAAATCCTCAGGCAGACCAGCAGGACACACTGTGACCACCCCCATGGCCACTGATCAGAGCCACTGTATCTGAAGTCAGGGCCATTGCAGACAAGTCCTGGTCATTAGTTGATTTATCACTAATTATCTGCGGGGCAGTAGCTTTTAGGCTTAAAAAGGATAGGTGCATAGACCCAGTAGGGAAATATTTGGTGGCTCCTACAGACACAGAGAGGCTAACTGCCTGAGCCTACCAACACCAGAGAAAGGATAGCCTCACAAGTGGCCAGAGCCCAGGTTCCCTTCTGTTCCTCCGAAGCAGATGGAAGAATGCAGAATGTAGGAGTCCATAACCAGAGATGCAGATGGGCACTCCTTCATGTAGAGTTCTGTACTAGGGTTCCAGCTCCAATGAGAACTAAATTAATTTTTAAAATGAAGGAAATTGTGGTCTGCCTCTGATTAGTCGTTGTTAAAATGGCTTCATGGAGTTCCTTGTTTACTGTGCCTCATAGTTCTGAAAATCTAATTTGACCAGATTATAAGTAAAAATATAGTTTTTCTAAAGTGCCAACTCAACAAACTTGGAGCAGGATCTGAAAGTCAAGCTGGGTTATTTCCCTCTCATTCATTATCACCAGTAATAATGATTTTGCTGGTTAATGATCATTTTGTTATCTTCAGCTCAATTACACGTGCAAATGAAAGCAGAGGGTAGCCTGGACTTAATTAAAATTTCTAGCGATGGTGCAGGAAGAGGAAAAGAATCCTACTCATCTCTCCTAGAGCTGTGTTGGCTCTGCAGGGCTAACAGAAGTTAAAAATCATCAAATATTTTTACTGCTAACGTAAGCAGATCTATTCAGCAAGAAGGTATCATTTTTATTTCATTGCTTGTTTAGAGCTGAACTATACATCAAAAAAATAAAACTGAGATCTGTCTTTGACTATAGCTAAACTTTCCATTTTTAAAAAAGGTCTGATTTGCATCGAGCCTCCTTTAGTGTAATTTCTTCTTAATTTTGGAAAGCCTTATGTACAACCAAGAATAAAAAGAAGACATTTCAACCCCTGCAATCAATACATATTTTAAGAATGTAATTTCAGGGGGAAAAAATTATAAACTGCTTACCACTTTGCGAAGTCTGAGGGTTTTGTAGATTGATTCACTTTTTTTTTCTCTTCTGCTTGAAGCTTAGACACACACTCTGTTACCCATTTTTCAGAACTGGCTGCACAGAGTGCACTGACTAGACAAGCATATCTCTTTCGCTTAGCACAGCATTCTGAAACTTCACACAGTAAGAAATGCTTTTTTATGATTAATAAAACTGAAATGTGTTTGACATTCAAAAACAAAATCCACATTTTTCCAAGTCAGTGCTTTTCATCAGTTGAACGTTCAGGTTCTTGTCCTGAGCAAAATGATAAGAGCTTTCTTTTTTCTACACTTTATTCCTAATGCATTCCGCAATATGCAGTTATGCTAGAAGCCTAAACCTGAATTCCTTGCATGCCCAAAACTCCCACTGGGACCTAGGTGTATTAAGATGTTAATAAAGCATTGTCCTTGTAGGAAAAAGTAAGTACTGACAGAAAAACAGAAAGGAGTCCTGTAAAAATTCCATTTTTTCTACTTTGCTGTCTTCTGCAATCTTGAACAAAAGTTGATTCAAATAACTAAAAACTTTTAAAACAGTCTGTATTTGATTTGAATATTTTTGGATAAGATGATCATGATGCTGGCAAACCAGGTGCCAGCTCTTGCCAAGTCTCTAGGCATCAGCTAAGCAGGGACACATTCATAGCTAGAAACCAGACCAGCTCATCTAGATATTAGTATTGTTCAAAATAGGTGTTAGACGTGTAAGAATCTGGTTAGTGTTTAGACTCTACAAGATACTTGTAAGTTGCTGCATGCATTAATTTACTTGTAATATGCGTGTCCTCCTTCTATAGGGTAATATGTAAGTTTTATTTGAAAATTGAAAAAATGCCTGCTCTGAACTTGTGAACCTAGGCAGAAAGAGTGGTTCCCCCGCCCATCAAGAAGGACTATCAAGGCTAAATGGGCCATTGTAGGACAAAGACTTAGCTGATTGCCCCATCCACCCATGAAGAAGTTATGTGCAGGGTCTCTTGTCCCATCACTTTGAACTCTGGGGGAAGGTGTATAAAGGTGCTCACAAGAAGAAATGTTTCAGAGTAACAGCCGTGTTAGTCTGTATTCGCAAAAAGAAAAGGAGTACTTGTAGCACCTTAGAGACTAACCAATTTATTTGAGAATGAGCTTTCGTGAGCTACAGCTCACTTCATCAGATGTATACCATGGAAACTGCAGCAGACTTTATATACACACAGAGATCATGAAACAATACCTCCTCCCACCCCACTGTCCTGCTGGTAATAGCTTATCTAAAGTGATCATCAGGTGGGCCATTTCCAGCACAAATCCAGGTTTTCTCACCCTCCACCCCCCCACACAAATTCACTCTCCTGTTGGTGCTAGCCCATCCAAAGTGACAACTCTTTACATAATCAAGTCGGGCTATTTCCTGCATAAATCCAGGTTTTCTCACATCCCCCCCACCCCCATACACACACAAACTCACTCTCCTGCTGGTAATAGCTCATCTAAACTGACCACTCTCCAAGTTTAAATCCAAGTTAAACCAGAACATCTGGGGGGGGGGGGGTAGGAAAAAACAAGAGGAAACAGGCTACCTTGCAAGAAGAAATGGTTCTCTTTGCTATTTGCACTCTAACAGGGGCTGGAGCTAAAAAACTAAAAGGAGAGATCCCCAGGGTCAACCTGGGTTAGCCCTAAAAGACACGTGGGGGACAGATTATTACATCTATATCATCTTTTGGAACCCTAGACTGTGACTCATTTGTGCTCATATGTTGCCTGCTTTAACCTCTAAGTGACTTTATTTCTTTTTCCTAGTTAACAAAGCCTTAGTTAGTTTACTATAGGATTGGCTACCAGTGTTGTTTTTGGTGTGAGGTCTAAAGTACAAATTAATCTGGGGTAAGTGACTGGTCTCTTGAGACGGGGAGCAACCTGAGTATTTTGTGATTTTCGGTGTAAGTAATCATTTACCACTAAGTCCAGCTTGCCTGGATGGCAAGATAGACTGGAGCGCCATGGGGGACTGTCAATGGCTCCATGGTAAGATTGTTACAATGAGCAGGAGTTCACATTTGTTACTGAGGTGGTGAAAGCTAATTATAGAACATACCACCGGTTTTTGGTGTCTGCCCTGGTTTTTGACAGTCTGCCATGAGGTTGGCACTCATGATCGTGAATCATTTCAAACAGCATGGCAATTATTGCTCAACTCTCACATGATAATGCTGATGAAAAAAATTTTATTTGCATCTAGTCAGGTGAGTCATACATATATTTTAAGGCAGAAAGGACCATTATGATCATAGAGTCTGCCCCCCCCACCCCACTCACATTACACATGCCAAAAAAAAAAAAAAAACCTTCACCAGTAATTTCTGTACAAAGTCCATATAACCTCAGTTTGAACTATAGCATTTTTTTAGAAAGACATCCAGTCTTGATTTAAAGACTTCCGGTGATGGAGAATCTTCCATATCCCAAGGTAAATTGTTGCAATGGACAATTACTCTCACTATTTAAAAAAAATTGTGCCTTATTTTAGTCTGAATTTGTCTAGCTTCAACTTCCAACTTTTGGATCTTGCTATGCATTTTTCTGCTAGAGTAGAGAGATTTCTACTATCAAAAAGTTCTTCCCCATGCAGGTACTTGTAGATCATGATCAAGTCACACTTGACCGTCTCTTAGACAAAGTGAATATATGGAGCTTCTTAAGTCTCTCACTATATGGCTCATTTTCCTGACCTCTACTCATTCTTGTAGCTCTTTTCTGAACCCTTTCCAGTTTTTCAACAACGTATTATAGTAATGGTCTCACTAATGTCATATGTAGAGGTAATATCACCTCCACATTCCAGTGTGATATCTCCCTGTTTATACATTCATGGATCATGTTCACCCTTTTCGCTTCAACATTACGCTGGGAGTGCATGTTCAATTGATCATCTACAATGACACCCCCCACACCCAATCCTTTCCAATATAACTGAATTCCAGGATACAGTCCGCCATCTCATAAATTTGACCTACATTCTTTGCTCCTAGATGTAGGACTTTGTATTTGGCTGTTAAAATGCATAGTGTTGTAATGAGTCCAGTTTAACAAGTAATTTGAATTATTTGTCACTCCAAGTTTTGTCATCTTCAAGTTTTACCACCGATTATTTTATATTTTCCTTCAGATCATTGATCAAGATATTGAACAACATTGGGCCAAGAACAGATCCTTGCAGAACCTGATAAAGACCCACATTGGATAAGGATTCCCCATTTATAATTACATTTTGTAATCTATAAGTTAAACAGTCTTTAATCAATTTAATATAGTCTGTTGATTATATATAGTGCTAAATTTTTAATCAGAATGTCATGCAGGACTAAATCGGATGCCTTATAGAAATCTATGTATACAATGTCACAGTTACCTTTTTCAGAGTAGCAGCCGTGTTAGTCTGTATCTGCAAAAAGAAAAGGAGAACTTGTGGCGCCTTAGAGACTAACCAATTTATTTGAGCATAAGCTTTTGATGAAGTGAGCTGTAGCTCACGAAAGTTTATGCTCAAATAAATGTGTTAGTCTCTAAGGTGCCACAAGTACTCCTTTTCTTTTTACAGTTACCTTTATCAACCAAACTTGTCAACTCATAAAAAACAACCTACCATGTCTCAGATGAATGCTCTGTCATAGCATCCTTTCGTTATTGACTTTCTGAATGTATCATGGTTGCCTGACTTCTTAACAGTAGGAGATGCAAACAGCATACTGCTCCAAATCTCTAAAGACAGACCATGCTCCCTATTTCAAACTCCTAACTCCCAGTTCAACATGTTGACTCTGAGCTCCAATCCTGGCTACCTGAGAGACCTCTTATCTTTCCATGTAAGAACATGCAGCAGCTGAGACACTTTAGCTGACTGCTGCTAGATCTGATCATCTGGGACCAGGGCATTGTCGGTGGATGTTATAATTCCATTCATAAACCAGTCGGAGAACACTTCAATCTCTCTGGTCACGCGATGACAGACATGAAAGTTGCGATATTACAACAAAAAAACTTCAAATCCAGACTCCAGCGAGAGACTGTAGAATTGGAATTCATTTGCAAATTGGATACAATTAACTTAGGCTTGAATAGAGACTGGGAGTGGCTAAGTCATTATGCAAGGTAACCTATTTCCCCTTGTTTTTTCCTACCCCCCTCCCCCAGACGTTCTTGTTAAACCCTGGATTTGTGCTGGAAATGGCCCCCCTTGATTATCATACACATTGTAAGGAGAGTGGTCACTTTAGATTAAGCTATTATCAGCAGGAGAGTGGGGTGGGGAGAGGTATTTTTTCATGCTTTGTGTGTATAAAAAGATCTTCTACACTTTCCACAATATGCATCCGATGAAGTGAGCTGTAGCTCACAAAAGCTTATGCTCAAATAAACTGGTTAGTCTCTAAGGTGCCACAAGTACTCCTTTTCTTTTTATAAACTATGTGTACATAACGAAAAGGGAACTGTCAAGTTATTTAAGCCAAAACAATTTTTTATATTTTTATACATATATTTTGCAACATTCCACTCTTCTGTCCCTTTGACATACTTGTTATATCATCTTAAACTTCCTGAGCTGGATTCAGGTCTTCATCAGGGTAACTCTCCTGATGTCAAATACGATAAGATAACAATGCTGTTCTACATAAATACCATCTAAGAGTGTCAGAGCAGGGAGGTTTCCTTCTAAAGACTCTCTCCAGCTAAAGAGAAAGTGGAACAATGGATGTTGTTAAAATAAAAAACTTACTTAATATTTTACATTTCAAATGCTTTTTCCTCTTTTTTACTGTATCTTTAATAAAAGGTTAAAAGAATGTTTAAAGATGTATTTGCCCGGGTACTAAGCAGGCTAAGATCTCTGTAAACCAAAGCTTGAACCTTGTTTGGCACTGTTTAATGTTGTACAGTGACAGAGTTAAGTTAACTTTGGGCCCATATATTCCATCTAAATTAATACAACAGCCCTAAATATAGACTTAGCCTAACTTTATGTACCTATAGTCTTAAGTTTAGTTACTAAAAGTTAGCTTCTTTCTCTTACATTTCACTTATCAAAGAGATTTTTAAACAAATAACTTGGTTAGGAGGGATGGGGAGTGAGGTGGGAAGCGACTTATGAAACTGTAATAGGGTGCCTTACCCAGTTCAGCATCATGTCCTCTAACCATGTCTTCATGGTATGTCAGCCACTAAATATTTTAGGTTAGGAAGAATTCTCTCCTATACGCCGATTACTTTATAATTGTCCGTTATAGCAATTTTTGCACCTTCCCCTGGAGCACCTGGCACTGGGTGGTGATGGAGACAGGATACTGTATTTTAAAAGAGCCACTGGTCTGAAATGATATGTCAAGTCCCATCTTCTCTTTTTACAAAATACATTTTTTTAAAGTCTAGCAAATCATGTTCTGAATACAGTAAAACAATGCCTTTTCGTGGGTCAATACAATGAGAATAGCCCCTCTGTAGTGCTTTACAAACATTAATTAATCCTCACAATGCTCTTGTAAATATTATCCCAATTTTACAAGAAAACTTAGATACTAAGTGACTTGGTCAAGGCCCCAGAGAGAGTTAATATCAGAGCCACAATTAGAACTCAGGCATCTTGAGTCCTAATCCAGTTCTCAGACCACATCTCTTCAGAGAAGGGAGGATAGATGAGAAACATGCTCCAGTGAAGAAGTGTACATCTCAATGACAGCTAGTTGGGAAATAAATAGTGAAATGTCCACACTTCTTCCCGTTTTCCTTCCCTTATTTTTCATCAGCTTTTGAAATTTTCCAACCAGTTCTAATTTTAATGAAAAAAGTTTGCAAGGCTTACCAAAAGCATTCTTCTCATATCACAAAATTATAATTAATAACCATACTGATAAAATCAATTAGTGGGTCCTCTTGTATAAAACACACACAAAAGTATTTGTATCAAATGTCAGCAAATAAGAAATCTGAAAAAAGTAAAGAGCACAAATATTTTTTCTGACTAAATTTTACTATTTGCAGTGTTGTTAGTAGCACTTGCTGTGGTTATGTGTGGGATGCCATGTCTATAGCATGTGAGAGAAGCACATAAATATAATATGAATCACTGCTATGCTTTCATCAGTCTAGCCCCATAATCAGTAGTATATCACTAGACTTTAGCCTAACCAAAGGTGGTCTCGGCATCCACATACATTCAATGAAAAGTTTTGTTTTTTAACCAAAAAAAAAAAAAGAGAGAGAGAGAGTTACTCACTTTGTGCGATAACTGAGGTTCTTCGAGATGGCTATCCCTGTGGGTGCTCCACTTTAGTAGGATACAGTAGAGGTGCATCCTATTTAATCAGGAAAGCATCGCCCAGAGACCGGGATCCCAATCCTGCCCTTGAGGAATATTGCGGACACTTGGCATTCAGGGTTGTAGCAAAAAAGTCTATATTCAGGAAACCCCAATGTCTGAATATATTTTGTATATTTTTTATTTCCCGCTCATGGTCCTGACAGAATTTTCTGCTTAGTGCATCTGCTGTGGTGTTCTGACATCCTGGCAGATAGGCAACTGATATGTTGTTGTTGTGATAGATGCACCAGTTCCATAATCTCAATGCTTCGGTGCAAAGGGAGTGTGATCTTGCTCCTTCTTGATGGTTTATATAAAACATGCAAGCAATGTTGTCTGTCAGTACCTTTATGGCCTTGTTCCTGACCAGAGGTAAGAAGTCTGAACATGCATTGTGGACCGGTCATAGTTCCAGTAGGTTGATGTGTAATGTTGACTAGGAGAGGGAACACCTGCCCTGGATTGTGTGGTTGTGCAAGTATGCTCTCCAACCTAACAGAGAATGCATCTGTTGTAAGTATCATTGATGGATGAGGTTGTGTGAAGGGAACTTCAACACACACATTGTGGGGTTGAGTCCACCAGCATAGAGAATTTTTTACTTTGAGTGGCATCGTGAGACATGTCCTGGCTGTGTTTGTGCGATATGTATACTGTCCTGAGCCTTCCCTGAAGACAACTCATATGTAGTCTGACATGCCGTACTACAAAGGTTGTTGCTGCCAAGTGACCTAGTCCTGGCCAATGTCTCTGGACCGGCTTGTGTTGTGGCCATCAGATTGACGAGCGTAACAAATCTGTGTAGTGGTAACGAGACTTTGGCCATGAGTGCATCAAGGTGGTCCCCAATGAATTTCTAGTTTTTGTATGGATATCAGCATTAATTTGTGCATGTTTATTTGTACTCCTAGTTGTCAGAAGAGAGACATTTTTTCAGTAGCTTCCAGGGCATCTTCCTGGAAGGGGGCTTTGAGTAGACAGTCATCCAAGTAGAGGAATATGCTGACCCCTTGGTTGTGAAGGTGGGCCTCCAGCATTGCAAGAATCTTGGAGAACACCTGGGGTGCCATAGAGAGACCGAAGAGCAGTACTCTATTGGCAGTGATCTTGTCCCAGAACAAATCTGATAAATCTCCTGTGTGAATCTCCAAGGAATTCAGTGGGGGATGTGAAAACAAAAAATCCATGCCCTTGGAGTGGACATAATACTTCTTGTCCACTCTTTTACCAGTGGGTGGTATCGTTGTGGGGGTCTGCCAGATGATCTTGGCTGGGTCCATGAGTGCCTTATTTATGGGGAGCACAATCTTTAATGAGGTTGATGTTTATAAAATGTTCAACAGCTTGTGTTAAAACTGCAACCTCTTCCAATGGTATCTCAAGGGAGTCAGCAATCCTTTAAATAGCTCCTGAAATTGTTTCAAGTCATCTGCTGTTGGTGGGGTGATTTCCTGACCCAAAGTCTCCTCCTGCTCTTCAAAAGTCTCTTATGGAGGCTCGAAGGGTCCCCCTATCAAAGCTGATGGGGAGCGTCTCGGTCTCTCCCTGTGGGTGGTAGGAGGCCTAGAATACTGCTGCCTGTAAGCAGCCCGTAGGTCCCAATATGGCCACTACAGAGGGAATGGCATTGGTGGTGGCATCCATGGATGTCCATAGCACCCATGGGTGTCACCCCTGGGATGATATCCATGTTTTCTGGTGGGCCTGGCCTGGTAGTTGTCTGAAAGGGTGATGAGTGGCATGAGGAGTAAATAGCCCCTTCCTCCTCCTCATCCTCCTCACTGAAAAAAGGAGGGGCTGATTTGAAAGGTGGTGTAGATTGGCACAGTCCCGAGCATGCTGGAGTAACATTGGCACCAAGAAGGGGAGATTCTGTTGTTGCAGAGATTACCAGGTCTTTGTGGAGAAGAAAGTGTTGTGGTACCATGAGCATTAGTCCTGAGTAGGAAGTTGGTGTTGGTGCCACTGAACGTAGCGGTTGTCGGTAGCGATGTGGCTGTACTATGCGCCAGGTTGCTGATCGGTGGTGCCATAGCCTGCAGGGAAGCTAAGCTGGCCAGTGCTGCAAATTTAAGTGGCTCCAACAGTACTGTGGATGAGAAGGCAGCCTTCTCTTTGCCACTGCTCTCAGAGCCTGTCTGCTTATGGGCATTGGCTTTCACGGTCCCAGCAGTACCAGAAGATCCTGCCAACTCGTAGGTGTTCAACTGCACCATGGTCGGTACTGAAAGTCTCAAGCGAGCTGGGCATCATTTCTTCTTAGCTGGTTCCCTGGAAGGGGGGGTTGTTGTCCACTTTTTAATCATCTTTTTTGAGGACTACGATTTCTTCTCTAAGGGTGGCAGGGAACATCAGTCGGAGGCTGTTGTCAGAGACCAGTGTCTGAGGGGGGTCTGCAGTCCAAGTTCAGAAGCCAGGCACAGTGACTTTTCCATCAGGAAAAGTTTCAATTTGAAGTCCCTTGCTTTTCTGATGCGAGACTTGAGATTGTAGTATGTGTGTCTCGCCCAGACATTTGACACACTGGGAATGCCCGTCACTGACTGGGATCACCTCCTGTCAAGAAAGGCATCATTTAAACTTTGGGAATCCAGGCATGCCCCTTTTTAGTAGCATTCCCTCACGAAAAGGAGGTTAAGACTACACTACACTATAAGGGTGAACAGAATCTTAACTAATAATTAGAAAGAAAATTCAAGGACTTAAATGTGGGGGGGGGGGGGAACTATAGCTAACTAACTATTCTAAAACTACACTAACTCTGCTTTAAGAGGGAAATAGGAAGAAAGCAAAGAGGTGCTGCCGTGGCTCCATCTTAGGCCAAAGACAATTGAGAAGGAACTGGGGGCAGTTTGGACACACAGAGTGCAATGTGAGATCAAACCTCCCCCAGGTCCTTCTCAACAGGAGTGGAGCAAGATGGGGAAAGTGCATGTGTGACCCAAATGGGCACTGCTCCTGAAATTCTCTGATCACAGGCACAGGGATCCACATTTACCTAAAGTGGAGCACCCACAGGGACACTCCTCGAAGAAGAATCTTCTGTTAATTAAATGCTTAAGAGAAGTTTACCAGGATGCACCAAGTACAGATTTGTAAAGAGCATAATACTGGCAAAATAAATGCTGAATTTCAAGTGTTCAGCCAATTTCTGTTATATGTAACATGTTGAACTGATTAACACTGCTTTCTAGCAAATGTTACATATGCATACAATACTATTATCAGTTCTCTTCCAGTGCTAATGAAGCAAAAACTACCTTAGGGCCACCTCATCAGTTCTGTTGTAGTAAAATGGAGAGACAGGACACATTATCTTCCCCAATCAGTCCCAAAAGAAATCTGCACACATCTCAGCTAGTTAGGCTGTACACTTTTTGGGGGGGCCTTAGTAAAGCACAAGTGCTCTAGAAGTGGGCAAGATGTGCAAAAAAAGCCATCTCATCCGTACAACTGTTTGAATTAACAGCACATTCCAACCATCTCTAACAAGAACATAAGACTGGCCATACTGGGTCAGCACAGTGGTCTATCTAGCCCAGTAACCTGTTTTCCAACATTGGCCAGTGCCGGATGCTTTAGAGCAGGGTTTCCCAACCTTTTATTTCCCTCTGAGGCCCTCACCCCCAACAGGCTATAAAAATTCCATAGCCCACCTGTGCCACAAAAACTGTTTTTCTGCATATCCAGTAGATTAAAAGCCAAGGCTGGTATTAGCACACAGGGCAATTGCTCAGGACCTCCAAAGCTAAGCTGCCTGGCTTTGACTTCAGCCCCGGGCAGTGGGGCTTGGGCTTCAGCCCCAGGTGGCCGGGCTCAGGCTTTGACTTTCTGCCCTGGGCCTCAGAGAGTATCTGGTTTATTTTGGTGGACCATCTGAAACCTGCTTGCAGCCCCTCCACCACCACGGGGCCCTGGACCCCTGTTTGAGAACCCCTGCTTTAGAGGGAAGGAACAGAACAGGGCAATTATCAAGTGATCCATTTCCTGTCATCCAGTCCCAGTTTCTGGCAGTCAGAGGTTTAAGGATACCCAGAGCATGAGGTTGCCTCCCCGACCACCTTGGCTAACTGCCACTGATGGACCTATCCCCCATGAACTTATCTAGTTCTTTTTTTAACCCAGTTATACTTTTGGCCTTCACAACAACCCCTGGCAATTAGTGCCACAGGTTGACCATGCATTGTGTGAAAAGTACTTCCTTATATTTGTTTTAAACCTGCTGTCTATTAATTTCATTGGGTGACCCCAGGTTCTTGTGTTATTTGAAATGGTAAATAACACTTCCTTGTTCACTTTCTCCACAGCATGTATGATTTTATACACTTATCATATGCCCCCCTACCCTGTTGTCTCTTTTCTAAGCTGAACTTTGCCAGTCTTTTTAATCTCTCCTCATATGGAAGTTGTGCCGTGTCCTTTTGTTTCTCTTCTCTGTTCTCTCCCTTCTCCAATTCTAATAAAAGTTTTTTGAGATGGGGTGGGTAGAACTGCACGCGATGTTCAAGGTGTGGGTGTACCACAGATTTATATAGTGGCATTATGATATTGTTGTCTTATTATCTATCCCTTTCCTAATGGTTCCTAACATTGTTAGCTTTTTTGACTGCCACTGCACATTGAAAGAAGAAAAGGAGTACTTGTGGCACCTTAGAGACTAACCAATTTATTTGAGCATAAGCTTTCGTGAGCGAGCTGTAGCTCACGAAAGCTTATGCTCAAATAAATTGGTTAGTCTCTAAGGTGCCACAAGTACGCCTTTTCTTTTTGCGAATACAGACTAACACGGCTGTTACTCTGAAAACTGCACATTGAGTGGATGTTTCCAAAGAACTGTCCACAATGACTCCAAGATCTCTTTCTTGAGTGGTAACAGCTAATTTAGACCCCATCATTTTGTATGTATAGTTGGGATGATGTTTTCCAATATGCATTACTTTGCATTTATCAACACTGAATTTCATCTGCCATTTTCTTCCCCAGTCACTCACTGTTGTGAAATCCCTTTGTAACTCTTTGCAATCCGCATTGGACTTACTCATCTTGAGTAATTTTGTGCCAGCTTTCCCACCTCACTGTTTACCCCATTTTTCAGATCATTTATGAATATGTTGAACAGCACAGGTCCCAGTACAGATTATTGGCAGACCCCACTATTTACCTCTTTCCACCGTGAAAACTGACCATTTATTCCTACCCTTTATTTCCTATCTTTGAATCAGTTACCAGTCCATGAGAGGACCTTCCCTCTTATCCCATGACTGCTTAAGAGGGACCTGGTCAAAGGCTTTCTGACAGTCCAAGTACACAATATCCACTACTAAAGCCATGCTGACTCTTCCTGAATATATCATGTTCATCTGTGTGCCTGATAATTCTGTTCTTTACTGTAGTTTCAACCAATGTGCCTGATACTGAAGTTACCAGCCTATAATTGTGAGGATTGCCTCTGGAACCTTTTTTAAAAAATCAGCGTTACTCTATCTATCCTCCAGTCATCTGGTACAGAAGCTGATTTAATGATAGGTTAGGAGTTCTGAAATTTCATATTTGAGTTCCTTCCGAACCCTTGGTGAATACCATCTGGTCCTGGTGACTTACTACTGTGACAAAGCTCTGTCCTTGCCTCTGTGGGTCCCGCGTTTCCTGGCGGATTTTGCTAGCCTCAAAGGCTCACTGTGACCCTGCACGTAACACTTGTCTCTCTAGAGACAAGGGTCACAGTCTACTGAGCCATTTTCATCATAAGCCAGCGAGGGAGGTGAGGAGAAGTTATCCTTCCTTGCACAGTCTCTGTTGTCTCCCAGTCTCAGTGATTAATCAGGGGGCAAAAGAAGGGGGAAGCCCAGGCCCACCCTCCACTCCGGGCTCCAGCCCAGGGACCCTAATAGTATCAGCTATGGTAGCTGACCTTTTAGAAACATGACATGTACAAGCTCCACTTCACCCTTACCTGAGGGCCTCCTTCCTTGTGCCTGATATGGTGTGTACTACTCAGCCTCTCCAACAGCACAACTTCCTTCCACAGCTCCTGACACACACACCCACTGGGCTGACTGGGAGGCTTTTAACTAGTTTCAGCCAGCCCCTGATTGGCTTCAGGTGTCCCAATCAACCTAGCCTTCTCCCTGCCTTCTGGAAAGTTCTTAATTGGCCCCAGGTGTCTTAATTGACCTGGAGCAGCTGCCATTTCTCTTATCCTGGTACCAGGGATTTGTTTAGCCTGGAGCTAATATATCTATCTCCCACTACTTTTCTATAGCCATCTGGCCTTGCCCCGTCACACTACTGTTTAATTTATCAATTTGGTCCAAACTTCCTTTATGGACACCTCAATCTGGAACAGTACCTCAGATTTGTCATCTAGAAAGAATGGCTCAGGTATTGGAATCTCTCTCACATCCTGTGCAGTGAAGACCAATACAAAGAATTCATTTAGCTTCTCTGCAACATCCTAGTCTTCCTTGAGTGCTCCTTTAGCACCTTGATCATCCACTGATTTTTTGGCAGAGTTCCTGCTTCTAATGTAATTTTTAAAAAATTGATTGTTTTTGTGTGTCTTTTGCTACTTGTTCTTTATGAATAGGTCAGCTCACAGTTGGTGTCTCCTCATGACCGGGGCGGCATGGCAACTTACTCTCCACTGGGGTTTGCTTCCATTGGCTGTTCCTCCTCCAGGGTGGCCTGCCTCTTCCTGCGACTTGGTCCTCCACTCAGGTCACTTCGAAGTCTTTCCCCTTCCAGGGTAGCCCATAAACAAAAAGCAAGGAAAATTAACACAAACCAACTGAGTTAGTGAGAGAGCGCAGGGAATGCATCCCTCTCAGGGTATATCAGGATCAGGCCCTCCCGTCCCTCAGGGAGGGACCTTCACACAGTTGTTGGGGCAGTTCCTGTCTTCTCTCAGCCCTTTTCTCAGGAACTGAGGGTTGCAGGTCTCGTCTCTTCACCACTCTGCCCCACAAGTGAGCTGCTCTGTTTCCCTTGTAATACCTCCTTCAACCTGTGCATGTCTTCCAGGTGTGGCGGGACAGAGTTGGCTGAGCCCAGAGCAGCTCTTAACCTCTTGTTGTTCAGTGTGGAGTTTGCACACCCCATCACACTCTTTACATTCTTATTTGGCCTGCGTAATTATACTTTTACACTTGACCTCCTAGAGTTTATGCTCCTTTCTGTTTTCCTCCATAGGATTTGACTTGCAGTTTTTAAAGTGTGTCTTTTTGTCTCTAACAGCCTCCTTTACTCTGTGGTTTAGCCATGGTGGTCTTTCTTTGTTTTTGGTGAGTTTTTTTGGTCCTCTTACTTTTTTTTTTTTTTTTTTTTTAATTTGGGGCATACATTTAATTTGGGATATATATTCTCAAGGTCTAGATAAGGACATCAAACAAATACACATTGTACTTCTATTTTTGATTATGCCTCCTGTTTTGTATATTACCACACATCTTAGCTCAGTATTGACAAGTGCACGAACTAACTGGAAGCAGTCAATTTTCTGTATCAAATGGCAGGCTTACTGATCAGTTTGTGAAGAATATAAGCCTTCAAGACTGTCAGAAAAGCCTCCAAGTGTGACCTGATACAGTGCTGTCTCCCTTATGCTGCAGATAGGGAACCTGAAACCAACAGAGATATGAACTCCTGTTTATCCCAAAGGATAAGAGGTGATCCAGTGATCAGGTGATACAGCAGGACTTTGGAGACCTGAGCTGAAGCCCCAGCTTTACCAGACATCCTGTATGACCTTTGACAAGTCATTTAACTTCTCTGTGCCTCAGTTCCCCGTCTGTAAAATGGGGATAATACTTCCCTACCTCACAGGTATGTAGGAAGGATAAATACTTTTAAGAGATTATGAGGTGCTCTGATACTACAATACTGGGGTCCAAATAAGAACCTTTACTCATGTCTCCACTGGACCTAGAAAGTGTTAATTCCAGCTTAACTAGACATAACTGTGCTAGTTCTGATTAAACGAACATGCTAAAAATAGAAGTGTGGCAACAGCAATGGGAAGGGCTAGCTACCTGACTACAGTCCCACTGGAGACCATAGTTGGTTCACTCCTCATGCCACTTCAGCTACATTTCTATTTTCAGTGTGCTAGCTCAATCAGAGGAAATGACATACCCTAAGATATATAGAAAGGGAGGTTAACTCTGATGGCTGGCTCTTTTGCCTTTTAATATTGCTAAAACGTAATATGGTTTAAGGGGAATTTTCCAGAGGCTTCAGCCATCCCCTTCACCACAAGCCTCTTTGCGTGCCTCAAACACTGAGGTAGGTGCTCTCAATTAGATTGATCAAAAGATTATTAGCTCTTCACCCTATTTCTTTTTTCCACAACTTCAACCAAGTGTGAAGTTTTAAAAAACATGAACTAGCTGACAAGAGCTGATAAATGATCTGATATGCTTCAATTTCTGTTATTTATGGAGACTGAAAGCCACAGTTGATTTGATATTTTATTTGCTTCCTATTGTTAAGTAATATTTAATAGATAAAGTACCACTGTGTTATAGTTTCTCATTCAAAGTAAGTCCCTATCTGAAAGTGAAACCTGATTATGTGTTATATGTGTTAATGTGAGTTTATTTTAAATTGGGCCCACAAAATACAAATGAAATAAAAATAATGAACATGAATGAAAAATCTTGATATTATCAATATTAAAATATTCTAAATCTCTCCCAGATAATCATATTCTTACTTTTGTAAGACATCAGTGGAAAATAGACCTCCCACTATTTACTTTAAAAAACACAAAAGTGACCTTTTATCTTATTTTCTGTTTCTATTATGTTCCCTTCTCATTCTCACAATGCAACAGTGTTTCAATCCTACCCTCAAGATTCTGGTAGATGTGTCAAAGAGCTAGATAAAATTCACCCTTTTTGTTTCATAGTGTTACATGAGAACATTTTCTTTGTTTTTGATCAGTATGGGTTTGCATCCCCCACACTAAGTTTCACTCTGAATTGCATGGGAATCCAAAATGTCCAATAGGAACATAGCTGAAACCAGTGGAAGATCTACACGCAATAGTGATGGTGACCTCCTCTCTCACCCCTCAACCCCAAAGGCAGGCATTTAGGTTCAGTAGAAATTCAGCTTTCATTTTAAAAAGAGAACAATTCTAGTCTACAGCTGGTTGAAATTTTTTGTTGAAACCAAAACTTTTCATGGAAATATATCAGTTTCATCAGAAAGGTTTCTCAGGTCCAGGATGGATTTTCTGGTCAGAGAAATCCATCCCAGAATAGCCAATAACCCACTAGCTAGGGCACTCACCTAGGTGGTTGGAGATCTAGGTTCAAGTCATCACTCTGTGTGCTTCAGTGGAGAGACTTGAACCTGAGTCTTCAATATTGCTGGTGGGTGCCCTGTCCATCAGGCTATAGAGTCAGTCTCCTGTTCTGGCCCATTGAACATTTCATTATTTATACAAAGTGGAACGGCTTCAACAGAAGGAAGAGAGGGACTCTCTCTATTGGTTCAAGGGCGTGTCTTATTGTCTGTCAATTTTGAAAGGCTTCATTTTCATTCTGATATGAAATTAACACAAACCTCACATCTCAAAACAGAATTCTTGTCCAGCCAGTCCTATTCTAGCCTTTCTGATTGGGAAGAAAATCCAAATGTATCTCTGTGCGCTGCCACCTGCCTGAGCCTGCTGACAGAATAAAAAACAAATTGCAACCATTCATCTACATGTGCATTAACCTTTCTACCAGGTATCAACAGCAGCAACAAGGGCCAGGTTAAAAATATAAAGTAACCCTTTTTGGAAAGTAACTAAGACAATGGCTCAAGCCCCAGCCTAGAGTTATACTCAGACTCCCTCAGGGAACTGATGGGCAGGATCCCCTGGGGGAATAACATGAGGGGGAAAGGAGTCCAGGAGAGCTGGCTGTATTTTAAAGAATCCTTATTGAGGTTACAGGGACAAACCATCCCGATGTGTAGAAAGAGTAGTAAATATGGCAGGTGACCAGCTTGGCTTAACAGCGAATCCTTGCTGATCTTAAACACAAAAAAGAAGCTTACAAGAAGTGGAAGATTGGACAAATGACCAGGGAAGAGTATAACAATATTGCTCGGGCATGCAGGAGTGAAATCAGGAAGGCCAAATCACACCTGGAGTTGCAGCTAGCAAGAGATGTTAAGAGTAACAAGAAGGGTTTCTTCAGGTATGTTAGCAACAAGAAGGAAGTCAAGGAAAGTGTGGGCCTCTTACTGAATGAGGGAGGCGACTAGTGACAGAGGATGTGGAAAAAGCTAATTACTCAATCCTTTTTTGCCTCTGCCTTCACGAACAAGGTCAGCTCCCAGACTACTGCATTGGGCAGCACAGCACGGGGAGGAGGTGACCAGCCCTCTGTGGAGAAAGAAGTGGTTCGGGACTATTTAGAAAAGCTGGACGAGCACAAGTCCAGGGGGCCAGATGCGCTGCATCCAAGGGTGCTAAAGGAGTTGGCGGATGTGATTGCAGAGCCATTGGCCATTATCTTTGAAAACTCATGGCTATCGGGGGAAGTCCCAGACGACTGGAAAAAGGCTAATGTAGTGCCCATCTTTAAAAAAGGGAAGAAGGAGGATCCTGGGAACTACGGGCCAGTCAGCCTCACCTCAGTCCCTGAAAAAATCATGGAGCAGGTCCTCAAGGAATTAATTCTGAAGCACTTAGAGGAGAGGAAAGTGATCGGGAACAGTCAGCATGGATTCACCAAGGGCAAGTCATGTCTGACTAATCTAATTGCCTTCTGTGATGAGATAACTGGCTCTGTGAATGAGGGGAAAGCAATGGACGTGTTATTCCTTGACTTTAGCAAAGCTTTTGACAGAAGTATGGGCTGGATGAATGGACTGTAAGGTGGATAGAAAGTTGGCTAGACTGTTGGGCTCAACGGGTAAGTGATCAATGGCTCCATGTCTAGTTGGCAGCTGGTATCAAGTGGAGTGCCCCAAGGGTCGGTCCTAGGGCCGGTTTTGTTCAATATCTTCATAAATGATCGGGAGGATGGCGTGGACTGCACCCTCAGCAAGTTTGCAGATGACACTAAACTGGGAGGAGAGGCAGATATGCAGGAGGGTAGGGATAGGATGCAGAGGGATCTAAACAAATTAGAGGATTGGGCCAAAAGAAATCTGATAAGGTTCAACAAGGACAAGTGCAGAGTCCTGCACTTAGGACTGAAGAATTCCATGCACCGCTACAAACTAGGGACCGAATGGCTAGGCAGCAGTTCTGCAGAAAAGGACCTAGGGGTTACAGTGGACGAGAAGCTGGATATGAGTCAACAGTGTGCCCTTGTTGCCAAGAAGGCCAGTGGCATTTTGGGCTGTATAAGTAGGGGTATTGCCAGCAGATCAAGGGACGTGATCTTTCCCCTCTATTCGACATTGGTGATGCCTCATCTGGAGTTCTGTGTCCAGTTTTGGGCCCCACACTACAAGGAGGATGTGAAAAAATTGGAAAACGTCCAGCGGAGGGCAACAAAAATGATTAGGGGACTGGAACACATGACTTATGAGGAGAGGCTGAGGGAACTGGGATTGTTTAGTCTGCAGAAGAGAAGAATGAGGGGGGATTTGATAGCTGCTTTCAACTACCTGAAAGGGGATTCCAAAGAGGATGGATCTAGACTGTTCTCAGTCGTAGCAGATGACAGAACAAGGAGTAAGGGTCTCAAGTTGCAGTGGGGGAGGTTTAGGTTGGATATTAGGAAAAACTTTTTCACTAGGAAGGTAGTGAAACACTGGAATGTGTTACCTAGGGAGGTGGTGGAATCTCCTTCCTTAGAAGTTTTTAAGGTCAGGCTTGAGAAAGCCCTGGCTGGGATGATTTAGTTGGGGATTGGTCCTGCTTTGAGCAGGGGGTTGGACTAGATGACCTCTTGAGTTCCCTTTCAACCCTGATATTCTATGATTCTATGAGTTCATCTCTGGGAAAAATAAACCATTCTCTCCCAAAGATATTTTACTGAGGGGAAACAAAACACAGACAAAAAACATGTGTGTGTGTGTGAAAAGCAAGAAGCCTAAATCAACATACGCAGCCTTTATTCAATCCCACCAGTCTCAATAAAGGTCCTGTGGTCCAACATCCTGAACACCACAAATCCACCCACCTGAAACCCCACTTGCACTGAGGCCAATAGGAGCTAGGGGGGTGGTGCCTGCAGGCGAGAGCAGCGCACAGAGCCTGCTGACCACCCCCCCGCCCCCTCCCCCAGGAGCCAGACCTGATGGCTGCTTCCAGGGCATGGCACGGTGCCAGTACAGGCAGGGAGGCTGCTTTAGCTCCGCTGCACCACCGAACAGAAGCTGCCTGAGGTAAGCCCGTGCCCCAACCCCCAGTCCCAACCCCCCAGCCCTGAGCCCCCCCAGACTCAGACCCCCCTCCTGCACCTCAAACCCCGCACCCCCAGCCCAGAGCCCTCACCCACTGCTTCAACCTGCAGGCCCCTCCCACTCTGAATCCCTCAGCTCCACCCTCCAGCCTGGAGCCCCTCCTGCACCCCAAACCCCTCATCCCCAGCCCCACCTCAGAGCACGCATCCCCTCCCACACCCCAACCCCCTGCCTCAACCCAGAGCCTCCTCCCGCACTCTAAATCCCTCATCCCCATCCCCCAGCCTGCAGCCCCTCCTGCACCCCAAACCCCTCATCCCCAGCCCCACCTCAGAGCACGCATCCCCTCCCACACCCCAACCCAGAGCCTCCTCCCGCACTCTAAATCCCTCATCCCCATCCCCCAGCCTGGAGCCCCTCCTGTACCCCAAACCCCTCATCCCCAGTCCCTCACCAGAGCCTGCACCCCCAGCCGGAGCCCTCACCCCCTCTCACACCCTTAACCCCTCAATTATGGCCCCACCCTCGAGCCCTCACCCTGACCCAGCCCAGTGAAAGTGAGTGCGGGTGGGGGAGAGCGAGCCACCAAGGGAGGGGAAATGTAGTGAGAGGGGGAAGGACCTCAGGGAAGGGGCGGGGTAGGAGCAGTGCCTCAGGGAAGGGGCAGGGCTAGGGTGTTCCGTTTTGTGTGATTAGAAAGTGGCTAATTCACACCCCTGGGTGACATAATTTATGTCGACTTAAGCTGTAGTGCAGCCATAGTCTACAGCTGTTGCAAACTCCTTCTCAGCCAGCTGTCTGCAGTAAATCCCATTCCTACAATATGTTAAGCACCCAGTGTGACCTCTTGCCACCTGGTGGAGCAGCTCAATACAAGAAAGGCAGCATAGTCAACAGACTAATGGTCTCACATCTTCATTCTGCCTCTTGAGTACCCTTAGCCATGGACCGTACACTTTCTAGCAGTAACAATTTGCCTGGAACTGTCCCAAACTTCTGCTCATTAGTTCTAGATCCTAATTCACTGGCAAAATCAAAGGCAAAGAGAGATTAGAGAAACCCTAAGTATGTGGGTGAGAGTGGAGGGGAAGGAGAAGGGGTAAGACCCCTGCTCAAAGATGCCAGAGAGGACATGCCCCTTCAAAAGACCAGAGGGGGAAGCAAGCCAACCACCAGTCCCTGAACACACCCAAGGGAATCCGCAGCTGGTTGGGGTTTACCACAAGACAACGAAATAAGGGGAAACACAGCTGCATGTGGGGTTGAGGGTTGCGAGTAACAGAGTTATGTTCTGCTGTGTTGGTATACAGAAACGGCATAATGCCGAGGCCTTGATAAATGCTATTCACATAAAGACAAAGTAAAATTCACTGGAATATGCGTGTATTCTCTGGCTGCTCAGGGCCTGGATTATCAGAAGAGCAGCCCCTTCAGAAATGTTTGTAATGTTAGCAGCTATGGAAAAGTGTTTGCTTACCTGAGCCTTTGAGGTGGGGTTAGTAGGCACTCAAGGTACGGGGGCGGCTTTGGAGTTTGCTGAGAGGCTAGAATAATGCCCCTTTATGGGCCAGATCATTACTGAAAGGGGGAATTTTTAAAAAACTTTTTTAAAATTAAGTTCTCTCAAAAAAAAGGTCTTTGGCAATAGTTGCATTTTTTTAATTACAATCTTGGTTGTTGAAAGCATAATTTCCCTGCTCTCATGATGATGTTCACACCAATAAGATCTGCACATTAAACCATGAAGCAAGCCAGACATCTGAGTCCCATGTCCCAAATCCTAGCACTGCTACTGGTGAAGACACCAAGTTTCACCTGCATTTTATGTTGAAGCTGCATATTTTGCCATATTCTGATGCAAAACCATCCAAACCTAGTTTTGCTCAAAGCTAGGCTCAGGTTCATGAACCTTTTGACACACGTCTTCATTGGGAGTGAAGCCAGCTGTGTTTCATGTGTCTTTTGGCTTTATCAAAACCATCCAGAGCTCTAGACATATGTGAATTTTAGGCAGTCCAAGAGAATTTAAAAGCTACCAGCGAAGGAGGAAAATATGGGAAGGAGGGGGCTGGGGCTTTTGGCTTTTGTTTTTATTATTAAAAATAAGATTTTTCCTGTTTTGTTTTTAAATTCAAATTTCAGATCTTAATATCTACCCATGAAGAATCTGTGACTATTGGAGAAGGAGTGAGATTAGCAGATACAACCAACATAAAAACTGACTGAGAGCTGAAACATTGCGCATTCAGAGCTTCTAATACTGTTTTCCTGTTTGTTTGGGATGTTTTGTCAACACCTATTTACCTAGGACATTTTAGAGAAGAGTTCTCTTTGGTATCAGCATCCTTGCCCCTACCATCAAGGGATGGGAAAGCTCCCTGTGCACATTTCCGTGTCATCCAAGAAGTTCTCCAACCAAAAAAGGGAAATAGAAATTAAAAAATGCAAAACTGTAAGGGGGGGAAATATGCAAAACCGCCCTTTTTTTTTCCCCTAGGAGAGAATCTTTTAAACTAGCAAAAAAGAAGGGCCCATTCCTCCCCTTTTCTTTTCCCATGAAGGTCACCTTTAAGTTCTATCTGCCCATATTTTTATACCAAGCTCAGCATCGTGCTATGTGAATGCATTCATTTTATGTGGCCACAGAGGTTTAATCTCTTCAGTTCCACTTTTGACATTTCCATTACCCTACACAGAGATAGACACACACACTTAAAAGGTGAGCGGATAGAAAATAAGCTATTCGTCTGTGGAACCAAAACCAACAAATGACTCTTCATTTACGAACAAACTTCCTGTAACTCATGAGTGTGCTTTATAAATGGCTTTAATAATAGTCATTCAGAAATGCCAAATTTTCCACTTAGAAATAAATGCATGTAATAGTTCAAGATTTCTGTGAATATCCTACTCGTTTAAAATGTCATTTTTATCATCATCTTCGTAGTCTGCTTTGGGAATCTCTGATCATTAACTTCAAGCACATTATGACATGCCACTCTATACAGACAGATTTCAAACATAATGTTGAAATCCAGGCCATATTAAAGAAAATGGGCATTTTGCTATCGATTTCAGTGGGGCCAGGATTTCCCCCAATAATAATGGAATCTCATTTACTGTTAGAGACTCACAGAGAAGCTAACCCAGCAAGCATAAAGGAGTTAACTTTTTCAGTTTATACGTGAGTGTGTGTGTGTGTTCATGTGTGTAGGTAAAAGGCTATTACTAAAAGCAGTATTAAAACGGAAATACATAGTTAGAAGTGGAAAAGCAGAACACAAGTTCCTCTGGTTTACAGACTGGAAGTTATTCTGTATGCAGTTAACACCCCCTGCTTAAACCAGAGAGAAATCTACAAGTTCAAAGGAGACAAGCTAATGACCTCTTTGAGAGGTAACTAAGAGGTAAGGTGATAGAATGCAGTATATTATACCCTAAGCTTATTGTAACAACTGTTTTTATGTCTAATAATGTTTCTGCTACTACATCTGTAAATTAAATAGACCGTAGCTATTTTTGCTTTGATCATAGTGTAAAGGGGTATCTTTTCAGAAATGAATGGAGTTGTTCTTTTGCCATTTATTTTAACATATTTTCTTTCTGTGGAAACATATAACAGATTTTGGTGTAAAATCCCTTCCTAAAATAGCAGGATTTTCTCTGGGTAGATCTAGGGTAGTAACAAGAATCTTGTTTAGGATGACATGGACATAGAATCCAGGATTTCCCAGACACTATATCTAATGAAAAATATTCATTAGTTGTAGAGTCAGCTGGGTAAATGGCTCCATCAATGTTCATTAGCTAATGCTTTTCATCTCTGAGAATCCCAGTGTAAAGTTTCTTGCAAGTACTAAATAGATTCAAGTGCCTGCCTTGAAGAAACTAAGTATTAATGACTATGGACATTTTTCACTTGGAAGCAGTATTGAATATTGCATAGGACTGGCTTGTGATACCCTTATTCACACAAACTACTAATTTACTTCTCAAGTATTCAATAGCACAGTAAAGGACTTCTCAGTGTGAGTGAGGGTTCCACAAGCTATCCCACGATGATCTTACATTTCAATTAAATCAACCTGCTAGCACAAAAGCCAATATGCAGTCAATAAAATACATAATGGGAGATCATCAAATTGTCACAAAATATTTCAAGGATGTAAAAATGAGACAAACCAACCGTTGAAGAATGTCATAAAAATTCTATCATCTATTTTACCCAGCTCCATTTTCCATAGAGTCTATGGACCGGTTTTTCAAAAGAGCTCACAACCTAATATTCCCTTATATACAGCGTTCTTTTGAAAAGCTAGCCCAACAGGTCTTCTGCAAAACAATGGTTAATAATGGATAGTGTCTTTAAATGGCTTGGGTGAAATTCCCCTCTGTGCAGGGAGACAGTATAAGGTCTATGCATGTTTAAGTGGGACCAGTGGGATCTAGTGGTCCCCATATTTAAAACAAAATGATGTTCATTAAGGGAGTCTTTCCACTGACCTCAAGTGGCTTTCGATCAGGCTCTAAAATTTATATTCTGACTTCTTCAATGTGAACATGAGTATGTTTCCTTATTTTTCAGTAAAACTGGAGATATGGCAAATAGCTCCATCGAAAGTTATGTGCAGCTGTTCCAGATAACCGTGTACATTCCCACCTTTGTCCTGGGATTGCTGTTCAATGTGATGGCTTTGTGGTTTGTCTTTTGTAAGATCAGGAAGCTGACAGAATCAACAATCTACCTGGTGTCACTTATTACTCTGGATACCTTACTGCTGTTTACCCTTCCTTTTAAAATCATTTCCTATGGCTCCCAGAACAAATGGAACTTGGGGTTTGCATTCTGCTCATTCCTGGAAAGCCTCTACTTTGTGAACATGTATGGGAGCATTCTCATCTCTGCATGTATATGTGTGGACAGATATATCGCCATCCGACATCCATTCTTAGCCATTTCCCTGAGATCCACCAAGAAAGCTGCTATGGTCTGTTCCATCATCTGTGTGGGTGTCTGGGCCGGAACTTCTTTTACTTACCAATTCCATGATAGCACACCCACTACGTGCTTCTATGGCTTCTCTAATAAAATATGGCAAAACCCAGCTGTGCTTGTCACCTTGGAGACTGCATTTTTTGGCAGCCTGATAGCAATGATCTTCTGCACAGTTCAGATCATCATATGCTTGAAACGGAGCAGAAGGCCAGACAATCCCCTTACTGACACAAGTAAATCAGTGAAGATAGTCATGGCAAACCTAGCCACATTTGTCATCTGTTTCACCCCTTTCCACGTGATGTTCTTCTTGTATTATTTGGTAAAAAAAGGGGTCATCACAAGCAATCTTCAGCAAATCATACGCTCTTTTGTTCAGATCAGCCTCTGCTGGGCTAACCTCAACTGCTGCCTGGATGCAATTTGCTATTATTTTGTCCTTAAGGAGTTTTTGAAATCCCCACCTCAGGAGACCAAGATAACAACCAACGTTAGTTAATCAAAGTGCTGTGCGTCTCAATCATTCTGGGAGCAGAAGGGGAAAGCTTTTGAAAACTGACCACGTCTAGCTAATTTTGAAGATTGTTTTCATCTGATGCTCACTGAATTCTCTCTCTTAAGCCACAATCCAAAGGACCAGCAAAAATCAATTTCCAAATAAAAGTAGTTCTAACTAACTGTCAAACAAAACTGTATTTGAAAACCAAATGGTTACCTGAAAGTGTTGCCTACTAGAGAGCTACTTCAATAGGAACTGTGGGGGCTCAATTAATATAGGTGGAATTTTTTATTTGAAAATATAATTACAGTGAAACCTGTACTAAGAACCACCTCCTTAATTGTTCCTTTTGCATCTTGTTTTGTCTTGGTGTTGTAAAAAATAAGAATTGAAACTATTTCCTATAAATGGTAACACAAATCCCAACCATGAGTGGTGTCTCCTGTTTTCTTGAAAAGCGTTTGTGTGGGTTTAGTGTCAGCAAAGGTTCCAGACTGACTGCCCTGGAGCCAGAGATCCTCTGCCTATCCACATCGCAGGCACAAATTTAGGACTGCCTGCTTTACTCACATTGACTTATTTTGCAAATAATCACATTGACTTAAGTGGAACTCCTCAATGTGTAAAGTACTTCTCAGCATGAATGAGGGTTGCATAATCTGACCCTATATTTGCATCCAGAACTCCATATGAACTTTGTGGGTTGAGGTTGCTCTGAACTAGCATGTCTCGGGCGTGCCCCTTCCTTGCTTTACAATCACTCACTGTGGAGCAGGATTGTGGGCACCTTTTCCCCACCAAAGAGCTACACTGCTGGGGTATGCTAATAGAAACCTGTATACCCCTGGGCTGAATCAAGCCCACGCTTTTTGGGGATGTGCACATGTGTCCATTTGGAAATGAGACCACCAATTCCATTTCACATGGGCTGATGTTTGGGTAGCAATTTTCACCATCTCCTAAAGGTCTGCCTTTCAAATCCAGCCTGTGTTTTGTAACAGCTTTCCGTCTCTACAGACCCTGCTTATATTGAAATGGAGACCTAGCATATATGGTGCAAGGCTGCTAAAAGAGAATTTCAAAGCCACGCAGGGGATTTAGACACATGATCACAATTCAGATGAATGGGAGCTGTGTATCTAAAGCCCCTAGATAGCTCTGAAAATCCCAGACCCAATCTCTCTCTCAGTCAGGGCCCTGACTCATCAATTCCCCCTTAGCATCTCCTTTTCATATAGATCTCCACTGTTGTTTAACAGTTGGCTATAACCCATGTTTATTAATAAAATCAGAAACAAAAACAAGGGAATGAAATTTGAAAGTCAAGTTTAAAGTGGTGCAGTCACCAGCGTCTGAAAGGAACTTCCATACCATTCAGAGATGCGGGGCCAGAATACCCCTGGACCCAATGCTGTCAACTAGTAACATACACAGCCCACTGGGGGAAAAAATTCTTTAGGCTCCTGAGGGAGGTATAGTATTACCAAAGCCTAAACAAACAAGGCAATAAAAAAATCTTCCGTTCGCTAAATCTACCTTATCTATTGATTATTTGTCACACAAACTCATTTAATTGCCCTTTACCAAATTATAATCATCTTGAGACGATCCAACTCAGCTGTACAAGGTGAGACATATTCTGATTTCAGTAAATTCAGAGTAATTGGGCTAGACCCTCCTCTCGCCTACTCTAGTGAGTATAACAGAATTCCTGATTTACAGAGGTGTAAGTCAAAACAGAATCATGCCTGTTCAGGATTTACAACAACGTTGCTGAGATCACAATCTGGTGCGACAGGTGCAAGATAGACTTTTCTCACATTGCACAGTGCATGTCCCTCCCTCCCCCTCCATGTGGATTACATTCTGTAGGATAAAGTACCTTAATTCAGTTTCAGTTTTTTCTGTGTGCACTGGGTTTCTATTTAGCCCTATTAAACTGATAGCAAAAATATAAGAGCTAAATAACACAGAAAGGAAGGACTAAGGTTCACCAATGCCTGTGTTCATAAGAAATAGATTATCTCACTTTAAAAAGTTCATTGACTGAAGTAATTGATATCCATAGTCCTGTTGGGCTAGAATCTTAAAAATGTCATACATTCATGCATTATTGGCTGTTGTGTAAGGAAAGAAACCCAACCTTTCAACAGTCCGTTCACTGTACATGTATAAGGGGTAACAATGAACAAACATTACATCAATTTCTTCTATGAGCTAGTGACCTGTGTTATGAAATCTCCAGCCTGAAGAAATGAAATTCATTTGTGGTCATCCATTCTATTTATCAGATTTCAACTGAAAATTTCCTTAAATACGTTTATTGAAAAGGTGACTAAAAAATTACAAAGATTTCAATCCATGCTGCTGTTTAGATCTCAAAGGTCAGTTAAAGGTCACCAGTCTTTTAAATAGTGTTTCAACTGATGTAATGTTGTTCTTAAGGATTTGAATCTGAGTATTTAGGTGTGTACCATAAAAGTATCCAGCAGCCATGTTGGTAAATGAAGCAAAACCCAATCTGTACTTCATCTATATTTCATGTTTTTTTCATTTCCTGTTGCCACTTAGTTCCAACAGATTCATACACAACTCCCTGTAATTTTAATCCTGTTTAAAGTACATTTAGGTAGCAAGAAGATTACTACTGCTTATAGTAACCCTTTGGCTTCTCAGATACCTTCCACAGCAACAATATAATTGTTAAAATTAGCATAGGATGACAACCAAAGGATTAATATTTTCTAATTAACTGTAGTTAACATTTAATGTAGGACAATTTGAACATGCCTAAGAGACTGTTTTTGCTGGTCAGAGATCCATCCAACATATTTCTCTACTTTTCATGACCATTCTTGTTATTTCCCAAACAATATGATCTCTATTATAAACTATGAAACAGTCTAGATAGTTCTGAAGAACTAGAAACTCTGCTTCCTCTCTTTATAGAACTGTTGCAGCCTGGAGTTAGGTCAGTCAGTGTGATGTGATGCAATATAAGTGTGATGTGTGAATTTGACGTTCAGATGTGACTTGGATGAGTTATGTGCAGTTTCTAACAAGGAAAATCTTGTTGACATGTAGCATAAATTAATCTTTCTTTCTCAGAAAAACCCTGTCATGGGAAAATTCTGCTCACAGCTATACTGGTGTTAAACCAGACTAGCACAGTTGATTTAAACTGAAAGCAGGAGTTGGTCTATTTATTTCACCTTAACTCGTCAGGATTTCTGATTTATCCTTTGGGATTGAAAAAAGGTTTCATTCTACTTTGACAGAGAGAAATGGCCATACTTCAACGGAATTTATGGTTAGAACAAATGTGATATTACATCTGACTAATCATACTTTCTGAACTCTCTCTTTATGTGCCAGGGTACTTTGAATGGAAAGCTGCTATGTTAGAATTCTGTAACCCAAGTCAATATTTAGCTGCAGAGCAAGATTCTTACTGTTTCTCCCAAGAATTGTAAAGGGGCCTTATTAAAATAAGAGATAGACGTAATTACTATCTACCTTCTACTTGGTCTCTCTCACACACACCATTTTTCAGATTAAATCTTGTATGCTTAAAAGGCTCCTGGGATCTGATCCTGCAGCCCTTACTCACACGAATAATCCCATTGGAGAACTGGACTCCTAGATGTGAGAGAGCTTATTCAACAATTGATACTTTATATCTGAATAAATCATGCCTTTTCATACCTGCTGAAAGAGGATATGGTGTTTTTTGTGTTTAACTAGAGAATGCCAGTGGTATATAATACTAGGAAATAGCTGTAATAAAGAATTCACAAATAGCCTGTAATCTGAAAGTTAGTCAAGGAAACTTTCTGGCAAATATTTACCAGTAACGAACACAGTTGAAGAAAATCAGGATTGGTTTGGAAATGATTCACTGCCCAGAATTGAGACTTAAGTTATAACAAGTACTGTTCCTAACTAAGATTCTGTCTACATTACAGAGCTAGGTTGTTATAAAGCAGCTTACGTCTACCTAATTATGTCCATATACACACTACATCCTTGCTCCCACCAATGTAAATGCCCTACTACACTGACATAACTCCACCTCCATGAGAGGTGTAGGGCTTATGTCAGTGTAGTTAGAGCAATGCATGTAGACACTGTTACTTATATGGCTGTCCCATCATTCTTGTCAATTTCACAGCATAAAGCTGTGAAATTGACAAAAAGGTGGGCTGTCACCCCAGGGTGTGCGGGGCGGCTCCAGCTAAAGCCCGACTGCCTCCCCAGCTCCTGGATGGGCTGTGCTTGCCACTCTCCCCTGCACCCAGAGCCAGGCTGTCCCCCAGTCCCAGCTACCCCAGCCTGGCTGCTGTCTGGGCTCCCCACTCCTGGCTCCCAGTTCTGAGCCAGGCTACGCCTGCCCAGCTCCCCATTCCTGGCTCCTGGTGGCTGCCCCAAAGTTCCTGGCTCCACAAGGAGCAGAGATCCAAGAGCCCGGGGGAGTAGCTGGGCTCCCAGTGGCAGGGAGTGGGGAATCAAGAGCCAGGGGGGAAGCTGGGCTCTGGGCAGGGAGCTGCATGCACTCTGAGCCCCCAGCACTGTCCCTCTTAAGTCGGTGGAAGCGCTCCTGGTGAGGACATGCACCACCAATAGAAGGAGGGTAGTGTGGACAAGAACCACCATAGTAATTATTGCAGTGGCAGTAAGTTGACCTAACATAGGTCAACTTAAGTTTCTAGTGTAGACATGCCCTAAAGCTTGGCCAGCTCTAGTCTGAAAGATTTGGTTAACATTTATTCTTTATTGTTCACATTCACTCACTTCTATTCTTCAGGATTCTAGATGGACCTAAACCAGTGGTGATGAAATACAGTATCACAAGAAAAAGTGCATCGTGCTCAGAGAGTCTGCAAAAGATTCTGTTTCCATGAGATTTCTGGCAAATTCTGCAAATTCAAATGAATTCAGATCAGCATTAGATAAGTAACCAAAATTTTGGGTGTTGAAAGTGGTACCCTAACTATGAAACTTGAACTTTGCCCATCATCATTTGATATGACCCAGAGCCTGAGCAATTTACACCAGCCAAGATGTGGCCCTTCACGTACGATCTAGTTTGTTCTGCCACCGCAACAGGAGACCTCCAACATATGTCACTCAGCTTGAAGTTCCCTGTGATCATACAGCTTATTTCCCTACACATTATAGATAGATCCTTAAAGATCCAGTCATCCTTGTGACAAATAGGGCAATCTCCTGGATAAAACTTACCGAATTAAATTAAGCCTTATTGTCTTAAATGTAATACCTTTGGGATATATAGTATTAAAACTGTAATTGTTGATGTGCTATTGTGGAATTGTATGTAACTTCTCTAAGAGACATGACTATGGTAAACTTTGGGAAAAGTTAGGAATTTCAAAGGACTTTTTGAAACAGTGTGAACTTTTAAAATTAAGTTGGTTTCCCATTAAATCTCGAATCTGATTATTCAAGAACTCCTCATCCTCTCATTCTCTGCACTATCAGTACTTATCCTTCCAAACAACAGACCTTTTCTTCCAACACAACCATCAACTTGCACTCATCCACTTGCAACCATCAACTTGCACTACTGGTTTCTAGCAGTAAAGAAAACATGGTACTTCCACTGCAGGACACAACCACTGTTCCACCGCTGGCCATCATAGTATTGATCACAGAACTGTATCTAAGAAGAATGCCTTTTATACTCTTCCAAAATTCCCATTTGATTTTCATATTCACCTGCTCAGGAGTTAACCTAGCAGCTAACTAATATACTAACCCTTGCTGCTTAGTTCCATCCTGTTGCTAAAAGTGAGGGATTAACCATTCAGAGGCTTCAAACATGAGCTGATCAAAGACCCAAAAGGTCCCAGCCACCCAGTTCTCATCAAGACATAAAACAGACCTATCTCACCAAGCCTGTTCTTTAATCTATCAGAGAAAGACATAACAAGAACCAATGATGGAAAGCTAAAACCAGACAAACTCAAATTAGAAATTAGGCACCAATTTTAACCCTTTTTTTTTTTTAGGATGACTAACCATCAGAACGCTGGAAGTGGTGGATTCTCCAACTCTTGATGTCTTCAGATCTAGACTAGACACATTTCTGGAAGAGATGGTTAACACAAGTTATCCTTTAGTTAAACATAAGTTATTGGGTTCAATACAGGGGTAACTCTGTGAAATGTAATGGCCTGTGATATACAGGAGGTGAGACTTAACAATCTAATGGTTCCTTCTGACCTCCAACCTCTATGAATACAAATAATAATTTGGATAACTATTAGATATTCAGCATATTCTCAAACCTGCAAAGTTTAATGTATTTTAGCAAGAATTATTATTTGTCTGATATACTGGATTTGCATTATTTGTCATTCAGTACTCTTATTTGAAAAAGATTCAAATACCATCAGAAAACAGAAACAATAATGTATAGCTTGGGTGACCTACCACACAACACAAATCATGATACCAGCTCTAGTTAGGTTCTTGAAGTCCTGATTTGTAATCACTGTCACTGGCAGATCTCAATTCTAAGCTTTAACCACAGCTCTCATAGTTGATTGCCTCTTCCACTACAGAAGAATCCTGGTAGTTTGTTTCATTGCCTCTTGTATAAACACATATCACCAGCAGGCTTAGGACAGGTTACCTGGCAACTTTCAGCAGCAAAGTTTCCATGTGCCTCAATTTTCATGCCTTTGCCATTCTCACCCTGTCACTGGAGAGAAAATGAATGATGTTTCATACCTTTTAAGAACCTTCAAAAGAGGCAGTATCCGATACGGACAGTCTCATAAACCAAATAGCCAAATGGAAAAAGACAAAGAACAGTGGAATTAAAATAAAAGCCCAAAAATATAGATTGGCTACAATAAACAAAACTTCAACTGCAGACGCTTTCACAAGTACCAGTTTCTTAGAATATGTTGATCTTCTCTGTTTCCACAGAGGCCATTAGTCCATCTAGTCTGACCTCCTATATAACACAAGCCTTACAAGATGAACTTGTATTGATCTCAGTAACTTGTGTTTGACTAATGCATATATTCCATAAAGGCAACCAGTCTTGATGTGAAGACTTCAAGAGATGGAGAATCCTCCTGTCATAAATATAAAGGGAAGGGTAAACCCCTTTGAAATCCCTCCTGGCCAGGGGAAAGCTCCTCTCACCTTTAAAGGGTTAAGAAGCTAAAGGTAACTTCACTGGCACCTGACCAAAATGACCAATGAGGAGACAAGATACTTTCAAAAGCTGGGAGGAGGGAGAGAAACAAAGGGTCTGTGTGTCTGCCTATAGTCTGCCTTTGTCGGGGATAGACCAGGAATGGAGTCTTAGAACTTTTAGTAAGTAATCTAGCTAGGTATGTGTTAGATTATGATTTCTTTAAATGGCTGAGAAAAGAATTGTGCTGAATAGAATAACTATTTCTGTCTGTGTATCTTTTTTGTAACTTAAGGTTTTGCCTAGAGGGGTTCTCTATGTTTTTGAATCTAATTACCCTGTAAGATATCTACCATCCTGATTTTACAGGGGGGATTTCTTTTTCTATTTACTCCTATTTTTATTAAAAGTCTTCTTGTAAGAAAACTGAATGCTTTTTCATTGTTCTCAGATCCAAGGGTTTGGGTCTGTGGTCACCTATGCAAATTGGTGAGGCTTTTTATCCAACATTTCCCAGGAAAGGGGGGGTGCAAGTGTTGGGAGGATTGTTCATTGTTCTTAAGATCCAAGGGTCTGGGTCTGTAGTCACCTAGGCAAATTGGTGAGGCTTTTTACCAAACCTTGTCCAGGAAGTGAGGTGCAAGGTTTTGGGAAGTATTTTGGGGGGAAGGACGCGTCCAAACAGCTCTTCCCCAGTAACCAGTATTAGTTTGGTGGTGGTAGCGGCCAGTCCAAGGACAACGGGTGGAATATTTTGTACCTTGGGGGAAGTTTTGACCTAAGCTGGTAAAGATAAGCTTAGGAGGTTTTTCCATGCAGGTCCCCACATCTGTACCCTAGAGTTCAGAGTGGGGGAGGAACCTTGACACCTCCACTTTCCTTTGTATTTTATTTCAGTGGTTACTCACCCCAATCTAGTTGAAAACTGAGACAGAACAGCTGAGGTAGATAGTCCTCCAGCAGTGACCCATTCGACATTCTTATGGCCGCCTTTGCACATGTGGGCCCACCAGCTAATTTAAGGTAAGAAGAGCTGGCTGGGAAACAGGTTTGCAATCCCAGGAAAAATGTTCAAAACATTTTCCAGTCCTGAATTGGGACAAAGTTAAAATCTTGAAATTTTTCACACAATGAACATCTTTATATAATTTTTTTTTTTAAAAGGGTTAGGTTCATTCAAAATAATTTTATTTCATTCATTTTGAAAAGTTTAATTCAATTTTGACCATCGAAAATAATTTTTTTACTATAAGTTAACTGTTTTGAAATATAAGTTCTTTCAAACCAAAAAATTGAAATTTGCAATGTCAAAATAGGATGGTTTGAAAATTCTGAATTTTTTTTTCCAAACAAATTTGAAATTTGTTGGACTCAACCCTTTCCCGTGAGAAGTTTTGGTTATGATGAATAGATATGTTTCAGTGGAAAAACATTTTGTCAAAAAATTCCCAGCCAGCTATAAAGGTAAGCTGGGAGTCCCAGTCAAAAGTCCTTCAGATGAGGAGCAGTCTTCAAAAGACAAAAAGAAAAGGAGTACTTGTGGCACCTTAGAGATTAACCAATTTATTTGAGCATGAGCTTTCTTGAGCTACAGCTCACTTCATTGGATACATACCGTGGAAACTGCAGCAGACTTTATATACACACAGAGCCTGGATTTGTGCTGGACATGGCCCACCTTGATTACCATGCACACTGTAGGGAGAGTGGTCACTTTGGATGAGCTATTACCAGCAGGAGAGTGAGTTTGTGTGTGTACGGGGATGGGGGGGTGAGAAAACCTGGATTTGTGCTGGAAATGGCCCACCTTGATTATCATGCACATTGTAGGGAGAGTGGTCACTTTGGATGAGCTATTACCAGCAGGATAGTGAGTTTGTGTGTGTGTTTTCTGGAGGGGGGTGAGGGGCTGAGAGAACCTGGATTTGTGCAGGAAATGGCCCACCTTGATTATCATGCACATTGTGTAGAGAGTTGTCACTTTGGATGGGCTATTACCAGCAGGAGAGTGAGTTTGTGTGTGGGGGGGGTGGAGGGTGAGAAAACCTGGATTTGTGCTGGAAATGGCCCAACTTGATGATCACTTTAGATAAGCTATTACCAGCAGGACAGTGGGGTGGGAGGAGGTAGTGTGTATAAAGTCTGCTGCAGTTTCGACGGTATGCATCCGATGAAGTGAGCTGTAGCTCACGAAAGCTCATGCTCAAATAAATTGGTTAGTCTCCAAGGTGCCACAAGTACTCCTTTTCTTTTTGCGAATACAGACTAGCACGGCTGTTACTCTGAAACCTTCAAAAGACAGTAAACCAAGGGAAGTTTGCTTACAAACATGATTGTTTATTTTGATTATGAATAAACAAAAGAATACCCTAAGTACAGTTATTACCACAGCATTCACTGGAAACTTCACTATTGTGATTGATTTGACATGGAAAGTGCTCATATATGATGATTAGCTGTTACACCAATAAAATAAAAACCAGCAGGATCTTATTAAAGGGAAAAAGGCAAAATACCACATTTATTGTGAATACAGAAAGAAACATAGTAAGCAGTTAGTTATAGTTATAACATTCCATTCAATCTCATATTTATTCACATATTCATTCATACACACACACACACACACACAGGTTCTGCAAGGTTGTTATCATAGTTACCGGCCTTAGAGTTGCTCATGCCAAGCCACTGGCCAGGTGGCCTGGACATGAGGAGGGAGCAGGGCCTTGTCAGATGCTCATCTGATGCTCTTGGAAGTTGGTTTGCAGAATCAGACCCCAAAGTTCTCATTTTTTAGAGTCTATTTTTATAGGAATTTCTTCCTATGCCAGTCTATGGGAATTGCTGCTTCATGCTGTTGCTGAATCAATCAGCAGATAGCACATTCCTGACGGCTCCAAGATGTTATCTTGTTCTTTGGTTCTCCCATTCTTGAGGCTGTTGGGTGGATTCCAGTCTGCCCTCCGGGGGGGGGGGGGTGCAGGTGGGGGGGTCCTCTGGTTATTTCCACTTGACGCCTTCTTCAGTCGATGGACACTGGATTCTTAGGCTGGCACCTCCCTGATCATTCAGTTATTATCCACACCAAGCTTCCATCCACATACATCCTCTATTTTAATCACAATTGTTAATACAACAAAAGGGTGGGGAGTCTCTGGGTGCTGTTTCTGTTGTTAGAGTATTGCTTCAAGTCTCTCTCTCTGTGAATTGCTTTGAGAACAGACTCTGTCTTAGAATGTACTAACACAATTAGCAGCTTGCAAGTTTCACACATAGAGGGAGAGAAACAGTACCAAAAACCAAGAGACCTCTTAATTAGTAATACCCTGGAATTTAAACTATGGGGAATCAAACTCATTTGTGATTTTAATACAGAACTTCTTTAATATGATCCAACATAATCCCCCTTTTGACACTAAGATTTATAATTGTCAGTGTCACTTTCTATGTAGCCTATTCAAGAGAAAGTACTGTGAGGCAATTTGAGTTTGTGATTCCAATTCATGCCACATACATGATCCTAGTGATGTATCTTTACTACAAGGTTCTGGGGCAACAGGCAAGGTGAGGCACACCCACTTTTGAGGAGTCCATTCAGTACAACCTCTAGTGTCCAATAGCTTCCCTCCCTCCCCAGCCCACTGGCTCAAGGTCCAGGGTAGCCAGAAGGATCCCATGTGTAATATGGGGAGTGGGTTAACCTTCAATACCTTTGCCTCCAGGGACTGTTGGTGTGCAATTTTGACAACAATTTCTCCCATTAACAAGTCTGGTTTTACAATACTGGAAACGTATTGCATCCATTCATATTGATAAGTGTCAAACAATGATCTCTTTCTTTTTTAACAAATGCATCAAACCCTTAATATTTCCCAATATGACCCAGAACATTTTGTGTTCCAAAGTAGCTAGTGCAAGTATCTGCATTTCAGTGCATCCCATAGCTATGGCTGTGTAGTTTCCTATTCCTAATATTTTTTTTTTCTTATGGATAAGCCATATGGTAGTATTAAGCCATTACTAAAGATTCCATTGGCCTTTTAGGTTACCCAGACCAATTTGGACCAAGTCTACATTGGCATGTACTTGTTTTTCTATCAGGCCGTCCTGTAGCTGGGACAGAAAGCTTAATTTATTTTTAAGTTCCTGCAGGTCTTCAGTATTTTTTTTTTTAAACACACAACAGTGCTAGCAACAAGACAAAACACAAGACAAAACATAGAACACAGAACACAATCTCTATTGTGACAGTAGATTCATGGTATTGGGTTGCTTTTCAGCTGGCATCAGCTTTTCCTGATTTTCTGAAAGACAAAAAGAACATGTTTCTACCCCTTTTGGGGTGGCAGATTATTGCTTAAAATATTTCTTTTACAAATACCCTTGCTGATTGCAGGCAAAACAGAGGAATTGCCCCCCACATTTTCCTGTTTTTGTTCTATAGGCAGGCCAGGTTTCAATGGCTTTTATCTTTTAAGGGTTATGGGGAAATTATCCCACTGTTTAGTCATTAAATCCCTGAGTTTTCCTTCTTATACAGCAGACCAAGTTTATAATGTTTTTTCCTGCTGTGTTAAGCTTTAAGTTTTATTTACAGGTAAAAACTGAGAAGCATCATTACCATACAACCTTAAAGGGTTTTTCCAAAAATCATATACACTATACGTTGTTACAGGGATACTTATTATCATTAAATTAAAATTATCTTGTTATACCATGCCTTTTATTTAGACAATTTGTTTGCTGACCAGGTGTGTCCTTTATCTGCAGCTCCTTTGTGCTGCTCGTTCTTTCCTTCCTTTATCATTTAGGTCATTTGCATTTTCACAGAAGCTTCCTGCTTTTGGATTTAAAGCCATCAGCAGCTCAGAGACTCTATCTTAAAAGGGACACAATCAACTTTCACCAGAGTTTTGATTACTTTTAACTTCTGCTTTCAAAACACACAGCAATCTGAAAAAGAAAACGCAACTTATTGTGGCTCCCTTTGGAGCCCTAATAGCATTTTAATTAAGTAGCATGGTATGTTTGCATTTCTTTTACCCCTTCTACAATATACCCTGCACATGTTCTGGGGCAAAAGCACATTCCTTCCATAGTTTAACTTCTATAACATTATCCAGATCCATTTTTACATAAGATGTCACTATTTCTTTTTTTGCTTACAGAGTTTTCATGTACCTTTATCAAAGTGACAGTCTGATTACTCAGAGCCATTTTAAGACTCAGTGTTTCTAACATTGCTTCTTTTTGTTTTGTGCACCTCACCCCTGCTGTTGCTTCAGAGAGGCACTGTCTTTTTTTTATTTTATTTTTTTTCTACAACTCTCATCTGCTATTTTGTTACAAAAACAAAAACAAAAAGAATCCAGAATTTTTTTTTTATATTCTCCTGATTTTGACTGCCCTGCTACAGCCATAGCTTAAAAACATTTTAAATTTTGTAAAGCATTGAGTTACCTTTTAAGGGTTAAATGCCAAATCCCAAAGCCAAACAACACTAATTACCTGTGTCTAGCAAAAAGGTCTGTCAGTTTTGCAACTTTGAATTAAAGAGTCAAATGGATTTTTAGTGGCATTATTTAAAACAAAAACAAAACTAACTGGTCCTTAGAACTTTACATATTTACACACACACAGACAGATACATACACGTTTTCTTTTCCTTAACATCCCTTCCACACTGCTCTGTTTTTTACATCTTACATTCCCTTTATACATTTGAGGCAGTTAATTTCCAATAGAACCCTCTTATGTTCTTTTAGCAAATTTGACTAAATTGTCCAGTCAAATGATTTTAATCAGATAGTTTATTTTTGCCTGGCTAATTTACAGACATTCCTTTGGAAAAGGGCCCATTTTTCTTTCAGAATGGCTGCAAAGAAACCAAGAATGCTCTTTCTCTAACACTTTTCCTTTTTAACATTTTCGGTTAAAAGTTGTTTGGGTGAAATACAAAGTTTAACTGCTTAATTCCCTCCAGCCTCTGCAGAGGGAACTTTTTTTTTTTTTACTCTCTTTTCTCTTTGTAATTATGCCTGGGGGTGCAGTACATAGGACCTTCTCCCCCTTTACCTGCCTCCCTCCAGCCTCTGCAGAGTTAACTTTTTCACTCTTTTTGTATTCCTGGAGTGCCTCTTTCACTATTTTCAGCTGGCTTTGGGTATTTGTAGCCAGCACCTTCCAATTGTCTGCTCCCTTTTCCGTTTGTGCCTTTTCCTCTTTACATGAGGACAAGCGGAGGGAAGAATCCTTACATGCCTCCCACAACAACCAAATTGCTGTTGCATCTCTTTTGGCAGCACTAGAAGGTTTGTATATGAGGATATACTGAGCCAATCTATCCTCTAGGTCCGAAATAGTGCAGACATCAGCTAGGGCTTGTTTAGTCCAAGGACTGTGCCCACATTTTTGAAGGATTTGTTTAAAAGGTGTAATTTCTTTAACAAAAGGTGAGGTTGGAGTTCCTTCTGACTCCATTCCTCCCTCTGGTACTGGCTTACCCTGTTTTCTTTTAAACATCTTAACATGGATATTTCAATCTCTTTGTCACTGCTGGTATTACTTAGCAAGTGACACAGTCTAGATTCTGAAATCATAGCTTAATCTATGCGTTTTTCTCCTGCTACCTTCCAGGAGGCCAGCAGGTCCCCTGCTACCTTCCCAGAGGCCAGCAGGTCCAGTTAACCTATTTCTCCCTGCTACCTTCTTGGAGGCCAGCAGGTCCGGTTAACCTGTTCTTCCCTGCTACCTTCTCGGAGGCCAGCAGGTCCCCTGCTACCTTCTCAGAGGCCAGTAGGTCTGGTTTAATCTGTTTTCCCTACTACCTTCTCGGAGGCCAGCAGGTCTGGTTTAATCTGTTTTCCCTACGACCTTCTCGGAGGCCAGCAGGTCCCCTGCTACCTTCTCGGAGGCCAGCAGGTCTGGTTAACCTAATAGAAATGCCTAGCTCACTAGAGCTGGCGGTGTGCACACCAATATTTACAATAACTGAGGTCTTTTGCCAATATTCCCCCTTTCGCAATTCTCCACCAAAATGTTATACCAATAAAATAAAAACCAGCAGGATCTTATTAAAGGGAAAAAGGCAAAATACCACATTTATTGTGAATACAGAAAGAATCATAGTAAGCAGTTAGTTATAGCTATAACATTCCATTCAATCTCATATTTATTCACACATTCATTCATTCATACAAACACACACACACAGGTTCTGCAAGGTTGTTATCATAGTTACCGGCCTTAGAGTTCCTCATGCCAAGCCACTGGCCAGGTGGCCTGGACATGAGGAGGGAGCAGGGCCTTGTCAGATGCTCATCTGATGCTCCTGGAAGTTGGTTTGCAGAATCAGACCCCAAAGTTCTCATTTTTTAGAGTCTATTTTTATAGGAATTTCTTCCTATGCCAGTCTATGGGAATTGCTGCTTCATGCTGTTGCTGAATCAATCAGCAGATAGCACATTCCTGACGGCTCCAAGATGTTATCTTGTTCTTTGGTTCTCCCATTCTTGAGGCTGTTGGGTGGATTCCAGTCTGCCCTCCGGGGGGTGGGGGTGTGGGGGTCCTCTGGTTATTTCCACTTGACGCCTTCTTCAGTCGATGGACACTGGATTCTTAGGCTGGCACCTCCCTGATCATTCAGTTATTATCCACACCAAGCTTCCATCCACATACATCCTCTATTTTAATCACAATTGTTAATACAACAAAAGGGTGGGGAGTCTCTGGGTGCTGTTTCTGTTGTTAGAGTATTGCTTCAAGTCTCTCTCTCTGTGAATTGCTTTGAGAACAGACTCTGTCTTAGAATGTACTAACACAATTAGCAGCTTGCAAGTTTCACACATAGAGGGAGAGAAACAGTACCAAAAACCAAGAGACCTCTTAATTAGTAATACCCTGGAATTTAAACTCTGGGGAATCAAACTCATTTGTGATTTTAATACAGAACTTCTTTAATATGATCCAACATAATAGGTAATATGTAGACAGACAGATTCTATATTTACGTCCACCTTTAATGAGGATCATCAAGCTCAGAAGGAATCAAACCTCCCTTGACATATACTATGGGAACCTCTTCTAGGAAGGTTTCAGAGGAACAGCCGTGTTAGTCTGTATTTGCAAAAAGAAAAGGAGTACTTGTGGCACCTTAGAGACTAACCAATTTATTTGAGCATGAGCTTTCGTGAGCTACAGCTCACTTCATCGGATTCATACCGTGGAAACTGCAGCAGACTTTATATACACACAGAGAATATGAAACAATACCTCCTCCCACCCCACTGTCCTGCTGGTAGTAGCTTATCTAAAGTGATCATCAGGTTGGGCCATTTCCAGCACAAATCCAGGTTTTCTCACCCTCCACCCCCCCACACAAATTCACTCATAACATCAGCCAAACTATCAGAGGCTCGTTCACCTGCACATCCACCAATGTGATATATGCCATCATGTGCCAGCAATGCCCCTCTGCCATTTACATTGGTCAAACTGGACAGTCTCTACGTAAAAGAATAAATGGACACAAATCAGATGTCAAGAATTATAACATTCATAAACCAGTCGGAGAACACTTCAATCTCTCTGGTCACGCAATCACAGACATGAAGGTCGCTATCTTAAAACAAAAAAACTTCAAATCCAGACTCCAGCGAGAAACTGCTGAATTGGAATTCATTTGCAAATTGGATACTATTAATTTAGGCTTAAATAGAGACTGGGAGTGGCTAAGTCATTATGCAAGGTAGCCTATTTCCCCTTGTTTTTTCCTACCCCCCCCCCCAATGTTCTGGTTTAACTTGGATTTAAACTTGGAGAGTGGTCAGTTTGGATGAGCTATTACCAGCAGGAGAGTGAGTGAGTTTGTGTGTGTATGGGGGTGGGGGGGGGGTGTGAGAAAACCTGGATTTGTGCTGGAAATGGCCCACCTTGATTATCATGCACATTGTAGGGAGAGTGGTCACTTTGGATGAGCTATTACCAGCAGGATAGTGAGTTTGTGTGTGTGGTTTTTGGGAGGGGAATGAGGGGGTGAGAGAACCTGGATTTGTGCAGGAAATGGCCCAACTTGATTATCATGCACATTGTGTAAAGAGTTGTCACTTTGGATGGGCTATCACCAGCAGGAGAGTGAATTTGTGTGGGGTGGTGGAGGGTGAGAAAACCTGGATTTGTGCTGGAAATGGCCCAACCTGATGATCACTTTAGATAAGCTATTACCAGCAGGACAGTGGGTTGGGAGGAGGTATTGTTTCATATTCTCTGTGTGTATATAAAGTCTGCTGCAGTTTCCACGGTATGCATCCGATGAAGTGAGCTGTAGCTCACGAAAGCTCATGCTCAAATAAATTGGTTAGTCTCTAAGGTGCCACAAATACTCCTTTTCTTTTTCTTATTATATCACAATTGGTTGCTGTAGATTTCAGAGTAGCAGCCGTGTTAGTCTGTATTCGCAAAAAGAAAAAGAGTACTTGTGGCACCTTAGAGACTAACCAATTTATTTGAGCATAAGCTTTCGTGAGCTACAGCTCACTTCATCGGATGCATTCAGTGGAAAATACAGTGAGGAGATTTATATATACACAGAACATGAAAAAATGGGTGTTATCATACACATTGTAAGGAGAGTGATCACTTAACATGAGCTATTACCAGCAGAAGAGCGGGGGGGGGGAGGAGAGAAAACCTTTTGTAGTGATAATCAAGGTGGGCCATTGCCAGCAGTTCACAGGAACATCTGAGGAGCGGGGGGGGGGGGGGGGAATAAACATGGGGAAATAGTTTTACTTTGTGTAATGACACATCCACTCCCAGTCTCGATTCAAGCCTAAGTTAATTGTATCCAGTTTGCAAATTAATTCCAATTCAGCAGTCTCTCGTTGGAGTCTGTTTTTGAAGTCTTTTTGTTGTAATATTGCGACCTTTAGGTCTGTAATCAAGTGACCAGAGAGACTGAAGTGTTCTCCAACTGGTTTATGAATGTTATAATTCTTGACATCTGATTTGTGTCCATTTATTCTTTTACGTAGAGACTGTCCAGTTTGACCAATGTACATGGCAGAGGGGCATTGCTGGCACATGATGGCATATATCACATTGGTAGATGTGCAGGTGAATGAGCCTCTGATAGTGTGACTGATGTTATTAGGCCCTATGATGGTGTCCCCTGAATAGATATGTGGACACAGTTGGCAACGGGCTTTGTTGCAAGGATAGGTTCCTGGGTTAGTGGTTCTGTTGTGTGGTGTGTGGTTGCTGGTGAGTATTTGCTTCAGGTTGGGGGGCAGTCTACATAGCCAGACAATCCTGCTGTCAGGGTGCCAATGCCTGAGATGATGGGGCGTCCCGGATTTCCAGGTTTATGGATCTTGGGTAGCAGATAGAATGCCCAAGGTCGGGGTTCCAGGGGTGTGTCTGTGCGGATTTGTTCTTGTGCTTTTTCAGGGAGTCTCTTGAGCAAATGTTGTAGTTTCTTTTGGTAACCCTCAGTGGGATCAGAGGGTAATGGCTTGTAGAAAGTGGTGTTGGAGAGCTGCCGAGCAGCCTCTTGTTCATATTCAACCTATTCATGATGACAGCACCTCCTTTGTCAACCTTTTTGATTATGATGTCAGAGTTGTTTCTGAGGCTGTGGATGACATTGTGTTCTGCACGGCTGAGGTTATGGGGCAAGTGATGCTGCTTTTCCACAATTTCAGCCTGTGCATGTCGGCAGAAGCAATCTATGTAGAAGTCCAGTCTGTTGTTTCGACCCTTAGGAGGGGTCCACCTAGAATCCTTCTTTTTGTACGGTTGGTAGGAAGGTCTCTGTGGATTAGTATGTTGTTCAGAGGTGTGTTGGAAATATTCCTTGAGTCGGCGACATCGAAAATAGGATTCTAGGTTACCACAGAACTGTATCATGTTCGTGGAGGGGCAGAAGGAGAGGCCCCGAGATCGCCCAGCAGAAGAATCTGTCCTAAGAGTATAGTTGCATAGATTGACAATATTGCTGGGTGGGTTAAGGGAACCATTGCTGTGGCCTCTTGTGGCATGTAGTAGTTTAGATAGTTTAGTGTCCTTTTTCTTTTGTAGAGAAGCAAAGTGTGTGTGTTGTAAATGGCTTGTCTAGTTTTTGTAAAGTCCAGCCATGAGGAAGTTTGTGTGGAAGGTTGGTTTTTTATGAGAGTATCCAGTTTTGAGAGCTCATTCTTAATCTTTCCCTGTTTGCTGTAGAGGATGTTGATCAGGTGGTTCCGCAGTTTCTTTGAGAGCGTGAGGCACAAGCTGTCAGCATAGTCTGTGGGGTACGTAGATTGTAATGGATTTTTTACCTTCAGTCCTTTTGGTACGATGTCCATCTGTTTGCATTTGGAAAGGAAGATGATGTCTGTCTGTATCTGTACGAGTTTTTTCATGAAGTTGATAGATTTCCACTCCATACGGCAAAATGCAGTGCCTTGCATAATGACAGGTTTCAGAGTAGCAGCTGTGTTAGTCTGTCTTCGCAAAAAGAAAAGGAGTACTAGTGGCACCTGAGAGACTAACCAAATTATTTGAGCATAAGCTTTCGTGAGCTACAGCTCACTTCATCAGATGCATTCAGTGGAAAATACAGTGAGGAGATTGATATACAGAGATTATTCTAGTGTCACAGAGGCTTAAAGCTTCAAGGACCTGATTTAAAGCCAACTGCAATCAATAAAACGTCTCTGATTTACACGAATGGACTTTGGATCAGGCTCCAAATGAGGAACAAGCTGCAGGGGTGGATTAACTCTTAAGAAACAAAAGATCAGTGTTCATGCAAATGTAGTCAGTTAGGAAGAACAAGAGAAGAGAGAAAAAGACTATCTAGGGACAAAGAAGCAGGATTGTTTCTGAGCAGAATGTTTTTCATAAGGCATCAGCTGCTCTTTTAACTGTAAACAAAAATTTCAGGTGTTTTTAGATTCACTTTTGTATCCTTAGGTGCACGTTGGCAGATTTTACCAAAAACAGGTATCAGATATGCTTTAATTATCTTTTTGTCACTTGTCTCCTTTTCACACTCTTTCGAAGGGAGCAATTTTTAACATCTTTTAAAGGAGAAATCTTCAAAACAACCTAGAAACCATTTGAAATCAATAGGAAGACTCCACAACTTCAGTGTGCTTTCAGATCAGGCCCTTAAAATGGCTCTAAATGGAAATCTTTGAAAAAAGTTTTGTAGTTCTGCAGATGACCCTCATATTTGCTGTATATGTCTTCCTGCATTCTTTAATGAATAAGAGGATCTTTGCATGTGGACTTGCTTGTTGCTCATTTGCAGGCCTCTTGCTGGCATTATAATTCTTTCCATGTTAACCCACAGTGACATCACAAACAGAAATTTTCATTTTATTTTCTGTTAGCTACATTACAATATCAGTGTCATCCCCTACTCACAAGTATGTAGGGGGAGAATGAGTCCTCATTTAAGGGGAAAACTGTCAGGCTGACAAACTCAGGCTAAGAGTTTGTGGTTTCTTCCAGGCCACAGCAACACTACAAACTTTGATTAACTGCCAACGTTTGAGTGGGCATACTTGGCTGCTGGCTTCGGCGCTGCACATACTCACAAGCAGGGCGGGGCTCTATAAGGAGGTATCCCTGTGTGCCTCACACCACTGTCTGGTGCAAAACCTTTTGGGAATTTCTCACAATGTGTTGTGGGGTACACATGAGTCACTCAGAGCTCTCTGGGAGCTAGGGGTCAAGTTGACAGCACGCTACTTTCTCCATCCCATAATACCATCTATGTCCCACAATTTTTGCATTTGGTGTTCACAGAGCAGCTGCAGCTGGTGAAGAGTCACTTCTGGGCCCAAGAAACTAGCCCAGATGGGTGGGATCACATTGTAATGCAGGTTCACGATAAGAAATATGGCTGCGTAACTTTTGGATGCAAAAGGCCACATTCCTAGATCTGTGTGCTGAGCTTGCCCCAGCCTTGCTGAGCAGGGACACCAGAATGAGGGCTGCATTGACAGTGGAGAAGCGAGTGGCAATCGCGCTATGGGAAGCTGCAATACCAGATTGCTACTGGTCAGTGGGAAATCATTTTGGAGTTGGAAAATCCACGGTGGGGGCCATTGTCATGCAAGTGTGCAGGGCCATTAATCATCTCCTGCTACACAGGACTGACACGCTTGGCAATGTGCAGGACACAATGGATGGATCTGCATAAATGGAAACTTTGGGTGCTGCTAGGAACTGTGCAGTGCTTGCTGTACGTTTATAAATAGGAGTGTTTTCATAGGCACCAACTTTTCCCGGCGCCGGTGGGTGCTCAACCCTCCCGCCTTCTGCCCCTGCCCCAACTCCACCTTTGCCCCTCCCCCATTCCAACCCCTTTCCCAAAGTCCCCACCCCAACTCCGCCCCCTCCTTGCCCCTATTGGACTCCTTCCGCAAACCCCCGCCCTGGCCCCGCCTCTTCCCCAAGCGCTCCACATTCCCCCTCCTCCCCCATCCCTCCCAGTGCTTGTGGCACGCTCAGGGGAGGAGGTGGAGCAGAGGTGAGCTGAGGTGGCGGGGCGGGGCGGGGCAGGGAGCTGCCAGTGAGTGCAGAGCACCCACCAACTTTTCCCCATAGGTGCTCCAGCTCTGGAGCACCCACAGAGTTGGCGCCTATGTGTGCTTTCTCAAACCTAGAAGTTCTGTGGTGCTTGCTGTAAATTTACAAGTACTGTGTGCTCTGAGTAGTGCTAGGCATTATGCAATAAGTGTTGTGAAGTGAGAGACACACATTTCTATTTCTGGAGAATAAAATTATTAAGTGGCAAAAAAGTGCAGAAAAACAACGTGCAAAAACTGCAGGCAACGCAATACAAACTTTTAACATAAATGACTGGAGTGGAACTTTAAAATTGGAAAGGCAGCAATGAACCATTTCAGTGAACTAATGTCATCCTTTGTGACTATACAGATACCAACCATTGTTCTTACAGCTCACTGGACGTCCTGGAATGGTAGGGGTAAGGATGTGGCCCATGACACCACGTGGTATGTTGGGAAGCATAGGAAGCTGCTACCATGGCATTCTCTAGGGACTGAGTCTTGGATTTGGGGACCTGTAGGTCAACCATTTCTGTTTGCTGCATCAGAAGACCCATTATGTCCTGGTGCATCTCCCACTCCTTTTCCTGATGGGACTCCTGGGCCTCTCTCCTGTCTGCCCTTTCCTTCTCTATGCTGTCTGTCATGCTGGCCTTCCAGGCCCTTTGTTCATGGTCCAACGAAGCACTGGCTTGCAGGATCGCACTGAACCAGTCCTCCTTAGTCCTCGTCTTTCTCCTCCTCCTCAGAGTCAAGCATTCGGTGAGTGTGGACGGGTCAACCCTGAAGGCAACAAAACCAGAAGTTACTGATGAAAATAGAAGTATTGTGGGATTTACAGTCACAAGGGAAAGGGAAAAAAGATGCTTCCCTTATTCCCATGAAACTTTTAATAAGACATGCTTTGGAATGTCTCTGCCCAGCACTCCTGTCCCTGCCAGGGTGAGTATGGCCTGCCAGGGCAGGGTGGAGAAATTTCAATTGCATGAAACAACATAATTTCAGCCCCTATTCCATCAGCACAAGTATAGGCCGATGGTGCTGAACACTGGCACAAATTTTCACAGGTAGTGGTGGTTTTAGCTGAAGTCTCACTCCTTTCAGATCACAGAAAGCATAGCTGCTACTGGTGTCCTGAAGCTGCCCAAGGCTGTATGCGACTAGACTGTTTGTTGCAATGGTGCCAGCTGAATTCATTGCAGAGTGGCATGGGAAAGTCAGTCTCCTACCACAGAGGAAGAAATAAGGCTGCAGGGATGGATTGCAGAGTATCAGTGTGAAAGTTGCACCAAGATCTCTCAGGAGATTACAATGATAAACAAACTGCTCTTCATGCCCCACCTAAACCAACTAGGGGAATGAAAAGCAGCTGCCAAATCTACCTCTTTGTTATACTGCTACCTCTTTTCATACAAATAAAACAAAGTCGATGAAAAGTCTACGCCTGTGTCTTGTTAACTCAGGCACCATCTTTAAATTTAAACATTGCATACACACACCCGAAGTCCCTTCCCTTCACTGGGTTCGTTCATGCTCAGCTGGCAGGACTGGCTAGACTGTGGTGGAAGCCCTAGCTTGTGGCATGACTGGGTCCCGCCGCTGAATCTCTTCCCTCTTCCTCCTCATTGTTCATGGCAGAGGTTTCTGTCTCAGACTCCTCCAAAGTACCCATGGTAGTCTGTGGGGTACTTGTGGGGTCTCTGTCAAGTGAGGCATGCAGTTGATTGTAATAGTGGCAGGTCTGTGGCTCAGCACCAGATCCATTATTTATTGGCCTCCCTGGCTTTGTGATATGCCTGGCACAGTTCCTTTGCTTTCACACAGCACTGCTGTTGATCCCTGTCACACCTCTTTGCCTGCATTCCCTGTGCAATCGTTTCATAGAAGTCCACATTTCTACGACTGGCCCATAGTTGTGCTTGCACAGTTGCTTCATCCCACAGGCCCAGGAGATGCAATACCCTGTCTAGTCCAGGCAGAAGCGCACCTAGTACCTCTGAGTGTGGAGCTGGTGTGGTTGGTTGGGCAGTTGCACATAAAAAGGGAGAGCTGCTGGGCATGTTCACCAAGGTGGGCAATCAGGAAAAGACAGTTCAAAAATATGCTAAGGGGTGTAGTTCCCAGTCTCCATAACCCCGGGGCAGTGGAGTTTATAACTGTGACCAGATTGGTCACTGTCACAGGGAACAGTGCATTGTGGGAAACCTCTGGAGGACACTTAGGGTCGACATAGGTCATGCGATATCTACTCTTGCACTGTGTTGACCTCCGCTGATTGACAATAGCTCCATGCCGTTCGGGGCTGCGGTGTCACTGCACCGCAGTAACAGGGTGCTTACATCGTCTGGAGACAAATTTTATACATGCACCAATAGGTTGATGCAAGGCGACTTACGTCAGCCTCACTTTGTAGTGCACACCAGGCCTCCGTGCAGCATTTGCTTATTTTACATTGTGAAAAATTTGGCTCACTGGTGAAAATAGCAAAATGACGCCCTTCACTAGATCTGCATATCCTTGGGAAAACATGTACAATTCTCAGGTTTGCTGTGCAGCAGATGCCATAACGGAAGGTGCTTCACTGCAGCTTCGGTTACTCTGTGCTACATGGTATTTGATTTGCATTAGAGACATCTCCTTTGAGTTCTTATACTGCCACTGTGTGATAGTAAACAGTAATGCATATACAGATGGCCACAGCTGAACCATCTTCTCTGTCAGGTGAGAACTCAACCAGATGATGGTTAACTTATCACCATTATTATTTGTATTACCATAGTAATTAGGAGCCCCAGTCATGGACCAGGACTCCCATTCCATTAGCCTCTGTACAAACATTGAGCAATTCAGCTTTCAGACCCTGGGTTAGGAGGAGATAAGGAGAAATGAGGACTCCAAGGGGAGAGAGAGTATGGGGGGGGGGGGGTCACCCAATAGGGCAGCAGGAGAGAGAAAAAGGGAAAGACCCACAGGGTAGACCTAGAGAAGCCAGGGGAGAACAAAAGAACACCAGGATAAGGAGTTCCTACACAGTGTCCTTCCCATTGTGCAAGGACTGGGGTGAAAAGACCCAATGCTGTCCTCTCACCCATTGCTAACAGCAGATGGGTAACTAGTCTTTCCTGGGTGTCTCGAGAACCAGGCCCTCAAAAAGCCCAAGGTCATAATTGCATAAGTGTGAATGGCAACTCCTACCCTCATTGCCACAATGGCAAATGAAGCATGTTTTTATCTCTGTGTCCTCAGGGGCAGATGACAAACGTACTCCCTCCCCCACACACAGCAACCACAGGGCAGCTCATCCACTGTCTGTGAGGCTATGCAACTCCCTCACTCATCCTCTGGGTTTCTCTTCTCTCTCCTTCCTGAGTTCCCTCATCTTATTGTTAGTATCATTATTCATCATGTATTGAATGGTAGCATCCAAAGGCCTCTGTCAGGATCAGGGCCCTGTTGTGCTGGGAGCTGAACAAACATGAAGAGAGAGTCCCTTCACTGGAGGGCTTCTTCCTCTATTTCTCTGTTTCCCCCCCTCCCTTAAGTCTAAATCCCTGTTAATTACATCCATCCAGTATTGTCTCCTGTCCTTTCCCTTCTAGCTCGCTGCCTTAATGTTTCTGTTCCCTATAGGTCTCTTGTCTCTGTGTCCCCTCTTTGAGGACTAGAAACTGAAGTGTGAGATGGGGACCAGTGCTGTTGATCTTGTGTCCTCCTCATATGCATCCATTGCAGGCTGAGTGGCTGGCCAGGGAAGAGAGAGGGAAATTTCCTCCTTCCTGCCCATCCAGCAGCTAGAAAATCCTCTAATGACAGCCAGTAGGCAAAGCACTTTCAAGAAAATCTACAAGAGAGCCAGAAAAGCTGGAGTAGGAAGGGCTGTGGGCAGCCAGAGTTAAGATCAGAGAGCTGGAGCCTCTAGCCAGATGCAGAAGTTAAATAGCTCTCCATTCCCCCTTCTAACCTCCATCCTGTTACTCAAGGGGAATGAGAATGAAGAAAACCTTCAGCTCCCCTCACAACTCCCTTCCGATGCCCAGTGGACAACATGTGAAGAGAAGTTCCCAATCTCAAAGGACCCTGACCTGGTACCTCTCCTCCCACAGATGGTGACACCTACCTGAACCTCCACAGGGTCCTTATCCCAAAACATTGGCAGTCTCTTGCTGGGCCTGGAAGCCATTACGTCTTTTCAGGTATTGCCAGCTCTCATGATTTTATCAGGAGTCTCACTTTACTTGATGTTTTTCTTACGGCACCCAGCTCTTGGAGTCAAGGATTAACTGTAAATCTCAGCTTTCACTGAAAAACAAGTAACTTTCTATACCTCATGGTTGCAGAGAAAAGCCTGAAAATGTGGCCTCCAATGGTTCAAATCAAAGGAAATAAAAAGAATCCAACATGTATTTTTTAAAAATCTCATGATTTTTAAACCAATCTCCTATTTCTGGGGCCTAACCAATTGAATGTTTGAGGTTAGCAATAGAATCACAGAAATTATGACTGGAAAGGACCTCCATAGGTCATCTAGTCCAGTCCCTGCACTGAGGCAGGACAAAGTATTAGCAAGACCATCCCCTGACAAGCGTTTGTCTAACCTGGTCTTAAAAATCTCTAATGATGGAGATTCCACAACCTCCGTAGATAATTTATTCCAGTGCTTAACCACCTTTACACTGTTAGAGGAGCTTTATCTAGGGTGAAGGATTTAATTTCCTGGAAGTAGTAAGTTTTCACCCTATGCCCTTTTGTATTTCTGTTGTTTGGTTAGCATTCTTTGGATCTCACTCCCACTTCCTGGACCATCCTTGGAGCAGACCTGCTGATAGAAGAGGCAAACATACTCAGTCTTATTTTTACACTCATTCTTGCTTATTGTATTCTTGCACATTATCACTACACTATAGGGACTATTCCTCCTGCTGTCTCCAACAGATGATTAAACAACCCACTAAACTACGAGCTAGGGAGCTATGAAATCTGCTGTAGCCCTGCACTTTGTTGCAATGGTCCTGTACATTGTGGGATTATCTGTTAGCGAGCCACCCTTAAAAAAAATTGTGACGTACAGGGAAAGGTAAGAATCATAGAGTATCAGGGTTGGAAGGGACCTCAGAAGGTCATCTAGTCCAACGCCCTGCTCAAAGCAGGGCCAATCCCCAACTAAATCATCCCGGCCAGGGCTTTCTCAAGCCTACCTTAAAAACTTCTAAGGAAGGAGATTCCATCACCTCCCTAGGTAACACATTCCAGTGTTTCACCACCCTCCTAGTGAAAAAGTTTTTCCTAATATCCAACCTAAATCTCCCCCCACTGCAACTTGAATCCATTACTCCTCATTCTGTCATCTGCTACCACTAAGAACAGTCTAGATCTGTCCTCTTTGGAACCCCCTTTCAGGTAGTTGAAAGCAGCTATCAAATCCCCCCTCATTCTTCTCTTCTGCAGACTAAATAATCCCAGTTCCCTCAGCCTTTCCTCATAAGTCATGTGTTCCAGTCCCCTAATCATTTTTGTTGCCCTCCGCTGGACTCTTTCCAGTTTTTCCACATCCTTCTTGTAGTGTGGGGCCCAAAACTGGACACAGAACTCCAGATGAGGCCTCACCAATGTCGAATAGAGGGGAACGATCACATCCCTCGATCTGCTGGCAATGCCTCTACTTATACAGCCCAAAATGCCACTGGCCTTAGTAAAAAGGGCACACTGTTGACTCATATCCAGCTTCTTGTCCACTGTAACCCCTAGGTCCTTTTCTGCAGAACTGCTGCTTAGCCATTCGATCCCTAGTCTGTAGAGGTGCATGGGATTCTTCTGTCCTAAGTGCAGGACTCTGCACTTGTCCTTGTTGAATCTCATCAGATTTCTTTTGGCCCAATCCTCTAATTTGTCTAGGTCCCTCTGTATCCTATCCCTACCCTCCTGTGTATCTACCTCTCCTCCCAGTTTAGTGTCATCTGCAAACTTGCTGAGGGTGCAATCCACACCATTCTCCAGATCATTAATGAAGATATTGAACAAAACCGGCCCGAGGACGAAACCTTGGGGCACTCCACTTGATACCTGCTGCCAGCTAGACACGGAGCCATTGATCACTACCCGTTGAGCCCGACAATCTAGCCAGCTTTCTATCCACCTTATAGTCCATTCATCCAGCCCATACTACTTTAACTTGCTGGAAAGAATACTGTAGGAGACCGTGTCAAAAACTTTGCTAAAGTCAAAGTGAACAACACGTCCACTGCTTTCCCCTCATCCACAGAGCCAGTTATCTCATCATAGAAGGCAATTAGATTAGTCAGACATGACTTGCCCTTGGTGAATCCATGCTGACTGTTCCTGATCACTTTCCTCTAAGTGCTTCAGAATGGACTCCTTGAGGACCTGCTCCATGATTTTTTCAGGGACTGAGGTGAGGCTGACTGGCCTGTAGTTCCCAGGATCCTCCTCCTTCCCTTTTTCAAAGATAGGCACTACATTAGCCTTTTTCCAGTTGTCCGGGACCTCCCCCAATCACCATGAGTTTTCAGAGATAATGGCCAGTGGCTCTGCAATCACATCCGCCAACTCCTTTAGCACTCTCGGATGCAGCGCATCCAGCCCCATGGACTTGTGCTTGTCCAGCTTTTCTAAATAGTCCCGAACCACTTCTTTCTTCACAGAGGGCTGGTCACCTCCTCCCCATGCTGTGCTGCCCAGTGCAGTAGTCTGGAAGCTCACCTTGTTCGTGAAGACAGAGGCAAATAAAGCATTGAGTACATTAGCTTTTTCCACATCCTCTGTCACTAGTTGCCTCCCTCATTCAGTAAGAGGCCCACACTTTCCTTGACTTTCTCCTTGTTGCTAACATAACTGAAGAAACCCTTCTTGTTACTCTTAACATCTCTTGCTAGCTGCAACTCCAGGTGTGATTTGGCCTTCCCGATTTCACTCCTGCATGCCCGAGCAATATTTTTATACTCTTCCCAGGTCATTTATCAGCGTATGTGCATATGTTTGGCCACAGGAGGGCAGTGTTACCTACACTTGACAGGTGTAGTGCATGAGTGTAGCAGTGTGAAACATGCACCTTTATAATGAGAACCCCTATGCCTAGGACGAGTGGCTGTGTGAAAGGATTTAACATACTCCCATAGGGCACAGGCAAGTGGTATTCATGGGGTTCCAGTAACTGCCTGAAGCCTCTGTCTCTGAGGAAATGACTCCAACCCATTGGAAATCAGAAGAGACTTTCCTTTTATATGGAAATAGCCTCCTAGAGAGCAACAATAAAAGGTCAGTGCCTCTTTACAGTGAATTTCTGCTCAGAATGAACACTTATTTCCCATGTGAACACTTATTTCAGACATCCAGGAGCTCCAGAGACACCCAAAGTGACTGAGAATTTCTTCTAAAAACACCATCACAGGCTTCCTGAGAATGGCATCAGAGTTAGTGCTTGGACAACTCAGTGGTTCTCAATCTGCAGCCCATGGGCCACTTACAGCCCAATCAGCACAGAGGCCCATGTGACATCCCCAGGGCCATACCGGTAGTATTAGATGCCGCCCACATAAGTTAACACACTGTGGTCTGCATATGCAGCCCACAATAGTGAATAGGTTGAGAACAACTGGCTTGGAGCAAGTCAGTCAGGCATTACCAGAAGGGGGTCTCATGTTGTCACCAAGACAGAGTTCTGCTCTGATGATCTCCTACCTTTAAAGTGTCCACAGCTCCAAAATGATACAGGCCAACAGACAACTCTTGCAGCAAAGTCTGATTTAGATCATTGTTAAACATTTACCTGCTTATCTTTCACAGGCAACAAGTGAGACCAAACTAGATTTCCAAGGTAGTGTCTAAGCCCTGAAGCAACAGAAGGGACACAGAGGCCAGGGCCTCAGGACCATGGGAGCGGTCAGAGATAATAATGGAGAGGCTCAATTAGCGCTCTCCCCTAACTGTATCCCTATTTTTGGGAATACTCTTTATTTAATTATAATATTTTCAGGGTCATTGTAGCAGAAGTTGCCTTTCTAGTCATTTTTTAAATAAAAATCAAGATATCATCAAATTTAGAGATGGGGAACACATATTAAGCCCATGCTCGTGCCACTAGAGGATTGTTCAATACAGTACATTCTCTAGTTCCTTGTTTAGTCTAGTTGCCTCTTAAGCAATGAGATTTCACCACTTCCTTTAGAAAAGTCTGTTAAAAAAGCATCTCCTAAACAGCAGCCTAATTTATGTGTTCCTTAAATTCATCATATCACACCTAATTATAACCCCCTGGAGCAACCCTAAACAATTCCTATGCACATTTTAAATACCTTGTAGTTAGGGATGTTGTCACCTGAGATGTCATTTGGCAAAGATACATATCATTAGTGGTATATGGGTCAAACAGTAAGTATTCATAGTCAGAATATGGGTTTCAGCCTCAAGTATGTGAAATATTTGGGGACATTGAAGATTCAGATCAGGATAACAACATAAATAATGCTTCCCAATTGGTCAAAGAAAATCTGTGCGGGAAAATACGAAGATGAACTCCACCCCATCCAACCGTGTTTAGATCCCTGGACAGGGAAAGAGTATTGCCGATTCCCTAGACGGGGAAGTGGGAAGCAGAACATTATTATTTGTATTTTGTGTCCAAGGACAAGTAAATTCAACTTCAGGGGGGAAAAGCTACACTACATGACTGCGGTTTAACCTTGTGAGGATGCCACAACTCAACTACACTAAAAATCCTCTGAGTCACACTAACTGGGGAGGTGAGCGCCAGCATCAGTGTCAACCAAAACATGTGACATACAGCTTTTATCACAAGTGTTACCCTTCAGCCCAATGTGTAATTGGGCCCAGTGAAATAGCTGAGAATTCAGTAAGTTATGTCTCAGTACCATCCATGGAAATGTTTGAGTGTCCATCCAGTTCTCTCCTGTTTCTGCTCAGCGGGGGGGGGGGGGGGGGGGGAGGGGAATGGGGGGTTGGGGGGGCGAGGGGGGCCAAACTTTCTTCTGCCTAGCAGTCCCCATTGTAAGTACTCATTTCAATGGGGCATCAAGGCCATCACCACAAACAGCACATAGATCGGTATCATTTGTAACAGGAGTCCAAAGGGAAAAAGATGGGTTTGCAAGCAGTGCTTGGGAGAATACCACTAACTCTGTATACTCATACCACTAAAATGAGATGCTTCTCACAGTACCGTGTATAGATCTTCAAAATATGATTGGCCTTCTTATATCTTGGGAGTTTTGATCAGCAGGGCAATAGTTAACAATACTGACATTTAAAATATCATAATTACGCGTCAGAACCATTGAGATGAATTGGAACAGTTCAGGCCCCTCAATGTGCAAAATGAACACTTAGTGTGGAGAACAGGATTTCACTAGTTTTGCCTTGATGTGGAATATCAGATGGTGATTTGTCTCTCATGTAGAGTGGATAATATTAGATCTGATGATGGGAATTGTCTTGCATTTCGTCACTACATAATCTCTTCAACTGAATAGATCCTTTATACTTCCAAAGAAGAATAATTTTCAATTTCATAACCTAAAACATCACGGACTATTCAATTTTTACATGTGTGTGTATTAGGACAGCAGTTTCACAGGTTCATTATTTGCCACACAATAAACGTACATTCTTCAAACTGCCTGAAGGACCCACATCTTTCACCCTGAAAACAGATGGCAAAACTGGGGGAAACAAACATGCCAATACATGGAGAAATGCTACATTGATATCATCGTACATCAGACTTCTGACAATTAATTAAGGCCTTTTTCATATGCTAATTCTTTAGGATTGAATAGCACTTCTATATGATGGTAATTGGGTGCTTTATAAATATCTAGACAATCAAGAGAGATATCGCAATGGAGACCACATATTAGATTTAATGAAATCTAAGTCAGTATTGAACTGGACATGATTGACAGAATAAACCGGTGAAGGACTTGAAAGAAACACTGTGAGCTCACATTTTAAGAGACATTGCTGAAATTTCTTTGTCTTAAAATTAACCTTGCTGAACAGTTATCTAATTTTGCAGCTCTATATAAAGGCTTACAAACCAAGTTAGAGTTTTTAAGCTGATACTAATCGCAGTGCAAAACTTAAACCAAAGCTTTAAACTCACTTTGCATTGCACTGCAGGGGGAAGTGACAATCTCCAATTCTTATTGCAACATCTGGTGGATCTATTAATCAAAGGGCAAAACAAATTGGTTTTTAGCTGTGACCCTATTAACCCTTATTTTTAGTGTTTAAATTGGCCTGTTGAGTGCTTCAAAAGCAATCATGGTAGATTTGCTTCCTATCCTTTTCCATATTCCTGCTGTTAGTTCAGATAAAGCAGTTTCCATCAGGCAGAGACACAAATTAAAAAGTAAAACTGAGTTAGAGTCTAAAAGTAGCCAGGGGCTATTTACCATAATAGGGAACCAAGCTTGAATGTTCTAAAAAAAATCACTCAATGAAGATACACTTACGTATATTCAAGAAACACCAAATTAAAGTTATGTTGCATCAGCACATTCATATTTAAATGGACAAGGGAAAACTACTTACCCATGTAACTGTTTCTTTGAGAACAATATCCTCACAGGACTTCCACTCTCAGGTCCCAAGCCTTCTGTCAGGAAAGCCCAAAGTGAGATGGCTGCACCAGGCCCACTACACACACACATACCCACTCCAGTGGTGAGTGGAACAGCCCAAGTGCCTCCACCAGGCAGTTCCCTTATGGAGTAAAAGGTTGAGGTGCTGATCAGGGTCAACCTGTGTTGTTAGCCACGCATAGCAGCATGTCCCCAATCAGGATAAATACAAGGCAATAGATGATATCTGTGACACATCGCACTCCCTCACAGGGCAGAGCCCCCAAATGGAAGAGAGGGGGGTCGTTTCCCTTATTTTAGAGATACCATTACCCCAGGATTCTCACTCTTGGAGAGTAAGGTCTGCGAGATCCCACAGGAACAGAGTAAGTACAAGCACAACCCTGGGTGGTATGAGGAAGGCTGAAGTCAACATAAAATACTTCGTTTTGTTGGTTAGCTAGTTTATGCTCATCTACTTCAGCAAGAAAGAGGCCAAAGGAGGATTCTTTGCTAGAGGCTGAATCCAAGAAAAAGAGTTTGGTCAATTTTGGAGCACAGCCTTCTTGGCAGCCTGCAACTGAAATGTCTCAGTTGGAAGGCTGCTTTTCCTTGGATCGGATGAAACTCAAGATGGCCCATGGAGTTTAAAGGCAACCAACTCACAGCACTGGGTAATAGACAAAGTCAGTCATCCAGACGTGCTCATCTCAGTGACAGCACTGCTCTTGGAACTGGTGCCAAATGAAAAGAACAAAAAAACCAGAGTGAACTTTCTAATGGCTTTAGTCCATCCCAAGGACCCTTAACATTGAGGGTGGGTTTGGAGGGCTATACCACCTCCTCTCCATATGCCCTCCAGCACCTGCACATTCCCGTGGTGAGGGGTACAGCCTAACTGCCTCCAACTGTCAGGTCCCTTAGCAGGTGAAAGGTTCAAATGCTGATCCAGGCCAATTTTTGTTGTTAGCTATGGAGATTGGAAGCATAGCAGCAAGCATCTCCAGTTGTATATTTGTCCTCAGTGAGGCAGGTGTGGGGATGACATTGACAGGTCGAAAAGGTTGCCTTGGAGACAAATCCCAGCTGAGTCCACAGCTTCAACCTATCCTTGTCAAGCTGGTATAGGCTTCAGTAGGGCCTGGCTCACCCTGTCAGATGGCATCACTGCCCCCAAGAAAATGCCCCTCTTTGCTAGACACCCAGGCTCAGAGGAAGAGAGGTTCAAAGAAGCTTTCCTTAGCTCTGCAAGGACCACACATTAATACCCCACAACACAGGTCGGGGGCTTAATGGGGGTGGGGGTCCAAAAGCATCAAGCCTGCACAGGGTGAGGCAGACACACCTCTCCAGCCAGTTCCTGCTAAGGTGAAGTTGCTGCCAAGTTTAGCTGGCTGAGGGTAGCGTGGAAGACAGCCCCAGGGGGGAAAGGGGGCTTTGCATGGGGAACTGACAAGCAACCCACAATCTGCTAGAAATGCCACGGGAACCCTCAGGAGGGAACAGCCAGAAGGGCGACTGGCTGCAGCTGCTCCCAGGGGCAGCCAGAGGGAGCTCCTAACCATCAGTAATAGCATGGGACAGTTGGGCCATACCACTTGCATGGCAGTATTGGAATGTTCCAAGAGCTGTGGGCAGGGAGCAGCCACAACCCTCCCTGCCTTTGAAGCCCCAACCTTTACCCCTCTCCCAAAAACTGGAGATGCTGCCCTTCAAGTAACAGTCCACAACCTCAGTGAGACCTATTATTCATTCCCTTGGGGTGAAAATGGAGCCTCCAAGCAACTACTTGACCATTCCAGCTGCTCAACAGATCAGTCTAGGACCTCATTTCCCACTCCAGACACAGAAGCTACTCAGACCACAACTGACTTTTCACTTTGGAAAAGCTTCTGGAATGTGCATTGATAGCTTCCCTGCATAACCCCAATCAAAATCCCTGTGTTACACCATTCATCTGCTCACATTCCCAGATAAGCAGCTATTCTAAACTGGAGTTAAGGTTGAACATATGTGAGTAACACATTATAGGGATACTAGTGATCCCCAGATCAACCATTACAAATGCAGGAAACTCACAAGTAAGGTAACATTTAAAACAAAACCAAACATGTTATGGTAGGGAAATGCTCAGTTAAGGTGCCCAAACTGTAACACTTCACATTTGCTTTGTAAATCTCTCTTTTATTTGCTCCCTTCCCAATTTTCTGTCCTGCTTCTTTCCCTCCCCTCTCTGACATTAGAGCCTGCATCACTCCCAGCTCTCACAACCCATGGACCCCAGTCCAGAGTATATTGTTTTCCCGGATTCCCCTTATCCCATCTGCCCCATTCTTTTCACTTCATGCCCTTCAATGCCCCATGGTCCATCATCTGTCCTGCTATCTATATTTTCTCTCCCTCTATCTTCCATAATCTCTTACCTTCTGTCCTTACTGCTCATCTCTCTCTTGCCTTCTCCATTTCCCCACCCCCTCCACCCCCACTAACCTACCCCCAACCCTATCAGGCCATCCAGGACCCCCAGCCCCAATCCATCCACCTCTTGTCCTCCATCTATTCTCTGTCCCTCCAACCTCAGCAGTCTTCTGCCCCCGACTAATTTTGTCCTCAAATCCATTGTTTTCCCCACAAGCCTCTCCACTCACTTCCCCCAGCCGCATGCACACAATCTAGCTTCTGTCCTCGACTCTCCAATGTATTTTCTTTTCCTGCAGGCTTCCCAATCCCAGCTCTATGCCCATCATCCAGTTCACTCCTCCCACCCACCTGAATAGTTCTCAGCCTCCCCAGATCCTCCAGTCAAGTTCTGCCCAAGGCAAACCCCTATACTGTCCTCCCCCTCAGCCTCCAATCCACCCTCTAGATTTGGCCCACATTCTTTGCCTGCCCCCCAGCTCCACCATTCAACTGATGCTCTACTCCATCTCAAACCATTGCCTCCAATCAATCCCACCACCACCACCCTCCTCTTAGCATTTCTCTGGCATTCGGCATATCCTCCACCCTACCAGTCCCATCAGTCCATAGTCTGGTCCCCACTCAACCCATCCTTTTCTACCTCCAAATGCTCACTCAATCCATCCTCTGGACTCCCTGCCCCCACTCTGTGTGCATCTTCTCAGTCTCCTGCAAATTGATTCTTTCCTTCCTAGCTGCCTCCTCATCAAATTGATTTTTCCTTCTCAGACTCTGCAGGACTCCCCGCAACTGGATTTATCCCACCTTTCCATTCACCACTTGTTGCGAAGAGGGGGTTTCCCATAAATACATTTGATGATTTCATGAGATGGGAGCAATCCTGTGCTGGACCCTACATGTCTTAGGCTCAAGCAATGGAGCACCTCTTCCCCTGCCATGTATGGAATTGCACAGACCATCTCCACAAAGTAAAGAGCCTGGGCTAACCTCTGCTCACAGACCAAAGGGACAAATCAATGCTGTTTAAAAAAAAAAAAAACTATGGATATTCATCTGAGCATTCCCTTTGGCCATGTTCACACCTCCCTTCTGTGTTTGTTTTCTGGTCCAGTTCACAGGCACAAACGTTTGGATAAGAGTGAATACTGAAGCTCATCCTGTGCAACCATGTGACTCATCTGACCAATCGCAACTAAGCAACACAATTCAAATTTACAACATTCCTAACTTGTATAGAGAATTAAATTCAAAAATGCATTTGTGGAATAAATTCAGACATCAGGATTTGCTTGCTGATATTCTTTGAGCAAAACGATTGGTTGAATTTGTTAAAGTAGTTGTCTTTTGAATTATTTACTCTCACATATTCTTGACAGACTCATTAAAAGTCCATTGTAATAGGATTTTCCACAATTTCTTCCTTTATCCTTCAAATGTTATTCTGCCAGGCATAAGATTTAAGGAAGTAATGGCCACAGTGGAGAGATTTCCAGATGCTATGAAAACAATTAAAACATACTGATTTCTTATTTTGATTAATATTGAGATTTATTGTCACAAGAGATAAATATTGACCTCAGCTTCTCCTCAGTCAATATTCACGTTAGGGCAATAAATTGATATTTGCCGTAAAATCTCTCATTACAATGCATAGCCCAGATCTTCAACTTCCACTAATAGTTCTGTTTTTCAGAACTGTAGGAATTTCCTGTCATTTGACTGCAAAGGAATGCAGTAGAAAGCTTCATCCAGAGAAATGCCAGAAAGCTAACTTTGTAAACTATGGTGACAGGTTTCAGAGTGGTAGCTGTGTTAGTCTGTAGCAGCAAAAATAACGAGGAGTTAGTCTCTAAGGTGCCACAAGGAATCCACGTTATTTTTGTAAACTATAACATTTTAGCCTTTGATGATGTCTGGTCATGGTCAGTCACGAAGAGCAGCCAGTTTTGGAGACTGCAGTTGTTATAAGATACATCTTTTCTACTGAACTCTCATAGTTGTGGTGAATAGCCTGGTGAGGAGCAGAGTAAAAGAATCTAAATGGAAGAGAATAAAAAAAATCAACTACAGTACTTCAAAAATTGACCAGAATGTGGATTTAGAAAGAGAAACAGTATAGTAAAGTACAATCCTGGACACCTCACTTGGGAGATAAATTGGATAGAATTCAGAGAAGACCAGTAAGAATGATTAGAGAGCAAGAGGAGCAATGTCCAAACTTGAGGCAAAATATTACAGAAAGGTCAGTTGGCCACAATCAACACTTGAGGCAGATTCTCTGCTCTGTTGTTGTCCCTCTGCACTATGCAAGCAGGAAGAAGGGAGCCGAAAATACCTGCAAGTTCCCCTGTTGAGGATTCCCTTGGTATGGAGAAGTCCCCAGCAGGAGTACAGAGAGCCAGCACAGCCAACTTCTATGCCACTCACCTTCCAGCTCCAGGAGCTGAAGATGGGAAAGTAAGCTAGAGTAATGTTCTCCCCAGCTGGCATAAGTTAGAGTAGCTCCTAAGGCTGGGGCAGACTATCAGGGAGACATAATTGGTTGCCACTCCACGATTCTCAGATTCTCTTCTCTCCCCCATCTTCTGGGCCACCCTGGGTGATGGTGAAAGAGGAGTCATCCTTTGTCAGGTGCTCCCTAAATGTCAGACAGAGCCAACTGAGCTCCTACCTTCGCTCCTACTCCACTGGTGACTGCATTTCTCAGTCATCCCTAGAGGTGATCCCTCCAAACTAAGGATGATGGCACATTGGTATAGCAGTTTCCAGTGCTGCTATCTGTGCTTGATCTGTTCTGGGACAAAATAGGTGATTTCAGTTTCCATAGCTAATAATCTGGTACCTCTCAACAACCGCATCACAGAAAAACCTGACCCTTTAAATAAAGAAGAAACAACTAAAAAATCAGAGGTAAAAGATTTTATTAACAGGTCAGATTTCTCTAACAAACAAAATATATAAAGCATTTTAAGTTTTGTTACTAGGCAACTGCTGTTTTGATCCTATGAATTGTGATTACTTTAGTTCACGCTAAAGAACTAAGGCCTTATTCTTAAAGTTCAGGGATTGCACATAGTTAGCATATTTAATGACCAGCTAAAACATGCAGAATCAGAAAGAAGAGAAAAAAAAGTCTGTATTTCTACCTGAGTGCAGGTTGGCTGACATTCCTAAAAGCAAAAATAAATGCAGGGCTTAAATTTACCAATTTGCTGTATTTCCATCAAGCAAACTGATAGGTGCTCATTTCCCTCCCCCGCTCCCAGTACACGTTAGTGATCCACTTTGCAAAGCAGGGTTAGGACTAAACAGATTAAATTTTCAAAACACAAAATTCTATTCTACATAAAGCACACACCCTACTGCTGTTGGGGGAAACATACCTTACTAAGCTGTGTGAATTGTCCAGGACTTTTCCTTTTCCATAAGCGTAAACATTTGAGTAAGTCTAAAAAGTCTGCATTCTGATGGGTTAAAATTTAACCATTCCTTTTTATAAGTTTCTATAAATAACCCTCCATATCTCAGGACAGACAAATTACCGTTGTGCTGCATGCTTGCCTAAAACTTTTGCTTTTGGTTTCGTATAATTAATTCACAGCATTACTACTTTAAAGTTGTCTGTCACAAAACATCTTTTTTTTTGGTTCTGTGGAGTTAATGATTGTACTTGCTTTTACTTTATCTTTCCTCTTTCTAAAACATCATCAAACTCATTTCAACAGATGGGGAACAAGTCCAGATTTGGAAACCAATTAAAAAGACTGTGCCAATTTGAAATCCACCCCATTCACACAAGCAAAAAAAAAATGGCCTGCATTTCAAGGACCTACTTAATTTAACTGGATTTATAGAGCAGAGAGAAAAATACATAACTACCCTACAATTTTTTTCTTTTTGCCGATCAAGAGACATGCAGTTCAGCTCACACTATTTCTATGCAGTATATCGATCAACCAAATCTTGGTCTTGTTCCGATGTCTATACTGGGATTCCATCACATCTGTAGATCAGCATTTTTAAAAAAACTATATGGGTGTTGAGTGGTCTCTCTTAACAGGCCAGGTAGTTCTGCAAGACTGCACATGGCTAGACAATACTTATTGGCATAAAAATAGCCCACACCAGTGTTTGTGACGCTACAAAAAGAGGACTGTTTCACACTATGCAAGAGAAGTCTCTCAAAAACACAGACTGTTCATGCTGATGCTGCTACCTCTACAAGCTCTGCAGCTGGGGTCACTGGCTGTGCTTGCAAGATGGGCTAGGGACACATTACAGATCCTGGCAGGTTAAAGGAAGGAAAACGAATGTCAAAAAACTGAAAAAGCTGCTTAACTATTACATTAAGATCTTCAAAGTCCCCAAACAAGCAGACCCCCTTAACATGCCACTTGCATAGAAGTGGAGGCAGAGAACTCTGCTGAATTCCAATGAAGAGCTGGGTTGTTCCTTGCCCCTAGCATACAACCAATTAGCTGTTCTGCCTCCATGCCCCATGGAGAAGGGGAATACCCCATAGCTCAGACTGTGAGACAGAGAGGGGACATGTGAAATGGGTTAGGACCACGAGCCTCTGATAGTGTGAAACCAGTGGAAATATTCAGACAGAAAATAAGCATGGAATTTTTTTTTAAAATATGGATTATAGTAGTTAGACCTGTATGGGGCAGATTCTCAGCCAGTGTAAAGTTTCATCGCTCCATTGACTTCAACAACCAGTTAAAGGGACTGCAATGGAGCAATGACAATTTATACCAGTTGAGGCTCTGTCCCTTTATTTACTTCAGGAAAATATATGGAAAGAGAAGGCCTGTCTGCCCAGTATAAAAAGATAAATGTCTGTGCTCAGTATGTTGGGCTAAATGCTGAAGAACAGTGTCCTCCTGGTGAAAATATCACAATGTGCTATCAAAAGTTACCCAAAGATGGGCCCATTATTTGTGCTGGGGCATATATACTTGTGTACCATTCACTGCTTTGTGGTCATGAAGCAATGAAGCTTGAATCACTCTCCATTCAATTTAGTCACTCTTTTTCCTTTGGCTCCTTCTAGAATCCACGCTCCCCTCTCCCCACCCCCCTGCCTGCAGATCAGCTGAGGGGCGCAGATTGGTCAATGGGTACCGAATCAGATAGTCCTTGCTCAGAAAAGTACACTGTGATAATTTCAGAGCAATGTGCACAAGCAGTGTGTAAAGGCTCCATTTGTTGTTTGTGAAATAGGCTCTTAGCAGACACACTCACTGGATGACTTGGAACAAGAATTTACACTTTAGGGTTACTACTTCGTTTGGCAGAACTTCCCTAGATGCAGCATTTGCAAACCTCATACCTGTTTTCTTACTGCATCTAACAGCCTTCTGCTAGTTATTACATCCAAATGGTAACCTGCCTTTAATGGCATTATTTTACTTTGGCTTTTCTGTGCCGACATTACATCTGCATGAAACCATCCACTAATTCCGGCAGAATGAAACATTTCTATGCGGCATGCTATTTCTTACCCTCCGTTTCCATCCCCGCACTTCCCAGAGCACGTATCCTCCAGGATGGAATTCCTGTCCTGCTGTGTCTATTCTGAGTCGCATTTTGGATTACTGTGTAAATTTAAGCCCAACGAAGAGTCCCAAGTAAGTAGTACATACAGTACAGAGACAATAGAGTCCAATGTATAATCACAAGGGATCTGAGAAGTTAGTGCTGCCCAAGCAGGGGAGAGAGTAAAAAAGTAAGACAGATTATCACTTCTAAGGAGAGGATCCGTGTGTGCAAGCAAAGCAGAGGGTTACATTTGAAGAGCTGCTTCATGACTTTTTGCAGATAACAGTTTCAACCACAAAAGTGTTTTCAAAGTGCCGAATGTGATTACAGTTTCCAGCCTCACGTCGATTGATACCTAAAAGAGACCAAAAACAAAAGCCAAGTTAGAATTGTTGCATTATGTAGGTGTGTCTGGGATGAGGTGGGGGAAAAAAAAAATCAGATGACATGCAAACAACTCCAGCATGCTGAAATACGGCAAAGCTGTGCAAATTCACTTCCCGCAGAAAACAGATGTCATATCTAGGCCACAGTCCTGCAGTGAGAACCAAGTGGGTGGATCCCTGCACCAGAGTGAAGCCCTTACTGACCCAGTGCATTTGCTAGAATAGCAGGGGAAAGGGATAGGGAGTAGTGTGGAAAAGTTGGTTTCAGTGCACAGCTTCTTAATATTAGTTCAAAAATCAAGAGATAGAATCATAGAATATCAGGGTTGGAAGGGACCTCAGGAGGTCATCTAGTCCAACCACCTGCTCAAAGCACGGCTGATCCCCAATTAAATCATCCCAGATAGTCTTACTCAAGAGACAGTCCGACAGGGCACCCAGTGAAGCTAATGAGTGCTTAAATCCTTGCCACCTCAGGTTAAGTTTCCGTTTATTCAACTGTCCTGGAGTAAGTTTGAACCTCTTCAGAAAACAAGTATTGCACATGCCAGCATCCCTAATATCTTAACAGTTTTCTGCACTGCAGAACCTATTTTCCATTATAGCTTTGCATGGCAGCTATTCCACACAGCTGCAACAAAGCCTGTGATTACCTATTTTTGTATCTACATCTATCAGCATTTCTAGAATCATAGTATCATCACAGTACCCATTTACCTTTGTTGGTGCAGTAGGTTAATAGAGAAAGGAAGCAGGAAATGATGAGTATGTTTTGTTCCAAAAGAAGATGTAGAATAAATATTTTAACTGGTAGGTGAGGCAAGAACCAGGCTGAGACTCCCTGGGATAAATGGAGCCTCAAGCTATGGAGATTCTAACCAACATACTAAAAGGCTTGCAACCCTCCTCTTTCCCTGCCTCTCAAAAATCTAATCTGATCCAATCAATCTAACATATATTACAATTGTAGGAGAATAAGGACTTTGGATAGTGAGTAAGTTAAAAATGCTGGGGTTAAAAAGCTTTTGTGACTACATTAGCTTTGAATATAAGGCACTCACAGATGAATTTCATTGCATCACCTTAGGGACTAAAATAGTCTAAGGGCTTGTCTATACCTGAAAATAAATCCAGAATAAGGTCAGGTGTGACTTTAAAGCAGATTATCTATTTCTGGTTAATTTGGTGTGCGGATGCTTTTATTCTGGGATCAGTATGCCTTATTCCAAATTAGCCTAATCCACTTCCAAAGTGGAATAGTTAATCAGGAATACCTGAATATTCTGAAATAAATCCCGACATAGACAATGTCTAGTGCTCCCTATTCACCAGTTCTTCAGTCTCACTATTTTATTGGCGGTATAAGCCCCACAGTAGGGCTCAGTTAAAGTCTATTTGCAGATTTTATCTGCTCTCAATAGCTACCACTGAAATAGGTGTGTATATTAGGGATATTTTTGAAAAATTTCCCTGCATTCCTAATACTAGTTCAGTTCCAGAAGCTCTCATGTAAATGGCTCTTATGGGCATTTTATCAACCTTTCTATTAGGCTAATACACACACTGCTAAAAATTCCTGCAGCAGCCAGTACACAATTACACAGAAGCTTCCAATGTCACTAATAGGGGTGGATCTGAACTGGTGTTTGCAACGGTGGGAAAGTTTTGAAAAGCTTGTGGCTATTCAAAAGAGTCTGTACCGCTCATCACCATGAGTCAATTGCTGCTGTCAGCAGCTGTGACACAGTGGAAAACAGGGTTAATACAATCAAGTACCACAAGGATCTTACGTCTCCTAGCAGTCCTCCGCTTCAGCCTGTAAGTCTCTTTGCCGCTGCACAGGCGGTAGATAAAGGAGCCAAGCTGCTCCATGTCATTGACATGCTCTGTAACAATCATCTCCTCTTGGATTATGTACGTCTGAGGCAGGTATGTCCCCTTCTGAAATTACATTTTTTTTTTCAAAAATTAAATAAAATCAGTTTGATGATCCAATGTGAGGTCCTGTTGCCGGATTTTTAGCGGATTAATATTATTGTTTATGTAATAAAGATTATGGGCTCGCCAAATGATCTGATCAGAAAAGAATATGATTCTTGTCCCATAACACAGTTTTGCAAGGACCCTCAGGATGTATGACAAGGACACTGAGAACAAAATGCAGCCTTAAAGACTTTTACTAACATAAATGGAATAGTAATCAAATGGAAAACAAATCAACCAGAATGAAAAAGGAAATAGTACTGTTCTAGAGGTATGTGGTAATATTTACCATATGAACTTCCAAGATTAACATAGTCACAGCCTTCCTTGATAACCTGGGGGTAAGAGATAAAAGGACCAACCTCATATCCAGCATGCCAAAAGAGTCTGATGCTCCAGGTTCCTCAATTCTCAAGTGGAAGACGAAAAACTCAGAAGAAGCGAAAGAGCTGGAAAGCTACAGAAAACCTAAGAAAACCTAACCTAAAACTAACAACTCAACGTGATGGCTTGCCCCTCTTATAGATCCTGAGCACTCTGTGCCCCCCCCCCCATGTCCAAACTTAATTTCCTCACCCACGTAATATTGGGGGGCACTTACTCCATAGGCTAGCATATTCAAATGTATTAATGACAATTAGCTCATTCTCACATCTGTTATTTCTCGCCTGAACCAGTTTGGTGGTGGTTATTTCCGCATTCTTTCTGGTGGACCTGTTAAGTGCAATTGGCAGGTCACTTATCTATGCTAAAGGTCACAAACATATGTATGCTAACCTGATTTAGCTCATACAGGATGTGGCCGGTATGTTCCTTGCATTACTGCCAAAAATACTCTAATGCAAAGCTATACATCTATTATAATAAAACAAAAACAAACAAACCCATACGAAAGGATATAATAAAGCTACACCCCCTTTCAGGAAAACAAACAGAACTGCCTCCTCATAGCTCATCAGAAAGAGCTCACTCTTTTTGAAATCGATGTATCAAAATATTTTAGGTCTGAAGCTCCATTTGCTGGGATTTTATACATCCCATCTACCCAATCGTTGTTCCCACTTCATTGTGGGAAATTGATCAAAAGCATCAGAAACCAGATGGTTTGGGGTATACACAAGGCATCAGGGTGCAAAATGAATGGAGGGCTATAAATAAATGAGTGTTTGGGTGGAGGTAGTTATGATAAATACTGATATCATTAAAACATTAGGATACAGAAACTTAAGCCATTATTCAAGCACAATTTGGGGCCTAATTGCCCCCAAGCCTCAATACAGATCAAGGCCCATATTTTAAATTCATTTTAAAGGTCAAAAACACTGCTCAGACACTGAACACACCTCAAAAGCTTGATTGGCCTTCCATGTTTCTTCCCACTTCTTGATTTCTTTAGAATATCCAGGATTACTGTATCTATTCCCTGGTCTGACGGCTTTAGATAGTGACCATTTCAAATAATTTCTGACAGCTCACCCCATACACACCATCTTTATAAATTGCACTTTGCAGAATAAAGGTAGGCCTTCCAACTCCTAGAAAGGAGAAGGATCCATCTAGCATCTATCAATTTTTCTTCAAAACAGTCAGAGAATAATCATACACGTGTTTATATATATTTTCAGAGACAGCCGTGATTTCACATTGAGGAACGATCAGGTATTTGTGCCAGAGCTGTACTGGCAATGAAAGGGATCTGGAGGAAAATGATCTGTATTATAAATGCAGTTTGCTTGGGAGCTTTAGAATACAGACTCAAAGTTAGCTGTGCCTTTATTTGAAGACTCATTTTTTATTCATGGTGACCTTTAATTTAAGTCCTTCATGCATGGTAACCTTTAACTTAAGTCCTTCATCAAGTCTACATTAACTCTTCTTAACAAATCCTCTGCTCACCATCAACCCTTACTTCTACAAACTTGATAGTTGCCAATTTCAATGTGGTCAGAAAAAAAAATCAAGCAATGAGAGCAAGTTTTCAGATCCTAGGCCTTTAATTACCACTGGCCAAAAAACTGGTTATCTCCTTAGCTAATGAATGGGAAACAGGCCATCTTAACACAGTGTCTGCTGCTGGACAGGCACAGTCTACTGGATCAATAAAACTCTCTTGCAATACTTCAGTATCAATCAATTAGTGGAAGTTCTTATATGCTAACACATCAGTTCTATAAAAGTTAGGTTATTGATCCACCTGCGTTAGAGGAAGGGAAAGAGACTAAATGACGAGTTCAGTTACCAGCACAACCTATCATGTTAGTATTCAAGGATGGAGATCAGAATTCCTCTTGTCCCCAACGTGTGGGAAAGAGAGTCAGTCAGTCAATCTAGCTTCTTCAGTCTTTAGATTCAGTTATTTGTGGGAGCTAAAATGATCGAGCACCATTGTTCCTCAATCCCAGGACTTAGTTAGGAGGTCATGACATTGTTACCCAATTCTTTTCAAAGGGCTGCTTGTACTGACTTTCATGAAGACATCAGTCTAGGAACCAGACTGGGACCCTCAAACTCGTTTCACAGAGATCACAAAACAGTCATCAGATTATAAATTTTGGGCAATGGTGACTTGGGCTGGACTCAAATCAGCAGACCAGAGGTAAAAGGTTGTCAGTCCCAGGACCAACCTGAGACATCCAGTTCCCTCAGTAAGGATTCTGAAAAAAAAAAATCACTAGCTTGAGAGGAGCTCAGGCATGCTTACGACAGGGGGACCCAAAACACAGTGAGCTTCCCAGAAGGGAGGGGGTGTGCTAACATTTATCAATCCAATAGGTCACCAAGACGGGAGCTCACCCAAAAGGGAAGGGTTTAAAGCTGGGCAAAACTAGGTCTACACTTAAAACACATGTAGGGCATAATTTTAAAGATACACATGTGCAAATGCACATAAAAGTCGAGCATTCACCCAGGCAAATGACTGATTATTCAGCTAAACAGACATTTACAAACAGATACCCGATCTGCATATAGTTTCACTCACATCTTGAATGTCAGACCTTTAATCCCATGTAAGAAAAAGCATGTTATTGCCTCTGTTATTTAGCTATCAGCAAGGACAAGCTGGCATTTTCATTGACTAGATTTAATATTAGCTCTTCTGTTTCTCTATTGTTTTGTTATGCAGTCAGCAATCCTGGGTCCCTCTTTTCCTTAGACTCTGCTGTCAGCATACATAAACTGGTCTCTTCTGGTTTTTTCTATCCTTGGGATTGGTTACATTTAGCGATAAGAGAATATAACAGGGAAACAAACTAAACTGTCCTTGAAACCTGCTACAATTATATAATCTATAAAAAGGTATCAGAGCATTTCCTCTCTGTTCTTAACTGATACAAACCTAAGCAGGAAGGATAAAAATCATCCTGTACAAATTTATATATGTCCAAGTTACCACGCTGTTTGCAAAAAAATAAGGTTTCAGTTAAACTCTGAAACCTTAACTGTACACAGAAATATAGCTGTATCCGATGCCTGTTTTCACAGAGACAGCAGTTGCTTTTCAAGGGAAAATTCTAACTGACACACAGGAGCTAACTCAACAGAAGTCTATTAAAAATAGCACCCAGACATACCTTCATGTTAACCAGCAACTCCCAGAGATTGCGAGGTGGCATCACAATGGTGGTGTTCAGTTCAATGACATAGCATTTATCCAGGGCTATGTCATGATAGGCAGTCAACCCCTAGATCCAAAACAGAGAGATCTTTCTAATTCGTCCAAAGGGAGAGTGAACTAAAAATTACAAAACCCTATAAAATGGGGTAGAGCAGTGGCATCATCCACCAGTAGGATCGACTGAAGACTACATTATGCTATTACACACACTAATGGAATGCAGGGGAGCGTGTGAGCAACCTGGGTTTACACCAAGTCATTACACTTCAGATAGGTGACATCACTGCTTGTACAGCAACTGTGCCACCTGAGCTATTTGAGCAGTACTTACATAGAAACATCAGAGGGGTTCATTGGTCCCAGAACATCCCTGAGCCTGACTTCTCCCATTACTCCACAGAACACCTGTTTGGTCTCTGCACTGTGGTTTGATCTGCACACTCAAGCAGGGCACGGCGGAACCAAACACTTTCAAAGATTTAGCCTTATATACTGTATGTGGGAGGTCAGTAAGCTGGATCATTACTGAATTTATGGGATTTAAAGGAGATCCCATCTGTACAGTCTAGTCATCTGACTCGTTTAACAGTGGTGGCTTTGCACGGCCTTCTGAGAGATACAGGTTCAAAGTCCAGTTATGTGCTATCCCTGCTGCTGGGGCTGGGTGTAAAGCAGAAGCAACTCACTTAAACCTCAAGAAAGAAGCTATGCAATCCAGCACTTGACAGAAACCTCTCGTCAATTATGAACTGATGCCAATGGACTTGAAGGATTCCTGCCCAGTAACACTCAGCTGAAAGGATGGTCGTTGTGACCGTACCTTCAGCAGGTAAAGCATTGGAAATAGTGGGGGTCCTTGGAACTCCAACAGGAACCTGGAGGCACTTAGACAGGAGTCCAGAGTGTGCAACTCTTAGGAATATGGTCTCGATGTCATACTTAAGTCTTAAAGGTGCATTCAGAAACCAAAGCTGAGTTATGCACTCAAACTCATAACATCAAAAGTAAAAATCTGAGAGATAAGAAGTTACTTTGAGTACCAAATTAGTCCGTGGAACTCAGTGCTCAGGGATACTGAGGCAAACAGCCTGGGACATTTCACATAAGGTTATACGTGGAAACAAGATCACTTCTCATACTTCAGGGCATAACACGATTACCAACAGATGATTAGGAACATCAATGATCAGGAACAAATTTCCTACATGGTTTAGTATTACACAATTAGGTGATCAATACTTTCTGTGCCTCCCTCTAAACTCCTGCCATTTTCCACAGTCGGAGGCAGGATTCTGGTGGATGATCAGTCAGCGCTGGCATGGCAGCTCTTATGTTTTAACTATACTAACGAAAAACCATTGCCTACAGAAATTCCTCACCAGCTGGAAATCGTGGATTATATCTGCAGGGTCACTGCCCCCAAACTGGGGCACTGGGATGTTGATCTGCTCATAGTTCTCCTCAATGTAAATCTTTACATCCTCATGCAACTCCAACTTCCCCTTAAATGGCGAGTAGAGAGAGTCTTCAAAGAGGACCCCACAGTGGAACACGCTCTCCCGGGGAAGCTGTGGAAACGAGAACAAAGTGGAGATGGCACACACACACACTCCATTACAAATCTCACAGAGAAACAACACTTCACATGGCACTGAAGGAGGGCACAAAGAAATGCCACTAAGCTCGTTTCACAGAACATGTCCCTGTGAACATTTAGGAACAAGTCTGTCAATGTGTTTTATTAGTCGGGTCACTGCAGTGCAAAAACATCCCTCATTAGTAGCTGTTTTCTAGTCCGATAGAAGCAGCAGAACCCTCCCATCCACCGTACAAACCCAAATGGAACAGAGTTTACAGCAGTGTTATCTTCCTCCATAGAACAGCTACGGTTGCCATAAGCAGAGAGGTTCATTCTAACTGGACTTGCAGTTTGCACACTTCAATGCACTGAAACCATTTGGAATTTTCTACTTTACTGTAGATATGGTTTCACTCTACCCAAATTCATTACAAGCAGGCACCACTGGACCCTGTTTGTTCATTAACCCATGGATTACAACAACAAAAGTAGGATAAAAGGATGGAGTCTGATCTCCATGACCAGATGGGCAAACTGTAACCACCAGAGACCTTGCACACACAGCCTTGATGCCAGTAAGCTCCACAGTCAATGTTGAGTGGGCTTCTCTCTGTTATTGGATATAAACTATCCTTTGCTTTTGCATGCAGCACACAATTAAGATGTCCAATGTAAAACACTGAATGGGTCATCTTACACTTAGTGCTATTCAGCAAGCAGATCACCTCCTTTTGTTCAGATAGCAGGGATACTGGATGTTGTCCACCTCCCAGTCAACAGTCAGCTTAAATGTTATGTGACATCAGGCTTTTTGTAAACCAATCCCAACATAAAAATAACCCCAGCAATTGTGTCTACGAGTAAGATGCGAAAAAAATGTCAGAAATCTATCACGGGATTTAAAGCTCATTTATAAAGACAGATGGAGATAACCTATTTGTATATCTGAAAATGAAGATTAGAAATTAATTTTGCAGCAAGGCAATATATTGAGCAAGGGAACATATAAAAGACAAAATTGCTGAGTGAATAAAAGCTGGACACACAGATCCTGCAGTCCTCAGAGAATTAATTTGGTAACAGTTGTTCAATAGACAGCAGTCCTCATCACAAAGCCCCTATACAGCTATGACTCGGGGTATTTTTGGCTAGAAATTCAGCTAGCAAGAAAGTTATGCACTCTGCCTCTTAAAATGAGGGCAAGGGATTTTCCTTTTTTAAACAAAGTATGTGAATTCAGCGCTTATGAAAATGATTGGGGGAGGGGAAGTCCTCCTTTCTGCTTCAGCACAAGCACAGAATGTACAGAATTCCCCACAAGAGCTCCATCAATGTCCTTCAGTCGAGTCTCTTTTGAGCAGAAACCATCAATCATACACAGATCTGGCTTCTTATTTTATGTGGACAACTTCGATTGTGACCCGAGTGGGCATCTGAATCTGGGGCACTAATTTACTGCAACTTCCCCTCACCCTCCCTTATTGAGCTTCTCACCCTTATCCAGCCATTTCTCAGTCTCCTGGGCAATCACCTAGCTGTCCTTTCTTCCATGCCATCTCCTATGTGTGGTTTGACCCCACCTAAATTAACCACAAGCCTCTGCCCCCTAGATTTTTAAGATCTCTCTCTCAAAATCCCACTTTGAATATGCTGCCTACAATGACTAGATGATTTGTATAGAAAATCCCTTTGTTGTTCCTCTTCCCTGTCTTCCATTTACTTGTCTGTCTCATTCATTGACTGTGAGCATCTCAGGGCAGGGGCCATCCCTTCTTGTATGTTTGGAAAGTAATAGGGCACTACCACAAGCAGCAGCAACTGGCCACCAATGGGGTAGAAATTTTCAAGTCAAGATTGAAATAGCTGGCAGGTTTTGCCCTAGAACCGTGTCTACAAATAAGCTACGTTCCCTCCTTCCCGAAATCAACTGAATTTTGGTTGGCCCACCCAGCACACAGATCCTAATAGTCACCAAAAGCTATATTTTACAAGTCACCTTTTCAACAAAGAAGATGATTAATTCATTGTCCTCAAATGTTTCTAGGGACTCATTAGATAAAACCATTCTATTCAATTAGTGTTGTTTAAATTACCTCTGCCACGATAGAGAAGAGCTGAACATTCAAGAGGTTTCAAAAAAAAAAATCCCAGCTTTCACATTAAATAGCATTATATTGGGAAGCAGTGTGGCCAAGTGGCTAGAGCACTCAACTGAGACTCCGGAGGTCTGAGTTCTAATCCAAGTTCGGTCACTACCCTGCTGAGAGACCCTGACCAAGTCATTTCACGTGTCTATGCCTGGTTCCCTTGACTATTTAGATTTACGCTCTTTGAGGCAGCCGCTGTCTCTCTCACTATGTATTTATATAGTGCATGGCACAATGGGGCTCCTAGGCACTACTGTAATATAAATAATACACCAATCTCTTTCTGGAGTTGAGGGCAATCTGACCTACATAACAGAAAACAATTTCCACCCCACCCATGCATATTTAAAGGGGCCCTTACATGTATATTCTTTGCAGTGTATTGAACAGCTGCTGTTTAACTGCTGTGTACTTAGACTAGGAAGGAGGCACCTAACAGAAGGCACCTAATCTCTGCAGGCTTCATGGAAAACCCACACTGATTTGCCAATAACATTTCCTATTGTGCTTTAGTACTAGTATTTGCTATGTGTACTGCAGTAGGGCCAGAAGCCTGAGTCCCATTGTGCTAGGTGCTGTACATACAGATCACAGAGAGAGAGAGTCTCTTAAGCTCCCTGTTCTTTCCAACCTCTTCTGCTCCCTCCTGGCAAAACACTCTTTAAAAATGGCTTATGACTAAGACTAGTAAAGTTACGTTTGTGACATAGGAGTGATGGGACATTTACATTTACCCTGGAATAACAAAAGGCTTCTGGACTGTGTATTCCTGCTATTCCATATACAGGTGAGATTGTATCGAACCATGCCCATTTTGTGTCCACCCAAGTCAGTGCATTTGTAGGCGTGGACACACACATAGCCCAACAGGAATCGGCAAAAGCCATGTGCATTTGCATATAAGCGCAAACTAGCTACATATATTTGCCTATGCAACTACTCTGCACATGCACAATCAAATGTAGACAAATGCATGTGAATCTACTTGCTGGAAATCAGTCTCATAATTTTGAAAATCATCTTAAAGCAACTTCGTGTATAAAAGTCACATACAGCTCCTGCTTTGTGTGTACTGAATGATGGAATGGACTATATCAAATGTAACTGCTAATCGCAAGACAGGGCTATAGATAGCTTAAGCAAAGCCAGTTATGTTGTGACACAGTACAGAAAAATCAAAAAGAAATTGTCCTACTGTTTTATGCTGCAAGAAAAAGTTCTGTTGGTTTTGGAAAGTTTTCATGTACTCTTCAGAGCAGGGACTGTCTCTTATTGTGTGTCTGTGCAGTGCCTAGTGCAATGGGGCCCTGATCTAGGCTGGGACAGGTAGGTGCTACCAAAATAAAGTTTCTTTTTTAAAAAAATAAACGAGGCATGTGTTGTGGCTGCTTAAATTTATTTGGGGCGGCGAGGCAAGAGAACTGGAATTTTCAGATTGTATAGTACCTGGGTAATGAAGAAATATCTGTAGACATACATGGATGCAAACACAAGGCCCATGAGCAAAACAACGAGACCCATAGTCAAGTAGCATAACCCACTGAGAGACGACCTCCTGGTTTGCACTGGGGGAGGCAGCTCCTCCTGTGAAAAGGAAGAACAAAAACATTAGTCAGATGAGGTAGGAGGAGATCAGAAGAGAACAACATGTTGTTTAAAGCCCACACACGGTATTATGAAGCACAGCTAATAAATGCAGATCAGGGTCTTTCAAGGTAATCTCACATGGGTATCCTGCTTATTTTATGTGACAATATCATTCCAGTAGGGATGACAAGGACACATTTCATACCTTTTCTTATATACATATTATTCTGAGCAAGCTGGTCAGATTCCAGAGATTCACCATTTTTTATTTATTTGTGATAAGGATCAACAACAAAGCAAACAGGAAAATTATATAACTAGAAGTTATGGAATAAAATGCCTGATAAATGTAAGTGCATTGCGCCCATATTTGTGCACAACTTTCTTTTAAGAAGTCTGAAAATCATCAGAAGAGCTGAATTTTTCAGGGACAGTCCTTGGAGTAAATAAAAGAGAGGACAGGGATACAGTTGTTTTAAAGAGCTGCCTAATGATAGGGGTGCAATGATTTTATCAACCATCTGTGTTCAAAACATTACCCCAGCTCCCACAAATCATATTCCAATACACCTTTAACACACACTCAAGGTACATGGGGCTTGGAACAGAAGAGAAAAGAGTTTGAAAGAGAAATAAACTCATGCTTCAGGGCATTAGTCAATCTCTGACAGAGGTAGGAAGAAACTTTCCCTAAGTATAGGCGATTCAATAATTTCCCACTTCAGGGACTTTAGCACTTTCCTGTGAAGCAGCTGGCTCTGGCCACTGTTCCCTTTGTTCTGCTCAGGCAGACTATCTTCCTAGCTGGAAATTCCCTTGGTATAGCATAGGCCAGATGAGATGTAGAGACAGTGTTGCCAGTTCCTACACCGTCCTCTCCACAACCTCCAGTGCAGACGGGCATGTCAGGAAGGCAAGAAGGACAGTTACCATCTGGTGCATGTTAGAGCAGCCTCTAGGCTGTATTAACTTGTCTCCAGGAAAATGACTGGCTCTGATAGTCCCACCTCTACCATCCCAGCCAGCAAATAATCTGATCCTACACTGTTAACCTCATTTTTACACAACTTCACTGCACGATTACTTCCCAGCTGAAACGGGACAGATATTTTAATTATTATTACTCAGACAGGTATATCTGCAAAGACAAGAATGTGAGTGGTGTCAGAAGAACTGCAATCCCCAAGCACCTCTAGGAGAAGCTAACCTAAATTTGTTTCCCCCCCCTGGCTTCCACAACACATACAACTTCGCAATACATTGCCAACTCCCAAGGCTGTGGGATCAGTGCATAATCAATTCTTCACTCCTTCTTCATCGAGAGAGTAAGGAAGTTGAAGAAAACTTAAGCTCTCTCCCATCACAGAGAGAGCAGTTCAAAGCAGTGACTATTCAAACCCAAACAATCACATTCATAAAGGAAGTTAAGGGATCTCTACCAGCAATGCTGAGATGGGGAAAACATGCCACATGGCAACGGCCGTGAAAAAATAGACTTGGCTGAATATTAGTGATCACAGACATGACGCAGAGAGAGTGAGTGAGGGTGGATTTTAAAAAAATGGTGGTCATGCTACTCAAGCAACTACAGCCAAAAAAAAATATTAACGCTTATGAGTGAATTACTGAAAACGAGTGCCAGGTTCCTGTAACACAAAGTGCAGCCACAGCTCTCTCAGCAAGTTGCCTCATGTGGATGCTAACACTGCATGGAGAGGATGAGCTGGGGTATGAGCATTTGGAGAGGATTCAGAAATGTCAAAGCTCATAAAACTCTTAACTTAAAGATTGTTTTCACCTGAAAAATCAATTGAACTGGGCAAATTCCCCTCTCATTTGCCTTTTCACAGTGCAGCGAGAGCAGACTTGCTCTCTCTAGTACAAGGACACAACAGAAAATGGAATTCAGATCTCTGCAAAGCATCCTTGTGGCAAGATAAAAATGCTTGGAATTTTGCAGAAGAAAAAAAAACTTGCTTGAGCCAGGAGAAGCAAAGAAACCATGGAAGAGTAAAGCCAGAGAGTAAATGAAGAAAGTAAGGGTACGTGAGGAAAGAAACTGCCTCACCAGCCATCATGTTCTAGTAGAGCAAGGTTCAGCATGCAAAAGTTAAAGATGCTGCCTTTCAGTTAAAGGAGAACTATTAACCATCACAAAATACATTGTAAAGATCACTTGCCCCACGGATCATCTCAGCCCAGCAGATTAAATACATGTAAGATGAGAAGCAGCATTTGTCACCATGAACAAACTGACACTTATTTGTTTTTAAATTACAATCTGCATTTGAGCCTCTGGGCCAGAGGCAGTCACTTATGAGACAGACAGAAAGGAAGCTCTTGGAAAAACTGGTGTACAACCTGCTTTAACCACATCTTTACGCTTTAGAAAAGCATCCACAACTGCTATTGAGCTGTCACACTACTAGAGTCACAAAGTATGTATGTTCTCAGCAACAGAGCCACTTCCTGTATTACAAATGGAAATTGCTCATTAGACTCTCTTTAAAAAAAATTCATCACAATTGATTCATTAATAGCTTCTTGCCCTGAGAATGTTTGACTCCCTAACATGGAAGCTGTTTTTCCTTTAACTAATCTTAATAAGAAAGTCAGTCCATCTCAGAATTAGACATAGCATATATCTCAAAGAGAACCAGTACACCACAGGGAAGCCCAGTAACATATCATATTCACCTATTCTTTACTGCAAGTTTTGCAGGGCTAGCATCCTCCCCACCTTTCATAGTTCTAGCATTGGGAAGCATTTAAAAATAATAAAATATAAAAAGGTCTTCCACAAAAAGAACCACTCTCTTGGGAGGTCAATATTATAACTTGACAAGGTTAAAAATGTGTCTCAATATTTCGTGTGCAAATTTCTGTTCACCAAGATCTACTTTGCTGACTCCTACACGTCAGACCAGATGCTGCTCATTAGCTCAAGCCCAAGAGCAGTCTGAGAGGAAAGAGTGACCGAGGGGCAACAAGAGAAGGGCCTTGAGGGAGAATCCTTCTGAACAAGCCAAGCTCAGGAGAAAGCTGAGACAGTGTCAGCTTAATGGAAAGGCAAACCACAGCAAGGGGATAAGAGTTCAACACTAACACAGAGTGTGTGCTATGAGGGCTCTAACCAGTGTAAATCACAGGAGAAGCATCTGGTGTGTGACATTACATAATTGTCCCCTATGTCCCTGGGATTTCACTACATGCTGATAATGCTAATTTAACATTGTAACACAAGGCACACAATCTAGTAGTACAATGAAGGTCACTGTAGTGAGCAAACCACACATTTAAGTACTGACAAAGAATATTTAAACACAGCAGAGCCCAGGGCAGCCTTAGTGAAAAAAGAACCAGCTAATCTGGGATATGTCTGCATTATGGATTTAACAGTAAACTCGCACTACTCACTGTCTGGAGCAGAGAGGAGCACAAGCACATTTTCCCATGTGGGGGTAGGGAATAGTCCATTACTAAACAAGGGAGCTTGTGTCTATTGGCTTTTACCCAAGTATTCTAGTGAACACTCTGCACAGCACAGGGATAGAGCAAGGCAATCTAAGCTAGTGGACCTGAATAATCAACCTCGCTGACTTTGGTTTGATCTGCAGGCATGCATGCGCTGAAAATATTTCTAAATCCCTGCCAGCAGACAGGGCATTGAAATATACAAGAATTCCTGTTTTCTGATAAAACAGGCTCTTTGGTATGGTTCAGTGCTTTGCCTGCTCACAAGAACAGAGCAGAGGAGCAGCATGCGTGTACAGAATGGCAGATATCCTGAACGTCTCTGATTTACTGTCAGGGCGGTTCCGTGAACATGAAGTCACCTTACAGGTTGATTGGGAGAGTGCTTAAAATTACGGCAGATACAAAAATCCTCTCTGTTTGGGGTTATTCTTTTAATTTTAAATAAGCAGGCAGCAGGTTTAAGGGAGAAAAGATCAAGATCAACAGTGTCCTGTTCAACTATTTATGAATACATATAGCAGTTGCACCTATGGGCCAAAAAAGGCAGGGCTCGGTTGGGCTAGGCATTGGACAGAATCTGTGAACACTGTGAGTGACAGATCCAAGGTCTAAAGAGTATCAAAATGGGGAAACAATCAAGTAGAGCTGGTGCTAGGTTTTGTAGAGCCTGATACAACATGCAGGGCCTCAGGTAGACTTCCATAAACCACAGCACACATCTGGGATGGGAGGGTTAGACAGCAGAATAGGCTGAGTTTGCAGCACTTGGAAGAGTGGGGTCAGGGTGCTTCCTATTACTGAAGGGAAGAGGGGGGAACAGAGAGAATCAGCTGGATAGGGAAGCTTCCTGCAACTGGGATGGGTTGGACCTTATGGAGTTCTTTAAGGTGAGGGGTGGTGCCAAGCTATTTGAGAGGGGGAAGTCCTGGGAACAAGCTAGGGTGGGGTGCTGACAAAGTAAGGCAAGTGCAGCATGTACCTGGCCCAAAAAATAAATATCTAGCTACAATTATTTTTAAAATAATAAGCTCTTTGGGGCAGAGATTGTCCTTTTGTTCTGTGTTTGTACAGCACCTAGCACAACGGGATCCTGCTCCATGACCGGGCCTGCTAGGCACTACCACAATACCAATAAATAGTCATAACAATACTAATACACACATGCCACATGCACAAACTCACAGTGTGCACCAATCTGCGTGCTTGAAATGGAAACTGAAAATGGGGATGAAGCTCCCCATCAACACAGGAATAGCTGGCAAGTTGCAGGATGGTAAATAATATCCATTTCCTTACAAGTGCATCAAGGAGTCATACATGCTTCCCCTCTGAGCTCTAAGAGGGGGCATGCAGCAAATCTGTATTACCCCTTCTCGTTAGGCATACTTTCAAGTGAGTGGCTGTTTGCATCACAGAACGGGGGGGGGGAGGGGTTTGCATGTTTCCTGTACATTTGCACCACACACAAGGCTGCGGAAGGAAAGGACATCTGCAATACAGAATAGGGAAGGATGCATAAAGGGAAAGGAGGAACAGAATACAAAGTCCAACACAGGTTCCTGCTAACAGGGGATCAGCAGAGCATTGTAGAGACAGAACATTCATCAACTCACATTACAAGGCAGCTATGCACTCTAGGTTTCTGATGCCTGATGGAGAAGGGCTCTAACATGACTCAATCCTCCTTGGGTGGGAGAATGATGGAGCTGAAATTGGGCTTTGTGAAGGCAAAATGTTGGGATTGAGGTTGAAGTGAGAAAAAGCAGAACCAGGAGAGGAAACTTGTCAAAGCTCGGAATCACAAAGGGTAGTGAGGAACCTAACCCCTACTAACTTTCCATGGGAATTGTACACCTAGGTGTCCTTTGTGCCTTTGAACATCACCCCCTCAATGTGTGTAGCATTCTTTGCAATCCTTGGCCTAGAGGACTAGAGTATCATTAACAAAGCACAGTAATGGCAACCATTTAGCCTGGTCTTTAGCTTTGCTTGTGAATACTGCATCAGGGTTATGAAAAAAAAGATATCAGGTTCGATCTCTCCTTCCTAATGACCATATGATGGGGATGATAAATGAAAGTGAAGGAACGGAAGTTGTGCCATGTCACACTTTACACCTCTCATAAATCATACCCTACCAGAGTCCTCTAGCTGAGATGGATTTAACTCCTGCCCTTTTCTTGTACCTGTCTCTTTGGCTTTTAAAATAGGTCTATCTGCCTTATTTTGTCAGCTGCTGCCAAGAGATCAAAACATGGGACTGTAACAACATCCCCAGAAAAAGCATTAAGGGCATTCAGCCTTTCAAAGCATATTGTTTTTTAGTACAGCACTCTGTTTCCACCAGAATGGCATCAAATTACATAGAAGAATGTCATTATTTATCACTTTCCCCTGAAATCTTCTGCAGGGGATTCAAGACATTCCCCTTTCATTTTGGTGTGATCTGCAATTACTTTAAAATAAACACATATTCCTGTTGATAATGCAATACTAAAATTAGCTGTTTAATTGTATTCAGCTGTTTAATGGATTTGTCTAGTTCTATACCAACTATTTCCTTTGCTTTTTTACATTTGCGTGCTATTCAGATTTGGCATCCTTTGTCCTAGATTTATCAGGGTTTAATGGGTAAGAGAGACTGCCTGACAAATGTTCTAAATATGCATCCCAAAAGTGGGGCACATTTGGGGGATTCGAAATAATATAAGATATTTTGATATTCTAAACTGAATTGAAGGTAGAAACTTAGGAGTAGAACCTTGAAGTGGGATGAAGCTTTAAGAGAAAACTCTACAGTCAACAGATAATCTGTAAGACAGAGCAGCATCTACAATAATGCTGGCTATCTTCAGACAAAAAGAAAAGGAGTACTTGTGGCACCTTAGAGACTAACCAATTTATTTGAGCATGAGCTTTCGTGAGCTACAGCTCACTTCATCAGATGCATACCGTGGAAACTGCAGCAGAAAAGTCTGCTGCAGTTTCCACGGTATGCATCTGATGAAGTGAGCTGTAGCTCACGAAAGCTCATGCTCAAATAAATTGGTTAGTCTCTAAGGTGCCACAAGTACTCCTTTTCTTTTTGCGAATACAGACTAACACGGCTGTTCCTCTGAAACCTATCTTCAGACAGTTGTTTATTGTTTTAAAAGAACAGTCTGTATTCTGGAAGTGTAAGGTATGGTAACAGAACTATAAACACCAGACAGACTGCAAACCATGGGAGCACACAGCAAAATATGAAATTCTGGAAACAAATACAGATTTACACAATGGTGCAATTTTCTAATTCTGGCAACCAAAGTGTCAATTATGGGAAGAGATAAAAGGGTCAAGCTACCCATATCCAGGATTTGCAATCATCATTATGTGTCCAATTTCTCCAACATTAGCAACCACTTAATGGAGTTTTAAAAGGTCTGTATGAAAAACACCTTTGACTACTTTGGGAAGAAATAAAATATACTTAACTCTTGTGAGTCTTCTAGCCACGGTGCAGTGCATATAGTAGCTATGGTCAGACCTCAGGAAAGGTACAGAAAAGCTCTAGCATACTTACTAAAATCTTTTAGACCATCTTCCTAAGGAAAAAAAAATGTCCCAAAGCTCCCCACCCCCCCACCCCGAATCCCCTTCTTCCAACACCAAAGCATACTTCCCTTCCACCAATCCTCCAGTCCATTACCTTCATACCATGAGACTCTGGCAATGTCAATGTGCATTCAGTATCAGTGCTTTCCATATTTAGAGGCATTACAAAGTTCAGTTAAGTACCAAGGAGTCATCTACACCATAGAAGCTCAAACCAAGTACTTCTGGGGGGGAAGTTAACAGCTAACAGTGGAGTAGTTGTCCAAGGTTTGATGACAGAGATGGGTAGCAAATTACATACAGGGATCTTAAGGAAGAAAATCCAGTGGGGTGCAGATAAGGAATGGGCTGATGAATTAATGGGTGAGGAGGGGTAAACATTTTTAAAAGGCAAATTTAAGAAGGCTAAGATCTATAGTAGGTGAAATTTCTTCTGAACCACTTCAACAATTTCCCACACTAAGAAAAGGTTTCCTGATACATTAGGATAAGTGCTCCTGCTTTCTATAATCAGAAATGGTTATAAGCAGGTAGGAGAGGCCAGTGAAATAAACAGAAATGGGAAGTGACATATAAGCAGGAGACAGTGTCTTGAATATCGCCAGGGGTGCGAATCAGAGGTGCCATAGTACAGCAATACTATGAAGGGTCCACAACATCATTTCCTGTAGCAAAACAAAGAATCCAGGACATCATATGGACCGGGAAGCATTTTTAATGCTCTGATTTAGAAACGAAAAATACTGCATCATAGTTTCCAAGGCAACCAGTTCTTCCTGCGCAAAGTACTTATACAAGATGTTTGTACAGGGCCCCAAACGCAGCATTTCCACTGAGAACACAAACAGTGGTTTTTTGACACAGAGGTGCAGGAGACAAAAAGAAACTGCTATAATTAACAGACTACCACATTTAAAGGCAAAAAGGTCACACAATTAATCTCATCACATCTTTAAACAATACAACCACATGTGACTAGAAATAAAATTTAACTGCCTGTTTCTAGCCTTTTTGCAGCAATGTGAATTAGAATACCAACATTAACGGCTAATGAATTAAAACACGGCTTTGCTGCTAGATGACAAAGATAGAAGGATGTTAAATATGGAACTTAATGTGACATTCAGAGTTGTGTGATCATGTTTTCATTCTCTCCAATCAGTAAAAAGGGGTTGGGTATTCAACCCTCTCTTTTCCCCAACTTGTCCTTCCGTCAAAGATTCGGGGAACCAAGGGGCTGTTCTATTTTCCCCCTTAGTGAAGAGTAGGGGATACTTGTTTCATTAATATAAATATATCTCTTTGGCAGATGCATAATGGCTTTCAGATGAACTTCTTCCAGCTTCCCTAATGGTTTCCCAGGAGGAAAACCATGTAAGGTATTAGCAGCACTAACAAAGCCTATTCTGGTAGGACTCTTAGCAAGATTTCCAATCCCCAAGTAAAACAGAAGTGAAGACAGAAGAGAATAAATGGTTGAGGTACTTACAATAAGGCTCCGAAGGCCATATTAAAGCATTCAAATAAAAGTGGCCTGATTTTCATAAATCAACAGGACTGCAGGCACACAACAACGCTGAAAAATCAGGCCAGTTTTATTTAGATCCTTAGGTATGGATTTCAGAGCATGACTTTGCGCACCAAAGTTTGAGAAATCTGTCCTTAAAAAAGGTGAAAAAAAACCTTATCTAGTACATGTAAACAAGGAAACAAATGATTCAATGCCACAAAAGCAAGATAAATACAGATCAGGCAGCTCCCCGTATTTGCGGAGACCTTCCACTGAGAAAGCCTGCTAATCTCCTTTCAAATACATATGCCACAATGGATCATGTACAACTCCAACAGAGGGCTTGTCCACATTTAAAATACTACAGCAGCACAGCTGTAGTAGTGCTTCAGTATAGACACGATCTACATCATTGGATTTTTCACACCCCTGAGCGATGTAGCTGGGTCGACCTAATTTCCCAGCGTAGACCAACCCAGAGAAGACCAGCCATTTTTGGTCTGGCTGTCCAAGCAATGCCAAAACAAAAGTCAAGTAGATTATTGACTTACTATGATGCGCTAATGAATTTTGCAAAAGAAGAAAAGGATCTGCAGTCTTGACATGTTTGGAAACAGACAACATGCCAAAAAACCTCCCATCATCAAAAGGGTTTTGCATTTATAGATAAGAAGGTTCATAGAAGGTTGGGTTAGAAGGGACCTCAGGAGGTCATCTAGTCCAACCCCCTGCTTGAAGCAGGACCAATCCCCAATTTTTGGCCCAGATCCCTAGGTAGCCTCTTCAAGGATTGAACTCACAACCTTGGGTTTAGCAGGCCAATGCTCAAACCACTGAGCTATCCCTCCCCCTTCTGAAGTTATTCATCTCTACTAGTGTTTTTGAATCTTGGGGGAATTTTTTATTTTGTACATGAGCAATAGGGCATTTCACTGCTTTGTTGTATCAGTGAAGTTAGCAATGCTTTCCCCTTAGACTTCAAGTCCCATTAGTACACACTTCAGGTCCAAATAAATGTACAATTTAAGAACAAATTTGAGCTTCTGTAAAGATATAGGCTGAGATTTGCAAAAATGATTAGTAATTTAGGATGCCTCTGTTTTTCAACACTCAACCTGACACACACTAAAAAGGAGCCCAGCTGAGGCCACTCCTACCCCCAACACTGTACAAGGGAGACCCTCTCCCTAATACAATATGGGGGCAGTAGGTCTCAGAGCATCTCCCCTCCTCCCCACCATGTGGATTTAGGAGAAAGCGGCAAAGTGGAGCCAGCCAGAGGCTTCAGCTGCTAAAGGCAGAAGCAGCCAAAAGAGGGGCCTCTGGTCCTTTGGGGTTAGGGCTGCCAAACGTTCAGTTTTCGACCGGAATGCCTGGTCAAAAAGTGACTCTAGCGGCTCCAGTCAGCACCGCTGACCAGACTGTTAAAAGTCTGGTCGGCAGCACAGCAGGGCTATATCAGGCTCTCTGCCTGCCCTGTCTCCGCACAACTGCCAGAAGTGGCCGGCATGTCCAACTCCTAGGCACGGGGAGGCACCATGTGCTGGCCCCGCAGCTCCCATGGGCTGGGAACCGTGGCCAACGGGAGCTGAAGGGACAGTGCCTGCAGGTGTGGGCAGCATGCAGAGCCCTCTGTCCCCTGCGCCTAGGAGTTGGACATGCCAGCCACTTCCGGGAGCTGCGTGGAGGCAGGGCAGGCAGGGAGCCTGCCTTAGCCCCACTGCCCCGCTAACCGGGAGCCACCTGAGATAACTGCTGCCTGGCCGAAGCCTGCACCCCAAACCCCCTCCCGCACCCTAGCCCCCTGCCCCAGGTTGGAACCCCCTCCTGCACCCAAATTCCCTCCCAGAGCCTGCACCCCAACCCCCTGCCCCAGCCCTGAGCACCTTCCTGCACCCCAAGTTCTTCATCCCTGGCCCCACTCCCAACCCCACACCCCCCAGTCGGAGTTCCCTCCCACACACCAACCCCAGCCCTGAGCCCCCTCCTGCACCCTCAACCCCTAATCCCTGGCCCCCCTTGAGCCCACACCCCCAGCCAAAGCCCGCACCCACTCCTGCACCCCAACCTGGAGCTCCCTCCCACACCCTGAGCCCCTCATTTCTGGCCCCAGCCCAGAGCCCACATCCCTAGCTGGAACCATCATCCTCTCCCGCACCCCAAACCCCTGCCCCAGCCCAGTGTAAGTGAGTGAGGGTGGGGGAGAGAGAGCAACAGAGGGAAGGGGGACGGAGCGAGCGGGGATAGGCCTCAGAGAAGGGGCGGGACGGGTCCTCGGGAAAGGGGGCAGGGCAAGGGTGTTCGGTTTTGTGCGATTAGGAAGTTGGCAACCCTATTTGAGGTATATCTACACTGAACACTCACTAGGTCAGGCTCTGACTCAGGTTTGGGCCCAAGCTCCATTTCTGACCACACACAAATCAGTCTGATTCTACTCCTGGGGGAATTCTGCACCACTGCGCAACGCAGAATTTTGCAGAAATGAATGGGTTTCGTGCAGATTTTCCTTTCCCCCACAGAAATGGGCTGCAGTGCTGCTGGCTGCTACTAGGAGTCTCTGAACCTGGAAGAGCCCAGCTCGAACACAGAAGACACTGTGGGAGCGGTGGGAGGACTGTGAGAGAGAGTAGAGGGTTCCTAGCAGCTGCAGTTCCCCTCATGCCCTGAAGGAAGGAGACAGCGACGCACAGGAAACTCCACACAAGCCTGGGACCAAGCATCCAGATGTTTTTCCCTCTAGATCCCTGGGCTCTAAGGAGAAGGAGGTGTGGGTGTTTTTGTGTGGCTCTGTATTGTTACAGACATACTTGCTGACAAGTATTTTGAAATCAATTACCAAAATATTTGAAACTGGTGTGATTATGTAGTGTTATTTTGACAAATAAAACATGCAGAATTTAAAAATATTGTGTGCAGAATTTTAATTTTTTTGGCACAGAATTTTAAATCTTTTGGCACAGAATTCCCCCAAGAGTATGATTCGGGTCAGCAAGAACCCAGGACCCAGTCCTAGGATCCTGTTAGGAGGGTAGGTCAGAGCCCAAGTCCCAGTCCCAACCCTGTCAGTTTGCAGTGTGGACACAGGTCAAGGCACAGACCCGAAACAAGTGATCTATGTAGTGCAGTATGGATGCATTAGCACGGCTGAGACACCTGGGTCCAGCAATTGTAAGCCCAGGTTTACAACACAGAATGGACAATCAAGTACAGCCTTGGAAACACCGAGTCCACAAGCAGGTTTACAATGTAGCAGAAACAGGGCCTTGGAGAATGTTCTACCGTTTTGACTGGATTTCTGTGCCCTGTGCTGATTGTCTGTTTGCTCCAACCATCCCTCTCCCCGCACAGTCTCTTCACCTCAGTGTTACTCCTCTTACCATCTTCTCCTCTTCCCTGTGCCCCTCCACCCCCTATCCTTCAATGCCCTATTTCCCTTCTCGTAACTGATCCCCTCTTAACTAATTCCATCCAAAAAAACCCCACAAAATTATGGAACACAACAATTGCTGCCGTCACACTGTTCACTTTGCTTGTGTGTTTCTCCGCCCCACCCCAGTCTGTCTTGTCTACTTAGAGTGAAGGGTTCTGCATTTGTACAGTGCCAGCAAATGGGGTCCTGGCCCATGACTAGAGCTCCTAGGAGATAGGGTTATACAAATAATAAACGGAACAAGATTTTCAGACTATAATGAGCTCAGTGCTTTGTGAAAATTGGAAATCTTTAATATGTCTTCAGTTGGACACAAAAAACCATTATTCACTTCCAGAAATCTTTCCCATGATCCTGTCATAGGGCCATGCCACTTGGATCATGCTCCTGCGGCAGGCCACAGCATGACCAGCGTGACTGCCTCAGGTTCCCTTTTCAGTGTTCCCTGAAACAGTCCAGTCTCTTAGAGCCATCAGCCCTGGCTGGGTTAATTTATTACCAAAGAAAGCCCCCCGTGCACAACACTCCTCCCAGCTCCATAGTCCCAACACATTAAATACAGCCCCAGTGTTCCCCTACCATGCCCTGGCATCTCCCACCTCACCCCAGCTCTCCAGTGCAACCCTGGTGCCCACCACCAGGCACATCCCAGCTCTCCAGCACAGTTCTTGTACGAGGACATGCACTCCAGCCCTTCTGACTGGAGCAAAACCCCACTCTTCCCAGCAATAATCCCTACAGTCTCTCTGCTGGAAGCATCCTTGCCAGGGAAGCATCCTTCACTCCCCCGACCCTCTCATGGTTCCTCTGGGTCCAGCATTCTGGCCCTGAACATGTCAGCAGGTAAGCTCCTCCGCTACTACTCTTCTGCCCTCACCAGCCCCTAGCTCCACCTCAGACCCAGCAGGCAAATCCCTCTGTTGCTGCTCCTGCCTTCAGTCCTCTCCAGCTCTCTGGCCCAGGCTCCCTGGCTTAGGGACGGCGGCCAGCAAACCCCTCTCACTGCTTTCCTGACTTCTCTCAAGTCCCAAACATATAGTCTCCTATCCAATTCCTCCCTCCCAGGGAGAGCCTGCAGAGAGCTTTCAGCAGGCCCTCCATGGGGAGCTCTCTGCTCCAACCTCCTAACTGAACCCTGGTCTACACGACACAGTTAGGTCAGGATAAGGCAACTTACATCAACCTAATTATGTCAGTGTACACACTACAGCCTTGTCCCACAGATGTAAGTGCCCTACTACACTGAGACCTGGTCTAGACTGGGGGTGGGGGAGCGTGAATAACTTAGCTGAAGTCGACATACTTAGATCTACTTACTATGGTGTCTTCACTGTGGTAAGTTGACAGCTGACACTCTCCCATCAACTCCGCCTCCACCTCTCACCCTGGTGGAGTACCGGAGTCAACAGGAGAGAGCTTGGAAGTCAATTTATCTGCTACTGGATGAGAGTGGGAAGCCTGGGGGGCAACTGGGCTCCTGGCAGGAATCTGTGTGGAGCAGAGAGCCCTGGCTTTCAGACCCCCACACTGCCACTCTTCATTCAGTGGAAGTGCTCCTGGTGAGGACACGGACACGCCCCACTGACAGAAGGAGGGTAGTGTGGACATCAGCCACACTATGGCAGGTCAACTTAGGGCTGCAGTGTAGACATGCCCTGACTTTCACCAGGACTCTCCAACTCACTGGGACTCTCCCTAACCTTTTACAGCCCCCAGGTGCTGCCCTGCCCTCTTCATTGGCCAAACTGGGAGCATTTGTTCTGTCACAGAGGAGTTGGATGTGCTTCAGTTACAAGGGCCAGCTACCCTGTGACAGACCCTTTTTGTAATTCTCTGTGTAAGTTACACTGACTGCAACAGTATCTAAAAAAGCTTGACAAAATAAGTCTTGCACTAGAAAGTTTACCACACACAGGAATTGTTTTCGGTTTTTAAAAACCCAGTGAGACAAACTCAGTCTTCTCAGGTTTGTTAGTAAGAGTCTTCAGAGTTAGGGGATTAGGTGATAGCTCACTAATGATCTAGACAGCAAAGGAAATAAAATCAGGGACGGGGTTTTTTTGTTGTTTTTTTTTTTGTTTGTTTGTTTTTTTAAAGCTAGAACAGTATTTGCCAAAACTGATGACTCTGTGAGCTAGCATGCGTAGCACTAGAAAAAAAACACCAGTCTCACAAAGGAAAATAAATCTTTCCTGTAACCTCATGCCTGTCCAAACAAACAGCAAGCACAAGAACAGATCACTTGCAAAAATGCATCTAAGGACAATGCATCCTCCTTAGAAAGGACCCAGTTAGATTTTTTTCTGATCTACAATTAGTATTTTCTTAACTAGAAGAACTGCCCTCACTTGAGCAGCAGTGTATTATAATAATCAAAACACCGGACTTCTGAACAAGTCATTGCCATATGGATAGACAGAAAGATAGGTATACACCGTATATTTTTATGACAGAGGAAAAAGACTTAAAAAACAAATTGGGGAGTGCGGGGGGGAGAGCAGCAATAGCAGTGTTGCTATTATATGGCTCCCAGACCTCATGGAGAGGTGGCGATCCAATTAACACCTTTATGGGATTGAAAAGAAAAGGCTTGAATTGACTTCGGAGTTTAAAATTGGGTTGAACACAATCTGATTCACCTCCTCCATCCTAATATTCTACATGTCCCTTTTAAGAGATGGCTTCCTCTTCAGTGGGCATGGCCAATCAAACAGCCGTGTTCTACTGGAACCAAAATAACGCTGATCACTAGTGAGTGGCTCAGGAGCGCAAGAGGCAGATATGTCATGGGAGCTGGTCCCAGCCAAAGGAGAGAATTCATGTCCAGATGAGATCACTGAATAACCATTAACCTCATTGTGTTCAGAAAATATACACAATCCATCTCTTTCAATTAGCTTTCCTGCAACAATTCCTTCTCAAACAAGTAGACAGACACATACCCCACTCTCACACAAACCACGACAAAAAAACCCAACTACTTGTCAAACTATTTTGCCTACAGGTAGGGAAAGGAGAGACTGCTGTTATTTCTAAATACTTGGGAAGTGCTCAAATACCCCAATGACAGGAGCCATAAGTAGCTGAGATAGAAATCTCTAATAAGCATTTCTAGCTCAGCTACTTACTCCAGCTGTAACAATGCACGGTCATGAAGGTAATGGTCAGAGAAAATAACGACAGAGAAAGCGAGAAAGAGGTTTCAACAAGATACAACATGATAAATGTATTTTGATTATAGTTTGTAACATAGGCTTAGAGAACCACAGGACTTGTAGACCAGCAGAGACTACTCTGTGATATAGTACTTAGAAATCTTTGTAGGGTGGAAAACACCAAAGAAACCCACCACAACAGCATTTAAGTTCAAAAAGAACTAGTTAAATGGAAATTAAAAGGAAGAGTCACAAGAGCGAAATGCCTGCAAGCTGCCTGGAAACCTTTTTTAAAACATAACAATAGAGACTCAAACTATATGTATACCCAAAATAAAATAATAAAAACAGTAAGAGTACCCAAAAAAACCCACCATGGCTAAGCAACAGAATAAAAGAGGCAGTTAGAGACAAAAAAGAATCCTTTAAACGTTGGAAGGCAAATCAAACTGAGGAAAATAGAACAGATAAATAGAGCATAAACTCTGGCAAGTCAAGTGTAATTAGACAGTCCAACAAATTTGAAGAGCAACTAGCAAAAGACTCAAAACTAAGAGCAAATCTTTTTACGTACACCAGAAGCAGGAAGCCTGCCAAACAACCAGCGAGGCCATTGGACGACTGAGGTACTAAAGGAGCACTCAAGGAAGACAAGGCCATTGCAGAAGCGCTAAATAAATTCTTTGCCTTGGTCTTCACGGCACAGTATGTGAGGGAGATCCCCACACCTGTGTGATTCTTTTTAGATGACAAATCTGAGGAATTGTCCTAGATTGAGGTGTCAATAGAGGAGGTTCTGGAGCAAACTGATAAATTAAACAGTAATAAGTCACTGTAACGGGGTCACACTCACCTCTCGTGAGCGCTCCCTGGTGGAGTGTGTGTGCCTGCACACTCTCTCTGTTTGTGGCGGGTCTTCAGTGACTCAGCCCTCCGGCCGAGTCATACACAGTCAGTCTCACAGATAAAAGCAACACAAACCCCTTTTCGGGTACAAGTCCAACAGGGGCCTCTCTCAGTGCCCTCTGTAATGTCTCTCTCAGTTTGTCCCTGCTCCGGAATAGAGCAGTGCCCCAGGGCTCCTTCCCTGGAGGCAGCGTCTTTGCCCTCTCAGGGCCTTTCCGGCCCAAGCTCTTCAGCTGGGCCACTACAGTTCAGTTCCCCTTCTGGGCTGCCTCAAAGTCCAGGCCACTTTCCCAGTCTCACCCTCTATTCCAGGTCCCAGCCCAGGGACCCTATAGATAGCAGCTGTCCGCAACATCCCTTTAAATAAACTGTGTTACTGCTATAATTCCCTGGGCCACTGCCCCATGGCTCCTGCACATTCTTCACCTTTATCTCAGGACCTTGTCCTTGTGGAGTCCCAGCAGCCAGCCTGGAGCATCATCCACCCTCCTAGACCTCTAGCAAGGAACTGAACTTGTTCTGGCCCTGCAGCTCTTCTTATACTGACCTGCTGGGCCCTGATTGGCTGCTTCACACACAGCCGCTTTAGACATCTTGGAGGATCTCTCTACTGCCCTTTTCTGGGGCAGGGTGTGGCAGAGCCTCAAGGCTTAATCCATCCCATCACGGTCATCAAGACTAGATGGTATTCACCCAAGAGTTCTGAAGGAACTCACATATGAAATTGCAGACTACTAACTGTGGTATCACTATCGCTAAAATCAGCCTCTGTGTCAGATGAGTGGAGGATAACTAATGCTACACCAATTTTTTTAAAACGCTCCAGAGGCAATCCTGGCAATTGCAGACTGGTAACCCTCACTTCAGTACCAGACAAACTGGCTGAAACTATAATAAAGAACAGAATTATCAGACACACAGATGAACACCATCTGTTGTGGAACACTTTCAACATGACTTTTGTAAAGGGAAATCATGCCTCTCCAATCTATTAGAATTCTCTGAGGGGGGTCAAACAAATATGGACAAGGGGGATCCAGTGGATATAGTATATTTAGACTTTCAGAAAGCTTTTGACAAGGTCCCTCGCCAAAGGCTCTTAAGCAAAATAAGCAGTCATGAGATAAAACGGAAGGTCCTTTAATGGACTGGTTAAAAGATGGGGGGAATCACTTTGAAAGAGATCACTTTGATCATTACCTGTTAGGATCATTCCCTTTGGGGCACCTGGCATTGGCCACTGTCGGCAGACAGGATCCTGGGCTGGATGAACCTTTGGTCTGATCCAATATGGCCATTCTTATGAAACAGTAGGATTAAACATTTTTTACAGTGGAGAGAGGTAAACAGCCATGTCCCCCAAGGATCTATACTGGTACCTGTGCTGTTCAACATATTCATAAATGATCTGGAAAAGGGGGTAAACAGTGACGTAGCAAAGTTGGCAGATGATACCAACTTACTTTGGACAGTTAAATCCAAATCAGATGGTGAAGAGTTACAAAGGGATCTCACAACACTGAGTGACTGGCAGATGAAAACAAACCAAAACGGCAGATGAAATTCAATGTTGACAAATGCAAAGTAATACACATTGGAAAACATCATCCCAACTATAAATACAAAGTGACGGGGTCTAAAGTAGCTCTTACCACTCAAGAAAGCTCTTGAAAGTCATTGTGGATAGTTCTTTGCAAAACATCCACTCAACGTGCAGCTGCAGTCAAAAATAACTAAAGACAATGTTAGGGACCATTAGGAAATGGATAGGTAATAAGACAGAAAATATCATAATGCCACTATATAAATCCATGATATGCTATTAGCCAAGATGGTCAGGGACGCAACCTAATGCACTGGGTGTCCCTAAACCTCTGACTGCTAGAATCTGGAACTGGATGACAGAGGATGGCACACCTGAAAATTGCCCTGTTCTGTTCATTTCCTCTGAAGCATCTCACGCCAGCCACAGTTGGAAAACAGGATACTGGGCTAAATGGACCATTGGTCTAACCCAGTATGAACATTCTTATGTTCTTATAATACTGTCTTCAGACAGACTGGCAGAGAGCTTACTGCATCTCAGAAGGAATGTCTCAAACTTTAAAAAGAAAAAAACAAATCACTCTTAAGTGCCCGGGGAGGCAGCTGGATCACTACGTTCTACATAGAGATAAGCTTACTGCCTCTCTCTCACAGTCATTCCACTCATGCTTATTAAAATGACTATCCCTTTTTGAGACACTTAACTATATCCCCATGCTTTGCCACAGTGCTTATTGTACTACCAACTTTTCAAGGGGAAAGGTACAGTAAGGAAGGGAGGTAAATGGAAGATCCATTTTCATGCTAGAAACACACGTATTTACAATTTTGTATTGACTTGGAATCCTGTTCAGTTTTTAAAAGAGTGTACTCGGATTGAGGGTTCACTTTTAAGAAACCAAGATTCACAGGCTCAGAAATCCTCCAACACCTCAACCTACATCTCATTTGCTGAAAAAGATTCCCACATTTCTAAACCTCGTATTATTTAGCACTTCTGCTAGAAATAGCTTTTTTAACAACTTTTTTCTCCTCCAGTTTTAGCAGCAGCCTATATTATCCTTGATTAGAATATCCAGCAACAATGTCTAAAATCCAGTTAATATCCTATCATTCCACAAGAGCGGATCCTGCAGGAAATTGTTGCCATTTCTCAAACAATGCCTTCCCAATCCTCCCACCTCTGCCTGCCCTCCCTCCCCTCTCCCCAATACACTGGAAAACTGATAACCAGAGACCATGATTCTTTTAAAATATCAGATTCTGGTCTCATGACCAATGCAGCAAAATAAAGAGGAAGTTCTTTCAGCCCTACTGGATATGTAAGACTTGGGGATAAAGAAAAACAAAACATCTTCAAAGCAACATCTAATTTACTTTAACATGGTGAAAGTACAAACAACTTCAGAAGCTTGAACTCGACTCTAATGCTTGTAAATAAAATTAGATGAGTATATTCAAAATAAACCTACTTAGATGTCACATACTTGTGTTCCTGTCTCTACTATATGATGTTATTTACATCCCCTTCTCTTTGCTCCCCAGGTTGGGACTAAGAGATGTGCACTCGGTACACTTGCACTGGGTTCAATCTCAGAGGACCCCCTGACCACTCAGTCTGAGCGGGCGGCATTGCAACCTGGCATACAGGCTCATAGCGCTGCTCAGGTTTGGCCTAGCCATCCCTCTGCTACGATGGTGTGGCAGACAGGCCAAATTTGAGTGAGGGTGATCATGACCCGGCATACGGGGTCAGAATGTTGTTAAGATTTGGCTTGGCTGCACCTGCATCATGACAGCTGGATGCCAGCCCAAACTGAGTGAAGGGGTGGAAGACTGGGGGGAGGGCAATTTCTGTAGTGCACAGGGCCCCCGAATTCTTTAACCCCCGGCACTATTGCTCCACAAGCCATCCTGCATGGAAGTCACACACCAGAGCCTGACTCTCAGTATATGAGGGCTGAACCATCCTGGCAGAATGACTTTGGCTAAACACTGTGTAACTGCTAATTTAGACCTGGTGTTGAGCAGCTTTTACAAGTAGGCAAAGCATACCCTGTAGCCATCTAGGTTTTTATCATGTGCCCATCACCACAGAAAATGTTGTATTAATTTAGATGGAAAATATGAGCTAAAGGCATTAACATAACCCATTACCGAACATTAAAACAGTATTAAACAAGGTCTAGGGCTTGGTACGCAGAGACCTCAGCCTGTGTAGTACCATGGCAAACACTCCATTAAAATTCCTGTTAACCTTTTATTAAAGATACAGAAAAGGACAAACAGTTAAAGCATTTGAAATGTAAAGCATTAAGTAAGGTATGCATTTTAACAACATTTCTTGTTCCCTTTCCCTTCAGCTGCAGAGCATTTCAGAAGGAAAACAAACCCTTGTTTGACAGTCTCTTAGATGGCGTTAAAGATGGTAATAACTAGGTAAGAGAAGAAATCAGTTGAGATGGACTATAGCTGTTGTAGCTCTGCTGTTAAAATCCAATCCCGTTTTATCTTGGGTAGTAATTGTGAGTCAGCTGGATCCAGTAAGGGTGGCAATGTCATCTGGATCCCTCTCTCTGGCCTCGTCTCATTAAGATACCTTTCAGGATCAGGCTGACAAAGGCTCAGGGTTGCAGGAGACATGGGGGGGATGGCAGGCATGATGGCAAAGCTTGCTCCAGTAGCCTCCATCTGTTCTTTCCTTCTGGGTTGTTGTTTTTCTCACAAAAGCTCTTCGTTTTAAGAACCCAAAAAGGGAGTGATGGGCGGAACAATCTATCCCCTCATTATTTTGTCCAGTAGTTAGGCCTAATTCCAACATACGAATTTTGGCTCATTAATTTACAGCTCCACATCTCCTGTTTTTACCAAGCATAATTTCAATAGTCCTTGAATCATATCAACTTGGCCTTTTTGTTTTGACTAATACAGTTATTTTATCTCCCTTTTGTACCTTTTCACATCAACATTTGTTATTTAAGTTATTGAAACATCTTAAGAATTTTTACATACTTTTTTCAATACAGCTCACAATTCAGGTAAACTCATAGTCCCAATTTGCACAACATACCCTAGCACCTAGTGTCACCTGCACCAGAATCACTTCAACAAGCACTTCTGCCAACGTAGCTTGGACAGTGCTCTTCTGAGTCTCCACTGAAGGCTTAAACCAAAAGAGAAACCTCTTCCTGACATAGAAATAACTTCTATAACAACTGGAGAGGCCAAGAGAAGTGCAGGCTGAGAAAAACTTATGTTTAAACATATATCTTTGCCACCTCTACTCTACACAGATCACCAAGGAAACAAGGGATGTTGGCTAACTGGTCCCATGGCAGGTTTCAGAGTAACAGCCGTGTTAGTCTGTATTCGCAAAAAGAAAAGGAGTACTTGTGGCACCTTAGAGACTAACCAATTTATTTGAGCATGAGCTTTAGTGAGCTACAGCTCACTTCATCGGATGCATAGGAATCACAGCTCCTTGGGAACACATCATGTCACATATGAAACTTAGCCACCCTCAGAGCAGCAACTCTATAAACCTCAGGTGAACCCCTCAGCTGAAAGAGACAGAGTTATTAGTAAGTTCAGGGGCAGAGCCACATCCAACCCTCCCTGTCTGGAGCATGAGGGAAAAAAAGAAAGGAGAAGAAACCAGAGTGGATGTGTTGGCTTGATGCTCAGTCCCCACAACAGGAGACAATGCTCACCTCACACTGTGGCACAGAGGAGCTAACCTTCCACATTTCAAAGTGACCTTTTGTTTTTTATTGGGATATTGGATTATGGCAGGTTTCAGAGTGGTAGCCATGTTAGTCTGTATCAGCAAAAACAACGAGGAGTCCTTGTGGCACCTTAGAGACTAACCAATTTATTTGGGCATAAGCTTTCGTGGGCTAGAACCCATGAAAGCTTATGCCCAAATAAATTGGTTAGTCTCTAAGGTGCCACAAGGACTCCTCATTGTTTTTATTGGTTATGGCAGTCACTGAAGTGGGGGAGGGTCATTATTGTGGGAGTGAAGAAGTATAGTCACCCAGGAAGAAAATCCCCAAGACCCCATAATTGCCAGAAAAGGAATTTAGGCCTTTTTTCACTGTTAACGCCTTAATAGCCAGGTAACTCATGCTCACAGTAAGTACACCCTGTTACTCCAACAGCCAGAGCTATTCTTCTTGTGCTAGTTGTAATCATCATCAGAGCTGTTACAAGTAGGTGCTAGCAACTCTTCAGGGAGAAAATCGGGATGCCACAAAAGGAGGGTCCATCTGACATAAGGGAAGCCCAGAGGAAAGGATTTAGGCTCCAGCAAGGGGTTCAGGATAATCACAGGGCAGCAGACATGGCCGCACAATAAGCACTTCCAGCATCACACAGTGATGGACCGAACAGCCATGACTCAAAGCCCACTGAAGAAAACAAAGATTCCCATGGACTTCAATGGACTTTGGACCAGGCTCAAGATGAAAAGCATGAATACCAATTAAAAATGTTAGGTCCCAATCCTGTTCCCATTAAATCAATGGCAAAATTCCCATTTGATGTCAATAGGAAAGGGATGAGGTTGCTAGCTCTTCCAATGCTAGATAATTCCCCACACCCACACCAAGTTAGCATATTGCCCATTTTGCGTCAGGAAGAATTGTTTTTTTGTTTTTTTTTTTACATTTAAAAATTTCCCCTTCCTTAATTTCATCCAGTTACTCCCAGCTGTATCCCCCTCCTACATCCCCAGCTCCCTCAGTCCATGCTAGGTATTTCTGCTCCCTCTCTGTGTTTACAAATATTTGAAAGGTGTTGGCGAATATCTCACAGATCTAATCATTATTTAACAATGCTCTTCAATCTTTCATCTTAAATCAATCCCTCAAGCCCCTGATGATTTTATGACTCCTTTCTGCATTCCCTTCAATTGACATCTATCTCCCTGGAAAATTAAAAGCCAATAGTTGAACACAAGTATCAGAAGGGTAACCGTGTTAGTCTGGATCTGTAAAAGCGGCAAAGAGTCTCTTGGCACGTTATAGACTAACAGACGTATTGGAGCATAAGCTTTCATGGGTGAATATCCACTTCGTCAGATGCATGTAGTGGCTACTATATGCACTACATGCATCCAACAAAGTGGGTATTCACCCACGAAAGCTTATGCTCCAATACGTCTGTTAGTCTATAAGGTGCCACAGGACTCTTTGTCGCTTTTACAGTTGAACACAGTATTCAAAGTCTAGTCTTACCAGAGCCATACTGAGCCCTATTGCCGTCCCGCTGACCGGGCTGTTAAAAGTCCGGTCGGCGGCACAGCAGGACTACAGCAGGCTCCCTGACTGCTGTGGCTCCGCACGACTCCTGGAAGTAGCAGCACGCCCCCCTCCGGCTCCTACATGTAGCCTCTGGCTCCTCTCAGCCAATGGGAGCTGCAGGGGCACGCCTGTGAACAGGGCAGCACACACAGCCACCAGGCCATGCCTCTGCATAGGAGCTGGAGGGGGGCCATGCCGCTGCTTCCAGGAGCTGCTCGAGGTAATGCCACCCAGAGCCTGCACCCCTCACCCCCTCCTGCGCCCCAACCCCCTGCCCAGCCCTGATCCCCTGCCCGCCAAACCCCTCAATCTGAGTCCGGAGCACCCTCCTGCACCCCCAACCCCTCATCCCCAGCCCCACCCTAGAGCCCACACCCCCAGCGCCCCAACCTCCTGCCCCAGCCCTGATCCCCCTTCCACCCTCCAAACTCCTCAATCCCAGCCTGGAGCACCCTCCTACATCCCAAACCACTCATCTCCAGCCCCACCCCAAAGCCTCAGCCCAGAGTCCCCACCCATATTCCAAACCCCTCAGCTCCACCCTCCAGCCTGGAGCCCTCTCCCACACTCCCAGCTGGAGCCCTCACCCAGCCCGGTGAAAATGAGCAATTGAGGGAGGGTGGGAGAGCGAGTGGGGGGGGGGGCGGGCTCTCAGAGGAGGGGCGGGGCAGGGCAAGGGTGTGCGGTTTTGTGCGAGTCAAAAGTTGGCAACACTATCTTCCAAATCCCCTTATCCCACTTTCCTATAAGAGATTTTTAAGAAACCCGTTACTCCAGATCTTACACCATCCTTGTAGGATAGTTACCCACTACTACTGGGGTGGAGAGCTGTGGCCATCACGGTTTAGGTCTGTTAATCTTGAGTGCCTTTTTTAAAGTCCGACTAGACAAATCTTTTGACTTTACATGTGTGTCTGATCATACACAAACAAAAGACAATAAGCTGTTTTGTCATCAGTGTATTTGAAAATACCTGCATATATAACTGTACTTTTCCACTTCAAAAATCAATCTTGTAGTCTGACTAAAACTCACACTGAAAGCAGTTAAGTATCTTGAAATATTTTTGAATAAAAGAGAATATAAGTCATTCAGCTGACTACATAACCTCAAAGACTATTGCAGCCACACTCAGCAAGGCTACGTTAATGACAAGTAAACTGTTTTCACTATAAAATCATCAAATATTGTGATTGCCTCAAAATTATGTGGATTTTCTGATTGAGTTTGAATTACGTCTCTCCAAATGAAATCAATCACCTCAACTGTGCAGCAGGGAAGTACAATGCTGCATCACTTGGGCTTGCTGTCAGACTCCTCATTTACTAACATTTTGTAATTAGGGGTCTCCGAAATTCATGGCCATGAAAATTGCATCACAAACTATGAAATCTGGTCTCCCCCGTGAAATCTAGTATCCAGCCGCCCAGATCTGAAGACAGAGCGGACAGTGGCGACTACTGGCCCAGCACCCAGCTCTGAAGGCAACACCGCCAACAGCAGCAGTGCAGAAGAAAGGGTAGCCATACTGTGGCCCCCTTACTCCTTCCCCTACAAACTGGTTGGGGGGCCCAGCTTGAGAAACACTGAAGAGAAATCACACATTTTTCATGGGTCAATCACAGGATAAATACCAAAATTTGCATTACATATCCACAAAATTTGCTATCTATGCCATGACCAACCCACAAAAAATGTGTTATTTCTCCATAATTTAAGTAGACCCCTATTTATAATGTATTAGAATCTCAAGCGTCTGCTTTTCTCCCCATCACATCTTTGCATCTACAGTGCATCTGCCCAAATTCACAGACTAGTGATGTCCAAATTCCATCACTTTCCAGCCCCATCTCCTACAGATGGGATTGAAGTTCTTGGGGTCAAAAGAAAAAGAGCACACAGAACCTTGTTTCTACATCACCAATGTCATTTTAACACAAAGCAGCTGGAGCACAGAGGGTGAAAGAGCAGGAACTGTTGGCAGCAACAAGCATTGTGCCAAGAAAACCCAGCATTGAATGATAAACCCCACTGAGTACGTAAAAGTTGTTCTGTTATACAACATACGCACACAAAGAAATATGCCGCCTTTTGGTCCAGTTAGCATGTGTTACACACACAAGATAATATCAATAAGTATCTAATCCTTTAAAGTATGGTTCTAGTCTGGAAAGTGACATCATAAAAATACCACTCTCTCACACGTTCCCTATGTCCATTCATTAGCATTTCTGCTTACTTCACTGACTTGGTGCACCTAACTTTCAATTTGATCACAAATCTTGCAATATTTGGTGTTTTTCTTAAAGCCCTAACTGCTGGACTCCAGAGACTGCTCAAGAGTCCCGGCTTTCATTTTAAAAAATAGTATATTTCTTCGGGGCTGGAGGAAAAAATAAAGCTTGAAAACATGACTCAAGTGCATCCTAAAGGCTCAGAAACCAAAAGACAAAGAAGAATGACCTAGCATTTGTTTTTGTTTTAAATCTTGTAATTTAAGACAACCTCATGATTTTTGAATGCTTGGTGTTGGTAACACTGCTGATTGAAGTACGCTTTTGCTACTTTTTAACTCCTGTTTTCAAAGACCAGAGGAAGGAAAGATGAATCCTATTCTGACTCATGCAACATCAGCAAAACTACTAAGTTCCAGTTGTAGAAATCTTTATTGCAGATGACATGCGAGCCAAAAGAGACCCGCTTGATTTTTCAATTCTAGATTGAGTTTTCAGGGTTGAAATTTGGAGGGAGGAGGAGGAGAAAGAGAAATAACCCTTTTATTTGTGAACTGAGCAAACTGGATCTGGAAACCAGGGAGAGACCATAAATGGTCATGCTTTATATTAAGGTTCCATTTATACATAGCTTATAAAGGGTTAATAATTAATAGATGTTATAAGCATGTTACACAGACACTAGCAATATGTTTTATGTATAGTTATAAGCACATCAGTAGGTGGTGTTAGAGAAGATCATAGTTCTGATCAACGTATTGACCTGCTAGACTCTAAAAATTAAACAATTTACTAAATCACCTCTTAATAATCCTTTATAAATGGAACTTTCATAGAGAATTCCACAATCTTGTTTTGACAGAGACACTTTCCAGAGCCAGAATGCACTTCAGAACACCCAGTTTCATATTAACAGCATGGATACATCACAATTTCTCTCAACACGGTGGGATATCAGGATGTAATAAATAATCAAACTTTGCACACACTTTCAGTGATTTGTGAAGAGGTGTAAAATGTTGCTTAAATGCCACCATCTGTTTCACAAGCATTTTAAACCAGATGGTGTTGTCATTTACGCTGGTCCTGATCCTGTGAGTTGTTCAGTTCAGGCAGACCCTCCACACACACAACTGCATGGACCTTTATTAACTTCAAGTGGGGGTCCACCCGCAAGGAACACCTTGCAGGATGAGCCCATAATAGTTCATGTGATTTGAGGAGCACTTAAAGATTCCTTCCATATGTGACAATATTGACTTCTTCATGTAGGAATAATTCTTCATTCCAACTGAGAGGTACCATATACACAGCCACTAGCATGCAATAAGCACTGCCGATTACCACATTACCGCATTCTCTGGTTGGGACACATCAGCCTCAGTTAGATCCCAGGATCCCAAGAACAACCTTGTACTCCCAGGAGGTAATAATACCCCCATACACCTCTGTGCCTGGCAGGAAACAAATCTCCACAGGCGCGGCACAGCGCCCCCCTCCCCCACTTCCCTTTAGCTGGTGCCTCACTTTGTGTCCGTCCCAATAGTCGCCTCTGTGCAAGACCTTTCCTTTCTCAATCATCCATCACCAAAAGTAAATCAAAGCCAGCAAAGTAAATTCAAGGCGGGAACATCAACTCCTATTTTGGAAAAACTGAACAATCTGAACACAACTGTGCCATACTCTTAGTTACACTTTATCACTACTTCCTCCCCCTTGCTCCTAATCTTGCCAAGACCCCAGAATTTCCCCAAGACCCCAGATTTTCATTTCTTCCACTCTCTTCTCCACGCTAATGATAAACCTCAATCAAAAGATGTTTTAATTTGATCATCATCCAGGAACAATTAGCCCCAGATCACCTCCACCCAAGTGTATGCCTAGGGCCAAAAGGCATTATTTGCTGCAATGTTTGTATTTATTGGTCTCATCTTGTATTTTTATTGCCCAAGCAGGACCACTCCCTACAATAGGATGCACAGCTGCCTCTCAATGTGCCCATTTCTCACCCTAGGACAAATCAATGTCCACAATGCCATACAGCTTTGGCTCTTTTAGAGTGTCTGCTCATGCAAGAAAATCACAAGCATTAGCTACACTGAGCCCTCCCCCCCAAAAAAGCTTACAGAGTATTCACATCAGGTCAAACTTGGTGTGGGCAGGGAGGTGAAAAATGGGTATAATTAATATTAAAAGCTGCCCAGTGCCTCTGTTTTTCCCTTGCTACCATCAAGCAAACACCCAATGTCTCCCCCTCTCACATCCCAGCTTCTCCCTGATTGAGCAGTACAATTATAATCTTGTACCTATGTCATCACAATCTGTTGCCATGGAACTGGCTGATGTCACAAATTCAGCATTATATGACTTCAGGAACAGGTAAAAAAGAATGGGCCCTTGTTTCAATGGGCAGCCCTTTAATAGCAAACGTAAGTGAGGCCAGCTATGGGGGTGGGTGGAACACATGTTACTGGGACATCCGGACTCATTTACCTGACAAGTCAACGGTGTGCCAAGATCTGCTGATGTTTTTTTCATTCCAAGTCCATCTAACATCCAGACAAAGGGGGCTGCAGTTCACAAGAGTCAAGGGCAGTTTCCTAACTAACAGGGACAAAGACAGTGCCCACCCCAAGGACTCAGCAGGATATCTGGAGATGGGATGGGATGGGATGGGTTGGGTTGTGGGGAGTTGAAGGAGGAAGAGATCTCCCCATACAGACTCAACTATCTAGAAACAAACTAACAACAACAACAAAAAGCCCAAATGGTAAAGGGGGCTGTTTTATTTATGTTCCAGGCAGGCTTTGGAGTCAGGGCTATTTAAATCTCCAAGGGAAATGACAGCCATTCCTTCTAGGTAGGAGGGAAAACGTGCAAAGGAAAGATCAAACACAACTGAAACGCAGCAGGACTGCAGCAGAGGAGTGGGGTGGTATCAAGGAAGCCTAAAACGAAGCAAAAGCAGGGACCCGAGCCATCGTGAACATCATTTCCGGGCTCCCCGACTCTACCAGGCCACTACCGCCCAGGGGGGTGGAAGAGGTAAACCGCCTTCGCAAGCAGGATTTCACTTTAAAAGCTCTGTAGCAAAATAAGAGACCCAAACCAGGGCGGGAGGCAATGCACATTTTTTACCGAGCCAGCACGCGCTCTCTGTGCTCCAAGCTCGCTGCTCCGGCTCTGGGGCCTAAGATGACCCCACAAGCCCCCCGGCCACCAAGACTAGCAAAGCACAAGGGGGACGGGGAGCTGAAGGGGGAGGAACTCGGGGCTCCCCAGATTCACAATACACAGAGGAAGCAAGCACAGATACATTCTGTAGCACCTTCCCCCCCAAACAAGCTGGACTAGGGATGGGTTAGGAACCGGGTAGGCGATGGGAAAACGCATCTGGACACCCACCCCAGCTCATGGCAGGGTGGCGCTGCCCTGCCTGGAGCCCCCAGCGCCAGGCTCACCGTGCAGGGGGGGCGGGGGGGCGCTGCCCTGCCTGGAGCCCCCAGCGCCAGGCTCACCCTGCAGGGGGGGCGGGGGGGCGCTGCCCTGCCTGGAGCCCCCAGCGCCAGGCTCACCGTGCAGGGGGGGCGGGGGGGCGCTGCCCTGCCTGGAGCCCCCAGCGCCAGGCTCACCGTGCAGGGGGGGCGGGGGGGCGCTGCCCTGCCTGGAGCCCCCAGCGCCAGGCTCACCGTGCAGGGGGGGCGGGGGGGCGCTGCCCTGCCTGGAGCCCCCAGCGCCAGGCTCACCGTGCAGGGGGGGCGGGGGGGCGCTGCCCTGCCTGGAGCCCCCAGCGCCAGGCTCACCGTGCAGGGGGGTGGGGGGGCGCTGCCCTGCCTGGAGCCCCCAGCGCCAGGCTCACCATGCAGGGGGGAAGCCCCATAGCCCAAGGCACGGGCCGCCCACAGAGCGGCCAGCCCGGCTCCCCGGGCACCGCGGCGGCTGGCGGCGCACTGCGCCCTGCTGCTCCCCGGGCCCGGGGCAGAGAGCGCCCCGACTCACCGCGCACGGAGGCAGGAGAATTTCCGAATGGGCCCCATCGCCCTCCGCCACCTTCTCCGGCTTGAGCCCGGCCGCCGGCTGCGGGAAGCTGATCTTCACCATGGCTCGGCGCTGCGCCCCGGGACAGCCCGCTCGCGCCGCCGCCGCCGCTCACACCCGGCAGCACCGGCGCAGGCGCCGCAAGTCAGTCCCTGCAAGAGTTAAGGGCCGCTCCGTGCTTCCCCTCCGGGCACCCGCTCCGCGTTGTGAAACTGGCCTCTCTGGGTGGAAACGGCGCCCCTGGGTTTGTGGCTCCAGGGGATGGGGGGAGAAGAGGAGCTCCGTGCAACACACCAGTTACACACCCCTGCAGCCTTTCCCAGCGCGCTGCGTTTGCAGGGCGTCTTTTGCGCTGCAGGAGCTGATCAGACGCATGAAAAAGTTACAGCGTCTGCAACCGCTTAGCCAAGGAACGCTTTATCCCATTCCTCTTTGTGCCCTTTTCTTCCCTCCTACTTACACCCCCCTCCCCTCTGCGTACAAATGACAAATATTTGGATCAGTTACATGGATAAAGTCTTTCCCCTATCATGGCTAGAGTCACACTTGCCCTGAATTAGTCCTAATACAACACACAACAGTGGAAGCTGGGCTTTGTTTTCTCACTTCAGTATTCCAGTTTAAAAACAAAAATTGTCATGCATTTCTTAAACGTATCGGGAAAGCATCCATCACTAACCAGATCCTGGTACCTTTCCTGGCATTTACTAATGATTTGCCCCAAGAGTAGTTTAACAACTCCAATGAGACCACTCATGGAGTAGGATACTAGTCAATGTGAGCCCTGGTCTACACTAGGACTTTAGGTCGAATTTAGCAGCGTTAAATCGATGTAAACCTGCACCCGTCCACACAATGAAGCCCTTCATTTCGACTTAAAGGGCTCTTAAAATCGATTTCCTTACTCCACCCCTGACAAGTGGATTAGCGCTTAAATCGACGTTGCCGGCTCGAATTTGTGGACACAATTCGATGGTATTGGCCTCCGGGAGCTATCCCAGAGTGCTCCATTGTGACCGCTCTGGACAGCACTGTCAACTCAGATGCACTGGCCAGGTAGACAGGAAAAGAACCGCGAACTTTTGAATCTCATTTCCTGTTTGGCCAGCGTGGCAAGCTGCAGGTGACCATGCAGAGCTCATCAGCAGAGGTGACCATGATGGAGTCCCAGAATCACAAAAGAGCTCCAGCATGGACCGAACGGGAGGTACGGGATCTGATCGCTGTTTGGGGAGAGGAATCCGTGCTATCAGAACTCCGTTCCAGTTTTCGAAATGCCAAAACCTTTGTGAAAATCTCCCAGGGCATGAAGGACAGAGGCCATAACAGGGACCCGAAGCAGTGCCGCGTGAAACTGAAGGAGCTGAGGCAAGCCTACCAGAAAACCAGAGAGGCGAACAGCCGCTCTGGGTCAGAGCCCCAAACATGCCGCTTCTATGATGAGCTGCATGCCATTTTAGGGGGTTCAGCCACCACTACCCCAGCCGTGTTGTTTGACTCCTTCAATGGAGATGGAGGCAATACGGAAGCAGGTTTTGGGGACGAAGAAGATGATAGCTCACAGCAAGCAAGCGGAGAAACCGGTTTTCCCGACAGCCAGGAGCTGTTTCTCACCCTAGACCTGGAGCCAGTACCCCCCGAACCCATCCAAGGCTGCCTCCTGGACCCAGCAGGCGGAGAAGGGACCTCTGGTGAGTGTACCTTTTAAAATACTATACATGGTTTAAAAGCAAGCATGTGAAAGGATTACTTTGCCCTGGCATTTGCGGTTCTCCTAGATGTAGTCCTAAAGCCTTTGCAAAAGGTTTCTGGGGAGGGCAGCCTTATTGCGTCCTTCATGGTAGGACACTTTACCACTCCAGGCCAGTAACACGAACTCGGGAATCATTGTAGAACAAAGTATTGCAGTGTATGTTTGCTGGCATTCAAACAACATCCGTTCTTTATCTCTCTATGTTATCCTCAGGAGAGTGAGATATAATTCATGGTCACCTGGTTGAAATAGAGTGCTTTTCTTCAGGGGACACTCAGAGGAGCCCATTCCTGCTGGGCTGTTTGCCTGTGGCTAAACAGAAATGTTCCCCACTGTTAGCCACAGGGAGGGGGGAAGGTTGAGGGGGTAGTCACGCGGTGGGAGGAGGCAAAATGCGACCTTGTAACGAAAGCACATGTGCTATGTATGTAATGTTAACAGCAAGGTTTACCCTGAAAGAGTGTAGCCACTGTTTTATAAAATGTGTCTTTTTAAATACCGCTGTCCCTTTTTTTTTCTCCACCAGCTGCATGTGTTTCAATGATCACAGGATCTTCTCCTTCCCAGAGGCTAGTGAAGCTTAGAAAGAAAGAAAAAACGCACTCGCGATGAAATGTTCTCCGAGCTCATGCTGTCCTCCCACACTGACAGAGCACAGACGAATGCGTGGAGGCAAATAATGTCAGAGTGCAGGAAAGCACAAAATGACCGGGAGGAGAGGTGGCGGGCTGAAGAGAGTAAGTGGCGGGCTGAAGACAGGGCTGAAGCTCAAATGTGGCGGCAGCGTGATGAGAGGAGGCAGGATTCAATGCTGAGGCTGCTGCAGGACCAAACCAGTATGCTCCAGTGTATGGTTGAGCTGCAGCAAAGGCAGCTGGAGCACAGACTGCCACTGCTGCCCCTCTGTAACCAACCGCCCTCCTCCCCAAGTTCCATAGCCTCCACACCCAGACGCCCAAGAACGCGGTGGGGGGGCCTCCGGCCAACCAGCCACTCCACCACAGAGGATTGCCCAAAAAAAGAAGGCTGTCATTCAATAAATTTTAAAGTTGTAAACTTTTAAAGTGCTGTGTGGCATTTTCCTTCCCTCCTCCACCACCCCTCCTGGGGTACCTTAGTAGTCATCCCCCTATTTGTGTGATGAATGAATAAAGAATGCATGAATGTGAGGTAACAATGACTTTATTGCCTCTGCAAGCGGTGATTGAAGGGAGGAGGGGCGGGTGGTTAGCTTACAGGGAAGTAGAGTGAACCAAGGGGCGGGGGGTTTCATCAAGGAGAAACAAACAGAACTTTCACACCGTAGCCTGGCCAGTCATGAAACTGGTTTTCAAAGCTTCTCTGATGCGTACCGCGCCCTCCTGTGCTCTTCTAACCGCCCTGGTGTCTGGCTGCGCGTAACCAGCAGCCAGGCGATTTGCCTCAACCTCCCACCCCGCCATAAACGTCTCCCCCTTACTCTCACAGATATTGTGGAGCACACAGCAAGCAGTAATAACAGTGGGAATATTGGTTTCGCTGAGGTCTAAGCGAGTCAGTAAACTGCGCCAGCGCGCCTTTAAACGTCCAAATGCACATTCTACCACCATTCTGCACTTGCTCAGCCTGTAGTTGAACAGCTCCTGACTACTGTCCAGGCTGCCTGTATACGGCTTCATGAGCCATGGCATTAAGGGGTAGGCTGGGTCCCCAAGGATACATATAGGCATTTCAACATCCCCAACAGTTATTTTCTGGTCTGGGAATAAAGTCCCTTCCTGCAGCTTTTGAAACAGACCAGAGTTCCTGAAGATGCGAGCATCATGCACCTTTCCCGGCCATCCCACGTTGATGTTGGTGAAACGTCCCTTGTGATCCACCAGAGCTTGCAGCACTATCGAAAAGTACCCCTTGCGGTTTATGTACTCGGCGGCTTGGTGCTCCGGTGCCAAGATAGGGATATGGGTTCCGTCTATAGCCCCACCACAGTTAGGGAATCCCATTGCAGCAAAGCCATCCACTATGACCTGCACATTTCCCAGGGTCACTACCCTTGATATCAGCAGATCTTTGATTGCGTGGGCTACTTGCATCACAGCAGCCCCCACAGTAGATTTGCCCACTCCAAATTGATTCCCAACTGACCGGTAGCTGTCTGGCGTTGCAAGCTTCCACAGGGCTATCGCCACTCGCTTCTCAACTGTGAGGGCTGCTCTCATCTTGGTATTCATGCGCCTCAGGGCAGGGGAAAGCAAGTCACAAAGTTCCATGAAAGTGCCCTTACGCATGCGAAAATTTCGCAGCCACTGGGAATCGTCCCAGACCTGCAACACTATGCGGTCCCACCAGTCTGTGCTTGTTTCCCGAGCCCAGAATCGGCGTTCCACAGCATGAACCTGCCCCATTAGCACCATGATGCAGGCATTGGCAGGGCCCATGCTTTCAGAGAAATCTGTGTCCATGTCCTGATCACTCACGGGACCGCGCTGACGTCGCCTCCTCACCCGGTATCGCTTTGCCAGGTTCTGGTGCTGCATATACTGCTGGATAATGCGTGTGGTGTTTAAAGTGCTCCTAACTGCCAAAGTGAGCTGAGCGGCCTCCATGCTTGCCTTGGTATGGCGTCCGCACAGAAAAAAGGCGCGGAACGATTGTCTGCCGTTGCTCTGATGGAGGGAGGGGCGACTGACGACACGGCTTACAGGGTTGGCTTCAGGGAGCTAAAATCAACAAAGGGGGTGCCTGTACATCAAGGAGTATTTCAGGCAGGACTGCACGGAGGGTTCCAATAAGAAATGGTGCACCTAAGTTATCGTTGTTATTGGAACAAGGAGGTTAGCCTGGCCTCTGATTGATACATGGCTAGATTTACCTTGCTGCACCTTCTCTGTGAGTGACTGCAGTGTGATCTAGAGGAATGAGTCCCCTAGACAGGGGAGGAGGCAAATGAGTACAAAACAAATCTGGTCTATTTCTTGTTCTGAGCCACTCCATCTATCTTTTACATCTTTGGCTGGCAGCAGACGGTGCAGAAGGACTGCATGCCATCCACATCTCATGGCTGCTCGGCAGAAGATGGTACAGTACGACTGCTAGCCATCTTCATCTCTTGCCTGCCTGGCAGAAGATGGTACAATACGACTGGAAAAAGGCTAATGTAGTGCCAATCTTTAAAAAAGGGAAGAAGGAGGATCCTGGGAACTACAGGCCAGTCAGCCTCACTTCAGTCCCTGGAAAAATCATGGAGCAGGTCCTCAAAGAATCAATCCTGAAGCACTTGCATGAGAGGAAAGTGATCAGGAACAGCCAGCATGGATTCACCAAGGGAAGGTCATGCCTGACTAATCTAATCGCCTTTTATGATGAGATTACTGGTTCTGTGGATGAAGGGAAAGCAGTGGATGTATTGTTTCTTGACTTTAGCAAAGCTTTTGACACGGTCTCCCACAGTATTCTTGTCAGCAAGTTAAGGAAGTATGGGCTGGATGAATGCACTACAAGGTGGGTAGAAAGCTGGCTAGATTGTCGGGCTCAACGGGTAGTTATCAATGGCTCCATGTCTAGTTGGCAGCCGGTATCAAGTGGAGTGCCCCAAGGGTCGGTCCTGGGGCCGGTTTTGTTCAATATCTTCATAAATGATCTGGAGGATGGTGTGGATTGCACTCTCAGCAAATTTGCGGATGATACTAAACTGGGAGGAGTGGTAGATACGCTGGAGGGGAGGGATAGGATACAGAAGGACCTAGACAAATTGGAGGATTGGGCCAAAAGAAATCTGATGAGGTTCAATAAGGATAAGTGCAGGGTCCTGCACTTAGGACGGAAGAACCCAATGCACAGCTACAGACTAGGGACCGAATGGCTAGGCAGCAGTTCTGCGGAAAAGGACCTAGGGGTGACAGTGGACGAGAAGCTGGATATGAGTCAGCAGTGTGCCCTTGTTGCCAAGAAGGCCAGTGGCATTTTGGGATGTATAAGTAGGGGCATAGCGAGCAGATCGAGGGACGTGATCGTTCCCCTCTATTCGACATTGGTGAGGCCTCATCTGGAGTACTGTGTCCAGTTTTGGGCCCCACACTTCAAGAAGGATGTGGATAAATTGGAGAGAGTCCAGCGAAGGGCAACAAAAATGATTAGGGGTCTGGAACACATGAGTTATGAGGAGAGGCTGAGGGAGCTGGGATTGTTTAGCCTGCAGAAGAGAAGAATGAGGGGGGATTTGATAGCTGCTTTCAACTACCTGAAAGGGGGTTCCAAAGAGGATGGCTCTAGACTGTTCTCAATGGTATCAGATGACAGAACGAGGAGTAATGGTCTCAAGCTGCAGTGGGGGAGGTTTAGATTGGATATTAGGAAAAACTTTTTCACTAAGAGGGTGGTGAAACACTGGAATGCGTTACCTAGGGAGGTGGTAGAATCTCCTTCCTTAGAGGTTTTTAAGGTCAGGCTTGACAAAGCCCTGGCTGGGATGATTTAACTGGGAATTGGTCCTGCTTTGAGCAGGGGGTTGGACTAGATGACCTTCTGGGGTCCCTTCCAACCCTTATATTCTATGATTCTATGACTGCTAGCAATCCTCATCTCTTGCCTGCCTGGCAGAAGATGGTACAGTACGACTGCTAGCAGTCCGTATCGCCTGCCCGCTCACCATAAGACGGTTCAATAGGACTGACTGCAGGACTAAAGAGAATGACCTGGTCAAGTCACTCCAAATTTAGTCCCTGCGCCCATGTCTGCCCAGGCGCTCCCAGCCGACGTGGCCAGGAGCACCTCGGACACGACGAGGACGACTACCAGTCGTATTGCACCGTCTGCTGCCAGAACGCAATGGGTTGCTGCTACTGTGCAGCAAAGCCGTACCGCGTCTGCCAGCACCCAGGAGACATAGGGTGACGGTTACCTGAGCGGGCTCCATGCTTGCCGTGGTATGGCGTCTGCACAGGTAACTCAGGAAAAAAGGCGCGAAATGATTGTCTGCCCTTGCTTTCACGGAGGGAGGGAGGGAATGGGGGCCTGACGATATGTACCCAGAACCACCCGCGACAATGTTTTAGCCCCATCAGGCATTGGGATCTCAACCCAGAATTCCAATGGGCATCGGAGACTGCGGGAACTGTGGGATAGCTACCCACAGTGCAACGCTCCGGAAGTAGACTCTAGCCTCAGTACTGTGGAAGCGCTCCGCCGAGTTAATGCACTTAATGCACTTAGAGCATTTTCTGTGGGGACACACACACTCGAATATATAAAACCGATTTCTAAAAAAACGACTTCTATAAATTCGACCTTATTCCGTAGTGTAGACATACCCTAAGAATATCTAATCTAGCCCTAAATGTTAAAATAGTGTAGCAGCTGGCTTAAATTGGCAAACCCAACAGCTGAAAGTTAAGGCTGGAATTCATACTTGATCACCTCCATTGTTTAGGGATTGCAGAGACTTTTGCATACCAGATGTGCTACATTAATAATAAATAATAAAACTTAGCACTTCTATAACAAAACATCCTAGATTCAAGAGAGACAATGGGGGAGGACACAAAGTCTGCCTAACCTTGCTTTTCTCCATGTAAGAGAGAATGCTAGTTGTTCATGGTTTTATGCATTTATTTTACTCTCTTTTCAGGCTTGTAAGTTTAAGAAAAATATTTCTCATGGAGGCATTGTGATCTATGGTATAAATATGCATTAGATAACTCAAAGGTATATACAGACCAGATTCTTCAGATACAGGGTGCACCCCTATATGTGATGCCCCTGATCCCTGTTCCACATAACATCCTCTCCTCATGCGAATCCCCCCTAAAACCAAAAATCAATCCTGTATTGCCTTTGGCCTACAAGAAGTGAGTTAATTTACCATTAATAAATAAGTCTAATGGAACAAACATGATGTGCCCTTAGCATAAATGAGCAAACACTTGATTTTATCAGGGTAAACCTTATCTTTTCGTATTCCTTCCCCTCCATTACACTCACTACTTGTGTCATGTCTAAAATTAGGCCCTCATCCTGCAGTCACTTCACTTGGACCTTAGGTTGCATGGTCTTCAGGGCAGGGACCTCTGCCTTTGTGTGCCTAGGATGCCTTCAGGTGCTGTATAAAAAATACTAACAATGTGCAGCACATATCTTCCTATATTTTGGGGAAAGGGCTTGATTTGACAAGATGTTTAGTAATGTGCACCACTGAAGAGCATACTCAAGCTCTGAATGTTACAAGTTAAAAATCCATTCTTATACATATACAGATGATTACTGCACCAGCCAGTAGTCACATTTCAAACGTCAACTATCTATGAGATTTGTTTTCTAGAACACAACCGCTATTGGACCAGCTTTACTCGATATGTAGCACTTGAACCATATTCATACAGGTCTCTGCTCAGGTTTGATAAGATTAGACATCCTCAGAAGGATGATGTGGTATTGGCCTCAGGAAAAAATATGGCAATGTATGGCCCCAATCCTGCAAAGACTTATGCACTGCAAGTAACCACATAAAGTCAAGCCAGTAAAGTTAAACATGTGCATATGTCTTTAAAGGATCACAACTATTCATCTTTTCCTAAGGCAACCACTCAATCGGTTTCATCAGGATGTCTCTAAGAACAGCCATACTAGGTCAGACCAATGGTCCATCTAGCCCAGTATCCTGTTTTTCGAGAGTGGCCAATGCCAGGTGCTTCAGAGGGAATGAACAGAACAGGTAATCATTGAGTGAACCATCCCCTGTTGTCCATTCCCAGCTTCTGGCAAACAGAGGCTAGAGACACCCAGTATACAGGGTTACATCCCTGGCGATCTTGGCTTATAGCCATTGACGGACTTTTTCTCCATGAACTTCTGTAGTTCTTTTTTTAACCCAGTTATAGTTTTGGCCTTCAGAACATCCCCTGGCAATGAGTTTCATAGGTTGACTGTGTGTTGTGTAAAGTAGCACTTCCTTTTGTTTGTTTTAAATCTGCTGCCTATTAATTTCATTGGGTGACTTGGTTCTTGTGTTGTGTAAAGGAATAAACAACACTTCCTTTTTCACTTTCCCCGCACCACTCATGATTTTATAGACCTCTGTCATATCCCCCTTTAGTCGTCTCTTTTCCACGCTGAAACATCCCATTTTTAATCTCGCCTCATACAGAAGCTGTTCCATACCCCGAATCATTTTTGTTTCCCTTCTCTGTACCTTTTCCAATTTTAATATCTCTTTTTTGAGATGGGGTGACCAGAACTGCCATTATAGTGAAGGTACCCTTTGTTTTCTGTCTTTTAACCAGTTATTGTTCTCTGAGAGAACCTTCCCTCTTATCCCATTACTGCTTACTTTGCTTAAGAGCCTTTGGTGAGGGACCTTGTCAAAGGCCTTCTGAAAATCTAAGTACACTATATCCACTGGATCCCTCTTGTCAACATGCTTGCTGACCCCCTCAAAGAATTCTAATAGATTGGTGAGGCATGATTTCCCTTTACAAAAGCCATGTTGACTCTTCCCCCCAAAAATGGTGTTCATCTGTGTGTCTGATCATTCTGTTCTTTACTATAGTTTCAACCAATTTGCCTAGCACTGAAGTTAGGCTAATAAGGATCTTTGCAGGATCAACTCCTAAAACAACAGGTGCAGAGGGACAGGTGAATGCAATCATTATTTCTGCCAGTATCAAACTAACAAGTGAAAATGTCAAATACTTCAACCTTCATTTCGTCCATTTTATAAATGTCTTAAAGAGACACTCAACTTGAAACTAATCAATTTCACCAAACTTAAGACTTTCAGGGAAGTTAACTTGCCTGTATCTACCCCCCACCTCCCAATTTTTTTTTAAATAAAATTGTTGTTTCCTCCCATGTTGTGTCAGAGTTTCTCATTGGTATGCTGGTCCTCAGGAGCCAGTGGGGAAAGTCTCAGAAGGCCAGGCTACCCTGTTACAAGAACTCTGCAGTAGATGTAGACCTAGAGCATGGCAGAAGCAGACACAGAAAGAGAAAGTGGTTCTGGGGAAACAGGTGGTTTCTGGGAAAAACCCAGGTTACTGTTTGGACCCAGGGGGTTCGGCAGACTTGGACTCAGATTGCTAGCCTCAGCGGGTGCCGTACCACATTGCTATTTTTACCAGGAGTCTATCTATGCTGGGAATCACACCTCCCAGGTGCAGTGTAGACATATCTGGAATCAGGAGCCTCGTAATGTAGGGTAGAGCAGGGCTCCCCTCTCTGGAAGAAATGTATCTTATCATCCGCCTCTACCTTTAGAGTAGGAGAGATTCTGGTAGGAAGAGGAGGCACTGCTAGCCTTTCCTTGTGGTAGGGAAAAAGAGAGCAGCCTGCACTCCAGGCTGCAGAGGAGGGTTGGGAGAAAAACCCTCACCAGTTTTATTTCAGTTTTGTTTAACTGTCAGACTTTGTCACAAGGCAGGACCGGAGCTCATTTAAAGCCAGCTCTGGGCTGCAGCATGCTACAGGCCTACACAAACAACAGGGGGAAACTGATTCATTTCCTAGTGGCTATACTGAAACCATTTGTATACAAAGTTCTGAGTAAAGAACTGCAGATGCTGGCCAGTGTGCTAAATAAAGAAATCAGAAAAAATATACTTTCTAATCTCTTCAGTGGTAGTAACATTTGTTAGTTCAGGGGGGAGGGATAGCTCAGTGGTTTGAGCATTGGCCTGCTAAACCCAGGGTTGTGAGCTCAATCCTTGAGAGGGTCACTTTGGGATCTGGGGCAAAAAAAACATAATTGGGGATTGGTCCCGCTTTAAGCAGGGGGTTGGACTAGATGACCTCCTGAGGTCCCTTCCAACCCTGATATTCTAATGATTCTAACAATAGGCTCCCAGCATTTTCAGGTGGAAGTGAGCTTACCCTGCTGTCCCTTATGGGCTATGTCTACACTCTGAGCTAGGGTGTGAGTCCCCTGCTCATGTACACAATTGCACTAGCTCTCACTGAGCAAGGACGAGTCTAAATAATACAGTGGAGCTGGGGTAGCATGAGTAGGGGCAGCAGCAGCATGGCTTAGCCGGGCTGAGTACGTACCCACTGCTACTTATACTCATGTTAGCTCAATGAGAGTATGTGTACACGAGCAGGGGAATCACACTCCTAGCTTGTAGTGTAGACATAGCCTAAGTGTTACATTTATTTTATAATAAATGTGTTATGCACATTTAAAAAAATCTAATGTGATTAATTCTGTGGCTCTCTGGGGCTCCAGCTGATGACAGAGTGACTTTCTGGCTGTGAATAGCTGAATGCTGCTGCTTTAGATAATATTTTGGACTAACCCAGTGCTGAACTTCATTTGCAGAAGGAATTGTTGGCAGTGATTAAAACTTGAATCGTAACAATCATAATACTTAGCACTTAGCTACCATTTTACAATTCTGAAACATTATACAGACATTAACTAATGAAACCTCACAACACTCCGGGAGGCAGGTAAATGTATCAGGATCCCTGTTTTAATACACAAAAAGTTTAAGGCCACAGTTTTCCAAAGTAGCCTCCCATTTGGGAGCTCAATTTGAGATATCATGGACCTGGATTTTCAGAGATGCTGTGCACTTAAAGGCCCCAGGCATCTCAAGCTGGACACTCAAAAAAGTCGGCACTTGGGGGAGGGGGGGGCGGGAAAGGTGAAAATTTTGCCCTAAGTGACCTTGCTGATTCACCCGGGCTTAGAGTTCAGGAATTCCTCTCCCCAGCCCTATGTTCATTCCATTAGGCTGCGCAGTTTGAATAAAATTTCTGACCTTGCCAATAATTTAGCCTTTTGCAATTATTTTGGCCCTGCTGCCATACTAATAAATGCTCTTGTTGATAAAAGAACCCCCTGTAGTGGTAACAATGCTGTTTTACTTATCCCCACTCAAGTGATAAAGAAACTATCCAACATGTCTCCTTCTGCCACACAAGAAGTCAGAGATCAAACTCAAAACTCAGGGATCAAAACAAGAATAAAGCTAAATCTCACAAGAAATGCTGATAAATAACAGTGATCGTTCACACAATGCCCTCTGATTTATTTAAGGCCAGGCACTAAGAGAACAACCTTCTTATTCATATATTGTTATTAAATATGAATACCACCATTGCACCCAAAGACCCAAATCCAGATCAGGGCTCCACAGCCTAAGGCTCCATACAAACATATATGAAATTATGATTCTTGCCCCATAACACTTACAATCTAAAGCACCAGTCCTCCAATTTTATCCATACGGGGAGAATCTGCCGACATGGATCTGATTGCAGAACTGGGGAGAGAAGTAATGGAGGTTTTATAACATTCACATTTGAGAAGGATGGTGAAAGAATTAAGCATGAGGCTTCTGAAGCTAATTAATGAAGTCCTGATAGAATTAGTTTGTTGATTTGCTAGGGAGAAATGTAATGAAAAGTAGCATAATACAGTGTTTTGTTAGCACAAAAACTCCCTATAGTGATAACGTTTCTTTACTTCTTATGCAACCCAAATGCTATCGATAAAGAACAGAGCTACCCTGGCTGCCTCCTGTGTACAATAGTTCATGCTTTTTTTAAACTGACAGGAATGCTGAGCCAATGCATCAGATTGACCGCACTGAAGGGTCGAGTCCCCAGTTCACAGAACAGATACTGTGGCTGAAGCCAATGTTCCCAAACAATCTATCCATTCTCTCTTATGAATAGGGCCCTACCAAATGCACGGCCATGAAAAACACGTCACAGACCATGAAATCTGGTCTCCCCCCCGTGAAATCTGGTCTTTTGTGTGCTTTTACCCTACACTATACAGATTTCATGGGGGGAGACCATTGTTTCTCAAATTGGGGGTCCTGACCCAAAAGGGAGTTGCGGGGGGGGTCACAAGGTTATCTTAGGGGAGGGGTCACAGTATTGCCACCCTTACTTCTGCGCTGCCTTCAGAGCTGGGCGACTGGAGAGTGGCGGCTGTGGGCCAGGCACCCATCTCTCAAGGCAGTGCCCCCCGCCAGCAGCAGCGCAGAAGTTGGGGTGGCAATACCTTACCATACCATGCCACCCTGACTTCTGCGCTACTGCTGTCAGATCTGGGCGGCTGGAGAGTGGTGGCTGGTGACTGAGGGCTCAGCTCTGAAGGCAGCAGGGCAGAAGTAAGGGTAGCAGTACCACACCAGGCATCCTTACTTCTGCATTGCGGCTGCTGGCAGATCCGGGCTCCTGGCCAGCAGCCACCGCTTTCCAGCTGCCCAGCTCTGAAGACAGCATCGCTGCCAGCAGCAGCGCAGAAGTCAGGGTAGCAGTACTGCAACCCCCCTACAATAACCTTGTGACTCCCCTCCCACAACTCCTTTTGGGGTCAGGACCCCTGCAATTACAACACCGTGACATTTCAGATTTAAATAGCCAAAATCATGAAATTTATTATTTTTAAAATGCTATGACCGTGAATTTGGTAGGGCCCTAGTTATGAAGGACTCATGTCTAGGGCTGAGTGGGCAGTTCAGGCTCCTTGCCTCCCCTGCTGGCTCTGTGATAATGTCTGCAATTTGGAAAGACTGAAACCAACAAACTGTGTAAAAGTCCCAAGTTTCCAACACGACATGGGGGGGGAACCACTATGTTGGAAGTTATGGAGTCTGTATCCAGGTCTTAATTTGAGCCGGGGCTGAACCCCAGCACCTCTAGGTGTGGCAGTTCATAGCCCTGGGTTTGCTGCATCCGTTATGAATGTAAAAACATTGCTTAAGCCCCGGCAGCTAATTGCTTGAGCCCTCACACCTCTTTCATTACACATTATGCACTGTCTGCATTATCAGCCTTCTTTCCCCCTGGTTCCTGAATGGAGCCAAAGTCAGTCAGCACGGCTCCACTAGGTTTATTTCATCATTTGTGCGGGTGAGTCAATGGGAATACGCACAGACCCCAAACCAGTTTGCCAGTCAGAAGCTCTTGTGAAGACAGCAGGAACACATATATCATTTCCATCCCACACAGAAATGGTGGTCGAGCTGGAGGTGCTTTCTTCTCAGTTACAGTACAGTGAATTAAAAATAAAACAAAAAACAATCTTCATAGGTCACTGGATGTTTCCCTAGAACAGATTAGGTTCTAAAATCCTTAACTGCTTCAGTTATTTTAAATCAAAGCTTTTTCATTCAATACAATTGACACATGTCCTTCTGATAAACCTCCTCTTTTTTTGTTTATATACCTATATACCTAGCCAAGTAATTTATTTTAAATGTGTTAAGAAAAATCACTCTGGCCATCATATGCCAAGTTTCAGGGTACAGCAATTTTTCATTAAGAAACACACTCCAGCTACAAGCCCACTCGTCTGAGTTTTTTTAAATATAAATGCTGACACAAACTTAACCTAAAGTTGATCAGTAGCATAGTTAAAAAAAATGTTCCTTTTCTTGCATGGGAGACCTAGAGGTGTTTCATATAAAAGATCTAACTGAAACCTACCATCATTTCTATTATTCAGTGGCAGGTTTCAGTTTAAAATTGCCACCCCCTTCACTTTATTAAACACCCCCGATACTTTATTAGGCCACAAAACAAAGTTTCTAATCTCCTGTATGCAATTAAGTTGAATCCCAGGAACAATTAACTTGACCGATCTTTCATTAAATACACCAGCATGCTAGCACTTCTGAAGTAATGGATCAGTGGGGACTTTATAAACTTTTATCGAAGAAGCAACCCATTCTTTGGCACTTTTTTAAAATGCACTACCTAATGGAGAAACCAAGGAATCCATCTAAAGGATTAAAGCAGTACAGACAGCATCGGAAAGCAATCTTTAATATATCTTGAACCAGCTTGGGTTTTTTGTTTGGGTGGTTGGTTTTTATGGCGTTGTTTTCATAGAGCAACCATACGTATCACAAGGATGGAAGGAAGTGTGAATTTTAGAGCCATTAAATAATTCAGTTTTCCCATTGTATCTCCTACAGTGGCTTCTGCTAAATGCTGCACTGTAAAAATGTGCAGTGCTCAGTAATCAGCTGATTGTATTTATTCATTTTACCTTGCTGTGATATATTGATTACACATTAGCTGGGATAGAAAACCTCTGGGTTCCTGGTAAAGATCCATAATGCACTTTTTAAAGGAGTACACACAGAGATAGAAAGTGCACCCATATCTTTGCTTTGTTCTTTGCAACATACATACCTGTAATTAACTTGTTTAATTGGAAGAGACAGGGAAATTACCTGTAATTTAAGTATATCATCAAATATAGAATATAATTTCACTCCTAAATGACACCCTATTAGATTTCATAACCAATGAGCATACTCATAGTTTAATCGCCCTAGATTCATTAATTTGCCTCACCAGTGGGTGGCACAAGCCTGACCGTGCTGAGATAGTACGGTGACCCCAATAACTCCATTCTTTTGTGCTTCCTACCTTTGGTTCAGAAATGGAACTGATGGTTAGACACAGTAGAAGGCACAGAGTGGGGATCTATTAGCATTACATACTTAGGAGAAAATTACATACCTGTTATTCTTAAAGGGTAAGAATAAATAAAGTCTAACTCCTGGAGACTGAAAAGCTGGAGCCTGGTAGCATTGATCTTCTACACTGCTAGATACTGGTCTCCAAATGAATGTGCCCTTAATCATCATGGACTTTTGAATGCTAGGAACATCAAGGTTTGGAATATGACCACTTCAGCTGCCCATAAAAAGGGCTGGATAATTTTATGAGAATATGGAAGTTTGTACTGATATTTTATACACAAACATACATGTGCACTTGTAGTTAGTGAAGACAATGGCAATCATATCTCATACTACAGGTCGTAAGATTATCACCTGTATGGGATCAGAAAGAACTTTCTCCACTATGTACAACATTGTAGAGTTGACCAGATGCATTATATTGAGGCCAGGCCGTGAACTCAATTTTTTTGGAGCAGCATATACAAGACTTGCTACACAATGGTGTGATCCAATATAGCATTTCCTGATTTCCTTTTCTTTTTTGTTGTATTTGTTCTTTTATCAAGCTGGCTACTGGTGAGGGACAGCAGCATTGCAATTCTGCTTTAGGGCTGCTATGAGTGAAAGTGACTAAGCTCAGCATGGGTAAAATGCTTCCTTACAGAACACCTACCCTGAAGAGAGCAGGTGCACGAAACAGAATATCAACACCAACTCTCCAGCAATTTTTAGTTGGGGAGGAAAGATCAATCCCATCGAGCCTGCAGCAGGTGATGTGCTGATTTCCACAACCCTGGGATAGGTACTGTAGTGTTTTTACAACAGGGATGAACCCAAAAATGAGTTTGCTCCCCTTCACCGAATGGCAGATCTTGAGGAATGTCTCCAGATTTTGTACTGCACTCAGGAGGGCTCATTCTGACATGGCAGGAAGTGGACATTTAAGTCCTCATTACAGCTGTTAGTGGAAGTGAAGGACTATTATAGGACACCACACCAGTAGTTACTAACATACTGTAAGGGTGGAGCAGGAATCCCTAAAACCCCTCTAGCTACCTACAGCTGTAACTAGTGTCAATTCATTGATCAAACATTTATAGGATTTAGGACTGTTATTTCCCCACTCACCACAACTGGGGGTTTAAACACACAGGCCTTTTTGCCTTCCTTCAAGTGTTTCCCTATACTGCAACCTAATGCTGAAAACACACCCTACATGCGATTGTGATCATTGACATCCTGGCCAGCCTTTCGGAGATGTGATGTCTGTTTTACTAACAATGAGAGCTGAACAATCGTCTGAGCATCCTCTCACGCTGTCACCGTCCTGTGGGGTAAATGACTCAGTGAGCAATCTTTTCATTCAGACACTTGGAAAATTGCCTTTATCTTGTTTAAAGTACCGAAAGCTACTGAAAATTGGATCACTCAGGAATAATCATCAGTCCCTAAGTGCATTCTCCTAGCAATGTGCAGCATTCTCTCCATACTCCTCAGGCACCTAATTAATAGTCAATAAGATCTCTGTATTTCATGGTTGACACAAAGCTTCCAGGGCAAAGGAGAGTCACATTTATTTATATTGTGAGCACATATCACAAAAATTCAAAGAAGCTACAACCAGCAGTTAGCAGAAATCAATCTAGCCCCTATCCTTTAAGTGTCTCTTCACTGGCAGCCCAAATTGAATAAAATCCAGAGCACACAAATTCAACTGCATCCTAAAAATCACCAAATACTCATTTGGGTGGGCCACATGGAATAAATGCCAGAACCAAGGGACCTTCACCAAGAATACCTGTCACTCACCCTCTTAAGTAGTTCACTCCTGAAGACAGCCAGCAAGAGCATTCTCCAGGACGCAACTGCATCTACGAGCTGAAGAGGGAACAAGGGGCTCTGAAATTGTTGGTTCCCAAGTCACGGTAGATTATAACTACTTCCTCCACCAATAATGATGCTGTGCCATCTTTGAATGACCAGACATTCCCTTCGCTCTGCACTCTCTTTCATGCCACCATTAAGCATGGAACAGTCTTCCCCAAACAGGACTGCAAAAATCTCTGTGCTTCCCTCCTTCAAATCCCTTCTAGAGACCCAGTGATCCCCCTATGGGGAACTGGCCAACTGATAGGGTTCATAGGTGTAATTGCCAGGGGAGTCGGGGTGGGGGACGTGATAAAATGTATTGTGATAACTCACCATGCAGTTTTCCTATGTAGCTTCTTTCTTCAAAAAAAGGAAACTTACAAGACATGTACCTATCACAATGCTAACTATTTTTATGTAGGTTGTATCGTGATCCTTTTGTTTGTTTTTCTCCTTAGGTCTTTTTAGATTTCAGGCTCTTTGGGGCAGAAGCTGCCCTGTGGCATGTTCATAGAACACCTAATATAATGCATAGCGGGATTTGGGGTGAGGTCTGGAAAGAAACCATGGGTGGAGTGTAGATCATATGTGAAAAAAGCTTGAGAGCCACTGCACTAGAGTATGGTAGCTACAGGGAAAGTAGCTATGGCGGTATCTACTCCCACCAATACCACGTATGCAAGCTAATTGAACTGAATGAAGATTTAGACATTTGAGTCTATTGAAAGTTGTGGCACAGTGCAAGGCACATTAGAGACCTGCCAGCATACATTAATATTCAGATATACAGTGGTGTTTACAAACACTTTCACCTGGCACACCGATTAAAGCCAAATTGTCATCCAAAAACTCAAAGGGGCATTCCTCCAGGAGAGCTTTGTTGGGGGGAAAAAAGGTTTCAAGATTTTTTTTTTGTCTATAATGGTAATTACTTATCACTCTCCTTGTTCTCAAGCAGCTGAACTATTTGTTATACAAACTTTAAAAAAAAATCCTTGTAGGCAAATGCCAAATCTAGGAAACTTCTCCCTGATAAGTGAACATTTCGGAAAACTGAGAGAAACTCAAAAAGGGATTAAGAATAATGGAAACACTCATGCAACCTTAACTATGAGAGTCATTAACACTCCCCTTATTTCTGTTATTTAATATCAAAGATTGTATACAAATGAGAGGAGTGTTCTGAAACTAGGATCTGTAATTGCAAGATGGACTTATTTTCCAGAGGGAGAGAGGACAAATCTTGCAGACAGCCTCTTCAGGTCCTGATGCTCTGCAGAATTCAGTCTTCAGGGATAATCTTCTAGGGCTCCATCAGCAGCCAGAAGATCTTGTATACTAATAAAGACTCCTTTCAATGCAGCACAGTCTCCATCATAAATAGGCTTGGCAGAATCCAATGTTTATGTTTTTATCATTTTGACGGGTAATATCAATGTTTATTTTTAAGCTATTTTATTTTTATCTATTTAAATGGCCAGTTGTAGAAAATCATGCGAGGGATCAGACAATAATTATGTAATGACAGTAGCCTTTGAGATTCAAAAAGTTAAAGCTTGATAACCATTAAAATACAAATTGTCAGCATCACATATCAAAATATACAAAGTAAATATCCTTCAGTGAAACTCTACTAAGTTCTCAAGCAGCATTTTTCTTACTTTGTCTCCCTGAAATTTTTGATTATCATAGATGGAAATATTTTTTTGTTGGGGGTGGTGTGTATTTGGTGAAATTGACATTTACTGACAAAAATCTAATCTTTCCAAGCCTAATAATAAAGACAAGTTGTGGGAGGATGGGAGAGAACACTGGAATCCTTCTCGGCACAATCTGTTGCCAACCTGTGTTTTAAGCTGGCTGGCCCAAGCTCTATGACATATTGGTAATCCCCTATTGAACGGAAGGGATAGTTTCATAGTTAAATCATCAGGTCAAGTGGAATAATACCACAGTAATTAGTAGCCAGAAGTGCCAATATACAAGCACTGAAAAAGCAATTCAATATGCTCTGTTTCAGCTAATTGCATGAGTTCTAAGTGTCAGTGGATGAAACAAACAGCAATAGGCATCTGTGTTGCATTTCTGTGCAAAAGAAATGTATTTTACAGTTATTTTATTTAGCGTGTGCATCATCATCTAGCCAAGCAATGGCATCTTCAGTGGCGTGATGCAGTTCTTCTAGGCCACCGGTGAACATAGTCAGCAGCTGCACAAAGGGAGGTCACAAAGGCCTCAGAGATACCGGTTGGCTGCACAGAGACCGTATCCGGTCCGGAACCTGTTCAACAGGGACCATTGGCGACGGGGCAGGTCAAAACCAGGTGGGCAGATTGTGGGGTCGGCGACGAGGGACTGGTTGGGGATTATAATGGATTCCATTCCTCTCGCCAGAGGGTTTCCACCCTAACATCCTCGCGTGGTGGATGAGACCATAATGGGTGACAGCAAACGTGCAGCTGGTGGTTTTAAAAGGTCATTGTGCAGCGGCAGGCTTGAGTTGGCGCGTACTTTCTCCAGTAACTCGCCAGTGACAACCTCTCATCTGATATGAGGAGGAGCAATATTGGTCAGACCTGGGAGCCATGGGAGTAGAGTCGGATGCAGGGTGCCAGAGATGATGTGCATGGCAGCATGTAACTGCGTATGCACCAGTTTGCTGTGTGACGATTGGCTCCATGTTTTACAGTGCACAGTTTGAAATCAAATTGTCTGGAATAAAACCTTTCATTATGGGCTTATTTGACCTTTCCTGTAAATATTTTAAAAGTACGGTAGGTGGTTTAATTTGATTATACAGAGGAGATTTAAACACCTTTCTTGTAACTTCAATGCTTTCTGTTTCTTAAAATTCATATTTAATGAGTAATGCCATTTTCAGGTTACTATAGCAGCAAGTTCCATTGCCTAGGTGACAGAGCACTTATGATGTCAACTCTATCCCATCCCCGACAGTATGCACATTATTTAATTTAAATTTCATAATTGATTGTCTTCAGAAGCAGATGTGTAGTTACAGATCATGGACAATCTCAATCAAAAGTGAACTTTCCTGATATCACGCAGTTTAATATGTTTAGAAAGGATATTTTTAGTACAGTACCTATTAAAAGTCTGGACATTTTGGATATCTTTAGCCAATTTGGTACTAATCACAGCAGCAATTAGTAGTAAATTCAAATAGCAATGAGGCAAAGATCCCAATGACTAAAGAGAATGCTTTAAAGGGTGGAGATGTGTCTCAAGATATCTTATCTGGTTGTGGCACCTTCGGCTTCTTGTTATGCATCCCAAATCTGTTCCAAACACTGCAGACCTTCCTTTGGGAAAAGGCTTGGTTAGAGACTGAAGTCCCATGATCTCTCTCGAAACGGTACAATTTACAAAAGCTGCAGACTTTTCAGCATGCAGCTCCCACGGTCAACATGATAAACTTTTAAGTTACTATAGTGTGTCCCTGTGATATGGATTGTTGTACGGCGTGAACTAGTCCTAACTAAACCTTTGACTTTTACTAGCAGTATTTTCAGGGTTCTCAGTGACACATACTGTGCAGTTTATTATATAAGCTGTACCACTACTTTCACGTTTGTGTATCAGAATAAAGATGCCCATGCTGACCTATAAATCCTTTTACAATCTTGATCCAGGCAGCTCACCCTCTGATTTGGTTGTTTTTAATTCTCACCTACAAGAGCCAGTCAAGATCTGGTGCAGCTTGTTTAACATTTGCCAAAGGGAGCATCTTTTTGGTAATCTTCTCCTCCAACAATCTCACAGGAGTTGCCACTTACATGCTTTTAAAGTGCCCTGTAAATTAAAATTTAAAAATGTATTTGTACTCTTTCCTTTATTAAACGTGTTTACGGAAAGTTTTGGTTTTCTGAAGTTTTATTAAAATTAGAAATTCAGGCCTATTCTGCTTTCCCTGGAAGATTCTGTGGATGATCAAAGAACCTATAGTCTGATAACTGACAGGCCATCTAAATGAAACCTAAGTGATTTTAATAATGGTTTTAGCCAGACTCAGTATTTTAGTCAGACTAATATTTTTTGGACAGACTGTTTACAAATGTTTGTAATTTTTGCTAATGCCTATATAACTCAAATGTCTGAAAAGCACTTGGGAGAAAAGGTGTCTTTGTAAAAAAATATAACGTCCCACCTCTTAGATTAAAGGCTTATGTCTGAGATTCCCAACGAAGTCCTTCACCAAAAGCAAGGAAAACAGTAATGACTTTCCTGATATTTTCCATTGATTTGGGGTTGGGAGGCTTTTTGTTGTTTTTAAGGGCAGAAAAAAACATTTTGGTTAATGAAAAATATTCCAGCTGCTCTTTTATGCCATAAAGAAGCTAAAAAGAGCACAAATCCATTCCTCCTCATTAAAATAAAAAGCAATGGCTCATTTATTTTCCATTTTGCTTTAAACACCTAGCCAGCATTGCAGTTTTCACTCTTATTCTACCTCTTCTGTGCAGCACCTGATGAGGAGACATAGGAGCTGAAATTTCTCTGTTAAATGTTTCCTTTACCCTTTCAATACAGCCCTCTTATTCAGACTCAGGAGAGCACTCTGACCTTTAAACACCACTTCTTCCTCTTGCCATGCATGCATACTTGAAGTCCTAGTCTCTCCTTGATTATTCTCTTCTAAATGGTAAGGGATTTTTGACTTATATTATCTAGGCAGAAATGCAAAAATGCCTAGGTTCTCTTTGAGCAAACTCTCTACTCTTTGACTGTACACCCAGGTTACAGACTGGTCAAGATCCAGAGCCAGTGTAAATTGTCTTAGCTTCATTGACATCAATGGCTGTCTCTCCCATTTGCAAACGAAAGTGGTGTTTATTGCCAAGTCTTTGTTCTGAGATTTCCCACAAAGAGAAATAAATATATATATGACAGGTTTCAGAGTAGCAGCCGTGTTAGTCTGTATCCGTAAAAAGAAAAGGAGGACTTGTGGCACCTTGGAGACAAACAAATTTATTAGAGCATAAGCTTTCGTGAGTTACAGCTCACTTCATCGGATGCATACAGTGGCTGTATACTGTAGCTCACGAAAGCTTATGCTCTAATAAATTTGTTAGTCTCTAAGGTGCCATAAGTCCTCCTTTTCTTTTTACAAATATATATATATATTTCCCTTTGTGGGAAATATACACACACACAGCATAGCTTTGTCTATATACAGATCAATATATGGCAAATGGTCATTTTGAATTTTTCCAGTGGATTGAACCAAAGAGAACAGGATGTGTGTGTCTCTGTAATTAATAGGCCAAGGAACCCTCTGCATTTTGCGTGAAAGAATGTCTGTATCAGTAACTGTAACATTCCTCTTAAACCAGAAGATTTCATACCCAAGATCAGCATGTTCTTCTAGGGAACAGACTGACTTTAATAAACTTACCTGAATTTTAAACCACAAGTGTAATTAAAATGTGTAACTTTGTTAGGTGAAACATTCAGAACTTGTGAGGCTAAGCAATGCTGCACTCAGTGCAAAGATAAACAAGATAACACTTTGCACTTGGATCGCCCCCTGGATTAAAATTATTTTAATTCTCTGCTAGTTTTATTAAATATTTAGAAGTCAATCGAAACCTTGATTTACAGTTCATCTTAACCAGAAATTCAAGAATCTGTAAAAGCTGTAGCAATACAAATCTAGACATTTTGTTTTATTGGTATCATGTCTGGGGCCTTAACCCTTAGGTGCTACTGAAATATGATAGGAATATTCAACAGCAACAAAAATACTGCCAGCCAAGTTCTCAGCAAGTATTCCCGGAGGAACACTGCTGGACAAAACAGGCTCCCTGTATCCTATATCTAAGCTCTGTGGAAGCTTTAAAATTGAATTTGCAACAGAGGGCAGCATTTCAGAAACAAAATTGCATTAATTCCATTTGGTTTGTCTTCGATATGGCCCCTGCCTAACGACTCAATCTGCAAGGTACTGAGTGCTTTCAACGCCTGAACTATGGGAGTTGAGACTACTCAGCCCTTCACAGGATTGCACCCTAATCAAGTACATGTTGTTTCAACTTTCATTCTTATCATCCTCCACAGTAAGATTGGACAGCAGCTCATCTACTGAAAACTAAATGAATTGGAAGTATACCTTTAAGACAGAGTAAGCCAAGAAGAATCTATTTGTAGTCTGAAAGGTCAAGGTCCAGTCATGATAAAGTCCAATAGACAGGGATAGAACCTTCATATTTCATGGAATGACAAACAAGAGGAGGAATTTTATTCAGCTGCTATTTTGGTGCTGAAGAGTTGTAGCACAAAAAACTCCACAGAACATAACATAATTCCTCAAATACAGCATCAAAGGTGACCCATAAAGGAAGAGAAACAAAAACTTGGACTTGTGCCATTTTTGCTTCTTTGTGATTTATACAGCGGGCACAAAAGGTTTTTCTTTCCAAAAAGTCTCTTTCCCCCCATCTTCTTGTCTTTCATCTTCGAAATGCAAACAATGTCTACAACGGAAAACTCTAGCTAAGGCAAGAGTGTCAAACACACAGCAAAAGCTGAGATTGAGAATGTGTGCCACCACTCTGTATAGATCAAGGCTGCTGCATGTCGTTGTAGCAAATTGTATATTGTACTCGCAGGGCTGTCAATTTAAAATATTAGTACATTGGGACATTTTAATCCACAAAACACTGGGGAGCGGGTTATTGAAGACAAATGTGGCAAAAATGTAACATCTTTAGAGTAACGTGCTCTAATAAAAGAAATGATGCCCTCCAGAAATTCATATTCATCCTTTGGCAAAGGCTTGCAACCCTCTGGGTTTGGGATAAAGCTACAAATAAATAAAAATCTCCTTTCCATTGCCTCTTACAATGGCATTACACTAATTTACACTGGCTGATAGTCTGATCCATAGTCGGACATTCATTGTGGTCTGGCTTGTGAATAATACTTCCAGGCCTGCCTAGTGGAAATGGTCCGTCTCTCTCTCTCTCTCTCTCTCTCAAGGAAATAAAGAATTATTTTCTTATCCATTAGTAGCTCACAAATTGGAAAAAATTGAGGAAACAAAAAATTGAGGAAACAAAAAAATTGAGGAAACAAATTGGCCAGAGTGGGAGGACTGTTTACAGACAATCCAAAGTTAACATCATGGAAAAAATATCAAATATGTATGAAGCAAAATAAAGTAGAAACAGCGATAAGGTTTTCATGTGTATATTTATCTGCTGAAAACACTGCACTTGTAAAGTTTCTTTGAATACTAATAGGTATGACAGGTTTTTTAATGCGCTAATGTGGGTTAAGTCAGACTTGTCTGAGTTTTCAGTGGAAGATCTAGAAGCATGGAGCTCTAGGTTGCATAGGGAATTGCATCCTGTAATTATTGTTAGCCTGAAATATACCTGTAACTGGAGACTGTGCGCTGAATTATATGTTTCCCTAAATGAAAATGACAAGTTTATGTTTGTAGGGCCAGATCCTCAGCTGCAAAACTGCTGTAAAAGTCAATGAAACAACACTGATATACCCCATCTTCCACAGCAGCTGAGGGGATTGGGTCACAAGGGCCCAGCATGGGGCCCTGGGAAGAGCATTGTGTTAAAAACAGCTGTTGTACATGAAAGACTGATGTTTACATCATGGGCCTCTCTGCTCTTTCTGCACCTGCCTGCACTCTGAAATGGTGTCAGGACTGGCTGGTTCCCATTTGCAGAGAGTGGAGAGGGAAGGAAGAGAGAGAAAGGAAACTCCTTGTCCCTGAGAGAGGGCTTGTTTCCTCATTCCAAATGCTGGAGCAGGCCACAGGATAGTCTGGCCTGAGAGGGTATGTCTACACTGCAATTAGACACCCATGACTGGCCTATGCCAGCTGACTCGGGCTCACAGAGTGCAGGCTAAGGGGCTGTTTAATTGCGGCATAGACAGCTAAATTTCTGAATTGTTTTTACTTTTTCACTGCAAAAAAATAGCTATGTTAAAGGACTGTTAAAGTTGCACAAGCGAAACACTCAAAAGTTAGGAAATGCCAGAATCAAGGTTCCCTGTGCAACTTTAGCACCCACCCACACATCTATGCATGATGATGACAGATTTCACCCAACATAGGAAGCCTGTGGCAGAGCCAGGAATAGAACTGTGCTTCCCTGGGAGCCCAGGCAGTGCCTTAACATACGAGAACATCCTTTCTCTTCATGTATTGCTCTCCCTCACTGGCTGTCTGCGCTAGCCAGTCTGCGGAATGATGCAATGGAGGAAAAGCTAGGGGGACAGAAGGGAGGAACAGACTAAAAGAATAGTGGCTCAATGGAAGACTAATTGGGATGGGGAAAGAAGGGTGGACACTTATCTGTTGCCTTTTTATCCCCATTCTTTTCCCCCTAGATATCCTTTTCCTCCACGGAGATTGACAGGTCACAGGCCAGTTTCAATGTGATCAGACCGGTGGGAAAACTTAACACAGACTACACCCCCAAACATACTGCCATGGCTCTTGCCTCCAAGTGTTTTCCTCAGATTGTTAGGTGAGTCTCCCTGAGTAGATTTTTCTTTCTTAGTTTAATGAGATATTCAGTCTCAATTAATAATTACTTTTAGGCACTTTGGGCAAACCTTAGCTAGGAAGATACAAACAAGAAATTCACAGACATAACTGAAGGACATACTTTTTGAGTATTTAAATTAATATAACCTAGTTGTCACTGTGACAGGATGGAAATACACATATAAGAGAGCTCTTGTTACTTTACAATGAAAGCTGATGTCGAGGTGGATGCTTTCAATTCTTTTTAACAATTTGCAATGACTTCCCTACCCTAGTCTAGATAGAAAAAAAAAAGGTGTTTTTTAAAATCAAGTTAATTAGCAGGACATGAAACATTGCTTTGCATCTAATCCATCTTAATACACTTTAAAATGAAATTAAGCAAAATCACAAAACAGATGAGAAGTGGGGCAGTCCTCAGAGCTTCAGTTATTATTCGTGGCTGCTTGTTGGGTCTCCCACCCCACCCCCCACACTGTTGGGTAAAGCCCAATCCTTACTCACCCAAGCCACACTCACAAATTGTTTGACCTGGTAGTGGTCAAGTGGGTGCAGATGAGGCCTCTCAGCTCGACTGCTGTTGACAGTTCTGATGTGTTTCTGCCAAATCTGTTCTGGCCTGCCAATTACTGTTGCGGACTGCTCTGTCCACTGATGTTAGCTGTATCTGATCTGTTACTATCTGACTAGGTCTTCCCTGGCCCACAGCGGAAGCTTATACAGGGTAAACTCAAATTCTTCACCCTCTATAACACTGATAGAGAGATATGCACAGCTGTGTGCCCACCCTGCCCCCCGGTATTAATACATACTCTGGGTATAAGTAAAAAGTGATTTTATTAAACACAGAAATTAGGATTTAAGTGGTTCCAAGTAGTAACAGAACAAAGCGAATTACCAAGCAAAATAAAATGAAACACACAAGTTTAAGTCTTGTACAGTAAGAAAACTGAATACAGATAAAATCTCACCCTCAGATGTTTCAATAAGCTTCCTTTTAGAGACTAGTCTCCTTCTAGTCTGGGTCCAGCAATCACTCACACCCCATGTAATTATTGTCCTTTGTTCCAGTTTCTTTCAGGTATACATGGGGGTGAAGAGGCTCTCTCTTGAGCCAGCTGATGACAAAATGGAGGGGTCTCCCAGGGGTTTAAATAGACTTTCTCTTGTGGGTGGAGAACCCCTCCTCTCTCCTATGCAAAGTCCAGCTCCAAGATGGAGTTTTGGAGTCACATGGGCAAGTCACATGTTCATGCATGACTCAGTTTTTATAGGCAGCAGCCATTGTCCACATGCTACCTTGAATGTCCTCATGTAGACTTCTTATGTGGATTGGAGCTTTCCAATATCCATTGTGCATTAATTGCTTCTTGATTGGGCACTTAACTTGCAAATTCCATTCTAAAGAAGCTGATCAAATGCCTTACTAAGGTTATTTAAAAGCAAGCAACTATACAGCCAATATTCATAACTTTGACTACAACAATGACACATGCATACAAATAGGATGAATATATTCAGTAGATCATAACCTTTACATAGATGTGTTACATGGCATATGTAGCATCAAACATATTCCAGTTATGTCACATATACATTCATAAGCATATTTCCATAAAGCCTTATGGGGTGCACCGTCACAACCCCATTCTCCCCAACCTAAATGTGAGCCCTGTACTCCCCCTGCCTCAACACTTCCCACCTTATTGAGTCATACCCCCCACCTGCAGAAAACACTGAAGTGGAGGCTGTTGGGTTGGCTTCAAGGGGCTCTTGACCCTCTTCTGCTCCTTCCCAGGCACAGGAAGAGTGGAAAGGAGCGAAACTGCTCCCTCTCCACTTATGAGCAGCTAGGCTCATTAGCGCCCTCTGAGTCCCACCCTCTAATTGACAGAAGGGGGTCAGAGAGCTGGAGGAGCATGACCTGGGGCAGGGAACTCCATCCATCCCTTCGGGGGATGAGGCAGGGGCTCCATGCCTGGGCCTGGGGCCAGGATAGCCCTGTGCAGAGGTGTGAGGGCGGAGCTGACCCTGGCCACCACATCTCTTCCTGCACGGAACCAGGCCATCCCCTGCTGTCCCAGCATAGCCACCCACCCCACCTCTTCCTTCAGGACTAGGCCATCCCATGCTAGCCCAGCCCGCCTCTACTTTCAAGGGCCGGGCCATCACCCATTGTGCCCCAACACTGAGCCCATCCTGCATCTTCCTTCAGGGCCATGCCATCCCCTGCTGTGCCCCACTGCTTCCTTAATTGCAGTCCTTGATTCGTCTGGACAATGATGATCATGATGGATTCTGGAGATTGTCCTTTGCTGGCTGTCCTTGGGGGTCAAGCGTTACAGCTGTTGTAACTGTGCCCTGAAAAATCAAAAAGCTAAGTGCTGTAGCCAAGGATAAAAGGTATCAAGTGTAGTTAGGGTATAGAGATAAAATATAAGAATTAATGTTTTAACACAGGGCCTACAGGGCTCAGGCTTGTAAAATATTTACCATAGCCAAATTAGCATTTCCAATAAATTAGCTTTATTGCAAAGATAAATTAACATAAGTAGTTAATAATTAAACCTGCTGAGCTGGTGTCTATGTCCGTGATATGCTGATGTTTTGAAAATATCAGCTAAGTTTGGATAATAATGTCTATTAGAGATCAGTAGACACCACAACATGACTAGCTGCGGTGAACTGTCAGAGACTTCCTTATCTGTTACTGTGGTGATAAGGTGACATAATCGTTAATGAGTAGAAGAGAAATAACAAGTTAGCCTATGAAAAATGGGGCACCCAAAAAGGAGTGAGGTGTGGAGGTTCAAATAAGGAAAAGAAGTTAAAACTTCATAAATATGGATGAGCCCCAGCTAGTGTCAGTGTAACACATTATAAAAGCTGTATCCTGGCCCGCATGCCTTGGTGGGGGAGACACCATGATGATGACCACTGGCGGTGCTGACCATGGTGAGGATAATGATGAACACATCAGGTTTTTCCACAAGGCATGCAGTAAATAATGCAAACACAGGGGAACTCGGTTTATCTCATGCAACTGGGACCGGGGCCAGATTGGATAATCAAAAATTCAGATAATCAGCAGAATGGGCAGAGAGGTTATTTTAAGTTGCGGAGTTGCTTTGAAACTAGCTGACCCTCCCAGGCAGCAGGGCTCGGGCTGCAGCTTGTAACTTCGCTTCACGGCTCCCTGTGGCTTGGGGTCCTGGGCAATTGCAACAAAAAGGATGAGAAACACTGTTCCTGTTTGTGCACTGGTGGTTCGGTTACTACAGAGAGCGGAATAACGGAGGCTCGGATAAGCGGGGTTCTACTGTACTAAAATAAAAGGGATAACTGGTGCAAACACACAGGTGGGGCTACAATTACACATCACAGATGAAATCATAATTACACTTTCACCACAAATTTCAAGTAAGGGCATGGAAAAGGGGTCTTTTCCCTTCTCCTCTCCAAATATACATTATGGGCTAAATTTTGTCTTGGCCTCCATCAATAAAGAGAAGAAAGTTGCTCCAGAATTAGCACATCTCCAGAAACACGGGCCAGTGGAAACTCGTTTCTATTTACAATAGTATAGGACACAGCTGAAGCCCATCTGCACCTGTTCTTTACCAGTGCTGAGCAGCAGAGAGAGAAAGGGAAAGCCCTGGCAAAAATATATATATTACCCCTACCAGGCTCCTTCAGCACAAACCCTGCACAACTTAATCCATCTAGAAGGTCGAATATGTCAGTCCAGAAAACCAAAGCTGCTTCTTTTCCTCTCCATCCTCCCTGCCAACTTGTAAGATCCTGGCTAATTTGGAGCAGTTTATTGAACTAAGCATCCCATCATGCCGATAGGGGCTGATCCAGCTCTTCTTGAAGTCAATGGAAAGACCTGGATCTTACCTTCAAATTGTGTTACAAGAATGTGAAGCACTTCCAGGAATTAACATTATACCTTAAAACTTAATGGTATTTCTGCTGTATTTGTATGAGAGAGGATTTTCAAATGTTCACTGGTTTGTCACCGCAGTACTATTTTTCTTAAAATGTACCAGAACAGATACTGCACGTTAAGTACTAGTCACATGCCAAATTCCATGTTTCAAGATTCAGTTGTTTTGAGAAAAGGAGGACTTGTGGCACCTTAGAGACTAACCCATTTATCTGAGCATGAGCTTTCATGAGCTACAGCTCACTTCATCGGATGCATTCAGTTGTTTGGAGTTATTCCAAACATATACAAGTCACAATAATGAACAGGAAATGTATTTTCTCCTTTTCATAACTAAAAGGTCAAAATGTCTTTTTGCTCAAACTTTCCAAAATATTCACCTCTGTACAAAGATCAAATATCGAAAATGTATGCCCCAAAGGTAAATATTTTAGTAAGTTATGGCCTTTGAAAATGCTGTGTTAGCAAGGAAATGGTTTGCAACCTTAACTATGACATTTACTTGCTTTTGTGTTTTAAAAAGAAATATGCACCCCAGTTCTTAGGAACACTCATACCTGTATCTGTTTAGGGATGGGCCTGGGCCACAAAGTTTAGATCTGGATCTGAACTTGTTTGGGTTGTTCCAATTCAGGATTTTGGGTCAGTATCCATCTCTAATTTCAGTATGCGAATGAGTCTGTTCTCTTTCAGGAAGTGATGCCATTTTGATGATACTGCAAAGAAAGGATTCTATGTAACTGAAAGTAAAGTAGGATTGAGATACCACAGCGCCATTAGAAAGCAATTTAAATCAATTCTAAATCATTTGTTTCAGTTAGCATTTGATTTAATCATTATCAAATCATCCATTTTCCCTTCCATTATAGATCTTCACTTATAACTCTGAAGCTTCCTAATGTCCAGTGTCTTCACAGTTTTCTTTACATTTGTATATTTATACTGTTTGCAAGGTAGCATGACAAGCATCAGACAGGACATAACATTTTCAAAAGTTGAAGCCAATTCTTTCAATTCAACTGTGTAGGAAACAGACACCTTCCAAACTGATTGGTAATGATTCATTTTTATTTTATTTGGACACCTTTAAAAGCATTTTTAATGATTTACTCTTCTCTGTAGTTAGACACAGAAATTAGGAACCTGTTTCTGCTGCTATTGCCTTCAATGGGAGCAGGATGTGGATCCTAGAATATTTTTGATATTACACTAGAGATTTCATTTATTCTGAAATTGTTAGTTATCATGGAAGTAACTTCCTTTCTTTCTGCTTTACTATTACTACTTAGGTATTTTAACGTTCTTACAAAAGGACTCATCCCTTGCAAACTGGTGGAAACAGTAAGACTCGGGTAACCTGAGAAAGCTCTTAATGGGAAATCTGAGAAGGTGCATAGCCACAGTTCATCAGGAAGTAGCCACCACACTGAGTGGTCCATCTCACCTTTATGATCCTAAAAACAAATCAAAGCAACATGCAATTATAAGGAATGCTTACCAAATACAATGCAGTCTCTAGTGGACAGCTAATTCCTGTCCATGCCAAACAGTAAAATAAATAAATCAGATTCAGGTAAGAACATTTTTTTTTGTTTGTTTCACTGGCAGGCAAATTGAGAAGAGACTTTAATGCAAGGGGACAGTCTATTTCTCCTCTTCTATTTCTAATATGAGAAATCAGAATCAGGTATTTCTTAATTTTAACCACCTAGATTTTGGGTTAGTTAGCCACAAGATCTGGGGCTTAGCCTGCTGGTCAGAAGGAATGATGATCTAGCATTCTGATCAGCCACACCCTTACTAGTCGGCCTCACTTTATCCAGTCCAACTCTCAGAACAATAACAATAACAATAATTCCAGATCTGAAATATTTTGATTCTACTGAGCTCTCCAAGATGGAAGCACAGCCCTGAACACACTGAAGCCACTTTTGGGACACATGAAGAAAGTGACCAACTACCCCTAATTTTTTTAAGTGCTTCCTATGGTTTGCAGACATAAGACTAGATTGTCCTCTACACTGGAAAAGTACAGGAGACAGGAAAACTCAGAGAATGAAATCTTATGACATTTGCACAGCTTTGCCCTGTATGGGAAGAAATTTGGCTCCACACACCTACAAATCCCCTGCACAACAATGCTTTCTGGTATCACAGCTTTATGAATGACACAGTGCCCGAAGAACAAGTTTTTCCCTTAGAAATGTGCTAGACTTCACTGTGTTACTTATATTTTATAAAGCTTCCTCAGAGTTGTCATTCAAGATATCCATAGATAGGCCTCATTCCCTGTTTCTTCTACAAATTTCTGTCTAAAGACTAATAAGAATAAGTTCTTTTGTGTGCATAATAGAGTGTTTTTTCATTACCTATCAACTTAATTTTTAAAATAATCTCATAAGAGCTCTCTGTGACGTTGCACTTCATATGATTTATGAAAATATGCTAATAAGTGTGAATATAATGTAACTGGAATATGCTTCATGCAAAAGGTCTCTTGTAAGGTATCATTACAAAGCTTATAATCTACTGAGTGTGTTCATCCTATTTGTATGAATGTATCATTCTTGTATCTGAAACTAGAAATATGAAATATAACTCTGAGGTCCTATTGTAATTATGCAAAGTGTGGGCCATTAATGGTGGTTTGGAATCTTGATGGCTCCGATTAACCAGGACAATTAACTGTAGATGGCTCTGTTTACTTGCAAGCCTTCCTGTGCGTCAGGCCAGGAAGAATGGAGGCTTGGGATCTCACAAGACATGTCACCTGGTACTGAAATCCATTTTAAACCTGGTGCTTTTCCATTTAGAAGGAGGGGTGGGGATCCAGAGAGACAAAAGATTCCTGCCTTGTGCCAAAGCTATACAATGGGGTGGAACAGAACAAAGGGGCTGCAGCCATAAGACTATCCTAGTTACCACCTGAGTTGGAACAAGGACTTTAACAGGGGAAAGGACTGGGCCCAGACTAGGAAGGAGTCTAGTCTGTGAAAGAAGCTTAGTGGAACATCTCTGAGGGTGAGATTTTATCTGTATTCAGTTTCTTAATGTATTAGGCTTACACTTATGTGTTTTTGTTTTATTTTGCTTGGTGACTTACTTTGTTCTGTCTGTTATTACTTGGAACCACTTAAATCCTACTTTTTATATTTAATAAAATCACTTTTGCTTATTATTGAACCCAGAGTTAGTGACTAATACCTGGGGGAGCAAACAGCTGTGCATCTCTCTCTACCAGTGTTATAGAGGGCGGACAATTTATGAGTTCGCCCTGTATAAGCTTTATACAGAGTAAAACGGATTTATATGGGGTTTAGATCCCACTGGGAACTGGGTATCTGGGTGCTGGAGACAGGAATACCTGCTAAGTGGTTTTCAGTTAAAGCCTGAAGTTTTGGGGGAAGTGGTTCAGACCTGAATCTGTGTTGGTAGCAGGCTAGCGTGTCTGGCTCAACAAGGCAGGGTTCTGGAGTCACAAGCTGGCAGGGAAAACAGGCTCAGAGGTAGTCTCAGCATATCAGGTGACAGTCCCAAGGGGGTTTCTGTGACCCAACCCATCACACTCCCCAGGTCTCTCTCTTCATAGAAATTTTTCATAAAAATATAGATATGAAAGTATCGTTTTGCTATTCATATGGCAGATACATCAATAGAAAATGTTTTCAAATTAGAAAATAGAGATTCAAATGACCAGATTGAAGTACTACAAACTTTACTAAAAAAGTAAATAAACACATAGAGCAATTATTGCCTTGATGAATTTGATTAAATATTTTGCGCTGACAAGATCCTTTATTTATAAAGACTGGATCTGTGGTCAGTATAAAAAGAGATTTCAAATTTCTGCAACACCAGCATATTTAATATGCAGCTAAGTAGCTGATGCAGTCACTTACCCAATTTACTGTTTCCTCAAAACCTTATGTTGTTGGAGTCAAACTCTGAGTGAGAGAGAGATTATTCTGGAATGCCAGAGCTACATAAAAGTCTGTTTGTTTGGTAGTAGAGAGAAATATATGAGGAAAAAAATGAAGCAACATTTCCATTTGGCCAAACTATTAATAATCAGAATTACAGAAATTAGAGACGACAAAGAGCTGTTAATGTGTTTAGTTTACCTCTGGCCAGGGCAGGATTCTTCCCAATTGCCTTTAATGTAAAACACACACACACAAGCAGCAGTAGCATACAGAAAAATGTATTTGGGGGTTCTAGGTATCAGTATCTTGTGATAGTGCCAGATTTGCAAAAGCTGGTCTCCCTTTTTTATGATGGCAAATATGGGGGCACTGGGTTGCAGACCTAATTTGTACCATAATTGTGTGTGTGTGCGTGCGTGTAATTATTTGGGCACAATCATTGTCCCATGGATGGCTGGCTACCTGACCTGCAGGAGCAATTAGATATTTACACCTGCATTTACATTAGTTGGATGTCTAAATAACTATGCCGACAATTTTACAGGTTAAAAAAAAAAAAAAGAGAGAGGCTGGTAAAAGCCAGGAAGAAAATGCTGGTGCTTACTCTTTAAAACTAATTTAAATGCAGCACTAGAAAATAATAGCCCCGTATTAGTAGGAGGATAGATTACATGGCTTTAACAGGTCTTTTCCATCTCTAATATATCAGACACTCCAGCTGAACAGCATCATTGTGGCAAATACTCATTCAAATTGTATTCTGTCTTGGTCAGGGGTGCAATTATTAGTTGAATTATATTCCTTTTTTTCTGTCACTACAGCTGCTAACAGACCAACTGAATTATACTTACTGTACATTTAAAAAAAAATAATCAAACATTTGTCAGTCCAAGGGCCACACACGAGAAAGCCTTTAAAACTCTGAAATGTCAGACACCATCCTAAATACATTGTCAGTTCTTTTGGAAAATGAAAAATGCCAACTTTCTAATGCCACTGCTGGAACAGACACACATTTACCTTTGTACATGGAAGACAATATCGTCAGATAGAGATTCAGATGGACCATAATTTCAAGTACTCATTACAGGAGAATATTAAGAGTGCAAGTGTCCACTATATTTCCATTATAGACACAAATTATGTAAGCAGTTATGTAATCAACCAACATATAAATAGCAGTGTGTCCTAGCTCCTAGGGAGCACCTTAATTCCAGGCACTGATGCTCAATCGTGAGTTGCAAGACAGAGCTGTATCGATCACATCTACACTAATTGAGCATGCACATGACACTGAATACATTCCCAAACTCTTGTCCCATCATTCACTGGGCTCAATGTAACTCCTGGAATAGATTTTTCTGAGGGCAGACTCTTCTTTGGCTGGTCAGGAACTGGAAGGAGCTACCCCCAAGGCATTATGAGTAGACAAAACAGATTTGATTTATTCAGATGTTCTCATCTGGCTGAAAATCAAACTAAAATACTTCACTAAAACCAGTCCTTATAATCATCTGCACCAATTATTGCTGTTTGGAGAATAATGCTCATAGCAGAAAGAACAGTCACCAAAACATGCCATTTTCTCTGCTACTTTGGATGAGCACAGGAAACTCTTACTTTCAAATTTTTCAATCAGAATCTGTGGAACCAGAAATATCCCCAGCATATTTCTGTTAAGTTTGCATGTAACTTACCCTTGTATAGTTTTATGGATCTCTTGACTGACCTATTTACATTTCACTGGCCTTCAATTGAGGTCCACAGAAAAACATTTTAATATTTATTCTAATGTTTTTTTTAAAAAAACATTTTAAAAGATGTTTATTAAAGCCACTGTCTTGGAATAGGTCTCTGAAGAGTGACCACTTATTTTTAAAGAAAGGTGACCTGTTTCTCCACAGCAAGACATTGATTTCTACCTTGAATTTCAAAAATTGTTTTGTTCATTTAGGATTGATCTTGTTAGATCTTACATGGTAGAGTCAGGGCTGTCAATATTTATTGGAGGCCTCCAAGGAAAGCCAAAGTTGTTCCAGGACATGGTAATGGCAATTTAGAAAGTGTCATTCCCCTTCTAAATCAGGACTGTCCCAATGTCCAAGCACACTATAAAGAAGCATTGTGATGCTAGAAGTGATGTCTTGCAGATGAGATGCAAACCCACAGTCCTGACTATTTCTGGTCTTTAAAGAGTTTAGCATTTTCATGAGAGGGCCTACAATGAGAATCAAGGGCTCCCAGCACCTCTCTAAAGTTGTTTGGTACCTTCCAGAATCAGTCCTCACACTAGATTTTATCAGAGAAAATACCCATATTCCATAAGACAAACGAAAACTGAGGAAGTAATGGGCTTAGAAATAACATTTGGTTTTATTTTTAAGTTTGTTTTTATCTTTCTGTTCTTCCCTACTGTTGTCTGAATTTATATTATCTTCAGATTCTCTAATCTGTATTGTTATAGTTTATTGATACTTCAGGCTACTGTTTCTTTTTAACTCTCAGGTCAGCATCTGTTGATTATCACTCAATTTTAGTTCCCAGGACAGAGAAAGCACATGGAAAATGCAAAAAAGAAGGTAGGTAAATGGGAAGGAAGCTCAAGTGATTAATAGGAACATACTGAGTAAGTAAAAATAAAAATACACAAAAAACGTGTACATGATTCCTATTGCATATCCTAATAAAAACGCTATGGACTATTAATATGCTTAACACATGTGCGCACAGATTTTTACATACAAGCATTAGTGGTTTTCACAAAAGTTACTGATGTGGCTTGATAATTAGGTGGCTTCTGCTGAGCTTTTGCAGATGTGGTAGGTTTGGGGTGAGGATGTGCTTTCATCTGTCTGGAATTGACACAGCCGACAGAGAGAAGGAAGTTTTGATAATATTATGGAAGTTAGAGGTATAAATTAACTATTAGATCATCAAATCCACCATCTTACAGCTGATGCTACAGCTACAGGGCAAAATTCTCTGGTGGAACTCCCTGCGATAGATATGGCAATTTCCTGCAATATCCTTGAAAAACCTTATTGAATTAAGTTTAAGTATCTTTGGAGTCTATTGTATTAAATGCAAAGGTTATGTGTTAGTGTGGTACTGGATCAAAGGACTATACTGTACAATGTGGTATAAAAGATCTTTTGGGACAATACATGTAAAGTGGATTTCCCGGGAAAAATCTAGGAGGTGGTGAATGCAAATTCTCCACCCCAGGTTATGCAAAAACCCAGCCTTTTAAAGCTATGCTCTGAGGAGTGGGCCTTTGTCTGCTGATGACCTGTCACATGAGGTCAAGATCAAAGGCTCAAACTGCATAAAGAAAAGACTGATCTATTAATGTGTGTGTGTGTGCTTGTTCTCAGCTAAGACTGTATGAATGGGTAACCACAGAAAAAACCCCTATATGAGGTTTGAAGGACTGACTCCCACCAGAGCCTTTGTGATCTCTGGTAAGTTGTAGGTTCTTTATTGTTTCAACGTTTTTGCTGTAATGCTTTCACCTTAAGAATAAATGTGCTTGCTTTTAACAAGCCGTGTGGTAACTCATAACCATTGGCAACTACATTGTTTGTAGCCTTCTGAAGAGAAAGCAAAGTGAAGACCTGGCCTGTTTAGGCAGTCTGACTTGCTGAGAATATCACAGTACAGGCAGGGATCTGTGCAGAAGGGAAAGAGACATGGGTCTCTGCCCCAGAGAGATGACAGCTGAGGAGCTGGGAACCTTGGGGGGAAAACAGTTGCAGTTGTCCTGAACTGTGACACTCCCTACCACCAGAAATGAGGATGAGCCCATGTCTCAATTCCCTTAGACCAGGGGTTCTGATACTTCATTGCACCGTGATCCCCTTCTGACAAAAATTACTACACAACCCCAGGAGTGAGGACCAAAGCCCGAGTCTGCCCGAGCCCCGCTGCCCTAGGTGGGGGGACCAAAACCCAAGCCGAAGAGCTTCGGCCCCGGGTGGGGGGCCTGTAACCTGAGCCCCATCAGTCACAGCTGAAGCCCTTGGGCTTTGGCCCTGGATAGTTGGACTTAGGTTCTGGATTTGGCTTCAGCCCCAGGCCTCAGCAAGTCTAATGCCAGCCCTGGCCACCCCATTAAAACAGGGTTGCAACCCACTTTGCGACCCACAGTTTGAGAACCACTATGTTGGACCTTAATTAAGCAAGGTACTTAAACACATGCCTAATTTTAAGGAAACAAGTAGTCCTACTGAATTGAACCACACTGACTAAAGACCTTACATCACAATGCAAAGCGCACCTCTTTACACAGACCATCCCCCATTAAAATAGCCTCAACGTGGCCAGAGAACTTTCTTCACCCAAAGATCCCTTCCCCTAAAGCATTCAAAAAGATGCAAACTAATGGAAGGAGCGGAGACAAATAATCAGCTATGCTTTCTCTCCCCAACTAGGTTCTCAGTTGTACCCATCCTCATAGTGTCTGAGTGCCTGACTAGAGAGTAACTGTCTCTAGTCTTTGCTCACATACTTCAGCAGGTTAAAAATATCTAGGTGATAGGCACAGTAGAAATACATAGCTAGACAGCTACTAAAAATAGGATGTGGGGAAATGGCAAACAAATATGAGACCTTTGGATCCCAAACTTGTCAACTTACTCGTCTTTCACCTTAACTAAATGAGAGAGTTATTAATACATTGTACATTTTAGGATTAGGATTTGCTAGGAAAGGAAGAAGCCAAATTTAAAGATCAGCCGCAAGAAATATATGTTAAGAATAGCACCACATGAAACCATATACTACAGCCAAAAACAACATCGAGGAACTAGGAGAAATACAGTGAAATGTTAGGTCTCAGAAAATCTGTAAGTTCCTTACAGAAAGGAACACTGCTGTAGTTCTTTATGAAACTGCTATTACTGAATCACTCTATGATGAGCTAAATAAGGCAAGATTGCAACTGATTGCATTTCTTGAGCATTCATCCTGTAATGACCCTGCAACATTTCTACTAGGGACATATTCAGAGTAAACACAGAGGTCTATTGAGAAATGGGCTGGGTGAGCAATTTTAGCATATCGCTAGCATATTTGCATTGTTAACGTGGGATGGATTTCTGGCACCATACCAGGTTATGTACTTATCTAAAGTGAAAGTCTAATTTGTGCGCTCATCATTAGGCTATGCACTCTGTGTCCAAAAGCAAACTTTATGCAGGTGTCTACTGATAGGAACATGTCTATCATAATCAGCTTTCTTGCAGACCAAAAGCCAAGCAAGCAGAACAACAGGAAAGAAGTTTAACATGTAAATCCGGACATTATTATCTTAGTGAAGTCTTTCACTGAGTTATTGAGAAAACAAGAATTGATAGAAGGCTCGTGACTGGAGGAATGCTAATGTGCCAATATTTAAAAAGGGAAAATGAGCTGACCTGGGTTATAGGCCTGTCATTCTGACATCAATCTGGGCAAGATAATAGAACAGCTGATACAGGACTCGATAATTGATTAATGCCAATCAACATGGGTTGATGGAAACCAGATCCTGTCAAACTAATGATATCTTTTTTTTGATGGCAGTACAAGTTTGTGCGATAAAGGGAATTTTGTTGATGTAATATATTTAGACTTCTGTAAAGCATTTGACTTGGTACTGCATTACACTTTGATTAAAAAAAACTAGAAAGATATAAAATTAACATTGCACATTAACTGGATTAAAAGCTGGCTAACTGATAGGCCACAAACTGTAATTGTAAACAAGGACTCCTCATCTATCAGATTTGTTTCCAATGGGGTCCTGCAAGGATCAGTTCTTGACCCTAACATTTTTATTAATGATCTGGAAGAAACCATAAAAAAAATTATGGCTAAAGGTTGCAGATGACTCAATAACTGGGGAAGTGATAAATCATGAAAGGGACAGGTCACCTATAAAAGTGATCTGGAACGCTTGGTACGCTGAGTGCAAACAAACAATATGCATTTTAATAGGGCTAAATGTAAACGTATACATCTAGGAAGAAAGAACATAGGCCATACTTACAGGATGGGGGACTCTATTCTGGGAAGCAAGATCTCTGAAAAAGATTTGGAGGTGTGGTAGATAATCAGCTGAGCATGAGCTCCCAGTACGATTCTGTGGCCAAAAGGGCTAATGTGACCTTTGGATGCATTAGCAGGCGAACCTTGAATAGGAGAGAGGTTATTTTACCTCTGTACTTGGCACTGGTGCAACAACCGCTGGAATACTATGTCTAGTTCTGGTGTCCACAATTCAAGAAGGATATTGATAAATTGGAAAGGATTCAGAGAACACCACCACAAAGACTAAATGATTAGAAAACATGCCTTATAGTGACAAACTCAGGGAGCTCAATCTATTTAGCTTAATAAAGAGAAGGTTAGGGAGTTAACTTCATTACAGTTTATAAGTACCTACACGGGGAACAAACGTTTAATAACGGGCTATTCAATCTAGCAGAGAAACATGTAACAGTCAAATGGCTGGCCATTGAAGCTAGACAAATTCAGATTGGAAATAAGGTGTACACTTTTAAGAGAGAGAGTAATTAACTATTAGAACAATTTACCAGGGGTAGTGATGGATTCTCCATCACTGACCATTTTTAGATAAAGATCGGATATTTTTTGAAAAGATCTGCTTTAGGAATTATCGTGGGTAAGTTCTATCGCCTATATTGTACAGGCGATCAGACTAGATGATCACAATAGTCCCTCTTCTGGCCTTGCGATATATGAACCTAAGAAAGAGCAGGAAGCAGCTGGAAGAAGTTGGGGGAGAGGAGCACTGTCTTGCTGACCAGAAGAGTGTGTGTGGGGGGGTATTAATACCCCATCCAGCCCCAAAAAACCCTCTCTTACCTTGACTGGGCTTGCACCTGTCAAATATAAAGGGAAGGGTAACAACCTTCCTGTATACAGTACTATAAAATCCCTCCTGGCCAGAGGCACAATATCCTTTTACCTGTAAAGGGTTAAGAAGCTCAGGTAACCTGGCTGGCACCTGACCAAAAGGACCAATAAGGGGACAAGATACTTTCAAATCTAGTGGGGGGGGGGGGGCGGAGAAAGGGTTTTGTCTGTCTGTTCTGTGTTCTTGCCGGAGAGAGATCAAGAAAGCAAGCAATCCAACTCCATTAGAATTATTAAGTACTAGCAAGGAAATGCATTAGTTTACTTTTGTTTCGGCTTGTGATTTTCTCTGTGCTGAGAGGAAGGTGTATTCCAGGTTTTCTTTTTGTAACTTTAAAGTTTTTGCCCAGAGGGAAATCCTCTGTGTTTTAAATCTGATTGCCCTGTGAGATTAGCTTCCCTTTCTTTTACCATTTTTCTTTCTAAAAAAGTTCTGTTTCTTTTAAGAGCCTGACTGATTTCTCTATTGTCCTAAGACCCAGGGGTTTGGGACTGTGATTGCTTTGTAACCAATTGGTTAGGATATTATTCTCAAGCCTCCCCAGGAAAGGGGGTGTAAGGGCTTGGGGGGATATTTTGGGGGAATAGGAACTCCAAGCAGTCCTTTCCCTAATTCTTTGTTAAATCACTTGGTGATGGCAGCGTACCCTCCAAGGGCAAAGAGTTTGTGCCTTGGGGAAGTTTTACCCTAGGCTGGCAGAAATAAGCTTAGGGGGTCTTTCATGCAGGTCCCCACATCTGTACCCTAGAGTTCAGAATGGGGAGGGAACTCTGTCAGCACTCATGAAATTTTCAAAAGGACCAGTTTTCCTCATGACCCACTGTGGGCATTACCCTAGTCACCCTTTTTTCCTGAGGGTCCAGTAAGGATATTTTCCCCTTACAGATTGGTGGAGGCCAGTGTGGATAGGAAGGTTCACTTTCCCCACAGAACATCTGGGACTCAGGAGTTAGGTTCTAACATTGTAACTTAGTATTTAAAACCCATGGCAGATGTCCAGTACAGGTACTCCTTACGGAAGGGATACAGTTATCAGAGAAAATGGATCAAAAGAGGATTTGAATGAAAGCATCTTTTACGGGAGCTGAGGGAGTTTCAGGGCCCTACATCTGGTACAGTGGAAAGCTGACTGCCTCCTTTTAGAGCCCCCTTTTAGCTCAGACAAAGGAAGGGCAGCGGAGCACCAGCATTGGGATGGCTGGGACCAGGTTGCAGATTATGTAGAAATGATTAAGGAATGATGATGCCCTGCACTGTTAAATTCATTGCCAGGTTCTTCCAGATATTTTAAGAGAATAAACTTGCAGCCTAATTAAACCACATCCTACTCTCTTTCTTCCAGAGTGGTCAGACAAGGCTCTAGTTTTTCTTCTTTGTTCATTTGTGCTCGTCTCAGTGATGCACAGGGATAAAATCCTTGCGCTGAGTGATCTCGCTGAAATAGGGATAAGAATAATAATTTTGTTATGTGAAATCTACAAACCAAAAAGCATAAACAAATCATAGCTCATTCATGATAGGGCCTTTAGCAAGATAATATGGTATATACCAATGCAGGTGTCTCCAAGAAGATGGACGAGGTGCGGAAGGGGGGAGAATGAATGCATAGATGACACACAAGGTAGTAAATAAGTTATCCATATTTTTAATTGCCTCCAAAATTTTCTTCTAAGGTAAAACTCCCCACACCTAGTGTGGGGCCATGGAAAGCCCTGTGTGAGTGATCCCAAAAGAAAAAATAAGCAGTTGGGTTCTACATATGGTCATGGATATATCAAAACTGCTCAAAATATCCAGAATCTGCAAGCCCCCTGCATACCATGGAGCCAAGCTCCGTGGTAGCTCACCCTATAGACATGTAGAGGGTAAATTATTGTAGGGCAATTGGGTAAGTGGTAGGGGTCAGTGGATCCATTAACTCTGCAGACCCACTGACCACAAATCCTGCACAGTGCGTGTGTAGAAAGCTATGTCTGCTACTAGACCACAGGATATAGTAATGGACACAGGCTGGCTAGGCAAGTGCTTCAAGTCCAGCCTCTGGGTGGGAGAAAGGAGGATTCCATCTTTCTCAGTCCCAATATTTGTCCTCCCTGTGCAAAGCCTGTTTACCTGGGCTTTGGGGAGAGTCGTGATGGGTACCAGAATTTCAGCCCTATTGACTATTATCCATCTAACACATCACTTTTCTCACAAGGAAGAGGAGAAGATGACAAAGAAAAAGGAAATGGCAGGGGAGCTCATTAAATCCCCATAATAGCAGCCCATTTCTCCTTTTATTAAAGTCACACTTTTCATCTCTGTTTTTAATTAAAATATACAAAATTCGAAATAGATTTGATCCCTTAGAATAGTTACATAGGCTATTTCAGAAGAAAGTTCAGATTCTGGAGTCTAGCTAAACTTCGCCTCCCATTCCACTATCAAAAGTTACATGCTATACATGCATCAAACTGATAGTACATATTTTCATGATATTTAAAATATTTATTTACTTGGCATATCGTAGATCTATCTTCCCTGTAGAATCTGCAGTACATTTAGTCTGAGAGATACAGTCATTTTCTTTATTGGTTATTGATTCATACCTGAAGCTGAATACTTTGAGATATCTAGACCATCTTCTTGCCCACATCAGCTGAGATTGGTCTTTGTACACAGTGTGATCTAGATCAGGCAAACAAAAATTGTTGGAATAGTATATTTCTTTATTTCCACTTACCCATACTCAGAGGCTAATAATATGTGTTTTAATACTATGGACTGACAAATGTAGTGCACAGGTTTGTCGTTACAGCACCCGGTAAATGGAAGACAAACATGTAACCGAAATCATACCAATGATGTTTTATTAAACTTTTTAGACATTTATTTAAATATATAATGTACTATATATTTGGAGACAATAGACATTCGATGAGCTGCAGAGCCATATCAAAGAACATTGAACCATGGTGATAGCCCTGTGATAAATGTTATGAACCAATTAAAAAGTTTGCAAAGCCTATTACATATATACAAGGAAGATTCTAAAACATTCTTTCAGTTAGCTTCTCTGGGTTTAGAAATTTTGTAGTGGCTTTTAAAAAGAACTGTACACAGATTCCTCCCACTAAAGTATTATTAGGAGAATATCTGAATTGTGTCATGTGTGGAATCATCCCTTTCATTATCAGACATTTACATTGCAAATTATTAGTCAGATCACTTCCAACAACAACACTTTCCTTTGGGTAATTTGGCAAATGAAGGCAGACAGCTTGATTCCGATGTTCACACCTCCTGTGTGTGCATGTAAACTCAGATAACAGCCTTATTTCAAGAGGAGACTATTATTTCTCATTACATTACTGTAGAGCAAATTAACACATATACATGGAATTATACTACAAGTGTTTATTGAATCTTTATTCCTTCAATGTTAGTATAAATTATTACTGCTTGTCCCTGTTAATGAACTGGGGAAAAATACAGAGAGCCACACTATATAAATAGATTTGTTTTAAAGCATCAATATTCATTTAGAAGTCAATTAGGAAATTGAAACACACATATTAAAATGCAGATTTTAATAAAGCATTTGATATACTCTCTCATGAGAGGTTATACACAAAGTTCATTCAAATTTGGGATTAGAGAACAGTTACATGGAATGAAAAGAGACTGAAGGAACAAAAACAAAGGGTAAAGATAAACACCAAACTATTGAATGGAGGAATGCATCAAGTGGGATACAGCAGGGATGCAGTACTTTGTCCTGTCATATTTAAAATGTTCTCTAATGATCCAGAAAGGGGAGTAAACTGACATTAGTAAAATTCGTAGGTAAGATTACATTTGGAGACATTGGCAACATCAGTTAGGACAGAGGAATAATACCTAGTTCTCATGAAGGTTTAAAATGTGCCAAAAAATAATAATAAATAAATACAAAAAGATTCAACTTAGAAGGATTCGTATCATTTTACCCAGTATATTAATTTGTAACATATGTTGAATGGGAGAGAGCAATATCAAAGAAAGTAATGCGCAGTAATATAGGATTTCGAATTTTTTTGTTTTAAGTCTTGTGACAAGATGGCCTATGTACATATGGTGGGTGCTGAGCTTTTCTTGGGGGTGGGGGGGAGGGAGGGGAGAGGGAGGTAAGACATCACCCCTTACCCCTGCTCTTGAGCGCCAAGAGCCCCGCTAGTGGCCCGGGAAGGTGGTGGAGGGAAATGGGGAGGGGTCTAGGTTTGCTCCTTGCTCTGAATCCCAGTCCCTCTCAACCCTTGTGGGTTTCTTACCCTCAGTCCTTAAACGCTGGGGGAGGGAGTCTCCATGCCCTGCCGGGGCAGGATCTCTGTTACTTCGGTTCTCTGGTCTTTCAAATCTCACAACACACCTCCAAGCTCCAGTCCTCTCTCCCTCCTCCTACCCTGACTGCCTGAAGCAGGGGGATTTATTAGGTTCCTGACAGGGCCTTAATTGACTACAGATGCTCCAATTAACCTGTAGCAACCCTCCCTAGTCTACAGGGAACCACGCCTTAATTATGCTAGGGCTTATATATTTCCCCTCTATCGCTGCTCCCTCACCCTCCTGTATCACAGTCTGCAATATGACATGGCAGCACAAAAAGATCAAGGCAATTTTGAGCTGCCTACACAGAGGCAGAGTATGAAAACAGAACCAACTCTCTCTCAGTATTATTCTGGCAAGACCACACCTGGAGCTCACACTTGGTATCACGATACCAGAAAGATATAGAATTCAAAGACTGCATGGTAGGAAATTCAGAAAAGATTAACCAGAATTAATGGGGCCAGGAGGTGCTGATTTATAAGTAAGGCTGGATTTTAAAAGTCACTATCAACCAAACAATCCTTTATAAGGTACTAGACATATTTTCATTGCACACTTGAAGAGACAAAGAACTTCTACTCACAATATTAGCTTGTAGGAACTTTACTTTGAACTATTTCAAAAGGCTACGTATAATTTGTGAATAACTTGCTTTTATTAAAATTGGTTGTATTTTGGAACCAGTTAAATGTTCTGGAATGGCTTCTTCAGGGAAGTTTTTGTTCACTTGGAAGTTCATTCAGTTCTAGCAATCTTCATAGACACAAATTGCCTGGTTTTACATTCCTGCAGTTATCATTTAGCAATGCAGAACAACATGAGAAGAATATTCTTGCACTATGGACTACCTATGCATAGACACACTTATATGCAATACATTTCCAATCTGGACAATATTGAGCAAGAACCTGAGAAAATAATGTTTCTCTTTTCACTGAGTCCAGCTGAGCCATTTCTTGAATTTCTTGCATATAGATTCTAAGGTATGCTTTCCACTGGCATTGTCCTGAAAGGTTGACATACTAGAAAAGATCTGATCCTCCAACTTTAAGTATATGCAGCCTGGGCAGGGTTAAAATCTCACTGCTTCAAAGAACTTTGCAGTTGGCAGATAAAAACAACCATTCTGCTCCTGACCAAAGCTTCTGGGCACAAATTACGAGGGTATTTTCTGGCTCTCTACTTAGAAGCCTTCCCTGCAATGGTTAGTAAAGCAGCAAAACTCAGTATCCTGTCATTCACAAGCTGAGCTTTACCTTGGTTTTCCTCATACTTCAGATGTACACTGTGCTAACTTATTAATGATGTTTGATGTTTTATGAAAGGAACAATGTCACGTTGTTAGATGCAGGTCTCTTGGCAAGAGATGTAGTCAACATTGGGGGTACGGAGAAACGTTCAGAGGGGTGCAGTGGGGCCCAAGCCAGCCCCCACTAAGGCAGGAAGCACCGGCCAGCCTGACTCTTCCCCCAGCCACAGTGCCGGCCCCGGATCCCAGCCCCAGCTGTGCTCCCTCTTCCCGCTGCAGCTCTGCTCTCAGCCCAGGCTCCGGCCCCGGCTCCTGACCACGTCTCCGCTCCCAGCTGCCGACCCTGGCTCCTAGGGGGGCATGAACAGATTCCATTAAGGGAAAGGAGAGACCAGACTGCAGCTGGAAGCTGAGCCATGGCTGGGAGCAGAGCCGGGCCCGGAAGCAGAGCCGGGGCAGAGCTGGGAGCATAGCAGGACTGGGTGATGCTCCTTCTCCGCCACCTGTGGGGGCTGCCCTGGGCCCTGTCACGCCCTCCCCCCACCCCCCGGATGTTCCTCTGCACTCCCTGTGGGGGGCGCACCCCCAGTTTGGGTTCCACTCATCTACAATAAAGGACAACCCAGAGAAAACAGAATGTGGCCTTGGCTGTGAGTCAGAATAGCAGCAGGAGAAAGTCCAGATGAATCTCCATGCTGGAGCTCTTTCACAGGCTGCGATTCAGAACAAATGTACATAATGAAAAGGCTTTGGTCACTGAGGCAGTGGGAGTCGGTGGCACATACTGACCACTGAGGGAGAGAAGACTTGCCATTTGGCTACCACTACTACTGCTATAGAACTTTAATAAAAATAATGAACAGCTAAGGACCGGAAAGCAGGAGACTAGAACAAAAATCCTGAGTCTAACTAGGCCTTCGTTGAAAGGGCCTTTGTTCCCCAATGAAGTAGTAAATACTGAAGTTTGGCTGAGGCTATGTATGACAAATGCACAAAACCATAATGTATCCAAAAGCTTGGGTGACATCCATAATAGAAAGTTTCTTACCTATGAAAGAATCAGAAACAAGCTTCACATTTGTGATGTGTTCCATGCAACTTTTATTCTGATTCTTAGCAATTCCAATCCATAAGGCAATTCATTCAGTAAAAATCTGTGGAGAACACACATTTTAAAGTTAATACAAAAACCTCAATCTCCCGTCCTCTCCCACCCCCCCTTAGCTATCTCATCCAAATACTTACATGGAAATTTTCATCCAGGCACCTAAGAGGACACCTGTCCATTTTTAAATGTCATTCCTTTAATTTGTGATCTTAGTCTATAAAGTATTATAATATACTGCATTTTAAGGGAAAAGATCTATCCTAAAATTGAACCAATATAACCTAAAAGGATCAAGTGTGTGTAGATTATTGATCGAGAGTTATAACATGTTGAATAATTCTTTTAATGTGATATGAATATGCTGCACATGGAAAAAAACAAACAATGTAAAAATAGATTTTCCAATAATTAAAGAGAATAGCTATATATATCTGCATCAAAAACCCTGCAGTTTTTATTTGTATTGCATTGATTTAGTAGACTGGCAAGTCAGCCTCCTCTAGCTGGTAGTGGTAGGCATGAAAAATGGACATAATCAAAGGCAAAAAATGTTTAAGTATAGAGACTACAAAAACCAAAGAACCAACTAGGAATAAGAAGTGATGAGGTCAGTGGAAATAAACCCTAAATTGTCACAAGGCAATCCCCAAATATGTCGTATAATTGTTAACTCAATGCTGAAAGAAACACTAAAGGCCTGGTTCAAAGCCTGAGACCCCCATTGACTTCAGTGGGCTTTAGATCAGGCCCTAAAATTGAAACAAACAAACAATCAAAGTATCAGAGAAACCAGGCCACCATTTGCTAATGCGAAGCAGTTATTGTGTTTTTTGTGCAGCACTCCTTTGCACCTTTCTCAAGAGTGGCTTTGAAAGTGCCATTTAGGATCATTCTTTTATAAGAACGGATCATAAAAACGGCCATATTGGGTCAGACCAATGGTCTAACTAGCCCAGTATCTTGTCTTTAGACAGTGCAAACTGCCAGATGCTTCAAAGGGATTGCGCAAAACAGGGCAATTTTCAAGTGATCCATCCTCTCTCTCTCTGTCCAGCCCCAGCATCTGGCAATCAGAGGCTCAGGGGCACCCAGATCATGGGGTTACCTCCCTGACCATCTTAGGTAACAGCCTTTGATGGACCTATCCTCCATGAACTTAACTTGGATTCAAAAGGATTAGAGACAGTTTTAGCCTTCACAACATCCCCTGGTAACGAGTTCAACTCGTTGTCTGTGCATTTTGTGAAGTATACTTCCTTCTGTTTGTTTTAAGTTTATTAATTTCATTGGGTGATGCCTGGTTCTTGTGCTATGAGAAGGATTAAATAACACTTCCTTATTCACTTTTTCCACACCAGTCATGATTTTGTAGACCTCTGTCATATCCTCCCTTAGTTGTCTCTTTTCCAAGCTGAATTGTACCAGTCTTTTTAATCTCTCCTCATACGGAAGCTGTTCCATACCCCCTTCTCTGTACCTTTTACATTTCTTATATATATATATATATATATATATTTTGAGATGGGGTAACCAACATGGCAGACAGTAATCAAGGTGTGGGCGTACCATAGCTTTATATTGTGACATTAGATATCTTCTGTCTTATTATCTCTTTCCTAATGGTTCATAACATTTTGTTAGCTTTTTTGACTGACACTGCACAGAGAGAGCACATTTTCAGAGAACTATCCACGACTCCAAAATCTTTCTTGAGTGGTAATAGCTAATTTAGACCCCCTCATTTTGTATGTATAGTTGAGATGATGTTTTTCAATGTGCATTACTTTGCATGTATCAACACTGAATTTCATCTGCCATTTTGTTGCCCAGTCATCTAGTTTTTTGAGATCTGTTTGCAACTCTTCACAGTCTGCTTTGGATTTAACTACCTTCAGTAATTCTATTTCATTTGCAAACTTATGATTCAGAAGTGATGCAGCATGTACTCCTTTAAGGCACTACAGAGGTGAGTATTCAGATCCACATGAAACTTGACATTTTCAAACACAATAAAGCACATAATGGATTTTCTTCAAAATTTTATTTCAATTTAAATTATGGGGCCAGCCAGATTTTCTGGTAAGAAATGCATTTTTTCCTCAGGAGAAATGAAATACTTTCATGGAAGTAGAATTACAACTGTATACATCAATATTTAAAAAAAACAACAACCTCACATTAAATAACTTTTAGTAATATCTTTAAGCCTTCACGCAGATGAGAAGAAATTACTTCCAGTACAGTAGAATTTAATATGAATAGCATGTCAAAATGATCTTAAATTTAAATACAACTTTTTCTTGAACGCCAACATTCAAATGCTTTCATATGTTAAAAAACTTATCATATCCACTGTTCCCCAGTCAGAGAGAGAAAAATCAATACCCCAATCCAAATTTCTTCACTTCTTTACATATATAAATTTTAGCATTTCTATATTTTTCTAAAGTGGAAGCCTTGTGTGTTATGGAGAATAATTTGGCAAATAATGTTTTCTTCCACTCAACTACGATAAACCAAAATATAAGACTGTTAGTGCTGAACTATACCACCATCTAATGGCCAATTTTGCCTGCCTACAGAAATGATTTTAAAAATAGAGATCTCTCATTTTCAGTAAGATTAATTTGCTATTTTCCAAGAGACAATATGAATCAGTTTTCTATGGACAGATTAAGAACCTTAAATAGATCAATGACAATGTTAAGAGCCATTTTATATTACGAGAGTGAAAACACCCAATTTTCTGGAGCTATTATCTGATTTCCCTCACAATGGCTTCAAAATTAGCTAAAATGTCAATCAGGGTTTTCATCTTGCTAATTGAAAATAATTGTAATTAGTAAGAGGAAAGGAAGCAATGAGAAGTTTTATGGCATTCTCAATCAGGTTCAGCCATGCAGAATTTGAACATTCAAACTCCAACTCATACGTTGGTTGTGATTTTAGCATAATTATAAGATGAATAGATATAATTTTAATAACATTGTTTAGATATATTTAGTAGATGTTTTTTGTTATGGTCACAGTAACAAAAGACAACATGGTGCAAAATCAGTTTGTTTGTTTTTTTTATAAATACTGACAGTTTGCAGCATTAAAGAACAGGATTTGACAAAATTAAATCATTTTGTTACAAGTAGGCCACCTATGAAATTATTTTTCTTGAAGTCAAGGGGAAATTATTCACTTTCACAACTATTGTACTGAGATATCTACTCCAAGAAAGGAAAGGTGGTCTCTATAGACTCCCCAGAAGAAAAAGGAATCAATATTAGTTTATCATAATCTTGACCATTTGCAGAACACAGCGCTAATTTAAGTGAATAAGGCCAATATTAACCAGTAAGAATACAGATTAAAGGATTCCAGTTCTATATTTTAGCCTAACCTAATTGATGGCACCCCATTAGATAAGTGAATACAAATAAATTGTTTTTTTCCTTTTGATGCTGCAGTATTTAAGAAATGTTAAATCAGCATTCTCAGATGATCTGAAGTATTCAGCTACATATGAGCATTCATTTTGCAGAACTCAATATTAAGTAATAGTTACAGACTAATACAATAACATTCCTCTGCTGTACAAATTAAATCATATTTTTAAAGAAATGAGCAGCCTAGGAGTTATATACAAAAGAAACCAGCAAGCATTGTTGAAATGAAATGCGAAGTGTCACTGCTAGCTCTACTGTTTGAAATATCTTCAAAGTAAAATTAACAAAACCCTTAGAACATATTTCCAAGTTTACAACTCAATTCTCAGAAAATCATGTCAAAAAAAAAAAATCTATAAAGCAGTGAAAGGCATATTATATACATTTTCCTTATGAACCTTAAGATTTCACTCTTTTAAAAGTTGCTAAGTTGAGTTTATTTGCAAGACAACTGTTTATCCCAATAAGCTCACATCTTAGATACATTTCCCCTTTGATTACAAGTAAAGCACTGCACTTTTTTTTTTTTTTTAATCAAGGCATACAATTTTATACTATGGTGCCATGTATGCACAGGTCACATTGTGCTCATATCTCAAACAAGGTAAGTGCAAACATACGATTTAATCAGATTTGCAAGCATGCAACCTGTTGCTTAACTACATTAATACCTTCTTTCCTAAACCAAACTATCATCTATGTTTGCTTTCATGAATCTAGTATCTCTTTCTCTAGGACTCCTAAACCAAGCAGTGTCTTTGAATTCTGAAATGACACAAATATCAAGAAAGTCCACATTGTGCAAGAAAGCAGCAGCTATGTTTTTCAACTTGGACTAAAAAAGGAGAGAAAAAACAAAAACCGTTCACTGAACAGCAGATTAGCAGTAATGTTCCTCATGAATTGATAAGAGTGCCTGATGCTGAATATCTAACCGCAAATGCTGAATTTGGGTTTAATATTTTAGGGGTTTGTTGGAGATTAAGCTTCTTGCTGTGCTGGTCTCTTCAAATCCCTGATCTGTTTAACTAAATAGGTCTTCTCATCATTAAATTGTTCATCCTCGGTCCTGTCATTCTGAAACTTGCTGAGGAACTCAATAAGTTTGGTCTGGTTCTTTAAGAGGATATCTAATATAGGCTGTGTCTTGTTAGGATTGGCTACAAACACCTGCAACAAAAGAAGAGGGATTTTAGCATAGGTACAGGAAACAGAAGGCTCAGTTAAAATTACACTTAGCTAATAAAAAGTGAGATGATAATGGTTTAAAATAGGGCTGTCAAACGACTAAAAAACTAATTGCAATTAGTCACGAGATTAAAAAAATAGTCACAATTAATCACAGTTTTAATCTCACTGTTAAACAATAATAGAATACCAATTTAAATTTATTATAAATATTTTTGAATATTTTTCTACATTTTCAAATATATTGATTTCAATTACAACACAAAATACAAAGTGTACAGCACTCACTTTATATTATTTTTATTACAAATATTTGTACTGTAAAAAGATAGTTATTTTTGAATTTACCTCAGACAAGTACTGTAGTACAATCTTTATTGTGAAGGTGCAACTTACAAATGTAAAATTATTATTGTTTACATAACAATACATAATATAATTATATAATAATTAATATAATATTATTGTTTACATAACTGCACTCAAAAACAAAACTTTAGAGCCTACAAGTCAAAGCATGAAGGAGCGTGTGAATGTTTAGCATATCTGGAACATAAATGCCTTGCAATGCCAGCTACAACAATGCCATGCAAACGGCTGTTTTCACTTTCAGGTGACATTGTAAATAAGTAGGCAGCAGTATCTCCCATAAACAAACAAACTTGTTTGTCTTAGCGATTGGCTGAACAAGAAGTAGGACTGAGTGGACTTGTAGGCTGTAAAGCTTTATATAGTTTTACTTTTTAATGCAATTATGTAAAAAAAAGTCTACATTTTTAAGTTGCACCTTCATGATAAAACGATTGTACTACAGTACTTATACGAGTTGAACTGAAAAATACTAGACTTTGTTCACCTTTTTTACAGTGCAAATGTAATAAAAACAAAGGGAGCACAGTTCACTTTGTATTTGTGTTGTAATTGAAATCAATATGTTTAAAATGTAGAACATCCAAAAATATTTATAATAAATTTAAATTGTTATTCTATTATTGTTTAACAGTGCGATTAAAACTGATTGTGACTTTTTAAAATCTAGTTAATTTGTTTTGCACTAATCACTTGAGTTAACTGCGATTGACAGCCCAAGTTTAAAATTATGAATGTTTTCTCTCCTAAATATCTGCACATGAAAAAACAAATGGAATATTTGAGAAGATTAATCTGAAATGAAAACCAGTTTTATATGTTATTGAGGTAGACTCTGAGGGCCCAATTCTGATGTCAATGGGAGCTGCCTGGACATCCTGCTGCAGGCACTCAGTACCTCATAGGATTGAGTTCTGTAGCAAGTGCATGATTTTATATATCTAGCATCATAGTTAGAGAGACTAGAGATGGTTTAAAACCTTTCTGCAGGGTTACTCCTGAATGGAGCTAACTCCTCAACCCATTACTAATCATTAGTTTATGTCTACTATTAATCAAAAAGGCAACTTGTTTTAACAGACAACCCGTGATTTAGATTTTTCAAAACTGATTAGTTGATTAGAAATACTACATGTACCCTCCATAGTATCATGTAGCAGGACACAGACCTGTTTAAAATCCTCAGAATGATGCTGAGTTATGCTCACAAATCATAGCACGCATTCATCCCCTTCATCATGCTCAATTCATACAGAATTTAAGAGGAAGGTTATGCTAACAATAACCATACAAAACCATTTAGCATTTCCTGAATAAGTACTTTTCAGCAAAAGAAACAATCGAGTAATTTTTCAGAGCAGACAGATCTGAGGTTTGCCATCATTATTGACTAACCTTACTACCTGTGTAAATGAGGCATACTACAGAAGCTATTCAATGAGTTTTATGATTTTTGATACCATACCTTAAAGACATGAAAGGCCTCAAACTGAATGTTGCGACTCTTGTCTCGTAGAAGATTCATCATTAGTTTCAGATTTTCAGGTTTACTGATGTATTTTGTCATAATTGTAAAGTTGTGTCTGTCCAATAGCAATTCACCAAGCAACTAAGGGTGGAAAAATGTGACAGAACAATGAAGTATTACTGAAATCTTATGAGTTCAAATACAATTTTTTCATAGGGGTTGTGAAGAACATTGAGTAATTGACGTCTGTCAAAAAAAGAGGTGTAACCAACTCTTGGGTCTCCTGATTCCCAGTCCAGGGTATTTTGATGTGGTGTTTTTTCCATTCTCTCTCTCTCAGCATGGCTGAAAAACTGCCTACTTTTCTGTCTCCCCTTAGCCTGTGACTACACTACCACTTTTGTCGGTAAAACCTTTGTAGGTCAGAGGAATGAAAAAACACACCCTCTGGCCGGCATAAATTTCACTGACAATTGCTGATGTGGACAGTGCTATGTCAGCAGAAGGGGCTCTCAGTACCCCTGTAACAAATGTCATTGCTAGGTGATAACTAGCTACTGTACCATATCTATGCTCAGCAGTCTGGTATCTGAAATGGATAATTCGATGTCATAAGTCAGCTATCCACAGTCAAGGTGGCATCCTTCCTCCCAATTTTATAGATGAGGTAAAAGAGGATCTGAGAGGTTGCACAAGATCATTTCTACCAGAGCTGGTAATAAAAGCTCGGTCTCTACTATAACTATAGTTATAGTAACTATCTCTACTATAACAGCTATAAAGAAGAGTCATCCATGTAGCCATGCTGCTTTGCATAAATATCAGGCCAAATCTGTGTTCCTGGCTCTGGCATCTGTAAAACAGGATTATCCTTACATGGCCATCTCTACAAAGCACTGACACAGACATAACAGTCTTTAATTATAAAATCTGATACAGTACAACACGGTTTTGTGGTTAAGGTACTGAGACTGGTATATAGGAGGAACCAGGCTCTATCCATGGCTCTACCATTCCTGCATGATGTTGGGTAGGTACTTTTCAGGTGGTGGTCACTAATGATTACAGTCTTTGCTTATTTTTGCATCATCTTAATTTAAAAAGTTACATTTTCTTTTTAAAAAAGCAAACTTTAACCTGAAATAAAAAGAAAATTAAACAATATAAACAGTAATTAGCACTATGACAATTATATTAGTTTGTGGTTAAATGGACCAACTCCGCTTTTTAGTCCTTTGTTGCACTTTTGAGGTTCCCAATGAATACTTAATCTTCGGAAATTGATCTTTTCTACTACATCTGTTTTTTTTACCACTCTGAAAAATGTTAAAAATTGTCTAGTAAATGATTACAAAATGAAAACACTGACTTGACCTTCTATACATGTTCCAAGTCTGAAATTACCACCCAACCATGCAAACATACATAACATTATTGTGGGGGAAAAGGAACCTGTCTCTTATAATCTACTAACACCATACACAGTTAAAAAATAACAAAAGAAAAGAAAATTCCAAAAGAGAAAAAATAAACAGTTATGGTTGCTTAACAGGAAACCACCCTAATCACAATGGTACTGGAACACATAATAGTTGGGGTGCTGAAAGAAGTTTTTACTTTTTACCTCATGCCCCCACTTATCCCTGTCCATGACGCCCCACCCTCCAGAATTGAGGCTGGGAGCAGGGACGTGTCTCCAGGAACAGGGGACCTGGGCAGGACTAAGGGGCCAAGGCTGGGGCCACCAGGGAGCAGCCGGGACCCTGCGTCTAGGACCAGAAGCGGAGCCCTGGGCGCGGGCTGGCAGCTGGGGCCCCAAGACCAGAGCCCAAGCCACAGGGCCGGGAGCAGGAGCCTGGGAGTGGAGCCACCAGATGGGGCCCCAGGAACAGAGACAGGGATTCAAGCCCCGGGCGCAGGGCCCCAGGAGGGTGGCCAGGGAGTAAAGTCCCGGGTGCAGGGCCAGCAGCTGGGGCCCCACATAAAACTTGCAGCACACCCGGCACTCCTAGTTCCTGCGCCTATGCTGACTCAAACACTTAGAAGCAAGCATGTGTGTCCAGTTAATGTGTCCTTCTTTAACATATCAATGCCCACACACTGCACTCGCCCATCTATAAATAAGTCCCATACACCTTCAACATGCACTGTAACTGATTCCTGACAACTGTGTAATACCTTCACTCCAACCTCATACTTCCCTATGGAAGATTAACATATCACACAGCTGACCAGCACGGATGTTCAATAGATATCTATGCTGATGTTGCTGTGGTTAGTGATTATATCTATTTAAGTGTATTTTTGCAGAAATAAGTCTAAAACTAATCAGTGCTTATGCTGGTAAAGCTATTCTCTCACAGAAAAGGGGATAAACTGTACCAGTATAAGGAACGTTCACATCAGTGTAATGGCATCACATTGCTTTACTTGTACTACTTTATCTATATCTTATAAAATCACATCCCTGATGATATATATTATACCAGTGTAAAAACTGTGTGCAGACCAGTCTAAATCATTCCTTGGACAGTTCCACCCAAAAGCCTGACCGTAAGCTCTTTGGTGAATGTGCTGTCTTCATGTGTGTTTGTACAGTGTTTTATCACAATGGGCCCTCATCTCATTTAGGCCTGTGGGAGTTTCTACAATATAAGAAGATTGAATAATAGCCAGGCTTCATAAAAAACAATGAAAGATCTCTCTTGCATCCTCAAACTGGAGAACTGTGGTTGAAGACACCTGGCTGACAGTCAACATCAAGTAGTCTCTAGCTACAAAATTTTCAGTCAAGAAATATCACTCACACAGATACATTCATCCCTATTTGTGGGGTAAGTACTGGGGGAGCCCTGCTGCTATCAAATCTGTGCCTCTGGGATAGGTAAGGGAGCCCCAACTGACACATCTGTGGGGAAATGGGGGCCCCTACCGCTGCTCCAGAGTCTTTGGTTCTGCCTGCTGTCCATGCTTCCCTTGGGCTCCACCCCTGCAGCCCTAACCCTGCCGCCATCACTCCAAGTGGAAGATAGGGCTATGCTGCAAGGATGTGGCCACAGGGGCCCCTGTGTTGTTGTGCACCTCAGATTGCTTTGATTCAACCATGCTAACAAGTGATGAAAATAAACTCTTTGGCAAGTCCACAAATAAAATCTTATTAAAACAGCTATTTAAATCAACTATTTTTACTCTTTTAAATTGGGATTCAAACCAGTTATTTAAGCCATTGTGATTTAAATCGATTCACCATGAAACTGAAGTAACTGTCCTGGGGAAAAAAAAGGGCACTCAAAGTAAAACTACCTTACCTTAAGTGACTGCCTTTTTGTCACATAATTTTCTGAATGAAGTAACTTCTCATACTCACTGAAGAACTAAATGGAGAGAAAAATCAGGAACTTTACAAGTGGCACAAGCCCTGCTTCTGAATGAATTTATTAAACTGGGGGGAACCCTAATAGGTATGTAAATAAAAACTTAGAATTCTACTGAAACCAGGTTTGCAATATTACATTACAGGTGTTTAAAATTCTAACAAGCTTTTTTGAAGCTTAATTTCTTTGCTCTTTTGGGAACTTTAAACATTCGGACTACCATATAATGAAGGTATAATAAATTGCTTCTTTAAGCAATACAATTTTGTAGACTATGAAACGATTTAAGCTTTTATTAATATCAGAATTGGCCAGCAGATGGAGCAAAACTATCACATACCTTTGTGAAAAAAGCTTTCATACAGACAACAGAGAAAATGGGAAAGGGCTCCCTCTAGTGGAAAACACAGTTTCACAAAGCGAGATCTATTCAAAATCTGAGTTTAAGTTTTTGATGTTGAAATGCTGAGAATTTTAAAACAAATTTCTATTTTAAAAACACTATGGCACAAAAAAATGCAAACCGAATTTGATGAATGCAATATGTAAACTGTCATTGGTAATTCTTAACTAAGAACCCAAGCAATACGACACAAAAAATGAAAAAGTATCAACTTTTTCAGTCAAATGAAAATTATTCTGTATCAAACATCAAAAAGTTATGAGGAATTAAATATATGTACTCACCCTATCATAATGCTGTTCCAAAAATTCTGCACTCAGCAACTTGTGTCTCGTAAGTAAATCCTGAAAAAGTATGTTATGTTTAAGCAATATTTTCGGATTTTAAAAAAAATATTTATTCAAATAATAAATATTCATTCTGGATGCCTCTGAAGAGTTTGTCTTAATTAATCCAATGAAGGATTTTGATATACTATGGAAATAAAGAAAAAAAGTTGGAATATAGGTGTAGATCCTTGGTTGGGTTGTGAAAACTCATAGCACAACTTAGGAAGGGGTCGGCTATATGCTGTTCTGGTTCTCATAGAGAAATCAGAGCAACTTGAAGGCTCTTAACTTGTGCTGGCTTCCAACAGCTCCAAGGGCTGATACAGCTGCTTGGATCACTGGGGCACAGGGAAACCCAGGCCTACTCCTGCAACAGGGATGACACATAAGCCACTATACTACCAGAGGAGCTCTACAACACCAAAGGGTCCACTTATGCTATTCATTATTTGTATAGTGTTAGCACCTAGAGGTCCCAAATCATGCAAGGACCCTATACAATAAGACAGTCCCTCCCCGCCCTGAAGAGTTTACAATCTAAGTAAAATGATTAAATTTTAATTCTGGAATAAATGTTACCCTGAACATTGCACATGTATCTGAAGCAATATCTTATCGCCATGTGCTTAGAAGGAAGAAATGTTCAATTGATCCAGCCCCTTTACAGAGAATGTCACAAACTTTGTTCTCTCTCTCCATATGTGACTTATACCTGACATTTGGGATTATATATTTGAGATGCTGGAGAAATGTATGCTATTGTAACTATTTAGATATGGTATGCAAGTTACCTTGAACGTGGCGAACGCATCTGAAGCAATGTCAAATGTTGACATTTCCACATATCTGAAGAAATCATAGAATTGTTCTGACCACAAGATTATTTTAGCAAGTGGTTCATGTCTAATGCATTCTCTTAACATTATTCCACAATTTAGAGCAATTTCTGGAGATTCGTACCTGCAGAATGAGAAGTCTATATAAATACCTTTAAAATGTGGTACTGTAGTACTGCAACTTTATATATAATTAACAATATGCTATATGATGTTATCAAGTCAACTTAAACATTTCAATATTAAATTCCACTTTCAGATGTTCTACAAAACACTACCAAAATCAGATGATCAATCCATTGCTCGTATGAATCACTTGTATAAAATGGGACAGCATAACAAACATAACTTTATGTTCAGACTCAAAATCAACACCCTCGTCTCATAACTGCAGGTGGAACTTGACTCATAGCAGGCTTTTCTAAGTGTGCAGTAGGTGCTCTGCAGGTTGGGACAGCAGAAGTTTGCCCTCTAGTGGTATGGACAATTCACAACTCCCAGTATACTGCCAAACTTCATTTTATATGGAATACCAAGTATGACTTTTTAAGAGGTGAACTTCATAAGTGAACAAACAGACCGTTCCACGTGGTCAAAAGAATAAGCATTTGCACTGCAAGTACAATCTGTCAAAATTTGAAAGTAAAGTCACCTGAAATCTATGGGTCTCTTGTACCTCCACATATTTAAATCAACAGGATTCTGGCAGATCATATACCTTTCACACTTTTCAAAGCCTAGTTCCTTCTGCTAATGGTTGGTTCACATTCATCATAATATCTTAAAATTATGTAAATTTGGCTATACCAGATGCATCATATGCAAGACTTACAAGAGATCAGTAAGTACCTCTATAAATCATAAACAAACACCTGTTTCAAACATTTTTACTCATGCACACATAAAAATGTTTCATGGTTGCTGTTCTAGGTTATGCTGTCCTAAAAATCAGCAGTGTGGTCCACTGAACACAATTCTGGACTTGAAGTTAGGAGAAGATTCTGCAACTGAACAGTCTGACAGTTTGGGCAAGTCATTTCACCTCTCCGTGCCTCAGTTTCTATGCCTTCCTTTGTAAAGCGCTTTGAGAAAGCATGTATAAGAATTTAATATAATTAATTTGTTCTTACTATTATACTACAGTTAACAATACTAATCTTGCCCTTTGATTCTTTAAGATATCTTGGGTTCTGTCAAAAGGAGACTGAAGCATAGGAAAAGTTAAAAGTTCACTGTGGAACACTGGATTTCTTTACAATTGCAAAGATACAAAAGCACACATTTTGTTGCTCCTCTAAACTGTTAGGGGGTTCTTAGTGTTCATAAGGAAGACAGGGATTAAAATGTGCAAAGTTCCTGCTCTCGTTGTAAAACAATTATTTTGTACGTATCGATACTCTGCTGGCTCAGACAAGTAGCACAGATAAAGAGAATGAAGAGACAATGTGACAAACATGACATCACACATTTCGTAGGTTTCAGACTTGGCAGCATCTCTAATTACTATGTAATGCAAAAACTTTAAGGAAAAACTAAAGAGCAGATTTTTTGTTTAAGCATCCAGAAAACAAAACCTGTTATTTTAACATCTCATTGCTGTCAACATGATGTGGCAAACTACTATTCCAAGGGATTAACTATTTAATCTAATTCTTTATCTTTTCTATAGATTCTTATACCATGCCAATCACTGTAGTATTTGAGTACAGCTACAGTATACCCCCATTTACCCAAACCTCCATGTTATCCAAATCCCTTTCTTGTCCCCCGAGCATGCTAGGGGACAAGGAAGGGATCCAGATAACGTGGAGGTTTGTAAAATAGAGCAGTACTGTGAAGAGCAAGACAAGCCCCCAGTTGTGGAGGAGCTCCCAGTTGTAGGGGAGGGCACCCCACTGCTCAATGGCTGAATGGGTCCTGCTCTCCTGATTATCCGAACTCCCAATTATCCAAATAAAATCAGTGTCCCTCAGTCTATCTGGATAATCAGGAGTATACTGTACATCATGATGTACGAGAGCTTACTTGAACAATATCCATCAGTGTACATGCTACAGCTACCAATACAAAATTAGTGTTTGAAATGTTAACATTTTAAAAATGGTTTTATTTAAGTCATTAGTGAACTTTCCTACCCCAAAATGATAAAATGGGATTGCAACCTCTAATATTTTCTGTTATTCATGCCACAGAATAATAGAAATGTAAATAGTCCATTTTGAGGTGGGGGGGATGTTTGTTCCCTAATTTAAGAAACAAGCCTTTCACTTAAATTTCTGTTTTCAAGAGCACCTCTATTTTGGTATGCAGCTGCAGACTTGCTAGAGCATAGCTGATGTGGCACGATTCTATGATGTAACAATGCAGGTAATACAAGAATAGAGGTGGAAACAGCAATCTGGCATATAGTAATCTAGACAAGTTGGAGCTGGTTGATATCTCTGTAGTTGTTTTACCCACTAGCTATGAAGCAGGAGCCACACAGTAACTCAGAGGATGGGACAGCAAGTTCATTTAGCCAGAGGTTAGAACAATCATTCAAACAATTGGTAAATAACTAAGATCAGGAATAACAGCTTAAACTTTGGACAATGAAGTAATTTCAGTGAAGAGGAACAGATTTTATTGTTACATTACCCCAACAAGAATGTTTTTAGCGCAGTTTTAGTTCTCAATTCTCACCCTGCCACCCTTCACATTAAAGGATTCATATTTTGATATTCTATTGCTTAAATTAGCCATTTAACTTAAGTTACTTCAAGGGAAGTTACAGGCCCTGTGGCAAAATTATTTAAATAAATTGCAAAGGAAGAAGGGACATTTCACCACTCACTATCCTACTTTTACCTGAAAAAAACACTCCAATACTTCGTATAAAACTATTTACACCGAATACTGTACATACCCTTTTAATAACATGAACAATATATTTTGCTGAGTGCAGATGTATTCCACTGTGGGAGTTCTTGTACCAATTTGCCTTCTGAGAATGTTGTTGAAAATTTGAGCAACATCTTTTTTGCCCTGTCAAAAAAGTAACCAATTAAGCATATAACATTTAGTACAAGAATGTATCGCAAGAGTTAATACATACATTAATATACATAAACATAAACATGACCATTTAACAAAAAAGTTCCCCAAATTCTTCGTTTTTCTACACCTATTTCAAATGTGTCACAGCATTCAATACATCATTGTATCAACTTACATTCGGATAGCTTGAATAACCTACTGATAATATTTAAAACAATAAAAACCCTTTTATATTTCATCTGATATTCCTTGAGTTTTTCTGGATTCATTTTGTACCAAAATTTTGTGAATACTATGGCCATTTTTAACAATGCCATAGCCCTGAGTAAGATGGAATTCTTCCATGTTCCACTCTGTCACCTCTGATTTTCAATGTGCATGTGTGCAGGTCCTTCTACTAGGGAAGACTGAGACACATCTTGGGCTGCAATACCAACAACATGCAGACTGCACTATAATGTACAATTTTTTTATTGTGTGTTTTCATTTTATGATGGAAAACAATAACAATCATTATTAAAGTCAAAGGTAAGCATAACATAAAGGCATATTCCTCATATCGTACGATCTAGGATACCACAGGGTTCCCCCACCCCCCACAGTTTTCTCAATACTTGATAAACGTTTGGATATGGGTAAGAGCAAAATGCTCAAATTCAACCTAGATTAGATTAAATGAAGCTGGTTGGTAGCAGCAAGCACTGGAAAGAATGACAGGAGCTCTGCATGCAACCTATATTGGATCCACATATCACCCATTTGCCAGTATTGTTTGTATCTTTGGAATCATATTCAGTTCATCGTTACTTTGGGCCAGTTAGCAGGAGTGCCTAACAGTGTGTGTAAACACTACTTCGAATTACCCTTGAAGAGGACTTGGAGTTATTTGTTTCTATATGCCGCTCAAGGAGCTGGTTACCATCTTGGGCAGAACAGGATCTAGCTACAGGTCCTGACCGGGCAGTAAAGATCTGTTAAGTAACTCTTAATCATGGTTACTTGAATTTTATAATCTGAGACCAGAAGCAAACCATTATTGATGATCTTTGTTTGCAGAATGAACTTATCCTGGCAACATCTGAATCAGTGTGTAGCAAGCTTTAAGCTAAAGAAACACACCTTACACTTTATGGAGGCTTCCGACAGATATGACAGAACTATAGCTTATTATTTTAGATTTGTTTTAATTATAGTATTGGACTCCTGATAGCTGTGGCCATGGATGCTCCATGAGTAGAAAATAAATCCATTTTTTAGAAAAACCCAGAAAGATCACAGTCTTTAAAAGATGACATTTTTGTTTGTTAATTAGCCTGGAGAGTTTGCTGCAGTATTGTTGTCAGGATATAAGTGTTAGTTTGTTTTGTAAATGCTTGTTTTCTGATTTATAATTCTATTGAAAGCCTGCCCAAAGCAGCATCAGAACCCTTTGTTCTGGTAATGAGTAGAGCAGTGTTTTGAGAAATATAGCCATCAAGTCTCATCCACTAACACTGACAATTTTGCCCAGAATCTCATTATTCCCCCTATTTACCGCCAGCAACAGCTCCCCCTCTTTATTCATATAATTGAGCTGGTGACGGTACACAGTAAATCCAAATTGAGTTATTGTTAGAAGCATCTATTACGTCCAAGTGATGTAAGGGTCTATTTAACAAGGACACATACGAATTCTCATGCCAACAGTCATGATTCCTAGAGGTGAAGAGTAAAAGTGTGCCAGGACTGTTGGATTCTATCCCCCTGATGCCAAAAGGTTTTGTTTTGTTTTTCTGTCTTTTTAAAAAAACTTTTCAAAGGATGCAATTACTCCCACCGACAGATACTTTAATACAAGTCAGCAGGAAACTGACTGACATATTATTGCTCTTTGAACAGTTTTGTTGATTGCCTTACGTGAAAAAACATTTCTACATATAGACATAATTCCAAACAAATGTTAATATTAGAATAAGGATTGGATGTTTCAGGGGAATTTCTTAATGAGGACCTAAAATAATTTTATTTACGTTAGGGGTCCCACCACCGTGGTATTTAGAGTCAAATACAGTGTAGACAGAGCGCAACAGTCAAAAAAAAAATCCCTCTCTATCATCCCAATTTATAAAGATAACTCTCCCAGGAACAAGCCACAGTCAAACAAATACTTAGTCAAAAATGTGCACTAATCCATGCACAAACGACTTCAGGTTCTGTCATACCACCAGAAGGAGCAAAGAAACATCAGCAAAAAATTTCTCATCTGTTTTCAGCTCTGGATATAGTTGTCTCAAAAAATAGTAAGGTCCAAGCCGCGCACAGCTTAAGAGACTAAAACCAAGACCTTGAATTGTGCTCAGTAATTGATGGAAAGTTAGTGCAGGTGGTGAAGCACAGGTGTGCTGACATCAGCCCACAACATTAGGTAAGCATATTGCCACATTCTGCATTAAAGAGCATTGCTATAGTCCAGGGATTCTCAAACTGGGGGTCGGGACCTCTCAGGGGGTCGCAAGGTTATTACATGGGGGGTTGTGAGCTGTCAGCCTCCACCCCAAACTCCACTTTGCCTCCTGCATTTATAATGGTGTTAAATATATTTTAAAGTGTTTTAATTGAAAGGGAGGTCACACTCAGGGGTTTGCTATGTGGAAGGGGTCACCAATACAAAAGTTTGAGAACCACAGCTGTAGACCAACATGAGTGGCTCTTAACATGACCTGAAAAAGAGCTCTGGAAAGCTTGTGTCTCTCTCACCAACAAAAGTTGGTCCAATAAAAAAATATCATTTCACCCACCTTGTCTCTCTAATATTTATCTCAGCAAGGAAAAGCTGCATCCTTCTCAAGTAACAGAACAGTTGGGAGTCCAAAAATAGGAGGCTATTACCAACAATCAGCAGCCCCCGCAGACTGAAACATATAGCTACCTCTAATACAGAACAATCCTACGCAATCCCATGCCATTACAGATCTAATAAAAACAATTTGTACACAACCATTGTCCATCACCAGAAGACTGCTTTCCGAATAACCAGAAAGACTAAAAACTGGACTGGTAAAGATCTTAAAAGTCAGCAGAATCTAGATGGGATTTCTCAAGATCTTTCCCTCAATAACCAGGGACCACCTCAATTGCTTTCACTCTGAATTTCCTTGGGTTTTTGTTATCTAGAGACATGTATGGATGAATCTACTCTGGAATGTACTTTATAGGAAATTCAGCGTATGTCAGATTTAAAGGACCAAACGGTAACAGAATCAAACAATATTCTGGGGTTTGGGGAAGAAAGTTAACTTAATTCTGGAATGTAACACAACAACATCGCTTTAGACTGTTGTGTTTGCTTCCTGGCCAACTTTTTTTCTGAACAGTACAATTTTATAGCAACTTTAATGAGCAGGATAGCATAGTCAAGACACTAGAGTTCTGGGCTCTGTTGCTAGCTCTGCCATAGACGTCTTATGCAACTTGAAGGAAAGTTACTATGAGCTTGTCTACATAGTAGAGGGGTGTCGGTGTGTCGCCAGAATGCTCTACACGGAGCAGTCAGAGCACAACAAATTAGTGCACTCTACAATTCAGATCCCATAGTCCACACTGCGCTACCACATAGACAAGCCCTAAATTGGACTGTGCCTCAGTTCCCCAGCCATAAAATGAGGATGATGATACTACTTCCACACCTCAGAGTGGTGTTGTGAAGGGACATTAATTATTGTGTATGAAGTGCTCAAATATATAGTGCTGAGCAACAAATAAAAACTTACAAAAAGATAAAATTAATGTTTATATTTTGGAGTGATCAATAAAATCTGACTTTCCTGTCTGAACAGAAAAATGATTAGGGAGAATGTAAAAAAAATATGCTTTTGTTTCCTATAGGGAGAGGAGTATTAAAGATTTTAAAAATGGCTAATTAGTGACAGCATTAATGGAAACTTTTTAATGAAAGGATAAAGAAGAATAGTCATGTGACTCGGTATTATACTGTAATAACTCAAAAGAGATTTAAATAAGACTATGGGCATTATGGCATTAATACTATCTAGGATTTTAATCTCTCTCTCACACAGCAATTAAATTACATTAAAGATTAAGAAACACCTCTATTAGAGTTTTGAGATAAAGATTTGAGCTATTCATCTACTTTTCATTTTTATGTGATCTATCCTTCCAAACTCATAGAAAGTTAATCTCATGCATCTGGTTAATTTACCAAGTAGTTCATAGCAATGTTTCCTAATTAAATCTTAAAATACAATTGCGATCATTAGCAGCATTGAAAAAATAAAATTGCGTAGATAGGAAGTGAACCTCTTACTCAAATTAAATAGGAATTCCGATGGTCAGAATGCAGCTTACCATGTGTGTGGCTCATGAAGTTTTGTAACTAATTTCTTACCTCAAAATCAATGAGTTGTAAGTCAGCTACTAGGGTGCTAAGAAGACCACTGTTGTACAGTTCTTGAGCAAGCTGTGCCACAGCTTCTGTTTGTGGCTCTTTTTCATTTGTGCCATATAATATTTCCTTCATGGCAACCAGATTTTTCGAAACCTCTTCAGTGGCCTGAAGAAACAAAATAAAGAGTAGATACAGTGACTTTCAAAGCTAAAAGAATTCTGCTTGTCTTTGTAAACCTCACAGTGTTTTGTTCTGATCAACTGCAAACTTTCATTTAAAAGAAAAAAATCACAACATCACCTGTAAAAAATCCTGAGACTCTGGGGATTAAAACTATTATTTGGTACATATATAACTAATCTGACCTAGAGGCAAGATGCAAGAGACTCAGTTGACAATACAGTAAATTATGAAAACATCTTCCCTTTTCTCATCCTCTCAATCTTGCACTTACAGAAACCATTTCAGTAATAATAAAGAGAAGATAAAGAGCCGCCAAATTGTTCCCAATCTGTAAAATGGATTCGTGCATGTGATCAACCCAGAAAACATTACCTGGAAACACTCCCATCACTAACAAATTGCTCAGGTAAATATATTTCTACAAACTGTGTGCCTATCGAGTCTCTTTTATGCTGTTAGGCTTCCATATCAGTCAATATGAAAAGAACTTTTCCATTTCAGTTGATACAAGTCTGAAGAAGCAGAGTGTGCTTTCCTTCCAGTAGATTTCTTGCACTAGCAAATCTCATCACTAATATTCAGGTAACAGAGATGTCTTCAATTGCCGGGACATATGTCAGCTTGTGTCTTTGTAGTGCAACATGCCAGATTACATCTCCAAGGTCTACAGGGATGGTTTTGAATGGTTTACAAACCAAGCAAAAGTAGGATAGGCAGGTTACTGTCTGTTCTACAGTGGGTTATACAGTCACTCAAGTGGTGGACGGACCTGACCAAAATGCATCAGGTATTGTTCAAGAAGGGTTCTCGACCCCAATCCCTAGAAGTTGCTTTTCTCATCTCCTGGATGAAGGGTCTTTTGTATGTGTATCCACTGACACCATTACTGTTAAAGGTTCTCAACAAGATCAAGAGTTGGACAGAGTACTATTGATTGCACCAACATGGCCGAGACGAGTTTGGTATCCCTATCTAATCAGATTCTCTTCTTGCCCTCTGTGGTGTCTTCTGATCAGTCCTCTTTTACTGATTCAAGATGCCAGTCGAACAGGTCACCCCAACCTACATATTCTAAGGCTCCAAGCGTGGTTCCTCAACAGTTGTCAGGACTATAGATATCTTGTTTGTCAGAGGTACAACACATTTTATGAAATAATAGAAAAGAATCTACAAGAAATATCTCCAGAAATGGAAACAATATTATCTTTGGTGTAGCAGTCATCAGATTTCGCTGACTCACTCTCCTCTTCCTATGGTACTGGATTACTTGTTGGAATTGAAAACATTGGGTCTTTCTACGAATTTCATTAGGGTTCACTTAGTGGCCATAACAGCTCTTCACACACCCATACGAGGTTTTTCCACTCTTCCTTCACACAACTATGGCAAGATTCCGAAGAGGTTTGTCAAATCGCTTCCCACAGATCAGAGATCCTACTCCTAGCTGGGACATGAACCTAGTCCTTAATTGCCTTATGATACTTCCTTTTGAGCCACTAGCTACATGGCCTTTAATAGATTTATCAGTGCAGACAGCCTTCTGGATAGGTATCACTTCTACCCAAAGGGTTTGAGAATTGGAGGCTAGAAGTGGAGAACTGGGGACTTTAATGTCAGACCCCTGCATTTGTAGTATTCACCACAGAGTAAGTGTGGCTGTGGGCCTATCCAAGGTTTTTAGCTAAGGTGTCCTGAGAATTTCATGTAAATCAAACCATTCATCTCTTCTTTGCCACCCTCTCCAAAAAAACCACAATGTACTAGTCAAGAAGCCATATTCCATTTCCTAGGTGTCAAGAGGGCATTAGCCTTTTGCCTAGATCGGAACAACCAATTTAGAAGCTCTCCTACACTATTTGTATCCATTGCAGACAGAAACAAGGGTTCAGTAATTTTGAAACAAAAATTAGAGGACATCTCCAGTTGTATTTAGATCTGTTACAACGGAACTCGGGTTTTGAGAGTAACAGCATTCTACAATAGCACTGTCTGCATCTATAACCTTACTTAAGGGTATATCAATAGCACACATCTGTAGAGTGCCAATTTGGTTCTCTGTTCATGCTTTTGCTAGTTATGTATTGGTAGCTGTGGCAAGATCAGATGCTGCTGCAAGAAATGCAGTTCTCTCTTCCATATTGAACGCTGCTCCGAATCTTCCGCCTTCTGAGGTGGGTACTGTTCAGGAGTCACCTAATGTGAAGCACCCACAGTGACACTACTCAAAGGAGTGGTTACTCACCTCTGCAGTAACTTGACTTCTTTGATATTCATGTCTTTGTGGGTGCTCCACTGCCTGCCCTCCTGCTGTGCTTCAATGTGTCCCTTATGGGACTTTGCAGTGGAGAAGGAGCTAAGGCCAGTTCACCTGCGCAGCCCTATATAGCCTTGGTGCAGTGCATAAAGATGTGTGGAGCACATGTGTGGGCCGAACAGACGCTGCTACCAAAAATCTCTGATCAAAGGTGCAGGCGCATCTGAAGTGGAGCATGCACAGGGGGACACATCTTGAACTCCAGTTACTGCACAAGGTAAGTTACCTCTTCATCAATGTACTACAGTCAATTGTAGTTCTCAGTGTTCTAAGGAGAGCCTTCTCTAGGTTACAGCATATTTAATGATGATCTTGAGTCAAACAGTCAGACCAACAAATTCCAGACCTTGCTGCTCACCAGTCAGAGGGAAAACACGATTGCATTTGCTTGCAGACTGGAGCTGTTTTAGGGAGTGAGGGAAAATTCGGGACAGTCTTACACACAGCTCTTGTATCACCAGAATTATATCTATAGAGAAATAGACATATTTAAAGCAGTACAACTCTCTAGTAAACTGATCTTTTCAGACATAGGAAATGCAGTAGATATAATCTACCTGGATTTCAATAAGGCATCTGATACAGATCCACATGGGAAATTATTAGTTAAATTGGAGAAGATGGGGATTAATATAAGAACTGAAAGGTGCATAAAAAAGTGGTTAGAAGGGTGTCATAAATATAAAGGGAAGGGTAAACCCCTTTAAAATCCCTCCTGGCCAGAGGAAAAATCCTCTCACCTGTAAAGGGTTAAGAAGCTAAAGGTAACCTCACTGGCACCTGACCAAAACGACCAATGAGGAGACAAGATACTTTCAAAAGCTGGGAGGAGGGAGAGAAACAAAGGGTCTGTGTCTGTCGGTATGCTGCTTTTGCCGGGGATAGACCAGGAATGGAGTCTTAGAACTTTTAGTAAGTAATCTAGCTAGGTATGTGTTAGATTATGATTTCTTTAAATGGCTGAGAAAGGAACTGTGCTGAATAGAATGACTATTCCTGTCTGTGTGTCTTTTTTGTAACTTAAGGTTCTGCCTAGAGGGATTCTCTACGTTTTGAATCTAATTACCCTGTAAGGTATCTTCCATCCTGATTTTACAGAGGGGATTTCTTTACTTCTATTAAAAAAGTCTTCTTGTAAGAAAACTGAACGCTTTTTCATTGTTCTCAGATCCAAGGGTTTGGGTCTGTGGTCACCTATGCAAATTGGTGAGGATTTTTACCAAACCTTTCCCAGGAAGTGAGGTGCAAGAGTTGGGAGGATTTTGGGGGGAAAGACGTGTACAAACTACATTTCCCAGTAAACCCAGTTAGAGTTTGGTGGTGGCAGTGGAGATCCAGGGACAAAGGATAAAATTAATTTGTACCTTGGGGAAGTTTTAACCTAAGCTGGTGAAAGTAAGCTTAGGAGGTTTTCATGCATGTCCCCACATCTGTACCCTAGAGTTCAGAGTGGGGGAGGAACCTTGACAAGGGGAGACTACAACAGGTCATACTGAGAGGTGAACTGTAGGCTGCAGGGCAGTTACTAGTGGAGTTACTCAGGGATCAGTCTTGAGACCAATCTTATTTAACGTTTTTATTACTGAACTTGGCACAAAATTTGGGAGCATGCTAATAAAATTTGTGGATGACACAAAGTTGGGAAGTATTGCCAATATGGAGGAGGACTAGAATATCATACAAGATGATCTGCAAGACCTTCTAAACTGGAGTAATAGAAATGGGATGAAATTTAATAGTCTCTACCCTGCATGACCTTTCTATTTTCACTAATAAGAATTTCTGCTATAAGCTTGGGACTCGTCCGCTAGAAGTGACAGTGCACGTGAAAGACCTGGGTATATTGGTGTTCATCACAGGATGACTGAATTGCCATATGATGTGGCTATGAAAAAAGCTAATGCAGTCCGAGGATGCATTAGGGGAGGTATTTCCAGTAGAGACAGAAAAGTGTTAGTACCATTATACAAGGCACTGGTGAGACCCCATCTAGAATATAGTGAGCAGTTCTGGTCTCCCACGTTTAAGAAAGATGAACTCAAACTGGAACAGGTGCAGAGAAGGGCTACTTGGAAAAACCTACCTTATGGGAGACGACTTCGAGCTTGTCTTGTTCTAACTAACTAAAGTTCTAACTAAAAGAAGGCTGAGGGAGATATGATTGCTCTCTATAAATACATCAGAGGGATAAATACCAGGGAGGGACAGGAGTTATTTAAGTTAAGTGCCAATTTGGACACAAGAACAAATGATGGCCAGTTTATATCCAACAAGTTTTGGCTTGAAATTAGGTGAAAGTTTCTAACCATCAGATGAGTGAAGTTCTGGAACAGCTTTCCAAAGGGAACAGTGAGGGCAAAAAACCTAACTGGCTTCAAGACTGAGCTTGATAAATTTATGAAGGGGATGGTATGATGAGACTGCCTACAATGGCATGTAGTCAATCTGTGACTGCTAGCAGTGTGTATCTCGAATGGCTGGTGATGGGACACTAGATGGGGAAGTCTCTAAGTTACTACAGAGAATTTTTGCATAGGTGTGTGGCTGGTGGGACTTGACCACATGCTCAGGGTCACTCTAACTGATCTCTATATTTGCGGTCAAGAAGGAATTTCCCCCGGATCAGATTGGCAGAGATCCTGGGTGTTTTTCACCTTCCTCTGCTGCATGGGGCACAAGTCACTTGTAGGTTTAAACTAGTGTAAATGGTGGATTCTCTGTAACTTGAAGCATTTAAACCGTGATTTGAGGACTTCAGTAACTCAGCCAGAGGTTAGGGGTCTATTACAGGAGTGGATAGGTGAAGTTCTGTGGCCTGCAATTTGCAGGTGGTCCGACTAGATCAGCGGTTCCCAAACTGTGGGTCAGGACCCCAGAGTGGGTCACGACTCTGTTGTAATAAGGTCGCCAGGGCTGGCATTAGACTTGCTGGGACCCGGGGCTAAAGCTGAAGCCCAAGCCCCACCACCTGGGGCTGAAGCCTAAGGACTTCAGCTCTGGGTTGTGTAGCTCAGGTTACAGGACCGCCCCACCCACCCGCTGCCTGGGGCTGAAGCCCTTGGGCTTCAGCTTTGGCCTCCTCGCCTAGGGCAGCAGGGCTTGGGCAAGCTCAGGCTTCGGTCCCCCCTCCTGGGGTTGTGTAGTAATTTTTATTGTCAGAAGGGGGTCACACAGTGCAATGATGTTTGAGAGCCCCTAGACTAGATGATCATGATGGTCCCTTCTGACCTTAAAGTCTATTTAGACTAATGTGGATGCAGTTATGCTGGTATAAAGGTGATTATATTGATATACCTTATTTTGCTAAGGGTAATTAACGTTTCTAAACTAGAGCTGCTAGTATGGTTGTACCAAAACTGTGCAGTGTAGACAAGCCCTTAAAAGTTGATGTCTTTACTCTGTCTATGGGATGTCTAAAAGTTGTAGTGGAGTCAAATAGACTTTTCAAGATTGATATGAAGGCCCAGGTTGTGAAACAGACCACACACCACCATTACTGACATCAACACTTCCTGATACGATCTACCCCAATCAACCAATTATACAGATATGGGCAACTGATTATATCCAAAAGACCTAGGAGGGCAGCAACTACCGCCAGAATCGATGAGAATACCCTCGGGCAGAATGATAGTGTTCATCGTTCATTAGAAAACTAAGAAACCTCTTGAGTGAAGGGTGAATAGTGACATAAAAATATGCATCTTGTAGCTTGAGGGTCGTACACCAACCTCCTAATTCTAAAGAGGAAATTATCGCTGCATGGGTCACCATCCTGAATTTCCTCTATTTTACATACCTGTTTAGAGACTTGAGGTCCAAAATTGTCCTCCACCCTCTATTCTTTCTGAGGGAGAATGGGCAGAAGGGACAGATTTGAAATAGACAGCATAACCAGATGTTATGCCTTCCCAAACCTATTTGTCCAATGTTATGTTCTTCCATGCAGCCTAAAAATAGGAGAGGTGGCATCCAAAAGGTGGAAGGGAGGTAAGGTAAGGTGTTGCAGCTGTAAAATCTTATTGACTGGATGATTGAGACTCTTTACCAAGCCATCAAAACTGTGGCTTGGAGGACACAGATGGCTGAGAAGATGTAGATGTAGCTGAAGGGTTTTTTTGTTTTGAGTATTTTGTGCCATTTGTGTTAGGGCTCCTATGTTAATCTATCTGCCTGCTGCAGACACAAACCTTTAGCATAGTCTATCACAAGCCCAAGACATAGCAACTCAAGTTTGATACAGCTTGCTCAGGATCATATCAGTATGCACTATTGGTGTTTGTGACAAATTAGCAAAACAGAAACTGAACACTGGGACTGACTAAAGTCTGGATAAAGGATACTAAAGGATCCCTGAATAGAAGCTGTCACGCTGTCTGGAGTGGCTCACTACTATGAGTGCCTATCTCAGGGCTGACTGTCAGAAGAAAAAAAAGAGTAGACACCATAAACTGATGGGTTTCAGAGGAACAGCCGTGTTAGTCTGTATTCGCAAAAAGAAAAGGAGTACTTGTGGCACCTTAGAGACTAACCAATTTATTTGAGCATGAGCTTTCGTGAGCTACAGCTCACTTCATCAGATGTTACTGATGGTATGTTCTGTAATTAAATTTCACCAAGCCAGTAACCAATGTGAACTCCTAAATCACTATACCACTCTTACCACAAAGTCACAGACAGTCCTCCAGTCCCTTTTGCCACCCAGACAAACTGAACTTTGTGATAAAAGGTTATTAAAACAAAAAAAGCACACCACATCAGATTTCTCCCAGTCCCAAGGGATTAGTCATTTATCCCAGATTTTACACCAAAGACAATGCTGGCAACCAAATCTATAATAGACTAATTTAAAATTTATTAGCAAAGAAAAGAGAGTTAACGAGAGGTTAAAGCAGCTAAAATATAACAGATAAATCACAGTTTGTAACTCCATATGATGGCGCAGATGTAAAACTGCCACCCAGAATAATTCTGGGAATCTCCATCTTCTCGTTCCGTTATTCGGCCCTGTTAGAATCCAAACAGTCCAGATACAAAGGATCTTTCTTTGAATCCATATTTACAGTATCTTCACACAGAAAGCAAACTGACAGTGTCTCTACCCACATGGGCTTTTCTTTGATGAGTGTGGAATGCACTTTGAGTCTTTGACCTCAGGTCCCCACCACAATGCCCACTTATTCTGAAATTTGCACCTTTTCTGATAAAGTCCTTCATTAGCGTTCCCCAATGCTTCTTTGATGTCTATTGATGACTTATTTAGTTACAGGGGTATTTACAATATAAATGTTTGCTATTACATTATGAGAAGAACAGATAAGTGAAAACAATGCAAAGAATGTTCCAATAGTTTTCATTAAGTTTAAACACCCAAACTTTTTGCACTGGCGACCCACTTCACACAGCAAGCCTCTGAGTTCAATCACCCTCCCGACCCTCAGTTTGAAAACCCCTGCCCAATACACTCTTATAATCTAACCATTACTTTGATCTACACAAGTGAATTGACCTGAATATACTTTAGCATGAGCTGGTCAGCCAGCGTCACAGAAGCTACAACCAACAACACTGTGTCAATCAGAATCATTAGATAGCTCCTTTGCTGACTGTGAACAGAAAATAATTAGCTGGAATGTTCTAGTACCCGAGGCTGGCACATGCTTAATAAGACAGTCTTTGAATCAAGGTACAAATGCCACAAAAATCACTACACTCAGAGACACAATGGACACTCCTGCTTTCCAGGCGACCTCTGAAGATGGCAGTTGCAGAGTGGATTTGTTTTCATTCATCATTATCTTTTCAGGATATGCTTGCTCTCCAGAGTATTATGCTGGTAATAGCTCATCTTAAGTGATCACTCTCCTTACAATGTATATTTTTTCATGGTCTGTGTGTATATATAAAATCTCCTCACTGTACTTTCCACTTCATGCATCCGATGAAGTGAGCTGTAGCTCACGAAAGTGTATGCTCAAATAAATTGGTTAGTCTCTAAGGTGCCACAAGTACTCCTTTTCTTTTTGCGAATACAGACTAACATGGCTGCTACTCTGAAACTTGACTACTAAGAGACTCTTACCTCTCCATAAGTTCCTCTTGATCTAACTCTATAGACAATAGAACCAGAAGGCAAGCTCATTCTAGAATCCAGCTCTGTCCCCCTACATATCATATGCTAGAGGAATTGATCATTCACGATTATCAGTGCCACTTTTAGATGGATTATGGTCAGAGTGAAACCTAGGCAAAACACTATCTGGAGAAAAAAAAAAAAGACATAAGCAACTTTCAGCCTAAAGCGACTACGTTCCCACACATAGTAAGTACAATTTTGCTTCACCTTTACTAGAAAGCAGTAAGATCGTCTTAACCTTAACTATACTCGCGCTACTATCTAACTAATTTTTGCAGGTAATTTGTGTGGTCATTGAAGATCAGTTTCATTGTATTTAAAGCCAATACTAAGGAAGACTGATTCAACTACAGGGATCAAGGAAGAGCTCTATTATAGTATTGTCGAATTTCTCTTAATAGACATTAAGACAGGTTTATAGTGTAAGCTAAATATCTACACTAGGGTGCTAAGTGAAAATAAAATTAACTAAGATATTAGTACAAAGAAAAGGAATTGCCACCTACAAAAGTACTGACAAGATTTTCCTATGTAACAGAAAGGGCTATACAAATGTTCAACATTCATGGCTCCCTCCTTTGGGTAAGGAGTCCCTAGTGTAAATTGAAAGATACAAAGCAACTGATCTGAAAATTGAAGAAAGTCAAGTGAAAGGTAAGGTTAACATTCAGCCATCAGAAAATCTGTCATTTTTCTCAGAATAAGCCAGGTAAACTTTTCTAACTAAATGCTGGCAAAGAGTGAGCACAGAGCATTGTTTGACAAAAAAAAAGTTGGGAAAAACTGACCAAATTTGGGAATCAGTGGAGTAAATGTCCGAAACTAAAATATAAATAAAGGAAAAGAGGTTTAAGAAACAAATAACATGTTCACTTCAGTAAACTAAGGCATCAATTAAAATACAAGGTATGAAATCATTTATTATACCAGAACAGGTTGTATGTCTTTCAATATCCACAAACATCCCTATGGTTTACTCTCAAAATAGCAGTGGAGACACATGAGCCTATTTTACATAGACACATGCAGCCCTTCAGGTTTCCCCCACAGTTAAGCCATGCAAATCCCAAATATTTTGTTTAGAGGGTTCATATAGCTACAGTTCTTGAACTGCAAAATCTTTCATGAAGAAAGAGGGCTTAGAAGCACCATCTTAATAGAAATGATAGAAAAAAGTTAAGGGTGAAAATTCATATGTTAAATATCTAAGCTAAGGACAGAATACATTGTCTTTGCACTTTTATGCTATAAAATCATCACAAATGCTAACGAGCTATAGCTCTGCATCTGCATTTACTATATGTTATCTCAAAAGAATGAATTCTACAGAGCAGCAACTGGTGGAAAATACTGAGGTTACAGAATATTTTATTTTAGGTTCTTATTATAGTATTATAAACGTGTGTTTTGGAAATACCACTAAAATGTATGCATTTCTGCACAATCTCTCATTACGACCACCAATTTGGATCAGCATTATTAATCTATACTTTAAGGTAAAAATTACACCAATTTTTCAGTAGAGACCCATTTGTAAAAGCAACATTAAAGAACCGGATTCCTTAGTGTAGGTGCATACTCTCTAACTTATTACTTCTGACAACTTGTATAACTGACTTCTCCCTCTGATCAACAGCTCCATGAAACATACAAGGCAGAGAACCAGTTAAGATGTTAATCTTTAACTTTTCCTTCAGCTGTGAACAGACTTTATATATCTGCATTTCACAGTGACTCAGTGTAAAGTAAGACGTTAGCTCACTGAATGAAACTAGGATAAAAGCTTTATTTATGACTTGTAGTCAATATGACATTATATTTCACTTTGAAAATTAGGATCCCATACAACAGCATCCTGTATTGTACATATATACAGTACTGGCCATTTTAAGGAGTCATTACCTAAAGAAGAAGGGAAGGTTTTGATTTCAAGGTCTTAGATAGGAAGTTACAGAAGAGGGAGGGGGAATGTGATATGGACTACATATGCAGTGTTGTAGCGGTGTTGGTTCCAGGATATTGGAGACAGAAGGTGGGTGAGGTAATACCTTTTATTGGACCAACTTCGGTTGGTGGGGGAAACAAGCTTTCGAACTCTGAATCAAAAGAGCTCTGTGTAAGACGGAAAGCTTGTCTCTCTCACCAACAGAAGTTGGTAAAATAAAATATATTACCTCACCTATCTTGATCAACAATCTAGACAAACAGTTCCCAAATGACGAGTCAAGGCAAGGGGGAGGGCCAAGACTGGAGCCATAGAGTAGATTGATACAAAGTCAGAAAGTAGGGAAGAGCAACTCTAACAAGTTTATTACATGAATAAATATTTACCTTCACAACAGCAATCACGTCTGTCACAAACCAAATAAATTGGCAGTATAAAAATAAATGCTGAGGCAAACCAAAGAGGGGGAAAAGATGAAAATAAAATACATATTAATGTTCTAGTTCAGAGCTAAGTCCAATTTATATTAAAGGAAATGTTTGAACACGGAACCAAGCATATGGAAAAAGTTCTCTCCTCATCCAAACGGTAACAAAAGTAAAATCCTCTGTCACTGTTCTGAACATACATGGTCAAGGGGAAACTATTAATAGCACATTGTGATGTACAAGGATTAGTCTAAAGTTTATAGTCATGAGTTAACAATTTTCTATCTTCTGAAGAGACTCTTCCTCCCCGCTCTTCTCACCCCCTCCAATAACTATCTACGTCAGCAGGCTGCTCCCTCTGACTGAAAGAAGTGAATGGATTGCATTTCAGCAAAGTGGCACAAGCATATGTAATCAGAGTAGACGAAAACCAAAGAAAGTGTCAAGAGAGGTAGTGTCAGCTTCCTTTTCAAAAGATTTAGTGTCTAACTAGCCAATTTTGAGTCTTCTAGTATGTACTGCAAATCTATAAAACATTCAGAAATAAATTGTGGAGAATAAATTGTTACCCTAAAAAAAAATCCTTGAACTCTGAGCTATAATGAAACACATTTTGTTCAGATACTAGGAAGACTACTCTTGTATTGAAAAAGATGTGACACTATCTCTAATGTCTCATGTATTTGTATCTCTCACAATTTCTTCCATGCTGATCATGTAGCACATGCTTTGTGTGAACGTGTGCATACACTGTCCAGCATCTTATAATCGGCCTCTTTCCATCTTCTGAGAATGAAAGAAAGGCAAAATGTGTAATAAAGATAAATCATCCTCCTAATGGAATGTCAGGGTTATCATTTAAAGTTGAAAAAACTTCTATTCAAATTTTCTCTTTACAATCCTACATTCCAAGAGCATCAATTTATAAAATGGTGTATCAGAATAGTAACAGGACTATATGATGTCATAGTAACAGTAATATTTCCTGCTACTGCTCCATGGGAAATATTATAAGCTACATATTAAATACAAAAACTATGCTAATGCAGTGCAATAGCAGAAATATTCAAACTTTGTGTTTGGAGTCTCAGCCATAAGAGCTGAAGAGAATAAGTACATTTACAGTGGAATTCTTTTGTACTGCAAAAACTTTTCTTCCACAGAATTTCCCTATAAACATAGGTTCGTTTTAACCAGAACTGAAATTTTCATATTGCAATCCATTAAAAAGGCAGGGCTTCCCTTTGTCTTCACTATAAACCAGTTCTATTGCACTGCATTGTGTAATCTTTAGATCACATATTTTAAATTTCACATGGCCAAGTGTAGGGAAAATATGAAATTGCATGTATTTGTTTACCTGTCTTAAAATTAAGTGAAGAAAAAGTAAGTATTAAAAAAAAACAAAAATTCACTTATCCTAGAGGGATAAGGATATCCTTTACACCACAGGTAATCAACACTAATACAATGGACATACACCTGTGTTCATTATGGCTATTTGGCAGGTCCCTGAAAGGAGCAAGAAGAGTGAAAAGTGGAGCAGAAGAAGAGATAAAGACAGAGAAAGAGGGTAAAAGTAGTACTAGCTTGGAAATCTGGGAGAGAGATGTGATTTTGCTACCCCTTTGGTAGCACAGAATTATGAGCTATGATATGGTGAACTACCTTCCAGAAATAACTAAGGGGGGAAAAATAAGCCTTTTTTTCCTCCTGATAGGCCAATCTTCCATGATACGTGTTGAGATAACCAGCTTCCATTCATCTTGAGGTAAGGGTGTTGATCTTTTAAAAGAGTAACTGGAAGATTATATTGCAGAGAGGATGAAAACTGCAGTCTAGGCCTTAAAAATGAAGATGAATAAGTATTAAGATGTAGATGTGCACAAACATTTTTTTCAATATGGGCTGACTTAGGCCAACACAAAAAATAAGCATATTGTCCATATGTAGGGCTGGGTCAAAAGTTTTCCACCAAACGATTTTTTTTCTACAAAAAGTAACTGCTTTCTCAAAAAAATTCAATTTTTCATTGAAAACCAAAATATTTCCATTTGGAAATGCTGCTGTGGTGCCTCATGTCCCCAGTTCTCAATAAGCACGATTCCCTAGCCAGATTACATCTCTTATGATGCATCATTGGAGTCCTTGGCCATGGTACACTCCAGGAGGACAGAGGAAACAGCTCTACAACTGTTTCCTATTTGGGGATACAATTATTTGGGTAGTATAATCTAACAAAACACAAATCCACAGGGATCTGACTCTTTAGATTTTCAAATGTCCTGTTTTCAAACCAAGCATGATTAGTCTCAGATTCAGAGGCAAGAGAGTGGGCTTTCAAGATCATCAGCCTGTATGTTTGTCCCAGGTGGGCCCACAGGATAAAGCTAGCCTATTCTGAGAAGTCTCTTGGTGAATGCTCTTGTCCCAGACATTTCAGATAGTAAATGTACATTCATCAACTTTTTTCCACTGGGCAGGAGGCATAATGCTTGATTACATAGGCATCTACAAGAAATCAACCGAACAGTGATGTTTGGGTTGTGCAACAAAATACCGATATGTTTATATGACAGGAAAAAAAATCTGATCATTTGGAACTATCAGCTTGTGCAACAACTCACCTATGTAACTTTAAAATATGCCCTCTGCAGTTTCCTCCTATGTTTGTTACCTGCCTTGTCTTACCTTACTTTCAAATTAGATTGGAAGGTCTTTGAGTTTCAGTTGTGATCCACAATGTTTCAGATCCATAAGCTAAACCATGATGATACTCAGGTAAACTACACAGTTACACTAAGCAGATTGCCAATAAAATATTTTTGTTAAAAATAGTAAAACTAAATCATTAAAAAATTAAGCTAAAACTACCAACAGGGAAAAGGAATAGTGATGAGAGAATAAGGAAAGGAATTAAGTGTGCTTGTGGCCTTGAGCCCTTTTATATCCTCACTTTGAGTATTTAGATGTGAGTGACCTCAAGAACTATAGCAATATGTTGCAGGAGATAAGTGTCTCTTGGTGTCACTGAGTCCAGAGAAGGAGTTTTGCAGAGGAAGGACAATTATCATTTTAGTATAGCGTGGATTTGAAAGTCAGTATTTTATATCCTGAAACACATACCAAGTTTAAAATAATCTGAGTGATGAATACCCCTTTGGTTTGTATCCGCAGATAACATGTACAGCTTATTTTTCAAACAATTTTTTCCCCTCCAAATTCAGTGCACTACACATTCTATGTTCAGGATACAGTATGTACGCATCAAGGCTTTGATTCTGTGAGCACTTAATGCAGCATATACATAATTTCAAACATAAATATCTTTACATAGTCTTATTGAAGAGGCCTCAAATTTAGAGTTTCACATCCAAACAATTTGTTGTTTCTACCTGAAAACGTTTACACTCTGGCTACAGAAAATTTAAATAAGCCCAGAGTACTAATCACTGAAGTAAATTGTAATCACTTTCTTTTCTTTAGGTTACCGTTGATCTATTTTCAGAAATTACCCTACATCCATTATACAAGTTTAAAGGCTCTCTATGAATCATTCTAATGAAAGATCAGTCACCATTTATCTCTACTATGTGCTTGAGGGACTTCCCCTACCCGGAATACTATTTGTACAGAGAACAAATTTACTTTTTTTTTTATTATTATTATTTATTAAAAGATCTGGAGTTTGAAAGTATATTCTGAGATCTCTTAATCAAAAAAGAATATCCAATCACTACATCCTCTGTGTAAAAATTTCCAGATTTACTTCACACTTCCCATCAATAATGGGCAACAATATCCCATATTAGCCAAGATATCAGATGTTTATTTTGATGTACAGAGCAATAAAAATTGCATGCTGATTTACAACTTTGCTTGCAAGCTGGCTTGCAGAACATTTTAAATTTCATCTTTAGTTATGGCTTTGGGATTTGTGAGTTTTATTGTTTTTAAATACTGGTTCCCTTTGTAGAATATTACCCACTCACTTACTGCCTCTTTCAAGTTAAGGTCTTTCCAGATGAACTTCTTGCACCAGCATTGTACAGGGAAGGCCAAATGGTTCTTGTACCTTACTTGAGAGTACTTCCTTAAGCAGTTATTTAGGTGGCTGATGGCTTGTTCATATTTTCCTAGATAGCCTTGTCCTTTGGCAGTTGTTTTGGAAAAAAGAAAATTATCTAACAATGCAGGTTGAACACTAATTAGGAAAACACACTAATCCTTCTCTTACACGATAATGAAATTTTTAATTAACACTTAAGTCCATCCACTATTGATCTGTATGTGCCTCCCATGCTATTCATCTCACCAGGAGACCTTCAGATACTTTTTACCGTTGTTTATTAACAACTTATTGGCACTGAAGTAGCACCCCAAAGGCTCCAAAAATAAGGGTTAGAAACCCACTGTGTTTGGTGTTGTACAAACACATGATTCCTGTACCAAAATGTTCACAATATAATCTGAAACAAGATGTAATAGGTAATAAGAGAAACAGGGAAAGAGGACAAGAGTAATGATTAAGATCAGGTTGCTACATGGGTCAGAGTTAGTCCGTAACTTCCTCAGTCATGACAGTTCCAAATCATAACAAACTTTATTTGAAACAAATAAAATACACTACTTCAGACACTGATACACAACATAACCATTACTTATTAGCTGATTTCTTGTAGGAGACAGGGGTCTTAGGGAGGACCTTCCACAGGTGTCATTTAATAAAGAAGATGCAGTGTGACTTGTCTTATGTCATCAGCTCAAACAACTGACAACAACTGGTTGCTTAACAAAGGCGATCTTCTTATACAATTGTAGAATTGTATTGCATATGTTGGGGGCTATTTTGGAACAGTTTCTTAACACAGAAGGTTGCCTAACAAAGATTCTCATGTAGAGGTATTGGTGTACTTTTAGACTAAACATTCACAACTTCAACTGAAGTTTTCTTTAATATCCAGGCCATTATTATTTGTATTCTGGTACCATATGTGTATTCCTTGCGTGGCTTCAGGGTAATGGTCGTTGCTCAATGTCAGCGGGCGTGAGGTCACTAATATGGAATTTTCCCCTTATGTGCAAGGGTTGCTATTGATAGTCAACAACTGTATATCTTTTTTCCATTAAAATTAGATCCATAGAGAATTAACTCCTTCTAAGTTGGTTGCTTAGAGAGAAGTTAATTCTAAACGTATCAGTGGCCAAAGACAGAAGGATCCAAGGTCAACAAAGATCGAAGTACCAGTTTAACAAAATACACAACTTTTCTTCATCTTTAGTGTGTGAAGGGAAATCAAAATATTTCTATTTAGTTCACATACGTTAATTTATAAATCTTGTAAATTCTGTTTTCCCTCCCCCAATTAAAGTTTAATATTTCACTAGCAAAAGATTAAACCCCATAAAAAGTACCATAAATATACCTTTTCTGCCTTTTTGTCAGAGATATCTTGCTTTTCTAGAACTGCCATACTCTCCTTCAGATTCTTCACTATGTCTGCAGGAGACTTGTGGGACTTGCCAAAGGGGAATGGCATTATTGCAAACTGTACAGGTCTTCCTTCTGCAGCTCCTACTTCACCTGGAAACAGAAAACAAAAGGACTATCAAAAGGTGGAAACAGTGGGTCAACAGTGATAGCATATATGAAGAGCTAGAAAGCATTATAAAGGCATCAGTATAGTCTGCAGTGTAATTCGGTTAAACTAGAACACAAAACCATCACTAAATTGTACACTATTTGAGTTTCTAATTTTTTAGAAAATGGAACGAAGAATCCAAGAGATCAAACCAAAATGACTATCCAGTGTTTCAGACAGATATTAAGAATTATATTCAGGACCACGGGACTGTACAAATAGCACAGTTCAAAGTCACATGCTAGCAAGATAAAAATATACAGGTTATTCCAAATTATGCTGGCAAGAAAAATCAAATCACTAACAATAGGATTTGTCCTAGCTTATTATTGCTGCGTACTGAAACTTATTTTCAAGTGAATGCATAGGTGGCTGCTGGCAACAGAATTTTATTACCAGTACCAAGGATTAAACAAAAGCATTTAGGGTCATACTCTGTCATACTGAAGATCACATTAACAGAGACAGTTCTTTCAAAGATGAGGAATGCCCTCTGCCCTAAGTTACCAGACTTTTCCAAGGGATAGTTAGCACTTGCATTAAATATATTCATACCTTTGTATAAATTAAATAGGAAGCAGAAAGATTTTCTAGTGCAAAAGTAAACAACTTTTCAGAGAATAAATGCTCCAATACCAGAGCTTTAGTTCCTAAACTTGTTTATCTTCATTCACACCACAATAGCTTCCCCTGAAATGATTTCACAAATTGTACTTCCAGAACTCTAGACCAGCTACAAGTGAACAGAAAATCCCACACTGAAAAATGCTGATGGGTTACTTCTATAGAAGACAAAAGACATTTGAAGCTGACAAAGCAGAGGTTACAATGTCATTACAAAAAAAGGATGTCACCCTGAACATCAGTTATTTTCTATCTCCACCTGCCAATGAGAACGATAACCAGCCAGCATGGATCAGTATAAAAAAACAACTAGCATCTAATTTACAACAAAGCTTCTCATCTAATATAATACAAACACTTGTTACATGTCACTTAAATAAAAGTTCCTCCCATAGGCCATAGAGCTAGAATACTGAAATTTGGTACATTCACTCATTACGGACTCCATATGTTTTAGTTTAATCTTTCCATCACAGGTCACTAAAAGCTTTTCAGTTGTAAGATTTCAACCATTCAAGTACCTTTACTTGTAAATTAGAAGTATAAATTTGCAAAAGTTTAGTTTTTTACATGAGCCAGTTATGTCAGGTATGAGGCCAACCATTTGAAGAACTGAATGTCACAGGATACCAGATCTATTTAAGATTTTAGCCAAGAAAATTCCCATAAATATGTAAACTAGGTATGTGATTATAAAACTTACTATAACAGTTGCATGCTGCTGGGTAAGAAATAATACAGCTGCTCATGAGGAGATGCATTCCTGCAGTAAGTAGTATTTAAATCAGTCTACTCTTGAAGAGAAAGTAGCAAAACATCAGTATAATGGAAGTGATCAGACCTCACACACTTCCAAATACAGTATTTTCACTTTTTTAACTTATGCAAGCAATATGGCCAATATTTAGATGTGGTGAAATTACTCTTTTTCCACCATATCTCAAAACATCTTAATCAGCACCGATAAAAGGCTGAAAAATTGAGTATCTATGAATAGAGAATTGATAACTTAAGAGATAATAGCATCCCCGTTATTGATGAAAAATTACTTTAAGACAATAAAATTAAATAATGTCTCAATATTTTGCCAAATGTGAGTGCAATACAGTACCATCTTCAGTGAAAACATGACTATCAACTATTATTTAATAAAAATGATGCTATTTTCAAACATTAGGGATTTACAGGTTTTCCAGGATTTTTATTTGGCAAGAGAGGGGGCAGGATGACACTCCTTTTATAAACTGCATGCAGCATTTAAAGTATGCCCTTAAAGTATGATTTCACTCTGAAAACTGCTTCTGTACAAGTGGCATCATAGCTTTCCATATCTGTCTCAATCACTTCCAGACAGATTCTGCTCAGTTTACCAGTTTAAAAGATTCCTCCCCCAATCACTAGCTCGGTCAACACAAACTGGGATCTAAAAGTCAAGCTGAATTTTTTATGGGTTGTGTATCACTATTGGTAATAAATACAAAAAAAGCCAAATTATCCACCAGTTACACCTGTATAACCCCTTTATCTTCAATTAAGGTTGGACAGGTGTAAATGAAGGTAGAATTTGGTCCAAACTGTTTTGCTGAAGATGTGAGAGAAAGAGTTGAAATCAAGCTCCAGAACCAAGACAGCTATGGGAAATAAGTGTTACTAAATGTAGAATTAAAAAAAAAAATTATCATGAAATAAGCAGTTATGACAGAACACAATGTAGGAAGAAGCTCTATTGAATCAAAAGATAATATTGTTATATACTTATTTTTCTGCCCACAATTACACTGCTTTCAGAATAAAAACTCTCACAAAGAATTACACTAACTCATTTAACTATAGGCAAACAGTCAGATAAATCCAATTTCTAGGTTTACAGAATGAGTGGGTTTTATAAACTTCCCTCTAGAGGATAGTGCCTTCACCTTTTTATTTAAAATGGTCTAGCCCCTACATTTGCAGGAAGGCCTGCAATTTGACTTACCTGTCATTGTTTTACGAGCTCCATATCAGTAATACGGTACATGGACATATACATGAGTTTGGGGTATATTTGCAAGAATTTCAATTTGAAAATTTGAGGATAAAAAATTAGGACAACTCAATAAATTCCCCAAATGTAGCTTATTTGTATTTGAATATACTCTATCCATAAATAGAGAAGTTTCATTATGAGTTTTTGATAAGCAATTTATAAAAATAAGCCAACTGGCAATAGCAAGCAAATCCAAGCCCTCCGTCACAGCAGGTGCTGGGAGAGATCATTGCTGCAAGGTGTTTTATGTATTATATAAAACTAAATAAATGAGTTATTTGTGCTATTTCTGTTGCAGGAATAGAGTGACACTAGTGGGAACCTCACTTGTGTCTCCTGAGAGTGGAAAAAGCCAGTGCTGCATCTTGCTAAAGAAGCCGGGGTATCCCTCTATATTCTAGAAACATAACAGATACAGTTGTGAAGTTGTGAAAAACATATGAACTGTGACAGACTGACAATATCCTAAAATACCCTGAACAAACCTTATGGAATTAAGATAAACTTCACTGAATAAGGTTAGTACCTTTGTGATAAACTGTATTAAAAATGAAATTGTGTATGTGTTGCTGTGGAATTATATGTACCTCCTCTAGCAGGGAGGGGATGCTCATGTATTCCTCTGTTATCAGCCTTTGAAGCCACACCTTTGGGGAGATATGCATATACTAGTTCAAACTTCATTCTCCAGAGACCAACAGACAAAGAAAAGACTTTTGGATAAAAGCTTGGGGTTTAAACTGACTCAGGGCCTTTTTCCTGATCCAGCAAATGGACAGGACCTCTGGTTCACGGAGGGCCCCAATCCTTAGAGAATTGGAAGTATTTGGCCTACTAAGGCTTCATAAGACTGTGTACCTGTTCTGAGCTGAAGCTCTCATGAACTTGTAACCACAAAGAACCCTTACGGTGGGCTGATGCCTAGTAAGCTTATTAGCATGCATGCAGGTTCTTTTATTGTTTTTAATGTTTTCTCTGTAATGTTTTTTACCTTAAAAATAAAATAAGCTTGCTTAGAAAGAACAGTGTGGTAGCTTCCAATTATAGTAATCACTGTGTTATCAGTCTCTGAAGATTCAAATATTAAGGCCAGAAGGGACCATTACAATCATCTAGTCTGACCTTCTGAAAATTGCAGGCCACAAAACCTCACCTCAAGCTGGTATGTTTAGGCACTGTCTTCACTGGGAAATTGTCTCCACCCAAGAGAGGCAACAGCCAGGAAGCTGGAAGCCTGAAAGTGGGTGTCCTTGCTGGACCACGGAGGAGAAATACAAGTCCAGGTGCCTTCAACTGTAACATGAAGCACTTAGGATCTCTCTCTCTTGCTAACCTGGTGAAAGTTCTCTAAAAGGCAAGCTACAATATTCGACAACAGTGTGCATGTGAGGCTGGGAAAAATTGCAACATACCACATCTGCCTAATAAAAAAAGGAAAAGTCCAAAGGAACTGCCATGTGATATTCATCCACAATCAGCCACTTGAACCATATCAAATTATAACAATTTTCCCAGTATCAGCATCTGGGTTGTGGTTTTTTTGTTTGTTTTTGCAGACTACTTAAACAGATTTGTTTGCCACTTTAAAAACTACCTTCAGACCTTTTCCAAAAAGTTAGTCTCCTAATAAGCACCTGGACAGCTTTATCTTTTGAATTAGCATGTTGCTTTGCTTCATCCCCCATTCTCAGTAATCCGGACATATTTATTCATTTGTGAATTGAGGCCACGAGTAACCTTCCACTGAGCACTTACCACAATATCATAAGCACACTTTACTGTCTGCACTCACCTAACAGGATCTGGTAGAAAGAGAAAAGTTTGACCCAGCCAAATGAAAAACAAGATGTTTAAAAGTATCGATATTGGGTTCAAATTTAGAAAATATAGAATGTAACCTTTTTTTGTGTAGTACAAGCAGATATCAAAAACAGGGCATAGTCAATTCTCCAAAAGCTAAACATCGCACTAAGAATGTGATATAGTATCTTTTCCCTCTAAGTCAGTGTTTCCCAAACTTGGGATGCCGCTTGTTCAGGGAAAGCCGCTGGCGGGCCGGGCCGGTTTGTTTACCTGCCGCGTCTGCAGGTTCGGCCAATTGCAGCTCCCACTGGCCACGGTTCGCCGCTCCAGGCCAATGGGGGCTGCGGGAAGCGGCAGCCAGTACATCCCTCGGCCCACACCGCTTTCCGCAGCCCCCATTGGCCTGGAGCGGCAAACTGCGGCCAGTGGGAGGCACAATCGGCCGAACCTGCGAACGCAGTAGGTAAACAAACCAGCCCGGCCCACCAGGGGCTTTCCCTGAACAAGTGGCGTCCCAAGTTTGGGAAACACTGCTCTAAGTCATTGGTTTGAAATTAACACACAAGTAATGTCTATAAACGGTTGCCACAGAATGGCTACATATGAAATGCATTGGTGTTTTTGGCCCAGTTCCTACTGGACATGATAAAGCTGGATCCCCACCACCACCCGGGCTCGAATTCCCCCTCCCCTCCACTGGGAGACAACCCAGGCTCCCTTCCCCTTTCCTTCTCCTCCTACCCCTGCAGTCCCTCACCTGGAGGTTGCAGAGCTCTGGCTGTCAGTCCCCAGGATGACAGCAGCAGTGCCAAAGTAAAGGCTGCAATGGGGCACTAAGTCTGCTTTGAAAAGTGATATTGATGAACATCAGTTTTCACATTGCCACCCTTACTTCTGTGCTGCTGCTCTACACTCTGTCTTTAGAGCTGAGTAGCAGGGTGCATAAACAACTACAGACACAAAGGGGGGGGGGGGCCTGATCAAATAAGTTTGAGAACCACTGCTTTAAATCATAAATAGTTTGTAACAGCTTTATGGAATACACGTTAAATAGTAGCCAATTTTAAACTACTATGGTTAACAAATTATATTCTGAAAGGTTTAAGATTGCCTTGCTGCTTTAAAAAAAAAAAAAATAGATGCTTGAAAAAGTCCATCTACAGGGACACTTGTCTCTCTTTCTGAAGAAAAACTAGAACAAATGCAAGAACACTGACATGCAGTTCTTTTCCTTGTTCTTTGGTATATTAAATTGATCACAAGACTTCTACTTTGGACTATATTCCCTAATTTTAAACATTTTTTCTTCTCATTTGAAATATGCATTTTCCTACAGGCTAATTCAAATACGGGTTAGAAAGAGCTACACTGAAACAGTGTAATCACCCAATAAGGGAAGTTATTTAAGCAAGGAGTGACTAAATTAAAAATAAGTTGATTACATGACGATTACTAAGAAAAACATTCTGAGAACAAAGTACAAATAGTAGTACAGTACATCTTCACTTACTGGCATCTCTATTAAATTACTCCTTAGAAAGCTGGATTACAGACACTCAAACTTTTCTAGTGTGGACCTCAACAACTCTCTTGACACTAGAATGAAGTTCAAGGAACACTGGAGAACAGAGGAAGGCAGAAAAAAATCGTCTTGCTGTGACAGACTGTACCCTTATGTTCACCATTGTTACAAAACTATGAAAAAATCTGTACAAAGTATCCATTTGTGAGGTATTTCAAAACTCATAATTCACTGATCATTATTGTCCTTACAATGTTGCCATGCATACTTTACATGTAAAGTTACGAGATTCTACCGTACGATGTTACTAAAGCATATTCTAAATCTGGGGAAGTAGCCCAAACCAGTTCCTCAGAGACAAAAGGCTAGTCAGCACCTCAGCCAGGTTTCAGCATAATCAAATAGTCTATCACCTGATTAAGGGGACATTTTTGGCAGGAAGAAAGGTATAAATGAGAAATGTACATATTGGCAAATTGTACAAAATATTGGCATTTTGGGTTCCCACTCAAAACAGACTTGCTGCGACCTGAACTCAAGCTGGAGGGGATTCTCAAAGAAGAGAAATGGTATAAGACCCCTCATTTTTATTCACTGCATCACCAATGTTTGAAAGATAAACTGAGTGAATGGTCCTGATTGAAGGAGTTCAGCCAGTAAAAGCATGTGATGAGAAAAACCTTTGCTTTGAATTCAATTAGCTTGTTCAGTTAGGTATTAGTTTACATTTTACCTTTTATTTCTTTGTAGCCAATTCAGACTTTTATACCTCATTACTGGTAATCACTTAAAATCTATCTTTCTGTGGTCAATAAATTTGTTTTATTATTTTATCTAAACCAATGCATGTTTGGATTGAAGTATCTCTAGCCTCCATTTGAGATAACAGGGTTTGTGCATATCATTTTCTATTTATGAAATGACAGAGCTTGTACTTCACAGAAGGAAAGAATTGGGCAGTACAAGATGCACATTTCTGGAGACAAGACTGGAACTGGGAATTTGCTGGAAATTATATCTGCAATCCAATTTAGAAGTGGCTGGCTAGAAACACTCATATCATTTAGCTGTGAGTGATTTTGCATGTGATAGGCTGTGTGTGACTAGGCCATGTGTGAACAGGACAGGAGCGGCTGCTCTCACTGCTAAGCAGTGTGAAAGTTGGAGAATTGAAGGGACATAGCTGTTCAACTGTCCAGATTGTACTCTGGGGAATGTCACACTTGCATTTTTGGTTATGTGTCAGATCAGAAATCCCGGACTGCCATGCTCTAGGGGAAAAAAAGCTCTCTCAAACTTGTCAAGTTTCCCCATGACTTCTACAAGTCAATTACATTAAGTAAGATATAGTTGTACAAAATTCCTACTTTCACAAATTTGGAAAGTAATCAGCTACAGTAGTCTAAAATTCTAATGCCACCTACAACTTTATTCTTTCAATCGTAGGGCTTCTAATTTAACAATGTCTTTTGTCTGTCACTTTTTAAAAACGTACCATAGACCAAAACAGTGTCAAATACTCAAATAGATTTATGTTGACTCATTTAGAGGTGAAGAGGTTGAAGTGAAATGGTAATATTCCATTTAATATGTAATTACTGAGGGAAGCAGGCCAAGAAAAATAAGTTATCTCTTGGTAGCCATAATGAAAAAGCACCTTTTGATAACAATTGCACAGATACGTTAAGACCTAACGCCCAATGAGTAAGCACAGAAAATGTTCTGCTATTGTGTGAGCGGATAAGAGGTAGCAACTTGTTAAAAATTAAACAAAATCAGCATAATTTAAATAAGGCAGAACTACAAATATCAAGTCAATTATTTAGAAACAATGTTAAAAATATATAGATTACTTAAACACAAGAAAAGATGACAATAATGAGTCTAAAAGGATAAAATACACGTGCACAACAATTTTTGGACTTTTCAATAAGACGCTGTATCTGCTGCCAGTGATAGGCTGATAAATTCTCATACTAAAATCTGTACTATGTGATATTAATTAAGAGAAGGGATATTAATTTATTACCAACATGGGATTGTAATGTAAATTAGTTTCTATCCTCTATAAAATTGATTTACCTAAAGTACCTATTACTTTATATATGTATATATTAATTTTGATTTATGGTTAAGCCAATATTAAAAACAGAAAAACGATTTACAATCTTGCATCAGGCGCCAGTGTCAAGTATCACTTTTTTATCTGTGTATCCACAGCCAACAAGAAGGTCAGAAATATTGGTCAGAACAGAATAGCATATGCACTATGAAATACAGTCAGCATGTTACAGCTACTACTACCCATACACATTTTTGCAGAAATACAGAAGGTTGGGGGGCCTTTTCTTTTATCCCCAGAATCAATCTTTTATACAACAGGTTTTTTATTTTTTTTTCACGAAATAAGAATTCATGTCCACAGCCTACTCCTGGGAGAATTCTGCACCAAAAAATTAAAAATTCTGTGCATTTTATTTGCCGAAATAACACTATCTAATCACACCAGTTTCAATTATTTTGGGAATTTATTTCAAAATACCTGTCAGCAAGTATGTCTGTAGCAATACAGACACACACAAAAACTTCCCTAGAAGAAGAGAGTTGAAGAAATCCCTACAATAAACCAGTTCCTATTTCTCTACCCCCTCTCCCCCAAAGCTCAGCTGCAGGGGCACCCCCCCAGTCCAGACACTCACTCCCCCAAGAGCCCAGTTATGGTCCCCTGCCAGCCCAGACACTCTCATCCTCTTCCCCACAGAGCCAAGGAATCCAGAGGGAGAAACAGCCTGATGTTTGTGAGGAGTTTCCTGCACACCATCTTCTTTCTTCAAGGTATGCTGGGAAATGGAACCCATCCATCTCCCTCCCCCCAGCAGTGTCTTCTGTTTGCAATCTGGGCTCTGCTGGGTCCAGCATCCCCTAGTGGCAACCAGCAGCCCATTTCTGGACGGGAAAAAGGAAATTCTGCATACAACACTAATTTCTGAACAAATTCTGCATTGTGCAGTGGCACAGAATTCCCCCAGGAGTAACAGATCTTATGGCCAGAAGGGACCATTAGATCATCTAGTCTGACCTGTGTAAGACGAGATGTGCATTTCACCCAATTACTCCTGTATGGAGCCCAATAACTTATGTTTGACTAAACCATATCTACCAGAAAGGCATCCAGCCTTGATATGAAGATATCAAGAGATGGAGGATCAACCACATCGTTTGGTACGTGATCTCAATAATTAACCACCTACACTATTAAAAATTTGTGCTGGATGTTTAATTTGACTTTGGCTTTAACTTGTAGCCAGTGGTTCTTGTTACATCTTTCTCCACTAGAGTAAAGAGCCCTTTGGTACGCAGTATTTTCTCCCCTGGAACATCTTATAAACAATATTCAAGTCACCTCTCAATCTTTAGACACGTCAAATTCATTTAACTCTTTTAAAGCTCTCACTGTAATACAACACGAGGATTTTGTCAGTACAGTTATATTTGTAAACTCCTATAGTGTGGAGTATAAGTACAGTTATATTGGTATAACTGCATCCACATTAGGGTTTTTATCAGCATTGCTATGTCAGTAACAAGAAAGTCACACACACACCCCCCAAATAGATATTATCTACGCCAGTGTAACTTGTGTGTTTAGACCAGGGGTGGGCAAATTTTGGCCTGAGGGCCACATTGGGTTTCCAAAATTGTATGGAGGGCCGGTGAGGGGAGGCTGTGTCTCCCCATACAGCCAGGCGTGACCCAGTCCCCGCCTCCTATCCACCCCCCCGCTTCTTGCCCCGACGGCTCCCCCGGGACTCCTACCCCATCCACCACCCCCTGCTCCCTGTCTCCTGAACTCCCCCGAACCCCCCACCCCTAACTGCTCCATGCCGCCCCATCCAAACCCCCCTGACACCCTCTATCCAACTCCTCTGCCCTCTATCCAACCACCCCGCTCCCTGCCCCCTTACCGCACTGCCTAGAGCACTAGTGGCTGGCGGTGCTACAGCCGCGTTGCCCAGAGCACTGAGTCAGGCTGCAGCTCTGCAACTGCACTGCCAGGCTGCCCACAGTGTTGTGCAGTCTCAGCACACTGCTAGCGAGGGAGGGGGGACAGAGGTGAGCCTCCCGGGCCAGGAGCTCAGGGGCTGGGCAGGAGGGGCCCGCAGGCCATATAGTTTACCCACCTCTAGTCTAGACCATGCCAAGGGCATTTTTTCTAAACCTCAAATAATTTTTGTGGCTTTTCTCTGTACCCTCTCCAGTCTTTCAAGTCTTTAAATATTGTCACCAGACTATACACAGTATTTCAGAATGTGTCTTGCCAATGTCTTATGGAGATAAAATCACCTCCTTCCCCAGCCTTTATTGTCCCCGTCTATACTTCCAAATACTGTATTGACCCTTTTTGCCACAGCATCACACTGGGCGTTCATGTTAAGTTACTATGACCCCATAAATCTTTTTCAGAATTACTGACCTGAAGAGCTCTGTGTAAGCTCAACAGCTTGTCTCTCACAAACAGAAGTTAACCAATAATACTACCTCACTCACCTTTTCTCTCTGCTATCCAGGATATAGTCTCCAATTCTGTAATTAAGGACTACGTTCTTTTTTCCCAGATGTACAACCTTGCATTTAGCTACATTAAAATGCATTTTTGAACGAGCCCAGTTAAGAAGCAATCCAGATCACTGTGTATGAAACTGCCCTATCCTTATCATTTGTATTATGCCAATCTTTGGCATCCAAAAATTTTATCAGCAGTGATTTTATATTTACTTCCAGATCACAGATAAAAATATTGAACAGCATCAGACATAGAGCCAATCCATGCAGAATAACACCAGAAACACTAGCATGTAAAAGTAAACAACATTAAAATCAGAAAATACTCAACTATAATGCTCGGCATGAATTAACTGCATACAGCTTATAAATGATACTTCTTATAAGTCACTAAAAATCTTTTAATCTATATCAGTCAAGAAAGGCATGTACAGTGGCTGTTAGGGCTGGAAGTGCCTACTTTCCTCATCAAGATTATTGTACTCCATCCAATGCATAATATTAGCATCCTGCTTGTAAAGTAGAAACACTAATATCAATTATTATTGTGCAGTAGAACCCAAACGCCTCAATCAGGACTTTTTTTTTAAAACTGTTCCAAATACTATTGTTTACCACTTTGCTTCATGCAGCAATGAATTATTTGCAGTGTTACCAATTAAAAGGTGGTAAATTTAAAAAAAAATCCTCTTTTAATCAAAGAACAGAATTTTAAATGAAAAATGGTAAGTGACAGCTATTAAGGGTTTTTCTACACAACAAAATTAGGTTGACTTAATTTAGGTCGACCTACAGACACTACAGTAATTCCATCGGCTGTTGGTGTCCACACTATCCTCCTTCTGACAGTGCAGTGTGTCCTCACCAGGAGCGCTTGCAACAACTGAAGTGGGGCATTGACAGCTCAGTGTGGGGCACTGATAGCCACGCAGGGCTCACAACTGGAGCTCCCCACCCGCCCCAGGGTGGCAGCCCCAGCTGTGAGCCCCACGAAAGCTCAATTTCACAGCACAGAGCCTACCAGCAGAGAAATTGACATTCTTTTCATTTTCACACTGCTATTGTCTCTGTTCAGGGGAGGTCAGTGGGGAGCTGGGGCTCTCAATGCCAGCAGCCAGGCTTGGAGAGGGGAGCCCAGGCAGCAGCCTGCTGGGAGCTGGGAGCCTGTGGGGCAGCAGGGTTCCCAGCAAGGAGAGGGCAGCCGCAGCCTTCTGGGAGCAGGTAGCCAAGAGCCTGAGGGCAGCTGGGCTCTTGCAGGAGCCTCCCACTCACCCCAGGGGTGACAGCGCTAGCTCTGAGCCAGACACAGGGTTCACAGTAGGAAACCTACCAGCCTTTCTTGTCAATTTCATGGCTCCACCAGGGAGTCGTGAAATTGACAAGAATTTTAGCCAATAGCCAATGTAAGTAAGGCAATGTCTATAGGGATACTGCATCACCCTAACTACACCAACATAAGCCCTATGCCCCTCATGGAGATGGAGTTATGATGTCAGTGTAGTACGGCACTTACATCAGCAGGAGCAAGATTGTAGTGTAGACAGCTGCCCTACTTTGACCTAACTCTGTAGTGTAGACCAAGCCTAAGAAAGCCATTGTACTGGTCAGAACTTGAAGTGGAGCTGAAGAGATGGGTTCAAAGCGATCGTAATGTTTTAATAACTAAGTAGAGTGTCCAGGGTAACAGAAGACTTACAGGGAGGTAGGGGATACAAAGGCAAGTGATGGCTTTCAGGAATCTGCTACTATTAGATTGCAAACATAAACCCTGTTTGCGAACAGAATGTCAAATTAGTAACTGAGTTTTGATTTGACTGCTCAGACTTGTTTTATTATTTGCTGTTAACATATTATGACCTAAGTTTTGTTTGTAACAATGTTCACATCCAGCCAGTTTCTGGTCCACAGCAGAAATTTAATTAAGAGCCGGTGAAAGCTGATGTAGTTTATAAAGGTTAGCTCATCAACAAGGAAGCAGAAAGACTATTATGTAACTCAGGTGATAGTCAGTGTTAGTTCCACATATTGACTATTGCAATACTGAACAACCAACCAAATAATCCATACGAATAATCTGTTAACCTTCCATAGCTCAAATATGTTCTGAAAAATTATTGATTCCAACACAATCTTTCATGATTTTCTTCAATTAGAAAGCATACTTTTTAGTTAAAAAAACAACGAAAGTTTTAGATTTTTAAATGAAACAATATATACAATATAATTCAGTTAATAAGTATATTAATTCCTCAAACACAAATGTGCATTGTCAAAATAATTAGCTTGCTGCGCTATATGTAAATCCCAAATACTTCAGTCACTCCAGTCTACTAATTACTTAGACCTATCTTTTTTCATATTCTCTCAAATACCAATACACTTATCAACATTTATACTTTTATTTATTTATTTATAAACACCTACACTAGAAAGATGTTTCAAACAAAACAATAAGAATGGGCTAAAACACTGATTCTGAGCTGGATGGACCAGAGTTCAGGTCTTTTAAAAATTAATTAAATTCTCAATTCAATTTTGCACCTTCCATGATTATTACTTGCACAATATTCTAGCAGTGAACCATTTTCTTAAAGTGCTCATCTTGTGCTACATTTAAGATAATGTAATTTTGTCAAATTTCAGTCTTTGCTATTCAGCTGATTGAACAACAATCACAACTTATTTTTGCCAGTTTTGGGATAACAGGGATTGCTCCTGCATGAAATTCATGTTGAAGAGTATAATCACAAGTACATTTTGGTGCTAATCACAGGAAACGTCTCACAGGATCAAATTCACCAATGTTCTTCTATTCTACTTTTACAGTAAAAGTTTTGTTCAGTGGCATATTTGATCTCTCAGAACCAAATTAAATGTTTTCTGCACTTATTGAGATGGACACAAATCCTTTTTCTCATACCAACTTGCTTGATAATTTTTACATTTCATTTTAGAACAATCTGTTTTCATTACTTTAATCTAGTCTATAGTTTCCTACCTCTTCCATCTGTTTTAGACATGTTGAGCAAGATGAATTCATACTCAGATGTTTGACAACCACTAATCACGTACTTGCATTATTTACAAACATATTTCACATTTACTACAGTGAGTCTGAAAAAAAACTTAGTAAATTCAACACAAGACTGAAAAATCAGATTAGCAATGCAGCTCACAACCATACCTACACTTCCCACTAGCCACACTCCTCTCTCCAGTCACCAAAGACTAAGATTCTACTTGTTTGACAGATGAGGAACAAGATCACCTATACCATGACGCAGAAAATTCACAGATTTTTTATTAGGCTTCATTAGCTCAGTGTCAGAGGTTCCCCTACCTAACAAATATAACCCACATTTTGCCCATGGCAACTGAATACACACACGAGCACATTTTCATAGACACTTAGATCAGTAAAAAGATAGATCACAACTTTTGAGGGATTTTATGGATGAATTTCACACTCGAATGCCACTATTATTCTTAATATTTAAAACCCAAATCCCAAATCTTTGTAAATATTCAAGGAAAATATCACAGATTTATGACTTAGCTTCTCTTCCTGATATGCAGTTTAAAGTCACTCCACCCATTCATTTGCCCAAAAACCTTTATGCTGTATTACATATGGTACACAGACAGGCACATAAAGTCCTCACCCATTCCCTTGTAAATATGAAAAGCAAACAGGCAATTCAAAAATCTTAACATGAAAGATGACCAACACCTACAATACATCGTGCAATTTGAAAAGTTTACTTCAAACCTTTAATACTGTAATGCAAGTCACAGTAAAAGAAACTGGAAATTAGCCTTTGCAGGCAATTTATAACTTTGAAGATCGTTTATTTAGAAAATGTATCTGATTGTATCAGGAGAAAGCTTTGAGAATCAAAGGTCCCAATCTAAGAAAAAGTATTAAGGCTAAAACCTTCCTCAAATGTGTTCTGTTTTTTATGATGTTTGGGAGCTTATAAACCAGGTAAGAGCAGCTTCTTTTGGCTACAGTAACCAAAGGCTAGTCCTAGAAGCCTTCACAATTCCCTTAAGATGGGAGTCATAAAATCAGTGACATTAGAAATGGAAAAAATGTATTAGACCACTTAGCCCATCCCATTGCCGCATACAGGTATCTACCTACAGTTAGGGGTTCCATTTTTTGCTATTCTTTTTCTGGAATTGTGTGTTTATTTTATGCACATTTTCAAGATGCGTATTATTGGTTAATTTTCTTTTTAAGAATTCCACAGCATTTCAATCAACATTTTCCTTTCAGATATAATTTTAATTTCAAAGACTGCTCTTTCACCAATACAGGAAAAGCTACACGCAACAGAACATTTTCAGTTCCTGTCTTTAAGTGTATTTAATTTTACAACAAATATGGAGACATAATACCATAGCCAAAGTTGAAAAAAGGAAATTTCAAAATAGCTAAAATACTTATTTTAAAAAAATGTAACTGTGAAAACTGACTTTGTGGTTGTTTATTGATTAAATCCTAAACCCAGAAACTCTATACATAGTATTTTCTAGTGCTTTGTCCATTCTAGTTGTCCACCACTTCCTTCAAGACAGGGGTTCTCAACGCACAGCCATATCAGCACACAGCTGCAGCCCATGTGACATCCTCATGGCCATACAGGTAGTATATATTGTGGGGATGCAACCCACAAAACATACAGAGCTGCATATGCAGCCAACAATGGTAAATAGGTTGAGAACCAGCGCTTCAGGGAGACTATTTGACAGCCTGTAGCTCTCACAGTAAAGGAATTTTTCCCAATATTCAACCTAAATTTCCTTAAGTTCATTGCAATATAGTTCTCCGCACAGCTCATCTGAAAAATGACAGGATCATTACTAGTATTTGAGAGAACGTAGGGTCACTTCAAGGGACAAACCAGATTAAGGCATGAGGCTGCATGAAGCCTGAAAACCAACACTCTGGAGTGCTTAGTCTTTGCAAGTTCGCAACTATAAAAACAGTCTAAAAGAAAAAATATTGCATAATAAGAGTGTCAAGGTTCCTTCCCCCCTCTGAACTCTAGGGTACAGATGTGGGGACCTGCATGAAAACCTCCTAAGCTTACTTTTACCAGCTTAGGTTAAAACTTCCCCAAGGTACAAACTATTTTACCTTTTGCCCTTGGACTTTATCGCTGCCACCACCAAACGTCTAACAAGTATATAATTGGGAAAGAGCCTGTTTGGAAACGTCTTTCTGCCCAAAATCCTCCCAACCCTTACATCCCCTTTCCTGGGGAAGGTTTGATAAAAATCCTCACCAGTTTGCGTAGGTGAACAAGACCCAAAACCCTTGGATCTTAAGAACAATGGAAAAGCATTCAGATTCTTAAAAGAAGAGTTTTAATAGAAGAAAAAGTAAAAAGAATCACCTCTGTAAAATCAGGATGGTAAATACCTTACAGGGTAATCAGATTCAAAACATAGAGAATCCCTCTAGGCAAAACCTTAAGTTACAAAGAGACACAAAAACAGGAATCTACATTCCATTCAGCACAGCTTATTTTCTCAGCCATTTAAAGAAATCAGAATCTAATGCATATCTAGCTAGATTACCTACTAAGTTCTAAGACTCCATTGCTGTTCTGTCCCCAGCAAAAGCATCACACAGACAGAGAGAGAGGCTTTGTTTCTCCCTCCCCCCAGCTTTTGAAAGTATCTTGTCTCCTCATTGGTCATTTTGGTCAGGTGCCAGCGAGGTTATCCTAGCTTCTTAACCCTTTACAGGTGAAAGGGTTTTTCCTCTGGCCAGGAGGGATTTTAAAGGTGTTTACCCTTCCCTACCCTTCCCTTTATATTTATGACAGGGCTTTTCTACACTTACAACAGTGCAACTATGTCGCTGTAGCACTTAGTGAAGACGCTACCTACGCCAACAGGAGACCTTCTCCTGTCGGCTTAGGTACTCCACCTCCCTGAGAGGTAGTAGCTATGTCGATAGGAGAAGCCCTCCCATCAACACAGTGCTGTCTACACTGATGCTCAGAGCTGTGGGTTTTCCACACCCCTGAGCGACACAGTTATACCAACATAAGTTTGTAGTATAGACCAGGGCTTAGTGTCAACAATGTAAGTGAGACAACTCTGTGGCAAACCAGTCATGAAAAAACTTAACACTAGAGAGCTGAAGATGCTGCTACTACATGACTAACACTGAACTAAGACCAGCTGAGACAGCAGATATGTTACAGTTGATATGTTAAAGCATAGTTTAATGCCTCCTGTTCTGACTACTTTTCTGCTTTTGCAAGAAAACCTCGTCCCAAGGTATGTCTATGCTACAGTGGCATAGACAGACATGTGAAAACAATGTAAAAATTAAAATAGCCATTCTGAAATTAACTTGTTCTCATCAACCCAAGATGTAGTTGACACTTGTAAAATGAAACTCACAAACTGATTGAACGAGGTACATAATTTAAGGAGGACATATTTCCACATATTTCCTCTAAAAGAAACGTCTCATTGGAAGTTATATACTGATTAATGTAGGAAGCAAGAGACAGCAGTTAACGTACAAGTTTCTATTTTCAGACTTGGAGTCATGGCCCTGTTAATATCATGAAATCCTTCTATCTACTTTGTCGTGGCCCTTGCTCAGTGAAGAGAACAGAAATGGCAAATTGGTCAATTAAATTTTAGGTTGTTTTTAAGCAGAGTTCCTTATCCAAAATTAGGAGCAGCTGTACAAGCATTACTTGTTGAATCTACCGTTGGCAACATCTCTCAGGTAGCAGCTTTGCTTTTCTGCAAATCTTGTATTTTTGCCTCACGCCCTAGATCCAAAAACACAGTATTCCGCATATTCCATAAACTAGTTACTAGCGGATCCATTTTTATATTAAAAAATGGAGTTATCCATCTCGCTTGCCCTCCTCAAATAGAAATACCAATTCCTCAGCCAATCCTAGAGAAAGGATGCAAGAACGATGAAGGAGGCTGGAGGAAAATTTCCAACAGGTGAGAAGACATGATAAGATCAACTTTCTGCTCAGATCAGCAGAGCTCAGACACTGGTAAGGGGTAACTGTTCCTCTGCCCTGAGACTTCTTACAGATAAGGTCCTAAAAGATACAACTTTATGTCTCCCTATTCATCAGCATCTACACAAGCCCACTTAATGAGAGAGTATGTACTCACAAGAGCCACTGCCAACAATATGCCTATGACACTTGGTTCTGTATCTCATTTTCCAAAGATGTAACTAATGCCATTAAAGAGTTAATATACTTACAAGAAATCAGCTCCTGGATGAAAAGCAGCTGCTTCAAGTTGAATCCAAACAAGACTGAAGTGATACTGGTCAGATGGAAGAACACACACCAAACAACCAGCCAGGAGGCTACCCCACTTCTTCCATTAAAGCTCTGTGCCTGGCTTGCCTCATCACTGAGCCTAGACCCCAAGACAATTAGCAGGGTAAGAATTCAATTTTTTTTTTCTAATTCAGATTATTTTAATCTATTTTTATTTTTAAGATTTTATTTTTTTAACAATTTTGGTGGGTAGGGTTTGGGTTAGGATGGATGCAGTGTTGACTGCGGGAGGCTCCCTGTACAGCTGAGGGACCCAAGACAACACGGAGGATGAACCCCTGATTGGGGGCATGAGGGGGGGCATCCCACTGCTGAACAGTTCCTGCCCAGGGATGGCTCCCACACTTCTGGCTAATGATTGAGAGAGAGAGAGAGAGAGAGAGGGGCCATGACAGCAAAGCTCCAGAGAGCTACTTACATAGCTGCAGGGCCAATGATGCCCAATCCCTGCAGATGAAACATGTGAGAAGGTTGCAGACATCATGGGACAAAGCAGAGATCTCTGGCACCCCTCACTGGTGAGTGACAGAGTGGGGTCTGCGACAGTGGGGCTGGAAAGGGCTCTCTACAGATCCAGTGACACCTCATCCCTGCAGGAAGGACAACTATTACCAAATGATTTTTTTTCCTGGAGATTTCAGTGTGTCAGCTGAAATCTATGTTTACAGGCAGTTACTGATTAAACTCAAATCCTGCCAAGCCTACTTATCAGTTAGAGTGCCAATGACCAAAAACAATGCCTTCTTTCACCTCCATTTTGCTAAGAAACTTTGCTCTTTTTTTCCCTATTCGGACCTGGACCCCGTGATCCATATATTTGTCACCTGCAGACTAGATTACTGCAATTCTCTGTATCTAAAAGTGATATGAAAACAAAACAATGCAAAAACACCAACTTGTACAGAATGTACTCTATATTCTAGTCCCTCAGCTGGCCCCCAGTCTGCTTCCACTGTCAAATCCTTCTCTTGAAAGTCATTGCAACATGTTCCAATTGCCTCGGTCCGGGTACCCTGCCTCGGTCCGGGTACCCTGCCTTGGTTTCCTCTCTTCAATTCAAACACTCACAAAAGGCTTTCAAGAGTTCAAAATAATTCAAGCAGCTGCTCCTAGGCCTCTCCTAGCTGGAATACTTCCACAGGCATCTTGTCCAACTCTCTCTCTGACTGAGAGGTCAGTAAGAAAATCTCCTCTGCTGTTCCCCTGCTTTCTCAGGGTCCCTTGCAGGAGCTTTATACTAGTTTCCAACTGGTCTCAACACCCTTTTTCCCCACAAGGTCTTGTCTTTGCTCCAGCTCTCTGCCTGTCTCTCACTGGCCTTTTAAAGAAATCACCTAGCTTATCAGGATGGGGGGAGGAGGTCAAAAGCTAATTCATCAAATGTGTGGCTGAATCCCATTACCCTTAAAAGGCCAGCCAAACTCTGACAGTCATAAATGGATTAAGTACCAGGTACATAAGAAACTACATTGCCAGCTCTAAACTGCCAAGACAATTGTGCTCCTCTGGGGCAATACAGGTCATATAGGCCAGATGAGACATGTTGGGGCAAGGGGATCCAGCTGTGGAACAAGCTTTCAGAAGATAATAGACTAATCTAGAATTAGACCACCTTTAAAGGTCATTCTGCAAGATCTACCTTTTGTAGTAAATGTTCTGATCATGGTAAAAAAAAAAAAAAAAAAAGCTTAATCAATCACCATCTGCCCCCCCCCCAAAAAATATCCCTCTCAAAGCAGAGCTTCCTGTAACCGGGGACAGGAAAAAAACTGAAGACTTCACAAAGCAAAGTCCACTATGGACCTTGTCATGCCAATCAATCTGGAAGTCACTCAGATTATTCACTGATGGGACCACTACAAAGACTTGAAATGGACTGATAGCTAACTTTTAGTGTAAATTTTCTGGAATGCCAGATATTCTACTAAAACCACAAAAGAAAAATTTCCTTTTCTTCTGACAAAATCTGCAGGAGACTGAATCTCTTCCTCAAAGAGTCTTTTACTGGAGAAAGCTCCCTCTCATATTCCTCTGAGCACTATAGCTCCAGTCCAGTTGAGAAATGGTTGTATTACAATTTAGTAGGCAGAGTTTGTTAAATTGCCATATTGGATGAAGTGTGGATCCACACCAACCACCTAGTCACCAACATGTCACTGCTCAGGAAAGATTACAGTTCCTCCACTGGGATTCAGAAGAGAGAGTTTCACAAGTTACATTATCTGACCTTCTAGAATAGTGAATAGCATCAAAGTCAGAACTGAAATGAATCTCACAAGTCTATGGTGGAAGGGGAGAGAAAATATTATTTGATTCTATTGTAAATTCTCAGGGTAAGTGAAATGGAAGCAGGAAGGGCATAGCAGAGGTAGAGATCACTATGGTGGGCTGTATACGCATCAGTAATCTTAACTCTGTTCTACCCTTACACCACTCTTTTCTCTTCTGAGACCAACAGACTTTCTTGCTATGAACCACCATCACTGTAACAGATGCTGCTTTGTCTCTGATGAAGACAGAAACAATCAGGAAAGACCAAAAGAGTGGATCTTAGAAGAAGTGTCACAAACCAAAAGTTGAGAACTCCAACTTCATGTCAGATCACCCGAGAGTTCCCAAAAAGTTCACCGTACCCAAGTATTTACTGCAAAATAACTGCACACCTTGTATCTTAAAGAACATTCCACTCTATGTAGAATGGTAGTTTGAAGGAAAGACTGACATCAACAGATAATGTAAAAAAATTGCCTTTCAACTGATTACTTATATATACACACATCAGGCATCATAAAGGACTTCAGCAACTCTGTCTTGCCAATCCCTTAGTTTTCTTAGGGCCACATTTCTTTCTTCAAATCCTTTAAGCAGAATTACCTGAGACACCAGCTTTTAAAACAATAATAATAATAATAAATTGTAAAGTTGTGGCATTTTAAAGTATTTACTTTTTTATATGCTGTACTACACTATTCTACAGCAATGCAATAGTAACATTTTCTACAACACCAGGAGGCAGATTGACTGGTACTAAAAGTCAGATTTATACACATACTGTACTCTCAAAAAACCTGCCTTTGGTAAACTTTAAAATTGCTTATGAAGTCCAATTTATTTTTCTGTTGAACTGTATATTGTTTCCAATGCTGAAAAAAGTACTTCTATATATGGAGGCAAGTCAGCAAAAAATCATAACTCTCTGCCAAGCATTTATTTAATTTTAGTTTGTATTTCCAACAATAATTATATGGCAGAAATTTTAAATTTAGAAGGACTTATAATAATTATATTTGGAGACAGTGGTAGAAGCCTACAGCCAAGGTCATAAAGTCGAAGTGTGCTTTTGGACATAATTAGTGTAAAAGAAACTATAAGATGTTCTATGTTTTCAACACTTCTGATATTGCCAAAATAGGTAGAGATGGTGATGGTTGTTTTTGCAAATTGAATACCTTTCTGCTAGATACCGAACTGAAACAATCCATTTCACACAATCCAGCTAGCTATTACATGTCAAAAACTTTTGTTAATGAATTACTACAGGATTAATTAAATTAATTAAAGGTGAAAGTCACTGTATTTTTATCAGCTCTCTCTTCACCCATCTATAACTTCCTAGCTAACCCCTGAATGTAACTTATTCCTTTTATTTTCAGGCTTCATATTAAGTAAAAAGTTCCTTCAAAGTTGTCTTCAGCTGAATTACATAGTATCTATTTCTACAGTTTGGATAAAAAGGCAGAATTTCTCAGCTTTATTAGGGCTTGTCTATATGGGAACATCGATGAAAATTAAAGTGAATTAAGTAAAGGTGTGAATTTGAAATAAGTTAGTTAAGCTGCATTAAACTCCTATGTGAACACCATCACTCAGAATTCAAGTATCCTTAATTCGACTTAGCGTAATTCAGTTCCAAAGTGAAACTACCAGAGTAAACAGACATGTCAAATAGTAGAAGCATTTTTTGTACATACTAACATTATTTAATCCTTGTAAATATTCTTGAAAGTAACAAATAACCCATATGACAATTAAAGATGCAACATTTCTCACCAAAAATCTTTCCCCATTTTCATTAAAGAGCTGGAGAATGAACTAATTCTGAAATGTAGACTTATATCTGAACTTGCAATCTTCTCCCAACCTCTTGCTCCATAAAAATAGGCTACATCAGGGGTGGCCAAACTCTCTGGCCCTCCGAGCCACATACAATGATCTTCAGAAGTTTGAGAGCCGAGCTGAAGCCCCTAGACCTCCCTCCTCACTGGGAAGAAGCCCCTACCCCACCACCCTACTGCAAGGCAGAGGTCCTGAGTTCCCCCCTCCAGTCTGGTGAAATGGGGGCAGCATAGGAGACTTGTGAGCTGCACTTTAATGGTAAAAGAGCCACATGTGGCTCATGAGCCACAGTTTGGCCACCCCTGGGCTAGATGATCCTTCCAATACCAAGCTACAGAGTTGGACTAGAATCATTCTAGAGAGGCTATGCCAACCAATTGACTGCAATAGCCTCCATTGTTTATTCAACTCACATCCCTTCCCGAACAGCAAGAGAAGACCAAACACACAAGACTCAGAAAAAATAATCCTCCTTTTGTTGGTTGACATACTATAAAATCCATGCTCGGAAGCCCACTATTAGATATTTTTATATCTTCCCAAATAAAGACTGAAATCTCACTAAACAGACAATTCATTTTTCTAACGGACATGATAAACACGTCTCTTATACAAGCAAGAGGTAAGTATTACTGAAGAATATATAATTACAACCAGAGAATTTGACATGTGCTGCCAAAATACTGATTTAGAAACAGAAACTTTAAGGCCAAATCCTGCCATCCAATACAAGTGTACATGTATGTTGACTTAACTGAAAAGAGAGGGGGGCTAAACATGTATATCTAAAGGTAGAATTTAGCTTTTGAAAAGTAATTTTCTCAGTTATGATTCTTTAATTATCACCTTTTTGATGACAATGTATGCCTCAAAATATGATAAATGTAAATACTGCAGAATTGAATACAGAAATACAAATACAATATGAATGATGCTTGGTCACAGGTGGGAAAGAAGTGCCTATGTTTGTCTAACAATGAAGTCAAATTAATTTTTTTTAAAGGAACTGTATTCCTAACTAGGTGTAATACACACATCTGAGCTCCCATCTTGCACATTATATCAATAAGGGAAGCACACAAAGGATGATCACAAAAGCAAGAGACACTGAATGAATTACATCCTACTTTAGGAATTAGAAATTATTCAGAATCCTGCCTACTAAATGTCCCCCCCCCCCAAACATTTAAATTGAGTTTCACCCACAGGCTTCTCTGGGTAGGTATACTAAACATAATGGGGTGGAGGGGGGGAATCTTTTACCTTTGTGTTGAAGCTCTTAGGAAAATAGAATTTTTTCAATGTTACAACATTAAAAGAGAGTTAGCAGTTTTTACAAATAGCACTTGTAAAAGCACTACTAGAAGTAAAAGATTTAGAGAAAGCTTCTATTTTTTCAGTTTGTTACTTATGCATTTGATCAGTGTAGTGGGGTCGTTTGGTTGGTCAGTAGGCCTACAGGTCTGGGCCTTCAACTTCAGTCTTTCTATCAGTTCAGGGTGTCCCAGTCTTCTAGATGAGGTCCTGCTGGAATGTTCTCTTTGCCGATAACCCCTAGATCTACTCTTCTGGGCGCCAGGAGTCATAGTTCTGGGCCAGGTAAGGGGACCCTGATGATCTCTCTTTACCAGGTTCCAGCCCAGGGCCCTGAAAATGCAGCAGCTTGCTTGCTCTCCTTCCCCAGGCCACTTCCTACCAGACACTGCATCTCAGTTTGGGATGTGGTTGTAGCTGACAAAGTATTTACTTCAAAACTCCAAGTCTAGGGCAAATGCCTGCAGCCCTCTTGTGCCCCTTGCCTGTGGTTCTCCCTGCCTCTTGGGGAGCATCTTGGGATATGGGGAGGGGAATGGGACTCATAGCTGGATCCCCTTGGTAGAAGCTTCTTCACCTGTTGCTGCAGAATGGTGCTCCTCCAGGGAATGCCCTCTCTCCTTCTTCCATTGTCTGGAGCTGTTGAAGCACGCTTTACACGGATCTTCTCCACCGGTGCATAGTTGGCATTATCCAACAGGCAGTCTTTCCAAGCCCAGTACTGCTCCAGCCCTTCCCCTGCCTCAGCCTCAGCATGGGGGTTTGTAAATCCCATCAGTCAGTACTGTGTATTAAGAAAGTTTTCCCCATTTTGTATGGAGCTTTTACTCAGCTACACAGAAGAGAAAAATATTAAAGCAGGAAAATGATGTGAAACAACAAAAGTTGGGGGACTGGGACAGATATAGAAAAACTATTAACTCATTTTTTAAAGCCTAATGGTCTCCCTCTAACGAGATGATTTATTTAACATCAACATTCAAAAAGGAAAAGAAGTAGAGAGTATTACATATGTGCAATGTAATTAGTTAACTTTTTTTGCATTAGCATTGGCTTTGTTTGGGGGAGTAAGGAGATTATATTGCTTTTACTGATATGAGAACTATCACCAGTGCCTTTTTAGAAAGCTTGTCAGTCCCCCGGAGCAAGGACCTTTCTTGGAGCCACAGCCATGGATGCTTCAACAATACCACAATCTACAGTATGGTAAGAGGTGTTCAGCTTCCCCCTCTATGGCCAAGTCAGTACTATGCCACTAGTGGAGCGCTCTGCTGGTATAGCTACACCAGTAACTGCACTTTACCAGTATAATGGCAACTACTAAGAGCTTTTGCCAGCACAGCTATCTCAGTAACAAATCACATCTATCATATGCCTGACTGACATAGGCATGCTGGCAAGTTCGCAGTGTAGATATGACCTGCATCAGAGACAAGAAGTTAGCAGTGGCAGATTCACAGACAGGGACCGCGGCCAATTTGGGGGCCCTTGCAGGAGTGCTGGAACTCTGTCCCCGAGGCCTGCCACCCTGGCTGCTCCTCTTCCCCCAGGGTCCTCCCACTCTGCTCCTGCGCTGCATGGGGCAGGGCTGGCCCAAGCCCCACCACTTGCCCTTCCAAGCCCCTTTTTGGCAAAACTGGCCTTTAGTCCTGTTAGCTCTTGCAAACTTGGCAAGAGCAAATCGTATAAATTCCCAGTTTGCCAAAAAAGTTGGGACATCCAGGGAAGGGCTTAAAAACGGGACATATGGTCATCCTAGGCTGTTACAAGAGCTGCCCAGCGAGCCCAGGCCGCTGTCCGGAGCCCTGGACCCTCCAACTGCCCTGGGCAGGGGGCGTGGTGCTGGACAGCAGCCCTCAGTCCATGTTCCTGCCACTCCCAGGGCACCCTGCACTGGGCAGGTGGAGGCTCCAGGACTCCTCACAGCAGCCCGGGCTCCCTGGGCAGCTCTTACCACAACTCCACAATAGTGGATATTGATGTTTCAATGTAGTGCTTTTCTAAGAGATTATAAATCTGAATAATTTTTAGAGCAACAGCTGTTTACAAAGTTCTATCATATTTTTAAGAAGGTACTTCAAGTTTTAGGTCAGTAGGAGCGATAGATCAGTCCTGTGTTTGAAAGGTACAAATTTAGGATCTTGAGTCCAACAATCGCTATCATTCTTCACTCGCCACCATCTCTGTCCCTGAAGGCTTACCTCAGTTCTCTCAAGTCACTAAAAGAGCTTTCATCTGACAATTTGCACAGTATGCCTCAAAATACATTCTAGAAATCTCTTCTCAAAACCCATTTTTAAAGAATTTCACAAGCCTTATTCTATTCTTCTTACAGATTTCATGATGGAATTGTATCTATGCAAATACTTACGTAGTATGCAATTAATAGTTTATTCTTCCTACAGTTATAAAAAATTCCATATCTGACTGACAGTTTCCATTGTAATTTGAGGAAAAGGTAACTCATGAAAAGGAAGATAAATACAATGGTAGCCATTAGTTTTATTAAACATATCTTGTTTAGAATGGAACCTGCAGATAATTGTGTGATAGGTCAAGTTATTTAAATAGTTAGGACTAAATGTAAGACAGACATGTATTGCCTATACATTTAGAAAGGTGTCTACGCATTTAAAAATCATCAGGAAACAGAAGCATGGAGCTTTAATTTCAGTTTGGTCCATCAATTTCTTGTTTGACTGTAAATTTCATTCTGTTTCTGCCTCTAAAAATAAGCTTGGGTAAGAGCAGAGACAATATTGCACTAATGAGGATTTTGCATGACGCTCTTGCTAAGGCGAGGCAGCACGTGTGGAATGCCACATGAAAGTGCAAGTTTAGAGGAATCTTACACCTTATTTGAACGCTCGCAAAACTGAGGAGAATTGACAGAACCAGAAAGTTACATCCACTGCCTAATCTATAAACCTTCAATCTAAAATATTAATCTCAGCCTTCATTTCCAGCAACCACCCTACCACAGAAAGATATTTTGATCAGCTCCAACGTTCCAGACAGATCAACATGAAAAACTAGCAGCATTTTTGTTAGCTGCATCTCCAAACGTCTTCTGTTCTATCACGTCATTTGAACTCTGCTATTGCAATTATTGGATAGGCAATTTTCAACACTGGAAACCAAGTTTTATTACATTATAGTGAAGGTTAGCTGTAAGACTTTGTTTTCACTAGAGACTGTTTCAGGCTGAATAAGCACATGGGGGTTTGAATTAAGACTGTACAGGCAACACCACTTCTGCCATTTGCTAACTTCTGAGTGCTTGCCTTGGCATCCCTAATATTCTTTTAATGCATCTGTGTGTGTCAAGAACGAAATGTGTTAGTCTTGATCATATCCCCTATGGGTATTACCTATAGTTCCCCATAAACAATTCTGAATTATTGCCAAGCTTTGCTAAAGAAAAGTTTAGGACTGGAATGGCAGGTGTTGCAGGTTCAGAGTGCAATTCATTCGTATGGTGTGTTGAAAAGCTTCTCAGTGCCAGTTTGTGTTGTACTCAGTTTAAGACAATGTTAATTCCTTACTTAAAAGCAGAGGCGATGCCTGTGGTGTGGGGGGAAATGCAGGGTCACGTGCTCCACCCCGCCCCAGATTCGCTGCTTGGCTTGTACTGAGCATGCTCAGTAACACTGCTGAAGCTGGCTGCCCTCACGCTGCCCTGCCCCACCCCCCACACACACTATCAAAAGACATGGGTCATCTCTGCTTGAGAGAGAAAGAAAATCATCCACATTTTAGAAACAAAACTGAATTATACTCTAAGTGAAGCATATTTTATTAAAGATGATATTCCATACAGCACAGATATTAAATACAGGTATATTTTATAAGCTATAACAGGTTATAAGCTTTTCCTTACTGTAGGCTTTGACACCTTCCTTTAAAAGGGAAGAACTAGTATGTGGAGGGGTGCATGTTGTTTTCATCGGATTATGTCATTGCATTTTAGTTCCTATATACAATTGCAGCATCAACTACATAGAAACTGCTTAGTCACATCTACAGTCAGAGATTCCATCGTAGCAGGATGTATTGAAGTATTGTCAGCACTCATATCTGCATACTAATCACTGTATGAAATCTTACTAATAGTTCCATTTCAGGGGGTTTTGGCGGGGGGATGGTGAGTGGGAGGGAGGGGATTTTTGTGTCTCCTCTGCACTTCCAAACACGAATACTAGAAAGAACCTATTAGCCGGAGGACCAAGGCTTGAAAAATCCATTCATCAATAGAAAGTAGCAAGCATTCTCAGGTGAGCTATTGGATCAAATTAGTAAAGAAAAAAGCTATACTGAAGATGACTGAAGACTCAGGAAAACAGAAAACTATCCTTTTATATTTGAAAGGTTCTCCATAGTTATAAAGACTAAAATACTTTTTTCTTTTGAAAAGTGTAAACAAGTTCTGCAGAAATGTATTTTGTTAGATTTAAATTGATTGTGTAGGCCCCACTACAAGCCAGAAAAAGATTTCTACTCACCAACGGCAATTGGAGATTTCATGCTCTACATTTCCAAGAATATTTATCTTCATAATTATCACTTTTGATAATTTGCCTTAATATAGGTATCAACAGAGAATTACATTTCTGCTCATTAAACAAATCTGTGAAGATGTGAAACTGGATGAACTTGTATGGAAATAAATGTATTATTCCCCCACAAATATTCATCCTCTCAACACACCGGAAAAGTAGACATTTTAAGCCCTTTACTGAGTCTCCGTTCTACTCTTTCCTAACTGCGCTCCTTTATTACGAGTTTGAAATCTGTTTTTCCATTAGTTAACTAACAAACTGCTAGTCACACTTCCTTTAATAACAAAATGAACTACTGTAGTATTTGTTAGCAATGCTGATAAAAAGTGATATACAACAGGGCGGTAACCAAAAGCACTAAAGTTACACTTTATTTCACATATGGAGTAATTTGTGTACAGAACACGTAAAAAAAAATATGCACAAACACATTTTAAGATTTTAAGAATTCAATCTAGCCAAAAAAGGTAGTTTTTTTACACTTAGAAAAATATCTTACTACTGTGTTCCCAGAGTTCCACTGCTCTCAACTGATATGTTTAAATATCTTTGCATCAATTATAACTTTTCAGTTTTCCGAATCAGTTAAAAATGCTAAATTAAACTTTTCAGCGGAGACTTTTATGGGGGGAAAAACAGCATAACACAATGTGCTTTAAAAAATAACTCACCATCAAAGCTGACATTTTATTGGAAGCATTATAACGTTACCATTACATGAACAGGTGAGCTAGTGTTAGCTATTTCCCCCAAAAAATTGTCATTCCCCTTTTTACAGGTTTTCAAGAGGGCACTAAGTTTGAATTATATCCAAAAAACACACCCTTTTTTACATGTTTAAAATCTATAGCTCAGGACACTTTTATAATGCTCTGTGAACACATAGGGTACTAGCTAAAACACTCAAAACTATGGAGTCTGAATGAAGGTTAAAGTAGTTATTTAAAATAAGAAACTTACTTCCTGAATTGATGTTTCTTTAAAAAAAAAAAAAGTCACAATCATTTCTGAGGAATGAACATGGTTATTCCTGTACACACTGAATGTGAATCTGCTTCCTGTTTGGTTCATTCCTAAATTCATCTCTTTATAGAAGGTATCTGAATAAGTGATAAGTTAATACATTATTTCATTATGAGGTAATATAACGAGTGCAAATTTGTTTAGATACAAAGGGACCCAACTCAAATGACTCCAATTTAAGTTACTGGATTCTCAGTAACTTTTTAAATTTAGGCCATTTATTTAGGTATCTATATACAGATTTAGCAAGCTAACTTTACGCACCCATTTTTTAAACAATTGGCCAAGGTTGTTAAGGCAAGCCAATACTGCATCACCTTACTCACCTTTATTTTTGGTGTGTTTCTTATTATGCTCTCCTCCTTCCTATTAGAGTAGAACTTAGTTTCATTAACATACAGACAACTCTTACTATGCAATAGGTACAACGTAAGTGTTACTATGAGGTTTGAAGAGAGAGTGGGGGCAATTAAAACATGTAAAGAAAAAGTCATAATATTGTGCACAGAGAGTTAGGTGCCTAACCAAATAGGTAATTTGCAAAAATAATTCTCTTACTCAAATAGTGCATGCTCTGGAGCATCTAAGAAAAATATCAAGCTTTGCATGCATATATATGTTTTAGCCACAGCAATGTATGGTGGAAGATAATACAGCAGGGGAAAATTAGGGGTTTTTATGGATTCAAGTTAGATACAAAGGACACCCACACTAAAATCAAACCAAGCTTTCACTCCTGGATAGCAAATCCCGTAGTCAGGATTGCTATTATATCTGGTATTAAAATGTAAATTACTGAGAAGTGTGATTAAACATGACATCACATGTTTTGCAATTTCCTTATAGACATTTGCAAGATTTTTTTTAACTACTTTATATTTGAAAGTCAAGATGTGATTCTCCTTTGTACATATACCATGCAAAATAAAAGTTTTGGAATCTGAGCACAGCTGACAATGTTATTGGCTTCTCTACAACTATTACTATAAATGTTGTAGTGCAGACAATGATAAAACCTTATTTTTGTTTGTAGAAACAGCAGAGAAGTCTTGGAAAAGACCCTCAGAATAAATATGTTCAATCACATAATCACTCTTTTAACCTTAATCACATTAAAATGTCATTACCAGAATTCTACTTATGGCAGAAAATTCTCTAAATTTACCTACAATTTATGAAACCCAGAAGTGTACTACAGTGATTACTAAGTTTTAAAGAGAGGATCCTAAATAAAAGTTTAGCTCTCAATATGTTTAAAACATAAGTTATTCAGCTCTGCATCTAATTCTATTATACATAAATAGTCATCTCTTTCTCCTCCCCCACCCCCAAAAACTCTCATGATCCAGAATGAACTGTGGGGAGGGGTTACAGCCTAGTAATTCTAGCCTTCAAAAAGAACTTGAAGAACCAAACAGACAGTGCACAATACACAGCACCATAAAACTAAGGTCTAGTTTGACTAGCACCAGTTAACTAATGAGAAGCTACAGAATAACTTTGATGACAATGTGAAAGATCAGTGTCATTCCCCTCCTGAATAAACATTTTACAATAGCAATCACGGAATTCCAAGAGGTGGAGTTTTCTTGACATATTTACACCCCATTGGGAATACACCGTTGTCTGTGCCTAGTTTATAATGTTACCAGAAATTTAAGATAAAATACAATCTCATCTTATGCTGGGGTACTTATCTTCTATGAGAGAAATCCTAAACTATCATAATGCAACCAACAAGATTACAGTATAATTCACAAAAAATCTTAAAACAACTATGTGCTGGCTGACAGGCTCAATTACTTCTCATGTCACAAGACTATTGCTGAACTAAATGTAACAAACAATTCTCTTACAATAGCAAGTCAATGACAGACAATCTTACAAGCTCAAGTAGGGCTGTGGACATCTTTTTGTGATTTTTATTTTTAAAGATCAGATAAGTTTTGTACCATTACACAGGAAGACTGAATAAACTGTCAAATGGTACTTCTGATACGAATAACTATTTTGCTTATTCTAATTTACACAATATTATTTTGTTTAACCCCTTTAACTAGAAAAGCCATGCATAAATACGCATCACTATGTATTATAATGAAAATATACATTGTTTTGATCCCATCTGTTAAATGAGAAACTCTCTGTATTTAAAAGAGAACTCAAGAATATTTTTGGCTGTGAATAGCTCAGAATATTGCATTTCCTCTGTAACAGTTTAGGACCTCATAAACACCTAAACACTATAAAGAGATGCATTTCCTGATGATACCCTAAACTGCTGTAAGGGAAACATAGGACCCTGCACTGGAGTTTTTGACAAGTAAAAATAATAATAATTTTCACATATTTTGTTGTAAACGGAATAGTTCCTTTTCAGATCCACATTTTACGTAATTATTTTTTAAAAGATGTCTCTTGCCTTAAAGAAATTGAAAAGTGGCCAAGTCACAGTTTAATCTTTTCCCTTACACTGGCTGTGCTAATTAATTCATGTCATTTTCTTAAGGTAAAATACAGGTTTTAAATAAATTTGCAAGTAGGTTACCATTTTTTCATAGAAATAAAAATTAGTTAAAAAAGGCAAAAACGTACCCTTAGACAAAACTAGAGAAAAAAAATTCCCTTTCACAAAAATGTTAGGTCACATTAGATTTTAGGGGAGCCCTTTGCAAAGTAAAGGCTCAGTCCTGCCAAGTTACTCTCATACCCAGAGTTATTCCTGCATAGAATCCTACTACGACTATGTAGGATCAGGACCTAGTGCTGGAAACTGTGTCACATCGGAATATTTTTATACATATACACATATACACACAAACACACACGCAAAAGTCAGTCTCCTGTAATATAAAGATATAAATAAAGTATGTAACTGAAGTAGAGATGAATACTGTGGTGTCCTAACCAAATTCTAACTTAGGTAATTAGTTTGCCTACCTAAAATTCTCCCTGGGGTTTCATTTGGAAACAGTATTCTTCTTCAGTTCCATCCTAAAATGTTGTGCAGTGTTGCTGTGCGTTGTTAAACAGTAGCCGTTTTACATCCCAGAAGTGGCTCCATTTCAGTGATGGATGAAGTGGTCCCTGTTACAGTTTGTATATCAATTTGTTAAGTTTGTAAAGCATTTGGGGAACCTTCAGGATGAAAGGCACTATACAAATTAAATATAAACAACATTAGTGCCCATTCATCCTCTTCAGAATAGGCCTAAAACCAATCCACACATACAAAGCAATTCAAGATTTACACAGAGCTATATCACCAGTAAAAGCTAAAAACCTCTCATTAATGACTGGTAAAAACTAAAACAAATTTGTAATGAAATGTCCTAGATTCAAATCTGTTAATTTGAAAGGGACTGAGCATTCTAAGCAAAGGTGATTATCAGCCTCAATCATGGATTCCACTTGAGGATGAACTCTTAAAAAAAAAAACTACCACACATTTCCCTAAATTTTACTGAATAATATCAGCTTTGCAAGCTAACCAAAACAGCAATTCTGCAGCATACAACAGTGATATACAACTACAAAGTGATAAAACAAGCAAGTAAGAATTAAATGTATTGACTGAAACTGTTAATGGAAATTTGCTGTCATTTCATGGCAGTTAATTTTTCATTTATTTTCTCAGTGTCCAAGAAGTCAACTAAGAGTTTCACAAGCAGGAAGGAGCAAACAGTCCTATCAAATCAGGGAAAAAATTTTACCGAATGTGTCAAGATGCAAGGGGGCTTTGCCCCTTCCTATCACCTGCCCTTGCAGCATTCCCGAGCTCAGCCTCACTATTTACTATTTCAGTACAAAGCAACTAAAAAAAAAAAAGGCACTGAGCTTGTTAGCTGTACATATTAGAACAGCCCAACTACTGAAAGGCCTCATTTATCTTTTGTATATTGGCATACTCTGGGCCTCCGTGTGGTGCACTTTTGCAAAGGTGAAAGTCACTTATACTATTCTTTTTCCTCATCATTACTGCGCTGGGAGATCAACTCACGAACAAGACCACTAATTTATCTTCATTTCGACAAGAATTCATACTCCTAATTAATTCATACTCCGCAGCTAAAAACGTGAAGCATATCCTGGTCTCATTAAGACAGATCATTTTCTCACAAGACACTGACAAGCAGATTTTTGTCTCCACTGGTTTTGTAACAGGAAGTTTGTTCAAACCCCAGATCTGAAGAGGAAACAATGCGTGTCAACATCAAGCCAAGACAGCAGCAGCTAGTGAGGCATGGAGACCCTCCCCCCAGTTTTTGTCCTCAAACTGAAGACACGGAACTGGCTCACTGGGCCTGTCCCTATAGAGGAGAGGACCCACGCGGAGTTGGGGGAAGCGAGAGGAGAGCCCGTGCCCAAACCACCTGGCTCTGCCCACAGGGGAAGTTCCTCACTCAGATACTCAGGAAGGAAAAGGCCACAGAGACCTTCACACCAGCCTCCCCCTCGCCCCACCACGGGGCCTAGGGCGGGGAGGAGCAGAGCTCGACAGGAGCCTCCCCCTTTCCCCAACCCCCGCGGGGCCTAAGCCGGGGAGGGCTCCACACCAGCCTCCCCGCTCCGTGGGGCCTAAGGGGTGGGGGAGAGGCGCCAGACAGTCCTGCCCTCAGGGCCTCCAACAGCCCCAATCCGCCGCCTCTCCCGGGCCGGGCCCGCGCTCGGCGGCAGAGCCCAGCCGGGGCGGAGGAGCTAGAGGCGGTGGCGGCGTGTCGGTACCTTCGCTCGGCTGCGCGGACTGGGCCTGGCGGCAGCTGCCTCCCTCCTCTCGGGGTCGGGTCCGCGGCCGGGCGGCGGGTCTGTAGCGTCTCCGGCTCTGCCCGCTCCCACCCTGGCGGCTCTGGAGGAGGCGGACGACGCGAGGCGCTGCCTGACGGTCTCTCGCTCGCCCCGCGGTGCTGCGCTGCGCAGCGGCCCTTCCCCGCCCTGCAGCTGCGGCGGCGGCGGCCTGCGCCCAGCTCCCCGCCTCGGCCGCTCTGCTGCCCCTGGCGGCGCGGCGGGATGAGCGTCGCCACCGCCCGCTGGGCTCCTGCGGCCGCTCCCAGCTTCCCCGCCCCGCGGCTGCTCGGCTGCTCGCCCCGGCCCGCGGCTACCGGAACGGGCCGTGCCAGCCCAGCTGGGAGCGGCCTGGCCCTGCCCTGCCCGCCCCGCCCCGCCCCGCCCCGCCCAGAGCGACCCTTGGACCCGCGAATTTCCTTAGGCACAGGAGACTCACTACCCCCCCCAGCCCCGCCCCCACCACACACTAACCCCCCCACACCACGCCCCCCAGCACCGCCCCACCACACACTAACCCCCCCACAGCCCCGCCCCCACACACCCTCGCCCCACCACACATTAACCGCCCCCCCAGCACCGCCCCCACGCCCCACCACACACTAATCCCCCCTCCAGCACCGCCCCCACGCCCCAACACACACTAACCCCCCCCCGCACTGCCCCCACATTACCTCGCCCCAACACACACTCACCCCCCCAGCACCGCCCCCAGATACCCTCGCCCCAACACCCACTAACCCCCCCTGCACCGCCCCCACGCCCCCCCAGGCCCAACACACACTAACCCCTCCCCTGCACCACCCCCACGCCCCCCCAGGCCCAACACACACTAACCGCCCCCCCAGCACCGCCCCCACGCCCCCCCAGGCCCAACACACACTAAACCCCCTCCAGCACCGCCCCCACGCCCCCCAGGCCCAACGCACACTAACCACCCCACAGCACCGCCCCCATGCCCCCCCAGGCCCAACACACACTAACACCCCCCTGCACCGCCCCCATGCCCCCCCAGGCCCAACACACACTAACCCCCCCCCTGCACCACCCCCACGCCCCCCCAGGCCCAACACACACTAACCGCCCCCCCAGCACCGCCCCCACGCCCCCCCAGGCCCAACACACACTAAACCCCCTCCAGCACCGCCCCCACGCCCCCCCAGGCCCAACACATACTAAACCCCCTCCAGCACCGCCCCCACGCCCCCCAGGCCCAACACACACTAACCGCCCCCCCCAGCACCGCCCCCACGCCCCCCAGGCCCAACACACACTAACCCCCCCCCTGCACCGCCGCCACGCCCCCCCAGGCCCAACACACACTAACCCCTCCCCTGCACCACCCCCACGCCCCCCCAGGCCCAACACACACTAACCGCCCCCCCAGCACCGCCCCCACGCCCCCCCAGGCCCAACACACACTAAACCCCCTCCAGCACCGCCCCCACGCCCCCCAGGCCCAACGCACACTAACCACCCCACAGCACCGCCCCCACGCCCCCCCAGGCCCAACACACACTAACACCCCCCTGCACCGCCCCCACGCCCCCCCAGGCCCAACACACACTAACCCCCCCCCTGCACCACCCCCACGCCCCCCCAGGCCCAACACACACTAACCGCCCCCCCAGCACCGCCCCCACGCCCCCCCAGGCCCAACACACACTAAACCCCCTCCAGCACCGCCCCCACGCCCCCCCAGGCCCAACACACACTAAACCCCCTCCAGCACCGCCCCCACGCCCCCCCAGGCCCAACACACACTAACCGCCCCCCCCAGCACCGCCCCCACGCCCCCCAGGCCCAACACACACTAACCCCCCCCCTGCACCGCCGCCACGCCCCCCCAGGCCCAACACACACTAACCCCTCCCCTGCACCACCCCCACGCCCCCCCAGGCCCAACACACACTAACCGCCCCCCCAGCACCGCCCCCACGCCCCCCCAGGCCCAACACACACTAAACCCCCTCCAGCACCGCCCCCACGCCCCCCAGGCCCAACGCACACTAACCACCCCACAGCACCGCCCCCACGCCCCCCCAGGCCCAACACACACTAACACCCCCCTGCACCGCCCCCACGCCCCCCCAGGCCCAACACACACTAACCCCCCCCCTGCACCACCCCCACGCCCCCCCAGGCCCAACACACACTAACCGCCCCCCCAGCACCGCCCCCACGCCCCCCCAGGCCCAACACACACTAAACCCCCTCCAGCACCGCCCCCACGCCCCCCCAGGCCCAACACACACTAAACCCCCTCCAGCACCGCCCCCACGCCCCCCAGGCCCAACACACACTAACCGCCCCCCCCAGCACCGCCCCCACGCCCCCCAGGCCCAACACACACTAACCGCCCCCCCCAGCACCGCCCCCACGCCCCCCAGGCCCAACACACACTAACCCCCCCCCTGCACCGCCGCCACGCCCCCCCAGGCCCAACACACACTAACCCCTCCACAGCACTGCCCCCACGCCCCTCCAGGCCCAACACACACTAACCCCTCCCACAGCACCACCCCCAGCCCCAACACACACTAACCCCCCCCCACAGCACCGCCCCCATGCCCCAACACACACTAGCCTCCCCACTGCACCCCCCACGCCCCTCCAGGCCCAACACACGCTAACCCCCCCCACAGCACCGCCCCATACCCCCCAGCCACAACACACACTAACCCCCACAGCACTGCCCCCATGCCTCCCCGGCCCCACCACATACTAACCCCCCCACAGCACCTCTCCCGGCCCCACCACACACTAACCCCCCCTCCAGCACCACCCCCCAGCCCCAACACACACTAAACCCCCTCCAGCACCGCCCCCCGGCCCCAACACACACTAAACCCCCTCCAGCACCGCCCCCCGGCCCCAACACACACTAAACCCCCCTCCAGCACCGCCCCCACACCCCCCAGCCCCAACACACACTAAACCCCCTCCAGCATCGCCCCCCCCCGGCCCCAACACACACTAAACCCCCTCCAGCATCGCCCCCCCCCGGCCCCAACACACACTAAACCCCCCTCCAGCACCGCCCCCACACCCCCCAGCCCCAACACACAATAACCCCCCCAGCACCGCCCCCACACCCCCCCAGGCCCAACACCCACTAACCCCCCCCACAGCACCGCCCCCACACCCCCCATCCCCAACACACTAACCCCCAGCACCACCCCCACGCCCCTCATCCCCAACACACACTAACCCCCCCCAGCACCGCCCCCCCGGCCCCAACACACACTAATGCCCCCCAGCACTGCCCCCATGCCTCCTGGCACCAACCCCATACCCCCCAGCCACAACACACACTAACCCCCAAGCACCACCCCCAGCCACAGCACACACTAATCCCCCACAGCACCGCCCCATACCCCCCAGCCACAACTCACACTAACCCCCCCAGCAGCAACCCCATACCCGTCAGCCACAACACACACTAACCCCCACAGCACCACTCCCATGCCCCGCAGCCACAACGCACGCTAACCCAACTCTGTACCCATTTTCCCCATAGCCACAGCACCACCCCCATGCTCTCCCAAGCCACAGCACCACCCCCATGCCACAGCCACAGCATAGACTTCCTCCTCAGCCACAGCACTTCCTCTTACCCCCCACAGCCACAGCACCACCCCCATGCTCTCCCAAGCCACAGCACCACCCCCATGCCACAGCCACAGCATAGACTTCCTCCTCAGCCACAGCACTTCCTCTTACCCCCCACAGCCACAGCACCACCCCCATGTCTCCCAGAACACATTGCCCCCTCACACCCATGCCCCAGTACACATTCCCCCTATGACCCCCTGCCCCCCACAGCACCACCCCCATGCCCCCATTTCCCTCCTCACTGCCACAGCACCATGTCCTCCACAGCATCACCCCCCTACTCCTGCCAGCCACAGCACACACCATCTCCCCCCCGCCCCACCCCCCAGTCTCCAAACAGCTACAGGTGCAACAGAGATAGCAAGGCTTCACAGAGGTTTGGGGGCGCTTAATGCAAAATCTGAAACAGAAGCCACCCACCCTTTTTTTAAAAAAAAGTGCAAAAACACAGAGGGGAGGCCCGGGGTGGGGTGGGGTGGGGTGGAGGGGAAGCAGCAGGAACAGGGGTTGGAGAGCCCAGGGCAAATTATCCCTTTGGCCCCCCTCCATCTTTTGGGGTGGTCCTGGTTAGTAGCAACATCAGCAAACTATTTTGTAGCATCCTCAGTATGTCCATAATATACTATCTGATCAGCAGTAATGTAACCCATTAAAGTAAAATTTGATTCCTGTCTTAGAAATGAACTGTGAACCACACCATTACCTTATAGTTTCTTGGTAACAAGCATATAAAAACAAACCACAGGGCAAGATAGCATCCTGCTTTATGGATTTTTTTAAAAAGATCCCACAAACCTTTTGAATTTATTTGGCAGCCAGAACTTACCTTTAGATTGCTACAAAATGGAATTGGGGAGAAAACATTTGATTTATTTGAACCCATGTACTAATCCATGAATGCACAGTAAAAATAAACAACATACAAACCAAAATCTTCAGGCAAGAAAGGGGAGTAAAACAAAGATCTAACCTCAGTTGACTCTTATCATACATCAATAACCTGCTGTATCAACCCTTTTGGAGTACTCTCCAACCCCAGGATTCTCACTAAACTACTTTGAGATAAAGTGCATACTGCATATTGATAAGCTGGTCATATCACTTACATACAATAATTTTGATAGGAACTTACACCTGTTAGAGTACATGGGCCTCAGGTGAAGCCTGAAAACCCCCAAACCATGATATTTAAAAAAAAACGCCCTTGAACACTAAAATCTTATTGCAGAGATATAGAAATGGAATATGACCTAAATTATACATACCTGAGCCTCAAGATAAATGCATCAGGAAGATTCAGATTGAAGAAAAAGCTCTGTGAACCTTCTGTGCCATAAATAAACCATAGATTCCAAGGCCAGAAGATACCATTGTGATCATCTAGTCTGACCTGTATAACATAGGCCATAGAACTTCCGCAAAATAATTGCTAGAGCACATCTTTTACCAAAACATCCAATCTTGATCTGAAAATTGTCAGTGATAGAGATACCACTAGATAGATACAATCCTCCAATTAAAGTGAGCTGTAGCTCACGAAAGCTCATGCTCAAATAAATTGGTTAGTCTCTAAGGTGCCATAAGTACTCCTTTTCTTTTTGCGAATACAGACTAACACGGCTGTTCCTCTGAAAGTTATTCAAGTTATCCCATTCCGCTATGTGGGAGGGAAGTCTGGCCCAAACATAAAAGCCAGTTTTAACATTTGGAATAAAATCTCACATCTGGAGTTCTGCAAACAAACACTCCATGTACCCAAAACTCCAGCAATAATGGAAGGGCAGAACTGTGGCATTTCCTCCTATTCAACCCATAGAAACTCCACTATCATCCCACTAAACTCCTGGGGCCATCTCACCCAATGCAGCTAACACACCCTCCACTGTAATGCATTAAGGGATCAAAAATTAAATCCAACTGAAAGCCTGATTCACTCCTATTTATCAGCACTCCTTGAATTCAGCAACACTAACCTTCTGACCCATGCAGCAAGTAATTTTCCTAAAGGGGTTCAGCTTTCAGAGGTTTTGAAAATGCTGCTCTAGGCTAATACCTAAAACACCCAATGTATGAATCGCTGGGATGAACAATTGAAAAACAACAACCTGGACTGCTACAGAACCCCATACAGAAGTATCACACTAACAGATTACTTCACTACCATGAAACGGTACAAAGCTAAGGCAGACTTTCACCCAATGTAGCATCAACAATGACCACAAACTAGAGGTGGAGACTAAAGACAGACCAAGTGGAGTTCAAGCCTTGAAAGAAGAATCTGGAAAAAAAAGAAAGACTTTCTATTTTAATGTCCAAACCACACAAGAAAACGTAACAAAGATATTTCCTTAGATTATCAGGAATGATACGAGACTTTTCATCAAAAAGCAATGAATGCCTAACCCACACAAAATTGTATCTGTGAACTAAAGTTGATATCTGATTATATCCCAACTACCCCACTCATTGTATTTTTAGATTGTAAGGTCTTTGGGCTAGATAGAGACTGCCTTAGTTTACATTTGAACAGGATCAAGCATAAGGGGATCCTGACCATGATTGGAGCCACTTGGCATTTCTGTAATAAAAAGTAATAATCATAACGAGGAAAGGAGAGATGCCAGTGATGGCATCACACTACTTCGCAATCTGCTGTCTGATCAGGAAGGGATGTTGATGACAGTTGAACATGGCATAAGACCTAGGTCACAGGGTGAAGAATTGTCTTGTCCTTTTGATTACACTAGTACAGGTTGCCATATCAGTAAGTATAGAACCTAACTGATACACATCCCACAAACTGCATCACACATGCATGCCATATACACAAAGTGCTTGGGTGTTCGGCTCGGGAGCTGGTTCAGGTTCATCTCTGCTTCTTAAATATGAGCTGTGTCTAAACTAGCTTTTTTTTTTCACTGAAATTTCCCACCTTGGATACAAGTGCAGTTCTGCTGGCCATCAGCAGTTTAATCACTGAAGTCACCTTATGCTTTTCAATGCAAGTCAGGATAACATAGTGGTTAAAATGTCACAACCCCAAGGGCCTTACCTACATTGGGATTACTACCACAGTTGGACCTGCACTGAGGGTGACAATACACTTTTCAGCCAACATATGCAAAGCTCTTATCAATCAATCAACATTTCCCCCTGGTTTTTGAATTCTTTGGTGAAAACATGCTCTTTCATAAACCACATTTCTCTGTAATATAAAGTATGCATTAAACATAGCCAGAACCCTTTCATAGTCACCTTTGTGACTGTCTTCAGTAAAGTCAAAGAATTTAAAGATATGTTCTGCTTGCTGTCCCCATACCATAAATTAAAGAAGGTCTCTGTATAATGTCAGTTTTCTTGGAGAGCTTAGAAGCAATGTGAAATCTTACAAAATATTATTCCAGTCTATCCACTGTGAAGCTTTGTCAAATCTGAAGTTCGCTGGGGCATTGAAGAGTGACATGTTGATGAGATCCTGCAGCCTTTGTTGCTTTGTTTCTTCTGTTTGCAACCTTTGTTGCTGTTTCCCTTCTATTTTTATTCTTTGTTTTCTCATGACACCATGTGCTTTTCCTGTACCAAATAGGGACTGGCTACAGAGCTTGCTTATACGCAGCAGATCCTTTAATGCTCTGCCAGGTATGTCTGAGGTTTGTTCCAATAAAGTATTTTTCACACAGTGTCACCTAGTGGCTGAACAGTATAATACAGTTTAACAGTCCACTACAGAGTCAAGCTGAGCTCTTGGGGAACCAAATGGAAAAGTTCTCAGGGAAACCCCAAAAGTTCATGAAAATTGCATGTTAGCATGCTGACATAATCTCCACAACTGCTGTATTTGTATAGCCCCCTTGAGAATCAGGACACCATAGTCAGATCTCTGGTGGCTCTCCCCTCTTCTCTCCACCACATAAATCTTGGTGAAGGAAAGAATCTGGCCCTCAAAATCAGGGTCCACTTAAGATAATACCCCACAAACATTGGCAAGAATGGAAATGCAGAATTATAGTAACCTGAACAACCATAATTCTGCCCGTAGCACTGCTTGGTAAATAACCAAAAGTTCTGAGACAAATCTATCCATTCATTGAATGGGTTCAGTGGAGTTTTGCTGTCTGACACCAGCTGAGGGTCTGATGAGCCATTGTATTCTACTACATTCTACTCATGTTATATTTTCAGTTCTGTTTGCTATCACTTATGTTCTAACTGTACCTCTATCTGTCTACCAACTCTATTATTTCACAGTCAGAGTTGTATCTTTTGAACCCTTAAATAGTTATTTATGCTCTGATCCCTTTATGTATTATTTGGATACAATCTTTTCTTTTGACCACCTACCTCTCTTCATTCCTCAAACCCTCATTCTCTTCATTGATTCCCAATGTTAAATTTCCCTGGGTTTTATTGGTATATGTTGAGAGAAATAAAAAAAGTATTCTTAACAATGGAAATTGACACCGAGGAAAACATTAATGTGGGTCAAGAAGTGGGAAAATAAAGATAAGTAACTATTTCAACCTCCCTTCGGCTTTCTCAACAGCAGCAATGGTGTTTCCTATTAACTGAGCTAATTAAGACAAGAGATTTCTGACACTGGTTTTGATGTTGAAAGATCTCATACAATATGTGTGAGGTGCTTGGCAAAGCAGTCTTTTCCACGTGTTTCATCCTACTTGAGGATCAACCTGATTGAAGAGTCATGCATTCTGTCTCTGATTCAGGAAAACAGTTCAGATCATCCCTATTTAGGACAGCACTTTAGCACGTGCTTAATGTTTTAATCCCATTTACTTTAAAGTTAAGCACATGTCCTGGCTAGAGATGCTTTCCTGCACCATAGCCTGAGCTCCATTTCAAATGGAAAGGTCAGATCCTGTCAGGTGCTGGGTGCCACCTGTGAGGTTGTTCCCTCTCACTTCAGTAGGTGCTGAGTATACTGGGCACCTCTCAGGACTGGATCATCAGTGGTGAGTTTAGTATGAATGTCATAGTGGAAATAAAGCTGGAGCAAAGAGCAGACAAGCACGTAATTCACTTTGGTTTTTCCGCTTCCATACACAAGAGAATCCAACAAATGGGGTGAAGAGAAGCAGTACAGTGACATTGTGGGCCAGCACGGCTTCACTTTAGAGACAGTCTGCAAAGCTTTTCCAGCCCCATATGTCACAGAACTAAAGCTGTGGCTCCATGCTAGCAGTTTTTATGCCCTACTTGTGAGATGGAAGTAATTGCTTTCAAATCATAAGTGGAAAGGGCGTGTATGTTTGATTTAAACTTGCTAGCTTATAATTATGCTAAAACATTCAAGTTTAAACAGATAATATACATAGTACTAAGAAATAAGTATTAGAGACAGGCACAAGGCAGCACCACGGCCTTCATTTTACCCAGGTAATATTTATCTTTTGTTTCATCCTGCTCTTGCGAATTGTTTTATTTAGTTATAACATAGGGTATAAATGAGGACTAAGGAGCCAAAATTCTTTGATTCATCTCAGAATCATTCTGTGATTAAACACAGTGTTTTGATTCCATCCTGAACAGCTACAAACTATGGGCCTGATTCAGATGTCCTTACTGAAGCAGAACTCCTGTTGAAATGATTATGGATGGATGGATTTCTCTCCCTGTCCTACACCCACATAAAGCCTAATTACTTTGGTTTTATGCAGGTGATATGAATGTCACCACTTGGAACCTCTCAGCTTGGTGCCATCTCCCCTTACCACAATGCAAAATCAAATCCTAAATGAATTTGATCATCTGGCTCGTTGGTTTATCTTATTGTTCTATAGTCAGCCATGTGGTTTTGGAGAAACAAGGTGGGTGAGGTAATATCTTTTTTGGGGCCAACTTCTGTTGGTGAGAGAGACAATCTATCCAGCCACACAAAGCTCTTCTTCAGGTCTGGGAAAGGTACTCCCAGCATCACAGCAAAATACAAGGTGGAACAGATTGTTTAGCACAAGCAGTTAGCACAGTTAGTAAGCAGTTAGTAAGGGACCATTGAAGGTAGAGTGGCCGGTTTAATGTATTTATTTCTGCCTGTGTGGCCCTATTCCTGTATTCTTTTCATGCCTTGGTGTCAGGACTGGGACGAGGGTGGTCAGAGGACGAGTCAGGTACCAGAAGGTCAGAGTCTGAGACAGGCCAGAGGGCAAACCAAGAGTTAGGCATCAGGCAGGGTCAGACGCCAGATTCTGTGATTGCATACATACAAGGGCTGAAGCAGAGGCAGACAGTCTATACTGTTGCTCAGACAGCTCCCCATCATGGCTTCCTGGCTTAAATACTGGAGCCAGCCAATCAGTGGGCTTCAAGGAGCTGCCACTCAGCTCCTTGTGAGAGATATTTCCTGCCAAGCCCAGCCTCACAATGTCCTTCCACAGAAACCTAACACAAGCCTCCTAGGGTGATGTAGAGATCAGCAGGTCCCCAGGTCCCAGGTTCTAGCACTGCAGGTTCCTACATTTGGGGCTCAGCTTTGTAAACTTTATTCATGTGAATAATCCCCATGACATTAATGAAACTATCTGCATGAGTAAATGTTCATCACCATGAGTGCAGTTTGTGTAATCAAGCTCCTTAGTAGGAATCTGTTGTACCAACCAGGCAAGGTACTAACAAGCTTCAAAAGGACTTTATTTTCAAAGTGGAAACCTCTTTACCAAGCTGCTGCTGCACCCTCTGTAGCTCTCTCCCAGCCTCTCAACTCCTCCCCCCTCCTTCCTGTTTCCTGTCCTTTCAGACTCCCAGCAGCCAGTGTAATTCTAATAATTACAAGCAACATCTAAACACCACATTCCCTCCTCTCTTAAGAAACTCTCCCAATTAAAATAAACATTATTGTTCTAACCACAGGAACAAATATGAAACAAGACACTATACTGTTGGCAGAAATATTTCACTGAAAACACTGGAGATACTACATAACATAGTCTCTAGTCCAGACAGGTGGTCGTCTGGGTCTGACAGGCCGTCTCTCAAGCCCTGGTTCCAGAGCAATGTCTTGTTGTGTTGGTACTACGGTGAAGTCATCCAATGCAGACTGGGTGTTGGCATAATCTCCTTTTGGTGCATAGGCAGGTGCAAGATAAGAAGCATTCCATACCCGCCTATCAGAAAGTCGATAGGTGTAAGGTCCCTTCTCTATGATTTTAAGAGGAGCTGTGAATTTATGGTCCCCTTTGTGTAAAATTCCAGGTTTTTGTATTCTAACGAAGGAACCACACTGAAACTTTGGTTCCTTAGCACCCCATCGCTTGTCTGTGAAAGCCTTAGACTTTGCTTGGTTCTGTTCAACTCTTTTTCTCACATCATCCTAATTTGGGGCATCAGGTAGTGCCTTTAACAATCCAGCAATGTTCAGTTTAGTATTCATCTGTTTCCCATGCAGTAACTCTGCAGGTGATCTTTGCGTTGTGGCATGTCATGTAGCCCGGTATGCTTGCAAGAAATCAGTAGTGAAGGATATCCACAATCGCCCTTCCAGTTTAGCCATTTGCAAACTCTTTCAAACTTCTGTTAAATTGTTCGATTTCCCCATTGGCTTGACGGTAATATAGGGATGACCTTCCGTGTAAAATGTTCCTCTGTGCTAGAAAAGTTTCAAACTCCAGGGAAGTAAATTGACTACCATTATCTGAAACCAGTTCTTTGGGGTTACCTTCCCTGCTAAAAACTGAAGAGAGGAACTTAATTACTGTACCAGAAGAGATTTGCAATGTAAACGCTACCTCAGGCCATTTACTGAAATAGTCTATTAAAGTGATGGCATAACGACAGTCAATTGGAGCAGTATCAAAGGGTCCTACAATGTCAATTGCCACTTTTTCCCATGCAGATTCAGGAAGAGGAACAGGCTGTAATGGAGGGGTACATGTCACTGCTGTCTTATCATGCATTTGGCAAGTGACACAGAATTTTATGAGTGCTTCAGTTTGAGAATCCATCCCTGGCCACCAATACAGATCCCGTAGTTGTTGTTTGGTTTGGACAATTCCTTGATGAGTATTGTGTGCCAGGTGTATGAGTTTTGACTGTAATTCTTCTGGTACAAGGTGCCGGTGTGTACCTCATAGCACACAGCCATCAAACAAAGAAAGTTAATTCCGAAGTCTAAAATAAGGCAGCAAAACTGGGTCAAGGTTTTTAGGGTGACTGGGCCATCTCTTGGTCAGAAAATCCCATAGTTTTTGTTGAATTGGACACACTGAACAAGCAGCTTGAAATTGTTCTCTTGTAACTGCAGTAAGAGTGCTTGTAATAAGCACAACCATTACATCCTCATCCTCTGGTGGACCATCCGGTGAAGGCAAAGGCAGGCAAGAAAGGCAATCTTGGTTTCCAAGCTTATATTCCAGTTCATAATTGAAAGAGTAGTCTTGCAGGTCATCGAGCAATACGGTATCCTGCTCTTCCCAGTCCTTTCATGGTGAGCAACGTCAAAGGGCTGTGGTTTGTGCGCAACTTGAACATGCGGCCACACAGGTAAGTTCTCCATTTTTTCAGTAGCCCAGTCACAAGCAAGTGCTGCTTTTTCGACTGTAGAATATTTTCTCTCAACATTACTTAGTGTCCTTGAAGCAAATGCAACAGCCCTCTCTGTGTTGTCCTCATGAAGTTGTGTGAGGACAGCCCCAAGTTCATAATCAGAAGCATCAATAGTTACAATTGTGGGCAATGCAGGACTGAATAGTGCAAGTACTGGACTATGTACAATCAAGTCTTTCACCATTTCAAAACTAGCTTGTATATCTGTTGTCCACACTAAGGTTGAAATTCCCCATAGTAATTCCCGTAACGGTTCAATGACAGAAGCATAATTGGGAATGAATTTTGCATACTAGGAGGTAAGACCCACGAAGGAATGTAAGGTTTGCAAATCTGTTGGAGGAGGAGCATTTTAAATTGCCAGGATATGATCTGGATCAGGTTTTAGTCCAGCCTGTGACATTGTATGCCCCAGAAAGGAGAGTTCAGTTTGCCTAAATTTGTATTTGGACCTATTGAGCTGGAGGCCTGCTGTGCTGATGTAGTTTAGTACAGACTGCAGGTTATTGTCATGCTCCTCAGAAGTATTTCCAAACACAATAATATCATCCAGATAGCACTGAACTCCATGTTGATTCTTCAGAATCAATGACATCATTTTTTGGAAGGCACTTGGGACTGATGCGAGACCTGTATGGAACATGTTTAAAATGAAATAGTCCCTCATATGTCATAAATGCTGTGAGGTCTCTGCTATCTTCATGCAACATAACCTGGTGGTATGCGCTCTGCAAATCAAGAGTAGAAAACATCTTTGCTCCACAGAGTTCTGCAAATGCTTCTTCTATGTGAGGTAGAGGATGGCTGTCAATCACAATAGCTTTATTTGGCTCCCTTAAGTCCACACAAAGGCGAATGCATCCACCCTTCTTCTGCGTCACTACTATAGGTGAAACCCATTCCGAGGGGTCAATCTCTTCAATAATGTCCTTTTGAACAAGTTTTCTAAGTTCCTCTGAAACAGCTTCCCAGACTGAAAATGGTAAGCGCTGTAACTTCTGTAATAAGCACAGCCGAGTTTCTCCTCAACCTGGTTTTGGGTCCCAGCTGAAATTGGTGTGTGTACTGCAAGAGTGCTTTGCTGAGGAAGAGCAATTTGTCCATTAACTACCCTGATATTTAAAGCAGCCAATAAATCTCTGCCAAGGATAGGAGTGCCTTTGTGGACAATAAAAAAAAAAGGAGGACTTGTGGCACCTTAGAGACTAACAATGTAGAACTCTGCAGTTACACAGCAATCACCAAAAGTAACTATTACTGGCAGGCAGCCATGTAGTGGAATATGGTTTTTCAAATAGCACAGCAAGTGAAGCTTGGGTTCAGTAAGAGGCACATCTTTAAAGTACTGCAGATAGATGGAATCAGGTAGTATAGATACTGCTGAGCCAGTGTCCAACATCAGCTGAATAGAGTGTGGTTTGCCTGCAGGTATGTTGGAAACATTTACCGTGCACTTTATCTGTTCTGGAATATGTGCAGTTGTGATTTTGTCCATGCTCAGCATAGTAACATCTGTTAATTGAACTGGCTACTGCAACATACTTTAGCAAAATGTCCAATCTTTTTGCAATGATTGCACTGAGCTACTTTTGTCGGACATCCTGTGTAGCTTGCAAGGTGTTGTGGGGATCCACAGCGAAAGCATGTTTTTACTGTATTTTGAATTTGCTGATTTGGTGGTTTTTCATTGGTTTTCCTCTTGCGATTGTGTGTCTGCAGAGGTAGTGAACTTTTCTGCAAAGGAGTCACAGCCTGGACTGTGCCTCCTGTATCCACGCTCATTATTTTGGCTTCAGCTGTAGCTGACTCAATCTGAGTAGCAATGGTTATTGCTTTTTCTAGTGTAAATTGTGGTTCTAGAAGTAAGTGTTCTCTTACATGAAGCATTTGTGCTGGAAATGGCCCACCTTGATTATCATACACATTTTAAAGAGAGTGGTCACTTTGGATGGGCTATTACCAGCAGGAGAGTGAGTTTGTGTGTGGGGGGGCGGAGGGTGAGAAAACCTGGATTTGTGCTGGAAATGGCCCAACTTGATGATCACTTTAGATAAGCTATTACCAGCAGGAGAGTGGGGTGGGAGGAGGCATTGTTTCATGGTCTCTGTGTATATAATGTCTTCTGCAGTTTCCACAGTATGCATCCGATGAAGTGAGCTGTAGCTCACGAAAGCTCATGCTCAAATAAATTGGTTAGTCTCTAAGGTGCCACAAGTAGAATATCATAAGATTCAATATTATAGTTTAATTCAAAAACGCATGAGCCCCAGCAAGCTTCAGTTACTGAAATCAATTTGGGTCAGCGACTGTCTTTTTATTCTGGGTTTGTTCAGTGCCTAGCACTATGGTCCATAACTAAGAATCCTACGTGCTACAGTAATACAAATAAATAAATAAATAAATAAATATCACACAGAGACCAAAATTCACCCTGGTATTTCCTGATGGCTATACTAGGGGAAAACAATTTGGTGAAAAATTTTTGGACTATGAAATTCTTCACTGGTGCTGAAGATCCTCTACTATCTGACCAGGAATAAAAAGAAGCTTGGAGTCTTTCTATTGTCTTCATTGGGCTTTGGATCAGGCCCTGACTGAAACAACTAAACAGAATTGCCAGGGCTCTGCAAGTGGTCATGAATCTGATTGATTCTTCCCTTTCGTACTCCAGGCTGCTGCTGAGGTTATTCTTATTTCTTTTCAATGTCAGCACCAGCCAGGGAATTTTTTCTTGAAGACACCTCTATTGTCACACTTCATGCTATCTTTCCATTCATTGGAAAGGGGAAAACAACTATTTACAGTATAACAACATAAATAAACATCATTGTTGCCAGTAAGAGGAAAACCTTGCTCCCTGGAGTACTATAACTTATTCCATTCTACTTTAGATTTCAAATCAGAATTAAATAAAATTGAAATACTGTTGGAAGTACACGCAGCACATAAAACTGGCCAACAAAAGAAAAGTAACTGGTAACAGAATTATAGCTGAAATTCTGTTATAAATTAATTCACTGCAAAGCAACAAGAACAGTTTTTCATCCTAGTGGCACTTGCCATTTTAATGAACCTTATATTGTAGAAAATGGCTTTTAAAAAAAATTAGTGTAGAACCCATTTCCGTGAGAATCTATTATACTGTTAGAAGAGTTCTCTATCAAATCCTTAGGCATGAAATAATGGAACTCTCTTTGAAAAATAACACTCTTTAAACCCTCTTATCAGAATACAGTTTCTGGGCAACAGAAGGCAAAATAATTAAGTGTTGCACCATTAATTCAATCAAATGGTCAAAGCATACATATCTCCAGATCCCAAAAGTGCAAAATATGCAGGGACGTAATGGAACCATTAATACTGATGAAAGAGTTAGAAAATATGTTCATTACATTGGAATCTGGCTTTTATTTTCATTGCTGTTTAAACATCTGCATAATATTTTGGCATTGTGTAGAAAGTTTTGTTTTGATCAAATCCCTCAGTATGAATATATACCCATTTATATCAATCAAGAGATGTCACAATGATCCTTTTCAGTTCTCCTGTGTACACATAGCGGATAAGATGAAGTAAAGTCAACATTACTGGCCATGAACCATATGACTGGATTTCCTGTGTGTAAGCAGAGCACATATTTGAGAAGCAGTTAGTTTCTGCTGATCATGCAACATGTCTGAGTGCTTGCAATCTCGGTAGGTCCATCATGGAATTCAAAGGTACATTTAAAAATGAACTGTACAAGAACTGAAATGTCAAATATTAACACAAGTTAATACACCAAAAGAAGAAACATTTTTTAATTACTTACAAGTTGGAACATGCAAGCGGAAAAGGAACTAAGTCTGATCAGAAAACTCATCACAAAATTCACCCAAGCACAGAGGGCCAAGCCCTCTGTCTATGTCTAGCCCAAGTCTATGCTAGAGCTGAATGAATAAGGAGTTTTTCACTTTGGAGACCAAACTGAAAAATGCCCCAAAAATCCAGTTTACTTTGAACCAAAATCAATTTTTTCCATTTTTTTTTTTTGGTCAAATGGAAAAACTTGGGGTGAAAATCATTAACTGGCCAAATTTGAATTTGAAACACTTTTTCAGAATCAAAAAGTCAAAGTAAGATGTTTTAAATGAAACATTTTTACTTTTAAAAATCAATTTTTCTCATCATCAAATGCAGCCTGAATTCACAAATAGTTTTGAAGCACCAAAAAAAAAAAAAAATCATTTTTCAACAAAAAAAATCTACTTGTCAAAAAAAAATTGCCCCTCTCTAGTCTGGGGCAAACTCTCAAAATAGGTCTTAAGTGGTGAACAGGCTTTGTGCTGGTCATGCTGAAGTTCTTTTACCATACTTTAGGAGAGAACACCTCATTTTTAATTTTTATTTTCAGTGACTTGTAATTTTTCCCCTTTATTCTCTCTCTTTATCATTTCTTCTTAACAATAAAAACTAAGAAGGGTTTTTCTTGCATAAGATATCAGTGAAACTTTAAATTTGAAAATCCAGGCAATGCAGAGTTAAGGCTGATTGGTCATGTTCTTGAAAGCTGACTGAAATGTATATTGCAAATGTGGCTTCGTCATACTGAAAAGATTGTAGAAAAGCTCATTAAAAAGCAGAAATGAGATGATGAGCCAATGTACCTTATCAGCTCTGAAAATGCACGTCAGTAGATCTTACGTTGCCATTGGCCATGGTAGGAGCGAAAGCATGATGAAAGAACATGTGAAGAAATATGCGAATGCCATGAGAGAGTCTGTGGAACTTCCATATCTTTGTAAAGACAGTGGAATGTCAGTGTGAACAAAACCTCACAACACCCGCAATTACTGGCTGATAGATGTTCCCTGCTGTTTGACAGAATGCAATTAAGTCTAATTTATTTATTCCTTTGGTTGATTTGTTAAGGGAACAAAATTTAGGCATGAGATTAAATGCCTTGTCTTTTGACCAAAGGCATAAAAGCTGAGCCCTGGCACCTTTAGGCTTCGCAGTTCATAGCCTCGGCAACACTGGATTTGCCACATCCGTTATGAAAGTAAAAAAATCACTTGCGCCTCGGCACCTCTTTCATTACAAATTAAGCACTGCCTGAAAGGTTTGCTGATTTGGTCAAATGCTCAAAAGAAATGGCTATTTGATCAAATGACTGAGGTCTTGATTCAACAAAGCACATATGCACATAGCTAACTTGATTTCAGGGGGAGCTAGGTGCCTAGGCACTTTTGAAAATCCTTCTAGAGGCCTGTCTGCATTTTCAGGCACCTAAACACTGTTTTCAAAATCTGCCCCTTCAGTTCTTTTGAAATTTTTGCCCTGGCCTCTACCCTACATAGAGTTTACAATCTAAATATCATATAGCACAATACGCATGATAGCAACCAAAAATGGGGTGGGAATGGGGCTCAAAGGAGGACAAGGGTACAAAGGGAATGTAATGTAGTTCCTTCGGTTTTATGTGCACATCTTGGTGGCATTAGCTAGACTGTTTGAATTCTGCTGTCAGTTACACTGGTGTAAAGGCCTTGTTTTGAGAAGCAGCCTCACGCTTTGCATTCACACATATTTTACAGGTGCAAATGAAGTTTATCAATGATTTCTGTTTGCACAAAAGTGCACCTACATTTATCTGAACCTGCAGAACTGAGGCTGCAAAATGGTTGAGGTTGAGGTTCCTGTCAAAAGTAGGCCCTAAATCAAGAGTGAGTCCATTTACTTCAGTGTCATTACACCAATATAATTGGACTAAATGAAAGAAGAATTAAACCCAGTATACGTAGTAGACAAGAGTTAATACAACTATAAGAACTCTAGTCTTTTTTATTTCCTGTCATCTGAGCTCTACGTTTACACTATAATGCAGATGTGGCATTAACTTTTTTTGTTCATTAAAAAATAAATAAGGAAAATAGGAACTGCTTGAGATTTATAATTTTCCTATTTAAATCGTTCTAATTAAGCTTTGAAATCCACACCCATTTGATAACAATACTCTGTCTGCATGGCTGAGTTAAAAGGCCAGCAGCCCGCTAGTTGTAACTTTGGGACGACTGGGTCTTTGGAAGGGGGAAGAGGGGGAACCCAAAAGCTTTTCTTTGAAACATTTTCAAAATATTGGGGAATACAGCAAAATAATGGTAGGGATGACCTATTTTAAGGTCTCTTCACAATTTTTTTGCACCCCTGATTTTCTCTTGTTGCTATTGTTAAAGAAAACTACCAAGGAAAAAGAACAAATTGCACTTGTGCTCTTTTCTTTTTTTAAATGCATAAAGATCACCCCCGACTTCAAATTTAGGCACATAAATAAACGGCCTGTTTTTGAAAAGTGTTGAACCTTCAGCTGCTCCCAGTGAATTCAGTTCAGTATGGTGTAACAACATATGTGTTACAACTGTAAACCATCATTTTAAATTTCAGGAGTTTTTTTCCTCCCCTCAGTCCACTTGCAGGGAAGGGGGCTCCCTGGTAGACTGGCCATTCATCTGGTTTTAAGCCATTCATCTGGTTTTAATATTTTTCTATGTTTTGTCCCTTGTCTGGTACTGAGTCAAAACTGGACGTAGTATGAACAGGGAACGCCATTTTGAAGGGCGCACTGCTCCACCTCCACCAGTGTGACCTCGCATACACCATGCATGTGAGATCACAGCGGCAGAGGCAGGCTGACCCATTCCCAGAAGTGGCTGACCCATTCCCAGAAGTACAGGAATGTGCGATATTCTGGGGATATGGCAGCGGCCACTCTATAAAGAAACATGTAAGCTGGGCCTAGCAAAAGTCAGGCTGCAGCCAGGCAGCCTATAGTAAAGGGGAGTGAATTGTGCCTCTCTATATTAGGAAAGAGCAGCTTTATCTCTCTGTTTACTGTGTGTTATTGTTCTGGATTCTAAGAAATAAAGTAGTGTTACATTGCAACCTTCCAGCAAAAGTGTTTTTATTATTTTTGTCTAGCTTTTCTATGTGTACACCATCAACGTAACCCGCAGCACTTCTGGAAATCAGGCCACCTAATTACGAGACAATCTGATTTGAGAAGTCTAAATTTAGAAAATTTTGGACATGTATACATGTGAAAGCGTATGGGTTTGTGCATGTGCTTGGTCTTAGAAATGCAAGGAATGCCAATCTGATCTTGGCTAGTTTTGCTGGCAGTCTCTTTGGAGGGTTCAAACATGTGTTGGGAGCTCTCTCAGCTCTTAATGGAAGAGGCATCTTCCAATTATCCATAGAATCCGGCCAGACAGGACCAGAATTTCGAATTTTAAAAATAAGCTGGGGGAAAATCCTTTACATTAAGGGTTTTTAATAACTTTTTTATAATGAAGCTTTAATAAAAATAAATAAATAAACTCTCTAAATCTTTTTCCTTTACAGACAGTCTTTGAAAAGGTTGTGCAAATTGTCCATTAGCCTGAGACCATCTCATCATCACTTTATGCCACCCTAAGAAGTTATGTGTAATTCCCTCAAGTCAGCATCATGATGCCCTGAAGGGTTGGGATTTCATTAAACTCTGCTCTGTAAGTATCAGTAGAGAATTTAGCAATTTTAATTCCCTCTCGCCCCCCCCCCCCTTGCAACCTGATGACAAGTCTTGCAGCTAAATTTGGGAGAAGTGAGCAAATTTTAAAAATAAATAAACTGGAAGCATATTGGGAGGCATGAAGAGAGAGAAATAACTAAAAGCCAGACAGTATTTGTATAACACAACAAAAGCAGATGGGTATGAAGTTCCAGTATGTCAAACTTTGTGCTTTTACCTTTCTTCCATCCATAAAATATGGACATAAAACTACTATGAAGAGCAGAATGTGAACCTATTGTTGAGATCTTTTATGTACAATCCAATCTGTATCTGGATTTCAAAGGTCACCTTGTTTCTTTCCAGGAAAGACACTGGGCTAAATTAATTCCTGGTGTAATTCCACTGAAGTTAATTGTGAGAAAATGAGCTAAGGACTTCTATTTCTTTAGTTTTTCTGGGGCTCCACCATTCTAAGCTCTATAGAAGAGGAAAAACAAGGTTCTAATTTGCACTGCTTTTTAAACATATTGCACTGCTGGCCCCCTTCTATGCACAGCTGATGAATCCTCTGTAGAGAGGCTGAGGACAGGGCCTTCATCTGTATGCAGTTAGAGGCACTCCCCCACAAAACACAGAATTCATGATGACCAATGCATCGCGTATTTCATGCAGACAACGTATTCTGTTTCTGGGATCAGGCAGTGCACCAACACACACACACACATACATTTAAAAAAGGAAAACAGTACTGGCATGTGCCCAAGCCAGGATACATTTGTCTCACGTAATGTATAATCTGTACAGTGTCTTACTCACACACTTTAAAAGGCATCACTCATCCTCCGAAACTATTTTCCCAAGACCTTGAGAAACCAAGAATGAATTGGAAATTTAGCATGTGCCCAAGGCCTTGGGAATGTTGATTACATTCTCCTGGCTGCACTGATGAAGGTAGAGTCATAGGACAGGTGCATAGGACTCACTGGAAAAGTGAAGCTAAATGTATAAAACCATTAGTATTAGTTGCAGGATGTGTGAGGTACATTACTAGATGGCACCTGGCAATAGTGCACACATGGGATGCGTGAGAAGGTTTAGAGCTGCCAAGTTAGGATAAGTAAATGCTGTGTTACCATATGAAGAAACATCCAAGAAGTGCTTTAAATACTCCCCCTAAACCTCCAATATACAATATTCTCTTACTCTGTGTGCTTAGCACACAAGGGTCTCTTCAGTTCACTCAACCACTTCACATGGCCTTTCCCCCTACCTCCTGACTGGGAAAACACACCATGACTCCACTTACAAAGTGTTTACTTTAACTCAGTCACTAGACCCCCATGTTGCAACCACCATCTTTCTGGGTGAGAAGGATGGGATGGGACTTCCTCCAGGGCCTGTGAGCTCTGCCATACAACTGGATAGACAGGTCACTGTTGAGCAATGTCAGCAAAGGCAGATGTTCCTCAATCCGAAGGGCTGAGGGTGGTAGGCGTGTGATTCTCTCTCTCTCTCTCTCGCTCGCTCTCTCTCTCTCACACACACACACACACACACACACACACACACACCCCAAGTACTTCAGGATTTTTAAAAGCTGAAAATTATACTACAAATGCATAGGTATTACAATTATTTTTAACCGGAGTCCATTCCTGAAATTGGTGTAACCAACTGATGCTAAGTGGCTTTGGATCCTGAGAACTGAAGAAATTGAAGGATCTGCTAAAACAGCAGCTACTTTCCATCAAACAGTGCAATATAGGTGTGCTGAGCTATTAGTCTGTCTAGCCTCATCTTCAGGGAATTGCATTTCCAGGAGTACCATAGTAGAAGACTTTCTGATGCTTCTCCTTCTTAATGTTGAAAGTACTGCTCCTTTGAATGGTGTGAGGTTCCCTTTCTTTAGTAGCCAGAGCCCCCAGTTATGAATTATGAGACTCTTACTCGATTTAGTTGCACCTTTTCCCACAAATGCCTCACTAATTTCAAGGGGACTATGCATGGAGTACAGTACTGTTCAGTGCAAATTAAGCTATCACAATCTGGCCCCAGGTTAGGTTGTACATTCTAAAATTGCACTTTGTTCTACCAGAGTATGAACAGCTGTCCCAAAACATACACTGGGCCACATCCTCAGATGCCATAAATCAGCACAGCTACAATTATACTGATTTACACCAGCTGAAAATCTGGCCCATGGTCGCTATACAGAATTCCTCTGCTTTTGGACACACACTGCCAAGCGCCTCTGTGTGGAGGGATCTTTAGAGCTTATTGAACATTATTGGTTATCGCTTGTGAACATACAATAGCTTCAGAAACTCACCAAACACCACTCTGCAGGGCTTCTGGGAGTTAGCAACATAGACACAATCCGTGAGTGTTTGTGAATTCCCCCATACCCAGTTCTGAGCACTATTTCATGAGCTGTTCAACCCTTTCTCTGTTCCCAAAACTGTCACAATTGTGCTTCTCTCTGAAGATGCAGTGATGTACAATTCCAAGTCTGCTTCTCTTCTAATTTGTGACAAGTTTTAGTGCCTTGCTTGGTGCAGGTGGTACCTTTACCTTTTCATTTGTATAGACAATGTTAGACTAGGGTATGACAGAGACGGCATTTTCCTGGACAAACCTTATTGACTGTATGTACCATTGGGGGCCATGGATTGTATGTAATTCCATGGGGGAGAGGGATCACAGCCTTCCAGGAACTAAGAGCAGTGTGTGGCGGAGGGGGAGGGTAGGCAAATTCAATCAGGTTGTAACACCCCCAGAGAGCTACCCACCCCTGGAGAAAGGCTCATATATGTACTGAGTCAATCTGGATTCTCCAAGGACTAACAGACAAAGAAAGGATGCTGTTTAAACAGTCTGTGTTAAATCTGACTCAGAGCCTTCTTTCTGATCCAGCAGACAGACAGGTCCTTCTGTCTAAGGGAAGGGGTGGAAGGACATGGCCCAGTCTGTGTTCTGGTTCTGAGCAAAAGAAGTTATGAAAAACCTTTGCGTGGGGCTTGAAGGACTGTTCACTGGCTCGAACCCCCATTGGAGTCAAGGGGACAATCTCTAGCAAGCTTGTTAGAATTTGCGTAGGTTCTTTGATTGTTTTTAATCTCTGTTCTCTGTAACGCTTTTTACCTTAAGAATAAATGTGCTTGCTTAGAAAGAGCTGTGTGGTAGCTTTACTGTGACAATTACACCGTTATCCATCTCTGAGGATGTAGGTAGGAAGCTGTGCAGCCTGGAAAAAACCCAGTCAGGAGGGAAAGAATGTTGGAGTCACCACCCAAGCAAGATGACAGCTAAGGAACCAGAAGCCCAGAGGTGGTACACTTGGTCGATCATGGAGCGGGAACTACAGGTGCAGCAGCCCTGAACTGTGACAAAGGGAAGCCACATTTTTAAACTTGGATGCTAATAAGACACCCAGTTCCGCATTTGGATGCTCTGATCAGCACATGGGCACCTGACAGGGTATTTGGATACGCAAGTGACCATTTGAACACCCAACTGCAGATATGGGTGTCCTAAATTAGGCCCACACTTTTGAAAACTAGGACCTCAGTACCTGCCTCCTATACTGACATACCTACAGATGTGGAATACTAGCAAAATACTGTACGTGCACCTCTCTGTTTTGGAAAAAAAACTATTTAAGAATAAAGTTACAAAATGCCATTTTGCAATTAACAAATACAGTGGCATAGGTAGCAAGTGACTCACCCTCTGTGTAAACTACTGGGCTACCTGGTTTCCTGTGTAATACCACACATTTTAGAAGTGGAACACGCTCTACAGCTCTTTTTAAGATACAGATCTTCTACTGTAGGCATCAATTATTTTAATTGTAACAGGTGAAGCTCTCTCCTGCCCTCTCCCTTCCTCAGTCTTTCCAATTACATAGTTCCTTCAAAAACACCCAAAGGATTTAAATAAAACAAATGAAAATTGTGGTCCTAGCATGACGTTTGCAAACCATCACTCTGCTAATATGTTCTCTTTCTCCTACCCTTTGTTTGTCTTGTCTATAAGTTATCAGGGGTAGGGCGAGACTGTCTTTTATTCTGTGTTCTTACAGTGGCCAGCACAATGGGGCCCCATTCTCAAGCTGGCTGCAGGTACCACCATAATAAACATTATTAATCATAATGTTTTTGTTAATAACAACAGACTACAAATCTAATTATTTTCACCAAGTATACTTAGACCATTCCTGGCAGGTGATTATCGAGCCTATTCTTAAAAAGATCCAGTGACAGGGATTCCACAACCTCCCTTAGAAGCAAGTTGCACAGCTAATAGCTAGGAAGTTTTTCCTAATATCTAACCTAAATCTCCCTTGCTGTAGATTAAGCCCATTACTTCTTGTCCTACCTTTACTGGACATGAGGAACAACTGATCACCATCCTCTTTATAACAGCCCTTAACATATTTGAAAGCTTATCAGGTCCCTCCTCAGTCTTCTTTTTTCAAGACTAAACAGGCCCAGGTTTTTTTAACCTTTCCTCATAGGTCAGGTTTGCTAAACCTTTCATCATTTTTGTTGCTGTCTATGAACCCTCCAATTTGTCCACATCTTTCTTAAAGTGTGGCGCCCAGAACTGGACACAGTACTCCAGCTGAGGCTTCACCAGTGCCATGTAGAGCAGGAAAATTACCTCCTGTGTTTTACATAGCACACTCCTGTTGATATACCCCAGAATGATATTAGCCTTTTTACCAACTGCTTCCCATTGTTGACTCGCGTTCAATTTATGATCTACCATAACCCCCAGATCCTCTTCAGCAGTACTACTGTCTGGCCAATTATTCCCCATTTTGTATTTGTCCATTTGATTTGTTTATTCTTACGTGTAGTCTTTATTGAATTTCATCTTGTTGATTTCAGACCAATTTTCCAATTTGTCAAGATTGGTTTGAATTCCAGTCCTGTCCTCCTAAGTCCTTGCAACTCCTCCCAGTTTGGTGTCACCCACAAACTTTATAAGCATACTCTCCATGCCATTATCTAAGTCATTAATTAAAATATTTACTAGTACTGGACCGAGGACAGACCCCTGCAAGACAACACTAGATACATCCTCCTTGCCCCTCCCCACCCAGTAGGGCTGCGTCAAAAGCCTTACTAAAATAAAGTTCTATCACATCTACTACTTACCCCCATCCACTAGGTCAGTAATCCTGTCAAAGAAGGAAATTATATTGGTTTGGCATGCTTTGTTCTTGACAAATTCATGTTGGCTATTCCTTATACCCCTATTAATCTCTAGGTGCTTACAAATTGATTAATAATTTGCTCCAGTATGTTTCCAGGTATGAAAGTTAGGCTGACTGGTCTATAATTCCTTGGGTCCTCTTTATTTCCTTTTTAAAAGATAGGTGATACGTTTGCCCTTCTCCAGTCCACTGTGACCAGACCCGTCTTCCAGAGTTCTCAAAGATAAACAGGGGCAGTTCAGAGATTGTTTCAACTAGTTCCTAGGTACTAGGGTGCCTTTCATTGGGACCTGCCACCTGAAGACATCTAACTTAATCTATCTAATTATCCTTTAACTTGTTCTTTCCCTATTTTGTCTTGTGTTTCTTTCCTGTGTTATTAATTATGTTCAGTATGTGGTCACAATATTAATTATGTTCAGTATGTGGTCACAATTTACCTTTTTAGGGAAAACTGAAGCAAAATACGCATTGAACACCTCAGCCTTCTTCATGTCAACTTTTATTAACTCCCCTCCCTGCTAAGGAGAGGATCTACACTTTCCTTCATCTTTCTCTTGCTCCTAACATAGTTATAGACGCTCTTCTTATAGCCTTTTATGCCCCTTGCTAGGTGTTAGTCATTTCATGCCTTAGCCTTCCTGATTTTGTCCCTGCGTGTTTGTGATATTCTTTTGTACTCATCCTTAGCAATTTGTCCATTTTTCTATTTTTGTAGGATTTATTTTTGATTTTCAAATCATGAAAGAGCTCCTGATGGTGCCATATTGGCCTCTTACTACTCTTCCTACCTTTCCTTCTGTGACGTTTTGGGGAACACTCTAACCAGAAAGAGGTTCCGTCACTGCCTGCCTTGTAACTTTGGGTACTTTAATGCTATGCCGCTATGGGTTAGAACTCTGAAACTAGTAGCCAGCCTACAAGTATAAAGGTCTCACCCTGGCATCCACCCACTTAGTTACTCCTTGCAGGGTGACCCCAGTATCTCCTCTGCCCCCAGGTCGCCCCAATCCAATGCCCTAATTCTCAACTACCAGACACACAGACTTTTCCCTTCTGGTTCGCCACCCCCACAGGAGTGAAACCTGCCCCCAGTTACCTGTTCACTTGGGGTCACACACTCCATCCAGTTTGCACAAAAAAGACCTGCTAAGGGTAAAAGTAAGAAGTTTATTTGAAAGAAAAATCACAGATTCAGAGGTGAAATAGTAAGAAAAAACAAGTTACACAGAAAATAAATATAAAGAGGCAACCTCTGGCTCTACACTTCTATATTAGCTAAATTCCCTTTTCTAATACAAGTTAACTATTGCCTCTGAACAGTTTCCCAGTATGCCTCCTGTCATAGAAGAGATCCAGTGCTGCAGGGACAGCACCCCGCTTAGATGCTGGCTTTCCATTTCTAGATAGCTTTCACTTCAAACCCATGCCCTTTTAACAGGCTTTGCAGTAGGTTTTTTTTCTCTCTCTCCAGGCTGGTCTACACTGAAACGTTACATTGGCATAGCTAGGTTTCTCAGGGGTGTGAAAAATCCACATGCTTGAGAGCCATAGTTAAGATGACCTGTAGATAGCAGTAGGTCAACAGAAGAATTCTTCTGTCAACCTAGCTACCACCTCTTGGGGAGCTGGAGTACCTACGCCAATGGGAGAAGCCCTCCCGTTACCGCAGTAAGTGTCTACATTGAAGAGCTCCAGTGGTGCAGCTGTAGGAGTGCCCCTGTAGCGTTTTGAGTGGCCATCTCACCACCACAAAATTAGATCTGCCCAACTTATGTTAGCACACAGCCAGTGCAGTTATTAAATTGCTTGTGTGCATGCACATTTGGCTCCTTGTGTTGGCAGTGCACATGTTCACAAGGAGCTCTTGTGTTGATTGTACTGTCAGCGTGTGGCACTGTGGGACAGCTCCTGAAAGCCAGTAAGAGTCGATGTAAGCAATGCAGTGTCTACACTGACACTGTATCAACCTAATTACATCGACTTTGGCTCGACACCGCCCGGGGAAGTGGTGTTATTAAATCGGTGTAGAGAGGTACTTACATCAGCGAGAGCAAAATTTAAGTGAAGACACTTCCGCAGGTAGGTCAACACAAGGCAGCTTACATCGCCCTAACCACGTAGTATAGACCAGGCCTTAGACTATGATAATTCATGATTACAAAAAGTGGGGAAATGCCCTTTTCCCTTAGCTTTCCAATACCTGGGTTTTCTTTTCAATTTCAATGTCTTTCCATTAACTGTATTTAATTGTCCACCATTGTCTTTCCCTGGACATAGTGAAGCCGACCTAACCCACAGTGTAGACAGCGGTCGGTCAACAGAAGAATTCTTCTGTCAGCCTAGCTACCACCTTTTGGGGAGGAAGAGTACCTACACCAATGGGAGATGCTAGGTGTTTGGAGTTAGTTTCATGTGAACAACTGTCTTGCGAGGTGCCCCTCCCTGTCTGATTGTTTCCCTACGCTGCTGGTAGGTGATGCTGTAGTTACACCCTAGTTACAATTACAATGTTCTACACATATACACAAGCATGCATTGGTAACCATAACCTATACACATATCTCCTAATGACCATCAAGTTCAGAACGTTACATGCTTTCATAAAAGATCTTACTTGACATATAGACATTCAGTGGATTCAACTGCTTATTTGGGGTTCAGATGACTTATTCTCCCCTGGAGATGTCTGCACCCTGATTGTCACACCTTCGTATCAGGACAGTTTGCTGTTGCACTTGTAATACTGTCTCTCTGAGAAAGTGCCAGGACTCCTGAAACCCTAGCTATAATAGTCATAACCTGCAATTCTATATCTGTTTTCTTTAATGATAATGTGAATGATAACAGCCTAGTATGGAGAACATAGTCTATCGTATGCAAGGGATACAGTTTACAAATAGGCAGCCCAGTGTCATTTTACAAGGCAATTTCCTCCACTAGAAGAAATCAGCAGAGACGATCATAGCATTCCTCTACAGATATGTAGTATCAATGTAAGCCCACAAGAGGGCAGGCTCTGCATATGTCAAGTATTGGGAGTAAGATTTCCCTCCAGTAAAAAGAAAAGGAGTACTTGTGGCACCTTAGAGACTAACCAATTTATTTGAGCATGAGCTTTCGTGAGCTACAGCTCACTTCAATTACTCACATAGAAAAGGAGTACTTGTGGCACCTTAGAGACTAACCAATTTATTTGAGCATAAGCTTTCGTGAGCTACAGCTCACTTCATCGGATGCATACTGTGGAAACTGCAGAAGACATTATATAATGGTATTATATAATGGTATATAATGTCTTCTGCAGTTTCCACAGTATGCATCTGATGAAGTGAGCTGTAGCTCACGAAAGCTCATGCTCAAATAAATTGGTTAGTCTCTAAGGTGCCACAAGTACTCCTTTTCTTTTTGCGAATACAGACTAACACGGCTGTTACTCTGAAACCTGTCATTACTCACATAGGTTTGTGAGGCCTAGAAGAGAAGCAAATCACAGGGAGTGGCCCAAATGCATCAGAACAAAGGCTGGATGAAATACAAATACAAAAAACCCAGAAGGGTTTGCTTTGGTCCTTTTTTCTTAGGCTGTTTGTGGCTGAATTTCCTGCTCATGGAAATGAGGGACAGCATGGTGCCCTTTCCCATCCTGTACCGCCAATCTCAGGCTCTGTCCCTTTCCTGAGGCTCTATCGCTTAGAAACTGGCAGCTGTGCTGAACTCTAGCACACTGCCTCCTATTTTCAGAATCTGGACAAACGGTGAATGGGATAAAGCCACCCAGCTCATTTGAATGTGAGATGCCTGATCCAACACCCACTGAAGTCAAAGGATCTGTGGAGCTTGGGGGCTTCACACACTGCTATGTCTGGAGGGTACAGAAGAGGGCCAAACCCCAACACTCAGCAGAGGAGGTTGGAGGAAACTCCATGAGGAAAACCTTCCAGGGTCCCCGCCCACAGATACGATCATGGAAGGGTATGATTTGACCCATACATTTTCCCTACAGCCAAAGATACACATGTAGTATCTTTCTTGTTCACCCTAATTTCACAGTGATAAATAATCCAGTTCATCTTTATGGACCATACTATTTATATACATTCACTTCTTTGAGTGGTCTACAAGCATGTGGACAAGAGTGATCCAGTGGATATACTTGGATTTTCAGAAAGCCTTTGACAAGGTCCCACACTCAAGACTCTTATGCAAAGTAAGCGGTCATGGGATAAGAGGGAAGGTCCTCTCACAAATCAGTAACTGACTGAAAAAATAGGGGGGAAAGGTAGGTATCGATGGCCAGTTTACACAATGGGGAGAGGTGAATAGCAGGGTCCCCCAAAGATCTGTCCTAGGACCAATGCTGCTCAACACATTCAAAAATGATCTGAAAAAGAGGGTGAACAGTATAGTGACAAAATGTGCAGATGATACAAAGTTATTCAAGATAGTTAAGTCCAAAGCAGACTGCAAAGAGGGATTTTGCAAAACTGGGTGACTGGGCAACAAAATGGCCAATGAAATTCAACATTGATAAGTGCAAAGTAATGCACATTGGAAAAAATAACTTGAACTATATGTATATAACGATTGGGTCTAATTTAGCTGTTACCACTCAAGAAAGTGATTTTGGAGTCACCATGGATAGTTCTATGAAAATTTCTGCTCAATGCACAGCAGCGGTAAAAAAAATCATCATAAGAGGAGAAACTAAAAAGATTAGAGCTGTCTAGCTTAGAAAAGAGATGGCTAGAGGGGGATATAATAGAGGTCTATAAAATCATGAATGGTGTGGTAAAAGTGAATAGAGAAGTGTTATTTGCCCTTTTCCACGGTACAAAAACCAGTTGTCACCCAGTGAAATTAGGAGCAGCAGATTCAATACAAACAAAAGGAAGTACTTTTTGACATAACGCACAACTAATCTGTGGAACTCCTTGCCAGAAGATGTTATGAAGGTCAAAACTATAACTGGGTTCAAAAAGATAAGTTCATGGAGGACTGGTCCATCAGTGGCTATTAGACAAGATGATCAGGGATGCAACCTTATGCTCGGGGCTACTCTAAACCTCTTACTACCAGAAGCTGGGAGTAGAAGATGGGCTCATGGACACTTCCATAATTGTCCTGTTTTATTACCTCCCCCTGAAACTTTGGTACAGGCCACAGACAGGGCTAGACGGACCATGGTCTGACCAGTATGGCAGCTCTTATGTTCTCTCTAAGATAAACATTTTTAATAATTTTGTCAGCACTCACATATTATATACATAACAGGTCAGAGTTTGTTCGAAGAGAGATACATCTCCGAACAGTATTTTAGGTCTTGTCTACACAGGGAGGTTAGTGTGTGAATGTAACTACTCCGCCCTAACTCCCTGTTTGGACACTTACCGTGCACTGAGAGCGCTCTAAGTCAGTTTAGCGAAATATACTTCCAAAGTGCATTAAGCTAATTCATACAAAGGCACTTTCAGTACCCAGTAGGAGTGTCCACACAGGGAGTTAGTGCAGAGGAGCGAGTGCATACCAGCTACTGCTGGCTTTTTCCACAAGCCTCTAGTGAGTATTGTGAATCGCAAGTAGATTCATAAACAAACCTGTGGGGCAGACCCTTGAGTGCATCGAAGCAGCACTCAGAACTGGGGTGCGGGGCAAAGGAGGCTTTACACCATCTTTTGCCCCTAGACTCAATTAAGTGAAACTCAGAGCGGCCTCAAGGTTGTCTTGGAATGGTCTGGAGCTTATGCCCTCCCTCACCCAGGGGCAAACAGAAAGGGGTGGATTATTTTTGGCCGGGGGTAGGGGGGGTTTCAGCCCCATCTATCAAAACTCTAATCTGTTGCAGAACCCCAGGTGAGCAAAGAGTGAATCTGGCTGTTGACATATCTCCCCTCTCAGTGCACTTGGCAAAATGAAACACACACACACACACCCCAAAACTGTGGGAAAAGGACAGGAAAGGGCAAGGGCAGCATCACTTTCCCAATGCCCACATGCAGACAATGGCGTGTTCCGACAGGGAGTTTGCACACAGGCAGTGGCACAAGGACACATTCTGATGAAGACAATGAGGAGTCTGAGGGCACCTTAAAGACGAACAGATTTATTTGGGCATGAGCTTTCGTGGGTAAAAAACTTCTTCAGAAGTGGGTTCTTTACCCACGAAAGCTTATGCCCAAATAAATCTGTTCGTCTTTAAGGTGCCACAGGACTCCTCATTGTTTTTGTGGATAAAGACTAACACGGCTACCCCTGTGATACTTGATGGGCATGTTCTGACAAAACACTGGCTTTACATCACTCTGGGCTTCCTCTACATAAGGGGAATTCTCAGCTGTCTACTTAAGGCGCCTTTGTGCAGCTGGAATGGGCACTGTGTTCTGAGCGTGTGTCCAAAGCTGGGGTAAAATACCAAGTATTTTTTGCAGGGAATTTTCTTCCCATTTTCATCTAAATTTCCCACTTTTTTTTCATATTTTCAACAACAAAAATCCAAACCCAAAACATTCTCAGGTATTTGGTAAAAGAGTAATAACAACAACAACAACATTTGGGTTCTGTGGTTTGTTTTTGTTTGTTTGTTAACAGAAAGTAGAAAAGGTTTATTATTAAAAATTAGTTTTCCATTGAAAGTCATTAAAATTATTTGTTCTGTGAATTTTTTGTTTCCCCTAAAAAGCTATTTTTACTTAACCAATTTACTTATTCATTTTTAAACTAGAAAATTTGGACCAGCTCTAATTTACAGTGTACATTTTTATGATTTCTTTGACAGTCTCTCTTATTGAGTAGTATCTAACTTGTAGATACTAACCCCGCCCGCAGCAGGAGGAACAAGCAGTCTCCTCTTGGTTCCTGAGCTGTGCCCAGCACCAGTGCATGAATAAATCCTTCAGTTAAGGCCTTGTCTTCATTAGGCTTTTAGCATGTGTTAGCTACCACAAGGTCAAAGCACACCCTTTTTTCCTCCAGTGGGGAGACACCCTGACAAGAAGAAGTAGGAAGAAGTCTTCAAACTTCCAGTTGCTCAAACCAAACTTTCCCTCCTCTCTAAAGGCTCATAGCTTAGGAAAGATCCTCTTATTACTTCTCTTCTCACATGATTTTGCTTTGAGGGGGCCTAGTGTTCTTGTTTGTCCAGATATTATCATACCTCCTATAGTTCAGATCTTCCTGCTCTGCCTGCTTGATCACCCTTTAAATCTGCTTAGTGCTGCACAGAAGCCCTTTCACTTTGTGCAAACACATCCCCTGAGGATCCACTTGGAAGTACCGTGCTAGGGCTCTGTTAAGAATTTTGATTTACGGGTGTGTTTACTACCCTGACAGATTTCATGCATTCAAACAGAATAAGCCTTGTGCAAAGACAGCCTGCCACCTGCCTCAGTCCTCATCAGCTTCCCAGGGTTTAACCCTTCACTGCTTTGTAGCAAGGCATGGCAGTTCAAGCTAGCTTATGGATGCACATTGGAACAGTGAGATACCTGCTAAAACAGCCTAGTTTTGAACCTCTCGTCTCCTCCCAAAAGGGTTAAATTAAATGTAACACACCATGACACCAGTCCCAGTTCAGTCTGTTAGTATGTTTGGGCAACTAATCAGTTAAGCATGATGATACTAAGATTGTAAGATCTATTCCTATGGAAGAAGTCTGTACTAAATGAAACTTCTCAGTAATCAATCCCTGCTCTAATTAATACAACATAATTTATCAATGTTATCTATGCAAATCCCTCTTTGAATACAGTAGTTGCTACACTGAGATGGGCACACGTGTAACTTCAGATACAGAAAGAGAAAAGGAGTGCACAGAGAAAGTAATTGAGTCTAACTGTAAGCCCTTAATAGCTGGATATGTTTGAGAATTTCATTCATGCTCAGAAATAAGAGGGAACTGGATCAAGTACTTTTGAAATAGATGTACATTGGTATGTTTTAATAATACTTAGCACTTAAACATGATCCCTTATATCTTTCCTGTTAATTATCCTCATTTTACAGATGGGAATACAGAGACTGCGAAATTAAGGCCGATGTTTTCAAACTTGTCTAAAGTTAGTCTCCTAAATTCATATTTAAATACCAAAATAAGCAGCCCGATTTTTTAGGCAAGTGGTAAACATCTAGTACCTGTGGAAATAAGGCCTCTTTGCTTAGGTACCTTGCTTCGGAACTGGAGACTGAAAACGTTGGCCTATGTGATTTGTCCAAGGCCATAGTGAGAGTCTTATCAGAGCCAGAATTAGAACTCACACCTTCCTGTTTCCAACTGGGGTGCTCAGATCTCTGGATCATGTCCCTCTGCGATTGTCAAATGCAAAGAAACTCCATTCCTATCACTTTATAAATGCTATAACGAGATCACTGGGTCTCATACTGTTTGACAACTGTTTCCCTCCCCCCGCCACCCGCTGCCAAATGTCACCAGCAGATCTTTGGGGGAAAATTACCAGCCTGCGCCCAGTCCCTGCCTTCAGACTTCCACTGATATTACTTTGCTCAGGTATCAAGAAGTAGTCCTTGCCAGGTGCCAGGAGCATCCCATACACCACAGAACTGATTCCAGCTGAAACACCCTGAGACTCTGCAGACAGATTCTGGAGAACATAGAAGGAGTGGTTGAATGTGTGGTGACATGGATCAGACATGTACTGAATTGTATAGTGTCTGTGATTAGTCTGACAAGCAAAGTGTCATGTCTGTATGAGACGTCAGATGTGGAATAGTGTCGCTATCGAGCAGCAGAAATACAGCACTCTGTGACTACACACTCCCATGCTGCAGTCTTGCACAGTCTTTCCTTAAAATAAACATTGCCACTGGGTTGCACTATGCTCCAGAGATTACAGCAAAGGGCTGTGAATGAGAAGGGTTCGAATCCACACCAAACCAACCACTCACCATATCGCCTTGGGTAAGTCATACAACCCAGCTAAGTAGAGAAAAGCGCACCTAAGCAGCTGATACAACATTCAAATAGAACTATTCTGGAGAAATAAAAGTTCTTCATCACCAATAGCTTCATCTCGAACACCACACTATGAAAAGCAAGCCCTCCACAGTGACCACTTTTGAACGAGCTGTTGTTCTAATAGGAAATTAAGACTATTACTTAAGTATAACCACCAGGCTTCTCCATCTGGACACTGACATCATTGATTATCGCACATCCAATGACCTATGGAAGCAACAAGAATGCTTGGATTTCCTCATGGCTTGGACTCCTCCAGCCCACCCTGCAATCTGATAGGTGGGTGGCCCAGGCAGCCTATTGGACACAGTGATCACAAGGTATTTAATTTACACTTACAGCCTCTGACATATCAGTGTACCATAAAGGGAAACACACTCTTTCCTGAGATCTGTCCCTGCTCGTGTCTGTGTATCTACAGTTCCAATCGCAAACTAAACCCACTCTGTGAAATGTCTTCTAGAAGACAACTTCTTGCTCAGCACCAAGTTCTCAATAGCTGGTGATGACTCAGAACATGGACCAGCAGAGAGTCATATATGGCAGCTGAATGATACCAGAAATGGAAGAGAAAGAAAGAACACCTTACTGAGCCATGATTCTCTCATTTGGCTACACATTACAACATCTCACATCATGCAAGGGAGCTGTTGCTGGAATTCATTTCTCAGTTAGCACCTGATCCATAGCCCATAGAAGTCAGTGGGAGTCTTTCCACTGATTTCAACGAGCTTTGGATCAGGCCCTTGTTTTATCCCAGGAAAGCAGAAAGGGTTAAAAACCTTCCCCTTGTGCCATTATAGACTTGCTGTCCATTTCTCTGCTGCTTATTAGATTGTTCATGGCTATTAGGTTTGTTTGAATAAGCTCTTTTGTTCTATAGAGTTTTCCCACGTCCCTTCATTCGCTAGGCAGTCGCGTGTCCTAAGTCAAAGAGGGGCTGTGGCCATGAATTCTTAAAGAAACTTTTTTCAGAGCAAGACATCTGCCTTGGAGGGAACCTGCCAACATCTGCCACACTTTTTCCATTTTCAAGACCCTTTCTTTCTGTCTTAAAAAATGCGGGAACAGATGTTAAAAGTTGTTTTCTTGTGAAAGAGTGTGAAATTTAGACAAATAGCAAAAAAAGAGCAGTCAAAGCTGAGCTGCCCCTTGCTTTTCGGGAAAGCGAGGTGGAAAGACAGGCTTTGCCTAGTCTGGAGAATCTACCTTTTCAGTCAGATCTGGCAGCGTGCAATGTAAAAGTAAAAAAGAAAATTGCAAAATACTTCCTTTAATACTATAGCAACATTTGCATTTGCCTGCATATTTCCCAGACAATCCCAGGCACAGATGTCCCTGAATGAAGGGTTACTTTTTAGCCATCACAGCTCTTTGATTCTAAAATAAAGACCTGAGCCCTGAATGAGAAATGCCAAAGAACTGCTTACAGCTAAAGCTGCCCTTATTGACATTTTGAATGCTGTCTTACAAACCAATTTTGAAATGCTCCTACCAAAAACATAAGTCATTTGCAAAGGCTGTGGTATATGAGATTAAAATATTAGATCTCACTCTTCAGAGCACACTGCACAAAACAATGGGTCAAACTCACTCCAACAGAAAAACATATACATCATAGGAGTTACAAGAGGAACAGATATGGCCCCAAATGGTCAGATAACATTTAGGGTGACCTTTTCCTTGGGCCTCATTTACTGCATCTGCAGTATGTGTGGGCTAATCCATTTCCATATTCAAAACCCATCATTTGGATCTAAAAGCAGCCTGGTAAAACTCACATGGACTTCAACAGGAGCAGAGTCAGGCCAATGCTAAGTGTTGTTGAAAATCCCACATTAGTCTCTGACCCAAACTTGGGTACGAGCACATGATTAAGCATGTTTTACCTTTGGATAGCACCACTGATTACGTGTGTTGCCTATCATAGTCTAACTGTCCTTTTATAAGCATCTCTTTCCTGCTTGCAAGGAAGCAGTATATCAGTTTTCAAGACTTTGCCTTCCTGACTGGTACCACTGTTGGAAAGATTTTCAAATTGAGATATTGAGGAAGAGATATACTGAAATATAGCTAGTGATGATAGCAATATACAGAAACATGTAGGTAAGAAGTTACAGCTGAGTGTGCAAATATTCATATTCTCATGCCCCGTTGTGGCTGCAGCTGCAAAAATTATGGCCACCATTAAAGGTTAAAAGATTATATTTTTCTGGGACAGTCCCAGTTTTTCATAAGATGTCCCATATCCAAGGAACTTTCTTAAGGATGCCTGAAATGCCTCCCCCACCCCATTTTCCTCCTATTTCATTAATCAAAATGTTTAGGGTTTTTGTGTAACTTATAACTATAAGGTTCCAGACTTATTGCTATAACGAACAGTAAACACTTCTTGCATCCATTTCACTCCCATCACGTAAAACGTGTGCATTTCACATCAGCCATTATTCGAGGTCAAAATTTGGCATAATATGTCAGGCAATGACATTGTACAAGGAGTCTGATGAGTCCATAATGCACCTAGTCAACACAACTCCATGCTCTGACCCCTCAGGAATGGGAGGGAAAATACAGGGAGCTGATGGGGCACAGGAGACTGTGGGGAGGTTGTAAGGGGCACAGGAACTTGTGCAGGACAGGCAGTGGGATGAGACAGTGCTAAGAGGGAGGGGGATGGAGCTGGATACAATGGCAGCTCCCCAGGGGACAGGAGAGGGTGAGGGAATCCCCTCCAAGCAGCCAGCAGGGAGGCATGCATTTCTGTGTGTGCATTTGAGATCTAGCTCTGCACCTGAAATGATCCCACGTAGATCAGGAGGGGGAGACTTCCCCCTAAAGGCTCCAATATCAAGAGGCAGGTGAAAAACAAGGAGACAGATCATTGTTAGGCCAATTTTGGGATTTTGTGGAGTCCGACCCCAGAGGTTTGAATGCCAGGGGTTGACAGTATTGGGTATGATGACCCATGCCATGGAGAAGAGGGCAGCAAAGGGCAGGGGTGCGAAGGGAGAAGAGGCAGAATTCCGCCTCTTTCAGATCTGTTTTGTCACTGTCCGTGAGCACTCTGCAACCCTGCTGTGACAGCATCAGGTTTTGATTTTGAAAATAAATGGCCCCCCTTAATCGCTTCCTTGGGAGATTGGTCCTGGGGATGTAATTAAAGGCCACAGAAACGAGTAGATTCAAAGTGACAGCACTGAAAGCACAGGTGCAATCACAGTGGGTGTGGGACACTGGAGGGGAACAGGGGACAGACATGTCCTACAGCTTTTCACTCTCCTGTTAATGTTCCACATGAGGCAACCCTAACCCTCACTCCTGATCCTCCTCACTGAGCCTGGATTCCCACAGGAAATCTCTGGGGAGATCCTCTTCTAGTTTCCCCCTTGTTGTGCCATAGGGCCCCTCCTCAAACCTGACAGATCGCAGGAGATGCATGGGAGGCCAGGGCTATTTATACAAGAGCCCTGTGCTTCTGCACTGGCAATGGCATGAAAGTGACGGGGGAAGGATGAGGGAATTGTTGATGCACTGTCAGCAACTGGAAGTGTGTTTATGATTAGAAAGGCACTTAAGTTGCAAGAGCCAGAAACAGGTCTGGACTGGAAACACCCCTGAGTTCTGGGGGTTTGGATCCAGCACAGGAGGACAACACTGGGAAAGGGATGGAGCAAGGAACGAGTCTGATGGTCAGACAGGGAAAAGACTTACAGGGACCACAAGGCCAAAGATCAATGGAGCTCATTTAAATCACCAGATAAAGAGCTCATCCAGGAAAAGATGACAAGAGACCCACTGGATTGCAGAGAACCCCTCCAAAGGCAGTCAGGTTGAGGACAGGGGAGAGGCAGCAGCCCTCTCTCATCCTCCCAATCTGATGCAGTTGGTTATATCTTTAATAAAAATATCAGGAGAGTCCAGCCCCTTCTGCTCTCCCTGCTGGAATCAGGTAAGGCATTACAGGGTGAGGTCAATGTTAACTCCCACTCCCTGTATGGGTGAGGGGGTTGGAATAGGAGCTGAGCAGCCTGATGTCCTTCAACTTCATTTACACGAGTTCCCCACCTCCACACCCTGAGCAGCTCTGCAATGCTTCCCCATCCAGCACAGGAGCAGGACGGGAGGGGAGGCGGGGCAGGGCAGATCACTTCCCTTCCCCAGACACTGGGCCAGGCTTTCCTAGGAGACATACACTCTGTTGCAAGAGGGTACATGACCTTCTGGGACTTAATCATATTAAAAAACTGTAACTGATGGTCAAGAATGAACCTTATAGCGGCTATCCATCCACCAGACTCCAGTGCTGCCAGCTCTTATGGTTTCATTGCAAGTAGGGTGACCAAACAGCAAGTGTGAAAAATCGGGATGGGCGATAATAGGAGCCTATATAAGAAAAAGACCCAAAAATCAGGGCTGTCCCTATAAAATTGGGACATCTGGTCACCCTAATTGCAAGTCTCATGACATATGTTGTTCTTCTTAAAGCCCCAGCTCCTGGAGTTATGTAGTTATGTCAGAATCTCAGCTCTTTTTTTTTTTTTTTTTTTGGTTAGGTAAGTTTTTAGTTTTCCTGACCATGGAGAAAAGCTTGAAAATGTGAGCCCTGAAAGCCCTCAAATCAGAAAGACATGCTCATGGTTTGGGGGACCTGGCTCATGATTTTGAATACTTGGGAATGGCAGTACTGAGGACCTAACAGGAGTATCTCATCAGGGGGCAGTGTAACACCCTTTCATTTTCTATTGATAGGGATTACCTGATATAATCCACCTTTCACTGCTACCCTTGCAGAGTTAGGTGGTCACCCTTATTTGGTATTAAAAAATGCATCCTGGTGCCCATCTCAACACACACCCTCTGTTGTATATCAGAGAAAATGCATAACAATGTCCCACTTTCCCACAGAGTGATGTCACCACAGTCCTTTACGAAGCAGGGCACTCCTTTCCTCAAGAAATACTCTGAGAGCCTCGCTGTATTTTGATAAACTGAGAGCCTCCACGGGTAGCATAACACTTATGTAGATACAGCTCCAATACATACACAACGAGCAGAGCTGTAAACAGAGTATCTAGATAGACGGTACAGTATGTATATGTACATCTATAAATTCATACACACATGTATTGTTTAGGAGAGAGAGAAGAAGCGTGTATTTTGTTCTCACGGGTCTGTGACCCCCCACCCACCCTTGGGGGAGCCTGGCGCTCAGTGTCATCATTTTGTAGATGTGTGGTTGGGGAGGTATGGGAAGACCTTACAGTGGAAGGGGGAGAGGCTTTTAGTTCTTCTGAAGCTACCCAAGACTTTCCTGTCTGCTAAAATAAAGTGATACATTCAACACCTCTTTAAAAGAGATAATCTATCAGACTCGACAGGATACTAGCAAATCCTGCTTATTAGCAAAACAATCAGAAAAGAAGAGCTTGTTCATGAAAACCCCCTGAGATTTTCCTTTAAAAAAAAGTATAAAGGTAAAATATAAACACATAGTAAGGAGATATGTCTGTGTTCCTTAAACAGAAATATGCTTTTGCATTAGTATTTCAGAAGATGAAATAACACTTTCAATAGCGTAGTCAATAAAGTTACCCTTATGGAAAAATCCTGTGGAATTTAATAGGCATGAAACCCAAACTGTTCTGTAGAAAAGCAACAAAGGTCTATAGATAGTTGAAATATTAAATTCTAGGATGATTAAAAAATAGAAAGGGTTATTTTCTGTTTTATAAACTTTTTAGAGTACTTTTATACAGCTGGATTACACTTCTATTGAATGCTATTGGTTTCACCCATATTACATAATGCAGGACTATTCCATGAGGGATTTTCATATATGTAAATGCATAGTTTCCATAAAGGCAATTGTCTATTGACTTTAAGGTAATGATGCCTTGTTAGGATATTTGTCAGAGACATAAAATAACCACTGGATGCATTATTATTTCTAACAGTGGAGATTGTTTTGTGTTTCAAAGCCTCCGTTTGGATATACGGTAGGAGAGGTTCATATCTTGCAAGTAAAAAGTGCAATCAATTCAATATGATAATAAAATAGATTAAAAAGCCCAGAAATTTAGAAGAAATTCTCCCAGGTGTAACAATAGGCTGTAACCAGTTGAGTTGCTCCCTGGGAATCTGTGTAAATTGAGCAAGGAGCCATGTGATCTGCTCAGTGCTCCCATTTTGAATCTCTTCTTCTTAACAAAAGCTTTCTGCAAAGCAAAGCTTTTGTAGGCAGGACATCTGTCGCTGTTTGTGGGGGCAAGTTGGCCATTGAAAAGAAGCAGTGACCTGTCAGCCTTGATTGATGGCCACAAGCCTCTGGTCTCGACCCCTCATGTGGGAAAAGAAGTCCAGCCAAGGAATGCCCTTATTCACATGTTAATTCTGGGCTATAAATACAGGCAGCCTTACAGAGGAGAGGCAAGAGAAGCAAAGAACCCTTCTGAAAAAGGAACAGCCGGCTACCCAAGTGCTTTCTTTCCCCCTTGCTTCCCAGCATTTAGGGCCAGACAAGCTGGATTATAATGACTGCCACGGCTATGGCCAGCAATGTGCAGAAACTTTCCAACACCAAAGAGGAAAGGAAGGTAGGTCATTTTATATACAGATTTACACCTACCCTGACATGTGTGGTGTATGGATACTGCACATAAGCATGTGGACTATTATTTAGACAACACTCACTGTAGATGGTGCTTCACAACTGCAAAAATGATAGACCAAAAATAATTCCTTTCATTATAAAGATGTTTACAGGGTGTTTTTAACACTCTGGGCTGCATTTTCTTCTCACTTTACACTGATTTTACATTGGTATATCTCTGCTGACTTCAGTTGAATTACTTCTAATGTACACCAGTTTAAGGAGAGCAGACTCAAGCTTAATATGCATAAGAAAGCGTTAAACTGGCAGAGTGGTAATGAGATTATAGAGCATACAATGTCTCTCCTACTTCGTACCACATCACCCTTGGATCCTCTGATGCCACTTGTAGAATGTGGCTCTTAAGGATTAAAAATGAGGGGCCCAATCTGTCCCCGACACTGTCCCCAATGGGAGTTCTGCCAGTGAGTGCAGTGGGAGCAGATTTTATTGTGATAAAACCTTGACATTCCACCTCATAAATCCTATTTTCTTTTTTAATATCTTCCTTTCAGTTAAGAAAGCCTCTGATTGAGCGAAAGCGAAGGGAAAGGATTAACAACTGCTTGGAGCAACTGAAGGAAGCAGTCGTTGGTGCATTTTGTTTGGACGTAAGTGTTGAGTTTGTCATGTCTTCCCCCCCACCCCCCTTTATTTTCTAAAAAAACAAGCCCAGCATCATACAAAACAGTTCTTCTTTACTGACCTACTTTTTTTTTAAATAGCAATCTAAACTTGAAAAAGCAGATATCCTTGAAATGACAGTAAAGCATCTCCAGAATATCCAAAACAACAAGATCATGGGTGAGTTTCTTGTTTTTGCATTTTTCTTTTATTCACTGCATCTTTCAGATGTGGAATTTATTTCCAACCCTGGGCGGGGGCTGCATTTTTAATCAAGTAATGTTTTTTGCAAAAACTTCTTTCAAACCTGATGACACAGAATGTCTATTACTGGCATATCTTCTAGTTTCTACTCTTTGCCACTAGAGGGGAATCTAAAGCCAATGCCTTTCAGTAGATGGGTTAAGTTTGTTTTTTTTCCATCAATGATATTCTCTTTCGTTTTAGCCTTGTGCCACAATTTATAACAGCAATGAAATCAGAATTGTGGTACCCTGCTTTTTGGAATGAAGTTGTGACCAACTTTTTACTGCTTGATTTTATTTTTCCAACCACAATGATCCTTATGGAAAAGCCCTAAAGAACTGATTAGGGGTTAAATCAATAGGGGCTTTATAGCAATTTAATTTAAAACCTATAGAATTCAAGAGAGAGTTATATTCTTTCTGTAGAATTTTTAAACTATCCTATAGAATCCAGACTAGAATGCTAACCCTGTTATGGAATCACACAGGATGGTTTCAAGCCCATAGCTGTTATATAGTAACCAAGGCTATCATTCTCAGTTAAGTTCTATAGGAATTTTCCAGAAGAGGCAATATATTATGAACTTGTTGAATGCTTGTTTAGTCAAACGTAATGTACTGCTAGCCCTGTGCACTTAAATGACTTGAATTGTCTCCTGTTCTAATGCAGCAGATTCCAAAGTGAGTCTCGAAGCTCAGCAGAGGTACAGCACTGGATATATTCAGTGTATGCATGAGGTTCACAACCTCCTCCTGACCTGTGAATGGATGGACAAGACTCTTGGGGCACGATTATTAAATCATCTCCTGAAATCCTTACCCAGATCCAGCGAGGAGACCTGCAAAGCAGCCTTAAGGTCCTCGCCTCCAGCTCACCAGGCCCACACAGTGCAGAAATCCCCTATCTGCAAGAAGGGGAATACCTCAGGGTCAAGTCCATCTCAGGACCAGTTCTATTCTGTGGAGGAAAAACAAGCTTTGAAAAATTCATTTCAACCACAACCACTATCTCTCTTTAGTCAGCCTGATGTGTCACCTTCCAGCCAGATCCTACGGCCAAATTTTTCTCATAATAACCCTAGTATGGGATCATTAGATATGTGGAGACCATGGTAAAATGTATTTTATATTTTCCCTTCTAATCTTAGACACTTCTATATGTATCTTATAGATATGCCTCTTTAAAACACCTGTGGAGCAAATCTGTTCCAGTAGGTGTACTAAAGACCAGGGTACTTCAAGCCGAAGTAAACCTAAACGTAGCCTGCATTATAGAAGGCTGCTATTATTTTGTATTTATTTAATACATATAAGTTATTGTATAGAACCTCTTTTGGGCTTTTAGTGTACATTAATTATATAACTTTCTTATTTTCTTATGTTATTAAAATAATTAACATCTAATTAATAAAACAGAACTAAGGAAATACTGTCTTTTGCATTTTGGTTTCTGCCCACATTTCTTTCAGATCTCACTTAAACTACTGAGATCATGTCCTTGAAGGAAAGAGGACAGGCTACACCCATTACTTCAGTGCAGTGGAAGTAACAAAAAGGAGAATTTAGCGCTAGCCTTCTGGAAATGCAACATTCATTCTAAAAGCTTGGTCTTCAAATTTTTAATATTAATATACATTTAATCAGCGTTCTCTGTATTACCTGTTAAAACTAGGCTATAACATGTTCACTTGAAGAGACAGTGTTTTATAAAGAGCCAAGTAGATAGTGGCTTCTGTTTATTAACAAAAATATATTGTCTGGTGCTTTGTATCTAAATTTTTTTAAAAAAAGTATAAATAAGTATTTGAAAGTTCAACACTGAAGTTTCCCTGTCTACTTTTCTTCTCTCCATTGGGCATGCACAATGATCTGTTCTTGTAAGGTTGTTCCTAGGTGCTTGGCTGTTAGTTTTTGTTGTTCAGAAAAAGCAGCTCGCTGCACACATGTGCAAATCTGAAGAATTAAATGAATCTTGTTAACATATGAGATTGTAAAAAGGTCAGATGTTGAGCCCATCAACCTTGACAAATTCTTTAGGTTATACTAGTGAGCAAATTCCAGACAGGATATAAAGACCAGAAGGTAAGATTCCCTGCAAATCCTACCAATAAGTCTGGGAGGAATCTGCTCAACTTGTAGACAACATTTGGTCACAGTTTTTCAAGTCAAAGGCAGTTAAAACTTCTTTACAGTTAAAAGAGCAAGGGATCTCTTAAACAAACACTCTGCATACTAATTAATGACACCCCCTCCCCAACAGGGGACTAATTATGCAGACTGATCTGTTTGATGATGTGTTGAAAGAGTGAAAGTCATCACCTTGGGTTTTAGCATCTCTGTGAAGCTCTCCCCTTTTATCCAGCCCTCTTGAAAAGCCATTAGAAATGGTAGCACAGGGATGGCAGGAGTAACAACTGGCTTACATGAAAAGAGGGTCCATTATAGAATGCAGGCACAATGCTGAAACTGTGGTTTCTGAAGCAACTCCTTTAGAAACATTGAATTGTACAAATCTATCAGTGGCCTAAATTTCTTCCTAAATTGATCACTTGTCATTGCTTCTCCATTCTGGAACAAGCCTTCCAGATGAAAGGTAACCTCACCAATGGCTCGGAATATAGATAACATGGCCCAGTCCAGCTCCTACTGAAGTCAATGGAAAGACTCCGACTGAGTAGAATGGAAATTAGAGCAGATCCATTCATCCAGTGGAGACAATATCAATATAAAATAAACATAGGCAATGAAAATTCCTTACTATTATTACTAATACCACCCCAAGTTATTAGAAGTGAAAGAATATTAAGCATCTGTACAGCTTATTGTTTATATTTGTACACTTCAGAGAGTTTGGAATAAGGCCCCAATCCTGCATCAAGCTCCACTACTGCAGTCCCTTGGTGTCAAGTCCCAGGGGCTCCATGTGGTGTAGGCATCCAGGGTAGCAGATGCATATACAGGATCAGGGTCAAAGCTGGTCAGTTTCCCTTTTGTTTCTAGTCAGTTTCACTTTCCCATGTAGTAGTTTGGGTTCACAACATCACAGGGGGATATTTAACTAAAAATATTATTTAAACTGAATATTCTAATGTCATGAAAATATTGATAATAGGTTTTGATACCATCAATTTAAAAAAAAAAACTTTTATCTGAAAACTGTATATCCACTACTGTTATGAGTAACACCTAAAGTTATTGTAACTGAAAAAGATTAGCAACAGAAGAGAGAAACTTTTTTTTTTAAATAGGAAGTAGGAGTGGAAAACTTGGCATACTGAAACCCAATGAGAACTGGAGCTAGAAGAATCTCTTGCAGGATACTCATTTGAAATAAAGGGGATGTTCCTTAAAGGAAGGCAAATGATTTGCAATAGTTTGCCCACATACAGGTGTATATTATTTGTGTGTAGCAAAATGATTCTACATTTATTTCAAATCATTTAACTTTATAAAGCTTAATATATTACAACAACAGTATTAATCATCTACTTTGTACATAACTAGCCCTTTCAGCTGAGGATCCCAAAGTGTATTGCATACTCTTATCTAAGGTGATCAGATAGCAACTGTGAAAAAACAGGACAGGGGCTGGCGGGTAATAGGCACCTACATAAGAAAAAGTCCCCAAAAAGGGGACATCTGGTCACCCTACTCTTATCCCCATTTTACACATGGGGAACTAAGGCTCAGAGAGGTTAAGTGACTTGTCCCAAATCACACAGTGGGTGTGCCTATGCTAGAAAAATTAGTGCCCATATTACAGCAGCAGCCATCAACAGTGCAGCTCCACTGATGCTAAACCATCAGTATCAATGTTTCCATCTACCTCCTATTTCGATGGAGACGCCCTATTTTGACACATATATCCCACATCCTGTAAGATACTGATTAAGCTTGTCAGATAAAGTACAGTCACAAGCTGACTTAGGTTAGTAAAGAATCCCCTGAGTGCATTGCAGAGCTCTGATGGCATGTCGTGGATTTATGCTGCTTGTTGTGCCCTAACATGGTGCTATTTCATTACAGCAATAGTGAGGTTACATTGCAATGTTGTGTTTCAAGATGAGACTGAGCCACAGTTGGATCCAAAATTTCCCTAAAGTTTGGGAGTTTTCAGAGCCAAGGTTTTAGTTTGGCTCATTTTAGGACAGTACTAAGACATGTGCTTAAATTTAGGCATGAGCTTATGTCCCACTGATTTAAATGAGATCTAAATATGTGTTGATGTGCTGTCCTGAATAGGAGAGTTTTTGTGAACTGGACCTTAAAAGATAGGCACCAGCTGCTAAGTTTGGGTCTGGATTCAGACTTTCCTATGCAGCTGTTCTTGCAGGTGTTCGGAGCTGGGGTTTGGTCCAGACAATAGCTGTAAGGCAATATCATGTAGCTGTAAGGCAATATCATCACATATTTATGCAATGCTTTGGGTGCAGCAGGACAAATCCAAACAGGTAGCAATTCTATGTGTATGATTGTGACAGGTTGATCCACTCATCACACGGATAGCACATCCTCCTGGCCGCATTATCTGGATCTGCAGACCCTCCAGCTAAGCCATTATTCCGAGGGAAAAAGTCTTGTCTCCCAGATAGTCTTCCTATTCACTACCCCACCAGTGCCACTTCCACAATGGCTGGTTGGGGAACCAGGGCCCACCCTGTACTCCGGATTCCAGCTCAGGGACCCCCTAATCAACAGCCAAGGCCTCTTCCACCCTTGCTGCATGTCCCTGAGCCCTTTCCTAGTCCTCTGGCTCTCCCTTCCTTCTCTGGGTCTGCCAGCTTCACTGCTCCTTCCTCCCAGGGAGTGTCTGCAGCCTTTCCCAGAAGCCCCCTCTTTTGTTAGCTTCCTAGCTTATATAAGCCCCGCCTATTCCTGCACAGGTGAGCTTCTTCTAATTAAGACTTCTTTCATAGTCTCAATTCCCCGCAACTTGCTGCCTAATAAGCTAATCAGCCCCTCTGGCCTGCCTTAACACTTTTAGGGTAAGTGTGGGGAGGACATCCCATCAAAGTGATCAGTGGGCCCAGTCCAGCTTGCACTGAAGTCAATTGCATTGCCTTCAAAGGGAACAAGATCAGATCCTTTAACAGGTACCCAGGAGGTACATGTATCGCACTGAACCCATGACCCTGTATGCTTCCTACTATATGGTCTTGTCTCAAAACATACACATACTCAACCCTCTGGGAGGCCTGACGATCCCTATATTTTCCTTCACTTCATACTCTCAAGGCTTCACATGGGAACAGCCATCTTTCTGGCCAGGAATGGCCAGATGGTATCGCCAGTGCAACCAGTCCAAGCTCCACTTCAATGGGCTGGAACAGGTGAGGCTGAAAGACACTACAAGATTCTATCTCCTGCTGGGCTCTGCTTTGGCCAAAAACATAAAATGAACAAACTAGTTAAAAGCCAAATTTTCATCCTCCATATTTTGCACCTACAATTTTGCATATGCAAATTCTTACAAAGAATAGAACATAGACACACACCAACCTGACCACTTCTACAAGACAAGTTGTGAGACATCTAAATCCTCGGCAGTCACAAGTGATTGGACTTGTAAAACAATAACTACTGGTGCACAAATGAAGGGGCCGATTTTGAACATTTAACCATCATGCCTAATTTGGGGGAAGGAGGCTAAAATTTAAAAAAATAGCTTTTGTTCATTGTATAGCTGCACACATACATATGTCTCCCATTATACCATGTATATGTTCATAGTCATTTCATTTTTAGTCTTTTGGTTTAATAGAAACAATGCTGCTTCGGGGACCTAAATCAAAGTTTGTTCCTGCATTCTGAGCTATCCCATAAACACTGATAATATATAAGCATAGGCTAGTCCTGCATCTGTAGCCTCTCCACATTTCACTTATGTTGTTGGTCTACCCATGGTGAGAGCCAGGCTCAGCCTTAAACCATCTCCTAGTGAAACACATGACATTTTGTCTGTGAAATTTGGTCATGGATGTATCAGAACATGACTGTTCATCATGATGTGATGTCTCCAGTGGTTTGTGTGAGACCTGGAGTTGGGTATAATGAATCCCACTATATATCCCATAGCGTGAAAAAATGTCTGGGACAATTAGAATGGCTTAGCCAAATGTGGCATGACAAACATGACCCAACAAAATGTCCTGCACTGGAATTCCACCATGACCAGGTGGCCAGACTTCAAAGCCCACAGCAACAGAGCCACAGAAATTTGAGTGTCTGAAAATGTTGTGGGAGCTTGGAGTGACCTTACAAGATTGGGAAACTTTCCTGGTCTATACTTGATGAACTGCCCAAATACCTGTAAGAGACAGCTGGGGGTAGTGCCCATTGTGCCCGTTCCTCCCTCCTCTTGGTAGTCTCTGGAATGGAACCCCCCACACCAGGGGTCAGAGCTCCATGATTCTGGGGACTCAAGACACTAGTGAGCAGCTGTTACCAATATCATGCTCTCCTCACTGCCAAGTGGATGCTCATACAGGAGCTATTCCTAGTAACAACTCCCATGTGGTGAGGGGAGCAAGTGACAGCCCAGCTCTTAATGGAGAGATGGTTTGGGGGAGGGGAATGGGCAATACCAAGGAGAAGCAACTCTACTGCACAGTTAGCTCTGCCTTTCCCAGTGGATCCCTGAGAGCCTTGCATTTTGGAGGCCATACCCTCCACCTCCTTGAGTCCCTTAACCCCGAGATGAACATTAGTCAGAAAGAACTCTGAGGGGACCCACCTCAGAGATCTACGCTTGATATTTTAATTGTAGCATAATTTTACTTTTCCTGTGGTTTGTCAGGACAGCACTCTGTTATACCATCCCCATTCCACATGCGTGCGCACATGTAAGCGGGGGAATAGTCCCGCTATTGTGGGGAACTTTCCTGGCTTCTGCACTACCCCGGTGAAGTGGGCTAGTGAAAGGATTTGAGTCCTCGCTCCCACTTCCTTTACCCAGTGGTCTCCCTGCCCTTGAGGACTCCCCTTCCACTCTCCTGTCTGGCAGAGTCCTCATAACCCCAACAAGGCTGGGCCCAGGATTCATGGGGGGCTCGACCCCCAACCCTGCTGGGGTCACCTAGGACAGGGGCTAGGGTGTCCCCACTCAGGGGTACTCTCTGCACTGCGCACTTCTCTGACTCACTGACCATTACATACAAGTTAAAGCAAATGCAAGTTATTTAATCAACAATTAATTTTAAAAAGAATAAGGAAAAATGGGAAAGGTTAAAGGAAACATCACCCCGCTCTGTGGCAGGGAACATCACAAACAGTGTCTCTGGAACGTCAGGGCAGTTCACAGTTTGTTCCTTGTAAGTCCCAGGCCTTCTTCTCAGGCCCTGGCTGTGCTACAGGGATGCTGGGGGTTGGACACTGGCTCTGGTGGTGGCCACACGCTCTCAGGCCCTAGGTGGCAGGGCCCTTCTTCCCACTGTCGCCCCTGCCCTGTCGGGATTACGATCCAAGCCTGGCCTGCAGAGCCTCTTGGCTGAGGCCTCTCCCTGTGCTGGGCCCGCTGCCCAGGGTCCCTCTCGGTCTCCCCAGCTGCTCACCACACCCAGCTCCGGACTGCTCCAGCCCCAGCTCCACCACTCTGTCTCTGCACTGCTGCTGCTGCTCTGCCTCCAGCTCCCTGGGCTGCTTCTTTGGCCCCTCTGCCTCTGGTTGCTACAGCTCTGCTCCCAGGACTGGTCTGCTCTGCAGGCTGCTTCTGTGACTCTGCTCCCAGCACTGACCTGCTTCCTGGGCTGCCTTTCTGGCCCCTCTGGCTCTGGTTGCTGCAGCTCTCCTCCCAGGGCAAGTCTGCTCCCTCTGGGCTGTGCCTCTGGCATTGGGGCTGCAGCTCTGCTCCCAGGACAGGGTCTGCTCTCTCTGGGCTGCTTTTCTGGTCCCTCTGGGTCTGGCACAGCTCTGCTCCCCAGCTCAGCTTGGGCCCCTACTTTCTGCTTAGCTCAGCCCCACTCTGTCTGACCCAGGCAATTCCAGCTCACACAGAGGACGGGACCTCCCTGGCCTCCTGACTCTCTGATTAGCCTGCCCGCCCTGTCATTCAGGCTGACCTGGAGCATTGGCCTCTCCCCATTGTTCCTGGGGTCTATCAGTCTCAGGGTCCTGGTTTCCCATAGAGCCTTCCCCTTTTAGTACTGAGAGCTAGCCAACCAAAACACCCCCACTGAATGTTAGTAAGGGGGCAACAGTCCCCTTACACACACATACATCCTCTCCCTGCACTACAGGGCTAAATGATACAGTTGTAAAATTCTTTACAGTGGGGGAACGCCAGGAACTCAGCTTGTTACCTCTTCATAAATGCTATAATATGGCATTTTAGTGACTTAGTAGCAACCTAGTAAAGTGCTAACCCTTTCCCTTTTACTATAAATTTATACAGACTTTCACAGCAGTCTCACAAGTTCTCCATACCCTATATGTATTTAAAAGTATAGAATTTAGTCTATTAAATAAAGCTTTAAACAAGCCTTCTCAGACCCAGACTTTCCCACAATCCCAGCATGACTTCCATTTTGCCTTCCCTTACAGAATCAACCAGGACCCTCTTTTATCTCACAGTCTCCTCACCAGCAGGAAAAGCCAAAGTACTTTGCAGCATTTAAAGGAATCAAACCTGGGTTCTGGTGAACAAAGGTGGGAAGCAAGTTCCAGAACCACGGACCTCTCACAGAGATCCGGGTGCCACCTACCCCCTCAAGTTTTATTAACGGGTCTTAGCTCATGTGCCTCAACTGGCTGCTAGTGTCACAGTATCCACAAAGATAGAGAGAGTCTCTCAGGCAGGTGGAACTCAAATCATTTAGGGCCCCAGGGTTACTCATGGGAATGAAGTATGTCCTGCTGAAAGTAAGTCACTGCACCTGGGTTCCCCTAGCAAGCTGCTATAGGGGAAGGTGGTTTTCACCTGGTAAAACTGAAATAAGCCCCACAGAAGCCGAGAAATACAAAAGAAAAAACACTAATGGTCCACTAAAGCTCATCCCCTTTTGTTCCCAGGAATTTGGTTCGATGGAATACAGAGCCATGGCCCTGAAAATGCCTCTGAGGTGGTAACCCTTCCTAGAATGATTCATTCACAACTGGTACAGGGCAAAAATTTTCAGACAACTCATATATTTGTCAAAAAATGCAGTTTCAGGTCAACAAACTGTTTGTGAATTCGGGTTGAATTTGGCAAATAGTTCCCGCCAAAAAATAATGATTTTTGTTTTAAGTTAAAACGTTTTATGTTGACATTTTCAAAATAAAATGTTTCAGCTTTTCATATTGAAACATTTGTTTGGAAATTTAGCTAGATGTCTTTTAAACCAAGAAAAAGATTACAAAACAACCCAAAAAATGGTTTGGGATCAACCTGAAACAAAAATTTTTGATTTTTCATTTTTCTGTTCTGCTATGGAATCAAAAAAAACTCCAAACCAATTTTGCTCAGCTCTACTCACAACTGCATACAGAAATCAGTTCTTTGGCTTAGCCTTCCCTCAACAGACACATAACACAGCCCGTTACATACCCTAAACTAATCAAGATATTTCTCTCTCTCTCTCTCTCTCTTATGGGCTGGAAAGGAAGAAGGAGAGAAACTTGTTTCTATTTTTAAATACTTGGGAGGTGCTCAAATATTTCAGGGATGGGAGACATATAAACACCTAAAACAAAAAGGCAGAACTCACCCATTCCAGAATGCCATGAAGGAAAGCGGAAATACATTTTTTAAATTTAACAATCAGTTCAGCTCTGTGCATGTGAGCCTAAAACACTATGGTTACATTTATGAGATCCTCATTACAATCCAAATAATTGTCTTCTATCCTTGAACTTCAGCAACATGGATTTATTTGGGGCAGAGAATTGCAAATGCTAGGAAATTGTTCCTCAGTATATATCTTTCCTATAGGTACTTAGTTTAAACACCACTGTCCCCTAATCATTGTACTCCATGATAGGCACTTATACAGTGCAAAGACTCCCAACCATAGAATCAAGTTTTATTTTCTACAGGGTCTTTCATGAACAATACATCCCCAATCATTTGACCTTACTATGTATAAGACAGTTACAGAATTAAATCATTTCATTTCATTCAAAATTTCATTCTGTCTCCTTCTGGCAGCAGAAGGAGACAGAATGAAAAGGGCATAGATAAGAGTGGAACAGAAAATGTGAAATCATACATGAGGTGGAGAATTGACGAGGCAAAGAGAGGAAAGCGGATTTAGACTGAAGGCATAGCAGTGAGGGCTCTTACAGCACCAATGGTAAGCATCATGGAGCGACTGAGAGGAAGCCATTGCTAGAGGAGAAAAGGGGGAGTAGAGATGATTCAGAGTAGGCTAAAACTGGTCAATGAAGATTTTTTAAGACCTACCTAACCCCTTTCTTTAGTCCTATCCACATTAATAATACTTTGCACTTGTCTAGTTTCAGCTGTAGATTTCAAAGATGAATAAAACCGTCATCCTCATCTCAAGGACAGGGAAACTGAGGCACAGAGAAAGGTAATGATTCACCCAAGGTCTTCTGGAAAGTCAGGGATAGAGTTGGGACCAGAACTAGGTCTCCTATCTCTCAATGCTCTTTACTACTAGACCACACTACTTCCCCACAGCTACATGAGCTCTGCAAACGGTTTAATGGTTATGTGCCACCAACTCTTGAGAAGATGGAGGGACACGAGATACACCATAAAAATCTGGGCTTTTTCTCTGGGCCTTTTGGATGAGACATGATGCCCCAGAACCAAGACAGCGGCAGGCTCGGAATCTAAACAGCACAGGAACTACCTCAGCTAAATAAAGTTTGAAACCAGACCGAAAGTTTAACAGGGAGTGTTTAATCACAAACCAGAAAAAGCTCTCGGGGTATGGAGTGTAGGTCCTTCGGCCCACAGCCAGCAGACTAGAAAAGATGGAAGCTTCACGGGAGCTGTGGCTGCTTCTCCACTGTGAAAGTTCAGTGCCATGATGGACCTGTCACGCAGTCCCTGTGAGCATAGTTCCACACTCTGTGAGAAGGGGGGTGACTCCACAAGCATGAATACACAGAGGCCACTCGGAAGAACCATTTTTACTTCACAGCACCTTTAATAGATGTGTGCTCTTGTGCAATGTGTTGAAAGACTGGCTTAGCCCAGACATTTTTTTCACCTCCCAGAACTGCACTGCATTTGATTTATGGTAATTTCCCAATCCACCTCCCATTGCCAATTTGTCCAGGGGCTCATGAGGTGTAACCTATATCAGAGCACCATGTTTTGCTACACACAAGTGCTCTCTTCCCCCTTTCCTTCTTCCCTGGCAGCCCCAGCCTTCCTGCCTCTTCAGCCTAGGATAGTAATCACTTAATTCTTTAATATAGCCCTTTCCAGCAAGCACCCACAGTATGCAGGTCTTTGCTGTAACGTGGTGACTTTCTGTTGCCTTTTAACTATTGCCATCTTGGGTTATAGTGACTAAAAATGTTGCTCAATTCTGTGAGCTTTTTGGGAATTAAATCCAAACAGGAGGCTGGGATGGCGGGATGATTCTCTCTCATTTGATTTTGGGTTGTTGGTTTTTTTCTTTGTTTGTTTGCTGTTCCACCCTTGACAGCTGCAGCAAGGCTGTTAGAACTTTGAATCCTGCCTCCCTGGGGCTTACACTAATTTCCCATAAGATAGCAGCTTATCAAAACTAATGTCAGCTAGCAAGTGAGACAGACACACAAAACTGCTTTCGCCATGTGTGATCTCAGAGCTGAAAAATGACCCTCATTCACAAACAGGCCCTATACAGAGAAAGGCGCTCTTCCAATAGACAGGAATTACTTTGTTACTGGCAGAGGCTTGGAATATGGCTGCAGGATGGGCTGAGCAAGCCTCCCTTGTGCTAGATGCAGGGTACAAAGTGTGACCAAGATCCATGTCTCAGTGTCTCTGATAACTATATTATGTTTACTACATATTCCTCACTGTTGGGCTCAGCTCACTGACAAAGGGCTCAGGGTCAGAGAGACACACTGGCTTCAGTGGGAAATACAGGCACTCAGTCCCTCTCAGGATTAAAGTACTTCCATAGACCTTCCGCTTCACAACCATGGAGCTTTAACCCCAATCCCTCTGGGAGAAATTAACAAGTCTCGCACCTTTCATCCAGCACAGAGTCTGGAACTGCACCCAGCTTACGGTGACCAGATAGCAACTGTGAAAAATCGGGATGCGGGTGGGGGAGTAATAGGAGCCAATATTTTAAAAAGCCACAAATTTCGGGACTGTCCCTATAAAATCGGGACATTTGGTCACCTTAACCCAGCTCCTGGCAGGTATAATGGAGGGCTTCACTCAGCCAGTTCCCCAGAATTCCTCAGGAGGGACTGACGTTTCTCCAGACAGCCGATAGGTCCTTTAGCCCATTGTACCAGGGGGTATCAGAAGCAAGGCTCAAATACAGTGCCACACACACACACACACGCTGTAGTAGGGTTGCTATTTGAAAAATATTCATTTGTGACACAGTAGCACCCAGAGCTGGATGCAACATTGCTCAAGATGCTCTACAAACAATGAGGAAGGGACTGTTTCTACTCTGAAGAGTGTACAATTTGCAAGCTTTTTGGAAAATAGAATACATGGGCTGACTGAATCCTGCTCTCTGTGCTGCTGCGTAAGGCAGGGAGAGAGCCTAGGGAAGCTGTGACAGTTAATACAGGATAGTTTAGAAAGCCAACTACTTTCTAGTCTGAAGAGGGCTGGGTGCTAAGAATCTGGAGGAGCTCTAGTCCTTAAAAACTGGATTATAAGATGGGCTGCTTGTTTTCTAGGTATTACGAACCTGCTATCATTGGTCTCTCTTATTGTAATCAATGCACCTCAAGAATAAAGCCCATCACTGAGCAAAGGACTGCTCGTCTGGTGCTGATCTACCTCACCAGCTTGTAACTGCTTCTCCCCCAAAACACCAGTCCATACTGCTGAATGAGTCAGCCAGTCAATGTGCTGCCGCTTTTCTACAGGGACATGTCTAGCTCTCCATCTGGTTCTCAGTAAACACTAGCCAAGCTTGGACTTTGCTCCTGCTCAGAGGTGCTGCAAAGTACATTACATACATGTTCCTGCCAGCCATGATGCCGGAAACCTGCCCTGGTCAGGAGGGCAGCTTTGCAGAGGACACTTGGGGCCCTGGTTGTGCAGTCAGAAGCAATGACATGACAGCCGAGTGCAAGCCAGGACATAGGGGGACTCTGCGTGGGGACGGCAAGCAGCACTGGCTGTGTCATTCAGTTTGGGAGTCAGAGCTCCAGCATCTCAGTCCGCATCCAGAGAGATTGAGCTTCACATTCGTTCCAGCAAAATCATGTAAAAGCACTAAAGCAACAACATGTCTGCTCCCCGTAGATGGCCAGGGAAGGATTTTACCCATAATGCCAGAGACAGGCCAGAAGAGGGGTGAGCAGGAGCATGCAGGCTCCCATAAACATCCAAGTTTTAGCGACTGCTACTACCTGACAGCGGGGGTAGTCTAACCTTGTCCGAAAGGAGTGACATTAGGAACGGACAAGTCTGTCAGCCAAGGAAGGGCTTTGAAGGAGAAAGCAGAAGAAAAGTTGAATGGTCAGAAAAGATATGAAACCTTTTGATGGATGGGGGAATGGCTTCAGGCAGTAAAGTTGGGCAGGCAAAGCCCAGTCACCAGCTAGTACAGATAAGCATAGCTCCATTGACTTCAGCAGTGCTACGCCAGTTTCTACCAGCTGAGATTCTGACCTGCATTTTTTAAAACAATCTGAATGTTTTGGAATACAGGCTGAAAAGCCTACCATGCCCATGCCCATGCAGCAACTGGGGTCGCTGCAGAGACCATATGATTGCAGATGGAAGTTAAATAATTCCATAGAAATCTGTGAACAAAAAGAGGAGTTCATTCGTGCACTTCCTCAGCATCTGTTGCCCATGCAGCTTTCCAAAGCTTGGTGGTGCAGCATAAAACTTTAATTGCTTTAAATTAGTTTTCTCAGTACTGCAGAGTCCTTGCTGAATCAGCAGGCTATAAGTAAACCCAGATCTGATTACCTTCCCTACCACAAAGGCTCAGAACATCTGCAAATGAATCAAGCCCTTAGAAGTCAGCATCCATATCTCTGTACCTGACTTTGCACAAAGCAAGTTAACTGCCTCATAGCTGATCCTCCACCCACACTCCCTACTCTGCTGCTGTTTCATGTACATTTCAAGGAATGTTAATGGGATGCCCAAGGCTGATGCCTATACTCTTAAATTCAACAAATATCTCAGGCAATATTCAGTAGCTTCAAGGGACATTGCAAGAGCGGATGGTCAGGTGAGGGAGGAGATTAATATATGAATTCTCTTGTTTGCTTTTTTGAAAGCTTTACTGTACTTTTAATATAAACAGTAATGAGGCAAAAACATACAAAAAGAGATAGCTAGACACATGGCAATAAAACATGAAAACAGCCACATTGTAAGAGAAAAAAATAGAGCATAAGAAAATACATGAATCAATCACACATCACCCTTTAAAGGCCTAATCCTGCATTCTTTGTACACACCAGATTTGACTGGGATAACAATTCTAGCAACCCAGCACTGCTGGGAACCCTTGAATAATAAGCCAGCATACACACGTGCAATAGAGAAAAATATTGTTTAGTTAGGAGAGATTTTGTTTCAAGCTTATGGATATTATTAGAATTACCTGTGGAAAAATAAAACTATTCTTAAGATTCTGAAACTTGTTTCCTGGAAGTTCCCCTTCCCCTCTTTCCCCAGTAGCTCATGCTGTTTAGACTGGGAGGGCTTGAATTTTCAGAAAATAGTCAAATGGATTATCATGGAAAATCCACCACTTTTCCCTCCTCCAATGCTCTTTGAACCATCAATTCTTATTTATGTTCCTCCCCAGCTCTAAAATTAGACCAGAATGGCAGTGGTTTTCTGCATCTGGCACCTCCACATGGTAAAGTGTGGTATGTACACATTGTAAAGGAAGGGGAGACATTGCATTCCTTTGAGCAGAGATAGCAAAGAAGCAATCCCTTCGTTAGCATGTCTGTACATGACCCAAACCAAACTAGAATCAGCAGGCAACTAGCAGCTTCACACCAGATGAATCTCAGAAAGAGTTTGAATGTGAATCAAGCTGGCAAAAACCACCACCAAAATGCTTGTTCGTCCTCAGTCAATAGTGACTGCACAGCTCTCCAGGTCACAGCTAAGGTGCAATGTCATAGCAGCGTCTAGATGGCGGCATTTGTTCCCAGCCCTTCTGGGCATGCTCTAAGGGACAGATTTTCAAAAGAGATAATGTTATTGGAGGAAAAGGGGAACAACAGAATGGACTTGGGAAAGCTAGCAGTTAATAAGATTCCCATCCCTTTACAGTCACAACCTCAGTCCTCCTCAGGCTGATATGTTCTAGCCACTTCCCTCTCCCCAGCTCCTCAGTCACAGTTTGTAGTCCTGGGTGGGTGGAGGCCCAAGGATTCTGGTAGGTAGGTCAGTGCTGCCTAGGATGTGCTGGGGGCTCTACCTCCTGAGCCAGCTGCAGTGATTTCAGCTTTGATAGCTGGCTGGGGAGGCCCACGCCCAAGGTCCTTAGATGGGCTGCTGCTCTCTTTGGCTTTAGCCCTCGTCACCTCAGCTCTGGGGCTGTCCATAAATTACATAACACATTTGTTGGAGATTTTCAAGACTCACCGCCTCTTGTAACAATGAAACAAACATGCAAAATTAAGGACCCACCCACTCCCTCATACATTACATAATTTATGGACAGCCCCTCTGCACTACCCATCCCCTCGAAGCCCCTTCAGCTTTGCACCACCCACACATTGTTTTGTAGATTCTCAGCTCTTTAGAGAGGGGTCAGTGGTACCTAGGACCCTAACAGAGTCTTTACCCCAAAAGACGTTCCTGGCAGTAGGTAGGAGCATCTCCCCCGTCTTATCTAATTGTGCCTGATTGTGGTCTCGGTCAGAGCAACACCGGCACATTTGGTGTCAATCTCTTGTCCCAACAGGGACAATAGCACTTGATTTCCCCCACACTCAAAAACTGAACTATATGTTAACCAAGATGCCCCAAGCTCACATAACTGAAATACACACGAGCCTGGCCTATACTAAGCAACAGAGGCTCTATATGGCCCTCAGCCTCACACCAACTACTTTTGTGCCCCAGCCCCAAATAACAGCTCTGCAACCTCCCCCCACACAGCCTTAAATCAATTCTGTGTTCCATCCCCAAACCAATTACTGTTCTGCTTCCCCCAGCCTCATATCATTCCCGCCCCACAGCTTGCCCCCAGGGCATCTCTGGTCCTCCTGCAATCATGGAGGTTCTTCATTCCCTCATGCCCAGGCCTGGGGGGGAGGGGCATTTCCAGGGGGGGAGGGGCATTTCCTTTCATCCACCCCCATCTTCCAGGTGTAGGTGGAGGGCTGGTCTAGGGGCTATTCCCGCTCTCCCAGGCCTTGAAGGGCGGGGGCAAGGAAAGAGGGAGAGAAGAGACAAACCATTATTTCCCCACAGAGAGGCAGAAGGGAAAAAAACCCTCTCAGCTTCTGAGCTTTCTCCACTCTCTCCTCCCCCCCACGTAAAAATATGGTATGAGCTGCACCCCCTACTGAAGCCAAAAACTCCTCTTGGCTCCTGAAGGGAGGGATGTGGAGGGGAGAACAGCTCTTATTGTCACCTCTCTGCAGCTCTGGGGATCTGTGGGTGAGGAGAGGGTGGGTTGACAAGGCCTGGGTAGTCCAGGACTAGGGCAACATGCTTTATCCCAGCTCTTCTATCCCCAAGGAGTTCAAGGAGGGGACATAATATGGCCAGGACCTGTATTTAGATTCCATGGTCTCCCTTCTACAGGAAGGTCCCTGAAGTAGATAGCGACTGCAGAAATCCTATCAGTGTAACCCTATGGAAGGGGAAGAGACTGCAGCATGCAGACATGGGGCCTCTGTACAGATGGCCCTGGAGATCTATGGAATTTAACGGCTGGCACCTGTTCTGCAGGGCTATAAAACCACAGCTAATGGAGCAACTGGGGAGAAGTTTTCACAAGCAGCCCATTCCTTTTCCTCTTGAAGCTTTGCCTTCAGTTTTTACCTATGCCTGACTCAGCCAGCGCTGTGTCACGTCTGGGTAAAATGGTACTGGATAAATGAGACTTTACCCAAGTGAGGAAGGACTAAGGAATGAGTAAGTAACTGAAGGTTTGGCCCTACCTAAACCAGAGATGAGCCCAACCTGTGGAGTTTGGATTTAGATAGGAACTTAGCACACGCTCCCTCACAGGTCAGGGGGTTCTGATGCGAGTTTTTGGCTCAGTCCATGATAGACAAGGCCAGATCCCCAAAGGCTCAGTGTCCACAAGTGAGGCCAATTTCCAGTGCTCAGAACACAGTAGATCCCACTGTGACACTTATGGCCAATTTTTTCATAAGAGTTTAGCTTCTCCACTGTGAAAGTTCAGTGCCATGATGGACCTGTCATGTAGTCCCTGTGGGCATGGCTTCTCTGGATAGTGCCACACTCCGTGAGAAGGGGGGTGACTCCACAAGCATGAATACACAGAGGCCACTCAGAAAAACCATCTTTACTTCACAACACCTTTGATAGATGTGTGCTCTTGTGAAATGTGTTGAAAGACTGGCTTAGCCCAGACATTTTTTTCACCTCCCAGAACTGCACTGCATTTGATTTATGGTAATTTCCCAATCCACCTCCCATTGCCAATTTGTCCAGGGGCTCATGAGGTGTAACCTGTATCAGAGCACCATGTTTTGTTACACACAAGTGCTCTCTTCCCCCTTTCCTTCTTCCCCGGCACCCCCAGCCTTCCTGCTGCTTCAGCCTAGGATAGTAATCACTTAACTCTTAATATAGCCCTTTCCAGCAAGCACCCACAGTATGCAGGTCTTTGCTGTAACGTGGTGACTTTCTGTTGCCTTTTAACTATTGCTATCTTGGGTTATGTGCCATCTCCCACAGCCTGCTGAGCTTCTCTAAAAATCTGGCCAACAGTGACCACTAGCAAAATTGAGTTCCGGAGCTGCTTTGAATTTTTAACACTCCCCACCCTCAAAATTCAAGGGATTTGGGATTTCGATCTGGTAATCAGTGCAGATTCATTCTTCACAAAACCCTACTCTCTTTCAAATGGATTTATTAACTGCTCTTAAATACATGGAATTTTGCACCAAGATGTCAGAGACAAAGTGTGTCTTAGTGAGAATGGCAGCATAGCGAGTTATGGGAGGTAGGAGCACAGGATTGTTTCCATTTACGGTCACCATCTTTCTCAGCCACATTTGTTTACTGATATGTTTCAGTGGTTGACCAATCAATGTATGTGTTAGGATCAGTGAGGACAGAAGATCAAAATATTACCATGAACTAGGTAAGGTTCCTACGGTTTGTGCTCAATTTACAGATCAGCCTGATCGAAACAACTCCAAATAACCCAGGTAGAGAGTTTCAAAGCAACCCAGGGGATTTATAGTTTGTTAGATTCCAAGGCCAGAAGGGACCATTATGATCACGTAGTCTGATCTCCTGCATAACACCAGCCATAGAACTTCCCCAAAGACATCTTAAAGTTAATGGCAGATGTGTCCAAAGTTCCTAGATTGCTTTAAAACCTTAACCTCAGATGTTTAAAGTCTGGATGCAGATCCCAGTTTTTTTCAGGTTGGGCTCATCTGTAGTTCTGAGAATGACTTGCAGGAAAACATCACTGTATGGCAATGTAAATTTATATGAACATAATATCTGCAAAAATACATTGTGGCCTGGCCTAAGTCACTGAATAACAGTATTATATTATACTGTTATTATAACTATATAACTTATATTTGACATATGCGATACAGGATGCTAGTTAACACCTGCTTTATATTTATATTATGTCACACTGCAACAGCTGCAGTATGCTTCACGCATCTGAAATGGCTTGGAAGGTAAATATAGCAAGTATAATAAACCATATGATGTCTGGGCTGCTAGGACAAACATTTGATACATCCGCTATACTTCAAGGGGAAAGTGCCATGTGCAGAAGAATCTGACATGCTGGGATTTTAATAAATAGTAGCTGCCTACACGAGCTTCATTGTGGGGACACAAAACCATTTCCTCTGATACATGCTTTCTTCCAAAGGGCTGCATCTAATTTTCTCTTAAAGACTAATACATTTTATTTGCTAGAGCATAACAAAGTCCTGAAATCATGTCAAGATTATCTCCTGGACACGCCAACAAACAAAACTCCAGCCAACTTTATTTTAATGAAATGATTGCAACACCAACAAAACAGCTGAGTGAAGCCAAATTTTAGCCCGAAGAAAAATTTTGTAGACAACTTCTGTACACATGCTGGTAGGTGGTGTTTCTTTATGGATTGTGAGTTATGACTAATTGTCAGAGTACACAGAGCTTGTGTACAGGCTTTTTGTATTTTAAAATCTAAAGAAGGGAGGGACTCACAGGCATGGAGAACACAACTGTAGTTTTACTGTTTCATTTAGTATTCTCAAGAAAAGCAGTGTAATCTCTAGATAGTGAACTTGATTGGGACCCAGAAGACCTAGATTCTATTCCTAGCTCTGCTACTCACCTGCTCTATGACCTTGGACATATCACTTCACTTCTCTGCACCTCTTTTCTCTCTCCCGCCTTTCATCTGTCTTATTCATTGTAAACTCTTTGGACCAAGGACTGTCTCTCACTATGTGTTTGTTCGGTGTCCAGCACATTGTGGCAATCTTTAATAGAAATAATAATTAATTATTCAATACATGTTATAGATGGAAAATACCTATAATTTCATTCATTCTGCCTCCCTGCCAGGGCAGAATAGAGAAGACTATTTGATATAATCTTAGATTTAAAAAAACGCACAATTTTTAATGACTGTGTTTTTATCGTTTGACTGGTAATTTTCTCTCTCTCCTTCATAATGTTTAATTCAGTGTAAGGTAAAAATCACCAGGATAATTCCTGTGCTTAGAAATCATCATCACAAGAGTTATTTTCAATATGTATATATTTCAAGACAATTACGAGCTACTGTGAATAGAGGTAAGGACCCAATCCTGTTCCTATGTGGTCTGATTCTGCCACTCACCCTTAATCACACTGAATGGTATTTGAGTCCATATGTAATCCCACTGAATTCAGTAGGACTGATCATGTGGTAAAATATTATTCATTGTAAACAAGGGTGTCATAATCTGGGCCATTGGCACTAATGGCGAATCTTCCATTGATTTCCAGGGGAAAAGAAACAGACCCTTCCAATGGAACAGGCTCTTACCCTTAAGTGTAGCAGCAACAGTGGTGATGGTTGAAGGTACAAGTATATAATTTTAATTGACAGATGATGGTACAGGAGAAAGGAAGATGAAAAATTAAAAAGGAGAATGTGAGAACTGAACAAAGACACCCAAAAATCAGCTGCTAGATCTACAGCCTTAATGTAAGAATGGCTGAGCCTCGACGAGAGTATGGCCAAGTGCCAAATGCTCCCATGTCAAAGCTTAGTAATGCAACCATATTGTCTGTTGGCTTTTATTATGGTGCTGTTGCTTGTATGATGAATTACAGGCAGCAAATGTAATGATAGAAAGTATTTGACTACCTCGAAAATGACAAAATGCAGGTATAGTGGTCATATGAACAAACTTCCTAAAATCTAAAATAGCTGTAGTTTTAGTGCTTGTCTACATGGGGACATTCAGGAAAATTAATCCAAATTAACTAAAGGCGTGACTTTAAAGTCGATTAATTAAACTTGCATTAAACTTGAGTGTATCCTCTCATTCAGAAGTAAAATGGCCTTAATTCATTTTAGCTTAAATCTGTACAAATATAGACAAATTAATTACATTATTTCCAAGTATTTGATAGACGATGGATTTTCATTCCCGAGTATAGGTGACTACCATTGGACAAAAAAACATTTGTACAAAAAACCTTTTTTCCACCAAAAATTCAGATTTGGATTAGTCAAAACATTACGAGAATTTCTATTAAAATTGCCAAATTGTTTCAGTAAGAACAAACAACAAAATTCTGAGTCAAGATACTTCATTTTGACATTTGGTAAATTAAACATTTCAGCTTTTCAACTGAAAGTTATTTTTTGTTGTAAAATGTAAATTAAACAAAATTTTGGGTAAACAAAACATTTCATTTGACCTCCAAACTAATTTGTTACAATTTATTCATTTCACAAAACAACCACCAAAAAACCCCAAACAAACCTGTTATGTTTTAATTTCAGGTCAACTGCAAACAAATGTATGCCACCAAACCAGAAAAATGGGTTATTTGTACAACTCTACCAGTGACTGTATAAACCATGAACATAAAACTCAAGTTATTTGTACCAATTCCCAATATTAAAATAACATCTTTATAAAGGAAGCTTGGATTTTATTTATCTTTTAGTCTCTCAAAAATGCGTATTGAATGTACTACTCATGTATGTTGGCTTGAAAGCCCGAGGAACAGAATTCCTTTTTAATCTACAGAACAGGCACAACCCAGATATGGAAGGACCACTTAGAAAGGTTAGAGGGTAAAATCAGCCTCAATGCCTTATTCAATACTTGTCTGTCTGCTGAGACTTCCGACAAGGGCACCATCTGGGGTTACAGTGGTCTTGTGACGTGGAACCTTGTCTTTTGGACTAAGAGCGCCAACTCATTTTGTAGGCTGTGTAATCCAATGCATGGTGTCAGGGGAACTGTGTTTTGTTCCAGCCTCTACCACTGGTCTTCTGCCTCAGTTGCCTGTCTGTAGAATGATCTCCCGACAACACGCTAAGCATTTACCCGGGCTACTGAAGAGCATTCAGTAACAACTTTCACTCACTGCTATTCTCAGCCAGGTTTAGAACTGGATCTGGTGCTCCTCTCATACCAGGGATGCGCCATTGACTTCAGTGAAGTTACTCCGGATTTACCCTGATTTTAGGAGAATCGATCTCAGAATTCAACTTTTCTTTCATGAGTTAAACTTCACAATAATTGGTACAGATTCTGTGAAGCAGACATCTAGGGCCAGATTCTGCTCTGATTTACACCAGAATAAATCCAGAAAAACTCCATTTGAATTAACGACATAATTCTAGATTTACACTGGTATCAATGAGATAAAAATCTGGTCCCTTTTGGATAATATACAGTTTCAATGAATGTTTTTATCACTTACTGTCTTTTCTAGTGTATTTGTTTGTACTTCAGATTTCTACATCTTTTCTTCTGATTACAGTTTCTTTAAGAGCTATTAAACTGCAGTTGCTGAATGGAAATTAAAAATCTAACTCCCCTCTGCGTCAGCTGTTACATATGAACCTGAAGCCCATTAGAGTTCTAATGAGCTTCCTTTTTATTTATATATTGCACTGCTACTATTTGTAGCACTATACTGTTAAAATACACTGTGACAGGGTATACTTGTCATTCATGTACTATGGAGAACCATCATTTTGCTAACAGTATATTAATACACAGATGAGTGTACAATCATAAAGTCTTCTGGTTTAATAATTGGGTATGGCATTTCTATATCAGACAGTGGAGCATGGGCCAAAGTTTAGTGATTTTTTCAGATCATAAAAGAAGGGTTTGGCTAATGTAAACTTTCAAATCAGAGAACTGGATCAAGATACTACCCACATTTTTAATGCAGTCTCAGAAATAAATGGGACTGCTGTACAACCTAACAGCTAGAAAGGCAACTCCACAGATAAGCAAAGGGAGCTAATGAAAACTGAGTCTCTTAGCAAGAATTTACACTCCGAAAATTATTTGATGATCAGCACTGAACTTCAGTAAGATAGTACAATAGTACCAATATAGTCTGTATTTTATAGTTATAAAGGATAGGATCTGAATTCGGGGAAGGGGAGGATCTGAATTCAGGTCCTGAGCTCAGTCCCTTATTTCTCCTTGGTGTGGCAGGAGCTTGGAATACCATGCATCAATCATCACCAAATCCTTCAAGATAATCACTGGGGACTTTGCTGCACCACAGAGGTATCCATGAACAGAGGTATCTATTCAGCTTGGAAAAGAGACGACTAAGTGGTGGTATGACAGCGGTCTATAAAATCATGAATGTGGAGAAAGTGAATAAGGAAGTGTTATTTATCCCTTCACATAACACAAGAGCCAGGGGTCACCCAATGAAATGAATAGGCATCAAGTTTAAAATAAACAAAAGGAAGTACTTCTTCATGCAACACACAGTCAACCTGTAGAACTCATTGCTAGGGGATGTTGTGAAGGTCAAAACTATGATGGATTCAAAAAAGAATTAGGTAAGTTCATGGAAGATAGGTCCATCAATGGCTACTGGCCAAGATGGTCAGAGATGTGACCCCATGCTCTGGGTATCCCCAAAACTCTGACTGCCAGATGCTGAGACTGGGCGACATGGGATGGATCACTTGATAATTTTCCTGTTCTGTTCATTCCCTTTGAAGCATCTGGCATCAGCCACTGTTGGAAGACAGGACACTGAGCTAGATGGACCATAGGTCTGATCCAATATGGCCATTTTTATGTTCTTATGTCCAATCTCCTCCTTGGCTGGAGACACTGTTTCTGAGGTGGAAAGTGGAAAATGTACAACAGGAGACAGAGAAACCTTCCAGAAAAGCTAGAGGTGAGTGTCATCAGCTTAGCAATGATAAATCAGTCCATACCAGCAAATTATTGAAGCAAGATGGAGTATATGGTCACTAAAATGCAAGGCTCCCATAACAGAGTCCTGCGGCAGACAGAAAAGTGTTTAGAGGAATGGAATGTGTAGCTAGCAAATTAGCAGCTATGATTTGAATCAAGCTAGACCAACTCCAGACAGCCACACCATCTGCTCTAAATATTGCAAAAAGACACCATGGTCTATGGTGTCAAAACCAGCAGACAGATTAAGGAGCATTAATATAGAACATATGCCGGAGCCCGCCTGCATCAAGAGATCATTGCAAATCTTCAAAAGGGTTCCTTCTTGAAGCCAGACTGGAATTCATCAATTACATCATATGTGTGGAGGTGTGACTGAAGTTGTAATGCAATGACCCTTTCCAGAAATGTGGAAAGAACTGATGGGATGGATATCAGACAAAGGCTGACAAATCAACTTACAAAAGAGAAAGAACTGCTTCAGGACTGGAGCAGAGGCATCCAAGTTTAGTGCTGCAATAACATCATCAAATAGCAAACACTAATAAGGGCCATGTGTTCATAACCACCAAGTTGCCATGGATCCAGAGAACAGCCCCCCCAGTATACACAACATGGCAATATGTCTGAATGCTAAAGAAAGTTTTCCTATTTGGTATGATCGGCTGACGGCTCTGCTTATAGGGCAGGATGTGGCCGTGAGAGATGGAGAGCACCTGAGATCTAACATTCCAGATGTAATGTGGGATATTTTTCAAGTCTCTGCATTCAGAACATTTCTGACACCCAGAGGCATTCTCCCCACCTCCATACAGCAACTAATTATATGCATTATATTTCTTCCCCCAGCCCCCTGAAATAACAGATGTAGGCTACTTTCAAGGCAGGTTGTCAGATTCAAGGAGACCCAGTGGAAAATCCTTTGTTCCCATCTCCTCTGTAGCTGACAACCACCACCACACATTAGAGCTGTGATAATATCAAATTATGGTATGCAACAGTCATAAATCAGCTGATATTCTTCATCATCTCACATTACATATGAGGTAGTTTTTTACTCGAATTGCAGTATGTCCATTTGAAAAATTGTGAGCAGGCCTCAGAGATGAATCTATGCAAACTAGAATTCATAATTTACCTCATTCCCAACTCCTCCTCCCCAACATGTTACATGCACCCCAACAGGTATGATACACATACATCCCTCTCTCTGGACTCCCTTAGGCTGGCTTGCATAGAGACTCATCCATTTACCAACATCTAATTTACACACCACTTGTGAACTTAGATCTCTGAATCCTCATCTAACAGGCAAAGCTGGTGTGACTCACATGCCAAGGGGTAAAAAAAAAAAAAAGGAGGATAACAAGAAAAGCAACCAGCAGGAAGGTGGGGTTTAATTAAAATAGGCCATTCCCTAATCTATTTTATACCTTCTAGCTCTTCAGCATGCTTAGCCTCCAGCTTAACACCAACTTAGCCTCCCTTACATTCAATCACTGTGTGAGCATAAGTAGATCTAAATGATTTGATAAACATCAATCATATTGTAAAGCTCATCTTTTTCTCAGGCACTGAGAGTGGGGGCAGTTATTAGTACAGGATGAAAGTTGTTCTTTAATATTTAGGGAATATTAATTGGCAGTCTATATTGGCAACAGTGGTATTTTAAATTAGCATCTCAGTGTTCTGGCTGGGCACATTTTTCTACTGTGAAAAGTGAAATAAGGGAATGTGTACATGTAAGGAAATCTAAGGGAGTCTTAACAAATGAGTATAAGAGAATCTAACTTAGCCACTTAAATGCTGAATCTGCCACAGTTTGCAGAGGACAAGCCTCTTCCCTATCAATTTGAATACTATAAATTCAATGCAGAACTTTATAGATCTACCCAGGGGCGGGGGAGAGAAGGATTTTTTCCTATTGTTTGTGAGGTGATTAAAAACAAGTGCGGTATTGAACAGTGATATTTCATTAGCATTGTGCCATTAGACATGGATATTATTTTGTACAATTTGCATGCATTACCATCAAGCTTGGCTTGTTTAGTAGATCTCATTAAGATTTAAAATCAAGCCAAATCTGAAGACTAAATATACTATATGTAAGGGTTTATTTTAAAAATACAGTTTGTTCATAAACACTGTCAAGTTATTCAATTTATAATATATTTCAAAGACCATATTTTAAGTCACAGGCAGAAAAAGAACAGAGTTACAGTAATTTAACTCACAGTATTATAGCAAACCTTAATTATGACCTCAGCAATGATAACATCTGTGCACTAAGTATGTGATCTGGCATGTATTGGTAGGCCAAGTATGAGGTCATAGGGTTTAGCATAACAGTGTGAGGTAAATTATGGTGCTGTTTGTAGTGTTTCTTTATCTGTTAGAGATGGAAGGGGACTTCCTCATAGAAGTTCAGAGTCTATCAGTAACAGATATTAATCATTGTTACAGGTTACCCGTTAACTTTATTATTTATTTGTATTGCGGTAATGCCAGGTGACCCCAATCATGAAGCAGGACCACATTGTGGTTGGCACTGTAGAAACATAACAAAAAAGTCTCTGATGGAGACTTTTTTTATTTTTTGGTGCCCTTACAGGTTTGTGTGACTGGGTTGTGCCTTAACTGGGTATTAAAGTTTTCATTTGGGAGAATTAATTGTTATTACAGACAGAGACCTATCCATACTTCACATATTTTACCCCAGAAGACATGTTTCCCCAACCAAAATGAGAGGACCTCCTCCATTTCCTCCATAGTATCAAGAGCACTACCTCCAAGACTAATTCCCAAGGGAAATGTAAATAGCTACTGTTAATGGAAAGCCTGAACTATAGGTATATTTTCTGTAATTAGGCCAGGTTTGGGCTCAAATGAATTTCCAATCTCTACAATCCGAGGCTGTCCAGAGTTCCTCAATTTCAACTCCTTTACAGAGGACTTAAATGCCCTTCTCACAATCACACCCCATTGCCCTAACTAAACTGCAGCATTGGTTTCTCTCCAAACCTGGATTACTGTGTCCCGTAGACATCTCCAAATATCTAGGCCTCAAGGCAAACTTTGACAATATACTGGCAGACATAACAGGGTAAATAGTTGCCATTAATTCATACCCTGCTAGCTCAGAAAGAATCTGGCACTTCACACATGCAAAACCCTGAAGTAATCAATTGCCAGGTAATCTGTATTTCTATCGGATAGTACACTGGAATAGGGGTTAAACTGACATCTTGGATGATCCACAGAAAGAAAAAATAAATCTTAGCTGATTATTTACCCTCCCCAAAGTGGAAATAATTTACAGATCACCCACCAATTTAACAATAAGTGAGCTCAAAAATGAATAGACGGATTTGATTAACTAGCTGTTGCAGACAGAGTCCTACCTTTGTCTTTGTTAACCAGCTAGGTTAAGTGCTGCTATAGTGAAATACCTGCAGGGTTGTGTAACAGCTTGCATTAGTGAAAGCAAAATCCTATTCTGATCTGCTTTTGCAGGGATATGGGGCCAACTGCCATATTGTGAACAGGAGTGAGGAGACATTGAGCCAGATTTTCGAGTGCTCAGCACCCACAACTGGAATCAGATTGTCGGAAGAGCTAAAACTCCTATTAAGGCACCAAAGGACCAAATTTTCCAAAGTGCTCAGCACCCAGCAGCTCCCATTGTGACACTTACAGTCAATTTTTAAAAAAATAAAATAAAAGCTCAGTAGTCACATACCGAGCTCTTTTCAAAAGCTACTTGAGCCCTTCTGAACATAGTACCCATAGTGAACTTTTCAATCACAGATCCTGCAAGTGGGTCAGAATAACTCATGGGTGAGGGGTAGCTCAGTGTTTTGAGCATTGGCCTGCTAAACCCAGGGTTGTGAGTTCAATCCTTGAGGGGGCCATTTAGGGATCGGGGGCAAAAACTGGGGATTGGCCCTGCTTTGAGCAGGGGGTTGGACTAGATGACCTCCTGAGGTCCCTTCCAACCCTGAGATTCTATGATTCCCAGCCTGTCATTTCATAAATGGTATTGAGATGTCAGCCCTTACCAAACTTGCTCTACCTTTGATGTCAGCCTTCATTGCTCCTGACGGCATCTTATTGCTTTCTCCCATGCCACCCCCTAGGGAGGTGGTGGAATCTCCTTCCTTAGAGATCAGGCTTGACAAAGCTCTGGCTGGGATGATTTTGTGGGTGGATTAGTCCTGCTTTGAGCAGGGGGTTGGACTAGATGGCCTCCTGAGGTCCCTTCCAATGCTGATATTCTATGATTCTAACTGTCTGGTATGAGTGCTTGAGGGATATTGATCCCTTGTCTCATCTGCCAAAACAGCAGCCTCTGGGTGCTGGTGAGTCTCAGTTGACTGGGTCAGTTTGGATAAGGAACAGGAGAATCTAGCTCCGCACAAAAGTTTTTTAAACCACTTCCTCCTTAATTCATTGAATTGAACTTGTTTAGCATGATAAGGAGCCAAGAGTTGCTGGAATTAAGTAAAGGGTAATCAAATATTTCACCAATCTAGGCAAATATTGTAAATATTGTGAAGCCTTATACTGGGAAGACATTTGATCGCACAAACAGAATAAACTGTTCCTACAACTGAATGTCACTCACAAGTGCCTTGGAACATTTGGCCTCAGCATTCCAGCCAGCAGCTTCCTAAACACCCTCATTATCTTCCCAACTCCTCAGGTGCTGCTCAAGCACATCATCCCCCTTCCTTCTGCTTTCCACTTTTCCCCCTTACTCACTCCCTGTTTTGTGCACTCTGGCAAACAAGACAACCAATGGAACATGACTGGCTTAACAAAGATTTCTGCAGGATTCCGAGATCCCAAACAGGCACTTTTTGATGAGGGTTAGAACTTAAAACATAGTTGTAGTACGCTAAGTCAGTGGGTCTGAACAAGGGGTCCGGGGCCCCCTGCGGGTCCGCGAGCAGGTTTCAGTGGGTCCACCAAGCATGGCTGGTATTAGACTCGCTAGGGCCCAGGGCAGAAAGCCAAAGTCCCACCATGTGGGGGGAAACTGAAGCCTGAGCTACTTAGCTTTGTGTTGCTCCCTATGGCGTGGGGCCCTGGACAATTGCCCTCCTTGATACCCCCTAACTCCACCCCTAGCTTTTATATGCAGAAAACAGTTATTGTGGCACAGCTGGGCCGTGGAATTTTTATAGCATGTTGGGGGGCCTCAGAAAGAAAAAGGTTGAGAACCCCTGTGCTAAGTTACTTTCCCCGAGTGCTCAGGCACTATCATTTCCTGCTGTATTTAAGGCTTTTGCTGTTTTTTTATAACATCAGGTGTCCCTTTGAAATGCCAGAGAATAAGGATTGTTGGTAAAACTAATCTCTGATCAACGATAAAAAAAAAAATGAACACAATCTCAGGACTTCCTGTCAATGGACAGGACAGTCTTTTGAATGCCACTCATTATTGAGACTTCTGTGTACCATCTGGTGAACACCGTGATTGCTGCTAAAACTGTATCCAAGCAAATGAGATGGGTGGGGCAACCTTTGTGGCTTTGAAAAGCTCAGAGGACCCCACAGCCCACACCAAAAACACTCAGCCAATCCGGTTTGTAAAAACAAATGGAAAAAACTTAAAGAGTAGCTGAATGGAAAGCAGAGAAATTTATTCTGATTATATCAGTTAGGGTTAATGTTCACACTGCTGAAAGTGGAGAGACTGATAGCACTAGAAAGACCCAGTATCAGCCTGGCAGGGACCGCAAGCTTCTCCATACAGCTCTTCTAATGCACATTTTTCATACCCTACAACCCTCTGTTATTCCATGTTCTTAGGCTGCTCCACACTAGATGGTTTAGTGATTTGGACTAATCTTCCGTGGAAATGAGGCTGAGGCCATATTGCTCATTTCATTTGTGTTGGGAGCCATCTTTTAAACACCAAATGCCGGAGGTGAAAGGTCTGGAATCTCTACCACCTGCACAGTTTTTACTTGTTAGCATAAAGGTCCACTGAGTGACAGTAAAATGATGTCTAGGGAGCAACTGAGCATCAACTTAACATTTACCACAATTTACACTATCCACCATGAATGTTACTAACCTGTGCTAATCATATTCACAACGGTGACATGTCTTAACGCCTATATGACTGCACAATACTCACTTCCAAAAACCACTGGATTTTGCAGTGTTGCAACCTATTAAAAAAAACTACCTCCTGAGGAGTTTACAGTTTACATGCATCATTGTTTTGCCCTGTGCTATGCTGATATTATTAATGAAGAATTTTGGTTACCCCCTGAAGGTTCAGACTGTGCCCCATCCATGCCTCAACAGGTGCATTAATATCAGGCATACATTTTTCCAGTGGTTAGAGCCCCTTCAACTGCACTTCATGCCTAAAAATGTACATGAGACATGTGGGTATCCAATGGAATCATGTACTTCTCCATGAGCTATCGCTTATCCTTACCCCTTAGTCTGTAGTATTAATACCATTGGCTCCATGACAGTGGCAGTAGGATGAGCCTTACATAAAGGTGTCTTGATGCCAGGGTTCATTGACTACAATACATTATTTTAAAATAATTGAAAACAATAATTATATATTTTATATTCAAGTATATTCTGTATAAGTAGTCGTGTTTGAATTTGTATAAAAATGCACATGCCGCTAAAAATGCTCCCAAATCACAGCCTGTCTCGCTTAGCTACAAGGAGCTTCTCTCTTAACTGCAGTAGTATTAAGGTTTACATCTTTGTGGGCTACAACCTCTAGTAGGTGATAATTCCATGCTTTTGGGAAGATCTGACATTCCATATGGGAGAGAGAAGTGGTAAGCTTGTAAACTTAGCCATCCATCCATCAGCTGTAATATCTGGTGTATTAAACAGCCTGCAAAGAATTTCGATAGATAATAAATGGACTGTGTACTACAACTTCATCCAGAATTTCCCACCTACGAGAAAGGAGTTAGAAGTGGTGTTGAGGAAGTCTTCTTCCATTTGATTCAAGTCGATGCTCACATTCAAATGTATGAGGTTATCTTGAATTGTTCTACCTGATTTGAATTGTTCTACCATTTAAAGTGGCACAAGAATGTCACATTTTTCCTATAGAAGAAGCAGGTATCCTGCAAAAACGTCCATATAGTGCCAACTGACAAACACAGTAATACTCTTGTATTTCTCTCTATATATTTAAGGTACAGCAAAATCAGCTCCAGCATTTGACAACTGGTACAGCTTTTGTCTTACCTGTAACTTTTCTTAGAGGTTACAGAAGGCCCCACTCCAGAAAAGGTGCCACTTCAGTGCAATGTTATCAGTTCAAGTCAACTGTAAAATTAAATTAAAATGTAAGGTAATATTAAACTATTATCGATTGTACTGAGGGTTCTTAATAGATTTCAGATTGGCTCATTTATTTGTTTTATTGCTAATTCACTAAAGAGCATATACTTTACAATCATTCCAAGCATGGAATCTCCATTGATATCATTAGGATTTCCACGCCGACTGGATGTAGATAAATGGATGTCACTAAGGGCCTGCTCTAAAGCCCACTGAAGTCAATGTAATACCCCCACCAACTTCAATGGGCTCTGAACCAGGCCGTAAATCAGAAATAGATTAAACAAATCTCTCTCCATGTTTTTTGGTTTGTCTCATATCTTCTTTTCAGATTTTGCTAGTATCTCCTCTCCTTTTCTCCACAGCTTCTCTGGTCCTCTGGGGTGCAACTTCCAATTAGTTGGACATGCAAAACTTTTGTGCTGCTGCAATTGTGGAAAGCGTGACAGAGCTATTAAAAAAAAAAGAATAAAAAAAGCTGTCTCACTTGTCTATCTTAGGTTTCTTGATTTCTCAAGCACCCTGGAAATCAGACTTTTCACTCTGAACTTGCTATTTCTCATTGCTCCTAAATGTGCAGATGTGAGAAAGAATGAGAAATTATACTCAGCACTTTTTCAGTGTTTTTCATTATAAAAATCATTTCCAAATTAGTTGAGTATCACAGCAGCCCTACAAGTAAGGTTAGTGCTATCCCATCCCCATTTCACAGAAGGCAAAACTGAGAGGTAAAGTGGTTTGCCAAAGGTAGAAGCAAAAGTCTGTGTCAGAATCAAGAGTAGAATTCAGGAGTTTCTTTGGTGATCCTTCAGACACGCTGCATCCCATTAGCTAGGAATTTTTCAGATTAGTTTAATAGATCAGCACTAAGGGCCTGATTTTGGTTTTATGCTGGTTTTATGTCAGTGCAACTTCGTTGACTTCACTGGAGTGATTTCTGAATTATACCAGTTTAAGCGATAGTAGAAACAGACCATAAATTATTTGTACTGACAAAGTTGGGGACTGAGACTGCTCTCACAATGATGTAAATCAGGTATAACGTCACTGAAATAAGTGATAGGTGAAAAAGTCACTCAATATTTTAATATAGCAGATTACAAATGTTAAGAAAAGCTAAATGTTGTTGAAAGAAAAACCTGCTTGTAGTGTCCTTTTGGATTCCTTATTTGTTACAAATCAAATGCTTTAGATTATATGATTTATACATTTCTTCTACTTACTACACCTTGCTCACTTTGTATCAAAATTAAAATCTACCCAGGGAAACTGTAGTAATTAATTACTTTACCGTATTTCGTATCCATGGTTATTTTGTACCATTCCTCCCTGCAGACTACCTTTTTTTCCTATTATCTTAAATATGACTAAAATGAGAAGTACTATAAAATTGCCGGTCAGATGTGTTTATAAGCATAAACTGTGTCTGTCCTGGCCCAAAATGACATTTGTGAACACTCTGCACTAATTGTGTCAAAATCAGACTAATCCTGTTTGAACTCAATGCATGTGTGCACACGGTAGAGTGGAACTACAGCAAGGATTGATTTAGCCTGATGTGCACCAAAGTTCTCATAGATGATTCAGATGAGATTTTCCCAAGTGCTCAGAACTGGCCTAATTCTGCTCCACCTGGAGTCAATTAGGCCAATACTGAGCACTTTGGCAAAGCCTGATTTTCACTGGTAGAGGAAGAGGAGAGTTGAGCAGAAGTAGAACAACAAAAATAAATATACTCATGAAAATACACGCATTAAAAAAAATCTATTGTGAACCACAACTTGAGAAAAAGAGTAGCCTAACTGTACATCTGGAACCAGAAGCTCTTAAATTGATACTGACTTCTGCTTATGGCCATGAGCAGATTACTTAACCTTATAGCCCCAACTTTCATATGTGTGAAATGTGGATAATTCCTATGTTATATGGCTATTGTGAGCATTAATGTTTGTAAAGCATTTTGAAGATGAAAAGTGGTCTTTAAGTATCATTGTCATTAAATGTAATAATGAATCTGACTAAGGGCAATCACAGAGACAAGGTGCGTGACGTTTTATTGGACCAACTTCTGTTGGTGAGAGAGATGAACTTTGGAGATTACACCGAGCTCTTCTTCATGTCTGTGAAACTTCCTTAGAGCATCACCACTAAATACAAGATGGAACAGATTTATATAAGCATGAAAATTTGTCTCTCTCACAATATAGGTTGGTCCAATAAAAGATATTACCTTACTCACCTTATTTAATACCCTGGGACCAACACAGCTACAACAACACTGCGTAGGAGCTATCGTGTTCTTTTTCAATGAGTAGGACAGTATGCAATAGACTATATGGAACAAGTCAACTGTGCCAAACTGTGAATGATGACCAATACAAGGAAGAGCCATATGCACACACTAACACACACAAGTATGAACATATGTCTCCCTGTAGGAAACAAGTGAGTGCTTATAATAAATACAGCCACAAAGAAAAAGTGATCAGGGATGTAAGTGAGAAACGTTAGTGGGTATTTACAGCATTATCTTCAATTATGCCTTTCTCAAAGGGAGTGTATATGCCATGCATTGTATGAGCACTCCTTCCCCTATTGGCATGCTTACAAAAATAGCATGTGCTAGCAGCATTCATGAACTCAACAATGAAAGTAGCATGAAAACCCTAAAAATGCACTGTGGGGGTGGTTTATGGCAAGATAACACTAGTAGTACAGAGCAGAAATGAAGAGAGTTATGCAGAACACGTACACAGAGGCAGGCAGATACATATACTTGCATATATCTATGCATTTGTCTATCTGTGCCTGGCTCTGATGTTGATTACACACACAGGAGATGCGTCTCATTATCTTGGCGAGTCAAAATATGACATACATTACCAACAAGGGAAAAAAAGAAGGAAACAAAGAAGGGAGAGCGAACACCTGTCGCTCTCCTTGGGGACAAGACCTAATGCTTTTATTTGATTCAGTCTGTTGAGGGGACTGCAGCTGCCAACTGTCATCAGCATCAAGTTACATTCACAAAGCCAGACTATTTCATTCTTTAGGTTAAGGAACAGAAGAGGCAACAAAATCCAACAAGGAAGGGAGGAAGTTTTCATCGTGTTGCAAATACATTGGATCGTGATTCTTTATAGGGTTTCAACTTTTATCTTGATGATCAGTCTGATTTTTGAAGCACACACACAGTGGTTCATGCTAATTGCTAAATAATTCAAGTATTTAAAAGAACAACATCGCCTTTGGGTATGTAGCATGAATTCTAGAAAATGATAACTGTTAGACGTTCATGGTATATCCTGGAAGATTTGCTGATAACAGTGGCAAGTCTTTTATGGGATTCTGATACTCTATGTTAGTGCCAAGGATTGTAAAAAACCCCTATAAATAATAGACCAATAATCTGCAGTAACAGTAGATCTGTGTTTCGGTCTTTCACAGGGATTGTACTGTGGTATTTTATTGACCACTCCTTGTTTCCCCAATAAACACTATAAAAGAATGAAAGATTTCGAGAATTATTTTATTACTTTCTTAATTTTCCCAAAATGAAGAGGAAATTAGAATTTCAGAACATATTTCCATGTTCCTCAGAATTTGCTGAATGCATATTTGACACTATATATACAAAAAAAAAAAAAGTTTTCCTTTCTATTTACTTTGTCTCCTCCATAACTCATGCAGGCTGCCCCTTCTCCAGAGAGATACCTCAAAGGAAAGAAATGTAATAAGGGGGTCCTTTGAAATCTCATCTTTCCTCTTGTGAAGTTATTCAACTTCTCCTATTTAAATAGGAAGGCTTGAATTCTGCCCTTAGACTGATTTATTTGGGCATTACATACAATTACCTCAAGACAGAAGTTAGTCCTCCAAAGAAACAAAAAAATATGTTTCACTTTTATTTAGACTGGAGTATCAGGTATTAGCCCTACATATGTGAAGCAGTGAGTGTAACGTATATCATAGATACTACACTGTCCAAAAGGTATACATTGGAAAGTGGTGCACATAAACTTTTCACTGTCCTACTTTCTACATTTCTCAGCTAATGGTTCCAATTACTGGACATGGGGGAGTAATGCTTCCCCCCCCCCCCCAATGTTTTTGCATTTGCTCAAAGTTCCATAGACTTCAGACCTGGGAAGGCCCCCAAAGGCCCATTTTTAAACAGTGGTCCCATACTAAATCAGTACAGCTGCTACTGGTCTGGTCTGGAGCATCGCTGGAGCTGCATGGTGCCAATCCCATTAAGTTGACTGGGTCACCTTTCTGGCCAGATGGAATGGTGGGTGGGGCAAATTTCAGGGAGTGGGATTGCAACCTGGGGCACGAAGTCACATCATCACTCAAACGTGGCCCGGTCACCCTCTGCTCTGTCCAGACAGACGTGCATCGGGGCCAAAGGGTGTTGCATCAGGAGTCTATTCCAGTTGGGTGGAGCACAGAGGAGTCTACCAAGAACTTGACTCCTGGCAGCACCAGATCATGCAGTGTTCAGGTAAGAGAGGGACGAATCCCTGGCCCAGGGAGACCCGAGGTCCATGTAGATGGGGTGGGAACTGGAAATTGCCCCCTCCCCCACGAAACATGTGAATTGGTGCCAGTGTTTCTATCCCTTATCACACGTCTGAGCCTCCCTTAGAGCCCTGGGCGGGGATTACAGCCCAGCACCACTCCCCTAGAGTTGAGATTGAACCCTGGGTACAGCTGGACTCTCTGTGTGTTCCCAATATACCGAGACAAACACGCCTAAGTGAGTCCCAGTACACAGGAGAAAAAAAAAAAAAAAAAAAAAACAGGCAGGGAAGGACCCCAACCAACACCATCCAGCCTGGGGCATCGTGCCCTACCCCAGCCCTCTCGCCCCCCTCCCGCTGCACTGGCGGAGGCTCAGAGCGCCCCTGGATAGACAAAGCGCCCGTCTCTCATTGGTCAGTTTGCCTAACGCTGGGGCTTCTCCCGGCTCGGCGTGACCAATGGGCTCATTGACATGCAAATCAGAGGCTATAAGTAGGGCCGGGGAGTGGCGGCGCCAGGAGGGGGCGGGGGAGAGGGCAGTGGGGACGCTAGCGGGCCGCCCGGTGCAGAAGGCCGCCCCTGTGCACCGCTTGCCAGCTGCTGCCTCCTGCGCCCCTCCCCCATCCTCCCCCCAGCCCGCGGTGTCTGCGCCGCGCTCTGCCATGGCCCCGTCCTCTCGGCCCAGCAAGAGCCGGCCCAGCCGGGAGGAGGAGGATTTCTGTGACGCGAGAGGGGGGGACAGGAAGGTGAGCCGGACCCGAAGGGGTCCCAGGCAGGACCCCCGGCGGGGGGGAGGGGGGTAGAGGCGGCAGGACCCCCGGCGGGGGGTAGGGGCTGCAGGACCCCCGGCGGGGGCACTGGAGCCGCGGCCTGGCCTCAGGGGGCATGCGGCAGTCGGTGCAATGTGTGTTTCCCCTTCTCCTTCCCCAGGCCAGGAAGCCGCTGGTGGAGAAGAAGCGGCGAGCGCGGATTAACGAGAGCCTGCAGGAGCTGCGGCTCATCCTGGCCGACACGGAGGTAGGGCTGCGGCAAGGGCGCGGGAGCGGGGGCGCCGCGCCGGGAGCCGGGGGGCCCTGGCGCGGGGCTGATCGCTGTCCTCTCTCGCCGCGCCCCGGCGGGCAGTTTCAGGCGAAGATGGAGAACGCCGAGGTGCTGGAGCTGACCGTGAAGCGGGTGCAGGGCGTGCTGCAGAGCCGGTCTCTCGGTGAGTCCCCCTCGGGCACGGGAGATGCGGGGGGGAGAGGGGAAGCCGCTTCCCTCTAACGAGGGGGCTGCAGCATCCCGAGAAGTGACGTGCCAGCCGTGCTGTGAAGGGGGAGGGGTTGGCATGGCCAGAGATCGCGGGTGCTGGGGGGAGGGAAGGGGCTCCCCCCCTTTGACTCCAGCTATGTGTGTTTCCCTATGGGTGTTGCTGCTGCTGCAGAAAGTGACAAGCTGCACCGGGAGGCTAGCGAGCGGTTTGCAGCCGGGTACATTCAGTGCATGCATGAAGTTCATACCTTCGTCTCCAACTGCCCGGGGATTGATTCCACCGTCGCTGCCGAGCTGCTGAACCACCTGCTGGAGTCCATGCCACTCAACGAAGGCAGTTTCCAGGACTTGATCGCGGATGTTTTGTCAGAACCCTCCGTCAGTCCCTGGCCTGGCAGTGAGGGGCTCTCCCAGCCAACGGGGGTGTCCCCTGCTGCTCTGAGCCTGGCCAGCCCCCCTTCAGTTCTTCTTTCCCCTTCCTCCAGTGAAGAGACCTGCTCGGATCTGGAAGAGACAGAGGCTGAGCAAAGCCCGGCCTCTCCAGCTGGACTGGACAGCTCCAGGACACACAACGTGCCTTCACCTAGCTTTTCCAAATCTATGTGGAGACCTTGGTAAATAAAGAAACTGTACAGGAATCAACAAAGATCTACCTAATAATGGGAGAATACTTGAGCACTGTGTTCTCCTTACAGCCATTGGAATGGACAGGGGCTTTCAGAGGGTGCATTTGTGTGTCTAACGTTACTGTATATTGGGACTGCATAGATGGCACTCTTACACTGTCAGACCCTGACAGGTTAATTGTTAAACGTGTTAACATTTCATCTATTTGTGTGTGAGATGTTTTGTAACAATTGGATTGTTTAGGAGAGTTTGGGGTGTGAGGGTGGGGAGGGAGGAAGAGAGATTTTTTTTGTAGCAAAGCTCTTTGGTGGATGCACAGCAGTATTTCACAGCCTTGTCTCTTTCTCTGGGCCCTTATAAATGGCCCAAATATCACTCCCTTTTTCTATTAAGAAAAAGCCCTTGTACATTTTATATCTTGGTGGCTCACTCAATGAGAGGTATAGGAGTTAAATGTGCATGCACAATTTTAAGAGTTATAGTGATAGTAAAGATCCCTGAAAGGGATTGGTGTGGTTAGAATTTTTATTATTTAGTGATCTAGAATCTTGCCTTCAGTGAAGGAAGAGTAAACTAGAGATCAGTTGGAATTAGACAAACATTGAAAATATTGGTGGCAGGGTGCCTTTTAGAAATCAGTGTTTTATGCACATTTTGCTTTTAGCACATCTGAGTTTGTGACTTTATGTATATTAGGGTGTCAAATGTTTTATTTTTAATCTTTTTAATAAAAAATATTGAATTCACAAAGGATTGCATGTATTTTGGAGTGTGATACACTTCTAACCACTTTAAAATTAAAAATCCAGTTCCATACTGTTTGCTGTTAAATTTGTATCTGTTGTGGACACACTGCTGGTAATTTAGCACTTAGTTCTTGTACTAAGCATTGTTAGCTCAAGTATTGGAATTTGAATGTTTCTTTTGTTTAATACTGAAAGATGCTTAGGATATTATTGAAGGGAGCAATGTAGTTGTGTTGTTGTTTGACTTTAGGACACTAAAATTCCTAGGCATGGTTACATGAATGCCATTCTAAAGAAACTGCTCTTAACTTGATTTCCCCAAGTAAGTCTCTTTTTGTAAAGCTGTAATTATAACTTAAGTACTAGGCAGATGCTTTACTTGTGGCTTGACTTTACCTGTACATTTTTTCTGCTGAGGAATGACAGGTGTTGAAAAGAAGTGTGTGAAATAGAATTGAAAATTTTCTTCAAAAAGGAAATACTTCCAGTGACTTCTGGAGCATCAACATTCCTGTATACAAGGTCATACACCTCAATGTTCCTATTTTTGGAAGATATAGGCTATTTATGCTGTGATATTACCTTTCACAGAGCTGTCATCGTTACAGGAAAAGTATTGTGAAGTTGCTTCCTTAGTACATGGAGGTATTTGAGCGTAGAACCATCTAGGAGAGGAAGCAAAATAAGTACATGGGGACTAAGACATGTAACTTTCCTTTGTTAACGACCCTATGGAACAATAAAATCAGATATCTAAATTATTGGTAGACCTCTGCTTTGTAACTTTCTTTAAATTATCTGATGTGGGTGTTTTTTCATTCACAGCTGGGTACAGAGTTGTTTGTTTTCCCCAGTTGTGCTAAAATTCTCGCCTGCCTTTGAACTAGCAAGAAGGGCAATGCTCCTCAAAAGGGAGGTGAGAGCACTGCCTGTAAAGACCTTTCTGCTTTAGGGAGGGAGGGTGGTGTTTTGATGTGTAAATGGAAGCAGTGGCATGGACAGTTCAACTAAAAGTAACACCCAAAGCACAAAATGACATCTCCTGGAAACTGGCATTTCACAGAGTGAATGCAATCCCAGATTTGCTTAAAAAAAAAAAGCCATTGCCTTTCAGTAATACATTCATTTTGAAAATTTTACTCTCAGCCTCTGCTCACTAGTACTAATAACAATGCATTATAAAGATAAATGTGTATTATCCTGCAACATTAAAAACATTTGGCCCTACTTTTAGCCTCTAGCAAACAGTTTACTTATCAGATTTTCTCAAGGGGAAGGTAAAACCACAGGCTGTTTCCTCAACCCATCACCAACCAAAATGTTGAGTATTTTAAAACCCTAGGCCAGGGATCACCAGCAGGGCACAGAATGGGAGACCTGCACTAATCTTTCTCAGGATGGGTAGGAAAGGGAAGACTGAAAGCTAACCTGCTCTAAGGCAGTGAAGTGATGTGCATAGCGCCCCCTGCAGCTTAAAGCAAGCATAAGACATAATTGAGCTTAGGTTGCATGCACTTGCCTGAGTTTAGAGATTTAAGTCATCACGAGACACTTGAAGTCCTGTGCGTTCATCCGTCTCAGAGCATTTTCACAATCGATCGCACACATCCAACAAGCCGCTCTGGCAGTGGTTGTCCTCAAGCTCCTCCAAGTGTACAGCTTGTGCGGAGATTCCCAGGCAGCAGGGGAAGTGCTCCGGAGTCTGTGGGAAGTGCAGCAGCAGCTCAGCTTGGTTTCATTTCCATGAGATGAAAGAGACTCTTGGTTAGGGCTCTTCTGATGCCCCTGTGAAAGCAAAGTGCAAATCCTGACACTTCCACGATGGAAACATGGCCAAGAGACAACATCAAAAATGCCAGCTTTGGTTCAGCAGTGGATTTTGTGGCTAGCAATAGTCATTCTCCACCCCCCTTTGTAAATGACACTGTAGATTGAGGGTAAAAGGCTTTCCCTTATAAAGCCTTGGAGAAGGGAAGCTAGGTGGTAAATACTGTGATTCCCTAACTATACATACGTATTTATCTCTCACACCCACATGCCCTACCTTCTGCATTTTGCTGCAGCTGAAGAAAGCAAGCACTGCCTGGTGCATATTTAGCCCACTCTGGAATGTTACAGCAGTGGATTGATGGCTTTTTGTAACTGTCGAATAACATAACTGAATACTCTAAAAAAGAAAAAAAAGGAGTACTTGTGGCACCTTGGAGCTCATGAAAGCTTATGCTCAAATAAATTTGTTGGTCTCTAAGGTACCACAAGTACCCCTTTTTTCTTTTTGGAGATACAGACTAACACGGCTGCTACTCTGAAACCTGAATACTCTAGTGATTGTTGCAGCATATGTGTTTTTAGGGGCACTGAGGGAGTGACATACTAGCCCTGTAGCCATGCAAGTCCCCAGTGTGCTTCTTAGATTGTGTTAGTGGAGAAGCTGTGTCCACAATGAAATACACAAACAGCAGGAGGAGGTTTTAGTTTTAGGTATGTTAACTAAGGGCGTCTGCTCTTTTAATAAAACCAGAACGCCTGGGTATAAATAATAACAACAGAAACCAAGTGTGTGTACTCCACCCTTCCTGGAGGGAGGGAAATCTACTTTTCTGTTCATAATTCTCAACAGTGTTTTAGTTCTAAGAAAAATCAGCTAGGCCCAAGCAATACAATTAGTCCCAAAAAGTGTCAAAAGCATTTTAGAAATGTGCTAAAGTAGGGGATTTTTTTAAATCCACAAATTAGGTTCACAGAAAGTTTACATCCTCTGATTATGTGTTGCTGGATTTCTAAATTTGCATTTCTGTACCTTACTGGAAAGGTGTCAGATGTAACACTTTCCTGACAAAGGCAGGAAGAGGTGAGCATTGGGGAGGGAAGGAGGTTTCCAGCAGCTCTGATGGAAGGGGAAAAAAAAAAAAAAAAAATCAATGCAGCCCTTTTCAAGTCCACTCACAGAAACTGCCTTTATTCTTTTCCACTCCAAAGTAATATAAACACGCTCTCTGATCTGACACCGCACCCCATTGTAAAAGGAAAGAGAAGCAGCCCACAAAAAGAGGATCTCTTGTTTGATATGCAGTTGAAGGCTTAGATAAGGATGGACTCATTCTCTCTCCCCCTTCCAGTATATATTAGTTACTCACACCTGTTGCAGGGAAGAATTGGCCCCTGGTAGAGCAGGATAGTGCTGATGATTAATGAGGTAGGCATGATAGTGCTCATGATTAATGAGTCAAACATTCTTATAAACATAGTGGCAATACCATCAAATATTTTTGAGCAACTGTATCTTGGGCAGGATGTAGAACTTAGCCATCACTTAAAGGTTCACAATCAAGGTTATTATATTCTAAATTTGACCTACCTTTTCCTTATTTACATTAGCAAATGTGTGTAATTCTCCAGTTTTTCCCTCGAAACAGATGCTTTAATTCTCTTAATTAAAAATAAAACAAAGGAATTAAAAAAAAAAAATCAAAAGTCAGCAGGCCAGTACTCATAAGCAGCCCTAGAGAAACAGACCAGGATGAACACAAACAGCCAGGAGAAAAAGACAAATCCAAACAGATTTCATTTCAAGCTTCCCAGAAGTTAGTCCAACAATATCAAGGACTAAGATTTTTAAAGATATGAAAAGTGTTCTGATAAGGAATATAAACCCTGATAATTGATTTTATATGCATGGTTTATTTTTTAGCCAGAGTGCCTTCTATGAAAAAAATACAGGAACTATTGACATCTGAAATATTTTTTCTCCTTTAAATTCTCCCTCAAAACTCACTTCTTTCAGGAAGCCTTTCTATTACTCATTGTTGGTATTACAGTCATGCCTAGAGGCCCCAGTGAAGATGGGGCCTCATCGTGCTAGGTGCTGTACAACACCCGCAAAAGACAGTCCCATAACATCTAAACAGACAAAGGGTGTCAGAAAAATAACAATTATTCCCTCTGTCCAGATGGGGACCTGAGGCACTAAGACTTTGCGCGAGGTTGCATAGGACACGTTCAGCAGAGCCAGGTATTGAACCAAGACCTCCTAAGGCCATGTCTACACTACCCACTGGATCGGCGGGTAGCGATCAATCTATCACGTCTAGTGTAGACGCAATAAATCGATCCCCGATCGCTCTGCTGTTGACTCCGGAACTCCACCACGGCGAGAGGCAGAAGCAGAGTTGACGGGGGAGCAGCAGCCGTCGATCCCACACTGTGAGGATGCAAAGTAAGTGATTCTAAGTCGATCTAAGATACGTCGACTGCAGCTACGCTATTCTTGTAGCTGAAGTTGCATATCTGAGATCTATCCCCGCCCCCCACCCCACCCCCACCTCCACTGAGTGTCAGGCCAGTACCTTAATTACAAGGTCTTCCTTCCCCTGAGAATATGACCTTGCTTTCCTGCACCTGAACAATGGTTCCATATACTATTTATACATGGTCTGCTATGGAGTGCCTGAGCCCAAAAACCCTTACACAGATAGTCCTTGCCCAAGTAGTTGGGCCCACTGAATTCATTTACCTTTAAATGTAAGCCGAATAGGCTGTGTGCTCCATGGGCAGGGCTTGGACACAGTAGAAAAAAAGACACTCATTCGTTCTCTGTGACTGTACCTCTATATACATCATTGGTGATACTGACCCTGGAATACTGTGTAGAGTCTGGTGTGCATGTTTTAAAGAGAATGTGGAAAAACTGGAGAGGGTGCAGAAAAGAGCCACTGAAATGATTCAAGCACTGAAGAAAATGCTTTACAGGGAGAGACTTAAAGAGCTCCAGCTGTTTAGCTTATCAAAAAAAGATTGAGAGATGACAATTACTGCATATAAATATCTTTGCAGGGAAAAAATACCAGGTACTAAAGGGCTCTAATCTAACGGAGAAAGGCAGAACAAGAACTAATGGCTGGAAGCTGAAGCCAGAGAAATTCATTAGCTTCTCTTCAATGGCCTTATCTTCCTTGAGTGCTCCTTTTGCACCTTGACCATTCAGTGGCCCCACTGATTATTTAGCAGGCTTAAGAGGTACTAAATAAGAATTGCCTCTCCCCGCGTGGATTCCAGGACAAGCTACTCCAAGAAGCAGTTATTAATGGCATCTAGACATTTTTTATCTCTGTATCCCATCCTGAGGTAACATACCCAGTCAGTATGGGGATAGTTGAAATCCCCCATTATTGGTGGGTTTTCTGTTTTTGTAGCCTCTAATCTCCCTGAGTGTTTCATAATCACCATCACAGTCCCAGTCAGGTGGTCGGTATTATATTTCTACTGTTATACTCTTAGTAGTCAAGTAGGGAATATGTATCCAAAGAGACTCTATGGTACAGTTTGATTCATTTAAGATTTTTACTATATTTGACTCTTTGCTGTCTTTCACATATAGTGCCATTCCTTCACCAGCAAGCCTACTCTGTCATTCCTATATATTTTGAACCCTAGTATTATTGTGTCCCATTGATTGTCATTGTTTCTATGAAGCCTATTATATCAATATCTTCATTCAATACCAGGTGCTCAAGTTCACCCATCTTAGTATTTGGACTTCTAGCATTTGTATACAAACACTTATAAAATTTGTCAATAGTTAGTTGTCTGCCATTATGTGATGTAATTGAGTGGGGCTCTTTTTCATTTAATTGTTTCTCTTCAGTTCTGATCTGTACTTTATGAACATTTGTCCTCTCCTCTTTACTAAGATATAGAGAATCCCCTTTAATAAATCCTCCCCTGAGGGATGTATCTGTCCAAATTATATGCTCCTCCACATCTGTCAGCTTTCCCCCAGTCCTTAGTTTAAGAACTCCTCCATGACCTTCGTAATATTACACACTGTCACTTTGGTTCTATTTTGGTTGAAGTGGAGCCCATCATTCCGGTGTAGGCTCCTCCTTTCCCAAAAGGTTTCCCAGTTCCTAATATACCTAAACCCCTCTTTGGCGGGAGGGATAGCTCAGTGGTTTGAGCATTGGCCTGCTAAATCCAGGGTTGTGAGTTCAATCCTTGAGGGTGCCATTCAGGGATCTGGGGCAAAAATTGGGGATTGGTCCTGCTTTGAGCAGGGGGTTGGACTAGATGACCTGCTAAAGTCCCTTCCAACCTGATATTCCAGGATTCTCTTCCCAACAACATCATCTCATCCATGCATTGAGATCCTGCACTTCTCCCTGTCTAAGTGGTCACAAAAATGCTACCACGGAGGTCCCGGACTTTAATCTCTCACCCAGCAGCTGAAATTTGGCTTCCAGGTTCTCCTTCCTTTCACTAAGTCATGGCTACCTATATGTACCACGACCACCAGCTCCATCTCCGCACCTCATTTAAGTCTTTCTAGTTGTGTCAAGAGGTCCGCAACCTTTGCTACCAGTTGGCAGAACCATACGGTGAATTGCCTATCATCACAAACCCAACTATCTATATTTCTAATCCCCCATTACTATTAGACAGAGACCGGTAATAATTAGGTCCCCTCCCCCAGAGGGCTATCGTCAGGGCGAGATGATACCATGACATAACCTTGAAGGAGGGTCCCAATCATTAGTTTTAATTTAGATATGACAAAATAAAGTTAATCTAGACTGAAAATACATATTTTTTCCTTTGTGTCTGAGAAAATGCAAAGACTAATGCAAAGACTAATGAAAATGATGAAGACTAATGAAGACTAATGAAAATGATGAAGACTAATGAATGCAAAGACTAATGAAAAAGACTAATGCAAAGACTAATGAAAATGCAAAGACTGTAAGAACTAATGGAGTTAGTAATCATGGTCATTCCTCTGGATCCACAACTAGATTACAAGTAGAGCTGGGTCAGACTTTTTTTTTTTTTTTTTTTTAAAACCACAACCAAAACAATTGATCAAAGGCTTTTGGCTTTTTGTTTAGAAAAAAAAACAAAAACAAAAACAAATTGTAATTAACTTTTTAGTTTGTGGTAAAAATATTGTTTGAAAAAAGTTTTTTTTTATTTTTAAAGTTTCAGTTTTATTTATAATCAAATTTTATTGAGGTTTTAGGGGAAAGAAAACATTTCAGTTTCCCTATGATGTAATGCAGTAGGGATTTTTTGACCAGCTCTAATTTCAAAAAAGAAGCCTTTTCTCTGCCTTTCCTCTGATACTAGTGTGCTCTTGTTGATATGCCAGGGAAGTGAATGGGGGGTAATCAGCATAGGTAGTTTGAATCTCAGTTTAGCAAGGCAAGGTGGCAATTCCTCATTTATGCTATTCGCTTTCTTTCCCCTTGTGCTCTCATCTCTCTCCATTCCTTCTGCTAGGATATCATTCACCTCATACTACTCTGGTTGCTCAGACACTCCCAAAACTGATCATAGAATCACAGGGTTGGAAGGGACCTCAGGAGGTCATCTAATCCAACCCCCTGCTCAAAGCAGGACCAATCCCCAACTAAATCCAAGCCAAGACTTTGTCAAGCCTGACACCACCTCCCTAGGTAACCCATTCCAGTGCTTCACCGCCCTCTTAGTGAAGAAGTTTTTCCTAATATCCAACCTAAACCTCCCCCACTGCAACTTGAGACCATTACCCCTTGTTCTGTCATCTGTTACCACTGAGAACAGTCTAGATCCATCCTCTTTGGAACCCCCTTTCAGGTAGTCAAAAGCAGCTATCAAATCCCCCCTCATTCTTCTCTTCTGCAAACTAAATAATCCCAGTTCCCTCAGCCTCTCCTCATAAAAGTCATGTTCTCCAGCCCTCTAATCATTTTTGTTGCCCTCCGCTGGACTCTTCAATTTTTCCACATCCTTCTTGTAGTGTTGGGCCCAAAACTGGGCACACTACTCCAGATGAGGCCTCACCAATGCCAAATAGAGGGGAATGATCACATCCCTCGATCTGCTGGCAATGCTCCTACTTATACAGCCCAAAATGCCATTGGCCTTCTTGGCAACAATGGCACACTGTTGACCCACATCCAACTTCTCGTCCACTGTAACCCCTAGGTCCTTTTCTGCAGAACTGCTGCCTAGCCGCTCGGTCCGTAGTGGTGCATGGGATTCTTCCATCTTAAATGCAGGACTCTGCACTTGTCCTTGTTGAACCTCATCAGATTTCTTTTGACCCAATCCTCTAATTGGTCTAGGTCCTTCTGTATCCTATCTACCTCTCCTCTCAGTTTCGTATCTGCAAACTTGCTGAGGGTGCAATCCATACCATCCTCCAGATCATTTATGAAGACATTGACAAAAACCAGCCCCAGGACCAACCCTTGGGGCACTCCGCTTGATACCGTCTGCCAACTAGACGTGGAGCCACTGATCATTACCCATTGAGCTTGGCAATCTAGCCAGCTTTCTATCCACCTTGTAGTCTATTCATCCCGCCCATACTTCTTTAACTTGCTGGAAAGAATACTGTGGGAGACCGTGTCAAAAGCTTTGCTAAAGTCAAGGAATAACACGTGCACTGCTTTCCTCTCATCCACAGAGCGAGTTAGCTCATCACAGAAGGCAATTAGGTTAGTCAGGCATGACTTGCCCTTGGTGAATCCATGCTGACTGTTCCTGATCACTTTCTTCTCTTTGAAGTGCTTCAAAATGGATTCCTTGAGGACCGGCTCCATGATTTTTCCAGGGACTGAGGTACATTTTTGTACATTTGGCAAAGCATTGTCAACAAACTAACAAACAAAAAAAGGCCAGGGTTCTTTTTGGGTCAGAAGTATGATTTTTAAGTTGGCTCAGCAGTAACACCAAAAATAATTTAATCATTAACATGAGCCAGCATAAAGAAACAGGAGTACTCATACTTGTGCATACTAGTTAATGTATTAAAAACACACAATGAAGAAAATAGAGAAAAGTGTGCTCTGTGGTTACTAGATGTGTCAGGGAATTCCCCCCCCCCGCCCACCTCTTTGTTCTACTTGCTACCCTAACCATACAAACATGTCAAAGCATAAAGTACTTTGTGCCCCAGCTGAAGGCAAACACTGCCTGATGCTTTGCTGAATAGTAACAAGACCTTAATGCAACACAACATTAAGGGCTAGTCTATACTAGAAGTGCTACATTGGCCCAGCTGCACCACCATAGAGCATTTGGTGAAGACACTTTATGCCAAACAGGAGAGAGCCTATCAATATAATAAATCCATGTCTGCAAGAGGTGGTAGCTATGTCAGCAGGAGTAGCTCTCCCGCCAACATAATGCTGTCCACTATGCTGGTGCTTAGGCTTGTGTAACTAACATTGCTCAGGAGGGTGGCTTATTCACAACCTGAGCAATGCAAGTTATACCAAAGTGGTAGTGTCAACCTGGCCTAAAGGTCCCTCTGGTGGACAGAGTCTGGTCTCACTGGCAGCAGGTCCCTAAAAATGGTCTCCCTTCTGAATCCATCACACTATTCAATGATTCATAGGACTTGTGTTATGCCTGCTGCATTCAGTGCATCAAAAACAAGGATACACTACCTGCTTAGTCAGGCTGATTCAGCACTGAGAAACCTTTATTCTTCCTCAAATGTAAGAGATCATTGGACTGGAACCAGCAACCTGATGACTTGCCACGTAAGCGGCTCCCTCTGAATGCCCTAAATTGTTAAACCTTCTCCCTCCAGAGTTATTTTGCAGTTAACAGATGCAGGTTGGACAGCATGTACTGTAAAATGCTTGGAAAGCTCTGTACTGTTGATAGAGGTGGAACTAGTGTGCTCATCTTTTGTAAGGCATTGGTTACACCTGGAGTCTTAAAACAAAAAGTTAATAGGGAGGATGAATTCAATCACATCAACTCTTCCTTCAGTGAGTGGCAGGAATGACCATTCTACACTTCAGTTCCTTTAACAAGTGCCATGATAAATACAAGTAACTAGTGGCTCAGTTTTACAAACTACTGTTTAAGTCTTTCTCACTAACTCCATTAAAGTAAAAACCAGACAGTATTCAAAGCCAGGGGCACTGGCAAGTTGTTCTCATACACCTTGTGCACTCCCAGTGGAAATGCTGTCCAGTGCCACAACCCCAGCAGGGTGGAGGGGTAAACTATTCAACAATTATCTCCTTCAGCAGCAGATCAAAGGTATTTTTGAGGCTACATTGGTAAGTGCTGGATACACTGTTGCATACAGGATATTTTCTGAAAGCTAGGTATGATGTGGCATGCTGTTGAATGCTACTGTTGAAGAGGTGGAGCCCATCCCATTTAGCTGTCTCACCCAGAACAGACCAATTTGGCAACTACACACACAGAAAATGGGCAAATGGTATTACTGAATATGAATGTCTTCCTAATATTTAGCAGCCAGAGTTGAAGTCCTCCAATCCCCAGCAGTTATCTGTTGGCTAAAACTGTTCTGTTTTGAAGTAGTTTGAAGCATGGGGCAGACAAAAATAAATTTCTATTTGGAATGTGGAAACATGAATTGAATCAACATTTCCATGTTCAATTAAAGTAATATTTCATTTGAACTCATTTTAAATTCAGGCAATGCATCTATGAGGAGAATCTAGCTCTAAATGCACAAAAAAGAAAAGTAACCATGCCCCCCCCCAAATCCAGCAGTACTAAATCAGGTAATACAAAAGAAGCAGCAGTAGGAAAAGGAGAACAAATGAAACAAGTGGAGCAAAACAGCCTCCAGCAAATCCAAATGTGTGTGAACAGTGACATCTATAGGCCACAGAGAGAAATATTCCAACAGGCCATTGCTCCAGTCTGCAGCTTAAATTATTCCCAATAGTTTACAATGTAAAGAAAGCCACCCATCTTTAATGCTGTCAGAGGAGAACATGCCAGATGTACTTCTTTTGACGTACACCCACCTCTCACACAACACAATCCACACTTCTGTAAGAATTCTTCTTCACCTGTCAGGGTGGGCAGCTTCTGTTCTTTGTCTCCAAGCGTTCCTGTTGAGTGTGCCTTCCAAGCTCACTCCTAAATTTGTCCTCCTTCAGTGTTTTGCACCATCTTTTTCTGGGTCTTACCCATGCTCTTTGTTCTATGAGTACTAGATTATGTACTCTCTGAGCAACATACACCAACTTTTCTAACAATCAATACACTCTAGTATATAAAACTGCAGATATAGCATCAGAAGCAGAGATAATACTGGAAAGCAGCCAATATAAAGGAAAAGGTATATTAAGTTTAACCATAGTATGTATTCAGGAAAGTAATGCTTCTTGAGAAATCTTGGTATTTGATTGCATTGTTGCTTCTTTAAACATTTGTACTCTTCCCCTTTGCTACCTACTTGCAAATTATGCAGCTTGTAGTGCATTTTCCTCATTCTTCCACTGTACATTTGTGTATTTATTTTAATTATAAGTGACTCCTATGCAGAGTTAGCATCAAATCATCCACAGAATTGCAAATAAAGGTTAGTATACACGTCAACATTTTAAGGCATTTTGCAAAGTCTGAATTTGTAAAAAGAAAAGGAGGACTTGTGGCACCTTGGAGACTAACCAATTTATTTGAGCATAAACTTTCGTGAGCTACAGCTCACTTCATCGGATGCATTCAGTGTATTTTCCACTGAATGCATCTGATGAAGTGAGCTGTAGCTCACGAAAGCTTATGCTCAGATAAATTGGTTAGTCTCTAAGGTGCCACAAGTACTCCTTTTCTTTTTGCGAATACAGACTAACATGGCTGCTACTCTGAAACCTGAATTTGTAAAGGTACATTGCCAAGTTAGTGCTTTGGTCAGAGAACAGTAATAATTTTCTGGCTCCAAAGGAGTAAGTTTGCAAATTTAGGCCCTGATTCTACAAACACTTAACACAGACTTCAGTGGGACTTAAATCCTACTCTGTTCAGCAAAGCACCTAAGGGCATGCTTAAATTCTCTGCTAGATCAGGGACAGAAAAAGGACACATGGTAGTCAGAGACCACCATTTCAAATTAAAAAAGGCCTTTTCTGAAAGTTAGTTTGAACTTCATATATAGTGCCTGCTTTCTGATCCTTAAATGGCACTTTTCCAGCAGCAATTCCATCTCAACACACCAGGAAGGTAAACTGTCAGTATTAATCTAACAGAGGGGACAGATTGGGCAAAGCACCAAAGTGTTTGAAGTCATATTGTGCCAGAGGCAGACAAAAAAACAGAACCCAGGATTCCTTGCTTCTATTTCCCTTTCTAAATCTCTGTCACAAATAGTTCTGTGATGAGTTGTCTTAAAGGATATTTTCTTCATGTTCCAAATCCAGCAGTGTCCACATCACAACTACTGCTTTTCAGATACACTGAGTTCTGTCTTGCAGTCACAAAGAAACGGTCGGGTTGCAGAAGCAGCAGCGTGCACTGTCAGAATAACACTCCGGGTAAAAAAAATGGGTTATTCCACATTCCGTGGACAGTAATAACTACTAACAAGTTAACAGGCACCAAACTCACCTGCGGTAAAGTCTATGGAAAAAACAGGAAAGGATTAGCGATTAACTGAAATTGAGCACAAGTTTTGCACACATGCTCAGTGTGTGCAAGTTACTATTCTTTGGCTTCATAGCCTAGTACAAATATTTCAGTGTCTACTGAATCCGGAAAATTTTGATTTTGAAAATATCTGGGTAAAATATAATTTCATATTTTCATTCCTGGATGACTTTTTACTTGCTTTAATGTGTCCTGGATCTCTGTTTTAATATGGTATCCGACTTTTCACATTTCCACAATACAAATCACTACTCTCTCTTCCCAATTATAGAACATTTTTATACATCTGATAAAAAGGCCTGTGATTGTTACCCAAAGAACCTGTCGAAGTTATCAATCTGGCTACTGTTCAGCAACCTGCGTGAAAGATGGTAATCTCAGTCCACAAATGCCCACAATACAAAAGCCATCACCATAATTGGCACACCCGTTTGTCGGTTTCAGGGAAGATCTCAAAGTAGGCCAATTTATCCTCATACCTAAGCAAGTCCCTGACTAAATGGGGTAATCTGGGGAATCCTGCACTGCTGCTGTATGGACTGTACTAACTCTGGATAAGCTAACTTTGGTCTCCACAATTAATTTTTATTTATTTATTGCTAGGAAAGCTCAATTTACTTTAAAAGAAAGCACTGAGCTCAATCTAGCGCAATTGACCCCTAAACCCCACCCTTTCAAGCAGATAAACCAAGTTGCACTTTTTTTTTTTTAATTGACTTTCACCTTTGTGTGGCTTTTGGAAACCATATTAATTCTCCCTGATACAATGGGTTTCTTTTGAAGAACTATAGGACTTCAGAATTCCCTTATACAGTAGGCAAATACACACTCCGTTTTGGTCAATGTAGAACTACCCTTTGCTTTAAGGTTCTATGAAAAACCTTATATGTCTACCCCTTTCATAGAGCCTTTTGTAGCACCTCTATTAAGGCTTAGAATTTGGCATGCAGTTGTGGTAATTGTGAAAAACAGATCTACAATTCTAAAAAACTGAGCCTAATAGTTTTTAATCTGTTTTCCTGTGGTAGGCCCGAAATTTAGGTTTTATAAAAGCTTTTAATCAAATCTAAAGCCAACAGAACTATTTTCACTCCAGTGGAAACTAATTTTTTTTTGAAAGTAGCATTCCAAACTCAAACATTGCAGCATTGTGTGAGGGCACAAGAATGCAAAAATGTAGTTAGAAATGGATTATAAACAATTATTTTTATGAGCTAAAATTCAAACTTATAGAAAAACACACACACGGAAAGTAAATTAGCTTGAAGCATTGGGTTTTAATACTTTACAGCATTACTAACACCACAAAGGTAGGTATGTCTAATAGTGATTAAACATGACTGAGTTTCAGGGCATGAAACTGGAATTCTGGTTTCCTCACCTGCTCATTACAAGGATTTAGAGGAGGGTGAAAGAACAAGTAATGATAGTAGTCTAGTTGACATTTAACAAAAAACAAGCAGGAGAATGTCGCCTTCTGGTGTTTTTGAACAGCTAACGCCCATTAATTCACATTCAAACATACTGAAGTCAGGGGTGCTTCCCCTGCCAGTCACTTTGTCCAGAGTCTCAGAACCACTAAGCCAACATTTTCAGCATGCAAAGGTTGCATTTTCCATTTTGAACACTAAGTTTACTATTCTGAGACATTAGCAAAGATATAATTTTATCTGCTTTGGTACAGTAAGCTATTAGTAATTTGTATAATCTTCACGTTTGAAATAGTAGTTTACATGTGTTAGGTATAACTGGCATATAGTTACCCCCAGCTATAAAAGGTCAATAAATAAAAAGGCAGCTAAAAATATATGTTTTATTTATCAGTTTTCTAAAATGCAAAAAGTCAAAGATTAGTCACAAGTGACAAAACCAAAATATATTGCACTGTGTACAGAAAACATTGTTGACAAAAGGTTATGTCACATCATATTACAACATAAATTATAATTTTTCCCAACCTATCTAGAAGTGGAGATTTGTCATTTTAAAGTTACAGGGAAATATTTTAAATACTACCTTGTAAATGCACACACTTTAAAAAAATGCAAGGGTAAGTTTTTGTATAAACACATCCACAAAATGCTCTAAATACACCTTTTCCCTCCCTTTCACTAAGTTAGTTACAAGACATTCGTTAAAAAAAAATTAGCCAGAAAAGCATGCTAATGGTGAAAAAAAAGAGTACAAAGTGGTTGAGAAGTCCCTGAAAGTTGTTTGTATACTTTGAGAAATAAAGCTTTAAGAGTGCAATCACTCTGGTACAATTAAAATAATATATTTCTGCATGTAATAATGGCATATGCGCAATATGCTGGTATATCTGCACGGCTTAATTTCTGCACAAAACATCTAGTACATTGGACTTTATAAACACTGAAAAATTAAATTGGGTTTCCCATTTGAGTTAATATTTACACAGATTTAAGTTTTATCTTTTCACTATTAAAAACAATGGGAGTATGAGCTCTTGCTGGTGAGTGTTTCATACAACATTAAAGTGAAATGGTCACTCGTAAGTTGTGATTCTATGAGTTTTGTAAGTTCTTCCTGTAAGCTATAAAGATGAAAAACACCAGAAATACAGTTGTAGTAATTGTAAACACATTAAATGTTTTAATTTGACTGCAGCTGAATCTCTTTATACATTTCCCCCTGCTACCCTTCAGACTCAGTACTGCCATCCAGAAGTATTCTAAGCTTAAGTGTTCTTTATCTCAACACTTATTGGCAAATTCACCCTTTTTTGTCCTCTTCTCATTGCCAAGTAGTATAAAAGAACAGCTTCTGCACCTAATGCACAAATATCCAGATCCATACTATTCCAGAGGTACTACAAGTAAACTTCCTGACATCAAAGGATTCTACCCACATAGCTGAAGATCTCTCAGTAACCAAATATAATGAAATGAGTACTGTTATAAAAACCTTTTCTGTGTATAATAACTATTTTGACTTTGAGAAAAGTCAAACCCTCTGAACACATGCATGTTTAATGTTTATTTAGCCAGAACTGAAAGACTGGTGGCCAACGTAATGAAGGAACAAACTAGAAAGAAGGGTACACAAACTTATACCAATCTTTAACAAACAGGCAGTGGTAGAGACACAGTGTTCTTTTCTGCAGTTCAAGTTTTTGAACATATACTAGATATATTCGTTCTGAGAATTTATTTCAGTGTAATGAATAGTTCATAGCGTTTCAATGGTCATGAAAACAAAACATTACAAAGTTCATGGCTCTCCTTCATGTTCTCCCATACATTCACAATTTTAATCTGTAACCTAAAAATTTTATGAACAGATATTGACGTTAGTAATATGCTATTAAAATATTCCCAGCATTTAAATAACATGAATGGGAACAAAGAAGATGGGATCAACTAATTGGAGAAAGGATGCGAATTGTGAATCAAAATACCTGCAGAGTATCAACATTTTTCTTCAATATAGTGGAGCAATTCAGTAATTAACAGTGATTTCAAAATGTAAACTCAATTTAGTGCTGCATCATTACTAAGTGGATAGTTGAAGAAAACACAATTAAACTATGTATTTTACAGCACTCATTAACCTGATTACCAGATCTATAGGCTTTCATGAAAGCTTCTACAATTTATAGAAAAGTTTTAGGCATTTAAGTGAGAGTCTTTTTTTTTTAAATATATAAAGATTTTTGTTTCTAAAATTGCACTGTCCTCAACAGTGTACTGGAAAGATAAGGGATTGCCCCCATTCAAAGAGATTAATTCACAAATGACTTTTCTAGAACAAAAAATCCATTTGTTTTATAAACCAGATTCATTTGACTAGAAACAAGTTTTAAAACCTTAAGACATGCTGATGCATCATAGTAATTTAAAGCAGCTGCTTTTCTAAATAGTGCCAAATATTAGGTTTGTTCTTCACTGATTTGACTCAGGGTAGCCAAGTTGTTTTCTTCACTGGCTTCAATCATTTCATTAAGCTCCATTTCATGGATTTCTTCGTCATATGGTGTATAAAAACAGCTTCGTGTGTTGTCCTCACAGTAAATACACTCCTTCGAAAGAAATACAATAATGCTTTATGAGGATCTCTCACTAAGTGAACCAATACTTAAAAGTTGGGTCGACATAGCTGTGGCACGTATGCAGAGGTGGATTAAGGTTTCGTGGGGCCCTGGGCCAGAGCAAGTGTGGGACCCTTTCCCCACACTTCCTGCCTATAGCCCAGCCCCTGTTCTGCCCCTTCCCCCAACCCCTGTTCCACACACTGTCCCAGCCCATTTCAAGCACCACTGCAGCCCCCATTTGCTCTTTTCTGCCCCCCCCCCCCAACCACTGCAGCTCCAAACCCAGAGAAGCTCTGCCCCTTCCTCCTCCCACCAGGTCCCTAGGGCTGCAGCGGGGAATGAGTGCTCCCCCAGTCCTGAGGCAGCAGTAGGGAGCCAGAGCTCCTCCAGCACCTGGGCTGAGGCACAGGACTGGGTGCTGCGGCTTCCCCTGCCGCCCTGTGCTTCTGTGGGTGGATGGGGTTCGGGGCACTGGGGCTTCTCGCACCCCGCTTGCCCAGAGCTATCTGGGCTGACTTGTGCCTCCTCATACCAGCGGGAAGCTGGGGAGAGGGGGGGCGCGGAGAAGAGAACCAATTAAAGGGGAGGATGCGTGACCTTCCTACATGTCTCCTCCCTGCCCCCCATGTTACCTACTCTGTCCTCCAGCTGCCCCCGTCAGCACATTTGGCTACCTCCTGCCCTTCCTGGCGGCCAGGCTCAGGCAGGGAGCAGGATGGAGCTGCTCAGTGGCTGCTCTGTGCAGCACAGCCAGCTGCCTGGGAGAGAGCCTGGCTGGGAGGTGGGGGACAGTAACAGCAGCCCACTTCCTTCCGCGGACTCGGCTTCTGGGACAGGGGCCTAGCAAGCCGGAGCCCAGCGAGCCAGAGTCCCGCTCCCCAGCATGCTCTCTGTGCACCAGCTGCCGCCAGGGACAGAGCCTGGCTGGGGAAGGGCAGCAGCCTGCTCCCTGCCCAGGCTCGGCTTCTGAGGACAGGGGCCAAACATGTTGGGGGGAAAAGGGGGAGCTCCAGCTCACTCAGCCGTTTCCCCAGAAGCCGAGCATGGGCAGGGAGCAGGCTGCTGTCTCTTCCCAGCCAGGCGCTCTCTCAGGCAGCTGCTGTGGGCAGACTCCCAGCACAGCTGGAGAGGCTCTGGCCCCCAACCCTGCCGCTTGTCTGCTGGGGGTGAGGTGCCCACTTTGCCGGGACACCTAGGCAACGGCCCCATGGATAATATGCCATTGCATGTAGGGATGTGAAAAATTAGTTAAACTGACCTAACCTCTGATGTAGATGCAGATAAGGTCAAAGGAAGAATTATTTTGTGCACGTCAATGTTCTATATCAGTAGTTCTCAAACTTTCACACAGCAAGCCTGTGAGTATGAACCCCCTCCCCAATAAATTAAAAACTATTATAAATGCTGGAGGCAAAGAAGGGCTTGGGGGTGGAGGTCGACAGCTCATGACCCCTCACGTAATAACCTCATGACTCACGACCCCCAGTTTGAGAACCTGTTCTATATGATGGAATCTTGGACAGTCCATTTGTGGTCATCTGCAGAGGTGGTCTGTGATACTCTGTGCCTCAAGGGAACCCCCTGCACCCCCATGTTCATCCTTATAATATGACTGTGTGGTATCCAATGCAAAGTTTGTCACGTCAGGTGTCTTTGGAAGGCTCACGATGCACTGAGCATTGTTGTTACAGTAATGTTATAAGAAAAGGAGTACTTGTGGCACCTTAGAGACTAACTAATTTATTTGAGCATAAGCTGTAGCTCACGAAAGCTTATGCTTAAATAAATTGGTTAGTCTCTAAGGTGCCACAAGTCCTCCTTTTCTTTTTGCAAATACAGACTAACACGGATGCTACTCTGAAACCTGTCATTATGCAAGTGACGTTATACATTGTAATTTCATGAATATAGTTATGAGGCTGAAAATGGGTCATCATAGCTTAAAATAGGCCCAGGCAAAAACTCCCCAAGAGCAGAGGGGTAGTTCACACCTCATCAGGGCATGTATGGGACAAACCAAACCCAGCCCAGCCTCAGGAATAAAGGACATCGGCCTAGGCAGCAACAAAGGATCTGTTGGACTCTTGGGTGAGTCACCTCCTTTCCTTTGGTCAGTTCAGGACTGCAAGGAGATAATGCTCACCTGCCTCTGAAGGGGGGGGCGGGGGCGCAGAAAAGCCAAGAGGGAAGAAAGAACATGATAAAAGAGAGTCGTTTGCCATGCTCTTCCTCTCTTCCACCTACATCTACAGACACCACCACCACACGACTGAAGTGCTGATCAAAGGGGAGAGCCTGGCTGAAGGGCAACCAGCCAGCCTGCGGTGAGAAGCATCTAAGTTTGTAAGGGCACTGAAAATGTTAAGATCAGCTTAGAATGCGTTTTGCTTTTATTTCGCTTGACCAAATCCGACTTAGTGTGCTTTGACTTTTGAACACTTAAAATCTATCTTTGTAGTTAATAAATCTGTTTATTCTACCTCTGAGGTGGGTAAACTACGGCCCCCTCCTGCCCAACCCCTGAGCCCCTGGCCTGAGAAGTTAGCCCCTGGCCCCACCCCCTGCTGCTCCCCCTCCCCCGCTGTTCCCCTTCTCCCACAGCCTCAGCGCACTGCGTCACTAGCACAATGCTCTGGGCGGCAGAGCAGCTGCAGAGCTATAGCCTGACCCGGTGCTCTGTGCTGCGCAGTGGAGTGGCTGGCTCCAGCTGGGTGGCACGACTGCACGTCCTCGTGCTCTGGGCGGCACGGCTCTAGCGCCGCCAGCCACTGGTGCTCTAGGCAGCGCGGTAAGGGGGCTGGGGGGGGTTGGAGAGAGGGCAGGGGAGTTGAGAGTGGTGGTCAGGGGGTGGGGGTGTGGACAGGGGTCAGGGCGGTCAGAGGGCAGGGAACAGGGGAGTTGAATAGGTGCAGGAGTCCGGGGGACCAGTCAGGAAGGAGGGGGGGTTGGATGGGGCAGCAGGGGGCAGGAGTTCTGGGGGTGGTCAGGGAGAAAGGGTGGGGTCCCGGGGGGCTGGGGGGAGAGGAGGAAGAGAACCAGTTGGGAATGAGAGGAGGGGTTGGATGGAGCGGTGGGGGGTTGTTAAGGTGGAGGTCCAGGGGCGGTCAGGGATGGGGGTGGTGGTGGATGGGGCAGGAGTCCCTGGGGGGCTGTCAGGAGGCGACAAGCAGGGGAGGGTTGGATGGGGTGGGGGCCAGGCCACGCCTGGCTGTTTGGGGAGTCATAGGCTCCCCTAAATCGGCCCTCCATACAATTTTGGAAACCCGATGTGGCCCTCAAGCCAAAAAAAAAAAAGTTTGCCTGACCCTGTTCTACCTGAAGCAGTGTGTTTGGTTTGAAGTGTGTTAGAGAGACTCCCCTTGGATTAACAAGCCTGGTACATATCAATTTCTTTGTTAAACTGACAAACATATAAGCTTGCAGCATCCAGCAGGCATAACTGGACACTGGAAGACTGAGGTTCCTAGCCTTGTGTCTGGGTCTGGAGATATTGGCTAGTGTTATTCGGTTGCACAATCCAAGGAGCAGCTTACATGCTAGAGGCTGTGCGTAAACAGCCCAGGAGTGGGGGTTCTCACAGCATAGCACGGTAAGGCTGGCTCCCAGAGTCAAGGATTGGGGTGACCTAGCAGATCACCAGTCCAGATAACAGAGGGGAACGGCACATGGTCCACTAAAAACTTCTGCAAGCTTGCCAGGCGTAAGGGGGCTAGGATAACGTAGTGGTAAATGCATCAGTTCCAGAGACAAAAAACTTCTTGGCAAAAGAAGGGGATAGATTGCTGTCGGATGTAAAACATGGCTACTGTGTTGTCAGTCATGACCTGGATAATCTTTTATTGGACCAACTTCTGTCAATGGAAGAGACAAGCTTTTGAGCTTCAGGCCTTAAAGAAGAGCTCTGTGTAGCTCAAAAGCTTCTCTTTAACCATCAGAAGTTGGTCCAATAAGAGATATTACCTCACCCACCATGTCTCTTTAGGACCAACACAGCAACAACCACCCTGCAAACATGTTCTGGACTGTCATTCCCCGTAGCCTGGGAAGAAGTTACCCTAAAAATTGGAATTAAACTGTCTCTCAATGTAGTTGATCAAGTTTTCTGTGCAACAACTATAAAAATGAGTCTCAACAGCAAATGAAGACTTACATAATAAAGGAGTAGTATTAATCGATTTAAACTTACTGAATTAGCAACTGCTTTTGGAAGTCCACCCTTCTGGATCCATGGATGAACTTCAATAAGCTCTCTCTTTTGTTCTTCTGTAAACTTTGGCTGGAATTTTTGCATTTGCTTTAGTTTTTGTTTGTCCTCTTTTAAAACCATTTCCAAATTTCTAAAATAAATGTATTTAGAAATTGAACTGCACAGTTTTAAGGACCTAAAGTCTAATTTTTATCTGGCTTGCACATACAAATATCTTGTGGAAAGCTAACATTTTAAGCCCCCCCCCAAATCTATGTTAAACTTACAACCAAAAGTAAGTCTGAAAGATGTTATGGTTGTGTCAGCATCTTCAAGTTTGCAGACAGACCACTCCTGTGCCTCTGCTGATAGCTCATTGCTTTCCTGAAGTGCAGCAGGGAAAACAGACTATCCCTTTTCAGAGTGACTCTTCAGAAACCTGCTGGCAGCATCTGTGAAACTGACAAGAACGTTGTCAGTTGCACTCTGCTGCTGCTTAAGAAAGCTCAGAGCTAGGGCAGATACAGGCACCAGAGGTATTTACTAGAGAGAGGAGAGCTCAAAAGAGTCTGGACTTCTGATAGGGGTTAGAACAGAAAAAAGGAGACCTGTTCTTCTACAATAGGCCGCACAGTCAGGCAACTCTAGAATTACAAGTGACAGAAAACGCTCCTCCTTTCCAGGAGTCAGAGTGGGTGGGGAATTTGGTTCTGGGGCGTTGAATTAAAATTTCAACAACATTTACTAGTCAGGTGCTGATATGGAAGATGAAACCCCAAAGCAGAGTCAAAGGACAGCACCCTGGTAGGAATCCCAGTACCTTTTCCTATTCCTGCTAGCAGGAATAGGAATAGATTGGCTTCTCACTTAGGTGTCACACTTCCACTGTCTTTCATATCAGCCTCTATGCTTGTGGGTTTAAATCTCTGGTTATTAGACACTGTTCACTGGAATAATATTTGAAACAATATACTTTTGCAACTGTTCCTACTCAAAAATTCTAAGACTTGGTCTACAACTAAAACTTAGCTCAAACTAGTTATATCACTTATGGCTGTGAAAAATGTCACGCTCTGTGCAATGGAGTTAGGTTGCCCTAACCCCCACTATAGACAGAGTCAGGTTGACCAAAGACTTGTTCCGTCAGCCTAGCTACCGCCTCTTAAGGGAGTGGATTTGCTACAGTGACAGAAAAAACGCCCTCTGTTGCTGTAGTAAGGTCTACACTCCTGGTGCAGCTGTGCCACAGTTGCATTTGTAGTGTAGACATACACTAAGTCTATATTTATATCACATTAATAGGGAACACTCAAGTTAACCACCACCCCAGGCTTTATAAATCTAGAGGTCAAAGTTCAACCTCTTTTCGCTCCTCACAGGAGATAACAGGCTTCTCTTTTCACACACCTACCTTATCAAAACTGCAGTTACTGAAAGACAGATAAAGGAGGAGAATCCAAATCAAGTGTTTTAAACTAAGGGTTTACTCACTGCTTGTGGGTCCTTATCCTTCCTAAGGTGCAGAGAGTGGGGCTTTGTGAGGAGCAGGGGATGTGTGTGTTTATAGGGTAGGGAAAGGATTTAGACAGGAGGCAAGTATTTGAATGTGGAGGTTTTCAGTGAAATAGCAAGAGTAAAGTGATTTGCATACTACAATCACCATGCACTCCAACTGATAGAAGTGTAACTAGTCAGACTAAAAGGATTTGTATGTATACGATTGTCAGTCAGTAACTGTACAACAACATCCTCAGCCAACACCATAGTTTAGGACCATATTAATCCTATTGAATTGGACTTATCCTTGTTTCTATAGCTATCAAATACATCCATCTTTCAGGCTAGTAAACAGAAAACACACTAAAAAGAGACCAAGCTTGAAAAGCAGAATGACGTAACGGCTTAGTCCATTCAGGGTCAGATAATCTTTACTGAAATAGCAGTTCATCTCTTCTCCCCCTTAGCATCTCTGCAGCTCATACAGGAATAAAAGGACTTAGAGTTACCGGGATGGTATCTGGTAAGTCATCATAACAGCGTCATCTGTATTTGCCATCAGTAACCAGATAGGATCCTGAAGGACATATTTAATGAAATGTTCACTGTTTTCCATTTCAGCGTTCTTTTTTGTATTATGATTATTTTCTGAGGAATCGATGCTTCCAAAATATTTGCTGGTATGACTTGTCTCACTACTGCCTTTAAAAATAAAAAAAGTGGCTTTTATAATAAATGTCAAATGTTCCATTTAAGTACACTGTTTGAACCATATTTTCTTCCATAACAGGCAAACCCTTTTAGCCAATCAAAATGCCTGATGAAGGTATACAATAGAGAATCCCCTTAAAAGTCTCTGAGTAGGTCATCTGTGTTAACCTCCTACATCGGGAAGATTCCCTCAATAGCTGTTGCTGCCGAACATGGAGTAGAAAATTTGGAATGAAAAAAAAAAAGGTAACTAGAATACATTCATCTTCCTTTGGGCTATTACCCAGAAAAGACTGCAGCTAAGAAAGGAACCCTATCACACTATTATCTGAACACACGACAATGTTACCGACAAGCTTTTTTTAATTATAATTCTAAGATCTTTAGTTTTGATTAAAGAAACAAATACTTTTCAGTTTAAATTAGTCCTGTTAAATAGAAAATGAAGGAAAAAACAAAACACATTATTGATCTGTCACAATTACCTCAAACATCTTCCTACCTGGCCTCACAGCCTCTCTACAACTAAGATAGCATATGTTAGTTGTTCCAAATGCAGCCCAAAGAAAAACATTTAAACAGAAGTCAACGTTTCTCCATTTTCAACAGGTTATTACAGCAGTCCGAGACAAATAAAGCTATATGAAATTTTTAAATATCATAAGATTGACCGTAAATTAGATTTAAAAAGAAGAGTATGATTTTACTGTAAAGCACTTGGGGTCAAAGTGATATCTGTAATAGCTCACAATCCCGCTCTTAATGTTTCACAAGGCATGATTATATTCAACCAGGAAACATCACCTGTTCCGCTCCCTGACATGCCACAGCCGTTGGATCCAGATCCCAGCGACTCGGCAGCTGCTGATACGCCACTTCCTGATGAACCTGAGCCAGTGCCTGAACATGCATCCTCTTGAAGTAAAATATGAAGTAAATCACTGTACGTAGAGAGAGCATCGCTATTTTGAGCTCCCACTGGAGAATCAATCTGGGTGAGAGGAAGGGGAAAAGGAAATCATGACCATTTATTCACTAATATTTATGTTAAATATATGGGACAGACTGAACTCAGTTCTTTACATAAAAGTAAGTAAAAGTACCTTTTCATAGAGAAAGGACCAGCTGCACAACACACAGGTAGTCTGACTGATAATTAATTAAGGAGGTAGAAGGAAGTGGGTTAATAGGTTTGTCGGGTAATCTTAGTCAAATAACTACATATTCTTTTTCAACACAAGTTAAAGCTTAAACATCTCTCTTCAATGTAAGGAAATAGTTTGTCAAAAGGTACAGTATTAATGTATGTCACTCTGCTGGAGCCATCTGACTTCTTCTGCAGCATCTAGATTCTACTGGGACAGGAAAGACTAGGAATCGTCCCTATTGTAACAACTCAAAAATAAAAAAGTGACATTTGCTACAATAGCTATCACCATTGCTGTAAAAGGGAAAAAAGATAAGGCTTATCTACACACGGTTCCCTAGGGGAAGAAGCTACATGTGTATAAGCATCTTTATACTGGTTTATAATTAGTGCACTCTAGGGGATTGGACCAATAACTGTACTTTTTTATAGTACAGTAACAGTATTTTTTTTTCTAATCGGGGCTCCTCAACGCTGTAGGAAGTGTCGATCCCACTATAAGTTCACATGCACCCTTTGTGCACAAGACCAGAGGCACACAAGCCATTTGTGCTGGAGCCACACACCTCTGTACCTCCTTGTACATCTGTATAAGGGAAGAGTGGGCACAACACTCCGTCAGTTCTCTTGCAATTCAAGGCCTATACTGCTGAGGAGTGCTAAAAGTGGAAACGGGACAGGTCATAGGATCCACATTGACTACATCTCAAAAAGCCTGTGACTGTAAGGTAAGCAACCGTTCCGAGTATGTGACAGTGTGGAACTCCACTCAAGGTGGCCAGCAAGCAGTATCTACTGGCAGCAGTACCTGGACAGTGTGAGGGAGAGTCTCGTCTATATCAGTCAAACAGAGACTGAAGTACTGCTAGTCTGAACTTGGCATCTGCCTGGGCAGCCATGTCAAGTGCATAATGCTCAACAACAGTTAGTGGGTTACTCCAGGCATCTGCCCTACAGATCTCAAGGACTGGCATGTTCCTGAAGCAATAGGAAGCTGCTGCCCTGGTGGAGTGTGCATTAAATGTCCAAAGGAAAAGGCTTGCTAGCCAACTGATAGCAGGTGGAAATACACAGTGTATTGACATTTCTAGGCTTGACCTTTCAACATGCTGGATATAGCCATGCGGAAGAGGGGGGAGAGAGTCCTGTGCTGAGAATCCTGTCCTGAAAGGCTGTTTCTTGTTGAGATAAAGCAGGCCCTGCAAACATCCCAAGTAGGACGCTTCTTTTCTCCAGCAAAGAACGAAATTTCAGGAAGAAAAGCAGTAAGGTCAAACTGGTTCACACGGAGTTCTGAGATCACTTTAGGGAGGAACTTAAGGTGCAATTTCACCACCATTGTGTCCCTGTTGAAGGATGTTCCGGTCATAAGTGCTTGGAGCTAATTGACTTTCCATGCTGATGTGATGGCCAGGAGTGAAAGTCTTGATGGTGAGGTGGTATAATAATCACTGTGAGAGAAGTTTGAATGGAGGTTCCATAAGTTGCAGGAAAACAATGTGGGGAGTTGGGACTCTAATTAGAGAGCAGGGATGAAGAAGGCTCTTGAGAAACCTTGACACTAGAGTCAGAGAAGACTGAAAATGACTATCAGAGCAGAGATGGGGGGTGGGGGGAATCTTTTCAACTTTGAGGCATTAGTCCTCTTGCTGGAGGTCTTTTGGCTTTGTAAAACAATCTCCTGAACCTATAAGGAGTAGTCTGTCAGTCCTACTCATCCAATCAACGTCCAGGCAATTAGGTGTAATGACTGTGGGTCTGAGTGAAGTATTTGACTCAGATTCTGAGACAGTATGTCTGGACATATGGGAAGGCATACTGGGAGGCTGGCTGGACACATGCACGAGATCCAGCAGCTAAAGCTGCTTCAGCCAGTAAGGGCTACCATAACTATAGCCTTTTCCCATCGTATCTTGGACATTATCCTGCAGATCAGGGGGGTGGGGGAAATCAGTGAGAAAACATAGGAGTTCTTGAGACCAAATGAAGAAAGGCTTCTACAAGGGAGGCTGGGTTCACAACCCCTCTGAAACAGAAATCCCTATATTTGACACGGTTGAATGTGGCAAAGAGGTCTACAGTAGGGGGTCTCACACTGGTGGAATATCCTGTCAAGAATGGATTTCTGCAGTGACCACTCAAGACTAGTTAAGTTCCAGCTCAAAAAGAGCGCCAGGTCATTGCTGACTCCCGGACGATTTTGAGCTACCAAGATTGTCCCATGCTGATGACGCCATTCCCAGAACTTCATGGCTTCCAAAAAGAGATAGGATGATTGAGGGCCTCCTGTTTTATATAGTGCACTGCCACTATATATAGTGCTCTGCCAATGTGCCATCTGTCTGCACCACAGAGTCTGAAGAACAGGCAGGAAAGCTACACAGGCTAGCCTGACTGCCCTTAGTTCCAACAAATTCATGTAGAGCTTCAGATGATTCTGACACCATGAGCCTTGCATCTGAAGGTGGTTCTATTGGGTGCCCCAGCCTGTTCTGGATATCTGTAACTAGCATAATCATTGGGGAGGAACCGAAAAGAGTATTCACTCATGTTCAGTGGATCTAGCCACCACATGTGGTCCTGTGGGACATGAGGACAAACTATAACTCATCTGCTCATATGATGCTTGGATAGGAGTAGGTGGTCCTTGACCACTGTTGTGGAGTCCACAGATTAAGTGTCAGATATACAAATGCAGACATATGGCCTAAAAGTTCAAGGCATGTAAGTGCTATTGTCAATCTGACCACACGTCATGCACTAATCAACTAAAGAGACCAGAACCTGTCCTGCAGCAGACCCCTTTGCTGATCTGGAGTTGATTAGAGCTATTATCTCTACCAACGGAAAAGGACAATTTCTTGTAGGTCACCAGGAGTCCCAAGTGGGAAAACTGGGAAAGAATGTGATCTAGGGCTGTTTCAATCTTTTCCTGGGACCTGCCTCTTATCAGCCAGTTGCCTAGATGGGGATTCCTGGTTTCTTAGATGTGCCATCTCTACAGCCAGGCACTCAGTGAACACACTCTTGATGCTATGGAGAGTCCAAAAGGCAAAATCCTGTACTGATAATGGTTGGGACCCACTGTGAACCTTATGTATTTCTAGTGGGCCAGATGGATGGAGATGTGGAAGGATCCTGCAAGTCGAGAGCCATGAACCAGTCTTGAGCGTGAAGCAATGGAAGCAAGCGTAACTTAAGACATTTTATATATATATATATATATATATATATATATATATATATATATATATATATATATATATAATGTCTTAAGTTAAGCATATATATTTTATTTATTTGTTGAGTATCCTCAAATCTAGGACAGGATGAAGTACCAGGAGTTTGAAGCCCTCTTCCCATGTTCCTGGGGAACCTCTTCTACAACTTCTAGATGAGGCCATTTCTGTTTCCAACAGTTTCCTGAGACACGGATTCATAAAGAGGGATGGGGAAGAAAGTCATGTTCTGTGGACTGGTTCTGGTGCTACTCTTGAACACCTCATCGATTCTGAGGATGTGTCAGTGCAGCAGAGTTTAGAGTCAGGGTTGAGATAGCTGTTGTCCTCTACTGTACTTCAGATGCTCCTTTGCATCACATTCTGTCTCTATTGTAAAACTGCAGATGCTGCCTCTGCTGATATGCAAGCTGAGGGCAGGACATGTGCATCTACAGTTGGATCCAAAACGGACACATGCCATAACTATATGGGTGTTTCTTTGGGCATGAAACCTGTGTGTAGACCATCCCAAAGTTTAGTGGGGTGACTAAAAATTGAGGTTGGGCAGAGGAGTTAGCAAAAGAGGTGACATTTGTACAGACTAATTCTAACAGCAAAAACAGAGCTGTATAGGAAGTTCTACCTAGCTTTCTTTCATGTTGAAAAGAACTCTCAGTAAAAAATTTCACAGCAGGTACAATAAAATTATGTTTTGAAGGTTTACGAAAAAAATATGGACTGAACATTTTAGGAAGCTCAGACAAGTAGTAAAAATTTACAGTGAAAGCGTCAACAAGATGAACAGGTTGTGGTTAAGTCAAACACTAGGAAACATTTTCTACCTCAACATCTACATCTCAGAGCAGGTATAACTGAAAAGCTGCCTTAACAGTTATATTGTAAAGGTTTTGTTGCAATATAGGTCAAAGATACTTGGAGATTCAAGCTTTTGACTGAACAGAATATATTAAAAATAGAAAATTAGCTCAAATATAGCAGATGATACTGAATGTTCTACATTTCCGGGTGGGAGTGTAAGTTTAATTTTCATGACTAGCATAAACACAGAAATAACTTGTTTATGAAAATTGAATTTTCCACTCTATCATCTTGCCAAAGTGCAAGATATCAAAAATGTAATTCGTACATCAGTCCCCGTTTCAAGTCAATCGAGTTCAGAATTTCTCTTTAAGAAATGTAACGTAACACAATTAAGATGAATGTTAGATGAAGAATTTGACGGAGATTGAGAGAGAGTCCTAAAAAAAGTTACACATATGAATTGTTCAGACCAGTGATCTATCTAGTCCAACAGAGTCTCTGAAAACGGACAGCATTAGATGCTTCAAAAAAAGATGCAAGAAAACCTGCTACAGACAACTATAGAATAAACTGCCCAGTGGGGAAGTTTCCAATTTTTGAGTTAGCAGTTGATTTATGTATTAAAATAAGATTTTTTTAAAATTAGCATAAAAGTTAATATTAATCCTATCTAATTTAACTAGATATCCTCAGCTAATTAATGATTTTAAAAAAAATCAGATATTACACTCTCAGCCTCAATGATGATATTTACTGGTAAGAGAACTCCATAGGTTAATCAGGTATCATATAAAAAGACAATTACCTTTTCCGTTACTGGTGTTCTTAGAGATGTGTTGTTCATGTCTATTCCACAATAGGTGTGCGTGCTCGCCACGTCCACTGGTGCTGGAAGTTTTTCCCCCTAGCAGTACCCGTAGGGGGGGAGCGCCCCCCACGACCCATGGATTGGTGCCTGCAGGCACAGTATAAGGGGAGCTGCGCGCCTTCTTGCCAGACAACTTCGACAGAGGGGAAGGAAGGTGGGATGTGGAATAGACATGAGCAACACATCTCGAACACCAGTAACGGAAAAGGTAACGGTCTTTTCTTCAAGTGATTGCTCATGTGTATTCCACAATAGGTGATTCCAAGCTATGCTGGGAGGTGGATAGGAGTTCACAAGTTCCAGGACGGAGGACAGCCCTGCTGAACCCAGCGTCATCCCTGGTTTGGGGGGGGGGGGGGAAGAAATGATCGCATAGTGCGAGGTGAACGTGTGAACCGAAGACCACGACCATGTGGCAGCCCTACAAAGTCCTGGATGGGGACATGGGCCACAAAGGCAGCCGACAAGGCCTGCGCTCAAGTCGAATGTGCCCTCACAATGGGTGGCGGGGGACACCTTGCAGCTCATAGCAGGAGCGGATGCACGAAGTGATCCGATTGGAAAGCCGTTGAGTGAAATCAGCTGGCCCCTTGTGCACTCAGCCGAGGCTTAAACAGACTTGCAAATCTTGCACCTTTCGCCGATATGGGTTTCTCCCAAACAGCGCAAACAGTCTGCGTGCAGGTCACTACTTGGCATAGAACGCCTACAAGAGACGTATGACTTAAACCCCGGGGCATGTCCTGGCCCGGGCTCAATGACTAACTAAACTAACTGAATGGCTAACTAACTACAGGTACTAACACTGAACGAAGGAACAGTTCTTGGGACAAGCTACAGCAAAGCTGGAGCAGAGCAGTTCTGACACCTTCACTGGCAGCAAGAAGGAACTGAGGGGGGGGTGGTACGCAGCTCCCCTTATACTGCACCAGGTAGGTGCCACTCCAGGTGGCGCTCCCCCCTACAGGTACTTCTAGGGGAAAAACTTCTGGCACTGGTGCACATGGCAAGCACGCACATCTATTGTGGAATACACATGAGCAATCACTCGAAGAACAAGTATTTCCTTTTGTCAGTTTTAATTTGTTGCGTTTCATTTTTGTTAATGTCCCCTTTTTTTATATTAGGAGAAAGGATAAATGAAAACACACAATTTACCTTCTTCATGCCATCTCCCTTTTTATTAGTCTTTTCTAAACAGTCCCTATTTTATCAATCCGTCTCCATATAGTTATAATCTCTTGGACCCTTCTATTTCTGCTCTCTCTCTCAAATAGGGTGATCATGATTGATCATTTGAGTACGCCACATGAGGTCATTCCATTGGCTCAGATAATGACATTTTCAGTATTATTTTTCATCCCATTCTTTATACATTCTAACATTTGTTTGCTTTTGACTACCACTGCACACTGTACAGAAGTTTCCATTGAGCTGTTCAGTGATATTAGGTCATTTTCCATGTAGTTAGTTACTTTCAAACCCAACCATGAGCATGAGTAATACAAATTATTCCTTCCAAAGTACAATGCTTTGTATTTGTCAACAATTAACTTTTTCCTCTCAAGTTTCTCACACAGTATTCTCTAGAGGTGCACCTATTACATTAAAGCATTGGTTGAAAACTTGATACAGGGAAAACATCTAGTAAGCACACCTTGTACTTTAGAAATTAATCCGGACTATGTGTCTTACTACTTGAAAGCAACCCCCTTAAAATAATAAGCTTTATGATACATTGTGGGTAGAGTAGTTAAAAAAAATCATCCAAAGATCTAAATTCAGAAAATTTTGACCAACCCTAAATATGGATTAGTCTTTTTTTTTTAGTGGTTTCAATCTAATTAACCTTTAAGAGGAAAATACTGCATGCTCAGCTTAAACTAGTTAAGGCTTATAAAAATCACATGGCATTCATTGTGCGCTCTCTCTCTCCCCAACGACACAGGGGTATCTGGATCTTGCTTAATATGCCAAGAAAAATGGCTATAGCTCCACAGAGCATAATTTAAACACACAAACGCCACTGTAAGACAATTCTATGAAGCAAAAAAGTTGTACGTATTGGTTAACTCCTTTGCATTATAGACTAGGATTTCCCACTGAACGCTAAAGTAAAATGCATCAGAGATTCTTAGTGTTGAAAATAAAACACTGGACGATGGCAAGGTCCAAACATTTTGGAGATAGGAATTCCAGGGCATATGCATTAGCATCAATGTATTTGGCATCAACTGCATCAGAAAATCCAAATGCCCAATAACTATTTTTAGGGATTCCATATAGGTTAATACGGCTAATGTCATTTACTACAATTAACTGCATAATATTTTATGATTCATAAGTACACAACAGTATACATATCTTGGGTATGTGCGTGCACATGTGCACCCCCCACAGTACATAAGTTTTTAAGGGCTAACAGGGGTCCAAATCATCTCACTATTAGCCTACCTCAGTGTTGGAATAATGTTTGCTATACAGGATTTAACAACAGAGATCCTCAGATTTTCTGAGTTTAAATTCAACAAAATCCAACACCCACATGTTGATCCTTGAAATTTAAGGAATGTGAGGTAAAGGGGAAACTGACTGATGGTCTGTACAATTTTACTATACCAAGTAGACCAAGGAAAAGCTACAATGGTGGAAAGATACATATATTAATTCATTTCCTCATTTCATTTGCCAAATGTACTGTACTTTCTGCACATAGGACTACGAAGAATAGGTATGTTCAAAGTGTAAAGATGTATTTTTTTCTGGAAACTATATGCAAATACTTACAGGAGAGGATCCTTTTCTGCTGCTATCATCAGTTATGGGTTTGTCTGTGGCTCCTCTTTCAATTAAAGCGCCATGTAAACCAGCAGCAGCTCCACTTTCAGCACTTTTGGGGGTTTCTTCTAATTGCAGAAGGTTTAGCTGTAGAGGAGAACTGCACCTTGACTGGAACAAAGGTGGTGAGGTGTGATCTTGAGGCCCAAGAGACTGCGGCGTGGAGGAACGGGATGGATCATTTTGTGATTCCATGGCAGGAGCCTTTTTGCTTTCTGCTAGTGTATTATAATGGAATGGTTGTGTTGGAAAGAATGTCTGTCGAGGGAAAGGATTTGGGGCAGCTAACGGCGGCTGTGTTGAAAACACTGACTGTGAAGAGGAAGTAGGATCAGCAGAAAAGTTAGGCTGGCCATTGTAAAGTATCTGGGGTAAATTATTGTTCATTTGAGGGTACATGTAGTTGGGGAGCACAAGTGCTACCACTGGTGTTACAAGAGGTGCAGAGAACTGCGATGGCTGCATAGGACAGTTATTTCCAGAGTCTGGTAAATCACTGAAACCAGAAAGGCGAGCCTCAGGACCTGGTGGCACAGTTCCTGCTGCTGAAAAAACTGGGAGTGGATATGCAGGCATAGTAGCAGGGAAAGACATGGCTGAATGGCTAGCTTGAGAAGTATCTGATGGTGACCAAGCTGTACTATTTAGACCTTGCAGAGGGAACTGATGAGGGGGATTGGGTCCAGAAGTTGTACTGTCAGAGGATTCCTGTGGTTTAATTCGTTTTGGTTTTGATTTCCTGTTCTTTCCACTTTTCCTCCAGGACTGATTTATTCCAGAAGTACCATTTCTTTGCCCACGAGCACCTGGAACACAGTGGGGAAATAATTACATCAAATTGTGAAGTGTCCCCTTCAAGTCATCCTCAGAAGCTGCTGAAAATTGTGTCTGTTGCTCTATTCCAACAGTTCCAATGGAACTAACTAGGGAGGAGTCAGGTTCACTTTTCCACCTCTGGTGCAGAAACTTGGCAGGAGCAGCTATATTAGCACAATTGCAGAGAGAGGAAAATCAAGAGGAGGGGGAAAAAGCTGTGCATTTTGTGCCCAAAATGCAGTCCTTCGCCTCTTTGGCCAACAGTTTTGATTCAGTGACTTCAGTTTTTGAGGAGCGAGTACCTCTAGAATTCTCTCTGGCTAATAAAAACAGCAACTACAGAAAGGCAATTCTAGCCCTCTGTTTTAGAGAATCACTGACATGCACACCTTTAATTTAGGAAGAAACTATAAAGACTCAAGCAAGCAAAAGAGGTGCAGACAAAAGAGGGAATAAATCCAAAACAAAAGATGTAGCAAAATTAGGAGAACGGGGGGTGGAGTTTGGAGTCGCCCCCCCCCTTTTTTTTTTTTTGAGGAAAAGATCTTAGTAGAAGAGAGTGTTGCTTTATTTTATGTGGAAGACTACACTAAAAATCTCTTTGTTACGAACTAAACTGGTGTCAGTAGTCAACTGGATTGATAGATGAAAGAAATTAATAAATTTCACATATTTGAAAATCTCAATTCTGATGCACACTTGCCAGAAGGCAGGGAAGAAAGTTTCTCAATTATCAGTGGTGTTAAACATCTTGCTGTGGACTGTGCACAGTATGTAGATGTCTATAGCCACCATGATACATGAGCCATAATTAAAAATGGAATTCTGCCCTCTCAGACTGAGTTTGACACTGCTGATCTAAAATCAGTTCAATACATTAGTTCCCTACCCCATAATATGACCATCTTTGCATGATCATTTTCATTCATCACCATCACAAGATTACTTATAAGTGAATTTATCCATCAGTTCCAAAACTTGGAATGAGACTGCCCCTTTGTTTTTAATATTAATGTAAAATGCACTAGCACACAATTTGTAGAAGTTTACATCCTGCCATAAAGAGGTTAATAGAATTTGAATCTTCTGTTAAAATATTGATCATATACACTGTAGAAGTGAAGAACAATTCCATACATAAGTTTAAACATTACTTTTATGGATTTGATTCTCAGTTGCTAACTTTCAAACAAGATATTCATTGATGAAATATTTTGTCCTCACTTGTCATGGCAACTTGTAGTACAGTAGAACCTCAGAGCTAAGAACACCAGAGTTATTAACTGACCAGTCAACCACAAGCCTCATTTGGAACTGGAAGCGCACAATCAGGTAGAAGCAGAGACAAAAAAAGCAAATAGAGTACAGTACTGTGTTAAATGTAAACTACTAAAAAAATAAAGGGAAAGTTTAAAAAAAAGATTGACATAGTAAGGAAACGGTTTCTGTGCTTGTATCATTAAAATTAAGATGGTTAAAAGCAGCATTTTTCTTCTGCATAGTAAAGTTTCAAAGCTGTATTAAATCAATGTTCAGTCGTAAAACTTTTGAAACAATGGTTTGTTCAGAGTTACAAACATTTCTGAGTTACGAACAATCTCCATTCCTGAGGTATTCGTAACTCTGAGGTTCGACTGTATGTATGTTTTAAGGACCTAGTAACAGAATCCTTGGTGGTTCCCCACTGTGAGGGTGGGAGAACCTAACCATGCCCAGTTATCTACATTGCGTGGTTCCTTACTATTTGCAAGTGGGGGGAGGGAGTGCTCTGTCCTTTGTGGGCCTTCTTAAGTCTCTCCAGATGAAAGTCACAACCCCAAAGATGTTCAGGGATAATTCCTCCCTGCAGCTGCAGTAAGGGGGTGTGTTTGGCAAGTCTATAGTGCTACCAGCGATCCAGCACCAAAGTAGTGGGTTTTGCGGAGATTGCTCTGGCTGGGCCTCTGAGTCAGGCTCTGAGGTCTGCTATACTCTCCTCTAGGTCAGGGTGAAGGTATCCTGGCTACAGGTTCCGTCCACAGCTTCAGGAGTCACTCCTGCAGTCTGCTGCTTAGGGCAATCCTACTCTTCCCCCACAGGTGACTGCAGTTTAAAAGCCTCCTCATCATCATCCACGATTGACAGGGCTGGAAAGACAGGGCTAGCCCCACCACCTGGACTCTGAGGCCTTCCTCATCTGTGTGGGATTTATACATCCCATCACAGGTATAGCATAACATCTCACTTTTAAAAGGACTTACCAATTTTATGCTTTATGCTATAGATCACCAGCGGCCAAACTGAGGCTCATGAGCCACATGCAGCTCTTTTATTGTAAAATTGCAGCGTGCAAGCCCCTGACATCTCCCCATTCTCTGCCTACCAGACTTGGGGGGCGGGGAAAGAGCTCAGGGCCTCTGCCTTGCAGTGGGGTTGGGGCTTCTGTCCAGCAGAGAGGGCGGGGGGGGGGGGAGGGGGAAAAAGGGTGTCTCGGGGCTTCAGCCCTGCGGGCGCACCTGCTACAGCTCAGGGCTTCAGCAGGAGTGGGGCTGAAGACCAAAGCCCCAGCTCCTGGCAGGTGTGCCCCACCTTTCAATACTTCTGAAGATTATTGTATGCGGCTTGGAAGCCAGTAAGTTTGGCCACCCAGCTACAGATTCTTTAAATACAAATGCAAAGAATCTTCAATTTGTAATGGATGCCAGTTACCAATACAAAAGATACAACTATCCATGCCTATTTTACATATAATGTTCTTCTATTGATTCCTCCTACCACTGTGCCCTACAGATCAGTGTCCCTTCTCCATTCCATTCTGGGCTTCCTGGAAGGGGCAGGATTTTATATCCAGGGTTCACTGACGCCTGAAGCCTAACTTTACGCAAAGAAAAACTGACAATTGCATTTGTACCACCCTTAAAGCGATCCATGGTTTAACAATAGCTTCTGAACCTGCAACATCTAAGATATGTGTTTTCCTGTTCACAGATCATTTTAATGGTTAAAAAAAATTCAAAAGACAACTATTGCCTTACCACGTTCACCAGGACATCCTATGGGTCTATCTTGTACATAGTAATTGCAGCAGGATTGAAAAATCTTGAATCTTTTGATTTCTTTGAATTTATTCAAAAAGCTCTGCTCTTCTTTTTGTGTATGCACTGCAAGGATTTCCTTTGTAAGTCCCAGTTTCTTAAATGGCTCCTTTTCCTGGTTTACATGTATAGTGTTGGATGGAGGGACAAGAAGTTGACTAACTAAGAGTTCTGTTCCACTAGGACCATCTTCTATCATTTCTAGAATAAAAGTGAAAAAATATTTAAGGCAAATGAGGCAAAATATTCTGACAACTTTAAAATTAAGACTTTATGATAAAAAGCTGTATCAGCTGTAACTGTAACTCTAAAATAAGATGTCTGTCCATAAGTATTCTATAGCAACAAAAAACTTACATCATTCCCATTGTAACTAGCTATTCCATTGTCAACCAGTGGTAAAATGTCTTAAATTAAGCTATTCATTTCAACAGTAAGTACTGTACCTAATTCAGGTTGTGTTTTTTTGTCCCCAACATGAACTATGGTGCTACTGTAGCTGCACTGACTGGTGAAGGATACAACACTTTCTGGTTTCCCAGGTAAAGCCAAAGAGGTTAAGTGAGCACCAACTACCGGGGGACCATTTGATTTATCAGATGTCTTCAACACAGCAGGATCTATACGAGTTTTCAACAGCACTCTTTCTTTAGAAGAGAAAAAGTTAATAAAACTTCATTAGATGAAACATGAAATAAGCTAATGAAAAAAATCAATCGCCTGAGTCATAAAATGCCAAAGACTGAATTGCTTTTGAGAAGACAGTGAAGTTATTCAGATTCTGTTCATTCCCAATAGTTCAGCAAGGGCCAACGTGTTTATATCAGATATTACCTCAACTTTCAAGACAACATACTATTATCCTCTAACACACATATAGAAAAGTATTTCCATCGATAACAGCTGAAATTTACAGATACGCGAAGTAAGAAGAATGCTGCTTGAGAACTTAGTATTTGATTTAAGGATATATTTTGACATGTGATGTTGACAATTTGTGTTTTAATGGTTATAAAGCTTTAGCTTTTTGAATCTCACTGTCTACCGTCATTAAATAAATAATTTGACCCCCCTCATAACTTCCAACAATTAGGAACATTTAAAAAAAAAGATAAAAATCAAAACAAATGCTTAAAAACAAAATATCTGTCAAAATTATAAAAAATCAAAATCAAAATTTGTCATGCCTATTTATGTAGTCCTTCTGCCTCCCTTTTCTATTCCCTCCATCCCTTTTCCAACAATTATGCCAACCTTATATCTAGTTCTTGGAGATGCAATAGCCATCAAAAGTACAACATATCTTTGGTTACTTTAAAATTGTATAATTACTTATAACTTGTCATATCCAATGCTTGCCTCTTAATTGATTTGCTTTAGCTTTGACCCCCAGGAAACTTATATTATGTATATTAATATGCTCAATGCACTTGTATGATTACCATAAAAAAAATCACAGCTGTTCAAATGTCAAAACCAAAATAAGATTATTGCTATTTCTATTGTGATTAGCTGTCAAGGCCTTCAGAAACTCGCAAATTAAGGGAATCTTAACCAAAAACAGATTAGCAAACTACAAAAACTGCAAACATTCATGAATTTTCACAATTTTATGTAGCTTTTTAAAAATCTAATACTAATGTGATTTGTTCAGTGTGCACAGATGATGAAATTAAGAAATTTCAAGAATTGTCTTTGACAGTGCAGAAGTTACCCTCAGCTAGAGTTATCTGGAATTTTGATTTCACTACCACATTGTCTTGTTAAAAGAAAAGGAGTACTTGTGGCACCTTAGAGACTAACCAATTTATTTGAGCATGTAGCTCACGAAAGCTTATACTTCAATAAATTGGTTAGTCTCTAAGGTGCCACAAGTGCTCCTTTTCTTTTTGCGAATACAGACTAACCCAGATGTTACTCTGAATTGTCTTGTTAGACATGAGACTGTTAAAATCTAACACGGGCATTTTCCCCCTTCACACCACCCCCCGGCAAAAAAAATAAATCTATATTTGAGAATGTTCTGCACAGAATTGACGTTTTTGTTAAATCCTAATTTTAAAAATTAAATTTTTACCTCCTGATGGCTTTATGGCATTATCAGCTGTTTTCTGCTTCTGATCATCAGAACTCAGTGAAGCAGCATTTGATGAAGGTTCACATTTTCTCTTTACTGTGCCAGGTATGCTGCAACTCTCCAAGTACCTATATAATAAGTGTTTAACAAAGTTAAATAAAAATGTTGTAAACTTAGGGGTTAAAAACAGTTTACACACCAACAATACACATTGGATGGAAGCCTACCTGATGACACTGTCTAAACAACTAATCTGTTGATAGGAATACACAGGTTGTTCCTTCCAAGCCAGTTCCTCTGTAATCACATTCTTATGAGCAGCAATGGCTACAGTATCCTTTTCAGTTATATCTTCCATCCGAACACCTGAACAATTTGTTTTTTCTGTATAAAGATTTATGCTTATTACAAGTTAACCCTTCATAACTCTTAAAATAAAGCAGATGTAAATCCCTAATTTATGTCTTCCCTCAATGACTCAGAAGTTATCCTTCATTAAAATATAGTAAAACCAGTAAATATTACAATAAAATGTTTGTGCAAGTCACATGCAACAGAATACTGCATAAATGTTTTTCACATTTAGCAGAAAACCAATAGTCCTTATAGTTTTAACTTGAAATTTAAATTTGCATTACAATGCCCATGTACAAAATAACTATATACAATGTATTCAGTAATTACTTATTTTAAGTCAGCATAATCAACTCAGAATTTATGGTGTCTGAGGACTACCATGGTGGATGTACAGTATAAAGGAAGCAGGGGAATAGCCAAACTCTTTGTACGTCCAAATTTTAAATCTTATGAGTGATAAGTTGAAAGTATCTATTAATTTTTGGAGTTACAAGCAGAAAGAAAATATTTTAGTTGTTTTTGTAACCTTTTGTCCCTTCCTAAATTTAGCTTTTCACTTTAAAAACTGCGAGCTCAATTCATGTGCCTCATGATATTTTCTCTGAGTCACACCAGAATTGTTGGGCCGAGGCATTCGTTACAGTATCTATGCTGACATGATCTAATACCCACTAAAAAATGCAATTACTGATGGTTTGGTGGAATACTCCCCAGTAAGGCTAAAGAGAATAGTGTGCAATGAAGACAGGATCCAGGAAAGTTCTCACTACACATCTTCTTACAACTGCACCTATATTATGTACCAACAATGTTGCAGTTCAAAATAAAGTCCCTGCTTGAAGGAATTTACTACTTACAGAAACAGAACAAATATGCAAGGAGAAAGACAGAGAATAATAATTAAATTACTTATAACATAGCATAATCCAAATAGTTATCTTAGCACACACTTGGACAACTTTCAAAGACTTAATAGTTATCACAAAAATACTCAATTAACTGGAAAATTCCAAATAGATACAATTCTCAAACACTGAACTCACATCCATAAACACAAAAAGTACCAAATAAAAGGAACGTTCTGTTGTTTCCCAGTTAGTATTTAGTCTGACAGTTATATTTGGCCTGGAAATTGTATTTAGTTATTTTAACACAGCTGACTTGTGAACAAAAAAAAAAAATCTGAAATTCTGCTGTTTTACAGGGGAAAAAAAAAAGCAAACTCATGCTGTTTTACCTCCAAAAGACTTTTTCGTATGTTCCAGCTTCACTCTTCTACCAGTGAAAACATGTTGCCCTTCATTTCTGGCCGTATGTGCATCTTGACATGTCACCTGAAAAGCGTCAAGGGGTGTGTGAAGAGATAGTCGTCACTGGAAAATTTTGGCTTATTCATACATATTGGGTCCTCAATGAGCTCCCTAGGCTTCAGAACCCAAGCTCCAGCCTGAGTCGCAACTTCAAAGAGCTTTGCTGTCCACACAGCTATTTTTAGAGTGCTTGTGCCAGCCCCACAAACCTAACCTGTTGACCCGAGCTGGGAAGGTTGTTTCCACGGGCTGTGTACAAACACTGAAAAGACTGGTGACTACGATTTTTTTCCTTGACTGAGAAAGCAAAGCAAAGCCTTACATAATTTAACTACACACTGTAGTTGGCATAGTCGCATCTCCGACTGCATTTAATTCTTCCAGCGTTAGCTAGGGGACCACAAACTACCAAGAACAAAACACTTTTCCCCAAAATACTGGGCCATTTAAAACTAGCAACTGAGCTGGCAGAGGAAGATTAGAAAAAGAATATTCTACACAACAGATGCAGTCTCATTTATGGTCTCTGGAAAAAAAATGCTTAATATAGCACTTCAAAAGAGATCCGCCTGCCTTTTTAAAAAGCATTAATTAAAAATTCTTAGTCTATCCCCACAAAATGTATCATTCTGACCCTGCCTCTGGACTTGCTAGAATAGTTTCAACAAAAAGCTGTATTTCTGATGCGGATGTTTAGAAAAAAAAATTCTTTAAATCAAGACGGGGAAGGTAGAAGTCTTTAAATAAGGTTTTAGTGAACACTAAGATACTTTCTCCTGCACACAATATTTGTACTGATTGGTAGAAAACAAAGACAATGACATATTCGAAAGCCCACAGGAGTTGTAACACAACAGCAGTATCACTAAGAAGTTATATTAAATAAATTTTTAAAATATTTTTCAGAAGAATCTGCAAACTTCTGCAGTCCAGATTTGAATGCCAGCCCAACGCAAAAACACACAAATACTAGAGCTGGGCAAAATTTTTCAGTGAATGCTAAATTGCCCAAAAAATGCTTCTAGGTCCAGGCAACCAGAGCAGTCGCCCTGGGCATTGTCTTCCAAAGGACTCTGTACCAGTCAGAGAGCTGGATTTTTTGGCTCAGTTTCTCCGGGTGGGCACCAAAAACATCGTCTGCCCTGGCCAGCAAAAAGGCCCAGGACCATTCCTCTTTTGGGGGGCGAAGGGGGGCATCAAAACTATTTGTGAATTCAGGTCCAATTCAGTGAATAGTTTCAACCAAAAATGGAAGAGTCAAAAAGGTCAAAACAACACATTTCAACTTGTCATTTCAAAATCTCAGTTCATTATGAAATTTAGCTAATAAAAAGATCTATAGGTAAAAGTATCCAAAAACAACCCAAAATGAAAAATTAAAATGATAAAAAAATTTCAGACTGAACAAAAATGCTGCACTCAACCCAAAACAAAGGGGTTTGGTTTTGTTATTTTGGCAAGAAAAACTAAAAATTCAGTTTTAGTTTGAACTGAAATGAGTTGTTTTCATACTTTTTTTGATTCTAGCCCTGAACTAAAAAAAAAAACAAAAAAAATCCACCAACTATTTGCTAGGCTCTAACTAGGGATAGGTCAGTGTCATCAGTCTTTCTTGTTTGCAAAGGAACCCAATCTCAAGGCCCAGGCACAGCCTCAAAGGACACTGCTATTCAAAAAGAATCTTTTCCCATGTACATGAGTGGAAATCATATGGACAATCATTCAAAAGAGCCAAACTACTCCGCTCCTAGACAACTGTCTCACACTTGCAATGCAGTGGGGGTTATTTCCTCAATTTAGGCCATCCACACATGATACAAGTTCGCTGCTCTTCTGTAGAATGTCTCACAATCCTCACAGGAAGAAGACAAATACAAAGATTTCCTCCCCCTCATTTCTTCCATCCATAAACAGATAAGCCACCCAACTAGCTCTTCCCTTACAAAATTAAGGATAAAAATGTTGTGCAAAACTAATTAAGCTTTTGTGGGGCCCTGGGCCAGAGCAAGTAGGGGCCCTGCTCCACTCCTTCCACCTGCAGGCCCCTGTCTCCTCCCTACTCCTGCTGGGGAAATGGGGTGAGGGTATGGGGGCTTCCCCTGCCTGCCCGGTGCTCCTGCCAGGGAGCAGGGTCAGGGGCTTCCCCGACTCCCTGGCAGGAGCACCAGGCGAGCGGAGTGAGGCAAGCCCCTGTGCCCCAACTCTGCTCCCCAGTAGAAGCGCCGGGAGGGCAGATGGAACAGGTCAGCGCCCATTTTTCCACGGTCTGTGAGCACAGGCCCCATTGGCCCACTGGCTAATCCACCACTGTTTTTGGTCCTGGATAGGAATTCCTCTCAAACAGGACCGACCATCTCCCCAACATTTCTGCTGGAGGGACCTGGCCAGAGCCACAATGCAGCAATAGCCTCGGTCCTAGCCCAGAATTTGAAACCACAGTAACAGTAAAAATCATTTTGTACCAAAAAGACTTCATTTAAAAAATAAAATTTAAAACTTACATGCTTGTCCTTTAGCGTTTCCTCATTGTTGTTCCCATTGCTGTCACTGGATGATGCTACACTCATTAAATGCTCATGTGATCCATTACTACCCAAGCTTCCATAGCCACTAGATCCACTGTTGTGTACAGGCTGCAAATATTAGCCATCAACTTTAACAAAAGTTAAGCACATACTGATAATTCAGAATGAGAAAAACTAGCAAGATACTATAGCTGCATGCTTTCTTAAGACCCCAGACAGGGATACACCCAAAGTAGTCAATAGGACTCTGGACAAAGCAAAGTTCATTGCAGGGTTGGGGTAGTTTGAAATATACTTTAATAAGGATAGTATATTTGACTTCTAATGAAGAAGTCATAGCAAGTTAAACCACAGCATGATTTTGAATGCAACACTGACAGTATTTCTACCTGGTCAAATATACCTATATCACTTTTGATAAAGATAAAATACTGTCTATTAATGTCTTTATGGTTAGACTGAGTGGGACTACTGTGTAGCTTCTTAAAATTCCAAATAAAGAAGTTTAAAAGATAACACCATCAGCCAAATAAAGAAATCAACTTTATAACAGTTTAAAAACCTAACCATTATCGGACAAAAAACCCTCAAAAATTAAGGATAAAGCTATAACTCACTCCATCATGGGATATTAAAAGCAAATTGTAGTTTTAAATAAGTGTCTTGCAATCTGGAAAACTGTCATTAAGATTAAATAATTAACCTTAACTCTACCCCGTGTAATAGATTGACAGTCTTATGCATGGAATAGTGCCAGTATCTGTTGGATACTTGGGGAACTGCACGTGTTTGATTTGGAGCACATTAGTGGAGTATATGAATTTATGTGGCCCGAATCCAGTGATCCCCAAACTTTTTACCTCATGCCCCTACTTACTTGTCTGCACTCCCCCATCCCTCCCAGAGCTGGGGCTGGCAGCCGGGGCCCTGGGTGCAGGACTGGGGACCAGGAGCAAAGTTGGGTGGTGCTCCCTCCCCACTCTCCCATGGGAGCTGGCCCAGCCCCCAGCTGTGCCCCTGAAATGTTCCTCCATGTCCCGCCTCCCCCCAGGGGGCACACCCCACAGTTTGGGGACCTCTGTCCTAATTTGTCATACAGGAAGATCATTTTCCACCCAAAAGAAAAGTGTTATTTTGATCTCCTCATTATGATGCTGAACAGGCCATTTTGTCTGAATTGGGAGAATGGACTGCAATGCAATTAATTCTTGTTACCGCTGCTATGGTGATGGGGCGGGGGGGAGGGAATATAACTTTTGTACTTAAAAAGTAAACTGTAATCATTTAAACTACTGAATGGGGAGAATAAAAGGCTGGGTACATTTGTTGGCGTAGGTTGTGAGATTCCTGGTATAAAATGCAGATGGGATCATAAGGGCGTTAAGTTTTTGATTGTAAATTTGTGTAAAGGAACATGTTACACAGTAGAGAATTAGATAATTAAACAAATGACATCTGTAAAATAGGGTAAATACACTGATACCACAAAGGGATGTTATGAAGACGAATGTATTAAAGATAAAAGACTCTTGGTACTGCAGTAATGGGGGCCATGTAAGTACCCAAGACCCCAGCACCATATAAAACCCCAGACCTTACCTGTAACAACAGCCGGTATATTTGTTCTGTGATTTCCTGAATGCTAGGATGAAGGATTTTATCTTCTGTGTAGGTGGGAGCAGCAAATACATCTTCATTTAAGGGACCACTGTAAAAATTATCATACCCAAAATATTCCAAATGCATGTAAAACACAACTTTAATCTCTCATATATATTAAATAGGCTCTTGTTCCTATTCTATTGCATCTAAAAAAACTTTGAATCTGATAAAATGTGCAACCTTACTCTGAACATGGCTTCTCCATTCTGAAGTAACTCTTGACAATATTGGAAAAACCTGCAGCACTTACAAATTTGTTAAAAGCATTTAATGTATTATAATATACACTTACAATCACAAAACCCAAATACCAAAATAAAAAAAGCAGTCTGAGTTAGTCATTTTTGTACAGCTCTCTTCCACTAATTTAAAAAGAGCTGCTACGCAAACTTGAACCCCCACCCTCATTAATAACTATGAGAATCTAATAACTTGTCTACTTACGTCCTAACTTTGTGTCTTCCAATTATAAATGAGACTTTTCGGCTCCAAGGATTAATGAAACTAGACCAGCTGGTGTCCATAGTTATGTATTCCCCATTTCTAGTGCAGAACCTGATTGGTGAATAGTCAAAAGGCTGTCCACCATATTGAAGTACTATAATGCAAGTTTTAGAAAAAATGTCAGTTTTATATTCCATATTTAATGTGGAAATTATATTTAATATGCTTTTATTCAATGTTTACAATAGTTTCACAACAACAAAAAAATTGAATATGTATATATTTATGGCAGACATAAGGTTTATCCAGTGGCCAAACTCGGGGTAATTTCACATTGAAGGAAAAATTACAAGTGTTTGGCCACCAGAGGAAACCAACCTTCACTGAACATATTTTAAATTTATAAATGTTTAAATTATATTCCTTGCCCATACCAACATCTACAAACACATTTTAATGAAAATAAATCAGACTATTTGCAATACAGAATTTTTGTTCTCCAACATAAAATTATTCACTAGATAGAAGACCTAAATATATATATTTTTGTAAATGCATTTTGTACATAAATACTTGATGCCATCGTAGCAACACTAACTGCACCAAGAAAAATGTCCCCAGAAAAAATAACTGAAAAAGTATTCCAAAATGTATGCAAAAAGAGTTGACACTGACCAAGAGGCTCGTATTCTCTTTTCTGTCAATTCATTAATCAAAGAAAAAAGATCACTCAAAAATGACAATTATCTTTCTGATAAATGGCTAACATATTTACTTATTATGGCCATTTTGTCTACAAGAGTCAGATTTTACCCTAAGGAGCAAGAACTTGAATAATAATTCTCCTGTTTTGTTGTTGACTAGTGTTAAACGTTCAGCTGTAAACCAAATGAAAATGTATAGTTTAGTTTTTCTTTGCTTTCAAAACAAATAATCAGAAAATTGACTAATTCTATACAACCTACCAGCTTGTCTCCCCTTTAGTTCCTTGAAAGTTTTAAGGTCTCTGAATTCTAACTTGTATTTTGTAGAGTTCTTAGACAAATCTACCCTATTTGCCAATGTAAGAGATAACATACTTTTTTTGTGAATTGCTAGCATTAGAGGTCTGTCACTTGGGTGAAGATGCAATAAAACAGGGGTTCCTATTAAATCCTGAGGTAGGTATCCCAAAAGAGGTACAGCTCTGAAAAAAAAAATTTAAAAAAGAAAAAGAAAGTCAAGTAGAGTAAATGCACAAAAAATCCTATTTTGAAATATTTCAATATTCATCTGAAACTCTCTTTTCCAAATTTTAGCTTTTTATTTTTTAAATTAAAAAAAGTTATGTGGAATTGCATTGGGGAAGCGTTCGTATCAGTTCCATAGTAACATGTGACAACCCTTTGGAGAAGATTGCATTAATTTTTATAGCACTTACCTATGGCACCTACCACCAGAGTATCTGAGTACCTCCCTAACATTCATGAATATTAATGAGTTTGTTCTCACAAAACCCCTCTGAAATAGGGCTGTATCCTCAATCTACAGATTGGGAGCGGAGACAGAGAGGTCATACCAGATGTCTGTGGCAAAACCAGGAACTGATCTCCTGAACTAGTCTGGTGCCTGAACTAGAAGTCCACTCTTCCTCTCAGATTAAAGGTTTAATTTTCTGAAGTGTTGCCACATAGTCAGCCTGGTAGTTTAGGTATTTAAAAGGAATTAAGGAAGACTTAAAATGTTAGAAGCTGGTCTAGAATTTTATTAGACCACTGTAACTTACCAATGACTTTGTTCCAATGAAGAAAGCTTTTACGTTCATGCAACAAAAACTCATTTATAGACTAGTTACAATATGCATATTAGGGAGATTTTCAAAGCACAGTTGGCAACTAGGTGCTTAATTCTCACATGTGCCTTGAAAAACATCTTAGTACTACTCGCAGCATTCCTACTTATGCCAAAGAAGTTGATGGATAAGCAGTCATTGGCAAGATACAAAAACAACTACCTTTGTAGACATCAAGAGTTGACATCTGAGATTTCAGACATCTGCATTTTTATCAGAGACAAAGTGCCTGACAAGCAGAGAACAAACTCCAGGGAAGCATGGTCCTTGCTCCCAAGGAGCCTAGAAGCATTACAGCACAGGCACTGCTTTCAGCAGTGTACTTCTGACAGTCCATAGGAGAACTCCCCTCCAACATGTTCGGTCAGCGATTCCAAAAGCATGAAGTGCACCTCCTTGGGATAGGGGCTGGAGCACACAGACAGACCTCAACTATTCCCAAATCTCAGCATTCATTTAAGAACAGGTCTGTAGCTGTTGTGCTGCAGAGAAAACATGACCTGAGCATAACTGATCAAGCAATGTCTTCCTGAGTTTACAGACAGCCTGAAATGATAACCTCTCAGAGGTGAGCTGCCTGCTCATTTTAAATGAGTATGCTAATTATGACAGTTAACAATGTGGATATTTAAAGTACTTCAAGGCTACAAGCACATAAAGGAGAGGAAGTGTATTATGAAGGTTTCAATCTACTCAATGACTTCTCATTTTGGGTAGACTTCAATATCCCATGACCAGGTTGAAAGAGATGGGGGTGAAATTGGTTTCATTTTCCTGAAAGTAGGCAGGTGGAAGACACTCAGCTAGCTTTCAAATAAAAATTTAAAAAAATCTAGCTAACACTACCTTATGTGGTGTGTTGGAGTGCAACACCTGCCCTACTCATCTTAGCAACTTGAACTCTTACCACTAATTTAGTTATGAAGAAACATGCAAGTTTGGCTACCATTAAGCAAGAAGTCATCAGGCAAGAATTTTTAATCTGAATTTCAAGATACATATTAACAACAAATAAGGTGTTGTCAAGTACATTCTACATAGCAGAACTGTTAGTATCATTATCTATTTCCACATACAATATCTCCTCCATGAGCTGATTAACAGCATTTCTAAAAATTGAATGGATTGTTAAGAGCTAAGGTTATTATGAAATTTACTTGGATTCAAATGTGTATATTGTTAATAGAAAGTATGAAGTATTAAGGAAACAGAATATGTGTAGAAGATACCTTATCTGGTCATTAACACACACACACACAATATCTAAATTGTAACACTTATGTAACTGGTAGGAGAGGTTTATTATACACTATCAACCTTTACTGTGAGTTAAAGATTTTATGCAGGAATTAAATTAGACTCAAGAGAAGCACATATTGGTCAGTATATTAAAGTTCATATTTAAAGGTAACATGGCTATTGAGCATCATGTAATTGTAACATATGGTAGGAGTGACAGTTAATTACAGGGAAAGGTCTACTTTTTACCCAATACATTGAATATGCAGATCTACTTGCATAATTAAGACAAATTCTGATTCTGCAACCCCTAAACAGACACTGGTCATCATGTAAGCTTTACTTACTTTGTGCAAGTCTGTTCATAGTTTCAGTGTTACATTATGAACAACTTTCAGTTGACAGCAGGATCTCTATTATAAATATTTAATTCTATACTCTTAAACTGAAGCTCTAAAGTTGAGGTATTGTTTTACATAGTCTACTTGACTCCTGAGAGACTGTGATAATAAAACTGCATACACATGCATGTCTTCCTAAGCATTCATCTCACTTGCAGTTTGGAAAATGTCAATGGTCCTAAAATTAATAAAAATGTATCAGCTATGTGGGCTGCGGAACTTATTGTAACAGTCTTAAAACCATCCTAAGTTCATTGTGTTGCAGCAGCCCTACTCTGCTCTACAGTGTGGAGTACCAGAGTTCAAAAATGTCCATTGGTTAAACTAGACTAATAGAGGACGGAAGACCTCAGAGCATCAGCCACGAAGGAGGGGGGAGTGCTGTACGCAGGGCCAAGGAAATAAGATGATCTTCTTCCTATAGTCATTCCCACTCCTTTTAAATTTAACTCCTGGAAATGCACTTTTGGAAAAGCTCTTCTTGAAGAGGCATTATGAGTCCAGCTCTTTTCCCAGGCTTAGCCTCACAAGCACAATTGTTGGCTTTTAAGTGCTTAACCCTCGCTCAGGCCCAGGCCACACCTCAAGATCTCACCCCGCCTCTTCCCTCCCCCTCCCCCGAGGTGTGCCCCCTCCCCACTCCTTGCCAGCAGGGGAGAGGCACTTGTGGGAGGGGAGAAGGGGAGCTGGCTGCCAAGCACTCACTAATTTTTTTTTCCTGTGGGTGCTCCAGATAACATGTAAATGGAAATCCCACAAAAGTAGCTAATGCTTCACATTTTATAAGATCTACAAACCAGAATGGGGTCAGCACCTATACTCACAGGTACCAGGGAGCTAGCAAATTTAGGAAGGGCAAACACATAGATGTGTTTCAGTCTTCAGGTAAAATGGCAGCCAAGCCAAAAAATCCAAGAAGTCCAAATGGAAATAAACAAGCGCATGCCCTGCGGAGGAGGAATTTGAGGAAAAGAGGAGGGCCAATTGACATTTAAGCAGTACTCAAAAATAAAATTATTTCCTTTAGACACATTTGAGGTGATAAACACCAAAAAGGATACAGCAAAACCCCTCTCTCCAGCAAGTACCTGCTCATAAAGTCAAATTACACTCACTTCTGCACCTTAAAGATGATAACAAGTAAATGGAAATCCCACAAAGTAGCTAATGCTTCACATTTTATAAGATCCACAAACCAGAATACTGAACAATCTGTGTCCCAAAAATTTATATTAGGTAGCTTCTCTGGAAAAGTATCTCCTCCCATCTGAGGAAGATTTTTCTCCCACAGACCACCTCAGCAGAAAGATCAGAGCTCTTTGACCTATGTGTTTGTCAGAGCCACTATGGCAGAATGTGATAAAGTCTGTGCACAGCACTTAACACTGCTGACCAAACTAAGTTCAAACTCAAAATAATTCACAGCAGTAGTTCAGAACCAGAGTGCTTTGAGATGGGACTATTGCCTAAACTGAAATCAATATAACTTTGCAGCTAAGTCAGTCAAAGACAAAGTGAATAAATACAGCTTGTGAAACCACAACACTGGTGTTGCAATGACAGCTACCATACAAGACAAAATTTTACTAAACCTAAGCTCTCAGAAACAGAGCTATCTAAAATCTGAGCTCTCAGAAACAGAGCTATTAACCAGGAATGTAAATTGCTTTCTTATGCATACCAGTTTGCCTGCACAGTAGTACTGGAAAATCAGTTCTTATAAGTAAAAGGTATTTATTAAAACATGGGAAGTGGTTATTGTAGCAACTATAAGTATAAAGGGAGACGTGTTATGCAATCAAAATAAAAAACATGTCATAGAAAATATATAAGATGTACTAGGTAAAGTGAAAAAGGGCAAAATTGTGAAATGCCTCCCAGTAGGTATAAATACAAAAGGAGTAAGCACAGAATTTTGAGACAGTTTGATCACTGCAACTGCTGTTTACCACAGGGGTTGGTCATATATGTACTTTTCCTTTCTGTATTAAACTCTAATAATCTGGTTAATAAATTGATTAAGCCTAGTTATTGGACGTCTCGTTATTAGTTTAGATTGTACATAAAACATGCAAGTCTCTCTCCAGGTAAAGAGATTTACTTAGTCTCCACCATAGTTGCTGATGCTTCATGTGTGCCATATATTTTTCAGATAAAGTCACAACCTCCAATCTGGGGGCTTGATGCCTTATTTGGCTTCACCCCTGGAATGTGGATAATTACTCTAAGCAGATTCTACGTTCTTCAAATTTCACCAGTTCAACTTTTCATACTGCTCAAAGCAGGTTTTTCAGAATCAGACACAGCAGAAACAACTGCAGAGATCTCAATTTCAACTGCAACAAATGCTGCAACACGGGAAAATCATTTGATTCCTCTGCAGTGTTTGCCCTCAAGGACTCAGTAAAACTATAGAAGAGAATGGATTGCTATCTAATTGGATAGTGTGTGTCCACTGTGAAACTGTGCCAGCAGGGAATGCGTGTGGCATACAGTTATTTATTAAAATGTTCTCTAACTTTAATTCTTTGACTCCTTTTACTTAATACGTAATGTTTTGTGGTTTTAAAAGCACTCTTCTGCAGAGACAACATCGCCCCACATCAGCATAGGTGGGTAGAGCGATTGATTACTAGCGGGCAGTTTATTAGCTGGCAGGTATGTTTTCCATTTTCAACTGCAATAAAAGTCACTTAAAAATTAGCTGTTAACGAAATCCATACTGTGAATTCACGTTATAATAGATATAAGGTCAGTTAAAGTTCGGGGATTTTTGGTTTTTCTTGGTTAAATTCATTATTTTAAGAATGAGACACAGAGTGAGCGAGCGAGTGAGTATCTATATCTGCCTTTATGCACCCTCTTGTAATCCTTAGTATGCCAGGCTTTTTTTTTATATATCACAAAACACATACATAAATAATATATTTGACAGCAATGTAAGATATCTGCCTGTTTCCTAAAACATGGAAGTTAGTTAAGGGCTAAAACTGCTGTGTAACTATTGGATATTTTGTGGAGGACAGATAAAAACAAAAAAATATAGTTTCAGTTGTTCACCTTTCATCTATATCCTGGAACAAACAACTTGGTGTGTGCGTAGTTGTAAAAATTCTCTTATCCGGAGGAATTCTGGGTGCTGGGAAAAAAAAAAGAAAAATAGCTTGAAAGCACTTTTCATATGCATACATTGCTTTAGAATACCTGGATCTTTCTGTCAGCATGGAATAAATTTTAACTCAACAGACAGCCGTCTTCAGTGTTACTAACTGGCTCACATCCATTTGCACCCTCCTAATGACAGAGCGCAGTCCTGATCACCCATATATTACAATTTATAGCAATATTTTACCTCCAAGATGAATGTGTTGGATACAAACTCAAAATTGTTGCGTTTCTTGATATCTGGATTCACTCCTTGGGCGCGGCTGAGCTTCACCTCACACAGGACCCAAGAGGGTAGTGAGACCAAAAGACAATGTACATTGCTTTAATATGCCACGACCTGATCCTGGGCCTGGTTTGGCTCCCACCACAGGTGAGGATAGCCCCAAAGCTAGTATTACTTTCACCCACTTGCAATCACCTGAAAGGACCACTGTGGCATCTGGGAACTGCTAGACTGCAGCTGCACTCTGGAAATGGACCCAAAAAGCCTGGCATAATAGGGACTACAAGAGGGAGCATAAAGGCAGATATTCTAACTTCACATCACTCAGGGATCCCTCTACACTGGGAAGTCTAAGTATCTGACTAAACCAGCTGCTTTGTGTTGGTGTGCTGGTACAATGCAGATGCAGCAGGGACCAGGATCTGACCTTTGAGGCTAGTGTGATTTGTTTCAAGCAGAATGGCTCTTACAAGCAGAATCAGATTCTTAACATGCCTATAGAAAACGTCTACCCAAGAAGACTATTTTCATTTTAGGATGGTTTTATGACTTGGCTCAAGCTTAACAGTTACACATTGCAATTCTGATGTTGCTTTTAAGACCATTGTGATTAAAATTAAAAGTACATAACTGAAAATGTGGGCCTATATGTTTTGCCATACTAGTTTTTCAGAAAAAACATAAAATGAATCCTGATAGCGTTGCCATAACTTCAGTTAGGTGCACACCTGCCTTATGATTACACATACCCAACGTACAAGTAAATCCTTATTTGGGCATCAGCACACTTGTGCATTTATAGGCCTTCCCTACCACAAAGGGCTCTGTGGTCCTCCTGTAAGGAGACAAATCTCAAGCCATGTGAATAAATACATCCTCATGCAAAACATGTACAAAGAAGTTTCTCTTAACCATAATCAGAAAATTGATATTTCAATTTGCAATTATTTTCTCTGCTGTTTGTTTATGTTCCTTTTCAAGAACAATGTTGATGTCATCTTTCTCTCCACATCCCAACCCTCTGCAGGCAATTGAGGATACATATTAAGAATGAAATCCTGACACTAATGAAGTCAATGGCAAGACTTCCATTTGACTTCAGTGGGACCAGGATTCTATCTAAGGACTCCAAATGAGCTTCAGCAATTACCTCAACTGCTGCATTTATAGTTATTTTTAAAAAAACACAACACATAATCATGACTTGGCTGTGAAAGCCCTATATTGCTGTTCATGAAAGGATGTGAAAACCCACAAATAAAAGTTTGAGTACTTTCCCCCTTAAATACTCATGTTTATAACACGAAAAATGGATGGCAACCCTGATCTAGTTACCTCAGGACAGTTCTTACCAGACAAAGTAATTTTTCCTAAAAAAATTACATGTAATTTCATAAAACAACTGAATGTTTGTTATTTTAATAAAGCAGACCTTTTGGTTTTTACAGATTAAAAAAAATCACTGCATCTTAGTGTTATTACCTTCATAGCCAGAGTGCACCTTTTCTGCAAGCAACACACAGCAAAGCTGATCTTCTGCATTCTCAGTATCTTGTATTTTGATAAGGTAAGGAGTTATACGAAATGGGTGGTAGCAGATGTATTCATGTTCTTTTCCTGCACTAATAATGAAAAGAAAGACTAATTCATTATTTGTTTTGCACAGAATTTAGTCTTCAGTGAGGTCTTCAGTGCAATAGCTCATGGACAGAAATTTCAAAAGTGCTTACGAGAGTTGGGCATCTAACTCCCTTAAGAACTTTGGAAAAATCTCATCTCACGATCTTCTTGGAGAGTACCTAGAGGGAGACCCAATACTGACTAGGGCCTTTGAACATTAACTGTAATGAGAGTAAGTTATTCTGCCATCTTATATAAAAAAACCCAACACTGTTTTTTGTAATGATTTGCACATTAACAACAAGGAGTCCGGTGGCACCTTAAAGACTAACAGATTATTTGGGCATGAGGACCCATCCGCATTAGCCACACCATCAGGGGCTCATTCACCTGCACATCTACTAATGTGATATATGCCATCATGTGCCAGCAATGCCCCTCTGCCATGTACATTGGCCAACCTGGACAGTCCCTATGTAAAATAATAAATGGGCACAAATCAGACATCAGGAATGGTAACATACAAAAGCCAGTAGGAGAACACTTCAATCTCCCTGGACATTCAACAGATTTAAAAAGTAGCCATCCTTCAACAAAAAACTTCAAAAACAGACAGAGAAACTGCAAAGCTACAATTCATTTGCAAATTTAACACCATTATTTTGGGCTTGAATAGGGACTGGCTGGCTCACTACAAAAGCAAATTTTCCCTCTCTTGGTATTGACATCTCCTTGTCAATTATTGGGAGTTGACCACATCCACCCTGACTGAACTGGCCTTGTTAACACTGGTTCTCCACTTGTAAGATAATTCCCTTCTCTTCATGTGTCAGTATATTTATGCCTGCAACTGTAATTTTCACTCAATGCGTCTGAAGTGCAGGTTTTTTTGCCCACGAAAGCTTATGCCCAAATAAATCTGTTAGTCTTTAAGGTGCCACAGGACTCCTCGTTGTTTTTGTGGATACAGACTAACACGGCTACCCCTCTGATACTTGATGTTCACATTAAGTCACAGGAACATCACTCTATAATAACGGAATCTTTCTCTTGCCTTAATCCTGGTCTTTCCTTCAAAAAGGAATTAATTTTATATTTACACAGTGGCTGTATGCTAATATGACCTTCACTTAGTAAAACCCTGCACAAAAACCTCTAGTACTCAAAGTAGTTTTTCTAGCTCAGCATCAATAAAATCAGAAGTTCATAGCTACAACATAACAAAACTGTTATTTGTGTACTTTTGAAGTATTATCGGAGACAAAAATGAAAGCTCTTCAGGGAATATTTTAGTTGACATATGGAACTATCTAGCTATATTCAATGTTACCAAGTTTCTATTCCTCATGCTTGAGAAGAGCTAGAAAAAAGGAACCCTCTAAAGGCTCAAAGAACCTGTCAGGCAAATAAAAATATACAAATTTATTATATTCTGTGCTTGAAGACACTTAAACAGAAAACTTCTTATCTGTTAATTTCCCCTCTTTAAATGCCATCTCTACTAATTCTCACTACAGGGTTGTTTTCATTTTATGCAGATCAGGTGTGTACTTCTGTGGTGGTGAGCAATCCAACTGGCCAGAAGAATTCTTCCACAGTAATAATAAGTACAGTTCTTAAAGAGAACGTTAATTGTGGTAAAAATTAGCTGTTAAATTTTCCAATCGCTCAGCTTTAACTATCAAAGAAAAGTGAAATAGTGAGGGAAAGAAAAAATGTTGGCTGCAAAAAGAATGAGCCCTGCCCTGCCACCTAACAAGGAGAGTTACTTTGGGACCAACTCTGTGGCTGAAGCATGCCTCAGAGATGCCTGGAAATCAATCTTGCAGTGCCCTGTGAATGTAGAAATGGAGGCCCAAACCTCTCTCCTGTACCTCTTTCTAATGGATATTGAGGATCTCTCTGCTTAAGACTTGCTACTTATCTGGTGGAATGGAAGAGAATCCCTACTAAAACTGATTCGATTTATGCCTTGTACAGATCTGTAATACAGCATCTGCTATATCTGGAAGTAGAAGACTGAAGACTTTCCTCAGCCATATGAGACAGAAGGAAATAAAATATGATTTTCTGATGATTTGGGACTGGTTCTTTTGAGGTAAACAACCAGCCTCTTGACAGCTCACATGTTCTGTAATTTCTCTTATGAATGCCCTGGATTCCAACATGAGTGGGAGAATCACAAATCCTAAGAGTTATTTTTAAATTTTAAATAAAAAGAAAGAAAAAAGAAATTCACTCCAAAAAATGAATGCTAGAGGCATTCCTGAAAACAATGCTGTGTTGGTTAATAAATACTACCTTCGTTCTTCCATAAAAATGATTTTGACCAGAAATATATGTTTCAATACAGAAATTAAGACTCTACAGAGAGAAATGGCCTTGGAGGGTAGGAACAGTCCGGACAGTACCTATTGCACAAGACTTAACCTCCACAGGAGGAACAGTGTATTTAGGTTGTTTGGCCAGCTTGTCAATCCTCCCAGGATCTACTGATGTGAGTGTTTGATATTACTGAAGACGACATGCTCAGCTTCAGTACCCCTCCTAAACCTGAAACTTCGATGTTTTGATAACTAGATCTTACAGTGAAGCCATCTTATAGAAAATGTATAATGGATTCTGAGGGTCTCATTTTCTTTCCCCCGCATCAGAACGATCTTCAAGACCTGGAATAAAATTCACAATGCTGGATTTCCTTGAGGAAAGCAGAGTCTGAAACACACAACTCTAATGTTTCAACTGAGGGGGCCGGGATCCAGAAAAGCCTATTCCTATTGGTCATAGTCAAATTCTTTGGCCTCCAACAGCAATAGTTCTCTATTCCTTAGGAAACAAGGAGATATGAGGCCTCCTAAATCTCTTTTTGTGACACTTAGATTTTTGCTGGCTTCCTGAGGCTTTTACACAGCTTCTTTTCCATTTTGGCTCGTGAAAGAAGCGTTCACTTCATTCATGCTCTTGAAGAGAAAGTGTGCTCTGTCCTATGTCTGGGGACCGCAACCCGAAGGAAGGAGTCTAGTCCTCTTAAAGGCCTGGGTTGAATATTTTCAAGGGTGATTAGGGAATGTGACCACACAATTTTCTTAAGTGTCAACGGAAGTTGTGCTGCTAACACCCCTAATCACGTTTGGAAATTTCAGCCCTGGACAGAGGACTGTTTTCCCCATGGACAGGTAATGGCAGAATGCCCCCTTACTAACATTCAGGACCCTGAGACTGACAGTCCCCAGGAACAATGGGGAGAGGCCAATGCTCCAGGTCAGCCTGAATGACAAGGCGGGCAGGCTGGCTAATCAGGGAGTCAGGAGGCCAGGGAGGTCCTGTCCTCTGTGTGAGCTGGAAATACCTGGGTCAGACAGAGTGGGGCCGAGCTAAGGAGAAAGCAGGGGCCCAAGCTGAGCTGGGGAGAAGAGCTGTGCCAGATCCAGAGGGACCAGAAAAGCAGCCCAGAGAGAGCAGACCCTGTCCTGGGAGCAGAGCTGCAGCCCCAAAGCCAGAGACGCAGCCTAGAGAGAGTAGACTTGCCCTGGGAGCAGAGCCGCAGCAACCAGAGCCAGAGGGGCCAGAAAAGCATTCCAGGAAGCAGGTCAGTGCTGGGAGCAGAGTCACAGAAGCAGCCTGCAGAGCAGATCTGGGAGCAGAGCCTGGGAGCAGAGCTGTAGCAACCAGAGGCAGAGGGGCCAAAGAAGCAGCCCAGGGAGCTGGAGGCAGAGCAGCAGCAGCACTGAGACAGAGTGGTGGAGGTGGGGCTGGAGCAGTCCAGAGCTGAGTGCTGTGAGCAGCTGGGGAGAGCTGAGTGCTGTGAACAGCTGGGCCCAGCACAGGGAGATGCCTCAGCCAAGAGGCTCTGCAGGCCAGGCTTGGATCGTAACCCCGACAGGGCGGGGGCGACACTGGGAAGAAGGATCCTACCACTTAGAGCCTGAGAGCGTGTGGCCACCACCAGAGCCAGTGTCCAACCCCCAGCATCCCTGTAGCACAGCCAGGGCTTGAGAAGAAGGCCTGGGACTTACAAGGAACAGACTGAACTGCCTGGACATTCCAGAGACACTGTTTGTGATGTTCCCTGCCATAGAGTGGGTTGATGTGTTTCCTTTAACCTCTCTCATTTTCCTTTATTCTTTTTAAAATTAATTGTTGATTAAATAACTTGCATTTGCTTTAACTCGTATGTAATGATCAGTGGGTCAGAGAAGTGCCTATTGCAGAGAGAGTACCCCAGAGTGGGGACACCCTAGCCCCTGTCCTAGGTGACCCACAGCAGGGTTGGGGGTCAAGCCCCCCAGGAATCCTGAGCCCAGCCTTGTTGGGGTTATGAGGACTCTGCCAGACAGGAGAGTGGAAGGGGAGTCCTCAAGGGCAGGGAGACCACTAGGTAAAGGAAGTGGGAGCGAGGACTCAAATCCTTTCGCTAGCCCACTTCACCAGGGTAGTGCAGAAGCCAGGAAAGTTCCCCACTATTCCCCCACTTACATCAGGTATGAAAGGACCCATTTCATGAAGTCAAATAGATGACTGGAATCTGGCATCTTTAACTGGCTGCAGTCTCTTCCAAAGACTTCAGCAGTTTTAAGGTAGTTATGGTCTAGACTGAATAGATCAGAGCTAGCACAAGGCTTCTGCCCTGGATGCCAGCTTTCATTCTGACAGAGACCATGCTATGTTACATCATGAATGCTCCCTGCCCTGGCAGAACGAGGCTTCCTGTGCCAGACACACAGCTGGCATAATTCTTCGTCTGCAACAGGCTGCAGGTATTCAGTATAAATGAAATATGTTTTGTATTTGGCCTTCTGCTTCCTTGACTGTCCTGTTTTTTCTCTTGGGGGGGGGGGGGGGAGGTAAGAGGGGTAAGGAGGTAGGAAGCATGAAGGGAGCAGCAAAGAGAGTAGTCCCCATGGTGGGAGGAGGGAGAACACTTGTCCTCTAAGTGAGTGCCCAGAAAGTAGAAAAAAATGGAAGGAGCTCACTACTTAAAAGAAAAAACTGAGGAGAAAAGCCCGAAAACAGCAGTGTTCTGAACTGCTGTGTTTCATCTGCATGGGGGTGGCAGAACTAGCCATTTGTCAAGGAGTTGGGGCTTCTAAGCTCTTTGGCATATTGATGTCTTTTCCTTTTATCTCACACCCACTTCATTTCTGTTTCATCAAGACTATAAACTCTCTGGTACAGGGATCATCCTCAGGTACCATACAGACAAGTAACAATCACAATGGGATTCTTAAGACACTAATGTAATAAATTAATAATGCGTGTTGAACTGCCCTTCATCAGGATCAAAGGAAGGACTGAGCAGAGATGGACTGAGTGGAATGTACAATATCCACTGAACTAAATGAAATGATGGAACCCTTCAATGATGGAAAACTTAACAAGATCAGTTTCATTTGTACCTAAGTGCAAAGGTAAAATTCCAAACTGATTAATAACGGAGACATGAGGAGGGTGAGGGAATATCTTTTACTGGACCAACTTCTGTTGGAGAGAGACACAAAAGCTTGTCTAATAATAATAAAAAAAAAAAGATATTCCCTCCCCCCCTCCTTGTCTCCAATATCCTGGGATAGACAGCCTCAACTTCACTGCATTAACAAATGAGATGCAGTTACTTTCTATAACAATCTCTAAAATGTAAGTTATGCATGGCCTCTGGTTATCTATGATTTGCCTTGCTTTCAGATCAGGAAAAAGACAGTGAATTAAGAAATCACATCCTACCTGGAACTCGTAATGACTGAGTACTTTTTGATATGCATGGTCTCAGTATATAATACTTCAAGTCTAATTTTAATATTTGGTCTTACCTGATGCGACAGAAAAATGATTTCTCCTCCATGCAGTCTGGTGTGGAATACTCTAAAAACAAACATTAAATGGATTTCATAACAAGTTGCAATAAACAGTTTAAAGTTTTGTATTCCAAAATGTTCATGTTACTGAAAAACAGATGTATTCAATGCTGAAAGTACTTACCAACGCCATTACAAATACTCCATGATGGCAATCTGTAAGGGGTTGTGGAGCTGTAGAAAACACTGACATCCTGAGGTGCCAAGAACTCCACAAATTTGGCATTTTTAAAGAAATCCCTCTTACAGCGGAGAATAGAGGCAGCTTGATCAGAGATGTACAAGACTTTCCCAGTAATCAGGGAAACAGCTACAGCAAACATGTCCTAAGCAATAACAAAATCTCAAACATTTTAGACAATTAAGAGAACATTTTTAATCTTCTCTCTGATATACAGTGGTTTAAAAATGGTATTTGGAAGTTCAAGCTAACTTGATGTTAAGTATTATTCATCTTGTCTATTTTTAACTAATAACAAATGATTAAACCAAGTGTACTGTATGAGACATCAAATCTCAAGACAAATTCTTTTAACTGCCTGAAAAGTACATGTAGCTGGTATAAACACTTTAGGTGATGGTTTTAATATGTACTTTGATGTAGTTTTAGCAGTTGGTTGTAGAATCTTACTATATGGACTTGACTATCATAATGCAGAAGTTACTTTGGATACAGAGACAGCTGGACTTGGTCACTACAGTTCCGCCTTCATAAATGTTAATATCACAGGCATATTTTGCCTTTATAAAAATTAAATTATTTAAGTGCCTTAAAGATGACACAAATCAACACATTCATCTACTGCCAAATGAATGTGCCCAGTGCTTAGTAATTTAGTACACTAATTTAAGGACAAGTGGTTAACACAAAAGTTAATAAACGGAAATCTATTATTAGATGGCCTAGTGATGTCTATCTTGTTGAAATAGATGATTGTTCTATACAGCACGTGCGTTGATACCTTTGTCCAGTTCTGTTTCATACATCTTGAGAACAAAAGTTTGATCTCTGCTGCTGGAAACCTCTACAGTCGAATAGATCTCAGTGTGAATGAACGTTTGACATTCAGCCTACATTTTTTTCCCCTTAATACCATCTCATCTGCTATTTATACACCTTTAACTATTCATAGGAACACAGAAATAGCCTTTCCTGATCAGACCAAAAGGGATATCTAGACCGGTATCCTGATAATAGCCAAATGAAATACTTCAGAAGGCGATGAAGAATTCTGTAGTAGACAATTATGGAATCACTGATGCATAAGGGAAGTTTCTTCCTCTAACCCCCATCAGGTAGTGGTTGGCTTACGCCTTAAAACATGAACTTAAAGAACATTTTTTCTCCCTCATTGCTGTTAGACCCTCACAAACCCAGGGCAATCAGCTGCCACCTGCATGGACTTCAAAGGCCCACATAAAGAGAGGTCAAAGCCCTCTGTTGTGCTCTGTGGAAGGCAGCTAGAGGTAAATGCTGCCCCCCCCCCCCCACAGTATAGAGCCTTGGCCACTCAACTCTTGCATTCTCAAAAGCGGTCAGATCAGAGCATCCCTGCTGCCTCTCCAGCACATACCTCTCCCTGATCTCAGTTCTTGAGATAGTGGTGAGGAACATTTTTCTTTCAGCTCCTCCGCTGCCTCTCATTCCTAACTCTCCTACAGGAGAGCCCAAACCCTTCAAACCGTGTCTGCCTCTTACCCCTACTCTTTTTTGGTTATTACAGTGGGGTGGTCCCTCCAGGCCCACAGCCTCCACCTCAGCTTCTTCGGAAGGGGTAGGGAATGTACCTTCCTCAGAAAATCCTAGGAAAGAAATAGAGAAGCTGGGGAAGGGGGTTTCCTCCCTCCCCAGCATCTCCTGGTTTATCCCCAATGAAGGGCTTGCCTGGAGTCTCCCAACTCAGTCAGGCACCTCATCTATCCCAGATTCTGCAAGAAGTCTAGGGCAGGGATGATGACATCTGCCCTGATGTTAGCAGGTGCTTCCAAGCCCATGAAGTAGTCCAAATAGTAAGGAAAACTCCCAGGGCATATCTACACTGTAAACTTAAGTCGACCTATGTTATGCTGTCTTACAGTAATTACTGCAGTACTTCATGTCCACACTAAGAACATAAGAATGGCCATACTGGGTCAGACCAAAGGTCCATTTAGCCCAGCACCCTGTCTACCAACAGTGGCCAAGGTCAAGTGCCCACTATTCTTCTTGTCAGTGGTGCGCATCCTCACCAGGAGCTTCCACCAAATTAACAGTGGCAGTGTGGTCAGGACTCCGGGCGCAGAGCTCCCCCCTAGGGGCAGCCGTGCTCCCAGTGGGGAGCAGAGAACCCAGAGGGGGCAGCTAGGCTTCTGGCAGGGGGAGCCGAGAGCCTGCAGGGGCAGTCAGGTTCCTGCCGGAAAGATCCATGTGTGGTGTCCTGTGTGGCTGCCCTGTTCCTGGAAGCAGAGCCATGAAATTGACAATAATTACAGCCAACAGATGCAAGTTACTCATAACTACACCAACATAAGCCCTATGACTCTTGTGGAGGTGGAGTTATGACGTCTGGGTAGTAGGGCACATACATAGGCGGACAAGGCTGTAGTGTATATACTGATCTAATCGGGTTGATTTAAGCGGCCTTACATCGACCTAACACTGTAGCGTAGACCAGGCCCCATGCTGTTTGAAGAGTCACTGTTTTAATTCTGTCCTCCTAAATTCTTATTTGAATTTTCTACAATTTGTAGCCAACTTTCCTGTACTGAAAGTGTCCAAAACTGAACATGGTAACCTAGGTGCAGTCTCACCAGATACATTAGCTTCCTGGTCTGTGAGGCACTACTTCTCTACACATAAGCCAAAGCAGTTTAGTATTTACCACCATACTTTAAGTTCCAGAGTGAACTTCTGCCAAAGATAATTTAATCATCAGATTCATAAGTATATGCCAGGATCAAAACCCTCATTTCTGGAGCGGATGCTTTGTAACAGATGATAAAGTAGCAGTCAGGGACGGATAACCCACTATTTGGGATTGAAGTATTTTGCATTCTTTTCAGGTGTTTTTACATATATAGCATATGGGATAATTGTTTAGTTGCAATATCTAGCATGATCAATTCTTTCCCATCACAGGGCAAATTCTTCAGAATGCAGTATCCAATACCAGCAACAAAACCATCAAAGCTGCTGGCAATAAGGCATTAATCCATTATGCCCAATTTTTGTTTTGTTTGTTTTTTTAAAGAAAGGTTACAGTAAAGAATTCCAACCACACTCACCAATTACATACACACAGCAGTAATGGGTCAGCATACTCACTGCATTTTTCATCATGTATTCTGAAGTAATGTTCTCAACTTCCTCCACCGTATGGGATGACACATCAAGACCAGAAGGATGGCTTTCATTAATCATCAGTAACTGGTAATATTCTTCATTGGCTACATAAGAATATTAAGGCAATTTTTTATCTTCACATTTCAAAATGCGACCAGTTAACATTGAGCCTGCTAACACTGACTGGACAGAAAGCATGAACTTGTGGTTAAGTACAGAACATGGTATCTAGGTTCTATTCCCACTTCCACCACGAGAAAAAGCATTTAACTTCTTCCTGTTTCAGTTTCTTCATCTGTAATCTGGGGAAGTTTATGTAGCTCATAAGGGTGTTGGGTAGCTTAGTTCATTACAATCTGTGAAGTACTTGGCAATCCTTGGATAGAAGGCATTGCTGAATATTGTCTATAATCAATATACCACACAAATTGTAAGTGAATGGCTAACTAAATACCAAAAATGTATTTTAAAATAAAAGAGTCTCACTCTACATTTTACTAGGTTTATTTTTAATATCTGAAAAAATAGTTCCTGTAAGTGCTAACCCAGCCCAGTCCCCTCGGCCTTTTTTGGCAGAGTCACAAACCCAAATTATTAAAATGCTACAACTACATTAGTTTTATGATCTTTCATTTATTATGAACTTGACTTTATAAAGAGATCCACATTCGGATACTAGTTCTGGAGCTGACATTACCTTTAACTTGTTTAATGCTTTTAAGTGCATATTTCAATGTTGCCAGCACACTAGATTTTCCTTTGATTCTTTTTCCAGGAGGAAGGCGTGCTTTCAGTTCCTGCAATGTTTTCCTCAATTCCTGTTGTGTTTTGGCTTTAGTGGATTGCTCACTGCTATAAAATTAAAACAAAAAAGTTACGCTGATATTTGAATGGACACCATACCTTCTAGAAAACCAAAGCCTTTTGACATTTATCATGTCATTAGACTAGTTCTAAAATTATACTAAACAGATTTGTAAAAGTATTTAGCTTCAAAGACACTTTAGGATTTGCTACATTAGCTAAATCGGGGTTCTCAACCTTTTTGGGCTAATGACCCATTTGTAAACTTGATGGCCTGTCACAACCCACTAAATAGCTCTAGTGCAAAAACACCTGTCTTACTAAATATTTTTTGCCCACAACATCTGATACACACATGAATGTAATAAATACACTAAGTACCTTTGAGGTGGCTCCTGTTACATGGGACTGGCTGAGCTAGTCTCCTGGTTTTGTGCATTGCGACCTCCAGAGTCACAGCTTCGCTCAGGTTTGGCCCAGTCCACCTGACAGATGGGCTGATGGGGCCAAATTTGTGTGAATGGAGTTGAAACCTGGCACATGGGGTTGCAGCAATACTCACCCATATTTAGCCCAGCCGGCCACCCCCCCTCATAACGGGGGTGGGGGGACAGTTGGGCCAAACTTGAACAGCACTGAAACCACATGCACTAGGTCACAGACGCCCAGGGCAGGGAACTAAATCCAGCCAGCCCTGTGGGACTGGAGCCATCGCTGTGAGGTGAGTGCAGGATAGGCTCTGCAATCCCACAACCCCGGGGTCTTCCAACTGCCCCGGGTGGAGAACCCAACCCTGAACTAGGGCCTCCCACGTGACCTTTGACATATTCTTGCAACTTATTTTTGGGTCACAACCACAGGGCAAGAGATCCTGAACTAGATTTACCAAATTTTAAATGAATTCATTTTTTGTTCATAATAATTACATCAAATAGCTTTATTCCGTCATTGTTTTAAACAAAAAAACCAACTTATTTTAAAATGCACAATACTTATTTATTTACCTGCATCCACTGGTAGATGCATTATGTTCGGAGTCTGCAATCATCAGGCTAAATGCATTTGAGCTGAAAAAGAACCACCTCAGTGACGTTAAAGTCAAATATAAGTTGTGTTCAGCTTTGAGATCTCCATTTTCTATTTGTTACTTTTAATTAACAGATGAACTTTACACCAATGAAACTGGTGATAATGCCAATTGAGCAGCTTCAGCCAAACTAGCTTGTGTGTAAATGTTATGTGTGCTTAAAAAGATGTAATTCTATGGTAGATTGGTGTGTCCGCTAAATCACTACAAAGTAGACTAATAATGCTAGAGAGTGTCCAGCAGCAGTGTCATTAACAGACCGTCATAAAAAAAGGTATGACGTATATCACCGCTCCATGGTTTTCTTCCCCAGTCTCCTCAAATAATAATACTCAGGACTTAAAAAGAAAGCCACAAGATATCATTAATGCTTCAACTTGGTAAACAAGATTTATGCATGGGAAAGACACATTCTAAATTTGATTTTAAACTGAAGTTCTATTCTGAACTCACAATTTGACCACTTTAATCTAAATCAGATTACTGTTTTTAATCAATAAGATTCGGAGATTCTGAGATGGTGAAACAAGCAGTTAAAAGCCTTACCTCACTGATCTATTTTATTTGCCTTAGCAGAAAATATGAAGACAAACTTCTTTGCTGCACTTCCAGCAGGATTTTTACTATATTTTCCTCTTTTTATGTTCTCATACGGCTCTACTTTCAAAAGTATTTCACCATAGCATTATTCTCTTCAAGTAGAAGAAAGTAACTATGTAGAAGCAATCTGCCATCTCCCTATTATGGTATGAGCCAGTAATGAATGAATAAATAAATCAGCATGGAATGGAAAAAGCATTAAGCATAGGAACACAGCCCAACACAGATTATATTGTGTGTATTAACATGAAAGATGGTTAGATTTTAGAATCTTAAAAACATGAGTGGGGAAAAAAAATCAGCATATCACCTTTTATGACAATCTAAAGACTCCACAAACATTGCTGTATCTTTCGCATTTTCATCAGATTCATTGCCATGAGAATCATGGCCACTAGAGTAGTTTTCATTCATATACTTTCCACTGAAGTTGTTACCACTTGATCCACTGCTCATCTCAGTGTCCTCCTGAGAAGTATCTGGATGTCGTTCAGGCTCGGTTTGAACACCAGTCTCCTCAGCAATCATTTGACTATGGTTGATTGCAAATTCAGAATATCCACTCATTTTGTATTGCTGCTTTGATGAGTCTGACTGCCGAGAAATATTTCCACCGATTTCAAGCTGTTGTGGGTTCTGCTCCTCAGTGCTAGAGGAGAACCCCCTGATCTTAATACAGTCCACTGAACACTCATTAGGAATATTTGCACAGAACAAGAATTAGACAAGCCATATTCATGTTTGTGCTCTGCATACAAGATTGCCAGTCTTGAAGTGTGAATCCAAAAGCCTAAAGGGGGGGTGGGGGGAGAGGAGAGAGAGAAAAAAGTAAACTATGCTGAAATACAATTTGTTTTAATCCATTTTTTTCAGTTTGATCAATATTAAAGTTCCGTTATTGACCAATCAAAACTGAAATAATGAAGTAGCTCTAATAATAAGCTTTAGTTTCAAGAGTTTCGTTATTAATATTTTTATCCCAGAATTTGACACCTTTAAACATTTTACACACCAATACATTTCCGTAATTAATTCAAGGCTAACAATATTATAACAAATATTCATTTTGGCATAAAATTCACAGGGGAAAAGGAAGTTGAAATAAAGTGAAATTTTTATTAGAAGACAGCCTTTTCAAAAATTTCAATATTAATCATTTCTTAGTCTATATCATTTCTGTCATGCTTACTGGCTGGAACTGTATCTTACTGCTTCTGCTGAAGACTTAACACAATGAACTATACTAATCTCATTTTCCTATTTTAAAAAATTCTTTCCTCTGTTGCTGCACGAGAGACCCACAAACAGAGGAGACTGACTATCCAGTGGAAGCAGTGAATTGACTACGTATTTAGTGCATGTTGAGGATAACCTAGAGAAAAAGAATTCTCATTTCTTTCAATTACAATAATCTTAAGTGTCAAAAGGAAAAAAAATCCAGACAGAAGTGAATTTTTTAAACTGACCTTTTAAGATTAAGTACAATCAAAAATGTCAAGTAGTGCTTTGGAAATTTACCTCTAAAAGAAAGAAAAAGAACTGCTATTAAAGCAGTTTCAAATTTTAAAAACCAACATCAACATTAAACATTATTAAAGCAATAACAAACATATTAAGGACCTGCCATCAAAAGGTAAAAAGCACCAAATAGCAGTCATCCTTAAGTAGCAAACTAAACACCAGAAAAAACACATAGGCGAAACAAGGTCAGGAAATTAGATTTCTCTGGTCCACAGACAGCAACACTTGTTCCATAAGAATATGCTTAGCGGTCATTTGCACTTTTCCAAGATTAATGTACTCTGAACAATATTAATGTAATACTTGACATGCAAATTATTTTTATTCTTACCTAAAATATGGGCGATTCAGTGTTTGGCATTTTTACCATTAAAACATATAAACACTACCTACTATTTGTTTGCAATTCCAATCTGATGGTTTTCAGATTGTTGAGTACAACAGAATGAAAAAGTTTAGTGGTAGTACTGGCAAAACTTAGTGCCTTGCTTTTTAACACTCAAAAGAAAAAGAACAAACCTACAACAGTCAGGTAGTTTTAACTTAAAAATTCTCCTACCGTTTTTCCCCAAAAAACAATTGAAACTATTTTCTTACCCTCCTAATTTTTAGTTTTCCAGACATTTTACATTTATTTCAAGTTCTCAGAAGCAAATATCACTCTTCTTCTCATTCAGCCAAAGATGTGCACAAGAGATCTGTTTTTAGTTGGAAGAGGAAGTGTTTTTAGGGGCATTTATTTTAGCCGTCACTACTGATAACTATAAATATTTTCTTACAGCTAGAATATTTTCTGGAAACCCAAACAGCCTTTTGCAAGTAACACAAGGCCGTATTTTTTGTTTTTATTTTTTTTTATTCTACCAGCACAGTGAATTTATGCAATTCAGATCCACCAATCATGACTGAGCTGATGACTGAGCTGTTCATTCATACATACTGAGCTGTTCATTCATACGACAGACAGATCAATAGATGGAGAGCTGTTATAGTAGCACAAATTCTGAACTACAGTTTACTTCAGCAGTTTTTCCTGAGCCAAAATAAGCAGCTACTTGTGTCTCCCTAAAGTTACTTAAACTGAAACACCAGGAAAAAGAAGAAGAGGAGCTTTGCATTAGTCTATAGTGTGGCAAGAAAAATGTTACAGGATAGGGGAATTTCTCTTCCTTCATTTCAGACCGATGGTCTTTAAGTTACTAGCTAGAAGTTACTAAAGAAAAAAAAATCTGTTCAAGGTCTCAAGTCACACTGAAGTTTGCTCCTAGATGAAACTCCCAGTAGCATTTGACATATAATAAAATATCTTCTGTTGGTTACCCAGGATCAAAGAGACCAGACAATTCACCTCTAGCGAACAGACACTCTAAGTGGGTGGGCGCCTATAATACAAACCAAGCACCAGATCTAAGGAACGGTCCAATACGTAATGTCGACCTAATTCACTATACCATTTGTCCTTCCAGAATTTAGGATCATGACATCTAAACCAGTACTGCTGCTAGAAAATCAAAATTTGTTTACAGTAATTTGACTAAGGCAATAATTACTAGTAAAAGTTTTGCCCTGTATGTCTCAGCAAATAAGACCTGGCCACAAGATCATTTTACAACCTTGTCATGCTAGATTCATTATGGCCAGTTTCATTCGTTTACTTGGTCATTCAACACAACAAAAATCTAAAGGAACTGGTTTAATGACATACACAGCTTCCATGGGATCCGTTTTTAAGACCTTTCCCACAATGTCCAAAAGTGTCCTTGGAAAAAACTAGTATATAATTTAATGAAGACTTCTGAGAAATAAGATTTAAGTCCTCTTCGGTTACTGATGTCCTGGAATTTGGGCTTGGTTTCCAAGGTACAAAGGAGGCAAAGTCCCTTTATGAACTATGGTAATTAGAAGACAAAAAGCTTACAAGATGGTTTAAATAAGGACTTCTCCAAGAAGCTGCAGAGGAAAAAAAAAGTCTTCCAACAAGAAAAGCCTTTCTGTATAACAACCTCATGTAGACACCAGTTTAGTATTGCCATACATGGGTCTGGAAATCAAGAACCACAGCAGCCAGGATAAGCCAACTTAAAAACTTTGAATGGAATTCACAAAAGGTATTTAGCCATCTAGCTCCCACTGAACTCAATGTGAGTTAGGCACCTAATCACACCTTTATGGGGGGGGGGGGGGGAGAAGGGAAGAGGAGAAGAGACAAAAAACAAAAACAAAACCACCACATTTCAAGGCTCCCAAAGTGTAAAGAGATATTTTGTAGGCCTCCAACCTTAACATGGAAACTATATTGGGAGGAAGGGTTGAAATCTAAAGAACTGGCAGATGCATTTACATCAATCTCTGTTACAGGGTAGCTTACTGCTGGTGTAAAATCAGGTCAGCTACTTAGAGAAGGTAAGCCAGACTTATCTATAGTCATACCTTTGGGTCACGAAGAGCAAACCAGTCCAGGTTCCTCTTATGGTAAATCATTCCATCACTATTTATTTTACATAAGTCCTCCCAGAGAGTAGAAGGTAGGAAGGAAACCAGTAACTAGAGAAGTCTACCAGAGGGCTTGTCTTCACTATAACAGATATCTTGAGTCAGTATACTTAAGTTACCGCATGAAGTGTGACTACAATTCACAACAGCACTGGAATTACAGTGTGATTTCGTTATCAGCACAGAGTGATTGGCTTAGTACTGAGGAGTTGATGCAATTTGAGTTGTATCGCCATTGCATTACTAATTTGAGCAATGTTCATTTTGGTGTGTAACAACCTAACATCGTGAAGAGTGATTGGTTTCGTACTACGGGATGAGTACTACGGGATGCCTTGATACAACCACTTTCTTGTTAATATTTTTGAAGCCCCTACACCCAGAGCTATTGGCAAAGTGCCAACATATAAATTATGGATCTTTATATGGTAAAAAGGAAAAGCAAATTAATTTCAATTCCCCCAAACCACAGAAGTACTAGTGATGTACCTCAGTGAACACAATCAACTCTCTATAAATCTAAGTATGAAGATTTTGCCTTATTTTCTAACACCTTATGATAATGTTTTTACCAGGACGGGTCCTGTCATACCGCATACATGAGTACAGATATCAGAGAGATCACTCCTGACAGTATAGATTTTAGAGCTTGCTACTGTAATTTTGATTAATGTGAAATGTTTCCAGAAGTCCTCTTTTAGAGGGCTGCTTTGCCAACTGGTATTGTTTTGGAATCGTTATATGGCAAACAACTGGCAATGATTTGACCATTCCGTACTATCTGCATAAAGAATTAGGTGTGAAAATTTACATTGAACACAGGCTCCCTGGGCAAGCAGGCAATGCTTCCTCATACCTGGTAGCAAAAGAATGCTAACTTGACAATAGCCATCAAAAGTGAGAAGTCACTTTAGTATTAATCTACAAGTTGCCAGTGCATCTGTAAAAAAACTATACAAACAGTTGAGTTTTAAAACTTATTTGAGGGCTAAGAGTTAGCAGATTATCCTAATTGTGACATTCTTTCCAGCTAAGAGACAGCAAAATACTTGTGTTCTCAGACCTCAGCACAAGGAAAATGCAGAGCAGTATTTGGCAGACTTACAGTAATCCAGGAACATTTATTTCCTTAGTATGTTTTTTTTCCCACATCTAGTCTTCAAGTCGCCCCGAGCATAAAAGCTTACTACTTGCTTAATGAAGAGGTTAATACAAGAATTCATTAAAAATTCACACCAATAAAAAGAAATTCTCAGCAATATCCAGACCAATAAGCAGATGCTGCAATCTACACTGAGAAACCCTAATGCTTGAAAATTCAGTCTTTTAAGGAAGTGAGTAAAGCCTAATTCACACAACTTACATATTTACATTTCCGGAAATTAAAGATAAATTAAAACACAGTTGGAACAAAAATAGCTTTCTGAATAAACTATTTAAAATTTAACTTTCTACTCAAATGAATCAGAACAATTACACACATTCCTTACCTGCTTTTTAAAATCAAGGTTGGCATAAGTGTTATCAGGGTCCCTCCCAGCTAGCATCAAAAAGCATGAAGTACCTAGGTCCAGAATTTCCCACATGCACTCCTCTTGGTCATCCTCATCCATTAGAGTCTGGACACCTCTAAAACTATAACATATAAAAGAAATACCAGGGCCCCCCTAACAATGTCCTTTTCTTATAGTTTTGAGAACAAAAAATACCACATATTGCTCACAGTTATGCCAACCCTATACACATAGCCCCTTGGCAAAGAAGGAATTCTCATCCAGCAAAGGAAGCATACAGACATTTTAATACACTTGGATTTCAGCAAAATTATTTAAAGTTTCAAAATACAAATATCTTTAAACTAGATAGAACACACCTAAACAGTATGTAGAGTTCTGGTTCAGCAGTAGCATGGTAGGACTCTAAGTCTGCACAGGCTAAAAAAAAATGTCTCCTCCAAATTAAGAACCACCTATTGTGGCCTTTACCACCACCACTAAACACCCAAGTCAACAGGAGCTGTGTGTATTCAGCACCTTTGGAAAAACTAGGCTACTTGCTTAGGAGTCCAAATTCAGATACTCGGATTTCAAATTTCTGGCCTAATGATTTTCGCTATCCATATTTCTTGTCGGCGTCACGCTAGGAGGCCTGCGATTCAAAACCTACAGTTTCCTGAAATAATAAACGCTGGAAAAAAAAAAGTTGTTTCTTCTCCCTTCCTCATGCTCTGCAGCAATACAAAATTTGTACAATTCTTGTCAGTTTAACCGTTGCCCACAAAGGCTCACAACAGCAATAATGTTAATAAAAAAATATACATTTTATTCTAAGGCTAACGTACATTCAACTAAGGCTATGTCTACACTCGCAACTGAATGACAAAACTTTTGTCTTTCAGAGGTGTTTAGAAAAGAAAAGAAAAGAAAACCCACAAACCCTGAAAGACAAAAGTTTTGCTGCCAACAAACGCCAGTGTGAACAGCACTACGTCAGCAGGAGCTCTCTCCTGCCGCCAACGCAAACGCTGCTCCTTGGGGGTGGAAGTTTTTTGTTGGCAGGAGATCCGACAAACAGCGGCTGCACTGCGTGACTTTTAGTGGCAGGGCTGTAGCGACACAGCCATGCCACTAAAAGCTGTGTAGCGTAGACATAGCCTCAGAAGCAAAAGCACTGGAGCTGCCTGTTTATTGACAAAGTCAACACCCATTCTTTAGTTTTCAATCCCCTTTGAAAGGTTCTCTTTACAACCATATGGGGCATTCACGTCTTTTGTTGTTTTAAACGAAAGGTTAAATTCTACAGAAATGGACGTCTTAAGCCTTCATATTCATCAGTAAAAGCCTCCCACTAGCAAGGGGATTTTTCAAGTCCTGGTTTGGTGTACATTAAAATCCGATTCAGCACATCTTAGGGAAAGTAAGACTCTAGATTGTGTGAAACCTGTGGGGGGGTTTTTGCCAGATTTCCTGTTGAACCCAAAACATCCAGCTATGTTGGAAAGTATAATCAGTACATGGCCGTCACAAGTAGCAGAATAATTAAAACAAACAGTATTTTAAATGCGACAAATATCTAAATCATTTTCAAAATACTTAGACAAAAAAAAATTGCATTTGAATACCCAAGACTAATGGTTTAATAAAAAAAGGACTAGCACTAGAACCTTTCGTTAAATACACTGAAAAACGGCATATATCAGTAAGTCTCATAATAAAATGCTGTGTCTTTACAGCTGCTGTTTGTTAAAGTACACTACAATGTTGGCCAGACTTAAGGGAAAAAAAACTTATTCACAATGTTCCATTCTGCAACATGTGACATGAGTCAATGTGAGTTTTGGATGTGCAAGGAATACAGGATGGGCCCTTTTTATTTTTTGGTTCTAAAAGACTACAGAAATTTTTTAAGTATAACATTAATGATTTTACCAAAGAGTAGTATAGAATGTCTTATGTTATAGGTTACATAGCAGGTAATCTTGTGAACAGATTAATTCCATCAATGTTTGGCCTCCCTTATTGTATATTTTAGCATGATGGGATTTGGCTAATTGCTTCCCCAAAAAGACTGTCCTCTGCTTCGAATTGTGGCTGAGCAGAGAAAATTAAAGCATTCAAATATGGCAACCTAAGAGGAGCTTTTCTCTGAGAGGAAATCTAGTTCCATCAGTACGAAAGGAATGTTGAGCTAAAGAGAACATTCAGACCAAATCATGGTCTTTTGAGATTGAGTTATGCATATTGTACAGAACATAAAATAGAAAGTCTTCAAATATTAGAGAAGAGCCAAGAACCTGATTTAGGTGACACACCTGTATCACAGGATCCAAGCCAAATCCCCCTTTTAAAGAGAACAGAAGTCACACCTGTAGTATTAAAAACAGAACAGTAAACTGTCAGTTTTAAAAACTTAACTAGTTAAAGTTTTTGTAGCAACAGATAAAGATCAAATGATCAGAAGGATAATTAGGTATGTATGTGATATGACTGATGAATACAGTAAGCTTCTTTAATTACCAGTACACTTAGAATTCTGATTCTACATGCTCAGCAATGTTATAAAACTAGCCAAAACTCATGTACAGGTACCCATCTCCTCCCTTCCAGCTTCTCTAATACATTGTCCCTCTCCAGCCTACATAAAATGAAGCTTCTAAGATCATCTTCCTTGCTTATTGCCCTGACGACATCACCCCTTATTTGAAGCTCTCCACTATCTTCCCCTATTCACTGCATCATCTTCAAAGTCTTTCAGAACACCGCATCCAATAATTGTTTCATCACACACATCCCAGCCCCGCAACATCAACCTTGTTTACCTGTGTCAACTTCTTACATATGGAAAGCACTCCATGAACTGATCTATAAGGAACTGCCCTCTCCAAAATGTACAATGGAGCCTTATCAAAATTTAGTTTTTCTTCAGTCTGTGCATGCACTAAGCTTTCACCTTCTGAAGTAATGTTTTCCTACTTTTTAGAGGAAAATAAAACGATTGTTAAATAACTCAGCTGTGATTTGTTATTAGGGCTTCTGATTTTAGGTTTTAACAAGTGATCAGTAACCCCCCCCCCAATAAAAATAAATCTGTGTTTATCTAATGAACACTGGAAAAACCACAGGAAATAGTTACTCATCATGGTGATTTCATCCCTTTCCCAGTGCAATTTATTTAAATAGGTAGGGCCCTACCAAATTCACAGGTGTGAAAAACACATCATGGACTGTGAAATCTGGTCTTTGTTGTACTTATACCCTATATTATACAGATTTCACGGGGAGACTAGCATTTCTCAAACTGGGGGTCCCAAGGCTATTGTACAGGGGGTGTCACAGTATTGCCACCTTCACTTTTGTGCTGCCTTCAGAGCTTGGTGGCTGCTGGCTGAGACCCCAGCTATGATGGCAACGCCGCAGCAGTAAAAGTAGCAATACCATACCATCCTTAGTTTTGCACTGCTGCTGGCAGAGGCACTGCCTTAAGAGCTGGGCTCCCAGTCAGCAGCTGCAGAGGTTTCTGCAGCTGGGGGAGGTTCCCGGAGGTGGGTCTGACCTGGCCCCGGGGGGGAAGATGCCCCTGCAGGTGAAGAGGACGTCCCATCCCTCACCAGCGTGTCCAGGACCAGCAGCTAGATCCCAACATACGACAGGAGCCCTCGTCCAGGATGCCCCCAGCCTTGCCCCTCCCTGGCTCTGAGCAGAGAGGCCCAGTGCTTGGGAGTTAAAGGTGCCTTGGTCTTGCTCTGTGTGTATATGGGGGGGGCAACCTGGGGAAGCCCCCCCCATGGCACCTTGGGTGGGGCGGTCGCTCACATATAAGGCTAGCCCTGCTCCCCAAAAAAGTGAGAACCCCCCCATACCATGCCACCCTCACTTCCGCACTGCTGTTGGCAGCGGTGATCCTTCAGAGTCAGGCACCCAGCCAGCAGCTGCCGATCTCCAGCCGCCCAGCTCTGAAGGCAGTGCTACTGCCAGAAACAGCGCACAAGTAAGGATGGCAACACCACGACTCCCTGCCAACCCCCTTTTGGGTTGGGACCCGCCCAGTTATACCATGCAATTTCACATTTAAGTATCTGAAACTGTGAAATTCATGATTTTTAAAAGCCTATGACTGTGAAACTGACCAAAATCGACCATGAACTTGGTAGGGCCCTACATATAGGCAATGTCTCTGCTTCCTGGCTTGTATTTAAAGCCCTCTCTACATGGGGCAGTATTGCAGAATATAGGGGTACAATTTCTGAAGTGCATTATGTGCTGCTCATTAATTGGTACATGTAAACCCTGCCAATATCCAATCGTGCACTTTAACATAGTTATGTTTGAAACAGTACTAGAGGGTATATACAAAAAGAAACTTTACACCTCACCCCAGCCCTCATTTTTGGATATCTTCATAAAACTGAAAATATGCCAAAAAATAAACTTCCAAAAATGAAACAAAGCCTGAAAATCAGAAGTCCTATTTATAATTCAGTTCTAATTTCCTATCTAGGACAGTATTAATTCAGTAAGCAGCTATATTATTTTGATTTATACATTACATAGGCATCACTGGACTGTTTACAGATAAACTAAAAAAATTATACTTAAAGTAACCTTTTAACTATCACAACAGTTCTCTGCATAGGGAAGGCTCTGTGATGAAATCTGTGTGTCAAAGACTATTTAGGTATAGATAATCCACATCTAAACTAGCACTGAAGTCACTAGAAACTAGAATCTCTCCATAAAAGCATACTATGCCCTATGACATCAAGCCTTGGGAGCAGAGTTGTGCCCATTTTCTCCTGAGCCACAATCCCAGAGACCAAATTAGCATCTACATTCACGGTTCCCAAAATCACCTTTGGCATTGGAATTCCTTAAAACCTCTGAAAGGAAAACCCAAAATATTGGAAATAACAGAAAATCACTTTATTGCATAACAAGATGCAGCAAATCTAGCAACTAGTATTAAGATGTAACACTAGAGGGCTTCCACTTTCTAGAAAGGAAACAGAAGCCAGCTCATTTCCATGTGCTTCATGACTTTTACCTCTCTCTCCTGCAGTTCCTATTTCTTAAAAAGCTTTCTATATAAGTAAGTAACAGCTCCAAAGCAACACCTACCACACACACACACACACGATATAAATTCAGAGTAAGCAAGAAAGCAGAAGGTACACACTTCAGATCATTTCTTGGGGGAGAGCATAAGTAAGACACTCACCTTAATGAATGTGCTAATTATGATCTTTCCAAATCAAGGTCTGAAACTGTAGTTAATACTCTCCTGCAAAAACAACAAACCCAATATAGTTTTATAAATAAACTACAGAAGAAGACTTTAAAACCCTGCCTATTTAACAAGTCCCCGTAATTAGTGGAATAAAAGCCTAGTCATACATGGCAGAAAACATGAATTGTAAAGTTAGAGAGCAGTTATATTCATTACGTATTACTGATTCAAAGGTAAACCAGAGGAAATAGGGAAAATTCTTTAGCTTAGCGACAACTGAAATCTGAAAATAAAACTACAGTATTGTTTTCTTAAACTGTACATGAAGACAGGTTTCAGAGTAACAGCCGTGTTAGTCTGTATTCGCAAAAAGAAAAGGAGTACTTGTGGCACCTTAGAGACTAACCAATTTATTTGAGCATGAGCTTTCGTGAGCTACAGCTCACTTCATCAGATGCATACCGTGGAAACTGCAGCAGACTTTATATATACACAGAGAATATGAAACGATACCTCCTCCCACCCCACTGTCCTGCTGGTAATAGCTTATCTAAAGTGATCATCAGGTGGGCCATTTCCAGCACAAATCCAGGTTCTCACCCTCCACCCCCCCCACACAAATTCACTCTTCTGCTGGTGCTAGCCCATCCAAAGTGACAACTCTTTACATAATCAAGTTGGGCTATTTCCTGCACAAATCCAGGTTCTCACATCCCCCCCACCCCCATACACACACAAACTCACTCTCCTGCTGGTAATAGCTCATCTAAACTGACCACTCTCCAAGTTTAAATCCAAGTTAAACCAGAACATCTGGGGGGGGCGGGGTAGGAAAAAACAAGAGGAAACAGGCTACCTTGCATAATGACTTAGCCACTCCCAGTCTCTATTTAAACCTAAATTAATAGTATCCAATTTGCAAATGAATTCCAATTCAGCAGTTTCTCGCTGGAGTCTGGATTTGAAGTTTTTTTGTTTTAAGATAGCGACCTTCATGTCTGTGATTGCGTGACCAGAGAGATTGAAGTGTTCTCCGACTGGTTTATGAATGTTATAATTCTTGACATCTGATTTGTGTCCATTTATTCTTTTACGTAGAGACTGTCCAGTTTGACCAATGTACATGGCAGAGGGGCATTGCTGGCACATGATGGCATATATCACATTGGTGGATGTGCAGGTGAACGAGCCTCTGATAGTGTGGCTGATGTTATTAGGCCCTGTGATGGTACCATAAGTAAAATGGTACCATAAGTAAAAGGTACTATTTCAAGCTTAGTTGATGGCAATGTGGAACGCAAACTGAAAAAGTTACAAGCCAATCCTGAGTCTGAAGTGATGGTATGATGGAGGCAAGCATTATCACATCTTGAAGCCACGGCTATGGAGGCACTGTTCATTCTCCTCAAGTTTGAGTGGTTAATGACATGACAAATCTGCTGCAACCTTGCTCTGCTGTGGGCTATTGCTTCCCAGTTGCTGGAGGCAATCTGACATGCTTTGAAGTTTGACTTCAGTGTGACTTTATATCATTTTACTGACTACCATAAAGAACGAGTGCCTTGCTTTAGCTGACCATAAAACATAGCTGTAGGTATTCTTGTGTCAGCCATGTGAACTAGGAGCCCAGACCAGTACAGCTGAGTTTTTATGAGCACATTTGAATGCCAGATAGCTGACTGATGAAGGATTTCGATATTGGGATCTTATCCCATCACCTGACCATGCAAACTGACCAAAGACAGCTCATATGGAACAGAACAAGTTTCCTAATGTAGCATCCATTTGTTGTCCATGTCTCACAACCATATAGAAGCATTGCAAGTACAACTGCCAAACAAACATCTAACTTCGTGCTTATTTTGACACCCATAGCATTCCATACATGGTGTGACAACATTCCAAATGCAGAGCTGCCCTTGGCTGTGCAATGAGTAATCTCATCCTTAACTGCGGCATTCTGACACAGCATACTCCCTAGGCAGAAAAAATTCTCCACAGACCTGAGAAAGCACTGCTGACCTTAACTGGGTAGATGTGTGCATCCCCCAGCACAGGTTGGTAAATTCTTCAGTTGTCTTTAGACTGATTGTGAAACGAATACAATTGACTGCAGGAGTGAAATGATCAGTTATAAATTGAATGTCATCAATCAACTGAGCAACCAGCTTGGTCATCAGCAAATAAAAGCTCCTTAAGAAGTAATTCTGCCACTTTTATAAAAGCTCAAGTGTTGTAGAATGAGCTGCAGAACTGGATAAATTCCCCTCTGTCAATGGCATGAAATGCATCCATAAGCACAGCTGAAAAAAAATGATGGAAAAAAAAGCATGTCAACCAATATACAACCTTGTTCGGTGCCACTGGTGACCAGAAATGGGTCTGATATCTTACCATTTTCCACAACTCTGGACAGCACCCCCATCAGGAAAAGGCTGAATGACCAAAAATGAAAATAAGAAAAACACCTTTGCAGGATGCATTTCTAGAGTCCCTCATGATTTACAGAGTCAAAAGCTTTAGCTGAGTCAAAAAAATACCAAACAAGGACCATGGTTTTGCTCTCGGCACTTTTCCTGAAGCTTATGGGCTGTGAAGATCATGTCTACAGTGTCCCATCCAGACGGATATCTTTCTATACTGAAACTTGGGAGAGAATGGGTTCCACAAGATGGGTGTTAATTCTATTCAATATGACCCATGGAAGAATTTTCCCAGCAACACAGAGTAGGGAAATGCCATGATTTAGGATCAGGAAATGCCTCAGTTTTGGGCTGGGATGAAGATCCCCCTTATTCAAAATGAAGAAATAATGGGAGTAGAAACTCTTGCCCCTGTATTCCTGAAGAATTTTCCACCTAGGAGCTATAGAAAACAAAAAGAAAAAGGAGTACTTGTGGCACCTTAGAGACTAATTTATTTGAGCATAAGCTTATTTATTTATAAGCTTATTTATTTGAGCATAAGCTTTTGTGAGCTACAGCTCACTTCATCGGATGTTGCAGCTCATGAAAGCTTGTGCTCAAATAAACTTGTTAGTCTCTAAGGTGCCACAAGTACTCCTTTTCTTTTTGAGAATACAGACTAACACGGCTGCTACTCTGACACCTGTCATAAAAAACAAAGAGGCCACTTTTTTGTCAAAAGGCTCTTGTGAGATGGGTTGCAGAAGAAGGAAGATGGGGTAGGAGTGGGGGTGGGGGCAGGTAGAAGACAAGAAAAGAATGTTTAGCACCCATTTGTTAGTTACAATCTCCACCCGTACCTCCTGGAAGCAGGGGAAATTGGTTTCTGAAAGGTTTCAGAGGAACAGCCGTGTTAGTCTGTATTCGCAAAAAGAAAAGGAGTACTTGTGGCACCTTAGAGACTAACCAATTTATTTGAGCATGAGCTTTCGTGAGCTACAGCTGATGAAGTGAGCTGTAGCTCACGAAAGCTCATGCTCAAATAAATTGGTTAGTCTCTAAGGTGCCACAAGTACTCCTTTGGTTTCTGAAAGTTGGCTATGCAAAAGATTCCGAGCTTGAATGCCTGAGGGCATATGCACACCTACAGATCCACAGCAACACATATTTGAAGAAGAACCTGACTTCTCATATTACTAGTAACAAAAGTAATTTAACTACATAAATTGTTAAACCAAAGTGTATAAAGTGCATCCACAATGCCTGCATAAGGATTTTTAGCATGTAAAGGCCACCTGATTCCTGGTGACTGTCTAGACAGTCAATGAATCATGCTACTTAAGTAACCCTTGACACAATGAGCTCCTGAAACAAAGTGAGTAAATACCGATTTTACAAACTGTATAATTACATATTTAGACTAACTAGTACATGGACTTCATACTGTTGGCCCAATCAATGTATTCATCCAGCCCTTATGTCAGCTTAAGAGCACAATGTAGTCAGGTACAATGTCAACAGCCACAGCACTCAAAACAGTGAGCAAGTAACGAAAATGTGTAAGATTACATGAGCCTACTAAATTTTATTTTTTCAGCGGATTGTGTAAAGAGCTTTACTGTAGCCAAAAGAAAATTATTAGTAAAAAAATGCTTTACAAGCTGCAGGACCCCAGGGGAGGCGGAGGAACTGAAATGGATGAGGTTAGGATCTGAAAGAAATAGCCTTAGTTTCTGTGTCTTGACCTACCTCTACACTAGTACGTTTGTCGGTATAACTTATGTCGCTCAGGAAAATGGGAAAAAACCACCCCTTCGAAGCAACAGAAGTTACTCCAACAGAGGTGCCACTGTGAACAGCGCTATGTCAGCAGGAAATGCTCTCCCACCGACATAGCTATGCCACTAGTTGGAGGTGGTTTAATTATGTTGACAGCAGGGCTCTCTCCAATCGGCATAGAGCAGCTACACAAGCAATCTTACAGCAGCACACTTCCTCGATACAGCTATGTAAATTTGCTCATGTAGACATGGCCTAAGAATGACAAAGAAAAGGTGATAAGAAACCAAAACGATAGAATGGGAAAAGAAACAAAGGGCAAATATAGAAATGATCCTCAGCACTCCCCCACAGAACCCAGTTGGAAATCTTGGTAACCTACAGACACTCAGAATGGATTCATAGAACTTAGAATCAAAACTTGGAAGCACAAAACTTCAAACATAACAGCTGTTTTGTTACTATGTATCATAATTGCTAGGTAACCAAGCATTGTCAGTAAAGAAGCTTGTGCCCAGTATTACACAATGCATTAAAGAGAACATGCTGTTCCCTTTTAAAATGGGCAATTATGAGTACAGTGAAACTACTGTCAATTCAAATGAATTACTAATAGACTAAAAAGAAAAGGAGTACTTGTGGCACCTTAGAGACTACCAAATTTATTTGAGCAATAAGCTTTCGTGAGCTACAGCTCACTTCATCGGATGCACTGAGCTGTAGCTCACAAAAGCTTATGTTCGAATAAATTTGTTCATCTCTAAGGTGCCACAAGTACTCCTTTTCTTTTTACAAAACCAAAGTTTCCCTACTTCAGATCCTGCAAAACCCTGACCCACACCTCAAATAAAAGAGCCTAATGTCATAGAATACATTGGATTTCACAACAGAAGTTCTTAATTCAGTATTGATGGCAATATTTCCTTTCAAGAGTTTAAGACAGAAATGTTTCCATCCAAGTAAATAGGAAACATTATCAAAAGTACTCAAAAGTTTCCAAATGTTACTGTAACCTGCAGCGGTATTCAGTCCTGCACCACTATCATCTCTAGATTTTTACTTATGTATTCTTTTTAAAAAGCTGTACTGCAGTATTTGGGTGGTATTCTGATGTGGTTTCTCATTAACTTCATTTTCTTGCAGATAAAAATAATTCTAGATCTATAGAGAAAACAATAAAGTGACCTCAAATACCTAAATAAATAAAAAGTGATGAAAAACTAGTTTACTGATTTCAGCAGAAAGAGCCGCTATTCATAAACAGGAGAAATCAAACTGAATGGTACATCTGTTTAAAAAGAAAAGATCAAAAATACCTAGCTCTTTAGCACTTACAAAACTGTCTCTAATATATGCATAGTTATAAGCACAGGAATTTTTTTTAAACAATGGTAAACCACTCAAACTGCTCCAACACTGTAAATGTGTTAGTAGCTCAAGGTCACTTGACATATGGCATTACAACACAATGGTGGTAAAAAAATATGATATAACTAGTAGTGGTAGAACACTCCTGCCTTCTCTTTGAAACTAATAAATAATGTTCCTGTGAGGTTCACTTACACTACAAATCCATCTGTGGCAAAGGACCTAGTTACAACACACCGTAAGGCAGACAGCTGTTAGCCATATTCCAGGGATGGTCAAGCTTACTGACCCTCTGAGCCACATACGACAATCTTCAGACCTTTGGGCCTGCAAGGGCATGCCTGCCTTGGCTCAGGGCTTCAGTACAACTCCTGCTGAAGCCCTGGCAGGTGCACCCTGTGAGGCTGAAGCCCTGAGCTACCCTCCCTGCTGGGCAGAAGCCAGAGGTGGCTTATGGGGAACACGTGGGGGTCATGTGCCCCCTAGATTTTTGCCAGGGTTTGTTGGCCCTGCTCCATCACATGGTGCCACTGCCCTCCTCTCCCCACCGCATGCAGCTGCTAGATCCAGCAAACTGGAGAGAGGCAGTGGCAAAGAGTTGGGAGTTGCAGGGAGAACTGCTACTTTTGCTGTTGCTTCTCAAGGTGGAACTAACACCTGGGAATTGCAGGCAGGGGCTGCTGAGGGTAAGAGGGAAGGTATGCCTGGGAGGGCATGACTCAAGCTGTGTAGAACCTTTAAATTGTGCCCCCCAGCAGGCATCAGTTGTCTCTGGCCGAATCCCCTAATCCCACAACCTCATCCCAGTCTGGTAGGCAGAAAATGGGGGTGGGGGTAGTGGGAGCTCCACGAGCCACATTTTATCTGTAAAAGTGTTGCATGTGGTTCACAAGCCATGGTTTGGCCACACCTGCCATATTCCATAACCAGGCTAAAATCTGTAATGGTGCAGACTCAGGGCCTGAGTGCATAAAATTTAGCACATGTGTAAGTCTTTTCAGGAACAGGACCTTAATTTGACACTGCTATGCCATGTATTAAGCCTTAGTATGGCTGCTACACATATAGATAAGGATTTGGATATCTCAGTAAGTGCTCAGATGGCAACCACTATCAGCACTATTAGCATCTTCTGCATTTATTTTCCTCATCCCTGAGAGATGGAAGCCAATTCCCAGAGGTACTAGTAGTATTGAGAAATGTTAACTAAACAGGTATGTCATACAGTCTCGATGGCTAAAGGAACACTGACAACTTGAAATCTTGTCAGTTTTAAAAATGTATTTAACAGCCTCAGGTACTACTCCTGACTCCACGCCAAATTTGATTTTAGAATCATTGGTTTGGTTTTTCTTTATGTTCTTTCCTTACTTGCTATATGAAAGTCACTTTTATCATTTCCCTGTTGCCTGTGTGGGCCTATCTATATACATAAACACATGCACAGAGAGCTATCAAATGAGCAACATAAAAAACAAAATAACTTTTTCCTCTCAACTTTCAATAATAGTAATCTTGAAACAATAGCAGAAGAAAGAGAAATGTGGTATTTTAGTTGATGGTGTTCACTTTAAATAAACCTTCCATTTTACTCCAGTATTAAAAACATTTTCTATTTCCCTATGTAATCTACTAAATAATGACAATATTAGTATAATGTAAAGTTGTATGACCATTTTTAATGAAAAATAATCAAGCAATTAAATATGTAAGGTTGTGGAGTTTAGAACTTTACATATCTATTTTAGAAATTCACTTTTCTAGCACAGGTCTTAAGACAATTTAAAAAATATAGTTCTTTAAAATCCTGCTAATCTAGTCTCTCAGCTGAAAACAGTTATTAAAGTCCCAAATACTCCGTCTTGGTGTCCAAGTTAGAATATACCATAAAGCAGCATTTTTCAAATTTTGCGTCGCTCTGGTCAGCACCACCGACTGGGACATTAGAAGTCCCGTTGGCAGTGCTGCCCAGCTAAGGCAGGCTAGTGCCTACCTGTTTCGACACTACATTGTGCCCCGGAAGCGGCCAGCAGTGGGTCTGGCTTCTAGGCAGGGGGGCCACGGGGCTCCGCGTGCTGTCCCCACCCCGAGCACCGGCTCCGCACTCCCACTGGCCAGGAACTGAGGGGGGGGGGGAGGAGCGTGGTGCCTGTAGACGAGAGTCATGGGAAGCTGCTTGGACACCTCCGCCTAGGAGCCGGACCTGCTGCTGGCTACTTCTGGGGCGCAGCAAGGTCTGCATGCCAGGACAGGCAGGAAGCCTGCCTTAGTACCCCCGCTGCACCACTGACCAGGAGCCACCGGAGATAAGTCTGCACCCCAACCCCCTACTGCAGCCCTGAGCCACCCCCAAACCTGGATCCCCCAAACTCATCCCAAGCCCCACCCCAGAGCCTGCACCTAGATCCCTGACCCCCTCCCACACCCCAACCCCCTGCTCCAGCCCAGAACCCCCTCCCACACGCTGAAACCCTCATTACTGGCCCCACGCTGCAGCCCTCACCCCCACACCCTAATCCTCAGCCCCAGCCCTGAGCCCCTCATCCCCAACTCCGTTGGGTCATGTGCGTCAACAATTTTCTTCAACTGGATCCCCAGAAAAAAAGTTTGAAAACCACTGCCATAAAGCCATCTTTTAGAGATCCTGTTGTTGGCAGGACCACATTGTCGCTAAATTCTCTCAAATTATAATTTATTCAGTGAAGTACTAACTGCCAATTATTAAATGTTATTAAAAGAAATCAATACCAGTTTTGTCCATATAGTTACATTAAGTGAAGTTTAGCCATTAGTATGGTTTTACAAAGACAGTGTATGTGCATTTAAGGTGAGTAATAACATCTCATAGCTTTGAGACAGTTCGCTTACATGCATAAAAAGCAACATAAAACAAAGCATCTTCTTGCCTCATATATGGTTTATTTAATTCCGTAATGGAGATTCAACTAGTTAGTACAATCTTTTGTCTCCACATTTTAACAAATAGAATTTAACTTGCAGGCTGCTAAATCTTCAGTGTATGCATGCAAATCTCTATCTAATTTGCATTCTGAGTTGATATTTATCATTTATCTAGTATTACGCACATTTAAAAGCATTTATGATCATTAACATATATAAATGCCACCTACAACATACAACTCAGCTACAATATTGTATAATACTCCTATTGGAAAAGCAGAATCCAGTATAACACAGCAGAGCTTAACAAAGAAAGTCAGCAACAGCTAGATGTTAAGGTCACATTTACCATCAGTTTAAGTGCAAGTGAAGCCCTAAATGTGATTAAACAATGCCTCTGTCCCATCATCCTACCTCCTAATGCCAGACTCCAAGGATTATAACCACCTGCAGTACCACAGTCTAGCTGGGAACTCACCTCTCACAGTACAGGGAGGATCTTAGCCTCATTGCAGTGCCAGAGCAATTACTTTCCACTCACCATGGAAGAGGAACTAGATAAGAGCCATACATCAGAGGGAAATAGGGACATTCAGTGCACACCCCTCTGTATAGACAACTAACACCTCCTTATATACACATCTTTATCTCCCTAACACTACCATATATGCACCCACTGCAAACCCACTTTCCCCTCATTCACCCAGCCCCTAGTCCAGCTGATTGCATCCTCAATCCGTTTGCCCCCAATCCCGTAAACGGCCCCGCCAGCCTCCTGCACCCCCAATCTCATAACCGGCCCCGCCCAGCCCCCTGCACCCCCAATCCCCTCGCCCCAATCCCAAAATCAACCCTGCCCATCCCCCCGGCACCCCAATCTCATAACTGCCCTCACCCATCCCCCCACACCCAAATCCGCTCACCCCAATCCCATAACCGTCCTTGCCCCACCCCCCCGGAACCCCAATCCGCTCGCCTCAACTTCCCTCAATCAGCCCCTCCCGCCCCCACTCTCATACAGGGCAGGGGGCTCCCTGTGCTCGGGGCCGCGCAGCAGCCGACCCCCCGGTCCGTACCGTACCGCACCCCCTGACAGGCCCGCCGCGCCTCAGGCGCAGAGAACGGGATACTCCCCCTAAGTCGGGGGCACGGTTATATAGCGGGGGGACGGGACCCACCGTCCGTCACTCACCAGGCGCCCCGGCTCCTCACAACGCTGCTAACCCAGCAAAGCCCCGACTTCATACACCCAGAAACGTGACTAAGACACCTCCCCGCGCCTCCGATTGGCCGGGGAGGCACCGCCTCTGCATGCGGCAAGGGGGCACCCGCCACCCCATTGGCTCCGGCAGACGTCGTTCATTTTACATAAGCCTCACGTGTGACTCCATGTTTCACTACAAATCAGGCACGGGTGTTTTCGGAGTAACAGCCCCCCCATTCCGGAGCGACGGTCTGCCGCAGGGCCAAAATACTCACCCCTCCACTGGGCTCGGCAGGATACTACACAGCCGTCAGCAACGGCTGACTAGGGCAGCGACTGTATCAGGGCTAGAAACGCAGTGAGACTCCTCCCCACCTGACGCTGTGGCTGACGTCAACGGGGGCCGTTGAGGGCAGGCGGGACGGAATCGATGCGTGCGTCAGGAGTCGAGGCTCCGCCTGGGCTGGCCGGAGGGGCGGGGCGGGGCGGGGCTCCGTCCCAACGGCTGCCAGGACCGGAGGAGGAAGGCTCCGTTAGTGGCCGACCAGGGCAGGGTCCTTCGCTGCTGGGGGCCTCAGTCTCCCCTCGCCCTGTTCCGGGCGGGGGGGTGGGCACTGTGTAGGAGTGGTCCCCGGGAAAAAACCCGGCGTAGACGTGACATTTTAACGTATGTCAGACGCTTTATCTTGCAGTCAACCAAGAGGTGACCAGCCCCCAGGGCTGACCTGGTAAAACGAGAGCAGCTGGTCAGCCCCCGTTCCTACCGTGGGGTAGCGCGTGCATGTTCGCTTACCTTGAGGGGGTTTAAAAACAACACAACACTTTTAGCAGTGAAGACAAGGCTGCCCTTTGGGGCAAGCGCTGCCCGTTGCCAGCTGGTTGTACTGGGCCTAGCCCCATCCTAGCCGAGACCTTTACATCATAGAAATGGAGACCTGGAAGGGACCGGGAGAGGGCATTTAGCCCGGCCCCCTGCGGTGAGGTGGGACCAGGTACATCATCCTAGACCAGGGGTGGGCAACCTACGGGCGTGGGCCAGATCCAGTCCCTCAGGGCTTTGGATCCCGCCCGCGGGATTGCCCCCCGGTGGTGCCGCTCTCTGAAGCGGCCGGCACCACGGCCCGGGGGTGGGGGAGAGGGGCTGGTGCATTGCCCTTGCTTCCAGGCTCCGCCCCCTGCAGCTCCCATTGGCCGGGAACGGGAAACCGCGGCCAATGGGAGCTTCGGGGGTGGAACCTGGAGGTGCAGCAAGGGCAGCACGTGGAGCCCTGTGCCCGACCCTTCCAGGGGCCCTGCGGGGACCTGCCTAAGTTTTAAAGAACCCAACCAAGAAACAGATAATTTTGCTCTGTCTTTTCTGTGTTTTAAGGTTAAAAGCAGGGTATTGTTTTACATGGTGTTTCTTGTACATTTCAATAAATATTTAAAAGAAAAAAGAGAAATACTGTATGCATGCAATGCGGTGAGTTAACATTACTATGAGAAGCTTAAAGAGTTCTGCTCCTTTAAAATCAGGAGCTAGTTTATTATTGGCACCAGAACAAGTTACTCTTGAGGCCAAAATCAATCTCTCATTTTTAGTGTGTGTTTAGCATATGTTCATCTCAAAGTTTTCCACTTTATGAAATGTATTATTTAATTATCACACATTTACACCATCCCCAAGCAGTTTTTCCTCTCATAAGACTTGTCAAAGTTCTGTATCGCATCCTGTTTGAAGTTTTATCTAGGGCCCCACAATCCTGAAAGGCAGACCCCTGTACCCACAAAATCTCACTAAAGTTAGTGGACCTCCACCTGGGCACAGCAGTCCATCAGCATGCATTGCAGGTTTAGGACCTATGTTCTTATCTGGCACGCATCACCATGTGTCACAACCTGCCCCTTCCCGAGCACACATTTTCTTCAACATTGGTGTCTCTGGGTGTCTAGAACAGGCCTGTTATTCCCCAAAGCTTTCTCTCTGTGACTGTGAACACAGGGTGATCCTGGCTGCTCTTCCTCTTTTTTCAGGGCCCTGCATATCTCTTCACAACTGCACTGAATACCTCTGCCCTCTGGACTTTGAAAATCACGAAGCTTTTATTTAACCTGAGTAAACAGAACTACAGCTTTTGGTAACCCTTCTTATTAGGGTATATCTACACTGGCAGAGTTTCTTCACCGGCAGTTACATCGCCACTCAGAGAGTGCTGAAGGGAAACCGCTGTTGTGTGTTCACACTGTCAGCTGCCTGCACAATAGCGTGTTCAGACTTGCATCAGCTTTCAGAGCAGTGCACTCTGGGCAGCTATCCCACAGAGCATATCTTCCTCTTTTGCTTCTAAGTGTTGTGGGAAGGTGGAGTGGGTCTCAGGGCATCCTGAGTCCTGTCCCAATGCCCCGTGATGCATTGCTTTGCATCCCAGAAATCCTTGTGCTTCTGTCTGCATTTGGCACCATCTTTCAACGGTTTGTGCAGGAATGGCTCTGGCTCTTCAGTCTGTAGGAATGGATCCTGCACTGTTGACAAATATGCTGCTCGTTCTCACTAACACATCATGACTGGCAGTGGAGTTATTCCTTAAACTACAAAGACAAGAGGTGTCTGACATTGATCTCACTGCTTTTGGGCTCAGGAAACAAGCAGTGAGTGGTGGGATCACATCATCATGCATGTCTGGGATGACGAGCAGTGGCTGCAGAACTTTCAGGTGAGGAAAGCCACTTTCAAGGGACTGTGTGATGAGCTTGCCCAGCCCTGCAGCGCAAGGACACAAGAATGAGAGCTGCCGTGCTGTTGGAAAAGCATGAGGGGATTGCACTGTGGAAACTGGCTACTCCAGACTGTGACCGATCAGTTGCTAACCAGTTCAGAGTGGGAAAGTCGACCACTGGACTCATGTTGACGGAAGTGTGCAGGGCCATTAATTGCATGCTGTTGTCAAAGACTGTGACTCTGGGCAACTTGCGTGACTATGTGGATGGTTTTGCACAAATGGGCTTTCCTAACTGCAGAGGGGCAATAGATGGCACACATATTCCAATTCTGGTGCCAGACCACCTAGCCATAGAGTACATTAATCAGAAGGGGTATTTCTCAATGGTTCTCTAGGGACTTGTGGATCACCATGGGTGTTTCACGGACATTAATGCAGGCTGGTCCAGAAAGGTGCATGACACACGCATCTTTCAGAACGCTGGCCTGTTCAGGAAGCTGCAAGCAGGGCTTTCTTCCTGGACCAGTAGATCACCGTAGGGGAAGTTGAAATGCCCATTGTGACCCTGCCTACCCCTTAATGCCATGGCTTATGAATCCATACATGGGGCACTTTGATAACAGCAAGGAGCGGTTCAACAACAGGCTGAGCAAGTGCAGAATAATTGTTGAGTGTGCTTTTGGCCATTTAAAGGCCTGCTGGCACTGCCTATATGGGAGGCTGGACCTGGCCGATGGCAGTATTCCTATGGTTATAGCTGCGTGCTGTACTCACCATAATGTTTGTGAAGGGAAGGGTGAAAGCTTCACTTAGGGCTGGACCATTGAGTCTTAGTGCCTGGAGGCTGAATTTGAACAGCCAGAGACCAGGGCTATTAGAGAGGTGCAGCATGGGGCCATAAGGATCAGGAATGCCTTGAGGCAGCAATTTGAAGCTGAAAGCCACTAATATTTGTTGCTATGCTCGAGAGTGCAGTGCTTGTAATGCTAGGAGGTGATTGTGATTGGTGTGGATGATGCACTGTGAAGGTTTAAGAAAATTGCCTGTTGCTTTGCAGGGCTATATTTGCTTTCAGTTAATGGAATAAAGATTGCTTTAAAACCAAAACAATTCTTTTATTAAAAAACAACAACTGGAGGAGAGATGCAAACAAAAAAACACATCAGCACTGTGTGGGATGGTGGAAGGGAGGGTCCCAGGAGGAGGTGGGGTCCCGGAATGGTTAAAAATTTGAGTATGTCCAGATATCATATGCAACCTTGTCCTTTGAAGCATAGTGCAGTAGGTATTGTACTTCAACAGGGCTAAACTGCAGAGGAATAGGTGTTGAGTGCAGTGGGTACTGGGAGTCTGCAAGGCTGGACTGTGATGGGGCAGGTGTAGAATGCAGCAGGTATTGACTGGAGCAAGGATGTTGACAAGATTGTGTTGGCATGTCCACTTGGCTCTCCATTACGTTTAACAGCCGCGCCATGGCTTCATTCTGGTGCACCGCGTTCTCCTTTCATTCCCTCTTCTCGCTGTCCTGCCACTCCTTCAATTCTTGTTTTTCTGCCACAGCATGCAGCATGACATCACACAGAAGGTCCTCTACTTTTTTGTGGCCACTTCCTACTCCTGTGCAGCCGTTCAGATGGCGATAACAGAGTGAGAGGCTGGGCTCCCAAGACCATATCTGTGAAGCCAAAATGCAGCATTTTACAGAAGCACTATTGTTTGCAACACACAGACCACTGTATCAGTGGTTTAAAACACAACCACTATTCACATACTTATCACTAACTGGCCGACCCAAGACAAGCACACATGAGCCACAAGACCCCCAAAATGATGAGCAGCCCTGGGGCATGGGAATTCAGTGTTCCAGGATAGTACTGTACACTGGGCACGTGGCTCTTGGGGAGAGACAGCACTGTAGGGGGGCATTAAAATCATTACCATCCCCACATTTTCCACAAGCTGTGTTCATTATGGAAGATATCTCGCTGCGGAGGGTGATCAGGGAATCAAGGGAGGGTCTTCTCCAAGACTGCAGCTTACGCCCTGGCCCTTACACAGCTCGCCTGTGTGCAGCTATGGTCACCCCCAGTGAAGGCAGAGTGATGCGGGAAAGTTACCCTTAATGGGGCAAGAAACAAAGCAGCTCTGCCAAAGAACCTGCGGCAGCGGATTGCCCAGTATCTCCATATGAGTTTCGTGGAGATCTCTGAGGCAGATTCACGTGAAGTGTGGGCGTTTATCAACACCATGTTCCGCCACTCTGACTAGGCATGTGGTGGTACGGGCATCACACAGACACAAGCCTGCCTTCTGCAAATCCCTCCCTGCAAGCTCAGTGCACAGAAAACTAGCCATCCTTCTGCAACCCTTCTTCCCCCAACAACTTGCTTCAGCGATTCCCAGCATCAAAGCCACTTGCCAGAGGCCTCCTTTCCTGTTACCGCTTTGCCAAGTCTGGCTAGCCACCTCTGGGGTAGAGAAGAGCTACTGGCTGCATGCATGTCTGAACACTGAGTCATCCTCTGCCTCTGCCTCTGGGTCCCCGTCCTCCTCCACATCCTTGTCCAAGATTTCTTCCCCCTAGCTCAGTCCAATCTCGACTGGTACACGAGCCTCCTAAGTATCCACGGGGCTCTTCGCAGTGGAGGGGGGTCACTACCGAATATCGTGTCCAGCTCTTGCAGAACCGGCAGCTCATGGGCACAGCACCGGAGTGGCGGTTTGCCTCCCACGCCTTGTGGTAGGCATTCTGCAGCTCCTTCATTTTGACCCTGCACTGCATTGTGTCCCTGTCATGGCCCATTTCTATCATTCATCGTGATATCTGTCCGTAGGTTTCATAATTTCTACAGCTGGAGCACAGCTGGGACTGGACAGCCTCCCCTCCCCAAATGCTGATGAGGTCTTGCAGCTCGGCATTGCTCCAAGCTGGGGGTTGCCTGGTGCGTGGCGCAGCCATGGTCACCTGGAAAGATGTGCTGAGACCACTGCACTCATTGCCGAGCAAACAGGAAGGGGACTTTCAAAATTCCCAAGGAATTTAAAGGGTGGTGTTGACAGTTGGTCACTTGAGGGCAGAGCAGTAGACTTCAAACCTATGACCAGAGAGGCAAGAACAGGCATTGTGGGAGTTCTTGGCCTTGAAATGGTCCATCACTGAGAAATTTTGAGACTACTTGTATGGTGCTCAGTTTCAAGTGTGGACAGACAACAATCAACTGACTTATGAGTTAACATGTGCTAAGTTGGATGCTACAGGGCAGAGATGGGTGGCCACCCTGGCTAGTTACGAGTTCAGCATTCAGTACCAATGAGGGAGAAACAATGTAGATGTAGATGCATTGCCTCGGCATCTGCAGGCATCGGAAGTTGCTATGATACCTATGGATGGAGTGAGAGCTATTTGCCGTGTGAGTCGTCGAGAGCCAGAGACCCATGAGAGGCTTTATGGGTGTGCTGCAGAAGCTCTGGGCCTGCCCCCTGAAAGTGTGCCTTCTGCCTCAATGAACTATATCGTGTCGGACCAATCTCCATTGCCGATGCTCAATGCGGCTGACTGGCAGGAAGCCCAGCTGCAAGATATTGAAATTCATGATACACTACTTGCTAAAAAGGAGGGGCGAAGCCCAGCTGCTATTATCCCACTTAACGCTGAGGGTAAACTACTATTGAAAGAATGGAACAAGCTAAGACTGATTTAGGGAGTGCTGCACCGAATTACCACTGACCCTTTAGAAAAGCAACAAATGCAACTAGTGCTTCCAAAAGAGTACAGAGCCCTGGCCATGAGGGCCCTGAATGATTACTTTGGACATTTAGGAATGGAGAAGACCCTGGAACTTATTCATAGTAGGTTCTATTGGCCCTGGATGGCTGAAGACATTCACAGGAAATGTGAGACATGTGCTCAATGTGTTCAAAGGAAGACTCTGCCCCCTAGAGCTGCATGTCTGAAGGACATCACCACCAGCAAACCTTTGGAGCTGGTATGCATTGACTTCTTGTCTTTAGAAGTGGACAAGAGGAACATCGGGAACATTTTAGTAGTGACTGACCATTTTACATGGTATGCGCAGGCATATCCCACACATGACCAGAGGGCCACCACTGTCACTCGAGAATTGTGGGACAAATATTTTTCAGTGTATGGGTTCCCAGCTCGGATACACTCCGACCAGGGGCAAGATTTTGAGAGTCACCTTCTGAAGGAGGTGCTGAGGATAGCAGGAATTAAAAAGTCTAGGACAACACCTTACCACCCTCAATGTGATCCTCAGCCAGAGAGGTTTAATCGAGCTCTGTTAGATATGTTGGGGACGGTACGGCCAGAGCAGAAGGCAACCTGGAGCCAGCATGTTGCGTTTTTGGTGCATGCCTACAACGCTACAAAGAACGATGCTACGGGAGTCACCCCATATCTCTTTATGTTTGGGCGAGAACCAAGATTACCCATAGACTTGTGCTTTGGTGTACCAGAGGATGGAGATAGCCATGAGTCTCATCAGTTGTATGTATCCTGACTAAAAGAAAAGCTGCGGGATGCTTATCACTTAGCTATGTCTGCAGCTCAGAAAAACTCAGACAGTAACACGCATCGGAATGATGCTAGGGTCGTTCGGAGGAGTTCCAGTTGGGGGATAGAGTTCTGCTGCAAAATTTGGGTATTGCTAGCAAACACAAGATAGCCGACAGATGGAAAGCAATACCTTACTTGGTGGTGGGAAAATGGGAGATCTGCCGGTCTATAAGATTAAACCCGAAGTGGGGCCAGGGCAGATAAAGACAGTACATAGAAACCTTTTACTCCTTGTGGGGGAGTTGGTAGGCGCCCCTTATGAAGTGGACCACAACATGGCAACTGGGCAGAGCAAACTTGCTAGACCAAAGCCACCATCCAACATAGATGGTGGGCCCCCTGCAGCTAACCTACCCCTACTCAGCACATCTGAGAGTGAGTCTGAGGAAGAAGATACTACCATGATGTATCCTAGAATGGAGATGAGATTTCAGTCTCAATCAACTGAACCAAGGGAGAGCGCCACTTCTTCAGCCCTAAACCCCATGTCAGAAGTATTTAGGCCTGTTGTTCACACACCGTGCCATCAATGAGACCGCTCTGTGATGATACATCTAGGTTATTGGACAGTGAGACATACAGGTGGAAGGTATCCCAGCTGCCCTACTAGAATCAGATATGCAGGGGTCTATGTCAGTAGCCGAGGGATCCTCAAAGGAACCCTCACCATCCGTTGCCCAAGATAGGTATTTGTACCTGGTGGTGTGGGCTTTGCCTAAAGGCCTCAGACACTATTTAGCCCTGCCTCTTTTCACTGTGTAATAACAGCTAATTTAGACTCAATTGAGAGTCTTGTTACACACAGCAGAGGTGAACTCACTGATACCTACATCTAAATATTAGATCTGCTTTGGTACAGTGTCTCTGATTCAAGAAACTGCCTAGTGTGCACCAGCAGTGAAGCTCCCCGCTAACAGCTGAAATCACTAAGAGCTATGTTAAGTGCGGGCCCTGAACACATCTTGGTGGCCAGCAGGGCAGGTGGTGGAGAGGCGCGGCCAGCGGCGCAGCTGGCCAAGAGTGTCGGAGCAGAGCCCTGCAGAGAGTGGGGGTGAATGAATACCAGAGCAGTGGAGTGAGTAAGATGCTTCCTTACTCCCTCCCCCTTCACCCAGGGTGAGAGCTGAACTCTGGAGATGCACCTCTGAACTCTGGGCCTGCAATGTCTAAGGACAGCAACTGTGAGTGGGTTGCAGAGGAGGGATGGACACGTTAAAGGGACTTTTGGGTTACTGGACTTAAGAATCTGAGGGGAAAAGAACACTGTCCAACTTACTTGGTGGTAGGTCTTTTGCTCATGGTTTATGTTTATATACCGTGTTTGCGGTGTTTCCCCAAATTAATGCTGCATTATTTCCCTCCTTTTATTAAGGGTTTTTTTTTGCTACACTCAGATGCTGTGCTTGCGAGAGGGGAAGTATTGCCTCTTAGAGGTGCCCAGGGGGTGGTATGTAATTGTTCCAGCTCACTGGGTGGGGGTTCGAGCTGGTTTGTGTTGTATTGTTGAAAAGGAATCCCTAGATACTGAACCTGGCCCTGGTTGCTGCCAACCCTGACTGGCAGATGGGTAAAATAATTATGGTCAGAAAAAACTTGAAGTGTCACCTTTTTACTCAATATAACATGCCTGTGTGTCTTCAAGCGATGTTTATTTACAGACTAAAACAGGTGTTTGCTGCCAGCACCAAAGAGCTAATACACCTATGAAAGGGTAAATTGGAGTCCATTTTGACTCATGACTTATCACCTAAATAGCCAATAGCTGCAGACTTCATTACTGGTGATGATGTAAGGGCAGAAAGAATAAAGATTGAGCTTATCAGACTAGCAGTTTTAAAAAAATCATTATCCTTTTCCTTGTAAGCTAATATGCAGAAGCAGAAATCCTTGCAAGAATAATTTGGATTCCCACCATACCTGCAAACATATAAGCACATAAGCAACTTACTCTCTTGTTTAGTCCCAGTGAAGTAAATAAGACTGCACATGAGTAAAAATATATACATACTTCAGTGTTTGCAGACTTGGGGCTTAAATTCAGATGTAATACAGTAAATGAAGGTAATAAACCCAAGGTTGGAAGGATGGAGATCAGTAGGCAGGTTTAAGTAACAAATTCACATGTTATATTGTTACATTTCTTGTTTGCATTCTACATTCCTATGTTGTGTGTAACTGTATCAAAAAACCCATGACCACAAAGTCAACTGTGGAGAGTGTGAGCAGGGAGTAATAAAGGCTTGTTACCTCTTTTTACCTGAGTGTTTAGCTGATATTAGGGACATTGTGTATTATTTTCCTTAGAGGGAGAAACTGATGATGGACTCAGGTATTTCTGTGATTCAATCCTGTTTATTCATAAAAAAAATGTACAAAAAGGCCTGTTTCCCTGAACATCACAGGAATCAACCACCAAAGGACAGCTTCTTTGGTCACAGTTCAAAGCCCTTTTCCAGGCAGCGATCTGCCCGAAAGGTCTCTCTCTCCGCTTTTTCCTCAGGGTTATACTACAAATGCTTCTCTAGCTGTCTCTGATGTGTCCTTACTTCTCTGGTGCTTTTGGCTGCTTTTTTCTCTCTCTCAAACACACAAAGAGTTCCATGTGTTTCCATCCAGCCCCCAGTAAAACCCCTCTATCCCCATACCTCAGGTTCCTCACCAGCTTTTCATGTGGCCTGTGTTTTGAGTGCTGGCTCCTATTGTTTCAGCAATCTTATTCCATAAGGGACATTAATAGCTTCATACATTTGTCCTAAATGAAGAGTGGCTGTTATGCCCACCAGCTTTGATCCCCCCAACATAGCAGTCTAAAACAGTGAGCATGAAAAAAATTGAATTCTACTGAAAGGCCCTTAAAAGGAACTTTGCCAATTTCTGATTTTTTTCCCCTCGGTGTTTCCTCTCTCCCCCCCACCCCGCCCCAAAAGCACCAATCAAAAATCTTCAATATTTGTTTTCAATTTTAAACTGATAACAGAATCTCTACTACTAATAAACTGTTGGTGTGTTGTAGGCTGGTTAGTTTTTTTTGACACACCTACACCTCTCATTATAGGATATGTAATAACTGAAATCAGACAATCAGTAGCAATCTACTATGAATGCTAAATATAGATCAATTTATACTTTTGGGGGGAAAACACCTGGTTTTAAAATCATGAAGAGGTGCTTCTACAGTTATGAAGGGGGACTCTGCTGCAGAGTAATCCATCTTAAATTCAGTTTCTGATTTAGTATTGTTCTGCTCTCTGAATTAGTTTTTCATTGGTAGTTCAAGCAGGCAGCAATCTGAATTCAGTTCCTTCTAACATTAAGGGGAGTTTTGATATTGTTTTCAGTAGGAGTGAATGAATATTTTGACTGGCTGTGTTTTGTTGTATTTGTGACAAAATCATTCATCCTTCAGGTTTCCACGGAGAATCCAGCTATTACAGGAGAGTGATATGCTTGATAGGCACTGATATAAAACAAAACATGGATTTTAATAAGCTTTTCAGGCATCACAGAAGTCACATATAATCTAAGCCAATTTAAAATGTCTTAAATTAATAAATACAGTTGCACCCTGCCAAACAGAATTTCTGATGAGCCAAGCACATTTTAAAACTCTCTGATTTGCTCACAATTGACTCTGTTTATCCACTGCATTAAAGACCAGAGCCACATTTTGCTGGATACAAGGGGAAAACACCCACTGATTTCAAAGGATTTGGATCAGGCCCCAAACTAGGTTCAGAGGTTCACTCCTGGAGTTGTATGGGAAAACCTACAGGGGAATTGTTCATTGTTCACAGGGGCAGAGCTATTGGATGCTCATCTCAATGAGAAACAAATTCACCCACAATTTTTTTAAATCAATAGGTTTTGTAATAATTTTTTAGAAAATATTATTGACTTTGCAAGACACTCTACATGGATTAACAGCACAATGATACCCTCTGTTCATAATATTGGAGTGTCAGAGTTAAATGTTACCACTACAACCAACCAGACAAAGCCTACTTTCTTTAAGAAAGGAAGTGCAAGGAAAAAAAGAGGCAGCTTAATATGAATAATATTAGCTATCTGAGGCTCATTAGAGAGCTCCGACGCAGGGAACAATAATCTTACCTTTCAGAAAATTGGAGCAATAAGATATTGCTTCTAGAGCCAATTATATAAGCTTTGCACTCCTCATTATTCATTTGTGGGTAGAGAGTGGAAGCTGATAGGTTTTGGAATATTTTTCCTGTATCCCTGAAGAACATTTTAATAGCCTTTTTTTGAAAGTCAAGCCTCTTTGTACTCTTCCCTTGGCTGGTAATTTACCATGCTTTATTTTGTTTTTCTGGCCTTGCGCTGTCATTATTAGCTGGATATTGTTGTTTTTAATCTGGTAGCTGTTGCTGGCTTCATTCAGCACTGCAGAAAGATTTCAGTTATGTACTCGCTGTAAGATGTTGATGGCTTTTGGGTACCAGCAAATTTCTTAGTCCTTTTATTTAATACTGTGGGGAAAATATAGTAACCAGTGGAGTAGAGGCAGTCTTCGTTTCCAAAGCCTCAGTCATCTGAGAAGCAACCAGTGGGCTCTTAATTTAGCACCAAGTATATTCACTTTGTTGTCTCTCTCTCTCCCTCTGTGGCAGCGACAGTCTTTCATTCACTATTACTAATTGGCATCAAATAATTACACAAATTGTGGCTTTTAGTGTGCATTGTTAATTATGAAGTTCAATAGGGCTAATTTAAAAGTAGGATGTTCTTCAATATTAATCTCATCGACTGATTTTCAATCCTTACTTTGAGAAAAAACATGTCAATATTCCTAGTCTCTGGTTAATGAATGGGCAGTGTAGAAGTTTAATGTCCCCATACAATACTCATTGCTGAGAGACCAAACAATAATATACAGACTTTCACAAGAAACACTTAAGAGTTATGAGTAAGGGAGTTTGAGGGAAGTTGTGGCGAGGGTCAGAGAATGTTCTGGAACCTGGACTGGCACCTTTCTTTTAGCAGAAGGAGCTGTGAGGAGAAAGTGGCTACAGCCTGCTGTTTGAGTGTGACACAGAGAAGTGGTTACTAGTCAAGGTGGGATAGCATATGAAAGGGAGGTGTAAATTTCAACACATGTATCTAGTTTTAAATGTTTGTATTTCTTCCTTTCAGTGGGTGCACCTATTCAGTGGGTGCACCTATCCAGGTGTTTCTGCCACAAATTAAAAATAAAATCAATTCAAAAACAAAGCCAGCAATTGCTTTCCACCTCCAACCTAAAGAATATGTTGGATCACAACCAAATAAATTCCCAACAATACCTCTACTCCCTTAAGGATCAGTCCTTGAGCTTATTGCTTCCTCCCTATACAAAGAGATGGGCCTTATAGCATGCCCTGAATGTCAGCAAAGTTTGGGCTGTTTTGGACCAAAGGAAGGTGGCACGTTCCATAGCTCAGGACCCTTCAGGCTGAGTACCTATCTCTTTTATACCAAGCAGGGGTCAGCTTGGGCACCTACTGATCACAGCTGTGGCAATATAAATAGAGAGGGAGGTGGGCTCTCAAATAAACAGTTTCCTTAAGCTACTTAGATAATTATACTGATATCTTAAATTCCACCTGAACAGCAAGAGCAGCTCATGGAGCACTAGGGTCAGACATCCTGGTGACATACACCACATAAAGAGTGCACTCCCATAGCCTGATTAAGCTTCAGTTTTCAAGTTGGGTTAAGGTGTAGGCCCATGAAAAGCACATGCCAGCAGTCCAATACAAACAAACAATATGCTTGCATTCATGTCTCAGCATTTGCTTTCTGTAAAGGCTTCCTCACAGCCAGGTAATTTGAATGCCGGTAGCAGGTCAATTCCTTGTTGAGAGTAGGGTGATCAGAAAGCAAGTGTGAAAAATGGGGACAGAGGATGGGAGTAATAGGTGCCTCTATAAGACAAAGCCCTGAATATTGGGACTGTCAATAAAATCAGGCTATCTGGTCTCCCTAGTTGAGAGAGATACGCTACATACACAGGATACTGTATTCTAAGGTAATTTGTTTATAAATAAGTACATTCTTGAACAGGGATATTAAGCTATACACTGTTTCCACCATCTTATAACCGACACAGGTATGGCAGCACAAGGCTTTCAGAATGCCAGCAAACAGCTCTGTGCTCGTTACTGTCTAAACCCTTTCTCTCTTCCTGTTGCAGGACTTCATGATTCCAGTTCTCAGTTGGACCAGTCCTGTGCTGAGTGCAGAAGTGGAATGGTGTGGGGTAAAGATGGCTTTTTTGTGGATGCTGAGCAACTTCGAAAATCAGGTCATTAGTAATTTATCCAAGGAGTAAGTGGAGAATAAAACCCACATTTCCTGAGCTACAGGCCCCTGCTCTTGCCAGTAGGCCACATTTCTACACAATGCCATCATGGGCACTTATCAGCACCCGTGCTTTTTGTAGATTTTAAATTTTTACTTTTTAAAGACATGATAGAGTTGCCAGTTCATGTGTTAATACAACAGGGCAGCTGATCAGCAGTGTTCTATTTTGCTACTTGTTGCTCTTACAGAGGATTAAGATTAGGATTAAACTGTGAGGGGAAAAAAAGATGAAAGCTGATGTGGGTGCAGAGGATAAATTGTTCATATTTATTTGTTAAACAGTAGTCTTAAAACAGGTTAAATGAAGTCTGAGAACACCCTTCTGATTTGTTTGAAGGACACTAACTTTCTGTTCCACCCTTCAGTTTCTGCTTATTTATAAGTGGGTTGTTAAATCATATGTTGAAGGGGAGGCATGGTGTGTCTTTGAGCTGGACACAAGTTTCATCCACAACTGGGCTGGGTAATTCTCTCTGAATGGTAAGGTCATTATCATTAAGGCAGGTGATACTGGGGCATTTATGTCCCAGGAAGCCACAGGCAACATCTTACATATGACTCATGATGTTATGAGTCACTGTCCTTTCATAAAATGGATGCATTCATGTATCACTCTTATTCTGGCAGGACAAACATGTATCTCTGCAGTTCATTCTTGCAGGGTTCATTCTTGCAGGACCATAAAAGAATAAAGGGTGCCAGCTACAAGATACAAGAAATTTAAAGTCATAACTTTATTTTTTATAGGGAAGGGGTGGTTATACTTGTAGCCTATTCACCTGCAATGCTCCTTTAACAAAGTGAGCTAATGAATACAGGCAAGTAGATCTAATCTGAGAAATTTTGGGCATAGAAACAGAGAATATAGGAGGAGAAATGCTATCACATAGGAGAGCGAGCCCTGGGAGAGTGAGGAGGTCATGACTGTGGCCTGGAGAAAATGCTTGGGAGATAATAGCACTAACCAGCAGAATGACATAAAACAGAAATTTGATTCAGCATGAGGGAACATAGGGGGTGGGACAAAGCAAACAAGGGATTAGAGAAGGCTGAGAAAGTATTGGAGGAGTCCAGAGAGAACTGACAACCTACAACAACCAGAGGGATTTGAAGACTGTACTGAAGTGACTGAGGAACATAAAGGAAGGATCAGAAAGTCTCAGTTACACAACTCACTGCCTGCAATGGACTGGCTCATGGAATCAGTAACCAAATTAGGAGCCCTTAATTTGTCCGGTGCTATTTTGAATCTGATTCAGGTGGGCTGTAATTTAAAACTATCACTCTATCACAGCAGTTGTGTCCTTTGTGAAATAAGCTCTTACAAAAATAATTGGTGTATAATTTAAAACAGTATCTCCTATGCAAATGGGGTAGAATTTGGCTCTAACTTTACAATAGCACAGAAGAGAGTTATTTACCGGCCAGCTTTGTTTTTGAAATTATTCACTTGTCCACAAGAGGGTACACATACCTTGTGTACTCAAAATTAGATCACTTGCAACTATACATCTCCCTCTAAAACTAAATTGCTGTTCCCCTTCCATTGGCCCATATAGCTTTCAGATTGATCCTCTGTTATTTAGCTGGGAAGTGGCTGTTTGAAAGGCTGTTGGAAATTTCTGCAGTCATCTACCCTCTCCATCCCTCCTTCCTAGACTCCTGTTTGGTTTTAAAGACAAGATAAAGCCCTCATTTGTGAAGCAGGTTAATTTGAAATGGTTAATTTGAAAGTAACAGAATGCCACTAGCCGTCACCTACAGCCCCCAACTAAAACCTCTCCAGTGCATTATCAAGGATCTACAATCTATCCTGAAGGACGATCCCTCACTCTCACAGACCCTGGGCACCAGGCCAGTCCTTGCTTACAGACAGCACCCCAACCTGAAGCAAATACTCACCAGCAACAACACACCACACAACAAAAACATCAACCCAGGAACCAAACCCTGCAACAAACCCTGGTGCCAACTCTGTCCACATATCTATTCAAGGGACACCATCATAGGACCTAACCACATCAGCCACATCATCAGGGGCTCGTTCATCTGCACATCTACCAATGTGATATATGCCATCATGTGCCAGCAATGTCCCTCTGCCATGTACATTGGCCAAACTGGACAGTCTCTACGCAAAAGAATAAATGGATACAAATCTGACATCAGGAATCATAACATTCAAAAACCAGTAGGAGAATACTTCAATCTCCTTGGCCACTCAATAACAGACCTAAAAGTGACAATTCTTTGACAAAAAAACTTCAAAAACAGACTCCAACGTGAAACTGCAGAACTGGAATTAATTTGCAAACTGGACACCATCAGATTAGGCCTGAATAACGACTGGGAGTGGATGGATCATTAGAAAATCTAAACCTAATTTCCCCAATACTAATTTTCCTTTACTGTTACTCACACCTTCTTGTCAACTGTCTGAAATAGGCCACTCTCATTACCACTTCAGAAGTTATTTTTCCTCCTTTGATATCCTGCTGTTAATTGATTTGTCTCGTTAGACTGACCTCACACTTGGTAAGGCAACTCACATCTTTTCATGTATTTATACCTGCTTCTGTATTTTCCACTCCATGCATTTGATGAAGTGGGTTCTAGCCCACATAAGCTTATGCCCAAATAAATTTGTTAGTCTCTAAGGTGCCACAAGGACTCCTCATTGTTTTTGCTGCTACATTATGCATCACCTAGGCAATGACTCTAGCCATTAAAAATAAGAGCACAGCTGGTTCACATTTCTTATTAGCTTTTGCAGTTAAAGTGAAGGGAAAGGACTGAACAATCATCCAGAAGAAATGCTCAAGATTGACCATGTTTTTGTTTTTGCCTCCTATACATCAAAATCCTTTGAAAAATATCCAGACCTGGAGATTTTTGAGGAAAACAAAGTACAGTAATCTGAAAAGAGAATGCTAGCTGATTGTCTGCCCTAGATAAAGCTTAGGCAGCCTAGTTGTCAACAGGAAAGATGTATGAGAAATCAATATGACTTGTTTCAGTAGAAAAGACAACAAGGGAAATCGGGCAAATACATCCTTGATGTAACCCATGAGTCTAATTGTGATTGCACCAATGACTATTTGGCCGATAAACCTACAACTGTGTGAGAATGGAATATTAAATCAGACCAAATAAAATAGAGAAAATACTATAAATTGTTACTATATGTGACTTCAAACTTCCTAAGCATAACTGTGGAGCCTGCAATGCTAAGCAACACACACAAGAGGTAATACGGTAAATAATGTGGAGTTGTACAATATGTTATCTAGTAACAATAGCATCCTTTCAATTATAAGATAATCTCTAGAAATTTTTGACAGGTTTCAGAGTAGCAGCCGTGTTAGTCTGTATCTGCAGAAAGAACAGGAGTACTTTTGGCACCTTAGAGACTAACAAATTTATTAGAGCATAAGCTTTCGTGGGCTATAGCCCACTTCATTGGATGCATAGAATGGAACATATAGTAAGAAGATATATATATCTTACAGAGAAGGTGGAAGTTGCCATACAAACTGTAAGAGGCTAATTAATTAAGATGAGCTATTATCAGCAGGAGAAAAAAACTTAGGGTTAGGGTTGAAATCATGGTGGAATTCAATAATTTCCATCCCACCATCAACCTCAGCCTAGACCAATCCTCACAAGCGGTCCATTTCCTGGACACTACTGTGCTAATAAGTGATGGTCACATAACCACCACCCTATACTGGAAACCTACTGACCACTATACTTACCTACATGCCTCCAGCTTCCATCCAGGACACGCCACACAATCCATTGTCTACAGCCAAGCTTTAAGATACAACTGCATCTGCTCCAATCCCTCAGACAGAGGGTATGTCTACACTACGGAATAAGGTCGAATTTATAGAAGTCGGTTTTTTAGAAATCGGTTTTATAAATTCGAGTGTGTGTGTCCCCACAGAAAATGCTCTAAGTGCATTAAATGCATTAACTCGGCGGAGCGCTTCCACAGTACCGAGGCAAGCGTCGACTTCCGGAGCGGTGCACTGTGGGTAGCTATCCCACAGTTCCCGCAGTCTCCGCTGCCCATTGGAATTCTGGGTTGAGATCCCAATGCCTGATGGGGCTAAAACATTGTCGCGGGTGGTTCTGGGTACATATCGTCAGCCCCCCGTTCCCTCCCTCCCCCCGTGAAAGCAAGGGCAGACAATCATTTCGCGCCTTTTTTCCTGAGTTACCTGTGCAGACGCCATACCATGGCAAGCATGGAGCCTGCTCAGGTAACCGTCACCCTATGTCTCCTGGGTGCTGGCAGACGCGGTACGGCTTTGCTGCACAGTAGCAGCAACCCCTTGCCTTCTGGCAGCAGACGGTGCAATACGATTGGTAGTCGTCCTCATCGTGTCCGAGGTGCTCCTGGCCGCGTCGGCTGGGAGCGCCTGGGCAGACATGGGCGCAGGGACTAAATTTGGAGTGACTTGACCAGGTCATTCTCTTTAGTCCTGCAGTCAGTCCTATTGAACCGTCTTATGGTGAGCGGGCAGGCGATACGGACTGCTAGCAGTCGTACTGTACCATCTTCTGCCAGGCAGGCAAGAGATGAGGATTGCTAGCAGTCGTATTGCACCATCTTCTGCCAGGCAGGCAAGAGATGGGGATGGCTAGCAGTCGTACTGTACCATCTTCTGCCGAGCAGCCATGAGATGTGGATGGCATGCAGTCCTTCTGCACCGTCTGCTGCCAGCCAAAGATGTAAAAGATAGATGGAGTGGGTCAAAACAAGAAATAGACCAGATTTGTTTTGTACTCATTTGCCTCCTCCCCTGTCTAGGGGACTCATTCCTCTAGGTCACACTGCAGTCACTCACAGAGAAGGTGCAGCGAGGTAAATCTAGCCATGTATCAATCAGAGGCCAGGCTAACCTCCTTGTTCCAATAACAACGATAACTTAGGTGCACCATTTCTTATTGGAACCCTCCGTGCAGTCCTGCCTGAAATACTCCTTGATGTACAGGCACCCCCTTTGTTGATTTTAGCTCCCTGAAGCCAACCCTGTAAGCCGTGTCGTCAGTCGCCCCTCCCTCCATCAGAGCAACGGCAGACAATCGTTCCGCGCCTTTTTTCTGTGCGGATGCCATACCACGGCAAGCATGGAGCCCGCTCAGCTCACTTTGGCAATTAGGAGCACATTAACCACCACACGCATTATTCAGCAGTATATGCAGCACCAGAACATGGCAACGCGATACAGGGCGAGGAGGCGACGTCAGCGCGGTCCTGTGAGTGATCAGGACATGGACACAGATTTCTCTGAAAGCATGGGCCCTGACAATGCATGCATCATGGTGCTAATGGGGCAGGTTCATGCTGTGGAACGCCGATTCTGGGCTCGGGAAACAAGCACAGACTGGTGGGACCGCATAGCTGTAATGGCGCGTTGTGCCCATCACTATGAATGATGGAACAGAACTATGCAGGAGGTATTGTGATGTTTATGTACTGTGCCATGACTTAAAATATAGGTGCAATCCCTGGGAGGAGGAGGAAAGGGGAGGACATAGGTCCACCCGTTTTTTTCCTTTGTTACTATCCTGTTGTTGCTTTCTCCTTCAAAGAGTTCACATACTAAACAAGTAATGAGGAATATAGGAATTGCCAGCCTGGATCAGATCAGTGGTCCATCCAGTCTCGTATCCTATACAATGGCCAGTATCAGCTGCTTCAGTGGAAGGTACAAGAAATTCTGAAATAGACAGTATGGTTTAACCTCTGCCCAGGGAATGTTTCTTTTATATAAATGTCCAGTCCTTTCTGAATCCTGCTCAACTCTTGGCCTCAATAATATTTTGTGGTCATAAGATCCACTGGCTAACTATGCACTGTGTTAAAGGAAGTCTTTTGCAATTGAAAGGGCAATAAATAATATATACATGTGGCTGCAAGATTAGTGTATTCTCCCCCCAGCTCTCCCTGACCCACAATATCTGGTGGTTGTGTCACTACCTCCAATCTCTCTTCACCCAAAATATGGTTGCACACACAGTTTGCTACATTGGTATTTATGCAGTAGAGCTTTCCCTATTAGATTCTATAAATCAAAATCCAATGTGAATGTTCAGATCCTTACTTTCAGCATTCCAAGAACCCTTTAAATCAAAGGAAAAGGAAGGGACTGCAATGTCAAGTGTATAGTGCATATAAAACATACACAAACATCTTAAACAAAAATTTATTGGCACAAACCTACATGTTACAAATGTATACAGTACTCTTGGAAAATATATTTACCACTTCAAAAATCACTATACACAAAAAGTAGTCATATCAAACTTTGTAAACGATATCACTAATTTAGCATCCAAAACAAAATAAACAAAAGTGTCTGCATGCATAATTTCTCAGTCAGAAATGGAGTTTCACTGACCTACAGTTAAAGCAATCGGAGAAAAATTACTGGTCTCTACAACAGTTTTTCAAAATAGCTATGATAAGACATGATGAATGTTTCTTAGCGGCACAAACAATTGTTTGCTCAGTACAGTAGAGTATACAAAGTAAGTGATGCCACTCAGAGCACAGAGATCCTTTCTGACCTGCAGTACAAAAGAATTAACATTACTGTGGGGGCCTTTAAGAAATAAAGTTAAAGGTTAGGTCTGGAGTTTAGGCACCAGTTTCTCGTAGACATGGCAACTGAATGCTTATTTCTGTTATTCTACTAGTTAGGGAAAACAGCACTCTATGGATTAAGTGGGGAGAGATAGAAAGGTGTTTTTAATCTCCTATTACTTTTCAGCTGTGTTTAAGGAGTGCTGGCCTGTGAATTGGTGACTTAAACAAACCACTAAACTATACAAGAAGAGTCTTCTTCGCTCTATCCCACTCCTGATACAGTATCGCTGGCATCAACAGGAGTCTTGTCACCAGCCTCAACAGTTCAAGATCAGGCTTGTAATGCATATGAAACCTCTATTGACTTTAATGGGTGTTGTAGTCCTGTTCCTTCACCACTAAAGTAAATGGGAGCTTCTCCAATTACTTTAGAAGGCAAAGGATCACACTCTACATGTGCAGAGAGATCTTGGTTCAAAGACAGACCTGGCCTAAGCAGGTATAACTTAGTACACAAAGCAATTGTTGACGTCAGTACAAATTCTTTGAAGTAGGTGGGGATACAGCTGCTTGCACCAGCCCCAAATTTGACTCTAATCTGATCATAATATTGGGACAGAAAAGACAATGGGCCACTGGATGTGCTTGCGGAGCTTTTACTGCCATCCAAAGGGCTTTTTTGAGCACATCCAAGGGTAGAATTGGCCAAGTGAATATACACTTTTCCAGGGAATATTTTCAGCCACAGACAGCCCTGATCTTTATGGTAAGTCAGTGTCCCACAGGCAGCACTGAGGGGTGGCTTACTGTATGAATCTGTGTCTAGTGGAAATTGCTTCTTTATTTATCAAACCCAACATTCAATACAACAAAACCTTTTAGAAAAACTGGAACATTTATAGAGAAGCTGGATGGTAAGAGACACATTAACTTTTTCATTACCTGTCTAAAATACAAAGCCTATTTCTTTCTCTTCTGATCATCCAGAAAGAGAGACTTGAGCTTAATTTATCATGTAATATTTCTATTCTGAAATTTCCCTTAGTATCTCTAGGGGAGGATGTGGGGAAGGAGATGATAAATATTTCCTGTGCAAAGATGACTGGACTTTGGTGCTAATAGCGTTCAACTTGAAATGCAGGATATATATTGCAGGGACACCAGTGTCTACACTGAGCCTTTATGATTCAGCAGGGCAAAACTACTCTAAACTATTCAGATGTGGTGACAAGCTTAAAAAATACAAAAAAGGAAAATAATTGCAACAATAGGCCAGGTACTGGAGACCACTGACACCATTTAAGGCTGCTCTAAATTGTAATGGCTTGAAATAGAGGCTGTTATAGCAAATGAGACTAGCCAAAGTATAGCATGCTCCGACCATATCCATTACACTGCTGGCATATTCCTGGCATTCCCCTTGCACTAGACCTGTTGCAGGTATTCCCTGGGTAATAGGTTCACGCTTTTTATGCGTCTCTTTGTATGCTGGAGTGGTGCAAAGGGGCCACAGTGCACTACAGAAGTTGGCCCTATGTTGGCATTGAACAGAAACATTTTCCAAACAGCACTGCTGCCTTCTTTTCTTTTGCACTTTTAGAATGGTAGTCTAACAGAAAAAGCTGCACATTTTCAATACATAACACACACAATATTGGTGTGAGATGATATATTTCACAGATGAAAAATACTATGGGCCAAATCAAACATTACATTGGTAAGTGGTCATGTAAATTACTCACCAGTAAGTCAGTGGGAACAAGGAAAAATAACTATAACAGGAAAAGCATATCACAGAGGCTGTAGAATAAATCAGTTTTAAGTGGTTAAGAAAGTTACATTAGCAATCTGTTCAGTTGCAATGTAATAGGCAATATTATAGAATCATAGAATATAAGGGTTGGAAGGGACCCCAGAAGGTCATCTAGTCCAACCCCCTGCTCAAAGCAGGACCAATTCCCAGTTAAATCATCCCAGCCAGGGCTTTGTCAAGCCTGACCTTAAAAACCTCTAAGGAAGGAGATTCTACCACCTCCCTAGGTAACGCATTCCAGTGTTTCACCACCCTCATAGTGAAAAAGTTTTTCCTAATATCCAATCTAAACCTCCCCCACTGCAGCTTGAGACCATTACTCCTCGTTCTGTCATCTGATACCATTGAGAACAGTCTAGAGCCATCCTCTTTGGAACCCCCTTTCAGGTAGTTGAAAACAGCTATCAAATCCCCCCTCATTCTTCTCTTCTGCAGGCTAAACAATCCCAGCTCCCTCAGCCTCTCCTCATAACTCATGTGTTCCAGACCCCTAATCATTTTTGTTGCCCTTCGCTGGACTCTCTCCAATTTATCCACATCCTTCTTGAAGTGTGGGGCCCAAAACTGGACACAGTACTCCAGATGAGGCCTCACCAATGTCGAATAGAGGGGAACGATCACGTCCCTCGATCTGCTCGCTATGCCCCTACTTATACATCCCAAAATGCCATTGGCCTTCTTGGCAACAAAGGCACACTGCTGACTCATATCCAGCTTCTCGTCCACTGTCACCCCTAGGTCCTTTTCCGCAGAACTGCTGCCTAGCCATTCGGTCCCTAGTCTGTAGCTGTGCATTGGGTTCTTCCGTCCTAAGTGCAGGACCCTGCACTTATCCTTATTGAACCTCATCAGATTTCTTTTGGCCCAATCCTCCAATTTGTCTAGGTCCTTCTGTATCCTATCCCTCCCCTCCAGCGTATCTACCACTCCTCCCAGTTTAGTATCATCCGCAAATTTGCTGAGAGTGCAATCCACACCATCCTCCAGATCATTTATGAAGATATTGAACAAAACCGGCCCCAGGACCGACCCTTGGGGCACTCCACTTGATACCGGCTGCCAACTAGACATGGAGCCATTCTTTCTGTCCTGCCAAGATTACAGGGACTATGGGATTCTATCTCACATGAGGTTGATGGATTAGGTGGGGAACAACATTTATTAATATGGAAACAAATTCTTTGTGATTATTAGCATTCAGCTAATATAGGGTTGGGTGCTATTGAAGTAGGTGTACAATAGCACAATGCAATTCATAATGAATTATTTTGTTTAAACTCCATTGTACACATACGTCCTTCTCACCTTGATCCAGGCAAGCACTTAAACATGTGCTTAATTTTCAGCACATACTTAAGTGCTTTCCTGAACAGGGGTACTTTTCTCAATCAGATCTTCTGTGTGGCTCATTCTGGACCTGTCTATGAACTAATGAGTCCTCTAGTCACCCTGAACTCAATGGGTGCAGAAAGGTGGTCAGGTGATGTTCCCCACCTTGCAGGATTGGGTCTTCTATATACATTTGATCATAAATGAAAAGCATCAAATAATACTATTTAGCTGGCCATAAAGTTTGCTTTCTTGATGAACACTGCATTAAACCTGGGTAGTTTTGTATACACTATACCAAATACAACAGACACTAATTCTAAAGGGGAAAAAAAAAGGGAGTTTATTATAAATTCATTGTTATCAACCTAAGCAAGGGTTGGGGACAGCTTGCAGCACAGCCCCTCTACATCTGCTCTTTCTTATCTGGAAAGTGATTTTTATGACCACAAAGGCTAAAGACTTAGTGTATTGTTAAACAAAAGCTTAGATTCTACGGAACTGATTGCTTTCTCTTGGGAAATCTTTTTGCCACAGATAAGAGGATTGTTCAAGTCACAGGTTAAATGACAGGTGTTAGGCTCTATCCTTTCAGTAAGGCAAAATTCTTAAGATAATTTTCTAGACAAAATATTCCTGTGTGGGTGTGGTTCATTTTGAAAATCAATTGGTGGCATCACAGGAATTGTCATCCCAAAATATGAGTCAGATTTTTATTATGCAAATTTGTGCTGATTTCTCAGGCACTTCCATATTTTCTTTGTTATTTTTAATCCTCTTATTTATTGGGGAAGTGTGGGGGGAGGAAGAGAACTCATACAAGAACATGTCAGGCTTATCATATCTGTCTTACTACAGCAATATGTTTTTCATAAACACATAGGGTTTTGAAACTAAATATTTGGATTTTTTTTTATGCCTACCAAGCTCTTTCATAACAGACCTTTGGTTTAAAAAAAACAACAGCTAAATGAAAACTCACTATGCTTATGTCTCTACCTTGAACCCTGAATTTCCCTAGAACACCATACAAGTCTGTACTTAATTATTTGAAATATCATAGTGTCTCCCTGTACACTTGGCAGGACCATCTTAATAACAGCCTACAGCTAAACCCTCAGACCAAGCCAACAATACAGTGACAAATGAAAAAAACTGCTGTATCCTTTCAGATCAATACTATAATTAATAGCCAAAACACCGGAAGCAATGACATGCTGTGAATCTGTAAATTCCTGGGTCCGTTAAATCCAAGATATCCTATTGATCATAGACAGAAGATTACATCAGGTGTTGTTACTGGTTTCTCTTTTAGAAAAACATGCAATTTATTGGCTGACAAAACTAACTTCAGAAGATGGATTAAAATATTACAGGCTCTTAACTCTTTCAAGTTCTTTTCACCACACATGATAGAAAACAAGGGATCATATATACATGTTGGGGGTATTAATTAATTCTAGGCACTTTTTTCCCACTCTCCTCCATCAGCATCCCCTCCCCCAACTTTGGTCTATGGATTGATTGAGGTAAATTGGCATAAACTAGCAATGGAAAAAAGTGTAGAAGGTGGAGCAGAAACCATTGTTTAACCTAGTGGTTAAAAAAATAATTCTTCTATAACTAAAACAGATTCCTGTTCCTGGCAGACTAAGGTTTTGTAAATTTTTTGAGGCAGAGACTTTTCATATGTGTTTGTATAGCACCGAACACAATGGAGCCCTGATCTTCATTGGGGACTTAGGGCACTGCTGGAATTCAAACAGCACATGCATGGCTTCGCTTTCTAGACACAAAATGGGTAGCTTTAAAAAAAAAAGACAATTATCACACTGCAATATTTCACTTTACTGCAATATGTCATATTCCCTATGCTTTAAATGGCAAATGCTGAGGAGGTAAATTCATCTCCTATTTGCACTAATGGCTGTTTTAAATGGTGCCCACTATATTATACATCAAACCATTTTATGTGACTCAGGCTTAAATCATGTAGCAAGAACCCTGTATTTATGTAGGTGAGGTGCACTGATGTATAGTCAGCTACAAAATCATTCAATAACCTTCAGTATTTTTTAATTCCACTTGCTTTATTTTACTCATGTCATTGACGTTCACAGCTCGTCCTAGTTTAGTACCTTGCCCTTATTGTGCTATCATTACTGTGCCATCATTGTGCGGTTTACTCCCTCTTCTGTCAATGTTGATGATTGGTCTGCTATTTGAGGCACTAAAAGGTCAATTAAAATGACCATGTAACAATTCAAGATGTGTTGAATGGTTTAAAAAAAGTGGCTGGATAACCATCAGTCCACAGGGAGCATCATGCCTGTTCCATTTTTCCCTGTCAAATAAAGGTGCAGGACCATATTCTGCCCTTTATCCCACTCCTAGGACCAATAAGAAACCAGTTTGAAGACTTGAAGGCATTATGGGTGGAGTTTTCTAAAGGGTTCTGCGTGGGCCCAACCCTGCATTCACTGAAGTGAATGGTGAAAAAACCATTCAGGGAACTCCTGTGCAATGGGAGTGAAGCTAGGCCAACACACTCTTGCAAATCTGCCCCTACACAATATGCTCCAAAAGCAGAAATTTGAACGACCTTTGTTGCCTTTTGAAGAAGATGGGGAACGAAGAGTATTTGGGTTAGGGTGGCCAGATAGCAAGTGTGAAAAATTGGGACAAGGTGGGGGGTAATAGGGTTCTATGTGGGGATAATAGGGTCCTAGATAAGACAAAGCTCCTAAAATCAGGACATGTGGTTATCCTAATGGGGAGCGTGGGTAGCAGGGAAGCAGGAAAATGGGGTAAAAGCTAAAGGGTGAGCAGACTTTTTCATAATTATTTTTAATATCCTCTGAAGTGTTTTTCCTTTGAAGGCCTCATTACTCGGTTACACTTATTGAACCTACAAAGGCTTCATTATTTTACTTGAGAATCATGAATTAGCCATGAGAATGTTTTCATTTTTTAAAAGAGTGCAGCATTTGGCTTTGTTGCTTTTGCGAGCAAGTGCATGTGATAAAGTCATGACAGAATGAGGTTACTGCAGAAGTGACTCATTGTTGAATAACCAAGTGTCTACTCCAGCAAAACTGCATGTAACTAGACTGCAACCTTTTTTTTAGGTTTTCCATTTTATTGTAAGATGTAGCTTTTCAACGTTAACACAACAGAAAAAGAAATAAGCTCCTTGGGAGGCTTAGATCTGTGTGTGTTTAAGGTAGGGAGTCCACAGGTCCACAGCTGAGAAAGAAAGCCACTCAGTGCACCAGCGAAGAACTGCTTTCATGAATTATAGACAGGAAATTAGTTGTAGAAAGAACCTTTCTTGAAATGGAACGGGAAGTGTTTCTGGGAAAGGCAATTTGGAGGAAAGAATGATTTCTGAGTGTTGTTGGTTTGTTCCTTTACAAATTCTAGTGCAGTGCCTATGTAGGGAACAGTCTTTGAAGAATACTGACAATTATTTTTCTGTACAGAGCTAGTTAAACTATTGGCTTTTAAATTGAATAGTTAGTGTTGCACTGTGCCCAGTTCTGTGTGGTGACAAAGGGAGGGAAAGTACAAAGAGCTTCCACTTCCTCTGTATGGCCTGATCCAATGGCTAGTAAACTCAGTGGGAATTTTTCCACTGACTTCAATGGGCGTTGGATTAAAGCCCTATACCCCTGTACAGGTGATAGGAGAAATGGCTGTGCACAAGAACATGTGGAATCACAGGCTTAATATTGGATAGAGCCAGTGTGCCTAGCAACTGGTAAGATAGAGCTCCTAATGCAGAGGGTGGACCTAGATTCTCAAAGAGGGGAGTAAGGAAGAGGGTGGGGCTTTACGCACACACCTCTCTCATTGATTAGAAGCACTAGGTTAGCACGTGGGTGGAACAGAGGCCAATTCACCCTGTAAAAGGGTGAAGAAGGGGCCACTGAAGCCAATATTTCCAAAGAGTTTCTGGAGGCTTTCTGCCTGCCATAGCAGACATACTTCTGGGAAAGATCACCATTTCATAGCCCCTACTTACCTGTCACCCAAATAAGGACAGCGGCTTAACACCACAATCTTGCCCTAAAATGATGGCACTGAAAAAAGAAATTGCAATTTGAGCTCAATACAAATTCTATCATGCAAGTGATGGCACATCTTGAGGACAGAGCTGGACTGCTGATAGGTTTGTGGGAATTTCCCTGGCTGTCAAGCTAGACATGTACTGGACTTTAATTTTTATATTTCTTTCCTACTGTAATTATTACAGTGTTGTTCACTCATTGTAGGTATTTTAATCACTCATTCCAGACCTCGGTTTAAAAAAAGAAAAAAAGTGCCAAGAGCTCTGCATGCTTAGAAAAGACCTCATCAGCCTTGAACTGCTATAGGATTAACGTTATACAAGATCCCAAGGAATTAAAAATGCTGGTTTTAAAAATGATTAAACAGTGTCTTTAAATAGGTCTTAGTCCTATGGGGCCAGGGCTATAGTTAGGATCTTTACAAGATTTTTTTAATTATGCCACTTACAATGTGTTGAAAGTACCCTTGCCTAATATTATTAAGTGAAGACACCGATGTTACAGCAACATATTTAGATAGACAAGTGAGGAAGTGCAAAGATTTGGGTTCCCAGTGCAATGTTAAATCACTCACATTTTACATACTATATATTATATTTTAGTGCCAAAATAATGCAAGGTGAGCTGTGTTAGAAGGGGAGAAAGTGAAATGTCCAAGCAGGGATCCTTGGAAATATTATGTCTGTGCAGAACAGGAGCAAATACTACCGCTGGGGTAATAACTGGAACAGCCTCAATGGCACCCCCTGTAACAGCTATGGAATAGGGACAGAGCTGCTGTAACAGGTGCACGGTAGTAAGGGAAGGGTCCCTGGATACACCCCTCTCCAGCCACCCTCCCTTTGGTGTGGTGTACCCTGCTAACAGTGCCAGTTGCTCTTCCGTGTTGAGTATGTGTAATCCAATGGTCAGGGTCAGCATGTGTTACAAGTCCCCCTCTGCCTGACCCCCAGAAGATGAGGGTTTGGTACAATGGTCGGTTACAGAGCCTGACTCTTTAGCTCAAACTGTACAGACTCATACTTTCAGAACTCAGAGTAGCAGCCGTGTTGGTCTGTATCCGTAAAAAGAAAAGGAGGACTTGTGGCACCTTAGAGATTAACAAATTTATTTGAGCATAAGCTTTCGTGAGCTACAGCTCACTTCATCGGATGCATTCAGAACTGGAGGTCACCAGTTCAATCCCCAAGGCGGTGGCCTTCACAAACAGCCAAATTATGGCTGCCTCCTATGTGGAATTGCTGGGGTGTGGTTGGGGGAGAAGCTCCCCGTGAATCCTTTTACCAGCCCCACCCATGCACATATGTGCTAGAGCAGGGGTTCTCAAACTGGAGGTTGCGAGGTTATTACACGGGGGGGGGGGGGGGTCGAGAGCTGTAAGCCTCCATCCCAAACCCCGCTTTGCCTCCAGCATTTATAATGGTTTTAAATATATTTAAAAAGTGTTTTTAATTTATAAAGGGGGGGGTCACACTCAGAGGCTTGCTATGTGAAAGGGGTCACCAGTACAAAACTTTGAGAACCACCGTGCTAGAGCAATCATAACTGGGCCCTTTACACTCTAACCAGCAATAATTCATCCTTGCTCATACATAACACTTATTGGACGTTCACATAGGCAGCTGTAGTTCTGGGTTGACTTATATTTTAAATTTAAATTTCCTTTTTTTTAAAGACATGGTGAGTAGAAAAAATAAATAAATCATGGCTCCAACACTAATGAGATGTGCAACTGCGATTTGGTGGGTGCGGTGGGTTTTCTGTTTTACAGCTCCATAGATTGTAACCTGCACCATTCTACAGCTACAGGGTTCCACAATGCAGAAGAATATAGCATTGCACAATTCTATGTTACCACTGACTGAGCAACTTCATCCCTCCATTTGGAAGCCATTCAGCAGTTCCTTTCTGTAAGCTGTGAAGATGAGCTGGGCAGGGAAGGAGGTGCTTGCTCACTCATCCAGTCATGGAATAGAAACATTACTGTGTGACTTATCTTACCAATCACAAGTAGCCAGTACAGCACAAATAGCAAGGGTCAAATAGTCACAAGTGACTTATTCATGATGAATCCATAGAGTTAAAAACATTCATTTAATATATTTAATTACCAAAGGTGAGGACATTTTTAACTGTTTGCAGGCATTTTGCAAGACACAAGAAGAGACATTTTGTGGATAAACTGTTCACTGTGAATTATTTGCTGAGGGCTTCTCCATGTGAGGAAACTGATCGGCATAGTTATTCCAGAGTATCTGCCCAGGGGTTCACTCTAATCCAAAATAAAAAATGACTTTATTCCAGAATAATTACTCCACTTTCAAAGCTAAGTAATTATTTTGGAATAAATCACTTTTCTTCTGGAACAGATGGTCTACCTGGGGGGCGTTATTCCAGAATAGCTCATTTATATGTGAATAGCTATAGATGTCATTCCAAAATAGCTAAACTGGTTAATTTCTCCCCTTGTAGATAAGCTCTGAGCTCTAGCAAGCAATGTATCTCCTAAGAGATGTAGCCTAAGTAATGGATACTGTAATGTATCTCCTAAGTAGTATACATTACAGTACACTACTTAGGAGACACAGGGTACCTCCACACAAGGCCCAAAGGGAGAGCAAGTGCACATTCTGCAATCCTGGAAATACAAGTCAGTCAGGATTTTCTAGTGGGATCTTACAATGTGCCTGAGCTACCCAGCTCCCCTTCTCCACCCTCCCCTAAAATTCCTACTTTGGTTCTGTCATAGAATCATAGAATATCAGGGTTGGAAGGGACCTCAGGAGGTCATCTAGTCCAACCCCCTGCTCAAAGCAGGACCAATCCCCAATTAAATCATCCCAGCCAGGGCTTTGTCAAGCCTGACCTTAAAAACTTCTAAGGAAGGAGATTCTACCACCTCCCTAGGTAACGCATTCCAGTGTTTCACCACCCTCCTAGTGAAAAAGTTTTTCCTAATATCCAACCTAAACCTCCCCCACTGCAACTTGAGACCATTACTCCTTGTCCTGTCCTCTTCTACCACTGAGAATAGTATAGAACCATCCTCTCTGGAACCACCTCTCAGGTAGTTGAAAGCAGCTATCAAATCCCCCCTCATTCTTCTCTTCTGCAGACTAAACAATCCCAGTTCCCTCAGCCTCTCCTCATAACTCATGTGTTCCAGACCCCTAATCATTTTTGTTGCCCTTCGCTGGACTCTTTCCAATTTATCCACATCCTTCTTGTAGTGTGGGGCCCAAAACTGGACACAGTACTCCAGATGAGGCCTCACCAATGTCGAATAGAGGGGGATGATCACGTCCCTCGATCTGCTCGCTATGCCCCTACTTATACATCCCAAAATGCCATTGGCCTTCTTGGCAACAAGGGCATACTGATGACTCATATCCAGCTTCTCGTCCACTGTCACCCCTAGGTCCTTTTCCGCAGAACTGCTGCCTAGCCATTCGGTCCCTAGTCTGTAGCTGTGCATTGGGTTCTTCCGTCCTAAGTGCAGGACCCTGCACTTATCCTTATTGAACCTCATCAGATTTCTTTTGGCCCAATCCTCCAATTTGTCTAGGTTCCTCTGTATCCTATCCCTGCCCTCCAGCGTATCTACCACTCCTCCCAGTTTAGTATCATCCGCAATGTCCCTAGCTGGGATTTGTTAACCTTTAGATTTACAGCTTTCCCTAGAGTAGTGGTTCTCAACCTTTCCAGGCTACAATACCCCTTTCAGGAGGCTGATTTGTCTTGCATACCCCAAGTTTCACCTCACTTAAAAACTACTTGCTTACAGAATCAGACATAAAAATTCAGAAATGTCACTGCCACGCTATTACTGGAAAATTGTTACCTTCTCATTTTTACCATATAATTATAAAATATATCGATTGAGATATAAATATTGTACTTACATTTCAGAGTGACACGTGAGCCTGTTTTTCACTTGTGAAGCCAAAGCTCGAGGCCTGCTGCCCATAATTTAGCTTTGCAAGGCCCCCATGGCAAGGGGCCCTGGGCAGTTGCCCTGCTTGCTATCCCCAAACACCAGCTCTGTGTACGTTTCTGTGATTTTATTTATTGCCTGCATCCCGTCCATGACTTTTAATAAAAATACTCATACCAAAATCATAGCCTTATATAGAGAGCAGTATAAACAAGTCAGTGTGCATATGAAATTTTAGATTGTACTGACATCACAAGTGCTTTTAATATAGCCTGCTGTAAAACTAGGCAAATATCTAGATGAACTGATGTACCCCAGGGAAGACCTCTGCGTTCTCCAGGGTATGAGTACCCCTAACTGAGAACCTAGAGAGGCTAATTCTGCTATCTTTACTCAGAGTGAGCAGTAATTTAGACCTGTGTATTCAGGATGGGGGGTTGCCCCTATTTAGTTACTCTCAGTGTAGATGTTCTGCACCAGTGCAAGCCATGTTTTGCACCAAGGCAGTGTGGCCGCATTAGCGGTTTTTGCTCGTATAGCTACATAGACATAATTACATTAGTGCAAATTTCCCTCCTCTATACAAGCTTTTAGCAGTCTCATGGAAATAAATCAGTTTACATAGGGAGTAATGTACTACTAAATGTTAGAGTGGCAGTTATTTTTTTACAAGAGCCAGACAATTGTTTTGCTGGTTAAAAAAAGTTTTCAAGTTGGACTGCTTAGCCTTTTTCTGCAAGTCCCCTATCCTGCAGGCTGCCAAGTCAATGGGAATGGCACTCAGCACCTCACAAGATCAGGCCCTTAATTACTTTAGAGTAAACAAACGTTCTATCCCTAGTCAATGAGCTTTTGGAGTTTGTGCATTTATTCCCTCACAAGATTGAAGTAAGCAGGACATATCATTAAGCCCAGTAATACGTTAGTAGCTTTCAAAATGACATTTCCATTTCATTAAGGCTGGGGGGATCTGCTATTTCTCTGTCATATGGAACATGTAAAAATAAAGCAATAAATAGACAGCAAAAAATAAAGTAACTAGAGCCTTTCAACTAGCCATTGCTTATTTTCTCTTCAGAATTCTGCTTAAGCACAATTTGTATGAACGTCCATTACAATGTCACATTAGTGTATATATACTGATTGGCTTAACTGTCTGTTTTGAGTTTTCTCTAACACCATATTTAATGATGGTTTACAATGAAAATATTTACAGGTGTATCGATACATTTACAAATTTTGTCTATGGCAGCCAAAGACAAAAACCAAAAACCAAATACTTCTTCTGGTATTTATGCCAACAATTACCCTTTCAAAATCCTGAGGAAAAGTTATCAATTATCACTCTACGTGGATCCTGTCAGGATCATTAGGCTCCAAATTTGACACATCTTTATTTGTATTTGTTACATTTGTTTGAAAACAAAAACCAATATCATTCTCTCTGGATAGTAATCCCTCCCTCTTCTAAACAAATTATTCAGTGCTTAAAAAATCCTAATACAAAGCCAGAAGCTCACTGCTTGTGAGCACCCCTATAACAACAGACCAGTGTGTGTGTGTGTGTGGACAATGGGAAAAAATTTGAAATGAAAATCTATTTCAGTTTCAAACTTCCATAAGCAACAAGGGCCACTGTAAACAGAATATAAACAGGTTTCAGAGTAGCAGCCGTGTTAGTCTGTATTCGCAAAAAGAAAAGGAGGACTTGTGGCACCTTAGAGACTAACACATTTTTTTTGAGCATAAGCTTTCGTGAGCTACAGCTCATGCATCCGATGAAGTGAGCTGTAGCTCATGAAAGCTTATGCTCAAATAAATTGGTTAGTCTCTAAGGTGCCACAAGTCCTTTTTTTTTTTTGAGAATATAAACAGTGAGTTTTAAAAAAGTATAAAAAATATCTCAACAGAGCCCTTTTAAAAAGGGGATGCTGTCAGTTTAAGACTGTATAGATTGCCTTACTTGTGTTACTAATAACAATGCCTCAGATCAGCAGTTCTGTGACATTTTCATTCCATGGCCCACTTTATAAAAGAACTGTTCTTTCATGGGTCCTCCCTGCCACAATTCGCACCCACAATCTCCCACTGATTGATTTTCAAATGGTTCATTTGGTGAGATTCCATGAAAAAAGGCACCCCAATCCTGCAAATTGATGCATATGGGCATATCCCTGTAACTGTGCAGAGCCTCCTAACTTCAGTAAGATTACTCATGTGCTTAAAGTTAAACATGGGCATAAGTGTTTGGAAAACTGGGGTTCAAGTGCCATACATTAACCATAAATCTGAGGGCTGCCATCTTGGCTTATTAACAATCTAAGGTTTTTTTTTTTGGTTATTTATGATTGTTTTCTTGTCAGTGTCATTCTTGCTTCTCATCCAGTTCTCCTTCTGGTTCTCATACACTACCATGCTGCCACAGGGTTTGTATAGGAAACAACCAAATGGAAAGTTTAAATCCAGGAAAGCATTCCTATAGTTGTACAAAACCTAGACCAAATAGTTTCAAACCTGGGTGCCTAAAATTAGGCTCCAGAGTCCATATTTAGACACCTAAATACAAATAATTTGACATTCAGATTCATTAAACATCTGCAGCTCCCATTGACGAAAACAGAATTAGCAGGTGCTCTAGATGAATCAGGCCACATTTATTTGTGTGTTTAGATATGGATTTTGAAGCCTAATTTAGGCCGTCAAGTTTGACGTTTTTGGCCCTACTATTTAATAAAAATCTTAATTTTGGGCCTAAACTACATGACAGTGTCCTTTTAAAGTAAGGACTTTCCCTATAACTGTTCTCTTATGATTCTGAAAAGTGTAGGATGCTTTTCATATATTACAGTTTCTGAAGGTCATTGTGGACGCATTTTAAGATACAATGATAAGACAACACATGGAATTACTTGGCAGTATTTAGCTGGTACAGTTTCATGTGGAAACAGTATAATACCAAACACACTACACTGAATGCTTACGGATTATAACAGGCAAAATTCCCAAGACACCAGGAATTAAAAAGCAGAGTTCAATAAGAGATCAGAAAAGATGAACCAAGCCATGCCAAGCCTTCCCCTCGTTGCCTTTTCAAGTGCAGAAATAAACTAGGAAGGAAAGAAGGAAAAAGAAAACAACAGATGTTATCATATAGTTAATATTGGACTTCAGTCAGAGAGCATATCCAGTCAGAAAACAGGCAAGCACATTAGCACAACCCTGCCTAAGGAGCACACTGTGGTGTTATTACAATAACAACTTGTATTTTGGTATCGCAGTGTCTGGGAATGGGCAGCTCTGGAAAGGGTGGTGGTCTGAGCTGCAGGATAAATGTGCTGGGTTAATCATCAAAGGTATGATCCTGTCCTCATAAAAATCAAGGGCAGAACTCCAATTGATTTCAATCATAGCCGGATAAAGCTCTCACTACACAGCAACATTTAGCCCAGCGAAATGGATGTGACTGCACCAGACACTGTGTTTTAAGCACCAGAAAAGTCACTTAGGTCCCTATTCAGGACAACACTTTAGAGCACACTTAACTTTAAATCAGTGCTTAAATCCCATGGACTTCAATGGGATTTAAGTAGATGCTTAAGTGCTGTGCTGAAAGGGATGCTGTCTTGAATCAGGGCCTAATTTCTCTGCCTCTCAGTACTCAATCTGTGAAATGGGGATAATATTTTCCTTTCTCCCACCCCTCATCTGATTTGTCTATTTAGATCAGTGGTTCTCAACTCTGGTCCACCGCTTGTTCAGGGAAAGCCCCTGGTGTGCAGGTTTGGCCGATCGCAGCTCCCACTGGCCGCGGTTCACTGCTCCAGGCCAATGGGGGCTGCAGAAAGCAGCACAGGCCGAGGGATGTGCTGGCAGCCCTTCTCGCAGCCCCCATTGGTCTGGAGCAGTGAACCACGGCCAGTGGGAGCCAGAATCGGCCGAACCTGAGGATGCGGCAGGTAAACAAACCGGCCCGGCCTGCCAGGAGCTTTCCCTGAACAAACGGTGGACCAGAGTTGAGAACCACTGATTTAGATTGTTATCTCTTTGGGGCTTGGACTCTCACTATGTGTATGTACAGTGCCTAGCACAGTGGGGTCCTAAAGTAAGTTGGGACTTCTAAGCGGTACCAGAATGGAAACAACAACAACCTGGAGTGCAAAGAAGTATTTATGAAAAAATATATGACCCTGAGCTTTAAAGCATTGATTCTCTCAAGTATTCCACTAGGACTAACAATTATATAAACAACCTCAAATCATAGCCTATGTCTACACTACAAGCTAGGGGTGTGATTCCCATGCTCACGTACATATACTTGTGTTAGCTCTCGCTGAGCTAGTGTGAGTATAAATAGCAATGTAGTTGAGGTTGCAGAGACATGGCTTAAGTGTGTCGAGTACAAACCCACTGAAACCAGTGGGCACGTACATGGCATGGCTAAGCCTCCACTACCTGTGCTACCATTTCCATTCTTGTAGCTTCAGAATTATGAAACCCAAAATCATTCTGGGTCACATTGGTGCCAGCTTTTATATAACTCACACGTTTCATCATGCACCTAACTCATGTTTACTGATCATTTGTAAGTATAACAGAAGCAAACATACACAGACTGAAGGTGAAGTAGGTAATCTGAGAAGAAGGTATTAGTACATGCCTATAACACAATTTGCTGTTAAATCTCTTTTAGATTACTGGCAGTATTGTCTGACTGAACAAACGCCCAGTTTTAATATCTAATGCCATATTAAAGTTACATAAAAGAAACAACTTCATTCATAACAGCTGTTGCTAACACATAGAGTTATATATATATATATATATATATATATATATATAATATATATATAATAACAGGACTCTGTGTTCAGATTTCATACACAGATAGAGACATTAGGGTTAATATAAATTAATATATTATATTAAATATATATATTAAAAAAGAAAAGACTTTGCAATCCTTCCTTTCTGATACTAATGTCTCTATCTATGTATGAAATCTGAACGCAGAGTCCTGTCATTATGATATCCCTGCTTTGCCGCCTATACGATTGTGACCCATTGTTCATATTCTATTTCCAGGTATTATATAGATATGCAGAATACAAGACACTCCTTGTGTCACTGAGAACTCAAGGCAGCTTTGGGACAGGTTTTAGATATCTAAAGATGCAGATAGTGACCTCATGAGATTTTCAAAAGCACCTACATGCTTAACTGCCATTGACTGGCACTTTTGAAAAATCACATTAAGCAACCCTATGTAACTTAAAATTTGGCCTGCTGTCCAGATTCTATAACAGTGAGCTAATTTACACGACTGAGTCTTCTCCCACTAAGGTAAATAGGATTTGTGTCATGGATTTTAATGAGAGTAGGGCTGAAGCTCTTTGAGATTGCATAAAAGTTTACCTAATCCTGAAATGGTGATATTTAAACTGGGAGAAACTATGTAGTATAACAGAGTGGGTGCCATTAAAACTTGGATGTTTCCAACCCACAGTCAATTAATGTTCAGTGAAATTCATAGTATATTTCCTTATAACAACAGGACACTTGAAGGGAATATTCAGAGTCAGACTATCTTCCTAAATGTTTTATTTCCTTCGCATGAGGACATTGGAAATCACAGAGCTATTTATATTGTACATAAAAAATAAATTACTTACTTATAATTACAATAAGAATGACTGCACATACTACACCAAGGATGATCATCATCTATAAAGAGAGTTAAAGAAAGAAAAATGAGGTCTTTGCATTATAAAAGGTCGCTCCTGGTTTTATCTTTAGGTGGGCTGTTCACTCTGTCCCAGTGTTCTTAATCATTGCACAGACACCCTGTAATCAATTTTTATAGGTCCCTAATGTAGCATTTCCTAGAACCGAGCCAATCTGAGATAGAGCATCTATTAAGATACAGTCTAACACGTTTGAAGCTGTGTTCGCTGGCTGTGTTGTAGCTGTGTTGTATAACGTGGCCAGCTAATATGGCTTCAGATGTATTCACCAGTATCTCAACAGGGCTTTTAATCATGGTAAGATAACCTGATTAGCTAACGTGATTGAAAAGCACACACTTTGTGAGAGTCAAGATGGGCCCTAATGTGTGACAGGAAGGAAGAGCCAACAATTGGTACTGGCCACTTCTCCTCTCCTTCTACTCCTCCTCTGGTTCCTGAAGCCTGGAAGCTTTCTTTACTTTACTTTCTTTTCAGGGGAAGCAGGGAGGACCTGGGGGGTCAGGGTAGGGGGTCAGGTTCCAGCCCTGGAGACAGCTGGTCTTACTTGAGAAGGAGGTGAATTGCCAGTAGCACCACAGGTTTCTAGGGGAGACAGAAATGAAGCCAGGCAACTGGGTTGGGATTTGCACCAGGGAGGCATATGGATGGGTGTTTGGCATGGGGACAGGGAGAAGGAGGGTTGAGGCAGGGGGCTGGAAATGATGATACTGGAGTGGAGAAGTAGGTGGTTTCAGGACGGGAAGGAAGAGGAGTCTTCCTTGTTCCAGGGAGAGGATGAGTCTGTTGAGGGGTAGGGGCAAGATTTTGGTGAATTCAATCTTTGCTTAGCCTTAATCTGGCCCTGCTGAAGAGATTCTCTTCTGCCTTCATTTCCCATGGTGGCCTGAGGAGGCCCTGGGTCATCGTTGTCTTCTACCTCCAGAAGCTTACCTCCATGAAGGAGAAAGAGGTTCATCAACCCCCACAAGGAGAGAAAGGCTTTTCCACCCCACTCTTCATATATGCTATGCTGATACTGGCTTTGTGCATGTTTTCAAGTGTATTTTTATTATGTTGGGGCTGAGGTTTTTGCATGTGTATCAATTTCTTCAGTTTTCGTGTCACATGTTCTCACACTTAGATTTTTAAATTAAAAATTTTTCCCCAAAGAAACAGTTGGGTTTGAATTATGTGAGATGAGGGTGGGGTGGGAAATTCTTGCAAAAAAAAAAATCTAAAAACTTTTATGATACCCCCAACTTTTACAAAACATTCTAGAGAGTCTGTGAAATCCAAAAGTTGGCTGGAGTTTACATAGTAACTATTGAACTTAACAAGAGCTTTGAAAGGGATATAATTGCTCAAGCTTCAGTATAGAAGTGAACTTCTAATTATTTGGGGGAAGTTAGAAAGAAACTTCCCCTTGGGAAAGCTAATTCCACAGCTGCCTATTGCAGGGTTTCTCGTACCTTCTTCCAAAGCTGCCAGTGCTCGCCAGTTTCAGAGGCAGGATACTGGGCTAGATGGATCACTGGATTGATTCTGTATTGTAATACCTATGTTCTCTCATTCTTGTCTCTAGAAATTGGCTGAAGCCTCATAATTATGATTCAAATTTCAGATAGCACAAAGATAGTGTAGGTTAAGTCTATCTCTATTCAAAGTCACTATAGCTTACAAAGACTATCCTACTGGTTTAAAGAGTAACATATCTTACCTTTCAGCATTCAGAAAAAGGGTCATTTAAATCCAACCTACTGTTACAAGGGCTCATTAAAGCAAAGTGAAAGTAAACAATTAACATTTAACAGATTTAACAAGAAATACCTATCGTCTTTACCTTGCAGTTTTTCCACCAGTATTTTCTCTTCAATTTAGCTGCACTAGTTTCAAACTGTGAGGCACCAGCTTGTAATGCATCTGCCCGGTTGTCAAGCTCTGAAAGCTTTTGGTCTCTTTCTAGAACCTTGTCTACATTCACTCGCATGATGTCCACCACCTGAAAAGATAACCCTCAGTTAGCAGACTCCATACATGGAAAGGCTGTATTCATAGGACTGAAATCTCATGGCAAATGGGAAAGGTCCCTTTGCTATCAAGGTAAAAATTATGGCTTGCTATTATATAGACAATTCCTCTATAACAGGGCTACTCAAACTTATCCTGGGAGCCCTAGGTAGATAGTAAGGTGCACATAATCATGCTGAGCTCAAGTGTCCTTACAGACTATAAAATACTAAGACATTAAAATGTACTCTAGTTATTTCCATGAAGTTTTTTGAGGAACATGCACGCACTGGTGCTTTAACCCAGTTAGCAAAGCAGCTATTGTTACAGGAAACTGGCTGACATACCTATCACGGGGCAGTCACCAACACATTTGCATTACATGCTAGCTCATAGTGCTGGTTAGGAACACAAGCCCAAAGGTATTATTTTCACTGCTGATGACTTAACAACATAGTTGCCCTATCATAACTATAGAAGTAGGCTTGATAAGAGTTTCTAATAGGAGCTACCACAACCTCCTTCGCAGACAAGGTGATCTTCCTTCTTCAGATTGTAGTCTGAAATCCTGTTTGGTATTGCAGGTGGGGAGAACATTTTGGATAGAAAAACTCTAGTCTTTGTTAATTTCACCATGAAGACCAGTATGGGCCTGATGCCCAAAAGAGCATAGATTGGAAGAGACACACAGTAGGTACTGGGAAAGGCATAGTAATTCAGTTATTTTATACATATTGAAATATATTTACATTGATTGGGCATTTTTAGCCAATTAATGCTTAAAAATAGAAATCCTGATCCAACTTCATCAACGTCTTACATAGGCACAGTTTCTGTTTAAGTCAATAAAGTTGTGCCCACGTATGGCAGCAGTAAATGTGAGACTGGCCTGCAATTCCTTATAAATTATTAATGCTGCAGACTATGTCAATTGTACTTAATCTAATTCAATCTGTTCAGAATAATAATAATTAGCAGTAAAAATCAAGAGTCAAACACACACTTTGGACACAGTAAAAACAGTGAAACCCTACATACTAAGGCACTCTAAGGTGCCACAAGTACTCCTTTTCTTCTTCCTACATACTGGCTTAGTTATAAGATGCATCTTGTATTTATGTACAAGAGAAAACAAAAGACAGTGGGTCCCATCCTGCTCTCATTGAAGTCAAACGCAAAACTCCCATTATCTTCCAGTGGGAGCAGAATTAGGTTCTCAGTATGAAATCCTGGCCTCACTGAAGTCAGTGTGAGATTTCACGTCTACTCGCAAGTAAAGTTTTGTTCCTGTCCTTGTGAAATGAAATGGCACTGTAGTAAAACCATAGCTTCTCTGCTGGATTTCCATAGTGCAAGTATATGGTGCCACCTAAAGGATAGTCTCAGAGTAGCAGCCATGTTAGTCTGTATCCATAAAAAGAAAAGGAGTACTTGTGGCACCTTAGAGACTAACAAATTTATTTGAGCATAAGCTTTTGTGAGCTACAGCTCACTTCATCGGATGCTTTACCACAAGACACATTGAAACAAAAACATTTCCTAGGAAAAGACTGCAGTAAGAGGGCAAGATAAAAGTAAAGCATAATGAGTCAGATCCTCAGCTGTGGAAATCAACACAGTTCCATTAAATTCAAGGGATCTGGCTTGATACATATATCCTATCTTGAAAATCTCAGTAGAGTTTTGCCTCCTTGATTCTAGTCAGCCTGTGATTTATCAGTTGGCTGAGCTCCCCCACCACATAAAACATGAATTCTGCCTGCTCCCTTAAATGTCTTCTCTGGACTACCAACCTACAGCAACTTCTATCCCAAGTCTGAACTAGCCATGGAAGTGAATCTGGACATTTCAAGTGCACCCTGGGATTGATGGTCACCTGCTGTCCACTTACCAGACTCACCAGGTAGTGACTTCCCTGACAATTAGCCTGATTCTCTCTCTCCATTCAAACTCCTCTTCACTACGAAGCTGACTCCAGTAGGCCTGAGTTAAACATATCAGAACTAAAGTGTGTCTCAGGCCACAAAGTTCAGAACCAGGTCTTCAGAATTTTGGAGAGTTCTAGGCTTTTGGTTTGGCCAGTCTATTATTGGAAGCCATTTCCATTCTCCTGCTTGAAGAACCCCATTCATGTGTTTGAAGTAGCTCCTTTTAAGCAATAAACTAATCATATTTCACTTCCCAAGTAGGGTCATTTGCTTTGATTCTGAGCAATGTAAATGCTCACAGCACCCTTATGATGCAGTCTATTTAGGTAGAGAAGTTTATTTTATGATTCTAACTGAGGCAGGGTCCTACCAAAGGCTGGGACACAGTGGTCCTGATTCTCTTCTCACTTTCCACAGTGAGAATAAGAAGTCACTCCATTAAGGTAAATATAATTACACTGTTGTAAAACCAGTGGGAGAGAAGAATTGGGCCTAGGCTTTTCTGTAGCTGGACGCTATTCTGATCTGCCCCAAATATCAGCAAAGGAGCATCCAGGACATGAAGCCGAAGAAGGTTCTAAAGGAAGAAAACTCTGTCTAAAATATAACATTAATTGTATGTATAATGAGAAGCTCAGGTTGGATGATTTCTGTAAACTTCTTTCCTATACTTGTGAGGTGCATTTGGGGACAATCCCAACACCAGTTGAATGGATATTTTTTGGTGTTTGTACATCTGAATTGGCATTAAGGATCCACAGAGAGCAAGATAGAGTTCTCTACAACTAGTTGTTCCTAACTATGTGGTGTTCAGTTAGGTAATGGAGCATGGCCTAGGAAGTCTTCTATGTACTGTACTTAATACACACATCTAAAGTCTGCACTATATAACTGGCCATCGTGCAAGTCAGCAGCTTATCCATGATCAAACCCCAAGATTAGCTCGATGGGTTGCACCCAGGATTAGCTTCACTAGTTCAGTGAATATGGTGGTAAATGAATGCTGGCATGATGAGTGAAACTGAGTGAGAATTTTCTGTAATATTTTGTACGAATCATGGGAAAAGGTTATTTACTCTTGGGAAGCTATGACAAAGCTGTCAATGGCCCCTAGGTGTCTTGAGTTTGGCCCATATCATTGGGGAATCCATGAAGACAATGGCAAAGCCAAACTTTGGGACATTTGCTACCTAGCAACTAATGACCATGGATGGTCCACTCCCCCTTCCCCCCTCCCTCCTCTGTAGGAAGCCAGCTGTGTTTAACCAACTGGAGAACAAAGGACTGAAGAGGGGCCAGGTAGGATTGGCCTGGTTAACTTGAACAAGAGGGTACAGACTCAGAGCAGAAGCCAATGGGGACATACCACTTTAAGGAGAACGGTCCACTCTGATTAGCCCAGAGCCACTTTCTTTTCTCTATGCTAACCAAGGGCTTTCTACGCTGGGTTCCTGTTGACTAATAAACCTTTCTGTTTTGACAACACTGCATGAAGGTCACTGAAGATGCTGTCGGAGATGCACTGCTCCTTAAGATTTACAAGTGTATCTCAGGAGTCCGCCTCAGTGGGACTCGCTGAAAGGGGTTCAAGGTGGGAAGCAGGACTGCTGAAGGCCCAGAGGTCGAGGCTTCGGAGGCAGTGAAGCCATGTGACTTACTCTTAAGGAACAGTGAGGCCCGTAGGAGGTCTGGCTCACTGAAGGAGTCCTCCCAGAGGCTGTTCCAAAGTGAGGGGTCATAGCACTGATCCTGTGGATCCATGACGAGGAGTAAGATTGTTAAGGGGAATTATCCCAATGAAGAGGGAATCCATGCTGGAACTAGGTCTCATATGGAACTATCATTCAAAAAGTAGCTGGCAACTTCTTGGAGCTGTTGCTCTGTGGACTTGCTCAACTGTTTGTCTTTCCCTGAATTTCATTTTTAATAGTAACCAAATAAATTAAATAAAGCCCTTATTGCTAACTACAGCCTGACCCTGGAAACTAATCCAGGCTTTCAGACACAGGGTCCTTCCCATAAGGAATAGCTTGCAGGGGCAGGGCCTATGTCTTTATAATCCCAGAAAGGATTTATATTTATATTGGGTATTTGCAAACAATGACAGAGGTAACATCTAAGTCATACTTGTTTTGTGAGCAGAGTTGTTAGGGGTATAAAGATTATGAATGAGCTCTTCTGCAATCTGCCTATTAAAAACCTTATCTCACATAAATCTCATTCCATAGACCCCCTGACTTCAATTGAATAAAGGCGACAGGATCTTTAACTGGGCAAACAGTCATTTAATCATCTTAAAAAATAAAATCTCATCAGTGCCCCGTTGTGTGCAGCTCACCTCATCGACCTGAGCTTGTGTCTGTTGCAGTCTTCTATTACTGGTCACATTGGTGGGGGGTGGAGGCCCTCCTGCCCCGGAAATTGTGGAACCTCCGGCACCTTGGGTGGGAACTGGGGCTGACCTAAACCAGAAGCAAAGAAAATAATTGAACATGCATTGAATTTCATTCATTCGCACCTTCACTTTGCTACCAGTCCAAGATGTGTATACGCACAGATAAAAAGCAGAGTTTTCTAGCCTTCCATTGATTGTCAGTTAGTGCAGGTGTCCAAAGTTAGGCACTTAACTCTGTACTTAGGCACCAGGTGCCTGACTTTGGGGAACCAAGTTTGAAAACTGTGCCCTTCCGGGTTAGTTCTGATTTTCCCCTCATTTTCCCCATTAAACAGTTCTGATTCAGGCATATCTACTGGAGTCAACAGGAATCCTGTGTGCCTTGGATAGGCCCTTTGATTAGCTATCAATCATCTTTCTTCCCTGGCTGAGCAGTGGAAGTCAGGGAGGAGGAAATACTGCTCAGAGTATCCATGGAACAATGCATAATGGGCATCTTACCAAGCACTCCAGTTAGATTCTGTGCAATTCATTTCCATGTTTTCATTAGCTATAGTGTGCCCTGCTTGCAATGCAAGATACAGTCTAGCAAAGATCCTCTGAGGGGTTAGGCAGAAACACTAAAATTTTAGAAAACTCTCCCCTGGCAACGAGGCTAAGTCCATTTGTCTGTCAACTGCAGAACTAGGCATCAAACAAACCACAGCAACAGTTCTGAACATGTGCTCCAGCAAGTATGTGTAGGTAAGGCCTAACTTCCTTACAATGGCTTAAAAAAAAGACTTGAAGCTGGTCTCTAAGGGCATGTCTACACTACAAAATTAGGTCGATTTTATAGAAGCTGATCTTTAGTAACCGATTTTATACAGGCCCTGTTAGTCTGTATTCGCAAAAAGAAAAGGAGTACTTGTGGCACCTTAGAGACTAACCAATTTATTTGAACATAAGCTTTCGAGCCGATGAAGTGAGCTGTAGCTCACGAAAGCTTATGCTCAAATAAATTTGTTAGTCTCTAAGGTGCCACAAGTACTCCTTTTCTTTTTGCAATTTTATATAGTCAATTGTGCATGTACCCACTAAGTGCATTAAGTCGGCAGAGTGCGTCCTCAATACCATGGCTAGCAATGAGTCACAGAATGGTGTACTGTGTGTAGCTATCCCACAGTCCCTGCTGCCCATTGGAATTTTGGGTTAAGCTCCCAATGCCTGATGGGGCAAAAACACTGTCGCGGGTGGTTTTGAGTACGTCATCAGTCTTCCCACCCTCCCTCCCTGAAATCAATGGCAAACAGTTGTTTCACACCTTTTATGCAGATGCCATAGCATGGCAAGCATGGAGCCTGATCAGCTGCGCACTGCTTTTGTGAGCATTGTAAACACCTCACCCATTATCCTGCAGTATGTGCAGAGCCTGGCTAGGAGCCACCAGCACAAGGATGATTGTGAGGAGGACATGGACACAGACGTTCCTGAAAGCACGGGATGTGGCAATTGGGATATCATGTCGGCATTGGGGCAGGTTGATACAGTGGAACGCCAATTCTGGGCCCGGCAAACAAGCACAGACTGGTGGAACGGCATAGTGTTGCAGGTATGGGATGATTCCTAGTGGCTGCAAAACTTTTGCATGCATAAGGCCACTTTCCTGGAACTTTGTGAGTTGCTTTGCCCCACCCTGAAGCACAGGAATACCAAGATGAGACCTGCCCTAAGAGTTGAGAAACGAGTGGCAATAGCCCTGTGAAAGCTTGCAACGCCTGACTGCTATCGGTCAGTGGGGAATCAATTCGGAGTGGGCAAATCTACCGTGGGGGCTGCTGTGATCCAAGTAGCCAAGGCAATCAATACCTTTCTACAAACAAGGGTAGTGACTCTGGGAAATGTGTAGGTCATAGTGGATGGCTTTGCTGCAATGGGGTTCCCTAATTGTGGTGGAGCAACAGATGGAACGCATATTCCTATCTTGGCACAGGACTACCTTGCCAGACAGTACATAAACTGCAAGGGGTACTTCTCAATGGTGCTGCAAGCACTGGTGGATCACAAGGGCATTTCACTGACATCAAAGTGGGATGGTTGGGAAAGGTGCATGACATTCGCATCTTTCGGAACTCCGGGCTGTTCGAAAAGCTGCAAGAAGGGACTTTCTTCCCAGACCAGAAAATTACCATTGGGGATGTTGAAATGCCAATAATTATCCTTGGGGACCCAGCCTACCTCTTGCTCCCATGGCTCATGAAGCCATACACAGGCAGCCTGGACAACAGTAAGGAGCAGTTCAACTATAGGCTGAGCAAGTGCAGAATGGTGGTAGAACATGCCTTTGGACATTTAAAAGGGTGCTGGCGTGGTTTGCTGAGTAGGTTAGACCTCAGCACAACTTATATTCCCATTGTTATTGCTCCTTGCTATGTGCTCCATAATATCTGAGAGAGTAAGTGGGAGGTTGAGGAAATCGCCTGGCAGCCAATTATGAACAGCCAGACACCAGGGCAATTAGAAAAGCACAGCTAGGCGTGCTGCACATCAGAGAGGCTTTGAAAAACAGTTTCATGACCCACCAGGCTACGGTGTGACAGTTCTGTGTGTTTGTCCTTGATGCAAAGCCACCCCCTTTGGTGAATGTACTTCCTTGTAAGCCAATCCCACTTCCCCCCGCCCTGCTCTTTGACCACAGCTGGCAAAAGAAATAAAGTCCCAATTGTTTTGAATCCATCCATTCATTCATTCTTTATTTATTAAAAAAAAATTGAGATCACTGACAATGCTGATGAGTAAAAGGTAGCCCGGGTGGGGTGGGGGAGGAGGGAAGGACAAGGCCACATTGCTTATTGTAGCCACACTACAAATCAAAGCTGTTGGAATGACAGCCTTCTATTGCTTGGGCCATCCACTGAAGTTGAGTGGCTGGGTGCCTGGAGCCTCCTGCCCCACGTTCTTGGGCTTCTGGGTGAGGTGGGTATGGAACTTGGCGAGGAGGGCAGGCTGTTACACAATGGATGCAGTGGGGCTCCGTACTCTAGTTGCCTTTCCTGGAGCTCTACCAGACACCTCATCATGTCTGTTTGCTCCCCCATTAGCCTCAGCATCTCCTCCTGCATGTTCTGATCACACTCACTGTATGCTTTCCTGGTCTCTGCCACTGAATGCCTCCATGCATTCAGCTGTGCCCTATCAGTGCGGGAGGACTGCATGAACTCCAAAAACGTCATCGCAACTGCATTTTTTTTTGCCTTCTAATGTGCGATAACCTCAGGGACGGAGTTGATACAGGGAGCATAGAAACATTTGCAGCTGCAAGGGGGAAAAAAGGGAGAGTAGAATTTAAGAAGATACGTTTCTGAGAACAAAAGGGAGACCGTTTCACAGTGAATTAAGCAATTCACAGCAGACAGCACATGTGTTTTAGGTACAAGGTCACATTTTTCCTTTTATATTGAGCACCTGCCAGTATGGTGACACATCACACATGGCTGGGCAACAGAATTCGGTTTCCAGGCAGCCATGGTAAGCCAAAGGGTATGCGGGATTGGCTCTTCCGCGTTCATAACATGTGGGAATGGTTTCAAACTGCAGCACTCGCCTTTCCCATAGCAACCAATGCCGGTTGGTTTTGCCATTTAAAAGGAGGGCCTGCAGTTGCCATTTAAAAGGAGGGGCTGCAGGTTTTGGGGTGGATGTGCAGCACATCCCTCCTCGCCCCTGCGTGGCTATTCTCCGGGATGATCCTTTTTAGCCAAGCGCAAACAGCCGATCATGACCAGGGTCTAATGTGCCGGGGATCACCAAACAGAGGGGATTACTGTTCCCTTACAAAAATTCCCCTATTTCAACCAGGTGACCATGAATGATATCACTCTCCTGAGGCTAACACAGAGAGATATAGACTGAATGTTGCTTGAATGTGACCAAAACCCAGGACCATTCACTGCCATGCTTTGTGCTGCAGTGAATCCAGACTAGTTGCTACTGGCTTGGCATGGTAAAGTGTCCTACCATGGAGGACGAAATAAGGCAGCCCTTCCCAGAAACCTTCTGCAAAGGCTTTCAGAATACCTCCAGGAGAGCTTCATGGGGATGTCCCTGGCGGATTCCCACTCCATCCCTAGACACGTTAACAGACTTTTCCAGTAGCTGTACTGGCTGCGAATGCATTTCAATTGTTCAGGGCAAATCAAACATTAAACACAATTGCTTTTAATAACTGTAATGTAGTTACAAATGTGCACTCACCAGAGGTGACTTCTCCGCCTTCAGGATCTGGGAACAATACGCCTTGGGAAGGTATTGGCTCCAGGGTGATGAAAAGGTCCTGGCTGCCAGGGAGAATGGATTCTCCACTTGCCTGCTGCGCATTCTCCTCCTCCTCCTCCTCCTCTTCCTCATCCACAAAATCCTCCTCTGTGTTGCGTGAGGCTTCCCCCTTGCAGGTGTTCATGGACAGTGGTGAGGTAGTGGTAGGGTTTCCCCCCTAGAATGCCATGCAGCTGATCATAGAAGCGGCATGTATGGGCCTCTGACCCAGAGTGAACATTTGCCTCCTTTGTCTTTTGGTAGGCTTGCCTGAGCTCCTTAATTTTCATGTGGCACTACTGTGTGTCCCTGGTGTAGTCTTGGTCCACCGTGCCCTGTGCGATTTTGGCATATATATCAGTATTTCTTCTGCTGGATTGGAGTTCTGCCTGAACAGATTCTTCTCCCCATACAGCAATCAAATCCAGTGTCTCCAGTTCACTCCATGCTGGAGCTCGCTTGCGATTCTGGGACTGCATGGTCACCTCTTCTGCTCAGCTTGCCACGCTGACCAAACAGGAAATGAAATTAAAAAGTTCCCGGGGCTTTTCCTGTGTACCTGGCTGGTGCATCGGAGTTGAAAGTGCTGTCCAGAGCGGTCACAGTGGAGCACTCTGGAATAGCTCCCAAGGGCCAATACCATCGATTTGCACAGAGCTGCATCTGCACTACCCCAAATTCGACCCAGGAAAGTCGGTTTTAGCTCTACTTCCCTCGTCGGGGAGGAGTACAGCAGTCAATATTAAGAGCCCTTTAGGTTGGTGGAACGGGGTTGGTTGTGTAGCCGCATTGCTTATAAAATCAACCTAAAGTGGCTAAATTCCACCTATCCCTGTAGCGTAGACCAGACCTAAACCACCTTGCAGTGGTGGCACAACCAGATGAGCTGAAACAGTAGATGCAACTCTTTATGAAATGGATGGATTTGCCATATAAAGAGCAAAACGTGGGCATGCCTAGTTCTGTAAATCTGGCCCCAGGGCGCATAAATCCTCAATCCAGGCAATCTGATTGCAATCCGTGCACTGGGGAGGGCAGTGATTCAGACTCTTATAAGTATTAGCTGTGTATAAAGTGAGAGAAAATACATGACATGCTAGGTCTCCCTTGGCTGTTTCTCCCTTGGCTGTTTCCTCCCATCCTCTCCACTTCTTTTCCTTCAATGTTTTCATGGGCTGTGTGCCCTAAGCCCCGTTTTCTAACAGTGATTTAGAATAGTCCCTCCCTTCTCTTGCCCTGTGTTACCTTCTCTTAATTTCTGAGCTTCCCCATCCCTGTCTCCTTCCTGCCTCTTTACCACCAACTACCCATGATCCCACTCTCCGGGCACATCCTCATCTGTCATTAGTCACTCCCCATCCTGCATCACCCACTTCAGATGCTCCCCATCAGCAACCCTTACCCTCATTCTTCACTCTCTGCTCATCATTCTCATTCTGACTACCCCCACCATCCAGTTCTCTTCTACTGTTATACTTTGCTTCACTATCAGTCCCTTCCGGGGCCTTAAGGTAGCTGGGCAATGTCAAGCCATAGACCTTCATTTCTCCTTTTCTTTCAGGTTGGGAGGATTTTGCCCTGCAGCTAGGCCTACTTACTTAGGTTACAGCCCAGCTCAGCAGTGTGGCCAATCACCAGCAGACAGAGCTTTGGGGGCAGGGAGCAGTTTCTGAGCTCATTCCCTCCTCCAACCACTGATCTAAATTAGTTGATGGTGTGAGCAGGAAGAGAGCTGATGTGCTCACTCAGCATGGCTCCTCCCCATATCTTTGAGCTGCTGAGGGGAGATGAGGTTGAGAACCTGCCCCCTCTACTCAGTGCTGTGAATGTATAACCACCCTCGTGAATCAGAGCGAGGCTGAGAGTGAGCTAAGCAAGGAGAGGCATCAAAAAAGAGGACAAATAACAGCAGAGGGAGAAAGGGATGGGAGGAAATTTAGGCTGAGGATAGTTTATGGCAAGGGGGAGGATCTCTGAGGGACACTGTAGTACTTAGCCCACCCATCCTGGACAGTATCAAATAGGGTGACCAGATGTCCTATTTTATAGGGACAGTCCCGATATTCAGGACTTTTTCTTATATAGGTGCCTATTACCTCCCACCCCATGTCCCAGTTTTTCACACTTTCTGTCTGGTCACACTTTCTGTCAGTATCAAACACCAACTGCCGCCCCAGAGCAACAGACTTGGCTTAAATCGTTTGCCCAAGAGCACAGATTACAAAGCGTGGCAGAGCTAGAAATAGAACCCATATGTCCCACCTTACATACAAGACCAGCGTGGTCATCCTCAAAATTGCTTTTAAAAAACATTTCCTTAAGATGATCTGACAGATCCAGCAGGCAAATCATCCCACTCGCCTGATAGCTCCTAATGATTTCAAGCAGCCATTCCTCAAGCCCACACATCAAACCTATGACTCTCTACCTTTACTGAAGGTTCCCCATCAATTCCTCCTGCAAGGGAAATAAAACCTTCCTATAACTGCCAAGGAAATCCCTGAACATTTGAATTGGAACCACCACCACCCCCCCAACATAAATTCCACTCCTAGACTCCTAATGCCTCCCCCACAACGACAGCCTGAGGGAGCACAGTGTCTCTCTGAATCACTCCTTTCTACCAGGGCTTGATTAATGTTACTGGAATTACGTCCCTATCAGAAAACTGCCACAACACCTTGTATTTAATAGAGATGTGTTGATTCTTCAAATGCACCCTGAGTATTGATTTGTCATTTTGTCGAGTCCAAGAGCCCCTCAGAAAGATCATTGTTCACTTACTGAGATTAATGCTGCATATTACACTTCTTTTACTACGATAAATCATTTATCAATCTTTGATTGAAAGGAAAGGGCTTTAGTCATATGATAAATAGCACATCCTTGTGAAATTCCCATCAGTTGCCATGAACACAAAAGGCCAGATTGTGAACTTATTTCACCAGCCTCAAATCATAGCAACTCCAATAAAATCAGTGGGGGTACTCTGAATTTACACTGGTATAACAAAGATCAGAATCTGGACCATAATGTTCAACTGATTTAAACAACACACACTGTATGGATAGTGTTTTGGGAGGATGTTCTGGGATCCTGCAGTTGAAATTGTAAAATATCATCATGGCTCTAGAGGAAATGACCCTTTTCCCATCAACCCAACTAGGCAATTTATGTGGAAAAATTGTGTGATACCCATTTGCTAGTTTAAAAATACAACAACGCAGTCATCCCCTTGCTATATTTTGTTAAAATCTCTGAGGCTACAGAATGCTTATACATGGAAAGAGATAGTATTTAAACCAGCCACCTGCTTTGGCTAACAAGGGTAACCTATAAAGGAGACATAGTCTTCCAGGACAAGCTGGGTAGGGTTGCTACCCGCGCCCCACACTGCACCCAGTCTCAATTTCTGACCATGCTTCTGCATTCCAATCTTTGTAGGACCCCAAAATGAAAGCATCCAAGTTTGGCTAAAAAGCTGGGTGCTCAGTTCTGTACACATTTTCTGACCAACATTTACAAGGCACTTTTGCCTCCCTATCTGTGCTTAAAATGAATTTCCATAAATCAGAAGCACTCCCTAATTTGCTATATCATAGTCTTCTCACCAGTCTCACTGATGCCTTCTTATTTGGTTGGAATTAGGGTTCAGTTGTATGTTCAGGGACCACATTGTCCCCTGTACAGGTTAATTCAGCCAAAAGGACTGGAAGCACTCACAGCATGTTCCTCACATCATTCCAGAGCTCCTACACTCCAAAGACCGGCAAGAAGGAGGTGTTCTCTTTATTAGAGTTGGTCGGGAAATTTCCAGCGGAACATTTTTACACTGTAAAATCCTGATTTATCAAATGCAAAATGTTTTGTGGAAATGTGTCAATTTCAACCAATCTTCCAATGGAATATAGGCAGGTTTCAAAACTTGCCTGCTTTCCTGCCAGCTCCCCAACCACTCATGTGAAGGGCTACCTTAGAGTTGTGACCCTCAAGGCTTCCTTGCTAAATGAAACAGCTCAGATTGGTCAGTTCCACTGCTGCTATTCAGTGTTGGGCAGCAATTATACTGACCAGCCGGGGCTGCTTCATTTAGCAAGGAAATCATTTCTGTGAGGTATTAGTCAGCCAAAGCAATTTGTTGTGATACATGTCAGCACCCTGAGTTATATAACAGCTGAGGATTTATGTTTACAAGAGGTTTTTTTTAAAATACATAAAATGTCACAATTTTTGAAGTCCAATGTCTCATTCCTTTTTATGGCTAGAAAAAAATGTTGAGTCCTATCAAGATGCTGGGTATGTGGGATGAAGCTCTCATTTCAGATCCTAAATTCATTACATTTTTAGGTAAAGAGAAGCAATCAGCTGAGAAGCTGTTATTAATACAAGGCTGAATATTGTCCATCCCAGATCTTGGGCTAGATTGATTTTTTTGGGGAGGGAAATTTAAAATGCTTAGGGACAAGGAAGAAACAAATCTTTGGCAGGTTGAATTTTAAAAAATGGTATCTGATCAAAGCTGCCCAGTGATTGGAATGTTAAAGTAAAAATCCAGGATGAGATGGATTAAGGACAGATGAGGTAGTCACAGGTGTATGATAAATAGATTTATCACTTGATATCTCAATACACGGTATAGGCTTTGATAGACTTCAGGCATTCTACCAAATTAGTAGGTAATTCTTTCCATAATATAAATTATGTACATGCTACAGAATGCAGAATTTTGCTCTCAATAACACACATGCAACCCCATTGACAAAGAGAACACTTTGGCTCTGTGTCTAATTTAAAGCATTTAAAGAACATTCTACCAATTTGGTAGAATAATTTTAGTGGAAACAGAGATGTACTAGTCTTCTGTTACATGCTGTAAATGTAGACACCAAGGTAAAGTTGTGACTCTAATTTCTCATTCTACATAGCTTAATACGAAACCATTCTGCTTTGTTTCTAAAGCAATTTACCATTTATTTTTAGAAGTTAAATGGATGTAACTACAGAGCCCTTGTGGCCAAGATGGAGTCTGCTCTTAGGTGCCCGCAGGAACACAGTTGGGAAACTCCCTTCCACCCCAAGTGCACCTGTTCCAACGCCCCTAGACTAAATACACACACACACACACACACACTACAATGATTATAGGAAAAGGAAATATTTATTTACAGAAGGATGAATGGAGAAAAACAACAGAGGAAGACAGGGGGAGCAGTAAAACAGAGAAAGGACCCACAGGCCAGTGGTCCCACAATATGAAAGGGCAGACACTGAGCAATACATCTATACTCAGAGTTCAGGAATCCTGGGCAGAGCTCCAGTCCATAAGCGAGTCTTGGGTACTCCTGCTTGTCTTTGGTGCCAGTGAACTTTCTTTAACAAACCCTTCCAGTGCCCTCTTCTGCCGCTCTCTGCAAACTCACACAGAATGACAACCTTCCCACTTAGCTACTATAGCCTCCTTCCTTATTCCCAATGCAAAGTCACAAGCCCCAGTACTCAAGGCCCCAGGCAGCTCTGGGTGACAGTGATACTGCGTCTGGCTCTGGTTTGTCTTTCTTGGGTGATTCCTCCCTGGCACGGTGCTCATGCTGGCTCCTGTCCTGGGGCATCTCTGGCTGGCTGTTCTGTTCCTTCCAGGGTTATGGCTGGTTCTTGCTGCTTTACTACGTGAGGGCCTGCTTGCTGTAGACCCTCTTATCTGGAGTCCCCATTGCTCTCCCTCTCTCAATGCCCCTGCCACAACCAGCACTTCCTCCGCCTCAGGAGAAGGGTTTAAAGGGACCATGCTCTCTGGCCATCCTCTTTAAACCCCAAGGGGGTTATACTGAGCTGTGAGGCCAATTAAAAAAGAACAACTGGCAACATCCACATTTCACTGAGATTTCCAATTCAGCTTTGGTTGAAGGAACAGTTCAAGCATTAAGGGAGGTCATCCATCAGATGCTTAGAAAGCTTTCTGACACACACACTTTTGCTCATGAGATACAAAGGGAGAAGTTCTGTTTCATTTTCATTATCTGGTCCAAAGAGGGAGGGTAAAAAAAGGTAAATATACTGACTCCATAACAATACATTTGTCCGTACACATATTTGTCCTAAATATCATTGTAAATAATAAGACAGATACTTTGATTAAGTTTACACTAGGAACTGAGTGGCAGTGTTCAGGAATTTTGCTTTCTCTGTAGACCTGTGAGCATAGTATCTGAGCACCTTATGCTCTTGAACGTATTTATCCTCACAGTTCCCCTGTGAGGTGGGGCAGTGTGAGATTCCCCATTTTACATATGGGGAAACTGAGGCTCAGAAAATCTAAGTGACTTGCCCAGGGTCACACAAGAAGCATGTGGTGGAGAAGGGAATTAAACCCGAGTCACAGGCTAGTCCCCTAGCCACTGGGCTGTCCTTCCTTTCATTCTCCCTTTGGTAGTAACTTTAGATAAAAGATAACCAGACTTGCTGATGGTATACATTATTTTCTTTCATATATATTAAAAGAGAGGATGAGGAACACAAAAGTTAACAAATACAGCAGAGCTGAGGCAGTAAAGTGTCTGAGGGCTTGTCTACATGGCAATTTACAGCACTATGACTTTCTCGCTCAGGGGTGGGAACCCCCTCTCCTCCCCCCCGAGAGCAGCAAGTTTCAGCGCTGTAAAGCACCAGTGTAAACAATGCACTGGGAGCAACGCCTCTTGTGGAGATGGCTTGTTTCGAGCGCTGGGAGAGCTCTCTCCCAGCGCTTTGCCATGACTGCACAAGCCACGTTAAAGGGTTGCCGCGGCAGTGCTGTAGTGTTGCCAGTGTAGACTAGCCCTGAGTTACAGTCGCTATACCGAACTGGGCCAGATCCTCAGGTGGCATAAATCAGCAGAGCCTCCAGTGAAATCTACAGAACTATGCCAATTTACACCAGCAGCCGATCTGGCCTATTGTTTTTACAGAAGTTAGACCAATTATTTTTTTAAATAATTTCATCCTATTTGTCTCGTCTTGCCTCAGACCCTTCAGTTGCTGTTCTGATAAAAGCAGTAAATTATTCATTTTCTCTTTATTATCATCAACCACATTTCCATAGGCAGTATTTATTTTTGCAACCATAGAGATTTAATAGTTAGGCCCCAGCTTATGTCTGTACAGATCCCCTTTGACTTTAATAGGGGTCTATCCATGTGGAGTTCATGGCAGGATCAGAGCCACATTAATTGCAGTCCCCAAAAGGTGAAACAACCTTTGTTCAAATGCAGCAAAATCAGCACAATTCCTTAACACCACGCACATGGAATTCGGGGGCTATCTCACTTAAACAATGATGGCATTAATTTTCCGATGTCATTATTAGTTATATTAGAGTACTACTTATGGATCCGAAGAAGAATAAGGACCTCATTGTAATAGGCACTGCACAAACAACACAAAGTCAGTTCCAGAGAGCTAGGTTTTAAACACCGGAAGGCTTTAATTTGGGATAATTTCCAAAAAAGATGAAGGTTACTCTCCTATCCCATGGCATTCACTCTAGTTTTTGCTTTTAATTTGGTGTCCATTTTGTTTTGCAGGACTGGTGTGTGAAAATATCTAATCATAATTTTTCACCAGCATTCTCTTCATGATGGGCAATTTGTACTGCTCCTAATGGCTAGCATTATGTTCTTACAATCCTCTGGAGAGACTTCCTGGTTCATTTTCTTTTCCAAATAAAACTTCACTAAGTTAGAAAGTTAAAAATAATCCATTCTGTGGTAATGAGATTCAGGTAACCTTCGATGTATTATGTACTATGTGAGGAGGGACCATATAAACCTAGACAGATAGAAAAAAGAACTAGGTTTTCCCCCCTCCCCCCTTGTGAGAAGATTAGAGGTAGGCCCAAAACAAGGCTGGGTTCTTTCCATCTTGTTGCTAATACACAGTAATTACATATAAAAATATGCTAAAAGAAAGTTATTCAGGTTACAAAGTCAAGCACTCTAAAGTTAGGAAATGCCAGATTTACAGTTGTCTGTACAGTCTTAGTTCTGCCCTCTTGTGCCTCCATCCTGTACACTGAATGAGGCAGGGACCCTGTGGGAAAAGAGCATGTTATCATGTAATTAAAAACTATATCATAATACATAAACATAAGGGTCACAATTAGGGTTTCACAGGCAACCGTAAATTGGCATTTCCCAACTTTGGACTTCTTGACTTTATAACTTTCTTTTAAGATGGTTATTTGTATGTTATTTCCTATGTTGTGGGGGCGGTGCTGGTTTTTTGTTGTTTTGTATTTTCTGAAGAAGGTAAAATCAAGTTATATTAAGTACAACTAGTGGAAAGTCTTAGGCAAAATAGGTGGATTTACCAGCTTCACCTATAATAAAAACTCTGCAAGCCAAATAGTGCCCTAAGCAACACCTGGGTATCCTTACTAGCCTCAAATTAGGCTGTACAGGTGCCACAGATAATCTGAAGATAACAGGGTTTCACAGCTGGATTGGAAGAGCCTACCAGAATCTTTATTATTGACGTGATGGATGAGTTGGAAAGAACTTGACAGTTGGAGCACCACATTAATTTGTGGAACTAGGAGGTAGAATTGTCTTTTAAATTGCAAACTGAGCAATTTAATATGGAAATCAGTGAGAATGTGCCAGTTTAACAGGGTTTCTTGTCAGAGAAGAAACACATTTTAACTCTGGCTCCCTCTGCTTAGGTCTTAAAATATGGTCTCTCTTCTTACTGTTATATTTATCACTTAATGCATTCAGTAAATTGGAATCAAGCACATATAGGCTTCAGACTTGGCTTGATTTTAATTCTCCAAATTATTGTAAATTTGGATTTACAAACCAAGTGAAGTTTATAGAAAATCAGTTCAGTATAAAATGATTACTGTTTAAAACTGAATGGTCTTAGCCAACTTTGAGACTGTCCTGAGATGGAAGCATTTTCAAACTTTGTTTCATCTCCAACATTAGACACACCCTCTTTTGAGATAGGCTAAAAGATAGAAATGATCTTACATAGCCATACATTCACACTAGCTTTGAATAAATCTGAAAACATAAGGACAAAGTTTCAGCTTGCAGATTTAACTCATTCAAAAGTGGAGTTAGTAGGAAAAAAACCAGTTAATTTTTACAAGTCATTTTGAGGTTGTTTCCCTTTCACAGGATTTAAAATGGGCCCATTATCCATTTTGTATAATATTTTCCATTATATTTTTTACCAAAATCCTGGTTTCTAGTAAGAAAAACAGTTTACTAAAATTATTAACTGGAAACAAATATTGTAGAACATTTTGTGAAAAAAGGAAAATTTCTATGATAAACAATTGTTTATTTAAAAAAACAAAGAAAAACTTTTCACAAAGGCCACATTTGGACAAAAGCTTTTTCGAGCAGCTCTATTCAGCCCTTTAAAATAACTAGAGTTATTTTCTTCAAACTTGGCTTGCACTTGGATAAAAAGAAATTTAACACGAAAAAGAAATACTGAAAAGTTGTTGGCATGAACCTATATGCCATCTAAGTAGGTAGTTTAGTTAGTATCTGTTCTTTACAGGACAATGTTTTGACACAGATAAACAAAGGGGTCAGAATTAAGATTGTGCCCAACTTTGAGTTGCTCATTTCCTGTCTTTTGTGTTCTTAACCGTACAAATTTAACATTAGTATATAATTGATATTCTGTATGTTAAATAGAGTACATACATATAGTTATGGATATACAGCAGACAAAGGGACACCTTATTTTAGCTATCTGTATCTTGGCACAAAAGTGTCTGAAAACACCAAGAAACTGCTTCTTCATAACTAGGTGTAATGACTTAAGATGACAAGCTATGAAATCCCTTCAAAGCAGAGACTGACTCAGCCCGATCTTTTTGGAAAGAAGCCAGTCATCAACTTCCAATTGACCAGATTCAATGGCCAGAAAGATTGGCTTTGTGTTCTCACTTTAATACAAGAATTTTATTGTGCTCTTTTCTGATAAAGGTTAGAAGAAATAGATGTCAATGGCAATTTGTCTTGTAGATACAGATTCAGCCATGGTATTGTTCATTAGATAATATGAACTCTCCTTAGTTTGAGGTAGCAACATTCAATTATGGGTTTTGTAGCACACCACAATTACTAACTAATTACACCTAACCATGAATTCTGGTTGCTCATCTTCCTGTACCAAAGCACACACTTGCACTGGTACCAGTGTGAAGATCACTGGGATGCCAACATCTTGCAGCATGAGCCAAAGGGCTGACTTGTCAACCAAATCAAAAGTTGCTTTGTTGTCAACATATGCCATATGAAGCAGTAACAGTGCGAGAGTGCATGCTAGTCCATGGCTTTCATTGCATTTCTACACAACCTCAAGTGTATGACAGGGATGATTCTCACTCAGGCACTATTCTGTCAATCTATTGACTGGATATTAGGACTTGCTGCTCCACACATCGGAACCAAGGTTGGTCAAGAAGTGTTCTCTGACCAAGACTATGGTGATGACACTGCCTTGCTTGTGGAGAAACCAGAGAACTTCAGTCCTGTCCTTCAAGTTTTCCAAAACACCAGCCACACTATGGGATTGTACATCTCATGACAGAAGACCATAGTCCAGAACCTCAGAGCTGGGCCACCAGAAACCTCAGTGCAGGTGGGGTCAAGCATTAAGAAGAACATTGACAAGTTCATCTACCTAGGCTGCAAGCAGACTTCAAGTGGTCACAGTAAACTGGACATCCTCCTGAATGAACTTCATGTGTCAGCTATGAATGCAAAAACATCTTTGCACTGAGACAAAGTTCAGGACCTATCAAACCTGTGTACTGCCTGTACTGCTAAACATGTCAGAAACCTGGCCCCTCCTACAGGCAGACTTGGAGTCGTTAGAAGCATTCCAAACGTGTTGCCAGTGACAAATCCTGAACGTAAAGAGGTTCCATGTTGTGCAAAATGCCATAATCTCAGAGAGATCTGGCCTTCCTCCAATGGCTCACTACATTCAAAAGAGGTGTTTGCATGCTCTCCGGCCACGTCACCAGGATAGACAAAAAACAGGCCTACATATGTTATTCTCACACTCTCCATCAAAAGGTGAAAGTATTCATGCCTCGACCTTATCAGGCTTTACCTGTAGGGCTGACCCCAGAGATTTTGGATTTTCTGATTGATCCAGATCTGGGAACTTCATTCTACAATGCCTGGTATCGTGCCATCAACCATGGTCACTGTGGCTGTTGCAGCAGTCTTCAGTAGAGTATGTGTGTTTGATGATCTTCCTGTACTAGTTATCTAATCCACTTTGAATGGCCCAAATTTATCTGTGGTTTAACTTCACTGGACTTGCTTCTGCTATCATATATGCCAGTGTAAATCAGGAGTAACTACTGAAGTCAAAAGGGTTATACCATTTTAAAACTGATATGAGTGAAAAGAGAATTTAGATCATTGAGACCAGTGGACTTACATATCAGGGAAGAAATCTGTGGTTTTGATGGTGTCTTCTCAACACCCCAAGATATCATAGGAATGGTGAAGGTCCCTCCCAGTAAGGGGGCAAAAATAGAGCTTCCTGTGGTGTTAAGGAATTTTGACTATTTTAATGGAGACATATAAAAAAAAAAACCACCTTTTTTCAATGTTCCATTAGATGCCTTCAGCACCCAAAGAGGTGACTGTCACCCGTGTAGAAGACTGCAATCTGATGGCTATTAGCTTACATGATTTCATAATACTTCCGATTTGCTACATGTTGCAACGAACACTAATGAACTTCCACAGTATTACCATATTGGGAGAAATAATACCAGTACGCAGGACCAGGGTCCTGAGCAAGGGTGGGGGAGGAGAGCACTCACCAGGAAGGGGCAGGGCCTCAGACAGAAGGGGTGGGGTCTTTAAATCCTTGGGGCCTTTAAATGGCAGCCAGTACACCAGGGCTCCAGCAGCGATTTAAAGGACCCAGGGCTCCAGCTGCAGCTGTGGCAGCGGCCGGGAGCCCCAGGGCTCTGGCTGCAATTTAAAGGGCCAGGGGCTCTGGCCGCTGCTGGGAGCCCAGGGCCCTTTTAAATTGCCGGCCTGGAGAAGCTGCCCTTGCCGGTATGGTCGGCTTACGCCGTACCGGCTTACTTTCATCTCTGGCCTTGGAATAAAAGACCCTATTCAGAAGAATGGAGCAGCTCACTCTTCTCAGAGAGATTGTGTCAGGCTGTCTGCAGACTCAGGCAGGCATCACTGCATTGCTTCCACTTCTAAGATTTTCTTCACAGCCATCAGGGCTAGTTTTTTTTGTAAGGTGAAATTCTGATATAGTCACACTCTGGGATCTGAGGACCCACATGTCCATGCCATAATCCAGCCCCACTGTCAACTGACATGGTTTTTGAACGCTATCACATAAAAAGTTCCAGACCTTAAAGGTGCAGTCATCACACACAGTCACAGTGAGTACAATTCCACCCACCACACCATCAATTAAGGCAACTTCACACACGAGGAAAAATAAAATTGGAACAGGGAACTTTCCAGTCAGAACTGGCTTTTCTGCAAAAAATGGAATAAAGAGAATTTCAATTTATAAGTAGATGGTATCCTTTATCCAACTTTAAAAAAAACTCCCAGCAAACCAAATCAAGTCTGGATAATGCAAAGCCTTCATTTTCTACCAGCTACTTGAATTACAGACCTGGAAATGGGGAAGGAGATAAAACTGTTTGAGAACTGAGACAAAGATGGAGTATAGCACAAATCCCCAAGAGCAGACTAGATTTTGTAAGGAAACATATAACCGAATAGAGTGAATGCCATTGCAGTAAATAGCTGAGAACAAAGTGATAACACATTGAAAACACGGTCAAGATAACTGCAGCAGACACTGTCCCCACATTTCTCGTAAATACCAGAGCAAAAAGACTAGCCCTTCTTGGGAGACACAAGGTAATTGTATCAAAGATGAATGAAGACTTTGCAAAAGCGATCAGATATTTCATGAGCACAGCACTGACAGACTGTGATTTCCACACAGTTATCAGACACACAAATGTATTCATTTTTTTTAAACTAAACCTCTAATTTTTTTACTCTGGAATGATCACTGAGGCCCCAATTCAGCAGTCCATCGCGACTGAGCCAAGCACTTACATCAATGCTTAGACTTAGGCATGTGCTTCAAGATATGTCTGTACTACAATCCATGTGGTGTGACTACAGCTCATGTAGACATACCTGAGCTAGTGTTAATTTAGCTAACTGAGGTACCAGAGCAGAAAAGCCACAGTAGTCTGTACTGTGCACACAGTAATGCACCTGCATTATTCAGGTGGCTAGCCCGTGTTGCCATGGCTCACTGCTCCAGTTCCAGAGCTAGCTAGATTAAAGCCAGCTCAGGTCTATGCGGAAGATGGTTGTTCATCACCCAGGTGCTTTCTTGTGGCCAGAGACACCTCTGTAGTGCTATGCTCTATATTCTCCCTCTTCCAGGCCCTTTTATGCAGGCTCCATACCTTTTTGCTCATCCAATCACAACAGCCCTGCTTGGGGTCTGGTTTGTTCAGATGAAAAGGAGTTGACTTAAGCACATGCTTAAGGCTATGTTGAATTGGTGCCTAAGGGATACGGCTTGTCTACACTATGAAATTAGGTTGAATTTATTAAAGTCGACCGGTAGCCTCCGATTTTATAAAATCAGTGGTGTATGTCCCCACTGCACACACTCCGTCGGCAGAGCGCATCCCACTACCATGGGTAGCTTCGACTCACGGAGTGATGCACTGTGGGCAGATAGCCCAAGGTTCCTGCTGCCAATTGGAATTCTGGGTTAGGCTCCCAATGCCTGATGGGACAAAAACATTTTTGTGAGGTGTTTTGGGGACATATCGTCAGCCTCCCATGATGCACTTGGCTCCTACCTCCATCCCTCCCTGAAAGAAACGGCAAACAATCATTTTCACGCCTCAGCCTGGGTTACTCATGCACATGCCATAGCAGAGCAAGCATGGACCCCGCTCAGCTGTACGCTGTTGTTGGAAGCGTCACAAACACCTCATGCATCGTCCTGCAGTATTTGCAGAGCCTAGCCAGGAGCAGTCGCATGGAAGAATGTGATACCACTCAAATAGCTGTGCTGGAAGCCATGGAACGGAGCAATTCACACATACTGGCATCAGCAGCAGCCAAGCTGACGCAGTGGAACGCTGCTTCTGGGCCAGGGAAACAAGCATAGACTTGTGGGACCACATCGTGATGCAGGTATGGGATGAGGAGCAGTGGCTGCAGAACTTTCAAATGCACAAGGCCACTTTTATGGAACTTTGTGAATTGCTTTCCCCAGCCCTGAAGTGTGGAAATACCAAAATGAGACCTGCTCTGACCATTGAGAAGTGAGTGGCGATAGCCCTGTGGAAGCTTGAAATGCCAGATTGCTACCGGTCAGATGGGAATCAGTTTGGAGTGGGTAAATCAACTGTGGGGTCAGCTGTGATCCAAGTAGCCAGGGCAATCAATTCACTTCTGCTAAGAAGGGTAGTTACTCTGGGAAACGTGCAGGACATAGTGGATGGCTTTGCCGCGATGGGGTTCCCTAACTGTGGTGGGGCGATAGGTGGAACGCACATCCCTATCTTGGACCAGACCACCTTGCCAAAGAGTACATAAACCAGAAGGACTACTTCTCAATGGTGTTGCAAGCACTAGTGAATCACAGGGGCCATTTCACCGACTTCAACGTGCGATGGTCGGGAAAGATACGTGATGCGTGCATCTTTAGGAACTCCAGTCTCGTCTGAAAGCTGGAAGAAGGAACTTTCTTCCCAGACCAGAAAATTACCATTGGTGATGTTGAAATGCCAATAGTTATCCTTGGAAACTCAGCTTACCCCTTGTTCCCATGGCTCATGAAGCTGCACACAGGCAGCCTGGACAGCAGTAAGAAGCAGTTCAATCATAGGCTAAGCAAGTGCAGAATGGTGGTAGAATGTGCCTTTGGACGTCTAAAGGGGTGCTGGCGCAGTTTACTCACTAGGTTAGACCTCAGCAAAAGCAATATTCCTATTGTTGTTGCTGCTTGCTGTGTTCTACATAATATCTGTGAAAGTAAGGGGGAAAAGTTTCTGGTGAGGTGGAGGGGTTGAGGCAGATCACCTGGCTGCCAATTATAAGCAGCCAGACACCAGGGCAATAAGAAGAGCACATTGAAGTGCACTGCGTCTCCCAGAGACTTTGAAAACCAGTTTCATGAATGAGCCAACACTGATGTGACAGTTCTCTGTGTTATTCCTTACGAACCTGATCCCCCTTTTCGCATGTACTGCCCTGTAAACTAAACCCCCATCAACCACAGTGTGCACAGTGAATAAAGAGCCTCTTGAACTCAATTCATGCATTTTTATTATGCTAACAAACACTGAACAGGGACAGCAATGAATAGCAAAAATAACCAGGGTCTACGGGCCTGATAACACAGTGGGGAAGGTGCAAGGACACAGCTTATTACAATTGCACTGTCTAGCAATCAAATCTGTGGGAATGAGAGCTTTCTGCTCCATGAACCATCTCCCAGAGTTGAGTTCAAGGGATAACGGAGCTCCCCTCCCGTCCCCTTTGCATTCTAGGACATCTGGGAGAGGAGGATATGGAACTTGGTGAGGAGGGCAGCTGGTTCATCATTGGGTGCAGTGGGACTCTAAGGTCTAGCTGCCTTTTCTGCACCTCAGCCAGATGCCTCAACATGTCTGTTTGCTCCCCCATAAGCCACAACATCTCCTCTTGCGTGTTATGCTCTTGTTCCCTGCTTGCTTTCCTGCCCTCTTGGTCGATGAGCATGCTCTCTGAGAGTGTGAGCCTCCATGTATGCAGCTGGGCCCTGTCAACCTCGGAGGAATGCATCAAATCACAGAACTTGTCTTCCCTTGTCTGCTTTTTTCACCTTCTAATCTGGGACAGCCTTTGCGCTGGAGTGGAGGAAGCGCCCAGAGAAAATGTTGCAGCTGCAAGGAAAAGCATACAATGTTGAAAAGAAAAAGTTAACTGTCACAATGAATGAAACAATTCACAGCAGTAAATACATTCCTTGAGGTACTCGACCAAATTTTGTGTTTTAAAAGAAGATCCTGCGAGTTAGGTACAACACATGGCAGAGCTCTGGGCAGCAGATTTCGGTTTGCAGGTAGGCATGGTAAGAACAGACGAAAGGGTAGGTGGCGTGAGGGCACACCTGGGGAAATTTTTTAGTGTGGAAACTCTTGGCACAGAAACAAGCTTTTCCGGGGAGCACGCTTTGCGTGGCTGCACCGGCCGCCACCGTAGCCCAATTATTTACCTCAAATTAAACATTAACCACAATTGCATTTAATTCCTATAGTGTTATTACAAGTGTGCATTCACCAGAGGTGCCTTCCCTGCCATCACAGTCCCGCACCAGTGGGTCCTGGGAGGGGATTGGCTCCAGAGTTAGGAAGAGGTCCTGGCTGTCGGGGAGAATGGATCCTCCGCTTGCCTGCTGCGCATTCTCCTCCTCCTCCTCCTCATCATCATCATCAACAGGGTCCTCCTTGTTATTGCCCGTAGCTGCCTGGGTCCCCTGGGAGGTATCCACGGAGAGTGTTGGGGTCCCTGCCTAGAATCAGATGCAGCTACTCATAGAAGTAGCCTGTCTGTGGTTCAGCACCAGAGTGACTATTCACCTCCTTTGTCTTCTGGTACGCTTGCCTGAGCTCCTTTATTTTCACATGGCACTGCTATGTGTGCCTGGTGTAGTGTTTTTCCTCCATGCCCTGTGCAATTTTGGCATAGATGTCAGCATTTCTTCAGCTGGTTCAGAGCGCTGCCTGCACAGACTCTTCTCCCCACATAGCAATCAGATCCAGTGTCTCCTGCATGCTCCATCCACACTGGAGCGCATTTGTGTACCTGGGCAGCCATGGTCAGCTGTGGTGGTGAGCTCTCCATGCTGATCAAACAGGAAATGAAATTCAAAAGTTACCAGGGCTTGTCCTGCTTACCTGGCTGAAGTGCAGTGGACTTGAAAGTGCTGTCCAGAGCGGACACATTGAAGCACTGTGGGACACCTCCCGGAGGCCAAACAAGTTGAAATACACTGTGCTGTGGTCTACACTACCCCTAATTCAACCCAGGAAGGTCGAATCTAGCGCTACTTCTCTCGTTGAGGTGGAGTACAGGTGTTGATTTTAAAAGCCCTTTAGGTCGGTGGGAAGGACTCTGTAGTGTAAACAAGCACATTATAAATTCGACCAAATGCGGGGAATGTCGATCTAATGACGTAGTGTAGACCAGCCCATAGACTCAGACTACATACCTGTGAAAAGGAGTAGCAACTCCCATTACTCCCACCAGACCTCGGATCTGGGCACAGAGTAGTAAGCTGGCAGGAAATGGGTAGGGAGAGTCAGGGGACAGATGGAGCCTGGGCTCTAAATTCCTCTAACTTGTGCCTAGCTAAACTGGTGTCATCATTTGCTGCTAAGATCAATAAATAACTATAGCACCATTCCCTGGAGCAAAGAAGAAGCTGGAAGGGATTGTGACTGTGTGGTGTGAACCTGTTTTGTGATATTTTGTGGGCTCCAATTATCCTTCTGCACATTTTTGGAGGGTCCAGTTTAGGATCCAGATTTTGAAAACATGTCTGTATTTGGCTTTTGGGCCTGACACTACTGAACCACAGAGCATGCCTTCTTGTGTGGGTAAAAAGACACAGACTTTGAAAAAAGATCTTTTTAAATAACAAAAAGAAGCTGTGGGAATCAAAGAGAAGGAGTTCCTTGTGTTCTCTTCCATCTCCAGTCAAAAATCAGCAATAACAAGAACACTCTTATATCTTGGCTCCATATTTTGTAACAGGTGCTAAAACTGGTAGCCTACTCTAGCACCACCTAATTTTACTGGGTAATTACCAATCTTATCAAAATTAGGTGCTGATTACCAGAGACTTGTGAAGTTTAAATTCTCACTAGTCACTTGACCAGAGATACCCAAACTGGACATTTTATCTTAAACAGCTCAGTATTTATTTATTTAGGTGGTAGTTATACAGTTTTTAAACAGTTATGAGTAAATAATTTCTTTAGGAAACAACCACCTTTCCCCTTTGGTCCCCAGCAAAAATATGGAAGTATAGAATATTGTTATCACACAAGATCTTATTTATACCAATTGCATGTTCAGAGAACTGAATACAACAAAACCACCATTTGCAAGTGCCCTTTATTACGTGTCAAGTATTTGCTCCTTTTCCCCCTAGAGTTAATATACTTTGTACACAAGGATTCTCTTAACCTCATCTCAAAACATAAGCATGTTATAGTTAGTAAGTTTTCTTCCTGTCACTGGATTTTATTTAACCAATTTAGTTATTTCAGAAAAGATAATGGCAGTTCTTAATTAGCAATATTAATAACCCTTACAAATTAAATTAACATAAAACAATTCTTTTGTTTGTAAAAAAATAATCAAATAGTTAATGTCTGTCTAAAATAATCTACACTGTCTTACACCATTTCTGTTAGAAAAAGTAAAGTGAGGCAGTATTCTTTTACAGACATATTCACCATACTGACTTTTGGCTCTTTTGTTCCTCTTTACTACAATCATTTGCAAAAGCAGGGATTCAGGTCATCTCAAAACAATGTGGCATATAAATCAATACTCCAACTCAGATATTTGCTTTGCAACATTTTCTGATGGAGCTGTTCAGATGGCAATTCAGGGTCAGATGCCAAATCAGTTGGTCTGAGATTTGTGTGTTACGTGTGCAAAACAAAAACATCAGAACTTACCATCTCAGATGCTTCTCCTCAGCCCCTCTATCTTGAGGTGTTCACTGATGGCCCTACTGAAAGTTTCTCTCAAACCATCTCGGGAACGGCCACCAACATTCACCATTATATCTTAGTTTCTCTTCTTGACCTCACAACTGTTGGATCTTTGTCACGTCCAAGACTTTGCCGTTACTTGCCAGTAGTACATCTTAACTGTTTTACATATAAATCATGCACTCCCATGGAACTCAATGGGATTTCAGCTGCTTTGATTTTCCAAAGGAGCCTAGGAGTTTAGATATCTTTCAAAAATTCCATGCATCAGGTATAAATATGTCCTAAGTTGAAACCATACAAAATACGTTGCATTCACCCAAAGGTGTGATTACAACTGCCTAGAAATCTGAGCCCTCACTCTGGCTAAATTTACGCTCAAAAGTTAGATCAACATGGCTACATCCATTAGGGCAGGGCTGGATTACCCAATAGGCAGACTAAGCACGTGCTTAGAGCACCAGCAAAGCAGGGGGCACCAAAAAAAAAAGAGATTGTTTTTGGAAAAAAATTGATATTTCAAAAAAAGCATGGAAATAGTCATGATGAGAAAAATCAGAACTTTGTTAGAACACTTCCCCCAAACTCAAAAGTCCAAACAGTACCACTCATTTTCTCCTTTCACAAGTACTTTTTAAGCAGCCAAGAACACTCTGCCTCCTCTGGCCTGACTCCCTTACCTCACGGCTTTTCTTACTTGCTTGAACATTACACTCAACTTTCTTACACTCAACTACATACTCTTCCCGCGTTTTTCTGTTCTCTTTTTGTTACTTACCCCACCTAAACCCTGGGGGTGTCCTACTAACGTAGATCGAAATAATGCGAGGAAATCAGATCCTGTCATGTATTGTAATAAATTTATGTTTTATTATTGATGTATTCTTCTGAGTATAGCTGAAGACCAATCACAAAAGGGAGAAACTATACAAGAGGCATAAAACATTGCAAACAAGATGCAAGAACTAGAGTTTGTATTCATGTTGACCAGGTGGAATGAAATTTTACAACATTGTCACCACGCAAGTCAAGCTCTCCAAGAAAAAGAATTGGATTTGAAAATATGTGCAGACCTCTGTCAATCATTGGCAGACCACTTATGCACTTTGAGGAATGATTTCGAAAGATTTGAAGACCTATCAAAAGATATCTTGCCTGATAATAACTACAAAGAAGCCCAGTCCCACAAGCGAATCAGGAAAAAACAAGCAAATGAGAACAGTGCAACAGAAACAGCATTGAATCCTAGAGACAAATTTCACTTATCTACTTACTACGCTATAATTGATACACTTGAAGCTCATATGAAGAGGAGAGGTGAAGTGTACAAAGAAGTATCAAGTAGATTTTCTTTTCTAAATGATATGGACTTATCTGATGAACAATATTCACAAGGTTCCCAAAAGCTAGTTGACTCATACCCTGTTGACTTGAACACAAATCTCTAGGGAGAAGTATGGCAGTTCCACTGTTATATGTGCGCAAAGTTTAATGAAACAGGAAAAATGAAATTCAGTCACATTGATCTTCATGACACAATATTGAAAGACGGAATACAATGTGTATTTCCAAATATAGAGATCGCACTACGGATTTTTCTAACATTGATGATTACTAACTGCTCCGCAGAACGCTCTTTTTCTCAGCTGAAAAGAATAAAAAATCCTCAGAGAACAACAATGTTTCAGGACAGACTTGATTCATTTTCCCTACTGTGTATGGAAGCAGACATGCTTTGTCGAGTCAGCTTCAATGATCTTATCCAGAATTTTGCAATCAGAAAATCTAAAAAGAAGCTATTTTAATTTCAACATACATGTAAGTTTTGTGTCATTTCGAAAAATAAAATTTTATTTTACAGTATAGTATTGTTTTTATTTTGAGTTACATATGGGGGGCGACCATAATCTTTTCAGTGCTTAAGGCCTCTAAAGGTTTTAATCCAACCCTGCATTAGGGGAGTGAAAAAACTGTACCCTGACTGATGTAGCTATGCCAACCTTAATCACTAATGTAGATGCAGCTATATAAAGAGACGAACACTTCCACTGATGTTGTTACCATCATTTGGGGAGGTAGTGTTCTTACACCACAGAAAGAAACCTTCTGTCGGGTTATGCTGAAGCTATACTCCTGGGATATGACATAGCTAAAACAGTGTAGTGCAGACATGCCCTCTGTCTTGTTCCCGAAAGAACTCCAGGGATTGTAGCTAATTTTAAAAAGCCAGATTCGTCTTGACACTGTATGTTAGGTTTGTGAAGTTGAAGGGAATTCCATAACAGAGAAACACAATGGGTTAAGATGTTTAGGCACTTTGCTAAAAACCATGCAGGAATTCTGTGTTTACAATTACATCATTATCAGAAATGTTTCATCAGAAATTTGTGAGATTTACAATGTCATGTTTCAGTTTTGATCCTAAGTTTAATTTATTGACACAGTTCTCATTCATTTCCCCAAGTTCACAAAATAAAGGCCTGATCCTTCTTCCACTCCAATCAATAGCAGCTGTGCCAAAGGGAACAAGTCTTTGTGAATCTGCAGTCCGTTTTTACACCATTGTGAACTCTGACACATGACATACTGTAGCATTCAGATAAATGAGATAGAGGAGGAAATATATGTTGCAGTACACAGTTGCCTAGGCAACAGAGAGAATTTATTATAAAAGGGAAAGCGACACTGCAGTGGATTAAAAAAATCCCCAATTTGGCCAGTTTACTAGGATTTAACGTGTCATGGAACTAGACTCTAGGGATATTAATTCATGCACATCAAATTCTAACCATAGAACACTTCCCCCAAACTCAAAAGTCCCAACAGTACCACTCATTTTCTCCTTTCACAAGTACTTTTTAAGCAGCCAAGAACACTCTGCCTCCTCTGGCCTGACTCCCTTACCTCACGGCTTTTCTAACTTGCTTGAACATTACAAGCAACAGGAGGTTTGTGGAGAATGACTCACTCTCATGTGGCTGACGGTCTGAGCGCAGAATGGAGATTAATGACCTGACAATCCACAACTCTGGCATTATTGTGTTTGCACACAACTAATGTGTTCACTGAATGCAGTGAAACTTAATAAATATAAAATGCCTAAAATTATACAAATACAGAGGTGATGAGTGATACTTGCTGATGGACATGTTATCCTGGCCTAGCTAGAGGGAAGATTTTGTATACTGTACTCTCTGATGGGTAACATATATTAAGTAGTCTATAAAATCAGGTGTTCCTCTAAAGTTAGCTAGCAAGTTTTTAAATTCTATACCATCTACACATTGAGATGAAAAGATGGGCTCACGCTCTGGATTGGGTTTTAAATTTAAAGGATTGGGGTGTCAGGAAGACAGGGGGCAGGGCAACTGGAGCTTGTCAGCTTATTATTGAGTACTAAGGGCCTTTCCATTGGTCAAGGCAGGAAACCTCCCCCCAACTGCTGTTCTAAATTTTTTTGAAGAATGTAGGTTGAGCTTTCTAAGGAGTGCAGAGGGTTTAGCCACACATGTTTCAATACAGTTATGTGTGGTTAAAACCTCTGGATTCCTTTGAAAATCTCAGCTGTCTTGTCTCTCTTTTAGGCCCAAAGCACCTTTCTTGCTGTTGCTAGCTAATCTCCAGAATAGAACTGTCAGATAGGGAGAAAAATTCCCAATATCTTTGGGCCATAGCTGTTTTTAAAATTTATTCTCCAGCTGACTGAATTTCAGTGGGCAGGGTCTGCCATTGGATTAGGCTATCAGTGGATACCGTGAGCAGGCCCAGTAGAGCCCCACAATGCCATTCCAAGACCAGCTGCCATAATATTTGAACTTCTACAATTCCTTCCATCAGAGGAACCGAATGCACAGGGGTCAGTTTTCTGCAGGTTTCTGAATTACTCCATAGAGTTCTATAGAAGGGATACAATTCTCTACTAAATCCTATAGATGGTTCTATAACAAAGCTATCATTTTCTATTAAACTATATCCTGTAGGGATGTTCCACTGATTCTAAAGTTCTTTTCTTATCAGTTGAGGAAGGAATTATTTATTGCAACCTTGACTCCCTGCGAAATAAAGATAAACCTTTAGATCTTCCTCACATGTTCCTTTTCAGTGCCACAAACCATCTGCCAAATCTTGATAGTTCATAAACATTTCAAATGAAGGATCTAGGAGATGAAATGTACATTTTCCCTTTGGCAGAAGTGACTAATGTGAGAAGCTGTTGAATGCTGCCTTGGGAAGGCATCAGCAATATCTAGCAGGAGATGGCTCTGTAGGAGCCAGTGCTAGTTTGATTTCAAGTAATTGAGATTTCTCTGTCCCCCAAAGTGGACTACTTTGTTTCAGCTTTGAGGCTCGATTCTGCAATCCGTCCTGTATAAACAAACCCTGATGCCCGTGGGGAGTCCCACTGAAGCCAATCAAGCTAAGCAGGGGTGTTCTGCTCATTGTGTTCTGCTCATTAGAATCAGATGCTGGACCTTTGCGGGCTGTAAGACCTCTTTATAAAACTCCTGACTGGCAAAAATCTCAGATTACTGAACAGAGCCATTACTCAATGGGGAGATGTTTTTGCAACATTGGTCTTGGGGTTTTTTCCATGAGGGTTGGTAAAGGGGTGTCTAGGGGTGAAAGTAAGCTGGGTATGGGCCGGTATGGTGTACCAATAAAAAGTGGCCACCAGTCCTGACCTGTACGCAGCTGACTTTAAAGTGCTGCCCCTTTTGCGCCCCTCCCCCCCCATCGGTGGCCCTGCCAGGTCCCTACCGGCAGGGCCGCCCCTGGTGGGGGGGAGGGCACAAAAGGGGCAGTGACATTAAATGTCGCCACAGTGCTTTAATGTCATTGCCCCTTTTGCCCCTCCCGGCCGCCGACAGTGGGGTGGGGAGCAAAAGGAGCAGCTGCTCTGGGACCGGAGATTTAAAAGGGCTCAGGGCTCCGGCCGCTGCTGCCGCTAACGCAGCAGTGGTCGGAACCCCAGGCCCTTTAAATTGCCACTGGAGCCCCGGGCTGTGCGGGCCACACAGCTGACCCCCCGCAATACCACCCCTTCCGCCCGAGGCCCCACCCCTTCTGGGGACTGGAGTCGGCCCCTGTACCGGTAAGTCCTCTATGTTACTTTCACCCCTGGTTTTGTCCCCTTTTTATATCTCATGACCAACTGTACAAAGGGCCAAATGTGGGAGTAAAATCCAAACAGAAGAATTTACAAGAAGTTATAAGCCCAGGAGTACTGTATTAAAATCAGAGATGAGCCCTAAGTGCAGAGGTCTATTCTAAATGCGAGTAATTGACGGTGAAGTTTTTGATCTGGGTCTTGCTTAGCCCACTATGACGATCTAGATTCAGATCTCTTCTTCCCTAAAGGCTCATTTCTAACTAGAAGAATGTGGGATTCGTTTCTCAGGCATTAATAACATTTTCTACACCCCCAGTGGTACGAGCTGGCATTCCTGATTTAAAGAATTCACAATAAAAGTGTTATAATATCGGGATTGTAGGGGATGGACATACATTTGGCTCTATAGGGACACTCAAGATAAAGTAGATTCCTCCCACCTTTGAGAAACTGGTTTAGGGACTCAAGGGGGCAGTGGTAACTGCACAACTGTTTAGAGCAGGTGGGCTTTTTTGTCATCATTTCTTTGTGAGTTGTGAAAAACTCTTAAAAAGGGTATTGCTTGGATTATGTTGAGCTACAATAAAGCTGTAGCCTTCAATTATCCTAAAAGAATAATGATGTGGGTTATTTTTTCCTGTGGCTAGATAATGGAAGAGGGTAGATAGCTGCAAAAAGAGAATTACTTGTTACATAGAAGAGTATAGGCTGTGGCAGACAGCTACTGTTCTGGCTTTATTTAAGTCAAGGAGTTTGTATTTCCTTCTACCTGGAGGACTCTTAGACTATAAATGCCTTTCTTAGTCCTGAATCCTGCAAATATTTCCTGTAAGTAACTTTGGGCATGTAAGAATTCCCACTGAATTTTATTCAAATGTGTAAAGTTAGACATGTGTACAGGTATTTGCAGGACCTGGGTCAGACTCATAGACCATAAATCCCTGGGGGCAGGGATAAGGACTTCCTATATTTGTACACCATCCAAAGCAGTGTGGCCCTGATCCTGATGGGAGCCAACCCAGGTGCAACCACAATACAAATAGTAGATTCTAATGAGACAAAACATTCCAGTCCATCAGACCAAGGAAGTGACCGAATCTGGCAGATACAGGGCTTTTTGCCTAATGCTGGGCAATGAGAGGTCGGTCTCAGGATTCAGCCTGCTACATCCAGACACCTTACTGGTATGGTGGTATAATCAGTTTTGAAGGGAATAATAATAATAATTATTAATAAAACACCAACAGCATTTCCTATCTTTTAGAGTCTGGTCCAATGCCCATTCAGGATTCACATTAACTTTAATGGGCTCTAGATAAGACCCTATTCATTCCTATGATATTTGTTCCACATGAAAGTTAGAAGAGTTTCTGACAGGAAAACTAACAAGACAACAGCTCCATCTTGTAATAGGGAGGACTGACAGGTGGGAACAAGGGGGCTGATTTCCAGCAGTGCTGAGCACAGACTACTCCAGTTGAGATCAGGCCCAGTTGCTCTAGTTAGTGATTTGCAAATTAATAAATATTCTTAGAGCAAGAACACTTCAAACCAATACTTATCCAGAATGTCCTAAAACACACCTAAGTATTTGTATTCTCCATTTTATATTCTCCATGTTATTAACAGGATGGAAAGTTATTCATTCTGTTTGCTCTGATTTCACTACTAAAACAAGTTTGACTGAAGTTATTATTTCTGGATCAGGCGCTGGATGACAGAAAGACCGTTAAAGTCAATGGAAAGACTCCCATCAACTTTGGATCATGGCTTTAGTAAGTGCCAAATCCCACTCATTTTATTAGTCTGAGTAGACCTTTTGAAGCTAATGGCTGAGATTTTCAAACCATGAAAGGCATTTAGGCACACAGTTTCTATTAGTTTCAATGGGAATTGTGTGTCTCAGCCAATGATTCTACTCATGCGAGTAAGGCAATCAGGATTTAGCTCTAAGTTTGGCTTCAACAACATGTTACCCAAATTAAAAAAAGAATACTCCATCTTATCTGTCTTCATTTTCCATAAAACCCATGTGGGAGAAAACCCTCTGTAACCACCTGTGGCACGATTAAAAAAAGAGGTGAACAAATATAAGTCATATGTGGAATCAGAGCTGACTTGCGAAGTGAAATAAGTGACATATGATTCACACATATAAGTGAGACCTCAAAATGATTCATAAGCAGAAAAGATAATATATTTAAAATCAACTGGGTTTTCTTTATAGAAAACAACTAACCACATGTGATCCACATTTCCTCAGTTCATAGCCCGGTGCATTTCCCTGCCTGATAGTGGGAAATCACCCTATTTAGCTTCCTATGCTATAGGGATCAGAAAGAGGTACTTTTAAAAAAAACTTATAAAATACCTTATTTATTATAATTATTGTTGATAAAACTAACATCAGACATTTTAATGCACACAAATGCAGTGCTGCTTAAAAACAATGACTGTTCACTTGTATTAATTTCTGTTTTTTCAACTGTGTATTAAAAGCTATATCTAGTGCAGGGGTGAGCAAACTATGGCCCACGTGCCACATCCAGCCCGCCAGCCAATTTTATCTGGTCTTCGAGCTCCTGCTGGGGAGCAGGATCTGAGGCTTGCCTGCTCCTGCACTCCAGCTGGGAAGCGGGGTCAGGGGCCACTCCACGCAGCTCCTAGAAGCAGCAGCATGTCCCCCCTCTGGCTCCTACGTGTAGGGGCAGCCAGGGGACTCTGCTTGCTGCCCCCACCCCAAGCACCGCCCCCACAGCTCCCATTGGCTGGAAACTGTGGCCAATGGGAGCTGCAGGCATGGCGCCCGAGGACGGGGCAGCACACAGAGCCACCTGGCTGTGCCTCTGCGTAGGGGCTGGAGGAAGGACATGCCGCTGCTTTCAGGAGCTGCTTGAGGAAAGCGCCACCTGGAGCCTGCACCTCTGATCCCCACCCATGCCCCAACCTCCAGCACCAACGCTGATCACCCTCTGAACCCCTTGATCCCAGTCCAGAGCACCCTCCTGCACCTGAAACCGCTGGTCCACCACAAAGCCTGCACTCCCAGCCAGAGCCCTCACCCCATCCTGCACTCCAACCTCCTGCCCCAGCCCAGATCCCCCTCCTGCCCTCTGAACCCCTCAGTCCCAGCCTGGAGCACCCTACTACACCCCAAACCCCTCATCCCAGCCCCACCCCAGAGCCTGCACCTCCAGACAGAGCCTTCACCCCCCTCCCACACTCCAACCCCTTGCGCCAGCCTAGAGACCCCTCCTGCATCCTGAACTCCTGATTTCTGGCCCCACCCCAGAGACCCACCCCCAGCCAGCGCCCTCACCCCCTCCTGCACCAAAACCCCAATTTTGAGAGCATTCATGGCCCGCCATACAATTTCCATACCCAGATGTGGCCCTCAGGCTAAAATGTGTGCCCACCCCTGAGCTAGTGAGAGGGTACATATCAGACATACAATGCACAAAGTAATATTCTTCATAGAACTCTTACAGCAAGGCACTAAAACCTGATGTTACACACTGATTTTGTATAACAATATGACTACCTGACCTTCACTGAATAATTGTATCTACTATCTAAGCTATTTATATGGCCCCCATTTCCACAGTATTTGAAGGCCTTGCCATTCTAAATGTGTTTCTCACCAGAACATCCCTGTGATGTAGGGAAGGATTATTGTCCCCATTTTACAGATGGAAGTTGAGGTCCAGATTTTTAAAGGTATTTAGGCATTGCTGCACTCAGAATTGCAATGCCTAACTGATTTAGCAGCGTAAATTTCATTTTCAAAAGAGATTTAGGCACTTAGGAGCCAAAATCCCATCAGTTGCCAAATCAGTTTGAGTGCCTAAATACCTTTAAAAACCTTGGCCTAAGTGACTTGCCCAAGGTCACACACAGAGCTGCTTGGAAAAATTCCAAAATCTTTTTTGTTGTTGAAATTCACTGATTTTTTGAAATTGAACAATGGAATTGATTCAATGTATATGATTTTCCTATGGCACCCAGGCAGGAGTTTGATGGAACTCTGCCTGTCACTCAGATTTTAAAAGCTGCCTGCCTGGGTTCCTGCCAGCTCCCCCGCTTGGATGCATGACAGCCCACTGAGCCAGGAGCCTCAGGGCTTGGGAGGTGGCATTCAAATTAACAAAGGTCTGGTTAGTTTCATCACTTATATTCAGTGTTGGGCAGCAGTGAAAGAGGCAAGAATCATGTCAATTTCAGTCCGCCTGGACTTCCAGGGTCCCTGGTCTGCTGCAGCCTGCCAGGCAGGCAGCTGATGATGATCCCAGGGAGCATATCTCATTTCAGAAACACCATATTTCAGGGTTTCTGCAACAAAATACTGCAGGATTTCAGTTCTGTGAACATTTTTGAGTTTTTGGCTTTTTGTCCCAATTTGGGATGAAAGATTTCTGAAAATGAAAAATGTTCTAAGAACTAAAATTCAGTTTTCCAGCCAGTTCTAGTTACATTGGAAATTTCTGGCAGAGTAGAGCAATGAACTGAGATCTCTCAAGTCCCAGCCTAGTGCCCTAATCACAGGACCATCTTATTCAGGATTCACTTGAATTTAATTTAATTCAGATACACTTAACAAAATCTTCAATCCTCTTGTCATTGATAACCTCACACAGTGACAAATGCACCCAGAACTTCACAGAACATGGAGCAAAAACTTACTGCAGCTATAGTCAATGGAAGCCTTGCCATTGAATCCTGCAGCTGCAACGTTGGGCTCAGGGTCCCTACCATCAAGTTTATTTTTAAATGAAATATTGGTAGAATCATATGTCTGGATCCCTGACTGAAACTGGAATACTGTAAAACCGCTGCTCTATAGTGAAGTGGTAAATGCACGGATGCAACCAGAAGAATTGGCCAAAATTACACCTACCCCTTGGAATCAGAGTGTAGTCCATTTACACCTTCCACAAATTTGGCCCTGCATTTTTAATGTACGTAACAGATGTAGATCTTGGAGCTGTGCTTTTTAAACATACTTTATAGATCAAAATAAATAAGTTACAAAATATCTGATGCAGGAAGATCACCCGACGGTGCCTTTCAGCCTTAATGAGCCCACAATTTAACACCAGCTTTCTTCTTTTGTAACTGCAACAGGTCTGACTGTGCTGCCTTGATCTTTGCTGACTAATATAGGACTTAATTCACTCCAGCCTATCAAGATTGCTTCATCTGTGCTCATTTTGATATTTATATGTTTAGTCAGTTCTCCCCGAAGACAGACCAAGCATGATACTTCTTAAGAAAAAGATGTCACACACAAAGCGAAGTCACAAAGCAGGTCACTTCCTGGAAATGCTGCTAATTAGTTTAGAGGTGGGAAGAGTCCCTGTACTAGAAAAAGTTACATAATTTGTCATGATCAGATATTACTAGATGTTATATCAGGTCTTTTACAGGTATAGGTACTAGGGCGAATACTTACCTCTTTCGACTGCAGTGATCTTCTCAGGTCTCACATGTTGAGTTTGGGCAGTATGTGAATGGGAGAGCAGCAAGGAAAATTCCAATACTGCAAGGAGCAGTGGTGATTCAGGAGGAGGTGTTTTTTCCCTGTTGTTGCTCTGGCAGAGGGTTAAGAGGCAATATAATGTTGGAAGTGACTTCATTTGGTTGAGTTGTAAAACTAAACTCCTCTTAACTTCTACTGATCATTGAAGAATCAATAGTACATTTTGAAAATATGAAGAAAGCATGTTAACTTGAATATCCTGGCCAAACTACAATCTCAGAAATTACAGTATCCCTTTCTAAATTCCTCCTGCAATTTCAGCCGTATACAAAATTCTCTACTTTAGGCCTGACTCTGCTCCTAATAGTCAGCTGACCAGGATCTGTTGCTTAGTTTCCTAAATAGTCATGTGGTGTTGCTTTAAAACACAGCTGTTACATTTGACCCTAGAGGTAGGTACTTTTCAGTGGTGATTGAAACAATTATACATGACAAAAAAACTTTTGCTGTGAAGCAGGTAGGGTTGCTACACACCCACAAAATCAAGGAAATAGAAGAAAGCCATGCGTCGTTTTCTCCTTCACCCACAGGCACACACTTTACCCCTTCCCCAACTACATTCCACTACAGATCACATACAGCAACCTTAATGCTGCCCCTGTATGGATGCTAACTTTTCATTACCCCATTTAACCATCCATCTGTACACAAGCCTTTTCCAAATCACCCCCTCCTAACACAACCAATTATTCCACCAAACAGCCACAATTACTTGTGTTAGGATTAAAAAACAACCCCTGGTAAAGGGATGTATGCAAAAAGGACCAAAGAGAAGCAGAGTTAAGGTCACAACAGATGGTCTGTGGTGTACAGTAGTTGTTGTAATGGGGAGGTGTGTACTTGTGAGTGAAGGAGAAGAGGATGCGTATAAGTGGCTTAACTTCTCATACTTACTTTTATTGGTGTGGGTCAGATATATTGTGGATCCAATTCTCTACCAAGTTTTGTGTAGATTTTTTTTTAAAGACTTATTTGTCAACAATGAAAATAGGTCTGCCAGGGGAAAACTTCAACCAAAGCCATATTTCAAAGAATTGTGAAGGAAGAAACTAACAAAAACTTCATAGGAAATTCAAAAGGCATTAAAACAATCCTGTCCAAAATTTCACCACAAATGTCCAACTACTTTTAGAGAAAATAGGAATTTATACTCCCTTTTAGAATGCAACACTAACTATGGAATCACTACCAGATACTGCCATAATATAATATGTAAGGTATTTTGGGATCTTTCAGAGGAAATATCATTTAATGAGTGTAAGATTGCGTGATATTAACAACCCCTTGCTCAAAAGACTAATTTAGCTGTATTGAAAAAAAAACAGAGAAATATTTACACAAAAACATTGTGTCTCTGTAAGCCCAAGATATGTTTAAGGCATATGAACAGAGGTTCATTTTGTGCATTTTAATAATTGATCATTCTTTTCCTTTTCTTCTTTTCAATACTTTACTTTAAATTATATATATGTGAAAGGTGTGTTTGAAGATGACTTTGGTCATTTACAGTACAATTTAACACAAGAAAATGTTCAGCCTTTTGAATCTTGTTTGGGAGACTACGGCTGAAATAAAAGAGCAGGTTACTGAGGTTTCCAGGTGTAAAGGAGAATGTATTTAGCGGAAATGTCTTTTCATGTGTGTGTGTCCTTCAACTTTACAGAGGCAACTTTGCATCTGGAAATAGTTAGTGGTGTCATTTATCTAACTACACGATTGCACATGTAGAATGGTTAGCATTTTCTATTAAAATCTACAGGATTTTTCCATAAGATTTTTTCACTTTTCTGGAAATAAAAGACAGGGTAATTTGGTGCTGGAACTTTGCTTATGAAAAATACCTTGAGGAACTGTACTTAGAGAGTGATATCACTGAAATTCAGAGTTCTCTCATGTGAATTTATTTTCATGGGTACAGAAAAACAAAATAAATTACTGTGCAACAGCCCCATTTTAAGAAAACAATTATCGCGCTGTAAGGTGTTGATTTCCTGTGCCACATTCCATTAGAATCCAAGAAGTTCCTACTGGAAAAGGACTTGATCCTACAAGGTTCTGACCACTCTTACATGATCCCGCAAAGCATTTAAGCACATGCTTAACTTTAAGCACATTGATAGGCCCACCGGAGTCCATCGGATTGCTCACATGCTTAAAGTTGCTTTGCTGGATCAGGAACAGAATGTGCAACACCTTGTAGGAGTGAGCTCAAACGGCATCTTTTTAAATCACAACAGTTAATTTCCTTGTTTCTTTCTTACAGTCCAATGGTGGGGAATAGAAGGGGAGAGAAATATGAAAATGTCAACTGAAGCCACTACAATAGACCAGACCTGTAACGACACTTACTGAGTAGAAAAAAAATTAAAATAGCAGGTTCACTCACTCACAGAATAATCATTGGTTAGGCTGGTAAGTACAATATAATTTACAGAACCAGATAAAAATGAACAGGTATCGTTAAGTAGATGCCAAATCACAGCAAGAGTAGACAAGAACAAAGAATGGATAGAAATAATATATTGCAAAACCTATATGCTTCAGTAGTTTTGCAGGTGAATCATCACCGCCACAGAACATGCTGGGGTGAGGGGGTGGGTGGGGGGTGGAGGAAATGAGCAAAGTAAAAAATAAATCCTTCTCTCAGCTTCTCGTAGGTCCAGTGCTGCTCTCTCTGTGCTTTGCAGGCTATGTTTTGACTAACCAGCCAGCAACATTATTTGATTCATTAAAGAATAAGAAGGGCGGTAGCAATTTACATGACTGTTAAGATTATAAAAAACAGAAATACAAAGGTGCATTAATATTGCCCAATGCGCCTCCCTATTTAACTCAGTGTTTTTTTTCTGATAGAGTAGTTCAGAAGATTAGGCCAAATATGGTCTCCAGAAATGTGCTACTGCAAGACAAGACTTTTACACCCAGTAAGCATTATTATAAACATAAGGCAAAATTTTGAAAAGTGCCTAAGCCACTTAGGAGCCTAAATCCCCTTGACAGTCTTTGAAAAATATTTACTATTTTACCTCTGATATTCTTGTTATCTATATAAATGTCTAATGTTTTTGAATCCTGCTGAACTCTTCAATTCAAGGATACCTTGTGTCAAGAAACCCCTCACACTAGCACTGAGTTATTTGAAAAATTGTTTCCTTTTGCCAGTTTTGAACTTGCCAAATATCAATTTCACAGAATGTCCCTTTGTTCTTATATTAGGAGAAAGTGACTAAAAGGTGCCAATCTATTTTCTCAATACCACTCATTGTTATATACCTTTCTCTTGGAGAAGCTGTTCTAGGTCTTCCCATCTGAAGGGTTTTCATGTCCTGTATAATTCTTGTCACCTGTTTTTGAATTCCTTTTATATCTGATATATCCTTTAGGAGACGGAATAACCAGAATGAATATAGTATTCCAGGTGAGGGCATAGCTTTCATTTACATAATAGTTTTCTAATATTCTAATATTTTCCATTCTATTCCATATATATATATATATATATATATATATATATATATATATATATATATATATATATATATAAATATATATATATATATGGGTTTTATACTGCCACCCATCACTGGAGTATCTGAGCATCTTCCACATAAAAATCAGTAATAATAGCCAAGTCCTTAATGGGCTTAATGGACTTTCTGGCACGTGTCCCTATTCAGGTTAAAAACACACTTTGGGAAGAGTTTTTTGTTTGGTTGGTTTTAGGGTAGCTTTTTGGGGTGGAGTAGCATGAGTTTGGCAATAAAAAGAGTGTTCATAGTGTGAGTCTCACACAGTTGAAATAAGATCATAAATATGAATGAACAGTGTAACACTATTGCAAAAAAAAAAAAAAGAAGAAGCAAACCTCATTCTGGGATGTATTAGCAGGAGTGTTGCAAGCAAGACATGAGAAGTAATTCTTCCTCTCTATTCTGCGCTGATTAGGCCTCAACTGGAATAATGTGTGCAGTTCTGGTGCCACATTTTTGGGACAGATGTGGACAAATTGGAGAAAATCCAGAGAAGAGCAACAAAAATGATTAAAGGTCTAGAAATCATGACCTATGAGGGAAGATTGAAAAAATTGGGTTTGTTTAGTCTGGAGAAGCAAAGACTGAAGGAGGGGACATGATACCAATTTTCAAGTACATAAAAAGTTGTTACAAGGAGGAGGGAGAAAAATTGTTCTCCTTAACCACTGAGAATAGGACAAGAATCAATGGGTTAATATTGCATCAAGCAAATTGCGGTTTAGGTTGGACATTAGGGAAAACGTCTTGTCAGGGTGGTTAAGCACTGGAATAAATTGTCTAGGGAAGTTGTGGAATCTGCATCATTGGAGATTTTTAAGAGCAGGTTGGACAAACACCTGTCAGAGATGGTCTTGATAATGTTTAGTCCTGCCATGAGTGCAGGGGACTGGACTAGAATCAGATGACATCTCAAGGTCCCTTCCAGTCCTACGATTCTATTCTTTCAAAGGGAAGGTTTTGCTACGTTTCCTCAGAATGACAAGAGTCTGGATTTGCCTGACCTCCTCTGGAAGACTGTTCCATAGCCAGAACCGCTTGACCAAGAATGCTTTGTCCCCAGCTCTCCCATGCTTCATCCTGGGCTTTGACATCGGCATTATTTCAGAGGAGCTCAGCTGTCACAATGGTTCACAGATGGAAATTCAGCCTTTGATATGGCTCGGGCTTGATCCATTAGTTGCTTTGAAAGTTAGGACCAAGACCTTAAACTGTCATCAGAATCTGACTGCGAGTCAGTAGATGGATTTGAGCATAGCAATGATGTGCTCACTAGTGACCTAAGCCCTGGAAAGGCAGGCAGCCACATTGTCTACCAGCTGTAGCCTGTGCATCTTCAAATTCAGCTTCAGATACAATCAGTTACAGTAATCTAGCCTGCAGGTGATAAATGAGGGGATCAATGTGGCCAAGTCCTCATCTGGGAAGAAGGGACAAAGTTTCTTAGCAAGCTGGAGGTGAGAAGGCATTTTTAGAAACTGATGCTACCTGGACGTCTAGACTTAGTGAGGAGTCAAATTAGATACGAAGACATCACATCACTTTCACAAAGTGGGCAATATGCCTTTGATGGAAAGTGGAGACAATTCATAGATTCTAAGGCCAGAAGGGACCATTGGGATCCTCAGATCTGACCTCCTGTGTAACACACAGAACTTCCCCAGAATAATGCCTAGAGCAGATCTTTTAGAAAAAACAAAACACATGCAAATTTGACTTAAAAAGTGTCACTGATGGAAAACCCAACACAGCCCTTGGTAAATTGTTCCAATGGTTAATTACCCTCACTGTCAAAAATTTACATCTTATTTCCCGTCTGAATTGTCAGTTCTAGCCATTGGATCATGTTATACCTTTCTCTGCTAGATTGAGGGTCTCATTATGAAATATTTGTTCCCCAGGTAGATATTTATAGATTGTAATCAAGTCACCCCTTACATTTCTCTTTGTTAAGCTAAACAGATTGAGCTCTTGGTTTTATCACTGTAAAGGCAAGTTTTCTAATCCTTGAATCATTCTCATGACTCTTCTCTGAACTCTCTCCAATTTATCAGCATCCTTCTCTAATTGTGGTCACCAGAACTGGACACAGTATTCCAGCAGCAGTTGCACCTGTGCCAAATACAGAGGTAAAATAACCTTTCTGCTCAAGATCCCATTGTTTATGTATCTGTAACAAGGCAGGTCCTCTCCTGCCCTGGGGTCCTTCGCAAACAGCCTTGGACACCTCTTGCTTGTCAACACCTCTGAGTTTTACTGATGTTTTCACAACCAAGCCACGGTCACAATCCCTGTTACAGCACTTCTAACCACAGTGTCCTTTGATCCCCAGCCCTTTCTCCAGAGATCTCACCAGCCAGAGATTTAGCGTCCCTTTGGCCCATCAGCCCAGAGTCTGATTAGGTAATTAAATCATCTGCCCCTCAATTAGGGCTTCTCTGGGGGAACTAGTTAGTGCCTAAATGACCTGAGTGCTGGGTCAGTGGCTGACTCTCAGCATTCTGTCACAGCAGAGTGACACGAAAAGTCACATTAGCCATCTTGGCCACAGTGTCACACTGGGAAGTTATATTCCACCATGACCCTCAAATCTTTTTCAGTTACTGCTTCTCGGGATAGTATTCCCATCCTGTAAGTGTGGCCTATGTGACCCACGTTCTTCGTTCCCAAATGTATACATTTAGCCATATTACAACACATTTTTTTTGCTTGCCCCCAGCTAACCAAGCAATCCTGGTCACACTATCGGTGACCTGTCTTTCTCATTATTTACCATTCCCCAATTTTTGGCTCATCTGCAAACTTCATCAGTGATTATTTTATGTTGTCCTCCAGGTCATTGATAAAAGTGTTAAATAGCATTGAGCCAAGAACCAATCCCTGTGGGACCCCACTAGAAACGCTGCCAACTCAATGATGGGTCAACATTTACAACTGCATTTTGAGACCTATCAGTTAGCCAGCTTTTAAACCATTTAACGTGTGCCATGTTAATTTTATATTTTTCCAGTTTTTTGAACAAAATGTTGTATGGCACAGAGTCAAATGCCTTACAGAAGTCTAAGTATATTACATCAACAATACCACCTTTATCAACCAAACTTGTATTCTCATCAAATGTCCTGACCTGTTCTTTGGCATGTTTCTCCTTTCTGATGAGCAACACTTCAGTTTGGCCAGAAGGCCTTTTTCCTTGAGTTGATACAGTTCATTTAGAAGGGGCATGAGTAATTCAAATGATTTCCTCCAGCATGCATTACTTTATGGTTTGCCTATATGCATAACTCTGTTTCAGATGAAAGAGTCTTTTTGTTTAATTATTCATCTCTATCATAATTAGATTAATAAAATGTATAGGTGAAAAATAACACTTTCTGACTGTACTCTTCCAGCATATACAAAGTCCAGAGAATCCAGCTATACTTAGATGCCCTGGATTGAACTAAAAATAAAGTAGCAGGATCAATTCTACCAATTCTCTTTTTTGTTGATTTTCCAGGAGTTTGTTGGTTTAACCAGGTTTGCATAGAACATGTTTTATGTTAAACAGTGGAATGAAGTGCACATACCAGAATATGAATGACAAATATATATCTGTGACTCTTTCCTTTATTGTATCTTCCATATGTTAATTTGCTTGTAAATTAATTATGTCAAAGAAGAACAAAATCTAAGGCCTCAGACTACCACCACAGATGTTAGGTCTACAAATCTTGTAAGATGATTACTGTTTAACTTGGCCTCTTTGTGCCTTCTGCATTTTGAGTTTTCCCTGAAGAGTTTGTTGTGGACGTGGGATCTTCATCTTATTCCCTTTTACACTGATTTTACACCAGTATCACTCTAATGACTTAAGTGGAGTTACTCCTAACTTATATCACTGTGAAATCAAAGTCAAACTCAAACACAGCATGTTACAAAAGAAGTACTGTTTTAATACTTGCGTCTAGCAGATGAGAAAAATCTCTGAAAAAAGCAGCTTAGTGGCAGAATCTGGCACTATTATATTGTACAGTAACTCATGCCTCAATGATATCAATGGGTCTTCTATAGAGGAAGGCACCATTCAGCTTGAGGCCAGGTAGCACAAGCCAGCTCTGAATTAGCAGAGGACCATTCAACATTCATAAGGCATCCTGGGTTGTGCTTGGTTTTATTGTTCTGTGTTCAGTCATTCAGCATGCTCTGAATGGTTATAAGAGAACAGTAGGAACAAACTGGCACCAAATATTTGTTTGTTCTACCCTGGGATGAAACTGAATATTTTGTCTGAGGGAGAAACTGTACATATAAGGAGGACAAGTAACATTTAGAACAGGCACATACCACATGAAAACCTCCTAACACCGTGTCATATTGAAAAGACTTCAGTAAGCAGTTCAAGTTCCACATACTTACAGTGTTTTGAGTCTTCCTGCAAATAAATAGTAATTCCAACAGTGTACCGTCTACTCAGTAGTCCTGTATGGAATCACATTAGTTGGTGAACATTTAGCTTCAGTGTGAAAGAAAATGGATGAGGAAAGTTTAATAAGCTGTGTGCTTGCATTATTCGTCTTCCCCTTCCCACCCGCTTTTGCTGATAGCTTTTAAAGGTCATTTGGGATTTACTTTCCCACACACAGACATTCTGAAAAGTATTATTATTTCTTACCACTTTATTCATTGATCTGCATTACTTATCTCAGCATCTGCAACTTAGATATATTATACATCATTTAAAATAATTTTCAGATCCTACTAAATGATCTCCTGACCTGCCAACTTGTCCGTGTTAAAATACCCCAGAGGTTTGCTTTAAAAAAAAAAGGATTCTAGAAAAATTGCAAAGTTCAAACACTGAGGTCCAAATCCTCAGCTGGTATAAATTGACAGCTCCTTCAACTTTAGAGCTATACCAGCAGACACCAGCTAAGGACGTGACCCAGAATTTAATAAAAACCTTGGGAACATTGTTAGAAAGTTTTGTACCTTACTGAAATCTATGCAATTACTGCAAGATGCAGAAACAAGAAATAGAGGAAGGAGAAAGAAGCCAGCAAAAATACACGTAGTTGCTTGCAAATTGGTTTCCAAATAATGGCATTCTCCCTATAGCCCATCCATTGGAAAAAATTGTGCAAACTGATGATGGTTCAATGCACCACTATCTACAGGCAGAACCCATAAATTACAATTTCAGTATATCAGGTGCTCAGTTAACCAGGCAGCAGCCCTACTCTAATTAATTTACATGGCACAGTTCTTAGTGAGGAAAACTTAAACAAGCTATAGATGGATAATTTTTATTGCCCACTGTGTACTGTGCAGTGAGATGTTGGAAACCTGGGGTAAGGTACCCTTATTTTAGAAAACTGCATGTTATCTAAAGCAGACAGCATTTATAGATAAAATGCTGAATGATCTGAAGTAGGGAGGATTATGTAGATTTCAGATGCCACTAATTTGGTGGAAGATTTATATAGGAAGATCATGCTGTTGAATTAAATTAAATTATTTTTAAATTACTGAATTAGTTAAAGGATACAAAGGAAGACTCATGACATATCTGCATTTCCTCTAAATTTTTCATTCCACACCACACATCAGTATAATGAGGAAACATCAGAGCTGTTTGAATTATTCATTGTGAATAATGTTTGTTAGGAAATTAGCACCTTATTTGGTACTTTAATCTCTCACAAAGCAAATTTATTTTAACATATTCATTATTCTGAAGTGTTTGCCAAACAGGCTGGCCAAATACATTTAATCTTATGGGTTGTTTGCTGTTGGTGGGAAAATGTTCAGAATCAGGATAGTGAGCAATATATTCTTATAATTATTCAAGCCAAAATTCACAATACTTTGTGAATACTTGGTACGTGTCCAAATACTGAATAATACGACTCCACAATTCATTGCTAGGCAAAATCGTTTCCCCACCTATAACATGGAGATACTATTTTCTCTCTCTCTAACCTTTTGTCTGTCTTGTCTATTTAGATTGTTAGTTCAGTGGGCCAGGATGTCTCTCCTACTCTGTGTTTGTACAGGACCTAGCACTTCCGTGCCCCTAAGAGTGACTGTAATACTGAATAAACACCAATACCAGCTCAAGGCAGATCTGTTTTTCCTTTCATGCAAATATTGAAATTACACACACAGAGAGATCTATAAACAGACACACTAACCTTGTGAAAGCAATGACTCATCTAGTAATGGTTTTACATATATTATGTGGTTAAAAATGTAAGAAAGTGTGAAGACATTAACGCTTTCTGTAGTGTAAGTTCTCTCTCTGCATACAAAGAAAACTGAGACAATAAAAAAAGACTAAGCTGTCAACACCTGTCATGTTCAGAAAAGTTGCTAATCATCTAAGCCTTTCCTGGTTTGAATGTATGGGATTAGAATTTAATCATTTGTTCCTGCTTTAAATTTTTCTATTTTTCAAAATAAAGATGCGGTATTTTGTCTGATGCTTTTGGATGTTTTCTTTTGCCAGACTTTGATTTTTTTTTCTCCCTGACTATTAATTAGAGATGAAATTAACATGAGTATTTTGGTCTGCCAACATCATCATCAACTCATAGTAGCGCCTTACTATACTAAAGTATATTTGTGGACTAGCATCATCTACCACATCAGCAGATCTCTGGAAATAGGACAGCTGCCATGTTTTATGGGAAAAATTGATGCTATAGAAAATAACCAGTTACTCCGTATAAAGACTCTGGGAAATGGAGAAAATTGGAAGAGAATGGGGATACTCTCCCTTTTGTAACTACAAACTGAGCTCAGTGAGTGGGCGTCTGCCCTGAGATACATTTGTGCAAATCCCTACATGGTCGATAGGAGCTGTGTGCGGACAACAGGGGGCAGAACTGAGCACAATGTGTTTTCTACTGCATGGAAAGGAAGTGTGCGAAATAAATGAGTTGAGAATTGCTAACATTGGGTTAACAAAACCATGATCAGAACTTGTGGGTGGTATTCAGAGCTGATGTAAAGAAATACCAGAGGAAGCCATTTGCAGTGTACAACAAGTTTTATTGGTCCAGCAAAATCCAGGAATTAGGCTATGTACTCCTGTACATATTCTAACAGGTTTTGCAGCTAGTGACAGCTGCAGTACTTGGCGTGGTGCAAATATTCAAATTTTCTATTTCAGAAAACCAAAGGGGGAAAGCAGGTGCCAGACATAACACAGAGGGTCTGATTCGCCTCTTACTTACACAGGGGTAAATCAGGAGTAGTTATGCTGAAGTCAATTGAAATACACAGGTATAAAACTGCTGAGAGAGGAGAATCAGACTCAAATGCTTATGGGTAGTGGCCACAATACCATAACAAACAGTTTTTGAAATACTGCATGGAATTGCCAGTTGTCCCTCAGTTTATTTTTTCTACAGTAAAATCTACTTGGTAACAAAATACCAAGAACTGTAATATATATAGTGAGTCATTCCAGTGGCCACTCTGCTAAAGATAACTAACTACACATGTGTGGAGGAGAAATGGCCAGCAAAAACAGTTGAGAAACTGGTTGGGATTAACTTGGTTTTGAAGTCATGGTCCCTGTGACAGAGTGCTCATTGTAGCACCCTGGTCACTCAGATTGCTGAAGCATAGAGATAGCTGCAAGCTTGGAAAATTGTTGATAGATCTTTCTTATGACAAAGATCCAATATCAAGTGTTTAGCTCAAGCTACTTTTTGCATGTGTAGGCACACAGTAACAAGATGCAGATCTACCACAGTTGTTCCACCAATGCCAGCCTTGCTCCATTTAATTTTCACCACTCTTTGTTATTTACTTTCCTTCCCTCTTTTTATTTGTACACCCAGCAAAGTAAGATCTTTAAAAGCAGTTTCTTATCCTTTTCTAGGGAAAAAGCAGTGGTTGCCTCTGTGTTTTTCTGTCTATATAAGCAAAATTGGAGTGATATGTGAATATGATGAATATTTCCCCCCATAAGTTTGGCAGAAAAAAATACCCAGTTTTTTATTCTAGTCCACTTTGTGGCCATAAAATTCAACTCTTCATAAAACGGCTGGATTCCCACTGAAACATGAGGAAGTTTGCATATTTCACGCCCATAATCTGTCCTTTTATGTTTTCAAACTTCAAAACTTGAGACATTTTATGCCTCAAAATGCTTCTGTTGTCATTCAAATTCCACACAAAATCCAGACCTTTCATGAAATAAAACAATTCTTGTAATTTGCAAAGTGCATTGCCAATACCAAGCACAATATTATTTGTTAGTGACAGCTCCATTGCCAGCAGACAATATTTAATGCTGAAATGCCAGGCAAGAGTAAAGGACAGCCATTGTAGATTCTTCCCCGAGAACTTAAACGGCCCACCATTATAATTTTAGCTCCTCCTAGGCATTTATGGATGTATCCACACAACAACCTGTGAGGAAGGGATGTATCATTATTCCAGTTTTGCAGAGGGGGAAATGAGCCACAGAGAGATTAAATGATTTGCCCAGGGTCAGATAAGAAGCCTGTAGCAAAGCTGGGTAATGCAGGGTGCAGTCACAGAGCTTGCCACCCTCTGGCATGGCCCAGGAGACCACCTGCATCAGTTTCCCTCTTGGTTGGCTCTCCACTCCAATCCACTCACATCAATTCAGGAATTTTAAACATAAACATAACATTTCTCTTCTTGGGGTCTAATTTTTCAGGTGCTCACCCTGTAAACACAGTTCCTTTGGCCCTTTCAGGCTCACATCCTTTCTGCTTCAGGTCCTGTCTCTCTTGGCTCTCCCTCTGAGCAAGGGAACTCTGCTATTTCCACCCCAACCCCTGGCCTCTCTGGGGAGACCTTCCCCTAAGCCTGTTACTAGCCTCAGTCCCTGGGCTCAGACTCCTCCTCTCATGGCAACGCCAAAGGTTCACAAATCATGAGTCAGTCTGAAAAATCATGAGCTTTTTTTTTCCTTTTTTTAAAGCTATGTTGTGGAGTGGGTTTGGTTTGTCTATGATTTTTGCACTCCCCATACCCATCTCCAGTGCGTGAGAATTGGTGTTGCCCACTGTCCCAAATGGGTTGGGTATAGTAATTCTGGCCCCTGCTGCAGGAGCTCTGACCCCAACTTCTGCCTGTCCCTGTCCATCAATTAATTCTGTTTCCTAATCTCCAAATCACTCCTGTCTCCGCAGCTCTGCTCCCATTTCCTTTTTTCTCCTGGGGTTCTTCCCTCCCCTCTTCCAGGCCTGGGGGGCTGCAGACACATCCCCTCACTCCCTGCTTGACTGTGGGAGGCAGGGTTTTGTTCACCCTCAGAGGAACCATCCACCACCTGTTGCTCACAGGCAGGGAGGAGGGAACAGAGCTGCTGGACTCTTTCTGCTCCCTTCTCCCTTTTTGTGGGAATGCTGCCAGGCTACTGAGGGGAGGGGATAGGGGTAATGCCTGCTTCCTGCAGCAGCCTTGATTGGTTACCCTGGAGGTGGATAAGTGAGGAAAGACAGGTTCCCCCCAATCCAGCAGAACTTAAATTTGCTAGCAGACTGGAGCTTTTTGAATCATTGCAGGTCTGGCTCCAGCCAAAATCCTGTCACTCATGGGGGACAGAGGGAGAAATCACAAGAGTAGTCAGCAAGAATAGACTGCAGGGTCTCTGAGCCCTCCATCCTGGGGCTATGCTTGGACCCTGGCAGACTCCCCCAGGCCACCACTGTCCTGGTTCAGCCATAGGAGAGACTCCTGCAGGTCTCTCCAGATGCCAGGCTCCATGTGACTGAGCCAAGAGGGCTGCTTTATAATCCTCAGCAGGTAGTCACATGGCTGAGGCAGCACTCTCCCCTCTGTGATTTTATATGGTCTTGAAGGCCACTTCAAATGTAGTTGCTCATACAAGTAAGGGCTACAGGATTGAGTTCTACATGTAGGACAAAGACAACCTCTTTAGTAACTTACTAGTTTGAGTCTTGTACAACACCAAGGGCAGTGTTGACCCTCAACTATTGAATACAGTGAACAAGTAAGCAAGTCCTGCTGTCTACCATAGTGATGCGTCCATTATTGTCATTTGCATTACAGTAGTGCCTATTGGCCCGACTGAGTTTAGGATGCCATTGTGTTAGGAGCTGTACAAATACAAGACAGTCCTTGCTCCAAAAAGCTTTCAATCTAAACAGACAAGACAGAGAGAGAGAGACTGGGAGGGAAAAGAGAGAGCAGTCTATCATGCAGGATCAGTGGCAGAGATAGGAACAGAACCCAGGTCTCCTGACACCCTCACCAGTGTCCTGGCTACTAGACCACACAATTGCTTTACGATGTATGTTAGACATACTAGTGGCTCGGTACACAGCATTCCTACTCACAATTGTTAGTCTCTTCTACAGGAAAATCTGAATGTTTACATTAAGTCATAATCAACAACACATTAATTCCACCACATAGACTGGACTCTACTTCACCATTTAAGAAGGCATTTGCACATCAATGAATGAACAATTTATTTTAAAAATTAATTTTAATGAGGACAGAAGGATAACAAAATAATTGCCTTCAGAAGAACATGCTTTATTACCAACAAGTGGAGATGTGTGAAGACTATTTCACTTTTATAGTTGATTACTGCAGCCAAATTACTCATGCCTTGGCTTTATTCTTTTTATTGTAATTCGATCTTGTCATATGGAGACATTAAACATGACCTTTAGATCTTATAATTACTGTGAAAGGAGAAAATCACCAAATGTTTTTAAATAAACATCCACAATCTTCCCATTTCTCTATCAGAGCAGCATAAGCTTTCGTTACATAGCTTCAAGTCCAGCTGAAGTGAACAGCATGAGCCAAAGATCATCTTATTCACACAACCACTCCTGTTGGTTTTAATGGAACTAATTGTGCAATCACAGTGAGCAAGATTTGGCTCTATCCATAATGGCACCGTAATGGCACCGTTCTTAAAATGCTTTTATTTAATAATCTCCAAAAAGACAGCAATATTACTTTGACATTACAAATTAACACCTCTGACCACTGGTGAAGGAACAACAGTGCTATTAAAGATAGTACATTTACAATATATTATAAAATAAAAGCACAAGCATGTAATAAAAGACTACTAAACCTAATAGAAATAACTATGTTACCTCCAAATAAACCCAGTCTTATGCAGCTCTCTCTCTCAAGCAATCAAAAATGACATGTGCCTTGTATGCACGCACTTCTATCCTACAGCTGTTCTCTGAAATGATCTTTTTTTTTTCAAAATTCCTAACAATCAATATAAATGGAAGGGTAAGAGGAGACATGATAAAAGTATATAAAATAATGAATAAAAGAGAAGATAGATCAGGAGCTTCTATTAGCCCCATATCATAACCCAAAAAACTCAAGGAGACAGTCAATGAAATTAAATGGTGGGAAATTGAAAACCAATACAAGGAAATACTTTTTCCACACAAAGTATAATTAAACTGTGGAACTCACTGTTATAGCAAATAGAGACCAAGAACTTACCAAAATTCAGAAAGGGACTGGACATTTATAAGGGTATCCAGAACATCATAACTAATGATCACAAATTTTGTGAAAAGGATATTAAATCTTACACTTTAGGGTGTAAACCAATCTCTAGTAGAATGGGAAGGAGACCTAAAATGGGGGGGGGCACATTATTCTCCATCTGCCTACTATGGGGTTCTTACACCTTCCTTTGTAGCATCTGGTGTTGGTCACCGTTGGAGACAGAATATTGGACTAGTCAGACCTTGGGTCTGATCCAGTCTGGCAATACTTGTGTTCCTCAATTAGACACAATTACACAGGCATGAGTCCTGCACTCCCCATTCCCAAAACTAAGAAGATACTTATTTGAAGCCCAGTCTGTACTGAGAAGAAAACTGGTGATTCATGCCGATATTTCCCTAACCTGGCATATGAGATGGAGGTCTCCCTTATGCTAGAGTCTTCCATTTCAGTCAATCATTCTCCCTTAAGGTCACAGTAGTCCTAATGACCAACATGTTTCCCCTCCAGATTGGAAAAATGGCCATTTGTCCTTTATATCATGGATCTACTGGCCGAAATCGCTTAGTCTCCTACAAATGGAGAAGAGGGAGTCCAGACAGAGCAGAGCTCTGAGGCATGCAGAGAACCACACACCTTGGCGGGGGTGGGGGAGGTAACGCCCATTCACCAGCAAATCATAAGCCTGTTATCACCTCATAATGGGTTGCTGTGGAAACAGTCACTAAGAAATATGAGGTAGGAGAGGATTTGTTTTTCCTCCAAAGAAGTCTGATTTCATACGTGTTATCTGCTTATCAATTGTCATTTTCTCAAGCAATATAAATTACACCTACTCCAGCTCAGCCCACTCCATGGCCTTTTCTGGACTGGGCACACACCCACCCCCTTCTTTTCCCCTGCTGGTTTAGTTTGCAACTGGTTCAAATCGGACTCTACAGTGTTCCCTATTAACGCTTCCCATGGTGCTTTTCTAAGCTTCCAGATGTTCAGTTTCTAGGCACTGTACTGAGGGAGCAGCCACAGAAGAGCCAGACATAGCCTTCCTTGAGACAGACTGGCTTTACACAGTTGAGAATTAGCTTTAACAAGGTTACTTTCAGTCACAGGGAAACTCTCACTCAGTGAGAGATTTTTTTTCCTCCCCTCAGACTTTCTGCCCCAGTAACCAAAGTGTAGGCTTCACAGGAAACTGGTTGAGATGTTTACAACACTGATGTTTTAAACCAACCAATTAGTGCTCACAGGTGACTGAGACAAATATCTTTGGGGAAGGTCAGAATCTGAACAGTTCCAGAGCAGCTGGATTCACATGCAAATCAAATGTGGTTCGAGTAGTCATCAAATCCCTAAACTCACTATACAATCTCTTCTCTTTGTCCTTGGTAAAGGGTCTGTGACCATCTGCGATGGAAACTATCCCCGTGGGAAGGACCCTACCAAATTCACAGCCATGAAAAATGCATCATGGACCGTGAAATCTTGTCTACCCCCGTGAAATCTGGTCTTTTGTGTACTTTTCCCTATACTACACAGATTTCACAGGGGAGCCCAGCATTTCTCAAACTGGGGGTCCTGACCCAAGAGGGACCTGCAAAGGGGTTGCAAGGTTATTTTAGGTGGATCATGGTATTGCCACCCTTACTTCTGTGCTGCCTTCAGAGCTGGGCAGGAAGAGAATGGCGGCTAGTGGGGGCCCAGCTCTGCAGCTAGCAGCACAGAATAAGGGTGGCAATACTATAATATGCCATTCTTACTTCTGCTGGCGGCAGCTCTGCTTTCAAAGCTGGGCTCCCGGCCAGCAGCCACCACTCTCCACCGTCCAGCTCTGAAGGCAGCGCTGCCATCTGCAGCAGTGCAGAAGTAAGGGTAGCAGAACCCCAACACCCCCTACAACAACCTTGTGACCCCCTCCAAAACTCCTTTTTGGGTTAGAACCCCTACAATTACAACACTCTGAAATTTCAGATTTAAATAGCTGAAATCATGAAGTTTACAATTTTTTAAATCCTCTGACTGTGAAATTGACCAAAATGGACAGTGAATTTGGTAGGGCCCATGGGCCAACTTGGAGAGGTTATACTGTGTTGTACTCATGTATGAGAGAGATGAGAGAGTAAAAATGTCAGATTAAGTCGAACCAAGATGGGTGCTTAACTGTCTCAGCAACCACAATTATCATAAGTTAGTTTGTACTACAGTAGTGCCTTGAGCTCCCAACTACGATAGGCACTGTACGGACACACAATAAGAGATGGTCCCTGCCTGAAAAAGTTTACAATCTAAATAGATAAGATGGACAAAGGAAATAGTATTGTGCTCGCTTAAATGATAGGGAACCAAGTTACAGATAGTTTAAAGGACTTGGCCAACGTCACACAGAAGTCTTTGACAAAGGTTGGAAATGAACTTGGATGTCTTGAGTCCGAATCCAGTACCTTAACTAGATGGGAAAGATATTCTGACGGTTATTTCAGCTTTTGTTATTATAAACCTTGGCCTCTCTTCTCCAACCCCTTTGTTTTTCATTTGCCCTATATTAACCATAAGTTCTGCAAAGAGCCTACCATGGTTCCAGGTGCAAGAAGAGTGATGAACCACCACACCACCTTGAGGCAACCCTCCCCCTTCTCAGCATAACAGCATTTAAGGGCTTTCCACATACTGTTTTATTTCAAAGTACTTTGGCATCCTTGAGAGAAGACATTTTCAGGAAGTGGGAGGAATTCTTAAACTTCTTTTAAAAGGTCAATCTTTAAAGCATTTAGACGAAGAAATAACCCCAGAGTAACTCAGTTTTGTGAACCAAATTGGGAAAACACCAGGGAAGGAAAGACATTCATTACGCTCTGGGACGATCACTGGAACAGAAGAGGATTATGTGGATTTTTACCCATTTATGCCTATTTATTAAATTTAAACCAGGAAGTGCCATCTTCTGAGGACATATCCATCAGTCATTATTTCCTGATCAGAAGGTCTTTTTTAATTTTAAACCATCAAAGTCAGAAAAATATTCACAATCCCTGGGGTTGTAAAAATTCCCCTACAAGGTTTTAAGTCTCCCTTGATCCACTAGTCACCATTTAAACAATGCAAAGATATGTGGGTTTCCCTTTGTATCATGCTGAGATTGCACATTTTAGTGGCCATGGAACTGGCAGAGGTGTTTTAATTTGGTTTAGTCTGGCTATTAAAACTCTTTTCAGTTAAAATCATCCTTTATTTCTCCCTATAAATTCTTTTAAATCTCAGCCACAGGCATTTACAGAAGGCAAGCTTTCACACTCATTTCTAGAAGTTTTAAACCTTGGGCGTTCATTGGAACTTTCAAATAAAAATAAATGTATCATTGTCCCTTTTTCTGGTACCAGTGTCCCATTCTGACACATGCTACTGCTCTGCAGAGGGGAGAGGCTGATATCTGGGGCTTTCCAAGGGTACGTCTACACTACGAAATTAGGTTGATCTTATAGAAGTCGATTTTTAGAAATCGATTTTATACAGTCAATTGCATATGTCCACAGTAAGCACATTAAGTCGGCGGAGTGCGTCCTCACTACCGTGGCTAGCGTCAACTTTTGGAGCATTGCACTGTGGGTAGCTATCTCACAGTTCCAGCAGTCTCCGCTGCCCATTGGAATTCTGGGTTGAGCTCCCAATGGGGCAAAAAACATTGTCGCGGGTGGTTTTGGGTACATGTCGTCAGTCGCCCCTCCTTCCATGAAAGAAACAGCAGACAATCGTTTCGCGCCTTTTTTCCGTGGAGATGCCATACTGCTGTCAGTAGACGGTGCAGTAGGACTGCTAACCATCATCGTCATCCACCGCTTCCGCTGCAACTCTGCTCTCCTGGTGCCATGAATCCACCTCGCAGGTCCTCTCATTGTTCTGTATAAATATCTATTCTCATGGCATCCGTTGTCATCCACCACTTCTGCTGCAACCTTGCTCTCCTGCAGATGCCATACCACGGCAAGCATGGAGCCAACTCAGCTCACTACTGCTTTTGTGAGCATTGCAAACACCTTGCGCATTATCCTGCAGTGTGTGCAGAACCTGAAAAAGCAGGCGAGGACAGCGCGATCACGATAGTGATGAGGACATGGACACAGACTTCTCTCAAAGCAAGGGCCCTGGCAATTTGGACATCATGGTGGTAATGGGGCAGGTTCATGCAGTGGAATGCCAATTCTGGGCCCAGGAAACAAGCACAGACTGGTGGGATGGCATAGTGTTGCAGGTCTGGGATGATTCCTAGTGTCTGCGAAACTTTCGTATGCATAAGGGCATTTTCATGGAACTTTGTGACTTGCTTTCCCCTGCCCTGAAGCGCAAGAATACCAAGATGAGAGCAGCCCTCACAGTTGAGAAGCAAGTGGTGATAGCCCTCTGGAAGCTTGCAACGCCAGACAGCTACTGAGCAGTGGGGAATCAATTTGGAGTGGGCAAATCTACTGTGGGGGCTGCTGTGATCCAAGTAGCCAATGCAATCACTGAGCTGCTGCCATCAAGGGTAGTGACTCTGGGAAATGTGCAGGTCATAGTGGATGGCTTTGCTGCAATGAGGTTCCCTAAATGTGGTGGGGCGATAGATGAACGCATATCCCTATCTTGGGACTGGACCACCTTGGCAGCCAGTATGTAAACTGCAAGAGGTACTTTTCAATGGTGCTGCAAGCACTGGTGAATCACTTGGGACTTTTAACCGACATCAACATGGGATAACCAGAAAAAGTGCATGACGCTCGCATCTTCAGGAACTCTGGTCTGTTTGAACAGCAGCAAGAAGGAACTTACTTCCCAGACCAGAAAATTACCATTGGGGATGTTGAAATGCCTACAGTTATTCTTGGGGACCCAGCCTACCCCTTAATGCCATGGTTTATGAAGCCATACACAGGCACCCTGGACAGTAGTAAGGAGCAGTTCAGCTATAGGATGAGCAAGTGCAGAATGGTCGTAGAATGCGCATTTGGACATTTAAAAGCTCGCTGGCACAGTTTACTGACTAGGTTAGACCTCAGCGAAACCAATATTCGCATTGTTATTGCTATTTACTGTGTGGTCTACAATATCTGTGAGAGTAAAGGGGAGACGTTTATGGTGGGGTGGGAGGTTGAGGCAAATCGTCTGGTGGCCAATTACGTGCAGCCAGACACCAGGGTGATTAGAAGAGCACAGCTGAGCACCCTGCACATCAGAGAAGCTTTGAAAACCAGTTTCATGACTGGCCAGGCTATGGTGTGACAGTTCTGTTTGTTTCTCCTTGATGAAAACCCACCCCCTTGGTTGACTCTACTTCCCTGTAAGCCAAGCAACCTCCCCCCTTTGACCACCGCTTTCAGAGGCAAAAAAGTCATTGTTTCAAATTCATGCATTCTTTATTAATTCATCACACAAATAGGGGGAAAACTCGCAAGGTAGTCCAGGAGGGGTGGGTGAGAAGGGAAGTACCGGGTGGGGTGGTGGATGAGGGGAGGCAGGAAGGACAAGGCCACACTACAGTTCAAAACTTATTGATTGTGAGCCTTCTGTTACTTGGGCAATCCTCTGGGGTGGAGTGGCTGGGTGCCCATAGACTCCCTCCCCCTCTCATTCTTGGGCATCTGGGTGAGGAGGATATGGAAATTGGGGAGGAGGGTAGGTGGTTATACAGGGGCTGCAGTGGCGGTCTCTGCTCCTGCTGCCTTTCCTGCAGCTCCACCAGATGCCTGAGCATGTCAGTTTGCTCCCCCATTAGATTCAGCATCGTCTCCTGCCTCCTTTCATCGCGCTCCTGCCTCCTCTCATTGCGTTCATTTAACGCTTTCCTGGACTCTGCCATTGTTTGCCTCCATGCATTCTGCTGAGCTTTTTCAGTGCGGGAGGACTGCATGAGCTCTGAGAACCTTTCATCACAAGTGTGTTTTTTTCGCCTTCTAATCTGCGCTAGCCTCTGGGATGGAGATGATAGGGGGAGCGTGGAAACATTTTCAGCTGCGGGACGAAAAATAGGGAGAGTAGTATTTAAAAAGATACATTTTAGAGAACAAAGGAAAGACTATTTCACACTGAATCAAGCGATTCATATGACATAGCACATGTGCTTTTGGTACACGGTCGCATTTTGCCTCTTATATTGAGTGCCTGCCAGTTTGGTGTGAGACATCACACACGCTCGGCTGGGCAACAGAATTCGGCTTGCAGGCAGCCATGGTAAGTCAAAGAGTTTCAGTTTCTTCAACCTTCATAACATGTGGGACCGGTTTCAAACAGCAGTGCCCTCCTTTCCCATACCAAGCAAAGCCAGTTGGGTTGGCCATTTAAAAGGAGGGGCTGTGGTTTTAGGGTGAATGTGCAGCACAAAGCAATCCTCCCCCCCACCCAATTCTCTGGGATGATCGCTTCATCCCCCCGTCCCCCCACCCCCCACTGCATGGCTAGTATCAGGGAAGATCCCTGTCCACCAAACGCGAACAGCTCAGCATGAACGGACCTCCCCACACCGCCTGGCTAACACTGGAAAAGATTTCTTTTCAGCCAAAGGCAAACAGCCCAGCAGAATCGAGCACCTCTGAATGTCCCCTTAAACAAATTTCCCATATTTCAACCGGGTGACCATGAATGATATCACTCTCCTGAGGCTAACAGAGAGAGTACCTCCAGGAGAGCTTCATGGAGATGTCCCTGGAGGATTTCTGCTCCACCCCAGACATGTTAGCAGACTTTTCCAGAAGCTATACTGGCCGCAAATGCATCCCAAGTCTTCAGGGCAAATTAATCATTAAAACGCTTGCTTTTAAACCCTATATTATAGTTACAAAAGGTACACTCACCAGAGGTGCCTTCTCCAGCTTCATGGTCCAGAAGCCCACCTTGGGAGGGTATAGGCTCCAGGGTGATAAACAGTTCCTGGCTGTCGGGAAGAAAGGTTTCTCTGCTTGCCTGTTGTGCACTATCCTCCTCCTCATCCCCAAAATCCTCATCCCTGTTGCGTGAGACTCCCCCTTTGCAGGTATTCATGGACAGTGGTGGGGAAGTGGTAGGGGCTCCCCCTAGAATTGCATGCAGCTCATCATAGAAGTGGCATGTATGGGGCTCTGACTGAAGCGACCGTTTGCATCTTTGTTTTTTGGTAGGCTTGCCTCAGCTCCTTAACTTTCACGCGGCACTGCTGTGTGTCCCTGTTGTAGCCTCTGTCCATCATGCCCTTGGAGATTTGGAAAATATATTGGCATTTCTTCTTTTGGAACGGAGTTCTGCCTGCACAGATGCTTCTCTCCATACAGCGATCAGATCCAGTACCTCCCGTTCGGTCCATGCTGGAGCTCTTTTGCAATTCTGGGACTTCATGGTCAACTGTGCTGATGAGCTCTGCATGGTCACCTGTGCTAATCAGCTTGCCATGCTGGCCAAACAGGAAATGAAATTTAAAAGTTCCTGGGACTTTTCCTGTCTACCTGGCCAGTGCATCTGAGTTGAGAGTGCTGTCCAGAGCAGTCACAATGGAGCACTCTGGGATAGCTCCCGGAGGCCAATACCATCGAATTGCATCCACACTACCCCAAATTCGACCTAGCGAGGTCGATTTTAGCATTAATCCCCTCGCTGGGGAGGAGTACAGAAATCGATTTTAAGAGCCCTTTAAATAGACAAAATAGGCTTGGTCATGTGGACAGGTGCAGGGTTAAATCGACCTAACACTGCTAAATTTGACCTAAATTCGTAGTGTAGACCAGGGCCAAGTCAACTTCCCATGGGAGGAGAAATTCATGATATGGAGTCTGAGTATATTTTGTGTGTAATTTGTTTTATTTACACACATACCTCAATCCAGGAACACAGCTGGTCAGATAGCATATGAGCAATCCTTTCTTCTCAGAATCTCAGCCTAATACCAGTGCCCACTTCCCAGAGAGCAACTCCAGCTCAAGACCTGACACTGATCAGAGACCTAGGCAGAGAGCAAATTCTCCAGCTGTCACACAGCTCCCTCCCTAAGGGTCACTGCCTCAACACAGAACTTTGCATGACAAAACTAACAACTCAGCATGTCTTCCCAAGACTAAACATTTGCTCACACTCTGCAAAAAAGAACTTGGAAGATTACATGTAACAGTGCCACCTGGTGACACCTGCCAAGACAGTATAATCTAATTTGGAATGAACTACAATGGGAAAGCAAGTAACTTGATAAAATCATCAGATAAGCCTCCCTCTCAACTACCTGCCCCTGCTTTGCCAGACCTCTCTCTCTGTTGTGGTCTTCTCCTCAAAGCTACATAGAATTATTACACTGATTTCGCCAGTCATACAGGATCTTCACACCTGTCTTGCATCCTGGACACCCTCTCCCAACATTCACTCCACTGGTTCTTTCTAAGTGGCTTCCTTCTCAGAATCCCAGCCACTTACAAATCAAATTCCTACCTTACTTTTAGCTCATGGAAGCCTGGTGGAGGAGGAGGGTGCTGGATATATACAATATGTAATCCTTGAACCCCTTCTCCCTTCTTTAACATTGGAGTTTAAATAATAATAGTTCTTCAGAGTTCTTATTACAGCAGCCCAGACTCCCCGCTGGTGTAAACTGATGTAGCTCCAGTGCAGTCAATAAAGCAACTCAGATTTACACCCATTTGAGGACCTGGCCCATAATCTCAGAGAGATGCTTCAGTAATCTAAAATATTTGTTAAAGTTTCCTGCCATTGAAGTTGGTAATGTGGTTCTCTCCAAACATAAGTGTTTTGGGGCTATGGCTGCATTGGGCATCTAATATGAAGCAGGTGACTCAATTTGATCCATACCGGAAATGCAATTAACCATCTTAAAGAGGTGTTGATTAGGGATCACTGCTATAAGAACCTGATCCAAACCCCATTGAAGTTAATGAAACAATGGCCACTGACTTTAGTGGAGTTTAGATCAGGCCCTAAACATGCAAATTTGTTTTCACAAATTTAGTCACTTTTCTGATTAACCATTCAGAGATGGTCAAATGGACACTCCTTTTGCTAAAGATATTCTGGAAGAAAAAAAAGCCCTCAAGATTTTATTTCCAAGGATACAGCAAAACACTCAGTAATCAAGTGGAACCTGCTTTGAGTCACAGTGTCCATATGTTGAACAGCTCTTGCAGAGCAGCCCAGAAGTGTCTTAATTGCTACTTGTCTGTACACATTTGCACAAAGCACCCATCATTAAAAACTGTGACAATCTGAAGATATCTGCATGCTGTTAGGCATAGGTGTTGGTTTAAGCACTGAATATATTCTCACCGTGGGATCTCACACATTTTAAATGGTACATTTACATCTTAACATGTAACCTCCAGGAGATTAAATGTATTGCTCTTTTTAATCTTTTAAATTATAGGAAACTTCAGAGTTTTAAGATAACTAAGAGCAGCTCTTTTCTGAGTCCATTTGTATTTATAAATATAACACCCTGCAGGTTTATAGAATCCGTTTGCATGTGTGTGAGAGAGAGAAAAAAACTCTCTTATTTTTCTGTGCTAAGTAAGAGACAAACTCATTGAGATAAATCTTTTTTATTCCTGAAGAGCTCCACACACCAATGCCTGTCAGAGCTAAACAGGGATTCCTGATGCCCAAAAGGGCCCTCTAAATCAATAGAGGTCCAGTAGCTACTGATCCACTGAGAATCCACAGTCCTTGTGGAGTTTTCTCCCTCCAATCCCACCCTTTGGAGTGGTCTATAACTTTTCCCACTGGTCTGATTTGAAGATATGGGGCCAAATTTGGCACCAACTTGCATCCCCATGCAATTCATTTGGTATCAGTGAGACTGCATGTTGTGCAATGCAGCTGTGGGTTAATGTGTGTCTGTGACAGAAAGGAACCATTGATGGTTCACTTGTCTCTGTCAGCAACTTGTCAAGCCTGTCACACTCACTACACCAACACTGTTGTCATGATAGAGATCCAAAAGGTGGCATGTCATATATCATTGGAAAACTACTAATTGACTGGTCATTAATATTCTTGGGTAATGAAAGTACAAGGAGTGCACAGAGAGTTATGGCTCTGTATTAGAACTATGGTCTTAAAATGTGTTTGGCAAGCAGTGCCTAAACTCAGTCTGCCCTAGACAAAGGAACGTGTATTTGTTTGCCTGATCAGCCTGATCCTCAGGCAGAGACAATGAAGGTACATTTACATAAAAGGTAAACAAAGCCATCAACCTAGCGAGTGTGGAAAATAGCCTCTTCTGGGGGTCTGAACCTCAATGATAAGCAATTGAATCAACTGCTTGCAGACAATGTTACTGTATTATAAAAAGTATGTCAGTTCAAGTATTTTATGAGAGCTAATAACACATTGGCATTTCATATCACTGTTAAATGTAGGGATTACCACTATATGAGGAATTCTGAATACTCACTGATATTGTGCTTTAGAGTCTGTTACCAGACAAAGGAAGAGAAACAGGTTCCCTCTCATACAGGAGGTAAGGCAGCTATCTACGCATCTCCAGTAAAATTAAGTAAGGTGTGACCAAAAACAATAGAAGCTCCATTTACACACGAGCTGCAGGGGGACGGTAAGTCCACAGGAAGAAAAGAACAGCATGAAGTTACCTTGACTCTGGAGACAAAATAGTAAGTTTGGGAGATATAAGGAAAGAGAAGAAATCATGTTGGCCTCCATCACTTGAGGGATACAAAGGCCTAGAGCTCTTGCAGGCTGAGAAAGATGGTTCCTTCAACCAGGAGGGTTGAGGCCTTTGGGAATAGAAGACTGGTGAGAAAACTGCCTTGAACAAAGATTGCAAGTTGCTGAAGGTAAGTCTTTGCCATTAGAAAGCGTATTTTTACTTTTGTTTGTAACCCTTTCTAACTGTATTTGTTCTAGTTGGAATCACTTAAGCTACGTCCTTTTGTTAATAAACTTGGTTTATTTTTATAATAAGCCAGCTCAGTGCTGTGCTTGAAGGGAAGGCTGTATTTACCCCAGTTAGAGTAATAAGCTGTAATGTGCTTTTGACTCTTTAAAGGTGCAAAGGAAGCTTATTATTTCTCTATGTGGTCCATTAGAGGGCTGGATATTTCAGGCAGACAGCTCTGGGGTCACTGGGCCAGTAATAATTATGGCAGTGGTGTAGCAAGCAGGTTGCTAGGGTCAGAGTTGCTGACCCAGGGCTACTCAACACACAGACACTCAGTGCATGTTTGTATGTTGGCTGGGACTGTCCATTCAAGAAGCTACAAATATATTCTGAGATTCATTAGATCAATCAGTGAGCTCTGCCTGATGCAAACACACACACACACACGGAAGTATTGTCCTTAATAAAGAAAACTGAAGTTACTAGTGAGCCGGAGAAGAGAAAAGATATGGGGACACAATGGGCTATGGACAACATTTATGGTTTCCTCTGAAGCATCATGCTTTCTTCACTGTTTGCACAGGATATCAGCCTATACAAAACATGTGCCTAGGTGAAGCAGACCATATATTCAAAGCTTTTATCCCAAATCCCAATCCACAAGAAATCACTCTGAGAAACTCAGCTGGGTTCTGGTTTCTCTAGGCTTCAATTCTGCACCAATTTCCATGGAGAGACTTTGCACCCAGATGGAGCCCCATGGAAGTCAAGGTAATGGACATGCATAACACACATAATTAGATGACCAACCCAGACTGCCAGAGGTCCTCGCCACAGGAGAAGGGAACCTACATTTCATTAAGCTACATTTCATTATTATAACAATGATGCTGATGACATTAAACAAGAATTCAGCACTTATGCTATTGGGTTCAGCTTTTAAATTCCTGCAGCCACACTTCTTGAAGCTCCCAGTTTTTACCCTCGATGAAGGCTTCAAGCCATATTCTCTCACCTTATCAGAAACCTACTCAGGCCCCTGGGGTTAGCATTGGGACAGGTCACCAAGGGAACATTCAATGAGACTGAAAGGTGGCAAATTCAAAAAAGGATAAAAATAAATATTTTCTCACTCGACACTTAACGGTGGAACTCTCTGATACAGGATGTTGCTGAGGCCAAGAACTTCGATTCCAAGAAGGACTGGATATTTATATGCATAATAAGAATATCCAGGGTTTAAATATTTAATGAAAAATATTTTGGAAGGGATAGCCAATTTCTAACAATTAGGGGTTAAGACGAGAACTTACTGGAGGACAGATGATCCCACATCTGCCTACTGTGGGGTTCTTGCATCTTACTTTGAAGACTCTTGCGCTGGCCACTATCAGAAACAGGATATTGGACAAAATGGGCCCCAGTTTCTGATCCAACCTGGCAATCACTAAAAACCGATTCCAGGTTTGGAGGACTGGGAAGGACAGCAGAGAGCAAGTGCTTGTCTGAAATTTCAGAAGTATCCCTGGCTTGTGGAATAGACTAGGCTCTCACCCCAATCTCACCATTGCCTGGACACACAACTGAATATACTTCAACCAGCCTCATACCATACTAAGGAGTGGAATTAACTATTGCATTTCCTCTTGGGAGACACCCAAGAAGAATTGCTATTCAGTTTTGACCAAATGAGTGGAAATAGCAGCTAAGAGTGAAGGATTTACCCGGGCTCTGTCTGACAGAAAACCACAGCACTTCTGTTTATACTGTCACCACTGCCAGCTGGAACATATTAACAGAAGTTCTAGAGGCTGAGAATGGAGAACGAATCCACACAGATTCGTTGTTCAGTGCAACCACAAAAATATCAAAGCAGAGGATGCAACTTTCATGAGGAATTATTCTGATAATGTTCTGTCACTCAGAGGCTGTAGCTAAAGCGTGATGGCTGGAGAGCATTTAAGAACTGTAATCAAGCAATTTCAGAAGAAGTTGGGACTCTTAGAACCCAGGTTTACCAAAGCTCTGAATAAGGACAAGTTAGAGTGAAAGGCAATTTCTAAGGTACACCATCTGCAGGGTAACAAGACGCCGCTATGAAAATAATGAATGTCACATTCAATCAGTGACTCACTGTCTGGGAAACACTTCTGGCATAGATTCTGTGAGATGATCGGCCTATGTAGCTATCAAAAGAAACTTGGTGCTGGAATGTTGCAGTGAGTTATGTGTCTACACTCCCACCTTTGCTCCCACTCACACAAGAAATTGTTAATATCAGCCTCTGCTTACAATATTTCTCTATCAGTGTCTGGAGTGTAAGAGTCCCTAATTTATCTGATCTTTTTTCCTGACATGAATCTTAGCAACATTGTTAGAGATCATGAAATCATTACACCAAGATCTTTGCCACTTATGTATAATGTTCTGTAAGCAACATGCAAAATCAGCTTCCAAGAGGTACAAAAGGAGAATAATAGAAATAACTATTTCTCTTTATGTAAATCTTTTTCTCAAAAACCCTTTAAGGACTTGTGTACATTTGTGTACATATCATAGTGTACAAATTTACTGAAACACATCCATATCCCTTTGGGTTTGGCGTAGTAGCCATCTAATGATACTTACCTCCTTTGTACATCACTTTGAAATATAGGGATGAAAAGTGCTAAATAAAAGAGAGAGTTAGGAAATAGTTTCTTTAACCTGTGAACGGACCACTGCACAGTGAAGGAAGGTAGTTTTGGCCAAAGTCACCAGGGAAAACTGCTAACTTTTTAATAAAAGTGTCATGGGATCTTTAATCTTCATTGCTAGATTCCTCATAAACTCTTCACCAGGTCAAAATTATGCTAATTTGAACTCTGCTTTCTTCCACCAAATGCTAGTCATAAAGCAGACTCTGTGCTGCTTTACAATTGCTTGCTGTTTTCAAATGATCAAAACTAACTTATAGTACATAAGAATGGCCATACTGGGTCCACCAGTGGTCAATGTAGCCCAAAATCCTGTCTTTTAACAGTGGCTTGGGCCAGATGCTTCAGAGGGAATGAACAGGAAAGGGAAATATTTGGGTGATCCATTCTGTCATCCACTCCCAGCTTCTGTCATTCAGAGGCTTAGGGACACCCAGAGCATGGGGGTGCATCCCTGCCATCCTGGCTAACAGCCATTGATGGATCTATCCTCTATGAACTTGTCTAATTCTTTTTTTAACCCAATTATAGTTTTGGTCTTCACAACATCCCCTGGCAACAGGTTCCACAGGTTGTCTGTGCATTGTGTGAAGTACTTACTTATATTTATTTTAAAACTGCTGCCTATTAATTTCATTAGGTGACATGTGGTTCATGTGTTATGTGAAGGGGTAAATAACACTTCCTAGTCACTTTCTCCACTCCATTCAGGATTTTGTAGACCTCTGTCATATCCCCTCATAATCATGCCTTTTCTTAACTGAACAGTCCCAGTCTTTTTAGTCTCTCTTTATATGGAAGCTGTTCCATACCACTAATCATTTTTCCTGCCGTTCTCCATATTTTTTCCAATTCTAATATCTTTTCTGAGAAAGAATGATCAGAACTGCATGCAGTTTTCAAGATATGGGTGCACCATGGATTTATACAGCTGCATAATGATATTTTTGTCTTACCTATCCCTTTTCTATTAGTTCCTAACATTTGGAAACAATAAGACTTCTTGCATGAGTCTTTTCAATATATAAGTGGGTGGAATACTGAAGAAACCATAGCTATGGCAAAACCCCTTAAAATGTACTGGGAGTGAAACCTGATAGCTGTACAATAGTCTTCCAAGAGCATTCATGGCTGATGGCTACTTTTCACCTTTAAAACCAGCCTGGATAAACCAGTTATGTACAGCTAAAAGTTTATGTTTTCTGTCTCTGATAACGTCAACATTAAGATACAGTAGGTAAGTCCTTAAATATGGAGTAAAACTTCACTTTCTAATCATTAAACATCTTATTGTGTTAGTCTTGCCTCTAAATGGGTTTGAATGCTATAATAAGCAGGCTGCTGATCTTGGATGAATCTGGAGTAGATTTGCTCCTCAGTGTAGAGTATGCCACTCCCAATGAGAATATTTAAATTTTTCTTTCAACACTACAATCATCCCTATTTAATAGTGTAAAATTATAATTAGGCAGGCCAACAAATTTGAAGAGCAACTAGCAAAAAGACTAAAACTAACAGCAAACATGTAAGTACATTAGAAGCAGGAAGCCTGTCAAACAACCAGTGGGGCCACTGGACGATCAAGGTGCTACAGGAGCACTCAAGGAAGAAGAGGCTGTTGCGGAGAAGCCAAATGAATTCTTAGCATCAATCTTTACTGCAGAGGATGTGAGAGATTCCAATACCTGAGCCATTCTTTTTAGGGGAGATGTCAATAGAGGAGGTTTTATAACAAATTGATAAATTAAACAGTAACGAGTCACCAGGACCAGCTGTTATTCACCAAGGGTTCTGAAGGAACTCACACATGAAATTGCATAACTGCTAACCTATTGCTTAAATCAGCCTCTGTACCAGATGACTGGAAGGCAGCTAATGTAATGCCAATTTTCAAAAAAGGCTCCAGAAGCAATCCTGGAAATTACAGATCGGTAAACCTACCTTAAGTACCAGGCAAACTGGTTGAAACAATAGTAAAGAACAGAATTATCAGACACATAGATGCATGCGATAGGTAGGGGAAGAATTAACGTGGCTTTTCTAAAGGGAAATCATGCCTCACCAATCTGTTCGAATTATATGTGGGGGTAAACAAGCATGTGGGCAAGAGTGATCCAGGATATCACTTGCACTTTCAGAAGGTCTTTGACAAGGTCCCATACCAAAGGCTCTTAAGCAAAGTAAGCAGTCATGGGATAAGAGAAAATGTCCTCTTATGGATCAGTAACTAGTTAAAAATAGGAAACTAAGGGTATGAATAAATGGTTGGTTTTCACAATGGAAAGAGGTAAATGGTGGGGTCCCCCAAGGGTCTGGCTTGGGACCTGTGCTGTTCAACATATTCATAAATTATCTGGAAATAGGAGTAAACAGTGAGGTGGCAAACATTGTAAATGATACAAAATTACTCAAGATAGTTAAGTTCAAAGCTGACTGTGGAGACTTGCAAAGGGATGTTCTAAAACTGGGTGACTGGGCAACAAAGTAGCAGATGAACTTCAGTGTCGATAAATGCAAAGTAGTGCACACTGGAAGGCATAATCCTAACAATACACACAAAATGATGAGGTCCAAACTTTCTATTATCACTCAGGAAAGAGATCTTGGAGTCGTTGTGGATAGTTCTCTGAGAACAGCTGCTCAATGTGCAACAGTAGTCAAAAAAGCTACCAGAATGGTAGGAACTGTTAGACTTATGTTCCCCTCTCAGTCTTATCTTCTCCAGACTAAACAGACCCATTTTTTCAATCTTTCCTCATAGGTCATGTTTTCTAAATCTTTTATCATTTTTGTTGCTCTCCTCTGGATATTTGAGTTTGTCCACATCTTTCCTGAAATGTGGTGCCCAGAACAGGACAAAATATTCCAACTGAGGCTTTATCAAAACAGAGTAGAGAAGAAGAATTACTTCTCCATGTCTTGCTTACAATACTTCTGCTAATATGTCCCAAAATGATGTTTGCTTTTTTTGAAACAGGGTTACACTGTGGACTCATGTTTAGCTTGTGATTCACTATGAACCCCAGATCCCTTTTTTACAGTGCTCCTTCCTAGGCAGTCATTTCCCATTTTTGTGTGTGAAACTGATTGTTCCTTCCTAAGTGGAGTACTTTGCATTTGTCCTTATTGAACTTCATCCTATTTAGTTCAGACCATTTCTCCAGTTTGTCCAGATCATTTTGAATTTTAATCCTATCCTCCAAAGCACTTGCAACCGCTCCCAGCTTGGTATCGTCTGCAAACTTTATAAATGTACTCTCTATACCGTTATCTAAATCAGTGGTGCCCAACCTTACTATACAGGAGGGCCAAATAAACCGAAGCACAAACTTCTGTGGACCAAACAGATTCTACCTATTTTAATAAGATTTAAAATATAAATCAATATAGGTGACTTTAAGTTCAGCTTGTTTTGTATTATTTAGACAGAAACAATCTATGTACACTATTGTCTATTTACACACTTGTGTAAACTAAAATGATGTAAACACAATGATAAAATGCTAATGAACTGGCCATTAGTATATTGTGTTGAAGTAGACTGTGGGCCTTATGAAATTCTCTGGTGGGCTATGTACAGCCCACAGGTCGTAGGTTGGGTATCCCGATCTAAATAATTTAAGAAGATATTGAACAGAACTGGACCGAGGATTGATTCCTGAGGGACTGTATTCAATATGTCCTTCCAGCTTGACTGCAAACCATTGATAACTACTCTCTGGGAATGGTTTTCCAACCAGTTGTGAACCCATGTATAGTAGTGCCAACTAGGCTATATTTCCCCAGTTTGTGGATGAGACGGTTATGTGAGACAGTAGTCAAAGCCTTACAAAAGTCAAGATATACCAGATTACTGCTTTGCCCCTAGCCACAAGATGTGTTATTCTGTCAAAGGAAGCTGTTAGGTTGGTTTGACATGATTTGTTCTTGACAAATCCATGCTGACTGTTACTTACCACCTTATTATCTTCTAGGTGTTTGCAAGTTGATTGTTTGCTCCATTATCTTTCTGGGTACCGGAAGCTGACTGGTTTGTAATTCTCCAAGTTGTCCTTATTCCCTTTTTTATAGATTGGCACTACATTTGCTCTCTTCCAGTTCTCTGGAACCTCTCCCATCTTCCATGAGTTTTTTGAAAATGGCTAATGGCTCAGATATCTCCTCAGTCAGCCCTTTGAGCATTCTTGGTGAAAGCTGAAACAAAAGAGTCATTGTGCATGTCTGCCATTTCCACATTTTCCATTATTGCCCCTCCAGATTGAATAATGGGCCTACGCTGTCCTTGGTCTTCCTCTTGCTTCTAATATAGTTGTTTGTATATATTTCTTGTTACCCTTTATGATTCTAGCTATTTTAATCTCATTTTGCACGTTGGCCTTTCAAATTTTGTCCCCACATGCTGGTGTTGTTCTTTTAATATTCATCCTTTGTAATTTGACCTAGTGTCCACTTTTTTGACGTCGTGTCCACTCTTTTTTGAGTTTCAGATGATTGAAGATCTCCTGAATAAGCCACAATGGTCTCTTGCCATACTTTCTATCTTTCCTACACAGTGGGATAGTTTGGTTTTAGGTCCTTAATAACGTCTCTTTGAAAAACTGCCAATTCTCTCAAAACTGTTTTTCCCCTTAGACTTGCTTCCCATTGGATCTTACTTTCTAACTCTGAGTTTTGTAAAGTCTAGTCTCTTGAAATCCATTATGTTTATTCTGCTGTTTTCTCTCCTACCATTCTTCAGAATCATGAACAATATCATTTCATGACCACTTTCACCCAAGCTGCCTTCCACTTTCAAATTCTCAGTCAGTTCCTCCCATTTTGTTAAAGTCAAATCTAGAACAGTCTCTCACCTAGTTGCTTTCTCCACCTTCTAAAATAAAAAAATTGTCTCCAGTGCATTCCAAAAACTTGTTGAATAGTCTGTGCCATGCTGTATTATTTTCCCAACTGATGTCTGGGTAGCTGCAGTCCCTCATCACCACTAAGTCCTGCGCTTTGGATGATTTTGTTAGCTGTTTAAAAAAACCTCATTCATCCCTTCTTCCTGGTTAGGTGGTCTGTAGTAGGCCCATAACATGACATCACCCTTGTTTTTTTACCCCTGTTATCAGAGACTTTCAACAATTCTGTCTCCTATTTTCAACCTCAGTGCAAGTGTATACATCTTTGATATACAAGGCAACACCCGCCCTTTTTCCCTGCCTGTCCTTTCTGAGCAAGCTGCACTATGTCAGAGTTGGCATCACACAGACTTGGTGGGATAATACAACTGACTGGAATAGTTCTATATGACTATTCCAGTAATTTGTATTATCCCACCAAGTCTCTGTGATGCCAGCTACGTCAGAGTTGTGTTTATTCACTAGTATTTCTAGTTCTTGATACATACTCGTGTATTAATCTTTCCACCTTTTAACAATGGGTAGGTCCATGTACTTTGTGTCTGTAGGAGACTTACACTACATTAGATCTCATCTTGAAAGATGTTGAGCTACCTCCATTGAGGTGCTCAGCACTGTCAATGCTAACTGAAGTCAGTGCCAGTAGGTTTTCATCACCTTACAGGTTTAGGTGATTAGTTTGCTTTCTGTGTGTGTCTGTCTAAATTCTGGCCTCGAGCGGGATTTCCCCTTTGGTCCCCCACCCCCAGACTTGTTTGTGACTTTGTAAAGTGCCGGGGCTGGATGCTGCCAAAGTATTCGAAGGAGAGAAAGAAAATCCCACAGATTATTATGTTGGATCATATTAAAGAAGTTCTGTATTAAAATCATAAACGAGTTTGATTCCCCATAGTTTAAATTCCAGGGCATTACTAATTAAGAGATCTCTTGGTTTTTGGTCTCTTGTTTTTACTATTTCTCTCCCGCTCTGTGTGAAACTTGCAAGCTGCTAATTGTGTTAGTACATCCTAAAACAGAATCTGTTCTCAAAGCAATACTTTGTAACAACAACTACTCACACACAGAGAGACTCAAAGTGACACTTTTTAACAACAGAAACAGCACACAAAGACTCCCTGCCCTTTTTTTGTATTTATCTCGCTTTGTTAACAATTGTGATTAAAATAGAGATAGAGGATGTATGTGGATGGATGCTTGGTGTGGATAATAAATGAATGATCAGGGAGGTGCCAGCCTAAAAATCCAGTGTCGATCAGCCGAAGAAGGCGTCAAGTGGAAATAACCAGAGGACCTCCGGAGGGCAGACTGGAATCCACCCAACAGCCTCGGATGGGAGAACCGAAGAACAAGATAACATCTGGCAGCACGGAGCCGTCAGGAATGTGCCATCTGCTGATTGATTCAGCAACAGCATGATGAAGCAATTCCCATAGACTGGCATAGGAAGAAATTCCTATAAAAATGGATTCTAGAAAGTGAGAACTTTGGAGTCTGATTCTGCAAACCAACTTCCAGGAGCATCAGATGTGCATCTGACGAGGCCCTGCTCCCTCCTCACGTCCAGGCCACCTGGCCAGTGGCTTGGCATGAGCAACTCTAAGGCTGGTAACTATGATAACAACCTTGCAGAACCTGTGTGTGTGTGTGTGTGTGTATGTGTGTGTGTGAATGAATGTGTGAATAAATATGAGATGGAATGGAATGTTATAGCTATAACTAACTGCTTACTATGATTCTTTCTGTATTCACAATAAATGTGGCATTTTGCCGTATCCCCTTTGATAAGATCCTGCTGGTTTTATTTTATTGGTATAACACCGCAGCCAATCTAGCAGCAAATGCAGGAAGCTTTCCCACAGACCAGCCTCCAAACAGCACTTAAAAAAAAACCTAAAAACCCCCATACATTTTTAACCACTACTTTTTTGACCTCTTTATCCCACAGAGAGGTAACAGAAATGTTTAGTGCCGACCTCTGTGCTAAGCCAGACTCTGAACTGAGTCTGTGACAGAAGTCAGCAATAAAAACCCAACCCTAGAACTACATTTGTGAAACTTCAAATGTTATGGGCAAAAGATATTTGTCCATGTTTGCAGCCTTTACATGCATTAAATGGCACACAGAGATGGGTTGCGGTAGCAGATAGGGCAAATACTTGCACACAGCATTGCCTTTGCCCAGCTGTAGCATGCTGTAATTAAGGCCCTTCTCTGTCTAAGGCCAGAGTCATAAAGAACAGTTATTTTAGTATTTGAATGTAAGTGAATAAATGGAATTTCTATCCATTAACCTTTGGAAGTAGAGAATAAGTGGTTCTAGGCACAATTAATTACTTATTTCTAGGAAATCATTACTGAGTCTATGTATTTATAAAAAGCTGGAATTTATGCACACTGTGCAACTCAATATTTCAATGTATACTAGGGCAATTTGGTCTTTCTGGATTTTGTTGGCTTCCCCCTGAGTCCTTCTGCAGGACCAGATCCTGCCTAGCCCTTTTGTGGATGCAGATGAGTTGTGGGGAGACCTAAGGAGCTATGTCGTCATGCCCCCTGCTCCCTACACATCTACAGCTCCTCTCTCATTTAGACAGCTAAATCAATGGTGAGATTTTCCAAAGAGTTTGGCATGTTAGGTGTACACTGGATGTTGAGTTCTTTTGAAAATTCAGCCACAAGTATCACAGTGGGAACTGTGGGGTGCTGAGCACTTAAAAATCTGGCCTGCCAGACATAGTTGCAGTCACTCTGCCCCCTCACTTGTTTGTCTGAGGCCCTGAAGGAGTAGGTAGGAAGCGGGGCTATGGCCTCATCCTCTCTTCTCTGCAACAGCCCACATCAAGTGGAGTAAGCTGCACCATGTGGAGGGGTGTAACAGTGGATGGACTCCTCTGTGCACAACGGAGCTCATATGGGGTTCGGTCTCTTAGGGATCCCTCTTTCTTTGCTCCCTTTGGAGTTGTGGCACTTGCTTGCCCAGTGATTTGTGCTAAAACGCTCCCCTGCTGAGGCTCCACACTGCTGCAGTGCTTACTTTGAACCATTGTCCAAGTGGCTACCACCCTTCTCTCTGCCTGCTGAAATGCACCCACCTCTTGAAGCAATTCCTGCCTATTTCAGTTTGCAACATTTGGCATCACTAGGATTTTCTTCTCCTTTGTCACTTTCCCCCTTGCACATGCATGGTTATTGCTGTATGAAACGCCTGCACTCTCCATTAGTGAGACAGTGCTGTATTCCCACTGCAAATAGAGGCTTCGAAACAAGCAAACCCCAGTAATTCAGTGAGATGGGGGCTTTTAGCCAGTTAGAAGGAGATTATCTAGAGTTTGTTAGATGTTTGGCTGCATGTGTGTGTTCTCCCTGTGTGCTGACCACAGCACGGCACCATAGTGTAGACATGGCCTAGCTCAAGACAATATAGAGATTTGAACCCAGCTATGCAGGATTAGTGCATAAATCCACTGGGCTAACTGGCCTACGTTTATAAGATACTGCAACACATTAGAATGCATTCAAAGGTGCCATTTATATTTAAAAGTTCAGAGATGTTTCTTGAAATAATGCCCTTCTGACCTCCCAAAACATAGTCATAGAGAATCTCAACACTTTCCAGAAGAATTCACTCAGTGATGCCTCAGTGATGCTTCTGTTTGATTCTGGCTGAGGTAAGTCTGATGCTTTCATTAGCATACAATCTGTAAACCAGATTTCTGCCTTGTTTGGTTGAGACTAAAAAAAAGACACCTCTTTCCCACATATTTTCCTTTAAATATTGCATCTGGAAAAAGTGAGAAACTTGTTCAAATATTTCCAATTATTTGGACAGGAATATTAGAGTGATGAAGTCCATTCTAATTATTTCATCCAGTACAGAAGTGATGATATAATTGCAAATAACAAAACAGTTTTAAATGTACAGTCAGATCTCTCAGTAAATTATTACTGTGTGCAGAAAACATATGGTTGCCAGAACTGAGTAGTTAGCTTTTCTAAGGTGGCCATCATCTTGTGCTTGTTCAATGGGTTATGTGAAAAGAGCTTGGAGGGCTCCATACAGGCACCAGGGGAAAAGCAACCACAACATTAAGGAGAAAATCTCGGTTAACTGGGGCTAATTGACAACTGTGATGAGTCTCAGGAAGGTCAAGTACCAACTGGGCAAGAAGACAATATTCTCTCACTCCTAGAATTGCTGTCTCCTAGTCAGGGCTGAGTTGGATGCATAGGACAGCTACAGGGATAACATACATTTGCTTCTACAGTAATTCAAAAATCATTGGCGGAAGAGGGGGCGGTCACCACCTTGTTCCTCTTTCTGGATGTGCTGTCTCTCCATCTCAGTACTAGTTCCACAAGCCCTGGGGTAGCCCTTCTTCACGGTTCCATTAAGTTACGTGATATTTTACAGAACCCACCTGCTTTACAACATCCACTTCTTCAAATCTGTTCATTCAGTGGCTCCACTGCCTGGATAAAAGAGCAGATAGAAAAGGGAGCTGCTCCTAAGCCAGATGGAGTTAAGCCCATTCAAATAATACAGCTCTTCAAATGGCCCCAGAGCTTGCAGTCACCACAGGGTGACACATGATGACATGCGCAATATTGATGCGAGTGATTTAGGTGATGAACTGAAAGCCCTTTCAAGATACGTTTCAGCTGGATCAACTCCAAAGGGTGTTCTGTAATATCTGTGCACAAATAAGATGACCACCCTCTTTCCAAATGCTTTTGTTTCTCTGCACATACTTCCAACACTTCCTGTAACAGTTGCCAGCGGAGAACGCAGCTTCTCCAAGCTGAAGTTAATAAAAACACATCTTTGCTCCCCAATGACACAGGACAGGCTGGTTGGCCTTGCAATCATCTCAATAGAGCATAAGCTTGCCCAGACTGTGGACCTTCAGCAGGAAACAGCTCAAATCTTTGCAACCAAGAAGGTTGATTATTCAAACAGATAAAAATGCCAGTGTTTACTATGCAGACAAGAAAAGTTACATTTGCTGTTCAGGTGTTTGAAAGTTAAGTGTTACTTAAAATTTTTGAACAAGGCATTTTAAGTTGTTAGTTCTCCTTTATTGGGGTAGGTAGCAGAGCAGTACCATGAGAGGAGTAGAACAGGAAGAAGGCAGAATTGAGACCTGTCAAAGTTTTGGCCCAAGCGAAGGGTATGGGGGCGTCATTTGAGCTCCCCACCTCAGGTGCCAAAATGTTGTGGGCCGGCCCTGTCCACCTGCATTTTCTCTTACCCAGTGCTCTCTCCTGGAGGTTGGGTGACAGATATCTAGCAAGCTTGGCTTTGATCTATGGGTGATCACAAAGCTCAGTGAAATTGTTGGGCATGCTGTCTGCCTTCCATTCAGGCTAAATGAGTGTGCAATTAAATGCCCTTTTGGTTAGTGATAGCTGGAAGCCACCACCAAAGGACTTGACTGAACACAAACACAGGGTCTTGGGACTGATTGTTATTGCTGCTGTATGTGCATGTTTGAGTCAGAAACAGCCAGATGAGTGAAAAAGCCCAGGAAACAGCAAGAGAAGCCCTTGTAACATGAACCTGAGAGAAAGCTAAGAGAGAGAGCATAAGAAGGCAGCCAGACTGGGATGCCCCCCTGCAGCAGGCCATGGCACCACACAGGCATCTGACTCAGTTTCTCCTCAGTCCAACCATAAAAAGAACAGTCTCTCTCTCGGTGTCCACTTCAAAATACCACCTCTGGGTATAATTTATTCACGTACATATAGAATAGTCTATAGAACCCTCATAACAAAGCTGTTCTCCCAATTGCCACAGTAAAACAGAGAAATGTACAGCAATTTTTCAAGCTCCTCACCCATGAGCCCATCAGCAATGTCACACTGTGAGAGAGCTTTTTGGCCAGGGTGTTCATTGGAGAGAGGCTTGGAACTGTGAGCAAACAAACTGCCTCCTGTTTGTTCATTCTTTGTATATAAACAGGGTTGCATCAAAGATATACCTGATGCCATCATCATTTTCTCCTTCTACTTGAAACAACCCCCAAGAGGTAACACTCAACCCCCCCCCCCCCGACTCTCAGTTCACTTCTTACCCTTATGCTTGGAACAGTATCCCCCTCTTCTCAAGCAAGAAGCGAGTCCTACTCTTCCTTCAAATCCCTCCTTTCAAACCCGCTTCTTTCATTTAACTTCTCAGTACTGACCCTCTCCTCAATAAGGTTTGCTCCCACTTTTGAGCCTGCTTCTTTATCATTTGTATTGTACCACTCAGACAGTAATCTCACATAAGGTCAGATTCCCAGCTGGTGTAAGTCAGCATAGCTCTACTGAAGTCACTGAACCCAGTTGTACACTAGACATATATCAGTCTAACTACATTGCTCAAGGGTGTGAAAAATCCACAGTAGTTATAACTAAACTAACCCGCTGTGTAGCCATCGCTATGTTGCTAGGAAAACTTCTCCCATCGACAGAGCTACCCCCTTGGGGAGGTGGATTAACGACACCAATGGGAGCAGCTCTCCCATCAGCATAGTAGCATCTTCACTAAAGCTGTACGTGAAGACAAGCCCTCAGGAGCCATCTCTTTGTCTTCTTACAAGTGTCTGAAGTGCTATGGATGTTTATGGTGCTCTACAACAAGATGAAAAGAAATCATTTCCTGATTTGGTGTTCACTAGCAGTAAACTGTTGCAAGTTGATGAACACCATTAGTTGTCGCTATAGGTTGTTAGTTAGCACTCTTTTACCTTGTGGCATTCATCAACAACTCAAAGTTGGATAGTGGTGACATTCATCAAGGAGTTTTAAATTCCTTTTCTGTACATCCATTTAATAGAGAAACAGAAATCAACTGAATACATCAATATCTGCATAATAGCAAGTTGCTTATTTATCCTGGCTTTGTACGATTAGTGTGTTGAAAGATTATCCCACCAAAAACCAAAAAAAAAAAAAAAAAGTTTCCGTTTTTCCCTAGATCAACAAAGAAACTTATGCAAGCTTTTCTACAAAAGACCCAGGCATACTAATATTGAATCAACCTTTCTGGTTTTAATTAAAAAATGTGTTATGAATACACACTAGTAAGCCAAAGATAGTATGAAAAACTGTTTCTTGTTTGAATAGTTTAGATGATCATTCTGCAGCAGGAAACTGTTGCATTAATCATCGAAGAACAGCTCACATACAGATCAAAGTATCTGACATCATCCCCTGACTCCTGATCTAGACACAACGAGGCAACAGCACCAATAGCACACAATGAGCTGGCAAACGCCGAACCATTTGGAGAAGTTCAGGGGTGCACATTAAGCCAAGGCATTTTTCAGAAAGCAATTCCTTGGCTTGGAGACATTCTGGATGTTGTAGACAAAAGCTTGTTTTCTGATATTTTAATAGGTGAATAAGCAAATGAAAAAGAATTCTAGATCTCAGAATGAGATTCTAGATGTAATTTTTTAAAAAAAATTGGTATTGAAATAGTTTACAATAGGACACAACTTTTTATTTACAATAATCAGCATAGCTCCATTCACTTCTATAACAGTAGGATCCATCTCAGGATCTGGCCCTATGTTTCCCCCCCTGCTTATGTTATATAGGATTAGAATTATTTGACTTTTTTAGACTTCTGAGGTGTTTGCAGCTGGTTTGCACTGACTGGTCATAAATGAACATTTATGCAATCATGTTAATAGATTAATAGATTATAAGGCAAGATAGGACAATTGTGATAATTTGGTCTGACCCTCTGTAGAATACAAGTCATAGAACTTCCCTGAATTAATCCCTGTTTGAATAAGAGCAGATCCTTTAGAAAAACATCCAATCTTGATTCAAAAATTGCTGGTGATGGAGAATCCACCACAACCCTAGGTAAGCTGTTCCAACAGTAAATTACCATCATTGTTAAAAATTTGCTCCTTATTTCAAGGCTAAACCTGTTCAGCTTCAACGTCCAGCCACTGGATCTTGTTATACCTTTGTCTTCTTGTTTGAAATGCCCTCTATCATCACATTTCTTTTCCCCATGTAGATTGTTGGATGCATTTCAGAATCTAGTTATCTAAACTACACGGGTCAGATTCTCATTTACACCAATGTTTTTCCAAAGTAACTATTAACTACATAGGTTTTACTGTTGTCTTAAAGAGCAAATTAATGCTGTCATTTAAACCACAGCTAAAGACATGGACAGCTATTTAAAGGTGTAATAAAATAATCTGAAGTGATGGATTAGTGTCATCTACTGCTGCACAGAAACAGATGGATGCTGAATACAAGTGAGTTGAAATTATTTTATATCTAATATATTATCATATTGCACCAGATAGTGAGGACAAAGGTCCAGATCCTCAGCTGGTATAAATCAGCATTGTTCCACTGTGATGTACAGAACTGTGCTGATTTACACTAACTGAGGATTTCACCCAGCATTTTGACTGGTTGGTGTCTGCACTATTTTGAATTGGAAACATGTTAGTAATTCTCTTCACTGCTGTCCAACAACTGGAAAAACTGCACAGCCAGCCATAGCAGGGTTCCCATCATTTAAGAGCCACAGCAGACTGATTAGACTTTGACAGTGTCTTACACAAACTTTGGATCTCTAAAATACACAAAAGAGGTCTCACACCCAGCAAATGCTCCTCAGAGTCTGACACTGATTCACACAGATGCCATGTAGTTTTCATGTGACAGCCAGCCACAGCAATGTTAAAGTAGCTTCAGATGCCTTATTCACATAGCCAGCCTTCCACCGCACCCACACACCACATAAAATTAAACATAAAAAGATACATTCATAGTAAGAGTTAATTTGTACTTGGTTTTGAAAACAACAGCATACTACTTGGCCATTTCTCCAAAACCCAAACAAGCAACTTTTCATATATCAGAAACAGCAGTGAACTTTCCAGCCACAGTATTGCGCTTCCGTAGAGCGAGCATTTAGGGGAATATAATTGTAAACAGATATTCACAGATATGAAACTGAATCTGTGACAAATCACAATACACAATCCCAGAGCCCAGCCTTGCTTCAAAAGGGATCTCAGTCAGTTTAAAGCCATGCTGCTATCATTTCTTTGTGAAGTAAGAAACACGCCCATTCACAGCTGAGTATTCAGAGTTTCAGCACCACACCTGATGGACAGTGCTTTGACGCTGCTTTAGCCAAACTCCTTCCCTCCAGACATACTAAACCTTCATTCTCAGACTGCAGCTCGTTTTCATTAAACTCCTATGACAAGGGATACTCACATTGTTTTCGGTCAGACAGTCTGTGGATCTCCTAAGGTTCAGCTGTTTCTCTCACTCTCAGCAGCTAGCAAAGATGGCTTTCCAGCTCTGCTTCTGATGCAACCAGTCTCTTAGTATTGTAGGCACTGTTACTGAGATAGGAGTGGTAGGCATAAGCTACTGAGCATGCCTGCACCTCACATCACACAGTAGGAAGTAGAGGAAATCCACAGATGCACACCCTCTGTAATTCAGGGCAGAATAAAGTCCTAGAGTGACTAATATAAATGGAACCCCCCCCAGCTGTCTGCATCCTGACTCCTCTAGATCTAATAATAGGGCATTTATTCTCAGCTGTGTAGTGCATGGAAATTAAAAGTATTTCCATCTTTGAATTTTTTTAAAGAATCCTTTATATCTTTTTCCTTAAACAATGGAAGCACTACTGTTCTATGTCTGTAGTTAAATTATGAGTGTAAAATCCAATTGGCAAGTGAACACTGCTGGATTAAGAGAGGGAGAGCATGCATAAATATCAGCTAGGCCAGGAAGAAAATTCCCCCAATACAATATTGCATTTGCCTCTGAACCATCCAAGATTGGCCCTGACTGGAGACAGGATGCCAGACTAGATGGACCAATTTTTTTTTCTGATCAGGTGCAGCAATGAAGCCAGACTGCAGAGGACTCGCAGCGCCTGCCAAAATACAGGGAAGAAAGTCTGCTTACCTCCACACATGTGCAATTTCTTATGCCTTCTTCTTTTTGCTCCCCCTACTGTGAGGAGTCCAAAATCCTTCTTGAATCCAATGTGTTTTCCTCTTTGTCAGTGCTTCTCTCTTTGGTTGTCCTCCTGACCATGCAAGTGAAATCCATTCTGGAAGAGAAAACACAACAAAACATTTAAATCCAGGTCACTCTGCAATCAGATAAAGGGATGAAACAGTGCAGAGAGATCATTTAACCAATGTAAATCCAGCACAGTCTCCCCATGACATGAATTTTTGTTTTAGTTGGTGTGTTATCCAACACTCCATGTAGCCAGTCTTTCCACTCACTCTTGTGGGAGCTGGCTCAGAACAGATCTATGCCTGGACAAGGGAAAGTTTTAAACAGCACAAACTATGGAGTATTTGAGAATCTAGACCTCAGAGATGGATGGGCTGGTAGTATGGAGAAGCATCTTGTTAGTCTGGTGGCAGTGGTGAGTTCCAAAGAAAGCGTTTCAGATGCAGGACCTCACGAAGGCTCATTTTCACGTCAAATTAGTGAGCAGAGGTAGAGGTCTTCACCCATCCATCTACCCACATATTCTGCTAAACCCTGCCAGTTTGTAACCCCACACTGTTTCCTGGTGAGTGGAACAATATATGCCCCATAATAGTTAGCTAAAGAAATAGATTGGGGAGCATAAAACACACCAGAACCCAATCGAAGGGAAATAGAGTGCTATGAAAAAGCCCAGCTTTGGGGTCATCTGATATTTTCTTAGATCCTAAGTGCCAAATCCTGCTGTCATAGCAGTGCTTTGTACATGGGACCTACCAGGAAGCTGAGGGGATGAAATCCTCCTAGCCCAAATGTTACACATGTATTGCAGCCAGGGGATCCATATAGCAATGGACCCAACAGTCACAGCCTCTTTTTCCCCACGCCCCAGTATTTAAATCCCCGCCGGGCACTGACTTGAAGACCAGGATGTAGAGAAAATGAAAAGCAATTCAGAAAAAAAGCTAGTCAACCTTTTCCAAATCTAAAAGCTTCAAGCAGGCTCAGGTTTGCATTGGAGTTTGGACATAGGTCCAGAATGGTTCATGTTTTAATCCAAAGCAATTAACCCATTTTCTTAATATTATATATTACAAAGCATGTTCCTTAAAAAGAGAAAACAACCACCCATAAGAGTCCCAAGCTAAAATGATCACAGGAGCAGCAGGTGGGTATTAAGTCCAGAGGTGACTGTATCAGGTAATTGCTAAATCACTTGCTTGCCCTTTGGCTTCATTTCACTGCAGATAAACACTACTTTAAACCTATATTAAGGACATTCGAACAGATCTGCTAAGGTGTGTGGCGCAATACTTACCTCCAGGATCCTGGCAAAGCTACTACACTGATTGCTTCGTCAAAGACATTGGTATATAGACATTGGTAAATACGGACATTGAGAACTCAGTTCTGCTCTGAGATGCATGGCGCAGTTCACATGAAGGGAGAGGCATGATTAGATTTCAGTTACCTGATCATCCTCGTTTCATGAGCCATAAGCAGCTACCCTGTCAAAATATCTTCAGGTTTCAAGCATCTTCAGCCACTAAAGGAAACAAATTCTCACTGCCCTCTGAGAAGCAGAGCCTATTGTAACAGCATTCTCAAACCAGACATAGTTCTCTGTTGCTGAAGAAAATCCACAGAGAAGTGGGTGATAGTTTTTTGTTAGCTTTTAAAACATAAATTGTGTCAAATACACTGGAAGGGTTGGAACTCTGTGTTCCAAGGTGGAAGAGCTTGGTGTAGCTCGAAAGCTTCTCTCTCTCTCACTAATAGATAGAAGTTGGTCCAATAAAAGATATTACCTCCCCCCATGCCGTCTTTCCAAAGGTGGGGTATTCCTGGCTACTGTGGGCCAGGCTATCAGAGGCTTTTGTCTTTCTAGGAAGAGATGCAGAGACACCCTGTGGTGGCTGAAAGTATATGAGAAGAGTGCGTCAAATAGCTTATTTGATGATTTTTTGCAATATGTTTCAAATAAAGTCTTGTATTAGATTAGAGAGGAAGGATGATCGTGCAGTTAAGGGGGAGTTCCTGTGATGCTGGGCAAGTAATTTCATCACTCTGTCCCTCAGTGGGATGAGGATACTTTCCTGTTTCTTACCCTTTGAATTGCTATTTGGGACCAGTGATGCTCTCTCACTATGGATACATGCAATGTCTAACACAGTGGGGCTCCTACCTTGTTGAGGGCCTCTGAGTTCTACTGAGAATACCTGAGGAAAAGCAAATGGGCTGTGTCTGTATGGTAGTCTTCTGTCTTCCTATCCTGACAGTCTTCCCAAGCTGGGGTAAAATCATACTTAGGTAACAGCCGCGGTAAAACTGGTCTGGGAATGTTTTTAAACTGATAAATAAATATTTCTTTCCTGGGCTGAGGCCACGTGCACAAACATGGCAGTGTCAAGGCCACTTACTAATGGACATACTAGCAGCACACAGGCTACACAAGTAGAAACAAAGGTACCAGTCTAATAAAACACACTCTGAGAGAGGAGTCTTTAACACACACTCATGTCTTGTAGTGCTAGTAGAGAGCCGTTCACTCGGGCATTTTGCGCCAGAATAGCTAGAGATGGAAGAGAGTTGTCAATTTGGTCCATGTCACTTGGCCTTAGGCAATATTATACATCTGTTCAGAGCTGGATGTCCTTAATTCCCCCTAACCTAATACCTTGATAGCACTCTTTAACCAACAAAGCAGCTATATCAGGAATTATGAAGAAAGCCTTCAGATGGAATCACTAAGCCCTGGTCTACACTAGGACTTTAGGTCGAATTTAGCAGCGTTAAATCGATGTAAACCTGCACCCGTCCACACAATGAAGCCCTTTATTTCGACTTAAAGCGCTCTTAAAATCAATTTCCTTACTCCACGCTTAAATTGATTAGCGCTTAAATCGACGTTGCTGGCTCGAATTTGGGGTATTGTGGACTCAATTCGATCGTATTGGCCTCCGGGAGCTATCCCAGAGTGCTCCATTATGACCGCTCTGGACAGCACTCTCAACTCAGATGCACTGGCCAGGTAGACAGGAAAAGAACCGCGAACTTTTAAATCTCATTTCCTGTTTGGCCAGCGTGGCAAGCTGCAGGTGACCATGCAGAGCTCATCAGCACAGGTGACCATGATGGAGTCCCAGAATTGCAAAAGAGCTCCAGCATGGACCGAACGGGAGGTATGGGATCTGATCGCTGTTTGGAGAGAGGAATCCGTGCTATCAGAACTCCGTTCCAGTTTTTGAAATGCCAAAACCTCTGTCAAAATCTCCCAGGGCATGAAGGACAGAGGCCATAACAGGGACCCGAAGCAGTGCCGCGTGAAACTGAAGGAGCTGAGCGAGGCAAGCCTACCAGAAAACCAGAGAGGCGAACGGCCGCTCCGGGTCAGAGCCCCAAACATGCCATTTCTATGATGAGCTGCATGCCATTTTAGGGGGTTCAGCCACCACTACCCCAGCCGTGTTGTTTGACTCCTTCAATGGAGATGGAGGCAATATGGAAGCAGGTTTTGGGGACGAAGAAGATGATGATGATGATGAGGTTGTAGATAGCTCACAGCAAGCAAGCGGAGAAACCGGTTTTCCCAAAGGCCAGGAACTGTTTCTCACCCTGGACCTGGAGCCAGTACCCCTCAAACCCACCCAAGGCTGCTTCCTGGACCCAGCAGGCAGAGAAGGGACCTCTGGTGAGTGTACCTTTTAAAATACTATACATGGTTTAAAAGCAAGCATGTGAAAGGATTACTTTGCCCTGGCATTCGCGGTTCTCCTAGATGTACTCCTAAAGCCTTTGCAAAAGGTTTCTGGGGAGGACAGCCTTATTGTGTCTTTAATGGTAGGACACTTTACCACTCCAGGCCAGTAACTCGTACTCGGGAATCATTGTAGAACAAAGCATTGCAGTGTATGTTTGCTGGCATTCAAACAACATCCGTTCTTTATCTCTGTGTTATTCTCAGGAGAGTGAGATATAATTCATGGTCACCTGGTTGAAATAGAGTGCTTTTCTTCAGGGGACACTCAGAGGAGCCCATTCCTGCTGGGCTGTTTGCCTGTGGCTAAACAGAAATGTTCCCCGCTGTTAGCCACAGGGAGGGGGGAGGGTTGAGGGGGTAGCCACGCGGTGGGGGAAGGCAAAATTCGACCTTGTAACGAAAGCACATGTGCTATGTATGTAATGTTAACAGCAAGGATTACCCTGAAAGAGTGTAGCCACTGTTTTATAAAATGTGTCTTTTTAAATACTGCTGTCCCTTTTTTTTCTCCACCAGCTGCATGTGTTTCAATGATCACAGGATCTTCTCCTTCCCAGAGGCTAGTGAAGCTTAGAAAGAAAAAAAAACGCACTCGCGATGAAATGTTCTCCGAGCTCATGCTGTCCTCCCACACTGACAGAGCACAGACGAATGCGTGGAGGCAAATAATGTCAGAGTGCAGGAAAGCACAAAATGACCGGGAGGAGAGGTGGCAGGCTGAAGAGAGTAAGTGGCGGGCTGAAGAGAGGGCTGAAGCTCAAATGTGGCGGCAGCGTGATGAGAGGAGGCAGGATTCAATGCTGAGGCTGCTGGCGGACCAAACCAGTATGCTCCAATGTATGGTTGAGCTGCAGCAAAGGCAGCTGGAGCACAGACTGCCACTGCAGCCCCTGAGTAACCAACCGCCCTCCTCCCCAAGTTCCATAGCCTCCACACCCAGACGCTCAAGAACGCGGTGGGGGGGCCTCCAGCCAACCAGCCACCTCACCACAGAGGACTGCCCAAAAAAAAGAAGGCTGTCATTCAATAAATTTTAAAGTTGTAAACTTTTAAAGTGCTGTGCTTAAAGTGCTGTGTGGCATTTTCCTTCCCTCCTCCACCACCCCTCCTGGGCTACCTTGGTAGTCATCCCCCTATTTGTGTGATGAATGAATAAAGAATGCATGAATGTGAAGCAACAATGACTTTATTGCCTCTGCAAGCGGTGATTGACGGTAGGAGGAGCGGGTGGTTAGCTTACAGGGAAGTAGAGTGAACCAAGGGGCAGGGGGTTTCATCAAGGAGAAACAAACAGAACTTTCACACCGTAGCCTGGCCAGTCATGAAACTGGTTTTCAAAGCTTCTCTGATGCGTACCGTGCCCTCCTGTGCTCTTCTAACTGCCCTGGTGTCTGGCTGCGCGTAACCAGCAGCCAGGCGATTTGCCTCAACCTCCCACCCCGCCATAAACGTCTCCCCCTTACTCTCACAGATATTGTGGAGCACGCAGCAAGCAGTAATAACAGTGGGAATATTGGTTTTGCTGAGGTCTAACCGAGCCAGTAAACTGCGCCAGCGCGCCTTTAAACGTCCAAATGCACATTCTACCACCATTCTGCACCTGCTCAGCCTGTAGTTGAACAGCTCCTGACTACTGTCCAGGCTGCCTGTGTACGGCTTCATGAGCCATGGCATTAAGGGGTAGGCTGGGTCCCCAAGGATACATATAGGCATTTCAACATCCCCAACGGTTATTTTCTGGTCTGGGAATAAAGTCCCTTCCTGCAGCTTTTGAAACAGACCAGAGTTCCTGAAGATGCGAGCGTCATGTACCTTTCCCGGCCATCCCACGTTGATGTTGGTGAAACGTCCCTTGTGATCCACCAGAGCTTGCAGCACTATCGAAAAGTACCCCTTGCGGTTTATGTACTCGGCAGCTTGGTGCTCCGGTGCCAAGATAGGGATATGGGTTCCGTCTATGGTCCCACCACAGTTAGGGAATCCCATTGCAGCAAAGCCATCCACTATGACCTGCACATTTCCCAGGGTCACTACCCTTGATATCAGCAGATCTTTGATTGCGTGGGCTACTTGCATCACAGCAGCCCCCACAGTAGATTTGCCCACTCCAAATTGATTCCCAACTGACCGGTAGCTGTCTGGCATTGCAAGCTTCCACAGGGCTATCGCCACTCGCTTCTCATCTGTGAGGGCTGCTCTCATCTTGGTATTCATGCGCTTCAGGGCAGGGGAAAGCAAGTCACAAAGTTCCATGAAAGTGCCCTTACACATGCGAAAGTTTCGCAGCCACTGGGAATCGTCCCAGACCTGCAACACTATGCGGTCCCACCAGTCTGTGCTTGTTTCCTGAGCCCAGAATCGGCGTTCCACAGCATGAACCTGCCCCATTAGCACCATGATGCATGCATTGGCAGGGCCCATGCTTTCAGAGAAATCTGTGTCCATGTCCTGATCACTCACGTGAACGTGCTGACGTCGCCTCCTCGCCCGGTATCGCTTTGCCAGGCTCCGGAGCTGCATATACTGCTGGATAATGCGTGTGGTGTTTAATGTGCTCCTAATTGCCAAAGTGAGCTGAGTGGCCTCCATGCTTGCCTTGGTATGGCGTCCGCACAGAAAAAAGGCGCGGAACGATTGTCTGCCGTTGCTCTGACGGAGGGAGGGGCGACTGACGTCATGGCTTACAGGGTTGGCTTCAGGGAGCTAAAATCAACAAAGGGGGTGTCTTTACATTAAGGAGTATTTCAGGCAGGACTTCACAGAGGGTTCCAATAGGAAATGGTGCATCTAAGTTATTGTTCTTATTGGAACAAGAAGGTTAGCCTGGCCTCTGATTGATACATGGCTAGATTTACCTCGCTGCACCTTCTCTGTGAGTGACTGCAGTGTGACCTAGAAGAATGAGTCCCCTAGACGGGGGAGGGGAGGAAGCAAATGAATACAGAACAAATCTGGTCTATTTCTTGTTTTGATCCACTCCATCTATCTTTTACATCTTTGGCTGGCAGCAGACGGTGCAGAAGGACTGCATGCCATCCACATCTCATGGCTGCTCAGCAGAAGATGGTACAGTACGACTGCTAGCAATCCTCATCTCTTGCCTGCCTGGCAGAAGATGGTACAGTACGACTGCTAGCAATCCGTATCGCCTGCCTGCTCACCATAAGACGGTTCAATAGGACTGACTGCAGGACTAAAGTGAATGACCTGGTCAAGTCACTCCAAATTTAGTCCCTGCGCCCATGTCTGTCCAGGCGCTCCCAGCCGACGTGGCCAGGAGCACCTCGGACATGACGATGACGGCTACCAGTCGTACTGTACCGTCTGCTGCCACAAGGCAATGGGTTGCTGCTACTGTGTAGCAATGCCATACCGCGTCTGCCAACACCCAGGAGTCATAGGGTGACGGTTACCTGAGCGGGCTCCATGCTTGCCATGGTATGGCGTCTGCACAGGTAACTCAGGAAAAAAGGCGCGAAACGATTGTCTGCCCTTGCTTTCACGGAGGGAGGGAGGGAACGGGGGCCTGATGATATGTACCCAGAACCACCCGCGACAATGTTTTAGCCCCATCAGGCATTGGGATCTCAACCCAGAATTCCAATGGGCAGCAGAGACTGCGGGAACTGTGGAATAGCTACCCACAGTGCAACGCTCCGGAAGTCAACTCTAGCCTCGGTACTGTGGAAGCGCTCCGCCGAGTTAATGCACTTAATGCACTTAGAGCATTTTCTGTGAGGACACACACACTCGAATATATAAAACCGATTTCTAAAAAAACAACTTCTATAAATTCAACCTTATTCCGTAGTTTAGACATACCCTGAGTATCAATGATCAAACAGCATTCCAAGGCTCTGAAGGTACCCTGCCTTTCTTGCCATTACTTAGAGCTAATACAGAATTATAGCATTTAATTACTTGGAAATGCTGTTTTGTGTCTGTGTCCCCAAAAATCTATAGTTGTTCCACCTGAAGACTATTAGTCTTCTCCTAGCTTTTTTTAAGTAGGATCCAGATATTAGAGACACTTTGCAGGCTGAAGTGCTGAGCTCTAATTGCTTTTAATTTTGTTTTAACAGTGATATTTTGGAGATTGTGTGTGTGTGTGTGTGAGGGAGCCTCTGAGGTAACCAAGAATACTTGGCCATTATTTTGGTGTATTAGGAACGCCATCAGTAAAAACACACAGACAATTAATTACAGTGTTAAAAGCAATGGAAAGCAAAAGACCCTGAAATATAAATGGGGTGGAAGAAAAGAGATAAGTGCTCAGTCATTCAGAAGCTCAGCACAGCACATAATCACATACATAACTGTAAGGACAAGAATAGTTCTATTACAAGGACTAGCTACATTAGACTAATGAGTACAGATAGTAAAGAGAATATGGGCAACTTAATCTTACTGGGCCCAGTCCTGTAAAAAATCCATATATAGGGCCTGACCAAAGTCTTTGGAACTGGGAGTCTTTCCACTGACTTCAATGGGCTTTAGAACAGGTCCATTTTGAGTACCTTCACTTTTCCATTACCTACTTTCCCATACATTTACATTGATAACCTTAATGTTACACTGATCTTCGAACTCCTGTTTAAAGAGAAAAATGAATAAGCTACCTAACTTCAGCATTAATAGTAAAATAGCTTCATCTGCAGGGCTCTGAACTCACCACTGAGAGGTAGAGGAAATTCCTGCCTCTCCAGCTGCTGCCACTTAGGTGGAGATTATGGTCTACTCTTCAAAGCTGGTTTAATAGGGAAACTTCAAATTGAGACTGCTGTATCCCTACTACAGAAAAACACGTCTTTTTTTTTAATCAGGCAGGCCTTGAATTTGAAGTAGGTTGTGGAAAGCATTAAAAACTACAGAGAGACCTGTGAGGTCTGTAAATGTCTGACACCTGCAACTTTCTTCTCTCCTTGATGTTGGGGTACTTTTTTTAGAGAATGTTTCCTTGTGCATTTCAATGAGATATTCACAACCTCTTTCATCGCAGCTTACCTCTGTTCACTCTGCACAGAGAAAACACACCAGGCCCTAGATTAATCACAGAAAGGAAGGGACTTCCCTCTGCTCTGCTAAAAAATGTGGGCAGCTGCCTACTGAGCGCAAGAGTGAGGTTAACTGCTGAGTGGCTCTGCTACTCCTGAGTTCTTCCTACTTTCCACATTCACACATGTCATAGTGTGTTCTTGGTAAGCAATTATAACTGAATTAATAAAAGTGAGAGCTAGATTGGTCCTGATTCTGCAAGGAGAGCTGTACACAAAAGACCTCTGTGCCGGCATGGAGCTGTTGTAGGATCTGGGCTGTGGACTATTGTATGCGAGGACACAAAGGCTAAAATTAAGGAAAATACATAGCTCAGCCATGATGGATTTTCTGATCACTCGCTAACTCAATAGAATGCTACCTCCTTTGCATTTATTCCTAAAAATTAGGGTTGTGTGATTTATTTTAGAAAACAATTATTGGGAAATACTTCAAACTACAACATATGGGCAGGATGGGCCGAAGCTGCTTCCCAGCAATTTGGAGCAAGTCAAACCTACTATGTGAGTCAATCAACCAAAAGTGAATGCAATTACTGAATATCAAATGTAGAGCAGAGAGACTAATTTAATCACAGAGGCCACAAGGATAGTGCTTGGAGACGAAGCAGCACAATGCGGAAATTAAGATTAATCAAATATTTTATCAGGAAAAAGAAGAAATTATTTTCAAGCAGTAGCCAAGTGCCTTCCCTGCCTGTTGCTTTATGCTAGTTCCACCTCAAGAAATCAGTTTGCTGTTCCCCTTCTCTGTCTGTACAAGATTGTTTTATTATCTCCTATTATTTGCTTTTATCAAGTGAGCATCTTTCTATTTCTTTGGAAATTAGTTTAATAGTACATGGTAGCACCTAGAACAGAGACATTTATCTTACTTAACAGCCATACCTATTATCCATAGCTTAGTTAAGTAAGAATAGCCATACTTACCCCTTCTTCTTCCCTTAGGATTTTCCAAAGCAGGTGTTTGCTCCATCTGATGGAAAGTGCCTGCTGTCTGAACTCCACAAAACCTGCTGCATTCCTGGAACATCCACAGGTTAGTACAGAAACTTGTCTATATAATTCAATTGTACATTGTTACTCATGTTGTTTTGTGATAGCAGCATAGATTTGTGAACCTGCCATCTCCTGCTCTCATTTGTTTTATTGTTGCTGTTATAGTTAAGATGAGCTGGCAGAAGGCAAAGAGGGAGAGTAAAGATGACAGCGGAGGTGATATGAAACATGGAAGGAAAAAGAGAGAGCGTCTGTTTAAGAAAAGGTTTTCTGCACTGAATTTCTTCTCTGGGCCTTCCAAGAGTAAACTGTAAGTAGGTCTGAGGCTGAATGCTCAATGACTCATGATAGACACAGTGCAGGGTCCCATAGCATAATCTTTAACTAGAGGCCGTTACTTATACGTAATACTTTTCACTTCTAAATCATCTTCTAACCAAAGCCCACAAAAAGCTTTACAAACAACCCTGTGATCTGCTTTTACAAACTGGGAAACTGAGGTATAGAAAGATTGAATGACTTATGTGGATTTGTTTCCCAGTGCCCACATTTACTTGTTGGTACCCTTGTACAGTACTTGTTAACACTGAGTTGTGACAGCCCTGGAAATCACTTCCAGGACTAACATTACTAAGCTGGTGAATCAGTGTTTGCACTGGTATTGTATCCTGGAATCACGGCAGAAGTAGGGTGACCATATGTCCCATTTTTTAAAGGGACAGTCCAGTTTTTTGGGACTTTTTCTTATATAGGCGCCTATTACCCCCCACCCCAGTCCCGTTTTTTCACAATTGCTATCTGGTCACCCTAGAGAGAAGACATGATATGGTAGCAATATATAGGTAGAGCTGAAATCAACACACAACTTTATAGGTACTTGAAAGTTGCAAGTGTGGTGAGGTGTGTGTATGATACCACATTTTGAGTTGTGGGCTTAAACTTCAGTTCTTCCCTCTGAAATATGATCATGTAAAACTGATGCCTCTTTACTCAGCAGGCTTGCTCCTTGTGTATGCTCAGACTCCTTTCTGATCACTTCAGTGACAAAAACGATTAACTGCTTTTCTACATACTTGTTAGCCCCATTGGAATGTTGATTGTTATTACCTACTACCTTTCTTAGTGTCATTCATGTCACTCCAGGTCCCTCTTAGATGAGATTAAACTGAGGGCATGCACAGTGCAGAAATTATTGTGGATTGCTAACAAATTAACTTGAAAAAATGTCCTCGCCCAACCCATAGTCCAAAGCTGCTTTCTTTGCAGCTCTGCTAAAAGTAGTCTGTCTTTGGTCATTAGACCCAGGAAATTATGATCTTAGCAAGAAGAGCATGTAAGTATCAGCAATTAGTACATTAGGCTTGATAGCCACATCAACTTGTTACATGCTTGGCACAGATTAAAATAAACTAGCCAGAAATGACACTGAGAGCCAAACTCTGTTCTAGATTACACTGGACCAAATATGGAATAACTCTATTAATGGCAGTAGGGTTACACTAGCAGAACTGGACCCTGAGACATGAGTTGCGATGGAACATGGACAGATTTTGTGGGTTACATTTGCTCTCTTCTCGGGAGCTTGTTCTGGGGACAGAACAGGGTAAGAATTCAATTTCAATATAATGATAAAAACAGGAAAATCATGCTTTCCAAGACAAGGAGGCCTCAAACTAATCTGAAAGTGAGGACAGCTGAAAATGGAATAGAGATTTTTCCAAATTTGTTATAAAAAGCAGTACTGTTCTAGCTGCCCACTCTCTCAGTATTTTACTACACCAACAAGCTGACATAACAGCGCCAGTCCTCACATGGATTGAATGTATTTCTAAGGATCCTACTGTCTCGGTACATAGAAGTACCAATAAGCCCCGATCCCGCAAACACTGTTTGAGGACTATTCATGTAAGTGCTTGCAGGATTGAGACCTCAGTTAGCATTCAACTCAGTGGAAGGACACTGTTATACTCAGGTCATTAGTATTCATTTTTGTGAGTGCTAGCAGTGTCCCTTTTAAGCTTTTCCAGTTGTCTCTGTTGAAGGACAGAGCATTGTCATGTTTTCCTGCTAGTCGCTGAAGCTGCATGTGAGTTCACAAATGCAAATGGGCACTTTGTAGGATATATTTGGACTTTGTTTTACTAACTAGGGCCTGATGCCTGCAACGATCTCTGCACGGGCAGACCCCTGCACCGAGCCCTATGGAAGTCTGCACATGGGACTCCTTGCAGGGTCAGCTCCATGGAAAGTGCATATGTGTGGCTGTGTGTAGTGCCAAAGCGAAACTGCTGTTCTAAATTAAAGCCTCTTTCAAGATACCTGCAGTAACTTTCACTGAAAGAGGGCATTCAAGACAGCTTTGTTCTACAATTTTAAAACAAGCAGCTCAAAAATTCCAGCTTTGAAAAAGCAAGGTCTGTGACCTGTAGCATATTGTAAGTACCAGACTCTGCTTATTCCTTCCACACACATATTCTTCAATGGTGTTTAAATATGGCACCTGTTGTTTAGAACGTGCCACAGAGAAAACCTCGAGGGGTGGGGGGGTCGGGGTTAAAAATAGGGCATTAACAGCTTCTGCTAAGCTCATTTTGCTATCAAAACTTTATAGGTTAAATTTGTCACTGTTTTCCTTCTATTCCAGCCCTCAGGGGAGGAATCGGGTTTTTGAGGACAAGAAGAGATGTTTACACAGGAAAGGTTCCAAAAAAATGAAGCCCCCAAGGGAGGAAATGTGTTCTCTAAGGCAGCCACACTCGGGGAAAATGTGTCCGAAATGTGAAATCATCATCTGCCGGAAGTGTGAGACACTGCACTCAGAAAGCAGTTTCATTGCCCACAGCTTATTGGATCACTATGACCGAGGAGACGCCTGCTGCAGTACTGTATTCCCCAAAGGCCATCATGGAAATAGGGGTGATCAAGGACTCACAGTAGATTCCTTGTTTATGCAAGATGTTGAAGCTCCAAAACATTAAAACTCCAGCCCTACACTTGGATCCATATAGGCTCAGCTTGGAGTTGGCATGGATCTGAAAGCAGGACTGGGGTCTAAAATTGCATTGCATGCTTGCTACATATACCAGCTGCACATTGAATAACCTAAATATTGTGAGCTCTTCATATGTAAAGTAGTTTATAAGTGTGTGAGCTGAAAGCTTTTTAGGCCTACTAGGACCTATGTTTGCTCCGTAATAGCATCCTCTTAAAATGGATAGCATTCTCCATGCCACTCTCTATGAAACAGGTTAATCAGCTGCAGCAGGAGTAGTGCAGAATCCTAGATGCAGATCTTGACAGTGAATGAAGAATTTTGGCTTATATTTGTTGGTAAGGTGTAGGGCTGTTCAGAGGTTTTTTTTATTACTGATCTGGCATATTAAACAGTTTTTTTTTTATTTATTTTTAAACTGCATGAGCATGTATGTGAAATCAGAGAGACAGCCTTAGTGTCTCAAGTCTTCTGTTTATCCACAGGAATCCTTACATCCCTCCATTTCCCCACAAGCCATCCTCCCATACCCTCTAGTTCAGGGACCCTCTGTAGCTTCTCTCACCATCTTCCCATGCCTGGGGCTCTGTCTGTCCATTCCCTGCCCCCTATCAGCAGACAGGGTGTATGATCTCCCAGGTTATCATTCCCCACTCTTCCCCCTCATGCCAGCAGCTGTGCACACCCCCATTCCCCTTATCCCTCAAAGCAGGTGCTATCCCCTCCTCTGCACATACAAGGGTCTCCCAACTCCTCCCCCACCCCCACCCCGCAATGGCAGGGGCTGTGTGCACCCTCCATTGTCTCCTTTCTGTCACGGAGATGAGTCATTCAGTGTGTCAACATACTAAACTCTATTAGGAGGATAGGCAGAGAGGCTAGAGTGGAAGGTGGTGTTTGTATTACTGCAGCACCTACCAACCCCAGTCATGGACCAGGATCCCACTGCACTAGGAGCTGTACCAACAAAGAATCAGAAGGTGCCATTAGTTTGACGTACAGACAATTGTAAAGGTGCTTGAAGCTGTGGTTCTGCTAAACAGAGGGCAGGGGCACTTCTTACATCTCCCATGTTTCCCCTTAGGGTTTTGCCCTTCTATGCCCCCAAATAGTGTTCTGCCCCCTACTGTCCCCAACATGCATTGAAATTGTAGAATTGACTGGCTGTGGCATTCAAAATTTATATTGCAGACAGACAAAGAGAAATGGTGTTTAAAGCATCCCACGTGTAGCTAATCAGAGTAGAACACTGTGTATCTGTTCTATTGAAGTGAAACAAATTACAGATGGGGCCTAGCTGCCCATGTCATACTAGGATAACCATCTTCTATCTCAGATGCTCCCATTAGCAGTTAAGGCTCGATCCTGCACCTGTAAGAGAGTCTACATTGCTACCATGGTCCGTGGGAGTTGAGAGCATTCAAGCACTTGATAGGGTTAGCTTTAGTTGTGTAAAATGGGCATCTGAGCAAAATTCTACTCTGAGTGATCAAATGTGGCAGATGGCTGTAGGCGTAAGGAGCCCATATCCGAAGAGAAGTTCAGTTATATGCCCAAGCAGTAAAAGTTCATCTCTGATCAACCTTTTTGTTATCCCCCTAAACACAGAAGATTATTCTAAGACATAACATGCTGATCTGCAGGGAGCATCTCGAAGAACAGCTTTCTTTGTATTATTAGAGCACACAAAATGTACCCGAATGCACTTTTGCTTTTGTGCCTGAAAACGTTGTCAATGATACAGTTTGTATGATCATGGTCATGGTACTGAATTGCAGCTTGCAGACACAAAATGCCTTGCTTTCCTAGCCAGGTGGAGAGTGGTTTGCCAACCACCTTAGAACTGGAAAAGAAACCGAATGGTACTAAATCTTACCCTTATAAAGAAATGACTTTAAACACTTACTAAATAGGGGCAGTTTTGAGAACTCAGTGTGTGGGAGATTCAGACAGATAGGCTATGCCTTGTATGTATGTTATTAATAGCAGCCAGTAACAGTTATTGTACTTATTTGAAAAAAACAATATTCTTTAATAAAGCTGAAGCCTCTGTGTGCCTATGTCAGTGTTGTAACTCATCTCATGAAAAATGCAACACACAGATTTTTAAGTGCAGGTTCCTCAGATCATAGACAAACATCTCAGTCCATTTACCCTGAGAAAAAGCCTTAAGGTGGCTCGTGAAAAGAGTTTTCAGACAAAATGTGAAAGATTCAATTTTATTTCCTGTTTAAATGTTCATGGTTCATTTTTTGCTCTCCTGGTTACGAATTTTGGTTGGGGTGGAGGGATTTAATTCCACAGCTTCCACTGATACTAAAGGGAGTTGTGTTGCCCATCGCAGCTTTGGAAAAAACTCAGCCTCTGCTCTTATTCACAGAAAAATCACTAGAGAGCATGTGTATATTTTCTTTAAAAAACCCAAACAAGTAAGTAGGCATGGAGACCACCAGCTTTGTAAAATCTTGGGGGAGAAGCTATTTTCTTTACTATTTTGCCTGGATTGGGGTTCACAGTTGCTACAATAATAGGTATCCTTATCCCTTGCAGGGGTCCTTTTAGGTCAGTTTTCGGGTACAGTGGGGCAGCTTGTACTGATGCATGTGCTCTACCATGGTCTCTAACTAGAGAATTTCATTTTCCGAGATCATTACTCATCTCCCAGCACCATTACTCAAGGTGAATTGTTTTAAAGATTACAAAAAAGGTTGACATGTATGAACATGTAATTTCATCTTTAGTATTAAAGACAGGTGATAGTGTTAGATTAATACAGTATATTAAAAAGATTGATAATCAGAATACTGATTGCACACATTAAGAACAACATTTGAAATCACATCTTTGTTTTACTGAAAAGGAATAAAATCATCATAGTCTGACACTATAATAACTAAGTCTCTACTAGCTAATTATCTGATTTCAATAGTTCCAACAAACCAAATAATAGGATCAGGTTATATTATGAATAGTCATATTAGATGATCTGAATCAATTCAGACTGTTTAAAAATGATATGCGGTAAGAGTTATGAAATCAACATAAATATACACAGCTGTGAGGGAGTGAAAGGGAAGCTGCCTCCCTTGGAACACAAATATGAGTTGGCACTTAACAAGCAAATACCTAGATGGACAGTTGTGAACATCTGCCACCTTCAAGCAGTGAGTGCAGGAAGAGAGGGAAGGAATATACAGAAGATGAAGCACCTTTAGGGAGCAGCATAGCTACCACACAATTAAGAAGTCAAACAAGAGAGGAGATGACAAAACAATTTACAATTTATGCTCTGGAAAAGGGTGCTATTACAGCTTATTTATCTTAGGTCTGGGTGTCTAGGTGTATCTTCTCTTCTACAAACATGAGCGACTGCAGCTAAAGGGACTGCTTTAACAAAGGGGAATATTTTTTTAAACAGCAAACGGTACATAACAGGGTAACTTATTACAATTACCCTCCTCAACATCTACTTAAAATAATGTGAAACTTCATGAATCAGAAGATGTTTCAGTCTCATAATTTGTAGTCAGGATTCCATGTATTTGACAGCAGTGGAATTTAGGTCTTGCTGTAGATTTAAACTATACAATCTAAGCTTTTCATTCACCTGATAACTATGTCTAGTCACCTATCTATAATAATTATTTGAGGGTGTCAACAAACATGTGCACCAGGGTGATACAGTGTACTTGCACTTTCAGAAAGCCTTTGACAAGGTTCCCCACCAAAGGCTCATAAGTCAAGGTGTAAGAGGGAAGGTCTTCTCATCGATCAGTAACTGCTTAAAAGGTAGGGAACAAAGGGTAGGAATAAATTATCAGCTTTCACAGTGGAGAAAGATAAATAGCAGGGTCCCCCAAGGATCTGTATTGGGACCAGTGCTGTTCAACATATTCATAAATGATCTGGAAAATGGGGTAAACAGTGAGGTGGCAAAGCTGGCAGATAATACAAAATTACTCAAGATAGTTAAGTTCACAGCTGACTGTGAAGAGTACAAATGGATCTTCCAAAGCTGGGCAACAAAAAGGCAAATGAAATTCAATGTTGATAAATGAAAACTAATGTACAGTGGAAAACAATCCCAACTCTACATACAAAATTATGGGGATCTAAATTAGTCATTCCCTCTCAAAGTACTCTTGGAGTCATTCTGGATAGTCCTCTGAAAACAGCTGCTCAGTGTGCTTCAGCAGTCAAAAAAGCTAACAGCATGTTAGGAACCATTAGGAAAGGGATAGATAAGACAAAAATATCATAATGCAACTATATAAATCCAGGGTACATCCACATGTTGAATACTGCATTCGGTTCTGGTCGCCTCAAAAAAGATATTAGAATTGGAAAAAGTACAGAGAAAGGCAAGAAAAATGAGTAGCGGTATGGAATAGCTTCCATATGACAAGAGATTAATAGGACAGACTGTTCAGCTTGGAAAAGAGACTACTACAGGGGGATATGATAGAGATTTATGAAATCATGAATGGTGCAGAGAAGGTGAACAAGAAAGTGTTTACTCCTTCACATAACACAAGAAACAGGTGTCACCCAATGAAATTAAAAGGCAGCAGGTTTAAAACAAACATAAGAAAGTACTTCACACAATGCACAATCAACTTGTAGAACTCATTGCTGGGGATGCAGTGAAGGCCAAAAGTATAACTGTGTTCAAAAAAGAATTAGATGAATTCATGGACGAGAGGTCCATCTATGGCTATTCGACAAGATGGTCAGGGATGCAACCACATGTTCTGGGTGTCCCTAGCCTCTGACTGCCAGAAACTGGGACTGGAGGACAGGGGATGGATCACTCAAAAACGGCCCTGTTCTGTTCATTCCCTCTGAAGCATCTGACCACTGTCAGAAGACATGATACTGGGCTAGATGGACCCACGTCTGACCCAATATGATCATTTTTATATTCTTAGTCCTCATCATTGAGGAAAATCTTGAAACTGTCAAACAAGTGTAATCTGATGCCGTGATGTCTACTGGAGACTGCAATCAGCCTAAAACAACAGCTGTCAGTGGGGTGAATGGCCATTTACCTCAATGGGATGTTTACACCAACACCTAACAAACGACTATTTAAAATGTCAATGTAGCTAATTACTTCTCTGCTGATGATTTTAGCGGAACTATCCAGCTACTGCTCCCACTAGCCTCCCCTATGTCAAGGGCCCAAGAATTCCTACCTAGATGACAAAATCTCCAGCCTTTCTGTCTCTCTTGCCACCTTCTCCAAAGCAGGTGTGTTTTCTCAGCAAAAAACGTGCAGCACATTACAAACTGAAACTTGAAGGACAGCCTAAAATTCAATTTATGAACATAAATAGGGGAAATTAATATATCATTATTATTTAGTTAATTAAGACACTCCATTTTTAAATTTAAATGAAGCTGTCACAAAAGTCTCCAGGCTGCTGAGGAATTCAGGAACCTTGCTGCAGCCTTTGGCTCCAGTTCACTGCACAGTGCCTTGGGTCTTTATTTATTTAAAAGAAGGGACCTTGTATGGTGTGAAAAGTTTACCTCAGTCACTCAAATACATACTACTTAAAGTGTGGTTCTTCTCTTACTCTGGAAAACCAGTACCCCAAAATTTCATGGTTGCATTTCAATAATTTCCCGACCAAGATGGCTCAGTTTACAAATTGAAAGAGATGATTTTTCTAACTGCTAGCAATGAAAACAACTCCAGTTTGCCTCTCAGATTCTAGAGTTTTCTGGCTCATTCATTGCCAACCACAAATATGGGGAAAATAAACGATAATCATGAAGGCAGGGAGGTGCAAGGATGCTCCAGTACAAGCGCCAGTACAAGGTCTAGTGTTCCCTGGGATGCTAGTTGCACCAAAAGGAAGCAGGGAACAGATGGGGCTATTTATCTATCTCAGGTACTTATATACCCTCCATTAGAAGTATCTGAGTGCCTCACAATCTTTAATGTACATATGCTCACAAACCCCCTGTGAGGTAGGTAAGTGTTATCCACATTTTACAGATGGGGAATTGAGGAAGAGAGAGAATTAGTTATTTGCGCAAGGTCACTCAAGAAGTCTATGGTGGACCAGGAAATTCAATGGCTTCCCAAATCCTAGGCTAGTGCCCTAACCAGCGGGCTATCATTCCTCCTGTCATGGCCCTGCAATACTTGTGCACCAGACAGGAATAATGCAATATGTGCATTCCCCACTGTGCTCTCGGGAGTTTTCGGAGAGATTGGACTTCCCTGAAGCTCAGTCCCTCCCAGAAGTACTGCAGTATGGCTCCACATGATCTCTAATGCAGGCCTCTACCTATCAGAGCTACATTAACCCTGAGTAATCTGGGTAATCTGCCTTGTTGTATAGCAAAACTAAACATGTCCAGCAATGGTTCTGCTGACTCAACTGAGCAATGGTTATAGATGTTAATTTTTAGGCAGTGAATTGGTAGAGGCTGATGATCTGTCTCCCTTTAGGGTGAAGACAGATTTGTGGCCATTGGAGTAGTTTTTCTTCTCCCTTCTTCCTGTCTGCTCCTAAAAGCAGAGGGATGATATGGTACATGGTTACCAAAAGTAGACAGGCAATTAAAACAATTGATATGTTAGCATATTAACACAACAGGCTTTACCAGAAACATCACTAGCAGCAAAGAACATGGAACATACCCAACAGTCGGGGCAAAACAACATTTCAGTCCTTTCATATCTGACAAAAGAGAACAAACCAAGTACAAAATGCTGTACTTCTAACTGGCTTAGATTTGGTGTTTGGTCTTTAAAGAGGACAAAATAATTCACGCTATGAACAAAGTAAAATAATCTTTAATGAAATTCCTGTGTAAAACAATTGTTTAGTCCAAAAGGTAAATATATATTTAATTCTCTTTCAAATGTCAACACAAATTGAGAGCTACCAGTGGTCTTTGGAGAACAAACAGTAGTTAAGTTCCATCTTGCTAATGTTCAGAAACAGTATATGTTACACCTTTAAAACAGCAGTTTCTATTGCACGTATCACAATTGCTCTCCATGTAGGCACCTAAAAAACTGATACCTCACTAAATAAATTAAAACAAATCCAGTTTCTTTAGCAACCATTTTAAACTGAACACAAATATCCTGGAAAAGTAATATTACTGCAGGCTTTTAATAAATACAGTAAGAACAGATTTATGACTCCTCACTGGTGTTTTACAACATGTTGAATTTTAAGTATGGACTTTATTTTTTATAAAATCTTAAGTACCGACCTGGTGGTACAATTTCCTTATTATTTTGGTACATATGCTCTGTTAATCAGTATTTGTATTATATTTAAGTAAAATTTTCCATATACTGTACATACTTTACACAGTGGGTTTGTGTGTGCATCAGTGTTATGAACTTAAATGGAAGACTGAGTCAAGCAACTCTTTGCAGACAGATGAAATAACTTTGCTTTTTGCAAAGAGTTAAAAAACAGATTTAATTGAAGACAATACACCTTTTCGGAGGGATTTTCAAAAGCATTCAGCAGTGGCCTAATTGCTCCCAGTGAAGTCAGTGGGAGCAAAGTTAGGCCAACACTAAGTGCTTTTGAAGAACTCCCATTAGAAATCTTACAAATATCTAGATACTGTTCTTTCAGCAGCAGTACAAGACTTTAAGCACCTCCCTGTAGTACAATAACTGTGGCTACTCTTTACAGTAGAATTAATTAATGCATTTATGCAAGTATGGCAGATTTCATATGAAAAAATATATACAGTATGTTTAGAATTAAGATATCAAAAACTTCCGCCCTTCTTTTAAGCCCCAATTTTAAAACAATGAGCAGTTTCATAAGAGGTCTCCAAGCCTCCCGAGTGTGTAGAGTACATTAGCCCAAAATACAAAAACAAATATTTACACTTTCTTAAAGTACCAAATAATTAAAAAAAGAAAAAAAAGAAAGTATCTAGTAGCTCTCAGCGTGCAAAGTCAGCAGGAACTGATTATCCAGGATATTTACTATTTGTTCAGAAAGTCTTGGGATCAAGCATTCAGAAGCAGAGTGCAAAAGAATCAGCAATTATTCAGGCCACTTCCTTTTTTCTGTTTTGAAATACATTTTGTTGGTCAAGCCTACAGTTCCCTTTTTAAACACTTATTGTCAGAGTAACATTCAGTTTAGTGCAAATCTAAAAACCACCTAGGATCTGTAATCTTTTCGAACAGTGTGAGCCATCCAGTTCACTTTAGTAGTCCAACTTTCCCGGAGCGCTTCATCAAATTTTTGCTTAAATTGTTTTAGCGCTTCTTCCTCACTCTTCCCTAAGGCAAGAGAGTCCTAAAAACAAAAAGGAAACAAAAAGGTACTGTTGGGAATTTAAAATCCAGTTACGTCCCGTCCCCCAGCATTTTTAATTTTTCTAAATCACATTCTTCCTTCTCTACTATAAACCTTTAAAATCCATTATTCATTTATCAACATACAGTGATATTTTCTGGACTTAAATGATAGAAAAAAGAGGAAATCACAGGTTTTTTTGAGAAACTAACCAACTTTGGCCAGTGTTTGCTGTTAAAGCAACAAAACAATGGCTAAAGAAGAACATGGCACTAATTTGCAGTTCAGTAACTAAAAGTTATGAGTGACATACAGGCAGATGGCAACTCAACGTTGGCAAAAAAGAAATGAACTGTCGGAGAATATAAAAAAGTGACAGCCAGGAAAAGCTGGTATGAAAAATGTACTTTTACCTGAGTGATGCAATTTGCAACATGCTGTACTGTTCTGTTTTGAAAAGCATTCCACTAGCCCTCTCATATGAACGTGAACTACCTACCTAGATGATAAGATACTTTTAAAACAATTTCTTTATTTTGACTCAGAAATTAAGAAAAACCTTTTTCTTTACAGCACTATCTTCATCAACCAATCTGTGGGGTCATAAAAAAAAACTTCTTAGGGTATTCAAGCACCTTCAATTCCCACTGATCTTAATGAGATCAGCACCCTGGAGGGTCAGAATCTGACCTCTTGGTGCCAACTGGCAGAGGGCACAGGGGTTCATAAGAGTCACAGAGATCCCCCGAGTCTGGTATCCACATACTAATTTGCCAAAGAGCGTCATGTAAGGTCTCTATTGAAAGCCTGCGTCACACTGGTCCCCATATCCACTGGTCCCCTCATCGCAAAATGTATGTATGAACAATATGTAAGTAGTTATGTATGTATACTGCAAATTATGTTCTTAAGATCTGTGCCTTGGGACTGGTCACCAGAATGTTTTAAACAAGTTACTTTCAGGTAGGAGATGCTTATCTGCCTGTCTGACGATATGTAAATTGTGTACTGTGTGCTTCATAATGAACACCTATGTACACTCTGAGAAAAATGCAAATCAAATGATAGTAATGTCTCCTGGGGAGATTCTAGATAGGAAAAAACAAGCAGTGGAGGTTACCCACTTTACAAGTGAAGACAATGAATCATTGGAACTGTATCTGGAGGTGCAGAGATGCACCCACTTATCCTTTGCTGAGACGACAAGCTGCCAGCACACTTGTCTTTTGAATGGAGGATCACAGCCTGTCTGGCTGTTTGACAGTGGGAGAGAAAATTTGGGTGAACTAACCTTTGAGAGGCATCAGAATGTCCTGTTAGTTAAGTTTAGGCTCTACAAAGTATATTATTATTTTATTGTATATGTTTGTATATTTTATATATTCTACTAGCTTCTTGAATGTATTCTTTTTTAAATAAACGTATTGTTTTTACTATAAAAATATCTAAGTATTATGTGGTAAGCAGAGCTGTGGTCTAAGATGTAACTGATAAGCTGGTTGTACTGTTCCTTTGGGAGCAGAGAATTTGGGAGTTCTGTGAGTGTCTAGTGGATCCTGGGCTGTGAACCATGGTGTGATCCATCTAGTGTGATCCATGGGGCCGCTCAGGGGCCTCAGGGGTTGGAGTGTACCTATCATTAACCAGTAAAGGAGAGTGGGGTTAATGGAGGCCTGGAAGGCAGTGCTTGTGTTGCCAGAGACTGGTGGAGTTGGGGAACTGACCACAGCAGGCATACACAAGCATTCCTCACCACCTGGTGGTAATGAGGTTCCTCAAAACCCATGGTACCCCCAGGAGGCATCACAGATCCCTTGAGAAACATAACTAGTCATTCCAGTATCTTACATACAAAATAGTTGAGGGAAATAGGTCTGTGCCTCAGTACTAGATACCACTTGAAGAAAGCTCTATTATATGGAATGGAATACTAGGGAAAGGGCTTTCAAAAGTAAGGAAATGCATTTGCTGTGTGATCATAAATTCATGTACAGAAGAAATGCTAAGTCATACTGAGCTGTAGTTCTGGTTTTTACCTTGAGATACTGGATATCCTTGACAGAGGTTAGCTCTGGAAGCCCTGCAGTTAACATCAGTGCAAAGAGTGTGATAAATAGATTTCCATGTCTTCGCAGAATCAAATATGCGTCTTCACAACACTGGCGGAACCTGAACATCCATCACAAAACATATATGCAATGGACATGAAGCAGGAAAAGATAGGTGAGATAGCTCTTCACAGGTCATCTGGCCCAATACATATTTTTTCAAATGAAATTAAGCTTAGTATACAATTACTGTCTGAAATGACACTTGTGAACTTTTATTTAACCCTCCAGCTGTTCCACTTCCAACCCTGCATTTGTTTGCCAATATACATACAGTAAATACAGACAGTATCAAACTGAACTGTGGGCTAACTGCTTATTCTACAGTAGAAAAATAGCTCATTGACATTCGGTTTGTTTTCCATTTATCCAGCAGCACCAACTACAGGCAGCATTATGCTCCACCTACCAGAAGCAAGGATGCAAAAGGTCAGTCAAACTGAATGTCTGAGCATCAATATGCCCACTTCTTTGCCAATATGGGCTTCCGTAGCAAAGTGGCGACTCACATCAAAGCAAAATCTCTGAGAGACTCCTCCTAAGAGTACATCTCCACTGCACACTAAGCCCAGGTCTCTGGGACCGGGGCTTGTGGACTTGTTTCCAAGCCCATGCTTGACAGCCCACACTGCATTGTAAGCCTGGGTTTACAATTGCTGGACCTTGCTAAAGCATCAATACTGCACTACACAGACCTTCTGACTTGGGTCAGTGGATTGAGCTGCATCCACATTTCAAAATGACAGGGCCTGAACCCAAGTTACAGCAGGACTCTGTCTTTGACTGCTTCCCCCACCCCCAAGCAGAATTCTAGGTTCTGAGTGCTTGCTGACCTGAGTCTTACTGATTTGTGTGTGGATAGAAGGGGGACAAGTCAGAGTAGGTAGGAGTCAGGGACGATGTAGAAAGGGAGAAGAAAGGACTTTGACAAATAGAATTACTGGTGGGCAATTTTCCCTTGTCGCATGTACGTTGCCTTTCATACTAGCCAATGACAGTAAACAGAGTCAGTGGCTGTTGTAAGCAGTGGGTCAAAGGACTGGCAGCCAATCTGCACAGGCCGAAACTGTAGAGGGCCAAAGATAGAAGGTCTCCACAACACTGATAGCCATGGGGGCTATGGAATTGGCCAGGACGTGGACTACAGATTTCAGAGAGTCTGCTTGAGTGACAAGCTCTCAGGTAGGTAGAGAAGTCAGAGAGATGAAGTCGAGCCTCAGGGACATTACTGTGTCCCTGCCAATGAGATGGTTCAGAGCCCCTGAGTGGAAGGTTTGGTGTGGAGGATGGTTTATTCCTGCTGGCTCCCTGTAATTCTTGCCTACCAGCTACAGAGCCTTTTAGCTGTGAGCTGGCTTGGAGGTATCCGTACAGATGTGCCCTCCCTCTTCATTCTCCTGTGACTAGATTTTTTCTTCCTTTCTCTCTTCTCTTTATGTAGATGAGTTGGAAGACATTAGAGAAGAAACGGAAGAGCTGAGAAAGTACCGTTACTTATCTGATAGTAACTATGGTTCTTTGAGAGGTGTTGTCCAAGTGGATTCCCCTCTTGGGGCACACACACCCCATGCAGCGTCCAGAAGTGTCAGCTGAAGCTGTGCCTACACCTTATATGTCTTTGTGTATGCCTGCCCAGAGGTATAAAGGGTGGAATGGGCCCAACCATCCCTCAGCTCCTTTGACAATCCAGAATCCCAGAGGAGCAGGACTCTTTAGTTGTGGGGAAGGAGGGTTGGCCTTGGAATCCATGTGAGTAACAAATCTTAAAGAATCTCCATTCTTTCTCGTTCAAGTGATTGTCCACATGTATTCCACTCTTGATAAGTGTCAAGGTTCCTTCCCCACTCTGAACTCTAGGGTACAGATGTGGGGACCTGCATGAAAGACCGCCCTAAGCTTATTCTTACCAGCTTAGGTTAAAAACTTCCTCAAGATACAAACTTTGCCTTGTCCTTGAACCCTATGCTGCCACCACCAAGCGTGTTAAACAAAGAACAGGGAAAGAGCTCACTTGGAGACGTCTTCCCCGCAAAATATCCCCCCAAGCCCTACACCCCCTCTCCTGGGGAAGGCTTCATAAAAATCCTCACCAATTTGCATAGGTGAACACAGACCCAAATCCTTGGATCTTAAGAACAATGAAAAAGCAATCAGGATCTTAAAAGAAGAATTTTAATTAAAGAAAAAGTAAAAGAATCACCTCTGTAAAATCAGGATGGTAAATACCTTACAGGGTAATCAGATTCAAAACATAGAGAATCCCTCTAGGCAAAACCTTAAGTTACAAAAAGACACAAAAACAGGAATATACATTCCATTCACCACAGCTTATTTACCAGCCATTTAAACAAAAGGAAATCTAACGCATTTCTAGCTAGACAATGCCCTTACTACACCAAAAGTATGAAGTTTAGCTTTCCCTGGGTTTGACTGAGGCTTAGGAAATAAAACTGGGAGATGAATAAACTGGTTCTTATGGAACTCTGAAAGAACTTTGGTCAGGAACTTGTGATGAAGCCTGAGAGTACCACTGTCCTTATGAAAAACTGTATAAGACAGACTCAATGGAAGGGCCTGTTTTCCCTATCCTTTGAGCTGATACAATAGCTACTAAAAAGCAGTCTTCTGTGATACATGGTATAGGGTACAGCTTACTAAGGTCTCAAAAAGGGAGCCATCAACACTTAATACTATATTGAAGTTCCAAGCGGGACAGGGCTCCCATATTGGGGGGAAAACATGAATAATGCTCTTAAGGAATCTAGCTACTGTAGGATGAGAAAATATTGTGTGGTCCTGGATAAAGAGAGTGATGTGCAGATATTGCTGTTATATGACCCTTTGTTTCTGGACTAACAAACAATAAAATACTGCTGAAAAGGGTGCTGGGGGAAAAGGATGCTGATGAAATGCCCACACAGAAATCCTTTCCCGCTTAGCTTTATAGGTCAGTCTATTTGATACCAGTTGAATAGAAAGAGTGTTATCTCAGGAGGCTGTTTAACAGCAACTACTAAAGTTAGACATTTTTAAATCAGCAGGTCCAGATAACTTGTATACAAGAGTTTTAAAAGAGCTGGCTTGGAATGCTGGGGAAGTCCCAGAAGACTGGAAGAAAGCTAATATTGTATCAATATTTAAAAAGGTTAAATGGGATGATTTGAGTAATTATAGGCCTGTCAATCTGGGCATCAATGCTGGACAAGATAACAGAGAGAATGAAACAGGAGTTGAATAATAAAGAATTAAAGGATGGCAATATAATTAATACAAATCAACATGGGTTTATGGAAAACATTTCCTGTCCGACCAACTTCATACTTTTTTTTTTATGAGATTACAACTTTGGTTGATAAAAATAATAGTGTTGACATAATATATTTAGATTCCTGTAAGGTGTTTGACTTGGTACCACTCAACATGTTCATTAAAAAACTAGAATGATATAAAATTAACATGGCACACATTAAATGGATTAAAAGCTGATTAACTTATAAGTCTCAAAGCTTAATTGTAAAAGAAGAATCATCATCAAGTGGGTATTTTTCTAACGGGGCCCTGCAGGGATCTGTTCTTGGTCCTATGCTATTTAACATTTTTATTAATGACCTGGAAGAAAACTAAAATCATTACTGAAAAAGTTTGCAGATGACACAAAAATTGTGGGAGTGGTAAATAACAAAAAGGACAGGTCACAAATACTGAGCGATCTTCATCACCTGGCAAACTGGTTGCAAACAAACAATATGCCTTTTGATATAGCTAAATGTAAATGTGTACATCTGGGAACAAAGAATTTAGGCCATACTTACAGGGTGGAGGACTCTATCCTAGAAAGCAGTGACTCTGAAAAAGGTTTGGGGGTGGTGCTGGATAGTCAGCTAAACATGAACTCCTGCTGTGACACTGGCCAAAAGGGCTAATGAGATGCAAAAACAGGGGAATCTTGAGTAGGAGTAGAGAGGTCATTTTACCTCTGTGTTTGGCACTGCAATCACTGCTGGAATAGTGTGTCCAGTTCTGGTGCACACAATTCAAGAAAGATGTTAATAAACTGGAGAGGGTTCAGAAAAGAGCCACGAGAACGATTAAAAAATTAGAAATCAAAAAAGGCGTGAATTGATTCAAATCAATAAGTACCTATATGGGAAACAAATAACTGACAATGGGCTCTTCAATCTAGCAGAGAAAGGTGCAACACGATCCAATGGCTGGAAGTTGAATGTAGAAGAATTCAGACCGGAAATAAGGTGTAAATTCTTAACAGTGAGAGTAATTAACCACTGGAACAATTTACTCAGGGTCACAGTGGATTCTCCATCACTGGTAATTTTTAAATCAAGACTGGATGTTTTTCTAAAAGATCTGCTCTAATGAATTATTTGGGGGAAATTCTATAGCCTGCGTTATACAGGTGGTCAGGCCAGATGATCACAACGGGCCCTTCTAGCCTTGAAACCTATGAATCCAGTTGAGGCTTCTTGCTTTGGATGGAATGTTCTGAATACATGGGGCAAATGCACACAGAATAGAATCCGTATGAACAATCACTAGAAGAAGAATTGGGGAATCACATTACCATCTATGCATTTAGGTCAGGCAACCAAAATATACGGAAAGGAAGTGGAGCATAAAATTAGTAGCCTTGACTGACAGATATATTGTCTTTAGGATTCTGGTAGGCAGACCCAAAATGCTCTCAATAATTGCTTGCTGCCGAATACAATGGTACCTACATTTACATTTAGCCATTTGGCAAAGATCAGTAGAAAATTAGTTTTAGAAATATCACCAAAACTGCTAAATTTTGCTATACACCCTAGAATTTGATGACCGCAGAATTGCAGGATAATTTCTGGTAGTGATAGCAGTGCTATTTCTACTTACACAGTACTCAAGAGGTGTGTTAAAATAAATGTGTGTTTTAACAATGGGTGGGTTTTAAATTCAGAAAAATCATTTATAAAAATATGAACATGAATCAGATCTATGTATAAACAATCTATATTACAAAAGCAATCCTACCTCCTTTTTCTCTTCCACCAACCCCCCCCCCCCCAATAAATCAGTTATATCACATGGCTACAGATAGGTGTGTTTCATGGTTGAGACATCATTGCTGTGAATGCAGACTTAAGAATGGCCACACTGGATCAGACCAATGGTCCATATAGTCCAGTATCTGGTCTTCCGTCAGAGGCCAGTGTCAGATGCTTCAGAGGCAGTGAAAAAAAACAGGCAATTTTTGAGCGATCATCCAGTTGTCCAGCCCAGCTTCTGACAGTCAGATGCTTCAGGACACTCAGAGCATAGGGATGCATCCACGACCAACTTGGCTAATAGCCACTGATGGGCCTATCTTCTGTGATATTATTCAATTCTTTTTTTTAAAACACAGTTATGCTTTTGGCCTTCACAACATCCCTTGGCAATGAGTTCTACACGTTGACTGTGCATTGTGTGAAGAAGTAGTTCCTTATGTTTGTTTTAAAGCTGCTGCCTATTAATTTCATTGGGTAACCCCTGGTTCTTGTGTTATGTGAAGGGGTAAATAATATTTCCTTATTAACTTTCTCTGCACCATTCATGATTTTGTAGACCTGTCATATCCCCCCCATAATCATGTCTTTTCTAAACTGAACAATCCCAGTCTTTTTAATCTCTCTTCATATAAAAGCTGTTCCATACCCTTAATCATTTTTTGCCCTTTTCTATACTTTTTCCAACTTTAACATCTTTTTTGAGATGGAGCAACCAGAACATGCAATATTCAAGGTGTGGGCGTACCATGGATTTATATAGTAGCATTATGATATTTTCTGTCTTATTATCTATCCCGTTCCTAATATTCAGGTAGCTTTTTTGAGTGCTGATGCATATTGAACAGCTGTTTTCAGAGAACTATGCACAATGTCTCCAAGATCTCTTTACTGAGTGGTAAAAGCTAATTTAGACCTCAGTTTTGTACGTATAGTTGGGATTGGGTCTTCCAGTGTGCATTACTTTACATTTATCAACACTGAATTTAATCTGCTTTTTTGTTGCCCAGTCACCCAGTTTTGGGAGATCCCTTTGTAACTCTTCACAGTCAGCTTTGGACTTAACTATTTTGAGTAATTTTGTATCATCTTCTCAGCTTTGCCACTTCACTGTTTACCATTTCCCAGATCATTTGTGAATATGTTCACCAGCACTGGCCCCAGTATAGATCCTTGGGGGAACCTCATTATTTACCTCTCTCCACCATGAAAATTGACCATTTATTCCTACCCTTTGTTTCCTGTCTTTTAATCAGTTACTGACCCATGAGAGGAACTCCCCTCTTATCCCATCAGTATCTACTTTGCTTAAGAGCCTTTTGTGAGGACCTTATGAATGCTTTCTGAAAGTCCAAGTATACTATATGCATTGGACCACCTTTGTCCACATGTTTGTTGAGATGTTCAGAGAATTCTAATAGATTGGTGAGGTGTGATTCCCCTTTACAAAAGCCATGTTCTTTCTTCTCAACATATCATGTTAATCTAGATGTCTGATAATTCCATTCTTACCAGCAATTCCAGCAAATACCAATTTGCTGGTATTGAAGGTAGGTTTACTGGCCTGTAATTGCCAGGATCACCCATGGAGCCTTTTAAAAAAATAAATAAAAAAATCAGTGTTACATTAGCTATTTGCCCATCATCTGGTACAGACGCTGACTTAAGCGATAGGTTATGTACCATAATGAGTAGTTCGGTTCACCTATATACGCAGGGGGTACAGTATTTTCTTAATACTTTGTTTTCAAATTAAATGAGTTAAAATTACTTCTCTCTTAAAAAGCAAAAATGTTTCAAGTTTGCTAAGGTGTATTTTTCCTTAGTCTAGGTCCACTTGCATGGGTGATCACTTTGCATTATTTTACTGCATGCTGATTATGCAAAGGACTGTGTGCTGGAACTGATCAACATACTTTGCTCCAGCTACAAGGTGAGGAGAGAAGTTATGACTTTATCTTAGACAGCAAAACAATACTTACCGGCCAAATTTCTCAGTGTTCCCCGTTTTGCCTTGTTGAATGACATGAATGAAATCATAGGTAAGAATGAAAGGCACTCGTTCCCTTTTAATTCCAAATTTGGATTTGAAGTTCCCAAGAATATGCCCAAAATCTATGTGAAAGAGCTAAACAAAAATAGAAATAAAAATTTATTTCTCCAGAAAAATATTCTGTTTCCTAATTTGTTTAAAAACTTAAAGGGGAGCTTGTCAGGAATGGTTAGCTAAAAACGAGACTCACAGTAATCCCCCATCTTGCCCTAACACCCCATCTTTTGTGTATCTCTGAAGAGATGTAATTTCTTGTTTAGGGTTTTATTCTCAGTGTTTCAAAACTGAATAGAAAAATCAGTGCCAGCAACGTCCACACAGGAGGAAATATGGTCAGTCAGGAAGGAAATTTCAGTTTCAAGCTTCCAAGGTAGAGCAATAAACATTATTTATCTGTGTTAGGGCTTTACCATGATGCCCAACATCATAGTATCTGAGTGTTTTCCAAGTGAAATCCATAGCAATAGTGAAGTCCCCTATAGACTTCAAGGAGTCTCTGGCATTCCACCTTTCCAAGGTCGAAACTATGTCAGGGTAAGGCTTCTATTTTTTAAAGTTAATTAATTATTATCAAGATTTAATTTATTTCATGTTTTTGGTTGATGGGGCAGTGTCAGGGATATTAAAGGAAAAATTATTCTACGAATTAATAAAATACTGACAGGATTGTTCTAAAAATGAGAAAATGCTTTGTAGATGGAGGAGTGATTTCACTAAAATCGGGATAAAGCTACACTAGAAATAAAAAAAACTCATTATGAACAACGGTCTTTATTGAGAATATTCTTCATGTCTAACCCAGATGGAACCATACAGTTCAAAACTCTATACCTTGATTTTCTAGGTTGGTCATTTGCAAGATACATTGAGATTTGACCATAGCTATAATCATCTAGTGCCATAAGGAGTAGAATTGTGTAAATAATTAATTTTTCTGCTTTGGTGGCCAAACCAAACAATAATTTAAAAAAATTCTGCTGACCCAAAACATACATGTTTCAGTTTTTCTGGAGAAACAAAGAAGATGAAAAAAATCTATTTTAGGTTGAACAAAACGTTTTGCTCAACCTGAAACTGAAGTGTTTTGTTTTCAAGGTTACCTTTTCAAAAAAATGTTAAAAACAAAACAGTGAAATTCTGAAACAAAATGTCTTACTGAAATAAGAAGCTAAAATTTTATGTTGAAGAAATGCTGAAAATGAACGGTTTGCACATTTCACAATATATATATTTGATCAATTTTTTTTTTCTGAAATAGACTTGAATGTGTGTTTCGGTTAACATGAATCAGCATTTTTCAGTGAAAAAAATGATTGGCATGAAAAACATTTGCCTTGCTCTAATAAGGAGACTTACTGGGTTTTGGGGAAATGATGAATTATTCAGGACAATCTTACTTGACAAATAATTATTTACAATATCTCCCCCAATCTACCAGATCAGAGTCAACCATAACGACTACCATTTACATATTTAGTTCCATATTTATATGTTTTATTCTAGTAAGACACTAAAACTAGAATAATAAAAATGTAATTGAAAAAACTCTCAAAATAAGCTTTCTACAAGAACTACAATGGCAAAGACTTTTTTTTAAAAAAAATAGAGTTCATCTAACTGCTAACAGGGTTCTTACCTGACCATTCTTCCTGACCATGATATTGTCACTATGTCTGTCACCAATGCCCAGTACGTAAGTAGCTACACAGTAGCCAGCACAAGACAGGGTGAACTCCTCGATGGCTCGATCCAGGTCATCTCTAAAAATACAAAGGCAAACAATAATTCTACACGTTAGCAATAATTCACCTTCTATTTTCATATTAAGATAACACACAATTTTGCTTAAACTAGGATCAGATATGGACATTTTAAAACAGCCCAATTGCAGGATTATTAAACCATTTCACTATGTAGTGAAACAAAGTTCCTCCTCTGCCTTGGTCGTTTCTGTGCTTTTCGGCAGATTTGCTCACCTCAGAGGTTCACAGCAGTCCTCAGTTTGGTTCCTTTTGTTAGTGGCACAAACCTGCCGTTCACTCAGCTAACCTCATCACTGGCCAGCATGGGGAAAAGGAGGCGAACAATCCCCGCAGTCTCTGCTGGCCGACATAATGGGTCGGGGAACAGGCCAGAGACCTTCCCCTCTGGTGGGACCCACAGTCCAGGTCAACTCCTCTCATATCAAATAGGGAGTTGTGGGGATGGGGGAACCCAGGCCCACCCTCTACTCCGGGTTCCAGCCCAGGACCCTCTGGATTGCAGCTATCTACAGTGTCTCCTGTAACAGCTGCGTGACAGCTACAACTCTCTGAGCTACTTCCCCATGGCCTCCTCTCAACACCTACTTTGTCCTCACCACAGGACCTTCCTCCTGATGTCTGATAACGCTTGTACTTCTCAGTCCTCCAGCAGTACGCCTACTCACTCTCAGCTTCTTGCACGCCTCTTGCTCCCAGCTCCTCGCACACACCTCACTAACTGAAGTGAAGTCCTTTTTACAACCAGGTGCTCTGATTAGCCTGCCTGTCCGAATTGATTCTGGTAGCTTCTTAATTAGCCTGCCTTAATTGGTTCCAGCAACTTCCTGATTGTTCTGGAACAGCTCATTATCTTACTCAGGGAAAAGGGACCTGCTTAATCTGGGGCTAACATGTCTACCTTCTGTTACTCTCCTGTAGCCATCTGGCCTGACCCTGTCACAGTAGAAATGCAGAAATTAAACTATTACAATAGGCAATGGCATTGAGCCATTAGGTATGTGTAATTATTATTTTCTTTAAATTATGTTTCATGGCTTATCCAATGATGTACAGCACAGATAGCTGCCAGTGTTGGAATTCAGTGTTTGGATTGCTGTTTGAACTCCAAGAGCAACCTGAATCTGAAATCTAAAAAGAGAAAGGCAACAAACTTGCAGAGACAGCTATATATATATGTACTTGTGCATATATGCATGCATACAATGGGCGAGATCCTCACTCCGCTCAGCCCTTTTACATTGCGTAAAAGGGACAGAGCAATGTAAAAGGCATCTAAAAGCTCTTGATCCAGCCAAGGGAAGACTCTCAAGGCACAGGAACAGTGAAAGACAATAATGAGACTTCTGTCTGAGGACTCCCTGGCAAGCCCTGGCATACAGGGAGTGCTGGAGGCAGGGATACAGCACTCAGTGCTTGGAGATTCCAGACAGCGCTGTGGCCCAGTGGGTCCCATTAAACTCCTGAGGGCTGTCTAAATTATGCGTGAGACTGCAGAGCTTACAGCCGCCTTAGCCTCTCCCAGTCCCTGAGATGTGAGTTTTCTGCTGAGCCTCTTAGAGGTGCAGTGCAGAAACTCACCCAAACCTTCTGGATATGCATTATGGTGATGCTATAATGGCTCCAGAATTAAGGTTGCTTTGAATTTAAAGAGGGGGATCAAACCTATTTATTATGTGTGAATAATACAGTGTATCCTCTACTAATTCTGAGAACATAATACATTTTCGGACAATTTACATGAAAAAAGGGTGCTCTGAATCACTTTGCAGGATTGAACCCTAAAATGGGATTTTTTCTTAATCCTCAAAACAGATTTTCACTTTGTAAGGAATTTTATAACAAGTTATAAGCAAGAAATACACATGAAAATTTACCCTAAATTGTATTCCTTTAGCCAATTTAAGAGAGCATCTTTGTTGAACGCAGCAGCAGCAGCAACATTGCTACTATTTAACTGAATATCTGCAATGGTTTCTGAAGCAGAAACAGCCTCAATAAGGCCAGAATGGTCTCCTGTTGCTAAACAACCATATGGCAACATCCTGAAACAAAAACAGAGACACTATTAAAAAAAATTAGGAAGATTGTTTCTTTCAACACAAACATTCTTGAGCTGAATGTCCATGCTAATTTTAAGGATAAACTCTCAGAAGTTAATAAATGGACATGTTTCTAGAGCAAAAATATCAACACTTTATTTAAAAATAGTATTTTCCCTCCACTACATAAATACAGAAACTGCTATAGAAACTCACTTTTACAAATCCCAATCTTACAAATGGCCACTTCTATGAAACAATTTCCTGAATTTTTTCGGGGGTGGGGAGGGGGAGAAGAAGGGCAGGAAGGGCAGATATCACATAACAAAAATCATGTAGATGAAGAACAAGTCAATATCCTTTCACATTTCGATGCCTTCAGTGTATTGGAAATTGCTTTGCAATACTTGAAAGGACAAGAAGAAAATGATGCAGTGCACAATACAACAATTTATACACTGTAACTACTGTAATTCTGAGTGCTTAATTTTAAGACCTTTTCCACTTTACAAACTCCTCAGTCCCCAATTAGTTTGTAAAACAGGGGTTCTACTATATGGGAAATATGCAACACTTTGTTTTTTACTGAAGTGTAATTCTGTTAGAAAAACAATAGAGGGAGCCATTTCATGTCAGTTGCTAGTTTACAGTGTAAATGGGCTGTAAAGAGGAAGTAAATTACATTCACACTCACTTTAAGATTCCTTTATAGTGTGGTTTAATGAATGGTGTGGTTTAAGAGTGGTTTAAAGGTGCCTTAGTTTAAATGAAAATCCAGCCCCCTCTATGTTTTAGCACAATATCTATCGGATTTCCATTCTTCCTAGTTCAATTAAAAAGTTTCAAGACATTAATAAAGAGGTAGCACAGTATCTCCCCCAAAGTGTTTAAGAATGACCATCATAGGATGCTTGGGTGCATTACAAAGAGAGAAAATAATACAGAACATATCTAACAGAATATATATGCTTTTAACAATCTGTGCCATAGGCAAGATAAAATTCTGAAAGTTGGTACACTCCTTCATTCTGGACTGCTGATTACAGACAGGTTTCAGAGTAGCAGCCGTGTTAGTCTGTATCCGCAAAAAGAAAAGGAGTACTTGTGGCACCTTAGAGACTAACAAATTTATTTTAGCATAAGCGAAGTGAGCTGTACTCCTTTTCTTATTACAGACAAAAACCCAAATCTGGAATTTCTTTTACAGAACACCAAAAGGTTATCATTCTACCATCCATTACCACCACACTAATTTAAAATCAAGAAAATTGTCAAAGGCAAGCAAGTGCACACCACAGGCACTGACATTGATAGCGAAGTCCATCTAGAGACAAGCATATTGGCAACACATCATTATGTTATACTCAACAATGGCAATCCCTTCGGTTTTCAGTTTTGATAATTCATATTGAAGTAAATTAGAGCTAAGATTAAACTGGACCAGACAAATGCAAAAAATATGGTGAGGAGGTGTAGACGGGGATACAAAAAACAGGATTAGGGTTATTTAATGCAGAAGTAATTTAACTGAGGTATTTACAAGTATGGAGAATAGGGTCACATATAGATGTTAACAATATTTACAATTCAAATAAATATGAAGCAGTTTCATCAAATCTGGAGTTCTAGTTGTACACTATTCCCACCATTAACCCTAAGAAGACTATTTTATATATCTTCATGAAAGTAACTGATTCTAAAACTGAAATTTACTATATTAACTACAACAGAAATTACAAAATATTCATAAATATTAAAAAGCTGGCTACTGATTTTAGGATTCATTTAATTAGACCAAAATATGGCACCAAATATAGTGGACATGAGTTGAAAAGTATACGGTTAAAATTACTACCCACTGGTCTTGAAAAGTAAACTGACCTTCTTGTCCATTAGGGTGGGGACAGATGCTGAATTAACCCTGCTCCTGCCAGTCTCCTCTACTTTCCCACCACACCTTTCCCTTCTCCTCACTCTGAGCTGCAGAAAAGAGTCTCCCCCCTCACAATTTCTCTAGCCCTCTCTCACTATGTAAATGTTTGAATTCTGGGTTGCTATGAGCAGGTAGAATGCCTCCTGCTGCCAATCACCCATATTATCTCTTCATGCAGGACCATTTCAGAATCTGTGTCAAGAATTCACCATTGAAAGCCACCAACCCCTTTTATGGTTTCCTTATCTAGGGCAGGGATAGGACCAGCAGAAGGACAAGTCGGGGCAAAGCTAGAAGGCAGACTGAAGAGAATACATGGATTGAGAATCCCAACCCTGGCCTGGCAACAGCTATCTCCCCCTCCCTCCTCTCTAGTAAACATCTCTTAGCAGCCCCGACACAATTCAGGAAACTGTGTTTTTGGGACATATAAAATTCAACAAAAAAAAAAAAACATACGGTAAGGAATAATCTTCCATTGGCAGTGAAAAGAGCTACTTCTTTTTCCATCTCTACCATTCAGCGGAATAACAGAATCATATATATGTAATACAATCTGTCTGAGACACATAAAATAAAGCCTAAATGTGGATGATTTGGTTGTAAGATATATCCATATTATTGCTCAGTATTTCAGAAATCTGTTCTTATAGTGAACAAACTAAAAAAAATTCAGATTTGTAACCTTTTCTTTTTTATTACAGTCTCTTTCCCAATTAAAAAAAACCCAACATCCCAGACAGAGTTTTCACACTGGAATTAAAGAATACATATAACAACTGCATAACACCAGGGTTCATGGTGCAAGGAAACACTGCCCATCCTTATCACGACATGAAAATGTAAGCCAAGTATTGCTAGGTTAAAGTGCAAGCTGGCGCTCTTCCATGGCATTTCAACCTACCCTACTTGTAGCTTAACTTGGCACATATCCAACAACTTCCCCTTCAAAAGCAAGCAATGATGAAAGCTATTCAGCCCCTGGAGGACAGTGTGCTTACAACTGGAGGAAAAAACATTCTTGTCAGAGAGACAGTTTGACAGGAGTCAAATTGGGGACAAATCCTCAGGGCTCTGTCCATCTCCTTCTAGCCTTTTTGCCTTCAACATCTGTCAGTGGGATACCTTCCTCCTTTTTGAAGACCATGTAAAGACCACTGACAGATCTATAAGTAATCTTTGGCAATAAATATAATCTTCTTTCTCCACTGTATTTTCTCTAGTATCTTTCAATCCCTAACTATTTCAAAAGTTTAATTCTTCAAAAGGGATCTCTTCCAAATAAATGGGAGAGTATTGGTACTTCATTACATCAGCATGTTCTTCTATTTTCAGGTATAGCATTCAGTTTACTAAATGACTGAAATCCTACAGACAAAGAAAGGTTTTCTTTGGGTTTTTCTAAAATAAACTTTCCTTAATTTACTTGTAGTACCCACAGTGCCAATGCCAGACCTCACACCTATCAATACAGGTAAAAATGAAAATCCACTGTAGGCTTCTTGACAATAAAGGTAAATATACGTATATAACCCTCTTTGTCTATCAATGTAGTAACTAAGCACACCAACCACCGTAATATGTAGGTTTTGGATTAAAGCATCTTGGTTTATATGTGAAAATTCAGTTGAGTCCTGGGAAAAAAATACACAGCCTTTGAAAACATTTGTCTACATTGGGAAAATGGGTGGTATTTTAAAGTTGTGTTGACTCACATTCACTCCCCTCTAAGAGTTAACCATGACCAGATAGCATGTTTTTTAAACATAACTATCTTTACCCAAAATCCTGTGGCAAAATGGTTTTAAAAATGTGTTGGATAACATATTTTAAAATACCACTCATTTCCCCAGTGTAGACAAACCTGAAGTTATGAGATAAGCTGACTGTAAAGCAAGTCAATATATCCAGGTGAAAGGTTGGTCTCTAAATCTCCTACCCCTGTCCAGCTGTGCAGCACAGAAGACCAACACATGCTCCCAAGTATCTGAATACTTTGTCTCCCTTCCAGGAGAGGATGATCTGCTGGAGTTTCTGTCCTTGCATAGATCCCAAGCAGAAGAGAAGAACTGGACTGAGCCTCCATTTAGAATTGCTATAAAATAAACATTCTGGTTTTGGTGGTTATAAGAGAATTCTGGTCCCCATCCCAGACTGCTCATCTGCTGCATAGTGCTTTCTGCACCAGGGCCAGTTCACTGAAGCTGCAAAATCTGTGGTGGCAGGGGGCCCCAGACTGGATGAGGCTCCCATGAGAAGACTGCTTGAGGCAGTAAGCAAGTGCTCCTGCTCTTCTTTTAAAAGGAAAGGTGGAGAAAAGAAGCAACAGAACAACTGGAGCCTGGCTGTTTTCACAGGAGTGTGGTTGGTGGATAAGGATCCAGAGTGAAGTAGGAGAAGCTGGGAAGCCTAGGGCCTTCTGTGCACCCAAGAGAGCACAGGGGGCAGCAGCAGAAGGGAGACTTATCATTCAAAGAAATGGGGGGCAGGAGGATTGGAGGAGAAAGGGGCAGAACTGACTGGACTGGAGGGGTAGGGGTGATTTTTTCAGCCAGATTGAATTGTTTTGTTTGGCGGATTGAAGATGTGTCAGTGGAAATTAATATGGTTAGACTTCAGTTGTGTGGAAGTACCAGTATTTTTCCCCTGTGCTAATAGCTTTAGTCCTCAAGCAAATAAATTGAGGACATATTTTTCAAAGTCTGCTATTCAATCCTTTCTTCAGGCTCTATGCCTCGTGAACAGCAGACACACCCAACACCTGACCCTCACAAGAGCTCAGCCTGGTTATTTTTATATTTTCTGATGAGACACATGTGCTGTAGAATTGGGGTGATTTACATTTGATTTTGTGGTAGGGGTGACTTATGGTTCTCTCCCCTGCTTCCAGCATATGCTACTGTTGCTGTCATAACTAAGGCTATTTCAGTGTGCCCGGATCACCATCTGGATACTGCTGCCTGAATACTTCTTAATTCTTTTTGCAGCCTCTACACCCCCTCAGAATTTTGTTTGTAAGCATAAATTATAAAGGATGGATGAGAGCGGGGCTCCCAATCAAACAGATCCACAGGGAACCCTGAGCGTGTCTGAACCAGCCCTATGCTCCATTATGGTGCAGCTCTCTGTGGGGGTTCCCCTTACGACTCTTTCTGAGAGTTTATGGAGGCAATCTTTGGAGTGCATGGCATCTCTCTTCATCTCCCTTTGACGACCTTAGAAAGTAGGTCAGTCAGAGAAAACACATCTAATGACCCATCAAATTAATTCCCAATTGCCAAACGCTGTGTGTGGGGCTGGGCTGGAGTCATAGAGTCTACCCCTGAGAAGGGAGTAACTGAGGAATGCCTGATCTGGTGCTCTCCAGCTGCCAGGAAGGCAGTCCTTTTCCCCAAGTATTAGAGCAGCCTCCTGTAGGCTATTCATAATAGTATAAATTATCTGCAAATATATTTCTCTCTTTTCAAAGAAAAAATTAATCAGATGTTCAACTTTACAGCAACTAAGCAAACATTCAATTATCCTAAAGCAAACATATACTTCCTGAAGTAATCTTTCTATTTAAATTCTTCTTATATCTTAGACTTTACTAAAAGGAATCTTCTCATAAATAGCATATTTTCCTGATGGGTAACTTGTTTATAATTTTCCATATCTGTGTGGTTTGATGCGATGTGCCTGTAAAATCATACTATGAGTCTTCAACTACAAATGTTTAAATGATGAGATCAAATTCTCCAGCTGGTGTAGCCTGAATATTATTTAAAAATATGCTGACTTCTAGCTTACTGCAAAGATGTATATAGTTTAGCAATTAAAATCACAAACTGTAAAGGTTACAACCCTGCACCTCACATGGTTTCAAGTTATGGACAATGACGGCATGGAATGCTAAATTGCAAGGCTGTTAAAAAAAATCAACGTATTGTTAGAAACATTAGTTCCAAAGATGTTCTTAGAAATCAGTCTTTTTTTTCTTTTTTTTTTTTTTGCAGGGGGAGGATAGTCAACTAAAACTAGCATTTGTGTGCTTGTATATGTATCCTCAGCAGTGGGTGAAGTGGCAGAGGCAGCTGCCTAATAGCTAGTGTCCTGCACTATAATGCTATATTCCTTATCTTGTCATTTCAACTCTTGGAACTGGTACTAGTGCAAAAACGTCATGTTGAGTGCTGTAGTGAGTGGGTGGAAGGAGGTGAGTTCTTTATGTTGCTCTGTAACAAAGACTGGAAGATATAAGAGCAGGGCCTACTAGCTCTGAAAGAAGTTCTGTGCTGTTCAGTCCAGTCGTCAGTGAGTAGAAGGAGGGTGACTACGATCTGGGGATGTACATTAAAGATGGTAATAATAGGAGCAACTCTTAAGCTTTAAGATGGGTACTAAAGATGAACCTTTGGAAGAAAAAAAAAGTGTCAAGTTCATGACTACTAACATCGATGATTAAAAAGTTTGCCCTCTTCATTAAAGTACATTATGGTAAATCATATGTCAGAAGTCTACTGCAGTTAAGCAACCCTCATTACCTCTCTTTAGGTGCAGGAAATTATGTTTAATACTTCCTTAGCATAAACCCATGATAATAGCTAGATCGGCACTATATTCTGTTCCACTGGCATTCAGAAATAGCATTTCAAAACTGGTCCAAAATGAGTGATATCTGCACTATTAATTTAAGTCTCCAATCCCTAAATTATTGAAAATCATGTATGTTTTCATTGCAGTACATTGAGCTACTTTAAAACATTTACAGTATCTTATTTCAATATTAACTTTACTAGGATAAACTGTGGCATTTTCCTATGCTTCCAATATAATACAGCAACGAAGGATTTATAGCATGGTAAGGTAAACGTACACGTATATATACCCCCCTAAAGATACCAAGAAGTGAAACAGATAAACTGCTTCACAGATTTAATACATCATGTTTCTCCCTCTCACCCTTTGTTCCCTATATTATCAGGGAACAAGTGGTAAGAAACCAATTATTACAGGGATATCATACTTAACCAGTCCTCCTTGTCTTTAATATAAAATTTGTTTGTTCTCTTTTTTTATTGTAGTTTGACTGCGCAGAAGTCAAAAGCATTTTCTGAAGATTTTCATGAGAATCAGTTATAATCCAATTATAAGAATAAATGAAAGTGTACTTTTTCAGGGCTCAGTGCAGGAACTAAACCTCAATGACATTATATACATCATCTATGAGATGTAGTAATTATTCACATTGGAGGTGTGTTCCAGGTCAGAAGAACTGAACTGAAGTGAAGAACTTTTTTAGCCCATGAAAGCTTATGCCCAAATAAATTTGTTAGTCTTTAAGGTGCCACAAGTACTCCTCAATTTTTTTGCATATATAAACTATTTAACTTGAAAAACTGTCATTAGGAAACAAAGGCAACATAACAGGTAAGGAAATGTCATTTTTTTAAAAATTATGCTAACACTTCTAGTAAAAAAGAGCATTTAAGAGTTAACTCACTGGAGGTTTATTTAAACATAGCACGGAAGTAGAAAAAACTAAAGAAAGAAAGTTACTTTCACCAGGCATGCATTACCTTACATCAAACAGAAACTAGGCTTATTTGTAACAGTCCCACATGTTGTTGCCTCTGTTCACTTTGCCTTCGGGCTATATTAGACTGTGCTAAATATGCTTCAAATTTGACTAGAATGAATACAAAACTACATTAAAAAAGTTAAAGTTCTGACTTAAACTGATAAAACTAGGCATAGTGAAAATGATCAGTCTAAGTATTGCCCCTCACATAGCATGAATCATCATACACAACTGAGATCCCTTTATAAAAGGTTGAAGAGAGATCACACTGATGATCTTAACTCTAATATTCCTTTATTTACCCAACTTAAGTCAGACACTTATTTAAATACACCATAGAAAGCTGAGAGAAAATTTTTGCCTAAATGCCTTGAAGAGGATGTTTCAATTTCAGCACAGAAATTCACAAGGGCAATTTCCTGCAGTGATAGGTTTCAGAGTAGCAGCCGTGTTAGTCTGTATCTGCAAAAAGAAAAGGAGCACTTGTGGTTAGTCTCTAAGGTGCCACAAGTACTCCTTTTCTTTCTGCAGTGATAGGCAGTATTCTCTTAACAGGTAAAACGACACTGGGAGATTTGGCAAACTCCATTCCCTCCTCAACATTGCAAAATTCCTCGGTTTTATTTAATTAAAAATTACAGTATTAACTATTTTTGGATTACTTCTTTTAGATCATTAGATTACTTGTGTCTACTTTTGGGTCATTGTAAATAAGGACTTAAAATGTATTTGGTTTCTATGCTAGAGACTTTTCACTGTGAAAAACATCCCAGAATTCTGCAGAATTAGGATAGTTTGCACTAGTGCAAACTGTTTCCAAACAAATGAACTGAAATACTTACTTCGAGGGAGGGAGAGGTGCGGGTGGATGGGGGATAATAATTTTTCCTAGTCCTGTCTTGAACCTTAGTCTACATTCTTCTTTCCCTCTACTGTAACACTTGCCAGTTTAAATTTTAAGTAAGAATCCAGTTTAATACAAATTACCAAACAAAATAAAAATACAGAATTCAGGTTTCAGTTTGGGTTAAAAAAGACAAATATTAACATTTAAAGACAGTGGTACACTAATATGCTGTGCAATAAAAAAAAAATCTGTTCTTCAGAGAGTGATTTCAATAATGAACTACAAGTGCATATACAAGAACATAATTTGCTCCCAAAAGAACTTTGTGCAAGTTTCCTTTGTGGCCATTTTTGCACTCTACAGAAATGTTGAGACGCTGCTATTAATGGAAGTAGCTACACGGGTTATAAATATATGCAGGGGATGATCATAAGCCAACTTTTTGGCACAAAGTAGTAGTACGAAACCTACTTCCAGTAATATCAACTAATATAGACATGAATGCCAGTAAAACAACAAATCAAAGTGGACTCCAACCCAGTAGAAATACTTGAATTATGAAAAAATACTAAAATGACATGCTGTGACAGCCATATCTAGCCTGATTTCATCAGTCTATAAATTTGGATGATTTTAATAATTTGTGTGACACATTTATATTTGAGACATGATGTCTATATCCTGAATTACACTCTATGTAAAAAGAAAAGGAGTACTTGTGGCACCTTAGAGACTAACCAATTTATTTGAGCATGAGCTTTCGTGAGCTACAGCTCACTTCATCGGATGCATACCGTGGAAACTGCAGCAGACTTTATATATACACAGAGAATATGAAACAATACCTCCTCCCACCCCACTGTCCTGCTGGTAATAGCTTATCTAAAGTGATCATCAGGTGGGCCATTTCCATTTCTATGTAAAGAGCCCGACTCCCTCCAGATGGCAATGAAGTACTGTTCAAGGTGATGTCATAAGTCCTTGAAAAGTAATAGTTAACTGATATGTATTGGACATTCTGGGAAAAGCCACCCTACTGAAACCTGCCTTGAAGATGTGAATGAAGATTCATACCAGGGGAAGATGTACTTACAGAGACAAAGGCCTCATACTTATGTATTTTTTGGAGATACAGAGCAAAGACAAGTCAGCTGAACTTGGTATTCAAACATTCTAGCCCATTCAGCATTGCGCCAGAATGACCATTAAGGGCATCAAAGCAAGCAAACCTCAAAGGTGCTCAACACAGCTATGCCATATACTTGCCGCTGAAATGTATTCTCAGTTTGAGAGCTGCACAAGGGCTGTATGAGATTAAAGTGCTTAACTGGAGTTGGTAGGTCAGTGATACGATAACTCTGAGTACATCAAAATGACAATTCATGCTGCCTTGAGAATTTTTTTTAAAAAACGCTCAGGGGAAGAATCTTCTATTTCCTTCCATGGCCTTTGGGTCTCACACAGATCTAATACTTCTCAATCGGATATTGTAATCCTCCTGTAAGGGATCCATATGGATATCTACTCATGAATAGCTTAATGTGTCTAATTTCCAATCCTTTTCTGCCTGCCACTTAGGTCTGGTTATTAAAGAACTGCAAAGTTGCATTCCAGATCCACATACTCCCAGAATTCAACACAGTAGCTAGCCCCACCCCCAGCTAGTTCACAGCTCAGCCAGTGGCTAGCCCCCTAGATAATTCATGGCTCAGCCAATGGCTAGTCCCCCTAGCTGTAGCCAAACATAACTATGCTCTTTGGTCAAAATTCTCTACTCTGGCTGGCAAACAGAGATTCACCTTTTAAGTTTTTACCTCACTTGGACATTCACAGCATTGAATGCTAACTAGGACTACCAATTCCTGGACCACAACATGAAGCACATTTATATTAGTTCTGAAAGACCAAGTTAACAGTTAATCCACAAAATCATTACATGACAGAATATCACAGACAATGTTTTCCAGAACTATATATTCCTGACATATACCAAAGAATCATAAAAATTGACTGGTACACCCTTATTCAAGTGTTTCCTGTCACCAAAAGACTAAGGCCCAGATTTTTAAAGGTATGTAGGCCTCGCTGTGTTCAGTGCTGCAACACCTAGATGATTTAGGAGTCTAAATCTCATTGGTAATACTGATTTAAGCACTTAGGAGCCTAACTCCCATTGACAGCTGATGGGATTTGGGCTCCTAAATCAGTTAGGCATTTTAACACTGAACGCAGCAATTCCTAATTACCTTTAAAAATCTGGGCCTAAGTTCCAAAAGAAAGCCAAACAGACAAAGCAATTGATGGCATGAAAGAAGTCACTCAAATGCGAGACAAAAATGTGTGTAAATAACATGACAAGATGACTTCACCATGACAAAGGTGACAGCGTATTTGCTTGGTACACAACAAAAAAGCACATCATTTCCCATTCACTTCACTACTTCCAGTATTTCTTTCTCACAATAATTTGGACCATTTTGAGTCAGAAACCAAAAAATGCTGAGAACCACTGGTTAGGTAGTATTGACTTCTCTGGAAAAAATGGAATTACCAAAACTTTTGGCCATTGCAGAATTCCCCTTTATATAGGTGTCAATCCTTAAATTTGCACCTGTCCACCAGCAATCTGCAGTTTGGAGGAGTTAATTGTGAATGAAAAGTGGAAGCCTGGCACTGTTTGACTATTATGAATCAATTTTTTGGATAAGCTGGGTTGAGGGGTGCAGCATTGCTAGGTTTCAAGGAGGATAAACCTATGTGGAGGGCCTTTGAGGAGAGCTGTGAAAGCCAGTGTTCGTAATTTTGAGGTGTTCCTTTGTAATACTGAGTGGTCTTTGAGGAGAAAATGCAGAGAATGGTTGGGGGTGCCTTCTTGGACTCCTCCCTTAGTTGAAAAGTCAGGCTCATTTACTGTGGGTCCATATTGCCCGAGGCTGGGACAATGAGCAGCATAAAGGTAATCTGAATTTTAATCATGGGCAAGTGAAATCTCATCAAAAAAAGACTGAGGAAGCGAAGACAATCCTAGCTGGCACAGCAGATGCACTTTTAATAATGAACCTCTATCTTTTAAGTGCTCAGTGGGCATTGAGGCTGTTTTAGTCAGATGGATTCTTGTCACTAAAAAGGTCTTGTCCAGTGGAGAAGATAAGTTTGGGACAAGGAAAACAGTCACATCCTCAACAGTCAATTCCCTTTGCTAAAGCTATAGGTACCTGGTTCCCCGATTCCAGCCTTGTTGAAGACTATTCCTCAGTATGTGGTGTAGAAGCTATGCTGAAGACCCTGGGTTAACAGTTAAGATTTCTGGCATAGGAGAGAGACAGACTCAATCAGACTGGACTGTACTACCTTGCCAAAAGGACAGCACTAATCTATTTTTCCCAAAGCCTTGTCCACTTTATCAGTCTTTATCAACACACTGAACTGCAGGAAAACTAAGCAAGAGAATTCAGGAAAGCAAAGTAAGAGTTAAGGTTAAAGACTGTGCACTGCAGAACAAGACCTCGGACCTTTATAGTGGTCTTCAGACAATAATCAAATAATTGCTTGAATATGAATGTAACTTGTGAATACATTTAGAACTACTGCATGTGAAACCATGATAACTGCAGGCACATTTGTTAATCAGAAGGCCTGAAAACTTGGGAAAAAATTCTGTAATTGCATTAGCCGCATAACTGCTGATATGAGAAGTGAAAATGTACCAGTTAGAGACTACCTTGTCTACTCAGGGAAACTGGATTCTCTTTGCATTGGATTCAGAAAAAATTCTTACCGGAGGTCGAGACCGGCTTCTTTCCAAAGTAAGTCCATCAAACGCAAAATCTGGAGTGTCAACATGTCTTGCCGTAGATCTGCAAGAGAAAGATTAAAAAAATGCTACTTTAATTAAATAATTTCATGTTGTTTGTATTAAAGGCAATAAAAAGTCAGTAGTCAATTACATCAAAACATACATAATAAATATATGGAGATATACCTATCTCCTAGAACTGGAAGGGACCTTGAAAGGTCATCAAGTTCAGTCCCCTGCCTTCACTAGCAGGACCAAGTACCAAGTAAACATTATAACATTTTATTCAAAGAATGCTGCCCAATCAAATACTACATCAGTCCCAAAGGTTAAATGGGGCTAATAAAAAATATGGAGCCCTAACAGATAAAATGACACATGGATGGGTTTCTAATGGGTTAGGCTTAAATAGTATCTGCTTTTCGAGTTATAGGAAGGCATGGGTAACTTATGGCAACAAAAAAGCTATACAGTCTAAATGCAAAGAAAAAAGGAGAAGCAAAAAATATGAATTCTCAACTTCACTTACCATCACCATTTTTAAAGATGATCCCAAAGAGATCCCCTCCAAACATCTTATTGTTGTATACTATCCATAAAGGCTTCATTTTAGAATCCATATATTTACACTTCTCAACACTGGAGGGAAATACAACAACTATTTTACTCAATTAAGTAAACACTCTTTATTTGTAAGAATGAAGTGCAATAAAAAGTTTTAGAGTTCTAGTGTGGAATTGTTTTATACTTTGGTTGAATGCCATTCCAAACTTTCATTTCAGCACTATCATGCGAGTTATATTTGGCAAATTTACATCTATATAAATTTATATCTGGAAATTACTAAACCTAATGCCTGAAATAGCTGTCTGTATTTTCTAAGAAAATACATGACCTTCTTTAAATCCAACCCATTCAAATTTTACAGTTTTCTGTCTGTATTTAACTGCTGAGCATAGTATTCTAATGGCTAACATGTTTATTGTTCTGAACAGAAGCCAAGACTGTACTCTGACTTTTAGGTTTATATATATATAACTACAAGATCAGAAAGAGCGTTAAGTTTTAAGGTGGACAGCAAAAATCTTCAACCCCAAACTAAAACTGACATCTTACCCTTAAGAAAGCAGAAATTTGCTTACACAGCTAGGATGATACCAGACAGACAGACCGACCGACCTTCTCCCACCCTTGAAAATGTACTCTGTGTCAGAGCTCCTGCTGAGTTTCACAGACAACAGAAATCAAAGTGTTTCCATATTAAAGTTATGGTGAAAATGGAAACAGACAATCATATATAACTTACTATAGTTCTGATAGTATGACAGAGGGATTCAAAGGAGACTGGAGGTTAGAAAGTGCTTCTCTGTATGCATTTTGTTTTAAACACGTGTGCATTGCATCTTTTCCTTTTGCTTTGCTTTGCTTCATGGCATTCAGTTTTATTAGACTATTTAAGGTCTTCAATTTATTGAGGGCTTCAACCTGAAACAGATTTTTTAAAGTATTAATTTCTGAATCATTTATGAAATTCTAAATACAAGGATAATTTGAAATCCATATTATAAAACTACAAATGCAAAGTCTCATTTTCAAAATAAAAGGCCAATTAAAGATTTGGTTAAAATATTAAAGACAGCAATAGTAACAGATTTCTTTCAATAATAGTAAGAGTGGATTGTAATGAAGATGCCATTTCTGAAAAGAGAGTAAAACTTTCAAGAGCACTTAAGTGCCTTAGACTTCGAAATCGCATTTTCAAAAGTGACAAAGGCACTCAGGAGCCTAAGTTCCACACACTTTCAATGAGACAGGCTCCTAAATCATTTTGGAGAATAAAACTTAGGTGTTTTTGAAAATTTTCCCCATAAAATTTATTTTAGTGTATTGTCGATATACATGCATTATCTCTTCCATATACAACATACTTCTAAGAACTCTGGCCAAATTTCAAACTAGATGCCTAAAATTTGGCACCTACATTCATACTGAAGTCAGTGGAAGCAGTGGGCATTCATCATCTCTGAAAAAAACAATTATTTAAGAATCTAAATATGGATTCAGGCACCTTGCTTTAACTGGCTTATATCAGCTCAGTATAATCATGCCACTGATCCCACAAAAAATTAAGCACATGCTTAAATTTAAGTTTTTGCCGGATTAGGGCTATAGCGAACACTGGTTTAATAAAATTGTGCTACACCCCTCCATTTCACCCACCGTTATAACAAACACTTGAAAACTACCCTATTATAACATTAAAATGGGACTTATCCGTTTGATTTTCCCATCTTCACTGACAATGTAAAAAGTGAAATCCTGGCTCCATTGAAGTTAATGGCAGTTTGTCATTGACTTAAATGGGACCAGAAATTCACTCTAAATATTTTTGTTAGTTATTCACTACAGTTGATTCACTTTTAAATGAACTGAGGGGAGGACACAAAAAGCTACCCAGTTAGAAATGGTTTGTCTGAGGTAAGTTTTTTTCCCTTGCCAATGACACCCATTGCAAATAATCCATATCGTAATCCAAACCATGAACCAGAGAGCTTTAAAGACTGGGAAAGCTATGGAATATATACAGTTTGCCAGCTATTTAGTAAAGAAACTTTGCTAACTTATTTAGAGATCAAAACTAACTAGCCTACTCTCCCATAATACCAGAACTTTCAAATCAGACATTATGTTTCTCAAATTTCTAGAAAAACTCTTTCATACAGAAAGCTAACTGTAATGGAAGCAATGGCATCCGGTCAATTAGGAAAGAAACAAAAACAAAAAATACCAACTATTTTGTATCAGTCTTTGCAGACAACTTTCCTAACAAAAAAATGTCCATACTTGACATGCTGGGAAAAGGATATGGATAGATAAATAACCCCAGAGGAACAGGGTTTGATCAGGAAAAGAGGACCAGTAATCTCACTCTGTAGCACAATAAAAGAACATTTCTTTTTAAGATACTATTTAATGGTACCTCACACCAGACAGGTAAAAAATATAGATAGACTGAATGGGGATAAATTGGAGAAATTGTGATGGAAAAGGAGACTATGCATACATGGTGGACATGTCCAGTCATTAGAGAGTACTAGGGTTGCCAGGTGTCCAGCTTTTGACTGAGACGCCCAGTAGAAAGGAATTCTGGCAGCTCTAGTCAGTTCTGTTGGCCAGGCCATTAAAAGTCCGGTCGGCGGTACAGCGGGGCTAAGGCAGGCTCCTGGCCTACTCTGGCTCTCCATGAGTCCCGGAAGCGGCCAACATTTCTCTCCGGCTCCTAGGCGGAGGCACAGCCACAGGGGCTCCACATGCTGTCTCTGCCCTTAGCACTGACTCTGCAGCTCCCATTGGCCAGGAACCATTGCCAGTGAGAACCGTGGGAGTGGCACCTGAGGACATGGACAGCATGCAGAGCAACCTGGCCGCACCTCCGCCTAGGAGCTGGAGAAAAATGTCGTCCACTTCCAGGAGTGCCTGAGGTAAGCGCCGCCTGGAGCTTGCACTCCAAACCCCCTCCAACACCCCAACCCTCTGACCCAGGTTAAAACCCCCTCCCCCACCCTAACTCCCCCCCAGAGCCCGCTGCCTCCCCCCTCCCTGCACCCCAATCCTGACCCAGCCCTGAGCCCCCTCCCGCACCCAAACTCTCCCCCAGAGCCTGCACCCCCTCCCACATTCTGAGCCCCTCAGCCCGAGACCAGAGCTCTGACCCTCTCCCACATCCCAACCGCCTGCCCAGCCCACTGAAAATAGTGAGGCTGGGGGACAGAGAATGATGGAGGGAGGGGAGATGGAGTGAGCAGGTCCACAGCCTCGGAGAAGGGGCGAGGCAGGGGTGGGGTTTGGAAAGTTGGCAACCCCAGAAAGTACTGGAATGCAATCAGTAATCAAATATCACAAATTGATGGGTATTACGAAATTATCCTTTGGTAATCTCCTGGGGCTTCCAGAAATGGTCACCCAAAAGGAAATGAAGAATTAGTCCCTCATCTGGTAGTAGCTGCTCAGCTACTGAAAGCATCTAATTGGAAAAAGAAAAATAGCCCAATTCTAGAGGAATGGTTAAAAAAAAAACATATGGGAAGTTGTGGTTATACTAATTTTTCCATAGCAATCACATACCCAGAAAAAACAGAGGATAAACAAGTACTTTGATAATTGGCTAAATTTTATTCAATACTCAAAGAACATTCACCTGCAAAAAACCCAGCACACCTGTCCATTTTTTTTGGAATATTAACATTTGATAACACATATTTAGCAAACCAGGCATGTCTATCACTCAATTTATTAAAATCACTAGAAATGACATGTCATTGGTGGTGTAGTAACGCTCACTCTGTTAATATGTAGCAGCCTGTTAGCAGAGAGATCTGATGACTATATTTCTGTATAATGTCTCTAAGCAAAAGTTCACTATTGTAATGATTCTGTTTCCTATATTTATATGGCAAAGAGCTGTAAAACTGTTACTACTCCCTAATTAAATTATTGGGAGGGGGGAAATGTTTCTCGGATCACAATTGTTTGACCTTAGCCACACTGGTAAGGCATATTGTATATCTGTGGGAAATTCAATAAAAGTAAGTATAGTTTTTATTTTATTAAATCCTCATTGCAGTGAAACTTTAATGTGACCAAGAATGAGTTAAAAGTGCTTTGAGAACTATGGATGAAAAGTGTTATATGGCCCCCAATCAACTGTACTTAACCATGTCCCTAACCTTTAAGCATTTGAGTAGTCCCCATTACCTTCAACTGACTTCATTGACATAGCTCATGTGAGGAAGTTAGGCACATACTTAAATACCTTGATTAATGGGGTCTATAATATTATTATTATTAAACAAACAACTTTAAATTTTGTTGCTTGTAACTGGACAATTATTTGTAACCAATATCGTATTATACCTTGTGATGTTCACTGAACTGTTTATTCCTTTGTGGCAATCTTTTTGAGGAAAGACACTGAAGAAAATGCAGTGACATTACAGCACCGAATGTCAATATCGCAAAGCTCTTTATACATTCTGTCTAGGCTTGCTACTGATTAACATATTAACATGTGCATGCTATATTTTAATCTCAACTCGCGATTAGTGGTTATAAAATGGTTCTTTATTATAATTGTATTCATAAAATCCTCTTTAAACCAAAGTTAACTTGATCAATAATCTAACGCTGATTATTATTCACTCAAGGATATTCTACTTTCACATTTGCAACAGTTAGTTTCTATACAAGGAAACTTCAGCCTAATCTACAAGGTGTTGAGTTAAAGCTCAACATTTCTATAGATAAGCTGTCAGGCAGGATGCTGTGGAAGCTGTATGCAGTTTGATTATAAAACTGAGGCAGTGGAGGACCTGCCAGGTCAGCCATCTGTCAAAACCAAAAGCACTCTGCTTTTCCACAATTCCAGGAGCTGTACAAACACCAGTGACAAGGGGACAAAATGGAACCTGTGCTGAACAAACAGGAACTTTTTGAAGTATTTCTACTTTGAATTTCTTCCGTGTTTGCACAGTTGGGAATTTTTTTGCCCCTTCTTTGATTGTGTTGACATTTGTTTCCTGAGAAGTGCACAAAAAACTTCACTGACCTTAAGTCTATTACTGACAGCATTTCATCACCTAGTCTTTTTATGATTTTTAACAATACTAACAAGCACATTTGTGTAAGAGATGGCTTTTTCAATGCTTTCTGAACAGCACTAAGAGAGAAGAACAATGGTAGATTCCGATTTACTTCTTGAGATACAGTTGTAACCCAGATGTGATCAGAACTAAGAAAATTTTGATCAGAAAATTTCTAATTGGGTTGCTTTTTGTTGCCTCCTCTCAGTTTATATATTTGCTATGCATCAAATAAATCGGACAGAGATATTACCTCTGTTTTTCAGAAATACGTATTACTGTAGCAGCCCAGGTTTCAAGCCAATGCAATTTTGACACATTAAACTCTTCAGAACGAGCTTTGCAATGGCAGATCATTAACAGCAGCACATTATAATATGTTTAGAAATGAACGTCAACTCTTCTCTTGACTGGTACCTCCACAGTGATAGCAAAAATTATGTCTGTTGTCATTTCTCATTACAGCGAGCTATGTAGACTCCATTGTTAAGACATTATTTTAGCCTCCTTATTAAAGCAACAGTTTGAATTACCTTTAACAAAAGCCAAAGCTTCAGGAAGTGACCCTTTAGAGTAATCTTCTAAATCCATTGTTCCCCCTGGGATGCATGCACCCTATTTACAAGTATCAGGAATAGTTAAATGGCTGCCATGCAGGAGAGCTTTCCTCCTCTGGTGCTCCCCCACCGCTTGCTACTTCCTGTGTCAGTGGCGTGGGGCACGGGCTCCCCATTCCTCTGTCTCTCTCACTAGCCCTTTCTTCTCTTTACCTCCCTTCCCTTTTCACTCACAGATGTTGTTCTTACGAAAGGAGCTTGCAGTTGAACCCCATATCATCGATGGAATAGATATTTCACTTGCAAGTCAGGAATAAGTGAAGACAAATATTTAAACAATCAATACCTGTTTGGAAAGCACTTTCATGTGAGCAATACTTCCACGGCAGTAAGCTTCAAGTATTACGCCAAACAATACGGAGACAGCAGGTATGTGCACCTCTGACCTACAGGAAGCATGATGTGAAAACAGAAAAAAATCACTGAGTTGCAAAGATAGATTGTATCCATTTTACAGATAAGAAATCTTCAAGCTCTTACAATAGGAACTTATTACTACTGCAATTAAACACAAAACACAATACTCTAACTTAACTAAAATGCAAAACTACATTTGAAAAAACAAAATCCTAATGCAGGGCCACTTTCCCAAAGGACAGCAGCATAGTTCAATGGCTACGTGCTAGACTTTGAAGTAGAAGAGTCGGTTTCTATTAGTTTCCTCATTCTTTGGCCTAGGAATATTTCAGAGGCATTTTAAATCATGAGGAAGGAAGGAATGCTTTTATATCAGTCTTCAATACCTCTTTGGCCAGAAATGGTGTTGATAAACTATGGAGGGAACGATGCTGGCTAGACTTCAGTTATGCTAGAGTAGCAGGGGTATTGTGAGGAAAAATGGAGGCAGTCTCAAGGGTTCATGAGGAATGTGGAAATTTTCCAAAGGAGTTCCCCTTCCTCCAAAACAAACCATTTTAAAGGTATTAGGACAAAAGCTAATTATCCTCCACAAAAAAATTAAAAATGTAGTACTGTATTTACTTTGTTTTTAGGTAAAAACAACAGCAAGTTGCATTTCTAAGCTTGAGACAAATGAAAGCCCTTCTTACAAGGTATTTGTCATTCACAGAAAGGCCTTTCTACTCTTGCCTTTAAAAAGTGGCAACTAAGAATCAAAGAAATTTAATGTCTCAACAAGAATTCAAATAAAAGTGAAATTCATTCAAATTTGTGAGGTATAAATGTTGCATTTCCAATGCAAATAAAACATTTAAATTTATATGCAGAACAAATTATAGAAATAAAACTTCTAAATGTATGACCATATTAATTCCAAAATGGAGCAATTTAATTTTTTCTTTTAAATGTAGCTTTTGTTTTGGAGATTGCGCTACTGTTATTACATTTTCTGATTTTTAACCCTTTTTATGAAGAATTTCATGTTATCAACATCAAAGTTAAGGAATCACAAGATCAAGAAATACACAATATTGGGGAATAGTTACGATGAAAAATCCTCAAGAACATGTATTTGGTATGAAAGAGTTCATTCTGCCTGCTGAGGATACACACCACCCACACCAGTAAAAAGCGGAAATTCTTACCTTAGATGCCAAAATAGCATCTGCCCTATCCTCCTATTAGCAAGTGCTCTCTCTACCAGGAATCTGGAGAGGGCACAATCGAGAAAAGGTTCATATTTCAGAACTTGCACAAGCTGGAGAAGATACTGAGAGAGCTCTTCATCACTGGAAGGAGATAAAATCTTGTAAACAGCCAGGTAACTGGATTAATCGATTCTTGAAAAACAGACACACACACAAAGTCTGTAACAATGGTAAGGTCCACATCTAACAGGAAAGGTTTCCACCTTTCAGGCAAATGAGGAAGAAAAAATAATGCATGTAGGCTGAGTGTGAAACTGCCAAAGAGGTTCTAGAAGACCTTGAACGATAAGGAGAGACACCATTATGGTTAGAGCAGAAACTTCAGATAGAAATCAAGGGGCATAAAATGCTTTGGGTGAAATCTACTGAAATCAACAGGAATTTTTTCCTCTCTGTGTGTGGTCAGATTAACTGCCTTCAACACTTCATAACGGATCCTTGTCTCCTCTTTCAATTACTCTGACTGTGGAGATGGATCTATGGCAACAGCTCAGGCTCACCCCAATCCCCTCACGTGGTGCAAGAGGCATGACTGGAATGGACACTGAAATCACCTAAGAAAATAAACTCCAGCAACTCCCAATCCAGGTCAGTGAAACTCAGTAAGCTTACTCAGGGATGCTAGGTAAGTGTAAGGGTGAATAAATGGCCAATCTTTGTCTTTAGGGGAAAAAATAGATTCTTAGTGGCCCCAGGTAGAAGGGAGTGCACTAAGTACAGTTCTGCCATTTCCAAGGATTTAATCTTTAATGGTTATCCAAATGTTGAGGTCGTTCTATGGCTCTAATGAGACAGTCAAGGTGAGCTACAAGATCTCTGTGGGGCCTTACAATTCCGTCAGCCCCTCTGTGAGGTTCCAGCTGCTTCTGAAGTTAAATGGGTAGCTCTATATCTATGCAACCACAGCACCCAAGATCTGAATTAAAATTTCAGCCTATAACTGTTTGAGGTTCAGCACCAATTTCACCAGAATAATTTTGCGATCAGGTAGCTCTAAAAAGTGAAAATATGGCATGTTGGTTTAGAATGGTTATCATAAAAAGATGTCAAGAGCAGCCAAAATTTAAAACAAACAAGTAAATAAACCAAAAAACTCCAGAACTAAAGTAGTATTCAATAATTCATCCAAAAAAAGCCACCCAAATAACTTTTCAAGCACCCCTTTTTATTACGTAATTGTTCTGTATAATTGAAAAAAATGTATTCCTTCTCAAACATAACATACATCTTTCCAGGAAAACATCTATTTCCAGAGAAATAAACACTTGCATTCTCTGTTTTTTATGTAGTGACTTTGTTGCTTTATCAATGTCAGGACATATCTGAACTTCCCCCCTGAACTTTCTAGATTTTACACTTTTGAACTGCCTATAGAACTCTTTACCCAAAACAGACACAAAAGTAAAAATTAAAACTTTACAAGTTACTGAAAACTCAATCATGACAGTTGGTAGCATGTTTAAAGTGGCATTCTGAAAAAGTTTAATTTGGATAGAAGTACTGAAATCTGTTGTAGCATAAATTCCAACAAAGATAATACTTCATTTCCAACTATTATTTATTTGTAAGAATCTGTTTTAGAATTTTTAAGAAAGTCTAGAATACAAGTATTTTTCTGCTGTCTGGTGGTACATTAAGGAGTAAAAGCAGAAGAATAAGGGCAATGGACTTCAAAAAAGTAGACTTTTACAAGCTCAAAGAACCGGTAGGTAGAATTCCATGGGAAGAAATCTAAGAGAAAAAGGAGTTCAGAGAGCTGGAAGTTTCTCAAAGAAACAATATTAAAGGCACAGCAGCAAACCATCCCAATATGAAAGAAAGGCAGGAGGAATAACAAGGGGCCAACCTGGCTCCATCAGGAGCTCTTTAATGACCTGACAATCAAAATGGAATCCTATAAAAAGTGGAAACATTGACAAACTGCTAAGGATCAGTTCTAAAGAATAGCACACACATGTAGGCATTAATTCAGAAAGGCTAAAGTGCAAAAATGAGTTACTCCTAGCAAGGGATATAAAAGGCAACAGGCAGAGGTTCTATAAATATATTAGGAGCAAGAGAAAGATGACGGAAAATGTGGGTCTGTGACTTCGCAACGAAAGAGAACTAATAACTGATGACACCAAGAAGGCTGAGAAGTTTAATGACTATTTTATTTCAGTCTTCGCTAAAAAGGTTAATGGTGATCAGATGCTTACACAATCAATATTAACAAAAAGAGAGAAGGAACACAAGCCAGACGAGGGAAAGAAAAGTTTAAAGGTATTTAGATAACTAAGGTAGATGTATTCAAGTTGGCAGGGCCTGAAAAGATGCACTCAAAAATATTTCTACCTAAACTAGCTGAAGCAATCTTGGACTGTTAGCGATTATCTCTGAGAACTACTGGAGGATCGGTGAGATCTCAGAGCACTGGAGAAGGGCCAACATAAAAAGAGGAACAAAGAGGAACCAGAGTATTACAGACCAGTCGGTCTAACTTCGATACCTGGAAAAACCCTGGAACAAATTGTTAAACAATCAATTTGCAACTATCTAGAACAGAGGTGGGAAAACTATGGCCTGCAGGCCACATCCGGCCCGTGGGAGCATCCTGCCCAGCCCCTGAGCCCACGACTGGGGAGGCTTGCCCCTGGCCCCTCTCCTCCCCCGCAGGTATGCCACCATGCGGGCAGCGTGGCTTGCACCTGCCCACCTCCCAGGCTTTCCAAACAAGCCTGTCCTGCCGCTCTGAGTGGCAAGGTAAAGGGAGGGTGGGGAGACTTGGGTAAGGGGCAGGAGGTCCCGGGGGGGGGGCAGACAGGGGGCAGTTGGATGGAGCAGAGGTTCGGGGTGGGGGGTTGAATAGGGGGTGGGTTCCTGTGATGTTGGAGGGTCCCAGGAGGTGGCAGGACAGGAAGCGGGGGGGGGGGGGGGTTGGATAGAGGGTGGGGTCCTGAGAGGGGGCAGTCAGGGGACAAGGAGTGGGGGGGTTGGATGGGTCGGGAGTTCTGAGGGGGGCAGTCAGGGGGTGGGAAGGGGATGGGAGCCAGGCTGTTTGCAGAGGCACAGCCTTCCTTACTCGACCCTCCATACCATTTTGCAACCCCGATATGGCCCTCAGGCCAAAAAGTTTGCCCACCCCTCATCTAGAAGATAATAGGGTGAAAAGTAATAATCAACATGTATTTGTCAAGAATAAATCATGCCAAACAAACATATTTTCCCCCTTTAACAAGGTTACTGGCCAACTGAACCGTGTGGGAAACAGGAGACATTATATATTTTGAGTTTAGTAAGGCTTTTGACACAGTGCCACATTACATTCTCATAAGCAAACTAGAGAAATGTGGGCTAGATGAAATTACAATAGGGTGGGTGCACAACTGGCTGAAAAAACATACTCGGTTATCAATGGTTCACTATCAAGTTGGGAGGATTTACCTAGTGGAGTCCTGCAGGGGTCTGTCCTGAGTCTAGTACTATTCAATACTTTCATTAATGACTTGGATAATGGCATGGAGAGTATGCTTACAAACTTCGTGGATGACACCAAGCTAGGAGGGGTTGCAAGCACTTTGGAGAAGATTAGAATTCAAAAAGACCTTAACAAATTAGAGAATAGGTCTGAAATCAACACAATGACATTCAATAAAGACAAGTGCAAAATACTAAATTTAAGAAGGGAAAAAAATCAAATGCAGAACTACAAAATGTGGAATAACTGGCTAGGCATAGTACTGCTAAAAAGGACTTGGTTATAGTAGATCACAAATTGATTATGAGCCAACAATGCGACACAGTTGCGAAAAAGGCTAATATCATTCTGGGGTGTATTAACAGGAATGTTGTACATAAAATATGGGAGATAATTGTTCTGCTTTACTCAGCACTGGTGAGGTCTCAGCTGGAGTACTTTGTCCAGTTTTGGGTGCCACATTCCAAGAAAGATGTGTCTAGAGAGTCCAGAGGAGAGCAACAATGCTAAAAGGGTTAGCAAACAGGACCTATGAAGAAAGGTTTAGAAAAAAATCTGGGTATGTTTAGCCTTCAACAAAGACAACTAAGAGGTGACCTGCCAACAGTCTTCGAATATGTTAAGGGTTGTTATAAAGAGGATGGTGATCAGTTGTTGTTCATATCCACTGAAGGTAGGACAAGTAGTAATCAAGTTAATCAGCAGCAAGGGAGATTTATGTTAGATATTAGGAAAAACTTTCTAACTAGAATAAGTTACTAAGAAAGGTTTTGGAACCCCCATCACTGGAGGCTTTTAAGAACAGGTTAGACAAACACTTGTTAGGGATGGTCTGGATACACTTGGTTCTGCTTCAGCATGGGGGTGATTGACTAGATGACCTCTCAAGGTCCCTTCCATCCATTCGATTATTCATCACCATTTAGATTACATTTTCTTTATATTTTTACTTTCGGTATTCTATCAGGCATATAAAAATATCTGAAACTGAGTTCTTATATTCTGTTGAAGGGAATTTTGCTTTGGAGACATTGCTAAGAATAATCATTCCGGATGAACCAATTCAGCATTATTTGGTGAGCCAGGGTTAACAGCAATTACTTGTTTACATTTGAAAGAAGTCAAAATATTTTGTCAATAACCTAGCCTTGACAATAAAAAGCTGTTCATCACATACAAAGTTCAGGAGTCAAGGACAGGAGACGTGCAGTAATTCTGCAAATGATAAAGTTCAGCTTGTTCTGGGGCAAAATTTATACAACAGCAGAAATGTACACTATAAAGAAAGAATTGCAAGCAGGGGAAACTACCTCTTAGAAAAAAGAAAAGAAGGACTAGTGGCACTTTAGAGACTAACAAATCTATTTGAGCATAAGCTTTGGATGCATCCGATGAAGTGAGCTGTAGCTCACAAAAGCTTATGCTCAAATAAATTTGTTAGTCTTTAAGGTGCCACAAGTCCTCACTTTCTTTTTGTGGATACAGACTAACACGGCTGCTACTCTGAAACCTACCTCTGCGAAGAAACTGAAATGAAAAACTATCAAATCTGAGCTTTTTATTAAATGGTACAGAGAGTAATTGGGCCACTATTTTCAGGCACAGAGTTTGTGGTTTGTGATCCTCACAGTATTTCACTCTCCATGTACTTCTCCTTATTATCAAAGGCCCCACATTATAGAGATTCTCCCACTGACTAAGGCCTTGTCTACACTACGTGAATAACATAGCTGGAGTCGATGTAGCTTAGGTCGACTTACTGCGGTGTCTACACCAAGCTGCATTGACAGGAGATGCTCTCCCATTGACTTCCCTTACTCTTCTCATTCTGGTGGAGTATCGGAGTTGATGGGAGAGTGATCTGTGGTCGATTTAGCTGGTCTTCACTAAACCTGCTAAATCTACCTCCGTTGCATCGATCATTGCAGCACTGATCCCCAGTAAGTGTAGATGCCCTAAGTGGGGAGGAAAGACATGCCCTTTCTGTGGGATTAGGACACTGCCAGCCTCTTCTTGGAAAGGAAGGACATAAACTTTGTTCCCACCATGGCAGTATACTGAGGTGTTAATGGGCTGCCAGACTAGACTATAACTGGGCCATTCTAAAAGAGTTTAACTGTTTGTATGTATTGTTTTACTTGGGGATCCTTGTGTGGGAAAGAATGTGTTCTTAGACCATTTTTGATTCTGAGTCCTTTTTTCCCTTGTAAAAAAAGTAGAATGCAATTTCGCCCCAATGACACTTTTACAGCTGAAAAATTTCCATAACTTACCTCATTTGCTTTAAACAGCCCACTGCATATTCTCTCACATACTGGTCCGGATAATTGAAATCCAGCAACTCTAACGCTTCTCTAGGAGGCAGTTTTGACCATATTTGAAGAAGAGCCTGAAGCTGTTTTAAAAACAAGAATATCTATAGTCAGTCACCTGTTCAATATATAGTTGAGAAATTAGATGGGCAGATTTTCCTGATGATAATTATTTGGAATAGTAATGTTAACAAAAGGAGAAGGTGATTATGGGGTTAGCTGGTTGTAAAACTAGAAAAACAATTTTGTGAAATTTTTCCCATTTTTCAGCTGTCCTTCTGGGGTTCTTTTGGTGGAGTTTTGTTTTCTGAAAACCTGGTTTTCAGTAAGTAAACAGTGGTTTTAGCAAACAAAAATTCAGATAACTAAAAATAAGATAAGTGTTCTAAATGATTTCAGTAAAAAAAGTGTAGTTTTGTGGAAAATTTCTTGAAAACATGAAAATTTTGATGAAAAATATTTTCACAACAAATTTTGGTTTTTTTAACAATTTTTTTTATTTTTTTTTTTAGGGGAACAGACAAAAAAGCTTTTCATATTATACATTTTTGCCCATTCAAATTATGCAGCACATCTTTGGATGTAATGTGACTGCTCTGTATTAATGTCACTTTGGCTGCGAGCATAAGTGACCCAGGGAAGAACACCACAGTGAAGGATGATCCTATAACGGTGTGCAGATGACCTGGGTACTCAAATTCCATACACAATCCCTGCTACCAACATAGTGGGAAAAGGAAGCTATAGCCCATAGAGCTAAAGCTACAGAACATGGTTAATGAGAAGGGGGCATGGTCTGGATCCCCTTTGCTATGCAGATCCTGGGTTAGATTTTCAGCCCCCGAAAACGATCAGAGCAGCCTTCAGTCTAACAGACCACAGGAAAGAAAAAATATGCACACCACCACAAAGATCAGGGCAGTATAAATGAAAGCTTTAACCCAACTCAAAACAGCACCCCTTTACTTTGGTTCTGTACATTTTAGCTGTACTCTGGGATCTGACCCTACAAGTTTAAATTAGTCATCCAGTAAGGTGCACAATTTTCCTGAGGGCTACTTTTGTTAAAAATATACATTTCATCTTTATAAGCTTCATAGTAATGTTTAGAGGTCCCAAACTGGGATCCCATTGTGCTAGGCACTGTATATATACACAGGAAAAAACTGCACTGCTCCACAAATAACAGCATAAATATACAAGACTAACAAAGGGGGGGAGAAAGGGAATGTAGAACCCCATTTTAGAGATGCAAAGCTGAGGAACAGACAGATTAAGCAACTTGCCCAAAGTCACATAAGAAGCTTGTGACATAACTGGGAGTTGATTCCAGTTGCCTTAATCACAAGACTATCCTCCTTCCCTAATTCATGCTACAGCTGTAGTATTGATCTAAACTGCTATATGCCTGCAAACAGAAGCATTATTTCTCAAACTGGTTAAGGGACATGTATTTCTATCATTTGAAAATATGAAATATTTATTAAAATAGCAAAAGTTGACCCACTTCTAGCTCAGTGTCACCTATGAGTGATTAGTAAAAGTAGTGATGTTTTACTGCCCTTGCTATTTTTATCCCTTATGGTAGATCTAGCCCTGACCAAGTATAAATGAATAAAGATCTGTTAGTACAAGAAACACTAGAGCACGTATTCGAATAATTGAGGAAATAGATCTATAAAAGTCTCTGAAAAGAAGTGATCATATTATCAGAATACTGTTTTGCTTTTATTAAATTAAAATATAGGCACTTTTAAAAATTAATCTGCTGTCTGAAAATACCTTTTTCTAAGGCATATATCCATGTGGTAGTGAGACAGTAGGTCTTGTCAGTGTTAAATCAGCAACCCAGCGGGAATGTAAATGGGATATCAACACTACATTTTTTTTTTTAATTTTTCTTTAGTGGTAAGCAGCATCTATACTAAAAACCCTTCTTGTTAGTAGGATAATACAAATATTTCATAATAAGACCACTTATTCAGTAAAAGCTGAATGATGAAAATAATTTACATGTTCTCGCTCTGATTAGTGAATGCTTTTATCCACAAAGTGATACTTCCACTTTCCACAGCATGTCAGATCAGAGCTGAATGGCTTCACTCAAATATGCCAAATGTGCACTTATTTTGTAATGTTAATTACTATCCAAGGCCATCATTGAAAATTTAAGGGGCCACACTCCATGCTGATTTATATCCTGTGCAATCTCATTGACAGGGTTGCCAGGGATGCAGAATCAATTAAAAAAAAATTAGCTCAAATGCCCATGTTACAATCCCTGAGGAAAAAAATCAATGTTTCAGTCAGTGAGGTTATTTTCAGTAACACAGACTGATGAGAAGAACTGATATTTGTAGGCTTCAGAAAGATTGAAAGATAGTACAAAGTTTATCTGGAATATAAATACTGCTTCACCACAGAAATGTATATTTAAACTACCTGATGTACCAGACATTCAGCCCAGAGATGGGAATATCAAGTCATACTGTTTCCCTCTGTCAGGGAGCACCATGACATAGGAGCTGAAGTACCAGTGCTGGAGCTCTACAAATATACTGATGCTGATGCACCAAAACAGGTGCTGAGCACCAGCAAACACAGGTACTGAAGCATTGACAGCACAGGCTCCTCAACGCTTAAACACCAAAACAAATATGCCAGAGCACCAATGCAGGCGCTGAACCATCAAAAGCACAGGGACCTACATGTTGAGGCAGATAAAAATCCCAGATGCCGATATGTCATGGCTGAATGTTGATCTCAATGGTACCTCTGGAAATCAGGACACTTATTAAAATGTACAAATATGGTTTTAGGTGCTCAATTTTAAGCAACTAAGTTTGAAAATTACAGCCCTATCCTACCCAAATCTGAGCTCAAGTAATTATTTAAAATATTAATTTCCTACAACTTAGACTATGACTGCATTAAATTGTTAAAATTAAAGACAATGGTTATTAAAGCAGGAAATGTTAACTGATGTGACCTTAGAGGAAGCAAGAGCTAGAGATGACTTGTGAAAGAGCCAAGAAAATTCCAAAAGTACAGCCTGCTCTTGTTTACGTTCCTCCTCTGAATCTGCATTAGGAGGGAAGTGTAGGCCAACTAGCTCAATGTCCCAGGTGAGCATCTGCTGATCAAAATGTGAAGGTCAAAGTACATCAGACGTACTAGTCACATCTGGATAATTTTTCCTTTCTTAAATTTATTTTTTAAAAGCACATCTGGAGAACAATTAGGACAATGGGGAAGTTTATTTGGAAGTTTTCCAAACATTTAATAATCCTTAGATCTAAAATACTATATTTTTATTTAAAATGTGCTCTTTTCAATATCAACCATGTTAAAAAACACAAAACAAAGCAAATCAGTGCATAAAAAGTAAATGAGATTAAGCACTCATTCCTGTGACAGAAAGGCTATATTCACACTGCAGCTGGGAGGTGTGATTCCCAGTGCGGGTAGACAGACTCACGCTAGCTCAGCTTGGGGTAGCACACTAAAAATAGCTGTGTGGAAGTTGTAGAACTGTCAGTGGCTCATGCTACCAGCACAAGCTCAGACCCAGAGGTTGGGCGGGCTTGGACTTGGGCAGCTAACCTGAGCCAACGGCCATTCCGCAACATCCATACAGGCACAATAGCTGAACTCGAGCCAGGGAGAGTCTGTCTACCCCTTGCTGGGAATTATATCTCCCTGCTGAGACATGCCTTAGAATCTCACATACATGAAGACAATACCAGGAGCATGACATCAAGAAGTGAGGATTCTTAACTCTCAGTGCTGCTAAGGTTCTAGAAGAGATACAAAAAAGGATTGAATGACACCTGAAATCCGACTGGTTTTTATATAGGTTTGAAACTCTTGCTTTTCACTAGGTAATGAACACATGCATCCCAAATTCTTTCCAAGTGAGACTGCTTTACCACATTAAGTAAAACAGTTGAATTAAAAACTCAATATTTTTATTTAAAATTGTTTCATGTTTCAAAATATCCAATTGAGTTGTCTTTTCTTTCTCTCCTCCCGGAGGGTGACATTAGGCTTGAATAAAGACTGGGAGTGGATGTGTCATTACACAAAGTAAAACTATTTCCCCATGTTTATTTCCCTGCCCCCCACACTGTTCCTCACACATTCTTGTCAACTGCTGGAAATGGCCCACCTTGATTATCACTACAAAAGGTTTTGGTTTTTTTTCCTCCCTCTCCTGCTGGTAATAGCTCACCGTACCTGATCACTCTCTTTACAGTGTGTATGGTAACACCCATTGCTTCATGTTCTCTGTGTATATAAAATCTCCCCACTGTACTTCCACTGCATGCATCCAATGAAGTGAACTGTAGCTCACGAAAGCTTATGCTCAAATAAATTTGTTAGTCTCTAAGGTGCCACAAGTACTCCTTTTCTTTTTGCGGATACAGACTAACCTGGCTGCTACTCTGAAACCTGTCATCCTACTGAGAGTGGATGGGTTAACTTGGATGATCTGTTTAATAGGATCTGGCATCTGCTTTCTGCACACATTCTCTACGAATCCCACACTTAACCAAGTTCTCCCATCCTGCTGCTGGGCCAAGGTAAGAGCCCTTGATATTGACGAGGCACTTCAACAACAATAAGGGCTATTACTTAAGACAAATTAATTCTGGATAACTGTTCTGCTGTAACAGTTACAAGAATGTAGTATGTAAAAGAAATAGTCAGTAAATTAAATTACATTATTTTCTGAGAGTTTCTGTTGGTCTATAGTGTTTTATTTGCCATTTTCAGAACATCTAAAATAATTCATGACAGTAAGATGGTCTGCTGTTAAAAATATTACACTATTTCTTGAGACTAGATTCTGACTGCAAACAGCAAAATTTAAAAACACCCAGAAAAGTAGTTTTGATCACATTTAGTGACAACAGCTGTTTTTTTGCACCACATGTCAGACTCAGTGCAATGTCTGTTGCCAGTAAAAGACATTATTCAAACCTCTAATGCCAAGAAATTACTGTATTTTACACAGAGGGAATTAGTTGATGCTGTTGTGATGGTCCTTGGCCATAGTATTTATTTATTTTAACATTGGAAAACATTAACGACTATAAGATGCAACTTTAGAGGTTCTACCGTACCTCAAATTTTTGGAATTCATAATTCATACAAAAGCGGCAGTTTCTCCCCTCTAAACTGGTTTAATATATAGGCCTGTAATGAGGAATCATAAGTAATACTTTATCACTTTTGTAAAATATACTACAGTATATTTATTAAGACATGAATTATTATAATCAATACTGCTAACTACAACTGTGAAATTAAATAAGCTAAATACATTTTGGGATGCATTACTCATGCTTTATTGTTTGAATTATTTTCCAAAACTCAATTCAGGAAACTAAATAATTTGACTATGTCCTTTTAATATCAATCAAAAAATTGGAAATTCAGATGTTCATCCAAAATGCTTCAGTATTTTTTTAAAATGTGCTTCACAAAGAGAGGGTAAGCGGCTTATCTATCCATCTTGCTAGTATTTGTAACCTACAATTTTTCCTATCTTTATTTTGTACTAATATATTTACTGTGTATAGCTCTGGAAGTCTTATGTGCACAAAATGTTCTTTAGATAAAGAAACCTTCTTAAAATACATGGTGTATGCAGTTTGAGTAAAACTGATCCGAGTGCAGAGGGACCACACAAGGTCCTGTATATACCACATAAGTGTGACAAACCTTTAATGAATATCTTATGTGGTGCCTGAGACTTGGCATAGTTCCCCTGTATGGGATCTATTACAACCTAATCAAGTAAGGGTCCTGTTCAAACAACTGTTTCATTTTTAATCCAAAATGAAGTTATATTATCCTGAAAAAAAGAGGTTTTTAATAATTATTTTTCTATTTTTCCATTCAGCACAAGGTCCCCGCTACATGTCTGAGGCAGCGTAGAAGGTATGTACAAATATGTAACAAACATTCATGAACGCCACACAATATTTCTTTATGGGCCAAATGTGATTTATAATTTTTAAAACTCATTTAGCCACTGCCACGGGGCTAACTTTCCCACCTTTCTACCACTAGAAGGCCCTATCCAAAGCAGATCAATATGATTCTGCTGCATTGGGCATAGGGTGGCAGGATTCTGGGACTACATGCAGGGGAGCCCTTGACTTCTGAATGCCAAGAAACTCAGCTCTTTATCACTGACCCAGCATAAAAGGAAGGCATGGGAGTGAGAGAAATACTAGTAGACACAAAGCTCTGTGGATTTCAGAGCCATTCCTCTTCATGGAAGTGTGGTTCAAGTGCTGCGGATGCTATTGCAGCCACAGAGTATGGCCTGGAGGATTTCTTCCTCCCACTCCAGGGGACTCCACTGAGCCAAGCCTGATTTAAGAGAGGCATGGTGGACAGAATCTGCTCTTTATTTCTTATTCTTAATATAAATATGTAACAGAGCAATAAAAAATATACATATTTCGCAGTGAAGTATGCCCCCGCTTCACTTGCTCAGTGAGTAACTTTAGGCACATGAGAACTCCCATTGAATTCAATGGAACTATTCATGTGGATGTGTGCCTGCAGGAAGTAACATCTTAAACATTTTAGAATAGAAAAAACAGTTACCTACCTTTAGTAACTGCTGTTCTTTGAGATATGTTGCTCACACCCATTCCATTCTAGGTGTGCATGCACCCACATATGCAGTCGTCAGAGATTTTTGCCTTAGCGGTATCTGTAGGGTATCACCCCCTTAAGTGCCGCACTCATGTGTCACTGACCCTACTCTTTCTCAGCTCCTTCTTGCCGGCAACGCTGACAGAGGGGTAGGAGTGCGGTAATGGAATGGATATGAATTACACATCTCAAAGAACAGTTACGAAACGTAGGTAACCGTTTTTTCTTCTTCAAGTGCTTGCTCATGTCGATTCCATTCTAGGTGACTCACAAGCAGTATCAATGGAGGTGGGCTCAGAGTTCAGGGTCTTGCAGCACTGCTCTGCCAAAGCCGGCATCATCTCGAGCTTGCTGGGTAAGTGCATAATGAGAAGCGAATGCATGGACAGACGACCAGGTAGCAACCCTGCAGATCTCTTGGATTGGTAGCTGTGCCAAGAAGGTAGCTGACAACGCTTGTGCCCTAGTCGAGCGTGCCGTCAGGATCACCGGCGGAGACACCTTCGCCAGCTCATAGCAGCAGCAGATGCAGGCCGTAATCCAGGACGAAATCCTCCGAGCAAACACTGGGTGACCTTTCATTCTGTCTGCCACCTCAACAAACAACTGTGTTGACTTATGGAACGGCTTTATTCTATCTAAGTAGAAGGTCAGTGCCCTCCTGACATCTAGGGTGTGTAGCCTGTGCCCCTCATCTGACGCATGAAGCTTTGGCAAGAAGACGGGTAAGTATACGTCCTTGCCAGTAGGAAACTGGAAACTACCTTGGGCAGAAACGCTGGGTGCAGTCGCAGCTGGACCCTATCCTTATAGAAGACTGTATAGGCCAGCTCTGAAGTAAGCGCCCTGATCTCGGATACTCTGCGGGCCGACATTGTTGCGACCAGGAACAAAACCTTCCAGGAGAAGGCAGGAAGCCAGAGGCTCAAAGGGAGACCCCATGAGCCTCGACAGCATGAGATTCAGGTCTGGGGGGTATAGAATCATAGAATCTCAGGGTTGGAAGGGACCTCAGGAGGTCATCTAGTCCAACCCCCTGCTCAAAGCAGGACCAATCCCCAATTTTTGCCCCATATCCCTAAATGGCCCCCTCAAGGATTGAACTCACAACCCTGGGTTTAGCAGGCCAAAGCTCAAACCACTGAGCTATCCCTCCCCCCATGGGATCTGAGTAGGATCCCAGATGTGCAGGCAGACACTCCAGACCTTTCAAAAACAGTGCCATCATGTCGTGAGTGAAGATTGACCTGCCTTGGAAAAGAGGATGGAAAGCCGAGATAGCGACCAGGTGGACCTTTGTCGATGACAGGAACAAACCTTGGAGTTTGAGGTGCAGCAGATTACCTAGGATCTCCTGCAGCAGGGCCTGCTCTGCCCAAATACACCATTCCAAGGCCCAGCATGTGAACTTTTTCCATTTGGCCAGGTAAGTCACTTTGGTGGAGGGTTTTGTGCTACCCAGCAAGACCTGATGAACATGGGCTGAGCGTGCCTGTTGTCTGCGCTTAGTTATGCGGTAGCCAAGCTGTCAAGCGCAGCGCCGCCAGGTTCAGGTGCAAAAGCCTGCGTTCTGGGACAGCAAATCTGGCCTGCGGGGCAGCTACTGAAAGGCTCAACAACATTCCGAACCAGTGCTGGCAAGGCCACATAGGGGCTATTAGGATAATTCTTGCCCTGTCTTGCTTGATCTTCACAAGGACCCTATGAATCATCGGCACTGGTGGAAAGGCATATTTCAGTGGCCCTGACCAAGGAATGAGAAAGACGTCTGACAGGGAAACCGTGTCCATCCCCTGCATTAAACAGAACGCCTGTTCTGCCAGGACACAAACAGGTCCACCTGGGGAGTCCCCCACGTCTGGAAAATTATGCTGACCGCCTCTGGATGGAGGAACAACTCATGGAGAGATGAGCAAGTCCTGCTGAGGTGATCCACGAAGACAGTCCTGGTTCCAGGCAGGTGCGCGGCTATCAGATGAATGGCATGTAGCACATAAAAATCCCAAAAGGCGGAGAGCTTCCTGACAAGGGGCCAAAGACCTGTCTTCGTGTAATACACATCATGGCGGTATTGTCCATCAGGAACTGCAGCACCTCGCCCTTCAGGTGAGGCAAGAAAGCCTGGCAGGCCAGGTGAACCACTCTGAGCTCCCTGATTTTGATGTGGAGGGCCAGATCGTCCTGCAACCAGCGGCCCTAGGTGCTCCGCTCACCCGGGTGGGTTCCCCAGACCAGGTCCAGAGCTTCAGAGACCAGGGTCAGTGACAGGGATGGAATGACAAAGAGGACTCCCTCCAACACCAACCCGAGGTCCAACCACCAATCCAGGGATGACCTGATGTGGTCTGGCACCCTGACTACCTGGTCTAGGTGGTGCCTGTTGCAGACATAGACCAATGGCAGCCACGGTTACAGAATCCAGAGATGGAGATGAGCATGGCTGACCACGTACGTACACTCGGCCATATGGACCAACAGCAGCAGGCAGGTGTGAGCTGTGGTGAGGGGGTGGTTCTTTAGGTCTGACATGGCCTGAAAACGCACTTCCAGAAGGAAGGCTCTGGCTCGCATGGAGTCGAGAATTGGCCCAATGAACTCTATTTGCTGGACAGGCGTTAAGGTGGATTTTTTCTTATTTATTAACAGGCCCAGGTTGCGGTAGGTGGAACATACCAGATTGTGGCTCCTCTGCGCTTCCACCCAAGACCTGCCTTTGATAAGCCAGTCGTTGAGATACGGGAAGATCTGGATCCCTCAACACCTCAGGTAAGCAGCTACTGGTGCCATACATTCTGTGAACGACCTCAGGGCCGAAGAAAGGCCAAAGGGCAGAGCCATGAATTTAAAATGGCGTCCACCCACTAAGAAACAGAGGAAATGTCTGTGACATTGGAATACGGAAATAAGCGTCTTTCAAGTTAAGGGCAGTATACCAGTCTCCTGGATCCAGGGAGGAGATGGAGGCTAGGGAGATCATGCGAAACTTCAACTTTCTGAGAGACTTGTTGCGGCGATGTAGGTGGCCTTTTGCTTTTGGAGTTAGGAAGCAGCGGGAACAGAACCCGATAGTGCAACACGTGCCGGGGCAGAGGTTGAGAGGACATTGAACAAGGTGTCTGCCTGCTCGACCATCCCCTCCACCTCTCGGCCCAAGTTCTTGACCACCCATTGAAGCAGAGCCTGGTGTTCCTTAAAAATAGTCTGGTGGGCTGGCCCTCAAGGGTCCCATGACCGCCTCGTCCAGGGATGAGAAGGACTGTACCGCCCGGGGTAGGCTTCGGGTCACTGTCTCCTCTAGCCCGATCTCTGAGCAGGTCTCATGCATGGAGTCCCGTGCCGCCAGCTGTTGCTCCGAGGCAGTGGCAGATAAGTGGTGTAAAAGGGGCATCGTCATCACTGGCATGTCCCACGCACACTAGTAAGGCCACTGCACTGGTCATGGTGCCAAGGTGGTGCCGTAGACATCGACGACGCCTCAGGTGCCCATTCATGCCGGTGGAGTCTTGGTGGAGGGTTGAACTGCCTTTCCGTGCCAGAAGAAATCCCTTCTGGTGACCACGGTGGGGCCATTGATGCCTGTGTCTGCCTCCTGACTGTCGCTGCTGGAGACAGGTGTTTGGAGTGGGAGGATCGATGCCAGTATCGAGGAGACCACTGTCAGAGCTGGGGGGACTGGAATTGCGACGGGGAGTGCTCCCATGGGGCACGTGACTGAGATCTGTGCCAGGACAACCAGCAGGAGGGCAAACGGTGCCAATGGAATGGAGACTGGTGCCTCCCCCAGGCAATCCATGTTGAGATGGTGGGGACCATGATCATGGTGCCAATGACTGAGGGTGAGCCCCAGAGGATCTGGGCTGCGACGCCGGAAATCTGTGTCACAGAGATGGAGAGCACTGCCTTGTTTTGGGAGATTGGTGGTGCTCCACAGCCCCCTGAGGGGTCTTAGCGGCTGGCTTGCCCTGGTAGGGAGCCTTTGCTGCTTCCTGCAGCACGTGTGGTGCCGGCGGTTCAGGCAGAGGCCTCTGCTCTCTCAGCGCCGGGGGAGCTTGGGAAGGTGTTGATGCCATTAGAAGTTTGGGTCCCCTACTATTCCTCGGAGTCAGTGGTTGATCCTTTAAGGGGCTAATGGCTCCGACCAGGGAGGCACATCCACGTGGCTCCGGTGTGGCAAAGATGCCCAAACTGGATCCTTTGCCTGATGCCCCGTGGCCTTTCTTGCCCAGTGCCAGGGAGCTGTGGTTCTTAGTTTTCTTTCTGGGCACCGACAATGGGGAGCGGTGCGGGGTGGAGCCCGGTGCAAGGGGGTGTGCTGTGCACCAAGGCCAAGGTACTAGGCGAGTCTTGGTGGGATGGCTCGGAAGCCGTACACAGGGCAGCCTCCATGAGGAGAACCCACAAACGAATATCCCGCTCTTTCCGAATACTGGGTCAAAATTTTTTATAAATACGACACTTGTTCTTCACATGTGATTCTCCCACGCACTTGAGGCAGCTGCTGTGGGGGTCACTTACAGGCATAGGCCTGTTACAGTCCACACAGGGCTTAAACCCTGGAGACCAGGGCATGCCCTACCTAGGGCGAAGTCCTCGCTGGGACTCTTAACTTCTGACTCCTAACTACACTTAACTACTTAACACTAACTACTATAAACCACTATTTACAAGGCCCTAAGGCTCAAAGTCAGAAGAGACAAAACCACTAGCCGTTGCTATGCAAGGAAAGGCACTCCAACTAACCATCACAGGAGATAAGAAGGAACTGAGAGGGCGTAGGGCTGGCGGCGCCTGATATACCAATGCATAAGTGCAGCACTCAAGGGGGCACCACAGCTGGACCTACGGATACTGCTAAGGCTAAATCTCCAACAACTGTGCACGTGAGCACATGCATACCTACAATGGAATGGACAGGAGCAAGCACTCGAAGAAGAATTTTGTATTCCTCACAAATATAGCTTACTAAGGCTGCCAAAATACATTACTCAATCATCAAATCATCCCCTTCTCTACATTAGCAAAGAGAAATACCACATTCCTTCCAGAAAGTGCACATTAAGATACATGATAAATGGCTAAAATACACAAGGTTATATATATTATCTTAGGCATTTTATTTTAAAATATTTTTAAAATGAAGTGCCATAATGTCATTTAATCTATTTTTCTCTAATCTTTATTTCCAAATAAAAAAAATATTTTAAGTAATGTAGACCTGTCAATTCATTTCCTATAATTGTTTAGGCATTGACTTGTGGTGAGCATACCCCAAAACCCCTTCCCTACATTCTCATTTTTATACCTGTTTAAATATTCTTAACAAACTAAGTAAAAACAAGTCAAACGCTTAAAGTGAACAGTAGATGTGCAAGACCATACTGGAATGAATAAACAATGTGAGAGAATTCATGTGTACAAAAGAATGCAAGTGGGTGAAGAATCAGTGGGTGATGCATATGACTAATTTGGAGTTCATTGCTGTAAGCCATTCAACTGCAAGTTTAGAGAGTGAAAATCAAATTACTTTAATAGCTCCAAGAGTAACTTAAGGCATATTGGAAAGAAGGATATAATGGAAGAAAACAGATCTTTCAGAATAGTGCATAAGTTCTCCTTAGGCTCTTTGCTACCTAGACCCTGGGGTAACATTAAGTTTTTAACTGGACTGTCCAATCAAAAGGGCCACATGATGAGTAAAGTTGACAAAAGTTGTTGATGGTGATGGTGTTGGGGGTGAGAGTGTTTCCACACAGTGGATGAATGAGTTTCCCAGTCTCCTAAAAAAGGTTTAAAGTTTTATACTTAGTAAGTGGAGGAGTAGCAGATTAGATTCAGATACTAATTGGAACACATGTTTATACTGTGATCATTATCCTCAATAAAAAAATAGTTGATTTTTAGCTCAAACATTTTAAAAGTAAATAGTTTCTCTTTCAAATTATTAGTATGGTAGGTTAGTATGATAGCTTACTATAATACTGCCAAATATATCCACAGATGACAGATACAACCTTAGTGTGATGGTCTCTAAAATCACAAGTGCCATTCAATGCATGGTTCCAGTAACAGTAAATTTTAAATAAAAGCAAACAGACATACTGCCGCAAGTATCTGTTTCTCTGTTACACTGCGTGTTGGATCTGTTAAAGCTGTCTGGGTCTGTATAGTTTTGCCCTGCCCACTGCAATAGTAAGCTTTTTGAGTACACAGAAGGTCTAGGCAAAATTCCAGTGAAAATACAGAAATCCATTATTTTTGCTACATTTACACAAATCAGTCTGAGATACAGAAACATTATGAAGACTATGAAATCCATATACTTTTCCGATACAAAGTTACAAACAACACTGTTCCACAACTTAAAAATTTAAATGACCTCTGTTACTAGATAGCTCCATAACAGAGGATCTCACATTATAATCACCTCAGAAAAATAAACATTTCATTCAGAAACCAGAATTCCACAAGTATCAGTTCATCTCAATAACTCTGAGGATATAGCAACAGAATTCAGGGCAATTATATACTCCACTAATACTAAACACTGGCAAAGTATAGTTTTTTAGTCATGAATCCAATTGTGCATTGCTATGCAAATTGAGGAGATTCACATGTTTCTACCTATTTTCAACAAGCATTACAGGACTAGGATTCTATCTGGGATGATGTGAAAAATGTAGACATACCACTTACAGTAATAAAACAGACTCGTATACCTATATATCTGATAGATTGAAACTAAAATGAGAATGACACAATGTGTTTGACATTAACATCAAAACCTGAAGCCCCTAATTATCTCTATTGCAGCTTTAGGAAGAGCTTATTCAAGAAAGTAGTCTCACTGAAGTGAGTGACACTATACTTTGTAGCAAGATATTTAATTGAAAATGAATTGTTCTCCTCAATAACTATATATCAGCTGGTTTGAACAAATCAGTTTTTCACAAAGTTCTAAAGGTTTTACCATCTGAAAAAGTACAGTCAACCTGAATCTAAGTTTTTGGACTTGCAGTTTTAATCAAGGCCCTGGTCCTGGAAATGCTTAGGCACATGCTCAAAGTTGACCAGATGTGTGTTTTTAGGCTCACAGCCTAAATTTGGGAAATGGAGAGAACTAAAGAAACTGTGGAGGGGAATAAAACAATGTAACTATGTCAATCTTATTTCTCTTTTGCATCCTTGGGCTTGTCTACCGCTCTCCTTTCCAATTGTTGGTGGATTATGGAAACGTCCCCTTAGAAGTAATCTGAAAGCTTTGTCAACTCAGAGGGGATTCAAGCACACAGTCTGCCTGATGTTTTTTGAGGGAAAAAAGTGCTCGGGAACTGGTTTTTCATGTTTAACTTTTAAATTAGTATTAAAATCTGGCTCGAGACATAGGTTCTTTGAAAGCAAAAGAGTTAAGGCCCAGTTTACAGCCATCTCCATCCCATAATTTTAAATTGCCTTTGCCATTTGTCTCACATTAGGCTCCCAACCTCCACTGAAATCAATAGCCTTAATGCCTAGTTTTATAAACTAAAGTTTAGCACAACACTTCAATGTTTCTGTGTACAAGAAAAATTTTGCTCATGATTTACCTGCCATATTTTTACATTGCCTTTGCCATTTGCCTTACCTGAGCAACATCTTCAAGTTTGTTCCATTTTATAGACAGCAGCAGTTTTGGCAGTGATTGTGGGAAATTTTCACGACAGTCATACCGCAAAGTCCAAATAAGATCCATTTCATTTTCGCAGAGTTGGGTCAAGGGGTCCCTTTCCATGATTTCTTTTAGTTCAATATAGAACTTCTTGCCACCTCGACCCTAGGTAAATTAAAGTTAGCAAAGTAAGTTCAAGAATCACCAAACTTATGTTATACAGGACTCAGACTATTAGAGCAAGCTAATCAGTGTATGATAAAGCTACATTAGGAGAACAGTAGTATTAAGTGAATTGGATTCATTTCTTAGATCACAGGGGGAGGATTATCAGGCTTTTACTTCAGACCTCAAATGTCTGGGGATGGCAGAACATATTTATACAGCAGACTCTAAATTCAATTTACAAAAGTATTTGAAAAAAAAATTATACTTCTGCATAAACAACACTAGATGGCAATATTGCTGTTTTCCCATTTAAATGGGGGAATTCTTGTTTTGACAGCAAGTATTTTTCCCATTTATTTGTCAGATAAATAGTGCCATGGCATTCAGGGTAAAAGTCAAATTAAAATCAAATGTTAAGGATGCACTTCCAACTATAACAAAAAAGACTGGTTTTGTATGTAAATACTAACATACATTATGTTTTCTAATACAGATTTGTCTTATTCTCACAATTCTCATTTTAACGCGGAATCAAAAGAAACGTAGGGTGGGAAGGAACCTTTAGAAGTCATCCACTATCCCTCAGCACTGAGGCAGAATTAAGTATACACACACTATCCCTGATAGGTGTTTTTCTAACCTGTTCTAATCCTCTAATGACAGGGATTCCACAACCTCCCTACGTAACTTGTTCCAGTGCTTAACTATCCCATGTCTATTATTATAAAAGGTTAACAGTTAACATAACTTTGATTACTAGAACTTGGAAATTAACATTACTTTTAAAAATTAGGTTTACTAAGAATGTATCTTCATTTGAAAGACACGTGGGTCAGAGGATGCATCCTTACTATACAAACTGCAAGGAAAGAAATGAAGCTGACCACCATCATTTGAAAGCCACAGAGACACAATTAAATGTGATAGAAGCTGCTGCTTCTAGACAAAGATGTACTCTATGCAGATACATTAATAATCTATTTTCATTTTGTATTATATGAAACTCTGAAGCAACCTGAAAACTTGAGTTGTTTAAGCAATTAGTATGGAAACTTCCTTTGATCTTGTGAAATTAGAGTGGATTCAGATTTTTTTTTCAAGTGGTGTTCTTTTTGCATGAAAACCTTTTTCCTTCCTTGTAAAAGTTCAGTTAAAATTATAGGCCAAATTGAAGACAAATATTGTTTATGTATCGTAAACAGTTTCACTTCATAGTAACATTCCATAGAGAGTTCCTAGTTGATAAAATAATTCAAATGCTACATACATTACTGCTTTCAAATTTAGCTCTTAATAGAAAGGATGAGTGCCTGAGCTTTGCACTGTGTTTAAGTAAATATCTTCAAGCAAAAATATCATTTAAGAACAAACTGTTTAAGAGAATAGACTTAAAATAGCTGGTGTAATTGAAATGTTTGTTCAGTGAACTAAGAAAAGTATGTGCTTTGTTCTTATGTCAAAATATACAGTAAACAAGAAAGTCTTGAAAATAAAGTCATTTTGTAACAAAGCTTTATTCAAGAAAGCAGTTTTCATGCTTCTAAAAGATAATAAAAGGTCTTGATTACAAATAATGTCAAGTTGACATTCTGCTGTGTAAGTGGGAATCTCATTTATATATTCAGTTGCTTGTAACAGAATAAGTTATGAGTTTTCAGTGTTTCTGAACACTGCATAATGTTTAAAGTGCTTTATTAAGTGTTATTTACACTTGATGTACTTGTTGACTAACTTCTGTATTCTGCTTACTGAGAACTGTATGATGTTTTAGGGGGGAGGGATAGCTCAGTGATTTGAGCATTGGCCTGCTAAACCCAGGGTTGTGAGCTCAATCCTTGAGGGGGCCACTTAGGATCTGGGGCAAAAATTGGGGATTGGTCCTGCTTTGAGCAGGGGGTTGGACTAGATGACCTCCTGAGGTCCCTTCCAACCCTGATATTCTATTCTATGATTCTATGAACAGGTACTTTCCAGTAGCAGACTGGAGGACTAGCAGAGTTGTAGTTTTCTGTATTTTTTAATTTTATTTTTGCCCTTCAACATTAGGTGGGTATGTATTAAGAAAGCAATTTCAGGTTAAAGACTTCATATTAAAAGTACTACCTCTGTTCCAGAACTGTTCACCTCCTTTAGAAGATCAAATATCTCCACGGGTATACAAAAAATTAAGGAGTTTATTGTTGTCAAAGATCAATCCAGCTAAAAAATGGTCATTATTGGGAAGCTTCTGACAACCAGACAGATTATCTTGCTACATCTAACTATTCATTAAATTTGTATGCTGTATGAAACCAAATTTCAGACATGGATGAGGTATAATCCATGAAATATATTCAGCCACAGCATCCCTTGTCCACTCTGTAGCCTGACTAGTGTCCAATACAGAAAGTATATGCTTGATTTGAAGGAAAGGGTAAGCCCCACAAAAGTGGGTGGTTATTTAAAAAACAAACAAAAACACAAAACAAAAAACTTGGAGGGTTTTAATGTTACCTGAATACATATACTTATTTTCTATTAGAATAATACAAGCATAAAGTGGCAGAGAAATAGGATATTGGGATTTTCTAATCTTGAAGATGCTATTTTCAGGTTGGATACTTACTGCCATACCAGCATTCTCACTGCTTTTTGCGATCTCAGCTGCCTTTTCAAGTATCTGCAAAAGGATAATAGTTTAAGCATTGGATTGAAATAAAGAATTGGACTACATTTTGAAGGAAAAATGTTATAAGGTGAAGTGGTAAAATGACACAGTAAAAGTTCTCTCTTTAGTTAGAGAACTGATTATTTACTCATATTTGTTAATTTTTATCCTTTAAGTGTGGCAACAAATGTGTTTATGTAGGACGTTACATCACAACCTTACGTGTACTATTACTCTTCCATAAAATGTCTTTTTATGAAAATAAATAGCTAATTTAATACAAAACAGATTTAATACAAAACTAGAAAACTCAGCATAGTATGCACAAGTGCTACATAACAGTTACCCATGTGAAGAATAAAGTACTAGTGGAATGCACCAAAAGCAAAGGGATTTCTCAGGCAATTGATGCTCTCTGAAGATGGCATCCTTGCATAAATCCATGTTCTTTGGTTCCACTTCAGGGCATGGAAGTACAATATTTTCTCCTCATCTTTACAATTATACATGTGAATTAAATCTGTGAAAAGCTGCAAGTTAACATTCTTGGAGACTGATACCCTCTACCTATCCACCAAACACATCTTCTATAATGTCAGCTTCCCTACACTGTCCCTTCAGTAATCTGATGGGTATTTCAATTTCCATGTCCATCCAATTTTTGGTGGCTGTGCTCAGTGCTCAACACCTCCAATATTATTGTCAAGTAGTGTCCATTGTATGAGATGTTCTGTGATTTAGATACCTATCCCACTGCAAATTAGATTGAGACCTCCAACCTATTTTGCATAGTTTGCTGAACATACAGTAACAACATTTGGTTTTTATTGACCTGGGCTGGATTTGAATCAACAGCACTTATTCCTTTACAAATATCCTGAGCCATTCTTCACCCAAGCACAAACAGTACTTTGAAAGTTCAGATTTGTAGAAATGGCACCATGAAGGTGGCACCCCTCAGCAAGGGGAAGGAGATAGTGGATCATGTCCTACCCTATATATACACATTTTAAACTTAAAGCCACAAAAGCTTTGGTTGACACGTCAGTGGAACAACGCACATAACTATAAGTAGGTAACTTATCCTCTCTACGTTATTTAATAGTTCTCCTTCACAGACAGTATTCAGTATAAGAAAGTTATGTATTCAAACCAGATGTTTTTCATGTTTAAGAATATCTAAAGATACATCAAATAAGTAATATAGAAGCAATCAAATACACAGTCTCTTTAAAAAGTATAATCAACATCCACTGTACAATTATTATAGGTGGAGCCAGTAGCACTGCCTATCGTTAAAGCTGCCTGATGCTTTCTATTATAAGATGATGTTTTCAGTTTCATGCAACTTTTCCAAACTGGTTGGGTTGACATTTTCTATACTGGGTCTCTGCCTGACATTGAGTTTTTTGTTTTGAAAGTTTCAGCAAAAAGTTCAGCTGTTTCCCAGAGTGCAAGTAAGGGAAAAATACATCTTTGGCCATCTTAAATATATTTTTATCATTTTATTGAAAAGCTCTTGCACCTTCATGCTTTGGGGTGGTCTTGGAATTTGGCAGGCATGACCTTTTGCTGCTTCTATGGAAAACCTCCCGCTCAAATTATAAACCTTTGGGAAAAAAAATTTGCCCATGCTCAGTAGAGCCTTGTTAGAGTTTGGCAGCTAACTTCTCCAAAGGTTTTATCTGCACTGAGCAAACTCTGGACTAGTGCTGCAGTGGCAGGACATTTCCTATAATTGTTGCTCCTGACACTCACAAGGCCACTCTGATTCAAATGCAGAGAGGACAGGAACCAGACAGGGGCTGGCAACAGCAGAGAGAGAGAGAGAGAGAGAGAGAGAGAGAGAGAAATTTGGAAGAAAGAGTTGGGAGAGTGGAGAAAATTGAATAGGAGCTGATGGTGGGGGGAGTGGAAACGAGTATGAGAAAGGGAAAAGCAACAGGAATATTGAGATCACACAAGGAGCTGGGGAAAGGGACGGGAGAGTGGGGAACAATGGATGATCCAGTGCTATTTAGTGAAGGAAATTCTTATCTGTAGGGTCCCTGCCTCGTTTGTTGCAGAAATTGGAAGGTATATAGTGAAGGAGGCAGAGTTTTGCAGGAAGAGAAAAGCATGGTCTTATGGTTAAGGCTGCTGAATGCTGCCCTGGAGAACTGGATTCTATCCCTACCTCTGCCATTGAGTTCTTATGTGATGCTCAACCAGTCACATACTACAAAACTTTCACAGGTGGCCACTGTGTTCCCTCATTTTCTGGACATTTGGGGTCTAATTTGCAGAAGTGCTAAGCATGTACAATGGCAACTATGTTCAGTGGGGCTCTGCTCTGAATATATAAAGTGCCATAAAATGCTAAGTACTCTGGAAAATCAGGTCCTAGGCATCTAAAATTGGGCAGTCAAAATTAGTGCACACTTTTGACCTTACTGTCTCTCTGTGCTTAGTTCCACATCTGTAAAATGTGGATACTACTACCTCCTCACCTCACAGGAGTGTTGTGAAAAGAAATCCATCAGTTTCTGTGAAGCACTCATAATACAGTGATGAGTGCTATAGAAGAGCCTATGAGGAAATTAATAATTTTGTCCTCATAGCAGGATTTGAACAGTGTGCAATAAATAGGCACAAGGCCACATTTGAACAATGAGGATAAAAGAAATATCAGATTGTCATTCATTGAGCACCATCCATTCTGTGAACTGAATAAGGGCGGTCTCCTGTGGAAACAGTACTATGTGATAATGGAATTAAAGACTATCAGTGTGTACGCATAACAGGCTGAATTCAAGCAGCACAGCCAACCTTCTTAATTCTGGCATTTCCTATCTTTTGAGCGCTTGACTTTGCAGCCTTAACATTCTTTTAATGAAATGTGCAATTCAGCTATAAACTCCACCACAACACAATAAATAATATACAAGATACAGTTATCTTAAGTAAAGTGGTGAGAGCTTGACTTCCCAGCCCAGAAATAGATCCTAGAGAGCAGATAAGGCAAATCTGGATTAGTGTTGTGACTCAGGATTAGGTTCCAGTGGACTTCTGAATTAATTCTACTTAAATACAGTCTAACATTTAGAGCAGACACATGATTAACAACATTAAGTAATTAGCTGCTGCTTCAGCAAAGATGGCTAAAGTGAAGTGTCAATTTGCATCTATAATGAGGGCCTTTGTATGTTCTACTAACAGGTGGACTGATGCTATGATCATATAAAGTGACAGGGTCGGGCCAGATGGCTACGGGAGAGTGATAGAAGGCAGATATATTAGCTGCAGGTTGAGTAGGTCCCTTTTCCCTGAGTAAGGCAACAGGGAAGGTTCCAGAACAATCAGAAATTGTTTCTTAATTTCTGGAAACAATTAAGACAGACAGGCTGATTAGAACACCTGCAGCCAATCAAGAAGCTGCTAGAATCAATTAAGGCTGGCTAATCAGGGCACCTGAGTTTGAAAAGGACCTCACTTCAGTTTCTGGCGCGTGTGTGGGGAGCTGGGGGCAAGAGGTACTAGGAGCTGAGAGTGAGAACACATACTGTTGGAGTACTGAGGATTACAAGCATTATCAGACACCAGGAGGAAGGTCCTATGGTGAGGATAAAGAAAATGTTGGGAGGAGGCCATGGGAAGTAGCCCAGGGAGTTGTAGATGTCACACAGCTGTTCCAGGAGGCACTCGAGACAGCTGCATTCCACAGGGCCCTGGGCTGGAACCAGGAGTAGAGGACGGGCCCAGGTTTCCCCCAAACCTCTCAACTCCTGGTCAGACACAGGAGGAGTTGACCTGGACTGTGGGTTCACGAAAACAGCCAAACTGAGGGCTGCCATGAATCTCCGAGGTGAGCAAATCCGCCAATAAGCACAAAACCCACCAAGGTAGAGGAGGAACTTTGTCACAATAAATAAATAAATACATAAATAAATACATAAAATACATTTTGTTTCATCTTCAGGCTCTGTGATCTCTCAAACCAAGATCACACATCTAATTAAGGGTATTCTGTCTAATGCCCTCACCAAACACTGAAAACTGGAACAAATTATATATTTGCTAAATTTTACTTGCAAATTTAAACAAATACTGAGGGTCCAAATCCTCAGCTGGTATAAAACAGGTAGCTACAAATATCCTTTATGCCATCTGAGGATGTGGCCCATCGTCCCTATCAGTTTGATCCAAAAGGGCCTTTATCCAAATAGGGGAGCTTTATTCCTTCACAAAGATTAATTACTATACCATCCTGATCTCAGCAATTCATCCTCAGTAGCTCTGATCTCAGTTCATTCACAATATTGGAACTAAATAGCTTGAGGCAAAATATTTTGAAGCTTTCAGTTTCCCATTGATGTTATAAAACATTGTTCAACTCGAGAGAATTAAAAGCAGCAGAATGTTTTGAGCTATCTGAGTTCTCCAATACTGAGTGCTTCCAGCAATCATTTCTTCTACCAGCTGTGAAATCACTTCACATAAAACACTAGAATTTCCCCGAGTTTGATGTACAGAATTGCTCAGGTACAGTTGAAGAGAATAAAGTTCCCAAACAGGAGTTATAAAACACAGGGGAATATGATAGGTCAGATTATCACACTAAACCATTGTGACTACATAATGAACTGCACTCAATAAAATCCTCTGACCACATTTATGGCAATATTTGAACATGCTTGCATATTTGAATTTTCAATTGTAAGTAATTAAAAGCACAAAAGAAAAACTGAACACCAAAACAAAAATATTAACTAGTAAAGGTAGTATATATTCTAAATTATCTCAGGAACACAAATACATATGATTTTAAATATTGGTAGAAATAAATGTACGCAAGATAATTATCAGAAAAAGAACAAGAATTATAATTAAAAGGTGATAAAATTGCCAAAATATTTTTAAATAAGAGAAATAACTTTTTCAGGAATTGGTAATAAGATTTCGCACTACTGTCAGGAAAATGGTATCAATTGCTTAGTGCTGCGAAACTGCTATCCATAAAATCTGCTTTAGCTTTGGGAGCACTCCTGATGCCATATGTCCTATTAGTGGAAATCTGTGCGTATTACACAGAAGAAGCCACTACTAGACTTCACAGATTTTTTTTGCCTTATTTTAGTGACCTGACTCTCAGAATGACACGGTTCAAGACAGTAAAACTTTTTAAAAATGTGAATTTTCTTTAGCCACCAAAGGTGCAGATTACTCATCAGAAAATGAAAGTTTAGCAGAGTTGATACTAACCCTCTGCCAAAGAAATCCAGAGTAACAGATATATAGGGCTTAAAACCTTACTTTCAGCACATCGAGAATTGGCTGCTTTTAACACTTACATTATTATTCTCACCTGGGTTCAGCTTTATTTGCTAGTCTGTGAATAAACTAGCTGTTCTAGTATTTATACTGTGGATTCATCAGCTATATTTTGAATACACCCTTCCTGTCCCTAGGCAGATATTCTTATTTGTATCTGTGACACTGTACAGTACAACTAAAGAAGTGTTTCAGTGTAGAAACAGTGTAAAACATAAAAAGACATAAAAAGTATATTTCTCCAGAAAAGGATTTTAACTGTTGAAGGGAACAGAAAGTGGATAAAATATAATCTTAAAAGTGAAAAGTCAGATCCTTTTCAGTCCTGGTTAAGTACAGTTTGAGATCACTGACTGTGTTTATATGGAGGTTTCCAGAAATGCAACTGTGGTATATTATTGTCAAAGGCAGTTGTAATATTAAAAATAGACAGTGTTTTTTCTGACACTCAAAATAACATACACTAGAAGTGCAGAATGTTTAAAAAAATCTGTTCAACATGTTCTCTAAAGATACTGAAGCCAGAATACTCTACTGAGGTTTAATTATGTTCCAAGTTTTAGTAACTACAATATGTAAGCTAAAAGGCAGGAAGGGTGGATATAATCAAATGCCAGTGTTAAAGGGGAAAAAAGTAAATACCAGACAGCCATTTATATACTAGCATTCATGGCTTCTCTTTATTTAGTATATCTTACCTTATCAAAGGGAGGGTAATAAATAGGCAGTTTTGAATATTCTTGAAATTTAATGTGCAAAGCCGTTGCATTTTCAGTGTAAGGATTAGTTCGTACGGTTCCCATTGGATTCAACATTTCTTCAAGTTCATCTAAAATATCAGAACAATTTATGTTATAGTACAAAGTGTCTTTGGAAAAGGCAGCAATGCTATGAGAAACTGCTTCCTGTGTTTATTGTAAAAATATACATTGCTGTTCACAGAGGGCCAGATTCTCTCCCACTTTGCAATGGATCTCTGGCACAATCTGTTCCTAACGTCAACATGTGTGAGGCTCAAGAGGATCATCCATCGAAAGGAAGACCAGTTACAGAACCAGCTTGGCTCTTATGACACTTCCCCTTGTTACTGTTTCATAGCAAAGAAAATGGAAGGTTGGCAGTAAAAAAAAGTCCCTATCACATGCCAATCCCTAGCTGCGGTTTCAGCCTCATGGATAGATTAGGTTCCCATAACTTTGTCCAAGCGGGACTGACCCAGCATCTAACAGGAATTCTAAGCCACTGAAGACAAGAGTGTTGCTGAATTACTTCTCTAATGAAAGAGCAAGATTAATAAGCTCGAAAGGGCATTTTGTCCAGTTTTCCTTGTGCAGATGGAAGGTGACTACGATGTGGGGCTTTATGGGACAGAGCAGCACAAGACAGGAAAGCACAAGGATATCCTCAGGACTTTGACAGTTCTATTTCTGGTTCTGTCACTTATTTAATGCAAGCCTTTGAGCAATTCACTTCTCTGTACCTCATTTTCCCCATTGACAAAATAGGCATAATAGTTTCCTACCTCACAGGTGTCAAGTATCAGGGGGTAGCCGTGTTAGTCTGTATCCACAAAAACAACAAGGAGTCTGGTGGCACCTCATAGACTAACAGATTTATTTGGGCATAATCTTTCATGGGCTAGAACCCACTTCATTGGATGCTTGGAATGAAAATTACAGATGCAGGCATTATTATACTGACACAGACTAACACAGCTACCCCCTGATACTTGACACCATGCAAGGCACTAAATTTAGCCATATGAAATGGAAATCCATCAAACAACAAAAAACTCACAAAGATACAGACAGACATCATCTTCCTTTCCAAGTGCAAACAGATGGACATCATACCAAATGGACTGAAGGTAAAAAATACATTGCAATCGACATACTACACTGACTATGGTTGGAGACTGTGCCACACACACTCAAAGAACCTGACGAACCACCTGATCAGCATCCTGTACAGCAGACAGGAAAACATCAAGAATGAGCTCTCAAAACTGGAGACTCTCATACAAAACCAATCTTCCACACAAACTTCCACGTGGGTGGACTTTACAAAAATGAGACAAGCCATTTACAACGCACACTTCACTGCTCTACAAAGTGAAAAAGACGGTAAACTATCTAAACTCCTACATGCCACAGGGGGCTACAACAGTGGTACCCCCAACTCACCTATCAATATTATTAGTCTATCCAACCACACACTTAGCCTGGCGGAAGAGTCTGTCCTATCTCGGGGACTCTCCTTCTGCCCCACCACCCCCATGAACATGATACAGGTCTGTGGTGATCTGGAAGCCTACTTTCATCATATCCAAATCAAGGAATATTTTCAAGACAACACTCAACAGTGTACTGACCCACAGGAACCCTCCTACCAACAATACAAGAAGAAGAATTCTGCGTGGACTCCTCCTGATGGTCGAAATGACAGACTGAACTTCTATGTAGAGTGCTTCCGCAGACGTGCACAGGCTGAAATTGTGAACCAACAGCATCACTTGCCCCATAACCTCAGCCGTACAGAACGCAACGCCATCCACAGCCTCATAAACAACTCTGACATTATAATCAAAGGGGCTGACAAAGGAGGTGCTGTAGTCATAATGAACAGATCAGATTATGAAGAGGAGGCTGCCAGGCAACTCTCCAACACCACATTCTACAGGCCACTATCCTCTGATCCCACTGAGGAGTTCCAAAAGAAACTACACCAGCTGCTCAAGAAACTCCCTGCTACAGCAGGGGAACAAATCCACACGGACACACCCCAGAGCCCCGATCAGGGGTATTCTATCTGCTACCCAAGATTCATAAACCTGGAAACCCTGGACGCCCCATCATCTCAGGCATTGGCACTCTTAGGCAGGATTATCTGACTATTTGGACTCTCTCCTCAAATCCTACACTGTCAGCACACATTCTTCGAGACACCACCGACTTCCTGAGGAAACTACAATGCATTGGTGATCTTCCTGAAAACACCATCCTGGCCATGATGGATGTAGAATCTCTTTACACCAATATTCCACATGAGGATGGACTACAAGCTGTCAAGAACAGTATCCCTGATGAAGCCACGGCACACCTGGTGGCTGAGCTTTGTGACTTTGTTCTCACCCACCCAAATTTCAGATTTGGGGACAATTTATACCTTCAAGTCAGTGGCACCGCTATGGGTACCCGCATGGCCAACATTTTTATGGCTGACTTAGAACAACGCTTCCTCAGCTCTCATCCCCTAGCGCCCCTCCTCTACTTGCACTACACTGATGACATCTTCATCATATGGACCCACGAGGAGGCGGCCCTTGAAGAACTCTACCTGGATTTCAACAACTTCCACCCCACCATCAACCTCAGCCTGGACCAGTCCACACAAGAGATCCACTTCCTGGACACTACAGTGCAAATAAGTGATGGTCACATAACCACCACTCTATACCGGAAACCTACTGACCGCTATACTTACCTACATGCCTCCAGTTTCCAGCCAAGACACATCACATGATCCATTGTCTACAGCCAAGCTCTAAGATACAACCAAATTTGCTCCAATCCCTCAGACAGAGACAAACACCTACAAGATCTTTATCAAGCATTCTTAAAACTACAAAACCCACCTGGGGAAGTGAGGAAACAGATTGACAGAGCGAGACGGGTACCCCGAAATCACTTACTACAGGACAGGCCCAACAAGAAAAACAACAGAACACCACTGGCCATCACGTACAGCCCCCAGCTAAAACCTGTCCAGCATACTATCAACAATCTACAACCTATCCTGGGAAACAATCCCTCACTCTCCCAGACCTTGGAGGTAGGCCAGTCCTCGCTTACAGACAGCCCCACAACCTGAAGCAAATACTCACCAGCAACTACACACCACACCACAGAAACACTAATCCAGGAAGCAATCCCTGTAGCAAACCTCGTTGCCTACTCCTGTCCCCATATCTACTCTAGCGACACCATCAGAGGACCCAACCACATCAGCCACACCATCAGAGGTTCATTCACCTGCACGTCTACTAATGTGATATATGCCATTATGTGCCAGCAATGCCCCTCTGCCGTGTACATTGTCCAAACCAGACAGTCCCTACGTAAAGGAATATATGGACACAAATCGGACATCAGGAATGATAACACACAAAAGCCAGTAGGATAACACTTCAATCTTCCTGGACATTCTATACCAGATTTAAATGTAGCTATACTTGAATAGAAAAACTTCAGAAACAGACTTTAAAGAGAAACAGCAGAGCTAAAATTTATTTGCAAATTTAACACCATTAATTTGGGCCTGAATAGGGACTGGGAGTGGTTGGCTCATTACAAAAGCAGCTTTGCTTCTCCTGGAATTGACAACTCCTCATCTATTATTGGGAGTGGACTACATCCACCCTGATCGAATTGGCCCTGTCAACACTGGTTCTCCACTTGTGAGGTAACTCCCTTCTCTTCATGTGTCAGTATAATAATGCCTGCATCTGTAATTTTCACTCCATGCATCCGATGAAGTGGGTTCTACCCCACGAAAGCTTATGCCCAAATAAACTGTTAGTCTTTAAGGTGGCACCAGACTCCTTGTTACCTCGCAGGTGGGTTGTGAGGTTTAATTAGCTTCTTATAAACTCAGATCCCTGGAATAAAAAGGCTCCCCAAAACTTCAGAGGCAGTTACAAGTAGTTGGGATTTATTGACAGAGGCTATTCTATGCACTTCACATGTTCAGCATAAACCATCACATTATAATTCCCATTTTCCACAGAAAAAGTTACTGAATTAAACAAAATAGACGGCCAAATCCTCAGCAGCTATAAACTGGCATAGCGCCACTGATCCTCAATCAAGCCAAGCCAATTTACACCAGCTGTGGATCTGATCCAGAATGGATATCTTTAGAATGATTTTTAAAATAAATATTTAAAATCTGCTCTTATTTAATTAAAGAAAAAATGTATCAATAAAAATTAATGTAAATTAAGCTCTCCAATTTGCCAGACAGATTCTCTGCAATATATATGACATGACAATGCAATTAACTTTGAGTCCATAAAAACCACATGGATTGAAATTTATTATAGTAAAGTTTCCTCCACTGAAATATACAGGTTGCTTAATAAAACAATATGAAATCTAGGTGCCACTCTTCATTCTAACCAAAACAATCATCTTTTTTTTATGGCATAGGAATCTAAACAAACACAAACAATGAAAATATAATGGCATCTTAAAGATGGCACACATTATAAATTGCTAGAAATAATAGTCACTGCCATTTTTAAAGGGTCCTTATTCAGTAATGGATAGCATTTCAAGGATATAACGGATTTCCAAACTAAACAAGAACCATCCCCAAGAAATTTAGTATTTTTTGAGAGAAGGATTGAAGAAAACCGTACAGAAGTTTAACAAACACCAGACTAAGGAGACTGCACAGAATATCAGAAGGAAAACAGAGCTAACTACTGAGGGGACACAGACATATTTTATACAATAATAATGTTTGCTCTCTCTTTCCCTGTTTGGAACAGGCAAAAACAATTAATATTCCATTATCCTAAATTAATGTTGTTCTTTAGTCTCATGAGTACTCTAAGGTATACAGCAAATCCAAGGATTACAAATCAAACCTTACCAGGAAATGATGTCCAACTGTGCAGTAAGAGGTCTCCACTCTTCAACTGTCCTTTAAAATCAAATACCATGGTATTTACCCAGGCTACAGGATAGTGCTGTTGAAGGAAAGACTTTATTGTTTAAACGGAACCTAACAATAAATTTGAAACTTTAAAGTGGTAAATGACACAAAGCCAGAAAAATAAAGAGTAAAAAAATTGTTCTAGACTACAACCCTAATTCAGGAAAGCAATTCAGCACATGCTCAACTTTCAGCATGTACCTAAGTCCCATTGTCTTTAGTTCGATACTGAAAGTTAAATATGTGATTTTCTGGATCGGTCTAGGGAAAAAAACCCTATCCTGTTCAGAGCTCAAAAGATGTGAATACAATTTCACAAATAGAATATTTTTTAAAGAAGAGACATTGCCAACTACTTTAAGTTTATGGCCTTTTTCTCTGTGTGGGGAGGGCCAAAAGCTTTTACAAAACCCAATAAGAACAGAATATTCTCCTGTGTTGGGGAATGTAAACAGCCTTGATCTGAGTACATGGATACCAAAAATTGAATAGTAAAATGCAAAAAAGTAAACAAAAATGATGTGAAATAAATTAGCTTTCAAAAAAAAATTTTACTTTTAATATAAGATGTTGTTAATAATACACGAGGATTTTAAAACGTGATTTTCACAATACCCCTTTATTTAAAAACTTTTTTTTTGCTGGAATAAAAAAGGATACAGAAAAAACAAACCCTAGTAATTAACAAAAGGAAGAAACATTATCCTTTTTTGTTTTAAATAAGCTCCCCGAGACCAGACAGTTCATAAATAAGTTGCTTTTTTAACTGAGCACTACTTCATTTAAGGTCACCCACTTTTTTCATTTGTGTTTCATATTTCCAAGGTGAGAAAATAAAATGCCTATCAAGACACTGCTCAGTACAATTAAGAGGTACATTACAGGAAAACAAATGAAAACATTACCACTTTTCCAGATTTCCTGATGGTCTGGTATTTGGAGGGATTAATTGTCTTGGTTGACTTTTTAGTTTTCATTTTATCCATCACAGCATAAACTGCAAAGCACAGCCTAGCCATTCTTGGCAAGTCACAGACATTGATTTCAAATTCCAGTGTTTCATTCCAAACATGTTCACTTCTCCCAGATATTTCTGCACTTACAATCGGCTTACAAAGGAGCTCAGTTCCGTGGAAAAGACCAGCCCTGACATGAATCTGTAATAGAGGTGTGACAGAAAAAGTATCTAAAAACATTCCACGAAGCCAAGAATATTTACTTAAAAACATAAGAGCTGGTTGAAAGTTTTTCTTTGAAATGATTTTCTGATGAAGAAAGTCCTTTTCACAAAACCAAAATTTTCCATGGGAAAAATTCCTTTTTGTCAGGAAAATCAAATTGACAGCTCCCATGTTGTTCTCCTAGAAGGCTCTTGTCATTTCATTTTCTGACAGTGAAACTGAAAAAAGCTTTCCCAGAGGGCTGCGGAGGCCAAGCACCATCCGGCTCTTTGCATCACAGCTTCCACTCAGCTCCAGGGTTGGAAAGCCTGAGAGCCTGGGCACTCAGCTTCCCCACCACCCTCCCAGCTCTGACACCACAGAGGCAGAGAGTTCGCTGCTTAGCTTCTCCGACCCTGGAGGTAGGAGAGGGGAAGGGAGGCTGAGCACTGGGGCCCTCTGTCTGGCTGGCAGGCTCTTGTCAATTTCACAAGTGAAATAGGCCTTCCGGGCAGGCAGCCAGGAAGCCAAAAACCATACCCATGAGAAATTTTGCATTTTGATATTTTGTCCTGATTTAGAATTAAATTTTTATTCCAAACCTCCCCCCGCCCCTTTTTTTTTTTTTTTTTTTTGCAGGAAGTGATTTCCATATCCTGCCCAGGTCTATTAAAAACAGAGTATTTATTAACCTAAAAACATACACTGTACAGGAAACTAAATCAAATCTTGAAAAAAATTACTTCACTTTTGGTGTCTATTATTGCTGGTGTTCACACATAGCTTGTGTTGGCAGAATAAGTATTAAACTGAACTTGTAGTGATAAAATTATATGTATTTAGCTATGTGAAGAAAAGTGCTGACAGTATTTTATAGTTGCTTCTTTTTTGAGCTAATGAGTAAAAGGATTGACTTCAATTCTTCCCTTTAAAATATTTCCTGGAAAAGGCGTCAGGTCCAAACTACTAACCTTGTTTTCTATTTTCTACTTGAATTCAAGGTAAGCCTTTTGTTCTATACAAAGTCAACATGCTAAAGCAAAACAATTACAAAACCTGGATACAAAAAGGTAAACTCATGGTGAGGTGTTTTTCCCCTTTTTATTCTAAAAAATCGTATATATTCCCATTGAAACTGTTGCCTTGAAAACCCATTAAAAAAAGCAAAAACATGTATGTGGATTTACAATTCAGTTCTGGACAGAATTAAATGCATGGTAAGGGTAGTGATGAGTTGGATGAACTTCAAAAAGTTAGATGCTTATCCAAATTATTCAGGTCTGTAAAACTGTGAAGGAAATCTTAATGCCTCCCTGGTGAGATTTCTGACAATTCCTTATTTCTGGTCCAGAAAGAAATACCACAGATAAAATGAGTCTGCTCTACAGGCTATCATTGTTGTGGTAGAGGCTCATGATTAAGTCCCTGTTCCTCTGTGTATGTCTACACAGCAAAGAAAAACCTGTATCTGGCCTGGGCCAGCTGACTTAGGCTTGCGGGCCTCAGGTCGTGGGGCTCTCTCATTGCTGAGTAGACTTTTGGCTTGATCTTCAAGGTGCTCAGTAGTTTGGGCTTGTGTACCTAAAGCTCTGAGAGGAGAACCATGGTCAACAACTCAGCTACTCAGCCACTATGGAACTTTATATTATAAGGGCACAGCTCATCTCTGCAGGAGACTGCTTTCTCAGGGGCTGGCTGGAGATTGTAGAGTGAACTCCCACATGAATTAAGGACCTTTACAACCCACATCACCTTCTGTTCCAATGCAAGCCCTCAATCTCACTTTCTCAACACACAGGAATGTGTACATTAAAAAACAAAACAAAAAAACCTCAAACAAAACCTTACCAAAAACAAAATCCTGCACAACACACACAATTTTCCCTCTAGGGAGAAAGGGAACAAACCACGTGACTGATGATAGTGCACTATTGGAAAGCATTCAGATTCTACAGTGATAGGAGTTATATAAGAATCTATAGATCAGAGTGGGGTTGTGAAACTCGTGTCAAAATCTCAGTGCAAATATGGCCTAATCTAATTAAAGAACTGGAACTTCCAAGAGAAAACTGATATTTTAAAACTGTGGAAAAATTTTGTATTACTTATCCAACATGGTTGACACCAAACAGAGGTTAGAGCCTAGAAGAGGAAGATGATACTGACATTTGGTCAAAAGAAACTACACCTATGTGTCTTCTATATCTTCAATTTAAATGCTAGAAAATAAGGAATTGTACCCCAATTCTGTATTTGTGGAAGAGTCTGTCACAATTTGTTATATCAAAGTTGTGAAAAAAAACAAATAATCCAAAATTACAGAAGTCAGGCTCTTTTCTATTTTTAAAATATAGTCTTCTGTTCAGCCTGCTTGCCATGAGTCAAATGTATTTGTAGCATGTGCAGAATCATTTAATCTAAACTTCGTAGTAAAGTAGGCCATGAAAAAGCAGGGTAATAAAACACTGTGCATGCATGCATGAATCAGCAACAGCTGAGCTACCGGAACAGCAACACTAGCGAACTCCTCCTCCTCGTCCACGTGTGATAAGAGGATCACTATGGAATTATCAGAAAGTTCAGGGTGCATTCCATTGTAACAAAAGATCAAATTTCAAGATAAGAGTATATTTCAGTCATTCCTTAAAAGCAAAGAACCAGGAACATGGACCTATTTCAAGGCAACTTAAAAGCTGCTGTCATAGTATGTGTGTTCATGCCAAAATGAAGAAATGCCAGAAATTTCAAGAGATCCTTACCTCTGAAGGTTCCCAGTCCAAGCCCCAAAGGTTCAGACAAGCATAGAAGCTTTCAGAATTTTATTAGCACCATATCATCAAATCTTTTGAGATTTACTAATGACTCATTTTAAGAATGAAGAGATGAGAAACTGGTTTTGCTTAAAGCTCCATAATTAAAATGTAGAAAGTTGTTTTCTGAAGTTTTCAGCCAATTATGAGTCTATGATACTTTATGAGGCACTGTGGTGTGTATCTAAGTACTCCAGAGTACATGAATGAAACTAAAATAAGATTGAGAAGTTGGACAATGAGTAGTCGTGAATTAGTTTTTAACAGAAACTCTCTTATATTTAGCTCTAAAAAAAATAAATCTATATTTAAATCTAAAAATGGAAGAAGATCCAGAGACTGCATGATGTTGACAAGGGAATTTACTATTGATATTCATTGTATATGCAAGGTGCTCAGATACTTAAGGCAGCTTACATTAACCTAACTCTATAATGTAGACCAGGCCTCAGTCTGACTATTCTTTATTATCAGCCAAACAAATTAGGAAAATTCATGCTGTTCTATTTCAGAGGCAAAGAGTTTGTAAGGTCTTTATGTAAATTGTGTGGGACTGTGCAATAAATTCCCATGTGTTAACAACTTGTGGTCTGTGATGTAGCCATCTACATTTTTACCGGAAGTGCTGTTGCAATTTTTGCTATGTTCAGCATGTTTAGAAAATTAAAAACAGGATAGATTACACAGCAGCATGTGATCTAGACCCTTAGCCCTCGTCTACACTAGGACTTTAGGTTGAATTTAGCAGCGTTAAATCAATGTAAACCTGCACCCGTCCACACGATGAAGCCCTTTATTTCGACTTAAAGGGCTCTTAAAATCGATTTCCTTACTCCACCCCTGACAAGTGGATTAGCGCTTAAATTGGCCTTGCCGGCTCGAATTTGGGGTACTGTGGACACAATTCGACGGTATTGGCCTCCGGGAGCTATCCCAGAGTGCTCCATTGTGACCGCTCTGGACAGCACTCTCAACTCAGATGCACTGGCCAGGTAGACAGGAAAAGAACCGCGAACTTTTAAATCTCATTTCCTGTTTGGCCAGCGTGGCAAGCTGCAGGTGACCATGCAGAGCTCATCAGCACAGGTGACCATGATGGAGTCCCAGAATCGCAAAAGAGCTCCAGCATGGACCGAACGGGAGGTATGGGATCTGATCGCTGTTTGGGGAGAGGAATCCGTGCTATCAGAACTCTGTTCCAGTTTTCGAAATGCCAAAACCTTTGTCAAAATCTCCCAGGGCATGAAGGACAGAGGCCATAACAGGGACCCGAAGCAGTGCCACGTGAAACTTAAGGAGCTGAGGCAAGCCTACCAGAAAACCAGAGAGGCGAACGGCCGCTCCGGGTCAGAGCCCCAAACATGCCGTTTCTATGATGAGCTGCATGCCATTTTAGGGGGTTCAGCCACCACTACCCCAGCTGTGTTGTTTGACTCCTTCAATGGAGATGGAGGCAACATGGAAGCAGGTTTTGGGGACGAAGAAGAAGAAGATGAGGAGGAGGAGGCTGTAGATAGCTCACAGCAAGCAAGCAGAGAAACCGGTTTTCCTGACAGCCAGGAACTGTTTCTCACCCTGGACCTGGAGCCAGTACCCCCTGAACCCACCCAAGGCTGCTTCCTGGACCCAGCAGGCAGAGAAGGGACCTCCGGTGAGTGTACCTTTTAAAATACTATACATGGTTTAAAAGCAAGCATGTGAAAGGATTACTTTGCCCTGGCATTCGCGGCTCTCCTGGATGTACTCCCAAAGCCTTTGCAAAAGGTTTCTGGGGAGGGCAGCCTTATTGCGTCCTTCATGGTAGGACACTTTACCACTCCAGGCCAGTAACACATACTCGGGAATCATTGTACAACAAAGCATTGCAGTGTATGTTTGCTGGCGTTCAAACAACATCCGTTCTTTATCTCTCTGTGTTATCCTCTGGAGAGTGAGATATAATTCATGGTCACCTGGTTGAAATAGAGTGCTTTTCTTCAGGGGACACTCAGAGGAGCCCGTTCCTGCTGGGCTTTTTGCCTGTGGCTAAACAGAAATGTTCCCCGCTGTTAGCCACAGGGAGGGTTGAGGGGGTAGCCACGCGGTGGGGGGAGGCAAAATGCAACCTTGTAACGAAAGCACATGTGCTATGTATGTAATGTTAACAGCAAGGATTACCCTGAAAGAGTGTAGCCACTGTTTTATAAAATGTGTCTTTTTAAATACCACTGTCCCTTTTTTTTTCTCCACCAGCTGCATGTGTTTCCATGATCACAGGATCTTCTCCTTCCCAGAGGCTAGTGAAGATTAGAAAGAAAAAAAAACGCACTCGCAATGAAATGTTCTCCGAGCTCATGCTGTCCTCCCGCACTGACAAGAGCACAGACGAATGCGTGGAGGCAAATAATGTCAGAGTGCAGGAAAGCACAAAATGACCGGGAGGAGAGGTGGCGGGCTGAAGAGAGTAAGTGGCGGCAGCGTGATGAGAGGAGGCAGGATTCAATGCTGAGGCTGCTGGAGGACCAAACCAGTCTGTGCTCCAGCTGCCTTTGCTGCAGCTCAACCATACACTGGAGCATGGTTGAGCTGCAGCAAAGGCAGCTGGAGCACAGACTACCACTATAGCCCCTGTGTAACCGACCGCCCTCCTCCCCAAGTTCCATAGCCTCCACACCCAGACACCCAAGAACGCGGTGGGGGGGCCACCGGCCAACCAGCCACTCCGCCACAGAGGATTGCCCAAAAAAAAGAAGGCTGGCATTCAATAAATTTTAAAGTTGTAAACTTTCAAAGTGCTGTGTGGAATTTTCCTTCCCTCCTCCACCACCCCTCCTGGGCTACCTTGGAAGTCATCCCCCTATTTGTGTGATGAATGAATAAAGAATGCATGACTGTGAAGCAACAATGACTTTACTACCTGTGCAAGTGGTGATCGAAGGGAGGAGGGGAGGGTGGTTAGCTTACAGGGAAGTAGAGTGAACCAAGGGGCAGGGGGTTTCATCAAGGAGAAACAAACAGAACTTTCACACCGTAGCCTGGCCAGTCATGAAACTGGTTTTCAAAGCTTCTCTGATGCGTATCGCGCCCTCCTGTGCTCTTCTAACCGCCCTGGTGTCTGGCTGCGCGTAACCAGCAGCCAGGCGATTTGCCTCAACCTCCCACCCTGCCATAAACGTCTCCCCCTTACTCTCACAGATATTGTGGAGCACGCAGCAAGCAGTAATAACAGTGGGAATACTGGTTTCGCTGAGGTCTAAGCGAGTCAGTAAACTGCACCAGCGCACCTTTAAACGTCCAAATGCACATTCTACCACCATTCTGCACTTGCTCAGCCTGTAGTTGAACAGCTCCTGACTACTGTCCAGGCTGCCTGTGTACGGCTTCATGAGCCATGGCATTAAGGGGTAGGCTGAGTCCCCAAGGATACATATAGGCATTTCAACATCCCCAACAGTTATTTTCTGGTCTGGGAATAAAGTCCCTTCCAGCTTTTGAAACAGACCAGAGCTCCTGAAGATGCGAGCGTCATGTACCTTTCCCGGCCATCCCACGTTGATGTTGGTGAAACGTCCCTTGTGATCCACCAGAGCTTGCAGCACTATCGAAAAGTACCCCTTGCGGTTTATGTACTCGGCGGCTTGGTGCTCCGGTGCCAAGATAAGGATATGGGTTCCGTCTATGGCCCCACCACAGTTAGGGAATCCCATTGCAGCAAAGCCATCCACTATGACCTGCACATTTCCCAGAGTCACTACCCTTGATATCAGCAGATCTTTGATTGCGTGGGCTACTTGCATCACAGCAGCCCCCACAGTAGATTTGCCCACTCCAAATTGATTCCCAACTGACCGGTAGCTGTCTGGCGTTGCAAGCTTCCACAGGGCTATCGCCACTCGCTTCTCAACTGTGAGGGCTGCTCTCATCTTGGTATTCATGCGCTTCAGGGCAGGGGAAAGCAAGTCACAAAGTTCCATGAAAGTGCCCTTACGCATACGAAAGTTTCGCAGCCACTGGGAATCGTCCCAGACCTGCAACACTATGCGGTCCCACCAGTCTGTGCTTGTTTCCCGAGCCCAGAATCGGCGTTCCACAACATGAACCTGCCCCATTAGCACCATGATGCATGCATTGGCAGGGCCCATGCTTTCAGAGAAATCTGTGTCCATGTCCTGATCACTCACGGGACCGCGCTGATGTCGCCTCCTTGCCCGGTATCGCTTTGCCAGGTTCCGGTGCTGCATATACTGCTGGATAATGCGTGTGGTGTTTAATGTGCTCCTAATTGCCAAAGTGATCTGAGCGGCCTCCATGCTTGCCTTGGTATGGCATCCGCACAGAAAAAAGGCGCGGAACGATTGTCTGCCGTTGCTCTGACGGAGGGAGGGAGGGAACAGGGGCCTGACGATATGTACCCAGAACCACCCGCGACAATGTTTTAGCTCCATCAGGCATTGGGATCTCAACCCAGAATTCCAATGGGCAGCGGAGACTGCGGGAACTGTGGGATAGCTATCCACAGTGCAACGCTCCGGAAGTCGACTCTAGCCTCGGTACTGTGGAAGCACTCTGCCGAGTTAATGCACTTAATGCACTTAGAGCATTTTCTGTGGGGACACACACACTCGAATATATAAAACCGATTTCTAAAAAACCGACTTCTGTAAATTCGACCTTTTTCCGTAGTGTAGACATACCCTTAGCCTTATATAAGATAAAGTTTAATCAGAGCTACATAGAACACTATATATCTAGTGTCGAATCAGAATGCATTCATATTTAATCTGTGCTCGTGTATAAGGCATACATGTCTATATCAAAATAGCTTGATCTGCATGCATACCTTTTGTGCCAAGATCACACCAAACATTAGAAAAACATTTGCTGAAAATCAGGGACAAACTAGACAAGGCACTAAAGCATGCGTCTTATTGTAGGCAGGTGCATAGTGCAACTGGGACTATTCATGTGCATATTGCTTAAGGCCCTTGCTGAACTGGAGCCTTTATTAGCTGACATTCAGTAAACACTTTGCAAATTAAAATGATCAGTCAGAAGAACATCTCCTGATGCTAGGCTCTACATTACTTACTTTGGCAGTTTCTTCTGTGTTCAATTTATTACCCTTTAACAGCATAATCTTGAAAGGGTTGCTAATATCCCACACACTCTGGGTCAGCTGCTGCAAGGAAAACAGAAAGGTGGAAGTCTTTTTTTAAATGCAATTTAGTGATCTAGTATTTTATATATTAAATATTTTTCCAATATTCATGGATAAAGCTAAAAATGCATGATTAAATATTAAAACTAATTGTTTTTTTAAGAATTGAATGAAGAAAAATTCAGCTATCATAGCCACAAGACCATTTCAGATGCCCTGAGGGAGCAGGAAAGAAAATAACCCACGTAAACCACATCTTGGGACTAAAATATGCCTGCTGTGATGGTTGACAAATCAGAATAAGTGTTTCCTCATGTAAGTTTCAAACCTATTCATCTCGCATACATACAAGCCGTTTAAAAACAAAACTTTGCAATAACTACTGTATCACTGAACAAAGTCTCTCCTTGTTCCCAGGATTCACACTTATAGAAATTGCAATCACATTCTGAGGGTAGCAGTTTAATTAACAGACTGATGGATTTTTTAAAAATTTTAATTGTCAGACATGATATTAAGAATTCGTAAAAATATTTCAGAGTTTATTGAAGTGGCAGCACTGTGTAGCAAATCTGGGTTAAGAAGCAGACACAAGGCTGCAGCTGATGGAAGGTAGGCATGCAGATGAAGCTGGGGAATCATTCGTTCCCTCATGTAACTTCTCCACTGTTTAGTTACAGGTAACCACCTGCTCCTCTGGCTTGTAGTAAAAAGTGTTGTCAGTATTAGTGGAAAAGGGGCTTAAATTTGGAAGAGGTTAAAAGAATCAAAATGGAAAGGACAGGGTAAAGACACCAAGACCTCTTATCCTTGATGTAACATCTTGAGCAACAATAGGAAACTCTTGGGAAAGAGGTATGAGAGGAAAAACATACATGAAGGAAAAAAAGTCATCAGTGGTGTGTCTTACGTTACTTTTGTTAGTAAATGTTCTCCATATCAACTTACAGTAACTGTTCGTGTTTTTTTTGGTGGCAGAGGAAGAGGAAGGTTGGATGATTTTTGGTTTATGGCAGCTTCTATGGCAATCATTTCCTGTTCACACATTTTCTTTATGCTACAACACTCAACCAGTGTCAGGTGAGGAAGAGTCCTGTTCATCACACACTTACGGATATACTGAAGCCAGACAGAAAATAGTTGTTACAAGCTGATAATAATTCCATTCTTGTTGTTTAAAACCATTTTAGCTCATGCTAAATTTGACTCATGAACTTCAGATAATTAAGAAAATTAAATTAAGATGATTTTAGGAAAGCTTTTGACATAGCCCCACATGACATTCCCATAAACAAACTAGGGAAATGTGGTCTAGATGAAATTACTTTAAGGTGGATGCACAGCTTGTTGAAAAAATATTCTCAAAGAGTAGTTATCAGTGGTTTTTGGCCAAATAGAGAACATATTTACTGGGGTCCAGCTTAGATTTGTCCTTGGTCTGTTCAATATTTTATTAATAACTTAGATAATAGCACAGAGTATGCTTATATAATTTGTGGATGACACCAAGCAGGGAGGCTTTGCAAGCACTTTGGAGGACAGGATTAGAATTCAAAAGGCCCTTAATAAACTGGAGAGTTGGTCTGAAATCAACAAGATTAAATTCAATACAACTCCACAGCACTTCACTTAGGAAGGAAAAAATCAAGTGCACAAATACAAAATGGGGAATAACTGGAATACTGCTGAAAAGGATCTGGGTTACAGTGGATCACAAATTGATTATGAGCCATCATGTTGATGCAGTTTCAAAAAATTCTGGGGTGTATTAACAGGAATGTCATATGTAAGGCACAGGAGGTTTTTGTTCTGCACTATTTGGCACTGCTGAGGCATCAGCTGGAGTCCTGTGTGCAGTTGTGGGCACTACACTTTAAGAAAGATGTGGACAAATTGGAGAGCCCAGAGAAGAGCAACAAAAATACTAAAAGATTTTGAAAACAGGATCTATGAGAAAAGGTTACAAAAACTGCATATTTTTAGTCTTCAGAAAAGATGACTGAGTCCAGGCCTGATATGTATGTTAAGGGCTGTTATAAAGAGGATGGTGATCTATTGGCCTCCATGTCCACTGAAGGTAGATTAAAGTATTCGGCTTAATCTGCAGCAAGGAAGATTTAGATATTAGAAAAAGTTTTCTACCTCTCAAACGCAAGGAGGCAACACACTGGTACACGTGGACAACACCAGATAATAGTGGATGAAATGAGAAGTGGAAAATATGGCCAAGGACAGAGAGTTTAACCATTAAGGTGAGTGCCAAGGAATCATTAATGTCCACACAGGGCAGGCAGAACTTTGTTTTTTAAGGTGTCATCCAAAAGAACTACACCCAATAAATGACATGATAGCCAAGAATTGACCATGTCACACCACCTCAGGATGATTTTCAGGGTGCCTGTTTCATACTGGAAATTCAAGTCCCCTAAGCTAAGCCTCTATATGCTTAACCACCATATATTTCTATCTTGATTTTTACACACAAATGCAGTATTTTATTATTACAGGAGGAACTAACTCATATACTAATGCATGAACATGCCTCGTCTGAACAAGATGTTCCAGAAGTCAGAGAAGACACAGATGGAGTCGCGTGCCCATGCAATTAATAAAATGTTATACTTTCTCTCCCGATAAACCTGACACCTCTGTGATTTCTAAATACTATGTGGTGTCACAAGCTATGTCAAAACCAAATTTGGAGCAATTATCTCCTCAAATTTATTCCATTTGGAAGGAAACTTCATAGGAAAAGGGTATTAGTTTAAGCACCAATGTGAAACTTATCACATTACCATGACAGTCACAGAGAATGCACCTGAACTTTAAGTAATGAGCCAGCAGCAGTGCAGATACACTATTGTTTTACAGGAAGAAAAAGCCTTTGGCATGAATTATTATTATAAATTTGAGAGGTATTGTCACCTGACAAACAAAATAACCATCCAAATAAAACAGATTTTATAATTATATATATTAAAAATAATGGGCCAGATTCTCAACGGATGTAAACTTGCATAGTTCCATTGAAGTCAGTGGAGCTTTACTGATTAACACCAGCTGAAAATTTGGCTCATTATGTCTACAATTTAAAGTTGAGACAAACTGACAAAAAAATGTCTAAGCTCATGACAACACTTCAATCTGAACTAGTGTGATTATGGAGGGAAAAGAAAAAAAAAGCAGTCAGCCTTATTTTTAATATTCTAATGTTGTCCTTATTTTCTGAATCATGATATAATACTAAATTGGTTCTAATAAGCATGATAAAATAGCTTTATGTGGGAAATACATTCTACTTCTCAACATGCTAATCCTTGTGAAATTTTCTTTGAAACAATTTATTTCTGTGGTCAACAACACTTCTAAAATAAATAATCCAGCTGTTCCGAAAAAGTTAAATTCCTCAACCAGAAGTTACTCCAGCATAATTGTGAATTAATTTTCCTTGTTTCCAGGCAAAACCCACTTTTGTCTTAAATTTAGAATTCAAAAAAATTTCAATACCTGGAACTGAATTAATGGGCGGTCACCAAAAATATATTCCAGTCTTCCACTAATTTGCAACACATAGTCATAAGGATCAACTTCGTCTTCCTTTCCATGGATAGTCAAACGTTTTCGGATTGCCAATTCATTCAGCTTAACAGGATTTATGTTAGGAGATACTTGAAAACTAAATACATCCTAACAACATAAAAAAGAGAGACTATTTAAAACAACTTTTCATAGAAATGCATTAAAAGGAAAAATATATAAATATATACCATGCTGTACATACAAGTGAGAGTTTTCAGAAGCACCTAAGTGAATTAGGAGCCTAAATCACTTTGGTGCTTTTGAAAATTTTGCTCAATATATTTCAAGTGGAGTGCATATTAATTGTATTGATAAATGTTGCGAAAGTATCTGTCATAGTTGGATTCATAACCTGATACAAAGCTTGTGTATAAGTTTTATTATTACTATTTTAAGTTCTTTTATTTGTGTGAATATATTCTCTCAAGGAAAGGTTACTTCAGATATACAGATAACCTCATTTTGGCCTGTATCTAGATTTCATATTTGCACTCTCAAGAAAAATGAAAAAAATTATGAAAATCTATTTTTAATATTATAATTAAAGGCACCTATGGTTAATCTGTATAAAACTATTGCAAGTGAAACAGTAACCCTCCTAGAAGCTATGAGATGGTTATCTCCTAATCCTGGCTGTGATCAAGACACTTTTTAAGAGCACGAAATCTTAAGTAGAAATATTAGTCTACCAAAACTGAATACACAATCAACACTTTAGTGTTTTCTATTTATGATTTTTATTTTTAAATTTTACCACAAAGGGATCAATAATATGAGAACACAGTGTTTCTGGGAGCCCTTGACTTGCAGCCAAGCTCAAATAAGGAAAATATAAAATAAAGTCTATATTTGTAATCATATCTATCTGTTTTAAGCTTGGTGAGTTTGAATGCTTTAAATCATAAATATAGACTGTAAATAACTACTGGTTATTATTATTTGTCATGCAGCAGTGCCTAGTGGGTTCAACCAGGTCAAGACAAATAGCAAGTGACAGACCCTGCCCAAAAAAGATTATAATCTAAAACCCAATCCTGCACGTTCTGAATGGAACTGGTCACAGTGAACAAAGTTAAGCATGTACATAAATCTTTGCAGAATTGGGACCCAAGGACTCAAACTTGCAAATGCCTCTGCATGAGCCCAGGAGTCTACCCATGAAGTCAGTTTCAGGATTATGGCCTAAATACAAGATGCAACAAGTGGGCAAAACAGATGCAATCTAACAGAGAAATTTATCAAATTGTCCTGTTAAGTAAAATCTTGCATAAAAAAAAAAAAAGGGCAGGCAATTAAAAAATTAGGCTATGCTACCAGAATTATATTTCAAAAAAAGATATTTGATTTTTGGGGTGGGGGGGTTACCAGATACTTGATGCGATTATGTACAGAATTACGGAAGAACCTGAATTTTCAGTGAAACATTTTATATTGATTTCAGAGATTATCTGCATATTCCCCATGCTGCTCTAAAGTTATATAGTTACTGTACCTAAATTAATTTCTTTGAGACTACCACAGATACAAGTTATGGTGAAATTAAAAAATCTCAAAAAGGAGAAATATATTTCTTCCATAGAAACCTTCCCTCTCTTCCTTCTCAGCATATGTTATATACACAAGTTGATTTGTAACAACTCACACAGAGTTTTCATTTAAAGAATACTCTAGAAATATGTAATCATTCTAAAAGTAATTTACAAATGTAGTGTGGTCTAGCTTGCATTATTTTGTCTTGTGTCTTATTTATATATAGACTTCTTGGTAAAAAGCCAAGCCTCTCAAATGGAAACTTATAACCATAATAAACTAAGTCAAAATCAATTCAACATTTTCTCACTTTCAAAATGGTATGGTCCACATCAGCCTCCCTTCCTACAGCTGTTGCCAGACCCCAGCGGCCTCTTTTGTCTCCTCACCCACACCATAACTAATGTGAGAGAGCCAGGGAGTGAAGCAGTCTCTCCCCACAATTGCTGATGCTGTACTACAGGCTCTTATTTGGGGCGGAGGGGGTTATCTTTACATGTATTTAAATGTGAGAGAGAGGTGGTTTCTCTCTAGATCAAGGAGCCAGTTTGATTAATATCATAGTTTGTTGATGTATTCTAGGCAGCTAATCTTGGGGATTATTAGATAATTATTTTGGGGATAACCCTTTTTGTAATTCCTCAGTTTGCTCTCTCTGGTTGAAAGGAGATGCCATTCTCCTTTATTTTTTTAATTCTCTTCTGATTATTGCTTTTATAAAACTAACAAACCACAAACAGAAACATCCAGATAGCGCGAATGTAACAAAATAGGACTTGGACTATTAATGGCTATTGGAACCAACTGGCATCAGAAATGGACTGGGAAGCAATGGAGGGACCACAAGACAGATTTGATGTGTTCACAGCAGACTAAGCCATGGAGAAGGCAGGCAGCCACATTCTGCACTATCTACAATTTTCACCGTGGTTTTGTATCTGCTTCAGATTCAAAGAATTACAGTAAATTAGTCTGGAAGTGACAAATACATGAGCCTCTGGAGCCAGGCCCTTGTTGGAAGGTACGAGAGAAATTTCCTATTAAGCTGGACATGTAAGAAGGTTGTTAGTGTTGTATTGTCACTCATTATCCAGCCTCAACTATGTAATCAGGCTCATTCTTTTTCACCAGATCAGCAAAGTTCTTCTTTACTATTTCCAATCAATAACTTTTCAATCAGAGATTTTATTAGTATCAAGTTTAAAATTGGAACAGTTGATTTAAGAGTATGAATAGTTAAGAACTGGGTCAGAATTTGCACCACATGTACTCAATGGTTTTGAGAACTCTCTTTTAAAATCAGACATCCTGATTCATTCTAGTGCCGTAAAAACAAAGGGAGCCAGACTCTAAGAAGTCATTCCTCCAGAGAACATTTGGGTACAATTGGGAAACAAATTCTTTCAAATGCCTGGGGATTCAAATCTCAGACAATCTACAATTTAAATGTCATTACTTCAACAAAAAGATCTGGAGTGCTGGAGGAAGTATGCAATTTCTTGGCTGGGAAGAACAGTCACAATCAAAATGAATATTTTTTTGCCATTGTTATCTTTCTTGTTTCAAAATCGTTCTCGTGATCATCCCAGATAAAACCCTACAGGAACACAGAGGAGGTTGTTAGAATTAATATGGAATAAGAAAAGACTACAAGTGAGTGCAGATACTTTGTTCATAACTACTCAAACAGAATGGGGACTAGCTAATCCAAATATTCTATAGTATTATTAAAACAAATCAAAGGGGTAGTGGATTGGGAGAGCGCTAACCCGGCCAAACACTGGGTTATAGAACAATTGTGGCAATGTAAACACTGCTAGGCTACCATGGATTAATAAAATATCATGCTCTCTAGAAATTTATAGGTTTCAGAGCAGCAGCTGCGTTAGTCTGTATCCGCAAAAAGAAAAGGAGTACTTGTGGCACCTTAGAGACTAACAAATTTATTTGAGCATAAGCTTTCATGAGCTGCAGCTCACTTCATCGGATGCAGGCAGTGGAAAATACAGTGGAAAGATTTTATATACACAGAGAACATGAAACAATGGGTGTTACCATACACACTGTAACAAGAGTGATCAGGTAAGGTGAGCTATTACCAGCGGGGGGAAACCTTTTGTAGCGATAATCAAGGTAGGCCATTTCCAGCTTTTGACAAGAATGTTTGAGGAACAGTAGGGGGGGAAATAAACATGGGGAAATAGTTTTACTTTGTGTACCCCCCGCTGGAATAGCTCACCTTACCTGATCACTCTTGTTACAGTGTGTATGGTAACACCCATTGTTTCATGTTCTCTGTGTACATAAAATCTCCCTACTGTATTTTCCACTGCATGCATCCGATGAAGTGAGCTGTAGCTCACGAAAGCTTATGCTCAAATAAATTGGTTAGTCTCTAAGGTGCCACAAGTACTCCTTTTCTTTTTGTAGAAATTTATACACATCCTTTAGCAAAGGCTGCTCTATGGGTTTGGGACAGAACTAGAGATAAGTGCTTTCCCCTTACCAATGACACCCATTTCAAAAAATCCAGATCTTAACTTAATCACAAACCAAAGAACTTTAAAGATTGAGAGAGATGGAATACAAATAGTTGGTCAACTATTCAGTAAAGAAACTTTTGTAACTTGTTTAGAACTCAAAACTAGCTTTAACTTGCCCACTTGCCCTGCGGATGAATACTTTCAAAGTTAGGCATTATGTTTCTCAGCTTTCTAGAAAAACTTTTATACAGAAAGCTAACTTTAATACAAGTAATAGTATCAACCATGATTGAGAAACAAAATTTTTAAACTAATTTATAATCAATCTTGGCAGACAAATTTCCTAACCAAACAAAAAATCCACATATGAAAGGACCAGGATAGACAAATTACCCCAGAGGAATAGAATTTGATCTAGAAAAAAGGACCAGTGACCTCAATCTGTAGCACAATAGAAGAAAATGTCTTTAGGGTACTGTTTCAGTGGTTCCTCACACCAGTCTTGTTAAAAAAATATAGAGAGATTGAATGGGGATAAGTGTTGGAGAAATTTTCTAAAAAAGGACACTTTGTGCATATATGGTAGATATGTCCTGTCATGAGAGAGTATTGAGATGCAATCTGTAATCAAATACCACAAGTTGATGGATATTTATTACTCAACCCCCATGGACTTCCTAGCAGAAACGGTAGGCAAAAAGAAGAATTAATCTCTTATCTTCTGGTAGCTGCTTGGACACTCATAGCATGTCACCGGAAAAGGAAAAATATTCCAACAGCAGAGGTATGGTTCAGAAAAATATAGGAGGTTGTGGTTATGGAAAAGTTAACTACCAATTACGTACCTAGCAAAATAGACAGAGGACAAATAGATACTTAGATAATGGGGTACCTTGTATTCACTACTCAAAGTACATTCACCTACAAAAAATTAGCACATCTGCCCAGGGTTTTTTTTTTTTAATATTAATATTTGATATACAAGCCTGGTCTGTTAACTGTATAATCAGAGATTTTATTAAATTTTAGAAAATCAGTAGAAATGACGTAATATAGGTGATGTAATTATCCTCATTCTGTAAAAAGGTAACACCCTGTTAAATAGGCAGATTATTCCTGTATGTTTCTTTAAATGATAACTCACTGTTATAATTATTCTCATTTTGTTTCTAATATTTAAATGGCAAGATTTGTTAACCTGTTACTATTTATTAAATAAAAATAGTATTAAAAAAAGCAAAGGGAGAACAGTGGGAAGCATGAGAAAAGACCTCTTTGTGCTGGACCCCTAAAAGTAACTCTTCATGCTTGTGAAAGCAATAATCCAAACACAATTAAAATAAAACTGGCTTGAAACTAATGCTTTTCCCCCCTACTGGACAGGAAGGGCAATTTTCTGGGTTGTCAGCTGAACTACACTTAAGTTCCAACATTAACTATTTTTCAAATAAAGTTTTTTGTTTGTGCATGAGCACTGTTATTTACAAGTCAAATAAAGAGAAATCTAGTGAGCCTGTGTGCCTTATGCATTTCTGAGGGTAGTTATACACTGTAATCCACAACTTGATTGCTACTAATTTAAGCTCAAAGATGTTCAACAGTCAATCACAGCACAAAAATATGAGAAAAAGTATTCCAGGACCTGCCAGTTTACTAGTCTGTTTTTTAGTATTCTTAGTGTTTCCTTGGCCTAAAATCAATCATTAGCAAAGTATTGAAATAAGAATTGGCCAGAGAAGTTCTGCCAACAATGAACTATATTTTATACTTTGATTAAACATGAAAGAATACAAAGAATCATGAAGATGCAGCTAAAAACGTAATCAGTGTCTATCAGACAAAAAGATAAAATATGTTTGCAGACAGATATTGTTTCTACCATCAATTCACATTAGGTAATTCATATTGCATTCCTCTTACAGAGCAACATTTGCTTAATACATGAATGCTCATTGCATGTCATTTTATCAATTAATGTATTCTGCTCTAGTAATCTCAACTTCTAATGATGGTTTCCTCTTCTCACCCCCCAACAAAAGTGAAGAACTTCCAAGGCAGAATCTGTGTTCTGAAGTAAACACTACAGTATTTTAAACCTTGTTCAGTTCATCACGTATTTGATCAGGGTACCATTTTCCTATATCCTGGTGACCTATCTTGAAGAGCAGACTGTCTCACGTCAAGCCAACATGAAGTGTAGCTCACATATGAACTGTGATCCCAAATCAAAAAGTACATGTATGTAAAAAGACTCCTTTTCTGGCATCTAGTAACTCTACCTGGCACTTATCGAAATGAATGGCCACTACAAGATTTCCACTATAGAGTTTATCTTGAAAGTTTTCTGGGATTGAGGGTTCTTGTTCTGGAGGATAACTGTGCTTTAGCCAGTCAATCCAAGACAGGCCCACAAGCGACAGGAGTTTCTCTTCACTGATTCGCCGCATTTTACTGCGGAATTCTTTCACTTCAGGGTCCTGTAAGGCATCAAACTCATGGAGGCCTAAAAAGATTCAATCAAACAAGGAATATTTAGTTGCATAAATATTGTATAGCTATTCCCACCCACTCACCCTCAAAATCTTTTTAACAGAGTTAAGATTGTTTATGTGCTTTTTTTTTAAATCAACATAATCACTAAAAACAAAGAAAATCACCAGTTAAGGCTAAATGAACTTGCCATTAGCCTCAGTTCACATGCCTTCCCACCTAAACATTTTTTACTTCCAAAATAGCACAGAAAATTCTAATCTCTCCTGGACAGTTTCTGTACCAGAAGTGGAATTCAATCAGTAATGCAAAGAACTTTAGTCCTGTTCTAAAAGAAAATCGCAATGCAATGTTAACCATTGAGTCACTACCACAACCTATATAAGATGTTACAAGATACTTAATATTTTGCATACAGCATTTTTTTTATAGAATTTATATGCCCTAGAACAAGTCATGCATAAAACTGAGGAGAAAACACACCCCATTTCTAAAATAAAGCAGTTAAAACACTACATTTGTGTTCCTCTTCACCTCATAACATTTTTACTTGATTCTGAAGAGACTTATTAAAACTATAGCAAGTCTGGGCTTGAAATGTTTTAATGACATCTATTATCCAGAGGCCAATGAGTTCCAGGGGCAACATCCTGGCAAGAAGCCCTACTCTCCAGCCTAGCTACCAAAAAGGGGAGAATTCCTTGGTTTCTTGCCAGAGTGCGGTCCCTGGATCTTACTTGGAGACTCCACCATTTTTAATAAAATTTAGATAAATAACTTTAAAAGAGACATTCTGAATAAAAAATTCTAGAAGATAGAAGAGCTTGGCCTCTTCTACCTCAGAAATCCTATAGAAAACGAATAATCCAAACTGAGATTCCTCTCCTTGAAGCCAAATCCAAGCAATGGTACTTCATAAACATACAGCAGAGAATTTGGCTGCTTTGCAAATCTCCTGGACAAAGATTTTTTTGTTCAGATCCATATATGACATTAGGAAAAACTTCTTAACTGTCAGGGTGGTTAAGCACTGGTATAAATTGCCTAGGGAGGTTGTGGAATCTCCATCATTGGAGATTTTTAAGAGCAGGTTGGACAAACACCTGTCAAGGATGGTCTAGATAATACTTAGTCTTGCCATGTGTGCAGGGGACTGGACTAGGTGACCTCTTGAGGTCCCTTCCAATCCTATGATTCTATGCTTATTTTGCTTACTAAATAAGTTTTAACTTTACTTTATCCCTGTTCATCCTGCAGAACCAGAAGAGCTGCTGAAGAGTGAACTGGCTATTCTGGATTGAGCATTCCAATACAATTTTTAATTAAGTTTTGAGAGCGGAAATGTTAATACAGTCTGTGGTAAGGACTCAGTTCAACAGCAGGAACAAAAGCCTCTCCATGTCACTGCTAAATAAGAGAGAGCACTCTTACTCCCTGACCCCAGAAGATAAGCAAAATTAAACCACTTTACCTCCCTGCTCCCTCTCATCCTGCAAGACAGCAGACAGTAAGTAAAGCAGTGGGGCCAGACAAAGCTTGAAGACATCAAGGAGAAAGGGTTTGCAAGCCACCAGTTCTCCCTCCCACAAATAATTAGGAGGAAGTAGAAGGAGAAGATGGTCTGGGTGGCTTACAAGAAGCTAACGGTGTAGCAAACAGACAAGTTTACCCTGGCATTTCTCTTGGTGATTTTTGAATTAGTACAAATCTGATACTCCAGTCAAAACCAAAAGATCAAAAATTTGCACAAACCAAATTCACTGGTTTAGCTTTGCTAAACCTATGTAAACCAAAAGCAGAAAGATCTCAGCTCTACTTCTTCAATACCTAATGAAGCAAGGGCATATACAAAACACCACATTTCTCTCACACTTTGAAAAATATTCTCCAAATTGTGCTAAAGCACCTTTTGAGAACAGGCAGAGTTTAACCTTACAAGTTCATAGTGGAATGCATCATTTTTCCAAAGCACAAAATAGGAACCCAAAGCTAGCTCTGCACATAAATATCTTGAAGAGTCATAAAAACTGAAATAATTAATCAAAGAATCTTTCAGAATACTATTTTTGGAGTGTTTAAACAGGCTATGGCAGTAATGGCTCCATTGTCAGTTTGAACAAACAAGCAGACAGTTTGCTGCTGAAACCTAAACAAAACTTGTAGTCTGTATAAAAGGACTAACAATTCTCCATTGTTCTGCTACGCAATGTATGACCTCACTAGTCCCTATTTATCTTCATTTGTATCTGCAAGTGAATAATTTGACCATGTATTTAAAGATGAAAATTCTCTACTAATAAAGGCCAAAAGCAATTCACTCATAGAGCAATGTTAAGCCCCTACAAAACCGCTGAACAATTGTATGTTGAAAGATGTCTACAGTGCAACTATTAAGAAACCATGAATCATACCAAGCTAGCTGAACCAAAAAGCCACCACCTATGCAAAACAAGAATAGGTTTCTACTAGGGCTGTTGATTAATGGCAGTTAACTCACTTGATTAACTGAAAAAGAAATCGTGATTAATCACACTGTGAAACAGTAGAATACCAATTGAAATTCATTAAATATTTTTGGATGTTTTTCTACATTTTTAAATATATTGATTTCTATTAAAACACAGAATACAAAACGTACAGTGCCCACTTTATATAATTTTTATTACAAATATTCGCACTGTAAAAATGATAAAAGAAATAGTATTTTTCAATTCAACTCATACAAGTACTGTAGTGCAATCTCTATCATGAAAGTGTAACTTACAAACGTAGATTTTTTTTGTTACATAACTACATTCAAAACCAAAACAATGTAAAAAACTGTAGAGCCTACAAGTCCACTCAGTCCTACTTCTTGTTCAGCCAATCGCTAAGACAAACAAGTTTGCTTACATTTATGGGAGATACTGCTGCCTGCTTCGTATTTACAATGTCACCTGAAAGTGAGAACAGGCATTTGCATGGCACATTTGTAGACGGCACTGCAAAGTATTTACGTGCCAGACACACTAAACATTCATATGCCCCTTCATGCTTTGGCCACCATTCCAGAGGACATGCTTCCAGGCTGACGATGCTCATTAAAAAAATGTGTTAGTTACATTTGTGATTGAACTCCTTTGGGAAGAATTGTATGTCCCCTGCTCTGTTTTACCCACATTCTGCCATATAGTTCATGTTATAGCAGTCTCAGATGATGACCCAGCACATGTTCGTTTTAAGAACACTTTCACAGCAGATTTGACAAAAACACAAAGAAGGTATTAATGTGAGATTTCTAAAAATAGCTACAGCACTCGACCCAAGGTTTAAGAATCTGAAGTGCTGTCCAAAATCTGAGAGGGACAAGGTGTGGCGCACACTTTCAGAAATCTTAAAAGAGCAACACTCAGATGTGGAAACTACAGAACTCGAACCACCAAAAAAGAGAATCAATTTTCTGCTGGTGGCATCTGACTCAGATAATAAAAATGAACATGCGTGGGTCCACTCTACTTTGGATCGTTATCGAGCAGAACCCAACATCAGCATAGACGCTTGTTCTCTGTCAGAGCCATCCTCTGGGCGACCACTCTGAGCCCTGCACTTTGCAGGGCCCCATGGGCTGGTGTGATTGGCAGGCATGGTTGGTCCCAGAAGAGATGAATCCATCATTTCCGCTCCAGACCACGCACTCCCGTAGGGACAGCCCTGTACGTCTGGAATGGTGGTTGAAGCATGAAGGGACATATGAATCTTTAGTACACCTGGCATGTAAATATCTTGCGACGCCAGCTACAACAGTGCCATGTGAACATCTGTTCTCATTTTCAGGTGACATGTAAACAAGGCAGCTTTATCTCCTGCAAATTGAAACCAAATTTGTTTGTCTGAGCAATTGGCTGAAGTAACTGAGCGGACTTGTCAGTTCTAAAGTTTTACATTCTTTTATTTTTGAATGCTGTTATTTTTTTTTGTACATAAAATTCTACATTTTTAAGTTCAACTTTCAGGACAGAGATTGCACTACAGTGCTTGTATTAGATAAATTGAAAAATACTGTTTCTTTTGTTTTTTTACAGTGCAAATATTTTTAATCAAAAATAAATATAAAGTGAGCACTGTACACTTTGTATTCTGTGTTGTAATTCAAATCAATAGATTTGAAAATGTAGAAAACATCCAAAAAAAATCAGAATTAATTTTTTTAATTGCTTGACAGACCTAGTTTCTACCTTCTTACGCACATTAGGATCCTTATTGTAACACCCTTCCCTCCCCTCCCTCACACACACACTTATGGGATGGGAGAGCAGGAAAATGTGTGTCTGTAATTCTTCTTAGGAAATATCTCATGGGATTCTCACTTATGGGTCTCATGATCCCTGTGTGAAACTGGCAGAATTCCCCCTAGCCCAAAGCTTTTTGGTCCCTTGAGGCAGCAATAGTTCAAAATGAGTCCTGTTCTACTAATACCTGAGTAGCAAAGGCCCCTACCAGTACCCTTAGAAACTTCAAGCCATATGCTTTTTGATTGTGATTAGACAGGAGCTACAACAATTATCATTATCAGCTCTTTCATCTCTGTTCTTTTTGGTTCTCTGCAGGAAACTCCTTGCCTGATTGTGGTCAATCAGGGACTGGCTAAGGCTGAAGTAGCTGCTGTTGGAGGAGCCCGAACAGTGCAACCAGGGAGGTCTGTGCTGAGTGCTTCTTCAGTCTCAAAAATCAAACTTCTTTGAGCTAGGGAGTTCTGCTAAGTCTCATGCTGGGAGCTGGAGGCCAAACACTGAGAACCCATGAAAGATCATATCTTCAGAAAATTGATCTAAGTGGCTGTAAATGTCATGCCACTGTCATCATTAATCAGAAGTGACTTGGATTTTTATTATTTTTATTAAATTACATTTCAAACTAGCAGTAAGGCACTTTATCCACTTCATGTCTCTTCCACTTTTCAGATGGTTCCGGCCACTTGAACTTCATTCTTGTGCGTTAGGACTTCATCAGATGTGTGTGATAATTGCTCAGAAATACAGTGCATCATTTGTTTTTGTTAATTCTATTTATCCTGGTTACAAAAATAATCTCACTACATTTTTTGAAATTTCCGGTGTTAGTGTTACAACAGTGTTTAGAAATTTTTTAAAGTTAGATTTGTATCTCCTTTAGAATGGATAGTTCTAGATTCTAGAAGACAAGGGATGAGGCAGAGATATCCTGGCCTCTGTGAAACTAACTTACACAAAATAAATTCTCCCTCCCTTTTCCAAATAAAACGAAACAGAAAAAATTTAAAAAATTACCTTTTCCTATTAGGACACCTATTTTGGAATCCAATTTTTCCCCTGGGTCACAGTTCCTTGTCACTAGTTTGAGGACAGGAAGAAAGGGTCTAACGTCACACAGCCTTCGCGTTTCATCCTCTAGTTCCTCACGTACAGCCGTCTGGTTCACACATGAGAACATGTAAGAGTCAATCTCCATAAGGAGATGAAATAGAGGGTAGCTGTGTGCCTGCTTCCATAGTAGCTGCAAATAAGAAATACATAGACACCTATTTAGGTCTAAAAGCAATGTTGAGGGTTAAACTTTAAATTTATCTTCGGAAAGCTAATACTCTTCACAGTGTTAGGGCTTTATCCTAACGGCAAGGTCCCACTGATTTCAGGATCAGGCCATTGTGAGACTCTCAGATACTACATTGACAGGGCCATATAAATACCACATGTCAGGGTTCCTTCCCCACTCTGAACTCTAGGGTACAGATGTGGGAACCCGCATGAAAGACCCCCTAAGCTTTTTCTTACCAGCTTAGGTTAAAAACCTCCCCAAGGTACAAACTTTGCCTTGTCCTTGAACAGTATGCGGCCACCACGAAGTGTTTTAAACAAAGAATAGGGAAAAAGACCACTTGGAGACGTCTTTCCCCAAAATATCCCCCCAAGCCCTACACTCCCTTTCTTGGGGAAGGCTTGATGATAATCCTCACCAATTTGTACAGGTGAACACAGACCCAAACCCGTGGATCTTAAGAACAATGAAAAAATCAATCAGGTTCTTAAAAGAAGAATTTTAACTAAAGAAAAGGCAAAAGAATCACCCCTGTAAAATCAGGATGGTAAATACTTTACAGGGTATTTAGATTCAAAACACAGCGGATCCCCCCCACCCCTCCAGGCAAAACCTTAAAGTTACAGAAAACGGGAATAAACCTCCCTCTTAACACAGGGAAAATGCATATAAAAAAAAAGATAAACTAGTCCACCTTGCCTGGCTTACCTATACTGATTGCAATATTGGAGACTTGGATTAGAATGGGTTGGAGAAGATGGATTTCTGTCTGGCCTCTTTCAGTTCCAAGAGAGAACCAACAGGTAAACGAAGAGCACAAACAAAAGCCTTCCCTCCCTCCCCCAGATTTGAAAGTATCTTGTTCCCTTATTGGTTCTGTGGGTCAGGTGCCAGCCAGGTTAGCTGAGCTTCTTAACCGTTTACAGGTAACAGGATGTTGCCTCTGGCCAGGAGGGATTTTATAGCACTGTATACAGAAAGGTGGCTACCCTTCCCTTTATTTTTATGACACTACAGATAGAGAGAGAAGGTAAATTGAGCACTAGAATGTGCTCCTGAAGCATAGCACTAGAAAATCAACATACAGTGAAAAACTGGCTGAACTGTTTGCCAGCTTACTTAATTCTTATAGCTACATACCAGTGTATTTGTTATGCCTTGTCTTTACTGCTAAAAAGGTATTTTTTTACCTCAGGGTAACTAAGGCATGTGAGCTACCTCCAGATAAAATCCTAGTGAAGACAAGGCACAGTAGTTTTATGTGAGGCAAACTAGGAGAGGTCAGCCACCATGGCATGTTGTAATGCTGACTTCTCCTAGTTTACCTGGTGGTAAAACAAACATGCCTTATCTTCATTGCATTAAGTTACCCTGAGTTGAAAAAGGGAGTACTTGTGGCACCTTAGAGACTAACCAATTTATTTGAGCATAAGCTTTCGTGAGCTTATGCTTTCATAAGCAGTGAGCTGTAGCTCACGAAAGCTTATACTCAAATAAATTGGTTAGTTTCTAAGGTGCCACAAGTACTCCTTTCCTTTTTGCGAATACAGACTAACACGGCCGCTACTCTGAAACCTAAGTTAAAATAAACTTTTTTTTTTTTAAAGCAGTGAAGACGAGGCTTTAATTTAAAATAATAACAGAGCACAGATAGATCCTAGAACCAGAACTCCTTTGTGCTGGTCAGCAAGCTGTCACTCTCCTCCATCCACTCTGGTACCTCCCCCAATCACAACCTTCTCCTTTCCCAAAATTTTTTGCAGATCATTTTTTCTCCTATTCTCATTCACAGTGAAAAATCTAGAAGATAGTAGGGGGAGGGGACAGAGTATGAGCAAAGGGGATACATGTTGAGAATTTCAAAAAATAAGACTGATAAATAATTGTATCCATTGTTTCCATTAATTCTTTCCACAGTTCTAAAAATCAGATATGTACATAAAGTGGTTGGCCTAAACAACAGTTACTATAGAGGTTTTATGCTTTTTTTCAGTAATTCCTATAAGCTGTGCGTTTTATCACTATGCTGAGTAAAAAAAAATTTTCTTTATACTTTGGCAAACAATTCCCATCAACAATTTCTTCCCATAAAAATTCAGATTAAGTCTTTTGACCAATTTTCATACCATGTATCTATTACATTTAAATTACCAGTATATCAAACCAAAAAATGAACTTTCAGTATTTTCATCTTATGTTTGAGATACTGTAGTGTTATAGGGATAGGGTAGCTACCCTTTAAATAGTTTGTGAGCCCTCCAATACGTTCAATGTTTTAGAAGCCACCAGAAAACATATCAGCAGTATGTATGTAGCTAGGCCTTGCATGTTCGTGTATATTTAGTAAACATGATTAACTGTGATATAACTGTGCCCATATGTCTTCATTTTTTGTTGTTACGTAATAAACAAGAGACAGATACACTAAAAGGCAGAGCCTCACTGTACTAGGTACAAACAAATAAATAAATTACATCCCTGCCCAAAGGAGCTTACAATTTAAGTTTCATCTAACCAGTACAGTAGAACTTGAGTTACGAACTGAACAGTCACCCAGACCCCTCACTTGGAACCATAAGTATGCAATCAGGCAGCAGCAGCGACCAAAAAAAAAAAGAAGAAGAAGAAGGCAAACATTACAGTACTGTGTTAAACGTAAACAACTGAAAAATAAAGGGAAAGCAGCATTTTTTGTTTGCATGGTTGTGAAGCACTCCATATGCTTTATAAAAATATGTTTATAAGTGTGAATATAATGTAACTAGAATATGCTTTATGAAAAAGGCCTCTTATAAGGTATCACTGCAAAGCTTATAATCTACTGAGTGTGTTCATCCTATTTGTACGCATGTATCATTCTTGTATCTGTAACTAGAAATATGAAGTATAACTCTGAAGTCCTATTGTAATTTTGCAAAGTGTGAGCCATTAATGGTGGCTTGGAATCTTGAGGGCTCCCATTGACTAAGATAATTGGTTGTAAATGGCTGTGTTTACTTGCAAGCCTTCCTGTGTTCCTGTCAGTCATCCCAGGAAGAATGGAGGCTTGGGGTCTCACAGGACATGTGACCATGTCACCTGGTACTGGAATCCATCTTAAACCTGGTGCTTTTCCATTTAGGAGGAGGGGTGGGAACCCAGAGAGACAAAATTTTCCCACCTTGTGCCAGAGATATAAAAAAGGGGTGGAACAGAACAGAAGGGTCCCACTCATGTGAAATCCCCTGCTTTTCACCTAAGATGCCTGCTGGAACTAACAAGGTCTGTAACCAGGGGGAAGGATTGGGCTCAGACTAGGAAGCAGTCTAGTCTGTGATAGAAGCTTAGTGGAATATTTCTGAGGATGAGATTTACCCGTATTCAGTTTCTTAATGTATTAGGCTTAGACTTGTGTGTTTTGTTTTATTTTGCTTGGTAACTTACTTTGTTCTGTCCGTTATTACTTGAAACCACTTAAATCCTACTTTTTATACGTAATACACTTTTGTTTAGTAATTAACCCAGAGCAAGTGATTAATACCTGGGGGAGCAAACAGCTGTGCATATCTCTCTATCAGCGTTACAGAGGGCAGACAATTTATGAGTTTACCCTGTATAACCTGTATACAGAGTAAAATGGATTTATTTGGGGTTTGGATCCCATTGGAAGCTGGGTGTCTGGGTGCTGGAGACAGGAGTACTTGCTGAGCTGTTTTCAGTTAAGTCTGTAGCTTTGGGGGCGTGGTTCAGACCCTGGGTCTGTGTTGCAGCAGGCTACCGTGTCTGGCTCAAAAGACAGGGTCCTGGAGTCGCAAGCTGGCAGGGAAAAACGGGCTCAGAGGTAGTTTCAGCACATCAGGTGACAGTCCCAAGGGGGTCTCTGTAACTGAACCCGTCACAATGGTAACATTAAGTCACTGTTCAGCTGTAAACTTTTGAAAAAAACAACCAGAACCTTCTGTTCAGAATTACGAACAACCTCCATTCCTGAGGTGTTCGTAACTCTGAGGTTCTACTGTAGATTGATATGACAAACTGGTGGGGAGCAATGAGACTATTAGAATCAGTAGGATAAGCAATGGTCACAGGACGCCAGCTGCCTAACCACTTTTACGTTTGTAGGCCCCATGACACAAGTGGGTTTCAAAGAAAAATGTAGAGAAGGACAATGTAATAGCCTTTTACAAGTAACCCACTATTCATAAGGGTCAGCATGGAAGATAGGCCCAATTCTAATCTTCCATTGTTTTTTTCTCCAGCTGAATATCACTGGAGTTACTGTTCATTTACACAAGTGCACATAACTTCAGAATCAGGCCCCTGACATTGAGTTACACTGCACCTATTCATTTCAACATGGAAAACTAGTTAATATTTCACTGACATTCTTTAAGATTTTTTTCAAAGCAACTTTCATTTTTACACTTTGCCTAAATTGCATTAATATTAGCATCATAACAGGAAAGCTGAAATCACTGACAGAAAAGGAGTTCTGTCTCTTCAGCTACTGTTCAAGTCTTGTATATATAGTTTTTTACCCTAGCTTTCCTAAAGCTTTTTTGGAACAAGAACTAAAGAATCAGTAGTGTGATCTCGAAGGTATTTTAAATCTTTGGATAAACAAAGAATCCTTTAAAGTGCTTCTGTTGAGTACAGCCAGTTTTTCCATAGACTTTAAGGCCAGAAGGGACCATTATATCATCTAGTTTAACCACCTGTATAGCACAGGCCTTTAAAATTTCACCCAATATCACCTCTGTATTGAGCCTTAATAACTTGCACTTGGCTAAAGCATATCTTCCAGAAAGGCATCCAGTCTTGATAAGAAAACATCAAGAGATACAGAATCCCAACAATTCCCTTGGTAGTTGGTTCAAATGCATAAGCACCTTCACTGTTAAAAATCTGTGCCTTATTTCTAATTTTATATTGTCTGGCTTCAGCTTCCAGCCATTGGTTCTTGTGATGCTTTTCTCCACTAAACTAAAGAACACTTTTGTTATCTGCATTTTCTCGCCGTGAAGGTACTTATACACTAATCAAATCACATATCAATCTATTTTGATTAATTAACCAGATTAAGCTTTAAGCATCTCACTGGTATTTTCTCACATCCTCAAGTCATTTTTGGCCCTTTTCTCCACCTTTTCCAATTTTTCAACATCCTTTTAAAAATAGGAAGCAAATATGGTATTCCAGAATAGGTCTCACCAGTGCCATATAAAGAGGTAAAATGAACTCCCTACTAACAACTCACTAATCTTGTTTATACATTCAAATGATCTCATTCCTTTCAGAGTCAGTGCTTTCCAAGGAACAGTTCCCCCATTCTACAGATCTGGCCTGCATTCCTTGTTCCTAAATATATAATTTTGCATTTGGCTGTATTAAAATGCATTGTAACCAAGCGACCCAGATCACTCTGTACGATTGCCTTGGCCCCATCATTATTTATCACTCCACCAATTTTTGTGTCATCTGCACATTTTATCAGCAGTATTTACTTCTAGATCATTGATAAAACTGTTAATAGCACTGGGCCTCATACAGATCCCTATGGCACCTCCCTCAGAACACCCCCATTCGATGATGACACCCCCCACGGATGACTACTTTTTGAGATCTGTCACTTAACCACTTAATCCATTTAATATATGCTTTATTGATATCATATTTTTCATGCTAATTTTTTAATCAAAATGTTGTGAGGTACTAAGTCAAACACTTTACAAAAAAGTCTAAATATATTACATCTACACAGTCATATTTTGTAAACCCAACCAGTAATCTCAAAGAACAAAATGCGTTTGACGAAAACTGTTTTCCATAAAAACATGTTGACATTATATTCCTATCCTTTAATTCTTTATCAGCTTAATGACATATGGATTTTTCCATTATTTCACTCAGAAATAGTGTCAGGCTAATCAGTTCATAGTTACCTGGGTCATTCCACCTGCCCTTTTTGAATATTGGCCCAATGTTAGCACTCTTCCTATCTTCTAGGGTTTCCACCATACATTTATTTGACTACAATGTAAAATTTATTCCCCTTTTCATTTAAGTATTCAATTATTAGTGAAAGATGTCACACCCATTTACCCTAAAATACAAGAGAACTGCATATGAAATTATTTTAATAGAATCATAGAATATCAGGGTTGGAAGGGACCTCAAGGAGGTCATCTAGTCCAACCCCCTGCTCAAAAGCAGGACCCATACCCAATTAAATCATCCCAGCCAGGGCTTTGTCAAGCCTGACCTTAAAAACTTCTAAGGAAGGAGATTCCACCACCTCCCTAGGCAACGCATTCCAGTGTTTCACCACCCTCCTAGTGAAAAAGTTTTTCCTAATATTCAACCTAAACCTCCCCCACTACAACTTGAGACCATTACTCCTTGTCCTGTCCTCTTCCACCACTGAGAATAGTCTAGAACCATCCTCCCTGGAACTACCTCTCAGGTAGTTGAAAGCAGCTACCAAATCCCCCCTCATTCTTCTCTTCTGCAGACTAAACAATCCCAGTTCCCTCAGCCTCTCCTCATAAGTCATGTATTCCAGACCCCTAATCATTTTTGTTGCCCTTCGCTGGACTCTCTCCAATTTATCCACATCCTTCTTGTAGTGTGGGGCCCAAAACTGGACACAGTACTCCAGATGAGGCCTCACCAATGTCGAATAGAGCGGGACGATCACGTCCCTCGATCTGCTCGCTATGCCCCTACTTATACATCCCAAAATGCCATTGGCCTTCTTGGCAACAAGGGCACACTGCTGACTCATATCCAGCTTCTCGTCCACTGTAACCCCAGGTCCTTTTCTGCAGAACTGCTGCCTAGCCATTCGGTCCCTAGTCTGTAGCGGTGCATTGGGTTCTTCCGTCCTAAGTGCAGGACCCTGCACTTATCCTTATTGAACCTCATCAGATTTCTTTTGGCCCAATCCTCCAATTTGTCTAAGTCCCTCTGTATCCTATCCCTGCCTTCCAGCGTATCTACCACTCCTCCCAGTTTAGTATCATCCGCAAACTTGCGGAGAGTGCAATCCACACCATCCTCCAGATCATTTATGAAGATATTGAACAAAACCGGCCCCAGGACCGACCCCTGGGGCACTCCACTTGACACCGGCTGCCAACTAGACATAGAGCCATTGATCACTATCCGTTGAGCCCGATAATCTAGCCAACTTTCTACCCACCTTATAGTGCATTCATCCAGCCCATACTTCCTTAACTTGCTGACAAGAATACTGTGGGAGACAGTGTCAAAAGCTTTGCTAAAATCAAGATACAATACATCCACTGCTTTCCCTTCATCCACAGAACCAGTAATCTCATCATAGAAGGCGATAAGATTAGTCAGGCATGACCTTCCCTTGGTGAATCCATGCTGACTGTTCCTGATCACTTTCCTCTCATGTAAGTGCTTCAGGATTGATTCTTTGAGGACCTGCTCCATGATTTTTCCGGGGACTGAAGTGAGGCTTACTGGCCTGTAGTTCCCAGGACCCTCCTCCTTCCCTTTTTTAAAGATTGGCACTACATTAGCCTTTTTCCAGTCATCCGGGACTTCCCCCGTTCGCCACGAGTTTTCAAAGATAATGGCCAATGGCTCTGCAATCACAGCCACCAGTTCCTTTAGCACTCTCGGATGCAACTCGTCCGGCCCCATGGACTTGTGCACGTCCAGTTTTTCTAAATACTCCCTAACCACCTCTTTCTCCACAGAGGGCTGGCCATCTATTCCCCATGTTGTGATGCCCAGCACAGCAGTCTGGGAGCTGACCTTGTTCGTGAAGACAGAGGCAAAAAAAGCATTGAGTACATTAGCTTTTTCCACATCCTCCGTCACTAGGTTGCCTCCCTCATTCATTAAGGGGACCACACTTTCCTTGGCTTTCTTCTTGTTGCCAACATACCTTCTTGTTACTCTTAACATCTCTCGCTAGCTGCAGCTCCAGGTGCGATTTGGCCCTCCTAATTTCATTCCTACATGCCCGAGCAATATTTTTATACTCTTCCCTGGTCATATGTCCAACCTTCCACTTCTTGTAAGCTTCTTTTTTATGCTTAAGGTCTGCTAGGATTTCACCGTTAAGCCAAGCTGGTCGCCTGCCATACTTACTATTCTTTCGACACATCGGGATGGTTTGTCCCTGTAACCTCAACAGGGATTCCTTGAAATACAGCCAGCTCTCCTGGACTCCTTTCCCCTTCATGTTAGTCCCCCAGGGGATCCTATCCATCCGTTCCCTGAGGGAGTCGAAGTCCGCTTTCCTGAAGTCCAGGGTCCGTATCCTGCTGCTTACCTTTCTTCCCTGTGTCAGGATCCTGAACTCAAGCAGCAGACTTAATATGTATGGAATGTCTTATTTTATGAAGACAAAAACATTAAGCCATCACAGCGTCAATGTACTTCTCATAATTAGCTCACTGGAAACCAAAATATCTCATACTGCAAACCCTTAAATGTACTACACCTCTGTTCAAAGAACCGTCAGATTTCCCTCTCAAAAACAAGGTACCTGCACTGCAGATGTCTCTGTATCACCTTTTCTATGTGCCACAGCCATGGTCTGGAAGGACCACCTCTGAAGATCAAAAAACAGTTCAGTCTTCATGGTTATTCAATTTTTGGCCTCGGACATGCTGATGAAAGCGAACAAGGGTGCTGTCTGTGCTGTGGTCACTAGTTCACGAACGAATGGTTTGAGAAAACCACCCTGTTTCACATAGTCACAACCATTCAATGGAAGTTTAGGAGCCCACAGATCACTGCTCACATATGCTCTATTTAAACCACTGAATTAGAAGTGAAAAGGCTTCATTATTTCATTAGCACTCCTCTGACCCTCCTAGCCTACTTAGACTATAGGCCTGGGGTTTTTTCCTCCTTTTTAGGGGGACTTTGGCAGAGAAGTAAAGGAGCCTAAGTCTTGAAAATCTTCCCCTTTTATCCTGACCCTACTTTGCCTACATATCTGGTCATCTCTCTGGTCAAAGCCTCCCTCTGGAGCAAATTAAAAATCCTACTCTACTTAGCGGGTGATTTTTGTTCAGCAATATAAGGATCTCCAGTGGAAGCTGAACATACCATTTCTACGACTCTACCAGCTTGAGGGAAAATAAAAGAATGATCTTTGGAGCTATGAAGTTTGTAACTGTGATTCCCTTGATTTTTGAGACCTGTAAAATATCAATACTAATCTCAGCTAGTTTCCTTCTGTAGTAAAGGATGTTTCTAGCCCTCTCATTGTGGACAGCCTTCACAATACAAATAAAACATTCAGGTAGAAAGTTTTTCAAACAGATTTTAACTTTTTAAAATTTAATTTATACATTTATTTTTAGGTTATTTTTAACAGGTGATACAAGAACCTCTAGCCCCTTGAAATGGTGCTTGAGACCAATTAAGGCCATAGGTAGAAGTATTGCTTCAAATAATCATTTTGCTGGTCATTCTCTGGGTCCCTGTTCCAGCCTTGGAGAAATGTACTTTAAATCAATATCAATTTAGCTGTCCCACTAGATGACGGAGTCAGTCCATGCATCTAATTTGTTGTTCCTTGACTTTAGCAAAGCTTTTGGCATGGACTCCCACAATATTCTTGCCAGCAAGTTAAAGAAGTATGGGCTAGATGAATAGACTATAAGGTGGATAGAAAGCTGGCTAGATTGTCAGGCTCAACGGGTAGTGATCAATGGCTCCATGTCTAGTTGGCAGCCGGTATCAAGTGGAGTGCCCCCAAGGGTCAGTCCTCAGGCCGGTTTTGTTCAATATCTTCATAAATGATCTGGAGGATGGCGTGGATTGCACTCTAAGCAAGTTTGCAGATGACACTAAACTGGGAGGAGAGGTAGATACGCTGGAGAGTAGGGATAGGATACAGAGGGACCTAGACAAATTAAAGGATTGGGCCAAAAGAAATCTGATGGGATTCAACAAGGACAAGTGCAGAGTCCTGCACTTAGGATGGAAGAATCCCATGCACCGCTACAGACTAGGGACCGAATGGCTAGGCAGCAGTTCTGCAGAAAAGGACCTGGGGTTACAGTGGACAAGAAGCTGGATATGAGTCAACAGTGTGCCCTTGTTGCCAAGAAGGCTAACAGCATTTTGGGCTGTATAAGCAGGGGTATTGCCAGCAGATCGAGGGATGTGATCGTTCCCCTCTATTTGACATTGGTGAGGCCTCATCTGGAGTACTGTGTCCAGTTTTGGGCCCCACACTACAAGAAGGATATGGAAAAATTGGAAAACGTCCAGCAAAGGGCAACAAAAATGATTAGGGGACTGGAACACATGACTTATGAGGAGAGGCTGAGGGAACTGGGATTGTTTAGTCTGCGGAAGAGAAGAATGAGGGGGGATTTGATAGCTGATTTCAACTACCTGAAAGGGGGTTCCAAAGAGGATGGATCTAGACTGTTCTCAGTGGAAGCAGACGACAGAACAAGGAGTAATGGTCTCAAGTTGTAGTGGGGGAGGTTTAGGTTGAATATTAGGAAAAACTTTTTCACTAGGAGGGTGGTGAAACACTGGAATGCGTTGCCTAGGGAGGTGGTGGAATCTCCTTCCTTAGAAGTTTTTAAGGTCAGGCTTGACAAAGCCCTGGCTGGGATGATTTAGTTGGGGATTGGTCCTGCTTTGAGTAGGGGGCTGGACTGGATGACCTCCTGAGGTCCCTTCCAACCCTGATATACTATGATTCTATGAAAATAGGGCTATTGTTTATTTACAGTAAAGAAAGCTGGGTTTGAAAGTCATCCACTTCTGTGTTGCTAGAAACAAAAAGGTACGTTTGTCAAGTCTTCAACTGTTATGCTCTGCAATGTTTGCTTATATTCCACTAACACTTTTTGAGACTGGAATTAAGTATCTCCACTGAAGTTTCCACTGTAAAACCCTTGCATGATTCTTTTGGCTATATGGAAGTTGCTCTTGACCTTCCAATACTGAATTTCCACCTTTATGTTTATCAGCCCTAGAGGCTGAGTTCTTCATATGGAAAACAGAACCAAAATGATTCAACTTTTAATACTTTCAGAAAAGCCACAAAAATGTTATTTTCAGTGTATTTTATGAAACACTTCAGGTTGATATGGAACAAAATATGAGTGCTCTTGGCACATACAATGCCACAGCTGTTTTATCAGTCTAAATTTGTAAATGTTCTTCATATTTGTCAAGCATGGACAGACAAAAAATAAATCCAATTACAAAAAGACTGTAAAGTGTATATTTTTTGCACATCAAATATTAACAGCAGGCCTCTTTCAGTTGGCTTCACAATTACTTGTTACTAAGACTTTATCCTCTCTCAAAATTGAATTAAAAGAGGCATTTAATACTATATAATTAATGCTTTAGTCAAAGGGCCAGATAGGAGAGGGATACTTAACAAAATTAAGCCTTAAATGAATATATTTGACTATATATATAGTCTCATTGGACCTACATTAAATAGCTGGGGCTTGATTTATGAAGGAGGAACCTTGAGTTATGTGCTTAAAATATGAGGGGAAAGGACAGCACAGAACTAGCAGCCGAAAAGGTCAATGGGAGGTGCGGGGGGTGGGTGGGTGTTAGAGACACTATATTAAAACTAAAAGAAATTTTCATTAAAAATTTAGAAACAAAACAAAAATATCCATTCATGATTTTACTAATATATATAAAAATTAAACAGGGCCTGAGTAAAAAACAAAACCTCAATACATATCCAGTTTCCAACTGTCAGATGAACTACTTCAGAATTTTCTTCATTTTCTTCAAGTTCTCCTGGCAAAAAAAAATTCCACATAATTTCAAAACTCAGACTATTGTAGGGTCACTGATCCTTGGATTCATAAATGTACAGTTGTGCATCTTTTTTCATGTATTACAATTAAAAAACACTACCTTCTTGCATAATTTTATTGTTTACAATCTGTCTTGCACATTGTCCAGATTGGGCAGCAGACTGGAATTCCATAGATTTGATTCAATTCCCAGCAATGTCACAGATTGCCTGGGCAAGTCACAATCTCTGTAGCCCCAATTCTTGACTGTCCTGTATTTTGTGTAGTCACGTACATCAGTGCAATGTGGATTTATGATGCCTCCATTCTGATCTGTACATGTGTAAATGACTACACAAGATGCAGGGCAGCAGAGAACTAAAGGCTCTGGGGCTCAATTACCTCTTCTCTAAAAGTGAAGGGACTATCATGACCGTCTAGACTGACCTCCTGAACATTGTAGGCCACAGAACCTCACCCACCCACTCTTGTAATAGACCCCTAACCTCTGACTAAGTTACTGGAGTCCTCAAATCACGGTTTAAACACTTCAAGTTACAGAGAATCCACCATTTACACTAGTTTAAACCTGCATGTGGCTCATGCCCCAGCCCCCCAGCAGAGGAAGGCAAAAAAAAAAAAAAACACACCAAAACCCCAGGATCTCTGACCCAGGGGAAAACTTCTTCCTGACCCAAAATGTGGAGATCAGTTAGACACTGAGCATGTCAGCAAGACCCACCAGCCAGACATCTCGGAAAAAATTCTCTGTAGTAACTCAGTCAAAGCCCTCTCCATCTAGTGTCCCATCACTCAACCAAAGTAGGTATCTGCTACCAGCATTCACAGATTGCTTACAATGGCATGTAGGCAGTCACATCATATCATCCCCTCCATAAATTTATCAAGCTCAGTCTTAAAGCCAGTTAGATTTTTTTGCCCCAACTGCTCCCCTTGGAAGGCTGTTCCAGAACTTCACTCCTCTGATGGTTAGAAACCTTCTTCTAATTTGAAGCCTAAACTTGTTGATAGTCAGTTTATATCCATTTGTTCTTGTGTCCACATTGGTACTTAACTTAAATAAATCCTCTCCCTCCTTCATATTTATCCCTCTGATTTATTTATAGAAAGTAATCGTCTCTCTCCTCAGCCCAGGACCTTAGATGAAAAGAACACTGTCAAATGGAAATATCGTATGCAGTGTTGTTGTAGCTATGTTTGTCCCACCATATTAGAGAGACAAGGTGAATGAAGTAATATCTTCATTGGACCAATTTCTGTTGGTGAAAGAGACAAGTTTTTGAGCTTACAGAGTTGGTCCAATGAAAGGTATTACCTCACCCACCTTGTCTCTCTAAATGGAAATATGGTCAATTTTAAAAAAACAGTTAAAATACTATCAGATATTACACCTGCCTTTGAGTCCTCCAGAAAAGTTGGGGTTTTACAATCATATTTACCTATGTTTAAAATGGATGTCTCTCTTGTTTTTGTGTCACACACAAATAGCAAACGGAATTATTACAGAGGAAACTGAATATGGGTATACATAAAGTGTTGTTGATGCCTAAAACAACTGAGAAAAATGGAAAACATTTTCTTTAACCTATTTTGCTTACAGTAATCTTAGGTGTATCTTTCAACAACAGTTAAAAAAATCAGGTGTGATTTTTTAAAATGTAGCTGTATCCCTTAAAGGAAGTTATATTCACAATACACACTCTTTGCTGAACCAACAGCTACACACACATAAATGCATTGTTCCATTTTCCAAAGCCACAGCAAGACATGCTCACATTAGAGATCCAGCTCAGAGTTTCTACACTGCACACTCCATGTGCGCCTCCAAAATATATGCTGAATGAGAAATAAACTGTTCTTAACTAAATAAGATTAACAGAAGTACTTTCTATCTTCATAGTCAAAACATGGTGTATGCCACAGAGAACTAGAACTAAAATCTGTGCAAGGCTCCAGGAGACAAATTCTGTTCTCAGTCACACCAAGGTAGATCTTGAGTTACTCCACTGAAGTCAATGGTGTAACTCCAAATGTATGGAGGTATAACTGGGAACAGATTGGCCCCCATGCTTCTATAGCAGACTAACTGAAACTTGCAGGATTTCTAAATTTTAAAAAACACTACATTTTGAGTTAAATATTAAATAATATATTCAGTGTAATAGCCCTTGTGTTATTTATTTGAATATTTAATTCAATTCATTTTGCAATGTTCTCACCCTTTCAGTCTTCAACATAGATTTGGGGGTGGGGGGCAGACAATGTATAATTTCATCATAGATTTGTCACAGAGAAGCTAAGGTTCTGGCTGATGATTAAGGGGTGGTTGGGGGTTTTAGTTCCTGAGAAGGCACAGGAAGAATTTTGGGGTTGCGAGCTGGGCACAGCTAGATTCTGAGCTAAAATAATCAGCAGTGAAATAGTTAATGCTGACATTTAAAATCGTCATCATTAGTTTCAGAGGTAACACTGGATCAGAAGAATGGGAGCAGTTCACATTTCTTGGAGCTATTGTTTCATGCAGTCTACAGTCTAAGTAAGACATCGTACCAGTTTTACATTTTATTCACTTTTTAAAGTTGCATCTTGGTTTCATTGACAGGATAAAGCTTCTAAAGGCCTATTAGAAGACTTTTAAACAACATTTAATATATAAAGTACTTCTCAACAAAATCAGTGATGGAGCTCATTTAAAATAGCAAGCCAACTACTAATTTACCTGTTTAATATGGCATATGGTGGCATCTCGAGGGACATCCAGGTTGATATAGGTTCCAGTTGGGAGCAGGAAGTCCACAGAGATTAAGCCATCAGCTCCTATCTGTGAATCCACTGCCCAGATGTCAAGGATGTCTGTCATGGCAGGAGGCATTATGGAACCTGAATACCATAACCACATGGACCTAGGAAAAAATTAAAATTCAGTAAAACTCAGTGTTTTATAGTCAGACACATTTTAAATTCTTCTGAGATTTTGTATAGGTCTGCTTGCACAAATCAGCTTGCAAGACTGGAGCCTAGGGATTACCAATTTTGGCTGCATGTAATCCTAGAGGTTTCATCACATAACATAACCTTTAATTAAAGATTAATCTTTAATTCCTGGAGACTCCAGGACAATCCTGGAGGGCTGGCAATCCTACTGGAGCCTGAGATGCCTGATACTGCAAATATATGCAAGTAATCAACATCTCAGAGACTACACAAGTGACTAAAGATACTTCTGTGTGGTTGCAGGATCAAGGCCTAAATTACTATGTTTAATTATATATACAAATTTTTCACTAATTTACCTACCTACCAATCTCTGTTTGAAGTAGTGATCAAAAACTTGCACATACTAGAAATGGTTAAAATACCAAATTAATAGGAAAATGGATTAATCAAATCTGTTTATATATCTGAATATATGATAGCATGTATATTTTAACGAACTGTATGTTCTACTGCATTCTATTATGTTATCACGAATTATCATAAATGTTTTTACATGTATCTGCAACATTTAAAATCTCAACTAATTCCAATCTATTCTAGGTAGGTGTTCACAACCATAATGATAATAAAGTCCATATTTGTACTAAGATAAGCCCCTAAATATTCCTGGGAATATTTCAGATTTGATAGCTCAACGATTATAGAAATTAACGTATTTCATTAAATGTGGTGTTCACATGTGTATAAATTAAAAACGTACAGATTAAGAAATCAATTACATTCATAGTATCATAGCATCATGTGTGATATTGAATAAAAGCACAAGAGTGGAATATTTAATTTTTTCCTATTGAACTAATTAAAAAATATGAATATGAGGAACTGCAACATTATTGGGGTAAAAAACAACACTGCTTTTGCATTGCATATAAAGAAACATGTAAATTGAAAATATTTTCTAACTGATTTGATTAACACTATATTCAAAGCTGGTGGTAAAATGTATGACATTTAAAATCAAAGTTTAAGTTGTCATTTTCAGATATCTTAAACATAATAAAATGACAAATACCGCGTTTGATAAAATGAAATCCCCCCAAACACATCCACTTTCAACATTTCCTAAAACAATATTTTTGATGCAGATAAAATGCATGCTGTACTTACAAAGTTCAGCAATATAAAAACAAAGCACATCTCTCCTTCAAATACTTTTTATATTTAACAAGCTTACACTGGCTGCTACCTACTCACAAATGGAGTGATTAAGGATTATAACAGCAACATGTTTATAAGTCTATTAAACCCCTTATTGGGGTTTAATGTCTTTTTTGTCTCGGGGCAGGAATCTCCTACTCTATTTCTTTGGGAGGGTGACAAAGTTCTCATTTGCTACGAATCCAGCTAATTACCACATCTAACTGCATTACTAGACAACAAAAGAAACTCATGCACAATCAACACCAATATGAATCAGTTCAGTTCGTTCTTTCCGCTTGACTTCCCCAGCTTTGTATTCTGAGTCTCTTTCTCATCCTCCCAACAGTCCCGCCAGTTCTTCTCTTCCCCAAGTTCTATCTTTCCATCACCCCCACATCCACCCATCATTACCCCTTCTATTTTCCTCAAAAGCATCACTGCATTCAACATTACCCTCCAGTTGAGAAAGGCTGCACACTGCGCCCTCCAGACACAGCCAACACTGCTCCATTTACTGTAGGGTGGGTAGGGTCACAAGACTGCAGCAAAGCACTCCTTCATAGACAAAACAAGCTGTCTTTGTAGCACTCCAAACCTTTTTATCCAACAATATGAGATGACGGAATCACAGTCTGTCCAAGATTTTATTTAATCTGGTGACTAGATTGCTAGTATATCTCTTCTGCTTTTATCCTTCTTTCCCTTCTCCTTGTTTCTGTTCTGTACTGTGGGATCATACCTGTATTATTTCACCACTAAGCACTTCTACTACAACATCAGCAGGAGAAGTGGGATTTCAATTTTAAGAATATCCGTTTTACTCATCTGCTGCGCCTTCTGGAGCCACAGAAGCGCTATGTGCAAGAGCAGCAGACTCAATTGTGATCCTCTTCTGATACGCTTATGTACAGGGAAATTAAAAACAAAATGCAGCAACTGCGATGAAATCAAAATGCTGACTATTGCAGTGCTAAGAAGTCTACCTTTGATGTAGTCTTGCTAACATGGTGTTCACATTTTGTTGTAATCCTATTACCAAAAAAAAAAAGTCCCTCCTGACATAAGGATGTAAAATGTTAACCGATAAGCATTAGTTTTACCGATGAACCCGCCTTAGCCTTTAACTCCCACACCAGTCAGAGCAGCCCCAGCCGCCCCAGCCCTTTAATTGGTTAACCATTTAAATATTTTAATCATTTAAACAGTTAACTTTTTAAATGATATTTACATCCCTACCTGGAAGTAAAGGTACCTATACATGTGGTTACATCCAGAAGCAGTGTATTATAGTTTGCCACTTTGAGTACATGACTGACCAAAAAAATCAGATAAATAATAGTTATGCTGTGTGTCAGACTTCATAAACACCCACAGGCTATATACGATTTGTAATTATAGCTTTATATGCAGGGGGTATTGTTTGTGCAATTCATTGACAACCTCTTTGTCTAAGTATAGTATTAGGGAATATCTTTATGAGACGTTATAGTCAAGCACACACTAGAACTATAGGAAAGTACCCCCCACCCCATTTATTGGGAGGCATATGGGTTTACACCCTTAGATTCTAATCCTATTGCAGATTAGTTTTAGAAAAGAGTCTATAAATCAACTATGAAGCCTAATCACTGTGCTATCTAAGAACTTGACTGACTCTTGAAGAATGTATTAAATAGTTAAATGGCTGACAGTCCACTTTATAGCAACAGTCTCACATAAGTACAAAAAACAGTAAAACATCTTCAAGATGTAGAAGCAGACATCTATTCCACTCAAGTGTGCACATATCTAGGACGCTGAAGCCAGAAAACTTTGCTCAGTCCCTTATGGGAGCCCCCCTGCCCTCGGGCTCCTCCAGAGGCTATTTAAGGGTGGTGCTGCCACAACCCTCCTCAGTTCTTTCACACGAGAATCCATGATCCACCTTCCAATACAGAGGGGATGGAGGGTGGATCATGGAATACACATCTGCACCCACATCTCAAAAAACAAGTTAGTTACAGTACAGGTAATTAACCGATTTTTCTTCAAGTGGCTGCAGGACTTTATTCCACACAGGTGACTCACAGGCAGTAATGGAAGGAGGTGGGGCTTGGAGTCAGCTTAAACAGCAACTGAAGTACCGCAAGCCTGGCTTGACACGAGTAATTGGACATGGCTGAGGTCTCATTTCTTGGTAGACAGGATTAGGGAAGTAAATAGATCAGCAGGATAGAAACAAAAATGTCTGAACTAGCTAAAATAAGGGGGAGCAGTCAGGGAAACATTTACAATAGATAAAATACGTCGGATGTTGCATGGACAGAGCATGCTGTACAGGGAATAGTTTCTGCAAGCGATCCAGCTATATTCACTTCTTGGACCAGATCCTGTGCTCCATTTAGGACTAAATCAAGAATTGCCTCTCCTCTTGGGGGTTCCAGGACTAGCTGCTCCAAGCAGCAGTCATTTAAGGTGTCAAGAAACTTTACTTCTGCATCTCGTCCTGGGGTGACACATATCCAGTCAATGCGGGAATAGCTGACATCCCCCATTATTATTGAGTTTTTTAATTCTTATAGCCTCTCTAATCTCCCTGAGCATTTCACAGTCATCATCCTGGTCAGGTGGTCGGTAATATATCCTTACTACAACATCATATATCTTATTATTATAGATTGGAATTACTATCTATAGAGATTCAATGGTATAGTTTGGTTCATTTAAGATTTTTACTTCATTTGAGTCTATGCTTTCTTTCACGTAAGTGCCACTCCCCCACCAACACGACCTGTTCTGTCCTTTCAATATATTTTGTACCCTGGTATTACTGTGTCCCATTGATTAACCTCACTCCACTAATTTTCTGTGGTGCCTATTATAGCAATATCCTCATTTAATACAAGGCATTGTAGTTCACCCATCTTATTATTTAGACTTCTAGCATTTGTATATAAGCACTTCAAAAATCTGTCACTTTTTAACAGTCTGCTATTACATGATGTAATTGAATGGACCTCTTTTTCATTTGACTGTTTCTCATTAGATCCTACCCATACTTCATCATCTTCCATCCTCTCCTCCTCACGAGGAGGCAGAGAACCTCCATTAATAGATCCTCCCCTAAGGGATGTGTCTGTCCAAACCACATGCTCCTTCACACTTGTCGGGTTTCCCCCAGCCCTTAGTTTAAAAACTGCTCTACAATCTTTTTAATTTTAAGTGCCAGCAATCTGGTTCCATTTTGGTTTAGGTGGAGCCCATCAGTTTAGGTCTTTACTACATTTTCTAAAAAGATCATTCAAAGCTAGGAGATGGCACAGAGGGATTGCAGAGTTGTTAGTGCTGCAGTCACACTTACCTCTTGCAACAGTCTAGGTTCTGATACAGTGAAAGTTCTGTCTCCTACAATCATGAGTCTCCCCCTATCAGTTGATAGTTATGTTCCAAGGCAACGCAGCTGCCATGGGAGGTAATGGTTGTAAAAGGAGAAGATCTCGCTCAGGTAGCTAGAGCCTAACTTATGGAGGACTTTGGCTAACATGCAGAAACTTTAAACTGTATTCTGTTCAACAGGAATCACTGCAGACAGAGGAGCACTGATGGTTATGCTCATGGCAACCTGTTCTACTAGAAAGATGCACTACTGTATTTTGTACAAACTGGAGTGTTTCAAGAGGTGTGGCTTCATTCCTAAATATATGTGAGTTACAACAGTCAAGCCTGTGTCAGAAGTTGATCTATCATCATATGGCTATGTCCATGTAGGACAGCATTGAGCACAATCTTCTGGCCCATCACAGATGCTAGTAGGCATTTTTTGGCACTATGGCTATTTGGGTATCCAATATCGCTGAGGAGTCCAGAAGGACTTCAGAAGAGCGGGGGGCGGCAGGGAACCTTTTGTAGTGATAATCAAGGTGGGACAGTGGGGGGTGCAGGGGTCCTCAGACGTCCTTGTCAACTGCTGGAAATGGCCCACCTTGATTATCACTACAAAAGGTTCCCCGCCGCCCCCCGCTCTCCTGCTGGTAGTGGCTCGCCTTGAGTGATCACTCTCCTTACAGTGTGTATGGTAACACCCATTGTTTCATGTTCTCTATGTATATGAATCTCCCCACTGTATTTTCCACTTTATGCATCCGATGAAGTGAGCTGTAGCTCACGAAAGCTTACGCTCAAATATATTGGTTAGTCTCTAAGGTGCCACAAGTACTCCTTTTCTTTTTGCGAATACAGACTAACACGGCTGTTACTCTGAAAAAAGAACTCATTCTGATGCTGTGAACACTATTCAAATACCGATATTCAATAAAGATATAGGACTGATCGAATTTTACTATATATTTTGTAACCAAGAAAACACAAACAGCAAAAAGTCCTAAGGTATTTATTTGGAATCTTTTTCTGATATCCGACATTCAATGTAATTTATCGGAAACCTTTCCGTATTTTTGGTTAGAACTAGAAATTACCCACATTAACCTGCAGTTTAGAACACTGCAAGAAGCCAGGATGTAAACTTTAACACTCTAAACACTCATTTATTGAGATGTTTATTTAACATTCTGTTAATTAGTGAAACAGATTAGATTTAGAAACAATATCCAATCATGATTCTAGTTCTGCCACTAACTGACATCATAAAGGTCAACGGAGAGCACGTATTTATACTGAAAACAGGACTGGTCACAAACACGGGACTGCTGTGAGAATGAGTCATGGGCCAAACTGTGTAACATGTGGTGACTGACTTAACAACCCTCACATCTAGTAACTGAAATTGTGCCAAGACATCTGGATGGTAAAAGGAATGATGAGAAGCATTTAAGAGATTTCAGCTAAAGGGAAAAAGTGCTATTTCAGGCTCCTAAGGTCAAAACTATGTGTGTCTACCCTCATTGTAAAAACAATTTATCATACAAAAGGAGGAAGTAATTAAGGCAGCACTTAATCTTGGTGTGTCCAGTATCTAGTTAAAGATTATTTTAGTTTACCAGCAGCATAGCTCCTTATATACCATTTGAAGTTACAAGTATTTTAAGTTGTGATTTTGCTAGATAAACACAAATATTTTCCTATGTAAAGTGCAGTTCTCTGAAATGTGAGTTTTTTAAAAAAGTACTTTGGCTTCATATTTGTGTGTCTCAGTAATTGTAGATCAATCTGCTCCATTGACAAGGTTCTTCTGTCTTAAATACTACCAATCCAAGAGACTCATCCAAGGATCTAAAAATTGAACCAGGTTAATTCCTGTTAGCATATCGCTACCAGTAATAAAGATGCTGAAAGTCAAATTATGTCTTTGTTACATCTGTATAACCATATTATGCTCCCATTTACTTTGGGGTTGCACTGGAAGGTTGTACCTGGAAGGCATAATTTGACCTGAAGAATCTTTATTATTGTTGATGGACCAGTTGTAAAGAACCCATCTTGAGTTTTGGATACCAGGCTGAGATTTATAGCAGAATCAGCTAAAAAAAATTAATTTGTTAACTGAGCAAATTTGAACTATAACCATTTAAACACAAACATGGGACCCTGCAGTAAGTCAAGCAATAGCATAACAGCTGATGTGTTGTATTAAACAACTATTTTATTGAAATTTTTGTTCTCTAAAAATACACTTCAGTAGATTTGCATGTTTGGGTCTGTGTTTCAAGCATGAGACCAGGTTGGAATACCAACAGTTTCAAAGTTTTCAGTCTCTGAGGAAACTTATAAAGTCATTTTGAGCACCCTTTCAGTTGGTGCTCCAGGTTGCCTTTATTCCTACCACAGCCAGTTCCTTTGAAAAGCAGGCAGGAACTCCTAAATAAAAGCTGATAAAAATATAAGTGTATACAAAAAAGGTAAAGCACTGAAATATAGATCCTCAGAGAACAAGTATTACAGGTAAGGAATATTTTGTCCAAGGGAACCACGAGAAGGGCTACATATATAGTTCCAAGTGACAGAGGATCAAATCTCTTTCATGGACATCCACTGATGTGGATGCTGCTCATGGATTAGATCTGCTCTTTCCACTACAACAGGAATAGTTTAGGCTTCCTTATTACATTTCCTTCCTCCTGGACTCTGGCAGCACTACTCTCTGAGCCTGCTTCATTCTGCCACCACCTGACAGAGAATGGGGTTAGTCTCACTGCTCACTACTATGGGAACAGTGAGAATCCTTCCTTTCAAACCAATGGGAAAATAAAATAATTGATTTTTTATTTTTATTTTTTAATATTCTCTACCTGTTGTGACATTTGTCACAGCGTGAACTGACCCAGTAAGATGTATGCGGCTCAGCCTCACATCTGTGCCAGGTGTAGCCAGCTTCCCCAGGTGAAGGAAATTAATCCAGGGGTAACACAATGGGAATCTGTGGCTCACTAACCAGGCCTTTTGGGAATATATAAAAGGCAACCTGAATTCTGTTAGGGACAAGCAGATAGTCCAGCAAGGAATCGAGGGTCATGGAGGGGACCAGGGGAGAGGCTGTCCACAGGAAATGCTTGTCAGGAGCTACCTGCAGGGAGGGACAGGAACAAAAAATGTTTAAGATGGGAGTAATGAATTGGTGAACCTGTAGGAGGCTGAAAATTTCTAGGTTTAAAATTCATCTGTTTTGATAGTAAACCAGTCCCCAGGAGTAGAGAGCAATTACAAAGTACCAAAAGTGGTGGTTTCGTTTGGCTGCAGAAGGAGAAAAACTGATGCAGCAGCAAAGTCCAAAAATGGTTTAGGACAGCGTGGTACAAAACTTCCTTTTAGAGCAGCCTGCAGATCCTGGGTGCTGAATCTGTATCCCCTTTCAGCTCTCTCAGTGTGTTTGTATATGTCAAAGTAATCTAGCCCAGCTTGCCATTTATCACCCCTTCCACTGTTTCCCTCAGCAATATTTCAGTTGCCAACATTGGTAAAAGAAGGAATACCTCTGTTTTTGGCTGGAGAGAGCATACTCAAAAAGGTAATTCTGGAACAAATTAGGGCACTGACCATGGAAAAAAGAAGCAAAGACTGGAGTCTACTTTTTGTTTAAGCCATTTCATCTTCCATTATTTATACAGCCACCAAAAAGTGAACCTCACAAAACATATGATTGTTTTTATATTATCCTAATCAACATCAAATGCAGTGTCTTATCTTTATGAAACCATCTAGTAAGCTAAATGCTATACAGCACCATAATATACTAAAAACATGCTTTTAGTACAGTATGATTGTGTTTAATTGGTTTCCAATATTTAAACAGCTTTCTATCAAAGATAATTGTAGACAGTTTTAAAACTGAAGTTAAAACTTGATTCACAAAAGTAAAAATTTACAAAATATATGATCTTTCCCCAAGGTAATTACTTACATTTCCTTATGAAAACAGTAATCTTTGCCGTCTTTGCCGAAAACACAGGTATAATTTTTTTTTTTAATCTTTAGAGCAGGGGTCGGCAACCTTTTAGAAGTGGTGTGCTGAGTCTTCATTTATTCACTTTAATTTAAGGTTTCGAGTGCCAATAATACATTTTAACATTTTTTAGAAGGTCTCTCTCTATACGTCTATATATTATATAACTAAACTGTTGTCGTATGTAAACAAGGTTTTCAAAATGTTTAAGAAGCTTCATTTAAAATTAAATTAAAATTCTGATCTTACACCACCGACCTGCTCAGCCCGCCGCCGGCTTGGGGTTCCATTCACCTAGGGCAGCAGTGGGCTAAGCAGGGCCTGAGGCCAGGACCCCGGCTGGCAAGGGGCCGGCAGCCAGAACCCCAGACCGGCAGTGGGCTGAGCGGGGCCAGGGGCCAGGACCCCAGATCAGCAGTGGGCTGACCAGCCCGCTGCCAGTCTGGGGTTCTGTCCGTGGGCTCCTGCCAGCCAGGGTCCCAGCTGCCGGCCCTGCTCAGACCGCTGCTGGTCTGGGGTCCCGGCCCTATCCACATAGAGTAGGTACCTACCTTCTCCCTGGTTCTAGCCATTCTCTTCCTCTCTCTACACTGAGATGAGGGTGGGAGTGCGCTGAGAACAGGGCTGGGGGTCATCTGGGCAGTTCCCATTTGGTGCGAGGGATGAAGGTGGGAGTGTGTGCAAGAGCTCCCGTTTGGTGGTGGGGGTGGGGATGCGGGGGGTGCAAGAGTCAGGGCATGGGGTGTGGGGGGGCTGGGTATGTGTGGGGGGTGCCGGAGTCAGGGCTGGGTTGTGGGAAGGTTCAGGGGGCAGGGCACAGGGCTGGAGTGTGTGAGGGGGTGCAGGGCACAGGGCTGGAGTGTGTGGGGGGTTGCAGGGGTCAGGGTAGTGGCCTGGGGTCATGGGGGTGCTCCCAGCCCCCTGCCCTGAGCGGCTCACGGCAGGGGGCTGGAGGGGATATGCCGATGCCACCCCCTTCCCCAAGGTCCCCGGAGCAGAGAGTGCGCTGCAGCTCCGCTTTTCCCTCTCCCCTCCGTAGCAAGGGCCTTCAGCTGATCAGCCGCAGGGAGGGAGAGGGGCAGGAACCCAGCACGCTGGGGGAAGAGACGGGGGGGGGAAGTGGGAAGCTTGCCTGCCCACAAGGAGAGAGCGGTGGGCAGGGGGCGGAGAAGAGCAGGCCGGGCAGGGCAGGATTTTAAATGGCACGCTGCTTTCTACCAGGGTAGGCAGACGGTGGCGTGCCATTAAAAATTGGCTCATGTGTCATCTTTGGCACACATGCCATAGGTTGCCGACCCCTGCTTTAGAGCTTTTTCAGGGGGAAAACATTTTTTTTTTAAAAAAAACTCCAAAAGGGAAGGAAGGCTGCATTTATTTTCATTAAGAAAGTTAAGAATTCTACTTATGCACATGTGCCATAGAACAAGACCAGAGTCTAAAACGCAGATAAGGTTAAACAAATTTTTAAAAAAGTAATAAAATTTTATGCCAATGAATGAATAACTGCAAAGCTTTCAAGTTGTGTTATGAAAATTTTGGATAACAGCTGGGTTTAGCTACAACCAGAAAAATTTACCCCCTAAGGAATGGCACAATGAAAATAAAGCAATTCAATTCAAGATCTCAATTCTGCAAAAATTATACACATGCTTAACTTTAATTACTAAAAATATTTTAAAAAGAGTCTTATTGAGGTCAGCAGGGTTACTCCTGGGATAAAGTGTTTAAGTCTTTGCAGGAAGCAGGTCCAATATTGCAAAGGAGAAATGCAAGTCTTCTATCTTGTATATAGCCAATCTCAGTGAGCTTTGTGATGTAGCAACATTATGTACATCAGAATATCATGGTAAACGTACACAAAATTATTGTTCTCACTAACCTTAGCACATGGTAGACACCTTTTTATGAAGCATTAAGAGAAAAATTTCCTTGAAAAATATCAATGTTAACTAATCCTAAATATTAGAACGCTAACGGCTTCAAGAATAACAACTTCATCCTGAATTATATTGGACTGTATGGTACTCTGAGGCTAAAAGCTGAACTCTGAATTTATTATAAATCAGGGTATGATTCTTACATGTTTAATAAGAAGCATCATATTACTACACTAAAAATCATTTAAAAATTCCAATTCCAGCACATCCTTAAGTTCAGAGAGGCGTTGTCTCAGAGTAATGTCTATATATTGTTTACATTATGTTTGAAAATTGAATTCAGAAAGTGTTGCCATTCATCCAGTTTAAACACAAATACTGGATAGCTATTCTGGGGACAAGAACTTTGTTGGCCTGTAGGGATGAGAGTGTGAGAGACAGAAATGAGTTAAAGAATTTAATTTATAACTTTTATTAACACTTTCCCTTTCAGTAGTCTGACAATCCTACATACTTTCTTTAAAAGTAATTATCAGCAGAAGACTATAGTCTATGAGAAACATCTTGCACCTCCATCAGCATCCATTTTAAATCATATGTGGCATATATCATCAAGTTATTGACATCCAAAATTAATCCAAGTTAGCTCAGTCCTTTTAAAATAAACATGTTGGATCTTGTCTTGTATGTTTAGGTTGGCAATTTTCCTTTTCTCCTGAACTCCATACTCCAGAGATTAAATGTTTAAATAGGGACCTGACAGAGTGTGGCGTTCCATTATTTTAAAATTAACAAAACAAAACCATAAAGCAGTACCTCATCTGCTAACATGAAGAATTACAAATTATTCACCAGAACAGAATGAAAGAGTGTGGGGCGCTGGAAAGAAAAAACAAATGTATCAGCAATATAACGTAAAATACTGAAGGCCTGATTATGACACCCTTACTTATGTCCAGTAGCACTTACTCTCCTGAACAGTCTCATAAGGCAAGAATACAATCTAATCCTATATGAATTCTTCATATACTTTAGAAATCAGTAGTAATTTGTACATCTGAAAGCATATTGTGTACCCCATCACCAGCCAAGACGTGGTCAGAATTCCTTTAAAATGAAATACCAATACTTGACCTCAAACTGATATACTGAAAACTGGCATAAAATGTTCAGATATGCACTAAGAAAAGGTAGTGCTCCATCATGCAGGAACTGTCTTTTTGTTCTGTGTTTGTACAGCACCTAGCATAATGGGGTCTTGGTCCATGACTAGGGCTCCTAGATACTACAGTAATACAAATAATAAATATTAAATCAGTTTATTTTAAGCTGCCTCTTTCAAATAGAAAGCCACAATTTAAATATCTACAAGGGACTAGCTTAAATGATGTGTATTTGATCAACTGAGTAAAACTTTTAAATACAGAAAAGCCTTTTCTATTCTAGTTTTCGCTGAAAACTAATATGAAGTTTTAAGTAGAAGGTAACAACATGAAAAAACTAAATTTGCTCCCATTAACTTTGTCAATTTAAAGTTCTACTTGCCCAATATTTAACTTTGTGTTGTAATAACTTGTTGCAACCGTTAAACACCACATGTCAAGATGAACACCATTGCCATCAATACAGTCTTTATTTACTACTTTTTCTGTCATGTGGCAGTCAAGAGACTGAGTAAGACTCTTGCAGCACTGAAAACAGTTAGAAAAGGCCACAACAATATCTCACTGTCCCTGGCAGACTAGAGGACAATCTAACCACAGTAATATACTAGGAAACAGCAGCAGCGTAACACATAGGTCTAAGGACAAGAACACCAGGCATTGACAACATCATCTTTGTAATCATTTTTCTAAATACGTAAACATTCAATACTCTAAAAATCAATAAAGAACCATGAAAGGAAACATTTGAGAATGAAGGAGAGAAGGGTATCTGGTGACAAAGCTGGATAAGCAAGTTAGAATATGAAGTGTGGTTTGTTATACTTTATGACATTTTCAAAATAAAACGTCAACAAAAAACCCTTCTTCCTTACTCAAGGGAGAAATTCACATCCCTCATGCAGAGCTTGTGAATGGGATGTGTCCAAGGGAACTGATGCACACATTGGGTGATATATGGAACTGAAAACTTTTCTTCACTTAAAACTGAAAGTCAGTGTAAGAGAAGTCCCTAGCCCCAAGATCTCAGTCTATACGAGACAAATGATGGAAGAAAAAGCATTAGTATTTCCATTTTACAAATAAGAACTAAGGTACAGACAGATTAAGTGCTTAGCCCAAATTCACACTGCAAGTCTGTGGATTTTTCTTGGGTCAATTGCATTTCCTGAACAGAGTGGAAGCACTGCGGCCTTGCTACATTTTGGCCACCTGCAGCTGTACAGGTCAATTTCAACTTAAATCGTTCAACAATTAAAAAAAAAAAATACAAATAGCATGATTAAAAACACTGAAGTCAGTGAAGCCAGAAGATATTTTCATCCGAGTACTTTCATACACAACTGGCATTCCAAAATTATGGCAAAGCTTATAAAATTCAAAACATCTAAAACGTTGCCATGAAGAGGTTTTTCTAAATCATAAATTACTAAAAATATTGCATCTATTTCCCAGGAGTCTGTTTAAACTGGCATGAACTGACTATATGCAATAAGAGACTAGATAGCCCCTTTTAGTGAGGACTGTTGATGAAATTCGATTTTAAAAAAATAAACAGCATTTACCTTTCTGAGAAAATGTAGACACATAATATGGCATATATTTTAAGCTTATTGCTTTAATTGTTGGGTAATATTTAGACTGGTATGAAAAAGATGTGTATGAATTTAAGCAATCAAGATAGATTTCTTCCTTTTCTTTTTAAACTAAATATACAAGTAAGCATTTCCAGCATCAAAAATTAAGAATTGTTGGGCTTTTTATATGGTTTTGTTCAGTTAATTTTTGTAGCCTTATTTCATTTTAACATTATTCTACCACCTCCCTCATATTTTAATCTGCATTAAACAACAAAAGTTGAGGACAAGATTTTCAAATGTGAGTACCTACAGCTGAGCTTCTACTTCCATATTTATATAGTTAAATAAAAACAGTTATCACTGGGTAGTTAAACCTCCCAATGACTCCAAGTACATTTGTAGGTTCTCAAAACAAGTGATAAAAAAATCAGGCCTCTGTTACTAAAGTTACAAGCTTAATTTTAGGCACCCCAGTTTGAAAAGTCTGTCTTGAATTTAATTAGCATTACTCCTGGGGGAATTCTGTGTCACTGTGCAATGCAGAATTGTGCAGAAATTAACACTGTGTGCGCAGAATTTCCTTTCCCCCACAGAAATGGACTACAGTGCTGCTGGCCACCACTAGCGGCTGCCGAACCTGGAAAAGCCCAGCTCACACATAGAAGACACTGCCAGTGGGAGGTGGAGGGAGCTAGAGGGTTCCTAGCAGCTGCAGTTCCCAGCACACCCTAAGGGAAGGAGGCAGCAGCGAGCAGGAAACTCCATGCAAGGTTGGGACCAAGCATCCGGCTGTTTCTCCCTCTGGATCCCTGGGCTCTGTGGGGGAGGAAGGGAGACAAGTGTCTGGGGTGTGGGGGCCATGGCTGGGCTCTGATGGGGGGAGGGTATGCACCATTGGTGTACAGAAGGATTTGGTCATGGGGTTCACGGAGAAGTTGAGGCATGTATGTGATAGCACTCCCCCACACTGACTTTAGTGACTATAGTGACTCCCCTCACTATACAGCTGACTTTTCTCACTCCACTACAGTAAAAATCAGTTTTGATTGGTCAAGAAGCAAGGGGGATTAAAAAGGGGTCAGCGACGCAGCTGCTGTACACGAACTCCATCTGAACTTTCTTACCGCTGTTCTCAGAATGTGTTTCCATCTCCACTGGGGCCACTAGGCACTACTGTAATACAAACAGGAATAATGCACACACTACATAGAGGATTTATTGTAGAGTGCTGTTTGAAACTTTCAAACATTCTGATTGAGTTCTGTTTAAATTTCAAAGTATTTGATAACCTCTTGATTTTATGCCAAGTATTGACAAAACATTGAAATGAAGAGATAACGATATGGATATTTAATCTGAAGGATTTGACCATTTTTATGAAGTATTTTAACTTGCAGTATTTTTTAAGAATTTAGGCAGCCCCTCAAAACAAGGGGCTTGCATTCGGGTTTGCAGTAAGAGTTTCAGTACTGCTTAAATAAAGACACTTAAATGTTCAGTATTAACTAACCTACTGCAGTCAAGAAGGGAATATTTGCTTTCCTTAGTTATGAAAAATACCAGTTCACAGGTCTGTGACGTTGCACCCCATAATGCTTTATGGAAATATGCTTATGAAAGTAAATATGACATAACTGGAATATGTTTTATGCTAGATATGTCATGTAACATCTCTGCAAAGGTTATGATCTACTGGATATATTCATCTTATTTGTATGAATGTATCACTTTTGTATTCAAAGTTAGGAATATTGGCTATGTACTTGCTTAATTTTAAGTAGCCTCAGTGAAGCAGTTGGTCAGCTTTCTGAGAAAAGACTATTTTTGGCCATGACAGTAAGTGCCCAATCAAGAAACACTTAAGCTAACCATGAACTTGGAGATGCCAATCCACATCTGACCGTTCCCGGGAATGCGGCCTGGCTGGTAAGGAACTCAGTCATGCACGGACATGTGACTTGCCCATGTGACTCCAAATCTCCATCTTGGAGCTGGATTTTGGATAGGAGAGAGGAGGGGGTCTCCACCCACAAGAGAAAGTCTATTTAAGCCCCTGGGAGACCCCTCCATTCTGTCTTAAACTGGCACAAAAGATAACCTCTCCACCCCAAAAGGATACCTGAAAGAAACTGGAACAAAGGGCAGTAACCACAGGGGTGTCAGTGATTGCTGGACCCAGACAAAAAGGAGGCTAGTCTGTAAAAGAAACTTATTGGAATATTTCCGAGGGTGAGATTTCATCTATAATCACTTTCTTACTTATCAGGCTTAGACTTCCGTGTTTTATTTTATTTTGCTTGGTAATTCACTTTGTTCTGTGTGTTATTATTTGGAACCAATTAAATCCTACTTTTTGTATTTAATAAAATCACTTTTTACTTATTAATTAACCCAGAGTATGCATTAATACCTTGGGGGGGGGGGTGGGAAACAGCTGCGCATCTCTCTCTATCAGTGTTATAGAGGGCGAACAATTTATGCGTTTACCCTGTATAATCTTTATACAGGGTAAAATGGATTTATTTGGGGTTTGGATCCCCCTGGGAGCTGGGCAGCTCAGTGTTGGAGACAGGAACACTTCTTAAGCTGTTTTCAGTTAAGCCTGCAGCTTGTGTGGGACGTGGTTTAGACCCGGGTCTGTGTTTGTAGCAGGCTAGCGTGTCTGGCACAACCAGGCAGGGTTCTGAATTCCCAAGCTGCCAAGGAAAAAACAGGCTTAGAGATAGTCCCAGCACATCTATTGGTAGCTCCCAAGGGGTTTTCTGTCATCCAACCCGTCACAAGGTCCTTCTGGGCTTTCGATAGAAACACTTGATCTCTTCTTCCCTACTAATAGTGAATACAATTGGCAGCTCATCACTGTTTCAATGTGTGGGGTTACTTTAATTTTTATTCCTTTGTTTGGAGCTGCTGTAACACATGAGAAGTGTCTGTGGAGTATAATCAGACAGAAACTTTTTTTTTTCCAAAGCTGGCAATATTTTAGAATAAAAATGGTCCCCACTAAAAATCATTGTGCTGAAAGTCTGTTAAAGAACAAGCATTACAAATGGAATTCTATTTCATATGTACGAATTTTGAATTAATTCCTTTTGGAGTTTGTTATAAAAATGTAATGCATTTGAAGACCACAAGGTCCTTTCATGTTGTTATTTTTGGCCATGACCTTTCTAGGACATACTAGACTGACCTGGAAAACCAATGCATAAAGTAAAAATAACCTTTGTTCTTCTGGTTTTAACTATTCTTCCTTCATCACCACAACATGCAAGTTACATACAGATGCTAAATCACAGAATCGTAGGATTAGAAGGGACCTTGAGAGGTCTTCTAACACAGTTACCTGCACTCAAGGCAAGACTAAGTATTATCTAGACCATCTCTGACAGGTGTTTGTCTAACCTGCTCTTAAAAATCTCCAATTACAGAGATTCCACAACCTCCCTAGGCAATTTATTCCAGTGCTTAACTACCCTAACAGAAAGTTTTCCCTAATGTCAACCTAAAAATCACCTTTGTTGCAATTTAAACCCATTGCTTCTTGTCCCACCCTCAGAGGTTAACAAGAACAATTTTTCTCCCTCTTCCTTATAACAACCTTTTCAGTACTTGAAAATGGTTGTGTGTCCTTCCCCTCCGTACTAGTCTTCACTTCTCCAGACTAAACAAACCCAATTTTTTCAATCTTCCTTCATAGGTCGTATTTTCTAACTCTTTAATGATTTTTTTTCCCTCTCCTCTGGACTTTCTTCAATTTGTTCACTTCTTTCCTGATATGTGGCGCGCATAACTGGACCCAGGCCTAATCAGCACAGAGTAGAGCAGAATTACTTCGTGTCTTGTTTACAACACACCTGCTAATGAATTCCAAAATTATGTTTGCTTTTTTTGCAACGGTGTTACATTACCGATTCATATTTAGCTTGTGATCCAGATCCCTTTCTGCAGTACTCCATTCTAGGCAGTCATTTCCCCTTTTGTACGTATGCAATTGATTGTTCCTTCCTAGGTGTAGTACTTTGCATTTGTCCTTATTTGCTTCAGACCATTTCTCCTGTTTGTCCAGACCATTTTGAATTTTAATCCTATCCTCCAAAGCACTTTCAATCCCTCGCAGCTTGGTATCATCTACAAACTTTATATCTGTACTCTCTATGCCATTATCTAAAATCACTGATGAAGATATTGAACAGAACCGGACCAAGAACTGATCCCTGCAGGACCCCCCTTGATATGTCCTTCCAGCTTGACTGTGAACCACCGATAACTGTTTGGAAAACTATTACCAGAAGTAGTTATGCACACACCTTATAGTAGCCCCATCTAGGATGTATTTCCCTAGTTTGTTTATAAGAAGGTCATGCGAGACCGTATAAAATGGTTACTTACCTTCTCGTATCTGTTGTTCTTCGAGATGTGTTGTTCATGTCCATTCCAATCAGGTGTGTTCGTGTGCACATATACAGTAGCCAGAAGATTTTTCCCTAGCAGCATCTGTCAGGTCGGCCTAGATGCCCCCTGGAGTCGCACCATCATGGTGCTCAATATAGACCCCAGTCGACCCGCCACCGCTTCAGTTCCTTCTTGCTGGCTACTCCAACAGAGGGGTAGGAGGATGGGTATTGGAATGGACATGAACAACACACCTCAAAGAACAACAGTTATGAGAAGGTGAGTAACTTTTTTCTTCAAGTGCTTGTTCATGTCAATTCCAGTCAGGTGACCCACAAGACTAAATTCAGGAGGCAGGGTTGGAGTCTTCTACTGATTGGAGCACTGCTCGTCTGAAGGCTGCAGGGTCTCTGGCCTACTGGGTAATAGCATAGTGCGTGATGAAAGTATGATGTGGTCCTCCATCCACAGGGGGGACCTGCTCCAGGAATGCTGTTACTGAAGCCTGGGCCCTGGTAGAGAGCGCAGTGACTGGGGGTGTTGGAACCCCTGCTAGGATGTAGGGCTCATGAATGCAGGACATGATCCATGATGAAATGCATTGTGACAACACAGGCAGACCTTTCATTCTGTCCACCACTGCCACGAATAACTGGACCAATTTTCTAAATGGCTTCATTCTCTCAATGTAAAAGGCTAGTGCCCTGCGGACATCCAGTGAGTGAAGTCTCTGCTCCCTGCCGGTCGAGTGCAGCTTAGGGTAGAATACCAGGAGAAAGATGTCCTCGTCGATATGAACTGTGACACAACCTTCAGGAGGAAACCCTGTCCTTATAGAACACGTGTAAGGAGGCTTTGATGTTAGAGCCTTGAGCTCAGACACCCTCCTGGACGAGGTTATCGCTACCATGAATGCCACCTTGTAAGACAGGTAGAGCACGGAGCATGTCACCAACGGTTCAAAGGGTGGTCCTATGAGCCTAGAGGACCAGGGTGAAGTCCAAAGTGGGGACAGGCTGACGGATATGAGGGTACAGTCTGTCGAGTCCTTTTAAAAATCGGCTGACCATAGAGTTAGCAAACATTAAGCGGCCCCCCTGTGCCCGGATGAAAGGCCAATATGGCGGCTCAGTCTGCTCTTATTGAAGAAAACAAAAGCCCCTGCTGCTTCAGATGGAAGAGGTAGTCCAGAATGAGCAGCACTGAGGCTAGTGTTGGGAACGAAAGGCGCTGCGCCGACCACATTGAAAATCTCTTCCACTTGGCAAGGTAGGTGGCTCTAGTAGAGGGTTTCCTGCTGCCAAGGACTAGTCTAACCTGGTTTAAACAGGAACGCTCCATTGGGTTCAACCATGGAGCTTCCACACCATGAGGTGAAGCGAGACACAGTTCGGATGTTGAAGATGACCATGATCTTGCATCAGAAGGTCCTGGAAGAGTGGAAGAGTGACCGGGGCTTCCAGAGACATGACTAGGAGAGATGTGCACCAGTGCTGACAGGGCCAGGCTGGTGCTATCAATATGACCTGAGCTCATTCCCTCCGGATCTTGAGGAGTATCTTGTGAATGAGCGGTATGGGTGGAAAGGAGATGGCCTCCCCATGGAAGGAGGAACACGTCTGCCCTGGAGCCCGGGTTGTGATTCTGGAAGGATCAGAACTGCTGGCATTTCCTGTTATGTTGCATGGTAAATAGGTCTATCTGGAGAAAGCCCCACCTCTGGAAGATTGAAAACGTGACGTCCGGGCGAAGGGACTAATCGTGGATGTGAAATGACTCGCTGAGGTTGTCTGCCAGCTCATTCTGTACCCCGGGGAGATATGACGCTTGCAAGTGTATTGAATGTTCCGCACAGAAGTCCCACAGCATGAGGGCTTCTTGGCACAGGGGAGAGGAGCCTGCGCCCCCATTCGCCGATATAGAACACTGCTATTATATTGTCCATCATAACAGATACACAATGTCTCGTTAAGTGTGCACGGAAGGTCTGGAATGCTCGGCGCACTGCTCTCTGACTTTGATGTGGAGAGCCAGGTCTGCGTGAGCCCAGAGACCTTGGGTCCTGTGGTCTCCCAGATGAGCTCCCCAGCCCAAGTCTGATGCGTCCGTCGCTAGCGAGAGAGACGGCTGCGGACTAGTGAAGGAGACCCCCGAGTACACCTCCTGAGGGTCAAGCCACCACAGGAGGGAGTTAAGGACTGGAAGAGGCGGGGTCACGATCCTGTCCAAGCTGTCCCAGGCTGGGCAATACACTGACGTGAGCCACGACTGAAGAGATCAAAGCCTGAAGTCTGGCATGCTACACTACATAGTACAGGCAGCCATGTGACCGAGAAGCTTCAGGCAGTTCCTTGCTGTGGGGGTGGGAAACTGCCTGATGCCTCAAATGATATCTGTTGGGGCCTTAAATCTTGCTTCCGGCAGGAATGGCCCTGGCTTGGGTCGAGTCCAGTACTGCCCCTATAAACTCTATCCTCTGGACAGGGGACAGAGTCCATTTTGCTTCGTTTAGAAGGAGACCCAGGTTGTCAAAGGTGGCTCTGATGAATCTGACCTGAACTTCCACTTGGGTACTGGAATGGCCCTTGATCAGCCAGCCGTCAAAGCACAGAAACGCCTGTACCTGGTGCCTGCGCAGGAACACCGTAACAACTGCCATACACTTGGTGAAGACTCGAGATGCTGCTAACAGGCCAAATGGAAGGACTGTGAATTGGTAGTGGGTATTAGTCACCACAAACCTGAGGTACTTTCTGTGGGGCTGAGTAACTGCGATATGAAAATACGTGTCCTTCAAGTCGAGGGCAGCATACCAGTCTGCTGGATCCAGCGAGGGGATGATGGAGGCCAAACAGACCGTGCACAACTTGAGTTTCTTCACGAACTTGTTGAGTTCTCGCAGGTCCAAGATGGGACTGAGGCCGCCCTTGGCTTTCAGTATTAGGAAATACTGGGAATAGAAGCGCCTGAGGAACTTCTTCCACTGCCCCTAGCAATAGGAGCGAGTGCAGCTCCTGTATAAGGAATGCTCATGAGAGGGGTCCCTGAAGAGGGATGGGGAAAGGAGGTGGAAGAGCAGAAGGGCACAGAATTGGATGGAGTATCCCCTCTCTACCGTGTGGAGCACCCAGCAGTCCGAAGTAATACGGGACCATGCACAGTAGAAAGGGGATAGTCGGGGTGAAAAGGTAAGGCGGGGTGGATCCAGATCTCGCTCTTGTGCGCCATCCTTGACCACATCTTCAAAAGACCGGTTTGGCCCCTGAAGATGGCTTGGATTGTCCCGAGCTCTGGCCAAAGGATTGACACGGCCTTCTCCTGCTGTTCCGATTCCTCCTTCTGGAGCCATCTTGGCGGTTCTGATGACCAAACCATTGAGGAGGCTGTGAATAGAAGTGTCTCTGCTGCATTGAGGGCATATAGAGGCCCAGGGACCTGAGGGTGGCTCTGGAGTCTTTAAGGCTATTTATCCTTGTGTCAGTTTTTTCTGAGAAGAGAGTCTCACCCTCAAAAGGCAGGTCCTGAATGGTTTGCTGTACCTCGTAGGGGACACCATAAACCTGGAGCCATGAGCCCTTTTCCCGACCTTTCAGGAAACATCCCACGAGGGGGTGTGCAAACACGGAACACCAGGCAATGCCAAGATAGCCGTGAGGTGGACTTTAAGAGAGCCAAATGCCAGATGCGGGTCTTTCAAGTGCACTAGATAGTCCAGGATGCACGGGATTGAAGCCTGGAGTGGGAACACCTGCCGTTGAGCACACCAAATGGAAAACCTTTTCCACTTTGCTTCGTACATAATACTGGTAGAAGGTTTGCGGCTTTCCAGGAGCACCTGTCTCACCAAGTCCGAACAGGCAAGCTCAGCCTGGTTCAACCACGGATCCTCCAGACCATGAGATGGAGAGACTGAAGGTCCGGGTGAAGGAGACGACAGTGATTCTGAGAGATGAGGTTGGGGGCGAGAGGTAGACGCAGCAGGGCCCGGATCGACAGAACCAAGAGAGTGGGGTACCAGCCCTGGTGAGGCCAAGCTGGGGCCACCAGTATGACATCCGCCTTGTCCCTGAGGACCTTGAGAAGCACCTTGTGGACCAGAGGAAATGGCAGGAAGGCGTATAGTAACTGACCGGACCACGGAATCGGGAAGGCGTCTGCGATCGACCCCGGACTGTGACACCGGAAGGAGCAGAAGGTTGGGCACTTCCTGTTGGTCCGCATGGGGAACAGATCGATTCAGAGAAACCCCCAGCTGCGGAAAATGGAGTGGATAATATCTGGACGAATTGACCATTTGCGTATAAGGAAGCGTCTGCTCAAGCGGTCTGCCATTTCTGAACACCCAGCAGGTAGAAGGGCTTCCTGACAGAGAGGAGACAACCGGGCTCCACCTTGTTTGTTTAAATAAAACATGGCCGTGGTGTTGTCCGTCAACACTGCTACACAATGGCCCTGCAAGTGGGACAGGAACGCTTGGCACGCGAGGCAGATAGCCCTGAGTTCTTTGATATTGATATGCAGGGCCAGTTCCTCTACCTGCCATAGACCCTGAGTCATCAGGCTTACGAGATGCGCCCCCCAGCCCAGCACAGACGCATCCATTACCAGGGTCAGAGTGGGCTGGGGAGGGTGGAATGGGACTCCGGCGCCCACCATGTGGGGATCCAGCTACCAACACAGGGAATCGAGGGTATGCCTCTGGACGGTGAGCACCATGTCCAGATTGTCGCGGCCCGGGCGATATACGGACACCAGCAACACCTGTAGGGGCCTGAGCCTCAACCTGGCATGCTGCACCATGTAAGTGCAGGCTGCCATGTGACCCAGCAGCTTGAGACACTGCCTCGCTGTGGTAGTGGGAAAACTGCAGAGACCGGCCATTATGTGTGCAAGGGTTAGACGTCGGGCCTCTGGGAGGAATGCTCTCACTTGGTTCACATCCAGGACAGCCCCAATAAACTCTATACTTGTTGACATTGAGAATGATGCCCAAGCGGTCAAACTTGTCTCTGACTGGAATTGATATGAGCAAGCACTTGAAGAAGAAATATCGTTACCAAAGCATGGAAAGCATTAATGGTCCATACATAGGTGTCAGCAATCCAAAGTGTCTCTCAAATGGAACAATACTTAATGAAATACCAAACAGGGTGGTTACAAATGACAGCTATAAATACAAATTGGGTCACTTTATCTTAGACTATGCTGGTGACTATGGCTCTGAAATATCCATATACAATCCAGAAACAGCTAGATATCAGGATGAGTTTGGATTCTATTATATTTCTGAACCTCAGGTCAGGCTTGAAAAACAAAAAGTAAAAAAATGAATCTCTAAATGAGCCTGCAGAGGCTGGTATGTTGCCAGTTCTATAAGCAAACCACCCAGGATTTACAATTCATACTTTACTATCCAATTTTCTTTAATACTATTTTATTTCCCATGTTGCCAAGAAGTGGAACATATGTATAATTAGGGAAAACTGTCGTTTATGATGTAAGTATTACAGCTTCAAATTCAATATCAGATGCAGGCAGAGTTATTAAAATGACCAACAGGTTTTAGGCATATAGCTATCATGTCTTCTCTAGACCACTACCTGTTCATAACCATACACACAAAGAATGCCTGGGAGCTTAGACAGAAGCAGCAGCTATCTCAGTTCACAGGACAGCAATTACCAATGAGATAGCAATGTCCTCTCCAATGATCTTATAAAAAGATTTCACTGGTGCTTTTGCACTCTGACATGTAGATCATTTGACCTCTATAGTATTTTGTAGAACATCGCTCCACACTAATACACTAATGACACACTAAACTGCCATAGACAAGATTTTTTAAAAAAATCTAACAAACAAAATTAAAGAAAGACTTCACAGTGATACTTACTTCAGAGATGTGCTCCTGTTTCAGTGTCACTTGACAATGAATTTATTTTTGTTAAGCATAGTTTCCTTGTAATCGCTACTGTTTTCTCTGAAGACTTTGTGCGATGATCCAAAAGTGACCTTAAAAACCAAAGCCAAAATAAAAAAAGCTGAGTAAATCTTGACAGAATGTAATTAAACAAATTAAAATCTAAATTATTTGTCATTTTATGTGCTCCATAAATTCTCAATGAAAAAATGCCACAGATTAACCAGCACATTTCCGTTCTTTTCACATACTGTACAAGAATATAAATGTCACACAGTCTAGTACAGCATTTCTCAAATGCGGCCACCATGGCTGCATGAGGCCACAAGGCCCTGCAGACACAGCCTCCTGGGTTGTGATTGGCGGGAAGGGGGCAAAGTAGCAGCCCTTTCCTCTCCCTGTTGCTCCTGGATGCACAGCCTTGGTGTTGGTTGCTGGGGCCACCAGCAGAGTTGGGTCCTGCCCTCCTCTGGAGACACCTGGGGAACAATGCGGGAGCAGCAGGCAGCCAATGAGTTCCCACCTTCCCAGAGGCAGTGAGGCTCAGGCTTTGGGCTTCAGCCCTGGGGTGGGCTCACATTCAATTTGTGATCCACTATAAGGATCTGGAGGTTCAGGAGTACTACTGACTAGCCAGTTATTTCCAATTTTGTAGTTGTGTGTTTGATTTTTCCTTCCGAAGTGCAGTGTTTTGCCATTCTCTATTGATTTTCATCTTGTTGAATTCAGACCAATTCTCCAATTTATCAACAAATGCCCTTTTGAATTCTAATCTACTCCTCCAAAGTGCAAATGACCCCTCCCAGTTTGGTACCATTTGCAGATTTTATAAGCATATGTTTCATGCCATTATCCAAGTCATTGATCAAATACAGGAACCAGGACAGACCCCACGGGACCCCACTAGACAAATCCTCAATTTGACAGCAAACCATTGATAACTACTCTTTGAGTGTGTCTTTTTAACAAGTTGCCTACCCACCTTACAGTAATTTCATCTAGACCACATTTCCCTAGTTTGTTTATGAAAATGTCATGTGGGACCATGTCAAAAGCCTTACTAAAATCATGACACACTGCATCTTACTGTTTCCACAAATCCACTGGGTCAGTAACTGTCAAAGGAAATTAGATTGGTTTGACATCATTTGTTCTTGACAAATTTATGTTGGCTATTACTTAAAACTCTAATATCCTCTTGGTGCTTGCTAACTCTTAATAATTTGTTCATGTATTGTTCAGATATCGAAATTAGGCTGACTGTTCTCCTTTTTCAGTGTAGGAATCATGTTTGTCTTTTCCAGTTCTCTGGGACCTCACCCCTCCTCCATGAGCTCTCAAAGATAATCACAAATGGTTCTGAGGTAGCTTCAGCTAGTTCCTTAAATACCCTAAGATTAATTTCATCAGGCCATGCTGACCTGAATACATCTAACTTATCTGAATATTCTTTAACCTGTTCTTTCCCTATTCCAACTTGTGTTCCTTCACCCCCGTTGTTAATATTAATTGTGTTAAGCATCTGGTCACCATTAACCTTTTTAGTGAAGACTGAAGCAAAATACACATTAAACACCTCAGCTTTTTTGGTGTCATCCATTATCAGCTCTTCTTCTCCATGCTAAGTAGAGGACGTACACTTTCCTGTGTCTTTCTCTTACTGCAATATACTCTTCTTGTTGCCCTTTATGTCCCTGGCTAAGTGTAACTCATTTTGCACCTTAGCCTTTCTGATTTTGTCCCTGTATGCTTGTGCTATTCTTTTACATTCATCCTTAGCAATTAGCCCACATTTCTACTTCTTGTACAATTCCATTTTGATTTTCAGATCATTAAAGAGTTCTTTATGGAGTCATATAGGTCTCTTACTATTCTGCCTGTCTTTCCTTTGTATGGGGATGGGTTGCTGCTGTGCCTTTAATATTATCACGAGAAAATGCCAGCTCTCCAAACTCTTTTTTCCCCTTAGATTTTCTTCCCATGGGGACCTTACCTAACAGTTCTCAGAGTTTGTTGAAGTGTGTTTTTTTTATTCCATTTTCCTTATTCTGCAGCTTTCACTCCTTCCTTTCCTTAGAATCATGAAATCTATCATTTCATGATCACTTTCACCCTAATTATCATTGGGTTTCAGATTCACTACCAATTCCTCCCTGTTAGTCAGAATCAAGTCTAAAATAGCTGTCCCTCTGGTTACTTTCTCCACCTTCTGAAACAAGAAGTTGTCCCCAGTACACTCTAGAAAGTCACTGGATATTTTGTATGTTTGCTGTACTACTTTACTAATACATGTCTGGGTAGTTAAAATCCCCCTTTATTACCAGATCTTGTGTTTTGGATATTTGTGTTCTCTTGATTTGGTGATCCACAACAGATGTCTACTATGACATCACCCCGGTTTCTCTTTCCCCTTCCCCTCCCCCCACATTTACATTTACCCAGACACTTTCAACTGGTTGGTCTCTTATCACCTTCTAGACCTCAGAACAAATGCACATATTCTTGATGTTTAATGTAACACCTTTTTTCACCCCCTGCCTGTCTTTCCTGAACAATACACCCCACTACACCAATATTCCAGTCATGAGATTTATTCCATCAAGTCATAATTTAGTTTACGTACTAATATTTCCAGTCCTTTATTCTCTATATTCCCTGTATTTGTGTACAGACATCTAAGATGGTGAACAGATTTCCCCTACTATTTTCCCTCTTGTGGTTCCTATGACTGTACTATAATTTTCCATTTCCTCCCACCCTCCCCTAGATGGATACACAAGACTGTAAAGAAGCATCACCTCCCGTAGGTGGGTGGAATGTTGTGTGATCTGGACAGAGCCTTGGCTCCAACCCCAACACACCAGGCTGCATAACTGCACCAGCATGCTAAATTAAATAAATTAAGAGAACATTTGAGGAAACACTTTTCTGAGTAGGTGACTAATCTGCATTTAACAACTTTTTTTAAAAAAAAGTGTATGATAATATGAAGCCATATAATCCTCTCCCACCATAAAACCTAAAGAGAGGGGCTCACAGAAAGATAATCTCTGCAACAATCCTGATTAGGAGACCAGAGCCATATGTACACAGAGGTCCTGTAGCTCCACCACAACTCTGGCTTTGAAGACCCTACCTCCAGCACAGCCCTCCAGACCCCTATCCTCCAGCCTGTCTAGTCATCTCCCGCCTTCCCCCTCCCCTTGACCTCCAGTGCAGACTTCAACTCTATTCAGCAACTTCTGAGGCAGTGAGAGGGGGAGAATGGGGGTAAAGGGGAAGTAACTGAGTACTCCAGTATGAGTGGAGATAGCTATAAGCAGAGGAAGGCTAGAAGAATGTGGTATCTAATAAGCTTTTTTTTGCTCTTCTTCTGTTTCTCTCTGCCTGCCTGTCATTTTGAAGAGTGGAGAGCTGTGTGGGTGAAGCCAAGGTTATCACGATGCCAGAGAAGTAGTGAGACAAAGGCAGAGACTTCAGGTATGCTCTGTTGTAAGGACGACTGCCATCCTGATATCCAGGAGCATCCTAGGAGAGGAAAATAAGCAGGGTGGATTGATTTAAATCAAAGCAATTTAAATCACTTACTTTAATCATGATTTAAATCAATAGGAAAGAAACTTTGATTTAAATCATCAATTTTGATTGCATTGCATTTGTACTTTAGTTATTTTCCTAAAGAAAAGTTGACTCATCAGCTGGTAACCATAAAAACATGAGTTGCAACTAAATATAGCCTTTTCACTAAATTTGGTCCTTCTTTTGCTAACCAGTGAGAGAGAGAGTCTATACACATTTATTTAAGCCATTATCTAGCTTAAACTCACATTTATATAGATTGTTAAATTTCACTTTTTTTAATGTTAGAAAATGGTGAATGATGCATTTCTTATTTACTACGTGATTAATTTTTACTTGCAATTTGTGTCAAACTATTTATCTAGCAATTCAATTAAAAATGCATAAAGCACTATTTAATATTTTTATTAAATAAACCTACCTTAAATGTGCTTGATGCATAAGAAAAAAGTTTTATCAAAACATGTTTTGCATTTAAAGCTAACTGATTTAACAAACAAAGGAAGTATCTGTAGTTAGTACATTTAACTGATTATTTCTGGTCGCTGCATAATTAGAACTAGTAGATCTCATCCTCTCACACTTAGTTTTTATTCATAGATGGCAAGAGGAAAAAAACCTTTTCTGCATTTTCAACTCTCAATTGGTTTCTTAACTTTGAACGAACTAGTCATTGGGTTAAATTAAGTGAATAAACTACTCCTCTGCACCTGCAGAAGAGTACACTGCTGTTTAAAGCTAATTTAGCACTTCACCAAATGCTGGTTCCAGCTATTTAGCCAGACACTTCCAACACTTCAGTGATTTGATGTTCTTCAAAAATTGGCAGCAAACAAGTATGGCTTAATATTATTTTTTTGTATTTAATTTAAATTATTATAATAGATTACAATACAATTAGGCTTTACCATAAGTTGTCAATTTCAAATAGGTTTTTAATTTAAATTTAAAAAGTGATTTAAAGTAAAATAATCTGATTTTTTAAATAAAAAAAAAAATTATCCACCCTGAAGATAACTCACTATTGAAGATTTGGGATAGATGTCCTAGGCCTGAGAAAGACTGTGGAGCTATTTAAATTTAACCATAAAGAAGTTTCATGATGTATATGTCCATTTTACAAAATTAAAAGATTTTTTGAGCTCTGATAGATCAGAGTTTCTCTTAATTTGCTTTTTATTTATTCACAATTATATTTGCACCTATCATTACTAGGCACAATTACAACAGTCAGAGGAACAAACTCAATTAAAAATAAAAAGCATACTATAACCAGAGAATTCCTAAATGACCTTTATGTTCCATAAGAGCAAATGCCTTTGATATGTTTGAAGAAGTCTAGTTCACAAGTAAAGGTACGTGATTGACTGTAGCTGATGACTTTCCACAATTCTTCATTCTGATTGCTCTTTTGTGAGCACACTACTACATGCATGCTCTTGTTTGAAGAAGGCAGCCAAAACTCCGAAACAACTTTCCTCTGCATACACAAGTTAAAATTTGTAACACCAAACTGATCTGGACTACTTAGTTAACATTTTCAAGTAAGTACCAGGTGAACATACCTACTGTTCTATGTTTTTTGGAATTTCCAGATGCCTTTCCAAACAAAACAAAAAACAAAACAAAACTCAAATAAATTCCTCTGGTCTCAAGTCTTGAAGACATGGGCATGCTATTAATTACATTACAGGACTAAATGCAAGTGCTGTTGAAGCCCAGCAGATAAGTTTTTAATCACACATTACCTTTTATTGCATCAACAAGCTTTCAAACCATAAAGGCCCTTTATCAGGCTAGTGAAGAGCTTTCAAACAGGTTCTGCTGCAATCCAACAAATTGTATGAATTCACAACAAGCACTTTTGCCTGAAGAGCAAGAGCAGTAGTAGCCACACTGCAGTCCCTTCTCCCCCACATTAAGCCGTTGTGAAAGTTAAGCAAAAGATAAATCTAAGGGGGAAAAGTTAAAACTACTCCGGAGCCAAAAAGAAAAGATCTTTTAAAAAGTGTTCAAGTCTAGGAAATAATGTAATTTTTGGCAGCTAATAAATTCCATTTATTAAAGTTCAGCTCCTTAAATACTAAAGTATGCTAAAAGTTCTATCACAGCTGTAAGGAAAAGATATTAATTCCACCACAACTAAAAAGTAGACATTTATAAAATCACTATTTCAAGAATGTCTAGAAGTCCCAATCTATTTAAAATAGAAATCCACAATTTTAAGAAAGGAAAAAAAGATTTTGAACAGCCAGCCTAACAAAATGTACCTGTAAACGGAAAGTCAAGCGGTGTTGTTGTTGTTCTCTGGCCTATGTATCACCATCAGTAATAAAGATGCTACAAACGAAACAACACTAGCAAATTCTATGTTTTGATCTAAGTCATAGAAGAATCCTGCTCACACTGAGTTTTATCGATTCTGTAGTTCTAAAACATCGAATTTGTTGTTAAAGCAAACAAAAAGTATGACTGAACGCACATGGATCAAATCAGGTGAGTAAAAACACCCTTTTAACGGTCACTTTTCCGACCATAACCACACACTGAAATCAGGCAAGAACTGCTCTTTTTTTTCTGTAGTTCCCTCTTTCACATGTTTAAAGGAAGTACTTTTATACCACGTGAACATACTTATTGCTTAATATACCTCCAAAATATCTCTTATCACTACTATTTTGCAAACTTTTGGGGGGGGGGGAAGGGAAAGAGGGTTAACTTTCTGTTGCAATCTCCTCACATGGGGCCCAATCCAAAGCCCACGGCAGTTATCAGGAGTTTCTCTGTATTATGTCAGTGGGTTTTGGATTAGGTCCTATGCTACATCAGACTCTGACCCAGTTTACTTGCTTCATCTGTAGTTCTGCAAATATTTTACCCATTACATGCTAACTTTTTTCAAAATGAAGCTATTACTACTTTCTGTTCCCTGAAATCTCTTCCAGATAGGAAAAACTGAGTAATATAGACTAACACACTGATTTTCACTTCCTCACCACGTTTCAGTTAACATACTGTATGTTTAGTTCCCTAATTTTCTTTTTGTTGTGAGGGTTTGATGTACATAAAAACACATTAGAAGAGCCAAACTGAAAAAAATAATTTTGTGTCCAAATAATCACGTTACTATAATTATCCTTTCCTGTGAAGTTGCTAATAACTGCACTCTAGTAATCAAGTTTTCATGTAAAAAATCATCTGTAACCATAATGGTTGTTGAAATAACTTTCAAAATGTGCACTAAAGGTAGATTCAGCTATACATCAGATTAACAGCATGAAATACTTCAGAAAAATGTGAACTGCTGCTATCCTGAACTATGCTGCAGTGTAGTTTTATCTCTGACAAGTACAATTTAAATACCAAAAATCAACTATTCCGCTGCTGATACTTCAGCAGAAGCATCAATGGCTAACCCCATCATTGTTGGACATAGCTTTGGATATAAATGTGAAGTGCTATAGGTCAGCTAGTCACTGACCTTGGTTGCTGTTATTGGGAATGAAGAATTCTAACACCCACTAACAAGTGTAAAGTCTCCTTAGGACTACCTCCCAAATGCCAAAAAACAAAACCTTTTATGGCTGGGTGCTAAATGCATCAAGCATCAAAACCTTCAGCTTTTTTCTTCTCTTCTACTCCCCCCAGCTTTTTTCCAATATCATAGAGCCTCTAGTATGTCACACCATGGTGCTGAAGAAAATAAATTATTACCTACTGTGACATTGCAGTCCATATGTTTTATGGAAATATGCTTATGAGTGTAAATATAACATAACTGGAATATTCTTTATGCAAAAGGTTTCTTGTAAGGTATCATTACAAAGCTTATAATCTACTGAGTGTGTGAGGAAAGGACTTTTTCCAGAAGTATCACTAGGCAATGCATGTTCCCCTGTCATTCTCGTGCACACAGAGTTGAGGGTATAAAAGAGTTGTGGCCACCACCTCATTCTCCATTCCTTCGGACGGCTTACTAATACCTGAAGTTGCAGGGGAAGGAGGAGGATTGCACAACACATCTCACAGAACAACAGTTACTGCACAGACAGATAACTTTTTTCTCCTTCAAGTGTCTGTGCACACATATATTTCACTCACCAGTAGTTTCCTTGCAGGTGATGGGACTTCAGATTACTTGAAGGGAAACAGCAGGGCTGACTTCTGAAGTTGGCATTGTCCTGGGAAGATTCAGTGACAGCATATTGTCTAGAAAAGGTCAATACCAAGGACCACACAAATGTCCATCACCACTATGTTACTCAAGATAGCTGACCAAACGGAATGTGCTATTACTCTCAGAGGAGAAACCTTTGCTAGATTATAACAGAGTTGGTTACAGTAAGATATCCAGTGAGATATACACTGGTTGTAACCGGTTGCCCTTTACTTCTTTCACCAAAGCCTAAAAAAGTCTAGCAGATGATCTGAGAACATTTTGTGTTGTCCAGATAGAAGGATAGAGAGCCCTCCAAACGTACAAAGAAAGACGCTTCTCTTGGGTTTGCTGGAATGGGGTTTCTGAAAAAACATTGGAAGATGAATGAACTGAGTGAGGTGAAATGCAGATACAATCTTAGGCATAGACATAGGATATCACCTAAGAGAAACCTGGTCTTTGTGAAATGGCATGAAACAGGGGGTTCACAGCTAGCGATGCCTGGAGCTCCAACACCCGTCGTGCAGAAGTAACTAACTGCTACCAGAAATGCAGTTTTCATTTGATAGCAAAGATAAGTAAGATGTTGCTAAAGGTTCAATGGGGAACCCATTAAACTCTACAGAACCAAATGCAGGTCCCGTGAGGGTACTGGATCAGACACATGAAGGTACATATGAACAATGCTCTTTAAAAAAAAAGAAAAAAAACCTAGATACCAAGAGATGCAAAAAAAGACAGAAAAATCTATCTACTGGTAGACGTATTGCAGAAATGGAGACTAAATGCACCCTCACTGAACCGATGGAGAGGCCAGACAATTTCAAATGAAGTGAAGTCTCTATTATATGCCTAGTTTCCATATTTCGCGGTGACAACTTGTGAGACTCAGCCCATGCTAAGAACCATTTCCATTTTGCTGCATAATTGGCTCTGTTTGTGTCCTTCCTGCTGCACACCAAAATGGCTTGGACATTCTGTGAGTACTCTTCCCTCACTGCTCAACCAGAGATCATCCACACTGTGAGGTAAAGAGACTATAGGGTAAGGTGCAGTATATCGGCTTGGTTATGATACACAAGGTCAGTACTGCCTTGTCCAGGCTGGTTCTATGAGGATTAACGTTGTTTTGTCTCTTTAGCTTCCTGATCACCCTCAGAATTAGAGGGACAGAAGGAAACGCATACATCAGAAGACCTGACCAAGGGAGAAGGAAGATATCTGTCAAAGAATCTGGAGCAGAATTTCCTGCATTTGCTCTTCAGATTGGTTGCAAAGATGTCTATTACTTGAAAGAGCAGATGTGGAAGGTCTGTGTACTGATGCCTCAAGACGGTTTAGGAAGTTCCTACTGAAGAAAACTGCAATAGTATTCATCACTCTCTTTAGCAAGACATTGTTCTTTATGCACAAGTTGCCTACATGGATCATTTCTTGGCATAATTGATTAGATCTCAGATCTCTCTGCCTGTTCAGATAAAACAGTGGTGTTGTCAATAAACACCTGAACCCCCTCCTCCCCAGTTTCTGATGGTGGAAACTAACATCTCAAAAGCTCTCTGAATGATTCAAAAGGCCAGTATATTTATATGTAAGGCCCAGAAGGTTTTGCTCCAAAGTGCCTAAGCCTGAAGCTGACCCAGGTGGGCTCCCCAACCTTTGGTGGAGCCATCCATTACCAGAGTCACAGTTGGTTCTGCTGGCAGGAAGGGAATACCCTTGCGTACATTTTGAGGGCCCATCCACCAATTCAGAGACTGAAGCACTCAAGCAGGCACACAAATCAACATGTACACAAAATGCCTGTTTAGGCAATATACCATGTGGATCCAGGTCTGAAGAGGACACCTGTGGTGAAGTCTGGTATGTTAACTCACATACTTGGACGAGGTCATGTGACCCAATAGCTGCACACAAACCCAAGGACATCAGTATTGTTGTGATTGGAGGATTTTGGACAGAGACACTATGGACTGGAATCTTTCCATTGGAAGATGAACCACACTGGCTGTACAGTTTAGATCTGTCCCTATGATATTTATTATTTGTGTTGGTTGTAACGTCTATTTGTCTATATTTAATTTTAGACCAAGACGAGAAAAAAAGGATGTCCGATGAGCAAGATGCTGTTTTGGACGTGGGAACCTGATCTTTTCCAAATTAGCCAACTGTCCAGATAAGGAAGTATTTGAATCTCTGAATGGCATAGAGGAGCTGCTATTATTGCCGTATATTTGTTGAACGCCTCTGGGGCAATGGATAGACTGAAAGGCAGTACTGTGTACTATTAGTACACATTGCCTGTCGTGAATCGAAAATACTTTCTTTCTCTGGCCAGGATAGATTGCCACATTAAAAGTACACATCCTGCAGACTGAGAGCATATCAATCTCCCATCTCCAAGGAAGGGATAACAGATGCTAGGGTAACCAGGAAGTAGAGGCAAGAGAAGCCCCCCTTGCTCTCTGTTGGTAAGGAACCTCCTCAACTGCTCTCAGATCCAAGAGAGACTGTACACATTGTATACTAATATAGCCTCATGAGAGAAGTCCCTGAAAAAGGATGGTGAAGGGGAAGAATATTAATTGGAAAATATATCCCTCCTTCACACTGCTAAGAACTCGCCTGCCTGAAAAAATTTCTGTCCATGGAACGTAAAAGGAAGATAGATTCTCCAAATAGGGGGTGGATGTCTAAAATTGGAGATGATTTACAGTTATATGCTGTCCTCGACTGTGATGTAAAAATGATTGTTTTGAAGCCAGTGAGAAAGGCCTGTTATGGATGAGGCCGACGGGCGACACCTAGGATGGTTAGATCTCGGATTTAGAAACATCCTGAGTGTAGTAAGGGCTGTACTGAGCATGTGTTTCCTCTTCATCACTCGGATGTAGACCTCCAGTGAGCGAAGAACTGCCCAAGAATCTTTTAATGTGCACATGGCATCATCTATCTTCTGAGAAAAAAGCTCATTGCCCTCAAATTGCAAGTCTTCTACTGTATTTTGTAGTTCCCTGATATACCAGAGGCCTGCAACCAAAACCAATGCCTCATCAAGATGGCAATCACCACTGAACACAAAATTGTGAGTGTAGATCCAGGTTCACATTTTAAAATTTTGTATTGCACCATTTGTTTTCACCACTCTCATTTCTCGTTAAATATTTATTCTTTCTTAAATAAATCCATTTTTGTTTTAAGTGCTCAGAAGTGCTGTGTGGTTTGCAGAAGCAGTGGTTTAAGGCAAAAGTGGGGTATGCTGTACCTCTCAGTGCAAAGGATCTGGAATTTCTGTGACTAACCAATGTCAGGGGCCGGATATCACAAGGAAAGGACTCAAAGAAGCTCATGACTGGGTTGTACCTATTGTCAACCTGAAAGACAAAGTAAGGGTGGCATAGCCCACAGAGGAGTGCTTGAGTAGCTGAAAGGCGGGTGGTGTGCAGGAATTCACATCCAGCTACCACAAGAGCGCCACTCCCTCTTACTGCAGGCAGAGGCTAACAAGGTGACTCCCAGTCCTGGATACTCCAAGAACCATCCCGGGGGGAAAACTGTCATTTGCCACAAGAATGGCTTGCATCATCGACAGCACCAACAGCAGAATTAAGCATACAGCTGCTGGAACTAGTACAAGATCTGAAGGTGCCATGGTCAAAGATCTCCCTGGTAAAAGAGAAGGCACTGGTTTCAATGGTCCTACCAGAGTCCACAGCACTGCCTCATACAGTGTCAGTGAGTACTGATGCTTATGACCAGACCTCTATTTGGCAATGGAAGACCTTTTTAATCACCTTTTTGTGAGATGAAGAGTGTGGCTGATCAATCTCAGATGGTTTTGAATGCTTTGAGGAGGCCACAGGTGAGAAAAACTATTGACATTTCTCACCCAAAACTGGCTTCAGAGCCATAGCAGCTGAAGGGGCACTCCTTATGGAGGAACATTCTGCTCTCTCATGGTCAGGGTCAGGCCCTGAAGAGGGACGCTTCTCAGACTCCTTTTCTACAGACTACCTATACGCTGTTCGCCATTTCTCACACACACAAAGCAACAACAAGTCTCTTTCCCAAAGCTGTCAACATTCTGTGACAGTTAGTGAAACAAAAGGAGCTCCAGTTAACACAATGTGATTGGAAATCTATTACATATTTAACCTTCTCAGAGTTAAAATTATAGACAAATCATTTCCACCATCAACCTAAAAAGACACTGTATTTTTTCACTGAATCCCAATATTTGGAAACTAAAAATTTTAATGAGTTTCCTTTAGAAAAATAAAAATAAAAATTATTACAAACATGGAAAGGAGAAACAGAATAGCTCAACAAAGGCAAAAAACCAACAAGGCCCTAATCATCCAATTGTTCTTTATATATTTGCTTTTACACCTACTCAAAGACACAGAAAATCTCAGAATGACCTCCTGATATTATATAACCTAAGAGGCATGAGCTCAATAAAGTGCACTTCTGCAATATTTCTTCAATTAATAATAGTCTTACATTATATGGCCTTTCATGACAGACTGTTCATGTCAAACATTAGCACTCGCCACTATGCGGTAGCAAGTATCAAGGAATTTTGCACATCTGTTAAACTGGAACACAGAACTTTAGTTATTCACTAAAGGTTAACCAGCAAGTCACCGGGCCAAGATCAAATATAAATTCTGCTCCCATCAAAACTTAACTATGTTTTATTTCTGACAGCTGCCAGAACCCAGTCTGAGTTCAACATACCAGAAATGAAACAATAATAGTGCCACTATTATTTCCTTTGGCACTGTGCATCCCAAACGTAATCTAGTAACTTCTCCCTACTAATTAGATCCCTTTACTGAAATCCAGTAATTTGGACAGAAAGTGTTCCATAAATGCAGCCTGGTCTGAAGCTTTCTTCCTAAATAAAGAGTCTAAATACCTACACACCTCTAATCTTTAAGGGAAGTCTATAAAGTCATATGAATACAGAATACGATTAATTTACTCTGCAAGGCTGTTCTCTGAGAAACTGCAACCAAAGTCTGTGTTTTAAAAGATGATCTGCAAAGGAAAAAAGAAATAGGCTTTATGTCCTTTTTTCATTTAGGGACACTAGATTATTTTAATGTCAATTTGCAGCAGATTACCCAGAAAATCTGAGCTCTGATTTGTTAAGACAACTAAGCATAAGACAGCTAAGTTTCCTGACCAGTGAACCTCAGTTCTGACTTGGCCCTCCACAGGTAGATCCATCTCCTTGCCGTTCAATCTTTGACCACTCTGCTGACCTGACAAAAAGGTGTGAATTTTGATATTAGATACATACCTACTACAAACGGATTTGAGACCAGCACCTATTTTTCATTCAGACAGTTAATAAGTGGCCCTGACTTTTGGTCATTACCGGGTTGGGGTTGATTTGAACTGATCACCTAGAGATTTGAGAGACCATGTTCCGTTCCATTCCATCCCCTCAAGCATTTCAATCCCCAAAGAGCGGTTTTAAACACTAAAACTGGTATTTCAAATGATCAAACAGATGGTGGAAAACCAAAGACACATGGAAATAAAGGCCTCTTTGAATCTTATGACTGATCACAACCAATGTTCATTCCAATCAAAGTAGAAATAAAGTTAGGACACATCTGCTTACATGTTAATTTGCTTTATGTGACAAAAAAAATCATGTCACTTGAGAAAGAGTACATGTTAAAATATTTGATACTATCAGTTCTAGTGGAGAGACTAAGACAGGAATGTCACTAACCTCTCACAAAATTTACCTAACTGTTCTCTAAAACAGAAAGATAAACTCATGGATAATAGTTCTAAATAGAGAGGGTTAATCATTTATATTTGTATTCCCAATTAAACTATTTACACTAAAAAGACATCCCATTTAATACACTAACATTCAAAAATCCAAACATTTTAAATGCAATGGTAAAGGATTTTTTCCTCTTCCTTTTTATGGCTAATTTTTGTAGTGCTTCATAAAAGAGTAGATTTTCATTCCCTAAAAGGGCATCTCCTCAGTAAAAGCTCCCAGTCAAAGCAAAAACATTCCAGCTATTACATATTTTACCAGATGTGTTTTTAAAAGTGCCATATAAAAATGCATTAAATTGAGACTATACAGTTCACATTTCAAATGAGGATGAGAAACAATATTCCTAATCTAATACTGTAGTGTATACAAATACTTACCAGCTATTCATGTCTGATATCAGCTGCTGCAACTGAAAGTTTCCATAGCTATATAATTTAATATATTATTAATAATATTATTTGTATTACAGTAGCACCTACAGGTCCTAATTCAGACTAGGACCCTGTTGTGCTAGGCACTATGCATACACATAAGACAAAGGCCCTGGATGGACTATCTTAAGATATAAGTAGACTAAAAGTACTATTATCCCCATTATTACAGATGGGGAACTAAGGCACAGAGAAATGAAATTACTTTCCCAGGATCATACAAGAGGTCTGTGGCACAGCTGGGAATTGAATCCAGATATTCTGAGTCCCAACTCAGTGTCTTACCACAAACTTTCCCACCAATAAAATTAATTTTGAAACCCTAGAAGTAGATTCATCTAAAAGGGCTTGGGAAATCTTACTAAGCATCTTAAATACAATTCTGTTATGATAAAACGGGAAGAGATGAAGGCTTGCATCATATCAAACACATTATTTTGAGGAAACGGAAGAAGATAGAATATGAAGCGATAAAGAATCCTAATTTGATGTGGGAAATGCCCTGGGAGTACACATTTTACAGAACTGATTCCAAAAGATGAAAAGCACCTGTAACTTTTGTTGAAGCCAATGAGAAGTCCAGGTACTCAGCAAACCTAAGGACCAAGCCATAAGTCAGGTACATAGTAAGGTGCCAACTCTGCAAAGGAATCTGCATGGCCAGACCAATGCAATTGTGCAGAAATTTGTAACCAATGGGACGACTCCTTAATCCTTTGAAGAATCAGACAGTAAATCAGGCAAATGGGTAATTATTGCTGTAAAGCAGGTACCATGATACTTACTTGCTTTAAAGTTCTCATTGCAACTTTTAACTTTAGCAGCTGAATTAATCCTTCATTTACTTTTTTATTTGTTCCATTAATTTACAAATATTTTGTTTTTTCTCTTCTATCTTCTCTAGCCTGCACTTTTTCCACTTTTTTCTTAGGATTAAATGACAAGTACAAAAGTCTCACTACCTTTCTGCTTAATATAACTTTGAATTATTTGATTTTTCTTCCTGTTCGTGTAAACCCAACAGCTTGCTCTCACCAAGAACCACTTGCTGATTTATTAGTTTATACTGTGATTTTTTTCCTTTTAATATTATATCCTACTGTCATCCTTCCCCAGCACTTTGGCTCATAAGTACGATATAAATAAACAACATGTAATGTACTATGCCAATTACAAAGTTAATGGACAACTGAAAAACAAAGACCATTACATAAATTAACTATGAAAAGATATGATCTGATACAGTTCCATGACTTGACCACCCAGATATATTTAATTTGATCAAAAATTTGGTTAAGAGTTACATTTAAAAGTATTTTCTTCCTTAATTTAAGCATTAAAGCCCCAATTCAGCAAAGAACTTAAGCTTATGCTTTTCTTGAGGTCAATGACACTACTCATATGCTTAAGTGCTTTACTGAAACCAGATCTAAACTAACACATTTTCATTATTGTGTCTATCACTTACTTTGCATAAAACACACAATTCTACTATCACCACTATGGCCAGCATAAAAATTTAAATATTAAAAAAACATTAATGCTTCAATAGTGCCTCAGAGGCAGCCTTGCTTCTGTTGAACCCAGAGGACTGAGAATCATAATGGTTAGTTGGCATTACATAAATCAAATAAACCTATCAATACTTCATTTTCTTGATCTATAAAATGGGTATGACCACTTACCTCCCAGGGCAAAGCTTCATCATTGAGTATCTGAAGTATTTTATATGATTCATGAATTGTGGGAACTATAGGAATGCAAAGGATTATTATTAGGATAAAAACAGTTGTGTAGGAATAAGCAGATTATAGCTGTTTTAATAAGGGAGTATTTTCAGAAGTTTTATTAAAAAGAGGGAGATCATCAAAAAGTAGTCAAGAGGTTATTTCTTTTATGTACTTTCTGACCAACTCTCAACAGGTTGATAAATCAAATTTTTCCTATTTTCATTACTAATGTTGGCAGGTAAAACTTTTTGCTTGTGTGTTAGGCAAAAGATTTATGCTTCAGCCGCCAGTTGAAAATCTTCTCAAACCTCACAGACCATTCCTCTTCCTAGCTCAAAAGGTTAGGAATTCATGGAATTTATTTACTACTTTATGTGAACACAATGAACACTAACCACCCCACTATAAACAGTTTAGAGTCATAAGCCCTTTCTTCACATGCAAATAAAAAACAAAATAGCACCTCTTCTCTTCACTCCTTTCCCACCGCGCCATACCCTCAGTCATTACAAAAAGAAAAATTTTATAGTAATGTATTGTATTACCAGTGCAGAACTCCAGATGATCACGGCCCAAGAGAATCATACTTCATCCTCTCACATTACTTATCTTCCCCTCCCCCACATACACGCGTGCACAGACACACCACTCCCTCCAAGTTATTTACTTAATCCCACAAAGTGAAGTCCAATAAGATAGCAGCAAAGACATTTCAAACCTCCACAAGTAAGCCTTATCTCTTTTTAGTACTGTTTGTTGAGTCTCTGAAACTGACTGACTACTTCATACTCCTAGATCAGCTCTATACACATATGCAAGAATCTCTGGATGCTCCCTATCTACTCTTTTTCAGATGGTAGTCTTCCTCTACACTCTTCCTCTTTGGAATCCTTGGTTATGTTCCAACACTGGAGCCAAACTATCTACCCCTTTTCTTGTTGGATGTGTTCTCCCTACCATTTGCCTGAATTACCACTTTATTCCAATGGTTACCAATTGAAAACAAAACTTTCAAAACCTACACAGCCAATTTTACACTTTAATCAACTCAAGCTGTGGGTCCTCAGCTTATCTGAAAATCAGAAACAAGATTTGTCTGCCTCAAGCATCCAAAAGCTGAGGCAGACAAATTTACTGCATGTTTTCTTAAAGTTTTGGCTTCCATGACAAAGCTTCCCTATCCACTCTTGCCTTTTCTGACTAAATAAACCTGTAGTTCCTCTCAAAGACAGAAGTGATTCAAACTAAAACCACCTCTCCAATATTTCCCTGTGTATGCCACTAGTTTGACTCCACCTCTGCTGAAATCCCCATCGCAACCTTTATTTCTTACCATCTTGTTATATTTACTTCCTTCTTTATAGATACATCTACACAGTAAACAAATAATGACAAAAAACCATCACCAACCACCCACCCCTAGAAGCAAGTCTCAGAACCTGGGTCAACAGACTCAGATATCCTCCCCACTAGGTTTCAGAACTGGTCTCCAATCTGAGGCCAGCATCTACACTGCTATTTTCAGCCCCTCAGAGCAAGCTCAAGCAGTTGACTCAGACTCTGAGACTTGCTGCCACAGGTCTTTTTTTTGCTGTGTAGATGTAGCCTACAACTAACGCCCAGCCCAGCTCACCCATCCTCTGCAGCATACTGCATGAGCAGCAAGCTGCTGATAAAGCTTCACTCAGACATATAATATCATTCCTATTTTCCAGCAATTCCACTGAATCCCATTCATTTCAGGATTTAGTTCCAAATTGCCCTCACTGTTCTTTAAAGTCCTCTAGGGATTAGCTACAGCCTACTTCATGGAGCTCATCTGTCTCTGCTCCCTCCCCATCTGATACTAGTTTCCTCCCTGACCTTTTCAAAAGCCTCCTTCTCCTCTTTAGAGTCTGTAATACAGAACTATTATTAATCATGTTTATTATGGTACTGCCTAGGGAGTAAGCAAGAATTGAGCCCCACCATGCTAGGCATTGTGGTTCCTGCACCCAAGAGCATACTGTCTAAACCAGGGATCTCAAACTCATATCACCACAAGGGCCACATGAGGACTAGTACATTGGCCCGAGGGCCGCATCACTGACACCTTTTCATATAAAGATACAAAAGCCCCCCAGCCCCAGCCCTTGCATGAGGCCCTGCCCCACCTCTTCCCACCCCCATTCCAACCCCTTCCCCAAAGTCCCCACTTTAGCACTGTTTAGTTTCTGAACTAGTGCTTTTTTTACTTGAGTTAAAGTCATACAAAAGAACAAAACCATTCTTCTCAAACACACCCTCTATAAAAAGCAACAAAATTGTTTCTGAGATGCACAAAGCTGCTGTTAGTGTTAAATTTTGTCATGAACACAGTAGTTGTGTCACCTAGTGACTACAACACAACCACTAAACTCACATTCATTTCTAACTATGATGGCACCATGCAGAAGATGGAAGCATTCTGGCACTGAGGATCCAGCAACAACCCCAAAAGAAGGGGGAGCTCAATTGGAAATACTAAAAAGGAACCAGAGATGCCCTCAGAACCGAGAAAACTGAATCGGAAAACACTGATCTGCCCATGTGCCCCTTGAATCTATAATGTTTCTTCAACTTCTGTGATAGCACCGGGTCCCCTGGTACAGAGTTCCCTCTAAGCTCAAGTTCTTTTTATCCTTAGGCAGATGCAAAGTTTCCCTAAACATTGGGCCCTAGTGAAACCCTGGAGGTAAGGGGAGCTCAGCACCAACAAAAGCCCAGTTAGCCAAGAACTCAGAGAGTCCATTATTCTACGGGAAACAACACTGGTCAGCTGAAAAGACAACACCAAAGTCCCTGACAATGAAGACTTCCCAGCACTGATTAACTTTGGCAATGAAGCCAGCTTCTTTGGTGCTGGAGCAACCACAGAACCATACCCTAACTGCTCGGGTGAGTTAGAGCTAGATAACAACATTGATCCTGGCACCAAGGGCTTCTGCTTCCCCATTTAATGGATTTTTGAGGTTGATCTGTCCCTGCCATCCTTGCATAGAAACAGGATCCCAACTTGAGGATGGAGCCAAAGGTCTGGAATGCAGGGCAGTCAAGAGCAGTGGTTCTCAAACTTCTGTACTGGGACTCTTTTCACATAGCAAGCCTCTGAGTGTGACCCTCCCACTTATAAATTAAAATCACTGTTTAATATATTTAACACCATTATAAATGCTGGAGGCAAAGTGGGGTTTGGGGTGGAGGCTGACAGCTTGCAACCCCCTATGTAATAACCTCATGACCCCCTGAGGGGTCCCGACCTCCAGTTTGCGAACCCCTGGTCAAGAGGAATGCCTGGTGCCAAGGTGCCATAAAGGCACAGCATGCCAAGGAACTTTTCTGAGAATAGGCTCCCCCTGAGATGTAACAGACAGCAGGTACTGTGTGTGACACCTGGGGTGCAGTCCAGACCAGTGGGATGCTGTATCACCCTTGCCCTGCAACCTGGGGTGCCCTACAATGCCTTGCTGAAGTAGCTTCCTCCTGAGCAGCTCAAACAACCTTCCAGCATGCAAGCTACATCCTGAGTGTCTGTGTGTAACTGTAAGTGCCAGCAACACTTGGGTTACATTCTGGCTTTTACAAGCCTTGGTTACTTATGCAAGGTGACTCCCAGCCCTCCCAGAAATGTATATTATTTACTGCCCAGCCCTTTCCTGAACAGTTCAAATGTATTCAGTCTATTATTCCTTTAAGGGAATAACATACACTAGCTTGTTACCTTAAAAAAATGTTACCCAGACACACTAACTTAAACATAGTGGATTAAACAAGTTTATTAACAACACAGACAGATTTTAAGTGAGTACAACCAATGGGGCATAAAAGTCAGAAATCGCTGCAAGAAAAAGATAAAAATGCTTTCCACTACTTAGCTTAAATTATATTAGATTCAAAGCAAAGTTTCTCGCCACATGCTTCCAACAGCATTACTGACCAAAATCTTCAGGTCAGGATCCCTTCCTCCAGAGTCCACTGGCTGTTTTGTCTACTTAGCTGCAAAGAAGGAGATGGGCAGAGAGAGAGAGACAGGGGTCTCTTGACATGTTTGCCCCTCCTTTTTATAGTTTTAGTCTCCCCCCCCCCGAAAAACTTTTCCAGCTGAGAACCAGGAGACAAAGAGTTTGTATAGAAGGATGTTCCCTGCTGGGTTTTTTCACCTGCATGAGCTGTTTTCTCCCTTCCCCTTTTCTGTTTGATTACTCTGTTTACTACTTAAATGCAAGTTAAGACAAGCATACACTCCTTTGTTCAAGACAGGTGTGTTTGACTAGTTTGGTGCTATGTGAGTCTGAACATGTATTTTTAATATCTTACAAGGGAAATTTACAACAACTTTACGCATAAAGCTGTTACGCACATTTTACCATGATTAGGGCCTACCAAATTCACGGCCATGAAAAATGTGTCACAGACCATGAAATCTGGTCTCCACCTGTGAAATCTGATTTTTTTGTGTTTTTACTCTATGCTATATAGATTTCACAGGGGAGACCAGCGTTTCTCAAATTGGGGGTCCTGACCCAAAAGGGAGTTGCGGAGGTGGGGGAGTCACAAGGTTATTTTAGGGAGGTTGCAGTATTGCCACCCTCACTTCTGTGCTGCCTTCAGAGCTGGGCGGCCAGAGAGTCGCGGCTACTGGCCGGGTGCCCAGCTCTGAAGGCGGCACCCTGCCAGCAACAGCACAGAAGTGGCAATACCATATCATGCCACCCTTACTTCTGCGTCGCTGCCTTCACAGCTGGGTGGCTGAAGAGTGGTAGCTGCTGACTGAGAGCCCAGCTCTGCAGGCAGCAGCGCAGAAGTAAGGATGGCAATACCATACCATGCCATCCTTACTTCTATGCTGCTGCTGCTGCTGGCGGCTCTCTCTTCAGTGCTCAGCTCCCGGCCAGCAGCCACCACTCTCCAGCTGCCCAGCTCTGAAGGCAGACAACTCCTTTTTGGGTCAGGAACCCAGAATTACAACACTGTGAAATTTAAAATTTAAATAGCTGAAATCATGAAATTTATGATTTTGAAAATCCTATGACCATTAAATTGACAAAAATGGACTATGAATTTGGCAGGGCCCTAACCATGATACTACTGATCAGCAAGTTATGAGTTTTCAAATGACACCTCACAAGGCATACCTTGTACAAAGATTATTACAATAGCGCGTAGGGTGTGAACACGGGTGCATTCCATCGCAATGTGCATCTGACTCCAGAAAAAAGAAGGGCATAAAATAAACATTTTGTAAACCTGTTTCTCTCCCTTCAGGTCCTTAGGGCCTGGATAGGACATGGTGTCCTGGAGTCAAGCTACAGACAGTCCAAGAATCTAAATGCCACAGAAACTACTACCTACCAACTTTCTAAAACTATGGTTCCCCACACCACATAAAGCCATGTGCCTGCCTGGAAGGAAGCCATAACAGGTTAACAAGAAATTCTTGGTTGGAAAAAAATTCTCTGGGCATGAAGTAAAGACCCCTATGCCTGCAAAAGGCCATAAAACAGAAAGAACTGCAGCAGTTGGAGACTGCATGACCACTTATAAATTTGGCTCAGAACATCTGGTGCTGCAGAGGGCGGGTCACTCAAGTGATCCCAACAGGCACTGTTTTTCTTGAAGGTCCCTGAAGTTCAGGAGCACTAGAGGGAGGCAGTATGAATATGCAGAAGCTACATCAAAGAATCTTTTTGAAGCATAAAAGGTAATATTAGGCTCTACTAATAAATAACAAATCATAAAAGGACCCTTTTAAATAGCCATCACACAGTTGAAGTTGCCTTTAAGGTTTCAGAGGTTTTGAAGGAACAGCACCATTCCCCCCTGTCATTTCAAAGGGTACAGCTACACTACAAATGTGACAGCAGCACAGCTGTGGGGCTGTAGCTATGCTGCTGTAGCGTAGATGTTGCCACAGTGATGGAAGAGGTTTTTCCCCTGTCACTGCAGTAAATACACACACCCCAAGAGGTGAGAGCTTTTCCATCTATCTACAAGAATCTTCACTGGGACTTGGGGCCACTTAATTTTTGAACTTTAAAAGTAAATGATACTTGTAAGGTTTTAAACAGATCGACACACTGCAAAAGACCTTTCAGATCATGTTAACTCTTAAGTAATCTTATCTTCCCCCTCTCTCTCACAGATCAAACTACTCCCACCTATTTTAATGAGTAATTCAAAGCCATCTGAAGGTTTAGTCCTATGCACCATCTCCTCTCCCCCTAACTGATAAAGACCAAGATGTGACTAAAATTCGCCAGTGCCAGGAAGAGGGCAGATATCTGACTATCGTGTCTGTTGAGCAACTCCAGTGTTGCAATTTTTTTTAAGGAAGCTGAAAAATGCCCTTTTCCTCTCCCCGTCCCCTGCACACTGGCTCGCTGCTACCACCGGGAAAACAGGGAAGGGAGCAGCCACTACCCTGCAGAAAGGATTTGAGCACCAGCTGGAGAAGGGATTGAAAACCAGCCCTAGATCTGCCAAACCTGGGCGGGAGGGAAGAGAGGAAGGAGGCTTCATTGTGTCACTTGTGAGCTCTCCCCCGGGGAGGGGTAGGGAAGGAGGGAGGGGGCCTCGCCCCACTCCCCCGTTTGTCTCTATAGCGCAGCGAGACACTGCTGCAGCCACTTCTCTCGTTCACACCGCCCTAGCTCCGCGCCCCGGCCCTCGGCAAAGCCCAAGCTCGGGTAGGAACCGTCCACACGCCGCGCCCCGGCGGCAGCTTCCCTCCGGGCAGTCACCGCCAGCCGCAGCCCAAGCGCGGTCCCGGTCGTTGGGGGGGGGGGGGGGGCGACGTTGCACTCACACGCCGTTCCCGCTCTCACACGGACACGCACAAGGTCCTCTCCGCCCGCCTCACGCAGTCACTCACCTGCCCGGGCAGAGGCGGCGGCGGCAGCAGCTGCTGCCTCTGAGCCGCCGCCTCCCAGCCAGCGCGGCAGCAACTGAGTGGCCCGTTACCAGTAACTCACATGGAACCGCGAGGCCTCGGCATACGTACGCGCGGACACCCTAGAGCCGAGGTGAGAGGGAGGGCGGTTTCCTAGGCAATAGCTACCCCCTAACTTCGCCACGCCCCCCACCAGCCCAGCCAATCCGATTGCGGCTTGCGATATCAGCCTCGGTTGGCTTCCTGCTCGCGCATGCTGACATCGCCGGTTGGGGGGGAGGCCTCAGGCTGGGCGGGGGGCTTGCCCCTGACGTGCAACGCACGGTGGGGGAAGGGAAGCGGTCGGGGAGAGTGGCTTGCGCCATGGGTGGGCGGGTGAGGCCGAGGGGAGGGGCCCGGGCAGGGTGCGCTGGGATAGGGCCGGGCGAAGGAGCCCTGGCAGGGAAGGTGGCCCCTGGGCTGCAGGGGGCAGGGCGGGGCGAGAGGCTGTTACAGCACCTGCTGCGCTCGTCTGTCAGAATGCGGACGGCTCCCCAGTATGTGGGCACCTGCATCGCTGGAAAATAGGGGGCGGTGGCAAGGATCCGTAACGCGCTCGCCCTGCTTCAGCCTGCCCCGCCCGTCAGCAAACCCCAGCATTAGGGCAGGGCATGAGTGCCCAGGTGCACAACGGGCCGGCCTCGCTTAGGCACCCCCGTGTGAAGACTTGTACCCGGATCAGGCTGCGCTAGACTGCGGGTACACGGCAGGTGTCGGGCAAGGGATGCCCCAAGATAGGTGCCGAGTGGCAGCTACCCAGCAGTTACAGCACCCGAGCCCCCAGCCTAGGACTTGGCAACGCACCCATGGAGGAGTGGACTGGGCTTTGAGCTGCTCACTTGCTGTGTGATAGAAAACTAATGAGTTTGTTTTCATTTTAACAGCTTTCCTAGAAATGACTGGATAAGTGCCAAGTCCAACTTTGAGTAATAGGCTTACAGCCATTCTCTGACACCTGCTCTGGCCACAACACTGTAATTGTTTCCTGAGCCCGAAACAAGAGGGTAAAAAGATCTTACTATTCCTTATTTTGATCATACTATGTGTGAAGTTGGCCCTAGGTTTTGCAGGGTCCTCTGTGAAGTGACTTAAAAAGTTGCCCCAGTTCTCTTCCACGAGAGGAACTGTACTCAGGTGCCCTCTGACTTGCAGTGTCCCTATCTTCCCTCACCCCCCCCCCCCAATCTTGGTAATTCAAAAGTGACCCTAGAAGCAGCACAGGCCTGTGGACAGCAGAGGTGGCAGAGGCCCATAGAAACACAGGGTCCTATAGTCCTGGTTACATACTGGTGGCAAGTCTCCCCTGAGACCAAAAATAGAGCAGCTGCTATGGGTGGTGTTACTTAAGGGGCAGCCTTGATTGTAGAATAGTATTACTGTTTTTTGTGCTGACAGGTTTTTTTTTTTTTTGATGTAGGGAGACTGCTTCCATTACTTATTCATTGTAGCAAAACGTCACATTATAAATACATTCTGTTATTGCTACTATTGTACAACTCATCTTAAGTTAGTATCCTCTCTGAGGGCATCTCTGGAAAACTGCAAGTTACATAGTATATTATTTAAAGGGTGCCAGCCTCCCATGCTTGCATCTTTGCAGTGAGGATTCTTACAAATTAGGGCCATATTTTAAAAGATTGAAAGAGGTCATCTTCTATGTTCACACACAGCTGGGAAAGGTTCTTAAAAGAAGAGCACTTTGAAATAGCTTTGGAAAATAGCAGGGAAGGTTTTATTACAGTAGCTTCTTTCCCTTCAGCAGCTGATCATTTCCATACTAAATCCTCATTTTAAGAATCTTATAACAGAACGGTTACAGAAAATTATGCTGAAACTAATAAATGCCACTGAAAGGACTTAAAAATAGGCAAACTGTTTTTAAAGACAATCAAAGGAAAGGACATTTGAATGTTATTTTTGTGTACCTATAACCTCATGAAATACACATGCTGTTCCTGTGTACCTATAACTCCGATAAATTGAATTTTGCACACAGTGAGCCTTCTCCCACTGAGGTCAATACCAAAATTCCTATTGACTTCAATAAAAGCAGAATGAAGCTTTAGTACATTACTTTTTTCATATTTAAAATGGAATACAGTCATGGTAAGCATATTAAAAACACTTCCTTAGTGTAGTAATCACACATTATATGATTTTTTTTTTCATTTTTCAGCTCTGAAAATAAAAAGACTGGTCAATTTCACTTTTACTTCTATTCAATTTCACTTTCGGATACTCATGCACTAACAATGCGTAATGTTAGGGTTGGCAAAATTGTAACAGAATGTTTTCCCACTCCAAGATTTTGGGAAGAATGAGAAACTTCACTCCCCACGCTCTCCAGTTAACCTAGGTATTGCATGGGAGATCAGCAGATGATGCAATATTTAGGCAAAATGTCAAGTTATACATGAGTCAATAATAGAGCTTGCCTACTATGTGTCAGATTTTTGCACAACCTTACTCTTCGTTGTTTGTATGAATTAATAGTTCCTGTGAGTGCTTATTTTCAGTTCCTTTAGGACTATTTAATATCATAGATAAAATGTAAGCATTCTTTCTGAATATCATGATCTTAAATAATATGTAGGAATATGATAGACGCTTCTGTATAGAAAAAAATATCTGCTATATATTTTAAATGAAAAAATCTCATCAGGTAAGAGTTTTGATCATACAGATACTTGTCTTCTCCATAGGTCAAGTTGTCACAGCTAACACATGCACTTTTGCTCACCACCCTATTTCATCCAAATCAAACCAATCCATCCGAGTTTTTTTATGTTTCTCTACCAAAGGAGATTTGTTTCCAAAAGCTAGATAGCGTGAAAAGTTAGCAATATTTGACTCTTTGAGAACTGTTTTACTTTATTATTTGAAATATTAAATCTCAAACATCTGTTTAGAAACTCAATGTTTGGGTTGTTAGTTGGCATTAGTGATACTTTGTAGTACTTTGACTGTTTTTGGAAAGGCTGGGTGGAAATTATTTAGAAAACACTTATTTATTCTGGCTTTTGCAAATTTTAGGCTGTTCTGCATGTGCCAATGCAGTTTTTATAAGGTGCAAACCAGCTGTGGTTTTCCTGAATCTTTAGTGGACTGACCAAGGGGGCTGGGATTCTTGAACTCTGTAGTCTTCACTCTGCCATCCTCTGACTTTAATAATGATATTTTGTAGTTGAACAGTATCTGTTATCCACAGAACTCAAAGTACATTACAAAAAAACTAATACTGGGGAGGCAGTTACCATTATACTTATTTTACACATGTGAATCAACTTTAGTGGGGTTACGTCCCCATGGAGATCATACATGATTGAGGTCCTAGATGGTAAGCTCTTTGGAGTAAAGACTGTTTTAATTTTGTGTCTATATAGCTCCAAACACAGTGTCAGCTCTTAAAAAAATAATAAGAGTATTGAAGAGGTCTCAACCACTAGGCCTTTGATCAAGACATGAAGATACTTGGAGTTATAACAGGTCACCTTCTTGTGATATTGTGATACTTGTCATAAATTCCTATCTATCACGAATGGTGCACAGAGTGGCAAGGGCCTGGGACAGAATTAAAGTTGTTTGGAGTATTTTAAATCTGCATTTTTTTCTCTCCACTACTTGGGAGAGAGAAAAAGAGGAGGTTTTAAATGTAACCTTAACTTTCAATTTCTTAATTTTCAGTCTGTTAATGTTTCCTCCCATCCCCAGCTATTCTTACATACAACAACAATGTAACAAAAGTTTTGTCTGGGAATTTTGTATCTGAATTATGTCTCCATGTAAAATGTCCACCTAGGGCACATTTTTGAACATGTCATACTTTCAGGTGAAGGGTGATAGAATACATGCTTTGTACTCACATTACTTTAGCAAAGACAACTGAGAAGGGAAAAGGAACTGCTTTACCAGGTAAAGGCACAACACACAAGGTAAGTTTGCAGCTAGTACGAAAGTACTGAAGGGATAGATGCAAACACCCTACAAGAAAAGAACACAAAAAATAGAGGATGCAAGACAGTTGACAGTAAGCAAAAAGAGATGGGGGGAATCAACCTAATGTACTCAGAGAAGTATCCAAAACAACAGCTACATAGTAGGATGGAAATCCTTAGAAAATAATTGGGGCCAAGGAAAACTAAAATGTAACTGTGAGAGGCAAACAAGATATTATCTTACTTTATTGTTCCCACCATATCACAAAAAACAATCTTCATGGGGTAATCTATGCACAGGCACTTTTTTGAAAAAGTACCAGATAACTTCAGAGCTCCGGTGAATATTTTTTTTCTCCTGAAAAAATATGTTCTATCCAAAGCTGCGAGAGTACAATTTTGAGAGTATAATGACTATTCTGTTTGCCACACAGTCACTCCTTTATCAGTATGGCATCTACTGTAATACATGTACGAGCTTTAGAACTCCTTGCGTATGAAAAGTAATGTGACAGACTCCTAATATAGTAGTGAGGGGCTACCCAGTTCCGCACAATTTTGGATTTTGGGAATCTGTCAAAATGAGATGTACAAAACTAGTTTGAATTTGCAACCCTTTTCCCTGTATTTTAAACTTTTTTCCTTAGCTGTATTAAAGAAAAGATTGTGAACCTACATGATATTTGGAAAAGAAAAGGAAAACCATCTGTAAAAGCTAAGCTGAGACAAGTTGTGCCCTAAAGTATATGCACTTATATAGATCCTGTATTATTTTTTGTTGTTGTTCAATTTGCCTCTTTTCCCCTCTGTACTCCTCGCTCCCTCCCCCTCTCAGTTTCTGTCTGTCACTGCTTCCGCTCAATTCTATTTTACCCATAGATTTTCATTAATTTTTTCTCAACCTTTTCCCTCTTCCTACCCTGTTCCACTCCATAGAACTGAAAACAGATACGTTTTATGTATGCGTGTGTTCAAAGTTAGATAAAATGAGTTCACCTATCCTTAACAGTAATGTAGGTGGAACGAGAATTTAGGATTTGAGCTCTTTCAGGTTGATCCATTAAGGAGAGCTGGCACAGGCATTGGTTTCAGATAAGTATACTTTACAGCCTTTGAAATGGCTACTTTACCCATAGGGTTGGTATGACTTCCCCTTTTGAGTAAGGGTTTTAGCTACCCTTCTGTCATACACTCATGTCCCATCTTGTTAAATATGTTCTATGGTGGCCAGCACTTCTTTTTATTTGTTTCTATCCTTTCTTTCTCACTCTCAGAACAGAATGCAAGAGACAACAGCACATAAAGGAAACACCTAAAGGAAAACATCAGTCTGCAGAAACAGGGCATTGCTGGAAACAAGGGGTGAACTAATTAAAGAGGAGATTGAAACAAAGGTTTTCCCCTTCAAAGGTGCTCTGCAAGTGATTTTTTTTAATTGAACTTGTTCCCTTTTTTACTTAGAAAACTTTTTCCTTTAATAAAGATTGTTCTGCTCATTATCTTAAATGCCAGGAATATCAACTCTGCTCGTCCCTAGTTTTGCTGTAAGATCCACTTGATATCTCAAAGAATGTACATTGTTAACTCTTACACTCTAACTTAACGGATGGAAGATGGTGAATCTTTACTGTTTTGGAGAAAGAATATTGTTAGTGATTCAAGTTAAAAAGGTGTTAACGATAACAAAAAAGAATTAAACAGTCATCAGACATATTTCCTGTTATTTGTTTAAATGTTATTTCAATCTTGGCCTACGTTTTCCAAACATGCGTGCCTGAAGCTCAGTGCCAAAAACCATATTTAGGCTCCTAAAATAAAAGTGGTGATAGGTACTACAGCTCCTAGTGACTTCAGTATGTGAAGAGAGGATATTCATGAAACTACAGAAGAATTCTGTGTATGAGGTCAAAATATTGCAACAGTTTGTAAGTGATGTGATAAAGCAGCAGCTGGATATGGGTAAGAGGCTATAACACCAAATTCAACACAAAACACAGCCTATAAACAAAAGAGATCATAGCGGATTATTTCCCTCTGTATGATAATTTTAAAACAATGTGATGGCCATGACGAGTCTGAGTGTACAGTTAAAATGCTAATGGATATGAAAAGGGAAACTTGGCAACCAGTAGAACACAGATTTTTTTTTTAAACCAAAATGTAATTTAGAAGGTATACTGTACAGTTGTTATGTGCTGGTCTCTTCTTACCCTTGCACTACCATGTGTTCCCATTATAAGCTTCTCTTTGTTTCTCACAGCTAATACAATTGGGGGGGGGGCAATGGCAAATAATGGGCTGAGTGCCAACAGACTGAAAATGCAGATGTCAGACAAAACGGATATACAGCTTGGCTAACGAAGCCAGAGCCTGCAGCAAGAAGTTGTCAATAGTGCTTTGCAATATCAAGTTATTTAACATTTACAAAATTCACTGCAAAAATTTAGTGTTAATGCAACATCATTGTTGAGAATTTACAGTATCTGCAAAGGAGACAGGAAATTCAGACTACTACAACTTTACCTGTAACAAAATGCTCAGCAGCTCAGGTTGCTATGTGTACGTCATTCTGGTGCTCCAGTCACTCAGCTGGCTTGCCATTGAATAAAGAGTCCAATTTAAGGTCTCCAGCTTCATATTCAAGCTCTCAGTGGAATCAGCCCAAGCAACTCGAGAAATTGCCTCTCCCCCTGAGTCCTTGACCTCTCATGCCAGCTGCAGTCCACCAGAAATATCAGACTGTCAACCAATAGCTCCTAAAGCTTTCAAAACAGCCTAAAGCATCTAAATTTCTAATCTGGAACTAAGGCAGAGAGTAGATTCCTCCTGAATGCTGCCAACCTGGATTGAGGCCTACAGCCATGCTGATACCGTCCAATCATTTGACGGAGATGCCAATTCAAATCTTTTGGTGAAAGCAAACAACTGCCTAGCACTGATTATTATTATTTTTATATTCCAGTAGCCCCAATCAGATCAGGGGTAGGCATCCTACAAACATATTAAAAGACTGAGGTTTCCCTGAAGAGTTTACAAACTAAATAGACAAATCAGATGAAGAGTGAAAGAAAAGGAATTGAGCACACAAGCTGTAATCAGTGATAAGAGGCTATGTGATGTTAACTACATATGTTTTTTAAAACACTATTTTCTTGTTTTTTAAAATATAAATTTGGGAATACGGTGAGGGGGGAAGGAGATGATGTAACAGAAGCACACAAATAGTAGGAAAAGGAAGGAAGGGAGGAAAAGGGAGAGAAATACAGGAAGGATGGAGGGGAACACTGAGGTCAGTTTTCTAGGTATGAAAGGAACAATTGCAGGTTGGTTGCTGCAGGTTGAAGCAGCAACCCATGATCAATGGAATCAAAATCTGCTGAGAGGTCCAGCATGAGAATAAATGCCAGTTGACCTCAAATTAACAAAAGATAATTCATGACCATGACAAGGGTCATCCCAATGGAATGCTGGAACCCAGAATGGAATCTGCCAGGGTGGTGGTGTCCAGATGCACATGGAGTTGACAAGCTTTGCCCTCTCAACCACGTCTCCAAAGGTGGTGAAGTTTAAGATCTTGCAGGATTGAATAGTAAGTACTGCCACATCAAAGGAAAGTATCTTGAAGAGGGGTTAGACCTTAGTGTGTTTAAGAATTGTCAGCACCCTCTCCTTGCTTAGTGAGGTGTTAGCAGTGCCTCTCAATACTGATACCATGACTACCATGGGTGACACTTGCTTTGAGACACCAATGTGAATAGGGATCAGGACCACAAGTGATGGCCCTCAAGAAACCAAGAGGGCAACAGATGCATCCATCAGAAAACAAATTTATGTTTAATTATGAAAGCAAATGTCCCTCAAACAGAAATGCCAGAGACCACCCTAGAACTAAATAGCCTTTGGGTGCCATCATAATATAAATATTTACAAATAAAAATAATAATAATCTACTTAAAACATCTCCTCACAGCAGTCATTTGAAGAAATTACAAACAGGCAGACCAGAATAATCAGATTGTGCAAAGGACTAAGACTCCAAATGGCTGAGGACAAGTAATGTTTTTTGGCCTCAGTCACAGCTTTTTTGTACGTTTCTTTTCATAGAATCATAGAATCATAGAATATAAGGGTTGGAAGGGACCCCAGAAGGTCATCTAGTCCAACCCCCTGCTTGAAGCAGGACCAATTCCCAGTTAAATCATCCCAGCCAGGGCTTTGTCAAGCCTGACCTTAAAATCCTCTAAGGAAGGAGATTCTACCACCTCCCTAGGTAACGCATTCCAGTGTTTCACCACCCTCTTAGTGAAAAAGTTTTTCCTAATATCCAATCTAAACCTCCCCCACTGCAGCTTGAGACCATTACTCCTCGTTCTGTCATCTGATACCATTGAGAACAGTCTAGAGCCATCCTCTTTGGAACCCCCTTTCAGGTAGTTGAAAGCAGCTATCAAATCCCCCCTCATTCTTCTCTTCTGCAGGCTAAACAATCCCAGCTCCCTCAGCCTCTCCTCATAACTCATGTGTTCCAGACCCCTAATCATTTTTGTTGCCCTTCGCTGGACTCTCTCCAATTTATCCACATCCTTCTTGAAGTGTGGGGCCCAAAACTGGACACAGTACTCCAGATGAGGCCTCACCAATGTCGAATAGAGGGGAACGATCACGTCCCTCGATCTGCTCGCTATGCCCCTACTTATACATCCCAAAATGCCATTGGCCTTCTTGGCAACAAGGGCACACTGCTGACTCATATCCAGCTTCTCGTCCACTGTCACCCCTAGGTCCTTTTCCGCAGAACTGCTGCCTAGCCATTCGGTCCCTAGTCTGTAGCTGTGCATTGGGTTCTTCCGTCCTAAGTGCAGGACCCTGCACTTATCCTTATTGAACCTCATCAGATTTCTTTTGGCCCAATCCTCCAATTTGTCTAGGTCCTTCTGTATCCTATCCCTCCCCTCCAGCGTATCTACCACTCCTCCCAGTTTAGTATCATCCGCAAATTTGCTGAGAGTGTAATCCACACCATCCTCCAGATCATTTATGAAGATATTGAACAAAACCGGCCCCAGGACCGACCCTTGGGGCACTCCACTTGATACCGGCTGCCAACTAGACATGGAGCCATTGATAACTACCCGTTGAGCCCGACAATCTAGCCAGCTTTCTACCCACCTTGTAGTGCATTCATCCAGCCCATACTTCCTTAACTTGCTGACAAGAATACTGTGGGAGACCATGTCAAAAGCTTTGCTAAAGTCAAGAAACAATACATCCACTGCTTTCCCTTCATCCACAGAACCAGTAATCTCATCATAGAAGGCGATTAGATTAGTCAGGCATGACCTTCCCTTGGTGAATCCATGCTGGCTGTTCCTGATCACTTTCCTCTCATGCAAGTGCTTCAGGATTGATTCTTTGAGGACCTGCTCCATGATTTTTCCAGGGACTGAAGTGAGGCTGACTGGCCTGTAGTTCCCAGGATCCTCCTTCTTCCCTTTTTTAAAGATTGGCACTACATTAGCCTTTTTCCAGTCATCCGGGACTTCCCCGGTTAGCCACGAGTTTTCAAAGATAATGGCCAATGGCTCTGCAATCACAGCCGCCAGTTCCTTCAGCACTCTCGGATGCAACTCGTCCGGCCCCATGGACTTGTGCACGTCCAGCTTTTCTAAATAGTCCCTAACCACCTCTATCTCCACAGAGGGCTCCAAATGACTCCAAATTTCAACTCCAAATGACTCCTCTGTTAAATCCCCTCCCATCTACACACCAGCCATTTCAGCTCCTGGGGATTACTTTTAAAACTTGGTGGTCTCCAAGCACCAGATACAACCAGGGTGCAGTGAGAGGCCAGCAAGCTGAAAGCCCCTGCTAACAACTGATAGCAGCTGTTAGAGTGAGCTGATTGACACCCTATTTTGAAGGGGAGAACAGATACCATTCTGTGTTTGTACAGCACCTAGTGCAGTGGGATCCTGGACCATGATTAGGGCTCCTAGGGGCTTCAATAATATAAATAATAAGATATACCTTGATCTCAGTTTCTGTGGGATCTTTAGTATTACACATGTGCAGAAGCCAACTTTCAATTGCTCATAACTTTATCACACACTTTTTTCAGTCTTGGTTGTGACCATACACTTCAGTGGCTTTTGACTTACCATTTTTCAAAGTCACTGTGTAATGAAAGTGGTGGACATTTTTCTTCTGAAGGAGAATGTGTATATTTTTCACCATTGCAGAACTCAAAATTGATAAAAAGATTTTATCTTACATGGCATGAGCCTTTAAACTGTCCCAAAAATTTAAAGATGTGCCATCATCTGAAAGATTTCAAGTCACTTAAATACTTTTATGTTGCCGTAAATATTTAAAGCACTTATAAGGGTGTCATTTTCAGCATATGCGGTGACTTAAATGTTTATGGCAACTTAAAGATTATTTTTAACTCCTAGCAAATTAAATGCAAAAAAAAAATGTATGAAATGTTAAGGTTGTACAGTTAAACTAATCAAAAATTTGGAAATGCAAAGTTAAAGGTGCCAATCACTATGCTAACTCAGTTATGTTACATGTACTGTGTATATACTATACAGCATTTTCGGTTTGTGGTTTTTGTTAAATGTATATGTTAATGTGTTACTGTTTATGTCAGTAAATGTATAGCATAATACATACAAGAAGTTCAACACAGCTGGGGCAGCATTGCTAGTGGAATCCAAATTCTTGCATTCCTGACTTTCAGTTACTTCAACTGAGCAGCCTGACAGTGTGGTTATTTATGGTCAGAAACAAAAGTGGCACTTCCTCAAAAGATTTGCTACCTGGGTATATTTGAAATTTATTTTAATGATAGAAATAAGTGTTTACTGCCTTTTTTTTTTTAAATTTATTTGGTTAGCCTTGCAGAGCCAATACAGCCAAGAGAGATTGCACTGGATTATTGTTGGATTCAAGCACCATGAAGGGAATTGCTAACTAAAATGCAGAATCATTACTTCAAGTGATGCACAAACTAGAGAAAACACAATTTCACCTCAAGCTGAGAAACCAAGCTTGATGTTAAAAAAATAATATATATTTACTTGTAAAATAAGCAAATTAAGGACCTGATCCTGCAAGTTGCTGAGTACCCTCCACTCCTGTTACCATTCAGCAACTTGTCAGATCAGGCCTTTCGTACAGATATCTTTGATGGTGTGTAAACATGGAACCCTACAATATCCTGTTCACAGAATGACATTGTAGTGTATAACCTCACTTTAATATTTAACCCATTTTTTTATGTAATCTTCCTATCAGTCATTATCTCAATTCAGTTGCTCACATGTAGTGACTGAACTCATACTCAGTTCCAACATTCCTGTGCAGCACTGGGAATAGCTGCATTGTTAGAGTTTCCGTTCTTTGGATGAGATATTAAACTGAGGTCCTTTGTGTTATTTCTGCTGATTGTTCTAACTGAAGTTAAAGATCCCATGACACATTTTGAAAACGTAGCTAGCTAATTTATTCTTTTACTAAAAACCGGTTCTAATGTCCAGCAGATTCTAATGAGTTAGCTATTTCTGAAAGTGTAATAGATGCCATATCTGCCTAAACTTGTACAACCAATAACTAGCTTATCACTTCTGGAATATGTTGATTGTGAAAGGTATTATAAGAAAATCAAACGCTATTCTTTAAAATTAATTGAGTGACAGTACTGTGACTGAAATATGTAATATTTTGTTATAATTATAATGTAGAGTTTTAAACAATTATAAAAGGATAATAAATAACTTGTGATAACATTTACAGTGGACCGTTTTCTGACACTCTTACAATAAATAGTACCTTACTCCTTGAGATAGGAGCAACCCCACTGAAGTCGATGAGATTTCTCATGTGCTTAAAGTTATGTTTATGTCCCTTGTTGAGGCAGAGCTGACATGAGTAAGGACTTGTCTACACTGGAAAGTTTTTTTTTGGTATAACCTAACATGCAAATTTAAATCAGTATAGTTAGACCAGTATAATGCCCCCATGCAGACATTCTTATTCCACTATCAGTGCATTTTTTCAGTTTAATTTATGTCACTCTGGAAGAGGTTTAATCTAAACAAACATAAATAAATAAACAAACCCATTCTTATACCAGAATAGGAGTGCCCATATGGGAGGGTTACAGCAGTATAACTATATTGGTGTAAGTGGTAAAACTTTCTTGTGTTGACAAGGCTGGAGGATGGCAGAATCCAGCCCATTATTCTCCTATCCAAATGGTAACAGCATACAACATTCCTCATTACTAGGTCACCTTATTGACTGTTGGAAAACAATGTCTAGTTATTAAAGGGTGTGTGTGCTGTCAATTAAAATAAAACCTCAGGAAACATGACAACAAAGCTAAACTGTCCAATAGTTTTCAACTTAAACTATAGCGTAGTTTATCCAAGGGTAGCATAAAAAGATGTTTTTCTGTTGTCAATATATTCTCCTCTGCTGGGACACACGTTTTATATCTCCCAGGCTAATGGTTTATTACTACTCTTAGCAAAGGGCAAAAAACTAGACAAGAGATTAATAAATAGTAGAAACTAGAACACAAATTAAGGATTTTAAAAGAAAACACTTTTTTCCTTTCTTCCTTAAATCTGTTTTCTAGCCTATGCCTTTTCATTAAGACCATTTTGATCATATGGAGAATTTTATATTTTATATTTCTCATGTGATTCAGTGTTTTGAAAAAAGTTAACAGAGTAATAATCAAATCATATAAATGAAGATATATATGCTTGGTAAATTAACAAGGTAATCAATCACATCCACAACTTGCAAAAACAGACTCATCTCTGAATTTGGCCTTGCATGAGTGTGAACTGGTGTAACATGCACCTTCTTTCAGTCTGCTTAGGGCCTTATTCTCCTGTCACCCACACCAGCATTGTAAGTCAGCAATAACCACAACACAAGATATCGGATATGCACAGAGGTAAAACTGATGTAAGAGAGAAGACTCATGGCCGTAGGAGACATAAACCCTATGTAAATTACACCAGCTTAGTCTCTCTTAGATTCAAATGCACTCATTGATGTGTAACTTGCACATTACCTCTGAATTTGGTCAAAGTGCCACTCATTAATCATAAAGACTTCCTCAAACACAAACCTTCCTTTATGTTAGCTGAACTGCGTGTGATGTGCAAAGCCAGAAGAAAGTAAAGGTTACTAGTTTAAATTACAGCTACCATAAATATAGTTATCACATTAACTCTTCATTTACCAAATTAAAACTTAACAATTGGATAACTTTCATCTTCCTGTGATCTAAGCTGGTTAATATACTCTACTTTACTAGGATCTAATATCAAAAAGCTGCTAGAGGCCAATAAACTACACTGATTGAAAAGTTCATTATATGTAGGGCCCTTTGTTTTCAGTTTTTACCAAAAACCAGCAAAAATTCTCAGGTTTTGAAAAACCCAGTATTCAGGTTTTAACCATTTTAACCCAAATTTTGTAAGTGCCAGAATTCCCTGGGCCTGGTTCCCACTATGTACCATCCAGGCTAAACAGCAAAGTACACCTGTGCAAGGGAAGGTAACTCTTGGTTGGTGGCTGCTGCAGATTTGCACAGGGAGCCTGGTCCCAGCACCCAAGACTCCTGAACACTGCTGCGATTGGCCCACTGGGAGCAGAAAGCTGCACCCAATAAGTACTGGACCCTGTCCACTTCCCTGCTGAACAAAGCCCCCTCACTCCTGGCCCCACCCTTCAGTGTGAACCCAGGGCCCATCCACCTTCCCCTCATCCCCACCCCCCTCCCTGATGCCCCACCTTGAGTGCCAGGCCTCCCTGTCCCCCTCACACTGACTCCCATGAATACCCGGCACCCTCTCCCACCACATGCTGTCCCCATCAGTACCAGACACCCCATCCTCACCTGCCCCTGTGAGTAGCTGAGCCCTTCAGCATTGCCTGGGGATATGTCACTGTCAGGAGAGGAGCCTCAGGGAACAGAGCCCCATCTGCTTCCCCCACTGGACAGAGCCCCCTCCTGACTCAGCTCTTCTGAGGAGTGCACAGCGCAGGGAGGAGGGTAGTGGCAGCCCCCCTGCTTCTGGCGAATGTGTGTCTCAGGGTACATCTACATAGAGATAAAACACCCATGGCACAGCTGTGGGGAACCCAGGTCAGCTGGCTTGGGCTGCAGGGCGAAAAATCGCTGTGTAGACATTCAGGCTCAGGCTGGAGCTTGAGCTCTGGGACACTCCACCCTCTAGGACAGGGGTGGGCAAACTACGGCCCGAGGGCTGGATCCGGCTCGTCAGGGCTTTGGATCCAGCCAGCAGGATTGCCACCTCCATAGCACCACAAGCCCCACACTGCTACTGGAAGCGGCCGGTACCATGTCCCTGCGGCACCTGGGGGAAGGGAGACAGAGGGCTCTGCGCACTGCCCTCACCTGTGGGTACCTCCCCCCACAGCTCCCATTGGCCAGGAACGGAGAACCGAGGCCAATGGGAGCTTTGGGGGAGGTACCCACAGGTTAAGGCAGCACGTGGAGCCCTCTGTTCCCCGTCTCCCAAGGGCTGCAGGGACGTGGTGCCAGCAGCTTCTGGGAGCGGCATGGGGCCAAGGCCAGGGCCAGTGCAGGCAGCCTACCCTGGCTCTGGTGCATGCTGCTGCCACCATAGAGCCCCTCCAGGTAAGTGGCGCCAGGCCGGAGCCCACACCCCTCCTGCACCCTGCACCCCAACTCTCTGCCCTGAGCCCCATGCCGCACCCCTCCTGCACCCCAACCCTCTGTCAGGTACACAGGAAAAGCCCCAGGAAATTTTGAATTTCATTTCCTGTTTGGTCAGCATGGCGAACTCAGCAGCACAGGTGACCATGCAGTCCCAGAATCGCAAACGAGCTCCAGCATGGAGCGAACGGGAGACACTGAATCTGATCACTGTATGGGGAGAAGAATCTGTTCAGGCCGACCTCCAATCAAAAAGAAGAAATGCTAATATATATATATGCCAAAATTGCACAGGGCATGGTGGACAGAGGCTACAACAGGGACACACAGCAGTGCCAGTGAAAGTTAAGGAGCTCAGGCAAGCCTACCAAAAGACAAAGGAGGCAAATGGTCACTCTGGGTCAGAGGCCCATACATGCCGCTTCTATGATCAGCTACATGGCATTCTAGGGGGGACCCTACCACTACCCCACCACTGTCCATGGACATCTGCAAGGGGGGAGTCTCAAGCAACAGGGAGGAGGATTTTGTGGATAAGGAAGAGGAAGAGGAGAATGCGCAGCAGGCAAGCGGTGAATCCGTTCTCCCCAGCAGCCAGAACCTTTTCATCACCCTGGAGCCAATCCCAGATTCTGAAACCAGAGAAGGCAGCTCTGGTGAGTGCACATTTGTAACTACAGTACAGGGTTTAAAAGCAATAGTGTTTAATGTTTGATTTGCCCTGAAGAATTGGGGTGCGTTCACAGCCAGTACAGCTACTGGAAAAGTCTGTTAACATGTCTGGGGATGGAGCGGGAATCCTCCAGGGACATCTCCAGGAAGCTCTCCTGGAGGTACTCAGAAAGCCTTTGCAGAAGGTTTCTGGGGAGGGCTGCCTTATTTCGTCCTCCACGGTAGGACACTTTACCACACCAAGCCAGTAGCAAGTAGTCTGGAACCATTGCAGCACAAAGCATGGCAGCGAATGGTCCTGGGTTTTGGTCACATTCAAGCAACATTCAGTCTTTACCTTTCTGTGCTAGCCTCAGGAGAGTGATATCATTCATGGTCACCTGGTTGAAATAGGGGAATTTTTGTCAGGGAACAGTAAAAGGACCCTGTTCATGCTGGGCTGTTTGCGCTTGGCTAAAAGGGATCATCCCAGAGAATAGCCACATGGTGGGGTGGTGGGGAAGGGTGTGCAGCACATCCACCCAAAAACCACAGCCCCTCCTTTTAAATGGCAAACCCAACCGGCATTGCTTGTTATGGGAAAGGAGGGCGCTGCAGTTTGAAACCATTCCCACATGTTATGAAGGCAGAAGAAGCCAACCCCACATACCCTTTGGCTTACCATGGCTGCCTGGAAACCGAATTCTGTTGCCCAGCCATGTGTGATGTGTCACCATACCGGCAGGCGCTCAATATAAAAGGCAAAATGCAACCTTGTACCTAAAGCACATGTGCTGTCTGCTGTGAATGGCTTGATTCACTGTGAAGGAGTCTCCCGTTTGTTCTCAGAAATATATCATCTTAAATTTTACTCTCCCTTTTTATCCCCCCACAGGTGCAAATGTTTCTATGCTCCCACATCATCTCTGTCTGTGAAGTTATCGCAGATTAGAAGGCGAAAAAAACGCACTCGCGATGACATGTTTTCTGAGCTTATGCAGTCCTCCCACACTGATAGGGCACAGCTGAATGCATGGAGGCATTCAGTGTCAGAGGCCAGGAAAGCATTAGGTGAGTGCGATGAGAAGAGGCAGAAGGCGATGCTAAGGCTAATAGGGGAGCAAACGGACATGCTCAGCCATCTGGTGGAGCTGCAGGAAAGGCAACAAGAGCACAGAACACCACTGAATCCACTATATAACCGCCTGCCCTCCTCCCCAAGTTCCATATCCTCCTCACCCAGACGCCCAAGAACGCGGGTCGGGGGAGAGGCTCCGGGCACCCAGCCACTTCACTCCAGAGGATGGCCTAAACAACAGAAGGCTGTCATTCAAACAGCTTTGATTTGTAGTGTGGCTACAATAAGCAATGTGGCCTTGTCCTTCCCTCCTCCTCTCCCCTCCCCTCCCCTCCCTTCCCACCCTACCCGGGCAACCTTGTCAGTTATCTCACTTTTTTTTTTAAATTAATAAAGAAAGAATGCATGGTTTCAAAACAATAGTGACTTTATTTCCTTTGACAGCTGTGATCAAAGGGGGGAGGGTGGTTGGCTTACAGGGAATTAAAATCAACAAACGGGGGGTGGGTGGGTTGCATCAAGGAGAAACACACACAACTGTCACACCACAGCTGGCCAGCCACGAAACTGGTTTTCAAAGCCTCTCTGATGCGCAGCGCGCCTAGCTGTGCTCTTCTAATCGCCCTGTTGTCTGGCTGCTCAAAATCGGCCACCAGGCGATTTGCTTCAACCTCCCACCCCACCATAAACGTCTCCCCCTTGCTCTCACAGATATTATGGAGCACACAGCAAGCAGCAATATCAGTGGGAATATCAGTTGCACTGAGGTCTAACCTAGTCAGCAAACAGCGCCAGCGATCTTTAAACATCCAATGGCACATTCTACCACCATTCTGCACTTGCTCAGCCTATAGTTGAACTGCTCCTTACTACTGTCCAGGCTGCCTGTGTACAGCTTCATGAGCCATGGGAGCAAGGGGTAGGCTGGGTCCCCAAGGATAACTATTGGCATTTCAACATCCCCAACAGTAACTTTCTGGTCTGGGAAGTAAGTCCCTTCTTGCAGCTGTTCAAACAGCCAAGAATTCCTAAAGATGCAAGTGTCATGCACCTCTCCCGGCCATCCCACGTTGATGTCAGTGAAACGTCCCTTGTGATCCACCAGTGCTTGCAGCACCATTGAGAAGTACCCCTTGCGGTTTATGTACTGGCTGCCAAGGTGGTCTGGTGCCAAGGTAGGGATATGCATTCCATCTAACACCCCACCACAGTTAGGGAACCCCGTTGCAGCAAAGCCATCCACTATGACCTGCACATTTCCCAGAGTCACTACCCTTGTTAGCAGAAGGCCAGTGATTGCATTGGCAACTTGGATCACAGCAACCCCGTAGTAGATGTGCCCACTCCAAATTGATTCCCAACTGACCGGTAGCAGTCAGGAGTTGCAAGCTTCCACAGGGCTATCGCCACTCGCTTCTCAACTGTCAGGGCAGCTATCATCTTGGTATTCCTGTGCTTCAGGGCGGGAGAAAGCAACTCACAAAGTTCCAGGAAAGTGGCCTTACGCATGCGAAAGTTTCGCAGCCACTTGGAATCATCCCATACCTGCAACACTATGCGGTCCCACCAGTCTGTGCTTGTTTGCCGGGCCCAGAATCGGCATTCCACTGTATCAACCTGCCCCAATGCCCCCATGATGTCCCAATTGCCACATCCCGTGCTTTCAGGAATGTCTATGTCCATATCCTCCTCACAATCATCCTCAGTGCTGGCGTCTCCTAGCCAGGTTCTGCACATACTGCAGGATAATGTGCGAGGTGTTTACAGTGCTCACAACAGCAGCAGTGAGCTGAGCAGGCTCCATGCTTGCCATGCTATGGCGTCTGCATGGGTATCCCAGTAAAAAGGCGCTAAACAATTGTCTGCAGTTGCTTTCATTGAAGGAAGGAAGGAGGGAGTACTGACGACAAGTACCCAAAACCACCCACGACAGTGTTTTTGCCCCCATCAGGCATTTGGAGCTTAACACAGAATTCCAATGGGCAGTGGAGACTGCGGGATAGCTACCCACAGTGCACCGCTCCATGAGTCGATGCTAGCCATGGTATTGAGGATGCACTCCGCCGACTTAATACGCTTAGTGGGGACATATACAATCGACTGTATAAAATCACTTTCTAAAGATCGACTTCTATAAAATCGACCTAATTTCGTAGTGTAGACATGAGAAAACTAAGGCTATTTGTTGTTTTTTTCTGTCCTCCCATCCTGCAACATTCTGCATAATTACCCAGAAAACTTTGATACTTTTTTCCACTAATTTTCACCTGCTTTTCAATTTTTATAATAAACACTGATTAACACTTAAGAAATTCTAAATGAAATAAAAACCGTAAACAAGAGACCTTAATTACATGAAATCTTCATCTATGTAGTTAACAAGAAACACAAAAGTATAACAAATGGAAATGTACTGTATAATTTCACTAACAATACTAATTCTTAAGTACAAAAGGTCTATTAGTTCATTAGAATCTGAATTTTGAATTTCTTGGCTTTTGTGAGTGTCACAATTTTAATGAAAGTGTCTTTTTTTTAAAAGAAAAAATCATGGAAAGTGATAAAACTTGCATTTAGGCAGTTTTAAAAGTATTTATATTTTGACTGAAAATGCATATGGTATACACAAGCTTCTTAGGACTTATGAATATCTATTCTTATCATAGAAACATTTATTACAGAATTGGTCTAATGGCCATGGGACCTGATCCAACAAACCAAGTCCCACTGAAGGCGCCAACTTCCCCTCTAGCCGGTGGGTGCTTGAACCCCCCACCCCCCGGTCCCGCAGCACTGACTTCTGTGGAAGTGGGAGTACACTCAGCACAAGAAGGCACCTGTAGATAAAACTGAGTGTTTAAATATTTTTTCTTAAAATTTCATTTGTCAATAACTCAGGCACACCACCAAAAAATACTACTTTCTGGTCAGGACATAATGCGGCTAAATTCTCACTATTTGGAATTAACACCATTTCTTCCAAACCCTAATCTCCAAAAGATAGTGTTCAAATACATTTTGGAGCAGCATCTACAAAATTATAGTCACTGCTCATGGTACACAATGCAATAGTGGTTCTGGGCCTATCCCTAAATTGTCGGTACATGTGTCATTTGTCATTAGACAATTAGACATTCGACATTGTTAGTCACACTGAATCACAGAGACATGCATTACTTCCAAGAATTCTGTTTTAAACTGGCTCTTTGAAATATATCTGCATCATCTTGACTTTTAGAGCTAAATTCCCAACATTGTTAATTTTGAAGTCTGGTTGAGGGACATCAAAAAAATTAATTTAACAGCTTAAAGAGAAAAAAAAGGTTTTGTCAGAAAAAAAATACACCAGTCTCAATTGTTTCAAGCTTTCTGTTGCATCTATTTTTAGATCTTCCTGTGTTCCCAATTATTCATTAAACTATCTCTCTCACCCACTCTCCCAAGCAATCTATCATAACAAATTTGAAAGTCTTATTTATGTGAATCATCCCCCTTTTAAAATTGACCAACCACACAAATGCTGCTGGTTCTATTTTTATAGTGGCTTTGCCAGCTAAACAAATCATATGATGGGTGAATCACACAATTACAGTCTGGATTCTGAGAGTGGATACAGAATGCAAATGGATCACTGCCAATTTAGCTTTACACTTTTCAATCTATCCCTCTCACATCTTTCATATATTACTGTGACATCCTTCACACCAGCACTGGAGTTGCATTTGTCTTTCTTACAACATAGCTGTTTACTTTGGTCCCAATTCAGCAAAACATTAAGCAGGTGCTTAAATCCCATTAAGATCAATGGGGTTTAAGCACATGCTTAAGTGTTTTGCTGAATAGGGATGGTTTGCTGAAAGAGCTTTTGAGAATAATACCCTACTTATATTACAGAAAGAAAACTGGATCAATTTAAATTGGCAATGTATATCTCCCTCCTGCTTGAACACAGTGATGTATTGGAGGCAGTTCATAGAAGCCTTTTGTTAAAATTCTACACAGGCTGGAGGCGAGGTTGGGATGGTTTCCCTGTCTCTGATGGAGTTCACACCTTTTCTGGATATTGTTAATCACCTTTGCCAGAGATGCCATCACTGTGGCTCATAACAATACTTTGGAAGGATGACTTTTCTGCCTTTGGAATAAACCAGATTGCATTAAATGACAGGAATGTTCAACAAAAAATGGTCCTGGGGGAGAATATGAAATCTTCCACCCCCAACCCCACCCCAACTGAAATTACACAAGTTGACTAAGATGTTATATATGTCAATATGTTAAGCAATGTGTAAACATTTCAGTAAGTACATATAATAAGCCCTTGTTTGCCAAATCGCATTGCCTCTCTCCTTGGTTATGAGAGAGTTCTCGTTAAATGGGAAAACTACATTCCCTAGTTCCTCTCCCTTCAAGAACATGAGTCCCCGATACATAAGGTTTAACCTAAGAAAGTAATTTTATTGATCACTGCTTGAACTCCTTCTCGATATTTCCCTATACTGTATTTGTTTTCACAAGTTTTAAAATCTCTCTCTCAAATATGTCAAGAGAAATGCTCTTTTCTATGACCTCTGATGGGCTTTGTAGTGGATGTTGGAGGGTCACCTTCAGCCCCCAATTTAAACCTCTCCAGTGCATCATCAAGGATCTACAACCTATCCTGAAGAACGATCCCTCACTCTCACAGATCTTGGGAGACAGGCCACTCCTCACTTACAGACATGCCTGCAACCTGAAGCAAATACTCACCAGCAACCACACAACAAAAACACTAACCCAGGAACCTATCCTTGCAACAAAGCCCGTTGCCAACTCTGTCCACATATCTATTCACGGAACACCATCATAGGACCTAATCACATCAGCCACACCGTAAGAGGCTCGTTCACCTGCACATCTACCAATATGATATATGCCGTCATGTGCCAGCAATGCCCCTCTGCCATGTACATTTGCCAAACCAGACAATCTCTACACAAAAGAATAAATGACCACAAATCAGACATCAAGAATTATAACATTCAAAAACCAGTCGGAGAATACTTCAACCTCACTGGTCACTCAATTTCAGACCTAAAAGTCGCAATTCTCCAACAAAAAGCTTCAAAAACAGACTCCAGCGAGAAACTGCAGAATTGGAATTAATTTGCAAACTGGACACCATTAAATTAGGCTTGAATAAAGATTGGGAGTGGATGTGTCATTACACAAAGTAAAAACTATTTCCCCATGCTAATTTTTTCCCCTACTGTTACTCACACCTTCTTGTCAACTGTTTGAAATGGACCATCCTGATTATCACTACAAAAGGTTTTTTTTTCTCCTGCTGATAATAGCCCACCTTAATTAATTGGTCTCGTTACAGTTGATATGGCAACACCCATTTTTTCATGTTCTCTGTGTATATATATCTTCCTACTGTATTTTCCACTGCATGCATCCGATGAAGTGGGTTTTAGCCCATGAAAGCTTGTGCCCAAATAAATTTGTTAGTCTCTAAGGTGCCACAAGGACTCCTTGTTTTTTTTGCCATTCTCACAGTGTTACAATTTTGATGCCAAGAGAGAGGGCAGGAGCAATTTAAGTCCCATCATGAAAAGCGTCAGGTTTCTTTTCACACTACTGAGGCTTTTTCACGTAATAATTGTATTTTTCATCATGAACTGTCCAGAGGCTGCTTCTTGAATTCTAAGGCTCTGCACTTCCAGTGGGGTTATTCTGGGATGTGAGATCATAGACCTATGTCTCCTTATATTGATGCCTGCCCTAGTGGAAATCCCCTTGAGAAGTAATGCTGTGTCAAGCATGCAAATTAATTGTGTGTACTCTATGTAGCATTAATTCCCCTTCCTTGAAGAATTCCAGGGATGAAGACTGGTTGCCCCAAAGAGCCTTAATTCCACTGGGTTTCCAAGCCACATCCCTTCTTAAAGATCGAAAATCCATCACCTTCAAGGGAGAATGCAGAGGAAACTTTACAAGAGAAAACTCAGAGAGAGTTTCAAGTGGAATTTGTTCTCTCCCATGAATTTCTCCTGTAGTGCCAACTTTCCTGATGAATTTCTACTAGGTTATACTTACAGTTCTGCTCTGAGAAGTGCATGTAAACATGACACCTTCCTACTCAACATACCTATTTAGAGTAGTATCTGTTCCTTTTAGTGGCAAAAGCAACTTATTCCCACTAGTCTTGCAGAGGCAACAAAGATTTGACCAGATTGTTGAGCATAAGCAGTTAACAAATATTTCAAGGGACCATTCAAGGTGTAGTGGCCTGTTAACACTTCTCCAGTCATCGGGAGGAAAAGAAGAGGGTGCATCGGTGAGGTTCTTAGTGAGTTACAGATTGTTGTAAGAAGTCATAAATCCACTGTCTCCATTCAGTCCATGATTTTAGTGCCTAGCAAAGTAATGAATTTAAGTTCCCAGGCTCATCTTTTGAAAGTGTTGTGCAGGTTTCGTTTGAGTATAAGGACTGAGAGAGAGTGATCACTTTATGAAAAGTTTTCACTTATAGGTGATACGTTTTTGTTGTTTATCATTTTCCTGTGTGAGTTCATTCAAGAGCATAGTGATTGTCTGGTTTCACTCACATAGTTGCTAGTGGGGCATTTGGTGCACTGAATGAGGTACACCACATATTGTGTTAGGCATTTGGAGGATCCATGGATCTTGAAAGGTGTGTTGTGAAGGGTGTTGATCATTGTAGCTGTGGAGATATGTCTGCGGTTTTGCATCTGTTGTTCTAGCAGGGTCTGGAGCCACTTTCAGTTGGTGTCCTGGTCTGTGAGAAGCTTTCTTCTGATGATGAGGTTGGGAGGCTGTTTGAAAGCCAGAAGAGCAGGTTCAGGAAAGATTTCCTTCAGAATGGGGTCCCAATTGAATATAGGTTATAGTTGTTTGATTATACCCTTTATGGGTTCCAGTGTGGGGTGGTAGGTGACAACTTGTCAGAGGGGGTTATTTCTATAATGAAGCAGGTTCTCTTGGAATATCTGGGTGGCCCATTCCATGATACGATCTACTTCTGTGGTGGAATGTCCTTGTTTGGCGAAGGCAGTTTTGAGCGTGTTAAAGTGTATATCTTGATGGTGTTTGTGGCATCCCTGACAGGACTTGCTCAAGAGATGCTAATTGTTTTCTCCAGAAGATAAAAAGCAGAGGAAGGAAGGAAGGGAGCTGGTGGCTGGCAGTGGGAAGAGAAAGAAACTCAGCAAAAGTCAATGATGAGGGTGAGTGCGCAAAACTAGGCCACACAGATGCTGGCTCTTCATACATGAATGGCATCAGCATAGAAACAAAGTAAACACCTTTTCAGAATGAGCCTGCCCTACTCAGGGCAGTGCTTCTCCAGCAGACGGTTGGTGGGAGTTTGACATTTGCACTCGGATTGTCATGAGAATAGCAATCCCCCCCTCCCTGTTTGGAGCTGTAAAGACTGCTTCAATGAAGATATGTGCAGGAGTGCTACTTTTCAGATGCCTCTTGGTTCCTCCTAGTGGGGAAGGTGCACACATCCTGCTATGGGACAGAGTGAACTGCCTACAAGCAACTTTTGGGTGTGCCTTTGGCTAGCCGCAGCTGTCTGTGCAGAGCTTTATGGTTTGGTGAGCAGAGTTTTCTTCCACAGGAATGAGGAAGTTACTGCACACATAATTTTTCTTGTCTGGTTAAGGAGTTACTAAACCTTCAAATTTTTTAACTTAAAATACCAGGGCTCTAGGTCAGTCTTGACTGGGGTAGCAGAAAAACTCACCAGCTTCCAGGTTAGTTGAGAAATTCTACTCCAGCTAGCAATCTTATTTTTTTCAATTTAGGAAGCTGTACGCAATAGCAATACTGTTAGTATTTTGTTCATCTGAGTTTGGAGGTAAGCTCCGGACACAGGAAGGTGATAACAGTAAGAGAAAGTATTTAGTCCACATGCACCCCCTCCACGTCTGCCAATCAGAAATTTCTTCATGTCCCCTTCCCACGCTTCTTCAACCAGTCCCTCCTGGTGCGTGGGAAGGGAGTGCTACCTCTGCAGCAACTCCCTTTATTCCCAGTCCTATCGAAAAGTGGTTCTTAACCAGGGGTACGCAAAGGTCTCCAGGTGGTACATCAACTCATCTAGATATTTGCTTAGTTTGTGATACGTTTGTATTTTTATGTCTGATATTGTAAACAAGTAGTTTTTAAGTGAGGTGAAACTTGGGGTACAGAATACAAATCAGACTCCCAAAAGGGATACAGTAGTCTGGAAAGGTTGAAAACCACTGCTATAGAAGCCGTTCTACAGGTGGTTAATGTGAGTGAGAGAGAGAGAGAGAGAGATGGTTTGATCGGGGTCATACCTTTGATTCAGCTATTTCCTGCATTTCTTTCTGAAGCAAATGCAGTTTCAAAGGCAATTATAACTTTATCATGGTGGTCTAGTTGCCTGTCAACAATGGCACACAGGATTCCCTGAACAACAGTGTAGTCCCTTAACATTTTGTATTCTCTGAGAGCATCTGCTAGGGAAAGAAGAACATAGAAGGCTGACATGAGGTGATTATTTTTATACCAACCAATATATGGGGTGTTCTGTTGCTGTCTATAGCTTTATATCAATATACTATAGTGTGTATATATATCACAGTGCTGTCAGCTGAGCCTGTTCCAACTGCAATGATCTTCACCATAAAGCTACACTGAGTTGCTGAAGCAAAACATTGACGTAATCCCATTAAAACAGAACACAAACTGCCTCTAAGTACTCCATCAGAATATAACACTTTTACTAATGCCAGTAGACAATTGGTACAAATATGTTACATTTTAACTTTAAGTTAAAACTTTAATTTTTAACACATGCTAACTTTATCCTTGAACCAAGTAAAAAGGACATTCACACCACTTTTAATGACATCAAAAAGCTCTACAACTAATTTTCAGACAACAGTCAATGAAATTCTAATATGGATATGGAGAGGAGTGGTATTTTCAAGAGGCTAAGGGTGTTGGACACCTGAAAATGACACCCTAACCCGCTTACACCATTTACAGAGAACAGCCATGATTTATTAAAAAAATTACACTAATGCAAAACATACTTCAGTTTTCAAAATATTTCCTATAGACTTCAATATAAATCATCATCAGATTATACCTGTTCTGAATCACAGAATCATAGAAATGCAAGGCTGGAAGGGACTTCAAGGGGTCATCTAGTTCATCCCCATATGCTGAGGCAGGATTAATTTACCTAGACTATCCCTGACAGATGTTTTCTAACCTATTCTTAAAAACCTCCAATGATGGGGATTCCACAACCTCCCTTGTTCTAGTGCTCAACTATCCTTATAGTTGGAAAGCTTTTAGTAATATCTAAATTGAATCTCCTTTGCTGCCTAAAAGCTAAGCCTATGAGGCTATTACTACTTGTCCTACCCTCAGTGGACATGGAGAACATTGATCACCATCCTCTTTATAACAACCTTTTCCCATATTTGAAGACTGTTATGTCCTCCCTCATCCTTCTTTTCTTTAGATTAAACATATCCAATTCTTTCAACCTTTCCTCACAGGTCAGGCTTCTAAACCTCTTATCAATTTTGTTGCTCTCCTCTGAACTATCTCCAATTTTTTAATATCTTTCTTGAAGTGTGATGCCCAAAATTGGACCCAGTACTCCAGCTGAGGCCTCACCACTGCTATAGAGAGGGGAACAACAATATCTCTTCTAATTCTACTTTAGTAATGTTTTCATATAACACTTAACATGAATAAAACACACTCATGAAGTCTTTAAATTTTTAGACTTGTGTGAAATTACTATGAGAAAAATATTTGTGGAAAACTATTCCAGGAATTTAAAAAACAAACAAAAGGTATTCAATTTATTTCCAGTATTTTTTATTTAAAATTAAAATAGGTTTTAAAAGATAAAAAGAATCTATACATATATATTTATAAACCTATTTTAATTTCAGATAAATATCAATGTATATTTCCATTCAAATCTTTTTGTGCTTGCAAAAGAAATATAAATTTATGACTAAACAGAAAAGTAGGGCATTCCTGTAGGTTAGCTTTACTATGAAAAGTATACACCATTCTCTAATAAACCAGCATTCATATTCCATCTATAACAACATTTTACACTAGTTTCACGTCTATTGGTAACTTTGTTATGTCACGATCTCTGTTAGAAACTCTAGGAAAGGTCAAGGTAAACCAAAATGCAGGTCTGTTTTCCACAGAGTTTTAAAAATATTGAATTATTCAGGCAATTCAGTCCCAGACCTGTGGCCATGAAAGGTAATGGGAATTTCATTATTTACTTCAATCATAGGAGCAGGTTCTAGCAGTCCAAGTTTCTTATACCAGTGCCCCATTGATGTAACCTCATTGGTATGTCTCCTCCAACGCTGTAAGGGAGGGGAGAGTCAGATTTGTGCCTGACAGGTTAAGCATGTATTCATAATTGAGTATTTGTACAGAAGCAGAAGTAGGTCTGGATAGCTTGATGACAACACTGTCCCTTCTATCCTATATAATTTTGGGGCTAACCTTTCAAATGTACATTTTCACCTTTAAATTTGTATTAATGTTTGTGCAATTGGAAGACTAAACAAATAAAAATAGTTCACAAACACCACCCTGCTGCCCAACCAACTTGACTTACCCAACCAACACTCAGCCTAGGATGAAGGAAGAAACAAAACAAGAATCAGGGAGAGCCCCTGCTTACCCTGGAATGGGAGGTTGGCTACTTGCAAACACAAAACTTAGCCTGTTCAAATTCTCTTTTAAGCCACTGGAAAGACTCATATTTCAGTGGGAGTTGCATTGAGACCTGGTACCTTTTAAGCTCAATTTCCACACAGTCTTCCAGCTTTTGCTTAAATACAATAGTTTTACTTGATTCTACCATGTTACTTGGAAGGCTATTCCACTTTAAATGTTCCCTCATTAACTTAAATCTATATCAGAGTTTTAATCAGACTGTGTGAATGGAGTAGTCCATCCTGGGTATCAGCTGCTTGGGAGAGATGCCATGAAAAGGCCTGTTAACATATCAGTTTAAATGTACGTGATTTGGATACAAATTTAAAATATAAACATGACATTTCCTGCATAGAATAGGTCCCTAAAACTGCTTTTAAGCTAAACCATTTAGTATTTGGACTCAAGGGTATGTGTGTTTGTGCTTAAACATATCACACAAACTTACTTAACCTTTGTTTAGAAGCCAAGAGATGGAGTGATAGTTGAATTATCAAATTCTCGAGAATTTTTCATTGTAAATAAGTCCATAATGAAGAAAAATGATTTAGATTTTGTCAGACTGACTCAAAAAGCATTCTACATAGCTCTCATAACTTAGGGTCCAACAAAATCTACTCAAATATGAAAATTTAACTGGTCCTTAATCCCAAATTAAGACCCCTTCTTATTCCCCAACAGCAGTCAGGGTAACCTTTTAAAGTGAACTCATTCTGACGCATCATAGATAAGCAAATAAATAAATAGTGTATCGAAGCCACTGGGCCCAATTCAGGACTTAGATTCCATAAGTCACAATTCTGTGAATGACTTCCATGTGAATTGTATCCTGTGTACCTTGAAGGCAGATAATGTAAGAGTTCATGTCATAGTACCTTCCAAAGCACTTCAGGGGCTAACACTGCTCCAACACATATTGCTATACTATTACTTGTCAATTTTGCTCCTTGCCACACCATTCCTGTGTTAATCATCTTGTTTGTGGGTCCCCCTGTGCTAAATGATTTTTAGAACCCTGCATGGATACAAAATTTTTATTCACATCTGATCTGCAATCCTCAAACATATTCTGTGGATATCCGCAGATATAAAGCAGATATCTGCAAATTTGCAGGGCTCTAAGGATGTTCTGTTGCCCTTTTCTTAGTTTCCATAAATAGAGATTGCAAAACTGACCTTCAGTACTGTTTTTCCCCCTCCACAGCTCATGGTTCTGTAATAGGCATGCCACACTGATCTTATTGTCACTAAAGAATAGGTGAGATCCTTCCTCCAAGGACAACAAAAAATCTATATGGAAACTACTTACTATCGAATAAAGAGGCAGGGCTATCATACTGTGTAAAAAGTTAAATTACAATAGTAATACAGAAGAACAAGAAAATATGCTTTGTGCTTTTCATTATGACATGTACGTATTTCTCTACAGTGTGCCGATCCCTCTGCAGCATTTTAACTATCAGGATACTTTCATAATTGTAATATAATTTTCTTGGCATTGATAAAATACACCAGAGAGAAACTTTTATTTTGTGGTTCGAAAGAATAAACTCCTGCCTTATTTTAAACATCTAGTTTGAAATAAAAGCTTTTGGAAAGGAATTCTTCTGGACAAAGTATGAATAAATCCCATCTCCAGAATGTTAATTCATGGCATTGACATTCAATTATACATGTTCTATGTATGTGTACAAGTGTTATGACATTTTGAGTTGCACCTCTGGAGTTTCTTACAGACGGTTAGATATAGCAGCTGTCATAACATTGTCCTCCCAACCTTTATCCCAAAGATGAACTTCTAATTCTTTCTTCTACTTATGTTTACTACAGACAGAAGCAGCACCCTGCCTAACTGAATAAACATTACTGTTGCATCATTCAGCAGCAAACGACCAATTCATATTTGCTAAGTGCAAAAAAATCTACACCACCACCACATTACATAATTACAATAAGGCTGATAATTTAAGTCTACTAAAATCGGAATGAATGCCTCTGTGGCAACTTTATCATCATTGTTCTTAGTTAGGAAGCCCTTATAGTCCAAATAAAAAGATTCCAGATATAGTGATTCATTGATTTTTTTCTATGATGTATAAACATTCTGTATAATGAGTATCCTGAATAGTAATCTGCATTATTACAGCATAGAAAAATATCAGTTGTCTCAAATTCTGAACATTTAGGCCTCAGAACTGCAAACACACGAATAACTTCATACATGGGAGTAGTCCCACTGGGTCCAGTGATCTTTCAAAACCAGAGTATGTGCTCTGTTCATGTCAGATACTGTGAATCTTACTGTGTTCCAGTTCATTCCATCTTTTAAACTAACCTTGCTATCGAGGTCGACTACACTTTTCCAAGGTTTCGTGTTCACCCTTCCCCCCCACACACACTCAGTTTTTCCTATCTGATATACATTGTAATGATATTAAAAGGACTTTAATAAAAGTACTAACTTAATTTCTTTCCAGTGCTTCTATCCAAACTGGCCAGCTAACTATGAACTTTTGAAAGGTATTTGGCAGAGGTCCATCATTTGTCAAGTTATTTTTCCAGTTTTTTGTTGGTGTAAGTTTTAAAACTGGTATCAAATGATTTTTGTTACATCAGTAAAAAGAATCTCTTACACTGAGCTGAAGTTCTTTAGTATAAAGAAAAGCCCTCCCTAACTTCCCCCCCCCCCAAAAAAAAAATTAGATGAACTAAGTACAAACTTGAAAACCACTCTAGAGTTTCTGGTTAACAGCCCAACTTCCATTACTCCCTGATGCTGCGGAAAAGAGCAGATACTCAGAGCAGCATTCCAGACCACTTGTCAGGTACGAATTTCTTTCTTAATTACATTATTTTCTGAAAGCTACATCATTAGCTATGGACCTGGTGCGCTGTCCAGAGGTGCTGCACGATCCTGTATCATTCTGCTGGTCCAACAGTTGTAGTAAATCAATATTGCCAATCACACATGAGGCTGTGATTGCTATACCCAGTTCCCACAAGGTTTTATTAATCACTGAGTGGTATGCTGCCTCTGGAACAGCCAGCTCCAAGTTCTGGAGACTGAAATGGAATCAGTAGACTGGTTCAAAGCCTTTCTTACAGTTGCTGCTAAATCATAATTACTTAGAAATATTGGCTGTGGCAGACTAGGAAGAGGAACAAAGAGTCTTACTCATGGAAAAAGATGACTAGTCTTATGAACGATTCAGATGATGGATATATGAGCCCATAGCTACCTTTTAAAGTTTATGCTTAAATTGGGAACTGCATTAAAAAACCAAATGCCCTCCAGAACTTCTCTCATTAAGATCTCATGCAATTCCGTTTGTTTTGTATGTTGTTTACACTGTATTCTTTATCCATCTGTGACCCATGTTACTGCTTCCCCCACCAGTTACATTAATTTTTTTTGCACCTTATGTAATCTTAATTTTACCATTTATGTATGCCCACAATAAAAAGGAAGAATAAAAAGCAGAAAAGCAGGCCATGGCATAGGAGATATGGCCAAGCAAGGGGGTGTGGCCAAAGTGCTATTGAGCTCTGGCAATTTCCAGCTGTGAAATGTCTCCCACCCTCCACTCCAGGAGCCATTACCAATCAGCACAACTTACTGCAGTCCTTAGACTGCTTTAAATCATGCTGTGTTCTGAACTGGCTGCAGAATCATAACGAAATGGGAAGATAGTATAAACCTCCTTTACAACCCCAGTACACAAAACTGCACCAATTGCGGCCCTGGAATTTGGTGGATTTTTAAAATTATGTGACTAAGACTCTAACCCATGTTTGTAATTGAAATAGTTGTTTTCAACTTGTAGCTATGACCAAGCAGTCTTTTTTTAAATGACATCTACTGTACTGTACCTTTGATTGTCAGAAAAAATAAGGAACTTTCATACTGGTTTATAAAATGATCACACTACATGGGCTCAAACAGGTGACAAATGAACCTTAAGAAATCTGGATGCTCGGTTCCTATAAGCAAAGAAAGCACACAGAAATGGGAATATTTAGCCAAACGCATTCAGAGTCTGCACAATTATGCCAGAAATCTTATGAAAACTAGCTCTCTCTGAGATTTTTGGTGTTCCCAGCATCTGTTTGAAGCAGAAAGTGCAGAGGTGCACCAAAATGAAAACTTGCTATCATGTAGGGAAATGTTATCCCAACCTCAAAAGTTCTGTTAATGTTTAGGTCATAATTCACATATTCCTCACACAAACTAGAATAACTGTCCAGTAATTCTAACAGCAAAAATATATGGCATGTTTAGGAGGCTCTTATCTTCCCATCACAAGAACAAACAAGTACAAATTCCTCTAATGAATATTACAATAATTAACTAACAGTCGACCTAATATTTAATCAGTGCTTTGAAAATACAAAGCGTTGTCAGGATGAAATTGATCTTTACTATTTTAAAGAGCAGTCTTTGGTCCAGATCTTCAGTTGGTATATATAAACTGGCACAGTAGAGTGAACTATGAACTACAGTTTAATACCAGGTTAGCATCTGACCTATTCTGTGTGGTTGCTTTAATTAAGGTTTCTGGTAACTGGATATTTGACACTAAAAGAAAGGAAGCACTGTAAACATCACTTAAGGTAGGTATAGGAAAGTTCATCATGGAATCAATTAAGGATCAGAGCCCAAAAGTCTCAGTAGGAAGTCTCTATCATTTTGAGAGTTGAGCTGGAGCTTGAAGGAAATTCAATTCCTTACGTATTCTATAAAATAGACAAAGTTTAGAGGATACCTTGATCGTTTCTATGGACTTCAAAAAAGCAGACTTTTACTCAGAGAACTGGTAAGTAAGATTTTTTTTCCATGGAACCTAAGGGAAACAGGAATTCAGGAGAGCTGGCAGTTTCTCAAGGAGACAATATTAAATTCACAACTGAATTCAACTAATTCCGATCCAAAAGAAAGATAGGAAGAATAGTAAGATACCAATATGGCTCCATCAGGATCTCTTTAATGACCTGAAAATCAAAAAGGAATCCTACAAAAAGTGGAAACATGGATTAACTGATAAGAAGGATTAGAGAAAAACAGCACAAGCATGTAGGGACAAAATCAGAAAAACTAAGGCACAAAATGAGTTACACCTGGCAAGGGACATAAAAGGCAATTAGAAGAGGTTCTTTAAATACATTGGAAGCAAGAGAAAGATGAAGAAAAGTGTAGGTCCTCTACTTAGTGGGGAAGGAGAACTAATAACTGATGACATTAAGAAGGTAGAGATGTTTAATGCCTATTGTGCTTCCGATGAAGTGAGTTGTAGCTCACGAAAGCTTATGCTCAAATAAATTTGTTAGTCTCTTAGGTGCCACAAGTACTCCTTTTCTATTTTGCTTCAGTCTCCACTAAAAAGATTAATGATGACTAGATCCTCAACACAATTAATACTGACAACCGGGGGAAGGAACGCAAGCCAAAATAGGGAAAGAACAGGTTGAAGAATATTTAGATAAGTTAGATGTATTCAAGTCAGCTGGGCCTGATGAAATTCATCCTCTGGTCCTTAAAGAACTAGCCAAAGCAATCTCAAAGCTGTTAGCAATGATCTTTGAGAACGCCTGGAGGACGGGAGAGGTCCCAGAAGATTGGAGAAGGGCAAACATAGCACCTATCTTTAAAAAGAGGAACAAGAAGGACACAGGGAATTGTAGACCAGTAAGCCTAACTTCAGGAGCTGGAAAGATACTGGAGCAAATTGTTAAACAATCAATTTGTAAGCACCTGGCGTATAATAGGGTTATAAGGAATAGTCAGCATGGTTATGTCAAGAACAAATCATGCCAAACCAACTTAATGTCCTTCTTTGATGGGATTACTGATCTAGTGGATGGGTGAGGGAAAGCAGTAATGTGATACACGTTGATTTTAGTACGGCTTTTGGCAAATTTCTGCATGGCATTCTCATAAGCAAACTATGTGGTTGAGACAAATTTACTATCAGGTGGGTGCACAACTGCTTGAAAGACCACACTCAAAGAGTAGTTATCAATGGTTTGCTGTCAGACTGGGAGGGTTTTTCTAGTGGGATCCCGCAGGAGTCAGTCCTGGGTCTGGTACTATTTGATATTTTCATTAATGACTTGGATAATGGAGTACAGAGTATGCTTATAAAATTTGCAGATGACACCAAGCTGGGAGGGGTTCCAAGCACTTTGGAGGACAGGTTTAAAATTCAAAATGACCTCGACAACTTGGAGAATTGGTCTGAAATCAACAAGATGAAATTCAATAAAGACAAGTGCAAAGTTCTTTACTTAGGAAGGAAAAATCAAATGCACAACTACAAAATGGGGAATAACTGGCTAGGTGGTAGGACTGCTGAAAAGGATCTGTGGGTTATAATGGACCACAAACTGAATATGAGTCATCAATGTGAAGCAGCTGCAAAAGAGGCTAATATGATTCTGGGATGTATTAGCAGGAGTGTTGTATGTTGACGGTGACTCCTTAGCCACATTATGGTTCTGATTTTCAGCATGCTGAGCACCCATCACTCCAATGATGTCTGTGGGAGCTCAGCACCTGTGAAAAATCAGGGCTTAACTGCTGCGAGATACAGGGTGTTGGGAAGAACTAGCAGCAATGTTCAGCAAATTCTTTTCTTCTCCTCTCAGATTCATTAGTTTGGAAATATTGGACAGTAGGTAGCATATCTCAATCAGTGTTTATGAACAAAGCAGTGTGGGCAGGAGGAAGAGGAAATGGTGAATAAGGTAGAGGAAAAGATGGAAGCGAGGAGGGTCAGAAGGTTATTTATATTTTTACAATATCTTTAAAATAAAGTTCCAGCCTATGGAGAAACATGTGGCAGATCAAACCTTTCAGCACACAGGAAGACAGGAATGACCATACTGGAGTATATCTCAGGTCATCTATCCAGTATCCTGTCTCTAACCTCTCTCAGTGCCAGATATTAGAGACATCCACATTAATATCTGGCAATCCTAACTTGAGAGTCTCATAGGTCCGACCTAAAAAGCTGTGTGTTACTACTATCCACCACAAATTTTCCTTTTTGTTAAAGCAGCACTGTATGAAAGAGAAGGGAAATCTACACTAGAAGTAGGGAAGCTGAAATGATACAGCATACAATTATTTGTGACAGATGGAGCCAAGGATGAAACTTGATATAATGTACAATGTCACGGCTTATCTTTCTCCTGGTTCTCAAAACATTTCATTTGAACGTGTGTCATAAGTGTGCAAAATCAGCAGTGTATGAAAGGGGCCACTTACTCATAGCAGAGTCTTGTAGGGTGAAATCTTAAGGCCCATGGAAGCTTCCTAGTCCTGTGGAAGGAAATTCTACGTTAGGATAACATGGCAAGGAGTATTTCACTGGTGGGTCTTTCTATCCCCCTACAGCATTGGCTTCTTTACTAGGGCTAGTCCAAAAAAAAAAAATCCATTGAAATGGTTTTTTGAATGGGAAATTGAGCATGACAAAACAATGTTTTTCATGAAAAGTTTCTACTTATGGCAGAAAATTTTGACTTTATGCTGAAAAACAAACACCCCAAAACTGAGACATTTTCTTTTTTCAACCAAAACCAAAATATCATGCTGAAAACCAACACATTTCACTCTGGGAAATGCTGCTGTGGTTCCTCATGGGAGTCCTCTGAGTCAGATCCCCACTTGGACTACACTTCCTATAATGCACCATGGTCAGGGACTCCCATGATTCACTGGAGTGATTTACCAGGATGGGAGACCACAGTGCAGCCTGGGAGATGTAGTATGGTTAGGGAGCCTGCCCCATAGAAGAGAATAGGGGCAATGATGCACCCAAATTCAATTCCCAGGAGGCACTGTGGAAGCATTCTGAATCAAAGGTTTTGAATTTTCATAAAAAATTCAGGCAAAAAAAGTTTTTTTTATTTTCTAAATTTTAAAAAAACAACAACAACCTCCACTCCTTCCCTCTGAGGGAGTCCCGGAGACTACTGCTGCCAACTGTGGAGCCAACCGCATTAGAAAGAGATAGGGGGCTCAGCAATGGGGATATTAAGCGTAAGCTTCCCCCCAAAAAACTGGTGCTTGTGAGAAGGTAAGATGAAGGATTGCAAGGAGCTCAGTTCCTGCACCTCAACTTCTTTTTCCCTGGGCATTTCTTCAGCCTGTGGACCTGACCCTTGCTGGCTGACAGCTCAGTTTCAGAGCTTGCCTACTCTTATTCTCCACATGGGACCAAAGTTAACAGGGAACATGACAAACTGTCCTGACATCACCAAACACTGGCACATTGTTTTTGAGGTTTAGGTATAAACCCAGCTACTGATATATCACCGTTGAAGCATCATTTTAATACAGGTCCCCATCACATGGAAATGTATACCCAAAATGTAGTGCCACTGAAGTTTTATGAGCTCTCTTGCAGGATGTAATGGTATAATACAAGAAGTAAACTTTATAAATAGCAGACTCGCAGCAATCTGCTTCATGCTTTAACAGCTCTTCAGCTAAAGTAACCTGCAGCATGCTACACCTCTCAACACAATGTGTGGTTTGAAAGGGACGCATTACAGCAAGAACCTCTTCTGGCCTGTTAGGAGTCAGAGGTCTATTTGGGAGGGAGTCTGGCCTGCTGGGTAAACTGAGTCACAGGTTATTGATTGGATGCTTTCATGAGGAGTCACATCCTGAGACAATGTGAGAGTTGGGCTAGGCCCAGTGAAAAGTTTAGCTGAGAAAAAAATACGGAAATTGATGGTATCCAGAGAAAACCTGGGTATGCTAAAGAAGACAAGCAAGCAACTTTAAATGCTTTCTGTTATTAAAGAACTACGGATTATAGCTTTGGACAGTAAATATGGAAAATGTTTAAGGAAACAGATAACACTAGGGAAAATTAGGACTTAGTTTAACTGACGAAGGGAGTGAGCAGGACATTCTTCCCCTCCCCAGACCTGCCCCAAAGGCCCTAACCCACATTGGCTCCTCACACAAGAACTGGAGGAGCAGCAAGCTGATAGATGGGTGGAACTTTGAAGGTGCTGCCAGTCACTGTTCCACACGCCCGGATGGGGAGGGGGCTTCCTGCAGTGAAGGTGGCAATTTGGCAGCTTTCCCCAAGACTGCCCTCCTCTTGTCTTGCTTCTCCACCACCACTGTCTTACAGGACATTTCTTGAAGCTGTTGACTCTTCCCTTGTGGGGGCAACAGCTCTGGTGGGGCCCCTTGGACTTGTGCCCCCCACCTGCCCAAGAACCATACATGCAGTGGATTTACATCCCCGAGGGTGTGAATCAGGAACTCATACAATTGACATCCACTGAATGAAAACTGAGTGAGCAGATTGCTAACAAGATGAGAAAAGCCATCCGTGGATGTAGGGCTATCAAGTAAGAAAACCACACATGGGGGTGGAAGGAGAGGCAGGCTACAAAAGGGGGCCCAATTCTCCTCCCATTGAAATCAGTGGTAGCTTTGTTGATGATATGGGAACAGGATCTGGCCATATGGCAGTTCTGCTTCTGCACTCTGCCTTGGGTGGTGCCTGTAATGTGTGGGAAATCCCAGGGCTTTCATAGGAATTAAAACAACTATGGAAAGTCAGTGCCATCTCCTTCATTTCTGCACTAGCCAGAATAATCATACTGTTGGCCAGAAGCTGGTTCCCAGAATGTGTTATTAACAGACCTTAAAAAATGAAAAAGCTCAGGAAGTCTTTTAAATAAAAGAATCTCAAATCTCTCAGCTATTAAGTAGTTAATACCCCATCCAGATAGAGTAAAGAGATTGAATTCTTTCTGGCTTTAACAAATAATTTAAGTATTTTTCAATCAATATTCAGCAAAACAGTGCATTACCAGTGATTTTCTTTCTACAAGTGTTAATAACATTCATCTCCTCTCCCCTCATCTAAAACATTTTACTTCTGTAGACACAAACTTAGCTGGCAAAAATCAATTCATTCCCAGTTTATTATAGTCCTAGCTCCTCACCACTTACTTAACTCATAGCAGAGTATCTCCTGTAAATTTAAGCACATAAACCACAGCAAAAAGCAGGTCAGGCTGTAACTTTTGAAAACAAGGCTCCAGGAGGTGAGGAGACAGAATTTCCTGGCTAGATGACGTAACACTTTATAAATAGATGAACAATCACTCTGAAAGCCTGTTTTCTTGTAAAGAAGGGAGGGGGGAAAGAACCTGCTTTCCTACCCTTGTTCAGGTTTCTGGATCAGATCCTCTAGGAAGGTGGGACGTAGCTGTCCTAGTTTGTGTGTGTTCTTTGGCCAGGTTTCCACAAACACACACGTAAATTACACAGAGGCTCCACTTATCAGCACAGCTGGCGTTTCATTCCTCCCTCCTGTTCCTGCAGCACACCCAATTTCCTTTGAAGTTTTAGTCCTTCAGTCTCCCACCGTGTATCAATCCAAGGTACAGGCTGAACCTTTTCCCTCTCAGATTTCTACCAAGTGAACAAATAAAAGCTGGTAAGGTCTGAGCTCCTGTTGAAACAGAATGCTTTTGTCAGCCTTCAGAAAGCCTAAATAAAAGATGGGATCTGCCAGTGACTGGTATGTAATGAGTAAACTCCTCCTCTTGGCTGGCAGGGGGAGGGTGTTGGAAAGATAGAGTGACTGTGAACAGACTGACTTCCTGCTTGGATGAATAGGAAGGTGGAGCTGCTGTGCTGAATTAATATTTTCAATAGTGTTATACACAAACACCCATGCATATACACAGACACTTAAAACAAAGGCTGCTCCAAGTACACAAGAGCCAAAATGCAGTGATATTTTGAACAAAAACTTTCTTTAAATCAGTTAAGTAACTACTATGGGCTTCAAATTAAAATCTGATTAAAACAGATAGGATAACAGTTGCAGTTTGTGTGATTACAAGATTCTCCTTCACTCCAGAGCTTCTGCGGACAAAGCAACCTCGTAGTGGTGCTAAAGTTATGGTTAAGGAGGCAAGGCCCTTTCATTTCAACTTTTAATTTTCAGGCGCTTACAGCTTTTCAGAACTTTACCCTCAGTCTGATTGTGTGTCTTTAGCTGTGTGCGTGCAGTTATTCGCAGTACAAAGGTAAACTCTTTAGGAAGTTTAATAGCCTATACCATAGTATAAATTGCTGCATACATGCCAGGAGGGTGTTACAGTTGCCATGGGAAATCGTATCCTTTCCTAAGTTTATTTTGATTACATTTTCAATCATAAAACGCCATTATCAAAGTTTTTAACATCAAATTATATTAAACACCACCCAAATTCTAGTTCCCTCTCCTTCAGTTTCTTTCAAATCAAAATCCTAAATATTGCAATGAAGCTGTTGGTTCATCATTGGGTGGGTACTCCCCTTTCCTCAAATGAGCGGGATGGAAAGGACTGGGTCACATGAAATTCTGGGAGCGCCACAGACCCAGCTCAGCTTCAAGTCAATAGAGGGCACTATGTTACCAGGAAGAGGAAGTGTTGTCATGAGGCTAAGAGAATCAGGCAAACAGCAGATGGGGGTGGGACTGCTGAGCATCCTGCGTCTTGCTCTCCTACCTGCCTCAGCCGAAAAGATACCAAGTTTTGTGCAACTGCTCAGAAAAGGACATATTGACCACAAATCAGAGTCTATGGTCATAGACAAGTTATTTGCAAATATGCAAATCAGTTCATTAAATTTGCCTAAAACATCCCTGGGAGCTGCACAGATCTTGGCAGCTACGGGCTGGAGGCTGTCTGCAGAGGGAAGGCCAGGAGGATGAACCTGCCAGCAGGAGACATGAGGCAACCACTAAAGCTGGATGATTGGAGGACAACAGAGAGCTGCCCCTCAACAAGACCAATGAAGGGAATGACCTCTGTCAGTGGGATCTACAGGCAAATGCTGAATTGCCTCTTAAGAGAGCCCTTGACTAAAGGAACCCCCCAGTTGCAAGCTTGGGAAGCCTCACAGGGCAACATGTCCCTTTCACCTCTCCTCTCCTTGGCTGCTGTGGGGGACAGGGGTTGGTCAAGGTAGGTCACTGTTCTTTTTCTGCCAGCACTCAAATCTGTACTTAGCAGAAGTGTATATTTCATGGGAGAAAAAGGACAAGAGTCATTCCAGCTCTTGCAGCAGAGTTCATGATACATACAGCATGCTACCAAATACCCAAAAGGGACTAGAATAGCACAGCACTATATGGACACCGTCTAGTGCAGGGGGTTACATTATATTCCATTGGTTTATTCCCAAAGAACTCTACAAGGCTGGTGGTGTCCACAGTACTACACCATGATATGACACATTTTGTTTTCCTTCCAGGAATGAAGAAGTTATTGGAATAGCATTTGCTAAAGTATCTCCGGTGATTTGAAAACCAACCTATGCCACTGTCCTTATATTGTCACTATCAGGCCAGCTCGATGAACTGCAACCAGTATTGTCAACTCACAGTTTGTTTTTTTTTGTGAGTTTGTGATATTTAGTGTTTTCAGTAAATCTCCAGTTTCTGGAATCATGGGATCACACAAGACTCTCGACTTTCTTTTTATTTTTTGAAAAGTAAGTTTCTACTCCTTGTGGTTGTGGAGAAATGCCTAATAATGTGATTCCTAAAGACACAGAAACCAGAAAGCAAGTAATAGGAACACCAAATATATTATTTATCTTCATGTACAGAACCTCGTACAATGGGGCCCCAATTCTGACTGGGGCCAGTAGGGGTGCCATTGTTGTAATACAAATAATAATTACTATTAATAAAGTGGTGTAAAGGAAAGGAGAATCAGATCCATTAAGCTTCTTGTCTTTATGCTTGTGAAGAAACCTTCTGAGTGTGACCCAATGGCAATGTTGTTTTTCAGACTACAGACAGCCTGTAGGGAGGCTTAGCCTCATTACCTGAAAGAGTGAAGAAACTATATGCATATTTTCTGGAAGAAAGGGGAAAGCAGAGTTCCCAGGGTCATATCTGAATTCCATACTTGATTGTGTTCATATTGTAATTCCATATATGTGCCTGTCTACACTTGCCTGGCTGTTATCATGTAATGATATTAAAGAGGTTGTTACAATGCTAATTTTAAAAAAGTTAGACCATACATAGAACACAACAACTACAGAGTTGATGTTGCCAAATCCACGCTTTCAAAAATCATAAAACTGGCTTAAAAATCATAACGTTTTTGTATATAAAAATTTTCTTCCTGGTTTCTGAGCCTTTAGGTCACACTTGAGATGCATTTTCAAGATCTTGTCTGCAAGCGCGAGGGCTAGAAATGATATTTTTTAAATGAAAGCAGAGACTCTCACATATTCACATGACTTCAGGAGCTGAGGACAAACACCAACTATCACATGACTCAGGATAAAATTACAAGGGTTGGTAACACCGTGGGGAGTTCATACTTCTCTGGACCGAGGTAGATGTTTGCATTTGCACTGTGTCCTAACCACAGCTTTGGCCACTGTTTGAGGTTGAGATGGCAGCCAGAACAGGCTGTTCTATAAAGTATCGGGTCAGTTATCAGATAATATCAAGTTCCACATTAATGAAGGAGCAGACCAAGTTGCACCAGGAAGTAATCATTTATTCATGTATCTCAAAGCAAATAATGTAGTGGTAAGAGACAAGTGTCTGCGTAAGATCTCCTACACCACCCACTGCACAGTCAAAGGCACAGGAGTATGTCAGGGATGGGCAGCACTCAGGCAATCCCAAACTGAGGAATGGTTCATTGGGGACCATAGCCAGCTGAGGAATGGTCCATTGGGGACCATAAGCAGCTGGTGTAGCAAGGCTGCCCTAAGCTGAGCTCGGGGGAGGAGTGGAACAAGAAGAGAATGAGACATGTAACCTCATGGCCCCCACTGCTGCTCCCACAGCAGCAGAGAGTCTGGGCCCATGTCTGCTTTCTAAGGTCACAGTCCATACTGATAGTCAACTACTTCCATCTATAAAACATTCCTGAGTGCCGACAGAGGCAGGCATGCTACATTATTCCCAAACCTTTGACTTTCTTGTGAACTGACTTGGTATTTATGAGTACCCAGGAGCTGTGAGTTTTTTTGCTCTACAGCTGGGAAGTATGAAGATCACAGGACTACATTATGACATGACTGTCAGGAAGGCAGAGAAATTATTATTCACTCTCAGGAAAGTTCATGACAATCTCATTAGTTGCTACTTCTGTCGCTGTAATAACTGAAGCAGCCTGTGGGCCAAATCCCAAGATCCTGACTCAATTTTTACCAGGTCATATTCAAGAAAACTTCCTCTGATGACATCTAAGGGCAAGATTCTGATACCCCTTTACATAGATGCAGAGTATTGGGTAAGCATGCAAGGGGCATGAAGACAATGCTGAAGGCTTTCTTGAGTCTTGTGTTACATTAAGGTTCCCACTGTTTTCAGTGAACTGGTTATTGCATCAGTGGGAGTTCCCCCTCTGTTTCACATTGGTCCTCTCCCATCACGAGACCAGTTTCCTCAAATGGAGGTTCAGGGCAGCCAGGTCTAAGGTGGACCTGCTCTTCATGTTCCTGTACACTGAATGTAAATAACTCTGCTCCACCGGTTTAACTCTGGTCTGAAGATCATAGAATCATAGAATATCAGGGTTGGAAGGGACCTCAGGAGGTCATCTAGTCCAACCCCCTGCTCAAAGCAGGACCTGCTCAAAGCAGGACCTTAAAAACTTCTAAGGAAGGACATTCCACCACCTTCCTAGGTAACGCATTCCAGTGCTTCACCATCCTTCTAGTGAAAAAGTTTTTCCTAATATTCAACCTAAACCTCCCCCACTGCAACTTAAGACCATTACTCCTTGTTCTGTCATCTGCTACCACTGAGAACAGTCTAGATCCATCCTCTTTGGAACCCCCTTTCAGGTAGTTGAAAGCAGCTATCAAATCCTCCCCTCATTCTTCTCTTCCACAGACTAAACAATCCCAGTTCCCTCAGCCTCTCCTCATAAGTCATGTGTTCCAGTCCCCTAATCATTTTTGTTGCCCTCCACTGGACGTCTTCCAATTTTTCCATATCCTTCTTGTAGTGTTGGGCCCAAAACTGGACACAGTATTCCAGATGAGGCCTCACCAATGTCGAATAGAGGGGAATGATCACATCCCTCAATCTGCTGGCAATGCCCCTACTTATACAGCCCAAAATGCCATTGGCCTTCTTGCAACAAGGGCACACTGTTGACTCATATCCAGCTTCTCGTCCACTGTAACCCATACGTCCTTTTCTGCAGAACTGCTGCCTAGCCATTCGGTCCCTAGTCTGTAGCAGTGCATGGGATTCTTCCGTCCTAAGTGCTGGACTCTGCACTTGTCCTTGTTGAACCTCATCAGATTTCTTTTGGCCCAATCCTCTAATTTGTCTAGGTCCCTCTGTATCCTATCCCTATCCTCCAGCGTATCTATCTCTCCTCCCAGTTTAGTGTCATCTGCAAACTTGCTGAGGGTGCAACCCACGCCATCTTCCAGATCATTAATGAAGATATTGAACAAAACTGGCCTGAGGACCGACCCTTGGGGCACTCCACTTGATACCGGCTGCCAACTAGACATGGAGCCATTGATCACTACCTGTTGAGCTCGACAATCTAGCCAGCTTTCTATCCACCTTATAGTCCATTCATCCAGCCCATATTTCTTTAACTTGCTGGAAAGAATACTGTGGGAGACCATATCAAAAGCTTTGTTAAAGTCAAGGAATAACACGTCCACTGCTTTCCCCTCATCCACAGACCCAGTTATCTTGTCACAGAAGGCAATTAGATTAGTCAGGTATGAGTTGCCCTTGGTGAATCCATTCTGACTGTTCCCGATCACTTTCCTCTCCTCTATGTGCTTCAGAATTGATTCCTTGAGGACCTGCTCCATGATTTTTCCAGGGACTGAGATGAGGCTGACTGGCCTGTAGTTCCCAGGATCCTCCTTCTTCCCTTTTTTAAAGATGAGCACTACATTAGCCTTTTTCCAGTCATCCGGGACCTCCCTCGATCGCTATGAGTTTTCAAAGATAATGGCCAATGGCTCTGCAATCACATCCGCTAACTCCTTTAGCACTCTCGGATGCAGCGCATCCGGCCCCATGGATTTGTGCTCGTCCAGCTTTTCTAAATAGTCCCTAACCACTTCTTTCTCCACAGAGGGCTGGCCACCTATTCCCCATGCTGTGTTGCCCAGCTCAGCAGTCTGGGAGCTGACCTTGTTCGTGAAGACAGAGGCAAAAAAACACTGAGTACATTAGCTTTTTCCACATCCTCTGTCACTAGGTTGCCTCCCTCATTCGGTAAGGGGCCCACACTTTCCTTGACTTTCTTCTTGTTGCTAACATACCTGAAGAAACCCATCTTGTTACTCTTAACATCTCTTGCTAGCTGCAACTCCAAGTGTGATTTGGCCTTTCCTGATTTCACTCCTGCATACCTGAGCAATATCTTTATACTCTTTCCTGGTCATTTGTCCAGTCTTCCACTTCTTGTAAGCTTCTTTTTTGTGTTTAAGATCAGCAAGGATTTCACTGTTAAGCCAAGCTGGTCGCCTGCCATATTTACTATTCTTTCTGCACATCGGGATGGTTTGTTCCTGTAACCTCAATAAGGATTCTTTAAAATACAGCCAGCTCTCCTGGACTCCTTTCCCCCGTCATGTTATTCTTCCAGGGGATTCTGCCCATCAGTTCCCTGAGGGAGTCTGCTTTTCTGAAGTCCAGTGTCCGTATTCTGCTGCTCTCCTTTATTCCTTGTGTCAGAATCCTGAACTTGACCATCTCATGGTCACTGCCTCCCAGGTTCCCATCCACTTTTGCTTCCCCTACTAATTCTTCCCGGTTTGTGAGCAGCAAGTCACGAAGAGCTCTGCCCCTCGTTAGTTCCTCCAGGACTTGCACCAGGAAATTGTCCCCAACACTTTCCAAAAACTTCCTGGATTGTCTGTGCACCGCTGTATTGCTCTCCCAGCAGATATCAGGGTGATTGAAGTCTTCCATGAAAACCAGGGCCTGCAATCTAGTAACTTCTGTTAGTTGCCGGAAGAAAGCCTCGTCCACCTCATTCCCCTGGTCCGGTGGTCTATAGCACACTCCCACCATGACATCACCCTTGTTGCTCACACTTCTAAACTTAATCCAAAGACTCTCAGGTTTTTCTGCAGTTTCATACTTGAGCCCTGAGCAGTCATACTGCTCTCTTACATACAATGCAACTCCCCCCACTTTTCTGCCCTGCCTGGTCTTCCTGAACAGTTTATATCCATCCGTGACAGTACTCCAGTCACATGAGTTATCCCACCAAGTCTCTGTTATTCCAATCACATCCTAATTCCTTGACTGTGCCAGGACTTCCAGTTCTCCCTGCTTGTTTCCCAGGCTTCCTGCATTTGTGTATAGGCACTTGAGATAACTCGTTGATCGTCCCTCTTTCTCATTATGAGGCAGGAGCCCTCCCCTCTCGCATTCTCCTGCTCATGTTTCCTCCTGGTATCCCATGTCCCCACTTACCTCAGGGCTTTGGTCTCCTTACCCCGGTGAACCTAGTTTAAAGCCCTCCTCACTAGGTTACCCAGCCTGCTTGCGAAGATGCTCTTCCCTCTCTTTGTTCGGTGGAGCCCATCTCTGCCTAGCACTCCTTCTTGGAACACCATCCCATGGTCAAAGAATCCAAGCCTTCTCTCTGACACCATCTGCGTAGCCATTCGTTGACTTCCATGATTTGACGGTCTCTACCCGGGCCTTTTCCTTCCACAGGGAGGATGGACGAGAACACCACTTGCGCCTCAAACTCCTTTATCCTTCTTCCCAGAGCCACTTAGTCTGCAGTGATCCGTTCAAGATCATTGGTGCCAACATGGAGAAGCAGGAAGGGGTGGCAATAAAGGGCTTGATGAGTCTCAGCAGTCTCTCCGTCACATCGTGAATCCTAACTCCTGGCAAGCAGCAGACTTCTTGGTTTTCCCGGTTGGGGCGGCAGATAGATGACTCAGTCCCCCTAAGGAGAGAGTCCTTGACCACCACCACCCGCCTCCATCTCTTGGGAGCAGTGGTCGTGGAACCCCCGTCCCTAGGACAGTGCATCTTATGCCTTCCAATCGGCAGAGTCTCCTTCTGTTCCCTTCCCTCAGATGTATCTAGTCCACTCTCTGCATTAGTACCTGTGGAGAGAACCTGAAAACGGTTGCTTACCTGTATCTGCATTGCTGGTACATGGACGCTCCCCTTTCTTCTTCTGGAGGTCACATGCTGCCAAATTTCTTCACCGTCCTTCTGTCCCCACTGCGCAGCCTGCTCTGAATTTTCAGAATGTTGTGTCCATAGTAGCATATCCTGACGTCTATCCAGGAAATCTTCAGTTTCTCTTTTGCAATGCAGGGTCAATACTTGTTTCTCCAGACCTTGAACCTTCTCTTCCAATATGGAGACCAGCTTGCACTTTGTACAGACAAAGTCGCTTCTGTCCTGGGAAGGAAGACAAACATGGCACATCCAGTGCAGGTCACAACAGCTGAATGCTCCCCATCCATATTACCTTCCTTCTATGAGCTTCCTCAGGAGTTGTAGTAACTACTCAGAGAAGCCGGCAAGATGTAAGCCTCAGTGGGCTCTCCCAGGTGAACTCCCAGGCAAACTCCCTCTGTTAGCTGTTGGGCTCTGAGATCTGCTGTACCAGGCACTGACTCATACTACCCAGCCACAAGGCTAATTAACTGTATATTTGACACTCTCTGTAGGAAACTGGGTAGCCTCCACCCTGACTAACTGGCTTCTAGTCTTCCATCTCCATAATTACACAGGAGTCTTTACTCTGGGGCTGGGTAGGTGCCATTTACTTTCTTTTTTTAAATTCAAAGCAAACTTTTTTGTTACTTTTAAAAAGACTAATTCAGAGTCTTATTAATTGCATTTATACAGACCCAACCCTTAGTATCCACCTTTCAAAATATTTGTTTTAAAGATTATGGCTTAAATCCTAATATTAAAACCCCCGACGAAGAGAAGCTACTTATTCACGGGAAGTCCTAGTCATGCTCCATCAGTGCTGCTCACACTGAGGGCTTCCTCCACTAAAACAGTTTAGAGCAGTGGTTCCCAAACTTGTTCCACCGCCTGTGCAGGGAAAGCCCCTGGCGGGCCGGGCCAGTTTGTTTACCTGCCGCGTCTGCAGGTTCGGCCGATCGCGGCTCCCACTGGCCACAGTTTGCTGCTCCAGGCCAATGGGAGCTGCTGGAAGTGGTGGCCCGGTGTGGTGTGGCAAGTGCTCAGCACCTCTGAAAATCAAGACCATGGGAGCTCAGTTTGGGTACCCCAAAACTGAAGGTATCTAAATCAGAGGCTGCTTTTGAAACATTGCCCCAAGGTGACACAACAAATTAAAAGAGGAGTTAGGCTCAGAGCCCAAAACCTTTTCTTCGGGGGTCTGAGATTGCTTTACAGACATTAGCTAGTTAAGGCTCCAAGCACCTAAGAGACAGATAGTAACAATTATTATTATACATACAGGTAAACTCAGTCATAGAAAGGTTAAATAGCTTGCTCAAGTTATGAAGCACCAGATTCTGCCACTCTTAATTATGCAACAGGTAATCAGTGGGGCTCCTTGCAGAGTAAGTTATTAATCAGAGCATGTCTTGACTACAGAGGCTATACTAGCATAGGTAAATCAGACTGATATGCCAGCATAACCATGATGTAAGAGCCAGTGGGACTAGAACATGGAACCATGAGGATTCTGGGTTGCTGATGCTTCTGTATCACCATTGGATGCTTAGGTTGGGTTTCTGCTGGGGGACCCAGCTAGGCTCTGCAGGACATACTGCCCAGCAGGGCCTGAGTGGCAGCCTGTGACAGGGTGCTATCAGCAGCACCCTGATCACTGACATAGCTACAGCCTGGAGAAGGCTGCAGGCCCAGCTGAGGGCAATTACACACTTTCTGGTGGGGGACTGTGAGCACCTGGGTAACAATCATTGAGTGACAAGGTAATTGGGGAGAATATATTGGGAGGAAACAGGAAGCAAAGGGCAGCCCAGGAGAAAGCTCAGAGGGTGAGCCTGGGCTGGGAAGTGAGGGCTGTAGGGAAGCCTGCATTACATGACATTGCTATGTAAGAGGGGAATAAATGCACACCTTGGTGAAAGATACACAGCCCAGTGTGTGTTTGTGACCATGAAACCTTCTGAACTGGCCAGGCAGTGAGGGTCACTGGGTAGCGAGAGAGATGTCCTGTGACACGACCCCCTTAACTGATTGGCTTATGTTCATATCTAAACCAGGAAGCCAGCGTAGGGAGCTGTCTGAGCAACAGTGCAGGCTGCCTGCTTGCTTTGCTGTAGACCCTAGACCAGTGGTTCTCAACTCTGGTCCACCGCTTGTTCAGGGAAAGCCCCTGGCGTGCCAGGCCAGTTTGTTTACCAGCCGTGTCCACAGGTTCGGCCTATCGCGGCTCCCACTGGCCGCGGTTCGCCGCTCCAGGCCAATGGGGGCTGCGGGAAGGGCGGCCCGCACATCCCTCGGCCCGCGCTGCTTCCTGCAGCCCCCATTGGCCTGGAGTGGCGAACCACTCCTAACTGCAACTTAGTAGCTGATCAATGCAGGCAGGCTGCCCATGGCCTAGCCATGACTCCCATAGTGTAGATGAGCCCTATACTGACAAAAGGGGGTGGGAGGGTTCTGTCAGTGTAGGAACATCACATCCCTGAACAGGCCAAACCTGAGTGGCACCAGGCTGCAACATCTGGGACAGGAAACTGGGCCCAGCCTTGTGGGACAGGTACCACCATTACTACAGGGTGAGTGCAGGGCAGGTTCACTCTCGAAACCCTCGCTGGCCTCTCCTCCACACCAGGCCAAGAGACGTGTATGTTTGCCTAGGGCCCTGCTCTCTAGAACCTTCCCGGGACCCAACATTTGAGAAACAGTGCTCTAGCCCTAACTAAATTCAAAGGCCTGATCAGACTATTGAAGGACTATAGCATTGGGATCAGTATATCTGCATTGTTTTGTGACTTGTAAGTTGCATTCCTGTAAAACAATCACTACTTTTGATTTCTTTGCAAAGTACCATAGCACTAAAATCCTCTTTTCACTGAGTGCTTCATCTGGTTGTTGGTGCCAGTGTTCTGTAACTGAAATCCATTGCCATCTATCACACTTAAATCCTCACGATGTTACATAACAAATTACCTCTATTGTCTCATGGAATGGCTCTGATTTTTGTTGTTGCCTCTTCAGTCTTGAGCATTCCAGTCTAATGTCCAGTTCACGCCTAGACATTGCTTCTGTATGACAAACACTTTATTTCTGTCACTGAGTAGAAAGCTTCAGGATCCATAACTACACCACCATTATATCTGGAAAAACAATCAATTGTGTGGTTTGTGACTGCTGCCACAACATTGTCTCTAGAAACTGCTGTGCCATAAATTCTTGCTTAATCCTATAAGACAATACCTAGCTACATTATGCCCTTAGTGCCTGTCTGATGCCTTCATGCAATGAGAACAATATCATAAATAAAATACACAGCACTGTAACTTTGAATGATCAAAGCTGTCAATAGTGGATGCATTTTAACGCTATGCCATAATCTTTTTCATCAGTTTATCAAAATGTACTGCCTTATGAATTGCTTTCGGTGTTCAAGTTTCTTGTAAACATTCAATATTAAACATCTCTATTAAATAACAGAGCATGGAAAATGTTAAAACAGCCATCTATACAATTGCAAAATGCTAATGACATGCTTCTTGAAAATCATCTTTACATATCTTAGCATATATTACAGCAAAAGAGGAAAATGTAAAATAAAACATTTGTTGCTAGATTTCAGGGTGTTTTCTTTCTTAACAATTTTTTATTTTTAAGTTAGCCCCTTTTTCTGGTGGCACACATTCAATAGATATCAAGCTGTAAGAGCTCTTATATGTATGAGCAGACATAATATTTGTAACCAGAAATTAATATTATAAATTGATATCAAAGGGCCAGATTTTACCACTTCTGCTCACTTTGAATTGTACTGTGTTCTGAGAGTTGTCCCATTGAAATCACTCTGATTAAGGGGGACAGGACATGGCCCTTACCCAGTTTGAGGACAGACATTCTTTGACTTACACTGTTAAAGATTAAAGGTTCATACTATTCAGTCTGCTTGCCATAGCTGTCTTGTGCACATTCTGCAAAATGAAAATAAAGCTGGTCAAATAATATTAGCAACTGGTTTAACTTTTGTCATCAATAATCAGATAAATTATTCACAACTATTAGATCCACCATTCAACCCCCTCTCTTGATGGTAAAGTAATATCCACCAACAAAATCATTTGGGATTTTTTTCCATTATTTAACCAGCTCTAGCTATGTAAACATGTTCAGCCCAGCACATACATTTAATGACAAAGAGTTTAGCACACTTTTTGTTTTTATAGACAATTACATTTTGTTCAAGGAATAAGATGCAGCTGCTTTGAGACTGTACTTTTCCTAATTAATTGCATCAACTCAAGAATGGGACCTGAGTGTCAGTGAAGACCTCAGGTCATTGTGGTCAAAAAGCTAAGAAGATTTCAGGATGCCTAAGGAATGGGATGGTGAATAAATATAGAGAGTATTGTAATACCATCACAGGGTCACCCGAACCCATGGAGCATCTCACAAAGTGAGCCTGCCTTAATTTTACAGCTGTAAATTGATATTCAACTTCAGTTGGCTGCCTAGGCTTAAAATTCCATGGCATAAAACAATAATCTTTCACTGGCTCAACGAAAAGGTGTAGTCAGAGTTATGCTCCTGACCAGGGAGGGACTCTTGGGATAAGGCTGGGGAGATCCTGTCCCAGCTTCACACAGAACTAGCAACTGGGAGCTTTTTATCTTGCCTGCTGGACCTTGATGGGCTTCAGCCAAGTCAGCCTGTCCCTTGATCTACTAGACCCACAAAGACCAATTCTCACTGGTTCTGCCAGTAGCTGATCTTATGTGGCTTCTCTAAACCTTCCTTGGAGGTCTAAATTTGCTGGGTTTTTTCCTTGGAAAGATACCTTCCACAGGCAGAGCATGCCAAGGTGGCGGAGCCTCTAGTAAGGGGCATCAGAGGCCTGGTACACCCTGTCACGATGCCTTTATATAACCAATGGTGCCCGCTCATCTGGATACATATGCTACGCTGATCACCGCATCTCAGCAAAGACACTGCAGAATTAATAGGGGTTCAGAGACGATTGATGAGAATGATCAAGAGCTTGGAAAAACTCTCATAAAAAGAGAGATTGAAAAGACTGATTGTTTACCTTAGAAAAGCAACAAGTAAAACTTGATAAAAGTATGTCAAATAATTAATCGTATAGAGAAGGTAGATTGGGAACTTGTGTTTTTCCTCTCTCATAATAAGAACAAGACAACATTCAATTAAATAAAAAGGTGGGAAATCCAAAACCTGATAAAAGAAAATATGTTTTCACATAATGTGTGATTAAACTGTGGAACTCTCTGCCACAGGAAGTTGTTGAGGCTAAGAACTTAACAGAATACTTAAAAGGTATTGGCCATTTATATGGATATCAAGAATATCCAAAGCTATAATGAACAACAAATTTTGGAAAGGATACTTCATGCTTCAAGGTTTAAGCCAATTTCTAAGTACTGGAGATCAGGATGAAACCTACTGGAGGGGGGCAAATTATCCCACTTCTGCTTTCTGCAGAGTTCTTTCATGTTTCTCTGGAGCCGCTAATAATAGCCTCTGTCAAAGACAGGATATGGAACTAGGTGGAGCTCGGGTCAGATGCAATATGGCAATTCCTAATGTTCCTAATGTAGGGGCCAATCCTGTTATTTTTACCCTGACAAAACTACTAATGATTTCGATAGACCATTTTAACACAAGTTTAATTCTTCCACTAAAGCATTTTCAAATAAATTGAAACTTCAAAAGATTGTTGTCTTTAAAGCCCAAAGCATGATTTGTGGTAAAGTAGTAAATCATCATTTAATTCTTTCATTGGAATCATGTCTGAATCAATGCTAAAGCTAAGACGAAATAGAAAGTATTCTGAGACTGGTTATAAAAATGATTTAGAGGCCTGATCATGTTCCCACCTAAATCAATGGAGTTCTGTCTTGGATTCAGTAGAACAGCAGCTAGCCCTATATAAATGGAAAGACTTTGCTATGAAGAGAGAAACTAAAAAGACTTGAGACTGTTCAGTGAGGAGATTAGTAAGAGACAACATGAGACAGGTCTAGGAAATAATAAATATCCTAGAGAAGATAAGTCAGGTGCTCCTATTTACCCTCTTTCAGAATACAAGAACAAGGAGACATCCAATGAAACTGAAAAACAATATATTTTAAACTAATAAAATACTTTTTCACATGGAACATAATTAACCTGTGGAACTCATTGCCACATGATATCACTGAAGCTGAGAACTTGTCAGATGCAAACAAGAATTAGGCATTTATATGGATAATGATCACATCCAGTTATATTCAATTGAATAATTTTTATAATGATTTAATATAGTATTTATATTGCAGTAGCACCCAGTGGCTCCAAACAGGATCAGGGCCCCGTTATGCTATATTCCTGACAAACAGGACCACTAGGAGGGTTGAGTTGCAAAAGGGGCAATTTCCCCCTCTCCCCTCCCCCCCGCAGCCTCCCAGTTGAGAGGACCCCCAAACCAAGTGGTGCAGCAACCTGGTGTGCAGGGTCTCAGAGGGGCAGCCAGGCTAAACCTGAGTGGTTCTGTGACCTTGTGTGCCAGGTCACAACACCTGGAGCAGGTAGCTGGGGCCAGCCCCACAGGACAGGAGCCACAGCCACAGGGTGAGTATGGTGTGGACTCGCTCTCCACCACCTCTCCCATCCCCGTGCACTGGGAACTTTTTTGGAAGGCTGGGGGAGCCTCAGTGTCCGATTTTGCCCTGGGCCCCCAAAAACCTCTGTGCAGCCCTGCTTACAAACACATATAAGACATGGGATGAAGTCCTGGCCCCATGAAGTCTGGGAGTTTTACCACTGACTTCAGTGGAGGCAATGTCTCAGCCATGGTCTCTGCCCTGAAGAGAAGTCCACTGTCTGTTAATGGGGGTTAGGAAAAGCTTCCCCTGGAGTAGATTAGTCAGTATTTTCCCATTGCTAGGTTTCTTGCACCTTCTTCAGAAGTGTCCCGTCATGGCTACTATCAGGGGTAGGACACTGGCGCAGATAGATCTGATCTGATCTAATACATTGCTATATTTCTGTGTAAGCAGATGAATGAAATATCTATTATCAATGACACATCTCAGATGTAGTGCAGTACAATGACATTTCCTATTATAATGAATGGCATTACAAGCTAGCTATAAATCAATCTCGAGAAAGTGAGTTCTAAGTTCAGGTGGTGGGGGGGGGTGATGACAATTTATTCCAAGTATACATATTCAGGTGGGCGTATAATGTTTTTTCACTGAAAAGTGTTGTCAAATATTTCCAAAGCAGATGGGTATCCTTAAAAAACAAAGAGCCAAACCACTGAAGTTATTTGTCAAATCAAAACTGAATGTTATAATCAACAAACACTCAGGGGAAAAGCTATTTCTGTGACAGTTTTTTACTGCTGGCGTGTGTTCCCTGATTCTTCCAGTATACACAATGTCATTCTCAGTGCAGTTGTGGGCCTAAACACCCACACATCGCTGCTGGGTACTTACCACAATGAACTCATTCTGCAGAGAACTATGGGCACTGGAATGAGTGCACATGCCACTAATAAGAGAGAGCAAGTTTTGCTGCTGTTTTTACAATTAAAATGTCTGATAGTTGTATATATTTACTTGGCCCTTTGATGTGGTCAGTGGAGCAGAAGAATATTTCCTCCTTGACGAATGTTCAGTTAAAAAATCTGTTTTAGAGGCAGAAACTGACAGGAAAACCACCAAGAGACGCTGTTTTTGTTTTTTTAAAAAAAAGTAGTTCCAAAAAATACAAAAAGCAGTGTGTACCATTGCCCAGATTTCAAATCAAACCCAAATATTTCCACAGTCATATCAGTTCCTGTAAGTATCTCCTATCCCTTTCCTCCCATCATATTCTTTTCCCTTCACCTCATACGGACCCATGGTGACATCTTGATAGGCCTAGGGTTGCCTGCTGAGCTGGCTGTCCATTTTAGATCTTATGGTATTGGTACACAATGCATTCTGGAGGCACTTCATGCTAGAAGGAGCCTTGGCCAACTCTGAGATTTGAAGACATTAGTGCGAGCAGAGCACAGTTCTCCCTCCAGGGTCTCAACATGAAATGTAGGGATAAAGACTGGGAGTCACTGATTTCTAGGCGAGGCTATCAGCCAGAGAATAGATTATAATGGGGGCGGACAGAAGATCAGTTTGGAAGGTCAGACTGGAAGACAAAAAAGAATCAAACTCAGGGGAGAGAGCATGGATGCCACTGAAGAGAGAAAAGTCTGGTTGGTGGAAAACAGGGTCTGGAGACAGGGCTTAGAGGGGGGAAATGTCAAAAAATTTGTTTTTTTGATAAGCATCAGCACTTGTCCAGCTGAAGTTTTCACATCCCTAAAATGAAGCTCCCCAAGTATAAACACGCGGTCAAGGCTCAATCAATAATAAATATAATCAAAAACTTCACATGAAAATGCAGTTTCTACCAAAACAAAAGATTCTTTTGTAAATCAATTACAATGATACTGCCATGTTGACCACAGCAAATGTAGCCAGGCTGTACAGGTGCTCAGGTTTATTCAATTAATTTTGTTTTGATCTGCTACTAATCTCTGAAGCCAGGTAGGTATACATTTCCATAGACTATAGGGTTGTTATCCATTAGCCAAATCTTGTGTCCCACGTTTGTAGGCTGAGGGAGGATTGCTTCGGAGTACATTATTACTAACGATTTTGCCTATCGCTATACAATGTAGCGTAGACAGGAAGGACTCTGAAACAACAGTCAGATTACTCAAAAATTTATCTGTCACTGCAACAGAGTTGCCTTCATCTCTGGGCACGGCAAGCATAGACCTTTTCCAATCTGTCAGAAAATAAAATTGGCTTTTCTTTTCCCAGGTAAGTTCTAGCAAGTCTAAGGAAACCTGTCCGAAGGACTGAACTGTTTCTTACGAAGAGTAATCATCTCCACCTAGTGGCCAAAAGCTAAATTCCTGGTGTGCTAAAATCCAGTACTCCAGTGTCAAGTGTGTGTTTTCTTCATACTGTCCATATCTCTCATCAGTAGCAGAGCCAGGTTTTACAACTGGCAGGAGGGTGAATGGGTCATTGGTAGTGGGCTGGAGAGCGAGCCCACCCTACGCTCACTCCAGGTGTTGCGATCTGGTGCACAGAGTTGCAGCACCTTTCAGGTTTGGACCAGCTGCCCTTCTGTCATGAATGAGTGGCATTGCAACATGGCATATGAGATCACAGGGCCACATGACCCCGTGTGCCAGGCTGCAATGCCCAGATTGGGGAGAGAGGCCCAGACCCACAGGATAGGAGCCACTACTTCAGGGTGAGTGCAGGGAACTTCATGTTCCAGCCCTGGGTGGAAATTCGTGACATAGACCTCCTTTTGTCAGTTGCAGAACACAGATGAAAAGGCACCACACATACACCTAAGGGCCACTGGGGGACGGTTGCCCCGTCTGCCCCCCATCAGTTCTGCCACTGCCTCTTGTCCCTAAGACTATCTGCCCAAGTCCCTTGGTGAGTTTTTAGAGAAATCATTGAAAGCCCTTCTTGTCCAGGCAAGCCTGAGCATGGCTATTTTATTTATGCTGTTCTGGAGGGGCTGAGGATTCTCCAGCTTCCCCTCTTTTGTTTCCCAAACTATGATCCTCAGACCTTGCACGGGGTTCTCAAAAATGCTTTAGAAATGGCATGCTACTTTCAGAAGTGTGACTCTCTCCCAACATTTGGATTGAGAAAAAGCCAAAATGTGTTGGTGAGCTTGAACTTGGGGCTCCCCTGATGCTGGGTAAATGCAGGAGATGCCCAGTCACCACAGTTTTATAGTGACCATACAGAACGTTTCTTGAGAAGCCAGGTCAGCCAAAGAAACCTGTTTGCTTTGGTGGGCTATGATCCACGAGCCCAGACAGCAGACTCACTATCTATTGGCTCCCTAAGAAGGCAGCCTAAACAGGAAATTCTTCTGATATTCCATAGCACCTGTCCCATAACTTTCTTATTCAAATAGAAAAGCCACATCCCAGTCACAATAAAGTGAGGCCACTGAAGACAGCCTGGTGACTGGCCCTGCAAACACAGCATGAAACTAGAGATGTTTCATCAAGGCCAACTTCAAAGCTCTGTTTGTAAAGCTTTGATAAATCCAACCTCTCTTTTAGGGCCTGATCCTAAGTCCATTGAAGTCAATGGAAACCTTTCGACTGGCTTCAACAGAGTTTGGATCAGGCCCACTAAGAACTTTTGAATTTTTCAGAATCATGAGTTTCAAGAATAGGCTCAGTCTGTCCTCTCTAGGTAAGTACTGGTATCTGTAAACATAATGGGATGCATGCTCCTCTAATTGTGTTTGCATGCACAGCTCCTGTTAGCAGCAATGGAAGCGGGGAGTGCACACTGAAAGGAGGTTCTACTCAGCTTAGCTTGCCTGTTGGTTTGTTTTTTCACAGCCTTCTGGGTATGAAGGGAAATGTGTTTCATGGTAACTCTGTCACATGTAGAAACTGCCGCCACCACCACCATCACATCACCTTGAATTACTGTAGACTACTGTTTGTTAGTTTCAGCAGCGATTTTCACATAGGCCCCTTGACAGAACTGTAGTCTCTATTCCAGAAGTAGAAAGCCACTGCTCCAAGCTATTTGGACAGCCTAGCGTAGAAGATTTTTTTTTCTCCTCATCAAAATACTGAGATCTAGACATGGAACCACTTAGATAAAGAGATAAAAACATTCCAGAAAGCCTAAACAGCAAAACCCAACAAACAATGTTAAAAGCATGCTCAGCACAGGACAGTTTCTTAATTTGAAAATGGAACAACGTTGAAAAAGCATCCGAGATGAACACTCATTACAACAGATGATAATAGATTATATTTTATTAACTGAAAAATGTATATAGTAATGTATAAATCCATGTCACTCACAGGGCAGCTGCTCTTTATGAAGGGCTAGAGACCAGTCTGCCTGTGACTGCCTTATGAAGGCCCTTCTTGGGGGTAACTGATTGTCACAGGTGGCTGATTAGTAAACAAGTACCTGGACCAAATAAAAGGTTACCCAAGCTTAGTTAGAGAAACTCCAAAGGGAGGCAGGAGGCTCCTAAGGGAAGCCTGAGCCTGAGGGCTAAACATGGAGCCTAGAAGGTGAGCTCTACCAGGACAGGGAGACTATAAGAGGAGCTTCTAGAGAGGGGAGCCTCCTAGTCAGAGGGCTTTACCACTCATCCCCCAGACACAAGCTAGCAGCCTGGCTTGGCAAGGACCAGCTGCTATACCTGGAGAAGAGTTGCAGTGGACAGATCTCCCCAAACTCTAGAGAAGGCTGTTACTCTGGTAGGAGCAAGAGGCCTAAAAGCTGGGGCGGAGACTGGAACCAAGAGAGCCCTGGAGCAAGAGCCTGGGTCAAGGTGAACACTGGAGTCAGATGTGGGACAGGAACTAAGAATGAGCTAGTCACTATGTTGGGATGAAAGTTTTGTTCATGTTCTGCGTTGACTCTTCCTGTTAATAAATGAGACCCTCCACAAGGAGGTGCTCTGAGCACTTTAAATGGCTGATTAGCTTTGTTGATACCTGGGCGAGGGGAAGATCAACTAAGGCTTCATCTGCCACATTACAGCCACCCACAAGGGGACATGCTGGGTCAGACTGGAACAGTGACAGTCCAGTACCAGTTCTAGAGGGTCAAGGTTTTACACAGAGTCCAAGGAGTCTGACATCTTAGCACTTCTGAGAGAGAGATTCTCTTACGGATGCGTGGCTAGGGGACTGGTAATGGGATCCAGAGTCTTTCCACTTTTAGGCACTGATTCTACCAAAACTTGTACAAATGTAGAGCTTTATGTACATGCACGTCTGTAATGTGCATAAAACTGTTTGCAGGATCCAGGCTCGAAGTTACTCATTCTGATGCATCTCAAGTTGGTAATATCCAAAAGCTGCTACTTTCTGATAGCCATTCCGTGGCCTCTATACAGTTACAATATGGAGGAGGGACACTGATTGTACAAAGCTATGTTCCAATAGGCTGTGTGACCTTAACTGTGGACCAACTCCTGCTGCTAAGTCTTGATGGCCAAAAAGAAGGAAAATCCCTATGTCCACTTTAGAAAATAGGTTAAGGCAAAAAAAAAAAATCTTAATATTAACCTCTCTCCCCCATCTCCTTTAAAACATTTTTCTAGAATGAAGATAGAACTATTGCTCTTAAAATATTATAGGCTTTAGCTGCAATAGCATTCAAGGCCTGTATTCCTCTCCCGCTTGTTTACCACACTTCCAGGCACTTCCACCTTCTTTGCCCCCTCTCCTTTCAATTAGTTTTTTAATGTAACAAACTGAATTGGGAGATGGGAGTTAGCTCCCCATTCAACTGCCTACGGTAACGTTTTGCTTAGACTCAGCCTGGCTCCTTTTCCAGTTCTGCTGAGCAAGTTTTCCTTTGAAGCTTTGCCTGGAGGGGGACTGACAGTGGGATTTCAAAGGGAAAGTAACACACACCTCTGCAGCCTGGCCGTGGTGCTCAGAAGCACTAGTGAAGCAGCCAGGCTGAGTTTCAATGGAATGCAGACTAGCCTGACGCTGCACAGCTCAGCTCCAGTTAGAGACAATTTTAAAGGAGTCTGAAAGGGGAGAAAGGTAGGAAAAGGCTGCAGGTGTTTTGGGAAGGGGGAGAATAAGCTGTCTCTACCGCTCCTCTAGATACTCTTGCTGGACACAACTGGTTAAAAAAAGGTCCCGAACCTGTAAGGAGCTGTGAGCAGGGGGGTCCTTGCACCCATTTGGAACTGCATTAACTTAAATAATTGGGGTTCCTCATGGGCTTGGCCATCTACCTGCAGGGTCAGAAATGCTTCCAGTACTGTTTAAGCAATAGAAAGTGGAGTGAAAATGTCTCTAGAACTAGACAAGCTTTGCAGAAAAGGCAGCCAGGCACCCAAGGCAGGAAAGAAGAAAGAAGGTCCTGCCAAACCAGGGAACCTGGAGGAAAAAGAAAAACATTTGAAGAAATGTAATTTTATAACAAATATTTGAAATAGTGAAAAAAGTGTTAACCTTTTCTCTACTCTATTCATTACATCCTACTATAAGATACTTTTCACAAAGGCAGGATTATGATCTGGTGCATAAATCCACCCCCTGAGTGGGTTAAAGACTTAAGGAATAAAATGTAGCAATTGTACCAATAAAGGGGTTGCCTTAATACACCCCTAGAGAGGACAGCAGGGGTGAGAGCTACATGGGGCATCCCCACATGGTCCCTGCAGGGTTGGTGGAGAGTGCAGGAGAGGAGTTCTCCTTGCAACAGCTGCCATGGTCATGGCAATACCCATGGCTCAGCAGTTATCTGAGTGAAAAGCAGCCAGAGGGCTGAAAATGTTAACAACCAAAACCATTCTTAGCATTTTTGGGTGGATCTGCAAAAACAGTATTTTACTGCCCCCTGCCCCAAACGCAACAGACTCTTGACTGCCATCACCACACAAGGCTGCACAGGGCTGGCCTGGGGGCTTGGGGAAGGGTCAGCAAGGTGATTCTTTTCAATGCACCACCAATGTAACTCACTCACTCTCCATAAAGACGAGCATTGGATTTGGGTGAAACTTTAGGACCCCTCTCCCCAGCCAGCCTTCTGATGCCAAAGGGTAGCCCAGCTGCTTGTTCCTCCCCCCACTAGCAATCTGTGTACAGTTTGAGAAGCACAGCTGAAAAGCACTACAGAAGAGGTAGGTATTTTTGTTGTAATTTGATGAGGTCTTCTCAAGGAGGAGGGCCAGAAATTTACATTTTTTAAAAAGAGACAGTTGAGATTCTCCTTCCTGGGCCAGAAAGGCTGATTTTGTTAAGCAGGGGCTGATGTGAGTCCCAGCAACCCCCTGTACGAAAGGGGATTTAACAGAAAATGACTGTGGGGGAAGCACAAAGACAGGTTGTCGCCAATGGGCAAAGTGAGCAGTAAAATGACAGTGTTCTGTTAACAGCCCAATCCAACTCTCACTAAAGCTAATAGGAGAATTTTCATTGACTTTAGCAGGAGCTGGATGAAGCCCTCATCAAAATGATGTTCATGATAATAACAAATCCTCTCCGAAGTGTTTAGATAGACAGGTGAGTACCTGTCACTGACATTAAGAGAGAGAAATCAGGAATAACACATTCGGAGAATAACTGTGACAGCCCCAAATACTATTTCAGTGTTTCTTTGAGACACCACAATTCAGATAGGGGTTTGGAGAAGCAATTATGCATTTTTATGGCTTTAAATTAGAATTTGAAAAATTATGCATGTCCTGTGTCTATACTTGAGCAGCCTCAGGTTTCAAGATAGCCCCAGCTTAGTCATATTGAATTTCCTCAGCTCCAGCCCCTCTGGAAAATGCACACTGCATTGCTTCAGTTTTTATTCTAGTTCTGAAATTTAGCAACTTTTCCCTATCTGAATGGACAGTTTAGTAGAAGTGGTGATACCGACCCACCCTGCTGAACCTCCAGATGCTAAATGATACAAAAGAACACTGCGTAGAATTTCCATTGAGGTGCTCTCCCATGAAAGGAGGCACAGATTTATTTTCTTCAACTTCCATAGCTTAATTTTATTTTACTTACCTTCACTAATTTGACAGCAGCTTTGCTTTTAATGCCACTTCAGCATCTGCAGGACTTGGGCTTTGTGCACGAGCAGAAGCATATTTTGCAAACGAGCTCAGTTCTTGAGGTTTGAAAATTCAACTCTCTCTCTTTCTCTGTGGACTTCACTCCAGAGCTGATACTGAATCCAGAACTAGGGGAAGGTTCCCCTAATGCTGGTATCAACTGGAGTGGAGGGGACGAGCACATAAATGCCCCTCCCATCCCAGAAGCAGTGGGAAAGGTGGTTGGAAAGGTTCCTTTAGTTCACTGCTTCCTAGCTCTTTTATTAGAACTATGGAAACCATTGGTAATGTTGCTGGGGTGACTGGAATTACTCTGCAACAGATCCAAGACCCTACCAAGAAGATCAGAGTCAGTTCTTGGTGATGGGCATTCATGTGTCATTAAATCAAAGATATGAAAGGTGGGGTCTCCGGGGTCTATCTTATTCCCCATATTGTTAAAAGGGCCTTCTTGGTTATAGCTTTTCTAAACAGGGGACAGAGCATCACTCACAAGTGGATCATTAGAGCTGGGTGGGAAACTGTTTTCCTGTCCTGCAAGAATTTTTGAGATTTCAAAAAATTTCCCATCCTGAATCAGGACAAAAAGTTGATGTCTAAAATTTTCCTAAACCAAAAGTCTGAAAAAAAAATTCGCATCAGGTCAGTCTGCTCCCCAACTTTCTTGTTCTCTGACTACAATAATTGCATCAGCACTGTTGAGATGTGGAAAGCCACTTGTAGCTGAAGCTGTGATTGCTAAGGTTACCATCTGGCTAGGGTTAAGGTCTTTAAATGCAAAAGTGTAGCGTACCAATACCTCTGGGGAACTAGCCATCGTCATCTATTGCTTTTAATTTTTGTATTACTAAAAAACAGTCTGTAAACCAATAGTTAGTCATGGTAGCTTGATATTCAAAGCATCACAACCTACAAAATGGGAATAATCTATTAAACAGATACCATAAAGTTTGATAGACCTGGAACTGAAAGTTACTTTATATTAAAGTTCTCACCTTTAAGTTTCCAAACATTCACATTACTTCTGCATTTCAAATATACCTGACCCCCTTTCACACCTGTCACTCTGACTCATATAGATCCAAATTCTGCTCCCACAATCATGCTTCACTGAGTTTGTACAAGAGAAACCATGGACAGATGAAGTGAGCTGTAGCTCATGAAAGCTTATGCTCAAATAAATTTGTTAGTCTCTAAGGTGCCACAAGTACTCCTTTTTGTTTTGCGGATACAGACTAACAAGACTGCTACTCTGAAACATGGACGGAATATGGCCTAAAAGAAGTCAACTGATAAATGTACTTTTTCTCATGCCATAAGACATGCACTAATTTACTGGGGGTCTTACATTACACTGTTGGTTATGTGTTATACAAACATTGACTGGTGCCAAGGGAAACAGCCATAAAATACTGCCCAAGGCAACAGTATCTTGTCCAAAGCTAATACGCAAAATAAAAGGAGTGGTTGGTGGGCCTGACTGCTCCTCTAGCTCGTAGATGCTCTTTGTTAATGGAAGGCATTTAAGGAGACAGTTGGAGCCTTTCCCTGCTGAGGGACACTGGGGGAGCTGGCTGACTCTTTTTAGAGGAGCCTTGCAAGGGGGAAATGGCTGCCATGTTTGTTGGCCTTTTCAAGACCATCCACAGGGATGTCTATGATGCCCTTGACATTATCCTATTGTGCTCTCATGAGGGCAATAGTACAAATCTCATCTGATCATGCACCCTATAAACAAGAGTGGATATAAAACTCAAGGGTAAATAAACAACTGTACAATTAATACGCATCAGCAATCAGTTTGGAAAAAGGCATGATTGGAATCATTAAGTTTAGAACTTCATTTTGGGGCAACTTGAAGCTGAAGAGCCTTATTGTATCTCTTTAAACGAACAGTCCTCAGCTCTTCTCCTCAACTGGCAGAGAGCCTACGGACCTCAGCATATCACTTTACTCAAATGCTCCCAAATCTTAGTAATACTGAAACTATAAATGACCACAGCTGACAGAAATAAGAACAAAATAAATTAAATGTAGGTGAAAGAAAAATTATTTTGTCTCTCTTGTGATTTCATTAATATGATTTGTTTCCTTTTTTCCAGTGGTCTGTGCTGAGCTGGAAAAAGCTTTCTTGGTGCCAAATCTGCATCTTGTATGATTTTCAATCCATGTTATTTTTATATTCCTTCTTTGGCAGTCAAGGCCCTTATAAGTGACTGCCAGTTCTTCTTCAGCCTTCCCTATCCAAGATACACCATACACTAATTGGGCACTAAACTCTCTGAGCTGGTGTCCAAGGAATGAGGCTCATGGGATTTTTTTTCATGCAACATATTGTAATGCCCAGATATTATGAACACTCACATATATTGGAGGTTTTGCCTCTCACATTTTAACAAGTAAAAATTACTAACTTCACACATCTGTGTTTCTGATCTCCTCAGAGATGCCATTAACAACCCCCGCCCCCTCCCCCACTAGTTTTTAACCTGAGCTGCCATTTATTTTCCGTACAGGGCACAATTCACCCTGCAAGAAAGCAGCCAAATGTGCTCTCCAGAATGCTGCATTTCACCTTGCCGCTAGTAAAGCAAAGCCTTTCTACAGGCTGAAGAACAGAATGTGCTTTAAGGGCCTGATCCAAACTTCCTTTGAGTTCAGAAGGTTTGGGATGAGTCCGTAAATCTGTGTCACTAGACATATTGTGATCTAAAATGGAGTACAGCACAGAACAGTTTAACAGCAAGCTTCTCCACCCAACAATGTTAGGCTCAGCTAACTTTACCCACTTTCTGGAGGAAGAAAATAAAAGTATGATTCTTAATTATACCTACACGTTAGCCAAAAAACCCCTCATATTTTTAAATATAATTTATTGCAGCAGTTATAATAATTCATTAGAACAATGGGGCTATTATAAACAATCTACATAAAGTGACCATATTCATGACATTACACACTTTTGTTTTAAAACTAGCCATAGTCAATTTATCTGTGTTTCCCTGGTCCAACCAGCTCTAGCCCCTTTCTGGGTGAGGGACTGAAAATCAGAATCAGAATTCTGTTTTTTATTTTGATATTTATATTCTACACCACAGATCATAAAAGACCTAGGTCTTTTTTATTTTTACAATTTGTTCTCCATGTGGTGTTATTTTTGGTTGAAATTTGGATTCTAGGAGAGTTTTGTAAAAAAGAAAACAAGCACTAATGCTTTTTTAACTTAATGCAGCCATTAGAAAACATTTTTCAGCACTTCTTTCCATCTTCCTTTTTAGCTTTCTCATGATTTTTGATCAAGAACTTTTATTGTTTTTAGGGATAAATGCTACTTATCAGACAAATTGATGTATAGGTTCTGGACTGTAGATCTAATCCTATTGGCTTTCCTCTTAGACAGAGGAACTTTTATAGTGGCTGGGGGCAGGACGTAGAAGGCTTATATCAATATGTGGAAGGGGAAGGTTGTAACCACAGTCTGGAAAGGAAGGGACAGAGAGGAACCAAAGGCTTGTAGGGCTTATGGAAGGCTCTCACTAGAAATGACATCACCAGTAAAGGAGGAGCTTGTCTTTATCTATTGATCAATCTCTTGTCTAACTATCTGTCTTTATTTGGCAGATGTTGGCTCAATATATTTCTCCTATCACTAGTATGTCCCAATCACACAATTGAAATCCATAGAAATTTTTTCATTGACTTCAGAGGGAACAAGCCCTCACTTTGAATTCTATGGGCCATATGCTACTTTCAGTTATTCAAATATAAATGTGAAATAAGTCAATTGTCTTCAGTAGAGTGACTCCTGATTTACGCTCGTGAAACTGAAGGCAGAATAGGGTTGCACTGATAAAGCTTCCTGTAATGTTGCCTCCTGAAAAGTATAATTCTCTCTATGGCAGGGGAATATTTCTCCTTAAATGAACTAAGATTTACTTCATGGGAGTCCTGTACTTTTCAGTGGACAGTGAACTCACTTCCTTTTACTTTGTTTACAGATGTATGGGAGGTTTTTTCCTCTGCCATTCCCTTTTCCAGGAGCAAGGAGACAATGAGACATTGTTGAATTTTAAACATCCAGGTTTCTGTTTCTTGTCTTGCAGCATAATGAAACCACTCAGACACTGTGAGAACTGCAGTGATGGTTGAGGGGAAATGGCAAAATTTAGATGAAATTTCTTAGAGAAGTAGCAGAAGTTGGATAAGGCAAGCTAGAAATGTTTGCATGTTAAAAAAATACAAATTAAACAGAAATTATCCTGGTTAGAATATTGGAGGGATTTGGAAAGACAAGCAAACAAAATGTAAAAATGAAGAATATTTTCTAAGTTTCTTCTGTTGTCCTTTAATAAAGGCCAGATTCTGATACACATACTCACATTGAGCAGGATCTAACGCCAGGGGAAGACCCACTGAAATTAATGGGACTGCTTGGGGGAGGAGGGGGACCAGGTGCTAGTCACCATGGCTCAGAACTTCACCATAAGCTTCTCCAGAGAATAATTCACAAAGACGATTATGTTTATGACTAGGAATCACATCACTGACAGTGGTTATCAAAGATCTAACCAGTGCCCAGGACAACACAACACTGTGGGTATTTCCTATGGTTTCTTGAAGAGAAGTTCAGCTTTTAAAAATAAAACAGCACATTACACCAAGTGTGAACAGCTCTGGGAGCAGGTATAGCCTTTTCAAGTGTGCTATGTCTTCTTCTTATCTGCGGTGGGCCTGTTCCTGGAGAGGCTCTGTGTGTACCTTTGCCAGTGACTGACTTTAGGGATAGTTTTGCACACTGAGCACATGCAGGACCTGGAGGTATGTTGGGGCCTGGGTCTGCAAACATTTACTCCTTTGTGTGTGTATTTAGGAGCTCCTGAATGGCGTCCCAAAGAGCAACCATTTGTGCATGAGTGTTTGCAGTAGGAAGCCCCTAGTTCAGCAGAGGGAGAATATTAGCACACTTAAAAAATTAGTGATTTTACTGCTATGAATGTTCACATGGAGCAACTACTGTCCTCCTATGCATCCTCCTAAGTAACTTTCCTCTGTAAATCACTTTGATTGTGTTACATTTTCATCTTTTCTGGCCTTCATCAGGTCTGTTCTCTGTCTCCCAGTGACAGGAGGCAGGAAGCTCTGAGGGTCCCCTTGCAGAGTGTGCTGTGCACTCTTCTATTGGGGGAGTGGCATTGATTCTTTTCATGGGGGACAAAAGGTGTGGCCCTCAAGTAGCATGGATGGCCCTAGGGTATGGGGCTGTTGAAAGGTAATATACTGCACTGGGTGTGTTATCCTTCAATGGAGCAAATGAGATGAGGATTTTTGTCCCTGGCCCACTCTCCCTCAGCCTGCCCAGTTCATGTCCTGCACTGCTGCTTGACAAAGAGGGAACAGTGCTGTAGATGTAGCTGGATTCCCTTTTCCAGACCAGAGGGGTGAGATCCATGAAAACAAAGTCTTTCCATGTATGGATCAGGGGAATATGATTGGGCCTTCTCTTTCTTTCAGCTTAGTGAAGGCCTTTGAGAGCCTCTGGTGAAAGCTGCTAGATACAGTAGGTGCAAAATATTACTCTTATTGTTAGTTTCACTCTCCTTTTCTCTTTTTCCTTTTCTCGTTCCTTTTTCCTCTTTTCTGCTTCTCTCTTGCAGCCCCTCCCCTCTCTACTTCTGATTCTCCCTACCCTTTTTTTTAGCACTTTTTCTATCTATGTTTCATAGATTTACAGATATTAAGGTCAGAAGGGACCATTATGATCATCTAACCGACCTCCTGCACAACGCAGGCCACATAATCTCACCCACCCACTCCTGCGAAAAACCTCTCACCTATGTCTGAGCTATTGAAGTCTCAAATTGTGGTTTAAAGACTTCAAGGAGTAGAGAATCCTCCAGCAAGTGACCCGTGCCCCATGCTACAGAGGAAGGCGAAAAACCTCCAGGGCCTCTTCCAATCTGCCCTGGAGGAAAATTCCTTTCCGACCCCATATATGGCGATCAGCTAAACCCTGAGCATATGGGCAAGATTCACCAGCCAGATACTCAGGAAAGAATTTTCTGTAGTAACTCAGATCCCACCCCATCTAACATCCCATCACGGGCCATTAGGCCTATTTACCATGAATATTTAAAGATCAATTAATTACCAAAATCATGTTATCCCATCATACCATCTCCTCCATAAATTTATCGAGTTTAATCTTAAAGCCAGATAGATCTTTTGCCCCCACTGCTTCCCTTGGAAGGCTATTCCAAAACTTCACTTGTGTTCTTCCCTTCTGCTGGAACCCTTCTTTCTCATCTCCAGTCACCCACTTCTTTCATAGTGTATTAAGTCTAATGCATCCTGACAATCTAACTGGTTTTAATGGTTCCAGTAAATTTATCTAGACATTTCAGAGAGCAGTATACATTTAAACCAAGGGCCTTTTCAAAGGCTTCATAATCCATCTTCATCCCATGTATTTAATACAAGAGCCATATGTTTTTGTGACAAATATATTACTTTGCATATGTGGATATTTCCCCAGCCATTACATAACAAACGTGTGTTTGGATATCAGTTGTCATTTGCTTTCTGAGAAGTCATTTAATTTCGTGTTACTTAGAAATAATTATACTTTTAAAATACATCAAACAATTGTCATCTAAGGTTCTCAAAATGCCTTATGAATGTTAATTAAGCCTCAACACCCTAATGAGATAGTGATTGTTTGTTGGCTTCATTTTACAGAAGGTTTAAAATGATGCACATATAGGTTAAATGTTTGCCAAGATTAAGCAGGGAGTTGGTGAGAGAGCCTGGAACAGAACCCAAGAGTCATAACACTCATCCCCTTGCTCTCACAAACTAGACCATGCTCCTTCTAATTAAAAAGTTGATGTTTCCATGAAAGTCACATCTAGCAGAGGTCCAAAAACTGATACCTGTGGAGCACAAAACAACACTTTCTCCCAGCTGAACATCAGTATTCCCTGTATTACTATATTGTTTTGTTCTTAAGTTAACCATTCCTTAGTCAGTTGTTCATCATTCTCATTTGATATCCTTGATGCTTGCTGTTCTTTGAATGAGCAGTACATTTTCTTTCCTAAAGAGACAGCTAGTTTGATGTGACTTGTTTCATTGATTTAACAGCCACAATCCCCAGAGTCATCATCATCATCATCAACACTCCTAATGACTATTTAGAACTTCTGAGGCTCTTAGGCTACTCACAGCAAGTTTACTAGAAAACAGTACCCACCTTATTGTGATTTAGGCTCAGATGTAGCAGTTCTTACTCAGGCAAAACTCCCATTGACTCACCTATTGCAGTCTTAGCTGAGCAGGGACTGCAGGATCAGTCTCTGGTGATACAGCAGTCACATGGAGGTTAGCGGGGGAAGGCTCGGGAGAAGTAAGAAGCAAAGTTTCCTTTGTTCTCAGTTAAAGTATTGAGCAAAATGTTAAAGTCATACCGAAGGTGTTGGTGTCCCCTGCACTTTTCTTCATATCAGATGTATGTGTCTCAAGAGGCAAGTGGACAGAGACTTGCACTGATTTAAATGGAGGGGGAAAGGTTCTCACACTGATTCAATTAGGAGTAGTATATGTTGTAATATAGCTTCAAGGGATAACTGAAACTTTCTGAGAGTGCTTCTTCCTCCTCCCTCCCCCCTCCCCCCCCGTAACCTTTTGGTTGCTGCCACATGGAGCTCATTTCACATTTCGACTATAATGTAAGTGATATAGAAAAATAATTCTCATATTGTGTCAGAGCCACTGGGGCAGAATACACACATGTGCTCCTCCCATTAATCATAGAATGTAATTGCTCTTAAGGCACTTTCCCACAACTGGGTTTCCAGTAGATGGAGCTTCTTTTCGGTTTCTAAATAGAAAGTAATAGATTACTAACACAGAAAATCATCATTCCATTCAGCTGTCTGGGAGAAAGCAAATACAGTATGAAAAGTATAAACATATCATCACAGTTGTTCTGTTAGTTAATAAGTGACACAGAGGATAGCATAAACAAAAGAGACATTGCTAAGTGCATGCACTAGTATAAATCCAGATCCTCAACTGATATAGCATAACTCCATTAACTTCAATGCAGCGACTGACACCTGCTAAGAAACAGGCCCCTCATGTTTCTCATAAGCAAAAACTTTCCTTTAACTTTAAGAACAAGTAATATTCTGGAAAAAAAAATCATAGAACTATTTGACTGTAAGCTCTTTAGGGCAAGGAGTGGCTCTTACTATGTGTTTGCAAACTGGGGTCCTAATCTATCTTAGGGCCTCAAGGTATTACTGTAATACAAGTAAATAATGGCTAAAAGAAAAACAAAAGCATTTCCCATAAGCCAAATTTTCAAAAGAACCCTCTGATTCCGGATTCCCAGACTGTGGTACGTTGGACCTAACTTTCTGAGACTTTAAGTTCCCAAGTTTCCCATTGACTTTAGTTCGAGTTGAGTGTGCTCAGCACTTTTGAAAATCAGGCCCTGAACAGCTCAAGTTTGAAGGCCTCACTGTTGGTAGACACTTGAAAACTCAGGCCCCCAGATTTTTGACTAATGTGGAAATGTTTTAGCAAAGTCCTCTTCATAACATAATGTCTCCATACTCAGATTTTCAGTTTGCACACTGTAATGCACTGAGGGTGAAATCCACTACTCCACTGTAAAACCTGAGCAATTGGGCTCTATTCAGGAAAGGTGGCTGGGCTTTATATAGTCTAGCAACATAGTTATATATCTTCCTCTACGACACCTCACATCACAAAGGTGAAGTTGATGTCATTCACCCGAGAGCCAGGATGCAGCACTGCAGCCTACGGACTGGACCGGTGGTTGCAACCTTTCTGTGCCCCTTGAATGGGATATTGGAGCCACGAGAGCCACATAGAAATGGATCCTGTGGCTCTTCCCCAGGCTTATCTCATGCCCATCCCATTATAACACTGTGAGCCAGCCCACGTGAAACTGACACAGAGACTCCTTCTCCATCACAAGCAGGTACACAGGCAAGCATTTACAATCCCAGTGTGAAATTAAGTTGCGCAAAGGTCCTTTCTCTGACTTTGACATCATGGATTAATTTAAGACCAAAAGAATAAAGGATTTTCATCTTACTTCATAATAAATGAGATTTCACTGTATCTCGAGTTTCCTAGGAATCCACTGTACTTGGGTTTTTTAATGAATTTTAATCATTCATTTATTTTACAAATATGCAATTCCTTTTTTAAATAAGTGGAGGTAGTTGATTATGTTATGGGAACATCAGAATTCACATAAAATCATTTAAAAGAGTGGTTCCAGAATAGTCTCGTCACACCGCGAGTCCTTCACTTGGCTTATTTTGTATTTTGTTATATGAGTTGTGGCTGTAAACTAGCAGCTATTCTCTGTTTGCAGATTCATTAATGCAAGTAGTAAAGAGGATATTTTCCATTGCCCATATCTTCTTTTCCTCATTTGCATCTCAAGCCACCCTAAACTCTGATTTGATCAAAATCCGTAGATTGCTAACTGACTTGCTTTGGGTCTAAGAAACACAAAATGAAGATTACCACTAAATGGAAAACTCCATACCTTGGCTTATAGGTACTTAAGACATTTTTCTAAAATGTAAAAGGTCCCATTACACTTAAGAGAACTCAGTCATAAAAGAACGATTATTTTAAAACCTCTCTATCACATGCTTGTCTTTACTGGAAGAATTATCCATTGAAGACTACTCATTTAAATCTTTTGTAAGTCAACAGTGTTCACTTTGCATGTTGATTTGTTGGTGTTTAATTGATTAACTTTATCTCAAAAGCAATCAATGAGAACAGAGCTAGGCCAACTGGCCACTTTTGAAAATCCCATCTTCAAACTGTTCACATTGCTAAAATGCAGACATAGATGCAGCTCTTGGTATAAAGGCAATGGTTTAGGATAAAGACATTACATATGTGATTTTTTTAAACAGCGATTTGACTTAGAAAAAAGTGTGAGAGACAGACAATGGTGTCACAAAGGGTATAATGAAGTATGGTGTATTATTGCCACTTAACACTATAAAATATCAAAAGCTAGACGTATTATCAAAGAGAAAAGAAGGATATGTGAAAGAAGTGAAGGTGAGATTAAGAAAAAGAGAGGACTAGCACAACAGTGTACAGTTCAACATCCCCACTGATCCAGAAGTTTCAAGATGAATTAAATCCTCATATAGTCTAGAAGAAATTTCCATCCATCATGATATTCCTCAATATTTTCTTATAATCAATACATCTTGTAAGCAGCTGTGTCCATGTCCAATAATGGGCAACAATTCATTCTTTTGTGTTGGAAAATGATCTCTCCAATCTCTAAAATATTTTTACGAGCAGACATACATTAATCCACTTCAGCTCGTATAAGAAAAACCTAGGATAACTTTGACATGACTTCACACATAAAAAGATGTACCAATAGGCTGTAAGAGAATAAGAAATGCCATACTGGTGCAGACCAATGGTCCAGCTAGCCCAGTATCCTGTCTCTAACAATGGCCCAAACCAGAGCTTAAGGAGGAGAGTACAGAACAGTGCTCCTGGAGTGATCCATCCCTGTCTCCCTCTCCTGGCTTCTGACAATCAGATGTTTTGGTGTACCTGGAGCACGGGGCTGCATCCCTTACCATCTTGACTAATAACAACTGATGGACTTATCCTCCATGAACTTATCTAGTTCTTTTTGAACTTATCTAGTTCTTTTTTGAACATCACAACATCCAGTGGCAATGAGTTCCATATTGTGTGAAAAATAACACCCTCTTGTTTGTATTAAACCTGCTGCCTATCCTATATATGGCTGTAGATAGGCTATAACTTATCATCACATATATTTTCTCTGAGTCCAAAATTCTGAAGGCAACACATTTAAGACTTGTTCTTAATTCGTCTAAAAAAAAAACCCAAAGAAAATTTTAACAAAAAATCAAAATCAAAGCAAGTCTTAACACTTGACACTAACCAAAGATGGCTCCATCTGCTAGCAGGAGTAGAACTACAAATTCAATCTCAGCTACAAGAACCATCCACTGTAGAACCAGAGGGAATTAATATCTGGTGGGTGACCAAGCCACACCACTACTTCACAGAAAACCACCAGAAACCACAAATTGATAGACTTTCCTTAGTTTGTTCCCTTTTTGATAGGATGTATTGAATCTGCCTGGTTGCAGCACTCTAAAGCAGTGGCTCTCAACCTTTCCAAACTACTGTACCCCTTTCAGGAGTTTGTCTTGTGTACCCCCAAATTTCACCTCACTTAAAAACTACTTGCTTACAAAATCAGACATAAAAATACAAGTGTCACAGCACACTACTACTGAAAAATTTCTTACTTTCTGATTTTACCATATAATTATAAAATAAATCAACCGGAATATAAATAGTGTACTTACATTTCAGTGTATAGAATATAGAGCAGTATAAACAAAACAATCATAGATTCTAAGTCATTGTGTGTATGTAGTTTGTACTGACTTCGCTAGTGCTTTTTATGTAACCTGTTGTAAAACCAGACAAATATCTAGGTGATTTGATGTATCCCCCTGGAAGACCTCTACGTATCCCTTATCTGAGAAACACTGCAGTAAAGTGTATACAGAAGTACACATGCTAGAGTAGTGGATTTCACCCTCAGTGCATTATAGTGTGCAAACTGCAAACTGCAAATCTGACTACTACTTTATTTCACAAAGAAGAGGACTTTGCTATCAGAAGGTTCCGTGTAAGGCAAAAATGTATGGGCCTGTATAGAGTTTGAAAATCTTCCTTTCATATGCTAGCCAGGGGTGGCCAACCTGTGGCTCCGGAGCCACATGGGGCTCTTCAGAAGTTAATATGCGGCTCCTTGTATAGGCACTGACTCTGGGACTGGAGCTACAGGCGCCAACTTTCCAGTGTGCTGGGGGGGTGCTCACTGCTCAACCCCTGGCTCTGCCACAGGCCCAGCCCCACTTCTCTCCTTCCTGCTCCCTCCCCTGAGCGTGCCATGCCCTTGCTCCTCCCCCTCCCCACCCCAGAGCCTCTTGCATGCCACGAAACAGCTGATCCAGAGGCGAGAGGAGGAAGGGGGAGGCACTGGGAGTGGGGTGGGGGAGCTGATGGGGGGCTGCTGATGTATTACTGTGGCTCTTTGGCAATGTACATTGGTAAATTCTGGCTCCTTCTCAGGCTCAGGTTGGCCACCCCTGTGCTAGACCTTTCCAAAAATGGACCAGTTTGATCAAATGTAATTAACTTACTTCAGGTAAATGAGAGCAAAATTTGGCCCATTGACTTAAAGATGTAAGTATGTGCAATCAAAACCTGCTCATCCCTTTCCAGAATATTCTCTCTGATACCTCCCCCAGAACTCAGAATGATAAAGAAATAAGGACTTTACACATCAAGCCAACTGTAACTACTTAGTGTGTTTTCCTGCTTTAAACTCTACAATGTGTAATGTGGAACATCAGAAAGACACACTGGTGAACTCTCCCCCCTTAATGGGAAACAGTTGAGGGTTTTACCAAATCTGTCACTTTTAAAATGAAAACATGAAAAAAGGCTAAGATAAAACAAAACAAAATTGAAATAATGCTCTTTGATTCAGATACTGAAAATTGTTCCTCAAGGAATGGAAAAGCTAATGGGAAAAAAAATAAAATGAAATCTTATGGTGTTTGTTGCAGCCCAAGCAGACATTCTTCCCTATAATCCCCTTACTCTCCTCTCGCTCCAAAAAAAAAAACAAAAAACAAAAAAAAACCCTCTTTCTGTGATTGCTTATAGAGCCTTGGGACTCTACGATGTTTAAACAAGTGGTTCCCATTTCTATTTCAGGGTAACTTGTGACTGTCCCAGCCAGCACTTTACTCATTTGGGCTGAAGTGAACAGTGGTTTATCAAAAAACGCAAAATCAGAGGCTTCCCAAACAAGATTAAACAAAAGAAAAGGCAGTGTTTTGTGGGGCATCAGATTTAGAGCACAAGGGAAAAGGCTATGCCAGCAAGAAAACAAATGTTTGATGATACTGTATTAACAATAAATTCATCAGATACTTTCAATATTTCCTCTGTTTCTTTTCAAAATTTGTGGAGCATCTTAAAGGCACACTAGGAAATGGAGAAAGAACATTTGTTGGCAGGGAGGGAACATTAGAGTAATTTACTTTGCTCGTTAATTTCTGCATACCCTTTGGATTTATAGCAAGAGCTTTTGCTCTCAAAGCTCTGCTTCTGCTGGATCCAGCTATGATCTTCTATTCTCACATTGGTGACACTAGATTGTTGCCATGGAAATATGTGATGATGATGACACAAATTAAAGTGCCAGGGGCATGCATCTCCCACTGATATTAATGGGAAGTACAGCTGCCGATCCCAATCAGTGCATGGCCCTCCTGCTTCACTGTGGTATGGCTTGAGAAGAAAAGAAGAAATAACAGCAAACTGTTTTCTGAACACATGTATTCTTTAGCAAACATAGCAAGAATTATTATTAAAAAAACAAGTTAAAGGTGGATACAACTAGACAAGTCTTTGCTGCAAGGTTTTATTGTGAAATAGTAGAAAGTTAAACTGGAAATAATGAATAGTGCACTTGTAGGAGGAATTTTCAGATGAATAATCATTTGTGCTACAGTTCATGAAACTTTTAAAACTCATTAACATTTTCATGAATGAACCAGTAGTCATCCACATACTCACAAACAACAGCCAACAACACACCACGAAGAACAGCGGAGGAAACTTGTCAGGTTTATTCCCCAAAATGTATATATGTCACCTTTTGTATTCTTTGACCCTATCTAAGGTGAATTAATTTGTGTGATAAGAGACATGATTAACTTTAAAAAAATCACACTTTTGTCTGATTTTTTTTACCTAAGATTAGTGACAAATTATTGGTCTCTAGTTTTTCAACTTGTTGATTTAGGGCATTTGACATCACTTTGTGTTTGACATACCAGTGTCCTCTGTTGTTTGTTTTCAGAACAACAGGAGGCAAGAAAGCCTGGTAAAAATAGGAAAATGTAACTAACATAATAAATATTGGCAGGGGGACTCTGGGGCATGTGTAATACCTGAAAATACTTCAGACTAACTTTTGCAATTGACTGGGTTGACTGTGTGCCTTTAAGCTTAATAGCTATGAAAGACCTCCTCCATGGTGAATGCCTCTCCTGAAAGACGGTTCAACCATAAGACCATTTTACTTGTTTCTTTCCTGCCCTTGGCCAGCTGACAAAGAGTTAACATCTATTGTCATTAAAGTGCTCCTCAAGGCCAAAATGAAGATTGGTATAGCATGCACTATTTAACTTGCATTACACCATTAACACTTTACTCCCTTAATTTAATTAAGCTTACATTACTTTACAAAAATATTTTGTTTAAGAGAGAAATAAAGTATCCCATTTCTATTCACTATTTTATAATTGCCCTCAATTAGTGTTTTGTTTTCTGGATCTGAAATATTCCTCTGTTCAGAGAAGCTATGTACACCACACTAAATCAGGGGAAGCTAGCTAACATATGCTAAGCCAAAACTTAATGTTCTCATTGCCCTGATCCAAAGCCCACAGGAGTCAAGGGTTAACAAGTGTGTCCAACTGCAGGTTTTATAACCGGGTCTGTGTTGATTTAATGTAACAAATTGTGGCTCACGTCTTTGCACTTTTCATGACACTTAAGAGCACAAGGATGATGGCCCATGTTAGAGGCTCAGAGCTGTCTGTAGGCAGAAATAAAATTAACTTACGTGTGAAATCCCAATAATGAGATTTCCTGAAAGGGATCCTTTGTACACCTGGAGCTGGACAGCCTAAAGGAAAATGTGGCAGTGGTTACATTTCACTGTGCATTCATGTTATTTTTGTCTTAACTCTTTCTCACCAGAGAATGTCCATTCTGAAAGATACACAAATCAGAAGAATGTTTACACAGTAAAACTTTCTTGTAGCGTAATGAGGTTTGGCATCTAAATGATGCTGTTTAACAAGGGATTTTTAAGTTCCTTAACCACGGTCACATAAATACTAATGTTTATTGAAAACGAAATTCTACTAGAGGCAGTATGCAGTTTATTTGGAATGAATTCCTTTCCAGCCTCCCTAATCCTGACTGACTAATAAACAGACATCAGGTTTCTAAACTTTAAAAAAGAAATTAATAAAACACCCATCCAAATAAATGGTAAGAACTCATTGATTGCCTCAGCTTTCCTGTCTCTGATTTGATCTTCCATCATGACATTCAAGGCTTATCTATGCACTGCAGCAATGCACCCTGCTGGAGTGTGATTTCTAAAGCACACTAGCATGTTGCTCATTAAGTGGTCCATATAGACCCTGCTGGTGTGCACTAAAGGTTCCCGGGTATGCTCTAACATACTGCTGTTTCAAACAGTACTACATTAAAGCATGCTAGGAAACCTTTAGTGCACACCAGTACGATATACCTGGGCCAATTAATTTGCAACATGTTAGTCCATTTTAGAAATTATACCCCTGTAGTGTGTGTTGCTGCTTTGTGGAGATAAGGCCTCAGAGTCATTTTTTGTGGAATCCTATTGAAAATTCTTTTCACTTTTTCAGAAGGGTGGCTGTTATTCAATACACTATAAGCAATCACAAGAAGCAGGTCTAATGTTTTCAGTACAGCTCAAGGATCAAAATAAACTCATTTGATAAGGTCAGTCTGAGCAACTGTGTTGGTGATTGCTACTTAAAGACATCCTCTCTCTGGCTGGCCTGCTTTTGTGTGTTCCAATCCCCAGTGAATGGCTAGCACAGGGGGAGATTAAAGGAATGTGTCCACACTAATATTTCTAGCATCAAACCCTTTCCATATGCCATCATTATTCTTTTTATATTTATAGTGCAGTAGCACCTAGAGTCTTGAACCACGACTGGAATGCTTAATGCTGTGCAAACACGTGCAAGAGACAAACTCTACCCTGAAGAGCTTGCCATCTGAATGAGCAAGACAAAGGGAAGGCAGGAGGATGCAAGCATTACATTACCCCCATTTTACAGATTTGGGAGCAGAAAGTACTGGCCTTGCTTTCAGGAGAATTTAGCACAGTGGGTATAAGTTGGCTACTGAGCTTTTCTGAAAAATCTAGCTCCAACTCCAGGTTCTGAGCACTTGAAAATCTGGCTCAGATCTCTTTTGAAAATTTGGCCTAAGTGACTTTCCAAAGTCACACAGGAACTCTGGGGTGCAGCTGGGAATTGAACCTAGACAGCCTAAATCCTAGTCCAAAATCTTAAACTCACATTACTGTAGTAACCCAATCGAAATCAATGGGACTATTCCTGGGAGAGCAGTGAGCCTTTGAACAATCAGGGTTTAGTCAACCCCCTCCACCCCTGTTTATTGTTTTGTGAGATTGTTCTTTAAAGGTAATAAAGAAAATGTTATTTATTTTCTACTCCTCTGCCTAAAAACAGATGGGGAAGGAGAAAGAGCAGAGCTGGGGGAGGAGGGGGTTCTGTTTTCAGGTTTCCAAAACAACTCCCTATAAAGACAGCTAAGTCACCAATCTGACAGGGCACAAGGGTTTAAATAAGGGAAGGCTGATGGGATATCACTAGCTCTAATTGAAAACTGCGCCGTAAAGCACGTTAGTACTTATGCAGGAGAAAGCCCACCCGGCCAGTGGGAACCCCCACAAAGAAAAACTCACCAGGAGACAGCACAGAACCCGAGGGGGTGAAAAATGAGGCATCACGGTGCACTAAGGGAAAGGGAAACATTGCCCACTGCAAGCTGGGAATGGAGCGCTCCTCTCCCCGCGCCCCCAGGCTATGGAGAGCCCTAGCGTGTTACACCTCCACGGGGCTCGGCGCGTCAACACACGTGAATGCAAAGAGCGAAGACACGGAAGGGTTGGCTTTTCCCCTCTGCAGCGGGGAAGGGAGACGTGGGCAAGGGAGTTATGTGAAAGTGACAAACGGGTGGCGAATGGCGATCTAATTCTCAGATTTGGCACAAAAAGAGTTAAAATAAAAATAGAGCAGTTGAAAACTGGAGAGATGTGGAATATTCCTCTACCACCGTGCCTCGGCTTTTAAGTAAATTGAGGCATTATTTGAAGAGAGAGAGAGAGAGAGAGAGAGAGTGTAAACAAACACACACGCACAACTCTCTCTCTCACACACACACACACACACTTTTCAAAAGTAACAAATGTATTTTTTGTTTCAGAAAAAAAAATCTCTGATTTTCGACATAACAATGGCCGGATCTCTCTGAATGAAGGGCTTTGCATATTTTCCTGTTTTAATTGGTTGGATAATAAACAGAACTGACCCCACACTCTCTTTTCAATAAGTTCAGGGTGAAACTCGGACCATGGGACTGGAAATGACTTCTTCACCGCTTAAAACATGGACAAGAATGCCAGGAATCAGGCTGGATAATACAGCAACGTGAGCCAAGGAAGGGGGGAGGGGGAGGCGGGGCAAGGTAAAATATGAAGCACCTTGATTCGCGCTTTGTGCCTTCTTTGTTCATCCTCCCTGAGAAGAGGACGTGACTGCAGCTATGAGCATATTCCTGCTGAGCCCTGACCTGCACAACTCCACACAGGTAGATAACAACTGGTTATGACAACAACTGAGGAACAGAATAGTGCTGTACCTGGGGTGGGGGGTTGCCATATAAGCAATTCATTCCCCAGTCCACATGTAAGTCATCAGTGTAGCATCTGCTCCCGTTTTGACACTGTGGTACTCAATGCAGTATGCATTATACTCACGATGTTGGTTCACGTCCCCACCCACGCACACACCCCCACCCACGCCGCTATATTCTGCGTGCAAATGCTGTTTGTTGCGGGTAGAGGGCAGTATTGACATTACACAGAGTAAGAGCCCAGAAAGCAACCAAAATAGAAACGCTCTGATGTTCTCACACACAGAGACCTGCAGCTAAAGGAAGAGCGGAGTGAAAGGCTGCTGGATTTTCAGAGACGATTTAGAGCAAATGATAGCAAGGGTAAAATCCTGCAGCTTCATCCAGGCAAAACTTCTCCTGGTTTCAATGGCAGTTTACCTTGGCTGGAACAGCGAGACTGGACTCTGGGGTGTAATTTTTAAACCGAGACAAATTCTGTGTGTAAGAGAAGGTCAGATCCCTCACGGTGCACTGAATAACTGAGAGAATAAATCCTTCTTTTTCTGGCTACACGACTGTAAGTCACCAGCCTTATTTATATTTGTCAAAATACTAGTTGAATTGCTTGCACGTTTGCACAGATACAGAAGTTCACTTCATTTCTTAAATATCAGTCCCTTGCAGTAAGGGGGGAAAATTGACATACTGTGCAAGCGATTTGTCAGCCATTCCCTTAATTTAGTTGTGACATCAAATCAAAATGAACCAATCGGGAGTTACTGTCAGATTAATATGAGGGGGAAATTTCAGGATTTATGAGGTAGTCCTAAACGCCCCGATCCTGCAACTTTTGCATATCTAAACCATCTTTAATCGAGTATGACTTCACTATAAGATATACTCACATTATTAAGGCTTACAAGATTGATCCAAAGCTGCCACATTTGGGAGAGTGGAGAAACGCTGCAAGAGCTCGAATAACCTAAAATATGCGGTTTGCTCCCGATCCTGCTCAAACAAAAATCCTATTGAAGTCAATGGGCCTGCTTCCGTTCCCACTGGTTTGCCTGAGTAATAACTGGAGGCTCAAAGCCTTCGTTTGTATTGTTACCACAAGGAAGTTCTTCAGAAACTGCCAAACGTCTCCTCAATCGCCTACGTTTATGTAACAGTGTATTAAAAGTCCTTATACAATAGTTTTAAAAAAAATCTCCACTGGCTGTTGATGAGAGAGGTTTCCTCAATTAATTATATTTGTAAAGGCTATTTAGAGCATTAAATCAGATTTAAACAGAGGATGGATCACCGTGGGGGTGAACTAAAGGATCAAATCCCTCAACTGTTTTCAGGTCAGGTAGGGAGGCCAAAGAGACAAAGGAACAGAGATTTCTGTGCAGCTGCTGCAGCCAGCCCAGACCTTCAAAAAGCCGGGGTGCTGGATCTAGGCAGGAATAATGTGCCGAAAGCAGGATCAGGCCCCGAGCCCGGCTTCTCCAAACCACACCTGCATCTGCCTACACTATCAATAAAGTGCGACTTGCTGTCATTCCCTCAACCCTCCTCCCACAGAATCCGATCTAAATACTACAGCCTGAAGTTATTAGTAAATTCAATTTCGGATGCACCCACCGGAGCACTGAGTCACTGATGGCAAATATATAACGCCAATGTGTCAGCAGGTAATCATGAGCTAAGATCTCTCCCTGCTCCCAATCCTTCTTGATTTTTTCCAGAGAGGTGCTGATCCTACAACATCTTAATCCTCACTCAAACGAGTAATTCCATCAGTCTCCTATTGACTTCCATGGGGCTACTCGCCTGAATTAAGATTACTCATCTGAGTACAAAGTTGCAGGCTTAGACATTTGGGGCACGATCCTTGGATGCACTGCCCTGAACTGAGGGGTGCTCAACACCTCCCAGGATCGAGTCGTCAGGGCCCAATCCTCCCATAGGACAAACTCCCCTTTGACTTCAGAGCGAATTTGGGGTTCGTGTGTCCTATGAGAGATTCAGACCCTTCGTTAAGAAGCGAAGATATTTATATGCTTTGGCCAAGCTGGGATGGAGAAAATAAATTATTTCATATCGTTTGAATGCTACACAGATCAGCAAAGGCTGAGATTCCTTAGGAACCACCTCCGGGTCTCCCTTGCTGTCACAGTCTACTTTGAAAACGTTCACCTTTTAATGCTACAAACTCATAATCAATTGCTTTAACAATCCATCTGTGATTTGACTACCCTAGCGGTCCAGAGCTTGTGATCAGAATGTAGACAGAAATTGTGTGTGTGTGTGTGAGAGAGAGAGAGAATGGTGACATCTGGTTCAATATTTTAAATGATTACTCAAAAAGAAAAGGAGTACTTGTAGCACCTTAGAGACTAACCAATTTATTTGAGCATGAGCTTTCGTGAGCTACAGCTCACTTCATCAGTTACATCTGATAAATTGGTTAGTCTCTAAGGTGCTACAAGTGCTCCTTTTCTTTTTGCGAATACAGACTAACACGGCTGTTACTCTGAAACCAATGATTACTCAGTCTTCTAACAAGTCGTTTTCCAGAGAAGCAAGGATCCGATTCTGCAGTTCCCAGGCAGTCAGAGCTCCCATTGACTCCCTGAAGTGCATGCAGTCCATTTGAATTTCCACTGATGATTGGTGCAAAAATGAGACTTGATATTTAAAATATTAACGCAGTCGCGACTGTAGTCCTGTCTAGTTCGGATCTGGCAGGGATTGCAGCCTGACAAACGAATGTTAAAATCAAAGGCACCAGTCAAGGAGCACGGCTGTTTACAAAACACCGTTGCACACGTGTCTAACGTCATAGTTAATTGCTTGCTACAAAACAAGTTTATCTGGTCATTACAAACATATGTGGTCAAACAACAACATCGGATCTTGGAAGCTAACGCTACCCAGGGTGAAGTGTCATTCCCTGAAATGACAGACAGAGACTGCAGTGGGAGCCATGCCTGAGCAAGGACAGCAGGATGGGGTTTCTAGTCTGCAGGGGGACTCAGTTACTCTCTATTTAGTAGATAGAAGCTTCAGGTTCAGAGTTAAACAGATTGAGAGCAAAATCCAATTATCTTTTTCAGATCTCCTAAAGCTTCCAGCTTCCTACCCAGAAACCTCAACACAGTCCTTGCACCAAATTATATTTAGATAGGGGTCTGCGGCTCATAAAGAATCCTGTTCCCATTGAAGTCAGTGGGAATTTTTGTTAGTGTCTAGGGGGAACAGGATTTATTTGAAAATAACGTTCTGGTCATGCGGAGCTTTAAAACCGGGCAACTTCGTATGGTTTTACGATATTTTACTTCGGAACACTTCCCTTGCTGAAAATGGATCATAGGTTGGCAGGTCTGTTAGAAATCACAGACAAAGCTGTACATTAGTACTGGTCGTCAATTGGCGTTTTGCTTGAGTAAAGACTGCAGGGATCTATCTGCTCTTAACTGAAGAGTTCAAGTAAAGAGGATCAGATCTACAATACTAACTAGGTTAGTCAGATAGGTGAACACCCCAGAAAGATCTCGCCGCCAACCCCAAAGCGGATTGTATTTTTTCCCGTTGCTTACTCAGTTTTGACTGGTGGCTCACTTTGTTTTATTAACCACCGTCAAGAAAAAGTTTCAAACGGGAATTACAGCTTTTCCTTTCTCGCACTCTGCCTTTCACAGGAAAGCTTGAGTGTTATTTCCTTGCGTGACTAACCCCCACGCCAGCACTCCCGTTTTCATAGTGCACAAAGCCCTGATGCCCCGGTGTGATATGTGTGTACATTGTTTACAGCCCTCTATCAGACAACCTCGATATCTCGGCGATCTATTAGTCCTGTAGTACATTTTCTCCTACCTTGTTTTGAAAAAAAAAAAAAGCGTTACAATAATAATTCACGGTTCCGAAAATTTGCAAACGTGGGGCTCACCTTAAACATGTCCCCTCGGTTTAATTTGTCCCGCGAAGATTTACATTTGTTATAAGAGCAAGGAGCAACTGCTGGTATTTAAATTGAGGGTTGTGATAAGCAAAAGGGAAAGGGGGCATTGTCGCAGTGAACTGTAACACGGTGAATTATTTAATAAACTGAAAATGTTTACTTTCAGTTGCGACCTCTGTTTATAAAATATAGAAAATGATAATGAAAACAACCTGTACCAGGAATGGCAGCATGTAAATTCCCACAAGAATCTTAGCGCTGGGAGTGGAAATGGATTTACTGTAAATTCGAAGTGACTCAGAGCGACAAAGCGGTATTAGGAGGCAGACTCCATCCTTTAGCCATAAGCCGATCGGAACCTATTTTTGTTAGAATCGAGTTTGGGGACTGAGAAACTGCAACTGATCAGATTCTATTGAGGGCGGCGGAGAGAGATGTAATTAAGTGTAAAAACAAACTTCTGCATAAATAGCTTCCAAAGGTGGGAATAATTAGCTCAGTAATTTAAAAATAGCAGGAAAGATTGTTTTAAGTCTAACGTGTAACATCTCCTCCAGATACTGTATCAGCTATCAAGTATCTAAATACATTACAGATGGGACATTCACTGGCATCTGAAGGATTCTTGGCCAGAACTGCATATACATTAAACACAAAGACGCTGGAGTGAGGATGATGATGTACTACAAACCACACACAAATCAGGAAATTCACAGTTAAGGCTGACACTCCATCCTTATTTAACCCCCTTGGCGGTGGGGGGGAGCAAAAGGACAAAAGGACATCGTGTCAGGCTTAACTTAGAATTTCCTGGCTTTTTGTTTTTTCTTCATGTCTCAGCCACTTACATGTAGGTGTTTTTTTTTATTTAATTCTCTTTTTTACAGTAGTTTAAAAAGAGAAACAAACAAACAGAAACAGACTTCCCCGAAGCCAGGATAGCTCCAGCTGTCTCAGGTAATTACACATTTGGGGAAACGTTAATAGATTTTAAGGCCCGAAGGAACCAGTATGATCATCTAGCTTTCTAGCCTGACCTACTGCAGAACACGGGCCAAAGAAATCACACAGTGATTCCTGCATCATGAGCCTGAATTCTGGCTGAACCAGAGGATATATTTTTGAAAGGTGTCTCATATAGAACATGAACCCAGTAGATTAGAACCAAGCTAAGTCAATTGAATACCCACACACTACAAAGCAAAATAGCTGGTTTACTGGTCCATATTTGGGGACCAGATATGCATTCCCTTCTAGTCCTTTGTGACACTGACTCCGATACACACAGCAAGGCTTGTATTCTTCATTAAGAGCTTTATGTAGGAATGCGCACGTGCTTAACCCTATCTGACTATGACAAAGGCCATGCAAGATACGTTTTCAACTTTTGGGCAGTTTCAGGTATTTCTTTATAAATACCAGAAGCACCCAAGCTGCATGTTGTGCTTCCAATTTCAGGGAAACAAAAACAAGCACACAAAAGGAAAGCCCCCTTGTTTTGAGAGTCACAAAACGCCTCCCCTCCCTATCATGGAATATTCCTTTTTCTGGGAACAGACTCTGCAGGTTTTTACCAAGGCAAAATCTCCGTGTTAATGGGAAACCTGCCCGAGTAAGGACCGCAGAATCGAACGCTTTGCTCACTTCTGAAATGAAAAAAAAAAAGTTCTTGCAAATCTTAAAATAAGAACAATTCTGACGCTGAGCCTTTGACCAGCTACAGAGAGGAGGGACTCAATACAGTCACATTTAAAGCCAGACTTTGAATACATTGTTTTTAAAGAAGGGCACAAACCACCTTTACAGAAGCAAGCGTGAACACCTCTCTGCTATGCGCGGCTGTGCTAGATCACAACGCTAGTAGTATTCACCGTTCTTTATTTAACGAGAAAAACGCCAGCATATGTTATATCTTGAACAGTGATATTTTTAATCATCTGTCGTCATTTTAGATAGGTAATCTTGGAAGAAAACTACCACAAAAGATTCTCTCGTGTAAAACTCTGGTTTCTAATATTTCCAGGGTTTAATATAAGAACTCAGACCTGTTCCAGGGTTTAATATAAGAACTCTATTAGAATATACATTTCGGGTTTACTTTAAAATTGAAAATCGTATCGACATTTCAAAGGAAACAATCATTCAATATTTAAAATATCGATCAAGGACTGATTAGGGCCAGCTGAATGGGCCAAAGAGCAGTTGGTGTAATACCAAGCATTTTTATTGCATCTCTCATAGTTTAATGAACAAGCAAGCAAACAAACAGGATTGATGGATTTTCGGATTTTCAATCCAATGCTTGATTTCAGGGCTCAGCAGAAGCTGGGTATTTTAAAACAACAAGCACAACATTAATGTAAAAAGAAAAGGAGGACTTGTGGCACCTTAGAGACTAACACATTTATTTCTTTTGCAGATACAGACTAACACGGCTGCTACTCTGAAACCTAACATTAATGTACTGTACTAAGCTATCTATGCCTTGGACTGTTTTGTCTTGCGATTACTGAAGCTAGTTTTGCAGTTATCCGATCCTAACCTGCCCTACAGTATTAACACGCTAGGTTAGGACTAGCGTGAGTAAGTAAAACAAAAAACCTCACGTGATAATCCAACAGATTCTCATTAGGGTATGTTGGTGGAATACCTCCTGGCTATCCGTTATTTGGCTTACGAAAGACTAATTATAGATGTCCCACTAACAAACAGCTCCTTATCCATCTAGCGTCTCCCGTTCACAACAGTAAATGAAATCTATGCAAAGCCACTGCACTGGTTAGTTAAAACGATCTCACCACCATAATACCTAGCCATACCCTATCAGCAGCTTTAAAAGCAGAACTCTTCAAAAGAGATGCGGAGGATCTGGGTCCAAATTGAAGCCAGGATCTGGCCACTAGCGTGGGGCAAAAAGAAGATACTGACACATTAATATTCTATAATAACGATACATGAAAAACTGCATGAATAATCATGAAATCACCTGACCCAGATTTTATCCGTATCTGGCATGACAATGCCGTTCAGCTGCTGTTTCAACCAGTAATAATTCATCTATTCCTAGCCAGTTTTTCTTCTTCTAGAAGAAGTAATCGAATTATGATATTCCCCTTTATTTCAATATTTTTGTAACGGTTTACTACGTCATTTTGTCTATAAAATCTAGATCCTCCCCCACAAAAATACTTCAAATTGCATGAGGAAAAACTAAGACACTAAAAAAGAAGAACAAAATATTAAAATGCGATGTCTAGGTCTTTTACACATCACCCAACTACAGTTTTAATAATTTATAATTTAATAATGTGCCATCGTTATTCTGATTAATTTGTAGAAATCTGCTCACAAAACGTAGCGCTCAAACAAACAATAAATAGGCGGAAATCAGAGATACCTCGTGTTTTGCTGAGAGTAATAAACTCTCCCGCGTTAGGAGACTGATCCAAAACCAATCCAAGTCAAAGGCGAGACCCTCCATTGGCTTCAATGGACTTTGGATCAGGTCCTTTAAATCCACAGAGGAAACTACGGTGAACACTCACTTCACCTTCAGATTAAGCTCTAAACAAATGCAGCCACGAGAAGGAAAGGGACAGTTAATACATCTTAGGTATGTTGCAAATGCACATATCTGTGTGTGTGACAGAGAGAGACACAAACACAGTGACAGCCAGCGCTACTGTCCGGATCTATACCGTCCACGTTAACCCCGGGGACCTGTAAGAGACACAGACAACACTTTGCTTCGTTTCCTTTTTTCCCCTCCAGATTTGCATCCTGATTTTCCTACAGTCCAGTCCTAGGAAGAGCCCATGAGACTTCACCCATCTATGTACTTACAGTAGTTTCCTAAGTACCTAGGACGGCCACTTACAATATTTCACTACCGACTCAATAAATCTACGCTCCTACCCGTAAAGAAATGGAGTTTTTTCAAACTCTCCTCTCATCTGTATTTGTCATAATATTTTTGTCCTCAGCTGTGATAAAATACTGGGGGTTGCTATCTGCAACCACTGGAGTGAAAACTTACATTAGGTCAAAACAAAAAGAAACAAAAATAGTCTCTGCAACTTAAAAATCGACGGCACGATCTAAAGCTCATGGAGCTCAAAAGAAAAGTCTCCTACTGACTTCAATAGGCGTTGGATCGGGCCCACTAAAGGTAAATTGAACACACTATGGCAAATGAAGACACTATGGTAAAGGCTGCACAGAGTGTAATGAAAACATTCAGACGTGCTTATGCACTAAATAATATTTCCTCTAGGCGATTAGTTTTTAATGGTCCCTTTCCCCCCTCTGTCAAAAGTGAAAAGGCTCGAACAAAAATAAATGGGATGAACGCAGATGGTCTCACAATGCATTATGAAACGTGGGCCTGATTCTGCAGTCGCTCGCCAGGCTGAGCTCCCATTGGCGGCAAAGGGAGTTTAGTTTGAGTGGGAAAAGCAGGATCAAGCACCTAATCTACTAATCCAATCCCAGCCCCAGCAGCGATAGGCAGAACATTTGGGTTAGAAATTTCACCCTAATAAGAGTGTGTCCGGAATATACTACCAAATAAAATTTGGTTATGGCGGAATTTTTAGTCCCCAGCGAAGGTGACTTGTGTGCGTTTTACAAGGTGAAAAGGCATTTTAGTGAAGGCCACTTTGAAAGAGAAAAAGCTGATGACTGAAGGATGTAAATCTCATTTTTAGATCAAGGTCAGTGTCATTTTAAAGAGATGGAAGCATAGAATATTGGCTACAATTTGTTCCAACCCTTACAAGTATTCCCTAATACCCCCTTCATTGTTCCTGGGCCAATTGACATCAGTGAAGTTACACCAAAGGATATTCCCCCCCACCACCTTTTATCTTCGTGTGTGTATGTGTGTGTGTGTAATATGATATGCTATATTCAAGATCCACATAATATGCTATATTCAAGATGACTGCAAGGACTTTCCTAGCTTGAGGCATCCTTTGGCCTAATTTGGGACTAAAACAGTGCAGGTGGTTGCTTAATCCTAAAAACATTTCATTGGCAAGGCTTTGCAGCCATTACTCTGCCACAAACAAGAAAAGGGTAGGCTTGGATATAAGCAGTAATCTATCAAATGGAGCATTCAACGAGATACTATTCAGATACTCAGGCCTCTGCTGATTGTATTCATCTTGATTTCTCCACACACACGAGGAGCACCAAAACCACAGGAATTTACAGTTGCACATACGCTGTGCGTGTGCCGTCTATATCGAGGCTTCTTTGGGCATTGAGGTTTGGATGCGTCAAGAATGCAGGGCTGGCCTCTTCCTGTGCATCTGATAACAGATCTCGGATGCAGGGGCGAGCGTTATTTTGTAAGAGACATTGTTAATAATGGTAGACTGCCAGTCTTTGCTGACAGGGGAAACTACCCTCTGAACGCCTGACAGTGGAATGTTATCAAGGGGCTTATTTTAGGTGGAAGCAAAGTTTTCTGAAAATAAAGGAAAAGCTCTGTTTCTGTATTAAGAGCTGCATATTTATCCCCCCGCAGTCTGCAAAGGCCCATGGACAAAATGGAAGGGCATTACACAGAGAGGAAACTGCATCACAGGACTGATTTTAAGGAAGATTAGGAAGCCCTTGTAATCAGAGTGTCTCTTTTGGACATCGTTGCAAGAGTCAGAAATGCCATTCAAAGCAATGCTACGTGTTAGCAAGCCACGAGTAGGCTAAACGGAACTCAGGAATTGGGAACTTCGGCATATGTCAGCCCTCTTATTTGTTTCTGAAATTTCAGTCGGTGCTAGGCTTTCTTCCAGCTCGGTCCCCAATAATGTAGTTTTGGGACATACCTTCATAATTTGTCACACTCCAACCCTCACTAGTTTAAAATTGCACACATATAATAAAATAATAATTTATACGTATGTTCTGTTGTGAAATTGTATCTAATTATAGGAATCTCTTATAACTTAACCTTGACCTGTTTAGTATAAGGATTATTACAGCATTTCTGCGTGCAGTCAAACTTTCAGTCGGGGTTGGGTTGGGTTTTTTTTTTTCCCCCGACCAAGAAAGGAGAGGATTTTGAAAACACCTAGCTTTTAAAAACAAACTGTAGGTTTTAAAACGAGGGTAGTCACTAACACAAACAAGCCAGGTTAAGGACACTTTTCTGTCGCCCTGATTTACCTATCTACATTATTCCTTTCGTGCTAAGGAGATCCCATTACATTGGAAAGGGGAGAGAGGGAGGGACCCCATTACTACAGGTAGGAATAACAGATCTAATAAACCAATGACAAAACTAACTTCCTATATCTTCACTGCACTATGCATTCATGGTCCTTCATTAATTAGAAATCGATGGGAAGTAACTTTATCCTGCTCAAGAATTTCTTTGCTCAGTCTCCATTTAACTCTCAAGAATATATTGTATAACCAAGGAAGGTGTCTGTCACCAGCAAGTACAGACAGATTTTAAAGCAAAGTCAAGGCCCAGAAACAGCTGCTAACATAACCACCAACATCGTAGAGTAAATACTATAGAGTCAGGTTGCGAGAACAAATAAAATTCGGATGCCTGGGGTTACAAAAAAGGATGCACTGCCACCTTATAACATTTTGAGTAATGCAGCTGCCACAGCAGATAATATTATTTGCATTACTGAATTGCTGTTTAGATGCTTTCTAAGTCACAACAAACAGCGGGCATGTAAAGAATGCACAGTATTTTAAAGAGGATATGCTTTCCAAGTACCTTCCAATAACAAAACAATTCTGACACGTCTCCAGAATAATTTAATAGCTTTTTGAATTGTTATGTTTATCAGTTATGCAAGCAGTGTAGTTTTCCTTCATGGAATGGGTACCTTTAGCAGAAGAGGAAGGAGTCAAACTGGGGTTCGAACTTGTTATTGGTTTAATCCAAATAGCACAGCTGTTTAGTCCCTACATTACCACAGCTGCAAAAGAGAACACGAAACCCGTATTATCTACCTCTGCAAATATGATCGCAGAAGAGCAGTGAAATCAAAGCAAGTGTTACTCTGTTTTGGTAGATAATTTGGAGTGGCTCAAAATGACTGGCTTTGTGAAAACATTATACCCTTTAAGGCCGGATCTGGCAATCATTACTCAGACAAAACTCCAAATGAAGCTAAAGAACTTTAGGTGGAGTTTTGTCTGCGTTAGGAGTGCAGGATCGGATTCTGGATATAGGAAAGAGACTAAAGTTTAATATTTCTGCATGACAACAACGAAAAGAAAGACTGCCTTCAGTATATTTTAAAAACAGAATTATTAAGTTTTGGCTGCTTAGAATATTTCAATTACTTAGACTTGGAATAAAAATATCAAGCGTGGGTAATCTGCATATAAACTGTATCTACTCTACACACATGTCTAGCTAGATGGGTATTTTTATACACTATGCTATATCTGATCACATCCCAATTTTTGCATTTTATATTAGAATGTTAGGAATCTCTGCAACTATTCAAGCCAATTAAATATTTTGCACTGAATCTCTCAATGAATTTGCATATCAGCAGTGGAGCACGCAGGACTGAAGGAAAATAAAACAATATTAAAAGAAAGAAAAAAATTTTATTGGAGTCTTTACAATGCTAGAAAATACAATAAAAGTGCTAGTTTACTCTAGAAAAGTTGGTCCCAAAAATGGTACTATGCCATAGTATCTATCAGCTTACATAAACATTTATAAAATCGCTATGAACTGGCCCCAATATTTATAAACATCTATGTTTTTCACATTAATCTATTTAAAGTCGGAGGACCAAAACTTTGTAAGAAAGATGCTGAGCAGTTAAACGCAGAACCTACCAAAGATTCCATTTGGGGCCAGGAGGTTTTTGGTCAAAAATATGAAGATAAAATTTAACTTTTATTTAATAATAATAATAATAATGCGCATGGAAAAAATCCCAATTATTATAGGAAACCGTCTTTTTTCTTATAATTTCAAAATATTATTTTAGACCTGTATAAAATTACTCTTAAGACCTCACAGGACATTTTCTACTTTAATATACATATATCTATATCACTGCCGGCATATTTCACAAGTTACTCTTGTTATTTTTTGTTTGTTTCAAATATCAACAGCATTGCTATGAAATGTAGGCATGTGTTCTGCTTTAAAAACAGTCCCCAAGTAAGTACTATTTTGACAGAAGGACAGAACTTTGAAGAAGTGCAATTCTTTCCAGACTATACAAGTCCTGTGATACACAGCGGATAGGCCTGTCCCAGCAACAAATCTACAATTAGCGGAGATCGAATTGGTGGTTTTTCTATTTCCCCCCTCAGTTTACTTTCCTGAACGCTCAAAAATAATAGTGCCAATTTACAAAGTGGAGCATAGGTTTGAGGACAAAACTGTATATTTTTAATGGCACGCTTTTTTTTTTTTTTTAAAGTCAGTCTCTCCCCCACCCCCCTTGTTATAAATCAGACAAACCGGCCATCGCTTGATAACCTTACACCCAAACAGGATCACACAGATCTCTCGCTGCAGCTAGAGGGTTTTTAAAGTTCAACACTTACACTGACTTCAACCAAACGCGGAGCAGGGCTTACATTTTCCCGCTGTACCCATTTTTGGCACAGAGAGCACTTTAGACAAATCCGCCACTACAGAGGAGAAACAAGAGACAGACAGACAGGAGGGCGGGGGTCTCTAGATGTCTATCCGGGAGTGCAAGGCGCTGTGTTTGCTGTCGTGGTCCCAATAGGAACAGTGCATCATGGAGAGCTCGGCGGGCTGGCGGGCGCAGGCGAACTGGAGGCCGGCTCCGTTGGGGGCCGGGGCGGCCGGCGGCGCGGGGCTGGCGGGGCTGAGCTGCTGCGGGTGGTGGTGGTGGTGGTGGCTCATGCCGTTGTAGGAGTTCACCATGCCGGGCAGGGCCATGCCCTGCACCCGGGAGTAGGGGCCGTAGGAGGCCGGGGCCGACAGTCCTTTCACGTTGACGGGGCTGACGTTGCCGCCGGCCAGCTGGCAGGAGGCGTAGGGCATGGGCGCGGGCGGCTGGGCCAGCGGCCACGAGTTGTTCATGAAGCCGGACTGCAGGTACTTGGGCGGGGAGAGGTAGCCGTAGCTGTCGCTGCTGAAGAGGGTCTTGCCCGGCTGGAAGTGGGTCGGGGGCGGCCTGAAGGGCCTCTTCATCCTCCGCCGCCGCCGGTAGTTGCCCTTCTCGAACATGTCCTCGCAGGCCGGGTCCAGCGTCCAGTAGTTGCCCTTGCGCTCGCCGCCCCCCTCGCGGGGCACCTTGATGAAGCACTCGTTGAGGCTCAGGTTGTGGCGGATGCTGTTCTGCCAGCCCTTCTTGTTCTTCTCGTAGAAGGGGAACTTGCTGATGATGTACTGGTAGATGCCGGACAGCGTGAGCCGCTTCTCCGCGCTCTCCCGGATGGCCATGGCGATCAGAGCCACGTAGGAGTAGGGGGGCTTCTGAGAGGGGTCCGGCTTCTCGGCCCCCTTCTCCGGACTCAGCTCGTCCTTGGCTCGCTCGGCCTCCTTGCTGGCGTTGGTGTCATGAGCCATCAGGGCTATGGGGTCCTCCTCGGGGTCCTGGTAGCTGGCCATCATGGCACCCAAGTCCACTCTTCTTCCCGGGGGAAAAGAACCAGCTTTCCTGCTTGCTGAGCTGTTTGAAGCCCAATCCCACGGGCAGAGGCTCAGAGTCAGTCCCTTCTTGGTATTGATTTGGATGAAACTTGCGCCCAGAGCCAGCTGATACTCAAAGCCCCTTTCCCTTAGGAGCTGGTAAAGTTTCTCTCTTAGCCCTGCCTGTTTTTCAAGAGGCAGCAAAGCGTCTCTGGCTCCGGAGGCTCAGATTTCCAATGCACTCAAGGACTTGCTCTTTTCTGATTTGTAAGTTCCGCTTTCGTCAGGAACCCTTTCTCCTATAGCGGGGGAGCCAGCGAGGCATGGTCGAGTTCATTTCTAATTCATAATTAAACCCCAGTGATTAGCCTTACTTAGCAAAAGGAGAGAAAGAGTGGGTATTAAACTGAAAAAAAAAATCAAATGGCCATGTATATTTAAATTAAACGTTCTCGATCTATTAACATGTTTCACATTCGATTTTTAAGAAGTCTTCTCGAAACTTTCTTCGCCACAGTTTTGAATAATTGTCTCAGCTGGAGATTTTGAGGAAGTCCTGATAGAGATGATCTCTCAGTGAAAGGTGGATAAATTATTACCCGGATGTCCAGTTAAGTGAGGGGGAAATGTTACAGTAACTTGAGGTTCTATCAGCAGTAAAAGGAAGCGTCCAAATTTCAGTGCAAACCTACCATGTTATTTGGGTTTGGCTGGCATAGGCATTCATTTTAGCACCAGGGAAATGAGCTCAAACATGCCTACTGTGCAGTAAGCTGCAAACTTCCTTCCACTCCCAGCCTAGAAACCGAATCCACCGCCCTACACTGAAATCAATAGCTGTAAGTGGGAACTGATTGTGATACAGGGTACTCTTTCCCCATTCTCAGATGTCTATGTCTACCTGTACATTTGCATTTATACTCACTAGAGTCTTGGCGCAGTGCCCAGATAACTGATTACAATCGGAAAAAAAAAGGTAAAAACAAACAAAAAACCCAACCCACACCTGTTAAAACTGGTACACAATAAAACGGGGCTCGGTTCTCGCAGCCCTTCCACACAAGAGTAAAAAACCGCTGAATTCAAAGAGTAAAGGCTGAAGAATCAGGTCCAGGAGCAGGGCTTTCTCCACCCAGAGCATACAAATGTGATCGAAAACAGACCGCGCTTGTTTACCTACAAACTTAAAGGGACACACAGATGAGCGAACAAAAGGAGGCTAGGAAGGGATTGAGGGGAGATTATAGGGTGGAATCTTTTCTGGGAGATATCCAGACTACAGAGTTGAACTGTTTTCCCCCGGTTAATTGGAATTTTCTATGTGCCTGTGACATTTTTATCTCCCTTTTTATCTTCAGGTAAAGCAACTGTGAGCAACAAGAAGGAAGCGTGTACTGGTCACCCTGCAGAAGCGTCTCAAAGGTATCGTACAAAAAATAGTCACGGTGGCTGATCCATTTGCAGTCGCACGAATGGAGGTGGATTACTTAAAACGTTATTTTGTGATGACTTGCAAGGAATTACTCGGTTCTAAGGAACAATGCACGAGGACTCGCCTGCTTGTTTTCTAAATTCGAGGCTCCTTGTTGCTCCTTCGCTGCCATTTTAAAGATCGAGCCGTCATGTATAGCTACAGCTACCTGTGTTTACAAACTTCGGCTCTCCGGAACCAATCCCTGAAAACTAGGTTGTCCAAAGAGTGTGCGCATCAGAATGCGAAGAACTGGTTAAAAATAAGTCTCCTAGCATTTTTATGCACATATTTAATCCCGGCTATGAGCTTCCTTTTAACTTAGAAAACAGTTCCCTTGCAGAATTTACTCGGGAAAAACTCGCGGTTTCTAGTGGGAGTTTCCCCGGAGTGCAGGATTAGTGAGCCCTACACTTAACTATCTCGTAGCTTCCCCCAATTAAGGCAGGCTCAGGATGCTACGGAGCATCTTTCTGTATACCCGCAGCGTTCCCTTTCTTGAACAGCAGACACGAAGCGGAGTCACTGCAAAGCTCCGCTTCCCTCCAGCCCCCGCGGGCTTGGCACATCATTTTTCGTAATCACATTTGTACCCAGGAGGATTGCAGTTCTTCAAGAGCGTATATTCCTGCAAGCGTCTAATGTCTAGCTCCTGATATATTTCATCATTACATCCATAGAAATGTTTATCTGCATCTTTAGATTTCTCTGTACTCACCTACGTAGACCGTCGTACATGTACACACACCCTTGTGTATGCTGCCATTCATAATATAGACACACGAATGCCAGTCTATGTACAGATACATTTAAAAAGCTCAGAACAACATTTCAATACGAGTATAAAACATTCAGTATATATACCCAAATGATATTACACATTTTCAGGAAAACATATGATCTTTAAGAACTGTAATCCTGCTGGGTACATATTCGGTTACGAAAAATAATGACATAATCTATTTACATAAATATAAATATATATACATATAAGAAGAATGTATATCTTACATGTGTATATTTTATATCTACATTATACACACACGGCTTTTCTCGAACGCCGATGTGTAGTTAATATAGAGAAATAACATCAGCGATTCATTTCCTAATTAATTGCCCACATGCATCGTCCCAGTAAACAAGCCAAGCTTCTCCATTAGGTTAAAACACGAACATTCTTTGTATCCAAGGGAAAACGAAGCTGGGAGACAGCTGTGCATTCGGAGCACTTAGGTTTGCTGCATGGGGATTCTGTGTTCACTCGTAGGGGTCTCTTCATTTCTGTGGTGTTTGGGCTATCTGTTTCTTCTGACCACCCATGCAGGTCTGCTTGTTCTTCCTCGCAGGCATTCCCGCAGCCAGAGCTGGTGCAGGTGTAACAGCATTGTTCTGTGTGTCATCACCTCCTCCACATTGCAGATTCCTCCCCTTTCTGCTCTTAAACTGGGCGCACGGCTCTGCTAAAGGATTCACTCTGTGGAAGAGGAAACTCTGCTATCCTAGGTATTTCTTTTGTGACAGCCTCACCGAGTGGGATTTAAGATCAAACCGAGCGGTAGACTCCTAGCACAGAGGTAGGAAATGTAGAGCAGGTTTCGGTAGCAGAGAAGGTGAATATATTGTGTTCTGCCCAGAATATTTGCCTGCACCCTGGCAATTAAATGTTGCTATTAAACCAAGGCACGAGGACAGAACAGAAATTATTTGTTTGGTGCTGTTCACTCAAATCTCACCAATGTCAAGTAGAGCCTACCGGAGACAAAACCATGGTAATAAGTGAGTCGTCCAGCTTTTTTCCTGGACATGTTAACGCTATAATTAACCGAGATCTAAAATATTAGAGGCTTTTCGGTGATTGCTAGGAATGGGTCCATTCTGACTACACAAGATTAATGTAAGTAACACAGAGGCTTGCTACACCATTGACATTTAAACAGGGAGGTTCAGTATGGAGTTCTGCCTAAGCGATCAATGTCATGTCTCAGAGAGCACAGAACTTGAGTTTGAACATTCGTATGTTTGTTTCAGTGTCAAGTGAATTAACGATGATCACAGATAGCCAGTTTCTTTACATTGTCACTTTCCAAGCCCTGTGCAATTGTAATAAACTCAGACAAAACAAATGAAGAAATACACAGAGCAATTTCCCTGGGCAAAGTTCAAGGTCTACAGGGTGTAAATATCCGGGGGGGGGGGGGAAGGAGAGGAGAGATTGAAGGCAATTTATATACTGAAATATTTGCAAGGACCTGATTCCGCTCCTTTAGAGCGAGTGGCAAAATTTCCATAGACTTCAATGGAAGGATCTGGCCTCAGTTCCGTGTATCTTTAAATTATATTACTGAGGATCAGATCTTCATTGTAAGGTGTAGAGCACTGGAACGATATTGATAAATTCCCTCCTAGAATGAAGCCACAATTCAGAAAACGGTGAAAAGGAAAATCACTTTTATTTAAATAACCCTGTCTCAAGGAAATATTACTTACTTTCAGTCATAAGGATTGACAGAGACTGATTTATTCTGGTGAGAAAATGTGTTATATCATATTTGACCTGGATCAGGATATTAAGATAAAATCTGGTGTAAATTTAAAAAGAATCTGACACACGATGACAATCAAAGCAATTCGCAATAATCGTTTTTTAAAAAGACTTTCTGGTTTTCCTGTAGAGTTTTTAAAATATTCTAACTGTTCAGAGATGCTAAGAAGTCGCAAGCAAGGAATCGATTTATTTGATGGTTTATGCAAAACACAAGACTTTAAACCCTTCAGCCTGGGGAATTACAATCCGCTGACAGGCAATGTAGCCAATCACAATGCGTCCATTTTAAATAAAAACGCTTTCTTGTATCGTGGAAATTTGCACAGGCTGTGTCTCTGCATTACAAGGAAATTCTTAAATACAGACAAATGCAGCGCAATTAATAATTGTGCCCTGAATTGGTTCTAAATATCTATTTTCTTTTCTCCTAATCTGGAACGCAAACCACAAGACACTTGGAACGCCGAACAGGAGGGTACAAACTGCTGAAATTAACGCCAACCCCGCTTTTGATGGACAGCAACGGATTTAGTCTCTAAATAAAATGCACTGTATTTAACTTGGAAACCAGCGCTGAAAAGCGGCTTGCAAAAAGGCAGATGGAATGTATATTACATTAAAATCGGGTACCGCTGTTTTTAATAGACAATCGACTATATCAAAGCGATTTTTGCTGAAGTCTTGCAGAACAGTTCCTGCAGTTCACTAACACAAGGGTAAAAAGGCAACACAACATTGCCATTGATTGTAATAAACATAGCGGTGAATGTAAGCAAAGAGCGAAGAGGTCACTTTAATACTAAGATTTCAACCTGGATACTTTATCGATCTGATGAATTACATTACTTCTGATGTTACAGAATCAGAGCTTAAATACCAACAGAATGTATTCTAATGATCACACACAGATGTGTATATACAATGTACGTATATGATGACTGACATATTCTTGGCGCCCTGCAACTACTGGTAAACATATAACACAAGATACCAGCACAGAATTTAATATTAAACCAATGCAGAATAAATTGAATAGTAATAACAATCAGCTAAACCAAGCTATGCTCTTTTTTATATACTCACCACTGTATACAGAGCAGAACGGATGTCTATATGGATTTTTTTAAAAGCATCCAGTGAAAAACTATAATTTCACTTTTTGGACGTTCTTTTTAAGTAATCCCTCTCAATAGTCCACGTTAGAATTATTCTGCCCCATCAAGACAGAACGAAATGAGATGCATGTAAGCAAAGAGAATGACTCCCTAAGATCTGGAAAACTCTCTTATTGCTACTGGAACTGGGACAGGTTAAAAAGCCTGTTTGTTTATTTTCTAGACCCTAATCCGTTTATGTTGTCTTTCAGTGTCCCAGCTCAAAGGTATATATGCATGGTTAGCATGTGGAGTTTTAACTTTTACCAGGCACAGCATTAAGTAAACACACCTTTTGGGTTTGCTCTACTCTGAGGAGAAATAGGGGGTTACTATACAAGGTCTAACAGCAGAAAAGCCATGAATCTGTTTTAATATTAAATCGATGTAGTCTTTGCTGTTCAGGTCCTTTTCGTTGACAGAGCAGGGCCTGATCCTGTACTTCCTGAAGACAGCAGTAAAACTCTCACTGACTTCAAGATCAGACCCTCAAAGCTTTCTGCTTCCTGCCTTCATTCAGCTAAAAATGAGATTGCTTTCGAACACTGACCCCTACAAAGATGAAAAGAAAGGGAATGTGATTCGCATCCCCTCCAAATAGAACTGCCCTGATGTTTCAGGGCCTTAGAAACTTATTTCCTATTTTCAGCATAAATACTAAAGCACCAAGGCAATGAGAACTATCTTGTTACAATTGTAAGTATTTCTAGTCCTTCCCCCCAATAAAGATGTAATGCATTATTTTAAATCCCTGGATTATTTGTTCCAAAAACAATTGTAGAAAAAATAATATATGCATGTAAACATGACATTTTATGGGCTGTACTCTACCCTAAAAGTAATGAGAATCAAAGAAATATAATGTGGGAAATAAATGAAAGTATTTCTGGCATTAATAGAAGTTCATCAGTTTTAGATAAGTCTATTAAAATACATTTGAAACCCATTCTAAAAAGCTATTTTCTCTTGTCACATATAAGAAGTTGTCCCATATATGTAATCATACACACACAGACTCATATACACACACACATATACATAGAGACACACACATGCATAAACACTCACATATATACATACATGAGCTTATATAATACATACAAACTTCCTGGGCACATCAAGATATGCATGTAACAAAACTGAGTAACCATGTGATTCTATTGCTATAACCATTTCCCATCCTCACCCACTTTCCCTTATTGTTTGTTATTCTCTCCCCTTGTATCACATCTAAAATAAGGGCCTGAGTTTGGAAATACTTATTACCAGATACAGGCTAGCTACCAGGAATAATAGTCCCACAGCTTTAAATGGAACTACTCATGTAAGGACAGTTGCATGCATATGCATTTTCAGGATCAGGCCTTTCACCTGTAAACTCTGTGGCTAAGAGCTTTATTTAGTGACTTTTTATTTGTTCTGTAAGTCACCTCACACACTTGGGGGCCGTGCATAAACAACAATCCTGTATTCCTTGTACACCCAGAATTCCCACTGACCTCCCCTGACTCATTTTCTAGCATTTAATAAACCTCCTCTCTGGAATTATCTTACCTGATGTGTGACAGTAGCACAGAGACACATTCACATGGAAAGTGTCCTCTCCTGCGTGAATGAGTTTCACTGTCAAAAACTTGAGCAAAAGTGGGAGTATTCCACAGCCAGGGATTTAGTTTTTCCTCTATACTGTGAAGCTGAAAAGTCTAGCAGCTTCAAACTTGTTTTCACATGCTCCCAAATGTACAAGGATTTCTGCATTTACAGGAAGAAAACAAGCACTCCACAGGAACATGATGGCCATGCATCCATAACACAGGCTTCACAGGGAACAGAATCATTTTATTATGAACTGGACTGAAACATATAGAATGAAGGATAATTCAAGAGGACCCATGGGGAAATCACAAATGGGCTTGATTCTGTATTGATCCCAAAGGGAGTTTTTGGTGCAAGGAATGCAGGGTCAGGCAGATTCTAAAGACCACTGATTTCCCCTTGAATAAAGTCTAAACTCCAACATAAAGATGCTTTGCACGGTCCCATTTCATTTCGTGCATGTTGCTACTCCCACTGAAAACAATAGGTGTTTTGTCACTGATGTCAATGGGAACAGGATCACACCTTTTTCCTTCATACATTCCCACTCTTCTTTATTTCTGCTTCTTATCCCCTAGTCTGGGCTGAATTCTTCACCACAGCATATTCACGTTTAGAGCACTGGTCTATAAAAAATTGCATGTTTCACTTCACCATTTGGTAGTTTATTTCTTTCATCTGCAATCACAGCCTGACCCAAGGAAAGCTCTTGAACTCACACCATCAGTTACATGATGAAATGCAAATAGTTTCTTGTGGTATTAAATAGCAGCCCACAGCAGAGTTCAGGTTGGCTGTTATGGATTCACTAGTTCCAGCTCTGCAGGATAATCCTAGGTTACTGCCATCCTGCAGTCACTGGCCTACAGGAATGTTGCAAATAAAAACAAACAAGCTAGACTCTCCTTTTAGACAAAGTAGAAATCATGTCTGTTTAGGAAGTTGTAAAGGTTGCATGTATCAGAGTGTGACAACTTGAAAGGCAAGCTAATCTTTCTACTGCTTAGATATCATGCTCAGACATTTTTCTACAAAGAGTTTATCAAGTACTTGGTCCAAATAAAATAATCATAACAGCTCTCTGGTGTGGGGATCATCTTAAATCTACTAATTAATAATGTTTGACTATAGAATGAGATTCTACTGGGGTGGTACCTCCACTATTGTTATGACTGAGACCAGTCAATACGTCAAAACGCTCTAAAATCTACACGCTTATGTGAATTGTCTTGAAAATTTCTGTGCCCCATGGGGACCCTTGGAGAAGTGGTATACATTTAAGGTTGTTGGATCAAGGGATTCCTGTGATGCAGCCCCTCCAACAAAACTGATGTCCAAAATGTATGGTTTTTATTACTTTTTTTTTTTTTTTTTGCAAACACCTGACTCTTCAACTATAGGTCTGATCCCACCCAAACTCCTATCACCTGCTCTGTATTGATTTCAGCTAGTGTCCAGCACTTGGGGAAGCAATAGTTAAAAAGTTCATCAGGATAAAATTTGGATCTCCAGTGTGGCTTAAGCCAATCTGATGAGCTAGGAAAAGTAATTTACATATGTAGAGCAGGATGGGGACTCTATTTCAAGCCAGAGTGTTTGCTGACAGCCTGTTGTCAGGGTAAACAGGTGGCTCCAAGTGAGATGCTGTGGCCACCCAATCTGAGCACCACCCATGTCCTGTGAGCTTGTGTCCTGCCCCTGGCAGCTTTCTGAGAATGTTTATTGTGCAGATTAGCTGCTCTCTGCTTGCATTTTGCAGGGACACTCCTTGAGAAATTTTGCCCTGAGAGCAGAAATTCTTATTTAAGAGCCAATATTTCAATGGGCTCCAAAATCCATACTCACTCTGATTTTTTAAAAGAAATATTGCTATAATACCCGCAAGCTGAGTGAGATTTAATTGAAAATTAATATTCCACAATCGGGGCTAAGGTAGACTTTGGTGAAGGGAGGAGAACACCCATTGAGTTGAATAAGTCATTTCCCACCTCTCAGAGCTCTTGTGTCAGGCTGCATTCACCTTCATGGGGTTTCTGATTCACCTGAGAACATTCCATGGAAACTTCTCTGATGCAGAGGGTTGTTCGGAGCCCCTTCCCCCTGCACTAGTCTACACAGCTGTCCCTAAGGCAGGAAGTCCCAAACTTTTTGCTGGCACAACCCCATTTTAATGAAGTCCTTCCCGCTGGGACCCCAAACAGCATGGAGGATGCCATTCGGAAGAGCAAAATGGCATCCTCCACACAGTGTGACCTCGCACACACAATACATGGGAGGCCCGGCTTCATGGAGGAAGCCATTTTGTTCTACAAAATGCCATCCTCTGCAGAGTGTGACCTTGTACATATGGTGTGTGTGAGGTCATGCTGTGCAGAGGATACCATTTTGTAGAACACAATGGTGTCTTCTGCACAGTAGGGATCATCACAAGCCGCTCCACTGAATGGGGTCATGACCCACAGTTTGGGAACCATTGCCCTATGGCTTTGCTTACACTAAAATGTTAAGTTGACCCAGCTACATTGCTTGGGATGTGAAAAATCCACACCTCTGAGTGATGTAGTGATGCCAATCTAATCCCTGGTGTAGACAGCGCTAAGATGACAGAAGAATTCTTCCATTGACCTAACTACTGCCTCTTTGGGAGGTTGATTACTTATGCCAATGGAAGAACCCCTCCCATCAGTGTAGGTAGTGTCTACACCAGGGTTCTGAAACTCAAATGACCACGAGGGCCACATGAGGACTAGTACATTGGCCCGAGGATCACACCACTACCCCCCTGCTGCCCCGCCCCTGCCCCCACTCCACCCCTTCTGTGAGGCGCTGCCCCTACCCCCAGGGGGTGCAGGGTGTGGCAGGGGGCTCAGGGCAGAGGGTCGGGGTGCAGGGTGTGGCAGGCGGCTCAGGGCAGAGGGTTGGGGTGCAGGAGGGGTGTGGGGTGCAGCAGGGGGCTCAGGGCAGGGGGTTGGGGTGCAGGAGGTGTGTGGGGTGTGGCAGGGGGCTTAGGGCAGGGGGTCAGGGTGCAGGAAGGGTGTGGGGTGCAGCACGGGGCTCAGAGCAGGGGGTTCGGCTGCAGGAAAGGTTTGGGGGGAGGTTCCAGCCCGGCACTCACCGGGGGGCAGGGCAGGCTCTGGGAAGCGGCCGGGACATGGGGGCGGCAGGGGAGCGGGCATCTGTGTGTTGCCCTGGCCGCTCCTCCAGGTACCTCCCCCAAAGCTCCCATTGACCGCTCTAGGTAAATGCTGGGGGCGAGCGTGCCGCAGGGAGCTGGCGGGCCGAAGAAAATAACCCTACGAGCCACGTGTTTGAGACCCCTGGTCTACACTGAGGCCGTTTACACAGCTGCAGCTGTGCTGCTGTAGCATTTCAAATGTAGGCAAGCCCTAAGACTATATATCTACACAAGAAGCACTTTACTGATCTAGGTATACTGGTATACTATACTGGCAAAGCACTCCTACCGTGGATGCACTTGTACTGGAAAAACTGCACTTTACCGGCGTAGCTTATTCCACCCTCTCCTGTGCACAACAAGCTATATTCGCAAAACCACAGTTTTGCTGGTATAGCTACGTCTACTCTAGGGGATTTTGTCAGCACAGCTGTCAGTCGGGGATCACATCTTATTGTGTGTATCAGTCTCTGGAGAAGCAAAAGGGGATTGGAAGTGATTCTGTATTGCACTGTCTTCTACTCAGGAGTAAGACCTCAACTTCTCTGGAGGAATTAAGTAATTCCTTGTGCAACAAGCCAAATTTTGGTCAAACCTCAGATTATGCACAACTCCCAGTAATTTCAAATGCACAGACCTAGTTAGTTCCTCTCAGAGAGGTGGATTAATACAGTGACAGGAGAACCAGTCAGCCTCACCTCAGTCCCTGGAAAAATCAAGGAGCAGGTCCTCAAGGAATCAATTCTGAAGCACTTCGAGGAGAGGAAAGTGATCAGGAACAGTCAGCATGGATTCACCAAGGGCAAGTCATGCCTGACTAATCTAATCGCCTTCTATGACAAGATAACTGGTTCTGTGGATGAGGGGAAAGCAGTGGACGTGTTATTCCTTGACTTTAGCAAAGCTTTTGATATGGTCTCCCACAATATTCTTTCCAGCAAGTTAAAGAAGTACGGGCTGGGTGAATGGACTATAAGGTGGATAGAAAGCTGGCTAGATTGTTGGGCTCAACGGGTAGTGATCAATGGCTCCATGTCTAGTTGGCAGCCGGTATCAAGTGGAGTGCCCCAAGGGTCGGTCCTTGGGCCAGTTTTGTTCAATATCTTCATTAATGATCTGGAGGATGGTGTGGATTGCACCCTCAGCAAGTTTGCAGATGACACTAAACTGGGAGGAGAGGTAGATACACTGGAGGTAGGGATAGGATACAGAGGGACCTAGACAAATTAGAGGATTGGGCCAAAAGAAATCTGATGAGGTTCAACAAGGACAAGTGCAGAGTCCTGCACTTAGGACGGAAGAATCCCATGCACCGTTACAGACTAGGGACCGAATGGCTGGGCAGCAGTTCTGCAGAAAAGGACCTAGGGGTTACAGTGGATGAGAAACTGGATATGAGTCAGCAGTGTGCCCTTGTTGCCAAGAAGGCTAACAGCATTTTGGGCTGTATAAGTAGGGGCATTGCCAGCAGATCGAGGGACATGATCGTTCCCCTCTATTAGACATTGGTGAGGCCTCATCTGGAGTAGTGTGTCCAGTTTTGGGCCCCACACTACAAGAAGGATGTGGAAAAATTGGAAAGCGTCCAGCGGAGGGCAACAAAAATGATTAGGGGACTGGAACACATGACTTATGAGGAGAGGCTGAGGGAACTGGGATTGTTTAGTCTGCAGAAGAGAAGAATGAGGGGGGATTTGATAGCTGCTTTCAACTACCTGAAAGGGGGTTCCAAAGAGGATGGATCTAGACTGTTCTCAGGGGTAGCAGTTGACAGAACAAGGAGTAATGGTCTCAAGTTGCAGTGGGGGAGGTTTACGTTGGATATTAGGAAAAACTTTTCCACTAGGAGGGTGGTGAAACACTGGAATGCGTTACCTAGAGAGGTGGTGGAATCTCCTTCCTTAGAGGTTTTTAAGGTCAGACTTGACAAAGCCCTGGCTGGGATGATTTAGTGGCGGATTGGTCCTGCTTTGAGCAGGGGGTTGGACTAGATGACCTTCTGAAGTCCCTTCCAATCCTGATATTCTGTGATTCTGTGAACCCCTCCTGTTGCTGTAGTGAGTGTCTACACTGAAGCACTGCAGCTGTGCCACTGTAGTGGTTTAAGTGTAGACATAATTTTAGATTCTGACTTCAGTGGGAGCCAGATCAGGCTCTTAGACACCCATAAATTTTGTGCTGTGTCCTAAACAATCAGTTGACTTATGAGTTAGTGCAAAAAATCCCCAAACATTACAATTATCCTTCTAACAAGAAGGATCTGTAGGTTTCAATCAGAGCCAGGACTGGCTCTAGGCACCAGCAAAGCAAGTATGAGCTTGGGGCGGCACAATTCCAGGGGTGGCATTCTGGCCGTCCTTTTTTTTTTTTTTGCTTGGGGCGGCAAAAACCTAGAACCGGCCCTAATTAGAGTGCAGCCACCTCTCAGTTCCAGAGGTTCAGTCCTGTGCATATAAGCACCTCCAACTATATTTGTATATCTGAACCTTATTTCAGCCTCTTCAGTATGTAAACTGAGCTGGAAATCTACAAGAAGCAGGATTTTATGTGAGATTTCCAGACTATTCTACTTTTGACCAAGCCTGAAATGTCAGGATAACAGTCTCACTCACAGTTCTCTAGCATTTCCACTCCTGGCCCTGACCAGACATAGGAAATGCAAACCAGACTGTACATGAAAAATTAATTAACCAAACTGTTTTGGACCCTTAGAAAGAGTTTGGTTCAGGGCAAATTTGAATTCACCTGAAAATTCAGGCCCACTCCTATTTTTTCTGAGCTTAGTTTCATTTTTTCATCTATGCTGAAACTATCCTTAAAAGTCCATGAAATATACAAATTATAAAAACAACTATGAGAGTGAATTAAACTCCAAATGCAAATAAATTCAGTAATAAGCTTAGATGACTTAATTCTGCAGCCTACATAGGGCTGGATTTAACCCTGGGATTCTGTGGGTGCCACCCAGCGGGACCTGGTCTGTGGGCATCAAGCAGTGACAAATCCCTCTGGTGGTGGGGGCATAGTAAAGCATTTCTTCTGCAACTGCTGCTAGGCTGAAGATCCACAGTTAGCATTAAGTGATGCTGGCTGTGGAGGGGAGAGGCCAAGATAGCTAGGAGATGTAAAGATTCAACACAACTCCCAGGACCCTCTGTCAGTTGCTTTCCTGTGGAGCCTTGGCCCGAGTTGACAGCTTCCCTTCACTGAGAGTGAATTCCTTTGGAGTGCAATTTGTATTCCAGTGACCATAGGAGTAAAACTGGCCCATAGTAGGGACCAGTATATAAACATCACATGCTGTTTCATGACCTTTATGTAGGGCCATATCCTGCTTCCCTTCTATGTATAGGACTACGGTTTGCAGAACGCCTATTGATTTCAGTGAGAGTTACACATGGCTAGAAGAATAGCCTTTAGTATCAATGGGAATCCTTTTGTGGCCTGATAACATTATTTGGCCTTATTTGTATTAGACAAGCTACAAACAAGGATGCAGCCTTAAGTGTGAATTTATTCACTTCTGGTAGTTATTCAGATATTACTGGTATTTAGAATACTATATATAACTTACTAAGTGTAGAATGATGCAGGATTAGGCCTACATGCTGGGGATATTAATTCAATCTATCCTCATCTGCTCAGCCCCATAAGTGCCTAAATGCAATAAAGTAACTGAATTATTCATAAGAATGCTTAACATCGAAAGCCTCTGCCACGGGCTGCCCTAGTGAATGTTAGAGCCGGTTCTGTTCAGTACTATCCATGCTAGCGCGCTCAGTTGACATTTGGGAACATTTTTCAAGTTTAGAAGAATTAAAACAACTGTATCTTGCTTTGTCATTCTTATTTTAATGAGGAGGATAAAGGGCTGGGACTTTTAAACTTTGATGTTATCTGACTCAAAAAAACAGCTAAGGAAAAGAAAGGTTTTTTTGTTTTTTGTTTATTGAGCTCTTTGTTAACTTTTAATGCTAGGAATATCATACACATAAATGTTCACAAAAACACCAAATGGATTTTGAGAAGCTATGTGATCTAGCAGATTGAGAATGCTACTGGTAACCAAAAATCTGGAGTCCTGCTCCTGACTCGGGTAGCCTGGGCAAGTCAGCTAGGTCAACTTTTAAAAACGTGGTTGCCTGAAGTTTGACACGCACATCTGAAACATTGTGGCTTTAAATTTCGCAGCATATCAGGGCCAAGTCATCCCACTGTTCTTGCTCTAGAGAGGATGAAAGAAGTGGAAAGCCTGCTCCTTTGGCAAAAATTCTGTTGTGGGGCAAAAGGATGGGCCTTTGTGTGCCAAATACACAGTCTCCACAGAAGCCCCTAGGCAATCACTTTTTGTATTTGAAATTCTGGATTTGGGGGAAGGGTGCCAAATTGATAGGGATTTTCCTGCATGATCAGTGCAGACTGTCATCATTATCTTATGGGAAAGCCACTGTGTGTGAAGTGAAGGGGACAGACGAGGGGAGAGAGCCAATGGAGAGCCAATGGCTCTCACCCCACGGAGAGAGCCAGACTGATGCAGTGCCAATGCACTGGACCTCTTCAGATGCCCTGGCATTTGCAATATCTCTTTGTAGATCTGAGGATATCCATGAGGAAGGCCATCCCTTCCACTCACTTTTTTAGGAGCAAACACTTCCTCCCTTCCTGGATGGGATTATTGAAAGGCAACTGTGTGGCCCCACAGCCTAGACTTTGGTCTTCTCATGGGTTTTCCAGTAGGAGGCATGATTTAGCTTCTAGTTTCTGCATCTGTTCAAGTGAGTTAAAAGGAGTTACCTAGCTACCTCTCAGAGGTGTTATGAAATGTAATAAGTTCTTAGATGCAGAATGCTCTGAAGATATAGAGTGCTATACAAAGGCAGGAACATGGCCCCACTGAAGTCAATGGAAAAGCTCACAATGCTGAATGTAAGCATGATCAACCCTAAATGGCAAGGTATTTTCCTATTAACAATATCAGGCATGGCTTTTTTGTAAATGCTTTGGTTAATTCTTATTAAGTCCCTACCAGCCAATGTTACATGCATGAATAATAATATTTTGCAGTTACATAACACCTCTCATTCTGGGGGCTCAAAGCATTTTACAAATATTAGTTAATTAACACACACACACACACCACAAGACACTTAGAGCTACATTTTAAAAGGTGGGTTCTTAAAGTGAGGCACCTACATAGTTTTTTTTAAAGACACCGATGTATTTATTTAGGTATCCAAATATGGACTTCAGTGCCTGACTTCAGACAACCAAGTTTGAAAATGTGACCCTTAGGGCCTAATCCTGTGATGTGTTGAGTGCCCAGAGTCAAAGGCACCCAGACCCAAAGTTAGGCACCTAAATACCTTTGAGGATCTTGGTCTGAGTGCCTTGCAGAATTGGACCCTCTGTGCCTCACTTTATTTATCTGTAAAATGGATATTATACTTAGTGAGCATGGCACTTCAGTCTGGTCCCCATAACTCCACTGGGTTTGTAGCATTTGTATGTCAGGGCAGACTTTACATAATTCTGTAACGTCCCTTTCACCTAATGTTACAGAATTATTTAAGGTAAAAGTTTGGTTCCACTGAGGTCAATGAGAAAACTCCCTTTGGCTTCAAGAGGACTAGGATTTTTTCTACAGTTACTGCCCCCTACAATTTAAAACTGCTTTCCTGTATTGACTCTGTTTCCTTTTGCCCAGGTACATGACCCAGAATTTTCATCATCTGCCAGAGGTTGCGTGGAGATTGGATCACAGCGCATTGGCATGGGCATTCATCTAAGCAACTAGAGCACTTTTCTGTAACAACCACTCATTTGTCTGGGAATAAACAAAAGAAGAAACAATCCATTATAAAAAGTTTACAGTTAAATTTCTTAAATGGTATATTTACAAAGTAAGACTTTACAGCCAGTTTTGAAGGGAAGAATTCAGAAACTGCCATCTTTACTGCTTAAGTAAATATACATAGGATCACTTGTATGCCAGGTCCCATGCTACCCTGATGTAACCGCTGCAAAGACAAATGTATAGACTGGTGGGCTAATTGGCAGACACCCACTCCTCACTAGATCTGGAATTTGTTTACTGGCACGACTGCATTTGTTTAGCTTTATGTCTACAGAGGGAAACGCCTTTCCACCGGATGTTTATAACCCTACCAGAGAGAAAGAGGTAAGATTTGAAATTCTGAACATCTTTGCCATAGAACAAATTTCAGTAGAGCTAGTACATTTTTCTGGGGTTTGAGGTGTGTATGTGTTTTTGTGCATGTGTGCATTAATCAAAACACAAACATTTGTAGCAAATAAAAATAAAAATAAATAAATAAACAAATAAAGAAATAAATAAAATGTTTAAGTAAGAACCTGGGAAATGCCATATTTTAGCCAACATATGTTTTGACTTAAAAAAACAAAACAAAAAAAACCCACCAGCTCCACTCTTTAGTTCAGTATTTTTGACATCTAGGGTGAGCACTGGCAGAAGGTCTATAGGGTTTAAGTAGTGCACAGGCCTTATGTAGTCCTCTGCACAGGATGAATTTATTGCAGGGAGAAAAGCCATAGCATTGGTTCACGCTGCTACTGGGCACCTCCAACTGGTGAAACACAATGGACAGGGATCAATCAATATAATATTTCAGGGGAAAATACAGATTGGTAGCAAAGTTCAGTAGTAGCGAAGTGTTCAATTTGGTCTACTGTTGTAATAGTTTTAAAAGAAAGATTTGTTCAGTGACAGACCCTGCTATAGTGTGCAGTACTAGATTATTGCTAAATTACAGGCCTACTCAAGCTTGAATAACTGAAAACGATACAGTGCTTACTGCAAGTTAGTCAAGTTATTCAATTACACTGCTTCATTTCTGCTGAATTTTGATCTCTTAGTGTTTCTGCTAATCAGCAATAAAGCTATTTATCAGGATCATGTGTGTTATTTTAGGCAAATTGTAAACTCACATGGCTGCTTCCCTCAGTGGCTGCTTCCTTGATTAGTGGGCAACACAAATGAAAACATTGTACAAAAATAGATTTGGATTCATTGTAATAGCTAACACCAACCAACAGAAATTCTGATCAGATTTATGAGGTCAGCCTATTTCTGGGTCACTGGAATTCTAATGACAGAATGTTCATTTCTTCCAGTGGAGCAACCTTAATTAGATGGTAATATCCTTGGAGCAGGGTGTCTGTTTCTTACTTGCTTTGTCTAAATAATAATTCACTGTGTGCTGGTAACATACAGCCTCTCATCCTCCTCTTTCCCTGCCCTCTGTCACCTCCAAACTGCTGTAGAGTATAGCCAGCAAAGCGTATTTGGGCACCTTTGTCTAACTGGTGCACTCATAAAACACACAGCAGATGTCAGTGCATTACAAATCTTTGGTAAGAAATAATAATTATAAATGAGAGAGCTAAACAAAGCACATAAACAGAGCAATACTCTGAGACTCTCTGAAAACTTGTCCCACTGTGTTTGACTTATTTTATTAACTTCTAATATGAGGAATTTTACATTTCTCTTTGCAGCTTTTACAACTTCTCTTTGTGGAGTCATTCTTCAGTACATATTGAAATCACTTACCCAAGGACTGGAATATACTCTTCCCAGTCTGAAGGAAGGGGGGGCGGGGGGAGAGCTACAACTCAGTAATTAAAAGCTTGTCACTGAGTGGAATAAACCAGAGTGTAGAGCTGCTATTTGCTTTATTCTGTAACTAGAGATTCTCTCTTTACACTGGGGAAGCCAATCTAAGGAAAATATTTCCCACAGCTGGGTCATCCAGAGTCAAGTTATGCATACCCTAAATTGCCTAGGACCTGATCCTGCTCCCACTGAAGTTTTGCCATTGACTTCAATGGAGTAGGACCAGGCCCCTGAAGAGAACAGAGACCCAATTAAAAGCATCCCCTGTTTTCCCCAGAACAGAGAGCCCTGCAAAAATAAACAGCCTCTCTATCCCTCAGTGATCTGTACAGATAAAACAGTGTGCATGCCCAGGGACCCTTCTGAGATAAGCCACATTCTCAGGAAGCCTAAGACATACACCTCAGTCCAGGGGGCTTCCTTACTTTGTACACCCAGTTTCCCCACATGACACAGATCATTGTCTGGAAATGAAAAGACACAGCTACAAAAATCATCCAGCATTCAACTGCCTCTCAGGAAACTGCAGAGGGATTTTTTTTTTTTTTTGAGACGCAAAGCAGAATGTTTATCCTTCTTATCTCAGAAAGGAAACCTATGGGAAACTGTATGCCATATTCTCCACTGGTCTCCTGTCATATAATTATAATGCATTACACAAAGCAGACAGCTTTTGGAAAATCAGTAGGTCTAATGAGAGGACAATCCCTTAGTAGAAGGTGCTTTGGTTTCCTTTCCAAATGTTGCAAGCCTCATTTGAGTATTCCTTGGTGTAAACAATACATGAGCTAAATGTTTGGATTAGGAAAATACAATGCACCTTAAGTGTCCCATGGCATTAGGGGAATAATTGTTGCATAAGGAAAATCTCTTTTCCCCCAAGTAAGGAACCCAGGCCAGATTTTTCAGACTTCAAAGAAAGAACCCAGTAGGGCCTTTCCCACTGCCAAATTGCTTAAGTGACAAAATAAAACAAAACCAAAAACCAAAAAAGTGATTGTAATTTTCCCATTAAATGCTTGGGATAAATTCAATATATATATATTTTTAGCATTGATGCTATTAATTTCTAGAGTGGAAGTCAAGTCACTAGAATCTCAAAGAATTCAAGCAGTTGTTTTGGAAGAAAATGCAATACAACACTTTTCCAACATAACACACAGCTCTTCTTGCTATATGGAAATTCTGATATTTTACAGGAATTATTAACAGCTGCTAAATTGTGGATTTTATATATTATCAAGGTCAGCACACATTATACCAATGAGACAGCTAACACTGATGATCTGTGTGTATGTTACATTTTGCCACAGAATTTTCCCTTGAAGGTTTCCCACATAAGAATGGCCACACTGGGTCAGACCAATGGTCCAGTATCCTGTCTTCCAACAGTGGCCAACGTCAGATGCTCCAGAAGGAATGAACAGAACAGGTAATCATCAAATGATCCATCCCATGTTGCCCATTCCCAGATTCTCACAAACAGAGGCTAGGAACAACATCCTTGCCCATCCTGGCTAATAGCCATTGATGGACTGATCCTCCATGAACTTATCTAGTTCTTTTTCTGAACCCTGTTATAGTCTTGGTCTTCACAACATCCTCTGGCAAAGAGTTCCACAGGCTGACTGTGCATTGCGTGAAGAAATACTTCCTTTTGTTTGTTTTAAACCTGCTGCCTATCAATTTCATTTGGTTACCCCTAGTTCTTGTGTTATGAGAAGGAGTAAATAACACTTCCTTATTTACTTTCTCCACACCAGTCATAATTTTAGAGACCTCTATCATATCCCAACCGTAGTCATCTCTTTTCCAAGATGAAAAGTCTCAGTCTTATTAATCTCTCCTCATATGGAAGCTGTTCCATACCCCTAATAATTTTTGTTGCCCTTTTCTGAACCTTTTCCAATTCCAGTATATCTTTTTTGAGATGGGGTGAGCAGATCAGCACACAGTAGTCAAGATGTGGATGTATCATGGATTTATATAGTGGCAATATGATATTTTCTGTCTTATTATCTATCCCTTTCCTAATCTATCCCTTTCCCAACATTCTGTTAACTTTTTTGACTCCTGCACCATATTGAGTGGATGTTTTCAGAGAACTATCCACAATGATTCCAAGATCTCTTTCTTGAGTGGTAACAGCTAATTTAGAGCCCATCATTTTATATGTATGGTTGGGATTATGTTTGGCAATGTGCATTACTTTGCATTTATCAACATTGAAAAAAAAAACCCACACAAAGCTCACAGTGGTTCTGTAAGTTCCACTAAATTGCCAGTGACTACATTTTACTGAAGAATTACAAGAAATAGTTAGAGAAGCCAAGATGGAAAATTCCTTTAATGGACATAAAGGTTAATGAAGATCCCAGGGTTTGCTGTACTCTAAAGTATGGAGACCATATGGGAGGAGTGTGCTAATGCCAGCTGTCCAATTTCAGAATATTTGAGGGAAATTTTCAAGAGCTCAAAAACAGATCTACATTTGTTCAGCATCCACAATTAGGATCAGAGTTTTAAAAGTGCTGAGCACCCAGTAGATCCCATTGTGACATGTAGGGACAGATCTCCAAAAGCACTTAACATCCAACGAACTACGAAGTATTTCAATGGCATCAGTGGGGAGCCCTATGTGTATACAGAAGAAACTTTTGTTTTTTTACTATTCTAACAACATTTATTGGCTTATTATAGTTGTAGAATTATCCAAAAGCAAATAGCTTTTTGACATATTTTGAAATGCTTGTTGGAAACACAGCACTAAGGGCTGGTCTACACTAAAGCTGTAACTCGACCTAAGTTACACTATTTCAGTTACGTAACTGAGGCAGTGTAACTTAGTGTGGTGTAGACACTGCTGTAATTTGATCTGTGTCAATGGGAGATGCTCTCCCACTGACTTACCTTATGCTTCTCAGGGAGCTGGAGTACCAAAATCAATGAGAGAGCACTCTGCCACTGACTTCACGGGTCTTTACCAGACCTGCTAAATTGGCACTGCTGCATTGATTGCAACAGTGCTGATTTAGCAGTAAGTATAGACATGCCCTGAGTTACTATCCTATGTGCTATACTGCCATTGCACATTACTGATTTTATTATGGCATTCACTACCCACCAGCACTTTGCTCAAACACTATGTTTCACAGCCGTGGTCTACACTTAAAATTTAAATCACCCTAGCTACATTTCTCAGGGATGTGAAAAATTCACACCCATGAGTGCTTTAGTTAAGCTAACCTAATCCTGTTGTAGAAGCGGCTAGGTCGACAGAGGAATTCTTCCATTGACCTAACTACTACCCCCACTTGGGGAGGTGGATTAGTTACACAATGGAAGGATCTATTTGGTAGGAAGCATCTACACTACGGCGCTACAGTGGCATAGCATCAGCACTGCAGCTGTGCTGTTGTAGCACCTGAAGTATAGACATGCCCTTAGATCTCATATGTCTGGCAACCGTGTTTCCTACTTGATAAGAAAGCTATAATGTGTGTGTGTGTACTCTGGAAACTGTATATGTCTTTGGAAAAAGTGATTACAATAAAAAATCTTTGTTCTAAAGTCAACACATGTACAACAAGATGAAACAATATTACAGCCTAGTTCAATCTGGTGTGTGTAGGGAAGACTTTCTAAGATGCAGAGAAAGCTCTCCCTAGCTTCCCACTTCTTTGGGCTGGACATTTTCAAAATCCAAGAGAAATCCCCTGATCAATTCAATAGGAATCAGGAAACAGCGGATAGGGCATATCACATAGGGGTTTCCTAACACACAGCAAAAAGCTCTCACTGACATTTTAAAGAAAGCAATACTAGGGCAATCTGAAATCAGATCCTCTGTAAAAAGCAGCAATATCACTTCTGTCAACTTAAATTGTTTTAACTTGATCAAGTAGCCATTCAATCACCATAACAGAGGATATGTCTACATTGCAATCAGGGCTTATGATTGAAACATGTGTAGATACACCAAAGCTAGCTTTAACCTAGCTAGCCTGTGTATTGATAGCAGTGAATCTGCAGCAGCATGGACTTCAGCATGGGCTAGTAATAAACGAGGGTCCCTGGCAGGCTTGTGCAGTCCGCATGGAAGCCCACACTGCTGCAACTTCATGGCTAATGGTATGCAAGCTAACTAGATTAAAACTAGCTCAGGTATGTCTACGCATATTGCAATCACACACCTTGACTGCCATGGAGACATACCCACAAATGGTATCATTGTTGTTCCTATGCTTGTGTATCACATGGCAAGGAAGCATTTTATATGGCAATCAAAATGTGGAAAATAAAACAATCATCTCTACCAAAACCAAACGTTTCATCATAAACCTGCTGTTTTTATCATATGGTAAATAGTATGAATGGTCGCTAGCTAACTATTATTTGTATTGAAGTGACTAAGAGCCCCAGTTATGGACCATTGTGCTAGGTGCTCTACAAACACAGAACCAAAGGACAGTTCCTGTCCTAAAGAGTTTACAATCTAAGTACAAGGCTGAATTTGTACCAATTTAAAATCTGTACTATAAAATGGGATTTTCAGAAGCAGTCAGTGCTAGCTTAACTCCCACTGACTCCTGTGGAAGCAGACCTGGGCCAGTGCTGAGTGCTTCTAAAAATTCCATCCATAATGTGTCTATTGGAGACTGCTTTTCAGCATCAAGAACTCATGTGTGCAATAAAGAGACACTGAACTCACAGATCCATTTAAAAGATCATGGGGATTCCTGATGAAGAGAATAGATTGAGCATGACAAAGGGAACACACACATTAAAATAAACCAAACATGGAATTAAAGCTGATTCCTAATATTTCCAAACAAAACCCTGCTGAAAGTCAAAGAACCATTAAGACTCTGCAGTTGGACTGTAGCTCACCTGATGTTATTTTACTATATTTACCTGTATGTGTAAAACATGTCTGCTTGATTCTTGATAACTGCAACATTTGTACAGTCCCACATTCCAAATCCCTTGTGGACTCCTGGGGTGAATTCCTGGCTCCACTGAAGTCGATGGGAATTTTGCCATTGACTTAAATAAGACTAGAATTTCACCTCCAGTTAAAGAAGGTCATCCAGGGAACTATGATCACAAGGGGCTGATTAAGCCTCCAAAAAACCCAAGGAAAAAGTATCTAGAGGTTGTAGTAAGACTTAAGTCACTAGAAACACAAGTTCCCCTGAAAGGCAATGGGAATCCTGCTCCTAAGTCACGTAGGTGTTTTATAAAATCCCTCACTTTGATTTTTCTCTTGAAAAATGACAGAATATGACAATAGCAAACAGAGAATAAGGTCTCCAGGATTCACTTATTTGTGTCTATTGTTCCAAGAAGCAGAGGGATAGCAACTGTTTCCCCATGTTGCAAACAAAAAGTTTATCATCTCTCTAAATTTAAAAAGTCTCTGCAAAGAAGGCTGTCAAAATAAACCAAAAAAGGAGAGTTTCTCTGTCATGCTCATCAGGGTGGGAAAGAATATTTGTGTAGCTTTATAGAATTTTAAACCTGTGGTTGGTTTTGGGTTTCCTAGCACACTGGATCCAGCTGCCCTTTCCTGCTCTGGTGTTTCCTAGAGAGACCCAATTATCATCACTTAATTAATGCTGGAGGAGAGAAAAATCTCCTGTCAGAAGTCTTTGAAAAATTCAGAATGGATCCTCAAAGATATGAATGCAATATTTACAACTTAATGTATTGATTCACAAATCAGAAAGCTTTGAATTTATAAAGCCAAATACAGTGTCAAATGATTAAAACCATTTATCATTGAAAATATTCTGGGGTTTTTGAATCAAGAATAAGTTTGTATTAGCAGAGAACCTAATCATAATGAAGCACAGGTATTTTTCCATATATGTAGATATAAAGTACAAAACGTATAGCTAATTTTAGTATTAACATTGACATTGAATCGCTGTGTATTTAAAACTCAGTGATAATCACACAATCTGGAGGTATTTAAAAAAAATTAAGCACAATCACACATGGTACTTCAGAGTAAAAGTTTGCAGTCCCTACAGCTTTCCTTTTCGTAAACCAAGCCAAACTCCCCGCCACCAGTTTTCTCTGCTCTAATCTATTTAGTGCTTTCAAAACAATGTTTTTGATTTTTTTCACAAATGTCTCCAACACATTAATAATGAATGAATGCAATATAAGCCCTTCAATATAACAGACTGATAGGATTCATTACTTACCCCTTTTGGAGTTAACACTTAAGCTATAAAGCATCCCTCACAGTTCCAGTATCTCTACTAAAACGCCTCCATAATTCATTAGCCTAATATGATTTGTACCTTTTGAACCGTCTCTCAGTACAAATAGTGGTGCTGAACAGAGGTAAGATAATTTTACTGATATCCACTTGAACATATTAGTAACATATTAGTAATTATCAATAACTACAAATTATGAATGCAAATAACTAGCGTCTGATCTTGCCACCAGTAAGGGTTGAGAATGCCTGGCCCCTCACACGACTAGGCCCTAATGGGCATTGACTTCAACAGACTTTTGATTAGGATGTACATAGAATGCGTGTTCTGGTCTGAAGAATGTGAACCATGTATTCCAGAGAGAAACTGAAAGCACCCGATTCTAGTTTAGTTGGTGAAACTAGAAAATTGGTTTTCTTCTAATGTATTCCCAACAACTCCACAGATATGCCACATTGGTTTGATTTCTTTACAGGCAGTTTACAAGCAATTTTCTTTTCCTCTGCTTTAAAATGATTTGTCAAAGGTTTTGAATGTAAACTCACAGCCCTTTTCCAATTTGACATAGAATAACCACAAAGAAATAGAGGGTTGGTGGAACCAGAGGGCAGTTTCTGCTATCTAGAACAAAACTTTTTATTCATTTTCTAATTTTATTTGTTTTAGTATGATGTTCTGGTTCCTGTTTTTCTTCTTTTCCTTTAGTGTCTCTCTCTCCTTTTGACCTTCTCTATGTTCTTGATCAGCTCAAGTCTGCCTGTCTCCCTCAGCTCGTCTGTGGTATTTTTAATGCTTCCATCATCACAGTATCTGAGTGGTTCTGCATCTCTCCTCCCCTCTCCAAGAACTTCGCCACCAGTGAGTCTGTCTTTTAGTCCTACCTCCCTCTTCCCTCATTGCTGTCTTAAACCCATTCCTTTTTCTGAAATCACACTCTCTCTGTGCATTTGTCTGCCCTTGGAGAAGATAAAGGCTTTCTGTTCCTCTCCCCAGCAAAGTTAGTGGGCCAGACACACAGATCCTCAGTGGAGTAAGCCCCCCTCTGCGCCAGTATAAATTCCCTCCATCTATCCTACACCTCCACCAGCAATCGTGCTCTAAATACCTCCTTCTACTCAAACATTCCCTCCCTCATCCTGAACTGCCACACATCTCTCCTTCTCCCCTCCTTCTATCCTGCTATACTCCCTCCCAGGGGTGAAAGTAGCACAGAGGACTTACCGGTACAGGGGCCCATCCTCGGGTGGAAGCGATAGGGTTAGGGGGTCAGTCTCCACCAGCCAGCCCATCTGCGGTGCCTGGCCCGCGCTGCCTGGGGCTCCGTCGGCAATTTAAAAGAACCCAGGGCTCCATCCGCTGCTGCAGTAGCAGTAGCTGGAAGCCCCAGGCCCTTTTAAATCGCTGGGCCCTGGGGCAACTGCCCCTTTAACCACCCCCCCGCCGTTCGCGGCCCAGTGGGGGTGGGCAAAAGAGGTAGCGCTTTAATGTCGGCTGCATATGGGCCGGTACAGGCAGCCACTTCTTACCAGTACACTGTACCGGCCCACTTTCACCCCTGCTCTCTTCCCTCAAACATCCTCCATCCCCATGGAAAAGTGTGAAAACAGTTTTAAAAAGTGAGTATTTTTGTTTGCTCTAGTTTTTTAAAGATCTTTCCCCCCTTTTTTATAACAGGGGCTAGAGGGGAGAGGAAGTGTGATCAAAAGAGAAAGAGACTGGGATTATTTCCCAGAGGCCCCAAGTTCGATCCCACCCATTGACCACTGGTGTCTGTTGGTGTTACACTACCATAATACAAACAAACAACAGAATTTGGCTAAGACACTAGGGTTCACACCTGTGCTCTTATGAAAAATGCTGGGACATCTTTAACGACCACAGGTGACCAGTGCATGGGTTTTATATCCAATTTAAACTCCAACAGTCTGATGGCCCCTAACAATGGTCAACATTTTCAAACCTGGGTGCCTAAACTCCTAAAATGTGTAATTAGGCATCCAGGTCTGGCAAAGTTTGGACAATATGCTCAGACATTGGTTCAACAAAGACTCAGCAAAGAGAACCACCCTGTGAATCACTAACAATCTTCAACACCTATTGTAGGTGTTGTTTTGAGATTTCCCCCCAAGTACTTACCATGCTGGGCTAAAGACCCTCAGAGCTATATTGTCTGGAGCTTTTATACTCCTGGTAGGGTTCCCCTTGGTGAGCAAGTCTGAGGCGAGGCTCCTGACGAACCATGGTCCAAATTTCAAAAGACCCCAACGGTGGATTGGGCACATATAGAGGACCTTCTAGTACTCTGCAGCTGTGAGGTGGATGCAGGCTGCAGCAGAAAGGAGATTCGTGGTTGCCTTGGATCTCCTTGCCATGAGGTCAAGGTTTTCCTCCTGTCAAGTTTTGTGTGGTTACTGCCTGCGCACCAGTTTCTCCACGTTAAAAGATTTCATGTGCAGGCCACTGCCAAAGGTTCACACCTGCACAAAATCCTGCGGCAATAGATGTGTGGCGGGGAAGACAGGAGCAGTGATCTCTGGGAATCTTTAGTCACAAATCTGCACACAGGTGACAGCTGTGTGATGGTTGTCTTGTGCTTGGTTGAGACAGAAGTGCATTTTGGCAGCAGCAGCTGTGACTGAGCAGGCCTTTTCAGGATCCCCTCTGCTCACCCCAAATGGGGAGGGGGCTAGAAAAGATGCCCCAAACATAGGCTGTCTCATACTCTTCCGACTGGATGGCCATATCCAGTGGGATTACTCAACTCCGTGGCCAAAACAAGAGCTATAAAACAATGAATTTCGCCACCTGGAATGTCTGCACCCTTATGGACTCTCAGCACAGTGAATGCCCAGAAAGAAGAACTGCCATAATTGCCAGAGAACTGGTAAGATTCAATATTGACATTGCAGCTCTTAGTGAGACTCACCGGGACAATAAGGGCCAATTAAAAGAGGATGGAGGTGGCTACATCTTCTTTTGGAAAGGAAAGCCACCAGAAGAGAGACGCATTCATGGGATTGGCTTTGCTATCAAAAATAAGATTGCCACTCAGCTTTTGGAGCTTCCTGTGGGGCTCAACATGCATCTCATGACTCTTTGGCTCAAGCTTAGCAACAACCAATATGCCACGATCATCAGCGCATACCCCCCAACACTCAATGATGAGGAAGACAATAAGGAGCAGTTTTATAGAACTCTTGATGTGGTCCTCACAACCACACCTAAGGCAGACAAACTCATCCTCCTGGGAGATTTCACTGCCAGAGTTGGACGGGATTCCCAACTCTGGAGAGGCGCAATAGGCAAAGAAGGTGTAAGAAATGTAAACCCCAATGGTATTCTCCTCTTCAGCAAATGTGTGGAGCATGACCTGCTACTCACAAATACCATCTTTAGGCAGAGTAACAAATTTAAGACCACCTGGAAACATCCTCAGTCCAAACACTGGCATCTCCTTAACTATGTTATAGACAGAGCCCGAGACTATACTGATGTCCGTATAACATGAGCTATGAGAGGTACCAATCACTGTTGGACAGACCATCAATTAGTAAAATCAGTCATGTACCTGCAGCTCACTACATCACACCGCAAACACCCAAATACTAAGCGAAAGTGGTACAACGTCGAAGCACTTCAAGACCAAGCCAGCTGTGAGATGTTCTAACAACACCTGTCGGAGAAACTCTCTAGCCTGCCTGACAAATTCATTGACATTCAAGAGCACTGGGATCAACTTAATAACACCATTCACAATGCATGTGCTGAAACCATAGATATTCCACTCATCAGTACCAAGACTGGTTTGATGAAAACAATGAGGAAATCCTAGCATTAATTCAACAGAAAAGAAATGCATTTTGTAAATGGCAAAATGATTCCTCTAACAAACGAAAACATGAGGCCTATCACCTGCTTAAAGCCAAAGTCGGCTATGTGATATCAAAACCAAGTGGTGGCAAGAGAAGGTCTCTGAGATCCAGGGTTTCATAGACCAGGATGACATGAGAAGCTTCTTTCAAGCAATGAAAGCTATATATGGGCCAAGCTCCAAAGGCCCAACCCCCTTACGTTCTCAGGATGGCTTCACCCTCCTCAAGAACAATGCAGCCATTAAACAATGCTGGAAGGAGCACTTTGAGAGCCTACTAAACTGAGAATCCACGGTCTCTGAAGACACAATCGAGTTTATTCCACAACGCTCAGCAATGGAACACCTTGCTGATCCCCCATCTTCTGAAGAAGTCCGGCATGCCATCACTCAGACAAAAAACCACAAGGCACCAGGCCCAGAGGGCATCCCAGCTGAGGTTTTTAAAACTGGTGGAACAATGCTCCAACACAAACTTTGCCAACTCCTCGACAAAATCTGGACCTGCGAAGAAATTCCACCTGACTTTAAGAAAGGCAACATTATTACAATATTCAAGAAGGGGACAAATCTTTGTGCTGGAATTACAGAGGTATTGCTCTCCTCTCCATCACAGGAAAGATTCTTGCCCAGATCCTACTGAACCGCCTCCTTCCACTTGCCAAGGAACTTCTCCCCAAATCACAGTGTGGCTTCAGGCCATCACGAGGCACAACCAACATGATCTTCATGGCATGACAGATTCAGGAAAAGTGCAGAGAGCAACACTAGGAACTGTTCATGGCATTCACCGACCTAACCAATGCTTTTGACTCTATCAACCATGATGCCCTATGGAAGGTGCTGTGTAGGTTTGGCTGTCCACAGAAATTCATTTCTATCATCAGACTACTGCATGATGGGATGACTGCCACCATTTTGTGCAACAGCTCAGAGACTGAACCATTCACACCGGTGTCAAGCAGGGCTGTGTCACTGCTCCAACACTCTTCTCCATTTACCTTGCCGTGAGTCTGATTCTCATTTGCGAGCACCTTCCTGATGGAATTGGGATTGAGTATCGTATGGATGGCCAACTCCTCAGTCTTTGATATCTCCAGACAAAATCTAAGATCACTAGAATTGGCATCACTGACCTTCAGTATGCAGATGACTGTGCCATTCTTGTACACACAGAGGCTGACCTGCAAATTTTTTTGCAAATGCCTATCACAGCCTGGGTCTCTCTCTCAACATCGGGAAAACCAAGGTACTCTACCAGCCCTCACCTGCACAAACTACTCTTTGTACTCCACAAATCACCATCAGCAGAGAAACCCTGGAAAATGTGGACCGTTTTCCATACCTTGGCAGTCACCTCTCCCAAACAACCAGCATTGACACAGAAATTGTATACAGGATCCGCTGTGCCAGCACATCTTTTGGAAGACTACTCAAATGAGTCTTCAATGATAGGGATCTACAAACAGGTACCAAGATCTTGGTTTACAAGGCAGTTGTCATCCCCACTCTTCTCTATGGGTGTGAGACCTGGGTAACCTACAGACGACATCTCAAGCAGCTGGAGTGGTTCCAGCAGCGCTGCCTCAGGAGGATTCTCAGGATCAGCTGGGAAGACCGACGTCCTAACATCAGCGTTCTCTCTGCAGCCAACATCAGCAGTATAGAAGTGCAGATCATGAAATACCAACTCTGCTGGGCTGGCCACTGTGTATGTATGCCTGACACTCGCCTCCCAAAGCAAGTACTCTTCTCTCAGTTAAGTCAAGGAAGAAGGGCTCATGGAGGGCAGTGGAAGTGCTTCAAAGATGTACTGAAAGTACATCGTAAAAAGGGAGGCATCAACCCAACAAACTGGGAGGACTTGGCACGGAACAGACCACAGTGGCACCACACCATACACCAAGTCAAAGCTCACTTTGAGGAAGACAGATGTGCTCATGAGACAGAGAAGTGACAAAGGAGGAAAGAAAGGGCACAACACTCCAGCCAACAACTATGTCTCCTCCAAGATTATACCTGTCACTTCTGTGGGAAAATCTGCAGGGCAAGAATTGGGCTCCTCAGACACGTAAAAACTCAGCAATGTACCTCCTTGGCAGACATCATCCTTGCATCGAGGGATAGCCAAAGAAGATGACTTACCATGTTGACCCTGCTTGAGTATTTGATGGGATTAGGACTCATAAGATCCTGGAAACCGCCACCAGGTGAGGAACTCCCATCGGTGAAAGTGTCCAGCACTTAATAAGAGGCATTAGTGCCTTGCAGGACTGAGCTGATAATCAAGGAAATGACTAAACAAGAACAATTTCTACATTAATATTTTATGCTATGATGATTCATTGTTGCAAATATAACATATGTGATAACCCAATCTTTATGAATAAGCTATATAATTTAAAAGAGATGCCATATAAAAAACCAACTTTTCTCTTGCTTTTCCTAATGCAATGCTGTCAGTGGGTCAGATTCATTGCTTGGGTTTCATCAGTGGAAGGCCAGGAAACCCTGGTGATAAATTCTAACTAGAGTGGGGGCACAACCCACTCCAGTTGCCAATTTTGGTTGGATGTATTCCTGGAGATTTCATCATATGACATAATTTTAATTAAATATTAATCTTTCATTCCTGGAGACTCCAGGACAATCCTAAAGGGTTGACAACCCTGCCATAGGCATAGTTTGACTTCTATATGGGCGGGTGGGGCTGCTCCAGTTAGGCCAATGGGGCCGCACATGGGAAGCCAATTCCAAGCCTGCCCGAAGGTCATAGTTTGGGGGGGCAACTCCCTCTCTGCTCCCCCAAAGTATGCCCATGGCTACAACTCACACCCCTTGATTTGCTGGAGAGCTCAGAACCAGCCTGCAAAGGGGGCAGGGCCATTCAAGGAAGGGATTGAGTCAGGAGATACACTGATTCATTTTATGTCTCAGGGACCCTCCAGCAGCAGGCTTCATATGGAGTCTTGGCCAGAGTTTAAAAATGCTCTCCCATCGTGTAGGTTTGTGGTGAGTGGTGCTACCATCTCTCCTTCTCCTGAGATGAATTTATACTTGGGCACAAGTACACCTTAGGACACAGGGGTAAATCAAATCCACCATTTTTAATTTGAGTTATACATTAATTAATTTTGTTATTTTCTAACTTGTTTTACTTAGCTCCAAGAGCAATGGCCTGGGATCAGCACATTAATTCAACCGCAGTCTTCCATTGATCTGGATTTTAAAAAGAGAGGTTGATTCAGCTGTTTTCAAAGTATCTCCACATATTTCACAGGTACCACAGGCTTTATGCTATAACCATTATTCATAAGAATAATCCCGATTCATATGATTAGTCAATGGCATTACTCGGTGGAGTCAGGATTACTCACATGAGTATGGGTTAAAGGATTGGGTATCTTGTTTGCAAGACTGGAAATAAGTCTGGAAATAGTCTTTTTATGGTAATATTAATCTTCAAGTAGAATGTTATTTTATTTAAACACAAAAGTCCAGTTCAACCTAGTCTACTGTTTACTTCCAATATACTTTTAAAGCTATGTAAAGGGAAACACTTGGCCCTCCTCTGTCTCGTCATGCCTATGTTGTGTGGTACAATAATACTTTCTTTTCAAGGCCTCACACAAGTAATGATATAAAGCTGTGCTTTATTTGTGCTAAGGAATGCAGCATTAAAACCAGGCTTCTCAGCAGGACATCTCCAGGGGACCCAAAGTAAAGCATTGTGCAAAGTGCTTCCTGTAGGCTGCTGCTTCTCCTGGGAGGGGATTAAGATTAGGGTCCTAATTCCATTGAATGTCCTGTTTTTCTTAGCTGTCCACAGAATTGATCTCCTGCAAGGGACCATCATCTAATTATTTAAAACAATCTCACCATTTACTTAACCACGTTATGTTATGAAATACAGATATGATGGCATGTTTTCACACCGCATAGTTGAACTGTCCTTCCCTGCAGTGCCATCAGGATGGCACTGTGAGCAGTATGTTTAATATAGGCATGTTGCCAGCAAATATATCAGTTTCCTGTCACTTCACAGATCCTTCATACTAGCTTGTCTGAAAAGAGTGAACATATTCTACAGATTTAATAACAAACACTATAGCCTTACAAATAGCAACATTTGGTGCTGCCTTTAATATTTATATTTTTGACCCCCCTCCCCCCCAGAAAAGAAAAGAATTTACCATACATAGAATGTAAAAAAAAGAGTGTGCTAATTTCACTTATCTAAGGCATTGGAACCAAGAAGTCTGCCATTAATAAGAGTGTGTTACAAACTATTCCTAAACAAAACATGTATTACTGTATTTTAGTACATACTTGTACATAGCTTTAAATGTCAGTATTTGCACAATGTAATTTATATCAGCTCCCAGCTTCCAGCTATTATGACATCACAGGATGAGTTCAAAGTAATTTAGTTTTCTGCTGTATAAAAACAACTTGGAGATAAAAGAAAGTTTCAGCTTTAAAAAAATGAGAAGATGAAACTGTTAAGTGTTGCAATTGCCAAACGGTTCTATGAAAGGAAAATGTCAATCAAAAAATCACAACAGATTATAGTGGAACCATATTAATAGCAATGACTAGCCATCTAACTCTTAAGCAGTAAGTGCCTTAAAACTCCCTTTCAAACTACATTACTAACTAAATCATGTAACCTGGGAAATGGCAAAAAATGTATAGAACAGAAAATCTCAAAAATGTCGTTATTCCTTTATAACTCATGCAAATTTTAATACTGGTATCAATCAGATATGCATGTAGTACATTTTCTATACACATAATGTACAGGAGAGATAGCAAAAATGACCATGTTTTCTATATTTATAGAAAAGATAAATACATTCTAATCACATGGCTTTAAGCATTTATTTTTCTGTAAATCTTTCAAAACTTTTTTGACCCTGCACTTTGTGCTCTGGAGCTTATCAATGACACCAGGGGTCAAAAGTGTTAGTGCGACTAAAATTACTTGGACAAAGCCAGAAACAGGTCAGATCGCCATGGGATAGTCCCATAAGGCCTCTTGGAGGCTGCTGCCACCAAAGAGTTCTAAGGAAAAGAAAGGAAAGGCCCTGAATCAAACATCCCAGAAAATTCACAAGCAAATGTGTTATTAATCAAGGAAAATAAAAACAAAGTTTATTAAAATGCCTTGTAATGGTACATTTCAAAACAATACAAAGACATCTTATGTGATGACCATCTTATCACTGAAGCTCATTGCAATTGAGTTACATTCTTCAAACCCAAAGAGCCACAAGTGTGCCAGAAAAGAAAATAAACACTGGAATGAAGTGTGCAGTCACACATCTAATTTGACGATTGATCTCACAATTTAAATAGACATTTTTTTACACACAAAAATTTATGGGTTTGTATTAATGATGCGGCCCAAGAGCAAACAAAACCAAATGAAAGGAGTTATACAATTTATTAATCTATAATTAGTTGAGATGCTGAAATTATGAGTATCATTAGGTCCATGTATAATTAAATAAATAAAATGGAGCAATATTCAGGTTCTGTGAAACTTGGAAGAGCATATTGTAGAATAAAACAATTCAAATGGTCACATTTCTCATTTATTCCCTCAATGTATTTAGTGGGGAAGACTCCCAGCTGGAGTGCATTGTCATAGCTCCACTGACTTCAATGGACCAGATAAAGTAAATGGAAATGAGACAATTTACACCAGCTGGGAATCTTCCCCAGAATGTTTATTTGGGTGCTTTGGGCTAAATTCTCTGCTGCCATTAAAGTCCAGTAAGGTCAATATAGTTACAATAGCATAAGATTTTACATTTCAAATCAACATCAAATGATGGGTGCCATCCTGCAAACTCTCACTCATGTGAGTAGTCCCATTGACTAAGTCATTACTCGTGGAAGTAGGGATTGCAGGTCTTATTTCTGTAACAACAAAGCTAATTTTTAGAGATATTCAACTATGTCTAGTTTAAGCTAAAACGAAGGTCAAAGTTACAATTTTATCAGTTACATTTTGGAGTCCTTCACTTGATCATGACAGTCACATGTTTATAATACAATTACAGTAATCATATTTCCAGTATTGTTTGACTTCAGTGGAAACAGATTGCATTAAACTAAAATGGTTCACAAATTTCAAAGTCAAATAAAGGTTACAGAGCAAGAGTTTTGAATTCATATGCTGTGTATAGTCATAGTACATTCCCATTGGAGATTTTCTGAACTCTAAAAGTTGTGTTTAATATCTGTGTTGGATAAGGAGGAGATGCACAATAGTAATTAATGGGTAGTAGGACTTTCTGGGACTATTTTACTGTATTGATATCAACAGGTATTATGGGCAGAGACTGAGACCATTCCTGAGTCGTTATGATTTTTTCCTGGAATATAAGCTAGGAAATGGCTCATCTTTTCTCTGTCATCTGGTGTAAACTGATAAATCTTTGCTGGTTTCAGTGGAGCTATGCCAATTTACATCAGATAAGGATCTGGCCCAATGTATGTTTTATGTTGTTGAATTTTTCTATCTCCTAATACAATTGTAATTCGAGAAGTTCCAAATGGTACATTTTTGCTCTACTTGCTGCTTCTAAAGATCATCAAGTGGTCACTATTTTTTTAAAAAATGTATGTATTAGAATTTCCGTCAATCTTACAACCCTGAGCAGCTTCACCAAAAGATGGTACTTCCATATTGCCAGGAAATACAATATGTAGAAAATAGAAAAGGAGTACTAGTGGCACCTTAGAGACTAACCAATTTATTTGAGCATAAGCTTTCGTGAGCTACAGCTCACTTCATCGGAAAGCTTATGCTCAAATAAATTGATTAGTCTCTAAGGTGCCACTAGTACTCCTTTTCTTTTTGCAAATACAGACTAATACGGCTGCTACTCTGAAACCTGTCAATATGTAGCAAATGTGTCCTAATTTCTCATATCACAATCATGTCTCTCTGGAGCTATGAGGGGGTGTAGAGACGACTACCAATATGTGGTGGGGGAAAGGGTTACAACCCTCTCATTGATCAGGAAAGGAACCACAACCACAACCGTGTGTGGACACTTCAGACTGCAGTGGAGCGGGGAGGGAGTGGAGTAGAGAAGAAATAAGGCAGCATCCAGGTGGGAGTGAATCTTCATTAGAGGAGAGACTAAAAAGATGCTTTTGGACAAAGTCTTTGTTTCTGAGTGGCAAGTTGACCAAATGCAGTACTGCACAATCCCTGAAAAGAGAGGTGAGATTCTGGTCCCACTGACTTCAACAGGGCCAGGATTTCACCCAGGGAAAGTAGTACAGACTTTTTACACTGACTTAATGTGGTTCTCTTCATTCAGGCCTTGTCCGTGCTCGAGAAATTTACCATGTTTGTATTACACCTCATCTCCACACCCAGAAGTGCTGCAAATGATGCAAAATGCAAACTAAACACCATTGGGGAATAAGGTTAGTATCTCCATGGCCTCATTTGCTCACTGATTTGGCCAGCACTTACACACAAGTTGATGTTTAAATCTGTGAGTAGTTCTATTGAAGTCACTGGGAGTCTGGGACGCCTCACATTCTCAAAAGTCAATATGTGAATGTTTGGAAAATCAGGGCCTAGTTGTAGATATAACACAATGGGAGAGAGAAGCAAGCAATGGAGGGGATAATGGCTACAATGAAGACATGCATTTACTCACGTTTATTAAATGCATGTTTTGATAGTCCCACTTCATAGTCGTTTTTCATTTCTCTTATTCAGTTTTTAACCCTGCCTAGCCTTCACTCATTATTTAATTTTCATGGAATTATAAATTTTAAGGCCAGAAGAGACCACTATAATCATATAGTCTGACTCCCTGTGTAACAGGCCATAGGGAAATTATCAGGTGCATTTCTATCAGCATACACAACCTAACCCTATGCTCTACTCTAAAAAGTGACTACAACGTTGTTTCCAGAATAGCATAATAACCAGACCATCCTGGATCCTGCTGAAGCCAATCGGACTTCAGTATGTGCACATCTGGGACAGACCTGGCCTGTAATAAACCTACAAGAAGAGAATAAAAATGTTGCATACACTATTAGATTGCTTCCATGTTAAGAGATCTGGTTGGTTTTCAAAAATTTTTGACATCCTTAGGCCCTGATCTGGAAATGTTAGTATACAGATGAACTGCTGCATTAACACAGAGCCCCAGTAGGGCTCCAGATGGGTATAGCCTGTGAATGGACTGCTAACAGCAGCAGCATTGGAGCCTTAGACTGTAAACTCTTTGGGGCAGGGATTTGCTATAGGTTTGTAAGCTGTCTAGCACAATGTCTCTGACAGTTTACCAAAAAACTTCAACAAAAAATAAACTATTTTTGAAACGTGTTAGTAATGTTAATAAAATATGGGACTCTTTCATAGCCCTCTACTTGTCATTTTGATGAAAGATGGAAAATAAATGTTCTCAGTAAGTCTCTCTCAAAAACTGTTTTGGGTTGGCAAGGGTTAATTCTTTATCTTGCAATGAGCTCTGCACTGGACCTTCTGTCTGGAGTCCATTGACTACAGAGGGTCTCCATCCTTGTGGATCTAATTGCAGGATTGGGGCCTTAGGTATTTTCCTCACACTGTGCTGTATGTTTTCTCATTTAATATTTAGAAATCTTGCTGGTAGCAGGAGTTTATTAGCCAATTGTTTCTGGTGTCCAGTAATATAGTTTTTTTCTAGGTCCAGAAAGATGCAATTTTTACCCCAGTCCACTTTCACAGATTCCTATTAACCAAGATCTTTGTCTATTACACATCAGATATTTTGAAATACTATTCAGTCACATTGACTTAGTTTTATTTAAAATCATTAAGTACCATTTTTTGTTGTTTTTAACCTGATGGCTTTAAGACACAGACTCAGGAGGAACAGATTTAATTGTGCCTAAATTCAGTAAATGTTTTTCACAAGTGCAAAGATTAAAGCTGAACTGAGTGGCAGTCTGTACTGCAACCTGAACCCAACTAAGTAAACTAAAATATTCGCTTACTTGAAAATTTAATGAAGGTTAAATATAAACTTTAAAGCCATGAAAACAACTAGCTCAACAGTTTCCAGGAGCCTTTTAAACCCCTCCTTCCTCTCAGATTCTGAAGCAGTGATGAGTGATAATGTTTAGCTGCTCTAGCAATAAGAGTTAGGAGAAAAAAAGTCTCTCTCCATGATTCCTCTCTTTCACTAATGACCCTCATAAGCTGGGAGTTCCAGCTGCAACTGTGGGGGGATGGAGTTCCCTTTTGGACTTATACAGGTGTCATTTGTACAAGACATCAGTAGTGCTATAAAAGTCCTCTCCAGAATTCTTAACAAAAGAAGCCAAATGCTCGCCTTCATTTGATATATTATCTAGACAATAACTTCACTCTAGCCTCAGGCATGTAAAATAATAATTGTAACCAAATCACCACTCAACCACTGAGGCACAGCTGATGTGTTTAAATACAATTCCATTGTATGTTACCTAATTCTAAATCAGTGAATTAATAATTGAAGTATTAGAAGAAAGCACTCAAGATATGGTAAGGACTAGTGTTTGTGGTAAGGTACAGAGGTGAAGACAGAATTAGCCTGTATTATGATGAATAATATTTCCTATATAACTGTAGGAGAATAACAGCAGTTCACATCAAAGGCTGCATAAGTGGAATAATTAAAAGATAACATGAGAGATTTTATACAACAATAACTAAATCCCAGATTAAATAAATCATCAGGATAAAGCCACCTAAATTGTCTTAAAGGAACTTGATTATTATGGAAGAATAGACCTTATTAAATTATAAGTGTAACACTCAGATTTACCTGATAATCACTTACTCTCCTTGTCCAGCTCAACAACTTCCCCATCCAATTTAAAACTCCAATTTAAAAAAGAGTTTCCCTCCTGCCCTTTAGAACTCAAATGACATTCCTGCTTATATGAGCAATTTAGTACAAAAACAACAAAAACATGTTTTTTATCATATAATAAACACAACAACAAGAGATAGGCCTGGACTGTAAAATTTGGATTCTAGTTCAGGTCCAGATTTCTACCCGTCTTCAGTGTTTAGAGTGTGGGGCATATGGATTTAGTTGAAAAGCTTGTTACAGATTAAGTCCATATGACTCTGGTCTGGTCTTGTAGAACTTTCAGAGAAGGAGGTGTGCAGGGGAACACTAGATGCAAGGGGAACAAGATGAGCAGTTGGATTCTGAAGACAGACCAGTCAGCATGCATGCTTTTATCAGCTCTTTTTGATGGGGTCACCATTCACAGTAGAGGAATGACATTCTGTCAGGTGGGACAGGAGGAGGAGGATGGGTGAGGGTTGGATAGAGGAAAGGCAGAGCTTTGGAGTTGTTGCCTAGATGCTTCATTAATGGCACAAGGACACTGCACCTCAAGTAGTCATTTACACCTGTGCAAAGAAACTGCAGAGTGTGTCTAAAATGCTACCATTTATATTTGGTTGCATTTTACAGCCACTTTGCATTAGTGCAATTGACTACACAAATTGCAGGGCCACAGAGGATCAGGCCCTGTGACTGCAAAGAGCATGCCCAAAACTGTAGGCCAAACTGTGCTGGTCGGGCCGTGTTTATATGGTGCTTTACAATTATTAGTTGATTATTCCATGACGTCCTGTAAGACAAGTTCGTACCATTACCCCCTTTTACAGACAGAGGCAGAGAGGTTAAGTGACCTGCCCAAGGCCCCAGAGTCAGTGTCAGAGCCAGAAGTAACACTTGGGAATTTCTGACCCAGCCACTGAACAATTCCTGTCTCTTTGGAAAAATGTTTAAAAGACTCAATCTAACCACTTCTTTCCACATGGTAGCTCAACTGTTTGCTTTTGTAAGTGTCCCATCTTCTGGTTCACTAATCCTTGCTATGGGTTTCCCCTTCTCCAAGAAGCAGTGTGTCATTGTGACTATGTATACACTTATGGCAGCATGTAGAGTACAGACACTGCATGCCCAGCTAGCACTGGTATAAGTAGCAGCATAGACAGGGAGACAAGGCTTAAGTGAGTACAGTGCCCTACACACCTGAACCCCCTACATAGCTCTCTACATGCCCAAGCAGTGCTTCCCACATATACACTAATATTTTTAGCAGTGTAGTGTCCCCCTGCCTCTTGGCTGCCAGAGCCTTTCCTTGCTGCAGTGAAAGACTCTGGCAGAAAGGAGCTTCTGGAGCCTTTCACTGCAGAGTATAGCTACACACCTCAGTGAGAAATGTGGTCACAGCTTGCCTTTCACTGTGGCATGTAGCTACAGATATAGTGCTGCACTCTGCAAGTGCCATAACTGTAAATTTAGCCTGTAAAGGGGATAGGTATCATCTTCTGGGAAAGCTTACCTAATTCTTCTGCTTCAACATGGGAGCTCCAGGCCTCCCCCATTCCCTTACAGGGCATTCAGAGCTCACTGACTTCACTCCCATTCACAGGGTCATCTTACATTTTACTTTTTAAAAAAAATCCTCACTCATGTGGGCTTTAAATGGCCAAGTCTGCACATCTCCTGAAGACCTGCTGCTGCATGCCTCCAACAGTCACAGGTTTACTGGGACTGTACTGCTTAGGCCACCAAAACTCCCTATCCTGGTTGCCCTTTCAAATGAGGGGCCTGGGATCCCAAACAGAGTGGCACTGCAACGAGGCGCATGGGGTCACAGCAGCACTCAGGTTTGGCCCGGCCGCCCTTCTGTAAGCGGAGTTGGAGGGGTGGACGGTCCATATTCGAGTAGCATTATGATCCCCATGCACTAGGTTGCAATGCCAGTGAAATCTGGCCAATCCATCCCTCCATCTCTATCTGCAGAGGAGCGGCTTGGCTAGATTTGAGTGGCACTGTATCCCAATTTAGCCACTTGAAATGTTGGAAGGTATGCTGCTGTAGCACTCCTGGTGGCTTAGCGGCCTCTTTTAACATAATGGCCAAAAAAAGGAAGCGAAGAAGAGGATCTGAGCACCAAAACCTTGCAAAGATTTTAAAGAATATACCTTCCAGGCCTCCCATTCCTACCTAAGTAACTGTATTATTAGTTCACTTTGAAAGCAGGCAAACTAACAGGAAAAGTACTAATAAAAATAAACTGCCTGGTAATCCATTCATTCTTGTGGTTAAGGCACTAGATTGGGTCTCCAGAGTCATAAATTCAGTTCCTGCTTCAGACTTCCTGTGTGATCTTGGCTAGACCACTTAATCTGTGTGCATACACTGTCAATTCTTTGGGTATGTTTACACTGCCGTTGGGAGCAAGCCTACCACCCCCGGTAGACAGAATTTTGCAAGCAGTGCTCGAGCTAGCTCAGCAATGTGGAAGTTCTGGCTTGGGCTGGAGCTCGGGCTCTCAAATTTGGGGGGTCAGATGGGCTTGAGAAACTGGAATGTCCACACTACTATTTTTAGTACACTAGCTTGAGCCCCAGTAGTGTGAGTCAGTCTACATGCATTGGGATTGCCAGCTGTGTCTTCACTAGGAAGAAGGTGCATTCTTAACCCATGTTACCACCCTAGTGAAGACAAAGGCAGTTGTAATTTTATATGTTAGCTGGGCAAGATGGGCTTTACCTTGACCAGCTAACATGGGTTAAAACTACAATTGCCTTTTCTTCATGAGGACTGCAACAGGAGCTAGTTAATAGAGGTTATCTTAACATGGGCCTAAAAATAAAGTAAAGACACAGCCAGCATCTAGCCTAATGAGGCCTTGATCTTGGTTGGGACTGGTAGGCACTAAGTACTACTACGAATGCTGCTGGGAGGTGGTTGTCTTGATGCATGTGCTCCTAATTTAAGGGAAATGTTTTCTATAGGAACTAAAATGTAAAGTGTGCCCAGATACTATGGTGATGGGTGCATTACAAAAGCATGTAGTAATATTAACCAATACACAAGCTCATTAATGAGACAATGACTTTAACGCAGTATTTCAGTGCTAAAGAGCTTTGAATTGGCACTAAGTAAATTCTACCTACCATTCTATTATTGACTGGTATTTAATTTTATTTGCCCTGGTGAGGAAATTTTTCCCTGACATCCACAACAAGCTCAAGTCATTATTTCTAACTTGCTTATTGAGAACCAGGAATTTGTGGGGACAGCAGAAAAATAAACTGATGTGCCTTTGTTTGGCTATTTCTTTATTTACATTTATATCATACTATTTGCTGAAGGTTAGTGGTAATTTGTTAAGGTTTGATTTCATTCTTCTGACCTACTGGATTAAAAATAACCAATGCGTGACTGCATGCGTGGGGTCCTCTTTCTGTTTGTTTTTAGTGGCCAACCTTTTTACTTTGGGAGGGTTAGAGAAATAATTATTGAACCCTCTTTGGGTAACAGCCAGAGCTTGTTTTCCTTAAGCTGCTCCAGACTGTTATAAGGCAAGGTTGAAAATATAGGTTTTCAGATAGTATTTGAAAAATAGATGGTGAGTGAGTGTGGCAGCAAGACACAGGAAGGCTGCTCCAGATGGCAGGAGCAACAGGGTCAGAGAGAAGGCTAGTGCTGAGGAAGAGAGGGTAGTGGGGAGTATATTTATTAGGGAGGCTGGAGTTAGTCCATGGGAATGGTGGACAGGGGTTTAACAAACAAGGAGGGCAGTTTTGAATTGGATCTTGAAATAAATGGGGACACAGTGGAGTTGTTTGAAAAGCGGGCATGGTCTTTGCTTCTTTATCTGTGAAAAGCTGGGTGGCAAAATTCTGCCTATGTGGGACTGTAGGAGGCTGTAGAGAAGGAAGTTGCAATACTGAAGATTAAAGGAGATGAAATAATGGGCTGTGTTGTAAAATGAGCAGTAGGCAGAATTGCAGACAATGATCAGGGTAGAGGATAATGGCTACGATACATACAGAGGACGCAGAAGGAAGGTCTGAGCTCAGGAGGGCAACAGAAGTTGCTGAAAGTTGCAGATCAACTTTGCCAAGGCTGGCAGAGTGGGTGGTTTGGCAAGGGCCAACCAACGTACCACAGCCCAGTATCAACTTAAAGAGATATAATGAACAAGAAGGGTGAGAGCTGCAGGATGCCAGAAGTGTGCTTAATTTGTGAAAGCAGTTACTGCAGATGTACGTGCAAATGAACATTTAAATGTCTAAATAGGCACTTGTGTACAATACCCAACCTGCACATATAATTACAACAAATATACACACATTTTTGTATGAGCCTGTGGACTTCTACCCTCTTGAAAATCTGGCACTCAATGTTTAAGAGTGGCTAATGAAGCAGAGGGTTGGGGTTATTTTTAAGAGAAAAAATTTATATGCAGAAATGTTTAATCAAACTGTACAAGCCCAAGTTCTCAGGAAGATGCGAACGCACATGACAGTTTTTCAGTTTGAATACTGTACCAGTCTCATTTCAGAAACAACTTGTTGGATGCTATGGCAAATATTTTATGAACTGCAGTAGATGTTTGAGGAAAACATAATTTTGAAGTATCTTTACAAGTACAGAGATTCCAGTAGCCTACATGTCTAATTTTAGAATGGAGTTAATTTGTATTGTAGAGATTGATAAGATAATTATGGTTTCCTCCCTCAATTGACACGAAAAACATAAAACTTGATTAATTCGCAAACATCTCTCTAAAAAGGGAGAGTAGGGGAGGAATTCTGTGTTTTTGTAATTCAGTGGGACTAGCAGCCTAATTCAGATTAATTCATTGTACAAAAGGACATTAACTGGATGAAAATTACTTAATTCCCACAAAACAATATTTTTAGCTGTAGTGCTATATCAAAATATGCAAGAACTAACTGTAACAATATTTTGAAAAACAAACCAGAGAAAAATGAATGTAAGACAATTTTACAAACCAAAATGCTTCACTTAAAAAAAAATCAATGTAATTTCATGTTTCAAAAAGAAAAAAATATATAAATAAATGCACATGTCTAAGTAGGCCTGTCAAGCATGCTCCCAAGATGCAATATAAAAATGAACCAAGAAGATCACATTAATCTCTCTTGCCCTTCCCTTTTGCTTTTTGGGATAGGGACTAAATTTTTCTGTGTGCTCGGGCAGCCAACACTGTGGCACTCCTGATACACACATTCTATACCTAAGGTCACAGTAATGCAGTGAAGTGATTAAGAAACACCTTGTTGGAGAACTCATTTCCTTCAATGAAACGTTTCTGCAGATTCACATTGTATTATTCCAAGCACAGTGTGTATTATAATGAGTGGTTAATTAACTGTTACACTCTGATGCACTCCAGAACAGCAACCCCAAACACAAGGAAATAGAAGTAAGACATGTAGGTAGGTGTCAATCAAAACATGTAATAACCATGAACCAGTTAAAGTCAGCTACAGTTTGAACAAAACATAGCAGTCCAAATGGCAGGTATGTAGCAGCAGGCCCAGGATGGCAACACACAACACTATTTCTGATATACTGACAAAAGTCTAAAGATGGTAGATCTGGATTTAAGGAATGTGTGTCATGTGACTACACTGTTCATCAACCTTTACTCTTGATGTCTTGCCTGTCTGGAGGAAGACCATCCTCTCTGGGCTTTCTGTGTTGTGTTCACCCCATAACTTTATTCAGAGTGGAGAGGAGGTTGAAAGCATTTCTCCAGGAGCAAGCCTCATTGGCTCAGTCATCAGCATCAAACAGAATCAAGGGGTGACTCAGCTCTGACGAATTATTGCCCCTTAAATCCAAAGGACAAGAAAAAGTTATCCTTGGGTCTTTCTAAATCTTTTAGTCCTGAATACTGACCACTAACTGCTGTTAACTTTAGCTCTGAAGAAGCAACACTCAGAGCATAGATGGGGTAAATACAAGCTGCTGAAGAAACACTTGTCATTCAAGGCCAAGTGCATGGAACAAACCATGTACCTTCCAGTGATTTGATATCTCAGACTGGGGATGGTTGGTCAAGCTTCAAGTTTGTGGTTAGTTTTAAACACTGGATTATTATTTATAGTATGATAGTGGTAACATATAGAGGCCCCAACTCAGATCAGAGCCCCACTGTGTTAATGTCTCGCAACGCAGCTAGCCAGCTCTGCTGCCCAGGGTGAAGGGGGATAAAGTCAGATTGTGCCCAAGACAATATATTGGCTAAACATTCTGAGTGTGACAAGTTCTTGTTTTGGGCTTTATGTTGGCTTCCAGATGGAGATAAATCATGGGAAAGCTCTTATTTCACAGATGAAAGTCATAATAAAATATCAGAGTCTGGTTGTTTATGTGCATGGACAGGGCAGGTGAGTAGCATGTCTTCCTTCCCAGATAATCTAGCCTCTCTGCCTCCCTGTCTTTGCCACTCTGGCAAATAATAACATGAAGAACATATTGGAGGTTGCCAATAACTCTAAAGATACTGTGGCAGTATGGCTGAAGAAGATGGTGATGTCCTGCTGGGTGACCTGACAGCACTAGTCAAGCCTCCTAGCTATCAGTGGTTCTGGAGTAGGCCATCGCCATAAATTTTCATTTCTGAAAGTCCCTTATCACTCAGAAAGATGAATTATTCTTTATCTGTTGCCTCCAAGACATCAAAAACTTTGGGGTAGTGAGTTAGCATGTCTGGAAGTGAGCTAACCTCATCAACATTGGCTGAAATGCCTTAGATTAGACTAACTGAGAAGATGAGGTAGTCTGCCACAGCTTCAGCGGTCTGCTTCTCCTTTTCTGCCTCTGATTCAAAGAGATCATCGCTGAGATGAATGGACTCAGAATTTCCTATAAAGGAACAATTGCCTATCTTCTTCTCAGGACATTAGAGTGAGGACCAGGACAGGGCACTGTGCAACAGGAAGTCAAAAAGCGGTGACTGCTGTCTCTGTAGAACTGGCAGAGATAAACCCAGGAAAACTTTTGTGCAGATGGGCATGGCCTGAATTCTTTTTTCCAACTGTTTTCCACCATACTGGAGCAGTTGTTAGAAGATATTGAGAGGGTGGTGGTGCTGCTAATGGAAGAGTTGTACTTTCATTGTTGGGAAGACTCCACCACCCCACTTCTGAGGAAGATATGGTTTGATCCGACTGTTCCCCTGCTTAACCCAAAGCACTACCATTTCTGCAATGGCAAAAATGTCTCCACAGGCTTCTCAACCCTCCGTTATGGTCACCGGTGATTCTCACAATCTGAGAGGAGAGAGGGCTTCGCTGTACCTCAGAGCCCCAAAAAGTGCTAATGTGAAAAAAATTATCTATTGCCTTAATCAGAGGGCCTCAAGGAGCTGCATGAAATAAAAGTTTAACAAAAATATTATTGATGTATGTAGTGAACAAATGAGAACAGCAGTCAACTGAGTGCCAGCTTTTCTACCATCTTGGCACTGAGCCAGAAGGGCTGCGGGGTGTGTAAAATGGAATTTAATCCAGGCAGGCAGGAAACATCAGCAGGAAACACCAGCAGCAACTGTAGAAGCAAAAGAACAGGCAGAGGCCATAAGACAAATAATAACACGAAGAACAGCAGCAGTAGCAGATGGTTAAGTAATACTTTTTTGAGGAGGATGGAAGAGCAGAGGGGAAGGGAAAGGAACCCCATTATTTTACACTTATTATATAAGCATCTAAAGAGGGAACTGTCAAGGTTCCTCCCCCACTCTGAACTCTAGGGTACAGATGTGGGGACCTGCATGAAAAAAACCTCCTAAGCTTATCTTTACCAGCTTAGGTCAAAACTTCCCCAAGGTACAAAATATTCCCCCCCCCCGTTGTCCTTGGACTGGCCGCTACCACCACCAAACTAATACTGGTTACTGGGGAAGAGCTGTTTGGACGCGTCTTTCCCCCCAAAATACTTCCCAAAACCCTGCACCCCACTTCCTGGACAAGGTTTGGTAAAAAGCCTCACCAATTTGCCTAGGTGACTACAGACCCAGACCCTTGGATCTTAAGAACAATGAACAATCCTCCCAACACTTGCACCCCCCCTTTCCTGGGAAATGTTGGAATAAAAAGCCTCACCAATTTGCATAGTTGACCACAGACCCAAACCCTTGGATCTGAGAACAATGAAAAAGCATTCAGTTTTTTACAAGAAGACTTTTAATAAAAAATAGAAGTAAATAGAAATAAAGAAATCCCCCCTGTAAAATCAGGATGGTAGATATCTTACAGGGTAATTAGATTCAAAAACATAGAGAACCCCTCTAGGCAAAACCTTAAGTTACAAAAAAGATACACAGACAGAAATAGTTATTCTATTCAGCACAATTCTTTTCTCAGCCATTTAAAGAAATCATAATCTAACACATACCTAGCTAGATTACTTACTAAAAGTTCTAAGACTCCATTCCTGTTCTGTCCCTGGCAAAAGCAGCATACAGACAGCCCCAGACCCTTTGTTTCTCTCCCTCCTCCCAGCTTTTGAAAGTATCTTGTCTCCTCATTGGTCACCTTGGTCAGGTGCCAGCGAGGTTACCTTTAGCTTCTTAACCCTTTACAGGTGAGAGGAGCTTTCCCCTGGCCAGGAGGGATTTCAAAGGGGTTTACCCTTCCCTTTATATTTATGACAGGAACATTTCTTAATTTTAGGCAAATGTTTATTTTGGTTTAGATTGTGAGGGAACTGACATAGCTGTACCACCCCCAACATGTGCAGTGCCTGCCCAGCATCTATACCATGTATGATTTGTTTCCCTAGATCATGTGGGAGAGTTCAACATTACACAGAATTTTGGAAAGAAGTATGATGGCAGGATCCTCTTTCTGTCCAGTAATTTTGCAGAATAACCTTCTGGCCTTTCTTTTACAGTCCTGTAAAGTGGAACTTTCTGAGAGAGAAGCAGGAGCCAGTTCCACTCTTCCAAATAGTGTTGCAAAATTGGTTTTGGCATAATAGTATGAGACAGGCCAATTCACTTAATTTAACCCCACAGTTAACTCACACATCAACCAGTGAGTCCCAGCAATAGTGAGACACATGAGCACCTGCAAGAACAGCAGAACTAGACATTAATACTCAAGCCTAGCCCACTAAGTTGCCAGGCAGAAGACAAGTGGTGCCATGCAGCTGATGCCACAGTTCTTCCCGACTCATCATCTTGACTGCATACTCAACTAGGCAAAAGATGGTCACAGACCCACCCTCCCATCAAAGACTGTTCTGGAGTTGCCAAGAGTAGTTTGGCTTCCATCTCGGCTCACATGTTAACATTTTCAGTTGCTCCATGTTGGTCACACAACCACTCCAGCATGTGCAGAGGGGGTTCACCAGCTCCTGCTGCAGCGTCAGGGAGAGATTACTCTTTACCTGCAGCTCCCTGTGGAGCTGCAATGCTGTGTAGAAGTGGCTTAAATGAATGACAGCGGATTCTACCTGAGCGACCTGTCCATGTTCCCATGGTTCCTGAGAAACTCCTCCTCACAATTTATGAGGAAGTGTGCAAAGCAGGCAACATGGCCTGGGATACACAACACACTACTTGCACTACATTTTAGCTACTGCCCAGTGCTATACAAATTGGGGAGGGAGGAGGAGAGAAGCTACTGCACCAATTTGCTACGACTGCAATCAAAATATTAATGGCACTCACATGACTTTTGAAACTGCTTATTTAAAAATTGAGCTTTACACTAAAGGCCATAATGAAGCTAGTGTCCAGATAAGATTAAAAATAAAGAAAATCTGAAGGCAATTATTCAACAGCATTTATATTATCTGCATTGAATCTGAAAAACAATTACATTTTCCAGATAAGAAAAGGACATATGCAAAATACTTAATGAGATTCAAGAAGAACAGATATTGGAAAGTAACTGACCCCAAATGTCTGTTTCTCTGCTGTATCTTATAATTCTAAATTATGAGTTTTCTAGGGTAGGAACTATCTTTGTTTTACTTATTTGCAGAGTTTCTTATCCCTCATTTGGGCTTCTAGGTGCTACCATAATACTTATATATAAATGATTAGACACAACAAGTGTTAAAGGAATGTTAAGGTTGCAAAGCTGAGCATTCTACAGCCAGTAAATGCCACAATTAAGGTTGCCTGAACAGTCTTAGTCTCTATTCCTCAGGCTTCTCCTTCCAGTCTTCTTGCTCAGCCCTTCCTAGTCTCCCCATCTGGGCTTCCTGTCCGAGGCCCAATCTTTCCCCCGTTCCCACTCCCCCGCACTCTCTCCCAGCTCATCATCGATGTTTGTCCCAACAGCCTCCATTTGTCCTCCTGAAATGGCTCCCAATCCAAGGTTTATCATCCATTTCAGTATTTCTTCCCTTCCCCAACTCCTTGTACCAGTCTTTGCCCAACTAGTCCTTGTTCTAACCCTGCACCTTGGTTCCTCCCTCTTTCCCTCCCCCTAGTCTCCAGTCTCCTTACCCAGCCAGTCCCAGTCTCACATCCCCTCCGACCTTTGATTCAGCCCAAAGGGTTAAAGTTTGGCAGTTATAATGGAAGTGCTGGGCAGCCTTAATAAGCCAGGCCCCCAGCTCCATGTATAATAACAATAAAAGTCAAATGTTTTTTCTGAGCAAGGATCACACACCACAGCATGCTGCGGAGTTACCCACAATGTGCTTTTCCATAGGGAGGTGTTAACTGTCACAAGAAAAAGTAGAGACAGGTTGAAATCAACCATGAGAGGCAAGGATCCATCTCACAGGTAGTTGAACGGAACTCTCTCAGTGCAACCGGTGCCTCAGATAGTGAAAATGGATACAGTATGGCCAGAGAGGACAGTGTTAACACTGCTCCCATGTTGCCAGCAGCTTTGCACACAACCCAATCAGTCTTCTTCAAGAAGTATACTGAAACTTTCTTACTGGGGAAGACATTTGGTTCTGAAAGACGGTGAAGGTCATCTGACTTAATCTGGAGCACACCATATGAACCAGTTCAGGTCAAGAATACCAATTTATAGTTGGTATAAATGAAGAAAAGTTAGTTATCTGAGCCTCCACCAAACCACTGTACAGAATCACAAAGACTCCGGATAATGCAGAATATTGGAATTATTGTTATTCCTCTCCCTGTAGTGTTCTTGAAGATCATCCACAAACCATGGTCACCTGTGGAAAGACTGTGAAAGGAGAGAGCAGCTAGGGAATGGGTGGTTACTATCAACAGACTGTAGTAATCTCCCATCAGGTTTGGAGTCAGGGTAGTAATATATCCCAAAGCATTCTGAAATGCCACCAGATTCAACCTCAGGGCAGACCATACTCACAGGTTCTTTGTCTTCTCTGAAAAACTCTGATTTCAGGCTGGATATCATGGTGATTGGACCATGGTAGGCACATATTCACTTATCTCAGTCTCTCATCTCCACTCATGCCAAACACTAGACTGAGAGACTAAATAAGCAGTGCCAGAAAATGTCTGTTTGACATGAGAGTTGAGAGGTCATGGGCCAACAAGCTACATCTTATATTTCTAACACTTTTTCCATACTTCCAAGCACAATGAAGATAGCAGTTCAATAAATGAACTTAATCCCATTCCTAAGCATGCTTGTTTTCCTCTGTCAGGTGCATTTCATTATAGTCTCAGAAGATCAGTTGGATTTCTGTCAGATGTGTGACTGAATACTACAGTAAATGTGGCAGTATCATATTATAGCTGCACATATGCTGTATATAGAGATGCCTTGGGTCTATTTCAGCTTATGGCTATATTGGCTGCTTGCAGCACTCTGAGAGGATAGAAAGGCTAGAGAATTAGGATTCTGGAATTTGGTAGTTGGCTGTGAGTCAAGTGAGCATGAAGTGTTTCAAGTACTTTAATGCATTTATTTAGACCAAATGACAAAACGCCTACATTAAAGTCATACAAAGAGTTTTATGCAGCTGAATATTGGTGCTGAATTTAAACCTAAAATAGCAATGAGGGAGGAAAAAAATCTCAAAGAACGCAGAGAACCTGAATTAAACTGAACTCTGAGGATTAGTCCCCTATCTAACTGTACTTTAAAATCGCACATATTTAGAAAAAATATATAAAGATCACTCAAATATAGATACTATGTACAGGAATATTAGAAAAGTTATTTTTTTCATATTCTCTTATATGCTTGTATTGTTTTAAAGCTGAGAAAGAAAAATGGAAGCAGAAAGTTTTGAAGGCAAACAATTTCAATCTTTTCAATCTCTCTTCATATGTGAGTTTCTCCATGCCCCTAATCATTTTCATCACTCTTCTCTGAACCTCTGCTAATTCTGCAATATGCTTTCTGAGATGGGATGTCCCATTTCCCAAGTCAATAGTTAATTTAGAACCCCATAAGGTGTATGAGTAGTTTATATTTCTCCCTCCAACATGCATTTTTTTGCATTTATCAACATTTGCTTTTCTGTGGCCCATTTATTTAGCTTGCTTAGATCCCTCTCAAGTGAGCAATCTTATCATTTGCATTTCCTGACTTTGGAGTGCTTCATCATGCAACCTTTATGTTCTCTTAATGTCATTTTTGTTTCGCAATTTAGTTAATGATTACAGAGTAGCTCTTTACGTATGGGCCCTGTTCATATTGGGACGAATTCTGCTCATATTTAAGTCAATGAGACAGCTGATGTGTGTAGGTGCTTTGCTGGATTGGGGCCAAAAACTTAAGTTCTGTCCCTTCCTGCATAGGTATTACAATAGTCTTACTGTATTACTTGGAAAAACCATTGTGTAAACATTCAATAAGGGCTAAATTCTGCCACTATTACTCATGCAGACTAGTTGCTATTCATCATGAGTGAAGACAGCAGAATTGGGTCCTTAGAAATGTGTAGCACCTTGTAAAGTTTTTTCCACTTTTACATACTTACATGAATTCTAGTATGTTGAATTAAGGCCAAATACTGAGCGCTATTGAACACCTGGAGTACCTATTTTTTTAATGAGACCACGCACAAAGGTGCTAGTTAGGCCAAACTTACGAATTGCTTTTTTTATTTTTTTAACCACCGAGTATGGCAAAGTGGTTTAGGTGCCCACAGGGTTGCTTTGGTTGTTATTTTGCCAGGTTACCGGGCAAACTGAGACCAGATTAGCCAGCTTTTTTGCTGTAAGATTTGATTGAGCTTTCGCTGCGTGAACCATTTGTTGCACCAGCGAAAGCTTTTGAGCAGATGCAGATGACCCTCCAGGGGGCCCCGGAGCATGGGGCCCCACGGACGGAGGGTGATTACACACCGGCTTTGGTGGGGAAGGCAAGGGAGGCGGTGGTAATGAAGACACTGGGGACAAAGCAGGGAGAGGGGGGGCTGTGGGTACGGGAGAGGGTCTTTCCGAAGCGACATGCTGGGTTGCATTGGTAGAAAGGGGGAGAGCTGCAACGGGGATGGCTACAGGAGCCGACGGGCGTGGCGAGATTACCAGCCTCGTGAGAGAGGGCCTATCCGAGGTGACACGCAGTATCGCGTCGCGACAGAGGTGCCAGGCATGTAAAGCCTGCACGGGCGCCCGAGGCTCTTCGTGCAATGTCTGGCCCAATCGCTCCCAGTCCGCTAGCTTAAGGCTTCCGGCTTCAGGGTACCACGGGCACTGGGCACGCACCTCCTGTAGCAGGAGAGTAAGTGCTCGAGCGGGGCAGTCAGGCTGAGCCTTACGCAGCAAAATACTGCAGCTCATTGCGGTGTTGCACTTGCAAAGCAGAGAGGGAGCTTCCCATACTTACCACAATGAAAAATACTCACCGGGATCCACGAAGCAGATGAGTGACGCGTCTGAAACCCTTGCCGGGCGAGGTGAGTGCTGAGGGCCCCATGTTGGGCGCCAGTTGTGGCAGTTTAATGATGAGACAGAACACAGCTTTATGCAAGCAAGCAGGCTGGTTAGCTGAGATGGGCTGTTTTGCCCCCCGCCTTTCACCTTTTTTTTTTTATTATATTTTTCCCCCCTAAGCATTACACACTGCTACTGCAAAAAGATACATAAAGGAATGTATGACGTTGATTAATATACTTATTTACCATTTTTTATTTATTACAATTTTGGTTTTTAGGCTTTGAGCCCAGGCTAAGAAAGCTTCCCACAGTTACTGTCCCAATAATTAAGTTTTTATGGTTCATATTTAGCCCTTGTCCTTGGATAGAGCAATGTGTGCATTGCTTCTACAAAACAGTCAGGGTGTGCCCTGCCTGCTTCCAGGTGGAATAACTAAACATGAACCCTTCAAGGTAGGAAAGCAATGGATAACTGGGATATCATACAGAAAAATCTGGATGACCTTGTAAACTGGAGTAATAGTCATAGGATGAAATTTAATAGTGAAAAGTGCAAGGTCATGCATTTAGGGATTAATAACAAGAATTTCTGTTATAAACTGGGGACGCATCACTTGGAAGTAACAGAGGAGGAGAAGGACCTCAGAGTATTGGTTGATCACAGGATGACTATGAGCCACCAATGTGATATGGCTGTGAAAAAAGCTAATGCGGTCTTAGGATGCATCAGGTGAGGTATTTCCAGTAGAGATAAGGAGGTGTTAGTACCGTTATACAAGGCACTGGTGAGACCTCATCTGGAATATTGTGTTTGGTTCTGATCTCCCATGTTTAAGAAGGATGAATTCTTAAAGGGCTACTAGGATGATCCGAGGAATGGAAAACCTGTTTTATGAAAGGAGACTCAAAGAGCTTGGCTTGTTTAGCCTAACCAAAAGAAGGCTGAGGGGAGATATGATTGCTCTCTATAAATATATCAGAGGGATAAATACCAGAGAGGGAGAGGAATTATTTAAGCTCAGTACCAATGAGGACACAAGAACAAATGGATATAAACTGGTCATCAGGAAGTTTAGACTTGAAATTAGATGAAGGTTTCTAACCATCAGAGGAGTGAAGTTCTGGGGAACAGTGGAGGCAAAAGACATATCTGGCTTCAAGAATAAGCTTGATAAGTTTATGGAAGGGATGGTATGATGGGATAGCCTAGATTCATAGATTCATAGATACTAAGGTCAGAAGGGACCATTATGATCTTCTAGTCTGATCTCCTGCACAACGCAGGCCACAGAATCTCACCCACCCACTCCTGCGATAAACCTCTCATCTATGTCTGAGCTACTGAAGTCCTCAAATCGTGGTTTAAAGACTTCAAGGAGCAGAGAATCCTCCAGCAAGTGACCCGTGCCCCATGCTACAGAGGAAGGCGAAAAACCTCCAGGGCCTCTTCCAATCTGCCCTGGAGGAAAATTCCTTCCCGACCCCAAATACGGCGATCAGCTAAACCCTGAGCATATGGGCAAGATTCACCAGCCAGATATTACAGAAAATTCTACAGAACAACAGATGCTAATTTTGGCAATTAATTGATCTTTGACTATTAGCGGTAAATACGCCCAATGGCCTGTGATGGGACACTAGATAGGGTGGGATCTGAGTTACTACAGAGAATTATTTCCTGGCTGTCTGGCTGGTGAGTCTTGCCCACATGCTCAGGCTTTAGCTGATCGCCATATTTTGGGTTGGGAAGGAATTTTCCTCCAGGGCAGATTGGCAGAGGCCCTGGGTTTTTTTTGCCTTCCTCTGCAGAGTGGGGCCAGGGTCACTTGCTGGAGGATTCTCTGCACCTTGAAGTCTTTAAACCATGAGTTGAGGACTTCAATAGCTCAGACATAGGTCAGGGGTTTGTTACAGGAGTGGGTGGGTGAGATTCTGTGGCCTGCGTTGTGCAGGAGGTCAGACTAGATGATCATAATGGTCCCTTCTAACCTTAAAGTCTATGAGTCTATAATGCATGACATTCTGGGTCATTACCCTGTGTACCTTTGCTTATGAGAAAAACAAAGTAGGTGGAAGTGATAAGCTTTCAAGCCTACCATCCCACAATGGAACCCCTACAGGGTATCAAACAATTACAATCCACATTTGGACTACATTCTGAAATAAATATTTCCTGAACTCCCTCTTCTGGCCTTCAAAAAACTCCCCAACCTCATCAGAAGCAAGGTCCCCACAGACAAGGGCACACTAACTCAAAGTAGCATTTGCTTCTGGCAACTCAGGGAGGAAAAAGGAGTATTTTGGTGGGGAGAACAAGCTTCCCTTTTCCCAGATCCTGTTTCCCAGAACCATTTGGGAAGTAGTTCTGGTCACTCTGGAGTAATTAACAGCGAAACATTTCCATTACTCATAGGTTTGTAAAATCTTGTTTTACAAAACCTAAGTGTTGGGCATAAAATGAACTGACAGTGGCCTTTTTGAATGTAATAAGCTTCAGTTGCCAAAATAACTCAATTCTCAGCGACCAATGGCTTATAATTTATTGCCACCAGGATTTGTCTTTTATTTATTTATATTTAATTTTTTCTCTCCCTTTAAGATCTAGTTTGAGCCAGGTGGCCTGGGAGAAACTTCTAGCACAGCTGTACTCCCAGAGTTAGAGAGACTCAGTATGTTCAAGAGTGACCTGAATCTCTGGTTTCATGTGAGTGCTGTGCCGTATTTTTATCTGAACTCTCTTGAGTCAGATGAAAGCTGTACAATGGCAATTTTCCTGTCTGAACATTTGCAGACTTTACTGTATGAAACTTATGATTGATACTTCATATGCATAGGAAATTCTGTATGTTCAGTGAGCAGGGGGCTTTTGGGACAAGTGTACATCTTTGAAGGAATTTAGCTTTAAAATCAGACGTACAATACTAATAACTTCTAAGTCTAATGCCACAACTATGCCAAAGAGATATGAGGCTAGAAGAAACAACAGTGTAAGGGATCAGAGGTAACCACCTTTTTCCAATGCATTATTTATCAGCAAATGCACACTGAGTGTTGCAGAAATTCTTAGCATCCACTGAAAGGACTTTTTCAGGTCATGGAAATTCTGAGAAGATGAGAATTTGTTTCAGATGATGATTGTATTAGGTGATACCCAGAATGACTTTTTGTAACTTTTTTTTAACCTCCATTTCCTGTACAGTATGCAATTACTAGAAGGGTGGAAACTTCTGAACTCCCTGGGAGAGTTTGCTGCGTCTCTTGTTTCAGCTTAATAAAATATAATCTGAATTGCCGCATCTGTAAACCAGAGTTATTCTATACCCAGCTGTTGTAATTCAGGTTATTCAGGGGAGGAGTGAGAAAAATTTCCTGTAGGGTTGCTGAGTGAGTCCAATGAGAGTAGCATTTCTGTGCATCTTAGGGTATCCATCACCATAGGAGCTGAATCGCTAAGAATCAATTGCTGCTGTTGTGATGACTAAACTTGTCTTTATGGTCAGTGTCCACACTCTTCTTTCCATTATGATATTTCACTGATGTTGTCTATGCTTCTTTTGGTTCTCTGTGCTCTTTTAGGGCTTAAATTGCAGCAAAGTATCTTCCAGACTTATAAATAATCTCCATAAAGCTCAAGATTTACCATTGTTCGTCTGGTAAATTTGATGCTTCTCAACCGGAATGCACTAGGGTGGGCCAAATTTTTCCACTATAAGTCATGCTACCATGCTAAGCAGTAGACGCAGAGGAACTGCTGAAAAGAGAGAACAGTCTGAATCTCAGCACTGTCTCATCCTGAACATAATTTGAGTTTCTAGGAAAAAAAAAAAAGTACAGCCCAGCAGTTGGAGCAAGGACAGGAAATCAGGACTCCTAGATTTTACACCTGCCTCTACCACTGACTCACTGCACAGCCTTGAACTATATCAACCAAAATTTTAGCCTAAGTTTAGAAATGTTGGATTTAGCATGTGTCTCGGTTTAACTATTTGTAGAATGGGTATAACACCTCGCAGTTGTCTTGTGAAATTTAATATGTGTTAAGCATTTATTTCAGTGGGTGATACGGGCCATGTGAGTGCACAGTTTTATAGTAAGAAGTGTTAGAGGTCTGACTGGTGTGAGTTATAAGAGACTTTATTGCCAAGAAATGAAGGGAGTCTACAGTATATACACTTCTTCATGCATACAGTGAATTCTCATTAAGAAGGGAAGTTTCATATATACAGTATCAACATAATGAAAACAGCACATGCAAATTAAACTAATTCACTTTCCTAGAATTACTATGCTGAAAGAGGATGAAACTAGAGTCCGGAAAGAATGGGTTCAAGAAAAGGGATGGCAATCCCAGGCCTTTTTGGCATAGTTAAGACAAAAGCTATTCTTTGTTCTTGTCTTGATGACTGAAATTCATCAAGAGATCCCACAGCTGATGCATGGCAAATGATAGACTAACCCATGAGGAGCTAACATAGGCTAGAATAAATACATATTTTTCAAAATTAAACACTGAGGACATGTTCCTTTGGGGTAACTGAACATGTCAACCCGGAGAGTCTACTGCTGGCATAATAGTGGCTACATCACTAAACTTGCCATGTACGTATAACTCCTGTACTCTATCAGTGGAGAGAATGATCCATAGCTGAAAGTCTTGTAAACACCCCCTTAACATATGAAGGCCTAGAGAGCAATTTGCTTCTTAGTAAAATAAGGTTCTCCCCTACACACAGTAAGAATTCAACTTTAAGATTAAAACCCCCTACAACAAGCTAAGAGCCAAATTCAACTCTGATGTAAGTGGATGCAACATCATTAACTTCAATGGAGTTACAGTTCCTTACATCAATTGGCCTTTATAATTTAAAGAGTATTACAATACTTTAAATAAGCATATCTGAAAGATAAATTATTTTCTACAGAGATTAACTAGTCTTTGCCTCAACCTCAGGTGCCTTATATTAGGTGTTTGCAGTCATATATCCTGGTAATAAAATGTGTTTATTATAGGCCATGTAAATCTATACAAACCAGTAAATAATCCAGTAAAAGCAATGCTATTTCCATGGAAAAACCATGATCTTTATTTTCATTAGATACTCCATAATCATGTGCTACCCACTGTGCTTGCATGTGCCTCCTGCCCTTGAAATCAGCCACTATGAATAAAGTCAGACAAGGTTTTTTTTTGTGTTAATCACAATCTATGGTATTTTGTGTTCTGTGGGTTAGGACTGGAATGGTAGAGCAAATAAGCAACTCTGATTATTCCATCTATTTCATGCTTATCAGCCTCTTTTGAAACTTCACAATTAAAGATACAAAAATGTGTTACTGAAAAAGACACTATTTGTGGGAAAATTTTGTATAACCATCGATGGCAAAGTTCATTTCCCTGCTGGCTATTATTGAATGAAATAAATGAATTTCTCAACAAGTGGCACTTGCTGTCCGGAAGCATCTTTCAACTGCAAAAGGGGTAGAGGGAAGATCTTCAGACTGTATGAAAATGGCCTTGGGTTGAGAGACAGGGTCTCCTTTCCTCACTTCCTGCTATATCCTTCCTAGAGACATTTGCTGACAAGGACCTTGCAAATATTGTTTCAAAGTGTGCAGTATTTCTTAGCTAACTTTAAGTAGATATTATCACTATACCTCTCCAAATATAGTTCACAATCTGCTAGTATATCGATCTCCAGAGTTGGTGATAGTGTGGTTTTTTGTTTAAGTTCTGCAGTAATCAAATAATAGAAATTCCTCTTTATTTTCACTGCAGTAACCTTCTCCCTAGTAACCTTGCAGGCATTCCCACCCCGCTTCCCTTCCCCCCACCCATCAGATGAAGGTTGTCCTATACTGTGGAACATTTCGTTCCAGACTGATTTGTTCCCACACAAGGGACTCGGTATCTCTTACTCACGTGAACAGTTTAACTGAAAGAGTGGGTCCACAATGGAGAGAATGCCACTCTTTGTCATAATCCTATTTCAGTATGAACCTGTCTATTATATCCAGAGGTAAGAAAATACAGTAATAAGACAATTGACTTGTGATTATTTTTATGCATTAAGGGCAAATGTCAGTTTGCTATGTTCCTTGTGATCACAGTATTAATTATTCACAAACATATGATCATTTTTACGAATCCCAAACTTTTCACAAAACGTAGCTCAAATATTTACTAGTTGTTCCCCCATCTCCACTTCCCAAAAAGGCAATTTTTTTTGTTCGCTGTTTGTGATTCTCATGTTTAAAATTTCAGTCCTTCAAGAAAACGCAAGCATATCTTTCATATTTGAAAGCAGGTGTGGAAAATGGAGGAAAGCAGAACAATTGTAGAGTTGTAAATTCCATCTAAACCATTTGTAACACGATCCTGATGTTTGGATGGAATTTACAAACAAAATCCCTGTATTTTCATTGGCTTTTTTCAGATAGTTATGAAATTATGTGTTTAATTTGTACACTTTAAACAAATGTACTTCAAGGCAAATTCCAGTGCCTGGGACTCTAAATTGTCCACAATAATGGAAAGTCCACTTGGAATGGGAGCAAAACTGTATAAGGCACCAGCAGCTACTGATCCTCTTGTGGGCCAAAAGCTGGCCCAGGCAGCCCATGAACAGGGTGTGGGGGGACGGGGGGGAGGGGCACAACACACCTGGCCAGAAAGGGAGCAATACAAGGGTACCCAAGAGACATACTGCTAGAGGATGGCGTTATCACACCTGCCATTGCGCTGAGAATGAATATCCACAAGGTACAGCTCTGCCTATGGTAGAAGGTAGTGCAAATTACACTCTCATGCCTGCAGGGATATATCAAGCCCCCTGGTGTTTCTCAATATATGAACAGGGCAAATAGTTCATACAATAGATCACAATTAGACATTTTAAAAAAAATCACTTACTATTGTTGTGTTCTCTTTTGTTCATTTTCCACAAATATTCAAGAAGACATGTGCCAGAAGTTATGTTTATAGCACCAGTGAATTTTAATGTGAATAGTGGAAAATATTAGCAGAAAGTGACTTTTGAATTTGCCAATGAGCGTGTTTGCATCTGTTTCTGATACGAACAGTTACACTCATCCAGCCACGGGACAGATACATCCTATACACAACAATGCTCAAATTTTGATTATTGCATACTTGCAATGAACTGCTCAGACAAGCCAGGCATTAAGAATTATTATTTGCTGAAATTATGTAATGGTAAACCTGGAAAAACAAAGAAATCATCAACTGCTTGGACAATCTGAAAACAAAGTGATAAAATTCATTGAATAAATTATTTGTTGAGAATTATTTGCCCAGCTCTTGTCAATAAAGAGGTATGCAACTCATAGGTAACGTGTACAGTCCCTCAGAAGGTCAATATGTCATAAAATCCATTCAGGATCAGGAATAATTTTCTGAAATGTTCATTTCGGATGAAATTCACTTCAGTTTAGAATTGGGCGAAACGGTTTGGGCAAACAGTCTGACAAAAATGCAGTTTCATTCAACCTGAAACCAGTCCTGAATTTGACACAAACAATTTTGGCCGTTCACTAAATGGCCAAAGGAGGAAGTGGTGGTGATTATGATCATGGTGTTGAGGCCCTTCTCACTCCCACCTCTTATCACTTTTAGCCCACTTGTTAAGATACTCATCTGGGAAGTAGGAGGCTGAGGTTCAAATTACACTCAAAACAAATATAACATTTTTTTTATTCCTCAATCCACCAATAATTCTGAAAAATTTCAGATTTGGTTTGCTCTGAACCGAATATTTATTAATTTAGGAATTGCCGCTAAACTAAAAAATCAGTTGTTCGCCTAGCACAATGCCCTCAAAACAGGGTTCAGGTAGGACTTTACTGGTGCTGAGGCCTAGTGCTGGTCCTCTGAATTCATCCTTACCATTCATCCTGGAAAGTCTCTAAACAATATCTCTATACAGTGGATTTCGAAGTAGCAGCACTGTTCTCCAACTTTGTACTTATGGCTGCAGTAAGGAGCCAAAAGAGCAAGTCTGTGAGCATGGTGTGTGTTTTGTTTTGTTTTTTTAAAAAAAGCAAACCTGCTACAACTTTTGAAGTTGTATGAAAACTAAAATAGTGTGTGAATTATTTTCCAACCTTCCCAGCATTAATTTCCTCCTACAGCTTGTTTGGCTAACAGCATGTGGAAAAAACAAAGGATAAACTGATTTTTCTTTTTTGCCAAATGTACTTCACATAAATCCAGTAGAGTCTGAACCAAAACAATGTGCTGATATGAGAATCTGTCTGCATTCCTCTTTAGCAATTCACCTTACATTTTACATGTTACTTGAAGATAAGCTCTTCTTGATGCCAAAAACTACACAAGAGGTGAAGGTTTCTTCTCACTGGATATAGCATTGTGCAATTTTGTCAGGTTTTTAATCACATTCTTGATATCCTGTCCCCACACTTGATGTTATCCTTGTATCCTATCCTCTGCCCAGTGATCCCAGAAATGCTTATGGGTGGGGGTTGGCTATTTCACACTTGCCTAGAAGGGCACTGTTAATGCCAGACATGGATTTGCTTTCTATACCTCTGTTCTTCCTCTGATACCTTCTCAGCATAGGAATTTAACAATCCACCCACCTGAGACATACAGGTTTGCTCCCAGGCAAGTGTAAAGAAGTTGAGACATGAAACTGGGAGCTTAATTCATAACCAGGATAGTTCCCATATATTGAGATCCTTACTGGATAAATGATATTCCTAATCCCTATCTACTAACTTGTAAATGTTAAATAAATCTATTTTATTTCACATTTAGAGAATCATCATCCATAAATAGAAGATGGAAAAATAAAATTAAATCAAGAATAGTAATTAGAAAAAAAAAAGATTGTGTATACAAATATTTCAATTAGAATAAACTCACATGAAGCAAACAAACAGAAAGCAGCAAAAAACAAACTCCACACCCCAAAAATCTAAACAGGTATACTGTTATCTGCCCTACCAGTACAAACAGGTAAAGAAGACAAAGATGCTGCAAATTCTAACTCATGGAAGTAGTCTCAAGTCAATGGATCCACTCATGAGTAGGGATGTGCAGGATTGGGCCCACATTACTAATTAAAGAGCCCACTGGCCTAAAAAGGCTGAGCAAGGCACCAAAGAAGAGACATCAGAAACTGGCGATAAATTGACTGATCCCTCAAACCCTTACATGTGCAAGTAGTCCCAGTGAAGTCACTGACTGGCATGAGTCAGTGTTTGCTGATTGCATCCAAACTCTCCCAATTTCATCAGTGTTTTCTGTTACTCCTTTCATATTATGGGGGTTTCTCCATGAATCCAGTGGCATGTTATTTCCCTCATTGAGTTTTTGTTTGTGGCATAATGTTCTTCCATTTTCTTAATATATAGCCAAGGTGGATGGGATAATATATTTTATTGGACCAACTTTCATTGGTGAAAGAAGCTTTTGAGCTAACACAGAGCTATTCTTCAGGTCATAATATTATTAGTTTTGCTATTGTCAGCACTAAAGAACCCCAGCTCAAGACGATTTAGGAAAGGTGTAGGGTAGGATCCACAAACCTTAGGACTTGCATAACACAAGAGATGGCATTAGTGGAAGGATGGCTAGTGTCTTCTTGATCGTTTAATAATTACCTTGCCTCTGGAAAAATCCTTTGAAAGACCACTTATCAGGGAAAACGTCTGACAAGGAAAGCGGCTGGGTGGCTTCATGTATTCTCATCAACTTATTTCTTGATATTTAAGAGTAAAGAGGAGACAAGGAATGAAGACTTGGGATGATTTGTGAGGGGAAAATACCTGAACAAGTATTCTGAGAAGAATTACATTGACTCCTGCGTCAACTATCCTTCAATTTCTTCCAAAAGAAGATCCCCAAGTGGCTTAGTAGGACACTGAAGAAAACATCTGGTAAAAAAGGTTTTTTCATCTGGTAGAAAGTGTTAGCGATAGCTGTTTCTGATAGAAAGTGTTAGGGTGGGATTTGCAAAAGCACTTGGGTGATGCAGAAGTGCCATTGACTTTCAATGAAAATAGGGCACCTCGTTTAAACACTTTTGAAAAGCCCATCTCTTAAACTTTATGCTAAGCAAACTAGGACAGGATCAATCTGTTATATTGTGCATATGTATATGTGTTTATACAGCACTTAACATGATAGGCCCTGATCCCTGACTGAGGTCTATAGGCACTGCTGTGATACAAACCAGAACAATCATTAAGTGCATATCTTCATGAGGTAGAATTCCTTCAACCTGGGGAAAAGTGGATTAAAAGTTCTGTATTTAGAACTATAACTAGTGACATGGCTTTGAGACACAAGCCCAGAAAGGGAGTCTACCAAAAATGGTACCAATAGATTGTGTTTCTTATAAGATGGTCTTGCAGAGTGAAGAGCTTTAAAAGATATCAAATTTAAATGGATTCCATTTTTTCTATGTATTCTAATAAAGACATTTAACTAATGAATTCACATGAACAGCTCAAAAATCTTAAACAAGCCACATAATTCTGAACAGCTCCAATAAGTATTGGGTAGATCTGCAAGGAGCCAATTACAACAGGCTATCTGGCAAAAATCAAAGATATTGAGCAATATTTTAGTTGTGCCAGTCTTCAATCACATGGAGATGAAATGAAACACTAAAACGAAATTCCAGTGAAACAACAATAATCTATAATTCTATAGCAATTTTCCTCCAAAGCATTCACAAAAATTAATTCATAAAAGCTGAGGTAGGTATGGGATGGAGAGAGATAAGGTTGCAAAATGCAGCCACTTCCACAGTGGAACACAGCAGCTGTGTAGGAAAGCAAAGAAATACCACAAAATAATTTTGAAAAATTAAAAAAAAAAAAACCCACAAAACTCTGTATCCACTGACATCGTATTCTAATACATTAAATTGTTTTCCAATGATATCTTAATCATTTTATAGGGAATTAGTTAGGACTGAAAATGACTAAATAATGATCAGTAAAACCTTAACTCACATTCTAAACGAGTAGTCTCACTGAAATAAATGACTACTCATACAAGTACTACTAAGTGAGAGTAAGAGCAGCAGAATTGGGCACTATATTTGATAATTTCTGCTTGATTCATGCATGAATTCTTCTTCACCTCTTACAGTCCTGTGTTAGCAAGTTTTATTTACAGTCTCCCTTTGCTAGCTCCACACAAAGAACATAAAAATGGCTATTACTGTGTCAGACCAATGGTCCATCTAGCTCTTTTTTTGAATCCAGTTATCGTTTTGGCCTTCACTACATCCCCTAGCAGCAAGTGCCACAGATTGATTGTATGTTGTGTGAAGAAATACTTCCTTTTGTGTTAAAACTGCTGCCTATTAATTTCATTGGGTGGCTCCTGGTTCTTGTGTTATATGAAGAGGTAACTAACACTTCCTTATTCACCTAAATCACCATTTGTGAGTTTATAGATCTCTATCCTATCCCCCCTTAGTCTCATTTCTAAGCTGAACAGTCCCAGTCTTTTAAAATCTCTTCTCATATGGAAGCTGTTTCACACCCCTAATCATTTTTGTTCCCCTTCTCTGTACTTTTTTCAATTCCAATGTATCTATTTTTGAGACAGGGTGACCAGAACTGCATGCAGTATTCAACCTGTGGGAGTCCCATGGATTTATACAGTGGCATGGTGATATTTTCTATGTTCTTATCTATCCCTATGGTTACTCTCTCCCTACCCATCCTCCGCCCGCCTCAAATGCAGACCTTCTTTTCAATAAGTGACTAAGCAACACTGCAATTCTTTTATACACTACACAATAGCAACCTAATAATATCTATTTAGTCATATCGGACAAGTTCACATTTTTTGACTATATTACTTAGGAATCTGCATCTCTAAAAGACTGCATGACAAAAGTCGCAATGGGGGAAAACAATCAACAATCTAATAAAATGACAAGAAAATGTGAAATTCAGTAACTTTCTGAGTGTTGTATGTTGCTCATTTAATCTGGGTTCTGCTAATTGGTGTATGGTACAAGGAAGAGACTTTGGGAGTCCTTGTAGGAATGGCTCACATCACTCTGTATCAGCTGTTGACATACAAATACCCTACTAATGAAAATATTTTCATTCTTTCATAACGACATTCCCTGTCCTGTTTAATCTTATTTTCTCTCTCTTTAAAAACAAGCTTCTGTATGGTTTTTCCATGCGAGGAGAAAGTATGGATCTAATGCCATATCTGTAGAAGTCTTGCATGCCAATATATCTTTTTAGGAACACAGAAAAAAGAAAATGAACTGATGGAATAATAATTACATTGGTTTTTTTGAGAGGGGGTTGGGCAAAACCAGGACATTTATATACCAATAAAAATGGATTTAAAAACATTTGAAAACAGTGTTTTCTGGTTTGCTTAATCCTATTTTGAATTTAGTATAACACTAAGCAGTCATTCTGCTGCTGTAGTGTCATCACTGCAAGCTACAGTAGGGCAAAAAAGGACAGTTTTGCAACTTTCCAGAAATTTTGCAAGACAGCTTGTTTTACACAGTTTCACAATACTCCTGGGCATTCACAAATAATTCTGAAAAACAGGTGGATAGTCAGAATTCCAAGTTATTAAAGAGAGGGTTTGATGGGAGTTTTATCTATGTCAGGACTTCAGGATCAGACCCAGTAACTATGACCACAGGGTGGAGAGGAAAATAGGGAGAAAAAGCCCCCTGATATGCAGAAGTGGAAGGAGCAGTGCCTTCCTGCATGGTCCCCTTGTAATCTTATGGGAAATACCAATTTAAAATAATGCTCACTAGGCTATCATCATATTATGGTATTACCCCTCCTATCACTCCCTGCAGGGAACTGCCACTGCAAGCAGCCATGCCAGTGTGGATCTTCTTTCCAGGTAGCTTGGGAACTAGTGTGCAATCATCTCCACATGGATGGCTTCTGGGAGGTATCCTAGTTATCCGTGGGGGTCTATGGGGTTGCACACCTGTTCTGTTCTACAAGACAATAAAGCCTGACTTCTTTCTACCAGATCCTGATGGATTCCATCTAATGCGTGGTACTTCTTGACCCCATGTTGATTACCCCACCCCCACCCATGAAGGGAATGAACTGGCTCTATATCAATAACAAAATTTTAGAGCTCAATCTCTGCACCCACTTAACAGGTACCTAATAAGACAAATTGGTAGCTGGCACTTTAAGTGTAGAGAAGTGTCACCGATAGAGGCTCAAGCCGAGCAATTATCTGAACCATTGCAGGAGAGTACAATGAACAGCTGGACAACAAAATCAAAAAGCATCCTCCCTTATTCCATTCTCAGTCATATTGTGTAAGAGACAATGGAGAGGTAAACGTCACAAGATGTAGGTTTCTCCTTTCTTTTGTGAAATTAGTCTGCTGTGTCAGTATCTAAGGCACCTGACACCTAAGAACCTAAATACTGAATAAAGGTGTTCACGTGTCCCTTGCTACAGCTACTGAAAAAACAAACAAACACACACACATACACAAACAAACAACAAACAAACCCCACCATCTCATTTTTCACCAATTCTGTTCATCTTGGAATCACGCCATGTGGCTGAGAATAGTAATCAGAATAGAAACTATAGCTGACCCCGAGCTCAGAGGTAGGTTTAAATCCATATTAGGTAGTTTGGGTGTTCCAAATTAAAAGTTATTAAAAAAACATGACTGCATAGAAATCCTACTTCTAACACGTGGTTTCTACCCATGCCTCTTCCTTTTTTGAACAGGGTAATTCTGAGGCCTTTTGTGACAGAGATTATATTTATTTTTTTCTTCCTTTTATTCATGCCAGTGTTGTACAGCTCTCAGATATTTGATATTTTGTCCTTTATTCTCAGACAAAGATACCGTAGTGCTGACTGGACAATCACTTGCAGGCTTGTGAGCTAACTTTCATTTTTGGCCTATTGCTTTTGAATGTTTAGAACTCAGCTTTCTGCAAGGCCAGTTATTTTATGAATATGGGAGTGACTATGCAGATAAGATTATGTAGAGTGAAGTGACTATGCTAATGCCTGTGTTTAATCTCAGAGTAATGCCCGGAAACTAGATGTTTTCAGAAGCCTGAGCAGAGTTAGACTGAGCTGAATACTTGTTAACACAATTAAATGCTGTGCCTTTTCCCAACACACCCCGCTCCTGAGCACTTACTTTAAATAACTTTACATTTACCTACTGCAGCATTACGTCAACTTCTACATGCATGATATGAAATATGATGCAAAGTTTCTCCCATGGGACTTCTGCCTCCACCCACATCCTGTTGCCCAGGTTGTTACATTCCTTTCTACACCCTGTCACTATCACACGTCAGTGCCTGGAAACAGGTGTAAGAAGATTAAAAACCCTCCAGAAGGGCCATTCAGCTGGGATTTTCATCTGTTTTCACCTTCCTCTTTGCCACTCCTATATGTCAACATATCTGGAGCAGACCGTGGTGGGAAGCTCCATCTCAGTTCATTTTATGCTGTTTGTTTTGCACAATGGGTGCATTAAGTGTTGACTGTTTTGTGGGACTGGAGAGAAAGTAAGAAGCAAATAGTTTCTAATATCCCTTGAGCTAGATGTCGCCTTTATAGTTATAGTAGTATCAATTCTTCAGGTCAACTCTAGTAGTTATTTTTACTTTGGTTCTATACATGGGATTAGCTAGCTTTCTGGAAATTCCACATAGGATGATAGACTTCAAAGGCAGGGGGTACTTGTCTCCACTCGGAAGTTTACCAAAATAGCTATTCTGGAATAAATATCTTGGAATAGTTGTTTTGGTAAATTTCAAAGTGTAAACAAACCCTAATAGTTAAAGTGATTTAGTGACAGAGCAATGTTTCATCACCAACTGAAAGCTGGTGGTCTGTGTGACATGAATTGGTGGTTTCACTCTAGTTCCCGGTCGAGAGCTGTCCACATAAACCCCACCATTACAACCGGCACCCTTGATGGCAGTCTCAGCAGAGATAAAAACTGAAGAAGCACTGAGAACAAATGACCTTGCCTCATCCCTGGAGATGGATCTTTCAAGTGAGAGCAGTATCGATGGGACAAAGTTAGGAAGCTCTCGCTACCAGTGGCTATGTCACATCCCCTCTGAATAGAAAGGCTGATCAGGCTCCACTTAAGGAAACATGAGCATGCAGATTGGAAAGGGGGTGTGCCCTGTCATAGGGCTTGTTGTAGGAATGGGACTGCATAGGAAAAGAGAGCCATACGGACTGGCCCAGAGCTTTGAGGTCTGAACTTTGGAGGTTTTTCTGAACTGAATTCCAGATCTCATGAGGTGCCCATCCCATTTCTTTCTTTCTTTCTTTCTTTCTTTCTTTCTTTCTTTCTTTCTTTCTTTCTTTAATGTAAGCTAAGGCTGCTCTTATGATAAAGAGCTCACAGGTGAATACACAGTAAATGAGACAATATAGCAAAAGTGTTCTTGTTGGGGCTGGTTGCTCATGTGTTTACAGCACCAGTATTTTTTTTATATACTAGGAGATATTTTTGTGTGCGCCTATAAATATTATGGCAAAAGGTGCTGATTGTTTGCACATTAGGGGTCACTTAGGTATACGCACCCAGCATAAGACTCCCATAGAAATGACTAAAAATGCCAGGCAGTATTTGCACCCAGAGAGTCATTAGGAGTATTGGGTGGGTTAAGCACTCTCCTTTGGCAGCTAAAGATCTAAGGGATGTCCACATGGCAATTACACACCCGCAGCTGGTCCATGCCAGCTGACTCGGGGTCACGGGGTTTGGGCTGTAGGGCAATTTAATTGTGGTCTAGACATTCAGGCTCCAGCTGCAGCCAGAGCTCTGGGACCCTCCCACCTCACAGGGTTCTAGGACCAAGGCTCAAGCCTGATCCACACTACAATTAAGCAGCCCTTCATCCTGAGTCAGCTAGCACAGGCCAGCCATGGGTTTTTAATTGCAGTGTAGACATACCCTAAATGTCTTTGTGTTGCAGAGCAACTGCACAAAAGGAGGATAGATGCCCAGGCTCAACTTTTTAGACCAAGCAGTCTGTGAGCAGCCTTGGACTAGGAGTTTCTCAAGTGTAAAACTCAGGGATTAGGGTAGGAAGAGGCAACTGTGAAGCAGTGCAAGTGGGGTGAGGCCCTGGAAAGAGAAAGAGGCAGCAGTGCCTGCTCTGAGGTTTCTGTAAGAGGGTGTTGTCTGTGCTCTTTGTCTTGTGTTCAAGCGAACAGGACTTGTGTACAGTTTGTAAATAAACAATACCATTAAGAAAATACTAGATTCCATATCACTGATTTCTTCTTCAAACAGGAAACTGACCTGAAAATCTGCTACCGCATGGCTAAAGAGGCAATACTATTTTGGTAATGCTGAGAGGCAGGGTTTTGCATAGTTCTATAAGAATATGGGCAATGCTGAGGGATGAATTTAATACTTGCTATTTTATGCCCCCCTCATCCTAGGAGTCAGAAAAAAAAATCCGAGGTCTAAAGGAAAATAGGAATTATTTTAAGATAAATAATTATATATATATAATATATATATAAATATAAATAAATATAATAATAAATATAAATAAATATAATAATAATAAGATAATAACACAAGTGAGCAGGGAAATTTGGAAAGTGTAAGAAACTATTTTTGTAAGGAGATTTGAAAGATTCAATTTATTGATCAGTGGTGGTATATGTCCATTTCATTGAACACACACAAACTGATACTATTTCCATCGATAATTGAAATGTACAGATAGGCATAGAAAGAATAATGCTGCCTGAGCATCTGTTGATGTTTGATTTAAGGGTATTTACTTTGTATATTTTGACATGTGATGTTGACAATTTGTGCTTTAAAGGTTACGAAACTTTAACTTTTTGAATCTCAAGGTCTACTGTCAAAAATTGTCTGATGCACCTTCCCATCATTTCCTGCAACTGTGAAAGTTTAAAAACAATGACAATTTTTTAAAAAATGCTTAAAAATAAATATTGATATTATCTGTCAAAATTACTGAAATTAAAATTGGATTATGCCAAACCTACCCCTAAAACGTCAATCCTTATATTAGTTTTGGTTTTCTTGGGGGAAGCTGAAGGGGAAAAATATTTTTAGATGAAGTAAATATGTTTAATTAAAAATTTAAATTATTTACTAAACAATTATATTTAATAATGTTTCCAAGTCAGTGTTGGGAATGTTTGCTTACAAACTTCTGGCAAAGTTTCTCAAAATTTCTCAAGAATATGGGGGGAAGAGGTTTTCAGAGTTAGACAAAGTAGCCTGAGGCATTCTAGTGACTCTAGCTCCCAGCTTGGCCCCTTTCATTAACTCTATATTCATTTTAAAATATAGATCTTTTCCAAGTACATGTCTTATTTCTACCTACCCCAGCTCTGGACAGTTCTGTACGAAAGCCTCAGTCTAGCCACAAAATGGGGAAAGCATTCCCCACTACACATCTCAAGTTCTGCATAGAATTTTGGCCACTTTGGGCAGAGGTCCAGAGCCTGCACATAGCTATTATTGAATCATGGCTTATTCAGGAGCCAGGCAGTTTCACCTGGATAGCCGCTCTAGTCCCTCCCACATAGTGCAAGTGGTTGTTCCTAAATCCCCTCACATTGTTGAGAAAACCATGTAAAATAATGCCGACTGGGTCAGTGCTAGCTTACATGGGGGTGTCCTCCTGCCCTGGTTATTTGTCAGGTGGAACCAACGCCCCAGAAAGCAACCCAAGTTCTGCAATGCACTACTGGCTTTGGGGATCAAGTTACCAGGAAGCCCTGAATATTTAGAATTTCCACCTAAATCCCTAGAGTCTAGAACGTCACACAGACTCGTGGACAGTTTCTTCTCTGTTCTGAAATTTCAGACAAGATATCCAAGTCATGAAAAGGGAAAACTTAAACCTCTGTCGGAGCAGTTCAGCCATGATGAGTGGGAACAGGGAGCATGCTCTGGGATGACTCAGGAGAAACACAGCACCAGTCCAAAGGCCTATCCAGCAGAAGAGAACCTTCATAATCATGTATCAAAACAAAACCAAGATATCCCTAGCCTAGAAATCAAACCAGATCTCAGAATCTGAATGCAGAGCCCTGACTTTGCACAAGGCATTCTCTCACTTCTCTCCCCCACACCTGCTCAAATCAGGAACCCTTCCTATGTTTCTTCCCCTGAGCACATGGCAGAGGTCGGGAAAGTGAAGATGGAGTTATCCCTGTGTGTACAGATGACCAAGGAGTGTTTCTGTACCCGGCCTCATAGCCCCATGCTGTGGTTTGTATCCTACACCCACAATTCAAGCTGTAACCTTTAAGTGCCAAGTCAAACTGCAATAATGTAAAAGTTGCCTCAGATACACATAATCTCACTGAAGAATACCAAATTCAATGTTGCCAGTGTTCGTGATTTTATTGCGACTCTCATGAATTTCAGTATTTTTGTTAGAGCCCAGCTCCTGGAGTAATGGGATTACATGAGATCACATATTTCATTTTTTAAAAATGTTTCTAGTTCTTGTGTCTGGACAGAAAAGTTTGAAAATGGAACCCCTCAAGGCTGAAAAAGTAGAAGGCAAAGAATTTTTTTTAAAATAATCTGGTTTAAAAATTATTTCTCAGGATTTTGGGGGGCCCTGATTCATGATCTTTTTTTTAAAAAAAAAACTTGTGATTACAATATTGCAGAATAGAAATTCTGATATTTAAGACTGAGTATATGTGGACAGTGTCTTCCATAGCAGGAAGCTAGGCAGCACAGAACTGGAGAAATTTCTGGGCGAAAGCTTTGCAATGAAGTCGAAGAGGTATAGTTGAAGAGAAAATACTCCTTGTTCACTGTTTGAAGAAAGCAAATTTTCCTTGTAATTCTTTACCATTACTGCATGGCAGAGATAGCAAAATCAAACCAGAAATCAGAGTATGAGAAAATGGCTTGAATTCTTCAGGTATGTGTAAAGCTGCTGGATAAAGATTCTAATTAATTCACACCACAGTCACTACAAAATACTGATGAAACTCAGCTGGCACTGTACCTGACAGACTCGAGATCAGGGGAAGTAGAATTCTACCAGATTTCCACATCTTCCAGCACTTGTGATATCCTTCCTCAGCACTGATGTGCTTTCTCAGAGGGCTGTTTAACTGTGCTGAGGATGTCTGCTTGAACAAGAGGTGCACATTTCTCCTAGAAAACAGAGACACTAATGTTTTAAATAAGTAATTTGCCTTCAGGTATTAAATAGTCTAGTCGCATTCCAGCACTGATATCTATGAACACTGCCATGATTTTAAATTTTTCTATAATAGCATGGATAAAAGCATTAAATATGTTTACTATGATAGATATCTAGTGTTCTATAAGGAGGAATTTTTTCTGAAGTATTTACCAAAAGTGTTTTAGAAAGTTTGTATAGTTTTAAAACTTAACCCATTGTAATACACTTTAAATGTAGTGATTCTCTTCAAAGCAAGTGTTGTTTTAAAGGCTCTGAATTAAGAAGTGTACCACTGGCTTCCCACAAAATTACTTTATTGCATCATTGTCAGTGTATTTAAAATAAATGTGACAGACAGTATCTGGTATTCAAAGGGATCTCACACAAACAGATTTATACTAATTCCTAGTAGACACTAGTCCACAATACAAAACTGTTACTTTTAGCATGATTGCCAATCATCATAGAAGTGAGGTCCAGAACTGGCAAGATACAGCGTTGCAGGTTTGGACTGAAGTACATTGACTGAACTTTGCAGGAAAGGTTACACAGCTCCTGGCTGCACTAAGCCTAGAGCAAGCCAATCCTATGATGTATCCATGAACACTAAATTCACTGTCTAAATAAAAATGTCATTAGATCTAGGTCAAGTACTAGACTCTTTAAAAAAGATTTACAGTAGTTTGAAATAGTAACATTAAACATTAACACTTTTTTCAGGATGAGGTAAGAAATATATAAGCTGCCACTGATGTAAAACCCCTGTTACATATTTTATTTTGCTTTATGAAATAAGTTTATCACTGACCCTGATTCTACAGTTGGATCCCACCTGGGCAAATCCAATTTCAGGAGTAGGGCCTTAAAAGGGGCTCCATTATATTTACGTTTAAATACATTTGAGCACTTAAAAACATTCAATTTGTAATTATATTTACAGTGTATTCAAAGTCCTAATTAAATTACATCCATATACTGATGCCTTTATTAATGTGGCATATTGGATCAGATTGGTCCATGACATTCAGTGTGTGAATTGCCATTCCTTTTCTGTTTTTTAGAGTTTAGAAATGCAGCGTAACTAGAACAGGAAACCTTCCCCCCCACCTTAAATTATTTCCTGTCAGTCCTTAGAAAAAGCAACTCATCTCTCAGAGCTTGAAGAAAGAACTTTGGGTGGCTGGTGTGTTGAGAGGGAATAACAGGAAGGGGAGGATAAGCAGAGAGCTAATTAGGCTTTTTACACTTTGCCATTGTGGTCAGCATGCCATAGATAAGATTGCTTTACTACAGATACCCTGTCTGCCCCTTCCTCTCTTTCATTTTGCTTTATTTTCTGAACGTGATCATGTCAGATGTGATTCCTGACCAACGCCCAGGGATAACAGAATGACCTTTTTTCAACCTCCTCCTCCACCCCCCCCCAACCACTCAGGAACGCTATATTTATATGTTCCCTTATATCCTCATCACTTCCCATTTGCAGTGATAGAAAGAAGTCATTTTCCATTGCTGTCTTTCATAATTTTTTTAAAAAATAATCATTTGGAAGATCAAATGCTGAGTGGATCTTCAGCAATGTCACTTATTTATTGGTCACCATTCCCTTGGTAAATTTTTCATATTCATAATTCAAGGAAAGTGACATGTTATATAAAGCACTGTATCTTTTTAAAACCACACCAAATTTAGTTATTATATCCTTCTTAAAGGCAAGATAAATTCCATGCAGTAGCCCTGTAGGAAGATCATATGTGGCTGTGTCGGTGATGACTATTGTACTGTCTATGCACTATACAGATCATACATATACACCCATGGCATATTCACACTTTACAGACTAAATTTTCAGGTGTGGGCACTAAGTTTGGGGACACAGTTTGTGCTCCCACCCATTATAGAAACAAACATGCATTTGTACCCATCTAGTAACAGCCCAGGCACACTAGGATTATGCATACACTCCCCAGTTTGTGTGCTCCATTGCCAACATGCAAGTGCAAACAATTTTTATGTGCACAAACTGGGTAGATGATGACTGATTAGCACATGCTAGGTCAGGTTTTTGCACACTGAGTATGCAAACTTGTATGTGCACACTTAAAGGCCAGATTAAAACCACTTTTCAAAATCAGGCTCTTATTGAAGTCTAGAGTACCACCTGTAACAAGCCAAAGAGTTATGTCTCACTGAAATAATGCCTTGGGAAAAGTACAGCTGTATACACATGAGATATTGGATCAGGTTGGCTACCAGGCTGGGAATTTATTCTACTTACTCTGCACAATTATGTTATCTTACTTTGTTACAATACTAATCTTTGATGAAATATCATGGCTAACTATTGTATGCCGAGTCATTCCACCAGTTTATAGAAAATTTGTCTGTAACCTTGACTAGAGTGTTCACTACCTGCTACAGTGGTTGCGCGTAAAAATGTATATTGGTCTAAGAAATTCTGCCGGTTCCAGCAGTATTCCCCATTTTGAGCATAGGGAATCTGTCTAAAACTGGTAGAATGAAAGAAACCAAGTTCAACCACTGATCAAGAAATTACGGTGGTGTTTTACCTTTTAGAAATAGTAAAGACCACATGCTGTGCCCTGAATCTGGCCTCTTAGCAACCCTTGAGCAACATAAAGGAGCCAGAACCTGACTTCAGCTGGCCAATCCAGAATGCCCCCAGGAAGGGTGAGGAGAAGGAAGCCCATAGATGACATAAGGGTAGTGGAGCAGTCTCTTCTGCCAACCACCCCAGCCCAGAGGGCATGTCAGAGTAAGACAGGGCTCAGTTCAACTCTCACTATTCACAGCTTCTGCGTGTCACTTAAGGACCATAACCAGATGTTATAAATTAGAGCAGCATCTACTTTGCTTAAATTCATGTTGGGGTAGTTTGAGAACTAGGGAGCCATAAACTAGCTCCCCCTCAGCCCTCCTGCACACAGCAAACTTGACACAGGAGACTGCTGGAAGGAGGACCAGCTGAGAGGAAGTGTTGGCAGCCAGGGTGGGTGATGCTCTGAAATTTTGCTGCCTTAAACCACATCTTCTGCTCATGCCCCTGGCTGTGGCAGGCATCCTCTGTTGCCTCCCTCATGTCCCCGGGATGAACAGATGGGCTAGTGGAGTTGTCACTTTCCTGTCTGTCTGTGGGGAGGTAAAATTTACAGCTGATCCCTTATTCCAGACCTGTCAAGTCCCCCTCAGTTGGCTTGGAGACCACCATTGTTGGCTGCTCACAACAACAATTTCAAATTCCTGAGACACAGACTTGCAGAAATGCTCTAGTCTTAACTTTTAAGGGTACAATGGCTCTGGACAATATCTTGAAGGCTAGGGTGTCTTCCAGGATGCCAATCATAAACTACCTGCTGGCATGACTCACCACACAGATACAGCCTAGAGCATAATCCCTCCCCATCTACCCATGGCCATGGTCTCAATGTTTCAGCTAGCGTAACACCGAGCTGTGCTCTCTCCATGGCAAGAGGGGCCTGGGAGTAGTAACCAGAGAATAGAGGCTCGTTCCACGGATCTCAAAGCAGCTTCAAGACAGTGGCAGTCAGACATCCCACACCTACCAAGAAGCTGCAAGGGAGGTAATGCATATTCAAATGTTCATATTAGGTCACTAATCTATTAACATAAAAGCTCCAGATTTCTGGACCTTCATTCAGCCTTAACTGGTAAAGTTATCCCTTGCCTGCTGTGGAATCTCAGCGTAACTCCTCCTCAAGAAGGCTACCAGCTCAGTCAGCCATCAAGTTTCTGTGTTTGAGGTACACTGCTCTGCCTAAAATCAAAGAGAGCAGGGAGTGATGAGCCCCAATTAGTGAGAGTCAGCAGAAGACTATGTAATAGCTTCTTTAACAACTGAAAAGGTGAAAATGATATTAGGGACAACCTGATATAATGGTAGTAGGCAGCCTTTATAGATATTGTACTAACATGGTTCTCCTGACTATTATTAAACACAATTAAAGCAGATTTGGTACCATTTCTGTGGCAGGGAGATGAGGATGATGAAAGGGAATATAAGCATCACTTAAAATGATTTTTTCTATTTATATTTCTATGAAGTTCCACTCCAGAATCTAAACCGCTCCAAAAATATTACAAAAGTAAAGAGCAGGCCACCTGCTTCCCCTTTCTCAGAACAGCTCAACATCAGGAAAGGCATAATTGAGCCCTATAAAAACCCTCTGAATTTCAGACACTTTCGACTGACTCGTAATTTAATTCCGTCCCCTCCCAAATTAAATTAAAAATGAATTTCCTTTTCAGTTGTTTTCTTACAAGTAACAGTTCTCCAGAGCATGGGCTACAACACAAATTCCCAGCTCCTCAGTTCTGAAAAAAAGAAGAGTGTTAGAGGTTAACAAGTGTATGTACACTAGAAATGGGCCTCAGCAGCCAAATTTGGGCCTGAAACTGTGAACCAAGCACTCCACTTCCCTCAAAGTTCAGGAGTGTTTGGATGCAAGGTTTTTGGTTCATTCACATGTCCCATATACCATAAAAAGGCCATTCTACTCTCTTTTGTAGCAAACAGATAGGGAGACTAGACAGATGGTGCAACTTGCACGCACACTTTCTGGGATTGTCTGAGGAGCTGACATTGTTGCCAATGTTTACAAAGTGTGACAGGGTCAGGCCAGATGGCTATAGGAGAGTGATAGAAGGCAGATATATTAGCCCCAGGTTAAGTAGGTCCCTTTTCCCTGGGTACGGTAACAGGGAAGGCTCCAGAACAATCAGGAACTTTCTGGAAACAATTAAGGCAGACAGGCTGATTAGAACATCTGCAGCCAATCAAGAAGCTGCTAAAATCAATTAAGGGAGGCTAATCAGGGCATCAGGGTTTAAAAAGGAGCTCACTTCAGTTTGTGGTGTGCATGCAAGGAACTGGGAGCAAGAGGCGCAAGAAGCTGAGAGTGAGAAGTACAAGCATTTATCAGACATCAGGAGGAAGGTCCTGTGATGAGAATAAAGAAGGTGTTGGGAGGAGACCATGAAGAAGTAGCCCAGGGAGTTGTAGCTGTCACACAGCTGTTACAGGAGCCACGGTAGACAGCTGCCATCCACAGGGCCCTGGGCTGGAACCCAGAGTAGAGGGCGGGCCCGGGTTCCCCCCATCCCTCCATCCCCCCAACTCCCTACTTGATACTGGAGGAGTTGACCTGGACTGTAGGTTCCAACCAGAGGGGAAGGTCTCTGGCCTGTTCCCCAATCCACAAGGTGGATCAGCAGAGACTGTGGGGATTGTTCTTCTTCCTTTTCCCCATACTGGCCAGTGATGAGGCTAACTGAGTGAATGGCAGATTTGAGCCACGAAAGTGGCCAAACTGAGGGCTGCCGTGAACCTCTGAGGTGAGCAAATCCTCCAATAAGCATAGGACCCACCAAGGCAGAGGAGGAACTTTGTCACAAAAGCTATAACGTTTTTCATTAGCATTTCAAAATTAAAATGATAAGGGTACGGAATGCAAACTTTGGGTCTTATTACAATCATGATTTTCTCCTGGAACATAGTTTGTCCATGCCAGTTGTATTCTGATGCCTTTAACTAGCAGTCATGGTAAAGTAGAAAACTCAGGTTTTCCTTCTGACACATGATATTTCATTTCCAGCTTGCTCTAATACCATATTTATTTAGAACAATTACATAATCTGGGCAGATTGGTAGGATATTTCAGGTAGCTTGTGAACGTTGAGGGGTGGGGAGCACACAAAAAGCATATTCCAAAAAGTGTTTTCCTCCACTGCTATCAAACTTTTCAAGCAAAAATGTTACCATGGTTGCACTTCAGCTAGGAGTTAAAGATGTTTCACTGTGCACTGAAGAGAGAGGTTGTTTTTTTTAGGCTCCCAAAGTATGTTTCTAATTTAAGTTTGAAAAAATATTTCCATTGTGCCATATATGCAGTAACTTAAAACCAAAATGAAAGGATTAAAATTAGGACTGTGCAGAATGGTTTGAATTAAATTCAGGTAGTGGGAAAGACTGCTGTATCTGAAGAGCCCATACTCACGGAGCTTTTTGGCCAAGAGGCAAGTTAAAGCTTAGCAATTTCTACCTGCCAAGTCCATAGTGATTTTGAAGACTTGATTCATCCTTTAAAAATAAATAATGTAAATGATATTGGAAGCTTGCCTACCCAGGCAGTCTTCTTTTATTCACCTGTCTTCTCTCCCCCCAACTCCCATTTGAACACTATAGTAATGGTCCAAAACATTTATGCTGACATTTTCAAAAACAGCCTCAGGTATTTAGACGCTTCTTTCAGTGAAGTTAAGGGGAGATGTGACAATCTTCTAGACTGCTTTGAAAATCACAACATATCACTTACAATAGTGTTACCATAGAAGATTGGACCCTGATTGTAGAATACTATATATTCCTATTCCTCCATCCCATCCCATCACACATCTGCAAATTCCTCCACCTTCCCAGGATACTCATCCGCCAGTAGTTCCATTTAGGATAGTGTAAATTGATTTCTTTATGAGCTATATCAGTACTACAGTTAATATGGCATCAATCCTAAATCTTCCACAATGTACTACATACAGTCATGTCCTTCATTTGATTACACCAGGGCACAAGGAGATAAAGACCGCCAGAGTTTTGATTTGGGGAGATCAAGCTCCGTAGCCTGAGGATAAGAAAACTCTACCTTTCAAAAAAAGGAATGAGTGCTAAAGAGAAACTAAGAGGGGCTAAACTTGAGAGCTCTCAAAAACAATAATATACATTATTTTCAGTGCTCTTTATTAGAAAAGGATACAGCAAAAGATACCTCAGAGCTTATACTCTATCTTACACCATAGAGCTTAAACCTTTTTAAACAGTACTATATAGTCAGCAGTCTGGTCCACACAAGATAATCGTTGCTTTGCTTGGAATACATACACCCCCAGAATTGTATTCAAAGCACTATCCTTGTGTCAGTCTAGAGACAAACAATCACCACTTGCTTTTGATTTTGAGGCAGTATCACCGTGAATAAGCTGTACCAGTGGATGTTTTGAAGCCGTGTGGCCAACTCTTGACATTTTATCACAAGTCTTACAATATTTCCTGTTTTTCTTAAAGCCTCAGCTTCTGGAGTCAGCTCATTACATGACAGTCTCAACTTTCATTTGTTAACAAATTAAGTTTCTAACCCTCATGGCTGAAGAATAGAGTCTAAAAATGTGATCTGAATATAATGGCTCAGAAACCAGAAATCAAATAAAGAACCTAGAGTTTATTTTTTTAGAATTCATTATTTAAGTCAATCTCATGATTTTTGGGGCCTGACTCCCAATTTTTGAACATTTGGGGTTGGCAGTATCGTGAAGCTTCCTGAAAACAGCTAATGAGAAATCTAATTTTGTTGCTTAAATTCACCAGACTGACTATTTATTCATAGTACCACTATTGAGGACTGAGAGTTTGAATGATTGGGCCTTACTGTAAGAGAAAATGAACAATGATAAACATTATAAACAAAAGGTGGGTGAGGTAAGTCTTTTATTGGACCAACTTCTGTTGGTGAAAGACACAAGCTTTCAAGCTTACACAAGGCTCTACTTCAGGTTACTGATCAAGGAAGGGAAGAAAGAAAGCACTAAGGTTACAATAAAAAAAATGATTGGGATGCTTTGATTAGTAATGCACTGTTTCTTTGACACCATTTCAGCAAGTGAAATAATTCACTCCTGAAAACCAGTACATATCACTGCTCTTAACTGGGAAGAGAAGTGAAGAGGGCAGGGATGGCTGATGGTAGAGGAGAGATGGTGCTGAATTAGGTGCTGATTCTGCAAGTTTCTCTGAATGGATGCATATCTGTGTGTGTGCAGAGCCCCACTGATGTCAATGGGCCTACATGTAGAAACAGTGGTGTGTTCACCTGGATTTATTTGCAGGATCAGGACCTTACTATGTAATGCAGCTGCAGTGCTCTGTGCCACCATGTGAGAGCAAGTGAAGAGGAGCGCAAGGATGCAAACTATCTTATTTCTGAAACATTTCAACTGGCACGTCAATGACCTTTGCTCTCCAAATCCTTTTCAGTATCATGGAATATTTATAGCTATCTTTGTGGATGTAGGCGTATTCAGGTGCCTGACAAAAATTAAAGCTGCATTATAACTAGAGCTGTGCAAAAAATAGATTTTTTCAGTTCACTGGCAATTCTGAACAAACCAAAACAAAAACCAAAACAAAAAAAACCCAGAAAACCAAAAGAAAACATATTTCAGGGTCCAACCAAAACCAAATTTTTCAGCAAAACAAAAAGTTCAAAATTTCAGTTCAGGCTAAACAAGCTATTTTTTAAAATTCAAGGAAGTTTCCAAATTAAAAGTAGTTCAAATCAAAAAATCAGAACATTTAATTTCAAAAGTGTCAAAACAAAATGTTTTGATTTTTCTGAATTGAATGGGTTTTTTTTAAATCCAGCCTAAACAATTCATGAACTGGACATGAATTTGAAAAATGTTTCATTGTTGCAGAATCTGCATTTTTCACTGAAAAAAGTTTTGGTTGAAAAATGTCTCTCAGTTCTAATGAGAATTACCTCTAGAAAATATCAGTCTCTTTCCTTCTCCCTTTAATCTGGCTCCTTGCAATTTGAGGGAGACTGCTGGTTGATTCCTCCCACATTAGGTGTTATTTGATGGTTGTTTAAAGAAATACAAGTTTAAACAGATGCCCTGTGGCCAACAGTAGAGGTGAGATTCAGCCTGAACATGAACTCTTGTGGAGGCTTGTTCCATAACTTTAGACATTTCATTGAGAAGAATCTTCCCATACAATCACAGGATGAAACTTGGCCTCTCAGTCTAAACTGAGCATCTAGCAAACAGGGTGGGGAATGTAGAGAGATTGTTCTTGCGGTAACCAGGATCCAGTTCATTCATGATCTTCATGAGGAAGATGGACCTTAAACAAGACCATAAATTTGATTGTCAGGCAATCCAGTGCATGGAGCACTGGTATGATGTGTCCACACAAGTTGATACTGGTCAGGAATTGGGCTCCTGCATGTTATACCACTCATTTTGGGTGGACAGGGGTAGCAGAACACGGAGCTCCAAGGTTTGTCAGGGAACTAAGACTGGCTCTTCACTACTGTTGATGTTTTCACATCTAAGACTCTAACACTGAAATGTTCCTGGAAGTGAGGCATTGTTCAGTCTTTCAGAATAGGGTCCTTAAGCAGCAGACTACATCTCTCTTTGTGTAAAATGATCAGTATGGTCTCCCCTCTGCCCCATAGAATTACAAATATACTGTATCCAATATTAAATCCTGTTTACATAGCTAAAGCCTGTGGAAACTGAATGCTACTTTTTAATTTTTTTTTTTTTATCTCTGGTATGGGTGCTTCTGCCATCCTTACTCTAACAGTGTTTCACGTCTATCACAAGGACAAGTGGTCTGAAATAGGAGTGTGTTCACAGTGAGAACTTACCCAGCACACCAGGGCATAGTTATATTTATTTTCCTTTTTCAAGGAACAATCTAATTCTGTCAAGGTGATAAAGATTACAGCATGAAGATGTGATGAGAAATCAGCAGTAACAAAAACCATAGTACACTAATTTACCAGTGCAATTCTCTGCTTAGCTTGGGGTGTTTGCAGGTGTGAGAAATATAGCAGATACAATTGCTCTTGCTGTATAGCATAAGATTCTAAGGATGATATGGGCTACAATCAATATAAATCCCAAACCTTTTCTCATCTAACCCCAGTTCTCAGGGATAGCCCCATATCACTCAGATTTGGTACACTTCTGCTTCCTATGTTGTAAACTTACTGCAGGTCTAATTGAAATAGGCATTATGTATAATGAAAGCATACAAGATTAATGAAAACTTGCATAATGTGTGGGTGCAGAACAGCATTCAGCTTCACAGATAGGCAGTGTGATGTAGGTGCCTACTTCTGGAAATTTGAAAAATCTCTTGCTGCCCATATGTGTATATTTAAATCACTCAAATATTTAAGTATGTTGAAAAATCAGGTCCACCGAGAATGATTGATTTCTAGAGAGAGATTCCACAGTATCTAACATTGCAAGCCCACTGACTGCAGCTGAAGGTTGCCAGTCCAATTTCTCTTGCTGCCCTCTGATCTCTGTTTGCAATGGGGGCACTGAAACTCTAGATCAATTCCTCTGTCATGCTGTGGTTCTTCAGAGGGTCATACCTTTAGTTCACGATCTCATCCTTTCACATCGTTGTTGCTTTATATCACTGTCAACATTAGCACGTTCTCTCTGCTACTCTGGGCGTAACCACGTAGGCGGCTAGCTGAAACTTAAAATTCCTAGATAACAGAGCTAGTTTGTAACCAGGCCTCATGAGCCATTTTTTGCTCTCTCATCTATGAACTTGTGACACAAAGAACACCGACCACTACCAAAGGGTCAAGGTTCCTCTGCTTCTCCAGCACACTGAACCTCCAGGAGTTTTGAGAGCTCCTTGTGCTAACAGTGCCAGCACTCCTCTGAGTTATTACAGAAGTTTATGAGAGCTCCAAGTTCCTATTGACAGCGACAGGCCAATAGCCACAGCAGAGAATTGACAGCTCCCTTACAAAGTGCTCTTTGTAACTGTTCCCATGACACACCTAAAGATTTGATCACCAAATATTTCTACACCAATATCATCAGTTCTGTTTACTGCTTCCATGAAGCCAGCACAGAGAATGGAACACTGAAGGGGTGTTTGGATTAATTCTTTTTTTAAAATTTGGGGCCCAATTCCACAGCCCTCACTCACATGAGTAATCTCAGTGAACTAAAAGGAGCTACTCTCATGTGAGTAAAGTTGTCAGGATTGGGCATCTGGTTAGAATTAGGAGGCTTTTCTCCATAATGTAATAACAATTTTAAGGTACATTTTTGGGTATGTGTTTAAAACCTTTGAATATGTCCCTTTAAAACCAGATGTCTGCTATTAGGATTTCATTACTGCACACTGCAAGTGATTTTGGCAGGACTGAGTGACAATTAATATAAATTCTTATGGGACTGATGCAGCACATGACATCACATAGTAAATCTTTTTCATTTGTACCCCATCAGTAATTGTCTGAGTAATAAACTCAATTGAAAAATCCAATTACATAATGCAGTGCTTTCTGAGTAATAATTTATTATGTCATATTAACTTTTAGTACTACAAGTATTCATTGTTAATTCAACATTTGTCATATAATGGTAGGTGATATGTGAAAGAAAGCCTACTAATTTGATTCTTTGGGAGAGATTTTAATAATTAATATCAATACAGGATATTGATTTAAAAATACTTTGGACAGAGGACCCATGTAAGATAACTAGCAACAGTTAAAGAAAAGTTGCAATCAGTGGGCTCAGAGCAATGTTCTGAAAGGTCACATTAGAAGTGCTTAGCAAAATTTAATTCAAAATAAAGTTCTCATTACAAGTGACATTTTGGAGCCAATTCCTAATGGGAACAGCTTTTGGAAATGTGACATCACTGGTGACACTGGTAATATAGGGAGCCAGTGGGAAAGTAACTGCTGTGCGACAGAAAACATCTTTTAAAAAAAAAAAACGAGAGGATTAAACATTCACATTTTCTTTTTGGATACATATTAATTTACAATCTCTTACATGAGGTTCCCACAATGCTAGGCCCACAAATGATGTCGCTTTTCAGCAAGATGTCCCCTGAGAACAGTAGTCTCAGGGATACCATTTGCAATTAAAGACTTTATTTTGAAAAACACTTAATAGTTTATACATGCTGAGAAGAGCTTCGCACCATATGAGCTTTCAGAACACAGCTGAGCAGCAAAACAGGTGTAGCTTTCTTTGAGTTTATATCTCATCCTGTCTGAAGCCATCTTTAAGGCTCTGGCTGGGCGCGTGCGTGCACACACATACACACACACACACACACACAGAGCAGCTTAACTGTGCCCTGGTCTACACTAGGACTTTAGGTCGAATTTAGCAGCGTTAAATCGATTTAAACCTGCACCCGTCCACACAATGAAGCCCTTTATTTCGACTTAAAGGGCTCTTAAAATTGATTTCCTTACTCCACCCCTGACAAGTGGATTAGTGCTTAAATCGACGTTGCCGGCTCGAATTTGGGGTACTGTGGACACAATTCGATGGTATTGGCCTCCGGGAGCTATCCCAGAGTGCTCCATTATGACCGCTCTGGACAGCACTCTCAACTCAGATGCACTGGCCAGGTAGACAGGAAAAGAACCGCAAACTTTTGTATCTCATTTCCTGTTTGGCCAGCGTGGCAAGCTGCAGGTGACCATGCAGAGCTCATCAGCAGAGGTGACCATGATGGAGTCCCAGAATCGCAAAAGAGCTCCAGCATGGACCGAACGGGAGGTACGGGATCTGATCGCTGTTTGGGGAGAGGAATCCGTGCTATCAGAACTCCATTCCAGTTTTCGAAATGCCAAAACCTTTCTGAAAATCTCCCAGGGCATGAAGGACAGAGGCCATAACAGGGACCCGAAGCAGTGCCGCGTGAAACTGAAGGAGCTGAGGCAAGCCTACCAGAAAACCAGAGAGGCGAACAGCCGCTCTGGGTCAGAGCCCCAAACATGCCGCTTCTATGATGAGCTGCATGCCATTTTAGGGGGTTCAGCCACCACTACCCCAGCCGTGTTGTTTGACTCCTTCAATGGAGATGGAGGCAATACGGAAGTAGGTTTTGGGGACGAAGAAGATGATGATGATGAGGTTGTAGATAGCTCACAGCAAGCAAGCGGAGAAACCGGTTTTCCCGACAGCCAGGAACTGTTTCTCACCCTAGACCTGGAGCCAGTACCCCCCGAACCCACCCAAGGCTGCCTCCTGGACTCAGCAGGCGGAGAAGGGACCTCTGGTGAGTGTACCTTTTAAAATGCTATACATGGTTTAAAAGCAAGCATGTGAAAGGATTACTTTGCCCTGGCATTTGCGGTTCTGCCTTTGCAAAAGGTTTCTGGGGAGGGCAGCCTTATTTCGTCCTTCATGGTAGGACACTTTACCACTCCAGGCCAGTAACACGTACTCGGGAATCACTGTAGAACAAAGCATTGCAGTGTATGTTTGCTGGCATTCAACCAAAATCCGTTCACACGGTGGGAGGAGGCAAAATGCGACCTTGTAACGAAAGCACATGTGCTATGTATGTAATGTTAACAGCAAGGTTTACCCTGAAAGAGTGTAGCCACTGTTTTATAAAATGTGTCTTTTTAAATACCGCTGTCCCTTTTTTTTTCTCCACCAGCTGCATGTGTTTCAATGATCACAGGATCTTCTCCTTCCCAGAGGCTAGTGAAGCTTAGAAAGAAAAAAAAACGCACTCGCGATGAAATGTTCTCCGAGCTCATGCTGTCCTCCCACACTGACAGAGCACAGACGAATGCGTGGAGGCAAATAATGTCAGAGTGCAGGAAAGCACAAAATGACCGGGAGGAGAGGTGGAGGGCTGAAGAGAGTAAGTGGCGGGCTGAAGAGAGTAAGTGGCGGGCTGAAGACAGGGCTGAAGCTCAAAGGTGGCGGCAGCGTGATGAGAGGAGGCAGGATTCAATGCTGAGGCTGCTGCAGGACCAAACCAGTATGCTCCAGTGTATGGTTGAGCTGCAGCAAAGGCAGCTGGAGCACAGACTGCCACTGCAGCCCCTCTGTGACCAACCGCCCTCCTCCCCAAGTTCCATAGTCTCCACACCCAGACGCCCAAGAACGCGGTGGGGGGGCCTCCGGCCAACCAGCCACTCCACCACAGAGGACTGCCCAAAAAAAAGAAGGCTGTCATTCAATAAATTTTAAAGTTGTAAACTTTTAAAGTGCTGTGCTTAAAGTGCTGTGTGGCATTTTCCTTCCCTCCTCCACCACCCCACCTGGGATACCTTGGTAGTCATCCCCCTATTTGTGTGATGAATGAATAACGAATGCATGACTGTGAAGCAGCAATGACTTTATTGGCTCTGCAAGCAATGATTAAAGGGAGGAGGGGAGGGTGGTTAGCTTACAGGGAAGTAGAGTGAACCAAGGGGCGGGGGGGTTCATCAAGGAGAAACAAACAGAACTTTCACACCGTAGCCTGGCCAGTCATGAAACTGGTTTTCAAAGCTTCTCTGATGCGTACCGCGCCCTCCTGTGCTCTTCTAACCGCCCTGGTGTCTGGCTGCGCGTAACCAGCAGCTAGGCGATTTGCCTCAACCTCCCACCCCGCCATAAACGTCTCCCCCTTACTCTCACAGATATTGTGGAGCACACAGCAAGCAGTAATAACAGTGGGAATATTGGTTTCGCTGAGGTCTAAGCGAGTCAGTAAACTGCGCCAGCGCGCCTTTAAACGTCCCAATGCACATTCTACCACCATTCTGCACTTGCTCAGCCTGTAGTTGAACAGCTCCTGACCACTGTCTAGGCTGCCTGTGTATGGCTTCATGAGCCATGGCATTAAGGGGTAGGCTGGGTCCCCAAGGATACATATAGGCATTTCAACATCCCCAACAGTTATTTTCTGGTCTGGGAATAAAGTCCCTTCCTGCAGCTTTTGAAACAGACCAGAGTTCCTGAAGATGCGAGCATCATGCACCTTTCCCGGCCATCCCACGTTGATGTTGGTGAAACGTCCCTTGTGATCCACCAGAGCTTGCAGCACTATCGAAAAGTACCCCTTGCGGTTTATGTACTCGGCGGCTTGGTGCTCCGGTGCCAAGATAGGGATATGGGTTCCGTCTATAGCCCCACCACAGTTAGGGAATCCCATTGCAGCAAAGCCATCCACTATGACCTGCACATTTCCCAGGGTCACTACCCTTGATATCAGGAGATCTTTGATTGCGTGGGCTACTTGCATCACAGCAGCCCCCACAGTAGATTTGCCCACTCCAAATTGATTCCCAACTGACCGGTAGCTGTCTGGCGTTGCAAGCTTCCACAGGGCTATCGCCACTCGCTTCTCAACTGTGAGGGCTGCTCTCATCTTGGTATTCATGCGCTTCAGGGCAGGGGAAAGCAAGTCACAAAGTTCCATGAAAGTGCCCCTACGCATGCGAAAGTTTCGCAGCCACTGGGAATCGTCCCAGACCTGCAACACTATGCGGTCCCACCAGTCTGTGCTTGTTTCCCGAGCCCAGAATCGGCCTTCCACAGCATGAACCTGCCCCATTAGCACCATGATGCATGCATTGTCAGGGCCCATGCTTTCAGAGAAATCTGTGTCCATGTCCTGATCACTCACGGGACCGCGCTGACGTCGCCTCCTCGCCCGGTATCGCGTTGCCATGTTCTGGTGCTGCATATACTGCTGAATAATGCGTGTGGTGGTTAATGTGCTCCTAATTGCCAAAGTGAGCTGAGCGGGCTCCATGCTTGCCGTGGTATGGCGTCTGCACAGGTAACTCAGGAAAAAAGGCGCGAAATGATTGTCTGCCCTTGCTTTCACGGGGGGGGGGGGAGGGAGGGAACGGGGGGCTGACGATATGTACCCAGAACCACCCGCGACAATGTTTTAGCCCCATCAGGCATTGGGATCTCAACCCAGAATTCCAATGGGCAGCGGAGACTGCGGGAACTGTGGGATAGCTACCCACAGTGCAATGCTCCGGAAGTCGACGCTTGCCTCGGTACTGTGGAAGCGCTCCGCCGAGTTAATGCACTTAATGCACTTAGAGCATTTTCTGTGGGGACACACACACTCGAATATATAAAACCGATTTCTAAAAAACCGACTTCTATAAATTCGACTTAATTTCGTAGTGTAGACATACCCTAAGGGTGTGTGTTTTAAAGTGACATTGAAACTGGCGCAAGTCTGTGTGTAGACACATTTCAGTTTAGCTTAATCTATATTATCAGGTTAAGCTAAATTGAAATAAGAGTGTCTACACATGGATTTGCTTCAGTTTCACTAAATTGCTTTTAAAACCACACCTTTAGTTAAACTGGTGCCAATGTGTATAGACAGGGTCTTGCATCATAAATAATCTCTAGGATCTGTGCTCTTACTCTGGCCAACTCCATTGTGTTCAGCATCTGGTTTCTGCATGAAATTACTCTATTTGATTAGGGTTTACTTGCTCTTCTTTTTATTAAGGTATTTCTATCACATAGCCTCCATCATCATATCTGAGTAGTTCAAACATTAATCTATCTTCAGAACAGCCCTTTGATGTATTAGTCCAACTTTACAGTTGGGCAACTGAGTATAGAGATATTAAGGACCAGATTTTCAAAAAGTTCACCCCTCATTTAGGTATCAGAGTTGTAATAAGCAATGTGCACATAACATTGTATTATCATTGTCCTGTCATAGGAGAGATTTAAAGAAATTCTCTTTCACCAGTGGGTGTGGATTTGGCTGTGTCTGAAGAAATGGTCACAAATATCTTGGATTATGGAACACATCTCAAAAATCCATATTTCTTCCTTATTCCATCTCATACAGTAGCTAGAGACAAAGATGAACATGTGATATCTAGAGAGCTGAACAGCCTATATTATTCCTTCACACTTCACTGCTTCTCCTACTTGCTTGCATTAAGGATGGATGTTGTATTCCATTTGGAAAGAGCCATGTCAAGACAGAGGCTTAACAAATGAAACAAAAATTTAAATATCTAGAACTCGTGTCTCTTCAGTGCTCTAGAACAATTCTACCACAATCCTCAATTACTGCTCTGTCTAGCCAGACTGCAATAATGCATTAAAACAAAAACAGGAAAAGTTGTTCTGTACTACTTTCAGAACTAGCCTCCAAAATAAAATCTTTTAAAAAAGCACCTTTTGCCTAATTAAGATTGAGCACTCAGTAGCAGAAGCTTTGAACATGTAATCTTATGTCAGACGGGATCATTTCAGTAACCTAGGCTGGTGAAGTCCCCCATTCTTACCTTTCAGTAGGACCCCACATGGATAAATCAATGATATAACCAGAAAAGGGTCACAGTCACTGTTGATTTACTACTTTATTACAGTTCAACAAAGCCAGTAAAGTACAGTTGTCATTTTGCAAGATTCTTCAGCTACCTCATAAAAATTAGTTCCTACCTTTTTCAGGAATGCATCTTTTCAAATTATCTGGCATGGAATAACTTTTCAATGGCAGCAAAAACTCCATTACAAAATTTAACTTTCTCTTTCATAGTATTTAGGGGAGAAATATTAAAATGGTGAATTCAAAGGAGCAGGATAGAGGTATAAAATTATCTGAGCTCCGTTGACTTTAACAGTTCTGATAAGTTACACTAGAAGAGAACCTGACGTAAAAATCAAATCTGAAAACACAATTAATACTGTACTCTAGTTTGTTACAAATAACATATGTTCACAAGTTCAGAGAAAAAATAATGAGCATTACAATCCTTAGATATTCTGAATATTTTTATTCTGTGTGTTTACATGCAATATCATATTGTACTTGCTTACTTAAAATAGCAGCAAATAGAAAAATAATTGAACACGTACTTACTTTCTTTACATATTAATTCCACAGGTGAAGCAGTTCAAAAACTATTCTGCCCTCTGTCAGTTTTTGAATGATTCCACTATTAGTCCCAATTTTCAGCAAAGGTAAAAACAACTGGAATTTCCATGTCTTATTTTAGTGCACATGAATTTGTATCAACAAAATATATTCACATTATAATTTGCATCACAGCAGAAAAAAAGAAAAAAGGGTGCATAGCATCCTGAAGGAATAAAAGAGAAAGATATCAAGGTGTGCTGACTCCAATGGCTCTCCACTAGAGAAATTAAAATTCAGCATAGGGTATAGAATTATACTGCTTGATGCTGCATAATTTTCAAAGCTTATTATGCCATATTATCCTGTCAGAATCCTGTGATTCTGTTGTAATCCTCATTAGGGTTTCTACTTACCGAAAATCCTTACTTTTACATTCTACTGTTTTTCAGCTGTCTTCTGCTCTCATTTTTGTCTTCTTTCTTAAACTGCATGCATTTTACATCTGTAAGGTAGGTACAGCTGAGATCTGTGTCAGTGGTTGACCCAAAAGAGATCATACTGGAGACATGCTCTAAAACGCACTACTGTAATCATAAAGCCCAGGAGGTGGATGATAGCCTATAATAATAAATTCTTGCAAACAAAAACAGTAAGAATCAGTCCCAGTCAATATGTGATTTTCTTGCTTTACCTCTGTTGAATGTATCTCAGTAGATTTTTTTTTCTTGTATAATAGATTAAACTAACAATTTGCATATATTCTATTGGTGTCAACACAAACAAGATGAGCCTAGTTTAAAAATTTTTAATACATAAAAAATCCTTCAAGGATTATGTTTGTAAACATTTCTAGGAATTGCTGTTTTCTGTTGCCCTGGAGTCTCGTATGGGCCACAAAAGCTTCATTCAGTGGCCTCTGCTCCATAAAACATGAGTGCTTTTTAAGCAGTATTCTATTATACAGGCCAAATCACCTCACAAACAGAGTAATCCTGGATGAAGAAATTGTTAAAATTGTAGAAGGCTAAATCCTCTCACTTTGCATAAAGTGCAAGTACACAGGAGAGAGGCAGTGTGGTATAGTGGCTAGGGCACTGAACTGGTGGTAAGAGACCAGGGTCTAACTCCCTAGCTCTGTCAGTAACATGCTGTGACACCTTGGTTCCTCTGTTTCCCCTTTTGTTCTCAATCACTGTCTGGATTGTCTAGTTAGATTGTATGGTTTCTGCTTCCCAAGAGGCTAGAAACAAAGGAAACTATGGGTATGCGCAGAGCTGAGCACAATGGGACTCTGATCTCAGTTGGGGTCTGTATGTCCTGCCATAATACAAAAATTATGCGATCCTTAAGCCTTACTTCCAGCTGAGGAAGGCCTGGGCAAAACCTCTGTAGCCACCACACCTCCAGTTAGGAGGGGACTGGCCAGTCGAGCTGATTTCTCAATCATGGATCTGCTGGCAATGTCCATTACTCACCTTCAAAGTCCTCCTTGCAGATCAAGCTTTTGAAGAATTGTGCTCAATAATATGCTGGGGTTGCAGATGCTCAAAATCGGGCATCATCCCACATGTGCAGCAGACCCTGGAGCTGTACACAGGAGCTGTGAGCAAATGGAAAGGGATGGGGAAGGTGTTTGGCTCACACAGGAAATCTTTATGCCTGAGCCTGCTTCTTCTTTTTCCATTTTTCTTTCATTCAACCAAAACAGATATTGGCAGCATCATTCACAAAATCTAAGTCTGCATGTTGCTGAAATAAAGTTTGGCATTTAGCATAAAAGATTATATCAATGTTTGAGGCAGACAGAAAATCACCCCAAGAAGCTCAGCAGTTCAGTACCCCTATTTGCATATGTATGGCAGCTTCATTAGACAGCACCAAGATTTCCTTCATTAAATTTTTAGCATTGTACAAAAAATGTGGTTTTGTAAATATTTGAAATGCTCTTTTTCCTTTTCAGAGGAACAGCCGTGTTAGTCTGTATTCGCAAAAAGAAAAGGAGTACTTGTGGCACCTTAGAGACTAACCAATTTATTTGAGCATGAGCTTTCGTGAGCTGATGAAGTGAGCTGTAGCTCACGAAAGCTCATGCTCAAATAAATTGGTTAGTCTCTAAGGTGCCACAAGTACTCCTTTTCTTTTTCCTTTTGTAACTCTAGATATAAATGCTCTAATATAGCCCCATGGTCTCCAAAATTGTTATGCACCATTTTCTGGACAAGGAACATTATAAGTTTTTGTTCAATTTGGAACTGCATTTCTATGCAGGGAAATAAATTAAATGTTCAGTTGGGTAATAAAATGATCCTACACCTTCTCTTCTGTGCACAATCTTTTCTTCATGTAATGGGCATGCTAAGGGTGTACAATCACATTTGGGTGGGGAAAGAACTAAATCAAGATGTGGAAGGAAGGGTGGTTTTGTGGTAAAAACACAAAATTGGAGCTCAGGAGATGAGTGTAGTTCCTGGCTCTGCCACAGATTTCCTGTATGATCTTGGGCAAGCCACTTAATTTCTCTGTATCTCAGTCCAAAATGGGGATAATATGTCATTTCTTTCACCCTCTATCTGTTTGTATAATTAAATTGGGGCAGGGACACTCCCTAACAATGTGAGTGGACAAAGCATACCACTATGGGGCCCAAGCTCTATTGGGGCCTGAGGCACTACTGTAATACAAACAAACAATAGAAGGGTTTGTTAAGATGCTACTCAGATAGAGGGCATGTCTACATCGTCCTGGAGTTTGCGCTACTGGGGTACAAATAATAGTGTGCACCAAAGAACTGCACTGTAACTCTCCTGCATGGATGGTACGGGCACAAACTAAAAGGTTCCTACTTCACATTAGTCCTCTTAGGAATAGGTTATGTTAATGCAAAGTATGAACCTTTCAGTTTGCACCAGCAGTATCCACACAGGAGTTACAGCACAGCACATTGGTGCGCACTGTTATTCACGTCCCCATAGTCTGAATTTCAGGGCAGCGTAGGCATGCCTTTAGCCTCATCTTACAAAAAGAGAAAATAGAACTGAACATTGCAAAGTCCTCTATTCCTAGGTTTAAAATAGCAGCTGCGTCCAGAATTTTGAAGCAGAATTGTACTACAGATGACTGACTTGGGGGCCTGATCCTGCAATATGCAGAGTGTTCTTGACTCCCATAGGTTGTCATTTGGACTGGAGAGTGTTGGGTCTTGTCTACCCTTAGAAGAGGATTGACACTGTTGCGATCGATGCTTCGGCAGTTGATTTAGCGGGTCTAGTGAAGACCCGCTAAATCAACTGCCAATCCCTCTCCCATCAACTCCTGTACTCCACTTGATCAAGAAGAGTAAGGGGAGTTGACGGGAGTGCGGATAGTGTGGACCCTCGGTAAGTAGATCTAAGCTACGTCGATTTGAGTTACGCTATTCACTTAACTCAAATTGCACAGCTTAGATAGACTTTTCCCTTTAGTGTAGACAAGGCCTCAAACACCCCTCAGAGGCACTCAGGAAGAGTAAAGCATGTAACGTGCCAGACAGAAATGGACTTTTCTGAAACTGCATGGTGGCCCTTTTATGACTTTGCTTGTGATGCTGGCAACAGTCTCTAATTTCAGATTTTTGACTCCTGCTCCAGTACTGGCTTTAACAATCAAAAGTTAACATTTCAGAGTTTTATTCAGGTAACACACTTGAGCAATCAATGGCTATTCAGCAGGAGGCTGCTGAAATTAGCCTCCCTCCCCCACAATATCACTAACAACTGATATTTGTCCAGCAAATGCCAGTCACAGGCAGGAGGTTTATAATTGCTGAATACACTTTTCAAAAACTAAGTGCTCAATGAAAGGTGCTGAGTTAGCCACACTACATACTTAATTCCTCTCTCTATCCAATGACTCTGTGCAACATAGGCAGTGGCAGGGCCAGCCTTTCCCATAAGAGTGCTTCTGCCATATTCCAGAGGGGCCTCTTCTGTGGTAAAATGATAAATTCATCTCTGTGCTCGTTTAGTCCACAGCTAGGTTGTCAAATGTGATACTGGCTTTTCTGACGTGAATATTATAAACTGGACTGAAACCAGCATCTCATTTCACTCAGGAAAGCTGAACTGCCATCAGATGGTAACTATTATTGTTTAGTATAACTTTGGCTTACATCAGTACCAGTGACCTAGATAAAAGGCTCTATATCCCATTACCAATCCCCTGAGTCATCCAATCCTTAATAATCAGATCTTTAATTTCAGATATAATTTACAGTATACATACACATAAGAAATGCTTCTCATGTACTTTCAGGATGCTACCTTTAGATAAGTGGGTTCAGATATCTATTATAGGAAAGTTCTGGATATGTGAACAGTGTATATGACACATTAAACACTCTTACTTTGAATACTTTAGTTCTTCTAAATGAGTAGACTGTGCATATCTATTTTATTGTTGACCTCGGAGGTCAGCACTGGTGTCAGTGCATTGTGCATTCCAGCAGAGATCCACCATGAAATTGTGCTCTGGTAAATGCTGATGGGGTTCAGGCTAGGGAGGGAGAAGATTGAGAGTCCTCTTGAACGGGCTCTCAATAGCCTGCGTGCATTCACTGTATTATGTCTGGGTCCATCTGTGGGAACGTGCACTAGGAACTGGCAGTGGTAGGATTTTTCCCATTGTGACTCAAAGAAACAACTATGGAATATACACGACAGCAGACAAGAGAACATGAACTAAAAGGAATCTCCTGAAGTATGTACTGTACTGACTGATTGTCTCTCTCACTGAATGCTGTTAAACCAGCATGCTGAATGAGGCAAGGCGTCCTGCAGAAATAACAGCATTGATCATGAAATTCGTGACTGATTGTGATGCATATGCATAAGGAGGCAGAGTTAAGGTTACCATGGCAATCTAAATTTTGGCATTTCCTAATTTGAGTGCTTCACTTTGCAACCTTGATATTTTCAGATAGGTTTTTGAAATGCAGTGTTATTTTACAGAATTATATGGGCCAGATTCTGCCACCTTTACTCACATTGAGTGCTACAGAAATAAATAGGAATATTTGTAGAGTAAGAAGCTACTTAATATGAGTAAGGATGGCAGAATCTGGCCCTATCTTAATATAAGTGAATTTACAAGTATTTTCCTTGACTTCAAGTGTATTTTAAAGAAAACTTTTTTTTCTCGTTTAGAAGTTTCTCACCTTCTACTATCTGATGGAATTACCCAATATTACAAATATAGTATGGATTTTAATGAAGACTTGACAATAACATGTATGCATTTTTAACCACTTTAAGTGACTGTTGGTAATAAAGAAAAAAAACCATTTTTAACTTGGTTGATTTTATGCTAGCTAACAAGATACATACGAGAACTTTAGGTTTGAACATAATATATATAGCCTTGAGGGGGTTTATTTTATTTTAAAGATAATCCATCTAAAAACTGAGGCTCATTCTATGTCTGTTCATACTGACTACTAACTGGGATTATTGTACTATGACCCAATTGCTATTTATGTTATCAGTGTATGCAATAATTTCATTAGTGGAATTTAGCTTCCAGATTCATTTCATAATCCCCATGTCTATTACTTAGAGAGGGGAAAAAGCACAAATCAAGATGACATTTTAAAAAGTGTAGCTGAGACTGGTCTTGTAGGAACCTCTAAATCCTTTCCCATATTAAATACCTTATCTCAGTGGCAGTGTACCAGCCATTTAGGAAAATTAAAGAGGGAGATAGCAAGGAGAGACAGCAGATGATAAAGTGCAATAGTAGTTCCAGTCATATAGATAATGAGGGGATCCAGCACATGGCCTTTTCTGTTTATCCCTCTCTCAGCTTATCCTTCATCTGCTTACATTCAAATGGGTAAGTCATTATTAAAATGATTTTGAAATGGGGTGCTCTAGTTTCATATGACTTATTTGTATGTATCCTATAACACAAAATACTTGGTAAATCTTTTGGTAGGCAGGTGATGTAGACTTTTGCCATTATAATTCAGTTTGGGATTTGATTTCTAACCGGTGGCTGATCACTACTACTTATATTTAATTTAACTTCACTTACTGCTCAAGACATATTTGTTTGTGCAGCAGAACCCATTGTATGGTGAACCATTGCCTATAACAGAGAGGGTTCTACACTGTAAAGTATTGCACACTTTCTGAAAGGTGCTCAACACCTTCTATTCTAGAAGATAATGGATGCTGAGGGCATATTGAAGGACTGGACCCTTATTATTTAGTATTACCAGAGACATACTCTTTGTGATGCTTACAGTAGCTCTGGGAAAGTACACTATGGATGAAGCAATGCTTGATTGCATTTAAAGCATTCCAATTTTACTTCAGATAACTAGAAAATGTTACCTCCGTGTCTGCTGTATTCCCTATATATATTATTTTGCATAAGGAAATGCTGTAAATACTGGATTAACATCCTCTAGTTACCCAAAGGAAACCTGGAACATTTTTAATAGCAACTGCTACATATTATGCATGTATGTAGAGACTCTTCACAGGCTTGCATGTGTGGGCCTGACAATTTTTTGTGGGGTTCTAAAATTAAATACTCCCCTAGCTTTCTTTCCCACATCATGTCTGCTTCTCTACCCTGACAAAATTTAAAAGCATCCCTTACTTCTCGGCCCTTCTTGATTTTGCTTCCCCTCATCCATGATTTATGTGTATTCCTCAGCACAGTCCAAGTGCCCCATTCAGTTTCTCACTCCATTTCTTTTGATCCTACTTTTGTTTCCAGATCAAGAAAACCTAAGCACTTGTGTGCTATGAGACTTTTCTGGGGAGACTTCTGCCAATCTCAGGCAGTTGGGGAGACCAACAGTGGCTCCTTAACATCCTCCTTGGGTAACTGCTCCCTTATATCCTTCCCTTTCCACCTCCTCTCCTATCTGGTGGGGACTGGTGGTTGCTGTCAGTCACTGCAGTGTGAAAACACCCTTCTGTGGAAGCTGACTCTGCTTTTAACTCTCAGAACGTTTAACATGAAAGACTTTTGTATCTGCTGAGAACCAAGGAGTGGGTAGAGCAGAAGAGGGAAAGCACCTGTTTCAGAAGAGAGCCCCCTACTGTAGCAATTAGATGGAGGCAGACCTTCAAAGATTGGGTAGCGGTAGCTGTGAGTAAAAGCTGAGTTCCCCTCACATCCAAAGCAGTTGATCAGCACTGCCCTATTTGTTTAGCTTCTTAACATTCTGTGTTATGGGCTCTCTTTCTCATTCTTTCATCAGGGGAGGATATATAAGAAGTAGGAGACTGACCCCCTTCCAAACACAGTAGATGCTCTCGGCCTCAACACTGACTCCCTAGCAAGCAATGTGGGCCCTGGAGAACTCACAGTGTCAAGAAAAGGAGCTTTCCTGCCATCTCTCAGAATTCTACCCTACCCAACTCTTCCACTTCCATCTCCTCCCCCTAATGAGGCAGAAGAGATGATCAGGTAAAATGTTAGGAAATATTGGGTCTTGATCTTTCTGGCATTGAAATCCACAGCAAAATGCCCAGTGATTTCAATGGAAGCACGATTGGGCCCTCAAGCATTAATTTTTAAACAGAATTGCATTATTTAACAAGGGAAAAAAACAAAGAACACTAGTAAGAACATAATGTAGTTTAGGATGGTCAGAGTATGCAAATATTTTACTTTTTAAACACAAATGAATTAACATGTCTGGACTGCATAAATTGTAAAAATATTTGCAAAAGTTAACTTTCTATCTGAGTTAAATCAAGTGAAGTTTTACCTTTCATCAGCCAGCCCATCTCTTTGTTATTTTTTACACCAAGATGAAATGGATATCTTAAACATCAAAACAACTCAGCCTTACATTATGCTTACATGCCACTAACAATACCTCTTCCCACCTGTAGGTCACTGGTTCAAAGGTGAACAGGTCAATTCTGTCAGTTCTTCAAATCTAAATCTGGGAATCCTCAGTGCTTAAAGGTTTTGAGATCAGCTTCTTCAAGTCACCAAAGTTCCTTGCCACAGGTGCACTCTTCTATTGTAACTAATTGCTACACAGATTGTGGAGATTTTTCTTCAAGTGATAGTCTTTTGAAGTTAACTTGTGTGCCTTCCTGCAACTATATACCATGGATTAAATGGTGACACCATTGCTCACACAAATGATCTGTATCTATGGGATTGGGGTGAGGGGGTGGAAAGAAAGCTGTGAATAATCATTGCCTTAAGCATTGAGTAATAAAGATGAAATTTTCAGCATCCTCTGTTTGTGAAAGGAAAAAACAGAAAATGAAATGGATTATTCTGTTTATTAGAAATATGTGAACCTTGGAGGGCTTTGTTAATTTTTGCATGAAGATCAGGCTAAACAAAAGACTTGTAAAATAACTGATTAAAAAGGAAGGGGTTAACTTGACTGGGAGTGGAATGATTCAAAGCTATGGTTCTTTGCCTTAGGGCTAGCTTGAGTTTTTAGGCGCAGTCCTGTGTAAGAGGTGGTATGCAGCTGCATCATCCAAGGATTAGCCTTTGGAAAGTGTTGCGACTCAGCCCCTACTCCCAGGAATAAGCAAGACACAGCAGCCCCTTTCTACATGTCTCCATGTTTTGATTCATCAGGACGATGAAAACACCAAAATGCAATGTGAGGACATCAGGCTGAGGTTCCCCAAAAGTGGCTGTTGTAAATTACTATTTTAAGGAGTGAAGTACATTGATCTCTCAACTTTCTTATTCTCTCCACTGAAGTGTACAGTGGCTATGCCATAACTCTATAAAGTTTCAAGAGCCAGTGTTTGCACCTATGACCATCAGCTGATTTAACACTAGTCACAAACTATAGGTTTGTCTTCCAGTTTCCCAGTGACCTGCCTGGACCTGATGGTTCTTTAGATATATTTAGTAATGTCAACACCTAACTCTTTCCCCAACCCTGCTAAGAAACTCAGTCCCATCAACACAGCACACACAAATGACTCCATATGCATCATTTAAGATGAATGAAACTAGATTATATTACATTCCAGATCATACAGTTTCAAGATTAAATGATAAAAAATAATTTTACCTTTTGAACCTGCATTTCAAACTTAGTAACTATGGGCTAGATTCTGCCAGCTTTATTCACTTTAAGTAGTACCTTACTCTGTAAATAGTCCCATTAATTTAAATGAACTACTTGTGGAGTAAGGTATTAACAAAAAGAAGTGAAGCTTTGCCACACACACCTTGATGTATTATAGATCGGAATGGCTTTGAATAGCACTTTCTAATATCTTCAGAAGTTTCTCTCCCTAGTGACATAAACACTGGTATTTACCGATTTACATTCTCCTTAGGATTCTAGGGCCAGATCTTCCACTGGTGTAAATTGGCATAGCTCCACTGAAATCAACTGAGCTAAACCAGTTTACACCAGTTTAGGATCTGCCCCCTAATCTTTAAAGCATTAAGTCAACATAATGCTATTCTTTCTCTGAGCTTCTGATACTGTAGATTCAGGTGGCATCAAATCATTTAAGTACTGCATTTAACTCTGAGCTACATGCTAACTTGGACACATTCCTTATCTTTCATCTAGATCCTGATTAAGCTGTAAGGAGCTGCTAAATTAGCACTGGTTTCAGAGTAGCAGCCCTGTTAGTCTGTATTTGCAAAAAGAAAAGGAGTACTTGTGGCACCTTAGAGACTAACCAATTTATTTGAGCATAAGCTTTCGTGAGCTACAGCTCACTTCATCGGATGCATAAAGTGGAAAATACAGTGGGGAGATTCATATACATAGAGAACATGAAACAATGGGTGTTACCATACACACTGTAAGGAGAGTGATCGCTTAAGGTGAGCTATTACCAGCAGGAGAGCGGGGGGTGCGGGGGGAAGGTAGCCTTTTGTAGTGATAATCAAGGTGGGCCATTTCCAGCAGTTGACAAGAACGTCTGAGGAACAGTGGGGGGTAGGGGGGTGGGAATAAACATGGGGAAATAGTTTTACTTTGTGTAATGACCCATCCACTCCCAGTCTCTATTCAAGCCTAAATTAATTGTATCCAGTTTGCAAATTAATTCCAATTCAGCAGTCTCTCCTTGGAGTCTGTTTTTGAAGTTTTTTTGTTCAAGAATTGCAACTTTTAGGTCTGTAATCAAGTGACCAAAGAGATTGAAGTGTTCTCGGACTGGTTTTTAAATGTTATAATTCTTGACGTCTGATTTGTGTTCATTTATTTTTTTACATAGAGACTGTCCAGTTTGACCAATGTACATGGCAGAGGGGCATTGCTGGCACATGATGACATATATCACATTGGTAGATGTGCAGGTGAATGAGCCTCTGATAGTGTGGCTGATGTGATTAGGCCCTATGATAGTATCCCCTGAATAGATATGTGGACAGAGTGGGCAACGGGCTTTGTTGCAAGGATAGGTTCCTGGGTTAGTGGTTCTGTTGTGTGGTGTGTGGTTGCTGGTGAGTATTTGCTTCAGGTTGGGAGGCTGTCTGTAAGCAAGGGCTGGCCTGTCTCCCAAGATCTGTGAGAGTGATGGGTCGTCCTTCAGGATAGGTTGTAGATCCTTGATGATGCGTTGGAGAGGTTTTAGTTGGGGGCTGAAGGTGATGGCTAGTGACATTCTGTTATTTTCTTTGTTGGGCCTGTCCTGTAGTAGGTGACTTCTGGGTACTCTTCTGGCTCTGTCAATCTGTTTCTTCACTTCCGCAGGTGGATATTGTAGTTGTAAGAACACTTGATAGAGATATTGTAGGTGTTTGTCTCTGTCTGAGGGGTTGGAGCAAATGCGGTTGTATTGTAAAGCTTGGCTGTAGACAATGCATCGTGTGGTGTGGTTTGGATGAAAGCTGGAGGCCTGTAGGTAGGAACAGTGGTCAGTAGGTTTCCAGTACAGGGTGGTGTTTATGTGACCATCGCTTATTAGCACCATAGTGTCCAGGAAGTGGATCTCTTATGTGGACTGGTCCAGGCTGAGGTTGATGGTGGGATGGAAATTGTTGAAATCATGGTGGAATTCCTCAAGGGCTTCTTTTCCATGGGTCCAGATGATGAAGATGTCATCAATGTAGCGTAAGTAGAGTAGGGTCATTAGGGGATGAGAGCGGAGGAAGCGTTGTTCTAAGTCAGCCATAAAAATGTTGGCATACTGTGGGGCCATGTGGGTACCCATAGTAGTGCTGCTGATTTGAAGGTATACATTGTCCCCAAATGTGAAATAGTTATGGGTGAGGACAAAGTCAAAGTTCAGCCATCAGGTTTGCCGTGACATTATCGGGGATACTGTTCCTGATAGCTTGTAGTCCATATTTGTGTGGAATGTTGGTGTAGGGGCTTCTACATCCATAGTGGCTAGGATGGTGTTTTCAGGAAGATCACTGATGGATTGTAGTTTCCTCAGGAAGTCAGTGGTGTCTTGAAGATAGCTGGGAGTGCTGGTAGTGTAGGGTCTGAGGAGGGAGTCTACATAGCCAGACAATCCTGCTGTCAGGGTGCCAATGCCTGAGATGATGGGGCATCCAGGATTTCCAGGTTTATGGATCTTGGGTAGCAGACAAAATACCCCAGGTTTCTCATAGCATGTAATGAGTTTCAATGTCTCAACACGTCCTCAGTTCCTACACACCTGATGTGTAATTTGTCATTCAGACACAGAAAAGCATAGTTAAAGTAGTTGCAATAATTAAGCCATGTATATGTTTTCTGTATCCCAAGTACACTTTTATTAGTTTTATAAGAATAGGTCATCAGCTATATATATTTACAGGCATAACATTCTGATCCTTATTAAACTAATATTAAATGCATATTCTACAAATCTATAGAATTTCACCCTCCAGGATGAAGTCAATGGCAAGACACAATTGACTTCACTGAATCCAGGATTTCAATCCTGGTTTTGTCTCAGAATTCTTTATTTCAAGCTGCCCCCAGATGTAAATCATTTTTACACCTTGAAAGCTCACAGCAAAAAACTGTCCTTTCTGCCTTAGAAAGCTGACTTTTCACAATTTATCGGAATCTGTTCTTTTGGTGATATCCCGTTGGCCCTGTATCAGACCAAAAGTGCTTTGGAATAAGAGGCCTAAGGCCCAGTTTCTTTATCAAAGGTTCACTCCAAGATTTAGCAATTTGTTCTTCAGCCTACTGTTGTTTGAAACAGGATAGAAGTTATGTTTTATTGACATGAGCAGCCATATGATTTGAAATACATAAGTAATGTTACCTGATTCACTAGGTCTTGAACATTATTACCCTGTATGAGATTACAAATGACAAGCATGATTATGTTTATGTTTACAACTGGTTGACATTTTTGACTTTCAACAATTGAAAAAACATGAACATTTTCGGTGTAAGCTATGTGAAAATGTCCCCTCAGCTTTTTATCCAGCTATAGAGGGTCATTAGGTTTTTCTAACTTTAAAATGTCAAATATTAGAATTTTGAAAAAAAGGGAGAAAGTTAAAAAAAGGTCACTAGCTCTGTAGAGTTTAACCTCAGGTACTCACAGGTAGTGACCCAATAGACTGTAACTCCTGAAACAGGACAGAAGAGAAGCAATCTCTTGGAGAACTGTGGGGTAGCCCACTTAGTGCTTTATAAAATCATAGCTAATGGATTTAATTGCACTAGGAAGGGAATATGTATCTAATGCAACATACATCACATAGCTGTTAAGTGGTTATATTACCTATACCAGGAAATGGAGTGCTTCATTCTGCAGTAGCAGAAGTTTATCGGTACATATCAAGGTTTATCATCAGTATAATGGGCCCAATTCTGCCCTCAGTGGGTACAGCTTTAATCCCAATTGACATCCAGGGTGCCACACTCAAGTAATGAAGAGGAGAATTGAGTCCATTATCTAAAATATATTCACTAACCTAGACCATTTGTATTGGGTAGATGCACTCACTAGTCAGTACCATCAAACCATTAACACATTATTATTTATTGTTTGTGTTATCTTAACACATAGGAGGCCGAGTCATAGACCTAATTGTTAAAAGGTGCAATATCTGCTCATTGACAAATCACCACTTGAATTAGCATGCATAAAGAAGAGAAAATGGGGAATATATACTGGGATTAGAAAAGAAGCTAGCTCTTTTATAGAATAAGTTTCATCTTCATGAAAAATATATTGCAATCAGTCTTCTTATTTCCAGGCTCTCTCAATAATTTTTCAGAAACAACTTGATGCCAATGAGGGAAATACAAAGTGAATCAAAATTGTTCTATTGTAAAGTATGTTTCATGAAACAAAATCATATATGTGGATGTTAAACCATGCTGTATTTGAGCTCCTTCCATGTCAGAGTAGAATTTCTCATGGAATGTTTCACAGTGATGCAGCCCAATAATAAATTAATTCTCTTATCCGATGAATTGTAGTACTGCTAGTGATTTATTAATTATCACATGGCTTATTTTTACATTTCTTATTAATCAAAGGTGGTCTGGAGTGAAATATCATTGCTGGTTTAACATAAGGAGACCAGACTACTACTGGGGAAAAACAAGTTCTTTCTTGTTAACAGACCACGTACCATAGTTTTATCCCCTTTTGCCTGGAATATTAAAATGTATTTTCAGGCCAAATCCCACCCTCCAACACTGCTTATTTCCCTATAGTTAATTAGCTCTTTAATCAGTTCCTTCTACTTCTCAGAGCACTGGTAATTGAACCGGACTTCACACAGTAAATCATTGATAGAGATAAAAGAAATACTGTACTAAGGTCATTAAGAAATATTTATAGTTTACAGATCTGGCATGTGAATGTGGAACATTTTCAGACACAAGCCACTCTAAAGGCTGGACACTTAGAATATTTCAGTCTTTCCTGAGATTGCCATTCATAGCTGAAGAAACTGAAAATATACTCAATTTTGTCTGAAATTCCCTGTGTTGGATTATTATGGTGCTTCCCATTGCAATGAAGAGGGTTAAGTGCTCACTAGGACCAGATCTTGCAGCCTGCTCTCAGTTCATCTCTTTCTTTAAAGTCAATGAAAAATTTGCCTGAACGAGGTCTACAGGATTGGGTCTATACTGCAGGTTTTTAAGATTTACATGAGCACTCAGTGTTGGCCTAACTCTGCTCCCACTGAAGTCGGTCACAGTCAACAGAAATTGACTTCAGTGGGGGCAGAGTTAGGCCAACATGGAATGCTTTTGAAAATCCCACCATCAAAGTTTAATGTTGCCTTGATATATTAGGGGAACACACAATAAAATAAAGGCTGAGGCATCACAATGTGCTTTGTTCATTTATTAGACAAGGGTGCTTTAAGGTTTCAGATTTTGTAATACTCCATTGTATACTAGTATATTTTCAGTAGAATAGTTTGTGTAGCAAAGTCTCAGTAATTGTATTAAATTGTACTTTGGTATCAAATCTTTGCTCAGAAGGAGGGGGAGCCATCACTTTTTGGTGGGTATGTAAACTAACCTATCAATTATCATGGTTCAGCTGTACTTAATTGTCCTATGCCTGATGCAATATAAGACATAATGGGACTGTTTCTAAGTGGAAGTTATTTGCTCTTGATCCATGTATTATAAATATTTCAGAACATTTAGACAACAAAATACACAGATCGAACAAACTAGAGGGGTCAAAGGGGGATAGTAATTATTACTGTATTCAACTCTTCAGGATGTTACAAGGCTTCATGTTGTAACATAACATATCTATGCCTCAGTTTCCCTTTTTTAGGGTATGTCTACACTACGAAATTAAGTCGAATTTATAGAAGTCGGTTTTTTAGAAATCGGTTTTATATATTCGAGTGTGTGTGTCCCCACAGAAAATGCTCTAAAGTGCATTAAGTGCATTAACTCGGCGGAGCGCTTCCACAGTACTGAGGCAAGCGTCGACTTCCGGAGCATTGCACTGTGGGTAGCTATTCCACAGTTCCCGCAGTCTCCGCTGCCCATTGGAATTCTGGGTTGAGATCCCAATGCCTGATGGGGCTAAAACATTGTCGCGGGTGGTTCTGGGTACATATCGTCAGCCCCCCGTTCCCTCCCTCCTCCCCCCCCGTGAAAGCAAGGGCAGACAATCATTTCGCGCCTTTTTTCCTGAGTTACCTGTGCAGACGCCATACCACTGCAAGCATGGAGCCCGCTCAGCTCACTTTGGCAATTAGGAGCACATTAACCACCACACGCATTATTCAGCAGTATATGCAGCACCAGAACATGGCAAAGCGATACCGGGCGAGGAGGCGACGTCAGCGCGGTCCCGTGAGTGATCAGGACATGGACACAGATTTCTCTGAAAGCATGGGCCCTGACAATGCATGCATCATGGTGCTAATGGGGCAGGTTCATGCTGTGGAAGGCCGATTCTGGGCTCGGGAAACAAGCACAGACTGGTGGGACCGCATAGTGTTGCAGGTCTGGGACGATTCCCAGTGGCTGCGAAACTTTCGCATGCGTAGGGGCACTTTCATGGAACTTTGTGACTTGCTTTCCCCTGCCCTGAAGCGCATGAATACCAAGATGAGAGCAGCCCTCACAGTTGAGAAGCGAGTGGCGATAGCCCTGTGGAAGCTTGCAACGCCAGACAGCTACCGGTCAGTTGGGAATCAATTTGGAGTGGGCAAATCTACTGTGGGGGCTGCTGTGATGCAAGTAGCCCACGCAATCAAAGATCTCCTGATATCAAGGGTAGTGACCCTGGGAAATGTGCAGGTCATAGTGGATGGCTTTGCTGCAATGGGATTCCCTAACTGTGGTGGGGCTATAGATGGAACCCATATCCCTATCTTGGCACCGGAGCACCAAGCCGCCGAGTACATAAACCGCAAGGGGTACTTTTCGATAGTGCTGCAAGCTCTGGTGGATCACAAGGGACGTTTCACCAACATCAACGTGGGATGGCCGGGAAAGGTGCATGATGCTCGCATCTTCAGGAACTCTGGTCTGTTTCAAAAGCTGCAGGAAGGGACTTTATTCCCAGACCAGAAAATAACTGTTGGGGATGTTGAAATGCCTATATGTATCCTTGGGGACCCAGCCTACCCCTTAATGCCATGGCTCATGAAGCCATACACAGGCAGCCTAGACAGTGGTCAGGAGCTGTTCAACTACAGGCTGAGCAAGTGCAGAATGGTGGTAGAATGTGCATTGGGACGTTTAAAGGCGCGCTGGCGCAGTTTACTGACTCGCTTAGACCTCAGCGAAACCAATATTCCCACTGTTATTACTGCTTGCTGTGTGCTCCACAATATCTGTGAGAGTAAGGGGGAGACGTTTATGGCGGGGTGGGAGGTTGAGGCAAATCGCCTAGCTGCTGGTTACGCGCAGCCAGACACCAGGGCAGTTAGAAGAGCACAGGAGGGTGCGGTACGCATCAGAGAAGCTTTGAAAACCAGTTTCATGACTGGCCAGGCTACGGTGTGAAAGTTCTGTTTGTTTCTCCTTGATGAACCCCCCCGCCCCTTGGTTCACTCTACTTCCCTGTAAGCTAACCACCCTCCCCTCCTCCCTTTAATCATTGCTTGCAGAGCCAATAAAGTCATTGCTGCTTCACAGTCATGCATTCGTTATTCATTCATCACACAAATAGGGGGATGACTACCAAGGTAGCCCAGGAGGGGTGGTGGAGGAGGGAAGGAAAATGCCACACAGCACTTTAAGCACAGCACTTTAAAAGTTTACAACTTTAAAATTTATTGAATGACAGCCTTCTTTTTTTTGGGCAATCCTCTGTGGTGGAGTGGCTGGTTGGCCGGAGGCCCCCCCACCGCGTTCTTGGGCGTCTGGGTGTGGAGGCTATGGAACTTGGGGAGGAGGGCGGTTGGTTACAGAGGGGCTGCAGTGGCAGTCTGTGCTCCAGCTGCCTTTGCTGCAGCTCAACCATACACTGGAGCATACTGGTTTGGTCCTGCAGCAGCCTCAGCATTGAATCCTGCCTCCTCTCATCACGCTGCGCCACCTTTGAGCTTCAGCCCTGTCTTCAGCCCGCCACTTACTCTCTTCAGCCCGCCACTTACTCTCTTCAGCCCTCCACCTCTCCTCCCGGTCATTTTGTGCTTTCCTGCACTCTGACATTATTTGCCTCCACGCATTCGTCTGTGCTCTGTCAGTGTGGGAGGACAGCATGAGCTCGGAGAACATTTCATCGCGAGTGCGTTTTTTTTTCTTTCTAAGCTTCACTAGCCTCTGGGAAGGAGAAGATCCTGTGATCATTGAAACACATGCAGCTGGTGGAGAAAAAAAAAGGGACAGCGGTATTTAAAAAGACACATTTTATAAAACAGTGGCTACACTCTTTCAGGGTAAACCTTGCTGTTAACATTACATACATAGCACATGTGCTTTCGTTACAAGGTCGCATTTCGCCTCCTCCCACCGCGTGAACGGACTTTGGTTGAATGCCAGCAAACATACACTGCAATGCTTTGTTCTACAGTGATTCCCGAGTACGTGTTACTGGCCTGGAGTGGTAAAGTGTCCTACCATGAAGGACGAAATAAGGCTGCCCTCCCCAGAAACCTTTTGCAAAGGCAGAACCGCAAATGCCAGGGCAAAGTAATCCTTTCACATGCTTGCTTTTAAACCATGTATAGCATTTTAAAAGGTACACTCACCAGAGGTCCCTTCTCCGCCTGCTGAGTCCAGGAGGCAGCCTTGGGTGGGTTCGGGGGGTACTGGCTCCAGGTCTAGGGTGAGAAACAGTTCCTGGCTGTCGGGAAAACCGGTTTCTCCGCTTGCTTGCTGTGAGCTATCTACAACCTCCTCATCATCATCTTCTTCATCCCCAAAACCTACTTCCGTATTGCCTCCATCTCCATTGAAGGAGTCAAACAATACGGCTGGGGTAGTGGTGGCTGAACCCCCTAAAATGGCATGCAGCTCATCATAGAAGCGGCATGTTTGGGGCTCTGACCCAGAGCGGCTGTTCGCCTCTCTGGTTTTCTGGTAGGCTTGCCTCAGCTCCTTCAGTTTCACGCGGCACTGCTTCGGGTCCCTGTTATGGCCTCTGTCCTTCATGCCCTGGGAGATTTTGACAAAGGTTTTGGCATTTCGAAAACTGGAACGGAGTTCTGATAGCACGGATTCCTCTCCCCAAACAGCGATCAGATCCCGTACCTCCCGTTCGGTCCATGCTGGAGCTCTTTTGCGATTCTGGGACTCCATCATGGTCACCTGTGCTGATGAGCTCTGCATGGTCACCTGCAGCTTGCCACGCTGGCCAAACAGGAAATGAGATACAAAAGTTTGCGGTTCTTTTCCTGTCTACCTGGCCAGTGCATCTGAGTTGAGAGTGCTGTCCAGAGCGGTCATAATGGAGCACTCTGGGATAGCTCCCGGAGGCCAATACCATCGAATTGTGTCCACAGTACCCCAAATTCGAGCCGGCAATGTCGATTTAAGCGCTAATCCACTTGTCAGGGGTGGAGTAAGGAAATCGATTTTAAGAGCCCTTTAAGTCGAAATAAAGGGCTTCATTGTGTGGACGGGTGCAGGTTTAAATCGATTTAACACTGCTAAATTCGACCTAAAGTCCTAGTGTAGACCAGGGCTAAGATATGAAGATTGCTACTTACCATCCTTTGTAAACACTAAGATCTATAGAAGACAAGCACTCCATAAGAGCTAAGTACAATTATTACCACAAAGTAGTATTGTGGGAATTCATTTCACGTCAGTTCCTCCATTGCACTTGGAGGATTAAAGATTTTAACAACCAAGGGGTACCTGAAGAGCTACATTTCAGCAGCTGAATGACTGTGAGCCAGACTAGTTTTAGGATAAATTCTGCTCTCATTCAGAACCGTTCCATTGACATCAATGGGTTTGGGATCAGGCTCTTATTCTCTCAGGGAAAGATGACAAGTGAGCAGCATTAGAGAATTTAAGAGGATATTAAGACCCAGAAAGGAGAAGGGTTAAACTTTTCTAGTGACAGTGTGTGTATCCCTGTCAGATCCTTGTCTACTCTCTGTAGTTACCCTGTTGTATGGATTCTGGGAAGGTGGTTGGATAACCCTGTCCCCTTGCAGTATTAAGCAGTATCCCAACCCATATGAAACATACCAGGTCTAGTGCAACTACTTGGACATCAGTTTCAGTTTCACTATGAATACTCGTACTTAGCTTTATATGTGCAGTAGTGCTAGTAAAGCTTGAGTGTCTGAATGGTTATGGAAAGCCAGTGCAGAAGAGGAACTGGCATGACTTGCAAATTAATTTTTACATTCCAATGAATAACTACTGGAAAATGTGATATTTCACTTCCTGTATCATTTCATCTTGTGTAAATGGGAGCCAGGCCATTTTGTATCTGTGAAACCTGTCTATGGAATTCTCTGCCAAATAAAGTTTGTGATGCCCAGTCAAACACTTTATTTAAGGCAAGGCTGTGGATTTTAACTCCTTCCCCAGGCTGCTAATGTTATTGTTTAGTTTGTACAGTGCCCTGTGGTACTGTTGTGAAGGACACAATGTAACGATAAGTTGTTGCTGACTGCGTCTTCTTGGTTATTTAGGAGATGCGAAAAGAAATTAATTAAAAACTGATTTTCAAATGTGACATTGCTAGCGCACAGGCATTTAGGCACTAATTAACCTAAACATGCTTGTTTGATTTCTTAGGCAGTGACTTTGGGAATTAAGGACTCAGTTCAAAATAGCCATTACTAAATAACTGTGTTCATGATTAAAACATAAGGTTATTGGAGAAAGCTTAGCTAAAAAGTAGACAAGTTGAATAGATACTAGTTGTTGTTTTATTTTTAAATCATGGCTATGTCCCATTATGCATTGGGGATTTAGATGACAAAGACAATGTTTCTTCTCTGTCAGGAGAGTAAGTTAGTGGTTAAAGCACAGGATTACCAGTCACCAGATTTACACTCTACTACCATCTTTACCATTGAATCAGTACATGAGTCTGAGTAAGTCACTTGGCCCTTTGCATTGCCATCTGAAAAATGGAGGTTCTATGGTAACATTTACCTACTGTACCTTGTGTGTGCGCGGGGATTTGAACAACATCCACTAAAGGTCACTAACACTAGGTAACTTCGCTAACAAGGTCAGCTCCCAGACTGCTGCGCTGGGCATCACAGCATGGGGAGTAGATGGCCAGCCCTCAGTGGAGAAAGAGGTGGTTAGGGACTATTTAGAAAAGCTGGACGTGCACAAGTCCATGGGGCCGGACAAGTTGCATCCGAGAGTGCTAAAGGAATTGGCGGCTGTGATTGCAGAGCCATTGGCCATTATCTTTGAAAACTCGTGGCGAACGGGGGAAGTCCCAGATGACTGGAAAAAGGCTAATGTAGTGCCAATCTTTAAAAAAGGGAAGAAGGAGGATCCTGGGAACTACAGGCCAGTCAGCCTCACCTCAGTCCCCTGAAAAATCATGGAGCAGGTCCTCAAAGAATCAATCCTGAAGCACTTACATGAGAGGAAAGTGATCAGGAACAGTCAGCATGGATTCACCAAGGGAAGGTCATGCCTGACTAATCTAATCGCCTTCTATGATGATATTACTGGTTCTGTGGATGAAGGGAAAGCAGTGGATGTATTGTTTCTTGACTTTAGCAAAGCTTTTGACACTGTCTCCCACAGTATTCTTGTCAGCAAGTTAAAGAAGTATGGGCTGGATGAATGCACTATAAGGTGGGTAGAAAGTTGGCTAGATTGTCGGGCTCAATGGGTAGTGATCAATGGCTCCATGTCTAGTTGGCAGCCGGTGTCAAGTGGAGTGCCCCAGGGGTCGGTCCTGGGGCTGGTTTTGTTCAATATCTTCATAAATGATCTGGAGGATGGTGTGGATTGCACTCTCAGCAAATTTGCGGATGATACTAAACTAGGAGGAGTGGTAGATACGCTGGAGGGCAGGGATAGGATACAGAGGGACCTAGACAAATTGGAGGATTGGGCCAAAAGAAATCTGATGAGGTTCAATAAGGATAAGTGCAGGGTCCTGCACTTAGGATGGAAAAACCCAATGCACCGCTACAGACTAGGGACCGAATGGCTAGGCAGCAGTTCTGCGGAAAAGGACCTAGGGGTGACAGTGGACGAGAAGCTGGATATGAGTCAGCAGTGTGCCCTTGTTGCTAAGAAGGCCAATGGCATTTTGGGATGTATAAGTAGGGGCATAGTGAGCAGATCGAGGGATGTGATCGTTCCCCTCTATTCGACATTGGTGAGGCCTCATCTGGAGTACTGTGTCCAGTTTTGGGCCCCACACTACAAGAAGGATGTGGATAAATTGGAGAGAGTCCAGCGAAGGGCAACAAAAATGATTAGGGGTCTGGAACACATGACTTATGAGGAGAGGCTGAGGGAACTGGGATTGTTTAGTCTGCAGAAGAGAAGAATGAGGGGGGATTTGATAGCTGCTTTCAACTACCTGAGAGGTGGTTCCAGAGAGGATGGTTCTAGACTATTCTCAGTGGTAGAAGAGGACAGGACAAGGAGTAATTGTCTCAAGTTGCAGTGGGGGAGGTTTAGATTGGATATTAGGAAAAACTTTTTCACTAGGAGGGTGGTGAAACACTGGAATGCGTTACCTAGGGAGGTGGTAGAATCTCCTTCCTTAGAAGTTTTTATGGTCAGGCTTGACAAAGCCCTGGCTAGGATGATTTAATTGGGGATTGGTCCTGCTTTGAGCAGGGGGTTGGACTAGATGACCTCCTGAGGTCCCTTCCAACCCTGATATTCTATGATTCTAAAGCACTCAGAGCCTCCTGCAAATTATCTTATTAAAGTACTAGGCCCTGATTCAGCAAGCCATCTCTGTTCAGCAAAGCACCTGAGCATTTGCCAGATACCTTGTTGAATTGGAGTCTTATTGCAAAAATGTAAGGACAGATCTAAAGAGATCCAAAAGAATTGCCTTTATGTGCCCTGCCCTGTGTGGTCCATGCTAAGTTCTATTTTTCTAACCATTCTTATCACTAACAGTTTTAAATAGCACCTATCGGTATTTATACCCTAAAATTTCAGACAGGCGCATCTTTCAGATCACAGCTGATAGTTACATAAAAATTCTGAAATCCTCCCCCCCAACCACTAATCACATGATACTTAATCTAAACCAAAGGCAAACTGTTTAGCTATGAATATATTTTCCTAGCCAGTGCTCTAGATGTAATAATGGTTTTCAGAATGTGTGGGTCTGGCTCACTTCAAGCGGTTTTGCTCCTTCCTTGACTCCAGCTGCAAACTGCTAAACACATACTTTTTTAGGTCATTATGGCCTAATGTCTGTGGCATTACATTATTTCAGTGACATATCTTTGAACATACCGTAATTCCAAAAACTGCAGGTCATCTTTTAACTAACTAGAAAGCAGGATTTTATATTAACTCCATCCTTTGCCTGTCTTTATTTTTTTTAAAAAAGAGTGCTATGGAACTTCCCTTTCCCATTATTTTACATCCCTTCTTGGTAATGAGTCTTTTAAATTTGCCCTATTTGGGAAAACCATTGTTAGTGACAAAAAATGCACCACCACTGAGAACATCTTCCATCCCAATAAATGCCGGCATAGAGCCAGCAACAGAGAATAGCTCAAACACAACATGCATAACCAGAGATTCCTAAAAATGGAAACATTGCCAAAGATGACTTTTTTTTAAGTCACAGGCCAAGAGAGGATGACAGTTTGTCTTTGAACTGGTAATTTTTATGTTACTTTTCAAAAATTAAAAAGGAAGGATTTCAACTTGTATTTTAACTCTTGACTTGACATAGTGAACAATTAAAGCATACATAGGGCATAGTGAGCCAATGCACTACCTTACCCAAAGAGCTATTAAATCTTGATTAGCTAAAAAGTGAAGTGAATTTGGTGGCCTCTATTTAAGAGGAGTACCATCTGGAATAGCAAAATAATTGAGAGTCAGGAATGAGGTGTATTGGCTGAACTCTGTGGTGATAGCTGCCTAATGGATAGTGTACGCAACTGGGACTCAGAAGACCTGGGTTATAGTCCCAGCTCAGCCAATGGCCTGCTGTGTGACCTTCAGTAAACCATTTCATCGGTCTCAGTTTCCCCATCAGTAAAATGGGGCTATGATAGTGACCTCTTTTGTAAAGCACTTTGAGATCTATTGATGAACGGTACAATATCAGGCATAGGTATTATCATCACCCGGGCCTTTCATTTACAGATACACTACAATCAACAAACTCAAAAGTGAAAATCTACTATAACCTGATGCCCATTGTTGAGGGTCCTTAGTGGAAGGTTTGTGATTTTCCATTATTAGGACATTAGGGAGCCAGGCACATTGCATCACAGCCTGTTAAAACATGACTGTTCTAAACCTGATCATTCCCGTTCAACTCCGATTGTTCAAATGCACAATGTCTGAGTGAGGTCTAACCCTAATGCTCAGCACAAGTTCGGTAAGAATTGGCTCTTATGGACTGTCATTCTCTTCTGTTGCAAAGTTCCCAGATTTCACAGTAATTTAGGGGCAGAATGTGACTAAGTGAGACTATACTTGTACAAGTGATTGCTCACCAATGGGCATATGGCACACAATCTGGCCCTTACGCAGTAGAATCCTTTCAGTGTGCTTACTTTTTAGAAGTGAATGTGTGTAAATTGCTCCATTTGGGCAGCTTCACCCCTATGAAAATCTTTCAGGCATTTCCCCACCACAGCTTGTTTATCAGTTGAGATCTCCTGAGACACACACCATCTCCTGGACAGAAACCACACTAGTATTTTGTACACACAAAGTATGTAATATTCTGTAAACATTTTAGCTACATGGTATGTAAATGAAGGATAATGGGCATTGTTCCATTGTGAGATCTGGAGGGAAAATGCCTAGAAAGAAATGAACACTTTCCTTATTCCATAACCTGCTTTTGACACTGAAAACAGGAGTAGCAGGACAAATACAAACAAGAGTGCAGTGATTTTCTTTCTAAAGGAACAAAGTATAGATGTAATATGGAAAGTTGCATGAAATGGGCAAGATTGTCAGAGCCCCCGCAACCCAGGCACATTCAGACTGAAACTCCATTTGGGGAGAGAAAGGGCTACTTGCCATAGACTCCTCTGTGAGCAAGAGGGCAGGGAAGGGCAGTTCTGACACCCTGCCTGGCCACTCATCAGCCAGCCACATGAGGGAAGTAAGCTGCTCCATGAAATGGTGTGCAGTGACTTCCTCCCTACCCATAAGAAGGGGGGAGCATGGGAGGAGTTGCAACTCATTATCTGGGCTGCTCGTGGGACAAACTAGCTAGACTTCATCCCTTAATCTAGCCCTATGAGAATCAGGTTTAGGCTAAGAGGAAGCCAGATTGCTCCCTCAAAGAGAGACAAATGAGGGAGGGAGAGAGGTTGTGGGGAGGAAATTTGTGAAAGTTTTCCTCGATCATTCTCTAAGGGGCAAGTACTCCTCTCTGCCCCTAATAAACTAGCAATGGGGTTGCCTTCAAAACTTGAGAGTTCCCAAGATCTGCGTTGATCTCAGGACACCTGTTGGAGGCAAGCACTCTGTGGGCACTGGGGACACCTCTCCTCCATGAAGAGGTGGGGAGCTACATGTCAAAGTGCCAGCTTTCCAGTCAATTTTTGAAGCAGCAGTGCTTTCTAAGACTCTCATGTGTTCAAAGACACTGCCTTCCTCACCCACCAACTTCTCATTCCTTCTGCCAAGCTCCATGAAGCTGGTTATTATAGCATTTCTAGCTACAAGGAACTGAAAAATCTAGCCAGAAAGCCTGTTTCCTGCAGACTCAAGAGCTTCAGATAGGCAAGCAAGTTTTGGATGTATACCCAAATTAAACCCAAACATCTTGATATTCCCCATTCACTAAATCCAAACATATCTGATACGCTTAAACTCACATTGTATCCTGTCAGACAGAAAACAGCAATTTGCTGCTCCATATAATCCAACAATTTATGTTGGATGATTAATCGGAATATTGCTCATCCAAAAAAAAATCACATTTTCATTTACATTTCAAGACTATAAGGACCTGATTCAGAGCCCAATGAAGTCGATGGGAGTTCTTACAATGACTACAATGGACTTTAGACTGGCTCCAAAGGATTTTCCTGTAGTGATATGTTCATCCACTGAAGCCTGAGCCTACCATTCATTTGTTCACACTACTGCTTCCAAAACTGATGAGTTAAAACTTACTCTCAAGGCCAGATATCAATAGGTAAACTGAATAATGAGATTTGTTTTCCTTACATTGGTTTTGACCTTTAGTTGAGCCTATAGTTATATACCCATTATAAACAATGCAATTCTTTTTCCTTCTGCCATTATCAGTAAAGCATTGCTCCAGTGTACGTCACTTCATATCCTTCAAAGATCAAACACAAGCTTTACTCTGACATTTATCTAAAGGGACTCTTTGCAAGGTCCAAAATCTAATAAGGTTTTCCTATGTGCCAATATGCTCGCATGGGATTTTCATGCTAGAGTCTTGCAAAGATTCTGCTTCCAAACCAAGGGCCTAAGCCTGCCCCACTGAAGTCAATGGTACTTTTACCATAGACTCCAACAGGAGCCAAATTGAGTCCCAAATCCCTTGTAAAGCATTGTGGGGATTTATAGTGCTATAGAAGCTAACATGAATAATCAAAGGCCTTGCTGCTGTACACTACACCATTATAGTAAATCATTTTTGGTTTACTTTTGGTTTCACTTATCCTAAATTTCCTAATCAGAACTGAAATTGTGCACATAAATATTTTTTCTAAATTTCCAATCTGGGGCGGGAAAGAGAAAGAAAGAAACACACTGCAGAATAGTCACTAGTCTGTGTTTAGGGCACTCACCTAGAATGAGGGAGACCCAGTTCAAGCCCCAGCTCTGCATCAGGCAGAACAAGGACTTGAGCAGGGGTGTTTTACATCCCAGCTGAGAACCCCAACCACCAGGCTATTGATTATTCAGAGGCCGGGTGGGGAGGGAATGGGGGACAGGGGGTGGTGGTGGTGAAATCTTTCTTGCTCTCTCATTTTCTTTTTGCAAAAAAAAAGCAAGAAAAGGGTCTCATTTTTTTTCCTATATTGGAATGAAAATAAATTTTGAACCTCAAAATTTCTCATGAAACCAAATTACTGTTTTCTGACCAGCCCAAGTCAGCTCATACCTGCTCCAGACATCTTCATACCATACTATGTTGTGCATTCCTTCTTGTTTTTGATAAATTCAAACCAAACTCGGGCTGATGCCAAAAGTGATTGTGGAACTAACAATATCCAGGCCAATTTTTGTAAAACAAACCTAAATTGCATTTTGACATTATTTACCAAACATACACAATAATTTGCCTTCGCCCGCTCCAGCCCTCCTCCCCCAGCAATAATTTGTCCTACTTCTCAACTGAAATTGAAATCTAGCCAATGACTAGTTATTCTTGTATTACAATAATACTACAATGGCAAAATATTAACTATAAGATGTTATTTACATCTCTTATTGGCTCAGAAATGAGCCTTTCAGTTGCATTATTCGCCATTAATCAATACCTAAGATTGAAGTTAGTTCTCCAGCTTCATAGGTAGTATGTTACAAATCTATTTTGCAATCATTCTATCAATTGCCAGTTATATGAACTAATTGAGATTAAACTATTTCTAAACTGCTCCTGTGCTATCCAACATTTCAATTGATTCTAGAGTTCCATTATAGGAATGTGTATAAAATACCCCAAACCATGGGCTTTAATCAAAACATCTCCCTTTTTAATTGGTCACAGTTATATACTGCATACTGTAGATCCTGATTATATATAAAAATTTAACTGGTTTGCACAGCTTTTCATCAGGGAAATAAAGTCAATTGCATGCACTGCAAGTATTTAAAAGATAATTCATAATCCTACAGAAAAACAAGCTCATCTAGAATTATTGCGCTATTTTTGTCCTTACCATTCTTAGTACACTATATAGTGTATCTACAGCTGGGCAAGTAAAGGGAAAAATTCTTCTTGAATTTTGCAAAGGTCTTTTAATCACAAAATTATTCATCCATCTTTATAAAGTGGGCAATTAATGAAAACAATAGTTAATGAAATTTCTAAAAGATTATGAAGTTTGTTGAATAATTTATTCAACAAATAATATTAAAACTTTCTGTGAATGCAAACTTTCACGGTTATCATAGATTCAATGTAGCAAAGCTGGTTGTTAACAGAATCATTACATCAGGATTCTCATCTCTTTAACACTCTAAGGGCCAGATTTTCAAGTGCTCAGCACCTATAAATGGGAGATTTTTCAAAAGTGCTCACCATCCAGCAGGTCCCATTGTGACACATTGCACTGAGAAGTTTTGAAATTCTGGCCAATAATGTTGGTGCTCAAAGAGAAGCTCAAGTCTTTTGTAAGAGAGTTCAGCACCTGCAATTTGGGCCAGATTTCAAATCTGGCCCTTGATTTCACAGGAAGCTAAAATCTGCCCTAAAGACCTAATTCAATGCCCACTGAAGGCATTGGAAAGGCTCCTAACTTTCTCTGTTCAAAGTAAGTGATTTTACAACAGTCTTGTCTACACTATAATTTTTTTGCTCCCACCATTGTTACCACTAGTGTTGCTCCCTCAGTGCTAGCAATATGTTTCAAATTCAATATGTGATAGGGAAAATAGATCACCACTCTGATGAAAAATGAAAGGGGGAAAAAACACATCCACAAGGCATGTAGGTTCTAATGTACCACACTATGTGTTTGATCAGTTGATTCAGAGTAGTCCAAGTTAACTAATAAATCCTATTTCAATAAGGGTGCTAAGGTCATGATCCAAAATACTACAGTAACAATGATGAAAGTTGTGATGTATTGGATTATTACCATAGAATATTGTGTATGATTTCTATTTTTAAAAGGGAAATAAATAAATAGGAAAGTTGTGATCATTTCTCTGCAACACATGGAATGCAGGGCAAAATAATCAATGTTTGGCAAACACTCTGGGGTTATCTTTTTGAGTTTCTAATAATTATGAAATAATGAAGAGCTAATAAAATGTCTTAATAGAAGTGAATATCTTTAAAATATTCAATATTTAAACAAGGGCAGTGCTAAACATGAAGACAGAAAAATAATGAAAATATTAAAGCACATAAGCCATGTAAGATTGTGATCTCATTGGATATTAAAAAACCAAGCAGGACTGGATCTAAGGTCAGTACCTGGTTGAGAGATTCAAGTACTACAGAAAGTTATGTAAATCAGTAGTTGCTACTCTTCCCTATGAATTAGCATGAAACAATGCCTCAGCATGATGTTAGCAGGCATGGAACTACAGGAGTTAATTCAAGGAAGTCCTATGGCCTGTGTTATGCATGAGGTCAGACTAGAAGATCACAGTGGTCCCTCTGCTTTATAATCTATGACCGCACATCAGTAGTGGCAAAAGTGATCTCTACGTAGAGTTTATAAATTAGGCATCCGATCTGCAACAAACCCTTTGTTGGTAGATATTTGTACAGAGCTCATTGCAGAATCACAGCCTTACTTTGTAATACATGAACATCACTTTAGCTTCTTTGGATGAATATTGTTACATAAATGAAAAAAATATTGCTATTAGTTTACAAACAGTCACTGTAATAACCAATATATATTTACTATGTTTGGGTCTGAGCCGAAGCCCAGTGAACCCAGTAGGAGTCTTGCCAGTCACTTTAATGGGCATTACCATCAGGCACTTTATTTTCAGCTAAAGATAAAGATAATCTGGCCATTAGAATTGGAGTCAAAAATACCCACCCCAAACTTTTTCCAAACGCTATTGGGCTGTGAGGATGTGTGTGTGGTCCTCAGTGGCGGCATGGGATTGTACTGGGTTGAAGTTATTCTGATCAACATCTATTGCTATGCAGCACTATCATGAGTCAGCTAATGAAAGAGATATGGAGATGAAGAGAAGACTGGGACAGTAGCAAGAAGAGAATGCTTCTTACAGGCCAAGTCCTGCTCACCGTATTCACCTGAGTAGTTCCATTGTGTGGGAGAAGATAGAGGGAGAAGGCTGTTACTAATAACAAAAACAACAGGTAGTCTCAGTGCTTCATCCAAGATCATTACTCTCACTTTGTGACAAGGTGATGAATTCTGGAGGTGGCCAAAACATTGTTCATTGCTTTCCCTTTCTTCTAGTCTCTTAGTTAGTAAATACTACCCTAAGTACCTCTTTGAACTTCCTACTGCTGGAGTGACATTGAAAAAGCTAAGTAGCCATTGACTTAGTTCAATTGCATCACATTTTTGTTGATGCTAGTAACAGAGGTTAATGCTATGTTGCTCTTGTTCTTCACAAAAAGTTTGTTAGCAACACCCGACAGTGACTGCAAATAGTTTGACAAATTTACGTGAATCTCTCTGAGGAGGTTGAAGTTGGTTCCATACATTTTTGCTAAATTGTCTGTGTAATTTTATGACTTTTTTGATAATCATATTTCACATCCTATAAATGTCCACTGACAATGGTGACAATAAAAGAGTTATTAGACGCTTAAAGGCCCATGCGCTGCTTCTATTATTGTTCATTACAGCATCCACAAGTGTTCTCTATGTTGTGAACTGCCTAGAAAGAGGTGCCCCTGCCTTAAACAATCTCTCAGATTTGGACAAGAACTGAGTGAGAGCAACAAGCAGTGGGGAATGAATGGAGGATTGGAATACAAAAGGTACAAAAGTTAAGTACTATACTAGCTTAGCTATGTCATGCGCATATCTTGAACTTTGACAGATGTGCAAGACTAGACTATAAATAACCAGTATTTATATACACAACACACACATCCTTTCATCAAGAAGAAGGTACACAATTTTAAGAAAACACATGTTTTCAAAATATAGGAGCCTAAGTTGTGATTTAGGCTCCTAAATATGTAGGCTGGTTCTTAAAAGTGCAGAGCACATCCAGCAGCTCCCATTTAAGACAGCTGGATGAGCTCGGTACTTTTGAAAATCAGCCCACTTATTCAGAATCCTAAATCAGGACTTGGGCTCCCTGTTTTTCAAAAATCTTGGCCAATAGATGTTCATAGCACTATTGCACTTTAATTTGAAGCAAATATTTATTCTTTATCAATGGAAAAAATCCATTGCCCATGAAACAGTATCTGTGTTTCACTCAAGAAGCAATCTGGGTTCATGGACAGTGTTTAATTTGGTATGATACATAGCAGACTAATATTAACTTTTCTTTGTGAACAAGAGTGTGTCTATACTTACCACAACAGAGCAGGGATCAGATGACATCATCTTCGCGTACACTGGGATATGCAACTTGTAAGCAAGAGGACCTTTGAAGAGTTACTTTCACTTGACATTCCTGAGATACAGGGCCTGAAGATTCAACACCCATTAAAACCAATTTGGAAAGATTGCTATAGACTTCAATGGCTCTGAATTGGGTCATAATGTGTATCCTTTTGTGACACAGTATATACGAACTCTAAGCCCTGGTCTACACTAGGACTTTAGGTCGAATTTAGCAGCGTTAAATCGATGTAAACCTGCACCCGTCCACACAATGAAGCCCTTTATTTCGACTTAAAGGGCTCTTAAAATCGATTTCCTTACTCCACCCCTGACAAGTGGATTAGCGCTTAAATCAACGTTGCCGGCTCGAATTTGGGGTACTGTGGACACAATTCGATGGTATTGGCCTCCGGGAGCTATCCCAGAGTGCTCCATTATGACCGCTCTGGACAGCACTCTCAACTCAGATGCACTGGCCAGGTAGACAGGAAAAGAACCGTGAACTTTTGAATCTCATTTCCTGTTTGGCCAGCGTGGCAAGCTGCAGGTGACCATGCAGAGCTCATCAGCACAGGTGACCATGATGGAGTCCCAGAATCGCAAAAGAGCTCCAGCATGGACCGAACGGGAGGTACGGGATCTGATCGCTGTTTGGGGAGAGGAATCCGTGCTATCAGAACTCCGTTCCAGTTTTCGAAATGCCAAAACCTTTGTCAAAATCTCCCAGGGCATGAAGGACAGAGGCCATAACAGGGACCCGAAGCAGTGCCGCGTGAAACTGAAGGAGCTGAGGCAAGCCTACCAGAAAACCAGAGAGGCGAACAGCCGCTCTGGGTCAGAGCCCCAAACATGCCGCTTCTATGATGAGCTGCATGCCATTTTAGGGGGTTCAGCCACCACTACCCCAGCCATGTTGTTTGACTCCTTCAATGGAGATGGAGGCAATACGGAAGCAGGTTTTGGGGATGAAGAAGATGATGATGATGATGAGGAGGTTGTAGATAGCTCACAGCAAGCAAGCGGAGAAACCGGTTTTCCCGACAGCCAGGAACTGTTTCTCACCCTAGACCTGGAGCCAGTACCCCCCGAACCCACCCAAGGCTCCCTCCTGGACCCAGGAGGCGGAGAAGGGACCTCTGATGAGTGTACCTTTTAAAATACTATACATGGTTTAAAAGCAAGCATGTGAAAGGATTACTTTGCCCTGGCATTTGCGGTTCTCCTAGATGTAGTCCTAAAGCCTTTGCAAAAGGTTTCTGGGGAGGGCAGCCTTATTGCGTCCTTCATGGTAGGACACTTTACCACTCCAGGCCAGTAACATGTACTCGGGAATCATTGTAGAACAAAGCATTGCAGTGTATGTTTGCTGGCATTCAAACAACATCCGTTCTTTATCTCTCTGTGTTATCCTCAGGAGAGTGAGATATAATTCATGGTCACCTGGTTGAAATAGAGTGCTTTTCTTCAGGGGACACTCAGAGGAGCCCATTCCTGCTGGGCTGTTTGCCTGTGGCTAAACAGAAATGTTCCCCGCTGTTAGCCACAGGGAGGGGGGAAGGTTGAGGGGGTAGTCACGCGGTGGGAGGAGGCGAAATGCGACCTTGTAACGAAAGCACATGTGCTATGTATGTAATGTTAACAGCAAGGTTTACCCTGAAAGAGTGTAGCCACTGTTTTATAAAATGTGTCTTTTTAAATACCGCTGTCCCTTTTTTTTTCTCCACCAGCTGCATGTGTTTCAATGATCACAGGATCTTCTCCTTCCCAGAGGCTAGTGAAGCTTAGAAAGAAAAAAAAACGCACTCGCGATGAAATGTTCTCCGAGCTCATGCTGTCCTCCCACACTGACAGAGCACAGACGAATGCGTGGAGGCAAATAATGTCAGAGTGCAGGAAAGCACAAAATGACCGGGAGGAGAGGTGGCAGGCTGAAGAGAGTAAGTGGCGGGCTGAAGAGAGGGCTGAAGCTCAAATGTGGCGGCAGCGTGATGAGAGGAGGCAGGATTCAATGCTGAGGCTGCTGCAGGACCAAACCAGTATGCTCCAGTGTATGGTTGAGCTGCAGCAAAGGCAGCTGGAGCACAGACTGCCACTGCAGCCCCTCTGTAACCAACCGCCCTCCTCCCCAAGTTCCATAGCCTCCACACCCAGACGCCCAAGAACGCGGTGGGGGGGCCTCCGGCCAACCAGCCACTCCACCACAGAGGATTGCCCAAAAAAAAGAAGGCTGTCATTCAATAAATTTTAAAGTTGTAAACTTTTAAAGTGCTGTGCTTAAAGTGCTGTGTGGCATTTTCCTTCCCTCCTCCACCACCCCTCCTGGGCTACCTTGGTAGTCATCCCCCTATTTGTGTGATGAATGAATAAAGAATGCATGAATGTGAAGCAACAATGACTTTATTGCCTCTGCAAGCGGTGATTGAAGGGAGGAGGGGCGGGTGGTTAGCTTACAGGGAAGTAGAGTGAACCAAGGGGCGGGGGGGTTCATCAAGGAGAAACAAACAGAACTTTCACACCGTAGCCTGGCCAGTCATGAAACTGGTTTTCAAAGCTTCTCTGATGCGTACCGTGCCCTCCTGTGCTCTTCTAACCACCCTGGTGTCTGGCTGCGCGTAACCAGCAGCCAGGCGATTTGCCTCAACCTCCCACCCCGCCATAAACGTCTCCCCCTTACTCTCACAGATATTGTGGAGCACACAGCAAGCAGTAATAACAGCGGGAATATTGGTTTCGCTGAGGTCTAAGGGAGTCAGTAAACTGCGCCAGCGCGCCTTTAAACGTCCAAATGCACATTCTACCACCATTCTGCACTTGCTCAGCCTGTAGTTGAACAGCTCCTGACTACTGTCCAGGCTGCCTGTGTACGGCTTCATGAGCCATGGCATTAAGGGGTAGGCTGGGTCCCCAAGGATACATATAGGCATTTCAACATCCCCAACAGTTATTTTCTGGTCTGGGAATAAAGTCCCTTCCTGCAGCTTTTGAAACAGATCAGAGTTCCTGAAGATGCGAGCATCATACACCTTTCCCGGCCATCCCACGTTGATGTTGGTGAAACGTCCCTTGTGATCCACCAGAGCTTGCAGCACTATCGAAAAGTACCCCTTGCGGTTTATGTACTCGGCGGCTTGGTGCTCCGGTGCCAAGATAGGGATATGGGTTCTGTCTATAGCCCCACCACAGTTAGGGAATCCCATTGCAGCAAAGCCATTCACTATGACCTGCACATTTCCCAGGGTCACTACCCTTGATATCAGCAGATCTTTGATTGCGTGGGCTACTTGCATCACAGCAGCCCCCACAGTAGATTTGCCCACTCCAAATTGATTCCCAACTGACCGGTAGCTGTCTGGCGTTGCAAGCTTCCACAGGGCGATCGCCACTCGCTTCTCAACTGTGAGGGCTGCTCTCATCTTGGTATTCATGCGCCTCAGGGCAGGGGAAAGCAAGTCACAAAGTTCCATGAAAGTGCCCTTACGCATGCGAAAGTTTCGCAGCCCCTCGGAATCGTCCCAGACCTGCAACACTATGCGGTCCCACCAGTCTGTGCTTGTTTCCCGAGCCCAGAATCGGCCTTCCACAGCATGAACCTGCCCCATTAGCACCATGATGCATGCATTGTCAGGGCCCATGCTTTGAGAGAAATCTGTGTCCATGTCCTGATCACTCACGTGACCGCGCTGACATCACCTCCTCGCCTGGTATCGCTTTGCCAGGTTCTGGTGCTGCATATACTGCTGGATAATGCGTGTGGTGTTTAATGTGCTCCTAATTGCCAAAGTGAGCTGAGCGGCCTCCATGCTTGCCTTGGTATGGCGTCCGCACAGAAAAAAGGCGCGGAACGATTGTCTGCCGTTGCTCTGACGGAGGGAGGGACGACTGACGACACGGCTTACAGGGTTGGCTTCAGGGAGCTAAAATCAACAAAGGGGGTGTCTTTACATCAAGGAGTATTTCAGGCAGGACTTCACAGAGGGTTCCAATAAGAAATGGTGCACCTAAGTTATCGTTCTTATTGGAACAAGGAGGTTAGCCTGGCCTCTGATTGATACATGGCTAGATTTACCTCGCTGCACCTTCTCTGTGAGTGACTGCAGTGTGACCTAGAGGAATGAGTCCCCTAGACAGGGGAGGAGGCAAATGAGTACAAAACAAATCTGGTCTATTTCTTGTTTTGACCCACTCCATCTATCTTTTACATCTTTGGCTGGCAGCAGACGGTGTAGAAGGACTGCATGCCATCCACATCTCATGGCTGCTCGGCAGAAGATGGTACAGTACGACTGCTAGCCATCCTCATCTCTTGCCTGCCTGGCAGAAAATGGTACAATACGACTACTAGCAATCCTCATCTCTTGCCTGCCTGGCAGAAGATGGTACAGTACGACTGCTAGCAGTCCGTATCGCCTGCCCGCTCACCATAAGACGGTTCAATAGGACTGACTGCAGGACTAAAGAGAATGACCTGGTCAAATCACTCCAAATTTAGTCCCTGCGCCCATGTCTGCCCAGGCGCTCCCAGCCGACGTGGCCAGGAGCACCTCGGACATGACGAGGACAACTACCAGTCGTATTGCACCGTCTGCTGCCAGAAGGCAATGGGTTGTTGCTACTGTGCAGCAAAGCCGTACCGCGTCTGCCAGCACCCAGGAGACATAGGGTGACGGTTACCTGAGCGGGCTCCATACTTGCCGTGGTATGGCGTCTGCACAGGTAACTCAGGAAAAAAGGCGCGAAATGATTGTCTGCCCTTGCTTTCACGGAGGGAGGGAGGGAACGGGGGCCTGACGATACGTACCCAGAACCACCCGCGACAATGTTTTAGCCCCATCAGAGTGCTCCATTGTGACTGCTCTGGACAGCACTCTCAGATGCCCGATTGTTTGCCGTTCCTCTGACGCCGGGAGGGGCGACTGAGGACACGGCTTACAGGGTTGGCTTCAGGGAGCTAAAATCAACAAAGGGGGTGTCTTTACATCTAGGAGTATTTCAGGCAGGACTTCACGGAGGGTTCCAATAAGAAATGGTGCACCTAAGTTATCGTTCTTATTGGAACAAGAAGGTTAGCCTGGCCTCTGATTGATACATGGCTAGATTTACCTCGCTGCACCTTCTCTGTGAGTGACTGCAGTGTGACCTAGAAGAATGAGTCCCCTAGACAGGGGAGGGGGGGAAGCAAATGAGTACAAAACAAATCTGGTCTATTTCTTGTTTTGATCCACTCCATCTATCTTTTACATCTTTGGCTGGCAGCAGATGGTGCAGAAGGACTGCATGCCATCCACATCTCATGGCTGCTCGGCAGAAGATGGTACAGTACGACTGCTAGCAGTCCGTATCGCCTGCCCGCTCACCATAAGACGGTTCAATAGGACTGACTGCAGGACTAAAGAGAATGACCTGGTCAAGTCACTCCAAATTTAGTCCCTGCGCCCATGTCTGCCCAGGCGCTCCCAGCCGACATGGCCAGGAGCACCTCGGACATGACGATGACGGCTACCAGTCGTACTGTACCGTCTGCTGCCACAAGGCAAGGGGTTGCTGCTACTGTGTAGCAATGCCGTACCGCGTCTGCCAGCACCCAGGAGACATAGGGTGACGGTTACCTGAGCGGGCTCCATGCTTGCCGTGGTATGGCGTCTGCACAGGTAACTCAGGAAAAAAGGCGCGAAACGATTGTCTGCCCTTGCTTTCACGGAGGGAGGGAGGGAACGGGGGCCTGACGATATGTACCCAGAACCACCCGCGACAATGTTTTAGCCCCATCAGGCATTGGGATCTCAACCCAGAATTCCAATGGGCAGCGGAGACTGCGGGAACTGTGGGATAGCTACCCACAGTGCAACGCTCCGGAAGTCGACTCTAGCCTCGGTACTGTGGAAGCGCTCCGCCGAGTTAATGCACTTAATGCACTTAGAGCATTTTCTGTGGGGACACACACACTCGAATATATAAAACCGATTTCTAAAAAAACGACTTCTATAAATTCGACCTTATTCCATAGTGTAGACATACCCTAATATACTAATAAGTAGGTTGAAATAGTCTTCCTATTGAATGGATTTACTTTATCAATACTGTACTCAATGAATGCAGGAAAACATCTAACACTCTTGTTGTCAGAGTGCCTTAATAGTTATCAGAAACATCTCATTACACAAGATCAGCAATGGAAAGTGTATAATACATTCACCAAACACTCTCATGTTTTTGCTTAATAAAAGAGACTGCTGCTTTTCAGAATGGTTTTGTCTGTATCCCTAGAGTAGCCATTACCAAAGGAACATCCAGGTGTTGCTGAGCTTTAACAGAAGAACAGTCCTGGAATGAGTGGAATTCTATTCCACTGACCACCCTAGCTGCCACTGCCTTTTGTTCCCCTGTATCCTATTTTCTCTCAACTACAGCCATGTCCCATTTCTGAACAAATGACAGACAGCTCCCAAAACTTGACCACCTGGCCTTTATCAATAGGCAAAACCATAAAGCCCCCAGGACCTGGGCCAGATGGAAAGTAAAATTCAGCAGCAATCATCAACAAAGACACTTGAACATTACAAAGTTGTTGTAACTTCTTGGCAAAATTTGGTATTGTTTACTGACAGGTCAGCACTAAGGATAAATCACAAAGTGCAGGAATGTGTGTCAACACTTCTCCATTCAGTGCTAATTGTTATTCTATACTCATGTCACTTACAAATATCATCTTGGCAAAATACAATTTGTAAATTACTTCAGTTTCATACAACAATCTCTTACACACAGCGAACAAAGTACCTGAGGTAAAATGCAATTTCCTCAGTCAATGTCTCATTAATGGATGAAACAGCCTATGTACAATAATCTACCACAAACAATGCCAGTTCCCCCAAAAGCTGAGATCAAGTCAGAGCTAAGTAGACCAGTGCTGCATTCTTATGGTGATCAAAACTTGAAGGTACAGATTTATTGTACACATAATCCATGAATACTGATAAATCTCCAATGTTGATTCAGAAATGTTAATGCATTAAAAATCTCTTGGCAGTTTAAGCATTGATTAATCTTTTATTTGCTGTTCGATGAGTTTCAAAGATTTCCTTATTACTCAAAATACTATTAATATGCTATCAGTTACATTATAAAGCATGTTTAAAAGTTGATTGCAAACATAAGGTATTGCGTTAATATTTACTTTTGCTGAAATTTGATCTCCCACACAAATTTAAGTGTCTAAAAGCTTCTTATATCCTCACTGATATTCAGTAACACCCCAAGTCTCTGAAAGACCAATTGAAGACAAATAGGACTACCTATCAAATAGATAACTACTCAACATCCATAAGGACATCAGAATCTGAGGGTAAGCCCTGAATTCTGCAGAGATTTTAAAGTGCATGCTTAACTGTAAGCACATAAATAGTATGCAAGTGTTTAAAAGTAAGCATATATTAAATCTTTACAGCATCATTCAGGTGGAGTACAGGAGTTGATAGGAGAGCAATCCGCAGTTGATTTAGTGGGTCTTCAGTAGACCCACTAAAGAGTAAGAGCTGGGAAAGTGTATATTCCCCCACATACCCCACACTCAAAAAGCAGGTAAATTGAAGGGGCTTTTACAAAGTACTACCTAATTCCTTGAGGCCAGCATTGAGAAATCTCATTGCTGAGCTATTCTGTTTTATATAGGTTTCTATACTGCGCTAACTGTATGATCTGAGTACCTTCCAATAGTGCATTATGCAACGTGACTACACATTTATCGCGTGTTGTTCTCTCATCCTCTTTTCAGCGGGAGAAGGATATGGACTACAGTGTCTCTCTTTTTTTTTTTTTCCAATAAACCTGTTGCTATGTGTTTACAGTACAGAAGGCAAGGTTAAAAATTTGCCTTGAATTTGGAGCAGAAAGTGAAGAGGTTATGCAAGTCCTTATTTCCTGGGGAAATTCATTCCAGTCTCTGACCACTGCCAGAGAAGGTTCTCATGCTATCACTCTGAATGATTTTAAATTAAAACTATAGATATAAAATTTTATTTTAAAGATTTCTCATGAGTCACAATCACTTTCTTTCTCTTGGGTGTCTCACTTTATGCTCTCCTTGGTATGTTCTCTTTCAAAGATCATAGGTGAAATCTTGGTCCCATTGAAGTCAGTGGGAATTTTTCACCCCATAATTTTTTTGGGATTTTCCCTATGTATAGATGAACAACAAAACACCTTTTTATTCCTGGGGAAAATAAATCTCACCCTCTCTGTGGGGGAAAAACACTTCAGTTCTTATGTATGAGTATCTTATCATCTAGGGTTTTTCAACATACTAGATTTTAGTGGCTGAAGATGATCACATGCAAGGACTTAGGTTCTTCTCATGCATTTTTACTGAATTCAAGAGAATCTGAACGATGACCATCTAAACTGATATGGTGTTGTAGCTGTGTCTGCAGACAGATTTGGGGACTTGACCCCATGGTCATTTCTCAGGTAAAATACATGTATTTTTGTACTCTATAGAAAATTGCAGAATTAACATATCTATTCAGGGCTTGTCTTCACTACTGAGGAGATCAACGCTGCTACAATTGATGCAGTGGGTGTCGATTTAGCAGGTCTAGTGAAGACCTGCTATATTGATGACAGAGCACTCTCCAGTCGACTCCAGTACTCCCGCTCCTCGAGAAGACTAAGGTAAGTCAACCAGAGAACGTCTCCATTGACGCAGTGCAGTGAAGACACTGCGGGAAGTCAACCTAAGCTACATCGACTCCAGCTGCATTATTCATGTCGCTGAAGTAGCATAACTTAGGTCGTGAACCCCGGTAGTGAAGACAAGCCCTCAGAGAAGTGGTTTGCCCAATTAATGCTCAAACCAAAGAAAACCAATATTTCCTATCTGCAATACTACTAGGGACACTTACAACTATCTCAAGGAAATCTAGCAGATCAGTAACTGGCTCTGAGGCACTAGGGATCCCCACAGTTTGCCCACTTAGGAGGTAATCATACACTGGTTATAAGGGAGCACAAGGTAAGAGGCTTGCTCTCGCTGTTGTAGCATTTCATCCCTGTGTACCAATAAGCAATCTTATAGGGCCTTTGCTTTGGATGGTGTAGTGGGTGTGTGCTAGTTACAACTTCTTAAAGGTTCTGGGCACTAGCTCCTTTGCCTCCTTTGAAAATCCCAGCTCAGTGTGCCTTTCCACAGCATACTTAAACAAGCATAACGTCGCCCTCCCTAGCACTTGGGCACTGGAGGTCATACTGCCCTCTCCTTATGCTTCCTTCATTCTTAAAAGCCATAATATAGCCCAACATATTGACTTCACAGGTCCTATGTCTATTTTCTTTCTACTTCCTCATCATGTTAAATATATTTACGAATGGAAATTTTAGATTTTTATCACTAAATGTTGGAAAACATCAATTATACCATTCACACACAACGACAAAATATTTTCATCAATAATAATCAAAATTTACAGCTAGGCAAAGTAAGAAAAATACTGCTTTAGAACTTGGAGGGGGTAACTAGTGGTGTTCCTCAAGGGTCAGTCCTAGGACCAATCCTATTCAACTTATTCATAAACGATCTGGAGAAAGGGGTAAACAGTGAAGTGGCAAAGTTTGCAGATGATACTAAACTGCTCAAGATAGTTAAGACCAAAGCAGACTGTGAAGAACTTTAAAAAGATCTCACAAAACTAAGTGTTTGGGCAACAAAATGGCAAATGAAATGTAATGTGGATAAATGTTAAGTAATGCACATTGGAAAAAATAACCCCAACTATACATACAATATGATGGGGGCTAATTTAGCTACAACTAATCGGGAAAGAGATTTTGGAGTCATTGTGGATAGTTCTCTGAAGACATCCACACAGTGTGCAGCAGCAGTCAAAAAAGCAAATGGGATGTTAGGAATCATTAAAAAAGGGATAGCGAATAAGACGGAGAATATCTTATTGCCCTTATATAAATCCATGATACGCCCACATCTTAAATACTGCATAGAGATGTGGTATCCTCATCTCAAAAAAGATATACTGGCATTAGAAAAGGTTCAAAAACGGGCAACTAAATGATTAGGGGTTTGGAATGGGTCCCATATGAGGAGAGATTTTCATTTCGGAAAAGAGGAGACCAAGGGGGGATATGATAGAGGTATACAAAATCATGAGTGGTGTGGAGAAAGTGAATAAGGAAAAGTTATTTACTTGTTCCCATAATATAAGAACTAGGGGCCACCAAATGAAATTAATGGGCAGCAGGTTTAAAGCCACTAATACTCGTTGCTATGCTTGGGAGTGTAGTGCTTGTAATGCTAGGAGGTGATTGTGATTGGTGCAGGTGATGCAATATGAAGGTTTAAGATAACTGTCTGTTGCTTTGCAGGGTTCTGTTTGCTTTCAATTAATAGAATAAAGATTGCTTTCAAACCCACACAATTCTTTTATTAAAACACAACAACCGGAGGAGAGGTTTCAGAGTGGTAGCCGTGAGGAGAGAGTCAAGCACAAAAACACATCAGCTCTGAGGGGGACGGGGGAAGGAAAGGTCCCAGGTCCCAGGAGAAGGTGGGGTCCCTGGACAGCTAAAGATTTGTGTATGTCCAGGGATCATATCCAACCTTCTCCTTTGGAGTACAGTGCAGGGAGTACTGTACTTCCGCAGGGCCAAACTGCAGAGGGATGGGTGTTGAGTGCAGTAGGTATGGGAGTATGGGAGCATTTAAGGGACAGCAGGTTTAAAACAAATAAAAGGAAGTTCTTCTTCACACAGCGCACAGTCAACCTTTGGAACTCCTTGCCTGAGGAGGTTGTGAAGGCTAGGACTATAACAAGGTTTAAAAGAGAACTGGATAAATTCATGGAGGTTAAGTCCATTAATGGCTATTAGCCAGGCTGGGTAAGGAATGGTGTCCCTAACCTCTGTTTGTCAGAGGGTGGATATGGATGGCAGGAGAGAGATCACTTGATCATTACCTGTTAGGTTCACTCCCTCTGGGGCACCAGGCATTGGCTACTGTCGGCAGACAGGATGCTGGGCTGGATGGAACTTTGGTCTGACCCAGTATGGCCATTCTTATGTTCTGTTCTTATGTCCTTACCAGATCTACCCTTGCCCCAGGATTCTCAGGGAACAATAAGGGTTTGTTGTGCTCTTCCCCAATGTTTGGTTGCTCAAAAGGCTGAGGATGATATGGACCATGACCCAGATACTTATGTCTTTGACACCTCCATGCTGTCTGATTGCAATGTACTCTATTTGAGGTTATCCTTGAAGACCACCCAAAAGCATCAGCCGGTGCAAAATTCTGCTGCCAACATTCTAAGTGGAGAGAAGCCACTATCACCATATAACAACGGTGCTCAATGTTCTGCTCTGCCTAGCCTTTTGTCTGATGCCGATCAGCGTGCAGGTTGCACTCTATAAAGGCTGAATAGCCTGGCAGCTGATTACGTGAAGATGCCTCTCCCCCATACCCCATCACAGGTTGCTTCTGCCATGACTTTTTTTGATAAAACCTTTAGGAGTGGAGGAAGATTATTTTGAGTAAAAGATCAAATTCATTCCTTCTGGCAGTTTGTCAGACCCAGAACTTGGTAGGGCACAGTGCACATTTGTTATGGCAGGTTTTTAATTACATCTTTTATGCAGACTGATATAGCTCCATGTGTGAGAGTAATGCAGTTTATGCACAATAAAAGAGTAGAGTTTTACAAATTTATCCAGATCTCAGCTTGTGTAAATTAACATAGACAAAGTTCCATTCAAGTCATTGAAACTATTTATAACAGCTGAGCATCTGACCCTTCATGGGGTAGTATTAAATGTGTATTTTATAAAAATTGCAAGTTCTATAGCAATAGGTATCCTATAGAAATGTCTTCCTCCCCCACCCCATCTAGAGCACATGATGTTACTAAACTGCTGGTGAACTTTTAGAAGAAGCAGACCATGTGTTGACCTGTGTTAAACACATGAAACCTTGAAAATATTAGAAGGTTGCAGACTTTGGAACTGTGAACCTCAGCTGGAACTTCCTGCTGACTGCTTTCCTAGTTAGAAGGCATCAGGTCGAGTTTTGTGCTTTGCAGCATACAGCATGTCTGATCACAATTGACAGACTGCTTTAAAAGCATGCAGCACTGATGAACGCTTAACCTGCTGCATGATATAATTTTAAAAAATAGTTTCTGACCTTGGTCTGCGGACAAAGAAAAGAAAGCTGTGTTTCCACTGCTTTAAGGGAAATCTATTTAGATGATAATTCCATTTGCACAATTTAGTATTTATAAATGATAATGGCATTTTTGCTCCAAATCCTTTTGTTTGACTGTGTCAATTCACTGTTTAATTTAAAGTAAAATATAATTGAATACCACCAAACATCCACTAAAAATAGCATAGTTAAGTCTTTAAGATGATCATACAAATTATATCCTGTTCAAATTATGCATTTGTTTTAAATTCAGTAAGCACCAATATAATTTCATTTAGATAAAATTAATGTAATCAAATTGTTCTAATGAATCCTGCTTAGTATTCACCTCACAAGCTCCAGCATCACATCACTGCTTTACATTGAGCTGGTGTAAATCAGCAGAGCTCTGCAAAGAGATTGAAATGGAACTACGTTGATGTTTACCTTCTGAAGAGATGGCAACTCGTTTTTATGCTGCAGACTGATTTCAGAGAGAGGAATGTTGCGCTGAATATTTACATTGGATGATCTCAGAAAGTTCTGAACTCCCCCACCCTGCACCAAAGAGCTAAATGCTGATGCCCTTCCTCATGTTGACCTAGACTTTACTCCACTAGTGGCCCCATAGAAGACAATGGGACTCTTCCCTTGGTAAGCTACTATTCACTGTGGAACCAGGGTATCAGAATTTGGACCTAAGTTAGAGCCTGATCCATTCTTTCTGTTACTTCCATGGGTCCTAGATTGGTCTGTTAGATATCTTGTGTACACAAAGTAATATCTACTAGAGCCAGTTAGTTTTACGGAAGAAGAGACTTTAAACTTCCTTTGTGTGAATGTGGGTCTCATGAAAATAAGGGAATAATGAACAGCACTGCCAGCTCTGCCCTTATCTGAAACAACCCTTCTACTCCACTCCTGAATCTCTCTCGAGCAGACACAACCAAATTGGGACTCTATTTCCCCAAGCAGAAGGGAGCTAGGGCCCACAGATTTGTGCCAGCAGAAGCACAGACTAAAGAGAGGTGGCTCTGTGGCATGCTCTCCATTTCCCCTTAGCCGTACAGAAGGAATCCTGATCCAAGATTTGGGAGGGCTTGGAGGCTAGCTGCAATTTCACGGGAGAAAGCAATGCCTGCAATAGCTAGCGTTACTTACCATCTCCATTTTGTGGACCTCCCACGCTTGTTGGGGGGCAGTGCCAAAAGCCCTTGGGGGAGTAGTATAGTGGAGAGGCTCAGGGAACTAAAGAAGAATATAGGGTGGAAGTGTGGAGGCAAGCAGACTCTGTGCAGATGCATTTAGCTTTCAGCAGATTGCCTAAAATCCCTAGAGTAGAGTTAGGGACTGAGCCCCAGCCCCCATATGAGAAGGAAGGAAGAAGACTAAGAGTTGAAACATATGGAGTTTCAACTTCTCTAAGCTGGAACAACCTCCCTATGGGATCAAAGGACAAAGAATTATTTCATAATGAAGCAGGTAGATGGGGTGGGGATGGATGGGATGACTGTATCAAACTTATCCTCTCATTTCACTGACATGATCTCAGTCCGTAGCTTGGACACAAGAGAACACAAGAGACAGTAGCCTGGAGGAAAAAATGCAAGGAGTTGACCCAAAAAGGAAATTTTCAGCTCTTGTGTTTTATTCCTGTTTATCAAACAGAACCCTCAACATTTCCAAACCGAAGATTTCCATTACTTTCTCTTTATTTGTACGCATTTGCATAAAGAACAATTGAAAATGTACTAAAAGCGTCAACCATTTACCATGCTAGAGAAACAAGTGCCTTTTGTTGCTGCGGTTATTTTGTTTGTTTTTAAACTGTTACCACTATTTGGCCCAAGTTCAGGGCCTTGTAGGAGTGTTTCAATTAGGATGAGAAATCGGTTCTAGGAGTCAGGAATATTCTTGGTGTCATCTTGATTATTTACAGAAATGTACACAAAGTCCTGTCTCCCTGAATGCAGTAGAAACAAACAGCTGCAGAAATCGCCACTCCAATGAGCTTTGGACCCTAACCTGCACCAGAGCAGGGAAATGAAAGGGGTTAGAGGAAGAGAGAAACTGAGTTAATTCAGGAATTTTCACAGTACAATACACTGTTTCCGTGTGTGCACACATGGGGGGAGAATGATCCCATTGCAAGGGTTTCTGGCAAATCATATACAATGAGCAAAATGATACAATATACATAAAACTACAATAGATTTATGGCTGAACATAGACCATTAATTCACAACCACATTGTTACAAGATTATTTGGCTCCATATGGCATTATTAAAAGCGTAGGCCCCGATCCTGAAAACACATAGGCATGTGCTTAACTTTATGTTTATTATGAGTAGCTCTGCTGAACTCAATGAGACCACTCACATGCATATTATTAAGGACTTACATCATTATCTGTAGCATCCAGGCCATAATTTCCATCCAAAAAAGACTATACTCTGCACTGTCCCTCAGTATAATGTTAACTTTGACCCAAGGTAATTTCTTTACTAATACTAACCAGCATGTTTACTGTTATGGAAGGATCATGTAGAATATAATGGAAAATGATCATCTCAGAGCCATCCTATAGAATTCAATGGAAATCACATCCCTGCAATAGAATTACATAGGATAGTTCATAAACCTTTAGAAAGGAATCAATCTCTATTACATTTTATTGCTTTTTAATATAGTTTCTATAGATTCCTATCACATTTTATAGTTTAGTTCCCTATCAAGTTCTACAGGATTTGCCTCATAGGAATACACTGGACCAATTCTTTGCTTTCTCCTTCTCCTTCTGTTATGGGGCATGGGCTTTACCCCTTCATACAAGAGACCCCTAATTCCACTTAAGAGATTTTAGGGAATCTGCTGAAAGCATCAGCCAAATGATATGCTATTGTTTACAATTGCTGATTAAAGCCCTGATCCTCTAACAAAGTCCACACAAGCAGGTCCCTGCCCTCATACAGAGCCCCTCTGACTTCAGTGGAGTTCTGAATAGGTACAGTGCTCCACCCAGATGGAACCCATTTCAGGATTGGGTGAAAATCAAGGTACTTCATTTTTCTTACGTTTTTAACCCATTTCCCCCCAAATGGTTGTTTGGAACTCTTCTCCTGTTGGAAGTCTGACACTGAAATCAAGCTCTGCTAGATTTTATTTTTGTCAGGTTGTTCTTGCATGCTGGGAAGTTGCAATTTACTCCGTTGTTTTTAACAAACTACTAAAGCATTTTTTGTTTAAGAGAGACATGCAAAGATTCAGTGAGCCTGCAAATAAACAAAAGAATATGAGGATAGATGCCTTTTGGGTTAACATTTTATAAAATCTTTTCAAAGTTAAAACCAAATTAATTTGATGCTGTCCCTTTAAGGAAAAAAACAGAACATTTGCACAAGAGAGATTTAATGCCCCATTTGCAAGAACAGTTTTTACATGATTTGTGTATGATTATTGGAGGACAAAGCCCCGGGGGGGGGGTTTCTTCACTGAATCCCCCATAAATTCTGCTGCTTTCCAACAATACTGCACTTGTCTAAAGTTGCTCAACCCCTCTTGATCCACCTGCTTAATGTTCTCCCATCTGAATTTACCATAGATATGCAGCTCCAGCAGGGGTTAGAAGTCAGCTGGAAAAAGGAGCAGTCAATGCATATGCCAAGTGATTAAAGATAGTGCAAGATTCATGTAACATGCATTTTAAAAAAAGTGATGACATTTAGTAAGCTATATATTCTAATCAGCAGATTCATCATAACTAAAGAGAGTGCTCATAGTGTTTTTCTATTTGTGCTGTGGGATAAATTTGGGGAGGGGTAGGCTGTGAAATAAGTTTCATACAACAATAAGCAAAGGAGTGTGATTCTGATGATGATACACTTGGAACTTAGGAACTTGAAAGTTATGTAGGACCTGTCAATTTACAAACCTGACAAACTGTGGTCTACTTTTATAAATCTAGACAGCATTTGGCTAGGAAGATGGTAGCAGTTCTACACAGTACCAAACACATACAACATTCGTCAGAAAAAGATGTGGAAATAACCACAGCCCTCAAGCAGCATAACACAAATACTAATGATGATGCAAATGTATTTGGCATTGGTTATTTAGCCCTAGCCAGCATGCGTAAGAACTATTACTTCCTATAGTACTTACATTATCTTCTACATGATGCTCAAAACAGATGAGATTTTTTTAAATTTTTTTACAAGACATAGTTGTCACCCATTGCCTGAAAATAAAGTGGCTGACCCAGCTTCCATTGAAATCAGGTCCTTAATGTATATGAGCAGTTCCATAAGAGGGCAGAAGAGACAGCGGAATATACATCACAGTGACTTCCATGAATTTTTGCAAACTTTTAGTTGTGAGAGGAGGGGATATAATACAAAAAATATAATACTGACTTAATTTCAGAGTTACAAATAATGTTCCAGTAATGGTTCTGCTTCAGACTAAATAACAAACAGGTAAGTTTTTCCCTTTACGTCTTTAAAATAAAACAAAATAAATAATTAAAAATAATCCAGGTGAGAGAAAATAAGTGTTTTATATCCAATAATCTGGTGGATTACATGTTATTCAATAGTTTGATGTTGGAGTAACATTTTAACTAAGGTTTCAGAGTAACAGCCGTGTTAGTCTGTATTCGCAAAAAGAAAAGGAGTACTTGTGGCACCTTAGAGACTAACCAATTTATTTGAGCATGAGCTTTCGTGAGCTACAGCTCACTTCATCGGAAGTGAGCTGTAGCTCACGAAAGCTCACAAGTACTCCTTTTCTTTTTATTTTAACTAAGGTTCTATTTAAAATGTTGTTCTCTCTTTATCTTTTTATTTAGACAATACCTATCATCCTAGTGCCCAGGCAATGAATATTTACTATTAATTATTAATTATTATTATTATTGTTATTATTGAAAGGGTTACTATATCTATCCACATTCTTTAATATAGAAGAAAGCACCTTTCAAAATACATTAGTAATACAATACATTTTAAGAGATGATGCTGTTATTAGACATATCCTAATTTAGGTAGCGTTAAAACAAGGCATGTGCTCATTTAGGAACTGATCTAATGTGCCCCAAAGTCAATAAGTGTTTTTTCCATTGATTTCAGTGGCTGTGGACTGGGCCTTTAGTAGGAAAAATTCTGCACTCACTTATACTTTGTAAAGGCAGTGGGTTAGCCCTGTCAGAAATAACAAACCCAAAACATCTGTGCATAATTTGGTCCTGAGTAATGTAAGATGAACCTTGAAACACCATCTCATTTAAAATAATTGAATGGCCAAGATAACATCAGAACTGAAATATTGTTACATTCTAGTATAAGTAGTCATTTCATGAAGTGGTGCTAGTTTTTGTGTATAAATATGAGTTTGCTTACACATGCCCTCATGATGATTCCTCTAAGCCAACAGAAGCTTTGGAAACTCAAGGCCCAATTTGTATCTGGTGCAACTCAAATAAAGGCAGTGGGACTGCACAAAGTTTGTCAGGTAAGTATGTATCCCTCTGAGTATATGACTAAGAATAGCATCAGTAAATACTCTAGTGATTATAGAAAGTACAAGGGCTACCAACTGTGATAGTTCAGGGCATAACTTGGGAAGGATATTTGCCAGTAGATATGTATACTTTGCAAGATGTGTATGTGTGTGGGGGGGGGGTTGTTTTTATTTTGGTTTTTTTGCGAGAAGGAGGAGGAGTTAGTCTTCCACTCAAGTATTAGCTAAGGCAGGAACTACTCAAAGAGAAGTTATCAATGTTTTGCTGTCAAACTGGGAAGGTGTATCTAGTGGTGTCTTTCAAGGGTCAGTCTTGGGTCCAGTATGATTCAATATTCTCATGAATGACTCAGATGAGTACAGAGTATGCTTATAAAATTTGCAGATGACACCATGCTGGGAGGGGTTGCAAGCACTTTGGAGGACAGAATTAGAATTCAAAAGGACCTTAATATATCAGAGTATTGGTCTGAAATCAACAAGATGAAATTCAATAAAGACAACTACAGGGTACTTCACTTAGGAAGGAAAAATCAAACGCACAACTATAAAATGGGGAATAACTGGCTAGGTGGTCATACTGCTGAAAAGGCTCTGGGGGCTATAGTGAATCACAAATGGAATATGAGCCAACAATGTGACACAGTTGCAAAAAATGCTAATATCATTCTTGGATGTATTAAAAGGAGCGTTGTATGTAAAACAAAGACGGTAATTGTCATATTCTACTCAGCACTGGTGAGGCCACAGTTGGAGTACTATGTCCAGTTCTAGGCACCCCACTTTAGGAAAGATGTGGACAAATTGGAGAGAGTCTAGAGGAGAGCAACAAAAATGATAAAAGGTTTAGAAAACTTGATTTATGAGGAAAGGTTCAAAAATTGGGCATGGTTAGTCTTGAGAAAAGAAGATTAACATATTTAAAGATTCATGAGTCTTTAAATATGTTAAGGATTGTTATAAAGATGTCAGAGATCATTTGTTCTCCATGTCCACAGAAGGTAGGTCAAGAAGTATTGGGTACAATCTGCAGCAAGGCAGATTAAAGTTAGATATTATTTTCAACTAGAAGGGTAATTAAGATGTGCCATGGGATTCCAAGGGACACTGGAATCTCCATCCCTGTAGGTTTTTAAGAACAAGTTGGATAATCACCTGTCAGGGATGGTCTAGGTTTACTCAGTCCTGCCTCAGCACAGGGAGCAGGACCTTTCAAACGTCTCTTCCAGCCCGACATTTCTATGATTAGACTGTACACAAGGGATTACGATTAAATTAATATGAAGTTAACCTAATTTAATATGGAAAAAAACTAAAAACGTTTCTGGGCTAGTGGGTTGGTGACAGGACACTGAGGTGCTGCAGTAAGGACTCTACTCTGAAGCATGGCCTTTGGATTCTGTCCTAAGGAGGGAGTTAAAGGTGCATAACACCTCACAGTAGAGATTGAGTATGTTGCACCTCCCTGTGTAACTTCCCTGCCAGATGATTCACCAAACTGTACTGCAAGATATGGTATGTGGAGACGGCTCATGGTTATCATTCACCTTACTCCCTGCAGTCAGAATTGGGGAGTTACATTTGTAGCTGCCTATGTGTTGCGGGACAAGGTCAATACCAGAAAAGTAATGGTGGCTCAGAAGAAAGAAATAGGAATAGAGGTAACGTGAGGAACTCATTGGGACCATCTTGTGAATCAGAGCCAGATGCAGCAAAGAATAGTTCATGTATGCATGCCTGGAGGCTGGAAGAACATTGCACATAAAACAACTATATTAATGGAATCAAGTAAATTTTCCACATTCTGCAGATAATGAACTATCCTATTCAAATTCCAAATTGTAGGAGATGTTCTTCTAACTTAAGACTGTTGCATGTTTCTCAGGTTGTTATTTGGTTTAGCATAACCACCGAAGTTTTATGTTTGGTATTCACTCAGTTGATCTTTCAGCTCCAAGTACTGGTATCATGTTAAATAGTTGTACAAGACAGGATGCATGGAAAGAAATCCTGGAAAGTTTTCCTACTTCTCTTCCAGATAGCATGATGTCTTCACATTTCCTCTCAAAATACATGGAGATGATGATGGGGATGTAAATCCCCAAAGATGAGTCCTTCGTTGATCACTCCTGGGTCCAAACTCCTTAACGTTTTAAAAATATAAACCTATTGTCATTAAAAAAAAAAACAATGGAAAGTAAATGTAAATGTCTACATTAATGTAATATTAGGGCTGAACAAAAGCCAGAAGTCAAGGAGTTCAGAGTCAAGGTTCCCAACTCTTAAATGACAGAGGGCAGTATTATCAGAATTACAATAGAGTCTTTAATTATATTATCATGTAATAGACTAATTTGGCCACTAAGTTTGGTTCAAAGAGGAATTACTGACACTAAATATGACCAACCACAGTAAACCCAGATAGGCAACAACAGTGAGCAGCCTGCTCTTGCAGATGGGAACACTAAAGAGTCACAGAATGCACAGAGTTGGAGTGACCTTTCTTCTCTTGCATCATAGCATATTTGGCAAATGCTACTTCCTACATTGGTTCTGGCTCTTGGGAATAGTGGTGCAGTTTAGTTCTTTATTCTTAGCAGTATCGTATGGGAAATCTTCCTGAAAAGCTGAAGCAGATACCTTAAACATGTATTTGTCCATATGTAAGGTTCTATTTCCGAAAGAGCATTTCCACATAAAGAACTGTAAGGAATGACTGAGGATTCCTATAAATTGTGTAATTGTTTGGGATGATCCTTTTTCTAAGAAAGCTCTCTCTTGGCTCTTACAGAGATGACACATTTTGATTTCCTCACTAGTGAAACTAATTTAAAATGTCACAAAGCTAAAACATTTTTTCAAGGAGTACAGAAAAAATGCATGGGGCCATCCGCAGTTTCAAGGCTCAGTTTATACACTTATTTTTATTTAGATACAAGAGAATAAAACACAAAAGGAGCCAACAGAATCCAGAGAGCCAATTCTCCCTTTGAAGATACAACTGAATTAGGGATATTTCTTTAGGACAAAAGCAGGAGGATTGATCTCCCATATAAGAGAAGAGGTGATCTTATCTCTTCCACCCTTTATAGGAGAGCAAGAGAAGCTTTCTGGTATTCTTGGGAGGTCTGGCAGATTTACATTTTTGGCTTAGATGAGTTTGCAACTTCCCAGCATCACACTGATATTCGAGATTCTACAACCACACACACTAATTTTCTTCCTGCAAAATCAGATGGCATGTGAAAGCAGAAAGTAATCATAATAGTGGATCCAGAAACATATCATTCACAGTATGTTTGATCTACATAAAATGGGCATTAGCTTAATAATTCTCTGACTTATTAAGCAGTTTTCTTTCAGTGATTTCAAAGCACTTTCCCAGGATTAATTACTGTAAATACAATTCCCAGAGCAGGCTTGTGAGGTACAAAAGCGCTATAGCTACTTTACGATTGAATTAACTATCTGAATAAGTCAATATCAGGAGTTCAAAAACAAACTCCTTCAAATATGGAGAGGTGTGGAGAAGGTAGTTTGGAGTCAAATCACCAGATTGAGACCTATGCCTACTGCTTTGGTTCCCAAGCACATGCACAGCAGAAAGGTTTATTTCCTGATTCAGATTTGGGTGTGGCCAAAATCTAGGAAATACAGTTGATCTCTCAAAAGTGCAGCTAAGTAAGATGCTGGAATTCTCACAAGTTCAAGTGGTCTTGCAAGTTTCCCACTATTTCAGGTCACTCTCTTACAAAAATTTCTTTCCCAGACAAATTGTGCAAATTAGACTAATGTTTCTGTGCAGCAGTGTCCTGTGGTCCATTACTACTTGCAGTACTAGGTTTGAACTGAGGGTTCTAGAACCAGCTCAGCTCAGCTCAGTGTTGCTGGGGTCAGGCAAGAAGGAGGAATGACTGGGGCAGCCAGGAAATGGGCTGACAGTATTTCTCAGAGGTAGCCACCGCCTGAAGGTCTTCCAAGGTGGGAAAGGGTGCTACCACCTTCCCTCTAGCTAGGAGTTAAATTCCTCCTCTGGCACTGCTTCCCTTGTGGGCACAGAGGGATGCACTCTCCTCCGCCAGCAATGTGAGGCAAGCCTATTTTCTAATTAGACTCCACAGCACTCATGTGAGGTAGGTAAATAAGTGTAATCCTTCTGCCAGGTGTTATTGGCAGCAACGAGGGCTAAGTTCAATTAGCTAGGGGTCCCTCTTAAAACTAACACAGTGCGATCACTGGCAACAGCCTCCATCTAGAATTTCTGGGATCACTAGATGCTTTCTCTGGGTACCCCTTACTAGATAATACTTTCCCCTCTCAAGCGCTGAGTGTGCATGTGTGAAACTGCTGCAAAAGAGGTTTGTTGCCCCTTCTTGTCAGCCAAAGATGGGAGAGATGCTGGCAGCAAATGATCTACTGTTCTGATCTCTCTGATGAGCAGGTTGTACAGAGAATTAGTTGCATAAGCAGCAAAAACAGGTTCCTATTCAGTAATTAAATTTGGAATCTTTCACTTCTGGGTCGCTGGCTCAGCTCCAGCTCAGCTGGGAAGTGGCTGAAAGTTGTTCATACCTGATGAGTGTTTGGTTGCCAATATTAAATGTGTTGATCATTTCAGTCCAGTTGCTAATAAGCAAATGATCACCTCCCACAAACTGTCATCCAGCTAAACAATTTCTTTATTATTAATAGTTTATTATTCTTTGACACTGCCAATGGAGATATTCTATTGGTTAGAGCAGGGAACCAGGATTCGCTATTTCTATTGCCAGGTTGGCACAGTCTTCCTGAATGACCTTGGTTAAATCATGTAACCTGTAAATCAAGTTAACTAGCTTCACTCATGTCTGAAATAGTTATATTCAGCTCTTGCATAGTGATCCTGCAAGCTGTATGGCAAGGGTTAATAGATTAATGGTTGCAAAATTTTGAAGCTCCTTTTATCAATGGGGCTCGTTAAGCACAAAGCATGATTATTTATTGGCACCATTTGAAAATACAGAAATTTAGATGCTAGTTTATCTTTCAAGTTTCATCCATGACTGAAGTTCTCTCACTCAATCATTCCTCAGCATGGAGGCTCCTTCTTGTGAATGTGAAACAATAATACACCAAATGTGTTATCAAGGGACTATTATACATACCATGATCATTAACTGTAAGATGTCTCTTTCATAATGTTTCACTACTTGCCTGACAGGATAAGGAAAACAGGAACGACAAGGAGATGAAGTTACTGATAAGCATGGGAAGAAGAGAGGATATCTAACTAAGCTTGAATTTTAGATGTTTCCACATCATGCTGGCATCGTCAAGAACCACTGGGGCTATCACACAATTACTGTTGTTTTAGAGCACTGATCTGAATAAAAAACAACAACAAAAGCCACGCTTAAGTAATGTTATGATTGTTACAGATGCCACAAAGTGCTAAGAAATGTGAAGAAAGGGTTGATAATCTGTTGATGGAAAGAATTTAACTCCTACTTACCCAGAACTTGCCTCCATGAATAAAGCACCTTTAATGATGAGATAGAAAGCAGAGAAGACATACCTCAATGGAAAGAGAGCAGGGAGAACTGTCTTGTTATTGTGACACAGAATGAGTCATTTGAATTCTATGCCTCAGTTTCCACATCTTCAAAATGGGGATCTGCCTCACTGGGTGTTGTAAGGCTACATTCAATAGTGCTTGCACAAGAAGAAAGATGTTCTTGTGGTCAAGATACTCAACTGGGACTCAGGACTTTGCGGTTCACCCTGCTACTTTCTGTGGGATGTTGGGCAAGTGACTTAAGGTAAAATCCTGGCCCCACTAAAGTCAATGGGAATTTTGCCACTGACTTTAATGGGACAAGAATTTCACGTCATCTCTTTGTGCCTCAGTTCCTTATCTCTAATATAGGGACAACAGTACTTCTCTTGTCTGTTTTGTCTATTTGGATTGTAAGCTCTTTGGGGCAGGAGCTGCCTCTCACTATGTGCATATACAATGTTTAGCACACTGAGGCCCCAGTCTCAGATGAGGTCTCTGTGGACCACTCTAACACAAATAACAGGAGTAATTGTAAAGTGCTTTGAAGCCTCCAGAGAAAGTGGTGTATACACAACTCGCTGCACATTTTTCCTTCATATTGCAAAGGTTTCTGTTGTTCTAATGGACTGCTTCATTCTTCAATATGGTCAGAAAAAAGATCCTGTGCTCTTGAACGCTGAAGATAGCTGTCAGCACCCACCATATCAGCAAAGATCCTAAAGACCTGATTGAAAGCCCACTGAAATCAGTAGAACCCTCCACTGCTTTCCATGGGCTTGGGATCATGCCAGGAACAGCTCTGCTATCTAAGTAAGGTAGTTGTTGGCTCCAGAAAAATGTTATTATTGATAAACTCACACATTGATAGTAATCTTCTGAAGCAGGTTTGTAACAACAAACTCTGAGTCATACACTGAGGTATATACACTGAGTGAAATGAAAAGGAAATTGGGTAAATATTTATGTTAGTTAATTGTGTTTATGTTAAAAAGTTACAGTGTTTGTTTAATGTCTTTGCAAAATCTGTAAACTTGGCTTCTGGATAAAGGCCTTCACAATAATGTTTAGTGTTACTGCCACGCGAACCTGTCATTCACTTGTAACACTTCTGTGGAAAAACCTATGACTATTGCTCTCTCAAGTATCCTCACACAATGGGACAGTACCTTATAGGTGCTTTGCAACAGCCATTGGAGCAGTTCAAATGGTTCCATACAAGCAGGAAGGGGAGTTTTAGTTTTATTCAGCCGACTGTTCTATTATTCTACCCTTACATCTTCATTGCTCCCAAAGGGCTTTTTATACAGAAAGGAAGTGAAAGCCTGACTAGATTTGATTTTCCACTGATTTGCAAATCCTTTCCTTGGGACCCCTCTAACTCTGGCAAGACAGGCAAGGGTAACAATCATGCTAAAGCAAATTTTCAGCTAGAGATGGGCTGGACTTCACCAATTTACACCAGCAGAGAATTTGGCCCAAGATGTTTGAATCTAGATTAGACTGAGATTAGGATTTGGAATGGAAGCAAGCAAAGGATTAAATGGCACTGAAATTCATGACCTGTTTCTAATGTTCCAAGTTCCATTGAAGTCTATGGGAATCTTTCCATGGATTTTAGTAAGACTGGATCAGGCCTTAAACACTCAGGAGTCAAGAGAAAAGGCATGACAACTTTATTAACTGAATGAGCACCTTGTTCAGTTTGACTCCACTCAGTCTTCTGGATGGAGCTAGCTCAGAATTGGCATTGTTTATATATTAGTATAGATACTCCCATATTAAAATCCCTTGCCTAAGCATTCCCATACTAGAAACTTGATAAAACTTATTCTTACACTGTTTTCATGAGATTCTGGAGGAGAATGGTAAAAATCTCATGAGGTCAACTTTTCTCACTACTCATCCACCATCTATCTCTCTCTCCTTCCAGCACATGCTTCTGTTTCTTGACAGTATTCACCATTAAAATATTAAGATTCTGTCTTTGGGAACAGCTAATGCTAACAAAACTTTCACAGGATTCCCTATACTTGGTAATATTATAGTTACTTGCAAAGGCATTTGCAAAAATTGCACTAGCTGTAATCATGTAGCAATAGATTGTTTCCTTAGTAACTTGAAAGACAACTCTCTATTCCTTACTATTTCTTATTACAGTCCAGTTTGCTACTGCACTTGTTCTGTACATAGATCCTGATCCAGCAAAGCATTTAAGCACATGTACACCTTTAAGCATGTGCGTACTCTTCATGAAATTCAATAGGACTGTGTACATGCTTGAAGTTAAATGCATGCTTCAACACTTTCCTGGATTGGAGCCTTGTTCCACTGACATCCAGTGTAAATTGTGAATAAGTAACCAGTGTAGAATACGCCTTGGAAATTCACGAGGATCAAAATGAATTTTGACCTTTCTGCGCACATAAGAATGCTTTATTTATTAAAAAGTCCATCATATTTTCTGTATATTCTTCCACAAGAAGAAGAATTTAATGGTGAGAACAAGCTGACATTGTTGAGGTTTGGCCTTAGAATGCAAGATAAATTTCAAATTCTTTATATCAATTGTTTTTAATAAGAAATGTAAACGAGCTGGATCATTTTGCAGTGTCCTGGAACAGGGCCTTCCATTAATAATGATACGGCAGTCAGGGATTTACATAGTTGGTAGATCAAAAGTATTTTCTCACACCACCACGTCTCATTTTGAACGAGGACTATCATGGATTATGAAAGACTGATTTAAATTGGGCTTTAAGGTCACCGCCATTTAATCTCACTCTTATCCCATTATAGAAAATCAGGCAATAACAATATTTGAATGATAACATTTATAGTACAAACTTGAAAAAAGCTGACTGTCCATCACTTTAAATTAAAAGTAAACTTACCAAGATGTTAGTACTGAAATTAGTACAGAGAACCTATAACTAAAGGATTGTTTATGAGTAAGGCTGTAGACTGGGGCTCAGGAGATTTGGGATCAAATGTTGACATTGCCACAGACTTTCTTTGTAGCCTGGGCCAAGGCATTTAGAGTGCTTTTTTCAAAAGTACTTAATAGCTAGAATTTTAAAGGTATTGAGGTACCTAAAGATACAGATAGGGCACCTAATGGGATTTTTAAAAGCACCATGGCACCTAACTCCCATGGTTACTTAGGTGGCTTTGAAAATTCTACTAAGAGCCTATCTGCATCTTTAGGCAACTAAATAGCTTAAAAAATCTGCTTCTCAATAACTTAGGAGCCAATGTCCCATTTTCAGAAGTGACAAGCAGTTAGGAGCCTCATTGAGAGTCAGTTGGATTTAGGTTCCAAAGTACCTAATCATTTTTGAAAGTGGGACCTAGATTTGTTTGAAAATTGTACCCTTGATCTGTCTGTGCCTCAATTCCCTTCTGCAAAATGGGGATCTTACTACTTTGTCTTTTGTATGTAGTTTCTAAGCTCTTAAGGGCAAAAATATCTGTTACTATAATAATGTACAGCACCTAGCCCAACGGGACTATAATTAAGTCAATGACTACTTATGTTCTTAAAGTTAGGTACATGCTTAAGTTCTTTCCTGAATCAGGGCCATAGTACTTACTGCTAAGAGGTGCCCTGTTGATTTCTATGGGACTATGCAGGGTAGTAAATTTGCAGGACTGGGTCCTGAGTGACCAGTGAAAATCAAACGTGTCTACAACCAGCACTTTGCTCTTGCAAACTCCCTCTTCCCCAACAGTACTTTTAAGATTTTAATTGATTAGGACCGAAACAAACTGCAACTAGGCAGTTGAAGTAATGGATAATCTCCTAATATATGGCATCGATATTGCTGCCCCCTTTGGGATTAAGAACAACAAAGCACTGAGGGATACAGGAAGATGTAGTCTGTCAAAGCAAGAAGTCAGGTCACACCATAAGAGTGACTAGTGAAGATGCTGGAAGGTGACAGTACATGGAGGCAGCTTCCACAGCATACTTGAGAAAAGTTACAGATCCCGTGGCTTGGTAAATGTCAGCACCAAAGTCAGCATTCTACTAAGAACTAAATATCCACCAAAAGGAATTTCATAGATCTTGCGTTACTGAAGACTCCACAGCTTTCCTTCTTGGATGGTTTTTCTAAAAGTGTTTTTTTTAATCACACATTTGCAGGAATTTAGGGTCACATCTTACAAACACTCACTACCAGGCCTTGTGCTTACTAGTATGAATAGTTCCAGTGACTATCCCGTAATGCCAGGATAGTCAATAGGCGGACCATGACCCAAATCCAGACCGCCAGACATTTTTGAACAGACTCCAAAATCTTTTTATTTACTTATTATCAGTAGTGTTATTTTTTATTATTTTCTCTGGAGTCTGGACCTTGACTATACCTTGGACAGGAAATTTGGACCCTAAAAACAATAACTGACTACCCCTACCGTTATGAGTCCAATGGAATGTGCATTTCCAGTAGTAATGTAAAAACATGGCAGCCACTAACCATCTGAAGTATTCACAGGTAGATCAGGAATTTTGAGAGGCCACACCATGAGTGTACAAACAGGAAAATACTAAAGTATCCAAAAACTTTAGGTTTTAAAAGGTGCTGCATAATTACTCTTGTGCCCACAAGCCTCAGCATTATTTCTCTGCCAGTTTAGGTTGTCCTTAGATTGCCTAATGAGAGAAGTGAGAGTAATCTGTCTCAGAGGACACATCTCAGAGGTTGTCTCTAAAGGGATGCTGAAAGAGGCAGATGTTTTCCATCATCCACTGTTGAGACAGTAGTAATATTCCCTCACCATCCACATGTTCTCTATAATAATTACACACTGCCTTCAAATGGGTGCTAGAGCCTATAATGAGTCAAATTTCATCTTGTTGACACAACCAATTCTCCTCTTGAAGCACATAGCCACTGTAATTTCCATTAGAATTAGTGTCTATTGATTGGAGTTTTATGTTACAAGGAAGGAAAGGATGTAAATGAATTACATTTTTAACATGGGAACCATGAGGTTTCTGCATATCATGGGCCACAGTGAACTTCTCTCAACCTGTGTGTGTGCAAGAAAGCGGATGCTCAATGCATGGCTCTCCTCCGGATCCTGCAGTGTGTATGTGTGGGTGGCTATGGTAGTAAGAGGGAGAAGGGGAGGGCTGGAGTGAGCCACATGCAGTACTATCCCACTGGCCTTGGACACTTGTCTCCACAGCCTCCAGGCTCTGTACACTGGGTGAGGTGGGACATGAGTCATCATTTCACCAATCTCAAAGAAAATTTGGCAAAATGTTAAATGCAGTTTAAAGCTACATTAAACTATTCTGAATGTAGAGCCCTCTCTGTCTTGTGAAGAAAGGAGCAAGCACAGGAGTCCCTAGGGAGCTGGCGTATGGTCAGGGAATCCCAGAGCCAAAGCGGAGGTACAAGGAATCTGAGCCGTGCCCTGTGGTGGATCTTCTGGGTTTGGAATCCCTTGCTTATTTTGCTGGTGGAGGGATAACCCCCTTACCCCTCAATTCTACAAAATAATGGTTTTGGAGAAAACTCACTGTGGGGAACTTTATGGAGGCTTTCTATAGTAGGGGGAATTAAAATAACTACAGGCCCCATTTTCAGACATGCTCAGCACCTACAAATGGAGCAAGATTTTTGGCAGAGCACAGCTCCTATTTAGGCTCCGGAATAAATGGTTAAGAGATTTTAAATGGCTCAGCAGCATATTGGGTGCTCAGCATTGAAAATCTGGCCATAAGTGTCACAAAGCGGGCAGCTGTGTATGGAACACTTTAGAAAAGCTGGCCCCACATGTTAATATAGTATCTACTTGATACTGTAGAAATGCTTCACAGGAACTATTATTTTTACTGATATTTTTTATTTAACATACTGTTTTTATTGATTGAGTGGTTTCATCATCAAAAGGCACCTGAGAAGCCACAATAGTTTTCAGAAAGTTAAAATAAAGCTTCACCCAGTGGTCCAGGAGCACAGGACTTTTATTTTTTTGAAGACAGCGACAGGTAAACAATGCATGTTGGGTAGGGAGGTAGACACTCCACAGCATGTATTCAGGGAGGCAGTTCTGATAGCAACAGCCATGGTTCAGTAACCAAGGAGTTTCATTATGGGCTAATGATCTTCTACATTTCAGCTTAATAAAGCAAAATCATTTTTCAATGAATGAACAAAACTATTTGAAACCACTGCCCTGAATATTTCTTCACTCAAGTAGCCTAAAAAATGACCAAATTTCTCACCAGCTATTGGCCAAAGAGTCCCAGATAAATATGAATTAGAGGCCCACCCCTATGCTTTCTCTCAACTCTCATTTGTCTTTTATGCTTAGCAAGCACATGCTATTCTCAGTTTGCCTATTGAAAGAGAGCAGACCATTTGTCAGGGACCTCTGTACCCTGTATGACCTGCAAATCTATGATAGCATTTACAGGAAGCCTGTAATGGAGGAAAAGGAAGCATCTAATAAGGTACTAAGTTAGTGTCAGTCTCTTTCCTTGGAGAAGGCTAACACCTCAAGGAGACTTAACTTATGCTCAGCAGAGAGGCTCAGTGGATCTATGATCCCACATATGACGATGGGAGTTTTCCCATTGATTTCACTGTTCCAAAGAAAAGAGGAAACATTTTACAAATGGTGGTGTGCATACATGAATACCAGCTCCTTTAACTAATAATTGATGTCTTATCGCTCTCCACAGTTAATCCTCATATCCTGTCACATACGCTATATGACAATTGTAAATCAAAACCTGTAAATATTTTTTGTAAATCCCAAAAAAGGTCATTTTCCTTGCTACTTAAATGTCCCAACTAGCAAGTTCTCCCTTGTACGATGCATTACCCCCAATAAATTGACATAGATTTCTTACAGTTGCACATAAATACAGTGCTTTTTCCTTTTTTAATAAAACTAGACAATTATAAAACAGAACCAAAGCAAATCTATGTTAAAAGAATGCTATTGTGGTTGCAAAATCAAGCTGTCAACAGTTAGATAGTTTTGCAAATTCACAGTGGCAGAGCTACTGATTTTAATTTTCCCTTTCATCACTCAAATTCTCCTAAATTGGAGACGTTTCAAAAAGTTAGAGTAGCAAAAGAAAAATGGGGAAATTTTTTTAAAAAAAACCCACCTGTAGACATAATTTATTTTATTGTACTCAGTGGTGGAAAGGCTTGGGAGAACAACATTTGAAAGTTCAAAATTCTGAAGATTCAACAAAAACAAAAAAAAAATCACAAAAAATTTGAAAAACCCCCAAACAGATGGTTCAATTTCAAATACTCTGAAACAAACTTTGACATTTTCAAAATTTTCCATAATTTTTTTTTCCTTTTTTTTAAACAGTTCTATTACTGAGGCTGCTGGATATAGGACTACTGCTTAATTTGCTCTAAAAGCTGGAAAGAAGATAGTGAATGAAGCAGGGGCCTACAGGAAGAGAAAGTATGGTCTTGTTATTAAGGCAGCTAAATGCCACCCAGAACTGGCTTCTACCTTGCCTCTGCTCCTTTGAGATTCTGGGCAAGTCTCAAACCATGGTTTTCACCTGGCATAGGTGGGCTGGCCTAGCAGTCACAGCTTGGCTGGGATCTGCATGTCAGGGACAGTAGTCACTGAGCAGGAGTCAGAGGGATTTCAAGAGCCAGGTTCAGTAAGCAGTAAGCCAGGTTCAGAGTCAAGCCGGGGTCAGAGACCAGAGATAGCACCAGGCCAGAGTCAGGCTTAGATCAGAGATCAGGAGACAAGGCAAAGTCTGGAGTCACAGCAGGCCAAAATCTGTGTGGTTGCCCAGACATCTTCCGGGTGCAACCCCTAGCGTTAAATAGGGCACCTAGACAATCAGAGGGCCACAGGGTACATTTACTCTCAATCTCTTGGGAAGTACTACATGCGGCACGTACTCTCCACAGGGCTTTCTGGGTGTAGCTCTGCATAGCATCCTGTTGGCACTGTAGGAACATCAGCCAATCTAGACTCTGCTGGACCCAGCTTTTAGTCCACAGACTCTTACATGGGGTCACTGAATTACCATTTCAAAAGAAAATTGAGGGCTGGATGGATAAGAAAGCTGATTTCTCAGGGACATATAGTCTTCTGGAACACAACTTTGTTTCCTCCTCCTGTTTCTTTCTTAGCACCTCTTTTAATTTTCAAAAGGTTAATGAGTCCTCTGCATTGCTTACAGCCCCTTTCATGTCTATTTCAATAGGAGGGCAGAGTCACTTTGTTGCATTAAAGTTTCTACCTACCTGCACTGGGAGCCCAATTTTCACTAGTCTGACATTTTGTGTGTGAGTGTGGTGATGGTGGGGTGTTTATAGACAAATCCCTACTTAACCAAAAATCTTATTTTTTGGCCATGCATGATCCTAATAAAAAAAAAGGAGAGAGGGAGCTGTCATGTTCACACAGTTCCCTGATCGATCCAACTGGGAAAGGACAAGCATTGCTTTTATTTTAAAAGGGTCATAAGATGTGTTTAATTTGGTTCTGTAGTTATTTGTTCAGTATGCAGTGCAAATTTTCCTGGCTAGAGACATGGGATATGGTAAACCTTTGCCTGGATCAATGTCCAACCTCTTTTAAGTTATTGAGAAAGTCACTCTCTCGTAAAGTTCAGACCTGCCAGACTCAATAACTCTACAAAAACGTTCAGATGAAAATTGCTTCAAGCAATCCTAGTAGAAAGCCAGCACCTCACCCCTAGTTTAAAGTTATGATCCTTATCATAATTAATTCAATAAAGAAGTAATGTACTTCAACCTAGGCATAAAGAATAATTTTCTATCCTGACTGGTATAAACTTTCAGCTAGGGACATTTAAACTCTGGACGTGATCTCTTACTGCAAATAATAAATTACAGACCCAGAGCCGGCAGGTTATAGCTGAAGCTGAACCTTTTAAAATATGTTGCTAAGTATGAGAGGAAAACGTAGATTATGTAGTTGTGATAAATTGCATAATGCTATTTATAAACATAGCAGAAATTGTTTCTCCACTGATAAATTAAACAGTAATAGCTTGTTTTTAAGCTTTGAACAAGTTGAAAAGCAGTTCATATGATACTCATAAGCAGACATACCATCCATCATGAATTTAAAATCAATTTCCCTCTGTCATTGAAACGTAGGATTATTTCAGTGTCAAAATAGACTAACACTTTTTCAGCTAGAAATATTTGTTTGAAAGATCTAGATAACATTTTTTTAAGTATCATGTTTTCCAAGTCATCTCACTTTTCTCCTCTTGTTGTTTTGCAGTGTTATTCTGTGGGTTTAACTTTTCCTTTGAAATATGGAGTTGATCCTGCTATGCGCCTGTCCTGCAGGGCACTCAACACTTCCGGGGATCAGGCCATTGACTTTTGGATATGTACATAGCGACACCACATATCTATGTGAAGATATCAGAATTTTATTTCTGGATAAACTATGTGCACATACAACATTAGGCATGTAAGCAAACACACAGATGAAAAATTAATGCTATACATTAATACTATATTAGTTGATCATGCATTTAGTGATATTTCTGCACATGTTGTTAGAAACAAAAAGCATTTAGCACTTAGTGAAAAAGATATAATGAGCCTGATTCTACTCTCACTTATATTGTGTTCACAAAGGTATAACTCCATTAATTTTATAGAAAATTCTTGATTTTTATTGGTGTGAGGGGAAAGTAAGCCCAGTGACTGAATGCAGAAATATAAGGTAGATTTCATTTGGACACTTAACTAACTGCTTTTTTTCTGGTCTGTTGGCTTAAATTAAAGCAAATCTCTATGTCTTTAAATTGACAGTAAGCATGCAACGGAAAAAAAAGTGTGTATTTCTTTAAAGTTTAGCTTTCTATTTTATCATCTCATCTTACATTCTATCCCACTGCATTAAGTTATTTCTGTGCTGCATTGTGACATAACTTGTTACAGTGTTAACAATTCCAAAACATGCAAATTGCTTTCCAATACATCTTATCCAAAACAAAAAGCCCATTCTAACTAATTTATTTTGAATATTCCTGGATAATCGCTATCAAATGTACCTGAAACACACTTTATTTACTACTTATAAAAATCTTATTTGTATATTATAATATCCATTATTTGTATTATCTCCATCTATACCTATCCAGATTAATTCTTTCTCTAAAAATATACAGAATAGAATGTCTATATAGAAGCAAAATATGTTAGGTTCTAATTTTAAAATAATTAAATGCAGTGAATCATTTAAGTATCTAAACCTTGTAATAATATTAGGTTACATTTGTGCCTTAATACTTCTATAACAGTCAGGTACAAAGATACCTTAAAATTACTATTATAGATACAGTACATAAGAACACATATGATGCTTGATTCTGCAAACATTTATCCATGTGAAAAATTCCAGTCAGTGGGATAATATGTGTTTAAGGAATTCTTTCATGCACGGGTGCTGGAACAATTTGTGTAGCGGAGGAGCTGAAAGCCACTGAACCAAATTGTAAACGCTGTATATGATGGAAGCCACCTCAAGCCACGGGTTGAGGCAGCACCTCCAGCACCCCTATTTCCAGCATCTGTGATTTCCTGAGTAAGAATTTGCTCATATACAATACCGAGAACAGTAATGTTATAAAAGGTATTTTTACCAGTTTTTTAATAGGATTTAAATACAATGGCGTTCACTATATTTTATGATTGTTGGCAATTGTCGTCACAGGCTTGGTAGGCTATTTTTAAGGATATTTTGATATCATTTAATTTTAATTTTTTCTCTTAGCAGTTCTGTCAGTCATGTGTTATGGGCAGGTCCATACAATCTTACTCACACAAACAGTCCTTATCCAATCATGTGAATAGTCCACATAACATACAATAGCTATGATTTTTCACATGAGTAATTGCTTACAGGATTAGGTTCAGATAATGTAAATATACTATTCAGCGTTGGCAAATATTTTAAAGATAATAATGTTCTGATTTCAGGTTCTTTTACTCTGACATTGGTTCCTGTTGAGAAGTGAAATAAATGTAAGTGTATATTTTATTACACACACACACACTGCAAAATATTATTCAGCAATTAAACATTTAGAAGTCAAAATGAGTGCTCAGTTATTTACAGTACACATATAACAACACAAGACAACAAACTGGAGATTGGTTGCTGTTACAACAAATGCATTTTAGTCAGAATGTTTGACCAACACTTGCAACCCTGCACCCCCAACCCCTTTGAGTCTCCCTTGGATTGATTAAATTGGCTCAAGATGACACCAATAATTGGCTCAAGATGCCGCTTCAACAGACCCAATGATCCATATCTTTGCATTCCCTAAAATCAGTCCTTTCAGCTCTGTGTTAGATTTAGGATGGTTTACATTGGCTCTGTCACAAACATTTTAATAAAGTCCCAGAGAAACCTCAAACTGGTGACATCATTGGATGGTGTTAAAAAAAAAGTTCCATTTAGTGGGTTAGCTGTTAGAATCTGGTCAGAATCTCTTTTTGCTATATTTTGTCATTCCCTTATAATAATCTGCAAATAAGGACCATAATATTAAAAATGAGAATGTCGGCTAATAAGGAGAAAGACATTCTAAATGGTTTGACATCAAGTAGCAAAATGAAAAACAAACAGTTATTGTATCCTAAGGCTAAGGGGTGTTAAGTGTTGGGTGTGTTACTTTTTTAGGTATTAGATAGATAAATTGTACTGAAAAACACTGCCTGTTCTCATGAGACTATTCTATAAACTGAGCACAGAGTAACATTATCAGACTCATCAAAAGGGATAATGTTCATTAAACCGTTTTTTGAACGTAAATTGAAAACCCACTAGTGAGTGCTAAGCCTGTAACCATCTAGACTCAGTTAATACAATTTGGGCCTGACTCTCCTCTGGCTTAACAGAGGTGTAAAGTATAGCAGTTCCACTGAAGTCAGTGGAATAATCCCAGTGTAAAATATGTCAGAACCAGATAAGAATCAGGCCCCTAATCTTTTACCATTGTCTCTTCCATCTGTGGCTTTTTAAAAATTAGCGTTTTCTATTGTTAACTTTCAATGGCACAAAGACAGGAGTCATTAAAGAGCACCATGATGCAGGCACTCTTGTTATCTGATATCTAGTCTCCTAGAGCTTTCCAGTTTTTGAGCTTAAACAGATGACAGTCCCTGTGTCATCAGATGTTATTACTTAATTACTTCTTGCAATGGACTTTACATAAAGGTTACTCTGAGTATTTTTTTCCACAACACATTGGAAAATTTGACATGCTTTTCTTTGTCAAACTGCAGGGCTGATTTCACATCCAGTATTGCCTCAGAATCATCCATAAAAATATGGAAATCACTAGTAATTTAGAGACAAAGTCTGCTCTCAGTTAAAGCCAGAGTAACAGCCCAAGTTTGCAAAGTACCCAATGCATCCTCTGATTAATAATTATTATTTATATCACAGTAGCATCTTGAGGCCCCAACCAAGATCCATTGTGTTCGGTGCTGTACAAACACATCACAAGAGTGGTCCCTGCCTTGGAGAGCTTGCAATCCAGATAAGACATACAAAGAGTAGAAGGAGAACCAGAAGCAAAGGGACTTGCCCAAGGTCACACAGTGACAAAGCCAGTATGAGATCACCGGTTTCCTGACTCGTAGTCCAGCATCCTATTCACTACACCCCACTGCAGATTTCCTGATTCACTCTATCTATCAGACATTATTACCCCTCCAGAAGTAGCGGGCACTTAACACCTTTCATAGATGCTCAGTTCCTTTCAAGATTGTGCCCTAAATCCATTCAAGTCAATTGAATTACTCTAGACTTGCACTGATGGAACTGTGAGTGTGGCCTTTAGTTTTATTACAGCTGAAGGTCATGATAAAGCCAAACGCAACATTGGTCTCTATTATGTGTGAGATATTTTAAGCTTGTGAGGGTTCTCCCCAACCCCTTTTACAAAATAAATGATTGGGTCTGGATTCTCAGCTAGTGTAAATCAGTGTAGCCCCATTGATATACTAGATTCACACTTGTCACCAAAAAAACCAGGGAGGCCTTCTGATCATTATAGCAAATTTTAGTTTCCCTCAAAATTAAATACAAATAAAGCAGCCTATCAAAAGAAAGAAATATTTATTTTTAACACTTTAGTTGAAGCATGATACCATTTCTTAACTAGCTGAAAAAATAAACAGACTTTCAAAACTAAATCAACTTTTTCATCAGCTGTAGCATCAACGGTCAATATTAAATGAGCATATTAACAATGCTGTTCAAAAGGACACTAATATATTTTAAAGTAAATACTGTTCATTCTGTTCCTCCTGTTCTGTTCCATTCCTAATAGATTTCACAGCAGGGAGATCAAAATATAGCAGTTGCTTTAAGACAAAAATCTCTTTTTGGAAAGCTATTTCTTTTAAATGTAACCAAAAGTCTTATTTTTTAAAAGATTTTTTAAAACATTAGTCTAATTGCAAACATATTTCCAAAATAAAATAAAAAAGGTGATTTTCAGGTTTCAATATGTAACAACTTTTTAAATTATCCAATACGCTCTCTTGATTCTGTACAAATGTTCCCTTCCTTCAAAGAGACAAAAAAGCATGTACTGCCAGATCTGATTGTATGTAGAGAGTGGATCTGATCCCCTTGTCACTAAGGTTACTAATCAAATTTCCATCCAATATGCTCATGCAGGATTTCCTGATCAAACACTTAAATCTGCCCCTTCTGCACCCCCATTAGCTAACATGTTTTATATGTAGCGGGGTCATCAAAAGTGTAATTCCCTTAAAGAAACCTAATCCTGCACTCTTGTCAACTAGCAGATAGCTAATAATGCTTTCTATCCTATATTTTTCTAACATCAATAGCATACCAGAAATTAAGATCTTATTTTAATCTCACAACAGATGTTTAAAACACAAGGTATCCCATATGTACAGTAAGTGTATTTAAAAACAGCCAGGTGAAGAAATATGGAAGTTTCATCTGAAATTAAATTGTTTTCCCCAGGATAACATAAAATAGATTTAGTTTCAGCTGACAATGGAAAACATGAATAACTTGTATAGTCTAAAAAGGGGTATAATTTTGTAGACATCAGTATTATTTCACTGTTGAACAAGGTGATAGATGAAGAGAACCTGAGGCAGGTTCCGCAAACAGAGTCATTCTGAAATCCTGTTGAAGGTTACACAGTGGAACAGATTTCCTTCAGTTCAACCCTTGCAACACATACATACCCATATGCACACAAACATACATGCATTTATATATGAATGACACATGTGACCTACCTGAATTGTATATTTGATCGATTTTTATGTTACAGCATTCTATCTGCTTCATGCTGATAAATAAAGCTTTAAAGAAAATAAGAAAATTATGACCAATATTTAAAAATAACTCAAATACAAATGCTACCTAATGAAGCTGTTTTTCATTCTTGAAACCACTTCATTTTTTATTTTTAAAAAAGCCTCTGAAGATGTGGCATGAGTTTTCTTGGTTATTGCTTTTCTTTATTAATAAGTTGAATATGGCTTTCATTAAAAAAATTAACTTCTCTGATGATCCTTTTTTGAGGTCTGTGTGTATTTTTATTTTTAAAAAAAACCAAGTAATGGTCACAATCAGACTGGGACAAGTGGGTCAGGAAATTTAACTTGACTTGTCCAACCCTGGTCTGAATCTATAAGGTCTACAAGGCCTGAGTTTGTCAGAATTCAGTGGATTATATGCATCTGAATGGCAAAACAGATTTAAAACACTGTCCATTCTGACTTAACATTTGCCCTGAAAACTGCCAGATTTCAATTAATACAAACTCCTCTGTTGACTTTACTTTTGTATTCAGTGATTCTGGGAACCAAAAGAAATTCTTGCCTATGTATGCTCTGGCTTTAAGAATTTCCCCTAATATACACTGATTTAACTATTGTGTTAATGCATAAAGAGAGTAAAGAAAATTTAATCCTTGTGTTTTCTATCCTGGTTAATACTGCATGAAGTCACTATAAAACAGTGACATTCGTATGAATTTCCGTTGAAGAGTTTAAAAATATTTTGAGTACAACTGGATCATTTCAGCTACAGTAGGTGAAAATAAAAGTAATGATGAGAGAAGGTATTTAAGCATACAAGTAACATTTTTAAAATGTTTGATTTCAGGTTTTAATTGATTTTAAGCGACTTTATATTTAACAGAGTTAAAGAGGAAATGTATAAAGGGCTGATTTAATATACATCACTTTTTTGTTCTAAAATATCCTTAATGGAAAACAAGTGCACGTTTTAGCATTTAATGCGAATAAAATTTGATATAATGCTATCTGGGAGGCATACTGTACTGTAAAAGCATTTACAGATACCACGGGAATACCAGATATAACAACACTTTTAAACAGTCTACTTAATGTGCTAAAAATATTTTTTTTTCTTTTTTGTCAATGAGGTTTTTCAATGTTCTTCCAAATATATAGGAATGTACGCACTTTAAAAATTGAGATTATAAGTAATACATTTTTTAGGTGGAGCTTATAGATATTTAAGTGAATAGATCTGATTTTATCTTTTAAAAAATCTCTTCATAGCACAGTTTAGAGGGGATTGAGGAAAATCAACTATTTCAAACAATTCAGAAGAAGAACATGGACATTATATGTTTTCAATTGTTATGTATAAAGCACAAGTTCTGTTTACTTATAAGGTTGCAAGTTTCTCGGTTTCAATATGAATAATATCTTTTTATATCTAGTAAATATCTTTGTGATCTTTACTTTTTTCTTTAATATTCATCATTTTCAGTACATTTCTTTCAGGAGTTTTATCAAACCAGCCCAGTCATTTAAAAAAAAAAGAAAAAAAAAGATGATCTTAAACTTCCAAATCGTAATTTGAGTCTAAAAGAGAGATTTCAAACGAAAACAGCAACGAGTTATGCAAACGCAGCTGATATTGCATCATACTCCCAAATCTTCTTTAAATTAGCTCTCTGTCAAGGGGCTACATTGAAAGAAGGAGATTTTGTGTGTGTGTGTGTCAGATAAAGAAAAAAGTTGGAACAATATCAGTTTACTGCAAGATCCAAAAGATCATTTGGTTTTATTCCAAGAAGCAATGCTTTTTTTTTTAAACTGTAGCTGCACACATGTATTACTTTAATCAATTTTTTCCATACCCTTTGCAATACAACCCATTCTCTACTGATTGCAGTACCTCCAGAAACTAGATGAGTGGATCTTGTCTAAGATAATAAGCGATAGAGATGTAGAGCTCTTGTCTCACAGAAACTGTATCCATTGGATATATAAAAGAGTGCTTTGTTTCAGGAATACTTGAAGTGATTTTACTTTGTGTGGGACATGTAGAGGGGAGGGTATGAAGTGGGTATTTGGTATGCACCAAGAATTGTGTCTGTATCATAAAAACATATCGAACAAATATGAATACTGAGCACTGAGAATCATTCCTTTGGTATATCATGACAGACTGCATGCAACTCTTGTAAACATTCTATGGAGTGCAGTTAAAGAGGAAAAAAGTGAAGTTAACAGAAATGTTAAATCCTAGGATAATTCCTATTAAAACAAGAGACACAAAAATGATCTACTGCCTCTTTAGGCCTCACAAGATTTCCACATTTGCCAATGCAGCCAGCTACAAAAGACAGCCAGAACCATGAGGCCTTACATAGAGTTCAGCCAGCGTGTAAAATACAGATCAAAATGATGCATAAAGGAAAATTCTTCTGAGATTTATAGCAGCCAACTACTACACCCCTCACATGGCTACAGTGTTGTTGCTAGTTGAATTAAATGCCAGGAACACATATAGGATGTCACAGATCGACAAAAGAAGAAGGAAGTGCATTAATATTAGAATTACAGATGTGTATGCTTGTTTTGTAATGATCTGTTGATTAGATGAGTAATTTATGTCTCAATATAGCAATATACACGTTTTCCTATGCAGTTAAAGTTCAGTTAATACATAAAGATTTTCTGGTGAAACTCAGAATAGAAAACATAATAATTCATTTTAATTATTTTTAAGAATTTTATTCTTCCACTCAGTGTGCATCTTCCATAAGAGGGGAATGAAAGACGGATGCAGATTTCTGTATAATGTCATAACCTCTTTTCTCACTGGGCTTTATCTACCTACCTGTAAGTCCTCCAACACTGTAATATGTGAGCATCCCACAGGTACCAGTGAATGAATCCTCAACACCACTGTGATGCAGAGAAAGATTATCACTCTCATTTTACAAATATTGATCTCAGACATAGAAATTAAGGGACTTCTCAGGTTACACAAGAACCCTTTCACAGAGCTGGAAGCTGAAATCAGGTCTTTTGAGTTCCAGTCTAGCACCTACACCACAAGACCATCCTTCCTTTCTCAAGTTCATTTGCTTTCATTTGTCATCCTTGGAGGAGATTTGTACTGAGCAGCTTTCCATGGACACAGGAAGTCATTGTTGGTGGTACTTTGATTTTTGTGATGATCTTGGTATACCTCAGTCAGAAGTCCAGACTGAAAGGTCATAACTTCAAGAACTTCTCAGCAGCACACAAAGCACTGATGAGGAGATCACCTTTCTCAATCCTTTGTAGCCCTTTTTTAAATTTTGGGCTTATCTACACAGTGCTTTAGCCCACACAAGGGGAGGGTAAATTTTAGTCCCCACTAGCATATCACACACTAACTGGACCAGGTGGATCCTGCTGGCACACACTATAAGGTTCTCTATGACATGTTAATGTAGCATTGTTTGAAACAGGACTACATTATTGCATGCTAGGGAGCTTTTTGTCCATGCCAGCAGGGTCCACATGGGCCAGTTAGTACACGACACACTAGTGCAGACTTAAATGTATACCCCTCTGGTGTGGACTAAGCATCATGTAGACAGACCTTTAAAAAACATGGGTGCTTCTGCTTCTGCAAAATTCCTAGGTCTTCAAGGCACTTCATCCATTTAAAGCCTGAGTAATAAGAATCTAAGCAAGAGAAGTTCAAGCAAGATCGGGTGATGAAACCCAACTTCAACTCCAGGCCAGGGCAAAAATCCAACCCAGCAGCCCCTGCTCCAGTCTATGGACTAGACTAGCAAATTGCAGCCACTTGCATGCATGATCAATGCCACTGGCAGATCTGCATATATTCAGAACCTATGGTTCATTCTTCATTGAAACCCTTCATGAGTGCATATGCGGAGCTCTTATAGATATCCTTTCTACAGTGGGTGTATGGAGCACCTGCCTGCCCCTCCACCCCCAGTTTATAGCCACAGCACGAGGTACAAATGATGGGACAGGCCAGCAGAAGGCTCCCTGAATCATAGGTGATTTTTAACCAGTCTTTCAAAGATAGAGGGGGACTTTCAAAGAGGGTTAGGCCCCTACTGCCATTTATGTGAGGCCCTGGCCTATTGGGGGAAGGGCAGGGGTGGCAAAAAGGGACATTTGCTTCCCCAGTCTTCAAGGGGCACCAGTGGTCAGAAAGACTAAAATATATGCAATATGTGCAGTGTTGTTGTAGCTGTGTTGATCCCAGGATATTAGTGACACAAGGTGGGTGAGGTAATATCTTTTATTGGACCAGCTTCTGTACTCACTGTCCCAGACCTGAAGAAGAGCTTTGTGTAAGCTTGATAGCTTGTCACTTCTACCAACAGGAGATGGTCCAATAAAAGATGTTCCTTAAAAGATGTCTCTACAATAAGTACGGTTATCCGTTATATAAAACCACTGCAAAAATACTCAGAAGCAAAATTTTACTTTTAAAAACTCTTAAAATCCAAGATTTTCCTAGCACTCTATGGACTCCTGAAAGGTGGTTTGTTTTTTAATAGTGACATCCAGATCCCCCAAAATACCCACTTGCACTCTTATAATGAGATCGTAGAACCGGCCCTGATTTGTGTCTTTGAAAATTTCACACACAGATCTCTGCCTCCCATGCTTCAGAATTAACCATTTACCCTTCTATCTTTCAGACTAAATTCTACCTGCTTATCACAAGCAACATATAGTCCACATCCTGTAATTGTTTCGTAAGGCACCGAAATTGTCCTCATTCAGACATGCTGTATCGGGATCTGGGTTCTGAAAGGGTTTGAATAAATATTGTCATACCACTTCATCAGAGCAGATGGGGAAATAGAATGATACATTGCAGAATGCCACAAAACAACAATACCTTTTACATAGGCCTATGGCTGAAAAGCACTCAGATCATTTAAAAAAGATGGATAAGCATGAAAGTGGAGACCCAGAGAGTGTGCAATTTGTCCAAGGGCACCAAACTAATCAGTGACAGAATTCAGAATAGACCAAATTGAATAGACTTGACATCATAAAAAAACTCTTTTTAAACAAAATCTTTGATTCTGACATGTCATTACATGACCCAAGCAGCCAGGCCCAAGGCATTGCCTATTAAGCCTATGCCTTAATCCATCCATAGTGATACCCACTGGTAGAGACTGCCAGGGGGAGGCCGTGGAGAAGTCTTTCTTGCAATGTTCTAAGATATGGGCTTGTGATCGCAGATTGCATATAGGTCTTTGATGGTTTGGAGGGTTTTCAATGGTATAAGACCTATCTTCATGACTTTTAGGTGATTGACTCTGGCCACATTTTGGCAGAAAAGTGTTACCACAAGCTCTGGCTATATTTGGTGGTTTTCTTAAAGCTCCAGGAGTCATGTTATTACAGAAGACTCTCGGCTTTCATTTTAAAAACAAGTTTCTAGCCTTCATAGTAGAAGAGAAAAGCTAAAAAATATGAACTCTAAAGATTCAAACTATGAGGCAAGCAAACTTAAAATTAATTATTTTTGTGATTTTTAAATCAATCTGATGATTTCTTGGGGCCTAACCCATTATTTCTGAACACTTAGGGCTGGCAATACTGTGTAAGAAGAACTATACATTCCCACCAATTGTTTAAATAAATAATTAATAAACAAGTAAAGTTGAAACCATCATATCAAAATTCAGTAGTTCGTTAAATACGGTTTTCTTTGTGGGGGTAGGGAAGGAGGAAGAAGGTAAATAGTTTTAAAACAACAAACACTGGAGGAGGAGGCGGAGAATACAAAGTGCAAGGACTCTTTAAGAAGACTCAAGAAAATTAATTTTCCATGCACTCTTTCACCTGCAAATTACAGTATGTATCAGTCCCTGTTCTGTTTCTGCCTGGTTCACTTCTTGATCACACAACAGCAATATGGTAAGTATCTTTCTAACAGGGCAATGTAGGATGAAATCAATCCATTAGAAGGCTTAAAAACAATCCTTTAAAAAAGAATAAACTTCTATTTTATTGCTAATGGTGATTTCTCCTTACATTTATGCAAACACAATTCAAATAAACCTATACTAACATTTCTTCTAGTAAGTTAGAAGGGATGAAAGGTGCCAAAAAAAAAAACATAGAAGTGAATAAAAATAGAAACCAAACCCCAAAATTTCTAATTGAAAAGTAACTCAATTGTCATTTAGTGGCACTTCAGCTTCAGCAAAATAACCGTTCAAATTTGTCAGTTAATGCATGTTCCCCACTTTTGTTTTTACAACGGTTGAAATTACATTAGTCATATTAAACATTATATCTCTCCAAAAGCAACACGCCAAAAATTAGAGAAGCCTAAATTGCAAAACATATAACCAAAAAAAAAACAAAAAAAAAACCAGCTTGTTCTGCTCAGCATACACACTAATGTCAAAAATATGGCCGTGGGGTACTTATAGTTGGTTAATTTGCTGAAATTTAAAAGAAACGCTGCTGCAAAAACACAGAAAAGCACAACATTCTCTGAAAAAGTGAATGCTCACACTGCAAGGAAATTTTGCCTGAGCGATGACTGCAAGTTTGTGCCCTTGATGTATTTTTTAATCTCTTACCTCATATGAAAACAAATAAGAAACTTTGTGTGATAGCTGATGTAAGCTATTAAACTTGGATGAAACCAAAATTGCAATTAAAGGGGAAAAAAATAATACAGCCCCAGGCTTTGGCTTTTTTCTGCAGAGTTCTGTTCCCAGTTTACTGAAACTTCAGCTCCCAGGCTATAACAACTGCATCAGGAATTTCTTAGCACTAACCCCCTTACCATTCCACCCCACTAATTTCACAGAAGCTCTGAATGCTCTGATTGAAAACACTGATAAAGACCCCACACAATCTCTCTCTTCAATATAGCACTACAAAATATAAACCCAAATCTTACCAAATAACTGAGAATCTGAACTCAAACAGGGTTTGCTCCAGTTTAGGCCAAATCTATGCAGGGCTTTAAACTGAGTTTTCATCAGTTGTTTTACACACAGTTTAATGCATAAGGAATTAAAATCTAAGCAAAAAAAAAGTACCCTAATCACAAAGTGTTTGAATATGATTATTTTTTTCAAACATGACAGGATTTTGATCACAGTGTGAATGGGACCTTTGTGTTGCTATAACTACTTCAATATAGCCAGCACGGTATGACAGATTGAACACAGAGCATAAGGAGGTCTTGAATTCTGATCCCAGCTCCACTACTGATTCACTGCATGGCCCTGGGCAAGTCATTTCATCTCTTTGCTTCAGTTTCCTTCCCTGTAAAATGGGGATGATAATATTTACTAGAGCTGGCTGGAGAAAGCTAATTCCATTCCACGACAACTTCCAAGGTTTCAAACTTTGTTTCTGTTCCACATTTGGGTGCAGACAAAACCCTTCAAACATTTTAGCAAAATGGAATTGTGTCAAGGGCTGTTTTGGGATCAAAAAGGTTAGGTTTTGGGTTCAGGTCCGAGAGAGAGAGAGAGTGTTTAAGGCCAGAAGGGAACACGAGATCATAGAGTCTGACCTCTAGTATATGACAAGCCAGCAATATCACCCTGCACCCACACATTAAACCCAACAACCTCTCTCTTTCTCTTCTCAGTCAAAGTAACCAAAGATTCCACCCTAGACCTTGGAAACCTTCCAACTGAAAACTTTATGAAATTGATAATTTCCACAAATCGTCTCAGCTTCAAAGCAGCCTTTTTCAACAAAAACACATTTTGTCAAAAATGTTCCAACTCGTTCTAATGTTTACCTACATCACAGAGGTGTTGAGAGTCAGTTTTTGCGCCATGTAGAACCTTGAATAGGGAAGCACTATTTGAGTGTGGTTAGTAGTACAGATCATATGGACAGAGGGCAACCCACTACAGCTCTACGCCGTCCCCCAATTTGAATGAGATATTCATCACACAACATGCAATTCTGGTGCATAGGTTGAGTGGCCATCCAAAAACACAATAAACATTATATAGACAATACCCTGAAGTTAGAAATCATACTTATTAGTCACAGCATTTTCACTCTCTCCTTTATATGAAGATCTGCAGAGGATAGGAAGCAACCAAAGCAACATCAATATAATCCAAAAGAGATGAACATTCCCTATTGTCAATTTTACTGTCTAACAAAGTTTAACCAGCAACCTCACACAAATCAACACCATTCAGCAACAAACAAATTATTCCTGGTCCTTTGCAAAAACGGATCCCAAACTAGGGAAGGAAGAATGGGAACATGTCAGCAAGGAGTCAATATGATATGCAATGAGTACACTTTCAGTCCTAGTTTGTTTCTTCTATGTTATAGTCCTTGTCTAAAGAGCAATGTTTTGGATGGTGTTAAATTACTAGGATGCTGATGTCTAACCCCAGAATGTATATGATTTATGATAAAAAATGACTGAGGTTTGCCAGATAGAAAATGGAAGCTTCAGCTCCTTTTTTCACAACGTTATTTCTAAAATAGTTTCCCTTCTGTTAGCATGGATGGCTGGACTGAAATATGGGGAGGAAACAGCAGTTGGCCCTTTTGAAGTCTATATAGTTTATCGTGCATGCAGCAAGCAGATTTCCATCACAATCCCTCTGACCAACAATGGTGCTTACTTCATGGGAATTTTTATGGGCTTTTCCCACAAGAATGAAGTAGACTTCTTCCAAGGAGATAGGATCTTCTTTTTATATCAAGATTCATATCTTTTAGCACATGGTTTTCTGTAAGAAAAAGCAGACCTTGCACTTACATTTCTGGATTGTACTTGGTTTCTTAAGTAGTCTAGCCAATGGTCTCCAGCAATACTGCTCTTAACTAACTTTGTAGTCAGCCCTCATTGTCCAGGCACATAGCTTTCAGTGAATTTGATCTTGTGCTTTTTCCATAATGTTTTTCCATCCTAGCTTCCAGGTTACTAAGTTTAGCAGAGATTTCCTCCATTTTATTTTTCCACAGAGGAGATGGCAGCAGAGAATATCTTGCTCCAGCATTGCTTGGACAGGAATAGCCACTCAATGAACATAAAGAGATGCAGCTCACCATGTGGTGCCATAAGAAGTCTGTGATTCCTGATGATCATTTTTCATTATAGTTTTTAGATTTTACTGAACCTCAGATACACTCCTACCAAGCCCGAGTTTGAGGTGCAATCCATCAGGCTAACCCCACACCAAACTGGTGTGATGACCATCATCTTGGGGATGAGGATTTGAACCAGGGACCTCCAGAGCTAAAAAGCATGAGTTGCAGCAGGTTGAACTAAAGATCCAAAGTGCTGTCTAGCTACCACTGTAATTGCCTCCTATCCTCTGCAGATCAGCCCAGAGGGGGACCCATGACACACATCACTGGATTATATCTACAGACCTCCCCAAACAAATATATTTCCAACTAGCTGACCACCTTCCTTTTCCCCCAACAAATGTCCCCTGTTCTTCCCATCATTTTGTGATTTTCAAACAACTGCTTTCTCTGCTCTATATTGGGTTGAGTGGTTGGGTCTTTGTAGAGGACTGTGCTAATTCCATCTCTTCAGAGGCTGTCTGCAGCTTTCCCATTCCCAGAGGTCTTTGGGCGGCAGTAAGCGTCAATAGCACAACAGGAGTGGGGAAAAACATTCATTGTTGTGATCACGCGACTGAGCTGAGGGCAAAGGTGCTCTGTATCCCTAGTGCAATAAGAACCATTTTGTTTGGCCCTGCCACTTTTGCACTGCCCACTTACGCTCCTCAGAAGCTTCCTATGAATTGGTCAGCAGCTCATCTTATGGGAACCCCAGTGAGCCTGCTTGCAGGACCAACCATTGATGTATCCTTCAACCCTAGGAACAACATGCGGTCAAGGAACTAGCCACAGGGATCCATAAGGCTTTTAGGACTTCCTGGCTAGGGTACTGCAACTCACGCTAGCTGGGTTGAATGTAATTGCCACACAAAGGCTTCAACTGATTCAGCTCACAGCAGCCTATATCGTAAGTCATGAAGGATAAGAGAAATACACAGTATCAAAACAGCATTTCACAGATTTCTCTGGTTCTCCCTCCATTTCAGCACTGAATCCAATAACTTGGTCCTACTCTCAGTGTTGCCAACTTTCCTGATGTTGTCCTGACTCTCATCATAATTGGTGTCAAGTATCAACAGGTAATTGGTATTTTCCTTAAAGTTCCAGCTCCAGAAGGCATATGCTTTTAAGTGAGAAGATGAGCTGCTTTTTTTTTTTTAAAGTAAGTTGCTTGCCCTCATGTTTCTGGAGAAAAACACACCAATGTAACCATAAAGACTCACAGCCAGAAGGCAAATAAAAAGAATCCAAAATCCAGAGGTGCTGGAACTAAGGGTGTGAGAGGTGCTGCTGCACCCCCTGGCTTGAAGTGGTTTCCATTATATACAGGGTTTACAGTTGGGTTCAATTGTTCCAGCACCCTGTCAAAATATATTATTTTTAAGCCTCTTGTGCTTTTTGGGGGGATCTGACTCATGAGTTTTGAATGCTGGAAGTTTGCAATACTGGAATCTAAAAGTTTCATTTTAATGATTTAGGGCTTTGGTTGTTTCAGAGACTGCCTCATCACCCATGACTTTCCAAGACATTTGCCCTCCCTAGGAACAACAACAGAGCTCTAGAGATCCAACGCAAGAGACTTTAAGGTGCAAGCCACAATGGGACCCCAGTTTTGCCATTTCCTTGCCAGAGGAGATCAAACAGAATCCAAGCATGACTTAGATCAAGATGTAAAACACACTTTCTCAATCATCCTCTTCCTCAGTAGTATCTGCTATTTAAAATAGTTCTACACCCTTCTTGGAGTCTCAAAAATCAGAGAAAAATGCCTCCTTAGACTTTTTGTGCTTTCTTCTTAATTATTGTGCCGCACCTAGATCCTCATGAAGATAGATGCCTTAGCAATGCCATAGAAAGGTTAGACAGACAACCTCACAGGTGGATACTATGGCAAGGGACAACATGCACTCTTCATTTGAAAAAAAATCCACCACAGTCTGAACATTGTTTTAAGGGGGTTGCACCTAGTAGGAAAAGGGAGTGTGTGACACCTATGGAGTAAAGTTGTGGAGCTACACAAACAGCTAACATAATAGCTGGGCACTGAGGGTGTTAATCACCCTCAGGCTACAAAGCTGACAACGTTTGACCTAGATTAGGCTGCTTGAAGGTTGCTCAAATAACTGAGGCTGCTTGTAACCTCTTAGAAATGCATATACCTAGTCCAGGAGGATTTCCAGTTCTTCAGGTACTTTACTTCTACAATACTTCCCAGCACAATCCCACCTGCAGTGCTTACACACCATAGCTGAATGCTTCAATCCAAGTGCAGTAATCATCTGCACTAAAGAGAAGTGTGTTCTGGATGTATGTCTCGAACAGCCTCAAAGAATCATTATTACATTTCCTTAAATTCAGACTATAAGCAGTCAAGTGTCAAGCTCTTATATAATGAAGTCCAGGGGTCCCTCTGCAGTCTCTCATTTCACCATCAGGGGGGTCCTTTCAATCTCTCACTTGAGTTCAGTGCCAAGGAGGGGGGTCAACTGTTTCCTAAAAAATTTGGTTCCGTCATCACCCACAGCCTCTCGCACACACAAAAGGAGAAGGGAAGGCAAGAGAAGGGGTGTGGAGGGGGAAAGAACAAAAGAAAAAGGGAAGAAATAGGAAAGCAGGGAGAAGAGGATCACTGAACAGGTTTCATAGGAAGGAGTTTCACAGGAGGGAACTCTTGCTGTTCCTGACTCAGAAAAACTGAACAAGTTAAGAGTCCTTTTTTAAGCTCAGGGAGGGAAGAGAAGAGGAAGCTGTTGAAAAACTGGCAGTTATGGATTCATTCTGCTTCCTACTCCAAAGTGACTGCAAAATCTTTATGGTGCAAAAATATGGGGTCAGAGCTCTGGATACTTGCTATAAGAGTCCTTGAACTTGATCGTCTGGCTTGTAAGCGGCTGGAACCTTTTGCAGATCTTCTCTGAGAACCCTCACATAGTATCTCATAGCCTAAAGAGAGAGGTGCAGAGGGCAACATTTTCAAGTGACAAATTATCATTCACTCATGTGTGGTATTTAGTATAACACGAGGCATCAGACATTCTTTTATGCTATCAGTTGTAATACAAATTACAACAGTAATTCCATTTAACATTAACTAAGATATATTATTAGCTGTAACCATAAAGAGATAGTACAAGTATTGTCTGTGCACCTACATTAAAAAAATCATTAGCTGTCAGCACACATCTTTTTAAATGTGCCTTGATTATATAAACAATGCTTGCAGCTGTTCTGGGATTAAATAAAATGGACCATTTGGCCATATCTGTTGTTGAAAGATTTAAACATGGTAGTAAAAAAAGAGTAATGTTTAATAGAAGGTATACGAAATTTAGCAAGAGACAGTTTTATCTGCTTTGCAGCATGAATGAGAGGCACTAACACAGAAAAAGCAATGGGAACATTAATAACCACAAGTGGACAGGATTTGGGTTTTATGCCTAAACTGAAAGATAGGGCAGTAGGATTTTGATTTTGTGAAGGTCTTTGCAGGACACTGGAAACCTTAGTGAAATCAGAGGTTCTTACGTCTGAGGCAATATGCAATAATCTACACAGACCAGTAGACACAAGGATATTTCAGACTACATTTTTTTTTTTTTTTGGTAAATGGGGGTTTGAAAAATCCAAGTTTTGTTGTATTTAGGACCCCTAGGGCTCCCCCTCTGGTGACAGCTGGAGCAGCCACTGGCCTTGTGGGGCTACCCCCTGGCAGCGGGCTCCCTGGGGCTTCCCCCAGCAACTGGTGCCACGGACTCCACCCCTGCAGCTCCGCCCCCCGCCCCGATTCAATCAGGGGTATTTATTATATAAGTCATGGACAGGTCATGGGCCATGATTTTTTGTTTCTTGCCCATGACCTGTCCATTTTTTACTAAAAATGTCCATGATTAAATCATAGCCTTAAATATTACCCAGTTCTGAGTGTATGGTTTATTGACATTTACCAATAAAAATATAATCCTTTCAAGCCTACCCATGATTCACCAGAATTTCCCCTTTTGGAGAGGAGATGTGATACATCATGGGAACCCCTGGGTGTGGTGGATCATGGGAGATGTAGTCCAGCTGGGAGCTGGTTTCCAGAGGAGAATGGGGACATCTGAGGCCAGCAGTCCCAGGAGGCACCATGTCAGCATTTTCAAGTTGAAGTATTTCAGTTTTGGGCCATTCTGTTTTTTGATGCACAATTTAAGTTTTCCATGGAAACCAGATACTTTTTTGTGAAAACATTCATTTTGTCAAAACCCAATATTCCATCAGAAACAGCTTTGATGGAAAGGTTTCAACCAGCTCTACTCAGTAGCCATTTTTCTTCGTCCCCCTAAAAAAAGCTCACAGACCACAGGAGAGGACTAAAACCCTGACAGAGGCTAGTCTAGAAGAAGAGACATCATATTCATTCTCCTTCACTGCAGCCAACTGAGAAGTAGAGGTGGAAGTCCTCTGATCTTAAGCGTAGGGTAAATTTGGTAAAATAGCCCACATAAATACCTTTTGTTTGTCCAAACAAGAGTACGCGATTATCTCTCAAAGTCTAGGTTACAAACATTTTCCTGAAGAGTGCAGTACATTAAGCAGCTATGTTAAACACTGAATAATCAGGTTAGAAGGTGGATGAGTTTTTGTGAAGCCTCTAGGCATCAGTTTCACAAAACTTCATTTAGACAACTCAGTTTCTGCTATCAAAAAATTCCTGTGGCATGATAGTAATTTGGCCCATTAACCACTCCATTGTGTTAGGTGTCTTGTCACATGAGACACTCTGAGTGAAATCCTGGCCCTATTGAAGTTGCCTCCTGCCTCCAATCTGCCAGTGATGCCAGTCTCTATCACCTACTTGTTACATTTTAAAAATAAGTACCTTTGTGTTCTCCCATGCTACTCCTCATGCTTGGGAACAGCTCCCTGTAAACATCTGTAAAACTAACTCATTATCCACATTCCAATCTCTCCTTAAAACTTTCCTTTGCTGTGATGCCCACAAAAAAAATACGCTGGTGCATTGATGCCACTGCCTTTCATGCTGAGCAACATGGTCTCATTGTTTCCTTGTTCTTCCCCACCTGTGTGCAGTGGTGGGTTGGCCACTGGGCCAATGTGGCTCATGCCCAGGATCCCAGCCAATAGGGGGGCCCCAGAAAAATGGGCGCCCCATGCCCCGCCTCCACTCCCCAGAAGGAGCACTGGCGGGGAGGGACTGCAGGTGGAAGGAGTGGGGAGGGGACCCCACTTGCTCTGGCCCAGGGCCCCACAAACCCCTAATCCGCCTCTGTCTGTCTGTATCCATCTGTTGTCTCTTGTCTTGAAGTTAGACTGTAAGCGTTCTAGGGCAGGGGCTGTATTTTTGATCTGTGTTTGTACATCACCTACACAGTGGGGTCCTGATTCACACGTTGGGATCCCAGATGCTATGGTAATACAAATAATAATAATTGAAGTCTACAGGGGTTCTGTCATTGACTTCAGTGAAGAGAAGAGTTCAGCCTCTCTTTGCCAGGTTTTGCAGGTTTCCATTTAATGCTCCAGTTGTTGATGGCAGTTGATTCCCCAAACATCCCTGCCCCACTGAAATTTTGGACTGTAGAGGATAAAGAAACATAAATCTCCACGAAAAGGAGATGCAAGAGACAGTTTTGCTTCAGTTTTGTCTGGTTTCTTGGGCCTCCCTACTGTGGTGGCCTGTATTTATATTTTTCTGGATACTGTAAAGCTGCAAAACCTCATCGGAGAACTACAGTAATAACAAAATAATGTGGCAACTGAGATAGAGATATTAGCAACAATTTCTCCTGCCCTGGTACGTGCAGAATTAAGCCCTTAGAGTTGCAAATGGGACAAGATTTCAGAATGGCAACGCACCAAAATACTTCTTTCCCTGTTTTACAAATTGTTTGCTTATGTGGGTACAAGTTGTTATGCTTGGAGGCCTTTAACTGTAGTGTTAAACTACCTTCAGCTGTTCATCAAAGCCCATGCTAGGCTGAATTCCATATTAGTAAGAAAGAAATATGAAAATTTCAGCTATTTTAAGCATTGATCCTGAAAGGGATCTGCCTCATAGAATCCCATTAAAGTCAGGGGGTCTCAGGACAGAAAAGGATCAGATTGTAACACCAACATTTTAATTTGTAAAATATAAGTCTTACTAGAGGTAGGAAGGATCTCTGCAATACTTTTCTTGCATGTCATTTTCAATAAATAAATATTAACCCATAGTATTTCATATTTATTATAAAGTACTAAAAAGCTGTCCTTGCATAAGGCAAGATAACAAAAGCTTTTATAGGTCTCTGCTTCACCTACGGACCAACAAAACCCTTGGAATGGGATATACATTTCTGCGATCACATACTTAATGAAAATCATAATTATTTATCAGCTTCATTAATTTGTTTTAGTGAGATCTGAAACTCAGAGTATCTATAGCAGTGCTGAAATAGCACCCATGTCAAATACTTTGTATGCTGTTAGTCAAAGGTGAGAACAAAGAGATGTTCCCACAAGCCACATGGTCCTTACATCTGCACCTCGAAAGAGAAGAGAGGAGAGAATTCATTTACAAAATCTAACAGCAAGCTATTAGGCCCGCGTCCTAAAAACTAAGGTCCTGTCTATATGATAGAGCTTCTCAAACTGTGGTCCATGGACCACCAGTGGTGTGCGAGCTCCATTCAGGTGGTCCATGGATAGTTCCCTCTGAGGTGCGCGTCTAGGCGGCCACACATGAGAGAATAAATGGCTACCCACCTAATTAGTGGAGCTGCATGGGTGTGGTCCACTAATTAGGTGCCTGGACCCTAGAGAAGACGTACATGTAAGGTGAGGTGGTGGCCTTGACGGGAAAAGGTGGTAGGTGGGAGGGGCCAGTGGGGTGAGAAGAGGGGGGTGGGGGAATTTGGGATGTGCAGGGCAGGGGCAGCCAGAGAAAGGTGGCTTTCCCCAGCTCCAGGGCTGTGGCTGATGGGGAGAGATGGCCCTCCTTCCCAGCCTCAGCTCGTGGCTACTGTGGTGGGGGAGAGACCCCTCTCCTTTCCAGCCCCAGCTTGGGGGCTGCTGCGGCAGGGGAGAGAGGAAAAGAGCCCACTCCTTCCCAGTCCCGGCACGGGGGCTTCGGAAGTGATGGAGAGAGGGCACATCCATCGCATTAGAAAGGTAACACTACTGATATTAAAATATGAATTGTGTGTTTTTATTTGTAGAACAAAAGAATGTTAATTATTGTTACATTTTTTTTATATAGCGCTTTTATCCAAAGCACTTTACAATAGTTAACTAACGGTACAAACAACATTTGGAAAGATCATTAACTGGTCCACCGAGACCCTTGGCAATTTTCAAGTGGTACGTGGAAAAAAAAGTTTGAGAACCACTGCTATAGAGCCTTTGCCAATACAACTATGCTGGCAAAGCCCCTAGTGGAGATGCACCATCTTCCAGCAAAAGGAGTTGTTCTATAGGTATAGCTATACCACGTTCCTAGAACACATTAGGTATGCTGACAAAAGCACTTTGCTGGTAAAGTTGTGTCTATACTGGAGTTTTTGCCAGTATAGCTATGTGTGTAATTTTTTCCCATATACCTAGCCAACATAACCATGCCAGCAAAACTCTGTAGTCCAGGCCAACACTGAGGTATGTGCTTAATTTTAAGAATGTGAATAATCTCACTGACTTCAGTGGGATTGCTCCTGGGCTTAAAGTTAAGCATATGCATATTTGCCAAATGTTTACATATTTTACAATTTGTTAATGTGGATTTATTTTTGGCGGGTATTATGACTTGCTAGGATTGTAGCAAGGGAATTCAGATCTCCACTAGAGTTCTGGAGTAGGAGATGGGGAAGGGATATGTGATTTTGTATGTGAATTTCTGTCTTGCTTGCTAACAAGTTTTTGTTTGTCCTTTTAAGGAGGTAACCTGTGCAATCTTGAGCCATGCAGCTCTCAGACTATGGCAGGAAGCAAGTGGGTGAAACAGTTGTTTTGAGAAACCTTATAATAATGAAAAGTTTGGAGTGTTTCAAGAAAACTCTACTATATTTTACATTTCCTGAGAGGCTAAATGTATATGGTAGTAAGTAACCTAAACACCATGTAGCTTGATTAAAAACTATGCAGCTTTGGTTTCAACACTGATTGGGTGTTTGTTCCATGAAATAATTAGTGAGAGCTGGAACAATCATTCTGGTTATCATCAGCACAGTTCAGCACTCCTTGTTACTGAATTAAGACATGCCTAAATTCTGAAGTTTACATATGGAGGGGAAGTGGCTCCTGACCATACGCGCCTCAGGAACACTGGGAGCTGTAGGTTAGTAAGCAGGTGGCTGTTTTGTTTGGGTACAATTATCTGTAATTGGCTGAATTGAAGTTTGTGATTTTAAGGGCTTCTAAAAAGTATTTAAAGGGGTTGTAAGTTGTCTGTTTCTGTGTACACTACATGTGAGTAAATGGGGTAATTATAATAAAGAGGTGGTTTTCCATGAACTTTTTTGATGGGTTACTAAGGGTAAAAGCCTCCTCTTAGAAAGAAGGCTGGATTAACAGCCAAAAGTGTGTTTTTTCCCCCCTAGCAGTGATCAGACAGAAACCTGATTCGAGTATGGAGTCCTGAGCAGTAAGTTTTATGCCAGCGTCAGCTACACCTAATGAAGAACTCCTTAGCTACGTGCTGGTAGTGCTTATACTTTGTAGTTTCACAGTCTTTTCTGTTCATAACCATGCAAAACCAATAATACACAGAGGGCAGGTCTCCATTAGAACTGCTACATCGGTGCAGCTGCACCGATGCAGCTGCCCTGCTGTAGCACGGCTGGTGAAGACACGCTATGCCGACTAGAGAGTGCTCTCCTTTCAACATAATTGCTCCACAAAGCTATGTCAGCAGGGGAGCGTCTCCCACTGACATGGTGCCGGTGTGGACAGCGTTTAGGTTGTGGTAACTTGCATCACTGAGGTGTCTTTTTCCCTGAGCGATGTAAATTACATCAACTCAAGCGGTAATGTAGACTTTCCCAGAGCGAGCCATGTCCAATAAAAATTGTTGTACATTGGAAAAGAAAATCAGAATCTCTGTTTGGTACCCAATATTGCCAGTGTCACTACCAAGGTTCCTTCCCCACTCTGAACTCTAGGGTACAGATGTGGAGACCTGCATGAAAGACCCCTAAGCTTATTCTTACCAGCTTAGGTTAAAACTTCCCCAAGGTACAAACTTTTACCTTTTGTCCTTGAACCTTTATGCTGCCACCACCAAAGTGTCTAACAAAAATAACAGGGGAAGTGCCCACCTGGAAACGTCTCCCCCCCAAAAAAATATCCCCCCAAGCACTGCACCCCCTTTCCTGGAGAAGGCTTGATAAAAATCCTCACCAATTTGCATAGGTGAACACAGACCCAAACCCTTGGATCTTAAGAACAAGGAAAAAGCAATCAGGTCCTTAAAAGAGAATTTTAATTAAAGAAAAAGTAAAAGAAAAACCTCTGTAAAATCAGGAAGGGAAATACCTTACAGAGTAGTCAGATTCAAAACACAGAGAATCTCTCTAGGCAAAAGCTTAAGTTACAAAAAGACACAAAAACAGGAATATACATCCCATTCAGCACAACTTATTTTATCAGCATTTAAACAAAACAGAATCTAACGCATATCTAACTAGATTGCTTACTAACTCTTTACAGGAGTTCTGACCTGCATTCCTGCTCTGGTCCTGGCAAAAGCATCACACAGACAGAGCCTTTGTTTCCCCCCCTCCAGCTTTGAAAGTATCTTGTCTCCTCATTGGTCATTTTGGTCAGGTGCCAGCGAGGTTATCCAAGCTTCTTAACCCTTTACAGGTGAAAGGGTTTTTCCTCTGGCCAGGAAGTATTTAAAGGTGTTTACCCTTCCCTTTATATTTATGACAGTCACAAATAACGGCACTTGGCAGAAAGCTATAATCACAAGCACAACAACTTTCAAACCTTTATAGTTTAAAATGTAAATCAGAGAAGCCTGTTGCAGTGCAGAGAACTGGACCCATGTTTCCCAGGTGCCAACTAGTGCTCTAACCACTGGACCTGCCTTTCTCCCTCAACTTCATGACATCCCTTTGAGGAAGTGGGGTATTTATTTCATTGAGTCTGCATACAAAGGTTATGAAAGAATCATTTTCCCCTTAAAAGAAGAAACTAAACTCCAAAGGGTTTATGGGAGGAAGCTAGTCCAGAAATGTGCATACTCTTTCTGTTCTCACCATCCAAGAAGTAACAGCATATTTTCTGACACAACCCATAGTCGGCATGAGTATCAACATGGGATCCATTTCAAAAAGGTTGTTTGGGTCTAATAAACATGAAAGTGACAATTTACTTCATTCCAGCAATACTGTGCATTACAAATCCTCCTAAATGTTGACATTGCATGAAATTCAGAAAAACATAATAAATGGAGAAGTTCTCTGTGAACTGTTATGAAATGTGAGAATAACAGTTGTGAAGTGTTACATTTTTATTGTGCAGTGGTTAAATGAATGCTTATAAAATAAAACCTCATGATAACTGATCACATGAGCAGATGCCTTGTGTATTAGCTTGTAATTTTCAGAAGCTGTTCTGCCTGAAGTTGCTGACGAATTATTCCTCTTTCAGATTACTATATTAGTAATTTAGCACTATCGTCATTAAATTGCTTTCATAACTTCCTCCCACATTTGCTGAAATCCTGTCACTTGCTCATTTCCTCATAGTAGCTCATAGTCTCAAAGCTATGATCCACAGTGCTTTTAATTTTTGCAGTTAGTATAACTTTATGGTTTTAGCTGTGTACCTGTGTAACATTCAGGGCTGGATTTAGGCATAGGCCCTAGAGGCCTGTGACTGAGGATCCACCTCCTGGAGTCCTGTGATTAAATCAAAATGTCAACTTTCATTTAAATAAAAAAGAGTAACTTCCAAGCCTCATGGTTGAGAAGAAAACTTTGAAAATATGATCCAAGGGCAACCAATGAAGTAATGTCCACCTTAGTCTGCAGACAGTTTGAAATAATCAAGCTGAGAGGGATTAACTAACTATTCATCTCAGCAGGATATTAACTCTGAATCCTATTGTTCAAGGGGTGACCTCACTAATACCATCCTAGTAGAGGACTGTGTGTGCGACAGAAAGAGAAGAATACACTGGGCCTTTTCCTTTCACCAAAGCAGATATATTCCAGCTGCTGGAGTCAATAGTAGGGGACACCCTATTGACACCTCTGATTCTCCAGGATGAGAGGATCTCTGCTACTCCCATTTCCATTGACAGCCAATAGGACATAGGCTCCTAAGCACCTACATGGGACTTAAACTTCCAAGTCACCTAGGCACTTTTGAAATATTTACTCCATATTTAAAACACTTTACTGCAGAGCTTGGTTTAGACAGCAAGCACTGAGCATCTTCTAAATTGGGGTGGATTCTGATATAATTACTAACATTATTTGCAATGTGCCAATACTGCATTCAGTGCTGTACCAGAGACAAAATACACACAGACACATCCTGCCTCCATGAGTTTACAATTTATGAATCTGATATAACTCCCACTGAAGTCATAGGGAGTCTTTCCATTGATTGCAATGGGAGTTTGTGCAGGCCCTAAGCAAGGACGTCCACAATACCCTCATGAGCAGTTTTCATGCATTAGTGCATGCAGCAGAGAATCCAAGGCAACAATTTCTCTCTAAGTAACTTAAAATATCAGTACAGTCTATAGCCCCTCCGATCTTTCATTTGATCACTACAAGAATGAAGCAGATTTTTGACTAGCAGTAAAAACAGAAAAGAAAGTCCAGAATGGATTGGGACAGGACAGATTTTATATGGGAACCATTCTATCTTCACAGCCTTTGCTTGTAAGGAAAGGTGTTGTAAGGCCAATGCACTACTCAAGGACACTGAAATATGACATTGGTGTATGTGCTTTTTAAAATATATGCATGAAAGAGAGCCATTCAAATGATTCCCTTTTGTAATAAAAATAGTTTAGCGCTCAGGGGAAAAAAGTATTCATAACTAGTTTTATAGCTGATTGTTAAGTGTTCAGCTGTTTATCTTTATTGCCTTTTGTTTTGGATCTAGTTAGCTGAGTGTCTGTTATACAAAGCAAAAGGGTGGGGTGGACAGAATTAAACCAAGTATCGGAATTTTTTAAAAATCTATTGTCAAAGGCCACTGTTAATTTCTTTCTCTCTCTCTCTTTAAATCTGTATCTATTGCCTCTCTCTATTTACTTTGCACAGAACCAGGAAATTCCCCAAATATTCCATAGTAGGAGATTTTGGATTCACTATGCACTATTTCATTGTACATGGTAAGAACAAACATTTTTTTAAAAGGTCAGGCAATTTGAGTTTTACATTCAGCTTCATGAGGCGGTTATGTCTGAGTTAAAAGGAAGTTAATAGCAATGTTATATTTGATGTGTCTCCAAGCAAACTTTCACAGCTTTGATAGCTGACACCCAGATGGTCATTTGTAGGTAGATGAATATATTTTCTCCTAAATACACTAGTTATTTTAAAAAAAATTTCACTCTATTTTCTGTAGAGTCTAAACAAATAAAATAAATCCCATTAATGACAATAAGTCTTTATTTTATATAAATGTTTGAACATCTCTATTCTCCAACAGACATGGGCACCTTAGTGGTACACTTTATATTATGTCTCATGCCACACGTAAATAAGAACAACAAAATTTCCTCAATGGGACAGTGCGCCAGTGGTCACCTGGCTTCTTATCACTTGCCTTTGGCTCTACAGTTGCCCCACCCACATCTGGCACTGCAGTTATTCTGAGTACTTTCCCATCAATCAAATAGGTAGCAGGGCTCTGGAGAAGTTTCCCACTGAAAAATCATTCCCTTAATTCACAAAAAGAAAAGGAGTACTAGTGGCACCTTAGAGACTAACCAATTTATTTGAGCATAAGCTTTCGTGAGCTACAGCTCACTTCATCGGCCCACCTCTTCCCACAGCCCCCATTGGCCTGCAGCGGCAAACCGTGGCCAATGGGAGCCGCGATCGGCCAAACCTGCAGACGCGGCAGGTAAACAAACCGGCCCGGCCCGCCAGGGGCTTTCCCTGAGCAAGCAGCGTCCCACGTTTGGGAAACACTGCCTTAATTGATGCAAACCACGTAACTAGCATTTATTTCAGTGAAATAACATGGCTTTTCAGAAGATCCACTTGGAGGGATCTGTCAGTTATTTAGTTTCAATACCTGAAAGAACTGTAAAACAAAAGTCCAAGCATTGGTTCCAGAGAACTTTTTATCAGGATGAAAGTTCATATTGGAATGAACTGTTACATGGATTTGTCTTAATTGCTTCTACTGATCTTCTTTCCCATGCACTTACTGACCTTTCTGATTTTTTGAATAAATCTAATAGTGGAGCTATCTAAAGATATCCTTGGAATCTTGCAGGCCAACGACAGAAGAGGGATACATTTTCAAGTGTTCTGAGCCAGTTATCCCCAAGGATATTTCCTATGGCAGACCTAGCAAGTATGGCAGCTTCTATAGTATTATTTTATGCTCAAAAATGTCAAAAGACTGGAAGGATAGCTGACAAAAAATATGTCCCCAAAGCTCGAGAATGATGCAGCTGGTCATTTCTCTTTACTCAGCATGGTGAAAAATCAGGAAACAGTCTATTGTTGATTGCAGTTGCTAATATGCAGATCATGTTGATCTGGAGAGAATTTACAGTCTGTTGAGTCCTCCAGCTAATGTCCACCTAAATATTGCCTAAAATGTACTGCTGTTTGGCTAGTAATAGAACAAAACTTGACCTGCAAGATCTAAAAGTCTCTCATTTTCTGCATAGCTCTAACTTCAAGGGAATTTCACTTCACTTCATTTTAAACATTGGTATGTGTATAGTCATTATAATCCAATTTTTTGCACTTATATCTTCAAGTATCTCAAACTGCTTTACAAATGAGGTTTAGGATTATGACTGTTAATTTCAGGTGAGGAAACCGAGGCACAGAGAGGGCATGTTACTGGCCAAAAATGCCAGAGTGAGTCAGGGAGAGTTAGGAATACAACAAAGATGCCAACTGCTCTAACCACTGGATGTTGCTGTCTTCCAACACAGTAGAAAAAACGCAAAACTGAGCTGACTTATTATGAAATGTAATTTTTCAGAGCTAGTGGATGGACTGCATGATTTCTATTGCCAGAAGGGTAAAACATATCAACAAACTTGCAGCAAAAAGGTAAGAGATTAATAATGGCTACTGAAAAGTGGTTTAGTCTAGTTTTTCAGATTTTTTTCACATAACCTTAAGAAACAATCCTGCACTGATATGCAGCCTTCATTTTTGGGTTTCTGCTGATCTAGATGCATTAAATATTTCCTGAAAGAATATCACAGATTATAGAGCTTTTGAAAAGGCAAGTCTTTATAATCTGCAAGTACAGGAAGAAAATGAATCACTGAATATAATTGATATTGGCGAGTTCTTAGATTTTTATTTCTATGAGAAATGACATGGGCTAGGTGCAGAGTAAACTCCATTTGACTGTTGCATGATGCAGTCATACCACTTAAATAGGCTTAGAAAGATTAGATTTTTAGAGCTTTCTGTCAGTATACAAGATTTCAACATACGCCCACAAACAACAAAAATCAAAATTTACAAATAGAAAAAGAAAAGTGCTGCTTCAGAACTTATTAAAGTTTCATTTAAGGATATTTGCTTTGTATAGTTTGACATGTGATATTGACAAATTTTTTAACAGTTATAAAGCTTTAACTTTTTGAAATCAACATCCACTATCATTAAATTCTGACTCCACCCCCAAAAATTTCCCACGAATGTAAAATGTCTAATGTCATTAAATAATTATTCTGACACCTCACCCATAATTTCCCACAACTGTGAAAGTTTTAGTCAATAAAATTTGAAAAAATGCTTAAAACCCATAATTTTGTGCAACTGTGAAAATTTAAATCAATAAAAATAAAAAAATGCTTAAAAATAAACATTTATACTATCTGTCAAAATTACAAAAAATATAAAAATAAAATTATGCCAATCCTAAATACATTTCACATTTAAAGAAACCAATGACATTGGCAAAGTGCACTCTGCTATGCAACCCAACAAAAGCTGTGTCTTGAAACTAGCTTATTTGTCCAAGCAGACAAAGGTGAAGGGCACTGACAGCAAATAAAAATGTGTATTAGGGCTGCTGATTTGAATGCCAAGATTTGAGCCCAGAACTAGATGCATTTCATATACAGCTGGAATATCTCTCGGATACATTTAGGTCTATCAATTTAAATTTTCACAATTGTGGGAAATTATTGGTGGGGTGGGGTCAGAGTTATTTAATGAGAGTGGATGTTGAATTAAAAAAGTTAAAGCTTTATAAGCATTAAAACACAAATTGTCAACATCACATGTCAAAATATACAAAGTAAATATTCTTAAATCAAACTCTAATAAATTCTGAAGCAGCATTTTTCTTTCTGTGTTTATCTGTAAATTTTGATGATTATCCATGGAAATATTTTTCCATCAGTTTGTGTGTGTACGGTTTACTGACATTTACCATAAAAAATCTAACCCTTTCAAGCCTATATGTAACTGAGAAGGTAGAAAAAGTTTTGGCAGAAATGTATGAAGTCTGCATATATCCAAAGACTACTAAGGAAATAAACACCCCAAGGCAATCCTAAATATATCTAAATTATATGTCACTCTTGAAAGTACTTACAAAATCTCTTGCAAACCCAACCAAGTTCCAATTAGTTCTTCATTATTTAGTTTGCAAAGCAAAGTGTTTAATCTAATTGCACATGAGCAAGAGTTTAAAAAAATATTTCTGATGTAGGAAAAAACTAGCCCATGATTTGATTTGTAGAGAAAAATGTGGCTAATGAATAAATTAGATTTCAATCTTTATGGCTATAATTCCATAAGGAAGGGACAAAGCTGTTGAAAGCAGAGATGTTGTATTGTCCATTATTATGAAACTGATTATGTTACAGGATAATTACACTAGAAACTGATGTAAATGGTAACCCAACAGCATTCACAATTGTAAAACTCCATTTGATAACTCCATTTGGCTTTGCAGACAAATTTAAAAAAAAAAGTTTAGACACAATATGAAGAGATTACACTGGGGTTAGACAAAGCTGTTGTCTGTTGTGGATAATTTAGTAATTCCAATTCTTTGTACAATGAGAAATTGTTCAAAACTCAAATGATAGCTGCATAGAAAGAATCGTAAAATTACAACTCAGTTCTCAGAACACAGTCATCAAAGGACACCAGGCAAGGAACATTTCTTTGCTAATATTCAAGTGCAGTGATTGCTAGCTACTCCTGGTGCTAACTTGAAATGAATACTGTCAGCTCTCTAATATGAATAAATTATTTTCAGTACTGAGGTGAAATAATTGCGGTCAGTTCCCACCTCTTCCACTCCCTTTTGACTGCTTCTGCACCACTCCAATCTGAGCTAGTGGGAACTATGCTTGCATATGCTAGGGTATAATTTGGCCATTGGTGACGCTACAATGAAAGAACCCTACTTGGTTCATTGGGACCTGATAAAACCCCTATGAGATCAGTAAGAGGCTTTTCATTGCCTTTAATCAGAGTTGGATTGGGCCCTTGTTACATTTTCCTATTTGTTATCATTAGATGATCACTCCAATGTAGTTATTCCTACTTAGGCAGACTTATGCAAAGGTTCAGGTTCAGTTTTCTATGACATTGAATGTCCTCCTAGTCTATTACACAAGGTTATCCTAGAAGAGTACCACATGTTTTACAGTTAGCAATCAATTCTACTGCAACATCCCTCACCCATTCCATTCCACCAGTCATCTCATCCTTCATCAACTGCTTGCCCACTTCTCTTGTAAGCTCCTTCATACTGCTTTCCATGATGCTCCCCTCCCCAAATTAATCTTTAAGGCCAGTACTCTGTCCTTCTCTAAATCTCTCCTCAGGATCTACTTCTACTGTGAAGCCTACAATAAATTACCAACTAATCATGGCTAGGCAACTGGCCAGAAGGGATTAATAATATTCATACCTCTAGTTTATTTATTTGAAAATAAAGTGTTTTTATTTACTTAATCCTACTAGTAACTCTTAAATTTGGAGTGGCAAAATCCCGGCCTCCCAGAGTCAATGAGAGTTTTGCCATAATTTCAACAGGATCAGGATTTCATCCAACAATTTGTTTAAATCGTTCACTTAGCACGTGGCTTAATTAAAAAGGAAGTACTGAAACTCTCCAAATATGACCAATAGGAATGAGAAAGTAGATTATTCTACAAAAGCTGACCTTTTAAGCGCCATTATCCAATTAAAAACATATAGTTTAAAAATAACCAAATTTCAGCCATAATTTAAGGTTCCATGTATAAATCGTCTATAAAGGGTTAAATAGTATGAGGGTGTAAGGATATTACAGTCATGAATAGCCTCTGTTATAAATGGTTATAAGAGCATGAGCAGATGGTATTATAGATGATCATAAACCCTGTGTAGTGGGGTGGCTGCCCCGCTCCTGGAGAAGAGGGGTTAAAAGCAGCCCCGTAGAGGGCTGTGGCTGGGAAAAGCTAGGCTGATTGGGGAAGCAGCCACAGCTGGGGCCATGCCCAATCAGGCCACAGCAGGCCCTATAAAAGGGCTGTGGGGTCGGGAGACAGAGGAGTCCCTCTCCAGCCCTGGAGTGGGAAGGGCTAACTGCCTCAGAGGGAGGTATCTGAAGTGGAGCAGTGCTGGGGAATGGGAGGTGGGGAGCTCCAGCCTAGTAAATCCCCAGGCTGCAGGCCTTGGTGAAGGCCTACATAAAGTACTGGGGCTGCAGAGCGGCAACCTGGGGATAGGCAAAGGCAGCAGGTCCTAACCCCTTGCCAATGATGAGTGGCCATTATAGACTGCAGTCTATGAAAGGGGGCTAGATGATGACTGGCAGCAGCCACTGAGGCAAGGTAGGTTTAGAGGATAGGGGGTTACCCAGGGAGGGGAGACCCAGAGCGCAGGTGTACTGCTGGGGCAGAACCCCGAGGCAAAGGGCACCAGGGGACAGGGGACAGTGGCAGGCGAGACACTGGCCAGCAGAGGGCGCTCCATATCCTGGAAACAAGCTAATTCCCAAACAACCAGCAGGTGGCGCTGCACCAGTGCCTCTTCGCTTTGCTACACGCTGGTTATAAGCAATCTATTGATCTGCTGGAGTCTATAACAATTGATTACCCATTTATTAAAACATCTATTAAATCATGCATTGAGATAGGACAAAGAAAGTTGGCACATTAGATTGTGGGATACTTTTGGTGGCCTCCCAGAGCACAAGTTGAATGGTGCTGTGTCTACACTGAAAAACAACAGGGCTTGAACCCTGGGTCCCAGCTTGACTCAAGCTTCACACACACTGGGTCCTGGGACCCTGCAATTTGTGTGTAGATAGAAGGGGGCTGGGCTTGAACCTGAGTTCAAACCCTGGGCTTACATTGCAGTGTACAAATACCCTATGTTGACTGGCATAAAGTCCCTTAAAGCATTCTGGGGGTTTATGATCCAGCATAAAGTGTGTTGAAGGGGTTTTGAAATCTCTGACCACCCACTCAAACAACCCCTCAAAATATCAACTGCTTACACTAATAATTAAGAACAAAGAATTATCCCATGTAAGGATTAATCAAATTAATCTACACAGCAAGGTACTTAGACGTTATTACCAGAGAAAATTCTCCAGTCTCTACTTTGTATTTCTGATCTCCATCCTGAATAAGCAAAAATCACGCCACTCTTGAGATGGATGCTGTGGACCTTGAGCATGCTCAGTAAGAACTTAGGATTTCTTTAAAAAAAAAAAAAAAGTGCCCTAGCAGAAAGCCCAGAATTTCCAAGATGGCACCTTGGCAAAAAGCCAAGTGTGCATACGGCATAGGTGCCGATTCCATGGAGACCTGGAGTCCAGCCCTGGAGCACCCACAGAAAAAAATTAGTGGGGGCTTAGCACCCACAAGCAGCCAAACTCCCTCCTCTGCCCCAGTGCCTCCGGCCTGCCAGCGGCCCTGCAGATCAACTCCTCCCCCTCCCCCCAGCACCTCCTGCCTGCTGCAATCAGCTGTTTCCTGGCATGCAGAAGGCACTGGGAGGAGCGGGGACAGGGCATGCTCAGGGGAGGGGGTGGAACTAGGCGGGAAGAGGCAGGGAAGAGGTGGGGTGGGGGCAAGAAGAGGCAGGGTGGGGACTTGAGAGAAGGGGTGGGGCGGGGCCTGGGATGGAGCGAGGGCAGGAAGAGGAAGGATGGGGGTGCAGACGGGTAGAAGGGGGTGGGTGAGGATGGGACCTGGGGCAGAGTGTGGGGTTGAGCACCCTCCAAGCCCAGAGGAAGTCAAGCTGGCACCTATGGTGTAGGGGTCGCAGAGTCCTAACTCGAAGTAAGCAACAACAGTGAGCATGTCAAAGAAAGGGAGGTCATTCAGTTAAGCCTCTGACTGGTCAGAACTCAGTCATACCGGTCACAACTTGTGTTAAAGGTCAGACCTGGCAATCAGAATTCGGAGATAATGGTCAAGACTGAGCATGTGCCAAGTGAGGTAACTGTAACCAAGAATAGGAAGCTGTATAAGGTAAACATACAATGTAGCATAAAAGGCCAGCTGCCTGTAACCTTTTTAGGAGTCCGGAGGCTGGGTCTGAAGAGGCAAGACCCGTGCAGGAGGAGCCGAAGAGCTAGTAAGAAAAGACAAAGACAAACTGCTGCAGAGAGAGAGAGAAAAGCTGGAATGGAACAAAACTGACTGACCAGGAGCAGAACAGCACCAGTAGTGCTTTGATTTTTAAAAGACAGGAGCAATGGGCTTATAGAGTAAGCTTAATATTCTTTTAATTATAGTTTTACTAGTGTTTAGGATAGTTTTATAGTATTTAATATGTGTGTGATTGAGGTGTGTATGTTTTAACTGTATTTTATCTATGTAAACTTTAAAGCAATTTAAGATCTGCTGTAGGCAATTTGTTGCAAATTGGCCACTTGCAACAAATTGCTTCACCTAGTATCATTTGACCTATATGATATTATGGTTCAAGTGCTCTTTAACTTGCATTAAGGGATTTGTGTCTCAGGGATTTTGTGCTTTATTTAGGATTTTTAGGATGCACTGTATACAGGATTATTAGATACTTTAATAAAAAGATTAATGCCTGTCTCAATTACTTTATTGAAAGGTTATATCTGTGTCCTTTGAGTATTTCCTTAGAAACCCTGGGAACTTTTACATCAGGAAGAACAAATTAAGGGGCAATAGGAAAGGTAGTATAGCAGCACCCCAAAACTCATTTTTCAGGATAACAGCATGTGGTACTAAAGTTGTCCTACTTCAGAAAGGTACTTAAGCATAGATCTAATTTTAAGCATATGAATAGTTCTATTGATTTCATGTGATTTCTATGGGACTACTAGGGTTGCCAAGTTTGTAATATTTAAGAACTGGACACTCCAGCAGAAGTGCCAGAATTTCCCCTGCCCCACAATTTCCCCCCAAGGCCCTACCCCTTCCCCAGGTCCCATCCCTGCCATGGCCCTTCACCTGAGGTCACACCACACCTCTTCCTCCAAGGCCCCATCCCCCATTCACTCCTCTTCCCCCACTTTCACTGTCGCTCTCTGCTTTTCCACTCTTCCTGCCACCGCCACTGCCTGGGTTGGGATGGATTCACCAGCGCAGCTGGCCCTGGGACCTGCAGCCACCCCATGGTAAGAGGAGGTCCTGGCTAAGTAGGGGGTGGCGTGAGTGATGACCAAGCATGTCCCCGCCTCTCCTGTCTGTAGTAGCCAGACTTTGGGTCTCCGGTCAGTAGATCTGACTGGACACTGTCAGGTCCCCTTTTCAAACAGACTTTCAAACCAGACACCTGACAACCCTAGGGACTAACTCATGTGCTTAAAGTTAGGTGCATGCTTAACAAGGCATTTTTGGTGCATGCTGAATCAGCGCCCTGTAATAATTAGAAAATTGAAACTACCCAGAAAAAGTTTATGAAGAAACAGAAATGGTTTTTTAACTCTTTGTTTCAAGAGAAAAAAATTCATCACATGAAACTGTCAGTCACTAATATCCAGACATTCAATTTTCTTGTGGAAAAAAAACCACACACACAAATGGCTTTCATTATTTAACTGCAGCTTTAAGAAACCTTAATAAACTTAAACTGTTTAGTCTTTTTCCCTGAGGAAAATCATAAGTCAAATTCAAATTTAAACCAGTTTAAACTGCAGCTCCTGTCAGCACCTTTGTTTATATTGATATTATAGACATGAAATGCACTAAAATAAGAATAATGGTATACTGTGTTGAGAGTACATTGTTAACTTAGGCCTCATACAAAAAACTGGGGAAGACAGGCTGAAGGTTATAAATGATTTTTTATATATTTCGTATATTTATGTGAGGGGATTTCTTCTACCTGTTTAACAGTTGCTCTTTGAGTTCCTAAATATCTTTTTATCTAGCTGTTTCTTCAGGATATTCTCTGCCTATCCGGGGCCAGATTTTCAACAGGACTCAGCAAATGGGTGCACCACTGGGCATTGAGCATTTTTGAAAATTGGACCCCAAGCTCTTTCAGAAACCTGTCCCTAAATATCTAGAGCCAAGACTTCTCAATTCTAGTCAGTGAACCTCAGACCCCCGTGACTTATTTAACCAACTGAAGAATGTCTTTAGGAAGAAATTTAACCAACTCATAAAACAAACCAGCTAACAACTGGGGAACAGAAATAATAGAAAAAGTCTTAGAACTGGTGGATAAGTGACCTCGGACAAACCCCAATATGGAATTTCATTAATCTTTCTGAATAGAAGCCAACCAGTCAAGTGACCAAAAGCTCACCTTGAGAATAAAATTCAGGTTTGTTTCCACACTGATCTTTGAAATTAATGTTTGTTAAGCACTTTAAGATTAAACAAAAATCCACTGTTGGGATTATTTTCCAGAGGCCTGGAGAGATCAAGGGATTAGTAAAGCAACATTCAGTGGAGCATATCACCTCCTGAGTCAGTGGTCCAAATGATGCCCAAAACAATAAGAGATTAATATGTGATGACCGATGTGAAATAAATCTGTAACCTTTGTGCAATTTCTGATGGACAGATGTCCATAACGTGGTGCCAGTGCTCAGTACTTGCTGCTTGCTGAAAATCAGGCCTCCATAAAATATCTCAAGTTAGGCATCCAAAATCACTAGTCACTTTTGAAATTTAGGCTAGTCCTTCATAACTGAATGGATCTGTTTCTGCATTCCTGATCCTGATTCATTCAAAACTCCCACCCACTTGCATGATAGATTTTTTTGCAGCAACAATAGTGCAGTGTTAAGACCAGTGTTAGATTTGTAATGTGCTATACAGAAGAAAAATGCAATGTAAGTGTATATTATTTCAGAATATTTCCTGGCATTTATGGCTCTAGGTGCTACTGCAATATAAGTATAATAATAGTTATAGTTTAGTAATAAGCATATCCACACATTTTCAAAGATGGGATGACAGCCTCAGCTAGCGTAAACTGGCATAGCTCCTCTCAAATCACCTTGAAGTCACTGCAAGTTTTGTCCTTGGTTTCCCTGGTATCGGGATTATAAATTTACAACTATTACACCTGCTGTGTCAACTGAGGACTTTTTACAGATGTGGTTTTGGAAACAGTCTTGCATTATGAGTTAATAGTTCTAGCATTAATCTGTATTGGTTTTCTTCTTTGGTTGTCCTATACATTCTTTACTGAGATTCTTCTTGATTCAAAAATTAAAAAAATAAAAAAGCCTTAAAAGAACTGAAAATATTTGAAAACTTAGTAAGATTGCACATCCTTTTAGGTAAAGTTTGCTGATGAGAACCATTACCGCAACAGATGTAGTTTCCTTCTACTTTTTATCAGTTTGGTTTTGGTCTTAGGACATTATTTCCTCAGTAGAAAGGTATAACAAGAAGGGTAAAACATCAGAATTAATGAGTTAAAGTTCATTATTGTTGGATAGTCAATTTGTCGGAGCAAGAGGCAATTAGTTGCTCCATTTCATTTCAAATTAGTCTAATGGTTCTCATGATGAGTTTACTGATGACTGTCTTAACTTGAATGGGGTTCAAGTTTTGTATTTTTTACACAGAGGGTAAAACAAATTATGCTGTGGGTATCCTAGTATGAAGGGCCTCTGCGATGGAGTTGATAATGTCAAGTAACAATGTTCATAGGAAAACACTTTTCACAAATACTACTTTCTGGTTTTTGAATTTTGTTTTCAAAGAATGCATTGGAGCAGGTACTCTGAAGCTGAATTTAGCATACTGGTATCCTGTTTTGCTTTGGCAGTCTGAATGTGGGTATTGCAAACACACAATCTGGATGCTCCGAATGCTTACACTTATAGGCAAGTGACTGGTCTCCTCCACTATTGAATTCAATGGGAATTTTTCCAGCATCTACAGTGGAAACAGGATCAGGATAATATAGCATGTTTCATCTGCGGATCTAAAAACACCTTATCAATAGATCTGGATGGAAAACTGTTTTCCTGTTCTCTGAGAAATTTGAGATTTCACAAATATTTTGCTTTAGGAATCATTTTGTTTTGATGACTTCAAAATGTTTAATTTTGGCTTAACTTTAAAAAAAATCAGCTTTTTTTAAACTATAAATTAACTTAAAATTTTGAAACAAAACATAATTTTACATATGTAAAAGTTTTGTGTCAAGGATGTCAAAACAGAATGTTTCAACAATTTGACAACTTTTTTTCCCCAACAAGGTTTTCAGAAGGGAAGTTTGTCAAAAGCAACCCTTTCCCACAAACCATTTTAATGGATTGGTATTATCCAACAAAACAGTTAATAAAAAATTCATGATTATTCCTACTTAATATTATTTAAATAAGATTCACACCACTCTTGAGAGATTGTAAGTATTCTATGCATTTTACAGATAGGTTATCTGCCTTTGGTTGTGAACACTGAAATTAATCCAGACAAATCTCATGCAAAGATATTTTTAAGCCCAAGAACTTCTCACAGAAACTGAAAGTAAAACGTATTGCTTTCTCTGGATAATGTTCAAGACTCATTTCTGATATTATACATATTTTGCTGAAACTTGTGATAACTTTGTAACAAACACACAGTGCACAAAGGTTAGTGAAACTCCCGTTTTACCTTTGTCACATTGGTTTCAAATGAATCCATCTCTTAAAATTAAACTAACAGGGTGTGAAAACGTGTGACGTGAAACTGATGGGTAAGTTTGAATAACACATGTAATCCAAAACCAGCAGTTCTTACAGAACTGTAATTTTGATCTGAAATCAATACATCCGTTTCCTAATTATTTTAACCATGATAACAAATGAGTTATTACTGTTAGAATAAATACATTTTCATTTAGATTCTCTGGATAACCCTCAAAGGGTTAGTGAGCTTCTTAAAATACAAATAAGGTGTTACTAAATGTTCATATGATACTAATGAGCTACAATACAGAAAATACAGTACAAAAAATAAAGTGGATTTATTGCCATTAACTCAGGGCCATTAACAAAAAATCTATTAAATCAATCACTAGTCAGATTTTCTTAATTGAGCATAACAATGATGCTCTAAATGATCTCATTTTATTTTGTCATGTGCTTTATTTATTTATTTTTTTAAAAAAACTCACTGTGTTCTTCTCAATGGAATTTTTCCCTCTGTGGTAGTTTATTTAGGAAGTAGGCTTTGCCTCCCTGCTCATGCCGTCTTTCAAATCCTCAACAGCATACTCTCTGTGGAGCTCCCATGTCTTCACAAAGCTCAGCTAACTATAATCAGTATGACTGGATCTTCTTCCACTGTCTTCCAAAAGTAATTATTGTACATATTAAATTCCCTTCTCACTGCTACCCAGATCACATTCTTTAATCAACTACTCTTCAGATGTAATAAATTACCCTTCCCAAATTCCTTCTCACTTTCCTCTTTCTCTTCTCTCCATGAAGCTCACATCATTTTCCTGCATCCATCAACGTCTATGACCTTTACTTTGAATCATAGGGCAGACTCGCAGCTGGTGTAAGTCACTGGAGCATATAATGGATTTACACCAACTGAGAATCTAGTCATCAATGTCAAGATTCTATTGCACCATTTACATGGAGGGATCCCTATGAATCATCATACTAACTACTTTGCAGGGCACAGGAAGAAGATGATCAGATAGAGGTTTGTATGTTGATTGTGTGACAGTGTTACAATGTCTTGTAGGCCATTTGATAAGTTTACAAAAATTACAGCAATTCAATGAGGAATGTGAAAGACACACAATACTTAATATGCAAGCTACTTCATTACTTAATTTTTTTACAAATGAATTTAAATTGGAGGAAGTAATTTTATTCTATTCCAAAAAAACCCTGCATAAGCGCTATCAATTCAAATGCCAAATTTCCGACACTCTGTAGGATCAATTATAGAATTGTTCTCAACTATACTTTGCTCTCATTTGCCTTCAAAAATAGTAAGATATAGCTTTATCTAAACAGTTAAGCTTTCTGAAAAAGACAAGAAGGCGAGCCCATGCCTCGTCAGTGGGATCTAAATTCCAAACTTGAAGTTTGTGTCCCTTTTTCCTTTGCTATCAGTCATTGGTGCATCCCTATTTAGATTCACATGAGACTGTGGTTCAGTTTTCATGTTGTGAATCTGACCTGCCCCAGCTGCAATTCACTTATCTACATTCAGTTTTTTACAGTGTAATCTTCAGCACTTGCATTTTAATTGCTTGGAAATGCAAAGTTGTTTTGGTTCAGTCAAACCACAGAGGCGACATTTATCACAACCGTTACATTGCGAACTGGTTCAGTTCTCACCAAAAGGAACTGTTATTCCCATCAATGACATTGTGTTCCAAAAACAAGGCTACTGATTTGGCTAAAGTAAACAAAACAGCCTTTCTCACTCCAAGATAGCTACTAGACTCTCATCTCAACTGCAGAATAGAAGGGAGGTGCCAAGGGACCAAGGATATTACAGCTCCTGGAGGACCATGTTACTGATATAGGGCCCAGTTCATAGTGAGCGAAAGAAAGTTGCTTCATTTACTTCTGTCCTTCTCATGGATAAAAAAGAACCTTAAGGCCTCTTTATAAGAAAACAACATGATCCATATTTATGTTGGGGCTACTGTAAAATGTAAATATGGCTTAATATCACTATTCCTGCTCCAAAATGTATCATGTATAATCGCCAGAGGGGAGGTGGGGCAGAAAGAGAATCATTGTTTAGGCTACAAGTGGCTGAATATCATGGGGTGGGGGGAATCAAAAATTTCTTTTAAGAGCCTAAAGTTCGGTTCCTAAATCCATGCTTAGGTAACTGCCTGATTTTTAAAGTGTTGATCACCCAGCAAGTGGACACTTTTGAAACTTAGGAAGTTGCCTAGATACCTGCCTACCTTTAGGCTTTTATTTTTGAAAATCTTGGCTTGGTATTATAAATGGTCTTTGCTGGTGGTCTCAGCAGAGAAATCAAGGACTGAATGAACATGGGATAGGAATTTCAAAACGTCAGCACGGGCCTAACTTTGTTCCCACTAAAGCCAGGGGCAAAACTCCCATTGAGTTCAATGAGAATCAGTCAGGCCAGCAATTCTGAAAATCGAACCCGTGGAGACAACAACTGCTCTTCCTAATCAGGGTTGTTACACATTGGTGGAATGCCATAAGGACACTTACACTGCCACTATGTGTGCTGTATCCCCATTCTATTGCTAAACAGGGGACTCTAATGACTAGGGCTTAGATCCTGCAACTTCTTCCTGCATGGGAAGACCCTGGCTCCAGTACACAGCTCTGTTAAAGTTAGCTAGCAGGTACTCAGAGTGCTAATTTTTCCAGATCCTGAAAACTGAGGTCCACATTTTTTAAAAGATTTGACAGGGTAGATACAGAAGTAACACAACATTATCCTGCAAAACTCCATGTTACCTAACAGACTCAGAAAGATGTTTCTCTTGATTTAATTATAGCTCAATTGTTTGTTTTTGACACTTCCTAAGGTAGAGCCAGCTTCTGACATTGTTACTCACATTGAGTGTACCCAGTTTGCTTTGATGTCACTGACACCACTTGTGGAGTAAGGTGGTGCTCCATGCGAATCAGAACTTGGCCCATTAACATTAGCTGAAGTCCAGTCTTTTGAAGATGCTAATGCTTTCAACTCTTCTAAAAATTCTTACTTTACAGATTTTTATGCAGAACATCCTTAGCTACTGAATTTAATAGACTTGTGAAAAACGTAACTGATGAGCAGAAAGCCAGTTCCATTAGAAAAGAATTACAATATCTCTCACTTGCACCACTATGATTGAGTTTCTTGGCATCCAGTTACTTGTAGTCTATCTAGATTTTGTAATAATTTTTATGTTCTTCCCCCCACACACACTTCTTCTGTTGTATTAACTGTAATGTGCCAGCAAATTCTTCATGTGGTGTTTTAAAAACTAAACTAATATATATATATAAATACTTGTATAAAAAACCTTGGATCTCAGAATAACTCCATGACTAAAAGCTGATGAATTTGCCCATTATACTGAAACTATGGGATTAAATGCAGCCTTTACAAGGTGCTACCCAAAACTGGGCTAGAAACTTCTTGAGAACAAGTTTCTTCCTTAGAATGCTATTATATCCTCATTCTGATCCATGGAAACACTTGTCTTTTATGTTTTACGTTGGCATTTCTGAATTTTGAGCCTGAACTTAAAACTGAAGAATCAAATCAGAGGGAAAGTAGCAAGGGAAGTGGCAATAGGAGAATGTTCGCCAATCTTTTTCACATCAAAAAGTGATTTGGTTCAGTTTCAGTTATCTGGGCAGGTGTGGGGGAATTCATATTTTATGCAGGCCAGTTGGTTAAACTCGACAGCATCCACTAAGCTCATGGGAGGAGGAGGGCAGGAGAGAGAGAGATAGAGAGTAAATAGTGATCCATTGATAATTTGCACTATATTGCAAAAGCTAGGTACTGTATGTACCTGTTTAATAAGGATTCAGTAGCACATACAGCTTGTTTTCTATCAGCTTACTGACCAGAGTTCCATACCACAGAACAGATGTTCTGAACTCAGACTGGATTTCAGTTACCTGAGCTAGTTCTCTTATCTTGCCTAATTCTGCATAAACTTGAATTGACAAATTCTATGTGTTTTCTCCTATTTTTTATATGTCATTACATATCTTGTTTCCCAAAGGTGGGTGAAGCTTCAAACAATCTCTGAGCCTGGAAGAACAGAGATGTTGCCCCATGCCTGCACTAACTGCAGCAGTGCTTAAGTCCTATGGAAAAAAATCAAGCAGAGCAGAGTTTCAGGTATCTGGTCCCAGAGCTGTAATCATTATGTATTAGTTCTGATTAGACCAATGTACTAGAATGGAGTAGGGCTACACAACATGACTGCTAAGATGTCCAATCACATTTGTCAAATGTTACGTTGCATTCACATCAGGAATACCATACCAAGCTCATGTTTCTGATTCTGGAAAAGACCTTGGAGAAATCTGTCATCTACCTACATTCAGTCAGGAAATATATATTGTTTTATATAGCTGTGCTTTCAAAAGCAACCAGACTGTTTTGTTTTTAATGTGAAGGAGTTTTTATTTAAGATGGATTTTTCTCTGCCTATGGTTTCTTTTGGCTCAATTGTTTTGGTTCTCATTTAAAAATATATATATATATTAATTGCCAGGACACTGTCTCCTTCAAGAGAGGAAGGATGATCTTGTGGTTAAGGCACAAGACTATAACTCAGAAGATTGAGATCTGCATTCTGGTTCTTGTCTTTGTTTTGGACAAGACTTTTAACCTTTCTGTGCTTTTATTTATTCCTCCCATAGGGACATTGAGAGACTTAATTCACCAATTGATATAAAGCACCTTGAGAGTCTTAGTTACAAATCACTTCAGTGCTGGCAAAATTATTATTCAGAGAAGGTGACACTTTTGTTCGGCTATACTGAAAGAAGTACAGGAGACACTTGATATGGATTTGATCAAGCCCCAACTCTATTATTAGAAGTCTCGGACTACCCCTGGCAGATAAAAGTGTACAGTGCATGTAACCCCTGGTTTATTCCGTAATTACCTCGGGGGCTTCCACTAGCTCCCCTCATTTTTCCATCCCAGTTCCTCCAGCAAATCCATTGCTGGGACCTTACCTCCACCCCACCTTGTAGGAGGGTTAAGATGGGCTATAAGAAAAGGGGGTTGGCTCCCTGACATTCCAACCGTAGGAGTCCCAAGCCCTCCACCATTCCATTCCTTTAACCAGCACCTCCTTTTTAAGTCCTTTACCAGGCCATTTATCTGGTCACTGGATGCCTTCCCTGTGCAGTACCAGCACTGGACATCTGCCCACACTTACATATAGCCTACCACCTTTTGTGCTCACCATAATAGGTCTTCCCTGACACCTGCTGTGGGGAAGGTGAAAAACCCCCACTCCACCACGGTATACATCGGGGTAGTGTTCTTGAAAAGGACGACGGATACCAAAACGACGGATACTGGTAACCCGCTGGTACAGTAGTGGTGTCGGCAGGAGGGAACACCTGGGTGGGTGGGCAATGATGGGGGAGCCAAGGGGTAAGAGCGATCTGGCCACCACTCCCCCACTCCAGCCGGCCTTGCGGGGGGGTGGGTGGGAGGATAGACGCTCTGGCCAGGGGCTCCTGGAAAAATGGGAGGGGCTGTAAAAATGTGTGCCCTTGCAACCCCCGTGCTCTCCTCCCGCCCAGCGCTCGAGGCTTGCCCCGCTCCGTCCACTTGGCGCTCCTGCCGGGGAGTGGGATTGGGGTGCAGGGGCTCGCCCCACTCTGCCTGGCACTCCAGCTAGGGATTGGGGCACGGCAACTTGTCCTGCTCCACCTGGCAGGGGAGCGGGATGCAAGGGCTTGCCCCGCTCCGCCCGCCCAGCATACCTGCCGGGGTACAGGGGCTTGCCCCGCTCTGCCTGGTGCTCTTTCTGGGGAGCAGGATTCGGGAGTGGAGGCTTGCCCTGCTCTACCAGGCAGCAGAGCGGGATCTGGGCATGAGGGCTTGCCCCGCTCCGCCTGCTCAGCGCTCCTGCCAGGGAGCGGAGTTGGGGGCTTGCCCTGCTCCGCCTGCTGAGCGCTCCTGCGAGGGAGCAGAGTTGGGGGCTTGCCCTGCTCCGCCTGCTGAGCGCTCCTGCGAGGGAGCAGAGTTGGGGGCTTGCCCCACTCCACCCACCCAGCGCTCCATCTGGGGAGCGGGGTCGGGGCGCGGGAGCTTGCCCCATTCCCCCCGCCCAGCACTCTAGCCAGGGAGCAGGGGATGGAGGCTTGGAAGCCCCCACACCTCAACCCCACTCCCCAGCAGGAGAGCTGGGCGAGCAGAGCGCAGCAAGCTCCTGACCCCACTCCGCAGCTGGAGAGCTGGAGCTGGGCAAGCGCTGGCCGGGAGCAGTGCCGGGACTGGGAGGGTGGGCCTGGATGTAAAGTGGCTACATGTATCTGTTGCTCATCAATAGGGGAACGTGTTTTGATTGTCGTTGGTCCCGATCCTCATATCCCTCAGCTGCAACTTACAGTACAGTACTGCAAATGACGGATATGTGGATTGGGACCGACGTGAATCAGAACACGTTCCCCTATTGATGAGTGATGGATCTGTGACACAGTGGGTAAGGGGGAGATGTATACCGGGGACCCCCTGTATGGTGCTCAAGGAAAAATTCCTTCCCAGCCCCTTAAAAAAAGAGTGACTAGTGCAATGACCACAGCAGATTCAAACCCCACCCCATAATCACACCTCGAGGTGCTGCCTTGCCTGCTGCACAGAGAAAAAGGTTTCCAACTCCAGGGCTTGCACCCTTAAAGCCTTCTGCCCTTACATTCCCAGGGGGTGAGTCAGTGCTGCAAAGCTGACACCACCCCCCACCCTTTTGCAGCAGTTTCTGACCTTGTCTCTCCCCTCTCCCCTCCCCCATAAAGCACTACTGCCTTCCTCTGGCAATCCTGGACAATGTCCATCCCCCTTCCCCCTCCACCCTGCTTTAGGTGCGGTGCAGTCATTCTGAAAACTAAAGAGCTGAACACATAAAGGTAAAGTGACCATATTTTCAAAATAAAAAAACAAGACGTGTGTGTCCACATGTTTTTTAGTATTGCAAAATATTTCTGCAAAACATAAAAATATACTTCTTAAAAACATGTGTTTGGGTTGTGTTCTTCCAGCTTCTGAAGATTCTCCTTGATCTAGAAGATTTTTCTAGGAATCTAGTTTTCTGAATGAGTTTGCCATGAAATGTTGAACAAGGGTTCGTAACATTCCCAGAGCAAAAGAAGAGCTCTGACAGTACCTACACTTATTTGACATTTCTCTTCACTTCAAACTGTACATCATGCTAAACACTTGTTCTGTTGGACTGCTTTTTCCTGGTAAACACAGGAAAACACCTACTTGGTATATCAATATATCTTGAACAAACATTTTTGAGTTATAAAATATCCAAATGTTTTGACTGATTAAATAAAAAATTGGGATATTGCAGTTGTCTTTAAAAAGGGTCCTGAGACAGTAAGATATTATATGATAAAACAGGACTGTCATTATGTTTCGTAAAGGGCTACTCAAGTACAGATAGTTCATGTCCAGTAATAGACATAACCACTGTTCCCTCTAAGCTGTGCGCACGCACACAGATCCTAAACCCCATGCACACAGCATGCACAAAAATTTGTACAGAAGCACAACAATTTGCACAGAAGAAATTTTTTGGTGCACATGGCCTGTCAAAAATTAGAGGGAACATTGGACAGAACATACCTTATAAATGTTATCAACTTTGTTGATGTGTGTTTTAAAAATCAGTTTATCACCTAGAAGTTCTATTTTGAAATGTCACCTTTTGAGAGGTCCATCGAAAGGGACCCTGACAATGTACTAATATGCATTCCCTCTGAGGCTTTTAGCCAGATAGATACCAAAGCAACTTACAAAAAGGACAATTCAAACTACAGTATGGACCAGATTCACCATTGTATGCCTCTAGATTTACACCAATGTAAATCCACTGAAATCAACAGTTACACTATGTAAAATTGGATTAACAGTGAGAGAGTCAATTTCCTTATATATTCCCAGACAAGAACTTCATTAAAATGTACATAAGGTTGAGACACTACCACATATCAATAATTTAGGTTAAAATACTGTGATGAGCTGGGTGAAACCGTGTTATGGGTTGAGTTAAAACCTTGTTAAAACTGATGTGTGAATGCACCCTTCACTTAAGATAGCTGTAAGAAACACTTAAGGAGGCCACACCTACAACAAGGTCCAATAGAATCTGCCCAGAAACTAGCACCATGTGGACAGGGGGTTCCACTGAGTATTGTGATCAGGGAGTGTGTGTATATGAGAGTATGTCTACACTGGCAGAGTTACAGCGCCACTCAGAGAGCGCTGAAGGGAAACCACTGTTGTGCGTTCATACTGACAGCTGCCTGCGCAATAGCGTGTTCACATTTGCAGCACTTGCAGCGGTATTCAGAGTGGTGCACTCTGGGCAGCTACCCCATAGAGCATCTCGTCCTCTTCTGCCGCTAAGAGTTGTGGAAGCGCGGAGGAGGTTGCAGGGTATCCTGTGTCCTGTTCCAATGCCCTGTGATGCATTGCTTTGCATCCCAGCAATCCCTGTGCTTCCGTCTGCATTTGGTGCCATCTTTCAATGGTTTGTGTTCTGCACACTCTGCCTCTTCAGTCTGCAGGAATGGATCCCGAATTGTTGACCAATATGCTGCTTGCTCTGACTAACACATCACCTGTGGCAGTGGAATTATTCCTTAAACTACAAAGGCAAAAGGACTCAGAGTCAGACATTGATCTCACCACGTGTACTAGCTATGACACGAGATTGCTTGTGACATTCACAGAGGTGCTGACCACAGTGGAACACTGCTTTTGGGCTCGGGAAATAAGCACTGAGTGGTGGGATCACATTGTCAAACACATCTGGGATGATGAGCAGTGGCTGAAGAACTTTCAGATGAGGAAAGCCACATTCATGAGACTATGTGATGAGCTCACCCCAGCCCTGCGGTGCAAGGAAACGAGAATGAGAGCTGCCCTGCCGTTGGAGAAGTGCGTGGAGATTGCACTGTGGAAGCTGGCTATTCCAGACTGCTACCGATCGGTCGCTAACCAATTCAGAGACTTTTGGACTCGTGTTGACGGAAATGTGCAGGGCCATTAATCGCATCCTGCTCCAAAGGACCATGACTCTGGGCAACATTCATGACATTGTGGATGGCTTTGCACAAATGGGCTTCCCTAACTGTGGAGGGACAACAGATGGCACACATATTCCAATTCTGGCACCAGACCACCTAGCCACCAAGTACATTAATCAGAAAGGGTATTTCTCAATGGTTCTTCAGGCGCTTGTGGATCACCATGGGCGTTTCACAGACATTAATGCAGACTGGTCCGGAAAGGTGCATGACGCATGCATCTTTCAGAGCACTGGCCTGTTCAGGAAGCTGCAAGCAGGGACTTTCTTCCGGAACCAGAAGATGACCTTAGGGGAAGTCAAAATGCCCATTGTGACCCTGGGAGATCCTGCCTACCCCTTAATGCCGTGGCTTATGAAGCCATACATGGGGCACTTTGATAACAGCAAGGAGCAGTTCAACAACAGGCTGAGCAAGTGCAGAATAACTGTTGAGTGTGCTTTTGGCTGTTTAAAGGCCTGCTAGCGTTGCCTATATGGGAAGCTGGAGCTGGCCGACGACAATATTCCTGTGCTTATAGCCGCTCCATAATTTTTGTGAAGGGAACGGTGAAAGCTTCACTCAGGGCTAGACTGCTGAGGCTCAGCGCCTGGAGATTCAATCTGAACAGTCAGAGACCAGGGCTATTAGAGGGGTGCAGCGTGGGGCCATAAGGATCAGTGATGCCTTGAGGCAGCAATTAGAAGCTGAAAGCCACTAATATTTGTTGCTATGCTTGGGAGTGTAGTGCTTGTAATGCTAGGAGGTGATTGTGATTGGTGCAGACGATGCAATATGAAGGTTTAAGATAATTGTCTGTTGCTTTGCAGGGTTCTGTTTGCTTTCAATTAATAGAATAAAGATTGCTTTCAAACCCACACAATTCTTTTATTAAAACACAACAACTGGAGGAGAGGTTTCAGAGTGGTAGCCATGAGGAGAAAGTCAAGCACAAAAACACCTCAGCTCTGAGGGAGACGGGGGAAGGAAAGGTCCCAGGGCCCAGGAGAAGGTGGGGTCCTGAGACAGCTAAAGATTTGTGTATGTCCAGGGATCATATCCAACCTTCTCCTTTGGAGTACAGTGCAGGGAGTACTGTACTTCCGCAGGGCCAAACTGCAGAAGGATGGGTGTTGAGTGCAGTAGGTACGGGAGTATAGGAGCATTTAATGGGCAGCAGGTTTAAAACAAATAAAAGAAAGTTCTTCTTCACACAGCGCACAGTCAACCTGTGGAACTCCTTGCCTGAGGAGGTTGTGAAGGCTAGGACTATAACAGGGTTTAAAAGAGAACTGGATAAATTCATGGAGGTTAAGTCCATTAATGGCTATTAGCCAGGATGGGTAAGGAATGTTTGTCAGAGGGTGGAGATGGATGGCAGGAGAGAGATCATGATCATTACCTGTTAGGTTCACTCCCTCTGGGGCACCTGGCATTGGCCACTGTTGGAAGACAGGATACTGGGCTGGATGGACCTTTGGTCTGACCCAGTGTGACCATTCTTATGTTCTTATGAGTCCGCAGTGCTGGACTGTGATGGGAAGGAGCGGAATGCCGCAGGTACAGACTGGAGCCAGGAGGTTGATAAGAGTGTGTTGGCAGTGTCTGCGGGGTGCATGGGAAAGAGTTTTGCAACAGTGGCTGCAGGGGAGAGCGGGCGCGGAGCTGCTCAGTTTGCAGTGCTAGTATCGCCTGGAGCGTGTCCACTTGGCGCTCCGTAACATTTCACATAACATTTAAGAGCCACTCCGTGGCTTCATTCTGGAATGCTGCATTCTCCTTTCGGTCTCTTCTCCCTGTCCTGGCACTCCGATTCCTGTTTTCAGCTGCGGAGTGCATTATAACATCACACAGAAAGTCCTCCTTAGTTCTTCGTGGCCACTTCCTAATTCTGCACAGCCGCTCAGCCAGCAATAACAAAGAGGGAGGCTGGGCTCCCACGGTCATCTCTGTGAAGCAAAAACGCAACATTTTACAGAAGCAGTATTGTTTGCAACACACAGAACACTGATTCAGTGATTTAAAACACAGCCAGTATTCATATACCTGTCAGTAACTGGCTGACCCCAGGCAAGCACACATGAGCCACAAGACCCCCAAAATGGTGAGTAGTCACAGAAGCATGGTAAATCAGTGTTCCCGGACCCTACTGTACACTGGGCATGTGGCTCTTGGGGACAGCCAACACTGTAGGAGGGGCCTGATAATCATTCCTGTCCCCACATTTTCCACTGTGATCATTATGGAAGATATCTTGCTGCTGAGGGTGAGCAGGGAATCAAGGGAGGGTCTTCTCCAAGACTGCGGCTTCCGCCATGGCCCTTATGCGGCTCGCCTGTGTGCAGCAATGGTGTCTCCCACCCCACCCCGTGATGGCACAGTGGCACAGGAAAGTTACTGTTAATGGGGCAAGAAACAAAGCAGCTCTGCCAAAGAACCTGTGGCAGCAGATTTCCCAGTATCTCCATGAGAGTTTCCTGGAGATCTCTGAGGCAGACTCCCATGAAGTGAGGGAGTCAATCAACAGCCTGTTCCACCACTCAGACTAGGCATGTGGTGGTACATGCCATACAGACACAAGCCTGCTTTCTGCAACCCCCTGCCCCCAGCAACTCGCAACAGCGATTCCCAAAATCAAATCCACTTACCAGGGACCTCCTCTCCTGTTTGTGCTTCACCAAGATCTGACAGCTGTGACTGGCTAGGCTCCTCATGGGTAGAAAAGAGATCCTGGCTGCATGCGTCTCTGACCTCCAAGTCATCCTCTGCCGCTGGGTCCCACTCCCCCTCCACATCCTTGTCCAAGATTTCCTCTTCCTGGCTCAGTACACTCTCAACTGGCATGCGACGCACCGAAGTATCCTCAGTGGCCTTCGCAGTGGAGGTGGGGTCACCACCGAGTATTGCGTCCAGCTCTTTGTAGAACGGGCAGCTTGTGTGTGGAGCACCAGAGCGGCAGTTTGCCTCCTGCGCCTTGCGGTAAGTGTTCTGCAGCTCCTTCACTTTGACCCTGCACTGCAGTGTGTCCCGGTCATGGCCCCTTTCTGTCATGCATCGTGAAATCTGTCCATAGGTATCATAATTCCGATGGCTGGAGCGCAGCTGGGACTGGACAGCCTCCTTTCCACAAATGCTGATCAAGTCCACAGCTTGGCTTTGCTCCAAGCGGGGGATTGCCTGGTGAGTGGAGCAGGCATGGCCACCTGAATAGATGCACTGAGACCACTGCATGCATCACCAAGCAAACAGGAAGGGGACTTTCAAAATTCCAAAGGAATTTACGGGGTGGGGATGACGGTTGTTCACCTAAAGGCAGGGCAGTACAATTCAAACCGATGACCAGAGAGGCAAGAATAGGCATTGTGGGACACCTCCCAGAGGCCAATCGCAGTGCTGTAATTGACCAGAGTGTCTACACTGGCACCATGGAGCTGTACCCCTGGCACAGAATGATGTACATCTCTTGTTAGAGTGGTTTTTTTACTGCGCTGCAACTGTAGTTTCTGTGCACTAAGTGGCATGGCACTGTGTACATCTTGGGAGTTACAATGCAGAAAGCTGCTTTACTGCGCAGAAACTTGCCAGTGTAGACAGTACCAGATAGACAGACACTAAAGCTGGAAACCGGGAGAGATTGAGAGGCAGAAAGAGAATCAAGCAGCCACCTGTAAGCACAATGTGATCCTGGAAAAAGCTAGAGAGAGCATTTTTGTGTCTGTTGGCTAAAGGGCCTGGGGCTGTAAACTAAGAAACTACTCCTTCTGTTCTTGTTTCATTCAGAGAAACAGGGCTTTGTACATTCCTTGTAAATAAACAAGACTGCATCTTAGAAAATACCAGACTCCATCAATTTCTGCTTCCATCTGGAAATTCCCCAGGGCCCCAAACTTTGACTAGCCACTCAGGTCAAAAAGGGGCAACAGTACATTACAATGATGTTGTGGTTATCCCCAAACAAAGCATTATAAATTCATGCAATTCAGAATTAAGGTCAAACGTGTTAAGGTATAGCAACACATAGTTAGGGCACTCAAACAACCCTAACTCTGCCCTGTAGTGACACCATCCAATAAGCATATTATTATGATTAGCACATTTTAGTTCTTGACAACCAAGTTAATTTCAAACACAATTTCCCCTCTCATTATGTCACTACATGGCACAGTTATGATTCTTGGGTGCCCTAAATATGCATTTCTATACCTCAACAAAATGGCCACCTAACTATAAGGAAATTATTATTTCAGTTCTGTTGAGAACAATGGGAGATGGCAATCAATCATTCTACATGGAATTCTCTTAGTAGAACATGATCTGTCAGCCTCTGCTGAAGAAAACTTTCAGTTATTAAGAATAACAGGAAAAAATATCTTTAATCCTAAAGTATCTTCAAATGTAATGTATGCACAAGATTTCAGTGGATTTTAACTATCAGGGAAGTTTAATGCCACCTATGTTATTATTAAGATCACACAGGAGAAAGAAATGGTGTGATTCTGGGTACTAAATATCTTAAAGGACCACTTTACTTGTAAAGTCTCAGCAAATGTATTCTTCACTCAGAGAGTAAGGGTGGTAGTTTCAGGGAGGATATGTTGTATTCTTCAGATGAAAGAAAATGGCTGAATCCCTACTTCATACTGCAAAGTGCTGAGTACTCTATAGTCTATTCCACACACAACAAAATATTTAAGCATGTGCTTGACTTTAGGCGTATGAAGGGTTGCATTGACTTCAAAGAGACAACTTGTTGGCCTAAATACTTTGTTGGATTGGTGCCAGAGTGGATAGCACTTAGCAATATTGAGCCTTAAGTACAAAACTCAAACTCAGATATGGAGCTATGACCGGCACTTCCATAATTAAGTTGTGAGTATATGCTAGTAAGCTAAGGATAAAAATATTACAAGAATATTGTAACCATTATTCCAAAAACAAGGTTCCAAACCCTACAGATTCAGAGTTAAAGTTAAACTTAACATGGATTTCTACTAAGGTGTGGAAATGCACAGTTGAGGAACCCAAACAACCTTAACTCTGCCCTGTTGTGACACCATGAGGGGAAAATATGACAATAATCCAATCTATTTTAAGAATGAATTGCATCCAACCACTGAAGTACATTTTCATAATCACATTGTTAATGTATTTGTATTATGTACTCTTAAATGCAATCTCTAGGAATTTCCTAGAATTATTGTTTAAATTATTAAAAATACATGAATAGTAAACAAGAAAACCAAAGAGGATGTAACTACATGATACCGCCAATTAAACTTAACTGAAAATATTGAGCAGCAACTTTAAACATTTTTGTAAATTTTCATTTTTAAGGCACAGTCCTTGCATCACTGACTATGAAAATTAGTTAGAGGAGAAGGTTTTTAATCGGTTTAGTCACTGTACTTCTAATGTCAAAGTGGCCACACTGAAGAGAGATGTGAGCTATTGACCTGGCCCTGTCTACTAATGATAATCATAACAATTAAATACAATTGTTAATAGCTTAATTTAAAATCTAATCTCTTCAAATATAGTTTATGTACCAGCTTTTCAATACATTTTAGAAAGTTTAAAGACTGTTATTCTATTGGAGCAAAAAAGCTTTGTCATCAAGTGATAATTTATTAAAGAGTCCATTTTTATTAGTTTCAGTAAAAATTAATTAACAGATTTACTTGTATATGCTCAGAAAATTAATTATATGCTCAAAAGAGTAAAGGGCTTTACCACTACTGAACTGAACTGCCGACATTTCTGGTGTAAAATACTTCAGCAATTCTATCCATTATTACTTTGAAATAAGTGTCAGGGTGAGAAAATGGCCAGTCATTGATATTTTAATTATTTTTAAATTTGTCAGTTTTGGAAACCTTCACCAGACCCTCTCCTTTTCTTCCTCTTTGCAAGTAAAAGCCCACCCAGGTATTTTCCGACACCAATAGCTGTAGCTTCCTCAGGAGAAATGAAGGACTTCTGTGTCAGCATCCCACAGATCTAAGGCCCCACTCCTGCAACAAGCACTGTTCAGGCAGATCCCCGCATCCACATGGAGCTCCAATTAACTCAATGGGGCTCTACATGGGCACAGAGTACCCTCAAATGGGGTTCACTGCAGACTTGGGGCCTAAGATATACAAGGAAGGGAAAAGTACCTGCTCCTCTCTCCTCCCCACCAAATAATCTGTAGCAGCCAGGGAAATTGGGTTGCTATTTTCAATCAAGGAGACAGAAAGCCAGTTGGGAGTGCCTAACCATCCAAATTCACATTAAAATAATTTTTAAAGAGCCCTAAAATTGTCATTTACTCACCTGCTATTAAAAAAGTGCAGCCACAGTTTAGAACAGGAACCGACAAATATTATATCCAGCTGAAACTACAGGGGAAACTTATATTAGCAGGATATAATTAGCTAAGTTGGAATTTGGCCAGGACACTAGGGTTAACATCCTTATGCTTATAAAAAGTGTCATGGGATCTTTAATGACCACAGGTGGTCAGGACCTTAGTTCTCCCTCTCACAAAAAATACAAGTGTTAAATAATTATTTTCTTTGTTATTCTCTCTCATTGTCATTAGCCATCAAAACCTCTTCTGGTATCAGGGGCTCACTTTATATATACACCTTTGTCACTTGTAACAAGAAATTCCACTGTGATATTAGTTACCAACTTTTTTTTATGGTAAAGTACTACTTGATCATCTCTGAAATTAAATCCTGGCAACAGGCTATATAGCCTATTATAGATCTTAGTATCTTGAATCTTATTCTGTCCATAGCTATGGACATCAACAAGGGTCTACAGTCACAAAATAAGATTGATTGCTTTTCTCTCCGCATTTAGTCCTAATTACCTACTGTCAAAAGCTAAGTACAGGGGAATTTCAAAGGTTGATAAATTGTATATAGACAAAAAGAAAAGGAGTACTTGTGGCACCTTAGAGACTAACCAATTTATTTGAGCATGAGCTTTCGTGAGCTACAGCTCACTTCAGATGAAGTGAGCTGTAGCTCACGAAAGCTCATGCTCAAATAAATTGGTTAGTCTCTAAGGTGCCACAAGTACTCCTTTTCTTTAAGTGAGCTGTAGCTCACGAAAGCTCATGCTCAAATAAATTGGTTAGTCTCTAAGGTGCCACAAGTACTCCTTTTCTTTTTGTGAATACAGACTAACACGGCTGTTCCTCTGAAACCTGTATATAGACAAACATACTTTGCTAAATGTCAGAATTCCAAGGAATCTGCAATGGAATGTTACGGGGAGTAAACTCTAGACATAAACTCACTCTTCCCAGTTATCTCTAACTAGCCAATTCTCAGTACCTTTGGTTCTCCAACTGGCTTCTTTGCATCCACAGAGATAGCGGTTTAATTGCTCTAGCTGATTAGCCTTCACAGCTGCATCTGTAGTGAGGAGGCTCCTTTTAAAATTAACTCATCTATCAATCAGCAGAGTAATTTGCTAAGGTGAAAATGCAACTGCTCAACTATACACTTATTAACGCAGAGAGTTTCTCTGGGAAAATTTCTTTTTATATTTGCTGTAATAATTATAGCCTTTCCCCAAACCCTTATAACATCAGTATAATTACTAGCTGACAGGGCAGAAAAATATTTTAATAGTATTTTGAACTTTCTTTTTCTTGCCTTTTCCCCACATACCATCCTACATTCCACCACAATCACCAAAGAAAACCTTCTTATTTTTATATGTAATTAAAGTCTGTCATATGTCAAAGGTACTTCGGGCTTATGTCACAGATATGAAACTTAGTGATAGCTAATTTTCTAACCACAAAGTAGCCTCCAGTCCAGTCGCAAGTAATGCCACCATCTGGTCTACCCAGACAAACTTCTCTCCTCATGTAACATTGTCTACTCAGTGCCAGAAGCTCAGTAACCATTCGTTTTGCCAGCCACATTTATATGTGGCCACATTCAAATGTGGAGACTCGAGAACCCCTGCAAAATATCCGGCAGCAAATGTTAGTAGGTTCTACCAGGTGGCCAGTTTGAAAACTCTCATCCTGCTGAGCTGAGCTGTCCATTGCCAACCCACTGCTGATTGACAAGCTGCTCATCCTATCAGAGAACAGCTATCCTGCCCTGCCCTACTTCCGAAATCTTCCCAAACTTGAGCAGCAAGGTGTATAGGAAAAGGGTAAGGGAGACAGCCTCCTCTAATACAGTTGTGTTTTTAATGAAAGAGACAGAGGCCCAGATCCTCAAAGGAATTTAAGCACCTAAACTCTCAAATCACTGGGAGATAAACACATAAATTGTGCAGATCTGAAGATCTGGGCTGGAGCTCTTACCCTGTGCGGAACCAACAACTGCATCCACCCATTGTAGTGGGGAAACAGCCACTGCCATACTAACAGAGATACAAGTTGATAGAGTAGAGAGTCTGTTGAGGCGACAGTTTTTCCTCCACATCCACGTTTTATTTCATAGCTCCCTAGCTCTGGCTGCTAAATGCCAGATTCAGTCATTAGCCTGGTGAGACATGTAGATTTTTTGACATAACTGACATACTCTTTTCCACCCATGTACCAGGTGACTTTCTTTGAGGAAGCATCCATTTTGTGATTTCCAGCAGTGGGCACTATTAAATGTTGTATTGGGTTCCTGGTTTTGTTCCCTATTTATTACAGTTTATTGTCCCTGTCTTTGGCACCCTCCTTTTTTTATTGAAGGTGTTCAGAGAGGAATAATTCTCTGATTTTCAGTTTACAAAACCACAGTTCAACGTGTTGGTCACTTGGTGAGTTCAGAAACACAAGGTATGCCAGGATCTTTTATTTTCTATTCCCAGAGAATGGAAAGCAAGGTTCTAAGTGGGAGCTTGAGCAAAAACTTTATTTCATTTAGGAACCTCTAAAGCGTGACCAAAAGGAAATATTCTGGTGTCCCTAGAACCTGGCCCCTAATACTGCCTGGAACACCCAACAGTAGGGCACACACATAACAGGCTGAAGAAAATGGTTACATAAGACCAAATGGGACAGGTGGAAAGTAGGAGGACAAACATGTTGGAGTGTGCAGGGATTACTACTACCCATTATTTTGTCCACTGACCTTGCCATTTTGTTTGAATAAAGGTTTTAAGATACAAGTGCAGGTCACCCCTGTTGGATCTTAGCTAAAGATCTTGTTGCCTGTATTATTGTACTTCTAATGATCTTCTGGAGGCTTGAAAAAATATCAAAACAGACCAGGACCAGTTGGTGAAAGTTGCCATTATATTTTCTTCATGATAAATCAGAGTTGGAGCAATTCCAGCGAGGAAAAGATTAGGTTGGGCCTAATGTGTCCTACCATTATGAGCAGTTTTGTATTCAGCTGAGTATCCAAAATGTTGCAGAGGGCTAAGTAGAGGCAGAGCACTTAAAATGGTTCAGTGTAGTACACTTCCCCACAGGGGCCTGAATCAGCTCCTTAGGAAATACCTGCAAATCTAGAAAATAAATTGTTTCACATTTCCACCAATCTACCTTTTCCAAGTGTTGCAGAAATATGAACATTCTGTCCAGAGTAAAACAGAGATACACTGGTCAGAGCTCTCTCAATCTGGCGGTCAAGCTGTCAACTTGCTACAGCACAGTACAGCTGGAAACAGCTGCCAGGCGTGTTTATTAGGTCTAGCTTGGCTTGACATGGCTTGGCTTTCCAGCTCCAGAAGAAATTGATCAGGATTTAGATATTGTCACATAAAATGACAAAAATTCCAGCCTGTCTGCGATTCTTTGAGGACCTTGTACACTTGTGTCACAGGGATATAATTTATTATTTCTGAGCATATGAGACAATTCTGCAATCTGCACAGTAAAGGAAAAGGCTTGTGTGGCAATTCCTCCTCCTTCCTCCCAGCCAAGGAAGATGATTAAGGTGGACTGCTGCTGCCCTTTTAAAGTTAGGTGAAAATCAAAGTATTCCATGTATATACCATTTATATAATGCACTTCTGCTTTGTGTCTTCTTAGAAGTCAGAATATACCATGCAATTTTGTAGACTATTATACTGGCATATGGTAAACAGAAACTTCAATTTCCATGTGATCACAAGACCGAGATCAAGTTCTCTCTCATGATGAGTGAGACTGCATCATAGCTATGTACGTTTGCTGTAACCATGTAAACAGATTAGGAACAAAAGAAGTTCTATACCGGATCAAACCAGTGGTTCATCTAATCTGGTATCTTGATGGCCAGTACCAGAAGCTTCAGAGAAAGAATCCTCATGATAGGCAGGTAGGAACAAACTTTCCCTATGCTTTCATGATTGCAAATCTTGTTCTTGGGATTAGAAAGTATGGTCTTTCCACAGCAATGTCCTCTTTGTAAATGTTCCACATTGGAATTTAGGGAAAAGTTTTTGTTTTCTTGTTGTTGTTGTTTTTAAGTACTTGCCAGAATACTTTTAGATGCTAAAGTGCTTACACTTACTATCAGCCCTGTTAAAAAGAAAATAGAGCATATGAAAACAGTTTCCTTTTTAATGAAAGATTAGCACATGCATTATTGTGCACATCAACAATTATGCAGTGGGCCATTTTTAGTGCCTCAGATTCCTAATTTAGCCTCTAACATCAGTAATTTACAGCAGTCAAATGGGAATACACTACCCTGATATGAGGTGAATTTCAGCTTCATATTAGGGATGTCAAGAAGTATGACCAAAAAAAGAGGAAAATGTTAGCTAACACAGCTTACTTTAGTTTAAGACAGGTAGAGCTTAGCTTCAGGCTATTAATTCACTTGAAATAAATCACTAGCTGATGCTGTGACATACAAAGGTAAGTCCCAGGCTGTTTTATTTACCTCTCTAAGTCCTATCTGCCCTTTTGTGCCCTACTATTCTCCTATTGAAGCTAATGGGAGTTTTGTTGTTGACTTCAGTGCAAACAAGTTAAGATCTTGTGCCCATGCAGAGCTTATTGTAGGACCAGAGCCTTAGTTGTACAGTGATTTTGTAAAGTATTTTGGGGCAAAGTTTGTACAGAGTAAAGTAACATGAAGAGAAGAAATTAACAGAGTCTAATCAGGGGCAATCCAGTAACAAGAGGCAGAATATTTTAGAGGTTACTATTTCAAGTTTATATGCAATATGCTGGTAAATATTACTGCTATAATTCAATGCACTTCAGTATTCCCTCCATACTCATTTAGGGCTATTTCCAGGAGCTAATTGAGAGGAAAGGGGAAACCTTGACAACAGCTGTGAGCTGGCAAAACAAAAATAAATCCAAAATATGCAATGTGTGATGTAATCCACATGATCAGACAGCATGTCGGGCTCATTTTGGGCTTTGCTGTGTTACCGATACAAATTTTATTCAACCGTACATTTTATAATCAGGGTTTGAACTAAATCATTTTAAAAGAGAAGAGAATAGAACATTAGATGAAAATCCTGCTCCTGTTGCCTATAGCTTTTTCTAGATTTTTATCAGGCTGGAAGCATTTGTTTGGTTTTTAACTCTTTTATGGATCTGATTTGCATTCATTTTATCCTCCAGTTGATTTTAAAAAGGCGGGTTTTAAGCTTTTCTGTATCTATAATCCAGAGTCTCTTTTCTGTATGCAGTACAACTATGCTTCCTGTATGGGCACTGACCCATAACTGTGAACAGATGTGCTTCTTCGGTCCAGACGGAGGTTACAGATGTTCTTCTGCCAGAAAAACTGCTGTTATTTCAGTGCAGCAAGAGGAACTTAGAGCACCTTGACCTATCCAAGGAACACCTTACCCTTTGCTTTACTGTGCTGCCAGGTTTTTCTTCTTTTCACATAATGTCATTGATGAAGTTTTAATGTGTGGGAGACAAGGCTATTGCTGTTTATCAAGCCCTTTGAAATGTCCAAAAGCTTTGCCAGAACTGGGAAGCACAAGTTTTATTGAACTGACTCTGCAGTGAACTCTCTACACTAGGGGTGCTTCCCTTGCCCCTCCTCCCACCCACCCGATAGGCTTTATTACAAAGTGGCAGCTGCCTCAGTTGACACACCACTCTTGCTGCTCTTCTGATTGGGGGGCTGCTGCCCAGAGAATTTTTTGTTTGGGGAGGGAGACTTTTTTCAAACACAGCTTCTTCATAATTTGAACTGCTCACTGCATTGCTCCTTTGTATCTGATGTAGTTTCTACATCACACTGAGGAGATGCATGTGATACAGGCATGAAAAATAGGACAGGGAAAGTAGTCCAGCAGCAGACAAACCTGCATTAACAACGGACACTCCCACTCCTTTGGTAGTCTCCCTCATTCAGAAGAGAGGCTCCTGGCCAGGTGCAGGAGACCTTTAACTGTCACTGCTATTGGAGGTTGGTTTCTAATTTCATGCTAACATCCGTCACTAGATTTAGCCCAAAGAATCTATCAAGAGACATTTTTATAAAGAGTCATCTCAGCAACCAGCTGGCCACCTTACTAGAGCCAACAAACTTTGCCAATGAGAAACATCCAATGGAAGGCGGGGGGAAAAAGTGTCTGTGCTTCAGCAGCACCTGGTCAAGCAATATGTAGAAATTGTTTCCTTTACAGATAATAAAAGAAGTTCAATTTGTTATTGTTCCAGTTCATACAAGAGATAAAGGATCTTTTTCTTTCTTTACAAAAGGTAAAAATAACTTTAGCCAGTGCAGAATTTCTACAAGCAGCCTGTTGTTTTTTTGTTAAGTGTATTAGCTTTCTAAAGTTTTTTCATAAAGGCAGATTGTATGCTAGATTAATTATATTTAATTTACTTTCATTCTTCACTTCTGCCCCCTCTCTCTTCACTCAACTCCTAGGATAATGTTCTCAATTATAAATCTGCAGAACTGCAAAATATTCTATGAGGAATTCACTTTATTTTCCTTACCTTACATTACAGCACACATAAGTAATAAATAGATATGGTTTAATGCCAATTCCCTATAAAACACACCATTGACGTGATTGTTAGTTCATTTTGTGTGTTACTGCATGAACAGCCAACTCAACACTCTTCACACTCTATTAAGGCCTTTCAGAGTCCTAACCACAAGTTCTGGCGTACAAACAAGTTCACAGATTAGCAAACATTGGTGGCTGGTAAAATATCAGACTTTGCAACAGAACACCAGAGCTGACCATTCTCAAACCCTGCCTCCTTTCATGCAGCAGAAATACATCAGTCCAATTAGCTCAGGCCCTCACAAAGCTACAGAGGAGAGGACAAGACTTGTCCCATTGCAAATGATCTCTTTTTGAACGTAGAGAAACTTGTACTGACAATACAGCGAACTGTTCATATTGAAAATGAACTCTCCATCCCCTACCTACCCTAGTAGATCTGAAAGATTTTCAAAGTGAATACAAACCTGTATTCAGCTACTGAGGATGAGGGCTCTGATCCTGTGTCTTGTGTGCGGGCAGACCCTTGCTTCTGCACAGAGTCCCATGGAGTCCAGTTCAGTCTCACCTAGCAGAACTGGCTCTGCAGTGCAAGTACGTGTAAGGAAAAAAAAGGGTCAGCCTTTAATTTGGTCACTATAGTAAGCAGCTGTCGGACTCTGAATACACACAGAGTAGGAAGGAGCTGTTTTGCAGAGTAGACCGAAACTTTAAAGGTGCAGCAGACCACATATTCTTCTACAATCTGATGAGAATGTTTGGGCTTATACATTATGCTTCATCACATTTGGCTGTACTTCTGATTGGGTATAATATTTTCCCCCCTAAGGTCCCAGTCCTGCAACTGGACACAGACTGACTCTTGAACCTGCACAGAACCCCACTGACTACATCATCATCTTCCTTCTTTACAATAACTTATGATATAAATAAATATTGTTTTGTATACATTTACTTAGTACTGTACAAATAAAAGTAAAATCACAACCGACTTTCTTGTCTGTGGTTAGCAAAGTGCACATGGCTAAATGTTCACTGTATTCCTGTCCCTAAGCCTCACACGGCATCTTACTCAAGTATCATTTTGGAAATTAATTTTTTTTTAAAAGAAAGGGTTTTGTGAGTCTCCGCCAAATCAGCTAGGAAGGAAAATAAAAAGATGACAAAACCCAACATTTTTAATGATGTGTTGAAAGAAAATGATGTTATGTGGTTCTCCAGTTACCCTCAGCTGTTAAACAGACATACTTCTAATTCTTCAATCCGTAGACAGTGTCCCCAAACTAAATGCTGTCTAACAGACTGTGGATCTGTGGGTTTTTGTTAATTGTGTCTGAACTAAGATCATCTAATTATACAACAGATATTCTTCAGAAGGAAATCAGAATTATAAAAAACAGCATGAAAAGAACCTAATGGTTTATTGGAGTGACAATATTAAGTACAATTGCACAAAATACACAGAGCCATTTAAATCAATATCCCTAAACGTGGAGTAATATTCCCTGTGAGTAAGGATGACAGAGTCTAGTCCATACTGTTTTATATGTTCCTTCACTTGTTTTAATTTCAACTTTTTCAAGCAAAACAATGACAGAATCTGATAATCATATTACCTTTGATTTATATAGCACCACACTCTGAAGAACAACAAACCACTCTCCAAAGATGAGTTAGTATTTTTAATTGCCTCATATAAGATGAGACAGATGTTAAGGGGGAGATTTTCAAAGGCCCAAAGGGAAGGTAGATACCCAGCTCTCATTGAAAATCTCTCTCTACATGACCTGACCAAGGTCACACAAGGCCAAATTGTGATACCCTTATACTGAGCAGTACCTTACATCCTAAGTGGTCTCAAAGTCACTGGGTCCACTTGTGCAGTAAAGCACTGCTCAACCTGAGTAAGGGATTACGTCACACAGTGAGTAAGTGGTAAAGTACTAGCAGACCTCATGAATACTGAGTTCTAGTCACTAAAAAAACATTGTCTGCAGATGTACAATAAAATCCTGGAACTTCAAACTACACTATCTACCTAAAATAAAGCTGTGTCTTCATTCATGTCTAATACCATAGGATGATAGAAAATACATTTTCTTTTTGGTCTGGTAACATATAAGCCTTAGCCTAGATTTTGAATATAGAAATGTACTACTGTATCTCTTCCTATATATTTTTCAATTTTGTATGTAAAAGTACAGGGATGTAGCGAAACTTTTATAATGCTCTCTAGACCCAGATGGGAGGGAGTAGGTGCCTAAATATCTTTCAGGATTGGGGTCATAGAATATCAGGGTTGGAAGGGACCTTAGGAGGTCATCTAGTCCAACCCCCTGCTCAAAGCAGGACCAATCCCCAATTTTTGCCCCAGATCCCTAAATGGCCCCCTCAAGGATTGAACTCACAACCCTGGGTTTAGCAGGCCAATGCTCAAACCACTGAGCTATCCCTCCCCCATAACTCTTGGATTCAATAAAATGAGAGAAAGTGAGGTCAAGAGGACGATAGTCTAGTATCTCAGGGCCAAGGAACTTGGTGCAGACATTTGGCTCCACTGGTACTGTTACCTACGCTCTTTGGGGCATCAGACAGCAGCATCAGGAAGCCAAATATTTCCACTTGTATTTATAGACCTGCCACTCCTTCTCCAGCACCCCTCCTTCTCTGGCACCATCACTAATATACCTGCTATGCTATGGTTTCTTAGGAGATCCGTTGAAGACAGCCATAATGCTGTCTTACCCAGTGTCTACATTAGGGAAACACTCCCCAAGCAAACTATGACATTCTGGCCCTTTTATTTTTGCCTATATAACCTATAAACATGGTTGGAGATCAAGGTTTGGTTGTTCAGGGGGGGAAATGTGTGGTAGAAAGGGAGGTAGTTGAGGTTGAGAAGGGCAATAGGTGAGTGGAATGTAGATAGGGTTTTGAATGAATGAATTGCTTATTTCCTTGCCTTTTATACTTTGCATTAATATCTTATGTAGTCTAGGAACCTTAACCCAAAGGTAACATAGTGTTTGTTTAGAAACACGCATACATATGTACTCACACATGCACCCTTTGGACTCTGATGTGATTTATTAAAAAATAATTTCTTAATATTTTGATCCTTGAAGAAGACTCATCAGAAGCTGACAGACAGGATCCCTCCCTCATCAACTCTCAAATTAATCAAAACACAATTCCTTATTCAAAAGGACACTCAAATTTAAATTATATCTTTTGTGAGATTACTTTCCCTATTGCTTTGTTGCAGTCTAAATTTGATAACCACCTGGTTTAGGAACCTTCAACTTTACACTGTTTTAAGCCTGTAGTTCCATATCTGGATCTCTGCCACTTCATTTCCACATTCATCAAAGCTTTGTGTGGGGGAACAAGATACACCATCTCCTCCAACTCTTCAGTCTAGTAAAAAGCAGATGGCTAATTAAGTAGACTGTCATTTTTTAAACATTTATTTTTTATCTTCTGAAGCATTAGGCCCTGATCCTGCACAGGGATCAACCCTATGGAGCTCACTGCAGGACTGAAGCCTTCATTTTCTTTTTAATCTATAAGCAGGTGAGGATAATCTCTTTCCCACGAGGCATCAGATAGTTCTATTCACTTACCTACATGGAACATATTTAACCCCTAAAAGAATGCATATAGTATAAAATATTTGCTATTCTAACTCTGAGAGAAAGGGTATCATCCTGCCTTCTGTTCACATGAAGTCACACTGAAGTCAATGGGAATTCTGGGCACAAAGGGGTTGCAGGTTGGTGCCTACAGATTGCAATAAATGTACTGTAACAGGTGTATTTGGGTTTGTTATGGAGATTGCCAAATTCAGGTATCTCACCTAACATAATAGCAATCGCTGACATTTATGACTAAGTATGTTAATAAGCAACTTAATTGGCCACATTCCCTAGACTTTAAGGCTAGGAGTTTCAAATGTGTCTAACTGCCACTGGAGTTGGTGTCAAATTCCTTTAGGCCCCTTTGAAAAATCCCAGTCTAAATACTGTTTTGTGCCACTTTCTAAAGTCTTTTCACACGTCACTGCAATCTTTATTTAGCTGCAGGTCTGACTGACATTACAATGAGTACACTGAAAAGATGTATCTTCACTGTCCCATTCAGTTCTGGAATTTAGCAGTCAGGTTACTTTACTCTCAATGCTTCAATACCCTCCTGCTTTCTGAGTTGAGAGTTTTTGCATATCACCACTGCATTCCAATGAGTAAGCTCACAGTACAAGAGATTCAAAACTATGAAAAAAAAAAACCAATTTATTTTTATAAAAAAAACATGGTTTGTAAAATAAATTGGTTTTATTAATCGACCGCTATTCTATAGTTCTGTTTGTTTTAGCCCCAGTGGTCTCCACTAAAGAGTCAACTTTTACCAAAAGTGGTAACACCAAGTGGCTTCTGCAATACTGTACTTAGGTCCTGCTCAGCAAGATACTTAATCACGTGCACAATTTTAAGCATGTGTGTATCTCACAGACTTTCAGGGGACTATACATGTGCTTAAAGTTCCATATATTCCTAACCATCTTGCTAAATCAGAGCCTTACTGATTTGATCCTGCTCCTCTCAAAGGCAACGGCAAAACTATTGTTGACTGCAATGAGCACATGCAACCCCTACATTTTTACTTTAGTTATAGAGACAGATATCACTGAGTGGTGACTGCTGGCTTTTTTTTTTTTTTTTTTAGAGAGAGAGAGAGAGAGACATCCTTGTATCTAGAAAATATTCTGGGTCTCATCTTCACTTCCTTAAATACCTTTAGAACCAAATCTTTCAAACATTCAACCAAGGTTTATGAAGATTTTCCAGGCAAGAAGATTGCAGATTTGGTCCCAGATTTTTGTTTTATATGTGCTTTAAGTATCATCCTTTATGTAGATAAGTGGGTATTTAGCACAGCCCATTTCCCCCTGAGTTACTAGAATTTCTGTTAAGTTATTTGGGAGTAATTTAGAAAACAAAAAGGTAGAATGGAATTCCATAAGCTTCACTGCATTATAAATGCCATCAAGACAGGCTGAAAATTACTGATCCTGCTTCAGTTGGAATTTGTACGAGTAATGTTATCTAAAGAACAAACATATGATGGCAAACTGAGCAGTACAGAACGAAAGCTATGAAAGTTGAAGCTGGAGGCAAAGTACCTAAAAAATATCACACATTCAGCCATATATTTCAATGTCTATCTAGATACCTTTTGAGTGCACTACAGTCTTCTTATTTTCCTATGACAAATCACAATAAGTATCCATAAAATGTTACCACTCAATTTTAGCTGCACAATGACATATGATGAAGAGTGCATCAGTCTTTCATGGTACAAAATGCCACATGTGCACAAGCAGATATATGTTGTATGAATCAAAGAGGCACTGTAGAAGTATATTTATTATTGTAACTTAACTATTTATAAGTTGATTCATACCAAATTTCTCCACAGTATGTTGTTTAGATTAGCAGAAGTATGAGCAACTGTGATGTTGGCAGGGAAATCAGGCAATGAATTTCTGTGTATCCAAACTATCCCTGGTTAATTCAAAATATCTGCTTTCATTTAGTACTACATTTGCTCAAAGCATGAACAGTATAGGTATTGAATGGTAACAGTATTTCATACAGTATCTATTGCATGTGTGTTGGACAGCACATCATAAAGTGTTTGTGATGGGGCTAACCTAACACAGAACAATATGATGTAATAGTAACTGTAATGAAAGACTATCAGAAAGAGAATATGCTGTGTAATGTCTTCCTCAGCAAACTAAGAAAGGATGGGAGGCCTTGTGGTTAAAGTACAAGCCTGGGAGACAGGAAATCTGGGATTTATTCCTGGCTCTGTCATAGATTTCCTGTATGCCTTTGGGAAAGTCTCTTTGGGGTAAATTTCAGTCAGGTTGCCTGCCTTTGGATGGGGGCAGGAGTGACACCCGCACCTCCTTGTGGGCTGAAATATTCGCACTTCAACAGATACCTACCTGATCTGCACAAGGTGCAAACATTGTGAATGCAGCTTTTGGGCCCATAATCTCTGAAGCTAGCAGAACAAGTCTCACCAGGTATGGCTTTTGAATGATTGTTTATGAGCAGCCAAGTAAAACATTTTGAGCAATGGAAAAAAGGTTAGAAACAATTTTGATTTAGGATTTTAATTGGCCTTGTAAAAAGAAGCATTCATTGAACTTCTGAAGTTAAAAAAATGCTAGTCCCTTTAATACCAGAACTAAGTCCTCAGTTTCAAAATAACCATTCAATCTTTTACTTTTAGACGATGGAGACTGGAATCTTATTCCAGCTTGAATCAACTCTCTTGGTTTCAGCTCAGTGGGATTTGGATCTGGGAGATCTCCCTCTGCTCTAAAGCACTTATAAAGAGGCACATGTGAACTGGAATATCTAGGCACAACCTCTGGCTCCTTCTTTCTGGTCTAAAGCATTTCCATAACTGAAGAATCACATATTTTGTTTAATAAATAATTTTAAATATATTTACAGACTGGGATCAGGTTTTCAGAAGACCTTAGCTCTCATTTAGGCATTTCTATGAAGTGTCTAATTTCTCAAAAGTACTGATCATCACCCAACAGCTCCCGTTAATCTCACTGGGAGCTGCTGGGTATGGTGAGTACTTCTGAAAATATGGACATTTATTTAGGTGCCTAAATGGGAGCTGTTAAGTGCTGAGCTCTTTTGAAAATCTGAACCATAAATGACAGCGCTAAGTAATGGCAGCTGGTTCCAGCAGCAGAGTTCTCCAGAATGTCCATAAAAATATATTCGGCACTCCCACTCGTGGCACGTTCCATCTGGCCCCTGGCCCTAACCCTAAAACTTCCCCTGCACCAGGATTTGAAAAGGGACTGCACATAGTGCCTGTACTGGAGAGATCTTCCCCAGATGGCTAGGGTGGCATACAGGGACCATAGCAAAGGTGACATTATCTATTGAAGTGAGCTGGGAAACATATAGAAGGCCAGAGTTTATGCCAAACAGGTCAATATCTCATGGAATTTGTCATAAATATTTTGCATGATTTTTTTTAAAAAGAACTGGACTTTAGCAATAACGTTTTTGTTGAGTGATAGTAGGGCTAGTTTATCTCACTGCTGTAAGTCAAAAGAAACTATTGCCTACTATGGAGATTTGTAGCAGTACAGCAAAGCACAATGTGCCCCATACAGAGTGGCCAGTCAATGTCGTTCATAGAAAGAGGACATTGTATCTATGAATGGATCATATGAACAATAACTCTACAAATATATGCTAGACATGTACAACTCTTCAAAGTCTTCAAAACAGTTGCACTGGGATGGAGGCATGTAAATCACCTGATATGTACAGTCCACACTGGTGGGTGTCTTGTGGGCTTGGTGTGGAAATACATCCAGAACAGCATTAATCCATGTAGGGAAGAGAAGCATGGTGTAAGTAAGTGTGTCCCAGAGAAATTCCAACTTGGATATTTACATTCTGCCTATCTAAGCTCCCTCCTGCAACTTCCATTGAATAAGGTGGTCCCAACAGTCATGTAGTTTTGCACTGGGCTACTAGACACTTGCTGCAGTTTTACCCCCAAACTGTCTGCATTTTACCCAAGTGAAGTGATTTCTGCATACTGTCAATACTGCGTAAGCTACCTTGACATCCTTCTAGATAAAATAAAATGTAAGATACTGTTATTACATTGATACTACAAGGACCAGAAGTCTCATCTTGGGTCAGCCTGCTACTTTCTAATAAAAATAGAAAGTGAAAATGAAAAGCATATTGATATAATTTCCCCATGACAGGTACATCAACTATAGGCTCAAGAAATTCTAGGCCTTCATACTAAGACACTGTCAGCTTAATCTGACAACAATAAGCCATGACATGTAGCAGCAGGCACGTGTGCTAGTGGACGACCCAGCCGCCCAACTGTTTTTTCCACTGCAGCCTGACCATAAAAAGATACTCAGTGTTTGTCTCCAGCAATTCTGCAGGACTTTCTTCAACAATGAAACATGAGGAAATTCCTCATAATCAAGCTCACTTATGGGAAAATGAAATGCACAAGGACGTGACAGCCTAGCAGATGACTACCCACTTATCTGCCCCAAAGGCTGTTCAATAGCTAACAGCCAACCTAAGACAGGGCGCTGCTGACCCCACATGTATTTACTGAAGAGATGTGACCTGAAGTGTGACATCTAGATTTGGAAGCTGACAAGGGCAAACCACCTGGAATAGGGTGCACACAGGCATAAAACAAATCTTTTTTAATCTTCTGAATGCTTTTAAACTCCCATGACTATTAACAAAAGACCATAGCCTCATTTTGATAAGCATCTGTGTTGTATTTGAAAGGTGGTATGTTCAAATCCTATTAAGGATGAAGTGCTATTGACTTTTTCCCTCAATTACAAATTAATTCTTATCACTTTTTAAGTGACTAAAAGAAGCAATGAGAGCTGAGGAAAAAACCCTTCATGTTAAAAAAACAAGTTGGAAAATTAATGATTTGATTATGCCATGATGTGGGGCCAGAGACTTGGGTACATTACAGAAGCTTTGTGCCACATTTCAGCTGCAATAGCAAAGACAATGGCCCAAAAAGGTTGACCCCATTCATATGCCACTCATCTTCCTTGCTGCCAATAGAGCAAAGAAGGCAAGGCACAGTTACCAAGTGGGCTTACTCAGGGTGCAATTCCACACCACACTGATCTTGAGCGAGGTGTTTGTCCCCTTATCTGGAACTAGGCACTATTGTCATACAAATCACATTTGTAAATCTGCATCCACAAGCCATCTTTGTATTGCACATTTTGTGAAGGGCATCAGCTACAGACAGAGACCCAGATCCAGAAAGGTATTTAGAATCATAACTTCCACTGAAATCAGTGTTTGCAGTGTTGTTGCAGCTGTGTTGGTCCCAGGATATGACAGATAAGGTGGGTGTGTGGAAATATCTTTTACTGGACTGTAACAGGGTGGGACTCACCCCTGCGGCGCCTCCTGCTGGTTTCACAGGGAATTAGTATTCCCAGCCTCTGGAGCGCCCTCTGCAGGCTGGTGTCCCGCTTGCTGCTGGGCCTCAGGTCCCTCCCAGACCTCGGTGCCCCTTTCATACCAGGGTGCTGCCTCCTGGAAGTGCCCCCACAGATCTGGGTCTCCCCCCATCCAGGGAACCCCCACCCTCTATTCCCACCTTGCCTCAGTCTTTGACTACTGCCAGTCACCATCTAGCCCCTGCTCCCTGGGGTGGACTGCAGTATAATTGCCACTCATCATCGGCAAGGAGAGTCTGGACCTGCTGCTTCTGCCTACCCTTGGGCTGCCCTCTGCAACCTCAGTACCCTTTTCCTAGGCCTTCATCAAGGCCTGCAGCCTGGGGGTTTCTCAGGCTGGAGCTCCCCAGCTCTTCTGGCCTTTCCCCAGCCCTGCTCCACTTTAGGTAACTTGCTCAGCTCCCAGCAGTTAGGCCCCTCCCTCTCAACATCTAGAGAGAAGCTGTGTCCTTCTGGCCCACTGCCCTCTTATAAAGGCCAGCTGGGCCCTCATTGCAGCGTGGCCGCACCCGTGGCCGTTTCCCCAATCAGCCAAGGCTTGCTGCTTTCCCTAGCAGCAGCCCTCTTGCAGCCTCAGCCCTCTTCTAGGGCCGATTTCAAGCCCTTCAGGGCAGGAGCGGGTGACCACCCCTCTACATAGACCAACTTCTGTTACTTCAGCAATTGATCCATTAAAAGATATTCCCTCATTCATCTTGTCTCTCTCTATTGAAATCAGTGGATGTTAGGAGCCTAAATACCTTTGTGGATCTGGTCCAAAGTGTCAAATTCACCACTTGCTTATACAGGGGAAAGGTCTTTGACTTGGCCCAGAGTTGGATTTTCTGCTTAATAACTAGCACTATTGTAAAGTGACATACAATAACTTACTTTATTTAATGTGCCCTTTCCAGCTCCTTTTATCACGTGGTATATGGCATAAGCCCTTTTTTATTATTCTGTAGTTCAACTTTGACACTAGTTTTGCTGTTATAAAGGATATGAACAAGATCCTCAGCAGGTGTAAATCAGTCTGTCCCTCAGCTTCGATGAAACTATGTCAGTTTACACAAGCTGAGGATCTAGCTCTGGTTTTGTATTTAGAAAAGTGCAAATGATCTTCTCTTTTCAGAATAAACGATAGATAACAATTTTCCCTTTCTTTCTAATTACTGAACTTTGACATCCCTAGATGATTCCTTCAGCATCAGGGTTTGTTTATAATGCAGTCACTGATACATTGGTTTAGTTTATTATTCATTCATTTGAATTTTGTGTTCCAAGGATGTTTCACTGAACATTCACTGTAAGACCTTCAACTATGACCACCCACATCCTGAAATTCTCTCACATAATCTGAGGTTTTTCCTTTTGTTGGGACAGAGTAAATAAGTAATAAATTCAAAAACTTTTACAAAAACAGACCACATACATTTTTTCCATCCAAGTGTATTAATCCTACAGAATACCTTATGGTATTCTGAAAGTTTGTAGGCTTTTTTGTACTGTATACCTATATGTGGACCTATTGTTGAGAACTTTAGTTCAATCCACATAGAGGAAATCCAGCTGCCACAGCTCAGGATGTCCTGTTGCTATGAAGGATGTTGGCCACTGCTTGGCCATTCTGTCATTGAAAATATAGCTATTTATGAGAGACGTTTTTGTCATTTTACCACTACTAAAGAACAGCAATTTCTAAAATTCATTTTGAGGGGGGCCTTCTTTTAATAAACTAAGAATTATTGAAGGAAACTCAGGGGAAATTAAGACCTTGAGGGTCTCAGTAGGAGAGCACCCTGCCCTGATTTTGACATTGTGTAGGGGAAAAACAAAACAAAAAAAATTTAGCTCTGTAAATAGCAAAGGGATGTTTTCAGGTCACCAGCGGTGATCCCAGAAACGTACTGCTGCTCCCAGGGGATCTCTATGGACTGGGTTGCCTTCCAAACCAGATCCTAGCCCAGTCTTGTTCGTTCCTGGTAACAGAATTCCTGTAGAGTGGGTGGGTTGGAGTTCTTACCTCCCCACCCTGGCCGGACTGAGGGGAAGCAGCTGTGTTTCTGACTAATCTACTCAGTCAGAGCAGGTGGACCTCATTACTCTGATAACCCATCAAAGAATATAAACGGCTGGTCTCCTGTCAGAGGGGAGAAACAGAAGGTCCTCTGGGGAGAGGCTCCTGATGAACAGCTGGCTTGTGAAGGCAATGAGGACATAGCTTGGGGTTTAAGGTCTCCTTAAAACCAGTCTTTTGCTTGTATTAAAAGGTTGCTTGCTACAGAAAGGATGAATGCTGTTCAGTAATTAATCTGGGCATTGTTTGTTAAATGACTCAAAATGAAGTCAAATATATACAACTCCTAAAAAGGGAAGATTCTCTTTCATGAGCAAATACTGCGGGGACTAGTCTCTTCAGTGCTGCTGTCCCAGGCCTTCTACAGATATTCAATATTAACTTGAGTTGATTTAGGTCTTTACTAATCTTCCTGTAGGAGGGAGCTCTATTGCACTGATGTCTTTACTAACCATGTTCTTGGAAATAACAGCCCAGTTCATCAGGTTTAGCCTTGTCTTGCCTTCCCACATCATAGGGTGATGTGATCTATCACATATGAGCACAAATCTGATGGGTGCCCCAAATAAGTGGCAGGGTTGCAGGCAGCAGTAAGCTCTCTGGCCATGTCTTCCAAGTTGGTCGTATCTTCAGAATAGAAAAAGTTGGAAATTGTTCATGTGTGTCACAGGGGAGAGTATTTGGGTGGGGGATAAAGAAAGATGGGGACGTAGAAAGAAAGTGTGTCCTCTCCTACCCCTTCTTTGCAGAGTGAAAGACTAGGACGTGCTAAAGCAAAGGGTAGGGTAGGACAAAGTTGTCTTTGTCCTTCTGTGACCTCTTTACTGTTCTCACCTATTCCCATCCTCTCCTCTACTATGTCACCCTGCTATTTCTCTCTCACACACACAGTCCCTGAAAGCTTGCATTTCCCAGTTTGTGTTTCCTCCCTCTATTGGCTGAGACAGATCTGAGGCAGGGCCAGAAGTCTCCTGGTGGCAGCTAGATGTACTGTAGCCTGAAGATCATCCACCCCATATGTGCAGCTTTGACACAATGCATCCAATATGATGCAGAGATACACGTCCAAAGACACACATAAAGTGCTCTTACATAAATGATTTCCATCTACACCTCTTTAAAGCAGGACAATACTAGCCAGAAGTCAAATAAGTTATAGCAAAATTTTCTGGAGAAACAGGAAAGATATTAAATTTAGCCCATTTGGGAAAAAAAAAACGGTGACAGTTCTGCACAAAAAGACATTTTATTTTTTGTGCAAAGTTATAATAGAAATTTCAAATTAAAAAAAAAGTGTTAACCACCTCTATAAGCTTGTCAAAATCAGCCAAAATACTTCCAAAAAACTTTCATTATAATTTTAATAAGTTCTAATTAAAATGAATAAAGCAACATGAAGAAGAAGTGATACACATGGTGGAGTGGGAAGATTCATAAGCAAGATGGAGACAAAATATAGATGGGGAAAGGGTTCCGGGGCAGCAGGAGAAGGGTATATGTGAGTGAGAGAGAGGTCCCCGTAATGAACTAAACTTATCTAATTAGGGCCTGATTCTGGATCCAGCCCTTGAGGAACTTTTATGTACTTCTGTATACAAATGAAGTGATTCTGAATACTCTGCTTTCTGTTTTAAGCCATCCAAAATAAAATGCTAATTAAATAGAAGTAATTGCACTCAGTTCTATACAACATATTTCACCATAGAATAATGTTTGTTTTCCAAACAACTTTTGTTTAAAATATTAACATTTTCCCCTCTCTTCAAAGCCTTGCATTGTGTTAAAGGTCATTTGAGGGAAAATGGGAGGTTGGCATGCTGGCCACATTATTTCTTCCTGTTCTACAGTAAGGAACATTCTGATGATATCAGGAACTGAAAATTCCCCTTTTCTGTAGATTTGTCAACGTGATAGGCTTACAGTAGATGAAAGGAGAGCAAATGATGTACACACTAGTCTAACAAAGAAATGTTCCCCATTAATCACAGTGCAGGAAAAAAGCATCTGCAATGCATTCGTACTTTTCAGAGTGCAGAAACAGAGCATTTCAATGTTTTAATTGTTTTCATAATAAAGACACAATATTACAAATATTTTTGGAGGATGGAGATTCTTTCATGTCTGAAAGTTCTGCTACTGTAGTTTTTGTGAGACAAAGCCGGACAGTGCCATCTAGCGTTCCTTTGTTGATAAAGGGAATTGTATTTGTGTTGAGGATTTAGCTTTAAGACTGTAGCAATGAATGATGACCCAATTTGAATTTTCTGGTATATAGCACTACCAGTTACTACAATCCTAGCTATTAACAATAAGACCACGTACTAGCAGAAACTGGTATTCTCATTTGAGAAACATGGGAGAAAATACCAGGTTTTATTCTTTAGAAGAGTAACTGAATGTGAACTCAGCATGATTTAACTATAATCCAACCAACAGCACAGCTGGTATAAGATGAACAAGACAGCTGTATCTACAGCACACAGTGCAGTACGTATGATTAAGTATTCTGAAAGAAGTCAGTGTTTAGAAGAGGTTTGCATAAATGTGTAGGGAAAGACCATGAAACAGGGACCGAAGAACTGCTACTCCTGGGGGGGCTCTGCATGACTGCGTGCCCGCAGAAAACGCCCCCTCCCCCACCGCAGAACTCCTGTGCTTCCCTGCAGAAATCGGCAGGGAAGCAAAGGGAAGGGCGCACGGGGCGGGACGACCATGGGTGCAGGTTTTTGAGGGGGAAAGCCCCCCCCCTCCAAACGGAGGTGAGGCGGGGGGCGGGCACATGGGGTTATGTGTAACTGCCCCCACCCCTCATTTCTGCACCTGCAGAGCTTCCCAGCTGAAGGAAGCTGTTTGGGCTCCTCGGACTCTGCAGCCGAACGCCGCCTCCTGGGTCCTAGTGCCAGTTGTGCGACCCTTCTGTGTGCTGGGAGGACACTAAACTTTCTAAACTACTACATGCTACAAGGGGCCACAGCAATAGTTCCCTCAACCCACCTAGCAATATTGTTAACCTATCCAACTATACTCTCAGCCCAGCAGAAGCAGCTGTTCTATCTCGGGGCCTCTCCTTCTGCCCCTCCACCCCCACGAACATGATACAGTTCTGTGGTGACCTAGAATCCTATTTTCGACGTCTCCGACTCAAGGAATATTTCCAAAATACCTCTGAACAACATACTAATCCACAGAGGTCTCCCTACCAACACTACAGAAAGAGGGATTCTAGATGGACTCCTCCTGAAGGTCGAAACAGGAGACTGGACTTCTACATAGAGTGCTTCCGCCGACGTGCACGGGCTGAAATTGTGGAAAAGCAGCATCACTTGCCCCATAACCTCAGCCATGCGGAACGCAATGCCATCCACAGCCTCAGAAACAACTCTGACATCATAATCAAAAAGGCTGACAAAGGAGGTGCTGTTGTCATCATGAATAGGTCGGAATATGAACAAGAGGCTGCTCGGCAGCTCTCCAACACGAGTTTCTACAAGCCATTACCCTATGATCCCACTGAGAGTTACCAAAAGCAACTACAGCATTTGCTCAAGAAACTTCCTGAAAAAGCACAAGATCAAATCCGCACAGACACACCCCTGGAACCCCGACCTTGGATATTCTATCTACTACCCAAGATCCATAAACCTGGAAATCCTGGGCGCCCCATCATCTCAGGCATTGGCACCCTGACAGCAGGATTGTCTGGCTATGTAGACTCCCTCCTCAGGCCCTACGCTACCAGCACTCCCAGCTACCTTCGAGACACCACTGACTTCCTGAGGAAACTTCAATCCATCGGTGATCTTCCTGATAACACCATCCTGGCCACTATGGATGTAGAAGCCCTCTACACCAACATTCCACACAAAGATGGACTACAAGCCGTCAAGAACACTATCCCCGATAATGTCAAGGCTAACCTGGTGGCTGAACTTTGTGGCTTTGTCCTTACCCATAACTATTTCACATTTGGGGACAATGTATACCTTCAGATCAGCGGCACTGCTATGGGTACCCGCATGGCCCCACAGTATGCCAACATTTTTATGGCTGATTTAGAACAACGCTTCCTCAGCTCTCGTCCCCTAAAGCCCCTACTCTACTTGCGCTATATTGATGACATCTTCATCATCTGGACCCATGGAAAAGAAGCCCTTGAGGAATTCCACCATGATTTCAACAATTTCCATCCCACCACCAACCTCAGCCTGGTCCAGTCCACACAAGAGATCCACTTCCTGGACACTACAGTGCTAATAAACAATGGCCACATAAACACCACCCTATACCGGAAACCTACTGACCGCTATTCCTACCTGCATGCCTCCAGCTTTCACCCTGACCACACCACATGATCCATCGTCTACAGCCAAGCTCTGCGATACAACCGCATTTGCTCCAACCCCTCAGACAGAGACAAACACCTACAAGATCTCTGTCAAGCTTTCTTACAACTACAATACCCACCTGCAGAAGTAAAGAAACAGATTGATAGAGCCAGAAGAGTTCCCAGAAGTTACCTACTACAGGACAGGCCTAACAAAGAAAATAACAGAACGCCACTAGCCGTCACCTTCAGCCCCCAACTAAAACCCCTCCAACGCATTATTAAGGATCTACAACCTATCCTAAAGGATGACCCAACACTCTCACAAGTCTTGGGAGACAGGCCAGTCCTTGCCTACAGACAGCCCCGCAACCTGAAGCAAATACTCACCAACAACCACATACCACACAACAGAACCACTAACCCAGGAACTTATCCTTGCAACAAAGCCCGTTGCTAATTGTGCCCACATATCTATTCAGGGGACACCATCAAAGGGCCTAATAACATCAGCCACACCATCAGAGACTCGTTCACCTGCACATCCACCAATGTGATATATGCCATCATGTGCCAGCAATGCCCCTCTGCCATGTACATTGGTCAAACTGGACAGTCTCTACGTAAAAGAATAAATGGACACAAATCAGATGTCAAGAATTATAACATTCATAAACCTAGTCGGAGAACACTTCAATCTCTCTGGTCACGCAATCACAGACATGAAGGTCGCTATCTTACAACAAAAAAACTTCAAATCCAGACTCCAGCGAGAAACTGCTGAATTGGAATTCATTTGCAAATTGGATACTATTAATTTAGGCTTAAATAGAGACTGGGAGTGGCTAAGTCATTATGCAAGGTAGCCTGTTTCCTCTTGTTTTTTCCTATCCCCCCCTCCCCCCCAGATGTTCTGGTTTAACTTGGATTTAAACTTGGAGAGTGGTCAGTTTGGATGAGCTATTACCAGCAGGAGAGTGAGTTTGTGTATGTATGGGGGTGGGGGGGATGTGAGAAAACCTGGATTTGTGCAGGAAATAGCCCGACTTGATTATCATGCACATTGTGTAAAGAGTTGTCACTTTGGATGGGCTATCACCAGCAGGAGAGTGAATTTGTGTGGGGGGGTGGAGGGTGAGAAAACCTGGATTTGTGCTGGAAATGGCCCACCTGATGATCACTTTAGATAAGCTATTACCAGCAGGACAGTGGGGTGGGAGGAGGTATTGTTTCATATTCTCTGTGTATATATAAAGTCTGCTGCAGTTTCCACGGTATGCATCCGATGAAGTGAGCTGTAGCTCACGAAAGCTCATGCTCAAATAAATTGGTTAGTCTCTAAGGTGCCACAAGTACTCTTTTTCTTTTTTCTTTTTTTCTGTGCAACAGTGTGTGCCTGCGGTGGGGCTGGGTAAGGGAGGGATGGAGAAATGAGGGAAGGGGGGGGAAAGGTGCGGAGGAGGAAGAGGGGTGGAATAGGGCAGAGGAGGGGAATGGAGCAGAAAAGAGGATAGGGGAATTGCAGGGGGAAGCGGGAGCCTGGCATGAGGCATCCCCTCAGCAGCAGCTGGGGCTCCCCCATTAAGCAGGCCCATGGAACTCTCACCCTGACAAGCCCTACCTCCCTACACATGGACCCCTCTGACAAGCCCCACCCACACCCCACTGATCCCCAACCAGCTGCACCTGGACCTCCTCCCCATCAAGCCCCACTCCCCCAGCACCACCCACACCCAGCCAGACTCCCCTGTCGAGCCACAACTCCCCACACCCAGACCCCGCTGAGCCCCAACCACTTACACCTGGATCCCCTGCAGAGTCCCATTGTCTCTGCAGCCAGAACCCCTCAAGGAGTCTGTGTATTCAGATCTCCCACTGAGCTGCCCGCACCCAGATTGCTCCACACAGAAACCTCACACCCCATACCTGGATCTCCCCACACTAAGCCCCTCCACACTTGGATCCTGCTGGGCTGAGCCTGCCCACCCACACTTGGTGCACCTGGCACAGAGGGGCAGGACCCCCAGGTGTTTCTGGGGCAGGCCCGGCCCTTGCACCATGTCAGGGTCAGGTACAGCCTCACTGCCGAGTGAGGAGTAGGGGCTTTAGGGTGATCCCCCACCTCTGTGCAGCCAGTGGCCTGTGCTCCACACTGCCATACTGGAGCCACATTTATTTATTAACAAATGCAATTTGCAGAATTTTAAAATATTGTGCACATTTTTAATTTTTTGACATAGAATTCCCTCAGGAGTAAACTGCTGAGCAATACCAATACTAAGTAATAGGGGGCAGTGGAGGGAGGGAAGTAAAAAACTGGTTTTGATAAGATAGTCACTTTAGACCAGATTCTCATTTGTGATGTTTCCTTTGTGCTGCTGTGGTGCTTTAAAGGGGATGGAATCTGGCTCTCTCCCTCTTGCTGGGGATTAAAGTTATTTAAACTTTAAGTCTTTGTAGGATCAGGGCCTGAGTTTATAGATGGTACTATCATGCTTTTACTGCAAATTGAGAGAGGAAATTTTGAGCTCTATTTAATGGCTGTCATGGGAACATACTGTTCCAGTTGTAGAAAAAGTTATCTAAACTAGACGGCATGTGAAACATTAAAACTGTATCCAGGCAGAGTCCAGCACTTCCAACTTCGAAATTTAACTTAAGTCTACCAGCTACAGCATATGAAATATCTCAGGTTCAGCACATCTCCAGAATTATGCTTGCATTAGGGATGCCTTCCATCCCCTAAATAAATATATCCCAAACTTGGACTCCTCATCTTGTACATTCATCTCTGACAAGTGGGGGCAGCCAGCATGGAGTGTGTGAGGCAGACCTGGGCCTGCAATTTTTACATTCCTGTGAGTGATATTTCTTCTGGAGTACTGGCAGGGGCTTTGTTTGTTTGGCTTTTTTATTATACTTTTTTTTTTTTTTTTTTTTAGAAACTCACTGCCACATCTCCCCAACTGCTCCAGCTGTGTTATTTATTTGATTTAAATGTGTAGAATGTGTATACTGAGCACTAGGCATTTATGCTAGTCCAAGTTTAAAAACAGACATGTTAATGATCATATTGTGCACTGTATAGCAGAATGTTTAAGCAATAGAAAAAAAATCACAGATATACTGGATGAGACAATAGATTAGCTAACAGATTGATTACAGATGTCTAGCTACACACTTGCTTTCACAGAATTAAAGCCACCTATGATTCTTTAATAGCCAGTTTAAAAAATGGGCTTTGCAGTATACCTATAGATCAGATTCTCACCAGTATAAGCTGAAGTAGTTTTCCTCCTGATATGGCTCTCCTGGAATCAGCTACTTATCTCTTATCTCTGTACTATGTGAAATTCTGCTTTCAGGGTTTGATCCAAAGATAAATGGAAAGAAAGACTTCTATCTGGCTTTGGATCAGGTCACTAGCTACACCTAGCAATTCACCTGATATCAAGAGAGTTACATGGCTGTAACTGTAAGCAAAAAACTCTGTCCAATAATTATGTTTGGTTAAAACAATTATATGTTTATTGTATTTTTTTAATTTCTAATATTTTGACTTGCTGGGTTGGAATAAAATAAGCGCAGTGAACATAGCCAGGGACTGTTATTGTAAGATGAAGACTGAAACAAGTAGCTGACTACTTCATTTAATTTTGGGAGTAAAGGCAACCTTTAGTTCTGAGTAGTAGACTCAAAAATACATTCTGCTTAAAAGAAAATGGAAACAAGTTATACAATCACTCTTTAAAACAAAAAACACAAAGTTGGCTGAGAATTTAAACTGATGCTGTATCTTCTGCTTCTATGTGATAAAAATATCTGACTGCATGAGCAGTTTCTTTCATTTGAGTATGGAGGGAAGATAGTGTAGATTTATTTGTTTGTACTGGAGAGCGCAGCTGGTTTAACTTCCCTGGCAGCACCCAGAATCCTGACTTCATAATGACATTTTGAATTTGGATTGTATTAAGTTTTGGATCATACCAAGACACTAGCACTGGGATTCTTTTTAATAAGAGGAGATACTCAAAACTGGGGGGAAAGAAGTATCCTTTAGCCTCATCATGGAGGCTATTTAAGCATACATTAACAGTCACAAGATACTATTATAGCCCTGAACAAAATACAAAAAAAAAAAAAAAAAAAAAAAACCACAAAAAAGGCTCCAGAAGGCAAGGGAAAAAATTCACTGAGGTTAAATGGCAAAATACAAAAGTTCATTTGAGCCAAAGAAGGTAGGAGGGGAGAGGGGGAAAAAGGAACAAAATTCCAGACCAACGGAAGCCAATATAAAATGGAAATTAGGAAGGCTAAGAGGGAATGTGAAGAACAATTAATCAAAGACATTGGAAAAATGCATCAAGGATATTAGAAGCAAGAAGTCTGTGAAAGAATTACTGTTTGATGGAGCATCAGAAGGTAAAGGGAGCAATTGAGAAGGATAGTGCAGAGAAACTAAGTTTCTTTGCATCAGTCTACCAAGGAGGATGTTGGAGAGGTACTTGCTCTTTTCAAGTGAAAAAAGGGAAGTACTGTCAGAGACACAGGTGGGGTTGGAAGAAATTGGTAAACTCAGCAGCAACAAGTCACCAGGAGCCGAGGGTATTCCTCTGAGTTCTGAAGGAACTGAAGAATGAAGTGATTGAGCTTGCTAACAAGATTACACAATCTCTTATTAAATTCAGCGAACTTCAGGATAACAAATATTGTACCTAACAAAGAGGTGGTAGTGTGATTCTAGAAATTCCTGACTAGTAAGTTATAGTCTAATATTGGGTGAACTGGTTGAAACAATTATAAAACATCTAGATGAACTGGGACAAACCAGCACAGCTTCTTTAAAATAAAATCATACCTCTCCAGTCCACCAGAGTACTTTGAGAGTGTCAACAAAATAATGGCTAAAGGAGAACAAGTAGATACAATTGATTTGGGTTTTCACAAGACCTTTGGCAGAGTCCTTCACAAGAGGTTCATAGTGCGAGAAGGTAAGGTCAGAAAATGGGCTATGAGAGAAGACAAAAAGTAGGGTTAAATAGCTAATATATATTGTAGTAAAGTTACTCTGCGACTGAGCTCCAGCTTATTTTGAATGATACTGAATCACAGAATCATAGGACTGGAAGGGATCTTGAGAGGTCATCTAGTCCAGTCCCATGCCTCCTAGCAGGATTAAGTATTATCTAGACCAATCCTGACAGGTCTTTGTCTAACCTGCTCTTAAAAATCTCCAGTGGCAGAGATTCCACAACCTCCCTACACAATTTATTCCAGTGCTTAACCATCCTGACAGGTAGGAATTTTTTCCTAATGTCCAACCTAAACCGCCCTAGCTGCAACTTAAATCCATTGCTTCTTGTCCTATGCTCAGAGGTTAACAAGAACATTTTTTCTCCCTCCTCCTTATAATAACCTTTTATGTAGTAGAGAAGTGTTATGCCCCCTCCCCCGTCTTCTCTTCTTCAGACTAAACAAACCCAATTTTTTTCAATCTTCCTTCAAAGGTCATATTTTCTAAACCTTGAATCATTTTTGTTGCTTTTCTCTGGACTTTCTCCAGTTTGTCCACATCTTTCCTGACATGTGCTGCCCAGAACTGGACACAATACTCCAGCTGACACCTAATCAGTGAAGAGTAGAGTAGAAGAATTATTTCTCATGTCTTGCTTACAACAGTCCTGCTAATACATCCCAGAATGATGTTCACTTATTCTTTTTACACCAGTGTTACCCTGTTGACTCATATTTAACTTGTGATTCTTTCTGCAGTACTCCTTCCTAGGCAGTCATTTCCCATTTTGTATGGGAACTGATTGGTCCTTCCTAAGTGGAGTACTTTGCATTTGTCCTTACTGAATTTCATCCTAATTTACCACTATTTGTTCTTAATATAAGTTTTACATACAATTAATGTAAGAGACCCAAAAAGAATGAATAACCTTTATTTGAACACTATAGACCTAATCCAAAATCCACTGAAGACAACACAAAGGCTTCCAGTGGTTTCAATGGGCTTTGGAACAGCCCTAACAGAACGACAAAGCAAGTAATATGAATTTGAGTGGGATTAATTTATCTAGTACAGGGGTGGGCAAACTACAGTCCAGGGGCCACATCTGGCCCTTCAGACATTTTAATCTGGCCCTTGAGCTCCTGCCGAGGAGCTGGGTCCAGATTGCCCCGCTCCGTGCGTGCCGTGGCTCCGCGCGGCTGCTGGAAACAGCAGCATGTCCCCACTCTGGTTCCAATGTGTAGGGGCAGCCAGGGGGCTATGCATGCTGCCCCTTCCCCAAGCGCATCCCACGCCGCTCCCATTGGCTGGGAACCTCAGCCAATAGGAGCTGCAGGGGTGGAGGCTGTGGACAGGGAAGCGTGCAGAGCCACCTAGCTTCGCAGGAGCTGGAAAGGGAGCATGCCGTTGCTTCCAGGAGCTGCTTGAGGTAATCACTGCCCAGAGCCTGTGCCCCTGACCTCCTCCCCTAGCCCTAATCCCCCTCCTGCCCTCTGAGCCCCTTGGTCCCAGCCCAGAACACCCTCCTGCACCCCCAACCCTTCATCCCCAGCCCTACCCCAGAGCTCACAACCCCAGCTGGAGCCCTCCCCCCCCCCAAACCCCTGCCCCAGTTTGGAGCCCCCTCCCATACTCTGAATTCCTAATTTCTGGCCACAGAACCCACACCCCAACCCCCAATTTCGTGAGCATTCATGGCCCACCATACAATTTCCATACCCAGATGTGGCCCTCAGGCCAAAAGGTTTGCCCACCCCTGATCTAGTACAAACATTTTACATTATTTCAGTTGCTGGAGTCAAAATTTGTATATAAATTTATAATTATTAATGTGAGATAATGGAAGCTTTGTGAGGGATAAAGGCAAATTTGAGGTCATTAATGTTAATAGTTAATAAATTTACATTAACATCCATTAATTAACTTTAATTCTCAATAGAGCTTTGAAAACTCAATCATGCCCTCTTGTGGCCCAGACATATAATAAAAGAGCCAAACGTTTTTAAATCAAAGAGTGCATACATTTTTTCTTAATGTGTTTTGCTTTTCTTTCAGCTTTCAGTGTAAATTACAAACAAGTCATATAATTGAGGCACAAGTAAATTACTAAGGCATATTTTCTCTTCTATGTTTACTAATAATCCTTGTCAGAGAGCAGCAGATAAGGAAAACTTAGGAAACCATTTTGTGTATTTCACCCTTTTTCAGCACTAAGAGTGTATACACAGATTATAGGAGACAGATGAGAGAGACTTGTTAGATCACTGATGCCATTCACAGGACAGAGCAATGCACGTGACATCAGGGTCATTTAATTTCTTCAGACATCTCCATCACTCCTGCAGTCTAACACTGGCGAATAATCTCTAGTCTGGCATGAGTGAAGCAGTAGTGAAATGGTTGTTTGTCCCGCTGTTGGGCTAGTCACAGTTCAGTTTGGCAATGTAAAGAGAGAATTCCACATTTGCCTTGGTCTCTGTTTCAGGTTACATCTGAGCAGGCTCTGGGTGCAGATAGCATTCCTTCCCTTCTGTATCCAGGCTGTCAAGTGCCAAAATTCAGAAGCTGGACCATGGAGCAGCTTCAGTGCCAGTGAAGTCTCCAGGATGCAAAATGGCCACTGTGACTCCCCAAAACAGGAGATTATGGGTTTTTTTCGCTTAAAAAAAAAGTCTATAATCATCAGTGAAAGTGGGGACAAAAATTGCCTTTGGCACAGTCATCTGCTGCTGTGTGACTGTGGGACAGCTGCCTAGAATGTTTCCAAGGGCAATGCTAAAAGATGGTTAGGCAGAGTGAGAGGTGAATTTGGGGTAAATCAGCAATAATTTTTCTTTAAACTGAAGTGACAGATATGTAGTCATTTATTTGGTACTATTTCCACTTTCAAATACTGCTCCAGTTAGCTCAGCAAGTAAAACAAAATTCAGCAATCAAACCTGTACCATAGATGGAGTCCATACGGGGGGAAAAATGCAGGCAATTAAATGTACTATTTTACCACTGAACTATATTATTTCATTCAAGACATTTTTCACAAGATTAACCACCTTTGTAAATGCCATCTCCATCACACTTGAGTACTCTGTCTCCTTAATAAGAAATAACTTCTCATCAGACTAATGTATGCAGATCTGATGGAAACAACTTCCAACCCAGTCCAATGTGTCCCTCAGAAAAATGTTCCACACAACTGCCAGATTCTCTCTTATCAGGAACAAGCAAAACAAATTAATTTTTCAAAAGTTATGCCATCAAACGCAGACACACAGCACACTTACATGGGGCCCAGTCTGTTTCCTCTTCAAGAGCAGCTGGAAATACAGCTATAAAGCATTACATTTTGCATTTTCCAGTGTTTATGCCAGAGAAGAATCCTTCCTTTCCTGAAGTTATTTCTCGTGGTGATTTTAGTGTTCACAAAAGATGTCAAATTGAAGCCTTGTAAATTGAAGACCTCAATTTATCTATCTACCAAGCAGGGGGTTGGACTAGATGACCTCCTGAGGTCCCTTCCAACCCTGATATTCTATGATTCTATGACAATAAAGAGAGCAGCAATGCAGATTTTTTGCCCACACTCTTCCTCCATGAGACTCCAACCAACCCAGGAGAGACAATTCAGTCTCCATAGACATTTAATCCATTTCCCCTCCTGAAACTGCCAACAAAAAGGCCAATTAACACGAACTGTTGAGGTAATTTTATGTTGTTGACACTTCAAGAGAATCCAATCTTTGACCGTTAATGTGTTTCACATGACACACCAAACAGCCATCAGTTGGTTATAACTTTTTGTCAGCAACTGTCCTGGGCAGAATTCAGACCACCAACAGACAACAAAACAGTCCATATCCCATTACTAATTGTTAGACTATTCAGTATCCCATCCTGGTGAAATACCTTAAGTGTATAACTATAAACCAACACTGGCTACTACACACATTGTCTCAAAATCATTGCCTTACTCTGCCTCTGAACTAAACAAAAATCCAATCCACCAACCTGGTATAAAGAAAAGGAGTACTTGTGGCACCTTAGAGACTAACCAGTTTATTTGAGCATAAGCTTTCGTGAGCTACAGCTCACTTCATCGGATGCATACTGTGGAAAATAGAGAAGACGTTTTTATACACACAAACCATGAAAAAATGGGTGATCATCACTACGAAAGGTTTTCTCTCCCCCCACCCCACTCTCCTGCTGGTAATAGCTTATGTAAAGTGATCACTCTCCTTACAATGTATAACCTGGTATAATCACTTATAAAAAAAACCATAAGGTATAGTAACTAGCTATACCTCCATCTATAGTATTTGGTATTTTTTTTATCCGACTGGCCAAAAGGCTAATCCTCACAGCAGCTGTTACTACTCCAGAATGAATACAGAATGAATGTGAATTTAATTTCTCATGGATCTAGTCTAATAAATTCTGTTGTTGTTTCAAGCACTTCTGTGAATTAAAATGAACGTTGGGTTGCCATCCAAATGCATGAACAGGTCTGAAGTGGCTTTTATACATGTAGCCAAATAACTTCCCAATTCCCTTATAGGGTATAGCTGTCACTCCAGAGATCTTCCTAGCAAAAATTGAAAGACAACCTCTTTTCCATTTCCTCAAAATTATTTTTTAAATTTTCTTAGCATCATTCAAATAAATTAAACACAATAATTACATTATAACAACAGTAAAGACCAAGTTCTCCACTGTTACACTCTCCTAACCCGAGTGACTTCACTAGATTTGTACCAGTGTAACTGAAGAGAATGTGTTCTTTTGGGTCTTGCAATGAAAAAAAAAGCCATGATAGACAAGTCTAATGCTGAAACTCAAACATATTGTGTCCGAGTATTGAACAGGGCTGTGCAAACCAACTTGAATAAAATAATAACATCCCAATACAATTACAACCCATTATTACAACCAAAATATATTTTACGATGTTGCTTAACTTCAGCCTAACTACAATCAAGACATGCTTTAAAACTTTTTCTCCCAAAATTTTAATTCCCATTTTTCAGGAGGCAAACAACAGAATTTAGGCAGAATTAACAAAGCACTTAAGCATATGCTAATTTTAAGCCACTTGGAAATTAATGGGAATTAAGCATATGCTTAATTTTAATCATGCACTTGGATATTTTGCTGAATTGTGGCTTTAATCTGTGACTGAAAGAAAGAAAGAGGAGGAATTAGGAAGACTGGCTGTCACATTTGGGGGCATGCAGTTTGTCTATTTCCATCTTTAGTCTGGCTGAATGTGCAGTGATTATCAGCAGAAAACAGGAGTGCGAACCCACATACCTTAGGAAAAAGCTTGTGCAGTGCTTTAAGATCTAGAGATAAAGAGCATTATGTAAGAGAAGTTAGTAATGCTATAATAGTTTAATTAATAGGGAGTTCTCTTCAGTTCAGGTGATAGAGGCCTATAATTTTGGAGCAGTTCATATTTCTATTATAGTGTAAATTAACCATACTAAGTAAGGAGTCCATCGCGACATTGGTAGAAGTAAACAATGAAATGTGCTGTCCCTTTAAAATGGACTGCAAAGGTTGGATGGCAGGTCATTGGCTTCTTACTGATATTCCAGCAAGGAGAAACCTAGCAACAAATGGAAGGGTACTACAGTAAATCTAGTGTGAGATGGAAGTTGAAGAGAAAAATAATGGGATAGCAAGGAAAACCAAGATAGATAGAAAAAGGACATGGAGATTGAGAGAAGCAGATATAAAGTTCCAGAGTTCAGGGCATTTAGAAGTAAAGGTAGAAACAACAACATTTTATCAAGAAGTGGTTTTAATCAAAGCACAGCGGGAGGAGTTGAAATATAAAATTGCTTCTCACAACAAATGTTTTGGTGGCCTCAGAACGTGGCCACCAACTTTTGCTGGTGGCCACTCTGACATTTTTTTTCTAAAATACTTAATTAACTTTAGGAAAAACAAATAAACATGCACATATACATGTCCAAGGGCCGACCCGTCTCTCTGTCCCTGCCTCCTGCGGCCCTTCAGCCAAAGCCCGCCCCGGAGAAGGTGGGTCGGGAACTCACCAGAGTCCCAGGCTCCCTGTGCCGCAGCCAGGTGGGAGCAGGGGAGCGTCCCGGCGACCGAATGCCACCTCCACTCACAAGAGCCACCTATACCGCCATGCACATCGGCCCCATGTGTCTCCAGAGGTGCTGTCCGGAGCTCCCAAGGAGGCTGCATGGTTCAGGGCACCAATCCCTGCTGGCGGCACCAGCACAAACACCATGGTGGCACATCTTACTGCCCTTGGTAACAGCTATTCAGGAGCAACAGCTGGATGATACAGGGAGGGGCTGCTGCTTTTCGGGAGGGGGCTGTGACTCGAGCTGTTCATGGGTGGCCGAACTTTTCAATTGTGCCCCTCCACTATCAATGTATGCAGATTAGGGGAGCCAATGCCCACCCGTGTTCCTCCCCAATCTCTACCCATGCTTTGGAGACTGTTGTGGCCACAAAAAAGTCCACTGGTGGCCTCATTTATTTTATGTCCATGTGTATTTTTAACTGCTCTAGTATAGCAGTGTTTTGGGGGACATGTCAGGTGGAAGCGGACATGGACACAGCGCAGTGTATTCTGATGATCACAAGCTGGTGAAATGTAGAGAAACTCTGAGGCTCCATAAGAAAAACAGTAAAAAAAAAAAATCAGAGCAACCAGCTCTACTCCCTAAGAAGGAAACCAGTGCTGCAGAACTTTTAAAGTTGGTCAATAATTATATTTTAAAGGAAATAATTTTAAAACCTATTAACATACATATTTTGATTTTTTTCTACTAGATCATAATATTTGATATGCTAGCCAAAGAACCTACCATCTAGTAGAGAGACTGCACCCCTGACATATCATGTAAAGAGGGAAATAAAGTGGTTAAAGCAATAGTGCCTTCTTAATTTTATGAATACCACCTCAAATTTTCTTCTCTGATACATGGTCAAACTCAGAAGCCAATGAGGAAGGCATCAAACCAGCTAGTCAGATGGAAATTGTACCATATTACACATTCCACAAATACAATGTATAGTAGACTATAAATTAATAACAGAAACCTGTAAATTTCCTCTCCTATTTTCATTTTTCCTTTAAGACGCTCCACTACATAAGCCAGAAAAGTAGACAGACAGTGGCTGTAGCCTGGTCATTTAAGTATGAAATTAAGAAAGAAGACAGTACTTCTATATATTTATAATTTTTATGGATACTTACATTCTTCTTTGTCACACATAGTTAAGAAGCCAGGATAACAAGAGGCCACAGCATAAAATGACCAAGCAGCTACACAAGGTAAAAACTATGCCAAGTCCTATTCTTTAGGAATAAGGTAGGATGTGTAGAAGATGGATTATTTTGTGACAATAAAATCCATGTTTTGTCTTCTCTCTCCTTTTCTTTTACCTATCTAAACTCATCAGCCTGCCAACCATGAAACACATTCTGCCATCACACTAAGCATACTACCAAAAACATAATGCTCCCTTTTTCTCCCCCCTCACCCCGAGATGGTGTAATTCCTGCTGTGACATGATGCCAACAAGAGACAGCAACCCATCAAACCAGTAGTAGAATACCCAAGCCAGCTGATGAAAATAGAACCTATTCAAATAACATTTTGTGTCAGTCACAGGATGCTGGTTGTGTTAAAATGAAAACAACACACATGTTTTAAACAGTTTTTCACTGTTTCACATCTTTTAATCCTCCAGTCAATTATCCCTCTAGGAGACAGGATCTGCTACATAAAGAGTTCTAATATTTGATATTATTGAAGGATATAATTTTATTTGTTTTTAAATATGCTTGGCATTTATTTTATTACTTTAGCTTTCTAAAGACTAAATACCACAGGCTTTATGGAGGGCATGAGACTAAAACCATCACAAGTCAGATAGCTACTCCTTCCAGAAAATGGAAGGAAACTGGTATCTCAACTTAAGAGACATTCTTTCCTTAGGAAATTGATTTTTAAGTCATTAAAATGAATGATTAATTTGCCCATTTTTTTGGAATTATCCCTTCTTATGTGCCAGACAGATAGCTTGCCATTTAGGATATGGATTTATCCCCTGATAGGTCATACAAGTCTCAAATTCATAAAGAAAACAATAGCATCTTAATATTATGCAAAATTACTACAGAATTTCCCCCTCTCAGGCAGATTGTCAAGCTCAGAACAAGATAAATACCCATACCAGAAGCTGATTATAAGGGAACCAGATGAAATAGCCAGCAAGAAAATTATGCCACATCATATTTTCTGTATATATGATAGTAGTTATGGAATACAGATTAGTTAGTAACAGCAGCATTCAAGTTTTAGTCACCTTCTCTTTTCCCTTTTAACCATTCCACTGCACCCACTAGCAAACCTACCAAGTAGGAGACACCCTCCATCCCTTTAATAGGATATGTCATGTGATTAGGAAAGGAAATAGCCAGACACATCATTCATTAACTTTTAGACAAAGTCCCTATTGAAGGATATGTGGCACTTTGCTTAAAAAGAAATGGGGCATGATGTTGTTAATATTTCTTAATTTTATGTGGATTTTAGGTTTTTCCCTGCCTCTCACAGTCATGCTCCCAATTTAGGAAACTCAGCTTCTCAAACCAGTTGCACAGGATCTCAACCAGACAGCCAGCAAGAGAAACACTTCAACATTTCCAAAGCAAAAGGAGTATTTTTGAAATTTGTGTTCTGTGAAAAGTTCTGATATTGTGGCTTTTTTGTCTGGATGAAAACAAATTTCAAAATATTGGAGTTTCCCAGAGTGTGGAAATTCTGTTTGTTGATCAGCTCTGTAAGGTATGATTTGTAGAATGCCGATTATTTTCAATAAAATAATTGATATTTTAATTGACTTTTTTTCTTATTTTTTTCCATCCTAGTTTATCAAACAAGCAAGTCTGCTATCCATATGAGACTGCCATATCAGATTTGGTAAGCATGTTATTACTGTAAACACAATCCATCTACAATTTCTGTTGTAACATTTTCTTTGAATTTTTTTAAAACAAATTCAGTTGAAGCATTTTCCTTTTTTCCTAGTGTAACCCATGTGCCTAATAGGGAGATATCTCTTTAAGAGACCCATTGGAGGAGGTAGAAGTGAGTTGTGTCTGGGTCATTGTTGCTAGGCCGATTAAGCATGCCACATCCAGAAGCTTCTGGAACTGGGTATGGTAGTTTTGGGTATGCTCCAATGGTTCCCTGTTGCTGGGTTCAGACTCCATGAGGGCAAGCAGTCAGGGCAGCTGCTTTGTAGAAGGCTATGTGCCCTGTGTGAGCTGGGCGAAGCTGAGCCCAGGAGCAGAAAGCAGGCTGTTGTTCCTAACTCTGAAGCATTTTACAGCAAGTTCGTGACGTTGTTAACCCTCTAACAGAGAAGTAGGAGAATGCTAATTATAGTAAGGGGAAATTGGGAGGGGAAAGTAACTTATTTTTTAATTGTATGCTTTGAATGTTGTTTTGATTTTAACTCAACTGTTCTAGTTAAATTGTCTCAACTAGTTTGAGTCACCAACTTTTCTTTAAATGTGGTAATGAGAAAAGAGTCATTTATATTTTGCTATTCTCAGTTTTGTATTTTCTTGTAACCGGGTTTTCTTTAAGTCTGTACACTTAATTGAGTGTTTGATTAATTAGTTAGCTGACTAGCTAGCAGTGATTTCAGCAGAGGAAGAATATGTATGGATTCCAACTGCAGATTCCGACAAGCAAGTGGAGAAAAGGTGTTGTTTTAGACTCAGCAGACTATAGATTTGATGATCAAAGCCTTTTAACTGAGACATAGGTGAACAAAACCTAAGCTTTTTGGAACTTTCAGTTTCTTCTCACTGAATTTCTGTGGGGACTGAACTGTTCAGATTTTAAATTTTTTTCTTTATGTTTAACTGACGGTAATGTCTGTGGATTATAAAATAGCCATGTCATGCAGTAAAAATTAGGTTTCTTTATCATAAGATTTTACGAAGTTATTTAATTACATTAATTTCTTTAGTTCCTTTTGGGACTCAAATGTGGGGAGGTTGACCCTGTGCAATCTTTGCTGAAAATCCTTAGAGATGAAGTCTGGATCTCCGGCTACTTTCTATGGGAGTTGGGTTTTTTTTTTTAAGGCACTGGAGATGGGAATTGAAGTGAACTGTAGCCCACCCCTAAAGGTTACACTAGCACTACTGTAATTCCTGCTTTGACAATAAGTTATCAATCCATTTAGCCAGTGGTCCATAGCAGTTAATCAAAAGAGAACCTGTGCTAAATAACATTCCCTGTAAGACCAACCCCCCCAGGATGCTGGTTAGCGTGTTGGTGAAAACATGCACATTTTATTAGTTACTTTTTCTTTTCTGTATCTGATGAGTCTACAGGCTCTGCCACAAACAAGTTTCTGTAAGTATGACATTATTGGGGATACAAGATGTAGAAGTGTGACTCACTGGCCAGCACAACCCATCATGGCTGGGGATAGCATAGCAGGGTCTTCTCTTCCAGCACACTCTGCAAACAGTTGCTGCAGCCCTGCAGTGGTTTACTACTTCTTCTGATTCAGTCCTCCAGCTAGGTCAGAAACAGTCCCACCCCTTCAGGGGCAACAGAGAATCCTACAGAACAAAAGTCCACCAGTCTCACATTAAGTCTTCAGCCTGAGCTCAGACCTGCAAAAGGATCTTCAGACCACCTTCATTGGGGCACTTGTGGGGGAAACCAAGCCCTCCCTTTATTCTAGGTTTCAGCGCAGGGACCCTGTAGCAAGTAGCTAAGGTCTGTCTAGTGAAGCCCCCTGGGTTACCTCTTACTCTAGTCTGTCTCTAGGTTTTTCCCATAGCCCCTTCCCAGGTTCATATCTCCATAGATACCAGAGAAAAAACAGACTAATCGAGAACAAAGCAAGCATAAAAGTCCTGCACCAGGCCTATCTATCTACCAGCCCCCCACCCCCAGAAGATTCTGGACTCCAAGAGCAGTTGGAAAGAGCCTGGCCCCAGCCAGGCTTTCTTTCAAGTAGTCTCCGAACGTCTACTGAGACCTAGCTAATTGAATCTAGTTGAATAACACAAAAGGTTCATTCTTTTTCTAAACCAACCATCACTGCACAGAGCTTTCCTGCTTTCAGTCCCCTCTTTCCAGGCTTATCATCTCTCACAGGTGTAACAGAGCAGGTCTGATTGAGCCTACACTTTCTCATTAACCCCTTTCTGGCTAGTGTGGTGTCTGTATACCCTAACACACAAGGGATTGGGGGCTTTTTGTTGTTTTCAGAAAACATATTTTACATACTTACTTTTGATACTAGTTTATATAGCAGACCCAGCTCCCAAAACTGCAGAGAAAAGCATGGGGAGAAACAACCAGCAGTGGTCAGCTAATGAATGACCATAGCAGACAGAAGTAAACTGCTGCTTAGAACTGGTCAAAAATTTTCTGTCAAAACATTTTTCCATTGGACAACATCAATTCGTCGAAATGAAAACACTCCATAGGAATGGGTCTGTTTGACCAAATTTTGTTTTGATAACAACATTTAAAAAATAAGCATTTCAATAAGAGTCAGCTCAAGACTCAATAAGAGTCAGAACAGCATATTTTGATTTTTTTTCATTTAGAAATCTATTTATTTGTTGTGTCTATATTATTTGTCTATTGCAGTTCAGCCACTGCTCTGACCTGGAATCCACTTTTTTTTTTTCTTCTGAAAATTTTTTCTCAGGAAACTTCCAAAGTTTTGACTTTTTGTTCCAATCCAGAGGTCCGCAAACATTGCATTTCCAGTGGAACAGAAATTCCTACTTTATCTCGGTTCTAGGCCTGCCTCCACCCTCCTGATGACACCTGTCTGGCCTTAAGAAACTGACCTCAATGAATATTAATATTCTCAATGGCTCCGCCTCTGGCAGTCTCCCATGGCAGACACTGACCCGCCCCCTCTCAGGCTCTTCCCTTCCCGCCACCCCTCGGGGCCCAGTGCCGGCGGTGTGTCCCAGGGACTACACGTCCCAGCGTGCCTAGCGTGGCCTCCCGGAAGTCCCGTTGTGAGAGCGCGGCGGACTGAGTAGCGCACCGGCATGGCGGCCCTCGGAGTGCCCCGGTGGCAGCGCTTGTGGCGCCGCGCGGCAGCTCCCCTCGGGGTGCAGCGCCCAGGGCGCGCCCTGCTGGGGAGCCGCAGGTACGGCCAGGACGCGGGCTCAGAGGCCGGTAGGTTGCCGGGCGCGCCTCGAGCCCATGGCCTGCGGAAGGGACAGGGAGCGAGGCGGGAAGCGAGCTGGTGGGTGTGTTGGCGCAGCCCCGCGTCCTGCGCCGGGGTGCGGGCTGCGCTGCCCGCCGGATCTCTCCTCCGTCCGCGTCCGCTTGGGCTCTTGGCCCTCGGGCAACAGCCAAGGCCCCGCCCCCTGCGCGCCCGCTCCCCGCCTTGGGTAGGAAAGCCCTGGCTCGCTGGTGCGGGCTGACTCTGGAAAGCCTTGGAGAGCCTGCAGGGACAGAGCTGGGCCACCCCTTCAGGGGTGCTGAGAGCCATTGAACCAAACGGTAAACCCTATACATGACAGGTTTCAGAGTAACAGCCGTGTTAGTCTGTATTCGCAAAAAGAAAAGGAGTACTTGTGGCACCTTAGAGACTAACCAATTTATTTGAGCATAAGCTTTCGTGAGCTACAGCTCACTTCATCGGATGCATGCTACAGCTCACTTCATCCGATGAAGTGAGCTGTAGCTCACGAAAGCTCATGCTCAAATAAATTGGTTAGTCTCTAAGGTGCCACAAGTACTCCTTTTCTTTTTGCCTATACATGATGGAAACCACTTCAAGCCCGGGGGTGCGGCAGCACTAGTTCCAGGACCTATACACCCCTTTATCTTCTGAACGCTTGGAGACATGGGGTGGAACAGGATACTCTAAACACAAACTCAGTATGTTTTAGACCTGAAAATGCTCAAAAGTGGTTCTTTCCTGAGCATCGCCTAACTTGCGAACAGTCAGTATGTTTTGGAGTTTTACCCTCCAGACTAATGCCTTGAATTTTGAAAGTATTGAAGGAACTTGTCACTTACACATTTCACTTCTTGGTCTGTTTCATTCTTGACTGGCATATGCCTAAACTACACAGGTCTGGTATTCAGAACTTTGAGCCTATTGGATGTTAGTCTAAGCCAAAGAAAATAATCTAATTTTTATAAAATCTCTTTCAGACAAAAAGAAGTCAGATGTCACAAAGCCTTGTTTTACGGATGAACTTGTTCAGAGCTTACTCTCTAAGATGACGGGGTTGGATTTGCAGAAGATTTTTAGACCCATTAAACAGGAGCTTAAACCACCCACTTACAAATTAATGACAGAAAAACAGCTAGCAGAGGTATGATGCCATTCTTTTTAAAAAATATGTATTTGTTTAATCAAAAGGTTTACAACAGATAAAGCTCTTGTATACTTTCATGAATACAGACAGACCTATATTAAGCATTATATAAAATATATTTGAAATTCTATCCTCTACTACACCATTCCATCCCATTTTGTAAATAACATATTTTACTGGTACTCTAAATGATGGTCAATTTCCTTTGATTAGCTTTTTCTGTGTGAGGAGTTGAATGTCAGTAGGCATACATTTTTCAAAAGATTAATGGGAAATGTTACCAGAAAAACACAATTTAAAAACAAAATTGTTTTAAATCTGTTCAATGTCTTTGAAATTCAATACCATCTCTACTCAAGCAGTGTGAATCAAACTCCTGATTTCTTTGTCCTTAGCAGTCTGTCTTTGTTTAGTAAAAGGCTGTAGTAGGTTGATGACTTCGCAGTCATTAAGGCCTGTGCAAAAGTTGAGATTCAGCATAACTGCAGGGGTGAAATACATTTTTTTTTTTTAAAGGAAAATGAAACCTTCAGTAAACTAACAAAAAGGCAGGGCAACTTGGGCACAGATGTATATTAGTACCAAAGATGCTTTTAACTTTTTTAAGTGACTAGATTTCAATGTAGTGATGTCCTTCTAAGTATCTCAGAAGATATTTTACCCTGCAGTCTTTCTTTCTCCTTTTCTCTTGGGTTTTGGTTTATTCTATATGGAAGAGAGTAAACTGCATATAGTTCTGTCTCTCTAGGATGATTTTTTTTAATTAAACTTCATTTTTTTCTTTACTGTTCTGTTTGTGTGTTTTCTGTGTATGTTTGTTTCATGTCCAAACTACCTAAAATCCTGGAAATCTTTTGCCCGCAGTGTCTTCTCTGTTCCCTGGCTGAACCTCTGGATGGTTGAGATTCCTAACTTAAGCCAGTTTTGTTACTACCACAATCCTGGGTCTCTCCTAAGCAGGTGGTGATGTTTTAATGCAGCTAGGGACTAGCTGAAATAAATTAGGTGACTTCAGCACCTTCAGTATTCTCTTTGAATCTATTGTCCACCTTTCCCAATTTCCAGTCTTCCTTCAGGAGAAGTACTCAAGAGTATGACAAAGCAGTGTTTTTAAGTCAGGACTAGTGGTATATCATTTATATAAGAATCGCCTGAATAGTATTTTAGCCAGCCTGTGTCTCTCTCTGGAATATATTTCAGTGTAGTAAAAGTTGAGGGAAGTTTATTTTTTAACATCCCATTTCCGAATTGACTCTTCAATCCAGTGTGATATTTCACTGTACAGTTATTGGATTTTCTCTTTTTAGGCCACAAGAAAAGCCATTGGGGAAGCTAAAGAACTATTAAAAATGCCCCCGGTTCTGAGTGAGCGAGAGCCAATTGATGATGTGTTGGCAGAAGACAGGATCCTGGAAGGAACTGAAACTGTCAAATATGTGTTTACTGATATAACTTATAGCACTCCACACCGTGTGAGTAACTTACTAATATATTCTGCAAGAGAGCTTCTTGACTATTACCTGATTTTTACTTGTAACTTCAAAGGAACAATCTTGGGTTTCACTAAAATGTTATCAGAGTTCAGCCTCAGGTAAGTACAGTATAAAATTGAGGAAACATTTATTGCCAGCAGAACTAAAAATTACATTCTGATGCTGTAATGCAGGAATTTCTCTTGAAAGGAAAGGAGAGGAGTCAGATCATTTTTGGTTGTTCAGAAGAAAGCCAGGTATTTGCAATTATTCAGTAAGTGTTCAGTGAATTTCCCTTGTTGTAACTAGTTTTTTTTCCATCTCTAGAACATGAGTAACAAACATAAATATGAATGACATTGGACAAATTTACAGTTAAGTGATTAGGAAAGCCCGTTTCTAGAATTTCTGCTTATCCTGAGCTGCTGCGCAGTAGGATTTTTCCAGCCAGATTTCCCCCACCTCACCTCAGAATACTAAGGGAAAAATGATGATGATAAAATGTGCAAAAAAAAATTTCCCCCCCTTGATTTCAGGAGCGTTTCATTGTAGTTAGAGAACCAAGTGGTGTATTACGTAAGGCCACCTGGGAAGAACGGGACAGGATGATTCAGGTGTACTTCCCGAGAGAAGGACGCAAACTTGTTCCACCACCAATATTCAAGGATGAAAACCTTACGGTAATTTTTTTTTGGCTTTGTGGAGATTCATCACTAGTGTTGCTCTTCTGGTATAGTGTGTTCCTGAAATTTGAAAGTTTTTAAGTGTGTTGTAAAGGCCTTGTTTTTGTTCCACTTCAGTGATATTGGTTTAGAAACCTGTAGTGTGCATGCAGTTAGTCTTGTATAAAGATACTTATCAGCATAGCTCATTTTCATAAATTTACAGGTCTGTTAGTCAGGAACAAACAAATTTTGTGCAGATGAATCAGATGGAATGAGTTGTCTGTTAGAGGTCCACACTTAACTACTGTGTGTATTGATAAGACTACATGCCTGACCTGAATATGCAGTGTGGCTTCCGGCAAACAAATTGTTTTTTCTTTACTTTTATATATTTCATTTCATTATTGCAGTAAGGAAACTAAAGGCAATTATTGCACTCAGGTGGCTTGTCATTCTTGGCCTTGTACCTGTTGACATTTCCTGAAATGTGTCATTACCTAAAATAGAAAAGTACTGACTGTTTAATTTCTTCATTTTAGAATAAGGGGTAATATAAAATTCATTCCTGAATTACAACTGTCATTTTAGACTGTGTTTCGTGAGGACCGTCATGAAGATGTACTTAACCTGTGCATTGCACAGTTTGAGCCAGATTCAGCTAACTATATCAGAGTAAGTCCATTTTATTATTTCTAATAGGAAAGTTAATGCCAATGACAACTTGTAGGTTTTTGTTTGTATGAGAATGAGTTCTCTGTGGACCACAGTGATTGAAAAATCATATTGCCTTTTAATGGCTGCATAGGTATAAAAATGCAGCTGAAAATTTAGTGAAAATGTATGTACGGTTCTTTTAATATGCAATTTTCTACGAGATCGGCATGTTATGAAAACAAATCACTGTCCAATTGTATCTACTTCTGATTCTCTATTTTCACTTAATAAATTATCTATGCAACCGTTGCTTTTTTGTAACACTATCAACATGTTTACCATTTCTAAACAAATTCAACTTTAGTGAACAATACATACAAAACTGTATATAATATGTACAAAATTCTGGTAAGTTAAAGGGACACTACCAACTTGATATCTAGTGAATGAAATGCGTTAAAAATGGCTTCCGCTACTACACTTACCCCAGCTGTAGGCTCTTTATCAATATTTTTCTCTCCCTTGTGGTAGTGTGAAAGACCCACACAAACAGATTATGTACAGTGCTGTCAATTGGACAAAGTAAGCAAGCTAAAAATCTCAACTTATTGTGAAGAGAGTAGCTAAAAAAATTTTCTGGGGAAGTAGTTTGTGTCAAAGATAAGCTTTGAAATATGAATTTTTAATTTTATACTGTTAACATTAAGAAATACTCTCCTACATACAGTTAGGCATGTGTGTAATTTTACTTATTTAGATAGTCCCGTTGACTTCAGTAAGACTACTCAAATGAGTAGAGTTATTTGTTTACAAAATTTGACTGGAGCAGACACAAATAGACCTTAAGATTCCAAGTGAAAAAAGTAAATAGTACTTTTGTTAGTACTAGCTACTTGAAATTATTTAGGGGCACTAGCTAAGATTTATTAAGATTGGCTCCTAACTTTAAGTCATGCTGGTGGCCTGATTTTCAAAAGTGCCAAGTGCTCCTAATTGGAATAAAGAAGAATTTAATGTTTTACGTATCCATTTTGTTTAACTCTTGGAACCTGTATTCTTAATTTAAGTGCACGATATAGTTGTAAAACTTCTCAGTGTTAATTGAAAATGTATGAGAACATAGTTCCATGTTTAGCAGAATTTGTTTCCCTTAACTTTTTCTTAATAACCTTTCCTATACTCTACCATAAGATGTCATTGAGCCTGATTGTCACCCTTACTCATGCTGAATAGCATCTTACTACAGTAGTTCCTTGAAATCAACATTAAGCCATTCCCATAACCCAAACACTGAAGCTTCCTGTTATGTCAAAACTTGAAAGTGAAACTGATTTACAAACCAAAGAGCAATTGTTTTTATTGTTCAAACTGGGATATAGTGTGAAAAATAAGTTGAAGTAGATATTTTGAAAAGGCAAATTTTAGACTTTTAAAAAAATTTTCATAAACTATTAACACATTTTACCTCACAGCATCTATTGAAACTGAAGTCTGAGACTGCAGGTGCTCTTGCTGGTTCCTTGCATGGATATACACCAAGCATACATCTTCTGCTTCCTCCCTGCTTTGGGTGTAGATCCTGTCACTTGAGCATAGCGAAGGAGTAGATTGAAGGCTTCAGACTTACATTTTCCCAAAATAATGAAAGTATGTTAGCTGTGACTGTCAGTACGTCCCTCTAATTTACCCCCTAGAATTGGGATATCCCAATGTGATATCTAAAATTAAGATTTTTACGTACAACCATCTAGGTTTGACAGTGTTTTGAGGCTGTGTGCTGTCAGCACTATTTTAGACCTTTTGCAGGTGTTGCAAAGGTAAATCTTTGTCACTCTTCTGGCAGTTTCAGGATTGTAAACTAAAATCTCATTTTGGGTAGGTTCATCATCAGACGTATGAGGACATTGATAAACATGCCAAATATGATCTTCTACGTTCAACAAGACACTTTGGAGGAATGGTGTGGTATTTGGTAAATAGGAAGAAGACAGATGGCTTATTAATAGATATGATCCAGAGAAATTTGTAAGTGCTCTTTGGACACTAGCTTTGCTTTGTTTTCCTAGCATATAAACAGTTAATATCAAATCTGATTTCAAATAGTCCTGAAAATACCTACTGCAAAATTTTTCCTATAAGATGCTGTGATTTTGGCTTATGCAAAGGGATATACATGCAAAAAAGATATGGGTTGTATTGAGCCAATACTGACCTGTACCTCTTAGTTCCTGCAGAATTTAACTTAAAACAAAAATAATAATTGTGGTTTATAACTTTTGGCACATTTTAACTCAGTGGTGTGTTGAGACTCAATCTTAAATCACGTGTATACTTTGTAAACTGATCACTTCATGATTTTAAGTGGAATTTTAGGATGGGCCTTATCCTTTAGGAGGACAGGGTGTAAATGAAGTACCATTAGTCCTTATTATATACATACTAAAATTGGGGAAACGACTGCATTTTTTGGCAGTTCATGGTTTTTGCCAGGGAGTTTCCAGGGCCTCACTGAGGTACTTTACTTGCTTAAGAGCACCTGCACTAAAAATGTCTCATTCCAGCCACTTTGAGACTTCACTTTCTTGAACACCAGCAAAAGAACAGAAATTATTCCTGCAGAGCTGTTTCAGCTATCACTAGACTACTGTATGCGTTTTAAGTAGCTAATATACTGTTAATTTACAAATCAATCTTTAATAGCTCTAAAACAACCTTGATGGAAATGTTAGTCCAAGACCAGGGATAGTCATGACATGTCATTTAAGAACATGTATCAGCTATGATACTTGATTTTAACTGACAAGTGAAACAGTGGAAACTGGAGAATATGTTTTGTACCCTATAAAATCTTAAATCCTTGTTTTAAAGGGGAGATGGAATTCTTGTAATAGTGGCTACCACATTCACTGAAATTCATCTTGGGAAAAAAATGAATTTTTTAAAAGGTTCAGTAATGGGTGAGGCTTAAAATCAAATATGTAGGATTGGAAAATATTTAAAGGGAATTTATTTGAGGAACTCCAGTTACTGAAAAACTCATCACCTCACAAAAAAGCAGCAGAAAGGGAAAAGTAACCATGTCATCTACATTTAGGACTAATTCTCATTTGCTTTTCAGTTAAATTTTGGGAGATGTGATTCAATGTTTTTAGTAGGGAAAATAACATTAGATCAGAGAAAGCTCTGGAAACTGCCTGGATTGTTAACAATTTTACACTCCAGGATTGGTGAAGATAAATATTGCCATTTGGCAGAATAAAGACCCATTGTGTATTTTGAAATGTATGCTAGGGAGGTATTAATAGCACAGGCTTTAAACAAGACATAGCATGGGTCAGCTTCTCTACACCCTTAGCCAGTGCCCCTTAGCATTCTTATTCTGCATATAGCATAAAGAGTACCAAGATGTGACACCTTTGATATAAAAGCTCACTTACACTTTGGAGATGTTCAAAGTGTTGCTTGGATCTTAGTTATGGGCTGGTGTACCTTCATACTTGTACTAACAAAATGCTATGGTATTTCCAAAAAACTGTAAGTAATGACTCTTAACTTGTTTTTAGAATGGATGATGCTACATGCTTAATCAACCTCTATCATATGCTCCACCCTGACTGTCAATCAGCAAAAGCAGCAAAAGAACAGGAAGTTCATGGAGTAGATTTAATCAAGGTATAGTACACTTTCCTGCTTTGGATAGAATAATGGAAAGGTGAGGTTCACATTGATACCTGCTTTCTTTATATGTAGCCACACAGCCTCATAGTTCATTAAGAAACCCTCTTTAACTATCAAATGACTGTACAAACATTAGTTATGTATAAGAAACCACTACACCCAACTTAACAATTTTAACAAAGTAAGGGGTGTGCTGAGATGCCACAAGAAATAGTCATTCTGTAAATCAGAAATTGTATAATAAATTCTGTACTGTATTACCATTTTAATAGCCGTTATCTTTAACAGGTGTTCATGAAAACAGAATCAAAGAAGATAGGATATATAGAGCTGGCTCTTCAGGCTTATCAAGAAGCACTGGCTAGTTCAGCAGCTTTGTGAAATAAAAGCCTCATTTAATCAAGTGTTAAATTTCAGGCTATCATTAACTTGTGGGAAGTACAAAATGTGGCTAGTGCTGTATAGAACTCTAAAATAAAACACAAGTGACTGAGGTATGTGGTTCAGACTTTTCATAAAATAGCAAACTATAGATACCAAGAAATCAGTAGGGTAATGCAAATCAGTTTTTACAAGAATTCTGCAACTAGAAAACTAGAAGATGTCACCCTTGCTAAACAGATCAGTACTAAAAACAAGCAGTCTGTTTTTATACATGAAAAACTGGCCTTTAGAGAGGAGCACTAGAACACAAGTGGAAGAGGTGAATGTAGTCACTAAGTATGAGAGGATGACTACTATGCAATGCATTTATATAGTTGAAAAGGGACACTTCTGCATGCAACTTCATGTTAAATGTGTTCAATTTAATTTCAAGATCAGAGGAGCACCAGAACAGCAGTTTTAATTCTTTGCACAGGTTAGTTTAAGTAGCGAGGTGGGGGACAACTAACCTGAATGAGGTGTCAGCCCCTTCTGTCTAAGCCTTAATGCAGTGAAGCCACACATGACCTCTGATGTAAGTTGAGGAAAGTTTATTTAACTAAACCTTCATAGGAAGTTGCCTGGTAGTGGTTAGAGTATTAAGTCACTTAGGGGCAGCTGAGGTAACTAATCCAGTTTTACCAGATACCTGTCACTTTAGAAAGTGTGCTACTGCTGTCTAACCCTATAGCTGCCCATCTGAATATAAGTAGGGCCTAAATTTTAGGCATATGTGCTGTAGTTAGAGATGCTCAGCTCCCCTGAGAAAATAGCATCTTGCACACCTGATAGATGTAGGCTAAACTGTATTACAAGGAAATGGGATCCTGGCTTTCTTGCCTTTCATTCCACTCAGACTGTAGGGTCACAGTTGCTTTACTGCCTCACGTAGTTAAATGGTTATAGTGAACATTGCATATATTTCCCTAGAATGGGGGTAAGCAAAAATAAAAGTGGAATTCTTTAGTCTCTCTTTTAAACACTTTATTTCGAGTTTCTCTTGATAAATGTGACAGCTTATGGAGAGCTGCTTAGTTACTACACTAAATGAATTTCAAGATGTTGCAATCTGAAAATTCTCTTTTGTGCAACAAAGGCCCTGTTACTATACCTACATGGTCCAGCTGCAGTATAAAAATCAAGCTAGTTTCCAATCCGTGTAGTCCATACAAACTTAATTCCTCAGTGTTGCAATTATGAATTAATGGATTTAGTCACAAATAATCAAGTCGTCATCCAAGATCTCTTCATCCAGATTGATATCTGTAGTATCGATATCCTCCTCATCCAAGTTATCCAAATCATCCAAGTCTAGTAGTGCCTGAGAGAAGGAAAACATTTAGGGTTAAGTGCCAGGAAGAAAATTTTTACACTTGCTACATCTGTTAATCCTTTAGTTGGTTATGTTTGCAAACAAACTTTGATACAGCTCTTTAGACCTAGCCACAAACAGTGCTTCAATTTAAAACTACAAACATGAACTACTTTGCTCTTGGGAGTAGATATCTTCAGTTAAACATACTCTACTACTACATGTGCAGCTGTTCCATAAGGAACTGGCCTCTGGTCATATAAACAAGCAAAGGCCAGCTGCTGGACTAGGTGGGACCTAGTTTTGACTGAGGATACACACACACACACACACACACACCTTTTTCTTAGCTGGGTATTTTATAAACATCAACCCTGACTAGTGGTAAGTTAGCATCCTCACAAAGTGAAACTTCACAGTACTTAGTCCAGATATACTAATCTATGTATCACTTTTTCCCCAGTGGAAATAAAATATCAAAACTTGTAGATTTCAGGTTAGCTTTCCTTTCCATCTCAGAGCTATACTTTTGAAACTGAAGTATACCTTTTCATCTTTTGTCATTAGAAGATGATCAGAGTTTCCTGGAACTGGAGGCGCCACTACTGGTTTAGGAGATAGAACTAGTTCTTTCTCTTCAGATTCCTTAGGAGATGAAAATGAGATTTCATATTCACAGGTCTTTTAATATTGACTTAAAGCTCTGCCTGAAAGTCCAAATTAAGGATGCTAGCAGATCATACTTTCTTGCAAGGGCTTGTTTCTTCCACTTAAAGTCTAAGGTTTCCCCAAGTAGCTTTTGAACAGCACTTTCCAGTTGCTGACATTTGGATTTAGGTTTCTCTTGTTACAATGGAAGTCACAACTGAGACCACACAGTAATGCAACTTCTCTTATGCAACAGCAGCATGGAAGCTTCTCAGATTTTCAATTTAAGAACTTCAGTTCACTTTGAAAATATATAGAGAAAACAAAATTCCAAAGTGAGTTTTTTAGGGTTTACTAAATAGGGCCCTTTGTTTCCAGTTTTTAACTATTTTCCTGGGACTTTCAGTGTTTATTACTACAACAAAAAACAGCTGAAAAATCAGTGCAAAAATCTTAATTTTTCTGGGTAAATATCAGGGTTTATTGTGGTGGACAGCAGGATGGGAAAAAATTCAGTAGATTAATGCTTTGAACAGAATTCAATGTCGTTTGCTGTAGAACTAAAAACAGAACTCAAAACAGAACTCAAAACACATCACCTCTGAGTTTAAGAAAATACCTCTCTAATCCCTAAATAAAACTTTTAATTTGAATAAAGTTTACTGTTGTAAACTGAGTTATAAACCATTAGCTGCTAACCACTTGAAATGTGTACATGGTGGGCATGAGATTCATCAGTACATTCAGATGCACATGCACTTCAGAGCTTGCATGTGTGCCTGTTCATTTATTGTGTGCATCTTCTAGATTAACGCAAAACCTTACTTCAGGCAGTTTTGCATATACAGATTAATGTATTATCATAATACATGTATTGTATTTTCTTATATTTGAAATATTTGGTATAAAAGTGGGGTGAAAATCAGCAAAAACATTTTGTAAAACTGGTGATTTTTAAAGTAAAAATCGGTTTAAACTGAAAATGAAGGGGCTTAAAGATAAAGAACGTGCCTGTAGGAGCAGGTTCAATTTACTCCCTGGGCCTTCTACAAAGATGTTTGAAAGAGGGAATATTTAATGGCCTACATCTGAAGAACAAAGCAGGACTAGGTCAGCATTTTCCCCTCATTAAGAGTTCAGGGACAGGTTTGGTTGGCTGGTTTTAAAGCTTTAAGGTACTACATGCTTAAAAGGCAGTTCTTCCAATTATTGCAGGAGAAATGGAAACTGATTTCCCCATCTGGCAATTTGTGCCATTTTATAGTAGTACACTGGCTATTAGACGTTAAGTTATCTAGTCATGATTAAAAATGTGTTTTAATCACTTCTTAGACCACTTAAGTTTTAGAATGTTGGAAACAGCTGAAGCTATTTGTATTAAATAGCACCACAAAGGAAGACCTAGCTCTGAGTGATTCATCCAGCTGAAAATGTAGATATTTGCACTTGTACTCACAGCAACCATACAAGATGTACCATTAAGAATTTCTCACCCATCTTTTAGAAATCAAAGAACCATAGTTTAGGTCAGTACCAAAACTTGACATCAAAAACAGACTATGTACTTACGTTTAGTGCCCCAACTGAAGTACAGCAACTCATGCTAGTGGAACAATCTGTCAGTAATAGCTCAAGAGGTCAATAAAACTTGTGGAAGTGTAATTTTGATGGGACAAGAGAAGTGACCCCAAGTAGCAACAAAAGCGAACTAAAGCAATTTGTCCACTAAAGGTGGGTGTAGTGTCCCCAGAACAGCTGCTATTGCACAATACCAGATCCTCCTCATCCTGTAACTTTCTTGTACAGTTTTATTACTGACCTGGGATACTACTACTCCTGAAGGTTCAAAACCTTTCGCTTCTTCCAGTAAATTTCTTTCTTCATTTGGCTAACAAACAGCAGAGAGAAAAATACACTTACATGAAAGGTCCTGGCAGTAAAAATTGTAAAATCAAAACTCCAAGCATGGAATCATTTATATTCATGAAATGAAAATATTTTACTTACAGTGACAAGTGGGTATTCCTTAGCTGGCCGCAAGTCAGTATGAGTTTCCTTTACATAGTCTTCAACAACAAAAGCTTCTTTTAATCCAGGGAACAGGTTTTCATACTCTGTGGGATCAGCCAGGGACTCTGCAGCTTTCTGATTGACTTTAGAGAGATTCTCTCGCCACATTTTTACAACCCTGTTAATCGCACAGATATATGCTGTAAACAAAAGTTTTTAAAGGAACATATTTCTACTTTAAATACATTAAAAAGTTACCTTGAAACTTGGCTTGGCAAATATGTACGTGCTAAGAAGGCAGCTTCTGGCAAACGTCCAGTTTTAATCAAGAGTTCCAAACAACAGTCAACCCTGGAAGGTTAAATATTGAAGTTGTCAATACAGTAATGTTATTTCTTCTTTTAAAATACAGAAAAGTATTGCATTTAATTTATACTTTACGATAAAGTTGCTGAAGTAATGAAAACCAAATGTTAAGTCTTTCTGCTCAAACCTGAAGTACCACATTTTATTGTGAGAGATACAGGATCAGTCGTCTTTCTGAGAGGCCACATGCAGTAACGGTTAGGCACCCCAGAGTAAGCAAAATATAGCATGGAACTTTAATCCTGAATTTCATTTTGAGAGAGAAAGTTTTATGGTCAAATACAATCCTAGTATAACATTATAACCAATAGATCTGCCAGGGATTAATTTGGCATTAATCTAATTTATTGGTTTTTAATCTCTCAAATATGACTAAGAAAAATACTAGGTAAACCTTATATTCAAAGTAATACTGAGTTGATAGAACAAAAATAAGGTACCAATCCACTTGCCAAAAGTTTTATATATATATATATGCTTTATGATCCATTGAAACTTGAAGTCAATGGGTTTTGCCATTGGCTGCAATGACAGACATCTTTCCTTTTCTCATTGGAAGAGGAATTCTGTGTGATCTAACATCTCTGCACCATGAATTAAGATTTATAATCTTCTTGTTCTGGGGGTACAGGGATTTGAGTGAAGTGTTCTGACAAGGCCAAAAATTTCAAATGTCTTCATAATTTTACCAAAACAAAATAGCTCTTTGTAAGACTCAAAGTTTTAGCAGACAGCAGAACTGTCAAAAAGATTTTTCTTCTAATACAAGTGTGGTTGGCAGGCTGCCCCACCCCATGAGAAAAAGGGCTGGAACAGGCCAGAGAGGCTGTGCAGACCAGCAGCCAATCAATCAACAAAGGCCTGTAGAGAGCCAATCAGGGTCCTATATAAAGGCTACCTAGCAGAGGAGAGGGCAGTCTCTCCCTGGCTGGCTAGGGAGAAGGACTGGCTCTTGAGGGAAGGATCTAACACCTTGGACAGAAGAGGCTGCCGCTAGACGGTCCGTGGGTTGGGACCCAGAGTAGCAGGTGGGCCTAGGTCTTCCCCTTTATACTGCACTTGGCCACCGAGGAGTGTGGCGAGACAGACTGCAACTTGCCCCTGAGCTGAGGGGCTAGACTTTGGGGTTGTGGTTGGCCACTGAGGCAGGTGCAAACCAAAAGACTGCTGCTAACCCCCCCTTCCCCAAGAAGAGGGTGAGACTGGAGTAGGGGGCCCTGCCGGAGGGGCCGCCGAGCAGAGAGCAATGCAGGTCCCAAGGCAGCAGAGCAGACAAAGGGCGAGACACCACACGCCAAGGGCACTCTGCAGCTGACAGGAGCTAATTCCCAGAGCAACCAGTGGGAGGCGCCTGCGGTGGTGAGTCATGACCCCATGACAAGAAGTTATTTCAAAATATCAAGCTTGTCACATTAAAAATTGAGCACTTTTGAATTTGTTTAAAATAAAGCAATTGAAAGCTCCAGAGCACAGCAAATTGTCTAGAGCAACTTGTCTCTTGCCATTCTTTAACTGAGATGATGCCCTACCCGCTCTCCCCCTCTTACACTTTTGGGCAAACAGTTTATATCAAGGCTTCCATACCTGTATTACCACGAGAGATTTCAGTCTTTTGCTTAGAAAAAAGGAAAAGGGCGGGTGGGTAGGTATCACTTGTTAAACTTCTCCCTAAAATGGAAGGGGCAGATCCTCCACTGTAGCCATACTGGTGAGCACTAATACAGCATGTCCAATTACAACACAACTCCTCCTCCCAATTCAAAACTGTCCATTGGTCACAAGGTGCTGGCTTTCTTTTCCACCGCATAAGGGATAGCTAAAACAGGAAAATATTCTGTTTCTACATAAGCAATTGTTGTAGCATACCTCTGGCAGCTATCTGACTGGGAATTTGAGGTGTGGTCCACCTCAGTCTGAGTATTATAAAAATAGTGAAAATGAACACAATTGAAGCCTTTGCTTGCTACTTACTTTCCCTGCAAAAAGTAGCTCATAAAAGCTACATTGTTCTTGCCATCTTTTTCTGCTCCTTCTGCTAGCTTGTTCACCATGTTAGCATTTCCTGAAGCAGTGGCCAATAGCAATAAACCTCCATAGTCCTGTGCATGGTGCAGACACTCCTGGGCTAAGCCAAACTGGCATTTACTGATGGCAAGCTCAGCAAGTTGCTTCCACTTCTGTTCTGACTGCAAGAGATTTTCCATATTTAAATGGTTTTAAAATTAAAGAACAGCACATTTTTCACACTTTTTTTTTTAAGAAAGACTTTGAAAACTGCAGATTAGCAGGAGTATAAATTCAGTCAAGTTCAGGTCTCCTATCCCAACTTCACTTATATGTAAGGCTAAGATTCTGTCATAGTTATTTTAATAAAAGTCATGGTAAAATCACAGGCAATAAAAAAATTCACGGAAGCCTGTGCCCTGTTCATGACTTTTACTAAAAAAAAAACTGACAAAACAGAGAGTGGGGGAGTCCAGCACCCACCACTACTGTGGCTTATAGTGGCTGGGAGAGAGGTGGCCCTGCTGCCTGTAGAGCTACAGAGTTCGCCAGCTGCCTGCAGCAGCTGAGAGCAGCAAATGTCATGGAGATCTCTGGAAGTCACAGATTCTATGACCTCCATAATATAATCGTATTATGTATTATAATCATGTGGCAACTGGTAGGATCTTCCATTTAGTAAGAGGAGGAAAGCAAGATGAACGCACATTAGTATTCCTGGTGTTCAGGAATTTTTTGTTTTAAAACTAAGACTTGCAAAATGTTTTTAATAATAAATATATTGTAACTTTATCTGTCCATCCTTAACTTTAAGATGGACACTTTGTTCCTATTACAAAATAACACGACTAACAAAGCAGGTGATAGATCTTAGAATCATAGAATATCAGGATTGGAAGGGACCTCAGGAGGTCATCTAGTGAGTCCAACCCCCTGCTCAAAGCAGGACCAATCCCCAATTTTTGCCCTAGATCCCTAAATGGCCCCCTCAAGGATTGAACTCACAACCCTGGGTTTAGCAGGCCAATGCTCACACTACTGAGGGACAAACTTTTAAGCTTACACAAAACTCCTCTTCAGGTCTCGGAAAGATAACCAGAATGTCGAAGATCAAAATTGGTGCAGATTGCAAAGCATAAGAGGTTCACACATACTGTAGGAGACCACTTGAAGTGGGCAACTAACGAGACTATCCTCAAAGTTAGTTATGGGCCAGATCATCTATGTTGGGCACTAGAAGTGGAGTTTGGGTCTTGGTGTTCGGCACCTGAAAGTGGCAGGTCTTTGGAGTCAGCACCCATCCATGCAGAAGTCCTATTCCCCTGCACAAATTCTTGGCTTTGTTTCCTTTCCCCCTAGTCTCCACTGTAGCTCCAATAACAGTGCACAAAGTTGGAAGGTAAGGTTATGACCCTGATCCAGTATGTATTCTCAGGGAATTCAGGTAGGTTTCCAGAGGGATAGCAACAGAACATCCTCTCTCCCTCCCCACCCACAGAGCTCAATTCCCTATAGAGCACCTCCGGGAAAGTTTTCTCTGGTTGCTGGGGACAGCAGTGCAGGTAGGGGAGCAGGCTCAAGGATCTGATCTCGATCCCCTTCCTTCACATGAGGCCTAGCCCTCTGTTAAATTCATCCCAAGATGTGCAGGTTTTGCAGTATGAGCTTGACTTTCTGTTTAAATTAATCTTATGTTTACCTCTGCTTCCACTGCAAGCTGGTATGCAATCTTTAATTCTCCAAGCTGAAGAGCAAGCTCGAAGCGATGTTCAGGATCTGTGGATACTGCAAGAGCTTGTTGTTTGAAGCCCTAAACAGATTTTTCAAGAGTCAAACTGTAGTCTACCAAGTTCATCGGCAATCCTTGAAATTTAATTCTGAACACCAAATCATCTCCCTTTACCCAAGCCAAATTGACTGTTGTATAAACAGAAGACTGCTTTATTCTTAAATGTGAACATATAATGTTTAGCAACAATTTTTTTTTTTTAAATAAGCGTTTGGTTTATGTATGCAGTAATGTGAGAATTCCCTATTGAGTAAACTGAAAAAGGTTAAACTGGAATTACAAGTTTACATGGTCACTGTTTACAGTTGGAAAAATAGTTATCTTGCCTGTTTTTCAAGAAAATGTGCAACTCTAGTCCTCTGTTCCTTTGGAATTGTAGGAAGAACTTTGTCAGCCATACCAAAGTCTCTCCTCATTACCGCTGTCTGGTACTCGAGCACTGAGACCAACAAGGAGTAACTGACTATGTTTAGCTCTTTATCACCCAGATAAAGCCTGTTGTCCTTGGGGATGTACCCTAATAGATACATTGTCCTATAACAAAAACAATGAATTTTAATCTATTTATAGGTATCCAACTGAAGATGCAGTAGATTTTATAACAGCAAGACAGTACTTACTATCTAAAAGCTTATTTCAGTTTTACTAGTGATATACATACTATTAGACCATTATTATTATTATTTTGTGCGATATTGCAGTAACAATGTTACTCAATATACATTATACTAATGTGGTTAGAAAAAGTAGTGCATGCTAAGAAGTCAAACAACTTCTTGACAAGTTGAACTGTTTCATAACATGATTTAAAAAGCCTTACAAAATATATTAACAGATGAATATAAACTAGATACTCACCTATCCAAATGGGCAATAGTAACAATTTCTCCTCCAACATAATAGTTCAGTCTGTTCACAGAACTGGTGTAAATAAAACAGTCGCCTACCCACAACCCTGTTCTCACAATCTCCTGAATCTCACCAAGAACCTGCCCAAAAAACAAAAGAACAAAAAAAAAAAGTGCTTTTGGTGATAAAAAACCTCAACTACATGTAAACATTAGGACTTGGACAGCCATGAAAAACTACCCCCAAGTTGAGTTTAAACACTTCATCCTCCACAATAGGGCAAGTTAAAGATGGAATTCTAGATACAAACTGGAAACATGTACATTTGTTTTAAAATTTACAAATATATTCAGTAAAAAGCTTTCATGGAGGATTATTAAAATCCAGGTTAATGATTCCATTTTTGACCTGGACTGTGTACATCTATAGCTAGAGAAAAGACTCTATTAATACGGCTGTCTGATTTACTTGTTAGACAAGGGCCCAGCATTTTCTTCTGAAGTGCTTGTTAAGAACATTATTCAGCATATGCCCACTAACCAAGTCTTGAACTTTAAGTAAATTTCAACATTTGAAAACTGGAGGAGAATTTACACTATTATTTTACCCAGTTTTATGTTCTCTTTTTAGAGATCTTTACGTTTGTTATAAGGACAAGATCTTTTATCCCAAGTTTCAATCGGAAGCATTTTTTCCTCCATTAGCTCCCAACACCTCAAAATACAATTTCTAACAGATGTTAGGGCAAGTTTATAGTAATCATTATTCTGCATCATAGCTAACTTTTAGTCTGTAAAAGGGGAGTGTGTTACGGTACTCAAGGCTTGATCCAAAGCCTACTGAAGTCACTGACCTAACTGCATTCCCACTTTTAACAACAATTACCTCAAAAGCATCTTCAATACCATCTTCAGTGACTCCCTCATGTGTTTCCTGCGCCGCTGCAACTTTTTCAGACAGATACTTCAGAATGAAGAATGATTCCTCTGTGGCAATACAGACCAGCTCACCAGAGTCAGACCAGAAAATCTAAATAAAAACGAGAAATAGCATTTAGGTTTTAGGGTGCTGTGATAAGAAAGGAGGATACACACGTTTTATCAAAATATTTGTTCATTTGCACATCCAGTGTAGGGGTTTAGAAGACAGTGTCTATGTAAGAGTCTACTACAAAAAAAGTATAAAAAATTAAAAATATAATTTTTATCTTTAACAGCTTCATGAGATTGACAAATTCAAAAAATACCCTTGATATGACAAGTTATATACATACACTCAAAGAGTGCCACCTGACAAAACTCACATGTTTGGGCTGAATTTCAATTCTGCGTATCAATTCTGTGTTATCCCAGTCATAAAATGCCAAGCCATTAACAGATCTGACACCCAGTAAGAAACCTCCATAGATACCTGCAAAGAACAGCAAATGTCGAAGAAATTATTATTTCACTAGCAAACAATTTTTTCCAGCAAGAAAGTTAAGATCTGTAATCTAGCAGATTTAGGAAACACAAATAAAACCCACCCTCTGCACCAAAATCAGGTTTAAAGGACTTCTTCTCTTTGAAGTTCTTAAATATCTTTACAACGCTGTTGCTCTCCCTGATTGCATATCTAAATACACAGAGAAAAATACACCATTACAAAACAATTATCCAGACAACAAGATAGCAAAATGTTATACCGTACAGCCATAAAGAACTCTATAAAATACTAGACATGTAGGCTACTATATTTGATATTTCTTCAAAATTAAAAGTGCATTCAATATATAAGTTTCATGTAATCCGAACTACAGAATGCTTGTTACCCAATCCAGCTTTTAACTTTCAGACCAGTTTAGAGTTTAGGTAGTCTGGAAATTAGCAGAAATACATTTGTTTAATACATCGCAAAATAAAAACCACACTTACTCTGAAGAATCATGTGCCCATACAAACTCCTGTGCAGAACCAAAACTCTTGTTCCTCAAAGCCATAGCTGTGTAAATGATGTACTCACCATCCCCACATACTACTACAAACCTAAAGATTGAGAAAAAAAGCGTTTGCATGAAAATTGTGTGCACAGACTATTGGGCCTCACTAGAAGTAGATCAGCCATCTAGAAGGTATATTTTTCTGGTATGGCATATTTCTAAATTTTAAAGTGTCAAGAATTCTGTTCTGAAATTAAAAATTATTACCGTCCATTAGGGTTGTGCTGAATGGTCTGGGGATAGATTTCACAGCTCCCCATATCCTTTACAGCCAGTGGCAATCTTTCTCCATCTTTAATTTCAGCATCTCCCATAGCTTTCAAATTAGCCTGTTGCACTTCCGAGTGTTTAGCCCAAATAATTTTTCCATTCGAATCCATAGACATAGCAGGTTCTTCACGGCCAAGCTAATAAAAGCAGCATATAAAGACAAGCATCTTCAGCCCATTAAGTTCAAATTTCATTTCATTCACTTTAAATACTTATGTATGGCTCTTTTGGAATATGCCAATAAACTGAAGTGCCCATTTTTTTAAATCACTTCAGAGTCTCAGTATTAAAGAATAGTTTAGTAACAGAAGTTCGTGGCAATGGATCACCATTTTCATCTATGCTTTCCAATTTAATATTAAGATACCTTAACAATGATGCTGCCCTCATCATAACCCAAAGCTACATTATTGGATCCTCTCAGACTGGCCACGCACCACACCCTCTCCATGCCATAGTTGAGAGTACTTTCCAAGCGATACGTGCTCGAATGCCAAATGCGGACAGTTCCTGGAGAAAAAGATACATGCAATTTCAGTCTCCTCTCTCAGTAGCAGAACTATTAAACATTATGGCATTCAACAACAAGAATCCAAAGACCACATATGAAACTAACACCTGTAATTTAAACTTTAGTGAAATAGAACTGTAATTCTTCAATCCCAGCAGTCTCACTGATGTTTGGAGGGATATTTGGTATCTACCACGAGTGTCACACAGGCCAAAGGAGGGAAATCAGCACAGAAGAATCTCTTGGTGGGAGCCTGAGGGATCACAGGGAGGAGAAATTAGGACCTCCGACCTGGCAGGCAGCTCTCAATGGCTGTGCAGAGATAGCGAGATGGAGTTGAACTGACTGGGGCCTCACTGCTTGCAGATGCCCTAGGCTTCTCAGCAGCAGTACTCCAGCCTTCCTCTCAGCTATGTCCTTCCACCCCTAGGTGAGTTAGATTCACCTTTATTTGGGGTTTCCAAATTAAATATTCATGGTAAATAGGCCCAATGGCCTGTGATGGGATATTATATGGGGTGGGATCCGAGTTACCCAGGAAAAAATTTTCTGTAGTATCTGGCTGATGGATCTTGCCCATATGCTCAGGGTTTAGCTGATTGCCATTATTTGGGGTCGGGAAGGAATTTTCCTCCAGGGCAGACCGGAAGAGGCCCTGGAGGTTTTTCGCCTTCCTCTGTAGGATGGGGCACGGGTCACTTGCTGGAGGATTCTCTGCTCCTTGAAGTCTTTAAATTACGATTTGAGGACTTCAATAGCACAGATATAGGTGTGAGGTATTTTGCAGGAGTGGTGGGTGAAATTCTGTGGCCTGCGTTGTGCAGGAGGTCAGACTAGATGATCATAATGGTCCCTTCTGACCTAAATATCTATGAATCTATGACTGCGGAGGAAGATTGGAATTATTTTAAGTCAAAGCTGCAGAAAATATCTGAAGCCTGCATCTCAAGCAAGGGGAAAAATTCATAGGGAAGGACTGCAGACCAAACTGGATGAACAAGCATCTCAAACAAGTGATTAAGAGAAAGCAGAAAGCCTACCTACATGGGATGGATCAAGGAAAGCCAGCTCTTGGGGGTCAGAAAGTGTAGGGATGAAGTGAACTACTAAAAGCCAAGCAAAAAACTGGACCTTGCAAAGGGAATTAAAACGGATAGTAACTAGTTCTATAGCCATATAGATAAAAAAGAAACAAGGAGGCTTCCAAACCTACAAAAGGATATGTAACCCACCCTACTGTTAATATACATGAAGTGTCAGAAAACTCAAAGTTACCATCTTCTGAGCCTGTGATTATGATTGGCAGCTCAGGGTGGAAGCTGACACAGGATACATTCTGAGCATGTCCCTCCAGTGTTTGCACACAGGTTTTATTCTGTAATAAGAGTTAAGATACAAGAAAACAAACATTAACACTAATTTTCTCAGATCACTATCTTCAAAGAAATTTAATGTAAGAATTATGTAAGCATGTCTCTAGTCTTTCTGTAACCTTTACTTCTACTTCAATTTGTTCAAAGAATAGCATACCCTAGAGTCTTTGTCTTAAGACAAAACCCCCAACCGCCAGAAATGAATTTGTTCCCATTAGTGTAGCTGCTTCTTTGTTTCCTAAGCTAACTGGGTTCCTATCTACAAAACACTTTGTTGAGAGCAAGGTGGCTCAATGTATTAATACAAGACTCATTAGTGCCTGTACTTTTTGCTTCAAATCCTGAAAGCCAAACATAGATCTGCACAGAATCACAAGGGAAAACCAAGCCTGGTGCTATCTTTGTCCCACAGGCCCAACCTTTTCTTCTCTGCTCCTGCAGCATCCAGCTCAGGCCACAGACTTAGGAATGGATAACTTCCCCATCAATACCCAAGCAACACATACCTAGCTAGTGGGGGGAGAGGGAGAAGGAAATCACAGATGCATAGGACAAGGAACATAAGCAAGAACAGAAAGCAACAAGGAGGAAGAAGAAAACCGACAAAACGATTGGAGAGTACAAGTGGACACAGAAGGAGACAATTATTCTCTGGACATACAGTAAAGGGATACAGAGAGCAGGTGGGTGCCCAATCCATTGCAAGGTGATTGGTCACAAAATAAAAAAATAGGACGCACTACTCTACAAGAAAATAAGCCACTGCTATTCAAGACAAAGTTAACTTTTAACATTTAGATTTAAGGTGATTTCTATATTTCACAGCCGGTAAATTCGAATGTTACTCATAATTTTTAACATACTAGTTTTAGTTCAGTTTTTCCGGAAAATACATCACAAAAATCTCTATTTTCTATTCAGTCATGAAAACTCCAGAATATTTTTCTCCTTCATCCCTTTGCCTTGATTTCCATGCATTTGCTGCTGATGGTGCCCAACCAAATTAATCTACTAAAGCGTTCACGAAGAGGTGAACACACTGTACCTGATAATCCCAAATCTTGACAAGGCGATCATCTGCTCCTGAAATGAGGTAAGGCTTGTCTCCTCCACTATAATAATCGATACAGTTCACTCCTTTTTCATGGCCTTCCAAAGTGAAGTTGGGTGAAGAAGAACCAAGCTGCCACACCTTGCAAAGAAAAAGATCAGCCATACCTAAGTATTGATCTTACCCTCATGGGCCAGCACCACCAGACAGAATGAGCTCTGAGTAGTGCATTTTTAAAATTCTAGAGACTGGAAAGATACAGCTAATAAATCTATACCACTGCATCCTGATTTCTTAAATGTAGTGGGGAAAAAAAAATCAAATTATACTTTGGGCCAATATTTCAAAGCAATAAAATAGCTTTATCCTTCAGTGGTCTCTTTCATGTTAAACCCCTGTGCATGTATGTAGACTGAAAAACCTGCACATGTATATATCACATTTACACATGCCATACATCATCTTATATGTACTAAGCTTACTATTGTTTCAGAAATCTGCGGTTCGAGTCAGAAATATACATATATCCTTTAGTTGTTAGTGTGGATTTTAGAATCACAAATCTAAAACACTAAATGACTGTTTGTTAAATGGATCAGGGCAGGGTTTAGGTACATTGAGGCCCTAGGTGAAAACTTTGCCTCCTCACTACCATACCAAATCCCACTCACACATACCCATTAATCATAACAGCTGAAGTAGTCTTGAAGTATAGGTGGCCTTTTCTAGTCCTAACACATAACAAAAGTTCCCAGGGAACATGGGGAAATCTCAGTGCCCAGATGGCCTCATGAACCCAGTAATGGCTCCACTGTGCATGAGAATCTTCAGGGTCTATCGCAGGAAACGGAAGTAAGACTCTCAATGTAGGTACTCTGCTATCTTGCATTTCCCTAAAACGGACTCTGAAAGTGGACGATTATAAAAGTAAAGTTACACCCCCCAACACTTATTGGTAATCCAAATGGAATCACAAGAGTCCATACATTTCTGCCAGTGATTCACATTTCAAAGATCATATACAATAACTAATCTTGACATTTCACAGATATATAAAGTCTTTATCCAGGTTCCGATAATTGTTCAACTATAACTTGACTGAGGTCATTCCAATTTATATATGTCCTTGTATGTAGTATACAGTCTATTACTGCACATATACTTTTTTATGAATTTAAATTTTTCCATTGTCTGTATTGCTATATTGTTGTATTTCTTATGTCTGGTAATTATTTAATGAAGTTTTTAAAAGGTATATTTACTGTACCTTAATCGTCCTATCCAAAGAGGCACTGGCAAACTGGTTATTATCCTTTGGGTTTATGACAATCTGCATAACATAATGAGTGTGTCCTTCAAACACCTGAGAACAAGACCATTTTTTATCCCAGTCCCAGAGTTTAATAAGCATGTCATCTGGAAAAAAAATTCAAATTAGGTATTATGGATATTTAAAACTCTCTTTTTTAAAATAAAATCCTCAGTAACCCAATTTTCAAGGCTTGTCCATCCTAAAGGGAAGCATTGCTACTATCAAAATAATTTATGGACTTTACTCAGAAGACTGTTTACCCTGAGAGGCGGGGGATGACTACAGGGAATGCAACGGTTTGTTTTTGTTCCCTCCCCTCATGCCCCAAAAAAAGAAATAGTCATCTGCATTAAACCGAAACCTGGGTATCTACCTTGCCAGAAGTAAGAACCTAGTAATAGTCTAGACTGCTTAGCACAGCTAAACATGTGGTTCTCATTTCAGGGCCATTCGGTGTTCTCTTAAAGAGGACATTGGTGTTGGGAAATTGGACCTCTACTTTCTGTTTTATGAAAGTCTGAAAGATTTCTTTAAAAAAAGGTGTGAAAACACTTTGGCAATTTAGTGAGACATCACAAAAAGCAGAGTGAAAGCTGAGCAACTGAGAGGAAAGTGATTTTAAATTACTGTTTCAAATGTTGGGATTTTTGTTAACACACTTAATATTTTGGAGAAAGGAATGTGTGTTAAAACCTCAACACACTATCCCTTCAATTAGGAGGGTGTACATTATCAGCTGTCATATCCAAGACTTTTCCCCAGGACTGCCAACCATTGTTTTTAAACAGTTTGCTTTATGTTTTGAAAAAGTGAAATTTAAAGGGAATTTGTGAGTAACATATCCCATAGCTCCTGTACAGCTCCAGAGACATACAAACATCTTGGAGGAACCTTGTCTGAAACTCTGAAAAGTAAGTAGTTGTGGAAAGGGTCAAGTTTCAAAGACACAAGCATCAAAACAAACACTGGAATCCTGAAGAGAATTTCTTCTGTTGTTAGTATAAGGATTTAGGGCTTGTTTACATGACCAGTTAGTCTGCAGAAAGCTGGGATGTGAATCTACCCCCACTAGTCTGCCACAAACTAACTGTCCACGTCAACTTTAAGCAGACTAACAGTTCCTTACTGTGGTTTGATCTAGTCCCCATATGGACAGTTAGTGCATGGCAGGCTAGTATGGAGTAGATTCACACTCCAGCTTGCCACAGACTAATTGTTCATGCAGACAAGCCCTTAGATTTCCAGTTTTGTTTCTCTCACTGTTTTCTATGTGATTTAGTTTCTTGCTTTATTGTTATGGACTTCCTTGAAAACAAAGAGGTATAAAAGGGATGAACTGCCTAATTTGGCACACACTGAATTAAGCAAAAACTGCTTGTAGGCAGATCCTTGACTCTGCATGAAGCCTCCATTCCATCTAGAGTGTGATCCAGCTATTCTTCTCACTGTTCTTGCAACACAGTCAGTTCAGCCATACCGTTGATTGTTTTCAGGAGATACTGCACCTCGGTTTGTTCTCTTAAGCCCTGGTTCTGTAATGCACGCAACATTTCTTCTTTTTGCTTCTAGGCATCTGGAAGACTAGCTCTTCCCTTTAACTTCCTAAAGAAAAGCTGACAGGCCAGTGCCTACTTTTTTTCCCCTTTACAGAAGATGAGTCTCAGGCTCAGTCAGAGCACTAATTTATCTCAGACACTTCTAAGGACTGCACATCAATACTAAAGGATTAAGATAACAGTTAAATTTGCTTACTAGGGAACCTAGATTGAATGTTGTGGGCACAACATGAAGCCAACAATTCTATTTCATGAAAGGACATTATATATAAACTCCAATATCACTCATGTTACAAATCTTACTATGAAAACACTACAATGCTTCTAGTTTTAACCAGCAAAATGAAATTAATCTTGATATACGTCAAACCCAAGTATGGCATGTCAGTATGCCAAACAGCAGATCATTAGCATGTAAATGAACTTCTTGTTTGGCAGACATTAAGCAACTAGACTTCAGGTCTTCTTTGACAAGAGCTTAACCTATTACATTTCAGCTCCGAAGTAAAGTTGAGATTCCATTAAAAACATGAAACTAGCTTGGAAAGAAGTAATTTGAGATGACAAATGAGAAGTAGGCTACTTGCTCAAGAATTCTTATTTCAGCAACAACAGTACAGGCCATGTAGTTTCTCATTGTTCAGACTTATCTTATAAACAGAGTTATGTGAGAAAAATCAAATTATACCGAAAATATCTCTTACCACTGCTAGTTAGAATGAAAGGCTGAGTAGGATGTACAGCAATGCAACGAATATAATCGGAGTGTGCTTCAAACATGTGAACTCTTTCCAAGGTATTGTAATTGAAAACTCTAATTTGCATGTCATCCTACAGATAAGAAAATAAAGACATTAAGATCAGCTTCTCTATAAAAGTATTTCACATTAAATAAAGACTAATATTCCATCTTCAAAGATTCTTCATCCATAAAAGTTCTTTAAGAACCGCATTAGAAGTCTGAAGAAAGGAAACAATGCCAGCTAGCATAATTATTCTGACACAGTTTTGGTTCAGAAATTTACATTACATGATCCTATTTTAAGGCATTTATAACTACGAAGAATTCATCTATGATCAAAGTTTCTCAAAGATGGTCTTAGCCCAAAAGGTCACTTATTTTAATTTAAGGCAAGTTTAAAGTTCCCTTAGACATTTTCACATTATAGGAGCATGAAAAAGTGTTTTCCATGCATTAAGGGCTTTGTTCTCCTCCCATTGAAGTCAATGGGGAAAACGTACATTGATATCAATGATGCAACATCATGCTATAAGAAAAACAGATGCTATGTTGCACTCAAATAACTGAAAAAAGCACTGCCAACTTGGATTTCTTTTTAACTATTTAGGAAATAATGGCCCCAAAAAACACCACAAAGTCCTCCCTGCCCCAAAAAACAACCACCACCACCACTTTAAAGCTTTCAAATATGATGTCCTAAAATCTTTACTTTTTTTAATCCATTTTTAAACTGTGTTACTTGGAAGCATAAAATATGTAAAGTTTTCAAAAGAAGTTTAGATGCAAAAGGCAGGGCAGCAAGCCTCCCATCCCAGGTGGGCTTGTGCTACAACTAATCTTTCCTGATTAGTTGTAGCTAAATTAGCCCCCATCATATTGTATGTGTAGTTGGGGTTATTTTTTTCCCCAGTGTGCATTACTTTACATTTACCCACATTACATTTCATTTGCCATTTTGTTGCCCAATCACTTATTTTTGTGAGATCTTTTTGAAGTTCTTCACAGTCTGCTTTGGTCTTAACTATCTTGAGCAGTTTAGTATCATCTGCAAACTTTGCCACCTCACTGTTTACCCCTTTCTCCAGATCGTTTATGAATAAGGTGAATAGGATTTGTCCTAGGACTGACCCTTGGGGAACACCACTAGTTACTCCTCTCCATTCTGAAAATTTACCATTTATTCCTGCCCTTTATTCCCTGCCTTTTAACCAGTTCTCAATCCATGAAAGGATCTTCCCTCTTATTCCATGAAAACTTAATTTACGTAAAAGCCTTTGGTGAGGGACCTTGTCAAAGGCTTTCTAGAAAAAAGCCATCCACTGGATCCCCTTTGTCCACAGGTTTGTTGACCCCTTCAAAGAACTCTTAATAGATTAGTAAGACATGATTTCCCTTTACAGAAACCACGTTGACTTTTGCCCAACAATTTATGTCCTTCTATGTGTCTGACAATTTTATTCTTTACTATTGTTTCAACTAATTTGCCCTGTACTGACATTAGACTTACCTGTCTGTAATTGCCGGGATCACTTCTAGAGCCCTTTTTAGGTACTGGTGTTACATTAGCTATCTTCTAGTCACTGGGTACAGAAGCTGATTTAAAGGACAGGTTACAAACCATAGTTAATAGCTCCACAATTTCACATTTGAGTTCTTTCAGAACTCTTGGGTGAATGCCATCTGGTCCCGGTGACTTGTTACTGTTAAATTTAACAATTAATTCCAAAACCTCCTCTAGCGACACTTCAATCTGTCACAATTCCTCAGATTTGTCACCTACAAAAGACGGCTCAGGTTTGGGAATCTCCCTAACATCCTCAGCCGTGAAGACTGATGCAAATAATTCATTTAGTTTCTCCGCAATGACTTTATTGTCTTTAAGTACTCCTTGTGTATGTCGATCGTCCGGGGCCCCACTGGTTGTTTAGCAGGCTTCCTGCTTCTGATGTACTTAAACATTTTGTTATTACCTTTTGAGTTTTTGGCTAGCTGTTCTTCAAACTCCTTTTTGGCTTTTCTTATTATATTTTTACACTTAATTTGGCAGTGTTTATGCTCCTTTCTATTTACCTCACTAGGATTTGATTTCCACTTTTTAAAAGATGCCTTTTTATCTCTCACTGCTTCTTTTACATGGTTGTTAAGCCACAGTGGCTCTTTAGTTCTTTTAATGTGTTTTTTAATTTGGGATATACATTTAAGTTTGGCCTCTATTATAGTGTCTTTGAAAAGTGTCCATTCAGCTTACAGGGATTTCACTCGTCACTGTATCTTTTAATTTCTATTTAACTAACCTCCTCTTTTTTGCATAATTCCCCTTTCTGAAATTAAATGCCACAGCGTTGGACCATTGAGGTGTTCTTCTCACCACAGGAATCTTAAATGTTGTTATATTATGGTCACTATTTCCAACTGGTCCTGTTATAGTTACCTCTTGGACCAGATCCTGTGCTCCACTCAGGACTAAATCGAGAGTTGCCTCTCCCCCTGTGGATTCCTGTACCAGCTGCTCCAAGAAGCAGTCATTTAAAGTATCGAGAAATTTTGTCTCTGCATTTCGTCCGGAGGTGAAATGTACCCAGTCAATATGGAGATAACTGAAATCCCCCACTATTATTGAGTTCTTTATTTTGATAGCCTCTCTAATCTCCCTTAGCATTTCATTGTCACTATCACTGTCCTGGTCAGGTAGTCAATAATAGATCCCTACTGTTATATTCTAGAGGGATTTCTAAAGTGCACTGGCTTGCATAGACTCTGCTGGCAAAAACTAAGAGTCTGCATGGGCTGGTCAGTGTGCAACACTTTGGTGCAGTTCAGAAATCACACCCCTCTATTGTATATTGTTGCTCTATATAGACAAGTCCTAAATCTCACTGAGTCACTGGGACTAGGTACTTTTGAAAATTTTATCCTAAATGTTTTTGAAGGAAGCAACATGATATATGCTGGCTTGGGCCTACTCCCTTCTCCTTCCATACACATGCCTATTTGCTACTTCTTCAGTATCAGCTTTCTAACTTCTGTCACTAGCAGGCAACATCTTTCAGATCTAGAAAAAAAGCTTGCAAGTGAGCTTCCCCCAGAGATGTATGTAAGTGTCATTATGCCAATGCATGGAACAGAGAGCGTAGACGATGAACAAGACAAAGTAACAAGTAACTAAGTATGATAGCAAAGTAAGAGTACTAATTTTTCCACTAAATTTTCTTTCATGGAAATCTTAGCTTTTACTTGTTTCTATAGTAGATACAAAATTTTCAGACAAAAAAAGTGATTTTCAAGTTGACTGCCCATTTAATAAATTTATTTAAAAAATAGAAATGCATCATGGACAATTTTCCATGAGGTCAAATGCCTTTGACCCACTTAAACTTATTCAGAAATTGTAACAGATTGGAAACATGTTGGGTATACACAATATCTACTTTAATTACCAATTAAGACACACACTGCATGCATATCTGGATGCATATTAAAACAACTTCATTTCAGTGATTGATATGACGGCAATATGATTTAAAGGACAGATTAAAAATGTAACATGGAAAATGTTTATTTCAGTGGTTACAAATAGAGATAAGTACACTGACACATGCTTGTACCTGCAAGTCTGCTTCTATAAATATTAAAAAGGCTGACAGAAATATGCACGCAAAATTAATTCAGACTTTCTTCCTTAGTAATGCAATGTTAAGGTTGAAAATGTGAAAACAAACGATGATTATATACGAGATATATAAACACACACATTTTACAGCCTGTCAGGTGTATACTTTGTGATGTCAACTGTTACACTTTGCTGACTTTTCTTAACTGCAAGAGTAGGATGGATTTATTAAGCACATTTCAGTATGAAGCATATTCAATGGATAAAAGTGGCTTTAGTGTTCTAAAAGTGAACAAAAATTTCTCTAAAGATTCTGTATTAAAAATAATTGAGGAAAAGCATAGAAAACAACAGGTAAACTTTTAAAATCGTATTACCTTGAATAGTTGAAGTCCTTTAGCCTAATTACAGGGACATGGTTAAGGTACTGTGCATACTACATCTTTTAAACAAATTGAAAGCAAGTGCCAGAAGTTATTCGAGTTGGTAATAAAGATTGGGCCTAAATGTAAAGTCAACCACCACTTTGTATTTTTCGGTTTTTAAAATGAAAGTTTGAGCTTTAAAGTGCCCTTCTATTCAACAGATTTTAGGAGAATGTTTTGGGGAAACAAACAGCTATAATCTGTTATCTTCTTCCAGTGTACAAGTTAATATAGAACCACACTTCTGGATGGTGTGTAAGGGTGCAACGAAGTAAAGAGAAAAGCGGGGGAATGTATATGAAACAGAAACAAAAAATGACAACTTACAGCTCCTGTCACAACCCAGTTTTTTCTGGCCACAAATTTTGCAGCTCTGACTGGCAGGTCACATACTTCAAAGGTCTTCACTAGAGTCTAAAATTAGAAATATTGGGGTATATTACAGAGAAAATGTCAGTTTCAAAATCTGTTCAGCTTTTCTTAAAAACAGCCCACTTTTAAATAGTTGCAAGTTTAAGAACTGTCAAGGAGCTCCTAGAGAAAGGGATCTGTACTCCTTTTTAACAGATGTGAGTATAAACATAAAGTCAGGTAAGAGGAGGTATTTACAGTATGGTGCAGTTTTGCTAAGTCTAAAAACATTTAATACCTTCTGGAATAAACAAAAATTAAAATAATTTGCAAAAAATAAAACTCACTGTATATAGTCAACAAATCCTGGGATTTATGTGATCTCCACAGACTTCTATATCTTTCTTTAGACTGGTTTCAGAGTAACAGCCGTGTTAGTCTGTATTCGCAAAAAGAAAAGGAGTACTTGTGGCACCTTAGAGACTAACCAATTTATTTGAGCATGAGCTTGAAGTGAGCTGTAACTCACGAAAGCTCATGCTCAAATAAATTGGTTAGTCTCTAAGGTGCCACAAGTACTCCTTTTCTTTAGGCTGTTTCTTAATGTTTGTGATATCACCTGAACAACATATGCTGAGGCATCACACAGATTGCAAACAAATGAGCCTCAAGTTCAGGGAGATTAAACAGAAAAAGATAAGTTTAAGATCAATTTTGTGCATCACATCCCTACTACTCTTAATATTCAAAGCATTTAGCATATAAACAGAAAGCTCAGTGCTGGGTTGACATCCTAATCTATCTGCTTTATATCACGGTACTTATTTGTCTCTGAGGCTACAATTTGATCTTTAATGGCACTAAACTATAAGTGGCAGCATGAAACATGAGTTTCTTGAGGACACCCTGCTGATTCTGCAAATTATATTTTTTTTGTTTTGCTTTTTAAACAAAAAACAGTGATTTTATTATATTATTATTTAAAGTTCTTTCCATATGTCTGCTGCAGAAGAATGCACTTCGTATATAACTATGATCAGGAAACACATATCAATGAATTACCATATTGCTACATTGAACACACTCCTGTTTCTAATTAGAAATAGAATACAGCACAAAAAGTTTACCTGTGTTTCATGATTCCAAACACAGACACTGCCATTGTACAGGCTAGCTAACATCCATGGCTCAGTAGGGTGCAAGTCCACACTCTTTACTCGGTCAGAACGAGCTGTTAGTTTTCGCTTAATATCGAGTCGGAGAGGCTAGAGATCAGAAAAATTAAGAATGCTACGTTATTCTTCAACGTAAAAATGGCACAGAACTGTTTTAACATATCTGTAGTGTAAATAAGAAAAAACTGAAGGTTAAACCTAAAATAAAACTAGGCAGCTCTGTTTTGAGGGCACACATCCCACACACTCCTTATCTTAGCTACCTGTTTGCTTTGTTCTTCTAAGAGAGTCTTTAGAATATAAACAAATACTGGTTCTGAGTGGCATCATTCTCACTGAGTTCTCTGGAGCAGGACAGGGTCTCAGTAGAGCACAGAGGATTGTTCTTGTGCATTTTTTCTTTAATCCACATGAATATATTGCTTGTAAAGAGGTCCTGAACTGCACAACTGGAAAAAATCTATCTACAGAATAAGCTCAAGAAAAGGAAGGGCAGTGCATGCTTCCATACAACATCCTGCCCAGTATGCCCATAAACCATTTTCTCCTTTGTACTTCTGTTGTGAAAAAAATGTGGGAGCCAGCTATCACAAACTATGATGTGTAATAGAGACACCTGTCCATTAGAAATTGATGCAAGTCTAACAACTCCTTTAAAAATCAGACAAACACAGAAGCCAATGATATTTTTAAAAGAAGCACTACAAAGTAAAAAAGAACTTTAAACCTTCCATTATACCCCGATTTTGACTTCACCTATAACTCTGGCAATACAAAACAAAACTACCTAAAATTTCACGGGTTGAATTCATGCCAAGGTAAGTTTTCTAGAATGAGGCATTTCAAAATGTGAAGGTTCTAAAAACGATGACCTTATTTATTGCTCAACAACACCTACTTCTGCTGGTGAGAGACACAAGCTTTCAAGTCACACAGAGCAGAGCTGAAGTTGGTCCTATAAGAGCTATTACCTCACACACTTTGTGTCTCTAATACCAATGAGCTTTAACTGTCAGACTACTGTGCCCCTTTCAGGAAACTGATTGGGCTTGCATACCTCAAATTTCACCTCACTTTGTTTGCTTACAAAAATCACACATAAAAATACAAATGTCACAGCCACACTATTACTGAAAAACTGATTTCATTTTTACCATATAATTATGAAATAAATCACACACACACACCCCCATCAAGGTTCCTTCCCCACTCTGAACTCTAGGGTACAGATGTGGGGACCTGCATGAGAAAACCCCTAAGCTTATTTTTACCAGCTAATGTTAAAACTTTCCCAAGGTACAAACTATTTCACCTTTTGTCCCTGGACTTTATTGCTGCCACCACCAAGCATGTAACAAATATAACAGGGAAAGAGCCCGCTTGGAAACGTCTTTCTCCCCAAAATCCCCCCCAAGCCCTACACCCCCTTTCGTGGGGAAGGCTTTATAAAAATCCGCACCAATTTGTACAGGTGAACACAGACCCAAACCCTTGGATCTTAAGAACAATGAAAAAGCAATCAGGTTCTTAAAAGAAGAATTTTAATGAAAGAAAAAATAAAAGAATCACCTCTGTAAAATCAGGATGGTAAATACCTTACAGGGTAATCAGATTCAAAACATAGAGAATCCCTCTAGGCTAAGCCTTAAGTTACAAAAAGACACAAAAACAGGAATACATTACATTCAGCACAACTTATTTTATCAGCCATTCAAACAAAACAGAATCTAACGCATATCTAGCTAGATTGCTTTCTGACTTTTTACAGGAGTTCTGACCTGCATTCCTGTTCTGGTCCGGGCAAAAGCATCACACAGACAGAGCCAACCCTTTGTTTCCCCCCCCCTCCCCCCTCCAGCTTTGACAGTATCTTGTCTCCTCATTGGTCATTTTGGTCAGGTGCCAGCGAGGTTACCTTTAGCTTCTTAACCCTTTACAGGCGAAAGGGTTTTTCCTCTGGCCAGGAGGGATTTAAAGGTGTTTACCCTTCCCTTTATATTTATGACACTCCCATTGAGAACCACTGATATAGTATGTAGAGCAGTATAAACAAGTCTTCATTTGTATGAAATTTTAATATGCAGCTGTCATAAATAGCTGTAAAGGAACCAGACTCCCCACCCCAGGCAAATAGGTAGGGGAGTTGATGTAACCACTGGTCTGACACCCTGACCTGGTCCCCTCAGCACATCCCCTCCCAGCATCTCACCAGGGATTAATTCCTGCCACGCACCGCCCGCACAGCCTCAGGGACAGCGCTGGCCTGCGGAAGCGGGGAGCGGCTGGGGGCTCTGGTTCCTTTACAGCCCGCAGGAGAAGGGAACCCTGCACGCCCCTCACCACCTGTATGTCCCGGCCCACTCACCCTCCCCAACCCCAGCCCGGCGGGCAGCTCCTCTGTCCACCCCCACGCCAGCCAGCCAGCCGCGAGGAGACAAGGCCCGGCCCCGGCTGGCCCCGCGGCCGGACTCACCATGGTTCCGCAGCCCCAACGCAGCAGCAGCGGAGACGTCGCTCTCTGAGCCCAACTGACCGACGTGGAGCTTCCGGCCCCGCCGCTCTCGCGACATGTAGGGTGAAAACGAGAACCCCGTGCACAAGCGCTTCTGCATCTCAAACATCGCGGGAACGAGACTCCTCGCTTCTGTGGCGTCTGAGGAAGCCAGAGGCACCTACCTACTGAAACCAATGTACGACGCAATATCAGCTGCCCGCGGGGGAGGGGGTGTGGCTATCAAACCCAGGGGCCTGATGGGAATTATAGTCCGTTTGTGCCGTAAAACATGCTGGGACATGTAGTCTTTGCCGCGGTGCATGCTGGGAACTATAGTTTCCATAAGGAAGGAAAACGGGGCGTTGTCATGGCCGCGGCCGCCTGCCTGATAAGGATTAGGGCCTCCCTTCAGCCGTGGCCTGTTTGTTCACATCGTGAGCGCAACCCTCTGCCCCACCCCGGCGCAGGAGATAGGCCTATGGCAGGCAGGGTCTGCCCCTGTGTTCCCACAGGCCTTGGCTTGCCAGCCCCGCCCCGTGCTCGCGACATTCCCCTCCCTCCGTGGCTCGCTGCCCGGCTGGGGAGGGCTCTACTGAGGGTACGTGCTCTGGGGCGGGGCCATAAATGAGAGGTTCAGGGTGTGGGAGGTGGCTCTGAGCTGGGGCAGGGAGGTGGGGTGTGGGAGGGGAGGTGCAGGCTCTGGGGTAGGGGTGGGGCTGGGGATGAGGGGTTTGGGGTGCAGGAGAAGGCTCCAGGCTGGGGAGTGGGGCTGAGGGATTTGGGAGGGGGCTATGGGTTGAGGCAGAGGGTTGAGGCATAGGAGGGGGTGAGGGCTTTGGGCTGGGGGTCAGGCTCCAGGGTGGGGCTACGGATGAGGTGTGTAGGGTGTAGGAGGGGGCACCAGGCTGCGGGTTGAGGCAGGGGATTGGAGTGCAGGGGGTATGGGCTCTGGGCTGGAGATGAGAGATTTGGGGTGCAGGAGGGAGCTCCAGGTTTGGAGGGCTCAGGGCTAGGGCAGAGGGTGGGAGCTCAAGGCTTACCTTGGGCAGCTGCTGATCAGCAGGGCTAAGGAAGGCTCCCTGCCTGTCCTGACTCTGCATTGCACCCCATAAGGGGTCTGGCTCCTAAGCAGGGGGTGGGGGGGGCAGGAGGCTCCACACGCTGCTCTCACCTAGGGGCACCTACCCCCCCTTCCCAGCCAATGGGAGTGCAGAGCTAGTGCTCAGGGCAGGGGCAGCATGCGGAGCTCCATGGCTCCCCTGCCTAGGAACCCGACCCGCTTACTGCTTTCGGGGCACAACACAGAGCCAGGACAGGTAGGGACTAGCCTGCCTTAGACCCACAGCACCACCGACCAGACTTTTAACAGCCTGACCGGAGCCGCCAGGATCCCTTTTCAACCAGGCATTGCAGTCAAAAACCAAACACCTGGCAACCCTACACAGGCCACAATGCCTCAGGTTGCCCCAAGAACAAAGTCGTGCAAGCTCCCTCACCTTTTCCCCTTGTTGGGGTGCCTCTGAGATCTTGTCCACCCACTTTCCCGAAGAACTTAGTTGGGGTCTAGTCTCATCACTCAAGTTCCTTTATTTGGCATACAGCATAGCAATGCTGAGCTGATCAGACTCAAGCATAATGGGTGGCTATAGGGTGTAACATGCACTCAAAGTCAGACAGTAAATCTCTTCCTTTATAACAGTGGTTCCCAAACTTTAACAACCGATGAACCCCTTTCACTGAAATGTCAAGTCTTGTGAACCCCCTCCTAAAAATTAATATTTCCAGGGATTTTCTCTCTTATCTCAGCATAAATTATAAAAGCAGTGATCTTGGACATACAAAATTTGTTTTTATGACATGCTTATTACACGCTATTTATTAATTTTTATTTACCATTACAGTATTTTTATTACATTATGAAAATGGCAACACTCTTCCAAGATCTCAGTTTTGTAGCTTGTATCACTTTTGATTAAGTCTGTTATAAGACAAGGCTCCTATCAGAGGCGCCAGTAGAAAAAAGGGGTGCCGGGGCAAAGCCCCTGGGACCAGGGCGGCACCGCCAGAAAAGGGGGGGGGCGCCAAGGGGATCACCGGAAAAAAAGGGGAGGGAGCCACGGGGGAAGGGGCACGCTGATGTACTGGCACCCTCCCCCCCCCCCCCCACCCAAACTGGTGGCTCTGGCTCCTATGTTTCATCAAAGAGTATCAGATGTGAAACAGCATGAAGGTATTTAAGAAGCCAACTCAAAGAGTTCCTCCTACACAAGGATTCAGGTCTTTAGCAGTCCAGGCAAACAATGCACATTACAACAAAGCTTAAACTTGTTCTTCATAATAATTTTAAAACAACACTAGCAGCCTATTTAATTTTAAAAACAGCAAAAAAATCCACCTCCCTTTCTATTTCGTATAAGGAGTCTTGAAGTTTAAATCTTCTCAGTGTGATAGATACATTTGCTTTGATCTGCTTAGCTCTTGGAAGTCCTCAAGGCTCCAGGCTGCTAGCCCCATGCTACCCAGGGTCCCTATGGACAGCTCTGTCTGCCATTAGGGAATTCTCCCCACCCCCCCGAGAACCCCCTGTAACATTTCGTGAACCCCAGTTTGGGAACCACTGCTTTATAACTTTAAATTAGCTTCACTTTGTAGGAACCAATCTCAGTACAGAATGCACTGTCCATGCATATCTTGTATCTTATCTTATGTTCCAGGCTTATTTTATCCATTGTTATCTTGTCCACTATAAATGGTTCCCTGAGCATTCACCCGTATCTTAGCTAGTATAAATATTATGTTTCCAGCCTGTTGATCCATTTATCTCCCTAATCTAGTCTCCCAAGAAATGGGGCCTCATTCAGGTCCATTTATTCATCTCAAGCCAGGCCTACACCTGTGAAGTAGTGCCACTATGAAACAGGCTTAGAATAGCAATGCCATGCTACACCTCTCGTGCCTCCATTCACAACCCTGAGAGGGTAGATGGGTGAGCTAATTGTGATGGTGGTTTATGTGCTGTAAGGAACTGTCCACTTGCACTGCACTGAAAGGCTATCAACCCATTTCACGAAAGTCTTGCATAGATACTTCAATATTCTTGTACTTTAAATTGCTACAGAGCTGGGCCAAATTCAAATTAGCAACCAAAATGCTAAAGGCTGTTGTGTCATCTTGTGGCTTAATACTATGCACATGGCAATCCAGAACAAAATTAAACAGAAACAGTATAATCAGTGTCAGATTTCTACTCAAACACCACCACCGTGTGATAAACCATAACTTCATTTCCACTCGCACTGTTGCCAGAGGACTTACAACCCTGTCTCTAGTAAATTACAAAGATCATTTAAGTCTAGCAATGAAGGAAATAATTACAAGAATGATAATTTTTATCTCCAATTTCACAATTATTTCTATTATGGATATAACTCAAATACGCCAATCAGGACTGGAATCCCATTGTATCGGACACTGTAAAAACACAGAAGAAAAACAGTACCTGTCTTAGAGCATTTACTGTCTGAAAGCCACAAGAATGCTTGGGATTGTGTCTAGGTTGGGTTGGTTGGCTGGCTTTTCCCCAGCCTGCTTTTTACCCAAAAATAAGGGAAAACAAAACATTCTTGTGTTTTTACTGGTTAGGATATAATCCTGATGAAAGAGAAAGAGAAAACAAGCACTGGCAGGGGCATAAAAAGAAGTCAGTGTTGCCATCCTGCATGATATTTGGTGTTTCTTAAACATCAAGCTCCTGGACGCACGTGATGATGGGAATCTCAGCTTTCATTAAGAACACACTTTCTGGACCTCATAGTTGAGACACATGCTTGAAAACGTGACCTGAGTGTTCACCACAAGTCCACTCAAGCACCCTCTCTTGGCCATTCACTAGACTGTTGTGAAGGAATCCAGCCCCTGGAGTTTGAACAGAGCCCAGGCACTGTCCCTAGCTTGCGGGTCCTAGGTATGCTCTCAGGGTGCAGAGCCTCTGCCTAGCATCCCAGCCTGAGATCTTAGCCCATGTAGTCTCTCTGTCAAATCCTTGGAACCAGTGCTAACTCCTCAGACTCCTCACTTAGCATCAACACCCCACTCCCAGAGCTTCAGCTGAAGGTGTGAGCTCTCTGGTTTACTTCTTCAAGGGATCACACAATGTGTAGTACATAACCCCCATAGATGTTGCACAGGACTTGAATACAACATTTCTCTTTAATAGCAGGAGAAATACACCGACCTATACAAAATAATAAACCACTCATTTTCCTGCCTCAGTTTCCTCACTGCTCCACAGCATTCTTGGGACTCGGGTCAGAGTCCTTGGTTAAGCCTTGGTTAAGCCACAAGTCCTGCTCCAGTGTATGGCCTGTGTCCTGAAACATGGAGCCTTCTCTCCTCAGCTTGCCTTTCATTATGGTAGCTGCCAATCTCCTTCCCCTCCTGCCTGCATGGCTCCTCGCTCTCCCCCAACTCCTCTGCAGTCCTTTTTATAACCTTCTTAATCACTTGTCCCTTTGGCCTGCTTGGTAACTTTCCACTGCTCCAAACACCATCCTCTGTTGAGGGAAGTTGGAGAGAACTGGTTCCCCAACTCTCTCACCCTCCTTAGCATAACCATTGTGGTTAGAGTTTTCAAGTTGTCATGACCCATCATTGTCCCTGCTCTAGCAGAGATCTGACAACCCTGTCAGCTCATAGTGGGTACACATAGAGGGGCATTACTGATGCAGCAATTTTCATAGTAGTATGTCAGATAGAATTAATAAGTTGTACATATGTTCCCTGAATCACCAAATGTACCCTAATATCTCAAACTAAAAAGGCCAATAAAAAAAAAAAACAGGTCAAGTCACAATTTTGGGGACCTGACATTTAAACACTTCAGTGTTTGTAATACTATAGGTCAGGGGTAGGCAACCTATGGCATGCGTGCCAAAGGCTGCACACGAGCTGATTTTCAATGGCACTCACACTGCCCGGGTCCTGGCCACTGGTCTAGGGGGCTCTGCATTTTAGTTTAATTTTAAATGAAGCTTCTTAAACATTTTTAAAACATTATTTACTTTACATACAACAATAGTTTAGTTATATATTATAGACTTATAGAAAGAGACCTTCTAAAAATGTTAAAATGTATTACTGGCACGCAAAACCTTAAATTAGAATGAATAAATGAAGACTGGGCCCACCACTTCTAAAAGGTTGCTGACCCCTGCTATAGGTCATGGGAGCAGAAGGAGAGATTGAAGGAAGTGAGCTAGCAGAAGACATCAGTGTTGGAGAAAGAAGAGAAGGAGTGTGCTAAGAAACCTGGGGGAACGGGATAGAGGGGAAGACCTATTGGATTTTTTTTCTTTGGGAAAACTTAAGATCCTGCATAGAGAGGGAAGAGGTTTTAAAGAGGGAGTCAGAGGCAGCTGGTGGTTGTTGGGTTCTCCAACCTCCGCCCTCTGGGGAAAGTCTAGACACATTTCCCCTCCCCACCACCACAGCTTATTCATTCAAGTTTCCTGCCAGTGGGGATATAGAGGGGTCACCACACTTGGAGTGCAATGGATAAACCTCACCCTGGGAAAACCACCTTGTAATCTGCCAGGTGAGTGAGTGAGTGAGTGAGTGTAGCTTCTGGGGGAATTCTGTACCAAAAAATTAAAAATTCTGCACCCAGTATTTTAAAATTCTGCATATTTTATTTGTCAAAATAAACAATATAATCATGCCAGTTTCAATTATTTCAAAATACCTGTCAGCAAGTATTTCTGTAGCAATACAGAGAACAAAAAGATTCAGGAAATATTTGACAAATAGATTAGTTACTAGGCAAATTAATACAGAACTTGGGGTAATTCATTTAAACAACAATACAGAAGTGTATTTCCTGCATATCTCAGAAGCAGTGCAAAGGCTTGGGGGAGTAGGGGTAACGGAGGAGCTGAATGAGAGGGAAGTAATTGCTGGGAAGGAGTCTGGGTGTGAACTTGGACAGTTGTTGGGTGTGGGAGGGAGACGTATGGAACAGGGTTTTTTGGGCAGGGAGAGATTGTTAGGGAGTTAGAGAGCCTCCCCCTCCCATGCAGACCCCTAGCCTTTTCCATTTAGTCAGGCACATCTGTTTCCCTACACCTACATGTGCACCCCGACTTAAAACTGTCACGCCACTAGTTTCTGTACCCTCACTCCTGTCAGTCTCCCCACTAGCCCTTCTGAACCCCAGTCTATGACCCCCAGCAACCCTGTGCCTCGATCTGTCTGTCCTTCCCCATCCTGTGCCTCCTCACCTGGCCCCATGCGCATGGCACTGTGAGGAAAGCAGCCTCTGCCTCTCCACAGCTGGCAGCCCTCTCTTCTGGCACCACAGCAGGCCCCTGTGGGCAAAAGATGTAATTGCACAGCCTTTCCAGCAGAATGTATTTTCTGTGGTGGTGGGCAGGAGGGAATTCTGCACCGGTGGAGTGGCACAGAATTCCCCCACGAGTAATGGAATGGGGGAGAGGTAGAGCTTTTTAGCAAAGAAGATAAAAGAACTGAAGGAATGAAGAGTAAATGTGTAATAGGGGAAGTTAATGTGGTCACTAGCCTTCTGCCAAAGAGACTTCATGGTCAGAGAACAAAAGTGAGGCAAGTGCACATTAGGGATAAGCCAGAAGGAGTACTAGCAGGGCAGAGTGCGCAGTAAGAGAGAGGGGCATCAAAGTCAAGAAAGAAATAATATGCATAACTGCTTGCTTATTTGTTACAGGATGTTTGTCTTATTAAAAATGCACAGAAATGCATTTACCTGGCAGTATCAAGTTGGCATTCCGTAGCATCTTAAATGAAGCAAAAAACAGATTAACTGCACGATATAAACCTGTCTGGGTTTTCTGGTCAGCTTACTTTTTCTTAAATACTTGACGGCACACCTGGTCAGTGTTTTCCCCAGGAATTGAAATGGGGGGGAGGGTAATCAAATTTACGGGGCGGGAGGAGGGGGAGGTCAGGGGTGAGACCATGAAGGTGGGCTTTATGGCACCATACTGAAAACTGAAAAATGTTGTTTCATGACCATTAGATTTTAAAATCATCACACAAAATTAAAGTTGGCTACTCAAGCCTTCTATGAAACACTACATCTACATCCTTCTTGGTTTCTTGTTATAAATTTGCACAACTCTGTTAATGAACTTCTTGAATGCAATACCTTCATCTTTGGTGGCTTCTCATGTGTCCGGTACTTCCATTCCTTCAACTGATATGCTCATTAGTTCATTCACATGATCAAGCAGAAGGCGACTTCTTTCAAAACACAAAATTATTTTCAATGATGAAAAGGAACGCTCAACTGTAGCTGTTGTGACTGGGAGTAGCAAGAGATGAATTTCTACTTCTTTCAGCCCAAGAAACAGCATAAAGATCGGGTCGAGCCACTAGTGATGATAAAAAAGAAGTTGAAGTCAAATTGTCATTCATTCATCGTATGATATTTCACTCTGTGTTCAAATTCTCTATTCTATCCTGAGCACATGGCAACCCCATTGCTGGTAGTGCCTCACTCCACTCAACTGTCAGTGTTTTATAAGACAGGGATCTGTAAAAGCTATGTAGAGGTTGAGTAGAATCTAGAAGTCGCTGTTGTAGATTTTTAAGAATCAAGTCTTTGTACTTTTTCAGTTGTCTTAAACATTTCTTGTCCTCTTCATTTAAGGATTCAGTATAAACGCCTTTATTAGTCAACTTCTGGACTGAAGTCTTTGCTTCTTCCAGTACTTTTTCAATGGATTGCTCTCTGATTGATCCAAATGTAGCTTCTATTGCTGGACAAAGATCTACTACTGTTGAAGCAGATGCCTGGATGGCATTGTTTAATGACCCAAGTGGTTTCAACGGTAGACTTACAAGACAGAGAATGGCAATAGTCTTCTCTGACCATAGTAGCAAAAGTAATACACCAGCCTCACTATTTAGATCCATCCCATCTTGGTAGATACTTTCCAAAGCCAGTAATAATGGCTGGAGTAATTTTAAGACAACAGCCAAGGATCGTTCATGAGAAAGCCAGAGGGTTTTTCCAGGTTGGACTAATTTGAACTTTAGTCTTAGTGTATCTTCTATATTTTTCAGGATATTCAGTCTTTCCAGACTCTAGCTGAAAAAACAATATAATGAAGACATAAAATTTATAGCTTTTTAAAATGTCTTTTGAAGAGTCTGCAGCTTGTACTAGCACTAATTGGAGTAGATAGCCTCGGTAGTGTGTACAGGAGAGACTAGGGTTACACTTTTCTCTGAGCAAAGCTTGTGCTCCACCATGTCTTCCAGAGAAGTTTGCAGCTCCATCAAATGCACAAGCAGGCATCTGTTTGGGGTCCAAATGACAAACATTTAACTCTTCTAAGATATGGGTTGTCACAGATGCAGCCAATCTGTCTACTATGACTTGAACATCTAGAAATGCATGTACTGGCCTACCACTGACATCAAGATAATGTGCACAATGACTTAATACTTGATGACCATTTGCATTGGTGCATTCATCAGCCATGTACGCAAATTTTTTGCATGGGGTGAGAGAGTTCTTCACTTTTTCAACTGTTGAGTTTTTCACTGTTGCATCACATGCATCTAGCCAGTCAGTTGAGTTTCTTGCAGAAAGATAGTGAGCAATTGCTGGTCTTGTTCGGAACCAGTGTTCAACTTCAGGATGAACAAGTGACAATGCACTTAACATTGGCCTCCAGTTTGTAGTGTGTGGTATCTCTTGCTTAAATAGAAAGTATGATGCCACAGCCATGTTTGTTCACATGAACTGTGTTGTGTAACAGCCTTATTAACATTCACTGGTGTTGTCCTTGGTCAGTGGAGACTCGTAGTTCAGAGGTGCTTTCACATAAGTACACCTCCCAGGTGGGGGGCAAGAAGGCACCTTGCTCGTTCCTCCAGCTGCTCACTGTTTGCTCTGGCCCCTGTTGTTCATTGTGTCACCATTCACTCCATCGCTCTGTTGCCAGTGGCCCTGCACCATCACCTTCTGCTGCCACCATGACCTCTACGAATTGGTCTCTTGAGGCTCCATCAGCTCTCAGTGGGGGAACCTCGCTGCTAGTGCATTCAAATGATTTGTAACCCAACCCCAGCCAAAATCTATCACTTGGGCAACACAGCTCTATTTGCTAGATACTTAGGTAGATTAGGTGTGAATGTAAATACAATCTGGTCCTGAAGCCTTTCCCGCCAGCTCATCACTAGCTGTCAGGGAGAGTTCATTTAGACTTTGTTTATAAATCATAATTTGAAATTATTAGGTTGGCCAATGAATGCACTGTCATTGACATAAAAAACAGCAGCTGTATAAGGAAGCTAGTCTATGTTCATACTTTTCAAATCTATTATACCTTTTCAGATACAGCGTATCATAACATATGTGTATATGCTTTTAAAGTGTGTATTAATGTTTCAATTTCAATTCAAATTTCCAAACAATCACTAAATTGGCAACACTGCATGTAACTAGTTCACAAAACTGCAGGGGGGAGGTGGGAGGGAAATCCCTGTCTGGTCTTCACACATTCAAATCCTACAGTATTAAAACAATTGGTAAATATATAGTGTTGCAAGCTACATTTCCTATATTTAGCTGCTACCCTCAAAAAAACCCCAACCAACAACAAAACACTGAAAGACCAGCTAAGCCACCACATTAAAAAAGGGTTTTGCTTCCCGCAGGTTTCCGTAATTAGATTTTGACACTTGCATTAAACTTTAAAAAGTAATGTATGAAAATATAAATGCATTGAAATTTCTCTGTAGTGGTGGAATTTCAAACACTTTATTATTAAAACATCCTATTGTTGATTAGAGGCACTGAAACAACAAGGGAATTGCAAAAGAGAGGTTATAACTAAAAACAGTAATTATTAGGAAACAACTACAATTGTGTTTCAGTAGCTGATGGCTTTCCCCCTCCCAAGCTGTTGCCTCCCAGGACAGCATGTCCATTAGATCCTCCAAGGGGTTTCAACTTGAAGCCTGGTGCCAATAATTAGAACTTGTCAGTGTAATTGATGTAATAGTGTAATAAGAGTTTGCCTGTCAGCTGATTGGGATGTTGTATATTATAGATACACGCACAGGTTATTGACCTTCCAATTATACCAGGTGAAGGCAGTGTAGGATGCCTATCACAAGCTTCTACAGTGTAAACATATAGCTTCTGGTAAGTTTATGTAATTGCATAGAATTAATTCTAACAAGACAAAGTGAAAAAAGGGAAATGCTAAATAAGAGAATATCAATGCACTTTAATCAAGTAAGGATTAGTTAATTTAGATGTCTGTATTATAGCCAACACTCCAGTTCCAGTGTGGAGAAATTCATATTGTACAAATTATCTATCTAGACCCAAATCTGGTGACATAAATATACAGTGTGCTGCTGCTTATTTCAGAAGGTATCAAAAGTCCTGAGGGCCCAATGTTTCCCTGCCTAGGACTGTCTTTCCAGAAGTCCAGTGTTATGTAAACTCATTTATTTTTCTAAACGTCACTGACTGCCTTATTGTCTTTACAGGCCTATATGGCTTCTCAGCCTCACTGCACATTTCTCTTTGGATCCCACTTTATTAAGTCAGCTGTTCAATTGTGTTTTTTGTTTTTTTAAATAGCTATATTGCCATTAGCTTGTTGAGTGTTTGCTAGGTTCCCCTGAGAAATCTTGCAATTATTTTGTGATCTGGATTATTGCATAATTCTAGCTAGCGTTTTGTTTTGTGGAATAAGCAAACATTTTCCTATAGAAACTTTTTCCATCAGGTGAATACTGTGATTTATTGTTAAGTGTTTATTTCAGAACCTTAATTAATCTGAGGTACTATTAAATGGGAGGAGTTAATGGCTGCAGTGCAGTGGACTGAAGCAAAATCCACTGAAGATGTGTGGCTTAACAGGGAGGAAGGTGGAGATAAATTAAGCCCGGTGAGTGTAATGAAAGGGGTTATTAGCATTTAGCAGCTATGCAAGAAAGATGATGGTAAACCTGGAACAAAAACCCCATCAAACCTTGTAACTGTTTGCTATGCTGTATCCCTGCAAATCAACTCTTACCACATGCAATTTGTCTCCAATCTAAAAAGTTTCCAACTTGGTTTTTCTTCTCACCCTTCAGGACATATGCTTGTTTGTTACCATCCCAACTCACTAGTATCTGCAAGAACCAAATGATTAAATCCAATTCGATAACTAAGATTTTTAGACGACATTGCACAAACTAAAACTAATGATGGAGGTGACATATTCGGGGGGGGAAATGAAACAAAAAACCCCAAGTCCTTGTGTGTTGACTGTCATGGTCCAACTGTCCCAAGGTGTAAAGTGCTTTTGTGTTGTCAGTCTTCTTCAGATGTATTAGCAAGGCTAATTCCCCACTCTGGCACTTCAAGTGCAGAAAGTGGGGGCCCAACAAGGACTCTAAAAATTAATACTTGCCACTCCAGGCTTATTCCCAAGGTTACAACTTTTCTCGGACCTTGGACTGGTAGATGCTGCCACCACCCAAGCGCAAAACCCCTTTAAGAGCCTAGGAAGGTGCACTTGGGAATTCCTTCCTGTGGGGTATCCTCAAGCACTTTCACTGCCTGTCCCTCGCCTCCGGGGAAAAGCTGAAAGAAAATAAAAAAAGGAAATCCGCTATTGCCACCAGCTAATTAAACAACATGTGCACAAACCTCTCAACACAAAACTCTAATTCTGTTCTTAAAAAAGGTAAAATTTTATTTAAAAAGAAAGAAAATACATCTATGAACTCAGGCTTTTGCTAGATTTTAAAAGAGCAGCTACAAGGATTAAGCACCAAGAAGAGCTTTCTTAAGGTCCAGCTTAAAGGTTACAAGCAAAACAAAAGCACCTGGGGTTAGCATAGAGGAATCCACAAGCCATAAAGAAATAAAAGGGATAAACCTAGTTGCATCTTCCTAGAACATTTTCTGATTTACTTACATATCTGGGGTTTTAATGAGTAGTTTCTAGGTATGATACTGATGATTTTTTGCATACCTGGCCTAAGCTTTTTGCAGCATAGCTGCTGCCCTGTCCACCTCTCTCCCAGAGAGCAACAGACAGACAAAAAGGGAATCTTTTCTCAATTTAAAAAAGTTCTAGCCCTCCCATTGTCTCTATTGGCCAGGTGCCCACTCACTTCCTTTTACCTATGCATAGCAGTGAGACTTAACACTTTACAGGTAGAGCAATTAGAGAACAGCTACTAAGAGAGATTTTATAGCTACTGGCTGGCTGGCTGGGTGTCCATAAAAGGGAGCTATCCCTCCCCCATTCATTTATCACATGTATTGGACATACAAAGAAGGGGAAGTCTTTACATGCTGCAGTAAAGAATTAGTGATGTGTATCAGTGAAGCGCTGCCTACAGATAACATTGCCTAACATTTTCCCTTATAAGCCCACGTTTTCAGTTTTTTAGAATTTTCCCAAAAACTGTAACCTTTTGGGTTGATATTTTTCATGCCAGCTGGCTGCTTCAATCATTTTAAGAATCAGCAAAAGGGTTTAATCAGTTTATTATTTTTCCTTAATGTCATTCTTGGAATCTTCCGTGTTAATATTTTTTCCAAACAATTTTTTGTTTGTTCGGGTTTTTTTGGAAGAGTTCTATTGCCTCCATGCTTTGGAGCAAGGGGATAATTTTGCACATCCATCTACATTTGCTCAGGGTCTGTGAAGTTGCTCTTCACACATGCTCAGTAGAACTTGTTAGAGGTTTGCAGTTAAAGATCTGCAAATATGCCAACTCAATTGAGCATGCATTAACCCCCTGCAGAGAACTGCTGCAGCCATCATATCCTTTGGAATAAGGAAAATTGTGTTGGACTTTAGCCAGGATACCATGAATTCTAGTCTCAGCAATTCCACTGTCTTGTGTGGATAAGTTTGTTCACTTCACAGCTCTTACAGAGCCTCACACCATGGCCCTAGAAGGCAGGCATAAACCCAGAAATACAAATTCCCAAACTTCTTGCTAGGCAGAAGCAGCAATAGTTGTGTACTTAGTAAATTTCTTGTTGCATCACCTTTAGTGGCTGGTCCACACAGAGGAGAACTGCCGCTAGCTGCTATCAGTTATTCTGTTAGCTCAAGCAGCAGAAGTCTTTTCTGTGATTCTAGAGGCTCTGGGTTTAAACCCTGCTGATGACTGATGTGGGGGTGTCAATATAGTGTCTCATACTGGAGATGGGCACAGGACATTGTGACATTCTATCATCAGCACAAGCATTGACATGAATGGAAGCAGCAAATGATGACAACTTCCTGAAACACAGCTGACTGTGGTCCAGCTGTTTTAGGGGATAATAAGAGAATAAAACAGAGGGTAGTTTAAGCAATGAATAGCTGAATTCAATAATTGAATGCATAAAACATGTAATTCAAAACTTCATTGTGTAAGCACTGTGTCAGTGTAACTCCCACAGTCATCCATAGGATTCTTGAAGCTGGTAATTTAAAAATAATCTGGAAGGGAAAAAAAGGTCACGGTAGTGCAGATGAAGGCCCTGATTCTTCATGCTGTTTTCTTACAGCATACAAATCTATAACAATCTAAAAAGTCAAATGAACTGCTCTTTAAAAATAAAGATTTCTCAGACTAATTAATAGCTTTCCGTAAGTTTTTAAGTCAGGATATTTTGTGGAATGCCTGGTAATAACCATTGTGTAAATTCAGTGACACAAACTTAGTTAATACAGAGGTAAGGTTGCCCTTCTGTATATTATACCCTTCTAGAATATAAAGTTCAGCTAAATGCAAGCCTCTGAAAACCAGGAAATACACAATTAAGGTACATGCCAATGCAGCCTTTACTGTGCCCTCCTGGAGCTGGCAATAGCTATGGGGTATTATCTGCATGCACTTCAGTTGCATTCTCTGTGTTAGGTGTAGCTGTACTGAATGGAAGAATTAGCTGGAACAACCTGACAGAGGTATGATTATGATAGGAGAACTAAGCAGTCCTGAGCCCTGCTCCCTATCCTCCCCCACCCCAATATGCATAATCAAGGGAAGGTGGTGCATGTGTACCTTAGGTTGTGTCAGTAAGTACACTGGGATCTTCTTGCTCTGAGGATTGTCAGCAGAGAGAGAGGATACGAGAGTAGGTTTAACAATGGGTAAGTGAAAGTATACTGTTAGATAGCATCCTGTGCATAAGGCTGGAGGGGTTATAAAGTTCAGCAGGTGTGATTTTGTTTCTATGGAGTAGATTAAGTGTTTGAGCATAGGTAGCTTCCGTTCACTACAGCTCACCTAAACAACAGCTTATACTCTGACCTAGGGTGGTCATTTGTCCTAAGTGATGTACACGATCCGCAAGGGCAGAGTCCGAGTATGTGTTTGTGTATATTAGGACATGGCTTAAAGAGGGAAGAATTAAGGTTGCGTGGGCATGTACCTTAACTATGTATTTCATAGCTGTCAGAGGTTTGACTTCAACTGAATTTGACATTCTGGAAGTGCATGATATAGTGCCAGGCAACCGTAATTCTATATTAAAGGTTTTTGTCTGTTGATTTCCTAGTTTTTTTTTTTTTTTTTAAAAACAACAAATAGTTGTAGGTACAGTATTTGTATTAATTTTAGGCAGTTTAATTACCATGTAGGTTTCAGTTCTGGGTTAAAGGACTGATCTACACTGAAAAGTTAGATTGACCCAGCTATGTTTTTCACCCTCCTGTCACGATGAGTGTATACACTGAAGTGCTACATCTATGCTGCTGTAGCATTAAGTGTAGACATAGACTCCATCTGGTGTCTGGTTCCTACCAGGGCAGAATCTCTGGGTTTTGTTTAAGAATAAAGAGACTGAAAAAAAATACAGGATATCACAACCCCAACTCCCACATGGAGACACTGGCATTTCTTCATTTTTCAAAATATAAAACTGACCATTATTGCATTTACATGGCATGCTCTTTTCAAATCTGGTCTTCTTCCTAGGATCTGGGCTAAAAACTGAAGAAAATGCAGAAGAAAAGTTGAAGACAGTTGAGGCCAAAAGGCAATGCATTTAATATTTTTTCTACACAGAAAATGTGTGCAACTCAGTACTAGAGTTTCTTACTGAGGTTTGTAGTTAAATTAGGTTAAAAAACAACTAAGAGATTTGACAATTATTTGAATACTAGTACCTGCATTCATAATATCTGATTCAACATTACAAGAATTATCAGTCCTCATATTTAGGTGGTGGGGAGGGTGGAGATTCTGATCAACTAGAGAAAGGGACAACTTTTCCCAAGAATTAAGTGCATTATACATTTTTTCATCTTTCCTTGAAATACCAGGTATAAAACTATTGTGCATGAAAGCAGCCTGTTGGCCTCTTATTCAGTATGGCATTTTCAATGTTTCTTCGTTAGTTAAGAAAGAATATATGACTATACAGCTCTTAAGCAGATCACATACAGCCAACTGAGTTAAGCAGTATCTCTAATAGTTCTGTAAGAATTCAACTGTTGCCTTCTAACACTCCCTTATCTCTTGTTCCAGGCTCCTCACATTATACTGACTATTCACCAACCACAGAACAACTCAGTCAAATTGCTTAAGTATCTTGCAACTCTCCAGTTCCATCTGGAAGGTCATCATTTGGGGTCCTCAAAGGCAGCAGCCATGGTTTAATATCAATGGTCATCTCAGCTTTTGGTTAAAAAGAGTATGTTTCTAGCCCTTTTCCTCATAGATGTGGCCTTGAAAAACTAAACTGATTGTTAGAATCAAAAGCTTGTCAAAAGCTTTCCAAAGTAGTAACAGGTTATTCACATTCCCTGCCACAAACCACCCAAGGCTGCAGACTCTGACAAAGTATGTAGAAATATTGTAAATTCTGTTCCCTGAAAGAAACGTTCCTTACCAATGGTTGTATTCACTGTAAAGCAAGTCAAGGCCTCTGGCTTTGTAGTGAAAGAAAGTGAGCTGTGTGAATGACATTTACATTTAAATACCTAATTGCACATCCTTTGAGGCTGGGTCCAGCTGCAATGTACAGACCCTGTGAACATTTTGCATTCCCCAGCTGAATCCTGGGCACTCTGACTCTGCCTTCTACATCTAAGATAATGGTCACTTGAAAATAAGAGACAACATTCAAAGGGAATGTTATTTAATTGAAAGTTTAAATTTTTCATGCTTAGGATCATGCACAGTTACTTCTGTTCTCAATATTCCTTATAATGGTCGACTATTCTTTGCAAGTAAGGTTACTGAGTTGTGTTTCCGATCACAATTTGTCTATGAGCAGTTTATATTTAAATTCCTGATATGCTAAGTGTGCGATTCCTTTGTCATCACAGAAAGAAAAAAAAAAACTGTATTCACTTATTTAACTGGGTGGGAAAAAATGGTTTACACATGGAAAATTGACTCAACTCAGTTTGAGAATTGTTGAGTTCCTTGTAACAGTGTTAGCTCCAATCATTTTTTAATACACGTTTGCCAAAGCATTCCTGTATTATTCACTTCATATCAGACTAGACTCAGCACATCTCCTGCTCCCCTCTTGCTCTGGAAAGAGGTGTAAGTTACTAGTTCTCTCCCTTTTGTGAAGCAGCTCATTCCCCCTTGTGTGCAGTCAGCTACCCTGGCTGGTGAGTTGGGGGTGGGGAGCAGAGCAAGAGGACTCCTCTCACTCCTAACAGCCCCTCTCAATTCATTTCTTGCCCACTTAGTTTCACGGGGGGAGTGCCAGGTAAGTAGTTCCTGCTCTCCTCAAAATAGCCAGTCACAGTCTCCCAACAGTTGACAAGAAGGGGTGAGTATCAACAGAGGGTGTTGGGAATGGGCAACATCCACCCTGATTGAATTGACCTTATTAGCACTACAAAAAAGTAATTTCCTCTCTGTTGATATTCACCCCTTCTTGTCCACTGTTGGGACTAGGCCTCTTCCACCTTGATTGAATTGGCCCTGTTAGCACTGACCCCCCCTCCACCCCTCCCCACACACACTTGGTAAGGCAACTCGCATCTTTTCATGTACTGGAATATATATACACACATATACCTACCTACTGTATATTTCACTCCATGCATCTGATGAAGTGGGTTTTAGCCCACGAAAGCTTATGCTCAAATAAATTTGTTAGTCTCTAAGGTGTCACAAGGCTCCTCATTCTTTTTGCTGATACAGAACAACACTGCTACCCCTCCAAAACCTGTCACCACAGCAGAGAAATGAGTTCCACGGAATGTCATTTACACCTAGGAGTATGTAGAGAGTCATATCAGCTAGGTCAGTGGTTGTCAAACTAGAGAGTAGTCTTGATGGAGAGAGTAAATCCTGATTGGGGAGAAAGCAATGAAACATGTTAAAATCTTTACTACTGACAATCTCTATTAGGCAAATACTGAATTACACTGCATGTATAAATGTACAATTATTCTCAAATTATACTAACTAAAATATGCATATTCGCATTGAATCTCAAACAGTATGACTTGCATCCCGCTGTTTCTCACAATACATCCATTTTGCTGCATATTTTAGTGCTATTATCAGAAATTAGCTCAAGGCTACCACAGTATGTGAATGGCTTGTAAAAAGTGTCACAGAAGTGCTGGCAAGAACCTTTTTTCTACCTGTTCCCATCATATAATGTGTTTCAAGGTACCAAACATAAATAGGAAGTCTCTCGTAGGTTTCTTTTACTCTTTGTGTCATACAAAGATGTAAAAGCTGCAGAGAGTCATAAGATCAGATATTCATAGTTTTACAGAAATGCTCAGTATTGTGAACTGTATCAAAAGCACAACCTTTAAAATCTCATTTGGTCTTAGCTCTCTCCAAGGAAACCATCTGACCATGATTCTCTTTTCATACATAAGTTTGTTGGCTGTCCTGAGGGAAAAACTACTCCAACGTTTAACAGAGTTGAAGGATGAATTTAGATATTTTCATTCAAATGTTGATAACCATTTAACTGAAGTTTTTTTTAAAAAAAGAAAAATTCTGACTATTCACACATACTTGGCAGTTATATTCTATAATCTGAATAGATCAGTTTTCTTTAAGGTTCCAATACAAACATATTGAAGCTTGAGGATAAGTTTTCTGCACTAGTGGGGAAAAAGAATGCTCAGGCTTTGAAAAAAAAATCTGTAGTAGTTGGCAGCATAGAGCTGTGTTCAAATGAACAATTCAAACTTTAATTTGAAGAGAGAAAAACCGTAAATCTTGATTCATCTAGCTAATCTTGAACCACATTTTCAATGTGAAACCTACTGAACAAGTCTACTAGCTTTGCTTATCTTTCAGTGTCAACTCAATTTAATCTAGAAGTAAAAAGTATAAATTTGTAGAAGTTTTTCAACCACATAATTTTCTGGCCAAAGTGATTGGTCAGAAATTTTTAAAGTGAGAAAATGGTTAACAAGCTTTTGTGGTAAAATTTCAAAATAAAACAATTTGACATTTAACACTGAACATTTTGTTTAGGATTGTGTACCCCATAATGGGGTACATGTAACATAAAATAGCAGAATCTTGCAGAAAAAGGCATAAGAGCCAATGATTGGAGGGAAGCTGAAGCCAGGAAAATTCAGAAAAACATGTAGCTTGTTTTTTAAAAAGTGAGGGTAATTAAATCATTGGCACAGCTTACCTAGGGACAGATTTGGTTCACCAACTGCAGTTTAAATCAAGACTAGATGTCTTTTTAAAAACAAAAACAAACACAAACATGCTATCTCTCAAATAGAAGTCCTGAGCTTGATTCAGGTGAGGTTCTTTGGCCTGCATTATACAGGTGATCAGACTAGATGACTATAATGGTCCCTTCTGCCTTTAAAATCTAGTCAGAGAATGGAAAGTGAGAAGAGCAGTGTTATCTGTAATGGCTGAGAAACGTCCAGGTGAAAATTCCCAAAAACTAAATTAAGAGAAACTATTGTAGTATGGGAAACTATAGCCAAGAAAAAAAAAATTCAGATATCTGCATCTCATGCAAGTTTTTGACTGAAAAGTCCTTAGTGCTGGTGAAAGCTACCAGCTTATTGGATAACGAATATTAGTGGGTGGAGCCCACCAAAGCAAAATAAGGCCCACTCCCTCAGATGAGGGAAGAGCCACTGAATTTAGAAATCAGTGGATTACACAGGACAAAGAACGAAGGGAAAAAAAAAACCTGACAGAAGTGCAGGTCACAGGCAGCCAGGTGGTGTCCTGTTCATGAGTAAAGACAAAATATTGTTCTAGTATATCTAGGGGTACAAGAAAACACACAGAATCCTTCATCTAGGAGGCAGCTGACAGTGTGCTTGTCTCATGAACGGAGGGTCACAGTTTACCTGGCTGTAAAGCACTGCAGGGAATTTGGGATTCAGAAATATCCTGTTCATTAAGTCTAGGCTCTAGAATTCATGTAATGATTTTGTTTTATCTATAACCATTTCCGGTACTTCTACTTGCATCTGTTTTGTTAACTTGCACTTGATTTCACAACAAAAATATCTAAGTGCTGTGTATTAAGCAGAGCAGCGAGCTGGTAAGCTAGTGGAACTGGTAAACTGGCGAGTGCTGTTTCTTTGGAAGCAGCAAATCTGTGAGTACTGCAAGTGTCCAGTGGATGAGGGGCAGGAGGCTCCAAGGAGACACTCCGAGGGCTCAAGGGTTGGGGTATGTCAATTGCTAATGCATAAAGTAAAAGCCCGGCTGCGAGGTTGAGAGGGGAGTACTTGTGTTGCCCATGGCTGGTAGAGTTGGGAAATTGACCTAAGCAGCCACAGACCTGGCTTCCTCCTGCTAAGGGCAGGGGGTAGCGAGCTGCTTCACAACTCTGGACACCACCAGGCAGGGGTGTGCACAGGAATAAAAATTGGCTGCTTTTGGAGGGGCCCTTTCTGTGCCCCCCACAGCCCAAGAAGCTCCCTGCCCTGGAGGAGTTTGTGCTCCCACTAATTGGGAGGGCCCAAGCCCCTGCTTGTTCCCCCTCACACATGCTCCTGCCACCAGGAAGCATCTCAGGCGTTGAGTAGGAAGTCTCTGGATTTAGCCACCAGTCTGACAATGCTAAAGACCAACAGGAATCAGGGCCTTCAGGAGAGGTAGTCTCCAGGAAGCTTCATCAGTACAGGCAGCCTGATTAGCCATACCACCTGACTGGCTGTAGTGATGAAGTGAGCTGTAGCTCACGAAAGCTTATGCTCAAATAAATCGGTTAGTCTCTAAGGTGCCACAAGTACTCCTTTTCTTTTTGCGAATACAGACTAACACGGCTGTTACTCTGAAGTAGGCCAGCTCATAAGCTAGCAGCAGCTTGCTGTCTTCTCAGTGCTCATGCCCCCCACAGTGGCTGCCCCTACCTTGAACTCCTCCTTGCTTGCTCCCTTGCTTGTTCCAGTTCCTGTCCTCTAATTTGACCTCTGGCTTCTGACTACAGTGTCCAGCATGACTATCTGCTCTAGCATCTAGTTCCTGCCCTCCGGCAGGATCCTTGGCTCTAGACTGATGCCTGCTCTGACCAGCAGGCCCACTCTGGCCACTCGGCTAGATTGCCCATGTCCTAGTCAGCTCACAGTTCAGGTTTCATCACACTGTTTCTGCTGTACTAATTCTGAGTCTCAAGGCCTTCAATGAGCCTCTGAATTCTTGCCTGAGGCTGCCGATTGCACTAGGTATACAAACTACCTACAAGATGGCCTCAACACCAGCTCAGTTTAAATAGGCCACATAGCAGCCATTAGATAATGAAACACTTAGTCACAATCAGCTTTGCTTGGATTTGAACTGGAATTATATGTGCAGTAGGGTTAACTACATGCTAGTAAGAAGGCAGGTGTATATAAGTAAGGAGCAGTGGGAACTGGAGTACTGTAAAGTTACACTAGAACCTCAGAGTTATGTATTGACTAGTCAATCACACCCCTCATTTGGAACTGGAAGCATATAATCAAGCAACAGAAAAGACAAAAAAGCAAATACAGTACTGTGTTAAACGTTAACTACTAATAAAATAAAGGGAAAGTTGAAAAGATGTGACATGGTAAAGAAACAATTTCTGTACTTGTTTCATTTAAATTAAGATGGTTGAAAGCAGCATTTTTCTTCCACATTGTAAAGTTTCAGAGCTGTATTAAATCAATGTTCCATTGTAAACTTTTGAAAGAACTAATGTTTTGTTCAGTTACAAACATTGAGTTACAAATAACCTCCATTCCTGAGGTGTTTCTAACTGAGGTTCTACTATACTAAAATTTTATAGTCATTTGTGCTGCAATCTCTTTAAGTTCATTTGATCCATTGGCTAACGGGATAGCTTTATAGCATTTATGTAATGCTATTAAGATGAATAGGAATTATCTTGATTTACCCCATAATACTCATTTTAAGCCTTGATTTTTGAAATTTTCTGGAGTATGTGGGCCTAATCGCACTCCCATTAAAGCCAATGACAAAATAGCAGGCCCTTAAACTCAGGGACAGCAAATTCAGAAGGCCATAGTGTGCATCCTCCAGGTTCACAGCATATTCTATTTTTATGAACTTCACAGTGGCTTCCAGTACAGTTCCATGTTGATTTAAATGTTTTTATTGACTTTTAAGGCTTCAAATGGACTTGTTCTAGCATAGTTAGGTACTCTTAAAGGATGGTTTGGCACATAGTTTAAGATCTGAAATCAGTCAATTTGTTTAGTTTGCTCAGAATATAATCTTGGTATGTGACCTAGAGTTTTCTATATCAGTGCTTCTTGGCTGAGGAGTATCTTTCTTCAACTACTGGAAACTGTTAGTCCATATTGACATGCATAATCAGAGAGAAAAAATGTGTTTGTCATTTTGAACTATCCTTCATTAAAGTCAGCTGGCTCATGGAACTGTAGAGTGCTCTAGCTAGTTTTTGCCTAAGGTTCTTTATAAATTTTATAAAGCTTGAATTGTCTCATCAATACTGAGTCATCAGTTGCTTCAACTTTGTAAAATGTTAAGTCACATGTAGTGGATAAACATTGTTTTTGGGTTGTAAGTTAAACTTGAGGGTGGATTCTCCATTGCCTTCTCCATAGTGTAGTTATGTACACATGTATAAAGTGGTTACTAGAGTACATGGTAGCATTTCATACCAATTAAGCATGTGTTCCCTACATATGGTTTGTATCTGCCCCTCCCCCCCAGTGGGTGGAATTGAGACAGCTTCCACCTTTGAGCTAAGATAAGGGGGTCTTAGCTCCAATCATATTGACCCATGCTTTCAGATCCAAAGGTCAAGTTCAATGCTCTCTGCACCACCAGGCACATTGTGTTACATGTGAACGCTCCACAAGGTGCAAATCAGTGGAGAATCAGACCCTTAGTGTGCATTTTTGTCTACTTAAAGTGATATGGACAATCTCTACCATATTTTACATTGTAACAGTAACAGTGGAATAATAGAGAAAGGTCCAGTCCATTCCTGTTCTGAGAGCCAGATCCCCTGTTAGTGCAGCATTGACTTTAAGGTGGCTGGGCTGACTTACAGCAGAGGATCTGATCTTCAGGTGTTTTTCATACTGCACCACGCGCCGTGCCGCCCCCCCCAAAAAAACCCCACCAAATGAAATAGTTTTGAAGAATTGCCAGCATATTTATTACCATAATTCTGCTGCTCAGCTACTATTGCGCATGGTATGCTCTGCTAAGAATAGTTCTGTTTTAGTTTTTGCTTCCCCTACAGTCAAAGCCACAAAACATATATGGGGCTTCATATGTGCCATGATAATGTGAAAACTTGTTTTAAGGTCAAGCCGTCAGGAAGAGATTTTTTAGAAATACAGAATGTGACTAACCCATAACCACTCTTATTAGACCGGCCTTATATTAAGCACTGGTTTTGGCACACAATTTCTTCAGTTAGAAAGTGGCTCTGGCGATAAATGGTGGTTGGTTTATTTATTTAAAAAGCAGTGTCCCCCCCCCCACCTACAATAGTTGTAAGAACTGTTTAACAGTTTTGGGAAAAGTTTAAAAAAACAGTTATCACAGTTTGGAGCTTCATAGCTAGATGGTATTTCAACTTTCATTGTTTGAACTACAATTAGTAATCACCTACAATTGTCAGGCATTTTCATAGCCCTCTGTGGGTGGGTGGGTGTGCTCGCATGCGCATGTGTCCACCTTTGTAATGGAGGCATTCCTCACCATAGCGCAACAATATGTAATTTACTCACTACAGTAAGTGATTACAAAAAAGCTATATAAAGTTACCCTTTTATGATAGGTTTCAGAGTAACAGCCGTGTTAGACTATTCACAAAAAGAAAAGGAGTACTTGGGGCACCTTAGAGACTAACCAATTTATTTGAGCATAAGCTTTCGTGAGCTACAGCTCATTTCATCAGATGCATACTGTGGAAAGTGTAGAAGATCTTATTATATACACACACAAAACATGAAAAAATACCTCCTCCCACCCCACTCTCCTGCTGGTAATAGCAGGAGAGTGAGTTTGTGTGTGGGGGGGGGGGGTGAGAAAACCTGGATTTGTGCTGGAAATGGCCCAACTTGATCATCATACACATTGTAAGGAGAGTGATCACTTTACATAAGCTATTACCAGCAGGAGAGTGGGGTGGGAGGAGGTATTTTTTCATGCGTTGTGTGTGTATATAATAAGATCTTCTACACTTTCCACAGTATGCATCTGATGAAGTGAGCTGTAGCTCACGAAAGCTTATGCTCAAATAAATTGGTTACTCTAAGGTGCCACAAGTACTCCTTTCCTTTTATGATAGTATATTATATACACATTGCCAGAGGCCTCCATGGCTCTTGCCATTTAAAATTATGTTGAGCTATTTTCCTGTTCCTCTGTTTTCTGTAGAGCCTGCACTGTTAAGTCTTTCACAAAGAAAGTACAGAGGCATATGCCACTGATTATGATCCATCCATACAACAGGACACTGGGGAAAGAAATCTGTATATGGCTAACAGTGAGTTCCCTAACATATTACTTGCTTCTTATACACCTTGTGCGTGCACTTAAGTGTTTAGCCAAGGGCAAAATTGTATGAAGGAGTATAACCCTCCCATATGTGGGCATAGCTTAGTCCACATCGATTGCTGAGAGGGGTGGGGGAGGGGGGAAGATTGGCATGGAAACTGAGCAGGATTGAGGTTGGCCTAGACACTGGTAATAGTGCAAGGAGATGAGGAAAGGCCAGGAGCCTAAGGAAGGTAGTAGGCTGGTATTGCTGTACCTGAGAGGGGGAATCAGGAGTCTGATTGGATGCTTGGTGGCAGGGAAAGACGCACACTTAAGGTTTCCATAAAGCCAGTTGTTAAGTCTAAAAGCTGCTTCCTAGCCTATCAGCTAATGTTCTGCACTGTGGTTGGCTGTCAGTTCTGCCTGTTCAGTCCTTGAAATCAAGGGGAATGAATAGGCAAAATGACTGAATAATCCTCGGCTGTCTAAAACTTATTTTTAGGCTTACAGCATCCCTCTCAAAGGCTACATCTGCATTAGACTAGGTTGGTCAGTCTAGCTTATAACCAGTTTGGCAAGTGAAAAATTATAGCAGAAAAGCACTCATGTTGGTATACACAGTGTTGTTGTAGCCAAGTCAGTTCCAGGATACTAGAAAAGGTGGGTGAGACACTCTTATTGGACCAACTTCTGCTGGTGAGAGAGACAAGCTTTCAAGCTATGCAGAGTTCTCCCTTGCCACCAAGATGGTCACCTCTCTATACACCAGCATCCCTCACATTGACAGCATAGCTGCCTGCCTCAAATATTTATAAGACAATGGACAACCCTCAGATATCCACCCCAAACACATCTATTTCATCCTTACCCATAACAATTTTACATTCAAGAAACAGACAGACACTTTGTCCAAACCCTGGAGCCATCCTAGTACCCAGGGCTGTTCCCACAATATGCCAGCCTCTTCATGGGCCACCTCAAAGAAGAATTTCTTAACAAATGCACTGACAAACCAACATTTTAATCCTTTGGACAGATGACAAATTCCCTCAGATTGCTACCACCCCCCCCCCCCCCATCTATTAAACTCTCTGAAATACTCCTCCACCAACATCAATTTTCTGGACATCACGATCCACTTCAACAATAAACCTTGCAGACAATTAGATGTAGAAGAAACCCACAGATCACCACACCTACCTTCATAGATCTAGTAACCACCCCAAACACACCAAGAAATCTATTATCTACAGCCAGACACTCAGATACCACAGAAATCCACTCCAAGGAGAAAGTCTGGGATATACCTTAAACTCACAACTGCCTTCCCCAAATAAGGACGCTTCACCAGAGAAGTAGATCATGACATGGAATGAGCCACCCAAATACCCCAATAGAACCTGCTGCTATACAGAACCAAGACCTGCTCTGACTACATACCCCTATTTGTCACCTATCATCCTAAATTGGAATCCATATGGGGTAACAACTATAACCCATTCTTGATGGAAACCCCTTCCAAAGCCCTCTCTTTTGGGCCTTCAAACAGCCCCCAATCTCTCCAAATCAGAAGCAAGCTACCCACAGACCAGGGCACACCAGTTCAAAGACCCTGCCAGAACAGATGCAAAACCTGAAGATCTATCTCCACTGCTACAATGATTGACACCTCCCACAATACATTTTTCAAGGTTCATGGATCCTACACATGCTTATCACAACATGTGGTCTACCTCATCCAGTGCACTAAATTCACTCCTACAGTTGTTGGGGCTACAAGACAACCACTACACTCTCAAATGAACTCTCTCAGGAAAATAGACACACCATTTCACCTGGGGATGAACACTTTTGCAAAGCAATCGCTGTATATCTTACCTATCAGTTCTCATCCTCAGAGGAAGCCTACACAACGCTTTCAAAAACGTGACCCTGGGAACTTAAAATTCATAACTTTGCTAGATTCTAAAAACTATGGTCTCAGGCAAAGCAGCATTTTACATGTAATCATCAGTGCAGCTGGGCCAGTGTAACGTTTTAATGAAGACTGTCTCCCCAAGAGGTGGTAACTACGTTCACAAGAGTAGCTTCCCTGCTGACATACTGCTTATTTACAGGGTTATATTGGTATAACTACATCGGTCAGAGGTGTGGATTTTTCACACCTCTGAGCGCCATAGGTAGATCTAGTGCCTATGTTAGGGCCGGTCTACACTATGGATCTATGGGTTTATTAGAACAATCTACCTTTTTGTCCTAGGACTACATGGGTTTTAAACAGGCCACTTCATGTGCTAACTACTTATGCTAAACTATCTGTTTTGATCTTGTATTTAGCTGCGACACTGAGTACCTTCCCCAGACCTGAAGAAGTGGGTTGTGCATCTCAAAAGCTTGTTTCTCACCAGCAGAAGTTAGCCCAATAAGAGATTATCTCACCCATCTTGTCTTTGTCTTGTCTGGTATAACAGCTTGTACATTTCAGCTTTTGCTAGTATAGAAAGAAAATACCCCACCCACCCCCACATACACACACACTCCTCTCCCAGTGCCATAACTAGAGTGGCAAAAATTTCTAGTGTGGACCTGGCCTGAGTCATAGCTGAAGCTTATTGGGAGCAGTGGTTAGGTGGCTGCTGATTGCCTGGGGTCAGGGCAGACATTTTGATCGATCAAGGCTCAGTATAGTCTTTGCTCACGCTGGACTTGACTGCAAATTAAGGTTTTACAAATAATCTGAGTATCATGCAAATAAGTCTTTGTTCCTAAGGGATTTTTTTTTTTTTTTTAAATTTAAGTGTCAAATTTCACTGGTACAACATGTCTTAGAAAGTTGTGTTAAATACCTATGTAACTACCAAATCCCAAAACACCCAGTGATTGTTCCTTGAATAATTTATCCTGAATATTGCATATGAAATATAGCTTGTACTGTAAGTTTTCAGTAAAAGTAACTAAGTAGGTGGAACATTTAACACAACAGAATGATAAATTGGTTTTATGCAACTTGTTTGTTACTTGCCCCCTGGGAGCCAGATACTATATATGAAATTGTTTCTAGAGGTGCATGACATTTTTCCTAATTTTGGTCCCCAGTGTTCAGATACCACCACACTCCCTGAACTGAATTTTAAGTTTTCCAGAACAATTCTCTTGGACTAAGTTTATTTTCCATCTTCACCTTAATTTGTATTACAATAGCACCGAGAGGCTTTAACAGTAAGACAGACCCCATTGTGCCAGGCACTATACAAATGCCTAGAGACAATCCTTGCCCCAGACAGACAGTTGGCAGGCAAGAGAGCAAGAGGAGAAACAGGAGATACCAAGAGGTGGAATGATTTCCCCCAGATCATACAGCAGGTCAGTGAGCAACAGGACTAGAACCCACATGGCCCAACACCCTGTCTAGTGCCCTATTCACTGGATGGGCTATAATGCATTTGGCCCAAAACGTTTTTCCAACTGCAGGTTGTCATGAGTTATCAGAGAGATAAGGTGGGTATTTTAATATTTTCTATAGGACCAAGTTCTGTGGGTGAAAGAGCGAGAAGCATTTGAGCTTACCCAGAGCTCTTCTTCAGGTCACTTGAGTTATCCTGGGACCAACATGGCTACAACAAACATTGAATACATACAAAGTTATCAGACATACTGGACCAGATTCTTTCTATAGGCCTATTCATGGAGTAAAAGGGAGTTAGTCTACAAAGACAGATGGTAACCAGTTTGGGAGGTTTTTCTTAATGTGTGCCTACCTACGTTAACAGGTAAGGGGCTGAGATAATGGGATTACTTCCACTTTCCTGCATTTTAATCTATTCTTCTATTGAAGCACAGGCCCAGGTTTAATCCTCTCAGGACAAAGATTTATTACACAGAGTTACACTTCAGAGACATTTGAGAGAGAACATCTACAAGCAATACTTAAACTGGTTGTGAATATTTCTCATAAGAGAACCTGGATTTGTGCTGGAAATGGCCCAACCTGACGATCACTTTAGATAAGCTATTACCAGCAGGACAGTGGGGTGAAAGGAGGTATTGTTTCATATTCTCTGTGTATATATAAAGTCTGCTGCAGTTTCCACGGTATGCATCCGATGAAGTGAGCTGTAGCTCACGAAAGCTCATGCTCAAATAAATTGGTTAGTCTCTAAGGTGCCACAAGTACTCCTTTTCTTTTTTCTCATAAGCAAGTCACTAGTATAGGATAGCCTTTTGGTGTTTCTCACCAAACCTGCCAAACTTGTTGCTGCTACAAGAGCAACTGTAAACAACGTACCCATACATAGACCCCACACACTTCCTTCCAACTGTCTCATGGTGTGTGTGTGTGTGTGTGTGGCCTCAGCCCTTCTTGCAAGATGTGCATTTCAAAGTATATACGTCCCTTGAGCATCTTACAGCTAGACTAGGGTGGCAGGTCCACGGTCTCCTACCAACCCCTCTTCATCAGAAAAAGGAACGCTCACCACTAGAAATAAGTTTGTCTTCTTCTCTTGGTCCCAGTAGGATAGGCAGTACCAATCGATTTGGATTGGGATAGCATATACTCCTTGAGACCTAGCCCTTGCAGTGGATACCTTTTATCTGTGGATGGTTCAGCTACTGATTTCATCCAGGCAGTCTCCAAGGTTTCCTATTTATAGTCTTCCTCTACTGCAAAACAAACAAACACACCACACTTCATAAGTATTTCTATGACAGTTTGCTGCAACTTAAGGTGGAGGCAGAGAAAAAGGTATTTGTTTAATGACAGCACGCGTTGCTTGTATTAAAATTATTGTATTAAAGGACCCTAACTCAGAAAATTAAGTGTATTGTACTGCTTCCAAGTCACTTTTCTGTACACAAGTTTGGCCAGCAGGCGGTGCCTAAATTCCGTCCATAAGAAGTTTTTTTTCTACTGTCTGGGGCTGCCTAGCTTCTCCTGTAATCTTTAATGTGTAAATTAGTTTCTTCAATCAGTTCATCGAAGACAAAGAATTTATAAAGTGTTTGCATTGGCTTTTGTAATATTGAAGCCTTTATATGAGAGAAAAAGGTTATTTAACTACAGTAAGAGCACAGGATCTTAACTTCACTTTGTTCTGTGTCACATTTTCTTTACAGCTACAAGTTAATTTTCGTGGATTAAAATAAAGAGTGAATTTACTGCATGCAAAGTGTGCCAGATAGGTAGTATGGGGCTGCCCTCCCCCTTTTGTTCCTTATTACCATTGCACAGCTTTAATGTCACTGGTAGTAGAGTGGTAAAACACCCCTAGCGTGAGTGCTGTTGTACCAGAATAAGGGTGCCTACACTGGTATAGATTTCTACATGCAAAGGGAAATGAGCTATACTTGGGTAAGGCACCTTTATACTGGTAAAACTGCATCCACAGTACAACCTCGATTGTATTATTGGTAAAAAGAGTCACCTTCTCCCCCAACTGACAATTACACCAGTACAAGATCTGATAATGAAGACCAGCCTTAGAGAGCTGAAGGCAACTGTTTAGCTACAGAGTAAACACAGCTAAGGCAGTAGCAATGCAAACCTCTTCATTTCTCTCCTTCACCCAACCACTGCCACTAAAACTTTAAGCTTGAATTCAACTGATAGTCTAAGCCTAGGAAGATAATTTGCTTTAAAAAAAGTCTGCATTAATTGTTAATATTTAATATGTAAGCAGTGTCAGGATGAGCTCCACCCTGACACCTGGTGGTGAGGTGTGGCAAGTTGTGGAAAAGAACTTCAGGGGCCGATCTCATTTGCATAGGCACACCCACCACGCCTAGAATGAGACCATAGCTGCCCAAATGGTCACTTTGGCTGCTGTGGGATCCCCAGTGTCTCTGTTATTGGGGCAGGAAGAATAAATTTTTATTACCCTGATTATGGGAACTGTGCTTGGAACTGTACGTGGCCTTTTGTTATGATGGAGGGATTCACCATCAACTAAGTAGCACTCGCTAGGCAAGGGTCATGGGTTCCAAAACTGTGTGAAGAGAGAGAGGCTGGGGACAAGTATTAATACTTGGTGGCATGGGCTCCTTGGTGAGGGCCTTACATGCTAATTGCACTTCCTCCTCTCTCCACTGTGGAATATCAGAGCTAATTTTGATTTCATTAGAAGTCTAGTTATAGGCTGCTGAGCTCACTTTGGGCTGACAGTGCACCAGCACTGGGGCTCCCCTACTACAAGCTGAATTTACCTAAGAGCTGAAATCACTGAGTGTTGTGTTAAGTCGTGGGGGAGCCTGAAGATATATTGTGGAGCAGTTTGCGGGACGGCTGGTGAAGCAGTTCGACGCGGAGCAGTTTGTGGATGGCAGGAGCTGCTTGTGGGCCGTGGAGCTGAGCGAAGGAGTTCGTGGGGTGGCTGGCAGAGCGGAGCGCCGCTATGGAGCGGTCAGCTTCAGATCATGTAAGGTGCCTCTTACCCCCATCCCATTTCCACCCAGGTTGGGAGGTAAAGCTCCGCAGATAAACTTTCGAACTCTGGGGCTGCCCTGACCAGGGACAGAGACTTTTTGGGGCATTGGACTTTTGGGACTTTGGTTCTTGAGTCCAGCAACCCCAAATCACCCAAAGGGAAAAGGGCATGCCCCAATTTGCTTGGGGTGGGTTTTTTTTTTGCTCATGGGTTGTGTTATGAATCCTGTTGGTGGTGTTTCCCCAACATAATGCCACATTGTTTCTCTCTGTTATTAAAAGGCTTTTGCTACACTCAGACTATGTGCTTGCGAGAGGGGAAGTATTGCCTCTTGGAGGCGCCCAGCGGGGGTGGTATATATTTGTCCCAGGTCACTGGGTGGGGGCTCGAGCCGGTTTGCATTGTGTTATTGGAATGGAACCCCTAGATATTGAACCCGGCCCTTGTTGCTGCCAACTCTGACGGGCAGAAGGGTTACAAATAGTTTGGGATACAAGTTCAGTCCTCTTATGAAAAGGAATCTAAAATAGTTTGTCCTTATCACCTTCCTGGTAGCATAGCTGTATGTTACCTTGTGAGGATACCAAACCGTGTAATTTAAGTGTTTGCACTAATTATTCTGAATAGAATATGATTACTAGTAAATTATAAAAATCCGAATAAGAGTGTCATGCACCATGTGAGGGTTTGGGCTGTTTATATTGGTCCAAAGGGCCAAAATATGCTCACTGTTGCACCCATGTAGCCTCCGTGTGTTCAAAATTCCTGTTATTTAAATTAAATGACAGATTTATCTTGGATTTATGGATGACTGAGATGAAGGACTCTGACATGCACCTTATGGCAAAGTTTCAGAGTAACAGCCGTGTTAGTCTGTATTCGCAAAAAGAAAAGGAGTACTTGTGGCACCTTAGAGATTAACAAATTTATTTGAGCATAACCTTTCGTGAGCTACAGCTCACTTCATCGGATGTATGCAGTAGAAAATACAGTGGGGAGATTTTATATATACAGAATATGAAACAATGGGTGTAACCATACACACTGTAAAGAGAGTGATCAGGTACGGTGAGCTATTACCAGCAGGAGAGTGGTAAACAATCAAACAAACCCTTTTCTAGTGATAATCAAGGTGTGCCATTTCCAGCAGTTCACAAGAACGTGTGAGGAACAGTAGGGGGAAAAAATAAACATGGGGAAATAGTTTTACTTTGTGTAATGACACATCGTCAAGAATCTACAACCTATCTTGAAGGATGAGCCATTACTCTCACAGATCTTGGGAGACAGGCCAGTCCGTGCTTACAGACAGCCCCCCCAACCTGAAGCAAATACTCACCAGCAACCACACACCACACAACAAACACACTAACCCAGGAACCTATCCTTGCAACAAAGCCCATTGCCAACTGTGTCCACATATCTATTGAGGGGACACCATCATAGGGCCTAATCATATCAGCCACGCTATCAGAGGCTCGTTCACCACTGCCATGTACATTGGCCAAACTGGAGAGTCTATGTAAAAGACTAAATGGACACAAATCAGACATCAAGAACTATAACATTCAAAAACCAGTCAGAGAACACTTCAAATCTCTTTGGTCACTCGATTACAGACCTAAAAAGTGGCAATTCTTCAATAACTTCAAAAACAGACTCCAACGAGCGACTGCTGAATTGGAATTAATTTGTAAACTGGACACAATTAACTTAGGCTTGAATAAAGACTGGGAGTGGATGGGTCATTACACAAATTAAAACTATTTCCCCATGTTTATTCCCCCCCACACACACACACACACACACTGTTCCTCTCACATTCTTGTCAACTGCTGGAAATGGCCCACCTTGATTATCACTACAAAAGGTCCCCCCCCCCCCCCCCCCGCTGGTAATAGCTCACCTTACCTGATCACTCTCGTTACAGTGTGTATGGTAACACCCATTGTTTCGTGTTCTCTGTGTATACAAAGTCTCCCCACTGTATTTTCCACTGCATGTATCTGATGAAGTGAGCTGTAGCTCACAAAAGCTTATGCTCAAATAAATTGGTTAGTCTCTAAGGTGCCACAAGTACTCCTTTTCTTATTATGGCAAAGTGTAGTCTTAACACATAGCAGATCTCAGAGAAGTGAATATATTATGTTCATGCATAGCCTTATGTCTGGATACTATAAAGACCTGGAGAAAGTGATATTTTTGAGGTTTGACTATTTTTTGACCATTGAAGGGATTGATTTTTTTTATTTGAAGAAGCCTCCCCAAACACCAGCTTTATCAACAGAATCAAGGCATTAATTCCGGCAAGAAAATAAATTTATAAAGTCAGAACTTGAGCCCAAGGGCTTGATTCACCCACCTTGTGTAGTCATTTACACATGTGCTAAGTGAGTTTAAGCCACTACAGGCCATATTAACAGTTTGTTCCACAGCCTCTTTACGCCAGCTACTGCTTTTCAAAGGGGCCACAAGCAGAGGTAAGACCACCTCTTTGGTCAGTAGCACTCGTGCATGAGGCATCTAGATCAGGCACAGAGCTGGCTCCCATAGGTCTACACTGCCCTGAAGAACTTCAGTGCAGAGAGTTCACTACTGTAAAATGGGGCAGGTTAGGGTGGGCCAGAGAAGAGAGGTGGTGTGGCAGGAGCAGACATGACATATTGAGAGAAATGTGGGGACCCAGTAGACCATAGTCCACCCCATTTACACAGGCAGAGGTTATGGAGGCCCTGGAACAACTGTCTCCCCTCACTGTCCAGGCTAAAATAATCCTGCATCCTGTTGCTACAAGCAGAGGCTATGGCAATGAGTAACCCAAGTGAAGGGTGCCTGTAAGGCTGCCCTAGCCTGCATTAGGGGCTAAACTGACTCAAGGATGAATTTGCTCCTACAGGTCTGCCTTGGTAGCATTTTATACTCCTTTTGCACAGTTGTGGAGATTATCACACAACAAGCAAGGCATTGGACAATCAGGTCTTGTATCCTGTTTTTAATGGCTTGAGTTCACTAAAGGGGAAACCATTCAATTATGATCATACAAAGCCTGTCTCTGGAAGACAGTTGCTTTGCTTTAGTGACTTTTGATATACTATCATTTTAATTAAGTGTTCAGGTTTTCTGTATATTCAGTTCATGTCGTCAAGGAAAGCAATTTGCTGTAATACTGCTCAGGGCACCCATTAGTAGCAAATAGCAATCTGTGTTTTCAGAGAACTAAGGCCATTATTTCAGAAAGGGAGTCCTTCTACTCTGCTTTAATCCTTTAACCAATAAAGCTCATCTTCCAGTTACATTTCTGGAATATGTTACTGGCACTCACCTCAAAAGTGTTTAGAGAATAAGAATCTAATTAGATTAGCCTTGTCGTTTATTTCTAAAAATTTAAATCCACGTCACTTTTTGGAGGCAACTAGAAAACTTGCCTTATAATCTTATTTTCGGTGATCTATTGTAGCCAGCTAAATGAGAAGGAGTCCATAATGAAGTCCTTCGCCTGCCCCCCCCCCTAATTTTTCATGTAATGTGGTAGTTATATTTGTTATATGGTTGAAACAGAAACAACAAAAATGAATGCTACTACACATGTAGTGACAGTGACAAGGATAATTTGTACTGTAAATGCATGTAACTCTAGTTTCTAAACTCCATTTTGTATCAGTAGAAATCCATGTGACTTATTGTGCTAATATCTTCAAAATTAGTGTAATAATATTTTTTAAAACTGCTCTGTAATTCATGTGTCTCTTAACTGGAAGGGAATTTTAAGCCAGAGTTAGATTTTCAAGTAGCAATACTCCATAATAAATTGTGTGGATATTAATCATTAATTCAAACCAGTTACTTGTTCTATTTACAGAATATCCAAACTGAGCTGCTTTCATTCAAAACAAGGTCCCTCCCGATCTTGCTATACTTACTCACTAAAGTAGTGCTATTGAAAGTCAATGAGGCTACTCGATGAGCAAGGGCTACAAGATCAGACCCCAAGTCTGCAATTAAATTTGTACTCACAATTCTAACGAACGCTGATGTTAAACCAAGAGAAAGGGAAAAGATAAAGTTACGCATTTTGAAAGTGTGCTTTTTGTCCTGTTGTCACACCAACAGACTAACAAAGGCTTCCCCTGCCTTCAGGACTAAAGCACAATAGTCCTTCTCAGACCAAGTCAGGGTGTGTTTCCAGATTCATAAACAAGGCTACAAGAGGAAAAAGTATTTTTGAAGTAATGTGTTGAAGAGGCATATTTAAATTATTCAGACAGGCATTAGGACCACTCCACTGGAAGCCACAGTGAAGAAGCACTGCATTAGAAAAACCCTCCAATTGCTTTTTATTGGCTAGTAATTTTTATCTTCAGTGCCCCTTCAAGAAGGATATATACTTATATAATTGATATATAATTGAAGCACACGTGACTCAAATTCTCTTTTCCAAGCAATATATGAACTTGGGAAAAGAGGAGTGACTACTGAGAAAAACATCAGGGAAGTTTAAGATTTATAAAGATTTACATTTTAAAGCTTCCCAAGATGCAAGAGGAAGAGGATAAACAATGAACTATTATAATTTTAGAAGTTCACAAATTAACCACTGTAGACATTTTTTTAAATCCTCTTTTTGGAGGGTGAAGGTTAAAGAGGAAAACAGGCAGCAAATACAATTGAGAAATAAAGAATGCCAGTCCTTGACTCTGGTGACAAGAAGCAACACTGGACACTGCTCACTGAATTGTTAAAGTAGGATGGAAGAGACACCCCACACAGCAATAGTATGGGGTTAGCAGGGAAATATTCCAAGTAACTTTCATACCTGACTTTTTCTGAAGTCACAAATAGGGCTCACGGGGATAGCGTCTATGATGGGGTTTGCCTAGATTTTCAGTAAGGCTTTAATAAGCAACTTTATGACAGATGATTACCCAAACTAAAAAAACAGCAGGGATCCAAAGCATAACATGGAAATGGCTAAAGAAGAGAGAATAGGATTCCCAAGGGTACCTAAGGCTCTCTTTTTTTTATACAATAGGTGTGTTAACAATTGGGAGAAAGACTGTTTAAGATTGGCTGATGATACAAAAGTGGATGCTGTAATGGACCCATGATAACTCAAGAAAGTCCCCCCAAAAACAAGACAAACCTCACAGGCAGTTGGTCTAATTGTTTAACAAAATAGAGAGTGCTGACAAATTAAGTGCAATACAAGCTAGTCATAGGAGAGTACAAACTACACCCCCTTCTCAACTGATTTTGCACTGAACACCATGAAGGCACTGGAAAGCAGCACTGTGAAAGTACTCCTACACCATATGGAAGAGTCATTCGCAGTGAATGGAGTTCAAAGAGTCAGCATTCTGCTCAGAGCCTGCCAGCATTACCGATATCATTTTAATGGGTGTTCAACAGCAGCCTCAGCAGCGTCTCAAAACCTTGCAAGCCTCTCACCCTGAAGTAATCATACCATGAATTTGCTCAGATTGCAATACAGTTTCTGATGTTCTTCTCCTGTCTTTTGTTTTACCTGTATTTCAGCATGCCAACATCAGAGTGGCCCCACTTGGAGCACCTTCTTCCAGCAGGCAAAGGCCAAATGTCCCTCCCAAGTTTTCCCTGTAAAGGAGTCCACTTCAGGCTCTCTTACTCCAATAATAGCCTTCCTTGGAACTAGTTTATTATAAAAACAGTGTGTAAATAGTCCAAAACACATGTCACAAGCCAGTGCATTTATCACTCAGCATAGAGAGCCCTTAAAATACCAAGACATGATACCCAACATACCACACACTGGCATCTTCCAGCATAGCAGGCACCCCAGCTGTCTTCTATCCTCTGCCAGGAGAGAAACACCAGCTTTTCCAGCTGTAGCTTAACCCCCCCCCCTCTTCAGAGCCAGAACCCTCAGTCTCTCTGCTGAAAGCTCATCTTCACCAAGAGAGCATCCCTCATTCCCCCTGGCCCTCTCACCAATCCCCAGCATTCAACTCTCCAGTGCAGAGACCACAGCAGTCAAGTCCCTCCATTGCTCCCTTGCCTTCAGCCCTTAGCTCTCCACTTTACAAGGCAGCAGGCAACGCAATCCTATAATACTAGTTTGGGATGTCAGCTTAAAAAGCAACAACACCCTCCTACTACCTTCCCTCAGGGAGTACTTCACTCTGGTTGTTCTCCTTTCCTAGGAACCTTTTTCTAGACAGCTCTAATTCACTAGATCATGCACTCCCTGGTCCTTTATAGGCTCCAGGTGCTCCCTGCCCTCTTATTTGAGCAAATGGAAGCACCTGTTCTGACACAGTGGCATTGAATCTACTTCATGTGCAGGGTCAGTCACTCCACACAATGTGATAATATGGAAGGGAATTTTTTTTAAGCAACACATAGGGGGAAAGGCAAAAAATCTTAGGTTTAGTGTTGGTAGCCTAGTGGCAGAGTAGGTAGGGTTGGATAAGTGTATAGGCGCTACAGGCCTGTGCCTATGGGTATGTCTACACTATGAAATTAGGTCGAATTTATAGAAGTCGGTTTTTTAGAAATCGGTTTTATATATTCGAGTGTGTGTGTCCCCACAGAAAATGCTCTAAGTGCATTAAGTGCATTAACTCGGCGGAGCGCTTCCACAGTACCGAGGCAAGCGTCGACTTCCGGAGCGTTGCACTGTGGGTAGCTATCCCACAGTTCCCGCAGTCTCCGCTGCCCATTGGAATTCTGGGTTGAGATCCCAATGCCTGATGGGGCTAAAACATTGTCACGGGTGGTTCTGGGTACATATCGTCAGCCCCCCGTTCCCTCCCTCCCCCCCCCCCCCGTGAAAGCAAGGGCAGACAATCATTTCGCGCCTTTTTTCCTGAGTTACCTGTGCAGACGCCATACCACGGCAAGCATGGAGCCCGCTCAGCTCACTTTGGCAATTAGGAGCACATTAACCACCACACGCATTATCCAGCAGTATATGCAGCACCAGAACATGGCAACGCGATACCGGGCGAGGAGGCGACATCAGCGCGGTCCCGTGAGTGATCAGGACATGGACACAGATTTCTCTGAAAGCATGGGCCCTGCCAATGCATGCATCATGGTGCTAATGGGGCAGGTTCATGCTGTGGAACGCCGATTCTGGGCTCGGGAAACAAGCACAGACTGGTGGGACCGCATAGTGTTGCAGGTCTGGGACGATTCCCAGTGGCTGCGAAACTTTCGCATGCGTAGGGGCACTTTCATGGAACTTTGTGACTTGCTTTCCCCTGCCCTGAAGCGCATGAATACCAAGATGAGAGCAGCCCTCACAGTTGAGAAGCGAGTGGTGATAGCCCTGTGGAAGCTTGCAACGCCAGACAGCTACCGGTCAGTTAGCTCTGTTACTGTGGGGGCTGCTGTGATGCAAGTAGCCCACGCAATCAAAGATCTGCTGATATCAAGGGTAGTGACCCTGGGAAATGTGCAGGTCATAGTGGATGGCTTTGCTGCAATGGGATTCCCTAACTGTGGTGGGGCTGTAGACGGAACCCATATCCCTATCTTGGCACCGGAGCACCAAGCCGCCGAGTACATAAACCGCAAGGGGTACTTTTCGATAGTGCTGCAAGCTCTGGTGGATCACAAGGGACGTTTCACCAACATCAACGTGGGATGGCCGGGAAAGGTGCATGATGCTCGCATCTTCAGGAACTCTGGTCTGTTTCAAAAGCTGCAGGAAGGGACTTTATTCCCAGACCAGAAAATAACTGTTGGGGATGTTGAAATGCCTATATGTATCCTTGGGGACCCAGCCTACCCCTTAATGCCATGGCTCATGAAGCCGTACACAGGCAGCCTGGACAGTAGTCAGGAGCTGTTCAACTACAGGCTGAGCAAGTGCAGAATGGTGGTAGAATGTGCATTTGGACGTTTAAAGGCGCGCTGGCGCAGTTTACTGACTCGCTTAGACCTCAGCGAAACCAATATTCCCACTGTTATTACTGCTTGCTGTGTGCTCCACAATATCTGTGAGAGTAAGGGGGAGACGTTTATGGCGGGGTGGGAGGTTGAGGCAAATCGCCTAGCTGCTGGTTACGCGCAGCCAGACACCAGGGCGGTTAGAAGAGCACAGGAGGGCGCGGTACGCATCAGAGAAGCTTTGAAAACCAGTTTCATGACTGGCCAGGCTACGGTGTGAAAGTTCTGTTTGTTTCTCCTTGATGAACCCCCCCGCCCCTTGGTTCACTCTACTTCCCTGTAAGCTAACCACCCTCCCCTCCTCCCTTTAATCATTGCTTGCAGAGGCAATAAAGTCATTGCTGCTTCACAGTCATGCATTCGTTATTCATTCATCACACAAATAGGGAGATGACTACCAAGGTATCCCAGGAGGGGTGGTGGAGGAGGGAAGGAAAATGCCACACAGCACTTTAAGCACAGCACTTTAAAAGTTTACAACTTTAAAATTTATTGAATGACAGCCTTCTTTTTTTTGGGCAATCCTCTGTGGTGGAGTGGCTGGTTGGCCGGAGGCCCCCCCACTGCGTTCTTGGGCGTCTGGGTGTGGAGACTATGGAACTTGGGGAGGAGGGCGGTTGGTTACAGAGGGGCAGCAGTGGCAGTCTGTGCTCCAGCTGCCTTTGCTGCAGCTCAACCATACACTGGAGCATACTGGTTTGGTCCTGCAGCAGCCTCAGCATTGAATCCTGCCTCCTCTCATCACGCTGCCGCCACATTTGAGCATCAGCCCTGTCTTCAGCCCGCCACTTACTCTCTTCAGCCCGCCACTTACTCTCTTCAGCCCGCCACCTCTCCTCCCGGTCATTTTGTGCTTTCCTGCACTCTGACATTATTTGCCTCCACGCATTCGTCTGTGCTCTGTCAGTGTGGGAGGACAGCATGAGCTCGGAGAACATGTCATCGCGAGTGCGTTTTTTTTTCTTTCTAAGCTTCACTAGCCTCTGGGAAGGAGAAGATCCTGTGATCATTGAAACACATGCAGCTGGTGGAGAAAAAAAAAGGGACAGCGGTATTTAAAAAGACACATTTTATAAAACAGTGGCTACACTCTTTCAGGGTAAACCTTGCTGTTAACATTACATACATAGCACATGTGCTTTCGTTACAAGGTCGCATTTTGCCTCCTCCCACCGCGTGAACGGATTTTGGTTGAATGCCAGCAAACATACACTGCAATGCTTTGTTCTACAGTGATTCCCGAGTACGTGTTACTGGCCTGGAGTGGTAAAGTGTCCTACCATGAAGGACGAAATAAGGCTGCCCTCCCCAGAAACCTTTTGCAAAGGCTTTAGGACTACATCTAGGAGAACCGCAAATGCCAGGGCAAAGTAATCCTTTCACATGCTTGCTTTTAAACCATGTATAGCATTTTAAAAGGTACACTCACCAGAGGTCCCTTCTCCGCCTGCTGAGTCCAGGAGGCAGCCTTGGGTGGGTTCGGGGGGTACTGGCTCCAGGTCTAGGGTGAGAAACAGTTCCTGGCTGTCGGGAAAACCGGTTTCTCTGCTTGCTTGCTGTGAGCTATCTACAACCTCCTCCTCCTCCTCATCTTCTTCGTCCCCAAAACCTACTTCCCTATTGCCACCATCTCCATTGAAGGAGTCAAACAACATGGCTGGGGTAGTGGTGGCTGAACCCCCTAAAATGGCATGCAGCTCATCATAGAAGCGGCATGTTTGGGGCTCTGACCCAGAGCGGCTGTTCGCCTCTCTGGTTTTCTGGTAGGCTTGCCTCAGCTCCTTCAGTTTCACGCGGCACTGCTTCGGGTCCCTGTTATGGCCTCTGTCCTTCATGCCCTGGGAGATTTTCAGAAAGGTTTTGGCATTTCGAAAACTGGAACGGAGTTCTGATAGCACGGATTCCTCTCCCCAAACAGCGATCAGATCCCGTACCTCCCGTTCGGTCCATGCTGGAGCTCTTTTGCGATTCTGGGACTCCATCATGGTCACCTGTGCTGATGAGCTCTGCATGGTCACCTGCAGCTTGCCACGCTGGCCAAACAGGAAATGAGATTCAAAAGTTCGCGGTTCTTTTCCTGTCTACCTGGCCAGTGCATCTGAGTTGAGAGTGCTGTCCAGAGCGGTCAGAATGGAGCACTCTGGGATAGCTCCCGGAGGCCAATACCATCGAATTGTGTCCACAGTACCCCAAATTCGAGCCGGCAACGTCGATTTAAGTGCTAATCCACTTGTCAGGGGTGGAGTAAGGAAATCGATTTTAAGAGCCCTTTAAGTCGAAATAAAGGGCTTCATTGTGTGGACGGGTGCAGGTTTAAATCGATTTAACGCTGCTAAATTCGACCTAAAGTCCTAGTGTAGACCAGGGCTATGTCCCCCACTCCAGGAGTCACATGAAGACATTAGAATTTAAGCTTCCATTAAAAAAAATGTTGCCAGTCATCATACTTGTAAAGAAAATCTTGAAGACATGACTCGTGTAACTGATGCAGTTATGACTGCTTAAGTGTGCAAACTGCCTGACCCAATAGTCCTGGAAGGCATGGACTGCCCATATACTGCTCAGAGTGTTGATGTTGAAATCTGCTAGTTTGGGCCCTTTTCCCACCAGCAACACCACCGCAGCAGAGGGCTGCATATGAAGATGGTTGACTGTTATTGCTGCTTCTTGGCTCTGCTTGGGTGCAGTCAGAGGTCTCCCCCGAGATCTCTCTGGGCTGCCAGTCTTTACCAGGACCTCCTCAAGACTTGGAAGCTAGTATACATGCCCTGGTCCATGGTGGCTGCTGTTGGTGAGACCTCCTTGCAGAACCCCTGCTATGCAACCCCATCTCTGGGTACAGGTGGTGTAGTCCCCCTGGGTGTGCCAGAGGATGGTCCTGGCTGGTGCCACCTTATGATCAGCGGTACTGGGTGGACCCCATGGAGTCCGGCCAGCGCATGGGACTGCCCACCCTGCATGCCCCCTGTCATGTGCTCCAGGAGATGAGGGCAGCTGTGCTTCCTGCTTCTCATGCTTTTCCTCAAGCGGGTCCTGTGGGTGGGTGCTCCCTGCCCACCTCTCACCTCAGGAACTTGTCTTTGAGCATGGGTCCTGCAAGCCTCTCTGGGCACCCCTGACATGCCACCTGAGCTGGCTGCATGACATCCAGATGGTCTGCCTGTGAACCTCACCCAGAGAACATCTGTACATGCTCGTGTTTCACACCATCCACTTTCTCACGTCCCACCCCAACACCATGTGGCAGAACCTGTTGCCAACTGAGCGGGGGGAGGAACCCCAGTGCACCAGTCTGTACTCCACTCAGGTTCCACAACCTGCCTGGGATATTGGCTGGTGGCTTCTCCATGGAGCCGTAAGCACTGGGGTATACCTGGGCAGTTCACGAATCCCCTGGCACATGTCCCTTTTATTTGCACATCTATGCAGTGTGAATAAGGTTGCAGCCCCTTTTCTGGCTCCTCCAGAACCTCATCCTGAGTTTCTGGCTGCACTTTTCCTTACACCTCCCATCTGTGCCCCCACAAAGTCACAGGACCTCCTCATTCACCTCATACTGGTGTTGGCCAAGAGAGCTATCCATCATCTTGGGGAGGCAGATGGATGGGTCAGTGCCCTGCAACTGTGAAGCCTATTTCCAATCCCTTGTACAATCATGTCCTCAGGCAAAGTTCCTCTGGGCAGGGTCCGCTGACTCCCTGGAAACCTTTGGGGACAGTTGGATGTTTATTGTGAGGTCTCCTCCTCCAGGTCCCTGATTTTCTACCTTTGACCCTCACACCTGCTCCTGGGCTTTTTTCATTTGTTGTCCCTCATAATAAATTGTTGCCTGGGATCAATATTTCCTCACAATTAACTGAGGGGGGCACTTTCATTTTGGGTGGGCCCAGACCCACCTGTCACCAGTACTTCAAATAGTACAGCACTCACCTCAGGTTTGTTAGGCCAGACTTTTGCAGTAATTTTTAGGAACCTAAGGGTCATAGGCTTCTGCTATATGTTCCAAAATCCCGCTGGTGTCAGGAGATCTGCAGATAATTCATAAGCACTATTATTACATAGTTAAATGCCAGTAAAGGGGTTTAGGTCATTGTGTTCTCAGGTGGCTTGAGTCCAGTGAGATGACTTATTGGAAGTACTGCTTCTTAGGGAAGGGTGGGTCTCTCAGCAGTGCCTGTGCTTGGGGAAAGGCTTTAAAAGCTTTACATTGTCCTCAGGAGCCCCACTGAAGTAATCCCTAGCAAAGGTGATTTAGCAGCATCCAGCTAGATTGACTCCATCAGAGGCAGATACAAACAACCCAACTCTCTCCCTTGCATTCGGTGGCAGAATTTCCACAAGTAGCATTCCAGAGCCCCCTCCTGGATACCACTGCATGTACCTGTTGTACAGGGTTCACTGATTTAAATCCTGTCAAGGCACAGGCATGCTCTGTAAGGGTCTGGGGTAGACAGAAAACAGGTTGACCACCAGCTTTGATAGCTCCCACCTGAGTCACAAGAGAGCAGCCTGAGGGGGTATTTGTAGCCACACAGGCTTTACAAAAGGTTGGCCTGAGGCCAGGTCTACACTTGCTTGTTAGCAGTTGGTCTGTTAGGGGTATCAGAGTAACAGCCGTGTTAGTCTGTATTTGCAAAAAGAAAAAGAGTACTTGTGGCACCTTAGAGACTAACCAATTTATTTGAGCATAAGCTTTCATGAGCTACAGCTCACTTCATCGGATGCATCCTGTGGAAAGTATAGAAGATCTTTTCATACATACAAAGCATGAAAAAAATGGGTGTTTACCACTACAAAAGGTTTTCTCTCCCCCCCACCCCACTCTCCTGCTGGTAATAGCTTATCTAAAGTGATCACTCTCCTTACAATGTGTATGATAATCAAGTTGGGCCATTTCCAGCACAAATCCAGGTTTCCCCCCCCTACACACACACCCACTCTCCTGTTGGTAATAGCTTATCTAAAGTGATCATTATCACTTCCTCAGCTCTCGTCCCCTAACACCCCTACTCTACTTGCGCTATATTGATGACATCTTCATCATCTGGACCCATGGAAAAGAAGCCCTTGAGGAATTCCACCATGATTTCAACAATTTCCATCCCACCATCAACCTCAGCCTGGTCCAGTCCACACAAGAGATCCACTTCCTGGGCACTACAGTGCTAATAAACGATGGTCACATAAACACCACCCTATACCGGAAACCTACTGACCGCTATCCTACCTACAGGCCTCCAGCTTTCACCCTGACCACACCACACAACCCATTGTCTACAGCCAAGCTCTGCGATACAACCGCATTTGCTCCAACCCCTCAGACAGAGACAAACACCTACAAGATCTCTGTCAAGCTTTCTTACAACTACAATACCCACCTGCGGAAGTGAAGAAACAGATTGATGGAGCCAGAAGAGTTCCCAGAAGTCACCTACTACAGGACAGGCCTAACAAAGAAAATAACAGAACGCCACTAGCCGTCACCTTCAGCCCCCAACTAAAACCCCTCCAACGCATTATTAAGGATCTACAACCTATCCTGAAGGATGACCCAACACTCTCACAAATCTTGGGAGACAGGCCAGTCCTTGCCTACAGACAGCCCCCCAACCTGAAGCAAATACTCACCAGCAACCACATACTACACAACAGAACCACTAACCCAGGAACCTATCCTTGCAACAAAGCCCGTTGCAACTGTGCCCACATATCTATTCAGGGGACACCATCACAGGGCCTAATAACATCAGCCACACTATCAGAGGCTCGTTCACCTGCACATCCACAAATGTGATATATGCCATTATGTGCCAGCAATGCCCCTCTGCCATGTACATTGGTCAAACTGGACAGTCTCTACGTAAAAGAATAAATGGACACAAATCAGATGTCAAGAATTATAACATTCATAAACTAGTCGGAGAACACTTCAATCTCTCTGGTCACACGATTACAGACATGAAAGTTGCGATATTACAACAAAAAAACTTCAAAACCAGACTCAAGCGAGAGACTGTTGAATTGGAATTCATTTGCAAATTGGATACAATTAATTTAGGCTTGAATAGAGACTGGGAGTGGCTAAGTCATTATGCAAGGTAACCTATTTCCCCTTGTTTTTTCCTACCTCCCCCCCCCCCCCACCCCAGACGTTCTTGTTTAACCCTGGATTTGTGCTGAAAATGGCCCACCTTGATTATCATACACATTTTAAGGATAGTGATCACTTTAGATAAGCTATTCCCAGCAGGAGAGTGGGGTGGGGGGAGAGAAAACCTTCTGTAGTGGTAAACACCCATTTTTTTCATGTTTTGTGTGTATAAAAAGATCTTCTATACTTTCCACAGTATGCATCCAATGAAGTGAGCTGTAGCTCATGAAAGCTTATGCTCAAATAAATTGGTTAGTCTCTAAGGTGCCACAAGTACTCCTTTTCTTTTTGTTAGGGGTATGATTTTTTTAAACCATCCCTAGTGTGGATGCAATTATACTGGTATGAAGGGACCATATGGTAGCATATTCCTCTGTCTGTAGCTATCTTGGTAGAAAGTACTGTTATTCCAGTATAACTGTATCCACACTAGGGTATTTGTACAGTATTGTTAAATGGTACATCTTTATAGTGTAGACAAGGCCTTAGCTCCTGACTCAGGCCTCAGGGTCTGATTTGCCTCTGTCTTGCACCTTCTGTAAACACGTACCCCTGTGCAGTGAGTAGTAATAAAGCATGGGCCTGATCCTCCTCTCACTTACACTAGTTTTACACCCATGACATTTCAGTGCAGTTATTGCTGACAGCATAAATTAGAGGAGTATCAAGCCCTACCACTCTGATCTGGTAGAGACTGACACTTACTTTGCACAGGTGTGAATAGCACAAGCATTCAAGGCAGAGGAGTCTCAGGCCCTGGCTCAAAGCCCAGCTCCTTTTCTCCAACTCATTCTGCTGTTTGGGTGTAAGCAGCTGTAGAGTGTAGCAAGGAGTTTACCTCTTGGTGTATATATGCTGAGGCAGGGCCTTACATCCTGTTGCAGAGGGCTTTCTTGCTAATGAGGCCATAGGTTCATGGTCTGCTAGCTCTGCAATATGCACTCTCATTTGTTGCCCTCTTTCCCTTACTTAGTGATGACTGAATCACTGCAGCACAAGTTATAATTAGCGAAAGTGTGAAACTCAGAAAATAATTGACAAAATCCTTGCGGCTCTCAAAAAGCTTGGCTTATTATTATTTTTAAATCTCATTTTCACAAAATGATTCCAGCTAATCTTCACCATCTGCATAACAAGTGTAATCAGCAAGCCAAAATTAAAACATCTGCAACCCCTGCCCTTGGAATCAATCACAAATTAAAACTGAAAAGAGCCTGTTCTAGTGGGGGGAAAAATCTGCATTAAAAATCTGAAGGCATCTGTTGCTTCTATTAATCTCTCTCCACCAAGGCTAACTATATGCTCAGCAGTTAGAAAAAGCACAGACAAATGTTGTAATTAAATGACTTTGTCAGTGCCTCTTTATTTGTCTTCATCAAGCCTTCGTCAAGTAAATGCTTGTTTAACAGCCCTAGGGCCCTTTTCCAGTGTGGTGCGAGGGGTTTATGAAATTATGGTGGGGCAGAAATGCTCCACAAGCAGGAAAGTCAGAGATAGTGGTTGCTCTGCAGTATGATCATGGAAGCCTCACTGTGCACATACCGCGTGGCTGGATCACCATGGATCTGGGGGAGGAAGCCTGGGAAGCAGCCATTGTGCATTAAGGGTATGTCTACACAGCAAAAACAAACAAACAAACAAACAAAAAAACCAACAAACAAACTGACCCCAACCAAACCCAAAACTCACAGCCTCAAGTCTCAGAGCCTGGGTCAACTAACTGGGCTCACAGGGCTCATGCTATGGGGCTAAAAATAGCAATACAGATGTTACTGCTTGGGCTGGTGCCCAGGGTCTGAAACCTGGAAAGGGGGGAAAGGTGGCAGAGCCTAGGCTCCAGTCAGAGTGGGAATGTCTACACTGCTATTTTTAGCCCCATAGCCCCATGAGCCTGAGTCAGTTGACCTGGACTTGAGACTTGTTATCCCCATTATTAATAGTATTCTTTTTTGGAGCATAGATGTACCCTAAAGGTGGGATTTTCTATAGCCCTCAGCATTATCTAACGCTGCTCTCATTAAAATCAATAGTAAAATGCCCATTGACTTTAACAGGCTCAAAGCAGGGAGGGATAGCTCAGTGGTTTGAGCATTGGCCTGCTAAACCCACGGTTGTGAGTTCAATCGTTGAGGGGGCCATTTAGGGATCTGGGGCAAAAATTGGGGATTGGTCCTGCTTTGAGCAGGGGGTTGGACTAGATGATCTCCTGAGGTCCCTTCCAACCCTGATATTCTATGATTACTATGAAAGTTGGGCAAAGGCTGAGCACTTTTGAAAATCCCACCCTAAACACTTCCCTCACACACGGTGTTATTTCCAGTGGCAGGTAATGCTGCTGATGCGCAGACCTGTGCTCTAACTCCTAGGCAATGAGTTAACTACAGTGTTTGTAGCCAACCTCATTGGTTTCCTGGGCCAACTAGTGGCTTGTAGCTGGTCCTCCTTCTGAACAATTCTTAAATGACATTCATTCTGTGGGAAGGACAGTTTTTCAAAACAGTTGAGACCGTACCGCATTACCAGGTAGCTGAGAAATTCTGAATGAGTTTTATATTTATATGTGAGGTCCTTTTCTTTAATGCAAATAGTTCACGTGCTGAGTGGGAAATGCGGGTTTTACACAGCTTGGAGACCAACCTGCCCTAACGTGTATTGTATAAATTAGTCTGTATTTCTTCAAATAAGTATATCACAACACAATGGATCACCCCACATCTATCTCCACTGCAGAGCCTACAGTTCTAAAGCTCATGAAAAGTTCTTGCATAGCATAAAGTACATGGGGGGCCCAGAAATAGCAGAAAGAAGGGGATGGTTTTTCAGCATGGATCACCTTGAGGCACATCTTCCTTTCCCATTTGTAAAAGCCTGAAATTATTTACTCCAGAATGTGTGTAGGAAAGTGATATTACCCAAATAGCTGATCCTGTCTTCTTTCTGATCTGTCCTGTCTCAAAAGTTTAAAGTTCCCCATCTATATCAGTGATTTACACGCCACCCACTTCCATCCCATAAACCCACCTAGTACCAAGAGAACTCTGGAACGTAACATAATAAGAATTCAGCTGAACAATGGCCACCTGTTTCTGGTGGAAGTTCCAGAGGTGGGTTTAACAAGTAGTAAGGAACTGCCTCATCTTTGTGGACAAACGTCGACAAACAGATGCATTACCGCTATGTTAGACCAGAAAACTATCAGTCTTTAATCAGAAATCACACAAAGAATTCCATAACAGTATCAGTTTCAACCACTGGAGGCTCAGATCAGTTAATAATAAAATAAATAATAATAAAAGTTCATGCACATATATTTGCCTAGCACTTATAAGTATCTGGGTGTCCAAATATGTATCATGTTAATACTGATACATATATGGTGCACATTTGGCACCATGATTTCAGGCTCCATCTACTGAAAATATGGGTCCTTTATCATCCATGGTTGATTTAAACTTGTCCCCAGCAAACAGCACAAAATCCTTTAGAAAACCCTAAACAGTCAGGTAATTAAACTGTAGATACCCAAAGAGAGAGCTGGAAACTGCAGACTAACAACAAACCGTAAAAGATACAAGGTACAAGACTGAGAGCACAGGAGACTGTTTACACACAGAATAGGTGCAGCATACATAATTGTTGTGCAGGCTTCCACATGCAGCCCCTGTCAACGTGCTTCAAGCTTAACTATAGGGACCAGCTCTTGAGTTGAGAGATTAGTTCAGTCTCTGTTCTCTCCACTGAGATTACTAAATAGATAGCCAATTATGATGGTTGGTTTGGGGTTGTGAGCATCTGTCTATTAGGATTGGACTAAGAAAACACCAACACTTTTCACATCAAACAGTTGTCAGCTGGTAAGAATTTTCAGTAGCTATGGACCTGGGCTGAATTCAAATTAGTGACCTAGATGTGAAAGTCTGTGTATCCTATTACAAATCTGTTGAGCCATCCTGTTGCCTGAAACTATGGATTTAGTGACCCAGAACTAAATTAAATAGAAGCAGTACAATGAATGTCAGATTTACACTCACTCATCCAAACATATTATGATATTACAGCACCACAGAGAGATGTTCTGTTGTTGAGATAACTGTGACTGTTTAGTTACTGGATTGTTCTTAGAGGACTTACTATCCTACTTCTGGAAAAATTACCAGGATTTTAGAAGTGAAAGAAGTAATTACAAGAATGAGAATTATTTTTATTTAACTCTGGATTGAAAGGCAAGAGACCTTAAAACATGCAGAAGTGTTTCAATGTTAGTGTTAAAGGATGTGTTTGCCTTAGTTAACAGTGCACAGAAATGCACTTACATGGCAGTGTCAAGCAGGCATTACATAGCTTTTAAAAAACCCAAATAGCATAATAGCACAGCGTGGAACCGGTTGGACTTTCTGGTTAGCTTACTTTTTCTTCTTAAATACTTGATGGCACACCTGGTCTTCACATGTCAGCTCCTACAGCATTAAAACAATTGGTAAGTATATATTATTCTGAGCTATATTTCCCATCTACAGCACCCCCTTTGAAAAATCACTGTAAGACCAGCTGAACCACAACATCAAGAAGAGTGTTGCTTATTTAAAAAAAGCAGTATGTTCTATGAAGCCCTAATTAGCTGACATGCATTGCAGGTTGTGATAATTAGATTTTGACACTTGAATTGAGTTTTAAAAAGTATAAAAATGAAAAATGCATTGAAATGGCTCTGTAATGGTGTGGCTTTGCATACTCTATTATCAAAACAACATACTATAATTTATTAGAAGCACTGAAGCAACAAGGGAATTACAAAAAGAGGGTGGAGGGAAGTCTTAGAAAGGATGGGTACAAGGCCAATAGTGTTTCAATAGACTCATGCACCAGCCCACTAGGTCCTCCTGTTTCCAGAGATCTCAGTTTGAATCCTGGTGCCAATAATGAGAACTTTCATTAATGGAATTATTGGCAAATTTTGAATTTATATTATAATAGGGTAGTAGAAGTCTGTCTGTCAGCTGGGTGACAATGGTTTCTGCTTAGATTGAAGAAAACAATAGTATTTTTTTATTAATCTGATTGACCTTCCAATGGTAGTTAGATGGCCATCACAACCATCCAGAATGTAAAATGTGGCTTATATAACCGCACAAAATTAATTCTAACAAGAAAAGACTTCAAGGCAGATCCTCAGCTGGTGCAAGTTTTCATTGCTTCACTTCAGTCAATGGAGCGGTGCCAATTTCCACCAGCTGAGGATCTGGCTGTTCATGTGATAAATAGAGGAGACATGCTAAAAAGAAAATATTAATGCATACTGTCCATCAAATAGATAACTCTGAGCTCTGTATTATAGCCAGCAATCCAGTTCTAGGGTGAAGAAATTCATATTCTGATAGGCAAAATAATTCCTAACTATCTATACAGATCCAAATTTGGTGAAGTTAGTATTAAACTACTCACTAAAAGCTGTGTGATTCTGCCTGTTACTGTCTCTTTCTGAGCCCCTAACATCCAGCATTACCATGCACAATTTACCGATTGTTCTTCTTGGGACTCCAGCGTTCCTCCATATGCTCTCATTTCTCTTTCCAGATGTCATTGACTGCTTTATTTTCTTTACAGGCCCATATGGCATCTCTACGGCTTGCTGCATTTCTCTTTGCATCCCCGTTTACTAACTCAACTGTTTGACATTTTTTTTTTTTTTTTTTTTTGCGGGGCGGGAGCGGGAGTGGGAGCAGTAGCACAAGATAACTACACTATAGATTGCTCACTAGCTTTCCCTGTGTATTCTGGGAGAGTTTTTTCTCATCTGGATAACTGCATAGTTCTTGCTAGAACTCATTTTTTGGAATGACAAAAAAATATTTTTCTTACAGGTTTTATTCAGCACATAAACACTGTGGTTTATTTTTAGTATTTACTCAAAATGCGGAAGGAATTGGATGTGCTATGTAACTGGAAGGGCTGCAGTGCAGTGAACTGGACCAAAAGTCACTGTAGGTTTGTGGTTTATTTAGGAAGTAGGTGGAGACAAATTAAACAGCCGCGGTTCTGGTAGAAAGGGGTTTTTAGAGTTTAGGTATCAGAGCTGTGTGAGTAAAATGAAAAAAATCCTTGGAACTATAGTAACTATACTATTCCACAGTCTCTGTTACATTCTATAGTTGAAAGTCAGCTCTTACCAAATGCAGTCTCTCCCCTTCAATCCAATGTGTCCAGCCTCTGTTTTTCTTCTCTCCCTTCTGGACACATACTAATTTATCACCATCCCAAATCACGAGCGTCTGCAGCGATCAAAGGATTAAATCCAGTAAGTTAACTAGGGATTTTGGAAAACATCGAAATACACCAGAACTAACAATGAGGTAGCATAACTGCAGTGTGTGATCAGAAAATCCCACCTGCTTGTCTGAAGACACTAGTGGCCCAAATGCCACTTAGTATAAAGTTCTTTATGTTGTCACCTTGTAATTATTTCTTCAGATACCATGATACAGACCATATGTGTGCAAAGGAAGGGGAATGAGTTAATTGAATTTCTGATGCTGTTTATAATCTTTTTTTATTAATGCTTTCATATAGCGAGAAAAGAAAAATACAGTTTTCATATGCAGTGCTATTCTATAAAGTGCAATAACTGGAATGCTATGGATCATAGTGACTAGTGCAGCATTAACACCGCCTCTGTCTGTACATAAAACAGACAGACAGAGAAAAAGTATGTAAATGACACTTGGTACAACACAGTTATAGTTTATTTTATAGCATCCTTCAGGCGCTGTAACCAAGAGCTTTAAAGCCAGAGCAGTCATATGTTTTCACAATGAAATTTAAACTGAGTATTTCGTTAAAGGGAGAGAATGGAGGCATGGCTTGGCTGCTGGTACCACTCCCTATCATGCTGACAAATATTGTCTCATTGATGGGGGTGTATAAGGAAACAATCTATTGTCTTGTTTTATATTTAGAGCATAGGCTCTTTGGGGCAGGGACAGTCTTGTTGTTCTGTACATCACCTAGCACAATGGGGTCCTCGTCCAGGCCTGGGGCTCCTAGGTACTATGATGATACAAAAAAATAATCAATGAGTTCCAGGTAGAATGCGCACCAGAGGCAGGGGTGAATGAATGGCCTAAGCCTCCTCCACCTCCCACAGTGCAGAAGGGGTAGAGACAAGCCAAAACTGGAGAAGTGGAAAGTGTTGTGCATGTAGTTGGAGAGAGAAGAGGAAATGAATCCAGAAGCAGAGTTCTGGAAAAATCAAGGGCAATTTTAAATTAGAACTGGAGACTAATAGGAAACCAGTGAACGTGACTCTCCACAATCTCTAGATTTAGGGAAAGAGAGAAAATGGCATATCCACAGCATTCTGGACTCTCTAAAGTTGAGAGAGGGATTTAGGGAGACTGTGAAGATGGAACATCATTCGTCAAAACAGGAAATGATTAAGACATGACTAAAATTACAGCACAGTACAGTCAGAATCAAGATAAGGATAATGTCGCCTAAGACTAGCAATAAAGTTTTCTCCACTACACAACAATTTATACAGGGGAAATGATATCAGGTAGCAATCATTTAGATAAGAGATCAGGTGGAATTATAATGTTGCAACAAGGAAGTCCAACTTGTCCCAAGATAAGAGGAGAAAAATAAGGTTACAGAGAGTTCAGTGAAGACAATTTTGTTCACAGATGAGATTGCTGATGGCTTTGACACAGGGGAAGGAGAGTGGGGAAGGTTATAGATGGACCAGGTTATAGATGGATCAGTGGAGACTTGTGTGCATTGTTTTAAAGCAGTAAAGCTGTTTAGTACCTCACCATGCTCACTGTAGAAAGGGCTGGGGAGAAGTGATAAAGGTTAAAGCAGGGGATTTGGAAGCCTAGAAAGGACATTATAAGCCTGATTATTCTCTGACTTACAGTGTTGTGAATCAGAAGTAACTCCAGAAGAGCTACCTCACGTGAAACTGGGGCAAGTGAGAACAAAAGCATGCCTATGGCTCAAAAAATGCCTTCAGTTAAACCTGTGCAGCTCCTCTGGGGGATTCCATGAACGCAGATAAGGACAGGATTAATCTCTATATGCTGCCTACTTCCTCTGTGAGGACTAATGAGACAAAGTGGGTCTTGCTGTCAGTAAGCTTTGAGCTGTGCGACCATCTCTCCAGAGGCTGACAGCAGGATCTGAGTTCAGAGATTAAAGCTGTTTACTGGGATAAGTTGATGATGCAGAAGTAGGTGTAAGGTCAGAGAGGAGCAAGTTAGCCAAGAGCTGAGGAAGAGGGTAGAACTGGTTACCAGCTGAAGAGCTGGCATGGATAGGATCAACAAATGATAACAGAAAGAGAGGTGAGTGGTTGGGATAAGTTAATGATGCAGAAGTAGGTGTAAGGTCAGAGAGCAGCAAGTTAGCCAAGAGCTGAGGAAGAGGGTAGAACTGGTTACCAGCTGAAGAGTTGGCATTGATAGGATCAACAAATGATAACAGAAAGAGAGGTGAGTGGCTGTTTGGGGCAGGTTTTCAAAGGTCCTTTGCATTGTTGAAAGTCTCTGTTACATGTTTTCAGGGGATGTTAGGGGAATAAAACTGATGGCAGTATTGGTAGAGGAAAGCAAGGGTGTGTTCAGTAAATGAATACACCAAATTGTTCAGGCCATGATCCCTTAAGAGGTCTTTTCGCGGAACTCCCACTGACTTCCATGGGAATTCCACATGTAGAGGGCTTACAGGAACAGACTCAGATAGAACTGGCAATTTTAAAATAATGTGGAGGGGAAAAAAGTCTTAGTAGTTTTAAAGTGCAACTTCAGCAGCAGCTAAATTATAAGTGACAAAATATACTTCCTCTCTTTACTTTTAAATATAGAACACTACAAAGAGGTTTATCATAGAATGACAGGAAAGATTCCTTGCTAGAAAAAATGTAATGAGTTATTGCCCTCACAAATCTGGGAAACCTTCCTGATTTGCCTATAAAATAAATATTTGCAATGTGAAAGAAAAATGCAAATTACCTGCACTTTAGAGACAAACATTCTCCAATATCTGTAAATTGCTTTCCATTATTTTTAGTCAGGAAATTTACAGAACTGCTTGCCCTGTTTTTAACTGCAGTGTACATGGAAATCAAATACTAAGTGTATACCTGCACAACTCGGTTGTCAAGCCCCTTGGTGTATTCTTCAAATGCCACTCCCACAGAGTAATTCAGTTCATAGTTTCTTAAAGTGCTCAGTGTTTTTGTCTTAAAATTGACTCCATCTTGAATAATTTCTTTCGTTTGTTTCAAGTGTCCTGCAATCTTACGAGTGGCAAAATCAATGCCTATCAACAAACAAAACAGAAGTGTATGATATACCTAGCCAAATTCCAACTTCTGGTACAAAGATGCAAAAGATACTTTTATATATACTCCAAAACTATGAAAACTACACTATGAAAAGCATTTGCACATATAATCCTCTCAATTACAGGTAAAACAAGGTGGAGTAACTCTCTTCTAGAATTGGCTGACATTTCTCACTTGAAACTTTTTTTTAATGACAAAAAAGGTCTTTTTTTTAATGAAAAATTGAGGAAAGTTTGTGTTTTTTCAAAAAGTGTTCTAATTTTTTGATGAGAAGCCCGTTTTTTTTCAGTTTTGGGTATTTTTCCACCTTCATATACCCCTCTTCTTTTTTCAGTGACAAAATGAAGGGCAAGGGGAGGCACGAAGTGGGAGAAAAACTGAAAATCTCCAAGATTTTCCATATTCATGTTTTTGGAAAAAATAAAATTTCCACTGCTTTCGGTGAAAATTTTCAAGAAAACAGTACCGCTCCAGTACTACTCTTTGACCAGGTCTCCTCACATCTATAGAAGGATCTCAGAATGGGTGCAGTAGATATGCAGTAGATGTGTCTGATCCAGTGAATTTTGGCATGTATCTTTTATTTCACCATAATCACAGATTATTGTTTGGGACTGTGTGTAATATGTGGAACTGATTGCATTTATATTGACACTGGGACTATACTGCATGTGATTTAACAGCCATCTGTAAAAGCCATTATCCCCCTTATTGTAAAGTAGTTTGAATCAGAATCATATTAATTAGGAAACCCTTTGCAGAAATGATGCTTGCATGTAAATAAGTAAACAAATAAGAGCTATATTCGCTAATTGTCCCTAGGAAAGAATGTTAGAAACAAAAATCAAAGTTGGTCAGACTTTAAAGGACAAAAATGGATAGAAAAAGATTATTTTGCAGCTTCCATATGGGTAAAGGATGGAAAGTTAAAAACAAAAAGGCAAATAGCCAAAGAGTACTGCATTTGACGCCCTCTTTAATATTCAGTCAGCATTTTGTGCCTGATCCCCTTTACCATTCCGTACTCTGTTCGTGATGAAAACTAACATAATATAAACAACTATTTGCAACTGAATGCCCTGAAAGATATGTCAAATATATTACCATCATGACACAATTTACTCTAGACAATACACTTAATGCCAGCTGCATTGCCAGGTACAATAAATATCTGACCATTTGGCAGTGAATCTTGTTATGGTGTTATATGCAAATGAAATAATCTAACATGTTTCTCTCAGAGACTGAAAAATAGTGTGGCTTGTTAACCATCCTTGAGCTTTTTCACATACAAATTAATCATTTTCGTCTCGGCACAACCTTGTACAAATGGAGCCCATTTTCTTTTGGTGGATTGATTATGCTACTGCTAAGGCAGTAATTGAATTGAGTGAAAGGACTGGCTGGAAAACAAAACAAAAAATGTTACTTTAACATAGGAAATGATGTTCATATTCAAGTATTTATACTCAAGGGTTCTCAAGTATATTTTTTCTGTTGCTGTGGATTAAAGGTATCTCTGGGTCTGATTTACAGCCAGGTAACAAAGTTTAGGTCTCTCGGAGGAAAGAAGTCTAATTTTCCAAAGGAATGCTATTTCTGACTAATCTATTAATCTTGCACTACTGCAGAAAATCAGGGGAGGTTTTATTAAACACATTTTGAACACATAACACATTTTGAACAATACAAGCAATAAAGATGAAACATGGTTCTATTAGATTAGATTGAAATACTTTGTAACATGCTTATGAAAAAGTTAAAGTTTCTGGCTTAAAGGGCAAAATGATTTGTTAATTAAAGTATATGAATGCATATGTAGCAATTATAAGGATGAATGAACCTCAAAAAGTTCAGCTTCATTGTGCTTTGGACCTGAACTTCTTAATTCTTAGAATACCAACCAAATGTAAAATCGGGAGAAACAGAGCAGAAAAATCTCTTTTCACTATTTCCATATAATTTCTTTTTCATTGATAACACAGTAAGTGAGGGACAAATTCTCAGTACCACACACAGAAATACACATCTAGATACTGCTTTGTGGCAAATTAGGTGAGGCACTTTTCACTAGCACTGAAGTGCAGTGCATAAAACATGGCCAGAAAACCCACAGAACAAAGGGCCTGATCCAAAGCCAATTGGTGTAAACATGGCTCTCACTCTGCAACCTCACACCAAGTTTCTTAGGGGGAGGCTATCTTTAAACTCCATCAGGAGGTTCAGTAGGCACATCTCCAGTGGAGGCAGTACAGGAGATGTAATGAATCAGCCTGTCTCCCAGGCAAAATGTCCCTGTTCCCACCTAGTCTGGGCCTGCCCATTCACTGTACTGCACCAACCGCTTCTGAGCAACCCAGCAGATCAGGAATTGTGGGTGGCTTAAATTTCTGCAAATCCTTCTTCAAGTGGGCTTCTCAGTGCTGCACCAACCGCCTCTGAGCAACCCAGCAGATCAGGAATTGTGGGTGGCTTAAATTTCTGCAAATCCTTCTTCAAGTGGACTTCTCAGTGCTGGGTTCCTGTGGTCCTATTTCCACCTGAGGGGCCCAGGGGCTGAATCAAGCCCTTTATTTTATAGTCTAATGTGTCAAACACCCCAGAGAAATCCAGTAAGATAATTTTAGGATGGTTTCAGTCAGGTATCCTGTTGTCATCGCTAACTGAAATAGTCCTGAGGATGGAACGGAGATGTGACAAAAGCACTGCTATTAGTTATGACACAAAAGGAAGCAGAGAATTGGGAAGCCCATTGCTTATTGTAGCACGATCGGGATTAGAATGTTTAAAGATGAAATAATACACATCCTATGGGAGTGAGGCACCAAGCGCCTATTGAATTTCAGTCTAAATTTTAGAGGGGAAGTACCAATCTAAAGAGAGATATTAATAATATTATTACCAATTGCTGGCCTTCTTGGTAAAAGTTTTTAAGAAGAGTAGATATGAGCAGTTATGACCCAACTGACAGAATCAATACAACAATATTAGCAGATGATACCCAAGGGAGAGTTTAGGAGAGGAGAAAGGAACAGAGTGTTGAGTGACATTACAACCAGATTAAAAGACTTAGTAAAACTCTCAGTCCTGTTGGAAGAGAGACTCATACTCTTCAAGTGCATGCCTAGACTAGCCTATAAGGAAGAAGGACATTTAAACAATGAAGAGAATTTGTCAGTCACCAAGAATGACAACAATATTAGAGCTCTTTTAGCTGCTTTTCCCAACAGTACATTTGTTCAGAGATCACTTTTGAGTTGAGTGGAAAGGATTTTCCATCCCTCGTGTAGTCTTGCCAGCATCAAGCACTCAAAAGTCATGAGTCCACCCACTCCAAATAATGAGATTGGCTTATAATCATGATTTTAAAATAATAATAAATGTTGGGCTCTTTTTGTCAGCCTCCTGGTTCTGAGCCTCTGGGGTGCTCTCATTTCACATTTTCAGGCTGTCCTCTGCAAAAATGAGGGATATTTTTCCCCACCCCCCAAAAATTAAAGCTGAAATTCTCAGATCCAGTAGCTAAGACTTTAAGAAAAATACTAAATATCATGAAACTCGCATGAGTCAGACCCCTTAGATATCCATAATGTCCTATAGGGTTAAGATAGTTTTATCTGCATGCAAACTAAAACATCTGAAATTACATTTGTATTGAAAAGATCAAATATAAAATGGTCCTCAAATTAACAGAAGACAATTATCCCTTGTAAAACTTTTACACTGTCATTATAATAATTGAAGACACTAATGTGGGGAAAATAGAGTGACATTGGCATTACTAGGAGCTTGGTCTCCATTCACATTTCCAGCTCTCTTAATGTGCTGCTTGCACTAAATTAACTTTCTTTCAGTGTTCTTTTAACATCTAAATAAGGATTCCATTTATTAATAACTTTAATTTTCTTGCTGTGGAAATATGCTCCCATAAAAATTATTAGAAGGTTCATTACTATGTAAACTTTTTACTATACCTGTTAGTTCAGTTACAGTTTTTGCTCCACTGCTATGGAGTATCTTGTTACTTGCTCGGGAAGTCACTCAATTTTATCTAGACATATTATAGCAAGTGTATGATTTTTTAATATTACTGCCAGAAACTCTTATCCCCAAAACATATCAAAGGAGTAAGACCGCTGTACTATTATTTTTTTTAAAATAGGCATGATTGATAAATAAAAGCTCTTGTCCCAATATCGTATTTTTTTCATTTACCTAAGGCAACCATGTAACCGTCGAAGTTTTCATTGGATTCCATTTCCCACGTTCCATTGTAATCAGCAGGCATGCTGGCTAAGAAGGGCAGATCAAATGCTGAGCCTGGAAGCAAGTTCTGCAGAGAGAATGTGTTATAACTGTCCTTTTTATATCTTCCTTGGATAAAGTTTATGATTTTCCATATAATAAAGTCTGAAGGTCGGAGATATAACCCGACAGAACTTTGCTTCATTAACAAAGTTCAGGAGGACAGCAGACAGGCCAGGAATGGGTTTCTGAAGCAAGAACTAACAGAGAAAGGTATTTTACAGTGACCTTTGTAAAGAACAGCAATCTCATATAGACATTCCTTTGAAACGTGCCACAATGTCAAACTGTGCAACCCAATGTAAGTTCTCTTTTTCAATTCACTTCTCCTACATACAATAAGCCCCAATTAAGAGCCTGGCCTTGCATATTTCATGCGCCCTAACTCCCATGTGAAGTTGGTGGAAGTTTTGGATGTATAATGAATGCAAGATTGGTCCATTAAAGAGGAAATCCCTATTTTTAAAAGAGAGAATATTTATGATTTTATTTTATTTTACTTCTCAACTTTATATTCCAATGTATTAAAATAGAGTTCAAAGATATTCCTGTTTTCCCTCCCCAAATGTCCCTTTTTATAGATGTCAAATGTTGGCAAATATGCATCAGGCATAAATTCACTTGAATACATTTCATTTAACTAATTGTACAAGTCACAGGGCGCCCCTCAAGCTACCCTGGGAGCAGCACTGTCTAGCCCATTTTTAAGCCTGTTTCTTTTTCATCAAGTGCATCTTTAATCCTGGATTTCCAACTGGGGCAGGATTACAGCACAGGTGTACAGCAGGAGGGGCTTTTCACAGGATTTTTCTCTCTCCCCCGCATTCTCCCTCTTTGTTTACCTCATCTTCATAGTTATATATCATCCCCATTACTAAGCCAATTACCTCATTAACCCAATAGTTGCTTCCAAGTGTTAGTAATCTCCTCCAGTAACGGTTTGGTTGATTCCAGTTAAGCCTTCAGCCTTCTCTGTGCTGCAGCAACCTCAGTGACCAGGGTACAACAACTCACACTCTGCTACAGTGAAGATATTGAGATAATCTGCAGAAAGTCCTACAAATGCAGGAAAAGGCCAAACTAATGCAGCTAGGGTGCATTTTAGGCAGTCACTTCTATTAGCCTGACTTTTGGTGCTTTGGGTTAGACTCTTTCAGAGTCAGATCAAAAGTCTGTTTTTCAATTTTGAACCTCACAAGATGCACCTACTCAGAACAGAAGACAGACTGTACAATTTTTACTCCATAGCAGGGGCAGGGAGGATCACAATGAGTCATGGAAGTGGGGTGGGAGGAGGTATTGTTTCATATTCTCTGTGTGTATATAAAGTCTGCTGCAGTTTCCACGGTATGCATCCGATGAAGTGAGCTGTAGCTCACGAAAGCTCATGCTCAAATAAATTGGTTAGTCTCTAAGGTGCCACAAGTACTCCTTTTCTTTCATGGAAGTGTGTAGCTGATGGTACCTCAGCAAACCTCACAGCTGTACTCTGAAGGCACCTTGTCTTTCCAGTGAGGCCCACTGAAGGGGAGTCGCAGTCTGGTGGACAACAACAAGGCTGTCAAATCAGGACTACTGCACAGGACAGTAAAGACCTCCCTGGAGCCTGGGGAGGATGGACATAAGGAATGTGGTGTCATGCTGTCTGGAACGGCTCATGACCATGAGTGTCTACCTCAAGGCAGACTGTCAAAAGCAAGTCAGACACCCCAGTTAGTATTATTAGATTTCACCAAGCCAGTAACAAATGTGAACTCCTGTATCACTCGAACAATCTCACCATGGAAATCACAGACAGTCCCCTTAGACTCTCTAGTCTATCTTGCCACCCAGACAAACTAGACTTAGTGATACATAGTCACTAACACGAAAAATCCCACAATATTCAGGTTACTTCCAGTCCCAAGAGACCAGTCACTTACGCCAGATCAGTTGGTGCCCTAGATCTTACACCAAAGACAATGCCTGTAGCCAATCCTGTAATAAGCTATCTACAGATTTATTAACTAGGAAAAAAGAAATAAGAGAGTTATTTACAGGTTAAAGCGAGCAAACATATACACACAAATGAGTTATTATCTAAATCCTACAAGTGACAGAGTTGCAGTGATCTGTCAATTCAAAGTGTCTTTCAGGGTGGACCCAGGAAATAACCCCTGGGGAGCTTTGGCTTCAGTTCGGTGTCTCTAGCCCTGTGAGAATTCAAAGATTGAAGAGAGATGGAAAATTTTCCTGTGTCTTTATTTCCTTCATTCAGCTTCCAAGTCTGCAGAACATGATTCCTTGGATCTAGTATTGCACCGCTACAGACTAGGGATCGAATGGCTAGGCAGCAGTTCTGCGGAAAAGGACCTAGGGGTGACAGTGGACGAGAAGCTGGATATGAGTCAGCAGAGTGCCCTTATTATCAAGAAGGCCAATGGCATTTTGGGATGTATAAGTAGGGGCATAGCGAGCAGATCGAGGGACGTGATCGTCCCCCTCTATTCGGCATTGGTGAGGCCTCATCTGGAGTACTGTGTCCAGTTTTGGGCCCCACACTACAAGAAGGATGTGGATAAATTGGAGAAAGTCCAGCAAAGGGCAACAAAAATGATTAGGGGTCTGGAACACATGACTTATGAGGAGAGGCTGAGGGAACTGGGATTGTTTAGTCTGCAAAGGAGAAGAATGAGCGGGGATTTGATAGCTGCTTTCAACTACCTGAGAGGTGGTTCCAGAGAGGATGGTTCTAGACTATTCTCAGTGGTAGAAGAGGACAGGACAAGGAGTAATGGTCTCAAGTTGCAGTGGGGGAGGTTTAGGTTGGATATTAGGAAAAACTTTTTCACTAGGAGGGTGGTGAAACACTGGAATGCGTTACCTGGGTTCACAAGTTCAGACCAAACATTTTCAAAGTTATAAAGCAAAATTTACATATTTTCTTATAGCCTGAAATACTGACATGACAAGTGAGATTAATGCTTGCAGCAACTTACAAACATTCCATAGCATCTACACACTAAATACAGGCATGACTAAAACCTATTTTGAGCAAAACTAATATACAAGTCAACTGGTCTGGTTTCCAGCTACGAGTTGTCAGTTCCTAGTTAATGCCTGCAGCCTGGGCAAGAACTGGCATCTGGCCTGATGTTGTCACATATGGATTCTTCCGCCCTCCACATCCCTGATAGTTTGCGGCCTGCCAGATCTCTGTTCACTCCTAGCATCTCCCATGGGCCATCTCACTTCCATGTCTCTCCACCAATCTGTTCGTTCTCCATATCTCCTACTCCATGGCAGCCCGCTCCCTTAGTGGATGGGTGACATGAGGTTGCGAGGGGAATCACAGATATGCCGATGGCCTGGGGCAGAGGGAGTTCAATGCTTCCGTGCTGAGGCATCACTGATGGAAGGACTGTCCTAGTGCTGGTGTCTTCTGTCTATTAAGCTGCAGAGCTGTGGGGAGCTGTTGGTACACAAAGCCTCAGTGCAGAGACAGTTGCTCCCATAGCAGTGCTACCCCAGTATGGCAGGGAGCCTAGGCAGCAGTTGTTGGAGCTGAGTGTCTTCACATAAAGACAGGGCCTCACCAAGGGCTCTACATGGTGTTGCTGCCTCCAGGAGCCAAGGTAGCAGCAATGACGGAGCCCTTCAAGAGCTAATGCCTCAGTGCAGATTGGTGTCCCCTCAATAGGCCTTTTGTACAATTCACTTCTTTCCAACCTGGCTTCCCATCCACACAACTTTACACTGGGCTCACTATATCTCCCCTATTCAGCTCTCCTCACTGCATCACTCAGTTGCTGAGTTTTTAGTTAACAATTAGATTTACAAACATCAATTTTCCTTTAACAAATCTCTTTGTATATAATTTCAAAACATTTCTCTGTTTTTTTTTTTAGTTTTATTCCTTAGTTTTCATTGTGTTTATCATTTCCAGAGATGAAGCTAGTTATCAGGCAGTGGTTTAAAGGGTTTGGGCTAAACATCAAATCCTATTGGTTTTCCTCTTTCAGTAAGGGAGGACTTCCTGTTAGGGGTCAGGGGCTGGAAGGGTTAGTTTAGGCAGTTGAAGGGCAAGGGTTTAGATCATAACAATTTCTGTTATACTGTCATTTCCTGTGACATCATAGCTAGCATTGCCACTTCCTGTGATATCACAATCCCATATTTTATGTCTCTATGATTCTCTTATCTCCATCCATCAATCTCCCTGACATTTGCTAGGGTCAGTATGCTACTCAGGGGAATGCAATGCCTGTGAGAACACAGTAACTCAGGGATGGATTTACAATGTGGCTTCTCCCACCTGGGCTAGACTAATTTGGGTACTCATCACCTGAGTTAACTCAGCAGTGAAGACATATCCTTTATGACACTATCACCTGTTGGATTTTGGAATTAAGAAAGCCATACTCAGCAGCTCCACCTTGCCATGTTATCCAGGGTTCTTGCGGTTGTGTGTGCTGCAGTGGACAAGAAGCCTTGCAGTCATCAAAAAGCAATGAAAAGCAATCCAAGTTTGAAGAGACATGTGAAGTCATGAAAATTTTAAAAATAACTGCCTATGCAATGGAACTTTCTGAGAACTTAAAGTGCTTTAGTATGGACATAAGACAATTTCCTGTAATTAAAGTTTTAAATGCTTAAGGAGCTTAACACAGCTAAGGCAACTTAATTGACCTAAGGTCTTAAAGACTGATCAGTTAAGGCAACTGAAGAGGACTCAACACTCAACTTTCTCTCCTCTCTTCTTTTACTCCCTTTTTTTTAAAACAGGGAACTGTGAATGATTTCCTCTTGTCACTTGGTACCCGAACACCATGGTTACTGTCCCACTTGCCCTCTCAGGCTTCGCAGGATTCTATGACAGGGTCTCTTGCCTCAGTAGTACCCTCCTGGGGGGCTGATTTATTACAAACATAGTGCAAATAATCCATAACAAAGGTCCATCATCCCCTGTGCACGTAGTCCTTAAAATTCTACACCATCTAGTCTGTCAACACACCACATACTACACTCTCGCATCTTTCACCGTACCTGGGCTCTTCTTAAGTCCTCTCCAGCCCTTTAGCCACGACAGCCATCCCAGATCATCCAGATGAAGCGCATCACCATTCTTGCCAACACAAACTCCCCCAGCCTTTCTGCTGTCAGGTTATCATCACTAGGGGAACATCCATCTTCCCCTGTTCGATTATCCTCTCACATCCCAGACAGGCCAGCAGCTAGGTCCTTGCTGTGGTCTCCTGGCTCTCAGCTCTCTCCCGCCCTCTGGTTCTCACACTCCAGCACTCCACTACTCACCGGCCTTCAGCCTTCTTTGGCCCATCTCTCCAGTACAGAAGTCAGTTAAACCCCTCTGCTGCTTCCCTGCTTTCAGCCCTCCCCGGCCCTCAATTCAGCTCTCCATTTGGAAGTCATCAGAAACTCCCTTGCTGCCTTCAGCTCTTGTTAGCTTGGGAAGCAGAGCTGGCAAGCCTCTTCAGCTTTCCCCAGGAATCTCCTACATCTTCCTTCTCTCTGGTCCTTTACAGACTCATGTGCTGTCCTGGCCAAATTGGGAGCACCTGTTCTGGAACAGGGGTTTTGGTCCAGATTCATTTAAAGGGGTCAGCCACTGTGTGACAGGAACTTAAATACAAAAAATAACATTAATCCAATATTACGATCGAGAAATCAAGCACACAGAGAAGGAAGTTTGAAAGCAAAGATTTTCACTGTGTTGTGCATGTGTAATACTTTCTCATCCTATTTTACTTTGTTGAGAGGCAATCTTAATCTCCACAAAGGATGCTGAAAAACTGCAGATGGTTCAGACAAGAAGCACCAGAGTTATGTGAGACCTTACAATGGGAGACTTAAGGTGCTCAATTTATTTAGCATAATAAAGAGAAGGACAAGAGGGATGTTGATCATGGTTTAAGTACCTTTCTGGTGAGAAGATTCCTGACACTAGGGGGCCTTTTAATCTAGCAGACAAAGGCCTGAAAAGATCCAATGGCTGGAAGCTGAGGTTAGATAAATTCAAATTGAAATATTAGACATAGATTCTTAACTGTGAGTGTAATTAATCACTGGAACAGCTTATCAAGGAAATTGGTAAATTCATCATTGCTTGAAGCCTTTAAGTGGAGATTGGATATATTTCTAAAAGATATGTTCTAATTCATAGACAGGATATTGCACTTAAGTAGTAGGGAAGAATAATTTCTTCCAGTGCAGAATTTATTGGGTGAAATTTGATAGCCTGTGTTATGCAGGAGGTCAGACTAGATAATGGTCTCTCTGGCCTTAAGCTCTGATTCTCTGTTGATATTTTAAAATAAATTTAATGAAATATACAGGGTGTTTAACAAGGACAAGTTTTATGCTGCAGGATAAGTTTTAAACTGAATTTCTTTCCTTTGTCTACTCCCTTTCTCAGCCTCCACACTGTATTAATGAATATATACATTTTACTTATATAATACACACAAAAAGTAGGTTAAAAGAACAGGTTGCAAAGTCAAGCACTCAGAAGTTAGTCTGAATTCTGGCATTTCCTATCTGTACAACCTAAATTCATCCCCCTGATGCATAGGGTATGATACAATCTTTAATTACATGATCACATATAATTTCCTCCCCCCCCCCCCCCCCCGGGCTCCCATTCCCAGTCTCTTCCCCCTCACCCCACATATACATTCACATTCCCATGCTCCTTGCCCAGCCAGTACCACTTTCCCATCCTGGCTCCTCATCCAACCTGTCTCCCCTCCCCCTGGCATCCAGTCATTCTCCCCACATCCCCAGCTCCTAGTCTCCCTCTGTTAGGTACAAGAAATAAAAAAAAATGGAATGGCAGCAGGGAGCCCCCTAACAATATATGAGCTCACAGTCCTCTATTGCAACACCAGCATCTGTCAGCTGGTTGGCAGCCACCCTCTATTATGTAACCTCCCTTCCTACCCTATGATGGAATAATGCACATGGAAGCAGACGTATATAAACCAAACAAGGTGTGTTTATTTAGGGGAAACTGAGGTACATAAATGGGAATGGAAAGATGCATAAACATTAACTAAAACTTATTTGCTTTACAGGTACAGTAACTCAGTGAATGTGTGGCCTGAAGCCAAGGCCCAAACTAGTCCCACGTGGAGTATAAGGTAAGTATAACGTAAAATATCACCCTTCTGATGGTTACTCAGGACCTCTATCCTTTGGCTTGTACAGAGCCTCAGGAGAGGAACGCTGAGGTGATCCTTCGCTGACTTATCCTTCTCACCGGCTCCTGATGACACAGAGGCAGGTTCCCGAAATGGCAGCTGGGCGCTCACAGGCGGATAACAACGACGGATGGTGACTATTGTAGATGGTAATGGCTGTGGATGAGCACTGTCCAGAGTCTCGATGCCCTGTGGAAGCAAAACCTGCACACCTGCCTCTCGGATGAGCAGCCCCTAACTGAGGTAACTGCCGGCCTTATATAGATTCTATGGCACCAAACCGCTTAGGGAAGCCCTGTAGAATCCCCGGTTAAATCCAGTCCAGACTGGTACTTGTTTACCACTTGCGCCGCTACTGACCATTAAAAAGGGCGGGAAACACTCCAACTTCCCTTCTAATCACATGACCAAATTCTCCATGTTGGGTCACAAAATGGATTTCATAATGATATGAACAATACAAACACAAACTTTAGGAATTTGCCCCTAACACCTCCTCGGGCTGTTCATCCAATCTCATTCTCCTGCCTCTACCCCTACACTGACCTTGGCGCCCATTCTCCTTGCTCAGCCAGTCACTGTGCGTATGATGTATGTGCAGTCTGGTCAGTGGTAAGAGCTGTGAGGGGATGGAGCATGCTCTGTGAGGATGGAATCTTTGGAGATTTTTAACTGCTAAATTCTAAATTACTACTGAGCATGTGTGAGCTGAGATTTTTCAAAGGTTTATAGCTTGGCTGTTAGCATTTCGCAAAGTTATAAGCAACTTACAACAGGGCCTTATAATGGAAAGTGTTGGGCAGTCTTAGCAATAGGCAGTGCTACCATCCCTGCCTATAATAGATTTACCTCTCTATAGGGAAAAGGGTATATTCATGGGTGAACAGGATGCTTTGCAATTCATTGTCTAATGGCTAGTTTTTCAGGTCAGACCTGCAGGATTCCTGTGCAATATTCTTTTCAAACCATTCTGGGGACTCGTGTTTTAGTGCAGAGAGAAGGCAACTATCGGAAAGAAACTTCCACCTCCTTTGTGCCTTTGCACAAGTGTCAGGGACAATCACAATTCCTGTGGTTGGGAAGCATGGGGACTGCACACACCATGCTTGCCCAGAGATACACATCACCCCAAAGTGGGAAGGACGGAGGCAAGGCCTTGGCCCTGTTGTCTCTACACCAACCCATGGTATGCCAGGGGAATAGACTGAACCATCCAATATAGTGGTGCAAAATGCACAAGTCATTTGCCCTAGGGAGCTTTAGGGATGAATTCCTGGCAGGGGATGATTCAGCAGAGCTCCTTGAGGAACAATCCTTTGCTGAGCCCCTCCGGGATGACATGGTTATGCATGGCTCCCTATTTAAGGCAGTGCTAAATGGCACAATCCTGTGTATTAATGTACTTCCTAACAAAGTAGCTTTTCTTATGACTACAACACCAGCAAGAACAGTTTTGCACCTTTGTGCTTTGAAATGAAAGAAAGACTTTGTACCTTTTCATTCAGAGCAGCTAGCGGGAGTGCTGAGTAAACACAGCTCCAGATTCATTTAAAAATCCCTAGTGATCTCTAGCTTGTGGAGGTCTCCAAACGTAATATTACCTTCTTTTAGTGCAGCACAGGCACATACAAAAAGAAAGCACTGGCACAAAATGTAGATGTCAGAAGATCTCTGATGATTAATATTAATATAGCACAACCAAAGTGAAGAGCTTCATTTTGTCTGCAAGATAGGAGGTTGTTAAGAGAGTGATTGATAATTAGAGCAAAATTGCACTGTAACTTTTGACCAGTTGCTTATTTGTTATCTGTCTATATCTGTTTGTGTTGCCTTTCAAATTGTAAAGCTTCAGGGCAGGAAACTGTCTTCCCCTCTGTACAGTGTCTAGCACAATGGGCCCTGATCTTGGTTGGAGTCCTGAGACACTACTGTGATAAACATAATATTAATATCCTTTTATAAAAAGATGAGGGCAGAAAATGTCTTTAAGCTCTGGATCCATTTTCAGTGACAGATGTGTAAATCTGGAGAAACTACTTTGAAGTCAATGGAGTTACAAAGGTTTGACCTAGAGAAGAATTTGGCTCTGCACCTTCACATGGGGAATGGTGAGCATTTAAGAAACATATAAGGTTAAGTGTCTACAGTCACCTTCTAAAATCAGAGCACATTCCACAAGACAGAGAGACCAGCTTCATGGACAGAGAATTGAAGTAATTTACTATATCTTTGGAAGGCATTCTGGCAGATGACAGAGTGGGTAGAGCTAAGTCACATGAGCCAGTGATTGCTGATTCTTCCGATCTGCCTACTGCTTAATAAAGAATAGAAGAGGCCATTTGAAGGTAGCTGGACTTAGTAAAATTCAAAGAAAATAAACGATCAGATAAGAAGATATTTTTCTTTTTCTCACAAGGACGTGAATTGTAGCACAGATGTTTACAATGAGGTTTCTGTTTGTCGGATCCTTAATATTACTTAAATAGCATTTTTATAAATTCCATTGTAGGAACTCCCTAAGCATGTCTTTATTTACCCAACAATCTGTAACAGCTCCTTAGGTAAATATGTAATTCAGAAATAAACAGTGACAACTGCTTCATGCAGGTTCTGTTAACACAATATTATTTCAAGCCCCACATGGAAAATTTTTAGTTTGCTGGTCATTGTTCCAGTAGCCTTGTGATGGTCTGTTGGGTCAGTGCTCCGCCAACTAGAATCATCTGTCCCTGGTGACATTGTGGATTAAATAATCATGCTAATAACTCATTCCCAAATGAAAATAGCTCCCGTTGCTTTATATACATACTCTCCATATGGCAAAGTTAATTTAATTTCTGAACTGACAATATGCCATTGTGGAAATTAAGGGAAAAGTGCCCAGTGCTGTTTGTTGTTTTAATTCCAGTGTTCCTTCCTCAAAAGGAACTCCAGCTGAAGTCAATGGGGATTTATGTGTGGCAGGACTACAACAATGGGCCACGTTGATTCTTTTTCTGGTTTTCCAGTATTTAAAAACAATTGTTTCTGAGCTAACAATTGTTTCTGTGTCAAGTTTCAGCCAAGAGCAAAGTTTTACTGCTGAGTTATAAGACCCAGTAAACAAGGCAATACCATGTGAAGTCAGAAAGACCCTTCATTTTTAAGGTTTAAATTGCCTTCCTATTCTGTATTTGTGTATACATACGAAGAAACAAAGAGGGTTTGCTTGGCCTCTAATGAAAGCCCTTTCCTGTAAAACAAAATTGATTGGTAATTGTGTGAAATAAAATAGATGTATATTGAAGGGCTCATGGAAGCTGCCAGATTGAAAACTGAGATTCAAGTCTTCTTTCTACAGAACCAATGGTCATAGAAACTACCCCATATGCTGCCCAGCCATTTCTGGCACTATATCTCAGACTTGCCCTGCGCAAGGATCCCGTATCACAGTAAGAAGGGTATTTAGTTTCCTTGCTCTTCAGAAGGACTCATTTCCCCATTTTGTTTGGGTAGATTGTGCTGTAGGCACTGTTGGGTGCATTGGAGGGGTACAGAGCAGCTGGAACCAGACAGAATTCTTCCTATAGATTCCCAGGCAGTACACAACCACTACACCACCCTTGGAGATGGTGTAGCATGCTCCCAATCCTTAGCATGCCCTTTGATTTCCCTTTTTAATCATTTAGCATGCCCAGGGACCTCCGGAGGGAGCATTCCTGTGCTCTCCAGTGGAATCTGACAAGCCCGAATGCTCTTTTTGCTCTACCCCCAAGACTCTGGCCCTTCGTCATTTTGTCGTCATTTAACAGTATACAATTATAGTAGAATCACATCTTGGCAACTGGGAGGAAGCCAGTTCATGGGAGAGTGAAGGGAAGGGGGATGCTGGCATCAGGGGATGGGATGGAAGGAGGGATCTAGCCACTGGGAGGAGGAATCTGCCCACCAGTGGGAGGGAAGGTGGGAGAGAAATGCACAGCGGGAAGGAGCTTCAAAAGGGACATAGCAAACCTAAACTGGTCAGCCCCCACCACAAATGGAACTGGCCACTGTCGGTTTTCCTAATTCGTACTGTTTATTGTCAAACCAAAAACAAATGAAAGTAGCTCATATCAACTCTGCTCTGGAGATTCTTTGAGCTAAGTCATCCTGGCTTCAGAATGAGAGAACAGAAAGATTGGAGAGCTTGGGGAATTGGTAACAAGATCTGACGTCTTTTACCTTTATTTTAGGTTACTGGTTCAAATCTGGCTGCTGTCGCTAGAGAATCATGTATGTGGCTGTTGGCTGAACTGCCCAGTGGTTTGTGAAGTGACTTGTACCTAGCTGTGCATGAAAACAAAATCAGCAATATCAACATAGTGGCTTTCAGCACAGACCCCAAGTAGCCTGGAGAATTAATTATATTCATTCCCCAAGAGGTGATCCCTCCAGGACAGTTCTGCAGTGCACTGGCAGACCTCTACAGAGTAGATTTCATTGCCAGCACTGTGCTGGACATGCTCTATAGTGAGGGGATTTGCACTTCAATTTTATCAGTCTGGCACATTTCACAAGCACTTAAATTTACTTTAAATGAAAATACATAAAAATCCATTTTAAATAAATCTTTAAAAAATAAAATAGTTGGCTTTTTCCTCATCTGATCAATGACACTGTGTCCTCAGTCAATTTCTTGCCATCTTTTCCCATCCCTTTTAATTCTATTCTTGCTGATTTCAAACATAGGTATCATAAAAATCTCGACCCAACTGTAGCCAAGAGAAGTTTCGCAACTGACTTCTCTGGGACCAGAATTTTCCCTACTAAGCATTCTGTATTGTCTGAATTCCCCTTATGAGTTGTGCATTAATATCTATATGTCTAATCTATAACTTAATTGTATTTATTGTGTGACAAAGTTTTCTAACTGCCATTGCCAGTTCTTATCTTCATCAGATAAAGGTTACATTATTCAGACTTTGAACTGGAGGACTGATTGATGGATTTTGAATGGAAAGGTTTCCTAGAAGGCAATGTGGGTTTGTTTTCCCTGTGACAAGCATAATTTAACTAAAAGAATATATATCCCACTTAGCCTGTTCATGCCTGACCACCCTAAGTGCCATAATGTCATTTATTACAGGCTCATCCATTAAGAGAACATCTTAAAGAACTGATTTTGTCAAATAAAAACAGAAATGGGTCTTCTTTAACTCAACTGGAAATCACTTTAATGGGGCTCTCTCAAATATCCTAGACCTTACCCTTTCATGTAATTTATCATTGTTATAATCTGATGAGGAAAATTCTCCACGCTCTAAATATTTTCTTGTTTTAAAATCTATAAGCCCAAAAGTAGAAAAAGTCACACCACCTTCAGTAATGCCCGTTACTGTACAGGCAACAAATAAACCCAGTGTTTTCCCCTATAGAAAAAGCCAACAAATATTCTTAATGAGAGTTTTATTCACACAGGGTCAGTACCTCAGGGCTGCTCTAAATTGGGTGCAACTGCAGCAGCTCTCAAGTGATTGCTGGAGCACAGTAGTACTCTCCCTAAACTTCTCCTCAGCTAGGTTCCTAGCCATGGCTTCTGTGCTGGGGCCTGTGAGGTGGGTTGTATTGGGTTTTTGCCAGTTCTGGGGACACAAGTGCTGACTTTTGTTTTTGCCAGTCAGTGCTCCACTGTCGCTCCATTCCAAGGCCAATCTAAATTTTCTTGCTCCTAATCACTATGACCACAATTATGAGCAATATTTTACTTATAAAAAAAAAGTACTTGTCCAAGGTGACTGGGAAAGTAGAACCACGCAAGTCTGTCAACAAACAAGCAAGTAAAAAATAGCAATCTCCTACAAAAATCCTAAATACAAGTTCTTGACAGGTTTCCTTTTCAAAACTTACCCTTAGTTAATTAACAAAGTTCAAAACTATAGCATGAAAGTCTGGTCTTCGCCTACTAAGGGCAGGGGTGAAAGTAAGTCTAGGGACTTATCGGTATGGGGCTGGGCTGGGGCCAGCTCTGGCCCCCGAAAAGAGCAGGGCCTCAGGTGGAAGGGGCGGGGCTGGAGGAGGTCAGAGCCAGCCCCGGCCCATCCTGTACCGGCAAGTGCCTCCTTCCCCGTCCCCAGGGTAACAGCGGCAGCCAGGGGCTCTGGCAGTGGTTTAAAGGGCCCTGGGCGGTAGCGGCGACCGGAGCCCTGAGCCCTTTAAATAGTCCCCGGAGCCCCGCCGCTGCTTCCCCAGGGCTCCGGGGATGGAGCTCTGGCCGCCACTACTGCCCCGGGACCTTTAAGGGACCTTTACATCATCCCCGGAGCCAGCCGGAGCCCTGGGGAAGCAGTGGCGGGGCTCCAGGGACGATTTAAAGGGCTCAGCCGCCGCTACTGCCCCGGGCCCTTTAAATCGCCACCCCAGCCCTGCCTCTGCTACCCCAGGGCTCCTGCAGTGGGGCTCTGGCAGCAATTTAAAGGGCCGGGGGCTCCAGCCAGTGCTGGGAGCCGCAGGCCCTTTAAATTGTGCCTGGGGAAGCCGATTCACCCTGGTACGGCGCACCGGCTCTTGCCAGTACGCCATACCAGGGCATACCAGGTTTACTTTCACCTCTGACTAAGAGCTACCCATATACAGTACTAATAATGGGGGGAAGGCAATATGTATGGTCCTGAAAGAGCTCTTGTGATTGGAAGAGCTGGCAATTTTAAACAACCATTTTTTATTTATTTAAAGATCTTTTAAAAAATATGATTGCTCAACATTATGATACCAAGACATGAGTTTAGCAAGATGACCAACACGATTTGGAGTGCTAGCAGCATGGGAGTTTATTGTTGTAGTTAAGAGGCCATTGATAAACATTTAAAAGTTCTAGCTTTGGGGGCCAGGATAAGAGGGATTTCAAATTCCTGATCAGCTGTCTGAAATGTTCAGGTCCTTTTCAGAGAGACCCCGAAGAGAATGCAAGGAGCTCATTTCCAAATACATCAAATGTGAGAGCTTTTATTAGGAGTTATAAGGAATACAGAGATGGCAGTGACCTTGAGGGAGTTTCACCTTGCTCTGCAGCATAGAGTGTGGGTCATTTGCTGGGATTGTCCATGTATGTCTCACTGAATTAGTTCCCTGTCATTGCCGGGCATTGGACATTGGTGCACCTCGGTCCCTTCCATTCTCTGCCTGTGACACACAATAGTTTAGTCTCCTGTGAGCTGTAATACTTTAGTCCAATGTGGGTTGCTGGGTTTAGTGTGCAGGTGGTGTTGGTGGTAGATTAGATGATCTGGTGGTCCCTTCTGACCTTAAACTCTATGACTTTATGAAATTAAATCAGAGATAAATGCACTAATTAAGGCTGCAATCCTGCTTCAGGATCCACTGGCACAGACCCCCTGTAGCCATGTACAGGAACACCACACAGGCACAAAGGGTCTGTGGTAGTGGATTCTAGGGCAGAATTGGGTCTCATTGATGTGATGTTTTTGTGGTGTTGAGTGACACCTGAAAGCTGCTCAGAACTCCAAAGTCCCCCAGACATGAATGGGAGTTTAAGGTATTCAGCACCTCCCTGGATGAGAGCCATAGCTATAAAATGAAAGATACATAGGCAGCTGGAATGTAATAACAAGCGCCTTCAGGCTGCACTGCTCCACTCACCCTTTCTCCCTTGTCCATGACAAGACCAGGGATAGGTAGTGGTGGCATGGGGCTCTTGGGTTTGTGTGTGCTGGGATCAACTAATTTCAGGTGCATCGATGATATTGCTGTGGATTTGCGTTCAACTTGGGGAACTGACTGGTCTGCTTATTTTAGTATATTTGTAAAAAGTTGTCAAGGGTGCCCCCTTCTAAAAGTTCGTATAAATAAAAATAAATAAATGCATGCCCTGCTTGACAGAATGGATATATTTTAGTAAATTTTATATATGTTATATTACAAGATGGCAAATGGTCTTTCACTGGAAAATCAAATGGAAAAAGAAAAGGGAAACTAAATGAACTAGATGATGGTCAAGTCCCAGAATGAGGTCTCAAGTAAAAATTGAAAGCAGAAGTCTGAGAGAATTCCACAGGGATCCAGGCTACTGCAAATTTAGCTGAAAATAGATGTTGGTGACAGTTTTCTCTAATTTATATATGGTGGGCAGCAGATTAATCCATTGATTAACAGATAATTGAGGGTTATCTTTCCAGCTTTGCATTAAAAGTTTCACAGAAATTGTGAGAAGTATGTCAATGAGTTTCTTAATACACTAATCAGTGGAATAATCAGACCTATATGAATTACTAAAGATAAATTTAATGTGTAATCATAGTAATCATTGTAACAGCCTGCCAATAACTGAGCTGAAAAGGTTACAACTTAAGGAAGCCAAAGGAGAATGACAGGCCTTCAAATGGTTGAGCTTCTTTTGCTAAAACTCATTTGGACTGTATGGAGGACAGCATATAGTGGAGCCCAGGCTGGAGACTGGAAAGGTTTTACCCTCTCACCACTTTCTGTTTGTATTTTAAGATGCAGCTTTAATTATTGTGAAGTGCTCAGGTGCTGTAGTGTTTGATCTCCAGGGACATCCTATACATGAATAAATACAATCTGCTTTCTAAATATGGAACAGAAAATCAGGCATCTGAGAGGGATATTGGTAAATAATTTGTCAGTTTGGGTTTCTGTATGGCTAGTACCAGCAAAGGAAATTATAATGTAGGAGCTATTTCCGTAGGAGTATCAGAGTCTTTCCAAGGAAGGAAAGTACGACATTCCCAAGCAGGAGGAGATCCCACACTGAAGTTCTATGTATGAAAAACTGTAGGTAGCTGGGTGATTATTTTCTTAACTCTGTGACCATAATTAGTATGTTTTGTGTATTATGTCATGTAAAGTATTGATTATAAGGGGCTTACCAAGTATCCCAGGTCTATCATTTGTTTTAATTGATGTTAAATTGTAGGTTCAATCCTGGAACTGTTGGAGAAGAGATTGTGGAGTCAACCTTGAGCTTCACTCCTCTCACTCTGCTCCACTCTTACAATGTGAAGGGAGCAGAAGCAGTCATATTTCTCTTACTGAGGATTTCTCCAGCCCTGGGGAGTCCCAGCCAGCAGAGAGATAGCATAGCCAGCTCCTGTGTCTTCTCCCATGCCTACCTCCAGTGAAGGGTGCCTCTTGGGATTAGGAAGGGATTTTCTGGAATGATGTGCTCCAGCAATCCCCAACTGGAAGATGGGCCAGCCCCAGAACCAGCCCCACAATCAAGAAGCTGCAGCTAGTTCCCTTCTGGCTTCCCTTCCCAGCTTCACTCTTGGAAGTTGGCCACTGCTAAGAATTTGGGCTAGAGGCTGTTCAGCATCTAATAAGAGACCGGTGTAATTAGTACCCCAAGCTCAATATAGTTTCTTAAGCTGTTTCCCAACACCCCCATCCCCAAATAGCATCGGTGCTACAAATGGACACAACCAAATTCACAGCATGGACAAACAGCAAAAGGAAGGGGCCATTTCAGAGGCTGAAAGGGACAATATCCAGCTGGTTAAATGGAACAAAATATCCTTCCATTTTTGGAACTAAATTCATAACTACATTTCCAGCCATCATTGCCACAACCTTGATTATTATCATGAATTGTAATGGTCACAGTGGCAAAGTGCAAAATAGTAGGAGGCCAGAAAAGCATTGTGATTGGGTAATCATGTAATCTCTTTATGTCTCCAATTACATTGGAAAATGCCAATTATCTTTGATTTCCTATCTTCTGTCAAATATATATGCCCTAGCTGGTTGTTTAAAGGTTATGTTACTACGTGGAAGTGAGAGATGTTCCAAGTCTGAGACACTGTCATTATAGCAACCTTTTGTAAGGTGGCTATAACTGCACACTCACATTAAAGTAGAACCAATAACTGCACTCTTGGGAAGTTCAGACTTAATAGGTGCAAAAAAGACATAAAAATGTTTTCTCTTGTCTGGCTCAATCCAGCAATGTACCAACGAGTCTGGGCCCTATTCAGCAAAGCACTTAAGCACATGCTTAACTTTGATATCATTGGCATGTGTTTAAATGCTTGTGGTTTGGGGTCAGAGTGCACAGCACTTCGCAGGACCAAAGCCCTAAGCATTTCTAATGCATACATCACCATAAAACCCAAGTATCTAGGTGTCTTCTTATAAGAAAAAAATACCATATCAATTTGATCCATGAAGGAGTCTGGCCTTTGAATCTCCTAGGTTCCACTGCAATTATGGGAGGTTTTATTTTCCTTTGGGGGCGGGCGGGAAGCAAGTCTTTCAACAAGTACTCTTATTGCAAAGAGGTCAAACTATTGGCAAATATGGGACAAGGTGATAGCTTCATAGGGCTGAATGTTAAAAAGATAAGAGAAACACTGAAGGAAGAATAAAGCTCTTTGCTCTATCCCAGATCCAGTGACGCATTTCCCAACTCTCGTGGGACCCATAATGTCCTCTATAGATGTATTGTAGGGGTGTGTCAAGGTTCCTCCCCCACTCTGAACTCTAGGGTACAGATGTGGGGACCTGCATGAAAAACCTCCTAAGCTTATCTTTACCAGCTTAGGTCAAAACTTCCCCAAGGTACAAAATATTCCACCCGTCGTCCTTGGACTGGCCGCTACCACCACCAAACTAATACTGGTTACTGGGGAAGAGCTGTTTGGACGCGTCCTTCCCCCCAAAATACTTCCCAAAACCTTGCACCCCACTTCCTGGACAAGGTTTGGTAAAAAGCCTCACCAATTTGCCTAGGTGACTACAGACCCAGACCCTTGGATCTTAAGAACAATGAACAATCCTCCCAACACTTGCACCCCCCCTTTCCTGGGAAATGTTGGATAAAAAGCCTCACCAATTTGCATAGGTGACCACAGACCCAAACCCTTGGATCTGAGAACAATGAAAAAGCATTCAGTTTCTTACAAGAAGACTTTTAATAAAAATAGAAGTAAATAGAAATGAAGAAATCCCCCCTGTAAAATCAGGATGGTAGATATCTTACAGGGTAATTAGATTCAAAAACATAGAGAACCCCTCTAGGCAAAACCTTAAGTTACAAAAAAGATACACAGACAGAAATAGTTATTCTATTCAGCACAATTCTTTTCTCAGCCATTTAAAGAAATCATAATCTAACACATACCTAGCTAGATTACTTACTAAAAGTTCTAAGACTCCATTCCTGGTCTATCCCCGACAAAGACCAGCATATAGACAGACACAGACCCTTTGTTTCTCTCCCTCCTCCCAGCTTTTGAAAGTATCTTGTCTCCTCATTGGTCATTTTGGTCAGGTGCCAGCGAGGTTACCTTTAGCTTCTTAACCCTTTACAGGTGAGAGGAGCTTTCCCCTGGCCAGGAGGGATTTCAAAGGGGTTTACCCTTCCCTTTATATTTATGACAGGGTGTAAGAGTCCAAGGGAGGTTTCCTGTCAGAAAACAGTGGCCTTCAGGATATACCCCTCTTTTTGATACCTAAGAGCTTTAGTTTCCTTTCAGATTATATTTGTATATTGTATTTAGGAACATCAGAATTGTCAGACTGGAACAGACCTGTGAAGCTCATCTAGTCCGGTATCCTATCTGCCAGTACATGATTGGCCAGTACATGATGCTTCAGAGGAAAGTGCAAGAAACACTGCAGAAGGCAGTGTTTTAAAACGAAGATCACAGCCTTGGATTGTGGCCAGGTATGAAAGACAAGCCACTGGTCCTCAGTATAATATTTTTTATATCTATTATGCCTTTCTTTAGTGCTCAGCTCAAGTAGGTCTTTTGGCATTCCATTGATAAAGCTGGGTATTCCAGACTGCATTCTGCTCTGTTACACCAGTGACACTTTTTCCTCTGGAGATTTCTGCCTAAGCACCATATTTAAAGGTAGGTGTTTGTATTGGGAGAAGCTGAGAAGAAAGGCTGAAGCCACTTTAAATGGTCTCTTGGGTAATTGAGCCACTCTCTGAATCAAGAAAAGGAGTACTTGTGGCACCTTAGAGACTAACACATTTATTTGAGCATAAGCTTTCATGAGCTACAGCTCACTTCATCGGTTCCTTCCCCACTCTGAACTCTAGGGTACAGATGTGGGGACCTGCATGAAAACCTCCTAAACTTACTTTTACCAGCTTAGGTTAAAACTTCCCCAAGGTACAAACTATTTTACCTTTTGCCCTTGGACTTTCGCTGCCACCACCAAACGTCTAACCAGTATTATTATTAGGAAAGAGTCTGTTTGGAAACGTCTTCACCCCCCCCCCCGCCTCCCAAATCCTCCCAAACGTTACCCCCCTACCCCTTTCTGGGAAGGTTTGGTAAAAATCCTCACCAATTTGCATAGGTGACCACGGACCCAAACCCTTGGATCTTAAGAACAATGAAAAAACATTCAGTTTCTTAAAAGAAGAATTTTAATAGAAGAAAAAGTAAAAAGAATCACCTCTGTAAAATCAGGATGGTAAATACCTTGCAGGGTAATTAGATTCAAAACATAGAGAATCCCTCTAGGCAAAACCTTAAGTTACAAAAAGACACAAAAACAGGAATATCCATATCTCTGAATCAGAAGCATGAGACCTATTGACACGTGGCCTTTATTTATTTATTTATTTATTTATTTTTTAAAAAACTTAGAAGTGTTTTGGAAGCTAGTTGTCTTGATTTGGGAAGTATTCACATTTGCCCTTTATTGAGATGAGATTTAGAAATCTCTCCTCTAAATACAGGTCCCTTAAAACTTATTTTAGACTGATAATAAGTTGACCTGTGTTGTGTACTTACAATCATTCATTTGTGCATCAGAGGGATATTATAGGAAAATGCATGCCTGAGAAAACTGTTGGACACACAGAAAATACCTGAGGTAATACAGGTGAGCAATGTAAAGAGGAAGTAACAGAGATATTGGGCCCAGTGCCTTAAAGATGTTCGGATGTTTCTTCGGTCAGCATAGCAACACCTAACCCCAGGTGTTCTGCTGCCAACTAGAGAAATTTTGTGCCCTATGCTCGGCCCCCAGGCTTCCAGTACAATCAGTGCTTGGGGAGAGCTGAACACCTTACAAAGGGATGTTCAGATGCCAGCCAGCTGAGCAGAGAGCCACCTGAACTAGCTAGGAGTGAAATGCTGAGGAGAGGGGATCAAGCATCTGGGGATATGTCTATACTGCAATTAAACACCTATGGCTGGCCTGGACCAGCTGACTTGGACTCGGGCTGCAGGGCTGTTTAATTGCATCATAAACTTCTGGGCTTGGGCTGGACTCCAGGCTCTAGGAACCTGTGAGGTGGGAGGGTCCCAGAGATCAGACTGCACTGCAGTCTGAGCCTAGAAGTCTACCCTTCCCTTAAACAGCAGCGCAGCCTGATCCCCACAAGCCCAAGTCAGCTGGCAGTTTTTAAATGCAGTGTAGACATACCCTAAGTGACTGACCTAGTGTGGCTGGCTGACAGGCCAAAGAAAGGTGTCTCCCTTCGCTCTGCAGCCTCATTTACATACCCCCTCCTGGAGTTAGACACTTACGCCAGCCCTTGCCCTAGCTGCCAAAATCATCTCTCTTTCTTTCACTTGATCATGCCTGCTAGCGCTCTCACTCTCCATTCCCTTGTGTGTATTTTGCATGGGTGCTCTGCTGCACCTCCACCTGGCGATAGCCTGCCTCCAGCCCTCCAAGCAATCTGCTGGCTGTGGGGTGGCATCAAGGCTTAGGTAGTTTTGCAACTGCAGGCCAACTGAAACTTAGGTGCCTTGGGGATCAGGTAGCAGCTGTGAAAAGGTTAGTGATGCCTCAATGGTGGATTTAGGTGCCAAAGTGGGGTTTTCAGAAACACCCAAGCTGGACATGCACCTAACTCTCATTGGTTTCAATGAGAGTTAATGACCGAGGCATTGAAAAATCTTACTAGGCACCTATCTGCATCTTCAGGAACCTAAATAGCTTTGAAAAATCTGTGTGATTAAGCATCCAGTGCTACACTGAGCATGTGGTTTGGTGCAGTGTCAATTTGCAAATATGCAGCAGCCAGACACACACTGGTGTTAAGGTACTTTTCAGGTGATACTGTAGTTGTGGGATGTTTTAGAAACCATGTGTTCAGTGACCTGTCTGCTCACAGCTCCTTCAGCAGTGATTTGAAAAGGGGAGGTCAGATTAATTAACAATAACAAGTGAGTTGCGGAAATTTGTGATTATTTTCCTTTGGAAACTTTAACATATGGTGTGGAGCTGGTGAGCTGATCCATTCAGAACATATCCTAATATTGGACTATGGAACTTCGGCATTTTAGTTCCTGTTTGATTCCATATTCTGTGTCTCATCTGTTTCTTCCCCATTTAGGACTGCAGAATGTCTGGCCTTTAGTTCTTGTTTATTTCAGTCTTCTTAATTTAGTCTCTAATCCTGACATCAGTAGGAGTGTATTTTCCCATCTGAAACTGGTGTGAAATGTCACAGCTGGAGAGTTTTATGAAAATCTAGCCTCTGGTTTGTAAATGTTGGGTGGTTTGTTCAAGTGATAGCAGGTCTCTGACTCACCTGGACCAATTTATTCAGATTAATCTTTTCTGCTACCATCTGTTTGTGGCATCAGGAAAGCGGCTGGAAATTAAATCTGGGATAATGAACTGTATTTATTGGGATAAGGCAGTTGTGATGGCTATTCTTTTAAAACCCATATAGTGTTTAGAAAGTGTATTTTCAGCTCTTTCGTGTCTGTAACAGACATTGATTTCAGAGGTAGAGTGGAGAGGGCTGACTGATTTCTTCACAACCACACAGTGTGTGTGGTATGAAAACTAGTCTTAGATCTTTTAGTTAGACAGCCTCCTACTATTTTTGTGAAGTTTGTGACTGCCAGTCTCCTGGCTGCTTTGCTAGGCTGCTGAAGATTCTATTGTATTCTGCAACATTTTCTTCCCCATATAAATCTGACAATGTGAGAGTCAAGAGTGAAACATGCTTCTGGACAGTAAAAAGATTTCACTGAAAGAGAACTGAAATGTGTTAATTTTTATTCATTCCCTTAGCATGCCACAGGTGAAAGCAAGTCCTGGAAAGAATAACAGCTGTGGCTAGTGATCAGCAATTACTCAGTATGGAACAATTATGATGGATCATGCTAATTTAGGATTACAAAAATTAAAAAGGAACCAGCGATGAGTCATGTTGAACCTGATGAAATGTTAAGTATCAGTGGGCTGGCCTAATCTGTTGTATTTTTAAGTAATAACAAATGATAGCGGTGACTGCATGCGGTTATAAATGACTCTCCTCATCCAGCATGGAACAGCGGGGAGGTAACAATTCCAAACACCTGTAAGTAAGCTTTACTAGAGTTAGGCTTAGCACTTCCTCTATTACAGCCTCCTTGTCACCTTTCCTCTCTGCCTTCTCCCCCTGCTTCTCAGAACTAGTTTATTTAGTTAAAAGGAGAAAACAAAATAAGGGCTAAATTTTCAAATGCAGGTACTTTAAAATTGAGCCCACAAAACTGGTGAGTACACCCATTGGAGCTGCAGATACTGCAACTGTCCACAGAAAGGTAGTTTTATATGCACATTTACCCAATTTGCATAGCAAATGCTGCTTTTGGGGGGTGCACTATTTTTATGTGCATAGGCAATTGTAGAGTAGCTAACTGTTCACCCTTACCCATATCATTTTCCATTAATTAGTGGCACATTATATTTGAATACAGTGGCCTACATTAAAGAGGAATCATCGTTCTTATCACAGTATTGGTCTTTTTGTAATTAGTTGCAACACTGTTTTAATCCTGAGTCAGTGAACATAATCAGACATGCTTTCTTTTTACTGTAAAAAAGTGTATATTCAATAGTTGTAGTCACAGCCTCCACCTGCCCCCCATCCCCTTCCCTTTGCAGGTTCCTAAATGATACATCCAGTGTATGAGGAGGAAGGCTGTGACTATGAATACTGAATTTACAGTAGTTTACATTAAAAAGGAAGTTTTTGTCATATTGTGCAAACCAATACAGCCTAAAACAACATTGCAACTAATCACATGAGATATTTCCTTTTAATGTCAGCCACTGTATTCAAATGCAATGCATAACTAATGAACAGATTCTGCACCACTTGCTCATGTTAAGTAGCACCTCACTCTTCATCTAATCCCATGAAAATCACTGCATTTCAGTAGCTCCAAGTGGATTAGGAAACCTCACATTCCAGGCTTTTTCAATTCCCAGTCTCCAAGAGGCTGACCAAGTCCTAGTTTTCCCTGCCCTTCCAGTGACTTATGTGCATGAGGCAATATAGAAGTTTATACCAGTGGTTCTCAACCAGAGGTCTGGGGCCCCCCAGGGGTCTGTGAGCAGGCTTCAGAGGGTCTGCCAAGCAGGACTGGTATTTGACTTGCTATGGCCTGGGGTGCCAAGCCCTGCCACCTGAGGCTGAAGCTGAAACCTGAGCAATTTAGCTTTGCTGGAACTGCTGTGGTGTGGGGTCCCAGGCAATTGCCCTGTTTGCTACCCCCTAATGCTGGCACAGTTTTTGTGGCGCAGGTGGGCTGTGAAGTTTTTATAGTATGGGGGGGGGAGAAAGAAAAAGGTTGAGAACCCTGGTTTATACCACTCTGCCCTGGCTGTGCTTTGAAGTTTCCCAATGGCACTTCTAAGGGAAAATCACACACCCTGACTCACTACCTGTGATGAGCGAGCAGGAACCCAACCGTATTACATTGATTTGTCTCTGGTCAGGGACAGTATTAACATAAGAACGGCCATGTTGGGTTAGAGCAATGGTGTACCTAGCCCAGTATCCTGTCTTCCCACAGTTGCCAATGCCAGATACTTCAGAGGAAGTGAACAGAACAGACAGTCATTGAGTGATCCATCCCATATCGCCCATTCCCAGCTTCTGGCAAACAGAGGCTAGGGACACTCAGAGCATGGTTTTGCATCACTGAACATCCTGGCTAATAGTAATGATGGACCTATCCTCCATAAATTTATCTAGTTGTTTTTTGAACCCTGTTATAGGTTTAGCCTTCATAACATCCCCTGGCAAGGAGTTCCAGAGTCTCTTCAGCCAATGCTGTCCTCAAATACACACCACCAGTCACTTGGACCAAATGGGCTTTTCATATCAACTTGGATACAAAAGAGAATATGCAGAAAAGGCAAAAGTTTAACCATTAACTCCATCATTCAACATGCTCTCTAGAGAGCCAGTGATGCTAGGCTGAGCTCACAGTTCCAAAGAGGAAAATAATTATTAATAATTTAAAAATATCTGAACTATGTTTCTAGGCTCTGTGGTTCATTCTGATCCTACAGGGTATGTCCTGTGTCTCTCCTCAGAAGGAAATCTGTCTCTATCTCTCTGCCACCATGCAGGGGGCCTGACATTTCCTTTATGAAATCTCTCCCTTATTCCTAACTTATATAGAGGTAAGCACTTTTCTTCCTCTGAGTGACAGGTATGGATCAATGCTCCAAATACACATACACCTTTCATTAGAGGGCTTTGTCTGGTTAAGTCATTTCCTCCAGATATTTCAATACGTCATACTTTGAAATCCTTGCAAGAAAGGTGCTATAGAAGTGTGAGGTAGTATTATTTATAATTAGTGCTAATTGTCTTTCCAAGTCCTGGTTGCCTAAAGTTAGCAAAACCCGTTCTGCCAAATATTCAGAACAGATAACACCACCTGAAAGACTAGGGAATACAAAACAGAGGTAGAGGAAAGTCTAGATTACTGCTCCTAACTTTAAGTGAGGCCAGGTTTTGCTGATACTCCGTATACAGCCATGCAGAAGAGGAAGGCAAGAGAAGCATGATATACTGAAATGTGTGGATTTAGAAGTATTTTGTTAGAATGTGTTCGCTAATACCTTGTACTTAATAGACTTGTATAGACTGGGACTGACACGCCTACAACTATACTGCATATAGCATAGACAAGGCAGGGTAGATTTTAACATGAGCTAAAATTGTTGAATTGAAGGCTAGGCTCCTCCTCTGATTTGGTTGCATTTTATATCCATTTTGCATTCACTTTGGGCAGAAATAAATGACTATGATGTGTGCAGGGTGGGAGTAATCAGGCCATGCATTTTGATTTTGACTTTTGCAGAACCAACTACCTTGCCAGCGCTTAGTAAATAATATTTCCTAGTTTATAAAAAGACCAAAGATTTTTTTAAATGTCACCTCTAAGAAAATCTGGGAACTATGATATAGTAAAGCATGCTGTTAATATCTTCGATGTTAAGTGTTAGGTTCAAAATGGGAAACACATTTCTCATACACTTAATGTTTTCTAAAATTCATATTAAGGGGGGAGGGATAGCTCAGTGGTTTGAGCATTGGCCTGCTAACCCAGGGTTGTGAGTTCAATCCTTGAGGGGGCCATTTAGGAATCTGGGGCAAAAATTGGGGAGTGGTCCTGCTTTGAGAAGGGGGTTGGACTAGATGACCTCCTGAGGTCCCTTCCAACCCTGATATTCTATGATTCTGGTGGATCACAGGCTAAATTATGTCACAAACAGGCCAAGTATTCCCAAGGCCACACTTACAGGTAGGGTTTTGGAGACTATGTCAGAGTTTGAGCTAAAAACTTCTAAGCTTGAGAAGTTCATTCTGGAAATGTCTGTACAGCATATCCCACCACTGGTGCTATAGTTAAGACACTTCATGCTGAAATTGACTTGTCAGCTGGCCAAAATTAGCTTCACCACAAGATAGGTCAGGTGAAAATCTCTGGGAGACATTATGCTAGAAGCATAGTAGTCTTAGTTTCCTGGAAGCTTACCCACCTACAGAACAAATACTTTATGAAAAGGCTTCAGATTGGAGCTGGTTGGGAAATTATCCCCCCTCCCCCAACAAATCTCCACAAAAAGAACATTTTTTGAGTTTTTCTACAAAAATGTCTGGGTTGTTATTAAACTGCAGAAAAACACAAAATTGTCAGTTTTGGGCAACGAACTAAATTTTTCCTGCTTTTTACAGCAATCAAAAACTGAAAATTTCAACTTGTCAGGCAAAAGTTTCAGCAACACCAAACCATCTTTGCCCAACATTTTTTGTTTTTCAGTTGCAATGATAATTTTTTTTTTTTAGTTTTTCAGGTTTTTCACTAACTCCTCTGCTCAAACATGACGCAGGACATGGCCATTTTCCCTGGAAATTTCCATGTAGAAGAAATAGCTATTTTCTCTCAAATGGTGATGAAGATTTTTTTTATTAGTTCTACTTCTAATATTGAGGCCACTTATGAAGACCTATACCGAAGTGGAAAGGTGTTGTTGAATAGAAAGCATAAGGGATTGTGAAACCTCCCCACATAGACTCTAAATCAATCTGGAGCTAGTCATCCATTCACCTGCTGTCAGAGCAGTGGGACACAATGCTAAAGTATATGACTCCCACTACTTCTGTATAAGGCAGTGGGTAAGCCAGTCACCCCTTGAAGATCTAAGCACAATGAGGATGGGGAAAGGAGATCAATAAACACTAAGGAGGCGAATGGAACAGATGTGCAATTGTTAAAGGGAAATGGTTGCATTTTATTTACTTTTTATTTTTGTGACAGATTTCTCTAGACCCAAGATAGAACCAAGACTGGGTTTAATTTCTTGAAACAAGGACAAATTAAGCATGCTTTACTCCTTCTATCCCTGCTGCTGTTTTAATATATCATCTATTCTTTCCCTGCAAAAATCTAATCCAGTGGTTAGAAGGAACGCATTGTGCAAAAATAAGGAAAGCTGGATGTATTGGTTAACCAGAGTTGGATGGTTGTGGAAGATCAAGGAAATAATCAGTGTCAAAGAGAAATCTCTGAGTAGCAAACTGCTGGGCAAGAATTTACCATGAAGGTTTTAAAATTAGCCGATAAGTAGCTTTAGGAGCAGTAGGGGAAGCTGGTATTGTTTGTCAAGTCATAGATAAAGATTTTGACTGCATAACATCCAAACCAACAAGGTATTTTACAGAGGAAGTTAAAATTCTACTTTGATGCCTTGTTGTTAAGGTCTTAAAAGGGATAAAAGCATAGCTAGCTCTGTATGCGTTGTTTGGAGGGCACTGCCCGGTAAGCAATGAATAAGTTGAATTTTCTGTGTCTCTTTCAAAGAAAAAGTGGTGTGGGAGTAAAGATAGCAGATGGAGATTGTAATGATGAGTAGCTGAGGTGATTTAAAGAAAATCTACTGAAAGGTAAAGATATTTGAAAAGTTTCCATAGGTTCTATAAAATGTCAAAGCATTTCTTGAGTCTGCCTTTTCTCTATAGTTGTAAACAGGTTACAATACCCCTGTTTGATAACCCATTAGTTATTAACTACAGTACTAAATTTGCCCTTGTACCAAATGACCCCACGGAGAAAAGCTGTCTGTTTGATTACAATAATAACAAGTCTCTAACAATTGGATTTACTTAGCTAGATGTTAATTGATGCACTTAGAACCTTCCACAAAAGAGTCTGTGAATGTTGCATAAGATTGCAGGGAGCTGGCGCCAAAAATTAGAAGAGATTCGGTGAATCAAGGGTTATGAACTGTCAAGCTCTATTGAAGGAAAACTAATTTTTTAAAAATATCTGAATGGAGCGGAGCATTAAAAAGAATTATGCAAATTTTAATTACAGATAGAGGCTTGTGAACCATTTTGTTACAGTGCAATCTTAATTTTCACCTGAGAGGAATAATCATGATCCTTTAATGAATTGAGATTTGGGTTATAAATAAAAGGCAAGGAGATCCGTCATTATTGCTCATTGTATTACATTTCCCTTGGTCAGAGATGTCTGAAATTTTGCAGTGTAAAATCCATAGCCTGGATAGCTAAAAGGCAATTATTAGCTCCTACACCAGTAACTCATCCAAGAGAAGGAAACGTCTGATGATTTGGATTATGAAGATTAGGGCTTCCACCAATCCTGACCTGAGGTGATGTTGACCATTTTCTAATGGATAATTTTAAACAACTGAGCAAGGGCTCTCCTTTAACAGAACCAGATCCTGACCAGGAGATTAACCAGATTTTTGAGTTTCCCCTCTCCCATTTCATTATAGAATGCCTGTACTCCATTCACTTTCAGCCATCTTTGCATTGTCCTACCTCCATTTTAGAGGAAAGACAGAACATGTGGCACGACCATTCCATGTATCAGCTAATAGGGATGCTAAAAGAATGACACAACTCTTTAGGGATTCAGATACTGCAGTGATGGCAAAATATAGAAACCAAAGGAGACAGACAATTAACACCCTCTGCACAGTGTGTGAACCCATTTTCTCTACATGTCTAAAGCCCACAAGCCCAGTGAGTAGGAGTCTAAATATCACTCCCAAAACCTAAGCACGTGCATTGTCATTAAATAACCACAGAGGACTAAAGTAGAAATATCACACTGAATTTGTAACTTTTCATACAGAGACCTAAACCACACACAAAAAAACCTCCATAAAAAGTTACATGCAAAGGGGGTATTTCATCATGCCCCTTTGTTAATTTCACAGATACATAGGACAACTTGAGTGGGTAGATTTTAATGTACAGTAGAATGACATGACCATGTCATGTACACATTACAACCTGTCTACTATTTAACTTCCATATCATAGCGCTATAATTATGGCTAGAGAATTACATAAACAGTTGATTATCTGTGCTGCATTTCTATATTCATAGCTATTACGGGCCAGCAGTGATAAAATAAATTAAGAGGGGGAGCTCAGAAAGTGAGAATATAAACAGCCCGTTTCAGCGCAAATATGCAAGATGTTTCACATCTATTATTTATCTCAGGTCTATCCTTGGTTGGTCCCATGAAAACAGCTCATAACAGTAGTTTTTGTGTAAAGAACACTTAGTGCTATATATCGGGTACTACAGGTCTGATGCTTAATGTGCCGAGGGCCCTCAACTTTCACTGAATTAAATGGGAATTGATGATACTCAGCACCTTGCCCACTTGGGTCTAATTTACTATAGCAGTGGTTCTCAAACTTTAGCAACCTGAGGACTCCCCTTTTGATTTAAAATTTGTTGCTGAGCCCCCCGCTCAGTCCCTGCCCCCACTCCATCCCTTCCCCCAAAGCTCCACCCCACCCTACCTTTTCCCACTCTCTCTTCACCCGTGGCCCTCCTCTTCCCTGCCTCTTTCCGCCCTCTCCCCCGAGCGCGCCCCATCCCGCTCCTCCGAGCACCTCCTGCACGCGGCTGAACAGCTGTTTCCAGACATGCAGGAGGCACTGGGAAGGAGTGGGAGGAGTTGAGGGACGGGGTAAGCAGTTGATCAGCAGGGCCCATGGAGCCCCCCTTTGAGAAATGCTGTACTATAGCATTTCAGTACATTGATTGATGTTCCAACAATGAAATAAGTTTTCAATTACTTTTAATATGCTTATTTTTAAACAGATTTAATCACTGTCAGATTGATGCTGTGCTCTACTCCTCCCTCAGCACAAGAACATGAATATTCTGGTATGTCAATTAAAGTTACAAATACTACCTGTGCATTAAATCTTCTACACGGCAGGAGATTATTATGCACAATTTCTAGCAGCCACAGTAAAAACTTCCTTGTAGTTTTATCTACTTACCTGCTAGCCTCTTTGAAATAAGAAACAAAATCAATGTGGAAAGCCTTGGATAATACCCTTAAAAAGGGATTGGCCCTTGGTCACAAGCTTTAAGTACTATTTTTGCTGACTGTTGGTCCACAACATTGCTTAACTTCAGAAACTACAATCTCTCTTCTATTACAACAGTTCAGGTGAAATCCTGCTCCACTGAAGACAACAGCAAAACTGCCATTGACTTCAGTGGAGTCAGGACTTCAATCTTTGTTTTTTTTTAAAAACAACAAAATACTTTGGATCTGATCCACATTTACACGAATGGCCCTTTACATTCTCCAGCACTGAAAAAGGGGCTGTCAAAGAGGGACTCACCAGCTAGAGTGACCCTTTGTGGCAGGATGTGGTGTGGTAGGGACTTCTCCTGTGGCGTCCTCTGCCAATTATCCCTCTGCCCCTTCAGTGGTCTACATCTTCTTGTTACTCAATCCTCTTGCCAGGTCACTTTAAAGTCTCACCCTTTCTCGGGTATGAATGTCCCACACAACTCTAATTATCAACATGGCATCTTCCATCTGTCCTGGGCTCCTCTGTAGTCCCATTTCTTTTTTTCCAGGGCTGGGGGTGGGGTTCCAGACTTCTTCCCAACAGAACTCAGGAAGCCCCAACTACTGCTAAAGCAACCTTCATCTATCTGGGTTTGAGCTTTCAATCCCTCCAGGTTCTCCGCAGCTCCATTCCTGTTGTGGAAAACTGATCCCGAGGACTACTTCTCTAGAATGTAGACCCTTTCCCAGGGCCTACCCCTGAGGCTAGTTTCCTTGTGATTTCTTTCCTCTGCCTCCTGGGCCTTTCTGTCCTGGGTCTCTCTCCTGGACCTTCTCCCCGTAATTTTCACTTCCTTCCATCAGAAGACCACCCAGCTCCTCCCCAAGCCTGAGACACCCTCCAGTTACAGCCAGGTGGACTAATCTGACTCCTGCTAACCCCTTTGTTTATCTATGTGGTTTACACCCCACCACAAGATATTACAAAGAAAGTCCACCTTAAGGATGCTTCACATGACTACTGCAATGTAAAGTGGCCTTAGTGTAAATGAAAAACAGCAATAACAATACTTTAAAACCCTCAAACTCACTTATATTAAACTACTTTAGACTTAGATCTACCATAAAGTAAGGCACACACCGTGATTTATGATTTTCAGTATCTTTAATTGGCATTTCTAAAAATGATTGTGTTTAGTTAGAATGATTTCTTTAAAAAAATCCTTTTTGCAGAGACAGCGCTACACAGTTCTAATTTCATTTGCACAGATGTTCAGGGGGTCTGCTCGCTAGATGTTCAGGATACACTTGGGCACTAAGAGCAGGTGGTGCTTTGGTAGCAAGTCCACACGTTCCGTTCTGTTCTTCTTCATCTCTGTATCAGCAATGGGCGGGTTAGGTTCACTGTACCTTCTTAAAGACTTGTTTACATTTGACACCGCCTACTCTGATTTCCTGAAAGGAAAATATGAGTCAGAAGTGAGACTTACACACATGGATGTACTGTGTAAATGTCAGTTTCTAAAACACCTACTTATATGGTTAAGTCAAATATTAGATGGACAATATCGGTGGATTCAAATTAAGGAACAAGTGTTAGAGTAATCTGATAATAGGAATGTATGATGATGCAGCAACAATAACTGAAATTGGATAGAACTGTGGAAAGAAAAAAGCTAATAATTAGTACAAGGGACAAATATCCAGCCTAGGATTCCACTGTTGTAAGGATTCTCACTTTTGGACACATTACTTTTTGCACACATCTAAATGGACATTTATCCATTGTGGGCATACAAGCAGCATATCTGCATATGCAAATTGAACAGTACCCAAGCTACATGTGCAAAAATAAGTTTTTGCATCTGCATAAGGACTGTGTCCTCACTGATGCATGGGTAACCAGTTGCAAGTGTCAAAAACAGAAGGCCACTGAAAAATTGCCTCAGAATCTGACAAATTAACTGGAAGAAGTATATTGAACAGTGAGTGGACCTGGTACTTTTCTGTTTCATTACACATTATGTAAAAGAGGGAACCAAGAAGGGTGCAATCCCTAATTGATGTTTGGATAGCTCCATGAAGATAATTGGTAATGGAGAACTGACAGGGCAGAGAAGAAGCAATTTAGAAGTGATCCAGTGCATTTTGCAGTGCTCTGTAGGACAGAGGATTTTACCCAAAGGCTGGATTTGAGTGGAGCATGCTTGGCTGGATATCCAGCACTTTTGTCTGGTGGCTGCCATGTTGCGTTTCATAATCTAAGACTTTAAAAAAAAAATCAGTTGGTAGTAGAGGCTGCAGAGATAAACTTCACAGTGTGAACTGCAGCACGTAAACAGATGCACTTCAGGGTGTACCCATCTTGAGAGAACAGCTCTGAGAGAAGTATGGAACATATTGTTTATCTTAACGAATGTTCGTGCTGAAGCCAAATAAGAACACAATAACACTTTTGTTGCTCATCAAAGCACCTAAAAAAGAAGAACCATTTTATGAAAATCTGCACAATATGCTGCAAGTAGCTCCTCATTTTGGGGTCACAAATGAGCAGAGATTAGGAAACAGCCACCACTTACTTTTTCAAATCTGCTCATTGATTTTACTTGAGCGAACTTAGAAAGAACGCAAGAAATTAAATCAATATGATAAAACAAAAGAAGAGGAAATGAAATGTGTTCAAAGATAAATTAATAAATGCCCATGATCTAGCAATGGATATTGCAGGAATACAAAAGACCAATGAGGGTGAAGGAAAGAGAGCAGAAAATGATCAAGAAAGAAAGGCATGTACAAAATAGGACTGCAGTTAAAAGGAAGGTATATAGAAATCGTATAAAATGATTAGACAAACGAAGGAAAAGGAAGCTTCTATCTAACTCAACAATTATTTAAATACTGTAGATAGAGGAAAAGAGAAACAGATAAAAAAGCCTTCAAGTACACAAGGAACATAAAGTAAAATAAAAGAGACACTGGTGCCTCTGAAAGATGGGGATGATAATTGGTTTGGATCAAGTGTTCGCAAAGGAACATTGGTTAGGAAGGAAACCACTACTGAAGAAAATCAAGATAAAGCCTGAACAGATAATTAAGACATTAAACATCTGGAGTGAAATCCTGACTCCACTGAAGACAACGGGAGTTTTGTTACTGACTTTAACAGGACCAGGATTTCACCCCGAAGACTAAGGTTCCAATCCTGCAAGCTGCTCTGCATAGGTAGACTCTTATTCCCGCACAGAGCTCTACCCAGGCACAACAGCTTGCAAGACTGGGACCTAAGACACAGAACAAGCAAAGAGGATCTGTTCCAGAATCATCAAGGATGTAGCAAGAGAGATGGAGAGGATATCATTAAAAACTAGACATCTCCCATAAGCAGTAGTTACATTTACTATGCTATTTGCAGTATTTTCCACATTAAATATAGGAAATACGGCAATAAAGATAAATACCACAAGGTGGTACATGGTCATTGAAAAATGAGAGCCACTGTAGGTGATGTTCTGGAGAAGATCCAGCCAATTACAGCTTCACAAACTTTACTTCAGCGGTGGGGACAGTACTGAGAAAACCTCCTGAGGAATAGGAAAGGGCTGAACTTTGACATTTCTGACTTAACTGAACTTAGAGACCTAACTTGGAGAAAATTTTTGAAAATGTCTTACTGAACGTTTTCAGGGCGTGAGACAAAATTGACAGGGAAGCCATGAACATAGTTTGCTAGGACTAAAGGAAAAATTTTGATATAGTATCACACAAAGACTAATCTAGGACAGTAAGTATATTACTGGGCTGAGCTACTTGAATGGATGGCTGGATTTCAAAGATACTAGTAAGAGGACACAGTTCAGGATGAATGGAAACAACTAGTAGAGTTCTACAAGGATTGGTATTAGAACCAATTTTGTTCACTCTGATATATCAATCTGGAAGAAGGAACATGCAGTAAAGTTATGAAACCTACTGATTAAAAAAAACACCACAAACTGTGAGAGGCAGTCAATACAAAAGAAAAAGGTTATAAAATTCAGAAGGAACTGGAGAATGGCCAGATAAGTGCCTGTTTTAAGTCACTGTTGTGAAACAGAATTTGAGGAAGGAAGGGGGGAAAAAAAAGAAGGAAAAAGAAGACCATCATACTACAAAATTCAGACCAGGAGAACTAGCAGGTTGGGAAACTACTAAACTCCAAGGCATAACACTCAATATATTATAAAACTGTGCAAATGTTTAAATAAATATTTGGATCATTGTGTAAAGTTCAATAGGATCATAAAATAATTATTGAAGTATCATAAAATGTGTTTATGGTAATTTGCCTTGGCACCAAAGGGCTCTCAGAATGACAGAGACCTGACGATCTCAATTATTTAAAAGTTTTACAAGTTTTAAATAAGGTCAAAGGAGAGGAGACCACACTGAGGATTCCAATGGGACTGATGATGCCTTTTTGAGTTAGTGAAACATACAAGAAGTGACAAAATGTACATCAGAAAAGGCTGGGCATTAAAGCAGTTTAGAGACTTTCTCCACCCAGAGTATTTTATATACAGCAGTGTCAGTACTTGGCTGGTAGAAAAGAGTGTGATTTGGCACATGTCATGCTGAGCTGGAAATGGCAATGTTGGTTATGTGTCTGCTTGAATAGGAACCCTCGCAGTGGCCTTTTTTCAGAGAGCCCTTGAAGCAGCAGGTCTGGATGCTGAAAAGTCAATGGCACTTAAGCACGTATGTAATTGCTTTGCTGAAAAGAGATGGAGAAATACATGTCCTTAAAGTTAAACATAGCGGGACTCCACATCTGTGCTGCCATTGTGACAAGGATTACTTTCTCCATGGCTCCTAGCAGACTTCCCCTGCCTGGAACCTGAATACGCCAGACATATGTAGGAATGGGGACCTGGACAGCAACAACAACACATGTAAAGATATGTGTTACAGATAGACGTGAAAAATCGGGACGGGGGTGAGGGGCAATATGAGCCTATATAAGAAAAAGACCCCAAAAGTGGGACTGTCCCTATAAATTGGGACATCTGGTCACCCTATTTACAGAACAAACTAGCAAAGGCTACAGAGCAATTAGAAGAAATGTTTTTTAAAAAGAACTGGCTGCTTTTCCCTGTGATAAGTGCTCTGCAATGTCAGTGGGAGATCCAGCTTTGACTTTTGACCCCCCTCATTAACTTCTCTCCTCAGCAAGGTTTGGGAGCATTACTGAGACAACACGTGTTCAGCTCCACAGAGGGAACGAATGACTGAACGAAGGAGCTGTCACGCAGATTGATTCAGAAGCAGGATTAGCAGGCTCAAAGGGGATTCCTATCCATTATTTCTTGATGCAATGATGGTAGCTCAAGGCCAGTGTGCCAAGTGATGTAAAACTGGGGACAATGAGGCTATACTGACTGTGAAAAATACATGTGTGGGTGAAATCTTGACCCCACTGAAGTCAGTGGGAGTTTTACCATTGGCTTCACTGGGGCCATAGTATCATCCATAGAGGTCACACACAAAGGCATTAGGCAGTGTGTGGACAAAAAAAATTGATTACATGGGACAGACCTAAATGTGTTTCTGGGCCTCTTTCCCTCCTAACCTTTTGCAGACCCTTCTATGCAGTAAAGTGGAATTCACTTGGCTCTGGGTGCTGTTGCAGAGGTCTCTGATGGCATTGTGCTACTGATCTGGAGACAGGGATTCAGTATTCTAAACAGAAAACTCCTAGGTGCTGCGTGAATTGAACGGTGAGTGGGACTAGAGATCTGATTTGCCCCCTTCAGTGGGAAAAGAACATTTTACCACATCAGGTAAGCCTCAAAGAGGATGTTATGAACCTCTATCTAGAAAAAAAATGTTATAAACTTATGTTAGTTGCTGTTAACTAGGAAATATAGAGACAACAGTCAGAAAGAGCATGGCGTTTTACAAACAAAACTGCTCTCTTTGTTTTCTAAGCCAGCATTCATTCTGGCCCATATTTAAAAAGAACAATGGTATTTTTTTCTCCCTCTGGCTTATGCTGCTAGATACAGAATTTCTTCAGTCCCCATACTGTTTATATCACTGAGTGCATGAAGGATATTTCTATGACACGTCTTCCTCTGTGCACACAATTTAAATGGATAGATCTGGGAACAAACAGTTAACACAAAGATTGCCTGAATTTAGAACATTGCTCTTTGCAGAAGGGGCATGAGAGAATAATGGCCCGGCATGAAATTATTGCTTTAGAAGCAAGTCAAATGCAACACCAATGTTTAATTACTCCACAGTAAGCCAAGATAAGGTGCGGCAAGCTGTGTGCTGTTACTTTCACCATTTGAATAAATAAAAAAAAATTATGGCATCTAAAACATGTTACATGACCATACCAGGTGCATTTCATCTCCTTCGATCCACTGGGTCCAACCACGGCCTTCTTTTTCTCCTTTCTGTACGCAAAGAAGTTTATCTCCATCCCAACTCACGTTAGTCTAGCAAAATATATACATGTTATTCAGCAGTATTATGGCATTCAGTTTCATCTATTACACTTAGGTGGAGTCAATTTCCTTAAAGGAAAGCTTCAGTGTAATACAATAGATATTTTAATCACACTATCGCATTACTGAGAAGAGTATAACTCACACACACTTTTTTTTAAACTTCTTGAAGTCATTAAAAAGAACAATTAAATGTAGTTTGATGGCAAAGCCTGAGCCACAGGAAATGAAGCTGGGTGTCTCAATACACCAGAAAAGCAGGAGACTCTTAAAGCTGTTGTAAGAATCCATGTGGTATAGTCAGATCTATGATTTTTTGGTAATGTAAGCACTCTACATGATTTCTTCACAAATGCTGACCCTCGAGGTCAGGAGAAAAAGCTGCCTTAATTCACATGTATGACCGCTCTCCCTTTTTTATACACACATGCACTCTTTCCATTGGTGCTCAAATTAGTAGTATGTTTCCAAAAGGGCCTGAAACTTTGACCTTCTAAAAGTTACGTTTCCCATCAATAGGTGGCCTCCCCAATCCTTCCTTCAGATCCTACACATGCCTGGGACCAACTACACCCTGCCTTAAAATAATAATCGGCTGTACCTAACAATAACTGTCTAGGCCTTTCCTGTGCATCCAAATGCTGAGCTGCCGTTCATGTCCCAGGCTGTCTGACATCATCGATCAAGACTTTCTGTGGAAGTAGCATCTCTACCTGGGAGACCCTTCTTTAGTTATGGAGATGCTGAAACTATGGCAGATTTCCTTCATTACATTTTTGGTTTTATTAAATACCCTTTTAGGCCCTGGCTCAGCAACCCTTTCTTATTTAGCAAAGCACTCAAACATGCCCTTAACTTTAAGAAAGGGTGTAAGTCCCAGTGGCTGTGCTGGGTTGGGCATAATTCTGTAAACATTTATACATGACTACCTGAGTAGTTCAATGGGACTTCTCCCATGAGTAAAACAACTCACATGTGTAAGCATTTGCAGGCTCAGGCCCTAAGGCAGTACAGCTTATTTATTTTTAAAAGCAATGACTAGGTTTTTTTCTTGTAACAATGTACGATGGATTGAAATGAAATATTATTTTGTGATATAAAAACAAAAAGGACCTGATTTTTGGCTCCATTACACTAGTTTTACTCCAGTGTTACCCTGAGCACTGGTCGAATAATACTGGTTTTAAACCAGTGTAACAGAGTGGAGAACTGAGTCCAAGGAATAAAAAAGTAAGGAATTACTGTGCAGATCTTGAAAGCCTTGAAGACATTACCTCTGTGAGCAGTCAAAAATGGAGAAAAGGTTTAATTCTACAGACATTATGGAAATTCACTTGTCTCCATCTTGCTTTTTTTTAAAAAGAAGTCAACCTACATTTGTCATGCTCAGGAGTTGAACACTGAATAGGGCTTAAGTACTACTCATCCCTATTCTTTTTTGAGGATGTGTATGTTACAAACAATTAATTCTCAAATGATAACCATGATAGCCACCATCTATAAATCCCAGGGGAAGCTTCCAACTAAACAAGCATAGAAAATGAATCATGAGAAAGATTGCCAGGGTAAATAATTGTAAGTGAGGCACTGTCAGTCATATGGAGTCTCTGAAGACAAACTATTCAACTGTCCTTGCTAAAAGTCTCTCCACTTTTTACAATGCATTCAGAAATGTTTTGGTCTTTCCCTCTAAAATAAACTCAGCAGCAAATCACATTCATAAAGAACCACTTACATTTTACTGTCTTAATACCTTACCACATGAAGGACTACTGATTACAACATGTTCAGCACATTCATCTGACAGGAGAAGATATGCATAAAAATTATTGTGAAATAAGTCACAAAGGGTTAAAATGGCCAGTTAGAAAATTCGAACTTCTAAGATGTAGATGTTCTAGCCATTCATAAGATTCACAAGCGTAACACTAGTTTTCATTTGTCTCTTTTTGCAATGTCTATTTTAAAACCAATTTCCATTAAAGATTAAGTTGGCTTCCTTTACTGGTGGGTTCCTCACGGCCTGAACCCTTCCATTAAGAATTAATGATAGCTGCAGATATGCACAATGCTGCCATGGCAATCAGCAATATTGTTCTATCCACCCCCATACGCACTAGTAAATGAAGAGCAGGAAGGCTATGTGGGCTCATGAAATATACTAATGGAAATGATTAAAGCAAGATGTTTAAGAAATGTTGGTGAATATACAGGACATACTCAAGGGACACTTGTTAAGGAAAAAGCATCAACAACCTCCCATTATTATTTTTAACTACGTACCTTGACTTTTGCAGGTTTTCAGGAGTCTTTGTACCATAGAAGAAACTAATCAAATTGTATTGGAACTAATCAAAAGCAGTTTGTGATGAACAAGATTAAGTGACAAAGAGGGAGGACAATGGGGCTGCATAAACTGAGGGCAAGATCTGCACCCTAATTATCTACATAAATATAAAGGCCATAAATATTCTATAAAAAAGAAAAATTAGAGAAGGTCAATATCAAGGCATTCAAAGAGTGTGTGTGGGGAGGGGAGGGGGGTAATTTCAAAACAGAAGAAATATTCATTCACATTACTGAGCTCGACTCTGAAGCTACACTGGTTTACACTGGCTGAGAATCTGGCCCACTCACCTTCCTAGAGAACTGAGTGAAGTGCATTCTTCCCATTGCATAGTGGGTAGCGGGGAACGGAACTGACCGGATAACTGTTTTGCCAAGCTCAGCCACAGTGAAACTTAAAGCCTGTTTGGCCTGTAATGCTGAATACAGCATGGAAAAATCACTTCAGTGAAAGAAACATTTACAAATAAAAGGCTCAGTCCTTCCCCAATGAAGTCAAGCGGAGCATTTTCTACTGACTGCAAGTGGAACGGGAGTGGTCCCCATGAAAGCTAATTGTAGAACAAGTACCTATGAATATTAGTTAAAACTGGACAAATATGGCAAAAAATAAGTTTCCAAATATTTGTCCTAATAAAGCCTGTAAATTCACTTTTGTGGCATTCACAATACTTTATATTCATTCCTATGAATACTGAACCATTGATTTGTTTTTGGTTTTTATTCACAAATTAGGTAAGTCTCAAACATACTTGTGAAAAATGCATTTGGTGCCATGGTTTTTGCCAGGAGGGTGAATATATCCATCTTAAAATGTATTTGATTCCTTTTTATCCGTTTATAAATTCTTCAGTCATCCAATCCCAGAGTGTAAACAATAGTTGGTGACTTAGGCAACCAATAGCAACTAATCAAAGTGAATAATGTATCCACAATTCATAGTCTGAAATAAATTCATATAAAGCTGTCAAACAATTCTGAATAATGAAAAAAATCTGTAAAAATGGACCCCCCCTCCATGTGAAGATAACTTATGGACACAAAAAAAAGCTAAATGTATGTAGTAAATAATTCACTACATATAGTTTGCACAGATAATGTAAATCATAAGCCACAAAGCAGCAACACACTGGGCCTGATTCTATTCTGATCTTACACTGTTGTTTACCAGGAATAACTCCATTTAAATCAGTTGCATTATGTAGGTGTAAAGCCAGTGTGAGATCAGAATCAGGTTATGTTCATCCAATGCTCATATCAACAATAATAAACTTTATGCATCTTTGTCTAACTTGTAAGAGGTCTGATAACTCCTCTCTAGTCTAGTTCAGCTGGGGAAAATAAAGAAATCTTTCTAGCAGCACAGGGAGACAACTTTATTCCCCCCCTCAGCTTTCTAAGGTGATTAAAATGCTGTCTGAGCTCAGAAAAATGCAATGTTTTTATGTTCCTTTTTACCAATCAAGGTTAGACATTCCTTTAAGTGATTTAGCATGACCCCCCAGAGGCACAAGGCAAGAGATTGCATTAATTCTGCAGTTTTATTACCTAGAATTCCCAATAGTCTTTTTTGCCTTCTCTTTGGATGCATGGATATACATACACACTTGAATGGTGCAAGCAAATCAAATCTTTTCTGACCTTATGTTGTGCTCATTTTCCTACAGGATTCAAAGAGAACAGAACCTATGAGAGAAGAACACAGTGTTCTCCTCATCTTTGTTCCAGAGGTAGCAGAAATTGGTATGTCAGGAGAATTAATCTTAATCAGTAGTATTTTATCATTGGGGGTTTTCCCTTTAGCTCAAACTCTTAATGGCTGATAAAAAAAAAAAAGCAACTGAGAAAATACTACTGAGTGGAAATAGGGCAATATTTTTGGAACAGAAGAGATCTATTTCTATTTTCCATGAGATGTGACCAGGCTAGCTACAAAAACCCTGAGGAGTCCAGTGGCACCTTAAAGACTAACATTTATTTGGGCATAAGCTGTTGTGGGTAAAAACCCCACTTCTTCAGCTGCATGGAGTGAAAATTACAGATACGGGCATAAATATATATTGGCACATGAAGAGAAGTGAGTTACCTTACAGGTGGAGAACCAATGCTGAAGGCCAATTTAGTCAGGGTGGATGTGATCCGCTCCCAGTAATTGAGGGGGAGGTTTCAATACCAAGAGATGCACTTTAGAAATCTCTCCCCTGTAGAGTACATTACTCACCATATGGACAAGCAGGAAGAAAGCTTGCAGCGCTGCTGCCTGTTGCATAATGCCATCTGCTGGACACCACATACATTGAACAGACAACTAAGACTCAAGAGGAAATAGGCAAGAGAGAGATGTGGAGATAGAGTTTGGGTCTCTGAGTGAAAAATTTTAACCCTGGTTCATCTGTTAAAATCTTGATGTCATAAATTAATAACAATTCACTGAAGCCTGGGATTCCTTGCTTCCTTGAAAATCTTACACTGCCTGGAGGATAAAGTGAATATTTCAGTTTCCATTTCTGCCAGTTTGACATCCTTCCCATGAATAGGGCATATTATAGGGAAATAATATAGGAGACATTAAAAAAAAAACATCCAAAGGGTATAAACAGTTTTACTTCAGCACAAACACGGCACTTTAATCACCATAATATTACTATATTATTGGAGTGCATTACACAACTTCTAAAACATTTAAATCTTAGATTAAACATGCTGGGAAAAGGCTCTATGTCTATGATTCAGACATTCAGAAGGAAGCTATGGAAGTACCCTGCTGGGGTTTACATTGGAAGATAAAACAGTTCTTTTCCGCTATAAACTAATTAGTTATACAAAGAAGAAGAGTATTTTAGAGAGACAAGGTGGGTGAGGTAATATCTTTTATTGGACCAACTTCTGTTGGTGAGAGAGACAAGCTTTTGAACCACACAGAGCTCTTCTTCAGGTCCAGGGAAGGAACTCCAAGCATCACAGCAATACTTAGAATATTTCAGTGACTCTTGGCTGGGAGACACCCAGTTATTTCAAAAATGTAATGTAGATTTTTGGATTCATAACTGCTTGTGCTGCCGCTTCTACTTCAAACAGTAAACAAACCCTTTAAACCTTCCTTACACTTTTCATTCTCTTAAAAGAAAAGACCCCCTTAAATTATTGTAAACATTAACTAAGGCACAGAATACAGTGCTGAAGTGGAATATTTGTGTAGTCTGTAATGACTTTAGTTTGAGGCAGAAAACACATGACAGTGGCAGGCAGGCATTTGGCATGATGATTGTGTCTCACTGTGTGCCTGTTAGGATTACTTACTGGCTCGCTGTAACTCCTGTTCCCGACAAATACAAAACACATTGACATCTTTAAAAAAAAAAAAAAGGACAAGACCTATAGATCTATGTGCTGCAGACCTACAGAATTCCCAAGCAAGCAACATGTGCTTACCTGGGGGATACCACCGGTCCTGAAAATTGCACAACACTTCTGATTGTTAAACTTTAGTTAAACTCCATTTTTGCAGGTCACAAAAAAGGATAGACTGGACAAAAGAGCTTGTTAAGGGGCTTAAAGTTATTTCAGTATATCCATTAACAATCAGTTAGGATGCATGAAATTAAGTGGTATTGTGATGGGAGCTGGGCACTGAGCCAGGACTTCTTGCTTATATTTCTGACTCTGCCACTTAGCTGCAATGTGACCTTGGACTAGTCACTTAAACCTCTGTGGGTCAAATGCAGCTTAAAGCGGGTACAATATCCACAGAAATTTTAGAGGGAAACCAGTAGTGATGTCCTCCTGATAGTACTGTGTCTGTGCACAATCACATAGCTCCTTCTCCACACACAAGCCACAACCTTCAATAGCTGCTTGTATTTCAGGCCTCTATTTGACACTGGGATCTTTAAAGTCACCCCCAACAACTTATTCACCTGTAATAGTTCTATTTTGCCCCCATTTCCTTTTACCTTTTTGTGCTAAAGCCTCTCTGGGTTTTCTATTTCCAAGTTACAAGAAGGTGGTTGTAAATACTATTAATTTACTTACCATGTTTTTAATTCTAACTGTACAGTACTTGAGTGCTTTAGTTAGCAGGTGTGAGGTGACTCTACAAAATAGATTGTACTGTATCCACTGCCCCAAATAGGTATCCTGGAGAAGTCTGAGAAAGCACAAGCTTTTAAACACTCAGACAGCAAATAAATCTTTCTTCTTCTATCTCTGAGGTTTGTTTTATCATTTTTTGCCTTATATTATACATATTCTTCATGCGCTGAGCTGTATGGTCTCAATTAAACTGCTTTTCTTCAGGTGTCTTTATTTTGCTTGGGTGTTTAATTCACTAAAAAAAATTGATTGCCTCATCTGTTTGTGAGTTATGAACATTGTAATTTAAATATGCATCCAAAGCAGCAGCATCTTCCTGAAAAGGAAAGCCCAGAATACACATTACACATGCCCATTTCAGCAGTAACACTATTGTCTTCAAGTGTGGGCCAACGAAAATTTATGAATGGAACATTCAGTAAAACCAAACAAACCTATTGACTATCCTTTTGCATTTCCCCCAGTGGCAACCACACTAGTGTAGTCTTCATGGAAGTAAGGTCAGTCACAATTCCTACATTTAGTGATAAATCATATTGACACGGGGTCACAAATATCGACTTCTGAGATTTACTCCAGTATTCATCAGAACTGTTTTATCAGAAAACGGTATTTTTCCCTTTGTGGCCCAAATGCAAAAGCTTTTGATGCTGGCTTTCCAGAATGTTTCCTGCTGTACTATCCCTAATGTGCTCACATGCACAGTGCAGCATATAATCTAAACCTGCTAGCATATTTTATTGATGAATAAAAGACAATAACATGAATTGTTCAAAAATTAAAGAACTATTTTTTTTACTGATCAAGAACAACAATGGACGTTTAAGAAGAATCCCACCTTGTAGCATCTAAAGATGTGAATTGTAGCTACTGCCTTTCATCAAAAATGTGTTATTGATTTCCCTTCCTTTAGGGACTACAGCATAGGCACTTCTGTTTTTCTTCCTAATACCACTCAGAGAAGTGTCTTTATATTGCCATGCAGCAGATGGCTGCAGTGACCCAAGACTGTATGCCACATTCCCGAACATAGTCCTTCTCAATCCAGTGATTCTGTTCGTATCTTACTCAATGAAGCCAATAATAGTTGAGGGTGCTCAGTAATTTGCAGGATGAGCCCCTTTTGTGTCATTTAAAGCAAGCCAAGAACACTGCAAGGAAAAACTGCGCAAACTTCCAGGGCACTACAGAGAAATGCAGAGTTATTGTTGCTGACTCACCAGACCAGACCCCAAGAGTAGAAAAAGGGTATGTGTCTGAAGCTGAGAAAACTAGGGGCAAAGGCCCTGCAGTGACAAACACAGGCAATATGCCTTAATCAGGAAAAAAAGCTTAGATTGAGGTTCTGTGTTTTGTTAGCTACGGTAACAAAAGTTTGCAGCACCTCTGCCCTTTCACTCTTCTCTACAGAGCTTTAGAACAGACCCAGTACCAGGAATCCCACAGTTTATTGCTGAAATGAACAAAATTATGGTCATCATCTGATGTGATCAAACATGGAGCAGAAAATTCATCTTTCCCTTTTGACCTATGTCAGAATTTGAATTTATGTCTCCAGCAATGACAGGTTAGCTGAAACAATCCATTAATCTACCTTCTTGTACAATATTTTAACAATATTTCAACTACTACACAGAAATTGTGAACACAGTGGGACTGAAGCAATCATTAAAATAGTCGTTCTTTACATCTACAAGTTGTTTGAGAAAAATGCAAAGTTACAGGAGTTGGAAGACTGACTCAGGTGAGGAGAAGAAATGGTAGGCCTCCTCTGAACCCATGACCTGGCTCCTCTGCAAATAAAAGACAACATGGGTGATATAGTCACCACCGGACTAGTGACACAAAGACAAGCTAATAAAAACAGAGTACAATTAAAGTGACACAGTATGAGTTAGTGTCACATGGACATTCTTCTGACACTTCTCTAGTCATACAACAGGAATCATAGGATGAGATTTAGTTGATGGCAAAGTCTGATACAGTAATATCGAGTACAGGTGGACAATCAAAAATCCAGGAGATCCAGGATATCTCAATAAATATACAAAAGCTCACTGAACATCAAACTCATAATAAGTGTTGCCCAAACTGTGACTCAGAACCATAAGCAGGAATAGGACAATGTCAGCAAAAAGACAGCCTAGAGCTGAACAAGTGAACTAAGCTCAACAAGACATTCTATCTACTTTGTAACAAAGAGTTCCATCTGGTAGTGCATGAAGCAACCCACTCTCCTGAAAATGCAGTTTCTCTCAGTGGACCGTCTGAATCAAAAATGTGTGCACTTTTTATTTTCCGGCTGCAGTTGGGATTTGCACATGAAATCCAGGAAGCTGAATCCGCTATGGAAATGCTGAGAAAACAAAGCTATTAGGTTCCCAAACTGTTGAAGTGCTACAGGCTCTGAAACGCAGCAAAAGAAGAAGATGATGACCTAAAGAACATGATGCCTGAACCAGGTGTAAGGAAATCAGTTCCTTCATGTTTCCTATTTGCCTGTCTCTGTGTGTGGCTTTTTGTTTGTTTTATTTTACAATCATGAACCTTGATAAGCCAGAGACAAATAAAATTTCTTGAACAGCATCAGTGTTGTGCTGGAGAAAGTATGCAAAACTGGCTTCCAACAAGGTTCTCAAAATGCAAGTGATCTACAGTAGTAAGACAATGTTGTATCCTAAGAGATGCTCTTACTACATGTTCAATGAGTTTCATGACAGACTTGCCAGAAGTCCAAGAAAAATTGAAGTTTGATGCAGGGAAATACATTTCTTCCGCAAATGACTCATCCCAAGTATACAAAGCTTTTCAGCATCTACAAAGAATTTTAAAATGTTTGGTTTCTCCTATCAGCTTGGAAATGATCCAGGTGGGCAGGAACTGTAGCTAAAGAAGTGGTGCCAAGAGCTTGGCTGTTTGTGAACAGAAGGACCACGCACAGCCTATAGAAACATTTGTCATTTAGACTATGGATCTGAATGTATTGCGTTTTGATCTGACTATAGAAATTAAATGCACTTGAAAATTGTCTTCCATTCCACTGGAGACTCTTCCACTGGGTTTGGAAAAGTGGACCATTGAGCTGGAATGTGGCTTAGAGATGGAGCCTGTGCTGGAAGGGCTGCAAAGTTGCTTCCTATTGAAAGTGAATCCTCAGGATTCTTCAGACAGATTTCTTCCTGGGGTGTACGTGGCAGTCGCACCTCTGCCACCCTGTCAAAGGATGCAACAAATATTCCCAGGAGCGGAGGGGAGAATGGGGCCAGGATTAAGGTATCCCACTGGTGGCATTATCTGTGTGTTGAGCCTGTGCTTCCTAGCCACATTGGGTAGATCTACACAGCAGCTGGGAGGGGCTTCCCAGCATGGATAGACACACATGCTCGAGCTAGCATGCTCAATATAGGATGGTGGCTGTGGTGGCATGGGTGGCAGCTTGGGCTAGCCTCCCATGTGTATACGCAGGAGTTAGTCAGGATTGTACTCGTGAGGCTGCACTGCTATTTTTAGCACACTAGATAGAGCAGGGTGAGCATCTACATACATTGTGTATGTACACAATGGAGCTGTTTATTTCATCCTTTCCCCCACACTCACACTTGTACTCTCGCTACCATGATCCGGCCCCCGGTGTCCTGTCTTCTGCTTCACTTTGCAGCACCAAAAGTTAATTCAAAGCAAATAGGTTGGTAGGGTGTACCACAATGTCCCTCTCTTGCTGTGGGTGCTCCTCTGAGTTCTGGCACCTGGCAACAGAAATATGCCACTATAGGACTCTGGAACATGTTTGTTCAACTAGGGTATGTTTGCACAGCAACTAGATGTCCACAGCTGGCCCATGCCAGCCAACTCGGGTGCTCAGGGCTCTGGCTGTGGGGCTGTTTCATTGCTCTGTAGACTTCAATGCTTAGGCTGGAGCCTGGGCTCTAGGACCCTGCGAGGAGGGAGGGTTCCAGAGTTGGGCTGCAGCCAGGGCCCAGAAGTCTATACAGGAATGAAACAGCTCTACAGCCCGAGCCTGAGTCAGCTGGCACGGGCCAGCCGTGGGTTTTTCTTTGCTGCATAGACATACCCTTATAGGCCTGCTCAAATCTCTACTGAAAGACAAACTCGCCAGAATTTGTGGGCTCCACAGCAGAAGGCTGTAAATTCTAGCGTGCACTAGCATGTCCCACACTAACTGGCCTGTATGGACACTGTGGGTATGCACCAAAAGTTCCTTAGTGTACCTCAATGTAGTACTGTTTGAAACAAGCCCAGAGGATAGAATGGTAGAGAGACGACAGGGACTGAGGGATGTTTTATCCTCGAGATGGGGGATGTAAGGGCATACTTGAAAGCACAGAGCAAAGAGCCCAGAGGAAGTAGAACTGTTACAGGAGGACAGAATCAGAAAAGGAGGCAGGAACACAAGACACATGAATCAACCTGTGGGTCAAGTGGAAGGGCTGCGGATTTAGAGGCAGGTTGTTCAACACATCTCATTAAAATGGCACAATTGATAATGGGCCTCAGACTTGTGCTGAGTACTACTTTTCTCTCTGAGCGGTCCCATGGAAATCCCTGTGATTATAATTACAGGGTGCCTGCTCTTCAGGTAGACATGGTCTTAATTATGATTCCTGATATAAAATAGATTAGCAACAGTTCATTCCTCTTGTAGAATCCAGTAATACCGTGGACTAGATCCTCCCTAAATACTTGTTAATTAACTTCACATCTTATGTAATGTTATAATGGGCCCAATTCTGACCTCACACTTGTGTAAAGCAGAAGTGACTTGAAAGAAGCAGGTAGCCTTGTACCTGGTGGGAGAGAGATCAGAACCAGTCCTATCAAGTCTACTTATTCCATTACTGAATGTACATGCAGAATAGACACATCCTTTCACAAATTTAAGGCTCGGATATTAGTAAAGGTAAAGAATTTTTCTATGGCTAACACAGTTAAAGTCAAATCCAAGTAATAAAACTCAACAGCAGAGGGAAAATACTGTGAAAATATACATTACTGCTGTGGACTGATATGAATGCAGGCATCCTGCTTGCATTTCTCAAAAAGATAAAATTACATGTTATAACAGCTCTTTCTAAACAAGCACTCTATTCTTAAGGTGAACGCATTGCAGAGAAAACCTATTAAAAACAATAAAAGAAACACTTTCTAAAAAGCTTACCAGAGATCAACCAACTCCAACAAGGACTCGGGTAGGTGTCAATCCTTCCAATCCTTTCTCAAGGATTGGAGCCCTTCTTTGAACAGAAGGTCCTGTCCATTTGTCCATCAGACTATTTATCCCAGAGTCATTTATTTGGCTCTTGGTCCCTGGAGAATCAGTATATGTGAGCCTTTCCAGGAGTTGGTATCTTTGTGGTGGGGTTACAACTGGGCTGATTTGCCTTAATCTCCACATGCTGTTTTTAGTTCTTGGAGGAGGGGTAGTAGCCCTCCCCCGTGGTGTAGAACACATCATACATAAACCATTCTTTTAAAACAATGGACTTGAAAGATACTTAAACTTAATTCAGCAAAGGTCCAACAAGCCCTGTCTGGCCTCTAGCAGTGATCAGTATTGATGCTTTAGCAGAGTATAAGGACAAAAACCCTGATAAAGCACCTAGCTCAATAATACCAACCCCACTCGTGACATTCTGTACGTCCTTTAAGCCACATCAGAGTCTTTGTTCTCTGATAAGAATCAGCTCAATCTCTTTAGTCTTTCCTCATCACAGGTGCTATTGATATTTGGAATTATTCTAACTATCCCACAACCTGTCAAGGTTACATTTTCCCTATGGAAATATGACCAAAATGTAAACTAAGTGTACACAATGAAGAGTCACCAATTTTTTATCTTGTATCGATATAACTTACTGTTTGTATTATCTATTAATTCATCTGCTTTTTAAAAATAATCTACACACAGTGGACTAGTGGCATCACAGGGTATTCTGATATAAACCTATGATTCCAGGAGCTGGTGCTTTAAAAAAACCACGAAATATTGTGAGGTAAAATTGCAAGAGTTGGCAACACTGCTGAGAAGTCAGGGAATGAGCAAGCAGATAGGATCTAGGAAAATAATAATTGTTAGTTAAAAGGAGAGCTGCTGTACAGATGTTATTCACAACCTCTGCAACTACGTAGTTATTTATACCGGTATCATCAAAACATTGAGGTCTTACATTAGATGCTTACGTCCAACACAGTTATGTATATTGCCAACAAGAATTTTCTCAAAACTGAACTTCCTGATACCTCATAGGCAATATCTCTGTAGTATGCTTCTAGTACATCAACTCAGTGTAGGATTTACTTGAACCACTTTTCTATCAAAACAATATTTACTTCTACACTGTGACTCACAGAATGGGCTTCTGCCTAGTTTCACAGATGTGAAAAGGCAGCAATTTCCTGATTGTACTTCATTTGGAAGCACTCATACAAGGCCCGGTTGTGCTTCTATTATCATTTACTAACAGTACTAACATAACGCCAAAAGGCCCCAGTAAATGTCTCATAGTAACAGTGTCTGCCCTGAAGAACTTCCACTCCTTGCCTTGTCTATTTAGATTGTGAGAAAAAGAGGTATTATCCCCAGCCTACAGATGGGAAACTGAGGCACAGAGAGATTTAGTGACAAGCCCAAGGTCCTACATGAAGTCTGTTATCTCAAGTCCCAGTTCAGTTTCATAACCACTGAACCATCCTTCCTCTCAGGATACTCAAAATCACACTTCCCTCCACAGAGGGGAAGTGTGCAAGATGCAACATCTATTTGGAAGATGAAGCCATTCTCACTTTCCCAGCTCATGCCAGTGTGGAAGAGAGGAGGAATCAAGGCCAAATTCCACCTTCTCCCTGCTCCTTTCAGAGTGACTTGCCCCCAGGAACACTAGGCAGGAACAGTCCCTGTGCTTCTTGTTCCGTCCCTTATTTGTGCCAGGGTCAGAAACTAGTGATTAGTCACTCAAAGGCTATGGGCACCTGTAGCGGGGTGGTCACCCTGCTCCGGCCCTGAATGGGTTAAAGCAGCCCTGGAGAGGGCTGTGGCGGGGAACAGCAAGGCTGATTGGGGGAAGCAGCCACAGCTGCGGCCATGCCCCAATCAGGCCACAGCTGGCCTTTATAAGAGGGTGGTGGGCCAGAAGGTGAAAGAGTCTCACTCTAGCCTGGGAGCGGGAAGGGCTAGCTGCCTGGGAGCAAGGTACCTGAAGCTGAGCAGCGCTGGGGAAGGGCAAAGGGAGCTTGGGGAGCTCCAGCCTGATAAGCCCCCAGGCTGCAGGCCTTGGTGAAGGCCTACACAGGTACTGGGGCTGCAGAGGGGCAGCCCAAGACTAGGCAAAGGCAGCAGGTCCTAACCCCTTGCCAATGATGAGTGGTCATTAGACTGCAGTCTGCCCCAATGAGCAGGGCTAGATGATGACTGGCAGTAGCCACTGGGGCAAGGTGGGTTTAGAGGGTTGGGGGTTCCCCTGGGAGGGGAGACCCAGAGTGTGGGGGTACTGCTGGGGCAGAACCCCAGGGTAAAGGGCACCGGGGTCCAGGAGGGACACGGGGCCAGCGGCAAGCGAGACATCGGCCTGCAGAGAGTGCTCCAAAGCTGGAAAAGAGCTAATTCCCAGGACAACCAGCAGGAGGTGCTGCGCCAGTTAGTCATCGCACTGGTACAGCACCACATTGCATATTGTTCCCAGGGTCTGGAGAGCAAAATAACCTGAGACAGTTCCAGTGTGCAACCCTCCTATGATGTAGGAGAGCTGGGATCTCATTCTTAAAAAAATAATCCATTTATAATTCCATAGGAAGCACTAAACTATAAACTACACTATTACCCAAGGCAATTCTGGCAGATATAATGAGGCTAACATTACTAATGTAGTTATTTAGTTGCAGAGCTGCAGTTCTAGATTGTTTATAGCATTGGTGACCAAGATGTAAGATCAGACTTGGTGAAAGTGTCATATCTCAGGTATATTCCACCAGATTCCTGACCGGAATTTTGGAACAATTGCAGCAGATGATGCCACCCAGGTAATCCATCCTGGGTTTTAGAGCAAGCCCAGTGAATTCTGGGACAAGTCTTTGAGAATTCAGTCAGTATTGTGACTCATGCAAACCACACAGGGTCAATAAAGCTTAAATAGTTGTATATCTCTCTATTGAGCCTCTATGCCCTGATTTAAGGAGCTGCCAGTAACTAGAAATGCTGTACTATACTATACCACCTTTTGGGGGGAAAGAGAAGAGGGAAGGAGGGGAAAAATGCCTTTTTTTCCCGTCCGGGTGTCTGGGCTCTGAAGCAAAGAGTACTGAAGGTTTAGCCCATGCAGTGGCTTGACACATATCTAGCCATTCCCTTTCACTGGATCTCGTAAACCTTCCTTTTCCTGCCATTGCTGGATCAAAAGTAAACTTCTACATCCTGATGTCAGAGAAAAATATTAATCAGTCATAGAGATGGCCAGGTTTTTTTAAGAATGGGAGTCTATTATTTCATTTCTGCTTTGTTTCCCTGCTACAATGGCTGGTAAAATAATTTTCTTTAGCTCGTCAGCAACTCCTGTGCTTTAGGAGATTGCAGAGATGGCATGCCCTAAGACTAATGGGAGAGATAACATCCAGTCTCAGACTTATCTAAGTAGCTTGATAGTCTTGAGCCTTTTCTGCTAATTGGTATTATTGGTCATGAGATACCTCTTGCCAGAGACAATATTTTGTAAAAGCTCACAAGGGAGAGCACTTGGAGACACTTACTTACTGTAAGGTTTGCTCTGGTTTTGTCTTGTTAAATGGATGTGCTAAGCCTGCTGTCTGTAGTGTAGCGAAACTCTCCATTGTCGACCAGTATATACTGGCTACTTGCATATATATTATATTGATAACATGTATTATCCACACCATATATATTAAGCATTAAGCACAAATATTACTAAACATAAATATAGCAGTTAAATAGCCTAAACTGGCCTATATCTTTATTATACTCCTGTTCACTTATGCTCAGTATTCCATAACACTTTGCATACCCGAAGTAAGCTATGGCTTAAGTAGATAGGAAAGCTGTCAGGATCAGGACATGTGATTATTTTATTATAGCAACAGAACGGGAGTTCCCCTCACAGGCTAACTACCCTAGGACAAACCTAGGAGGTGTCTTCACGTTCTTTAATACCTCAAACACATGTGTTCAGAACAAAATATAAGGGGTACACCATGCTACCAGAAAAGCCAGGTAGAAAGCTGATCAGTTAAATCTACAAAAAGAAAAGGAGTACTTGTGGCACCTTAGAGACTAACCAATTTATCTGAGCATAAGCTTTCGTGAGCTACAGCTCACTTCATCGGATACATTCAGTGGAAAATACAGTGGGAAGATTTATAGTGAAATCTAGTTTCACATGACATCCACAGTACCTTTCGTTGGTAAACAGGTAGTGGATAAAAAGGGTGTAACTGCGGGAGCACACCTTCTGCGCAAGGTGAATGTAACAACGCTGCATGAGACAGCTTCATGGAAAATGGTATCATCCATATAGATCCTTTTTCCTGTACTATATTATTACTGGCCTAGAGCAATAAACCTGACTGGCATTGGTTATGGCCTCTTGTATATATTTCATAACAAACCAGAGTGTGGTCAAGCAATTGACTATACAACTTCTCAACACCACAGAAGTGAGGGAAGGTAGAGAGAGAGAGGAAAAGCACCAGTTCCTAAAGATTAGGGGCCTCCGTCCTGTCACCCTTGCTCATATTAAGTAGTAAATTACCCCACTGAAATCAACAGGGTTGCTTCTGTGGTGAAGCACTACTCAATATAAGGGTGGCACAATTTGGCTGTAAATGACTTTTTGAATAGCAAATGTCATTCTACAATTACATTATACTAGAGACAATTTAAACCTAGTGCCTGTTCTTTAATAAAAGAAATAACTTCACATTCAAGTTTAACATTAACATTCCCTTATTGTAAAGACAAGCTAAAAACAGTTTACAGCCCTGTCTAAATGAAGCTGTCAAATACAAAAATAAAAATTCTAAGAATAACCACATGAAAATGTCTTGCCTCTGCATCCTGCTGCAAGACCTAGGATTATTACTAATTATTTCTAATCTTTTTTTGTCATGCAATAGTAACAGTTCTAATACTTACCATGCATTTGCGATCATCTACCCCTGCTAAATCCTCCTCAAACTCTTTTCCTACATCAAATTCCATGATGTAGTTTCTAAAAGTGCTTAGCGTTTTAATGATCATATGATCTCCATTCTGAATGATTTCTTTGTCAGGTTTTAGCAAGTTGGCAATTTTTCTCACAGCAATGTTTACATCTGAAAGCAAAACAGAAAAAAAGATTTGCAGTAAAGCCACAAATCTACAACAATACAAGACTTGTACAACTTGAGAGGATTGGGATGGACCAAAATACAAGTACATAGTTCCCTGGCTGTTTTACTAAAGTTAATTACAAGTGAATTAATTTGCTTACTTGGAAAAAACCTTGTACCCTTTACATTTATTACCACAACAAACGTGTTTCTAAACAAACAGATGAAAGGAAACATGACATTACTAATTCCTACTGAGCTATTTGACACAAATTCATTCTGATTACTTAAAAATGCTACTTCTATAGAAATAAGCATTTTACGTACCTCCCTGCCAACTGCATATACACAAACTTTTACATCAAGCACATTTTGTTTTCTTTCCACCTACATGTATGTTGAGAGAGTAATTTTTGCTTGCTCTTTAAAGTTCTGTAGCTGAATCTCTGCATAGATTAGTGGTAATAAGGTAAAAAGCAAACAGGTCGCTTAAAGCAAATCAAACAAAACTTTGCATAACACAGAGTAATCATATTTTTTGAAGAAAGCATTTTTTAAAGACTGCATTAAAATTGTGGTTGTGACTATCCCAGAAGAAATCAAATCCAACCCAAGACTAAGAGAGGTGGCATTTTATTGATTATTTGCTAAAGAAACATGAAAGGAATCTTACCCAGTGCTTTCAGATACTCCTCAAAATTGTCATTGCTAAGCATTTTCCAGTAACCATTGAAATTTGCAGGCATTTCTGGGGTATATGATAGCCAAAGCCTCAGAACAGCGAGTTGATTCTGCACCACACAGCTCAATGCCTGTCCTCTGTGGCGAGTTTGAACTCTGGTTTCTTTTATCTGTTCTTCAGACCATGCAGTTATATGAGCCCCTCTAATCCGATTACCGCTGAAGGGTTACCATTAAATCCTTCCACAAAGCTGAACCTTTTAGATTTATAATGACAGCAGGATGGCTTCATTTAAATGGAATGGAACATTCACCTTCAATACAATGGCTGTAAGGCCACTGATTATCCGGGTGTCCATTTTATCCACATTACTCCTCCCCTTCTATGCTGCTTAGAAAATAAGATGGCTGGTTTAGGCATATGGATGGATATTACAATAAGTGGCTGGCTGTAGTGGACACATTGGGTGGCTTCTGCAGACAATTGAAATCCTGTTTGTTTGGAGTATTTGAGAATATTTTCAGTGGTTTTTTTAATCTCTTCCCCTCAGAAGAGGATCACACAAGCTCTACCAGTGAAAGTAATTGTGTGTTCTGTTTCAGAGTTTAGTAATAAGCCATGATTATACAGTCATCTTCAAGCGAGGGGTGATGCCAGCAGATATTGACTGGTTGGTGAATTGATGGCTCAGGAAAAGCCAGTCATTATTCAGCAGAGGTTATTATTAGGGAGTAATGGCCAATTCCAGTTATCTTATGTCTTCATCAGTGCTGCATGTCTTTATTAATCAGAGTGTGCTGTTAGTTAAGGGAATGCAAACCATGTTCAGACACTGGAACAAGAAGCATTTCAGGAGACATTAAATACTGCTGAAATGAGCAAGTGAAAAGTTAGTGCTACAGTACCAGATTATTCAAGCAATGATATATTATTGAGCCTGAGATTGTAAAATCTTCCTACACTTAGGGATAGGTCATGGCTGTCAATTTAAAAGCAAATAAAACACTTCACACAAGCTGTAACCTGCCTGTGGCATCCACTAATGCAAGAGTTCATAAAGTTAAACTGCGTAGCTAGATTTGAAAAGGGGCTGGAGAATTTGATGACCAAGTATACCAGTGATAGTTGTGCAAGCTGAGATACAGATAATCAAATCTCATGCTTTTGGACAGAAGCTAAATCACCACAGGGCCAGTAAGAAATGTTTCCCCTACATATCCAGCATTGCATGATAAGCTCAGTGGGTTATGTATAGTGGGAGAAGGTGGAATGTCACCTGGAAAGCATCATGTAAAAGTAGGTACTTGACATTACAATGTACCAATGTGATATGACGCAGTATTGCAAATACTATATTCGTATGTTCCTAATGCAACAGTGGGCAGGGACAACCAGGTTGACATCATTCTTGATCCATCAAGCATTGGAAGTTCACTGATAACTGATGAATATTCTCTTGGATCTTCAGAAAAGATGTATGTGGAGTAAATAAAATGTAACTGTGCATAACATACTGATGCAAAAGGGTGACATGTGTGCTCCAGCTCCAATCTTCCAATTCAGAGACAAAGGGTGTGTAGTCAATCTGATTTTGGAGTGGGAAAACGGCATCTGAAATCAGATGCAAGTAACATGACAAATGTCTTCCTTGACCCTTTATCTTGACTCATGTTGCAAAGGGTATCCTGCTGCAAAGAGCTGAACTAATGAAGAGCTACATGACCTATCCAGACAAATCTCCATAGTACATACCAAGCTTTATTGTAAGTATAAAATGCATGTCAACACCCAAAGGTCATTTTAATTTATAACCTTGTAATTTCAGATTAAGTAAATATGGAAATTAAACAGCTACACGTCTCTATCAGTGCTACATCATATAGTAGCGACCACTCCCTGAGCTATGGGGCAGATCCTGAGATAACATACTGCTACTGAAGGAAGTGCAGTGAAAATGTGCAGCCAGGGACAACAATCAAGACATGATGATCCTCCAGTACCTTCCCATTAGCCTTGTGACTGGAAGTGGATTATCACTCTGCTCAGCTCCCGCTCAGTGTCCTATGTGCAGTTTGCCTTGCAGTTTCTCCATCTTCACGTCTGCTGTCTGATATAGGAAAAAAATGCCTACTAACATACCCATGTATCAGCATGCAGTCACCAGAGAGGGCAGACAAGTTGTCCCACAACACCTGCCAATGTGAGCATAGATTGGCACAGTAAATTGTGTATATGAATCTTGCAGTATGTGCCCAGATAGCTGTAATGCTTGTCACAGGATACAACACCAGTGCTGAGATGGGATACGACAAAATAGAGATGTGGTTGCACTATTGCAGGTTAGGCTACCACAAGTTAAATTACCCCACCTACCTACTACCTACCTACCCCATGCTTAACATGCATTGAAACACAGCCAAAGCCACAGTGCTCCAGAGTCCACTCTTGAGGCAAAAAGAAAAGGAGTACTTGTGGCACCTTAGAGACTAACAAATTTATTTGAACATAAGCTTTCATGAGCTACAGCCCACTTCATCCGATGCATGCATCTTACACAATCCCTCCCTCCCTCCCTTTCTTTTGTGGAGTCTTCTACATCAAAATTGAATTTGACAGGATCCGTAAGATGTTAGCCCAACATTTGAATGGTTTACCATGTCCGTTGTGACATGTAAGGAACAGCTACTCGGTAGGCATCTTAACTACTTTCACTGCATTATTCATTACAGAAACACTACAGTTCAAGTTGCACACAGGTACACTAGCAATAACCCACTGTCTTAGGTACAAATCATATCCCTTTCAAATTACATCAGACTTTCTCATTATTAGTAAACAAGATGCCCATTAACATAGTATCTAGCTCAGGGGTGGGCAAAATTTTTGGCTCTAGGGCTACATCTGGGTATAGAAATTGTATGGTGGGCCATGAATGCTCACAAAATTGGGATTGGGGTGCGGGACGGGGAGTAGGCTCTGGTTGGGGGTCCTGGGTGGGGCCAGAAATGAGGGGTACAGGAGGGGGCTCCAGGCTAGGGAGTAGGGTGTGTGGGGAGGGAGGGGGAGGGCTCTGGGTGGGACTGGGAATGAAGGATTTGGTGTACAGGAGGGTGCTCTGGGTTGGGATCAAGGGGTTCAGAGAGCAGAAGGGGGATCAGGGCTGGGGCAGGCAGTTGGTGCACGGGGAGAGGCTCAGGGGTGCAGACTCCGGGCAGCTCTTACCTCAAGCGGCTCGCGGAAACAGCAGCATGTCCCTTCTCTGGCTTCTACGCGGAAGCGCAGTCAGACGGCTCTGCACGCTGCCCCATCTGCAGGCACCACCCCTGAAGCTCCCATTGGCTGCGGTTCCCAGCCAATGGGAGCTGCGGGGGCATTGCTTGGGGCGGGGGCAGCATGTGGAGAGGAAGCCCCTGGCTGCCCCTATGCATAGGAGCCGGAGAGGGCCATGCCGCTGCTTCCAGGAGCCGCGTGGAGTGGCCCCCGATCCTGCTCCCCGGCTGGAGCACCGGAGCGGGGCAAGCCCCAGACCCCGCTCCCCAGCAGGGGCTCGAGGACCAGATTAAAATGGCTGGTGGGCCAGATTTGGCCTGCGGGCTGTAGTTTGCCCACCCTGATCTAGCTACTATATGAATTATATAATTGTGTCTGGCAACCAAAATGTTGCTACGATTGAAAATATATATAGCCACCTGACTATCCAAACACTTTATAACCAACAATATCTGATCATATCACCAGTTAATGCTGCATTTGTTGTTTCTTTTATTCTTTTTCCTTAAAAGTATTTTCTCAACTATCAGCTGTCCAGTAATCCAGAGGACACAGCTGAATTAGGCCTTCCCATATCAGGCCCAGAGAAAACAGGTTTTTGGAAAATATCCTCTTTTATTGCAACTTCTAAGCATTATACACAAAGTAGAATGCAGCATGTGTGTGCTATGAAAGCCAAAGCAAAACACAATCTCATTGTTGAAATGAATCCCATGACACCAAAAGAGCATATAGTGTGAACAATCATTGTATTGAATTTGTATGATTTTATACAGGACATCCACAGACTGCTGAGTTGGGAAAACTCAAAGATTACTTAAGGGAAAGCGGCAGATAAATTTCACCACTTCCCATAAATTATTAACAAAATCTTTCAAAACTTTGGCTGGCATTACTAGGCTTCAGAACTGCTGAGACATCTCTAGGGGCTATTCATGCAAGAAGGAAAGGGAACAAGAACAGTAGAATCAAGTGAGTAGTTCAGATAATTCTCACCTGAATGCAAGGAAAGAGAGTGTAGAATCTCCAGTGCTGCTCACTCTTCTTGATGTTGACATAGGGGGCATGGCTGGGGCTCCCTTATAGCTGGGCTGCCATATCAACAGCTTCAGGGTTTTGACAGCTAGTTGCTCTAAACTACTCCAGGGGACTGGACTAGCATATAGGACTAAGAGCAAAGCAAAGAACCCCCTTTAAAGGTCTCATTATGAGCTGGATTGAAAATAATGGGATTTAAGCACATGCCTAAGTGCTTTCCTGAATCAGGGTTTTATTTCTGATCTGCCAACATATATACGCACAAAACTGAACGGTATTAAGTAATACAGTGAAATAATTTTTTTCAGGATCCTATAAAGTAGAAATGTGGTAATAACTATGTACATTTTAGCAGTTTATTGAAACTATTCCTGAGAAGGAAAATGACAATAATTTTACTCTCACTATCTGCGAATGGCCAAGACCACTGAAACAGTTCCTGGTATTAGAAGATTATAATACGGGAAAGCACTAACTACAGCCCTTGAGGTCATTTAAGTCATCACAAGAATCCCTCAACAATTACTAAAGATTTTAATATTTGTGTTAAAAATAGAAGAAATGTAATGTAAATTAACTCTTAGTGGAGATCTTAAAACTGATAGCCCTTTGCACATAACAGCTTAGGAAAGCATGACCTCAGTAGTAATATAATACAAAAACTTTTCTGAATTACTCTACAAATGTTCAGAAGTATAGCTAGTTGCATCTCCCCACAACCTACTTCACTTTCCTCCATACACAAAGATTGTGCCTTTGCAGGGATTTTCCAAAAATAAATGCCATTGTGTTCTCCCCATTTGGTGGAATAAAGACGTCAATCATTTAGTGTGTTTATCATTGTGTTGTGTAGTTTAAGAGGCTGAAGTTAAATCCCCTTTATTTTTCCCTCTCACTCTCTTCTGTGTAGATATTATAGTGCTTAATATAGGAAATGACAGAATCTGGAATGAGGTACTTCACACTTAGTCCTTTGCATAAAGCATGTCGTATATGCGTGGCACTGATTTCATTCTGAATCCATTCTGTGACCAGGTGGATATTGTGCTGGAATCGAGTCAGAAGTTCTGATTCACTGATGTACTGAACAGGGTCAGAGCCAGCACGGCTAATACACACCAAACCAAACTTTTCTACTATTTCTTTAATATGCTCCTCCTTCCAGAGATTAGGTGTACTAAACGTCTTCAGAATGTCAGCTCCGCAAAGCAGCTTTAACTCTGGGGAAACTGGAAAAGCAAAAACAAATGGAAGTTTTATGAAGATCCTTATTAAACATGAAAAAAAGCTGATGAGATGGCATTAAGTTTTTCACTTATTTCTGGTATTTTACCCAAATTTCTTTTGAAAAGTTACATGAAATATTCTGCTTGGAAAAAGGGTAAGGAATTTGAGACAGAGGTCCACTGTCTAATCACCAAATCAGAGGTCCACTGTCTAATCAGATCCCAAAAGAACCCAAACTCCATTGGCCAACTATATCTTGGCCCATAGGATTTGAAAGGTGATCTGTATGATTGTAAAGGACAGTTACTGCAGTATTTTTTATAAGCAACAAAGATGAAATACAATCAAGGGGTATTTAAGGGCATGAATTTGGCTCATAGGGTATTAGGCTGGATAATAGGCCATACATTGAGAAACTAGTAGTCCACCCATTGAGGTTCTATTCACTACTCGATGTAGGCTTGATCTTATATTCAAGTTAATGGAAAAATCCTGTTGATTTCCACAATGAAGGATCAGGCAGCTGGGGTGCATACAGCTCCCACGAGCATTTTAGCCGTTTCATCTATGCACTGGGGAGTGATGATATCTCTCAGCTGTGAAGTCATTCTGTTTTTTCCAGAGTACTTCTGACCGAGCCGAGGCAGCTTCCAGCATTTTCCCAGAGCAACCAAACTTAATATTACTGTTGTGTACTGGTAAAGTAAGGCTATTAGAGACCTTTCTTCTATCTCAGCATCATCTCCTAAATATAGGTTAGGAGTAATAAAATCTAGTAATATTAAATCAACCTTTTTTAAAAAGTGAAAAATAATGGACAAAAACCCAGAGACCAGGAAATGCAGCATTAAGGCTGCTACTGCCCTTAATTCACCCTGTTCCATGGGAGTACATCAGTCCTCGCAGTAGGCAAGATCACATATTTTTCCAGTACCTGGTAACCATACATGCAAGAGGTGGTGAATTCAGGACAAACCAGAATTACTGTAATGTGGATGTTCTTCCTTTAGTGGTTTATCTCAGAACGTCCTTACAATTATTCTCAAAGTAAGTGTTTATGGTTTACATTTCTGCTATGTTTTGTTAGGTTTATATCACAATTACACACACAAGAACCATGTTAAAAGGACATTATTAAGGTTGCAAAGTCAAGCACTCAAAAGTTAGGAAATTAAGGTTGCCTGTGAACCTTAGTGTAGCCCCTCTGTGCACATGCTTTATGACACAGTCTTTAATTACATGTTCATACACACTTTTTTCCCACAGGACAGTCTCATTCAGTACACAGAGTGGACAGGGCTCATCTAATCATCAGCTTTTCATTCCCCCCCCCCCCCCCAGTTGTTCAATGTGTGGCCCCATACTTTATTTACTGCACTCTATTCAAACCCTGCTCCAAAGACAGTGGAAAATGATGACAGTGATTTACCAACATTAATTTTTTTCACAATAAATTATTTCACAATACCCTTGTAAGCTGAGGAGACATTATCCCCATTTTACAGTTGGAGAACTAAGGCACAGAGAGATTAAGTTAAAAAGTATCTACTAATTTTGGGTTTCCAATTTGAGATGCCTAGGACCATATGTAGCATTATATAGTGTTTCATATGTTCAAAGCATAGCTTCCATTGACTTCAGTTGCAACAGTGAGTGCTCAGCAATTCTGTAAACCTGACACCATTCCCTCAAATCAGGTACTCAGAAAATGAGGAACACACAATTAGTGATTACCTGGTTTCAGTGACTAGCCTAGCATCACTTAGGAACTTTGTGGCAGAGGTAGGGATAGAATTTAATTCTCCAGAATAGCATTCAACTGCCTTAACCATGAGATCATCCTTTCTCTTCCTACAATCTTCTATCTCATTCACTACACACCTTCCAACTTTCGTAGTAGGTTGCCATCTTCCATGTGAACCAGCACTACAGGGGGATGGCATGCTTTTTGCCTGTGGATTTCACAGACATTGGCTGACAGCAGAGGAATGGTGAGACTTAGAATTTTGGATTCCATTTCAAGCTCTTCAGAGGAGTGTGCTCTAGGATGCCAAACACTGACCCCTGCAGCTCCATCTCCTCCAATCTGTCTGGGCCCAATCTTGTCTTTCCTACTCCTCATCCCGGACCCAATTTTCCCATCTGGACTCCCTCTCCTGCTCTCAGTCCCAATCTCCTTGCTCAGCCATTCCCAGTTATCTTCCACCAGCACCTTGTCCCAATATCTCTTTGCCCAAGCAGTCTCTGCTCCCTGCTCCTCATCTGATTTGTCTCTCCCCTCCCCACCCCACTGGCCTCCAGTGACTCCCAACCTCACATTTACCAAACCCACAGTCTTCCTCCCTGGGCTCCTTGTCAAATATCAGTTTCAGCCTCTTACCTTCTCCACCCCCACCACCCATTTCCTTCTCTCTTTGCTCAGCAACTCCCAGTTCTTCTCCTGATTTCTGGCCCCTCATCAGATCTGTCTCTCTTCCCCTTGACCTACTGGTTCCCAGTCCCACTCTCTTTGTTCAACCAGTCCCCGCCACTTTGTTTCCCTCCCTGGCTCCCAGTCCTAGTCACTTTGCCCAACCAGTCCCAGTCTCCTACCCCATTCCCAGTTTTCCTCTTTCATCCCTTACCAACTTCCATGCCAGTTCCCTCACCCCAGATTTCTTGTCCCAGTCTACTCTCCCTGCCCCTCGTCCCCGGCCCTCGATGCTAGATCTGGCTCTTGTCCCTCTGCATTTGAAACAGGCAATTTCCTCCTTGGGCACCCTGGGTAGGGCCGGATTAACTTTTTGTGGGACTGGCGCCAAACACAATTGTGGTCCCCCATTGGGCAAGGTGCAGGATGGTCAGTCCTCCCACCACAACCGCACAGCACCCTGCACACCACACCGCTCGCTCAGTGCCCCCCACCCTTAGACCTCCCTACTGCCCACCCCTTCCTCACAGTCCCACCATCACAGCTGCACAGCACCCCATATTCCTGAGGGGGTTCTGCACTAAAAAATTAAAAATTCTGTGCACAATATTTTAAAGTTCTGCACATTTTATTTGTCAATAAATAAATGTGGAGGCATCAATACGGCAGTGGGGAGCACGACCACTGGTGGCATGGAGGTGGGAGATTACCCTGCAGGGTGGGGGTGGGGCTGGGGCGGAGCAGAGGCAGGGGCTTTGGAGAAGAGGAAGGGCGGGGGCGGAGCAGGGGCAGCTTTCCTGGCCAGCTTAGCCAGCCGGGGGATCGGGCTGGCTGGGGCCCCTTCTGATTGTGGGCCCGGCGCCATGGCGCCATGGTAAACCTTGTACTGACCCCGGGACACACTGAGAGGACAGGAGAAACAGACTCCCTGCTCTCAATTCAGGTGCCCAACCGGGCGCTGTCTGCGATCATAGGGAGGAGCAATTACAGGGAAAGACCTGCTCATCTCTCAGCTGGATAAAATCTTTGGGAAACAGAATGGAAAAGCTCCAACAAGTCTCTACTGAGTACTGAGCAATTTTTCAGGGGCTTATAACTTAGCCAAATTTAGGCAGATATTCATGGGGGTGGCAAAAGGAACATCCATGACATAAAGATCACCTCCCTGCCAAATATCAAGTCACTGCTCCAAAGCATGGAGGCACAAGAGTGTCTCAAAGAAAAGGTCACCAGAATTTTTTAAAACTGGGTTAAATGCTGTTTGAAATGACTGGGTTCTTTTTTCCTGTAATTTTCCAGCAAAGTTCAGCCTGAAACAGGTACCTGGCATGGCAAATTTCATCCTGAAAGCTTAAAGCTTGGCAAAGTTAAAAGCAACCAAAAACTTTTAATGGGAAGTGTCAGACAACCTTAATAATATAAGGCAAGGTGGCACAAAGCCCAGATAGACTAAGCATAGGATTGGGAAACAGAAATTCATAAGTTCTAACCCAGACGCTCAGTGAGCGTTTGGGAAAGTCTCAACCTGTGTCTGTCTCAGACTTTGCCTGCAGTAGGGATTTGACCCAATTACAGCCATTGCTGGCCAGCCTCCATACACCCTATATAGGCAAGGCTGCTATTTGCATGGGTGAAATGTAACTTACTTTCAAGGAGAACTTTACACAGAGGTCTGCTGTATCACTCTTACATCGAGCTGATGCACATCATTCTTAAGATGAAAAAAGATATAAGTACTAATTAATAATACTTTTAGGGCCAGATCTGCCAATAGAGCAAAATATGTGGGCCCCTCACAGTGTTAAGTCCAAAGGGATCAGAGATTCACCAGCACAATCCCCCTGGAACACCTGCTCCTCCAAGGAACCTGGAGACAATAGATGCAGACCAAAAAGTAAGCATTGGCAGCATAGGAGGGAGCAGGGCCAGGCAAAGCAAGAGATAAGTTGATTCAGCACATCTCCAAGGAGCCTTTATTGACAGGCTTCTATGAAGCCCCAGACAGAACTTCAAGTGACTTTCCCCCTGGCAACACACTTAGGAGAATGGGGACAGTACCACTGCCAGCCCCCCTTGAGGATTTCGGGGTGTCAATGTCTCTATGTGCTACAGCTGGTCAAAAAAAGTCAGAAAATTCTTGCCATTTGTCAGTTAAATTTCTAAAATCAAAAATTCTTGACCAGCTGTATCACAGTAAGGAGGGTGGGCTGGCAACTTTCAACCCCTGCACATGCGCCGGTTAAAATGGGCCCAAAGCATTTAAAAGGGGCTCTGCAATATTACAAAGAAAAACAGCAGCAGCACCAAAACTCTACACATGCATGGTGCAGGTGTTGGACAGAATCGGAGCTAGAATCTGCCCACAAAGATAAAAGAGGGATGGGCAATCAAGTTTAGCTCAATGCAACCAGTAGCCACGCTCATCTTTAATGTGGAAGTATGGCCTGCAGAGATTGCAATACCCAGCATGCAATGCACCATCTTGATTCTGGCAGCCAGGAAACTTGCTCCATTTTAGGTGATTTAGGTGCAGCCCTTAGAGTCTTGGCATGTTTTCCATGCAGTTAAGAAAAGTCTGAACGTCTCTCAGCATTATAAGAAAGGATATTTTTTAATATGGTACTGTGCAGTTCTCAAAGGTAGTTAATACTCGAAGTATTTAATATTAAACAGGAATTGTGCCATACTAGAAAACTACAGTATCACCTTGTCTCCTTCTCCAGAACTGTTGTGATGTCACCAGCACTGTACACAAGGAACAGAAAGCTTGCTGAGAAGCTCCATTGCTTATTTAAAAAGACAACTAAAAGGTCATGTTATCGGTAGACCTATTGGGTCTCACAGCTGCCTTTCATTACAGGATAAATGTAAAAAGCAACAGAGGTCCTTTATGGAATAGATAGCTGAAACAACAGGGGCCTCAACCTAAAACAAAGTCACACACAAGTCTGGAGAAGGAGAGAGATTAATGTGGCACAAGAGGCGGTGGTATGACTATGATCATTCAGAGGCAAGGGACTGATTGGATTGGAGAGGTGTATCTGTGTGTGAGAGAGATGAATTGAAGAAACCCCTCAGAAGCACACAAAGGAAAGGAGCAAAGTGCCAAGGAGATATCAGAACAAGCACTGGGAACACAGTCCTGAGTAAAAACCTAGAGAGAGTTTTTTGGGCTGAGTGCTGGTTAACAGAGGCTTGGACTATGAGCAATGAAACTATCTCCTGTTGTTTAATTCCTCTGTGTTCAAGGAAACAGGACTTTGTAATTTCTTCTTGTGATGCTGTCTAATTAAAATATGATCATGCAAATCATTGTTGCTCCCACTGTTATATAATTGCAACAAATCTTATACAAAGTGTGATGTATGGCCAGAAAGGGTTAAGCAGCTTGCAGGCTAATTGACCCAGAGTCAATCATTAGAGACAAGTTAGAAAAGTATGTGAATGGTAATTAGGGCCACTCCATGCTAGATAGGCTAGAACTTTGAAATGCAAACCTGTATTGTTAGAAAATTGGAGGTGATACTAATTGTATGTGTATATTTACATCTTGTCAAACATTAGGAACTGACTGTTTACATGGCTATCTGTCACTATAGCTATTGATTCAGAGATAAAAATGGAATATTAACATTTAAATTAACTGTAAACAGAATATCGCTGTGTTCGTCTCTCTTTGAAATGTATAGCAAATCACCTGAGAATGATGGAAAATGGGCAATTGCCTTATGTTAACCTGTGTGGATAATTACCGGCAATGCTTAGGAAGTAGATCTACTTCAAAAGTACTCATAATTGCCTATTGTTTGCCGAAGGACTCTGAGCTGTCACAAGAAGGCCTGAAATTGTATAAAGATGCCATGGGTCCCAATCCTTTTAATCTCAGATCTGCTTGATGCTTCATGCAGGGGAAGCTTCAGCCACAAGGCTGGACCACCCTGAATATAAACATTTGGACTATAACCTATGAACTAATTTTGAAAGAACTCTTTGCAACTAGAAAGCTCACCATCTCTGCTATGAATCTGAATTTCAGAAATTGTAGTCATGTCTGTAGGTATACTGATCTTTTAACCAATACTCTTTCTTTTCTTTTTTAATACATTTTAGTTTAGTGAATAAGAATTGGCTGTAAGCGTGAATTTGGCTAAGATCTGGAAGATTTATTAACCTGGGAGGTAATGTTTCTGATCCTTTGGGATTCGTAGAACTTTCTTATATGACGAATAAGATTTTCAGTAATCCTCATCATCTTTGACTTGGGTGTCTGGGTGGAGGCCTGAGGCTGAGCTTCTTTTAGGGAACTGTGTTGTTGGCTTCTGGGTAACCAGTGAGGAGTTATAGAAGCTGTTTAGTGCTGGCTTGGTAAATCTAAGTACTGGAATATCCACCAGCTTTGGGGATTGCCTGACCCATTCTTTGCAGTTCACCCTAATTGAGTGATCTCAGTTGGTTCCCCTGGGACGCCAGTCACACTTGTAAATAAACAGGACTCATCAAAGAAATATCCAACTCCATCATCAATTTCTCCACCTGTCTGAAAGTCTCTGAATTTTGGCTAACAGCACAATTGAAAAAGGAATAACCGTGCAATGAGACAATAAAGCTTCCATGAAGAGTCTCTAGTTGGTGTGTGGCTCATTAGAAGGTAGCAACATTTTCTGTTTAAAATGAGGTAGATGGCTTTTTCATTATAAAAGGCCAAAATAAAATATTTTTTTTAAAAAATCCTGAAGTAGACTCTGGCCTGTGTCCCAGATACTACATAATACTACATCACAAAATGCTTTATAGCTTTAGCTGGTTTGTGCATAGCATTCTCTCTCTGAAGGTACATGCACTGCCCTTTGATAGATTACTTTAAACAACCAAGCTTGCCATAAGTTCAAACTACAGACAACACACTATCCATCCTCACAGAAAATATCCAAACAGAATAAGAAATCCTTTGAAAGAGGAAGCAAATCTTGGACTATCGTCCAAATTTAACAAATGGCTAGTTTTACAAAAGGCTGCCAATATAACCAGCACATTTTTCCCCCAAAGGCAATACAGTGAGGAAAAAAATAATGTCCTTAGACTTTCAAGGACATCCTGCAAAATAATGATCTCCACCTTTCACAATTGATAATAGATCTAAAGCCCAAATGCCCACAGACCTGTGCTCCAATTTTTGATGAGTACAACAGCCTTTATTTCAGGCCATGTCTCTATAAATCCAAAAAGAAGAAAGACTGGGAAAATTTTTGCAAGTTTTTGATTGGTGTGACTGAATCAATAATGGACAGAAATGAACTACCATACTCTGCAATGTCATTCAGGGAAGAAGGACAGGGTTAGCCAAAGGAGAAACAATCATTAACACAAAGAAAGGAGCTGGATTTAAGATCCAGCAAGCTTTAATTAAGAAAGACTGCTGTTGGACTAAGCCATGTAAAAGCATTTGAAAGGTGCCAAATTTATTCATGTAAGGCAACTTGGAGACTTGAAATGCAAGGAATTCAATTTCAAATAAAACGAAGATCAAGTGTCTCATAAGCAGAAAAAGAAATACTGTATGTGAAGCTTAATTCAGTGAATCTATCAAGAATGTGAAACCCTGCCAGAATATCATACAAGGGACTGAGGGAAGAATTAACGTGGAATCAGCCACCATAAATCATTTCTAAGTCCTTTCAAAGCAAATTATTAGCAAACAAATTCCAAATTATTAGCAAACAATACTGTTATAGTATTTACTGCAGTTTTTGAAAAGAATACTATCATCATTAAATAAATAATTAAAGTATAGCAAAAAGTTCCAGTGCCATCAGGAAAAATAATTTGGAGATTCTCAACGAGTTAACTTTTCAGCAGCTATTATCTTCATTTTACATCATCACAACCCTGAGAAAAAGGGCTGGAGGTGAAATAAGTCTGAGGCATCCTATGAGGCTAGAGGGTTTTCCAGATCATCATAGGTTACATACCTTGAGAATAATGCAGGTTTTGATAAGGCCTTGTTTTCAGGTGGCTGTAAAGTCCTGTGGCTGGGATGCTCAGGGGGAAGGCAGATGACATAAGGAGCATCGATGGCCTTCCTCCTTTCCATTGCTGCCAGGATGGGTTGCACCGAGTAGCAATACCATTGCAGAATTAATAAAACTGCAGTCATTTGGTCTAAAATCCAGATGTCTGTATCTGTCCTCATTGGCCCCTTCTATTTAAAATGTACATTAAGTACAGATGAATTCAGTGAAGGACAAAATTATGACAACTAGGCTGTACAAAAAACCCTAGGTGTCACTTTGCGTACATTTTGCAAAAAAACAAAGTATTTGTTGGAATTTTGCTTCAACTTTTTTGTATGCAAAATTAAACTTAATTTCATCACGCTTCACAAACCTGCTATTAGATTCTGATTATTAAGCCTTTTTGCAAAGATGGTGAAAAGCCCAAATTCACCCATTTCTACTTTTTCATACGGCTCTGAGAATTCTATAGTTGCACTGGCTTGCCACTAAAAAGTCAGCATTTACTAACCTCTCTCTCAGGAGTACTGAGACACTGCAGCAACTTCCTGGTCTAGGTTGTATAGCAAATCTTGGCAAATGCTGACAATGGCCCAGATTCTTTGTCATGTGGCACAAAAGGAGCAGAAACTTCCTGCATCTTCCTAGAGAGTGCAGAGACGACACAGGCAACAAATATGCCATCCTCCACAGCAGCCCAGTGTAGAGGGAAGGGAGGGTGAGTGACAAGATCACACTGTGCTCCCACTATCTCCAGATAGTTCCAGCTGGCATAGATTAGAGCAATCCTTAGCTACTCTAACTCGTGTCTGGAGATGGGCAGAGAATCGTGAAGCTCCCTGACGGTATGTCTGCACTGCAGCTGGGAGCAAGCCTACCAACCTGAGTAGTCAGATGCACACTACCCGGAGCCCAGCTAGTCTGAGTCTGTCTACCTAGGCTGGGAGGCTCATTTCTAGCTGTAATTTAGACATACCCTCACTGCCCCACTCAGTCTGTGCCGCATTGAGTGGATCTTGGTTGCAGGTGTAAATCTGGCCTGTCGACTGTAAATCACCTACAAACTGAGAAAGACTTTATGGGAAACTAAATGATCAGTTTGAAAATTAGTGTTTTCCTTTTACTGTTACATAAAGTGCTACCCAGATCATTATTCAATTCACAATGGCTACAGAGCATAGTCTTACAGTTGTCAAAAGACAGTTGCATTCAGCAGTCTATTAACCCATTTACACCAGTGGCAGTTACCGATGTGAATCCGTCACACATCAGTGGTTAATTAAACCTTCTTAGACTATGTAAGGATGTTACAGTCAGTGGATGCAATAACCAGAAGTTTGCAGTCTCTCCTTGTGGGGTTAATGGCTGCCTTAGCAAGTGACAATGACAAGATTCAAGTGGAAAGTCAGATGCAGCACAAAAAACTGCTTTCCAGAAGTTTCTTGGCAGCAAGAAATATCATTTGGAAGTGCCAAGTTATAATATCTTCATAGTCATAAATACGAGTGATGAATTCATCTAACTACAGTGTATGGTTTGAGAGGGAAGCAACTTCTTCCTATTCTGTGCATAATCAAGATGAGGAAAAACAGATCCACTGTGACTCTCTTCTGGGCAATCTGTCAACATGTAACTTAACCTTCCTCTAGGCAGCGCTCATTGGAAGAGCGGGAGCTTTTAAAGTCCTTATGTCATCATGAGAAACTTTAATGTAAGAGAAGAGAGATTATCTATGCCTAAAAATGTTTCAAGTACTGTGGGGGCAAAAGTAAATGCCCTCAGAAATCTAGTAGTGTCTCAACAAACCACAGACCCAGGGAGTAGAATGATGAAATAGAAAATCCCCAAGTAGAGCATTTCTTCTGTTTTTAATTCAGTATTTTTAGAGTTTTCCTACCCAAAATTGTAGTAATAAAATAAATAAATAATAAACTAACATACTACTGGGGCACTATGTATGCACTTTTTGAATCATTCTTGCACATAGTCCAATGTTAGCATTACAATGAGAAGTAATTTTATATTTTTCAATATGTTTTTTGAACCTTTTCCTCATTTTTTGGCTTATTCCCTCTATGTAAGATCAGCACGATAGCAACTCATATTCTCACAGTTACAGCTTCAAGAGAAAATATTTCAGATTTTTAAAAGATTTATCAGGGATTAGAAACCCAAAACCTGAAAATACCAACCCAAAATGGAGTACAATTTTATCTCAATATGGCAATCACTACAACCAAAGGTGAAGCTGCAGTTCTGAAGGCATTTGGATTTGTTTATTTTTGGCATAAAGCTCCAACCATCAGAAGAATGAGCTACTATGTCCAACTTTCCCACCACAGTTAGGTTAATCTGGTAAAGGTGAATTGGTTTCACTTCTAAAACAACGATCACTGTTTACCATAACAAACAAACCTGGGTCCAATGAAGAAAGGAAATCCTCAGTAGCTCTTTCTATAGGCCAATTGTTTCTCATGAGTTCCTTCCTGAACTGGAGCGATCTGAGCGACTCATTATAATGGTGCCTGTGTTAAAATAAAGGCTTTGGTATGAGGTAATCCTCTCAGAGATACACAAAGCAATTACCTGGCACTTTCAGCTTCCAGAACACAGTCTGCTTCTATGCACTTTAGACTTTAATGAGATGTGTGAAGAATTCACCATATTCATTCTCTACGTCACAAGATTAGTATCAATGGTAGTTAACATTCATGCACAATACACAAAAGTTCCATGTACTGGTTACAGTCCCCAGTCCCTTTTAAAGCCCGCTACTTATTACGGCAGCTATGGTAGCAACTCCACATTTAAAGCATCGTTGAGATTTTTGCTTAAAGCAGAATTAAAATCCCTCCATTTTTCATTTTAATTGTTACATTTAGTTTCCATATTAAACACAGACTTTCCATTATTATTATTTTATTAATATATTCAATCTTGGAGAGGAGATTTTAAAAATGATACTTTTTTCCAAAGCTTATTCCCCAAGAGTCTACCTTTTTATTTATTTATTTTCCTCGTTCCTTTAGTTAAAGAGCCACAGTCCCCAGGTTTCAGAGGAACAGCCGTGTTAGTCTGTATTCGCAAAAAGAAAAGGAGTACTTGTGGCACCTTAGAGACTAACCAATTTATTTGAGCATGAGCTTTCGTGAGCTACAGCTCACTTCATCAGATGCATACCGTGGAAACTGCAGCAGACTTTATATACACACAGAGAATATGAAACAATACCTCCTCCCACCCCACTGTCCTGCTGGTAATAGCTTATCTAAAGTGATCAACAGGTGGTCCCCAGAAACTCCAAACACATAATTCTCATGAGATTCCAGATATGGCTACTTTTCAAATTTAAATGCAAAGGGAGTTATTGCCTTATGTGTCATAACTGAGTTTAACCCTACAAAGACAGGCTGACGTAGCTGCCCAGATCCACCAGCAACTTACATTTGCCCTCACTGCCTCGCCAGCCCTCCTGCTCTGTCTCCAGGCAATAGCCCTTACCACTCCTACTTGTCTCTGTGCTTCCTTGACACCAGTCTCCTTGCAACTTGACTATCTTCAGTAGTGAGAGTCCCAATCCAACAGACCAGCTACGGTCTGTTAGAATGGGACTCCCATCTATAGGAGGTATGCCAGACTGAGAGGTTGCCTTTATAGAGCTCCAAAATCGACTCCTCAATATACTTGGCCTACAAGAATCCTCCTCTGACCATGTTCTAGTCCAGAGGTGGGCAAACTATGACCCGTGGGTCACATTCTGCCCACGGGACTGTCCTGCCTGGCCCTTGAGCTCCTGGCCGGGGAGGTTAGTCCCCGGCCCCTTCCCCTGCTGTCCCCCCTCCCCTGCAGCCACACTGCTGCGCGGGCAGAACGGCTTGTGCCCACCCACCTCCCAGGCTTTCCAATAAGCCAGTCCTGCCGCTCTGAGCAGCATGGTAAGGGGGCAGGGAGTGGGAGAGATTAGATAAGGGGCAGGAGGTCCTGGGGGGCAGTCAGGGGACAGGGAGTGGGGGTGGTTGGATAGGTCGGAGGTTCTGGGGGTTGGGGAGCAGGGGGCAGTTTGACAGGCATGGGAGTCCCGGGGGGCAGTCAGGAGACAGGGAGCAGTTGGATGGGGCGGAGGTTCTGGGAGGGGGGGCAGTTAACGGACAGGGAGCAGGGGGCGGGTTGGATGGGGTGGAGGTTCTTGGGGGTGGTCAGGGGATGTGGGTTGGATAGGCGTGGGAGTCCCAAGGGGCCTGTCAGGGGGCGAGGGTGTGGATAGGGGGCGGGGAAGTCAGGGGACAGGGAGGGGAGGCTGGATAAGGGGTGGGGTCTCAGGGGGTGGTTGGGGCGGGGGGGTCCTGGGAGGGGGCAGTCAGGGGACAAGGAGCAGGAGGGGTTGGATGGGTCAGGGGTTCTGAGGTGGGCAGTCAGGGGGCAGGATGTGGGAGGAGGTGGATAGGGGGCGGGGGCCAGGCTGTTTGGGGAGGCACAGCCTTCCCTACCCAGCCCTCCATACAGTTTCGCAACCCTGATGTGGCCCTTGGGCCAAAAAGTTTGCCCACCCCTGTGTTAGTCCCCATTACCAACTGGTAGCACTGAGAGAGTAAGGAGAGGGAAAGAAATTTAGCCAAAGTTGCCTGAGAAGACAGATTCTCCACTGAATGAAATCTCTTAATGAACATTAGAGCTAAGACCCTTTTCAATGGACATTAGCAGGACTACTGGAATGGGACTCCTGATGCAGGGGTTTAAGATATTAGAGGGAAGATGAGGGCCTGGATAAATGGGTCATCAGTGGCTTTCTGCTGGCTCTGTAAATCCCAACGCACAGTGTTCCCAATCCCCAGCTTGCCAAGTCCAGTTCCCTGATGGCCAATAGAATTTTTTTTTTCCAGTTCACAATATATTAGTGAGGCCACAAGTAAATATTTCTGCATTCTTCTCCTTTACTACTTTGTTTTTGTCAGTCTTTTACTTCTTTGCATTCTCTTTTGGGTTTTGCTCCTTCTCACCTGTCCTGTTTCTCCCTTGCTTCACTCTCCACTCCTAATTCCTGGTTTTATCCAGCTCCAGCTCCCCGCTCTGCCTCCAGCCCTACTACCCGACTCCATCTGTGAGCACAGAAGATCTAAAAGCACTGCTGTGAGGCCAGAAAGACTAAAGGGTAACACTTCTTCCTTAACTCAGGCTATATGTTATGTATAAATTCACTGATGATCCCCGACATCTCTCCTGGTGGTATTCCGAGAGGTGACTTAAGTTTCCTCCCTTCAAACAATATAAAACACAGTTGTAACGGTTTCTGCCGTTATTTTACAATGTAAATTTTTTTTAAATATCAAACCCTTTTTTATAAACATATAAGAGTTGAAGAAATATATAATGCAAGGCATCAATCTACAGTATGAAACTCTTACTATATTAACACAATCTTCAATGCATTAATCAATGCAATGCAATCCAGAATCCTTCAATAACCCATTGCACAAAGTTAATTGCGGACCGGGGTTTTGTATAGGACAAAAACTGAACCACGACTCTGTACAGTGTACATTGTAAAGGCTGTTAGCTTTTCATTTAAACAATGCCACAATGTACCTACTAATCTACAAATTCCCAGGCTTCTGAATTTATATATACAACTTTATTTAGATACATATGTATCATGTTTTATAGAGAAACACACAATATTATATTATAAACACTACAGTAAAACATGGGGGATAAAAGGCAGCAATTTTAAATTTATCTATTCTCTTTCTTCCAGAGAATGCTTCCTACATTACTGGTGGAATTAAAATATTGCTATGTCTGATCATTAATATCAATACAAACCTAATTTCTCTGTCCTAAATTAATCCCTGGTGTAAATACACTGCAACCAGGCCTCAGTCACAACAGGGATACAACATTTAGTTCATTGTGTTTATTAACAATGCTGTTTTATACTCAGAAATATACACAATATGCCGTAACTGACTGGAATTAGATCCAGTGAGTCCCTTCCTCCCCAGCTCATGGTGCATGAGGAACATATTGCACTGCCATGCAAAACCTGAAACTCACAAAGAACAATTCTCATTTCCCCTCTGCATTGCAGGACCTGCTACTCATGTTAGAATTTATTTCACAACCAGAGGAGATTTTAGCAATCCACCAAAAATGCCTTTACTGTGACCCACAGTGAGAAAAGCTCACAGAACGTAATTCAGGAATGGGGTGAGGGGGATAAAATCTATTAATCTTTCTCCCTATACAAGGCAATGCAAAGCTGTGGAAGCCTTTGACTGGCACAGCAGCCAGGGTGATGTTTTGTCGAATCATACCATAATGAGGAACGAAAATTCCTTAAACAGATAATTTTTATCTTCACTGTGCCTCCCGATCCCTCACCAAATTTCAGGGACACGTTCCCCAAAACATCAGGCAAAATAATCTACACTGCCTGCATAAAATCAGCATATGTAAATCATGTTTATGCAAATTAGAATTTTGCTTTGCTACCACATTTTTAATCATAAAAAAATAAAAACCCACACAGAACTGTAAGTTATTCCCATGCCCCCTAACAGGACACAATATACCAACACAGTAAAGTGTGTGATTCAAATTGCGGATGAGAAGAGAGAGCTATGTACAATAATGCTTGATTTTTACCCCTTTTTTCCGGTATCAGAATATCTTTCAGCTTGCTACTAAAATTATAGAGAAACACACAGTGAGGAAAGCAATCAGTCCTTAATTTAGTAAGCAGGATAAGAGTATATTGTATGGACCTGATTCTCAACTGGTATAAATTGGCATAGCTCTACAATGAAGATATGCCAATTCATGCTAGCTGAGGCTCCATCCCTATTGTTTCTTTAACAAAAATGGAAGTGACAATTAAGATTGCTTGGCATGCCATTTTACCAAAACACTGAATTTATATTTAAGGGGCTGGATTAAGCACAAGGCATCAGGTATTAGTGCTTATTTCAGCTAGAAAGCAGAGAGCTCAGTCACTGCTTTGAGGGAAACTGTTACTTTTATTCTTGCTAAAATGCTTGTTTCACTTTTTCTTTTCTATTACCTGCTTTAATTTTAGCGTTTAGGTAACAATTGATTAATAAAAGAAAGCATGAGAAATTGTCACAATAAAACTTGGTTATTAGTGTGCTCTAAACTCTTTGATGGGTAAAAAGCTACAAAGAAATCAGAATTAACACAGTTTATCACATTAATAAGTGAACTCTCCACCTGAACTGTTAGTGCACAAATTCTTGGTGCCTCAAATCTCTTCATAGTTCTCTTTAGGTACCCTCTCTGTACAGATTGTGCACTTGGTTGCTCACATGAGACTGTGGTTATAATCACTGACAAAATACATACATATATAGTTTACATTTATACAGCACCTATTCTCCCAAAGGACTCAAAAGTATCTTACAAACCAAATGCTTACAAGCAGCATGTCTACTGACTTCAAAGGGAGCTGTGAGTACAGAAGGCTTGTAGGATCAAGCCCTGGGTAACCACAGGGCTCACTTCACCTTGAAAAACTGCAGCTGCTTCTCTGGTGGAAAGCAGCAGTTGTTTAGGAATGATGCAACATGATTGTTTAGGAAAACAAGAGAAGAATAACATGCCTAATTGACACTACTTTCCGGACAATCCTTGAAGGTTTTTGTCTGAGCCTCTAAGCTTTGTGCAACAGGTCTAGAAACTGGCTCTAATCAGAGGGAGAAAAAGCACATCCCATAGTGAGGACAGATGGCTGTGGCTGAAAATGTTGAATCAACAACATAGCTATAGCACACTCATGTTCCTTGGAGGTCTCTCATAAAATACAGGCTAAACCTTCCATAATTTCTATGTTCTAAAATAGAAATAGGACAAGAAGTAAAACATGTTGTGATACACTCACCATAATGTATTTATTTATATGTATGTGTGCGTGTGTATAGCTGAAGTTGTAAGGTTTCAGACAAAAGGACACAGCAAGTTCAGGTGGTTTTAAAAAAACGGCAGCTGCCATGGAGTTGGGTTTTACTAGTTGCGAGTTTCAGTAAGAAATCCTTCAAAGCACTGGTTTGAACTGATAAACATGCAGAAAAAAATGGTACTGAGGGCAAAAATATCTCAACCAATTTAGTGGAAGTTCAAGAAAGTAGACTGGTTTGCAAGTTATATTAGCCTCCTGTTTCTTTGTACTAATCCATCCAGAAAGGCCTTGGCGAGGAGAGTTTTTTCTCACAGCCACATGGTTCCTAACCTATTTAGACCATGTGACCTAAGAACAATGTCCGTTTAATATTACTTAATTTCTTAAACTTACCTGGTGAAATTAAGGACAATTTTCTAGAGTGACTAGTGACTTGGTGTGCCTCAATTTTGGGGTGCACAATTTGAGTTGTGTGCACTTAATTGAAAACCAGTCCCCTTTAATGGGTCTCAAGTCAGACATCTAAAAAGTAGGGCATCCAAAATTACTGTTTGCTTTTGAAAATTTAAGACTAAGAGGCAGAATATGTAGGGCATTCAGAATCAACACTTTGGTTATCAGACCATTCAAGCTCTAGGTTTGGAGGGCTGATATTGGTTTCATCTTTAGGGGACACACACTGCATGTGAGAACAGTGATATCATAGGTAAAGGTATGTGTCATTTATAGGTACTGTATGTAAATATTAGTAGTAGATGTTTGGCCTATAACACGATAGCATTCCTTTTTAAAAGTGATGATCAGGACCACAATCAAAAGGTTTTAGTGCTTTCATAGTCTTAATCTCTATCCTCCTGGGTAGATAAGATCTTTAAGTAATGAAAATTATAAGTATTCTTAAACTCATGTAGGTATGTCATTACAGAAACATGTAGACTAAATATGCACAGGTACTTTAATTTTCAGACAACTCACTCAATTTTTCACCTGTGAACATATGCATACACATATTTTGCCCATGAAAATTCAGAGACCATGGCTGAAAACTTGTTCCTTAATCAGCTGTATGCACCAAAATCAACTGTTTAAAAATCCAATAAAAATCCTCTCAAAAGATATTTCTAGATTAACTGTTGGCTTCTTTCTTGTTTCTCTCCCTCCCCCCTACTAGAATCCAGAGATATGCATTTCCAGCATGCCAGGCAGACTTTAGAACGGTCATCAAGGCCAACATGGAAGAATTACTTACCTAGTAGTTTGGCTTCTCTGAAAGCATTATTCTGGTCAGAGTCTCACAGCTGGCTCTTGTGCTCCCTAATGTGAGATGGGAAACTCCCCAAGATCTCAAATTCTAAATCCCCAATGTCAGCAGAAGTACACTGAGGCACATGTCATATTACTACTGGTGGTCTCACACCACACACACTCCACCCACCCCCAGCCTCTCTTGGAACTGTCCAGTCAGTTCCTGGTTAAGTAGAAAATGATATCTCCCACCGCCACCCTGAAGAAATCCTGCCAAAAAGATATCTTTAGAGAAGCAAAATTACACAGTAATCTTCTCTTACTATAGCACCTGGAAAGAATTCTCCCTCTCAGAGATTGAAGAAAGATCAAAAGTGAAACCATAAATAACTGCAACAGGAAGCAAGAACAAGGCTGAGGCCAAGAAATGAGAAGAATATAAAAGAGAGGTAAGATACACACCAAAACCCGTCACCTTTTGACAGCTTTCAAGATGCATGCTAACAGAACTCTAGCAGGTGGGAGAGTTTGGGCTCCCCTACATCCCTGCAGTACTGAACGACCAGAGTAGGATTCTTCCCCACAGACTGAATTCAAGGAACAGTGCTTTGCAAGCTTATGAAGTGAGGACTACATAACTGCTTTGTGTAAGATGGAAACAGCCCTGAGGCAGACAGAGGAAACCACCCTACCTTGGATCAAATGAGCCTTGACATCATTCTTGAGTTCAGGCCAGCCACACATTAAAAGCAAAAAGAACTGGACCTGACTGGAAGGCAGGGGAGGGACACAGCAGAAAAGGACCCCAAAGCAAGATCAGTGCTGAGTGTATTGAAGAACTGGAGCAACACGTGAAGGGACATGGACTTTGGCATGGAGCTTCTTCAGTGACTCTAATCAAGAAGGAACTCACTGAAAGGTTCCCATGGTGGCAGGTAATGTCCTGGATGGTGTGTGACCACTAGCGTAAGGGTGTGTATAGTGGAACTTGTGCCACAACCCAATACTACTACTCTTATAGACTAAAAAGCCTGAGAGCTTGGGGACTTCCACCCACCTTGCACTAGGGAACACTAGACTCCAGAGAGAGAATCCTGCTCAGAGAAAAAAGTTTAGTTCATGAGTGTTCGTAGCCCACAGACCTAGCATCCTTATCACAAAGCAGATGATTCATGAACAATCCGTAAGAGGCTTTTCATCTCTGGGCAAAGATGAATCACATCCCTTTGTTTCTGTTTAAGTGAATGGTCTAAAAGGCCTACTCAACTAGTACTTTGTCCTAGTGAGCATACTTTGCCCTTTCCATTGCATTGTAGCCCTGTTAAAATGCAGACATGACAAATGCTGTTCCTTGTGAGCTGTTGAGGCCTCTGGCAACTCTATGAATAAAAATAAACACAATTACCTCAGCACCTTTACAGTCTCAGTCCATTTCTCCTGTTCACTCTCCCATGGATCCACTCTAATCCAGTCCGATGTCTCCAGTGCAAGTTGAGCCATTGCTATCCGGTGCCTTGCTGAAACCAAGCCTCTCTTTCCATAGTTATCACTGACTGGAGAAATGATACCTTCAATCACCTGGTACCTTCCTTTGGAAGACAAGAAAGAAAATCAGCATTTTAGATCTTTTTTAAAAATGGTGATAAAAAGGAATTTATGTAAACACTGAAAAGCAATGTTCCTGTTCTTCTGTGATCTGAGTTCTATTATTGATATGTTAACTCCATTGGACAATATTAAAAGGAAAGCTGGATGAGTATATAACTTCCTGCAAACAGAAATGTTTGTCAAGCTCACTGAAGAAAAGGTTAATGAATTTTTAGTTCAAGTAACTGTACCACTGCAGCTTTCAGACAGCCTAGATGACGAATGTTTTAATTGACCAAAGTTTGTTTCCAAGCATCTCACGCATACCATTTAACAAGATTATCGTGCTTCCTCATCAGGCTAAAACAAGAATTACACTATGTAAAATCGGAGCAGTTTTCTGCTGTATTGTTTAATAGCACAAACCAGTCAAATCAGTAGATTCAAAAAATCTATTTTTTGTATAGCACAGGACGGGTGATGAAGGTGTTTTAAAACAAAACTTAAAACACTGTGGAAAAACATCCTTGCCGAGTTTATCTGCCATGAAACCAGCTTTCCATCTGGTTGATCATGTTAACTAAATGTGAAAATATGCCCGTCTTTTCCAACTACTGTAATGTAATGAAATCATTAATGCTATAAGCTGTCATAGTCAGATTCTGCAGCCCCAAATTCAAGTCAGGAAATAAAAGCAGATAAAATCTTCCCACAAAAGCTATAGCATTCATCCAAATAGAAACAGCAGAGAAAGGCAGCTCCAACATGAGCTTCACGTCCTTAGAATGGATAAGAACAGAGTGCAGAATAGAGATGTTTCAATAAATACAAATGATCACGCTAAGATCTTTATGAATCTAACATAGGTATTCTAAGGTATATGGGGAGAAAATAAAATAAAAACAGATCTCTTTATAATTTACTTATTACTGAATAAAGAAAAAAAATGAAATCACCCTGCTGCAGCCAATCTCTATTATTCTACAAAGAGGGCTATCCTGAGAGCCTCATAATTCATTTCTGATACTTGAACATGACACCGTAATCTAATAGCTTGCAATTTCATTTTATACATTGGGGTGAGATTTTCAAGAGAGTCTAAGGGAGTTAGGCACACAAATCCCATTACAATTCAACAGGATTTGCATGCCTGTTTGCTTTGAAAAACCCAGCTTAAAGTATCTTCTCTTTTAAACCATCCTCATATAGGCAATGCAGCCTGTGGAGCTGGAAAGTGTCATTAAATCCACCTCAGTCTGAAAGTGAAAACATTTTCACTTACATATGGTGAAGGTTCATCTAAAGTGTTGAACAATATATGACAGGTACATAAAATATTTTAATTGTTGTGTAAACTTACAGTGCTACCTATAAGATTTTTATTAATAACACTGATAAATAAATCAACTGCTTTGATAATATAGTGCTATAATAGATCCCCAGTTAGGGAGGGAGTTGCAATACAGTATGGATTCATATATTGTATTTACATTATATAACGTACTTTGCTTATAACATACTATTCAACAATTTTCATTTTGGGGCTTCAGTTAATTAGTTTTCAATATTTCTATAAAAATAAGGCGGAATATATTTGTTCTTTTATAACTATATACCACAGCAAATATATTTAATAAAAGAACTAAAAGCTCAAGTTGGAGTGTGGTCACATTATCCAAGTAAGGGGAAATTACTTTTAATTGCAGTACCTTAAAGTACTGTGTCTTTGTTAGATGTACACACCTGAATCTTTAGTCTGAACTAGATTTGCATCTTTCCAGTGGGGTAAGCAATGATGAAAATCAGAATCTTCTGCTCTAAAAACCACAGAGGTAAAGAAGAATCTCCATTAGCTGTAACAGAATTAGGTCTTATGTCCTCTGAAGTAACTTACACATTTTAGCAGGTCTGACCTTCCACTGCATGATATACACACACATTGGTACTTTGAAAAGGGGAACAAAGAGGACCCAGGGAATTATAGACCAGTCAGATTAACTTTGATCCCGGGAAAGATACTGGAACAAATTATTAATCAATTTGTACCCTGGAGGATAATAAGGTTTACAGGAATAGCTAGCACGGATCTGTGAAGAACAAATCATGCCAAACCAACTTAATTTCATTTTTTGACAGTGTTACTGGCCTAGTGAATAGGGGAAGCAGTACATGTGATATATCTTGATTTTAGTAAGGCTTTTGACACAGTCCCACATGACAATCTCAAAAGCGAACTAAGGAAATGTGGTCTAGATGAAATTACTATAAAGTGGATGCAAGCCCGTACTCAAAGACAAGTTATCAATGGTTTAGTGTAAAACTGGGAGTATCTAGTCCCACAGGGGTCAAGTCTGAGGTCCGGTATTATGTTCAATATTTTCATTGATTACTTGGATAATGGAGTGGAGGATATGCTTATCAAATTTGCAGATAACACCAGCCTGGGAGAGGTTGCAAGGTCTTTGGAGGATGGGATTAGAATTCAAAACAACCTTGACAAATTGGAGAATTTGTCTGAATTCAACAAGATGAAATTCAATAAAGACAAGTACAAAGGTACTTCACTTAGAAAGGAAAAAAAAATCAAATGTACAGCTACAAAATGGGGAATAACTGGGTTGGCAGTTGTACTGCTGAAAAGGACCTGGGGCTATAGTGGATCATAAACTGAATATGAGTCAACAATGTGACGCAACTGCAACAAAGTCTAATATCACTCTGGGGTGTATTAACAGGACTGTCATATATAAGACATGGGAGGCAATTGGTGAGGCCCCAGCTGGAGTATTGTATCCAATTCTGGGCACCACACTTCAGGAAAGATGTGGACAAATTGGAAACAATCCAGAGGAGAGCAACAAAAATGATAACAGGCTTGGAAAACTTGACCTATGAGGAAAGGTTAAAAAAAACTGGGCATATTTAATCTTAAGAGAAGAAGTCTGAGGAGGGATGTGATAACAGTTTTCAAATATATTAAGGGCGATTTTAAAGGGGACAATGATCAATTGTTCTCCATGCCCACTGAAGACAGGACAAGAAATAATGTGCTTAATGTGCAGTAAGGGAGATATAGGTTAGATATTAGGTAAAACTTTCTAACTGTAAAGGTAATTAAGCTCTGGAATAGGTTCCCAAGGGAAATCATGGAGTCCCCATCCGTGGAGGTTTTTTAACAAACCTGACAAACACCTGTCATGGATGGTCTAGGTTTACTTGGTCCAGCTGCAGTGCTGGGGGTTGGACTTCATGACTTCTTGAGCCCTACATTTTTAAGATTTACAAGCATTTATTCAACATTGGCACTTATATTTTCTACTTGAATTCTTGTTTCTTTCCCAAACCTCCATCAGAAGACTTCAGTTCCATTTTAGTACATTGATACCAAATATTCTTGACACTCCAACTATCACTTACAATTCTCCTGAAACGGAGCTTACAATAAGATACCTATCACCCATAATAATTATCCTTAAAATAACCAGAATTCAGTTTTCTCCAGGTTTTCCTCCCTCAAATGAGCACTCAAACTTTGTCTTTAGTAATCAATTTCTTTTGGGTGCCATCTGTGGTCACCCTGAATCTTTACAATTACTGTTTGTCGTGGTGTTTGTGTTTAACATGGGCTTTTGAAAATCAATTTTTACTTTAAACTAACAAAGTTTAGTTGACTACAAAATAACAAAGACTTCGGAGGTGGGATTTTTTTTTTCTTGAGCATGAGAATCCTACTTTTTCTAGTGCCAGTGTCTTCATACTACCTTTTTTTTTTCTGGTAAAGTTTTTTTAAACAGAAATCTTCAAAGATTCCAGATATTTCTTTTGTTTGGAGTTGTAGACTCCCCTTCTGATCTCGGATATAAAGGATTTCTGCTCTCTTTCCATCCTCAGATATGAGTCATTCATTTGCTTTGTCTCCTTACCCACAGCAGTTTTGCTCTAGCCTATTAAAGTCTCTGGTTTTTTCAGACAGAATCGTGTCTAGTTGGCCTCTTAGGATTGCAGGTTTCCTCAGGATTTTTATTTGAATGTTCTCTTTTGTTCTCCTTAGTTCTTTTAGCTTCTCTGCCTTTTCCTCCACCCTTCCTGATATTATAACATACAGTTTATCATTTCAGAGCCTCTGGCCCACTTGCATCATGATTTGAAAATATCTTCCTAACTTATCTGAATTCAAAAACACATCATGTCTTAATCAGTGGTTGTTGATTGGGAGTTGTGCCCCTGAAGTCTGACCAATATTTATCTTTACTATTACTTGGGCATCGCCTGGCCCTACAATCTGGTTCATCTCTGCCTACACTACGGAATGCATTGCAAGCAAGAATGCATACTATTATGTACTCTCAGATGTGGTATAGCTGATGTGAATGAGGGAGAAAAGGTGTTCATGGTTGCTCTTAATTCCACCCAACTCTTTAATAATCTTACTGATTTTTTTTTGTCATTTTTTATTTGCATTAGGTATTATCCTGTGTTTTTATCCTCTCTCCAGCTGCAATCTGACCTGTCTAGTTTGGGATATATTGTAAAATTGAGATCTCCTGTTATAATGTACTGAGTTGTAAATTCTTCCAGTATATGGGAGATGGTCTCAAAGAAAGGCTGTTGTCCCCCTGTTGGGAATATGTACTAAGCCCAATGAGATTTCTTTCCTTTTAAAAATAATGTAACAGATCTCCCCAGCTGTCTTCATGCCAGCAGATTTAAACTGTGTGGCCTTCATGACTTAAAGGTACACTGTAAAAATGGCCATATTTATTGTCTAGTGATATTGTTCAGTTTACAAATACAAAGAGCTTTTCCTTACTGCCAGCCATATAAACTCAACCTGGGATATGAAAGCTAAACTGGGTTATTTCCTTCCTTCCTTGGCTTTGTCACCAGTAAAACCTGACCAGTAATAAAGGTCCTGAAGGCAAATTTCTGCTTTCGCATTGAGTAGAAGTCTAGCTGCAGTAGCAAGGATTGCACAGCGAAGCCACGGTTGAGCTGTGGCAAGTATAAATCTGCCTGAAATTGGTGGGTAATACTTAACCTGACTCAGCTGTGTCTCCACTTGCCACTACGTGGGTTGCTGTGGCCACACTGCAATTTATATTCATGCTAGCTCGATAAGAGGTGGTGTGAGTATGAGTACACGAGCAGGTGAATCACACCCCTAGCTCAGAGTGTAGAGGTTGCCCTTAGCTATATTGGCGCTGCAGAGATAAGAGGTAGAACAAGTAGTTAAAAACTAATGTCAGGCAATAAAGTAAACATATGACTCTGAATACATACATTGAAATGGAGAAAGGATGGTCTTCTGGTTAAAGAGCTCAACTGAAACCCAAGCCACCTGGGTTCAATTCCTGGCTCTCCCATACAGTTCTTATGTGACTGTAAGCAGCTCACTTAATTTTTCTCTGCCTCAGCTACAGGTAAAATAAGGCTTCCTTTGTCTATGTTGTCTACTTAAACTGCAACCTCTTTGGGAGAGCACCTAATACAATGGGTCCCAGATTTCAGTTGGGGCCTTTATGCACTACTATAATATAAATAAGAATCAGGTAAGAACATGCTAATTTTATGTTGTCACTTTTCAGAATGGAACTGTACCTTTGAGATTACTACTCTCTGTCTTCTGACTCCTGGCAAATAGAGAATTTCTGATTGAAAATACCCCTATGGCAATTTCCCTTTCTTGGCCTGCTCAGAAGTCTCTTTTGTATAAACAATCTACATGGCTAATCTCTGAAATTTAGTTACCACTTTTTTTGTCTCAGCTAGATGGGTTAATCCCTTTGCGTTAAATGGACATTGGCCAATGTTTTTGAAGTCGGGTGCCTAATGTTTTGCACCAAAACCTTTTCAGCACCTAAATAAATGGCTTGATTTTCAAAGGTACCTTGAATGTGAAGTTCCTGCTGATCCAAAATGAAACAGTTGCTTGTTATTTACTTGTGTTCTCTAAGAGCTACTTATAATCAAAAAATAGTTGTAATAATTACTTAGCATATTTTAATTATTTAAAGTAATTAAAAGCTAAAAGAACACCCAAACATCATAAAGAATATATATAATTTGGGAAATGGATAATGGTCATTAGAATCATAGAACTGGAAGGGATCTCGAGAGGTCATCAAGTCCAGTCCCCTGCACTCATGCCAGGACCAAGCACCATCTAGACCATCCCTGACAAGTGTTTATCTAACCTGCTCTTAAAAATCTCCAACGATGGAGATTCCACAACCTTCCTAGGCAATTTATTCCAGTGGTTAACCCCCCTGACAGTTAGGAAGATTTTCCTAATGTCCAACCTAAACTTCCCTTACTGCAATTTAAGCCCATTGCTTCTTTTTCTATCATCAGAGGTTAAGGATAATTTTTAAGAAAAAGAATAATTTTTCTCACTCCTCCTTGTTACAACCATTTAGGTACTTGAAAACTGTTATCATGTCTCCTCTCAGTCTTCTCTTTTCCAGAATAAACAAATCCAATTATTTCAATCTTCCCTCACAGGTCATGTTTTCTAGACCTTTAATCATTTTTGTTGCTCTTTTCTGGACTTTCTCCAATTTGTCCACATCTTTCCAGAAATGTGGCACCCAGAACTGGACACAATACTCCAGTTGAGGCCTAATCAGCGTGGCATAGAGTGGAAGAATTACTTCTTGTGGTCTGCTTACAATACTCCTGCTAATACATCTCAGAATGATGTTTGCTTTTTTTGCAAATGTTACAGTGTTTGACTCATATTTAGATTGTGATCTACTATGACCCCTAGATCCCTTTCCGCAGTACTCCTTCCTAGACAGTCATTTCCGATTTTGTATGTGTGCAACTGATTGTTCCTTCTGAAGTGGAGTACTTTGCATTTGTCTTAACTGAATTTCATCCTATTTACCTCAGACCATTTATCTAGTTCTTCCAGATCATTTTGAATTTTAATCCTATCCTCCAAATCACTTGCAACCCCTCCCAATGTGGTATCATCCACAAACTTTATAAGCGTACTCAGAATGCCATTATCTAAATCATTGATGAAGATACTGAAAAGAACCAGATCCAGAACTGATCCCTACAGAACCCCACTCGTTATGCCCTTCCAGCATGACTGTGAACCATTAAGGACTGCTCTCTGGGAATGGTTTGCCAACCAGTTATGCACCCACCTTATAATAGCTCCATCTAGGTTGTAGTTCCCTAGTTTCGAGTAGATCATGTGAGTTAATGAGTAGGTCATGCAAGACTGTATCAAAAGTCTTACTAAAGTCTAGATATACCACATCTACCACTTCTCTCCTATCCACAAGGCTTGTTACCCTGTCAAAGAAAGCTATCAAGTTGGTTTGACATGATTTGTTCTTGACAAATCCATGCTGACTATTACTTTTCACCTTATTATCTTCTAGATGTTTGCAATTTGATTCCTTAATTATTTGCTCCATTATCTCTCCGGGCACAGAAGTTAAGCTGACTGGTCTGTAATTCCCAGGGTTGTCCTTATTTCCCTTTTTATAGATGGGCACTATATTTGCCCTTTTTCCAGTCTTCTGGAATCTCTCCCATCTTCCATGACTTTTCAAAGATAATCACTAATGGCTCAGATATCTCCTCAGTCAGCTCCTTGAGTATTCTAGGATGCATTTCATCAAGCCCTGGTGATTTGAAGACATTTAACTTGTCTAAGTAATTTTTAACTTGTTCTTTCCCTATTTTAACTTCTGAACCTACCCCATTTTCACTGGCATTCACTATGTTAGGTGTCCAATCACCACCAACCTTTTTGGTGAAAACCGACACAAAGAAGTCATTATGCACCTCTGCCATTTCTACATTTTCTGTTATTGTTGTTCCCTCTTCGTTGAGTAACGGGCCTGCTCTGTCCCTGGTCTTCCTCTTGCTTCTAATGTATCTGTAGAATGTTTTCTTGTTACCCTTTATGTCTCTAGCTAGTTTGATCTCATTTTTGCCTTGGCCTTTCTAATTTTGCCCCTACATACTTGTGTTATTTTTTTATATTCACCCTTTGTAATTTGACCTAGTTTCCACTTTTTCTAGGACTCTTTCTTGATTTTTAGATCATTCAAGATCTCCTGGTTAAGCCAGTGTAGTCTCTTGCCATTCCGCCTATCTTTCCTATGCAGTGGGATAGTTTGCTCTTGTGCCCTTAATAATGTCTCTTTGAAAAACTGCCAACTGTCTCCAATTGTTTTTCCTCTTAGACTTGCTTCCCATGGAATCTTACCTACCAACTCCCTGAGTTTGCTAAAGTCTGCCACCTTGAAATCCATTGTCTTTATTTTGCTGTTCTCCCTCCTACCATTCCTTAGAATCCTGATCACTTTCACCCAAGCTGCCTTCCACTTTCAAATTCTCAACCAGTTCCTCCCTATTTGTCAAAATCAAATCTAGAACGGCCTCTCCCCTAGTAGCTTTCTCCACATTCTAGAATAAAAAATTGTCTCCAATACATTCCAAGAACTTGTTGGATAATCTGTGCCCTGCTATGTTATTTTCCCAGGAGATGTCTGGGTAGTTGAAGTCCCCCATCACCACCAAGTCCTGTGCTTTGGATGATTTGGTTAGTTGTTTAAAAAAAGCCTCATCCACCTCTTCTTCCTGGTTTGGTGGTCTGTAGTAGACCCCTACCATAACATCACCCTTGTTTTTTACCCCTTTTATCCTTACCCAGAGACTTTCAACTAGTCTGTCTCCTATTTCCATCTCAAACTCAGTCCAAGTGTATACATTTTTAATATATAAGGCAACACCTCCTCCCTTTTTCCCCTGCCTGTCCTTCCTGAGCAAGCTGTACCCTTCTACACCAATATTCCAGTCATACATATTATCCCACCAAATCTCTGTGATGCCAACTATGTCATAGTTGTGTTTATTTTCTAGCATTACGAGTTCTTCCTTCTTATTTCCCATAGTTCTTGCATTAGTATACAGACATCTAAGATACTGATTTGAGTCCCCCTGTTCTGTCTTGTTTTGTGCCTTGGCTTAGTATTCATTTATTATAAGTAGCTATAAATTATTGTCAATTAATAAACATTACTACAAATTACTTGTAAAATGTTCTAATGTAATTATTTCAAGTACCAATTTTATGGAAACTGTAAATATTTTTCCTTCTGGCACCATAATAAAGGCAATTTAAGGTTAGGTTCACAACTCTTTTGTTTAGTTTATGGATGTCAAGTCCCATTAATCACTTAGTAGTCATTTGCAGCCTGGTTATTGCTTAAGTAAATAGCCAAGTCCCAAGGGGGCAGCATAAGGGCCTTTGTCAGTGAATCTTTAGTCACATTTTACTGCTTACCCCAATTACTACCTCAGGGTGTGCATGTGTGTTTTAATAGCCCCTTTTTTTAACCTGTGACCTTGCCTTAGTTTGGCTAACTGCCACCATTCAGAGGTCATTTCTCCATGGCCTCTCCTGCGTCACCAAGCTGATACTTTCTCCCTCACAGTTTCTTATGGTAAATTTCTGGCTTTGGGGACAGGCTGAGAGCTACAAACATAAGCGCACATGATTCCACACTCTTAGGTTCCTTATTGTCAGAATGTACCTGTCATAAATATAAAGGGAAGGGCAAACACCTTTAAAATCCCTCCTGGCCAGAGGAAAAACCCTTTCACCTGTGAAAGGTTAAGAAGTTAGGATAACCTTGCTGGCACCTGACCAAAATGACCAATGAGGAGACAAGATATTTTCAAAGGTGGAACGGGGGCGAAACAAAGGTTCGCTCTGTCTGTGTGATGCTTTTGCTGGGAACAGAAAAGGAATGGAGTCTTAGAACTTAGTAAGTAATCTAGCTAGATATGCGTTAGATTCTGTTTTGTTTAAATGGCTGATAAAATAAGCTGTGCTGAATGGAATGTAGATTCCTGTTTTTGTGTCTTTTTGTAACTTAAGGTTTTGCCTAGAGGGATTCTCTATGTTTTGAATCTGATTACCCTGTAAGGTATTTACCATCCTGATTTTACAGAGGTGATTCTTTTACTTTTTCTTCAATTAAAATTCTTTTTTTTAGTACCTGATTTCTTTTTCCTTGTTCTTAAGATCCAAGGGTTTGGGTCTGTGTTCACCTATGCAAATTGGTGAGGAGTTTTATCAAGCTTTCCCCAGGAAAGGGGGTGTAGGCTTTGGGGAGGATTTTGGGGGGAAAGACGTTTCCAAGCGGGCTCTTTCCTTGTTATATATTTGTTAGACGCTTGGTGCTGGCAGCAATAAAGTCCAAGGGCAAAAGGTAAAACAGTTTGTACCTTGGGGAAGTTTTAACCTAAGCTGGTAAAAATAAGCTTAGGGGGGTTTCATGCAGATCCCCACATCTGTATCCTAGAGTTCAGAGTGGGGAAGGAACCTTGACATGGTGGCAGAGTGGTGGGATTAACTTGAAATCATTTTGAGATCAATTTGAGATTTTTTTTTAACAAGAAGCACAGATTTTAGAAAGGAATTTTTTTTTTCTTTTGGGCTGCTGGAAAGCAGGTTTTCAGCTGAAAGCAGTTAAAGTTTTTTTTGTCTCCGCTTGGGAGCCAGAGCAGAGACAAAAGGGAATTTTCTTTTGTGACCTGGAGCTTTCTATATTTAAAGGCAGGGTAGTTAACCTCCTGCAGGGAAATTCACAAGTCTTCACAAGACCTGAAGAAGTTTGTTTTGTTTTTTTTACCTATTTGCCTGGAGACAAAGGTGTTAGGGTTTTATTTAAGGATTTTTCTGTAGGCTGACAATCACTATCAGAAAACATAGAGAATCCCTTTAGGCTAAACCTTAAGTTACAAAAAGACACAAAAACAGGAATCTACATTCCATTCAGCACAACTTATTTTATCAGCCATTTAAGCACAACTTATTTTATCAGCCAGGGAAAAGGTGATTTCCCTGAGGCTACACAGCAAATCCATACCAGAGCCAGATTAGAACTCAGGAGTTTCTACTCCTGACTCCGCGCCTGGTGCTCAATCCTGCAGACCATGCATGCCTATTCCCCTGGCAATATTAGTGTCATTAATTCATATGGCGCTTGACACTTTATAAATACTCTGTAAGACAGCTCCCTGCCCAAAAGGATTTACAATCTAAGTAGACAGCTCATCAGGATTGGGGAGGCATTTTTGGAGGCTGGAAAGAGGGTATTTCCATCCACTCATACTTTCCTATTCTAAAAAAAAACAAAAAAACAAAAAAACAAAAAAACTAAACTTTCATTTGCCTTGTTTGTTTCTTAACCCTAGACTATGAACATATTTATTGTTAATTATTTGGATTATAGTGCTGGTCATGTCCAATCTTCACGCTTAAAGCCAACTTAGAAACTCTTGCCTCTTCCTGTTGCTTTCAAGTGTTTCTGGTGTTTTTTTTCTTTATTATCATAGGTATGCTTATTTCTAGGGTCCTTGGGATCATCTCCACTTCCCATAAGGATCAGAACGGTATTAGAAAGGCAGAGTGCCATGTTTAGAGAGGTGTGTTAGTTCATGATGTCACCAGGTCCATTCCAATTAGTCTTTTAAAAGTCACTTTAATGGTACAAGACTTCATTAGGATGGGCACAAGGGCAGGAAAAGCAATGGCACACTAGTCTAATTAACACTGAATTTAGACAGCAGCTCTGCAAGGAATTTTGTATGGGTCTGTAAAACTACCTTTTAGAGCCCTGTAGTGGGAATGGGGTCCCAGAGAACCCGCTAACATAATAGCAAGAGTAGATAAAATGTACTTTGTTGCAGGGAGGATTGCAGGCAAAACATAGTGCAGTAATTTGCAGAAAAACAAAATGCAAGTTTAAGTACACTGGCTGTTTAAGTTGACCTTATTACTGATCACTTAGTTTGAGCCTCTTTTTAAAATTTATTTCTATCAAAAAACCTAGTGTTATGAGCAGTTTTTCCATTAAATGTTTTTCAAAAAGCAATAATAATCCTGACATATAAATAACTTGAATGGTATGTTTGAAAGTTCAACTATATTTCCATTTTTAAAAACAACTTACTTTTTATAATCATTAAAAAAATCTGCACCTTTAAGGCAAAATTGTGGTGAAATTTGTTTTGACATTCTGTGATATACACGACAGTAGTCTGTCAAATAGAATTTCAGCAATATTGTTCTTTTTTATTAAAGGTTTCAGTACTTACATTTAAATGAGGGAAAGAAAGATTTGATGTCTATTAGAACAGGAGGCAAGTATTTTTATATGGTTTAAGCAAGATTTGTTTTATCCTTCTAGTGGTAAAAACTGTGTCTGAATTCCGTTTATATAATATTAATCAACCATGTTGTGAGTCTGTGTGGGGTTTTTATTATTTTTTTAAGTAGCGGGATGGGGAGAATCTGCCTCTCTTGCAGCATTTGTGGGATCTAAGGTTTCTTCAGGTGGGAGTGGGATAAAAATGCCGGAGTGGGAACTGCAGTGTGGGATGGAAGCGGGATTAAAAAAAAAAAAAAAAGTCCCACACAGGGCTCTACCACCTTTATCTCGATAAAACACTTGTTTAATTGGATTAGAGTAAATCAGTTAATCTTTGTAAAGTACTTTGAAAATATAAAGGTGCTAAATGCTGGTATTCATTTAGCATCATCTAGATTAGTCTCTAGGAATCTGATTCACTGCTGACAAAATTAATGAAATTCCTATTAATTTCATGCAGTTACACCTGCATATGCCTGTAGAGGATTAGGCCTCACAGTTTAAATCTAACCAATTATTTTTCCACATTAATTGACAAAAATAGAACCTTCCCAATAACACCGGAGAGTTTAAATTAGCAGTGTGTCAGGATAGATGCGAAGTGGAAATGCATACTATATTAGTTATTACCAGGTCCAAGGGTTCTGTGCCCTACTTCTAGCTCACCATGTGGAAAATTTACTTCTCTCTACTGAAATGGTTTCATTTGATTAATAAATCTTCTAAATTAAACCAACATTAAAAACATAAAGTTTATATATTTGTTTTATGTTGCTTGGCACCTCTCTAAACTTCAGAGTTTTGAAGATCGCACTGCTGCAGGCTTAAACAGAATTACTACAGATTACACTTCAACCTCACCTCTAGATTTGACTGAAATACTTTATCATGCAGTATTTAATTCTCCCAACTTACATTTTGTAATGGAAAATCAAAGTTAAACTCATAGCAGTAACTGCTGTGACATTAATTAAACCTGACACTGACCCGACAGCTGGGAGCAGACATTTTCCTTTACTGCATTACGGCTGCTGGTTTAAATACATTACAACTCCCAGACAAAAAAACAAACCTCTCTCAGGCAACATGTATTCTTTCACCCTAGACCTGATGTGGGCAATTTCCACTAAATATCCAGAGTTGCTCAGTGTCAATTAAGGGAAATTCCTTGTGCACTGGGATACAGGTTTAGTACAGGAAAGGACCCCTAAATTTATTAGTAGGCAATGGACAGCTGGTGACTGATGTCCAGAGGCCTTTTGCAAGTGCAGCAGGCAGGACCTAACCTGAACGGGTGAAGGAACAGATTTAGTGAGTGCTCCTCACTCCCTTGGTCACTTGGTGGCAGAGCAGGCGGAAGAGAGACAGGACAAGTGAGATGCTGGAAAGTTGCATGCTGCCTAAACCACAAGGAGCTACACAGAAGAGCCTATCACTCTAACATGTGACAGATCTAAGAGTGGTCTCTGAGATGCATGCGTATGCACACAGCCTACGGTTCTTTTCACTAGCTCGGCTAGCTGGCAACTCCTTGAGGTGGCCAGTCTGCTGGGGTTTACAGCATCAGGACAAAACAAGAATTCCTGTAAATCCCTCTAGGAGCAGCCCAAGGACATTCCTGGTTTTGGTGGGATGCAGGGTCGCCCTATTCATTTAAAATCCACCTGAGATTACTTTGTCCATTCACATTAATGCAGCATAGTGCATGATCACAGCAGACAGGAGCTGGGTTTGGGAGGATTTGGGTGATTTTGGGAAGAGGGAGAGCACAGAGTCAATTTTTTTTTCTTCACTTCAATGAGGCTACTCACAGTGCGTAGAGTTAATCCCATGTAAATCTTTGCACAAACAGCCTATATCAAAATTTTACAATTTTTTTTTTATTACACACAGACACACAAACACCCTTTGTTCACAACTGAAATGCAGGTTTCAGAGTAGCAGCCCTGTTAGTCTGTCTCTGCAAAAAGAACAGGAATACTTGTGGCACCTTAGAGACTAGCAAATTTATTAAAGCATAAGCTTTCGTGGGCTACAGCCCACTTCATCGGATACATAGAATGGAACATATAGGTATTATAACATCCAAAAACCGATGAGAGAACACTTCAACCTCTCTGGCCACTCAGTAAAAGATTTAAGGGTGGCAATTTTGCAACAGAAAAGCTTCAAAAACAGACTCCAATGAGAAACTGCTGAGCTTGAATTAATATACAAACTAGATACCATTAACTTGGATTTGAATAGAGACTGGGAGTGGCTGGGTCATTACACATATTGAATCTATTTCCCTATATTAAGTATCCTCACACCTTCTTGTCAACTGTCTAAATAAGCCATCTTAATTATCACTACAAACATTTTTTTCTCCTGCTGATAATAGCTCATCTTAATTAATTAGCCTCTTACAGTTTGTATGGCAACTTCCACCGTGTGTGTGTGTGTGTATTCTTACTATATGCTCCATTCTATGCATCCGATGAAGTGGGCTATAGCCCACAAAAGCTTATGCGCTAATAAATTTGTTCGTCTCTAAGGTGCCACAAGTACTCCTGTTTTTTTAACTGAAATGCAATCACCTTCTGGGGGGCAGCTGCTCAACACCTCATAGTGAAGAATACTCATGTCCATTTGGAAATAATAAAGAGGTAATCTTGTGTTTTAATGATCAAAGTATAGATGCACAGCACACTTTAGTGAATATTTATAAAAATATTTTTATTTCTTCATTAAAAAAACAAACTACTAAGACACTTGCTTGGTTTTCAGAACCTAGTTACTTAATTGGATTATTTAATTTTTCTAACTATTCTTTGTCTGTGTATGACTACGCATACATTAAATCACAAAATAAAAGATTTACATTAAAGTAATGTTTATAGTTTGCCTTTAATCCACAAAAGAGTAGTAATGTTCCTTGGAGACCTTTTAGCATATTAATGTCAGTGAAATGAAAACAGTATTTTTTCAACATTCTATTTAAACCAAATTCTTTATCTTATGTAGAGATTATATTTAATTGTGTCAAGCAGTATTAGATGTCCAGTGTTTTGGCCCTACGGCCATTTGCAAAAGTTCAGATATTAGTCACCCAATACTCTTTACAAATTAAAAAGTGTTATAAAGGGATATCATTCCAGATTTATACTCATAAAACCAAAAAGGAAGAGACTGTCAAGTACAAAAAAAGACAGTGGGAGGAAGAAAAAAATTAACAGGCAAGACAACATTTTTCACTTTTGTTTCAGATAATCCTTTGGGAGGAAATAAGAAACAGCAATCCATGTGAAGAAAAACATTGAGATAGCTGTGTCATCTACACATTTAGAAAAGGAAGTAAACTACTGAGCCACTGATAAAAATGGTAGTGGAAGACCCTACACTGCAACCTTGCAAATCTCTTCACAGGTTGGGTGGGAACTCCTTAACTACCACAGATGGGTGTTAGAATAAATTCATTAACATACATGAGGTTTAAAGTTCTACATGGTGCCCATCACCATACTGAGTCTAGTCAGACATGAATCCTCCAAGCACTATATGGCTTAATCCATCTGGCTATTGTGGCCTTCGAAGCCTCTTTACCTTTAACTCGTTTGTAGTTGAGGATGAACAAGATCAAGATCTTTTTAAGGGGAGAGTCCTTAGATAAACAGAGTGCTTTTCACACATCAAGTTTATAATAAAATAAAAATTATTTTCCATTCATATCGCAATTTTCACACCACATTTTCTCAAAACACCACCCCCACTTATATAGGGTCTTTTGGATTTGGACAGAAGAAAGGAAAAGCAGCATCTTGTGATCTGTGAAAAACAGTGTTTTGTTTGGGAATGAAGCATGAAACCTCCATCCTAAAAATAACTGTGAATAATAAGGTATTGTGGTTCCATTTATGAACCACTGAATGCAGGCAGTGGCAGGAAAGCGACAGGCAGAAAAAGAAAAGAAAAATAAGGCCTACAGTAGGGTTGCAATAGAGAGGATGATAAAAGTTTTGGAGCAGCAAACCAACATGCTGCAGTACCTCATAATGCTGCAGACTGAGCACATGTGTGCAAGCCCTCCCCTTCAACACATTCAGAACTCTTTCCCATGCCCTCCCCAAACTCCACCCGTGCATTCCTTTCTGTATTCTGGGACTTCTCACTTTCCCGGGCACCCCACCCCGCAGACATCTTCACAAACGATAGTTGGACTTACGCTCAGCTCTGAAAGTCGGCCCTCCCCTAGTACCTCCTCTCCCCTGAGAATGTGCATTTTTCTGTATGTGTGTGCTGTTGTGGTTTTTTTGTTTTGCAATAAACGCAAAGTTATTTGAAAGATAAGCACTCTTTATTTGTTTCCATGCAAGTTATGCTAGCAAAAGGCATCAGCAAATACAGAAGCACTGTAATCTTTTGCTTACATTGAATCCTTAGCCTCAACAATTGCAAGTGCTTCTTGGCCTAGCAAAACTCAACTTCATTAAGCATTGCCGTCCCAAGCATAGCAAAAAATGTTACTGGTTCTCATCTTCCAAGTGTTGCCTCGAAGCCTCCCTGATTTGAATTGCCCCCTGTTATGCCCCTCTAATAGCTCCGGTATCTGGCTGCTCAAAAGCAGCAGCCAAGCATTCTGCCTCAGCAGTCCACCCCTGAGCAAACTTTTCGCCCTTCCCCTCACAAATATTATGCAACATGCAGCAATGACTATGGGAATATTTTCCTCACTGAGGTCTAACCTCCCATAAAGGCATCACCTGCGGGCCTTTAATCTACCAAATGCACATTCTATGGTCATCCTGCACCTACTCAGCCTATTGTTAAATCGCTCCTTACTGCTATCTAGGTTTTCCCGTGTACGGCTTCATGAGCCATGGCATTAAGGGGTACGCCAGGTCTCCCAAGATCACTGTGGGCATTTTGACATCCCCTATGGTGATCTTCTGGTCTGGAAAGAAAGCCCCTGCTTTCTGTAAAGGCTGGTGTTCCTGAAGATACGTGCATTATGCACCTTCCCGGACCACCACGTATTGATGTCAGTGAAACGGCTGTGGTGATGGACAAGCACCTGCAACACCATGGAGAAGTCCCCCTTCCTTTTGATGTATTCCATCACAAGGTTATCCGGAGCCAAAATTGGAATATGCATGCCGTCTATCACTCTTCTGCAGTTACGGAAACCCATTTCTGCAAAGCTCTCCACTATTTCATGCACGTTGCCAAGAGTCATGGTCTCTCACTGCAGGATGCAATTAATGGCCCTGCACACTTGCGTTAACGCAGCCCCAACAGTTGACTTCCCCATTCCAAACTGATTCATGACCGAACGGTAGCAGTCTGGAGTAGCCAGCTTCCACACTGCAATCGCCATGCGCTTCTCCACAGTGAGGGCAACTCTCATTTGGGTGTCCCTGAACCGCAGGGCTGGGGTGAGCTCAGCACACAGTTCCAGGAAGGTGGCTTTCTGCATCCAAAAGTTCTGCAGCCACTGCTCATCATCCCAGACCTGCATAACTATGTGATTCCACCACTCAGTGCTAGTTTCCCGAGCCCAACACTGACATTCCACCATATTCACTTGTTGCATGAATGTCAAAAGCAATCTAATTTTGCTCCTATCCATGTCGGACAGCACCTCAGACAACCGTGATTCCTGTTGACTTTGGAGCTTCAATACTAACTCCATTGCCATTCACCACAGGCGCTGACTCCATGGGTGCTCTGGGGCTGGAGCACCCACGGGGAAAAACTGGTGGGTGCTTTGCACCCACTGGCAGCCAAGCTCCCTGCCCCACCCCAGCTCACCTCACCTCCGCCTCCTCCCCTGAGCGCGCCGCGTCCCTGCTTCTCCTCCCAGCACTTGCTGCCGAAAACAGCTTTTTCGCGATGTAACAAGCTGTGGGAACGAGGGGGGAAAAGCAGGAACATGGCGCGCTCAGGGGAAGAGGTGGGGCCAGGCTGGGGATTTGGGAAAGGAGTCCAATAGGGGCAGGGAGGGGGTGGAGTTGGGGCGGGGAAGGGGGTTAGAATGGGGACGGGGCAGGGGTGGAGTCGAGGCGGGGCCGGGGGTGGGAAGAACCGAAGACATGAACCGAAGACAGAAATTTACGGAATGCTGGGACAGAAAGCAATGCATTGTGGGACACTGAGCCCGGACCCATGATGCACTGCGATCCTCTCTGCCTTCCCACAACACCTACTGGCAGAAAGTGGAGAGCTGAACTGTGGGATAGCTACCCACCGTGTATTGCTCTCACTATCGATGTGACTGCCCCAAGTGTGGATGTGCAATGCTGACAGCGTATGACAGTGTGAACATGCAACAATGATTTTCTTTAAATGCTTTTTGATCATTGACCAAACTCTCGGTGACAAAACTCTGCCAGTGTAGCCATAACCTTAGAGAGCATTTCTCTTTTAAAACAGTCTCTGACGCCTTTTCTCTTCTTGTGTTTCCACTTGGAAATTTCTAGGCTCCAGTGCCCATCAGCTTCTGGGCAGAGTCATTCAAAGACACTGACCCTAGCTACAAACCCATTGTTCAGCTGGGGTAGAGCAATTCAGTGTTGATGGCCCTTAATGACTCTGTCACTGCTTCCTAGACACAGACTGTCCATTAGGTGTCAAGTGTCAAGAATGAACACTGAAAGCCACACTACAGGTTTCATTCAGACTGGAGGCTGACATGTAACAAGACATTCACTAACCCAAAATAGAACTCATAAGATGACATAGACATGTTCCACAATCTGGCATAGTTACTGTCTCATCACCCAACAGTAGGTAACAATAAAGTGGCACAAGGTAGATGAGGGAGTAATGAGAACAGAAGGGGCAGTGAGTTTGAAGTCTCCAAACTTTGAATTCAGTGCGTGATGAGATGCTGTTTTTGGAACAGAGCTAGGAATGGAGAGAACTAGATGAGAGAAGGCGTCACATTCTGGGGTGCAATCCAGACCAGTGTGGGGCTGTGTCACCAGCTGCCCTGTAACTCTGGGCACCACACAATGTTTTGCTCCTGTAGCTCCCGACCTGTGCTGCTCATAACTAGTCTATTAAGATGCAGGTCACACCCTGGGTGTCTGTGTATAGCTGCAGCCCTGATTCTGCAGTTCGCAAACAACACACCAGTCACACTCTAGCTTCCACAAGCCTTGGTTACCAGGGTAATCCCAACACACTCCCAGTCTTGGATTTTCCCCAAAACGTGTGTTCTGCAAAGTCGAGCCCTCTTCTGGACAATTCAGATATTACGAGTCATTGCCCCACGTAAAGAGTCAATATTCAACAGTTTGTTGCCTTAACTGAAGTTACCAAACAGTTCAGTTTATGCACAGCACTGGACTGGTTTGGATTAAAAAAAACAATCAAGTTTATTATCAAAAGAGGATATATTGAATGAACTTCAAAGCCTAAGAGATAAAGTTAGAAATGGTTACGAGCAATTAAAAGTGAAAATACATATAAGAGCCTAAAACTTAATCTATCAAGTTTTGGTTCAAGGTCTTGTTTATGATGGCCTTTTTCATGCCCAGTCTTCCAGCAAGATGGAGACTGACCTTTTTCTTTGCCAGGATCTCTTCCATAGACCCAAAAGCGCTGGTGCCTTTGTCTTCTTAGGTGAGAGAGATGACTTGGAGTTCTCCTCTTTCTTTTATAGTCCAGTGAATCTTTGAAGTGGATTTTTCTGAGGGTTTCCCTTGAAAGTAAAGTATATTTAAGCAGAGACTGCCCTCCTTTTCACCCCATTGTGTTTGCTAAAATGAAAATTGTTCTGTTTCATGTGATCTCCTCCCCCTGCTATCTTGAAGATCCCATTTATTACTTATATGTAAATTGAAGTAAGCAGACATTCCTTGGACCTGTCTAACAATATTTGCATAGGCAGGGCTGTCTGATTTTGAACGTTTGCTAATAATATCATACAGGGGGTATTCATAACTTTACATATCACCATATCAACCACTGAATTATTAGTTCTCAAACGATACCCTCACAAGCCATATTTTGTACAAAGATTATTACAATGGTGTTGTGGCAGGACCAGCTCGCTCTTGCCTCTGCTCAAGCCCACAAACAGCGTAGAGCCCTTTTTGCTGGTAAAACACCCCATGCACTTTATTAACAATATTTGTTTCCACCACCCTTACACACCAAATAGCCTTAACCCCTACAGTCCTAGGGAGCCTAAGGCAAGGAGGGGAGAGAGATCTCTCTCTCCAGGGTATCTTTTTGCAACCCCCTTTCCCATATGGCCTTTTAGTTCTCAGCCCATCAATTAGGCACAGCTCTTCTTAATAAGGTCTGCTCTAGTAATCTGTTAAGAGTTGTAGTGGCTCAGCTGCTGTTGCCCAGCACTCTGTCACAGGTGTGTAGTGTGTGAATACAAGGGTGCTTTCGGTCACAGAAGGACAGAGCAACATTATGATATTATAGTCCTCTATTGATGGATTATTAGCTACTAGTAATAAATGTAAGAAGGGCCTCTATAATCAACATATTGCACCAAAATATATGGAAAAAAACCAGGATATATCAGAGACACAAAGAGGAAAAAAAAATCTCTAATATCATCTGATAAACATGAAAAGCTAGGAGACAAGTTGATTTGACTCCTGTGTGTCATGGACATGCTTTTTGAAAGTTTTTGAGGCATCATGCATGGAGTACATCTGAAAAATGGGGACAAGGCAGCAATCACACTTTGCCAAGAAGCAGCAGCAAGGTGTGAATAGTAAGTAATACTGGTTACAATAAAGCCTTTACACACGTGTACAAGTTGTAAACTCTAGTGGTTCCCAACTGGTATTGCTGGCACTCTCTCTTGGGTGTCACCTCCCTCTTGAACAATGTCCTAACACAACAGCAACCATCTCATCTTCTTTCAGTCCATTTTCTTTCATTCCCCCCGGCCCCTTCTTTCTTTCCTTTCTTCCTCATTTTTTTTCTGCTGACTCTTCTCCTCTCAATAACTTCTCTGTTAACTCCAATCCTCCTCCTCAATCCTCCACTCTCCTGAAGACTATATGCTTCGGGGTGAGAGGGGAATCCACTGAGGGGAATCCAGAGGAAAGTCACATGTGCAGAAATGAGAGGCCATCAAAGCCTGCAGTCTTTTACATGCCAGCTACTCCTGCAGCCAGTTACCCTAGGGGCCACAATGGGAGCTTTACCATGCAACAACATGTTTACGGCATGTGCTGGGTGAATGGATCTGGGGTCCCTGCAGCTTCACTGATCTTCACTGTTCTTCTCTTTGGTCCTCCACTCCTCTTGAGCTTGTCTGGAGCACCCAGGTAGGAGACACCAACCAACAGAAGATATACAAACCAGAATACTATCAAAAATATTTCAAAACACCAAATGTCAGGCAGCTTCTAGAATTGGCTTTTCTCACTGTCTACTGAAACCGTGTGAATTCATACAAACTATAAAGATGGCAGGGGAACATGAGCATCTGACAGAATTAGCATTAACAGATTGTGCCAAAACCCTTTTTCACAATCAGCACAAGTTCCAAAAGACACTTGCAGAACAAGGAGCTGTATCACATATGGAAAAAAATCTACGTATGAGGATTCATGACAAGTCAAATATGGTTTCACATGAGAAAAGATAAAATGCAGACTAAGAGATGCATTATTCTCATAGCTATTCAGTGGTGTATAGACACATCTACTGCATTTATGAAGTGATTTCATAAGACTTGTCTACTGATATTAACGAAAGGATGAATCTCTTGACATCTGCTGATAAGAATGCAGTTATCACTGAAGATCTAAAAGGAACTCAATAAAATGCCATTCCTAAAGTGGGAAAGTATACGAAATAGGAATATAGAGACTGTATTTGAAACTGAAGAGGTGTGCAAAAAGATGGAAAAAAATTACCAGAGATGATGTCAGTTATGTTACATAGTGATTACATAATTACACGGGTGATTCATGCCATTCATAACAGTGAAGCGGGACTGTGAAGAGAAATTGAACCATACTATTGCATAACTGCTATATAGCTCGTCTGACTCATCATTGAGCATACACAGCCAGGTAGCATCATTAACCAAAAATGCTTTCTTCTACCTTCAGCTTGCTAACAACTTCACACCTTCTGAAGAAGGACCATGCTACAGAGTCCTTAACATTTGTTACTCAGAGAGAGCATTATTACAACTCCTGTATCTGTGTCTGAAGATGGAAGCAATGCAAAATACAGCAGACCATGGTCCCCCTTTAGTGAAACAGGCCTCTGTGGCACAGCATCACTGAGCTCCGACCCCGCCATAGGTTTCCAGTCTGGTTCTAGGTCATGGTCCTCATCTTCCAAGCCATCAATCGATCAGGACTCAGCTACTTCAGCAAGCACATCTCTATGCACATCCTGCCCAGATATCTTCACTCCTCTGGAACAATGCAGCAGACGAAGTGAAGGACAAAGCATTTAAGCTTTCTGGGTAGAGGGATTCTACTGTGAAATGAGCTTCTGGAGGAAACTAACTCGGACTGTGACAAGTGTCTAGGGCATGCTGCCAGACCCTTCTCTTAGAGAGTTCCCCACCACAGCCAGAATGACTTAAAAATGTCTATCTATCTATCTGGTTACCTCAAGTAAAACTTGCCATAGCCCTGGGAGAAGATTCCACAAAGCTATTCGTATGCAGATCTAATTTACCTGGGAAGCACTTAGAAAGCACAGTCATGGTGCTACAGAAAACCATGACAGAGATAAAGATTACCCCCTTATTGCTTAGACTATTTATATTAGAAAATCTGTATGCATTAACAGGAGATACACTTAGATGGTCACCATCATAATAGTAAATTAAATAAGTGAACAACAGGTCTATTTGCTTTAACAGAAAGATGTACTATACAATGTGCATTACTCAATTACCTGTGCTGGCACTTGTCATAAATATAAAAGGGAAGGCTAACCACCTTTAAATCCCTCCTGGCCAGAGGAAAAACCCTTTCACCTGTAAAGAGTTAAGAAGCTAAGATAACCTCGCTGGCACCTGACCAAAATGACCAATGAGAAGACAAGATACTTTCAAAGCTGGAGGGGGAGAAAAAACAAAGGGTCCTGTCTGTGTTTGTGATGCTTTTGCTGGGACCAGAGCAGGAATGCAGGTCAGAACTCCTGTAAAGAGTTAGTAAGCAATCTAGTTAGATATGTGTTAGATTCTGTTTTGTTTGAATGGCTGATAAAATAAGTTTTGCTGAATGGAATGTATATTCCTGTTTTTGTATCTTTTTGTAACTTAAGGTTTTGCCTAGAGGGATTCTCTATGTTTTGAATCTGACTACCCTGTAAAGTATTTAAGGTATTTTACAGAGGTGATTCTTTTACTTTTTCTTTAATTAAAATTCTTCTTTTAAGAACCTGATTTCTTTTTCATTGTTCTTAAGATTCAAGGATCTGGGTCTGTGTTCACCTATGCAAAAAGGTGAGGATTTTTATCAAGCCTTCCCCAGGAATGGGGGTGTAGGGCTTGGGGGGGATTTCGGGGGGAAAGACGTTTCCAAGTGGGCTCTTTCCCTTTTCTTTGTGTAACACTTTGGTGGTGGCAGCTTTTAACCTAAGCTGGTAAGAATAAGCTTAGGGGGTCTTTCATGCAGGTCCCCACATCTGTACCCTAGAGTTCAGAGTGGGGAAGGAACCTTGACAGCACTGATTAAATGAAAAAGTAAAAAAAACAAGTTACAACCCTCACAATACCAATCACCAAACATTAGCCCACTAACCCCACAACTTATCACACTGACACAACAACAGCCTAACTCATTCAATTTCAATTCAACAACACTATCACACATCAAAGAACTGACTGTCACATTGCAAAGCAAAACTTTCATTTCAATCTTCTAAAGGTACATTTCTAATAAAATTTGGGCTAAATTGTTATTTAACAATCTGCCAGAGAAGACCAGGGAATGAACTGTGATTCAGACAGTCATAATTCATTTCCAGGTTCAGTCCTAGCTTCAGGGAAAGCAATCAGCTACTGGCCTGTTACAGTATCAGATTGTTTCCCACTTCACACCACCTCAGCTGTGCTGCCTGCCATATTGGAGCAGATGACCCACTCCTACCCCTGCCCAACCTCTCTCTGTCCGACTGTACAGCAGGGGCAGCAGTAACCCAAAAGAAGGGAAGCCCACTTCAAACCTCCTTTAACTATTTAGTTCTGGTGCTCTTAGATGATTGAAACCCTTTAGTACAACAAAGGCAGCTTAGCAATTCTCCATCCAGAAAACCATTCAGTTTCCTCTTAAAGCATGCTATTAGCATGCAATTGCTGCTCTCTAACCAATGCAGGTTAGCAGCATTTCTGGATCCCCATGTTTGACCAAACAATTCCTGCTACTGCTATTCTCCAACCACTTTCAAATGCCTTATCTCCCTACCCATTCTTTCCCTCCCGCACACTTCTTTATCCCCACTCCCTGACAATTTCTGGGAGAAAGCACTCAGGAATTAAGAATTAATCAATTTTAGGATTCTTTCCTTCCTAGCAGTACTGTGCTGCTTCAGATTCTTGCTTTCTTTTAGACTGCTGATTCTCTAGGCCACTACCCACTTCCGCTTAGCTGCTGAGACTTCCTAGCTTGCTGAAATTTTGACCTCCTGTCCCTCATGTAGACTGTTTTGCTAGAGGAGGAAAGTTCTACCCTTTAACGAATATGGGTAATGAGTAATTAAACTCACTTTTTTCCCCTTCCCAGTTTTGCCTGGTAGTCAAAACTGCAAACTATACCATTTCTTCATATAAAATTACATCATCATAAAACTGCAAAATTTCAACATAAATGCTTCTTCTCCATTCCAAAGAACGGTGCACTTTCACCGGAGCCAGCCTGCAGCAAATTTCCAAATCTGCAAATGAGATCTTAAAACTGTTTACAAAACTATCTGCACTTGTGCGAACACCTTGTTATGAAATCTCCACAGTGGGTAACCAGACTCAACAGGAGGAGGTAACAACATTAGGATTTCTTTATTGAACATTCCATCAAGTGTGTTATCAAAGACTCATACTTAATTAGCAAAAAATAATACCATGAAAATGAGAAAATGTTAAAATGACACCCAATCAGCCCTTAGTTCCGAGACTGGAAAATCCAACCTTCCTTTCATTTCAAATACTCCATGTTCCCCAAGAGGGCTGCACAAACTCCATCCTACTGACCTGTTTGATGAAGGTGATCTCTAGCCAGCTCAAATAAACGCATGTGCATGTTTGTGATGGGGTTAAAGGAGCCGCACGCAAGGAGAACAAGAGGTAGCCGGCTCTTCATCATGACCGATACTGCACACCAAGATCTTGACCAGCATTTCACCCTAAAGGAAAAATAACTATTAAAATAACTCTTGCCTCAGAGAGGTATTCCACAGCTGTTTCTCACAATAATAAATAATGAATTACCATTTTCAGAACTGCTCATCATTGGAACATTAGTAAAATGTCAAGAGATCAGCAGACAGCACCATCAGAATATATGCCAGGTGAGTATTAAATCAAAAACCCCTATATTTGTACAGAAATTAAATCTATGGACACACCCCTAATAATGTTCTGGAAACAGAAAAGTTAGGAAAGTAATGCTACGAGAAAATAAAATGGTCTTCTGAACAAAATAATTGCTCTTGAGAGCGATCACCAAAACCTTCATGATCTTAATGTTTTTTACAAAACATACATTTTTGCGTCATGACAGGTTTCAGAGTAGCAGCCGTGTTAGTCTGTACTTGCAAAAAGAACAGGAGTACTTGTGGCACCTTGGAGACTAACAAATTTATTTGAGCATAAGCTTTCGTGAGCTCACACACACCCAGCCCTCTGACCTGACCCCTGCACCCCCCACACACCCCAGCCTCCTGCCCTGACTCTGCACCCCCCACATACCCAGCCCCCTCATGCCCCATGTCCTAACTCTTGCACCCCCCACATTCCCATCCCCACCCCTTGCACCAAATGGGAGCTTCCCAGGTAAGCACTCCACACCCAAACCTCTTGCCCCAACCCTGAGCCCCCTCCCTCATTCTAGCTCCTGGCCAGACCCTGCACCCCAACCCCCAGCCCTGTGCTCAGTGCACTCCCACCCTCCGCTCAGTGCAGAGAGAGAGGAAGAGAATGGGCTAGAACCAGGGAGAAGATAGGTACCCACTCTATGTGGGTAGGGCCGGGATCCCAGACCGGCAGCGGGCTAAGCGGGGCTGGCAGCCAGAACCCTGGCTGGCAGGAGCCGGTGGACTGAACCCCAGACCAGCAGCGGGTTGAGTGGCAGCAGGCTGAGCTGCTCAGCCCCTTGCCAGCCAGGGTCCTGGCCGCCAGCCCCGCTCAGCCTGCTGCTAGCCTAGTTGAACGGAACCCCAGGCTGGCAGCGGGCTGAGTGGGCCAGCAGCATAAGATCAGCATTTAAATTTAATTTTAAATGAAGCTTCTTAAATATTTTGAAACTCTTTTTTACTTTACATATGACAATAGTTTAGTTATAGAACATATAGACTTATAGAGAGACACCTTCTAAAAACGTTAAAATGTATTAATGGCACGCAAAACCTTAAATTAAAGTGAATAAATGAAGACTCGGCACACCTCAAAGGTTGCCAACCCCTGATCTAGACCATCCCTGACAGGCATTTATCTACCCTGTTCTTAAAAATATCCAATGACAGAGATTTCACAACCTCCCTACACAATTTATTCCAGTGCTTAACCACTCTGACAGTTAGGAAGTTTTTTCTAATGTCCAAGTTAAACAGCCCTTATTGCAATTTAAACCCATTGCTTCTTGTCCTATCCTCACAGGTTAACACGAACAATTTACTCCCTCCGCCTTTAACATACTTAAAAACTGTTATCATGTCCCCCCTCAGTCTTCTCTTCTCTAGGCTAAACAAACCCGCAGACTAGAATGGGAGAATTACTTCCTGTGCCTTGCTTACAAAACTCCTGCTAATACCAAAAAATCAATCATCATTCTGGGATATACGAATGTTACAGAGTTAAATATGCGTCAGCAGTGTAAGTGTACTCCCTATGCCATTATCTAAATCACTGATGAAGACATTGAACAGAATCGGATCCAGAACTGAGCCCTGAGGGACCCCACTTGATATGCCATTCCAGCTTGACTGTGAAGCACTGACCACTACTCTCTGGGAAGAGTTTTCCAGCCAGTTATGCACCCAACTTATTGTAGCTTCATCTAGGTTGTATTTCCCTAGTTCAGCGGTTCTCAAACTAGGGCCGCCGCTTGTTCAGGGAAAGACCCTGGTGAGCTGGACAGGTTTGTTTACCTGCCGCGTCCACAGGTTCGGCTGACTGCGGCTCCCACTGGCCGCGGTTTGCCGCTCCAGGCAAATGGGGGGTGCAGGAAGGGCAGCAGCACATCCCTTGGCCCACGCCACTTCCTGCAGCCCCCACTGGCCTGAAGCGACAAATCGTGGCCAGAGGGAGCTGCGATTGGGCGAACCTGCAGACAACGCAGGTAAAAAAAAACGGCCCAGCCAGCCAGGGGCTTTCCCTGAACAAGCGGCGGCCCTAGTTTGAGAACCACTGCCTTAGTTTGTTTATAAGAAGGTCATGTGAGACAGTATCAAAAGCCTTACTAAATTCAAGATATACCACATATACCGCTTCCCCCCATCCACAATGCTTGTTATCCTATCAAAGAAAGCTATTAGATTGGCTCTAGACTGTTCTCAATGGTAGCAGATGACAGAACGAGGAGTAATGGTCTCAAGTTGCAGTGGGGGAGGTTTAGGTTGGATATTAGGAAAATCTTTTTCACTATGAGGGTGGTGAAACACTGGAATGCGTTACCTAGGGAGGTGGTAGAATCTCCTTCCTTAGAGGTTTTTAAGGTCAGGCTTGACAAAGCCCTGGCTGGGATGATTTAACTGGGAATTGGTCCTGCTTCGAGCAGGGGGTTGGACTAGATGACCTTCTGGGGTCCCTTCCAACCCTGATATTCTATGATTCTATGATTGGTTTGACGTGTTTGTCAACAAGGGTTGTAGCATGATTCAGGGATATAGTTACAGCACAGCTAGATCCATCTACACAGCAAGTCAAACCTGTGTTCAGGTTCTCCAACATGATTATTGTTGTAGTGTAGTTGACCCTTAATGATCCATAATGAGGAAGCCTCTTCTCCCCTTCACCGCCCGTTTTTACTCAGAACAGCTTAAATGTAATGATATGGCAATAAATATATTAAGCAGTACACATTTGCTGCCAATTTTTAAAGAAAGCCAAATTGCTGAAGTCACTAGCTAAGCACCTGGAACCAGAGTTTGTTGAAGTGCTAAACCACCTTCTGACAATAGTAGCATCTTCTGCAGTGCAGAGAGGGAGTATTTTTTTTCACTTCAGTTTATTCAACTACTTCAGTCCAGTGACTAGTTCATTCAAAGTCAAGAAACTGAGTGGCAACTGAAAAAGCAGAAAAGCTTGTTTTCCTCTCCCAATCTATGAATAAAAACTAGGCGTGAGATGATGAGATTTACTAGTTCTAAAATCTTGAATGACATGGTGACCAAAAACAATCAGTTCAGTTCACTAACTACAGATAATACAGTACTTCCCTTGTTTAATGAATCAGTTAGTTTTAAATGCAAACCACATTTTGATAAAATATTTTTCTTATGTATCCAGACCAATTAAGGCGGCTCTATTTACCTAATTAAAAAATCTGGTTTTGTGTATTTTTAATTGAATTTTAATTTCCATCCAAATAGAACTTGGAAAAAAATATTCATCTAGTAAATAAGATATAAGATTCACCATTTTCTAGCATAATAAAAAAGTAAAATTCTGAATACACGTAAATCAAGCTATATATTTGCGTAAAAGAGTATAGACATAGCAAAAAGGAAGCACCATATTTAGTGTAAAGACTATATTTAGTTGCAAATCAACATGTCAGTGGTTCCTGACCAATAAGAATCAACCTTTCTTTAGGAAAATAACTAAAAAGTACAAATGCAAAACACATTTAAAATTCATGATTTAAATGATTAAAATCATTGATCTCAATCAATCCACCCTATTGCCAGCCTGTCTAAGCATTCACCAAAGGCCCCAGATTTTTGCTGGATGAACTCTGCTACCCTCCCTATATTGGCAGCAAATCAATCAAAGCTTCCCCCTCCCACCCCCGGCCAATAAATCAGTTCAAGCCAGGCCAAGTTGTCGTTACTGGGGATCGCCTGGCCTCAATAACTCAATTTAGGCTGTTCCTCCCCAGCCCAAGCCTCCACGGAGCCCTGTGTGCAGACAGCAGATGATGTCAGCACTACAAACACACAGAGCCCTCCTCTGGAGTGGTTGTGTCCCCCACTCCTCCTGGGGCTCCCTATTCCTAGGAACAACCGTGGCAGCCACACTCCCTTCTGCCAGCAGAGGCAGTGACACCACAGCTGTTTCTTTGCAGACTTAGGAAGACATTACTGCATTGGTTATACTTGGTTTATGCTTCACAGCTTTCTTTTGCCCCCATGAAGGTTATAAATGGAATTTATTTTTAATGAAAGTGTATTTATATTCCACAGAAGTGGATGGTTCCTTCCCCCCGGGAAAGATTTCTACATTCCCTGGAAAGCTCAGTCCCTGGTTTTACATATTTATACTTCATGGACTCTAAAGGTGGACTCAAAAAGTACATTTTTATTGGTAATAACCAGACAGCACTGCTAGTACAAACCAAGTATTTATTTTCATTTTGACTTAAAAGTGCCACACAAAATGCAGAGCTCTAAGCTCCACTGACATCAATTTAAATGCACAATAACGAGGAGTTACAAAGCAACTCCTCCTACGACCCAACACATTGCATCCTTGCATAGCCATGCACCTAAGGGTAGCCTAGAATTCCTCCTTACCTGTAAGGGGTTAAGAAGCTCAAATAACCTCGTTGGCACCTGACCAAAAGGACCAATGGGGAAAGAAGATACTTTCAAATTGGGGGGGGAAGGCTTTGTTGTGTGTATTCTCTTGGGAAGCAGAGAAGCATCAGGTCAGAAAACTCCTTCTCCTATAAACCATCCTAAAAGTCTCTCATATTACAAAAATTGTAAGTAAAAGCCAAGCAAGGCGTGTTAGATTATCTTTTGTTTTGCTTGTGAATTTTTCCTTTGCTGGAGGGAGGTTTATTCCTGTTTTTTGTAACTTTGAAACTAAGCCTAGAGGAAGTTCTGCTGTGGTTTTGAATCTTTTATTACCCTGTAAAGTTATTTTCCATCCTGATTTTACAGAGATGATTTTTACTTTTTTTTTTTTTAAATAAAATCCTTCTTTTAAGAACCTGACTGATTTCTCTATTGTCCTAAGACCCAGGGTTTGGGTCTGCGATCACTTTGTAAGCAATTGGTTAGGATATTATTCTCAAGCCCGCCTAGGAAAGGGGATGTAAGGGCTTGGGGGGATATTTTGGGGAAATAGGAACTCCAAGTGGTCCTTTCCCTGATTCTTTGTTAAATCACTTGGTGGTGGCAGCATACCCTCCAAGGACAAAGAATTGATGCCTTGGGGAAGTTTTAACCTAAGCTGGTAGAAATAAACTTAGGGGGTCTTTCATGTGGGTCCCCACATCTATACCCTAGAGTTCAGAGTGGGGAGAGAACCCTGACAATCCTAAACAACACTCAGCAGGCCCCACATGAATTAAACCTCCCAGCCCACCTTGTCCCCAAACAGAAAACCCACCCCCAAGGGCTTTAGCCCTTCTTGACAGCCCACTCAAATAGATGGGCTTTGCAGTGTGCTTGGAAGGCAAGCAGGCTTAGGTTATTTCAGACCAGGGGAGGGAAGGGAGATGCATTCCAAAAGGGAGGTGCCTTCATGCTGTCAGCACCTTCTCTTTTAAACCAAGGGGGGGAAGGGGGACAGCACAAGAGTCCCTGCTGGTCTAATTGCACCCAATATAATCTTCTTCCCTTCATCTCTAATCTGGCAAATTTTGCTGGACTTAAAGGTTCCAATCCCCTGAGCAGCTTTAGATAGCTGCCATTAAAAACAAAACAAAAAAAACTTCCCGAAATGAAGGAGACCCCCACCCCTTCCACTTATTGCACCCCAATTCAAGCAAAATTAAATCCTAGGGCACAACAGTTTTCCTGTAATGTTAAATCATGACCACTTAAACCCCAATATTTTGTAGCACAAGATGGCTAGGAGCTGAAGCTTTATGCCACTGGAAAGAGGAGATTTCTAGCTTCCTAGTGTGACATAGCGTTTGTATCTACCCCAGATTAAGTATCTAAAGAAGACGTGTGCCAGGAGAGGAAAACCCTCAAAATGAACCTAAGACTCAGGCCTGGTCTACACTACAATGTAAGTCACCTTGTATAGAACTATTTGTGCTCATGTCTACATTCAACTTTTTCTTTGGCTGACACAAGCACCTCACTACAGCGACGCAATAAAACCCCTCCTCAAATTGCATAGAGCCATGGTTGACCTACTGAGGTCAACAGTGTAAGTGAGGATACTTACTGCTGGGGAAATTCTGCGCCACTGTGCATGCACAGAATTTATGTCCCTCACAGATTTCTTTGTTTCCCTGCAGAAAGATGACTTTCTGATGGGGAAGCCACACAGTCATGCAACCCTCCCCAGCAGTATGATTTGGGTGCCCAGGGCAGCCAGCAGAGAGGTAAATCACTGTGAGGCAGTAGGCAGGACTGGGGAAGACCCAGCTGGTGGCTCCTACCTTGCACCAGGCTCAGCTGCTAGTCCTTGATGGGGGAGGATGGGACTTCCTCTTCCCCTGTATGGCGTCCGGGTCCGGGTCAGACCAACTCCCAGATTTCTCCCCCAGCTGCAGGAAGCTCTTCAAACTCCCCCCACACCAGCTTCCAGCATCCATAGTTCCTCAGCTGCAGAGGGAGGGATCCCTCTATAACCCCGCCCAACTCCCATGCATCCAGAACCCCTCATACCCAGACTCTCCCACCAAGCCTCATGCCCCCACACTCAAAACTCCCCCCCAAAAAGCCCCACTCCCTCTGCACCTGAACCACCCCGACAAGCCACCCGCACCTGAATCCCAACCCCACTGAGACCCACTCCGCTAGCATCAGGACCCCCAACTAGGCCCCCCACATCCAGACCCTCCCGCTGAGCCCCAATCACCTTCACCTGGACCCCGCTGCAGAATCCCATTACCATTGCACCCAGAAGCCCCCAACAAGCCCCTGTGGATCCAAATCCCCCCTCCCCCCAATCTGGGTCCTCCACTGAGCTGCCCACACCCAGATAGCCTCCACATTTATTTGACAAATAAAATTCGCAGAATTTTAAAATATTCTGCGCATAATTTTTATTTTTTTTTTTCCACAGAATACCCTCAGGAGTAGATACTATATAACTTGTGTTGACCCTAAAGGTCCTCCAGCAGCTGTCCCACAATGCCCCATTCCTTGCGACAGTGATCGCTCTGGACTGGTCGCAAAACGTTAAACTTCACTGCCCCGAGGTCACAGAGAACAGATGTAATCCCTGCCCCCCGTCCCCCCGCATGTTTTTGAAATGCCTTTTTCTAATCACTCCTCAGCGAGTTCACCTAGCAGCTCACCCTTGTTGCGTGCAACTGCCTAACAGCGACAAGCGCCTACCTGGAGTAAACAGAAGTACTGGATCTCCTGGGCCTGTGTGGAGAAAGGGTTGTGCAAGCACAGCTACGGACCAGCCACAGAAACGTGAACATCTACAACTAGACTGCATGGGGGATGCGGGCAAAGGGGTACAACAGGGATCAGTAGCAGTGCCGCGTCACAGCAAAGAAACTTCGCCAGGCATACAACAAGGCCGAGGAGGCCAACAACAGATTTCATGCTATGAAGCAGACCTGCCGCTTCTACAAGGAACTGCATGCCATACAGAGGTAGAGCCGACAAACAGAGGTAGAGCCGACATCTGCCTTTTAGTCCCCTATTGGGTTGGGCGGGGGGCAGGGGAAACAGAAGGAAGAGGACTAGGGAGGACATGTTCTGCAAGATTCTCAAGCTGCTGCTGCACTGGACCGTGACCAAAGGGCTTGGAAGGCCAATGTGTCTGACAACATGGAAAAAGGGAGGACAAGAAAAAGGCCCAGAAGTCTCAGCAGGACAAGAAGAGGGAAATGCATCAGGACATGGGTCTTCTGAGGCAGCAAATCCAAATGCTGCAGACCCAGGTTGACCTACAGGCTTAAAAAAATCCGAGTTTTCACCCTTTGCAGGCTTTAGAGAACACCATGGTCGCTGCTCCCTACACTCCTCTAACATACCACGTGGTATCTCAGTGCACATCATTACCCCTCCACTCTATGCTAGGGAACAGCAAGAAAAAACACAGTTTACATACACTGACCTGTGAGAAGCACGGTTGGCGTATGCGTACAATGGACTATAAGCATGGTTGGCATATGTATACTCAAATGTACTAATGTTTATTTCCTTTCTAATTTTATATTTTCACCCACTAAATTATGTTAAAAATGTGTATAACATTGCCTGGGGGTTTGCACACTGGTTTTCCATATTGTTTTTTCCCCACTCAATAAAGTTCTATTTTTGGAGAATCAAATTATCTTTATTACTTCACAACCAATACTGCAATAATGCATAGCGGTAGTCAAAGCAAACACTACTTGTAAACATATAGCAAGCACCACATAATGCATAGCTTCAGGAAAACACCTAGTCACATTTACAAACCCGTACAACGAGCATTACACAGTTCTTAGCAGCACCCATAAAACACCAGTACAGAACACTATCGTAGCTGACCACTGAAGTGCTCTTTCCAACCTTCTTCAACCACACAACTCCAAGTTGGGCTCTTGTAATAGTCCTTGTGTCTGGCTGTTCAAAGTCAGGAATCAGCTGCTCTATCTCCACCCTGGTGGCAGCTTTCCCCCTCCATAATACCTACGAGGCAACAAGACACAAGAAGCAGTGTAACTGGTCTACAAACCCCACACTGAGCAGAGGCAGAAGGGAGAGGAGAGCCTCTTCTGCTTACAGGCAAGCACCCTGACCCCACCCTCATGCAGCTGCCACAACTGACTATAATGGAGGCTGGCACTCACAACTGCAACCAATATAGGTCTGCTAGAAAAGGAGGGAGCTCAAAGACGGTAGGGAGGCATAAAGGCCTGGGATAGCAAAGGGAACCGCAGCCAACGGGAGCAGTGCCTGGTGGAAGCAGCGTGCAGAGCTGCCTGGCCACACCCCCGCCTAGCAGCTGAGCAAGGGGGATGTTGCTGCTTTGGGGAGCCCCCAGGTAAGCACTGCCCAGACCCCGCCTCACTCTATCCCAACCCCCTCCCACACCCAAATTCTGCTGCTGGGGTGGGAGGAAGGTGCGTAACCAGATAGGGAACCTGCTGGCCCTGCCAACCCCTCCCGCCAGTAGCTGCAGGGGTCCCGGGCTGCACAATGGTGCTCCCCTGACCCCCAGGCACCCAGGCTTCCCTCCCCAGATTACCCCCCCCCCAAGTTTTAGTCAAGGGTAAATAGTAAAAAAGTCATGGGCAGGTCACAGGCTGTGAATTTTTCTTTACTGCCCATGACCTGTCCATGACTTTTACTAAAAATACCAGTGACTAAAATGTAGCCTTAATTACTCAAAGTTTTATATTAATAAGCAATCTATTTGTCATAAAACATTTCCTGAATCTTTTTTGTTATCTGTATTGTTACAGACATACTTGCTGACATATTTGAAATAAATTACCAAAATAATTGAAACTGGCATAATTACATTGTGTTGTTTTGACAAATAAAATATGCAGAATTTTAAAATATTGTGCACAGCATTTTTAATTTTTTGGAACAGAATTCCTCAAGGAATAAAATGCCAATCCCTTCTCCACTGTTAGTGCAGCTCTCATTTTGGTGTCCCTGTCCTGGAGGGCTGGGGCAAGCCCAGCACACAGATCTAGGAATGTGGCTTTTTACATCTGAAAGTTCTGCAGCCATTGCTCGTTGACCCAAATCTACATTATGATCCAATCCCACCATTCAGTGCTCATTTCTCAGGCCCAAAAGCTGCACTCCGCCATCTGCAGCTCCAAGACCACCACTAACGACCTTGAATTGTTTTTCGCTGTCCCTCAGTAAACTGACCCCCAAAGGCATTCTAGGGGGGTTGTGGAATCCCCATCACTGGAGATTTTTAAGGGCAGGTTAAACACACGCTTGTCAGGAATAGTCTAGATAATACTTAGTTCTGCCATGAGTGCAGGGGACTGGAATAGATGACCTCTCAAGGTCCCTTCCAGCACAGGCGCCAGCTTCTAATTTTTCCCAGTGGTGCTCATCCCCCACTCAGCCCCAGGCCCGCTCCCACTCCACCTATTCCCCCAAGTCCCCACCCTGTCTCTTCCCACCCCTGCTCCACTCCCCCACCTTAACACACCCTGTCCCCACTCCTCCCCCTTCTTCCCTCCCAGTGCCTCCCCCACGCCACAGCGGGTGGGAGGCACTGGGAGGGAGGGGGAGGAGTTGATTGGCAGGGCCATCAGCAGGCAGGAGTGGGGGGGGGGAAGGAAGGGGAGGTTGGCTGCTGGTGGGTGCTAAGCACCAGTTAATTTTTTTTCTATGGGTGCTCCAGCCATGCACAAGCACTCAGGATAAGCATGCACAGTGCCGGTGCAAGTAGTCAAGTATGCACATGCCCGAGTGATTTACAAACTTCAGCAGATGTATGCCGACATAATGTGAGCTGACCAAAGTTTGTAGTGTAGATATGGCCACAGGAATAGCCCTGATTCAGCAGTCAGGGTACCTGACCCAGTGCCAACCCCTAAACACAGAACGAGGCAGGTTAGGATTTGCACTAACTGAGATAGTGTTATCCTTTCTTGAAGCTGTCTAACCATAGAGATATGCACTAATACAGGGGGTCCCTTGTATACACTGGGGTTGCGCTCTTGGAAAGGGCAATGGATACTGAAACGACATATACCAGGGAATTTTTCCCCATAAGAAATAATGGAATAAGAGGGGGATGCATTCACAACTTCACCACATCCACTTATGACAATGTTCTTTTCGCTTAAACAGTGTAGCATTTTACAATGACAGGTTCTACAGTACACATTTTACACATAAAACATTGAAGAAAATAATGTAGAACCCTACTAATGCCGTTCAAACACACAGAACATTTTAATATAGTAAATACAATACAGTAATACAGTATAAAACAGCGTCAATTACACTAAACTTAGGTAGGATAGCTAGGTTTTCTTGGGCTGGCTTTTCCGTGGCTGGCTTTTGGTTGCAGAAGTCTTAAAAAAGGATTTTATTGACATTTGCTCTCCTGCATGAATCTCTGAACGATAGATCTCCCTGTAGCAAGCCACTGCATTATTGAGAGCCCTTCAGACTTTGGCAGACCGTTCACGAAAAGGATCACTGCTCTATATGATTTCCATCATCTCATCCAGCAATCCAAAGAAACGGGAGAATTTCTTTGTTGTCAGACTCCTGGCTTCCTGCCCTACGTCATCATCATTCTTGCTTTTTTCGGATATCCATTATTGGTCCAGCTCAATCAGTTCCTCATTTGCTCAGCATGAGACTACAACAATTCCTGTACACCCTCCTCCTCCACCTTCTCGAAGCCGACATTCTTCGCCAACTTGACAATTTCTTGCTCGAGAGCAGGAATGACATCAAATCCCACAAAGCTGTGGACAGCATCTGGCCATGCACAGCGCCAAATGCCATATATACATTGTGAAGTGACCTCTTCTATTGACGCGGCAACGTTTTCCACGACATTCAAGATGTTGTAGGACTTCCAAAACTCCTTTACACTGGGCTTTCCTTCACCGGCTGTCTCCTTAATTAGCATGGAGAACGTTCTCCGTAGGTAATAAGCCTTGACCGTGGCCGGTGGACGCAAGTACAGTACTATACTATACAAGAGGGGAACATGTTCTAAGTTATATCAGTCCCGATCTGTGCAAACGACAGATATGCAAATCAGGACCAACATAAATCGGAACATGTTCCCCTATTGATGAGCGATGGATATCAGAAACAACGGATAAGTGAGAGATGTATACCAGGGACCCCCTGTATAGCTACACTGACTGCTGGATGAGGTTATTCTCAGGTGTAGACAAAGCACACATTTGCACAACTTTCTGTATGACATTAATTAACTAAAGGCTTAAAATCAAGCAGAGTTATAGCAAAGGGAACAGGATGAAGAGTGTTAACTGCCTTTTCATCTAAGCTCCTGAGAGAATCAAATGCAAGGGAAATGTTAACTTTAACTACTATTATAAAAAGGAAGGATTTGATCTCCCAGATTCGAGGCAAGATTGGGCAATTTACCTTTTCCCCAACGGGGAGTATGTCAGCTGTACTGATGGAGCTAAAGAACTGAAAAACAAATGTGCTTGTTTTAGAAACTACTGAGAAGGTTCTAGGCCTGAATGGAAATGGATCATAAGTTCAGGCAGGAACGTCTGGGAGGGGAGGGCTCCTGCCTCATACTGAGAATGAGGGGCGATCAGCAGGTTATCTCAAGTGCTTATATACGAATGCACAAAGCCTTGGAAACAAGCAGGGAGAACTGGAGGTCCTGGTGATGTCAAGGAATTATGACATGATTGGAATAACAGAGACTTGGTGGGATAACTCACATGACTGGAGTACTGTCATGGATGGTTATAAACTGTTCAGGAAGGACAGGCAGGGCAGAAAAGGTGGGGGAGTAGCACTGTATGTAAGGGAGCAGTATGACTGCTCAGAGCTCCGGTACGAAACTGCAGAAAAACCTGAGTGTCTCTGGATTAAGTTTAGAAGTGTGAGCAACAAGAGTGATGTAGTGGTGGGAGTCTGCTATAGACCACCGGACCACGGGGATGAGGTGGACGAGGCTTTCTTCCGGCAACTCGCAGAAGCCACTAGATCGCACGCCCTGGTTCTCATGGGTGACTTTAATCTTCCTGATATCTGCTGGGAGAGCAACACAGCGGTGCATAGACAATCCAGGAAGTTTTTGGAAAGCATAGGGGACAATTTCCTGGTGCAAGTGCTAGAGGAGCCAACTAGGGGGGGAGCTTTTCTTGACCTGCTGCTCACAAACCGGGAAGAATTAGTGGGGGAAGCAAAAGTGGACGGGAATCTGGGAGGCAGTGACCATGAGTTGGTTGAGTTCAGGATCCTGACACAGGGAAGAAAGGTAAGCAGCAGGATACGGACCCTGGACTTCAGGAAAGCAGACTTCGACTCCCTCAGGGAACGGATGGGTAGGATCCCTTGGGGGACTAACATGAAGGGGAAAGGAGTCCAGGAGAGTTGGCTGTATTTCAAGGAATCCCTGTTGAGGTTACAGGGACAAACCATCCCGATGAGTCGAAAGAATAGTAAATATGGCAGGCGACCAGCTTGGCTTAACGGTGAAATCCTAGCGGATCTTAAACATAAAAAAGAAGCTCACAAGAAGTGGAAGGTTGGACATATGACCAGGGAAGAGTATAAAAATATTGCTTGGGCATGTAGGAATGAAATCAGGAGGGCCAAATCGCACCTGGAGCTGCAGCTAGCAAGAGATGTCAAGAGTAACAAGAAGGGTTTCTTCAGGTATGTTGGCAACAAGAAGAAAGCCAAGGAAAGTGTGGGCCCCTTACTGAATGAGGGAGGCAACCTAGTGACAGAGGATGTGGAAAAAGCTAATGTGCTCTCTGCTTTTTTTGCCTCTGTCTTCACTAACAAGGACAGCTCCCAGACTGCTGCGCTGAGCATCACAACATGGGGAGTAGATGGCCAGCCCGCTGTGGAGAAAGAGGTTGTTAGGGACTATTTAGAAAAGCTGGACGTGCACAAATCCATGGGGCCGGACGAGTTGCATCCGAGAGTGCTAAAGGAATTGGCGGCTGTGATTGCAGAGCCATTGGCCATTATCTTTGAAAACTCGTGGCGAACGGGGGAAGTCCCAGATGACTGGAAAAAGGCTAATGTAGTGCCAATCTTTAAAAAAGGGAAGAAGGAGGATCCTGGGAACTACAGGCCAGTCAGCCTCACCTCAGTCCCCGGAAAAATCATGGAGCAGGTCCTCAAGGAATCAATCCTGAAGCACTTACATGAGAGGAAAGTGATCAGGAACAGTCAGCATGGATTCACCAAGGGAAGGTGACTAATCTAATCACCTTCTATGATGATATTACTGGTTCTGTGGATGAAGGGAAAGCAGTGGATGTATTGTTTCTTGACTTTAGCAAAGCTTTTGACACTGTCTCCCACAGTATTCTTGTCAGCAAGTTAAAGAAGTATGGGCTGGATGAATGCACTATAAGGTGGGTAGAAAGTTGGCTAGATTGTCGGGCTCAACAGGTAGTGATCAATGGCTCCATGTCTAGTTGGCAGCCGGTGTCAAGTGGAGTGCCCCAGGGGTCGGTCCTGGGGCCGGTTTTGTTCAATATCTTCATAAATGATCTGGAGGATGGTGTGGATTGCACTCTCAGCAAATTTGCGGATGATACTAAACTGGGAGGAGTGGTAGATACGCTGGAGGGCAGGGATAGGATACAGAGGGACCTAGACAAATTGGAGGATTGGGCCAAAAGAAATCTGATGAGGTTCAGTAAGGATAAGTGCAGGGTCCTGCACTTAGGACGGAAGAACCTAATGCACAGCTACAGACTAGGGACCGAATGGCTAGGCAGCAGTTCTGCGGAAAAGGACCTAGGGGTGACAGTGGACGAGAAGCTGGATATGAGTCAGCAGTGTGCCCTTGTTGCCAAGAAGGCCAATGGCATTTTGGGATGTATAAGTAGGGGCATAGCGAGCAGATCAAGGGACGTGATCGTTCCCCTCTATTCGACATTGGTGAGGCCTCATTTGGAGTACTGTGTCCAGTTTTGGGCCCCGCAGTACAAGAAGGATGTGGATAAATTGGAGAGAGTCCAGCGAAGGGCAACAAATGATTAGGGGTCTGGAACACATGACTTATGAGGAGAGGCTGAGGGAACTGGGATTGTTTAGTCTGCAAAAGAGAAGAATGAGAGGGGATTTGATAGCTGCTTTCAACTACCTGAGAGGTGGTTCCAGAGGGGGCTGCATGGGGGGGGGGGGAAGAGGACGCGGTAGTGCTCTGCCTGCATTGCTACGAGTGCCTGTATCGAGTCCGCTTGGCACTTCATAATGCTTAGCAGCTGCTCCATGCTTTGGTGCCGGCAATCCGCATTCTGCTGGCGGACCCTCCTTTCACTCTCCTGCCACTCCTGCACTTTTTGATTTTCATTAAGAGACTACTGCATTACTTCATGCAGCATGCCCTCTTTGCTTCTACGTGGCCTCTTCCTAATTCTTTGGAGTCTTTCAGCCGGGAAGAACAAGGATGGCCGAGATCTAAAGGTTGCATCTGTAAACCCAAAATGCAACACTTAACAGACGCAGCATTGTTCACACCAGACAGAGCAATGATTCGCCCATACCCAAAGACAAGCACAGTCTACCCAAAAGCAGAATTTGTCTGTCCCAAAGCAAGCCCACATAACCCACAGGAGCCCCAAATGGTGAGTAAGAACACAGGGTCAAGGGGGACAGACTGTTTCACTGCCATACTGTCCTCTGGGGCTCTGTGCCTTGGGGAGAGCTAACAGCTGCAGGGGTCTGCTGAACTGAACACTGTACCCACATTTTCCACAGGAGTTCGTCCTGGAAAATATCACGCTGCTGAGGGTGACCTGGGAAGCAAGGGAGGGTCTTCTACTACAATGCGGCTTCAGCCCTGGCCCTGCAGCTTGCCTGCGTGCAGCAATGGTCCCCCCGCCCCACACGGCACAGTGGCGTGGACTGTTAAGCTTGACTGGGACAAGGAGCACAGTAGCTCTCCCAAGGAACCTGCACAAGTACGTTGCCCAGCTTCTGTATGAGACCTTTGAAGAGATCACTGAGACAGATTACCACAATGTGAGAGAGCACATCAACACTCTATTCCACATCCAGCCCTAACCCTCCTCGCCCCAAGAGCCTGCACCGAACAACTTCCTTCCCAAAATAAAAGCCACTTGCAGGCACCTCCTCTGGTGTTTATCCTTCCCCAGGCACCAGCTGCTGCGACTGCCTACCTTCCTTCTGGCTTGAGAACAGCTCCTGGCTGCATGCATCTAGGGATGCCGGGGTGTCTCCCTCCTCCTCAGCACCCTCACTCCCACTTTCCTCCTCCTCCTCCTGCCTTGTTGAACTGGGCTCTGAAGTGTCCATGGTGGAGGTGGGGTTGCCCCCAAGTATTGCCTCCAGCTCTCTGCAGAAGAAAGAGCAGGTCACAGGGGCAGCACGGGAGCTGCGGTTTGCCTTGCGGGCTTTGAGGTAGACATTCCGCAGCTCCTTCACTTTAACCCTGCACTGTTGTGCATCCCGGTCATGGCCCCTTTCCATCTTGGCCCTTGATATCTGCCCGAAGGTATCATAATTCCTACGGCTGAAGCACAGCTGGGACTGGACAGCTTCCTCCCCACCAAACACTGATGAGGTCCAGCACCTTGCTATTGCTCCATACTGGGATTACCTGGCGCGTGGAGGCATGGTCACCTGGAAATATTTGCTGAGAATCTTGCTCAGCAAACAGGAAGGGGATTTTCAAAATTCCCAGAGAATTTAAAGGGCAGGTCTGACGGTTGGTCACCTGACGGCAGGGCAAAAGAGTTCAAAGTGATAACCAGAGTGGCTAGAAGAGGCATTGTGGGACACTTCTGGACGTTGATCAGAGTGCATTAACAGAGCAGGGCGTCCACACCAGTGCTGTGGCTCTCCAGCCGGGGTGCAGCAAGCATTATGCTTCTCATCGAGGTGGATTACCAGGAGCGCTCCAGCCGTGGAGACCGGGCGCTCTAGGTGCCTTGCCAGCGTGGACGTGTCGTGAGTTAGGGTGCCCAGGGCTGCTTCAATGCACTCTAACTCACAAGTGTGGCCATGTTTCCCATCCAAATACGCACCCCGGCATGGCCCTGATTAGTTGGTTAAAACATATAGGACCAGAGCACAGGGTGGTATGACTACAGAATTGCAATATATAGTGTCGATCCACTCTACTATTTTTCTACAGTAAATTTGGGAAACAGAACTATTCAAATGTGTCCTAAAAAAATCTCTAGCTGTTATACTCTATTATGCATCCATCGTTTTTTAAATTATGGCTTGTCACTGGAAAAACTTTTCTTTTAAACCGTTGGTGCTAAAAGGTGAGAGGCAACGCAAACAACAAAGCCTGGCATTTGCAGATCAGCTAGCCAGACCATTTTATTCAGCAAGAAACAGAAATATTAAGTTGCATGGTAGCATTTTATGATTGTACAATTACTGCACAGCAAACCAGATTCAATTCTGCTCTGCTGCATGACAAAAATGGCAATCATTTAAGATAAGGTTACATTCCCATGTAGTTCTTTTTCCAAATAACTGCTGGGCTTCAAAACCATCTTGATATGCTTAAAGTTATTTGCTGCTACATTGCTTAAAAACTGCAAGACAGCAGAGCATAAGCCCATTCAGCTGCTTACTGCCCAGGTATCATATATAGGAGATGTGTGTGCCTCAAAGCATCACAAGGTCTCGGAGCCTGAAATCCCATTAGTAAAAAAATAAAATAAAATAAATGTGCCTTGGGAATGCTAGAAAAAAATATTTCTACTGCATTTGTGAAATAAGGGTAATTAAAGCAACAGATCAGAGGAAGAGATATGCATGTCATGTTTGAGGTTTAAAAGGATTTTTTAAAGTACTTTATTGTCTATGATGATATTATAGCTTTGATAATTTGGTTCTGATGGCTCTGTAGTATGAAAACACCTTTATATTTTACGACTGAGAAAAATAAGGATGCAAACTTGAGAGTAACAATATTGCTAAGAGATCATTATTATATACAGGCTCAAGTATCGCCACAGTAAACGGTTTTGTATACTCATTCAAAAATGTGCTTTTCAGGGCATTCCAATTCAGATGTTCAAAAAATCACTTCACAAAAAGTTACGATTCGTTACAATTAACATTTATCTGTAACTCTTTTGGACTACTTTGCAGGTAGGGCAGCCTTGCAAAACCATCCCGAAAATTTACCAGCCCACGCACAAAAATCTACTTGCCCAATTAGACCATGATGGTGTGCATAAGAAAAAAAATTGAAATAAAAAATAGTTATTCAGCATGAGCAAGTCAAATTTTGTGAGGAGGAATGGAAAAAATGTTGGGGGTATGAATTCACTCAGATGAAGTGAGCTGTAGCTCACAAAAGCTTATGCTCAAATAAATTGGTTAGTCTCTAAGGTGCCACAAGTACTCCTTTTCTTTTTGCGAATACAGACTAACACGGCTGTTACTCTGAAACCTATAAAGTCGAGTGCATGCATCCACACTAAGCACATTAATTCGGCGGTGTGTATCCACAGTACCATGGCAAGCATCGACATTCCGATCGGTGCACTGTGGGTAGTTATCCCACAGTTCCCGCAGTCCCCGCTGCCCATTGGAATTCTGGGCTGAGCTCCCAATGCCTGATGGGGCCAAAAATTTGTCGCAAGTGGTTATAGGTAAATGTCGTCAGTCAACCCTCCCTCCGTGAAAGCAACAGCAGACAATCAATTCACGCCTTTTCCCTGGATTGCCCAAGCAGACACCATAGCACAGCAAGCATGGAGCCCGTTCAGCTCACCGCAGCAGTTAACTTAGTGCTCTAAGGCCATGTCTACACTACGAAAGTTAACTTTCATGCAGTTTATGCAGAACCAGCACCTGAAAAAACAGGCGAGGAGGCGACGGAAGCACGGTGATAGGACATGATCACACATTGCTCTAAAACCGCGGTCCCCAGCAATTTGGAGATCATGGTGTTACTGGGGCAGGCTCATGTCGTGGAACTGTGTTGCGTCCCTGCTGTAGCCTCTGTCCCTCATGGCCTCAGAGATTTTTTGAAATGTTTTGGCATAGCATATCTTCTTGATAGCACAGATTCCTCTCCCCATACAGTGATCAGATCCAGTACCTCCTGTTCAGTCCATACTGGAACTCTTTTTCGATTCTCGGACTGCATGGTCACCTGTGCTGATGAGCTCGCCTGGCCAAACAGGAAATGAGATTCAAAAGTTCCCGGGGCTTTTCCTGTACACCTGGCCAGTGCATCCGAGTTCAGAGCGCTGTCCAGAGCGGTCACAATGGTGCACTGTGGGCGAGCTCCCGGAGGCCAATACCTTCGAATTGCATCCACACTAACCCTAATTCAAAATGGCGATGTCGATTTCAGCGCTAATCCCCTCGTTGCGGAAGAGTACAGAAATCGGTTTTAAAAGCCCTTTATGTCGAAAAAAATGGCTTCATTGTGTGGACGGGTGCAGGTTTAATGCGATTTAACGCTGCTAAATCCGACAAACTCTTAGTGTATACCAGGCATAAGAATCAAGCTTGAAATACCTAAACTGTCTTGAACAACAGGTTCACACCTTACTAGATTACAGCAGATAGATTAAGTTCCATCCCATAGTTCTTTAGAATGAGTCCTTGCCAATTAGGTCCTGTTTGCCAATAAAAATCCCATGGCACTTAACATAGGGGGTTTTCCCTGATGTTTTCTGCCAAAATTCCCTATTCTCTATCACTGTGTGCCACTTGTCCCCAAATGCCACCTTACACTCAAAAAGTGGCTACACTATAGGCAAGGCTGTACGTTCATAAAGCACATCAGGATCCTTCAAGAGATGTGGTACAGCAGGTCAAATTTACGCATGAACAAGTTGAGAGGGTCACTTTGAGAAATCTGGTAAAGCATGTGGCTGCACAAACAAGATATGCTGACGTCTTTAGAAATGTGGAGGACACACTTTCTCCATATCAAATAGCTTTTAAGATAAAACAACGATTATAACATTCATTAAGGAATCCATGTGAGTTCTTCTTGTATTGCTTATATTCCTGCAATACATCAATAATAGATGATGTTACAGATGATCACAGTAAATTCTGCTGAAACAATCAGTAACTCAACCCATTTCTCATTAATTATTGGAATGTACAATACAGTGCTGAGCAAGTGCAGTTTAATATATGACCCTTCAAGTATGCAGTAAAGTTAGTAAACTGAAGGACAAGACATTGATGCTTGCACAGTAAGGGCCAGTTTGACCCTTACGTTACATTAAATTTTCTGGACAAGCCAGAAAAAATTGAATTCTAGAGACATAGGACAGGACTCTGATCGTATTGCACTGGGCAAATCTGGAGTAACTTCACTAAAATTAGATTTGTACAGGTGTGAGATCACAACCTACCTAATGAACTTAAAGGGCCAAATCTTTAGATGGTGTAGATCAGTGCAGCTTCACTGAAGCCAGCTCAGTTACACTGATTTACACCAGCAGGTAATATGTCCCCAAACTACGTTTTTAGGCAATAAAGTTGGCTAAAGAATATAAAATCTCATTGATCCTTCCACAACCTCACAGGAAAATTTGACTAAAAATCCTGATATACACAACCCCCTTAAAAATACTGCCAATCGGTGATCAACCCATCCTAATACCATAAAATTATGGGACAATCTCCACAACAAAAAATATTCAAGCTAATATATTCCTGCCAGCGTGTGCTTTTGTCCAAAGCAGTACTGCATAACTGTTATGAAAATTTACCAGTGCATCCACACCTAGATACCTTGGTGATTAGCATAATATAAATAATTATATAGATGAGAGGTTTCAGAGTAACAGCCGTGTTAGTCTGTATTCGCAAAAAGAAAAGGAGTACTTGTGGCACCTTAGAGACTAACCAATTTATTTGAGCATGAGCTTTCGTGAGCTACAGCTGTAGCTCACGAAAACTCATGTTCAAATATATTGGTTAGTCTCTAAGGTGCCACAAGTACTCCTTTTCTTTTTGCGAATACAGACTAACACGGCTGTTACTCTGAAACCTAAAAAAATTAAGTTATTTATCCTCTTTATGCCATTGCAAAGAACTGACATCAAAGTCACCAAACTAGCAAATTTTCATTGACATTACACAGCGACAAAGCAACTCATAACAGCCAATGTGGTTCGTAAAATCATTGCATATATGTACTAAAACTAATCCATGTTAGTTATATTGTATTCGCTCACAAAAATTCACACATTAAATAATTCATCAAAAATTAATTAACTACCAAATCCACAGTGGGATATTCCAGCACAGACCCCTGCATTCCATTAATGGGACTGCACAGGTGCACTCACTTGAGGGTGCTGCAGTTGCAAGTATCTGAATTTCCTGATTTCAGGCCTGATCCTGCAAAATCTTATGCCGGTGGGCAGCTTTATTTACAAGAGAAGCCCCACTGAATTCAAGGAACTTATGCGCATAGCACTAAATATGTTTCAAAGCATATGCAATGTCAGGGCCTTTGTCAAGATCATATTTCCCTTATCGCAATTCATTTATATTATTTATGTTTTCAGTGTTAAAAAGGAACTCCTCAAGGTCTTTCTGCTTTTTCTTCAGTAAAGATATGGAACACTTCACACATTTGCTCTAATAAATTGTTACTTTTTAAAATTATGCCTTTTATTGTAATTATATACAATATAAAAATGCAATATAATTTGAGTATGTTGTGTATTACTGTATACTTACACAGTTTCACTTCTTTATCTACTTAACAAAACTAGAGGAAATTCACTAACCCATAATTACCTACGAAAGGAGTCAAACGAGGCTAGCCACAAGGGCCTTTCCATGATCTACACATTTGGTGGCAATGTAAGCAGTTTGGTTACTCCTGGATCCCACTACGCATTGCCCATAGGCAGACCCTGTGCTGTTCTTGAAGCCTCACAAAAATCAAACAATCAAACCAACCATGCTAGGAGTCTGTGCACAAGTTGCAGCTTATGCAACAATTCCTGATATTCCCACCCACTTAAACCAGAGCTGCTTCTATTCTTCTCACTTAGCTCCCTATCCTGCAGCATTAGAGTTTTGCCTGCACAAGGACTAGAGAACAAAGCCCACAGAGGGTACTGAATGAGAGATCTATCTTGACTCCTAAACGTAAGTTTGTTCATTGCACACAATTGAACAGTGCCCTGAAATTAGCAATCATTAATGTTGAGGAAAAGGTTACATGCATGACTAATCTGCAATGCCAGTATTCCCAGGCCAAGTGATCAGCCAATTTAGCCAAAGTAGCATCTCCATTTTCAAACCACTAGAAGCTCAATTTTAAAAACCTCCACAATTCCACCAGAATGGTCAGTTCAGAAATAAAACAGTTCTATTACCTAACTTGTAATTCTTTTAGAGTTAGCAAAATTCATTTATTAGGGGTGAAAGCAGGAGCGGCAGAAACTCCCTAAAAGTGGGGGGAGTGCCAGCACCCAAACCATGCCCCCCGCCATGCGGCCCTTCTCCCCGCACCCGCTCTTCCGCTCATGACCCTGCTCCCCATTCACTCCTCTACGCCCCCTTCTCCCATTGCTTGCCGTTACGGCCAGTAAAAACTGATGGGGCCATGTGCCCCCTTACCCCCTTCCAGCACCCCTGGGTGAAAGCCAGTACTTAAAGTGGTCTGAAAAAAGTGGAGGGGTTATTCCAATCTGGAAGCAGCATTTTTGTTAAAACAGAGTGTAAAGTGTATCTTTCAGTAACAGGCTTGAGTTTATTTATTCACTTTGCTAGATCTGTGATGCTTTGTGCCTCTTCCTTTCTCCCTGCCCCCATTTTAAGCACTAGTAAAGCCAAAATTAGTTATGAAAGCACAAACTACTTACAAATAATGCCTTAAAAAATGGTAAAGCAGCACAACAGCTAACCCAAACCAGCTTTGCCTGTGAATCTAGCTACAACATGGAGCAACCTAATGCAAGCAGCAGGAATTTCTACTGAAGAACACTCAACAAGGAAACCATATGCAAACGTTCCACATCCTATCAGCACACACACAAAAATCCCACAGTAACACATAGGATTTCCAACAGATTTTCGTAGGGGACGCTATACTCCAAAACTTTTTAAAAACCCAGTGCTTTCTTCACTCACTTTCCAGTTTCAAAATGTGATAAGTGTTTGCTCACATTTTACATTTCAGGTTTTTTATTAACATGATGTCATTTTAATTGCTAATTTCTTCCTTAGAAAGAACATAGGTAACTAGCTCTGCATTGCCAGTAGTAACCAAACACTTGTATAGGAAAAGAAAGCATTACATTAATATATTATGCAAAGTATTAGTAACATGAGGGGCACTGAAAAAACAGGCCAATTGCATTAGCGTCTGAATATTTTGTGGTAAATCAAGTCTTATACCTATTATTATTATTATTTATTGCTTCTATTACTGAAGTGTCTGGAAGCCCCTGTCATGGACCAGTGCCTCTCTGTGCTATGTGCTGCCCCAAACAATTTACAATCTAAGAATACAACAAGAAACAACAAATGGATAAAAGAATAAGAATATAAGAATGGCCATACTGGGTCAGACCAAAGGTCCATCCAGCCCAGTATCCTGTCTGCCGACAGTGGCCAATGCCAGGTGCCCCAGAGGAAGTGAACTTAACAGGTAATGCCCCAGAGGAAGTGAACTTAACAGGTAATGATCTAGTGATCTCTCTTCTGCCATCCATCTCCACCCTCTGACAAACACAGGTTAGGGACACCATTCCTTACCCATCCTGGCTAATAGCCATTAATGGACTTAACATCCATGAATTTATCCAGTTCTCTTTTAAACCCTGTTATAGTCCTAGCCTTCACAACCTCCTCAGGCAAGGAGTTCCACAGGTTGATGTGCGCTGAGTGAAGAACTTCCTTTTGTTTTTAATGTGATACCCATTAATTTCATTTGGTGGCCCCTAGTTCTTATATTATGGGAACAAGTAAATAACTTGTCCTTATTCACTTTCTCCACACCACTCATGATTTTATATACCTCTATCATATCCCCCCTTAAGTCTCCTCTTTTCCAAGATGAAAAGTGCTAGCTTCTTTAATCTCTCCTGATATGGGACCCATTCCAAACCCCAATCATTTAGTTGCTCTCTTTTGAACCTTTTCTAATGCCAATATATCTTTTTTGAGATGAGGAGACCACATCTCTATGCAGTATTCACGATGTGGGCATACCATGAATTTATATAAGGGCAATAAGATATTCTGTCTTATTCTCAATCCCTTTTTTAAGGGTTCCTATCACCCCGTTTGCTTTTTTGACTGCCGCTGCACACTCCGTGGACATCTTCAGAGAACTATCCATGATGACTCCAAGAACTTTCTCCTGATTAGTTGTAGCTAAATTAGCCCCCATCATATTGTATGTATAGTTGGGGTTATTTTTTCCAATGTGCATTACTTTACATTTATCCACATTAAATTTTACTTGCCATTTTGTTGCCCAATCACTTAGTTTTGTGAGATCTTTTTGAAGTTCTTCACAGTCTGCTTTGGTCTTAACTATCTTGAGCAGTTTAGTATCATCTGCAAACTTTGCCACCTCACTGTTTACCCCTTTCTCCAGATCACTTATGAATAAGTTGAATACGATGACCAAAAGGGGAATAAAAGGAAAAAAAGGGATGATAATAGATGCTAGGAACACAGTGGACACACAGAAGAGAGATCAATTCATCTAACAACTCAGCCTTTAAAAATCAGATAATGCTAACGCACCTGTTCTGCTGGGAGAAACTACGTCTTGCCTATTTACTTTATAGTCATTAAAAAAAAGTCTCCCAGTCAAATAATTGGTGTCTTCTACTGAAATAAAGAATTCAAACAGAATGGAAAAAAGATAATCTAAGAAAGGTTATCATTCTAATGCTCCATGGTGGAAACTGACCACCACTAGCGACCAAGGAGGAATTATTCTCCCATATACAGAACTGTACAATTTGCTAAGTGCATTATGGGTTTTCTCATCACTCTCTAAAGTTTCAAGTATTGGCTGCTGCCAGAGGCAGGATACCAGACTTGAGAGTCTGAGCTAATATTGTACATATTATTGTTGCTATTTTAAACAAAATTGCAAAATTCAATAACACCTAGGTGACCCTGAAAGTAACATATCACAATTAATAGGAAATTTGTGATTAAGACTTTGGGTAATCAGAGCACCATGCAAAAACATAAAACACGCAAAAGTTTTCCCACTAGGGCTAGGTATTTTGTAAATCAAGCCTGCTGTTCAAATCAACAGTTTAAATTGTTTCCCCCACCTCATGCACACAAGTCTATATGTTTAGAATTTCAACTAGTAAATAATAATCAAAGTGATCAGAGACTTCAAAACAATTTCGGCATAAAAAAAATTCCTTTTGGTGGCATATCTATGTTCTAACGTATTTTGCTTGCCTGTCCGGTGTGCTCATTTGCACACAGACTGCTGACTAAGATAATTAAGGTTGGGATTTTCAAAAGAGCCTAAGGAATTTAGGTTCCCAACTCTCATTGTATTTTAAAATTCCCTTAGCTTCTTTTAAAATACCAGGCTAAATATTTAAAACTTTTTCAATTAATTGGGATACATATTAATAATATAAACTATAAAAATGCAATATTGTTTGAATATATCGTCTCATCTAGCACTTTTCATCAGTACATCTCAAAGCATTTTACAAAGGAGTCCTTATCACAATTTTACAGATGGGGAAACTGAGCCGTGGAGTGGTCACCTAGCACGCCAGAGGCCAAGTCAGGAATAGAACCCAAGTTTTCTGAGTCCCAGTCCATTCTCTGTCCACTGCGTGCTATGTAGTTACGTCATGCAACCTTCAATTCCCACCCCCCACTACTATTTTGAGTGTTTCCTCAGCGAGACCAAGGTAGGTGAGGTGATGTCTTTTATTGGACCAACTTATATTGGTGGAATGGGCAACACTGCAAGTTACACAGAGCTCTTCCTTAGGTCCGGAAAAGGTAACCGAAGTGTCCAAACTAAATAGAAGGTGGGACAGATTCTTAAGCATAAGGGGATCTACACATGCTGTAGGTAGGAGACCACTTAAAATGAAGTGGGCAATTAAGGGTTAGCAGGTGGTAGGGCGTGTTATACAGTGTTGTAATGAGCTATAAAACCTGTCTCTGTCAAGTCCATGGTTTTTAATGTCCAGGAGCATAATGAATTTAAGTTCCAGGCTCATCATTTGAAGGCATTGTGTAGCTTTCCTTTGAAGGTGAGAACTGAGAAGTTAGATATGAAGTGATCACTTCATGAAAAGGATTTGCTCACAGGTGATAGGATGTATTTTTTTCATGAGTTCATTTGAGAGCACTGTGATTGTCTAGCTTCACTCACAAAGTTGTTGTGGCTTTTGATGTTCTGGATGAGATATACCACGTTCTGATAGACAAGTGTAGGACTCATGGATCTTGAAAGGTGTGTTGGGGAGAGTGGCAATGGTACTGATCATCATAGCAGTATTGCTATGTCTGCATGTTTTGCATCTGTTGTTCTGGCACCACTTTGAGTCAGTGTGTCCTAATCTGTGGAGAGCTTGCTTCTGATGATGACCTTGGCAAAGCTAAGGGAGGGAGGTTGTTTGAAGACAGAAATGGGGGGTAGGGGAAAGAAGGCTGAGAAAGATTTCTTTCAGGATGTGATCACCCTCAACTACGGGTTGTTGTTGTAACTGCATAATGATACCCTGAAAGCATTCTAGTATGAGGTGGAAGGAGACAACTAGGGGAGTGCGATCAATTGGGTTACTTTTTCTGTATGGAAGCCGGTTCTCGCAGGGGTGTTTGGGTGATCCATTCCATGATGAGATCTACTTCCCTAGTGGAGTACCCTTGTTTAATGAAAGAAGCTTTAAGACTTTCTCTTCACTTTCCCAGTTCTGATTCTTGGTTGTGTTTACTTTCACTTACTGTTAGAAAAGAAAAAAGAAAAAACAAAGATTGCAGGGAAAACAGCGCTTAGTAATCATTTACTTTCATTTTTCAAACTACACTTGCTCCCCAAAAATAGGAGCCAGAATGAGGTTCTACTATCTGTACTACCTGCCGCCTAGACAACTGTCTAACAAAAAGTTAAAAACACTCCTAACTATAGATAAGCAATAGTTACATTGCAAGCTCTTTGGAGCAGGAACTGTCTTTTTGTCCTGTCTTTTTTTGTCTGTACAGCATCTAGAACAACAAGGTCCTGGTCCAATGAGGCTCCCAGCTGCTATCACAATACAAATAATAATAAAATAATTAGAAGTAAAAACTGCTAACAGGTTCACTTCTGAAGTAGTAACAATTATATTAACACCTTTCATCCTGAAGGATCCCAGAGCATTTTACAGTCTCTGTGTATAAGGCTCACTTTACTCACCCTTTGGGTTGAATGCAGTAGTCATTTAACAGCACATAGTAAAGACACAAAACCACATAGGACACTAAGCAAAAATTGATTATCCAGTGGTAACTACAGGGGAAATTTGAGTGTGAAGAACGTCATTACCCAAGTTGGAATTCGGTCCAAACACTAAGGTCTTCATCTCTACTCTTATAAAAAGTTCCATGTGATCTGTAGGTTCCGATCCTGTAAACACTTGGGCATGTCAATAACTTTAATCATATGCATGTTTGGAGAATTGAGGACTTAGTGACCACAAGCAATCAGGGTCTCTGTTTTGTCTCTTATTGAATCACTAAAGGACAGAACCCCACACAATTCAATGTTCTTCTACAATTGAGCACTGGATCAGTACTGGTGGTAAAAGTAGGCAGAAATCGTTGTACTTCACAGAACAGACATTCTTAAAGCTGAAGGCAAGGAGGCACAGCCAAACATTGCAAGAAAATCAAAACAGAAAAGTTGAGCAATCTGTTTTGTTTTTTTCCCCCTTTTCTTCACAGGCATTCTCTTGTGGACAGCTACCAAGCCCTACTTTTTTGACATTGTATCTAGCCATCCTCAGCTATCCAGGCCAGTCCATGATTTTAATTTTAGGTGCCTTTTTAAAGAAAATGTTTTGGCTGTATTTTGCAGCTCCATATAATATACTCTACACTCGTTTAATTTAAAGGCCTGTGTTCATTTATCTTGGTGTGAAGATTTGATTGATACTACAACCAAAAATGATAGTAAACGTTGCCTTTTACAGTACATAGAATTCAATTAATCTTCCTTCATTTGAAAATCCAAAACAGATTTAAACAGCAACACAGACCAAACACCTACTCCTTCATCAGACATACATCCTTACCTTCTCTTACACATACATCTTTTCCCCCCCTAGAACTACTCTCCTTTTCCTTCTCCTCTGGCTTAAGCACAGATCGGACAGGTAGAGAAAGATCAACTGACACCATCCATATCCAACAATGCTACATGTTATCCCTGCCTATTCTCTGTAAAAATAAAACACAGGCCCATACAGCACACAAAGACAGTTAAAGGAAGCATCTCTTATTTTTTCATATGGAAATTTGAAAAGCAACATTAAAGGTAGATAACCAGATTTGTCATCCACTCTTCTGGTGACAAGGAATGAATCAAAACACCAAAGAAGGATCTTACACAGACAGTGGATTCATAGATGTTCTGTGATTTGGAGGTCAAACCCAGACTTGCATGACTATGAAAGGTTTCAGAGTAGCCGCCGTGTTAGTCTATATCCACAAAAAGAAAAGGAGTATGTGTGGCACCTTAGAGACTAACTAATTTATTTGAGCATAAGCTTTTGTGAGCTACACTTGATTGGATGCATGTACTATGAAAGTCTCCAATCACCCCCTCTCCCACCAAGATGCCACCTTAATTTCAGGAATCCCATTTAGTTAGGGGCCCAAAGCTCTCAAAACCGTCACCAAAACACAAGTGGCAGAGACTGCAAGAAAAGCAGCAGGGTCAACAATCAAAACCTGATCACGGACCCTACAGAGCAACCCACCAGGCTTCGCCATGCTAGGTAACCTATGGATTACAGCCAACCGCATCATGGACACTGCAATCACCTGCTTTACAAAGGACAACGGACAGTACAGACAGGCCACTGTGGAGGAAGCATGTGAAGGGTGGGGATAATGCCCATAAATAGCCCCCACCCCAGCGTGGGGATGTTTCCAGTTTCCCAATTTGTGCGCACGCAGATTTCCAGGAAGATGCTGTGCCGGCCCGAGCAGCCTGGCGTTCACATGGCCGGGGCGGCGGAGTCCCGCTGGCCGGGAACGGAGCCTGGCCCGGGCGGGAAGTTACTTTGAACGGACGTTGACCAGCCCCCCGCCTAGGCAGGGCCCGCGGCGCAGGGGTGCGGGTCGCAGCTCGCTGAGGCCGCAGCGCTCGGGCCCTGTCAGCGCGGAGATAGGCCCATCCCCGCCGCCGGCACATACAGGGGCTGGGCGGGTGGGTGCAGCCCGCAGCAAGCGCGGGCAGGCAGGTCACCCGGGACCTGGCGCGCATGAGAGCCCGCCCGGTCGGGGGAGCCCGGCCTGGGCCTAGCCAGGCCCCAGGGGCTGCCTCCATCCCTTTCCTCCCTTACCCGCTGCGCGGGGACTCGGGGTCAGCGTCAGCCGCGTTGGACGAGCCCGCCCCCAGCCACCGCCTCCTTCCTCCGGCCCGGCCGCTGAGAGGCGGGGCTCGGGGCGGGCCCGGAGCCGAGGGGGAGGGGGCAACGCTGAGAGCTGCTTAACCTCCCCCGGGGCGCTCTGCCCCCCTCAAAACCGCGTCGTGACCTCCCTCACACGTTTACACATCTCAGCCCCCGGCGACCCCCCCTACCCCTGGGAGCCCTTCCTCCTGTATAACCCCCCCGTGACCCCATTTCCCCCAGGAGCCCTCCCCTCCATACACATGCCACACTTCCCCCAGTGAACCCCCTCATACACTCAGCTATGGAGGGAGCCATCCCTACAGGGAACACCCACTGCTACAGCAAGATATGCAGCCAGAGGGGTTACCTGCCCCCCACCCCCACCACATACCAAAAGAGCTCTCATGCCAGAGGATCACAGCCAAGCCCTGGGGAGATTCCCCCACATACAAGCCAAGGGAGACCCCAAACACCAGGGAATGCCCCACACCCTCATCAAGGAATGAGAGCTGACACTTTTCTTGGCTACTGTACTTATCCCATATATGACCTGAGCGATTTGACTCCTCTGAATGAGCTACCAGCCCTTTAAGTTCCCTCAAAAGGTCACCTTTGAAAGGGGCAGGACTTCCCTGAAGTTCTCTGCTCCTTGTAATTGGGCTGGCTATACGTTTGAAGTACTACAGGAAAGGAGCCACTTGCTACTAGTCTAGTTTAACCTCCCTCACCCTTCCACACCCTCTGCCTTTATATGGCGTAGATTGAATATGACATGGGTGGGGAGAAAAAGGCAATGCCTCCTATCTCTCCTGGGGTGCTCCAAAAGGCCAGAGAAGCCAATGTCTCAAAATGTAGCAAGAGTCAATGGGGAAGATCAGAGTCCAGGCAGAGAGTTTGGTAGCAGCTCTGGCTGCTTCACAGATCCCACATCAGCAGCACTGTAGCATTTGCTGGGTGTGGAGAGTTTTTGCCCGAAGGCCCCCTAACACAGCCGTACAGGTCTTTTTGCGTATGTGAATGTGGGGAAGGGGGGAATGGAGTCCTGGTTCCTCTTACGTTTCTCTCTGGGGGAAGGTGTTCACCTCCCTCCCTTCCTAGTCAGCAGGATCAGGGTTACAGCAACATTTACACTTCATAAATACACAGCTCGTAAGGGCGGTCTAGAGCAGGCCTGCGCAACATGTGGCCCCAGGGCTGCATGCGGCCCCCGTGGGCTCACTGTGCGGCCCGCGGGGGATGTAGGCAAGCGGCGGGATGGGGCAAGCCAACGGCCGGCTGGCGGGTGAGTGGGGTGGTGAAGAGGCCAGTGGCTGGGGGTCAGGTGAGCTGGCGGCGGGGGAGGGAGGCTGAGGAGGCGAGCCAGCGGTGGGAGGCGAGTAGGTGAGCTGAGGGGGATGGGGGGATGGCGAGCCAAGCAGGCAGGCGGGCAGTGGCAGCAATACCGGATTTACCATGGCGTCACTGGCGCCTGGTCCAAAGGGGCCCCGGCCTGGCCCGCTCTTCTCCGTCCCCCTGCTCTCTCCTGTGGGGGCAGAAGCTTGATGCTGCTGGCAGCTGGGGCTCCTCCCCTGCCTCTTCCCCCAGCATGCTACATTCCCTCCCCTCCCCCTCTCCCTGCTGCCTCTTGAGGGAGGGGGAAGAGCAGAGCCTCAGCATGCTTGCTGCTCCGGGGAGGAGGAGGAGAAGAGGAGGGAGCGTGGCCTTGGGGAAGGGGCTAGAATCAGGGCACACCCCTTCCAGCCTCTGCCATGAGCACCCCCATGACCCCAGCCCATGACCCCAGCCCACGACCCCAGCCCTCTGTCCACTCTGACCCCTGCGCCCCCTGCCCTGCACCCCCCCACATCTCCCCAGCCCCCTGCCCTGACTCCTGAACCCCCCCACATCCCCACCCCAATCCTGAGCACCAAACACGAGCTTCCCCAGGTAAGCGCTCCACACCCAGCCGGCGGGCGGGGTGGTGAAGAGGCCAGTGGCTGGGGGGGCAGGTGAGCTGGCCGCGGGGGAGGGGGGCTGAGGGGCAAGCGGCGACTTGGTGGCTGGAGGGGGGGCATCAATTTTCAGTATTTTAATTTTTGTTACCTTGTTGTACTTAAAGTACTGTACAGGATCTTTTCAGGGTTAATAAGGCAAAACACCACATTTATTAGTAGTACATGTAATAATCAACACTATCCTATGCATATGATATGTATCACACTCATGCACTCACATACAAACACACTCCGTCTTGCTGTTGTTACCAATGAGTTGCTTCCCTTAACGTCACTGGCCAGATGAGTTAGATGGGGGAGTGGTGGAGCCGGGCTTCTGTAGATCCAGATCAATGCTCCGATGCTGACAAGACAAAACCTAGGGTTCTCCGCAAGACACCTCACTTTTATAACAGCTTCCCTCTTATGCAAATCTCCCAGATTCAAAATCTGGGACTGTCCCCGTTGGTCCTTTTTGCTGCTTTTCTCTGGACTGGGGGTTGTCCCAATGCTGCAAAGAGGGTGTTCCCAAAGGAAGGTGCTTGTCTGCTCTTCTCTAGTCAGCCCACTTGACAAGTTTGATTGTCCTTGGTCTGGCTCGCATCACCTCTCCAAGGGTTGCAGCTGTCTGCAGGTGCTTGCCTTCCACATCTTCCTCATTCACACCTCATTCATTCAACAGGGCAATTGATTACAAAGTGGGGGGAAGATCTTATTCTACTTCTAGCAAAAAGACATTTTTCTTTTACCTTAATTATACTACCTTAGGGGCCTGGTATAACATATTACCAAGGTTCAATACATAGTCATATAAAAGTTATACAAAAATAATACATAGTCATATAAAAGTTATACAAAAATGCATAATGCAGAGATTTATCTACAACTGCATTGATTGACTGCTGTGTGCAGTAATATAGTGACCCCTGGGTCTTTGAATGAGGCTTTATATTTGGGGGGGCGAGAGAGCGAGCAGCGAGTCGGGGGCGAGCGGGTGGGCAAGCGGCGGGTGGGCAAAGAGGTGAGCAGTGAGCCAGCAGGGGTTCTAGGGGCGGGCATGTGGGTTTATGGCAGGGAAGAGAGGAGGTGAAAGGAGGTGAGTGGTGGGTGGGGGACTGACTAGGAGGGATGCAGGAAGCCAGCGGGGGGCTAGGGGGTGAAGAGGGGTGTGATGGTGGGGTCGAATGGGGAGGGGGCGGGTCCTATTTTACTGCTGTGATCTGGTCACCGTATGCATGCCATTTCTTTCCCCCTCTACAGGCTTCCACACACCATCAGTGCGTTGTTAGTGTGCCATGCGCCGTGAGTTATCTCTTATCTTTGAGTGTGACTGTGAGTGTTTCCCTTGTGTGTGAATTTATTCAATACAATCTTGAGCTTCATAATGGATACCATGAGTGAAAAGAAAAAGAGAAAAATAGAATCAGAGCACAGAGTTTTCAACACTGAATGGACAAATAAAAACTTATGTATTCGCAAAAAGAAAAGGAGTACTTGTGGCACCTTAGAGACTAACCAATTTATTTGAGCATAAGCTTTCATGAGCTACAGCTCACTTCATCGGATGCATACTGTGGAAAGTGTAGAAGATCTTTTTATACACACAAAGCATGAAAAAATACCTCCCCCCACCCCACTCTCCTGCTAGTAATAGCTTATCTAAAGTGATCACTCTCCTTACAATGTGTATGATAATCAAGTTGGGCCATTTCCAGCACAAATCCAGGTTTTCTCCCCCACCCACACACACAAACCCACTCTCCTGCTGGTAATAGCTTATCTAAAGTGACCACTCTCCTTACAGTGTGTACGATAATCAAGGTGGGCCATTTCCAGCACAAATCCAGGGTTTAACAAGAACGTCTGGGGGGGGGGTGTGCTGGAGATGGCCCAACTGGATTATCATACACATTGTACCTGGATTTGTGCTGAAAATCCTGGAATCAAGATCTCTTTTTCTTTTGTGATATTACAGCACACCTGAATGATCTCAACATTCAACTTGAGGGAAAAAATCAACTTATATAATCTCTTGGTTTCCCTCGCTGAACGGTGATTTTTCAGAATAGCTTATTGCACGCACACAGTCACGTTCCTTGTCATTTATCTATATCAAATATAATTCATCATGGGCAGCAACTCAGACAATAACACTTTGGAAGAATAGGAAAGAGCAAAAGTTTAACTTTTATACAGTACTTTGCTGTCCTTTGCACAAGTGCTAAGATTTCCAATACAAAGCATATAGTCATGCAACCTGTAACATACAATGTGAACATTTCAGAATTGCATTGTCCTGTCTCCTGTTTAATACCTTTTATAAAAAAAGTGGATAATATGTACTTCTAGTGATCAGATCTCAATATTTATAAAAAATAACACATGAAAATAATAGCTATAGAAATTTGAGTTTTACGTGTACTAAAATTTAGTATTTAGCATTTAAAACTATTTTCTTCTTTATTTCCTTTAGAATGTTTACTAACAGGGCAATTTATTTGGTTTAAATTTAAAAATAAAAAATATTTACCCATTCTGCCTTTCTATCCCATACCACTCTACCTGTCAACTGCCTCTTACTCTACATTAAAATTTGCCTCTCTCCAATACCAATCTGGAGATATCTCTATTTCATTAATATAAATAACAATTTAGTCATGAAGCTGAAGTTATCAATATTATTTTGTAATATATGCAAAGGGATTAATTTCACATTGTTTAAAGGACACCTATATAGAAAAAATTGGGTTGTGCCTTTTTTTTTTTACTTTTTTAGGATATATAAAATCTGAAAGGTTTTTTTGGATTTTATTTCTTTTTTAGGGTTTTTCCTCCACTTGTTTTTATACATTAGAAATATTAGCTCTTGACTTCCTGATTTTGATGGATAACATACCTTGAGGAGTGAATCATGCAGATAAGGGTAGATCATAATGCCCTGGGACCATAGGTGGGTCTCCACCACAGAGAGAACCTTGGAGAATACTCTGGGGACCAATGAGAGTCCAAAAGGGAGTGCCTGTACTGGTAGTGGTCCTGGCCTCGTGTGAATCTGAGGTATCTTCTGTGACCCGGTATAATCGAAATGTGGAAGTAAGCATCTTGGAGTTCAAGGGCCGTGAACCAGTCTCCTTTTTCTAACTCTGGAATGATAATCACCAAAGTTACCATCTTGAAACTCTGAGCCTTGACAAATTTGTTGAACGCTCTGAGATCTAGTATGGGTCTCCAACCTCCCTTTTTCTTGGGTATCAGGAATAGCGAGAGTAAAAGTCTTTGCCTCTTAGATGTGGGGGCACTGGTTCTATGGTTCCTACGTTGAGGAGACGGTCTATCCCTTGTCATAATAGACTCTCATGAGACAAGTTCCTGGAGAGGGACAGGGAAGGGTGTTTGGTTGGGGGAGGGAGGTGAAATGGATGGAGCACATGTGATGGGTTCCCCCCAGGGAACTGGAACTGGAGTACCATTGAGAACTATGACTCACCAACCTGGGCTCCCTTTCTCACTGTGCTGCTGTGACAAGCTGTAGACCACTCATGGTCCTACACTCCCACCAGCATTCACATAGGCAGGAACATACCCAACTGCAATTACATGCAGGCTCTCTGACCAGCCACTGCATGAACCAACAATAGAGAGGCTACAGCCAAGATAACCCCTCGCTCCCCAGGCATGTACCCCCTGCCCCGCACTGGAGTTTAAACCCAAAATTGTACTGTCTTACACTGCACAGAGATCTGTACAAAGTAAGCTCATAAAGTTCACCCTCCTCTCAATGTGGGAAAGATATGCACATACACTTGTGTTAACCAAGCTGAGATTTGTCCCCAGGCACTTTGCTCAAAGGAACACTGGTTTAAATAAAGCAAAAACAAGTTTATTAAATACAAAAGATAGATTTTAAGTGATTATAAGTGATAGCAAACAGATCAAAGCAGATTACCTATCAAATAAACAAAATCTCAAACTAAGCCTAACATACTAGATAGATTGTTTATGAATTAGCAGTTTCTCACCCTGACTGATGATACAAGCAGGTTTGCAGAGTCTCAAGGCATAAGCTGCACTTCCTTTGCAGCTTGGGCTCCCCACCCCTGTTCCAAGTCCTTTTTCTTCCAGAGCTTCTCTTAGGTATTCAGTTGTGGGGGCGTGAAGAACAGCAGATGATGTCATTCTCTGTCTTATATAGCCTTTCCATGTGGCGGGTGTTAGGATATAGATATTCAGGCCTGTCTGTAAAGGCCTATACTCTAAGAATTTAGGTGTATTCTTATCACTTGGCTAGTGATAGAGGTATAAAAGAAAGAAAGAATCAAAACCACTGTCTGCCAGTGAAAGGGCCTTCTCTTACTGTGACAGTTTGTGGCCCTGTGCTTAGGCTCAGGCCTTTGGCTAAGCAGCAGAGGCAGCCATAAGCTGGGAAGCCAACGGTCACATCCTCACATTCCAAACTAGTCACATTGAAATAAGGTGCTATTGGGCTGTTAGGCACTATCAGGACAGGATTGTATTCCTATCACCTCCAGAGGAAGGGAAGTGCCTAGAAAATGTAAAAGGAAACTTAGTTTGATAGCATCCTGTCTGGCAAGAACTCACTTATCAATAGCTGGGATGTGAAATCCTCACTTCTGTATTGTTTTGTCATTATAGTTCCCACTTTGCTGTTGTTTGTCTGTATAATCTCTGTCTGGTTCTGTGATTGTTCCTGTCTGCTGTATAATTAATTTTGCTGGGTGTAAACTAATTGAGGTGGTGGGATATAATTGGTTACATAATCATGTTACAATATGTTAGGATTGGTTAGTTAAATTTCAGGAAAATGATTGGTTAAGGTATAGCTAAGCAGAACTCAAGTTTTACTATATAATCTGTAGTCAATGAGGAAGTGATGGGGTATGGGTGGGGGTGGGCATGTGGGTGTGTGAGATGGGAACAGGGAATGGGGGTAAGAAAATTGGAATCATGTTTTGCTAAAGGGGGAGATGGGAACAGGGAATGGGGGTAAGAAAATTGGAATCATGTTTTGCTAAAGGGGGAAATGGGAACAGGGAATGGGAGTAAGGAAGTTGGAATCATGTTTGGCTAAGGGTAGGAATGGGAACAGGGACACAGGTGTAAGGCTTTGTGGTGTCAGAGCTGGGAAGGAGGATACTAAGGAAGGAAACTGGAATCATGCTTGCTGGAAGTTCACCCCAATAAACATCAAATTGTTTGCACCTTTGGACTTCGGGTATTGTTGCTCTCTGTTCATGCGAGAAGGACCAGGGAAGTAAGTGGGTGAAGGAATAAGCCCCCTAACAGCGGGAACCCTTTGTTTCAAATTTAGTTCCCACACCAATTTGTGGAAAAATACAGGTACCCAAAATGGAGTTCAGTGTCATATGGTCTGGTCATATGCTCTTGCATGGCTTGATTAGTCATAGCAGCCATTATCCATAGGCTGTCTGGAGCATTCTCAGGAAGGCTCACCAGGTGGGGGACAAGCTTCTCCTCAGGCCTATTGTTTTCCCTAATGGCCCATTACCTTGAATAGGCCCTTCATAACCAGCTATCTAGACTGGAAGCCTAGTGGCTGTCACTCAGGTGTAGCTACATTTGAAATACAGATACATAGTCAATATTCATAACTTTAGATATAAAAATGATACATGCATACACATAGGATAATCATATTCAGTAAATCATAACTTTTCCAATGACACCTGACAAGACATATCTTGTACAAGATGCAGCATAATCATATCATAACCATACCACTCTGAAGAATACAGAGTGCAGTGTCACAGTACCCCTCTCAAATAATTTCCCGTACCCATTTGTTGGAAATTATCTGTTCCCACATGCTCAGCAATGGGATGAGAAGGCATCCATAGGGATGTTATGGGATTTTCAGCTTTGGATGGTTTTGAAGAGAGTGGTCTGACAGCACCCCGACCAAGCCGTCAAAACTGTTGTTTTGAGGTGGATGGCTGCAAAGAAGCAGGTTGAGGGCCAAAAGGTTTCCATTTGGAGAAACTGGACTTCTTTCTTTGGGGTTCATCTGAGCATTGGGATGACTATTGTGACAAGCCTGAATGAAGGCTCAGGACTATACTTTCTCTTCTGCCCAGGTGAATAGATTCTGAGCAATCAAAGAGCAGCCCTGGAATCTTCTAAAGTGTGGAGGGAAGCGTCTTTCTTTTCCACAAAGAGCTTTGTACCTTCAAGGGGAAGGTCCTCCATGATTGTTCACACCTGTTTGGGGAAACCGGATAAGTGCAGCCAAGAGGTTCATGTCATCACAACAACAGAGGAGGTAGAACATGCTGCCATGTCAGCTGTGTTGAGTGCAGACTGGAATGATGTTTTCCCCACTAGTTGGCCTTTGTTAATGATGGCTTTGAATTGGTCCTTGTGAGAATCTGTGAGCTGCTCAATAAAGGAATTCAGTTTTGAGAAGTTGATGTAATCATATATTGCTATTAAGGCTTGATAGTTTGCAATATCATATTGCAAACTATAGTTTGCAATAACATATGTAACTGTAGAGTGGCTGATGAGTATATTTTTCTCTCAAAAGAAAAGATCAAGGCACTTCCAGTCCCAGTCTAAGGGGATGGATTTCAGAGGACGCTGATGGCCTCTTGAGTTCACTGCATCCACAATGATCAAAATGGGCGAGGGGGGGGTGGAAGGGGGTGCCAGGTGGGAGAAGAAAAATTCTGTGTCCTTCGCTGACATGTAATATTTTTTATTGTCCCGCTTGCATGTTAGCAGAACCGATGCCAGGGTCTGCCATATGAGTTTGGCAGAATCCAAGAGGGCCTTATTCTGGATGATGCAGAGGCATGTAGAATGTCCAGTAGTTTATGGTGTCTCGGTCACCTCTTGTAATGGTAGTTGTATTGCATCTGCCACCCTCTGAACTAGCTCCTGGAGAAGCTTGAAGTGATCTGTCAATGACAGAGGAGGGGGCATCGCTGTCTCATCTGGTGATGAGGCCATTGAGAGGGTGGGAAGTGAGGCCATTGAGAGGGTGGGAAGGGCCCTGGAGATGGGTTCCATGGCTGCCCATATCAAAGAGGCTGGGGATCAGAGGGGTGGTACGGTTGAGGTCGTACTAGAAATGGGTACCGTAGGATAGATGACAGGAGCAGCGGGAGACTATGTCCTCTTGCTCACTGCCTGACTCAGCACTCAGAAATGGGGGTGCATGACATAATATCACCAGTGGAGGATTGCCAAACAGGGGCGGGAGGGGGGAGCAAAGAAAAACAAAGTTAAAAGTAAAATTGTTTGGGTTTTTTTTTAAATAAATAAATAAAAGATAAAGGAGAGAAAAAAGAAAAGGGAGCTCTAAAAGAGGAGAGAAACAATTAGCAATTCTATAAAAGGTAATGATCTGCTAACAGACAGCTAAAATTCCATCTCAAGCCAGGAAGGAGAAGGAATTGAGGAGGGTTCACCTGCTCAGTGCTGGTTAACCTTTGGCAGACCACAAGGAGGGGCAGGGCATGCGCAGGCCAAACAGACACTTCTACTAAAATTCTTGGATCAGCAGTGCTGGGATGCAGATATACCTAGAGTGGAGCACCCGTTGGGACACAACTTGAAGAAACAGCACTGTGCTTCACTTGCAAAAAATGATAAAATGTTAAATCTTTTGGACTAAGTTTAGACTGAGGGCCAGATCCTCACCTGACATAAATTAGTATAGCTCCACTGATGTCAAGGGACCTAGATTGATATACACCAGCTGAGGATCTGACCTTGATGGTTTTGTTCTCACTCTAAACAAAATGCTATTGCAGCACAGTAAACATTTCATAGTCATTGCCTTTAAACAGAAACATTCAATTTCCAATTAGAGTTTAGGTATCACTGGATAAAAAAATGCTTTCACAAATGAGCCACACACAATGTAATTTGATGATATCATAAGAAGATTGTGTGTACAGTATGTCTAATTCTGATTTCCCTTTCACTATTTTAACTCCTCTGAAATAAATGGAGCTACACCTGATTTACAATGGCATTAAAGAGATTAGAATCAAGTCCAGTGTGCAAGGAACAACATGGGGTCACCCAGTGAAATTAATAGGCAGCAGGTTTAAAACAAACAAAAGGAAGTATTTTTTACACAGCACACAGTCAACCTGTGGAACTCTTTGCCAGAGGATGTTGTGAAGGCCAAGTCTATAACAGGGTTCAAAAAAGAACTAGATAAATTTGTGGAGAATAGGTCTATCAATGGCAATTAGCCAGGATGGGCAGGGATGGTGTCCCTAGCCTCTGTTTGCCAGATGCTGGGAATGGGTGACAGGGGATGGATCACTTGATGATTACCTGTTCTGTTCATTCCCTTTGTGGCACCTGGTATTGGCCGCTGTTGGAAGACAGGATACTGGACTAGATGGACCTTTGGTGTGACCCAGTATAGCCATTCTTATGTTCTTGTGAATACAGTAACATTAAGCATGCAGGTAGGGATGCAAAGGAGGAGTGGTAGTGCATTAAAAGTTTTCAAAAAGAAAAGGAGTACTTGTGGCACCTTAGAGACTAACCAATTTATTTGAGCATGAGCTTTCATGAGCTACAGCTCACTTCATCGGATGCAAAGTTTTCAGTTGACTAAGGGAGATGAACTAATAGATGCCAGCCTGTCTTTCTGTAAATAATTAAGATAAACAGTTGCTGCTACAAAATGATGGGATGTCTTGACAAACTGACCAGAGCTGTATCACTGAAGTCAAAGTGTAGTTAATTACACAAGTGTAATTTAATTGGCTTCAGGGGAGTTATTCTGGATTTCTCTCCGTGTAACTAAGAGCAGGATTTGTCCCATTGGGAGTTTTGACATTGACTTCAATGGAGGGCAGGAGAAGACCAGAGGATGCTGTTCATGTCCTAAGCTAAGTAATGTGTAATTTGGAGCATTCAGATATCTATGCCAAGGAAGTGAAAGTAAGAGTATGGAATTTTAAGCAAAAGTTGTTAGTTAAACATTCCCTGTGGTGGGATGATTGCCAGCTTTGTCCCAAATGTGGCATTACCTGCAGCCCTTCACATGGAACACTCTCATGAACTTCAGTGTCTGTGATGCATACATAAAAGCTGTAGAATTGGGTCTTGTAGTCGTAAGACCTGCCAAAACAGCAGCAGCACTAGTTAGTACAATCTTTCAGTTCCTGGTATCTGGCACTTACCAATCTGTATTTCTGGTCTGAAAAAAAATATCTACAGGGAAGTGATGAGGGGGAAAATGAGATAAATGTTTATTAACCTCTACCCACCTTAGCAGTATTGGTGATAGTCAGAATTGTTAGCATGAACTATGTGGCTATCGTTCTCTCTTCCTAACCTATAAATACAAATACACATGATTTTATTTTTAGATAATTTAAGTGTTATGGTTAGTGTTTGAAACATTACACAGAAATAGTGCTATAGAGATAAGCAGACAAGAAAATGTTAACTTTCAATTAATGAATATCATCCAGTTGCCTGATTGCCACTTTTGGCTGCATCAGCAAAGGTGCCACAAGTACTCCTTTTCTTTTAATGGATTAGTTAATGTTTCTCTTTAATCTTAATGGCAATCAGAGGACTAAAAAGCTTCAACAAAACAAAGCAAAACAAGCTACAGTGGACTGTATTTCTCTGAAGTTGCAAAAGATTAATGAGCATAGGTAGTGACAGGGCAGGACACAAAGCTTTATCTGAAAGGTATGGGTGAAAAACTCTACTTAAAAGGGCTCAAATAACAACCACAAAACTTTTTAACTTGGCTGTGTGGAAGATTTATCTGGAAGATAAAATACAAAAACTGAAAGGCACATAAATAAAAATTTCTCACTTTTTTTTAAGCTTCATGAAGGATTAAAGCAGCTTTTTGTCAGAGAAGAACAGAATGGAGAGTTCTTGTTTGCTTCATTTCTTTCTATTCTCTGTTATATTAAAGACCCTGTCAAGCACTTTTACAATACTTTTTCTTTTCTAATCGTCCATTGTTCATAGTATCACCTTGAAAGGCTGGTAAGAATTGTCTTCCATTCTATTTTATCCTTTGTGTGTACTCATTGCTTTTTATTCCCCTTTGTTTTGAATGGAGCTGAAACTAACATAACTGGGTTTGTTTACGCAGTGTATCATATATCATGGTGTCATTCCAAACTATTTTTTTGGTTTAACAGTATTATTGATTGATATAATCTCAGCTCTTGGAATTGTGTTTGTTAATTTAATATAATGCTACTTCAAATGGAACATAAAGGTCCTCACAAAAATTGTGTGTTTTTAAAACTGTCTTGTAAAAGAAGTTTAGATCCGAAAGAAAATGAAGTACTTAGAATCCAAAATGAAGTACTTAGTATCAGCTCATGTAAAATAGTTCAGATTTTGGATCTAAAAAACTTGGCAGTGTTTCTTTAAATTGGATTTTTATGACAGTACTGGAGAGGTTTTTTGTAAATTCTTAGCCAGTGTGGAAAACTTGTTAGTAGAGTGAAATGATGCCTTGTTATCAAGGCCCTGTCTACTTTACAGCACAATGGACCCACATTTTGCAGCAGGTAGTCTTCAGAACTTGATTCTGCAGCAATGGTGATTAGGTTAAGCTGGTTTTTTTTTTTTTTTTTTTTTATAATGTATTGCTGAGTTCAAGCATAAGACCCAGTTCCTGGAGTCATCTCATTACATCAGATTCTAAGCTTTAATTTAAAAAAAAAAAAAATACGAGCCCTCATTGTGGCGGAGTTTGGAAATGTAATGTGAGCATCACCAAAGTGGCGATATCAAGACAGCTTGAAGCAATAACTCTGAGCGGGATGAACTGACCTATTCATCTCTCAGTGAGTTGTTAACTCCAAAACCCATTGCTCTGGGGATCTCCACCAACCCACCCCCTGCACGTAACATGAGGAGACGAGTGCAACAGAGCATACCCGGCACACACACACACACACACACAAAATATACCCCACCTTCTGGTAAAGTACTGGAGAGAGCCCTGCTGCCTTCCCTGTCTTACTGGTAGGGAGAGAAAACCCCTATTGCCTTCCCTGCTGTTCCTGCCCCATTGCACTGTCTTTGCTTCTCTGGGTGGGTGGGTGGGGCTTTGGTGCTGGGACAGGGTCGTGGACAGGGAGCCCTGTGCTGTTATGTGCCTAGGGTCCCAAATTATTTTAATCCAGTCCTGCACACCTCACAACCCAGGCAGATGGAGTTCTGCTCAGTGCTGGAAGCTCATTGGTTTGACCCCAGCTGCCACGTTCTTCCCCCAAGGCACTCCTCCCCCGAGACAGGTGAGGCAGTCTGAGGGACCTGGGTGGGAAAGAGCTGAAGCCAAGTGTCAAGGTTCCTCCCCCACTCTGAACTCTAGGGTACAGATGTGGGGACCTGCATGAAAAACCTCCTAAGCTTATCTTTACCAGCTTAGGTCAAAACTTCCCCAAGGTACAAAATATTCCACCCGTCGTCCTTGGATTGGCCGCTACCACCACCAAACTAATACTGGTTACTGGGGAAGAGCTGTTTGGACGCGTCCTTCCCCCCAAAATACTTCCCAAAACCTTGCACCCCACTTCCTGGGCAAGGTTTGGTAAAAAGCCTCACCAATTTGCCTAGGTGACTACAGACCCAGACCCTTGGATCTTAAGAACAATGAGCAATCCTCCCAACACTTGCACCCCCCCTTTCCTGGGAAATGTTGGATAAAAAGCCTCACCAATTTGCATAGGTGACCACAGACCCAAACCCTTGGATCTGAGAACAATGAAAAAGCATTCAGTTTCTTACAAGAAGACTTTTAATAAAAATAGAAGTAAATAGAAATGAAGAAATCCCCCCTGTAAAATCAGGATGGTAGATATCTTACAGGGTAATTAGATTCAAAAACATAGAGAACCCCTCTAGGCAAAACCTTAAGTTACAAAAAAGATACACAGACAGAAATAGTTATTCTATTCAGCACAATTCTTTTCTCAGCCATTTAAAGAAATCATAATCTAACACATACCTAGCTAGATTACTTACTAAAAGTTCTAAGACTCCATTCCTGGTCTATCCCCGACAAAGACCAGCATATAGACAGACACAGACCCTTTGTTTCTCTCCCTCCTCCCAGCTTTTGAAAGTATCTTGTCTCCTCATTGGTCATTTTGGTCAGGTGCCAGCGAGGTTACCTTTAGCTTCTTAACCCTTTACAGGTGAGAGGAGTTTTCCCCTGGCCAGGAGGGATTTCAAAGGGGTTTACCCTTCCCTTTATATTTATGACACCAAGTCAGCAGGGCAGGGAGAACAAAACATCTGGTACCTGGCTGTAGCAAACTGGCAGATTGTGTGGCCAAAACATGGGATTTCACAGAAGCTTGACAAGATGCCAAATTCTACTGAAAATTCAAAGAATATGGATTCACAGAATACACAAGACCCAGCATGTTATCAGTGTGACAGACTGGTCACATAGGATGCCTAGAGGCAGACAGAGAGGGACAGCAAAGGCCGAGATTAGCTTTACTAGAGCTATGTCTACACTACAGTCTATCTCAGCATAATTTATGTCATTCAGGGGTGTGAAAAACCACCCTCCTGAGTGACATAAGTTACACCGACATAAGCGCTCGTGGACAGTGCTGTGTCAGCGGGAGAGCTCTCCCGTCAGCAAAAAGGGTCTTCACCAGACGTGCTGCAGCATGCCCTCTGTCTCACTCACATATCTATCTTTAAATTGTGGCTGCTGCTGACATGCACTTGAGTGCTTTCCTCATCTAAACACGAGATGCAATTCGATTATTCGGTTGCTAGATGACGCTATGCAGAATGTACATGGACTGTAGTAAAATGCACTGTAAATCCTTCCAACCATTTCAAGAAGTGAGTTGTTTTTGAAATAAGGGCATGACTCAGAAATATCAGCAAGAAAGGATCCTATATTTCCAGGCCCAATCACTTATCATGGGCCTGAGCTTCAAATGTTTACACCCATGTCACATGGATATGGTACACAGACTCCAGATGTTACTGCTATTGGGATGAAATACACTCATGTAGTCATTGGGACCTCGAGTGTCCTGGATGGGGACTGAACTTTTAAGTGACCTGGCCAGAGGACGAGGCAACAGAAGATTCAGATGGTGGCAACCAACAGAGTCCAGCAACACCACACACAGTTATAAGGGGAGTGCCAGCCAGTGAGCTGCTTCTGTACATATGGTCCTGGCTCTGGGGTGGGGGACTTATACCACTGTGAAAACCTGATAAAGGTATTGCTCATGTTGATGGTATCACTACTTTACTCCTCTTGAACTTGTTCCAGAAGTCCAACCATGAAGCAATTTAAGACAGCTGCCATTTAAAGAAAAAAAAAATCAAGCCACCAAAGAAGTACATTATCCTTTTCCCCATAAGTACAGAATTGCTCTCCGCACCCAACCCCCAAAATTATACTAGCCCAACGCAGGCCAATTATCTTCTAGGACATTGACACCTTTTCTCTACCTAAAAATTGTTGCGATTTGTATTTTAAATTCTAATAAACCTGCAGGGCTAGAAAAGGGAGTGTTATATTGGAAAGAAGAGATTGCCAGCTTCCCAATGAGACTTCCATCTTGCCCTAGAAGGGCCTGAGATAAAGCACATTGCAACTGTTAACATTTTTATGTAGGACAAAGTTATTTTAGTTCATCTTTGAAGGGTTTACTAGCTTAATTTTTCATTTCCTCTTTTTCCTGTGAAGTTGGACTCATGATACCTGGCTTTGAAGATAAAGAGATATTGAAAATAGCCCCAATATTTTTAGAAACATTATAAAACAAGGTGGCAGGGCTCTTCTGTTGACACACCCTGTTAGCATATGTTGGAATCCTTCAAGGAGCTGTTGGCTTAATCCTGTTGACTCATTTTAACAGAGGTGGCTCATTAATTCTTCAGTGATATCAGGGAAGTAGGAGCAGCTTTATGGGCAGAGGAAAGGGGCAGGAGGGGTGTCTAAAAGAGGGAAGTGTATGTAACAAATTCCTCGGGGTAGCTTATCATGGAAAAATCTTTGGCTGAGGTTTATGGTTTTTGTTTTTAAACTGATGTTGCCAATAAAGCTAAGTCACAGGAAATGTATACATTTGCACTACACACCGAGGGGTACTCACACTTGAGTACATCTACCCCAAACCTTGTTGGCTTCAGTAGAGTTTCTTTGTCTTTGCACTGAGGAAAGTGAGAGAAGTAAGGCGTTAAGATTCTGTTCAGAGCAGCTGGGAACTGTACCTGATTTCAATTTATTGGCGCTGGTTGGAACACTTGACAAAATGAAATTGTCAAAATATGCCATTTAATTGAAGAACATCTTGGTTTCAATTACATTTTTGTCAGGAAGTTTTTTTAGTCCAGCATTCTCTCTGGTCACATCTGACCAGGGAGAGGAGACAAGTCCTAAATCAAAGATATCAGGTTTTCAATCAAAAAATGGATGTTTTGACACATCCCTTTCACAGAAATATTCAAATGTGTTTTTTTAAGTGCAGAACAAGAAGAAATTTTGAAATCTCAAAAATTGCAATGAAACAATTATTGATAAGTTAAGTTAATTGCACAACCATACTTTGGTTTGCTAAAAAGTATATTCAACACACCAAATAGCCAATATCAGTCAGATTTATTGCTATAAGCCAATAATAATATAGTACAGGAAAAAGGTTTAACACAATTCCAGTCTCTGGGAAGCAATCTCATGCAGCATTGTTACATTCACTTTATGCAGAAGGTTTGCTTCCAAAGTTATACCCCTAAAGACATCTTTTTATAGCCTACATATTTACTGTGTACATCATCTGAAACTAGATTTCACCAATCAGCTTTCTACCTTGTTTTTCTGGTACCATGGTGTATCCCTTATCTTTGTTCTGAACACACGCGTTTCAGGTACCAAGGGGCGTGAGGGCACTTCCTAGGTTTATATAAGGCTAGAACAATCATATGGCTTGTCCTCTTCCTTTGGGACATTCCAACACTGGCCTGTAAGAATAACTCCCTACTTGTTGCTATGGAAAAATAATTGTATATCCTGATCCTGTCAGCTTTCCTATCTACATAGGCCAAAGCTTGCATCAGCTAATGCAAGGTGTTATGAGCTACTTAGTATAATTTAACAGGATTATATTAAAGGTGTTGGCCAATTTAGTCTATATAACTACTATACGATTTGTACTTAATGCATATATATGTGCGGATAATGCATATTTTTAATATTACATGTATATATATATATGCTAGACAGCATATATTGGTCAACATGATTGTCATCCTTTGTACAGCTCTACACCTTATAGTTTCTCTATAATACAGGTGATATATACAGAATCCATGGTGGGGTGTGGTACATGGATTTCATCAGCATTTGTTTGAGAGGATTTTTATATGTCACCTCATTTCACTAGTTTAAGTGAACTTATGCTGCTGCAGACTTAATACACCACTCTGTCATATATTCTACACATCGTGCCCAGATTGCTGCACTTTTGGAGAGAAAACTAAAGCTGCAGCATTCTTTTTTGTGGCCTCCCTTTTCTTACACTCCCCTCCCCAACTAACGTCAATGGAAAGCAGAGGGAGTCGTGCCAGTTCAGGATTAAGCTCCTGATTTACAGCACAATATTTTTAGGAGGAGGAACAAGGGAAGCACTGTGGTCTACCAGTTGTGGGCACTGCAGCATGACATATTCACTAGTACATTTCCTCCAACAAATTCTGTCTGTGTAGGGAATCTGATAGCCTTGCACTCAGAAAGTCATTAACCGAGTCTCCCGCAAATTGCAATGCAGTAGCATCTTATTCTATCACTTTGTCAACTGCAGTGCTTTAATGTAAATGAGATGTCTGTCTTTCCAACATAGCAATACTTATAATCTTCCTCCTGGATTACTGACCTACCACACAGCTGTAATTAAATACCTGATTGAGTCTGAAATTTCATTCTGATGTGTCCACTCCATTTGATTAAGTGTGCAAAATTGTTGGTGACAGAAACATTTCAAGATCATAAATGCTAAAGGCCATGGTAATATGACCTTTCTTTCTCTCATATCTTTACTTAATAAGAGAAACCTATAAAGTGAACAAGTTATTTATGCTGTTCAGCTGGATTTTTGCCCCCGCCTTGGCTGGAGAATGTCTTAAACTGTTTTAGACAAACTTTAAAACGATGTGATGGAACACCTGTGCATAGAACCCTTGAATCACTGGTTTTAACATCATTTAATACACAAGAACTTACACAAAGCATAAAGTCTTTCATCCATCTTTATTGTTTTGTATTTAGGCCCAGATCCATGCTTATATGCCAGATGGCAACTGCAGCAGAGTTTCAAGTTATAGCTGCAATAGATGAGAAGATAAGAGCCTCTTGAGAAAGGGAAAACCAGACTGCATATTCCCTGCAATTGCATCTGATGACTTATTGCCACTCACTAATTGACTTGTCCATATATAGGTAATTCAAAATCTGACATTTGTGACGAGCTTATCTGCAGCCTGTTCCTCCTGCAGAGAGCAACAGTAAAATAGAACCCTGGAAAGAAGAATATTTTATATGAATTGAAAAAAGCAGAATTAGGGCTTTTTCATGTCCTCATTGCAATATCAAGAATTTTTGTTTGAGAAGAGCCATAACATTTTGTGCAACTGTCATTGCTAGTTACCACTGCAAACCAGACTAGCTGAATATGATTGAAACCTATGATACAACCTCATTTTTCTCTTTTAGCAGATAGACAGTTTTCCTCTTGGGATTCACAGTCTTTATGTCCAGTAGTGATCTTCCCTTCCCCCACAGTTTCAAAGTGCACTTTCACTTTGGCAATGGATGGTAAATAACAGTGCTTGCAGAAAAACAAGTCAATTACAGAGAGAATAAAATAACTCATGAGTGAGTAATTGTTGCTTTACTTTCACTACTTAAGAGCCATCAACAACTGCAATAGTTCTGCAGCTCTGGCACAATTTTGTTGTTTGCCATTGTTAATGAAAAAAAATGAAAGTTTACCATACAGTACATTGGGTAGTCAACACTGTAATTAGCCCTTTGAAAGATGAAGTATCCACTTGAAAAAAGAAAAAAAGCTTCACTCACACAATGAAATGTCTAAAATTTTCTAGCTAATGCAGAACCTGCAATTTTCATTTAATTATCTCCCTAAAGTCTTAAATTCAAAGAGATTTCTCTTTTTTTGTTTTCCCCACAGATAAACTTCAAGTGCAGTGAAAGCTAAAACAGAATTATTTGAAAAGAGAAGAAAAACACATTGCTACATTATAAATAAATATAGTTTACACTGAAGAGAAAGCAATCTGCATAATTAAGGTCTTAACATACAATATTTGAACCATCCATGTATAATAAGATCACAGTCAAAATGAAAACACTACCTACCACAGTAGGTGTGAAAGTACAGCAGATCAGGAGTTGCAATGATATACACATAAATAAATGAAGTTTCCTGTTCAACAACCATTAAGTCCAGTAAATCATCAGACCCACACTGTATTTGGCTAAGGCCTGGTGTATACCTAAAACTTAGGTCGACCTAGCTATGTTGCTAAGGGTTGTGAAAAATTCACACCCCTGAAACACACTGTTAGGCCGACCTAAACCCTGGTATAGGCACTGGTAGGTCAATGGAGGAATTCTTCCTGAGGAGCTGGATTTACTACAGTAATGGAGAAACCTCTTCCATCACTATAGCAAATGTTTGTGCTACAAGCAATCCAGTTGTGTGGCCACAGCTGTGCTGCTATAGTGTGGACATAGGCTATATCACCTCTCCAAGAGGCAGTAGCTAGGTCGACTGGTGAATCCTTCTGTCCACCTAGCTGCCTTTCAACAGGGGAGGGTAGGTCAACCTAACTATAGTGCTCAGGGTGTGCAATCTTTGTGAATGTGAAAGAGCAGAGATACCAAATGAAGAAGTATAGTAAGGGCCTGTCTGAAACCAATGGGAAACTTTCCATTGTCTTCCATGAATTGGGTTTTGGATTAGGTTCCACCTCTTTAAATTGAATCAGATGTCACTGAAGATTGGAAAATTGTTAATGTCCTGTCTTTTTTACTAAAGGAGTCCAGGAAGATCCCACAAATTATAGACCAGAAAACCTCACTGAGAATCCTTCAACAAAGAATAAAATAGTAGAACACTAGGATATGCATTGTGGAAAGCCAGCAGGGCTTTGGAAATGAAAGTCAGGCTTTTCTTATCTGTTGTAACTATTTGAAAAAATGTAATGAATTTCTATTTAAAATCTTGACTTTCCTCCAGAATTTCCCCAACAGATTTACAGAATAATGGAGGCTCTGATAGCAACTTTGTTCTTAAAGCTGAGCCAGTATTTTGCCTTTGACAAAACCTTAAATCCCTTCCAGAGCTGAAACATATGTATAGGAATTACTCTGCTGATTGGTGAACTGCAGCAGCCACAGTTGGGTGATATACAGCAGCTGCTTAACAGTACATAGCTGCTCTGCATGGTAGGTTGAGTGTGAGAGCTGAAGAATCCCTCCTCCAACTGAAAGCACAGGGTGTCTCTAGATAAGCCCATGTTAGAATTTGGCAAAGACACCAAAGTTGTCATTACCATGGTTTTTCAAATGAGTTCCATTCATGGAACTCCCTTAACTGCATGCAGATACTTTCGAAAAACCTTTAAACCAGAAACCATGGTCAATTCTATATCAGCATTAAAAAGCACATGCTCAGAGATGGAGTTTGACATGTTTTCCTTTGATAGACATTTATGCAATCCAATGGCTGGTGGGTGCTTCCGTCCACCCAAGTTGAGGCTACACTTACAGGTATTTGTAAAGTACTCTGCTCTGCTCTTTCAGGATAAGGAGTGCTATACACATGCAAAATATGAAACACTGAAGTAGAATAAATAATCAAATGGTAAGGAGGAAAGTTTTGCTGTGGATTAAAAACTGGTTAAAGGTGTCTTACTGAATTTCTGGAGAGAGACTAATATTAGGGCAAGTCTGCCAATGAGCGTTTGAATCAGGAGTGTCCTCTCCAGTCAACCTCTTCTGATTTCCCTATGCTCAGAGAACTCTCTACTTCTCTCACTTAGCCAGAGGTGGAGACGGGGAATGCTCCCTTGAGTAGAGCTCGGTTATATTCTAGCTACACGTTGTGGACTGAGCAGGGAGTAGTACAAAAGAAGGAAGGTAGGGAGATTTTAGGTATGCAGTAAACCCCACACTGCCAATAGGAATAAAGGACAAGGTGGGTGAAGTAAATTCTTTTATTGGATTAACTTCTGTTAATGAAAGAGAAAAGATTTTGAGTTTATACAGATAGAGTTCTTTAAGTCTGAGAAAGGTACTCAGTGTCACAGCTCAATACCAAGGTGGAACAGATAAGGAGTTAACAAGACACAAAACAAGATTGAAGTAGCAAGAGACATAAAGGGTAACAAGAAAACATTCTACATATACATAAGTAGCAAGAAGAAGATCAAGGACAGGATAGGCCCATTACTCAATGAGGGGGAGGAAAAACATAAACAGAAAATGTGGAAATGGTAGAAGAGCTAAATGGTTCTTTTGTTTCAGTTTTCACCAAAAAGTTAAGTAGTGATTGGACATCTAATGTAGTGAATGGCAGTGAAAATGGGGAGGATCAGAGGCTAAAATAGGGAAATAACAAGTTAAAAATTACTTAGACAAATTAGATGTCTTCAAGACACCAGGGCGTGATTAAATACATCCTAGAATATTCAAGGAGCTGACTGAGAACATATCTGAGCCATTAGCGATTATCTTCTAAAAGTCATGGAAGACAGGTATGAGTCCAGAGGACTGGAAAAGGGCAAATATAGTGCCAATCTATAAAAAGTGGAATAAGGACAAGCCGGGGAATTACAGACCAGTCATCTTAACTTCAGTACCCAGAAAGATAATGGAGCAAATAATTAAGCAATCAGTTTGCAACCACCTAAAAGATAATAAGGTGATAAGTAACAGCATGGATTTGTCAAGAACAAATTGTGTCAAACTAAGCTAATAGCTTTCTTTGACAGAGTAACAAGCCTTGTGAATGGGGGGAAGCAGTATATGTGGTATAACTTGACCTTATTAAAGCTTTTGATACTGTCTTGCATGACCTTCTCATAAACAAACTAGGGAAATACAACCTAGTGAAGCTACTTTAAGGTGAATGCATAAGTGGTTGGAAAACTGTTCCCAGAGAGTAGTCATCAATGGTTCACAGTCATGCTGGAAGGGCATAACAAGTGGGGGTTCCACAGGGATCAGTTCTCAGTCCAGTTCTGCTCAATATCTTCATCAATGATTTAGATAATGGCATAGAGTACACTTACAAAGTTTGTGGATGATACCAAGATAGCAGGGATTGCAAGTGCTTTGGAGGATAGGATTATAATTCAAAATGACCTGGACAAACTGGATAAATGGTCTGAGGTAAATAGGATGAAATTCAATGAAGACAAATGCAAAGTACTCCACTGAGGAAGGAACAATCAGTTGCACACATACAAATGGGAAATGATTGCCTAGGAAGGAGCATTGCGGAAAGGGATCTAGGTGTCACAGTGGCTAAATATGAGTCAACAGTGTAACATGGTTGCAAAAAAAGCAAAATCATTCTGGGATGTATTAGCACATTGGTTCCCAAACTGGGGGACACGCCCCTCGGGGGTGTGTGAAGAAATTCCAAGGGGGGTGCTAGGCTGCCTGGCCCTTGAGCTCCCAGCCGGGGAGGCTAGCCCCCAGCCCCTCCCCGCCTGTCCACCCTCCCCTGCAGCCACGCCTTCAGGTCTGTCTGTAAAGGCCTGTACTCTAAGAATTTAGGTGTATTCTTATCACTTGGCTAGTTATAGAGGTATAAAAGAAAGAATCAAAACCACTGTCTGCCAGTGTAAGGGCCTTCTCTTACTGTGACAGTCTGAGGCCCTGTTCTTAGGCTAAGGCCTTTGGCTAAGCAACAGAGGCAGCCATAAACTGGGAAGCCAACGGTCACATCCTCACATTCCAAACTAGTCACATTGAAATAAGGTGCTATTGGGCTGTTAGGCACTATCAGGACAGGATTGTATTCCTATCACCTCCAGAGGAAGGGAAGTGCCTAGAAAATGTAAAAGGAAACTTAGTTTGATAGCATCCTGTCTGGCAAGAACTCACTTATCAATAGCTGGGATGTGAAATCCTCACTTCTGTATTGTTTTGTCATTATAGTTCCCACTTTGCTGTTGTTTGTCTGTATAATCTCTGTCTGGTTCTGTGATTGTTCCTGTCTGCTGTATAATTAATTTTGCTGGGTGTAAACTAATTGAGGTGGTGGGATATAATTGGTTACATAATCATGTTACAATATGTTAGGATTGGTTAGTTAAATTTCAGGAAAATGATTGGTTAAGGTATAGCTAAGCAGAACTCAAGTTTTACTATATAATCTGTAGTCAATGAGGAAGTGACGGGGTATGGGTGGGGGTGGGCATGTGGGTGTGTGAGATGGGAACAGGGAATGGGGGTAAGAAAATTGGAATCATGTTTTGCTAAAGGGGGAGATGGGAACAGGGAATGGGGGTAAGAAAATTGGAATCATGTTTTGCTAAAGGGGGAAATGGGAACAGGGAATGGGAGTAAGGAAGTTGGAATCATGTTTGGCTAAGGGTAGGAATGGGAACAGGGACACAGGTGTAAGGCTTTGTGGTGTCAGAGCTGGGAAGGAGGATACTAAGGAAGGAAACTGGAATCATGCTTGCTGGAAGTTCACCCCAATAAACATCGAATTGTTTGCACCTTTGGACTTCGGGTATTGTTGCTCTCTGTTCATGCGAGAAGGACCAGGGAAGTAAGTGGGTGAAGGAATAAGCCCCCTAACAGCGGCTTGCGCCCGCTCACCTCCCAGACTTTCCAATAAGCCAGTCCTGCTGCTCTGAGTGGCTTGGTAAGGGGGCAGGGAGCGTGGGGTAGAGGGGTTGGATAAGGTTCAGGAGGTCCCGGGGGGCAGTCAGGGGACAGGGAGTGGCTGGATGGGGCAGAGGTTCTGGGGTGGTGGTCAGGAGACAGGGAGAAGGGGGGGTTGGATAAGCGTGGGAGTCCCAGGGGGCTTGTCAGGGGGTGGGGGTGTGGATAGGGGTCGGGGCAGTCAGGAGACAGGAAGCAGGGGGCGTTGGATAGGGGGTGGGGTCTTAGAGGGGCAGGGGGTCCCAGGAGGGGGCGGTTAGGGGACAAGGAGGTGGGGGGCATGAGGGTTTCTCGAAAATTAAAAAGGGGGCATGATGCCGAAAAGTTTGGGAACCACTGTATTAGCAGGAGTGTTGTAAGCAGAACACGTGATGTAATTCTTCCACTCTATCCCGCGCTAATTAGACCTCAACTGGAGTATTGTGTCCAGTTCTGGGCGTCACATTTCAGGAAAGATGTGGACAAATTGGCAAAAGTCTTGAGAAGAGCAACAAAAATGATTTATTTCAGAGTAACAGCCGTGTTAGTCTGTATTCGCAAAAAGAAAAGGAGTACTTGTGGCACCTTAGAGACTAACCAATTTATTTGAGCATGAGCTTTCGTGAGCTACAGCTCACTTCATCGGATGCATACCATGGAAACTGCAGCAGACTTTATATACACACAGAGAATATGAAACAATACCTCCTCCCACCCCACTGTCCTGCTGGTAATAGCTTATCTAAAGTGATCATCAAGTTGGGCCATTTCCAGCACAAATCCAGGTTTTCTCACCCTCCACCCCCCCACACAAATTCACTCTCCTGCTGGTAATAGCCCATCCAAAGTGACAACTCTCTACACAATGTGCATGATAATCAAGTTGGGCCATTTCCTGCACAAATCCAGGTTCTCTCACCCCCTCACCCCCCTCCCAAAAACCACACATTTAATTTATTATTGATTTAAGGTCTAGAAAACATGACCTATGAGGGAAGATTGAAAACATTGGGTTTGTTTATTCTGGAGAAAAGAAGACTGAGAGGGGACATGATAACAGTTTTCAAGCACATAAAAGGTTGTTACAAGGAGAAGGAAGAAAAATTGTTCTCCTTAACCTCTGAGGATAGGACAAGAAGCAATGGGCTTAAATTGCAGCAAGAACAGTTTAGGTTAGACATTAGGAAAAACTTCCTTACTGTCAGGGTAGTTAAGCACTGGAATAAATTGTGTAGCGAGGTTGTGGAATCTCTGTCATTGGAGATTTTTAAGGGCAGGTTAGACAAAGACCAGTCAGGGATGGTCTAGATAATACTTAGCCCTGTCTCGTGTGCTGGGGACTGGACTACTGGACTCTCAAGGTTCCTTCCAGTCCTATATGATTCTATATGTTGCAAAAGACTATTCAAAGGGCAGTTGAAGGGCAGTTAGCACCTCAAAAATCAGACGACAAAGCAAGGTTAGTGGGTTAGATTGTTGTAATGAGCCGACTCTGCCTCAAAGAATTCTTTCACAACAAAGATGACTCTATCCACACTACCACATCCCCACTGACAGTCATAAGAGAAAAAGAATCATCTGACTGGATACCCCATGGCGGACTAACCTACAAATTGATCATTACATTGATTGCTTCAGGATTTTTAAAAAAAGGATTTTTAAAAAAAACCTTACACATATCACATCCACCAAAATTTTTCCACCGTCAAGAGGACAGCTATTCAGTTCCTGAACTTCATCCACCAGATAGTGATCAAACCAGCAAACAAAAAGTGCACTATTTTAGTCTTCAATCATGATGAATACATCAACAAGGACAATTGACAACTCTCTAACACGGGGGTGGGCAAACTTTTTGGCTCAAGGGCCACATCTGGATGGGGAAATTGTGTGCAGGCTATGAATGTAGGGCTGGGGAAGGGGATTGGGGTGCAGGAGGGAGTGCAAGGTGTGGGAGGGGATGCAGTGTGCAGGAAGGGGCTCAGGACAGGGGTTAGGGTGCAGGAGGGAGCTCAGGGTGGGTGTGCAGGCAAGAGTGCGGGAGAGAGCTCAGGGCATGGAGCTGGGGTGCGGGAGGGGGCTCAGTGCAGGTGGTTGGGGTGCAAGGAGGGGTGCAGAGTGCAGGAGGGGGCTCAGGACAGGAGGTTAGGGCTCAGGGAAGGGGGTTGCGCTGCAAGAGGGGGTGTGGAGTGCGGTACGGGGCTCAGGGCAAGGGGTTGGGGTTCAGGAGGGGTGCAGGGTGTGGCAGGGGGTTGGGGTGTCAGAGGGGTGTGGCAGGGGGCTCAGGGCAGGGAGTTGGGGTGCAGGGTGCAGGAGGGATTTGGGGTGAGAGCTCCGGCCCGGTGCCGCTTGCCTGAAGTGACTCCGGGGTGGCAGTGGCACACACCGGGGCCAGAGCAGGCTCTCTGCCTGCCTGCCCTGGCCCCGCGATGCTCCTGGAAGTGGCCGACACCATGTCCCTGCAGCCCCTGGGGGAGGAGAGGCAGAGGCCTCCGCGTGCTGCCCTTGCCTGCAGGCACAGCCCCCCGCAGCTCCCATTGGCCGGGAACGGGAAACCACAGCCAATGGTAGCTTCGGGAGAGGCACCCACAGGCGAGGGCAGCATGTGGAGCCCTCTGCCCCTCCTTCTCCAGGGACCACAGGGACGTGGTGCTGTTCGCTTCCGGGAACAGCATAGGGCCCGCGGCGCCATGGGGATACCAATCCCACAGGCCGGATCCAAAGCCCTGACAGGCTGGATCTGGCCTGTGGGCCATAGTTTGCCCACCCCTGCTCTAACACCATCTACTATACAGAACCCCAAAAAAACCATACAACATAATTCACACAGGAATTTAAGGAAGTAGATAGCAGCTTGCTAGTGATTGGTGATGATGATGATAGGATGATATCAAATGGTTTGGATTAGGAAAATCTATTGAGGAAAGTCTAGATGGATGTTTATGCAAGGAATAGTACTCTTAAGAATGACGGATTGGGGAAATAGGCAGAATGGACACATGGGAAAATTATCTTGGATGAGAGGTGAGGCATTCTGGCAAAAAGAGTTTAAACTTCTTGCATACACTGATGGGCTCTGAATATGTAGGAATAACATGAGGAGAATGACAAGAAATCTTGACAGATGGCTTAGAGAAGACAGCTGATCGTTATACAATAGCAGCTAAAAACAAACAGGATACTTGTGTCCTCTCACCTTAAGACAGATATAGCTGAGAATGAATGGGTCCAAAGAATAATATACAATTTATAAATCTCAAAGTGCTCTACCAAGTTGGGTAAGTATTATTCCTAACTTACAGATTGAGAATCTAAGGTACATGAAGCAACTTGCACAGGGTCACTTTGGTATGTCTACACTGTAATTAGCCACCCATGACTGGCTCATGCTAGCTGACTCGAGCTCACGGAGTTCCTCCTTGGTAATATGAGAATGACAGGTGACAATGAAATTAGAGACTAGTTAACTTGCAATAAAAAAAGATGACAAAAAGTACAACGTCCTACAGTTTATAGCAGGGATGGGCAAACATTTTGGTTTGAGAGCCACATCGGGGTTGCAAAACTGTATGGAGGGCTGGGTAGGGAAGGCTGTGTGTGCCTCCCCAAACAGCCTGGCCTCCTCCCCCTATCTGCCCCCTTCCACTTCCTGCCCCATGACTGCCCCCCTCAGAACTCCTGCCCCATCCAACCTGCCCCTGCTCCTTGTCCTCTGACCGCCCTCTCCTGGAACCTCCCGCCCTTAACTGCCCCCCATGACCCCACTCCCTCTCTAACCCCCTCTGCTCCCTGTCCCCTGACTGTCCTGCCCCCTATCCACACTCCCGCCCCCTGACAGGCTCCCCGGGACTCCCATGCCTATCCAAGCCCCCCGTTCCCTGTCCCCTGACTACCCCCCAGAACCTCCGCCCCATCCAACTTCCACTACTCCCTGTCCCTTGACTGTCCCCCGGGACCCCCTGTCCCTTATCCAACCCCGCTGCTCCCCGCCCCCTTACCATGCTGCTCAGAGCAGCAGGAGCTCACAGCTGGGCAGCCTGGCCGGAACCAGTTGTGCTGCCCGCGCAGCGGCTTGGCTGGGGGGGAAGGGGGACAGGAGGGGAGGGGCTGGGGCCTAGCCTCCCCAGCTGGGAGCTCAAGGGCCAGGCAGGATGGTCCCGCGTGCTGGATGTGGCCTGTGGGCCGTAGTTTGCCCACATCTGGTTTGTAGGATTCACTGCCTGAGGATGTTGTTAAGCCAAGTAGTGTGCATGGATTTATTTTTTAAGAGGGATGGATAATTTGTGGATATTTGTGGTGTTTTTAAGACAAGAGAAAGATAATCAGGGCATAAGTGATTGTCTGCAGGGGTCAGGAAAGAATTTCCTCTCATTATACAATGCACTATTTTACAGTTAACTCAGTTTTGTGTGGGGATTTTGCTTCACTCAGCTGCATCAAATATTGGCCATCGCTGAAGGTAATACTGGTCTTTGATGGATCATTAGCCTAATCTAGTATGGCAAACACACATTAAACATTTTCAGTGAATTTTAGTGCTCATAAAAGGTATTGGATTGCCTGAAGGGAAATGTGGTCTAGATGAAATTATATAAAATGGGTGAAAAACTGGTTGAAAGACCATACTCAGAGTAGTTATCAATGAGGGGATGTATCTAGTGAGGTCCATCAGGGGTCTGTCCTGGGTCTGGGACAATTCCATATTTCATTATGGACTTGGGTAATAGAGTGCAGAGTATACTTATAAAATTTTCAGATGACACAAAGGTGGGTGGGATTGCTAGCACTTTGGACGAGATAATTAGAATTCAAAATCTCCTTGATAAATTGGAGAATTGATCTGAAATCAATGAACACAAATGCAAAATCTTTCACTTTAAAAAAATCAAATGCACAACTACAAAATGGGGAATAACTGGCTAGGCAATAATACTGCTGAAAAGGATCTGAGGGTTATAGTGGATCACAAATTCATATGAGCCCACAATGTAATGCAGTTGCTAAAAAGGCTAATATTCTGTTGTGGATGAAGAGAAGTGTCACATGTAAGACATGGGAGATAGTTGTCCTGCTGTATTCAGCACTGGTGAGGTCTGAGCTGGAGTACTTTGTCCAATTCTGCATGCCACACTTTAGGAATGATGTGGACAAATTGGAGAGAGTCCAGCGGAGAGCAACAAAAGCAACAAAAGATTTAGAAAACTTGATCTATGAGGAAAGATTAAAAAAAAATGCTTGTTTAGTCTTGAGAAAAGATGACTGAGGGAAAGACCTGATAACACAACCTTCAAATATGTTAAGGGCTGTTATAAAGAGGATGATGATGAATTGTTTTCCATGTCTACTGAAGTAAGAAATAGTTGTCTTAAGCTGAAGCAAGGGAGTCTTAGGTTAGATGTCAGGAAAAAAACTTTTTTTTAACTAAGGATAATTTAGCACTGCAATGGTCTTCCAGGGATGTTGTGGAATCCCCATCACTGGACATTTTTAGGAATGGATTGGGCAAACACGTAGCGGGAATAGTCTAGGTATACTTGGTCCTACCTCAGCACAGAGGGCTGGACTAGATGACCTCTCAAGGTCCCTTCTAGCCCTGCATTTCTATTATTCTATAAGTCTTCTATTTAGCCACAGAACAGAGTATATGCCATGTTAGTGCAAACTTCCCACATTGTTCTGCTAATGCACTTCAACTTTATGTTGGAGAAACAACCTCTAGGGTGAAAGATTAGTTTGATCTCCATGCCTAACTACAATTTAAGGACAAGTTTTCTTGAGGAAGGAATAGATCTTTTTGTCCCTTTGTCAGTAAAATTAATTGGATGAAAAATCCATTAGATGTGCCTGTCATCCTACATTCCTTAATCCGACAACACTCCCATTAAATTGATTAAGACTGTGATCTAAACAAGTAAATAGTACTCATTTAGGATGTAATCCAAAGCCTACTGAAGTCCTTCCATTGACTTCAGTGAGCTTTGGATCAGTGTATAAAAAGGTGGCAAACATGCTGTTCTGTTATGAGACAAATCATCATATACTTGTAAGTGACCTCTTTATTATGCACCATTTTTTGCTGAGTTTGCAGCACCTCCACAATTCATAAATTTTGATCAATAAAAGTGGGACAACAGGTCTACATAAGACAATGGAAACTTTCCTGTACTTTTCTGCTACAGAGAGATTAATATGTATGAATAACATAAAGTTTACTGCAAAGTTTGCTTCAGTTTACAGTTGCAAGTAGTTTATTTGTCATGTTAATCTGTGATGTATAGCCCTGGATAATTCACTAGCTGATTTGAAGAGCATAATGTGAAGTACAACTTTCTCAATAAAGGTTCGAGGTATATTCTGATGAACCATCTACTTTAATAAATCATTGTTTCAGTATAGTAGTTTACGTGTTTTAGGATATTTTCCAAGCTGCGCCTGGCATGGATATAACTTTTAACAGACTTGGATTGAATAACAAATGTGGCCCTTGCAGCACTTGTGAGATCACATCTGTAATTGACTGTACATTCAGGCTGATGCAAAGGCGAATTAGTTCCAGACAAAAATGCATGAATGGTCTATGGAATAGTCAATTATTAAACACATAATGGGCTCTATGGCTAGCAAGGCATGCTGAAGAGGTCTACAGTCTCTACAAATCATACCAGACAAGGATGGTATTGGAATAAAAAAACAGACAAAGTGATATTAACATGGATTTTAGAAATATGTTTCTGTTTATGGTGAATGTCTCTATTTCATTTCTTTGGGAGTGTAAACATACAGCTAACCTGGGTTCATTACATCCACAAACCCAGAAAAATTATGGTAGCAACATCATTTTTCTTCTGCTAAAGAAAATCTGTCCAATTTTCAACCTTCTGTTGTATGGGAAAATAGTTTCTTTGTGAGTCACAAAGTTGGTAAATTCAACAAGAAAAATAATCTGGCACCAGTTCAAAGACCTGTTTGAACAGCAGACGTGTACAAATTATTTGCCAGTTCATGAGGAAAATCACAAATAATGTATTTGATGAATTTGAGCTATGTGGAGTTCTGAATATTGTTCAGCTGCATAAATCCATGATGGAATATTAAGAGAAACTTCATTCACTAATGTATCTGACAATGGACACGCAGAACCATGTCAAACTATTTGTGAATAGCATTCAACCAGTTCTACTGCTTATTTTATTCCAGTGATATCTTCATTAACATGTGTGTTGAAACATTACCCCCGTGCATATTTCTGATTAAGATTATAAAACTTTCAGATCTATCACAGTGGGTTACTATATTAAGATAAAATGCTTCATTATATCAAAGGGATTTTTATTCTGCCTACATCCTTTTAAGATATGCTTGAATGGAACGCTATTATCAGATATAGTACATGCACTAAATATGAAGGTATAGCTAAATATTATATAGTCGAACGTCAGAGTTACGAACACCTCAAGAATGGAGGTTGTTCATAACTCTGAAATGTTCGTAACTCTGAGCAAAATGTTATGGTTGTTCTTTCAAAACTTTACAACTGAACATTGACATAATACAGCTTTGAAACTTTACTATGCAGAAGAAAAGTGCCGCTTTCCCTTTTTTTTAGTAGTTTACGCTTAACATAGTACTGTACTGTATTTGCTTTTTTTGGTCTCTGCTGCTGCCTGATTGTATACTTCCAGTTCCAAATGAGGTGTGTGGTTGACTGGTCAGTTCGTAACTCTGGTGTTCATGACTCTGAGGTTCTTTTGTATAGATATAGTTTTTTTCATGATTTGTAATGAATTTTAAAGTCTTACTGACATATCTGGCTTTCAAAATATTTTATGCTAGCATTTTCCTGCTGCATAAATAATTAGTTTATTTGCATTCTCAAGTGGAATATCTGCAACAACTCCTGTTTGCATGACTTAAAACTTCACTGTTCTATTTGTAGTATTGAAAACTGGAGACGATATGAACCAATGTTGTCTATTCATAGGAGATGTGTATTCCTAATGGATGTACCTGTTGATACCGCATACTTCCATTACACAACTAGGATTTGTGTAACTCTTCAGGGGATGTCATATGTTTCTGCCCAGGCAAGACTGCAGTTGTAAATGGATTTGTCTAGCTGAAAATAAAGGGACTTACAGATGGAAGTTCAGAAGTGGGAATTAGAGGTTTTTACTTGATGTAGCCAACAGGTTGTATGCTAGAATGTTTAGCATAAAATTAGGCCCCAACCCTGCAACCTACAATGCATGGGCAGACTAGCACTGGGGTTCTCAGGACAATTCTGTTGGTGGCCTTAGAGTGAGGCCACCAACTCTTGCTGGTGGCCACTCTCACATTTTTTCCTAAAATACTTAATTAGCTTTAGGAAAACCAAATAAATATGGATATCTACACGTCCAAATTATTGTAATTTATTTATTGCTAGCTAGTAAGTTTTTTTGTGAAAAGTGATATTAACAAACATACAAGTATCACTTTTCATAGAAGACTTATTCAGCCCTGGCAAGCCTGGGGACAAATTAAGCCCTGGATGCATAGGCGCCAACTTTCCCCAGCTCCGGAAGGTGCTTACGCCCACCACCTCTGGCCCCACCCTGACTCCACCCTTTCTCCACCCCTGCCCCACCCCCATTCAACCCCTTCCCCAAAGTCCCCGCCCCAACTCCACCCCCTCCCTGCCCCTATTGGACCCCTTCCCCAAATCCCCGCCCCAGCCCTGCCTCTTCCCCGAGTGAGCCGTGTTCCCCCTCCTCCCCGCTGCGCGGAACAGCTGTTTTGCAGCACAAGTGCTGGGAGGGAGGGGCAAAAGCAGGCATGCAGCGTGCTCATGGAGGAGGCGGAGGTGGAGCAGAGGTGAGCTGGAACAGGGGGGCGGAGCAGGGTTGGGAACTGCCGGTGACTGCAGAGCACGCACCAATTTTTCTCCATGGTGCTCCAGCCCCAGAGCACCCACGGAGTCAGCGTCTGGATGGAGTGTTGGGTGAGGCAGCAGGGGCCAGGGGCGATGGGACTGGGTGGGGAAAACAGCGGGGGACTGGAGTCTGAAACCTCACGGTCAGAGCCCAAAGCTCTGCAGCCAGAGGATGGGGCCCAGGGACAGAGCCTGAAGCCATGTGGCTGGAGCCTTGGGCTGAAGCTCAAAGCCTGAGTCCCACCACCCCTGGGAAGGTGAGGAACTCACCAGCTGCCTGTTCCTCCAATGTCGTGCCCCAGGTGTCTCCAGAGGACAGCAGGGCCCAACCCCTGCTGGCAGCTCCAGCAACCAACACCAAGGTGGGGCATCCAGGAGCACCAGGGAGGGGGAGGGACTGCTACTTTGCACACACACACCCCCCAATCACCACCCAGGAGGCTGTGGTCACAAGAAAAGCCCCTGGTGGCCGCTTGTGGCCATGGTGGCCATATTTGAGAAACACTGTCTGTAGAGAGTCCCAGTCTGCCCATGCATTGTAAATGGCAGGGTTGGGTCTCTACATTGCACATGTAAGACCAAAATGGAAATAAGCTCATGTACACATATGGTTTTAGTTTGGCTACTGGACGTTGAAGCACATGCATCAGAAGGAAAGTCTACAAATATGATGCAACATTCCTTCACTTCTCCACAAATCTTTAAAAAGCTATTACCAGCTGTGAAGACTCAGTAATGCTGGCAATTTATCCTTTTACAGAACTAGAGCACAAAAGAAACACACAGTAGTGGTATAAGCTAGTGCTGATTTTCCTCATGATATCACACATGATATGAGATGTGACAAAGTCACTTACTGAGTAGACTGGAGCTACTCTGTGAAATGCCATGGTGTCTTGTAATGTATCATAATCATATGGTAACTTCTGGGATTTAACTCATGTGGAGCCAACTTGATACAAAAAAAAAATTGAAACATTTCCGTAGAAAATGAAAGAGACAAGGTAGATAAGGTAATATCTTGTACTGGCTCAACTTCTGTTGGCAGAAGGGACAAGCTTTCAAGCTGCAGAGCTCTTCTTTAGATCTGGAGAAAGTAATCAGAGTGCCTGAGCTAAACACAAGGTGGGACAGATTGTCAAGCATAAGGATTTCACATATGCCATAGGAGACCATGAAAACAAATGTTAAAATTACAATTCCAAATCCTCAACATACAATAAACTATTATGTCCTAACCCCCAAAACCTTGATGGAATGGTGCAGTATATGGGAAAGATTTGGACTGCTAATTTTAACTACATTTGTTTTCATGGTCTCCTATGACACGTGAAAAATCCTTATGCAAACCCCCCAAAACCAACAGTGCACTGGTAGGAAATATCCTTTTCACTATCCATAGATTGTATTGGGGATTCCTTAACTGAAACCTTGGAGCAGGGCCCTCCCACTATTATCAATAAGCTGCAGGCACTTGTAGCCACAGTATTTCCTATAATTGTCAGTTGGTCAGAGACTCCCCTGAGCTCATTTATCCTTTGGGTGCATTCTTTGATCTAGCACCCTGTGATTTTTTTTTAAGGGCGTGGGGTATCTTGTTGATACTCTAGCCAGTCTTATTGCTTGCCATTTTAATTCATGCTGTTACTTCCATTGACCTTTCAGCATTGTTTTGCTCTTCCCCAAGGAGGATATTTTTGTTGGCCATGGGACATTATAATTAATGATATGATAGGTGCATGGTAAGACCTGTATGGAATGTATAAACACCTTAAAATGAAGGGTAGACTCCCTTTTGTGGGAAAAATTTCTGCTCCTAGTTTTGCACCTCCAACTAAATTGCAGAAACAAACCTGAGTACGGTATTTTGTTGCACTTACCTAACAGATAAGATAATCAGCTTCAGTGTTAAAAGCCATGGAAGGGACTTTCAGGGAGGAAACCAGGGTTTCCTCAGGGAGATTCCTCCACATCGTCTCCTGCGGGGAAGGTATAGGTTGTCTACAGAAAAGAGTTTGATTTTTGCCCACAAACCTAGCAGATCCTGGGGGATTCAGACATAGGTGATGGAACAAAGGGTGCTGGGAGTGCTGCCGCACCCCCTGACTTGAAATGGTTTACATTATACACAGTGTCTACAGTTTGGTTCAATGGCTCTCAGCACCCCCACTATACAAATTGTCCCAGCACCCCTGGATTCAGGTGGGGCAAGAGCCATCTGCAGAGAGATCATGACCCAGATCCTCAAATTATTTAGGTGCTCAAATACCTTTGAGGATCTGGGTCCGTGTGCCTCCACACCAGCTCTAGACGCTGGTAGCCCTCTCCTCATCCAACTCCCTGGCAGTGCAGCCACATTGGAGTTGCACTAACAGTGACATCCTGCTGGTCACAGCAGGCCTCAGCACTCCAGTGTGTGTGTGTAAAAGGTAATACGTCTTAGTGCTCTACTGTATTACCTTTTACTGTTCATTCTCTCTGGGGCACCTGGCACTGGCCACTGTTGGAAGACAGGATACTGGGCTAGATGGACCATTGGTCTGATCCAGTATGGCCATTCTTATGTACCTTTTTTCAAACAAATTCAGTGAGACTAGATACGGGACAACGTCCACCCTCTCAAACATCACCTCAGCCTTCCCAGTCACTTCCTTTTCACCCAGCATGGACCCTGTATGTACTGAGAAGGCTCAGGTGGGTCCTGGGGGAAGAAAGGGATAGTACCTAGGAGCCAATACACTGTGAACAATGTGTGTGTGGGTGGGTGGGTGCATATCAGAGTTGGAGACAAAGGTACTGAGAATGTACTCCAGTGTGCCATTATCCCCCTATTAACAAGTGCAAATATTCCACAGTAGTGGCCCTAATCACTGAGTAACATTGTTTTTCCTGCTTACAATTCAGGTCTCATTTCTTCCAACCTGACCCCCCTCAGTGCCTTTGCTTAACCCATTTCTTATGCCTAGCCAATTCTCTCTCCTAGGCTGCCCCTCTCTTTCTCATCTGGTACAGTGAGCAACCATCCTTTTGCCAGTCAGAGCCTTTCTTAAAACATACATCTGAAGACTGTTTGTTAATCTGTGAAGCAAAGAAACATTTCTATTTGAAGGAAAAAGCTGCTCCTGCTGACAAATCCTGCTCCCAGCCAGCTGGTGCTTACTGGGCTTTTTGAGTGAGTATTTACTCTGCCACATATTGGAGGCTAACAGCCCTGCAAACTGGTGGCTCTTTCACCAGCCAGGGACGGGAATCCATCTCCATGCCAAAGTCCTTTTAAAGTCCCTTTCTTAGGGATTTGTTTACTGTTCACTAGGTCACACAATACAAACAACTCAGTTGAAAATGCTAGTTAGAAGTAATCCCCAGCAGCTTTCCCTGCTTCAACTACCCCAGGAAAGCAGATGCTGCTGGTTTCCTCTTTCTTAGGGTATGTCTACACTACGGAATAAGGTCGAATTTATAGAAGTCGGTTTTTTAGAAATCGGTTTTATATATTCGAGTGTGTGTGTCCCCACAGAAAATGCTCTAAGTGCATTAAGTGCATTAACTCGGCGGAGCGCTTCCACAGTACCGAGGCTAGAGTCGACTTCCGGAGCGTTGCACTGTGGGTAGCTATCCCACAGTTCCCGCAGTCTCCGCTGCCCATTGGAATTCTGGGTTGAGATCCCAATGCCTGATGGGGCTAAAACATTGTCGCGGGTGGTTCTGGGTACATATCGTCAGGCCCCCGTTCCCTCCCTCCCTCCATGAAAGCAAGGGCAGACAATCATTTCGCGCCTTTTTTCCTGAGTTACCTGTGCAGACGCCATACCACGGCAAGCATGGAGCCCGCTCAGGTAACCGTCACCGTATGTCTCCTGGGTGCTGGCAGACGCGGTACGGCATTGCTACACAGTAGCAGCAACCCCTTGCCTTGTGGCAGCAGACGGTACAGTACGACTGGTAGCCGTCATCGTCATGTCCGAGGTGCTCCTGGCCACGTCGGCTGGGAGCGCCTGGGCAGACATGGGTGCAGGGACTAAATTTGGAGTGACTTGACCAGGTCATTCTCTTTAGTCCTGCCTGCAGTCAGTCCTATTGAACCGTCTTATGGTGAGCGGGCAGGCGATACGGACTGCTAGCAGTCGTACTGTACCATCTTCTGCCGAGCAGCCATGAGATGTGGATGGCATGCAGTCCTTCTGCACCGTCTGCTGCCAGCCAAAGATGTAAAAGATAGATGGAGTGGATCAAAACAAGAAATAGACCAGATTTGTTTTGTACTCATTTGCTTCCCCCCCTCCCCTGTCTAGGGGACTCATTCTTCTAGATCACACTGCAGTCACTCACAGAGAAGGTGCAGCGAGGTAAATCTAGCCATGTATCAATCAGAGGCCAGGCTAACCTTCTTGTTCCAATAAGGACAATAACTTAGGTGCACCATTTCTTATTGGAACCCTCCGTGAAGTCCTGCCTGAAATACTCCTAGATGTAAAGCCACCCCCTTTGTTGATTTTAGCTCCCTGAAGCCAACCCTGTAAGCGCCCCTCCTGGCGTCAGAGCAACGGCAAACAATCGGGCTTCTGAGAGTGCTGTCCAGAGCAGTCACAATGGAGCACTCTGATGGGGCTAAAACATTGTCGCGGGTGGTTCTGGGTACGTATCGTCAGGCCCCCGTTCCCTCCCTCCCTCCGTGAAAGCAAGGGCAGACAATCATTTCGCGCCTTTTTTCCTGAGTTACCTGTGCAGACGCCGTACCACGGCAAGCATGGAGCCCGCTCAGGTAACCGTCACCCTATGTCTCCTTGGTGCTGGCAGACGCGGTACGGCTTTGCTGCACAGTAGCAGCAACCCATTGCCTTCTGGCAGCAGACGGTGCAATACGATTGGTAGTCGTCCTCGTCGTGTCCGAGGTGCTCCTGGCCACGTCAGCTGGGAGCGCCTGGGCAGACATGGGCGCAGGGACTAAATTTGGAGTGACTTGACCAGGTCATTCTCTTTAGTCCTGCAGTCAGTCCTATTGAACCGTCTTATGGTGAGCGGGCAGGCGATACGGATTGCTAGCAGTCGTACTGTACCATCTTCTGCCGGGCAGGCAAGAGATGAGGATTGCTAGCAGTCGTACTGTACCATCTTCTGCCAGGCAGGCAAGAGATGAGGACTGCTAGCAGTCGTACTGTACCATCTTCTGCCGAGCAGCCATGAGATGTGGATGGCATGCAGTCCTTCTGCACCGTCTGCTGCCAGCCAAAGATGTAAAAGATAGATGGAGTGGGTCAAAACAAGAAATAGACCAGATTTGTTTTGTACTCATTTGCCTCCTCCCCTGTCTAGGGGACTCATTCCTCTAGGTCACACTGCAGTCACTCACAGAGAAGGTGCAGCGAGGTAAATCTAGGCATGTATCAGTCAGAGGCCAGGCTAACCTCCTTGTTCCAATAAGAACGATAACTTAGGTGCACCATTTCTTATTGGAACCCTCCGTGAAGTCCTGCCTGAAATACTCCTAGATGTACAGGCACTCCCTTTGTTGATTTTAGCTCCCTGAAGCCAACCCTGTAAGCCGTGTCGTCAGTCGCCCCTCCCTCCGTCAGAGCAACGGCAGACAATCGTTCCGCACCTTTTTTCTGTGCGGACGCCATACCAAGGCAAGCATGGAGGCCGCTCAGCTCACTTTGGCAATTAGGAGCACATTAAACACCACACTCATTATCCAGCAGTATATGCAGCACCAGAACCTGGCAAAGCGATACCGGGCGAGGAGGCGATGTCAGCGCAGTCACGTGAGTGATCAGGACATGGACACAGATTTCTCTGAAAGCATGGGCCCTGCCAATGCATGCATCATGGTGCTAATGGGGCAGGTTCATGCTGTGGAACGCCGATTCTGGGCTCGGGAAACAAGCACAGACTGGTGGGACCGCATAGTGTTGCAGGTCTGGGATGATTCCCAGTGGCTGCGAAACTTTCGCATGCGTAAGGGCACTTTCATGGAACTTTGTGACTTGCTTTCCCCTGCCCTGAGGCGCATGAATACCAAGATGAGAGCAGCCCTCACAGTTGAGAAGTGAGTGGCGATAGCCCTGTGGAAGCTTGCAACGCCAGACAGCTACCGGTCAGTTGGGAATCAATTTGGAGTGCGCAAATCTACTGTGGGGGCTGCTGTGATGCAAGTAGCCCACGCAATCAAAGATCTGCTGATATCAAGGGTAGTGACCCTGGGAAATGTGCAGGTCATAGTGGATGGCTTTGCTGCAATGGGATTCCCTAACTGTGGTGGGGCTATAGACGGAACCCATATCCCTATCTTGGCACCGGAGCACCAAGCCGCCGAGCACATAAACCGCAAGGGGTACTTTTCGATAGTGCTGCAAGCTCTGGTGGATCACAAGGGACGTTTCACCAACATCAACGTGGGATGGCCGGGAAAGGTGCATGATGCTCGCATCTTCAGGAACTCTGGTCTGTTTCAAAAGCTGCAGAAAGGGACTTTATTCCCAGACCAGAAAAAAACTGTTGGGGATGTTGAAATGCCTATATGTATCCTTGGGGACCCAGCCTACCCCTTAATGCCATGGCTCATGAAGCCGTACACAGGCAGCCTGGACAGTAGTCAGGAGCTGTTCAACTACAGGCTGAGCAAGTGCAGAATGGTGGTAGAATGTGCATTTGGACGTTTAAAGCCGCACTGGCGCAGTTTACTGACTCGCTTAGACCTCAGCGAAACCAATATTCCCACTGTTATTACTGCTTGCTGCATGCTCCACAATATCTGTGAGAGTAAGGGGGAGACATTTATAGTGGGGTGGGAGGTTGAGGCAAATCGCCTGGCTGCTGGTTACGCGCAGCCAGACACCAGGGCGGTTAGAAGAGCACAGGAGGGCGCGGTACGCATCAGAGAAGCTTTGAAAACCAGTTTCATGACTGGCCAGGCTACGGTGTAAAAGTTCTGTTTGTTTCTCCTTGATGAAACCCCCCACCCCTTGGTTCACTCTACTTCCCTGTAAGCTAACCACCCGCCCCTCCTCCCTTCAATCACCGCTTGCAGAGGCAATAAAGTCATTGTTGCTTCACATTCATGCATTCTTTATTCATTCATCACACAAATAGGGGGATGACTACCAAGGTAGCCCAGGAGGGGTGGTGGAGGAGGGAAGGAAAATGCCACACAGCACTTTAAGCACAGCACTTTAAAAGTTTACAACTTTAAAATTTATTGAATGACAGCCTTCTTTTTTTGGGGCAATCCTCTGTGGTGGAGTGGCTGGTTGGCCGGAGGCCCCCTCACCGCGTTCTTGGGCGTCTGGGTGTGGAGACTATGGAACTTGGGGAGGAGGGCGGTTGGTTACAGAGGGGCAGCAGTGGCAGTCTGTGCTCCAGCTGCCTTTGCTGCAGCTCAACCATACACTGGAGCATACTGGTTTGGTCCTGCAGCAGCCTCAGCATTGAATCCTGCCTCCTCTCATCACGCTGCCGCCACATTTGAGCTTCAGCCCTGTCTTCAGCCCGCCACTTACTCTCTTCAGCCCGCCACCTCTCCTCCCGGTCATTTTGTGCTTTCCTGCACTCTGACATTATTTGCCTCCACGCATTCGTCTGTGCTCTGTCAGTGTGGGAGGACAGCATGAGCTCGGAGAACATTTCATCGTGAGTGCATTTTTTTTTCTTTCTAAGCTTCACTAGCCTCTGGGAAGGAGAAGATCCTGTGATCATTGAAACACATGCAGCTGGTGGAGGAAAAAAAAAGGGACAGCGGTATTTAAAAAGACACATTTTATAAAACAGTGGCTACACTCTTTCAGGGTAAACCTTGCTGTTAACATTACATACATAGCACATGTGCTTTCGTTACAAGGTCGCATTTTGCCTCCTCCCACCGCGTGACTACCCCCTCAACCTTCCCCCCTCCGTGTGGCTAACAGCGGGGAACATTTCTATTTAGCCACAGGCAAACAGCCCAGCAGGAATGGGCTCCTCTGAGTGTCCCCTGAAGAAAAGCACTCTATTTCAACCAGGTGACCATGAATTATATCTCACTCTCCTGAGGATAACACAGAGAGATAAAGAACGGATGTTGTTTGAATGCCAGCAAACATAAACTGCAATGCTTTGTTCTACAATGATTCCCGAGTACGTGTTACTGGCCTGGAGTGGTAAAGTGTCCTACCATGAAGGACGCAATAAGGCTGCCCTCCCCAGAAACCTTTTGCAAAGGCTTTAGGACTACATCTAGGAGAACCGCAAATGCCAGGGCAAAGTAATCCTTTCACATGCTTGCTTTTAAACCATGTATAGCATTTTAAAAGGTACACTCACCAGAGGTCCCTTCTCCGCCTGCTGGGTCCAGGAGGCAGCCTTGGGTGGGTTTGGGGGGTACTGGCTCCAGGTCCAGGGTGAGAAACAGTTCCTGGCTGTCGGGAAAACCGGTTTCTCCGCTTGCTTGCTGTGAGCTATCTACAACCTCCTCATCATCATCATCTTCTTCGTCCCCAAAACCTGCTTACGTATTGCCTCCATCTCCATTGAAGGAGTCAAACAACACGGCTGGGGTAGTGGTGGCTGAACCCCCTAAACTGGCATGCAGCTCATCATAGAAGCGGCATGTTTGGGGCTCTGACCCAGAGCGGCTGTTCGCCTCTCTGGTTTTCTGGTAGGCTTGCCTCAGCTCCTTCAGTTTCACGCGGCACTGCTTCGGGTCCCTGTTATGGCCTCTGTCCTTCATGCCCTGGGAGATTTTGACAAAGGTTTTGGCATTTCGAAAACTGGAACGGAGTTCTGATAGCACGGATTCCTCTCCCCAAACAGCGATCAGATCCCGTACCTCCCGTTCGGTCCATGCTGGAGCTCTTTTGCGATTCTGGAACTCCATCATGGTCACCTGTGCTGATGAGCTCTGCATGGTCACCTGCAGCTTGCCACGCTGGCCAAACAGGAAATGAGATTCAAAAGTTCGCGGTTCTTTTCCTGTCTACCTGGCCAGTGCATCTGAGTTCAGAGTGCTGTCCAGAGCAGTCACAATGGAGCACTCTGGGATAGCTCCCGGAGGCCAATACCATCGAATTGTGTCCACAGTACCCCAAATTCGAGCTGGCAACGTCGATTTAAGCGCTAATCCACTTGTCAGGGGTGGAGTAAGGAAATCGATTTTAAGAGCCCTTTAAGTCGAAATAAAGGGCTTCATTGTGTGGACGGGTGCAGGTTTACATTGATTTAACTCTGCTAAATTCGACCTAAAGTCCTAGTGTAGACCAGGGCTTATATGTGCTGCCCCCAGCAGCAATGACACAGGCAGGGAGCTATTTAACTCTTTACTGGCTGCAGCACCTTCACATTGTCACAGCCACAGTCTTGCACTTGGTTCCACCTGAGCAGGCCTTTGTGCCCACATGGAGTCCCACAGACTTCCATCACTCCTGAAGGTCTGCCTGTTTGCATCCAATTGATTTTACACTGTATATTGCAGTGTGGTGGAACATTACTATAGAATACTGTAGAGTTGTACAATTGACTTGTTACTTTGCTGTTGGTGCCACAATAAAGGAGAAGAGGAGATTAGCTTGGCATTTTTCTTGTGTGTCTTTCACCCAATCCAGAGTTTTCTGCAAACAGCTTTTAGAAAACCTCAATTGTCTGGCACATAGAAGTGTAACAAACAGATGTTGATTTTTGTTCAAGATGACAAAACACTTTGCTCCCCTCATTTTCTGCAGGGATTTTTATCCAATTCCTCCTTGCATTTAGCATCCCTATGCTCATCCCCATAGCAGTATGCGTTAAAGTGCACAGCTCCTTTAAAACCTGCAAAACAAATTCTTATTCCTATAACTTGTGGGCCACCTCGAGTGTGATTAGTCTTCTTGCATCTAATACTGCAAATCCCAGTGGAAACAATGACAGCTTTCTACTTAAGCTATAAGCTACAAAGCTCCAGGGTAGTGCATGGCAGTGAATAAAAAACTGGTTAAAAAGATTATTTGTGATAGGAACAATATCTAATTGGGTGTAGCATTACTTACATATGCAACAGGGTTAGCACATTTGGATCTCGAGCATTCCTATTTATGTAGAGATGATAAAGACAGAAAGAACTGCAGAATGGTCAAGCCTTTTCAGAAGGGAAAGGGAATCACAGGGGAAGATAGCAGTAATTAGGGAAAAGAAAAAAAGAACTTTGCTGTGTCTCCAGACTGAGAAGTGGTGAGTGAAATTGAATAATGCCATATTTAGAACAACTCCATTTGTTTGCAATTTGCAAGAAATGGCAGCATGAAGTGAAAAGGATTGAACAAGAGTAGCGAGAACTGCACCGTGTTCTTAGAATGATCATGGAAATCTAAAACAAGAGGCAGGCATTTTAAAAAATGAGAAGTATTGCTAGGGTGTATAATATCTAATCCAAATAACTTACCTCCAAAGAAGGCAACTTAACAGACGAATAGTTCAGCCATCCAGATATGCTGTCCATCAAAACAGCTGCAATAGAAAAGCGTCACGTTCAGAGACAACACTCAGGAGTCACGTTACTCCCTTCGTAAGTTTGATGAATCCACACATAGGAACTCCAGCTGTGCGGCGAGGATTGGAGGACCAGTCCTGCAAGCAGGTGCTCATCACCTCTGAAAAAAACTAGGCTATGCAACTGAGTTTGCTTCCCCCACCCCCAAATTCGGTTTATTTTAAATGTGAATAATTTGCATCAAAGTTCGTATGAGCAGTGCTCTTTTTCTATCAAGACTCTCAATAGTCATAGAAGTTAATGGCAGTTGTGAACGTATATCAGGACAGAATTTGTCCCTATGACAGAAGAGGTATTTTTAGAAACCTTCAGAACTCCCCTCCCCCCCCCCCAAAAAAAACCAAACTGTGCCTATCCTCTATGTTTGTCACTTATTACTGTATCTGAACACCTCACAATCTTTAATATATTTATCTTCATAACACCTCTGTGAGGTTGGGAGGTGTTAATATCCTTATTTTACAGATGAGGAATTAAGGCATTGAGAGACTTAGGGTACATCTTACACTGTAGTCAGAGGTGTGATGGCAGCATGTATAGACATTTCCAAGCAAGCTTTAATCTAGCTAGCTCGAACAAGAAATGCAGGCCATACTTACAGGAAGTGCAATCTCTTTACTGTGAAAGTGTAACTTACAAATGTAGAATTTTTTTTATTACATAACTGCACTCAAAAACAAAACAATGTAAAACTTTAGAACCTACAAGTCCACTCAGTCCTACTTCAGCCAATCGCTCAAACAAGTTTGGTTACAATTTGCAGGAGATAATGCTGCCCAAGTCTTGTTTATGTCACCTGAAAGTGAGAACAGGCATTTGCATGGCACTGTTTTAGCCGGCGATGCAAGATATTTATGTTCTAGATGTGCTAAAGATTCATATGTCCCTTCATGCTTCAACCACTACTCCAGAAAACATGTGTCCATGCTGATGACAGGTTCTGATCGATAATAATTCAAAGCAGAGCGGACCAACGCATGTTCATTTTCATCATCTGAGTCAGATGCCACCAGCAGAAGGTTGATTTTCTTTTTTGGTGGTTCAGATTCTGTAGTTTCTGTATCAGAGTGTTGCTCTCTTAAGACATCTGAAAGCACACTCCACACCTCTTCCCTCTCAGATTTTGGAAGGCACTTCAGATTCGTAAACTGTGCTGTATCTATCCTTAGAAATCTCACATTCTTACTTTCTTTGCGTTTTGTCAAATCTGCTATGAAAGTATCTTAAAATGAATATGTGCTGGGTCATCATCAGAGACTGCTATAACATGAAATATATGGCAGAATGTGAGTAAAACAGAACAGGAGACATACAATTCTCCCCGAAGGAGTTCAGTCACAAATTTAATTAATGCATTATTTTTTTAATGAGCATCATCAGCATGGAAGCATACCCTCTGGAATGGTGGCTGAAGCATGAAGGGGCATATGAATGTTTAGCATATCAGGCACACAAATACCTTGCAACGCCGGCTACAAAAGTGTCATGCGAATGCCTGTTCTCACTTTCAGGTGACATTGTAAATAAGAAGCAGGCAGCAGTATCTCCCGTAAATGTAAACAAACTTGTTTGTCTTAGCAATTGGCTGAACAAGAAGTAGAACTGAGTGGACTTGTGGGCTCTAACGTTTTACATTGTTTTGTTTTTGAATGCAGTTATGTAACAAAAAAAAATCTACATTTGTAAGTTACACTTTCACTATAAAGCAATTGCACTACAGTACTTGTATGAGGTGAATTGAAAAATACTATTTCTTTGGTTATCATTTTTACAGTGCAAATATTTGTAACAACAATAATAATATAAAGTGAGCACTGTACACTTTGTATTCTGTGTTGTAATAGAAATCAATATATTTGAAAATGTAGAAAAACACCCAAAAATATTTCATAAATTTCAATTGGTATTCTATTGTTTAACAGTAAGATTAATTGTAATTAATTTTTTTAATCGCAGTTAATTTTTTTGAGTTAATCAAGTGAGTTAACTGTGATTAATCGACAGCCCTAATATATATATAAACTTTGGACCAAAGGAATGACCATGTTTTGGAGACAACTTTAAGTACATCTGTAAACTGTAAATGTTCTAAGAAACAGTGTTAGTATAGATCAGAAGCAGCTCCAGCAAGAAAGGATCTAGCTACTCTGAACATAGCATTATCCTTGCTTTACCCAGGTTATGAGAAGAGCATTTTTGAATAGCAGTTACTGAGAGGTAAGTATGCAACACAAGGCAAAAAAATTTAGTCATATAATTCCCTTTAAAATGAATGACTTATGCAATGAAGTCCCCACCCATCTCACTTGAATACTCATCCTTTAGCTGTGCTCTCTGTGGCACTCAATACAATAAAAGAGTCTTAAAAGTAAACCAATTTATGTGGTTTATTTATTTATTTTATACTATTTATTTATTTATATTTTATTTAGTTAGTTATTTATTTTAATTTATTAAACCAGTTCACAGCTACTATGTTACATTTGTAGGAAATAACATTTAAAAGATGTACCTCTCTGCACCTTTGTATACTGCCAACCAGACAGAATCATCTGAGGAAACTGAATTCAGCTCACATATCCGCAAGCTGGACTGACTCAGAAACCACACACACAAAAGCACTGTGAATAAATCTTTGTAGCATCTATAATGGACTATGTGTCTAACTGCTTGTTAAAGTTTAAAAATAAAATAAAACTCTCGTTACCATTGAAATTGTGCCAGAAGTGCATCTCATACAGAAAAGGCTGAGTGATTATTTCCTCTTCAGATAATATCATTGGAGTAGCATAGGAGGGAACTACACAGTTTGATCTTGGTATGTTTAGAATAGAATTTAATGATACTTTAAATGAAACATCAGCACCACTAATAAGAAATCCTTACAATCATCATTAAAAAGTCCTGGCTTTAAAGAAAATATGAAGGGTGGGAAAAGCCAAATTTCTCAAATTGTACAACAGAACAATAATAATTTGCTCTGGAGAGAAGCAAGAGTGAATGAGAAACATAAGTCTGAAAAATGCATTTGCCCTTGTAACAGAGTGGTCTGCTCTAAGGGCCAGAATCCTGGCCAAGCCAGCCTGTTCAATATCAGACCCTGCTGGGAAGGGGACAGATGATGCCTATAAAGGGCTGAGAGAGCTTATTTGGAAGGAGAGCTGTTGGAAGGAGGTTGGCTCCTGTGACTGGAGAAAAGTGTACAGTGAAAGGCTTCTGGGCCCCTACAGCCTTGTGAGAGGAAACACTTCTGTGCTGTGATACTTTGCAAGTGTTTTATATGAATTAATAACCCTGCCCTGAGGGAAGGGCCTGACAGAGACTTTGGTGTGTATTAGCCCTTCCTGGACTTGGAGGATGACCCAGCAAGCTTTCAGCCCAATGAGCAGTTGATTCTTTCAGATTGTGCTTAGGCCCCAATTCTAACTTTCAGCACATGAATTGTTTCAGTGGGATTACTCACATATTTGGCCTCAGCCTATTGGTGTGACTTCAGGGAAAGATCATACACTACTCATTCATAAATCCCTGCCTTTGGGTGGGAGGGGAGGTACATATTTAAAAGGGGTCAAAGAATTGAAGAAGGGGGATACTGCTGTCCAAAGTGCAAGTCAATTGAAGAAGGGGGATACTGCTGTCCAAAGTACAAGTCAAACATACTGAATCTGATTCTGTGGCTGGTTCAGCTATGCATCTCTGGCAGACATGATTGTAGTTCCAGGAAAGCTACAGAACTGAGCTATTCTCTACCACATATTATTTCTACTATTGTATAAAGTGTGAGGCTACTTAAATTTGCACTGTTGATAGCCCTGCAGCTAGTAATCTTGGCAAAATTGTCATTTTTAATTTGAATTGTTCTTTGCCATTTCTACCCCAACCCCAGTAGTCACAAGCAGGATTTTTTTCCAGCTATGAAATTATTCTCCACCCCCTTCAAACTTGAACAGGCAAATGTAATATTCCACTCCCAACAAAGAGTGTGGCCATTCTGCTTACAATTTCACTTAGTCAGTACCAGAATTTCCCCAATAGGTCCCTCTTTTAATATCTATATATGGTAGTGAGCATGCAGACTCCTGTTTTAGGGGATCAGCTTTCAGTGTTCCACAGCTGTCTGACACATCTTGCTCTCCTTCCTTTTTGAGAAGATTAATGTTAATTTTTCCATCTAGGAATGTGGAGAGCTGGAATATGCTTCTCGTGTTGTCTCCTTCCTAATACATTCACACTAACATCACAAGTAGGTGTAGCCTCCAGGTTGCTGCACATCTGAAACAATAGCACCAGAATAAAACAAGTAGCAAGGGTAGATTGTGCTGAAGTAGTTCACCCTCCTTTTTCCCCCATGCATCCAGTCATTTCAGCTTGGAAATATTCCTTTTCTCCTCCCCATATTAGATTATTACACATGCTCTACTTCTGGCTGACCATGAAAGCCATGTGAAAGTAACAGCTAGTACAACATGTTGTGATCAGCTGATGAATTAGGCTAATTGATCACAATAGAGTTCCCTGCACTAGGCTAGCATGCTGTCTGATCCTGGATCCATTTCAAGGTTCTGGAGTTCATTTTTAAAGCTAGGTAAGAGACAAGCTGTTTCACTGACTGACTCTTTGCAATCTGTTATGGCAGTTATGTTAAACAGGGACAAGGAACTTTGGATGCAGACTAACTACTACAAGAGATTAGAAGGACACGGTCTTGTCACTATTAAAGTGCAGTGACAGACTCCTGTCTTTAAACACATCTTTCCCCACAGAATAGTAGGATAGCAGTTTTTTTCCATGGGAAATATTCTTTTCCACAACTAATCCAAACTGAGAAGGCAGCTCCATGTAGAAAGGAGATATAGGGCCATATTCTGACATATGCCTTTTAATTTTGAATATGGCACTAAATTATTAGAAACACTAGAAAGGTTAGCTACATACAATAGGCACATTGAAAAAGTTCACACTAGCTCTAGCAATATTACCAATTGCATATGTGTTCCTGAATTTAAGCAGAGGGGATTGGTAGTTCCACTTCTCATTCTAAAATGGGAATCTCCTTCCTCTACTACTCCAGGATCTTCTTCTCAGTTACAACAATGAGCACTGGTCCCTCAGAACCACTCTTACTAAAGTCTCTGCTCTCTTGTAGACTCTTGTTCAGGTCTTTCATGGGAGTTTGTCCTTCCAGACTGAATTCTCTCCCCCTTTTATGGGCACCAGGTGTCCATTACATTATCAGCTGATGTTTCCCAGTCCCACCCCCCTGGCTAAGAAGCAACTAATTAGGTCCATCTATTACACCTGTGCCGTAATTAATTGCCTATTAACTAGGGTGAGCAGACAGCAAGTGTGAAAAATGGGGACAGCGGGTGGGGGGTAATAGGCACTTATATAAGACAAAGCCCCAAAAAATCGGGACTGTCCCTATAAAATTGGGACATCTGGTCACCCTACTATTAACTCCTTTCAAGCCCACGACATCACCACAACTACCCACTGACATGGCGGAGGGAAAGGACTTCCTTATTGTGGGGAAATGTTGTTCTGTGCTGTGCTGCTAAAAAGCGTATCACAGTTTATGGGGTCCTGTTAACAAATTCCCTGTGCCCGTATTTCGAAAATCTACATCTTTCTCAATCTCTCCCGCACATCATTATGCACATTGGTCTCTCCCTCACAGCTGTGTGCTGAGAATAAATCCCTCCTGCTATGGAAAGGATACACAGAAAGAAAACAGGATACAATCTCACAACCACAAAACTCAATAGAGAGCCCAAATAAGAAAATATAAGAAATGTTCCAGTTATAGATCCCAAATAATCAAACAAGAGAAAAGTTCTGGTTATAAAGGTCACAGCTCCCGCTCTGTGTGGTTTCAATTGTATTCTATAGCTGTGGGACTTTAGATTATAGGCTAGATGCACCAGCATGCTCTATATAGCTACTTTGCAGTTTGCACCACTCCAGACACAAAGCAGCCATAAAGCTGGTTTAACTAGCCAGTTAACTGGGGTTTATGGCTGCTTTGCATTGCCAGAGTGGTACAAATTGTCAGTGTATCAGTGAAGCTGGTATTGTGCGTCCTGTGGGAGAAAGAACTTGGGGCCAAATTCTGATCTCATTTACACCAGTGTAAACCTGGTGTAATTCCACAGATGTCAATTTACACAGGTATGACTGAGATGAGTCTGTTATTTGGGTGGCACATTTTACCCATTGTATAAAGCCATGTGCATCTGCAGGTTTATTGAAAAATAAATTAATGACAGACAACGATGAGGTATGTAGTAATAGAAGAGTGTGATTTACATATCTCTTAGGGACTAAGATGCTGTTATAAACAAAACTGTATTGTCGAGTCAATTGAAAACCCAAGTAATGGGCTCTATGTGGGCACAAGGCGAGAAGGTGAAATTCACCCTCACTTCAGGGATCAGAGTGCAGCAGTGTGGCACAGAGCCCTCCTTGCAGCTGCTACTTCAGCCGCTTGTGTGGTGTCATGGTCACTGGATCCTGGTGCATCCAAATCCTGTGCTCCCTATCCTAGCCTATCCCCTTCCCTCCCTCCTGTCTAGGGGTGGTGCGAAAACCACTTACCTAGGCCTGTACAGCTGCTCTGTCCGCAGCCCTGCACAGCACAAGCGCAGGCCACCAGTGGCACTGAGGACCGTATGCCGTTCTGCCATACCAGGGAGAACATTCCCCTTACAGCACATTCTGAAAAACAAAACTGCGGTGGAAAACACTGTCCCAATTAATGTGAGATTCCCACATTAAATCAGTTATTTTTTCTGGATTGTACCACCATACTTTTAATTAAACAGAGCCTGATGAATAAGATATAGTGTCCACATTCAGGGACCAGTGAAATCCAACTCTGGACATATGCTGCTTAGTTGTGTAGCACTTCCTAAATACTACACTGAGTGGGGTGTGTTAGAAATAGATGAGATATATAAGAGGACTGCCATCTGGAATGGAGGAGGGGGGACTTTGCTGTGGCAGATTACTGGTACATCAGTGTTTAAGACCTGACATTGAGGTTATGTTAAGAAATTCCCTATGCCAACATTTTGAAATCTTGCATCGTTCTTAATCTCTCTTGCACATCAGTATGCACATTGGTAACTCCCTGACAATTAGAAAAGGAGGACTTGTGGCACCTTAGAGACTAACCAATTTATTTGAGCATAAGCTTTTAGAGACTAACCCATTTATTTGAGCATAAGCTTTCGTGAGCTACAGCTCACTTCATCGGATGCATCGGATGCATCCGATGAAGTGAGCTGTAGCTCACGAAAGCTTATGCTCAAATAAATTGGTTAGTCTCTAAGGTGCCACAAGTCCTCCTTTTCTGTTTGCGAATACAGACTAACACTGCTGCTACTCTGATCCCTGACAATTGTGTTTTTTCTAAATTGTAACTGTACAGCTTCACTTTGTCTAACGTTATTTAATCTTTCCCATAAAGATGAGACGGGAAACATTTCTAAAAGGATAGCAGTGCTGGGCTGTAACAGTGCTGCATATAACACAGCTGAACTGGGGCTGAGAACAGGAGACGGAGGAACAGAACATGGCACAAACCAAAGAGACTGGGCCCAACCATGGGGGTCTTATACCTCCTGTCAGATTTGAGGAGCTCCCATTGACTTGATTGGGAGTTACTCATATAGTCAGGCAGGGAGACAGGATACCAGTTGTCAGTCAGTCCTAACACAGTCAAACCACCCCCTCAACTCAGTGGGAACTTTCCTTTGCACAAGATCAGAGGGAGAGAAAAATGTTAAGTCCTGAGACAAAACAAAAACAACCAACCCAAAAGTTAGGTTGGACACAAACCATTGCACTCAGTTAGAAATGGGGATGGAGCTTCCTGACTTGGAGTAATCTCTAGAGCTGTAACAAGAAATAGAGGCATTTATTTTTAAATAGTCAAGTAACTCACGCCTCACAGGCCATGTATTTCTCCTGATAATTGTCTGTGTTTTCCATAGCTCCTACCCTCTCCTGTCTGACAGGAAATGGTTTGAAGAGTGGGTCAGACTGTCTCCTACCTTCTTCCAAATCACACAAGATAATTTGGCAATGAGTGCTAAGAGATTATATCCTAGCCCAGGGGTGGCCAACCTGAGCCTGAGAAGGAGCCAGAATTTACCAATGTACATTGCCAGAGAGCCACAGTAATAAGTCAGCAGCCCCACATCAGCTCCCCCACCGCTCCCGGCGCCTTCCACGCACCAGCAGCCCTGCCGATGAGCGCCTCCCACTCCCGCCCCGCACCTCCCAATCAGCTGTTTCATGGCATGCAGGAGGCTCAGGAGGGCACTATTCTAAATCATTTTGGCTAGAGTGATCCTAAAGGGATCTGGCCAGAGGATACTGGAACACCATATAGTTCATCTTCTCCACAGCCTGGCCACATCTAGAAACTCTCCCTATGCCTGCAGGGCAGCACATCTTTACCCTACCTAAGGGTGCCCCTTACATCAGTAGATTCCCCAGTTCTCATAGACTTTAAGGCCAGAAGGGACCATCATGATCATGTAGTCTGATCTGTACATCATAGGCCATAGAACCTAACCCACCCAGTCCTGTAATGGGCCTTTTTCCTCTGGCTGAGCTACTTAAGTACTCAAATCTATTAGGGCAGCTCTTTAGAGCAGCACAAACAGAAAAAAGCTGGGGTCCAGGATCCAGCCCCTAATGTCTATCATAATTTAAGGTGCACAAAAAGAAAATAAAATCTTCTACAAATATTACCTTTAAAGGGATGGATTATCCATTGACCAGAAGAGGGAAGGTACTCCATGGATCTGGCTGCCTAAATTTACATAGCTGGAAATACAGCCAGAAGTTCAGATTAGCCAAACAACTGAGACTGGTTAAAGCCTGGGAACTGTTTTGTTTGTATCGGCAGAGGGAGCCTTTTAAGTAGAGCCAATGGTAACCTGCCTTTATCGCATCATACAGAGGACTATAGCATTAGCAATTCTGATTTCCATCTGTTTCAGCAGCATTATGGCATGAAATAGGTAACAAATTGTTCCTTTTTGCAGTTTTGTATGGATTTATGGTCGTATACTGATCCGAAGGTGATTTTTCTCCTTTTTGATGTTGACTTCCCACAGAGACCCAAGACAACAGTTAATAAAAAGACAATCTGTTTATCTGTTTTAATGCTGTGAAGCCTGTACAAGGAAAAGATTCTCCTCACATGAGATCTGGGACTCCCTCTGACATAACAATGTTGTGGTGTTTTGATCAAGCCAACACTGTGCACAGTACGTGTATGGCAGAATTTTAAATCTGAAAATAAGACAGGCAGTGACTGTCGCTGATGTATTCATTGCTGTCACTTCCTTCTCATTACAGAGAAATACCAGTGTTCAAAACTCCTCATTATTTTACTGGAAAAGACAACTTATTTTATCTCCTGTCACTGTTGCAATAGTTGGGTCTGCTTGGTAGTGAGCATACCAACTAATTCTTCTCTCTCTCTCATCAGAAGTGCAATCAATTAGGTGAGCTTTAATTTAGAAGCATTCTCAGTCGTTGCTTGTTTATTCAGCTAGGTACATGGAACAGTTCCTCCATAAAAGCCTAGAAAACTTGGTACTTTTTAAATATGGTCTAACTTTAGCAACCCGAATTTTACCATTGCTTAATAATTATTGTTACCATCTACATATTATTAATATGAAATACTGTATAGTAATTATTACATTTTATGGACTTTTAAAAAATCAGGCTATCAGTTGGATATCATATTAATCAGATTTGATATTCCTTCTCTCTCCTCAGCCCTAATATTCACTTACTGTACATAACTGTTCTCAGTATTCTGGGAATTGTAGTTCAGATGACCTCAGTTAAAACATGGGCAGCTAGAGTGGCTAAATTCCCTTTGCTTTTCCTTTCATTGTAAGTGTTTTAAAGATGAGCTTTTACTGAACCAAACTGCACGAAGCATTTTAAATGCCATGGAAGCTTTTAATATTTTCACTTACTCAGTACAAGTTATCGGATTCAAATTAACAGTTGTAAAAACCGAATCTCCATAACGCACCTTCTCAGGAAATTGCTGAAGCAGGCCCATCAGCAATGGCTAGAGCAGTAAAGTAAGAAGAGATTTCAACTTTCATGCAAAAGCTTTCAGGTTCTAAAAATCTTTAGTTAATATTACTTCTCCATGGGTGAGGTTCACAAAAGGATTTACATGCCTAACTCCGTTAGGTGACCAAATATGAATCCCACTTTGTGAATCCCACTCTGTGTGCTTTTGAGCTGCCTAGTTCCTTGATTGTTGGGTCCAGAAGCCAAACTTCACAACATTCACCAGCTGAAATAGATAATTATTAAGGGGTCAGCCTTGCCATTTAGGCATATGCATTGTGGCAGGTACAGAAGGAGTGGAGCTGCTGCTATACATCTTTAGATGATGTAGAATACCTCACACCCAGACACCAGAGGATTGATAAACCTGGATGATTGTCCATTCAAATGGAGCAGCCTTGGATGAAGAGATGTCTGCTGCCCGTGGAAAACCAGTTTTTCAAATCTGAACTCTAAGGGGCTAGTAACTAAGCCACAGATCACTTCGTAATCGCCTGGGAGGGGATTTTGATCACCTACTGAGGCTAATCAGGGAGTCATCTGACAAAGGGGACAGACGGTTATAAAAGAAAGGAAATTTCCCTACCCACTTTGAAGGGAAAGGGTAACAAAAAGAGTTAAACTGGTTGTCTGTAAGGCCCTGGATGAGAAGCTCTGGGCAGGAGGGTAAGGAATAGAGAAAGGATCCTGAATACCCCAGAGGAGCCTGTCCTAAGCCCAAAGAACTCTCTTGAACAGAAAGGAAACTGAGATAGGGTAATGCATATAGTTGTTTGTTTTTTTGTCTAGATCTGTGTATCTTCTGTGCTATCTAAGTAGAATAATTTGTTTTAGAATCTTCTGTGGGGTCTATCTGTGTGTCTGTTTGTTTCCCCATCTTGTGCCCCTAGAGGGCTGAATTGAAAACACAGAGTACTCCAACTCCTTGAGTTCTAGGGGAGGATGTGCTTAAGCTACAGGGCTTTCTCGGGTTCTTCTGTTGAAGTAGTTTCACTTTGTAGAAATATTCCTCAGAATAGGGACCAGAACCTGGGTGCCCCCCTTCCAGGGTAGTGCCTGAACCACTAGATTACAGAGTCACTCACTCTCTTGTCCAAGGAATATTTAATTATTGACACAAAGTGGAACTGATTCAATAGAAGAGACTATGATAGCTCCACCTCAGCGTAGCTAATTTCTGGGTGGTTAAGGCACTCGTATGGGATGGGGGGAGATGAGTTCCACACCTTGTTCCAGAGTGGGGATTCAAATCTGGGGCTCCCATATCCCAGATGAGTGCCCTAATCACCATGTTACTGGGTATAAGGGCACCATCTCCTCCTTCTCTATTTTGTGAATGGTGCCTAGGCCCCTTGTGAATCTAACGCTTTATTTCTATTGTTTGTACATCTCTGCCACAGATGAAACCTTTGAAGGGCCCTCTGTCATGGGGTGAATTTCACTCCTAAGGAATAGTCTTTTATTTTAGACTTCAGCCTCAGTCAATAATTTAAGTATAAGTGTTTAATATGAAATTTAAACAAAAGGTTTTGGTTTTGCTATAACTGGCTGTTAATTTATTTTGTTTTTTTTACCTGTGTCACCAAGGGGAAAAAGTCATTTATATTACTTTGATCTCCACACAATATTTTAGGAGTTTTTTTTCTTAAAAGGAAGTTGCTAGTTATCTCGAAAGGGCATTGCTCATCTTCCTAGCACAATGTTAGAAATTCTTGATAGAAATGTGTCTTTTACAAATAAGATGCTGTAATCCACACACAATCATCTGGATAAGGCATCTGTAGTTCTCTGTAGAAGGATTTGTGATTTCTGTTTTCTAAATGCAATTCTGAGACAAGTCATCTCACATGTTCAAAAATGCCAAGTCAGGAAAAATAAGAGTAGCTATCTATATGAAGCCATGCTAGATGAGTGTTGTTGGAGGAGCTAAGCAAAGCAGAATTAGGATTAACTTCTCCTTCTAGGGCCAGATTCTGCCTTTTACTGTATGAAATTGCAAAGCTATAATTGTTAGCACAATCTAGCTCCTTGAACCACATCCAAAGCACATTAAAGCCAAAGGGAGTCTTTCCCTCAATGAGCTTTGAACCAGGACCCTAGAGAATATTACTCACACACAATAGCTCTGAACTGGTTATAGGGACCAGCATGGTCCTGTGTGTGTCATTCTTAGCCTGGGCTTTTAAATGGTTAATCTTTTGCTAACGAGGGTCCTGCATCTGCTCCAACTGAAGTCAATGACCATGAAGTAGCTCTGTTTCCTTTCTGCAGCCTGCGATGGATTAATTTCCCTATCTCCCATGGAGCCTCCCCACCCATTGCCCATATGCCAAACCAATATTCATGCTGACCGTGTCAAGAGGCAGGAAGATTTTTGTCCCCATATGCAGAGTGAAGCTTCAGTTTAAGGGTGGTGAAAGTCTATTCAAACAGTTCAGGATCCCCCTTAACTGTATTTATCCAAACTTCATCTAAGATGGTCCCACTGTATATTAGTAATGTTAGTGTTCGTGGGTTTTTTTTTGTTTTTTGTTTTTACCTTGGTGTTGAAACATTAACAACACATCAAGCTCTTGGGCTAGGCTATGACAAGGTCAGTTATTCTTAGACAAATGCTGTCCTGATCTTATGGAAATTTTCAAGTTTTCAGAGGGCACATGGTTTTTATAGGGACTGTATTTCCCCATGTAGCACAGGACATTTCTATGCCTCTGTGAGTGAGTGTCATTTTACATTAGTGCAAAACTACATGTGTTTTTTTCTTTTATGTCACTTTAGCACAGACCTTTTTCCGCTGCTGTGGAAGAAAAGCAAGGTCATAATTCCATTATTGAGAGAGCTTTGTAGAAGTTTCGTTTAGTGCTGACTGAAAACGCTGGGGGGGAAAAGGCAGAAATATGAGAAACTAACGCTATTCAAATTACATCAACTAGGGCTATGAGAATGTTGCCATCAGGTGAGACAGAAAAGGGATTTTGGGAGTAAAACTTCATCTCAAGAAGTGCAAATAGAGTTGATTTTTAGCAAATGAAATAAAACGTGTCAGCTGATTTTAAAATCTTTCATGGACTTTCTGTAATTCCCATGTTACCAATAAGGTGATTCCTTATTCCTAATAAGGGGCAAATTTAGTGATGGTGAGTATAAATTGCAAGGCAGTTTTCATGAAAATATGGCACCTAATTCAACACTGAATTACCCCTGCTGTAACTTCATTGATTTCATGGTATTGGAGTACTTAATTTACTAAAGATGAGAGCCACTCAAGGCAAAATAACAAATTATTGTTCCACAATAGACTATAAAATTCTGTTGACAAAGATAAAAACTTTAAACATTTTTGTCTGGGTAGGACAGTAATTGTAGACAATTTGTCTAGAGAGTGCCTCTTTGAATACTTTAAGCCCAGCAGTTCACCCTTAACAATTGCAATCTGATTTTAGAGTCTTGAATCTTAAGGGTGAAGAAACCCCATAAATGAATTGCAGTGAGTTGTATGGAACTAGCTCAAACTCATAGTTCCTGTTATGTCATATGCTACTTGAAATTCTCCTTTTGTGACTTATGATATCACTGGTATCCCTCAACATCTATGCATCTTTTTACATATTGAGCCAGTAAATCCTAGCCATTTCGTGACAGCGGTTATTTCCACAACTGTGAGGTCAACAGAAGATTTTACTGCGGTGGGGGGAACCAGAGGGGAAAATCCTTTTTCAAAAGCGAAACCTCTGATTAGCAGCAGATTCCCATAGTGATTACCTATGGCAGGGCTGTCTATACCCTTTTTTTTTTTAAAAGCTCAATCAGGATTTGTAATTGTTTTTGCAATCTTGCTCCACACAGATAAGGAAAAAGTCCTCTTTTTTAAAAAAGTGAACTTTCCTGCCAACCACAGTTTCATGGTGTTATCCATGGCTGTGTTGGCTTTGTCTTAAAGAAGCTGAATACAAAGATTGCTTGGCTCATCATTACACTTATTAATAAAAGCTACAGATTGCATATTTTGCTAGTGCTCACTCTTGGCATCTTGCCTCACATCCAGGTGCTCTGAAAAGAAATGCAATATAAAGTGATAGAATTGTGGTGAGATAAATATCAATAATGTGTATTCTAACTCTTTTCAAGCTTGTTTTAGTGAATTTCAGGGTCAATGCCCACGGAAGTTGATGGAAACCTTTACTTCAGTGAGCTTTGGATCAAGCCCTTGATATTCATGAAAAGTCCTGGGTGGACCTCTTTATAGACTGACACCCTCTATTTATCAATGGAACCGGTAAAACACAAGCTGTCAGTTCAAGCTTCTCAGCCCTGAGACTAAGGGTATGTCTACAAGCAGAAGCTGTGTATGGCCTAGCCAAGCTGAGCTAGCTTGAATCCAGCTACTGAAGGGAACCACAGTAGTGAAGACAGAGCAACAAGGGCTTCAGATCAGGCTTATGAGCCGAGTACGTACCAAGGGCATGTGCTGGTCTTGCACTACCTGTTTTGAAGCCCATGCCGCACGGTCTGTGCGGCCATTACCTGTGCTAGCTGGATTCAAGCTAGCTCTGGTGGGTCGGCCCATGCACCGCTTTTGACTGTGAGACGTGCCCTGAGAGGAATCCCACCTATAGTGATGGGAGAGTAGTTCATTCTCTATGCTTATTCATTCCTTGGTCTCTGTGATGAGACTGCTAGCAAGGGAAACAGTAGAGCCAGCTGTGATGGTGAGTTTGTGGAGACATCCATGGGGAACTGAACCCATCAGCTCCCTCCTATCTCCTTTAATATAGGGCCTTAGAGCTGTCAGATGGTAATAGATTTTGATCACTCGCAACCTAATGTATTGGATTGTCTTAGACAACACACTACAGACATTTAAAGCATATTTGGATTCTAAAACCTTTGCTGTTAGGAAAATGTCAGTGCCTGTAATACAGTATATATGTTGTTTGCACCCTGAGCGTTCTGTAAATGTCATACTAGTAAGAAAGAGAGATCAGCTGCTTATAAATGATAGGTTGTTGGGAGCAGGAAGAAGGGGATTGTTTTAAATACAGAATCAATAGCAGGCATGAAAATCTTCTCCAGAATATAGATAAAAAGAGAACCTAGGGTAAATGAGAAGTCTCCCTTCTTTCAGAATACACTGCAGCTAGGCAGTAGTGGGTTTATCATTGTGGAGTCCTCTGGATTATTCCATCAAAATGCTTCACAGGAGGTAAAGCTGCTACTGACTTACACTTTCCCAGCTCTAATGAATGTGACCTTATGAAATCCCTGTAGGATAGTGCAACTTTCCCATTTTACAGATGGGGAGACTGGAGTGCACACACAGATGAAATAACTTGCATGAGGTCACACAGGAAGTATTTGGCAGATCCTGGAATGGAAAACAGGTCTCTTGAGTCTCAAGCATGGGCCTCAGCCACAAGATGTCCCTTCCCTCTCACTAACTAGACCTCACTCTGTGAGTTCATCACACTGGCTAGGCCAAATAGGGAAGCATTCATTGTTTTGAAGCTAAAAATGCCAACCTTATCTGGATGTGTTATTTCTATGTTGCAACACATCACATGTGATTATCAAAACCATTGATCAAAATTCATCTCAGCCTTTGTGGTCAAAAACTTGATAAACTAAACTTTATCACTATTGGAGACAGTGATCTTTTCTTCCAAAATCTAATTCAGGTAGTTCACTGAAGCTATAAAAACTATTGATCAGAGGGTGTGAATTTCTTGCACATCTCTGATGATGTAGAATGAATTTATGAACTGAAGCACATGGTGAATCAATCACAAATTCATTGTTTCTCAGATCTTAATGTTCACAATATTGCTTTGAATAGCTTAGAAATTACTAATGTGAGGACGATTTGGTCTGTCTTTTATATTTTGAAAGATGTCTGGGAAGCCCATTAGCTATAACCTATTAAAAGTTTTCTTGTAATACTCACTGTTCAGTTTTGGTGTTACAAAGTTTGCTCTGTACTTAGAGGAAGCTCAGTTGTCTAATTTTCATTCTACCAGAGGCTGACCCATTCCAAGCTGAGTCCAGGTGGCCAGTGGGTGTTCCATTACAAATATCTATAGACATAAGTGGATTGTTTCTGTAGGATCAAGACATGTATTTGGGAACACATTGATCCTCCACGCTTTCCTTATAAAAAGCCCACTGTATTCTGCAATGACATTTAAACTACGTTAAAAGAACACAGTTGTGAAGTCGAGCATTCACAATTTCAGAAATTCACATTTAAGGTCACCAACATCGAACAAGTCTCTATTGCCCATGTGTGAAGTGAGGGTTTTTTTAAGGCTCATTACTTGACACTTTTACAGAAGGTTTATAGAGCTGAGGTTGAAGGAAGCAGAGCATGAGACTAGCCACGACTGAGGTTGGAAGATACAATTTTGAGGGATTTAAGGAGGCTAAATCCTCTCATCCTGACTGTTGACTAAGGAAACACTTGCAAAGGACCTTTCAAGATGGAAATCCATTGTACATGCCACTATGACAACAACAAAGCCATATGAAGCTGCTGTTGCGTAACTTGACCGATTAAGGCAGTTTTTCATGGGAACAGTAAAAGGCACACCCTTGAGAGCACCCCTTTTCCAAATTTTAAGTCCTGGCTCTGAAGGATATAGGTGTAAGAGCTTCTTAAAATGAACAAAACCCCAAAGCTTTACAACCAATTTAACATAAGCCAAACATAATTTTCCTTAATCTTGTTTCCAGAAATGGCTGAACAATTTTTGCTGAAAATTTCCAAACATCAAACAACTGAGCATCTGGAAAACATCCAATTTGGAAAATTTCAGCCTGAATGGTTAGAATCTGACTTAGTTATAAGCAACTAAAAACTGGGTCTTACAATGGGACGTGCCAGGCAACCTTAATTAAAGGTATCACTACCTGTCTTGCCAAAAATAGTGGTCCAATGCACTGTACTAACACTACTATAAGCAATGTGTTTTGAACCATTACAGTATATAATCTTTTATAAAGGGTCTGATCAGGCTCTGCATTATAACATTCTCTGTAATTAGTTGCCAAGAGATGGTGTTAGACAAAGGGGGTAATGTGTTCCCATATCATGTTAAGTCATTGTTTTTCTCATGCAATGTGTTAACAAATCTAAATATTTTTGCAAGGATTTTTTCAGAAAATTTAGAGTCAGATTATATCCTCTTAGTCCCAGTGGGGAGCAATTATTCACATAAATAGTTCCATTGACTTCAATAGTGCTATGTAAGTGGGAAAGTGCTCAGCAGCATGAGTAAAGGGTTCACAATCTCTCCTATAGACTATAAGGAGTTTGAACAGCTAAGACAATTGAGAACAGTTAGTTAAGATTAAACATGCAAATTCTAACAGGCCATACTTGGACCTTGACAATTGTGGAGTAAATTCTGGGTTTTTCAATCCGTTTTATGTAGAAGCACAGATGTGGAATGACCATTCCATTTCACAGTGGTACCAACCAGTTCTTTACTCATGAGACTAGCGCAGGATGCAATCTATTTCCGATGAAAACTGATGACCAGTCTGACAATTAAGGAAGCTTCTGAAACTGTGCAATTACGTAACAGCCCCAAATGTCCTATATCACAGCCTGACACTTTTCAGCCAGAGCTGGAAGGGTTCTCTAAACCTAAGCCTGCCTTTGGGATCTGGAAATATTTATCAGTCCCTACCACATAAACGCTCCGAAGGATTTTCAGCACCGGGGATAGTTCCCGTGCTTAGTGACAGTGAAGCTTTCCCTTTGTACAACTGCCAAACCACTAATCTTTCCCACATAGGTTAGGGAAGCAGTAACAGCAAACCTTGACAGCATATTTTGTAGCTTGTAGCTAGCAGAGGAAATTAACAACCCTTCTTCCAGTATTCAGCTACCTCTAACTGTTGAATTCCTAATGGACCATAGGATTTACAAAGTGGCACAATGTTAATAGCTACACAATACAAATCCACTGTGTGTTTTTGTACACTATAAATGATTGGAAAGATTCTCTATTTGTAATTTCTATCCTCTATCCACCACACTCCTAGATTAAATTATCAAATTTAATTTGCTACATTTCTTCTTGAGTAAGTGCAAACCTGTAGGATCAACACTTTCAATACAGTTGTAATATGCTTCACTTATGGGTGCATCCTGAGTTTGTTAAACTGAATATCTGGAATATGCACACAGATGCACATTCTATTGCAGTGGTTCTCAGCCTTTTAACTAAAATCTTGGCAATAGCAACCTGTTCCCCCACCTCCACTAAATCCCTCATGCCTCTTCTCCTTTAGTCAGTGATCTCCTCGCAATGTTACTTTAATGATGAATTCAGTCCTACCTATGTTGATCTCCAGTGCTATTTGGTCACTTATCTATCCTGCAACTTATAACTGTAATATCCACATACCACTTCCTGTTTCAAATTCAAATGTGTGTGCTCCAATGTGCAACATAACTTATACAGTTTTATAACTTCAATTATCTGCCATGCTCAAAGATTCTCAGTGCTGAACTAGAATACATACAATTGAATGTCTTTTGGGTCCAAGTATTGCCAGTAAAGGGTTAATGATTTTGAAATTTAAGGAGTCATAATTAGCCTTCAGATTTGACTCTCCATTACAATGATTAGCAGGGAGTTGACATGTCCTATAAATCTATTGTTTCAGACTGAAGTATCACAAAGGTAACAGCCTTGACAATGTAAAGCTATCTTCACAACTAAAGAGGTCTCAAACTTCATTTGTTTTAAGTGAAAGATTAGATTCTGGACAACACCGCAAAATCTGAAAGAAATCCTTAAATCCTCAGAATTTACAGTTGTTGTGGGGGAAGAGGTGTGGGTTTTTTTTTCCAGGTTTCATGGATTTCCATTAGGCTATGTCTACACTGGCACTTCGGTCAGTACAAAATATGTTCCTTAGGGGTGTGAAAAACACACTTACATCTACAGAAGCCATGGGGTGGACAGCACTATGTTGGTGGGAGACCGCTCTCTTGCTGACATAGCTACTGCTGCTATGGGGGTGGTTTAATTATGTTGATGGGAGAGCTCTCTCCTGTTGGCATAGAGCAGCTACATGAGGGATCTTACAGTTGCACAGCTGCATTAGTATAGCTGTGCTGCTGTAAGCTCGCTAGTGTAGCCATCTTAGAACATGACTCAGATAATGCATAAAAAATTAAAATAAGAGCCCTTTTTTGTCTGATACCTGCTGTCATATAGGGCAGTGACTCAAGTGCCCATTTCAAATTTTATTGCAGCTGGAAGATGCATTATAGGGCATTGCTTATATATATAATCTGTATATGAAGCTGCAAATAAACTTCCTTGCAAATCTCTAAATGATGCTACTTTATGACAGTTTGGAATACCTCATAAATGCTTTTTATTAAGTGTGCTTAATTTAAAAAAAAATCTCTAAATTGTAGAACATGTAAACATGTTTGAATATTTATACCTTCTGCTTTCTAAATACTGAACTGGAGGCAGAAATGGCCAAGAAAAAAGACATTCCCTGATGGTATTCATGCTCAAAGAGGGGAGATATGACAGAGTGCTGGAAGCTAACAGGTGAGCCAGCACACTGATCACAAAGGCACCAATCAGTTCCCCTGGAGAAGGCAGAGGGGATATGCAGCTAATTAGCTGATGAGGCTCAGAGCACAAATGAACCAATTAGCCATCAACTGAGGGTTATAAAAGAAGACACAGGAATGCTGTGAGTGAGGAGGACTTGGGCTAACTGAGTCCAGTGTGTGCTGGGATCTGGCCCTGTGCTAAAGGGTAAGAAACACTGTAAGTACTTTGTACAAGACTGTTGGTGATGGGAATGTAAAAGTCAAATGACATTGCCACTTACTGGACAGAGACTGAAAGGTGTCTGGGGTAGCAAAGGATGAGGCTGTAGTGTACCCCATTACAAGTGATTTTAAAGATCCCAAAAAACCTGGGGTGGACTGCTCCCTCTGGGAACAGGACAACTTTATGCAATGCACTATCTGATTACTGATGTAATTTATGCAAAAATACAATTAGTGTGCAGGTAAGACTTGGTTCTGCAGTTATAACTCTCTTGACCCCTCTGGGCTACCTTCAGAAGAATGATGATTACATTCATTCCTACTATATTGCAGTTTTACCATGTACCATAGGCAGTTCTATAAAGAAGCAATAACACAAACACACAACAGTGTATTGTTATACCAAATAGTGCCTGGTTCAACTCTTATTTAAATCAATGGGAGGCTTTCCACTGTCTTCATTGGAAGTAGAATCAAATCCAGACTGCACTGCATGATTAGATTATAGCTAGTTATATGGACCATAGCACCTTCAAAATAGTTATGGATTTATCCTCACAACATTCCTGTGAGGTTAGCTGGATTTAAATCTGACTTTACAGCAGATTCCTTGTGTAACACTGGCAAAATCAGTTAATCTTTTTTATGACTTTATTTATTTGGAAGCTGAGGCAAAGAGTAATTAACCAACTTGTTCCAGGACACACTGGAAACTTCTAGCAGAACTAGGAACGAAACCCACATATCCTGAGTCCCAGGCCAGCACCTTTGGACCACATGTTCATCCTTCCTTCCAAATAACTATGAATATAAGGCTTATTAAGCAATAACCATGAAGTGAGAGTGTATAATAACACCCATCATAAAGTGGGTTATTGCTTATAATTAACCACTGTAACACTTAAAGAGTTTTTAATTTAAAAAGAATAAAGTTTCCCTATTGGAAAAACTACTAGTTGAAGCCTTATTAAAAATAAGGTGTTCCACGTTGCTACATCAAAGCAATTAGATGAAAAAGATTTTCCAAAAATTGCCAATTTTTTTTAAATTGGCTCTTGTGGATCTCAGCATATACTCAGCACCTACTTTTTCAAACAATGACCTCATTTTTACATCCACAGTTATTGACAGGTGCAATTTAGGTAACCTCAGATGGCTACAGTAGCAATCAGATACTTGGACATCAATATATTGTCTACCAAAATGGAGACCTGGTGAGGGTAGGGTTCAGAATTTAATCCTAAATCTAAACAAGTATCTGTTCTAGGATCCCTTCTATGGTGTTCTACAGCTATGTTTTACCCCTCTCCCATCCAACTGGTCTTATAGATGGGTTTGTTTCCTGCTCTACATATCTATTTTAAACCTTTCTAGAACTCTCTTAGCAACTACAGGCCACATTTATTCTTGGTGTAATTGTATTGACTCAGTGGAATTGCAATGAGGGAAATTGGCCCAATGTGTTTAAATACAGTGATATCTAGGAAACTATTATCCCAGTGGGGCCTACTAGTAGCTCTTGGCTGCTACTTGGGGCCTTTCCAATCATGTTGCTGTGGATCTTACTTGGCAATGTAAAAAATCCTACAACAAAAATACCTTTTTAAAAATTACAATATTTCTAGTAAGGAGAAGGTTATTGGTACTAATGGAATAAATGAAGAGGGCAAGAGAATACAGTACTATGATTATATGGAGATCAAAAGAAACAATGGATCTAGAAATTGTAAGTTCTGAAGAACATAACACTAGCAACAATAAGCAATAACCCCAAAATTTGTAGGGGAATAATGGCAACATAATAGTTATATTTTCATTTAAACTAATTGGATGGTATTTAAGATAAGGTGTGTGTTTGTGCATATACCCTCACCCCCAGCATATGTGGCAGTCGGTCACACATATACTAGTATTTGGCAGAATGATAAATTCTGGAAATTGCAACATCAGAATTTTTTACTTCGGTGATAGTGAGGGGGGCGGATGTTTGGAGGCTGCATTGTAAGGTCTGAAAAACGCTGATTCTACTGTATCTGATTGCTGGAAATGGTCTTCTAATTGTTTTATTATGCTAAAGAATAACTTTCCATCTCATGCTGGGTTATTTCTAATCCTGTAAGAATAATATAAAAGTTTGTAAAGTAACAGCAAACTTCTATAAAGGTTAGAAAAATTATACGTTTTGAAAGTTTGAAAAAGCTGATGTGCATACTCAATTGATATCTCTATCACATGTAGTAATGCTTGAAATTCATCCTCTGAAGCTTGAAAAATCTCGGTTTGAAATTGAATGGGCAATATTGCTTTGTTGGAGGTCTAAAACCTGATGCCCAGGGGATGTTTATCCTCATCACACAAATCAGCATAGCTGTTAACTTTTGATCGGGAGGAATGCTGAGTGTCAACAATGAGTTACACGTCCTATACAGTGGTGCGTCCACAGTATCTGTGTGTGCTATGACTTGCTCTGTTACTTGTCCGTGTTTTATGTGGTCAAAGATTCAATAAACTGTATAGAAATCGTTCTTTTCATTAAAAGGTGGAAAACTGAATCTCTCTCTCCCCCTCACCAAGCGTAACTCACTAACCATACAATTACATAAGTGCATGGCCCATGAAGACTTCAATGTGTATTATACTATTGATTAAACACTTCCCATGATGTATGGTAGTCCTCATAATCGTGTTTAAAATGCAGTGGTGTGGCACGGCTTGTGCTAAGCCATCCACTGTGGATATGTACTGGAGCAGGCTTGCACCATAGATTGGAGATCTTGTTTCTAGTCCTACCTCTGCAACTGAGGTCTGGTGTAATATTGGGTAAGCCACTTGAGCCCTCATTTATAACATGTGGAATTAATACTTAACTATCTTTGTACAGGGCTTTAAGCTCCATTGATCAGCAGTGCTCTGTAATACAAAGTGTAAGTACTGGCATACTAAAGGTTTTACTTTGTCTATTTTTTACTTTAATGAAATCTATGGAGTAAATTCCAATCTTGATGTATGATTGCACATGTAAATCACTACCCCAGTTAAGCATACACATTTTAGGCCTATGTTTAGTTCTCTAGTTCATAGCTTGTGATAGATGCCGGATTAACACTGGAGACTGAAGTCTTATTTATGCTTCAAGCAAGAATAGTAATGGCAGTGGCAATATAAACAATCCCATACTGCCAATATGCCTCAATCCTCACTGAGGGACTATTTCTAATTCATTCTCCATGCCCAGCTAATGCTTGGCTTCCATAATGAGACTGACAACAAGGGTGCCCACTGTGATGATGATTTTTGTATTGCAGACACCTGTCTGCTATGAACCGACCTAGACACCAACTCATTTCACATAGTCATTCATTGCCATTTGATTGTCTATCAGTCATTACTATCTTGGCCCTCTTTTGAATCAGCCACCTAGATGCTTTCTTGTAATGAAGCAAACAGCCTTGCACATGCACTGTACATCATATTCCTTTCTGTCCCTGCTGTTAGTGATGCTGTTTAATTTATCCCAGCAATTTTTTAAGTTATGATTTAAAATAAATTGAGTTTCTCGCTTTTTAAGGATTAAGCATTTAACAGGACATTTTAAGTCAAATTAGGATCAGGCCAGGAGTGTCACTTCATGTAGATATGTAAAACCCAAGCAGTCATTGCAAAATCTGTTCAGTGAAAACTAAACATTTGTAAATCTGTCCCTCAAAATCTGAAAGCCTGTAATGTCCTATTTTATCCAGTAAGAACATGAAAGTCTACGTACAATGGAAACCATCTTTTAGCACTCATAATATAACAAATTGGACAATGATCACACATGAAACAGAATAGATAGTACCCTGGGAATATATCTAACAGATTGTAAAAGGTGATGCTGTTTACTGATTTTTCCAAAGAAATTCTGTTTTGGAAGTGACAGATGCAGCCTCTGCAGGGGAGGGTGCTGGCTTCTCAGTCAAATGCCGGCTCTGAGGTTCCCGAAGAGGATTAGAATGAAACCACAACAATCCCATGTTTAAGTGCAAGATGCTAAGAAATGTTAGACCTTGGATAGTATTCATCTTAGATCTTTTTGCAGTGTTAGTTATCTTTTTGTTTTCTCAGATGCACTCAATCCACTTCATTATTTAAAATGACCTTTGGAATAATGCCCTACGTATTGTTACAGGCAAGTCTGCATGCATTTTATCTCATTATCAAACTTTTATGAAATAGCAATTATGTATATGTTTCATGCAGAGGGAACACTTAAATTGCTGGGTTATAAATTTTCCAAATAATATTTCACTTTCTCTCCAAATGACAGACTAGGAAACTGATAGTGTGGGCATAGCTAAACTTTGAAAGGAAATTAGAGAACAGCTTACTAAAGCTTACTCCCCCCCCCCCCCCCCCCCCCAGCAAATTAAATTTTCATTGAGGTTATTTTCTAGGTGAGGAGAACCTAAAAATGTAGAATTCATAAACCCTAAGGGATGACCTAATTCATTTGTAAATCCACTCCATTTAAAATGATTAAATGCCTACCAAAGTACTAGCGGCTTCAACATTACATTTCCCAGCTTGTACTTAGACTTCATATTTTTTTCTCCCCATCTTCTTTAATAATTAGCAGGAGATTTTATGGGCCTTTTAATAAAAATATATTTGGGTTACTATGATGGGAATGTGGCATTCCTGCTGCTGAAGAATACCAAATGTACTATGCCATATCAATGATGCATGAATCCTCCTTCTCCCTTATATAAGTGGGTGCCTGACTGGAAAAGCGGGTTGGACTATAGAAGGATGCTGAGCCACTTGATAAAATGTGAGCTTAACTCTGACATATATTTGGATTTGGTTACAGAGAAAGGCAATCACTTTTCATAAAATTAGTTCCCAATATGATTGCAACTTGTCAATGGTAATTGTTGGCTCATAAGTTTTATTCCACTGTTTAAAAAAAATATGCAATGATCTTGTATATTGTCACATGTCAGCTCCATTACTACCACATATGATGAAGAGTCTATATGTCCAACAGGATATACAACAAGGTGAACTCCTGTATATTTTACTGTATTTAAAGGAAAAAAGTATTATAGGAAATTGATAGATTATGGGGGGAAAAATGAAGACTCAGTAGGCTGACCTGAATGTCAAAACAACAGACATGGTGGGTGAGGTAATATCTTTTACTGGACCAACTTCTGTTGGTGGAAGAGACAAGCTTATGAACTTCACAGAGCTCTTATTCAGGTCTGGACAGATTAAGCATGAGAGGCTAACATGTTGCAGGAGACCACTTAAAATGAAGTGGGCAATTGACACCTCTGCTGTCATAGGACAAAGGAGGATTAGTAGGTTATAAAATCTTGTAATAAGACATAAAATTAGTGTCTCTGAGCCTGTGATTTTTAGTGTCTAGCAGAGTTATGAATTCAGTTTCCCAGGTTCATCTCTTGAAAATGTTGTGCATAGGTTTCCTTTGAGGCTGAAGACTGAGGTCCGATAAGGAGTGATTCCTTGAGGAAAGTGTTCATCCAGAGGTGATAGGTTTTTGTCTTTATGTTTGTGACTTCATTCAAGAGTGTAGTGCTTAACTGGCTTCACCATTTGTTGCACTGGATGCAGTATACGGTATTTTGTGATAGGCATGCGTAGGCTCCATGAGTCTTGGGAGGTATGTCTGTGGGCATAGGGGCTGATTTCCCCTCTTTCCTGTGGGTGCTCGACCCGCCCCCCATCTGCCATTGGCCCTGCCCCCACTCCACCCTTTCTATGAGGCCCTGCCCTGCCTCTTCCCACCCCCATTTCAGCTCCTTCCCCAAATCTCTGGCCCAGCCCTGCCTCTTCCACACCTCCTCCCCTGAGTGCACCATGTTCCCATTCCTCCTCCCCCCTCCCTCCTGGAGCATGGTAACACTGTCAAGCAGCTGGGTGGGAAACGCTGGGAGGTAGGCAGAGGAGCGGAGATGCGGTGCACTCAGGGGAGGGAGAAGAGGTGGTGGGGGGTGAGGGGAGCTTGGCTGCCAGTGGGTGCAGAGCACCCACTAATTTTTCCCTGTGGGTGCTCCAGCCCCAGAGCACCCATAGAGTCAGCGCCTATGTCTGTGGGAGGAATATTCAGAGTCTCATGACTCTTTGAGCTGTTGGGTCCTGGTTTGTGTGGAGCTTGGTTCTGATGAGTTTAGCAAGGTTTGGGGGTTATTGGTCCAAGAAAAAACATTGCCTCACTCAGCTTGTCTCTTATCCAGGGCCCAACACAGCTACAACAATACTGCAAAACAACTGAATGTCAAAGACCACTTTAATCTGTGCCTGTTGACCTGACCTAGGTTGATGAGATGAAGGACACCACATTCCAGTTATCAGTGCTTTGTAAATTTTGCTTGTCCTGAGTCTGCTCCTAAAGAACCTATGAAACAGAGAGGTCTGATTTCCCTCCTGGAAGGCAGCTATTACTTGTATGACAGTAACACCTAGACAATGCACATACACACAGTCCTTGGCCTGAGGTGCTTACTGTCAAAAAAGACCATCCAGACTCTAAGAAACAGAGCATTCCTATGTAACAGATGGGGAACTGAGTGATTAAGGGCCAGATTTTTTTAAAGGTATTTAGGCATTGATTTCAATGGGCATCAAGCACCCAAATACCTTCAAAAATCTCTCTAAATGTCTTGCTGTACATAATACAGGATGTTTGTGGTAGAGGCAGGAATGTAACCCACCTCTCTTGCTTGCCAATCTACTACTTCAACCACTCATTTCTCTCCCTCCCATTGTAGTAATCAGTTAGTTTTAAGCCACATCCACCTTGAAACTTCACAATGAACCAAATAAAAACTTGTGTCTATCACATGCTGAAAGATCTTTTAATGGATTATATATGATGCTTTTATAATTTCTTCCACTTGATGCCCTTTGGGGAGATGCAGCAAAAGATCAGTATTTTATTAGTGTTAATACTCACATTTTTCCTGTTACAACTGCTGTCAGCATTATAGGCTTTAGTTTGCAAGGGTTTATAACCTAGATATAAAAATTCAACTTCACTGAAACTTTGCACAGAAGCTTTCACACCAGGAATGAATTTTAGAAATCTGAATATTTCATTTTGTCAATTTACAAAAACAAAACCCTCAAACAAAAGAAGGGAGGAGTTTGAGTGTATTCTCCTGTTATCCAAATGAGATAGGAGACAGTCATTGTATAACCCTCTTTTTTTTTTTTTAGGGTTTTCATGCAATTTATCTAAGTCTGTAAATCTTCCTGAAACTGGTGCAATTCCACAACACTTCAAAAATTTTCATTGACAATTTTAGTGATTTTTTTTCTCCATGATCTGCATGTGGGTGAGAAAAAATCAAAAAGCTACCTTCACTCAAAGTCCCATTCCAGATTTTGTAAAAAGCTCCCTAAATAAGAGTTGTTGGTGTCACCCAAAAACCTAGTCTAAACCAGGAGATTCCTACTTCACTCCCTGGCCGAGACAGGAATAGACCTTAAACTGCTTTTTGGTTATGTAGTACTAAATATTTAGTAGTCAGGTAAATAATCATTTTGTAGCTGGAGAAATGGAGGGCTGGTGTTAAATTATTTGCCTAAGGTCAAACAACTGCTAGAGCCAAGATTAGGAGGGACCATCATCTGTCCTATTGCTAGGCCTATACCTAATCTACTAGACCACAATGCCTCCTGTGTAAGCCACTTAACCTTTCTGAGTATTAGGATTGTTATTTATCGATCTACTTGTGGTTGTGGACCTCTTATATCCAGTATATTTTTCACATTTTCTTTCGAATAACTATAATCACTCTCCTGTTACAACAAGGCAGAGAAATTGAGACAGGTTAATTGACTTGCCTAGAAAGCACTTCATTTTACAATCTGATAAATAGGATAATGATTTACCTTCTTAATATAACCAGATAAGGGCCCTGTGTGAAGGGGTTTCTATCCTGTTAAGGGACAGTCTGGACCTAACAGTCTGGGTGCAGTCAAGGATTCATGCTAAGCTCTGGGGCTGGACTATATAAATACAAAGGAAATTGAACAGAGGGAAAGATTAGAAGTCATACATGTAGGATTCAGGTCACTAGTCTGATCTGTATTCTAATATATATATTTCTAGCTTAGGCCTCAGACTAAGAGCCACATAACCCAGTTCATAAGGCCCTTATCTCAGAGCAACCAAACTCAGCATAAAAGTTTTATATAAAATTTTTTTAACTATAAATCAACAGGAATCAATGTAATGTTAAATAGTATTTGAGCAGGGCTAGGTGAAACTGCTGAGAAAAGATTGAGAATTTACTTAAATGTTTCCACTATTTGATTTGATGCAATTCCACACTTCCCCCTCCGCTCCCCCATTATTTGTGTGTAAAATTTTACTATAAATTTGGTTGCTCTGACTCAAGGCTGAGGTAAGGGCCTTTTGAACTGTGTTAAACGGCTCTTGGCCTGATGCTTAAGGTAAAGGGAGAAAGCCAGCCACCCTGTAAAACTCCTTCCTAGAATATTAAGGAAACTTGGAGTTCTGACTGGTGTTGGAGTCCTTAAAGGGGGATATGTGGTTGTGTTTTTTGGCACTTCTCTTGGATTCTGTACACCTTCCTTCTGGAACTGCATCTGCACACATGCACCTTTACTCCTGCATGGAGTGACACTGAAGCTATGGGATCAGAGCCACTGTGTGCAGAAATGTGTATAAATGAAAAGCATTGTTGGAGACAACAGAAGGAGTAGAGCTTAGAACCTCTCTATCACTGTGTCTTTGCAGAACACCTCTTCCAGAAGCTTTCATAATTCACAAGTGCAACTTTTCAAGAAAAGGTGGCTTTCCCAGATTTTGGGACACTGTTGTAAATCACACACTTGAAATTCCAGAAACACACAAATAAGAGGGAGAAGAGTGTGAAATTAGTTAGTGAAAACATTTTAATAACTTCTCACAATCTTTTCCCACCAGTTTCACCTGGTCCTACTCAGAAATACTATTTTATAAATTAATTTAATTCCCATTAATTTGGTCACTTTTGCTGCTGTATCCAGCCCTTTTCCCCTGCACCTTTCCCCACCACCAAATAAAAAGCTTTTTTGCTTTTGAATTACAATAATAAATTGGCCCAGCTTTGCTAGAACATTTCAGGCTGGAAAAGCAACCGGGGAGAGATCTCTGATGGCCATCTGGACAGAGCTGCTCAGGTGTAAGCTAGGTGTACACTTAAAATGCTATGGGGCACAGCTGCAGCTACTGCCACTATAGTGCTTCTGTGTAGATGCTTACTACAGTAATGGGAGGGGCTGGAAATAGATACAAGGAAAATGCTCTCCCCCCCCAATTTTTTATAAACATTTTTTTTGACATTTTGACTTAATTTTTTTTAAGTGAAAATCTTTTTTTTTTTAATGGATTTTCCTCAATTGGTGCTTAATCTTAAAGCCATTTTGTTTGGTTGGAAAAAATGTTTTTCAACCTTCTGGTTGGAAGCACCACTGCCCTTGCTTCTTGCTGTTCTTTGGTGGGCCCCAGCTCCTTCAGTGCTTGGCCTGCCATGTGTGCAGGTTACCATGCTGTGCATTATGGAGTGTCTGAGAACATGCCCCATAATACAGAATAGTAAAATCCTACATTGAAACACAGGAGGCAATAGACAGAACCCAGGGCCAATCCCTGCTACCAGCTGACTAATTTCCCCATGTATCCTTGCCACACTCCTCTCCAGTAGCATCCTGGCCTCCAGGTGGTTCTGTGGATCTCCGTTCTTTTGGACCTTATGCTATATCTACACTAGAAATGCTACTGCTGCAGTGTAGATAAGTAATACAGTGACGGGGTTCTTCCATCACTCTAGTAAATCCCCTATCAGAGAAGCAGTAGATCGGTTGATGGAAGACCTAGTAGTGTCTACAATGGGGCTTAGGTTGATTCCCCCCGCCAGTATATTTCACAGGGTGTGACATTTTTTGTACCCCTGAGTGATGTAGTTAAGCCAACCTAACTTTGTAGACCAACCCTACAGTTCCACTCTTCAGGGAAATCTATGCTTAACAGGCCATTGGCTAGTGGTATCTACAGTGCCTTCACCTCTTGGATCCTCCAAGGAAGTTTTTCTGAAACTCAAACCTGCACTTGAAATTGAGACAAGATTCACACAAAAATTAATTGAAATTTAGCAAGTCTTTGGATGAACCTGTGCTGAGTTTCAAGTTCTTTTGTGGGGGGGGGATGAAATCAGGCTACTTTTGTATGCAACAAAGGCCTTTACATCTGAATTAGTTTTAAAACTGCCCATCTGTAACATGATTTTTCTGGTGGAAAATCTTGGGGCTTTTAAACATTTGGACCTACTACCCATCGCATATGGGGATAATGTCCTCATTACCTTACTCAAGAAGTAATCCCACAGACTCTTTTGGAATTAGTCATGTGAGTAAGACCAGAAATATTTAGCCCATGATGCCTTCTTATGAGCTTGAGAAATTGTAAGCTGGACAAGAGCTATACAAAACTTCTCCAATTCTGAAATTTTAGTTGTTTCAAGATCTTGGAAATTTGAAAGAAGAATTTAGATTTTTTTTAATGGAGTTGTTTGAAATGTTTCATATTTTGAAAAAGAGGTAGAATATGATAAACGGGTCTAGGTGGGATATTTGTGCTTTATTCAATTATTTTATCAGCAACTTTAAGGCTCTAAGTATTGTATGTGTTGACATAAAATCATAGAACTGGAAAGGACCTCGAGAGGTCATCTAGTTCAGTCCCCTGCACTCAAGGCAGGACTAAGTATTATCTAGATCATCCCTGACAGGTGTCTGTCCAACCTGCTCTTAAAAATCCCCAATGATGGAGATTCCACACCTCCCTAGGCAATTTATTTCAGTGCTTAACCACTCTGACAGTTAGGAAGTTTTTCCTAATGTCCAACCTAAACTGCCTTTGCTGCAATTTAAACCCATTGCTTCTTGTCCTATCCTCAGAGGCTGAGAAGAACAATTTTTCTCCCTTCTCCTTGTAACAACCTTTTATGTACTTGAAAACTGTTATGTCCCCTCTCAGTCTTCTCTTTTCCAGACTAAACAAACCCAATTATTTCAATCTTCCCTCATAAGTCATGTTTTGTAGACCTTTAATCATTTTTGTTGCTCTTCTCTGGACTTCTCCAATTTATCTACCTCTTTCCTGAAATGTGGCACCCATAACTGGATACAATTGAGTCCTAATCAGCGTGGAGTATAACGGAAGAATTACTTCTCGTGTCTTGCTTACAATACTCCTGCTAATACATCCCAGCATGTTTGTGTGTTTTTGCAACAGGGTTACACTGTTGACTCATATTTAGCTTCTGATCCACTATGACCCGCAAATCCCTTTCTGCAGTACTCCTTCCTAGGCAGTCATTTCCCATTTTGTATGTGTGCAACTGATTGTTCCTTCCTAAGTGGAGTACTTTGCATTTGTCCTTATTGAATTTCATCCTATTTACTTCAGACCATTTCTCCAGTTTGTCCAGATCATTTTGAACTATAATCCTATTGTCCAAAGCACTTGCAACCCCTCCCAAACTTTATAAGTGTACTCTATGCCACTATCTAAATCATTGATGGAGATATTGAACAGAACTGGACCCAGAACCAATCCCTATGGGAGCCCACTCATTATGCCCTTCCAGCATGACTATGAACCACTGATAACTACTCTCTGGGAATGGTTTTCCAACCAATTATGCACCCACCTTATAGTAGCTCCATCTAAGTTGTGTTTCTCTAGTTTGTTTATGAGAAGGTCATGTGAGATATCAAAAATCTTACTAAAGTCAAGATATACCACATCTACCGCTTCCCACTATCCACAAGGCATGTTACCCTGTCAAAGAAAGCTATCCAGTTGGTTTGACTCTATTTGTTCTTGACAAATCCATGCTGACTATTACTTATCACCTTATTGTCTTCTCGGTGTTTGCAAATTGATTGCTTAATTATTTGCTTCATTATCTTTCCGGGTACAAAGTTAAGCTGACTCATCTTTAATTCCCCTGGTTGTCCTTATTCCTCTTTTTATAGGTGGGCACTATATTTGCCCTTTTCCAGTCTTCTGGAATGTCTCCCATCTTCCATGACTTTTCAAAGATAATCGCTAATGGCTCAGATATCTCTTCAGTCAGCTCCTTGAGTATTTTAGGATGCATTTCATCAGGCCCAGGTGATTTGAAGACATCTAACTTGTCTAAGTAATTTTTGACTTGTTCTTTCCTTATTTTATACTCTGATCCTACCTCCTTTTCACTGGCATTCACTATGTTAGACGTCCAATCACCACCAACCTTCTTGGTGAAAACAGAAACAAAGAAGTCATTCAGTACCTCTGCCATTTCCACATTTTCTGTTATTGTTTTTCCCCTCCTCATTGAGTAATGGGCCTACTCTGTCCTTGGTCTTCCTCTTGCTTCTAATGTATTTGTAGAATGTTTTCTTGATTCCTTTTATGTCCCTAGCTATTCTGACCTCGTTTTGTGCCTTGTCTTTCCTAATTTTGTCCCTACATATTTGTGGTGTTTGTTTATATTCATCCTATGTAATTTGGCAGAGTTTCCACTTTTTGTAGGACTTTTTTGAGTTTTAGATCATTGAAGATCTCCTGGTTAAGCCATGGTGGTCTCTTGCCATACTTTCTTTCCTACATAGTGGGATAGTTTGCTTTTGTGCTTTTAATGTCTCTGAAAAACTGACAACTGTCTTCAATTGTTTTTCCCCTTAGACTTGCTTCCCATGGGATTTTACCTACCACCTCACTGAGTTTGCTGAAGTCTGCCTTCTTGAAATCCATTGTCTTTATTGTGGTGGTCTCCCTCCTACCATTTCTTAGAATCATGAACTCTACCATTTCATAATCTTTCACCCAATTGCCCTCCTCTTTCAAATTCTCAAACAGTTCTTGTTATAGATATGATCCATTATAAAATGGCATTTCTGTGTTGAAAAAGATGTCTCCTAGCTTAATCTTATTTTGGGTGGCTCTTCACCAGCCAAGACCCTGCACACACTCTCTATACCTATAGATCACTGACTGTTTAATTATGCATAGAATACAGGGTCATGTTGCATGTAAAGAAAATCAGCAGAAAGGTGACCCAATTGTCAACATTATACGTTCATGAATAGGGCCCTATAAAGTACACACGAGAAGGTCCCTGGATGTCAATCATATTAAAGTAAAGCCACAATGACAATATGGCCTCTTCAGTGTTAATTCTAAAGCCCTATTTCAGCTAGGCTTTGACTACTTTGTTTCAGCAATAGGGTAAATCCTCAGGATTTCTCCGTTACATACGAGGGTCACTTACAGTATGTGCACATTGCTGCTGAGTGTGAACCCCCCAGCCCAGGAAAACAGACTTGCATGAGCTGGGCTGGAGCTAGTGCACTAAAATTAGCAGCAAGGATGGCTCAGGTGGCAGCTCAGTCTCTTACGCCTCCCCCACCCCCCAAACCCTTTGGCCTGAGCTTGGGTGGCTAACCAGAGTCTTCTCCAGAACCACAATGCTCACTCTGCTAGTTTTAGGGTGCTAGATCAATCCCACCTAACATGAGGCTGTCTAGCCAGTCTGGGAGCCTCGTTCCTAGATGCTTGTAGACATACCCTGTAATATTACCCTATCTTCATAGGGCTAAGTAGGTACATTGTGTGCAAACTGCAGCATTTGAAACAGGAATTTTTGCACTAAATCTTGTCCATAGAATCTAGTTCTGGAACACTAGTGCTAAATCCTGCTGCCTTCTCTTGTGCAGGTGCCTAAGCAGAGAAGCAGGTTTAGGGAACCTATTTGTCTGCACATGCAACAGGGTGGAATATCTCCCTAACACTAAAAGAGTGCTAGGACCTGAATTCAGTGAGTGGGTGGGACCATAAATTACAGCCTCAAGAAGGTTCATACTGTGGGGCAAGAGGGATTGCCCAGCCCTGCAACTAGCTAGTCCGTATGTATAGTCAGTGCAGTACATCCATGTTATCTACCCTGGTGAGCAGGAATCCTTTAAAAAGAGAAGCTATAGGAAGATTCTTTGCTCTTTGTGCTGGCCAGGAAAAGCATTGGGGGCTTGATCTCACAAGGTGTCGAGCACCACATTCCCAATCTGGCATAAACTGTGCTGGATCAGGGTAAGAATGCTCAACCCAATGTAGGACTGAATTTGTAGTGTGTGGAAAACATAACTCTGAGTCCGAGCATCAAGTAATAACATTTCTCTGTGGCATCTAGAACTGATATTACTGGCCCTTTGTAGAGCCATTTGGGATCCTCTGTAAGGGGAACTTGTGAATCAGTTTCTCTTTGTAGTAAAAGGAAAGTTCCCAGATTTTCAGCTGTTCAACAAACATGTGATTTCCACTTTAGACACAAGGGCCCAGTCCTGACTTTAGGTTAACGGATACTACTCCCATAGAATCAATGAGTTACAGCCATGTATCTGGAGGAGAAACTGGCCAGCATTCTACTATACACTTTGTATGTAAATGAAATAACTTCTCTATTTCATCTAACAGAGCAAAAAGGAACTAGTTTCCATAGTAGATGAATGCACAATGGCTCTTGAAGTCCAAGATCAGATTTGGATTAGGCTACAAGTGAAATCTGGAAGATTAACAACAGCCTGGGGAGAAACTTTGCTGTTTTCTGGGTGGGAGGATGGACAACACCATGAGGGTGTTGCCATCTTTTTGAAGAACGGAGTGGAGTATTCCCTGCTTGAACGGAAATCCAGCAGCAGCAGACTTATGAGTGCCAGACTGAAAGGGAAACATCATAATATCACCCTGATTCAGTGCTATGCTCTGACAAATGACAGTGATGAAGAAATAAAGGACAAATTCTACCTTACATTACAGGCGGAGTTAGAGAGAGTACCACGCCACAACCTAACTATCGCCATGGGAGACCTGAATGCCAAAGTTGGTAAGGACAACACAAACAATCCCAGAGGAATGGGAAGACATGGGTGTGGCACCATGAATGAAAACTGAGAGAAGCTTGTTGATTTCTGTAATTTGAATGACCTAGTCGTCAGCGGAACCCTATTTGAACATTGCAAAATTCACAAGCTCACATGGTGTTCTCCAAATGGCAGAGATAAGAACCAGATTGACCATATCATGATCAATGGCAACATTCTCTGCCAGATGTGAAAGTGAGAAGGGGTGCAGATGTTGGCAGCGACCACCACCTTGTGACAGCATCCATCAAGCTAAAACTGAGAAGTGTGGGGCCACCAAACAAGGGACATAGACTTTATGATATTGGCAAGCTAAATTCCCTTGAAATACAGAGCCTTCATTCTGCAGTTAAAGAACTGGTTTCAAGCACTTGCAGACCTTGATGAAGAGGTGGGGTATGCAGATGAGATCAACAAGAAGTGGGACAAAGTAACAGCAATTTATAAACAGAGCAGTGAAGCCTGTCTAGGCTACAGGCAGAAGAGAAGGAAGGAGTGGATTACACCCAGCATCTGGAATGCCATAGAAACCAGATGAGCCTTGAAGAAAAAAGTTTTAGATCCTAAATCCCAGAAGCTAAAGGACAAATACCAGCAGCAGTATAGCAAGGCACACCGGGAGGTCAAATGCCTTGTGAGAGCAGACAAATGGCATTACATTGATAATCTGGCAACACAAGCAGCTGCTCATGGAACAGTCTACAAAATGACACAGCAGATACCAACAAACATTCTCATCAGGAACAAACAAGAATACCTACTAACAACTGAAAAAGAACAAGAAATGCACTGGACAGAGCATTTCAAAGAATGGCTGAACAGGGAGCCACCTAAAGAGGAAGCAAACATCCAGGAGGCAGAAGGCTATCTTGATATCAACACAGATACCTCAACTAAGAGATCATTCAAGCCATCAAATCCTTAAATGGGAAAGCTCCTGGCAAGGATAACTTGAACGTAGAATTGTTCAAGGTAAATTCAAAATTAGCAGCATCTATCCTGGCCCCTCTATTTATATCAGTCTGGGAAAGGAAAAAAGTGCCAGATAAGTGGATCAATGGGGTTATAGTGAAGATACAATCAATCGCAGAGTTCCTTTCTTTGGTAACAACTGGTGTGGTATCACACTTTTATCTGTGCCAAGCAAAGCACTGTGTAAGATTTTTAGTCCAGCGTATATCAGAGGCAGTTGATAGCATTCTTAGAAAAGAGCAAGCTGGTTTTCGGAAAGGGCATGGATGTACAGACCAGATCTTCACACTATGAAACATAATAGAACAGTACTTAGAATGGCAATGGCAAGTCTACATAAATTTCATAGACTTTGAGAAGGCTTTTGATAGCATTCACAGGATGGCACATTCTGGGCATATGGAATTCCTTTCCATATAATCGTCATCAAAAGCTTCTATTTCAACTTTACATGCAGTGTTGATCACAGTGAGCTCAGTTTCGACATCAAAACAGGAGTACGTCAGGGGTATGTCATGTCTGCAGTCCTCTTCAACATTGCCATCAACTGGCTAATGTGGCATACAACAGAAGACATGCCAAGACACATTAAATGGACACTCTTCTCATCCCTTGAAGACCTGGACTTCACAGCTGATGTCGCTCTCCTATCACATATCCAACACCATAAACAACTCGACTCAATGCATTCAGCCAGCAAATTGGACTGAAAATAAATCGCAATAAGACAGATATCATGACCTTTTTAATATTGCTTCACCATCACCGGTATGGACAGAAGATTGGTGAGAACATAATGTAGAAATATTCACATACTTGGGCAGCAACAGATGGTGGAACAAGCCAAGACATCCAGAACAAAATCAATAAAGCCAGGAACACCTTCAGGAGCTTAAATATAGTCTGGAAATCCTCAAAATACAACACCAAAGCCAAACTCAAGATTTATCAGAGCTGCATACTTTCAACACTACTTTAGCACAGAATGCTGGGGAATAAGAAAGTATGACATGGCCAAACTGTGTTCATTCCATAAAACCTGCCTCAGAAAAATCCTCCATATCTTTTGGCCCAGAACAATCTCAAACCAAGATCTATTGACACAGTGCAGCCAAGAGGATATGAGCACCATCATTGCCAGCAGGCATTGGAGATGGATTGGCCATGTGCTTCAGATGGAAACTGATTCCACCACCAGAGTAGCAATAAGATGGATACCTGAATGCTAGTGAAAACAAGGCTGTCCAAAGACAACATGGCAAAGAGCTGTGGAAGCAGAGCTGAAAAACCTGGGGCACAGCTGGGGAACCATTGAAGGACTTGCCAGAAACAGACGGGAGTGGAGGAGCTTCATTACTGCCCTAAATGCCAGAAGCGTAATAGGAACATGATGCTGCTGATCATCTCACACAGCGTCAGGTGGACATTATCCCTAAACAAGGCAGTGTTGTATCAGCAGAGACAATCCCAGGGTCCAATCATATCACTGTGACGCCCCCCACCCCCCATGGGAGTGGAGGGGACCCCTGCATAAGACCACCTCAGGGAGCTCAGTCATCTGACACCATGTACAGACACTGCAGAGTGTCCCCCATAGGTCTGGAAATCTGTGCAAGGGAGGTGGTGGGAAATGGGCAGACCACAAGTGAGGCATTGAGATACAGTGTGTTGTTGTCCGTGGCATCACCCTCCACTGTGGTCTTTTAAACAGGCCCCTTGGGGAGCTGCAGCCAGGAGAGTTCCTGGTAGAAGGGCTGACAAGGATAAGTGTCAGAGCTAGAGGGACCGAGCACTTCTGTATAGGCACTAAGCTTGTGCATAGGAATCCTTTGCCATGCATGGGAATCCTGGACTCTAGCCTGCAAAACCTATGGATCTTCTAGGAAAGTCCAGCAGCCTGTTCCATGGGGAGTTGGTAGGGAAGGTGTGTGACAACTGAACACTTTGAGAGCAATCTCTGGGAGGAGAACTGCAAGAGAGATCCCCTCCTTTATGCCCATAGATCCTTTGTTCCTGCAACAGGCTGACATTCTATCACAGAAATGACTTTCAGACTCCAAGGAAGTAGGAGTGAGGAATTATGCATCACTCTTTAGTACTAGCTAATGACCAGTTCAATCATGGCACCACAGACTCAGAAATGGCTACACCAGTGAGAAGAAATCTTCAGCACTAGTGAAACTTGAAAAATTCCCCAAAGTAATTTTTCCACTTCAGCTTTTTTGCTAGTTTGAAGTGAAACATCATACACCTAAGAAGAAAACTGCCTTTTAAGTGCGGAAAGTTTTTTCTAGGAAAAGGGCAAAATTATCTGTAAAAACGCAAAATTTTAACCTAGGGTAAAACTTTAAGAATGTCATATGCTTGTTCAAATCAAAACTTCACTCTTTGGTGAGCTGCAATGGAAATGCCATGTTCTTCCTACCTGAAAACACTAGGGATTTCCTGTGTATGAAGTGCAAGTTGGTAGTTGTGGCACAGGGAAAAAAAAATTGGATTGGATGGGCAAAGAAAGAGAAGCTGAAGAGTTCCTAGAGAATAGGTTCAGGAAACACCAGTACTCCCTGTCTCACTGATTCCTTTGTGGGCAGCTCCATTTTTCCTTCAACCGGAAGTCAGAGAAGAGGCCTGGCAATTTGTAACCACCAGATGCAAATGGTCATAGCAGCATTTTACATGGCTGGAGACAGAGGATGAGCAGACTGGCCATCAGAGGGAAGAGAAGCAGGAAGAATTCAACGGCCAGAAGTTTCAAATAGAAGTTTCAGGTACTCAGCATGGAAATTATAGAAGATACATATCAAGCTCCAACAGCCCCAGTGGAAGGGGGAGATATATGGAACATGTGTGGATGGCAGCTTGGCCCTACATGTAAGAAAATCAAGCTTACCCAAGAGTTCTCCAGCTGTCCAAGATAGACTATCCTTGTTGAATGTTAAATACTCAGAAGAATCAAAAGAACATTCTGCAAGGGACAGGTGGACAACAGGTCAGTATGCTGCCTTGCCAGAGCCAAGACAAGAGACAGCCATCTAAGAATGGATAGGCTTCTGAAGCCTACAGGCAAGGATCCATTAGTGATGGTTCATATCAGCACTGACACTGCATCACAGCAGCTCTGACAAATAGTAAATGATTTCTGGGAACTCAGAGTGCTGAAAAATATCCAAACAATCTTCTGAGATCCTTCCTATCCTATGAGCAAAAGCAGGCAGAAGAGTCTGGAAGCAAATCACTGGCTAGGTAAGTGGTGTAGTGTAGAGGGCTTTGGTTTTGTGGAACATTGGTACACCTTCTATGGGGAGAAAAGGGTTCTATAGGTTAGGTGACCACCACCACAGTAGAAGATGGGTGGCAATCTCCATGGGGACAGGCTGGCTAGAGTAGTCAGGAGAAGGTTAAAGTAACAGGAAAAAAAGGAGGGTAAAAAGAGGGAAGAGATGAGTACTCAGTTAACACAAAATTGAGATGTTAAGAACAAAATTAATCAAGGAACCAAAGGCCATGGAGGAGAAATTTCTTGAGTTGCCTATACACTGTTAGGAGCCTGGGTAACAAACGAGATATTGGAATTGTTCATTTATAAGCATAAATTCAACCTCATTGGTATTACTGAAATCTGGTGGGATGATTCACACAACTGGAATGTTAAAAATCAATGGTTACAACCTATCTAGGAAGGATTGAGTGGGCAAAAAAGGAAATGGCACTCTGTCAAAAATGGCATTACCAGTTCCTGAGTTGCTGTTTTCTTCCGAGTTATCAATCTCCTAGCAGATAAAGCACATGATGGGGTATTAGCTGGTGTCTGCTACAAACTACCAAATGGTACTAGGGAACAGAGTGACTGATTCCTTAGATACTTATTACAATGTGTAAGGAAAAATATTCAGTGATCATGGGGGGCTTCAATCTGAGTGATGGATGCTTGGCCAGTGAGCTGAATGATCTCACGCTGCAGCGCTAAAACATCTTTGGAATTTTTAAATATTATTAGATGATTTTCTAACTCAAAGTTTTGTTGCTAACATAGGGCAATTCTATACTGGATTCTGTCCTAACTGACAGAGGAACTGATCACACAACTAAGTTAATTGTAGCTTAGGTACAAGTGATCGTGACTTGATCACATTTATAATGTGCAAACGGAATGAAGTCCTGACCATTATTATATATACCTGGTGCTTTACTAGAGCCAATTTCACAAACTGAAAACAGTTACAAGGCAAATCAGCTGCGGGGAAGAATTTAATCAGAAATTGTGTATGATAATTGGGAATAATTTAAGAACACCTTACTAGATGCTTCAAAAGTCACACTTGGGGAAGAAGGCTATTCTAGTTTTAAAAAACTGTGATTTAGAGGGCAAATAAAGATATCTGTAAATAAATGAAAGAGAAAGTTGATAGTTATGAATATAAATCATTAGGAATTGTAGAAAATTGACAAAGGAAGCAAAGGGACACGAGGATAAATTTATGTCCAATAGAGTTAGGACTATAAGAAGGAGTTTTAAAAATATATTAGGAGCAAAAAGGATCCTGACAATGGTATTGGCCCATTACTAGATGGAAAGGGTAGAACTATCAATGCAGAAATGGCAGAGGTATTCAATAAATATTTCTATTCTGTATTTGGGGAAAACACATATGAAGCCATCTCAACTCTTTCCATTCCACTAGTATCTCTGGAGAATGTTAAACAGAAGTTACTAAAATTAAACATTTATAAATTGCAAGTCTTGCATCCAAGAGTTTTTAAAGAGCTGCCCGAGGAGCCTGCTGGGCCATTCATGTTGATTTTCAATGAGTCCAGGAGCATTGGTGAAAGTTTTTCGAAGACTGTAAAAAAGCTAATGTGCCACTTCTTTAAAAAAGGAAAACAGGATGATCCTGATAATTATAGAGCTATCCACCTGACATTGATCCTGGGCAAGATCATGGAGTGACTGATACAGAATTTGGTTATGTTACATTCCTCTAGTTCATAATTAATGCAAATCAGTGTGGGTTTATGGAAAATACATCCTGTCAAACTAACTTTTTAATGAGATTTCAAGCTTGGATGATAAAGATAATAGTGTTGATGCAATATAAGGGCTTCTGTAAGGCATTTGACTTGATGCTGCGCCTCATTTTGATTAATTTTATATCATTCTAGTTTTTTTAATGAGCACACTTTAAATAGATTAAAAACTGACAGGTCTCAAAATGTAACTGTCAATGCAGGATCATCAGTCTATAAGTATCTATACAAGGAAAACATATTTAATAATGAGCTCTTCAGCCTAAAAGGTATAACATGATCCTATGGCTGGAAATTGAAGCTAGAAAAAGTCAGACTGGAAATAAAATATGCATTTTTAACTGAGAGTAACTAACCATTGGAACAACTTACCAAGGTCATGGTGGAATCTTCATCAACTATTTTTAAATCAAGATTAGTTTTTTTGTTTCTTTTTTTTTAAAGATATTCTCTACAAATGATCCTGGCTAAGATCTATAGCACACATTTTACAGGAGGTCAGACTAGTTGATCAGAATGGTCTCTTCTGGCCTTAGAATCTGAGCTTTTGCTGTCAAGTAGTGAAACGGACAAAATTTCATCCTGGATTTGATTTGGGGGAAGGGGGAATAGAAGTTCTGGATGTACATAAACAAAGTGAAACTTGGCATCTTTGCAGAGCCCTAAGCATTTATAATGTGAAGGAGAAGAGGGGACTACAAAGAATGATATTGATAATGCTGGATGGTGAGAGAGGTTTGGGGACAGCTAAAAATCTTGTGGCTTTGGCCTGTCAACACTACTTGGTGTGATCTTTCTAGGGGTCCCAGCTTCTCCAAAGTGACCCTCTTCAGTTTGTTTTCAATCAGATCAGTTCATGAACCCTCCCCTTAAATAGAGTCTATCTGCCCTTCAGCTCCAAGGCTTGCAGCCTTTCTGTCTGTCTGTCTCCTGGTTGCTCTTCCAGAGGCAGTCTGGTGCAGAACTATTATTCCTCTGCTGTCTCAGGCCATTCTGTCTCCTCCCTCTCTGTTCTCTCCCCTTGACAGGTCTTGTTTTCTCTATTGACCACAGCTGTGGGTGCCTGTCTCTATGATTGGCAGTTCTGGCAACTGTGTAGGGGTGGGATCGCATTGCTTGCCTGTAACCAGGAAAGATTCTTCTTCCCCTTCTGCCCATGCTCAGTATGGAGTTTGTTACATGGCTACTAGAGCAATTATTGATGGACAGGATTTAGGGGGCAATACAAAGAACTATGGTGAAAATTTTCAAACTTGCAGGCTTAGAGTTAAGCATCTAAAGCCAGAATTTGGCATCTAAATATGTGGGGAGTTTCAAGGGTTTTGAGAACCTCTATCTCCTGGTGATGTCAGTTGGAACCAGGACTGCTCAGTGTCTCTGAAAAAAATCAACCCGCTTAGGGCATGTCTACACTATGAAATTAGGTCGAATTTATAGAAGTTGGTTTTTTAGAAATTGGTTTTATATATTCGAGTGTGTGTGTGTCCCCACAGAAAATGCTCTAAGTGCATTAACTTGGCGGAGTGCTTCCACAGTACCGAGGCAACCGTCAACTTCCGGAGTGTTGCACTGTGGGTAGCTGTCCCACAGTTCCCGCAGTCTCCGCTGCCCATTGGAATTCTGGGTTGAGATCCCAATGCCTGATGGGGCTAAAACATTGTCACGGGTGGTTCTGGGTACATATCATCAGGCCCCCCTTCCCTCCCTCCCTCCGTGAAAGCAAGGACAGACAATCGTTTCGCGCCTTTTTTCCTGAGTTACCTGTGCAGACGCCATACCACGGCAAGCTCAGGTAACCGTCACCGTATGTCTCCTGGGTGCTGGCAGACGTGGTACTGCATTGCTACACAGCAGCAGGAACCCCTTGCCTTGTGGCAGCAGATGGTGCAGTAGGACTGGTAGCCGTCATAGTCATGTCCGAGGTGCTCCTGGCCATGTGAAGTGACTTGACCAGGTCATTCTCTTGACTCCTGAAGTCAGTCCTATTGAACCATCTTCTGGTAAGCAGGCAGGCGATACGGATTGCTAGCAGTCCTACTGTACCATCTTCTGCCAGGCAGGCAAGAGATGAGGATGGCTAGGAGTCCTACAGCACCGTCTTCGGCCGAGCAGCCATGAGATTTGGATGGCTTGCAGTCCTTCTGCACCATCTGCTGCCAGCCAAAGATGTAAAAGAGAGATGGAGTGGATCAAAACAAGAAATACACCAGATTTGTTTTGTACTCATTTGCTTTCCCCCCACCCCCGTCTAGGGGACTCATTCCTCTAGGTCACACTGCAGTCACTCACAGAGAAGGTGCAGCGAGGTAAATCTAGCCATGTATCAATCAGAGGCCAGACTAACCTCCTTGTTCCAACAAGAACAATTACTTAAGTGAACCATTTCTTATTGGAACCCTCCGTGAAGTACTGCCTGAAATACTCCTTGATGTAAAGCCACCCCCTTCGTTGATTTTAGCTCCCTGAAGCCAACCCTGTAAGCCATGTCGTCAGTCGCCCCTCCCTCCGTCAGAGCAACGGCAGACAATCGTTCCGCGCCTTTTTTCTGTGCGGACGCCATACCAAGGCAAGCATGGAGGCCGCTCAGCTCACTTTGGCAATTAGGAGCACATTAAACACCACACTCATTATCCAGCAGTATATGCAGCACCAGAACCTGGCAAAGCGACACCAGGCGAGGAGGCGATGTCAGCGCGGTCACGTGAGTGATCAGGACATGGACACAGATTTCTCTCAAAGCATGGGCCCTGCCAATGCATGCATCATGGTGCTAATGGGGCAGGTTCATGCTGTGGAATGCCGATTCTGGGCTCGGGAAACAAGCACAGACTGGTGGGACCGCACAGCATTGCAGGTCTGGGACGATTCCCAGTGGCTGCGAAACTTTCGCATGCGTAAGGGCACTTTCATGGAACTTTGTGACTTGCTTTCCCCTGCCCTGAGGCGCATGAATACCAAGATGAGAGCAGCCCTCACAGTTGAGAAGCGAGTGGCAATAGCCCTGTGGAAGCTTGCAATGCCAGACAGCTACCGGTCAGTTGGGAATCAATTTGGAGTGGGCAAATCTACTGTGGAGGCTGCTGTGATGCAAGTAGCCCACGCAATCAAAGATATGCTGCTATCAAGGGTAGTGACCCTGGGAAATGTGCAGGTCATAGTGGATGGCTTTGCTGCAATGGGATTCCCTAACTGTGGTGGGGCCATAGATGGAACCCATATCCCTATCTTGGCACCGGAGCACCAAGCCGCCGAGTACATAAACCGCAAGGGGTACTTTTCAATAGTGCTGCAAGCTCTGGTGGATCACAAGGGACGTTTCACCAACATCAACGTGGGATGGCCGGGAAAGGTACATGACGCTTGCATCTTCAGGAACTCTGGTCTGTTTCAAAAGCTGCGGGAAGGGACTTTATTCCCAGACCAGAAAATAACTGTTGGGGATGTTGAAATGCCTATATGTATCCTTGGGGACCCAGCCTACCCCTTAATGCCATGGCTCATGAAGCCGTACACAGGCAGCCTGGACAGTAGTCAGGAGCTGTTCAACTACAGGCTGAGCAAGTGCAGAATGGTGGTAGAATGTGCATTTGGACGTTTAAAGGCGCGCTGGCGCAGTTTACGTACTCGCTTAGACCTCAGCGAAACCAATATTCCCGCTGTTATTACTGCTTGCTGCATGCTCCACAATATCTGTGAGAGTAAGGGGGAGACGTTTATGGCGGGGTGGGAGGTTGAGGCAAATCGTCTGGCTGCTGGTTACGCGCAGCCAGACACCAGGGCAGTTAGAAGAGCACAGGAGGGCGCGATACGCATCAGAGAAGCTTTGAAAACCAGTTTCATGACTGGCCAGGCTACGGTGTGAAAGTTCTGTTTGTTTCTCCTTGATGAAACCCCCCGCCCCTTGGTTCACTCTACTTCCCTGTAAGCTAACCACCCTCCCCTCCTCCCTTCGATCACCGCTGGCAGAGGCAATAAAGTCATTGTTGCTTCACAGTCATGCATTCTTTATTCATTCATCACATAAATAGGGGGATGACTACTAAGGTAGCCCAAGAGGAGTTGTGGAGGAGGGAAGGAAAATGCCACACAGCGCTTTAAAAGTTTACAACTTCAAAATTTATTGAATGCCAGCCTTCTGTTTTTTGGGCAATCCTCTGTGGTGGAGTGGCTGGTTGGCTGGAGGCCCCCCCACCGCGTTCTTGGGCATCTGGGTGTGGAGGCTATGGAACTCGGGGAGGAGGGCAGTTGGTTACACAGGGGCTGCAGTGGCAGTCTGTGCTCCAGCTGCCTTTGCTGCAGCTCAGCCATACACTGGAGCATACTGGTTTGATCCTCCAGCAGCCTCAGCATTGAATCCTGCCTCCTCTCATCACGCTGCCACCACATTTGAGCTTCAGCCCTCTCTTCAGCCCGCCACCTCTCCTCCCGGTCATTTTGTGCTTTCCTGCACTCTGACATTATTTGCCTCCACACATTCGTCTGTGCTCTGTCAGTGTGGGAGGACAGCATGAGCTCAGAGAACATTTCATCTCGAGTGCGTTTTTTTCTTTCTTTCTAATCTTCACTAGCCTCTGGGAAGGAGAAGATCCTGTGATCAGGGAAACACATGCAGCTGGTGGAGGAAAAAAAAGGGACAGTGGTATTTAAAAAGACACATTTTATAAAACAGTGGCTACACTCTTTCAGGGTAACCCTTGCTGTTAACATTACATACATAGCACATGTGCTTTCGTTACAAGGTTGCATTCTGCCTCCCCCCATCGCGTGGCTACCCCCTCAACCTTCCCCCCTCCCTGTGGCTAACAGCGGGGAACATTTCTGTTTAGCCACAGGCAAACAGCCCAGCAGGAACAGGCACCTCCTGAGTGTCCCCTGAGGAAAAGCACCCTCTTTCAACCAGGTGACCATGAATGATATCTCACTCTCTTGAGGATAAAACACAGAGAGATAAAGAACAGATGTTTGAATGCCAGCAAACATACACAGCAATGCTTTGTTGTACAATGATTCCCAAGTACATGTTACTGGCCTGGAGTGGTAAAGTGTCCTACCATGGAGGACGCAATAAGGCTGCCCTCCCCAGAAACATTTTGAAAAGGCTTTGGGAGTACATCCAGGAGAGCCGCGAATGCCAGGGCAAATTAATCCTTTCACATGCTTGCTTTTAAACTATGTATAGTATTTTAAAAGGTACACTCACCGGAGGTCCCTTCTCTGCCTGCCGGGTCCAGGAGGCAGCCTTGGGTGGGTTCGGGGGGTACTGGCTCCAGGTCCAGGGTGAGAAACAGTTCCTGGCTGTCGGGAAAACCGGTTTCTCTGCTTGCTTGCTGTGAGCTATCTACAACCTCATCTTCTTCTTCGTCCCCAAAACCTGCTTCCGTGTGGCCTCCATCTTCATGGAAGGAGTCAAACAACACAGCTGGGGTAGTGGTGGCTGAACCCCCTAAAATGGCATGCAGCTCATCATAGAAGCGGCATGTTTGGGGCTCTGACCCGGAGCGGCCGTTCGCCCCTCTGGTTTTCTGGTAGGCTTGCCTCAGCTTCTTAAGTTTCACGTGGCACTGTTTTGGATCCCTGTTATAGCCTCTGTCCTTCATGCCCTGGGAGATTTTGACAAAGGTTTTGGCATTTCAAAAACTGGAACGGAGTTCTGATAGCATGGATTCCTCTCCCCAAACAGCGATCAGATCCCGTACCTCCCGTTCGGTCCATGCTGGAGCTCTTTTGCGATTCTGGAACTCCATCATGGTCACCTGTGCTGATGAGCTCTGCATGGTCACCTGCAGCTTGCCACGCTGGCCAAACAGGAAATGAGATTCAAAAGTTCGCAGTTCTTTTCCTGTCTACCTGGCCAGTGCATCTGAGTTGAAAGTACGGTCCAGAGCGGTCACAATGGAGCACTCTGGGATAGCTCCCGGAGGCCAATACCGTCAAACTGTGTCCACAGTACCCCAAATTCGACCTGGCAAGGCCGATTTAAGTGCTAATCCACTTGTCAGGGGTGGAGTAAGGAAATCGATTTTAAGAGCCCTTTAGTCGAAATGAAGGGCTTCATCGTGTGGATGGGTGCAGGTTTACATCGATTTAACGCTGCTAAATTTGACCTAAAGTCCTAGTGTAGACCAGGGCTTACTTATTTAGGTGCCTTGCTTTATTCACCTGTGTTTCAATGGAAAATAAATGTTAGCAGTGTTTATCTACCTGTAAAATTAGAGTAACTGCTTATTTTCACATGTATCTCTTCCACTTTCCCCTTTCATAAATGCCCTGAGTGTTGTAGCAGGTACTTAATTCCAAACAAAGACAAAATATTCCCTCCCCATGAAACTGCTGCAGACTGATGGTGATTTACATACACTGAATCACTTCATGATGTGACACAAGACAGAACATCATCTGCTGAGAAAATGACAGTTTTTTAAGTAGGGCACAGAGAGCATTACTGCCAACATTCATTTAGTCCTGAACCAGCAAATACCACCATTTAGTGCTGCCAAGTCTCTTGCTTCTGGAAGCAAGAATCTATATTTTGGGACCATCTCCCACTCCTAATGTTTTTTTTTTTTAAACTAGAGACATACTAGCCAATCAGTGGGAGAGATTCAGATGCTTGTGAATATGGAGAAAGAAATGCCAACCTATAGAATCAGCAGGAGTTAACTTCCCTGTACAGTGATTAACTTCAAGAGTCTGATCCCCCAAAAATGCAAGCAGAGGGAATTTAAAATTAAAAACACGCCATGTGCTTTGACAGAATGTAATTGAAAATTTTCTCTTTGCTCCCTTAAAAAAATATCCTAGACCTCAGACAATATACTGACTTTCACATGAATATTTTATAATGGGGACAGATGGCAATGCACCTACTTTATTATTTTTTAAAAAATAGATCTGTTAATTTTCCTTATAGTCTGCTCAAAGGAGATGGCGCTGCACATGCATGTCTCCCCACTTGCAGGCATTATATTCCCCCTCCTACTTAATGATACTAAGAACTCAAGTCCCAGATGGACATTCAGTGAGGCAGCATTCCTGGGGACCTGCACAATGTTTGCTGGTAGAGGGAGGGCAATCCAAAGCCTCATGAGCAGATGGCAAATACTAGACCATCATTGATCACAGTAGGTTTCCAGACACTCTTTACTCAAGGAACCATTGGAGCCCTTGGGAGAACATGGGGCAGTTGCACTTCTCCTTCATGCTGAGCCTCCAAGATTTCAAGAAAGAGTCCAGAAAATTGCATCACTAACTGAAAATTGAAGTCTAGAGGTCAAATTCTGATCTCATTTACAGTGTGCATCTCCACTGTGCAACCAGCAGTGTTGCATGGGGGGAATCCAGGTTGAGCCCTAAGGTAGAAACAGAATTTCCAGACCCCTATCGTCAATACAGTGATTTGTTCAGCCACTGGGGGTAGGGGAAACTGGCCCTGCTATTAAGTAGTAATCCTGATTACTACTACTACTACTTAGCTCAAAGGAATTGGCTGTGGAGGAGTTGGTTCTTTCAAATGCAGAGCTATTACACGAGGCCGTTTAGCCTCCTCCCTGTGCTTGTGGAGTTGGAAGTACTGCATGTAGCCATTGAGCAGTGTAACTCCATTAAAGTCAATCAGTGATGAGTCTAGCCCACAGTGATTAATATACCAGAGCCTGAAAAGGTCCCTGGACTGGCAGAGAAAATTATTCAACGCATAGGCGGTCTCTCATATGAAGAGAGACTACAAGGACTGGGACTTTACTGAGACATAACAAAGGGGATAATAAACCACTCACTGGAAATCCCCATTTCATGATCAAAAAGATGCTCAAACTTCCAAAGCGGTGAAAGGTAAAGGGATGAAAGGAACTGCTCTTTGTATACTCCATGTAGTCCGTCAGTTCTAGGTTATTCATTTCAACAATGTAAAGGACAGGTTCACTGCATGGTGTGTAAAGAAGTGTTTCCTTTCCTGACAAATAACTTAGCTGGATGTTGGAAAGGATTTAAGAATCCCATGGACAGTAATAACATTTGCAGTCACGCAAGATTAAACAGTGAAAATCAAGCCCCACTCTTCAGGGCATAAACTGATCTCATGCTGCAGTCTGGGGAGAGAGTCTCCCCCTAAAGAAATGCAATTTAGTAGGTGGATTAAGGAGGAGGGGTATATCTCCCTCTGAAACACTTGGTGCTGCCTGCTGCTAGAGAAATTACCGGACTAGCTAGAATGGCCTGATTTGGTATGGCTATAGCTCACTACCAGATAGGCTAGTTTTACTGGGCTGGCTTTGAATGTATGGAGCAGTCTTGCCTCTTGGCTGGATGCCAGAATGTGAAACATTTGTTCTCCTATATCATCTGGCTTCAGATGGAAGACAATGAAGCAGAATTCATTTTTTGCAGCTGGAGAGGTGGAAAAATCCCTCCCATCCAACAAGAGCTCCTTCTTCCCTTTGGTGATGTCGTCATTCAGATAGACACTCCTACTGTACAATGCAAATATCTCCATGAGACACTCTCAAGTAATGACAGATGCCTCAAGGCCTCCTAGGGAGAAGGCTTAATATGGCTTTGTGCTCATTTACCCTTTGTGCATGTTTTAGGGAGCCTGGAGGTAGCTAGTAATTGCTGTGCTGTACCTACTAGTAGAGAGAAAGCAAAGAATGGCTAAAGAATATCTATAACTAAAGAATACAACATGTAAACTATTATTTGTTCCCTATAAAACAGTATCAGTTTGAGGTATCTTTACAAAAAAGTATAGTTCATGCTTCTGTTGTATTTAGTGCTGAGGTTTTACTGGGTGAAATATGGAATTATTTTCTCAAGGCTACGGGGGTTGGGGAAGAAGACTGTTTCCTTTCTGAAGCAGTTCCTTGGTTGCAGAGACAGACTGACTATAATAATACTGACTAGCTCTTATATAGTGTTTTTCATCTGTAGATTTCAAAGTCCTTTACAAAGGAAGTTTAGCATCATTATCTCCAGTTTACAGACAGAACACAACCCATGTCTCCTGAGCCCCCTTCAGAGCTACCATGCCATGACTAGCCCCATCATCACCTCTTGTGAGTTAATCATACCCTATTTAAAATAAGATGTAAAAGTGCAGCTGAATGGAAAAGTCCCCTCTGCTCCACAACAGTCCCATCTTGTCTGCCCATTTCTCAGCTTCTTGCACAGTCACCTCTCTGCATTTTTTCCAAGCACCCATCCAGGCGCTGTATAAACTACCTGAGCTCATCTGAAAGATCACTACCCTGACCACACATAAATCCTTCACTGCCCCATTTCTGCCATGTTGCTTAGTGACTTGTATATAAATTGACTATTGTTTTCCCTTCCCTCTGATTCATGTCTGTGACCCCCTAGGAACAGGCATTATCTCTTGAAGTTTGGAAAGCACCCACCACTTCATGAGCAGTACCATAAACAAACAAATACATGACACACAGGTTGCTACATAATCTGAGCCAATAGTGAACATCAAATTTATTGTGCAAATTTAGTCTCTTTCAACTCTCTCACAGAGTCCAAGAGCAGATTATGCTTACTTTAAACGTCTTAGATATTTGAATAATTCAACACTTTGGTTTCTCTGGGTTGTTTATTTCCTCTATGAATTGATCATGATCAGTTTTTTACAGTTTAACTTTACTTATAAGTTGTTGTCTACATTGGAGTATCTGTCTTGTCTTAGACTGTGAACTCTTTAGGGCAGAAAATGCCTTCGATCTTGTGTCTGTGCAATGCCTCATACACAAAGGACTCAACCTTGGCTGGAGCTTGTAGGCACTAGCAGAATACAGTACAAATAACAAAACTCTTCATAGAGTTCATATAAGCAGAGGAGAATCATTAAAGGAAGGGCAATCAAATGGCAGCAAATAAAATCTTGAAGAAAAGTAGGTGCAATAATTCGTACAGATAGCATCCATTTACACTCGACATTGACAAGTTATCCTATGGCCAGCATGCACCCAAGCAAAATTACCTAAATTGCAACCTATTTAGGGCAGGGATGGACCATCTTTTTGTTCTGTGTTTGTAGAATACCTAGTATAATGTGGTCCTGGTCCATGACTGGGGCTCCTAGTTGCTACCACAATACAAATAAGTAAATATATAATAAGGCCCATTTTAGGGTGGGGTGAATTAGTGTAGCCAGCGACTGGGAAACCTATTTTTGGAAGTTGCAAGAAGAATGTTCAGGATGGGGAAAGTCAGAAGCCAACTGAATAGGATTTAATTACTTTTATCACATTTACTAGTGCTGTCACACTCCAGAAAAGCAATCTCTTCACCTCCCTCTGATGTCCCCTAGTTATGGAGAAGATTAAAATATGGTTATGGTTCAGTGGCAGAGGCAGAAAGAGGGAGGGGTGACTCTGGCTCCAGCAATGAGCCCGTAAAGGGGAAATATATCATTCGTTATATCAGTGGCCTTTCTCTCTGTCTTTCTAAATATCAATAGTGGGCAATTCTCAACATGATGAATCCAGCTAGTTCTTAAGCAAAAAAATCAGATATTCCTCTGTTTGTTAGACAGAGAGGAGAAAGAGACTGCATGTTGCTCCATCTACTGAACTGGCCACTTGCCAGGTCCTTTTCAAAGAGTGGGTAACAGAAAGACGGGAATTATTACAGAACAATTAAGACCTTTTTCTTATTAATATTGTGCTGCTATCTTCTGTTCGTTCCATCCAGTAGCTGCTGCTGCAGAAGCAGATGCTGATCTAGTCTATTAATTCTGATTAGTATTCTTGTTAGTTGTGTGCAGATGGTGAGCTTGGTGTTTGAAAACGTAGTCCCTACCCTGAGAAATGTACAACTGAAACAACTTATGATTCTGGATAGCACACTTACGGTGTCAGTACCATTATCCCCATTTTACAGAGGGGAAAACTGAGACATACCAGTGACGTGACTTGCCCAACATCACGCAGCAGACCCGAGGCAGATGAAAATAGAATGTACGTCTCCTGAATTCCCCTCCACTACTCTAGCCATGAGGCAACATTGCTTCCCATTGCCTGGAGAGCGGCAAAGGTGAAACACACTAAGACAGGAAGAGGCACTTTTGAGCATGTTGGTCAGTAACTGTAAGTGACAATGCACAAGCAAGCTGCATCCTTTTTTTTTGTTCTGCTGTGAAAGTGGAGAAAATGGACCTGATGTCCTGTTTCTGTCTAGAATTCCCCATTGTGGGTTGGCATTCCCTTTCCTTGTTATTGTTCAGTGGCTGGCATGAAGCCTTACTGACTTCTAGACTGACCTAATGGGTTTTATGTATTATTGATGCCCAATATTTTTCTTGACTTTAAGATCCTCTATTTAATTACTTGAACCTGGGTTCACAAGTGTGGTGACCTTTTAACTGGTTTAGCAAGCCTCCTGAGAGTGTCTCTGTGATCATCTGCAAAGCACAAAATATAGCCTAGGTGGAACACAGGGTTTTTTGTATAAGCCTTTCCGATCCTGAATATCTAATGAATGAAACCTTGGAAAAAAATTAGTTTCTCTGAGTATCCCAACAATAAATCCAGGATGGGATTTTCATACGAATTATCCAATCATCCTGCTCTCTGTGGTGCTTGGAGATCACACTGCTTGGATTTTATATATTCATAGTCCTGTCTCTTCACAACCACGGCAGAGGGAAAATGTGGGGTGTGGACAAACCTGCTCACCAAGGGTAGCTAGTATCACAGATCTAATTGTAGGCCTATCAGCCTTAGAGTCCTATTAATCGCCAGGTGGCGTTTTCCAAGTCTGAGCACTTTAAATGACACTGTACATGAAATTAACAGCCTATTTTCAAAAACAAAACAAAACCCCAAACACCCTAAACTGTGAGTCTTGCATTTTTGCGAATGATATGGAAAATATAGATTAATGCCCTGAGATCTCCTAGTAATTTAACACTTAAAATTGAGGTACAAATCTCTTGAGCCATTATGGAAATATGGTGTCTCAAACTAGACACAAATAAAAGCTTGTAATCAAAAGCTCAGAATAATTACTGATATGTAGAATTTAAAATATTAAAGATTTACTTAGTGAATATTTAAAGATATTGACGCCTTTGGTATAGAAGAGATGGCAAAAGTTATTCCAGCATTGGTATCTGAATTTCTGGTCATAGTCTGACTCAAGACGAGGTTAATTTGTACTCTGGGCAATTGCTTCCGCTCCATTCCCTAGTGATAGCAATACTTCAGTGACCACCTGTGAGCTCCTTGATTCTGTTTGGTTAGCTCAGTTATGGATTTGTTCAGATCTTAACGATATAAAATAGCCATAATGAAAAAAGGCAGCTGATTACAAGCAAAAGGTCCAGCTGAGTAAGTGTAAGATATGCAGAGAGATTCCCAGCTGAGACCAACTTAGCACGGCCCCTATTGACTAGGCTAGAGGGAGATGCCCTTCTGGCACGCTTGGTAAAGAAGCTTCAAATGAGTCACCAGTGCACATCGGGTCTGATAATGTGGGTATCACAGCTAAGGCTCTCTAGTATTCTTTGATCCTGCAACAGTTCTCACCTGTCGGCCTGGTTTGTGTAAACCATGACAGTATGTTCGCACACAGTATTCCCTCCAGCCTCTGCGGCACTTGGGCACTAAAGAACCTAACCCTTAGGCTACATCGATGCTACCAGCCACGCCAAGTACATACCCCTGGGGCTCAGGCAGGTTTGTGCTCAGCTAACCTGTGCCCCTGCTACTGCTGCCCCTGCTACCAGGGCTACATTATTATTTGTACTGGTGCTAGCTCTCACTGAGTACGTACCAGTATGTTTGCTGGGAATCAAACCCTTTGCTTGCAGTATAGATGTAGCTTTACTTGGCTGCAGAGCTGCCCCTGAATCAGTGCATAGCATCCACGCGTGGACGTAATGCATATATCATGCCTGTATATATTTATCCAGTGCAATGCATTATATGTCAATTTTATGTTACTTCCACCCAGAAATCTCTGTTAACGTTGCCAAACAGCCTAGCCCACGGGAGTCATTAAAGTTTGCTAGTGTAAATGGGACATGAGAATCCAGTTCACAGATCAGAGACAGGCAGATCAGATCAAACTAATGTCCGGTTGTAAGACTAACTGGTACAATCACAGAGGTTGCAAGTTCCTAGCTATTTTTGTTTATTGTCTAAGATGCTGTTAGTCTTTTGACCTGAGCATTTAGCCAACATTCAGGGTTTTGAAGATTGTTTCCTTATGAGGAAAAATTGATGTTGGAATTGGGTATTTCTTTGATGCAGTCCTATTTATTTACAAATAATGTACAAAGTTTTGTTTACCTGAATGCAGTAGGAATCAAACTGAAGGCAATTTCTTTGCTCGCAGGTCCAAGCCTCTTTCCAGCCAGTGCTCTGCCCAAGAAGCTCACATGCTTGGCTTTCTCCCAAAGTCATGCTGCAAGTGCTTCTCTGGCTATCTGCTTAGCTTTTTGACTGCTTCTCTCTCTGTTCTCTGCTGCTTCTGTTCACAGATATGCACAACACCCAGTGACGTTCCCTGCACACATAGCTCAGTTTCTAAATGACCTTACACATGGCCTGTTTTAGAAGGTGGCTCCTATTGTTTCAGCTGTCTTATTCCAACCTCCCCCCACCCACCTCCAAAAAAACCCTTAGCTACTTCTGACATTTATCATGAAGGTAGTTGTTACACCCCCCCCACCCCAGATTCTAACAGGTTTCACCCACCATAACAGGGGCAATAAATAGAAAGGACACGTCTTTGAGATGTTTTCTTTAATTTAAGTTGAAGTGCTATAGTCCGTAGAATCCTGAGCCTATGGACCATGTTTCGCCCTGAGTTACATCCCTGGTAACTTGTTTTTTAAGGTAATGGGTTTGCACAGGGCATAAGTCAGAGTGGGATATGGTCCAATGGGTGTTGTGTGTTAAATAGTATTTTCAGTTCTCAGCTTTTGTCCAGAGCTGAAATTAAACAGGGGATCTAATGTCCCTGCTCCTGCCTGGTGGATGTACTCAATGCCTGTTACCATGGCAACAGGTTCAGCCTGCTGAAAACAGAGCAAGTGAAAGTTGGGAAAGAATGATTATTTTAAAGCACTTAGTTTTTGTAACTCTGACAACTGATCCTGTATCTAGTGTTTGCAGCCATGTTGGCCCCAGGATATCAGAGAAACGAAGTGGGGTGAGGAAATATCTTTTATTGAACTGACATCTGTTGGTGAGAGAGACAAGTTTTTGAGTGGGGGAGTTCGAAATTCCCCTTGTTAGACTCAGCACTGGCTATTAAGTGACAGCTGAAACTCCAATTTTTGCAAACAGCACCTCCATGCTTTAGGGTCTGAAACACTGAAAGTAAAAAGAGAAGTTTAAATTGTAAACAAAAATGCAATGAAATTCCCATTTTTTCATATGAAATGGGAATGTTTTTGTTGTGTTGGGCATAGGGGAATGTTAAGTTGTCAATTTCAAACTTTCATTTTAACAAATTAAGGTAAAAGTCTTCACATCTTTGAAACCTGGGTCTGAAAATGAAGGGCTACGTAGCCCTTCTTGTTGCAAAGATAGATTCCAAATATGAACCAAATCTTTCTGTGTCTGCAGACAGACGCTTCCATTAGCTTGGTTATGCTCTGAGCAGCAAAGGAGATAACAAGACTTGTCAGTTTCCCTTGCTTCTAATCAGAGCCTGGTGGGGTAGTAGTGAAACTAAAAAGCATCATGTCAGTTTCACTCTATTGCTGCTTGGCAAATTCTTGAGCAGCAGCTAGGGCTTCTTGCATTGAAGCTATGCAATGGGGAAGAGGACACAAAAACTAGAACTGGTAGAGCACTATTAGTGACCCCAACATACACACTCACAGCAGCCAGGAGGCTGAGGAAAGGCTACAGTAATAGATTTTCCCAGGCAGCTAGAAAGCTTTTTATAAGGGGAGCAGAGGAGGGGAGAAAATAGTAAAGCTGCTTCCCCTTTCCAGCAACCAGACAATGGGAAGGAGCAGGTGGCTTCATATTTGAGACACCTACTACCCACAGACCAATAAAAAGATGTTTAAGAATCTGAAGTGCCTTCCAAAATCTGAGAGGGACGAGGTGTGGAGCATGCTTTCGGAAGTCTTAAAAGAGCAACACTCAGATGCAAAAACTACAGAACCTGAACAACTAGAAAATAAAATCAGCCTTCTGCTGGTGGTATCTGACTCGGATAACAAAAATGAACATGAGTCGGTCCACACTGCTTTGGATTGTTATTGAGTAGAACCAGTCATAAGCATGGACACATGTCCTCTGGAATGGTGGTTGAAGCATGAAGGACATATGAATCTTTAGTGCATCTGGCACATAAATATCTTGCAATGCCAGCTACAACAATGCCATTAGAATGCCTGTTGTCACTTTCCAGGTGATGTTGTAAGCAAGTAGAGGGCAGCATTATCTCCTGCAAATGTAAACAAACTTGTTTGTCTCAGCAATTGGCTGAACAAGAAGTAGGACTCAGTGGACTTGTGGGCTCTAAAGTTTTACATTTTTATTTTTAAATGCAGTATGTAACAAAAAAATCTACATTCGTAAATTCAACTTTCATGATAAAGAGATTGCACTACAGTAATTGTACTTGTAAAAAGTTACATTTTTTTCCATAGTGCAAATATTTGTAATAAAAAATAAATATAAAGTGAGCACTGTGCACTTTGTATTCTGTGTTGTAATTGAAATCAATATATCTGAAAATGTAGAAAACATCCAAAAAGATTTACATAAATGGTTTTCTATTATTGTTTAACAGTGTGATTAATCGCAATTAATTTTTTTAAATCACTTGACAGCCCTAATTCTTAAGGTTTAAAAATAAGCATTACAAGGAAAACAATAACAATAAAAGAGTGAACATGCATTCTTATAAGAATTCTTACTAGAGATCCCTCACCCTCCCCAGCTGTCTCCAATATCGATTCTGGCAAGTGAGTCCTTCAGCCCATCTGAAAGAATCTCTTTTGTGGTCACAAGTCCCTAATAGTCTCAGCTTAGAGCTAGCGCACATGAAAAGTTAGCTTCCCCCCCCACCCCCATACAGTATGGAGGTTTTGAATGGGTATTGTCAGGAGCAGGTAATCAGTGGAAAATTGGCTTCTTTCCCCAGGGTTTAGCTTCAATATAATGGATTTGAAGTGGGTCATTTGCATTCCCCTTACCCCCATGTATTTCCTAGGAAATTCACTTCACATGTATTGTCTCAAAAAGTCCTTTGAAATATCTTCTAGAGATTGCATTGATGCTGTCATCGGGCTAAAGAAATTCCATAAAATCCCACAATAGTACATATCCATATGTATTTTTAATGCAATGGACTTCACAGATGTTAAACTTAATTCAATAAAGTTCCATTTAATTCCATAAGCCTTGCCCAGGGTATTGTTATCTGTCACACCCTCATCTAATATTTACTCTCCCAAATTATTTATTTATTCCTTATTTCAGCAGTGACTGGTACTGTTGGGTGTCTCATGTTTTTGATGCCCAACTTGAGATGACTTAAAGGGGCTAGATTTTCTGAATGGGCCAAGCACCTGCCCTGTTAAAATCAGCCCCCTTTAAAGTGTCACATTTGGCCTTCAAAATCAGTAGCCTCTTCTGCAAATCTTGACCATGGGCTCCACAGCAAAAAAGCACTAATTGTGGAAATTGAAGTGGAACCTATGGGCAAAATCCTGGGCTTTCCTACCCAGTTTTACACTGGGGTATAGAGGGAAGCTCTTATATCACCACACACAGTGCATGCATAAAGGAGCAGACCATGAGCTGGAACAGCAATGCTTCACAGTCCCAAAAGGTTGTAGTCAGCCAGCATGGGGGCGTGACCCCACCTTTGGTGGAGATGGTGCTATTGCCAATAGGACCTGGAGGTAACAGAGACACAGCTCCATTTTGGAGTTGCATTGCTCCCCCAGCCCCTATTTCATCCTGCCCAGATGGGCTCAGAGACTTTCTAAGTACCCCAGAAGAATAAGTGGCAAGAATTGCTCTAACTTGTACAGTACACTTGACTGAGTTTTGTGGGTGTTTTGGGCACACCAGTAATCTGACAAGAGCCTGACAGACTCTGGCTAAGCAAAATTTATTGAATACATAAGCAAGCAAATATTAACTGTTAACAGTCTAGCTTTAGCTTAGACAGTCCTAGTACTGAAGTCCCATAACAGTGCTGGTCAGGCACCAGAACAAGTCCTCTGGGTCTGCATTGACAGATCCTGAAGGCTGCTTGGCACAGTCTCTGTGGTCCTGCAGAGTCCAAAACTTCTCAGTCTCTCCTATATACTCTTCTGTGCAGGCTGTGTTGTCTTGGCAACCACACTGTTATGCATGCTTCTCCCCACAGTTTTCTGGAACCTTTTCTATCTTGTTTGTTACATTCTCCCCCTTTCCCCTCTGGCTGGCTCTGACCAGTCTCGGTCAGTTTTACCATGACCTTCTGTAACCTGGGAGGCCCTGGGTGATTTAGTCAGGCTAACTCCCTTTCAATCTACAACACAATGTACAGTGGCAGCTTTGTGCCTTGGTACAAAAGGAATGCAGGTTTGTGCCTTTTCTTGCAGAAAAGGAAGCAAAACCACAACAAATAAATACTTACTGAAGCTGGAGAGAACCCAATGGAAGAAATTCCCACTAACTAAGTAAAGATTGCAGGGTTTGGTGGATAGGTGTTATACTGCCACATGCTGTTAACTATATGTTAAATAACCCAAGTTATGACTTGATACCAAGACTTCAAGCCCCAGTAAAGGCCTCAGAAGGTCCTGATCTCAGTGGAACAGCCATGGATTTGCCAGGTATGGATGGGAGAGGGAGTAGGTTGCAGACCTACTCCTCATGGAGCAGGTCCTCAAGGAATCAATTTTGAAGGACTTAGAGGAGAGGAAAGTGATCAGGAACAGTGAGCATGGATTCACCGAGGGCAAGTTATGCCTGACTAACCTAATTGCCTTCTATGATGAAATAACTGGCTCTGTGGATGAGGGGAAAGCAGTAGACGTGTTATTCCTTGACTTTAGCAAAGCTTTTGATATGGTCTCCCACAGTATTCTTGCCAACAAGTTAAAGAATTATAGGCTTGATGAATGGACTAATGGTGGATAGAAAGATGGCTAGATTGTCAGGCTCAACAGATAGTGATCAATGGCTCCATGTCTCGTTGGTAATCGGTATCAAGCGGAGTGCCCCAAGGGTCAGTCCTGGGGCCAGATTTGTTCAGTATCTTCATTAATGATCTGGACTCCAGATTCTGGAGGATGTCATGGATTGTACCCTCAGCAAGTTTGCAGATGACACTAAACTGGGAGGAGTGGTAGATATGCTGAAGGGTAGGGATAGGATACAGAAGATAGACAACTTAGAGGATTGGACCAAAAGAAATCTGATGAGGTTCAACAAGGTCAAGTGGAGAGTCCCGCACTTAGGACGGAAGAATCCCATGCATAGCTACAGCCTATGGACCAAGTGGCTAGGCAGCAGTTCTGCAGAGAAGGACCTAGGGGTCACAGTGGACGAGAAGCTGGATATGAGTCAACAGTGTGCCTTGTTGCCAAGAAGGCTAACGGCATTTTGGGCTGTATAAGTAGGAGCACTGCCAGTAGATCAAGGGATGTGATCATTCCCCTCTATTCAGCATTGGTGAGGCCTCATCTGGAGTACTGTGTCCAGTTTTGGGCCCCACACTACAAGAAGGATGTGGAAAAATTGGAAAGAGTCCAGCGGAGGGCAACAAAAATGATTGGAACACATGACTTATGAGGAGAGACTGAGGGATCTGGGATTATTTAGCCTGCAGAAGAGAAGAATGAGGGGGGATTTGATATCTGCTTTCAATTACCTGAAAGGGGGTTCCAAAGAGGATGGATCTAGACCGTTCTCAGGGGTAGCAGATGACAGAACGAGGAGTAATGGTCTCAAGTTGCAGTGGGGGAGGTTTAGGTTGGATATTAGGAAAAACTTTTTCACTATGAGGGTGGTGAAGCACTGGAATGGGTTACCTAGGGAGATGGTGGAATCTCCTTCCTTAGAGGTTTTTAAGGTCAGGCTTTATAAAGCTCTGGCTGGGATGATTTAGTTGGGGATTGGTCCTGCTTTGAGCAGGGGGTTGGACTAGATGACCTCCTGAGGTCCTTTCCAACCCAGAGATTCTATGATTCTATGACCTTTGGTATGCCACAGAACATGAGTTTCACCCATCTGTGGGTGGGTGGGTGCAGAAAAGGATTTGGAGTGGATCTGTGACTATGTGGAAGTATTGGCTGACACTTCCTCACATCTTGCTGTCCCAAAATCCTCCTCCTACCCCATGTATTGCAGCACAGCAACCATGTAAGAGTGGAATGGCTTCACAAGTGGGCTGAATGATTCCAGTGGCCATAGCTGCCATGGGGTGTCCCAGCACACAGTCCGTTTGGATACATTTTGCACAGGGAGAGGTTTTAGCCCATTGTGACAAAGGTGCATGGTTCTGCGGTCTGTAGTAAATATCATAGTACTGTAGACCATGGGAAATGTTGCATTATATTTGTAAATACTGTAGTGAATTTGCACACTGAATAGAGCACCACTACATTCTGTAAAAATAGAGATAATGCCACAAATTTTATATTTGTATTACAGCAAACTTACACTAAAATAAATAAAACTATAAAAACACTATAGCATGCTAGCCTTGTACTATAAATTTTGCTGTAGTAAATGTTTCCTGACTAGTTAAATGCTCATATTGGCAAACTGAAGTAGGCTGGCTCATTCTACTGATAGTGTGCTGTTTCCATCCCAATTCGTTATTCCTTCTTGCTCCAGCCTCATTTCTTGTTCCCAAAGTATACCAGGCAATTTCTATAGAAAGCCCTATGTGATGGATGCACTAGTCATTGCTAAATCCGTTTCTGTTGCATGTGTTCTAATGCCCCAATAAATTCATGATGCAAATGTGTAGCCAATCAGGCTGTGGGCAGTCAGGCCTTGTGATGAAAGAGTTCAGCCTACCAGTTAGAGCTAGATCCCAAGGTAGGAAGAGTCCAAGACATGAGCCAAGGGACAGTACCAGCAGGACAAATGCCAAATGCCACATCGGGAGGGTGATCATAAGAGTGGCCATACCGGGTCAAACCAATGGTCCATCTAGCTCAGTATCTTGTCTTCTGAGTGGTCAATGCCAGGTGCCACAAAGGGAATGAACAGAACAGGTAATCATCAAGTGATCCATCCCCTGTTGCCCATTCCCAGCTTCTGGCAAAACAAGGCCAGGGACACTTCAGAGCATGGTTTTGCACCCCTACCCAGCCTGGCTAATAGCCATTGATGGACCTATCTTCCATGAGCATATCTAGTTTTTTTTTAACCCTGTTACAGTCTTGGCCTTCACAATAAACTCCTCTGGCAAAGAGTTCCACAGGTTGACTATGCATTGTGTGAAGAAGTACTTCCTTTTGTTTGTTTTAAATCTGCTGGCTATTAATTTCATTTGGTTACCCCTAGTTCTTGTGTTATGAGAAGGAGTAAATAACACTTTCTTATTTACTTTCTCCTCGCCAGTCATGATTTTATAGATCTTGATCATATTCCCCTTAGTTGTCTTTTTTCCAAGCTGAAAAGTCCCAGTCTTATTATCTCCTCAAATGGAAGCTGTTCCATACCCCTAATCATTTTTGTTGCCCTTTTCTGAACTTTTTCCAATTCTAGTATATCTTTTCTTAGATGGGGCGACCACATCTGCATGCAGTATTCAAGATGTGGGCGTACCATGGATTTATATAGAGGCAATATGATATTATCCTTTTCTAATGATTCCCAACATTCTGTTAGGGTTTTTTTGACTGCCACTAAACATTGAGTGGATGTTTGCAAAGAATTATCCACAATGACTCCAAGATCTCTTTCTTGAGTGGTAATAGCTAACATCATTTTATATGTATAGTTGGGATTGTTTTCTAATGTGCATTAATTTGCATTTATCAACATTGAATTTCATCTGCCATCTTGTTGTGCAGTCACCCAGTTTTGTGAGATCCCTTTGTAACTCTTCATAATCTGCTTTGGACTTAACTATCTTGAGTAGTTTTGTATCATCTGCAAATTTTGCCACCTCCCTTTTTACTCCTTTTTCCAGATCACTGGTGAATATGTTGAACAGTACTGGTCCCACTACAGACCCTTGGGGGACACCACTATTTACCTCTCTCCATTCTGAAAACTGATCATTTATTCCTATGCTTTGTTTCCTATCTTTTAACCAGTTTTGATCCATGAGAGGACCCATCCCTCTTGTCCCTTCACATCTGGCTTTGCTTAAGAGCCTTTGGTAAGGGACTTTGCCAAAGGCTTTCTGAAAATCTAAGTACACTACATCCACTGGATCACCCTTGCCCACAAGCTTGTTGACCCCCTCAAAGAATGTTAGTAGATTGGTGAGGCATGATTTCTCTTTACAAAAACCATGTTGACTCTTCCGCAACAAATTGTGTTCAACTACGTGTCTTGTGACAAAGTTCCTCCTCTACCTTGGTGGGTCTTGCACTTATTGGTGGATTTGCTCGCCTTGGAGCTTCACGGCAGCCCTCAGTTTGGCCATTTTCGTGAACCCACAGTCCAGGTCAACTCCTCCTGTGTCTAACCAGGAGTTGGGAGGTTTGGGGGGAACCCAGGCCCACCCTTTACTTCAGGTTCCAGCCCAGGGCCCTGTGGAATGCAGCTGTCTAAGTGCCTCCTGGAACAGCTGTGTGACAGCTACAACTCCCTGGGCTACTTCCCCATGGCCTCCTCCCAACCCCTTCTTTATTCTCACCATAGGACCTTCCTTCTGGTATCTGATAATGCTTGTACTCCTCAGTACTCCAACAGTACACGTTCTCACTCTTAGCTCCTAGTGCCTCTTGCTCTCAGCTCCTCACACGCACACCACAAACTGAAGTGAGCTCCTTTTTAAACCCTGATTAGCCTGCCTTAATTAATTCTAGCAGCTTCTTGATTGGCTGCAGGTGTTCTAATCAGCCTGTCTGTCTTAATGGTCTCCAGAAGGTTCCTCATTGTTCTGGAACCTTCCCTGTTGGGAAACGGAACGTCCCTCGCTTGCTCCTTAGCTATCTGCTTTCTATTCTTTCCTAAAACCCCCTGGCCTGGATTTTTCTTACTTTTTGAACCTGCCTTAGTTCTCCCCCCTGACCAGGCCAGATGCTTTTTCGTTTCGTTTTGTCTTTCTGCCGTTTTTTTTGCTGCCGCTGAGTGCTGGTCAGCTGCCAACTTGCCGCCAGCACCCCCCCCCACGCCGGCTCCTGGGCACAGCTATTTGCCTCAGCTGAAACCCCCGGAGGAGGGGGGGAAGATTGCCGACCCGCTATCCGGAGTGGGGAGTGGAAGCCCCCAGACCCAGCCGTTTTGCTGTCAGCTTATTTTGCAATTTTTCTCGGCCTGCCGGAAGCCTTGGAACACAGCCAACACAGCTGGAGAAGAAGAAGATAGCAGACAGAAGAAATCACCCAGAGAAGCTACAAATCATCTTGGAGGGGGCCATAAGACTGAGTAACTTTTTGAATTATACTCTCATGGGGGGGAGTTTGACTGTGGCTTAATTGCGTTTGTAGTGGCACAGGGGGTGTGGCACGGAGCTGCCCCCCGATCCACCGGTGTCCCTCCCAACATTATTACAACTGTCACGGCCCCCCCACCGTCCGTCCCTGCTGGCAACCTGCCATCTGCCTCGGATCCAGCTGTTTGCTTTGAACTTTGCCTTTTGGACCGGACATAACAGCCGACCAAACGAGACTCTTTGGACAAACGTGCGTGGGTCCACACCCCCCCTTCCGGACTGTTTATCCCACAGCTTGCCCCTATCACCGGACCCTGATTCCTGTTTTTCCCCCCCTTCCAGTCCAACCCATTTGGTACCATCCCCCCCCCACCTGCAGCCCAGCAGGGAGGAGCGGTTAATCTGCTTCCCCCTCCCCCCTCCTCCTTCCGGTGTCTCCCCGTCTCTCCCTGCTCACAATGGCGGGGAATGAGAGGGGCGAGGCCCCTTTACCAATATCAGTTGTTCCTCCCCCACCTCCCCCCCTACCATGACGCCTCTTATTATTGCAACCCTGAATACCAGGGGCTGTAGGATGGCTCTCCGCAGGTCCCAGGTGCTCTCTTACCTTCGGTAAGGGGGGTACTCTGTAGTTTTCCTGCAGGAGACCCATACGGACCCGACCGCCAAGGACAGGTGGCGGCTGGAGTGGGGGGACGGGGTATACTTTAGCCACTTCACGACTTGGCAAGCTGGAGTGGCGACCCTGTTCTCCCCCAACCTACGGCCCGAGGTGCTAGGGGTCACTGAGGCCGTGCCGGGCCACCTGCTGCACCTTCGAGTCCATATGGAGGGGCTCGTGGTCAACCTTGTTAACATCTATGCCCCGCAAACGAGCCCAAGGCGGCCACAATTCTATCAGCGGGTGTCCGACTTTCTCGGCACCCTAGATTCGCATGAGTGCCTGGTCCTGGGAGGGGACTTTAACACCACCCTCGAGGAACAGGACCGCTCAGGGGCCGAGCCAAGCCAGGCCACTGCGAACATTCTCCGAGGAATATTCGAACATCACTCCCTAGTGGACGTCTGGCGCGACCATCACCCAGATGACACTTCCACGTTCGCTTTTGTCCGGGTGGAGGCCCATCGGTCACACCACTCTCAGTTGGACCGTATTTACTTATCCTGTTTCCATCTTTCACAGGCCCACTTCTCCGCCATTCGGCCGGCCCCATTCTCCGACCACCATTTACTCACCATAACGGTCTCCCTCCGTGCAGACAGACCGGGGCCGGCCTATTGGCACTTTAACAACAACCTGTTGGAGGACGAGAGTTTCGTGACGTCCTTCCGGGAGTTTTGGCTGGCCTGGCGAGAGCAGTGGCGTGCCTTTCCCTCGGTGCGGCGATGGTGGGATCTCGGGAAGGTGCGCGCCAAGCTCTTCTGCCGTGACTACGCTCGGGGCACCAGCCAACGGAGAAATGCGGCGATAGAGCAGTTGGAACAGGAGGTCTTAGAGATGGAGAGGTGCCTGGCCGCCAACCCCAAGGACCCGTCCCTCTGCGGAGCGTGCCGGGAGAAGCGGAAGGAGCTCCGGGCCCTCGAGGACCACCGGGCCCGAGGTGCCTTCGTTCGGTCCCGCATCTGCCTCCTTCGGGAGATGGACCGCGGCTCCCGCTTCTTCTATGCCCTGGAGAAAACGAGGGGGGCCAAGAAACACGTCACCTGCCTTCTTGCGGAAGACGGCACCCCCTTCACGGATCCGGAGGAGATGTGTGGGAGGGCCTGTGACTTCTACACAAGCCTTTTCTCCCCGGATCCGACCGATCCTGGCGCTTGCGGGGTGCTCTGGGAGGAACACCCCACGGTCAGCGTGGGCGACCAAGACCGACTAGAGCTGCCTCTCACCCTGGCCAAGTTCTTGGAAGCCCTCCATCGCATGCCCACCAATAAATCTCTGGGCATGGACGGGCTGACCGTGGAGTTTTACCGCACGTTCTGGGACATCCACGGCCCAGACCTAGTCACTGTCTGGGCTGAGTCCTTGCAGAGCGGGGTCCTCCCTCTGTCGTGCAGGCGAGCAGTGCTCGTCTTGCTGCCGAAGAAGGGGGACCTCTGCGATTTACGAAACTGGCGTCCCGTCTCACTCCTTAGCACGGATTACAAAATCGTAGCGAAAGCAATCTCGCTGCGGCTAGGGTCCGTGATGGCGGAGGTGATCCGACCAGACCAGACCTATACTCTCCCGGGTCGCAGCATTTTTGACAACCTATTTCTAGTCCGAGACCTTTTGGAACTCGGGCGGAGAGATGGTCTGTCGTTCGCCCTCCTGTCTCTTGATCAGGAGAAGGCGTTCGATAGAGTAGACCATGGGTACCTCCTGAGCACTCTGCAGGCATTTGGATTCGGACCTCAGTTTGTGAGTTTTCTCCGGGTGCTGTATGCCGCTGCGGAGTGTTTGGTTAGGCTCAACTGGACCCTGACTGAACCGGTCAGCTTCGGGCAAGGAGTGCGGCAGGGGTGCCCCCTCTTGGGCCAGTTGTACGCTCTGGCGATCAAGCCTTTCCTCTGTCTCCTCCGCAGGAGGATGAAAGGGTTGGTGCTGTGGGAGCCGGAGCTGTGGCTGGTCCTGTCGGCGTACGCTGATGACGTGCTCCTCGTGGTCCAGGACCCGGGCGACTTGGCGTGAGTGGAGGCATGCCAGGCCATCTATTCGGCAGCCTCCTCCGCCCGAGTCAACTGGGTCAAGAGCTCTGGCTTGGCGGTGGGGGACTGGCGGCAGGTAAGCTCCCTCCCACCCTCACTTCAGACCATCCGGTGGAGTGCGGGTCCACTGCTCTATCTCGGCGTTTACCTTTCCGCCACGCACCCTTCCCTGCCGAAGAACTGGCAAAATTTAGAGGGCGGGGTGATAGAGCGGATCCAGAAGTGGACGAGGCTACTCCGATGTCTCTCCCTCCGAGGGAGAGCACTGGTGCTTAACCAACTAGTCCTGTCCACGCTCTGGTACCAGCTCAACACCCTGGCCCCGGCCCCGGGTTTCCTGACCCACCTCCGGAGATTGATTCTAGAGTTCTTCTGGTCAGGAATGCACTGGGCCCCTGTTGGAGTTCTTCATTTACCCCTGAAGGAAGGAGGGCAGGGCCTGAAGTGTCTGCACACTCAGGTCCGCGTTTTCCGCCTCTAGGCCCTGCAGAGGCTCTTTTATAGTGCAAGTAGTTTGGCGTGGAGCATACTGGCGTACGCCTTCCTGCGCCGCTTCCAAGGGCTCCGATACGACCGGCAGCTCTTTTATCTTTGTCCGAGAGGTTTTCCGCGAGACCTCTCCGGGCTGCCGGTCTTCTACCAGGACCTCCTCCGGACCTGGAAACTGTTTCTAACAACCAGGTCCGTGGCGGCCACCGTGGGAGCAGATCTCCTCACAGAGCCCCTGCTGCACAATCCCCAACTCCGTGTGCAGGTGGCGGAGTCCCGCTCGGTGCGCCAGATGTTGGTCCTGGAGGAAGTCACGAGGGTCGGAGACCTCCTGGACTATGACCGGAGAGACTGGCTGGATCCCCTGACACTCACTCGGCGCATGGGGCTCTCCAGCCCTCGTACCCCCCCGCACGTACATCAGGAGGTGAAGGCTGCCTTGACCCCCGCTGCTCGAGCTTATGCCAACCGAGCCTTGCGCGAGGGCACACCCCGCCCATCCTCTACCCCAGGCCCGCCGGACCTTTCCATTGGGCTCCTACCCTGCCGATCCCAACAAACCCCTCACCCTTTCACTGCAAGCCAGCTGCATGAACTGCAGCCGGTCAGTTTTCAAATTGCACCACAAAAATATTTATACACACTCATGCTTCACACCCTTCACGCCCACACCCTGGTGTCCCGCCCCGATACAAAGTGGCGGGACCTCCTGCCACCTTTGGAGGGTGAGCAACCTCGATGGGCCAGCCTGTATTCCACCTTGGTCCCGAGGCCCGTCGGGGACATCAGTTGGTGGCTCCTTCACGGAGCTGTGAGCATGGGCGTGTTTCTGACATGGTTTACCCCCATCCCGGATACTTGCCCTTTTTGTAATGTGAGGGAAACCCTGGCACACGTATATTTAGAGTGTGCCAGATTGCAGCCCCTTTTCCGGCTCCTCACAAATATTTTATTGCGCTTCTGGCTTCATTTTTCCCCTCACCGTTTTATCTATACACTTCCCATCCGTGGCCCCACAAAATTGCGGGATCTCCTGGTCAACCTCCTCCTAGCCTTGGCTAAAACAGCCATTTATAAAACCAGAGAGGAGGTTGGCCCATGAAACATCCTGCGATTGTAGGGCCGTTTTCCGATCCTCAGTACATTCATGTATCCGGGCGGAGTTCCTCTGGGCGGCGTCCACCGACTCCCTTGATGCTTTTGAGGAGTGGTGGGTGCTGTCCAAGGCTCTCTGCTCGGTGTCCCTGTCCGGCTCCCTTTGTTTTGACCCTTTGATTGGGGGAGAGAGTAAGGGACCCCAGCCCCAACCATTGCTGCTGCGGACACCACCACCTTAGAGGGGTCCTTTCACACGTGGGTGCACGTGCCCCCCCCCACAGCCTGCCCCTTTTGTGGGGTGCTTTCAGAGGAGGGAATTGTTGGTGACACTCAGGCATGGCGCCAGGTAACTCAAGGGGGTGGCAGACCTTGAGAATCGATGAAGCCCCCTCGCTTTGGACCACCAGGTAACTCAGAAGGGTGGAAGACCACGAGAGTCGAGGAAGCCCCCCGCTCTGGGCCCAAGCAAGCTTGAACACTTTCCTTCCCTGAAGCTAATGAGAAAACAATTGTGATTGGTTGCTGTGTTACACATTGCATATGCTGTTGTTTTGTTTTGTAAGTGTGTTATGCAAATAAAAAAATACCTTTTTTTGCTTAAAAAAAAAATTACTCTCCTATAGCCATCTGGCCCGACCCTGTCACAGTCTGATAATTCTGTTCTTTAGTATTGTTTCAACCAATTTGTCTGGTATTGAAAGTAGGCTTACTGGCCTATAATTGGCAGGATCACCTCTGGAGTCTTTCAAAAAAAATTGGCATTATATTAGCTATCCTCCAGTCATCTGGTACAAAAACTGATTTAAATGATACATTACATACCACAGTTAGTACTTCTGCAATTTCACATTTGAGTTCCTTCAGAACTCTTGAGTGAATACCATCTGGTCCTGGTGAATATTACTGTTTAATTTATCAATTTGTTCCAAAACCACCTTTAATGACACCTCTATTTTGGACAGTTCCTCAGATCTGTCACCTAAAAGGAATGGTTCAGGTTTGGGAATCTCCGTCACATCCTGAGCCATGAAGACTGATGCAAAGAATTCATTTAGTTTCTCCACAATGGCCTTATCTTCCTTGAGTGCTCCTTTAGCATCCTGATCGTCCAGTGGCCCCACTGGTTGTTTAGCAGGCTTCCTGTTTCTGAAGTACTTAAATGTTTTTGCTCTTACTTTTTGAGTCTTTGGGCTAGGTATTCGTCAAATTCTTTTTTGGCCTTCCTAATTATATTTTTACAATTCACTTGCCAGAGTTTATGCTCCTTTCTATTTCCACAATAGGATTTAACTTTTACTTTTTAAAGGATGCTCTTTTGCCTCTAACTGCTTCTTTTACTTTGTTGTTCAGCCACAGTGACACTTTTTTGGTCTTTTTTCATTTGAGTCATAAGGCAGAGGCAGGAATCAAAGCCAGAAGTTTGAAGCTGAAGGGGATCAGGGACTGGAAGCAGGCTAGAGCAGAGCTGGGACAAGGGCAAAGGTAGCTACAGGCATGATACATATTGAGTGGGGCCAGGCTTATAAGCAGGACTGTAAAATCAGCAGGCAGCCAGGGGCTATGGCCACTCTGTCAGTTCCAAGGTGGTACAGCTGGGCACATTGGTTGCCTAGCAGCGAAGTTAGTTAGGGAGCAAGCCAGTAGCTGGTCTGGTCTCCGACACCACTGATATGTAATTGCATGCATAAGTCATCATGCAGAACAAGACTTTGTTCTGTTGGAGGCTGGGGTTCAGGTTTATTTTGAGGGGCAGTGTGTGTGTGTGGCGGGGGGGTGGCTGGTTATACCTTATCCCTAAATCAGTTTTATTTTGGAAAAAGTGGTTGTGTTATCCTGGTTTAATCCAGGACTTGATCACTGATTAACATTCAGTGACATGTATTCATCTTGTGATAATAATCCACCTCCTGGAGTTGCCTTATTGCTTATATAAAGTAACTTTGTGCCATAAAAATGTATTTTTGTGCTGGAAGGAGATGAGTCTGGCAGTTTAGAATGTTGAACAGATGGCAGTTTAGAAACCTGGACTGCAAATTCAGCTGTGCTTTGGGGTTCACACAGATTAGGCGACCCCTTTGGAATGCTGAAGAGCCAATCAGGCTCCAATCAGGGCACTTTTACAATAGCTGGTGTTGCACCTTCATTGAACCACGAAAATAGCAGTTATTTTCATTTTCACATAATCAGTGCCATATAAACTGTTGGATCTACTTTCTCAATATGAACCTGGGTAATCAGATGCTACCTAGCAGCTGTGCTTCTGTGGGATGGTACTGTAAATATCTCCAATAATTAAGTATTCTTTTGGTCTTTAAAAAGTAGTGTTTGCAGGATAATGCTAAAAAAATACTATTGCCTCATGGCATTAAACTGGGAAAGAGCACTCTCATACTTTATTCATTAATTAAATGCAAAAAAAAATTATGTTCATGTTAATGCAGCATTATGGTTGGTATTAAATGAATTAATGTATTTAGCTTTTCTGCACCTAATGTAGGGGCTAATCATTTACACAACTTAAAATCCATACAATCCGTAAAGTATAATAACAAACAGCAACCCATAACCAAGTTGGCTCATAGATTCATGTAGTTTATAGCCAGAAGGGACCACCAGATCAGCCAGTCTCATCTCCTGCATATGACAGACCACTAAAACCACTCAGCACCCACACACTAAATCCAAAATTTAAACCTAAGTGTTACAGCTCATAAGAGTCTAGACTAGTACGTGGAGAGAATAGGAGGGATCAAGGTGCACCAATGCCCAAGCCCCTGTAATGGCAGGGAATTGATTAAGTGAGAGAGGCCCAGATAATCCAGGCAAGTGACCTATACCCTATGTTGCAGAGGAATGCGAAACCCCCACAAGGTCATTGCCAAACTGACCTAGGGGAAAATCCCTTCCCCACCCTAGATATGGTGATTAGTTAGACCCTGAGCATGACTGAAATAACCATTCAGCCAAGCACCTGAGAGACAGAATGTTCAATGGCACCTCAGAGCACACACGGGCTCATCCTGTCCAGTGTTCCATCTCCAACCATGGTCATCCCTGATGCTTCAGAGAACACCCCTCCCCCCCAGCCACACATGCACACATAGAATACATCATGTGGTGGAATCCCTTCCTGACCATTGCAGATGGCTGGATGAAGCTGTGAAACATGAGCTGTTAGGAACAAAACACAAATTGGAAGTGAGCCCCAGAGTTCCTGAGCCCCCTGCTCCCTACCACCACAAGTATCTGGTCATGCAATCACATTAATAAATTCATTCATCTCTTGTAAACCCAACTAAGTTGTTTGCTCCCATGAATTCTATGGGGAGTCTGTTCCAAAACCTCACCCCTCTGATGGTTAGAAAGCATCTTCTAATTTCCAGCCTGAATTTGTTCATGGCCACTCTATAGCCATTTGTTCTTATGCCAACATTGTCCTTAAGCTTAAAGAGCTCTTCATCTTCCCTGGTATTTAGCCCCCTAATGTATTTATAGAGAACAATCATATCCCTTCATAACCTTCTTTTTGCTAAACTAAACAAGCCAGACTCTTCGTAGGATAGGCCCTCCATTCCCTTGATTACCCTAGTTGCTCTTCTCTGAACTTGTTCCGGTGTGAATTAATCTTTCTTGAACACAGGTGATTAGAATTGTACACAGTATTCCAAATGAGGTCTTACCAGTGCCATTTACAATGGCAATAATACTTCTCTATCTCTACTGGAAATACCTAGCCTAATACATCCTAAGACTGCTGTCATAAATATAAAGGGAAGGGTAAACACCTTTAAATCCCTCCTGGCCAGAGGAAAAACCCTTTCACCTGTAAAGAGTTAAGAAGCTAAGACAACCTCGCTGGCACCTGACCAAAATGACCAATGAGGAGACAAGATACTTTCAAAGCTGGAGGGGAGGGTGGGGAACAAAGGGTTCTCTCAGTCTGTGTGTGTTTTGTTTTGTTTTGTGTTTTTGCTGGGACCAGAGCAGGAATGCAGGTCAGAACTCCTGTAAAAAGTCAGAAAGCAATCTAGTTAAATATGTTTAGATTCTGTTTTGTTTAAATGGCTGATAAAATAAGTTGAGCTGAATGGAATGTATATTCCTGTTTTTGTGTCTTTTTGTAACTTAAGGTTTAGCCTAGAGGGATTCTGTATGTTTTGAATCTGATTACCCTGTAAGATATTTACCATCCTTATTTTACAAAGGTGATTCTTTTACTTTTTCTTTCATTAAAATTCTTCTTTTAAGAACCTGATTGCTTTTTCATTGTTCTTAAGATCCAAGGGTTTGGGTCTGTGTTCACCTATGCAAATTGGTGAGGATTTTTATCAAGCCTTCCCCAGGAAAGATGGTGTAGTGTTTGGAGGGATTTTGGGGGGAAAGATGTTTCCAAGCGGGCTCTTTCCCTGTTATATTTGTTAGACGCTTGGTGGTGGCAGCAAAAAAGTCCAGGGACAAAAGGTAAAATAGTTTGTACCTTGGGGAAGTTTTAACCTAAGCTGATAAAAATAAGCTTAGGGGGTTTTTCATGCAGGTCCCCACATCTGTACCCTAGAGTTCAGAGTGGGGAAGGAACCTTGACAACTGTATTTGCCATTTTCACAGCTGCATCACATTGATGGCTCATAGTCATCCTATGATCGACTCATACACCAAGGTGTTTCTCCCCCACCATCTCTTCTAACTGATGAGCCTCTAGTTTAAAGCATAAATTCTTATTAGATCCTAAGTGCATGGCCTTGTACTTTGTACAATTGAATTTCACCCCATTGCCATCTATATATACCATTGAGGTTTAGATTGTATTCCCCCTCAGAATAAATCTTCCCCAAAAGCCTGTGTGTGTAAGTTATGGACTTTGCAGCATGTTTTGAACTTTAACAAATCTGGGTTATTTCAGACCAAGGATGGAACAAATTCCAGGCGAAGAGTCATCATGAAAAATGTCTTTCCAGCAGCTCACTCTCAGCTGAACTGAAAAGGCTTCAGCTCAGTTGCTCCTTCTGACTGGAAATGCAGTAAGATGGGGAGAAGGGCAGTCTCTGAGATATCCAGGTTCCAAATCGCTTAAAGCTTGTTAGGTTAAAACCAGCATCTTCAAATTCCAGCTTTGATCTGAGAGGCAGATCACAGAGCTCCTGATGTCATGGTATGAACCTTAATGAAAGGATTGTGCTTGTGTCTTTATTGCAAATCTCCGCTACAGAGATTCTCCTCAATAAACGGGCTGTCGCATTCTGTGCCACCTCCAATTTCTGACTGGCCCATGTGGAATATATATTGGAAGTTTTAAAACACGTGTCAGGAAATTCAAAGTTAGAGCTCTCCCAACACTGGTATCTCCATCCTCACTTCATGCCTTGTGAAGCACTTTGTACTGAAGCATAATACCTTTCAGGGACAGGCATTTCCTGGCAATTCCTCACTTGCTGGAGGAGTTGAGGACCTGTGGTTTTGCCTCAGGCGTTTAACCTAGCCAGTCATTAAATGACAGGAAATGTCTGACCTGGAAGTCATTATTGCTATTATAACCCTTTAAAGTATTTTAAAGGGAAAGAAAGAATATATGAATTTTTGTGTGTGTGTGTAGAGAACTTCAAGGATGAATTACATGTTGCCATAGACATGGGTTTCTGTTTATATATTGGTCTTTCCCTAGCAGTTAGAGAGCAACACAGGAACTAACAGGAGTGGGAGTATCTGCTCTAGATTCAATTAAGTTTATAATACTGTATATGTCAACTTTTTAATAGCCTAAGGTATAGTTATAGTCAGAAAATGGCTGTAAAAATGGGAACTACTTTCTCAACAGATCTGTTTGCTGTGAATATCATTACCAGAGTCACATCTTTTTAATGTAAGAACAGCCATACTGGGTCAGACTAATGATCCATCTAGCCAAGTATCCTGTCTTCCAACAGTGGCCAATGCCAGATGCTTCAGAGGGAATGAACAGGGGAATTATCAAGTGATCCATCCCGTGTCGTCCATTCCCAGCTTATGGCGGTTAGAGACTTAGGACGCCCAAAGCATGATGTTCCCTTGCCACCTTGGCTAATAGCAAATTTCCAGGAATTTATCTAATACTTTTTTGAACCTAGTTATCGTTTTGGCCTTCACAACATCCCCTAACAATGAGTCCCACAGGTTGACTGTAATGACAAATATTTTCTTTTTTGTTCTTTTTATTCCTTTTTGATCTATAAGACCAAGACTGCTAAGGGAGAATGAAGTTAGTTCTGTTGTGGTTTAGGAATCATAAACAGAATTATTAACTGAGTTCTAGCTGCAGAATATTTATTACTAGTGGTGCAATGTTAGCCAAGAAAAAAGCATTCCTTGAGTTTTGAATCTCAGTTGGAGTTTACTGGGTCAGCAAGTAGGGAGAGTGGCAAAGAGTCCTGTGGCACCTTACAGACTAACAGATGTATTGGAGCATTAGCTTTCATGGGTGAATACCCACTTCGTCGGATCGTGCCTCCGACGAAGTGGGTATTCACCAACGAAAGCTTATGCTCCAATACGTCTGTTAGTCTATAAGATGCCGCAGGTCTCTTTGCCGCTTTTACAGATCCAGACTAACATGGCTACCCCCCTGATACAGGTAGGGAGAAAAGATCTTAATACTTGTAAAGAAAGCAAATTTAATCTGGAATCGCTGATACAATAAATATGGAACAGCACAATGGCATGATTAGAGTCATTTTTCCAAAGTGTAGCTGCACTTTTAATCTTAACTCTAATACAAAATAATCCAAAATCTCAGCCCTGAACACCACTGAGTTTTGAGACAACAAGGGATCAGGATCCAAATCTTGCAGCTTGGATTTCTATTTCTATGTTTTTCCACTGACTGCCATGAGCTTTAGATCAGCGTCATGTGAGTAATGTAGCCAATTTACAGTTGGAATAATACATTCAAATTTCCTGTGTTTTGTATTTCATATATTGGGGGGGGGGGTGTAGCAGTTAACAAGCAGCCTTGTATTTATTAGGATTTTACCTTGAGTTAGCTAACTAAAGCGAAGAAGTAGAACACACATCTTTTTTTCCTAGTGAAGAGAAGGCCACCGATTAAAGGCCACGAGAGAGCTGTGATTGACCAGATATTCAAATAGATGCAGTGTGTGATTCCAATAAATACAAAAGGACACTTTTCTATAAATGGAGGCTAAATAATCCTTGCAAAACCTGAGCATGTGCAAATTGCCTATACTCTAGATTGTAAACTCTTAAGTGAGCTGTAGCTCACGAAAGCTCATGCTCAAATAAATTGGTTAGTCTCTAAGGTGCCACAAGTACTCCTTTTCTTTTTGCGAATACAGACTAACACGGCTGTTCCTCTGAAACCTGTCTTTGGTGCAGAGACTCTTTTTGTTCTGTTTGTTCAGCCTCTAGCACAGTGGGGTCCTCGTCCATGACTAAGTATTTATGGTAATTATAACTAATAAGACAGGAGTAAAATGTGCATGCAAATTTGCAAATATTTGGTCCAGAGTTCTTTTATCTGAATAACTGCAATATCATATATTCATCACCTGTGTTCATGAGCTGAAACGTTTTTAAGAATAAGTAATCAGTGCGCTTGTATCTCAGTATATCTGGGGCATCTCACACTGGTATGAGGGGTTTTTGTTTTGTTTTGTTTTAATTATAGAGAACTCAGAATTTCCATTGTCAGGAAATTGACATTTTTAGTTTATTTTTTATTCCGAATTGGAATTAAAGTCAAAATTTCCCCCATGGAATGAAACTTTTGATAAAAAAATTTTGGGGGGTGAATCACACCTTTCCTTGTTCTAAAAATTGAAACCTTTAATTTTATATTCATAAAATTTTGATATCAAAATAATTTGATCTTAATTTTTTTTAAAATGAAGTTTCTGCAAAATGAACACATTTCTGTAGAACATTTTGATTTTGATTTTGACTCAATGGGAGTTGTGAGCACTTTGCTGGATTGAGCTCTATGTCCATGGCAGATTTGATACTGTAGGAAATTATAGAGTTACCGAAGTGCAAAAAAATACATTACAGCACTCATACAGTGAAAAGTACCATTTATTGTAGTTTCTGATGTTTCATTTCTCAGATTTTAAATAGATAAGCAATATAATATATCTATCAATTTAGATACCATGATGATGGGCAAAGTGCTCAGAAACTAAGGTGATATACGTGATATAGGAACTTATATAAACTAAAATAGAATCTTAGATGAGTAAAATGGGCCAGATCTCAGTTGGCGTAAACTGTTACAACTTCAATGGAGCTTTGTTGATTTACACCAACTTAGGACCTGGCCCAATAGATTTTGATTTAAATTATTAATACTTTTCTATTATAGCAAATCTCTTGTTTTATAGTGCCATGATGATTTTTTTTTAATATAATCATATTTGGTTCAAATTCTTTTACTATTGGTGGCCATATTACATCTGTCTGTAACTGTGTTTGTATTGCATATTTAGAGGAGCATATAATCTGATTTAGAGCTAAACTTAGTTGCTTGTCAAATACAGTTAAAAAGAAATGTCATATGCAAATTTTACGTCTCAATATGAAATATTTGCTGACATCTTGCCTTTGAGTTGATGGCAGTTGATGAAACTTGCAGCTTACCTCTTATAGAAGCTGATGTTCCTGCTTGCTATTAGCAGAAGTAAAAGGGCTACCGAAGGTGGTATCATGTTGTTCATTTCTGTAACCCGCGGATAGAACTCTCACTGTTTGAGTGAATTATAGATGGAGAAAACTGAACCCATTCTAAAATTGCCTGCCTTAACATAGATTAATTTATCTCAGAAGACTATAGGGAGTTACATCACATTAAACACAGGAGAGAATGAAAAGGGATGATGCAAACATAGCTCAAGCATGCCACATTAATACAGAGGTCATTGGTAAGGAGTTATTTGTGTGGCCAGGGGCCAATGCAAGGATATTAAGAGATGAAGTGACAAGACTGACTCCAGAGTTCGGAGCTTTCATTTGTAGGGGTAAGAAGGCTCTAAGATAAGTGGGCAAATTCAAAATCCTTGCTTTAAGCTTAATATGATTCTCCAGAACAGGATTTCATCACTTCTACTTTCCTAGTTACAATGCCTTACTGTTTTATTTTGTCCTCCAAATAGAACAGTTTTATTTCGTTTAGTATAAATGGAAAAGGCATTGGCCTTCTGCAACATTTCACAAATAAATCTAGTGTATCTGAATCTAAACAGAGGCTGTGGTATTCTGGACTTTTTCCAAAGCATTTTATAATAATCAAATTTGACAGGAATTACTTACAAGAGCAAGGTACTTATAAATAGGAAAGACCAAGAACAATTTTTCTTGTCTTAATTCAGTCACAGAAATGTATTTTGATGTTGTTATTATTATAATAACTAAGCAGGTGTTGATGTCACTCTGAAAGCAGCACAATCTAAATATGTCAATACCGGACATTACAAATATCTAATTATACTGTGGTGTATAAAAAAAAATACTTGGAGATGGATCCCGAGATATACTGAGTATCCACAACTTCCAGTGAAGTTGAGGGTGCTCAGCACCTGGCAGTCTTGAGTCGATATTCAAATATAGTACGCAGCACAGGGAAGTATTCTCAGCAATAACCACTGTGCTGCTTGAGAAGCGTGAATACATGTTTGAATGGGGTCTATTTTTAATGTTCTCTTTTTCTCAGATATCATGGTCCAACGAATATTTCAGGTATCCAATATAAATGCTTTATAGACACAGGGATCCAAATTCATCCCTTATGTAATTCTGTTGAAATCCAAGGATGATTTTAGTTTGGCATTGATACCAAGTAGTAAGCATTAAAGCTGGAAAAAAATATAATTGCAGACTGAATTTTTTGATGGAAAACTGTTCTATTTCATCGAAATCTAAATGTTTTGATGGCAAATGTCAATTTTGATATTTTTGCTTTGGGAAACATTTAAAACGTTTAGTGTCATTTCAGTTCATTTTTCATATTAAAATGAATATAAATATATATGTACATATATTAAGCTTATGAGTATATATAATATATTTAATACAATATAAATGTCAACATAAAATGAAATGTTTTGACACTATTCAAACAAAACATTTTGGAATTTTCGTTGTATGGGAAACATTAACATTTTGACTTTTTGTTTCAATTCATAACAATTTTTATTTTCAGAATGTTGGAATTCCCCATGGTATGGAAGTTCTAAGAGCACACATCCCATGGAAAGTCTTTCAGAGAACTTTGTTTTCAATGGGAATTGTCCTGCTAAGTCACTGAGGCCGAGATCATTAAAGGCATTTAGGCTCCTAACGTCTATGGAAATAAGTGAAAGTTAGGAGCCTAAATACCTTTAAGAAACTGGGCCTGATAGGCTTTTGAAAATTTCATCCTCAATTTCTATCTGCTTGTTTTGAACAGGGGCTCATTTCCACCATCCTCATTCATGTCCAGGGGGTTACTCATAAGAGTGAGGAACTCATGTGAGTTAACGATTAGAAAATCAGCCTCTAAGTTTATACTCATTTCTCAGGGCTAGATTCTTCCTGGCCCTTACACAGTATGGAGAAATGAGCATTAATGTCCCCCTTTCTGTGAGAGCTGCATAGGTCCTGACAGAATTGCAGACTTTGCAGTCTGCGGAATATGGGGTCTGCCCCATCCCTATTTCTCTGGTGGCTCATTCATTTTTTTGTGGCTGGCATTTTGCCTCTCTCAGGGCTGCTGCTGCTGCTGCTCAGCACTGCCCCTGTGAAGAAAGGTACAATTGAATCCCCATAGTACCTTCTTATCCTTAATGCCAAGCGCACACCCTTTTACTCTCCCTTCGTATACACCTCAAGATGTTTGTCTTTGGTGTGAAGCTGCGGTGGTATCATAACAAAATGGGTTAGAAAGAGTCATAAGTCTAAATTCCTGCAGCACATATTTCTCCTATCTATAGGTAACCATTAAAAATTAAGCTATATTAAGGAAGCAAAAAGTTTGGTTTGGATCTGAATGATTCTTATCTGCAAAGTAACTTGAAAACTCCTCAGCACAAGAAAAACAATACTGTAACCAGGTGGTGGCAGCCTGGGTTAACCAAGCTTTCAATCATCCACTAGAGATCTATTGTGCATCGCTTTCCCTACACTCTGCAATGCACCCTTTATTTGCCACATATGCTGCTGAGGAATAAAACGGAGAATTCATTATGATGTAATGGGTTGGATTCAGCACATGATGTGAGCGAGTAGAATCTTTATTCTTGCTTCATCTGTCGCAGGTCATCTGTAAACAACGGTGTCCTATCAAGGTGAAGTAGCAGACAGAATATCTATGGACCACTGTACTAAAGGGTGTGAACAAAAAATCATGAGGTATGGACAGAGATCTGTTGCTGTCACTGTACACCTTAAGCCCACTCTACTCTCCTGAGGAGGATAATCTAAAACAGGTCCCTCACGCCAAAGGGATAAGAATGCTCCAACCTCAAATAGCAGTAGTCAGCCATGACAACAGTGTAAACATTACCTTTACCTTTATTCCATTCTAAATATTAGGTCCAGAGTACAATAAGCTCTATAGGTAGAACCAGAAAGCACCTGGGACAATCCCAAGATCGTCCAGGCAGCTACAAATTCCTGAGTCAATGGGGAAAACCATCATTTGCATTGACAGAGAATGTAGTGAGCCCGACTAGCCTTGCTGTCTATGATGCCACTACAGACAGGAACCAGAGAAATGCAGTCAGGACCTGTGTAGTATAGTAGGGTAATCTGTACACTATTAGTAGACATACTCTACCCCCAGCCTAGGACTAACCTGTCTTCCTAGAAGACACACTCAAGTAGATCTAGTTTTGGAGCTGGTAGCCTTTGAGATTAGCTGCAAAAAGCACAGCCACTCCTGTTCCTGTTCGTGCCTCTCTTGGTGCCTGATGAATACAGTACTGTGATGGATCTGCAAATCATGGGACTATAGCGCCCATCTTTCCCATCCCCTCCTCACTGCACTCAGGGCTGGATTAACCTTTTGTGGGCCTTGGTACCTGGACCATAGCCCTGCCCCTCACTCCGCCCATGCTCCACCCTGAGGCCCCACCCCTGCTTGACCTCTTCACCTCGAGGCCCCACCTGCCACTTGCACTGGGGGGGTGAGCGGGGGGGAGGGATGGAGAGGAGCGAGCGGTGGAGTGAGGTGGGGAGGGGGCAGAGAGGAATACATGATGGGCAGGGCCTTGGGTGGAAGAGGCTGAGAGGGGCAGGGCCTTGGGGTGGAGCAGAAGTGTAGGGCCATGGTCCAGGTGCCTGGACTTCTTCTGAGTGTGGGCTTGGTGCCATTGTAAATTCTGTACTGACTGTACTTCTCTTTCCCCTGGCCAGATAAGGAGAGAGGTCCTGAACCAGGAAGTAAATGAGCTCAGTTTGGGAGCCACAGGCTTCATGGGAGCCAGGAGCTGCAGGGAAATTGAAGCAGTGGCTGCATGGCCAGCAGGGAGCTGGAAGTAGGAGTGGGTACAGAGCTTTGTTTGGGACAGGCTGTGGTGGCTGGACGTTATAGCTGGGTGCTGGGATTTGTGGGACTTATGGTGGAGCAGGCGGGCAGGGAGCCAGTGCAGAGAGGCTTCAATGAGAGAGACTAACTGAGCCTAGCTTGGAAATCTGTGAGCTTCTATTTGCTTGAATAGAGACTGGATTGGAGAGGGCACCCCAGGCAATAGGCCTGACGAATCATGACTCTTGAGTGGACTGCCCCAGAGACCCAAACATTACATTACCGCTCTTGCTCACTTTGAACTGTAACTGTTTGAACCTTTGCCTAGGATATCTGCAACCTTTTCGTTTCCTGTCCGCCCTAGTAAAATACCCTTCCCCTTAGCCATTTGTCTGAGTGGTTATAGGGACTCACCAGGGCTAGCACCTACAAGGCCGCACTGCTAAGGCACCTACAGTGCTTGCCTCTGAATTGCAATACAGCTGGCATGCTACTGGCACCCAAGGTGTTTGGTGTACTCCAGCACTGAGCAGCAGCAATAATTGTAGTACCAAACCAGAACAAGGTGTGCCAACTGTACCTAGGAACATAGAAATGACATGCCAGATGATGCATCTAGTCTGATGACCTGCATGACAGCTGTAATCACTGGAAAGTACAGGAAACTCTAGCAGACAGTTATGGAATAACCCAATTTAACAAAATGAGTGGTCATGTTACTGTTTTTAAACTCAGAATGGAGACATTCTGGAAGTTGTCCTGAGGGATGCCAGGGTGTTGGAATCTAGGGTAGCAAGGGAGAAGGGACAGGTACAGAAGTAGCTAGCTACCCTTTACATACAGCATAAGACCTTCAGAAGTGAGTCTTCCTGTGGTGCTCTCTGATACAAAGAAGTGACTAAGGCTACCAGTAGGTTTCTCTAGTAAGGAGATGAGAGGATGGGGAAGGTCAAAGATCTGTTGTGGAGCTCTCTACTGGGGATCGACCTGGAAATCAACAGGAGCTCTACATCTTTCTAACGCAAGGACCTGAGAAAGCTTGGGACGGGGGTAGCTTTTGAAGAAGAAGCTGGTGGAAATAGTCCAGGAAAAGTCCGGCAAAGACAGCCAGATGACTGAGTGAGATATACTGAGGGTTTGGAAAACCAGAAATAGCCAATACTTAGAGGGGAAATAAGTGACTAGTGGGAGGAAGAATAGCCATTAGCTGGCAAGCAGACCTGATGCCTGCTTCATTATTGCAGGTTCAAGGCTGGTGCTTATGATAGAGGGAGGGCATATATTACACTGAGAGGGCATGTCTACATTGCAATGTAAGCCCAGGTTTAGTGGGATTCAAGTCAGCTGATCCATGTTAGGGAACCCTGGTCTTGAGCATCTACATTGCATTGTAACTCTATGTTAAGACTTTTCTGACCCATGCTCAGAACTAGGGCTCTGGCATCCACACTGCAATGCGCAGATCCAAGTCAAAGTAACCATATCAATAGTCCCTAATGCCTCCCCCTACCGCTATATGTGGTCACTCTGGCCCTAGAACCGTGCTGCACCGTGGAAAACTTTACTATAGACCCTGCCTATTACCAGGAAGCAGCTTGCTTTGCAAAAGGCTTAATCAGTTTGCTCTCCATTGCAAATCCAGGAGGCTATCTGACCGTGTGCTTGCAGATAGGTGATCAGAAAAGAAAGGGTTAACACTGACCTGAGCTGCTGCCATTTTCAAAGGGCTGTGGCTTCTTTTTTCAGTGGAGTGGATTGCAGATTGTTGGGATAAAGCGGACTAAGGAAGTTGTCCTATGGAATTGTGGGATACTTCTGGCCAGCTCCTGGGACCTGAGTCAAGCAGGGCTGCATCTACACTGCAAAGCAATAGGGCTGGCTTAACCCATTAACTGGGTCCTGGCTTAACTCGAGCTTGGACCCTCCAGCCCTGCAGGGTCCTGGGCCCCTGTGTATGAGCCGTAAATTAGCACAACTGCAGTGTAGACACACAAGGGGTGTTAGGCTTGAGTCTGGGCTCAAGTGCAGGCTTATGTTGCGGTGCAGACATACCCTCATGGGCCATTATTATTCCTGGACATGGGAGAAAAGTGAGAACTGATTGATCCCTGGGGAAGAGCTGTGATCTGGAGAAAGAGACTTGGTGAAGATTCTGGACTCTCACTTGGACTCTTGTTTGGATTACCATTACCTTAATAGGTGAAGTTTTCATAAAGCAAGATGATTAAGCTATCAACCAACAAGGAGAAGCTGAGACAGCAGCATATGTTACATAGATGTAAAACCCTTTGTTGTAGCTGACTGGGTGAAGTGTCTTTCTAATCCCACTAGTGAGTCACTAGCTGGTTGAGGCTCTGAAGTGTGAGCACTGATGGCCTTTCTACAGTTTTTTTTTTAATTCTACTTGTTTCCGTTCTGAAGTTCTCATTACTCACATAAATGTCAAATCCTCTTGATTCCTACTAAGCTCTTTGCCCCATTAGTTTTGAATGCCACAGATTAATTAGGTATTGTGTAATAAAATCAATTTTGCTTTGGTCAATCTTAAAATTTTGCCTCTTCCATTGTAACAGATAAATGGGAGAGCCTGATTTACCTTCTCTGTCATTCAGTACTTTACCATGTCCCACCTTGGCCATATTCTTTGAAGTAATAGGCCTAATGTTTTCAGTCATTCATATGGAAGCATTCCTAAGTCTCTAGTTACACTTGGTGACTCTGACTGGCATTGGGGAGGCGTATCCCTTTGTTAGAGCCACAAAGAAAAGGGTCCAAGATGTGACTGATAGTCCTGCAGCCACTTTGGTCAACCTTGCTTTAGGAGCCATACAAAGGGTTTTTTTGTGGATTTTGTATCTTAAGACCATACCTTCTAAGAATTTGCCTGGTCACACTCCATCCCTTTTGAGCATTTTGAATTATCAACATTTCAGTAAGAGTCCGCATGAGTTGGGGCATACCACCAATCAAGGCAAATGCGTTCTAATATGTGAAATGCATGTATTTAACATTTACAATACAATAATGATACATATTTGAATAATAGGGGAATGTGAGGAGGAGGGTTGGAGGGCTAGCACAGACCTCAGTTTTCATTTGATACACTGACTACTCTTTAATGTGAAAAATGTTAATCATATATAAAGAAACAAAATTACAATTTTAACTATTTTAACCAAATACTTCATTTTGGAATCATTATTAATGATTATTAGCGTTCTATCTCACTCAAACTACAGTCAAGTGTCCTAATATGAGTAACACAGGTCCTTACATGTCGTTGCCATTTTCATCAGCAAATGTTAAAGCTGATGTCAGGTCATTAGAACAAAACACACCTTCTTGGCATACATGGAATATGGCACATGGTACTGTGACATTGTTACATCTATGTCTCAGATTTACAAAGGGCATCACTCTCACAGGAGCACTTGATTATCTTCAAAATATCTGGAGGAGCAAGCACAACATTGTCTGGTACAGTTTTTAGAAATGGAGAGTTGGAACTGTCATCATTTACCCATTCATACTGCACTGGATCAAGTGGTGGTGCATCTGGATCCAATGTACTTTTCTCACACACATGCCTGAAGTTGTGCTTGTTCTACATTTTCTATAAATGCTTCCGTTGGTGGTGATAAGGAGCTGAGCTTTGGCATTCACATAGTATCTTTGCCAATTTTTGCTGCCCATGAGTTCTGCCATCTTCTGACATGGTGGCACAATTTCATTGTCCATGGGATGCAGCCATGAATTCGGTTGCCAGTTCAATGATATCAGGCCCTGCTGCACTGATGTCACCCAGCAGACAGAGGGAGTATCCAGCTTTCAGAATATTCAAGGCAGTGCCTTTGCCGAGGCAAAAATAGGAAGCTATTGTATTACAGCCCTACAGAGCATGGGCAGCTGACAGTCCTGGTACAATGTTTCGGTGATGCTCAGCAGCAGCATGGATGTCACAGCTTTCTCTTGGACTGGAGATTCCATAACCACTAAAGATATTAGACTCTGTTTAAGGTAATGGTGCAAGAATAAGACAAATATATTGGTCATCTGATAATACTGATATTCCATCTGGTTTCTGGTTTGCAGCCATCACCATTTGTTGTACAAGGATGTTATTGGCTTTCTCATATGAGGTGGCCATATCTTGTCTATTGATCACCATACCTCCTTGTTTTAATTCAACTGGGGTTTTGTCTCTGCCTGTGATGACTAGCTTGTGCTTTACTACATGTTAGTGAAACTTCTTGTCTTGAATGAATGCCGTACATGTGGTGTCAATTAACTGTTTCTTTGAGTAACTATCAAAACGACGTTCTATGGAGGTAGTTGTGCGCTTGTTCTCAGCGGATGCACTCTGCTTGCTTCCTTAGCCCTGCTAGATCTTCTGTCCCTGTTAGTGCTGAAGTCTCTTTGTATCTGTCAGAGAGGGTATACATTACCCACTGCTAGCTTATGTTTGGTATAGACTTTGAAACTGGTCACAAAGTCCTTCATGGTACCATTTGATGGACAGTGTACTATCCAAAGAACTGTAGAACCATCAATAACTGTGCAGGGACTTCTTGTGATGTATGTATAGTTGATACCTCAGTTTGCAGCTACTTCTTTAGGTCAGACTTAGCCTGGGCAATCCTCAGGTCACCAGAGTCAGTGAACAAAATATTCTTGACCTCTGCCTCTCGTGAACTTGCTTGTAGACCTATCACTCAGGAATAGACAAGGTTAGTGAAAAGTACCTTTGTTGGATCAACCTGTGCATGCTTTTCTATCACTGTCCGTGTCTCTGCTATCCTTGCTGTTGTCAGAGAACCCTGAGGGACAGCTACATTTTATATTGACTGCTGGGAGTACCACTCTATCCTTGATAGTATTAACTTTTGCCACTGGGGTGCTTACTGGGGTTTAAGGGGTTGATACACAGCTCTAGATTCTTATTAACAGCTTCTCTGCCCATTGCACCTGCCACAATCCTTGACTTCATTTCTTCTTTGTGGCTCTTTTGAATCTGTGCCTCATTAGTGTCATTTCTGTTTGCAATATCTTCCACCAGCTGCATATGTAGAGGCTAAGACCCCAAGTCTTGATAGTCTCTGGTGCCAAAGTGATCCCGAAGATGCCACCATGGTCATGGACATACCGTATGAAGGTGGTTTCTATGTACATTTCACTCCATATATTATTCCATATTCCTGCAACATAGAGCATGATATGCTCACCTTTCATGAATGGCTCTAAGATGTTACCTGAATAGATTCCAGGTAATACAATGATAAAACAGATTAAACATGTCCATATTAGTCTAACCAAATTATTTTAAAAGATAAAACATACCCAGTGAAGAGTACTGTGAACAGGCCTACTAGGTAGTGCAACTAGGTAGTGGTAGCTAGTATGGAAACTAAACAATGAGACGCATAAAAGAAAGCAAAAAGTGAATAAAGAAAACGAGTGATTGTGTGTTTGGTTTATAATCTGTTAGTGTCTGTAATTGTCCAGTATTTGAAAATTAATTCTCATGAGTGAATATGTAACAATTTAAGTGTGCCTGCTCTGAGAGTATAAAAATATGTCTTGTGTCTTGTTTCGGGGGCTGGGGCAGAAAAGGGCATAATAGCAAGGTATATGGCTAATACAGACACTGATACAGACATAACATATGTACCTCCTATCTAATTATGTTCCATAACACAATATTAGTGGGAAGTTTTTATTTAAAAAAATGAATTTCAGTGAAAGTGGTTTCACTGTCACCTGGCTAGTGAATCAGGAGAGGGGTTGTAATAAGTGGTCATATTTCAAAATGCTCAACAGTGACAAGATGTTATCATCCAGTTTGCTCCCTGTGGTACACTCAACCCAAACTGTAGGTTTATATTGAGCTCTGGGCCACAGGCCTGTTGCCTTCTTGCTTTTTGTGGTGTCTTGGGCCTTTGGAGGATGCCTGAAGGACAAGGACTAACTATGGTTTCCCTTACTCAGACTGCTACAGGGTAGGGAAAGTTCCAAACATCTGCATCAGGATAAGGCTAGCATGCTATTCAATCTAAATGCATTACAATAGGAGTAGGAGAGGGAACTGCACGGTCTATATGACTATACCTTGCTAAATTGCTGACTCAGAGCCTCTTTAAAGAACCTCCTAGGCACTCCATTTCTCATGTTCTGCTTACCTTTTCATAGGGATGGTTATTTAAGGCACATGGGGGAAATGGCTTGTTTCAAGCTGGCTTTTTCTGGGTGGTAATGTTGTGTGCCGTTGTACTGATAAAATCATGCCAACACATGATTTTATTTTGATTCTTATGAGGTTTTTTTTTCCTTCCAGCCCTTCCTGGAGTCATGTGATTACTTGAGAATCTCAGCTTTCACTTGTAAAATAGCAAGCCTCTAGACCTCATGGTGGCAGAGAAAAGCCAGAAAACGTAAACCTCCTTTCCCCCCTTCCCCTCCATGCTTAGAAACCAGAAGCCAAATGAAAAAAAACCCTCTTTTTTCAAATGTTATGACTTTAGTGGGGGGAATGGGGCTGACTCTTTGTTTTGTTTTGTTTTTGGTGGTGTTTTTGAATGCTTGGAACTGGTAACATTGCATACTCTGGCATTTGCCATAGTTACTTTTTTGATCAACCACATTGCTCTGCTGCCCATCCGTTCATTATGTTCTTACCCACACTTTGCTTTTTATTCAACACTCTTCATGTTCCACTTCACTGTATCCCTTTATTCTCCAGGAAAAGCCATTTCTCTCTTGTTGACCCCTTACTAGCCTTTACCATTGACAAAGGCATAGACTTGCATGTACTGTTGCCACCCTAAGCGATGAGTCAGAAAATGGGTCATCTATTTTTTATGAACCTGGGGATGTTTCCCTGGATATTTTACCCACTTACTGCTCCTGCATTTAAAAACAAACAAACATGCTAGCTTTCTGGTAGGCATTTTCCACCTTTTCTCCTTCAAGCAGGCCTGCATTGCAATTTCACTCCTCAGCTGGGAGAACACAATATGGCTTTTCCTAGAAGCCTGTCAATGCAAATCATTTAATTAGGCCAGAGGGGGATCACTCTAGCGGAAGTGCAAAGCTCTTCCTCCTCTTGGAACTGGCAAAGCTGCCTTCCCAGTGCTCAGTCTTGTAGCTCATGGAGTGAAAGACTTGGAGATATGCATCCCCTCTTCTGGCTGTACAAATACTCTTTTTTTCAGTTTTATATTTAAAATATTAATCTCTAATTTTTTGCTTTCTCACCAGGAACAAAGAAGTTCAGTGTTTTCTTTCACTTCGTGATGGTACGAGAATGTTGCCATTGTTCAGCGAGTTTCAATATTTATTCCCAAATAAAATTAAATTAATAGAGAGTTATGATCCAGTACATATCAGTAATTTAAGGCTAACATTACAGGGATGTTGTAATTATCCTTAGACGAAGATTATAAACCTAGGAAATTTAGAGTTTACTGCAAACTTCTTGAGGTTAGGAATACAAAGTTAGGGCACCATTCACTCTGCCCTGTAGTGACATCATGCAATAACCAAATGATCATGATGAAAGAATTTTAATATCTGTGGTCCCAGATTAGATTAAGTTAATTCTTAAGGACATTAGGTATTTTCTTATTCTTCCTGTTGTCACTACATGGCAGAGTTAAGGTAGTTTGGGTGCCTAACCTGTGCATTTCTTACCTTCAACTCATCTGACACCAAGAAAACTGAGACAAATCCTGAATTTCTTAAAGGTAACAGGTTTCTAATAAATGTAAACTCATAAACTAACTGATTTATTTGTAAATTCCTAGAAAATTCATTCTGTATTCAATGAGTAAGTGCTGTAAGTTTCAGGAGGACACACTGTATTTTTTACAAAGCAGAAGTTTAATTTCTGCTGTACATACATATGTAACTGAATCCTTCCTATGGAGGTCCTAGTTATGACTCCATAGCTTTTTATTTGCTGCCTTGAGAGTTAAACTTTCATGTGCAAAGCTAATAGGCCAACCATGTCTCATTGTCAGCACAAGAGTCAGGGTAATGTCTTTCTTCTGCACACACCCTTCATGTGTCATAATCTGATTTTTTAAAGTAACTTTTAAGTCTTTGTGGAAACTGCCAGACTAACAGTGTGATAAACTGAGGACTGATCCAGCCACCTGTGCAATTTCTGAATGCTAAGCAAGAGTGGTAGATTCAAGCTCTAGAATGGGTCCACTGCATCATGGGCAGTTGCAATGCATGCCTCTCCACTCTCCTGCACTGTTGAGCTGAAACCTTGACAAGGAATATTCACTCCTACTAGTGAGGTTCAGCGTCCATGCGCAAGGAGTCTCAGTTGATATTGTTAACAAGCACATGGATTAATACCATCTGTGATGTTGGGGCTGGTCATGTGGACACTAATCCTCTAAGGGCATAGGCTGAGGCCATAAGTAAATCTAACCAAACTGCCCAAACTCCTGACATGAGTAGGATTCAGTTCAGTGCCTAGAGCTAAAAGGCTATGTACCATATCCCACTGCCAGTCCCCTGAGCTACCCAGTTCTTTGTAGTGGAAACTTATTCAGTTGCTTCCTGGGCAGCATTAACTTTGTCTTTTTTTAACCTTAGTTCAGGATCAAATGAAATTCAGTCACTCTCATTACAAAGCCTTAAGCATGCCAAAGGAGAACAGCCTCTGCATTTTCCAGATTGAATGCCATCATTTAATCCACTAAGATCATTTAGATGATTTTTTATATTTAACCACGCATTTTTTAAAATTCCACTTGCTGCTTTCTGGGTGTAATATCCTTCAAACAGAAGGAAAAGCTCACATTCATGAAGTAGGCTAGCTAGAGAGGAAGGATACTCTCATGGTTAGGGTCCTAACCTGGGACTCAAGAGGCCAGCGTTCATTTCCAGGGACTTCTGGTATGTTCATGGGCTAGTCACTTAATCTGTGCCTCAGTTTCACTGTCTGTAAAATGTTACATGTTTTGTAAAATGGTCAATAGCACTTCCCTACCTCTCAAGGGTGTGTGAAGATAAACAAAGATTGTGAGGTGCTCGAATACTACTACGATTGGGAGGGGGTTAGGGTGTATAAGTAGTTTTCAATAGAGATCTCTGTGCAAAATGTGGGACAAATTCTCCTTATTGGGACAAAACCTCATTATATGGTTGTACTCTCCTCTGTGATCTTGAGACTAACAGAAAGTCTGGCATTCTGTTGCATGCCATTAGTGGCTATGTTGCTTTTTATTGTTTATTGGGCCAAATGATGTCAAACAATTCTCAAGAACACTTTCTACCTTCCCAGCGTGTGTTATCTTAGTACCCGTTTGTCTTAAACTTGTTCAACTCAATTGTAAGAGCTTCTTGGACCTTGCACAAATCCCATTTCATTCTGTGACAGGCACTTTAGTCTGGTCTCTGTAGACATCTAGCCAGAGAGGATGTAGTGTCCAGTTCTGTACCTTACTACCGAATCTTGGTGTACTGTTTACAGACTCTCAAATCTGATGGAAGAGGGCTGTTGGGAGCATAGCCCCCACATCTAGAAACAAAATGGCAAAGACTAAAGCTATTTGTTCTTAATCAGTCCTGACAAGAATTTACTGAATTTAGCTTCTTTCTCTGCTTGCAGAATGTCTGGGGAACAAGCTATAATTTCTGTTTAATTACTGAATAAATGTTACTTAACTCATTTCTGGAAGAATTCTAAGCCTTTAGATTAGTCTCATAGTATCCTGGAAGTAGCTGATATGTGGTATTCACCTGAGCTATCTTAGTTCCAATTCATCACAAATCACATGGCATGGTTTCAGTTCCTTGATGGATGACAATGGCTAATAGTCAGTCAGGGAAAGAGTTTGACTGAAAAACAATGGGGGCCTAGAATGTGTCAGGGAAAGAGCAGATAAAGCAGGATTAGGGAATGTTAGCACACTTTAAATCTTTTCTTTCTAGGCCATGCAGCCTTGCTGTAGGCGTAATTCTTACAAAAGTAGGCCAAATAAGATTAATACACAATTTTCTCTCCTTGCATTGACATGAGTCTTGAAGGATGCACTCAGATGGGCATCTCAAAGGACCTAACCCTGCATGGTACGATGTACTGCTTGCACAGGGATAAGCACCCACCTCTGACTGAAATCAGTGGGAATTATGTGTGTTCCCTCACCTATTAGCACCTCAAGAACCTCAGCCAAAAATGTCTCTAAAACAACTGTCTTAATGTACAGAAGAAAGTGACATAACCACTTCAGCACATAGTGAACATGGCAATGGAAAGGCACAACTTTTGTGGCAGGAAACATTAACAGCCATAAAGAGAGCTCTGGTACTTTGGCAGGTGGATCTAAGATGAGTCACTTCAGTGCTTTGAAGCATATCCATCTATGTAACTTACAGTGAAACGTGTTCCATTTGAACTCCAACTAACACTGTAGACAGCTTTCTTTACAAAGATTCTGCACCGTATAAAACCCCACAAAGTCTGGAAATGAACAGTTAAAGGATTCCCTCTGCCCTATAATCCCTCATGACTCTTTTACCCATCTGATTGATACTGTGTAGTACATAGGAATTGCATAGTAGTCCCTTAAATAACTTTAGGCCCTCTAGTGGGACCTCCCTGTGTTCTATTGCAGAAGACACTAAATCCTGACAGAGAAACAGCATACGTACATAGCTATGCCTTTTATGCTTGTATATAGTTAATAAACAGAGCTATTTGGAACTGTTGACTAATGTATACTGGCTAACTCATAAATATATATCCTACTAACAATTATGTATTATCTATATATATATATAATTAGCGTGCATTAAGAACCACTAGCATTAAACACAAAAATTGTAACCGTGATATAGCCAAACTGACCATAATCCTGTTCACTTATGCTCAAAATCCCATAACTCCTTGCATTTGCCGAAGTAAGCATTGGCATAAGCAAATAGGAAACTTGTCAAAATCAAGATACGTTTGCTCTATGTCGTAGTACAAGGTAGCGATACTAGTATTGCATGGACCAGTACCTGCAATGCTAGTATCTAAAACAATGACAAGGAAGGAACAGAGCACTAGTTAACCAACTGGGACAAACTGATGGGTTGGATGTTAGTGACGTGTAAAGAGATGAGTAAATTCTAAAATCATCGTATACATAACGCCAGCTGAAATGTGTAGCTTGGGGGAGCACACATTCTGCGTACGGTGGATGTACCATTGCTGCATGGGATGGCTCCTTGGAGACTGTACCCTATTAATAAACCTAACTGTCATTGGTTATTTGGTCTCTTAAGTATATTGCATAACGAACCAAAGTGTGGTCAAACAATTAACTATAAAATTTATCGACAGAACCCCACCATATATATGATGTTTCCTCATGTTCTTAATGTTGTACATTAAGAGAACAAAAACAAAATACACTGGCTATGCAAATTAACCTCCACCCACCTAAAATTTGCCAAGAATACATGCCAAGTGCCAAACCACAAATTACTAGGGGGTTCAAAAATCCCATTTGCTATTCAAAGAATCCTTTCCCAAAAGCCTTATATTGTTTTGATCTTAGAGAATATTTTTGTAGTTAAATTTGGACAGGCAGTATAAATCAGCTAGGTGATAGTGAGGGATGAAGGATAATAGGGCAGTGGGGAAGATTTGCAGGCATTCTAATCTTCAGGTTATTTGAAAAGGTGCAGAATATTTGTAAAGGAAGTATCATGCTGGCTCTGTATGTGAGCCGGGCTCGCCTGAAACACACTTCCTACCTTAACCTTAATGAAGCTTTTTTGTGGGGAGCTGCAAATACAGCTCCAGTCGCTGTAGTACCTAGGTGCTGAAATCAGTTGCCTTTTAAAAAATAAAAATCCCAGGACTTCAGAATAATATAACATGCACAGTTCTGCCACAGTTCTGTGATGGGAAATAGTGGAAGGCACAATACCTTTCAGAGCTACTTTGCACCCACCACTGCACTCCTTCGTGGGATACAGTTTGCTCCCCAGTGCCCAGTCTGGACTGCCTCTTGCCACTGCAGACTGGGGAGGAAGCAGCCACTGCATTTTTTGAGAGTACAGGGTTTGCAAATGTAGCTGAATCTTGCATGGACCTCACAAGCTGGGAAGGCTTCTTGCTTGCTCCTCCTTCCCCATGCTTGCAAACCTCTAGAAAGTCCAAGAACAATCTGCCCCCCAAAAGAGACAGGAAACACCTATAGGCTCATCTTGCTTTTTCTTATACCAGCAAGGGATTATTCCCTAAAGCAGGTAAGAGCTAGTCCATTCAAACCCACCACAAAATTTAGCTCTTTCTTTTTTACATACAAGTACGAGGTGCAAACAGTTAATGCAGTGGAATTTTATCCAGCTACGAAGTAAAAGAAGATGTGGTGAATGTGATGAAGTGCTATCTTTCCAGGAGCTGCAATCAGGTGTATCATCAAGGAGGCTCCCCGTTCTAGTGGAGGGCTTCCCTAATTAAAACTGCAAGAGGAAGTTAAGTGGGTGGGGACCAGAACAACTAGCAAGTGATGGTGGTTTCTGGCTCAGCCCCCTGAGGATTGAGGAGACACTTATGTTAATTAGAGGATCTGTCTTCTCCTTGCCTGGGCTGTTAAAGTGAACCCATTGCTGGCCCACTGAAGGAGGAAACTGAGGCAGGCCTTAGCAGAGCCATACTTGGCCAGAAGGTGGTGCGACAGGGCAGGCCCACCCTTTTACAGTGAGGACATAGGGATCTGTGACCTACTAGTTGAGGAGTTTTTCTTCTGCTGTGAGTGTGGTTACTGTGTGTGATCCCCAGATTTTAATGACTTTTATATGAAGCATGGGTCAGCTACACAGCTCTTACTTAAATTGCTTTAATTTGTTAAAATATATAAAATACCTACATTACTGGATCTGGACTGTAATATTGGACTCTATGCCTAATCTTTCATTAAATGGATTAGTTATTTAAGACGAGAGTTGAATAATATGAGTGCAGCAGAAATGCCAAGAGATGGATTCAATGTTCAATTTAAGAGAGAATCAGTTATTTCAATTTCCTGGAACATGTGTTGGTTCTGTTTGGAGTGAATCCTTTCCAAGATGACTCTGGACTGCTCTACATAGAAAGAATTGAATTGCTTGGACAAAACACTTTTTTTGTTGTTGTTGGTTTTTTTGGTTTGTTAATTGGACTTTGAGAAACTTGTTTTGAATTCAATATGTACAAAATTTGATTACAAAAGATGAACCAAGCATACACATACATAGTTGAGAATAACCTTGACTACCAATATTTAAAACAGGTGGATATGAATGCTTTGGGGCATTGTTCTGACTCTGTCATAGTGCCATAAGAATAATAAAATGCATTTAAGATTTTTGCCTAATGCTTCCACAGTAAAATGAATTTAATAAAGACCATTGAGCATCATCTGTAAAATTTCAATGAACCTGCATTGCAAACTTCCATTTGCAAAAAATACAGAAAGCAAATAGGAAGAGAACCCAACATTTATTTTAAACAATTTCAATTTTGGATGGGGAGGATGCTAACGCATGATTTCTGAATGGCTGAGTTGTCAACATGATAAGGTTATGCGCTTTATGACACCTTCTGGACTAAATGCTTTGCAAAATTAATAAATGAATCCTGATCAAACAGCTTTGGTGTAGAGATATTATCCCTGTTTTACAGGCCGGGGAATTCATGCACAGCTGAGAGACTGTCACAAAGTCTGTCAGTTGGTAGCAGAGCCAGAAGCAGCAGCATCTTCTTCCAAGTCCTGAACTGTATCCTTAGAAAATGCTTTGTGTTTTTATCCATAGGGCCAAATCATACTCCCCTTGACTTCAATATCAAATGTTTCACTTATGTAGAGTGACCAGATGACAAGAACAAAATATTGGGACATATGGGGGGGGGAAGGAGGGGCAGCCACAGGCTCGCCCCCCCCCCCCAAAGCCGGAGTGCCACCGGAGCAAGAAAAAAAAAAAGCTGGAGTGGCACCGAAGCAAAATATCAGGACAAATGGCGTCCCAACTGTACATCAGTCGGGACGTGGGACAAACAACTAAATGTCGGGACAGTCCCGATTTTATCGGGACATCTGGTCACCCTACACTTATGCCAAATCTAATAGACAGCATTATTTCAGAGACAGTTCAAAAAAATCATTGGCACACATTCTATTTTTCATGTTGTTTATAATGTGATTAATTCATATATTAAAAATATACTGTAACGCATGCACAAGCTACCCAGGGTCTGTCGATACTGCAGTAGCAGGGTGCATCCTCATTTTGATGTATTTGTTAGGGCTGACAATTCATCACAGTTAACTCACGCGATTAACTCAAAAAAATGAATCACGATTAAAAAAATTAATCCCAATTAATCATACTTATAACAATAGAATAGAAAAACATCCAAAATATTTAATAAATTTCAATTGGTATTCTATTGTTATAAGTGCGATTAATCACGATTAATTTTTTTGAGTTAATCGCGTGAGTTAACTGCGACTAATTGGCAGCCCTCATTTTTATTTATTTGTATTACAATGGTGCCATGAGGTCCCAACAGAGATTGGAGCCCCATTGTGCTATGTATTGTACAGAAACAGAGCACAGCCTTTGTCCATAAGAGCTTTCAAAAAGTAGGAGGAGAAACAGAGGCAAAGAGCTGAAGTGCCTTGCCCTAGGTCACACAACAGGGCTGGTCACCACTTTAGGACTAGAGCACTGCTCTCCTGAGTCCTAATGCAGTGCTCTATTCATTGGACCACACTGTTTCACTGTAAAGACTAGCAGATTTCAGCAGCAAGGATGAGGAGCAAGCACCTAACTTCATTAGGGGAGATGCAAGGATGGCAAGAGAAATAAACAAACATTAAGGACATTCCAGGGAGGTCCATGACTGTAATGAAGATGCAGAACTCAAGGAGTCTGGGGGAAAGTGTCCAGTGTGGAAGATAGAGATGCTAGAGACAGGCCTAAAAAGGAGTGAATTTTTAAAAGCTTTTTATTTATTGGTATATGTTGTTTTAACTCAGAAATTGTATTGAAAGAGTAATGTGAGTAGAATGTATTCTGGCCATAATCAACTGCTTACTTGAGTGGCGTCAAACTTGGGATTTTGGTCTGTATGAGGGTGTCATGTGAACAGGAGGTGGGTATGAGCTACAAAACTTGTATCTGGTCTCTATTTCCATGCTGCCATGCCCAACACCCATTGAAGTTTGGTTGTCAGACTCATCATATTAAAGCTCTTCACAGCCTTTTGCGCCTCATGCCTGCATATGCTGGGGCTCCTGTGAGAGTAGTATACTTGATCTGCAAGGCTGGTGAGTGGGCGGTAGCTGGTAGGCAATACTTATAGGTTTCAAAATGAATTCTAGATGGCTCTTAGCTATAAAGATAAGGAGAGGATTTAAAAAGGGGGAAGAAACATACAATGAACTTACTGTGACATGGAAGAGAACCAATGTTAAATTTTGCAGCCAAACACAGAATAAAGAGCTCTTTTTCCAATATTACGTTTCAGTATTTTTCTTTAGTAACTTAGTGTTTTGGGGTTTGTCTTAAATCTTTATTGCATTTTACTACATAAAGGTGAACTGCTGAATAGGCCTCTAAAAATACACTGGCAAATCGTCCTTGCGCACCTATTTGCATGAGCAGTGGGACACTTGCCCACACAATTTAGATAACTACATCTAGTTTGCATTTTCATATGCAATGTACCACTGTGTTAACAAATTGCAAATGGAAAATGCCTAGAAGAAAACCCATTTAAAGGCCCATTTAGAAAAAAAAAATTGGGAAAAATTGGTCTAAGTCCTATGTGTGAATAACTGCCTTCCACAATGGTTGGAGATAGGATGAATGCCACATCCATGTTCTTCATGGTTTAACACATCTCTAAAATAATGAACATAAACTTGGAGCCAGTGTGAAGCTCACCTTTATTCTGCTCAGTGTCCACATACCTTGACCAGAACCATTCAAACACCACTGTAAATAGCTAAGTAAGTGACTATAAAGGGCAGTTCATTTGCCTATGGAGCTGTGAAATGATAGACACGGCACATGCAGGGGAAGCTGCCTGTGAAAACAGGAACGGATCCTAAATTTTTTATAAAAGATTTCACTTTTCATTAGTGGCACTACTGTTGAGTTTTCTGTGTCTGAAATTTTTCTCTCTCTGTTACTTTTTCTGTAGTATGTCTGTACCTCCTCATTCATCTAAGAAAAACATTTTCAAGGAGCAAAGCACGCTGGTCCTCTTTTACTCTGTTGCTAACATTCACTAGCCACAAGTAACAGCAGTTGACTATTCTGATGGTATTATGAGCAGAATTTCTTATGAGGGTGGGTAGACAGAACAAAATCTGGTCCCAAAATACTATGATAGATCTTCATTCCAAGAAGGGCCACTTATAGACAGACATACTTAGCATCTGGGCCAGCAGGGAGAAGGTCACTGGTTTCTGGAATCAGACCTGTCCACTGAAAAAGGAAGCTGGAGTAGAGATCAAGACAGAAATTGCATTCCTAGCTATCTTTTGATATACTGCAGGGTATCAGGATGTGCTACACAGTAAGTCTGCTCAACACAGTACTGTGTAATATACATGTGAGGGAACTCCCAAGTTTGCTTGGATTGTATGCCTGGCATCCGACCAGTCTTGTTCCAAATACTAATTCAAATTAAATCAGATTCCAGAATACTTCTATCTCCCCTGAGCAAAACATTACTGACATGAGCAAAAATAGACTATAACATCCTGCAAGCAGGATAGGAACAGTTCCAGAGGGAAGGGAGTAGGGAGGGCTCTGGTTATGTGTAAATAAAATGCCTGAGCTGTAAATAACAGCAGAGATCAGAGCCTGAAGCTCACGCTTTCTGGATAGCATTTGACAAGACCTTAAAAACCCATTGAAACTAAGTTTTAAAAAATGGACTTCCTTATCTCCTCTTGCATGAAGGGAAACTGTCAAACAGGATGCTAAATCGAGATCAGTTTGCTAGCTGTTCAGTCCTATCTTTAATTGTGCGCTATCATTTGTAGATAGCTCTGGGATTTACTCACACCGAACTAGCTGTCCTTGGCTTTCTCCATACTTTGCATTTCTGTATCACCAGGAAATTGAACCGACTCCAGACAGACCCACCTGGCCTCTGATTCATAACCACACATCAACTAAATGCTCTTCTTGCCAGGATTGCAAGATTTTAATGATAAAAATCTAGCAGTTGCCATCCACACCAGGCTTCAGAAAATGTTGTAAGCAAGCTATGGTTTGAGATTGTAGGAAACAAAATCCTTTCTCAAGTTAAGAAATCATACTGGCCCAAGGAACAGTGATACAGGAGGGGCTGGGAGAAGAAGCCGGGGTGGGACGGGGACTTTCAAATGTACAGAGGGCAGTTAGGAGCCCACCTCTCACCAAAAGGGATTTAGCGCCTTGTGTGCTACTGAAAATCCTCTCTCCCTCACCAAAGGCAGGCTTGCTAAGATTTCCTAGAAAAGGATACAATGCTATTCAGAATATGGACACCGACTTCTGTAACTCATCTTATGAAAGCCTAACACATGAAATGTACAAGATTGGTTGTAAGAACTGGATTTATGCAAAACAATTAGAATGTCACTTGTCTCTCATAAGTGAGACTATGCACAAATTTAAGAAATTATGGTAACATTTCATTGACCTGGATTTGAAAGGAACTCAGTAGGTGGAAGAAATAATGGGGGTGGGGGTATTAGCATCTGCGCTAATTGCATATGCTGTTAGATGTTATAATTATCTTAAAGGCCCTGAATTGTCTGTTCCCCTGCTGAAAGGCTACCTCTTGCCTTCTGCCTCATTCTTGTTGTTATTGTTCATCTTTCGTGTGGTGGTGCTAAGAGCATTGAGAGAATAACTGATTTTTCAGTTCACTGGCAAGTCTCAACATCAAACAAAAAAATCAGTTTGTGTCCAACCAAAACCAAATGTTCTGGAAAATTTGGGGGAATCAAAAAGTTGACAAATTTGTTTTGGATTAAATGAAGTGTTTTGCTTGACCTGAAATGTTTTGTTTCTGGGAACTTTTAAAAATAAAAGCAAAGGAAATAAAGGGATAGATTTTCAGAAGGGCTGAAAGAGAGGTGCTGCCATCTCCCTTTATAACCTTTATCTCAGTGGTTAGGGCACTCACGCAGGACGTGGGAGACCCAGGTAAACTATTCGCCCAAAATCTCAGCTCTAGTTGCCAATGCATATAGCACTCTTCAAAATGTAGCCTAAGAAATGTTCCCTGCCTGCTACAAGATTTTGCAGTCTAAGATGAGACTAGCAAAGATAGGACCCAGGACAATTAGGGAGAGGAGAGTGTAGGAATATTACTGGTGGGAAATACAGAACTGAGATGCTTGCTGGAAGAAATTGTTTCTAAGGTGGGATCCACAGAGTATTGTTTTGGTAGACAAGAACTGGGAACAGAGTAACAGACGTGTTAGTCTGTATTCGCAAAAAGAAAAGGAGTACTTGTGGCACCTTAGAGACTAACCAATGTATTTGAGCATAAGCTTTCGTAAGCTACAGCATCCGATGAAGTGAGCTGTAGCTCACAAAAGCTTATGCTCAAATAAATTGGTTAGTCTCTAAGGTGCCACAAGTACTCCTTTTCTTTTTAAGAACTGGGAAGTTGTTTTGAGTTGAGGGAGGATGTGACAGAATGTGGAGAATCATGAGTAAGATGTGGATGGGACAAGTAAGGAATAAATTTAACAGAGAAAAGGGAGTAAGAGGATGGGAATGAGAGCAGAGATATGTAAGAGATATGTTGAATATGAGGACAAGGAGCCTGAATTTGAGATACCAAGACAAGAAGTCAGTGAAAGGATATAGGGAATGTGTGATCAAATGGCCAGACAACTCAGTGGTTGCAGTAATCAAGGACGGGTGACTAGGGGGTGGATGTGAAGATTTTTAGTAGTGGGTACAAAGAGGAAAGGGTAGATCTGGGTCTCTTCTTCAGGGAGAAACAACAGGATTTCATGAAGATCTGGAGAGTAAGGAGTTGAATGTGGCACTGAAGCTGAGACTGGAAGGATAGTGGAAGGTATCTGTGGTTATACTGACAGGAGGGAGTACCGAGGAGTTAGGGGGAATCATGAATAGGCCTGGTTTGAGATGGTGGCAGCAGGACAATATGGGAGATGTTAGAAACAGCTGCAGCTGTAAGACTGGACTGAGAGAGATTCCACCCCGGACCGAATCTGTTTAGAAAAATAGTGATTGAAATTATGGAATTACTCTCTTTGGATGACATGCTGTACAGAGGAAGAAACTCAGGGCAAAATCTTGAGAGATTCCAGCAATTAAGCCATAGGTGGAGCTAAATCAGTTAAGATCTTGTTGCTGGTTCCGGGAAGTGAACTTTGCAGAACAGGAGAAGAGCTGTCTCAAAGTAGAGCTTCAGCCTTTGGAATTCATTCACCCCTCAGAGTTTCGTGATCTTCAGAGAACGATGAAACAAGGCATATTTCTTTGGTTTAGTTCTTGTGTAGGTTTCATTTTCCCCTGATGATTTCTGATACGCTTCTGGTGGCAGCTGGCAGTGACAGTTGTTTGATACAGCAGTAGCTCTTTAAACTACACACTGGGTAGCTTTGAATAATTTATATCTATAACTTTTGTAAACTGCTATGGTAATCACTTTTGTAAAGGAATCATTAAATAAACTTGTACAATTCCCTTCTACAGCGTATTCCAGCCTTCCTACTTTTGAACACTTGACCTGGGGCCATTGGAAGGCTAAAAATGTATCATTACAGATGACAGTGTGGAAAAAGCAACTGTGTTTGAATACTGAAGTGACTTGATATAGCACATGAAAACAATTTAAATAAAAATAAAACTTGGCAACATGAAACAAGCCAAGCCTGTAGATTGGGCGTTCATTCTAGACTCCCTGATACTGCAGAGGAAATCTACCAACATTCCAGCCAAGCAACATCATTCCCACTGCCTCCCATAATCGAAGTGGGATGTCCTTTGTTACATAACTAGTTTGAAGGTATATACTCATTTTGACTAAATCTACTCTGCCTCTCAGACTTGGAGTAGATATCTTAGGCCTTCATTACCCTCCCTATGCGTAGAATATAGACCAATACAAGGAATCATAAAATTACTTGAAGGATAAATCATAGTGATTCTGGCACCTGAGCTGTTGTGAATTAACATACGGGGCAGGCTCTTCATTTAATTTTAAATAGCGTAGCAGGGGTCTGCTTGCAGGTAGTTGGTGCCAAAGTCATATCCCGGCCTTGGGGTGAGAATCCTCTTACAGCTTCTTGTCACTGTGAGCAGAGGCGTGATTTCCAGTTCATGCAGACATACTTGTGCTCACTCTTATCTGAGCTAGCACACGAAAAATAGCAGTGTAGCCACGGTAGCATGGGCAATGACAGCACCTTGCTAACAGCCCTGAGTACAAACCCACCTGAACCCCAGGGGTACATACTCAGGGCTACTAGCATGTGCTGTGCCATTGCTGCCCACGCTGCCATGGCTATGCTACTGTTTTTAGTGTGCTAGCTCAGACGAGAGCTAGCCCAAGCATGTCTAAGCAAGCTGGGAATCACACCCCTTGCTTGTAGTGTAGACATAGCCAAAGGAGACAGAGATTCATCCAGAAGTCACTCCTACACGTTTATCAGCAACACTACAGTTTTTGGGGGCCCCAGCATCACTCCTCCTCGTCAGTCACTGATCCGAGGTCTCCTTCTCCGTGGATTCTTGCTGCCCAACACATGATGTGCAAGTTCACAATAGCCATACAGAGGGGCTCCTCCTTGACCTCAGACTCAGCCTGCTGTGTCCCAGAAGCAGCACGTGACATGCCTCTTTAACGGCTCATGTACATCTTTCTCGAATGGCGATCCAATCAGAAGAGAGCCAGCAACAGGAAGTTGGGGTGAGATTTCCTTCCAGCTCTCTAGTCAACCAGAGCTCTGGAAAGGGGCTGAGGAGAGATGAGCTTCTTGTGTTTCCCTTGCTCTGGCCAATCTGGGCTCCAGCTTCAGGGTCAGCCTTCACAGCACTGCTGCTGATGTGTGCACATGCTCCACAATAGTTTGTTCAGTTGAGAGTTCCAAGTTATGTCAGCACCACAGGGGCGTACCACTGTGAAATGAAGACAACTTGTTCCTGGAGCAATTGTAATTAATGTACCTTTCGTTTATGATAAATTAGGTTAATTCTGGGTGTTTTGATATAGACTTAAATAGGAAATGGTGGAAGTTTTTTGGCCTTAAAAATACACAGTGTAGCAGATGTAATCCATCAACAACTTTGTTTGTTTCCCACCTCCCATCCTCTGAAATACTGAAGCATTAAATAGCAACAGCATTGCAGCTAACTATGACCAGAGGCACAATAACCAATGTGAAGAGCAAGAGGGGGTAATAGGTTAGCAAGCAGAGATGTCCTAGTGTTGCATAAAATCATGGTTGGTGATGACTGTATTTCTGCAGTAGAATAGAACTAGCTTTATTATTTAAAATCATCCCTCCCACTCAATTTCTCCCAGATTATGAACTCAAGGGCACAGACAATAAATTTCTAACCCACACTTTTGAATCATTTTTCTACATCCATTGAAATAAAGACAAGAGAAGTTCACAATTTATGGGGAAGTTCATGAGGGTGACCAAATGTCCCGATTTTATACGGACAATCCCATATTTGGGGCTTTGTCTTACATAGGCGCCTATTACCCCCCCTCCCACCCCGATTTTTCACACTTGCTGTCTGTTCACCCTACATGAGAGCAAGCAGATGTGTTGCTTTGTTATAGAAATTTCTACCCTTGACAAGATTGGCTACTCCGTATGGATCAAGTGACAAATCACTTTCTACAGTCTATTCGCCAGTATTTTCACATCTATATTTAGTACAGAAATGAGCTGTAAGGTTTTATGTGTCAGTTTCATTCTACTTATAGTTAAAATAATTTTAGCAGCTAGTGAATACAATGGTGTTTAATCTGTAGTTTTCCAATCACAGAACAAATTGAGTATGTGAATTAAAACATGGGATGTAAATGAACAGAAACCTGATAAATGGATAGCTGTGCTACACCAAAAATATTTTAATATACAGTGCTGTTTGGGTCTCAAAGAGCTTTACAAACTCACAATGGAACTTACTGCCAGCAAAAATAAGACTAAGTACTCCCTGTATTCAGAACGAAATGTAAACCCCATCTCCCTGTCCTACCTCTCCTGGGAAAGCTCTCTTGAACACATCTTTGTACACTATGTATAAATATATAAATTCCAACAATAATTAAAAGTTTGCTCTGGCCAGGAAGGCTGGGAAAATAAATTTTTGCTTTTATTTCTCATGGAAAGCGCTCAGGTCACGGTGTACCTAGCTAGAGGAGTACAAAATCAGGGTAGATACTATCATCACTTCACAGATGGAGAAACTGAAGTGAGAGGTTTAACAATTTAATCAAAGCCATAGGGTATCTCAGTGTTTGAGCTGGCAGTAGAAGTCCCAGTCCTGTCCCCAGACCGCATCAATCTCTCTCTGAAGAAGTTTATTCTCTTTTAACTGTTATTCATGTAGGAGGACTCCTCCAGGTTCCAAATTGGCTAGGGGTAGTATATACTGATCTCATTGTGCATCTGCACCTATTGCTCAACACTGTACATGATCACAGGATGTAAACCTATACATATTTATCAAGAAATATCAGTACACTAAAAAAGACCTCCTAGCTGAACATCCTCTACTGCAAATGACTTCAATGTTGCCTCAGCCTCAGAGGGGAGAGTATCTGTGCAGGAAAGTAGAGCCATTGCTCTTAGAATCAGAGAAATGTCAGGCTGGTAGGGAACTCAAGAGGTTAAGTCCAGCTGCCTTTGCTGAGGTAGGAGAAGTGAACTAGACCACTCATAATGGGGAGTTTGTCCAATCCACTCTTAAAAGCCTCCAATAGTGCAGATTCCACAACCTCCTTTCCAGACCTTAACTACCCTTATAGTTAGGAAGTTTTTCCAAATATCTAACCTAAATCTCCCTTGCTGCAGATTAAGCCCATTACTTCAGTGGACAGGGAGAACATTGATCATGTCCTTTTTATAACAGCCCCCCTTCAGTTGTCTTTCCTTAAGACTAAACATGCCCAGTTTTTTTAACCTTGCCTCACAGGTCAGGTTTTACTAAATCTTTTATCGATTTTGTTGCTCGACTCTGGAATCTCTCCAATTTGTCCATATCTTTCCTGATGTGTGGTGCCCAGAACTGGACACAGTACTTCAGATGAAGCCTCACCAGTGCCAAGTAGAGCTGGACAATTACCTCTTGTGTTTTATGTACGATGCTCTTGTTAATATCACCCAGAATGATATTTGTCTTTTTTTGCAGACTTTTCTGATTCATAGTCAACCTGTGATTCACTGTACCCCTAGATCCTTTTCAGCACTGCTACAACCTAGCCAGTTCTTCTCTCCTTTGCAATTGTGCCATGACCCCGAGGGTCTCGACCCAGGTCCACAAAGCTTCCAGTTGACTGACGTTTCCCTGCTCACACCCAGTGGCTTGCGACTGACTGATCAAGCAGAGAGACCATGAAACCAAAAGCTACTTTATGGATGTCTCCCTCAGGCCATGACTGGAGGAACACCAGGACCACCGACTGGTCATGGCTTCCTAAGGACTGGAGGAAGATGGTGTCAGAAAAAGCACTCTAGTACAATAGGAGTCTGATCTGATTGGGGCTCTTGACATGACTGCAATATAAATATTTAATAATGTGAATTCCCTCTTGCCCTCCTCACATGCTCAGCTCCATCCTTGCCTAGAATGAACCAGGAACCGGAGGTTAACTTCAATCTTTGTCAAGTTATGTGTATAGTACAGAATTTGGTGGCCTGCAAATCCTAGGGATGCTCTGGCAGTTCTGGAATTTACAGAAAGTCCTTGTAAACTCTCCTTCAGGGCCAGAGGCATGAAGGATTCATGGAACTCCAAGGATCTACTGTGGGGTTTAAGATGTTGCAGCTAGCCCTGAGGTCCAGCAGGCAGAAAGCATCTGACACAAATTAGAAATCTTATCATCAGGGTGCAGGGGGAGTCTGTTTTGCTGGATAAAGGTGCTAAATCTAACTGAGCATAATCCCTTGGTTTAGGGGAGGGCTGCCTACATGTTGATACACTGAGGGAGAGCCCTTGGTATAAATACCAACACAGTATTTATCACTACCATAAAAGATGCTCACATGCTACAACAGTGGGAGCTACGGAAGTGTATTTATGGAATATGCATTTTAAGCAGTACATGTATATTCCCTTCTAAGAGCAGTCAATGAGCAATATGTATGGGAATGTTTACATAGACCATGACCCTCTTGGCTAATGTAGGCAGAACCGTGGCTTATGCCTGCACCATCAGCTAGAGCTCCGTACTATTGGCCCTGACATCATTCATAAACTACAATCTTTGCTGGAAGAAGAGAGCCCAGCTATTTAAAAAACAAATATTTGGCACCGCCAGTCTCCGTACTGCTCATCTACAACCATGCCTGCTTTTAACCCTCTCTTTTTATTAAACTATCAAATTGGGAGCTTTTATTGCTCCCAATTTAGCATTTCTAATAAAAACTTGATGTTAAAAGCCTCTATGGGTATTGAAACTTGCAGCTGTGCTTGCTCTTGATTGAAGAGGGAAAAAACTCAGCTTTCAAAACCTGCATCTGCAGTTTTAGATCAGTAGGAGATGAGAGGGGAAGAAGCTGGGAGAGAACTGCAACAGCAAACAGGGATAGTGAGAATGGGGAAGGAGTGGAAGAGAAATATTTGTGGAGTTGTAATAGTTATAAGATGTAAACCCCTCAAGATTTGGAAGTTTTCACGAACCACACGAGCCTTAGCCTTGATGATCAATTTTAAAATTACTGCAATAATTAGAAGTGATGATTATGAGCAACATAGCTACACTGGAGCTGTTTTTGTCTATTACTGTAAAATTCTGTAATGTATAATTCTCCAGGCGTCAAGGAGCTTCAGTTTTCCCATAATTAGTCTGGCTGGGAAATGATCTATTTCCTATGAAAAATTCCTACAAAAACTTTTTTGCAAAAAGATTTCTTAGAAACCTTTCTTTCTTTTCAGGTTCTGTCAAAATTTATGTTTTTGTTTTCAGCAACACCAAACCATTGATTAGTATTGAAAGTTTTTGGATTTTTTATGAAAACTCACAAAAATTCTGTTTTCATCAAAAATTCTGTGTGAACAAAAAGGCCATTTTCTGTTAAATACTTTAATGGAAAATTCATGACCAGCTCTATACCTAATGCACATTATTCAATTAAAACTTTTTTATAGGTCCTTTTCATAAGTGTATGTATTATGTGTGTCAGGGTAAATAAGTCTAGACTTGTCCATGTATTTTTATAGCTTTACTTTATTTTTAAAAAGTAACATTAGCAGGCTAGGTTTCAGGAGTTTCCGGTGGGATGAAAGAGGCATTGCAAACATGAACCCTTCTTTCTGAAGAGCCATGGGAATCTACAGGATTCTTGCTCTTCTCTTGCTAGCAGCTTCTGCAGCTGCCTGGGAAATAAAGGCTGCTGGCCCGATGAGAGGTTGTACACCAATCTGCGTTTTGTTTAAAAAACAAACTGAAAACAGATATTTTTAATAAAAATGATGGTTAATAATTTAAAAGTACCTGATCTGTGATTGCTGATCTCATAGCCAATTCTGGGGAAGCAGAGCAGTCAGGCTGATGTCTCATAGATTACAAAAGCATTGCACAACGCTTAAGGTGAAATCTTACTTCCATTGACTTCCCTGACAGAACTCCCTTTGACTTCAGTAGAGGCAAGACTTCATGCTTCAGTTCTGAGGACAAATTCAGATCTGTGTGGACAGAATTGTCAGCCTGTGCTGGATCTGTTGGAGGCATGAGGGCCTTAAATGGCAACACTTCAAATGTTGTGACTGGATGACATTTAGCCCTGGTTTAGTTCCATTAACTTAATTGGAATTTTGTCTGACTGTACCAGTTATGAAATTAGATGACAGACTGTAGGAGCTTTCTGGGAAATGGCTTGTTCTGGGGAATTTCTGTTCTAAAATTAATCATTTAAAAATCTCTAGACAGGGTTTTTTGTAAATAATGTAAAGTCTATTCATTCTTAAAATGTAGGAATTATTTTGAGGATGTTTGGCCTGTGCTGTACAGCAGATCAGACTAGATGATCACAATGGTCTCTTCTGGCCCTGGAATCTGTGAATCTATAAATTCAAGAATGTAGATTCTTCTGGATACCTGCAGTTTGTGATTAGCTGAATGAGTAGTTTGTGTTTGTGCCATGACAACACACACATCTGTATATGTTCAGTATAAATGCTTGTGAATGCCTACATGTGTCCTTATATAGAAATATTCAGGTTTCTCCATATATACTTACACTCTAAACTCTTTCATTTGCAATAAGCTAGGTTGTGATGCACTGTCCCACACTTGATTGCAGTGGGACTACTACTTGTGTGAGTGTGGACTTCATCAGGTATTATTCAGTGTGAATTTCAACCTGGCCCTGTGTATTTTTACAGTGCCAGACAAATTGGGGTCCCAATTGTGGTTGGAACCTCTGGGTGCTACCATAATACAAATAAAGTATCTTACATGTGGATGTAATAGTGATAAATTGCAGACCCATGTAATAAACATAACATCCACCTAACCCGCCCTCTGTCTACGAATCCATCTCCCTGGAACTTATTCTAACATTTCAAAGCTTTGAGCAATTTAAAACAGATGCCTTTTCTAAAAGCTAACCTACCCAGGTTGGATTCTTTTTGATCAGCCATTTAACTTGTATTTATTGTTGTTTGTATTGAGATAGTTGCTAGAAAACCCAGTCTTTGATCAGGAACCATTGTGCTAGGGACTAGACATATGTAATTAAATGACTCGCCTTGTTCCAATCCCTAGTCAAGATCTATAAACATGATCACGTAAATTTAGTCATAAGGGTAATCTCAGTCCTTGCAGTGGAACCATTTTTTTTGTAGCTACTCCAAATTGGAGTCCACTGACTGTGCAGAAACCACAGCCAAAGCCATAATCAACCAGTAAATACACTAAATATATGGCTAAAGAGACTGTCAAGGGGACACAGCATTTTACCTTTAGTTGCTGGTTGAAGACTGACAGAGGCCAAAAGTCATAATTATCAGATAATGGTTTGTTCAGTGATTTTATTTTTTGAAGTGTTGGTCTTGGTTTGGTTCCTAAAGAATTGATGTCCACACAGAACTCCCTCTACCCTTGCAGTGTCACAATTCAGTTCTAATTAGTGGTGTCCTTCTTGGCAACCTCTCTAAAAGAGTTCACGTTATGAATGAGAATAGAGACCAGTTATTGACAAACATTGGAGGGAAAGCATGCACTGTTACTGCCCATGGTGTTCTTATCTCATGGGCTTAAGGGCTTGATTTTCCTCTCACTGATGTAAATCAAAAGAAACTTCATTGAAGTCAATGGATTATTACCAGTGTACAAGTGGTGTATGGTTGACGAGAATCAGGCCCGTAGTCTACAGGCTGTCAATTTGGAACCCTTCAAATGTACTAAATTCATATAAGTATAATGTTTTGACACCATGCCATATTTTTGTTTCTTTTGAGTCACTCAGGTGGTGAGCAGACTCTGTTGGTGAATGCACCACAATTAACAAACAGCACTTCTCAAGATCCAACTTTCTATGGATTCAGTTAAGCAGCACATGTACGTCTATCTGTAATAATGTCATTGATTGTCTCCTATTAATACTATTCTAAATCTTATAATATGTCAATGTATTGGGCATTCATCTCTGGAGAACTGGTTTCAGATCCTTCTCTGGACACAAGTGAAAATAATACTACTTAAATTTTATATAGTGCTTTTTGTAGTAGATCTCCAAGTGTTTTACAAAGAAAGTCAGTGTCACTATCCCCATTTTACAGATGGGAAAACTGAAGCACAGGGAGGTGAAATGACATGCTGAAATTTACTCAGTGGGCCAAACTGGGGAATAGACCCCTCGTCTCCTGAGTTCAGGCCAGTGCTCTTGTCACTAGCCAACATTACTTCCTGGAGTTTTGTATTCTCATTCTAGTCTCTAGAGGATGGCTGTACAAGTTGAAATAGTATTTGGAACAACCGTCCATATCAGTTGGTGATTAGGGAGCACTTACCATACTTTGGTACTACTATTGACTGCTACGACCCAAAACACAAAACAAACAACTTTTCAAAAAGCAGCAGAGTTTTCTTATATTGCCAGGGATAGTAGTTAGATCCTGAGACTATTACAGCTTGCACAGCTCACGAATGAAATGCTTAAAAAAACCCAACCTAGTGTAGTAATGACCAAATATTTTGGTCTGACCCAGTGAAAAGTTAAACAAAATAATTCTGGTGCTAGTAGTGCGGGGAGAGGGGAATGCATGTACAATTATACTTAATCAACTTCATTGGCTGTTTCTTTATATTTCCCCAGAGTTAGAGTCATGGGCAAAAATTATCCTTGTGAAAATATATATATGAGGTTTAATTAACTCATGAATTAAGGAAAGTTGCACTGAACAGATAAGGTATTAGACTCTGGAGTGAAGACAAGCATTTAAATTCAGAAAACATCATGAATAGATTGCGCAACTTGAGTCCAAGAACCCTTGATCTAGAGATTTAATGAATGCAAGAGAAGACAAGAAGGAATACATAAAAAGATACCATTATTGCCCTGGGGTTATAGGAAGGAAAGGGACTTTTCTGTGTGAGAATTTCATTTGTAAATGTTTACATTTCCTGCAAAATATTCATGATGGAACCCTATGGCAAAATGCTGAAAGAATAGGACACTAAAAAGAAATTAGAGATACTTTTCCATGATTTTCTGCACAGCTCCATACAGTATAGCATCCTGCCTCTTGTAGGTGGAGATCAAAGCCATGGGAAAGCAAAATCTAGTGAAAGGCATCTGGGCGTTAGGATAAAAGGAGGGAGTGTATGAAAGAGTATGACAAGTGTGTAGCTATCCCTCCACATCAAATCTGACACAGAGACAGAGAAACAAGAACACAGCCTGTGACAATCCACCTATCTTGTGCCATCAAAAAGCGAGAAGCTGAAGGAGTATGAGCATGCCCACAAATATCTTGTTAACCTCGTAGGTAAATAAAAATAGTGCTGATGCTGCTGTGTTGATAGAAAACGGCCACAATTTTTAATGCATAGGCTATTGGAAAAATGAGAAGGATCAGATTTTTGACGACAGAGGAACTGAAAAGCAATCAGAGGCTATGTACGTGCTTCATGGAAGAAGCTTAACTTTTGTGCCTTATGTAACATAAATGTTGAGGATTAATATGGATTTCCAAGATTCTCTAATCAATCAGAACTTGAAGAATGTGCAGAGTTCACAGTCTACTGATCAGATAATGAAAGGCCATTTCCATAAACTCTGGGTTGTTTCTTCTGTACTGTATTTTAAAGTAGACCCACTGATTTTAATGGGAATTGGCTACCAAATGTTGAGGCTGTAGTAGCTACAGGAAACTTTAACATTAATTTTATTCTGCACCAGAAGGTCCACAAACACGGAATATAGGAATAACCAGATCAGATCAGATCACTGCTCCATCTGGTCCAATATTCTGCCTTTGACAGTGGCATGCACCAATTGTTTCAGAAGGTGCAAGTGCAGTTGTCAGGTCTGGGGAAGGTTCTTCCTAATGCCAAGCAGATTTGTTTGGGTCCTGAAGCATGAGAGTTCAGTCCTTTACATTAGATGGGATAAACTCCTTCCTTCACTGTGACTGGTCTCATGACTCATATAAAAGTCTAACCATTTTTTAAAATCATAGTCTCAAAGATATCTTCTGGCAGTGAGTTCCACAGGTTAATTAGGTCCTGTAGGAAAATACTTCCCTGTGTCAATTTTACTCTTGTCACTTTTTGGTTTTATCGGATGGCTCCTTGTTTTATAACAAAAGGTAAATGGAAGAGCCTGTTTTACCTTCTCTAATCTATTCTTTATTGTATATTCTGCTGTCCATGTACTCTTGTCTTTTCTCTATACCTGGCAGTCTTTTCAAGCTCTCTTCGTATGTTTGTCCTTCCATGACTAATAGCTTTTTCATCCATCTTTGAAACTTTTCTGTTCTTTTGTGTGGTAGGTAACCAAAACTGAACATAACACTCAAGGTAAGGGTGTACCAGTGGTTTGTAGAATTATATCTTTGCATTTCAGTACAACTTCCTAATATTATATTAATTTTAACCACTGCTGCACACTGAGTAGATTTTCTCACTGAGTTGTCTGCAGTGGCTGAATTTCCTGAGTGGTTACACTGTAACTTAGAACACATCAATGAATATGAATAGCTTAAGGTATTCCTTGTGTTTTACCTTGAATTTGTTAACAAAGGATTTCATCTGGTATTATGTTGCCCCATTTCCTGGCTCTAAGATACTCTGGAGTTCCTTGCAACTTCACTAACCTAACCTACATTTGTGTTGTCTGTAATTTTTGCCACCTTACTGTTTACCCCCTTTGACAGTTCATTAAAAATATAGTAAATAGTTAATATGCTGAATAAATATATTAAAAATTTAATGATCCAGTCTTAACAGTTTGCAGTGTTAAAAATTGGTTCTATATTCCTTCTTTGTTTGCTGTCTCTTAAACTGGCCTTAAACCAGACAGAGATTCCCCTACCATGGGGGAATTCCTAGCTGGTGCAGTGGTAGCATTGGCAGCCTCCTACACCAGCAGCTCCCTGGCATAAGGAGGAGAGGCAATGTTAAGTGTGAGTTGGGGGTATATTGGGAATGGGAGGGGATGTAACAGAGCTGAGCTTTGCTATGCTTATTCCTCTGCTAGTTTAAAGGACCTTGAATTGCTTGAATGTGCTCTTGAATCATTCAATAAATTCATGTTGACTGTGTCATGCTCCTTTTTATGTTTGCTTTCCACAAATATTCTAGGGAATGAGTATAGCAGAAGGGATGTTTGCTGAAACTTTATGACGATATTTTCAGAAGCAAATATTCTGAATCCAAATTCATGCATATTCATACTGGAAAACTATTACTGAAAGATGAGCTAATCAGACCTTTAAAAGAAAACGGGCTGTGTTACCTGTTTGTCCAATCCAGTTTCAAAAATTGAACACTCGCAACAAAATGCTACTAGTGAATGAACTACAGACCAAGAAATTACTTGGCAAATCATTATGAAAAACAAACACAGGTGAGGGGAAATTTTTTCATAGACCATTTGTAAACAGAATTTGATGGCAGTCAGTGAATAATTTTTTATGAAATAATTGCACAAACATCTCCCTGGAAATCAGGTACTCCTCGTGGCTGGGCAGACAGCACAAAAGCTTGCACCATTCTATTGCATGGATAGACTTGTACATGAAAGATCTGCAATGCATGAACTTGGATATCCTTAAGAAAATGCTTAACTTCCCTTAAGGAAAGATTGCCAGAGAGGTTAAAACAGCAATCTTATTACAATCAGCTTCCAGACTGGTCTCTGTTATCCTTGTGCAGCTCTCTCAAGACTACTTAGACACAATGGTGCAGTGAGACTTTAAGAGCTAAACTGCAGGGGCTTGTGCACTAGAGGCTAAACTCTGTGGCAAGTACCATGTCCCCCAGTGCTGCTTCCCGTGCATATGGGAGGGATTGCACAGTTCTCTCCATTCATTAGGGAGAAGCAGATTGCTCCCCTTGGGGCACCGACCCTGATCTAGAGCGTGTGATGAGGTCAGCAGTTAGGTAAAAATGTTTTGTTTTGACTTAAGAATTTCAACTCTATTAAAACATTAACTTATAAATAATATTTGATATTGTTTCAGCATTATTGAAACAAACTGTTTCTGAATAAACATTCTTCAGAACTTCCATTCCATGAAAAATTGTGAAATTTTAATTTTTCAACATTTGTTTTGTTTTGGGTTGGAAAGAAAAGCTGCAATTTCCCATGGAACAGAAATTCAATCTTCTGATCATCACTGTGCAGGGCAGTAGTAACGAGCTGTCACTGTACTACTCAGAGCACAGAGGGACTGCAGTAGTGAGAGGCTTTAGCACTGCTGGGCAAGCAGGGGGAGACTTCTTGCTCATCTCTCTCCAGCCAGCCAAGGACCCCTAAAAGCCTGGCTCTAAAGACGAGCTTGCAACAATCTGTAGTCTATTCTCAAACCCTTTTGTACAGTAGGAACACACCAACTCACAGCTTAGCCCATACAATTTTATTTGGGCAGCATTTGCATAGAAGCGTCTGTATTCATTGCAGAACATAATAGAGGCACCATGCCTGGATTAATCAGTTGAGCAATTGTCCAGTTATATCCCCAATGTAATAGAGATGCAAAGAGCTTTCCTCAGAAATTTCTATAACAGATAATGTTTCCAAATGTTAAGAGTGTAATACTGTTTTTGCCATTGTGGACTAACTCTTTTGTTGTACAGCTCTACCATAATACTGTCCATTCACAATCACAAATCTATTACTGAACGATGTCCCTTTTCTATTGCACATTTATTTTGCTTTCTCATCTCCCTTTTGGTGTAATCTCTGTCTAACACCTGCTCTTTAGGAGTTGAAACCTTTATTCTTATTGCTTTCACATTTTTCTATTTGTCCTGTACTTCATGCCATTGCTTTGCTCATTGTGATTTTAAAAGAGAAGATTTGCTGCTAAGAGGCTGTTTCAAAAACAAGGTGGCTGTTCGGGCCTGAAAGATAGCAGAGTAAGGCAACAGTGAAAGATCTGCTCCATGGTTCCTCTAGGATGTATTCCTTTCTCTCACACACCAGCACAAAGTCTATGTAAATAGGCTGTGTGCAGAGAACTTCTCAGTAGTTAAAGGGATTGCAGGGGCAGAATCTATAACCCAACTCAAGCCAGGCCTACAGTACAGTCTCTACAGCAGCGCTGCTTTGGAGCTGCAGCTGAGCTGCTGAAGTGCTGTAGAGTAGATCTTTCCTACATCAACGGAAGGAGTTTTCCCATTGCAGTTGCTAATCCATCTCTCCAAGCAGTGGTAGCTAGGTCAATGGAAGAATTCTTCCCATCGATCTGAGCGTATCTACCCTGGGGGTTAGGTTGATCTAACTATGGCACTCGGTGGTAAATTTTTCAGAGCCCTGAGCAACATAACTAGGTCAATCTAATTTTAAGTGTAGACCAGGCTTCATAGGCAGGGCATTGGGCAGTCCCACAGGCCTTTTGTAGAATTGTGCTGGAATGTGAAGCAGAACCTGCACTGAAATAGCAGCCCCTGCCCTTCTGTTTTGTAATGTGAGGAATCTTAATTGCTAAATACAGTAACTACTTCTTTAGTTCACCCTCTTGACCTCTCCCATAGCCCGCTTGCATAGTGACATTTTCAGAGAGGCTACTGAATCCACCTGCTCAGTGGATGCCACTGGTGGGGGCATCTCTGCATGGAGATTGCAGGGACAACTTTCCAAAGAGAGGGATAGCGGGCAGTACAAAAGGCTTTATGCAGTCCCTCAGCTGAGAGCGTAAATCTGGGAGACATTTTCATTTGAAACTTTTTCTCCCAATGGAAAATTTTTAACTTCTTTCTAAACTGAAAACTTCCATGGAAAAAACTTCGGTTTTGGGGTTTTTTGTTTTGTTTTGTTTTGTTTTTTAATTTTCCATGGCTTTTCTTCAAAACCAAAAAAAAAAGAAGTGTTTTTTCTTTTACTTTTTTCTCCACCTTTCTTTCCTTTTCCCCCATTGGATGCAACAGAAAAAAACAACTAGAGGTTTTCAGTTTTCTTCTTTTTCCACTTACGGTAACTTTTTGAAACTTCAACTTTTTAAGAGTTAAAGTGTCAAAAGGAAAAGAAGAAAATTGGAAATGTGGGTGTGGTGTAACTCCTACTTATCATTAATTCTATTGCATGCAGTAGGGAAAAAAGGGCGGAACTGTGGGAAAAAAACCATGAAGTTTTGAAATAGTGAAGAAATGCTGCATTTTGTTCCCTGCATAATGGAAACTTCAGAATTTTGAAATGTCTCATGAACTTTTTCCCCAGTTTTTTGACCAGCTCTGTCAGAGGAGAACTTGGCCCACTGACTTTCTTTCTTCCACCCACCTTGTGAGAGATGCTCAAGAGAAGAACTGGAAACACCATTACTAGACTGAGTAAGATTATTTTGTCAAAAGGGAAAATATAAACTATTCCTTTTGGGATATGTTGGGGCATATTCTCACCTGGGGTAAATTGTCCCATAGATTCTGAGAAAATTCAATTAAGAAACACTGAGCTAGGACAATTTACACCAACCGAGAATCTGCTCCATACTGTATTGTCAGCCCCTGTAGTTTATGTATCCTTGGAGGCTGAAATAGGACACATGCTCATGGGGATAATGTCTACTTCCATTTATACATGAGCAAGTCTATAAAACTCAGTGGAATTATATTAATGTAAACGGGAGAAGAATGTGGCCCCCAGTCTAGAAAATAAATTCCTTGTTCTGCAGTAACATGTTTATGACTACTTTGCTAGGGAGGGATATTTTGCATGTTAATGTTGCATTAGCCTTTTATGAATGAGCTTGTGAAGATAGTTTTAATAAGGAAGCTAGAGTCTGAGGTGCAAACTTTACCTGGATTTCTCCCTTCTTTTAACTGAGGTGACCCACTGTGTAAATTGGAGTAGAATATGCCTGTGAATGTTTATAGCTTATGGGTCAAATTTTCACCTAATTTATCCTGGCATAAAACTGGAAGAATGCAGTGGTGGATCAGGGCCTCTGAGAAATACTTTGTTAATAAAACAATAACTGTTGCTGGAATCCTCCTGTGCCTGTGTCTCTTGAGTCTGAATTCTTTCAACATGTGTCAGACAGAAGATTATCCTCAGATTCCAGTTTAGCTCTATAAAGGCTGCACTGGAATGTCCTGGTCATCTGGTTGAGGTAAATGTTCTTTGACGTAAGAGGAAAATGGCTGGTAGTGATGCAAAATGTCAGGGTGCTTCAACTGAAAAGGAAAATAATTTAGCATATTCAACTGACCAACTGATGCCATTTTATAATAAAATTCAATTTGATTTTACACTGCATCCACCATACTAACAGAAACATCTAAAATAAGCCAGACATTAATAAAACAATTCAAGTTTAGCTCTCTACAGATATCACATGGGCTCTGCTCCTGACATACGCAGGGATTTCTTTAATTAGGAATGTTGACTCTAGTTTGTAGTGATGTTTGTCACATAGAGGTTATTGGTTAGTCTCAGATGCTGACACTGACCATTATACTCTCCCTGTGCTAAATCCACTCTGACAAGTCAAGTTGCCTCCTGGATATGGCATTGTTTCTCTGATTGATGTATGACCCCACTAGAAACAGCTAGGATGTTGCAGTACTGCCTACTTTACTATCTTACAGCATTGTTAAACTTTGTTTTATAATTTATTCTCAGCTGTACTCTAATCTTTATCTTGTTATCTTTATCTCATACTCCCATCAATGATCCCAAAGACTGATTGCTGTAAGAAGTCAGGGTGGGTTGATTAATTTAAATCACCCATTTTAGTTCTGATTTAAACTTGCAAGCAGGAAGCCTCGATTAAAACTTATTATTTAAATCTTGTTTTGCATTTGTACTTTTTAAGTATTTTCCTAAAGAAAAGTTGATTCTCATTGGCTAGAAACCACTAAAACATATTTAATTGCAACGAAATGTAGACTTTACACTAATTTTTGCTATTCAGGTGAAATACTAAAATATATACATATTTATTTAAGCAAATATATAGCTTAACATACATGTATTCAGATTCCTATTTTTTACCTTTTTGTATTATGTTAGAAAATGGGGAATGACTCATTTCCTATTTACTAGATGATGATTGTTTATTTGTGATTTGTGTCCAGTTGTATTTGGATGGAAATTGAAATCCAATTAAAAATCCACACAAATAGTATTTCTTAAATGTGCTGGATACCTAAGAAAAAACAGTACGTTTATCAAAATGTGTTTTGCATTTAAAACTAATGGATTTATTTAAAAAGGAAATATCTGTAGTTAATGAATAAAACTTATTGTTTTTGGAAACTATATCCTTCAAGACTTAGAACTAGTAGATCACATTCTTGTTTTTATTCATTGATTGGGAGCGAAAAACAATCTTTACTGTTTGTTTCTTTTAATTTTCAATTGGTTTCTCAACTTTGAATGGCTGGTCATTGAACTGAACTTGTTGAATAAACTGAGATGAACAAAATATTCTCTCTGCACCCATGGAAGAGGCTACTGCTATCAAAAATTGGTTTTGCTCTTCAACAAACACTGATTCCAGGTGCTTAGCCAGTGACTTCCCCCAGTTCAGTGGTTTGACTCTCTTTACATTTTCAGCAGCAAACGTACTGATGGAATACTATTTTAAATTTAATAGCTTATACTAAATTTATGCCTTAACATAGGTAGCCCTAATTTTAAATAGGTTTATTTTTAAAAAGAAATGTATTAGATTTTTTTTAAAAAAATTAAATTAAACAAATAAAAAAATCTTCCATGACTTTTTAAAATTGCCAATTAAAAATGTCTGAGAGAAGTGTCTTACACAGATATTATTAAAAACAATACACTGGCTCTTCTGGAAATGTATTGAAGCATGGGATTTAATTCACAGAGGGACAAAAATCTATTCTCAGTTGTGCAGATATTCATTGCAATCAGTGGAACAGTGTGCCTGTATCTGATGACATGTTGCTTTTAGAGCTCCAAATAGATGGAGATGTCTTTTGCAGTATAAGGACTAGTCAAAAGCTACTGAAGTCAATGGAAAGACAACCATTGACTTCAATGGACTTTGGATTGGATTCATATTTTGCATCTTTGACTTTGCATCTTTTTCTCTGAATATTTAGTGCTTTATAAATCATTGTTACAAACATATGAGAGCTGTCTTTGAAGCAGCGCATGCAGTCTGTCCCTTGCTTGTGACCACTGTTCAGCCTTTCACTCTCTCCTACCGCTGCTTTCATCTTTGGCTGCTTGATCACTTTTCATTTAGCAGAACTCTGTCGGACCCTGCTTAAGTGATTTAAAATAACTGTTGCCCCTTTTCGAGCCGAGCGGGAATGTTCCAGTTGGGAGGAGAAATTGGTGATAGTCAGGTATTTGTTTGATGCAATCTTGTTTATTTCCAAGGAATGTATAAAGTCCTGCTTCTTGAACAGAGGAGGAACCGGAAAACAGGGGATATCATCTTTGCTTATAGCCCCAAGCCCCTTTAGCCAGTATCAGATCCAGAACCTTCCTCAAACCTTCTCCAGGGTCACATGGTGCTTACAGACTGCTGCTTGGCCATTTCCCACTCTTTCCCCCTCCACACCCCTGTCCCCCCACTCAGTCTCTCCCAGGTGGTCAGTTCTGTCCTCTCCTCTGCCCCCCCCAGCCCCACCCTGCCCCGCCCATGTTTACCCAGACAATACTCAGCCAAGCCAAAACTCCTGAGCTGGTCCACAACCCTTTTTGTCATAGGTGAGGGGCTTGTGATTGACTTATTCTGACAGTTACATTAATTGCGGGGTAGGTTCACATCCAGTCTCAAAGAGGTTTGTGATCAGTCACCAGCACTGTTCCCTCTAAGCTATGCACGTGTGCACACACACACAGATCCTAAACCCTGTGCACACGGCAAAACACCACGTACACAAAAATTTGCACAAAAGCACAACAATTTGCCCAGAAGAAATTTTTTGTGCACACGGCCTGTCAAAAATTAGAGGGAGCATTGGTCACCGGTACCTCTCAGTGTAGCCTAGCCACAGAAACAAAGTGTATTTTTTAATCTTTCAGTCTGATGTGCTGTTTGGCTCTCTCTCACTAGCTCTCTGATTTTTGTTTGTATAAATTTAGAGGCAGAACTTAAATGCTGAAAAGTTCGAGAAAAACTAAAAAAAGACAAAACCGGAACAAAAGCGGATTGTCATGCAGGGAAGGTATGATTTTATGCAACACTATTTAGCTAAGGCCCATTCAAGGAGAAACTCCAGCATATTTCCAGGGGCAATCTCCATAATATGTGGTTGCTGCTGGAGCCTGCTGTAAATATTCTGCTGTTTTGCAACTGGCAACGGTTAAACTTGGCACAAATATATATAAAATACTTAGATGTAAAATAAATATTTCTTTTCTTCCCCTTCAGAGATAACCACATTAATATAATAAATACCAGGGACAAATAACGAACTCAGTGGCAGGGATTCTTTAGTAAATATTGCTATCTTGTTCATTTCATTCATAAACCAGGCTTGAAAACTGGTAAGTGTACAATTCTGAACAGCAATTCACTGTCCTAAACTGCAATGGGCCATCTTTATGGCACACCTTTGTTTCCATCAGATGAAATAAACAGGTTGTCTGGGTCATTTTGAGCAGAAGGTCTCAGTTCTCAAGCTCTGCCGAAGTACACTTGCAATTATTGCCCTGGATATAGAATTTGTGTAAGGTGAATTTATAAATAAAATGTGTACTGAAGATTATCAAAGCTGGTGCCAGCCTTCTTGAACAATAACTGAAGGATTTTTACATCTTGAAATGATCGGCAAACATTTGCACATAGCCATAAGATTCTGCTCTTACAAATATTTATGACTAATGAGTTTCTTACAACAATAAAATCTTTAAAATCTTTGGCAACATTGTTTGACTTCATTTTAAATGGATTTAAAAACCATTAAGTAGGAAGGTATCTGTTTAGAAAGGATCAGATGCTACCACCTTACTAAATAAAACTAGTCAAGGAATATGGTAGTGTACAATGAGATAAAATGGAGTAGAATCTGGTCCTTTCCTTTTGTCTTTACCTTTTGGCACCTCTTTGTGCTCATTACTGTAATTCTGATGCAGCAGTAGCAACCCTGGCCCACTTCTTTACTTGTAGTAAAAATGGAATTGGTTCATTACTGCTAAAGAAGGGTGATCAAGGCCATCCATCCATCCAATTCTTAAAACTGTTTCTGTTCAACATAGTTTTCAGTGGCTGAAAGCTACAATCCACTCTGTTCTGTCTGGCACATGAATATTTGGATGTGAGTATCCTGACGTAACACTGTGACTTCCAGCCCTTTGGCCCAATCTCTCTCTCTCACTCTCTCTGCAGTCTCTGTTATGCCCCGTGAGTTTCAGAATGGAATAAGATATGATCTGTCCGGCTCCAGGGGGAGGCAGTATGGTCCTAGTGGGCATATCAGTTGACTGCGATTCAGGACACCTGTATTCTACTCCTAACAGTGCTGTAAAGCTGCTGTGTGACCTAAGTCAAGTCAGTTTATTTCTCTGTGGCACTGGTTACCTTTCCACCCAATTTCTGTCTTGGTTGTGTAAATCATAGAACCGGAAGGGACCTCGAGAGGTCATCTAGCCCAGCCCCCTGCACTCAAGGCAGGACTAAGTATCTAGACCATTCCTGACAGGTACTTTGTCTAACCTGCTCTTAAAAATCTACAAAGATGGAAATTCCCTAAGCAATTTATTCCAGTGCTTAACCACCCTGACAATTAGGAATTTTTTCCTAATGTCCTGCCTAAACCACCCTTGCTGCAATTTAAGTCCACCGCTTCTTATCCTATCCTCAGAGGTTAAGAGAAACAATGTTTCTTCTTCCTCCTTGTAACAACCTTTTACATAACAGTTTTCAAGTATCATGTCCCCTCTCAGTCTTCTCTTTTCCAGACTAAACAAACCCACTTTTTTAAACCTTCCCTCATAGGTTGTGTTTTCTAGACCTTTAATCACTTTTGTTGCTCTTCTCTGGACTCTCTCCAATTTGTCCACATCCTTCCTGAAATGTGGTGCCCAGAACTGGACACAATACTCCAGTTGAGGCCTAATCAGAGCAGAGTAGAGCAGAAGAATTACTTCTTATGTCTTGCTTACAACACTCTTGCTAACACATCCCAGAATGACGTTTGCTTTTTTTGCAATAGTGTTACACTGTTGACTCATATTTAGCTTGTGGTTGACTATGACCCCCAGATCCCTTTCCGCAGTACTCCTTCCTAGGCAGTCGTTTTGTATGTGTGCAACTGATTGTTCCTTCCTAAATGGAGTACTTTACATTTGTCCTTATTTTGAATTTCATCCTATTTACTTCAGACCATTTCTCCAGATCATTTTGAATTTTAATCCTTGTTTATTTATGAGACGGTCATGCAGGACAGTATCAAAAGCTTTATTAAAATCAAGGTATCATATGAGATATTTGTGCATTTGTGCTAGTTTCTACAAAAGTAATGCAGTAAAATTACCATTTTACCATAATTAATTCTTAGTATGTCCAAGTTTTGTGCCATGGAACATTTAATTGAAAACTTAAACTTATGAAGAAGCACAAAATGGAATTTACAGAGATTGCTGAAACTACACATGACCTTACCTCATCCCCAGTTGTAAGTAGGTGTGTACAATATGCTGATATAGTCATTTTATGTAGGAATAAACTGCTTTCCATTTTCAGCTTTTATGATTTTGCATTCAGTATCTCCAAACAATTCATAAGAAACACACTTGTAAGCATCATTACTATAAACATGGTTGAACTGGGTGTAAACATTTTACAAGCCACATGTTCAGATTTTTTTTTAAACTGAAACGTTATTTCACACCTGTCTGCTTACTGGGTCACCAGTTAATAATGTCTCTTCTTAGGAATGAAATTGGGCTGCTGATAGCTGTTTCATCATGAATTAGGCTACTGTGAATCTTCCATCTCTTATGGTTGCAGCTGTAAATGCTGTGTCATCATGATGGTTATTTCTCTTTACCTTATCTTATAGCATCTAGTATATTCAAAACACCAGCTGTCTCTGTTTTCTCAGGGAGATTCCAGATATAACAGTCTCATTTACAAATCTTGATTAAGTACACAGTAAATCTTGTAAGAACCTGAAACTTTCATGAAGAGTGACAGCATTCATAGGTATCAATTAAATATCATACTGTGCCTTGAAAGGGAGAGATTTTTCAAAAAGGAGGAACAAAATTCCTAAACTAATTTCTGTTCTGACTAGCGCTTCCCAGAATCCCATTAGCATCAATGGAAAACATTACATCATACGGTCTTGATAATGTTTTAAAGAAAAATGCGAGGGGATTATCACAGTGGTCTACAGGCTCTATGATTTCAGAGACTTGTGGCTACAGTAAGAGAGATGTTTGGGTTCCACAGCTGCCTTTTGGAAGCTGTGGAAATGGAGAACAAAACCCTGTATGCTTCCTCACTGCAAAGAAGTTAGGAGGCAAGAGGCAGGCAAACCAACCAACCAACCAACCAACCCACCCAGAGAGGGGGGAGTGCTGGATAGTAAGGAAAGCAGTAACGTCTAGAAGGTAACAAACCTTGGCTGCTGACAAAACGGTCCCTGAGCTGGAACCCAGAGTAGAGGGCAAAGCTGGGTTCCCCTACTAGCCACTGATGGAGTGGCAATAGGGCAGTGAATGGGAAGCCTGCTTAAGATTCCTCAAGAAAGACTTTGATACCCTGGCAGGGGAAAATGTATATAGGGACATGGCCGGAGGGCTAAGTCACAAAGAGACAGTAGCAGCTTTTGGAGCAGGAGTGGGGGAGCTGCAGACCCAGTGAGAGAGGCGGACAGATGGCATGTAACCATGGGAAGGGGTATCGACCTCCTGAAGGTAGTCCCCAGAATGGCCAGGAGAAGGCCCCGTCCAGAGGTGAGTAGAGCAGCTCATCACAACCTTGCTCGTATTTTAGGCTTCTTGATTCCCTGATATTTTTAAAAAATGGTTTTAAGTTCAAACCAAAATAAAACTTATTTGTTTTTTTATTTATTTATTTTGGAATTGCCAGTGAACCAAAAAACCTATTATTCACCCCACTCAACTCAGTGGCTTTGGCTTTCCTATAGCACCTCTCTGCATGGACTCCCAATTCTGTGGTAGCAGAGTCTGTTGTTTTACAGTGGGTGTCTATCAGATCTGACCTCTCATTGTGACACAGGCAGTAAATTATACCTGGCAATAGCATTGGCTGGAGGGTTGTTTCTTTAGTGCTAATAGTACTTGGCATTAAAAAGGCACTTCCCATCAGAGACTCTCTCAAGGCATTTTACAAACAATAAGTTGAGCTTCACAATATCCCTGTGGAGCTGTGAGTGCAGTATTCCCATTATATAGACAGAGGTAAATTTTTAGTTAATCTCGGGGGATGCTAGATTTGATCATCATACGCTGCAGCTAAACTTGTAGCTGAGTGGGCCTCTTGTACCCTCTCACCAGGGATGGGATGAAATTCTAGTGTGATGCTTATTACTTGTGCTCCACTAGCATGAGGGCGTGAAGCATGAGATGCTCTTTGCTGACTGGAAGCTCCATAGTGGTCCCAGGGGCTTGAGACATCTTCCTTTTTGTCTGATCTCTGGCTGGGGCACACTGCAGGGTTTCCCATCCTCCTTTTTTAACAAGACACCTCAGTTTACTATTCCCCTAACACCTTCCACAAATACACAGCAAATTGGGTCCCATTTTCCCTACCCATATTGGGGCTGAATTCCTCGATCCAAACTGGCCTGGCATAAGAGGATGGAACAGACTGAAATTTGTTTTTTCCAGTGATGGGGGGAGGAGAGGTGGGTTATCTATATTTGAACCAATCCTGAGATGAGTCAAATAAATGTGGTGTTATCTCCTATATGATCTTAGGAAGCAAGGAAGCATATGGGGCAAGATATGAAACTGCACAGCATTTTGGACAAGGGACCTGTGATTGGATGTTTATCCCACACTCATCCCAAAAGAGTTAATGAAGGCCAACTAACTTATTAGGCTGCACATTGGGAGAATTAAGGCTGAGAGGAAAGCCCTAAATAGGGGAAGCTCACCTGTGAAGGAATGGGCAGGGCTTCTATAAAGCAGGGGAGGGTTTATTGGAAAAAGGTTGGGGAAGTGGAGGAGCTGCTCTATCTGGTTGTATTGGGGACTGACCGGAGCCCCTTTCCAATAGTGAAACAAGGTGAGGTAAGAAATCCCAGGTTGGGGAAAAGGAAACCAGAGCGGGGAGAAAAGAATAAGCCCATTGGTGCAGAAAGATTTTGAGACCCTGGAAGGGGGAAATGCATAGTAACCTGGCCAAAGGGCCAAGTCCTGAAGAAGAAGCATAGCGAGTGGCAGAGAGTGGCAGCAGGGCATGCAGAGAGCAGCAGAAGGGGACCTCAGACCTGGAAAGAGCTAATCCCCAGAGCAGCCAGGAGGAGGTGTCACCTGTGGTGAGTGGACCCCATGACCGGATTCTTGTAAAAATATTCCTTAGTGTCTAATAATCACACTTGAGGTATCCAGTCACTTAATGTCCTGTGAAATTCCAGTGGGCCAGATCCTGAGCTGGTGTAAGATGGCACAGCAGCATTAATTTTGATGAAGCTATACTGATTTACATCTGGTGCTGGCACAATAGGTGGATCAAATCCTGTGGTTCTTTTCCAAATTTTGACTTAGGCAAACTCCCACTGAGGTCCATCAGGTTTTGGACCACAATGTTTTTTTTTTTATATATATAGCACTTATTGTAGACTTGAGATTGCAGAACGTTGCCTTGGTTTCCAACAGGGGCACTGAAATTACAGCTGTGTTTCAGGTTTCATTTTATCTAGTTGGAATGTTCCATTTCAGAGGTTTTTTACTAGACAATTTGAGGGTATTGTAAATATCACAGAGAAGCAATTACCCTTGAACTCAATGTTCTTTTTGCTTAGCTGCCCCCTGTCTTAGTATATCACAGCTCTATGTCCAAACTATTTAAACAGCTAGTGTTGGTGGAAAGATAAATATAGCTGTTAAAGCCTGCAAGATATGCTTTTAATACTGATTGGCAAAAAAAAGGTTTCCATAATTTGATAGTTATTCAAAAGTAAATGGTGGACTTCTAATGGGAACAATGGTCTATTATGTTGAAGAAAGAGCTAACGGCTAATTTTTCTTTCATTGAAAAAAAAAATAAAGCTCCTGATAATGAGGCTGACATTTGCCAGTTGTTAGCCTCTATTTTTTACGCAGAAAGAATTCAAACTAGCCTTATGGCTAAGGTCACTTCTATTTCGCTCTCTTTTGGTCTACAGTAACCATGCTGTCACTGATATGCCGTTTTATTTTAACAGTTGCTACTTGCTCTACATAAAGATGGCTATATCTTCCTGGAAAACAGAGAAGGGTTATATTTGACTTTAAGCAAACAAAGCTGTATGTCTTTGGAAGGATAGGAGTGGGAAGGTGAGAAAAATGAGAATGTTTATATGGGATGAGTTATGCTTATATAGGGCCAGATTACTCACATTGAATAGTAACTTACTCCACCAGTAGTCACATACTATTCAGAGTGAGTATGGGTGTCACAATATGGCCCATAATTTGGTTCCCAATGTATATATGCCAATATATAGTCTAATTTTGCAAGATGCTGATCCTGAAGTGTATAGGGGTAGAGGCTTCTCAGCACCACACAGAGGAGAACCCCAAGATCCTCCAGTATTTTTGAATGCAGAACTTTCATTGACCTGGATGACAGTGCTACAGTGTATGTGCAACTTAATCTTTGGCACTATGTGATAAATAATAACCGGGATCAGGACGAGTATATCAGAGCCTACACTGAACACTGAGCTTTCTCCTGTCTCTGGCCTGGACACTTGCAGGATACCTCTGCTCAACGCCTCCAGCAGCCACTGGATATCTCGCCTTCCTGAGGCTCTGACCCCCTTTTGTGGCTAGATCCTCAAAGGGAATGGGAGCTAATTGTCTGAGGGGAGTTGCAATGAGGATTCATGAAGCAAAGCTCAGGAATACTGTGGTTTAAAAGCAATGAGAAAACAGGAAATGGAGTGAGGAGAAAGGTTTTGCATTGGGTGAGAACATGTTAGTTGAAAACTGGGTACAGCTGTGGGTGTCACAGTTAAAAGGACATTTTAATGACATGCCTGACTCCAGTGGGAGCTGGAATAAGGCCCCACTTTTCTCTATTTTTAATTTTTATAAAAGATCCCAGATAACATGGCTTTCTAGATACATGTGCAAATTGTAAAAGCACTTCACAAATTGTATTGGCAAAAAAAGACTCGGCGCACTATAGTAAGCACCAAATTTGGATTGTCCCAGCCCGCATTTAGCTGAGGAAGTGGGCAAAGCTAGTGGCTTTACCCCAGGGCTGACAGGATAACAGACCTGTGCTCTGTCAGATCAATGAGGATGTGAATTCCAGGATGAAAGGCCCTGCAGAGAGAACCTTTCCTCTACCATCAGATGTTCAAATCCAGGGACTATTAGCACAAGGGCCTCAACTATCACTTGCAGCAGTTCTCAGAGAAAGAAGCAGCATTGCATAGTCTTTCTAATCAATGTAACTGCACCCAGAGCAAACAGAAAGCCAACGCAGTTTTCAGAGAATTAGTTTATGCTCCTTGTAGCTAACATAGCTAAGTAGCTGAGTAAGTGATTCTTTATTGGTTGATGCTTCTGAGTGCAATGGAAAAGGCTGAAGATGTTTGCATGACACTTGGAGTTAATTGGAAATTTCCCTCTAGTTCTACCACTTCCCAAAGTTTTTAATGTAATGTGTACCGGCACTGAGCAATAGAGGATTTGGTAATTGGTTGTGTGTGAATAAAATATGATTGGAAGTGTTTAATTATAAATGTGATCATGTGTATGAGAGAGAACAGAAGACATCTTCTAAAGGAAGCATGATACACACACAGGGGATATGAAATAAAAAGACGGTGCTTAGAGAGAAAAGCCATCAACTGTTGGAGGCATTTTTGTGATTTGTCACCTCTGCATTAACCACTGACTCCAAGTATTAATGATGAAAGCAGATAATTATAATGGCATCCTCTAACAAAGGAGCCATTATAATTTGGGTAAATAATAGACTCTATAATGTTTTTTAAACTTGTATTTTCACAGCAGATAGAATTTGATCTCATGTAAACTCCACACATTTATGAAAGGGAATTTTTTCCATCTGTTTATATTTTATTCTATCATAACACAGAAACAAAGGATAACTCATGGGATTGATGCAGATCTCTTCCACCCCTCGGTCACTGGTTCAGATCCAGACTAGTCTAGCCAAAAGTGAAGATGTGATGCTTTTTGGCAGCCTGGATCATATTATTAGTATTCATTGTTGGTGATAAACAATGTACTGATCTCAACACAACGCACAAAGACAAGGCCTGCTATGGGAGAACTTCCTTGTGAATAAGCATCTGTGTCATCAGACCATCACACCTAGCCTATCCTGCCAAGGGATGAATAGGAGACTTACTGACTGATTTCTCCCTCTAAAAGTTGTCCCAGTGGGAAAGGATTGGTGCATATTGGTGAGGAAGCTTATGCTATTGCTGACCTGCTGCATTCCTGAGTCCAGGACTTGGTTTTCAGGCTCTTAGGCATCTTCCACTAGTATGATATTATTAAAACAAACCACAGATGGGTAGACTTTACACAGAGCCCTGGGCAAGGGTTGCCATAGATGCTGCATCAGCCCAAAATTAACTGGTGCTTCAGAGACACATCCACAATTTTTCTCCACGTACTCCTTGTATTGGAGGGGAAATAACTGGCTGCTACCATATTATCTGACACCCCTCTGCCAGCTCAACGTTTATGCTCATGTACAGGTGTGCAGGACCAGTCACAATTTTGGCTTCTGAGTTCTGACAGAGGAAACTGTGCTTTGCTCACCCCCTTGTGCCTGGCGGGGGGAGGGGTGGATTAAATAGCGAGCTGATCTTTACTGCATGTGCTGCTGCTTTACCTCGGCACTGTGAGGTAAGTTTTATATGGAGAGAAATCCAGCCTGGACTCTGAGTTACTGACTTGTCTGCATGGTAGTTACCCCTTAACTTTATCTGAACATAGTTTTTATGTGCATTTTTTAAAGGATAGTGCCACCTCTAAAATAGATCTGAAAGAAACTGCCTGTGATGAATGGACAGCAAAGAGAAGATGAAACCTATATCCAGTGTCTCTCTGCTTTCTTCTATTCCTAATTAACACTTCTGACTGGAAAAAGAAATGGTGAGTGTAAAATACAGTTGAAAGGGAAAAAATGCCAGGACAATGGAAGTCATCAGTTCAAATAATAAAAAGGCACTTATAGGTAAGAAACCAGAATCAGGAATGATGGTTATTTAATGGTGCTTTTTCCTTGTGAAAAATTTAGCATTTGCTGCTTTATTGGTGTGTAGGTATAATAAATATGAAGTGTTATCAGCTGAGCAGAACTAGCAGCCGCTAAAAGCTTCTGTCCCCTTCAGCCAAGTCTGAATACGTTGGTAAAAAGTGATGCACTTGCTAAGAATCCAACACAATTTGGAGAAAAGAGTAGAAATAAAATTGCTCTTAGCCTTGATTAATGTTGAAAAATATTGATTACATTGCTTATCTTCCAAGCATGAAAGGCTTGAGAATGTTCTTTGAAGATGGGGCATCAATGTACTAGTAAGACTTTTAATGTGTGTTCCAAGCCCATTGAAATCAATGGGAATCATTTTATTGATCCCAAATGGATCAGACCCCTATTGAACAAGGAAAAAGCTGTGTTTTCAAAAATCTGTTTTTCTCATGGTCTAGGTTTTTCTAGGTTCTCAGCTGTGGCCTACATGTCCTGGGCAGAGCTGTTGCAGTGAGGTTAATAAGGAGTCCCAAGAAGCCTTTTGTGGTTTCCCCAATGCTGCCGTTTGTTGTATATTGAGCCAGTCTTTGAAATAATGTAAAGCGGCCTCAGGGCTGATATCGTGCATGCTAGATAGTCCTCAGAGGGCTGTTGCATCAATTAAGGATCGCTGGAGTGCAGCAGTGCTCTAGCCACACCCCATATCAAGGACCAGGAATGAGCTTGATATGCAGTGACTATGCCATGCAGGACTGCCCAATTAGCTGAATCCACCAGCTTTACACCCCTTTTGCACAACTACAAAAGCACCGTATTATGGTAGAGAATCTGGTATACACAGCGAGTGTGTGTGCGCACATGCATACATAAAGGTCCTGATTCGCAACTGCTCTACCCCAATTTTATACCCCTTTTTTACACTAATATACAACTGGAGTAACATAAGGGACAGTCAGGCTGCATACATTTGTGACAGAGAAAATATATGATCAGTGTGCCTCAGGTGGCACGTGACCAGGATTCATCACTGAATTTGATCTGTTGGTTGGGTCATGAGCTACCCCAGCCCCAGCCAGGTACTGATGAGGAGTATGATGTGAACATGGATCCATGCCCCTCAACGTATGATAAGACCTAACTCTTATATTGCACTTTTCAAGCCTTTACTCAACCGACCTTTAATATTTTATAAACTTAATATTTAAATTGCCTTCTAGAGATGAGCTCCAGAAACATCTTCTTTTCTCTTGTCTTCTTAACTTGAATGATTGCTCCTTTCTTCTCTACTCATCTTATTTCTGACCTCCCTTTGTCCACACAGTTTACCCTTCCCTTCTCTGCTACCATCTCTCCAACCCTCTCCACTTTCTCCTGTTGATATTACTGTGTATCTCCTTTTCCGCTGTGCTGATTCCATTTACTCTCCTTGTGCTTACTGGCCTTTCCTGCATTAACCACAACACATGTAATTTCTTTGTTGACATATGTGGGATGAAATATAGCAATACAATATTTTACTGAAAACTTTCCTCCAGGGATTTCTCTCCTGGGTGAAATGATTGCTTTCCCCCTGTTTCAGATTAAGCACCCCAGGAAGGAAATATTTAATGTTTCATTATTACCATTAATCTTCCAAGGCACTCCTTCGAATGAAAATCCATTGTTTAGCTTAACAGATAGGGACACCAATTCATATGTCTATGTCATGTTGTTTCGTGTTACTTTAGTAGCAGAACATCCCTGAAAGTTGCATAATATTATAGAATATATTTTCAACATAGTATGCGGACATGCACCTTTCCTATTAACTCTGACAAAATGTAACGGTACTTATTCAGCTGTTGTGCACAAGAAGGCATATTTATCTTTGTAAATCAGAGAAGACATCACACTGTGTGCTAATGCAGCAAAACTTAATGTGGACGAGGAGTGAGTGACAAAAAGAGGGTGCAATACTGTATACATTGAAGTCAAAAGTGAAACTTCCATTTGACTTCAGTAGATGTAGACATGTGGGTGGTGATGATCAGAATGCATCAAAACACTGAGGTGCCTTTCCATACGGGGGTAGCCTAGGAGACAACATCCTGCATGTTCTGTATGTTGCACTGCCATTTCTGGAATCATCACCTCTGGAAAGCAGCACGTTTGGTTATACAGAGGAGCAAAGGACATTCATTTTCAAGGGCTGCAAGTTCATTTCTTCAGGTACCACCTTTTGTAAGTAGCTCCCTAAGAGCTTTGTGTGAATCAACATGTAAGATGTCATAGAACTCATAATATCTCCATCTATGACCTGTAGCCTCAGCTTTCTTTTTTTCTATCAAAAATAGTCAGGTGAAAAGGAAGATGTACAACACAGCAGAATAGAGAAGCTCGGGAGGCAAGCAGCCAGGACATTCGTGCTTATAAAGGTGTAGGTGTGAGGAGTGTTCAGTCAAATGTTCAGGGCCTTTAGTTTGGTAGACATGGCTCTAACCCTTTGCTGTTTTATTGTAATACGGGATTAATGTATAGGCATGTATAAATAATTCACTGATATAATTACAACAGCATGCATGAAATTAGGAGAGAGGTACTGTGGATAAGTGGAAAGAGCACTGCATGAGGAGTCCGGAGACGTGGATTCTGTTCCCAGCTCTGCCACTGAGATCCTGTGTGGCCTTCCCCTCTTTGTGCCTCTGTTTTCCAAGTCCCTTTAGATGATAAGGTTTTGTGGACAGGGACCATCTCTCCTTACATATTTGTGTAGTGCTTAGTACAATAGAGCTCCAATAATTAATGTTTGGCAAAGTTATAAGCAACTGAAACCAGGGTCTTATAGCAGATAGTCTCAGGCAACCTTATCTGAAAGAGTCACTACTTGCCCCCACCTATAATGAGAAAGAAGGAAGGTTTGGATTCATATTCACTGCTGTGCTTAATATTTGCAAAAATCTTTATTTGTTTTTACTCTTTCAGGGATCTGCAATTTATATGTTTGTAGTTTTGTCCAAATGTCTGCACTCAGCTATGACTACTATAAATCATGAAAAAAAATTAAGACTCTAAAATTAGTCCTATTGGTAGTGAAATTGACTGGATTCTTAGTGTTCAGAATGCTTGCTTTTACAAATTTTTGTGACAGAGGACTTATGAATCCCTAGATTCATATGGAAGCACTTTAATATTAAATCTCCACTGGTGTCTGAAAAGCACATTAGTCATTTCCATGAGTCAGGAATTGAAGAAGACCCATCAAAAAGATCTTTATTCTCATAGACAGGTCTGTTTCCTTTCCCTTATTTTAAAATCTATACCTCTTTCCAAATCTTCCCAGACAGGCTGGCATTAGTTATTGTGAGAAGGCAAAAAGGTCTGATGACTTAATTTTATTTTTCAATATATTTAACTCTTACTCCCATCCAGGGTTTCATATTGGTAAAGGAAGTCTTAAGTATTTTGAATGGAGAAGATGATTTCTAATAATAACCACAAGAGTGATGGTCTCATCTGGGGTTTTAATAGAGGCTAATGCCGTTAAAAGAGAGGAGGCAAATTAAGGTGAGAGATGAAGTAAATCTATATGTTTATAGGATGACATTAGGGGAAATGGTGAATTCTGTAATATCAGCTTAACATCTAGCAATTGGCAACCCAGGTTAAGGTTATACCATCTTAGTGTCTGGGGGCCTGATTCCTTGCCCCTTTTGTAAGCAAAGAATGGAACTATGGGCTATTGCACAAGAGATTCTTTGGATGTGAAGAGTTTAGATGTAGAGGTCCCAGGACGCAGTGGAAAGAGAAGGCTTTAAATGGGTCAGGCATCCACAGTGATGGAAAGGAGTGTGGTTGTATGGGTTATTGTCAAACCTACCCTGGGCTCACTAAGAGGCACAGCACTTCATTGGGGGAAATGGATAGCACTAGGAGACATTTTGCCTGGTGGAGGCAGATCGTGAATCACCTGGGAGGTGTAGAAGTAGTTCACCAGCTGTTACAATCTTTATTCCACCCCATGCCAACCAGCTCTGCAGACATGTGGATGGGGTGGTGAAGCCATGGACTTGCCTCCTTCCCATGTCTCCTAGGGGAGGACATACAGATAGGTCCTTGCACTCCTATGAGCAAAGGAACTCTAATTGTGGCTGGCCACTTTACATGCTGCTTGTTTGCTTTTCCTCCTGTGTAAAGGCTGTGTACAGTATGGTCTGGGATGATAAAATCACTTGGGCAAGATCCATGTCTTCTGTGTTTGTGCTTAACAAACAATAAATGAAGGTAATTCACACACACTGAGGCTAGTTTTGGCCTCATCTAGTGCCTCCTAATAATAATTTCAGAATACAGATGCACACTATGTTGGTGTTTCAAAAATAGGTGAGCGCAACATTGTGTCCTGGCCTGAAGCAGAAGCTAAAACTACGATTGGGTTTTTATTATTTATTCATAGTACCCACACTTGTGCTAGGTACCCACAGAATATATACCAATAGACATGTTCTGTACCCTGTAAAGCTCCCAATCTAATGGAAACTGAGTTGCTCTTGCATTGACCACCCAAACTGAAGTGCACTTTGTTGTTTGAAAGAGCTGTGGAAGGGAATAATAAGGAACTAAAAGAATTAAAACCTCAGCTTTGTTACTCCAGAAAACAGTCTTCAGATCTTGTCCCAATTACAGAAAACATTGCCTGGAGATGTATATAAAGAGGAAAGTCCCAGCACTCTTGCAAAGACTAATATAAGCCATTGCCTTTGGTGCAGAACACTGCTGTGTATGACAGAAATACTTCAAACATTTCCCTTTTGTTTTCAGTTATTTCAGATTAATATCTTTCTTAATGAAAAATTAGGGACTGGGAATACCAGAAGATAAAGTCCTCTGTTAAGTTTCTAGATGCTCTGGTTTACATTTTTGTAAAGTGGCCTCTTTTGTGATTCTTCTCCTTCCTGGTATTTGAGCAACACACTCAGTTTATCTTTGAATGCTGAGCAGTGGGTGCTGACACATCACTTAGCAAGCACATGGTAGACACTCAGTCCTTAAGTAATTTGGGATGAAATTCTCTCCTGCGCACAGGTGCAGCCCAAGACCTGAGCACCACTTAAACCCTGTGTTGAGGGCTTTGCATAGGCTTTGTTCTGGCCCCCTGAGCAATGGTGAATTTCACCCATAGAGAACTGCTCATCTTATAAAACCTGAAAGTGTTTTGGCCTTTACCTTCACAAACAAACGCAACATATGGTTTATATATAAAGAGAACATATATGACATCTGTATTTATCCCAGTTTATATGATGGCGTTATGGCAATATATTGCTTCAATTTGGCTGCTTCATTTTTCTTTTTTAATTGCTGAAAAATGGGTGACTGAGCTCCTCCCTCCCTGCCGGCACTTCAGCCATATGGGGGAAGAGAGAGCTGCCAGAAGATGCTGGCAGTGACTGTAGATGGCAGAGACTGGCCATGTGTGCCTTCTGCCTCCTCCCACAAGAGACCCCACTGACACCTGCCACTCTTTCTTCCCCCACAACAAAGGGTGGGTGGAGAAAGCAGCTTGCTTTTATTTTTAATTTTCAAACACTGAAGAACAGCTTTTCTTCATTTTTGAGGGGTTTATTGAGGAATGATAGGCTGGCATGAAGCCATTTAAACGTTCCTTCCGTCCAGTAGGCAAGGATTCTCCTTTGACTAGGGAATGGACTCAGTACAATTTTCAAAAACATCTAAATGAGCTAGGAGCCTAAGGTCTTTTACAAAAGTGACTCAGGACCAGATTTCTAACTGTATGAGGCATCTGCCTGTATCTTTAGGTGCCTAGATATATTTGTAAAACTTGCCCTGGGCTCATATGTCACTTAGGTGCTTTTGAAAATTTTACTCTAGGCCTTTTCATCTCTCTTTTTCTGAAAGAAGCCCAATAATTTGCTTAACTCTTGCATCTACCCAGAAGCCACTTCTGCATTTGGCAACTTTGTTGCTGTTGCCATACCCTGAATAGAGCTTCCGCCAATTTAAGTGCAGACAAACAAAACAATCCTGCTAATTGTCCTCTAAAGGACAGTGGTGGTTGTATCATGAACACAAGTTCATAAAGACTCAAGCTGAAACCTTACATTACAATTGGGAGCTGTAAAGTCCTCAACACTTCATTTTCTGGGCAGTGTCACCTGTACACTGTCTATTTGTCCTGAATACAAAAGAATTGGAGTAATGACAACTATTCCTGCTTCCCAAGAACATTTCTAAATAGATTAGTTCAGCAATAGGGAATAGGAAAAGAGCTGTGTCAATTATTTTACATAGCAGTGAGTGATTTGGGATTTCTTCTAGTAGTCATGTTAAATTTGTAACATCTATATTTTATTATAAAGAAAATTGACTTGTGGATTATGTTAACTAAAATAAAAGAGCTGCAAGTAAAAATGAGTGAATTACTATTGCGTATGCATGAGAACCCTGCAGTATGAAAGTCTGATATTGTCACATGAACAAAATAATGTTAAATTGGAATCTGAATGCAGCTTTTCATCATAGCCCAGCATAGAGTGACTCTTTAATTATCAACACTTCAGGCATAGCAGATTTAGAGAGCCCAAAATAGCACAAACTTAAAACTAGTTTTTGTTAAATAATCTCTATGCTATTTTTATCTTTTTGTGGGTCAGATCTTTTAGTAAGGGAGACTGTGATTTCATAAAAAATACTGTAGTGTGTTACTCACCCTGTCTCTCTCTATCTGTCCCACTCTTTATTTTCTGCTCTCTATTACATTTCTTGGTGAGTACAGTCCTTGTGGGGGCCACTCAGTACTTGACTGGGTACCCAGGAGAGTTCTTGGTATGGGCAAGACCATAGGTTTCACTTTCTATAGTCTGTTGGAGACTACCATAAATATAACGTTTAGATTTATAGGAGAATTTTTGCTAGAAATGAACATAAATATAGAGACTTGCTGTTGGGTTTCATTTCTGTTTTGTTGTCTAAAAACCTTATCCATCTTCCACTGATGTCAATGGCAAGACTTCTGTTGGGTTCAGTGGGAGCTGGATCAGGCTCCACAGAAGGAAAATGGACCAAACTTTGCTGTAAATTTAAAGAAAGAAGCAACAATAATAAAAATCTGAGTGAGAGAATCCTTCTAATCAGTCTACTTCTCAGTGCAAAATTATTTAGTGTTCTACATGGTGTAGTTATAAAACAGCAGCCTCAATCCCCACATCAAATAGTGACTCTTCCCCATATCCTATGGGTTAGAGCAGGGGTCGGCAACCTGCCACACACGTGCCAAAGGTGGCACGTGAGCCAATTTTTACTGGCATGCTGCTGCCAGTTGGGGTCCCAATCACTGGCCCCACTCAGCCCACTGCCTGCCTGGGTGAACAGAACCCCAGGCCACCAGCGGGCTGAGCAGGGCCGGCGGCCGGGACCTGCGAATAGAACTCCAGATCGGCGGCGGGCTGAGTGGCTCAGCTAGGGTGACCAGATGTCCCGATTTTATAGGGACAGTCCTGATTTTTAGGTCTTTTTTTCTTATATAGGCTCCTATTACCTCCCCTCCCCTGTCCTGATTTTTCATATTTGCTGTCTGGTCGCCCTAGGCTCAGCCTGCTGCCAGTCTGGGGTTCCGTCCGCCGGCTCCTGCCAGGCAGGGTCCTGACCATCGGCCCCGCTCAGCCTGCTGGTGGCCTGGGGTTCTGTTCACCTCGCTGCTGGTCTGGGGTTCCAGCCGCCTGGCATCCTGCCAGCCAGGGTCCTGGCCACCGGCCCCACTCAGCCCGCCGCCAGTCTGGGGTTCCGTTGTGGGCCCCTGTAAATGTAAAATTTATTACTGACACACGAACCTTAAATTAATAAAGTCTTGGCACACCACTTCTCAAAGGTCGCCGACCCCTGGGTTAGAATATGAACCCCTTTGCTTGCTAAGTAGTTACACACCCAAGAAATTCTGCTCACTCCAGTGGGAATTACTCATATGAATAATGGCTCACTAGTGGGACTAAGGGATTCACAATCTCACCCTGAGTGTGCAAGGAATTTGGAACCCTATGAGGAGAGAAACATGTCAAGAAACTCCATGTGGAGTTTCTGAGTAGGAATGGACTGAATTTTGAAAAAGCAGGCCACCCCCAAGAAACCATGGACCACTGAGATCTATGTGGGCTGGAGCCATCCATACAGATGCTATGTACTCCATTCTAGGTCATAGATCTCTTTTTTTTTTTTTTAAGTCCAGAAGGGACCACTGTTATCATCTAGTCTGTTCTCCTGTATACCACAGGCCATAGAATTTCACCCAGTGATTTCTGCATCTTGCTAATAACTTGTGGTTGAACTAGAGCACATCTTTATGAAACATAGCCAGTCTTGATTTAAAGACTTTAAGTGATGAGGAATTTGTCACTTCCCTTGGTAATCTGTTCCACTCACTCAATTAACAGCATTTTAAAAATTGTCTTATTTCAAATTCAAATATTTCTAGCTTAAGTTTCCAGCTTTTGGATCTTATTATTGATTAAAGAGCTTTAGATATCTTCTCCCTTCATAAGTGCTTTCAGACCTACCACTTAGCCTTCTGCTTGAGTAAATAAATAAACTCAGCTCCTTAAGTCTCTCATTGTAAGGCATATTTTTCAGACCCCTAATAATTCTTGTAACTCTTCTCTGAATCCTTCCAGTTTTCAACGTCCTTTTTTATACTGTGAACACCAGAACAGGACATGGTATTCCAGGGGTGGTCTCACTAATGCCATACACAGAGGTAATATTTCCTTCACTCCAATTTGAATTTCATATGTTTATACAACCACAAATTGTGTTAGCCCTTTCGGCCACAGCATCACACTAGGAGCTCATGTTTTAGATGATTACAGTATACTTCTTGTAAGCCAGTCCCCTATTCTTTTTTTCTAGATGTATGACCTTGTATAGTATATCGGACAAATTGTGCTCTAATGGGGTACATCCATGGTAATTGCCCACTGATTCAGGGACAATGGTTGGCAGGAGAGACATGGTCTCCTGTTTTTCCTGCCAGTCCCTCTTCTGGGTCCCATGGGAATTTGATGACTTATTGTGTGATCTTGCATAAGCCATTTAATCTTTTAGTGCCTTAAGAATCATCTGTACAATGAGGCTAATGATACCTATGGTTGTTCTGAGACTTAATCTTTACAAAATGCTTTGAGATCTTTCAATGAAAGATGCTATAGAAGAGCAAAGAATTATTGAACAGTGATATCCCCTGATAACCTCCTTCCATCAATTTTCAGTGGAGGGAAAATCGGTAAGGTTCTCTTAATAAAATGTCCCCAGTTTCATCTCATGGGAATGGGGCGGGGTGTGTGTCACATGGTACACTGTACTACTCATATCAAAATTCTGTGGCTGGGCCCGTGGAGTACAGTTCCACCAGGCCCTCCCTTCATGCAGCTGCCCTGGGCTTCCCCATTAAAGGAGGATCCACAGGAATGCTGGGGCTGTGTTAACATGTGTAACCTCTGCTGGACACAGTGGGAATGATGCATATCTCCTCTGAGCCTCACCCTCACTTATTATCATCCCTCCACATCCTTCCACACCAAGCCTGGAACAGCAGAGAGACCTCCACAAGGTACAAGTGGGAAGAGCACCATGGAAGCATTGGAGCCCCCTCTTCTATACAGGATCCAGGGGAGATCTGTATAGGAGGGTTCATGTACCTGAGGAAACAGTTTGTCCCAAAATTAATTCTCTGCAGGGGTTGTGGGGAGGAAGGAGAGAGAAGTTAATGGTAGTAGCTGCTATGCCATACATTTCCCTTTTTATGTAATAAAATCACTCCTACTCTGACATCTCTGCCTTGCAACAATTATTAGGAGAAACAGAAAACCAGATAAAAAGAAACATCTACACAATCACCTTATCACCCTGACATTTAAAACAAAATAATTATCCTTCCCCCGCACCTACCTCTTCTAGTTTTCTCCACGTGCTCTCTTTTTTAAGAGGCATTTTTTAAATGGGAAATCTGGGAAGCCACCTTGGATGCCACATCAAAGAGGGTACTCAGCAGGAGCTGGCTTCAGAAAGAAACTAGCATCCCAGTCAGTCAGTTCTGCATCCTTAGGCATAGTGTGTGTAACGGTAGAAAGAGACTAGAAGCTTAGACAATTCTGAATCCCTCCTCAGAGCGTCACTGCAACTGCATAGGGCAATATTAAAAGAAGGAAAATTGCGCAACAAAGCACTCCATCCTGAATGCTGCTGAGAACTTTCTCTGAAGCCCAGTGCTACAAGGCACTGATTACCTCTTGGGAGGTGCTGAGTCCCCTCCTCCCCATCCAGGTCTTTGGAGGCCTGGCACTTTGCATGGTTGGCTCTGGAGGAAAAGTGGGCTGATTTTAGGACTCTTGGCACTTCATGAAGTGCTCAGAACCTTGCTGGCTTGTGCCCAAAATGAGCAAACAAAAGAAATTTACAGAAAAAAATGAGAGGAAGGAGGCACAGAAACAAAGAGAAGGAAGAGCGAGACAATATCTAGAAAAATCAAGGACCAGAGAAAGATACTCCTTGCACCAGAGAAAGCTGACGTCACTTTTTGCAGCAACTGTACTGCCAGTGGAGAGGATTCGAGGGGGTGGTTGGGAAGGACTAATGGCAGTGGAATTCCAAACTTTGTCTGCCCTTGGCTGACACTCTGAGCTTTTTTTTCATCTGGTTTTACCTTAAAAGACATTCTTTACAGTCTCCACTTGCCAAAGTGACTTATTTGTCCTATAGCCAATTTCTAGCCTTTCTCTCCCCATTTCCCCAGCCCAGCTACCTAATATTATAATTAATTCCTAGCAGAGTTTGAAACCTTACCTTTTGTTCCACTAAATGGCATTAAAAAGTAGTCTTCTATTGAAGAAATAAAATATGGGCCAATTTTTCTGCTGCTTTCAGTGGGTACAGCTCCACTGAATTCAATGGTGTTTCATCGTCTGCGGGTGCAGACAATGTGGCACCACAAACTGATCTGTAACCATCACCACCCTAAATTTCCCCAGTTCAACTTTTCCTCTTCACTCTTCCCCCCCATTTCCCTTTTTTCTATTTTTCTATGAACTAAGGGTCAAATTTTGGTCTTATTTACACCGGTGAAATCAGGAATAACTCCACTGAATCAGTGGAGTTACTCCCCGGTTAAGAACATAAGCATGGCCATACTGGCTCAGACCATGGTCCATCTAGCCCAGTAGGCTGTCTCTGACAGTGGCTAGTACCAGGGCTTCAGGGGAGAGTATGGAACAGGGTAGTTGGAATGATCCACTCCTACCTTCCTTTCTTGGCTTCTGGTTGCACCAATGTAACAATCAGAATCTGGCCTAAAGAAATCCTCACGTCTGTAAGATTTGGCTTGATTTTCCTCTCACACTGGAGTAAAGTAGCAGTATCTTCACTGACTCAGCTGGGTGGTGTTGATAAGGTTTGTGTAACTCCCAGATCCCAGAGCCAGCCAGAGGATGATTCAGTGTCTGGCATAGGTCAGCGCAGCCCTGGGATTTCTCTGTAATATGCATGGCTGACTGTAACCCCGAAAGGGATGTCTGCCATCTACAGCTTGCTGCAGCACCAAGCACTCCTAACTGACCCTTTCCCTACCCCCGAGAATGCCCCCTAGCACAGATAGCTGTTGGTGTAGGAATTGGTAATCCTAGTTCTACACCAGCTGGAAAATCTCTCATGCAAGGGGAATTCCCAGATGCAGAGATCTAGCTGCTCAAAGGTCCCTTTGCGTCATGGGATTGATGTGGGGCTCAGGATGGAGCTCAATGGATTTATACCTGTGTAAAAATTATACAAATGAGGAGAGGCCCATTGATTCCAATATGACATTCCACTATATATTTTTTTTTATTATTCAGCAGCTTACATGCTGGTACATTGACTGTTTTGCCTCAAAAGAATGAAATAGCACATGTAAGTTTTCCTATATTTTCTTTCTATCTTACTTTCTGCATTCCCATTATGTAGTGTGAAATAATTAACTTATTCTGTATACAGTAATTAGCCTTCCAAACACTGATATTCAGTGACTGATCATTGGTGAATTGCATTTTTTTAAAAAGAAAATATAATTTTACAAATTACAGTATAAGCTTCCTTACAAGGAAAAAGAGGATTCCAAACAACTGTTGAAAGGAAAACAGAGAGAGACTGCTTTGTTCTAGCTGTAACAGAAGTAGCAGCCATACAGTAATCTAGGTGATCTTGATTTCTTCAAACCCAGAGGTGCTCACAGCTAAGATAGAACTTCTATGAGGCTCCAAACCTGATCTATGCAGCCAGGGCAAGAAATAATGAATATACTATCTCTCGTTATATGAAAGCATCTAACCAAGAAATTCAGTGATGGGAGAAGACATAATTATTACTGAAATATCTACCTAGCTTCCTTAGTGAGTTTCATTTTTTGATAGCACAGAGAATATACTGGGCCATACTTTACATCATCAAATGCTATGAGGAATGGGCAAATAGCATTTGTTGTGATAAATGATACATGTTGTAGAATTAACTATAATATGATTAATATAATATGTGTTCACACATGCATATACTATATATATTTATAATAGACTGTGTATGTGCGTGTACATGCCACTATGTGCTCGAGCATTTTTATTCATTGGAAATAAATAAGCAGAAACACATTAAAGACAGAATTACACACAAGTGGAATCTTGAGTTATACCTCTTTTCTTGTGGTACATATTTCTTTGAGAGTGATTCCCTGAAAGCTGTCATGTAAGTATTAGGTAAACCAATCATTTGTTTTATTGCTTGAACCATTCAAAGCTAGCTTTCCATCTGTCAGCTGTTCTTACCTCTGTTGAGATCTCCCTAATCAATTTTTTTTAAAACTCAAAATGTGCTTGGTTGCATTAGATATGATTTGTATAGATATTTCTTTGGAGTTACCTTATTAATTTTAGATCTGCAGCAAATTAGACAGTAATATTATTTCCAAACAAAAAATAATTTATTAAAAGAGAGCTAAGAGGAGAAGTGAAATTTAATGGAGTCTAGCTAACCCCACACTCCCTTTTTGACATCCTCTTTACAAAAATACGGTACCCTTTGCAAAGAGCCAACTGTTAAAAGGCTTGAAAATGAACAATTAAGAGATTCAGAAAGTTCACTCTGTCATGTAATCCTTCCTCCTACACTTTAAAACCCCAGACATGCCCTTGCCTTAGGCATCATCACTAGAAAAAAAATTGCAACGTTCACTGGATGGATTCAGATATTACATTTATTTTTCTCTCATCACATACACGCAAAACAAGTGTGTGTTTATTCATGGTCATAGCTGTAACTGGTACAGTCCAATCTTTGTCTGGTTTGGGTAATTGCCTCTGTGCCAGATCTGTCCCTTGCAGAGGGTTTTGATAGTCTTGTCCCCTTGCTGTGTGAAGCATTATCACATCCATTCCATGCAAAATACACCCCTAATACTTACCTGCGTGTGTAAGTTTAAAGCTCACTTTCTGTGAGCTTTTGCGTGAGCAAAACTCAGTCACCAGAATGTTCACATAAATTAAAAATGCAAGGGGTACACACTAAGCCCAAGTGAATTAATTTTTCAATTCAAGGGAAGAATGGTGGGAATATTTTTGAGGTAGGAGTCCAGCTCTCCCCATTATGCCTCTGTGAGACATAAACAGAGCAACATCTGAACAAGTTATACTGTTGCCAATTCATTTTGTTTTGTGTATTCGCTATTCTAGATTAATGCAGATGGAGGGATTTGTATTGTGTGTCTGTAAGAACACTTGCTGAAGAGATGAATCCATAGAGAGGGGCTAAAAGCTCCTGTATTTATTATCTAGGAATAAAAGATTCCCTATGTATAAAACAAGGAGAGTGTGATCGGGTGTATCAACCCTGCACTGGGCAAGCGGAGTCTCACCAATCATTGTGAACCCAAATGACCACACCCCCTCGCCCCTGCTGTGCATGCTCCATAGGGAGTGAACAGAAAAAAGGAGGCAGTTCAGCTCAGTTGGGGCTGGCTGAGGAAAATGAAGGATGTGTGCTGCAGGCTCCTCCAGAAGAACTGTCGATGCTCTAGACTGCTGAGGCTGTGGACCCTGACTAAGCTGCAGAAGACCGGCTGACCACGGAGACTGATGGGGATGCGTGAGATGGGCTTTATGGTAGGAAGTGACCAAGGGAACATGTTAGGAGCCGATGCTTGAACCCTTAATAGGGAGTTAACCAGCTTCATAGGGCCATGGTTCTGAACCCAGTGGAGTAGGGTTGGTCTGGGTTCCCCTACCCCCGCCTTGCACTTTCCACTAGGTGTAGCTTCTGGGGATTCTTGATATAGACTGCTTGTCTCACGCAGGAGAGTTCGTGCCCCCAAATGGCTATTGTTTGCCCCAGCCAGGAGGCTGAGGGGCTATAGATTGCTTGTTTGCTCTGCCCCGCCCGGGGTCCAGAGTTCCTGATTGTGATCGCTTGACTCAGCAGGTAATCTTGACAACTGTGTGATGGGGTGTATCAACCCCGCACTGAGCAAATGGGGGTGTCCCCCGCTGGTCATGTTGAGCTCCGTGACAGAGGGTTACCATATTTTGAGCAGTACAGGGGCTTGGTTTGGGAATTATATGCAAGACACTGTTGCTTATACCAGTAAATTGCACAAATTAGCTCTGTACCATGTAGCAGATAAATCACAAAAAATGCTTATATAAACAGAATTACTACTTCTGCCTCATTTGAGCATAAGCTTTCGTGAGCTACAGCTCACTTCATCGGATGCATACTGTGGAAAGTTTAGAAGATCTTATTATATACACACAAAGCATGAAAAAATACCTCCTCCCACCCCGCTCTCCTGCTGGTAATAGCTTATCTAAAGTGATCACTCTCCTTACAATGTGTATGATAATCAAGGTGAGCCATTTCCAGCACAAATCCAGGGTTTAACAAGAACGTCTGGGAGGGTGGGGGGGGGTAGGAAAAAACAAGGGGAAATAGGCTACCTTGCAAAATGTCTAAGCCACTCCCAGTCTCTATTCAAGCCTAAGTTAATTGTATCCAATTTGCAAATGAATTCCAATTCAGCAGTTTCTCGCTGGAGTCTGGATTTGAAGTTTTTTTGTTGTAAAATAGCGACTTTCATGTCTGTAATCGCATGACCAGAGAGATTGAAGTGTTCTCCGATTGGTTTATGAATGTTAGAATTCTTGACATCTGATTTGTGTCCATTTACTCTTTTACGTAGAGACTGTCCAGTTTGACCAATGTACATGGCAGAGGGGCATTGCTGGCACATGATGGATTATATCACATTGGTGGATGTGCAGGTGAACGAGCCTCTGATAGTGTGGCTGATGTTATTAGGCCCTTTGATGGTGTCCCCTGAATATATATGTGGGCACAGTTGGCAACGGGCTTTGTTGCAAGGATAGGTTCCTGGGTTAGTGGTTCTGTTGTGTGGTATGTGGTTGCTGGTGAGTATTTGCCTACAGACAGCCCCCCAACCTGAAGCAAATACTCACCAACAACCACATACCACACAACAGAACCACTAACCCAGGAACCTATCCTTGCAACAAAGCCCGTTGCCGACTGTGCCCACATATATATTCAGGGGACACCATCAAAGGGCCTAATAACATCAGCCACACTATCAGAGGCTCGTTCACCTGCACATCCACCAATGTGATATATGCCATCATGAGCCAGCAATGCCCCTCTGCCATGTACATTGGTCAAACTGGACAGTCTCTACGTAAAAGAATAAATGGACACAAATCAGATGTCAAGAATTATAACATTCATAAACCAGTCGGAGAACACTTCAATCTCTCTGGTCACGCAATCACAGACACAAAGGTCGCTATCTTACAACAAAAAAACTTCAAATCCAGACTTCAGCGAGAAACTGCTGAATTGGAATTCATTTGCAAATTGGATACTATTAATTTAGGCTTAAATAGAGACTGGGAGTGGCTAAGTCATTATGCAAGGTACCCTATTTCCCCTTGTTTTTTCCTACCCCCCCACCCCCCCAGACGTTCTGCTTAAACCCTGGATTTGTGCTGGAAATGGCCCACCTTGATTATCATACACATTGTAAGGAGAGTGATCACTTTAGATAAGCTATTACCAGTAGGAGAGTGGGGTGGGAGGAGGTATTTTTTCATGCTTTGTGTGTATATAATAAGATTTTCTAAACTTTCCACAGTATGCATCCGATGACGTGAGCTGTAGCTCACGAAAGCTTATGCTCAAATAAATTGGTTAGTCTCTAAGGTGCCACAAGTACTCCTTTTCTTTTTGCGAATACAGACTAACACGGTTGTTACTCTGAAACCTGTACTTCTGCTTCATTAATCTGAAATATCAGTATATTTCTGTGAGAAGGGAAGCAGTTTAGTGGGATCCATCAGCCGATAGGATCTGTTCTATAGGCCCTATATAGGTTATTGTGTAGTTTTGTAACTACAATGAAAAAAACAAGGCTATGGGCCAGATGGTGACTTTTCAGTCACTGGCCATGCTAGTAGCAGAATTGCACTGCTTCAGTGGGACCCCCTGTCAAGGTTCCTCCCCCACTCTGAACTCTAGGGTACAGATGTGGGGACCTGCATGAAAAAACCTCCTAAGCTTATCTTTACCAGCTTAGGTCAAAACTTCCCCACGGTACAAAATATTCCCCCCGTTGTCCTTGGACTGGCCGCTACCACCACCAAACTAATACTGGTTACTGGGGAAGAGCTGTTTGGACGCGTCTTTCCCCCCAAAATACTTCCCAAAACCCTGCACCCCACTTCCTGGACAAGGTTTGGTAAAAAGCCTCACCAATTTGCCTAGGTGACTACAGACCCAGACCCTTGGATCTTAAGAACAATGAACAATCCTCCCAACACTTGCACCCCCCCTTTCCTGGGAAATGTTGGATAAAAAGCCTCACCAATTTGCATAGGTGACCACAGACCCAAACCCTTGGATCTGAGAACAATGAAAAAGCATTCAGTTTTTTACAAGAAGACTTTTAATAAAAAATAGAAGTAAATAGAAATAAAGAAACCCCCCCTGTAAAATCAGGATGGTAGATATCTTACAGGGTAATTAGATTCAAAAACATAGAGAACCCCTCTAGGCAAAACCTTAAGTTACAAAAAGGATACACAGACAGAAATAGTTATTCTATTCAGCACAATGCTTTTCTCAGCCATTTAAAGAAATCATAATCTAACACATACCTAGCTAGATTACTTACTAAAAGTTCTAAGACTCCATTCCTGGTCTATCCCCGGCCAAGACGACTACAGACAGACACAGACCCTTTGTTTCTCTCCCTCCTCCCAGCTTTTGAAAGTATCTTGTCTCCTCATTGGTCATTTTGGTCAGGTGCCAGCGAGGTTACCTTTAGCTTCTTAACCCTTTACAGGTGAGAGGAGCTTTCCCCTGGCCAGGAGGGATTTTAAAGGGGTTTACCCTTCCCTTTATATTTATGACACGCCCCCCAAATCTCAGCTAGGGTGAAACACTGGCTGGGATTTCTTCCTGGAGCTCTAGGAAAACAGAGTTAATAAGACACATGCATCTCTAAATATACTACCAAGTACATAAAGACTAACAATATTTTCCACATCTCAAGGACGATTTTAACCAGTTGATTCTGGGAAACTTTCACGGGAGAGTGCATCAGCCACTTTGTTAGAAGCTCCTGAGATGTGTTGGATGTCGAAATCAAAATCTTGGAGAGCTAAACTCCACCGAAGAAGTTTTTTGTTAGTTTCCTTGACGGTGTGAAGCCACTTCAGTGCAGCATGGTCGGTTTGCAGGTGGAAACGCCGTCCCCAAACATATGGGCGTAGCTTTTCCAGAGCATAGACAATGGCGTAACATTCTTTTTCAGTGACTGACCAGTTGCTTTCCCTCTCAGACAGTTTTTTACTGAGAAACACTACAGGGTGGAATTCTTGATCAGGGCCTTTCTGCATTAAAACTGCTCCCACACCACGCTCGGACGCATCTGTGGTTACTAGGAACGGTTTGTCAAAGTCTGGGGCCCTTAGTACAGGGTCAGACATGAGTGTCGCTTTAAGCTTGTTAAAGGCCTTCTGACACTTTTCGGTCCACTGAACATCATTTGGCTGTTTCTTTTTGGTTAGGTCTGTTAGTGGGGCAGCGATTTGGCTGTAGTGCGGTACAAATCGTCTGTAATAACCGGCCAAGCCTAAGAAGGATTGAACCTGTTTCTTTGACTTTGGGACAGGCCACTTTTGGATAGCATCCACTTTGGCCTGTAGGGGGCTGATAGTTCCTTGACCCACCTGGTGTCCAAGGTAAGTCACTCTGTTTAGGCCTATTTGACACTTCTTAGCCTTAACAGTTAGTCCTGCCTCCCTTATGCGCTCAAGGACTTTTTGTAGATGTTCCAGGTGGTCTGCCCAGGAATCCGAAAATATGGCCACGTCGTCAAGGTAGGCGACTGCATATTCTCCTAATCCCGCTAGGAGACCATCTACAAGTCGTTGGAAAGTGGCGGGTGCATTTCGCAGCCCGAAAGGGAGTACATTAAATTCATACAGCCCGAGATGTGTGATGAAGGCTGACCTTTCCTTGGCAGATTCATCTAGCGGTACCTGCCAGTACCCCTTGGTTAAGTCCAAGGTAGAGATGAACTGGGCCCGTCCCAGTTTCTCTAATAGTTCATCTGTGCGTGGCATTGGATAGTTGTCTGGGCGAGTTACAGCATTTAGCTTACGGTAGTCCACGCAAAAACGTATTTCCCCATCTGGTTTGGGAACTAGAACCACTGGAGATGCCCATGCACTTTCAGAGGGGCGGATTACACCCATCTGTAACATATCCTGGATCTCCCGTTCTATAGCAGTTTTAGCTTGAGGAGACACCCGGTAAGGTTGGACCCTAATTGGGTGAGCATTACCTGTGTCAATGGAGTGGTATGCTCGTTCAGTCAGTCCTGGAGTGGCTGAGAACGTTGGTGCGTAGCTAGTGCACAGCTCCTGGATCTGCTGTCGCTGCATACGCCCAAGGGTCATGGAGAGGTTCACCTCTTCCACACCACCAGCACTTTTCCCTTCGTAGTAGACACCTTCAGGCCACTCAGCGTCGTCTCCTCCCTGGGCTGTAAACTGACAAACCTTTAATTCTCTGGAATAAAAGGGCTTTAGAGAATTAATATGGTACACCTTAGGCTTCCGGTTGGAGGTGGGGAATGCTATGAGATAATTAACAGCTCCCAGGCGCTCCTGGACTGTGAATGGCCCTTCCCACGATGCTTCCATTTTATGGGCCTGGAGCGCCCTTAAGACCATGACCTGGTCTCCTACTTTGAAGGAACGCTCTCTGGCATGTTTATCATACCAGGCTTTTTGCTCTTTTTGAGCATCCTGTAAGTTTTCTCTAGCAAGGGCTAAAGAGGTTCGGAGGGTGTTTTGTAGGTTGGTTACAAAGTCCAGAATGTTAGTTCCTGGAGAAGGTGTAAATCCCTCCCATTGCTGCTTCACCAACTGCAATGGCCCCTTAACCTCACGGCCATATACAAGTTCAAATGGGGAAAATCCTAAACTGGGATGTGGTACAGCTCTGTAGGCAAAGAGCAACTGCTGCAACACTAGGTCCCAATCATTGGAGTGCTCATTTACAAATTTACGTATCATGGCCCCCAAAATTCCATTAAACTTCTCCACCATGCCATTTGTTTGATGGTGGTAAGGAGTGGCAACCAAGTGATTTACCCCATGAGCTTCCCAAAGGTTTTTCATAGTTCCTGCCAGGAAATTAGTCCCTGCATCTGTGAGGATGTCGGAGGGCCAACCTACCCTGGCAAAAATGTCTGCTAGTGCCTGGCACACACTTTTAGCCCTGGTGTTGCTTAGAGCTACTGCTTCCGGCCATCGGGTGGCAAAATCCATGAAAGTCAGTATGTACTGCTTTCCTCTGGGTGTCTTTTTCGGAAAAGGACCCAGAATATCCACAGCTACTCGCTGAAATGGAACTTCAATGATGGGGAGTGGCTGGAGAGGGGCTTTGACCTGGTCTTGGGGTTTTCCCACTCTTTGGCACACCTCACAAGACTGGACATAGGTAGAAACATCCTTGCCCATTCCCTCCCAGTGGAATGATCCCCCCAAACGGTCTTTGGTCCTGTTCACCCCAGCATGGCCACTAGGGTGATCATGGGCTAAGCTCAAGAGCTTGGCCCGGTATTTAGTTGGAACTACCAACTGTCTCTGAGGATGCCAGTCTTCCTGGTGTCCACCAGAAAGAGTTTCCTTGTATAAAAGTCCTCTTTCTACAACAAACCTGGATCGATTAGAAGAGCTGAGAGGCGGTGGGTTGCTCCGTGCCGCCGTCCAAGCTCTCTGGAGGCTTTCATCTGCTTCCTGTTCGGTCTGGAACTGTTCCCTTGATGCTGGGGACATCAGTTCCTCATTGGATTGTGGACCTAGGCTTGGTCCCTCTGGAAGTGATATAGGGGATGGAGCTGTTTCTGTTGACTGTGAACCGCTCTCCGCTGGTGCACTATGTTGGGATTCAGGCTCCGGCTGAGCCTCTTGTGTAGGGTTATTGGCTGCTGCCAGTTCAGGTTCAGTGGGGCCCTCTGGTGTTGAGGTTGCAAGTACTGGATTCAGTGCTGGCACGGGGTCTGGTGTTGGTTGTTTGGCTGGTTCCGGTTCTGGGACTGGTTCCATCTGGGTCTCTGGGACTGGATCCACTACTGCTGTTGCAGACATTGGCCTGGGGTCCGGGTCCATCACCTCTGACTGGGTCCTGATAGAAGCTTCCGGAACAGAGCTAGGCCTCACGGCTTGTTTAGCCTGGCTGCGGGTGACCATTCCCACCCTCTTGGCCTGCTTCACATGATTGGCCAAGTCTTCCCCCAACAGCATGGGGATGGGATAATCATCATAGACTGCAAAAGTCCACATTCCTGACCAGCCCTTGTACTGGACAGGCAACTTGGCTGTAGGCAAATTGAAAGAGTTGGACTTGAAGGGTTGAATCGTCACTTGGATCTCTGGGTTGATTAAATTGGGGTCCACTAAGGAAGCATGGATAGCTGACACTTGTGCTCCGGTGTCCCTCCACGCGGTGACCTTCTTCCCGCCCACACTCACAGTTTCCCTCCGCTCTAAGGGTATCTGGGAGGTATCTGGGCCTGTGGACCTCTGGTGTGATTCCGGTGCAATGAACTGTAATCTGTTGGGGTTCTTGGGGCAGTTGGCCTTTACATGCCCCAGCTCGTTACACTTAAAACATCGTCCAGCTGACGGGTCACTGGGGCGAGGAGGGTTGCTGGAGAACGGGGTGGTGGGACGATAAGGGGTCTGGAGGGTTCTTTGGGAGGTAGGTGGGGCTTTGGGCGGCCCCCGGTAATAGGGTGTGGTCTGGGGTGGTCCCTTCTGGTCTCCGCTCCAACTGCGACCAGTTTTCTTCTTCTCTGCCACCTCCACCCATCTGGCTCCAATCTCTCCTGCCTCAATTACAGTTTTGGGTTTCCCATCTAGGATGTATCTTTCTATTTCCTCAGGAACACCCTCTAAGAATTGTTCCATTTGCATTAGGAAGGGCAAATTTACTGGAGATTCAACACTTGCTCCTGATATCCAGGCATCCCAATGTTTCACAATGTGGTAGGCATGTCGGGTAAATGACATGTCTGGTTTCCACCTTAGGGCTCTGAACCTCCGACGAGACTGCTCGGGTGTTATCCCCATTCTGACTCTCGCCTTGGATTTAAACAGTTCATACTTGTTCATGTGTTCTTTAGGCATTTCAGCTGCCACCTCAGCTAAGGGTCCACTGAGCTGCGGCCTCAGCTCTACCATGTATTGGTCAGTAGAGATGTTGTACCCAAGGCAGGCCCTTTCGAAGTTTTCTAGGAAGGCCTCAGTATCATCGCCTGCCTTGTAGGTGGGGAACTTTCTGGGATGGGAAGTGGTACTTGGGGAAGGATTACTAGGGTTTGTTGGGATATTCTGCTGAGCCTTTATCTTCTCCATCTCCTCGACATACTTCCTCTCTTTTTCCTTCTCCTCCAGTTCTTTGTCCCTCGCTTCCATAGCTCTCCTGTGAGCAGCCGCTTGGTGTTGTTCTGCCTCCCTTTCTTGTTCCTTCTTCAGCCGCATGAGTTCTATCTGTCTTTCATGTTCCCTTTGTCTTTCCTCAGCCTGAAATTTGGCTAATTCGAGCTGTAGTCGAGCCGCGGATTTTGCCATTCTAACCTCTCTGTTTTTAACTAACTTTACACCCGAGGTTTAGAAATAAACAAACAAAACTTGGCTGTAAAATTTTGCTGTGCTGGAATAGAATACCTATTCTCTGATAGTGATTGTCAGCCTACAGAAAAAGACAATTCCCTTGTCTCTGCTCTGGGCCCAAATTAAAGCAAAAAACCTCCAACTACTTGGAAACCTGCTTACCCAGCCCAAAGAAAAAAAATTACTTTTCAAACCTGTGCTCCTTGTAAAACAAAAAAAAAAATCAAAATCCTAAAAAAAAAACCCTGCCACTTTTGTCTCCAGGCAAATGGGTAGAGCACACCCCCCCTATTTACTTTTAGGAAGAAAAGAAAAAAAAACTCTGGGTTGGAAGACTGTGAATTTCCCTGCAGGAGTTAAGTACCCTGCCTCCAGGCAAAGAAAACCTGCAATTCACAAAGATAATCCCCTTTTGTCTCTGCTTGGCCACAAAGCAGAGAAAAACCAAGCTGCTTTCAGTTTCAAAGCTGCTTTCTGGACTTCCTTTCCACAGGAAAAAAAAATTCCTTTTTAAAATCTGTATTTCTAGTTCAAAAAATCTCAACTGGATCTCAAAATGATTTCAGGTTAATCCCACCACTATGCCACCATGTCAAGGTTCCTCCCCCACTCTGAACTCTAGGGTACAGATGTGGGGACCTGCATGAAAAAACCTCCTAAGCTTATCTTTACCAGCTTAGGTCAAAACTTCCCCAAGGTACAAAATATTCCCCCCGTTGTCCTTGGACTGGCCGCTACCACCACCAAACTAATACTGGTTACTGGGGAAGAGCTGTTTGGACGCGTCTTTCCCCCCAAAATACTTCTGATACCCAGTATCTTCAGATTATTCCTTAAACAAGTAGAGTATTTAGATGGTGGAATTGTGTATAAACCCTGATTCACAATTAGGTCCAAAAGTCAGGTAATTACAGACTTGGAAAATACTGCTGACACAGCATCCTAGAGATGTACCATAAGGCATAGAGTACACCTTAAAAGCTTTGATAAACCAATTTAATTTCTGTGTTAATTCATCAGCTTGGGAATGACAAAATGCATAAAGATTCAGGAGGAAAAAAAAGAGGGAAAAACAAGAAACTAAATGAGGAAATTGCAGAGGTAAAGAGCAGGGTGGCGAGTAGTATGGGCCTGTGGTGCCCGGGCTCCAGCAAATTCAGGGCCGGGGGGCCTGGCTCCATCAATGTTCGCGGCCGGGTCTCTCCCCCGGCCCTAGGTGCCACTCCCACGCACCTCCCCCGGAGCGTCCCCCGGCCCCACTTGCCACCCCTGCGTGCCTTCCCCGAGTGTGTCCCGCCCCCCGCAGCTCCGCGCTGCGCTCCCTCGCTGGCCGCTGCCGGCTACAAGGGAGTGGCGCCGGCGGCAGGCTGAGGCGGCTACTACATCTGCGGAGGAAGGAGGAGGAGCATGGCAGCCCGTGTCCCCCCCCCCCCCCCCGCAGGTGATTCCGAGTCGGCGTGGGGGTTGGGGGCTTATCCTGGGCGGACCTCCTGAGCAGCAGCCTAGGGCGGCTTGAGTGAGTGAGTGAGTGTGGTGCCGGGGTGGGGGAGGGGCCCTCTTCCCACAGAGCTCGCTGCTGCTGGTGGGGAGAGGGCTGGGGGAGTCCTCCTCTCTGGCCCCAGCCCCAGGGCAGCCTGCCTGCTGTGCCCCAAACGCTTCATCCCCAGCCCAACCCCATGCCCTACACTCCCTCCTGCACCCCAACCCCCGTCCCAGCCCAGAGCCTGCACCCCTCTCACATCCAAACTCTCTCCCAGAGCCTGTACCCCAAACCCCCTCCTACACCCAAACTCCCTCCCAGAGCCCACACCCCCTTCTGCACCCCAACCCTCTGCCCCAGCCCCACCCAGCACCCAAACTCTGTCCCAGAGCCCACACCCCTCCTGCACCCAAACTTCCTCACAGAGCCCACACCCCCTTCTGCACCCCAACCCTCTGCCCCAGCCCCACCCAGCACCCAAACTCTGTCCAAGAGCCCACACCCCTCCTGCACCCAAACTTCCTCACAGAGCTTGCACCCGAAACCCACTCTTGCACCCAAACTTCCTCCCAGAGCCTTAGGCAGGTGTGTGTGGGGGCGGGGGGAGACTTGGACCACCAAAAATTACACAAACCTGCTGCCCCAGTCAAGAGATTTTCAGATTTTCTGCAATTCTCCTAGATCAAAGGGAGTTGTGAGAGAGATCTGGCCTTGAGGAGGTAAATTTATACAATCAGGTAGAAAAGAAAAGACCAAGATGTAATGCTGAATGTGGCCAAGTCTTCAAACAGTATTTCATCTTTTTATGCCAAAGGAGTTGTGTTTCTTTTGTTCAACTGAGCTCCAAAGCCAGTAGCTCTTTTGTGATGATAGCCCTGGGCACATGTCAACAGGAAAACTACTTGAAAATGCTCAGATTCTGATGCAAAATGATCAATTATAGACTCATGGTTATTCTCATTAGACCATAATAATTAGAGTTTTATGGGGAACCTCATACTAAAGAGATCTGGGCTATTCTCAGAATGATGAGGACTTACTGCTAAAAGCACATGCAAATTTCAGCCTCCGTGAAATGCTTGCACTTGTCCATGGCATTGTTTGAAGACTCAATTTCACAAAGCATTACAGCATGTGTAATAATTAAACTCAGAGGTGGCTGAGAAAAGGAAGAAGTGGAATGAAGTGGTAGGGGCATAGTACTAAGAGATGAAAGCAAAGGTAGATAAATATGTATAATAGGTTTTGTGTTTATATAAGATATAGTATGTATAATATTGATTATTTAAGGTTTCTGAGAGGAAACTATTACCCAGGTTGTTTTTGCTGAGAGAATTACATCAACATTTTAGATTTTGCTTTCCCATGATGCCTTATAATAATAGGAACAAAAGAAGAGAAAAGTTAAATAGTGCAATCCCCCAGAAAAGACCTGTTCCAATTAAAATTCTGCTTTTGTCATCCAGCAGTTAATATAACTGGGAACTTTGACATTTAATCCTAGATTGTGAGCTAATTCGCTGTCCTGATCAAATGCATTTTTTGCCATAATGGTTTTATTTAATCTGAAGAAAAAATTACTATGGGGCTGTGAGGAGTAAGTAACGAGAGAGGATCCAAAACCCAGTGAAGTCCAGGAAAAGACCCACTCATTGACCTAAGTAGAATTTGCTTTGGGTCTTTTAGTGCGCTAGCCTTTCACATTTAGAATCCTAGGCTGAAATCCCAACCTCATTGAAGTCAGTGGCAAAATTCCCATTTTCAGGGAAGCCAGGATTTCATTTCTGGACTCTAATCTATTTTGGGTTTCATATGAAATAAAGGAGATTTCAACCCAATCCCCAGTTTTCCACATAACCAAACCTTCTGACCTTTTTTTTGCATGTTTCAACTAACAGTCAGGATATGGTCCTGTGCTTAGGTTGCTAACCTGAAGGTACATCTACACTGCACACTCTTTTTGTAGGCATGTGGAGTAGGTACACTACATGTCCTCCCCTAAGCATGGGTCTAAAAAGCAGTGTAGACGGTGAGGCACTGCTTAGGTGAGTAAAGGCAGTCCTGAACCTTGTGAGTATGTATCTGGGAATGTGCCCTACAGGGCTCTGTACTTGCCCAAGAAGTGACTTCACCATCTATGCTGCTATTTTTAGCAGTGGAGTGTTCTGGTGCAGGAGTCTTTCTGTGCAGCGGAAAAGCTACAGCAGCAGGGAGCTGCCGGATCATTTCCCCGTTGCCTCCCTACTCCCCCCATTCCCAGCCGTGAGTAGCTATACACTGCAGTGTGGACACAGCTTGTTTTTCACTGTGGTGTGTAGCTATACATACCCTACACACTTCTGCAAGACATGTGCAGTGTGGACGTAGTCTTAGAAAATTTGGGTACAATTCTCTGGTCTGCAACAGACTCCTCTGTGACCATGCACGAGTCACTTGGACCCAGATTTTTAAAGATATTAGACTGAGTGGAGCGGCACCTCGTGCTTAAGACTACATCTATACTGTAACTGGAGTTTGTATAGAGAGTACCTGTACTCTCTCTAATCAAGTTACTGCTAAAATAGCCATGAGAATGGATTAGCGTGGGCTGTACAAGTGTGACCACGCTCCTGTGCCCACACTCACAGCCTAGCCTAAGTTGCTACCTCTGCTGTGGTAGAACTGCATTAGAGCTGCAGGATTTGATCTTTTGCGGCTTAGTTGGAAGCATTGCCATTGCCATTATAAACCTCCATCTAAAGTTAAGAAGAATAACGATGTACTTATGAAAAAACAATTTTGAAAAATCAATCATTTTCAGAGATTAACCAGCAATTTTGACCCAGTCAAGGTACAGGATTCTCGCTCATTGACTTATGAACATCTGAAATAACTTCAAACCGCTTCAATGCTTTAGTCTTTTAATTGTGTCTTTTGCTTTATCTGGGTTTGACTGAAATCTAGAAGCTTACGGATGGTAAGACTTTTTTTGAATGATCAAAGCCAAATAGCTGCCTTTTAAAACTTTAAATTGACTAAAACATACAAGCCATATAATGATTGATATTGACAGATGAAATGTGTGTGTCAATCGTGGTGTTGGACTACCGTGCTAAGCAGCGCTTGCCCATTGTTTACTGGCGGTGAGAAACCACACTGAAAAATTGAGAGCCCCCAAATAAAGAAACTCTCACAAGGGAGGTAGAAAATGCAGCTCTCTGAACAACACCCTGCTTCTTTGTCCTTTTTATTTAGCTGGTCCATTGACTCTAGCACCTCAGTCACTGGCAGGCTAATGCACTCATTCTGCATTCAGCATACATCACAAGTTCAGTAGAAGTTAAAAATCCTCAAAATAGGAAATGTTCAATAACCCACAAGACCAACCAATGCTCAAAAAAACTTTAGCAAAATATAATTTTCTAATCCAGAGCTCTTTCACTATTGATATGCTACTGGGAAAATGAAAAGTATAGAGTCCAATACCCTACCCTGTGCTGCCAAGGTGTGTGAGGAAGAAAAGAACACAGTGAGCTATTTAACCTTGTTCAAGCAGCAAGACATAATCTTTCCTTAGAATGCTAGGAAATGGGACTGATGAGCTCTGCAGAACACTACATCCCAGAATTGCATGGTCTACAGTAAAGGACTGTTATGAGCCTCGTAGCAGTTAGCGCATATCAACAGCACAAAGCGGCCTGTGATGAACTCTACTAGTCTCAAAGTACATCTGGCAGAATCCCTCTTGCCCTGTGACTGCAGGATGTCTCATGTTGAAGCATCATTTCTCTCCAACACCTTCCTTTGGGCAGATAGGAATAGGCTAAGGCAAGACTGGGCTTCAGGATAAAGTTAGGATTTTTCTCTAACACTTCATTTCTACATTAGTAGCTATAATCTTGGGGTGATGTTATAATAATTACAGTAATTGTGACTTTAAAGGATTAGTATCTGGGCAAATTGTAAGCTTTGGTCAAAGCCCAGGGATGATACCAGGAAGTGGAATGTGAGAACAGTGTCCGTGATCAAGCAAAAATATAAGCAATGTGTGTTTGAGGTTACCCTCTGACTAAATTATGAGCAAGTCTGTCTTTGTGCTGTCTCAGCTGAGAATGACTAGATTACCACTTCAGCTAAATCTATGCAGCAGCGTATAATATCATATTGAAATGTCCACTGTATGGTGGTTTTATTTTCTTTAGTGCAGAAAACCAGATGAAGAAGAGTATTTTATTGAGACCTCATCTTGCCACCCTAAGTGTGGAATCCACCACCTCTGCCTTATTTGTGATGCCTCTCTGACGTGTTTCACTCTGGACCTATCAAACATTTCTTCTAGGAACCTGATTTGCTCAATTTTATTTGATTTTTATTAGAGGTGACAGTTCACAGATGCATCTACATAGCTGAGCACCTGCAGTCCAGAAGTCCATTTATCTGTGATGCAATTTTTCTAGTATTTCTAATCTTTCAAAATACATATGTTTTGGTATGAGCTTTCCTTGCTATGCATTGCTATCTGTCCTCTTGCTAACTCATGCAATATAGTTGCAGTATCTATAGCTACAAATATTACTATAATTTCTAATGTATACACAAAGGTGTAACTACCGCTAAGGCAATCAGTGCAATTGGAACAGTGGAACTTATGAAGTACACAATTCCAGTTACTGTTGGAAAACAAAACCACACAAAAATAAAGTATTTTGATCCCCAGTGATTCAGACACACTACCTTTTTAAAACACATACATCTCCCAAGTTGCACCACATCCATCCTCAAAGGTTTACCATGTTGCAGAAAAATCCACAATTGCTATTAGTCACAACACCAGTGGTCTTCTCCACTCTTACTATGCCTGGAACTCCTTATGTCTCTGGATGGAACTTTTTACCTAGGTGCTTACTCAACTGATTATCAGCTAGTGCAACTTTCAGGAGTTGCTAGCTAATCAACCAGAGTAAAATCTAAGAAGCTTAACATCAAGAAACTTGCATGAATAAAAAACAAAATAACAAAAGTATAAAGTAAAATATGCCGGAGAAATCCAGCACAGAGGAAAAAAGAGGGTTATGAAAAATGAAATTCAAAACAGGAATAATGGAGAACCAGTTGGTTTAGAGGATTGGTAATATGATATAATTTACAATCTGTCATATTCAAGTCTCTGGTTCAAATCTGGATCAAATACCATACTTATATTGCTAGTGATCAAAAGTCATTGTACCTGTGATAGTTATTTGATGGTCTCAGTACATTTCCAATTGAACTGTTATCTGTTATAGAAATGTTGCAATTACAACTCTTGTTGGCAGTGTCTGTACAGATGCCAAGATTGACTATACATGTGGACTAAACTATTCTCTTCCTCGAAAGGTGTCCCCTTCAACTCAGGGTTGAGTTGTACTTGTGAAGAGATGAGGAGAAGTGTCACTTCCATGTACAGGTTTAGTGAATAAGGGGATGACTTATGTTTGCACAGGTGTGAGTCTAGCAACTTCTAAGAATGCTATAAATTCAGCACCAGATTCTCAGCTGGTATAAATCTGTATACCTCCATTTATTTCAATGGTATAATGCTGGTTTGTACCAGCTGAAAATCTGGCACTTTGTTTTAAAAGTGCAGTAAGTATCACTAGGAAAAGACACTGAATTGAGAAAAGAAGAGGGTAAATATAATGAGTATTGAGGATGGAAAGTTTTGAGGTTCAAAGATAAAATAGAAAACTAAATCTCAAACACAGCATTTAAAAGTAGAATTATTGGAAGAGGTAAAAGAAACCATGAACCAGGAGGGGCCTGGGACAAAGACAACATAGATCCCAAGGGAACCATGCTATGAACTGTGAGCGAAGCCTGGAGTATAGCACACAATGGCCAGCTTCATGGATGGTGTGCTCCTCTGCAAATTCCCCAAGCCTGACAGAATTTCTCTGCAAATATTACTCCTGTCCTTTTAAGGATCTGGCAAGCTACATTCCTTTCTAACATGCACCAAAGGACCATGGTGGACAACTATTTCTTCACCCCTAAAGATCTAACATCCACATTCCCAAAAGGAATACTGCTCTTGTTTAACATCCATGTACAATTGTTGGGCAGAAGTTCCTTCAACAACCTAAACTAGGAGTCAGAGTGGTAGCCGTGTTAGTCTGTATCAGCAAAAAGAACGAGGAGCACTCTCACCTTCTTGTCAACTGTTTTAAATGGGCCATCCTGATTATCACTACAAAAGGTTTTTTTCTCCTGCTGATAATAGCTCACCTTAATTGATCACTGTCTTTATAGTGTGTATGGCAACACCCATTTTTTCATGTTCTCTGTGTGTGTGTATATATATCTATATCTATATCTTTCTACTGTATTTTCCACTGCATGCATCCGATGAAGTGGGTTTTAGCCCACGAAAGCTTATGCTCAAATAAATGTGTTAGTCTCTAAGGTGCCACAAGTACTCCTCATTCTTTAAACTAGGAGTACATGTCAGGTAGAAGCCCCCTCAAATACCCTCTCCCTCTCATCCTAACCATCCCCGCAAAACGTTCCCAATCTGGCGGGCAGAGGAGAAATAACCCTGTTTGTGCTCATGCACGTATGTGTGCGCACACACTCACATTCCTCGCACTTGATGAACAGGGGGACAGCACTAGTGGCCTTCTAAAGAGATACACTGATGTGGAACCAGGGAGGAAAATCACAGAAAAAAATCACTGCCCAATCGTCTTCAAGAGGCCTGGAAATGTGGGCTGGCTTCAAGAAGGAATAAACAGCAGATTTCAGTTTAAAAGCTCCCAAACCTCCTCTCTTTCCCATCAAGTGCCCCTGCTGCTATGGGAGTAGAGAGGGAACAGTGCTAGGTCTGACCCTCAGGATCTGGGATCTCTTTCCGAGCAGGGTACCTCTTCCAGCAAACAGGAAATTTGGAGTGGGTGAGGGAGCTTATACCTGGATATCCCAAGCAGGAAACCTCTACAGGTGTTACCCGCTGCCCCCCCACCCCCACACACCTTCCCCACTGGCATTGTTTAAACCTCAGATTTAGGAAAGTACATAAGATAATGCTTACACCCATCCCTAGTTAAGAAAACACCTAAGCATATGCTTAATTTTAAGCACATGCTTAAATATAGAGATGTGCTTATGTGCTTTTCTGAATAGGGATGTTTCCTGAGCTAGGGTCTAAAGCAGCAGCAGCCTGTTTTCTGTTTTCGTCAACAAGTTGCCTAGGTGCTTTTTGTTTGGAAATTGATATAATTAATTAATTGGTGCTGCCTCCTTCTGCTGATGATATCAGAAGCAAGAACAGTAATGGAAGAGGGTCTTCTTTCTAGATCCAGGAAGAAAAAAATGGATTGGGGAGGAAACAAAATGAGAGCACAAAAATAAAATTAATAACCAAAATAATGGCTGTTCTTCATCCCCAAGATTAATCTTGAAGTGGATCACAAGATGTGATCAACAATACCTGTTAAAATGAACGAGACCGTCAAAAGCAAAGAAACTCAACGTTAAGGCTATGTTTGAAAATTTCAAAGTCAGGGACTTAGTCATCTTTCATTAATTTTAATAGAAGAGGTGTGATTAAATCCCCTGGTACATCTTCAGAAATTTCCTTAACTTAGAAGGTCCTTAATTCGCACCATAAAATAAAGAACAAGTCCATGAAATATTGGCAGCCTTAACTTCAAATGTTTCAGCTATTTTGGTGTAAATTAGAGGCTTAATGCTCTTTAAGCAGATACAGATTCTCCCTACCCCCAGTAGAGCTTCGTCTTTTGTTTTAAAAATGTTTCCGGAAGATTATAAAATGTATGTGTATTCAGGTAGTTCATTAAATAATTGATCTTAAATAAAATAAGTTTTTTCTTGTATTTAATAACACGTTAGGAATTGCAAAATATATAGGAAGAAAAGTTTATATTTATGCTCATTGCTCAAGCCAGTGTCTGTCAGATTCCTATTCGATAGCCACGTTATTTATTTATTAAAATCTATTGACCTGGATAAATCTCTTGAGTCATTTATGCTCTACTACATGTAGCTGTGTTCCTGGTGGTACACTGGCAGAGCACTACATCATTCTGTTCAGTTCCTCTAATATCCATTGCATATTTAAAAAGCATAGAGCGTAAGAGAAGATAATTTGGAAGATATTGGGCCTAATGCACTGGTTGGAAGTAAGTGTAAATGAAGTCAATGCCATTGCATCTGTTTATAGCAGAGGTGAATTGGGCTCACAGATAAAAAGCAAATGACTACATATGACTGGCAGGTACACTTTCTACCATATTGCTTGCGGGGAGGAGGGAAAGAGAGAAAATGACATTTCAATTTCTTCTAGAGGTGGATAATGATTGGTGCTATAATATGATTATTATAATAGATGTCAAATATTAAAATGAATACATCATAATGCTATATTTTTAAGCCCGTTTTCTTCCTTATAGGAACACCTACACTATCCAAAATCTATTCTACTTTCTTTAGCAGTGGTGGGCAACCTGCGGCCCATTGTCTGGGAACTGCGAACCATGGCCACTGGAAGCTGCGGGCGGCCATGCCTGTGGACGGTCAATGTAAACAAAAAGTGTCTCATGGCCTGCCAGTGGATTACCCTGATGGGCCGCAGGTTGCCCACCACCAGAGCTCTATAGGCTCTTATACTGCCCTTTTCACTGGAGAATCTGAGCACCTTCCAATAGCGCATTAAGCAATGTTGTCTAACATCTGTCATGTGTGGATCATTCTGTCTCTTGTCTTCTCCCCGGGGGAAACATTTTGACATATGCTTTGATAATAAATGAACAATAAACATGGCATTCAAACTTCTCATAAAGATGGTCACATTTAGCTTGCTATGTTGATTTTTTATTTTAAATTACATGCTGTTATTATTTAGTATTTATTTATATTGTGCCTAAAAGCACCAGTCAGCTCATGGTCCCGTTGAGCTACATCCTGTATAAACACACAGCAATAGTCAGTCCACCCAAGTAGTCAAAGACCCAGATTCTGCCATGAGCACTACTTGGGTGCACCTCGATGGATCTCGCACCTGAGACAAAGGATCAGGCTTGCACCTGAGACAAAGGCATACAAGTTTATTTATTGAAATATTGTATATTAAGGATGAAGTGTTTTTTTAAAATGTTGAGTTAAGGTTCTTTCTCGCCGTTCCTTGTATTTTTAATGTTCACATCCTTAACTCCGTGCTAACAATATTTTGTGCTTGAATATATATACTATATATAAAGCCTGTTTAAATTTGTCACTTATGGAAGTCTGTTGTTGACTTTATTTAGGAAAAATGATAATCATAACATCTCAAACCTATAAATATATAAGAGGATGGTAATAAAGTAGAGTTGATCTTGACCTTGGAGCCACCTAAATCTATACAGCAGACTCTCTATCCCTAAGAGCAAATCCCTTCCTCCAACATCTATCCTGAATCCACTACCGGGGAAATTATGATAAAAATAAGCTTCAGATCTCTTGGCACAAATGGAGCTTTGCGACTGTCTGTCACTGATTTCAGACCCGCGTCAGTAATTCCCAGTAAATGCAAGACTATGACCTTTTCCCCCTTATTTTATAATTTCCATTTCACCAGAGCAATACTATATGTTAGGCCAAAGTTTTGGCATGTTTTTTTTAGTTCTCTGTGTGCGGGCTATTGCTCGTCTCAGGTGGTAGAAGGTATGTTGACTGCAGGAGCCTCAAATGGGAAATAATCCCTAAGAAATGACCTGCCTGGGAGCAAATACATTTACATAATATGATGGTTGTGACACAAACCAAGAAAAGGAAAAAAAAATTCAGAGTGCCAGTGGACAGTCCCTAAATCATGCCATTATTAGATATAAGCATGCAGGTGTGAGTAAAAGACTTGTGGCACAATTCTTTGCTGACTTACACCCTAGGAAAGCCTGTGGAAATTAATGAGGATGCTGTGCTGCTGATCAGCACAAAATCTGGCTCCTAATGACAGTTTTAACTTTCAATCTCCATATTGGTGCCACCTCATTAACATTATTTAAATATATATTTTTCATCAGGAAACACCTTGGCTTGCTATGCATGGAAGTAATGTATATGAGAGCTGTCACAACAGATTATAGGACTCATAGTCTTTCATGTAAGTAGATCATTAGCATCAGGGAAATGGGAAGGACAGTCTTGGGGCTAAGGCATCAGATGTGGGTTCAATTCCTAGGGCTGTCACAGACTTCTTTATGTAGTCTTGGACAAGTTACTTAATTTGTACTTCAGATCCCCGTCTGTAGAAAGGGGATAATAGCACTTCCTTTCTCCTATCTTTTGTCTGTCTTGTCTATTTAAATGTTAAGTTTGTTTGAATAGGAGCTGTGTCTACCGTGCATTTGTGTAGGGCTTACTATAATGAGGCCCAACTCTTGGTTAGGGTCTCTATATACTACTATAACATAAACAACAACCAAGGTAAATACACATTAAGGCTCTTGTTTAAAATAAGATTTTTTCAATGATGCTTTCCTCACAGTCTATCTGATTCATCAGGTGAAACAAAACAAAGGGTATTTAGATATATATTCATTTTGTGTGTTGGTTATTGTGATACAGCGAGGGCAAAAGGAGAGTGTTTTTTTTTTATTTTGAAGCAAAAAAGGTGTTTTTATTTGCATAACACACTTAGAAAACAACAGCATATACAATGTGTAACACAGCAACCAATCACAATTGTTTTCTCATTAATTTCAGGGGAGGGAAGTGTTCAAGCTTGCCTGGGACCAGGGCGGGGGGCTTCCTCGACTCATGTGGTCTTCCACCCTTCCGAGTTACCTGGTGGCCCAGAGTGAGGTGGCTTCATCGACTCTCAAGGTCTGCCACCCCCTCGAGTTACCTGGCACCACACCCAGTGTCACCAACAATTCCCTCCTTTGAAAGCACCCAACAAGAGGGGCAGGCTGTGGGGTGGACAACCCGGGGGGGGCACGTGCACCTACGTGTGAAAGGACCCCTCTAAGGTGGTGGTGTCTACAGCATCAATGGCTGGGGCTGGGGTCCCTTACTCTCTTGCCCAAATCAAAGGGTCAAACAAAGGGAACCAGACTGGGACACCAAGCAGAGAACCTCGGACAGCGTCCACCGCTCCTCAAAAGCATCAAGGGAGTCGGTGGACGCTGCCCAGAGGAACTCCGCCCGGATACATGAACAGACCGAGGATCGGAAAACGGCCCCACAGTCACAGAAAACTCCATCGGCCAACCTCCTCTCTCTGGTTTTATAGATGGCCATTTTAGCCAGGTCCAGGAGGAGGTTAACGAGGAAATCCCGCGACTTTGTGAGGCCACGGATAGGGAGTGCATAAATAAAAAGGTGAGGGGAAAAATGCAACCAAAAACGTAATAGAAGATTTGTGAGGAGCCGGAACAGGGGCTGCAGCCTGGCGCATTCCAAATATACGTGTGCCAGGGTTTCCCTCACACCGCAAAAGGAACAAGTATCGGGGATGGGGGTGAACCGCGCCAAGTACATGCCCGTGTTCACAGCTCTGTGAAGGAGCCGCCAACTGATGTCCCCAACAGGCCTCGGAACCAAGGTGGAATATAGGCTGGCCCACCGGGGCTGCTCACTCTCCAAAGGTGGCAGAAGGTCTCGCCACTTTGTGTCAGGGTGGAACACTAGGGTGAGGGCGTGAAGGGTGTGGAGCAAGAACGTGTATAGATGTTTCCTTGGCGCGGTTTGGAAGCATACCGGCTGCAGTTCATGCAGCCGGCTCGCAGTAAAGGGGTGAGTGGGTCGATTGGGTCTACGGGGCAGGGGTCCAATTAAAAGGTCCGGTGGGCCTGGGTTAGAGGGTGGGCGGGGCGTGCCCTCAAGCAGGACCCGGTCGAGGTAAGCTCGGGCAGTGGGCGGCAAAGCGGCCTTCACCTCCTGAAGTACGCGCCAAGGGGTACAAGGTCTGGAGAGCCCCATGCGCCGAGCGAGCATCAGGAGATCCAGCCAGTCTCCCCGGTCGCAGTCCAGGAGGTCTCCAACTCTCGTGACTTCTGCCAGGATCAAGCTCTGGCGCACCGAGTGGGACTCCACCACCTGCACATGGAGCTGGGGGTTGTTTAGCAGGGGCTCCGCGAGGAGATCTGCCCCCTCAGTGGCCGCCACGGACCTGGTCGTTAAAAACAGTTTCCAAGTCCGGAGGAGGTCCTCGTAGAAGACCTCCCGGACGGAGATAAAAGAGTTGCCCATCATGTCGGAGCCCTTGGATGCGGCGCAGGATGTCATGCACCAGTATGCTCCACGCCAAACTGCCTGTATCATAGAGGAGCCTCTGTAGGGCCTGGAGGTAGAAGACGCGGACCTGAGTGTGCAGACACTTCAGGCCCTGTCCTCCTTCCTTCAGGGGTAGATGAAGAACCCCTACAGGGGCCTACTGCATTCCTGACCAAAAGAACGCCAGAATCAATGTCCAGAGGTTGGTCAGGAAACCCGGGGCCGGGACCAGGGTGTTGAGCCGGTACCAGAGCATGGACAGGACTAGTTGATTAAGCACCCGCGCTCTCCTTCGGAGGGAGAGACATCGGAGTAGTCCCATCCATTTCCGGAGCTGCTCTATCACCCCGCCCTCTGAATTTTCCCAGTTCTCCGGTGGAGAGGGATGCGTGGCAGAAAGATAAATGCCGAGGTAGAGCAGTGGACCCACGCTCCACCGGATGGTCTGAAGCACCGGTGGGAGGGAGCTCACCTGCCGCCAGTCTCCTACTGCCAAGCCAGAGCTCTTGACCCAGTTGACCCGGGCGGAGGAAGCTGCTGAATAGATGGCCTGGCAAGCCTCCACCCGCGCGAAGTCGCCCGGGTCCTGGACCACGAGGAGCACGTCATCGGCATACGCCGACAGGACCAGCCACAGCTCCGGCTCCCACAGCACCAACCCTGTCAACCTCCTGCGGAGGAGACAGAGGAAGGGCTTGATTGCCAGAGCATACAGCTGGCCCGAGAGGGGGCACCCCTGCCGTACTCCTCGCCCGAAGCTGACCGGTTCGGTCAGGGTCCAGTTGAGCTTAACCAGACACTCCGCGGAAGAGTACAGCACCCAGAGAAAACCCACAAACTGGGGTCCGAAGCCAAACGCCTGCAGAGTTCTCAGGAGGTACATGTGGTCCACCCTATCGAACGCCTTCTCCTGATCTAGGGACAGGAGGGCAAACGACAGACCGTCTCTACACCCGAGTTCCAAAAGGTCCCGAACTAGAAATAGGTTATCAAAGATACTGTGGTCCAGGATGGTGTAGGTCTGGTCTGGGTGGATCACGTCTGCCATCATGGACCCTAGCCGCAGCCAGATTGCTTTCGCTACGATTTTGTAGTCCGTGCTGAGGAGCGAGACGGAATGCCAATTTTGTAAATCGCGGAGGTCCCCCTTCTTCGGCAATAAGGCGAGCACAGCTCGCCTGCACGAAAGAGGGAGGACCCCGCTCTGCAGAGACTCAGCCCAGATGGTGACTAGGTCTGGGCGGAGGACGTCCCAAAACACGAGGTAGAACTCCACGGTCAGCCTGTCCATGCCTGGAGACTTATTAGTGGGCATACAACGGAGGGCTTCCGAGAACTGGCCAGAGTGAGAGGCAGCTCTAGCCAGTCTCGGTCGCTCGTGCTGACCATAGGGAGCTCCTCCCAGAGCACTCTGCAAGCACTAGGGTCGGTCAGATCCGGGGAGAAAAGACTTGCGTAGAAGGCTCGGGCCCTCCCGCACATCTCCACCAGTTCCGTGAGGGGGGTGCCATTTTTGCCAGGAGGCAGGGGACGTGTTTCTTGGCCCCCCTCATTTTCTCCAGGGCATAGAAGAAGCGGGAGCCGCAATCCATCTCCCGAAGGAAGCAGATGCGGGATCGAAGAAAGGCGCCCCGGGCCCGATGGTCCTGGAGGGCTCGGAGCTCCTCCCGCTTCTCCCGGCACATTCCGCAGAGGAGCGGGTCCTCGGGGCTGGCGGCCAGACGCCTCTCCAGTCTAAGACCTCCCGTTCCAACTGCTCTATCATTGCATTTCTCCGTCGGCTGGTGCCCCGGGTGTAGTCGCGGCAGAAAAGCCGGGCGCGCACCTTCCCCAGGACCCACCATCGTCGCGCCGAGGGAAAGGCACGCCGCTGCCCTCGCCAGGCCAGCCAGAATTCCCGGAAGGACGTCACGAAGCCCTCATCCTCCAACAGGTTGTTGTTAAAATGCCAATAGGCTGGCCCCGGCCTCTCCGCACAGAGGGAGGCTGTCACGGTGGCTAGGTGATGGTCAGAAAATGGGATCAGCCGAATGCTAGAGGAGTGGGCTCGTGAGAGATGGAAGCGTGATAAATAAATGCGGTCCAACTGGGAGTTGCGCGACCGATGGGCCTCAACCCTGACAAAGGTGAACGTGGAAGTGTCATCCGGGTGATGGTCACATCAGATGTCCACTAGGGAGTGATGTTCGACTATCTCCCGGAGGGTGTTCGCGGCGGCCGGGCTCTGCTTGGTCCCAGAGTGGTCCCGCTCTTCGAGGGTGGTATTAAAATCCCCTCCCAGGACCAGGCACTCGTGAGAATCTAAGGTGCCGAGGAAGGCGGATGCCTGCTGATAGAATTGCAGCCGCTCCGGGCCCAATGTTGGGGCATAGACGTTAACGAGGTTAACCACGAGCCCCTCCATATGGACCTGGAGATGCAGCAGGTGACCCGGCATGGCCTCGGCGACCTCTAGCACCTCGGGCCATAGGTGGGGGGAGAACAGGGTCGCCACTCCAGCCTGTCGAACTGTGGAATGGCTAAAGTAGACCCTGTCCCCCCACTCCAGCTGCCAACTGTCTTCGGCGGTTGGATCCGTATGGGTCTCCTCTAGGAAAACCACAGGGTACCCTCCCTCCCGAAGGAAGGAGAGCACCTGGGACCTGCGGAGAGCCATCCTACAACCCCGGGTGTTCAATGTTGCGATGGTGAGAGGTGTCATGGGGGGCGTCGGGGAGGGATCCTCACTGGCAGGGATGCTCGCATCCCCCAGCGGGCCATGCAACAGTCCTTGACCCATCCCGTAGGTGAGTAATTGTTCACGGAAGACGCGGACCCGCCAGTAGGCTGCGAAATCCTACTTCCCCGTCCCTTTACCTTCCCTCATGAGGGTCCTTGTGGCCTGGAGGATTTGAGAAAAGTCCCCCCCCATCGCTGGAGAGCAAGCTCTACCTTGTTGCGGGAACCACAGGCATCTTCTAAAAACTTCCGCAGCGCTCCTCGCAGCTCATGGGGGGGTGGGGTTACGGTTTCCCGATTATTCCCCGGCCGGGCCCTTTGTGCAGCCCTGTGGCCCACTAAAACGGGCAAGTAGGGTGCGGACCCCCGACAGGGTGCCTGATGGGCGGGAGCTTCTAGGCCCGCCTCAAGCCCTGGGGCAATAGGGGGCGGTGGAGGGAAAATAGCCCCTAACACAAAGGCCGCTCCCTGGGGGGTCATCAGTTGGAAAAGGGAAGGAGACAGGCCCGGGGGCAGCAATAACATTGCAGGAGGTAAACTGGATAGGGGTAGGGGAAGGGGCAGAGGCGAGGTTCTGGGTTTCGGGAGGCAAGCAGCTGGATGGTGGCGCCTCCCGATCAGGCTCGAGGGTTAAGGGGGTGGAGAGGGGGGTCTCAGTGATACCAGGCGCGGGCTCTATGGTGGATTTAGTGGCCACAGCATCAGGAGGTGGATTATCTTCTGTAGGGCCCCCGCCCAGGAAGGAAGTCGATTGCTCCGCACCAACGGGGGCTGCCCCTGGCGACTCCTGTCCAGGCCGCGTGGCGCCGGCTGTCACCTGAGCAGGCTCGGTGGTCGTCAGCGGGGTGCCATCAGCGGCCGGGTCGATGGAGGAGTCCAGGGGCTCCTCAGAGGTGGGAGCAGAAGCAGCAGTTAGGGGGAGGGAGAACGGGGAAAAGAGGGGTGGAGTGAGGTTGCCCAGATTGAGGTTTGCTGGCAAAAGGTCGTCCTCCCCCTGGGTGACCAGGGTCAGATCTAGGGTCTCAATCTCCTTGAACATGGAGGAGAGGACACTTTCCGCCACCCTGGGGTTCTCCCCGCTGGCACCCACCACGACGGTTGCCTTGGGGTTCACGGGGGCTTCGGGTAGTGTCAGGACAGAAGGGGCTTCCTCGAGGGTCTCCCTTGGAGGGGAGACACTACCTTCCGGTGCTGCCACGTCTTTCCCGGGTGACACCAGTGGATGGGACGCAGTCATGGGCAAAGTGGAAGGCTTGGCATCGGTGCCCCCCTTCCTGGTCTTCCGGGGGGCCTCCGCTTCGGGTGGATGAGGCGCAGCTCGAGCCTTCCGCTTGCCTCACTTCCCCTGGACTAGGGCCCGGCCCTCTATGGCATCATCTGGGGGCTGGTTAGCAGGGGTCGTGTCAGGGGGTAGAGGCGATGGCTCAGGGACTTGGGGGGGGGAATGGTGGAGCAGCATAAGGGAGGGAGGATTCTCCCTGGGGCAGGCTCTCTCCAATGCCTGGTGGTATCTCTACCACACCCTCCTCCATAGGCCCCGCCAGATTGTCAGCAGCGAGGGTGGGGCTCTCCCGCTCGTCTGGGCATTGTAGGGGAGGTGCCCCTTGGGCCTGAGCGGGAGTATTGGTGGTCTGAAGAGGAGCGGGGGCGGGTTCGGGTACCAGGCGGCCAGGGGCGTTGGCAATGATGGGGTCGATGTCCTGCCGGGTCTCGGGGATCCCAGGTGCCCCTCCTTCCTGGGCTAAGGGGCAGTCCCTCCGGACATGCCCTGACGACTGGCAGGGGTAGCACCGGGCTTCCCCGGTGGAGAAGTACATCCGGTAACGGGCCCCCTCGTGAGGGACTAGGAAGCATCCCTCGAGCGCCTCTCCGTCACGCGCCGATGGCAGTAGAAGCTGCACTTGCCGGCGGAAGGAAAAGATGTGTCGGAGGGTGGGGTCCTTGCAGCCCAACGGGAGAGGGCTGATAACAGAAACTGGTTTCCCCAGGGTGGAAAGGGCGGGTAACAGGGCAGCATTGGGGAGAAAAGGAGGGACAGAGGTCAGGACCAGGTCGTCTAGCGGCTCTAGGGGGAGAAACACCCCCCTCCCCACTGCCAGGCCCCTCTCCACTGCTTCCTGGGCAGCAGCCTCCGATGCTAAGAAGAAGACGACCTTCCCGTACACTTTGGATGCCGCCACAATGGCCGCGGGCCCCACCACCCTCGCCAACGCCCGCACGTAGGTCTCCACGTGGGGCGAGGTGGGCACCAGGAGGCATAGGACACCGTGCTTCCTTGTCATGGTGGGAAAGGGGCCCTGGCCACTATCGATGGTGGCTGAGGTGGTGGGCAGGAGAGATGATGAAGCGGCAGGTGGGGGGGGGGGCTGCCACCGCCCGGGCATATGTCCTGGGGGCTGAGGGAGGGACACCCGCAGAGCTGGTGAAGGAGGCAGCAGGGAAGGATGCCGTAGTCGGGGGCAGGGCTGCAGCAGTGGGGGTGGCCCCTGCCATGGAGGGCCTGGTGGTTTTAGCAGGGCCCTTCCCCTTCTTCTTGCCCTGGACTTTCCCGCCGGCTGGGAGGGGCTCCCCGGAATTGGGGGAGGCGATGGGCATGGCAGCGGCGGAGGTCACCCCGGTGCCCTCCATTGCCGATGCCTCAGCGGGGGTGGTGGCAGATGGTTAATAGGAGTTGGGGGTCAGGTAAAAAGGGACAAGCTGTGGGGTGGACAATTTGGGGGGGGGGCACATGAACCACAGTACGCTTGTACAGAGAGTCCTGTTTGGTTGGCTGGTGCTTCTGGCCCACACGGTGGAATCAGGGCGAGCAGCTGAGTCCAGAGGCAGATGTTAAACAGCCAGCAAAGATGGTGGAGGGGGGCAGTGATGAAGATAGTAGTGTGGAGGTTGGGAGGACACAGATGGATTGGGGGGCAGCTCCGTGCCACACCCCCTGTGTCCCTACAAACACAGTCAAGGCCTCCCCCCACATGAGAGCACAGTTCGAAAGTTACTCAGTCTTAGGGCCCCCTCCACAGCGATTTGTAGATTCCCCGGGTGGTGTTCCTCTGGTAGATGGCTTTTTCCCTTTCTTTTCTGGGCTTTCTTTGCAGCTGTAGCATTCCAGGGATGCCGGAACAGATGATAAGAGTCTCTCTCGGCCGGATACGGGTCCACAAACAAACAGCAAGCGGCTGGGTCTGGGGGCTGGGTCCCTCCACTCCCCGCCTCCTGGGAGTGGGTCAGCAGGCCCCCCCTCTCTCAGGGGGTTTCAGTGTCCGAGGGCGGGGGCTGACAGCCAGCCGGCAGCTAACCAGCGCTCAAGCAGCAGCAGAAAAACAAAAAAAAGGGGGGAGATAAGGTGGGAGAGCGTCTGGCCCGGTCGGGGGGAAGCTGAAAACAGGGACAAAAAGTAAGGAAAGCCCAGGCCAGAGGGCAGCAGGAGAGTTGAGAAGGGAGCCTTATTCCCTGTAGAGGGAAGACTGTTTGCTATAGATTAATTAAAGCACCTGAAGCCAGTCACCTGATAAAACCTCCATGCTTCAATCAGACAAGGGAAGGAGTTGAAGCAGAGAGGAGAGTTTGGAGAAGTGCTGTGGTGGGCTAAGAAGACCAAGACCCTAGGTAAAGGGACATCTGTTTTGTGCAGAGGGAGGGCAGGAGAGAGAAGTAGCCCAGGGGAAGGAACTGCTAGTTCAAGTGGTTTACGGCTATCCCTCGGGCCCCTGGGCTGGGACCTACAGTAGAAGGTGGGCCTGGGTCTCTCCCTCTTCACTCCCCTACTCTAGGACACTAGTGGGGCAGTTAATTCCCCAGTTCAGGGGTGAGAAACAGCCCTCCCCAAGAAGAGAGAGTGCGGGACCCATCAAAGTACTGCTGGCAATTTGCCACATTATCCAAAAATCTTAATATTTTAATAATTTAATATTTTCTGGAAAAAAGTGGAATGTTTACATTACAGACTTCTTGTGATGCTCCTTGTAGCATAAATCTTTCTTTTTATTTTGTAGGTCACTGACCCTGTATATTTTATCTGTTCCTTCTGTGCCTTTGTAGTCTGGGTCAGTTTGACTACTGAAAATGCACATATGTGGGGACATTTTCAGGAAGATACAGAGATTTGCCATGTGATTCCCATTAATGTTAACAGGTATCATGCAGGCAAACCTCTCTGCACCACACTTATATTTACTTCTAAGGGATGGCTGGATGGGTGATAAGCATTACAGTACATCTTTTAAAAATCAGCTGTAGTGTATTTGGCTGATTTTACAAGATAGGGATTGATGTGCTCCCAGTTGGATATCAGAAAGCATTATCAAGTCTTATAGCATGTACTAAAAGCCCTTTTGACACGTTTGTAGGAAAATCTTACTGTGCATACAGAACAGTCTATTTTGAAACAGTTAACAATTCAGGGACTAAGGGGTTTCCTCCAACCTAATAGTAGTAGAGTGGCTTACCACAGCCCAATTCCCTGTCATAGTTCATTTTTTCAATAAAAGATGAGAGACAAATAAATATTGGTAAAAATGAATTTTCCCTAGACCCAGGTCTTTCCTGTCAAATGACTTCACTGCTAGGTTTTTTTCTTACACCATCTCTCTCCTTTTTCTACCCCCACGATGGAGATTAGAAGGGAACAGCTGCCCTAATTTTCACTAGATATAGTAGCCAAAGGCAGCAGTAGAATAACCGTTCATCCCAGCTCTGTAGTGGAAGGTTTCAACCAAGGATGCGGAACCCTGCTGTACTGTGTTTCATCTGTCTTCTTGGGTGTGCAGGAAGGGGAGGAGGAAGGGGAAAAGGGTTTGGAATCCTGTCTTCTACCTAGTGAAGGAATCAAGTTGTCATAGAGGGTTGGTGGGGTTTTTTGGGGGGAGGGGTGAAAGAAGGGACAAAGAACTTCCCCCTGTAGCATGAGAACCCTCCACCTACTATCTAGCTCCCCTCTCTCCTCTCCTCTTTTCCCCCAAACGCTCCTCTTTCTGACCAGGCCCATTCCCATTTTATCTCATTCTTCCCTCCTCTGTAACTCCATTCTCCCTTTCTTCCCTGAAAGCAGCCCAGAGGCTGATTCTACAGCCCAGTTGTGGTGGAGTTGTTGGGAGTCTTAGGTTCAAGTAGCTTCTTAGCTATTCTCCCCCATTCCAACCGTGTACCTTGGCTATCCTAGAGCAGGTCTCATTCCCTGAAAGCAGCCCAGTTTCCCACCCCAAAATCTCACTGTTTTATTTACTGTCTCTCTTATATGGCTCTAGCCCCAAGGTCTCAGAAACCTTCATCCATTGTTCTGTGCCATGAAATCCCTTTTATGTTTCTCAGTCCCCTACCAGATACTCTCTGGGTCCTGCTCTTCCCTGAGGGGAGCAAGGGTAGGAAGGGAAGGGCTGGGAATGCTTCTGTAGCCTTTGTTGGGGGGGAGGAGAGTGGAATCCTCCCACTCTCCAGTCTATCCTCCATCCCATCCTTGTAGCGGTGTCTGGGGGTAGAAGAGGGGCTTGGACTGGAGCCCTGGTCTATCCGTTTTACCCCTTGCTCTGCTTCTCCTGCGTGTGTGGAGGTGGGTGGGTGTGTGTGAGTGGGAAGGGCACAGGTGCAAGGGCTCTGTCTCTGCTGCACTGTCTATTCCATTCCCCAGGTGTTTCTGCTCTGCCTTTGGAACCCTACTGCTCTCTCTGCTCCAGCCCCAAACTGCTTAACGTGGGGGCTGGTGGTGGAAGTGGCAGGGGGAGTTTGGGGAACCCTACTGCTGCTCTCTCTGCTTCAGCCCCAGGCTCGTTCTCCTGGCGGCTGGTGGTGGAAGTGGCAGGGGGAGTTTGGGGAACCCTACTGCTGCTCTCTCTGCTTCAGCCCCAGGCTCGTTCTCCTGGCGGCTGGTGGTGGAAGTGGCAGGGGGAGTTTGGGGAAACCTACTGCTGCTCTCTCTGCTTCAGCCCCAGGCTCGTTCTCCTGGCGGCTGGTGGTGGAAATGGGAGGGAGAGCCTGGAACCCTGCCTCTCTCTGCTCCAGCTCCCGGGGTGGGTGAGCGCACGGAAGGGTGGACCCCGGCTGTCTCGGCGCTCCCACTCGGGTGGGGGTGGGGGTGTGTAGGGCTCCGGGCTGGAACGTGGCCCCCTCACCCTGTGCTGTTTTCACTCACTCTGCTCATGAATATTCATGAATCTCCTCCCTGTGACGTCGCAGCAGTCCCGGCGTGAAAGCTGGCGCTGCTCTGCTCCTGCCAGTGAGGCTGTGAATGACTGAGCAGCAAGCGAGGAAACCGCCGCCGCCGTCGCCGCCGCCGCAGCAGCCCAGAACCGCTCGCACCTGGAGGCTGCCCGCGGGAGAGGCGGGCGGAGGGAGCCGAGGGGCGCGCCCAGCAGCCCCCTGCGGGCCAGCGTTTGGTGGCGCTCACGTCTTGGCAGGAGCCGAGAGTCCCCACCTGCCTGGAGCAGCCCGGAGATGCTGAGGCTGCGCTGGGAGTCGGCGGTGCTCCTGCTGGGGGTCGGGACCCTCCTGGCCGCTAAAGGTGGGTGGCGCGGCGAAGTTTCCCGGCAGCCTGTCGGGCCTGGGGGGAGCCCTGCCGGCCGCGCGGGGGGACGGTGACACTTGGCTGCCCTGAGCCCCGAGCCTGCGGCGTAGGGAGCGCCCAGGCTCTGGCAAAGAGCGGACACAAGTTTGGGGGCTCGCGGCGGCAGCCAGGCGTGCCGGGAGAGAGAGCCCGGTGCAGCTAGGCGGGTCGCGCTCCTGCTCGGAGGAGCTGGGGTGGCTCGGAGGGAGCCAGCCGGGCTAATCATGCCGCGCACATGGCTTCCCCCGCCAACTCCTCACGTTGCTTGTGCATGGTGTGAAGTCAGTGCCGGCGTGGGGAGTAACCCACCACCAAGGGGACGCTGCGGAAAGTTGGAGGCACAAGGAGCCGGTGGGGCGCTGGGCTTGGGGGGGGGGGTCACCAGCATGTGGGGTTGAGGGGCTCTGGCTCTCCAGGAAGAGTCTGCCGGCTTCGGGTCGCTTACTCCAAGGGGAGAGGTTGGAGACCAAGCCGTTAGCTCGGGAGCCAGACCGGATCAAAAAGCTTATTCGTGTGACTGAGACACCCACCGCCTGCCTTACAGTGAATCCCAAGGGAGTGAGTGGGTAATAGCCGCCTCATGGGGCTGGTGTTCCTCGGCACTGGGGGAGGACAGCTTGCTGGGTACTCGGGAGAGCTGGGACAACGTTTGAATAACTTGTTGACTCCAACTTTCTTTTTTTTTTTGGACAAGATAAACATCCATGGGCGGCACGGGAGTGTGTGTGTGTGTGTGTGTGTGTCTGGAGGTGGTGACAAATGAAAGGATGTCAGGCTGATTTCTGCTGAGATTTACCTCGACTTTCCGATTACCGTTCCGGTTTGGAGATCACGATTGCATCTATTAGCTAAAAAGACACAGTCGTATTTAGGCATCTCAAATTGGTTGGGATGTCTCCTGGTTCAAAGTAAACAAATGGTCAGGGCTGACTAGGACACTGAAAGGAAAGTGTGTGTTTTGGGATGTGTGTGGAGAAGGTAGTAACAATTACTTCTTCTTGGAGGCTGTCTAGCATCAAACCGCTGGGTCCATCCCAAATTAACTGGGTCTGCTCCCTCTTTTTATCCTGTTGTTGTAATTAAATATAGATTGTTGGAGGCTTATTTAGATTTATCCTTCAATAACCTCTGCTTTTATGTAGGTCTGGCAACCCTTTGCTGCTACTCATGTTGACACTTATGGATTGTTTTGGCCCATTAAAAAATAATCTGATTTTCCTTCTGACATTGTTCTCTTGCAGTTCTGCTTCTTTTCACTCTTACAAAGAGATTCAGAACAGAAGTTTTGAGGTCTTTAGCTTTAGTTTATTTTCAGATCAATTTAAAGTGATCTAATTACTGTGTTCATGTAAGAAATCCTGTCATTTGTATTATTTTTGTGGGGGGCTCTTTGGTGGCTAAATTACAACTGGACTCATGTAAAATCCAAGGAACATTGTATTCAATATGGAACCAATTTTTCTGGAAAAAGATTCCGATTACTTGAAAAAAATCTAAACGATTCTCTCAATAGACAGAAATAGAGGAGCCTGAAGGAACTTAGTTCACATAAAGGGACTTGTTTTTCTGTTTCATATTCAGTATATGTATTTGGAGCACTACAGTACATTTGTCCTGAAAATATTGCATATTATAAAGTTTGATAACCAATAAGGGGATGTATTTTAATGCTAGGATATATCTCTGTTTTTCTCTTTACCTACTTAGCATAAACTTTAAGATAACCACCTCTTGTTTTAGATATTTTCTTCTAGCAAATATGCTATCTTTTGTTTCTTCTTAGGCATCTTTTACAATGTTGTAGCCAGTTCAACAGACAGGCACATCTGAATTCTATATTTTTGTCAAGAGTTCTACTTTCCACTTAACCACTGGAGGGCTGCAAAGAGCACTTTTGAACTGCAATAATTTAAAAAATAAATGATTAATGCTTGATTAAAAATACTAATGACACTTCTGTTGTTTTACATGGCCTGCATTGTCCTCTACTACTTTGAATCCATATTTGTATTTAAAATGTGGTCTAATCTGTGGGTAAAATATCACAGTAAAGTGTCATATAATCACACGTAATGCATCTAGTATCTAATATACTTCTCTCTTTAGATTCTGGTTTTCATTTCCATCAATAAAGAGGGGAAAGATAAAGGTTGTGTAGATTTTAAAAAAAAAATTCATGGTGCTTTCTTCTTTCTCAATATATTTCTATATATGAGGAGGATTTGGAGTCAAAAGGCAGTTATGTGCACATAGTTGAAAGGCTTGTTAGTGCTTCAAACTTAAAGCTATTTGGTAGCTTGAAGCTGAATGCTTTCTTGTTTAAGGCACTAGTAAGATGTCATGTACTTTGTACACAGCTTGTATGCCTTTTGTGATTGTGCATCTTGCTGTAGGGGGTAGCACAGACAATCCAGGACAATTATTCAGAGTTTCTCCATCACTCAACTATTCTAGTGGCAGATTTTTAGATTAAAACACAGAAGGTTTTGGAGTGAGAGAGGAGATCATTGAAATCAGCAATCCCTCTCCTGTTCATTCAGTAAGACTAATAGATGCCACTTTTAGGATTATTTGGAGTTGCATGCATACAGTTGAGTTGTCGCTAAGTTCCCTGCAGGGCCTGTTTCCTAATCTGTGCAGCCTTCAAATGTTATTACTGAGCGCCTAGGAAGGGTTTTTCAGTACATTTTAACACACATGGCCACAAGTAGGAACAAATAAAAATGTAGTGCCATTTCACTTCCTCCCTCTGGCCCCCACAAATCTGTGCATAAGGCAGATCATTAAAATTATTTCTCATTTTAATATTTGGTTGTTTTAAATGTTCAGTTAAGCTTAATAAAAGATCCAGAACATCTTGTGGGATCTCACTAGTTGCACTATTGAAATTCAACTCTTATTTGGAATCTGTGAGTAACATAAACACTACTTTAATCCTAATTTTAAGTACAGCAGGAAGCATCTCAGTGATCTAAATAAGTAGGGGAACATTTGATACAAAATTAAATCAGTTATATGTGCAAAACTTGTAGCCTTAGTTATTCAGAACACTTCCAAATCAATGGAACATTGAGTCCCACTTGGCAAATGCATTATGTGGCATCAGATATGACTGCCAGCAACATGAAAACAGCAAACCCAAAGGGACAGATACTTCATATTTTGCTTCCAACAAACATATAAGCCTGAACTCTTCCCCCTGCATCTCCCCTAGCAGAAATGTTTGAGAATTTCATAGGAAGATATCTTAAATATTAAGATGAATGAACTTGAGTTCCTGGTATTAAATGAGGATATTCATATAATAGGCACCTCAGAAACTTGGTGAAATGATGATGATAAATAGGACATGGTACACAATATAGAAATGCCAGAGTACGCTCATGCTGGGGGAGGGCGTAGCACTAAATGTGAAAGAAAGCACAGGGTCAAATATCATAAAAATCTTAAATGAATCAGATTGTACTCTAGAATCTCTCTGGGCAGACAGTCCATGCTTGAATATTAAGAATATAAGAGTAGGAGTATACTACCGACCACCTGATGAAGATAGTGATTGTGTAATGCTCAGGGATATTAGCATGGTTACCAAAACGGACAACCTAATAATGGGGATTTCAGCTATCCCCCTGTTAACTGGGAACATGTCACCTCAAGATGGGATGCAGAGATAAAATATATAGACACCATAAATGACTTCATCTTGGCCAGCTAGTGCTGGAACTCACGAGGGGAGAGGCAATTCTTGATCCATCCTAAATGGAGCACAGGATCTGGTCCAAGAGCTGAGTATAGTTGAGCTGCTCAGTCGTAGTGACCATAACATAATCCAATTTAACATCCTCACAGAGAGGAAAATACCAAAGAAATCCACCACAGGAGCATTTAACTTCAAAAAGGAGGACTACACAAAAATGAAGAAGCTAGTTATACAGAAATTAAAAGGAACAGTCCCAGGAGTGAAATGCCTGCAAGCTGCATGGAAACTATTTAAAAACACAGTAATAGAGGCTCAAACTAAATGTATACCTCAATTAAAAAAACAGTAAGAGGACCAAAAAAACACCCCTATGGCTAAACAACAGAGTAGAAGGAGCGGTGAGAGGCAAAATGACATCCTTTAAAAATTGGAAGTCCAATCCTACAGAGGAAAATAGAAAGGCACATAAACTCTGGCAAGTAAAGTGTAAAGGCAGGCCAAAATAGAATTTGAAGAGCAACTAGAAACTAACAGCAAAAATAATTTTAAGTACATCAGAAGCAGGAAGCCTGCCAAACAGTCATTGAAACCACTGGATAATTGAGGTACTAATGGAGCACTCGAGGAAGACAAGGCTGTTTCAGAGAAGCTAAATGAATTCTTTGCATCAGTCTTCGCTGCAGAGGATGTGAGGGAGTTTCTCACACCTGAGCCATTCTTTTTAGCTGACAAATATGAGTAACTGTCCCAGGTTGAGGGGTCAGTGGAGGAGGTTTTGGAACAAATTGATAAATTAAGCAGTAATAAGTCACCAGGACCAGATGGTATTCACCCAAGAGTTCGGAAGGAACTCAAATATGAAATTGAAGAATGAGTAACTGTGGTGTGTAACCGATTGCTTAAATCAGCCTCTGTAGCAGATGACTGGAGGATAGCTAATGTGATGCTGATTTTTAAAAAAGGGCTCTGAGGCGATCTTGGCAATTACAGGCTGGTAAGCCTAACTTCAGTACCAGACAAATTGTCATTTCAACTAATAAAGAGTAGAATTATCAGACCCATATAGATATTTTGGGGAAGAGCCCACATGGGAAAGGGAAATTGTGCTTCACCAATCTACTAGAATCCTTGGAGGTGGGTCAACAAGCATGTGGGCAAAAGTGAGCCAGTGGATATAAGGTGCTGGACTTTTTGAAAGCCTTTGACCAGGTCCTACTCCAAAGGCTCTTAAGCAAAGTAAGCTGTCATGGGATAGGAGGGAAGGTCCTCTCATGGATCAGTAACTGGTTAAATTATAGGAAACAAAGGGTAGGAATAAATTCTGTTTTCCTAGTCAAGAGAGGTAAACAGCAGTGTCCTCCAGAGGTCTGTACTGGGACCTGTCTTGTTCAACGTATTCATAAATGATCTGGAAAAGGGGGCAAATAGTGAGGTGGTGAAGTTTGCAGATGATACAAAACTACTCAAGATAGTTAAGTTCAAAGCAGACTTTGAAGAGTTACAAAGGGATCTCATGAAATTGGGTCAATGGGCAACAGAATGGTAGGTGAAATTCCAAGTTGATAAGTGCAAAGTAATGCACATAGCAAAATTTAATCCCAGCTATACATATTAAGTATTGGTGTCTAAAGTAACTGTTTCTACTCAAAAAAGAATTTTGGAGTCATTGTGGATAGTTCTCTGAAAACATTTGCTCAATGTGCAGCAGCAGTCAGGGACGCAACTTCATGCTCTGGGTGTCCCATAACTCCTGACTGCCAGAAACTGAGACTGGATGACAGGGGTTGGATCACTTGATAATTTTCATGTTCTCTTTGAAGCATCTGGCACTGGCCACTGCTGGTAGATAGGATACTGGGCTCGATGGACCATTGGTCTGACCCGAATGGCTGTTCTTGTGTTCTTATCCTAATTTCTGAATGAGTCAATATTTGTACAGTGCTATGAATATATTGATGGGATTATTCAGAAACTATGGGTTTTACACAACTCTAGATGTTGTTGTACTAGGTCATGGTGAAACTTTCTCTTATCATACAAATTCAAAGTACAAATGCATATGCAAAACAGAAACATCCTTTCTTTTCCTCCATCCAAAATACATTAGAAACAGCAGTGGTACAGCGATTAACTCTGAGGCTTAGGAGCCAACCAAGATTGGTTCTATTCCTGATGCTGCCAGTGATTTGCTTATGACTTAGGGCAAGTAATGTAAAGGCTCCTTGCCTCATTTTCTCCATCAGTAAAATGGGGATAAGAATATTTTATAAAGCACACTGAGATCTCTGGAGGAAAAGGTGGCTATAAAAGCAAATTTAGATGTCAAAGGTTAAAAGATTTGTATAATGACATTCTGTGTATGTTAGGATATTGAAATGATTGAGAATTCTCAGAAAACAAATCAGAGTATTTGATGCTACTTCCATTGTTTAGGTATTTCAATAGAAGTGACTCTTATGACAGCATTTAATTTCATATGATATAGAGGGAGTTAATTTCTCTGAGTCTGACTAGATTTGATGCTGCTTAGCCTGTTTCAGTTTACATGATACCCATTTCATACCTATATCATCCCTATTGCATACACTGGAAGATAATCACAGCCAAGAACCAGTACTTTCCAATCATATACTAGGAATGAACTATTGCTGTACTTGATCAAGTGTGCTCTCCCTCCTGTCATCAGCCATTGTTGGTTGGTGTTGAATGCAGTGTGGGATCACAGCCTTGCCTTTCTTGTAATGGCGTTACTCATGGGAGTACAAGGAAAATATTTATAGCCTGGAGGACAGCTCCTTGTCGCCTATCTCTAAATTACACACTTGAACCTTGGTAAACTGGTTTCAGTCTTGCTTTCATCACTTTTTAAAGATCAGCTACTTGCCCCTTTGCAGAAAAGCATGGAAGTTGCATAGCCGTTGTCAGAGACAATGTCCGCTTGTTTTGGCAGTTTACTGTCAGAGAAACACTTAGCTGGAAAAAATGTATCAACGGTTACATCCTCCCTCACAACCATTAGACACTGGAATCAAAGCAGAGTGGGGAAACTAGCTCTATGCACGTATAGTTGGTAAAGAGTAAAAACACTTCACCCTATGTTAGGAATACATCTAATTGCCTGCTTCATAGTTTCTGCAAAAAAAATAAGATTCATAGTTGGTGTTACTGAACACCAGAGAAAATATCTGATAAGAAATATTAGAGAAAACTATCCTTTAATTTGTCAGCTGCATTATCTTGTAGACTTTTTCTGTATCATACGGTGAAGACATTTTTGGAATGATGCTTAAAAAAGCTTGGTTCTAGCTTTCAAAAGCCTTTCCCTTGCCCTTTTCATTATGCTGTGTATTCTTTATTTCCTGGATTCTAACCTCCAACTCACCTTATTTTCCTCAAAGTGGTTCTTTACTGCTTTAACTATATCCAAGAGGGTTATACTGAGAAAATGGCAAAGTATAGCTTGCCCAGCACATGCAGAGTGGCTCCGTGGAATGGCTAACACTTAATTAAATGGAAAAACTTCCCTACTGTGGTATAAAAATGGAGACTAAAATGTGTTTCTATATTAAACTATTTTCCCCCCTCCCTCCCTCCCTGGCAAGTATAGCTAATAATTGACTACTAACCTCCAAAATATGTTTAATGCAATTTTAAAGCTGCACAACTACAATTTAAAATAGAAAAGGAGTACTTGTGGCACCTCAGAGACTAACAAATTTGTTAGTCTCTAAGGTGCCACAAGTACTCCTTTTCTCTTTGCGAATACAGACTAACACAGCTGCTACTCTGAAACCAATTTAAAATAGACTAATTCTAAAGTCTCAATTACAGTGAGATTTGGCTTGAGTCAAATTCACCACTGTTGTCTGTCTCTGGAGGATTGTGAATTATGTTTAGTTTTTAAAAATGAGATGTTTACAATTTCCTTCATGCAAATTGTCCAATAGCAGCCTGAGCACAGCAGCCCTTAGGTCACGCCAAACAGAGAGACTGAATTGTGATGTGACAAATGGGGATGAGCTTTATTCGGCATTGCTAAAAATGTCAGTGGATGTTACTGAGTATGCTCAGAAGTGACACTTCAGTCACTTTTAACTGAGTTACCCTTTTGATACAATGATGTTTAAGAGTTTGAGTTTGTTTTATTTCAAAACAAAAACAAACAAAACAGCAACTCCAACAGAATACTTTGGGGACAGGTAACAGTAAGTAAGAAGCTGCATCTGGAAGATATGATAAAGTTTCCCAGCGCTCCTGCTCAGACTAAATATCTGACAGCTGTAAAAAGGGATCTAGGTGGCACATATGGCGTGGGAGAGAGGTCAGCAATAACTGTGGTTGCAGATTATCAGTATGTGACTGTGGCAGTGTTGGGAATGAAGTAGCCTCTTCTCTTCTTCTGTATACTGGAGCAGTTTACTGAAGATTGTAAACATTGCCTAATAGTGGATACAACAACAAATTGAACAGATCGGTGATCTTTGACACTAGCCAAGCATCCTTGTTCCGTTAATTGGAAAGCCTCTTGCAGTGTGGGAGTTGTGGCCTATGAGAGCAAAGGCAGTTCATTTGCTGAATGCAAATTGGAGGGTCCCTAGCAAAGATTTAAATTCCACTCTGAGTTTTAAAGAAGTCCAGCTCATTTGAGAGCTTGCAGAATGCTTCCTTTACACACACCCGAAACTCATGTGGCAAATTGGCAAGACTGTAATAAGTACTATACAGATCCATTGACAATCTAATGATGAATGTGATCTTGGAGAAGACGACAATCTGTCTAGTTACTTTAAGAATCTGTGAATTATGAATCAACCCTTCAGGAGAAATCTGAGCCAGAGGATGTGGAAAGTGCAAGTCAAGTAAGACAAAAATAATAAACACAAAAGGGTTGAACTCCCCACATCATCCCACCCCAAACCAAACCCACAGACCTAGGGAGAAAAAGACCAAGACTAACATCAAATAGGAAAAAGCTGTTTCTGCCACCAAAAGGAAATGTTTTTCAGTAGACGTTTATGGTTGGATCTCATTGGGATTTTCTATTTCAATATGTTAGCTGTGATTCTTTAAAAATAAAAAAATATGTAAGTGGTTGTGATTTGAGGGGGAGGGGAGTGTCTCTAAAGTTAATAGAGGGGAGCTGTGTTGGAAGACATTTAATGCCTGATTCAAAATCCATTGAAGTAAATGAGAATCAAGCTGTTTAAAGAGTTAATTTGTATAGGCAGCCCTACTTCTGGGTAGAGTGACATATCTGTCACTTGTACGATGTTGTTACAGAAGTGTTTTATTTGTAACCACATATGCAACTCTGTGCTTCTTGCTCCTTCTTGCACCACAATACTATATGTATACATATAGTGTATGCACACACAAATAACGTATAGGTGTATAGGAAATGGCCCAAATCCAAAAGAAGAGTTCAATATCTATGGTGCATTCAAACGTTTCATTGATTTAAGTGCTAGTCTTGGCTGTGCAAAGAATATTTGATTGGGAACGTATCAGGGGACTTATTGCTTAGATGTGTGATATTTCTTCAGAATAGTCTCTCATACTGAAGGTATGACGCTCTATGCCTGCTTTTCAGTATTGCTTTGTAAATTCTAGTTAGGTAATCCAGTTTCCTCTGAATCACTATGAAACTGCAATCTGAGGACTCGTGCTTTATATTCAGTTTTATGTTGTGGATTTTCTTTAAATATGCTAATAGTTATGCTGGACAGTTAGTAGCACAGTTCATTGCTTGGCATGAAGCTTTGTGTAGAGGTCTAATACTTGAAAGAATTGATTTTTTTTTTTGAATTGTGCATTTGCTAGATAGAAGTTGAATTAAGGAATAATAAGGGAGTGGGAGATAGCTACTTGATTTAAATATTTAAAAGGTGTATGTAAAAATGAATTCCTTATACTTAGTTCAGGGGGAATTTGCTTTAAGTAGTTTATTTCTGGTTTTTGATGTACATGTTGCATCACAAGTATGCCACGTGTGGTTACATGTTGACTACAGTAGTTGGTTTGGGGGAAACTTGCAGAAAATGTATAAACCATTAAAACATTATTGCTAGAATAGAATCAAAACTATGGACAATCTCATAGTGAGGTTAAAATCAATAAGAAATCAATAAAATGTAAAAACAACTAACCTCCCCCTCCCCGCCCCGAAAATAACTGTTAATCTCCTGTAATTCTCAAAAGCTGAGGTTTTCAAAAGAGCCAAAGGGAGTTGGATCCCAAATCTCATTGATCTTTAATGGGAATTGGGGTCCTCACTAACATCAGCTTCCTTGAAAATCTGACCCAGTGTGACTGAGATATGATAAAGTCTGTCTTTGTGTGTTTATATTTGTATATTTAATAATATTTCTTTTAGTTCATGCCTTTTGTATGGCCAGATCTCAAACCCTGTAGCTTCTGGGGAGGAGAAACCTGCAGGACTAGGTGACATGCCCAAGTTCTGTAGCCATGGAAGCAATTATGACTTCTAAGGGAGGATGATTAACTCCCCACCTGGGGTGGCTTCTTTCTGGTTGCAGATGTTGTGAATCAGCCCCTGACTGCCATATATGCCATTGCGGGTGCTGACGGGTGTTGCTGAAGAGACACCACATTTCTCATTCCAGACTTGGGAGCAGAGTCAAACTCCTTTCCAGTTGAATGACAGCCAGAGTTTGAATGATTTGCTGACGGACACAGGAGCAGTCTGGCTACCCCACTTTGGTCTCAGTGCGGGAAAACAGAAGCTTGGGATCAGTGGAGGACTGTAATTGCATGGAGTGGGGAGAATATTTGCACTGGTTCTCTCCCTAAACACCTACATCTAACTTGCCTGCAGAATGGGTTCAGATTCCCTCTGTCCTTCTCATGCTTTGGGCCTGAACATCCTCAGCATCATTCAGACTGGTGAGCAGCTGGCATACATGGCCATGTACATCCTCAGTATCTATTGAGCCCTGGATCAGGAGCCAGCCTGTAATTCTGCGGGAGTAAACTCTAAGGCACTTTTATGAGTTGGGTATAATAAAAGATGTTTTGAATTTCAACTCATTTTAATGGCTATAATGGCCGCCAAGGATGGCCAGGCAGAATGGCAGGAATTAATTATATTATTTATATCGGTTCTTGATGTTTGGCATTCATGGACAAAATCCTGGCCCCATTGAAATTAATGGGCATTTTTCCAGATTTCAGGGCGGCCAGGATTTCACCCTAGATGTGTAGTTTATGCTTCTCTGTGTAAACATGAACAGTTCTTCCTTCACTGCAAAGCTTTCCATGCTATCCAAGTAGCTTCAGGAATGCCAACAAGTAGAGAACCAGCCCTTTGCAACTGACCTCCCTGTGCCTCTAGCTGATGTAACTGCTTTCAGTAAGCCAGTGGGAGAAGTTCTTGTTTTACTTTTTTCTTCCAAAAGTAGTTTTAATCCAATTTGAGAACATTAAATGAAGTGTTGACCTAGGTAGCTCGACTACAGAATAAAGTGTAGTTGTCATTAGAAGCATGTTTACAAGTTAACACAGCCTTCCTGCTGTTGCTACTTTTGCACCTGTTATTTCCCCCAGTTCCTTTCTGTTGCTAACTGAATATTCTAAGAATGGTTATAAAAAAAAAAAAAAGCAACAGTGTCATTTAATGAGATCTCATTTGTAAGTACCTGTATATTATCCATCTGACTTTTTTTTTCCTGAGGTCATGAATTTTTAGAATGTTTGTCTGTACAACACTCTGTTAGTGGATTTTGATTTTTAAGTAATCAGTATGAATGACATTTCATATGTGTAAATGTTGGTATTGTAGAGTTATCTTTGTATACAGTATGGTTTTAGGATAATTAAATAAAAGTGGGACACCTCTATCAAGAATGAAAGAGCCTCATTCTTTTGCCAGCATCCCACCCCGCAACAATACCTTAATTTACAAAATTAAGTTCTGCTCAGTTTGGGCTTGAGCTGGTGCCTACTGGAGTCAATGAGACTCTTTCCACTGATTCAATGGCCTTTAGAACTGACCCATATGTGGCAAATGTACTTTCCAGTGACCAAATTCTTAAGTTTTGCATATGCCTATGTAAGGGCCATAATCAATTTAAAAGGGACTGCAAGATGGTTAGCAGAAAAAGGTGCTATCATCTTCTGTTGAGCTTTATTTGTTCCAGGATACTGCCAGAGTTAAATGTAGGACAGAATGCACCAGAGCCACAGGCAGTGATATTTATGAGGCAGCTGCATGGCAATGTTATTTAGAATAGTTTTTTAAAGGACAGAGTTAAAATATCCCAACAACTGAAGTTGAATAGCAACATACTCACTACTGTTTGCCAATCTCAGGAAGAAGAAATAAACTTTTAAGATCGTGGTTAATACAACCTAGATCTTTTATTGTGAACTGAAGTACAGAGACTCTAAAACTAGCCTGATTTATGCTGAGCTGTTTTAGGAAGTCTGCATTATCCAAGTGGAGCATAAATCCTAGCTAAGATAGGAGACCCTCACATTGTACATTTGGTGTCAGAAATAGAAAAGAGCACATGGTAATGTAGTTAGGCTTTTTCAGTGGTTGTTTTCTTTAAAATCAATTTAAACAGAACAGCTGTGTATATAAAAATGCAAAGGTCACAGTGTAACTTCCATTGTTTTACTGCTTTTAAAGACATAGGCACTTGTAGGCAGACAAATTGTTTCTGGGACTGTAAATAGTCTGAGGGGTAACAGTTCAAGGCTTATTCTGGACAACATCACAGTTGTGAAAAGTTCTTCTCTCTAGTTTAACAGGCTGATATCTTTTGGGGGTGAGACTGTTCGTTTCTGCTGAAAGATTTCAGATAATGCTGACTTTTTACCAACTGAATATTTACTGCTTCAGATATTAAAAGAAGTTATGTCCTGGCACAGAGCAGTTCTATTGTGTCAAAATTTAAAAATAACTTTTAGCTTTGGATATAAGGAGTTCTTAGTGTGTGTAACTGGACACTCAGTGAATACTAATACAGTTATACCAATATCATGTACTAGTTTGGAATTCCCAGATGAGTTGTGACCCTTTTTATAGAGGTTTGTAAATGCTTCTTTTCAGTTCTGTTTTTTCTGAGGTTTATTTTAAATTAAGAAGTTAGTATTTTATCAATAATCAGATATGAAAATGTGCATTTTAAACAATGGGTTAGATCATCAGTTGGCATAAATTGGCTTTGCCCCATGGACTTCAATGGAGCCATGCCAGTTTATTATACCAGCTGAAGCTCTGGTCCTGTATTCAGGGCTCTGCTGATCAGAAAGATAAAGTACTCTTGTAAGAAGTTTCCAAGAATGGTTCCTCCTGCTTTCACCCTTTTCAGCAGAAATGTAACAACCTCACAGAACTGCTCCTTAGGTAATTCCATGGTTTTTGTTTGTTTGTGTGATAAGCCTAAAGAAGGGGAGACTTACTTTAATATCAGTCCTTTATTCCTTTCTTTAGAGACTGAGCTTGATTCAAAAGATACAAGAACTCACCTTAAACTGTCCAATTGTGGGCTAAACTAGTGGTGGCATGTCCCCTTAAGCAATAGGCACAGGAAGCACTGCTGCCATTTCCAGATTGTAAATCCTACACTTAACACACATGATTGATGCACAGACTTGGCTGGTTACATTTGTGCCCGCTCATAAAGCGGCATGCAAGATTCATTAGGACACAGGTGACGACAAAATATGGTTTTAGATGGTCAGTCTTCATAACATTGCAATGCCAAGGACAACTTCCCTCTTTTGCCCCAGTGCACGCTCCTGGCAACAGTGTCACATTGATGCCACTTTCCCTTTCACAGTGGAGCATATCTGTTGACCCAAAAATACTGCGCTTGAATAGGCAAGCAGCAAGACATGGGGGTTCACATGTGTCTGGAGAACTTCTTTAACAATTCATGTCAAAACATGTATAGTATGCCCACAAGCACTCTGAGAATGAATTTGTGTGATGGACATAGTCAGGGGACAATCTCAAGGAAAAAGTGAGTCGGAGAAAATGCACAACTTGTGCTTTGGGCTATCCTGAGAAACGAACTAACAGCTTAAGAACACACAACTAGGATCTGTTCTGTTCAAAACGCTTTTGTATCTGATGAAAGGCACTTGGACACAACTCTTACCTTTTTCAATGCCAAGATTGTCTAAATATACAAAGTAAAAGGTGGGATCAGTTATTTCTTAGTCTGTCAGAAAATGCATATTAGATGGGTATCTATATTGGGGAGATAAAATGGTATGGCACATCACTCACGACCCCATATTTCTATAATATCTCAGAATAGCAGGATAGTTCTGCTACAATGATCAGGTGGGAAATAGTTATCAATTTTTACATTTAAATCCTAATCACTGGGCTTCAGAGTCAGTACTCTTTTGTTTATAAAGGGTAAGTTCTCACCTTTCTCAGAGCTAATAATCCTGACTCTGATGTCATTTGCAAATACTGAGTAGGTCTAGCAAAGCCAATGGAGTCACCACAATGTGAAGCTGGTGAGAATGAGATCAGAATCAGGTCTTATTTGTACTTGCTGATTCACAGTTGTCACTGTATTGATTCACATTCTGAAAATTTTCTGTACAGTATGGAATTCACCTTTGTTTTTAAATGCATTTGGCCACCAGAGAAATGATGGTATCATGTATTGTCAGTCCAACCTTTGTACTGAAGTAGTTTTGTGATGATGGAAGATGTATTGTGACTGATGGCCTAGAAAAGTCTTGACTCCAATCAGGTATTTACAAACACAATAGATTGTTGTTAAAGGAATATAATCAACTAGTCACTGTTCTCTGAGTTGATGCTTACTATTTTGCTGTTCATCCACGAGTACCTCTTTATATATATCATTATGAGATAATAGGTATGTTACCCACAATATTCCATACAGTGAATCCAAAGACAGAAATCTGAGCCCTCTGAGCAAGAAAATGAAACAGCTGAGTTTCAGAATTAGGATTACCAGAGCCACAGAACTCCTTGACTTTGTTTAGTATTAGTATAGTTAGTCATTCCTTGAACATAACATAAGAACATAAGAATGGCCATACTGGGTCAGATCAAAGGTCCACCAGCCCAGTATCCTGTCTACCGACAGTGGCCAATGCCAACTGCCCCAGAGGGAGTGAACCTAACAGGTAATGATCAAGTGATCTCTCTCCTGCCATCCATCTGCACCCTCTGACAAACAGAGGCTAGGGACACCATTCCTTACCCATCCTGGCTAATAGCTATTAATGGACTTAACCTCCAAGAATTTATCCAGTTCTCTTTTAATCCCTGTTATAGTCTAGTCTTCATAACCTCCTCAGGCAAGGATTTTCACAGGTTGACTGTGCGCTGTGTGAAGAAGAACTTCCTTTTATTTGTTTTAAACCTGCTGCCCAATAATTTCATTTGGTGGCCCCTATTTCTTATATTATTGGAATAAGTAACTAACTTTTCCTGATTCCCTTTCTCCACACCACTCATGATTTTATATACCTCTATCATATCCCCCCCCTTAGTCTCCTCTTTTCTGAGATGAAAAGTCCTAGCCTCTTTAATCTCTTCTCGTATGGGACCTATTCCAAACCCCTAATCATTGTAGTTGCCCTTTTTTGAACCTTTTCTAATGCCAGTATATCTTTTTTGAGATGAGGAGACCACATCTGTGCACAGTATTCAAGATGTGGGCGTATCATGGATTAATATAAGGGCAATAAAATATTCTCCGTCTTATTCTCTATCCCTTTTTTAATGATTCCTAACATCCTGTTTGCTTGTTTGACTGCTGCTGCACACTGCGTGGAAGTCTTCAGAGAACTATCCACGATGACTCCAAGATCTTTCTCCTGATTACTTGTAGCTAAATTAGCCCCCATCATATTGTATGTATAGTTGAGATTATTGTTTTCCAACATGCACTACTTTACATTTATCCACATGAAATTTCATTTGCCATTTTGTTGCCCAATCACTTAGTTTTGTGAGATCTTTTTGATCTTCACAGTCTGCTTTGGTCTTAACTATCTTGAGCAGTTTAGTATCATCTGCAAACTTTGCCACCTCACTGTTTACCCTTTTCTCCAGATCATTTATGAATAAGTTGAATAGGATTGGTCCTAGGACTGACCTTTGGGGAACAGCACTTGAAACTACACTAAAACACATTGAATGTCCCAAATTACCACAGCATGTATCAGGCCAAAGCCTTTTTAACATGTAATTCATGGTGTTATGACTATAGGGCTACGTATTGTGTTTCTCTCCTCACTTGGTTATAGGAAGGAGTGATGGACTTAAAAGCTACGCCTTGAAATAGAATCCTAGCTGCAGGGTGGATCTGGTTTAAATCAAATGGATTTAAATCCATGATATAAATCACTAGTCAGGAAGACTCTATTTAATCATGGATTTCTACATAAAAGTGCATTCTTGTTGGTTGTTATAACCGTAATACATATTCTTCACAACTCAGAGATATATGTAGGTTTCATTTTTAGAAGGTACACACTATACATTTTTAAATTGATTTGTTTTGAAAAATTTTCAGATTAGTTTTACAGTTATATTAGAAAATGATTGATTGGTTATTTAATTTACCAAAGGTAATTGAAGCAGATATTTATAAAGTCACTGGGAGGTGAACTGTCTCCAATTCAACAGGTTAATCATTAATATTTGGAGGATTTTCTTCCCATGCTGTATTAGGAGGAGAACATCACCAGACAGACATTTAAATTGTTTTATTTAACTAAAACAATGTTATGTATTCTGGATTTTTTTCTTCAACAGCAAACATAATATTTTAACAAAACAAGCATATGGATTTTTGAATTTAAACATTCAAGTTTTTTAAAATTAGGTTTGTTTTTGTTAAAATTGTTTTTAACTAAAATAGTTAAATGAAATATCAAAAAACCAAAAATTAAATTGACTTTGTCAGCCAGGTCAACATGAGAACTTAAAATATTGGCTTCTGCAGCTAATTCAGTCATCTTCACCTTCATTTTCCTGTTTGTTCATAATCTGGAAAAGAAAAACAAGCTTTCCTGCTTTTTCAGGTCCCAAACGATTTCTCAATTTGGAATGAAATAGTCCAAAGGAAGAAAATATTCTTTCTACACTGGCAGAAGAAGCTACTGCTCTTAAAAGTGAGATTAGCACTTCAACAGTGTCTGAATCCAAGTGCTTAAGTGACTTCCACCAGTTCACTGGTGTGACTTTCTTTAAAACTATCAACCGCAAACCTATATTTCTTGAATGGTTCATCCTTAGCTCTGAAGTTTATTATAGTTGGCATTATGGCTCGATGATTGTTGGATGGCCATGTCATAGCCAACTTCTCTTCTCCAACAGTTAAGGTTTGACCCTGGTACTGAGTATTGAGAATATTTGCATGAAAATGAGCTGGAGATAGTGCTTGCCCCAATTGTTTTTTTTAATGCTTGTAATTTAACTCTGTCGTTGCATATTTCTCTTTTTAAGATCTCACTCAGTTCCTTCCAAATTTCAACAGCATCAGTAATAAAACAGCGATTCCCCTGCATTTTGTTCAAGGCTACAGAAATAGGCTTCAGGGTACTCGGCATGTGTTCAACATGTCTCTTAAGCCCAATGCTGAGAACTTTGGCTGTGACAGTGCCATCTGTTTTTTCACTGTTTTGTTCACAAACTTCCATCAGATTAGGCCAGTTCTTGATCTAGTGCTCAGAACAGTCCACCACTGAGTTCCATCGCACGTCTTGTGGGAGAGTTAGCTTGATTACTCCCACTTTTTTTTCAGAGGAGCTGCTGCAAAGTGGTTGTTATGGAAATATTTTGCAATTTCAATCACATTAGCCTATATTTCTGGAACACTGAAGTCTTTGGCTAGGAGATACATCAAATGAGCACTGCAACCGTATGTTGTTAGCTTGGGACTGTCTTCACTCTCTTCTAAATAATTTCTTCTCATCTTGGATACATTTGCAGCATCGTCTGTGACCAAAAATTTGATTTTTTTTTTCACGGTTTGTTATAGCTTTTACTGCTGCTACTTGTAAATATTCTGCTGTGTGTGCATTTCCTGATGTATCAATAGTTTCTGTAAGGAAGACATTCCACCTTCTGTTGTCGCACAAGTACATACAACAGGATCATCTTGGACATTGCTCTACCCATCAAGACTCAGGTTAACAATTTCACCGTCTAGACCTTTTGTACACTGCTCAATTTCTTTTTCATACACTTTATCCAGCAATTTGCCTGAGACATCTGCTCTGTATCCTGGTCTTCCTGACTGAACCATGTTAATGAAGTGTGGGTTCTCAGTCATACGGAAAGGAGAGTGTGTTGCGTAAATAATCCGGGCAACTTTTTCATCAATTACCTCTTTTTGTAATCTGCTGAATCTTATCACAGACTTATCTATGGTTTGTTTCTAGATGAAGGAGATTTTTTTTTTCTTTTTGCCACAGGTGATATACTGTGGCTATGTGACACATTATGTAACTGAAACACTATCATTGGCAGATAACTCTGAAACTACAGAAAATGATGGTGATCTTGAAGGTGGATAGTCTTCAGAATCCTGTATGTTGAGAATGAATTCTCCTAAACAAAATAAGTCAGTGCAGTTATTTAATTATTATTACCATGCTGCTCATTTAGTATTACTCATTGCATTCATTGACACTCAGTACTACTTTAAAGGTGAAATTGTAAAAGGAAGATCTGCCTATTTCAGCTATTTATTTTTTATCACAACTGCATCTAAAATGATAGTACCATAGAGTAACAATTATATTTTTTGCTCCAACATGAGAATTCAAGAATAGTCCAGAAGGAAAATAGGCAGTCCTGAAGAATGAAGTATGAAATAAAAAAGTTTACCAACCTGAAGATCTTGCATGTTCAGACATGTTCTTTTCATCATTTTCAATGCAGCTTCCTCCTGAGAAGGAACACTTCTCATGATGTTTCAGTCGGGCAACCAGGCCTTGCATTTAGTTGTTGCACTATTTGCATTTTGCAAGCGTGCCTGTCTTACCCACAGGTAGAGGAACTTCATTAAAATATTCCCAAACTGGGTCTCTTTTTACGGCCTGCTGCCAGTACAGGTTTTCCCCTTCTAGTGAGAGAATGGTATGGTAGATCTCAAATCAATGAAGGCTACACTCAGACATCAAGACTTCTGGAATATGCTGCTCAAACAGTTTCACTTTTGTTTCTACTGCCTGTCCCTCCCTTCTCACATTTATCTCCAGACTTCTTCTTGTCCAGATCTATTCCGCCCCCAACAATCTTGTATTCATTGAACTTTTTGAAACTTTGCATTTTTAGAGAGAGGTAAGGGATTGACTCCGTGTACTCAAATTTGCAGAGGGACAATAGGGTTGAGGTCTATTATTTCTCACCTCTATGTATTATATTTATATTCTATTATTATTTATTTTAAAACCATTTTTGATGTTAACAATTATGTTATTTCTGGAGACACAAATCCACAGTTTGAGAACTGCAAAACTAAGCATCTCTGATGATATCTTCTAGACTGAGCCCTGAGTCCCATTGGATGAGTCAAGGAAACAGCTACTTAGTTTGCATGCCCTCTCAGCGCAATGTAATTTACAATACACTATACATCATATGTTGTGTGCCGGTCTGATGAGCAATAATTACTTCTCTCAGAATTTACTCACAATTGAGGGAATATGAGAATTCAGTAAGTGGAGGCCTAGCCAATGGCAGCAAAGCACTACCTGTACTAGCCATGTTGCCATAGCTAGGATGCAGCTCAGGAGAAAACTGAGGACTCCATCTGGATCTGTAGACTGTGCAAATATTTCCAGCAGGCTCCAGCTTACAAGAGAAATTGTTGGCTCTACTGCCTTCTCTGCTTCTAGTCCTAAGACTGTTATCAGTCTTCTTTTCTCAAGACTAAACCTACCCAGTTTTTAACCTTTCTTCATAGGTCAGGTTTTCTAAACTTGTGTGTGTGCACGCGTGTGTGTGTGTGTGCTCTCCTCTGGACTTTCCATTTTATTCACGTTTCCTAATGTGTGGTACCCAGAACTGGACACAGTACTCCTGCTGAGGTCTTGCTAGTGCCAAGGAGAGCAGGACAATTACCTCTTGTGCCTTACATACAACACTCCTGTCAATACACCCCAAAATGATATTAGGCATTTTTTGCAACAGTATCATATTGTTGACTCTAATTCAGTGGGAAGAATTACCACACAGTCCTTGTAAAATGAGTTGGCACAATTCCATTAGAGCTCTAAGATGAGACATTCAAATAGTATTTTCTCCTAAAAATGTGTGTGTTGTAGAGTAAACATGATCGCTGAATTATTGAAAGGGAGCAGAGATGTCAATGTCAGCCTACATATCCAAACAATCTCTAGGAAAATAGTGACCCTGAAAATTTGCTGCTCTGTTGATTGCTGTTATTTAACATAAGACATGTTCCCTTCAGGGAAATTTCAAGGCAGTATTTATTTTAAACATTAATGGAAAAAATAGGTTTTGTGATTGATTTTATTTTTGCTAGAAGGGTGAAATATTACATGAATGGTACATTGAACGTGATCCAAGTCCCACTGAAGTCAACTTTCCATTGACTTCGGTAGAGCTAGCTCAGGCCCTAATTACAAAAATCTATGAATCTCAAAAGTGCACAGTGAAACCATAATGGAAATTCAGTTTTTGTTTTAATTGACAACAGTGAAATTAACTTTGCTCTGTTTAGACTTAAAAAATGGTCTATGTTTTTACAAAACAAAACAGTAATACGTTTCACTATGCATTCAACCAGAAAAAACAGAAATGGGGAATGCTGCATATGTTCAACATGGTTAGATTAATGGACACTTTTTTACAACCTTAACCTGATCAGGTACTAACCAGGTAGCCTCTATAATACTCAATTAGGCAAACAGTGGACCAAATTTTCACCTGTACAAGCAATTTCCATAGAAAATTGAGAACTTGCAGAGTTTCTTTGTAGTCTTTGACTGGGGTGGGGTGGGGTGGGGTGGGGGGACGACAACAGAAGAATAGGGAATGTGTCTCTGGGTCTTCTGGGTTCTACTAGGCAGGGGCTCTTTACTGCTTCCCAACTGTGCTGGCTTCCTGTTGCCTCTGTACATCCTGCTCTTGCAACCTTTTCTGGGGACAACAGAGATTCCACACTGAAGCTGGCACTTCCCCAGTCAGGATCTGCGGGCTCAGAGTGTTTGGACCGATGATACTGCACTTGCAACATTATACTTTCAGTTTTGTATGTAACAAAGTTAAAACATTTTATGCAACCATTAAAACAGCTGACCTCTGGGACAGCCCACAACATTTTGACACCTCAGGCGGGGAGCTCAGATGACTCCCCCATGCCCCCTCACTTGGGCCAAAACTTTGAAAGGTCTCAATTCTGCCTTCTTCCTGTTCCACTCCTCTCATGGTACTGCTCTATTACCTACCCCAGTAAAGGAGAAATAACTTTAAAATGCTTTGTTCAAAAATTTTAAGTAACACTTACATTTGCTGTTCAGGCGTTTGAAAGTTAACTTTCCTTGTCTGCATTGTAAACACTGGCATTTTTGTCTGTTTGAATAATCAAAGTGGTGCTTTCCGTGCCTTCTTGGTTGCAGAGATTTGAACTGCTTCCTGAAAGTCCACAGTCTGAGCCAGCTAATGCTCTATTGAGATGGTTGCAAGGCCGACCAGCCTCTCCTGTGTCATTGTGGAGTGTAGATGTGTTTTTATTAACTTCAGCTTGGAGAAGCTGCAACTGTTACAGGAAGTGTTAGAAGTATGCGCAGAGCAACAAAAGCATTTGGAAAGAGGGTGGTCATCTTATTTGTGCACAGATATTCCAGAACAGCCTTTGGAGTTGATCCAACTGAAATGTATCTTGAAAGGGCTTTCAGTTCATCACCTAAATCACTCGCATCAATATCGCGCATGTCATGTGTCAACGCTGTCTCTAGTGCCCTGCATTGCTGGTGTTAGGTCTTCTTCAGGTGTAGTGAGGCGTTTTGGAATATCATAGAACATCCCCAATATACTGCTGTGTTCCTTGAGCTGCATGAAACGTTCTTCAGCTGGCTGTATTGCACAAACTAGCACCTGCTTAAAGAATTCAACTTTGAATTGTTGTTTGGAGACTCTCATGGGATTATCCCATGCCTCATAATCAAAATGTCTTCTTCGGTGACACTTGTATTCTTGAATGGGTGGAAAAATAGCTTCAGTGTGAAGTTCCTCTGCCAACTTCTGTGCACTCTTCAGAACGTTTTGAAATCCCTCATCTGACCGGTAAGACTGTAGGTATGACTTTGCTTTGTCCAGTTGTTCCATTGCTGCAGATGTATCAAGGTCAACACCTTGGAGTCTCTTGCTTACAACATTTATTTCAAACAGTATGTCATGCCACAACACTAAGCCACACAGCAATGTGAAGTTATGTATGTTTCTGGTGATTCCATTTCCCTCTGCCACTGTTCTCCCACAAACAGTTCCTGTCATAGCATTATCCTCCATAATGGCAACTGTGGCATCATCTATCTTCCCAATTTGGTGTTGGATAGGCTTTATGGCCTCCACTCTACTTTCCCATCGTGTGGCACTCGGTGGTTTCAGTGTCAGAGAGGATGTTCCCAGATGTTGCTTCAAAATTTGCCATCAATGAGTTGATGCCGAGAAAAATACATAGATGCTTTGAACTATATTAAAAAATTTAGCAGCCTTACTAGAAACTGATGCTGCATCACTGACTACCAAGTTCAATGAATGAGAACTGCATGGGACAAAAAAAGATCGAGGGTTTAGCTCTCGGATCCATGTCTGCACTCCTCTGTTCTTTCCTCTCATGTCAGCACCATTATCGTAGCCCTGACATCTCATGTCAGCTATCTCAATTCCCATATCTTCCAGCTTTTTAAGAAGCACATTTGTCATACCAGCTCCTGTAGTATCATCAATGTCAATACATTCTAGAAAATGCTCTCCTGACAGTCACCATTGCAGGACATTTTCACTAGGTTCTGTTGTTACAAAACGCACCATTAAAGTAATTTGTTCCGTATGGCTGATGTCAGGTGTGCAGTCCAGAATAACAGAGTAATATCTTGCTGACTTCAAATCTGCCACAGTCTTCTGTTTGACTTTTGTTGCCAGTAATTGTATGATCTCATGTGGAATTGTTTTTCCAAGGTAGTGGTGTGTGTCCATTTCTTCGGTGGTGGCTCTTCTTGGATGCTCCTGGAATACAGCATCAAGCTCAGCGATCAGCTCCACAATTTTAAGGAAGTTTCCATTGTTTGGCAGATACAACTGATCTGAAGTGCCATGCTGTCAAGGTTCCTTCCCCACTCTGAAGTCTAGGGTACAGATGTGGGGACCTGCATGAAAGACCCCCTAAGCTTATTCTTACCAACTTAGGTTAAAAACTTCCCCAAGGTACAAACTTTGCCTTTTTCCTTGAACCCTATGCTGCCACCACCAAGTGTGTTAAACAAAGAACAGGGAAAGAGACCACTTGGAGATGTCTTCCCCCAAAATATCCCCTCAAGCCCTATACCCCCTTTTCTGGGGAAGGCTTGATAAGAGTATCCTCACCAATTGGTACAGGTGGTCTGTCAGGTGAACACAGACCCAAACCCTTGGATCTTAAGAACAATGAAAAACCACTCAGATTGTTAAAAGAAGAATTTTATTTAAAGAAAAGGTAAAAGAATCACCTCTGTAAAATCAGGATGGTAAATACTTTACAGGGTAATCGGATTCAAAACATAGAGAATCCCTCTAGGTAAAACCTTAAGTTACAAAAAGACACAAACAGGAATACACATTCCCTCCAGCACAGCGAATTTTACAAGCCAAAAAACAAAAGAAAATCTAACGCATTTTCTAACTAGGTTACTTACTAACTTTACAGGAGTTGGAAGGCTTGCATCCTTGATCTGTTCCCGGCAAAGGTATCACACAGACAGACAAAACCCTTTGTTCCCTGCTCCAGATTTGAAAGTATCTTGTCCCTTTATTGATCATTTTGGGTCAGGTGCCAGTGAGGTTACCTTATCTTCTTAACCCTTTACAGGTGAAAGGATTTTGCCTCTGGCCAGGAAGGATTTTATAGCACTGTATACAGAAAGGTGGTTACCCTTCCCTTTATATTTCTGACACACGCAGTGCTAGGTGTTGGGTAGCAAGCATTCTCACAATGGCAATGAGCCTTTTCAGAACACTTTGCCAGTAAAGAGACTCTGATGCAATCTTTTGATGCTGATCATCTATGGTGGCCTTTAACCTTAGTCTCATCTCAAGCTCTTTCTGCCTATGGAATGCTCTCTGGTGATTTGCTGCCTTCTCATGGCATGCCAGATTTCTAGCCTTTGTTCCTGTAGAACCCAATGTGGCTGGAACATTAGTCTGGAAGAGTTTGCAAGAAAAACAGTTTGCAGCATTCTGGGTTTTTGAGTACATAAGCCATGGCCTCTCCACTTTGTTACCATTGGGGATTTCACGCCAGTAATGTGTTGGATGGAAACTTCTATTTTCATTGTCTTTGGGGAACATGAAGTTTTTCACTTGCTGTGGCCCATGCAGTACAAGGAAGTCCCTAAGGCTACTGCTCAAGTGGGTCCACAGTCCTGGATCGTCTAGACTTAAGGAGCTAAACTCAGCAGCGGTTTCTTGTGCCTCCACCACACTCTTCTCTGAGCTACACTTTTCTTCAGGAATCTGCATGGTTACAGCCATTTGAGATGGAGATATGAATGCTGCAGTAGGTGCCAGGTCACCTGCACTCTGGCTAACTGGACGATCAGGCATCTGCTAACCACTCACATCCTCGCTGGGGCCGGAAGGCTCACCGTGAACATTTGTGTCCATGTATCTCAGGAGATCTCCTTCCTGCTTAGATAGAAAAGCTTCCTTTGCTTGCTTTGTTTTTCTGAATGCTGTCCCATGTTTTCTTCTTTCACTCATGACTGCTGTTCTGTGCCAGCTATAGTGGCTCTCAACACTAAATTGAAGGGGACAAATAAGCAGGCTGGTAGCAGGGCCTGAGTGAGGGAAGCTATCTGTGTCTTAAGGGCCTAACTGGCTCCTAGTACTTCAGTTGACTGCCAGTTCCCTTCAAGTGGGTTCAGGGAAGCAGCAGGAAACAGGAAGCTCCCTGAGAAGCTGGTGTTAATCAGTCCAGGCTCCTGGGGGTGCTAGAAAGGTACATAAGAGGCTCCTCCTCCTCTCTCTCCCTGCAGCTCCTGCTGCTTTCTGTTATTCCCTCTCACCTTTTCGCCTGCCTGCCTGTTATGTCTCTTGTGCCATCCTTCCTTCACCACAGCACTCCACCATCTCTATGCATCTAGAGCAGAGAGAATACAGATGCACCAGCTGCGGACACAATTTTCTACACTCTGGGTCCTAGTGATGCTCCTCAAACCCCCCCTGCCCTCTCCCCCCCAGTCTGGCACCTGAGGCGGCCGCCTCAGTTCACCTCACAGTAAGGCCAGCCCTGGCTGACCTGTACTGTCACTTCTCTTTTGCCACTGAATGTGAATGCATTTAACACCATTAACTTCAGTCCAGCAGCAACAACAACAAAATTGTGTTGGCATTACATTAGTTTAAAATGAAGACGTATTTATACATGAAGCTCAAATTAAGCTGTTACTGAGATTATGTTGTCAGTATTGTCTATGAACTGACAGATGAATTTAGTAAATCTATATATAACTGAGTAATGTCTTCATGAGTCACTGGGAATTGCAGGCACATATTCAAAGGCCCAATTTGGCTCTTTTACACATACATCTGCATGTTTAGGGTGGGATTTAAACCAATGCTGAGTCCTGCTGCGAATCCGACCCTAACTGCTCATGGAAGGTTCAGGCTGACGGCACTGAAAATGAATTTTCTCTATGCATAGAACAAGTTTGAAACGGCTATAGGGCCAAGTTTCCCAAATTATCTTACCATAGGTATTGGCAGGAATAGAGGAGAACTGTCCATTCTGCCTTTGACTTCTGCATTCAGATTGGTCTCCAATAAATGTCAGTTATATTTGGGGTTTTAAAATGTTGACACTTTTATCCTTGGAACTGTACAGAGACAACCAACTCGTTTCACATAAGCTACCAAACAGACTGATGTTTGCTGTGATTCTGAGACAGATTAATACCAGTAACCTGTAAATTAAAGGTTCTATAGCAAATTAGCATATCCCTAGGATACCCTGGTCCCCAAACTTGCATTTTTAAAGAGCTAGGAAACATGCTTGCATTTTGTGAATGAAGTCACAAGATTGGATAATAGAGGTATATTGTATTAAGTGTATTTCTGTTCCCCATACCTGCCCTTTCTTTGGTAATGACAAACTGTTGTGTTTTAAACCTCCGAAGAATATTAAATTTTGTTTGGATGGGATAAAATTGCTGAAGAAATGTTTTATTTGCATAGCATATAACTTGAGCGCAATATTCGTTGTTGTTCATGAGTGATAATATTCACTGAAAAGATAGGAATGCTAATTTTAAAAAAATACATAATTGATTTTCCCTGGTTAATGTTTCCTTTCCCTGCCAAATTCCAAAATTAGACCTTGTTTTGAGGTTTTAAAACAACAAGCCTTGTGTGCTTTCAACAAAACCCTGCAAGCTGTACTTGCTTAACTGGAGACTCAGGACAGGTGAACTAGGAAACCCACAGGGCTTTTGTTCAAATGCTCCTTGTAATTCAGGTAGGCAGAGAGGAAGATCATTTGAGTATGTTTCCGAGGCCCCTCAAGATTACAGAATAAAATTTGGTTTGATAATATAAAAAGAAGAATTAAATTGGATTTAAATACTGAAAATGCAGGTTGATATAGACAAACCAACGTCTCAGTCCTGTAGGAACTCATAAAGGCATCGTGGGTCATTGATATCAGAGAAGCTATGCCCAGTATTGAGCACTACTCCTAGTAGTAAGTGCCTGCATGATATGGGCCCCATGAAACCATCAAATTTGTAGCTTGTATCCAGGTTGAGGGCCATATTTTCATTTCTGTAAGTAAGAAAACTAGATGGGAGGCTGTGATGATTAGAATAGTCACCCCAACAAGACAAAAGGAATGATGTGGAGAAATTTCCCAGCACCCTATCCCTCCTTGCCCTCCCTAGTCAGTCTAATATCCTTGATTCTTCATTGATTGTGTTAAATGAAACCAGGCATTATGGCATGTTGCACAGCTCCATAGGCCATTACCACCACTGCTTGAAACGCTTGGGGTTTGCCTGATGGTCAAGGTAAGTTTTTGGCACACAAAAAGAGCCCAAACAAATATTTCCTAGCTATTATTTGTATTCAATATGTTGCACACAGATGGTGTATATATTCAACAATGTGCAGATGGAGCTTCATGAAATATTACAAATTTGTGCAAATAGACTATGTATAATGTATAACATGCAGTAGTATGAAACCAAATGTATTTAAGATATGTACACTCTGCTTTTATGAGGTAATATATGTGCATATATTGCATCTATCTGTTTTCATCTGATAATATGAAAGTACATGAGTATTAATATAGACCTGGGGTGGCCAAAGCCCCGCTCACGAGCTGCATGTGGCTCTTTTATAATTAAAGTGAAGCTCCTCATGCCCCCTCCTGTTCTCCATATACCAGGCTGAGGAGGGGGAGCAGCCCGGGGCTCCTGCCGGAGACAACTGGTGCCTTCTCAGAGAAGGTGACACAATTTAAAGGTTCGTCCCCTCCCCTCAACAGCTTGAGTCATGCCCCCCCAGGTATGCCCGCCCTTTCACCCTCAGTGGCCCCTCCCTGCAGCTTCTGGGTGTTAGTTCCACCTGGAGAGGCAGCAGCAAAAGCAGCGGCTCTCCCTGCAGCTCCCAGCTGTTTGCCACTGTCTTTCCCCGACAGCCGACAGCCGCAGCTCCCAGCTTGCTGGCTCCAGCAGCTGCCTTGCAGGGAGGGAGTGCAACGGCACCATGTGACTGAGCAGGGCCAGCAAACCCTGGCAAAAATCTGGGGGGGCATGTGACTCCCCCCATGCATCGCCTCTGGCTTCTGCCCAGTGGGGAGGGGGGTCTCAGGGCTTCAGTTCTGCAGGGCATGCCTGCCAGGGTATGGGGCTTCAGCAGGAGTGGGGCCGATGCCCTGAGACCTCCCCACTCTTCAGGGCAGGAGCCCCGGCGGGCACACCCGGCTCTTAAGCGTCTCAAAGTTGTATTATGTGGCTTGGAGGCTCAGTCAGTTTGGCTACCCCTGATATAGTCAAAGAATTAATTTGATATAGAAACCTGAAGAAAAGTTAATTATGTATAGATAGATTCGTTGTCAACACTTGTGATTTTTATTGCATGTGTCGTGATATTTTTTGTTTTTTTTTTCTTAAAGCTTCTGCTTCTGGAATCATTTTATTTTGTGAGAATTTAAGCTTTCATTATTTGGGGCTGTGGGGAGGAAAGGAGGAGAAGGAATTTTCTAGTCTCATAGTCTCAGATTAAATTATGAAAATATGAATTCTAAATGTTATAAATCCAAAGGCAAATAAAGAGAATCCAACACTTAGGCTTAAAAATAATGAGATTTTTAAAAATATTTCATGATTATTTGGGGGTCTGACTCATAATTTTTGAAAACTATGGGTTGGCAATTTTCTTAACACAAAATTGTGGTTACCTTTTGTTGTTTGAGGTTTACTTCCTGCACGGAACAAGTGGAACATTTTAGTATACTTTTTAGCAAGCATAGAAAAGTGTGTGTGTTTGTGCTAGTAATGGAAAGCCATCAAGTGGCTCCCAAATCTTTCCCTGAGGCAGGAGAATTCTAGAAATGTTACTCTGATGGTTATGTATGTCTGGATATATGAGTTATCATTTTGTGTGTTGCCAGCGTCTGATTTGTTTGTGAGTCTTCTGATGTTATACATTTTTTTTCCCCTTAAAGTCCTAATTGATTATTTGAGAATCTGTTACATTTTTTAAAAAATAGGTTTTTGGCCTCCATAGTTGAAAATGCAACTCAGGTGAACGGTAAAGGCTCAGAAGCCAGAAGGCATATAAAAGGAACCTACCATTTATTTTTAAAATAATTTTTAACCCAATCTCATGATTTTTCAGGCTTGATTTTTTTTTTTTTTTTTTTTTTTTGTGAATACTTGGGGTTGGACATACTGTGGTATTTGTGATGAATGATATTTGCTTATGAGGTGACTTTAAGGAGAAACTGCAACTATTCTGTACAGAGAGACTCCCAAAGGTTGAAGAGCACAAAGAAGCCCAAACATGCTCTGTGTGGTGCCTAGGCAATCCTCCCATTGCAGTTATTGAAATTGGACTTGGAAACTAGCTAGTGAGAAAAATGCGTGACTTAGAAGATCAAAGGACAGAGCACTTTGTTAAGATGTCAAGAGAAGCAGCCCAGGATCTAAAGGAACAACTGTGGACTTATTGGAGAGAAGATGACTTTTCATTCTAGCCCACACTCTTTCTAATTGTCCTAGTTTCTTCTGAAAACCAAGTGTGGCCTTTGGCAGACTATGTCCAAATGTGTGGGAGCTCAGAGGCATTAGTGAGCGAGCAAACAAAACTGAAGGTCTACCAAGTCATTGTGTTGCCAACTTTGATGTGTTCATGTGAAACCTAGAGGGTGCCATGTCATGAAGCTGCATCACTTTCACATGGGCTGCCTGAGGAAATGGCTGAGGATAAGATGGCAAGACAGGGTTCCAGATACTGAGATTTTCATATGGGCAGGTATTCTAAGCATCCATACTCTGATGAAATCACAGATGGAGATGGGCTGGACTGGGCTGGGCAGGCCATGCCAGCAGCACGTCAGATGAGTGACTGCCAAAGAAGATCTTTTAAGGTGAGCTAAAGGAGGGAAAGCACTCTCAGGGAGGCCAGAAGAAACATTTCAAAGACTCCCTCAAGATATGCTTGAGGTATTTCAACATTGACCCAGAGTTTTGGGAAGATCTCACGCCTAATCATTCCACTTGATGAAGTCTCAGCCACACTGGAGCTACAGTCTATGAGCAGAGGAGAACTGCCGAGGCAGAGCAGAAGCACCAGAGGCATAAATTTCACAACAGCAGAGTATTCTCTGTTTATCAAGTAACCCATAGCAACATCTCTCGTTCAGTGTGCCACAGACAGTTCAAAGCTCAAGGTGACCTGATCAGCCACTCATCTTTTCAAAGAAACCAAAGCAATCAGTCATCTTTGAACTCGAAGGACAAACAACAGAGTTTCTTCTGAACACAGCCATGCTAGTCTGCTTTCTTTTTTCAGATCAATAACAGTATGTTGTTCAAATATTTAAATGCAGCCAAAATATGCAGTTGATTGTTACCTGTAGGGAAGAAGTGGTGTTATGCATCCTGGGAAATCTTCACTCTCAAAAGAGGAAGAGCAAAGGTGAAAAAAGTACCACTACACCAAGCCCTGGTCTACACTAGGAGTTGAGGTCGAATTTAGCAGTGTTAAATTGATTTAACTTTGCACCTGTCCACATGACGAAGCCCTTTTTTCCGACTTAAAGGGCTCTTAAAATCGATTTCTTTATTCCACCCCCGACAAGGGGATTAGCGCTGAATTTGGCCTTGCCGCGTCGAATTTGGGGTACTGTGGACGTAATTAGATGGTATTGGCCTTCGGGAGCTATCCCAGAATACTCCATTGTGACTGCTCTGGACAGCACTCTCAACTCAGATGCACTGGCCAGGTAGACAGTAAAAGGCCCGCGAACTTTTGAATTTCAATTTCCTGTTTGGCCAGCGTGGCAAGCTGCAGGTGACCATGCAGAGCTCATCAGCAGAGGTGACCATGATGGGAGTCCTAGAATTGCAAAAGAGCTCCCAGCATGGACTGAACGGGAGGTACGGGATCTGATTGCTGTATGGGGAGAGGAATCCGTGCTATCAGAACTCTGTTCCAGTTTTCGAAATGCCAAAACCTTTGTCAAAATCTCCCAGGGCATGAAGGACAGAGGCTGTAACAGGGACCCGAAGCAGTGCCACGTGAAACTTAAGGAGCTGAGGCAAGCCTACCAGCAAACCAGAGGGGCGAATGGCCGCTCCGGGTCAGAGCCCCAAACATGCCGCTTCTATGATGAGCTGCATGCCATTTTAGGGGGTTCAGCCACCATACCCCAGCCATGTTTGACTCCTTCAATGAAGATGGAGGCAACATGGAAGCAGGTTTTGGGGACAAAGAAGAAGATAGCTCACAGCAAGCAAGCGGAGAAACTGGTTTTCCCGACTGCCAGGAACTGTTTCTCACCCTGGACCTGGAGCCAGTACCCCCCAAACCCACCCAAGGGTGCCTTCCGGATCCACCAGGCGGAGAAGGGACCTCTGGTGAGTGTACCTTTTAAAATAGTATACATGGTTTAAAAGCAAGCATGTGAAAGGATTAATTTGCCCTGGCATTCGTGGCTCTCCTGGATGTACTCCCAAAGCCTTTTCAAAATGTTTCTGGGGAGGGCAGCCTTATTGCGTCCTCCATGGTAGGACACTTTACCACTCCAGGCCAGTAACACGTACACGGGAATCATTGTACAACAAAGCATTGCAGTGTATGTTTGCTGGCATTCAAACAACGTCTGTTCTTTATCTCTCTGTGTTATCCTCAGGAGAGTGAGATATCATTCATGGTCTCCTGGTTGAAATAGGGTGCTTTTCTTCAGGGGACATTCAGAGGAGCCCATTCCTACTGAGCTGTTTGCCTGCGGCTGAACAGAAATGTTCCCCGCTGTTAGCCACGGGGAGGGTTGAGGGGGTAGCCACGTGGTGGGGGGAGGCAAAATGCGACCTTGTAACGAAAGCACCTGTGCTATGTATGTAATGTTAACAGCAAGGTTTACCCTGAAAGAGTGTAGCCACTGTTTTATAAAATGTGTCTTTTTAAATACCGCTGTCCCTTTTTTTTTTCTCCACCAGCTGCATGTGTTTCAATGATCACAGGATCTTCTCCTTCCCAGAGGCTAGTGAAGATTAGAAAGAAAATGTTCTCTGAGCTCATGCTGTCCTCCCACACTGACAGAGCACAGACGAATGTATGGAGGCAAATAATGTCAGAGTGCAGGAAAGCACAAAATGACCGGGAGAAGAGGTGGCGGGCTGAAGAGAGCAAGTGGCGGGCTGAAGAGAGGGCTGAAGCTCAAATGTGGCGGCAGCGTGATGAGAGGAGGCAGGATTCAATGCTGAGGCTGCTGGAGGATCAAACCAATATGCTCCAGTGTATGGTTGAGCTGCAGCAAAGACAGCTGGAGCACAGACTGCCACTACAGCCCCTGTGTAACCAACCGCCCTCCTCCCCGAGTTCCATAGCCTCCACACCCAGACGCCCAAGAACGCGGTGGGGGGGCCACCGGCCAACCAGCCACTCCGCCACAAAGGATTGCCCCCCAAAAAAGAAGGCTGGCATTCAATAAATTTTGAAGTTGTAAACTTTTAAAGTGCTGTGTGGCATTTTCCTTCCCTCCTCCACCACCCCTCCTGGGCTACCTTGGTAGTCATCCCCCTATTTGTGTGATGAATGAATAAAGAATGCATGAATGTGAAGCAACAATTATTTTATTGCCTCTGCAATCAGTGATTAAAGGGAGGAGAGAAGGGTGGTTAGCTTACAGGGAAGTAGAGTGAACCAAGGGGCGGGGGGTTTCATCAAGGAGAAAAAAACAGAACTTTCACACCATAGCCTGGCCAGTCATGGTTTTCAAAGCTTCTCTGATGCACACCACGCCCTCATATGCTCTTCTAACCACCCTGGTGTCCGGCTGCACGTAACCAGAAGCCAGCCAATTTGCCTCAACCTCCCACCCCGCCATAAACGTCTCCCCCTTACTCTCACAGATATTTTGGAGCGCATAGCAAGCAGTAATAACAGTGGGAATATTGGTTTCACTGAGGCCTAACCGAGTCAGTAAACTGCGCCAGCGCGCCTTTAAATGTCCAAATGCACATTCTACCACCATTCTGCACTTGCTCAGCCTGTAGTTGAACAGCTTGTGACTACTGTCCAGGCTGCCTGTGTATGGCTTCATGAGCCATGGCATTAAGGGGTAGGCTGGGTCCCCAAGGATAAGTATAGGCATTTCAGCATCCCCAGTGGTTATTTTCTGGTCTGGGAATAAAGTCCCTTCCTGCAGCTTTTGAAACAGACCAGAGTTCCTGAAGATGCAAGCGTCATGTACCTTTCCCGGCCATCCCATGTTGATGTTGGTGAAACGTCTCTTGTGATCTACCAGTGCTTGCAGCACCATTGAAAAGTACCCCTTGCGGTTTATGTACTCGGCGGCTTGGTGCTCCGGTGCCAAGATAGGGATATGGGTTCCGTCTATGGCCCCACCACAGTTAGGGAATCCCATTGCAGCAAAGCCATCCACTATGACCTGCACATTTCCCAGGGTCACTACCCTTGATATCAGCAGATCTTTGATTGCGTAGGCTACTTGCATCACAGCAGCCCCAACAGTAGATTTTCCCACTCCAAATTGATTCCCGACTGACCGGTAGCTGTCTGGCGTTGCAAGCTTCCACAGGGCTATTGCCACTCGCTTCTCAACTGTGAGGGCTGCTCTCATCTTGGTATTCATGCGCTTCAGGGCAGGGGAAAGCAAGTCACAAAGTTCCATGAAAGTGCCCTTACGCATGCGAAAGTTTCGCAGCCACTGGGAATTGTCCCAGACCCGCAACACTATGCGGTCCCACCAGTCTGTGCTTGTTTCCCAGGCCCAGAATTGGCATTCCACCGCATGAACCTGCCCCATTAGCACCATGATGATCACATTGCCGGGGCCGTGCTTTGAGAGAAGTCTGTGTCCATGTCCTCATCACTGTCATCACTGTGCTGATGTCGCCTACTTGCCCGGTTTCGCTTTGCCAGGTTCTGGTGCTGCATATACTGCTGGATAATGCGCGTGGTGTTTAATGTGCTCCTAATTGCCAAAATGATCTGAGCGGGCTCCATGCTTGCCGTGGTATTGCGTCTGCACAGAAAAAAGGCACAGAATGATTGTCTGCTGTTGCTCTGATGGAGGGAAGGGCGACTGACGACATAGCTTACAGGGAATTAAAATCAACAAAGAGGGTGGCTTTACATCAAGGAGAAACAAAAACAACTGTCACACATAATGGCCCCCTCAAGGATTGAACTCAAAACCCTGGGTTTAGCAGGCCAATGCTGAACCCAATAAGCTATCCCTCCCTCTGGTATTTCAGGCAGGACTGAATCTCCATTAAAGTTTTCAAGGTGCCCCTGACAGACCTCACCAAAACGATTGTCGACCGTTGATTTCACGGAGGGAGGGGGGAGCAAATGAGTACAAAACAAATCTGATCTATTTCTTGTTTTGATCCACTCCATCTGTCTTTTACATCTTTGGCTGGCAGCAGACGGTGCAGTTGGACTGCAAGCCATTCAGATCTCCTGGCTGCTTGGCAGAAGATGGTGCAGTAGGACTGCTAACCATCCTCATCTCCTGCCTGCTTACCATAAGATGGTACAATAGGACTGCCTGCAGGACTAAAGAGAATGACCTGGTTGAGTCACTCCTAATTTAGTCCCTGCGCCCATGTCTGCCCAGGTGCTCCTGACCTACCTTACCGAGGCGGCCAGGAGCACCTCGGACATGATGACGATGGTTTTCAGGCCTATTGCACCGTCTGCAGCCACAAGGCAATGGGTTGCTGCTGCTGCGTAGCAATGCAGTACCATGTCTGCCAGCACCCAGGAGACGTACGGTGACAGTGAGCTGAGTGGGCTCCATGCTTGCTGTGGTATGGCGTCTGCACAGGTAACTCAGGAAAAAAGGCGCAAAACGATTGTCTGCCGTTCCTTTCATGGGGAGAGGGAGGACCTGACGACATGTACCCGGAACCAACCGCGACAATGTTTTTGCCCCATCAGGCATTGGGATCTCAACCCAGAATTCCAACGGGCGGCGGCAACTGCGGGAACTGTGGGATAGCTACCCACAGTGCAATGCTCCAGAAGTCAAAACTAGCCTCGGTACTGTGGAAGCACTCTGCCAAGTTAATGCACTTAGAGCATTTTGTGTGGGGACACACAGAATCGACTATATAAAAACGATTTCTAAAAAACTGACTTCTATAAATTTGATCTAATTTCGTAGTGTAGACATACCCCAAGAGACATAAAAATGGAGTTCACAAGGTGTGTGTGTGTGTGTGTGTGTGTGTTGGGGGAAGTTCATGATCCTTATCCTAAGAACTGCCAGGGACAGCAGATAGGCATCAATGGTGGCATAAAATAAACTCTCAGCCCTTAGGGGTTCCAAACATAGTCACCGCCTGTTACACTTGCACATAGTTTAATTTGAGTTTGGTATTATCTTAGACTCTGTGAGGTCCCATGTCAGCTATCACAGTTACCATGTTTAACTTGTCTCTGAGCTAAAGCATGTTTTTAAACATGTTTACAAGATGATTTGGTTCTGTCCATTCTGGCTGACCAAATCACATGATATCTTGTGTCAGCCACGGCTGTCTTTAAACCATTCTAAAGGAAGATTGTCAAATAGAATTGCTTTGATGGTGAAAAAAGGCTATGTTAAAGGAATGGCTGTGTTTGGGAAAAGTTTTCAGGGAAGGAATGTATGGAGGGGAGTAGAGACTAAAAACATTTTAAAAAGCCATTCTTCCAACCTTTTTTGCAGGGCGGGGGAGAAGGGGAGAGGAAACACTTCTTTTTTTTTTTTTGTACATTCTTGTTGTCTTCAAGTTTACTAAATACGCCACACTTCTTGTAAAGGTCTTGCTCATCACAGCATGTACTCTAGCTTCTTCCTTATTGCTCATTTACGTACAGTATGTGGCATATAGAAGTTAAGGTAGGCTCTCTAATGTATGGTAAATATGAAAAAAATAGGTATAAGCATTACTCATGAAAAATAATTAAAATTTGTCCAGAATTGTACTAATTCACTTCTAGGAAGCTACATAATTAAAACTGTGTGCTCTTTGAACTCCAATTCAAAGTCGGTATTACTTGGGACATTTAAAACTAGGCTAGACAAAGCAATAGAATCTCTAGTGTAAGGAGCAATCTTGCACAAACAGGGCAGGAGCTAGAGATAACCTAATAGTCTTTTCTAACTTCTGTGGCCATTGGTGATGAAACCATGATGTTTGAAAATGAAAATTCTTGATGGACTGAATACAGTAGAATCTCATTTACAAGTCAAGATTATTTCATGTTATGGTAAGAAATCCCCAAAATTTTGAAATCTAAAATATAATGTGGCTAAGTGAGGCTTTTTTTATTTCTTAGGGCCAGATTCTGACATCTTTACTCCAGTATGTAGCACCTTATTCAAAAAGTAGTCCTGTTGATTTCAGAATTACCATTTGGGGGGCATCAGAATCTGGCCTATAGTAATTTCCCCCTTAAAACTGAGTGCTTTGTTTTTGTTTTGGAAAGTGTGAGCCTTTCATGTCTTTTTTGCCTTTTTAGTCTACTTCTAATCAATAGGAAAGTGCTTTGAGCTTTAAAAAAATGACGTACAATGCCAAGAAATAGATCTCCCTGTTGAGAGCCCAGAAGGGAAAATGTGTTTAAAAAAATATGAATAGTCTCCTTTTATCAGCAACAAATCTGAGTGCAGATGATATATTTGGACAGGGCTAAACACAGTTCATGTGTATCCAGCTATTTTTGTGACAGAAGTCATGACAACATTTCCAAGCATCTCTTATGGACACACAACATATACCTATGTGTTGTAGGAAATTTCTAGTGATGGCGCCAGTTTTGGGTTTACTTATGTGCATGCATGTTCGCAAGAATGGGCTCAAACTTGTGCATTCAGATTTCTATGGGGGGAAGGTTTTCATAATTAATGTTTTAAAAACAACTTTGTGAAATAGTCTGTGTGGAAATATTCTGATGTTTGAGCTAACTTAAAGTAAAGGGGTGTTTGTTTTGGGTAACTGAACAAGAATTTTATTTTTAGATGGAAAACATTGCAGGCCATCATTCCATAGTATGTGTAGATTATTTACTTTGTGTATTTTTGTGAAAATGCAAGACACTAGATTTGAACTCGGTTACCCTTAATACATAGTAAGCAATGTTTCAAACAGGCAGGCTTGCTGTACTTATATAGCACCAGACTGATATGCCTGACTGGCACATCTCCCAGACCTCATTTGTTAAACAGAAATGTGTGGACTTTCACAGGCTGTAACAATTTTGAATGTGAAAATCTTATCAGCAAAAAGTGTGTGAATATGCATACATTTAAATAGTGTTTGTTCCAAATGTCAGATATGAAACTCACAATTTAGTCAGAAATTGGCTCTTCAAACACACATAATATGCATCTATTTTATTTTTTATTTAAAGTTCTTTTTTTAATCCGCTGGGCTTTGTAATTTAATATGTGCCAGGTTCTGATCACCTTAGTCATGTTGACTAGTACCTTTCTCCATAACTGGTCTAATTGAAACCAGTGGGATCTTTTGTGCAGTCAAGTGTTACTAAAGCGGATTAAAGGTATCAAAATCTAGCCTAGAGGTGTTAAGCAACAACACTGTGTGTATTGTACAAGACACAGGTCTAAGTTTCTACAAGACAGTATGTTTCAGTTTGGGGATGAATCCTGTGTAGGAGGAAATAAGGCCTATGTAAGCCCCATGCTACCATGTAAACTAACTGCACTAAGGTCAACTGATCCTCAGCAGGTCAGTTCTGGTAAAAAAAGGGACCCAAAGCAGCTTTATCTCTCTATGGGTGATAGCTGAGGAAATGTTCATGAGGGAGAAAGATTATCCCCCCTCTCCCCCATCCAAGTGGGTCTCGGCACTTCCTGCTCTTCATTCTTACCCTTCCCAACATGCAGTAACTCCTGCAAAGTGTCATAAGTAAAAGAGAGGAACAGGAGACAAGACCAGTATTGATTCTAGCCAAATTCAAACTTGGGCAATTATGTTGCAGTGACTTAAATTTCTCTGTGTAGTTTAAATTGGTGACATTATTTTCTGCTTCCATTACTAGCTGGCCTGCACCTGGTGCTTCTGATCCGTTTGCTCCACCTGTCGCTCACACTTTCTCTTCCTGCCTCTCACTATAGAATCATAGAATATCAGGGTTGGAAGGGACCCCAGGAGGTCATCTAGTCCAACCCCCTGCTCAAAGCAACTATTCCCAACTAAATCATCCCAGCCAGGGCTTTGTCAAGCCTGACCGTAAAAACTCCTAAGGAAGGAGATTCCACTACTTCCCTAGGTAACGCATTCCAGTGTTTCACCACCCTTCTAGTGAAAAAGTTTTTCCTAATATCCAACCTAAACCTCCCCCACTGCAACTTGAGACCATTACTCCTCATTCTGTCATCTGCTACCACTGAGAACAGTCTAGATTCATCCTCTTTGGAGCCCCCTTTCAGATAGTTGAAAGCAACTATCAAATCCCCCCTCATTCTTCTCTTCCACAGACTAAACAATCACAGTTCCCTCAGCCTCTCCTCATAAGTCATGTGTTCCAGTCCCCTAATCATTTTTGTTGCCCTCCGCAGCACGTTTTCCAATTTTTCCACATCCTTCTTGTAGTGTGGGGGTCCAAAACTGGACATAGGACTCCAGATGAGGCCTCACCAATGTCGAATAGAGGGGAACGATCAATCTGCTGGCAATGTCCCTACTTATACATCCCAAAATGCCATTGGCCTTCTTGGCAACAAGGGCAAACTGTTGACTTATATCCAGCTTCTCATCCACTGTAACCCCTAGGTCCTTCTCTGCAGAACTGCTGCCTCGCCACTAGGTCCCTAGTCTGTCGCGGTGCATGGGATTCTTCCGTCCTAAGTGCAGGACTCTGCACTTGTCCTTGTTGAACCTCATCAGATTTCTTTCGGCCCAATCCTCTAATTTGTCTAGGGCCCTCTGTATCCTATCCCTACCCTCTAGCGTATCTACCTCTCCTCCCAGTTTAGTGTCCTCTGCAAACTTGCTGAGGGTCCAATCCACACCATCCTCCAGATCGTTAATGAAGATATTGAACAAAACTGGCCCGAGGACCAACCCCTGGGGCAATCCGCTTGATACCGGCTGCCAACTAGACATGGAGCCATTGATCACTACCCGTTGAGCCCAACAATCTAGCCAGCTTTCTATCCACCTTATAATCCATTCATCCAGCCCATACTTCTTTAACTTCCTGGCAAGAATACTGTGGGAGACTGTGTCAAAAGCTTTGCTAAAGTCAAGGAATAACACGTCCACTGCTTTCCCCTCATCCACAGAGCCAATTATCTTGTCAAAGAAGGCAATTAGATTAGTCAGGCATGACTTTCCCTTGGTGAATCCATGCTGACTGTTCCTGATCACTTTCCTCTCATCTAAGTGCTTCAGAATTGATTCCTTGAGGACCTGCTGCATGATTTTTCCAGGGACCGAGGTGAGGCTGACTGGCCTGTAGTTCCCAGGATCCTCCTCCTTCCCTTTTTTTAAAGATGGGCACTACATTAGCCTTTTTCCAGTCGTCCGGGACCTCCCTCGATTGCCATGAGTTTTCAAAGATAATGGCCAATGGCTCTGCAATCACATCCGCCAACTCCTTTAGCACTCTCGAATGCAGCGCATCCGGCCCCATGGACTTGTGCTCGTCCAGCTTTTCTAAATAGTCCCAAACCACTTCTTTTTCCATTGAGGGATGGCCACCTCCTCCCCATGCTGTGCTGCCCAGTGTAGTAGTCTGGGAGATGACCTAGTTTGTGAAGACAGAGGCAAAAAAAGCATTGAGTACATTAGCTTTTTCCACATCCTCTGTCACTAGGTTGCCTCCTTCATTCGGTAAGGGGCCCACACTTTCCTTGACTTTCTTCTTGTTGCTAACATAGCCGAAGAAATCCTTCTTGTTACTCTTAACATCTCTTGCTAGCTGCAACTCCAGGTGTGATTTGGCCTTCCTGATTTCACTCCTGCATGCCCGAGCAATATCTTTATACTCTTCCCTGGTCATTTGTCCAATCTTCCACTTCTTGTAAGCTTCTTTTTTGTGTTTAAGATCAGCAAGGATTTCACTGTTAAGCCAAGCTGGTCGCCTGCCATATTTACTATTCCTTCTACTCATCGGGATGGTTTGTCCCTGTAACCTCAATAAGGATTCTTTAAAACACAGCCAGCTCTCCTGGACTCCTTTCCCCCTCATGTTATTCTCCCGGGGATCCTGCCCATCAGTTCCCTGAGGTTGTCAAAGTCTGCTTTTCTGAAGTCCAGGGTCCGTATTCTGCTGCTCTCCTTTCTTCCTTGTGTCAGGATCCTGAACTATGTTCCACAGTAGCAGGAAAACCAATCAAACTCTTCTGTAGTTTAGTTTGCTCCCAGGCCCTCTTTCTGAAAGATGTGCCACTATTTTAATCTGCTCAGAAATCCCTTCACTTCATAAAGAGGGAAACCACATTCTTTGAATATTTACTTGTGAGATATTTTATGCTACCAGGCCATTTATATGGATGCTTTTACTTTGTGCATCCTGTTTGAAAACCAACCAGGTAGCACACACTTGCTGATATTGAACCAGAGCATGTGATTAATTTAACTGCTTTCTCAGGGGTATGTTGGTGGGGGAAAAACTTAAACATAATTTAATTAGCTGTATTGATACATTAATCTAACTGCCTTAGCTCTTGTGAATGGCCAGAGTAATGTTTAAATCCTCCTGCACCACCACGTGACTGGCAAGATTCAAGTGAATACATTTATATTAGCTGTTCGTGATCCTGGTGCTTTATTAAAGCAAACATGATGGAGGTGTCTTGATGTATCGACTAGTGTGAGGCACATTTGTTTATCTTGTACTATATCCTGTAAGGGAAGTAGCTTCCACAACCTAACAGCTTGTCCCAAAGGGTTTAGTTATGGTTTTCAGGGACTCCAGCTGGTAGATACTTCTCTGTTTTGTTTTTATTTCTCCCCTCATGCTCTCTTATTATCTGGAGGATTCTTCCTTAGTCATACCTTGGAGAGTTTCACTGTCACAGAAACGAAATCAAATAGCTTTTTCTGAACAGTGATGTGGATACTGTAAGGTGGCTGCTGGCACTGCAGTTTTATTGTAGTTTTCTTGCAGCCTGTGGACTGCTACAGATGTTTTTCTCCCCCTTGCCCCCTCCCCCTCCCCAACTATTTTTCATTGAAATTGGATGCTTGACTACAACTGTTGGATATCCTGGAAATGCTCATTTTCTGGAAACGTAACAGAAACACAAATGCTTTCTTTCCACCCTACTTGAGAAATATGAGGGTGGAAGAACCTGTTAGACAAAAAATGCTTTCTGATTGGCATGTGGGTTCATACCCTGGGTTATAGATTACGGCCAGACTTGTATACTTTCTGCAAGAGGAGAAGAGTTCATAAATAGCCTTCTCCTAGCACTTGTGCCCCTGAAGAGGGGGCAGACACCATTCTAGTCCTTGCAATCATGATGTGCTCGAGGCTATTAACGGTAGTTCTAGACTGTCCAAAAGGGTCTTCATCTTGTCCTCTCCTCTGCAGCATCTAGCAAAACTGGCTCATTTCAGTGTGGAGGTGCACATGCTGCACCTGTAAAGGGGTTTAACAGGAGTTGCACTAGCTTGTGCTCTTTCAGTTCCCTGAGGAATTGTCTGTCTCAGGCTGTGACTTGTGGGGACGTACATTTCTGTGCCTGCTCTAGGGCTGTAGCCTAAAGGGACAGTCTAGCTCCATGTTCAGCAAAGGAGAGCTGTGTGGACTTGTTTATATGGCATCATAACAATCCACTGATGATGCAACTCCTTACAAATTATGGCCCTGTAATGTGAGCTGAGGAAGTGGGTGCAGGAGGAGTGGTAATTAGACTGCTACATTTGTTTCTTTCCCTAACTTGTGTATGAAGTTCCCTGTAGTGTAGTCAACCCAAGATTTCCCCGTGGACTTTCATTTTTTCCCTGTGTCCAAATTGCATTGTTCTGGGAGTTTTGTTTGTTTGCTCCCTATTACTAACCTCATCAAAGAAATGTGTTCATTTATTCTCTTAGCTCTGATGCAATATTTGACTAAATTTCATTATCAGTGCACATTGCAAGTGTCATTTAAAAACAAACTCTATGATACAAATTAAGTACTCGTGCCTTGTTCATATATATTGACACAATCTTTCATTTCTGTTTTATAGTATGTCTCTACAATTTGGTACAGTACAATAGGCTACAGAGTCTAGTACAACTGGGCCCTCATCAGTGATTGGTGCCTTTAGGCATTACTGTAATTCAAATAATGATATAAAATTGCAAATATGATTTTTGATAGTGTCCTAGAATCCTTGAATTCAACTAAAAAACCCTGGACTTCCCTCTATTCAGCAGTGACTTCTGAGGAGGGAGAGAACCCAGTCTTTAGACCAGTCCTAGTTAATTGCATCATTCGTCTTATTTTTTCAGTGGAACAAAATAAGTTTAGTATGTATTGTATGTTATGCTTAATGGAACAGGTTTCTTAGGGCTGAAAGCTTTATGGTTACCAGGGCTGGCTCTAGGCACCAGCAAAACAAGCAGGTGCTTGGGGTGGCACATTTCTAGGGGCAGCGTTCCGGCGCCGGCCATGCCGCCCCAAGAAATGTGCCCCCGCTGCCCCAGCTTGCCTCCGTTCCGCCTCCGCCTGCTCCCCTGAGTGCACTGCTCTGCTTCTCCCCCATCCCTCCCAGGCTTGCTGTGGGGCAAAACAGCTGTTTTGTGCAGCAAGCCTGGGAGGGAGGGAGAAGCCGAGCAGTGGTGCGCAGGGGAGGCGGCGGTGGTGGAGCGGAGGTGAGCTGGGGCAGGGAGCGATTCCTCTACCCCACCCTGTTACTTCCTGCGCTCCCCCCCACCCTCACTCACCTCTGCTCCTCCTGCTCCCCTGAACGCGCTGCCTCTCCCTCGCCTGAGAGGGAGGGGGGAGAAGCGGAGCGGCGGCATGTTCAGGGAAGCAGGTGGGGAGGAGGTGAGCTAGGTCGGAGGGTTGCGGGGGGGGAGCGAGCTGCAGGAAGCAATAGGGGGGAATGCGGCACGCCCGGGGGAGGAGGCGGGGCCAGGGATTTGGGGACGGGGCAGAGTTGGGGCGGAGCTGACGGGGAGACCCGAAAAAAAAAAAGCTGGGGCGGCCAAAAAGTTTTTTGCTTGGGGCGGCAAAAATCCTAGAGCCGGCCCTGATGGTTACATTAATTCTCTCTGAAGAATTTCAGCTTTTCAGGGGCATTTTCTTAAAGGGACACTGTCAACTGGAAAATCACATTTGTCTGACATTTTTGCACCATGTATTTTTACAAGTAGTAGTTAAAATAGCTGAAAGAAATTAATGAGGAATTCTTTTCTCTATTCTTCCAGGTTGTTTATTGTGTATATTCAATAACTATTTGTGCATAGCCAATTACACTAGCTGGTTAATTGTCACTTTCACTTCCTGTCTCATCTACTAGCATGATTATATTGCAATGTAGGCTGCTCAGAGAGGGTGTTTGCATGCAGGCTCTTCCCTAGGCCCTGTAAGATGTAACAAAGTGGCAGACCAGCTGTCATTTTACTGAATTTGGAAAGGTTGCCAACCATGACCTCCCTTGCTTGAAACTGAAAAGCAACAAGAGCCAAGGCAAGGGGGAATCTTTAAGCTGATTAGTGCTAGGGGGTCGGGAGAATTTTGGGGGTGATCATGGCCCAGAAATGGGCCAGAGCAACACTCTTCCCTACCCACCCAATCCAACCACTGACATCCAGTCTTTTAATAAATGGTTTTATTCACATAGGGCAGACTGGGAAAGAGTACATAGCTTTAAGCCCATGACAAAGTGCAGAAGCACTGGAGCTGGGGGATGAAATATTCAGTTACACCATGCGGTTGTCACCCTGCAGTTAGAAAATGGGGTAGGGAGCTTTACAAAAATTTTAGCTGTAGTTTTTTTGATCAGTTGTCCTACCATTTCCAGTGTGTGGCTCAGATGCATCTGGGTAAAGGATGTGCAGTGGATGGATGCCACTCATTGCTTCCCTTCTCCCACTGGATCTGCATCGTGCAGATATTTGCTAGCCAGAGGTGGCCTACCCACATTTCTTCTGCATTCTTCTTGCAATCTCAGTGTAGAGGGAACAGTTTTAGATCATAAGCTCTGGGGGGCATTACATATTTGTACAGTGCCTTGTGCAGTGGGCCTCAACTTAGGTCCTTTAGGTGATATTGCAATAAAAATGTTAAATAATAATAAATTATTTCCCATGCATGGATTTTCTGTTGCCTACCTCTTCCATACAGCAGAAGTACAGCATGTAACTGCAGTTTAGGTGCTGTGTGATTATGGAAGCCATTCAGAGATTTTCCCCATAACACTCATCCCACTATATGGGTGCTATACAAAAGGCCCAGACACAGCCACTCTTACAACAGAAGCAAATGGGTAAAAGAAAACAGAGCGGAAAAGTGAACAAGAAATTTTTAAAAAAAATTCAGTATAGACTGATTGGCTCTTGTCCCCTCTTTTTCTGTTTGCTTAGCTTTCCTGAGCTTAGCCTTTCTGATTAAAGTAGATAAAATAGAGTATATTAATGCCTAATACCCACGAGCTTAGTCATAAAGATTTAAAACCAAAACCGCGCCACATGGTATTTTTATGTATATTTCATGTGTTGGTGCATAGGGAGCATATAAAGTAATTCATGTAGAATTTGGGCCTGATTGCAAATGGAATGTAAGAACTGACATTGAGAGATTTTATATTATTTTAAGGTTTAGAAAGGGGTTTGTTTGTTTTTTGTTTTGGTCTATTCCTTTCATTTTGGATTAAGACTATCTGTTTTATAAAAAAAGAAATTCTCAGCTTTTATCTGTTATTGATTTTTCTCACTAATGGAATGGATATTTCTCTCTCTGTCTCTTTTCAGCTGTTCTCTTGAGATTCCCCTGGTCACATGGGTAACTTAATAAAATCAAACATACAGGTTATTTGTTAAATTACACACCATGAATAGAGAATAAGGCTAGAAATGACTCTTAGGCTTTTTTTTCCCAAAAACAAATACTGCTGACTGTGTTCTTGTTTTTGATGTTTAAACATAATAAAATTGTGATGTGGAAAAAGCAAGCAGAAGCTGTGGCTAATATGAAACGACCACACTGCTTTCTCAGGGGTATGTTGGTGGGGGAAAAACTTAAACATAATTTAATTAGCTGTACTGATACATTAATCTAAGTGCCAAAATTTCCCTATCCTTTTTATCTCTCTGATTATGTCCCTTTGTGAAAGGAAGCATTGTAGGTAATATCCCAGCAAGAAAGAAAGGAGCCTATAGCTGGTATGTGAACTGTTCTAAAAATAATGTATTTCAATTAAAAAAACTCATAAAAAGAGAGTGGGAGCAATATAGCCATGAGGCAAAGGATAGGGTTCCTTAGTTATAAGAGCTGTCATGCAGCATAGGAAAAAGCTTTTATTTTATTTTATTTTATTTTTTAAAATCTTAATAGGTGCAAAATTGTCATTCTTAGTCAATTTTAATAATGTAATGCACTTTTTTATCCTGATTTTTCTTTGAAAATATGCCTTATATAACACATACATTTTACTTGAAAAAGAATAATATTTTTTAATGTGGTGTTATCTATCCTACCAGGGTTCAACCAATGAAATAGAGAGCAGGTTTCAAACAAAAGGAAGTATTTCTTCACACAACACACAGTCAGCCTGTGGAACTTGTTGCCAGGAGAAGTTGTGAAGGTCAAAAGTGTAACCTCTCTTAAAAAAGAATTAGATAAGTTCATGGAGGATAGATCCATCAATGGGTATTAGCCAAGATGGTCAGATTGCAACCTAACAGTCTGGGTGTCCCTAAATCTCTGACTGCTAGAAGCTAGGACTGGAGGACAGGGGATGGAACAGTTGATAAATTGCCCTGTTTTATTCATTCCCTCTGAAGCATCTGACATTGGCCAATGTCGGAAGACAGGATCCTGGGCTAGATGAACCATTGGTCTGACCTTGTGTGGCCGTTCTTATGTTCTTATCTTTTAGTGCCACAAATGATGGGTTTTTTGCCCCCTGAAAGATTCCATTTTAAAAGGACTTTCAGGGTATGTCTACACTACGGAATTAGGTCGAATTTATAGAAGTCGGTTTTTTAGAAATCTGTTTTATATATTCGAGTGTGTGTGTCCCCACAGAAAATGCTCTAAGTGCATTAACTCAGCGGGGTGCTTCCACAGTACCGAGGCAAGCGTTGACTTCCGAAGTGTTGCACTGTGGGTAGCTATCCCACAGTTCCCGCAGTCTCCGCTGCCCATTGGAATTCTGGGTTGAGATCCCAATGCCTGATGGGGCTAAAACATTGTCGCGGTTGGTTCCGGGTACATATAGTCAGGCCCCCGTTCCCTCCCTCCCTCCCTCCGTGAAAGCAAGGGCAGACAATCGTTTTGCGCCTTTTTTCCTGAGTTACCTGTGCAGACGCCATACCATGGCAAGCATGGAGCCCGCTCAGGTAGCCGTCACTGTATGTCTCCTGGGTGCTGGCAGACGTGGTACTGCATTGCTACACAGTAGCAGCAACCCATTGCTTTCTGGCAGCAGATGGTGCAATATGACTGGTAGCCATCATCGTCATGTCCGAGGTGCTCCTGGCCGCATCGGCCGGGAGCGCCTGGACAGAATGGGCGCAGGGACTAAATTTGGAGTGACTTGACCAGGTCATTCTCTTTAGTCCTGCAGTCAGTCCTATTGAACCGTCTTATGGTGAGCAGGCAGGCGATACGGATTGCTAGCAGTCGTACTGTACCATCTTCTGCCGGGCAGGCAAGAGATGAGGATGGATAGCAGTCATATTGCACCATCTTCTGCCGAGCAGCCATGAAATGTGGATGGCATGCAGTCCTTCTGAACCATCTGCTGCCAGCCAAAGATGTAAAAGATAGATGGAGTGGATCAAAACAAGAAATAGACCAGATTTGTTTTGTACTCATTTGCTTCCCCCCCACCCCCGTCTAGGGGACTCATTCCTCTAGATCACACTGCAGTCACTCACAGAGAAGGTGCAGCGAGGTAAATCTAGCCATGTATCAATCAGAGGCCAGACGAACCTCCTTGTTCCAATAAGAACAATAACTTAGGTGCACCATTTCTTATTGGAACCCTCCGTGAAGTCCTGCCTGAAATACTCCTTGATGTAAAGCCACCCCCTTTGTTGATTTTAGCTCCCTGAAGCCAACCCTGTAAGCCGTGTCGTCAGTCGCCCCTCCCTCCATCAGAGCAACGACAGACAATCGTTCCGTGCCTTTTTTCTGTGCAGACTCCATACCAAGGCAAGCATGGAGGCCGCTCAGCTCACCTTGGCAATTAGGAGCACATTAAACACCACATGCATTATCCAGCAGTATATGCAGCACCAGAACCTGGCAGAGCGATACCGGGCGAGGAGGCGACGTCAGCGCGGTCACGTGAGTGATCAGGACATGGACACAGATTTCTCTGAAAGCATGGGCCCTGCCAATGCATGCATCATGGTGCTAATGGTGCAGGTTCATGCTGTGGAACGCCGATTCTGGGCTCGGGAAACAAGCACAGACTGGTGGGACCATAATGCATAATGTTGCAGGTCTGGGACGATTCCCAGTGGCTGCGAAACTTTCGCATGCGTAAGGGCACTTTCATGGAACTTTGTGACTTGCTTTCCGCTGCCCTGAAGCGCATGAATACCAAGATGAGAGCAGCCCTCACAGTTGAGAAGCGAGTGGCGATAGCCCTGTGGAAGCTTGCAACGCCAGACAGCTACCGGTCAGTCGGGAATCAATTTGGAGTGGGCAAATCTACTGTTGGGGCTGCTGTGATGCAAGTAGCCTACGCAATCAAAGATCTGCTGATATCAAGGGTAGTGACCCTGGGAAATGTGCAGGTCATAGTGGATGGCTTTGCTGCAATGGGATTCCCTAACTGTGGTGGGGCCATAGACGGAACCCATATCCCTATCTTGGCACCAGAGCACCAAGCCGGCGAGTACATAAACCTCAAGGGGTACTTTTCAATAGTTCTGCAAGCTCTGGTGGATCACCAGGGACGTTTCACCAACATCAACGTGGGATGGCCGGGAAAGGTACATGACGCTTGCATCTTCAGGAACTCTGGTCTGTTTCAAAAGCTGCAGGAAGGGACTTTATTCCCAGACCAGAAAATAACTGTTGGGGACGTTGAAATGCCTATATGTATCCTTGGGGACCCAGCCTACCCCTTAATGTCATGGCTCATGAAGCCGTACACAGGCAGCCTGGACAGTAGTCAGGAGCTGTTCAACTACAGGCTGAGCAAGTGCAGAATGGTGGTAGAATGTGCATTTGGACGTTTAAAGGCGCGCTGGCGCAGTTTACTGACTCGGTTAGGCCTCAGCGAAACCAATATTCCCACTGTTATTACTGCTTGCTGTGCGCTCCACAATATCTGTGAGAGTAAGGGGGAGACGTTTATGGCAGGGTGGGAGGTTGAGGCAAATCTCCTGGCTGTTGGTTACACGCAGCCAGACACCAGGGCGGTTAGAAGAGCACAGGAGGGCGCGGTACGCATCAGAGAAGCTTTGAAAACCAGTTTCATGACTGGCCAGGCTACGGTGTGAAAGTTCTGTTTGTTTCTTCTTGATGAAACCCCCCACCCCTTGGTTCACTCTACTTCCCTGCAAGCTAACCACCCTCCTCTCCTCCCTTCGATCACCGCTTGCAGAGGCAATAAAGTCATTGTTGCTTCATATTCATGCATTCTTTATTCATTCATCACACAAATAGGGGGACGACTACCAAGGTAGCCCAGGAGGGGTGGTGGAGGAGGGAAGGAAAATGCCACACAGCACTTTAAGCACAGCACTTTAAAAGTTTACAACTTCAAAATTCATTGAATGCCAGCCTTCTTTTTTTTTTTTGGGCAATCCTTTGTGGCGGAGTGGCTGGTTGGCCGGTGGCCCCCCCACCGTGTTCTTGGGGAGGAGGGCGATTGGTTACACAGGGGCTGTAGTGGCAGTCTGTGCTCCAGCTGCCTTTGCTGCAGCTCAACCATACACTGGAGCATATTGGTTTGATCCTCCAGCAGCCTCAGCATTGAATCCTGCCTCCTCTCATCACTCTGCCACCACATTTGAGCTTCAGCCCTCTCTTCAGCCCGCCACCTCTCCTCCCGGTCATTTTGTGCTTTCCTGCACTCTGACATTATTTGCCTCCACGCATTCGTCTGTGCTCTTTCAGTGTGGGAGGACAGCATGAGCTCAGAGAACATTTCATCACGAGTGCATTTTTTTTTCTTTCTAATCTTCACTAGCCTCTGGGAAGGAGAAGATCCTGTGATCATTGAAACACATGCAGCTAGTGGAGAAAAAAAAAAAGGGACAGTGGTATTTAAAGACACATTTTATAAAACAGTGGCTACACTCTTTCAGGGTAAACCTTGCTGTTAACATTAAATACATAGCACAGGTGCTTTCGTTACAAGGTTGCATTTTGCCTCCCCCCACCGCGTGGCTACCCCCTCAACCCTTCCCCCTCCCCATGGCTAACAGGGGGGAACATTTCTGTTCAGCCACAGGCAAACAGCTCAGTAGGAACGGGCTCCTCTGAATGTCCCCTGAAGAAAAGCACCCTATTTCAACCAGGAGACCATGAATATCTCACTCTCCTGAGGATAACACAGAGAGATAAAGAACGGACGTTGTTTGAATGCCAGCAAACATACACAGCAATGCTTTGTTGTACAATGATTCCCGAGTACATGTTACCGGCCTGGAGTGGTAAAGTGTCCTACCATGGAGGACGCAATAAGGCTGCCCTCCCCAGAAACCTTTTGAAAAGGCTTTGGGAGTACATCCAGGAGAGCCACGAATGCCAGGGCAAATTAATCCTTTCACATGCTTGCTTTTAAACCATGTATAGTATTTTAAAAGGTACACTCACCGGAGGTCCCTTCTCTGCCTGCCGGGTCCAGGAGGCAGCCTTGGGTGGGTTTGGGGGGTACTGGCTCCAGGTCCAGGGTGAGAAACGGTTCCTGGCTGTCGGGAAAACCGGTTTCTCTGCTTGCTTGTTGTGAGCTATCTACAACCTAATCATCATCATCATCATCTTGTTCATCCCCAAAACCTGCTTCCATGTTGCCTCCATCTCCATTGAAGGAGTCAAATAACATGGCTGGGGTATGGTGGCTGAACCCCCTAAAATGGCATGCAGCTCATCATAGAAGCGGCATGTTTGGGGCTCTGACCCGGAGCGGCCGTTCGCCCCTCCTGGTTTTCTGGTAGGCTTGCCTCAGCTCCTTAAGTTTCACGCGGCACTGCTTCGGATCCCTGTTATGGCCTCTGTCCTTCATGCCCTGGGAGATTTTGACAAAGGTTTTGGCATTTCGAAAACTGGAACGGAGTTCTGATAGCACGGATTCCTCTCCCCATACAGCAATCAGATCCCGTACCTCCCGTTCAGTCCATGCTGGCGCTCTTTTGTGATTCTGGGACTCCATCATGGTCACCTCTGCTGATGAGCTCTGCATGATCACCTGCAGCTTGCCACGCTGGCCAAACAGGAAATGAGATTCAAAAGTTCGCGGTTCTTTTCCTGTCTACCTGGCCAGTGCATCTGAGTTGAGAGTGCTGTCTAGAGCGGTCACAATGGAGCACTCTGGGATAGCTCCCGGAGGCCAATACCATCTAATTACGTCCACAGTACCCCAAATTCGACCCGGCAAGGCCGATTTAAGCCTAATCCACTTGTCAGGGGTGGAGTACGGAAATCAATTTTAAGAGCCCTTTAAGTCGAAATAAAGGGCTTCATCGTGTGGAAGGGTGCAGGTTTACATAGATTTAATGCTGGTAAATTTGACCTAAAGTCCTAGTGTAGAGCAGGGCTCAGTGTAATTCAACATGAACAGGATGTTTCAGTCTTAAATTATAACCCGTTACCTGTCTCTTAACCTGTTCTTGTCAGCCCTGTCCTCCTTTAGCCTCCTTCCTTTTCTTTTCTGTTTTTTCTCGTCTCTTCTTTTCCTATTTACCTACCTTCCTTCCGTCCCTGTCCCGCCCCAGGTTTGGAACTAACCATGATGTTTGCTGGTATCATTATAGTTTGCTCTGCTTGTGTGTTTTATCCCTTCCCCTCACCCTGTCTCTGTCTAGACTGTAATGTCTTCAGGGCAGGGACTGTCTGTTACTTTCTTTGTATAGCTCTTAGCACAATGAGACCCATTCTTGGTTGATTCCTAGGAACTATTGTAATAAACGTGATTAACAATAATATTCCCTGTTTGTTCTCTTCACAGTTCATTTCTTAGGTGTGTACAGAAGAAGTGTAGTAAGTTATGCACAGCATGGAAATGTAGAATGCAATCAATAAATAATGTCCTTATCCTGCAAAGACTTAAGCCTCGTCTAGTTGGGAAAGTATTTTTTCTCCCCCCCAGGCATATCCAAAGGTGTGAATTTAAATGATGTAATTATATGGGTACTAACCTCCCCCTCTTTCCAAATCAGGACACTCTTATTCCAGTAGAAGGGTGGCTTTTTTTGGTTTAATTTATGTGCATTGGGAAGAGGTTGAAGCTAAACCAAAGAGCCATTCTTATAATGGAATAAAAGTGCTCACATTGAGGAGGTAATACTGGTATAACTATACCTGTATAATTATGGCCTGGTTTACACTTAAAGGTTTAAAACAACATGGTTATGGTGCTCAGGGATGAGAAAAATTCACGTAGAACGTAGCTATGCAGACCTAACCCCTGGTGCAGACATGGCTGGGCTGATGGAAGAAGCTATGGTGGGGAGGTGGATTAATTACAGTGATGGAAGAAAACCCTTCCAGAGCTGCAGGAAGCATTTATGCTATGGCGTTACAGCAATGTAGCTATGGCGTCTTATAAAAACATTTTTCTAGGAAATAAGAAAACGCTAAAGCAGTGGTCCCCCAAAGTTTTTTAGGGTTGTGCCTCTTACCCCAGCCCCTCCCCCCCGCCCCCGGACCGGGCTCAGAGTGGGGCTGTGGCTCTGGAGATGGGGGACAGGAGTAAGGGGGCAAAGGCTGGGGCCACAGCTCGGGGCAGAGGCACGGCTGGAAGTGGAGGCCTGGCTGGGGGCTGAGGCCAGGGACCGCTGCAGTTTGGGGACCTCTGCAGTAAAATAATCAAAACTAAACACTGAAAATGAATAAAAATAGGAAAATAGAATCTCTAATTATAATAACCTGCTTGTAACCTTCTCTTCTCATCAGAAGTCCTGCCAGATATGGCTTTTTGAATAAATATGTTTAAGTCCGATCTTTTAAAGAAGTTTTTACCATTGGCTAGCTTACAGTATTAGTTGCATGTGAGTGAAAATAGAACATTCAGTCAGTGAAGATTTTCAGATTGAATATTTGACTGGAATTGATTCATTCTCTGACCTTGTCTGCACTACAATTTACTTCAGTATAACTTATGTCACTCAGGGTTGTGAATAATCCACACCCTTGAGTGTTGTAAGTTATACCAACCTAACCCCCTGTGTAGACAGCACTACGTTGATGGAAGAATTGTTCCATTCACCTCGCTACCACCTCTCTGGGAGGTGGGTTACCTGCGCCAGAGGGATAATCCCAGCCATCGATGTAGGTAGTGTCTACACTGAAGTGCTACAGCTGCAGCCTTTCAAGTGCAGAAAAGCCCTTATTTTAAGTGCCTAGTTTCTGTGCCGTATATTAAGTATGTATGCCAGCCGTACTTATGTAAAAGATCATATACGGGATATACAAGTATGTCTCTACTGTGTAGGATTTGGAGATATGAATGAAATACTGTGAGGTGTTGTCTCTTAAAAACATTCTCAATCCATGTTCAGACTTTTAAATTCCATTTTTAATAATACAAAAAAATCCTGCTGCTCATCATCAAAATCCCTGTGTAAATGGGTCAGATACCTTTTCAATACGAAGCTGTGTATTTTATGTGTTCCTTTTGATTAACAGAATGCAGACAACAAACCCATTATTCCTGTAGCAGAGAACTTCTTTGAGAAAACAAAATAGATATGCAGTTCAGTTTCCCGAAATAGAACCGTTAGGGCTAAATATTCAGTGCAGTGCACAGAGATTTAGCTGTACAGCTCCCACAAGGCGCTCTGCTAACTTCTTTTGCTGAATATTTACTCTTCAATTGTAAAATGAAGATCAGTGTTAATAGTATTAAACTTTTCGCATCTCTGTTCATTTGATGAGATAATGTACATGCTCAGCTGTTGATGGTGGTTCTACATCAAAGTGAAAAAAATTATTCTTCTTTGAGTTCTGCATTGCAATGATCAAGGAGGTATTATGTGTGTTGCAATATGTTATTTAATATAAGAGGTTGCTTTCAGTTGTTTTCAGGCAAAACTTCCCTTGCCTTGCGTGAGAGTTTAGCCCAGGGGTGGGCAAACTTTTTGGCCCGCAGGCCACTTCGCGGTTGCGAAACTTTATGGAGGGCTGGGTAGGGAAGGCTGTGATTATCACTTCAACAGTGTCTGAATCCAAGTGCTTAAGTGACTTCCACCAGTTCACTGGTGTGACTTTCTTTAAAACATCATCAGCAAACATCTATTTCTTGAATGGTTCTTATTCCCAAACTGGGTCTCTTTTACAGCCTGCTGCCAGTACAGGTTTTCCCTTCAAGTGAGAGAATGGTATGGTAGATCTCAAATCAATGAAGGCTACGCTCAGAAAGACCTCAGGACTCCTGGAATATGCTGCTCAAACAATTTCACTTTTGTTTCTACTGCCTGTCCCTCCCTTCTCACATTTATCTCCAGACTTCTTCTCCTTGTCCAGATCTAGTCCGCCCCCAACAATCTTGTATTCATTGAACTTTTTGAAACTTTGCACTTTTAGAGAGGTAAGGGATTGACTCCGTGTACTCAAATTTGCAGAGGGACAATAGGGTAGAGGTCTGTTATTTCTCACCTCTATATATTATTTATTTATTTTAAAAAGTGATTTTTGCTGTTAACAAGCATGTTATCTCTGGAGAGACAAATCCACAGTTTGAGAACTGCAAAACTAAGCATCTCTGATGGTATCTTCTAGACTGAGCCCTGAGTCCCATTGGGTAGATAAGAAAGATTAACCTAAATAATCTATATAGAAGCCCCTGGAACTCCATAAGATTGGGTCCCTAATCAATAAACTATTGGAACTCATTTACAAAACTTTTCTTAAACATTACATGAATATATTGTCTCATACTATAGAATTAGAATTTATAATCCCTATTCCATGGTCTTTGAGCTATAATGTATCTTAATTAAAACTATCTTTAGATAGGTTTTTTCCTCAAAAAGCATTTTATCAAAATAATTTGATTTTTTTGAATTTTTTAAAAATATCATTGATTTTTTTATCCACCCTGAGTATCCCATCCCCCAGGTTTATGTGGTTTATCTTTTGTTCACATGGTCGAAGAGTCTGCTGTTCTTCTGTAAGGCTAGAAGAGAAAAGGACTGGAAATCTTCAGAAAAGTTTTCAGAGGAGTTACAGTGAAAGCTCTGTCTATGTAGTTGTCCTCTGCTTGTCAGTGTAGCATCTGACTGATTATCTATGTGGAGATACTGTCAAAGTATTTTAGATTCAAAATATATCATCTCTTCAAAATGATGGAAGCTGGTGGGAAATGTCCTTAGGATTCTAAATAGCTTTTTTAAAAATCCTCTAACTTGTTCAAAGCATTCTTAGGACTCAATCTTTAAAGGCATGGAACACTTTAGCTCAATCCTGCAAACCAATTAAGCATGTTCTTAACTTTAAGTAGTACTATTGACTGCAATTGGACTACATATACTTAGGCCTGGTCTACGCTGGGGGTGGGGATCGATCTAAGATACGCAACTTCAGCTACGAGAATAGCGTAAACTGAAGTCGACGTATCTTAGATCGACTTAGAATCACTTACTTCGCATCCTCGCGGCGCAGGATCGGTGGCCACTGCTCCCCTGTCAACTCCGCTTCCGCCTCTTGCAGTGGTGGAGTGCCGGAGACGACGGCGGAGTGATCGGGGATCGATTTATCGCGTCTACGCTAGACGAGATAAATTGATCCCCAATAGATCAACCACTACCCGCCGATCCGGTGGGTAGTGTAGACGTGGCCTACATGTGCTTAAGTGCTTCACTGGACTGGTCCAGAGTGCATAGCACCTTGTATGATTGAGCCCTTACTCCCCATCCCACTATTCAGAAGATATTTTTGTGTGGAAGTTACATTAAAAGAATATTTTGAGCTCACACTTCTGGCTCTGCATCTATCTGGCAATCAATATTCCAAAACACCGCCAATGCCAGTGATGGTACTGGTAGAAGTGAACAGCCATAGATCATGCTAATTTCAGCTCACTAGAAACATGGTTGTGGTGGTGGAGAAATGTTCTTAAATGGAAAACAGCAAAATGGTTAAGAAAGAATTGGCATCGCTGGTTGAATTATTAAGGACCCAATTTTGCTTCCATTGAAGTCAAAATTCCTGTTGGGAGAATATAAATCAAAATTTTACGACATTGACATGGCTTGATCTGTGGTGCACAGGTGATCTAAAACTTATTACCATAATCTCCACTGAAATGTAAATGTAAATAAAGCCAAAGAAATAAATGACACTCTCTCTCTCATAAACATCAAGGAGTACCAACAGGAACTAAAACCTAACAGTTGATGTTTTTGTGTTTTTTAATTGAGATTTGTTTCAGGTCAGGTTTGTTCATCTGATCTAGACAATCTTACATTAGGTAATTTAGTGCTTGTCCTGTAGTTTTTTTCAAAAATAACAAACTTTTCAATGCACAAATGATTAATTCCTATGTTGAAATGGAGAGCCTGGAGAAATTCATTTTGTTAGCTGGAAAAAATGTAATATAATTTTTTTTATAGCTCTTGAAAGTAATGACCGAATTAAGCTTCTGGGGATGTATTCTAGGATGCTGTCTTACACCTGCAATTTTTGACACAATCAAAAGCCTTGCTTAATATCATGGTGATCACTGACATTTTAAAAAACTTGGATAACAACTGCTGTCTTAAATAGCATTGGTTATAGACATAACAAAAGCTTGTAAAAGTTACGACTCCAATTTGGATTTTTCAGGATTTCTCATTCTAATTCATTTTTCTCCTCTTCTTTTCACTGAGCTGATGGAGCTCACTCACTTCCTCCTCCCCACTTACTCCCGCCCTGCAATACAGTCATTTGCAAGTGTGGCTATTAGCATTCCTCCCTGAAACAAGATCATGAGGCGACCATGAAAGACTAAATTTTATCATTGCTGAATGAAATGCTCATAAAAATAAATAGTATTTCAAATAATGTGAAATAGTGTAGATTGTCAGTGCTCAACTGTGGTAGGAGAAAAATAATTGGTAGGCAGCATAAAGGAACAATTAATTATATTAAGGACGAATTGATACATTTTAATTTTGACCTGGATAATGCAATATTATCTCTGCTGTGCCAGTAGCACAGCAGGCTTCTCTTATTGCTCCCAAAGGGTGGTTAATACAATCTGATATGCCTAAATAACCCTGTGCTTTGAGTTCTTTTGACCTCTTGGATCATGTATTGATCAAAGAATGACTTTTCATGACATGATCAAAGGAAGTGGAAGAACAGAACACAAGAAGTGAAAAATCCCCCAGCGTATCTGTATTGCTTGTAAAGACAGCAAAACTTCAATCAGCTTTTAAGACACACACAATGAAAAATATTTTTCCTACCAGGATTGAAAGGATTGCCAAGTTTAGACTGACACGAAGATTTTACATAATATTCATGTACAAGAAGTTCACTTTAATAACACCATGATAACTCAGAAAAGCAAGGAAGACACAGTTTGGAAACAACAACATATCTTCAGCAAAATATCATAAAACAAGATTTTAAAGTGGAGATCTCTTATGGTCAAATTTTCATTGTGTGTGCATGCATCTATATGTGCATTGAACGTGAGTAGCTGCTCAAACACAACCAATGCAGAGCTACTAATTCTGGTAGGAGTGCTAGCTGTCTCCTTCCCCAGATTCTATCTAGTCCTGTAGTTTAATTATAGCTGTCCTTAAGTGGGTGCATTGAAGAAGGGATGGGATGAAGTGTTCTGTGCCCTTCCCTTTCCTAGCATAGCTGTGCTGCCATAATTTGGCCCTAAGTGTCAATTGCTCAGTCAATCACTTTAAAATATCAAAAGCAGTCCAAAATACTGACAAACTTACTGGCAAATTTGGAGGATGTTTTGTAGAAGATCTGTATTTTAATTTTTTCTGAGAAGTGTGTGTGTGGGGGGGGGAATCATCTGAACCTACTAAATGCCTTCATCCTCTCATCTAAGAATGTAGCCCTTTGTAATTTAGGAACCTAAATCTATTGACTTTCACTGAGACTTAGAGCCCTAAGACACTTGGGTGTTTTTGAAACTGCTACTCAATATCTTTAATCAGTGCTGACACAAAAGCCTAGTGCAGTTTCAACCTGGAACAGTTTTCTTTCTGGAGGTAAAGACATCTGAATGTATGCTATATAATGGTTGCACTGGGACAACTTACCGTATAATGTTATAAACACAATGTGTCAGTCAAAGGTGTGAAGTTGAATCTTCTCAAACACAACTCAGTCTTATTTATCCTGCCTGTTCTGGGATCACACAATTGAACATAGATGGGCACATCAGAAGTATCAGATGTATGCCTCCAAGCAAATAAGTCTTTTCCCTGCAGAAGCTAAATATAAATTATTGCTGTTTTATAGTGTGTGTAACATTAAGTAAATTGAAATTGGACAGAAAGCTTTTTAACCAATTCGTCAGTAGAAGTAACTTATTTTTAAGAGCTAGAAACGAGGTTCTTGCAGTGATAATAGCTATAGTAGGAGAAAAGTGCAATAATAATCTTCTGCTTCCAAATGTAAAATCAGTTACTGACTTTCCTCTATTAAATCTAATGTATTCTGCTATAATTTATGCTACATGGTCAAGTCAGTGTTGTTATTGGCAGTCTTTTTCTCCTCAACACAGTCTATTATGTATCTGTCCCAGGAAAGAGGGTTAGAATGTTAGTTTAAATCATGCTTTTTTTTTTTTTAAGACCATAGTGTCTCGTGTACAAAACTCGAGTCTACATTGTCTGGCCCTGATGCTGCAATCTGATTATCATGGGCAGACCCCTGCATCTGTGTGAAGCCAAACACAGTTCAGTGGGCATAAGGTCCTGTCTGTGCTGATCGGATTGTAGAATAAGGGCCTTGTATATATAGACTAGACTAGAGTCTATATTTTCAGAACTAGCATTTAGTATCTATTTCCTTGAACTCAGAACTGGGGAGACCATCTTGTGAAAAGCAAGGATCATCTATTTCCAGTGCTCATTCATTTTAAAGGTTCTTAAACGTATGGTCTATCAAGTGTGTCAAATGTTGGTAGTTTGTAATAGATTGGAACCTAGCCAACATCAACAAATCTGGGTAATTTTAGACCTTGTAAAGTAATTCAGCTTGAACTTAAAACATAAGAATAACAGCTGGGTGATGAATCCACTGATATTCCAAGCCCTTAAACCAAACCTTTAGTTCTCTCTTCCAAAAGATTGTGATGATTATTGTTTGTTCAGCTGTTGCTAGGATAGTTCCTTGGTTTGCTTATGGAATATGCTTATACAGATTGTGGAATACGTTTGCCTTGTTGAACACTGTAGTGCAGTGGTGCTCAAACTTTCGTATTGGTGTCCCTTTTCACACAGCAAGCCTCTGAGTGCGACCACCCCCCCCCCTTATAAATTAAAAAAAGTCTTTATCTATTTAACACCATTATAAATGCTGGATGAAAAGCGGGGTTTGGGGTAGAGGCTGACAGCTTGTGACCCCCAATGTAATAAACTCGCAACCCCCTAAGGGGACCCTACCCCCAGTTTGAGAACCCCTGCTGTAGTGCTTCATCATGGTGTTATCTACAGCCTTTGTTAGCTAACTTGAGCTCACCATGCATTTCAGTTTTGGACCTGTAAACCATATAGTAAAATTTTCCTCTTCTCCTCCTGAGTTTTCCTTTTGGGTGTAATTTTGCAAATTTATTTTATGTAAGCAATAATACATGAAATGGTTTGTGGTAACTAAGTTTAGACTATCCTGTCACTCACAGAATTGTGAGTCTGAGAAACCTGGAGCTTTCTTATTGTATTATAATGAAAGAAGCCTGTAATAAGTTTAACATAATTGATCAGCATAATTTATGATTAACTCATTAGCCCTTCAAGCTTCTAATATATTCTCTTTTATGGGTGGAACTAATCATTTCATTTTACATTATGGAGACTGCTCTTAAATATTTTTATACTGTTTACTGTAAATTTATAAAATCTTGGAATTGTTTTCAATCCTTCCCCCCCTCCCTTCTAAAACTATAAGTTCTGTCCATTTAAGTGTGATGAAACAAATTTTAGATGTGGTTGATAGAAGAGCAAATAGAAAGCCTTATAGAGATGAAGCACAACTCAAAGAATTTCACATACAAAATCAAAAACTAGCTTTGAACATTGGAGACAACTGTATATCCTTATCCTGGCCCTTTTTTATATCCCCCCAGCTGGTGCAATACATTTGTTTGATTTGTCCAATAACTTTAACATAGCATTGCACTTCATTGCACAGGGGCAATGAATAAAGCAAGTAGAGTATGTTATTTTAGATATTAAAGAATTCCTGAATTACTGTTTTAGCAGTGTCGTTAGAATATTTCTGTGCAATGAAATGGACAGTGAAGAGGGACTTATTAAAGTGAGGAACTTTATAGGCTTATAAATGACTAGGGCCCTCTTTTGAAAGTTATCAATTCATTCAGTTTCTTATATTCCCATTAAAATAATAGCCTGTTACTTTTGAATGTAGTTTGTATATATAAGCAATTGGATCATGCCTTTCCATAGAAAAAGTCCAAAGTGGACTTAGGAGGGAGAGAAAGGCAGTTTCCTCAGAATTCCAGATTACACTGCTTCTCAACTAATATCTGTGTGAATGCTTTGAATTTTATTTTTTTATGAAGTGACAGTGTATAAGGCAGACATAGTTAATGCTTTAATAAGCTCTGCTAGCATATCCCTCTCCTGTCTTGCAAGGCTGCTGTTTTTTCAGCCCTGGACCTTTCTAGAGAATAGCCTGTTTGTGTTACTGATTTCTGGTTTTGTTGTGATATCCTATTCTCCATTGGAGTAGGCTTAGCCCTGGTCTACACTAGGACTTTAGATCGAATTTAGCAGCGTTAAATCGATTTAAACCTGCACCCGTCCACACAATGAAGCCCTTTATTTCGACTTAAAGGGCTCTTAAAATCGATTTCCTTACTCCACCCCTGACAAGTGGATTAGCGCTTAAATCGACGTTGCCGGCTCGAATTTGGGGTACTGTGGACACAATTCGATGGTATTGGCCTCCGGGAGCTATCCCAGAGTGCTCCATTCTGACCGCTCTGGACAGCGCTCTCAACTCAGATGCACTGGCCAGGTAGACAGGAAAAGAACCGCGAACTTTTGAATCTCATTTCCTGTTTGGCCAGCGTGGCAAGCTGCAGGTGACCATGCAGAGCTCATCAGCAGAGGTGACCATGATGGAGTCCCAGAATCGCAAAAGAGCTCCAGCATGGACTGAACGGGAGGTACGGGATCTGATCGCTGTTTGGGGAGAGGAATCCGTGCTATCAGAACTCCGTTCCAGTTTTCGAAATGCCAAAACCTTTCTGAAAATCTCCCAGGGCATGAAGGACAGAGGCCATAACAGGGACCCGAAGCAGTGCCGCGTGAAACTGAAGGAGCTGAGGCAAGCCTACCAGAAAACCAGAGAGGCGAACGGCCGCTCTGGGTCAGAGCCCCAAACATGCCGCTTCTATGATGAGCTGCATGCCATTTTAGGGGGTTCAGCCACCACTACCCCAGCCGTGTTGTTTGACTCCTTCAATGGAGATGGAGGCAATACAGAAGTAGGTTTTGGGGACGAAGAAGATGATGAGGAGGAGGTTGTAGATAGCTCACAGCAAGCAAGCGGAGAAACCGGTTTTCCCGACAGCCAGGAACTGTTTCTCACCCTAGACCTGGAGCCAGTACCCCCCGAACCCACCCAAGGCTGCCTCCTGGACTCAGCAGGCGGAGAAGGGACCTCTGGTGAGTGTACCTTTTAAAATGCTATACATGGTTTAAAAGCAAGCATGTGAAAGGATTACTTTGCCCTGGCATTTGCGGTTCTGCCTTTGCAAAAGGTTTCTGGGGAGGGCAGCCTTATTTCGTCCTTCATGGTAGGACACTTTACCACTCCAGGCCAGCAACACGTACTGGGGAATCACTGTAGAACAAAGCATTGCAGTGTATGTTTGCTGGCATTCAACCAAAATCCGTTCACGCGGTGGGAGGAGGCAAAATGCGACCTTGTAACGAAAGCACATGTGCTATGTATGTAATGTTAACTTTCAAGGTTTACCCTGAAAGAGTGTAGCCACTGTTTTATAAAATGTGTCTTTTTAAATACCGCTGTCCCTTTTTTTTTCTCCACCAGCTGCATGTGTTTCAATGATCACAGGATCTTCTCCTTCCCAGAGGCTAGTGAAGCTTAGAAAGAAAAAAAAACGCACTCGCGATGAAATGTTCTCCGAGCTCATGCTGTCCTCCCACACTGACAGAGCACAGACGAATGCGTGGAGGCAAATAATGTCAGAGTGCAGGAAAGCACAAAATGACCGGGAGGAGAGGTGGAGGGCTGAAGAGAGTAAGTGGCGGGCTGAAGAGAGTAAGTGGCGGGCTGAAGACAGGGCTGAAGCTCAAAGGTGGCGGCAGCGTGATGAGAGGAGGCAGGATTCAATGCTGAGGCTGCTGCAGGACCAAACCAGTATGCTCCAGTGTATGGTTGAGCTGCAGCAAAGGCAGCTGGAGCACAGACTGCCACTGCAGCCCCTCTGTAACCAACCGCCCTCCTCCCCAAGTTCCATAGCCTCCTCACCCAGACGCCCAAGAACACGGTGGGGAGGCCTCCGGCCAACCAGCCACTCCCCCACAGAGGATTGCCCAAAAAAAAGAAGGCTGTCATTCAATAAATTTTAAAGTTGTAAACTTTTAAAGTGCTGTGCTTAAAGTGCTGTGTGGCATTTTCCTTCCCTCCTCCACCACCCCTCCTGGGATACCTTGGTAGTCATCCCCCTATTTGTGTGATGAATGAATAACGAATGCATGACTGTGAAGCAGCAATGACTTTATTGGCTCTGCAAGCAATGATTAAAGGGAGGAGGGGAGGGTGGTTAGCTTACAGGGAAGTAGAGTGAACCAAGGGGCGGGGGGGTTCATCAAGGAGAAACAAACAGAACTTTTGCACCGTAGCCTGGCCAGTCATGAAACTGTTTTTCAAAGCTTCTCTGATGCGTACCGCGCCCTCCTGTGCTCTTCTAACCGCCCTGGTGTCTGGCTGCACGTAACCAGCAGCCAGGCGATTTGCCTCAACCTCCCACCCCGCCATAAACGTCTCCCCCTTACTCTCACAGATATTGTGGAGCACACAGCAAGCAGTAATAACAGTGGGAATATTGGTTTCGCTGAGGTCTAAGCGAGTCAATAAACTGCGCCAGCGCGCCTTTAAACGTCCAAATGCACATTCTACCACCATTCTGCACTTGCTCAGCCTGTAGTTGAACAGCTCCTGACCACTGTCCAGGCTGCCTGTGTACGGCTTCATGAGCCATGGCATTAAGGGGTAGGCTGGGTCCCCAAGGATACATATAGGCATTTCAACATCCCCAACAGTTATTTTCTGGTCTGGGAATAAAGTCCCTTCCTGCAGCTTTTGAAACAGACCAGAGTTCCTGAAGATGCGAGCATCATGCACCTTTCCCGGCCATCCCACGTTGATGTTGGTGAAACGTCCCTTGTGATCCACCAGAGCTTGCAGCACTATTGAAAAGTACCCCTTGCGGTTTATGTACTCGGCGGCTTGGTGCTCCGGTGCCAAGATAGGGATATGGGTTCCGTCTATGGCCCCACCACAGTTAGGGAATCCCATTGCAGCAAAGCCATCCACTATGACCTGCACATTTCCCAGGGTCACTACCCTTGATATCAGCAGATCTTTGATTGCGTGGGCTACTTGCATCACAGCAGCCCCCACAGTAGATTTGCCCACTCCAAATTGATTCCCAACTGACCGGTAGCTGTCTGGCGTTGCAAGCTTCCACAGGGCTATCGCCACTCGCTTCTCAACTGTGAGGGCTGCTCTCATCTTGGTATTCATGCGCTTCAGGACAGGGGAAAGCAAGTCACAAAGTTCCATGAAAGTGCCCTTACGCATGCGAAAGTTTCGCAGCCACTGGGAATCGTCCCAGACCTGCAACACTATGCGGTCCCACCAGTCTGTGCTTGTTTCCCGAGCCCAGAATCGGCGTTCCACAGCATGAACCTGCCCCATTAGCACCATGATGCATGCATTGTCAGGGCCCATGCTTTCAGAGAAATCTGTGTCCATGTCCTGATCACTCACGGGACCGCGCTGACGTCGCCTCCTCGCCCGGTATCGCGTTGCCATGTTCTGGTGCTGCATATACTGCTGAATAATGCGTGTGGTGGTTAATGTGCTCCTAATTGCCAAAGTGAGCTGAGCGGGCTCCATGCTTGCCGTGGTATGGCGTCCGCACAGAAAAAAGGCGCGGAACGATTGTCTGCCGTTGCTCTGACGGAGGGAGGGGCGACTGACGACACGGCTTACAGGGTTGGCTTCAGGGAGCTAAAATCAACAAAGGGGGTGCCTGTACATCAAGGAGTATTTCAGGCAGGACTGCACGGAGGGTTCCAATAAGAAATGGTGCACCTAAGTTATCGTTGTTATTGGAACAAGGAGGTTAGCCTGGCCTCTGATTGATACATGGCTAGATTTACCTCGCTGCACCTTCTCTGTGAGTGACTGCAGTGTGACCTAGAGGAATGAGTCCCCTAGACAGGGGAGGAGGCAAATGAGTACAAAACAAATCTGGTCTATTTCTTGTTTTGACCCACTCCATCTATCTTTTACATCTTTGGCTGGCAGCAGACGGTGCAGAAGGACTGCATGCCATCCACATCTCATGGCTGCTTGGCAGAAGATGGTACAGTACGCCTGCTAGCCATCCCCATCTCTTGCCTGCCTGGCAGAAGATGGTGCAATACGACTGCTAGCAATCCTCATCTCTTGCCTGCCTGGCAGAAGATGGTACAGTACGACTGCTAGCAGTCCGTATCGCCTGCCTGCTCACCATAAGACGGTTCAATAGGACTGACTGCAGGACTAAAGAGAATGACCTGGTCAAGTCACTCCAAATTTAGTCCCTGCGCCCATGTCTGCCCAGGCGCTCCCAGCCGACGCGGCCAGGAGCACCTCGGACACGATGAGGACGACTACCAATCGTATTGCACCGTCTGCTGCCAGAAGGCAAGGGGTTGCTGCTACTGTGCAGCAAAGCCGTACCGCGTCTGCCAGCACCCAGGAGACATAGGGTGACGGTTACCTGAGCGGGCTCCATGCTTACTGTGGTATGGCGTCTGCACAGGTAACTCAGGAAAAAAGGCGCGAAATGATTGTCTGCCCTTGCTTTCACGGAGGGAGGGAGGGAACGGGGGCCTGACGACACGTACCCAGAACCACCCGCGACAATGTTTTAGCCCCATCAGAGCGCTCCATTGTGACTGCTCTGGACAGCACTCTCAGATGCCCGATTGTTTGCCATTGCTCTGACGCTGGGAGGGGCGCTTACAGGGTTGGCTTCAGGGAGCTAAAATCAACAAAGGGGGTGGCTTTACATCAAGGAGTATTTCAGGCAGGACTTCACAGAGGGTTCCAATAAGAAATGGTGCACCTAAGTTATTGTCCTTATTGGAGCAAGAAGGTTAGCCTGGCCTCTGATTGATACATGGCTAGATTTACCTCGCTGCACCTTGACTGCAGTGTGATCTAGAAGAATGAGTCCCCTAGACAGGGGAGGGGGGGGAAGCAAATGAGTACAAAACAAATCTGGTCTATTTCTTGTTTTGACCCACTCCATCTATCTTTTACATCTTTGGCTGGCAGCAGACGGACTGCATGCCATCCACATCTCATGACTGCTCGGCAGAAGATGGTACAGCACGACTGCTAGCAGTCCGTATCGCCTGCCCGCTCACCATAAGACGGTTCAATAGGACTGACTGCAGGACTAAAGAGAATGACCTGGTCAAGTCACTCCAAATTTAGTCCCTGTGCCCATGTCTGCCCAGGCGCTCCTGATCGACCTCACAGAGGCGACCAGGAGCACCTGAGACATGACGATGACGGCTACCAGTCGTACTGTACCGTCTGCTGCCACAAGGCAAGGGGTTGCTGCTACTGTGTAGCAATGCCGTACCGCGTCTGCCAGCACCCAGGAGACATACGGTGACGGTTACCTGAGCGGGCTCCATGCTTGCCATGGTATGGCGTCTGCACAGGTAACTCAGGAAAAAAGGCGCGAAATGATTGTCTGCCCTTGCTTTCACGGGGGGAGGGAGGGAACGGGAGGCTGACGATATGTACCCAGAACCACCCGCGACAATGTTTTAGCCCCATCAGGCATTGGGATCTCAACCCAGAATTCCAATGGGCAGCGGAGACTGCGGGAACTGTGGGATAGCTACCCACAGTGCAACGCTCCGGAAGTCGACGCTTGCCTCGGTACTGTGGAAGCGCTCCGCCGAGTTAATGCACTTAATGCACTTAGAGCATTTACTGTGGGGACACACACACTCGAATTTATAAAACCGATTTCTAAAAAACCGACTTCTATAAATTCGACCTTATTCCGTAGTGTAGACATACCCTTAGAATTGCGCAATCCTTTCACTTGTGTCCAGTGCAAGCCTATTGTCTTATGCACCATTTATGAAGATACTAGTTTTCATTCAGTGTGCTAATGTACACTTAATTCAACTTTGCTGTGTGCTTAAAATGGGCTTTGTGGGCATGAGGCTGGTAAACAGGGCCTCGGGTAGAGTGTGGAGGTCATTATGACACAGGGAAAGTTAGGCAAAAGCAGTGCTGGGGCAACAACACAATAATAGCTTGATAAGAGACCTTGGGGTGGGTATCCCAGCTGGTGATAGAGAAATCAGTGGTTATAGTGCTGATGTCCAAAGTCTCACCTGGGCTGTCTAAAAAGTCCAGTAGAGCTGAAAGGAAATGGAAAACAGCTGTACCAGTAATGTTGCCTCTTTCTAATGTGTATAAAAGGAGAACAGCTTGTGTGTCTAAATGAGCTGCCCTTCAGTACCACAGCCTGTCATACTGACCAATATTGTCTCATTATTTCCTTATGCTCCCCTATCAGTCTGTATCCATCTCTTCTCTCTTGTTTTGTACCCATAAACTCTTAGGACAGTGACTGTCTTTTTTGTTCTGTGTTTGAATGGTGCTTAGCACAATGGGCTCCTGGTCCATGATTAATGCTCCTAGGTTACAGTGATACAAATAATAATAATACCGGTGTTCTTTAAACTTTAGCCTATTATGTACGATACCATATGTTAGATTTTGATAATCTAAAATACTTGTTTCTCACGTCTCTGTTTAAATGTCTGCTTCAGAAGTATATGAAGAGTCTCTACTATTTGCCTATTTAATTTAAACAAATTTAAGAACACTGCTGTGCACGCTCACAAAGGGTATTAATGTCTTATTGCTTGGTTTTTAATGTGTTATAAACACTTTGGTTATTCATTCTATTTTCTGTTGCCAAAGGTAAAATGTGCATCTTCTGCTTAAAAAAATAAGCATTAAAATACTTTGCATGTGACAGGGATAAAAGATTATCTTCATAAATGATCTGGAGGATGGTGTGGATTGCACTCTCAGCAAATTTGCGGATGATACTAAACTGGGAGGAGTGGTAGATACGCTGGAGGGGAGGGATAGGATACAGAAGGACCTAGACAAATTGGAGGATTGGGCCAAAAGAAATCTGATGAGGTTCAATAAGGATAAGTGCAGGGTCCTGCACTTAGGATGGAAGAACCCAATGCACAGCTACAGACTAGGGACCGAATGGCTAGGCAGCAGTTCTGCGGAAAAGGACCTAGGGGTGACAGTGGACGAGAAGCTGGATATGAGCCAGCAGTGTGCCCTTGTTGCCAAGAAGGCCAATGGCATTTTGGGATGTATAAGTAGGGGCATAGCGAGCAGATCGAGGGACGTGATCGTTCCCCTCTGTTCGACATTGGTGAGGCCTCATCTGGAGTACTGTGTCCAGTTTTGGGCCCCACACTACAAGAAGGATGTGGATAAATTGGAAAGCGTCCAGCGGAGGGCAACAAAAATGATTAGCAAAAAGAAAAGGAGTACTTGTGGCACCTTAGAGACTAACCAATTTATTTGAGCATGAGCTTTCGTGAGCTACAGCTCACTTCATCGGATGCATACCGTGGAAACTGCAGCAGACTTTATATACACACAGAGAATATGAAACAATAAATTGGTTAGTCTCTAAGGTGCCACAAGTACTCCTTTTCTTTTTGCGAATACAGACTAACACAGCTGTTACTCTGAACAATGATTAGGGGTCTGGAACACATGAGTTATGAGGAGAGGCTGAGGGAATTGGGATTGTTTAGTCTGCAGAAGAGAAGAATGAGGGGGGATTTGATAGCTGCTTTCAACTACCTGAGAGGTAGTTCCAGAGAGGATGGTTCTAGACTATTCTCAGTGGTGGAAGAGGACAGGACAAGGAGTAATGGTCTCAAGTTGCAGTGGGGGAGGTTTAGGTTGGATATTAGGAAAAACTTTTTCACTAGGAGGGTGGTGAAACACTGGAATGCATTGCCTAGGGAGGTGGTGGAATCTCCTTCCTTAAAAGTTTTTAAGGTCAGGCTTGACAAAGCCCTGGCTGGGATGATTTAATTGGGGATGGGTCCTGCTTTGAGCAGGGGGTTGGACTAGATGACCTCCTGAGGTCCCTTCCAACCCTGATATTCTATGTTTCCTTTTTTGTAAGTAAGTAAAATATCTACGTCTGTTTGAACATGCAGTGGCACCAGCATGGAGTGATTTGTCATGAGAAATGAGTGTAGTAATAGAATAAATTGACATTTTCCTAGGTTTTCTTTGTCATGCTTAGCAGTAGAAAGGGGTTGGTGATTTCTGGATATTAAGGTTGAATGACAAAGGTGGTTGTCTTGCTGCAAAGGAATGTTAAATATGGCATACTGTACCCTATTTTGCTAACTTTACCATGTGTGTTATTTCTATTAGTTGTGAAGTTAACTCTTTCCTGTTTTCTCTCGAAGAGGAAATGAAGTATACTGACCCAGACTTACATGCACAAAATAAACAGGATGCCTGCGGCAGGAGAGGCAAGGTTTTTGACCTCTAAAGCTATCTAAAGAGACTTGTCAGAACTATGGCTTCACTAGCTGAGCAGCATGAACCTCACTTCAGACAGACAGGCTACAACTAGTTTTGTGATCCCCAGAGAGGAAGGGCAGGGAGAACATGTAGAAACAGTAGGATGTAGATAACTCTGATCACTCTATCAAAAAGTTAAAGTTCAACTTTCCTTTGGGCAAGGCTTAAAGAGCTTTGCAACCCAGATAATCCATTCTGAAATTTTGCACAGACATGCTTATTTTTCAAGAAGTAGTTAGTGAATAATGTTGCTTAATTAAGCAAGCTCAATATTCTTTAGCATAGTAAGAATCCTACATTGTGTCTTCAGTGTGTTCGCAGTCTTGGTAGCAAAACTGTCAATCATTGGCCAGGATATACCCTTCCTGCTGCAGAGCCTGCTGACTGAAATGACTTCCAGGGCTCTCATGAACACTATATCTCCCTAAACAAATAAAAACTTATGATTACATTGTTAACTTAAACTATGAAAATACCTGCTAGAATGGACTGAGTACAGGAGAATCCCAACTCTTTACCTTATATTGCATCTCTCTCTCTCTCTTTCTCTCTATACACACACACACCCCCTCTGATCAATCTAAATATCAAAGGATTTTTAGACTTTTTATCCCTTACATAGAGAACAAATAATGAGCTTGATCTCCTGAATTCTTTTATATTTGGCTAGACATAGTTGACATTTGGACAGACAGACAAGGTGCGCCATAGCTTTTGTGTGGGGCTTGATGGTTTGGGACAGAAGGAGCATATGACCCTTTTTTGTGATTTAGTGGATATGAGAGCAACTTCATGGATGACTCCTGAATTGGTCATGGAAGCTACTTTGTCAGCATAAAAAACACTGTACTGAGCTCAATGGACAGAGCTCCTAATTGCATTATTCACCATTATACTGAATCTAATTATCAGGACATAATTAGCTACAATATAGTTTTATAGAGTTTATGCCTGTCCCTTTCATCTTACTGATGACACAAAAGCAAGACCCCAATTAGTTTCTTTGATACTATGAACTAAGTGCAGCTACTTAGTGTTTTATAGTTAGTGATCACTTACTTAAATCCTTTAATTTTTAAAAAAATAGTCGTTATGAACCATTAAAATGTTACCTATTTAATATAATTTTCAGTGGCAGTGGTAATACCAAAAAAACCAACTGAATTCCCAACTCATTATATATAGGACAACAGATATCCTAAATGAGTGCAAATTGGTAATTCATATTAGTGGCTTTTCCATGTTCTTGCGTTTCATATACAGCAGCACAGCCTAGCCAGGGAAATCATCCTTGTACGCACTCAAGGGGCCATATATTTTCACAGGACATATTTTTAACTTGAATGTTTCAGCTTTTTAAAATGGAAAACTGTTTCCATGGAATGGAAACTTTAAAACTGTAACTTTTAAACCATTAGTGATTTAAGTCTTTTCTGTCGAAAATGTCAAGACAAGGATATGTTGCCCCTCAAAGTGAAGTCAGTGAAAGAACATCACCAATTCCTTGTCTGCAGCAGTAACCTAAAGAGAAATAAAACCAAAAGCAATTTTTTTCATGGTGAATTTAATTCTCGGGAAAGGTGGTAGATTAACAGCACTAGACATTGAACTCTGTTTAGCCATATAAAAAAATGCAGTGGCAGCAATGCAGACTCTCTCCTTTCGCTGTCGCTGTGTTTCATGCTTCTTTAGGAGAGTCCATCTGCAGATGCTGATTCAGTTCTTAGCCTTTCTGCCAAAACTGCTAACTAGGTAACAAAGGAATAAATGGCGACCTGTCACTGGCAAGATTATTAACTCATTTCACGGAGGCTGCTGAACAGCCATCAGCTGATAATGACTTTCTGCCACTACTGAGCTGTGTCAGACTTGAATCAGTTACCTAGAGGTCAAGGTCTTTTATCCTATTACCTGCCTCTTGAGCCTTTCTCCTAAAAGCATTTCAGTAATATTTTTTATGTACAATTACCAAGTTATTATGAGAGTTCACCTTGATTTTTGTCTGTGCTAGCATCTAGTGTTTATATTTCTCATTCAAGACATCTAATAGGGTTGTGGTACATATTGCAGTGCTGTCTAAGAAACATGAAGTGGGTTACACCACAGCCATTTGGCATACAAAAGAAAGGGGATAGGATTCTTCCTGTCTCAGTAAAGGATTAGAGAACATGCCTTATAGTGATAAACTTGAGAAGCTCAATCTATTTAGTTTAACAAAGAGAAGGTTAAGGGCGGGGGTGCTAGAACAGTTTGTATAGTGCGGGTGCTGAGAGCCATTGAACCAAACTGTAAACGCTGTATATGATAGAAGCCACTTCAAGACAGGGGGGTGCCTAGTTCCAGCACCTATGATTAAGGGGTGACTTGATTACAGTGTAAAGTGCCTACATGGGGAAATGTTTGTTAATGGGCTTTTCAATCTAGCAGAGAAAGGTATAATGCAATCCAATGGCTGGAAGCTGAAGCTAGACAATTTAGATGGGAAATAAGGCAGAAATTTTTAAGTGAGGGTAATTAACCATTGGAACAAGTTACCCAGGGTGTGTTTTGTGGTGGATTCTTCATCACTGGGGATTTTTTTAAATCAAAACTGGATGGTTTTTTCCCTAAAAGATCTGCTCTAGGAGTTTTTTCAGGGAAGTTTTATGGCCTGTGTTGTACTGGAGGTCAGACGAGATGATCACAGTGGTCCCTTCTGGCCTTGGAATTGAGGAACACCTCATGCCTGGTGATCCGTTAGATAGTATAGGAAGTAACAGCTTGCCTGAATAATTAAGGGGCATATACTTCCCTCCCTGTCTTCATCTCACTCTGTGTCTGCAGCTCTTATTGACCTCATTAGGAGATGCATATGTAGATCGAGGGCTGTACAAGGACTGTACCACATGTTAATAGTGCTTTGGGGGAAGGATACAAAATATTGGGTATATGAAGGGAATACTCTTGGCATGGCTGCCTGATCAATACTCTGCATACTGCAAGGAACTACCGGTACAACAAAAGAACAGTAGTTACTTCAAAAGGAGGAAAAATGGTTTTGTTTTTATAAGCACGTTTTTTGTTTTTGTATTAGTTCTGCCACTGGGATTTCAGACAGAAGCATCCACCTCAAGAAAAATGTTGCTTTAGTTTATAATGTTTTGCCATCCTATAACACTTTGCACCTGAGAATCTTAAAGCTCTTTTCAAATGTCGGCGAACTATGCTTTGCGGTATCTGTGGGAAGAAATTGCTTTTAACTTTTTACAGCGGGGAAACAGAGACACAAAGAATTCAGTTAGGGTCTGGTTTTTACAAGTATTTAGCACCCAGATCTCTAGGGCCTTGTCTTGAGTAGAATTTAAAGCCGTAATATTAGCTGGTTGAATTCATACGTGGGCTTTAACCTGACTATGTTTAGCACATGTTAAAAGCAGTGGGCCTTGTCTATACTAGACTATCACAATGTCTTAGCCAGCATGTGATGACATTACACCTTTAAATCCTACACTAGACCAGGCCCAACTGAAGTCAGTGGCAGCTCTGGGGGCTCAGTACTTTTGAAAATTAGGCCCATTGTAACACCCTCAAGATTCCACAGAGGGTTTGTCTCAATTAGGGAAAGAGTTGACTAACTCTGCCCTAGCCGTTATCTATTTTCCTAATTTAGACAGGTTAATGCCTTTTGCTTCAATTTAGCTAATTGAGGTAGAACCTAATGGGAGACTAGGGTCAAGCTTGACTAGTGAAATTGAAGTACAACATGTTCACCTGATCTACATTAGGGAAATGATTGTGATGTGGTTAGAGTTAGTTAATCCAAACTCTTTTCCTGGTGTAGGCAAACCCAGAATGCACTCTCTTCACCTCCTTTGCAACAGGCAGAGCAAACTACATTCCCGTGCACCACCAGGATATAATGAGGCACACCTAGGGGTTGGCCAGGAAGTTTTTGCATTGCTGCCCTTTCCTAGGGGTTTCACTGTACATTGCCACAGACACCTTGCCAGCAAATGCTCCCCCTGGGAATGTGCTATAAGAAAACTTGTATCCCAATGTGGGAATCCCAGATAGCAAATTGCCTCTTTTTAAAATGTCAGATGAGTGATATTTAACACTGTTATAAGAGTGTGTGACTATAGAGCCTCAGTTAAGCCTAAAATTAAAGAAAAAATGATCTCTTAAATTTAACTGATTTTGATGCTTCATTAATCAGCTCAGCCTATCTACCTATCTAAACGATTTTTTAAAAAAAAAATTCTATGCATTTTGCTTCAGTACATCAAGGTTTTTAACTTCTAGGACTTATTACTTTTACATAATCAAAGACTTAACAGAGGCAAAAAGATTAATGTTCTCTGCAAAAAATTTTTTTTAACAATTGTATGATGGAAAAAATTGTCTTTTCATTATGTTATCCATGCCTAAGGAGTTTAGTTAATGTTGAGTGTCCATTCATTAGGAATTTTTTTTTAAATTGTTGTGAAAGTGGGTATTAAATATAATCATTTGATATTCCTGTGAGTGTGCTGTGAAGAAGCATAGCACTTGCATCGTAATTCACCATTAAACATGCATTAGCTAATGGACACTGAGACCCCTATTTGTGAAGGACTTACTACATGCCCTGTGTGTCCTGCAAAAGGTCATTTTTCCTGCATTTAAATAATTCATCAGCCTTCCTGTAAAACTCTTGCCAGCCTGGGATTCTTTCCAATCATGAGGAAAATGGTTGGAAGGCAGGAGAAATATGGAAACTAGAAAGTAGGGTGAAGAACGGGTCAGAGTACAACAATAAAAATCTTAGCACCAAACCCAGATGCCTGAGAAGCCTCCCTACTCTGTCCTGGTAAAAGAAGCTTCACACCAACCTGCCCAATCCTGAATATGGTGGCATGTGTGTTGCAAAGGTCTCTGTGGGTGTTCGGTTGCCCTATGGTCAGGTCCTACAGAGGCCTAGAGGAGGAGAGCTCATCTCTTTTCCCCATTGAGGGAACTAATCCCTGAAGAAAAACCCCCATGGGGCAGAGAAATGGGACATTGTGATACAGGGGACTCATGGTAGGGTGTTAAGTGTGACAATATGTTCCAAACTCAGATTCCACTTTGACATTTGCCAGTGTGACTCCCGTGCTCTACAGATCACTTTGGCACATATCCAGGATTACCTTCACCGTTTTTTAAAATGCTAATACTGTTTTTTGTGTACAGACCTAGAGTGTATCCTGTATTACTTTGCCAGATTTTGATAGCTTTACGCACATGGAATAGCATCTTGCGCAGTGAGTAGCCTCACTGAAATTATTAGGAGTAAAGGCACTTCACATTGTGAGCAAGGGTATCAGAATCAGACCCTAAATAATCAGAGTATGTGCAGTGATACCAACAGTAATGGTTATGAGAACAACTTCTAAGGATGCCTTCAAAACCATGGGGAGCCGGTGCTGAATGAATAGACTATTAAGGTCCCATGGCCAATGAGCCAATCCTATTGCCATAGAAATCAATGGGAATCTTTCCATTGACTTCAGTAGGAGTTGCATGCTGAACTGCATGCTGATGGATGGTATTTTGGTACTGATGTGCTATCTCAACTGTTTCCAATCTTTATTTGAGATTTGTTCAGTTAAAAAACTCAGAAGATAAGGGAACAATTGTGGACACAGGATCTTTCAAATCTCTACAAAAGTAAATTAAACAATTCCGTAGGCAATATGTTGCTATATACTTGGGATGAGTTCATTGATTATAAACAGTCAACACATCAATTCCGCAATATGGAAAACTGCACTGATTTAATAAATGCAAGTAGCTAAATGAAACATTTGTGAATAGAGCAGATTCACATTGTTGTTTTTTTTATTTTTATCCATAGAATTGTCCTCTTTTGAGAAGTCTTTTAAACTTTTTTAATGGTTAGTTTTAAATGCTAAAGGAATGTATAGCCTAGGTTCCTATTACTTTGGCTTTCTTTTTCTGCTAATGGAACACCAGACATTAATGAAATGTCAATGACTGTTCCTGCCAGTTCAATTCTCTGGCTCTATCTAATTAGAATTAAATGGTTAGAGTGGTTAGAGAGACTAAATAAAAGGAACGAAAATAGTTCATTCTTCCAAACTGTGTTCTTGCATTTGCCAAATCAATTTTAATTAGTTTCATAAAGATGTCCTGGATCTTCTCTGAAGTACAGTTTTGAGTCTTTTGCAGCACAGCAAGAAGCTATGCAATTCTGCTAGACTTTATTTCAGCACTATTCAGAAATAGCCAAATGATACCTACTTCTGTAATTAACTACTTCAGACTTTTTCAAATACAAAAATAGCCTCTGTATGGATAATTCAAGGGACAGAAATATACAGATTTGTTGTTGTGCTGTAAAATGTTCAGACTTTTTTGGTAGTCCCCTAGATTGTAATTAACTAGATTGTTCAATTTTTTTTCTGGGTCTGGTTAATTGTTATGTAGAATAATTAGCTAATTCTAAAATATTAAAGTTTAAAATATTTGGATTTTTAAGTTACTAACGGTTAAAATTATTGCTGGCTGCTAACCTTAATTAAAAAACCTGCTATTAAAAAGCTGTTTCTTGTTGTCAGTGAACTGGATCCATGAAATGATTAATAGAAAAAGTCAGGAAGGCTTAAAGGAGTAGGTTTGTAGTGAGCCTGTGATGGAGTTTGTGTGCAGCCATAGAATTTTCTAACCTATGTGGTGTTCCAAAAAGCTGCAACATCAGGATGTTGTTTGAATCATTTGGAGTCAGTTTGGGAAATATTTGGCTAATTTATAGTTCAAGAGATCAACGTGAAATTTCCTTTTTGGATCTGGAGCTCAATGGGTCTTTCTTATGTCTGACCTATTGGTACATATAGGCAAAACAGCAGCTACATAGAGCCCTTCAGAGAACGTCTCCACAATAGGAAGTCTTTTGTGGGATCTGTAGAACCGGCTTCGCTAGCTCTTTGCCCCCACTTCATGCAAGAGCCCCTGGTGCAGGGGGAAATACAGAGTGGGCCTTGAGCATATTGGCGGCACGCAGGGCTGGCAGGAGATTTGGTCATAGCATCTCTGTTCCTGATGTTGCAAGGCCCACGGGGGCCATGGTCAAGTTAAGGCAGCATTCTGATTTGTCCTAATCTGCCACATGATTGAGGGTGAGGAATGCAAACTTGTCATTCTCCCACACCCTTGAGCTGGTATTGAGGTCAGTGCAGGAATGAATTTGTTCGAGAGGGTGCCTCTTGGAAAGAGCGGAGTTCTGAAAACACGATGAAGACCCAGAGATAGTAGAATTGGGAAATTCTCTTTAAAACAAAGACTGGAAGGGACGGCCTGAGTGAATGATCAGGGCTCAAAGAACCAGGCTTCACTGAGACACACAGTGTTTTGTAAGCATTGAGGAAATGAAGGGAATGAGTTCACTTCCTCCTTGAGTTGTTAGGGTTAGGGATCTGTGTGTTTGCATGGCTGTTGCTGATTTTCATGATTCTCCTTTATATAAGTTCTTTGTTTTGTCATGTGAATAGTGTTTGCTTTCTTTTAACATCTTTCCTCTCACTTGGTCGACATTGTTAGTGTGTATATACTGTAAATATCCATCTGTGCAATAGACATTATTACAATTGCCTTCAAAAGGTCTGCCTGGTTTATGGGCAATTCAGTTACTGAGCAGAATGTACTCACGCACAACGCCAGACATTTATCCCTTCATCACTTCAAAATATAGCATTACGTTCACCCCTATTGTAAGATATTCCTCCCTCCCCCTTTTTTTTCCTTTGGATAGGCCCTGTCATGGTTCCCTCCCCACTCTGAACTCTGGGGTACAGTTGTGGGGACCCACATTAAAGACCCCCTAAGCTTACAGTCCACCAGCTTAGGTTTAAAAACTTCCCCATGGCCCAAATTCCTTTCTTTGTCCTTGGATGGTATTGCTGCCACCAGCAAGTGATTTAACAAACATTCAGGGAGGGACCACTTGGAGCTCTGTCCTCTCCCCCCCCCCCCCCCCCCCCAAAATATCCCCCCAAGCCCCTTCACCCCCTTTCCTGGGGAGGCTTGAGAATAATATACCAACCAATAGGTTAACAAGGTGAGCACAGACCAGACCCTTGGGTTTTTAGGACACTAAAAACCAATCAGGTTCTTAAAAGAAGAACTTTATTTTATATATATATATATATATATATATATAAAAATAAAGTACCTCTGTAAAATATTTAAAACACAGAGGATTCTCCTCTAGGCTCAACTTCAAAGTTACAAAACAGGAATAAACCTCCCCTTTAGCATAGGGAAAATTCACAAGCTCAAACAAAAGATACTCTAACGCATTTCCTTGCTTTTACTTACAATTTCTGTAATTTAAGATGTATCAGTTCAGGATCTTTTTAGGAGATGTTTTTTCCTGCCCTGGTTCCTCTCTCTGTATAAGAAGGTGCACACACAAAAAGCATAAACAAAACCTTCCCTCTCCTTCCCCCCCTAGATTTGAAAGTACCTTCTTTCCTCATTGGTCCTTCTGGTCAGGTGCGAAATAGGTTAGTGGAACTGATTAACCCCTTACAGGTAAGTGATTCTGTACCTCTGGCCAGGAGGGATTTGATGTTACTGCATACATAAAGGTTGTTACCCATCCCTTTATATTTATGACAGGTCCAAACAGTACTAGCCAAAAATGTGCCATAAGTCTTATATTTCCAGCCAACTGCTTTTGTGGCTCTCAAAGGTGTCTTGTGATATAGACCCTATAAAAGCTGACATTTTTTTGATTACCATGTTTCCATGACCTCCAAGGTTCACTGTCTGTTTCCAACTGTAGGACATAAAACTTCATGAACTGAAAAAAAGACCTCATCCTCATCAATGTCATTAGGTTTTCCTCAGGACATGTTTCACCCTGACACGTGGTTGGGTCTCAATCAAAAAAAGATTGGGGGTAATGCACTAGCTTCATTACTTCATTTGGATTTAGCAGTCTGCTTGTTGGCTCCCCGCTGTTTTGTTACCTGAACGAATAAAGGCATTTCTTTATGCTTTCACAGATTCCACAGATTCCAAGGCCAAAAGAGACCATTGTGTTCATCTTGTTTGACTTCCCATATCACACAGGCCATAGAACTCACCTCCATCCCCAAAATTCCTAGGGTAAACTTGTTCGAAAAACCTCTCATCTTGATTGTAAACGTGTAAGTGATGGAGAATCCATGATGACCCTTGGTAAATTGTTCCAATGGCTAATTATTCTTACCATAAAAAATTTACGCCTTCTTCACTGAGCCTGTCTTTCAATATAGTCCAGTGGTGCCATCAAATAGGGAAAATCTGTCTGTTTTGTCCCTAACTCATCGTGCCTGAACCCCAGTAAGAGGCTATGTTTGGCATTCTGATGGTTCTTTGAAAACGCACTCCTTTTTCTCAAGTCCCCTGCTGTTTTAGAAAACAGCTCAGAAGTAGGCATCTAGACCCTTGTTAAATGCTTCATTGGAATTCTATTATGATTTAAGAGGCCTCAAATCCTGTTTCATTTCACTCTTGACCATAATATAATGATGTGTTTGTTTTAGTCCAGCTGTGGTTCTTGCCAATCTCTTACTGAATATGCTGTCTAGGGACACTCAAAAAATCAAATTTGATTATTTCTATAGTGGCATCAGCTTCTGTATTATTTGTCCTAGTAGTTTAACTACACAGCAAGTAGATTAAAGGTAACCCAACTGAATATCTAATTTTTTGTCCTCTCTCAATACTTCACTGAATACCTTAAAAATATCCAATAATCTTCTTATGCGATCACACTCACAAACATTTTCCCATCTGATTAATAAATTGAGGGAGTGATTCCCATATTCCCCTGTATTGCCTATTGAGTCAAAGTGCAAAAAACTTTCAACTGGTATTCCTGTCAGAGAACAATCTAAATTAAAAACGGTCAACCCTTCCGTCCCAAATACAAAAGGGTTGCTTGCCTATTGATTTATAAATCATTGGAGTGGAAAAATGAAAAATGAACATCTTGCCCTCATGAGCTCATCTAGTTGTGGAAGGGATAAAGAACCCATGCGAGCCACGCTGGTTAATTTGTACTCACCCAATGAGGCTGTTACATATTTTTATGCTGGCCTTCTTCATAAAATTGTCACCCAAAACAGGATGATGTGTACCAGTGATCTGAGTTGCTATGTCAATGGAATAAATGCTTATTAGCCATCCAAAGAACCTCTCTGTGCTAGGAAGCTCTGTTATAACACAGAAAAATGCAAAACAAACACCACGGTAGTATCTTGGCCTGGCTGTAGAGAGAAAACAAGGGAGTGAAAGTTAATGGAAAGTCACTTAGGAAAACCCCACCTATCTCCTGTGTGCTCACCAAATTACCATCCAAAATAATACCTTGGTACTGTGAGAATCGTTCAAGTCAATGATGAGGAGGTAAATAGTATTCTACACTACTACTCACAAAGGAAAAGAGGAACAAAAACAAAACAAAAACCCAGAGGAACTAGTGAAAGAAAACTGCATTATTGAGAAGGAATTAATTAATACTAGTAATAAAAAAAATAAATTCAAGGCATTCCTAAAGGCTACGGCATCTTAAAAATCCTCCTCATGGGCAGGTCTTTATTAACTCTCCTATGTACAAAGAAGATGTACAAGCTGTCAAGTTGCTAACTCAGTTAAGACTTGAATGCCAATTGCCCACGTATCAAGCATCGCAAGGGAATCTGCTCACCAAGGAAAGGAAGGTGCTGGAGAGAATGAGAGATTACATGTTCTTTGTAAGGTGTATAGGAGTCATGCCTTACTGAGCTAGCACTGTTAAACCCATTCATATAATCTATTGGGCTATATAAATGAATATCTTCTAAAAACAAAAATATCCACATTCTGGGTAAAATCATCCCGCACACGATGGTGATTATAATTATATTGCAACCCCCACTAGCTGGATTAGTCATGGAATAAAGACCAGCAGGAAATCTCTTTTAAAAACTACTTAACTTAACCAACACACTATACACATTTATAATGGGCAATTATACGTGGCAAACAAATTCCCTTTCTTATACAGTGGGGGCTTTATTTTTCTACAGTTTCATTACTTTATGGCATTAAACCAAATATATGTGAAGGACATCACGTCTTGAAAGCCATACCATTCTGGAATATGTTTAGTCTGTCCTGATTGGGATTTGGATTGAAGACTTTTAAGGAAAACGCAAGACGCCATAGGAAGTAATATTGGTGATTCAGTAGATGTACTCTAATGTCTGAGTCTGTACAGTGCTGTGGAAAATGCTGTCCTTTACATGAGATCAAAAATTAGTATCTCATTACAGAATTCACAGCCCCTTTAACAAGAGTAGAGAAGTTAATGAAGTGTGCCTTCCTGGAAAATCCCCCTCTAAGCTTAAACAGTGAAGTTATTCTTCACTTCTCAAAAACTGTTTGATACTGTTGTTAATGTGGAACTGTTATAATCACCTGTAGGGTAGAACATAGCATTGCTATGAGAGATTGCTATACTAGTAATGAGCTTTTATATCTTTTTCAAGCACAAAATGGCTTAGGAGCTACCTACCTTAGGGGTTGCTTCTCTCCCTGTGCCATACTGCCAAAGGTGAGATCAGCAGTGGCACTCCAACTGGAGTCCTGTTGGTACATACAAGAGAGGGGCTGCCATCTGAGTACTTTCTGTGAGTGGGGGCCCCATGGCATGAATCCGATGACATTCAGGCTCCCTGCCCCTCCCCCCAGCCCCCCCCCCCCAATCATTTCCAAATGTAGGATAGGGTGCGGAATTATTCAAGTGGAAGGGAGACTTGTGGTAGAATATTTTAAATTGTTGCACCAAGGTGTATTTGTTATATCACCTGAAACATGTGAATAATTGCCCTTTTTAGCATTTTTTATAACTCCAAATCGCCAATCACAGCACTACATAAACATATACAATTGATTACTATACCCCGAACCATTTCTTGGGGGTGGCTGTAGGGGCAAAGGGGGGAATGTAAAAAACCAAGACTGGATTTTAACTCCTTAAGAATAAAACAAACAGCTTCCTACCTCACCCTGTTTTGAATTATGAAGCTGTGCCCTCTAAGAGTCTGCGTAACTTAAAAAGGAATTTGTATGTTTTCTTCGATTAGAGATGGATCCAGCCCACTCGAGACTAGTTCTCAGTTTCAGTGTTCTAGAAATGTCTCAAATGGTAGAAATCTTATGATAACAGTTCTACTCACAAGATTTTCACTTTCTTGTGCCAATATTTCATGAGAACACCTGTTTTCACAAGATTGAACTCTTTTGTAACTGGAAAATAGGCCTTTTCCAGTTTTGAATATGATTCAGACCCCAAACTGTATGGCCTAGGTCAGACTCAGTGATGAGGAGGCAATAGACATAAATGCTTAACTTCTGAAAGGCATTTGAACTTGAGGATCTAGTTTAGGTCCAGTTCCAGTTTCAGTATGCCAGTCAAAGGGCTTGTCTTCAGAGACACACTGAGATTTATTGCACAGCAAGATGAGGTCAATCTACAGCCCAATACCCTGCCATGTACTAACTGGTCATATATGTTTCATCCACAAAGTGTGACGCTGAATGCAATTTAACTTACAACTGGTGTCAACCATCAACAATGTTATCTCCCCTGACTCCAGTTCTACTGATCGTAATGCATTGTGGACCCTGCTGATGTGCACTACAAGCTTGGTAGTGTGCTTTGATGAGCTGTTGTTTGGAACACTGGAATTTTTAATGTGTGGTATCAAGGTAGATTTACACCCCAGTACACTAAGTCAGTGTAGACAAACCTTAATTTACACCAGTACATTAAAAAGAAACTTTTTAAAAAGGAACCAAACACAAAAACCTTCACCTCTTTAACCTCCCCATTAAAAAAAAATTAAACAAGATCAATGCAGTGCTATTGTAATTGAATCTCAAAGATTAGAATTTATCTTTCTTCAGGGCACAGGACAAAGCCCCTATTCTCCCTACCCAATACCTCCAGAATTGAGGAAACTTGCTTAGATATTTCATTTGAGATTTCCTTAGGTGACTATCAGTACCAGAAACTGAACTGCCATCTTTGAAAGCAATAGGTAGATTATTCTAACCTCCTAGAAAGTTCAATCACTGAGCTGCCTTTAGCTGAAATAATATAATTTTGGCTGCTTTTGATGTGTCCCTGTAAAGTTATCACCATCTTTACCACATTTGCAGTGTTTTCCATTAAAGTGTTCCAGCTATACACATGACAAGAAGATTGTCGCACAGAATGAGAGATGTTAATCTGGATTTCCAGAGACAATATACCAGTATTCAGAGTAACAGCCGTGTTAGTCTGTATTCGCAAAAAGAAAAGGAGTACTTGTGGCACCTTAGAGACTAACCAATTTATTTGAGCATGAGCTTTCGTGAGCTACAGCTCACTTCATCGGATGCATCGGATGCTGTAGCTCACGAAAGCTCATGCTCAAATAAATTGGTTAGTCTCTAAGGTGCCACAAGTACTCCTTTTCTTTTTGCGAATATACCAGTAAAAGCCCTTTATTTAATGTGTGCTAAGTCCCTCTTTTTTCTGCTTAATTAACTTTATTAATATTAAAGACAGACTACAAAACTGGCACTTCCTTAATTCAGGGGATCTTAACTCTAACACTTCTCTTGGGAGCCAGAGGAAATGTACGTTATCGTGAATGTTCTGGCCTAAGTGAGGCAAGGGAGCTGATGTACTATATTTTTCTCCTCCAAAGTAACTCTTAAGAAAAACAAAACAAACTGATCTAAACCACAAACCAGACACAAGGAAAATCTGACCTTTGATCTGTTTCTTGTGAAATGGAAATGACTAGATGAGAGGGAAAAGAGCTGCATTTAGCTCTGTCTACTTTTTCTGGCTGAGCAAGGTAGCTGCACTCTTTCCCAGAGGCTCTGCTGACCCCCTCTCTGATCTCACAGGTGGGGCCCAAGGAGAAGCTGATGCCAATTTGCCAACTTGTGGAAGATATTCTTCTTTACAGGAGCATCTGGCTCACTCCATGGGCCGGTGTGTTGCCTCTGGGTTTCGACTCAATGTCTTGTGTAACAGAGTACCATTTTTGTGTAAATCTCTCTTTAAATGAGTGAGAATTCACACACTAAGCAAGGTCTGGTACTTTTACCAGGCATTTCTGGGGAGCCATGGTTTCACTGCTATTAGAACCCTGGCTAACTAGATTGACACTAGATTAGGAATGCCTTCATCTTTGACAGTCACATCCCGTGACTGTGGTATAGACAGACTCTCAGACTCTTCATATTGTTTTAAATCAATTTCCATAACAAGATCAAATAAAGATCTTATAGATAGATATGTTACTTTATATCTGTCCCCCATGGAATCTAATAGAATTTTTGACCATATTGAACCCAAATTCCGCGTGTACCCATTGTTTTTCTGTCACTGAAAAATGTGTACCCAATATTTCACACCCAGTTGGATTAACTCTGTACACTAATGCAATTCCAAAACTCTTAATTACTTCCTTACAGGAATTTTGGGAGTTAGCAAAGATCAAAATAATAGAGCATAGACTCTGGTTTCACTTGATTATCTGCTGCGCCTATTCCTTTAACATTTTTATTGCAATGGATTATTTGGGTGAATGGTTCCATGTCCAATGCAAAAAGCTTCCAGGACAGAGGACATCCCTGTCATATGCCTCTAGAGAGAGTGAAAACAGAGTGCATCCATTAAACCTCATTTCCTGTTATGAAAGTGCTTTTATCCATCTAAGACTGTTACACCCCTCTTCTGTATTGTTCTAAGACTTCCATGAAATAATTCTACTCTACTTGATCAAAGGTTTTCTCTGTATCTAATGGTAATAACATACATGGGTCTTCCTCTGATCAGGCAGAATGAATAATCCCCCAACACTCGTCATGTTTTTACTGTCTGTCATGAAAGAAACCTGTATCATCTTAAGAGGGCAGTATTTTTTTTAATCTGTTAGCCAAAACCTTTGCCAATATTTGTACATTGTGGTTTCATAAGCAAAATGGGTTGGTAGGAGGAGCATATTAGAAAACCTTCTTTTACTCTGATTTAGAAAGTCTCATAAGTGTAACATTGAACATTTTTCTCAGTGGGCACATCCTTGAGATGCTTCATGAAATTTTGCAGGAAGCCTGTCTAAACTGAGGCCTTCACCTGACTATTTAAATCTGCAATAGCCTCTACCTTTTCTTCCATGATGTCTTCTTCAAGGTTTTCTAATCTGAGTCTATATTGAAAGATGAACAGTCTGTATAGTTATAGATTTTTTTGGTGGGATTTTCAAAAGTGCTCAGTAATTATCAAACTGTGCTCCTATTGCAGCCAATTGCCACTGACGCCAATGGGAGCAGAGTCCAGTCAATGCTTTTGAAAATTCCACCTTTTGGCTACTTATGGATAAGGCTATGTATAGTAATGGGTATTTTTAGTAAAAGTCATGGACAGTTCACGGGCAAGAAACAAAAATTCACAGCTCTGTGACCAGTCCATGACTTGTACTAAATACCCCGACTAAATCTTGGGTGGTGGATTGGTGGCATTGTGTGTGCTGGGGGGGGGGGGGGGCGAGGCCTGGGCGTGCCATGGGTGCTCTGGGGGGAGGGGTTGGCAGGGCTGGCAGGCTCTCTACCTGGCTCCACCCTAGGCAGAGATGCGGCCAGACGGCTCCGTGCTCTGCCTCTGCCCTAAGCGCCAGCTCCGCAGCTCCCATTAGGCAGGAACCCATGGCCAATGGGAGCTGTGGGGCAGCGCATGGAGCCATCTGCTAGGAGCTAAGGGAGGGACATGTCGCTGCTTCCAGGGAGCCGACAAAGGTAAGCGCCCCAACTCCCAGCTCTGAGCCTCCTCCCACACCCAGACTCCTGCTGCTGCTGAGGAGAGGGGTGGGTGGTGGCCCGAGACTGCCCCAGCAGCGGCTGGTGTGGCTGGCCCCCAGGCTAGCTGCATCGGCCACTGCAGAAGTCCTGGAGGTCCCAGAAAGTCACGGAATCCGATACTTCTGTGAGCTCCGTGACAAACTCGTAGCCTTACTTATGGCTGGTGAGACTTGTACACATTGTGATAGTACTACAAATATATAGTACTTGCTTCTTTTGGGTGCATGATATCTGATGCTGGTCACTTGCTATGTGGGAAGAGTATTTTTTTTCCTCAGGAAACATTTAATTTCTGGGCCAGATGTTTGTCCCGTTTATTTTCTTTCTCATATCATTTCTGCTCCCTATATCTAAGTAGTTTTCCAGTTTGATTTTTTTGGGCTATTTAACTTTCCTCTTGCATTTTGCAATTGTTGAAAAATATTCTTTGATTCTATTTTATAACCGTTTTAGCCTATTTGTTTCCTCCTTAAGAACTATTCTGTTTTCCTTCTCTCTCTCTCTCTCTCTCTCTCTCTCTCTCTCTCTCTTTTTTTTAATTGGAAAGCTCTGCTAATTTTTAACTGATGTTTTGTTACAATCTTGCCTGCATTCCACAGTAGGCCTCATTCAATGTTAGCTTGATTGTTACGTTTAAAGTACTTAAGGTTGTCTCTTTATTGACTAACGTCTTCTTTTAGGAGATTCTGTAAAAGGGCAAAGTGTGATTGCCATGAATAAATGGTGAGTGGTTGAAGTCAGTTTGTTAGGTAAGATGGGAACGGTATGAGATCTGACAATTTGTTGTTTCCAGAGGTGCTACTCTCAACTAACTGTAAGAGAATATGTGATGAAAACATGTCATTGCACATTTATTTATTTGCAGGCAGGAGAAAAGTGTATTTTTTTTTTATCATTAGGACTCTAGCCATCTTTCTAAGACTGATTAATATATTTGACTGAAATAGCACTTATTCCTTTGCCCTCAGAAATGTTGTCATCAAACCTATGACATTTTTGTTTCAGTGTAGGACTATAACAAGTTCATCTCATCGAGAAGAAGCTGTAGGAGAATTTTTTTCTACACTGGGTTATGAACAAGTATGGATAATATGGCAAACATTTTTGCCACTAAGGTTCTTTTTAAAAGCATTCAGGGGCCTTCCTTGTCTTTTCATTGCTCTTTTATTTAAACTCCTATCTGTGACGGGGAAAAGTGTCCCAACACCTCTTTTCTTTTTTAACATTTTTTGCAAGAGGATAATATGTCATTGCATTTTCTTAATTGTATGTAAGGCCTTCTGTCATTGTACATTATTAACTATAATTGAATTTAACAATTCAGTTTTTATATTGCTACTATTTTGGTTAAACAACCAAGACTTTTGCCATATAATATCCATGAATGGGAGACACTGTTTTACTGAACATGTGTTACTGAACATAAGAAATCTTACAGACTATGATTTGTTTTCTTGACACAACTAGTTTTTATATTACTTGCTGTTTTCAATTCTGGTGTATTCCTCAATACCAAGCTTGTTTTAAATTCTGATTCATCTTGATCCAATGCAACAAGACGAAAAAAGAAACACCCCTTCTTCACTTCCCAGCTTCCCACCCAGGATTTTTATGAGGAGGTATGCTCACCCAAATCCATTGAATCGGTCATAGTGCCACAGGTCATGGGAGGCATTAACCACTACTAGGGACACTGAACCCACAGCCATTAAAGGCAGGTCTGTTATCTTTCTGTGGACCAGAGGTGAGGGATTTTACTGTTCCCCATAGCTACCCTATCCAACTAAACTAGTTAACTGCCCCTCGCCTTCCCACCTTTTAGGAGGGTGCTCTCCTATATGCTTTCCTACCTGCCCCCCCCAACTTTACTGTTTAACATTTAATTGATTCATGTTTGTTTACAATAGATAATCTAGTATCCTCTACATTAATATTTTAATTGTCTCTTGATTTGAACAATTAAGGTTCATGTGATTCATATGCCCAGTGATTACAGCCAACCCATTCCTAATCCTCATTCCTTTCAGTGTTCTAAAGTGACACTAAAGTTCTTTGTGCTTCCTTTTCTTGGCAGCCTTCCATGTATTTTTCTTTTGCTTCTCTTCTGTATTGTCCCACTGACACTCAATTTGTCTTTCCAGAAACAGCCCCAGGGATTTTAAGAACTTTTTTCCTTTATTTCAGACCCTTAGTAACAAAAGCTTTATTGAGATAGAAGTATATAAATTTAAATGGGAAGCCAAATCTGTATCATTTTGCTTTTTCTTAGGTTACCTCTCCCATTTTTCTGCACAACCTCAGGGTTGTAGCTTATAAACCTTGAAATATCTGGGTTTCGTAGCTTGGCAGCAGATCTTTTGCTCTCTCGGTTTTTTTATCAGGTGATAATGTTGGTGATAATGATGTGATTTTAGTTATATCCCTGGAGTGATTTTCATATATATATATATATGTGTGTGAGAGAGAATAAGGGCTCTGACATTCCTGTCTATAACTACCTCATCTGCTCTCTTCAGATTTAAAATCGCCTTAATGATATTCTGCGCTAATAGTCAGATTATCTTTCTCCAAGTTCTCAGAGTGTCATGTTATTCTCACCTTTATTCCTGCTTATTTCCTGTTCTCCATATCAACTTTAAAGATCCTATCTTGCTTCTGTTTCTTCAAACTTGATTCTGGCCTGCAGATTTAATACTCCATCTGCATTCTGTCCTATTCCAGTTCCAGTGGTGCTGACCCTCTCATCTAGGTTAGCCATGTCTGTTTGTTATAGTTAGTAGCCTGGAATGGAGTTCTGTCCTGAGTGCCTTAGAGCTCTTTTGTATCAGCTTTGGATCGAGAAGAAGGAAACCTATTCCCTTTCTCTGCTTTAGATGCTTGGCTGCCATCTTGTCTACTTCAAGGAGGTGACACGAATCCCTGTGAGCTGTCAGAATGCCATTTTTCTTTATTTCCTTTTGGAAATAGGTCCTGGCTATGGCTCTTTTTTAAATTTTTAAGTTTCAAGTTTTAACATATCCATTTACACATATTCAAATAAAATAACAAAGAAAACAGAGCAGAAACACAGTTTAACAATAACGTTGTATGATATATTCATAGTTAAATACTCCTATGTGTTCTAAGATAGATAATTCCCTAACAATCCTCTCTCGCACTCTTTAAAAAAAAAAAAAAAAAAAAAAAAAGGAAGAATGAGAGAGAAGCATCAGAAGCCCAGTCTACCTGGAGTTGGTCTTTCCTGAGGGCATTGGAAACTAAGTGCCTTCAAATAGGAACTTGTGGATAGATTAATGTCCATTTTTCCATGAAGGTGATGTTGGTTAGTTCAGTTAACCAGTCAAGGAAGGGGGGTGAGGGGGAATAGCAGATTTCCATTTTTGTAAAGTGACTCTTCTGGCATCCGTTTCCTGGCATTACTCGAACAGGGTAGATCTTGTAGAACTCTATTTATACTTCTGAAAGTTGAAGGAGGAAATTTAAGTGGAATAAAGCTAAACATATACAGTAATCTTGGTCCAACATTCATTTTAATAGCCTTTACCTTTCCAAAATAAGATGTTGGTAGGGACTGCCCTTTCTCCATGTCTTTTGTCACTTCTCTGAGTATGACCTCCATGTTTACAGATACTATCTTTAATAAATCAGAGCATATCCGGGTGCCTAAATAAATTATCTCTTTGATTGAATGATTGTATTTATGATGGATTTGGTCGGTAAGAAACAACCATCTCTTGAGACTTTGACAGAACATACCCCTGTATTCACACCCTACGCATTATTGTAATAATCTTTGTTCAAATTATGCCGTGTAAGGTATCATTTGAAAAGTCCTAATTTGCTGATCAGTGTTGTCCTGATAAATACGTGTGGAGACATTGTATGTGAAGTTATAAGATTCCACTTCATGGTGGTGTTAACACATATTCCAAACTGAAGTTGGCAAACAGGTCTGTCTTAAACAAAGGAACGTATGCTGTGCTTAAATTATATTTAAATAGTAAACAGAGTCATCAAGCAGGAAGGGAAACAAAGGAAGCTCAAACAGATAAGGAAAAAGCAGCAGGGAACATCCTTTCACCTAGACTTTTTGTCTCCTGGTACCCAGATGGAAATGTTTTTCAAGAAGGGGACTGAGACTATAAAAAAGGGACAAATTAGGCCTGAATAAAGACTGGGGGTGGTTGGGTCATTACAAAACCTAAACCTAATTTTTCCCCTACTGTTACTCACACCTTCTTGTCAACTGTTTGAAATGGGCCGCTCTCATTACCACTACAAAAGTGATTTTTCCTCCCTTGGTATCCTACTGTTAATTGAATTGTCTCGTTAGACTGACCTCCCACTTGGTAAGGCAACTCCCATCCTTTCATGTGCTGGGTATTTATACCTGCTACTGTATTTTCTACTCCATGCATCTGATGAAGTGATAAGCCCACGAAAGCTTATGCCCAAATAAATTTGTTAGTCTCTGAGATGCCACAAGGACTCCTCGTTGTTTTTGCTGATACAGACTAACATGGCTACCACTCTGAAACCTATAAAAAGGGACAAACACCTCAAGGCAGCCTTCTCTCTCTCTCTCTGCCCATCAATTCACTGCATCTGAAGGAAGCAGCCATTGGACTGGGGGAGAGGTCCTGACCTAAGAAGTTTACTCACTTGGACTGCTTTGCTTTGAATTTAACATAAATTTGTAAAGTTAGGCACCAGTCACGTTTTATCATTATTTTTCTTGTAACCATTTCTGACTTTTATGACTCATTACTTGTACTCACTTGAAATGTATCCCTTTGTAGTTAATAAATTTATTTAATTGTTTACCTAAAACAGCATGTTTAAATTGATGTAAAACTCCATTTGGGGTGGCAAGTTGTATGCATACTGTTCCTCTTAAAGAAAAAAACTGACCTAATATAGCTTGTATTGTCCAGGAGTGGGCTGGGTAGTACAGGACATACATTTCTGGGGGGAAATCTAGGACTGGGGGTGTTTTGGGGTCACCCTGCAATATAACCAAGTCTGGTGAGAGCCAGAATATAACCCAAGTGTGGCTGGCAGGTTGCAGTTACACCCAAACACCTCAGGGTGTGGCTTGCATGCTGGAAGACGCTTTGTGAGTGGCCTAGGTGGGGACTCCTTCAGCAAAGCATTGCATGGTACCCAAGATTGCAGGGCAGGGTAGACACAGTCTGGATTGTACGCTAGCGTGTCACAGAGACTTGTTCCAATTTATCCAAAATCCTGTTATCTCACTGGGAATGCTGGGAATGGGTGACGGGATGGATGACAGGGGATGGATCACTTGTTGATAATCTGTTCTGTTCATTCCCTCTGAAGCATCTGGCATTGGCCACTGTCAGAAGACCTTATACTGGGCTAGATGGACCTTTGGTGTGACCCAGTATGGCCGTTCTTATGTAAGTGGTTTACTTCAGTGAGTGGTGGTGTAATCAAAAAGAAGGGATTTTTTTTTAGAGTGAACAGAATATTATTTGCATATAAACTAATCTTGTGCACATCATTCCGGATAATAATTCCTTCAATGGAGGATGTCTGTCTGCTATATGCTGCTAGCAGTTCCATGTCTATATCAAATAGTAGAAGGGATAGAGGGTACCCTAATGCATTCCTTGATTTAAGTGAAAAGTAGGGGAGAAAATACCATTAGTCAGAACAGAGGTAAGAGGTGATTTGTAAATAATATAAATTGAAGTCAGAAATTTAGGTCCAAATACTAATTTTCCCAGGATCGCTTGAAGCCATTCCACTCAACTGAAGGCCTTTTTAGCATCTAATGATGGGATAACAGCTGGAACATAAGTTGTTTGTGCCTGATGGCTTAGTAGGGCCCTATCAAATTCACGGTCCATTTTGGTCAATTTCATGGTCAGATGATTTAAAAAATCCTAAATGTAGTGATTTCAGATATTTAAATCTACAATTTCACAGTGTTGTAACTGAGAGGTCCTGACCCCAAAAGGAGTTGTGGGGGGGTCACAAGATTATTGTAGGGGGGTGATGCGGTATTGCTAACCTTATTTCTGTGCTGCTGCTGGTGGCGGCGCTGCCTTCAGAGCTGGGCAGCTGGAGAGTGGCAGCTGCTGGCTGGGAGCCCAGCTCTGAAGGCGGAGTCACTGCCAGCAGCAGCAGAGAAGTAAGGACGGCCTGGTATGGTATTGCCACCCTTACTTCTGCGCTGCTGCCTCCACAGCTGGGCCCTCAGTCAGCAGCCGCCACTCTCCGGTCGCCCAGCTCTGAAGGCAGCAGCAGAGAAGTAAGGGTGGCATGGTATGGTATTGCCACCCTTACTTCTGCGCTGCTGCTGGGGGGGCGCTGCCTTCAGAGCTGGGTGCTCGGCCACCAGCTGCTGCTCTCTGGCCACCCAGCTCTGAAGGCAGCGCAGCGGTAAGGTGACAATACTGCAGCCCCCCTAAAATAACCTTGCAACCCCCCCGCCCTCAACTCCCTTTTGGATCAGGACCCCAATTTGAGAAACGCTGGTCTCCCCTGAGAAATCTGCATACCATAGGGCAGTGGTAGGTAACCTGCGGCCCACAGGCAGTATGTGGCCCATTAAGGTAATCTGATTGTGGGCTGCAAGACATTTTGCTGACGTTGACCATCTGCAGGCATGGCTCCTGCAGCTCCCAGTGGCTGGGGTTCGCCATTCCCAGCCAATGGGAGCTGCAGGAAGTGGCAGCCAGCACGTCCCTGCGGCCCACCGCTTCCCGCAGCTCCTGTTTGCCAGGAATGGTGAATAGTGGCCACTGGGAGCTGTAGGGGGCCATGCCAACAGACGGTCAACGTCAGCAAAATGTCTCGTGGCCCGCAATCAGATTACCCTGATGGACTGCATGCAGCCTGTGGGCTGCAAGTTGCCCACTACTGGTACAGGGTAAAAGCACGCAAAAGACCAGCTTTCATGGTGGGAGGCCAGATTTCACAGTCCGTGATGTTTTTCACGGCCATGAATTGGTAGGGCCCTAAGGATTCGGTAGAATATCTTCTGAGTATTGTCTGCTGCTAATCTGCTTCAAATAAAATTTACCTGGTTTGTGGGAATTATTGGTAGAGCTATGTTGTTTAACCATGAACTGAGAACCTTTGTCAGAATTCTGTCATCTGTATTCAAAAGAAATACGGAGCAGTAATCCCTACAATGAAGAATGTTCTTGCCTTTTTGAAGAGTGCGGATAATCATCACTGTCTTCATGTCCCATGAGATTATTTCCTTTGTAAATATTTCATAGACTTCAGACAGTATCCGTGCTAATGGATTGATAAATGTCTTATAAAATTCTGCTGGAAAGCCATCACATCCAAGTGCTTTGCCATAATTGAGCAAGCCAATTTCCTGCTTAATTTATAGTAGAGATATATCTTCCTTCATATAATCAGTTGGAGTTATCAACAATATATTTAGGGTAGTCCTTCCCCAAATTGGTCCAATAGATTGAAATTGAACTCACAATGTGATGTGTAAAGGGATTCATAGAAGTCTTTAAATTGCCTCTTAATTTTATCAGGTTCTTGTACAAAATGACCATTGTCCTGCAGTAAAGAGGATAGTGTTACTGGATGAAGCCATTTTAATTCTCCTCACTAGGAGTTTGCCCACTTATCCCTCCATTCATAATGCCTTTGTTAAGTTATGTAAGTATCAATTAAATCTGGGTGGACATACATTCATTGTATTTGTATTTTGTGGTAATGAGAGAGTGCAACAGCTCATTATTGTAAGGATCTTTATGTCCTCTCCCCCCCCCAACTTAGCAGCTGCTTGTGCCAAAGAATTATGTAATTTGTTCCTTTCTTCTTTTCAGATGCAATTTTTATACATTCTCCCCTTAGGGCAGCCTTTAGTGTGTCCCATATAGTTATATTAGAGGAGACAGTATTTGTATTTTCCTTCAAGAAGTTGGTAATGGATGTTTCAGCCACCCGAAGAAATTTAGAGTGTCTAAGTAGAAGTGTATTTAACTTCTATTTCGAGGATCTTGTAGCACTATGACCATGATGAGAAATGATGATATTACTCCAAGTGCCTCTCCGTACCAGTGGTGCAAGTAGAAATCATTTCTTGCTGGTATGCTGCACTCATGGGAGGGACACAAAAGGGGGGGGCACGTGACCCCCCCCATGTGACTCCTCCTACCCAGCCCGAGGCCCCCACACTCTCCCCATCCCCTCCCCATGATCCACATCCATTCCATGTTACCTGGCAGGGAGGGGAGATACTGTCCTCTTTCCCCTGCGCTGGAGACTTCTGATGTACAGACCCCAGGCAGGAGGACTCAGGAGATGCAGCTGTGTGGAAGGGCTGGGGGCCAGGCTGGGGGCAGTACAGCAGTGCTGGAGGAGATGCCAGTGTGGGGCCACCAGGCCGCCACACATTCTGCTCCTTTCACTGCTGTGGTTCCCAGGAGATCAGGGCCTCCCCGAGCCCTTCCACACAGCCCCATTTCCTGAGTCCTTCTGCATGGACTCTGTACAGGAGCCCCACCGGAGGACTGGGCTTGGGGGGTGGTACAGAAGCTGTGCTGCAGGAGCTGTCAGCATTCTGCTCCTTTACCCGCTGCCGTTCCCACCGGCAGCTCCTCTGACAGCTGTACCACCCGCAGCCCTGCCCCCTCCCCCCCCAGCCCTATCCTCCAGTGGGGTTGCTGTACAGACAGAGGAGAGACAGCTCCATGGAAGGTCAGGGGACGGGGCAGGGGGCAGGCTCCTCGGTCTTTCCGGTATGCCGTACCAGCTATAAATAGCTTACTGGTACAGCATACCATACCAGCGTACTTGCACCACTGCTCCATAGAAAATAAAACAACCTGCTGCCCATTAAACAAAGAAACAACCTCCCACTGCCCCCATACATCACCCACCTTACCCTTCATTTCCCAAACTTTCAGTTTGGGCATGTTCCAATCCTGAACGGTGTATGCCTTCATCCTCCTCCTTCCCCCTCCTTCCCACGCACAATATGAATTAATTAGGAATTTGCCGGAAATATACCTTAATTTACCAAAATACCTACATGTGCCAAGGTATATAAATGAATTAAATCTATTGCTTCATAGATATGAATGCAAAAGTATATGGTGGTATATAAATACTAATATTGTATATACATATCCATACTCACAGACTAATAAAGAAAGGTAAACATGAAGTGACACAAATGACGTGTCCAAATAAATGAATATGAATATATTACCATATGCTTATTATAAATAGATAAGGTTTAAGTATGGGTAGAAATGTAAAAATAAATATACAAGTTCACACATATAGTTTATATAGGGAGTCACAAATAACATGCAAGAAAATATTCATGAATATATAAGCGTCATGAATATAATATATACATAGACTTATAAATATAGGTAAAAATAAGGAGAGAAGAGTAATATAGTTGTGTTGAATATATACATATACTCATGCTGGCTATCAATATATTGAAAATATTGATTATCAAACTATATTAAATATCTTGTCTAACAGTACTAATTATATCCTCTAACTCTTAAATATATCCTATATTTCAAATATATGTATGTGAGTTGCCTGGTTTTTCCAATCATAATTGCTTTTCTTCAGGGGTTATAATCTTCATTCCTGTAGTGTATGCCAAGCATCTGAAGGAGTATTGTAGTATTTCAGAGTCTGTAAGCTTCATTATGAAGATCACAGGATATATGAAGCTATATTTAATGTCTAATCCCCTGAGAGTTTGTTTGATGCCATTAAATGCTGTTCTCTTCTTGCTTAAATTTACAGAGAAGTCTGGATACAAAGAGAGTTTAAAATCCATATACTTAAGAGTTCCTTTTTGCCTAGCAGCAGACATCAGCTTAACTTTGTCATTAAATCCTGGCCATTGAAATTTAGAGTTGTTGTTCTCTCTCCTTTTGGCCCCTGCTACTTGATGAGCCCTTTCAGTTTCCAGGGAGGCAAACCAGACCCAATCCTGGGACCTCAGAGAATATGTTCTGGAGAAGGTTAATCATGTTTTTTTCCTTCCAGTGCTTCAGGGACCCCCAGTAGCTACAAATTATTCCTGTGTGATCTGTTCTGAAGATCTTTTTGTTTCTCCTCAAGAGTAAGTTAGTCTTTGCCTTAAGGACTGTAGTTGTAGCCCTGCTAGTCACGGGATATTAGAGACACAAGGTGGGTGAGGTAATCTCGTTTATTTAAGGAGCATTCTCCATTTTAATCACCTTCAGTTAGAAAGTCCTTGGTAGTTAGAAAGTCCTTCATAGCTGTGAAGTCCTATGTGAGAGACTTCTGGGTTTCCTCAGCCTCGTTTTTCTTTGGAAAGTTGAGCTTGGGTCATTTGGCATTTTTATTTTTCCCAGCAGGATCCACAGGAAAAAAAAGGTCTCCCTTGTCTAATTAATACATTTTTGACAGAAAGTTATGGTTTAATTATATGGGAGCCCTTAATTGATGAGGATTAGTGTGTGGGCATTGAGGAAATTAGAAGTTAGTTTGCCATCTTCTGTACAGATTGTGTGACACCTCCAGGTGACTCTTCAACTTAGATAGCAAGATAGGGGTTCTGATGGAAGTAGATATTGCAGCTGCCAACTCAGATATGAGAGATAAAGTTGCCATCTCAAGCAAGTGCCCTCCTAATCAAGTTTTTCTTTTGTATTTTGAACCTATACATTCCAGATGCACATGAAAGCCATGAACATTTTTCACAGAGGTGCATGAAACTTCTCAAAGGGAGAAGAGAGCCATAAATCCTTGTAATATAAGGAACAGCAACCCCCCCCCCCCAATAAATAAAAAAAACCACCTTTGTGTGTTGTGTGTGAGGGAAAGAGAGAGAAAGAAAGGGACCCTGCCAGCTTCTTCAGGAGTCTAAATAAAATAATGGATTTCATATTGAACAATAATCTCAGATTTCATCAAAAACATTAATGAGAGGTTGGCTGTGTGGAGGGCTAGGACTCTTGTATATGCTTCTCTATTGTCAAGCTCTTTTCCTTCTATACATAATGACCTGGTTCTTGCCTTTGGAGAACAATTACACTTCTTCATGGCTCATGATAGTTATGACCCGTTTTGGTATCCTGATAGCCTGTCCTGCTTGAATCAGATGCCTTTTATCTTCAAGAAAAATTTCAGCTCTGTTGGCTCACACTACTTCTCACTCTTATTCACATATTCAATCAGATTTTCCAAAATCATTTTTAACATTCTCTGGAATAAACTGGCATTTTAGAGTGACAGAGTCAGCACCATGAGAATAAAAACATCAGCAGATTTAGAGTGCCACTCTTGAAATGACTCTGAAATGGGATACATTGTGTATTGTTCTCAGTGATTTCCAGAACAAATTTTCTCAACTTACAAGTAAAAAGATTGTGTTTTTTCTGTCAACCTGACAAACTCAACCTGAGATATATGGACATGACACTGCATTCTTCCTAGCTTGCTCATCATCACTCATCATTACTCTAATGACAGATAGTAAAGACTTTGCAAGTCATACTCTGACCTGTTCTGTTCTATTACCTTCAAATATTCTGCCTTCAATTTGTACCTGTGCAACTGCATATTCAGTAGATTTGAATAGGTATAAAATAAGAACAGAATTTGGCCCTGTAATTGGAACTTGGCTAACAACTCTGTCTGCACATGAGGCAGAATGGAATCCAGGTCATTTTTCCAGAGTGAAGTTGATACTACAAAACTGATAAAAGGCGTGAAAAATAGTAAGTAAACTATCTTTGTCACTGTATCATATCAGATAAGACTTTAAATAAGCACAGGCAGTTGGAAGGTGCAATGTAAACAGTAACTGTTCAGAGTAGAAGTGCATTTTAAAGATTTGTTTGGTTAATAATCAGGCTGTGGACTTCCTTCATCTAGTCCAGGGGTTCTCAAAGCCAGTCCACCGCTTGTTCAGGGAAAGCCCCTGGCGGGCTGGGCCAGTTTGTTTACCTGCCGCATCCGCAGGTTTGGCCAATCGCGGCTCCCACTGGCTGTGGTTCGCCGCTCCAGGCCAATGTGGGCTGCGGGAAGGGTGGCCAGCACATCCCTTGGCCCGTGCCGCTTCCCCGGGGCCACCATTGGCCTGGAGCAGCAAACCGCAGCTGTATAATATAAAAACTAAAAATGCTCTGTAAAAAATGCAAATGCCGCATTTTTCTGTGGCAAATGTACTTCTAGGATCCTTCGTGATCACCCCTAAGTAATGAATTTTTAGAAGAGTCAAAGAAAATGGTGCTAAAGCAGAAATTCCTTCTGATTGTTAGAAACACAAGCAAGAAATAAAACAGTATAAGAAATGGAAAAGTTCCATTGACTGAGACACCCTTACAGTGTATGCAGAGCTTGTCTACTTCTGTATTTCTATTAAGATTTATAAGACCAGGCCCAAATTTTCAAATTCAGGCACCTAAACCAGATACCTAAAGCAATTTAGATTGCTGCAAGCTCTTTGGAGCAGGAGACTGTCTGTCTTTTTTTTTTGTTCTTTGTTTGAACGATGCCTAGCACAATGGGGTAATATGACTAACACAGGGGTGGTTAAACTTTTTGGCCTGAGGACCACATTGGGGTGCGAAACTGTATGGAGGGCCGGGTAGGGAAGTCTGTGCCTCACCAAACAGCCTGGCCCCCCCACGCCCTATCCAAACCCTCCCATTCCCACTCCTTGACTGCCCCCCTCAGACCTCCCCACCCATCCAACCCACCCCTGCTCCTTGTCCCCTGACCGCCCCCCTCCCAGGACCCCTGCCCCTATCCAAACCCCCTCTGCTCCCTGTTCCCTGACTGCCCCGCCCCCTATCCACACCTCCACTCCCAAATGCCCCCTGGGACCCCACCCCCTATCCAACCACCCCCTGTTCCCCGTCCCCTGACTGCCCCTCCCCGAACCTCCATCCTATCCAACCGCCCTCTGTCCCCTGATTGCCCCCTGGAACTCCTTGCCCCTTATCCAAACCACCGGCCCCAGCCCTCTTACTATGCTGCTCAGAGCAGCATGTCTGGCAGCCGTGCCGCCCGGCCAGAGCCAGACATGCTGCCCTGCATGAGCATGCAGCCCTGATGCCCAGAACGCTGCCCATGAGGCGGCGTGGCTACGGGGGGACTAGCCTCCTGGGCCAGGAGCTCAGGGGCCGGGCAGGACGGTCCCGTGGGCTGGATGTGGCCCATGGGCCGTAGTTTGCCCACCTCTGGACTAACACATAGTATATGGGCATCTGGATAAGTGTCTGGATTTCCAGAGGTGCTCACCACCTGTATCTTCTATTGACCAGCTGTTGATGTGTAGCCCTACTTACCTCCAGAGTAATTTTGACTGAATTAGTATATGCATCATTGTATCACTAATTCAGTCCTTGTGGCTTTTCTTATTTTTTCCTTTGCTGTATGTTGAATTTATTATAGTCAAAGTAACTGAAAAGGCCATTTATGCTACAAGGACGATGGAAACATATGATGTTTGGTTCCTTTTCCTCTGTTGGAATAAATGCCAATAAGATTTTAAGAATAAAAGCAGATATTTTTGACCTGTGCTTTACAAATAAGAAAAAAATATTCTAATGGTTGCAGATATTATTTCATAAACTATTTATCCATCCCACATTTGAAATGAGAAGGATTTATTAGCCCAAACTAGGATTTAGAAAGCACTAATACTCGTTAAAGATAACGTTCTTCATTTTTTTGTTTTTTGTGCCCCAGTGACCACAACTTTCAACCTTCATCCAGATGGAGATTTTACAACTCAGTATTGCAGCCTGATGAGAGCCAGACCTTAAATGCACAGGCAACCTGCTTCTTTAGTATGAAATATGGATTTATTGAGGAGAAGCCCAATTTTGAGTTGTTGCATTAAAGGTTTGAGCTTTTACTACTAATAAAAATGGCTCTGGTAGCTGCATGAGAAATATGTATATATTTCTGTTTTTGCCTCAATTCACGGTATGCTGAAATGTAGTAAAATAATAGTATTTATAATCTTTACTACTGCTTGAAAAACCAAGCAGTAGTTTAAAATTGCAGGCAACACACTCAAGACATATCATATTTCTTCATACGTAAAACAAACAAACACAAAATTGGAAAGAGCAATATAACCTACTGATTGTTGTTTTATTTTGTTAGTGTATTTAGGCCTTGAAAAATATGGGTGGTTGATGTCTTTAGAGACAGAATCGTCTATTTCCCCAGGTGCGGCATGGACAGGGGCTGTGCAACCTTTCCAAAATTCTCCCATGAAAGGGGTTTCTGAGAGGTCAAGGAAACCAGATCTTATTTGGGTAGGACACAGAAGAGTGAAGCATGCTTGTGACTTGGGTAAAGGGAGAGGAAAGGAAGTAGTTTTGGGGGGAAAAGTTTTCCAGATTTTCAGTGTGGAAAAAACAAGCACAGTGGAGGGATTCATACAGGATGATGGGCAAGGTAGTATGTATGGGAGGGTTTTGGCAGTTGTTGGAGAACAGCAAAAAGGGTTCCCACTCCTCCCTTTCACTCAGTTCCTCATATATTCATTCTTTCTCCATCATATCTGCTGTCAGTTTCTGGTCTGAATTTATATTCTGCACTCAGCAGCATGGGTTCTAAGTTTTGCTCTCTTTTGTTTACCACAGTCTCATGCCTTGCCAGAATCCAGTGCTTGCTTGTGGTACAGGAGAGATTGAGCACAGATAAAGGCACATGCTGGGTCAGATCAGTAGCTGCTTGCATATGGTGGTAGTGTAGCTGACCTCTCGATAGCACATCACTTGAAGCAATGCTATGTATGGAGCAAGGTTGCTCTGTTTCTAGGTTCCATAGAAGGCATATAAATTTCAAACCTATACTGTCCATGGAAAACATCAACAAAACTGGTTTGTTTGTTTTTTACATTGTTAATGAAATTTTCTACAGAAAAAAATACATTTTCCAACCAGATCTATTTCAAACCCGTTTCCACAGCCCTGGCCTCCCACCCCTTATCCAACCCTTTCCATAGAAGGCAAGGTGTAACAGGTAACAGACCTGATGGTGGGAAGTAGTCCTTGTTGAATTGGAGATAGATCACCTCCCAATGACTTCATAAATATCTGCTTCAATTACCTTTGGTAAATGAAATAACCAAACAATCATTCATTTTCTGATGTAGCTGTAAAACTAATCTGAAAAGTTTTCAAAATAAATCACTTAAAAATGTATAATGTGTGCCTTCTAAAAATAAAACCTGCATCTATCTCTGAGTTATGAAGAATATGTATTAAGGTTATAACAACCAACAAGAAGGCACTTGTATGTAGAAATTCATGATTAAATCGAGTCTTCCTGACTAGTGATTTAAATCAAATCCACCCTGCAGTCCAGTAATATAAAAGTGAGAATGACGATACGTGAATATCTCTGTGAGATAAAGAAAGCATGATGGTAACAAGATGGTATTAAAATAGTTACTTTTTAAAGGTTATGTTAAAATACATCTGCATTTTAAAATAGTTGTATACAAATATAGAAACCACGAATGCTTCTCACCTAATTAAATCCAATAAAGTAGCATTGTTTAATGTTCTTTTAAGAACGGAAAAATACTTTCTGGTTTTCATGAACACAATGCAAAACTCACTCTGCCTCAGCATGTAGCAGATGATTGTATTATGTCTCCTATTGTTTATTGGGGAAAAAATGACAACATGAGTAAACCATACGTTTATCATAATGTGAACAAAAGATACAGAAAAGTAGCTAAAAGACATCTGTAAGGCCAGAAACATGGTGTTTTTCCAACAAGCCATTATTTTATGAGAAGCAACATAAGTACAAAGTCAAGAAACTTCGGCAGAATAATGCCGCCTCCCCCCCCCCCTTAAAAAACAAACAAACTCCCAATGCATTTATTTTCTAGAGTTCTAAATTTCAGTAAGGAAAATACTATATATAAAGAGGGGAACATTACTTTTCTTTTATTCGGCTTGTCTGAAGATATCTTGCAGGATTCTCACTTTTGGCTCCAAGCCGTTTAGCTTAAAACTGTGTAATAAGGTATTTTGATCTTTGATGACAGTGGCAATGGGTTTGTGGGTGAGTAAGGCTGTCTGCTGACTAGCAGGAGGGCTCCTCGTCTGTATATATGTAAATTGTTGAGGAGCCAGTAGATGGCACTCAAGAATATCTCACATAATTCTTGGGTTTTGTCAGATCAATAAAATGTGTTGTTGCGCACTGCTGATGACTTCCTGTGTGCACTTCTTCAGTTGGATCTTCTACTGTTGTCCACTGCCTCCGACTGCAGTCTCAGCATCCCAATCAGTAACTGCGTTGGATGCAAATCTCCCAGAAGTAACAGCCAGTTCTAGGTGATCAACATATGACTTTTTTTTTTTAAAAAGTGCCTCAGTTAAAAAAAGAAATGGAAAACAAAGTGCAGGAGAGACAGCTAAGAAAAGGAAGCCTGCAGACTATGAGAGGAGATGAGTGAGTGGCAGTTGTGCAAAATGATATCTTCAGTAATGAAGAATTGCAAGTAATTGCTCCCCTTTCCTAAAAATATCACTTGTGCAGCATTCTCACTCTCCGAGAGTCAGACTCTCAAGGGATTTCCCCAAAATAAAACTACCATCAAGTTGCAATGAGAATCAACAAACTTAATGCCAAGTGTGAACAGTGAGGTGCGAAGATCAAACACAGACTCTAACAAACGTTGGTGCCAGACCATCTAGATTGTCCTCAGCACATCAGTACACAAATGTTGTAAGAATGCTGAAGTGTTAGCCAAAAGAGAAATGGGGGTAGGAGTGCCAAAATCAAGCCAAAGACTAGTGGTGCCTGAGCACTGAGGAGTATGTCAAAAAACTAGGAAGAAACAGGTGTGAAAACACTGCAACAGTGTGCCAAAGTGACTGAGGCAAAGGTTTCAATTATTTAAGATAACTGACTGGAAGACATGGTGTAGAAACAGGCACCCAGCAAGGCACTGAAGGGATCCAGGGAAAACTCCAGGTCTGCAGCAATAGTCAATGAAAGTGTGATCCACAGGCAAGAAGAAACTGACTGGAATGTTCAAACAGCAGCATTTATGTTTGGCAGGGAGTAGCAGAGAGTGACAAATGGTAGACCTGGCTCATGCGCTTCCCCTAGTCTGGAAACCTACAGAGCTAGAGGTGTGCACAAGTGTTAAGACTCAAAGAGTGAGTATTCTGCACAGGCAGTATTTTTAGAGAGAAATATTTTATAATCCTTGGATAAATACAGTACAATACAAGATATGATGGGATATAAAATATTTACTAATCTGCTTTGACGCAAACTAGATGGAGTCTGTCACTGATGCAAACATGACATTCAAAGAAATGTACTTACCTCTAACTTGGGGTTCAATCATTTGATTTTTATTTGCCGTTTTTTCATGGAATCAATCATACTTTCCTTTTGTTATCCTTCAGTATTTGCTGCTAGTTTCATTGATGGTACAGGCAGAGCAGTGACATCCTATGTTTCACAGCAGCACCAGGCTTATGCTTGTGATGACTTGCAAGTCCCGAATCATTCTGATGATACTGAGATGATGTAAAGTGAACTTTTATTAAACTTGCACACTAGTTTCATAAACTATCACACGAGCTCTCATAACTCTAAACTTCATTTAGCAGACTGACTTCCTTGCTCTGACATTCATGGCTCTCCTAGCTGTGAATAAATATATCAACTTCCACTATTGAGTTTAAGTCTTGTACAAAAAATGTAGACCTGTTTTACAAGTTGCTGCTATTTCACTCAGAGGACATTGACATAACCCACTGGGGTTGCATATTACATTTCTGATGTATCCAATAAATATTTCTGGAAATGCAGTTCTTGATCAAATCGTCAGATGGCAAATGCAGCTTTCTCAAAGCTTCATTGTATATTTGATAACAATCAAATAAAAAGACATTTAAGAAAAAAACTTTTTAATAAATTAATTAAATTAATTTAATCAATTAATTTTTGTTCAGAATACAAACTTGAGGATAAACTTGAGCAAACAGCAAATCTGTCATTTTTCATTGTGTGTATATATAGAATAGATGGAGAATGATAAAGAATAACTTGGGGTGAAATTTATATCACCTACCTGCTATTGGTGGGGGTGGAAATTTAGACCAACGTGGCAGAGCTCAAACGCGGTCAGAGTAGCAGGCAGCAGATGTTTGACTCTTGGAAGCAGCATTTGGAGCCAGTCGGTGTACATTGTGGGAGGATTCTTGCCACTTGCTCAACTCTATGACATGTAGAGGATTGCAGAAAATCCTTCATGGAACTTCCAGGGTCTAGTACAGAGAGGCTATTCATTGTGGTTCAGACCCTGCATGTCCATGGATGGAGGTGGAAAGTTTTCATCCTTAGAGGTCAATAGATCAAGGTCACTATATTCAGTTTTCAAATCCTGTATTTAAAAATTCCTTGAAAATTTTGACCAGGAAGCTACATAGCATTTTATTTCTGGTCAGCATTTTGTACATGAAATATGACACCGACTAGAATGCTAGGATTCCAGGCCAAATTCATCGTTGGGGAAATCTTTGGAGTTACACCAGGAAGATTGTGGTTCAGTTTGTCCACCACTTAGCTTTGTGATTTGCAAGAAAGTAAACCTCATAGTGTTTTCCCAAAGGTTATTAATGGGTTGACAAAACTGTAGCCTGTCTGTATGTGTAGTAGGTAGCACTGTATGTGTCCAAAAGCAGCAAAGCAGTTCTCTTTGTATCTGATATGAAATAGTACACCTGACACCAATTAGAGTAATTGAACATGTACCTTAATTAACTCCTGATCCTCCTGTTTATTCACAGAAAAAGGTCATTAATCAGCAGGAATTTGGATCTCTTAATTTAAACAGATGTCTGATAAGACCCTTGGTGTCAACGTATGACAGTTCCCATCCAAGGAACGTACTGCTGTTAACAGTACACACAGTGATTGGAATGGGCTGTGCTTATTGAGAATGTCATTGAATCATAACAAATTGGTCCCTGTAACCATCTGGACCCTGACAGAAAAATGGGAAGAAATCAGACACAGAAATCAAGGACAGCAGATAAAGCAAGCTTGACAGAACCGTTGCTGCAAAGAAGTTCTGAAAGTCCTTCATTAATGATAACTTTATTGCACAAGAAAAGACTAATTATTTAGCAGTGACAGACGAAAATTATAGGTAATTATTTCTTGACAGACTATTTTTAACTGTTTATGTTCTATTTTTTTCTGGAATAGAATTCGAATGCTTTTGTTCTACGCCGATCTCTTCAGCTCCAAATTAAAATGATTATTCTGATGGTGCTAATGGAAGAAGCCTTGTGGAACTATTTTAAAAATTGAATTTGCAGATGTGCAGTATAGGTTTGAAATTTATATGAACTATGATCCTGGCAGAATCCTTATCAAAATGCTGTCTACAGGCCATTTTACTTATTTCACATTATCCTGTCGTCTTTTCCCTCTCTGAATAAAATACAACTTCATTTTCCTTCCTGTGGTCCAGCTTTTGTGTGTGTGTGTGTGTGTGAGAGAGAGAGAAATCATGTTAAAGGTGCTGTGCTGTAATTATTATTCAGCATCATTTTCCAAGTCATAAAAATTAGCTTTTCTTCAGATTATTTCTCCTTCTGTGGCACACACACACCGCTTAATTATGGGCAAATTTGATCATTTTGTTCATGCACACTGGAAGTACTAATAGGTGGAATAGTTGTTTTCTTCAGAATTCTATTTGGAACAGGGAATTCAGACTTGCTGGTTACCTTCATACTGCAATATTCATTATGGGCTACATTGTGACTTGGACTACATACCCATGCAAAGAAGCAAGGGGAGTAAGAATTCCCCTTTGCAGCCTTATGTGGATACCCAGATCTTGGGTCTAGACATGCAGGAATAAGTTGGGCTACTTGTATGGTTATACCCTCCCTGGAGTGAGTGAACAAGAAGGAATGGGTGGAGCCTTGTCTCTATCCCTATTTTTCATTGGCCAGACCCACTACGCCACCGTGGGACTGGCAGCTCTGTTAATACAGAGCAGCAATAACTCACTACCTCCCACGAGCCAGGAGGAAGTGGGAGGAATTGTGACCCTGAGGTGTGTCTGATTCCCAGTGCCTCTGTACTCAACTCCTGTGATGATCTAAGGTCACACTGCAGCCTCATTAACATACCCTATGGGAAGATGCAGAAGCACTAATTTGTGCCTGGCAAATGGTGGACTGGGGTAATAACAATCCAGGAAGACCTGAATTGTAAAAGCAGCTGCTGAAGGAAAAGGTGGGACTTTGTAATCAGGGCTGTGGAAGCGGGTTTGAAATAGATCTGCTTGGAAAATGTATTTTTTTCCATAGAAAATTTCATTAACAATGTAAAAAACAAACAAACCAGTTTTGTTGATGTTTTCCATGAACAGTTTAGACCACTTTGTGCAAAACTAAAAAGTCTTCAGCTAAAATCCAAAACTTTTTTTGGTTTTGGCTTTTTCAATTAAAAAGTACGTTTTCTGTGCAAAGCAACTAATTCTATGAAATTTTTCATTCAATCAAAAACCCAATTCTCCATCCAAAAAACAATGTTGATGAAAAATTTTCAAGCAGCCCTGGTTAAAAACTGGGGAAGATAGTTTGTCATATTTCTGAGATTTTGCAAACTGTTGTGCTTTGCCTAATTACCTAAAGGTTTCTTTGAGAGAATAGCAGTTGCACCACTCGGGCCTCTATAAAGACATGTAGGGTGAAATCTCGTCACCTGCATAAAGAATTATTATTATTTATTATTAAGCTTTTATTTGGGTGAAGCTCTCGGGTTTGGGGGAGGCACAATTCACCTTCAGATATGCATTTCAATAAGCATGGAGTTTCACTGCAAGCCCTTCCACTCCCCTTTCTCTGCCTGAGATGAATTGCCTCTTAGCCCCGGTGCATCGTGGCTAAGGCATTGACTGCCTCCATTGCCACACTCTGTGCTGGTCTGTGCAGGACCACTACAGTGTGGGAACCATGTCATTGCCTCCACTGCACCACACACATTCATGCCACTTAGAGCCCTGATACTGCAGACGCTTCTGCACATGCTTAGTTTTATAGTGATGAAAAGTCTGATTGAAGTCAATGGGAATACTTGCATGCATAAAGTAGAAGACATTCAGATGTGTGTGCAGGATTGGGGCCTTAGCTGGGCCCTGCACTAAAGTTTCAGTCATTTTATTTCAATCACTCTGTCATAAGTTTCAATCATTATGTGTAATAAACAGAATTACTCATCAAAATACTTTCCTGTTTTAATGGCCCATCATTTGTCCAATCTTGCCTCCACTGTCTACCATGGGACTTCTGAGTGTCTGGGAAATTCAGCAATCGAACCTGTGAGAAGAAATTTGAGATTCCAGTCTTTATATCTTGGAATTCTTGGAGTTCATACATTGGTGACAATATAACAGCTACTTTGTATGTCACTAATGTCAATGTAGGCATAAAGCATCTTCGAAAAAATATGCTACTCCAATATTTTCAGCAAAATGTGAAACACCTTTTCAAGTATTCTCCATTTTACTTTTCATTTATTGTTTACAGCTTAACAAGTAAAGTTAAAGTAGCATCATACTATAGAAACAATTCTAAACAAAACCCAGTCTTTGAACTGAGACAAAGCAAAAGCTTAAATCAATTAAAAAAAGATCTGTGCTGTGATAATGTATAGCTATTAAAAATTAGAAGAAAACTAAGAATAATGCATTTCTAAACCACATAAAATGTTTACACAGTTTAAAAAGCCTTTTAAATCGTGATTCCAACCCCAGACTTATTTGGGACTTATTTGAGGTGCACGCTGTTTCCTGCAGCTCCCATTGGCCGGGAATGGCGAACCGAGGCCACTGGGAGCTGCGGGTGGCCGTGCCAATGTAAACAAACTGTCTGGCGGGCCACCAATGGATTACCCTGTCTGGTCACGTGTGGGCCTCAGGTTGCACACCTCTGGTCTATGATGTCCTTAAGTGTTGCATTATTAGACTTATGGGGCAGGCTGCATATGCTAGGCCCAGAGGTGTCTGATAAATTTATTTTGGGGAAATATCAGCAGAGAGAAGTCTTACCTTGTGGAAGTTGGACATGTTTGGAGGCAAATGAGAATTTTTGTTTAGTGTCGAGGGATTGAATGAAGGGAACACAGTAGAGTCTACTGGGAGCATACTTATATCACTTCCTTCAGTATCCTTTTCAGGAACTATTTCTAAACCCTCTAAATGTCTACTAGTGTCAGAAGAAGATATTTTTAAAGCTTTACCTAAAATTCTTATTTGGGAGAGTCTGTGGCACCCCCCTCTCTCTCTCTTTTTCTGAACTAGAGTCAGTTCTCTCCCACCATCTCTTCAGCTGACTGATGGATTTGGAGGATTTGTGGAATTAATCACATTGTGGGGTTTTTTTTCTTTATCACAGAGAATTAATTATCCTCCTGAGCTCATTTGTCTGGGGCTGAAAAAAAAGTAAAGTTTCCTTAGCGCACTTTAACAAAACAGTATTTCAAACAGCGCTATGTGAACCTGAAGTGCACCAGCCCAGTCTACACAGACTAATTAATAGACAACATGTTAGTGCACTTTAGAAATCACACTCCTGTAGAATGCATTAGACATGCCCTAAATCTCACTGGGGATTTGGGCTCTTTTGCCATTTTGAAAATAGAACTTGGGTTCCTAAGACACTGAGGCACTTTGGTCAATTTCACCCAGAACTTAAAAAAGCCCCAGAGCTCTTGTCTGCTCTGTGGGAAACTGAGGATTCTATATGCTTATGTAAGAGTGGGAGTTGCCCAGATGACCTTAGGCAAAATTACTTCTTGCTCCCAAATATTGTGCTATGTACCACGTATAATTGGGGTGGTTGTCCTCCAGAGATAACTGTATTTCAGTAGCGTTGTATGTGTGTATTGTTTATAAAGCACCTTAGGGTCCTTTTGGGATAAAAAGGTATTATCTGTGATTTGTTGATATAATTCTTATATGTATATATTCTGATTTATTCTCTATATATTGTACTATTTCAGCGTATTTGTATTTTTAGGATATTGCTTCCTAGCAAACAGCTTATGTGAAACCAGGAATATGAATACAGAAATATTGCAAAAAGGGTATAGTTTCCTGTCTGAAATTTGGCTGCTGAAAATACTTCCTATAAATCTGATGATCCAATTTCCCCACACCATCATTGTATATAAATGGCCATATTTGGGTTGGGAAGACATTTTCTCCCAGGTCCGACTGGTGTTTTGAGACTTTGGGGTTTTTTGTGTTCCTCTGCAATGTGGGATATTGGTCACTTGCTGGTTTGAACTAGAATAAATGGTGGATTTTTTGTAACTCAGTCTTTTTAAATCAAGATTTGAGGACTTCAGTAACTCAGCCAGAAGTTAGGGGTCTATTTCAGGAGTGGGTGGATGAAGTTCTGTGGCCTGCAATTTGCAGAAGGTCAGACTAGATAATCATGATGGTCTCTTCTGGCCTTAAAGTCTGAGTCTCTGAGTAATAAAAATCCTCAGATGAATTTATAATGGAGGAAACAGTACTGTAAAGTGTATGTCATGTACTGATGTTTCTGACAATGACATCACTGTTTGCAGTGAGAAGACTGGAAAAATGTTCCAAGCTTAGGTGGATTGTTATAGAAAATACTTCTAGAAACAAAATTTCAGGTCAGAAATTACCCCTTTTCATGATTCTGTCAGTTATTTAAAAAAATGTTTTTCAAGCAATTGCCTTTATTTGTTCACTCTCACTTTCTCTGCCATTCAAGCGAACATTTCCCTGGTTCCTAAAATGGCACTTTGGAGAGATGTCAGCCTCTTGACTGAGAGCTATTATTCATCTGGGTCATTATTTGAAAGTAGTTTTTGCAGCAGTGTGGCTATCGGAATGATTCCTCCTATATAACTGCAGGGTCATTAGTGTGAAACGTGCGAAAACTCCAGTTATACATCAGCCATGAAGATTTAAAACTTGGTTGAAAGTGCTGATTTCATAAAAAAAAAAAAAAAAAAAAGAAAGAAAGTGGAAAGCGGCCAGGAAATGGTATAAAAATATGACTTGACTTTAAAAATTGGAGATGAACCAAAACTAAAGATGAGATCCAGATATGATCTAGGAAAATGATCTTTGCAGCAGCATTGTGAATGTATATGAGCGGGGAAAGATTGCATTTATCAAGGCCATAGAAAAGGATGTTGCAGTATTAATTGAGATGTATGAAGATGAGAGCCAGGATGAGAGTTTTAGCTGTGTGGATAGGTAGGAAAGGGTACTGTATCTTAGAGATGTTATGCAGAAAGAATTTGCAAGACTTAGAAACAATGAGTAAATTTTAATATGGTGCAAAACAAAGTTATCTTACTCTTTTGTACACTTCCAGTCCACTTGAGATGGTACCATGTAATCGAAAAAGTCGAAACTGTTTATATCTACAATAGCATTCACCTAGAGTTATAACAAGACTGTGATCCTTGAAGTCCTTAGTGTGCAGACCTCCTATTGATTTATATGCGAGCCACAATACATAGAGAGCTTGCAGGATTAGGCTCCTGTTCTATAATTATTTGTAGAGATGCCTGGGTAACTACAATCAAGATTTGTCAGACTGTGCAATTATTTGTTATGCTGAAGTGTATGCATGTGCTCATTACTGCATACTTTTATGTTAAAAAGTCTTGTTCGCAGAGCCAGCAGGGGGCTGGGAGCATGGCAGAGGTTTCAGAGAATAAGGTATGAATGTTCCTTAGTGGAGGAATTTATTGATTTATATGGTATGAAAGTGTTGAAGGTGAGAGCATGTGCAAATTTTCTCCTAGAAGAGATGCCCAAATGTTGTTCCTTCTACTTAACTGAAAATAAAAACGGTCTAATATGCATTTTGGTGAAGAGATTGTAACTTGGTATTTTAGTCCAGCATTAAATTTTGCACAGTGTAAAATGTAATATTGGACCACACTCATCTTCTCTCCAGAACTAGAACAATTTGAAAGACAACGAACATCCCAATTCTAACATGGCCAGCCTTGGCCCAGAATATGTTGAAAATGTGCATAAAACCTAAAGAAAACCTGCAAACTGCTCTATGTGCATAGATGCCTGTTGGCACTCCTTAGTGTATGCACAATGTATCTCAGGTGGCACATGACCAGAATTCATCACCGGATTTGGTCTGCTAGTTGGATCATTAGCTTCCACAGTGCAGGCCGGGTACTGATGAGGAGCATGACATGAACACTCATCCGTGCCCCCCTGTAGGCACTGTATCCACACAGAGTTTCACACTGACTTCATTGTCTACACTGAAGTCAGTGAAGCTCTTTGTGGATACAGGAGTCCACTCATGTGGATTCATTTGCAGGATTAGAGTCCTAATCTAGTTAACTTTCACTGTTTCTGGTAGACAGAAGGTCAAAATGTAGTATCATGCTGCTTCTGTTTAGGACTACTAGAAAGGGAAAGAAAAATATTTGGAGCAAGCTCTCATTCGTTCCATGAAAATACATAGAAGAGATCATAGAATCATAGAATATCAGGGTTGGAAGGGACCCCAGAAGGTCATCTAGTCCAACCCCCTGCTCAAAGCAGGACCAATTCCCAGTTAAATCATCCAAGCCAGGGCTTTGTCAAGACTGACCTTAAAAACCTCTAAGGAAGGAGATTCTACCACCTCCCTAGGTAACGCATTCCAGTGTTTCACCACCCTCTTAGTGAAAAAGTTTTTCCTAATATCCAATCTAAACCTCCCCCACTGCAACTTGAGACCATTACTCCTCGTTCTGTCATCTGCTACCATTGAGAACAGTCTAGAGCCATCCTCTTTGGAACCCCCTTTCAGGTAGTTGAAAGCAGCTATCAAATCCCCCCTCATTCTTCTCTTCTGCAGGCTAAACAATCCCAGCTCCCTCAGCCTCTCCTCATAACTCATGTGTTCCAGTCCCCTAATCATTTTTGTTGCCCTTCGCTGGACTCTCTCCAATTTCTCCACATCCTTCTTGAAGTGTGGGGCCCAAAACTGGACACAGTACTCCAGATGAGGCCTCACCAATGTCGAATAGAGGGGAACGATCACGTCCCTCGATCTGCTCGCTATGCCCCTACCTATACATCCCAAAATGCCATTGGCCTTCTTGGCAACAAGGGCACACTGCTGACTCATATCCAGCTTCTCGTCCACTGTCACCCCTAGGTCCTTTTCCGCAGAACTGCTGCCTAGCCATTCGGTCCCTAGTCTGTAGCTGTGCATTGGGTTCTTCCGTCCTAAGTGCAGGACCCTGATTTTTAATGAAGAAAATAAATAAGACTGAAACAATAACTCAGAGTATCCCACACTAACTTATCCATTCTTCAAGAAAGACCTTTTTGGTTAATCTTTTTGTTTTTCGTGTCTGTTCAGCACAAGTTCCAAATCCCCACACTAATTCAACCCCTGCCTCTGATGTTGCATAGAGAATTTCAAGACAAATAGACCTATGCATGTGCATTTTGGAGTACTTTGAAAAATCAGCTCTTAAACACTAAGTTCTGCTGAACCTTAATCAAGGAAGTTGCTGTTCCTCCTCCATAATATGGGCCAGACCCTCAGCTGGTGTAAATCAGTGTAAATATAGCAGTTTACACTCAACTGATGGTCTGGCCCACCATTGTCAGCTAGCTAAACTTGTTCATAATATCACTGGCACGGGGGGCTTCTTCAGCTACCCAGTGAGTAGCACAGCCTAGCCTGGTTTTGTGGTCTCTCAGTCACAAACACAAATTTTTCGAACAGGACAGGACATAATGTAGGAACACAGCACCTCTCTTACACCCCGCTCATCTTCTAAGCTTTTCCCTGGTTCCTGTTCCTTCAAAATATGGATCTTCCCAGTTACTGAGCCAATGACCTCATTAGCCCAACAATTACCATGAAGTGTCCTCAATTCCCATGACAAAGAGGTTAACTGGCTACAGGTAACCCTGCAGCCTTCTCTGGGTGCTACAGTTCACACTCTGTCACATACTTCTGTCCCCACCCCCTTATTTCAACTGAGGTCTTCTCTGGCCTCCTGGGGAAGCCTTCTTCCCAGTCCGAGCCCTGCCTTTTTAATAGGGTTGGGGTTCTATTGGGGTTTCCTGGGCCCTTTCAGACTGACCTGGCCTGACATGGGCCACCGATGAGGGTCTCCTGCCTTCTAGTGACAAAAAGTACACTCAGAGTGTGGAGGTTTTCCTACAATTTCATCTTGGCCCATACATCATCACATCTTATCCCTTGGACTTTTTCTCTTTTGTCCCTGGCTTGTATCTACTTGAGTAAGTTGTCCCTCCAAAGCTTCAATATCTGGATCCCTTTCTTGCCCTGGGCTTAGGACTATCTGGGTAACTTCCCCTGCCCTAGTCTCATTATCGGGAACATTCTCTCCCTCCTCGGTATGTCTTTCATCTTGGACTTTGCCCGGGGTTTGCTCTTCCTGGGAGTTGATGGAGCCTCTGTCCCTCTTCTCTGATAGGTGTCTCTGAGCTATCACTCCCAGATCCATTGCCCCCTTCTTGAATTTCACTTTCCTTCCCAATTCCTTTAGCATGTCAGTTCTTTCCAAGCTTGTTATTAAACACTGCACCCAGAGGGCTACCTGGAGGGCCAACCCCTGAGATTTCTTTACGCGGACCCAACTGTTGTGGTCTCTCTCTCTGTCTTGTGCACTTTTAATGTGAGGGTAATGGAGTCCAGTCAGCTTCTGTCATCACTACATGGGGCAATGACTTCATCACACCCACCCTCTATCACTTAAATTTTCTTCCTGCTTCCGATGGGACAACAGCTATGTGGTAAATTGTTTTTTTTCCCCACGTACACAGTCAGTTGTTATCATCACCCCTTTCTGTTCTCACTGCAGTCTAACCAAAGTGCTCCATGCAAGGAAATACATGGCTGCTGAATCTACCATACCCCTGGTGGTTCTCCAGCCTACTTTGACAGGAACAGTCTTTATCCCATTCCCTCCTTTTATGCCGGCCACTCACAGAACTCTACAAGCCCATAGTCTGTGCATGGGCTGTCTTTTTTTTTTATATGTCCTTTGCTACCGCATTGGTAACTAACCACCAAACAGGTCCTGAGGCACCCTTGTGTGCCTCTTGCATCCCCTTCCAGGGATTTGATAAAATCTGTTCCTTAATCTTCCTTCCCTCTGCCCTCATTGCAGAGCAATGAAAGTCCTTCTGTGGCATGTCCGCTTCCACATACTCCTCTAGTTTTACAATGGCCTCCAGTGATTCTGGCCAATGCTTCTGGACCCAGACTCTCACAGCCTCAAGGAGGCTCAGCGAAAACTCCTGTAGAATAATTGAGTCCATAATAGCCTCTCTCTCCTGTCTATCTGGTCTCAAGAACTGAGTGGCACAGTCTGACAGTTTCTGTGCAAATGCCCTGGGATGTATCCCAACATTTCATCTGGTTGTTCTAAATTTTTGATGGTATTTCTCTGTTGACAGGCTCCGATTAGCAGCCTTCAGGGTATCTTAGTCTTGGTCTTGGTGCTTGCTCAAGACCATATAGACCACCTGAGCTGTGCCTGTTAAGTGAGGGGCTAGCTCATATCTGGCACTGATAACCATCCACTCAAAAATCAGCAAAAAAGGCATCAGGGTTATCTTTTGGGGCCATCTTACAAACACCCAGACCCACTGCCAGATTTCAGTTCCCACACTGGAACTCACCAACCTCTGCAGGATTGTTGGTGTACCTGAGACTGTTCCTTAATAAACTCCTGCAATGCCTGCTGGTACTCCTCCTGCCATCCCAGAAATGCTTATCTTTCCACCTGCTGCATCTTCTGCATGTTTGTCTGTTGCTTAATGGTCCTGCGCAGCATCTCATCCATTGCATTTGGATACTCTGGCCTCATACAGGTCACCTCTCTAGTCACCTTCTCTCAACCAAGAGGGTTAAAATCCCAGAAAAGCCTCCACATGTCACAGGACACTACTTCAGCTACCTGATGAGCAGTGCTGCCTAGCCCGTTTTTGTGGTTTCTCAGTCCACAAACACACACCCTTTCTTTTCTATCACCTGCATCTTTAATCCTCTGTTTCCAAACAGGACAGGACATGACACAGGTATATAGCAGGAAGTTCCTCTCAAGTATGTAGCCTCCCAATTACTGAGCCAATGATGTCATTAGCACAACAATTACTACAAAGTGTCAGCAATCTCCACTAGAAACAAGTTAATGGGCTCCATTTAAGCTTGCAACTTTCTCGGTGCTGCAGCAATCTCAGTGACCAGGGTGCTACAGCTAGCCCTCTGTCACAATCGAATTCTAAAGCTTAGGAAAGATGCATCACTGGTTTTGAATGGAGTTAGAGATTTTTGTTAATTCTATCAGTGAGAAAGAGGTGAATTAGTTTCTGGATCTTCATAGCCTTAAGAGTTTTAACTTGAATATACTAATATTGATTAAAGAATTACAGGATATCTGAAAAATACTGAACAGAAATAATATATGTCCTTCATAAAGCATGCAATAGCAAGCACATATTTTATAACAGAAAATTTATATCTTCCCTATTAGTCAATGCTTCCCATAAGGTTGTACTGGTTCTTCAATAACATATATGCTTGCAAGAGTAATGAGACTATAAAATTACTTCTAAACCTGTGCTATCATCCTTAAAAATGACAAGCTTTTAGGTTATTCAACTCTGCTGGCCTCTGTGTTCATATGAATTTCTTATTATAATTAAACAAACACACTGGAAAACTCAGAGCACTCTCTCTGTTATGATTGCAGTAAAAACTGCTATTCCCTGGATTTATAAAACTGAAATACCTAGCTGTACAAGTGAGAGGCACAGCTATGGTACTGAGAGAGCCTTTTCAATTGATTATATAAATATAAAAATAATTGACTAGATTAAATGCTCTCTTTTGAATGCTTGTTTGGAAAGGATGTATCAATCACCTGAAATTGGAAATTCTAACTTTTTTTATACTTTTAGCCGAAAAAAGAGAGTGCCCAAAAGACAAAAATTATGGATTCAAATCTGTCTGCTTCAAAAGAGCAAAGATACTGTACAGGTGTTTAGAAAGACAAGGTGGATGAGGTAATATCTTTTATTGGACCAACCTCTGCTGGTGAGAGATACAAGTTTTCGAGCCACAACTTACACTGCATATAAATGGTTGCCACAGAAGTATAAAAATCTTCATGCTGACTTTCCTGCAGCGATACGGCAATAATCATCTTCATATGTTGCATTCACATGTTAGACAAATAATAGTATAATAGTCTATAACAGCATAAATAATCAGTGATCTGACGATAATGTTATTTTCCTTGCATCCTGACATATCTCCATATTGGCAGATAGTTTTTCATATCGTATAAGCTGTAAACTTACTTGGGGGTTTACAGGACTGTGAGTCATCATGTTCCCGTCCCCCCCATCTCAGTCAGAGAGAGAGACTTACTGGTGCTTAACTGTGTGTCAGCTCCCTGACACCCACCCCAAATAATATCCTCAAGACTGCCAGCCCTTTCTTTGCCTTACATGTTGTACCCCAAACCCTGAGCTCCTCTGAAGTGTCTCCCTGTAGTATCTAGCCTCTATCACTGGACTCTCACAGTAACTACCAGATTCACTATTATCAAGGGAACAGTATGCACACAGCTTGATTGGTGCAACTCAGGATCAAGTCCTTCATAACACCACAGCATGGAGATATGGTTATAGTGAAACAATCATAAGTTTAATATCAAAAATTAAGATTTAAGAGATGCTGAGTAAACATGATGGAAGCAGAAATGGATACAAATAAAACAAAAGGTATAACATGCTTCTTAGAATTTAAACTTAACTTTAACAGGCTAAAATCCTTGTCTAAAGTAGTGTCTCCCCTACGGCTTTCTTCCAATGTCAGCAACCAACATGGGTAGGATCCACTGTTCACAGATGCAAAAAATGCTGTCAGATTTTCTCCCTTAGGGATGGACACCAGGGTTCTGTCTCTGTCCCCTAGTTATGGTCCAATAAACCTTTGCAGTGCATCCCCAAACAAGGCTCTTTCCCCTCTCCTGTTCTTCTCTGCCTGTTAAATCTTACCGTTCTCCATCCACATTTAGCTCAGACTGATGATTGCAAATGAGACAATACGCAACTTACATTTCAACAGATAAACACCTCTACTCTGGCAGGAACCTGGTTTTTCACCTCTGCTGGTGTACAAACTATGCAAACACTGTGATACTACCTATACAAACTTATTTTCAGTATATAGACATAACTTTTAAAATAACATCAGTATGTACGTTTCATAGCAATATTAATGACCAGCATGATTCTGGCTTTCATTTAAGAGCTTACACAACATTCTTTATAGATAAATACTATGACATCAGTGTGCTGGGTGTAATGCGTTTGTCAAGCCTGCTAGGAGTTGCTGATGCAGAGTAGTGAGCCTTTTGCCAGCTGGCACCAATGGGCCTCTGTGTCACATAAACATAAAAAGTGAAAGCATCTGTCATATTAATAACAAATACTTCAATAGTAGCTTAAGAAAAAAGAAAGAAAAAATTGGTTTTCCAGTATTTCCTTAGTGCCAGAGCTGGCTTATATGGTTACCTTTCTAATCAACTGCTGGAGGGAAGAGTAAAAATGTGGGATGCGAGCCAAAGCCCAGTGAAGTCAATGGAGGTTCCTTTGATTTGCCAGATGTACAAAGGTATTTAGGCACCTAAAGCTGCAGATAGCACTTAGTGGGATTTTCAAACCTGCCTATGCAGTTAGGTGCCTAACGCCCATTGAAATCAATGGGCAATAGGCACTTAATTCACTTAAGACTTTTGAAAATCCCATTAGGCATCTATCTGCATCTTCGTACATCTGGCACTCAGATCCTGAGCGTAGATTGATTTCTGACACCCTTCCTTTGGTCTGAAAGCTTTTCTGGAGGTAAGATGGATTTAAATGTTAGGCAGAATATTAACATTCCCTATGACTAATCATCCATCATCATCTATCATTTATATTGCCATAGTACATAAAGACCTCCGTCAGATTAGGTCCTATTGTGCTAAGCACTGTACAAACAAAATAAATTATAATCAGTGCCCCAAAGAGCTTACAGTCAGAAATGGAGTGTGTAGGGAAACCATCTACTAAAAATAAAAATACTTAGGTCAGAAAATCCCCCTATTTCTTTTGGTAGAGTCCTGTGCACTTGAAGTAACTAAAGGCTAGTTCAGGAATGGGCTGGAGCCTGAACTCTGGGACCCCACAAGTCAGCAGACATGGGCCAGCTGGGGGTTTAATTCCTGTGTAGACATATCCACAAGGCCTCAGTTTGTTTAATACCCTGGATAACACCATTACATTTTTAAAAAATCTTTTATTAAAGATACAGAAAGGAAGAGAAAAAACAATTAAAGTATCTGAAATGTAAAGTATTAAATAACATTTTAACAGCATCCCTTGTTTCCTTTCCCTTCAGCTGGGGAGAGTCTTTAGAAGGAAAACCCCATTGTCTGACAGTCTCCCGGATGGTATCAAAGATGGTAATAACTGTCTTTTTGGAGAAAAGAGAATAAGTTAGTAGAGATGGGCTGGAGCTGTCATTGTTGCTCTTGTTGTTAAAGTCTGATTCTGTTTCCTAAGAAGGAAAAAAAAAAAAAAAAAAAAGACAAACACCCAATAGGGGAGAGAAAAGAACTGGAAGGATAGAAAATGCAGCTTGTCTCGCGTGTTGACTCCAACTTGCAACCTTACTGCTGAAGACACACAGGCACTACAGGGTCCTAATAACCACTTCAACACCTGGCAAACTCATACCAGCAAAAGGTTGTTTAGGACATTGCTTTTATATGCCCCCCTCTTATCCCAGGCTTACAGCAATGTTGCAAAACATGAAGCCTGGCTGGCCAAGCCTGAGTCTTTTAGTAAACAGAAGGTAAAAGGAGAGAGACAGGAAAGGAAAGAAACAAAGTGGGGGGGAAAAAGGACACATTGGGGCAGAGAGGGAAGAAGATGAAGTCTTACATCCCAAGTGCTGTTTAGGATTTAGCTGGAGGTGGTGATGTCATCTGGGTCCCACTCTGTGGCCCAGTCTGTTCAGGACATCTTTCAGGATTGGGACAAAGAAGGACCCAGGGTCCCAGGAAAAGTGGGTGGCAGCCATGATGGTGAAGTTTGCTCTAGTGGCCAATTTTTCTCTGAGTCTCTATCTTTAAGGACCCCAAAATAGAGAGATAAGTGGAATAGTCTATCCCTTCATTATTTTGTCCACCAATTAGGCATAATATCTGATACGTCAATTTTGGTTCATTTATTTCTGGTCCCACATTTTCTTGTTTACCAAGTATGATTTTAACACAGTCTTGGAGGTACATAAGTCAGCCTTTTTGCTTCAACTAATTCAGTCTATCTTGCTTGCTTTTGCACCTTTTCCCATAAACATTTATTGTTATAGGTTATCGTGACACTTTATAAACTTTTATCCACTTTCACACACTTTGCTCACAATTACGGTAAATTTGTAGGCCCATTTATCATAACAGAGCTTTAACTACACTCCTCCTGCCTCCTCTTAAATGCCGGTTAGTAAAGCTGAGCCAGCATGATGGGAGAAGTAAATTGCACTTGTAAGGGGCTGCAGTTACTTTTCCCTTTACTCTCGCAACCCAACCCTGGAGCAAGAGGATAATAGAGAAGGAACTGTGGTAACATCTGATAACCTAAATGATTATGCCTAACTGTTTCAGAGTAACAGCCGTGTTAGTCTGTATTCGCAAAAAGAAAAGGAGTACTTGTGGCACCTTAGAGACTAACCAATTTATTTGAGCATAAGCTTTCGTGAGCTACAGCTGAAGTGAGCTGTAGCTCACGAAAGCTTATGCTCAAATAAATTGGTTAGTCTCTAAGGTGCCACAAGTACTTCTTTTCTTTATGCCTAACTGTGTTACTATCATAGTTTGGTAACCTATTTCATATTAAGGTTCAGCTTGTAAACAGCTTAGCAGATGTTTAATTGAATAATTAATCTATTGTTATAGAATCCAATAGGCCAAATAGATCCTTTACACTGTCCACTGATGTACATATAACCACCTACAGTATGTACTATTCAGATCTGTAAAATGTTTATAACATCTATTAATAATGTATTAACCACTTATTAATTGTACCTTAATATAAAGTGTGTCCATATTTTCCAGTGGAAATCCCAAGTTTAAAGGTCTGGCATCCCCAAGTATCTCCTTCTTATGGCAAAGTGTCACATAATATATTCTCACACACACAGAATCTAGAACCTAGCAGCTGGGTTCACCACACTCAGAAATGACAGAAAAGCAGAGCCAATCAGGTGAGGGGTGGAGGGGCAGGAGAGCCATTTGGCCTGGGCCTCAAGCTCAAAGGGGGCATCAAATTTACAGGTGTTAAGGCCTTTGAAGTTTTGTCTCTGCTCAAGGTGGGACAGGGCTGGGACCTTTCAGGTGGAAAACCTTAAACAAAGAACTTGGAAACTATTAAGTGTTTAGAGTTTCATGTACCCACCCTACAAACTTCTACATCATATATAATTTTAAAGCTTTTTTTAATGTACATTTAGATTAGGAATGATGTGGAGCTGTCAAGACACACCATAAGCTTGTAGGCAAGGTGAAAAAATGGTACAATGGATGTTTCATTTTTTGCACAGTTCCAGGAACACTGCAACAGTTTTTAAAAATTTCAGCACCTTAATTTGGTGTTTACTGGTCAAAGCTACCAAACCACAATGTATTAAACAATTTATGTTGGTTTTGCATGGAAGGATTAACAAAAATAAATCTGCAACTAGGGTTTTTGATTTCAAAAGGGCTGACTTTCAAAAATTAAGGAAATTAGTTAGGGAAGTGGATTGGACTGAAGAACTTATGAATCTAAAGGCAGAGGAGGCCTGGGATTACTTTAAATCAAAGTTGCAGAAGCTATCGGAAGCCTGCATCCCAAGAAAGGGGAAAAAATTCATAGGCAGGAGTTGTAGACCAAGCTAGATGAGCAAGCATCTCAGAGAGGTGATTAAGAAAAAGCAGAAAGCATATAGGGAGTGGAAGATGGGAGGGATCAGCAAGGAAAGCTACCTTATTGAGGTCAGAACATGTAGGGATAAAGTGAGACAGGCTAAAAGTCAAGTAGAGTTGGACCTTGCAAAGGGAATTAAAACCAATAGTAAAAGGTTTTATAGCCATATAAATAAGAAGAAAACAAAGAAAGAAGTGAGACCGCTAAATACTGAGGATGGAGTGGAGGTCAAGGATAATCTAGGCATGGTCCAATATCTAAACAAATACTTTGCCTCAGTCTTTAATAAGGCTAAAGAGGATCTTAGGGATAATGGTAGCATGACAAATGGGAATGAGGATATGGAGGTAGATATTACCATATCTGAGGTAGAAGCGAAACTCAAACATCTTAATGGGACTAAATCGGGGGGCCCAGATAAGCTTCATCCAAGAATATTAAACGAATTGGCACACGAAATTGCAAGCCCATTAGCAAGAATCTTTAATGAATCTGTAAACTCAGGGTGTGTACCTTATGATTGGAGAATTGCTAACATAGTTCCTATTTTTAAGAAAGGAAAAAAAAGTGATCCGGGTAACTACAGGCCTGTTAGTTTGACATCTATAGTATGCAAGGTCTTGGAAAAAATTTTGAAGGAGAAAGTAGTTAAGGACATTGAGGTCAATGGTAATTGGGACAAAATACAACATGGTTTTACAAAAGGTAGATCATGCCAAACCAACCTGATCTCCTTCTTTGAGAAAGTAACAGATTTTTTAGACAAAGGAAACGCAGTGGATCTAATTTACCTAGATTTCAGTAAGGCGTCTGATACCGTGCCACATGGGGAATTATTAGTTAAATTGGAAAAGATGGGGATCAATATGAAAATTGAAAGGTGGATAAGAAATTGGTTAACAGGGAGACTACAATGGGTCCTACTGAAAGGTGAACTGTCAGGCTGGAGGGAGGTTACCAGTGGAGTTCCTCAAGGATCAGTTTTGGGACCAATCTTATTTAATCTTTTTTATTACTGACCTCGGCACAAAAAGTGGGAGTGTGCTAATAAAGTTTGCGGATGATACAAAGCTGGGAGGTATGCCAATTTAGAGAAGGACCGGGATGTCCTACAGGAGGATCTGGATGATCTTGTAAACTGGAGTAATAGTAATAGGATGAAATTTAATAATGAGAAGTGTAAGGTTATGCATTTAGGGATTAATAACAAGAATTTTAGTTATAAGCTGGGGACGCATCAATTAGAAGTAATGGAGGAGGAGAAGGACCTTGGAGTATTGGTTGATCATAGGATGACTATGAGCTGCCAATGTGATATGGCCGTGAAAAAAGCTAATGGGGTCTTGGGATGCATCAGGCGAGGTATTTCCAGTAGAGATAAGGAGGTTTTAGTACCGTTATACAAGGCACTGGTGAGACCTCACCTGGAATATTGTGCACAGTTCTGGTCTCCCATGTTTAGGAAGGATGAATTCAAACTGGAACAGGTACAGAGAAGGGATACTAGGATGATCCGAGGAATGGAAAATTTGTCTTATGAAAGGAGACTCAAGGAGCTTGGCTTGTTTAGCCTAACTAAAAGAAGGTTGAGGGGAGATATGGTTGCTCTCTATAAATATATCAGAGGGAGATAAATACCGGAGAGGGAGAGGAATTTTTTAAGCTCAGCACCAATGTGGACACAAGAACAAATGGATATAAACTGGTCATTGGGAAGTTTAGACTTGAAATTAGACGAAGGTTTCTAACCATCAGAGGAGTGAAGTTTTGGAATAGCCTTCCAAGGGAAGCGGTGGGGGAAAAAGATCTCTCTGGCTTTAAGATTAAACTCGATAAATTTATGGAGAAGATGGGATGGTGGGATAACATGATTTTGGTAATTAATTGATCTTTAAATATTCATGGTAAATAGGCCTAATGGCCTATGATGGGATGTTAGATGGGGTGGGATCTGAGTTACTACAGAAAATTCTTTCCTGGGTATCTGGCTGGTGAATCTTGCCCATATGCTCAGGGTTTAGCTGATCGCCATATTTGGGGTCGGGAAGGAATTTTCCTCCAGGGCACATTGGAAGAGGCCCTGGAGGTTTTTCGCCTTCCTCTGTAGCGTGGGGCATGGGTATTTTGCTGGAGGATTCTCTGCTTCTTGAAGTCTTTAAACCACGATTTGAGGACTTTAGTAGCTCAGACATAGGTGAGAGGTTTTTCACAGGGGTGAGTGGGTGAGATTCTGTGGCCTGCGTTGTGCATGAGGTCGGATTAGATGATTATAATGGTCCCTTCTGACCTTAGTATCTATGAATCTATAAGTGTCCTTTTTTTTTAGAAATAATGACATTGATTAGTATGTTGCAAAAATGGTGAGTATCAAGCTTTTGCAACATACTAACAAGAAATGGTTTTATATCAGGTATTCTTAATTGTCAAAGTATCTCACAAGTGATTAAAATAATTTTCTATATTTTCTGCTGGCCAGATCAGCTTCGCAGTGAAGGTTGTATACCAGTAGCAAGTAGATTGCATGCCCCTAATTCATGCTGCATAGTGGGTAGCAATAAATATGCATGAATTCCTAATATAATGCTTCTCCATTTGTAAATTTTTGAACATACAAGGTAGCATCTAGTTTGCCTGGTAGAAGGTTTTAATTTGTAATTGCATTACTAGCCTTAGAAATATTCTAGAAACTAGCTTTTTAATTCAGTGACACTTATGGTCATTATTAGTGTTTGAGATGACAATATACAGTTTAGTATTATGAATATGCAAAAGTTATGAGAGAAAGAAGTGCCTGCCAAGTAGTAGTGAAGAAAAAGTCCACAAACAAATCCTTGCAGCTAACTCTGAACCCCAGCTGGATTGACCCACAGCTGATAAATATTGAGTGCTGCCCACAGTACCATCAGTAACACTGGAATCCTCTGAGCAACAGACAAATCGAACAGCAGGCTTGTAAATTGCAAAGAACGTTCTTCATATTCTCAGAAGAGCATCCATTAAACCAGCATAAGGACATGGAGAGGAGTACCTCATTTAAATAACCAGATGCCAGGACTTCCCAGCCTGAACAAGCCTCTTGACTTCAAAGCTACAAATTACGATAGAATCTGATTGCTTATCTGAACCATTGTCATTTATTTTTTGACAATAATGTGCCCATTTTGTCTAAATAATATATATAAAACCTCAGGTTAGAATTGCTTGAAGGTTGTCACTCTGTCCCAACCACAGCTAAAGCAATAAAATGTATTGTGGCCTGACTCTTGAGATTAGCATTAGTGTATGAGTCTCAAAGGAAAGATAACCTGAGTGTGTGAAGGGAGTTAGGGCAGGTAGACAAGGCCAATTCTATTCAGCCTAAATGTTTCAAAAAAGTCAAAGTAAGTGTATTTTGAAAATGAAAGCCCCTGTCTCACACTGAGTAATGTCCCTCAGTATTACTGACTGAATGATGGAAGTCAGTCAGGATAGCCAGCCTTGAGTTTATTCAGGGGAATAAAAATCAAAGCTTAACTCAGTCAGGGTATCACGAGGACCATGGCCCTTGATGTAAACAAAACTCAACAGACAGTTTTTGCACTGCCACATAAACAACGGAGCAAGAGAGCGTCATCTGCTTAAACTGCTGAATCGAATGAAATGGTAGAAATGGGTAAGTATATATGCTACTGCTCAGATATAGTAAACAGAGCCTTAGATTCAAGACTGAAAACAGTAATAGGGAAAATGGAATACAAATTGGTAAGAACCCACTGCTGTGCCAAGCCCCATTTTAAAGATTACATATTGCTCAGCACAGGAGAAATGGGAAGAGCAGGAAATCAGGCTATTGGTTCTGACTTCAGGGCAGTTTGAGAACAAGGCTGCACGGTCAATTCTAGCAGCACCAACATTGTTGTAATTTTGATAATTGATTATGTTTAAGGCTGCGAGTCTGTCATGGAGGTCACCGAAGTCACCTGGGCCACCAGCAGCAGTTTGTGTGTGTGTATGTGTGTGTGTGGGGAGGGAGGGGAGGCTCAGGAAAGGGACAGTGGGTGCTGGTGTGTGTGTGTGTGTGTGTGTGTGTGTGCTTACATCAGGGTGTGGAGCTCCCCTGGCATGGCCCTGAAGCTCCTAGGAGGAGGGGTAAAGGAGCTCCGCACACTGCCCATTCCTGCAGGCCCCACCCCTGCGATGCAGTCAATGGGAGCTGTGCAGCTGGTGCTTCTGGCAGGAGCAGCGTGCTGAGTCCCCTGGCCCCTCTGCCACCTAGGAGCTGCAGGGACAGCTGGAGCCGGGTAGGGAGCCTGCCAGTCCTGCCAACCTCCCCCCAGCACCAGCAGGGGTCCCTGAGTGGGCTGCTGCCCTCCCCAGTACCCGCGGCGCCCCCAGACTGCCCTCCAGAGGATCTGTAGCCCCCTGCCCAAGTTTTAATTAGGGATATATAGTAAAAGTCATGGACAGGCCATGGGCTGTGAATTTTTGTTTACTGCCTGTGACCTGTCCATGACTTTTACTAAAATGTAGCCTTAATTATGTTCTCTAAGGGACTGTGCAGTAGCTGTGACATTCCAAGGCAGTGTGGAGCTGTGCCCTGCTCTTCCCACCGCAGCATGCTTCCTGCACTGTGGGAATTCTCATCTTGGCAGTGGTGTCTGAAGTCCATTGTCTTTGCACTATTCAGGAAACATAAAGGAGCCGGAACATATGTGAGGATCCAGCCCAGTATGTGGGTCATACTGTGGCTTTAAAGTATGGCCTGCTTTGGAAATGCGGTGGAGGAGGGGCTGCATTGTGAAAGGAATTCCTCATGCTTCTCTAGGGGACCACAGGTTGGGCCTCGCCCTTTGAGATAGTGCCACGTGTGCTCGCTGTATGGCACTGCCATTTAAGTTGAGAAGGCACCATTTAAATTTTCTGTCAGAAAGGGGGCAGAAGCTGCATTGCAACTCAAAGCATTTCCTTTCCATCCTGCTTTCAGTTACAGTAGACTTATAGTCTAGCAAGTTGTTTGCAACCAAAACAAGCCATTGCAATATTGACAATAGTCAGAGTGAGCTCAGTTCTAAATTGCGACTGTCTATGTGGGAGACCTGGACTTGAGAATACAAACAACCACAGAAATCTGTAAACAGTAACATGGAAATTCATGAGTATTTCTGCTGGTGAAACAGATATAAGAGTAAGGAAGAGCCATGTATTTATGGCTAATGGGTCTATGTTTTTATCCCAGTCTTTACTTGTTGGCAGAAAGTTAATTACATAGCCTTGGCATAATGCAGGTGACACTGAAGAAATATTTGTAAACTAATAGAAAAGACTTACAAACATATCTTAGATTTATGTGACTAACAAGAACTTACATGGCTTTAAAAAAAGATTGTGGCATTAAGAATATGAAGTCAGATTCTCAACCCTCCATTGAAAAATTCTGAGATTGAATCAGCTAATGGAAGCCTCATTAAAACAGGTGAGGAAAAAATAAAGGCCCTTTTTTATAAATTAAAACTACAGTATAACTTATGAAAGAAACAATTTTCTTCTTTGTACAAGCAATGAACAAATATCTGGCCAGAGCTATTAATGAGATTATTAGACTAGGAACCAATAGTTCCCACTAATTATTCAGTGGCTTTGACAAAGGTCACTAGAGTGTTGAAAATGCAAAATATGTCCTGGTAAAACACTGGTAAATAAAACTACTGCCTAATTTACATGCCTTGATGCTGAAAGTTTAGTCTTTCAGCTACAGCAGAAGCTGCAAAAATACATGGAAACTTTGGGGACTTTGTTTTTTCCTTTTGATGTGGGTAATTTATTTTTAAATACCTATCAGCGTTCACATTGTCCATGTAAATCCTCCATGCAACAAGAGGAGAATGGGCCATCACCCACTTAAAAATGAAATGTTAAGATACATTAAAAAATCGTGCCTCCAGGATGAGGGCTACAATTCATAATCTGTGCCCCAGTGATAAACCAAGAATCCTCAACCCACACGTTGTTCCTTCAGCTACCTCGTGTTGTGAGTAGGAAGAATTTTAAAGAGTTTACCTACTTGCCAGAAAAGCACACACAGTAGGTAGGCAGTATGATGTACTTTGTCCTTCTGGATTTGTTGCAAATGGGTTACACAAGTGAGGAACTGGGGTGTTGGGGACCTTGTTTCTGAGGGCTAAAATCTTGGCTTGGCCATATACATACTGTCGTTTTGTGGCTGTGTAAATTGCAGAATAAATATGGATTATTTTTAAATTCCCACATAATTGTGCTTCAGAATGTAATACTTCATTTAAAAAAAAGTCTCTTTATAACTCTGTGTGTGCTAGAGAAATTTGGTGAGCTACCACTAAGTGGCAAATCTGGAACACACTTTTTGTCCACACATAACAGTGCTTCCAGAAGTGGATTGGTATTTCAACCATCATTTGGATTAGAATTGCTTTAAGCAAATGCACAATCTGAGGGTTCTTTTGGATCATCTGCTGCTCCTATATTCATTAGTAGTAACCAGGAATGCTTATTTTTTTATTGGCATTTAGCTAGGAGGTTATGTGACCTCTCCTCTCAAATGAGGACTACACCACATTTAACTATGTCCTCCTATCATCCAGACTGGACTACAGTGGTAGACTCCAGTTGAAGCTATCCTTGAAGGCTACTCTGAAATTTCAACTAGTGCAGAATGTGCTGACCCACTTACTTACTTGTTCCATATAAAGACCACTTTTAACACCTGTGTTCCATACATTGCACTATCTATCTGTTTTTGGTTTTGGGTGCAATTCAATTAGTTGCTTTTAATATATAAATCCCTATATGTTTTGGATCCTGGTTACTATAAAGACTTCCTGTTCCTCTGTGCATCCTGGCATTTGAGATCTGCTAGGACATTCATTATCATTCACCAGACTTGAAATGTAAAGGGAAGGAGTGTTAGGTAGTGTGTCTCAATGTGAGTAAGAGGTAGGCCTGGCTCTGAAATCACTTTCTCCTTGATGCTACAAAGTTAGATATTACTGAATATTAGCACAAGCAGCAAGATATTTATTTACTTTGGCATTTCCTGAGCAAATAGTGAGGGGAGTGAATTTCTCTTGTATGGTGGGGCAGGTCTGCTTTAGAGGTCAACCTATGTCAACTTTCATTATTTAGTTCTATGCTTTGAAATGACTGTAAATGGCCCAGAGTGTATCGATGGACATATATTTTGCACCTTGTTAAAATCAAGGAAGCATTTTAATAGATTAGCTTAGTTAATAACACAGCTTTTCAACACTGACAGCTTTGTGTGGCTCTAGGATTGCCAGTCATTTCCTTATACTTGTCTTTCATGGGATCGAAGGGAAGGTAACATACAGACACAGTAATAATCCTACTACTAGTGAAAAACAATTCAGCTATATCTCAAATAGTGATTTCTGGCAATAGACATAAAATACGTCTATTTCCAGATGAGGAAAGCATGCAGAAAAGAATGATCAAAAGTTCATGATGAAGTTAAAAAAAAAAAAAATGAATCAGAGTTTTTTCCATTGTCACCTAGAATCCATCAAATGAAGGTCGGTAGTGAAACTACATCTAGGACCAAAATAGATACAGACATGTTATATAAAGCTACCAGTTAACAAAAGGTGACTTTTTGGCAGACTCATTGAAATGACAAAGTGCAAATATCCTTTCTACAAGCTCAACTTCTGTGTAAATAGGAAGTAATGTAAACTGAAGAGCATGGCGTTTACAGAGATATCTTTGAAAAAAGTTCTCAAAACAAAACCAGTTTAAATCTTTACAGATTTTGGGACCCCCGTGGCACTAGAGGAATTATGGGACAAAGGTGCCGTAGTACAGCTATGAATTTGACACTTGTCCCAAGGGAGGTATTCAAAGCTATTATGACAGGTTTCAGAGGAACAGCCGTGTTAGTCTGTATTCGCAAAAAGAAAAGGAGTACTTGTGGCACCTTAGAGACTAACCAATTTATTTGAGCATGAGCTTTCGGGAGGCCTTTCAAATTTATAGTTCACTCAAATCCTGTAGTTTGCCAGTAGAAACTGCACTGATCGGGTTCTCAGCAAGTATTTGCATATGTGCTTCTATGTCTATGTAATTCAGTTCCATGCTATTCAGCTTCTTGCAAATGTGGCCTAGATACCGCATTTGCTACAGTTAAGGTCTCGCCTATCACATGCTTGAGGCTATGCTGGTGCCTCTGTAATATCTTCAACAATCTCTGGGCCCGATTGTGCCACCTTCAGTCATGTTGACTGGTATCTTACTTCATAATTAGCCCCAGTGTCAGTAAAGATGACAGAATGTGTCTTGTATTCTCTGGGTGGTTTAACAAAATACTGTTTAACAATGGATACATGTTGGTGAAGGCTGTCATATCCAAAGACTGCAGCAAGTGCCTCTTTTTCTGTTTCGGGCTTAGTACTTTCCATTGTGAGTGATGTCTCTGCAATCAAAGGTAATTGGAGAACCATCCTGTAATAAAACAGCACCCAATCCCCTTTGTGAGGCATTCTGCTTAACCAGTGTTAGGCAAAAAGATTCTTTTCCCCAGGAATCAGGAAAGCACAGACAATACTGAACGGGGTTTATTGACGGTACCAGGAAGACTGACAAGCAGTTTCAAAAACATGGTGCCATAGTGGCCAATTATATACATTCTTATTTACATGTATTTGTACATACAAAAGCAAACATTGTTACAAATTTAAAAAAACCCTCCAAATAAAAATAGGAACAGTACATACGTATAGAGGTCATTCTATTGCATTAAGCATTTATGGCTACCTTGCTGGGGAAGGAGGCGGGGTGGGGGGAGGTAGGGATAAGTGCTTACAAATATCTGGTGGGCTGTGAAGGGAGGGTTTATTTTGTTTTAAAAACCAAGTTACTAGGTGGGCATTGACCATATAAGCTTATTAATTGTTTATAGTTGTTAGTGTCCTTGATTTTCAGCAGTTTCTGCCTTTTCTGCTGGCTAAATTTTAATTCCTTCCTAACACCAGCATGTTACGATCAAAATAATACAAAAAAGAGTTCCTTGAGTTCTGTAATGTTTTAGTGTGTTTCACTTCCTACAATTTATCAGTCTTTTGCAGTAACTTTCTTAAGTGGCAGAATTATAGTGGACCTGATGTCAGGGATTTTTTAAAAAGTACTGTATGTTTACAATGTCTTGGGATCTCTGTAATTCCTGTTTGTTTTGAGGTGGTAGCATTTTCAGGATAAAATCTATTCCAATATTAGCTGGTCGACTGCCTTTTTCACACAATGTACTTTCTGAAACTGTTAGCACAAGGGTTGCTATTCTGCGTTTGTAATTGTTAGATTTCAAGCCCTCTCGCCAAGCCACACTCACAACTGTTCTTAGTCTAATATCCCATTGCTCTCTGGTTATGCTCCAGACCAGGACTTAATCAGTGTAAGTGGTAGTGATATCTGTTCCTCTAATATCTCTGCTACTTTCTCACACATGCTCTCACTTTATGGCTTTAAGTTCACTGAAATTTGGGGACAAATTAGCTGTGCTACTGTCCAGGCATGATTCCTCCAATGCCACAGGAGGAGAACTGGCTCTGCCAGCTTTGTGGCATTTCTGCAACAGCCCCAGGTGTTATGGACATAGGTGGGAGAGTGGGAGAAGATGTAGCTGGGACTGATTTGTGCCGCAACCATTCTGCACCTTTGCAGGGGCCAACGGAGACCACTGAAGTAGGGTTGCTAATTAAGGTGGCCCTGAGTGTACTCTTCCCTGCATAGAAGAGAAGGCTCAAGCTACCTTTCCCTTGTCCCTACACCAATGCATGTGTCATCATGGGGATATTATTTGACTTTTGTATTATTACAATTGGATAAGCCCACACATTGATTTTAAGATCCTATTTTGAAAGGTATTTAGACCCATATGTATATGGTGTATGTGTGTTTTCTATATGCATGTGTGTATATCTATTAGGGCTGTCAATTAATCACAGTTAACTCATGTGAGTAACTAAAAAAAAAAAAGAATCACAATTAAATTTTAATCGTACTGTTAAAAAACAGAATACCAATTGAAATTTATTAAATATTTTGGATGTTTTTTTACATTTTCATATATACTATATTCTGTGTTGTAATTGAAATCAAAGTATACATTATTTTTTATTACAAATATTTGCACTGTAAAAATGATAAACAAGAAATAGTATTTTTCAATTTACCTCATAAAAGTTCTGTAATGCAATCTCTTAGTCATTAAAGTGCAACTTACAAGTGTAGATATTTTAGTTACATAGCTGCACTCAAAACAAAAACAAAGTGAGCACTGTACATTTTTGTATTGTGTGTTGCAACAGAAATCAATATATTTGAAAATGTAAAAAACATCCAAAAATATTTAAATAAATGGTATTCTATTATTGTTTAACAGTGCGGTTAATTGTGATTAATTTTTTTAATTGCTTGACAGCCCTAATGTGTGTGTGTGTGTGTGTGTATATATATGTGTGTATGTGTATACACACACACACATGCACATCAGTACTGACATCCAATTGCTGGTAATTCTTTCCACTGTATGTAGCTAATTCTATGTAGGGTTTTTTTTTCCTGTTCCAGTTTTATTCTTGATTTTCTGGTACACTATTTCTGGCCATGGATGGGCTTGGGCTGTGTTACCAAGTTTTAACTTTTGTGCTTGGTTCCAAAGTTAATTTTTGTCCCCTATTTTTCCTAACATTGACATGATACTGTGATACAACTCCTTCCCACACCCAGTTCATATAGTGCTGCATTTGCATCATTAGTTTCTGTAAAAGCATGCATGTTACTTGCTATGCATAGTTTATTCAGTTTCCCAAATATCATACCCTTTATTTCCAAGGTGTTCAGTACCTCATCTCTTGCTGCCTACCTTCCCAGTTAGCTCATTTGTTTCTGCTAATATTTAATGAATGTTGGGTCTTTTGGGAGCTTTTTTCCCCCTATCATCCACAGCTGTTGCTCAGTTTTGTTCCTATATTGTCAGGGATTTTGTTTATGATTTAATAATTTCAATGGCTAACTGTAGGTAGAGTAGGTAAGTCTGGTGCTCTAAACTATTGCCGAACCATCAAACTGAAAACTTTTAAATGAACAACAAAAGCATAGTTTCTTTCCTCTATTCTGCAAACTAATATTTTATATTATAAACTCTGTTACTTCTGATTTATTATCTTATCTTGTTGCTGGACACAACTCAGGAACTGATGCCTTCCATATTTGATGATTATTTTTATTTCAGTACTGTCTAGAGCAGGGGTTCTCAAACTGTGGGTTGGGACCCCTCAGGGGGCCGTGAGGTTATTACATGGGGGGAGTCACGAGCTGTCAGCCTCCACACCAAACCCCACTTTGCCTCCAGCATATATAATGGTGTTAAATATATAAAAAAAGTGTTTTTAATGTATAAGGGGGGGGGTCGCACTCAGAGGCTTCCTGTGTGAAAGGGGTCACCAATACAAAAGTCTGAGAACCCCTGGTCTAGAGGGACCCATCTGACATCAGGGTGTCATTGTGTTAGATGCTGTACATATAGATATTAAGAGTCAGTTGCTATCCTGAAGAGCTTAGCCTAAGGTGACAAGACAGACAAAGGGAGTATTATTATCATTCCATTTTACAGAAGGGGGACTGAGGCACAGAAAGATTACATGACTAGCCCTAGGTCACACAAATCAGCTGACTTGTCCTCTGACTCTGTAGCTATTAAATAAATCAGAAATCATTTTATGAACCTTCTGCAATGTTGAACAACATATCACAAGAGGTTTAATATCAAAGGGATGCACAGATTTTCCATTTTGTTTCAGTTTTAATGCCAGGATGAAATCTCTCATTTGTTCCACAGTTAAGGTTCAAGCAAATTACCATTATGAACCCAATTTTTAATGGCCCTTCTTCCCCACACACAACTGCCCCCCAAAGGAGCCAATTTCACAAAAACTTTTCATAAAGCATCTTATTTCAGGTTAGAGGTTTTCTGAGAAGTGCAGAAACAATCAGAAGAGGAGTTTTATAGTTATGATTTGTTGAAAAATTTCCTGTTCACTTTTAAAAATATTCCTAGCTTGTTTCTAGCTCATATTTACAAAATTCCAGAAACTCCAAATTTAGGCCATGATCCTGCAACAGCTGAAGTCAGTACTACAGAGAATTCTTTCCCCGGCTTCTGACTATTTAAGGTTAGGATCTCTTCCAAACTCAGATGGCTGCTTCTTTTGTTGTCTTAGGCGAAAGAGAAAGAGAGATAAACAGGGAGAGATACCTTGGAGTGGTTTTGCTCCTCACTTAGTCCAGTCACCCAGTGAAATGGATTTTCCCATGGGTTACCCCTAAATAAAGTGCATTCCTGCTGTGAGGTTGGAGTCCTGGAGTCTTGCAGTGAAAGAGGATTCATGCTGATGTTTCCTAAAATGTAGATCGATCTGTTTCTGCCCCCTACCCAGTCTTTGCCAGAGAGTGGCCACTTGACAGCTGTTTGCCCATCATCTTTGATGACACCTGGCTAGAGGTGTCAGCTTGTCTTTTGTCTTGGAGGAACAGGTTTATCCCACTCCCTAAACTTATCTGATGGTAGAGCTGCCAATTTTGGTTGGACGTATTCCTGGAGGCTTCATCATATGACAATATTTAATTAAAGATTAATCTTAAATTCCTGGAGACTCCAGGACAATCCTGGAGGCTTGGCAATTGTATCCGGTGGCCACATTTCAGTCATAATTTCAGTTTACGTTCATAAAGGGGATTGCTTTCCAGAGAGCAGGTGGCAAGCACTTTCTGAAAATCACACTTCTATAAGGTTTCTCAAGTTGGGCTCCCAAAATCACTAATCCTCTGGAAATTTAGGCCAAGTTTAATATTCTAATCAAACTTTATCCTAAGATAGAGTTCAACACTTGCATTTCAATTTTCCAAAGACAACACGTGTACAAAATTGAATTGCCAACATGCCAGCTGGTAATGTCATTCTGAAGGCATTTCAACATGCAGACAAGATATGAAAGAAAATGGATATGCCATTTTAAATTACCACATTCATATAGAAATTGCATCAAATGCTCCAACACCAGATTTACAGCCATTATTTTGTTTTTTACCATGCAGAAATATACATGCAGACATGCTTTAGCAGTGCTACATTTATGTGCGGCTCTAAATCTGTATTGTAAAGGGCAGTGTGAATGAAATGAGTTTACTTAAAGCACATTCCAAACCATGGCTTAGTATGTTCATTGTGTTGATCAGCATTCATGTCGCACTCCCTGTCCGTACCTGTCCCAGGGAAACTAATGATCCAACCAGCGGACCAAATTCGATGATGAATCATGGTCACATGCCACTTGAGGCATGTTGTGCGTATGCTAAGAAGAAGATTGTGTTGTTTAAGCAATAACAAAAATGATTAGATTAGAAGGTAGGCTTGTCACTCTACTTTGTAAAAGTCTGTTTGGGCTAAAAAGAAATTGTAAATGAACCAAGTGTAGTGTTTTTTGTATTTAACAGTGTTGCCTATTAACTAGGAATAATTTTATCATTTGAAACTAATGATTTTTAAAAAAAGCAAATCTGTCTTCTCACATATGATGCTAAATAATAAGTGAAGAAGGACATGAACAGATGATGAGTCTGCCCCATCTGATATAGTAGTGTTAAACAATCTCAGTCGGTTAGGACATCCTAACTTATATTTATTGGTCAGGTAAGTTGGCACAGGTCTTTTATTGGCCTGTCATATATTATACAGAAGGAACTTGAAAGCAACATTGGAATTATGTAGAAGCGACTGAAACTTTGGTGCCATCCTTTGATCCTTTGCATTTCAATATCTTGACTCATTCTGTTTATCTCGTATCTGCCTCGGAAGGGGCATGTTTCTTAAATAAAATGAACTTAGTGGTAAAGGAAAGGCCCCACAATGATAGTATTGAAAAATACAGCCCTTTATTTATCCACAGAACAGGTACAGCATCACTGCAGGTTTCCAGAGACTTCCACAAATCTGACTTGGTTTGTAGGGACCTCATCTAGGGACTATCTTTTTGTTTTGTTTCTGTATGGGTCCTTGAACAGAGGGGTCTTGGTCCATAACTGGGCTTCTAGGTGCTATGCAATACAAATAATAATAATAAGGATGTGAAGTTGGTTGGTTCTCTAGACTAATTCAGTCTCAAGGCCTATTCAGTCCTGGGCTTCTCTTCTGAGACTGCCAAGATGTTGGCAACTGGTGCAGTTGTGAAGGTCTTTTTTATGATGTGGACTCGAATGAGATTGCTAAGTGGCTTCATCCAAGTCATCAAACAATTGACGAGAAACAAAGTGTAATTAGTGCTAACTGGTCTTGAATTTGAACCAGTGACCTTAAGCTTGAATGATTTAGTTCGTAGGTGCTTCAGAGACAGCTTTTTCTCCCCTTCATTTAATACAGCAATACTTGAGATCAGCAGAGGTGCTCACGAGAGCAGCCCTCTACTTAAATTGTAAGGAGGCTGAATGTTTTCAGGAATGGTTTGCGACTCTGCAACTCACTTGATCTACTGGAACCCAAATTTGTTGAATTTCAGATCATGCTACAGAACTCACCTTTTCGGTGGCTTTTGCTGGGAAAGTAGACTGAGAGGGTTATAGTGGGTGGTAGGAAAATCCTAGTTTGGTAGGGCTGGGTATATACGTCTTACTGGTGGTGGTGGTGGAGGTGGACTGCTAAACAGAATGTGCCCAGGCTTTGCATGAGTTCATTTATTAAAATAATCTGCACTTACTAAATGCTCAAGTCTCTTTAATAGCAAAAAACTATATGGTTTAATATGGGTATGAAAGCAATAAGTTCAGATTGTACCACTACATATTCTTCATTAGAAATGAAAGTAAAAATACAAAATGTGTTAAACTACAACACATAATTCAGCAAGCATGTGCCACTTAAGCACACACCTAACTTGAAGCACATAAATACTTCCACTGAAGGCAATGCAGCTATTTAAGTGCTTAAGTACATTACCGAATGGGGCAATAAACTGTAACAATGGAGATTTCATTTCCAAGTTATACTGCTTTTTCTAATATCTGTCATGGTTTAATTTGAATAAATCTACAAAATCCCTGCTAGAGCTTCACTTTCCAGATAGTCCAATGTGACCAGGTATGTAACATTTATATATCTTAGCCTATTTTTGATGTATTGCTTATTCCATCATTGTTGCCTCCATTAAGGCTTTTATCTGTAGCTTGAATTTCAAAACAGATTTTCTCTTATGCTTCATTGTGATTCTTCATCTTGCCTGTGATAATGTTGATGATGCAAAACAGTTTATATCATGATTGTCAGTAAGTAAATTCAGAATATTTATTGCACAGGTAAAGAGTAGTTCAGCATTTACAATATCTAGCAATACTTTTATGATGGTTTGCCAATTTTCTTGTATTTCAGGGACTCCCATATTGTAGGCATAATTCAAAGCCATTAGTAGTCTTTCCATTGACTTCAATGGCGTTTTAACCAGTTCCGAAATGCATAAGTGACCCTACTTAACTAAGGTACATTTTTTATGTAACTGACTTCAACTTAGAGTTTCATGTACACTTACTGTAATAGCTTATATGATAAGCTATTTAGTATTACTGAGCTGGTTTTAAACTCAGAGCATATTGGCTCTGATGTTCGTTGTCAGTTTCAATATGTGGATCCTGTTCCTATTTGTTTTTATTGGATAAGTACATTTAGGTTTATCTAAAGTAGGTAAATATTTGAAGTCATGTATTCTTTATTTTGCTTTGTGTTTTGATATATTTGTTAGTGCAATTCTTTAATCAAAATAGATGTTTTTTTTAAAAATAAATCTCATTTATCCAGACCTTTTGACAGTAAAGGCATAACTTTCATGGCATAGTCCTTTTCTGAAAGTTAATATGTATGGAATGCTGGGCATATGTTAAACAGAGATACATTTAAAAAACAATTTTTGTATGTTGTCATGGGGAAACCAATTCTGCACATATTAATTAGGGGCAAGTTAAATTCCTCATGGCATGTTTACAAAAAAGGATTCTGAAAAACAGTGAGACACTGAGGTACAGACCCTGTTAAACAGAAAATTCTGACAGAACTATGGTCTCGCTGGCGTGAGAAATAATGTATTTATAAGGTGTCATGATGTCAAATCTGGTTTGTCTTACTTTATATGAGTAGTCCCACTGACTCCATGATAGCTGTACTGTGCGTTCGATTCCTGGGAACCTACAAACAGTTACCATAGAGTTATGAATAGATAATGTTGACAGATGAGTTGGTTTAAGGATAGGGAAAGAGGAACTCCATTTTCAGTGGAAAAAGTAAAAACAATATAACCCAGTATAATAGGCTTATCTTCAATATAAGCAGTGCACCAAATCCAAGCTGACCTTTCTTACATAAAATAGCATTGCTTCCAAACCATTCATTTATTTTCTGCTTGAAGAAGGTACAAAATAGGTAGGCAGGTGTAGCAAGACTGAGCACTCACTGCACAGTGATAACAGAGCTTGGTGCTATTATTGTAGTATTATCGCAGTATGGAACGTGCTTATTCTTTTTAGCTGGCTACAGTACATTGTTTTCACTAGGGTTTATACCTACAGATATTTAGAGTACAAGGTGGCACCCAGAATTAATACCTTTTCAAATACCTCTTTCATCTGTTGTCAGCACTAGTTGGTGCTAGTTAAATCTTGTGTATTTACATATCTTTAAAGAAAACCATATTTAAATGTTCTCCAAACACCTCTTCCTATCCGTTCACATTTGTAGCTTTACAAACTCTGCCTTTTATTTTTTTTTCCATGTCAATCTCTCTCTCACATTTGATTTTTTTTCTATACATAAGGCCAGATTTTGAAAACTGGTTAATTAATGGAACCTACCAAATTTACGTGAGCAACTCTGGCATACACACATTTTCTCAAACTGTATTTAATAAAATTCCCGGTGGCCCATTTCACCAGGTCATTAAGGATATGGGAAAGGTGATATGTCTATCTAAGGTACTTTTATGGCCCTATTACCATAGTATCTGAGAACCTCACAGTCTTTAATATATTTAGACTCACAACACTCTGGGAGATAAAGAAGTGCTATTATTCCTGTTTTACAGATGGGGAACTAGGGCATAGAGACGCTAAATGACTTGCCCAAGGTCACCCGGCAAGTCTGTAGTGGAGCAGGGAATTGCACCTTGGGCAGTGGCTACACTATTGGGCTTGCAGAGGCACAGCTGCATTGCTGTGGCTGCACTGCTGTCAGCTCTCTGTGTAGCCGCTCTAAGCTAACGGGAGAGAGCTCTTCCCTTGGCTTAATTATTCCAGCCCTGACAAGCGGTGGTAGCTATGTTGGCAGGAGAAACTCTCCCACTGACACTGCGCTGTCCATACCGGCGTTTAAGTCGGCATAAGTTATGTCACTCACGGGGTGGCTAACTCACACCCTTGAGTGACATAACTTATGTTGACTTAAGCTGTAGTGTAGCCATAGCCTGTCTCCAAAGTCCTAGACTAGTGCCCTCACCGTAGAACCAGCTTTCCTCTCCAGGGGGTCACCACACAGCCCTCTCTGCATCTCATCCCTCACACTGCAGAACTAGGCAAAGGCTGCTGCTGCTGGTGGTGGTGGTGGTGGCTGTGATCCATTGGGAGCACAGAGGACAGTGGGAAGCCCTCACCAGCCAGGCTCTTGCTTTTAGTCCCCAGTGATGGAATGTCTGTCCTAGACTTTGGGGTACTGGCTGAATCTGTACACTCACCTTGAGTATCTAAAACCTAGCCAAAATGGGATATTGCCAGCTCTGCATGGAGTTTCAGTTCTTTAACCACTTGCAATAAGTATAGTGTGCATTGCTCCCACACCATTCATTTGTTTTCTGTTTCAACAAACTGCATAATGTGTAGATAGCAAGAAAAAAACCACCTCTTGCTGCACCTGGATAATAGTGTCTGGCACTCTGATTACAGTATCATTACAGTGCAGTGAGTGCTCGTCCTTGTTAGCTGTCTCCATATTTTGCAGTTTGCTCAAACAGAAAATAAATGAATGGTCTTGAAACAATGCAAAACACACTTCCTTCGAAAGGTTAAGGGACTGTAGCTCCCATGGAAAACATGCTGATTTTCAAACTCTCCTAAAATGCAGACCATTCAGCACTGTCTCAATATATCTCCTTTAACATTCTGAAGCAATCTTGACTTGCATTTTTAACAGATACACAAATCAAACTTTAAAATAAAATTCCTTAGCCTCAGTATTTCACTCCAGAGCTCAAGCAGCTGTAGTCAAATTAAAACTAAAAGATGACACTAAACTTTGGTTTACACCTCCGAATTACTAAATCTTCAGTGCAGCCATGGGCTGGCTCAGCAAAACTTAGACTCTTCAGCTTCAACCCCTGTGATAGGCTAAAATATCATTTAGTCAGGGACCATTTGTTACACAACATTTCAAAATGTCCTGGAGACAAAGCTGTAAATTTAGAAGAGCAAGGTAAAGGATATCTTTGCATACCATTGCTGTCTAGTGTATTTCATTGGGAAATCCTATAACTTTTTAAAAAGTATGTGCCAAAGAAAATTGGGCTTTTAAAAATATATCTGTTTTGTCTTTTTTTTTTTTTTTAAATGGCTTGGTAGCAATGTTAGGAGTATAGCCATATATTGAGAGGGAGTGCATTATAGGGTTGCCAAGTGTCTAGGTTTTGACCGGAAGGTCAGGTTGAAAATGAGACCTGAGATCTACTGACCGGACACCTAAAGTCTGATTACTGACGGTGGGAGAGGTGCTGAGTCATCACCCATGAAAGCCCCTACTCAGCCAGAGCCACTTCTTACCTGCAGCGTGAGGCTGCAGCTCCCAGCCCTGGCTTTGCAGTCCCTCCTGAGCAATGCAAGGATGGTGGGAGAGGGGAAAAGCAGTAAGTGATGTATAGACAGGGAAAGAGGAGCAAATGGGGGGTGGGGCCTCAGGGGGAAGGGGCAGGGGCAGGAGCACATCCTCAGGAGAAGGGGCGGGGGATGAGGCCCAGGGGAAGGGACGGGGCTAGGGCAGGTCCTTGGGGAGGATAGGGGCAGGGAAGGGAAGGTTCCGACACTTCTGTTGGAGTGTCCATTTTTTAAATATTACGAAGTTGGCAACCCTAAGTGCATAAAGTTGGATCTCAAAGTGCTGCTTCAAGTTGGCATGACTAGATTAGCTATTTCTAGACTATGTGCAGAAATAACCTGAAACAAGAAGGTGACTTCCTTGTACTCCGATATAAATGGCAATTGTTAAGTTATCTCAGTCAGGCTGACTGTGGAGAAAACACAAATGAAGTCATTATTGGTACTGCTCTGTGTGTGTATGGTTGGTGGTTTCCCTGAACAGGCTTTCAAAAGGCAAAATATTCTGAATTCATGGCATTTGTTGCAGCTTCTAGTAAATGACTTATTAAAGGCTAAATCCCACAAGTGCCATCAATTGCCATTGAAGTAATTGTGCTCATGCCCGGTATTGCTAGCTCTCAGCTGAGGTGGAGGATGGGAGAGAATTCCAGAGGTCCCTTGCACAAAGCTATGTACAAAAGATGTGATTTTTCACCCTAATGGAATTGCTGAAAAATGTAACTGGAAAAACTCTTCCGCTGTAGCTGATTAAAAAATTATTTGTGCCCCATAAGACAAGAAAAATATAGTTTTAAACAGACAAGAATAATTGACAAAATGTGATAGGCAATGTTTGATGATGGCTTATTAACTAGTGCATAGCTTCATTAGAAAATGCCAATTATTTATCATGATGTTAATTCTGCTCTTTTTAATGTAGGGCAAAAGCGCAGTGATTTTTAGAGCTTATCTGCTCAAAATACCAAGGGATCAAGGTGTAGAATTAATACAAATGCTACTAAGGCTGTGCCTACCACACAAATTAGGTCTAGCAGCTGTGGTAATGAGCAGAAAATTTTCTGAATTCCAGTACAAGCAGCCACAGGTGGGTTTGGGGAGGTATTTTGGGGGAAATGGAAATATCAGAAAGCAAAGTATTTAAACTCCCCTGTTTTACTGAGCCAGCAAGCTGAGTCATATGCATTTCAGGATGCTTGCTGGGGAGAGAAAAAAAAAAAAAAAAAAACCCTCTGTGGGTATCAGAGATCACCAATACTATTTGGTACCACCAGACACAGATATTGACTAGTTGACAAAGGAAAGAAAGCTTGAGGAAATTACATGATGAAGGAAGGGGAATGGATTTTAAGCAACAAAATGCAAAATCACATTTCATCTTTAATGGGTAATACATTTCTGAATTGCTTTTGTGAATAAATCTTGCTTCAGCAATATATTACCTTTGACTTGCTTAACATTTTTGCAAAGAGTGACTGATAAAATAACCATGATAAGTTTTCCCTTTGGCCCAATATCAAGCTTTGATTTTATTTTGTTATCCCTGAGAGACTGTATTTTAGCTATGAAAAATTTCTACCAGCAGTTATAGTCTTGCTTGATAGGTACATTTATACATTACTGTAATATAAAGCTATGGTAAATTAGTCACTACAGACAATTAAAACTATAAAATTGGTTCTTACAGTGATTTGCCATTTAGAAAGGAAGACAGATTACTGTAATTTCCTGTGCGACCTGGATACAGAGCAAGCACAGGATTCCAAGACAAGTTTAAGATATATGATATGAAACATGCTTCCCAAATGAAAACTTTCTTTCTGAATCTTTGGTCTTCACTTTGCATTTTAAGATTTATTTAATATAAAATGTTACTGATGGGAATATAAAATTGACAAATGAGGAAAAACATGAGTGCCAGAATGTTCATTCAGAGTTTTAAGTGTAAATTCTTTGGGGCTTCATAATGCTGTGAACCAACATCTGCTTACTGAGGCTGATTTACTCAAAATAATTACTGGAGAATAAAATCTATGGGAATTACTTACACCTTAGTTCGATGTAAATGTTATGATAACCTTTATCGCTATGTGTCTCAAACCCTAGTCTTACTCCAACATATGATACAGCTTTTGCTGTTATTCGAAAATAATTATGTTATGTGTATTTTGCGTGTATTGCCCTGAGACATGCAAGAGAAAAATAACCATTAATCCTATTGTTCTGTCTATGTTAAAGTGCCACTTAACAAGATCAAGTAGAAACACAAGAGAACTGCTCTACCTGCCAAAGCTTGGCCTCAGGTGAGCCTGATTAACCGAATCAGTCACGTTTATTTAGGTGGAAAGACTGCCTCAAATGAAAGAGCCGCCCTAGTGTTTCCCAAGTGATATGGTCTAAAGTATCGTTTACCTCATGCGGTGGCACTCTCCATGCATACCCTGTGGCTTTAGTTCTTAAAATAATTTACCTAATGTGATTGTGGGCATCTTTATACCACATTATAATGGCCTTTGTTTCTCTCCCTCTAACATTATATTCTTTTCCTTCTTTCTGTAAAACCTGCTTGTAACATAATTATAAGCTTTGAACCACAGAACACAGTGATCAAATATGGAGCTTAGTATATGAGTGCAGCTCTGTTGTTGTCACTGACTGAGGATCTGTCCCATAGGGTCTAGTTTTTATGCTTGAAATTAGCAAATGGAGTTGGGGGGTAGGCTCTATATAAAATACTGTCACATAAAAAACTTTGCTGGGGTGAAGTTAAGGTTGCTAGTATACATCAGTGGTTTGAGTGTTTATTACCTTTCAAGAACACTGCAAAAGTTAAAAGGAAAATAAAATAGAAACCCAGAAATTCAGACTTCAGGTTCCATTTACAAGAAATCTAAACATTTGAAAGTATGGAAATGAGCAGTTAAGCTGCCCAGACTCTCCTAGCAGGAGGACAGGAGCAATGTGGGGAAGGAGTCAGTCTCCAGGAAGCCTTTCACAAACCTATTGGGCAATGAAGTATCCACTAAGGCTCATGGGTGCAGAAAGTGACCGGCACAGACTAAATAATTCAAACATCTCTGTTGCCTCACTGTGACATGAGGGTCATTGGACCATATTCTATGGAATGGCTATTATTTTCCATAATGCAGAATTCTGGTCCCCTTCAATCCTATCTGTTGAAAGGAAAATAATTGTCATTGGCGTAAATAAGATTTGTGGAAGTATATGGAACGGATCTTAACAAACAATGACCGTATCTGGTGGATTAAGTAGATTAGTTATGAGAGCTACAATATATTTTGATCTGAAAGAGTCACTGGGGAAGGGGAGAGAAATGGAGGGAATGCACTGACAAGATATTTATTCAGAACCTAAGCAGAGGAATGCACAATAGTAGCCAGTTAGAATTAGAAGTGTTACTCTAATTTCTTATGTACAAGAAAATAAAAGGCCCATTCACACACGTGAACTATTTTCTTCCATTAGTATTTGGCTGATGCCTGAACTAAATTAGTTTTCCAGTCAAAGACTCTATACTGATGAGTTGAGGGCTCACATCTTTGGTATTTGTGACATTACAATGTGTCGCTGTAAAAATACTGATATTATGAAGTACGGTAATACAGTGTTTTCAAAAGTCAGGCAGTGGAACACAGAGTTATAGGAAAGGGTTTTGTTGGGCAAAAGTGCTGAAGGTATAAAAGCAAACCATATTCAATATCTTTTCCAGATTGAAATATTTCACTAGTTAAAAGAAATAGTATACAAAAGAGTGTGATAATGTACCATCAGGTCTTTTATGACTTGTCCAGTGTATTACAAGTTTATACATATCTCAAAAGGTATGGAAAGAAAAATAAAGTTGACCTGAAGCACGGCATCTTCTTTCCATAATGATAGCTTTGGGAATCTAGCATATCAGAAGTTAAATTTTCACATCTTTCAAAAACGTAAATGTGTCTCGTCTACACTTAAAAGTTTTGCCAGCATAGTTTTGTCAGTTAAGAGGTGGGAAAAAAATCACACCCCTAACCAATATAGCTGTGCTGGCAAACGTATTAATGTAGATGTACTTATACCAGAAAAATAATTCTTTGGCCGGTATAGTCAGAAAACTAGTGTAATTTATTTTGCCAAAATAACTTATTTGCCAGTATAACCTGTGTCTGCCCTCAGAAGGTTTACCAACATAGTTATAGTTACAAACCCTCCTAATGTAGACAAGGCCTAAGGTATGCCCCAATCCTTCAACGAAGTACTACTACGTATTGTTCTTATTACTGCAAGTAGAAGAAAATGGGATTAAAATCATGGCAGTAAGCAATATCACTCAATAGTGAGGCCAAATTTAGGAAGGTACTTAAGCACGTGGCTAACTTTAAGCAAGTGTAGTATCTCAAAAACAATGGGACTACATTGATGGTTAAAAGTCGGTATGTGCTTTAATACCTTGGTAAATTGGGGCCTTAGTGATTGCAGAATTGGGCCCTTGGTGTGTTCTAAGAATACCAGTGAGCTTTATAACAGATTTACTCTACTTTTTTTTTTTAGTAATGTGCATTATTTCAACACTTGTAAATATTTTTATAATGATCAAGACATGTGCTTTCCATCTTCTTAGAAGCATTTGTCTCCATAGCCATCCCAGTAGAGACATGGGTTCAAATCCTACCACTGACGCCATGTTCAATGTTCAATCATAAAAATGCAACATTCAGGCTTTATACCTTCTACATATACTGTTCTCTCTCTCCTTAAGCACTTCCTGAAAATAGAATTCCTAGATATAATCATGATATAGTGCTCCCTACCTGAAGCTTTTTGTCGAAACACATTTTCTTTAGGACAAATTCTGAACAAAAATCTGCTTGCAGATTTCCTGTTTACCTTCATGGAAGCCCTTCATGCAAATCTGAGGGAAGAATTTGGCCTTTTTTTAATTTTAAAAAAGTGATTTTGAATATCAAATAAATGGGAAATTCCCTTATTGTTTTTTTAGATGTATTTTAACAAAATTATATAAGGCAACACACATACAAACAGAAAAAAAAAAAAGAAAGAAAAAGAATAAATAGAATAATGTACCTGATTACTGCTATACTCATGTGGTAAGATACCAGTAGGGTTTGATGGCTTATGTTTAAAAAGTATACAAAGTAGTTAGACTTTTACTTAACGACATCATATAGTATATTTATTTTACTCATCTTTCAGAGGAAGGAGAGAGTTACCGGGAAAATAGAAAGAAGAAGTCATTTAGAGAAGTATAGAAAGATGGTCCCATGGTTAGGGATTTAGGAGACCCATATTCAATTGCTCACTCTACAACAGACTTTCTGTGTGATCTTGGGCAGATCCCCTAGTCTCTCTGTGCTCCAGTTCCCTGTATGAAAAATGGGGTGTTGTGAGGATAAATACATAAAGGATGGTGAGGTGCTCAGAGACTATGATTGCAAAGGCTTTGGGAGTACTTTATCTAGATATATAAAAACATTTTAGGGTGCAGATGGAGTTTTGCTGTTCTTAAACAGTACAAAGCAAGTCTACCTCTTAGTTATTTTTTTTGAGTCAAAAATATATGTAAGTGCATAGCATGATATTTATATTAAAATACCATGTATAGGAAAGAAGAATGCTGTTCTAGTCAAAGCACAGAACTGGGAGTCAGGAGAGATCTGGGTTCTTCTCCCAGGTCTGCGCAGACATCTCATGTGGCCTGAGGACCTCTGTGGTGGTGCCCAAGGTGGGGTAAGTGTTCTATAAAGAGCCTTCTTCCCCTTCCGTGTCCACACAGAGGATAGACACCAAGACAGTCTATGCAATCAGGGTCTGCTCCAAAGTAGTAGAGCTGGGCCTGCTTTCTAGGGAATGGCTCATCAAAATTCATAGTGGTATTGTGCCTCAGGCAAACAATAGCCCCACACTGACACTCCCCTTCCTACTAGAGGGACAAGATGTCCCAATTTTATAGGGACAGTCCTGATTTTTGGGTCTTTTTCTTATATAGGTTCCTATCACCCCTCACCCCCGTCCCGATTTTTCACATTTGCTGTCTGGTCACCCTACTTCCTACAGTGGGATGTGGCATAACCAAGTCTTTTGTGTCTCTCTGTAAAAGATGAATAATAACCAGGAGGTCCCTCTCAGTGGGTTAGCGAGGCTTAGTTCATTAATGCCTGGAAAGTGCATTGAGAGTCTCTGATGAGAAGGGCTACCGAAGTGCAAAGTACATCATTATTATTCCAAATAAAGGAGTTAAGATCAAATCTACCAAACAGAGTAATAACAGTGAGAGACAGTTATTTTTTTTGTATGCACAGGTAAATTGATCTGTTAATAGAGAGGAAGTCAGGAAAAAATAATAGGCCAAGGGCTTTGTTGTAGAAAATCCAATCTATTTCACGTATTTACCTGAAGCCTAATGCAACTCCTCTGTGAGGCTTTTTGAACCACATTTAAAAAGCTGGTGCATCTTTTGAATTGATTTTGAATGATTGATAGATCATTTGAGTGCTGCAGGGTTATATATTTGATGATTGCTAGAGATTCCCCTGTTAAACTGTTTTGATGCTTTCAATTCAAGTATACATAGAAAAATAATAGCTATTGCCCTTTTGATGCAAAAGATTACAAGGAGCAGCTTATTTGGATGTACAGCATGTCTGGATGGAAGGAAACAATATTGGTCACTAAAAAACCCTTGTTGAGAGATGTCAACAATTATTAAAACAAGTGGGATCTTGCACGTCACTTCTAGGGTATTGTGGATGCTATCAGTTCTAGTGGTTTCTCAGCCAGGGTATTGTTGACAGCTTTCTGTAAACAGCTTGCAGAGGGTACTTGTTGAGCTGAGAGCATTTGTTGTATGAAAATATTTTTTCAAGAAGGCCTACAAAATAAAATATATTAAATGGATTGAAGAGGATCAGGATGGTGTTTACACTGGGTTGTGTTTTTGTAGAACCTGAGACTTCAGTCATACTGGAACACAAACCAATGCCTTTTCAGAAAATGATTAATTATTTTCAAAAACTGGATTTTATCTGCCACTGTTAAACTACTGTTTGGAAGCAACATATCTGAGCCTTGCAAATTGGATAATAAATCTCTTGCATTGCATTTCAAAATGCTCCATTGATTTATGTGGTTTAAAGCGTAAGACCTTGGTTCCCTACCAGCCAGAATGTTAGAATTGCACCTTTGTGCATTGCTGCATAATTCAAGAATGCCGTTTCTTCGGGTCAGTGAGTGACCTCCAGGGAGTTGACAGGCAGTGGTGACCAAAATCATCCTGAAGATTTAAATGATAATGAATGGCACCACTACCAGAGGTTATGCGACTGTGAAAAAGTGAATATAGAAGGCCTGAAATAAATTGGAAGGCTTTTAAAATTTAGAAATACAGTTACATAATTCACTACACAGCTGAGCTCCATGCCAAATGCTAGTATCCAAGACATTTGTATCTTGGTAGATATATGCATGATTATTGTAGTTTAGAGTCTGGCAAGTTGACATAGTATAATAATAACTATAACTAGAGCTCTGTTTTTTGTTCCAAAAAATGTTGTACAAAATCATAGCTTCCTTGGATGATGGAGATTAGGGAATAGATGGGACAACCTTATGAGGTATTTTAGGATGTGGGGGCAATTTTAGAAGCATGGGTTGACTGATGTAGCTCCTGAAATGTTCACCAGTTGTTTAATACTGTTTGTGTCTGATGCTTGTTGAATCATTTTGGGACAACTGCTTGGTGCAGGACTCCCCAAGTGCTTGTTATGGTTTCAATACCACATTCCCATCATTGTCTAAGGAGGATACCTTATGTACCTCATATACCTCTAGTATATGTTGCTGTGTCAGGGGAAAAAATGGAGTTGCTCTGCCTTACCTTAAAAATCAAAGCCCACAAGAAGAGAATCTTAGTGGTGTCAGGCTTTAGGTCTTTCTGTACTTAAATGAATGAGATTTATTAAAAAAAAACAAAACCCAATCAGCATAATGGTGAAGCTTTACATGTCTCATTAAACCAGCAAAACCCATAATTAGAGAGAGAAGCTTTGAAAATACTGCAGGACTCAGTGCATGTGTTTTGAAAATGTAGAACCTGCAGGTCTGTCCACAGATATTGGAAATGAAGTATAATCTTCTGGTTCTTTGGAAGGATTTAAGCCCTTGCCTAATGTAAGCACCAGGTGCTGGGGTGTGCTGGTACTTTAGAGCATTGTGAGTCACTGCAGTAATTTGTAAAACCCTGCCCCAGTGCAGCCCCTGACCAAAGCCCTGTTAAATGAGACAATGCCAGAGGGATTTGGGATTAAATCCCAGCTGTGGTCTGAACTAGGATTTTAGAGTTCCATATGGGAGTGTCGCTTGTAGCTGTGAGTAATGAGGGGGAAATTATGCATTGTACTTGCCCCTGAGTAACTGGATGCAGCTGAGCCTAAGTAAGATGAGAGCCTTAGCAAATAAACTGGGTGCTCTCTAGGTAACTTCTGAATATGAATTGTTTTTCTGATAGAAATCATGATAAGGAGCTCTGGTGATAATGCTTTTTGTAGAGATCTTAGGGTGGGGACCAGATTTTATAGGGATAGTCCTGATTTTTGGGTCTTTCTCTTATATGATCTACTACTACCCTCCACCCCCTGTCCCGATTTTTCACATTTGCTGTCTGGTCACCTTAAGAAATCTTCATAGGTAAGGTTTCCATTTTATCCTGTGTTTTCACTTGTGTCTCAAACTGGAAATTGTTTATGTTTGCTTGGTTTCTAGTTATAGGTAACTTTTTTGTTTTTAAGTTCTGAGCAAAAAACAATAACTAAGACTTCTGGTGTATTATCCAACCCTTATAGCTATCCTATAGTTTTGCTAATTTACTTCATTTTGCGTGCCCTCACACACAAAATAAGTAAATCCTCTCTGAGTGGAGTACATAAGAAAGATTATTTGGGACTCCTCTTGACATACTTGGCTTACACCTTCTCTGTTTGCTTCTTGTTAGCTGGAACAAACCAGCAGGATGTTTAAATGGTAGCTGTGGCAGGTAAGGGATTCCACTTGTTTTTAAGTCTCTGACAAGCCAGGGAACTTGTGCTGCTGTGATGTAATGTTAGACAACGCTGAAGGGCTTTTACTTCTGTCACCATAGCAAATATGGAATGTATTTGGAATTGGGGACATCTTAGAAACCTGTGGTAAATGATAAAATGAGTGTTCAACCCCTTTGTGTACTCTGTTTACTCTTGATGTGTTTTATGATATATGCTGTTTATCACATGGGCTATGAACTTAAAAAATATTTTTCTCGTTAAAATCAACAGATACAAACTTCTCTAGAGAGTAGTTTCTCAGTCAGGAGACAATTTGGTCATAGTTTCCTATGTCTCTCAGCTGCATTTATTCTCTATTTAAATGGATCTGTTATCTCTATGATGATGTTTGCTCAGTCATCTCCAAACTTTAAACAACAAAGGGAGGACCACTGTCTGAATGGTTAGCCTCACTCATTTTAAAGTCCTGGGTAGAGCTGGGTGGGAAATGGTTTTTCACTCCTGTGAAAACTTTTAAAAATGTTCCTATTCTATAATGTGACACATCTGAAATCTCCCTTGTCTCCTCCCTGGCCCCCCAAATCAAGAGACTTCCCCCAGATTAACCATAGCCCAGTGGTTAGGGCACTCACCAGGAATGTGGGAGACCTGGGTTAGAGTCCCTGTGCTAGATCAGGCATATGAAGGACTCAAACACTGGTCTCCCACAGCCTGGGTAAGCATCCTAATTGATGGGCTATTGGCTATTCTGGGGTCAGTGTCTCTAGTTTTGAACAGAAATTCCATCCTGGACCTGAGAACCCTTCCAGAAGAAAGTCTTGTTGAAACTGATCCTTTTGTGCAAAAACACTGTGTTGCTGTATTGGCATTTTTTGAGGAGCATGGGCGGGGGGGCAGGGGGGGAATCCAATCCAAATGCTCTCCACATGCATACGTTACCTTTCTTCCTCTTCTCTCTTCAGACTTAGTGATTTGTCTCCTCTACTATCCCCAATATTAAAGATTACGAAAACCAATACAACCCGGAGGGATATTATGATGAATTGGGATTTTTCTGTAACATGTTTATGAATCCTATGTATGCCTCAGTTTCCACTATATATTTTTTTTTTGGCTAGCCAGTGTGGGAGGGGAAAAGGACTATGGCCTGGTCTACACTTTAAAAGTTATGTTAACATAGCTATGTCTCTCAGGGATATGAAAAATCCAACTCCCTGAGTGATGTAGTTAAGCCCACCTAATTCCAGGTGTAGACAGCTCTAGGTTGATGGAAGAATTCTTCCATTGGCAGAGCAGCCACCTCTTAGGGAGGTGGATGATCTATGCTGACGGGAGAGCCCCTTCTGTCAGTGTAGGTAGTGTCTACACTGAAGTGCTACGGTAGCGCACAGCTGCATCACTGTAGCGTTTCAAATATAGACAAGCCTTAAATTTGCTCTCAGAGCAGGATAAGAGACATCGCCATTGTGTGTGTGAGAGAGAGAAACCTAGCTCACTGAGCCCAAATGGGTCATTAAAAGGACTGGTCAAGGCCAACTTTATATTGATAGAAAATCTGAGGAGACAATGGAAAACCGAATCAACAGACACTGACACCTAGCAACCAACTACCCAGAGAGAGATAGAGGCAGGGAAATCTAAACACAAAAGCTGAACAGAAACTTGAGAGCAAAGGACTTGTAAGGTGGGGGATAAAGTGTTGGCTTCTAGAGGAAGCCACAAGCTCTCTCACCTGGGAACTGACTAAGGAGGTGAGGCTGAGGGAGACCGAGACTTCTAACCTAAGGATTATAAGAGTCTGTGTGGCAGGTGATTAATAAATGGTTACCTTGTTTTGAAAAGGTTGCCTGTTTCACTGTAAATACTCCCTGAGAGCATTGTGCCCTGAAAGGGGCACAGAAAAGCCTCCCACAGGAGTCTGCATGCAGGCATGGAGAGGCATTGCTGTTGCCAAAGGCCCAGTCTGGAAGCCACAGGCCTGCCCCTGTGGTTCTCGGGGGGCCCAGAACAGTAAAGGGATCACTCCCAGGAGACTGATTACAGGCTGGGGCATAGACCAGCCCCTGGGACTCCCATGTAGGTACATTGCATGTAGTGATGTGAAGACTAGACTACTAAACACTCTCACCTTCTAATGCCATTGGAGACTTGCTTCTCTTCATACTCTTTCTATAATGATCACCCATGAACAGAGATGAGCATGGATGAAAGGAATTTCAGAAGCAGTACAGAGTAACTCTTCTCCCTGCCCCACCAGCCACCCCTCCTCCCCCCCCAAAAAATGCTCACTATGAGGCATGTCACCTTTTGAAGATGCTGTCATTAGCTGGAGATTCACAGGTGTACGCTGATGTTTTAAAAGTGGTGTAACTGATCGAAATGAAGAGAAGCACATTTCATCACACAAACTTTCCAAATGCTGTGCTGAGCTAAATGGAGGCCAGTTTCTATTAAGCAAATGATTTCTGGCATCTAATATGGCAGAAGAGCAATGTAATCAAAACACACTTTCAATTATTACAATTGGATTTATCAAGCATGGAGATCTAATGCCTCAAACCACAATAAAAACTTTCCCCTTTTTTTAATATATTGTGTCTTGAAGCACAGAAAACAAACAAGCTGAGGGGTGGATTCAATTTTCCTGGTTAATTATCTTTTACTGAAAAGAAGCCTTTTTTTATTATTATTATTCCCGTTGAGCGTCTTCTAAAATTAAAAAATGTTTCCTCAGCCGCTCCTGTTTCCAAATTCCACAATGTGCATTATTCAGCTCTTCAATTTTATTTTTGCTTGTTGTGTCTTTTGTCTCTAACTGCCACTAATCAGTTTGTCCTTCTGACACTGTTCAGGTCACAGAACCTTCTTAATAGTAACTGCCGTGTTGCTGTTTAGCTAGCTGATAGGAAGAGCTCATGAAGTAGCCAGCTCCTTCTACTCCATATCTATCTTGACGCATCCAAGCCATGTTACCCTATAGCTTGAAATCTCTACTCTATTTCCTCATCCAGTATGAGAGTTAAGAAACCTTTTTAAACTGAATTTTTGGGGTTCAAGCTCTACCTCTATCTTATCCACAGCGTCCAATAAATCATAGCAAACTAAGATCACAACTGACAATATGGGTGGTCCCAATTTGTCTTCTATAACAAAGACCACTGTAAAATGTTGTGTGTGTATAGCTTTATGGAGCTTCTCAACCCTTTCTCAATTACTTTGAAAATGTTTACAAATTTAAATGCAATAGGTGAATCTAGGAGTTACTGCATGAAGGAAATTGGCGTGATTTGTTTAACTAGCACAGAAAGTGTAGCATACAATTGTGGGATTCTAAACTGGCAGATGTAAATTCCTTCTTTGAGTTTAGTCTTTTATTCCTTCTTCCCAGACATGGAATAACCTTCCTACTCCATCAGGCTCTTACTCTCGTTATTTTAAAATACTTCTTGAAACCTCAATTTTTCCTATGAGGATTTCACATGCAGCCTCCCTCTGATGTACTGTGATCACCCCTACCATGTCCTATCATAAGGGGTAATAGCTAATAGGTTTTCCATTCATGATCTAATTTTTAAAATGATGATATCCCTGCCATGTTTAAACAACAACTCAGTTTCTAATTTCTCCGCTTAATTTTTAAGAAGCCTTGAATAGTGGATATACCTATCTGTTAAGATCTGAATCTTGTTGAATTACCGAAAGCGCTGGGGAGTTATATTGCTCATAAGAAACTTCCTGCATATTGTTGCCAACCTTACTATCAGTTCTGACTAGATCAGAATAAGATAAAGCAAGCTATTGGCTCTAAGTAAAGACTGGAGAAAAAAAAAAAAGGTTTAGCTGTACCACCCATGTAGCAACAGGAGTGGTAATGGAATTTGAGAATTTATTTTTGCTACAGGAAAAAATACAAAAAATAACTCCACACTAATTTGGGTAGTAAAAGGAATACAATTACTTTTTTTTGTATACCTCTGTTTTATGTAAATAATTTACAATGGAGTGTGTGTGTGTGTGTGTGTGTGTGTATCCTTCTTTGGATATCCCTTTTGTCCTGGGCCAACTAAAAATACGTTTTGTGGGCTGTGCAAGCTGCGCAATGGACGTATTGTAACTATGTTATAGATGGGAATAAAGACAATTGCCACTTACACTGCCCTCATGTATGAGGTAGCCATGGAACCTACATTTTGAGAACACAAGCCTCTGCTACCTGAAGTTAAAGAAAAATTGCCATGAGGTACCAGTGCTAGTGATGATAATATCTAGCTCCTATGTATCACTCTTCATCGGTAGTTTTCAAAGTGCTCTACAAAGGAGGCATAATTGTCCCCATTTTACAGCTAGGAAAACTGAGGTCATGTGAGAATGCCTAGCGGAGGGCAACAAAAATGATTGGGGGACTGGAACACATGAGTTATGAGGAGAGGCTGAGGGAACTGGGGATGTTTAGTCTACCGAAGAGAAGAATGAGGGGGGATTTGATAGCTGCTTTCAACTACCTGAAAGGGGTTCCAAAGAGGATGGCTCTAGACTGTTGTCAGTGGTAGCAGATGACAGAACAAGGAGTAATGGTCTCAAGTTGCAGTGGGGGAGATTTAGGTTGGATATTAGGAAAAACTTTTTCACTAGGAGGGTGGTGAAACACTGGAATGCGTTACCTAGGGAGGTGGTGGAATCTCTTTCCTTAGAAGTTTTTAAGGTCGGACTTGACAAAGCCCTGGCTGGGATGATTTAATTGGGGATCGGTCCTGCTTTGAGCAGGGGGTTGGACTAGATGACCTCCTGAGGTCCCTTCCAACCCTGATATTCTATGATTCTAAGAGCTCTTTAAACTAAAGGACAATTTTGGCCCAAGAGAACAAACTGGTATAAAGACCATGAATAAATTTAGGCTGGAAATTAGAAGTTTTATAACCACCAGAGAGGAATTCTGGAACAGCCTGGAGTAAAGTTCTGGAACAGCCTTCTAATGGGAGTAGTGTGGGCAAACAATCTAACTAGTCTTAAAATGGAGCTTAATAAATTTAAGAACAAGATTATATAAAGGGGGTTGCTTGTGATAGTAGGTGACTGGATTCTGTGATCCAGGAGATGCCTTCCAGCATTTATAAGTTTATGATGAGAAGATGCATTTTTTGAATCTCATTAAAACAAAGCCAAAAATTGAGACACAGCTGCAGATGAAAGAACAGAGCCATAAGATTCTACAATAGGACGATGTTGGGGGGAGGAGGAGAGGGGAGGGTTATAAAACACTATAATTACTGCCTACGTGTGTGTTTCAGTTTTTAGGCAGACTCCTCCTTTCATGTTCGGCTGTTTAGAATATGCTTTTGATTGAATTGTCTTCGCTTTGTTTAGCGGTGTGCACAGCTGTACTTCTATAACTCCACAGTTGTAAGATCCCCCGTGTAACCGCTCTGTGCCAATGAGAGAGAGTTCTCCCATCGACATAATTATACCACCTTCAATGGGCAGCAGTAGATATGTTGGCGGGAGAGCGTCTCCCGCCAACATAGCGCTGTCCACACTGATGCTTCTGTCAGTGTAGCTTATGTCGCACAGGGGTGAGTTTTCACACCCTTCAGCGATGTAAGTTTTACCAACAAAAGCGCTGGTGTAGACATTGCCTTAGTTATAGTATGAAACTACACACTGAAGCAATATTCAACAGCTACTTTATTGCTAACTGTAGGCTCTCCTCCCCCAAATTAAAAAATTGTCTATGTACTTGGAAGATGTCTCTTTTTTTTCTGCTGTAAGCTCCACCTGACACACCAAAACTGGAACCACCTGTCTGCGTTAATGAGGAATGTTAGGCAGTGTCTCCACTAGAATGTGTGTGTTTTTAGCATATATTGGCTGAGGGGTTAAAATCCTAGTGTTCACAAAGGAAGCTGAAGTTCTACGATGTTAGCAGGTCAAGGAAAACCTTTTTTCCTAGAAAGAAAAGGAGTACTTGTGGCACCTTAGAGACTAACCAATTTATTTGAGCATGAGCTTTCGTGAGCTACAGCTCACTTCATCAGATGCATCAGCTGTAGCTCACGAAAGCTCATGCTCAAATAAATTGGTTAGTCGCTAAGGTGCCACAAGTACTCCTTTTCTTTTTGCGAATACAGACTAACACGGCTGTTACTCTGAAACCTTTTTTCCTAGAGAAGACTAGGACATAGTGTTTGAGCTGCTCTCTTCCTACTCCTTTCTGACACTATGGAAAGTTCTTTGAACAGTGCGCTGGAGAGGTGGCTTTCCACAGTGTATTGGCAGGGGAAGCCCCACTAAGAGCATTAGGTATTCAGAGGAAAGGGGTACAATCCTGGAATAAAGAGAATAAGGTTGACTGGAGATGCAGGAGAGGAAAGGAAGAATTCAGGACTTAAATGAGAGGCAAACGGAGGTTAGGGAGGAAAAAAATAGAAAAGGGGTAAAATGGGCAGTGGGGAAAGTCAAAGTGAAGATACTGAAAGGAGAAATGGAGAGGGGAAACCATGTGAAGGGAAGCCAGAAGACAATAAGGACAGGGATGGGAATCTATAAAGTGGGAAGGCTGGAGTAAAAAACAAATTTAAAAATTCTGAAGAGAAAATGAGGGAAGAAACAGGTTGTGTTTTTTTAACTATTGAAACTAATTGATAAAGATGGGTAGTGACTATAAAAGCATGGTATTAAATACATAGGCACTTGTGTCTGTTTAAATGGACTAAAATTCTGTCAAATACAGGAAACTTAACCGGGCATTCCAAATTTTTCCCAGGGGAAGATGCCTCCAGCCCCTCCACTATGTATTACTTTTCTCCCTCCTCTACACCCATCTCGTTTTCCTTCTGAATAGTTGTACCTATGCACCAGTTACATTCTTGGGTAACAGTTTTGGTATATTTTGCAGAATTCTATCTATACGGGTTCTTTTATTACTTCAAAGAAATTGTCCTCCTCTAATTACTTATTCATGGCATTATTCATCTTTATTCTTTTTTTAACTTCAGTATTGAATTGTTCAAACCTAGAAGTATGCTTAAAAGCACACAGTGTCTGAAAGAGCAAGAGAGATGATTGTTCTTTTGTGGTTTAAACAAATATGTAAGATACTCATACATTTTATTTAATGGAATGGCTGCTTAAAGAATCTAATTGTTATTAAATACATTGGGAGAGTGCACTCTGTTGTACTTCATCTTTTATACATGATTGTTCTACTTTGGCAAAAAAAAAGACTTCCAGATTATTGAATTGGAAAAAAAAAGTCAGATTTTAGTTTTATTGTAAGCTTTGAATCTAAATCTTGAGGCTTTTTCTAGGCCAGATTTCTCCCTCCCTGTCCTAGCTTGCAATGGCAGAGGTGCCTTGCTGAGAAACCTGCACCTTGTTATGTAGCAGTCCATCCTTCTGAAGAGCAATGTTGTGGTGCCATTGTTGATATTATGCGGCTGCCCAGTCTAAGCCCTTTACAAATACAAAGTTACATACTTTGCTCACCTTGATTTATTTTCTGTGGGTCCTGGGAATGACGTTGAAGAGTCTCAGTATGCCCCAAATTCTATTACACTGAAATAGTTCCATCTTGATGGACAAAAATCTTTCAGCAAAGAAATGTTAAAGGGCCACTTGGTTCAAAAATTGCTCCTAGGCTTCAGTCTGATGGATCCTCTCTTCTCCCAGTATGCATTTCATTCTCTTAGATGCTGCCTCCTCCTCAATAGAATAGGTGAAGGCAAGGGCATAAAGGCTCTCATTCCTGACTGGTAATAGGAATGCAAGATTTGCTTTTCTGTAGGTCCAGGTGTGGTGAGAGGTGTTCCCAAAACATACAGGTAACTTTTTTTTTTTAATTAGTCATTACCACTCCCTCTCTCACTATTGCAGTCATGGAAGGGGTAAGAACAGGCCTGAGGCAGGAATAGCTTCAGCAGCCTCCATGGGCCCAGCAGAGGAATGTAGGCATTACCAGACTGGATCAGATCAGTGGTTCATCTAGTCCAATATCCAGACCACAGTCTCTGAAAGTACTAGATGCTTTAGACTACGATACAAGAACACTGCAGTAGGCATATGTGGAATAAACTGTCTTCCTCCCAGGCTTGATGATCAGAATGGTCCCTCATGATTTTATAATCTATTAATCTCTTCATCTTGTTAGGGGGCTTATTCCTTCACCCACCTACTTCCCTGGTCCTTCTCGCATGAACAGAGAGCAACAATACCCAAGTCCAAAGGTGCAAACAATTCGATGTTTACTGGGATGAACTTCCAGCAAGCATGGGTCCAGTTTCCTTCCTTAGTGTCCTCCTTCCCAGCTCTGACACCACAGAGCCTTACCTATGTCCCTATTCCCATTTCCCCCCCCCCCTTAGCAAAACATGATTCCAATTTCTCCACCCCATTCTCTGTTCTCATTCCCCCCCCTTACTTCCTGATTGACTGCAGACTATATAGTAAAACTTGAGTTCTGCTTAGCTATACCTTAACCAATCATTTTACTGAAATTTAACTAACCAATCCTAACATATTGTAACATGATTATGTAACCAATTATATCCCACCACCTTAATTAGTTTACATCCAGCAAAATTAATTATACAGCAGACAGAAACAATCACAGAACCAGACAGAGACCATGCAAACAAACAATAGCAAAGTGGGAACTATAATGACAAAACAATACAGAAGTGAAGATTTCACAACTACATCTATTGATAAGTGAGTTGAGCTGTGGCTCACGAAAGCTCATGCTCAAATAAATTGGTTAGTCTCTAAGGTGCCACAAGTACTCCTTTTCTTTTTGCGAATACAGACTAACACGGCTGTTCCTCTGAAACTTGCCAGACAGGATGCTATCAAACTAAGTTTCCTTTTACATCTTCTAGGCACTTCCCTTTCTCTGGAGGGGATAGGCATTATCAGGACAGGATTGTATTCCTAACAGCCCACTAGCACCTTCTTTCAATGTGACAGGTTTCAGAGGAACAGCCGTGTTAGTCTGTATTCGCAAAAAGAAAAGGAGTACTTGTGGCACCTTAGAGACTAACCAATTTATAAATTGGTTAGTCTCTAAGGTGCCACAAGTACTCCTTTTCTTCTTTCAATGTGACCAGTTTGGAATGTGAGGATGTGACTGCTCGCTTCCCAGGTTATGGCTGCCTCTGCTGCTTAGTCAAAAGCCTTAACCTAAGAACAGGGCCTCAGACTGTCACAGTAAGAGAAGGCCCTTACACTGGCAGACAGTGATTTTGATTCTTTTATCCCTCTATAACTAGCTAAGTGATAAGAATACACCTAAATTCTTAGAGTATAGGCCTTTACAGACAGGCCTGAATATCTATATCCTAACACATCTGTTTTTCCAGAGCTTTGATTATTCTTGTCGCTCTTGTCCAAACCCCTTCTAGTTCTGCAATATTCTTTTTTGAGATTGGGTGACCAGTACTGCACACAGTATCCGGGTGAGATTGCCCCACTGATTTATATAAAGCCATTAGAATGTTTTCAGTGGTGTTCCAAATCCCATTACTTATGCATCCTAACATCTTGTTGGATTTTTTTTTTAAACCAGAGCTGTGCATTGTCCCGGGGTCCCTTTCTTGGTTTGATTCAGTTCATTTAGAACCCTGTAAGGTGTACGGGTACTTTAAATCTCTTCTCCAATATGCATTTCTTTCATTTCTATTGACACTGAATTTCATTTGTCATTGTGATACCCATGGAACCTATCTTGTTTAGGTTTCTCTGAAGTTTCTCAGTCCCCTTTTGGTCCTGACAAACCAAAATAACCTTATCTGTGAATCTTGCTCCCTTGATCACTCCCATTTTCCAGATAATTAATAAATATACTTAATAAATATATTAACACAGGACCTAGTACTGTATCTTGGGGCAACCTGCTGCTAACATTTTCCCATGATCAAAATTGTCCATTTAATCATGCCCTCTGTTTCCTGACTCCTAGCCAGTTTTTGATCCAAGAAAATGGACCATAACTCTTTCTGTTGGATCTATTTGACTCTCAGCCCCTCCATTTTACAGCTTTCTGTTTTACTGAGTTCTGTTTGCAAAAGTGAAAACTGCATGCATCAGTCTGTCCTAAATGGAGCTGGCAAAATTTTTCCAAGATTCTGATTTTTTTCAGTTGCACTCTTCATGAAAACTTTGAATCTTTACACACACTCTCACACACAAAAATGAGAAGTCAACATTTTGGAGAAATTGTTCATGGTTTTTCAACCAGCTTTGACTCTGAACAAAGTGACGTCCTTTGCAGAACCGTAAAGAATATTTCAAAAATGAAGAACAATCTTAAAGGAAAAGCAAAGTTAGGTTCTCTAAGTGTCAACTGTTGATTGCATACCTCATCACTTACAAAACTCCTGAACTTCAAAGCTGGGAAATTAAGAGGTAAGGACATCATAAATCTTAACATGCATCTCCAAGCTGTTTCAACAAACCTGCTTCCATGTAGCATTGGTCAGACTGAATGTATACTTAGACTATGTCCACACTACATAGCCTATGTTGGCATAGTCCCTAGTATAGATGCAGTGCATGCCATGATTAAGGAATTTTTCTGTTGGTGCAGGAACACCATTTCCCTGAACAATGTTCGCTATGCCAACAGAAGCACTCTTTATTTGATACATTTTTGTGTCAGCATAGCTGTGTCTACACAGGAGGTTTGTTCGCAGAGATACATCACTAGATTTGTCACATTTCTGACTGACCTAGCTATGCTGATATAAGTTTTAAGTGTAGACCAAGCTTTAGTTAGGAAATAGGAAGCATCGCAACTATTTCAGTTCCATCTAACCACAAATAACTTTGTTTTAACCAACTTGTTCTCTTTGTATTTTAATGCTTTTGTCGTGTATACATCACTCCTGAGAGATGGTGCTGATGTTGGATTACATGGGGTTTAGGGAAGAAGACTACAAATGTCTAGTAAACAGATTTGAAAAGTTAGTCAACAGTGAAGCATTTTAACTAGCTGGAGATATTGTTCTCAGGCTTTTCACTCAGATATAATTATGGACTTCAGAGCAGAATATGCAAGAAGAAAGTGAATAATTTGACTTGAGATTGTTTACTTTGAACAAATATGGTAATGTTCTCTTGGGTCTGAAACTAAACCAGGTGTTATGCTCCAAATAACATTTTTGATGGATTTAAAACAAATATTTTCAATCCTAATATTCTTGACCTTTGTAGCAACCCTACTGAGACCATAGAGGCTGACATCCCCTGGCAAGGTTGTAGATTTGGAAACATCAAAAATACCAGTAAAAGGGATGTGACCAATAGGTCCTCAAAAGCACATTCCTCCTCTTATTTCAGATTCACACGGGGGCTGGAAGGAGTAAATTATATTGGTTTATACTCTTACTCTCAACTTTGCCTTCATCATATAATCCAATAATGTGCCATTTTAGGAGTTTAGAGAGGATCTAGTCTGATTCTTTTGCGTCTAGCTTTATTGTCTCTAGCATCTTGTGGGTGAACCAAAGAAGGCAGGTTATTTGGGCTTTGATCTCTTGTCAGAATAAATCACTTCATTAAATCTGTGCCCAAGCAAATTCACCTAGCATCAATGCTTTTGGGAAAGCCCACATTTATCCTCAGTAATCAAAAGTTCACTTGGTTATTTCATGAACAAAAGAGCTCTGAAGAAATAAATGTCTGTAACAGTAAAAGAACATTGGTCTGGGTTCTCAGCAGATTAATGTAATATCTCATTGTACCGGACAGAATCCACCTTTTAGAATGCTGCTATCTGGCCACTGCACAAGTACACCCCCACCAAGGATGTGGGTATTCACATTTTACCCCATCTCTTTCACTAGTTATTGGACAGTTAAACACCCAAAGTGTGTGAACTATTTCTGACATACAGGAAGATGGATCCCTTGCTTAGATTACTTATTTGTATTGCAAGTAAAGGTTTTTAGGGTGGGCTATGTTCTTGCTTAATTTAAAAAAAAAAAAGAACAAAAGTAAACATGTTCAAGTATGCTTGGTTCATGAAACTGCTGAGCATAATATCTGGTATTGAAATTCCATTAATATGGGCTTTGTTTTACAGTAGTGATAACATTCAAATATTATAAGATTGTTTTACGTACTTCTGACATATCACCCTTTGGGGTGTCACATGATCAAGGAGGAATATGAAAGATGGGGTGCAGTGTGAATATCCATGTCCTGGGGTGGGGGTGGGGCAGCCGTGTCTGGGAACTGGTAAAAATGGAAGGTCTGGGCTTTGGCCCAGGTTAAAGGCCATACTGCTGCTGAAAGGTGAGGGGGAGAAGGGAAAGGTGTTTTATAAATTAATTAAAAAAAAAAACCCTTATCTTCTACTTCAAAAAGCCTCACTTTCTTTGCTTACCTGTATTATAATGCAGTGTACTTATTACTATGGTGGTGACAAAATTCAAGTGTTACATAGCTTTGAAGACACTTTAAAGAAAAGTGTACTTTTATTTTTATCATGGTGATAAAGAAGTATACTGCATTATCATGCAGAAAATGAGGGTTTTTGACATCAGATCCTTCTGAAGGATAAGGTAAGATAGTTCATAAACGAACTTAAAACAAAAAAACCCACCCACAATACAAGCGCCAAATGTACATGCTTTCAGCAACAGCATGGCCTTTAACAAAGTTATCTTTTTTCTATGGCTCCTAAAGCCCTCTTGTTGCAATGTATTACGATATTATAACAGAGTAGTGGGGCAGAGAGAATTTTACATTTCCAGTATTGGCTTTCTGTACAGGCTATGATTGTTTTAATAACAGATTTAATTTTATTTATGTATCACAAGGAAATTAAGTGGCATCCTTTCCAGGACTTCTGGTAACCATCTTAATGTTACCATGTAAAATAACAATCAAAGTACTGTGAATGCTGGTGGGTTTTTTTTTTTAATTATGTAAACTAATCAATAACTTTCAGCTGTTTAAATAAATGCATAGTCTGGAATTAATATTGAAATGTTTGTTCTAATTTGTCCTTCGACCTAATCCTGTGCTGGTTGTTTGGAAAACGTAAATGAAGTCATCAGGAGTTATGTGCATGTAGGTCCTGATTAAAAATCCATTGAAGTAAATGGAAAGCCTGTCACTGACTTCATTGTGCTTTGGCCCAAACCTTAGGATATGTCAACATTGCAGTTGGGAGATGTAACTATCAGCTCAGGTAGATGTACATGCACTAGCTTTGCTCAAGCTAGCTCCTAAAGGTATGTCTACACTGCAATTAAAAACCGGCAACCGTTCCATGGCCACTGACTCAGACTCATAGGGCTAGGGCTAAGGGGCTGTTTGTTTATGGTGTAGATGTTCAGGCTCAGGCTGGAGCCTGGATTTTGGGACCCTTTCACCTCACAGGATTGGGGTCACAGATCCTGGGTTCCAGCTTGAGCCTGATTGTCTATCCCACCATTAAACAGCCCTGTGAGCCTGAGTCAGCTGGCACAAGCCAGCTGCAAGTGTCTAACTGCAGTGTAGACATACCCTAAGAATAGCAGTGTGGCTGTGACACCTCGGGCTAGCCAGGGGTGACTGTATACTCAAGCAGCTAGCCTGAGCTGCCAGCCACTGCCACTGTGGCTCAGTGCTATTTTTAGGCACTAGCTTGAGAACTAGTGCATGTACACTGACCTGATCTGGGAATTACATCTCTCATTACATCTCAGCTGCAATGTAGATGTACCCTTAGAGATGGGAAGACTAGTTTTCCTAAGTAACTCTATCAGAATCAAGTACACATTTATGGGCTGCCATCCTGCAAATGCTTATGCAGGTGAGTAATCCCATTAAGTTAACTCATCTACTCACAAAGTTCAGAAATTCAGTTCAGTCCTTGCCAGTTCCCTCTGCTTTTACTGAGTTTCTAGCTGCACAGGTCTCAAATTCCCTCCTTCCCTATATTTTGCTTTTGGGGAGACACAACCCTATTGAAGGTTGCTATTAATGTGGGCACATGCACTCTTGTAAAGGTTCCTTCCCCACTCTGAACTCTAGGGTACAGATGTGGGGACCTGCATGAAAAACCCCCAAAGCTTATTTTTACCAGCTTAGGTTAAAACTTCCCCAAGGTACAAACTATTTTACCTTTTGCCCTTGGACTTTATTGCTGCCACCACCAAGTGTCTAACAAATATATAACTGGGAAAGAGCCCACTTGGAAATGTCTTTCCCCCTCCAAAATTCTCCAAACCCTACACCCCCTTTCCTGGGGAAGGCTTGATAAAAATCCTCACCAATTTGCATAGGTGAACACAGACCCAAACCCTTGGATCTTAAGAACAAGGAAAAAGCAATCAGGTTCTTAAAAGAAGAATTTTAATTGAAGAAAAAGTAAAAGAATCACCTCTGTAAAATCTGGATGGTAAATACTTTACAGGGTAATTAAATTAAAAACATAGAGAACCCTCTAGGCAAAACCTTAAGTTACAAAAAAGACACAAAAACAGGAATATACATTCCATTCAGCACAACTTATTTTATCAGCCATTTAAACAAAACAGAACCTAATGCATATCTAGCTAGATTACTTACTAAGTTCTAAGACTCCTTACCTTTTCTGTTCCCGGCAAAAGCATCACACAGAAGAGAGAACATTTGTTTCCCCCGCCCCCCTCCCGCTGTGAAAGTATCTTGTCTCCTCATTGGTCATTTTGGTCAGATGCCAGCGAGGTTATCCTAGCTTCTTAACCCTTTACAGGTGAAAGGGTTTTTCCTCTGGCCAGGAGGGATTTAAAGGTGTTTACCCTTCCCTTTATATTTATGACAACTCTGTATCTCTTGCCAGTGCACTTTTGATTAATAATACCTCTCCTATTCCTTTTGGGGTCATTTCTGAAGATGAAGTGGACAAAAGCAATTTCCATCCCTCATGGAGAGAATGAGACTGCAGATCTAAATTTTGACAAACTTCCAAACACAACAAGAGAAACCTGTTTTAGATGAGGCTTTTAATTAAATGTAATTTCAGCTCTACAAACTGCCTCAAAATAATTATATTTTTGTTTGGCTGACACTGAAAGTAAAAGCCCAATGTTTGATCCCTGATGATTTGCTGGTCTCAAATTCTACCCAAAGTAAAGTACAAGATTCAGCCCACACCTCTTGTTGCACACAACTTTCTAAACACTCTCCCCCTCCCCCCTGCCCTGTAAATAGCATAGATTCAAGGACAGTTTTTGTAGTTGACACAAAGTAGTCTTCTTTAGAAGGGTTGTCAGACTTAACCAGTAAAAAGGGACAAATTATACTTTTAACCATGGCAAAGCTAGGGATATGCGCGTGCGCACACACACCCCCTCAGTTCACAGTGGATCTCCTCCTGATGGCAATGACTGTGGTTAAAATATGGTCTCTGTGAAGCAATAAAATCTTACTTTAGCAAATATCATTTCATTCAGCTTCATTCTACTGGGGGCAGGGGAATGAATCAAGGAACTTAAAACTCAACCCCAGATATTTCTGTCCTTCGTTTATTTGCATGGACAAATGGCTAATGGCTTGATTTGCATGCCAAAACTATTTTGTGCGGTTGCATACCTATGTTTTGAAACGGTCATCTGTCAACCCGGTGTCCAGTAACACCCAATTAAGATGACACACTCACTTTAGAGGTGATTCAGGTTGTTTAAGACCATGTCAGTGACTCACATTTGGAAGGTTATTTTCATAGCTACAAGTGTGAGAAACCTAAGGATTGTTAAATGAAAGCTTGCATTCTGCAGTATTGGAATGTTATGGGCTGGTTATATATCCTTTGACCAGGCCACATCGAACCCAAATGCAATGAGTTTTAGAATCAGTTTGTCTTGATTTGAGCTTTGTGGAAAGTTCTCTAAAAAGAAAGAACCCAGTTTGAAATCGTGGTGGATTTGGTTGCAACTTTAAATTTCATGGAAGTCTGTGTCATTTATAATGATCATAGATAGGTGCTCCTCTCCCTTGTTCCATGGGGTCCAGTTGTCACTCATCACAGGGTCTTCAGTGGATGTTTGAGTAGAGTTATATTAGATGACACGATGCTGACTAATGAATGTAGAACAAGCCTAATGATTAACCGCTAGTCAGTTGACATGATGGAGAGCATAGGTTGTCCTGTCTTCCCTGGCTGGCCACTCACAGTTAGCATCATGTTGAACTCTACTCTTCTCAATGGTGCTTAAATGCTGTTTACACTCAGATTAGCTGAAGAAAGTTAGGAAGGGAGAGTAGGCTGAGGGAAAACTGATATAGGATAGGGAGGTTATTAGGTTATTTATTATAGTTATTAGATTTTTTGTGATATACTAGTTTAACTTGGTCAGCATTGACTAGCTCCATTCACAGAATGAGCATCTGTAACATAGCAAAGCGGACTGTATTCACAAGCTTTATTTCAGTAAATGCTACTCAACACCTAGTTTGAAAGATCACTTTTATTGTCTGGTTAGCCTTCGAGAGTGAGACTAATTTTTACTAATGTCACCATTGATTCTCACTTGAACAATCAACACTTGTCATTGATCAGAGTAAACGTATTTTACAGAAAAGCAAAGGAAGTCTAAAGAGTAACCAGGCCCCTCTAGTGGATATAAATATGGGACAATTGCACCTCAGGGAACAGGAAGCTCTCAACTATGCCTTGTGTAGTCTAAAGCTCCAGGAATGTGATTATTTCACACAGTACCCAACTGAATTTTTGATTGAATTATTGGATAATTTTTGTTGGTGAACCACTGCACATGCTTACATGAAAAGAATTACTGTGGCAATCAATCTTGCAAAAGTATGACAGTATAAAGTGCTAGGGTTGAAATATACTTTCTGTCTAAGATGACATAATTAAGAGATCATTGGCATTTAGCTGCTAGTCACTGAAATATGTTCCACCACTCCCCCACAATGGACTAGGGAAAGGGTGAATTGCAAACAGTATGCTTTCATTTTAACTTTAACTCTAAAATGGACTAATTTTACTTTTGACAAATACCATCATCCAGTCTGGGGGATGCGGATGTTACTGATGCAAAAACAAACAAACAACTGCACACGCCTGCTGATTCTATTAACCCTTGGCTAAATGTGCCTACCGAGAGATTTTACTTCTGCTTTTACTTAGAGGGTCAAATTTTCTCCCCTTGGGAGGAGACAAACTTACAGTAGAAGGAAGGCAATCGCAGAGATCTTCCCCAGGTCATTGTGATGGTGTGGTGTGGCCCACCCATGAAACTGGTGGAAAGATTTTTACCTCCTTCCAGACACTAGGGCTATTTAAGCAAAAGCCTTCTGCGTCCATGCTAACTTCAAAACCCCTGTCCCCTACTCTGGCTCCTGAATGGGTGGTTCTGTTGGAGCTATGCTACCCGGGATGACTTCATATTCTTTTGGTTCCTGGAATCATCTCAGAGAGAGGTTCTACCATGTACCAATTCTTCAGCAGATTCCCTGCTGATCAGGAGTGGGGTGTATGTTGCATGTTGTAACAGGGAGATGGCGCCATGAAGACACCTGACAGACCCATTCAAACTGCCTAAGTAGAAACCCTCCTGGCTCTGGATACGTACTTGGGTGGCTAACCTGTGCCACTACCCCTAGCTACACTGCTATATTTAACATGCTAGCTCCAGCAGAGCTAGTGTGTGTCTCAGTGAGCGTGAAACCATGATCCCAGCTCCAGTGTAGACATATCACAAATATCTACCCTTTCTCATGTGGGGTGAGAGCCCCATCTTGTTTTTCCCTGAAGGATGATGTGGTCCAGAATGAATCACTGCAGAATCTGTATGTCTGTGGTGAAAGGAAGGAAGGGTCTAAATGACTTTATCATGACTTTGTGTGTGTTGTGTTTTTTTTTTTTTAACATGCTCTGCCAGTTGGCTGAGAATTGTAACCTATGCAATGTAAAGATATTAATATAAAAACATTGACATCCCTGTGAGTACCTCTGAAAGGCAGTACTTCTCAGCATGATGAAACAGTCACTAGGTTGTTGGGCACTATGCAGTAACCGTTCCTAGAAGCACTGTAGTAATGTATCTTTCTGGAGATGGTACTTCTGTTGTGCGTTATTGTTCTGACTTCTAAGAAATAAAGTAGTGTCATTGCAAGCTTCTAGTAAGAGTATTTTCTGTTTTTATTTAACTTCTCTGTATGCCATGAACAGATCATTCTAGTGTAAAAAGACCGCAAAAAGTTGGCTGTCAATCAAAAATGAAAGGCCAAAAATATATAGCCAGGGGTCCAAAATCAATTGCTTGCAGGGGGCATGTATAATAGGAGGAGAAGGAAATATGTGAGCTGAAAAACAAGTTTCTTAATGCAGCGAAAATAACAACTAGTGACCATTTGTGTTATGCAACGTAAATGGCACATTTCAAAAGATTTGTACCTCTTCAGTGATTATCATCAGGCTTATTTATTATTTCTAAGAATCAGTTTATCACATTGTAATTCATGGCTGAAAAATGTCAAATGCATCAGTGTGTTCTTTGAATGATGGCTCTTTTCTTTATTACAATACAATTTCAGTGATGTAATTGAATTTATATACTTCATAAATTTTATTATGCAGAATATAACGTACCCTTCTTTTGGTAGCTCCTTTTTTTTAAGTGCATTGTAAATCAAGAAAAGTAGCTTTGAGGGTGCAGCCACTTGGTGAGGGTGTTTTCCCTCTCCCAGTTGCCAGGCTTACAATGAGTGCTATAAAATACGTAGTGCATGCACACACTCCCTCCCCCTTCTGGTAACTCCTTTTTGGGCTAGATTGTGGACTGGGGAATGCAAGGCAGAGCAATGCACTGTGCACTAGTCAGGGCTAATGGCAAAGCCAGAATGTAACCCTTAAGTGCACAGTTCAGTAAGTAACGGATTTGTTTTTCACTGTTATTAGATATAGTGGGTGCAAATATTTGGGTACAGCTCAGTGGTGGACTCTAATTTTTATATTACAGTAATAGCTAGAAACCCAACTGTGTGAGGTGCTCTACATACTCGTAGATCTAATTAATATGTTGCTTTTTACTAGAGTTTTTCACAAAGTCCCACATGACATTCTTGTATGCAAACTGAGGAAGTGTGGTTTCGATAAATCTACTACTATTTGGGTGCACAATTGGTTGAAAGGAGGTACTCCAAAAATAGTTATCAGTGGTTTGCTGTCCAACTGGCAAGATGTGTCTAGAGTGAACCTACAGGAGTCTGTCCACAGTCTGGTCCTAGTCAATATTTTTGTTAATGATTTTAATAATGGAGTGGAGAATACGTTTATAAAATTTGCAGATGACATTAAAATAGGAGGGATTGAAAGTATTTTGGAGGACAAGATTAGAGTTCAAAATGACCTTTGATAAATGCAAATGCAAAATACTGCACTAAGGTGGGGAAAAAATCAACTGCACAAGCACAAAATAGGAAATAACTACCTAAGCAGTAGTAGACAAATTGGCAAGAGGAGGAGAAAAACAAAAGTGATTCAAAGTTCTGAAAATCTGACCTTTGAGTGGGAGTTTTTAAAAACTGGGCATGTTTAGTCTTTTTAGAAAAGACGATTGACGGGGAAGTTGATAAGTCTTCAAATATATTAAGGACTATTTTAAAGAGGACCGTGATTAACTGTTCTCCATGTCCGCTGAAGGTAGGGCAAGAAATAATTGGCTTGTAGCAAAGAAGACTTAGGAAAAACTTTCTAATAATTATGAGGACAGCTACCTGTTGAAGTAAGTTACCAAGGGAGGTTGTGGAATCCCCATCATTGGAGGCTTTTAATAACGGGGTAGAAAACCAGGTATTGTCTAGGTATACTTCGTCCTGCCTCAGCTCAGGGGAATGGACTAGATGACTTCTTGAGATCCCTTCTAGCTACATTTCTATGATTCTGTGATTGTCATAGTAAGAACCGGCCCTGGGGCCCTGTCCCAAAGAGGTTTGTCTGTTTAGACTCAGGGGAGGAGTGGAACAGAGGTACAGAAAGGTGAAAAGAGGAGTTGCCCAAGGCAGGCCAATGACAAGAATCAAAGATAGAACCCAGTCTCTTAATCCCTTGTCTGGTCTACTCAACCAAACTGCCTCGACTTTCAATCTGCTTGTCTCATCAAAATGAACAAACCCAATCCCATCAGAATACGAAGTAATGGACTATGAAAACTGAGCTATTGGTTTCAGTCAGAGATGGGGGGGGGGTGGCCTGAACCGCATTGCTTTTACAATAATTCTTTATTGAAATTAGTGTATAAAGGGAACTATTTACAAAGTGTCTGCAGATTCTTGCTACATGTCACTGTTTGTACTGGTTGATATCTCCCAGATAGCCTAGTGGAACACTTTATAACACAAAAGAGAGCTAAGGAGCAAGTTTTAACATTGTGTATGCATATATGTTAAAAAATAAATAATGTTAAGCACACTGATAGGAAAAATGCTGGGTATTTTTGTAAGAAGATTCAGACTCCATAGAGCCTGTTGTGAAAGTAGAACAATTTGTAGGCCCTAATTCTGTAAATTAGGCAGAGTAATCTTTAGGAGCAGAAATAATCTCATTTTACTCAATGGTGGATGAGTCAGGGTAGCAGGATCAGACCTCTAACTTTTTTTTTTTTTTTTAAACTTTAAATTGGATTTATACTCCAGATATGTGTTGGGCTAGCTGCCAGAAGCTGTGATAGGACAGACCAGTAAGTAGTGAGTGACAGCCTCTTTTATTTTACTTAGGCCTGGACTACATTTAAAATTTTTGATCCTAGCTACAGTGCTCAGGTTGTGAAAAACTCACACCCCTGAGTGCCATAGTTAAGCTGTCCTAGCCACTGGTGCAGGTGTGGCTCAGTCGACAGAAGAATTCTCCCTTTCATCTAGCTATTGCTGCTTGGAGAAATGGATTAGCCACAATGATTATGTGGGGTGGAGGAACCCTTCCGTCGCTGTCGGAAACATCTACACTATGGTGCTACAGCAGCACAGCTGCAATGCTACAGCTGTGTTGCCGTCGCACTCATAGTGTAGACATGGCCTTATTTCATTAGAGGGGTGTGTGTGTGTGTGTGTGTGCGCGCATGCATACACATGGTCCTCTGCCTTGCTAAACAGCAGGCTTTTCTCTCTCTCTTTTTTTTTAATGTCATTTGTTTATTTGTGTGGGTGTGTGTCTAGGGAACCAGGGTTGTTGCTTTTCCCTTACATCTCTGAATGGCTATATTTCAACCTGACTAGGTGCTGGATCATGATGTTCCTAAACTGGGCAGTTGTTTGACATATTGTAAGTGCCATGAGTGTAAGAGAACACTTAGAAGAGCAGAAGTCCTTGCTGAATTATAAATCAGTAGATGAAGTTGACGAATAGATCATAGCTCCTTGCTTTCTTAACAGTTGGGGTTTCTGTGGGAAAAAGTTGATTTCCTGTCATCTGGTTGATGGAATACAATTAATGGTTTCCTTCAGAGAAGACATTCTTGACGTAATTACTTGAGAAACCTGCTAATTTTTTCTGACAGCATATTTAACTCCTGAGTAGTTGGTACCCTGATTTATAGTGACCAGCCAGACCCAGAAAGCAATTCTGAAAAATATTTTGAGACCCATTTAATGGAAAAAGAAACACTATTTAAACAAAAACTCTAGTTCAGAGGCTGAACTCCCCAAAAATGTGTAGGACGTACTGTAATTCATCTCTTCTCTTTCTCTCCTTCCAGTCACACATACAAACTAAGCTGGGTATCCTTTCATGGCCACTCTCACTTTGGTTAAGAGGAGTGTCCTCCTCATGCCTTCACTAATGTGATTAGAAACACTGCATTGTTTATCTAACCAGCGCCATACTACCACTGTGTGTCAGAACAGAACAGTCATAGCAACATTTCATTGCTTTGCCCCAAACTCTTCTGCAGCAGATCATAAACTAAACAGGAAAAAATGAAGGACTATTTCACCAGTAATCCTGTTCCAACTACTTTCTTTGTTGCATTGTATCAGAAGTTGTTTCAATCCAAATTTATTAAAAACAAGAAGATCTAAACAGTGTCTGAAGTGCCCCATAGTCCTGATTCTGGTCTCTGAAAAGTCCTAATGGAAAACCTGAGGCAAATTCTACAGCCTTTATCTGCTATAAACAAATCTAACACTTGTAAAACAACCCTTGTTCTTCTGAGGCTGCTGCTTTAAGGAATTAAGGCTTGTGCACATATATGAGCAGTAGCATCTCGTCACAAGGATGGTAACTTGAGTTTAGGAATATCTTAAATTTGTCTCCATCTTTCAATATAGGAATAAAAAAATCACTGTATAACAAAATTGGCGATTTAAATTGCTGTTGTTGTGTATTGCTTTGACTTTGTAGCATTAGGGTAAATTCAATTAGGCTAGTTTCTAACCGAACAATTTTAGGAAAAAACCTCCATTAATTATTTTCCTAACTCTCTCTCTCCTCCCCCTCCCCCCATTTATTGGATAGTGTTTTATTGTCACCCACTCACTCTACTCCGACAATGTTAGCCTTGATTCTCCGTTTGTCCATTTCTTCCATAACCATCTTCATGCTTTCTTCTATGCCTAGAGCACCCTTCCTAAACTGATCTGCCCTAAAGATCCACTTCTGTCACAGCGCCAAGACTTATTCATTCTATTCAACATGTGTTCTGAGCCTGTTTGTGTTGTGCACTAGTCTTAAACATATTGGCGATGCCTCTGTCTTTCCTCCTCCTCTTCTCCCTCTGTTGTGTTGGTACCATCTGTGATGCTGGTAGACCAGGTGCCAGCTTGTGCCAAGGCCCAGTGCCTCTCTGAGCACTGACAAATGCATTGCTGGAAACAGGTCTGGCTTACTTGTGGGATAGTATAGTTAAAATGCATGTTAGTGTTTATAAGAATGTTTTAGTGTTTAGGCTTCGTGGAATGCTTGTAGGATGCTGCCTGTATAATCCTATTTATACTATCTGTATCCCATGATATAAACTTATTTGGAGTGATGGCATTGTAAGCCTCTGTATTTTTGTAACTCCCCAAACAGGAGAAAAAAAGCATTAATTAAGGTAAAGAGCTTGGCCTGTGCACCAGATGGCCCATTGAAGGCAAATGAGACATTGTGTACCGCCAAAAGACAGTCTGTTGATTGCGTTCCTTACTCTCTCCAGGAAGGGGGAGGCCTGTGCTTGAACTCATCCCATCAGCTTGGATTCTGGGTTGGGGGCAGGGGAATAAAAATACCAGCTCTATATGTCCTTTAAGGCTGACCCATGCGAAGTAGCTTATGTTTAGGAATCTTTGCCCCTCAACAGTCCAAACCGCATAAAGAGACCCAGTGTCTCCTTGTCAGGAATTTTTATCCTTTTTCTCCCTGGAAACCAAGCTGAAGGGATGAGTTCATGCACTGGCCTCCCCTTCCAAGAAGGAGTGAGAAATGCAATCAACAAGGTCTCTGTCCTTTTAATGCTACACAGTACTTAATTTGCCTATCAGTGAGCCACCTTCTATGCAGGCTGAGTACTTTACCTTAATTAATGCTACTTTTGCTGTTTGGTGAGTTCCACAAATTAGAGAGACATATATTGCAAACACTCAATATAACTTTCATACCATGGGATATACGTTATACAATCAGACTGGGGTTTCTGCCTTGCTTTTTGACAGTCTGCCCTGAGGTTTGCGCTCACAGTCATGAGCCACTCCAGACAGCATGACACCACCGTTGTCATGTTTTGAAATTAGTTGGTCAGCTTCTTAAGGCAGGGATCATATCTTGCATCTGCACTGGGAGTTAATTGCCTAGTGCATTACAGGACACTTAAAGTAACATTTTTTGTATTAATGATTAAACTGATTTCAACACTATCTACCTTAATCATATTCCCTATGTATTTCAGGACCAAATTCTGCCGTGACATGAGATGTCGCCACTCCTTTTAGTCAGTGGGAGTTATTTGACTTATAACTCAGCTGTATTTGGCCCAGAGTATTGTAAAATATGGGAAGATTCTAAAAATGTGAGAAGAAATGGAAGTATAGTGCTAATAGACTATTTAGCACAACAATACATGACTGAAACAACCTGCATTCTAAAAGCAACATCTCAAATTCAAATATTTATCAATTGTGGAATGGCTAATGTTGGCTAGAAAGTCTTCAAGGTTTTTCCTATGTCTATCAGGATTCTAGATAGTTTGTTCTGAATTTCATGGATCGTGCAGCTGCTTACGTCTCTGATGCCCAGTCCTCTGTTTGCTGAAGGCAGAGGTAATAGGTGTTGAACTGATCGATAAACATGCAGGAATTATCTCCAGAGCTTTGCCAGTCTTTGTTTTCAAGGTAAACTCTTGTGTCAATCTTATGTCAGGTGTACCCATTTTAAAACCCAGACTGCTGTTACAAGACAGAAAAAATATTGTTTTTCATTGTTTAAATTATTGTGATCACTCAGATAATCTTCACTAGCAATGGTGTTTAAAACGTAATTTAGTGCATGGGATTTTCTGTGTTTCCACAAACTCTTCCTGTTGGTGCTACTGTATTGTCTTCAAAGCCTGCACTCAATTTTAGCCTTCTAGTCAATTGGGGGCCAAGTTGTTACTTAGACAAACACTTATTTTAAATATTTTTTTTTCTTAGAGACCAAAATAGTCTCTAATAGTGAAAACAATTGGATAGAAAAATAGAAGACTAAAGGGGGTGATTTGAGACCGCATCACTGGTAATACTAAAGAACTGTAGTGAGAAGGAGATAAGAAGTAGTGTCACAAAATGTGGGTGATCAGACGCGGTAATAATAGAAACCTAGAATATCAGGGTTGGAAGGGACCTCAGGAGGTCATCTAGTCCAACTCCCTGCTCAAAGCAGGACCGATCCCCAACTAAATCAATGTATATGGTTGGTTGGTTGGTTGATCCTATTTCAAACTGCTTAATACTTAAATGTCTATAAAATCTGTAAGTTGTAGAACTAGAAAATAACTCTGTCCTTTGGCATCTCATCTGGGCTCTGGCCAGCAGCTAATTAAGTACCATGCTTAATTCTTAGTCGTTTTAATATTTTTTCAGAAATAAACAAAGTAACCTTCTAAGTAGAGAAATCCAGAAAATAGGTTCAATAAAAATGACCCCCCACACACACACTTTTTTTTTTTTAAATTGAATTTTTTTTAGTGGAAAACTTCTTCAGCTTTTAATCAAAACCACTCAAACTTTTTAGGCTTTTCTGATGGGGGGAAAAATGGCACTTTCTGCAATGTTTGCATTTAGCTGAAAACCAATTTTCTATTAATTAAAAAAAAACTATAGAAAATTTGACTAGTCCTACCTATGAACAAGAAATGTTCATTATGGGGCTGGAACAAGGAGTCCTTGCTCACTGAAATAGTGCCAGTTTATTTTAATTATATTCTAAAAGACAGTAGCACATGAAGAAAAGATGCTGCAAAGAGGTAGGTGCGTAAACTGCTTGCTCTCCTCATCTGCCCCTCCTTCTCCCCTGGCTGTCCCCACACACTGTGTGACCATTATTTATTTAGCGTGTGCATAGTCATCTAGCCAAGCAATGGCATCTTCAGTGCCGTGATGCAGTTCTTCTAGGCCACCGGTGAACGTAGTCAGCAGGCATTTGTCGACTATGTTCGTCATCGTCTGTGTTGTGCCGCAGTTGCACAAAGGGAGGTCACGAAGGCCTCAGAGATACTGGTTGGCTGCACAGAGACCGTGTCCGGTCCGGAACTGTTCAACAGGGACCATTGTTGATGGGTCAGGTCAAAACCAGGCCGGCAGATTGTGGGGTCAGCGACGAGGGACTGGTTGGGGATTATGACAGATATCCATTCCTCTTGCCAGAGTGTTTCTTCCCTAACATCCTGGCATGGCGGATGAGAGCATAATGGGCAACGTGACCGCAAACGTGCAGCTGGTGGCTTAAAAAGGTCATTGTGCAGCGGCAGGCTTGAGTTGTCACGTACTTTCTCCAGTAACTTGCCAGTGTCAGCCTTTCATCTGATATGAGGAGGAGCAATATTGCTCAGAACTGGAAGCCATGGGAGTGGAGTTGGATGCAGGATGCCAGAGATGATGTGCACGGTGGCATGTAACTGCATATCCACTAGTTTGGTGAGCACTTAAAGGCTCCTTTGCCATGGAAGGAAACAAGTAGGAGGTCATGGGGTGGGGGAGGCATGGTATATGTCCTGTTCCCAACTACCTGAGAGTATAGTGTTTCTGAGGAGGTCATCATGGCAGATGCTAAACCTTGTCCTAAGCCCCTCGAATTGCCAAGGGGAGAGAAAATGGAGGCCCACTTCTCCCTATTTCCAGGTGAAACGCAGCCAATCTGCTTCATGCCAGACTTGGAACAGAAGAGACAAACAGTCCATGTTTTGATTTCTCCTCTCACTCCTGAAAACAGAGCAAAGGGAAATGGCCTAAAGGAAAACTTAGTGTTGTCGATTGCAGCACATATGCTCAAGGCTGGCTTTGTGCATGCTGTGAGGAGTGCTTCTGATTCCTAGCTAGTGTGTGCGTGCTCTCTTTCTTAATCCCATCCCCTCTTGCCAATCCACTTCTCTCCTGCTCTCCCGTATCATTTCATAGGGAGTTCTCTCCTGCCCTCCCAGGTTGTTAGATTCTTTGTAGGTGGGGGTTAGGGTTCCCCTTCTCCTCCAACATGGCTCTGTTTGTGAAGGGGCAGCCAGCAGCCACTTGCTGAATTCTATCTGCAAAACAGTCTTTGTCCTCTGGCTCTGCTATTGGTGCATATGCTCTTTCCAATGACAAGGCAACACTCAGCAGGGGGTGGAGAATGCAGGGCTTGAAAAATCTTAAAAATAAATAAAGAGCAAGATAGATAATTCATCCACCCAAAATGGTCAGTGGTTTCATCTCCCCTCTAACTTGTCAGAGAGAAGATACAAGTTGTATCCCACTCTCCACAGAGCTTTGTGTGTGAGGAGGCTAATCCGTACAAAGTATGGGGGAAGGTAAGACCACTAAACTCTTGTTAAAAACCAGCTTTTTTGAGATGGAGGTAACAAAGGACACTTTTTTTTCCCCTGAGGAAAATGGGCACGAATACAGACTATCTGAAGACTTATCTTTTAGGGCAAAGGAGGAGTGATGTGGGCAATGGGGTGAGTGCTGACTGAGGGGAAAGTGCCCTCTAGTGAGTGAATATAGAAATTGAATTTGGCAATGGGGTGAGATCTTGTTATTAAATGACCATTCAGGAAAGATGAGTCAATCATACCACAGTGATGAATGCAATTTAAAAATCAAGAAAATATTCCAGAATGGGGGAAGACTAAGAGAAATCACTTATAAAAATATACAATACTGACTTTTTTCACATAGGAGCATGAATATGTATGTAACTTATTAGCATATAATCATCAATGTTACTTTAACTCAATACTCCTTTTGTATTCTAATGGCAGAGTGGGGTTTGTCTGTAACCCACACTTCTATCAGTATACATTAAACATACAACTCACTTCCATCTCCTAGAAACCTCTCAAAACACCATCCTCCACCCTAACTTATTTTAGTTGACCAGATACCACCACAGTGTGTATAATACGAATACCAAGATCGGGGGTCCCAAAATTTTATTCCAAGGTATTGGAAGACACTTGAAGATAATCTCAACTCCCATCTGCATCACATACACTTCTTTCCTTTCTCCCCACAATCATGTAATAATCCTCTGTCCTCTCGGTATGACTGACTGTGCCAAAGTCACTGTGGATATAAACTGGCACAACTTGAATTTGGTAGGTCCCTGAGACCCCTATAGATCTGCTATCTTATATTTGGTCATGCAACAGCGGGGCTTCAAATAATCGCTTTATGTAGCATGAAACCTTTGCAGACTACTGTATCCCTTTCAAAAGTCAGATTTGTCTTGTGACCCCCCAGTTTCACCTCACTTAACTTACAAAATCAGACATAAAAACACAAAACTGTCACAGCACACTGTCTCTGAAAAATTGCATACTTTCTCATTTTTACCATATAGTAAAATAAATCAATTGGAATATAAATATTGTACTTACATATCGGTGTATAGTATACAAAGCAGTATAAAAAATCCTTGTCTATGAAATTTTAGTTTTGTCTGACTTTCCTAGTGCTTTTTGTGTAGCCTGTTGTAAAGCTAGGCAAATATCTAGATGAGTTGATGTACCCCTAGAAGACCTCTGAGTATGGGGGCACACATACTCTTGGCTGAGAACCACTGGTGTAGCATATGTGTCTATGACACTGAGTGCCTCTTTGGTTTAATTTCTGAATACTCTGCCTGTGTGCATGGAGGGTAGCAGACTTGTGCTCTCAGCTGCTGTAGGCTGTGCATGGGAGACGAGCAATGGTCTTTCATAATGGCTTTCTTCTTTAAATAAGGGTATGGCTGTTTGTGTACAGAAAGTCATAAAACTTTGCATATAAAGGAGGCAGTCTAGTTTAGTGGCTAGGGCACTGGGCTGGGAGTCAGGAAACCTGGGCTCTAGTCCTACCCTGCCACTGATCTGCTATGTGATATTGGGTAAATCACTTCAATTCTGTACCTTTACTTCCCCTCTATCATTCATCTGTTCAGCTGTGAGCTCTTCAGAGTTTCTAACCATGGTTATATAGGGTGCTTAGCACAGTCAGGCCCTAATCACAAATGGGACCTCCTAGGTGCTAATGCAGTGAAAATAATAATAAAAAAGTACAAAGAGCTGGACTAAAATTAAGAACACTTCATGACATTTCTGTTAACTTTTAACACGTTTTCTGTGTTGAACTTAAAAATAAATAAATTGAAGTCTCGAAAAATTTTAGCCAAATATACAAATAGAGGAAAGTGAGAGTGTTTAAATATGAATCTTTTTGATAAGTTTATTACTTAAATTAGAAATTATACTGCAGATCAGCTGTTAATCTGACATCCAATGCTTTATAATAATTATATAATCTAATTAATATAATATAATAATGCTTTATTCCCTCAGCACTTACACAGAATAGAACTGTTCGCCCTACAGCATTTGTTTGAACTGTTCTGCTGTTATGTAAAAATGTCACAATGTGGTGCTAATAAAATAATGAGGTTGTTGCTTTTCAAGGGTAACTGGCTGTGCTCTGCGTGACAGAGATCACTTAAGAAAAGATTAATTATAGTGAGATGGAGGCTTTTGCTTACTAGAGGAACTATTGCCTTCTGTTTAGACTAAACAGATTAGCAAATGATGCCTTTTACTTAAATTCCTTTTGTATCCAAAGCCCATGGTACAAAGTTCCCTAACATAAAAAGTATACATTTTAATGATATATTTCCCACATAATGTTTCTACAAATGTAAATGGCCACATTAATCATATTTGCACATCTTTTTAATTGGCTCTTTGGAGGAAAATTTATTGGTTATTCCTCCTGTTTATTCCTCACTTTAAACAACCTAATATAACAAGTACGGTCTTGATCAGAACATGTTGGAGGTAACCTGCTTTCTTAAAAATATGCTGTGTTGCTATAATGAAGTGCTTAATTATCACTGCAGTTATGAGCTAATTATTACATACAAAATTATAGATTACATATAATTACTGGGATCAAACTGTATTTTTAAATCCTGAATCTCCTTGAACTAGAATGTTTTGTAACTATTTCAGCAATGAAGGGATTAAAGCCACATTTTCTTGACTTTAATACAATTTATTAATCCTTTTGTAAATTGGTTAAGATTATTAACTTGCCTGAAAATCTAGCTTCTGTAGCTCTGTCTTTGTAGTTGAGCTGTGTGTGAGTTTTAGAGGCGCCCCTCTCCCCCATGGGGAAAACCAACAGGAACGAGTTAAGGGGGAGGAACACACCACAAAGATCTCTTCCCAAGTTTTCTTCCTTACATTTCCATTGGGTCGAGGATTTGCCCTTGTCTCCCTCCCCCTGCAGAAGGAGCCAAGGCTCTACCTTGAAGCTTGGCTAGGCAGCTGGCCAGTAGGAATTATGTCTAGCTATAATATTTTTTTCTTTAATTACATGTAAAATGAAAATGAGGACTAGAAACCTGTTAATTATACCCATTTCAGAGATTATAGGGCCAGAAGGGACTATTGTGATCAACTGCTCAGACCTCCTGTGTAAAACAAAGCATAGGACTTCCTTGGAGTAATTCCTATTGGAACCAGGGTATATCTTTTTGTTAAATCAAGATTTGATGTTTGTCTATTTCCAGTGATGGGGAATTCACCACAATGGTAGGTAAGATGTTCCAAAGATTGGGTTTAAAAAGTTCCTCACTGTTTGGGTTTAAAAAATAAAAATTGTGACTTGTTTCCAATCTGAATTTGTCTAGCTTCAATTTCCAGCTATTGGCTCTTGTTATACCTTTTTTGTCTGCTAGATTGAAGAGGCCATAATCAAATATTTGTTTCCCATGTAGGGATTTGTAGGCTGTGATCAAGTCATTCTTTAGCCTTCTATTTGTTAAACTAAACAGACTTTGTTCCTGGAGTCTCTCATTATAAGGCATGTTTTGTAATCCTTTACTCTTTCTCATGGCTCTTTTCTGAATCCTCTCCAATTTTCATTTACATTCTTTTTGCTCCCCTATTACTTAGCTTGGCCCTACTTCCCTCGTCCCACCAACTTTTAGAACCTCTTGTTGCAGCTTGTTTTAAATTAGACAGTGATCTCTTTGGGTCAGGGCCTGTCTATTTCCTGCATATGAGGTGCCAAGCACAATGGATTTCTAGGGAGTTAAACAATTACTCCCACAAATTCCCTCATATTATTAAGAGTATCTGCCTGGTGGCCTGGTTCCTCAGGAGCCTTGGTGTCCCATGTATCCTTTCTTATCCATCCCCTAAAGAAAGTTCCTCATTCTGGCGGAAGTTCCATAGCATGGATACTACAGCTTGGAGTTGTACTAATTTTCCTAAATCTCTGGTGTGGGTACCTAGCCAATGCTGATCCACCCATCCAGTTCGTGACCATACTGCCACCCCAAACACACCCACATGAATCACTTGGACTGCCCTATCTGAGAGGGACAGGGAATGTTGTTGTACAGATGGCTGACCCCATCTCTACATTAAATAAAAAGATTTCTGGTCAGAAGGTCCCATCCACATGCATATTATGGAAGCACAATCTTTCCCCGAGGATGGTATGTTGGTGAGATTCTCTCTCTGACACACACACAATCTACTGCCCATCTAATTTGCTAACATTTTCAATGATCACCTGTTTGTGTATGGTGTCTGAGAGAAATTAATCACTTTCTCATTAGCTAGCCTGTGGTATGTCATGTAAATGTAATAATGTCAACTCAATGTTTCGTGGCCTTCATAGTTAAGTGTTATGTACCCATTAAATCTATAATGTCCTGGTTTGAATGAAATAGCTCAGAGCCTCTAGTGTCATGAAATTGTTCTGAACCTGCTGAAGATACTGATCTGGCTTCCAAGCTCAGGGAATCTGTGCTGAAAGCTTGACTGAGCCACGTGACTATTTTTCTTAAATTCAGAGACTGCTTCCCATGGCATTTTGTCCTGTCTGAATCTGGATTCAATATGACTACCAGTTTGAATGCCTCTGCTTATGCCACCTGAGTTAGCAATTATACTGACTAAGATTTTAGCCTTAGTGTCCTATCTCAATACACAGCCTGAGCTCTTGGAATTGCATGCTGGTAATTTCTTCTGAAGCCTTGGGGGAAGGCTATCATCCTCTCTTATGATACTCCACAGCTGCTACTTAAGCTTAAGAGCTGGAGTTTATCTGATACTGGCTCTTTTGCACTGCTGCCCCATGTAGAGGGGAAAAGCTATTTTATTCATGCAGCAGCAGATCCATTAGTCCTTTCTCCTCTAACACCCCAGTGCCACTGTTCCCTCTAAGCTGTGTGCGTGTGCGCGTGCACACAGATCCAAAACCCCGCGCACACGGCAAAACACCGCGCACACACAAAAATGTGCACAGAAGCACAAAAATTTGCACAGAAGAAATTTTTTGCACACGTGGCCTGTCAAAAATTAGAGGGAACATTGTGCATAGCAGTTGTGTCCCCCAAATAAAAAAATCTGCTTACAGTCTAAAGATACACTTTCTTGTAGAAAGGTGGGTTTTATAGTGTTCTGTTATAATTTGTTAGGTCCGTTCTTTCTTAGGTAAGAGTTGCTAGCACAGGAAACCCATTGGAAAGGCAAAATTAGTGTGTCTTAATTTAACCTTGCTACACAGATTTGAGCAATGATTCTTTTTATATAACAGAGCTATGAACTTTCATATAATGATGTTTTACTATGAACATTCCTTTGAACAGAAAAACTAGCCTGATGAAAATACTTTGTGAAACCCTCCAAAACTCTGTATGACTTTTGTTTAGCATTTTTTCTTTGGTGTTGGACTTTTACTGTGTATCTTAAATATATTTATGGCCCCCATTATCAGAGTGTGAGCGCTTCACTGTCTCATGTATTTTTGTCCCAATACCCCTGTGACTTTAGAGACATGCAGTTATCTCCATCGTGTATCATGGAGCTCTGAGGGTGTGAAGACTAAGGGCTAGATTTTGAATGGTATTTAGGCACCTAAAGATGCAGATTGGAAAATCCCACTAGGTTCCTAAATACCTTTAAACATCTGGCCCTAAATGACATGCCCAGTGTAACACTGGGCATCTCTGGTGGAGCAGATAATTGAACCTAAGTGTTTCAGGTCCCAGGCTAGAGCACTAACCACTAGTGATGTTTTTTTTGCTGCTAATCATATATATTGCTGTATGCTGGCCTGAGAAACCACTGATTTGTGGTTTGTAGCATATTGACTTCCCTTTATGTGTATAGATATCGTGGTGTGTAAGTACTCAATTCATAAGTGGTTCCAGAATTTCCTAGCTGTCTGGTATATATTTCCCCTAAGGCTTAAAATGATGTAATCCTTAGGGGGAAAACATCTCTGCCTGTTTGTTCTGTCTCAAAATAACCATTATTAAAAACATGCAGAAGTCATGTGAAATTGCAGTTATAAATTCTGGAGAGCTGTAATTGTGTATTCTGCTTTATTTTTATGAAGTTTACAATAGTTATGTTTTAATAGAAAATATTTTATGAAATATGCATTATGAGAGAAACAAAAAGAGAGCAAAATGTTCTCAGATATAAAAGTACTCTTATTAGAATATAGAGAATCCAGTTAATTTTTTATTCTAGTGAAATTTCAACTACTGCGATAACTTTAAAATGCAGAAAATCAAAGATTGGCATATGGGAGGCAGGAGGATGAAGTTCCCTATCCATAGTAGTATTTTTATGGTAATAATTGAAATAATAAGACAGTAAAGTTCCTTGACATTTAAAAAGACAGTGTCAACTTGGAAGCTAGTCGGTTTAAAATAAATAAAGTGTAGTGCCCTGTCCCTGAGTTGCTATGCCAATTCTTGTGATGTTTTTATAAATTGAGTTAAGCCCATTTGCTTGCTAGGACTGAAAACAGTATCAATAGTTTACCTCAAAAATCTGGGGGAACCTGCAGTCTAGTCCTTCTCCAAGACCCCATCAGCACATTCTCCTCACTGATACCCATGTTGGCCTCATTTAAAGGGAACAGCCAATATAAAAACAGATTGGCTTGGGGGAAAAAGGTTGAACCCTGAGGAGTAGTCAGTAAATCGCAACATCTACCTGAGAATGCTGATAGGATTTGGATGTCCCCTACTAGATCTGTCAGACGATGCAGAAAATCACAGTGTAAGGATATTTTTCAAGAAGTCCAAGTTCAGGTGCTAACCAATTGAGAACTGCCCATAGTCCTTCCCAGGGGCGTGCACAAGGAGGGGCAAGCAGGGGCACAGGACCCCTATAATGGTTGAGAGTACAGAACTCCTCCAGCCCCAGGTAGTGGGGGCAGGAGAAGGAAAAGTGAGCTCCGGCCGGGCTGGGGGAAGGGAAGAGTGAGCTTCTCCTGGGACTGGGGTGGGAGGTGCACAGAATGTGTGTCCCCCCCCCGTCCCCCAAAAAGAGGTAAAAGTTAAATTTCTGCGCATGCCCCTGGTCCTTCCCATTGCCAAGCTGGCCACCTGAATAAAAACAGGACAAGTCTTTGTGTTTCTACAAATATCCTGAAAATATAGCACAGCCAGAAATATGGACTTTACCATTTACCTTGACTGAAAAGCATTTATGTATTAAATAACTAGCTTAAAACACCTGTTTGATTTTTTGAGGGGGTGGGGGGAGGGTGGTGAGGAAAGGAGGGTGATTTTTAGCTGTAACTGCAACGCATCCTTTCCCTCACCCACCTTGCCTTCCCTGAAAAGTAATTTCCAGCTCAGTAGACTTAAACACGCTTATAATGTATTTTTTTCTGTCACTTTTCTCTCATTTTAGAAGGTGTTCTACTTCAATTTACCTGAAATCTGACATCCAGTGATTCCTTCAACTAGGAAAAACTGTTCTTTGCTTTCAGTGAGAAATCTCTCTAAATCTCTTACACGATTACGATTATAGTAATTTATTGTTCTAGTGCCTAAAGGCCCCTGTCTTGTGGTGATAGGCACTGTCAAATACATCACCAAGTTCTTTGGAGCAGGTACCATCTCTTACAACCTTAAGTATAAGATGTGGAAATGGTTGGATTGAACAGACTGGGGAGGGGGAAGGAAGGAACAAGGTAACAAAGTGGTGATCATGATAAACAGCACCCCAGCTGCCTAACCATGATTTGTTCGTTGTGACCTGTCAACTCTCTTTTTATCGTCGCTGAGGTTACAGTCAGGATGCCATTTAGTGCAGCTAGGTTTGAGTGGCTTCTGGATGCAGCTCTTGCATATGGGGCTGTCCTGTAATTTTATGAGTAGTTGTATGTTGGTCTGATTATTGGGATGGTGTTTACTCTGTGAATATACTGGTTTAACTTGATGTGGGTCTGTCTGGAATACATGTGTAAATGGAGTTAGCTCACCAAACTGTATAGTTTTCGTTAAATGTCTTTCATGCTGTTTATAGCAGTTTATACAAGGGATAATTTGGAAGACCCTTTCTTGCCTCATACAGAAAATTACTATTTTCCAAACTTCACTGTACAATGTAAGTGAATCTTTCCTCTGTATGCTTGAACCTTAACAAAGTAAGAGATGAGGAAGAAAGGTTGCCTAGTAGTTGTTTACCCTTGAGCTTTGTTCGAGGACAGGAGCAAATATTTTGTAAAACTGTGTCACTGTGGAACTAAATGACTCCACAGACTGAGCCAGAGGTGCTTTTCAAGCCTTCCTTTCACATGAGTGGATGGAATTATAGGCCTCCTTCATGAGTTTATTTAGTTCCCCTTCTGCTAACGGTACTTGACTCCCACATACTGTTTACTACCTATATTTATTTTGAATGTAATAATATTGTGATTTGGGTGTTTAGCCTTTCAAAATGCCTTCAGAAAACCTGCATGCCAACGAAGTGCAGACTTTAAAAAAGTAATCTTTATCTAATTTAGACCAGTGTAAGGCTGTGAGACTGAGTCTGATTTTTATTTAATTTTTGCAACATCTCCCCAGTGTTGTTGATGTGTATAATATTTTGTTTAATCCTCATAAAGGGCTGTGAAAGCACCCTATTAGATGCTGCTCTGATAAAGGCAAGCTGAAACACATTGACATTTCATAGCTGAAACTACATCTAGTAGATAAGGGGAATCAGAAAAAAAAATGTTGAAGAAAAAGGCTGACTGTTTAAGTAAGCAAAATGCTATAATCCAATGTTTCCCGTCGTGGAGACTGCTCCCCCACAGGAGGTGAAGGACCTGAACTATTAGCTAGAGATTGACCTCTTACTTCATTATTTTTAATTGAAAACTGGGACTCTGGAAGTTATAGTTGTGAAGAAATGCTGGGGTGGAGGGGCATGGGGAGAGTGTGTGACCAAAACAGTGATGTCATCTGAGTTTGCACTGAACCTGAAAAATAGCTCTGAGGTGTTAATTGCCCTTTCTTTTCAAAGGCTGCTAATTTGGGTGTCAGTTATTCAAATATTTGCATGGTGAATGATTTCATTGCTCACTCAAGTATGTTTAAAAAAAGAGAGGAAATTCCATATTATGGAGATCAACCCGATATACTATGAGTGACTGCAAAAAGAAAAGGAGTACTTGTGGCACCTTAGAGACTAACCAATTTATTTGAGCATGAGCTTTCGTGAGCTACAGCTCACTTCATCAGATGATGAAGTGAGCTGTAGCTCACGAAAGCTCATGCTCAAATAAATTGGTTAGTCTCTAAGGTGCCACAAGTACTCCTTTTCTTTTTGCGAATACAGACTAACACGGCTGTTCCTCTGAAACCTATGAGTGACTGCTAATTTTACACATGGCAGGAGCGGTAGGGCTGTGATTGGTTTCATTTTCCTAAGAGGGGTTCAGCATTCAAAAGGTGGAGAAATGGTGGTACGGACCTTCCAGAAACTTCTGGTCGCACCACAAGGGAATAAAAATATTGGAACTGCAAAATAAAATAGAGCTTTCATTTTGCAAGTACATCAATTTCTTGATAATGCAATTGAATCCATTAGGGACTGTAAGATTAGCACTCTGTATCTTCTCTGTGAATGTAAGTGTGTCTGCTTTCTGCTTCAGGTGAACAGACACTTCCTTTGCCTGTATCATGTCCCTTCTGTCTTCTCTTCTCCAGACTAAACAAACCCAATTTTTTCAATCTTCCTTCATAAGTCATGCTTTCTAGACCTTTAATAATTTTTGTTGCTCTTCTATGGACTTTTTCCAGTTTGTCCAGATCTTTCCTGAGATGTGGTGCCCAGAACTGGACACAATACTCTAGTTGAGGCCTAATCAGCGTGGAGTAGAGCAGAAGAATTACTTCTTGTGTCTTGCTTACAGCACTTCTGATAATACATCCCAGAACGATGTTTGGTTTTTTTTGTAACAGTGTTCCATGTTGACTCATATTTATCTTGTGATCCATTACAATGATGACAAGGAGTCAAGTGGCACCTTAAAGACTAACAGATTTATTTGGGCATAAGTTTTCGTGGGTAAAAAACCCACTTCTTCAGATGCTTCAGATAGTACTTCCAGTTAATGCAGAAATATTTCAATAGCTTTCTGTGATCACTGTCATTATCAGGTCGCAGCCAGAACCAGGAAGTGCCATAATATGTGAAGATAGAAAAACAAGATATCCAAATTCTTCTTCGATTAAGATGCTAGTTGGTTTCTATTTGAGTTTTAGGTAAAGATTCAGGGACAAAGTTCACTCTTCAATTCTGCCAAAGTAGGTTTGCCATCAGTAAAGATTACTAAACTATTGTGTAATGCCAACAGACGCCGGTCGTTAGCAGGCGGGATTGAACCTGGAACTTCTTGAGCTTAGTGCATGAGCCTCTAACTACATGAGCTAAAAGCCAACTGCCTGTTAGCTGTAGAGCAGAGTGTCTCGTCTCCTCTCTCTCCTTCCCCCCGCCCCACCTCTAGATGGGATAGAACACCACACCCAGAAGGTCTGTAGGTTACAATTACATGTACTGTCAGCCCTGTAGGCACTGGGCTAGTGTTTGGAAAAAATTATGTAAATCAAGCAAATATATTGGATGTAGTTACAAAATAAAAATTGGAAACAGTTAAAATTAATATATGCCTTGTGTGAACATCATGGTTTTGTCAATGTATTGTAATTGTACTGCTACAATTTGCTGAAACATTTGCTAAAAGTAGCAATTGCACAGGAAAGCATAATTATGTAATGGAGTGCTGATTGTGCAGATTGCTCTGAAGCCATTGTAAATTCTACAGCGCCATGTGTGCACATTTGGCACACTACGGATGGTGTTCTTTAAAAGCTGGAAGTAACAAAGCGCTTGCAAGTCACTGTATAAAGCAGCAGTGACTGTAGGGCTGTGCGTTGAGGAGGAAGTATTGTCTTGTGGTCAAAACACATGCCAGAGATCTGGACTCTGTTCCAGGCTCGGGCACAGATGGCTGTGCAACTTTTGGCAAGTCACCTGAATGGTCCTGAGTTTTTTAAGAGTTGCTGAGCTCCCGCAGCTTCTCTTGATTTCAGCTGTCTGAAGATCAAGCTTGAGATGCAAGTGTTCAGAGCTTCCAAAAATCAGACCCTTAATTCCTCTCTATGGTTTTCTAGGGCCAGATCCTCAGCTCACCTAAATCAATGCACCTTGAGTGAAGTCAGTGGAGCTATTGCTGATTAACCTTCCTCATCTGTAAAAGAGGGATTAATAACAAACTATCTCACAGGAGTGGTAGGAACTGTTAATTGTTCTGAAAGTGCTTGGAGAGGAGTTGGAAACATCTACAGACATACTAAATATTAATTTTAGGGGAAGGGGTTAAATTCCCCATAGACCTGGGTTGCGGAAGGGACTCTCTCTGTGTGGATCCCAGCCATCCTATCTTGGTGTGTGGAATCGGCCACCTCAAGAGCGCTCACCCTTTCCCCTCATTGGTCTCATGATATGGGGAGAGGTGAGCTGGGGCAAATGTGCATTGTCCCTCCGGTACCCATTGGTAACCCTTCCTTTTCTGGGGCTCCATTGTGCACAATGGAATTCCTGGAGGGTGCTGCAGTAGTAGCTACTATTGCAGAAAGTCCTGGCAGCCAGGATACAATAGAGCCACCTGGCACATAGCCTGACTTCCTCTGTTCTTCAGAGGGGTCAGACCATCCTCCCACTATTTGCTTGCACAGTTGGAAGGAACTTTGTGAAATTATCCTTCACGTGAGACCATTCTGACCTATCATTACTCCATTATTCTAGATTACTAGTTATACGTCACTCTTATCACCTCCTTTTTTGCAGAAGACTTAAAATGCTGTTGAAATTTTGTTCCCTTTTTAGTATTTAAAATATTTTACCACACAGTTTTGGAGAACATAGACATAGGACCTCCTAATTCATCTTTTCCATAACTCTGCCAACACAGGATTTTCCCCGAGAATTGTTGTGTGGTTAAAGCACTGGAGTTTGTGTCAGGAGGTCAGGGTGGAATTAGCAGCTGTGCGTCACATTTCCTGTGGGACCTTGGGCAAGTCACTTCACTTCATCTCTCTCTCCCTCTAGGCTTCTGTTCACTGTCTTTAAAATGAGGCTGTAATACTTTCTCTTCTCCCATCCTTTGTTTTGTCTCTTTTGGATTGTAAACTCTCCAGGGCAGGGACTCTTCCTCACTGTATGTTTGCACACCACCTAGCTCTGTTGGGGCCTTAAGCACTATCATATTACAAATAAACAGTGTTCTCTAGTACTTCGTCTAGTCTAATTTTGAAATATCTCAAAGAGTGGGCCCTCAACAGCTTACATGGGGAGACAAAACTGCAATCTACTGGACTTTGTTGCTACAAAGAGTTGCATGTTAGTCTACCTACATTTTTTTTTAATGTAGTTTTTATCCTACCCACTTTTCTTTCTTAGTCTGTAACTTGGTAGTGAATTTTCTAAAGGAACCCTAACCAGTAGATTTTCACCAGAGAGTTGCACTTACAGTGGAAAGGCAGCTGCTAGCCTTAATTTCCTGCAGGAACTGCAGTTTAAAAAAGTTTATCTACAACCAAAAGGGGATAATCAACACAAACTTAGATGGTGTTAGCCTTACTTCCTTTTGCCTGCCAGCTACAGAGTGGCTCCAGAAATGGACAGGACTACTCTGGTGCCTCTCCCTTCGAGGGAGGGCACTGGTGCTCAATCAATTTAGTTCTGTCCATGCTCTGGTACCAGCTCAACACCCTGGTCCCGGCCCCAGGCTTCCGGGCCAACCTCCGGACAGCAATTCTGGAGTTCTTTTGGCCAGGAGTGCACTGGCTCTCTGCAGGGGTCCTCCACTTGCCCCTGGAGGAGGGAGGCCAGGGCCTGAAGTGCCTACACACTCAGGTCCATGTCTTCCGCCTCCAGGCCCTGCAGAGGCTCCTTTATAGTGCAGGTAGTCCAGCATGGAGAGTATTGGCGCACGCCTTCCTGCGCCACTTCCAAGGGCTCCAATAGGACCGGCAGCTCCTTTATCTCCATCTTTATCCTCCGCGAGACCTCTCCAGGCTGCCAGTCTTCTACTAGGACCTCCTCCGGACCTGGAAACTGTTCTTAGCGACCAGGTCCACGGCAGCCACTGAGAGGGTCAGATCTCTTCGCGGAGACCCTGCTACACAACTCCCAGCTCCGTGTGCAGGTGGCGGAGTCCCCCTCCGTGTGCCAGAGATTGGTCCTGGCAGAAGTCATCAGAGTCGGAGACCTCCTGGACTATGTCTGGGGAGACTGGCTGGATCCCCTGACGCTCGCTCAGAGCATGGGGCTCTCCAGGCCTCATATTCCCCGGCACGTACTTCAGGACGTGAGGGCCGCTTTACCGCCCGCTGCTCGGGCCTACCTCGACCGCGTCCTGCGAGAGGGCACATCCCGCCCACCCTCCACCCCAGGCCCTCCAGACCTTTTCATTGGGCCCCTGCCCTGTGGATCCAACCAGCCCCCCTGCCCCTTGCAGCCGGTTCGTTTCCAGACCGCACCAAGAAAACATCTATACGTGCTGGTACTTCAAACCCTTTACTTCCTCACTCTCGCGTCTCGCCCCGACACAAAGTGGCAGGACCTCCTGCCACCTCTAGAGGGTGAGGAGCCCTGGTGGGCCAACCTATATTCTACCTTAGTTCCAAGGCCCGCCGGGGATATCAGTTGGCAGCTCCTTCAAGGGGCCATGAGCACGGGAGTGTACTTGGCACGGTTTACCCCCATCCCGGACACCTGCCCCTTTTGCGGCGTTTACTTGGAGTGCGCCAGGCTGCAGCCCCTATTCCGGCTCCTCACAGATATCCTGTTACATTTCTGGCTGCACTTTTCCCCTCACCTCCTTATCTACGCACTCCCTATCTGTGGCCCCACAAAGACACAGGACCTCCTGGTCGACCTCCTCCTGGCCCTGGCTAAAATGACCATCTATAAAACAAGGGAGAGGAGGTTGGCCGACAGAGTCTCCTGTGGCTGTGGGGCCTATTTCTGATCCTCCGTCCGTTCACACATCTTGGCAGAGTTACTCTGGGCGGCGTCCACTGACTCCCTGGACACCTTCGAGGAGCAGTGGGCACTGTCCGGGGTTCTCTGCTCGGTGTCCCTGTCAAGTTCCCTTCGTTTGACCCTTTGACCGCACTCCTGTCCCTGTTGTTTCATTAGTTGTTCCCCGAAATCACTTGGTTTCCAGGTCCTGTGGATCCTCCCCTTAGGCTGAGGGGGGGTCCTTTAGCAGTGGGTGGGCTTCTGCCCGCCCTCTTCCTGGATCCCAAGAGCTACAATTTTTCTCATCAGCAACATGGTTCACAAACTCAAATATGAACCAGAGTTTATTGCCTCTAACAGTTTGAGGGGATCCATAATCCTTTGTGTACCAAGAGCATGGCTATGAAGTGCAGAGAAATTCCTTTAGGCCTTTGAATTTAAGGGCAGTTTGTTTTGTCCAGTTGCCATCCTATGCTTCTTATAGTCAGTAATAAACTTTGTGTACCGAATGCTTAGCTACGTTAAACGTGCTATGGTAGTGCCTGACTTGACAGTCAGACTTGGTATGTTGATTTGGTGATAGCTCAGGGGGAAGGCTACTACCTACTGATCCGCCAACATCTTTCTGTGGCAGATAGGTGCAACATGAAGACCTTGCACCTACAGGCATGATCCTGCAAATTTGTCCATCTGTGTGGGCCTTTACACCCCACACAGAGCTTCCTTGAAACATAATTGATTTTGGCGCTCCGTTGGGAATGTAGCAGAGGGCTGTGCCTACATGGGATGATAGTTATTAGTCCAGATGGCTTAATTCATGATTATACTTATTATAATGATGATGGGACAGATGTCAATCCCAGTTAAATTATACATATCTTCCCAGTGAAAAGGATACTGATGTTTTTATGAGTTTTTTAAATACAGGCAATGATGAAATAATTACAATAAGAAAAGATTATATTAGCTATGTGCCTTTCGATAGGGTGCATATCTTGTAGCTGGAATATGGCGTTCTCATAACATGTTTCTGTCCCTGAGGTAGATAAGTTAGAGAATCCAGAGAAGAGCAAATAATATTTCCTCAATTACTCATCCATTTAATCATGATACCAAGTAAATTTATATAATTTTACCAACCATTGACTAATGGTGGATGGGGTGCGTAGGAGGGATATAGCCATCTACAAGTATTTCAAGGAAATAAGTACTAGGAAAAAAAGGAGATTATTTAGATTGGCTTGTCATTATATAACTAAAACTAATGGAATGAACTAAGCAAATGGCATTTTGGTTAAATACCAGGGCAACCTTCACTAACAAAACAAGTAGACTGCTGTCTATTAGACTGTAGGATACCTGTTTAAGAACACTAGTGGCAGTAACACTTCTTGAATAAGTTCAGACTAGGGTGGATAGGGTTTTGGAATATATGAAATCCTTTGCAATAAGGAACATATCTGCATTGCAAGAGGAAGAGCAAGATGACCAAATGCCAGAAATTGGGGAAGCAGTGGGCAAAGGGCGGGGGGTGGGGAGATAACCTATTTAGAAACCATATTCAAACTAATGGCAATATCCCTTCTCCTGCTCCACAGTACACAGTTTACAACCCACATATTTAGCAGCATGATAGAAGATCTCAGAGAGTGAGGGAGAGAAGGGTTTGTGAATATTGTCACTTACAGAAAACACCAAACACATCATAGGGTTATTAAAGTACACACCCTCTTGCTAGATTTCCATAATTGAAAAAGCTGTTTTAATATGAATCAAATATTAAAAATACTGTTCCAGCTGTGAATGAGTTATTTAATACTCTGCCAAATCCAAAAAAGGAACACATGGCAGATTCCTTAAGCTAATGTAACTTTTTGTCCCCATGTGGAAAGACACTGCAGAGACTAGAGCTTGAGAACTGATATGGAGAACTGTAACTGTAGATTAAACTTGTTCCTTTTCAATAAATACTTTCCCTGGAGAATTTTATTCTTGTCTAATGTTTCTCTTTGCTGATATTTTGCATTGTGTGAATTAGTACTATATGTTTACATTCATAGTCCGAGTCCTCCTGGACAATGACACATTATTTGTAAGAGATAAAACTAGCATCTATTTAGCGATAGGATTGGAACAGAAGTGGGTGTTGGGGGAGGAAGAGGTGGTGGCGGCAGGCACTTATTGTTTCGAGTATGTGACTGGAATGGTAAATACACCGCTAGGATAGTTGGAAATTGGAGGTGACTTTTAATCAGTGAGTGCATTACCACAATCCTATGTATCAGTAACTCAGTATAATGAGTATATTCTCAATTAGGGGGCCTAAGGACTGATAGATAATCTTAGCTGCTTGCCTGGCTTTACTATCAAGCCCAGAAACAATTTAGATTTTTAAAAGGCAGATGGCTGACAATGATGATCTTTTATTAGTGCTGTCCATCATGGTTAATTGATTAGGTTTTAGGCAGCTGCTGCACTATGAAAGTTTACATTTTTTTTCAAAAAAGTGAGAAAAATCAATGTTATAAATCAAGTCTGCATAATAGAGGCAATCAGAAGTTGTTTGTCACCTGAGGTCACTGTATGAGCTAATTATAACATGTGCCGTTTAGCATTCAAAATGTATAACACGGTCTTTATCCTATAAACACTCTTTGCTAGGCATGTTGCTTGCTATTGTGAGCAGGTCCAATGAACTAGGAAGATGTATGAATCTCCTTTGAAACAGCAGCCCCAGTGAGCTTATGTGCCTAAAATTGGGCACATAAATACATTGTTTGAATTTCAGTGCTCCTATAGCTCCTATTGAAAAAAATTCTGTTATTGGACACATACACAGTACTAATATGGGCTCCAGTGTCACCTATGAAAGCGGACAAAGTAAGTAAGGTCATATCTTCTATTAGACCAACTTCTGTTTGGTGACGGAGACAAGCTTTTGGGCTACACAGAGCTCTTCTTCAACTCCGTAACTCGAAAGCTTGTCTCTTTCACCACAGAAGTTAGTCTAAAAGATGTTATCTCGCTCACCTTGTCTCTCTCATATCCTGTGATCAACATGGCTACAGCAACACTGCAAACAACTTCTGAGAATGACAATCCTAATCTTTTTAGGGTTGCAGTTGTCCATATTAGAATAGAGTGTTGACATTAAATATTGGCTGTCCGTTTCCCTCCCACATATCAGTTCTATGGAATGCCAACTGGGTCATCTTCTCTGTCCTATGTCCCCAATTGCATTCCATATAAATATTGAATTGATGTGGTCAAAACAACTTTTAATGTCAATTAGCCTCTTAAACATTTTCTCAGCTTTAGCAGTTTAATTTAACTGAATGTATGATCTGTTGCCTGCCAATAGCAGGCTTGGTTAATGCAAGATGACTTCATTTGCTCTCTGTGGACGATGGGCTGTGTGCTAGGTGGTGCAAGTCTAATTAGCACTTATTACACTATGTTGTCCCTAATGGTTTGGATACTTCTGTAGCCTATTATTCTTTTCCCCTGAAGAAAACCAGACACAAATACAATTGCTTTGTTAAAATAAGAATGAGAAGAGTTTTATCTCTGAAGAAATGGTGTTATCATAAAAGTGTGTGTCCCAGAGGCAACATTTTCCATTAAGAGTGGAAGATTTAACAGATGTCCATTGCAAAAGAATGGGATTTGTTCTGATAATAGCTAGACAATGAGTTCCAGACACTTTTTATAATCGACAGTCTTCTGTAGCACAAATATATCAAGGTTGACTTTTATGTGACACCTGTACAAGCTCTAATATGTCCTCTATGGCATTTCTCTAAGAATCTTGTACTTCTAATCTAGAATCTATTTTAATTCACCCCCATCTTTCTTTATAGTTCGAGAGATTTTTAGCGTACCATATCTCAGGAGATCATGATTGCTTGTTCTTCATAACTGTCCCAAACCCAGCATGCTTTCAGAAATAAATGGTAAATGTCAAAGTGCAAAATGATATTATGGTCTGTATTATTGCTGGAGAAGTGTGCTGTGCTATAGGTTTAAGTTTTGTAAATTTTTTGTAAATTGAAGTCATTTGAGAAATGGATAGGGAAAATGTGGGCTAACAAACTCTTTTAGGTTGATGGACTTTAACCTCAGCTTTCTGCTTTTATATCTCATTGCTCTATCCCTTCCTCCAAGAATGCATTCAGTTGTTTCTCACATGTATATTAGAATCATTGTCTGATGCAGTTGTTACATGAATTTTAAAAAATACTGTAAATAATGGAATTTAAATGACTATATTGAAAGGTTTCAGAGAGGTAGCCATGTTAGTCTGTTTCAGCAAAAACAACGAGGAGTCCTTGTGGCACATTAGAGACAAATACATTTATTTGGGCATAAGCTTTCATGGGCTATAACCCACTTCATCAGATGCATGGAGTGGAAAATAGTAGGTAGGTATAAATACACAGCACATGAAAAGATGCGAGTTGCCTTACTGAGTGGGGGTCAGTGCTAACAAGACCAATTCAATTAGGGTGGATGTGGTCCATTCTCAACAGTTGACAAGGCGGTGTGAGTATCAACAGAGGGAAAATTTATTTTTTGTAGTGACCCAGCCACTCCCAGTATTTATTCAGGCCTAATTTGATGATGTCAAGTTTACAAATTAATTCCAGTTCTGCAGTCTGTCGTTGAGGTCTGTTTTGAAGTTTTTTTTTATTGAAGAATTGCCACTTTTAAGTCTGTTATTGAATGTCAAGGGAGATGGAAGTGCTCTTTTACTGGTTTTTGAAAGTTACAATTCTTGATGTCTGATTTGTGTCCATTTATTTATTAGCACAGAGACTGTCCAGTTTGTCCAATGTACATGGCAGAGGGGCATTGCTGGTGTTAGGGTATAGATATTCAGGCCTGTCTGTAAAGGCCTATCCTCTAAGAATTTAGGTGTATTCTTATCACTTAGCTAGTTATAGAGGTATAAAAGAGTCAAAATCACTGTCTGCCGATGTAAGGGCCTTCTCTTCCTGTGACAGCCTGAGGCCCTGTTCTTAGGTTAAGGTCTTTGGCTAAGCAGCAGAGGCAGCCATAACCTGGGAAGCGAGCGGTCACATCCTCACATTCCAAACTGGTCACATTGAAAGAAGGTGCTAGTGGGCTGTTAGGAATACAATCCTGTCCTGATAATGCCTATCCCCTCCAGAGAAAGGGAAGTGCCTAGCAGATGTAAAAGGAAACTTAGTTTGATAGCATCCTGTCTGGCAAGAACTCACTTATCAATAGATGTAGTTGTGAAATCCTCACTTCTGTATTGTTTTGTCATTATAGTTCCCACTTTGCTATTGTTTATTTGCATGGTCTCTGTCTGGTTCTGTGATTGTTTCTGTCTTTTGTATAATTAATTTTGCTGGGTGTAAACTAATTAAGGTGGTGGGATATAATTGGTTACATACTCATGTTACAATATGTTAGGATGGGTTAATTAAATTTCAGTAAAATGATTGGTTAAGGTATAGCTAAGCAGAACTCAAGTTTTACTATATAGTCTGCAGTCAATCAGGAAGTAAGGGGGGGAATGGGAACAGAGAATGGGGTGGGGAAATTGGAATCATGTTTTGCTAAGGGGGCGGAAATGGGAATAGGGACACAGGTAAGCTGTCAGAGCTGGGAAGGGGGACACTAAGGAAGGAAACTGGAATCATGCTTGCTGGAAGTTCACCCCAATAAACATCAAATTGTTTGCACCTTTGGACTTCGGGTATTGTTGCTCTCTGTTCATGTGAGAAGGACCAGGGAAGTAAGTGGGTGAAGGAATAAGCCCCTAACAGCTGGCACATGATGGCATATATCACATTGGTAGATGTGCAGGTGAATAAGCCCCTGATGGTGTTGCTGATGTGGTTAGGTCCTATGGTGGTGTTCCTTGAATAGATATGCAGACAGAGTTGGCAACACGGTTTGTTGCATGGATTGGTTCCTGGGTTAGTGTTTCTGTTGTGTGGTGTGTGGTTGCTGGTGAGTATTTGCTTCATGTTGGGGTGCTGTCTGTAAGCAAAGACTGGCCTGTTTCCCAAGGTCTGTGAGAGTGAGGGATCGTCTTTCAGAATAGGTTGTAGATCCTTGATGATGTGCTGGAAAGGTTTTAGTCGAGGGCCGTGGGTGACGGCTAGTGGCATTCTGTTACTTTCTTTGTTGGGCCTGTCCTGTAGTAGGTGACTTCTGGGTACCCTTCTGGCTCTGTCAATCTGTTTCTTCACTTCACCAGGTGGGTATTGTAGTTTTAAGACTGCTTGATAGAGATCCTGTAGGTGTTTGTCTCTGTTTGAGGGATTGGAGCAAATGCGGTTGTATCTGAGGGCTTGGCTGTATACAATGGATTGTGTGATGTGGTCTGGATGAAAGCTGGAGGCATGTTGATAAGTATAGTGGTCACTAGGTTTCCAATATAGGGTGGTGTTTATGTGACCATCGCTTAGTTGTACTGTAGCGTCCAGGAAGTGGATCTCTTGTGTGGACTGGTTGAGACTGAGGTTGATGGTAGGATGGAAATTGTTGAAATTCAGGTGGAATTCCTCGAGGACCTCCTTCCCATGGGTCCAGATGATGAAGATGTCATCAATGTAGCACAAGTAGAATAGGGGCCTTAGGGGACGAGAGCTAAGGAAGCGTTGTTCTAAGTTGGCCATAAAAATGTTGGCATACTGTTCAGCCAGGCGAGTACCCATAGCAGTGCTGCTGACTTGAGGGCATAAATTGTCCCCAAATCTGAAATAGTTGTGGATGAGGACAGTCACAAAGCTCAGCCACCAGGTTTGCCGTGACATTATCGGGGATAGTGTTCCGGCAGCTTGTAGTCCATCTTTGTGTGGAATGTTGGTGTAGAGAGCTTCTACATCCACAGTGGCTAGCATGATGTTTTCTGGAAGATCACCAATGGATTGTAGTTTCCTGAGAAAGGTGTCTCAAAGATAGCTGGGAGTGCTGGTAGCATAGGAGAGAGTCCACATAAGCAGACAATCCTGCTGTTGGGGTGCCAATGCCTGAGATGATGGGGCGTCCCGGATTCCCAGGGTTATGGATAATGGGTAGCAGATAGAATACCTCTGGTCGGGGCTCTAGGGGTGTGTCTGTGTAGATTTGTTCCTGTGCTGCTTCAGGGAGTTTCTTGAGCAGATGATACAGTTTCTTTTGGTACCCCTCAGTGGGATCAGGGGGTAATGGCCTGTAGAATGTGGTGTCAGAGAGTTGCCTAACAGCCTCTCATTCATACTCTGACCTATTCATGATGACTCCAGGACCTGCCTTGTCAGCCTTTTTGATCATAATGTCAGAGTTGTTTCTGAGCCTGTGGATCACATTGTGTTCTGCACGGCTGAGGTTATAGGCCAAGTGATGCTGCTTTTCAGCTTGTGCACATTGGCAGAAGCACTCTATGTAGAAGTCCAGTTTGTTGTTTCGACCATCACTGGACACTCAATAACAGACTTAGAAGTGGCAATTCTTCAACAAAAAAACTTAAACAGACTTCAGCGAGAAACTGCAGAACTGGAATTAATTTGCAAATTTGACACCATCAAATTAGGCCTGAATAAAGACTGGGAGTGGATGGGTCATTACAAAAAGCTATTTTCCCTCTGATATTCACCCCTTCTTTTTAACTATTGCAAACGGGCCACATCCACCCTAGTTGAATTGGCCTCATTAGCACTGACTCCCAAGACACATTTGGTAAGGGAACTTCCATCTTTTCATGTGCTTTGTATTCATACCTGCTACTGTATTTTCCATTCTATGCATCTGATGAAGTGCGTGGTAGCCCACGAAAGCTTATGCCCAGATAAATTTGTTAATTTCTAAGGTGCTACAAGGGCTCCTTGTTGTTTTTATATTGAAAGGTGCCAAATTGTTGATTTCAAAGACGAAATTCCTCCTCCTTTTTTTTTTAACCCACAATCTTTCCCATGCAACCCAGCCAATGTGTGATGGTGTTTCTGGGAATGAAAGGATAATTCATGCTTTCCATGCCTATAAAGTCACTAAAATCTCTATTGAGATTACAAATTGGTACCACTTAAGGCACCAGTTTTAGTAGTTGAAAGACTCAAGCCCAACTGATAAACTGAAACCATCATGGTCACAAACAGAATTGATCTAGTAATGATTGTGGCTATTAGTTGTAGGGACATTGTAGACAGGTCTGTCAGCACTGTCTAAATTAAGGTTGCCTGACACTTCCCATTACAAGACCCCTTTTTCAGTTTCTTGTAACTTTTTTGCCAAAGTTTAACTCTTTTGAACTAAAATTTTCCATGCTGAGTGTTTGGCTCAGGATGAAGTTCTTAAACTAGATATAGATATATAGATTCAGCTGAAATGGTTCTGCCATTTTTTAGAATGAAACTTGGGAAGAAACACATTATGGAGAAAACAATCAACATTGATCCCCCTTTTCTTTGAGAAGCTCTAGTGCCCTTGTGCTTCCTAGCAAAGACTTGAATTTTGGCAGCAGGTCTCTTTGTGGCAGGGATGTGCCTTTTGCTGCCCCATGAAAGTCCCAAATTTGGGTATGTTATAAGCCTTGGGAAAAAATCTCAGTTCACACGAGCTCACTAGAGACTTCTGAGAGATTTGCAGGCTAAATTCCCTGAAGATTCTGTCTACATTAAAAATGTTCAGCCTGGGGCTGCAGGTGATTAAGCAAGATTTCCCTTGCAGTTGCTGTTCCTGGTTGTTTGGGGCCATGTCCACCCTGGGCTCAGGCCCTGGAACTGACGGCAGGAATCGTCTCTCTCCTGTGATTTCAGCACCAGCCCAGGCCCTCTGCTGGGCCCAGGCATTATAGAGGAAGATGGCACCTAAATGAAATGCAGAAAGGATAAAAGCTAGGCCTGAGGCAGAGGTGGGGGACAGAGGAAGAGATTGGGACAAGGAGCCCCGAGAGTAAGATAGGGATAGGCGGCTGACAGGGGATGGGAGAAGGCAAGGGGGACTGGGAGCTGGGGAGTAATGAGTGTGGAGAAAGGGACTGAGACTGGACAAGAAAACTGGAGGGATGGGGATGACTGATATCAAGTGGGGGAAGAACCGGGACTTGCTTGTATTGACCATAGATTCCAGATAGCAACCCCTCAGTTGCCAGCAAAAATTGCTATTATCTGGCAGTTCCTAATAAGCAGAAGACAGGTAGTTGTAGTGTGTGTAAAAAATATGGAGGACCTATATAAAATGTCCTTGTGCATGAGTGTATGATCTTCAGTCCCAAATGAATGAGAAGGTTGCCCTGTTAACCTGCTTCCTCACTTGGTCAGTTGGCCATGGTGCAGGAACACCCCCCACCCACCCACACACACAAGCCCTGCACTGCAGCAACCCTAACCTCTCCAACAAGGTTGAGGGAAACTGCTGCTTCACATCTATCCAATTCCACTTTGCCCCACCCCCAAGCAATGTCCTTGTCCTTGACCAGATACTGGCACTCAGGATTGGTGAGGAGGATAACTGGGGCAGGGAGCTTCTTCCGCAGCTCATGGATCCAAGACATCAGCTAGTCCCACTACACACCTGGCCAAATGAACCACAGAAACTACACTCTGGCTGAGAAGCCCATCTGCACTCTATGTGGACATATTGCTTCGCCTTCGTATGCATGTTGTTGTGGCCCATGATCCATATGGTGAGGAGAACCTGCTGTAGTTAAAGCCTGGCACCTGAAGCGAGTAGGCATGGAGGAAAAAAAGAGAAGGGAGAGTGAAGTCAGGGTCAGTTGTGCTAGCGTTCAGGTTCCTTGGTCAATTGATGAAAGCGGGCAGATCTTCACCTGATTAATCTCAAGTTCCAGTCACAAGCATGTAAGCAAAACTTGCTATATGCTATTGTCCAAACTGGCAGAAAGTAGCAGATGTAAAATCCATCCAAAAGAATGGAAAAAGCAGATAATGTCTCCATGCTGCCTTGTGCATTTGACTTCCCGCTCACTGAATTGTGTGATATACAACTGGTTTACACAAAATTGGTTTACACCAGTGGCCATGTCTGCAGTGGCTGTGAAATGATTGTAAATTACCTTCTTGATTCAGCTTGGATAAACAGTTGACTTTTTTCTCCTTTGCCCCTTTTAAAAGACATTCAACTTTACATTTTCCTTAGTGCCAACTGGTGTGTTAACTGTCTCAAGCATATCAATTAGCACCAATACCTTAAATTCAAGTAAATGAATTGCCATATAACAAAAGGAGAAAAACCCATTCTGAAGGAGGAAGCTAGCTAAATGTTACATGGAAAATTGGTGTGGGAGCACACAATCCTGATTAGAATTAGCAATGTCAAAATATGATATCCAACATCAAGTACCTTAATGGAGATAGAAGTGAAATATTAATAACTATATTGTAGGAATTTCTAGATTGTCCTAGAGATGTACTCATACATGGAGCAACAATCAATTTTTAGTTGTGGGTTGAATCATAGGACTGAAATGCTGCCTTTCATTTTAGAGGTTTGGTGTAGGATTTTGATCTGTCATTTTTTTTATTGAGGAGGGTTTTTCCTCTTGCCTATCTGGCTAGGTAGCAAGCTCATTGTAGATTGACATCTCAATCAAATGTTATCCATGCTGATAAACCAAACAGTCTACTACATTTTAAAACAAAAAGTTTGTGTTGCTTTATCTAGCAGACTATGGTGAACTTGAGCGAGAATGTCTTCAGAATGCTAAATGCTGTTTCATTAAAACCTGATTTATTAGGATTTAGTGTACATGGACAAATGCATGGGATGCCTGGAATATGGCACCAATCAGTAACAAACATCTGTGACTCTTTAAAGCTGTTTCAGAATAAACAAAAACATTCTAGACAGTATAAATTAGGTTTAGAAACAGAGAGAGTAATGGGTTTTCAGATTGGCAGCTAAACTGTTTTTTTTTTCATTTTTTAATTTTTATTATAGCTGACTATGTTCTGTTATACAGTGTGACAAGATGGTATTTTAATAGACTGAATATAACAGATGGCCATTGGTTTCAAATAATGGAAGAACAATTGTTTAGTGTCAGTTCCTCAAAACATGTCCCTTTTTTCTTGTCTGAAAAACACTTTCAGACAACATTTAAGTTAAATATTTAATTTTTTAAAGCTGTTAGGAAGCAGTTGGAACTAATAACCCCAGTCAAGTCTGTTTAGATGAGAATTGCTGAATCAGAGGTTCAAACTAGGAATTAGTAGGATCTGTTCTTAGTTCGTCATTAAAATATCTTTTGTCTATTGGATGTCATCCAAATAAATGGTTTTGTGTATTGGTATATGGCCAATCAGCCACTGAACAATCTCTTTACAAATTGAGGCTTTGCCTTTTCAATTTCAGTTATTAGGATATCTTTGCTTGGAAATAACTGCACTAAGAAGAATCAGCACAAAAGAGTGAGATGATTGAGTGATTTCAAAAACGCTCCATGGAAATTGTTTACTTGATACTTATTGAAGTATTTTATAGAAAAAAACACCTGAGCGCATAATTAGGGCTGGATCATGCCCATAGCTGCAGTTTTGAAGTTCAAATTCCAGGAATTCTATGATGGGTTTTTTTGCTGAATTATGTGTAGCACACTTACAGCAAGGTTCTTTTCTGGATGTTTGCCCTTTTATCATTTGCAAGTTAGATTACTGTCCTCCTTGTGATCCTGGAGCTCTTTAGCCTGTTTATTTTCAGCTTCCTGTTGCTGCTACATCTCAGAAAGCTGTTACGTCTGTACTCACTAAGACAAACTCTGCCCTAGGATACTAACATTGACTTCAGTGGGAACTGAATGAGCACTGCTGAGGAGACCATTTGGCTTACTGTGATTGACAGGAGCAAATTCTTCTAGGGTACACTAGTGCTGCTTCAAGTCGGTAGAGAGCAGAAAATAAATAGAACTGAGCAACAGGAAGAAGGTACCTAGTATTGGTGTAAACTCCATTCTGGGGCAGACTGGCCTTTCCTGAGTCCCGGGGAATGATGCAGTGATGATTCACGGTATTGACAATCGGGCTCACTCTGCCTACAGCTAATAGATATATTAGAAAGGCAAAAGTTGACCTTCATGTTCTCATAAGCAGTGTTGGCGCTTACCAAATAATAAGCAGGAAGGAAGAGCAGGAATGTTATGTGCTGCAAGTATTTGTAGATTTTAATAATGCAAAACTGTACTTTAAAAAAGCCTAAAATAACTAGGGGATAGTGTCCCTGGCTTTGCATGGGTGTGTGTGTGTGTGTGTTGATTGGTTAGGGTACAAGGAGACACTCTGTATCTCCCTTTTACACTGTCTTTGGCCTTTGCATAGCTTTTGGACTCAGAGATGTGAAGGAACATATTTCTCCCCAAAGGGAGTGGGAGAAAGCAGGGCTGTGGTTCCAACTCCATGCAGAGAGGATCAGATGGAGCAGCAGCATGATCCCTCATATATTGTAGTCTGCATGCCCTTGTTTGCACTGTTTGCACCTCAAGGAGGCATGATCCCCCAGTGATGGTGCAGCCTGGAACTACCCCAAACACAGGCTGTCCTTGTAGCACAATGAAGACTGTAACTATCTATCTGGAAAGGAAAATATTTGCTCATATTGAACTTGCAACTATGCAAATTTACACCAGCAGAGAATTAGGTCCACTGCATTGAGCGTAATATAGGGGACAGATATATTTATTATAACTTTAGATCCCAATCCTGCAAAGTCAATACCACTGGCTTTGATTTAGCAATGCCAGGATTGTGTATACATTTAAGCATGTGCATAAGTCTTCGCAGAATTGGATCCTTCAAATACAATAACCTCTAATTTTGTACAATATTTTTCAAACAGAGTCCCCAAACAGTGTTAGTACAAAAACAGGCATTGTATCAACTACATAAGCAGTGTATGAACAGTAAATTGAGTAGACTTGGCACAATTTGATTTTATTTGATCATTTTCATGATAACATCACTGTTTGTTTCTAAGAATTTTTTTCCAGTATTTATCAGCTTAAAATTTGACAGTTGCAAGAAATTATGGGGGAAACAATTACTGAATGACAGACTCTGAAGTTCAAAAGGTCAAAAAGCTTAACCTTTAACTGATAAAACACAAATTACCAACATCACAAATCAAAATATATAAAGTAAATATCCTTAAATCAAAATCTAGTAAGTTCTCGAGCAGCATTTTTCTGTAAATCCAGTTTTTTGTAAATTTCAATTATTATTGATGGAAATATTTTGTCAGTTTGTGTGTGCAGTGAAATTGACATTTACTGCTACATACTGATAATCTAATCCTTTAAAGACTAATTTAGAGTCAAAATTCTAATACAAGAGATTGTAGGAAATTAGGAGAACTAGGAAAGAGACAAATACTATTTTGCAGCGGGAAGGCCAATTTTTACATAACTTCAAAGCTGCCTAGTAAACCCCTTTAAATCACTCTGCCTAACTTTATTTTTTCCCTCATTAACACTTTGTAATACTCTAACTAGTGCCTAACTGGTGTTTTTCACAAACTTTGGCAAAGATGTTAAAATTTGCGAAGTTAGAATAAGTCTTTTCCACATCATTAAATTTTAACATTTCACATTTTCAAGTATTTGGCTACTAACACAGCATTACTTTTAATGAGAAAACTCAAAGCTGATTTCTTGCCAGCTGTCACAGTTAAATAGCTTGACATTAAAAGCTATCAGAGGAAGAGGAAAGCTGTAAAGTGACAGTAACGGCTAAATAAAATACGTTTGTTAGAAAATATATAGATATTACATGTTTATGGTTTCAAAGCCAATATATTAGATCTGAGGGTTTTTTCTTTTTAGTGTTAAATATTTCAAAATACTTGACATAATCATAATAAAGAGATTATATTTCTATATTTGTAATTTTTTTAACTCCTATTCCTGGTTTTCTTTCCTCTTGCTGCAAACCTCCTAACTATATTGTGCTTTAGTTACCAACTTCTTGGTTTTTTAGGAAGGGTAGAAATGAAAAATAAGGGAATTTCAAGATGAGCATGCCATGCTGTTTTATTATCAGTGTAACTCTCAATGCTAAAAATGCTATTTCTAAAGAACTCTGACAGTTTAATAAAACACCTAACCAAGCACATTTTAAAAAGAATCAAAAAGAACATTTTCCCCCCTTTCTCTGTTGAGGTATTGGGGAAAAAAAACCCGCTACCCTGCCTTTCTCCCTAATTTTCTAGTGAGATCAGGTTGCAGGCATGCATAGGGATCAGGGTCTAATCTTCCAGCCAGGTGTCCTAGGAGTTGTCTCCATTACACACCTAACCTTGTAGTGTGAGAATCTCAATGTTGCTTCCAAATCTTCTTGTTTTATTAATAGAAAAAACACTGCTGGCTCTGACTCAGCGGTGTAATTAAGCATCTGCTTAAATCCCATTAAAATCCATGTGACTTAAGCATGTACTTAAGTGCTCTGCTGAATCAAAGCCTTATTGTTGAACACTAGCAATACTGAATGAGATCTTTTATGTGACACGTTTAAGATTGCATAAGGAATACTTACTTTTTGTTGCATGTTATCTTAATATCTGGTGTAATCTGTCATTTATTTTATCAAAGAAAAAATGTTATTACTGCAAAGCAGATAAGCACCCTAAGGCATCACATTGTTATATCTGACATATACATTTAGCTACAATTCATTGTTCAACACGAATAAAAAGACAAAGTTCTAACAGGTTTCACTGTTTCTGGACAGTCTGATGTTACAATGTAGCTTTTTTTTTCTGTGTAATTTAGCTTGGAGCATGGTTTGCCCTCTATTAGGACTTCTATAGCAATCTTCATTTATCTTGGGCTTTAAGTTGCTGTTCTATGCCGCACAATATTTCAATTCTGTGCTTTTAGTTATAGCTGATGATGAACATCCTTTGTTCATCCTTAGGTGAAAATGTACTTTGTTCTGAAGTTGAAATCTGACTAAAGGCTTTGTAGTCCCTCTCTCCTCCCCATACACTTTTTTTAATAGCGTATCCAGGCTTATGTAGAACTATAACTCATTCTCATTGCTGTAGCAGTGTTTCCCTTTATTTGTTATAAATCTAAAGAGTGGTGAACGAGCACTGCCAGCCTACCCTCTTCAGGCCCCTTTTGTCCCTGTCTGCCCAATGAGAAACACTTGCCACCCACAACAACTTTTAATCAGCTGTGCTTAAGGCATTTAATTACTAGTGCAATGCTTCCGATGGAGGAAGTCTGGACAGGGCTCCCTTTTGGAGCCACAAGCGTAAAAAAACATTCTCTATCCTGTCAGCATGGATTTACAATTGAAAGGAAACATCATATTAGACTGTAAGTTCTTTGGGATGGGGAATGTGTTTGTACAATGGCCAGCACAATGAATTCTGACTGTTACCTTTTGGGTGGGTCACATTATTAAAAATAACCAGCATAATAAATTCTGAAACATGCACCAGTGTTTTGTTGTCTGTCAGCTGATCCAGACTGTTCTAACTGCATTGATGGGGGAATTTTCTTCTCCTCTCCCTCGCTGCCACCGTTTGTCAGACCAAAGCCGTACTGTTCAACTTGAAATGGTCTATCTTGAAGCGTAGGTCTTTCATTGACCACTAATTCCTACTTCAAATGAAGGTCTGCAGGTAAGTAAACTAGGAGCATGGCACTCTGATCTGTTTCAGGAAATTTTGAAGATCTCTCACTATCTGCATGCTAACATGATGCTTCAGTGGAGGAAAGAACAAAATTTTTAGTGAAGTACTAAAAGTAATGCAGGTGGGCAGTGACTTTCTCATTCAGGAAGCTATTGCTAATGACCAGAAAAAGAAACTGTCAACCCCTATGCTTTGTCTTTTTACTTTTAATTTTAAAGATATAACAGGATTAAACGTAATTATGATCTAGATTAGTGGTTCTCAGCCAGGGGTCTGGGGTCCCCTGGGGATCCGCAAGCAGACTTCAGGGGGTCCGCTAAGCAGGGCCAGTGTTAAACTCACTGGGGCCTGGGGCAGAAAGCCAAAGCCCCACCACATGGGTCTGAAGCTCAAGATCCTGAACCCCATCATTTTAGGTTGAATCCAAAGCCTGAGCAATGTAGCTTTGTGGGGGCCCCCCTGTGGTGTGGGGCCCCAAGCGACTGCCCTGTTTGCTACCTTCTAACACTGGCCCTGGCTTTTATAGGCAGAAAAATAGTTGTTGCGGCACAGGCGGGCTGTGGAGTTTTTACAGCATGTTGAGGGGGCCTCAGAAAGAAAAAGTTTGAGAACCCCCTGAGCTAGATGGAGCTTTTAGGCACAGCACTGAGAATCTGGCAGCACCTCATCAGTAGTTCCCAGTTTCCACTGGAGTGCTATGCTATGTCACTGAATTAGGACAACTCTGCAGGCTGGCACGTAAAGGAATGGAACCCTGGCTGCACCTCTGCACTCTCCCTCCCCACTTACATTCCCTCCCATATGGATCAGGAGCATATCCCATTCTTTTCTCCTTTGCCCAAGCCTGAGTTCTCGGTGAGTTCTGAACCTTCACATAGGAGGGAAGGTGAGAATTACTCTCCCTTCCTAGAGCTGGGCAGGAAATGATTTTTCATCATGGGAACATTTTCAGGATTTCAAACTATTGTTGTTCTGCATCAGTATAAAACCAAGAACTTTTGGGAAAAAAAAATTGAGTAATCAGAGAGGGAGAGAGACCCACTACAGAGTAGCCACGAGGCTTGTGATTAGGGGACGTACCTGGGATGCGAGACACCTAGATTCAGTCTCCAGCCACCTTTACCCCTTACAACTCTGTGTAGCTGCTTCAGACCAGGGCACTACCTAACCCATCAATAACCCAAACTTTTGTTTGGGTTTCTTATGGTCTCATGCAGTCTTACCTCACCTAGATGTCAATTCTGTGTTTTGGAAATTTACTGCCACAAAATTATTTAAAGCATCTTTCTCAATCCTTTTCTGTTTTTTCAAGCACCTTTATTCTGTCACATCTGTAGCAAAAAAGTCTCTTTTCCCACTAATTTCAGAAAAGCTAGAATTGCAACTGGAACTCTTCAGTGGCTATCTAGGAGTTATTTTCTTAGCAGGAATGTTTTCACAGACCATTACTGAGTAGCTGTTGAATTATAGTCCAGGAGGAGGAGGTCTACAAAGAAAAACTTGGAGGTTGAAATGCTGAACAGTCACACTAGAATAAATTTCACTGACATCAGTGGAATTATTCTGTATTTAATCCAGTGTAACTGAAAACAGAATTAAGCCCCTTGCATTCTGAAAGTTTCATGTTCATAGTCTCAGTTTGAGAAATAAAAATTTGCCCAGCAAAATATTGGACAGTAGGGAATTCCCAGCTACAAATGATGAAGCAAATGTTCTGTGTGAAAAATGAGTGTCTTAAATAATTCTTCTCCAATTGGAGATAGAGCACTTCTTTATGCTCCATTTGTGCTTTGATATTTTTATATGCCTCTACACCACTAGACTGCAGTATTTCTTTGAAATCTTCTGATTATGTTTCTTATTGATCAGTGTGCTCAAGACAGGTCTAGGTACAATGAATGATCTATGAACCCTGGGGAGATCTCTAGTGTGCTAATTCAAAGCTCTTGGATAGTTCAAGAACAATAGCTAACGCTTGGGTAGATTTAGAATGTTTGCGATAGAATTAGTGAACTTGACAGTTCAAATATAAGGTTTTGAAAGCCTAATGTCAGTTTAGTTTTTTGTTAGTTTTTTCTTCAATATGCCACCAGAAGGCTGTGATATTACAGCTGCAATCTGTATGTCAAATTCCCAAATAAAAAACTTTTAGTTATCTATTAGTATAGACAAAGCCCTAGAGCAGAGCTGTTTTCCAAGTTTGTAAATAATTGGAATAAAGGCTAAGAACTCCATTGGCTGGTCTACTGGTATTGATCTTAATGTAGTGAAATATAATCTATCTATTGCAAGGTATTGTGGTATTTTTTTTCCTTGCAACTTTTTTCCTTGTTGTTCTTAATTTTTTGCTTATAAGAACTAAATAGTATGGAATCTGAGTCTGAGAGGGAAATTCTGGAGCTTCAGTTGTTCCAGAGGCCAAAAAAACAAAACAAAACAAAACACTGAGAAGGAGGGGGGAAAAAGTCTGTGACTATAATATGGTAGGATATGCTAAAATGAAGAAGGGACAAATTCTTTATTGGTATCAATAGGGGCAGATAGGAACTATCACCCATCCTGCCAGCATTGGTGTTGGCCTGTCTGTGTGTAGGTGAAGTGACCTACTAACATTCTTCTGAGCAGCTGGGTCTGTTTCCTAGCAGCCCCTGGGGGGAAGGTGTAGGAAGATTAGGTGGTTTAGGAGTGCTGTAGGAATAAATACAAATGTTTGCTGTGGCTCTATGCAGGTTTGGGGTTTGTGGAGTCTTTTTGTGTACTAGTGCCTGTCAGGGTGTTCTTTTTGGCTTCCTTCTGCTAAGGAGCCAATCAAATGGTGTGTTATAGCTTTAAGTCCAATATGAGCTAGTCCCAGATGTCTCAGTGATTTCCAAAATAAGCTCATGTCTAGGGCTACCTCACCCCATCACAAAAATTAACTCTTTTTTTGTGCATTGTAAAATTTTGTTGTAATTTAGTTGGTATATTATTTTTAGCATTTTAAGTGATTGATGAGAGCATCTGTCAACATTTTTCAGAAATATTGTAGTCAAAAATAAAATGTCTGACGGGTTGCCCCCCTTTAAGATGCCACCTGATGTGCTGAGATACCACTGAGCCCGCCTGTTCTGCCAGCATGGGCCCCCTTTTTACCTGTCTTGCTGAACCTCCTCCAGCATACACACAGGTAGGGCCACACCCAACTGCAGAATGACACAGACACTGAGATCAGCTCTGGGAAGACTCAGCTTAAGGGACTTGTCCCAGCACTCAGGTGCCCACCTCCCTTGGAGTGCAGATGAAAGGTGTATTATGAAATCTGTCTCCTCCCTCAATGTGGAGGAAGGTATGCACAAACTGGGTTATATTATACACAAGAAATAAGTTTATTAACTATAAAAGATAAATTTTAAGTCGTTAAAGAGATAGCAAACAGAACAATGCAGATTACTAAGCAAATAAAACAAAACATGCAAAATAAGCTTGTTTCACTAAAGAAATTGGTTACAAATAGTAATTTTCCACCCTAGATATTGTTACAGGCAGATTACAGAAAGTCTTGAAAGGCAGCTGCACTGGCCTGCAGCTTGAGACCTCAGGTATTATTACTCACAAGCTAGACGCCCTTCCAGCTTGGGCTCAACTCTTCTCCCCCAGTTCAGTTCTTGCTTCCGGGTGTTTTGGGTGAGGAGACAGAAGAGAACCACAATGATATCACTCCCCTGCCTTATCTAGCTCATGTGTATGGTGGGAACCCTTTGTCTCAGAGTGGGAGAACACGGGCATTCCAAGGGGTGGGTCCAGTGCCAGGTGACTCAGATCCATGTCTCTGAGTCACCTGGCACTGGACCCATCCCTTGGAATGCCCGTGTTCTCCCACTCTGAGACAAAGGGTTCCCACCATACACATGAGCTAGATAAGGCAGGGGAGTGACATCATTGTGGTTCTCTTCTGTCTCCCCACCCAAAACACCTGGAAGCAAGAACTGAACTGGGGGAGAAGAGGGCTGTGGCAGCCATTACTTGCAGGCTCTCTGGAGTGTCCACAGGAAAATTAAGCTCTTTCACAGTTCATTGTCTTTGCTAATGGGCCATCAGCCCTGTCTGGCTTTTTCAGTTGTTGTATCTGAAAGGCTAGTTGGGGGTGACACTGAAAGTAAGACATTTGAAATACAGATACATAGTCAATATTCCTAACTTCAGATACAGAAATGATACAGACATACAACTTGGATAATCACATTCAGTAAATCATAACCTTTCCAATGATATCTTACATGAGCCATCTTGCATAAAGTAGATCTGTTATGCCATATTCATATCAGAAGCATATTTCCATAAAGCATATGGAATGTAATATCACAGTATGCATGTATCATTCTGGTTTCTGAAGTTAGGAATATTGACTTGCCAGAAACTGACAGGAGTAGAGGAGCTTCGTTTCTGCCCTAAATGCCAGAGGAATGATGGGAACATGATGATGATCTAGTACAAATGTGTTTACACCTGAGGTATGCCCACTGGGTAGAATGCAATCAGTCTAGATGGCTGGCTGGGAAGGGCCATTAGAGAAAACAATAGGCCTTAGAAGCAGTTTATCTCCCACTGGGGAGCCTTTCTGAGAACACTGTAAACAGCTTCTGAGTCATAGCTACTATGACATGACAGGGGCATTTGACCAGATCACCTGGTACTGGACTCCATCTTGGAATACCAATGTTTTTTCCACTGAAAGGCATGGGAACCAAGCTTGGAGACAAAGGGTTCCAGTCATATGAAAAAGCTATTTAAGTCAGGGGACTGACATCATCGTGGTTCTTCACTGACTTCCCTGCCCACAGAGACTCCTGGAAACAACTGAGGAACAGAGAGACTGAACTGATGGGAAGGGCTGGACCCAAGCTAGAGGGCTTTCTAGCCTTTGAAGGGAATACTTGGGGTTTTAAACTGCAAGCAAGTGCAGCTTGCCCTTTAAGAGCCTGCAGCTGGCATAAATCATCACTTAGGGTGAGAATTGAATCTCTTTAGTATATTAAGCTTAAACTGCATTTTGTTAATTTGCTAGGTAATCTGCTTTGATCTGTTTGCTATCCCTTATAATCACTTAAAATCTATCTTTTGTAGCTAATAAATTTGTTTTTTCTTGATCACAAACCAGTGTGTGGAAGTTATAACTTGGGGCAAAAAGCTGTTATATTTTCCCTTTGCGCATGAGAGAGGGGGTGAATTTCATTAGCTCATGCGGTACAGATTTCTGTAGAGTTTGGGGTTTACACTCCAGGGGCGGGGGGCATGCCTTTGGAACTGGAAGATGCCTTAGCCAAAGCCTTCCCATGCAGAGCTGATCTCAGCATCTGTGTGTAGCTGCAGCTGGGTGTGTCCCTACCTGTATGTGTGTTTGGAGGGGGTTTGAGGGCCTGTCAGAGCAGTACAGTGTAAAGAGAGGCCAGGCTGGTGGGTCAGGCAAGCTCAGTGGTACTCCAGTTCCAGGTGGCACCCTGGGGAGAACCCATCACACCCAGTTTCTTTAGATGTTTTTGTTTTGATTTCTAGGTGTTCTAGGTCAAACCCTAGATTCCCTTAAAGTTGCAGCCCCAAAATGTCTCCTTCCCCCTATTCTGAGTAGACTCTAATTTACCACTGTATGCCATCGTGTAGCATGTTGAAATCAGTTTGACTAGTGGTTTATCATGTCCCTAAGTCAGTCTACTACCTCTTTGCTTCCTCAGAGAGAATATCTGAGTTGCTTAAAAGGATGGATAAAAGCAGAACTCCATTTTGGAGTGTTGGCGCTCTCAAACCCCTCGACTGTGACACCTCCAATACTGGTACAGCTTTTTTTTTTATCCTAAGAGATATGTTTCCGTTCACTTCCAAATTCAGGCTATGTCTACGCTTGCACTTATGTCGGTAAAATTTATGTAACTCAGGTGTGGTTTTTTCACACCCCTAATACACTCCCGAGCTACATTAATTTTGTCGGCATAAGCGCTCATGTGCACAGTGATATGTTAGGAGGAGACACTTTCCTGCCAAGATAGCTACTGCCACTCGGTTAGGTGGCTTTATTGTGTTGATGGGCAAGCTCTATCCTGTCGACATAGAGCAGCTTTATGAACGATTGTACAGCAGTACAGCTGTAAACTTGCTAGTGTAGACGTGGCCTCAATGATCATCCTTAGTTACCACACCATAGTACTTGTGATATTGCAGTGCTTCACTTTACTATAATGCACAGCAACTACGATAAGTGAGATACAATGGAATGGGTATCAATCTGTAAATGTTTATACTTCAAAAACATTCAGCATCGACCTATTTAGCAGAGCTAAATACACAAGGCCTACGACCAGTGGTGCAGGTATGTATATATGCTAGGTGACCACCATCTTTTAGGGATTTTTATAATCTTAGTCTATTGAATCTCTCACTTCAGCTAACTAATCTCCCAGACCACGATTGAATGAGATAGGAAATTTATGAAGAGCAGAAAGAGTTTCCACTGAACTACATGCTCCTGGATCAAGTAAAACATTGTACAAGGCACACCCTCCCCTTCTAACCTAATGCTTGCAGTTGGATGAAGTGTCCTTGGTCAAACATTGTGCAAACTGTAGAATGATGTATATCTAGCTGTTGAAGTGATGCATCCTCTGAAGCTTTGTAGTGCATGGGATGGAGGAAGACAAGATGCTTAACAAGGAAGAATTATTTACTAATAAATAAAGTTGTCAAGGTCTCTTTTTTTATCCTCCCCTTCCACCTTCCTCCCTTTTGTGGTTAAGTTGATTTGTTGTTTAATTAGTTAGCTAGGAAGTTTCATGATGAAAGAGGAAGTAAGTGGGCTGAAATATATAACTGTCTTGATACAGTGCTTCTGCATCCTTGCTTGCTGGTTGGTGGAGTTTCTATGTCCTGTGTGGAAGAATGGGTGAGGATACTATCTTATCATTAGGTAACTTTTTTGTAAAGTAAATTTTTAAACTATATTTCCCTCACTTTACTAGGCCTTTTATTGTCCCTATAACTGACTGTATTACATTTTCTGAACCCTTCTGAGTTCTCCTCATAGTACTCAAACATGCCCTATGTATTTCTAGGAAATATAAGTAATATTTTATGAAGCTATTTATTTAATTTCACTTTGGAGAACCATGGCTAATGCAGAGAGCACACTATAGCTGTAAAGCAGCATTGCTGGAAATATATACTTTTTTTTTCATTTTACAAATTCATGACTGCCAAGTCATCAGCAAAATTGTCATGACTCAGAACAGATAAATCTTGTTCATTATTATCTGTGTAGGTCCCTCAGGTCTCTACATGACATACTAGATTTTTATTTCATTGAAATCTTCTTTACTGTGTTCACTTGTTTTTCAATTTCTGCTGTTGTTATTCCCCTTTCTCCCCCTTCCCATGGAAATCTGGCCTTTCCCAATTTAAATGCAAAGGAGTATAACTTCTGTATTTCTAACACTTCAGAAACTACCCAAGTAATCCGTCTCTATTTCAGAATCTAGTGTATTATTCTTAGTGCCATATTGAATCACTGATATACTGACCATTTTCCTGACAGAATGTTTGTATCTTGTGAAGTTTTGGTTTTGACACTTTCCTCACCAACACTTCTCCTCACCCCTTCCCTCTTAGTACTACCTTTGGGTTCACACCCGGCCCTCCTTTGCCTTTTCCATATCTCACAATTCCATTCCATATCTCACAATTCATATAATCTTCTAATCTTAGTTCTGATCCTGCAATGTGGAATTATTTAAAATGCTACAGTTTCATCAGGATATCATACTTCAGTTCTAACTATTAAACATATAAGTTTAACCCTCCCACCCCCCAAACAAAATCCTCTGAGATTTAAATCCTTAAATATCTTTTTAAAAGATCATGTATCCATTTCAAAAGCTACCAGAAAAAGAAAGATTCAATAAGGTCACCTGGGCAGGTGAAGTCTAATTTCACATGCTGCAGGCCCACTAGTTCAGTAGAGTATTTAGCAAAAAGAAATCCACACACTTTCCCAAAAACCAAATGCATGCCCAACAACAAAAAACCCACGACCACAACAAAGGCTTTTATAGTAATTTGTTGAAACTAACATAAAATCTAGAAACATCAATGTTTTCATGGAATACATACTTATTTGTACTAATCCTGCTTTCCACAAAACGCAAGGTTTGGGAAATAGCTCTGTGGAGCCAATGTACCAAAGATGGAGAAAGGGAAAATATGTAATACAAAAATCCTTTTTCTATGTTTTGTAACCGAGTAAACCGCTCCCCTATCAACAGACTAGCTGCTCTGGTTTTATCAGCAAGATTCCTACAAAAATGACTCGCAAGAATGCATTTATTTCTAAGATGTATGACAGGAGTTACGGTGCATAAAATAATTTTCACTTTTGTATCTTTATCTGCTTGTAGGTACATTTCCAGATCCTCAGCTGGTATAAATTAGCATAGCTTCATTGCCTTTAATAGAGCCAAGTAGATTTTAAACCAGCTGTGGTTCTTGCCCATAAATATTATGCATTATAGAAAGAGAGTAGAAACATATGGTGGCTAGTGGATCTTTGGTGAAGTTAATATCAGTATTGACCTGAGAAGTGCATTTTGATTAAAAGATGTCATTAGTCTTAACTATCTTGATATTGACCCAAACATGAAGTCAGTGGATATTTCTTGCTGCTTTGTATCCATGCATTGCCTTGCTGGCTGGAAATCACACACTTGATGGCAGCTGGAGAATGATGGCATTGAACATGAGAAATGTTTGGCACTCAGAGTTGAATCAGTGAAGCTAATTTAACTACCAATTTTTCTAAAATTACTGTCGTGTTTTTCATATTTGGTGGGCTAGCATATTCTTGATGCATGAACAGTGTGTCTTAGATATTTTAAGACAAATGTGCTTTTTAGGTCACTGATGTTGACAAAAAACTCCTAAAATTTTATACTGCGGTATTGTGTATCCCAGCACTTGTTAGAGGTGGAAAGATATAGTTAAACGAAAATTGGCTGTAGGCTAACAGATAACTTAAGTAAGTGCCTCCCTTGGCATCCTCTGTATACTGCATTGGAAGGTTGGGTAGTTTGAGCTTCTAATCTGACTTGGCCATGGAGACTTTCTTGCTGTGTAACTTGGGGATAGATCCTTCAAGATGACAAGCACCTCCTGCAGGATAGGTGGGCAATGAAATTGCTCAGCTACCAACCACAATGAATGAGAGTTATGTCCATTCAGCACCTCATAGAAGATACTTAGCATCTTGCTCTTGCCGATGAACAGCATCAATTCTATTACATTCATTGAAAGAAATCAAACAAGCTTATAGGTAGAAAAGCTTGTTTGTTCATTATTAATTTTTTTAAATTGACACATGGAAAACTAGATAAAAATTATTTTTGATTAAAAATGGATGCTAGGAAGGGAGGAAAAACAAGTAGTGGTGTCTGGTTGGGGGAAGGAGGAGTGTGCACAATTGAGAATTATCTAGCTATGGCGTTTTTATGGAAAAGTGGTACCCATATCCAAATACTGACATTTAGTAAGGAAAGTCTGGAAAATGTGTGGTTTTTGTAAGAGACAAAAAGATCAATCTACTGAGTTTATCCAAGAGAAGGTTAAGAGGTGACTTGACCACTGTCTACAACTACCAACATCAGGGGAAAGATTTGTGCTGATAGCTCTTTAATCTAGAAGAAAAGGTACAATGGGATCAAGTGGTTAGAAGCTGAAACTAGACAAAATCAGATTGGAAAGAAGGCATGGTTTTAACAGAGAGGGTAGTTAGTAAAATCTCTGACAATGTTTTACTGTTGGAAAATGCTGATTTTGTTAAAATTGGAACATTCCATGTATCCATAGGATATATCGATTTAGACTAATTTTGACCAAAACGAGGGTGGCTTCCTCCTAACATGCTTGCTTCTCTGTCAGCCCACCTAGTGGGCTACTTGGCTTCCAGCCTCCTAGCTCCGGTTTAGTCCATCTGATGGGCTGGTCGGGGGGAGAGAGCGCTGGCTCCCAAGCTCTGATGTTCTGACTAAGGTGATGCTTCCTGGCTCCCTGTTAGCCTGCCAAGCAGAATTTTATTTTGAAACTATTTAAATGAACCATTTCAATTTGTTAAACAACTTTTTTTTGGTGCTATTCCAAATCAGAATGAAAACAAACCTCAAAATCTTTAGAAACAGAATTCATATTTTCCATGCAGTTTTAGTGATTCCACACTAAGATTTGCTGGATTCACCATCACTTCAAGTCTCTAAACCTAGACTGGATCTCTTTATGAAAGTAGGTATAGCGCAAACATAAGTTTCCAGGCTTGATACAAAAATTATTGGGTGGGGTTGTCTGGGCTGTGTTGCGCAGAAAATCAGACTAGATGATTGTAGTCCCTTCTGGTCCTAACATTTATGAATTTGTGGATGTTAGAGGGCCTTATCCTGGGAATACTTATGTGTGAGAGTAACTATATTTCTATGAGTAGTTCTATTGGAATTAAGACTTCAATAAAACTACTCCATATGCATAAGTATATGCAGGACTGGGACCTTAATTTGCTTTAAGTACTGATACTAAATACATTAATATTTGCAAGGGTAAATTTTTCTGTTTGTTTCCACAGTGTGATTATTGGCTGCATGTATTGTAGAACAAAGCACTATCTGTAATCTCTTCCTAAGAGACTTGACGGCATATCAGTGCTTTGTTAAAGGCAGGTTAATGCATATTGAAGGTAAAAATAGAAGCTATTTATACATTGTTTGGCTCTGAAATTAGGTGCTTTTGAAAACTTTATCTATTTTGTTGTTATATTGAGCTCATCTAGAATGTAGTATCCAGTTTTGGTTGCTATTCTAAAGATGGATAGGAGATTTACCAGACCCAGACAAGAGCAACAAAGATAATGAGAGAGTTGTGGTATGTCATCAACATGAGGATTGCACAGACTGGGAATCTCTATTCTGGAAGGAAAAGTAAAAAAGGCAAAATTAAATCTGATCAGTCCCTTCTTTATTTTCTTTTTCTTTTTTTAAAATCTTTGTTCCATAATAAAACATGGGAATCCTAAGATAAAAGGGGAGCACACTTAGAACCAACAAAAGAAAATGTTTATTCATCAAACTGTGTAATGAAATATTGTCTCTAAAGGTCATTGGGTCAAACCCTGTAGCTGGATTTTACCAAAGGCTGAAAAATGTTCAACCATTAATTTACATCTGTAGTTATGCAAACTGAGAATGTGGTAAGGGAATAAAAATCTTATGTTTCCACCTATGAGATGGCTCTCTTCAAGAAACTTTTTTTTTTTTTTGTATTCCCTTGGTAAGGCATATCGGTACATAAATGGCTAGAAGTATTTTTGGGGTTTTTTTTGCATAAAGCTGTTACTAGTATACATATGTACATTTTATTCCATTATTATGGCAGAATTTCCTAATGTTGTTTTACAATCCAAAGAAAGAGTCTGTTCCTTGGGAATCGTAGTAACTTTCTTTCATGGTGTTGTCCTTCACCACTGAAGTAAATGTGAGTGTTGCCATGGGAGTAGGATTGGGTTTCAGGTGAGCTGGGATTTTCTTAAACCATGCTTCAAAATTAAGATTCCTTGCCTCTAGATATTAGGGTGGTTAATCCTGAAGAACTGGAGTGACACTTGTTCTGAAGTTATAACTCCACAGGCATTACTGTAAGATTCTGGTTTTAAACATAAAAATACCACAGTTATTTCCAAGCATGCTCTTCCTTTGAGGCATTAATGTAGTCTGTTTTTATAATCATGACCATTAATGTAAAAGAACTAATTTTAATAGTTTTGTATGTACAAGTTTAAAATTCAAAAGTCTGAGTAATAAGTAGATAGGGTATAGTTGGTATAAATATTCTGATTCATCAAGACATTTTTAATAATATTTTATGTATGTATTTAATGTAAAAGATCTTCATTATCAAACATTATCAAAACATCCTAATCTCTGGAAAGTCTTTTCTTCTCCTTCTTGAGCTGCTACAGCACGTTTCAATAGAAAATCAACAACCACACACAGGAAAATAGTGCATGCTAAGTGTTTTTCTGTGTTTAGTATCAGTGAATTTTCTACAGTCTACTGCAAGCAGCATTTATCTATACCTGACACTAATGTCGAAAGGTCTGCACATCTCTTGTTGCCATTAAGGTAACATAATGTAGAACAAATAACTTTCCAGATTCCTTGCTTCCAAGTTTGTGGACTGATTTTTGAATTTCACTTTTAACATGCCCTTATTTTGTTGGTGTTAATGGAATCCTGGCTTTAGTGTAACAAGGTGTGGTGGTCGTTTAAAGAACAGGAGGCCATACGTTTGTGTGTGAAGATGAAAAAAGTATTTATTTCAGCCAAAGTTATAAAACTTCTGTTGGACATTAGTTCTGAAGACAAAATTTCTTTTATTGAGTACTACGCTTTGTCCTATGAAGTAGTAGTCAAATGGGAATCTGGTCCATGCTTTAAGATTTTTATTTAAGATAAAGTCAAAGGCTTAGAAATATCAAGAAATTGAAAGATGTTTTCCTAACATTAGAAGCTAGAACTTCCCAGGAATAAATAAAATGTGAATAGTTTGACAGAGACAGATACACCAACTGTTTTTTTCTTTGTTTTTAATAAATGTTGCACTTTTAATTTTGGGTAACAAAGATATTAAAAGTTTTCTTTCCTTTATGGTCGCTAAGACCAAAAGATAAATGTTTTATGTATAAACTGATCCTTCACCTTCCTATGGGTTAGTGGAAAACATTTCTGTAAGGGTTACTTTAAAAACATTCCTTTCTCAAATAAAATATGAATTTGAGCATGGTGGTAATAACTATTCCTTGGTTGTGTAAACTCAGAGACCAAAATCTGAGCTATTCATTGTTCAAGGAAATAACACCAAGATCTGGAGTTCCAGTGTGTGTATTTAATCTAAAAGATCTTCCCCCTAACTTTGCATCCCGTGAGAAAAAATAAAGAAAGCTCAAACTTTCTGCTTCAGGGTTCTAGTCTACAGAGCACCGCTAGTGGCACTATTCATGTACTTAATGTTAAGCATATTCTTCAGTATATCACTGAATCGAGCCTTAAGGAGTTAGAGATCCTAGCTCTTCGTGCAACCCTGGCCAAAGGGCTTTCTTATACTTATTCCTCTTCTGATTCAGAAAATAAGGGTGTAGTTTAGAAAGGGCAGCACTCTGTCATCCTCGTAGCTATACTTAAGCTATGAAGACTGTGGTTCTTTGATTGTATCTGGACATAGCCCGTCTCCCAAATTCTCTTCCACGGTACAAAGACTGTCCTGAGTCAAGGTCCAATCTTATCTTAAAAATGGAATAGTTTTGCTTTTACTTCTTGGCTATTGAAAGGGATAGCTAGCAAACAGAATCTATCCCTTGGAATTGTTCAGAACCTGTTTTCCTCGGGAGGAAAAAAACTCAACCAACACCTTGCATAATGACAGGTTTCAGAGTAGCAGCCGTGTTAGTCTGTATTCTCAAAAAGAAAAGGAGGACTTGTGGCACCTTAGCGACTAACAAATTTGAGTATAAGCTTTCGTGAGCTACAGCTCACTTCATCGGATGCATCTGATGAAGTGAGCTGTAGCTCACGAAAGCTTATGCTCAAATAAATTTGTTAGTCTCTAAGATGCCACAAGTACTCCTTTTCTTTCAACCAACACTGTGGCTGTTAAGTTCAACCAGTCCTACACTTCGATGATGATGGGGGGGGGGGGGGAAGTAGAAAACGCAATTTTGCATCAAAAACAGTTCCTGTTGGAAGACTTTCAACCAATGCTATTTTTAATATCCTGGAAATAGGTTTTTCATAGCACAGCATTTTGACAGCATTAATAGGACATTTTTCAAGGGTTACACTAAATTTCTGATTTGAGGGTGTGTATTTCATTTTCATGTTTATCATGCTTCTTAGCTTTTATATCGCTCTGAACAGGAAAGGTTGTGAAATGTACAAAAAAATCTTTCAGAATACTTCAGATTGTAGGAATCTTGAATATTTTAATATCCACCAGTTCAGAGCAGAGGTATGGGATTGTACCTGAAATGGCAAAGAAAATAACTGAAGGCAGCTGATGATTGATTTTTTTATTAGTGTGGGAGCTTTAATTTTGAGGATCAACTCCTTTTCAAGTTAAATGTTTGTCATGTCAGCCATGATTATGTCCCTCTAATAGTGCTGATAATATTAAATGCTTACACGCTTTGCATGCATCCGGTTTATATACAGTGAATATAAGGTATTTTTAGAGATTATGTATGTTTGGTAATATTAAATATAACAGCATCTGAATAGATTTTGGCTGACTCTGTGCTTGAATACAGGTTTTAAATAAGGACGAAATACATCGCTTCCTTTTGACCAGGTAGTATTTTTTATCCATGCAAGTCTTAATACAGATAGAAGTACTGTATATATTATTCATCATCATTCAAAGAGCAGCTTCTCTCACTGTGAAATAAACAGGAAGAGGTTGGTTTCATATCCCGGTGGCGGAGACTTGCCTGATTCCACTCAGCTTCTTGAAGCAAAGTTTACCTGCTGAATAAATATTAATTGAATTTGTTTTGTATGTGTGCCTCTTAAAGATGCTTCACCCATCTTCAGCTTTGCTGAAGTAAAGTGTCACTATGCCGTCTGTAAAATAGGGAAAGTCGTACTTCCCTACTCTAATAAGGTGCATTGACACATATGGGTGAAAAGCTCTGTGACTGATTACATTACTAGTTTCAGAGTAGCAGCTGTGTTAGTCTGTATTCGCAAAAAGAAAAGGAATACTAGTGGCACCTTAGAGACTAACAAATTTATTTGAGTGTAAGCTTTCATGAGCTACAGCTCACTTCATCGGATTCATTCAATGGAAAATACAGTAGGGCGATTTATATACACAGAGAACATGAAACAATGGGTGTTACCATACACACTGTAACGAGAGTGATCACTTAAGATGAGCTATTACCAGCAGCAGAGCGGGCGGGGGGGGGGGGGGGAAATCTTTTGTATTGATAATCAAGGTGGGCCATTTCCAGCAGCTGACAAGAACATCTGAAGAACAGTGGGGGATGTGGGGGAGGGGGATAAACATGGGGAAATAGTTTTACCCTGTGTAATGACCCATCCACTCCCAGTCTCTATTCAAGCCTAAGTTAATTGTATCCAGCTTGCAAATTAATTCCAATTCAGCAGTCTCTCAGTGGAGTCTGTTTTTGAAGTTTTTTTGTTGAAGAACTGCAACTTTTAGGTCTGTAATCGAGTGACCAGAGAGATTGAAGTGTTCTCTGACTGGTTTTTGAATGTTATAATTCTTGACGTCTGATTTTTGTGTCCATTTATTCTTTTACGTGGAGGCTATCTAGTTTGACCAATGTACATGGCAGAGGGGCATTGCTGGCACATGATGGCATATATCACATTGGGAGATGTGCAGGTGAACAAGCCTCTGATAGTGTGGCTGATGTGATTAGGCCCTATGGTGGTGTCCCCTGAATAGATATGTGGACACAGTTGGCAATGGGCTTTGTTGCAAGGATAGGTTCCTGGGTTAGTGGTTCTGTTGTGTGGTGTGTGGTGAATATTTGCTTCAGGTTGGGGGGCTGTCTGTAAGCAAGGACTGGCCTGTCTCCCAAAATCTGTGAGAGTGATGGATCGTCCTTCAGGATAGGTTGTAGATCCTTGCTGATGTGTTGGAGAGGTTTTAGTTGGGGGCTGAAGGTGACGGCTAGTGGCGTTCTGTTATTTTCTTTGTTGGGCCTGTCCTGTAGTAGGTGACTTCTGGGAACTCTTCTGGCTCTATCAATCTGTTTCTTCACTTCCGCAGGTGGGTATTGTAGTTGTAAGAATGCTTGATAGAGATCTTGTAGGTGTTTGTCTCTGTCTGAGGGGTTGGAGCAAATGCGGTTGTATCGTAGAGCTTGGCTGTAGACAATGGATCGTGTGGTGTGGTCTGGATGAAAGCTGGAGGCATGTAGGTAGGAATAGCAGTCAGTAGGTTTCCGGTATAGGGTGATGTTTATGGGACCATCGCTTATTAGCACCGTAGTGTCCAGGAACTGGATCTCTTGTGTGGACTGGTTCAGGCTGAGGTTGATGGTGGGATGGAAATTGTTGAAATCATGGTGGAATTCCTCATGGACTTCTTTTCCATGGGTCCAGATGATGATGTCATCAATGTAGCGCAAGTAGAGTAGGGGCATTAGGGGATGAGAGCTGAGGAAGCGTTGTTCTAAGTCAGCCATAAAAATGTTGGTATACTGTGGAGCCTAATCACATCAGCAACACTATCAGAGGCTCGTTCACCTGCACATCTCCCAATGTGATATATGCCATCATGTGCCAGCAATGCCCCTCTGCCATGTACATTGGTCAAACTGGACAGTCTCCATGTAAAAGAATAAATGGACACAAAAATCAGACGTCAAGAATTATAACATTCAAAAACCAGTCGGAGAATGCTTCAATCTCTTTGGTCACTCGATTACAGACCTAAAAGTTGCAATTCTTGAACAAAAAAAAACTTCAAAAACAGACTCTACTGAGAGACTGCTGAATCGGAATTAATTTGCAAACTGGATACAATTAACTTAGGCTTGAATAAAGACTGGGAGTGGATGGGTCATTACACAAAGTAAAACTATTTCCCCATGTTTATTCCCCCCCCACACACATCCCCCACTGTTTCTCAGACGTTCTTGTCAACTGCTGGAAATGGCCCATCTTGATTATCACTACAAAAGTTTTTTCCCCCTCTCCCCCACCCCCTGCTCTCCTGCTGGTAATAGCTCATCTTAAGTGATCACTCTCCTTACAGTGTGTATGGTAACACCCATTGTTTCATGTTCTCTATGTATATAAATCTCCCCACTGTGTTTTCCACTGAATGCATTCGATGAAGTGAGCTGTAGCTCATGAAAGCTTATGCTCAAATAAATTTGTTAGTCTAAGGTGCCACAAGTACGCCTTTTCTTTTTACATTGTCTGTTTTAGAAGAATTAACAATGCAAATGGATATGGATGCTAATGGATACAAGACTTTAGGAGAGGCTGGTAAACGAGGAGATGGGTATTCCCAGAGAATATTGCTTAACATCTATGAATATTTGGGACAGGAAGAAGTAGCAGGTAGCAGAAAAATTATACCCAGAAGACTGGCAGCCAGATTCACTCCTCGTACAACTTCACTGAATATAATGGAGTGAGGCAAGAAGTGGTTTGGAACCAGTTGCAAGCAGTTTAGGATAGGGCTTATGACTTGCTCTGTGTGGCCAGTATGTAGCATATCAGGGTGCTACTGTATTAAAACCGTAATAGCTGTGTTCTGTTTCACTGTTAGAGGCCATCACTTTGTGGAATCTTGTGTAAAGGCAGATACTTTCTCCCTTCCTATGGAGAAGGTCTTTAATTGAATGGAAAGGGCTTTACCAGCTCCCACTCAGCCTCATAACAGGCAGAACTATCTTTCCCAACAGGACCAGAAAGGAGACAATTTTCTACCATGCTGCAATGCTCGCTACCTTTCCAATATTGTGCAGAACTAGTGATTCCTTGAGTTGTGCGTTTAACTACCTTTTTTTCTTTTCTTCCTGTTGTTCAGACAAAATGGCCTGTAAGGGTTGTGTTGAAACTAAGTTAAAGTGGGTACCTGAATATTATGTAAGTCTAGCCGGTGAACATAAAATTGAAGTCTGACCTGAACTCTGCCCATACATACAGGCAATTGGCATGATGAAGGCTGAAGTCTTCCTCTGATCCAGTACCATAGCTCAATGTACTATTCAGATGTTCTAAAAGTTGCTTCTGTCCCATCCTGTGTTCCTGGGTCATTATAGAGTACCGGGCAAGGGACACATAGGATTCTTTTTGTTTACACTGTAAATTGGAGAATATATATATTTCCAGCTCTGGCAACAGAACTGCTGTACTCATGCAGATGTCCATTAAACACTAGCACCTGGAATACAGTATGTTCTCTTGACCCTTTAATATTACATGGCAATTCATAGAATCATAGAATATAAGGGTTGGAAGGGACCCCAGAAGGTCATCTAGTCCAACCCCCTGCTCGAAGCAGGACCAATTCCCAGTTAAATCATCCCAGCCAGGGCTTTGTCAAGCCTGACCTTAAAAACCTCTAAGGAAGGAGATTCTACCACCTCCCTAGGTAACGCATTCCAGTGTTTCACCACCCTCTTAGTGAAAAAGTTTTTCCTAATATCCAATCTAAACCTCCCCCACTGCAGCTTGAGACCATTACTCCTCGTTCTGTCATCTGCTACCATTGAGAACAGTCTAGAGCCATCCTCTTTGGAACCCCCTTTCAGGTAGTTGAAAGCAGCTATCAAATCCCCCCTCATTCTTCTCTTCTGCAGGCTAAACAATCCCAGCTCCCTCAGCCTCTCCTCATAACTCATGTGTTCCAGACCCCTAATCATTTTTGTTGCCCTTCGCTGGACTCCAATTTATCCACATCCTTCTTGAAGTGTGGGGCCCAAAACTGGACACAGTACTCCAGATGAGGCCTCACCAATGTCGAATAGAGGGGAACGATCACGTCCCTCGATCTGCTCGCTATGCCCCTACTTATACATCCCAAAATGCCATTGGCCTTCTTGGCAACAAGGGCACACTGCTGACTCATATCCAGCTTCTCGTCCACTGTCACCCCTAGGTCCTTTTCCGCAGAACTGCTGCCTAGCCATTCGGTCCCTAGTCTGTAGCTGTGCATTGGGTTCTTCCGTCCTAAGTGCAGGACCCTGCACTTATCCTTATTGAACCTCATCAGATTTCTTTTCAATTCCTGGTGCTGAATTAAAACCGGGTATAACCTGGCAAACTGCAGAAATGATGCAAGAAGCAGGTACTTTGAAATTACAGAAGTAATATTTTTAAAGGGTCAGTTTCTGCTTATTGTCCTTTCTTCAGAGGTTAGACTTGCCTGCATTTAATGTAACCTGTGCAGTAAATTTTCAGAAAATTATTCTATGTTGCTTCCATAATTCTGCTTGTGCTTATTCCACTCTGTTTTCCTGAACTACTTAACAATGCTTTCCTCAGCCATGTCCCGGAACAATATGTAGTTGCACACAAAGAAGGCAGAGCCGATGAACTGCCATCACTGTGTACTTATGTACATGCAAATTATGCATCTGCATAGGACATTGTGCTTCCAGGGCCCAGCCCCCCATCCAGCAAAGCTCTAGGAGGGATTCCTTGTCTATGGTCTAATCTGATCCTAACAAACAGATTGGTGAAGAGGGAGATTATTATACCCCAAGAAGATCACAGGCAGTCAGGAGGTAGCTGAAATGATGGTGGTGTGTAATGAGGAAGATTAGGAGGAATCGGGGAGATGGATGGGCCCCTGAACATATTATTTTGCGTTGTGCCCTATGAAGACTAGGGTCAACCCTGACTCCAAGGGTGTTTGCTGTGTGGGAGCATGCCTCTTAATTGGCCTTCTATGAGGGGGTGTGACTCACCACTCCAGCACCTCCTGCCAGCTGTCACAGGGATTAGCTCTTCTCACCAGTGCACCCTCTTCTGGTGGTGCCTCACCGCCATCACTTCTGCTCTGGGATCCCCATCACTCCCAGGACAATGGTGTCCTCTTCAGTGACACAGCCCTCCAGTCATGTTATGCTCTGGGTTTCCCCCCTTCCGGGGGCTCTGCAATATTTATCCAGCTACTTCCCTCAGTGGCAAGTGCAGTCCAGAGTTCTTCCACTTCCCCAGTGTTGACTGGGGGAACCAGACCTGCCCACTACTCTGGGTCCCAGCCCAGGGACCCTCTAGATGCCGCCACTTACTACGTCCCCTCTGACTCCTCTGTAGATCTCCTTGGGCCACTTCCCTGTGGCCCCAGCACCCTCTATGCCCTTGTCTCAGGGCCTTAGCCTGCAGATCCCTGCAGCCTTCCCGGAGCTGCCTTTAGTCTGCAGCATTGCTTTGTCCAGGGTGCTTGTTGCCTTCAACCTGCAAGGCAGCTAATTCTCCTCCTTCCACAAGCTCCAGGGAGTGACTGAAACTGCTCTGCTCTACAGCCCTTCTTATATGGGCCAGCCCAGCCCTGATTGGCTGGTCCTTGCAGCCCCTCTCTGATTGGCTGCCTCCTGCACACCTCCCAAGGGCTCTATTAACCCCTTAGAGCCCAGTGTGGGACAGGTACCCCATCATACCTCCATCTTCCCACAAACCTTGTGTTATCTCACTAGTATTGTTGGAAATCGCTTATATCAGAAATGCCAAAATATGAAACTGAAGTTTATAGAACTTATTGGTTGTTAACCCAGTCCCTGCAGCTTCCCCTTATGGATTATTTGCAGTGGTGGAACACATTAGTGTCCTTTTGAAAAGCACCAACACTTAAAGATGCATTACCAGCTGTATTTTGTCTCCCATGCCTGGTGTATTCTTTACTATTGAGGTGGGTAGAGAAATTCTTCACTGCATGAGTTCATTTCTTGCACTGCTATTTTTCCTTGTGTCCCTCATTTTGGATCTTTGACTCATAGTCTGCATATGACAGGTTGAGAGAGATACTCAGGAAGAAATAGCCTGGGGAATTTTTCTGTGCAATTCAATCTGTGAAATTCATGGACACTTACTGCTCAGATAAATGAACAGGTCACCAGGTTTTAGCAGTATGTGTTGACACTACTATCTCCTTTCAGTAGGAATACACAGTGGACCAAATTCTGCACAGCCTTAGGCCATGTGCAAAACATAAGTAGGGTTGCTTGTGGTTTAAATTCAGTGCTGAGGTTGGCCTCTTGTTTTATAGCAGAGGGATGCTTTTAGTTGGAAAGGGTTGAATAAAATCACCTGCTGACTAATTTGGCTAATCTGTGGTACGATGGTATAAAGAAGTGGAAGTTGGAAGCTGTATATTTAATGCAAAGTGTGACTATGACATAGGTGGCCAACCTTCTGATTCTTTGTATCTTTCTCTGCTTGTGTTAGTGCTTATGGGTATGTGCCCTGAACCAGACAGGGTTCAACACCCAGTCCAAGATATAGTCTCAAACAATCAATCTTAGGAAGATCCTGATCCTCTGCGCACATGTCAGAACTGGCATCCGCTGTCACAGCTTTAGAGTGCATGATCTTCTTTTTGGTGACTTGAAATAGACTGGCATTTTGTCCAAGGTCAATCAGAAGACTCTCTATGGAGGAGAACAGCCCAGGATGTGTTGGGTATTTTGTCTCCCCTCTCTCCCCCACTCCATGCTGAGGGTTTAATCTAATTTTTAGGACTCCCTTCTGTACTGTGCAATACAGCAGGGAGTGAAGGAGTTGGGGTGGGGGAGGGAGAGCGAGGAAGGGGAAATGTCAGAGATGGGGAGTAGAGCTAAAACAGAATGCTTCCCTTTCCCATGTGCTCATGTGTATCTTCCCCTATGAACAGTGTTTGGTTGGGGCTCTGTGGGAGTAGTCTGGGATGGAGCAATTCAGATATTTCCAACTAAAAATATATGTGTTGGGTTAATGTTTCTCAATGTGACATTAATGTCACCGCCTTACACTTTACCCATTATGAGAGGTCAGTGCTTTGAAGGCACAAGTGAGGAAGCCAGTCCTAGCACACCTCTGTGTGAATCAGCCCACTGGTGGAAAGGTTATGCTGGCAAGGAACAAAGAGGGGCTGGTCTGCGTGGAGGTTTCAAGGTTGTAGAGAATAGATTCTGATCTTTAAGGCCAATCCTACTGACCCCTCCATGAAGATTTTCAACTTGCTGAGTTGTCAGAAGTTCTCTCCACCCACAGAAAAAACCTATAGGAAAGAAATATAGCCCTAACTCAAGTAGTCATCTGGAATGTGTGCAAATTCCCCTTCAAAGAGTAAAGTAAAACATGTCTTGAGTTGATTTACAAGTTCCATTGCCTTGAGACCCTTATTTCTCCATGGTATGCCCTGTAGAAATAACCTACAAAGCATTATTAAAAGTAAGCATACCTTCGAAAAGATGTGAGCAGCACTGCAACTAAATTAAATATTGTGCTAGACAGAGAATCGTGTAATTAAGGAGATGTGTTCTGGGTTTAGATACCATAGTGATTAGGCACTTTGTGTATCTACAATGCAATTAAACATACATGGCTGGCCTGTGTCAGTGAGCTTGGGCTAAGGGGCTGTTTAACTGTGGAGTAGACACTTGGGCCCTGGGACCCTTCCCCATCGTGGGGTCCCAGTGCCCAGGCTCCAGCCCCAGGCCAAACACCTTCACCACAGTTAAACAACCTTTCGCCTCAGCCTTGTCAGCCCAAGTCCACTGATGTGGGCCAGCCACAGGTTTTTAGTTGCAGTGTAGATGTACCCTTTGTGAACAGCTAGATAGATACAAAATCCAATTGCTGAAGTCTGTTAGGGGGGGAAAATATTTCCTTGTATTTCTAGCCACAAATTTGAATGAGGAACATCTGACTGTACATTAAAGAATTAGCAATAAACATCTTGTGAATCATGGGAGAACAGCTTCATGCGTGAATCTAAATTATTGTGTGGTAGAGATGAAAATTGCTATATTTCACTGTCTATTTAAAAATCTCCAATAATTTTATTTGTAAACTCAGCAAATACATAAACACTATTTATGCTGCCATCACATTTGGATGGAACAATAGTATGACTATCTTAGATACCCCCTTTTTTATCCATTTGGTTGGCTTTTCACAAGATGTATTGTCAATATTTCTGCAACAAAGCTACACACAAATTCTCCCCTGTTACTGCGTGCCTGGTATTACCCAGATGGCTTTAGTCTGAGGGTTGCATATCCCCATAAAAGGGTGGGATATTGTGGAAAGAATATTAAGAGCGTCCTAATTAGTGTATTATCAAAGGACATTTGCTTGACACTATACAAAGATGAATTAAGCAGCTTACTTGGTTTCCAGAAAACTCTCTGCTAAACAAAGACAAAATTGGTGATGAACAAAATTGGCTTCCATTTGTAGCTGATTTTTTTCCCCTTCCAGCTGGTCCTAACTAAAATCTTTATAAAAGAAAACAGCCCAATGATATCTTCTTGACAAGCTCTAAATCTCCCTGAGATTCTGGGAGGAGCTACATTAAAGGAGTCTGTCGGTAACGGGGCTTTCATCTTCATACCCTAGAGGTACATTTCATGTGGTCCCCTCAAGGAAATGAGCCTTTCACAATGATACATTTTCCTTATGTAGACCTTACAACACAATGTAAATTGGAATCTTAATTGCCCATCTGCCTGTATCACTTACAGTATATTGTTTAAAGATATTGACAGTAGCAAATTAGAAATGCTTGTAAACTAGACTGCCATCCTATAATCAAAGTTTTTTAAGTTTTGACAAATCTGTAAAGATAGTGAGCATCACAACCAGATTAGCTCATACACTGTATTTTCCATAAGGAAAACTGCCAAGATTTTCAGAAATGACGTTGTGATTAGGAGTGCCTCAGTTTCGCAGAGCCCAACTTGACTCCTTTAAAACGAGCCTGATTTTCGGGAGATGTTGAATACTTCTCATAGAAATGGGGCTCCTTTTTCAAAAGGTGTTTCAAGTTGGGCTCCGAACAATGTACACATTCAAAATCACTTAATCTTAATCTTAATTCTTGCCCTACGTATGTGAACATGGTGATATAGTTTGAGAAAAATCTATGGAATCTTAAGTCTATGATGCACTCTGAACCCATCTGATCATATCACCAATTGTGGATGGAGGCCTCATTGCAGTACATCAGAGAGTTCTCTTAAAAATGTTATGATTTTTCTACTTGAGAAGATGGTGCTCTTAACATTCGTTCTAAGGCTAGGTAGACTTCTTTGCTGGCGTATTTATCGTATAGGGTTGTAGATGTGCACTGTGCTTTACAAGACCAAGAAATATGGAGTCTTTCCCTTGACGCTTCTGCAATCTAGGTTAGACCAATACTACTAGAGGAGACAAAAGTACACAGAGGGTTTGAGGAAGGACAAGGGTTTGTTCAGTTAGGTAACTAAGGCTGTCTGCACTACAGACCTTACAGCAGCAGCTGCACGGCTGTAAGGTCTCCTGTGTAGCCGCTCTATGCCAACAGGCAAGAGCTGTCCTGCCGGCATAACTAAAACCATCCCCAATTAGTGGCTCTCCTGCTGACATTTCACTGTCCACACTGGCGCTTTTGTTGGCTGGGGTGTGTTTTTTGCTGACAAAAGTGCTAGTGTGGAGTTTACTTTCTGACAGTGTGTATGGGTGTTGGGGAGAAACTGGGTGGGAGGACAATGTTTCCTGCTTGCAGCAGTTAGAGTTGTGGCGGGGCGGTAGGAGAGTATTATGTAGTCGTTATTTTAATTGGTCAGTAATAGCAGCAATCTTTCCAATTTACCGTTTTTCTGCTCCAGGAATCTACTCTCCACATTTGACTTTTTCTGTAGACTAATTCTAGAACTACTATAAATAAGTCATCCGGATGGCATTTTGACATTGGTGGTGGTTTTAGTATAATCGCAAACTGCATTCCAGACAAAAAAGGGACTATTTAAAGTAGTTTTTTAGTATCTATTATTCATTTTTATTAAAATGCTCCTCACACAAATGTTTTATTACTGATTAATTTACAACGCTTTCCCCCCCAAAACATTATAATCTCAGACAATTTTGTATTTTATGCTTCAGTAACTGAGTTCAGTAAACCCAATTATATGACTTTGCCAGAAAAGAAGGAAGTACAAGAAATAAAGCATACAAGAGACATTGTTACATTTTGTAATTTTACATTAATCTATTTAAACTAATTAATTACACTAAATTACTTGAATTAATTAAACTACATTATCTAGCTATATACTGTGTCTGTCTGTCCTGTGTACAAAATACTGGAACTTGCACTGTATTTGCGTCACCCACAGGAAATAATTCAAACAAAATCTGGGATGGATTGGGAATTAACATCACATACCACTGAACCTACATAAAAAGTCTGTTTGGAATTTTGTAAACACTTAAGCACATTCTTAACTTTAGGCATGCAAGTAATTTCATAAATCCAATGAGACAGGCTGTATGAGTAAATTAAACACATGTAAATGTCTACTGAATTGGGGCCTTAGACTTTTTCAAAAATAAGAACACACTAGCCTGCAGATCAGCAAACACTTAGGTTTGTTTTTGTTTTTACAGAGCACAGGATCTGGCTGCTATACTGACATCCCATAGTTTGAAGGTGGATATTGATATACAGAATGCCAAGATCTCAGTAGATATGTTACTTGCATATTTATTGCAGACTCATAGTGGAAGTGACCTGAAATTTCAGTTAAACATTTTTAGCAGGTTTCAGCTGAGCCAGTCGGTGTTTGAACAGAGCAATAGATCTCTTGTTGCTCCACTGCTTCCTTTGGCTACTGGTCCTTCAATAGACAGCAGGATAGGAACTCAAATGTGTCCTCTTCTTGGCTGCAGAATGCTGTCTGGGTTTCTACTCCACCACGTCACAGACTTTGTCTATGTCTACACTACAGACCTTTCAGCGGCACAGCTGTATCGCTGTAGCTGAGCCACTGTAAGGTCTCCTGTGTAGCTGCTTTATGCTGAGCAGGAGAGCGTGTCCCACTGACATAGCACTGTCCACACTGGCACTTCTGTCAGTGAAACTTATCAGGGGTGTTTTTTTTCACACCCCTGTCCGACAAAAGTGCTAGTGTGGACAAAGCCTAAAATGTATCTGGAGACAAGGACTAGTGAGTATGGCCCCAATTCTGCAAACACTTTGCAGGTGTATAACTTTATTCACATGCATAAAGTGACACATCCACATAAATGTCCACAGCATCAGGGCCTATATGAGTGGAATAGATAGTTTGGATGGTGATTAACATCTGCTCCCCAGTATAACTTCCCTGGCTGTGAAGAGTCAATTGTTTAAATAAGCCAACAAGTTCCACCAAAGGGGTGGAGCTAAGGACTTTGGATCAAATTTGAAAGCATGACAACTGTTTTTTCACATTATGTTCTTGTTTCATTTTAAGCAGGTGTGGAGAACAGCCTTGCTTCACTGGCTGTGATGGTACTTTAATTCTTCTAACTGTGGGAAGGATAAAGATTATCCCATCAGTAAGTTCTGCTTGTCCACCAAGGTCACTTGTGGGATCTTTTCCATTAGAGTGGATTTAATAAAGGGTGTACCTTGACAGTCTTTCCTGTGAAATCACATAGCACTTAGTGGGTGTGAATTGTTTTTCATCACTTTAATTGCTGGGGTAATTTAGGCTAAGACTCCTACTTTAATAGAAGATTCAAGCACTGAGTATATATGGAGGTTTACCAGCTATTGTAGTAAACAGTCATGCAGTGTTGCAGTATAAGATAAGGAAATAATACAGTCATTTGTTTTTTCCTCATTTAAAAAATCATAAGATCTACCTGTGTGTCCAATGTGTTTGAATACCTTCCCAAAGTAAATGGAAGGTTAACTTTACAAATTAAATTTAACAAGTCTATTTAAAAAACTGTTTATAGTTGTGCAAAAAATCATTTGTGTATGAAATTGGAATCCATAAGAAACACAATATTGCAAAATGTAATAGGCAGATTTGCTGAAAAATACATTACTAGAGTGACTATAACTTTATTCAAATTCTGCTTGTAGAGAATGAGGAGAAACTAGGATCATAACGATAAAGGGGGAAAAGGTCAATCTAAATTGGTAGATGCCATTCTCCATTTACCTAGCAGAAATGCATAATTTCCCAACAATTCAAAATAATCTCTGAAAGGAAGAGTAGCAATTTTAAAATGAAAATGTACATTAAAACCCAGCCTCCATCATTTTCAGGGCTTAAAGGAGAGGAAATTAACATCTGATGCAACAAATTTAGGAGTAATAACCATCTGATTGTCCTTGGTTCTTTTTTTATTTTGTCTGCATCAATTGTTTCTTCCTTCTTCTTAATTTACTTACTTTCTATCCAAAAATTCCCTCCTATTTGGTGTACTTCAGAGGTACCAGTCCATACTGATGGCCTGACAGTTTGCCAGTGGTCAGCCTATAGTCACAAATAACTTCCACTGCATTTGGAGTCCTTAGAATTTCTCCTTTGCTAAGCTCCCAGCATTCTGCCTCCATCATTTTCTGTTCAGTAACTGGAAGCTTCAGTTCTCTGAAAACTAGCTGAAAGAGCACAGAGTCAGAGAAAGAGGCTGTTGATCAAGGAAGGATGAGATGCTACAGGGATCTATTAGGTTTTGTTGGGTTTTGTCCTCTTTAATACCCTTGTTAGTTCTCTCCAAGCAGGAGTAAACATCACACTAGTCAAATTTACTGGTGAATGTAAACTGGGAGCTGTTGTATTGTGGTTAGACAAATGACAATAGTGACTGCAAGTGGCTAGAAATATGGCAGAGGAGGAAACCAAAATAAGTAAATACTAGATGGTAGATATGGGCTTGGGAAAGGAGAAGAAATAATCCAAAATACTCAAGTGAGAAAGAGAGACCAAGAAAATGGAATATGGGATAGGCAACAGACATGCGAACCTCAGTGAAGTATGGCAGCAAAAAAGACCAATGTAATTTTCAATGGAATATGGAGAATAGGCAGTGAAGCCATCCATAATGAAATTGTAGGGCAAGGAGATAATCGACCCATTCTATACAGATCTGAGTCCAAACCTGGAATCCTATATTCAGTTCTGGACTCTTCAAGACCAGAAAGATATTAACAAATATTTTGAGAAGGAAAAGAACAAAATGACTTCATTGGGTAGAAGGACTGACTAATGAGGAGACATAAGAAGAGCTAAATATGCATAGTTTGAGTTTACATAACAGTACAAATAGTTGAGTGTAAACAAAGAAGCAGATAAATTACTTAGAGGGGGCCAAAGGGGAAAGTGTTGATCAATTTCCCCCCACAACACACCTTTCAAGATCCATGGATCCTACGCAGGCCTGTCACAATGAGTGGTATACCTCGTCCAGTGCATTAAATGCCCCAATAACAGTTATGTAGGTGAAATGAGACAATCACTCTGCTCTTGAAGAAACTCTCGCAGAAAAACTATAAAAGACAAAAACACCCTATAACCTCTGGGTGAACACTTTTTTCACAAAATGATCATTCTATATCTGACCTCTCAGTCCTCAACGGAAACCTGCACAACACTTTCAAAAGATGAGCCTGGGAGCTTAAATTAATAACTTTACTAGACACTAAAAATCATGGACTGAACAGAGACACTGGATTTATTGCTTATTTAAACAATATATAACCCACTAAACCCCTCCCTCAGCTTTTTGTTCTCTTTCCTGCTTATGACTGGAGAGGTGCTAACTGGTCACTTCAGCTTGAGTGGTCCCTTGAAATGTCTGTTAACTACTTATGCTAAATAACCTGTTCCACCTTGTTTTTCATAGAAGATTAGGGTTGGAAGAGATCTCAGGAGGTTATCTAGTCCAACCCACTGCTCAAAGCAGGACCAACCCCAACTAAATCATCCCAGCTTTGTCAAGCTGGGCCTCTAAGGATGGAGATTCCACCACCTCCCTTGGTAACCCATTCCAGTGCTTCCCCTAGTGAAATAATTTTTCCTAATATCCAACCTAGACCACCCCCACTGCAACTTGAGACCATTGCTTTTTGTTCTGTCATCTGTAACCACTGAGAACAGCCTAGCTTCATCCTCTTTGGAACCTCCCTTCATGTAGTTGAAGGCTGCTATCAAATCCCCCCTCACTCTTTTTTTCTGCAGACTAAATAAGCCCGGTTCCCTCAGCCTCTCCTTATAAGTCATGTGCCCCAGCCCCCTAATCATTTTCATGGCCCTCCACTGGACTCTTTCCAATTTGTCCACATCATTTCTGTAGTGTGGGGACCCAAAACTGGACACTCCAGATGTGGCCTCACCAGTGCCGAATAGACCGGAATAATCACTTCCCTTGATCTGCTGGCAATGCTCCTACTAATGCAGCCCAATATGCCATTAGCATCCTTGGCAACAAGGGCACACTGTTGACTCATATCCAAATTCTCATCCACTGTAATCTCCGTGTTCTTTTCTGCAGAACTGCCGCTTAGCCAGTCGGTCCCAGCTTGTAGCAGTACATGGGATTCTTCCGTCCTAAGTGCGGGACTCTGCACTTGTCCTTGTTGAACCTCATAGATATCTTTTGGCCCAATCCTCCAATTTGTCTAGGTCACTCTGGACTCTATCCCTATCCTCCAGCATATCTACCTTTCCCCCTAGCTTAGTGTCATCCGCGAACTTGCTGAGGGTGCAATCCATCCCATCATCCAGCTCATTAATGAAGAGGTTGAACAAAACTGGCCTCAGGACCGACCCCTGGGGCACTCCACTTGGTGCTGGCTGCCAGCTAGACATCGAGCCATTGATCACTGCCCGTTGAGCCTGTTGATCTAGCCAGCTTTCTATCCATCTTTATAGACCTTTTTTTATCAAAATCTTTGCTAAAGTCAAGGTATATTACATCCACTGCTTTCCTTATATACACAGAGCCAGTTATCTCATCATAGAAGGCAATCAGGTTGGTCAGGCATTACTTGCCATTGGTGAATCCTGATCACCTTCCTCTCCTCCAAGTGTTTCAAAATGGATTCCTTGAGGACCTGCTCCATGATTTTTCCAGGGACTGAGGTGAGTCTGTAGTTCCTTGGATTCTCCTTCTTCCTTTTAAAGATGGGCACTATATTTGCTTTTTTCCAATCATCTGGGACCTTCCCCAGTCGCCACGCGTTTTTAAAGATAAGGGCCAATGGCTCTGCAATCACATCAGCCAACTCCCTTTGCACCCTCGGATGCATTGCATCCAGCCCCATGGACTTGTGCATGTCCACCTTTTCTAAATAGTCCTTAACCTATTCTTTCACTACTGAGGGCTGCTGACCTCCTCCCTATGCTGTGCTGCCCAGTGCAGCAGTCTGGGAGCTGACCTTGTCTGTGAAGACCAAGGCATCAAAAGCATAGAGTACTTCAGCTTTTTCCACATCATCTGTGACTAGGTTGCCTCCCCCATTCAGTAAGGGCCCCACACTTTCCCTGACCTTCTTGTTGCTAACGTACCTGTAGAAACCCGTCTTGTTAGCCTTCACATCCCTTGCTAGCTGCATCTCCAATTGTGCTTTGGCCTTCCTGATTATACTTTGGCATGCTCGAGCAATATTTTTATACTCTTCCCTAGTCATCTGTCCAAGTTTCCACTTCTGGAAATCTTCCTTTTTCTGTTTAAGCTCACCGAAGATTTCTCTGTTAAGCCAAGCTGGTCACCTGCCATATTTGCTATTCTTTCTGCACGTTGGGATGGTTTATTCCTACATCCTCAATAAGGCTTCTTTAAAATACAGTCAGCTTTCCTGGACTCTTTCTCCCTCATATTAGCCTCCCAGGGGATCCTGTCCATCAGTTCCAAGAGGGAGTCAGTCTGCTTTTCTGAAGTCCAGGGTCCATATTCTGCTACTCTTCTTTCTTTCTTTTATCAGGATCCTGAACTCGACCATCTCATGATCACTGCTTCCCAGGTTGCCACCCACTTCTACTTCCCCTACCAATTCTTCCCTGTTTGTGAGCAGCAGGTCAAGAGGAGCATGGCCCCTAGTTGGTTCCTCCAGCACTTGCACCAGGAAGTTGTCCCCAACACTCTCCAAAAACTTCCTGGATTGTGTGTGAACTGCTGTATTGCTCTCTCGCAACATCACCCTTAACCCAAAGACTCTCAACAGGCTTTTCTCCAGTTTCATACTGGAACTCTGAGCAATCATATGGCTCTCTTACATACAGTGCAATTCCTCTACCTTTTCTCCCCTGCCTGTCATTCCTGAACAGTTTATACCCATCCATGGCAGTGCTCCAGTCATGTGAGTTACCCCACCACATCTGTTGTTCCAATCACATCATAGTTCCTTGACTGTGCCAGGATTTCCAATTCTTCCTGCTTGTTTCTCAGGCTTCTTGCGTTCGTGTAGAGGCACCTAAGATAACTAGCTGATTGCCCTGCTTTCTCAGTATGAATCAGAAGTTCTCCTCTGTTGCACCCTATTTAGCTCTGACACTTTGGGTATATTTCTCAGACCTAAAGAAGAGCCCTGTGTAAGCTTGAAAGTTTGTCTCTGTCACCAAACCAAGTTGATCCAAGTAAAAGATATTGCCTTCCCCACCTTGTCTCTGTGGAAAATGAAAGTATTCTTAGGCAGTAGAGAGTCAAAGCCCCCAGGACCACTCTGGGATTTTCCTGCCTTCACTCATATTGGGAAAGCTCCAACTTTCACCCTTTGTCAGTGCTGCTGCCAGTGAAAGAATGATTTGGTGCCAAAATATTTAATCAGGTGGCTCTAGGAAGGCTCATCAGACTGGAGAGTGCTCATGGTGAACTCAGATTGTGGACATTTTCTCAGGAATTTTTGGTAGTTTTGGAGGCCAAGAGGAGGGATTTCTCCTCTCTCATCAGATTTCTTAGTAAAATGCATTCTTTTTTTTTCAGAGCAGTGCCAGAAGGATTTATTGGCTAGAGCTGGTCAGAACTAGGGATTTCCAGATCAGGGAAATTTGTAATATATTGAAACTTGGTTTCATTCTGATTTGAAATGAAACCAAATTTGTGTTAATTTCCCATGAATTGGAAATCTCAACATCCTGCCCCCCCAAAGAAAAACACAAAACGATCCCCCCAAAAAAGCAACAAACCCACCACACACACATCTTGTTTCACAAACACTGACACCTGGTGTTTCTGAAACAAAATATGCATCTGGGGACCCCAGCAGTTGCAGACTGAAATTGACATTCTTGGCAGGTTCCCTGATGCTATTCAGAGAACAGCGGTGAAACTGACAAGAATGTAAATTTCCATCACAGCTGCCAAGACTTCCAGGATCTGCCACATAGGGGCAGCCCTACAATATGCACTGCCCTCGGGCCAGAGACCCCAATGCTTCCAGACTCTGAGCCAGCTGGCACCCAGAGTTGCTCACAAGTTAGCCATCATGAGGAGCCAGTTGGCCTGGCTGCCTGACAGCACTGGGGTTCCAAGCCCTGGGGCAATCTACATGGCAGGGCTGCCCTGTAGTTACAGACCCTGGAAGCCTGGGCTGCCCAGTAGCCTGCCAGGGAACCAGTCATATTCCTGATGGAATCCTGCTTGGCAGACAAGGTTCCATCAGATCCTGCCTGCAATTCACCCAAAATTCATCAACCCGAACTATTTTTGCAAAATATCTTGGGTTTGAAGACTTTGCATTTTCTGATGACGCTCTGTTTTGTTGGAAAATTTCTGGCCAGCCCCAATCTTGGCATCTGCTTATGCCACCTTCAAACAGAGGCATATGGCTCAGAATTAGTGGATTCTCTGTTATCTTTGCAACGTTTCAAACAGTTGCAGAGCATTAAAGAAACTAAACACATTGTACCTTTCTGATAGATGTAGTCGGTATTTGTAGTTGTGTGTTGATCATGGTGAGATGGGATTGGCTGTGTTGTTGGATTACTTGAAATTTTTGGATAGCATTTCAAGTAGTAGATGGGGTCATGCACGTAAATAGTAAATTCTTGACAAATTTAAATGTTTGTCCTTTTTTTATTTGTAGGATCAAAACCCAATGAACATTACATGCAACAGCTTACACTTTTTAGAAAAGCTTGTTAGGAAACTGGGTAAGCACCATTGAGCTGATGTAGTTAGTGGAATGGTGAAATGGTTCTGATAGATGTCTCAAAGAATATTTGAGATTCGAGCAGAAACACTGGTGTGTCTCTTTCAAACCATACCAAAATAACATATTTTGGTGAAAGTAGCATGCAATAGAACTAACTGTAAAATCCATTAACATCAGTGAGTCCAGGATTTCACCCTAAATTTGGAAGTGATGAGTTTCATATTGGATAATTCATTAGGCAAGAAAACAGTCATGTAAACTGACATGTCTGGCTATTAGAGTGCCCAACAGGGAAACTAAAACATCCTGAACAAAAAGAAATCAGCCCCTGTAAATAACTTCTAAACAAAAGTGAATAAGAAAGCTGATGAGTCACCACTCTTACCTGATGTACAGAAACCCGATGAACAGCTGAAGTGGGAATAAAACAAAAGAGTAAAGGGGAGGGCACTTGTTTGTTTTTTTCCCCAGGATTCCTTTGAAGGAGCAGTGGAAAAATTGGCATAGCACCCCAAACAAACCTGATGAATTAATATGATGGGTAAGCCGTGTGAAGGGATGGGAGGGAAAGGCTGCAGCAGTTTCAGCACTGGTAATACTCTTAGACAGGAAGACGGATCATTTGTCTACAGGGATAACACTGGAGTGATTGTTAACAAAGCCATATCCACTGAAATGAGACATTAGAGAAGCTGGCTTCAGTAACACCATTAATCTGTTAGGACTGCTGGAGTAGGCAGTTGTAGGGATATTCAAGCCTTCTTGGAGACATGAATCCCATGGGCTGTCAATCTGGATGCAGCTAGAGAGCCACTATGGACAGAAGAGGGTCTATCATACCATGAGCATGTCCACGTCAAAACTAATGATCCTGGACCTTTCAGGGGCATTATTTTTACTATTATAGACTTATGGTTAAGGAGCTCACAGCTTAATAGTAACCGGGTCACTGGAGGGCATTCTCTATGAGAAAGCACTAGATTTTCTTCTTTTCATGGGCACCCTGGTGAAGTATCATTCATTAGTACGAATAAAGAAAGGCTTTATCAAGGAGGAAGTTGAGGCCACCATCCTTTTTCCAGCCAAACTCAAGCTGTAATGTGAAAGCATTTGTGTCTCTTTACAGCTAGGCTCTTGAGAGAACTCCAATGTGCATCAGACCGGGAGGTTAACTTTGAGCACTAGGATACATTACACTATCCTATTTACTATGATTTCCCAGATAATAAACACTAATCATCCCCCAGAATGGAAGCTCTGACAGTCGTACATTCTTTGTTTTTTCACCTCTCTGTTTCAAATGTTGAATTTTAGCCCACTGCCTCCAAACTCTCTTGAATTTTAAACTGTTTCCAAACTGTGAAATATATAGAACTGAGATATTTTAGGATATCATTACATTGCTAGTATAAATTAAATTAAATATAATATGTTAATGCAATGCTAAGGCTGCACAGTTAGTATCACAAAATTCCAAGAAATAAAAACGTTCTAACTGCGAAAATAACTTGCCTTGCATTACATATCTTATATAACTTGATGCACATTTGAAGACCTAACTACTATTGTAGCATTTATCCATCGTGTTTCCTGAAGGGAAACATTTAATCCTTACTCTTGGGGAAAAAATTCCAAAAGGACAGGCTCCCTTCAGTGGGTGCAAGCTGCTCCTGCAAGACTTGTGCCCACAAAATGCATTTCAGGTGCAAATCTTTTTGGAGAACTCAGTTCCTGGCTTGCACCCACAACCAACTCATGAAGGCAAAGGTACTCAATTGTGTAATTGGTCCAATTGTGTAACTGGTCCAGTGAGAAGGATGGTTTGAGTGCTAGCCTGAACTTAAGGCTTGGCTTCAATTCCTGCTCCTTTAAACTTCCAGTGTGACCTTGGGCAAGTCATTTAGTGAGATGAAGTGAAATTTTCTGTCACATTTTTATGATTCCTATGCATGCCTCAGTTTCCCTCTGTACTTTGCATTATTACCCACTGGTTGCAGAAGGATTAAAAACTGCTCTTGGGTCACAGCAGGAAACAGGATATGCCATGTCACGTTACCATCTGGGATGGGATGAATGGATTGTTAAATAAGCTGAGCTAATTTTCTAGTGTAGGCCAGGCCTTTCTCTCTTTGTGCTTTATCTGTAAAATGGGAAATACTATTATCCCACCTCACTGGGATGTTGTGTGAATAAATATATCAAAAACATTTTCAGTGCTCAGATACAGAAGAACCTCAGAGTTATGAACTGATCAGTCAACCACATGCCTCATTTGAAACCAGAAGTACGCAATCAGGGAGTAGCAGACTTTTTTTAAAAAAAGGAAAGTTTTACAGAAGAGATTTGTCAAGGTAAGGAAACTGCTTCTGTGCTAGTTTCATTTAAATTAAGATGGTTGAAAGTAGCATTTTTCTTCTGCATGCTAAACTTTCAAAGCTGTATTAAGTCAATGTTCAGTTGTAAACTTTTGAAACGTTATGTTCAGAGTTACGAACAACCTCCATTCCTGAGAGGTTTGTAACTCGGAGGTTCTACTTTTCTACAGTGTTGGGGGCCACAGAAGTACCATGGATAAATAACTGAATGGTGATGTGCTCACACAAAGACTAGCTCTAAGCCCAGCTGTAAATATACCCCTGTAAGTGCAATGCAGTAAATTAAAGGGACCCAATCAACTTTAAAATATCACTTCTGTTGGATCATTTTTTTCTACTATTGTCAAGTATAACTGAGGAGATAAGAGGAAACCAAATAACCCTCTCTTCTTTCAGCTTGTTTACTTTGTGCATTTGATAGCACTTGCTCTTCAGAAGAGACAGTGCTATATCTCCTGTTTGTTTGGGTCTTTGACAGGGCAATAGAGATAAGAGAACCATTTTAAAAGGAAATTATGAAACCACAAAAATTGGCTGATCAATTCAGGAGCAAGTGTAGTAGCAGAAACACTCTTGAATCATTATTTTAAATTGGCTAGATGCCAGAGTGGCAATGTTCGTTGAAATTCAGTGGATTCTCTAGCTTGTGTTGCAGCCTGTCTTTTTGGTTACTCAATACGCTAGTGTTAGAAAATCTGATACAAAATGTATTTATAAAAGGGGCTGGAAAAATTATCCATTTGACCTTGCTTTTAATTAACAGGAGCTTGTTTTGACATGCTGTCTGATGCCCTGGGATACTTTTATAAAGGACACTATGTACGAACTGCTTATATTGCATTGCATTGCATTGCAGATTTTGGAGCCAATCAGATATTTTTCCGTAAGGCAACATTGATCTGATCTGTACAAATGTTATTCAGTATAGCTTAGCTTGCCTATGTCATAAGGTATCTGTAAAAGCCAGTTAAAGACAATGCAACAGATTTAAAATAGATTTTTCAAGGCATAAATTTTCTATGCCTTGCCTGAATAATGTATGTCCTGAGAAATGTTTCAGAAATGTAATAAGGAAAATAGAAAGGCCTAACTATCCCAAACACCAGGCCCCTGCACTGAGAGAGGGGGATTCTTTTCTGACTCTAGGAACCAACTTGTTTGGAACAGATTCTGACACCTTACTCCATTAAAATCTGTCTCTTAGTAATTAATCTTTACAGATGCTCCCCAGTGCAAGGTCAGTCTCTTTTAGAAACCTTTCCAAACATGTACCTGCCCCTTCAAAGAGGGCCTAGGCCAATGTGTAGTTAGTTAGGTTGCTCCGTCTCTTTCTGTTAGTTGGTAAGTGTTAAGCTGTCTAGAATTGCTCATGACTGTGAGTGCCAACCTCAGACTGTTACAAATCAGGGCACAAACCCCAAACTAGTTGTGTGTTCTATGTTTAGATGTCACCAACCAAGTATCAAGTGTGAACTCCTTAAGAACTATCACAGCCTGAACATGCAGTCACAGTCAGCCCCTTGGGTACTCTGATCTGTATTGCCACCCAGGTAAGCTATGTGATAGATGCTCCCTTACAACCAAACATCACAACAGTATTCAGATTATTCCCAGTCCCAAAGGACCAGTCACTTACCCCAGGTCAGGTGCACTAGATTTCTCACCAAAGACAATGCTTGTAGCTAATCCAATAATAATAATAATTAATAATTAATAAAAACCCCGAAAGATTTATAAACTAAGAAAAGAAATACAAGAGTTATTTATAAGGTTAAAGCAGGTAAACAGAAACGCACAAATGAGTTACAGGCTTGGGTTTCAGAAAGTAATATAAGCTGCTGTAATGTGCAAGCTCTATATGTCCTTTAGGGCTAACTCACGCAAAGCAGCTGAGGATCCTTTGCTTGTGCTTAGAAATATTGCCCTTTCCCTGTAGCTCAAGTAGCATAGGGATAACCATTCCTTCTTGACAGGGATTTTTATTCCCTTCCCCCAGAGCTCTAACTTGTGGGGTGAGTGTTTGCACATGTCTTCTGTTCATGGGGTGTGTGTGTGTGTGTGAGTATGTGTGTGTGTGGGGTGGAGCAATCAACAAAGTTTTTTGTCCATTTATGTTCCACAATGGTTTGTGTCATAAATATAAAGGGAAGGGTAAACACCTTTAAATCTCTCCTGGCCAGAGGAAAAACCCTTTCACCTGTAAAGGGTTAAGAAGCTAAGATAACTGGCACCTGACCAAAATGACCAGTGAGGAGACAAGATACTTTCAAAGCTGCGGGGGGGGGAGAAACAAAGGTTCTCTCTGTCTGTGTGATGTTTTCGCTGGGACCAGAGCAGGAATGCAGGTCAGAACTCCTGTAAAGAGTTAGTAAGCAATCTAGTTAGATATGCGTTAGATTCTGTTTTGTTTAAATGGCTGATAAAATAAGTTGTGCTGAATGAAATGTATATTCCTGTTTTTGTGTCTTTTTGTAACTTAAGGTTTTGCCTAGAGGGATTCTCTGTGTTTTGAATCTGATTACCCTGTAAGGTATTTACCATCCTGATTTTACAGAGGTGATTTTTTTACTTTAATTAAAATTCTTCTTTTAAGAACCTGATTGCTTTTTCCTTGTTCTTAAGATCCAAGGGTTTGGGTCTGTGTTCACCTATGCAAATTGGTGAGGATTTTTATCAAGCCTTCCCCAGGAAAGGGGGTGTAGGGTTTGGGAGGATTTTGGAGGGGGAAAGACGTTTCCAAGCGGGCTCTTTCCCAGTTATATATTTGTTAGACGTTTGGTGGTGGCAGCAATAAAGTCCAAGGGCAAAAGGTGCAGGGCAGCAGCTGCACCTAGCTACCCGAGATGAAGGAAGTCGCTGAGAGAGACTCAACGGCTCGGATCGCACAGCATGAAGCCAGTACTGGTAGACCAGGAAAAGAGTTGTGTTACTGCGCCTCCGTCTCATCCCAGTGGGACGAGGTATTTCCCTGGATAATTGCTTGCTCTTGGGTTGTTGGGTTTTTTTGACGATGCATAACCTAGTACTCAGCACCAGGGTTAAAGCCCCTGCATTACTTTCAGCTGTAGATGCCTTGTCAGTGCTATCTCCCCTCGGTGCAAACATGACGGGTTTGTGCCAAAGCTCCCCCCGGGAAGGCACATCCTGATGTCAGCAGGCACGTCTGCAATACATTGTGACAATGCATTCAATTGTATCTGGGATCTCCAACAGTCCACCAAAATTGCAACTTGGAATGTTTTAACTCTTCACAGGCATGGTCATCAGGTCACTGTTTCATGCAAAATGGATCATCCTGATATATCAATCACAGGACTAATAGAAGCAATGCTGATAGATCATGGATGTCACGAGGTAGAAGATTCTTTACTTCTGTATTCTGGCAGCCCCAACCATTTTTATGGGGTAGCAATACTACTGCGAGGCGAGGCCAAATCCTCCCTGACAACCTGGATGCCCATGTCTCCTCGTTTACTTTATTGCACATCTTAAACATCGGCACGGTTACCTCACTGTCATAGTGGTCTATGCGCTGACACAGGAATCTGTTGATTCAGTTAAAGATCATTTCTACGATCAACTGGAACATCTAATATGCACAGTCCCTCCGCATGATAATCTCATGATCCTGGGTAACCTAAATGCAGTTACTGACTCCCTGAAAACTGGGTTTGAACAAGTCATGGGTCATTATGGTTCAGGCACACCCAATAATAACTCTCACCACTTGCTTACATTCTGTGCCTCCCAGAATCTTTCCATTCTTGGGTCATGGTTTAAGTGGCTTTCCATTCTTGGGTCATGGTATCATATAACAGATGATATGGATCTCTCATGATGGCATCACTCAGAAGGAGTTGGAACACATCATTACATGTGATAGGTATCTCTTTGCCTCCTGGAGAGTATATCATGGTGCGGAATGTGCAGCGAACACAGATCATCATCTAGTGGTCACCCTTATAGTGTTGATGCTCCAATGAGCAGGAGAGCACTCTGCGATGATGAAGAAGTTTGACATTGAGGCACCCCATGTGCCAGGTTTAGCCAATGCGTTTTGTATTCATGTCTGCAACAGATTCTTGGCTCTACCTAAACTTCCAGACGACATGGAGGTTGCCTGGTCCCTGTTCACTTCTACCCTCAACCAATCAGCTGAGCAGATGATTGGCTATAGGCATCCAGAACACTAACCATGGCTATCAGAGGAGGCTTTCCAGATAGTTAAATTGAAGGCCGCAGCCCACCAGTGTGGTGATCAGCGCACTTGTAATCAGCTCAAACGAAAATTTAACACCCTGGCACTCCACAATCGTGAGGCATATTATAACCAAGTGGCGGATGTTGTCGAATTTGGCTTAGCCAGGGCCCACTGGAAGCCAGCATTCCGCACCATTCGCAACCTCAGTGGTCAAGAGGTAGTCACAACAAATGGCATCCTGAACAACAGCCAAGACCATCAATGTAAGTCAGGTGTTACATTCTCTCACACTGGGTGGAACATTATCACAGTGTCCTGAATCATTGTCCAGCTGCTGCTTGTTCAGAGCTGGATGATTTGGCAATCACTGCGGTTCCAGATCCAGACATTTGTACGGATGCACCAACATTGGATGAAGTGTGCCATCTCTAAACTGAAAAATGGACAGGCAGGTGGTGCTGATGGCATCCCCTCAGAGCTGCTAGAATGTGCTATTGATCCTGTAGCAAAATCATTTCTGGCCATCTTTCATCTGGTGTGGAGAACTGGAATGCTGCCAACCACCTGGAAGGACAGTATTGTGATCTCACTCTATAAGGGTAAGGGACCGCTCAGTGAATGTCCCCTTGCTCTCCGTTCCAGGGAAGGTGTTTATGCATGTTTCACTGGCCTGTCTGATGCCTTTGCTACATTGGAAGCATTGTTGCCAGCAGTCAGGCTTTAGGAGGAACAGGTCCACATTAGACACCATTTTGGCCCTTCGCTTGTTGTCTGAGATACATCGTGAGTTCAGGAAGCCCCTGCACGTAGCGTGTGTTGATCTTAAAGCTGCATTTGATTCAGTAGGCCATGTCTTGTTATGGAAGGCCTTAAAGGGCATAGGTGTCTCTACCACTCAGCTAGACTTGATTAGAGAGCTACATAATGGAACCGCAGCCTGTGTTCGTCTGGGGGAACTGGATGTCAGCGCCTTTTAAATCAGTATCTAGTGTTAGGCAGGGTTGCTTTTTGGCCCCTGCACTCCTTTGTCAGGCAATGGATTTCATAATGCAGCATTCCATCAGGTCCATAGGCATTGTGATCAGTGATCTCTTGCTCACAGACCTTGACTACACTGATGACACTGTTCTTTTAGTACAGAGCCTTGACAGGTTTAATGAGGCACTCCAGCATAGATTGGTCTCCATGTTTTGTGGTCAAAGACAAAACTGCAAAATCTAGGACCAGGTTCACCTGTGACTCAAATCTCTTTGAACAATGAAACGGTCAAATCAGTTTCCAGCTTTTGCTATCTGGGCTCTATTACTTACCAGCTCCTCCAATTCTCACACAGAGGTTCTCCATTGGAGTGGCATCACAGCATCTACCATGGGCCATTTACAGCGGATACGGAATAAACATCTTAGTATGACAACCAAGTTCAGGATTTATTCGAGCTGGACAAAGCTGGAGGCTTTCCACACAAAATGTCAACATCATGTATTGGGCATAAAGTGGAATGACTTCATCTGTAATGAGGATGTTTATGGTTGTTTGGGTCAACTGACTACTGGGACCATTGTCCGCAGGTGGTGCCTTATGCTTTTTGGACATGTCGCAAGGATGCCACAGGACGTTCCAGTGAATGCCATGCTCCGGGTGACTTGTAACATTTGGGATAAAATTCCACCAACCAAGGGGTGGAGGCGGCCCAGAGGCAAACCCCCCTATTACATGGGTTCATCAAGTCTGTTCTGATGTGGGACTCTCAGGCTGTCAAGCCTTTGCGGTTGCATGGGAACGGACCCAATGGTGAATGATCGCTATGGCCAACTGTCTGGCTAAGTGTTGAAGAAGAGAACATTTTCGAAAGTGCTCAGCCGATTTTTCAGCACTCACATGTGAAGCCAGATTTTCAAAACCGCTTAACTCCCAGAAGCTTTCATGAGCAACTATTGAGTGCTGGATGCACAGGAAAATCAGGTCATTTGTTAGGTGCATAAATAGGAACCGAGCTCCTTTTGAAAGCCTGATCCTAGTTGTATGTGTAAGCCATCTGGAAACTCTGAACAAGACATCTATGACTTACAAATTCAAGTAGTCAGTAAAAATGATCCTCAGTAGATTTCCATTGCTATCAGAATTAAAGAAAAAAATGTCTTAGCAGAATCTTCAGGTTCAGTACTATCGTCATTTGTCATTACTTTCCCCTGATCCAACAGGAAAAGTTCCGTATGTGGTAAATGCAAGTGGGGTCAGAGTACCTCTGCACACCAGCTCTTCTCACTTTTCTCGCATGCTCTCTCTTCTCCCTCCTCCCCCACATAGTGTGCATCTCAGCCAGACTAGAGAATCTGGCCTTCTGTCTCCACATGCCAGAAAATGAGAATCAACAAGACTTCAAAGGTATATATGGAGTTGTTCCACCCCCATGGATGGCTTTAAACCTAGAGGACTTCTGTGCTCCATTACTGCATCAGCACTTAGTGTCCTTCCATCTCCCAGCAAGCCCACAGGGATCCATTGCATGCCTCTGTGGGTTGGGAACTGCTGGTGTTATTGAGTCCCAAGGGCCTTGCACACTTCAGGTTCTGCTACTGAGATTTCTCGATTACCTTTCAGAAACAAATCATTACTTCTCAGGATTGTACCTTTTCTAGTAGGTGCAATGTATCGGAATGCTTTTGTGCCCATTGAAGTTGGTGGGGGTTTTGTCCTGGACTAAATGGGAGCAGAATTGGGCCCTGTGTTTATTTTTCTAAGGGGAACTCCAAATAAACCACAGTGCAGTCATCCGAGCCTCGGGGTATCAAAGATCATCATGTTCTAGTGTGGTGATGTCTGGGTCCCGATGAAAGGAGAAAAAATGACAGAATAAGTGAGGGAAAAGAGAGAATGGGAAAGATCAGATATGGGACAGGCTCCCTAATTCCTTTTTCCCGTTTCAGGCACCAAGGGCTTGATTCTGTCTGGGATGGACAATCACTACATAAAATGGTTTAGCAGGCAAGAGCTTGGAGTAGGGGAATGTTATCTAAACCCTCCTGACTTGGTTGTATGGGTGCCATCCATCATCTCGTTTATAACCAGGAGGTCAGCCAAACCTAACTGGTTTTGCTGGTAGAAGTTACCTCTTTCTCTCATGTGGATAGCTAGGACTTTACATATGTCGTCCTCTGCCTTTGATACCAACGATCCTCTAGGAAGTCAGAGTGGGTTGAGTGGAGGTACCAATGAGTGATTTTGTTTCTATTTGCCATAGTCCTCTCCTCCCGTCCTATATCACTTCATCCTGCTGTTCTAATCTATACTATTTATTTAGGGATTACTACTTGGGGTGTTTGGATTGATAGGAAAGGGTGGAGCAGTTCTTTTGTGAAACAGGGATATTTGACAGGCTTAACCTCTTGTTCCCTAGTATGCTGAGGAGTTTGGGGAAAAGATGACACTTACAAACAGAACTGCTAGTGAGTAACTACTGTGTGCTTGTGTTTACCTTTGTGCTCTTTCACTTAAAAACATTTCAAATTTCATCCTAAACCCATTTTAATTATGTGCCTGACTATTATGTTGCAATATTACCCTGTAAGTGGACCGTACAGTTTGGAAATGTTCTGGAAAGTTACCATCTGGCTGCTTGCCTGAAGGATACCTTGATGCTGGTCTTTTGATTAATATGATGTTCCTATACTGATTAGTGGAGTGACAGCTCATGGATCTTATGTGCTGTGTAAATGTTGCTCATCCGACCCCTGCTTGTGAGCAGTAGGATGTGATCTGTGCAATTTATTGCCTGATATAGGCTGTGCTGAGTCTGGAGAAATCTATAATGAAGCTGCTCAGCAAGTGTCATGTTACCTGTTGCAGTAGTTGATGCTAAGTGGTAACTATCTGCACCGAAAAAGAACTGATTAAAAACTCTGACTTTCTCGTGTGCAGGCCATGTTTCTATGGAAACTCTGATTTTAAGGGAAACACTTTAACTTGGATGTTTGGACTATTCCATTTTTTTTTTTAATACTGTGGGTTATTTTAAATCAGGTGAAGGTTTCTAACCATCAGAGGAGTGAAGTTCTTGGACAGCCTTCCAAGGGGAGCAGTGGGGGCAACAAACCTAACTGGCCTCAAGACTGAGCTTGATAAGTTTATGGAGGGGATAGTATGATGAGACTGCCTACAATGGCATGTAGCCGATCTCTGACTGCCAGCAGCAAATATCCTCAACAGATGGTGTTGGGACATCAAGATGGGGATGGCTCTGAATTACCTCAGAAAAATCTTTCCTAGATGTCTGGCTGCTGGGTCTTGCCCACATGCTCAAGTTCTAACTGATCATCATATTTGGGGTTGGGAAGGAATTTTCCACTGGGTCAGATTGACAGAGACTGGGGAGAGGGAGGGCAGTTTGTCTTCCTCTGCAGCATAGGTCACTTGCAAGTTTAAAGTAGTGTAAATGGTGGATTCTCTGTAACTTGAAGTCTTTAAACCATGATCTGAGGACTTCAGTAACTCAGCCAGAAGTTAGGGGTCTATTACAGGAGTATATAGGTCTGAAGGTCTGTGGCCTGCAACGTGCAGGAAGTGAGACTAGATTATCACAATGGTCTCTTCTGACCTTCAAGTCTGTGAGTCTATTTGTTTTTATCAGGATCTTGATTGATCTTGGTAAACAAACTTCTGCTGAATTCAGAATAAAGTGGCTCTTGAGTTTGAAAGAAACTTTGTATAGCAGCTTAATAGGATTTATATTACATATAGTTAGTTGCAAGAGAAGTGACTTTGCATGGAACAACTTAGTTATAGTGTAAAAGCTATTACTAAAGTCAGACGACTTTCTAGTTTTAACTTCGTTTTGAATTTGCTACCTCTGTTGACAATACAGAAAAGCACAAAAAAGTGAGGCAAAACATTAAGTAAATTTGGATCTTGATTCTTTTCCTTTCATTCAGATTTTGAAGTTTTGCAGGAGTCTTGAATTTGGACATTTGTTTTTACATTGTGTAACTTGTAAAGAGAGAAATGAAGAGTACTGGTATGAAGCTAAATTCTCTTTAGAATAAACCACTTTATGAAATGTGAAGCAACACAACGTGTTCTTTTTATTGTGCTGGAAATGGAAGAAATATTCCTTGTCTTTGTTACAGCATGTCAGTTTACTTTATAATCTTTTTTCCAGACAATCTCTTAAAGAAACAAAGGAAATTCAGACATTTAGTGATGAGAGTCAAAATAACAATGTTGCATATCATCTGCATATGTTGGTATTGCACAAGTTGGAATGAAAATCCACCCTGCTAAATCTTTAATGTGCTTTTACACTCCCTGTCTTGCGGGGTTTCTTTCTTTTTTTTTTTTTTTTTGTGGGGGAGGGGAAGAGGGACAGACAGGAGAAGGAATGTGAGTGTTGTGTTCTTTTATTTTTTTATTTTTCTCCGCCTCCCCACCCATGAAAACAGGAATAGTTTAAGACCAGAGACCATAACATGAAGTGGCCACTGATCTTTGAGAAACTATCTATGCAAAGTCTGTTTTCTCAAGCCAGTTCGAAATATGTTGCTTGAATAAAAACAAGTGGAAAGGAGACTTGAAATGAGTAGTAAAGAAAAAAGATAAATATATGTTTATAGTGAGTATAATTCAGGTGGATTGATATTTCATTACATTTTGCATATCTCTCAGGTTTTGTTTCACATGTCAATATTGTCTGGTCTGTAAACTGTCCTCCTACATTGCAGTTAAAGAATTTTAGACTTAATTTTTTTTTGTATTCCTCTATAATTTCACTTTTTCCAAACTATAATAGAACATTCTTTAGAGACGTGATTTAACCTACTAAATAATACCTGCATTTCTTTCTTTTTTTCAATTATTAATCATTTATGTATCTTTAAAAGTGACAGGATTGTCCTTGGGTTTTAGTCATAGGGTCATTATGATTTGCAGTCCTGTATAGATTTTGTTATGGTTAGATACAGGACAAAAGAGAGCCTGAGCTATTAATAAGTCATTCAGTCCACTGTGGTTGTGCATAGCAATTTGTATCACCATGGTGCTAAAAGGCTGCTAGGCAGACTTTTTCCATTAGCAAAAGTTTTTTAAGATCCTACAATCTCTTTGATCAGTGTGCTGGATTTCAGCTTTGAATATCTAGAAGATGAAGATTAAAGTCAATGTTTTGGTATGTTTTGTTTTTGGAGATAATATGAAATCCAAAGTTCCCATAGGCAAACCTTCAAAAGACTTTTTGCACTTGATGATAACAGGAGTATGAATCAGCTCACATACCGTATCATTACAAATCTCCTAGCAAAATCAGGGCTGTGCTAATCAATGGCAAAACATTACTTTTGGAACCCCTGAAAAATACTTCTATGTTTTTCATATCAACTTGGCAAAGGCTACATCTACAGTGTAATTTTTGGTATCGATGGTATAAACACTGTATATTTTTTTATAGAGAGAAACAAGTGGAAAGTTGTGCTTTTAAAAAAACTTGAATCAATATTAGAGAGCATACAGAAAATTATGAAAGCATTATGTCTATATGACAGCATTACTGATAGAACTGACACTGAGCTGCTTGCACAGTAGGGCTCATTGAAGTTTCCGCTGAAACTGTTTCCCCACAGAATATTGGTCTTTGACTAAACAAAATTTCTCCCAAAATATCTAATTTCCATGGAAAGTTTTTTTTTCTTTTATAATTTTTATTTTTAAATTACAAATTGAACACCCACAAAGTAGAGTATTTTGATTTGGAAATGATGCCTCATGGGAGTTGTAGTTTGGTTGCCTCGTGTCCTGATTCTTCTCTATGGGCTAGGCTTCCTGTATAGACTACCATCCCTCATGATCTCTCATCTCTCCTTTCCAAGAGGGTAGACTGAGGTGTTTCACAGGAGATGTAATGTGACCAGATAGCTTGGCCTTTAGAGGAGAATAGATCATAAGGCACCTGAACTAAAATTCCCATGAGGCAGTGTTCAAAGTTCTGAAAAATCAAAATTCCCCACCAAGGTGATGGAGGACACTTTTTAAAAAAACAGCTCTATTAGACAAATAATACACCAGTGGGTAGAAATGTTCAAAAAGTGATTTAGGCACTTAAGGCCAAGTATTTAAAATCAGTGGGCGTTAGCCACCTAGGCATTCTTGAAAATCCCACTAGGCACCTATCAGCATTTTTAGATCCCTAAACGGGTGCTTTTAAAAATCTAGCCTGTATAGAGTTGCCAATTTTGGTTGGATGTATTTCTGGAGCTTTCATCATGGGACATAATCTTTAAACATTAATCTTTAATTCCTGGAGGTGCCAGGATTATGTCTTTGAGGGTTAGCAACCCTAAACCCATAGGAGCCTAAGTCTCATCAGAAGTCACTGATTTTGACATGGGACTTGGACTGGTACATTCCTTAGGGAATTTTTTCAAAAAGTGCTGCCTCATTAAACATAGCCTGGGATTTGTGCCATCACACACGCATATAACGTGGGTATAAACACCACCATATCAGAGCAGCAGCATTTCATAGTCAGATTGCATCTTGCCTTATATCTGTAGCAGATAAGGGACAATCAGTCTCCTAGCATTTTATACCCTCTCCAAAACACCATTGTTGATCTTGATGCATGGAAAGTTCATTGGAAATATTCTTTTTAGTCCAAATGCTGAAAAGTAGGTCACAATCAAGCTGTGAAATGTGAGTAGAAGCATTTTAATACAATTCTGTTTTGTTCCAGGGAAGTAAAAACATATCCTAAGTGACTCCAAGAAAGCAAATACTGAATATGGAATAGATATGTATTCAGACAAGATGCACTGACATCATTTTAATATTGTGCCATTCAAATATAATGTAAAAGTGTTTTTATCCGCTTTTTAAGACCATTGAATATTACCTTCTTTGCTTCAAAAAGACCTTACCTTGTAGATTGGAATCTTGTTCTACAAACTTTGAAATTAGATTTGATATTAGATTAGATATTAGATATTGAAATTAGATTAGATTTGATATTTTTAAAAGTAGAAAAAATGAGTATTTCAGTCCTATATCATTTTTGTTCACATTCATCTCTCGATCTATATCTCATCCACACAAATGTACAGAAAAAAACTATGCAAAATTCTCTATCGAGCTGATAATGGCTTTGTAATGTTAAATGGTTTTATCTTCATAGTGTCAGAAGTAAACATTTTCTCCATTGGGGTATCAAGTCTTTTAGAAAGTGCTGTCTTAAAATTATTCAGTATTCTATGGAGAGAGCTGATATTCGCTGTACATTAGGCAGTTTAGTTTAGCAGAAGAGGACCGTGCTGCTTCTTGATAAATGAGGCTCAGAATACATTTACATGAGGGACTGAAACTGTGGGTTTCAAAGTATGCTAAAGGAAATAGTTATATATCACTCTGTGTACACCAGTCATGACTGATAGATTTTGTGTTCTGTTGAAATGGTCTGTGGACCTCTCTACAGTGTGTGAACTGAGGGCTCAGCTTATCAATAACTTTATTATTACCATAAAAGTAAGTATCAAACAAAAATTAAATAACCGCTAGAAAGTCAGTTTGCACCACTTTTACATAAATTCTTAAATATCTGTGGTGTCTTTTCCCCTTCTCTGCTCAGGCACTGTCTACACTACGCAGCTTTTAGCGACGCGGCTATGCTGCTATAGCTGTGCTGCTAAAAGGCACGCAGTGTAGCCGCTGTTTGTCAGCAGGAGAGAGCTCTCCTGCTGACAAAAGAAAGTCCACCCCCAACGAGTGGCATTAACGTTGTTGGCAGGAGAGCGCTCCTGCCGTCAGCACTGTTCACACCAGTGCTTGTCCACAAAACTCTTGTCTTTTGCAGGGGGGAGGCAGGATGTTTTTTTAACACTTCTGAATGACAAAAGTTGTGTCTTTCACTTTCCAATGTAGACAAAGCCTTACCATCTGTGCAGATGTAGTTTTTTTTTTTTTTTTTGAGAGGCTAGTGTTCTTGATAGATATTCTGGTCCAGCAGATAGGGTATGCGATGGGAATCAGAAGGCCTAGGACTTGACCTTCAGCTTATGTAGGTTTGTCATAGCTCCATCAAAGTCAATGGAGCTATGAGAGTTTATACCTCTTGAGAATCTGGCTCTCAGCTCAGGTGGATGTAGATTCTATTCTTGGTTATGCCATTGACAAACTCTGGGATCTTGGGCAACTTACTTTACTTCTTTGCACCCCATTTGCAAAATGGGGTAAGAATGCTTATGCACCTTTGCAAAGTGTTTTGAGTTCTGCAGATAAAAAATGCTAGACTTCATGGTTATGACTATAATTCCATGTGGCACTAGCATTTTTCACTAGAGGTACCAAGAATGTGAGTCTGTACTGAATTCCTATTCTTTATCCTGCCTCTAGTGTAGCAGTCACCTGAATACTGGGCAGCCCTCTACTGCTGCTGCAGCACGTGGACAATGAATCCTAGGGCTTGTCTCCACTTACCAGGGAATCGACGCACGGCGGTCGATCCACCGGGGGTTGATATAGCGGGTGGTCTTAACCACCGATTGCTCTCCCGTCGATTCCGGTACTCCACCGGAATGAGAAGCATAAGGTAAGTCGACGGGAGAGTTTCTCCCTTCGACGCTGTGTGGTGTAGATACCACAATAAGTCGACCTAAGGTACATTGACTCCAGCTGTGTTATTTACGTAGCTGGAGTTGCGTAACATAGGTTGACTTAGCCCCGTAGTGTAGTTTAGCCCATATAATCGAACTGTGTTTCATAGCTTTACAGAAAGACATACTTCATGATATGGTTCCTTGAGTTTAAACCAATGAATTTACAAAAATGGTATTTTGAAATCGCAAGGAATTTATTTGCTGCATAGCTCAATTGATTCACTTTTCTGAGTGAGAAATGATCTCCTATCTTCAAAACAACTCTAGAGGTGATGGTTTTAAACATCAGAGTGGGTTTTCTACATCTGAACGGTTTTGGAGAGCATGTAACTTGAGCATAAGGATCGAAGAGTTTAGGGGGAGATTTTTAGAAAGTGTAAGGGGTTAGGAGCACATTGACTTTCAGTCATGTATCCTTTAGGCACTTTTGTAAATTTTCCTCTTGAAGGTTTGGAATGTAATTTCAGAAACAGGTATTTTGCTGTATTCCATCAGACAGACAAGCACAGGGCCTCAGAATGGAAAGTCCACCAGTATGAAACTACAATGATGTAATAACCCCCTTGTAACGATGCTGCCTCTGGCGGGACACAACTGAGAATATCAATTCAGGACAAATTACTTAGAGTAGGGCAGTTACAGCCCGAGGCTGGGTTTCCTTTATTATTAAGGCACACCAAACCAACCAAACAGAGAGGACTTTGGTTTTACCCCGCTGGCTAACCAGAAGTCACATAAGCAATTCCCTTGACACTCCAGTTTCCCAGTATCACCACCAGTGCCACTCATTATGGGGATGAATGGTTATGAAAACCAATACCCCAGTAAAAGAAAAAAGATTCTCTCGGTCCCAAAGGACCAAGCCCCAGACCCAGGTCAATATACAAGTCAGATCTTACCCACAAATCACGCTGTTGCCAATCCTTTAGAATCTAAAATCTAAAGGTTTATTCATAAAAGAAAGAAATATAGATGAGAGTTAAAATTGGTTAAATGGAATCAATTACATACAGTAATGGCCAAGTTCTTGGTTTAGGCTTGTAGCAGTGATGGAATAAACTGCAGGTTCAAATCAAGTCTCTGGAGTACATCCGCAGCTGGGATGGGTCAATCAGTCCTTTGTTCAGAGCTTCATTTTGTAGCAAGGTTCCTCCAGAAGTAAGAAGCAGGATTGAAGACAAATGGAGGGGTTTCCAGGGCCTTTTATATTCTCTCTTGTGGGTGGAAACCCCTTGGTTCTCTTGTGCAAAATCTCAGCAACAAGATGGAGTTTGGAGTCACATGGGCAAGTCACATGTCCATGCATGACTCAGTTCTTTACAGGTCGACACCATTGTTTACATGTTAGTTTGAGCTTTCCCAGGAAAGCTCAGATGTGGATTGGCTTCTCCCAAAGTTCATGGTCAGTTAAGTGTTTCTTGATTGGGCACTTTCTGAGAATAGTCCTTTCTCATGAAGCTGACCAAATGCTTCACTGAGGCTGCTTAGAATCAAAACACATTGAGATACAAGTACATAGCCAATATTCATAACTTCAACTACAAAAATGATACACATATATAGATCATAACCAGCAAATCATAACCTTTCCATAGACACCTTGCTGGACCTCCTTTGTACAAGATTTGGTGCAACTATAGGACCTTGGTTGCAACAATGATCTATACGGTCAGAGTTCATGTCAATAATGTCACACCCCTCGACTATGAAGCCTTTAGAAGGCTAGAAAAATCAGTGTCCATAGCAAGTGCCCTACGTGGGAAATCACCTGCTTTCCCTCAGTTTCCCTCACTGTGAATCCCCCTCACAGTGCAAGACAAGTAGCTGGTTTATCAAAGTATCCTACCTGTGCTAGATGTAGTGAATATGTCCCATGGAGTATAAGAAATTGCAATCTTTAAAAAATGACTTTCGTGAGGAAAAGGAAGGGCTCCTTAGCTCTGCTGAGAGAAGGAAATGGAGAATTGGGCAAGGAGACTGGATGAGAGTTATGGTGCTTTTTGCTGTTGAAAACCTTTGTGGTCAGAGTCTAACAATCCTGGCTCTGGTATCTGCTTAGTTTCTCCTGTAACAGAAATAAATCTCTTCTGAGATCTAAAGGACACCAAATACTGGGTGTGGTTTTAAACAATGCATCCTGCAATGTGTCATTTGATACACTTTAGAAAAGTAAGGAGAGATTTTCAAAGGCACACAGAATAGTTAGGCTCCTAATTTCCAATTCAAGTCAATAGGAGTGTGGTGCCTTGGTGCTACTTGTGCCTTTGAAAATCTCCCTTAAAAATAACTGCTGAGCACCATGTCTGTGACCTTTAGGCTAAGTAATACTATACCGGTGGTGGCAGTTTTAAAAGTACCTAAGCTTCTCTACACTCACTTCCCGCCCACTCCAAAATGCACTGCCACAATTATCAAAAGTAAGGGCTTCTCTACACTACCTGCCGGATCAGCGGGCAGTGATCGATCGAGCGGCGGTCGATTTATCATGTCTAGTATAGATGCTGAGTGCTGTCCGGTCGACTCTGGTACTCCACCAGAACAAGGAGCGTAAGCGAGTTGACAAGAGAGCGTCAGCTGTCGACTTACCGCAGTGAAGACATCGACTTCAGCTATGCTATTCACATAGCTGAAGTTGCACATCTTAGATCGACCCCGCGTGGTAGTGTAGACAAGCCCTAGCTGTAAAAAGACTCTGCCTATGTCTACGCTGCAGCTATACTGCTGTAACACTGCAGTGTAAACACTTCCATCAGTGGAAGGGGTTTTTCCATCAATTTTGTTAATCCATCTCTCCAAGAGGTGGTAAAGAGAGTGATTGAAGAGCCTTCCACCAACCTACCTGTGTCTAGACCAGGAATTAGATTGATCTAACTACATTGCTCAGCACACAATTTTTCACAGCCCTGAGCTACATAGATAGGTTGACCCAAGATTTTTAGGTGTAGGTCAGGCCTCAGTTAAAGTATTCTTGCAGAAGGGCTCTTTGCTCTGTGTGTGTTGTATCATGATGGGACAAGAGATAAGGGCTCGCTGAAGTCAATGGAAGGACTAACATTGACTTCAATGGGTTTTAGATCAGCGTCTAAGAGGAGGAAACAATTATACATAAAATTTTACTGCCTTGGTCTAGCAGCAAATTTTTTAATGAAATAGTATACTTAATTGAGTAGTCTAAAGTGTTGCCCATTGCTTGCAAATGACTGATAAATTTGGAGAATAATATTAGGTCCTACCTTCTACAGCAGATCGATAAGAACCACATTCCTTTGCACCAGTGGATATCACAAAGACTTGTTCTTAAATTATTAAACCCTTGCTATTTACTTGCCAGTGAGAGTTTCAATAATAGCAGATGACTCGTTCTGACTCAAATACACAATACTTGGAAGTCTGTGGAATGGTTTGCAAACATACAACTGTTTCAGCAACAGCATTACCTTAATTCTGTAGGATGACTCTGAGAACTACTTAGAATTCCAAACTGTTCCAGTTCTTTTTTCTATTAACTCTTTGAGAAGGTACTTTACACCTGAAATTGATATGACACAAAGGGGTAGTGAGTGATTTTTTTGTATGATTAATGTATTTTGTCCTTAAGATCTGCAGTAGTTAGTAACATTTACCATATCCTGTACTGCAGCTAGAATTGATTTGACAGCAAAGAGCATGAGGACATGGAAGCAACCTTTGAGTAGTTTTAGTTAACTACTATAGCATATAATACAAATAGCATCCTGGTGGAGCGCTCTGTCTTATGAGAAATAATTGAGAGCGAGAGAAGCATAAACTGTATGTAAAACTCCCTAAACAGTTAACAAATATATATTGTTGGGAATTGTTGTTACCACTGTACATATCTAAATTCATACATGGTGGAGCAGACAATTAGCTGTCACTCTATATGTGTTCTCTAGAACTCTAATAACTATATTTTGTAAAGTGATTCATCTTACTCTGTGTTCTAAAATTAATTTGTCACTGTTCATCTCTCACTGTATAATCATCAGCGGTCACCGTACATACACTGAAGGGTGAACGATTTTAATTTATTAGTGTAATTTTTGCTTTTAAAAAATAACACTAGCTAGAGCCATTCCTAATGCAGATGGATGCTGTGCAAGGTTTTCCATGTAGCTGTGTCCATGTCCTTTGATCCTAACCTGAAACTTCTTTGCTTTACCAGTTATGAGCTGGCTTGTCTATTTAACATTTATAAAGAGATTATCACAGGTGGGAGGGAGGCTGCCCATCAAAGAATGGTTTTGTGTTATGGACAAATGAAGAAAAAGGGGAGATTGCTAAATTTTCCAGCTCTGAAAAGTGAGTAAGAACCAATTGTGCCACCCTCACTCCTGAAATTGATGTATCAGATTATAGTGGTACAATAAACTCCTTGCTCACTATCAAATATAATTTGAGATACAAACCCCTACATTAAAAGAAGGTTGCAGAGTGAAGTAATTGAAAGTCAGGAAATGACTAAATTAAGTATGTCTGCATGTATTATGAAGCAGCCTTGTATTAAACAATGAACTTTTTTTTAACAGGACCCCACCTCACTAGGTGTGTGGGTGTGGCAGCGTTCAACAAATGAGGCAGCTGTTCAGTATTTCACTTGAACAGTATCATTCAGTGTGTGGCCTGTGCGTCATTTACTGCTCCCTCCACAAACCCTGCAGTGAACACAGAATGTTTCCTATAAACCTTTCTGTGCCTTAGTATCTAAGGCCCTCACAAACCTTGGGTTCACTCAGACTTTATCCTCTGAACAGCTTTGTGAATGTAGCAAATATTAAAAGCCCAATCTGCAGATGCTGATCCAAGGCACAGAACAATTAGGTGAGTTGTCCAAGGTGACATAGGAAGGTTGTGGCGGAGACAGAACCCAGATCACTTGCGTCCCATGGCAATATTTAACTACTAAACTAGGGGTTCTCAACCTTTTTCTTTCTGAGGCCCCCCATGTTATAAAAACTCCACGGACCACCTTTGCCACAATAACTGGTTTTCTGCATATAAAAGCCAGGACCAGTATCAGGGGGTTGCAAGCAGGGCAACTGCAAGGGGCCCCATTTCGCAGTGCCCCCCACAAAGCTACATTGCTCAGGCTTCGGCTTTAGCCCTGGGTAGTGGGACTCAGGATGCTGGGCTTCAGCCCCATCCATGGGGCTTCAACTTTCTACTCTGGGTCCCAGTGAGTCTAATGCTGGCCCTGCTTGGTGGCCCCCCTGCAACCTGCTCACGGTCCCGCAGTGGGCCCTGGACATCTGGTTGAGAACCACTGTTCTAGACCATTCTTCCTTGTCCGCTTCATTCACTATAGACTATAAAACTTGTTCAGTGAGAGAGGTGGGGTGCTTTGAATCCCTAGACTACACAATCTTCTATACAATCCTGCTTCATTCTGTGCCAGCATGCACAATTTCTCTGATTGCTTCCCTTTAGATACTTCTTATTATTCTTGTGGAGGGCGGGGTTTGCTTGGACTAAATTTTCTATGATTTTTTAAAGTGCTTTTTGTTGGCATCCTTTCGTCTGTGAGAGATGGTGGGAACTGCAGCCTATGATGTAGGTGGTTTGCAATGTCTCATGTAACTGAATAGGCCAATCTGAGATTTTCATGATTTTTGGCAGTTATTGCAAATGTATGTATTTTGGTTGGGAGCTGTTTGCTTCCTATAGGCTCTTTTATCTTCAAGCTGTAGGAGCCAGCTCCTGTCATGGACTTTGATACCCTGATGGAGACGATGGTGTCACTTGTTATGATCACTTGCCAAGATTTCCCGTTGGTCAAGATCAATTCCAAATTCCTTCATATCTCTCTTGCATGTGTCTTTATAGTGAAATTTGGGTTGTCCTGTTGTTCTTATTCCCTCTGATAGCTCCCCATAAAGCATGTCCTTGGGTATGCATCCGTCTTCCAACCTACTCAGATGGCCCAGCCAGCACAATCATCTTTGCTTGAGCAGAGCAGTCACAGTTGGTAAATATGCCCTTTGAAGAACCACTGCGTTGGTGACTTTATCTTGCCATCTGATGTTGGATATGTGGCGTAAACAACATAGGTGGAAACTGTTCAACCTTTTCACCTGATGAGCATAAATTGTCCGTGTTTCCCCACCATACATGAGATTGCTGAGGACGCAAACTTGGTACACTAGCATTTTGGTCTTGATGGTAAGCTTTGAGTTGTTCAGTGCTCTTTTAGTTAGTCTGCTAAAGATGGTGGCAGCCTTTCCGATGCAAACATTTAGTTCTTCATCCAGTGAGAGGTTGGTGGTGGTCACTGTAGATCCTAAATAGCTGAACTTTTGGACTATTTCTAGCTGGTTTGTTTTTAAGGTAATTGAAGTATCTTTTGGAAGTCCCTACCCTAATACAACCATTTTCTTTATGCTGATGGTGAAAGCAAATGTCTGACAGGGACTTGAAAGGCAATCCATGAGTTCTTGTAATAGATCTTCATTGTGGGCTATGAGGGCAGCATCATCAGCAAATAGAAGTTCCCTGATTAGCACCTTTTTTACTTTGACTTAAGTTGGGACACGTTGAAGAGTTTCCCATCTGATCTTGTGTGATACACTCCATCTTTCATGTCCTTAAGCACACAGTTCAAGAGTACTGAGAAGAAGATGATGCATGTCCAACTATTCACCAGGCAAAAGTAGAATGATTTCTACTGTGCTGTATGTATAATCAACAACGCAGGAGTTGCTGCCTCATTCCATGTGTACTTTTCTGTATCTTGTGAAAGAAAGCAGGACACCAAAGGGCTGTTCACTGCCTATAAACGACTACAGTGAAATTCCACCTCACTTCATGCAGTGGCACACTGAGCAGAATATTGAGACATTGCCTATTCCATAGAAACCTCCACACAATTTATATAGAAATGTTTGTTGCCAGTGCATTTGTCTCAGTTGACCTCCATGAAACTTTCAGAAAAAAATACGCTCCCTGACTCAGAGCTAGCATATGAAATTTCAGAAAAAAAGGTAGAATGGGTGAGTAAGATATAAGCAACAAATTACTCTTGATAAAGATATAGGAGCCTATACTCCAAGCATTGCTGTGCTTGTCACCTGTAGTAATAATCTATTATTACTGAACATTCAACTGAAAATTCAGTGTGTGACTCCATATTGTATCTCAAATCATTGTTAATTTTAACACTGTCAGATACTTTGCAAATAGTTTACTTCTGTTCCCGCAGATACAGTAATTATGGGTGCTAGTAGTCTGAACCTGGCTATCAATCAGTCAAATCTAACCAGATCTCTTTTCACCCCCCATGACTGGTAGGTAACCAGCAGGAGCTTTCATCATCAGTGATCTATCGTAGCCTCTGCCACAAGAGAATACTTGCAAGAACCACTGCATTTTTTTGGACCTGCTTTCGGATTCAAAGGGGCCTAATGGCGGACAGATGGCCAAACATTGGAAAGAAAATTGCAGAAAAGAAAGAGATGGCTCCCTCTGTCCAATACATCTGCAGCCCAGCAGGGGAAAGTCATTTTATCCCTATCCCTCACATCTGAAAGGAACTGGGCCAGACTGTATGTTTTGGATACATTCCTTGAGTAGTGAAAGATTTGGGATATTCTCCCCTTTAGCTTATTCATTTTTTTGAATTGTTTAACAAGGAGCTTTGACAAAGGCTTGTCCTGGATTTCCTTTGGGTTCAGGTTACAGCCATATGATTAAGAGTAATAACACATGGATGAGGTCCATTTGCCTGTGATTACATTCCTAAAAGCAATGTTCATAGACACATGGGCTAAGATTTTCAGAAGCATCTAAGGATGTAGTTCCATGGTGACTTGTGTTGCTAAGTAGGGCTGTGTGAATAACACGTTTTTGGTTGGTTGGTTTACTGGCAGCTTTGAAAAATTAAAAAAAAAAAACAAAAAAACAGCAAACCAAAAAATGTGGGGAGGGGAAATCATTTTGGGTCAAACAAAATGTTTGATTTTTGTTTTTTTATTTCAATTGTCTTTTAATGTTTGTTTTTAAAAATAAAATTGAAGTATATTTAGAAACAAATGGTCATTGCAAATAGAAAAATCAAAATGTTTCATTTTGAAAATGTCAAGTCAAAACACATTTTGACTTTTTCACGCAAAATATCTCCCCCCTACCCTCCGCCCCCCCAAAAAAATGGTGAAACCAACATGGATTCATGAAATATTTTGGTGTTGCTAAGTCTTCTTTTGCCCCCCATTTGCCCCCTTCAAAAAGTTTCAGCTGAAAAATTTCACCTAGCTCTACTTCTAACTCGATTATATACTTCTGAAAATCTCACTCATTTTTCCCTGTAGATCCTGAATTTGGTTTTTTTCCCCCTTCTCATTTCTATTTTATATTTTTGAAAGCTACTTAACTAGTGGCAGGTTGTTTAACTAGGATAATGGAAGAGCTGTTGATAATTCTCTGGATAACACTTTGGTTCAGTATGAAATATATTCAGGAGACCAAATAACCAATGTCAGATTTATTGCTTATTGTACAATAATAGTATCGTACAAAAGGAAAAGTTCATTACGATACCAGTTTCCGGGAAGCTGTTTCATGCTGTGTTGTTAAATTCACCTTACACAGGAGGTGTGCTCCCAAAGCTACACCTCAAAAGCTATTGTTTTTACCCACCCTGTTTATAAACAAAAAGTTATTGTATGGGTCATCTGAAATGTAATTTAATCAATCAGCTTTCTATCTTGTTTTTCTGTTACTATGACATAGTTCTTATCTCTTTGCAAGGTGCTATGAGATACTTGACATGAGTGAACAGAATTGTGGGGAGAGTATAATACATGCAGTTAACAAAACTTTCTAAAGCTTAGCCAGTACACATGTTATGTACTATTAATACTAACATAGCTGATGTCCCTACTGTACAGTGACATCTCCCCTTTGCAGTCTGTTGCCAGGGAAAATGATGAGGAAGAGTGTGGCAGAGTATTTCTAAGGTACTGTCTCTTGCAACCAGGAGTTTTTCCTATGGATTTCCTATTCTAATTTGCTACTTTTTGTCTTTAAAGCACAAACTTTCATTGAGGGTGGTGTGAAGCTGCACTGCTCCAAGGGAGAAGATTTGAGGAGCCCTGTGCTTCCTGAAGCTCTCTGGAATACATGCTACCACCTCTATAGGCTATAAGATGCTCTTTCCTCCAGGACCATGGCACTGCTACTTCTTCCCCCTAGTGGATGGAGGGGTGGGGAAGGAGTCTACGGTCTTTGTGCTAGCCAATGTGCAGGGAGGCAAGAAATGGGGGAAACATTTCTTTCACACACACAGTGATCTGTCCTTGCATGCCTGTGCAAGGACCAGGCATAATTTGCCCCTTAGTCTGACAAGAGAGACAATGGTATCCGCTCGTGCCCCTCATGTTTATTGACCTAAACTAAGCATATTTCGTGACCAAGTCTTGACTTCAAATCTACATGCGAAGCTGACAGGTTTTCTAAAGGTGCTGCAGCAGAATAGACAGTCACAAATTCAAGACGTCGGTTCACCAGCAAGGGCCTGATGTCCTTTAATCACGGCTTATTGGGGGATGAAGTTTCATTTGAAGAAATCTGTTATGCAGCTACCTCAGAAAGATCTCAAAAAACGAGGAGATACGAGAGGGGATTTCCTAATGGATATCTGTCGGCTGGGTGGAAGGTCTGCTGCAGAGAGAAACTGCTCAATGGTACCTTCAACCACTGAACCCCACACACACATAACCCCTGCAGAGGAGCTCATATTGGCTCTGGAGAAATGTAGTAATGTTGCTGGTCCCTCTTCCTTATCCCTTGCCTGGTTTTGCTTCTGTCTCCATGTGCAATCTCCAGTCCTTAATAATTATAAACTTGATATGCCATTTTCTCATATCTGTTCAGAGATTTCTTTTGAATAAGATTTAAATGGTTTTGCACCCTGCAGTTTATAATGTTACTAGTTTGGTCCCAGCTGGTGGGTACCTAAGAACAGAAGGGCTCATTTCTCACCTGGAAATTCCATCTCTCTGACTCAAATGAACCTTCTTGGCATCTCCGCTGCTCTGCTTAATCTTAAATTTGATTGTTTATGTTTACAGATGAAATTGACAGACAATAAATCACTAATCTGTGAATTGTAGTAAGAATAAAGAATCATAGAATCATAGAATATCAGGGTTGGAAGGGACCCCAGAAGGTCATCTAGTCCAACCCCCTGCTCGAAGCAGGACCAATTCCCAGTTAAATCATCCCAGCCAGGGCTTTGTCAAGCCTGACCTTAAAAACCTCTAAGGAAGGAGATTCTACCACCTCCCTAGGTAACGCATTCCAGTGTTTCACCACCCTCTTAGTGAAAAAGTTTTTCCTAATATCCAATCTAAACCTCCCCCACTGCAACTTGAGACCATTACTCCTCGTTCTGTCATCTGCTACCATTGAGAACAGTCTAGAGCCATCCTCTTTGGAACCCCCTTTCAGGTAGTTGAAAGCAGCTATCAAATCCCCCCTCATTCTTCTCTTCTGCAGGCTAAACAATCCCAGCTCCCTCAGCCTCTCCTCATAACTCATGTGTTCCAGACCCCTAATCATTTTTGTTGCCCTTCGCTGGACTCTCTCCAATTTATCCACATCCTTCTTGAAGTGTGGGGCCCAAAACTGGACACAGTACTCCAGATGAGGCCTCACCAATGTCGAATAGAGGGGAACGATCACGTCCCTCGATCTGCTGGCAATGCCCCTACTTATACATCCCAAAATGCCATTGGCCTTCTTGGCAACAAGGGCACACTGCTGACTCAAAGCTGAGAACTTACTGGACTGAGGGTCATTCATGAGCCACAGCTGTCTAACCAGCAACCACGGTGGTGGAGTAGAGTCAAAGAAACCCAAATTGCAGGGAAGAAATCCTCCTCGAGGTCTTCATTGTTCAATTTAACCTTAAATATGATGACTGAGTTGGCATCATGCTGCCCTGTAATTAGTCATGGCTCGTTATATATATTTCAGTTGGCTTTTTAAGAAGTACCTAACATTTTAAAGTATTCCTTCAGGAGGATTAGGGAGTTACTAGAAATAGAATTTTCATATACTGATGTAGTCTTCATATTCCTCTTTGCTCCTCCAACATTTATTGAAGTGTTTGAAGTAATCAGCCTCCCAGTGGACTGTCGCATGAAAACAAACCTCACTTTAACAAACTTAGGTTTACAAGGCAGTGTGAGGGAAATTCAATTAGCTGTTTGCAAACACAGCCTCCTCTTCCAGGAACATTTTTAATATCATTCTCAATTTTAATATAACTCTTTCCATTGTCAGTTTTTAACCATTGTGGTTGGGCCATTAATCAAGAGCACAGGCAGGTGGGCAATAACTCAGGCTTTTGTCAGCGATAGGATTTACTGCTTAGGATTTTGAGCAAATAGTGTTCTTGTGGAGGCTTCTCTAGACTGGTAGGTCAGTGGGGTTTGATGCTGAACTGCAGCTCAGTCATCCATGAGGTAAATCTAATTGAGTGCAGTAGTTAGAGTGGGGGAAATATCAAGCTTCATTTATTCTTTCAGTTGTAGGGCGGAAAAAATATGCTATCTATATATCTGGCTTTGACATGTCCCAGGGCGACTTCTGAACCCATGAGCCATGTGCCCTCCTGTGTTTGTTTTAGGCCTATGCTACAATTGGGTTACTGGCAGCCCCCATAGAAAACCAGCTTTCTTCTAAATTACACATTGTTCTCACAGCAGACTCGCCTCTGTAACACCAGTTGCTACTCTTCTTAGGAGGAAGCAATAAAATAGCTTGCTCTGCTTAGCACAGCCCTTTTTATTGCTTCTGTAGCCCTAGATTGCCCTTGGCCCTTATGCAGCTTTGCAGGGGAATAAAGTCTTCTCTTGCTCACCTGCCTAGCACAGTAAGGGCTGCTCACATTGAAGTTCTGGTGCAAGGGAGGAAGGGGTTGCTCATTTGGGACTCCTCACTGTATGCTAATAGGAGAGGAGGGGAGGAGCCAGAGTAGGTGTCTAGGCACATACAGGTAGGTAAACTGCACCTTGAAATAGGGGTGAAGTAATTTATTCCCCCAGAGTAAATGCCTAGGGTGACCAGATGTCCCGATTTTATAGGGACAGTCCTGATTTTTTTTTTTTTTCATATATAGGCTTCTGTTACTCCCCACCCCATCCCATTTGCTGTCTGGTCACCCTATAAATGCCCCTCTGAATTCCAGTTCCTTCCTGGATTTCCTCTTGGGGTGGTGCAGTTTCACAGCACCCCTTACGAGTGCCCATAGCACTCAGTTTAGCCCATAGCACTTAGTATCTTCAAATCACAATTGCCACCGTTAATCAGTTCTCGGAAGGGTACTTATGAAGGGGGATGTGCAGACACTTTGGGATCCCAAAGGGAGCTCTTAAGGTCTTGATTCACACCATTCCTAACAAAGGGAAGTGACATCAGCCTATATTTAGGAAAAGAGTTCTGGTGGAAGCAAGGACCCAGGGGAGTAGAGAGAACGCTTGAACACTTTGAGCATGGTTCACTAAAGGCAGCTGTAATGGGTTCTTAATCAGGGAACTTACAAAGAGAGTGTAGCTTGTAGTAGATGGGCAGCTCGCAGGAACCTACCCTATGACTGGTATCGGATGCATCCGACGAAGTGAGCTGTAGCTCACAAAAGCTTATGCTCAAATAAATTTGTTAGTCTCTAAGGTGCCACAAGTCCTCCTTTTCTTTTTGTGAATACAGACTATCACGACTGCTACTCTGAAAGCTGTCATTATAAAAGAAATAGTATTTTTCAATTCACCTAATACAAGTACTGTAGTGCAATTTCTTTATCATGAAAGTTGAACTTACAAATGTAGAATTATGTACAAAAAACTGTATTAAAATAAAACAATGTAAAATTTTAGAGCCTGCAAGTCCACTTAGTCCTACTTCTTGTTTAGCCAATCGCTCAGACAAACAAGTTTGTTTACATTTTCAGGAGATAATGCTGCCCGCTTCTTGTTTACAATGTCACCTGAAAGTGAGAACAGGCGTCTCATAAACAGTTTCTGCAGCTAGTGTTGCCTATGGCAACTTTATCTTCTGCAGTTGTCAATTTAGCATTACATGGCAGATAATCCATGTCGATACCGATCCAACAAATTCATCTGTCTTAATGCGTGTGGATGATCTGTGTGAAAAAATACTTGTGTCCGTGAGTCAATTAGCTGATATGAAAGCCTTAAGGTTGGCAGAATCAAAAAACGGAGCCTATTCTACCCTCTTTTTTTGGCCATCTGTGATGTTTCAAAGCACATCTATTCAACTTAATACATTCAGTCATCTCTTGTAAATCCCATATCAGATTATTTCCTCCCTGTGACCCAAAAACTACTATAGTGTTGTCAGCCCAGTTTCTAATGCATGATAGAGATAGAAATTACATAACAGTTTTATTGTCATAGTTCTTCAGTTAATATGAAGCATATTTGCTAAATATTAATTTTCAGCTCAAAAACTATAAATGTCATGTGTTTTGTATCCTTGTGTGCATTTGTAGTTTATTATTTTCTCATTTACAAAATAATTAAAAATGACTGGGATCATTAAATTAGGTTCAGTAGAAAGCAAACAGTGTGGTCATCTTTTCCTCTCAGCTCAATCCTTTCCTCATTTGAAAAAGCATGTCAGCTCTTTTAGTCATCTTAGCATTTCATTCTACATCAATTACGTTTTAGAAAAGAAGACCTGGGATAAAGGTTGATAAAACAAGTCACAGGCAACCTATCTCTCACAACTTTGATAAAAAATACTGCCTCAAGGAAAGTTAGTAGCTTTAATTTCAACTGAATTCACTAGTTTTAAATTGTTGTTATAATAATAAGCTTATAACGTGAGGGTTTTTTATACCTCAAATTGACCTTGAGGGCAAAATTCTTCCATCCAAGAATAAATCTATAACGTAGAACATACCAGTCTGCCCAGAATTTCTAGCACTCTGTTATATGCATATGAATCTCATCTTGACCAGGATCTCCTGCACCTTGTAAGAAGAAACTATACAGTTTTGTCATATCAAAGCCCGGTTTGGAGTTGAGAGGAACCTATGTACAGAATCTGGAAGAAAGGAGTGGAGAATATGTCCAAAACTACTAATAGCTCACTCTTAAATACACAGCACTAGATCCTAATCTTGCACTGTCTGGCAGAAGGGCACATAACTGAGATTCCCAAAGGAGCAGAGAAGGGACCAAATTCTGAGTTGGAGTTGCATTTTGGCTCCTGCTTCCCGCTTGCAGCATAGGGGAGGTAATCTGCACCAGACCTTTCTGGCTGGTGAGTTGGAGGGGGTAAAGCCAAGGCCATGCTCAGGACCCACTCTCCACCCCTGCCCCCACCCCAGAGTGTGTGTACTTGGAGGGGAATGATTATGTAAGAATAGCAGCTATACTACCCCCTGTGGTGTTGTGATCACTCAGTGCTTAAGGTGCTTGTAAGAGCTTGGGTTCCAATTTAGCTATGCCTAACAGGACCTTCATAATGCCCATTCACACACTGTATGGGAAGCTCAGCCCTTAAAGGCACAGTCCCCAGTGCCACAGCTCCTGCCTAGCTTCTCATGAGAAGGAGACTCCTTACATTCCCTGTCTCCTCTGCACAAATTCACAACCAAGGTCATGATTTGTCCCACACTGCTTTTTAGCATCAATTACTTATATGGATAGCTGTTTCTCTCTCCTTATTCCAGTGCCTCATAGATTCCTTCATGCCATGCTAATTGCTGTTCTGTTTTTCACTTCTGAAATGCTTTTGTGTTGTCTGTCAGTTTTGAGCTAGCAGTTACTACACACTGTTGAGGCAAATGATATCATGACTGACAACTTAATAGATGTTTTCCTCAGAAATGACAGCTCTTCCTTTTCCATTGTGGTAAAATTAAAATAAGTGGACTTGAATGTTCTCCTAATTTGTAATCTTATACAGCTGAAAAGTCACCACTGCTTTGTCAAATAAGGATGGAAGCTGTTTATCCCTAAATTAGCTGACTTTACATTAGACCTCAAGCTACCATAACTACTATGGCAAAATTAACACTTCACTTTAATGGATGACTTGCTCTTTTAAAACAATTTTTCTCTGTGCTCTCATTTTTCTTCCTCTCAGGATAATTTCACAGAAGCTTAAAACTAGAGCTGAGTGAAAATTTTCTTGTGGTACCTTTTCTTGCTGAAAAATGAAGATCTGGGTTGACTTCAAATTGTATCAGTTGGGGGAAAAAAAGAGAGACAATGCTGGAAATGTCAGAACAGTTGATTTTGGGATTTCAAAAAAAAAAGTTTTGACTTCTTGTTTTGGAAAGAGATTTTGTTTCAGAATTTCCCTCAATTTTATTTTAGAAACAATTTAAAAACTTTTAAAACCCCCAGATTTATTTATTTTTCAGTGACTGAACCAAAAAAAAAAAAAAGTTGTTCCCTCAGCTCTATTAATAACGCTACTGGATGATCACCCAAGAACAGTTTAGATGAATGAGGTCATTCTGAATCATATAGTCTGTTTTTCTCAGGTTAAACATCCCTTCCCCAGGAGGCAGCCCTGTGGGAGGGGAAGCATAGGAAGCTCCACTGCTGGGGTGGAATGGAGTTTGTCTTCCTTTCAGAGGCCCAGATTCAGGAAAGCATCCCAATTCAGGAAAACAGACCAGCATCTGCGTAAATCCTATTAAAGTCATTCATTTCTGGTTTATATCTTATGTTCCTAAAGCCATTGCTTCAGGGTTCCAACCAGCCACCAGCAGGGGGTCAGGAAGGAATCCCCCCCCCGGCGTCACCCATTATATTCTCGAAAGATTTTTTTAATCTTTCCTCTGAAGTATCAGGAACAGCTACAGCAGGTGATAGGACATTGGATGGGGAGTGCCAGAGCTATGAGGTGACACCCAGCACTCATTCTCTGTCAGGTGCTTGACTTCCTGATTCTTGTTCACATGCTGAGGGTCTAACTGGTTGCCCTATGTGAGGTTGGGAAGGAATTTTCCCCCAGGTCAGATTGGCAGAAACCTCAAGGGTTGTTTGCCTTCCTCTCCAGTGTGTGGGTTCAGGTCGCTTGCCAGGATTGTCTGGGCATATCTCACTTAATCATTTCCCCACCATTGTGGGGTCCTCCAGCACAAGTGCACCTCAGTCCTGCCCGCCCCCCATTCTTTGCCTGTGACACATAAAAGTCTAGTCTCCTGAAGGCTGCAGTAATTTGGTCTAATTTTAGTTGTTGGGGTTAGAGTGCGGGTGCTGAATAGGGTTGGTGGCCTGTGATATACGGGAGGTCAGACTAGATGTTCTGGTGGTCCCTTCTGGCTTTAAATGCTATGACTTTTTGACCTGGGGTAAGAGCAAACAAGAGATTCTGTCTCCAGGACACAGAACATCCCTGATTGTTTATCCTGTGGGAAAAATCATGGAGCAGGTCCTCAAGGAATCAATTCTGAAGCACTTAGAGGAGAGGAAAGTGATCAGGAACAGTCAGCATGGATTCACCAAGGGAAAGTCATGCCTGACTAATCTAATTGCCTTCTATGACGAGATAACTGACTCTTTGGATGAAGGGAAAGCAGTGGACGTGTTGTTCCTTGACTTTAGCAAAGCCTTTGACACGCTCTCCCACAGTATTCTTGCCAGCAAGTTAAAGAAGTATGGGCTGGATGAATGGACTATAAGGTGGATAGAAAGCTGGCTAGATTGTTGGGCTCAACGGGTAGTGATCAATGGCTCCATGTCTAGTTGGCAGCCGGTATCAAGTGGAGTGCCCCAAGGGTCGGTCCTGGGGCCGGTTTTGTTCAATATCTTCATAAATGATCTGGAGGATGGTGTGGATTGCACCCTCAGCAAGTTTGCAGATGACACTAAACTGGGAGGAGAGGTAAATATGCTGGAGGGTAGGGATAGGATACAGAGGGACCTAGACAAATTGGAGGATTGGGCCAAAAGAAATCTGATGAAGTTCAACAAGGACAAGTGCAGAGTCCTGCACTTAGGATGGAAGAATCCAATGCACCGCTACAGACTAGGGACCGAATGGCTGGGCAGCAGTTCTGCAGAAAAGGACCTAGGGGTTACAGTGGACAAGAAGCTGGATATGAGTCAACAGTGTGCCCTTGTTGTCAAGAAGGCCAATGGCATTTTGGGATGTATAAGTAGGGGCATTGCCAGCAGATCGAGGGATGTGATCGTTCCCCTCTATTCGACACTGGTGAGGCCTCATCTGGAGTACTGTGTCCAGTTTTGGGTCCCACACTACAAGAAGGATGTGGAAAAATTGGAAAGAGTCCAGCGAAGGGCAACAAAAATGATTAGGGGACTGGAACACATGAGTTATGAGGAGAGGCTGAGGGAGCTGGGATTGTTTAGTCTGCGGAAGAGAAGAATGAGGGGGGATTTGATAGCTGCTTTCAACTACCTGAGAGGTGGTTCCAGAGAGGATGGTTCTAGACTGTTCTCAGTGGTAGCAGATGACAGAACAAGGAGTAATGGTCTCAAGTTGCAGTGTTGGATATTAGGAAAAACTTTTTCATTAGGAGGATGGTGAAACACTGGAATGCGTTACCTAGGGAGGTGGTAGAATCTCCTTCCTTAGAGGTTTTTAAGGTCAGGCTTGACAAAGCCCTGACTGGGATGATTTAATTGGGGATTGGTCCTGCTTTGAGCAGGGGGTTGGACTAGATGACCTCCTGAGGTCCCTTCCAACCCTGATATTCTATGATTCTATGATATGTCTAAGGGGCATGGTCATCTGTGTGAGGCCATTCACCTCATATTGCCCCTAATTCTATCTCCCTTGGCTCTTTGGCAACGTAGCTCCAAATCAGCCCCACTGCCATGCTGACTTTTATCCACAGCTGTTCTTGAAACCCCCTTAATGGGTATCCTCTGCCTGGAAGAAGCTCTGCAAAATTTTCATGGGTTGAACTGCCTTTCTGAGTAACTTATACAGGCTGGCTGCAGTACATTTGTCCATTTGATTCTGCTCCCTCCTGTCTCAGACACATTCATTCTCCAGTTTTCCCTGTAAATCTTGGAATTGAGTGTGCCCAGGAGAGTGCGGGGACAGTACCATTGAGGCAACTGACTCCAACCGGTTTCCCGGTTTCCAAACAGGAAGTGTGTGGATCCTGGGGGCACTTTCTGGGTCAGTGTTTGCATCAAGCGAAGCAAACACTTTTTCTCAATGTTGTGCTTCCTTAGAAAGATTCCATCATGAAGCCCTGTTGTTTGTCAGCTTCTAGCATCTTGAAAACTAGAAATTAATGTCTGGGGGCGTTTCATACAAGGCTGGCCAATATCAGATAAAAATGTCTGAGGATGTCATTAGAATTGTAATGTGGTAAGGAGAGGGTTTTTAAATCCTATTTCCTCTAACCTGTCATTTGTCCAGGAAAGTGAGAAGTTACCAGTTATCAAGAGCTTATACAAGTGTCATTTGGGGATTTCTGGCTATAGTTTTTCAGCAGGTCCTGCAGTGTTGTAATTTCATAGACATTTAACTACAGGTTGTTTCTGGGGGCTACTGTTTTGAATGCATTGAAAACACAACATTGGAAACTTGGCAGTGAAGACTTTCTGCTGCTGCTCAACTTTGCAAGTGAAAGAAAAGAAAATTAACTACGAGGAAAGGTCACTTGGGAATCACTAGAACCAACACTGGGTGCCTACAATATACACAGCTTAGAGGGTTGTAATTTTAAGAAGACTGCTATAGAGGTTTGTCATATAGTAATTTAAAATTTTAAAATCCACTTCAGCTGCTACAAAGCTTATGCTCTTTGTAATTTCATATCACAAGCTTCTGAAAAAAAAAATCAAAATTCTGACCAGTCCTCTAGAAACAAAAAAACCCGCTAAAGTTAAAAAAACCAAAACAAAAAACCCCCAAAACCTGCAGTTTTTTCTTACCAATTATTGGCTGCTTGTGATCTTCAGAAATACGTAAAATATTCAGCCTGAAATTTTATAATTAGGTAAAAGTGTCAAGACCTCAAGTAAGTGTCAGGTAACAACTGCAAGTCTAGTGATATTCTTACATTCTGCTTTGTGAAATATAATAACGGGGGTGATTTTTTGTTCTTCAAATTACTGTTCAGAAGGAGCCTTTTGAAGTCAGGCAGCTTCTGTTAAGGGCGTGAAGGGAGAAAGAAACTTGTTCTGGAGGAATTATCAATAGCCTGGGATATACTGAACCTGCAAATAGAGGCAACAGCAGCAAATTGGGCACCTGTTACATTGGCTATCCAAATCTGGAACTCTTTCTAGAGCCAGCATCAAGTGCTTTCTTTTTACTTCCAGTGTAGAGGATTTTTTTTTTCTGGGTAGGACTATACAACAGCACATATTTTTATAGAACTACGGTTTATACACTTCTTCAGTAAGCTTGGTGGGGAAGTAAGAACCTGATGCTTGTAGTTGCCTCTAGTTTTCTTGGATAAGATGAGACTGTGAACGTCTTACATTGGTAAGCATTTATTCCCACAGTTCACTCCATTGATGTTAAGTTGACTACTCCATGTGAATAACTGCTCACAAGTGTGAATAAGGTGTTTACAATCTGGTGCATAAAATCGGTAAATATTGGCCAGTGTAAGAAATATTCTTGCTGAAGGAGCAGTGAGAAGTTTAGAGGACAATAGCGGAGATCAAAATTTTCAAAAACAGAAGCGTAAGTCCCCATGTAGATGCTTGAGAGTGGGATTTTGAAAAGCACCTGAATAATTTAAGGAAAAAGGTCCCATTGAATTAAGTCACTTAGATATTAGTTATTTAAATATGGACTTTCGGAGGCTAACTTTAGGGTTCTAGTTTTGAAAAGTTGACCACAGTGCCTTGGACCCTGGTAAAAGATGGCACCTTTTCTGGGAACTTGTGACCGGAGCCTCAAAGCCTTAGTTGCGATGGGTAGTATCACTTGAGGAGTATCATATGGCCCATAGGATTTGCCAAAACAGATATAAACCACTGATTGATCAAATGCAGAAATCTCACTTTCAGTAACAGCTTGTATATGGTGCTTCAATAGAATGTAAATCAAAATCTCATCTTTATAATGCCCTTAGTCTATGTGCCGAATTGTCCTTTTCCCACTGGCATGAGATCTGATCACTTATTCTTCCACTGTTCTGGTTTTCTGTATTTTCTGCTTGTGCTGCACAATATTGGTGCAAGCCTTATGGTTGGGCTCCAACCAGGATTCCAGACCCTGAATAATCCCCTCTTGAATTTTGGGGTTATTTGGATCTGGATCTATTACTACTACTACGACTTTTTTATTTGTGTGATGGTAACACCTATGAACACATAATAAAAGATCAGGACCCCTTTGTGCTAGCTTTCATACATCTGTGTAAGATGGAGCTGACCCAAAATGCCTGATACAAACCTCTCTGAACTTCAGAAATGAATTCAGATGCAAGATTCATGGCTTTGTTCCATCTTTAGTAGTTGCATAGAATTCAGAATAGGAAAGCAAGAGAACAAATAAACATTAAAAACAAGGTTTTAGTTGTTTCAGCAGCTCGCCTGATTCTAATGAGGGACTATTATTTCAATATGTTAGAATCAGATCATGAGTTAGTAGATTGCATGAGCCTGATTCCTGTCTTTCTTCAAATTTATATTTATATTGTCTTTATTTCAAATTTGTAACTATGTGGAAGTGAAAGGAATTACACTGGTATAAAACCCATGTAGGAGCAGAACTGGGTCCACCATATTTACTGTCACAAATAAAAGTTGCTGAGTATATTGTGTGTTCTACAATAGCACACAAGAGAACTGATACAACATTTCTGGCTGTATTAGTCTAAAAAGGAAAAGGTGCAAAGGACAATAAGCATAGTACAGGGACATATTCCAAAAGGTTAAAGAAAGAGGTTATGTATTCTTGTGGGGAGGAGGTGGAGAGAGAAATTAAGGTAGTTCTGAGTGAGGTCTACAAAATACTGAGGGAATAGTGAAAACTATTGCTACAAAGCTATTTGAGGTGTTGTCAAACAGAGCATGGAAACATATGGTTGAGTTCAGATAGGGCTGTGCAGCAGAAGAATTTAAGTGAAATTCTTTTACATCTAGAATAAAGTTTATTTGCTCATTTCAAAGGGCAGCAATAGCACAACCTAGTGAAAAATAAGTCATGGGAACACCGAGGGATCCTTTTTGGTCCCCCTCCCCCACTTTTCTCCAGGCATTGTACAAGTGCCACTATACCTCACCAGTAATAATTGATCTAGAATAACGTTTTGGACTACCACCAATGTCTCCTTCCTACTTTAGATACCAAGGACCAGGGCTCCCCAGCAGAATTAACCAAATGCCAACTTCTAGGGCCTCTCCTCTTCTTGCATACATTTCCTGTTGTTTGCTACTTTAAACATTTGGCCATTATTATTTATTAATGTAACAATAATGTGGGGGCAGTATGTGTACCAGAAAAATACATTTGAACCCACAAAAACCTGCATTAAGAGGGAGAGAAGTGGATAACTATATAGCATTCCATTTTGAACCTGCAAATATGAGTTTTTTGTGGCTCCATCTATCCATGGGTATTTCTACAGGTGACTGTTTTGTGTCTTGTCTTGTTTGAATTTGAAAGGAAAACTCTGTGGCAGTGAAATATATAGTGTGGTTATTTTTATGAACTTTCTTCCATAAATGAATCTTATTAATCCTAAATGTATTTCTTTAGGAATTAAAAATTAGTTTGAGGGCACAGATTTGCATGTGGGGTGATCTTAAAGATACAGCTTTGAATATACCATATTTCATTATCAGAAAATCTAATAATTTTTGGTGTGTGTGTGGCTTGTACTAGGCAGCGCATGGAGCCTACGTACAACCAGTTGCTTTGCTGCTTGCTACCTGAATGTGAAGCACTGAAAGTGTTGCTCTTTAGTGAACATAGGATCAAGGACTAGAAGGCAGCTGGGAACGGATTTTTCATAGTATTTAATCACTTATCTGCATCTTTACATTTATCTTGTATTTTGGGAATCTGCGTCTAAATGCCTTTAAAAATCTGGCCCTTGGTGACTCATGCAGGCTGCTGTAGGAACTGTACACATATACAGCAAAGGTCTTCTAGGTCTCTAGGCCTGTTTCTTCTAGCTGTTGCACTACTGGATGTATGACTTCCACTGACTAGGTACAGACGGAAACCACTGAAGCCTGAAAAATGGTTTGGCCCTTATATAGGAGGATATGGCATCAAAAAGCATAGTGTACTGTCTCCACACGCTTTTTAGGAGGAACTATACTCCAAGCATCCAGACTGGTATGGTAGTGTAATGAGAGCCTAAAATTACAATGAATGTCATCCCCCATAATTCTATTTGTAGTATGTCCTTAATACATTTCTAGCCAACTCCCTTTGAATGTGCAACATCCACGGTGGATGAGAAACCCATGTTATGTATAGTGGCTGTTATATGATATTAATATAACACTGTACCATCCCTGGTATAAAAATTAATGGAAATATTGATCTAAAAGAATAATAAAAAAGGAAAAGGTAAGTACACAGTTTCACAGTGATGGATCAGTATTATATGAAGATTAGTCCAAAATAAGTATATGTGTGTGTAATATATAAAACTGCCATATTCACACAGAAGAGTTACACAGCTCCACCATAGAGTTATATGCACACAAAAAATGCAAAACCTTGCTAGGTTTTAACCTGCTGAATTACTACTACATATAAATGTTGATTTATGGTTAAATGCAGTGTAGGCACATTCGGTGTCCTGTGAGAGCCATCGCAGGGAAGTGATATTTCAGATGCAGTGACATCTTGAGCTGATGGCAGGGTTATTCCATTTGTGTGGGGAGATAAGATTTCAGCTGAGTAGAAATTTTCTACTCTTGTAGACTTGTCTCTCTGTACAATCCAGATGTTCCACTGAATGACATTGATGGTCCTTTTGAGGTCCCCTGGATACAATCCCATCCACGTGCAATCATCCATAATCTCAGTTCTCATAATGAATCTTTTTTTAACCTTGTTTGGTTCAAAATCTATTATTCATTCTGGTTAGTTTAGTGTTTTGGATATTCTAGTGGTTTGATACCACTGTACTTTATAAATGTTCATGATGATTAGAACTTTTATTTTTCATAATGATACAGTAATGTAATGATAATGCAACTAATAGCCCATACCTAATGATTTCTTGTCCAAGGACTAAAAGAATTAGTGTAATATATTTAGTGCAAAGCTCTGAGAGAATTGTTAAGCTACCACATTTACTTGTGCATTTTTATTACCCACATGATAATAAAAGCAAACTGCTTCTGTCCATCTGTCAAAGAAAAGCTCTGTTTTAAAAAAAAAAAAAAAGGTGATGGGGGGTCGGGGAGAAGCATGCAAGACACCTGATTCCTAATTCAGTTCTTTGTCATATTATGCTCTGCAAAGAGAACTTCTGAAGCAATATTCTCATTACACTCAGGGAATATATTGGTGCAGGGGTAAGGTGACAAAAACCCTACAATGTATCTCAAAAACACACAGCAGAGCTTGGATCTTATAGGTGAAGAATAATCCGTATTGTCTTTCCCACAGATGTGTCGTTTGCAGGCAGACAGGAATGTAGGATAAAACTACAGACAACTCTCTGGGGTTGGAAAAATGTAGGAATCAACGTGCCAGTTAACTTAGAAATACAACACTGGAATCTTATCATGATTGATACAACAAAGACATTATAGTAACACTGCTAATTCTCAAAAAGAAAAGGAGTACTTGTGGCACCTTCGAGACTAACAAATTTATTTGAGCATAATCTTTCGTGAGCTACAGCTCACTTCATTGGATGCATTAATTCTCTCTCAGACCTCATACTCCACAAAACTATATGAACCAAGGTCAAAACATCATGGTGCAAAATTTGCTCTCACTTGCAGGTCTAAATCTAGAGTAACTTCACAGAACTCAGTGAAGTTACTGTGGGTTTAGGCTGATGTAACTGAGAGGCAGGTTTTGACATTGCTTCTGTGGCCCAAAAGTTTGCTGATCCCTCCAGAATTCTCCAGATATCTTGCATCTTGTATAGAAATACAATCTCATTATGGAGTCTATAGTTCTACCACGTGGGGTTTCAGGGTTTGGGCTTCAACTTTCTTTTGGGGCTTGACTTCCCTGCTCCCTGCCTAACAGCAGCACCAATTAGCAGGGATTTGGATGCGGGGGGAGATGAATGACCATGGCTTAAAAGTGGTAATGCCAAGCCCAACCACTTTTAAGCAAAGGTCCTGTACTAAATCAGTATAGCTGCTGTCCAGAGTGTCACTCCAGCTTGCATACTCACAACATCATTCAAATGTGAGCTGGATGCCTCTATGTACAGAAGAAGGGACGGCCAGGCCAAACTTCAGTGAATGGTATTGTGACCTGGCGCATGTGTTTCCAATGCCTCTCAAATTTGGTTCAGCCATTCCTTTGTCCTGATGGAAGGGTGGTCGGGCCAAATAGCATTGGAACCTGGTGTACAGGGAGTCTGTTCCTGTATGGTAGAGTGCAGGCGCGTCTGCCAAGAAATCGACTCCTGGCAGCACTGGCTCATGCATTGAATGGGTAAGAAACTGTGGAGTTTTTCCCAGCTGAAGGAAAACCATGGTCTGGCAGGGGCACGGGGGCATGCACGAGAATTTCTCCCTGCACCCCACAAGAAATATCTAAATTGGTACCACTGCTGCCTAACCATGAAAATTTAGGCCTCTCTTGTTGCCCTGGCTCTCCAAAAATATCTCTGCTGTTCCTGCTTTTGAGGAAAGGAGGGTTGGCACTTGAGCTGATGGAAAATTTTAGAGCGAATGGTTTTCTGACAGAAAATGCTGCTTCATTTGTTATACCAATAATATAAAAACCAGCAGGATCTTATTAAAGGGGAAAAGGCAAAATACCACATTTATTGCGAATACAGAAAGAATCATAGTAAGCAGTTAGTTATAGCTATAACATTCCATTCCATCTCATATTTATTCACACATTCATTCATACACACACACACACATGTTCTGCAAGGTTGTTATCAGAGTTACCAGCCTTAGAGTTGCTCATGCCAAGCCACTGGCCAGGTGGCCTGGACATGAGGAGGGAGCAGGGCCTCGTCAGATGCACATCTGATGCTCCTGGAAGTTGGTTTGCAGAATCAGACCCCAAAGTTCTCACTTTCTAGAGTCCATTTTTATAGGAATTTCTTCCTATGTCAGTCTATGGGAATTGCTTCATCATGCTGTTGCTGAATCAATCAGCAGATAGCACATTCCTGATGGCTCCGTGCTGCTAGATGTCATCTTGTTCTTTGGTTCTCCATTCTTGAGGCTGTTGGGTGGATTCCAGTCTGCCCTCCGGGGGTCCTCTGGTTATTTCTACTTGACACCTTCTTCAGCCGATGGACACTGGATTCTTAGGCTGGCACCTCCCTGATCATTCAGTTATTATCCACACCAGGCATCCATCCACATACATCCTCTATCTCTATTTTAATCACAATTGTTAACAAAGCGAGATGAATATAACAAAAGGGCGGTGAGTCTCTGGGTGCTGTTTCTGTTGTTACAGAGTATTGCTTTCATAGAATATCAGGGCTGGAAGGGACCTCAGGAGGTCATCTAGTCCAACTCCCTGCTCAAAGCAGGACCAATCTGCAATTTTTGCCCCAGATCCCTAAATGGCCCCCTCAAGGATTGAACTTGCGTCTCTCTCTCTGTGTGAGTGGTGGTTGTTACAAAGAATTGCTTTGAGAACAGACTCTGTCTTAGAATGTACTAACACAATTAGCAGCTTGCAATTTTCACACATAGAGGGAGAGAAACAGTACTAAAAACCAAGAGACCTCTTAATTAGTAATACCCTGGAATTTAAACTATGGGGAATCAAACTCATTTGTGATTTTAATACAGAACTTCTTTAATATGATCCAGCACATTGAAGCCAAAATGTTTCATGGGAAGGTGTCATTTTTCACTGAAAAGATTTTGAAATGAGTCAGAATCAAAATGAAAAGGAGTACTTGTGGCACCTTAGAGACTAACCAATTTATTTGAGCATGAGCTTTTGTGAGCTACAGCTCACTTCATCAAAATGGAGTCTTTCATTTTGCCTTTTTGGTTTTACTTTTTAAAACTTTTAAAAATATATGACCTATATTAAACATAACTATAAATGTTTAATATTCTATAATTATATGCAATATTTATATTCTAATGTCTTGATGTTACCCAAATTTAACATTTCAATTAGGTCATTTCATTATTTCCAATTCGAAATATTTCAGATCTTCCATTCCATGAAATACTTTGAGACTTTTGGACTGATGGTAAAGAATCCCCACCCTGACCCCGTGCCCAAATATCAGATTTTCCTGCAGTACTGAAACTGCATTTTCCACCCAGCTCTACTTAGCTCCTTATAAAAACTTATTAAAACAAAAGTAAAAAAATGAGAACCTGCCCTATTATAGTCTCTGAATAAAAACCAGAAGAATTGCATTTGCAAATCTTTAAAACCTACAATTGATAAAGCATTAAAAACAAATCAAAAAAGGACATAGGACTGAGTCCAGCATCATTAGGAAAACCATCTTTGCTCTGGCATCATTAGTGCATTCTGAACCTGTGCCCAAGGAACAGAGGGAGAATTGCACTTAGACTGAAGCACACCGAAGAAACTACATATCCTAGAGCAGAGGGGTCAGCTAAAAAACAGGAAGACTCTCAAGTTGTGACCTCCATTAAATGATGCATATGTCTTGTGCTGGCCCTCTGCACAGGAGTGATCTTTCCATAATAAGAAGAGCCTATATTATAATCATAGAGTCATGGAACTGGAAGGGACCTTGAGAGGTCATCTAATCCAGACCCCTGCACTCGTGGCAGGACTAAGTATTATCCAGACTATTCCTGACAGGTTTTTGTCTAACCTGCTCTTAAAAATCTCCAATGACGGAGATTCAACAACCTCCCTAGGCAAATTATTCCAGTGCTTAACCACCCTGGCAGGAAGTTTTTCCTGATGTCCAACCTAAACCTCCCTTGCTGCAATTTAAGCCCATTGCTTCTTGTCCTATCCTCAGAGGTTAAGAAAAAAAATTCTCCCTCCTCCTTGTAACAACCTTTTACATATTTGAAAACGTTTATCATGTCCCCTCTCAGTCTTCTCTTTTCCAAACTAAACAAACCCAGTTTTTTCAATCTTCCCTCAGAGGTCATGTTTTCTAGTTCTTTAATCACTTTTGTTGCTCTTCTCTGGACTCTCCAATTTGTCCACATCTTCCTTGAAATGTGGCACCCAGAACTGGACACAATAATCCAGTTGAGGCCTAATCAGCACAGAGTAGAGCGGAAGAATTACTTCTCATGTCTTGCTTACAACACTTCTGCTAATACATCCCAGAAGGATGTTCACTTTTTTTGCAACAGGGTTACACTGTTGACTCATATTTAGCTTGTGGTCCACTATGACCCCCAGATTCCTTTCCACAATACTCCTTCCTAGGCAGTCATTTCCCGTGTTGTATGTGTGTAACTGTTCCTTCTTCAATGGAGTACTTTGTATTTGTCCTTATTGAATTTCATCCTATTTACTGCAGCCTATTTCTCCAGTTTGTCTAGATCATTTTGAATTTTAATCCTATCCTCCAAAGCACTTTTGACCCCTCCCAGCTTCGTATTGTCTGCAAACTTTATAAGTGTACTCCGTATGCCATTATCAAAATCATTGATGGAGATATTGAACAGAATGGGATCCAGAACTGATCCCTGTGGGACCCCACTTGTTGCCAGCACAGAGTGCCCGAGGCAAGCAACAGCTGGGTTCGTTGCCCGGTATGCGTCGCGCCAATGACCACAACGGGGTGGAGAAGCAGAGAGATTTATTTGAAGCTTCAAATAGGGCGCAGGGAGACTGAGCTGTCTCAAATCCTGCAGCAGTGCAGCAAATTCCAGTATACATTTTATACCTTTGCCTACTTCACTACACAAGCTTATGCAACCAATTACCTGTTGCCCCGTACAATACCATAGCCAATCAGCTAAAGCAGCCAGTTGTGTTTTTCCTCAGTAGCATTGCCCGAGCCTTGCCTTATTTGGTCCTATTTGTTACTGGTTTTTGCTAAACATTTCTGCCTTATCTGTCTGTTTCCCAGGCCGAAGCTGGCCTTGGCTGGCGAGCCGTGTGCAAACCTGTCTGTTTGTGTGCTAGCTTCCTCAGAGTTATGCAGGATCACAGAAAGTTCAAGGAGCAGAGGGGCCTCAGTTTATCCGGGCCTAGAGCAAGAGGGCTTCATCAACACTCATGGTCTTCCACCCTCCCGAGTTACCTAGTGTAGTGCCCAGTGTCACCAACACACTCATTATTACCTTCCAGCATGACTGTGAACCATTGATAACTACTCTTTGGGAACAGTTTTCCAACCAGTTTTGCACCCACCTAATAGTAGTTCCATATAGGTTGCATTTCCCCTGTGATAGCAGCCAATGAAATCCCTGTGCTATGCCCTAAGGAGATTAATATTATTTATAACAATTTTTAATATTTTAGAGGTTAAATTGGTAAATCTTTGCATTTAAAAAAATTGCCAGCACCCCTGTCAGGGGAATGAGCCTCACAACCATCCTTGCCTACCTCTTTCTAAGTCTAGGTTTAAGAGCATTGACAGGGTGTTGGCAGAGAAAGCTTGCAGGGCTGTTGCCCCCCACGCTGTCTATTATAAGGATGGACCGAGGACTTTATATTTTCTATTCTGCGCCTTTTTATATAAGCACTGAATTCTCTTGGCAAAAGTATAGAATCATAGAATATAAGGGTTGGAAGGGACCCCAGAAGGTCATCTAGTCCAACCCCCTGCTCAAAGCAGGACCAATTCCCAGTTAAATCATCCCAACACATAAATATGTGTTATATAATTGTAATTGCAAAACAACCTAAATGAAGCCAGTTCTACAAATAGTTTCTTCCCCCCCCCCACCCTTATAAAAACCCAGTGGTCTTGACTGATTTGATGTGACATGCATTTTGTTCCTTTTAACCTATCTGCCTATGATGATGTTCCTTAGTCAGAGACACACAAGGCTAGAAGCTGCACTTTCAGTTTTGGGAAAATGACACTAGAATCACTAGCACTGCCTTTTCCTATCCCTGTCCCGAATTTAGGATTTTGAGGGCACCTAGTGAATTTAGTTTGGGGGTTCCCAGGTCCGTTCCACTAAGTAGTATTTGTATTACCCTTACATTGTCTTCTGCATCACTGCATGCCAGTGAAACACCACAATGTAGTGGAAAAGGAAGCAGAGGGCTTCCTTCTGAAGGCCTGAGGACAGCACTTTCACATCACCAGCTCACCTTGATTACTGGGGCTCCCTGTGGCCAGAACGACTGAGGTTGCTGAAAGCTATTTTGACTTGTAAATCACCAAATTAAGATATCTTAAGAGACTGTTACTGTGAATGGTGCTTTACAGACAAGAACGGTTCTTTGCCCCAAGGAAATAAAATGTAAATGGCCATACTATGAAATGATGACACCCCCCAAGTATTGGTGGTAGAGAGAAGAGGAGGTGAAAGTCAAGAAAAACAGCTTGGGAGAGCAATTCATGGGAGACTATTTACAAAGCATTCAGGTCATCTATGTTTTGGGGTTTATATTTTTCCTAGGCTTTTGTCACCTTTTTGGGCCACATGCTTAGGTGTATCATGTACTGTCATGTAAACCTCACAGCACTGGTGGTGTGAAACTGCTGAAAAACAGGCACTAGGTTTGTTAAAGTTGATGTCGATTGCCATTGTTTTGCTCTAAGGTCCATGCAAACACTCATTCTTAACTTCATGTATTTGAGTAGTCTAATTTCAATGGACCAACTTGTGTTTATAAAGTTAAGGATGGGTTTAAGTGTTTTTAGGATCAGGGCTTATGTATGCAGCTCTTGTTTTCCATCATCCAGTAAGAATGTCCCCTTTTTCTGTGCTCATTTACAGTGTGTCCGCATTGAATTTACATTTCTTCCAGAAGGCAGCATTCATTTGCAAATGATGCTGGTAACACAGGGATATGCTTCATAATGTACTGTGGATTGTATGTTTTTCAGAGTAGAGATTGTGTTTCAGAGGAACAGCCGTGTTAGTCTGTATTCGCAAAAAGAAAAGGAGTACTTGTGGCACCTTAGAGACTAACCAATTTATTTGAGCATAAGCTTTCGTGAGCTGCAGCTCAAATAGATTGTGTTTGGAAAGCAACTTGCACATCTGAAAACTAACACAATACAAATAACAATCCTTTCTGTATGCTGTGGCCATCACTAGCTGCTCATATGAGTGCACTGGCTATATTACATCACTGCAACCTTTTGACCTTCAGGGCAAAGACTGTGTGGCAGGGAGTTTTAGATTCTATGAAAAAAGAAAAGGAGTACTTGTGGCACCTTAGAGACTAACCAATTTATTTGAGCATGAGCTTTCGTGAGCCACAGCTCACTTCATCAGATGTGGCTCACGAAAGCTCATGCTCAAATAAATTGGTTAGTCTCTAAGGTGCCACAAGTACTCCTTTTCTTTTTGCGAATACAGACTAACACGGCTGTTCCTCTGAAACCTTAGATTCTATGTTCCACTAGCATGTACTGGTCAAAACCTGTGAAGGAATATATCTTGTAGATTTTTAACTGATACAAGCTCCAGTAAACACACCTGAATCATTAAATCATAGAATCAGAGCACTGAAGGGGATCTCAAAAGGTCATCTAGATCAGTCCCCTGCACTGAGGCAGGACTAAGCATTATCTAGATTGTCCTTGGCGGGTGTTTAACTAAGCTGTTCTTGAAAACCTCCAGTCATTCCTGGTCACTTCACGTGGGGTCATGAATTGAACTGAGTGAGAAACTTTTTTTTCCTGTCCCTTCAATATTTTTGAGCTTTTGAATTTTTTTTCTCAAATCAGGATAAGAAGTCAAAATCTTTGTGAATCCCCCTGACCCCCCCCCCATCCCCAATCAATTTGGGTGATTCAAAACACTTTGATAATTTCATAACTTGTTTCCCACACTTTTTTTTTTGAGTTGGGAAATTTAACATATCTGAACCTCTTTTGCAAACAATTTTGGTTTTAATGAATAAGCATTTTTTGACCAAAAAAAATGCCTGGCCAGCTCTACTCATGAAGAAATGGAGTTAAAATTTCTCATTCTATTTGGATTATGGAATACTAACTATTTGAAATTGTTGCTATAACACTAAAAGTTGACAAACAGTATTGACGATGCACTACTTTAAACTTTGTACAGACAGTTGCCAGCTATTTTGAGCTATTACCAGCAGGAGAGTGAGTTTGTGTGTGTATGGGGGTGGGGGGGATGTGAGAAAACCTGGATTTATGCAGGAAATAGCCCGACTTGATTATGTAAAGAGTTGTCACTTTGGATGGGCTAGCACCAGCAGGAGAGTGAATTTGTGTGGGGGGGTGGAGGGTGAGAAAACCTGGATTTGTGCTGGAAATGGCCCACCTGATGATCACTTTAGATAAGCTATTACCAGTAGGACAGTGGGGTGGGAGGAGGTATTGTTTCATGATCTCTGTGTGTATATAAAGTCTGCTGCAGTTTCCACGGTATACATCTGATGAAGTGAGCTGTAGCTCACGAAAGCTCATGCTCAAATAAATTGGTTAGTCTCTAAGGTGCTACAAGTACTCCTTTTCTTTTTGCGAATACAGACTAACACGGCTGTTACTCTGAAACCGTTCATCAGTCTTGTTATATCCCTGTTTACATAATGATGTCATGTAATTTCTGCATTTGTATAGTTGCAAGCAGTTTCCTGGATTCTCAAGCTTGATACAAACATTCTCTGTTAGCCCTGCTATTTCTAGTTGCACCTTTACAAGTAGCAAGCTTGTTGTTTTAGAAGTGGTGTTGTCAGATTAATGTACATGGATCTTAAATAAATGGTTTCTAGCCATAAAACCCCCCGGAGATCAATGGTTTTGGCTGCAATAGGAAGTGTGATTCAGATTCACATCTGTGGAACTTGTACTTTTTTAGACTTTAGAAACACTGTTAGATTATTTAGAGCAGGGATTGTCTCTCTTTTATGTTTGCACAGCAATCTGTGCAATCGGGATTGGGGCATTTGGGTGCTATGTAATGTAAATATTTAATAATAGTAATTGTAAATGTAACACGGGACATAGTCACTCCATCCCCAGTCCCATATCCTTATAAAGAAACTAGCCCATGCACAATGTGCAAAAAGAAATTGGTAATGTTGGACACATGGGGCAAAAATATTTGAACCATCTCTTTCGCGAATATCCTGGGACCAACCTGGCTACAACAAAGTTGCAAATCTCTTTCAGGGGAATGTGTGCCTCTTGCTTATACCAATAGAAATGATAATAGGAGTTACAACTTTGGTGATCTGTGGGCTACCTGCCATTTTATTCTTACCACAGACCCTACCAAGTGAATAAGCAGAGGTGCTTCTCTGAGGAACTTGCATGTTAACAGTTTGTCTTTATTATCATTACTATTTGAGTTCTGCCATTATGTAATCCCTCCTGCAGTGTTCACTTGTTGATATTGTTCATCTCTGACTGGCAGATAGTGGTTCTTGGCTCAGGTGTATCTTGGACACTAATGATTCATACTTATTTTCTTTTACCATTTCCTACCATTATCTTGCCTTTGAACAGTGAACTTGTGGACTGTGTGCTCTCACACTGCACATTCTTTGGCACTGTAAATAGTCCTATTTTATCCTGTATTTGGCCAACTCGGGGCCTGATCCTGTTCTTTTTGGGAAAACTGCCACTGTCTCCAAAGGGAACAGAATCAAGATTTCTTTCTTCCATTAACAGCCCAATTTTTTTTGAGAGCAGTGTCCTTTGAATACATTAACAAGAGTCTTGGCTAGTGACAGACTGTGATAATCAGATATGATTACTGAGGGCAACAGACCCAGAATAGAATAGCCAAATTGCTTTGAACTTATCCATCTGTAGTTAGAGATGTTGTTCTTAGAAGACCAATATACACTTGATTCCCTTAATGCTTACCTATCTTTTAGCGCAATCATTGGATATGCAATAGTGTGATCTCTTGAAATACCAGAAATAATTATTTCTGTGTTGTGACTCCTACAAGATCAGAAATACTGTGGAAAAAAATAGTTAAAGTTGATTTCTATAAAATACATCAAGGTGGTTTTAACCTTTCCTGACTTCTGTAGGAGTGATTTATAGAGTGTCTCTCTCTTATGACTGCATTTCTGAGCCACGTTATAAGAGATATGAGAAGTTTGATTTTAGTCAATTATTCTTTTGACAGTAGCCACTAAAGTTAATATAACATGATACACTGACATTTTTCTTCATCTTTTTTTCTTTTAAAAAAGGAAATTTAGTAGAAATATTGTTTCAAAGTTCAACAACTCACTCAAAGTAAAAATCTGAATAAATACCGATAATATGCATAAATGAGAGGACAGGGCATGCTTTTACTGGAGTAATGAGAACCAAATGATTAGTTTGCAGTGAATGAACTATAAAATATATAATTACCATTCATTGTTCCAAACATTTTGCAATAAAAAGCATGAAATGAAATTTGCCATAAAATGTATCCCATTTGCAACACTCTAGGACAAAAGCTGATATGCTGTGGGTCAAAATTAATCTTGTTTATTAGCTGTTCATGGAGTAGTTGATAATTGAGGGAGAATTTAGTGATGTAGTCTGGAAAAAAATATTATCTGATAGACATCAAACCTAACAAATTCGCTAAAATAATTAGAAATGTATAACTAATAGATCCAATTTCATTCTTCCTTAATCACTTTGTCACACGTCGGGCACAGGCAAGAACTTGCCCATACATTGGCCAAAAAGCTGGGTTCTTATCCCTTACTCCTGTGGCTAATTAATAGGTGAATACTGTGCTTATGCAGGAATCATAGTAAAGAGAGTTGAGAAGCACTGAAGTTCCAGATTCACAAAGAATGGAGTACAAGAAAAATGGCAAAAAGGAAATGCACTCCAAACCCATAAAAACTAATAAAATTCCTGTGGAAATACTGATATCAATCAACTCTGATCTCATTTTATTCAGCTGTTATAGAATGTGCTATTATTCCTAGAAAAATATTGCTTCCCATGACTGAATGTTTCTTTGAGACACGTTCTATCTTTGAAGGGCTATGTAGCAGTGTCTTCAGCTCCCACATATAATGCATATGCTAGACTTTCCAGTCCCTAATCGCTGGGATCTTCCGGGTGTCTAAATGCCATCATGTTAGTTCATGCTTGTTACTTAGCTGTTTGGATATCCTCTGGTATCAGACTGGTAAAACTTTTCTAACATGGAATAAAACAACAATTGAAAAGTGAATTAGTTTTGCAGTGTTGGACTGCAGTGCTGTTGTCACTTTAGTCCTGTCAATTAGACCCTATAGCATATTTTTGACATGAGCTCTATTGTGCAGTGCACAAAATGTTCAAAAGCATCTGTGTTCTGTGTGTAAAATGTAATCACCTATCTGAGTGACACTGCATTTGCACATGGTTCAACATTTTCGAAAGGTGGTACTTGAGATTCAAGAAACTAGTGTGCATCTAAGCGAGAGCACCAAAGCAACTGTGTCAATCTGGAACATGGTTACTTGTTTACTGTAGGTGTGTAACTGCATTTTCAACATAATTAAGCATCCTGTTTCATTTGCAGAGTGAGCTGAATGCAGGTAAAGATGAACTTCATTAACCCTGAGCAGTGCTTTGTCCATATGGCTGAGTTGCTTTCAACTTAACTCCATGCATTCCCTGATTTTCCAGAGACCAATCAACAACATTTTCTCCAGGGAACATGGGTCCTCTGACTCCAGTTCCCCTGATCATCTTCCCTATTGTAGAAACCCTTCAATATAAATGTTAAAAAACATAATTGAGTTCCAGATCCCCACCCCCTGCCCCCTTTGCCAGAGATTGCTAGCACATAGCCAAAATGGAGTCTTGTGTTTACCACAGACTTGGCTGGTTATGTAGTCTTTGCGATAGTTTTGTCTCCTCAACAGGTGACCATACTGGGAGTGACCACTTTCTGTCTTCCTTCACCTGCCTCGAGTGTAGCAAACTGTGTCTGGGGGATTGGCCTCTGGATGGTTTTCTCTCTGATCTGTGATGATCTCTGTAGGCTTTCTCTGGGTATTGTGTCTGCTGGCTAGTAAATTTTTCCTGTTCCTTCAGATCACTTGTCCCTCGGTGTAGTCACCTCTTATGACCTGGATGCCATTGCACCCTTCACAACTCCTTTGATCCACTCCTTTTGGTGTCTCTCTAATGGGTGGATCCTCACAGGAATGCCTGTCTCAGGCTGGTTGGTCCTTGGCTGACCTGTCATACTCCAGTGCGTGCTTTCTCTGATGGTTCCTCATCTCCTCTCAGCAGTATTTCTATCCTTCTGGCTGTGACAGATCTCCCCTCACTGGTAGCAGGGTTTTGGTCCTTCATCCTATCAGTGCCTGTGTTGGACTGTTTTGCCACCCCTCTGTTGGGGTATTCCGATGTGCCAAAAATACTAACAAGGGGTCTGAGCTGAATGAAACAGCCATGTATATCAGTCTTTTAGCTGTGTTCACAGCTGATTCCATCTTACCATTACTCTGTAACTATGCTGGGAAGGAGGTGTGGTGGTCAAACTCCTGTTTGTGAGCAAATTCCTTGAATACTTCCAAAGAAAATTGGGGTCTGTTTTCAATGAATACAGTGGATGGAATGCCATATCTCACAAAATGGGCCAAATACTGACTTGCTTCTTGTATCAGGCAGGGCATCGACCTCCCAGAAGCAGGGGCAGCAAGTTGTATGGGCCTGTGGTGCCCAGGCTCCGGGAAATTCAGGACCCAGGGGACCCAGCTCCACCAATGTTCGGGGATGGGTCTTTCCCCTGGCCCCACCTGCCGCCCCCATGTGCCTCCCCTGGCATGTCCCCTGGCCCTGCCTGCCGACCCCACACACCTCCCCTGAGCATCCCTGCCTGCCCTGGGCAGCGGGCGGCTGCCCTCTGCAGCTCTACCCTGTGCTTCCTCACTGGCTGCTGCCAGCTACAAGGGAGCGGCTCCAGGGACAGGCTGAGGCGGCTGCTGCACCTGCGGAGGGAGGAGGCGCATGGCAGCCACTCCCCCACCGGGGTGTGTGTGGGTTTATACTGGTTGGACCTCTTCAGCAGCAGCCTGGGGGGGCTTGAGTGAGTGTCGGGCCAGGGAGAGTGTCCCCCTCCCTCTTCCCTGGAGCTCGCTGCTGCCAGTAGGGAGAGGGCTGAGGGGAGTCCTCCTCTCTGACCCCTCCGTCCCAGCCCCGGGGTAGCCTGCCTGCTGCACCCCAAACTCCTCATCCCCGGCCCACACCCCACACCCCAACCCTCTGTCCCAGCCCAGAGTCTGCACCCAGCACTGAAACCCCCTCCTGCACCCAGCACCCCAGACCACATCCCACACTCCCTCCTGCAGTCCAACCCCCTGCCCCAGCCCAGAGCCAGCACCCAAACTCCCTCCCAGAGCCCACACCCCTCTTGCACCCAAACTTCCTCCCAGAGCCTGCACCCCAAACCCCCTCCTGTACCCAAACTCCCGCCCAGAACCTTAGGCAGGTGGGGGGCTGTGGGGGGCAGGCGGGGTGGGACTTGGACCCATTCTGAGCACCACCAAAAATTATACAAACCTGCTGCCCCTGCTCAGAAGAATGAGTAGTAGTCCATTGTAATCAAATACCACTTCTCTTTGAATGTAAATAAGTCCACTCCTGTCAAGGACAGGCCAGCTAGGAGCAGCGACTGGCCTGCTCCCTGACTAACTTCACTGCTAGGCTAGCAATGAGCTCAGCTGCACTGTCTCGGACACAGCCCCTGAGGGGCTGCTGGTTTAGCAGCTTTGCTTATAAACCTGGCCCCAACTGTGTTGAGCAGCCGCTGAACTGCTCACCACACCCTCATCTGGGTTTGTCCTTGTTCCAGTCCCTGCTCCCCTTCTGGCTTCAGCAGTCTGGCTTCAACCCCCAACTCTGCTTCTGGCTATGACTCTGGTTGACCCTCAGCTCTGGCATTCAGCTTCTGTCTCTCCAGTATTGATACCTGGCTCCGCCTCTGACTTAAGAGTCTGGTTTACCCCCACTTTGGCTCTGGCATTTGGCTGCTGCCCCTCTGGTACTGACCCTCTGCTCATTTCCTGGACTCCTCTTACTCTGGACCACACTCTAAGTGGAAGGCTGAACTCTTGCATTTACCATTAGGCCTGACCACCCACGGCCTAGCTAGCAACAGCTCTCACCTTTTCCCATGGTCTCATGAGCAGCTCCCATGGTAATGACTGGCAGGTGTTACACCCTTCTATCCAGGAGCAGAGTTTTGCATTCATTCCCAGATAGTAAACATAAACTCAAGCCCATCTAAGACAGCTGTCCATCCTAGATATGAGGCACAAGTTTTTTGCATGACATCCTTTCGTACTGAGGGGGGCAATCACTCTCTGTCCTGAAGATACGATTCCATCCTGCACATTCAGCTCATCTTTAATTTGAAAATCTAGTTCTGCTCCTACTGGATTTGGCTTTTGTTTTCTGGCCACCCTGCTAGTATTGCTGTCCTGACTGCCTGTCACTGGCTGCCCTTTTCTTTAGCCAATTTTGATTTCTGTCAACTTCATTGTGGAAACCGGGTGACTGAATCCACTGTATCCTGGTCCCCTCTCCCCAGTTTGACATATGCCTTGCTCAGGGTGTCAGCTAACACCAATAATCATCCTAGACAATAGCTGATCTCTGCCTGGTAGCACTAGAGGTGGATGAATATGCGCTGCAGTCTCTTTGGAGCAGAAAAAAGGGGCTGTGCCATTATTTTCTCCAGCAGTATGTTGTCTGATTGCTCTATTACTTGGTAGCCATAGGAGTACCAAAGGAATCACTCCACTCTCAATACCATAACCAGAATCTCCTTTTCTCTTTGGGCATGCGCCTGTTCGGTCTCTGACAGGGCTCTGCTGGCATAAGTAACCAGCTGCTCCTTTCTCTGATACATGATGCTGGAGTGGCAGTGGCTCGCCTGGTCAGGAGTACTTCAGAACAGGGCCGTCTGTTACCATTTGTTTTGGGGTGTCAAACATTAGCTGTTGGAGACCTGCCCAGTCCCACTCAACATCATGGCTTGTGAGCTGACATATGGGTTCCTCTACTGTATCCAGGAGTAGACAAAACTTGGACAGAACATTTTATCATTCCTATGAAGCGCTGTACCCCTTTCACATCCACTCGAACTGGCAGTCTCTGACTGCCTTGAGTTTGTTGGGAACTGCTTTCAATCCTTCTGCTGTGAGCAGATGTCCAATGTATGTCATCTCATTCTGAGTCATGCTTTTTGAGGTTGAGTTTTATGTTCTTGAATTATTCATTGATGTATAAAAGCTTGTAGTTTTCTGTCATGGTCTCGTTCAGCTTCTGTATCACTGCTCCCTTTACCTAGAGTGAGGATATCAGCAATTATTTCCACCCCAGGCAGTGCTTCTAGTGCATGGGTGAGTCTTCTCTGGAACACCTCTGGTGCTGGATGAATGCCCATGGGCATGCCCAGCCATCTGCAGCAACCAAATGGTGTTGCAAAGGTTGCAACATGCTGGTCTCTCTTTATCCAGCCTTATATGCCAAAAGCCATTTCTCATATCACAGACCATGATGATTCTGGCTTTGAAAAGTTCTGGGAACATATCATCAATTGTGGGCAGTGGATAGTGGTATCTTTTCAATGCTTGGTTCAATGGCTTTAATTCAGTGCAGATGCATAATTTTCATGATGGCTTCTTTACCACCACATGCTGCTTGCACAGGCTGTCCTGGCCTCTACAAGTTGCTATGATACCCCTGCTCTGCAGACTTTCAAGTTCCTTGCAAACTGGATTATGTAGCGCGACTGGCATTTTTCTTCATGGTAAACCTATAGCTTCCACTGTGGAGTTTGATTCCATCTCTTTCCTTTAAGGCACCTGTTGCTTTTGAAAACAACCCTTTTAAAATGGTCTCCATCGTCCATGGGACTCCTCCTTTTGTAACTTGTACTGCAGCTATAAAATTCTGGTGGTGCACCCTGATTAAATCCTTGGCTTGTATGGCTGTATTTCCCAAGAGGGGTCTACGGTCCACCACCTGGCTGTCCTTGACTGTTTTCTCACTACATGTACTTCTGGCAGCATTGTGTCTCTTAGGACTTTTATCCTTTCTCTCGAGGCTTTCATGGGTGGTTATCCCAAGTGCTGCAGACTATCCTTCCTGAATTACAGGGTCTGTCAAGTCCCCACAATTGCATGTAGCACCCAGTGTGCATATGGCTGTAACATAGGGGTCTATACCTTCCCCTTTGGATTGGTCTCTAGTGAAAACTGTGTATCCCCTCACAGTTTTGTTGTGCTTTGGAGGAGCAATAGTTCCCCAGAGCTCCTAGGATTGCTGTGAGGCTTGAGGCCATGGTGAGCTTCAGAGTGGTGCATATGTCACTGCTGTGTTCCCCAATAAGGTAAAATAATAGTTTTACTTTCCAGCTGCTTCTGTTCTCCTGTATGGCCAAGTGTACGTACTGCTTGAACACCAGTGTCCACTGTGTGCATCACTGGACTAGGTTTGTGTCTGCAAAATCCAAAAGGGCTTCAGACTGAATTCCATGGCTCATGCTGACATCTGCTGCACTTCAGACAGCTCAGACCCTCACTCACAGCTCAGACCCTTCCACCAGATTTTATTTGCAAAGACTGAAGTTGGAAGCACATTAAGTTGAACAAGTGGAACTTGATTAAACTCTGTGCATGTGACTAAGTTGATTTCAGCCTAACTCCCCATTTTCCTGGTGTCCCATCAATAACCATTCTTCCAGGGAACGTGGCCCCCCTGTCTCTGATACATGCCCAGTTGTGTGCCTAACCATAGATGAGATATGTGTGTGCTAGTAATTGGGCCTGGCCCTGCGCCACTACGGGAAGTGTCCAGCACCACGTCCCTGGGGGAGGGGAGGCAGAGGGCTGAGTGCGCTGCTCTTGTCTGTGGGTACCTCTCCCGAAGCTCCCATTGGCTGGGAATGGGGAACCGTGGCCAATGGGAGCTTCAGGGGAGGTACCCACAGGCTAGGGCAGTGTGCACCCTCCTGCACCCCAACTCCCTGCCCTGAGCCCCCTGCCTGCACCCCAACCCACTGCTGCACCCTGCATCCCTCCTGAACCCCAACCCCCTGCCCTTAGCGCACCCCGCACCCCTCCCTGCACCATGCCCTGAGCCTCCTCCCTCACCCCAACCCCTTGCCCCGAGCCCCTTCCTGCACACTGCACCCCCTCCTACACCCTCCACTCCCTCCCGCATCCCAACCCGCTGCCCCAGGCCTACATTCATGGTCCTGCTTGCAATTTCCCCACCCAGATGTGGCCCTTAGGCCAAAAAGTTTGCCCACCCCTGCTTTATACCCGTTAATAACTAGTCATCTGCATTGATCAGGGTAGTTTACATCTCCAGTAATGCCATACTACTGAGTTACCTCATGCTATATCTAAAGATATCACACTACATCACACAATAGCTCTGTTTTTATAAGAGCTACTCTGTGATCTCAGGAATGCAGATGAAAACTTGTGTCTTTGCTATACATGCTTTCTTAAATAGCCTAAGCTTTGTAATGTTAGAAGAAAAGGGATTTACAGAGGTGTCACAAGCTAATTCCATAGTCACTGTGAAATAATGCATGATTTGGCATAGTACCAATGAAATAACACCATTGGAAATAATTATAATTTCTTCTTAATATGTGATCTGATAACTGTTCAAGTAACTCCAGCCATAAGTATGCGGGTAATATTATTGTCTATCATCCACACACCCCTCAGCTCACGTCTCTCCCCTGTGTCCCACTGCTGCAGCCCTTGGTGAGATACCTTAAGGGAGAAGACTCCTCTGCCATACTGTGAATGAGAACCTGCTCTGTTTAACCAAGATCATGGACGAAGGGTTTGGCTTCAGAAACACCTTTTACCTTTTCTACCTCTCCTTAGAATCTGAAGGTCGTTGCTTTCTTTCAGGGCTATCTGCATGAAGTTACCTTGCCAACATGCAAGTCATATAATTGTATTTTAAAATTGTGGTTTATTAAAAATAGAGAGAAAATTAAATTAAACTGTTTTTCTAACATCTCTGTTTGCATCTGAATACTTTGCAAAGCCCAGTGTGCTGGACACCCCTTAATTTAGTAACAAAGGAAAAAGGAAAACCTTGCTTTCTAGCTGTGTAAGTCTCTTCTCTTGCCTCCACTGATTGGACAAAAAAGAGGAGGTTGTCTGAGATCTTCTCGGGCCATCATCCAACCTGTGTTATAGTTCATTATTCTATTGGTGTCAGGTGAACAGTGCTGCAAGAAGTGTTTTATTGGGAGTACCCCCTGGAGACAATGAAGTCTGTTTGTCACATGATTTTGGAGGGGTACAATTTGACATAATTCAGAGAGGCTGGTTGGGGAAGGGAACCTAGGATTGGAATTATGTGAGGGCAAGAGGATGTTAGATAACTATTAAAATTTCATTGCCATAACTCTGAGGAAGATTGTTTAGTGTGTGCTCATTCCATTTCACATTGTAATCAAATATTGTTAATCCCTCATTTTCACGAGCATCAAATTCACTCAAAATTTAAAACAAAATTACAGAAAAGAGTACAGCATATTTGTTAATCTGTGCATTACATTTCCAAACAAGTCTGGTGGCACCCTGATTTCTATGTAAATAGACTAGTATGTTTTAAATTACATAGAAGTTGAGACGAGCTCAGTGTGAGCTAAAAAAAGGAGATAAGAGAGCATTTTCAGACTGAAATGCAGAGGTGAAATAGTACTGAAGAAAGACTAAACCATTAATATGACAGTTTTAGTTTTGAAATCATGGGCAATATACTGTGGGAGACAAGAATTTGCCTAAAAAAAATAAAAAAGCTGTACTGACGATAAAGAGCAGCATAAAAGGAAAAAAAAACTATATTAAACAGCACATTAAAAAGTCAGAGCTTATTATAGTCATAAAAACACTTAAAGCTGAGGGAAAATATTTATCTTGAGTGGTTTCTATGTCTGAACCATGATTTAATCTGAAATAAATGAACAGAAAAATTAAAGATTAGATGGAATGCGGTTGAAAAAAATGCAGCATTGTTATGAAAAACAGGATATCTTTATGACTCAGAATGAAACTATTCACCGGATATACAGCTTATACATTCTTCTAGCCAATGTCTTAAGCAATAGAAAGCTGAAATACCTAGGACCTAGTTTTTAGAGGGACTGAACACCTCACATTGACTTTGATTGGCAGAATTATTTGTGTTGTGGTAGCAAGTAAGACTCCACTGTACAAACCCCTAACAAAATGACAGGCCTTGTCCCAAAGAACTTACACTCTAAAAACAAAAAAATTAGGAACTTATAATAAGATGCACCCTCTGAAAATCGTGGTTTAAGTTACTTATCCATCACGTATGAAGTCTGTAACAGAGACATGGATACAATCCAGTTCTCCTGGATCCTAATGGAATGTTTTACCACAGGACAATCCCTTCTCTTTTTGTCTCCCCTTGCTTTATTCACTATGTGTATTGCAACTTCTCCTGTGACTAAAGTGGACAGCAACCTCATTCACTATCTATCTGGTGCTCTCAATGCAGCAGGGAGCCTCTGTGTGTGTGTATAAAGTATGGGATAATATAATAAAATACAGTATTGTAATATATATTCCAGGGGAGGGAGAAATTGCATTAAAATGGAATTAAGGTGGAAAGTACATATCAATGATTTAGGATAAAATACGTTACATAGGTGTTGTAATTATCCCAAAAGCAAACATAAATTTAACTTTAAATCTGAATTTCCTACATTTAAGATAAATCCAAACATATTAAGATATGGAAATACACAGTGAAGGCACCGAAATAATCTTAATTCTGCCCTTTCCTGTGATGCATTTGTCCCTAAGTTCTTGACATGTGCGCTCAATTTAAAACTCAATCTTAACATAATTTTTTGTCTTGGAATTTCCTTGAGTTGTGTGGGCTTATTTTATTATTACTAAAAATTGTATACATGAACACGAACCAAGAAACTCTAGGATAATGTCACCACGTATCTCTCGGGATTTGAAGATATGTAATAAATGTCACACTGAATCTGGCCCTAACAATAATAATAAAAAGAATAAAATCACTGTTATGCTTTACCAGTTTTACCCTGTTCTGAAGCAGCACAAAACATCCAGAGTGTACTGGCAAGTTGCCCCCAACTGCCAACTCCGTGTTTCCTTGTGTGCGCATGTGCACATACCCCAGTTTCCTCCCCCTTCTGCCCCCACACACCCCTGCTCTTACACACCTTAGTTATTTCCTCATACTACCCCCAAGCTTTCTCTTCTTGCCTTGCCTGTTGAGTAGGTCTGATGTAATGTTTAATTTGAGGGAAAAATTAATACCAAACATTTAAACTTTTTGCTATTATTCTTAAAATGAAAACTTATTCTTTAGCCTGTGTTGTAGAACAGTGTTCTTCTACGGAGACATCTATGAAGAATTGTCCTTTATCTAAATGGTAAACATCTCTTAGTTCTCTTAACAGGATTGAGGCAGCAGTCTGTCTTCAGGGAAGATGGAGGCCCCTTTTTCAAAAAGGCTACCACCACTTCGAGTGCAGCTTGGCTTCACTTCCACTAGGAACATTGAGAGGTGGTGGCCATTTTGAAAGAGAGGACCTGCAAGTAGTCTGGCGCATCAGTCCCTTTGGGAACAATAGACGGCAGCCACTTTGAAAAGTTCTCCCGCAGAAGAACATTATTCTTCAGCCCCTGTGAAGAAGAAACTCTCAAAAAGAGACATGCTAGAAAATGAACATTTTAAAATAAATTTTAAAAAAAGGTCAAATCCCGGCCCCTGACTCCAATTGTCCTGAGAATGTAGTGAGTTTTCAGTGAGTTTAAATTATATTGGAAGTCAAAGTTTGAAGAGTCTGTGTTATTAAGAGCATCTGAGTTAAAAATATAAATTACCTCCCTCCCCTGCCCCCCAAACCCATCTATTTTTAGGTGTAATTTTAACTCACAAATGGATTAATTTACTTGTAAATTTTCAAAAACTCATTCTGAACACCGAGTAGCTGTTATAGCTTTGGGGATGAACTGTACTTTATGCAAAATTTTTGAATCCCTGCTTTAAGTGCACAACTCAATTCAACCTTAACTAAGGGACTACAAATAGTGCTTGCATGATGCATATGGTGTAGAATTGAAGTTGCATGAACAATGATTTGATTTAACAACCTGTTTCTTTATCTTTAGAGAGTTTGCCATTTGTTGGACAGAGTGTAGTGTTCTGGAATACTTACTTTGTTTATTCTGTAACAGTCTCATTGATACAAGCTCTACAAGAAGCAATACCAGCAATCAAAATTCCCTAGGATGGTTTTAATATTTAAAGCAATAAGAGGCATCATGTATATGAATGCTTTTAGTTAGCTGTCACTAAAGACTTACAGAACTTTGGTACAGTTAGGGGTCTGTACATGCTTCCATACAAAATTAATGTTATTCTACTTCCTCTGGCAACACACTGTGTCTGTTTGGAGATATGTCTGTTCTCTACATGCTCTTCACCATTTCAGTAGGGATGACTATGTTATTTATAATGCATTAATGTGTGATCTATGACATAGACTATTTTGTGGCCCTGTCTAGTTAACCTGTGGTAGAAACATTAGATTGTATCCTCTCCAGGTCAGAAACTGTTATTAAATAATGTTTATTACAATAGCCTCTAGAGGCACCAGTCATAGTCGGGCTCATTGGGTAAGGCACTGTGTATGCACATAGTGAGGGATATTCTTTTCCCTGTAGAGCTTATAATCTAAATGGAAAGACAGTCAAAAGGTGGGAGAAAAGGAGGTGGTATCCCCATTTTATACATGGGGAATTGAAACAGAGAGATGAAGCAACTTTCTCAAAGTCACACCAAAAGTCTAGGGCAGAGCCAGGAAACGAATCCAGATCTCTGGAGTTCCATTCCAGTGCTTTAATATCACCACCATCCTTCAGACCTATTCTGCACTGACAAGCGGACCGATGGACAAAATGATCACAGAAATCTCATTTCTATTCTGTTTGTATAGTACTTACCGTAACTGAGTCCTGATCCTGATTGGGGCCTCTAGGCAGTAATGTAAAATAAATAAGTGGCCATATATGGTGGTATAATGGATTATTTATGGTGTCCTATCTTTGCAATTCGTCTTAAAGTACTTATGCAGATACAATACTGACACTTAGGAGCTTACAGTCTACATCTGACAAGTACACTAAATAAGGTAATGAAGAGAGGAGGAGCAGATTTCACTGGACAAAATGTCAGCAGTAGAAAGAAAGGTGGCTGAAATCGATTTTGAGTAGAGCTGAATTAATTGGTTAGAAAGGATAACCTTATCTGATTACCATCCTTTTCTGTTCAAGGGATAACTGTGGGTAAGTCATGACTTCCTCATAGTTACTCATAATTAAAGAAAAGGAGTTCTTGTGGCACCTTAGAGACTAACAAATTTATTTGAGCATAAGCTTTCATGAGCTACAGCTCACTTCATCGGATGCATGCAGTGGAAAATACAGTAGGAAGATTTTGTATACGCAGAGAACATGAAACAATGGGTGTTACCATAAACACTGTAAGGAGAGTGATCAGGTAAGGTGAGCTATTACCAGCAGGAGAAGGGGGGGCGGGCGCGGGGAAAGCCTTTTGTAGTAATAATCAAAGTGGGCCATTTCCAGCAGTTGACAAGAACGTCTGAGGAAGAGTGGGGGATAAACATGGGGAAATAGTTTTACTTTGTGTAATGACCCATCCACTCCCAGTCTCTATTCAAGCCTAAGTTAATTGGATCCAGTTTGCACATTCATTCCAATTCAGCAGTCTCTCAGTGGAGTCTGTTTTTGAAGTTTTTTTGTTGAGGAATTGCAACTTTTAGGTCTGTAATCGAGTGACCAAAGAGATTGAAGTGTTCTCTGACTGGTTTTTGAATGTAATAATTCTTGACGTCTGATTTGTGTCCATTTATTCTTTTACGTAGAGACTGTCCAGTTTGCCCAATGTACATGGCAGAGGGGCATTGCTGGCACATGATGGCATATATCACATTGGTAGATGTGCAGGTGAATGAGCCTCTGATAAAAGAAAAGGAGTATCTGTGGCACCTTAGAGACTAACAAATTTATTCGAGCATAAGCTTTTGTGAGCTACGTGAGCTACATTGCTACACTCCCTTTTGAGGTTTCAATGTGACAACTCACTGGCATGGCGCCTCCTGCTGGTCATCTTGGGAATTAGCTCTTCCAGCCCAGCATGCCCTCTGCAGGCCAGTGGCTCGCCTGCCGCTAGCCTCCATGTCCCTCCCGGACCCCAGTGCCCCTTTACCTTGGGGTCCTGCCCCCTGGCAGTGTCCCCACACTCTGAATCTTGCCTCCCAGGGGAACCCCCAACCCTCTAAACCCACCTTGCGTCAGTGGCTACTGCCAGTCATCATCTGGCCCCCCGCTCACTGGGGCAGACTCAATCTGTAATGGCCACTCATCATTGTAAGGGGTTAGGACCTGCTGCCTTTGCCTATCCCTGGGCTGCACCTGTGTAGCCCCAGTACCTTCATAGGCCTTCCACAAGGCCTGCAGCCTGTGGTTTTACCAGGCTGGAGCTCCGCAGCTCCCTTTGTCCTTCCCCAGCACTGTTCTACTTCAGGTACCTTGCTCCCAGGCAGCTAGCCCTTGCCACTCCCAGGCTAGAGCAAGACTCCTACAGCTTCTGGCCCACAGCCCTCTTATAAGGGCCAGCTGGGCCCTAATTAAGCCAGCCACACCTGTCGTCAGCTACATTGTCAGCTTCCCCTAGCTGTTCTCACTCCTCTTCCCCCAGCCACGGCCCTCTCCAGGGCTGCTTTTACTTTTGGCTCCCCCAGGGCAGCCCTCTCCCAGGGCTGTTTTAACCCCTTCAGGGACAGAACGGGGTGACCACCCCACTGCAAGGAGAGTTTCTAAAAGTTTTATGAATAAACATAACTTTTATCATGTCTGCAATCTTCACAGAGCCAGGAGGAAACACTATCTTAGAAGTCGATGAATGGGGACCAAGGGATTGGGATCCACAAGAAAAGTTTGGCAGGGGGAGAGAAGCCCCATTTTGAGAACCTCACTCCTGGAACAGATGTGGGTCTCTAGCCACCTTCCTCTATACGTGGCCTGATTATTTTGTAGATCAGCGATCTTGGTGCCTTATAAAGATCACAACTTTCAGTGGATTATTCTGTACTGGATATATGGAGATATATATAATTCCCATTGATTTCACTGGGGCCTGGATTTCACCCTATAATTGTATGTAAAATGTACAAAATAAGTTACTATTAATGTATCATATTAGAAGTAAAACATGGGATCACTGACAGCAACAAAAAGTACCTATTTGGGTATCAGTACTTCATAGTTCAGTGAACTGTATAACACGTGAAAGCAAGTATGCTGTGAGAGACTGTGACCAGCAGAACGAAATTGTTTCTGTTCACTTTGTCAGTATGTATAAAACGTGTATGTATGATAAGCCTCTCTCTAGAATTCAGGATATTGCACCATTCTGTCTTGATGTTAATTTAGTCACAGATTATTGTTTTCCTCATACTGAAAGAGGCATACATTTTTGAAATACCAATAATGTAATCTAATTTTCTCTCAATCTAAAATCCATAAAGGGTTAGTGGACTAATTTGACAATGGATGAAATACTGAGTTATGCCAATTTTCAGATGTTATTTCTTCACCTTTTATGTTTTTGTATTTGGGTTGACTTGCCTTGTTTCTAATTTGAATGTAATTTTAGTGTATTTGAAAACAGAGTACTCGATTATATTTCAGTCTTCTACTGGACTCCTGTCCTTTCTGTGTCACAGATATATTTATATTGCTTTGTTTGAGGCTCTCCTTTATTCCCCCTGAATAAACACTTAACACTGGTTATGTTTACTTCATCTCGCTTGGAATGTGCAATTGCAAGTTCAAACTAATTGTCTGTTTCAAAGTTGATTTCTGAAATTTGCCGAGCCAGCCTTTTATATATAGCTCTGCAACGTAAAAAGTATCCTAATGCACATGTATTGCAGCCTCCAGTACACTATCAGCTTGCTGGGGGATTTATAACTTATTGCTTATTCAGTAGCCTAATGAGGCATTAGAAAGACCCTCTTTCTTTCTTGTACTCTGTAAGGTAGCAAAATAAAGAACCAGTTTGATAGAGTGCAGAGCCTCTAAGACCCAGATTCAGAAAAACATCCATCCTCAGGAAACCTTCTAAACACGAGCTTCAGTTTCATTGAGATCAATGGGACTTCAAGAACAGGCTTAAAGTGCTTTCTTGAATTGGGGCCTGGAGGCCCAGTGCTGAAAGGTTCTGAACATCCTCAATTTCTGTTGAGTTGGGAGTTGAAGGCCAAATTAGCATTGGGTTCTAAGGGCCTAATCTGAAGCTCCTTGAAGTCAGTGCACTAACAGCCTTAAGGCAGATGAGTTGATAACTGGGGTTAGACAGTCTCAGATTAAAAACAACCCTTCGATTGGGAGAACATGCTGGATCAGTAATTTTAAAGAAAAAATATATGCCCTGTTGCAGCTAATTTTTTTTAAAAAAGTAGAAAACTCAGAAAACTTGAAGTACATCTAAACTTTTCACAGGTATGGAAATTAAGAGTTAAGTCACCTAGACAATATTAACTCTGCCCCTGTATCAGTGTGTTGTAGTAGCCAGGCAAGGTACTAACAAACTTCAACAGGACTTTATTTTTTAAAGTAGAAACCTCTTTTCCAAGCTGTTACTGCACCCTCAGTAGCTCTCCCTCAGCCTCTTCAACTCCTCCCCCCTCCTTCCTGTTTCCTGTCCTTTCAGACTCCCAACAGCCTGTGCTTCCCATTCTAATAATTACAAGCAACATCTAAACACCACACAGTGCCAGCCTTTAATCCTCACTTCAGTGTTCCTTTTATGCCTGGTTTGTAAGGTGCTATTTTAGATCAAGCATACTTTCCAAGGGCTTTATGAAATCTGCAGTCATCTTACATTTGGAAGTACCATTATACTGAACTGTTGCCTTTCACCAATCTTCCTTTGGTTGCCATTTCTCCCCCTCCCCTGATTAAGGGCTTTCAGAATGTCTACATCCATTTTCAGTTTAGAGGAGATACTGTATGTGTATAGTTTGCATGTGGAATGTTGAAAGTGATCACTAGAGGACTGTTTTATACATATGTTTCCAGTGTTTGGTATGATGCTTTGTGGCCACAATAGCTTTTGCTCAACATGTTCAAAACGGGGGCCACATTTTCAAAGGCCTACCACTACAGCTGGTCAGATATTATGCTAAAATAAAGAGAGGGGGCAATGAAAGAGATGTTTACTGTCCAGCCAGGTTGTTATGGCAGTAATTTGGGAAATCCAGGTTCAAGACATTCCTCTGCCCATTTCAGAATTACGCGAGTTGGAAAACCCTGCACTTGAGTTGGCAGAGTTGGGAACTTGCATCTGGGTCTCCCTTATCCCAGACCAGTCACATTCTGACTTTCTGAATCAAAAAGCTCCATGTGTTGATCTGAAAAACGGACACATTGAAACCACTCTGTTTTTGTGACAACTTCTGAAGGGTTTTGTTTTCATTCCAGTTGGAATGAAAACAAATGATCAAATCTTGAAAGTTGCCACAAAAAGGAATTGTGATCTTCTGGTCAGTTCTACTCAGTTCTCTACTCTACTCTACTCTACTAGATGCATGTTGTTAGAAGAACCCAGCAGTTCCTATTTTAATATTTATTAATGTCTAGCCATGACAAGTCAGCACCCAATTTGTTGAGCTTTTTTGCAAATCTGAACCTGTGTGCCTGAGGTTGGGCTCTTAATTCTATGTTTAAACACCCAGATAAAACTGGCCTCATTTTCAAAGTGCATTACCACCTATAATTTCCTTGGACTTCAGTGGGACATGTGCATCCTCAGTACCTCTGAAAATTAGGTAATTTTAATATGGGTTGAGGAGCCAAAGTTTAGATGCTGAGGTTTGAAAGCTTTTATCTTTTGCTCTTTTCATGTGTATAGTGTCATTATCTGCAGCAAGGAGGCATCTAGATATAGAAACTCTAGCTTTCATGATAATTGTTGGAAGTACGAAATTTTAGTGAAGATGGGGACAGTGTAGCCATAGGGACGATGGAGTCTGCATGATCTCTGCATGATTTAAGGCATTGTAACTGTTGGATTAAATAATTACAGATGGGTAAGGTTGTCTGAAAACTTCGTTTTTCAGGTCAGAGTTAAGGTGGTCTATGTTCATCTGTTTTTCATAGTTTAAAATGTTTACTTCTTTTAAGTTTTTAACCTCAACTCTTAATTTCCCAGGGTTTTAATAGTTTTATTTCTTTTCTTTTTAATGGCAATGTTCTTCTTAGATTTTTTTTTTTAATTCTTAGCTGACTGATCTATAATTAACTCCATTGAGCAAAGGGTTTTTTGTCTGGGAATTTCCCACCTTCTGACATGTATTAGGAGGTAGATAGCAAGATACCATGTGAAGCTGCTAAGCACCATATGGCACAAAGGAAATGGAGGATAGGAAGCTCTGCAGCGGACAGGCTCATGGGACCCCGTAGCTCAGTGGTTCTCACCAAGGGGCCCTCTAGGGGGCTGCGAGCAGGCTTCAGGGCGTCCACCAAGCAGGGCCAGCATTAGACTCACTGGGGCCCTCAGCAGAAAGCCGAAGCCCTGCAGCATGGGGTGAACCCCTGGGCTCTGGCCCCACCATCCAGGGTTGAAACCGAAGCCTGAACAACTTAGTTTTGAGGGGACCACTGGGGCATGGGGCCCCAGGCAATTGCCCTGCTTCCTATCATCTAATGCCAGCCCTGGCTTTTATATGCAGAAAACCAGTTATTGTGGCACAGTTGGGCCATGGAGTTTTTATAGCATGTTGCGGGGAGTGGGCTCAGAAAGAAAAACATTGAGAACCCCTGCTGTAGCATGTAGGATCCCTGCATGATTTCTGGCTTCCAAGATATCTCCCAACCCCATCTCCCAGTCTTCCTCTGTTTCCCTGATTCCATGAATTCATTCCTGATCCAAACCTTACCTTAAAGTCCATGGATTCCTTCGTGGTCCTTAATAGGACAGCAGAAAGTATGGGCCTGCTGAATACGCTACTGTTGCTCACAGCAGTTCTTGCAGACTTCATGAAGAGTGAATGCTCTTGCTTTTACTCTGGGGTTTTGCATGTTGAATGCACTTTCAGTGGACAACAGAGGGTGAAACATTTTTGGAAGAGGGTTTCATGGAATTCAGAGGCTTGTAATCACGAACATTGCAGGTACAGAGTGTGAGAATGCAGTGTTAATGATGCATACAATTAATGAATCAGCCCCTAAGTATAATTAACAAAAAAGATTAATGGTCTTATCCTAGGTGCTGCAAATTATTTGCATTGCATTTTTATGTCGACGATTAATAAAGTAATAGAAGGGAGGGCAAGAAAAACATTGAGTGTGGCTATAATTCTTCTGTGGCTTAATTGAATACAGGTATGAATTCAGAAATTCTGCTATGGATTTCACTGCTGCCCAGTTATTCCTTTAGTAGGAAAATCTAATCTTCATGGCTATGCATGTAATTTTATTAGAAGTGTTTTCATAGGAGGCCTTCTGTAAAGAAAGGATTGACAATATAAACTGCCTTATTTTTAGGCTTTTAAAAATTATTATAATTGGTGCATGGTAGAACCTAGTATATTAAAGGCTGGAAAATGGTTGTCTTTCTGAACTTTTGTTTTTACTTGTTGATAAATTTCCATCTAGTCACACTATTTTGCTGGAATTCTTCATGCACTGAACATTCTTTTCTTTGAAAGTTTGAACAAAATTCCATCCGCTGACTTTTGGAGACTGGGGGGGGGCTAAAAATATTTTTTTCTCCGCCTCCTTCACTGCAGCATTAATTTTAAACACTCATTGAGAACATTGAAATGTGAATATTACTGAATACAGGCATTTGCTCCTTTTTTCCTCTTTAACTAAAAACACACTATCAATGTTAAAATCACAAGGACTCTGAAAATTCAGAAGTTAAGATTCTAACAGCAACACAAGCTCAGAATGATTGCAGATTTCTATTATTAATTTCCAATGTTTCTCTGTTTTAAATGTATATGTCAGTGTATTACTATGTGTCATAAAGTATATAGCATAAAGTATAAAAGTATAATGCAGCTACATTAAAACTGCCTTTGGAAACTTTTTTTAGTTTGACTTTATGATTTCAGCTGTGCAGCCCTAATGACCTCACCACATCTTTGGGGGAGAGGTGGGACGCAGGATTTGGCTGGCTGTCCGAATAAAGGAAATAGTGCTTTATGGTTGGGGAGGGGAGAGAAAGAGGCAAAGTGCTGCAAAAGGGGATAAGGGGCGACACTGACTTATCCCCTGGAATCCAGGTGGGTAGAAGGATTTAAAAGGGGCAGCCTGTGCAGTGAAGCCTCCTTTCACACAGAGCAGGCTGAGGCAGCACCCACTGTCCCCGCTTTTATGTGGTGAAATACCAGGTTTGGTCAAGACCTGCTGTTGGTATTACACTAGCTGCCTCTTTTTAGGGGGGGGCTGGGAAGGAATTTTTTTCTTCCGACCAGTTGGCCTAGGTGAAGTTGCGGGTTTTTGCCTTCCCTACAGCAGGTTGAGGGAGGGCTTTGTTCGTGCGTGGCATGAAGGGAGGTAGGCTGTATGTCACAACTCGTTATATAAGTGGGGTGGATGTCCAGTGCAGGTACTCCATAGGGAAGGGACACAGTGACTGGATAAATGACTTGGAAAAGAACTTAAAAAGGAGATGTTGATTAAAGGAATGGAACAGGGGAGTGTGGGGGAGGGGAGGAAACGGGACAGGACTCCTATGACTGGCATGGCAGGAAACCAACCCCCCTTTCTTTTTGCCCACCTTAACCCTCCTATGAGGGAGGGCAGATGGTACGGTCCCAGGAATGAGTTGTCTGGAGGACCTGGATGGAAAAAGATGGCAGGGAGGGGGGGCTGGCAGAAGCACCCTGAGAAGTTATTGAATTAACATGGGGTTTACTTTTTCTGCCGGGTAGTCCCAGACATCTAATAATAAAGTTGTGGCCTGATTAAAACCATATGTAATGTCTCCTGTCCTTGTTTCGGTATAGCCAGACAATGTTACATCAACATAGTCAGTGCATTCATAACCAGACATGGGTCAAAACCAAAATCTCAGGTCTGAGAGTTTATATTCAAACCTCTGGCTCTGAACTCTCCTGTACAATTTAGGGCCTGGATTGGATTCAAGATACTGAAGGGGCCTGCTTTTAGCATGTGTTTTGTATGTGTGCCAGGATGGTAGGACTCACAAGGAACATCAACTGATCCCACAGGATTTCTGTCACTTTCTGCCAAAATCTCCTGGCACCAGCTCATGAAACTTCAATGGAGTCAAACCTGCTTAGCCTAAAACATAATCTCTGCACCCAAAGCGTAAACATAATCTGGTTCTGAAACACCTTGTGCTTAGAGTATCTCCAGAAAGTTTACACAGTTAATTGTAGTATCTGTAGTTATAAATGAATATTTTAATAATGCAGTACTCTTCCCCCTTCCCCCCCACTTTAGTTTTATCCCTTTTTGCTCTCTATTTGTAGCACACCCTACCTTGCATTAATGTTTACAACCCCAGGTAATACTGCCTACGATAGTAGGGGCATAACCACAATACCAGTAATTATTTGTGCGCTTCTATAATGTAGAGAATTGCATTTCTCTCAGACATCTGGAGTCCTGGATGGAGCACAACAAGGAAATGACTTTTCCTCAAATTTTACTGCTGTCTGTGGAACAGTGCAGTGCTGTGCAGTGTAGTGCTGGAGTTTTGAATAATTTGTTTTTAGTCTTCTTAAGATGATGCCTTCGATGGGAGTCATTCACTTCCAAATGTGTTTTTTGGGCAGGCTGTGGAAGGAATTCTGTTAAAAAGCCTCTTTCTGAATCTTACTAGTAGTTTAACTTCATTTTAGAGGAAGCAGTTTCCATGTATCTTTCATATTAAGAGGCAATACTGTCAGAACATAAGAACAGCCATACTGAGTCATACATAGATTCTCTTAGTAGACTACTTAAAGGCCCCTTACCAGTGAGATACTATCTGCTTGACTAATCATCCATTCATATTTATGTATAGTTTATAATCTCCTTGATTAATCGGTTAGCCAGATAGCACAAGGCTACAGAAACTCATAAAAAGTCTGGAGCAAAATGTGATTTAATTGCTTGTCAGAGCAGATACAATAAAAATTGACTATATATGCAATACTATAATGTACACTAAACTTGAAATTTGCAGATGCCATCTTGAAAGCACACTATCCACTCAACTCAAAGGCAGATAAGATATGGTAGCTGTATTTTTGAAAGTGCTGCTTGTGTTTGTTTTTTCATTTTATTCCAGTGGTGCTGTAATTAACTTTATCAGTAAATATGTCGGAAGGATTACTAAGGCACATTACAGTTTTGACATGGATGAACTTGAAAGGTTGGTTCAGGCTATTTTATACATAAAGGTTCCCAATCTCATAACATAAAAGAGATGTATTTAAATTAATTGTTGGATTATATACTGCATCTCATTAATTTTTTAATCAGTGGACTGATTAAATTTTTTTTCTTGTAATACTAGTGGGCTCTTTCAGGCATATGTTTTTCTCTGAAAATTAAGTAGTAGCATTAACTAAGATTACTACATATTCCTGTACCATATTGGATTCTTCTGCTCTTTCAGATGGTAAGACTTTTTAATAGAATTTCATTTAATAAAAGAAACTTGCACTATTGGGAAGACTCTTAAAACCCTGTTCTGTTTGCTGTCGCAGCACTCTGGGTACTCTGGTAAATCTGTAAATGGGATGAGACTTACATTGGAAAAAAATTCTTCTTTTGTTTGTAGTTTAAATTCATATTATTTTTCCAATATTGGTCAGAAGGATCCAATCTAGAAAATATGACACAGGGAAACTAGAGGCTAAAAGGAAATATTGTTTAAATGATACGTAAAAATCATGATTTAGAATACATGCTGGAATTGCTGAGAGGGAATAGTAGGCAGATGACTTATTTTGGAGATTTTTGTTTCAAATATATTAATATTATTAAAGTAAAAGAAAATGTAGTATGAAATGAAGGTGGGAAACATTGTGTACCTGGAAGATAAGGGAAATTGGAAGAAAAGAAAATATATAATTAAACATATGCATTTCTCAAGGCTTTAAATGAAAATCTGTTCATTGTTTAAAAAAAAAATCCCATTTCCACAAGGATGCTGTATGTGAATGGGAAACTCTCAAATATGTCTGAAATGTGTACATTACGTTGGGGCTAGTATTATTCTGATATTCTGAAACTGATTTTTGCATATTGGAGAAATAAATCTATTCACTGATCACAAATTAAGAAAAATGACATTTTTTAAATACCACATATTATGAAGGTGTATTGGAGTACATGTTCACTACTGAATGAGACATCTTTGCCTAGAAAAGAGAAAAAAGCTACACTCAGATACCAACTGGTAATTTCAATATTATGTATTCCATACTCTAGAACTAGAATTGCACAAATAGTAGAAAAGGCTTGCTTGTTTTTAGTTACAGGGAACTGTTTTAGAAGTATAGGTCTTCTGCTACTGAAGAATAATTTTGCTTTAAAGTAGCTAGATTAAATAATTTATTTTCAGATTCATAAAAGGTATATTATCTGAAGTTCTTAGAATGCTTTTAACAAGATGCACATTGTAAACTGCCTGCAAATAATTTTGAAGTAGTGTTTTTGTTTTAAGAACAGGAGTACTTGTGGCACCTTAGAGACTAACAAATTTATTTGAGCATAATCTTTCGTGAGCTACAGCTCACTTCATCAGATGCATTCAGTGGAAAATACAGTGGGGAGATTTATATACACAGAGAACATGAAACGATGGGTGTTACCATACACACTGTAAAGAGAGTGATCACTTAAGATGAGCTAATACCAGCAGGAGAGCCGGGGGGAGTGGGGTGGGGGTAGTGGAGAGAGGAGAGAAAACTTTTTGTAGTGATAATCAAGGTGGGCCATTTCCAGCAGTTGACAAGAACATCTGAGGAACAGTGGGGGTGGGAGGGCGTGGGGGAAATAAACATGGGGAAATAGTTTGACTTTGTGTAATGACCCATCCACTCCCAGTCTCTATTCAAGCCTAAATTAATTGTATCCAGTTTGCAACTTAATTCCAATTCAGCAGTCTCTCCTTGGAGTCTGTTTTGGAATTTTTTTTTCCCTTAACCCACCCAGCAATATTGTTAATCTATCCAGCTATACTCTTAGCCCAGCAGAAGAATCTGTCCTACCTTGGGGCCTCTCCTTCTGCCTCTCCACTCCCACGAACATGATACAGTTCTGTGGTGACCTAGAATCCTATTTTCGACGTTTCCAACTCAAAGAATATTTCCAACACACCTCTGAACAACATACTAATCCACAGAGACCTTCCTACCAACACTACAAAAAGAAGGATTCTAGGTGGACTCCTCCTGAAGGTCGAAACAACAGACTGGACTTCTACATAGAGTGTTTCCGCCGATGTGCACGGGCTGAAATTGTGGAAAAGCAGCATCACTTGCCCCATAACCTCAGCCGTGCAGAACACAATGCCATCCACAGCCTCAGAAACAACTCTGACATCATAATCAAAAAGGCTGACAAAGGAGGTGCTGTCGTCCATCATGAATAGGTCGGAATATGAACAAGAGGCTGCTAGGCATCTCTCCAACACCACTTTCTACAAGCCATTACCCTCTGATCCCACTGAGGGTTACCAAAAGAAACTACAGCATTTGCTCAAGTAACTCCCTGAAAAAGCACAAGAACAAATCCGCATAGACACACCCCTGGAACCTCGACCTGGGGTATTCTATCTGCTACCCAAGATCATGGACACAAATCAGACGTCAAGAATTATAACATTCAAAAACCAGTCGGAGAACACTTTAATCTCAGAGACTGGGAGTGGATGTGTCATTACACAAAGTAAAACTATTTCCCCATGTTTATTCCCCCAACCCCCACTGTTCCTCAGACGTTCTTGTCAACTGCTGGAAATGGCCCACCTTGATTATCACTACAAAAGGTTTTCTCCCCCCCCCCCCCCCACCCCGGCTCTCCTGCTGGTATTAGCTCATCTTAAGTGATCACTCTCCTTAGTGTGTATGGTAACACCTTTTGTTTCATGTTCTCTGTGTATATAAATCTCTCCATTGTATTTTCCACTGAATGCATCCGATGAAGTGAGCTGTAGCTCATGAAAGCTTATGCTCAAATAAATTGGTTAGTCTCTAAGGTGCCACAAGTACTCCTTTTCTTTTTGTGAATACAGACTAACATGGCTGCTACTCTGAAACTTGTCAATACTGGCAGATACAAAGGGGAAAGTGAAAGGCTATAGATTTCCAATCACTTGAGTAATGCAACTGATTATAGGACAATGTGTTAAATACTCCATCAAAAATATGTGCCCAAACCTGTGCATAGAAGAGCTGAAAGAGGAAGATTTATTTTACAGGAACTCAGACAGCAATTTAATAACAACAAAATTATCCAGACTGGGTGGTTTTCTACGTAAGGCTTTGGTACACACATTCTCAGAAAAGTGAACAGAGACTTCATTTTTCATGTGAACTCCCACTCTAGTGGTTATTGATATATTTTATCTGGTGTCAATCAAGAAGCATCTCCTTTTTTTGTATAGTGCCTACAGAGAGGGGCCCCCAATGCCTGTCAAGGCCTTTGGATGCTATCATAATAATAATTAATATTTATGGCTGTATGTCAGGTTTCAGAGTAACAGCCGTGTTAGTCTGTATTTGCAAAAAGAAAAGGAGTACTTGTGGCACCTTAGAGACTAACCAATTTATTTGAGCATAAGCTTTCGTGAGCTACAGCTGACTTCATCGGATGCATACTGTGGAAAGTGTAGAAGATCTTTTTATATACACACAAAGCATGAAAAAATACCTCCTCCCACCCCACTCTCCCGCTGGTAATAGCTTATCTAAAGTGATCACTCTCCTTACAATGTGTATGACAATCAAGGTGGGCCATTTCCAGCACAAATCCAGGATTTAACAAAAACGTCTGAGGGGGGGGGATAGGAAAAAACAAGGGGAAATAGGTTACTTTGCATAATGACTTAGCCACTCCCAGTCTCTATTAAAGCCTAAGTTAATTGTATCCAATTTGCAAATGAATTCCAATTCAACAGTTTCTCGCTGGAGTCTGGTTATGAAGCTTTTTGTTGTAATATAGCAACTTTCATGTCTGTAATCACGTGACCAGAGAGATTGAAGTGTTCTCCGACTGGTTTATGAATGTTATAATTCTTGACATCTGATTTGTATCCATTTATTCTTTTACGTAGAGACTGTCCAGTTTGACCAATGTACATGGCAGAGGGGCATTGCTGGCACATGATGGCATATATCACATTGGTGGATGTGCAGGTGAACGAGCCTCTGATAGTGTGGCTGATGTTATTAGGCCCTATGATGGTGTCCCCTGAATAGATATGTGGGCACAGTTGGCAACGGGCTTTGTTGCAAGGATAGGTTCCTGGGTTAGTGGTTCTGTTGTGTGGTCTGTGGTTGCTGGTGAGTATTTGCTTCAGGTTGGGGGGCTGTCTGTAGGCAAGGACTTGCCTGTCTCCCAAGATTTGTGAGAGTGTTGGGTCATCCTTCAGGATAGGTTGTAGATCCTTAATAATGCGTTGGAGGGGTTTTAGTTGGGGGCTGAAGGTGACCGCTAGTGGCGTTCTGTTATTTTCTTTGTTAGGCCTGTCCTGTAGTAGGTGACTTCTGGGAACTCTTCTGGCTCTATCAATCTGTTTCTTCGCTTCCGCAGGTGGGTATTGTAGTTGTAAGAATGCTTGATAGAGATCTTGTAGGTGTTTGTCTCTGTCTGAGGGGTTGGAGCAAATGCGGTTGTATCGCAGAGCTTGGCTGTAGACGATGGATCGTGTGATGTGGTCAGGGTGAAAGCTGGAGGCATGTAGGTAGGAATAGCGGTCAGTAGGTTTCCGGTATAGGGTGGTGTTTATGTGACCATTGTTTATTAGCACTGTAGTGCCCAGGAAGTGAATCTCTTGTGTGGACTGGACCAGGCTGAGGTTGATGGTGGGATGGAAATTGTTGAAATCACAAATTCAGATAAAAATACAGTATAATTCCAATATCATACATTTTGGAGTCCAAATGGGTGGTACACATATAATAAAACTCTTACCTCTCACATTGTAACCCCTACTGGCCTCTTGGCCTTCATCCCATTTTTGGTCAAGTCAACTAACCAGTCTAATTCCAAGGAGCCAGGCTACCCACACAATTAATTTGGCATTTTATGAGTTGCGTCTGGGTTGCAGACATTGAGGTAGAAAGGGATCTGAATCAATTGGTCCTTCAGTTTCAAACTGTGTAATCAAACATTGTAAAGGAAAACATACTACTCTACAAATTGGCACATTGTGAATGATTATGGTTTTGTACCTGCAAGGCTATTTGCAGTCTTGCACCCAACCAAGGTGGAAAGTAGAGATGGGCAAAAAAAATTTTGGCGAAAAAAATTTTTGAATCTGCTTTTTTCATCAATGACACCAGAACATTTTGTGAATTAAAATTAATTTAACCAAATTGTTTAAGTAAAAAAAAAAATTCTCAAAAAAATATTTTTTTTGTTTTAGCATTTTCAAAAGTTTTTTGATTCTTTGATTGACTTTGTTTTAAAACTACCTTAATTCTATATATAAAACTCAGTTAAAATGTTTTGTCTTGGGTTGAACTAAATGTTTTGACCTGAAGGTTTTTGTTTTCTTTTTGTTTTGTTTTTGTTTTGTTTTTGTTTTGGTTTTTTTGACTCTTCCAAATTGTTAGTGATAAAAAAATTCCATTATTTTCACAGTTCTAGTGGAAAGGCTTATTTTTAAAACATTGATGATACATTAACTAAGAAGCAGTGCTCACAAACTCATTCCATTTTGTGTGACATTGTTGACTTTAAAGTAGTAAGGCATATTATTTTTCTAATGAAACAAAACAAAATTTTAAGTTAATACATCAAAAACAATGAAGAATGAGGTTGTAACCATGAAGACTTTCTAATGAATATGTCAGCGGGAACAATCTTTAGCAGACCATAATGTTTTCAAGAAGTGGACTGTTGACAGCTTATTTTTAATACTCTAAGGATTGCTAACCTGCTCATATCATCCTTAGAGCTTGAATGTACCCTTGCTTGGAAGAGGCATGGGGATGGGGGTTAACTGCCTCTTTGGCTCTGTTTCTGGCACCCCTGAAGTTATCTGTCAGAATGTGGATCCATGTGGAGGGAGGTGACAAGTGGTGGGTGAAAAGTAGACTGGTCCAGGGGGTTAGGTGATCATAATCTAATTGCATATCATAGTGTTTCCCATCGCTCCTCCCCTCCCCTTTCACATTTTGAGATAATCTTTTATGGGGATGTGAGGAAGCCCTGGAAATGGTTCATTGTGCCAGCCAGACCCCAAAGCTGGTGTGGAGGCATGGGTGCCCCAGGCCTCTTCTGTACCCTATACGTTTTGTGGACCAGCACCTATTCAATGTAACACTGAGTACAGGTGTCTAAAACTCACTCTCTTGATTTGAAGGAAATGTATTAGGGCAACCTCCCCAGGCACTTTTTCCTGCCTGTGTGTTTTACCATAGGACAAGGCATTTAGGACCTTTTATTTGTAAAATTAGGGATTTTTTTTTTTTGGCAGTAGATTTATTGTAAATGATCCCATTTGGTCCTATTTGCATTTGCTTTACAAGTCAACCCTAGATTTTGGTTGAAGGCAATTCTGTTAGCCCACCAGATGTCCTCACTAATATCTGGTACACAAATAATATGTGCGAAAAGTAACTGGTATCAGAACTTGCAAAGTCCAAAGATGAAATGTGTTGTTACTTGTTGCTTGGGAAATATCTTCTAATAGTTATTAATTTAGTTGAGTTCCACTGGAATTCTTCTGTAGAAGCTCCCAAAACAGAACATTCTGATTTTGGTTTAGGAGGCTAAATACTGTTTGTAGACAAACGTTATTAGTAACACTTCTTTTATATATTAAAAAGCAAAAGTGAATGATCATTATTTTCTTTATACCAAATAGCGGAGAAGAAAGTGTGTGGTAGATGCATGTTCAGTTAGGTAAACCTTCTGACTCCCAAGTCAGGTACTTCATGTTGTCTTCCCACTTAGTCATAAGCTTCCAGTGGGATCGGAATGTGAAATGCTTAATAATAGTTGGGGCCCAGATGTTCAGAAAGACCTCTGCACCCACGGAGCCATCTAAATGAGGGGCAGATTTTCAAAAGTGCTAGAACTGGTTGAAAAAAGAAATTTTGTTGTAATAAAAACTTCAATATTTGTGTTTTGGTCTGAGTGTGAGTGAAGTCTGAAAAATCTTTAAAATTGCCCACAAAAAGGAATTTTCAAATAAATCTAGGCACTGAGGCTAGTTGTGGGTTGCTGCCTTCCTAGTTTCCATTGGAAGGTTTAACAGAATTGACACGTTCCCATGGAACGTTTTAGATTCTATCAAATCAGCATTTTCCAACCGGAAAAACTGTTCCATCAGAAAATCTTTGACTGGATGTACTTAGCATCCAGGAGTTCTCATTGTGTCAGGTACAGCCAGGATTTCAACAGGACTCAGCACCCAATGTGCTGTATAGAAAATCTTGCTATTTTTCTTCATACCTAAATTGGAGCTGTGCTCAACTGAAAATCTGGACTATTGTGTTCCTAGTTGTTTTATTTCCTCACTGGTAAACTGGATATGATATCTACAGTGCATGGGTTGTATGACATAAAGTGGTCATGTATTAATAGTGTTAATATTATAATGAGTGACATACTACAGTACTGTTTCCTTTTAAAAATATATTAAGTGAGCAGGCTGAGGATAAGAAATGTATCAAATGAGTTAAATACATTCTTTATTTTGTTTTCTAGTGAACAAACACAAGCCATGGATAGAAACTTCCTATCACGGAGTCATTACTGAAAACAACGATACTGTCATTTTGGATCCTCCTCTTGTTGCTTTGGATAAGGATGCTCCTGTTCCCTTTGCAGGTAGGAAGATACACAAACAATATAACTTGTGTTTGCTTAAGGCATGATAACTTACTAGAGAACAGCTGCAAGCAGATTGTGTGCAGCACAATGATAGTATCATCTAAGTGATACTAATACCATCAAAGGTTCTATTGTCCGTCTATTGGATTTGGATATTGGGTCCATAAACCTTGAAATGAGATGTTTCAGAATGAATGTGTCTGCTGATTTGTTGTGGAGGCAGGAGAGACTATACATGTGCATTGTAGTAAGCTTGTGCTGCTAACATTGGGCTTTTTTAATAAAAACGGGTGATATATGAGGAAACTTGATTTGATAATATTAATTACCATTCTGTTTGCCTAAACAAATTCTATATAACTAAGCTGTTTTACTGGTAGGTAGTTAAAAACCAGCTGTGCAGTAAACTATGTAAGTAGTATTCAAAGACACTTCCATATTATGTAATGATGCTAGTACTTCATAACAGTCAGAACCAAGACAGGAAATTTAATGAAGATTTCTGATAAGATTGCTTTATGATAGATTATGCAATATTGAGGATTTTTCCCATATACAGTCTTTTTCCCCGTACACTTAGTCTGTCACATTATGAGCTACTGGAGCAGAAAAATAACAGATAAGCTCCTTGAAGTGCAAAAGAGCTAAAGTGGTTGTTGCATTAAAAAAAAAATAAAAAAACTTGCAAAAAGATGGAAGAATAATAAGAAATAATGGTGGTATAGAGATCATTAAAAGATGCGCTTATTAAAAATGCATGCACTGTACATGAGATTGAGCTGTTTTCCAGTGTTTTAGCCTGGGTGCACATGGGCAAGCATTATCCTGAAGTATAGGTCCATGTTCAGTTAAATAACAACTCTCAATCCTTGACCTCCGATGTGACAGTACCTTCAGTCACAATAAACCATTTCCCCCCATGACTGTGCTGTTACGATACTTTATGCTCTGCTCCTGCAAAATGGGAATTCTCAAATATTTTCACAGTGTGAATCCCATTTTAATAGAGAGGTTGTCTTGAACCCCTCTCATCCACAATTGCACATATTCTCTCTTGTCACTTAAGCAACCATATAGCAATTGGCAATTATAGGAAATGAAGTATAAAAATGTAATCCATCTCAGCTGTCTTTATTTTCAGCTGCTACATGATATTAGAGAGATCCAGTACCACCTGACCAGCCAGACCTCCATAGGCTGCTAGCATATGGTCCCTAGGACACAGATTGGGAACCAATGCTTGCAAAGTGATTCATGTGGATGGACTCTTATGCTAAGATGGATCTCTTTGTAGAATTAGGAAATTAGTTTGCTTCTTTGAGGCTGCCTCTCCTTAGGAGATACTCGCTGTAATAAGACTCAGGGAATTTGTCCTACAAAGATGCTTTTAGGACTAATTAGCTGTGATTGAAGTGCCAATTTTTTGATCACAAGAATGTTTTGTTCTAAACAAGCAACTTATATTTTTACAAAAAGAAAAGGAGTACTTGTGGCGTGACTAACCAGTTTATTTGAGCATAAGCTGCTCACGAAAGCTTATGCTCAAATAAATTGGTTAGTCTCTAAGGTGCCACAAGTACTCCTTTTCTTTTTGCGAATACAGACTAACACGGCTGCTACTCTGAAACTTGTATTTTTACGAATTTGTCAACGACTCCTTAAAAACCAGGAAAATATACCCTACATGATTAACAGTTACTTGTGTGTGGTATGAGCATCACTCATTTTGTGTGATATTACCTTCCTCTGCAAAATTAGATATCTTTTCACAGATGTGCAATTAATTCTTCTAGTCATACATTTAAAAGTGATAATACAGTCCAATGTGCAATTGCATTAATTGAAAAACACATCTTTCACCATCTACTTGTAAAGTTATTTAGGAATAGAAGGTGTTTTAGAATGGAAAGAGCCCAAGATTCCCCTTAAAGTTGGTTTACCTGCTTTATATTTTCTTCACTTACCTAACTCCTCTTTGAAATAAGGTAGAAATATTAGTCACACGTACTCTTCTCATTTATATGTTATTAACTCCTTGATGACTGATATTTAGTTTAATTCCTTAATGCTTATGGTTTGTTTGGTTTTATGCCATTTATGACTGTCCTCTGGAAGATTGGATTTGAAATCTTTCTCTATCAAACAGACAGACTTATTTGTTTTGATAAAGTTGCTCAGGAGTACTGGTTGTTTATGTTGATTTTTAAAAATGGCTTTAATGTATTCATTCATTTAACTTGTTTGTCTTCTTTCATTTTGTATCTATTGCATGTAATATATTTGATGTGTTATATAAGAGGTGAACATGAGGAAAACAATATGCAGGTTTTTGTGCCAATATCTTGCCAGTTTCACTTCTAAGTTCATGCCCAGTTAATATTGTATAATATTTGGCACTAGCTCAAATAGCCTTGTAACAGAGCTGCTTTCTAGTCTATCCAAAACTCTACATTTCTTATTGAGCTGTATTCTTAATTTTTCTTTTACTTTCAAAGAATAAGAGCCTAGATTCCGTAGAAGTTTGAATAACCAAAATATTTAATTCCCTGTATTGGTTGCTAGCATTCACTTTGTCTCCAATTCCATAACAAAAAGCAAACCCAAACAACTAACCTTATGTGGTATTCTGAATCCAGTTTCACTGGTTCTGTATATCATGACAGAGAAATTTCCTTACGCTTATCTAGAAAATTTCTGCTTTAATATCCCAGAAGTTTGTTTGGTTTATTTGCTTGTCTTGTGAGACTGTAGGATGGTGGCAGGGCATTTCCAATAGTTAATGGAATTGACTCTAGAGTTCCCTTCATCCAAAACGTTTTCATCAAAACATTGGCTAAACAGAGTTTAAATCATCTGATCTTCATAGCGTGTTACACAGCCTGTTGGCTCATCTGTGAGTATAATGAGAGGAAGATGAATGGGGAGTTTGACATTGTGTCATTTTGAATTTTATTTTATAATTTGCATTTTGTACAAGAGCCTAGAGTGAATTTTGAAAGGTGCAAATTGAAAGTATACAGTAAGCAAATACTACTGAGCACTGTACTGAAGTTTTTAGCGTATTATCCATCACTATCCCTATATGCTTCTCCTATCCAGTGTTTTGCACTGTACAAATATTAATACTAAGTTTTAATTTAATATATTTGTTCATTTGCCCTTGCCTTTTTCTACAATTATTTGCAGAAACCACTTACCTACAGTTGTTACACCTCAAATCTATTTTCAATTACATCACGCTCCTCCTTTTTTATTGATTTAGTTGTGAACCAACTGTGTGCTAATCTGAGTGCAAAATACTTCTAACTCCTCCACTGATGTAAATAAATGAGTTAGATCTATCCTGGTATTGATCCTTGTGGCAGTCCACTGCTCACTTACGAACAAACTGTTGCCATTCACAAATCAGGCCTGTATCCGCCTAAATAGCTTGCCTCATTTCTTACAATTACCTTTATAGATTTATTGTATTTATGGGCATATCAAAAGATTTCCTGAAGTCCAGTTAAATTATGTTTATGGCTTTTTAAAAAGATGTGTTAGGTATGGAATTTCCCATTTGTGAAATTGTCCTTCTGGCTTCAATCCGATTAGAGATTTTGAGGTTCTACATTCCGTTTGATTCCATTCCAGTATCTTTCCCTATTGCTGTAGCCCACTTGTAAATTTTGTAGTTTTCTGGGATATTTTCTTCAAAAGCTCTAAGATCATATAGTCCAGATTCAGGAAAGCATCCCTATTCAGGAGATTGACTCTGTGCTGCACTTAGGTATCCTAGAAGCATTGCTAAAATTAAACATGTGCTTAAATGCTTTCCTGAATCAGGGCCATAGCTGTTGCATTAGCTTTCACGTAGTTCATTCTAATGCATCAGTTTTCAAATAGCTTTTAAGAGCTAAGCATTTATTCTTTTAAAAGTGTGTGTGCAGATATGTATTTATATATGAATATGTGTGTGTGTGTATATATATAGGGTGCATGTATGGATGCTAGTTACGGGTACATCTTCCTTGCTTTTTGGAATTCTGGCTGGCATAAATCCCATACATCTCTAGTTACTTTTATATTTACAAAACAAAACACCACCCCCCAACATTGTATTTCATGGGCTATGTAAGTGTTATGGTGCCCTTCACTACTCACTTTCTTGCTTTTAAGTAGTTGGGTTTCCTCAGAGGGTTTCATACCTATCCCATCAAACTGGTTTAGGAAGCAAAGCCCTTTTTCCTTTTGGAATTTTTCCATTTTTGCTTTCTACAATTTTCAGAGTTTCTTCTATGTATGTAAATGGGCCAGATTCTCACTCTTTTTTCTCCAACCCATTTGCACTGCCCACCTGAGAATTCCCCTGGTGGGGGAGGAGGTCTCAGTGGGCATCAGGTTGGTGAAGCCAACTCCTATGCCAGTCCCCCACTTCTGACACATTCCATTGGACAAGGGGGCAGATCATGGTAAGGCGGGATGGGCACAGATCTGCTTTACCAGTTTTCACTAGGGTCTGATTCTTTGGGAAACATATGCAGGCAGTGTAAGTTAGAGCAGCCTTTAGGAGCTCACTTACACTGGAGCCTGTGTGAGAGCAGGTTCAGAGATCAGAGCAAGTCCAGTGGTGCTTAATGGCTGTAAATATGCCAGATTCAGCTAGGGCAGAAAACTTCAGTGCAGGTGCAGTGTAGGGCTGTCGTACAGCCCCTGGAAGAGGGGATGGGGTGGAGGAAGGGGTTCTATCACACTGAGCACTATGGGATTATTGGCTTACTTGAGGATGCAGAGGAGCATGGATCAGGCTGCTGTAAATTAGATCAGCTCTGACTTCTACAGGGACACATTGGTCCCTGCTAGCCAAAAGCTGAGTGGCACAAAGGTGGCTTTAAGCACTGCTGTTCCTCCATCTGCTCTGGGCTATGCTTTCTGTGGGGCACAGCAAAGAACTTGTCTCCTGCTTCTCTGTAGGAAAGCACACAACTGTAGAGCTAAGCTATTATTAACACATTGGCTATTTAATTTGGGATTAGTGCTATGAAGAACAACTTTCTATTCATTGGTCATAAATATCTGGCTATGGAGTTCTGTCCATATTCAGACTTTCTTGCTTTTTAAACATCAGCAGTGGCATAGTCTTTACTTCTGCTGGGATTTCTGCCTCCTTTCTTGGGAACTTTAATGTTGTTCCTGGCATCTGTTTCTTTTTCTCTTTTGAGAACAATAAGGCGAAAGTTTTATTCATGACATTAACTCCTTCTATTAATACATAGACTCTGAACTGCATGTGATTTTTCTTATGGTGTGGTCACAGGTAAATATGTTTGCAGTATTCTGAAAATCTCTCCTTTCTTTCAGCATTGGGTGGTGGTAAAAGCTGGTGCCTAGAAGTGATGTTACTAAGATGGGCCTCTGTGATGGGATGGGGATAGATCATGGATACTATTCAGAGTTGCCAATTCTCATGATTTTATCACAAGCCTTGCAATATTTGGGGATTTTCTTAAAGCCCCAATTCCTATGTGAGAATATTGTTTTTTTATTTTCACAGAAAGAACATTTGTGGCCCTCATGACTGTGGGGTAAAAAAGCTTGAAAATGTGACTACTAAAGGCTCAGGTGCGAGAAGGAAAATTAAAAGATCCCACATGTATTGTTTTAAAAAAAATCTCAGGATGATTTTAAGTCAAATCATATAATTTTTGGAGTCCAACTAATCTTTTTTGCATACTTGTGTCTGGTAATACTGTACCCTAACAAACATACACTGAGAATGCTCCTAATGCATACCTGTGCCTGGAAGCTTCAAGAATAACTGTGTGTCTCAGGCACAACCAAGCTCTTAAACATTAACTTCTGTGGCTCTCTGGTTACAGCCTGCTGTGATTTCTTTCCCTCCACAGTATGCATTGTGCTAATGTTATCACACCATCTTTGAATCTATATGGAGACATGAACTGTCATCTCAGGGTAGGTTATTGTCCACCGCCCCCCCACCTTGGTTAATTTTTTCTTTTTAAAAAATTTTTAACACCCCCCTCCCCACCCTTCCCAAAAAATACTATAATGACATGCCTTCAAGGAAAACCTTTGAGTTCTTCCCAAAAAACACATAGTTCCAAATTAGAGTTGCATTGGCCTGAGGATTGGCAGTAGAACACAATCAGCTGCTGCACACAAGACACCTGATCTGGGATGACCTCAGGGATCAGGTTTTCTAGCAGTAAGGTTAGTCATAGCACAGAGTCACTCTAGCTGCTGATATGGAGAGCTCAACTGAATCAATATGACAGTAACTTATCTCGATAATTTTTTTAAAAAAACTTACAAAACTGTGCAATATTTTTGAGGGGGTGTTGTTTGTTTTGTTTGTTTTTGAAAGGATAGGAAGTAAGGGGAGGAAGCCTTTTTTAATCCTTATAGTTTAGCTGCATTTTCCAGCAGAATTTACTGCTGAGCATCATGTCCCCACCGAAGAGAATGCTGGAGTGTTGTACTGAGTAGGAGCTTGGCTGTGTGTTGTGTTTCTAGCTATTGCAGAACTGAAGAAGAAAAAGATAACATTTAGAACAGGATAGTGGGGAATGTTCTTCTTTTCCTTGAAGCATTCAGAACGTAGAGTCTGATTTATTACTACGTTTTTCTGCTGGTGGGCTTCCACTGAACTTGATGTTACACCGAGGTAAAATTGGAGGCATGCTGTAGTGAATCAGGGCCATTAACTCTGAAATTTCTCTGGCTTTATCAATAGGTTTTCAGGTCACCTGTTTAAAAATGGTCATTTTGGTTCTCAGATGCTTGCCCTCTTGGCACCACACACACATGTGATCCATGTGTGCACGTCTTCACCTAAGTAGTGCTATATAGTTCACGGCTTGCAAATCAGACTTCCTTTGCAAATGAAATCCTAATCTCTGACTGACTTTACCATCTGACCCGGACCACTGAAAAGGAAAGTGAATTATAATGAAATAAAAATGTACGGTTGTTTGATCACTCACATACACTTTCACCCTCTCAAGCAAATCATTGACATTTTCACAGTTAATAGGAGAATTCTTATGCCCAAGTGTACCCTGACAAGTCCAGCTGTAGTAGCCCACTTGATCCAGAGCTTGGACACAAAACTCCATTTTTCTGTAGGACCCTCCTAAGATGTTTACAGACTTTCAAAAAGTGTACCATTCCTAGTAGTGGTGGTTTATCAACTGGTAAACAGAGCTCAGCAGTAACAGAGCACAATTTTTTTTTTTTTTAATTCTTAACCTGAAAAATGTGGGATGTTAAATGTGGATGTCTTCAAATTGAGATTCTGAATAATCTCTTTTTACCTTTCACTGGCAGTAAGGCATAAAACATGCTGTCAGATATATGGGGCTCAGAATATATTGTTTTTAAATATTTTAACCTTATAGTAAAGCATGACCAAAAGTTTGAACCTTAAATTAAGTCTTGGAGGTGTTTGTAACGAATCACCTGCTGAATAGCTTTTATTTTAGAAGTTTTTAGTATAGCATAATTGGTACAGCATAATTTAGGACATGTCTACACTTGCCATTTAAAGGGCAAAAAGTCCCTTTTCAAGCAAAAACCACGGGAGCATCTACATTTGCCAGTGACTTTTTGCAGTGAAACTCAGAAGTTTCACCACAAACAGAAACCCACCTCCATGAGAGGCATACCGTTCTTACCGGTGATACTTTTGCGGTGATGTGCAAGTTAAGACACGTTCTTCCTGTTTACACAGCTTTTAGCCTCTGGAGGATATCTCACGGTGCCTAGGTGACCACTCTGGCCAGCTGCACTGATGCCAGGTAAACAGACATCCACCCCTCCCCCTGTTAAGCCCTGGGAACTTTGAAACTTCCCTTCATGTTTTCTTGGCAAGTGCTCACTTATCTGACCAGGTGACAATGGCTGCTCCATGGAGCAAACAATCCCCTGCTTGGAGCAATGCTGAGCTACTGAAGCTGATCAGTGTTTGGGGAGAGGAGGCTGTGCAGGGACCCAGGATGCCCCATGATCACCCCCTCCGCCACTCGAAGACCTATCCTCAAAATGGAGAGAGCTGCACTGTGGGATAGCTGCCCTCAGTGTGCTGCTCTCATCAGTGATGGAAGTGCTGCAAATGTGAACGCGATGTGACGCCTGTGGAAGTAAGTGAGAACACAAACCAGCGCTTTTCTTTCACCAGTTCCCTATCACCAGTGAAATTGACACCGCAAAAACTTTGCAAGTATAGACATAGCCTCAGTGTAGCCCTTAAAATCCAAAATACAATGCTCTTGACGGGGAACACAGCCCATGGAGAATAAAAGTGCCCTGAAGATTTGGCAGTAGCACAATCAGCTGCAGAAGATACAGGATTAGGAATGACCTCAAGGCTACTGTTTTCCATGCAGTAAGGTTAGGCGTGACAGGAGATGCTTAGGCTCCAGAAACAGAGAAATCTAGCAATCTCTCTCTTATAGTGACCTCTGTTGGCTAGCTTGTGAATCTCTCCTTGCCTGCTGAGTTTAACTGTCTTTTTAGTTGCCATGGCAGTAGTCAAAAATAGGGTATTTTAATGACTTTGCTTGAAGTCTAAAAGGTTCAACCCACTCAGATTGTTCTCACAAGCCTTTTAGTTGTTGCCCAGTGGTCTGTGTCTAGTGTAGAACTTGAGTGGTCATGAAGGAATTTAGACTTACATTTCTAGATCCTGTGCTGTGAAAATAAGTGAGATGCTTCTTGTATTCTAAAGGATAACGCTAAGTAATGATAATAGTGGAGTACAGTGTATTTTACCTTAAAATGTCAAATTATTTGAAGAAGTAAGGAAGTTAATAGGTTGGTGATTGATTTAAAGGCTCTTTACTCATGATATGAAGGAACTTTTTGGATGTTATGCAATCAGCCTTGTACATTAACTTTCACTCAAAGGAATAATACCATGTTAGACATTGTATTTATTAAAAAACAAATGTATTGATGTTATTAATAATAGCTTAGATGATACAAACTACAAATTTTTTTAAAAAAATATTGTTTTATTTTTCACTGTGTTTGCTCATCTTTGACAATAACAAGATGCCATAAGTTAGTCACTTTCTGGTTCTTGTGCGCCAACATAATGCTACAGTTTTTGGGTTGCAAAATATGGTGAGATTAAACATTCCCTGTGAAAACTTTTCAATTTAAAAATAAAATTTAAAATATCATGTTTTTTATTAATATTAGGTTTCATAAAAACTTGTTCGAGCAAAACCCAAATGTTGGGTCTAAGCTGTATGACAGTGTGTCCCTTTAACTTAATCTGTAATGATATCTCCTGTTTAGGGAATGCTGCTAAATGAATACAACTGCTTGTATAATGCAGTGCAATGCATAGGAATGAAATGTTCTTGTGCTTTTAGTATTACAAGAAAAAAAAAGGAATGAGTAAATTCATTAGTGTGAGGGTCAGCTGTGTGTATAATTGGTTTAAATACTCAGTGAGTTGTACAACAATCAGCTTAAAAAAACTGCTCTAGTAAAATATCATTTCATGTATTCACTTCCACCTATATTATTCTTTTGCACTTTTTAAAAACAAAAGTGTTACTATGTGAAGTTGAAATCATTCTATTTGAGTTAGTTTTTTACAAATAAAAGTTTTATACAGGAAACTAATATAGAATAATTCTTGCTAGTATTAAGCCACAAACTAATACAGAAACAGGATTTGGAGGTCTAATTTGCAATACTTTTTTTGCATTTGACCTATGGCATTTGTGATCTTGTCATCATGGAATCTTTGGGCAATCTTGTCATGGAATTTGTGAGCTGTTCAGAAGCCATGCAACAGTAAGATGGGACTTGATCCATGCATGGACCAAAGCCATTCATCTCTGTTGGTAACACACTTAGGAATTGTTGTCATGCTCCATTTGTGGCTCAAGATTCTGCATTATGTCAGTCTTGTGCAGCTTCATTGAAAATGGGGAGTTGTCTGGCTATACCAAAAGAAGAACAGGAGACATTTGACATGGGTTTAATCAGGTTGCAACTTTATAATTAGATGTCTGGGACTACCTGGCAGATAAAAGTATACAGTGCAGGTAACCCCATGTTTACCATAATTACCCAGGACTCTTACCAGCTCCCCCTCTTCTTTCATCCAGGTCTCTCTAGCAAATTTATTGCCAGGACCTTTCCATTCACCCCCTCACAGGAGGGTTAAGGTGAGCTTAAAGAATGGGGGGTTGGCTCCCTGCCATATCAATCATAGAAGTCCACAACCACCCCCAATTCGTTCCTTTAACGAACACCTCTTTTTAAGTCCTTTTCCAAACCATTTATCCAGTCACTGTATACCTTTCCTATGGAGTACCTGCACTGGACATCCACCTTACACTTAAATAATGAATTGAGACATATGGCCTACCACCCATCATGCCATGCATGAACAAAGTCCTTCCTGAACCTGCTGTGGGAAAGGTGAAAAAACCCCAACTGCATCCAAGCCAATATGGTGGTAAGGGAAAACTTATTTCCCAGTCTCCCTAAAAAGGGGCGGCTAGCATAATGCTCACAGCAGGTCTTGACCAAACCTGGTATTGTACCACATAAAGGTGAGGGCAGTTGGGTCCTGCTTCAGACTGTTCTGTGTAAAAGGGAGGCTTCAGGCCCAGGGCTTCCTCTTTTAAACCCTGCATTCCTAGGGGATGAGTCAGTGACCATGCTGACCCTTTTGCAGCAGTTTTCATTTCTCACCCCTGCCCCACATCACCCCTGCCCCCAAGCCATAAAGCACTTTCATCCTTTCATTCGGGCAGCCAGCCAGCCAACACCCCTCCCTCCCCCCACCCCCCACTTAAAGGTGCAGGGTGATCAGCCTTGCGCCATGTGGATGCTACTGAATTTGCTCAATAATCTAAATTTCTTCAGCAAGGGTAAATGGAAAAATGGAAGGCTGGGAATCAACAATGGTGTAGTATAGTGATTAGAACAGAAGAATCCTATAGCAATCATACATTTGTACAACCAAGACTCCCATAACTGGAGATAGAGATATGAACCTAAAAAAAACAAGAGTCATTACTTGTTCCTTTTTTTCTTTAAGACTCTATGCTTGCTCACATAGAAGAAGGTTAACATTTTTAATTTACTGTGTTTTTGGTTTTTTAGAGATTCCATATTAGGTTTGATATCCACACGGTTCGCTTTAGTGCTCAGTGAGAGTGAAGGTGAATTTGATTTTGACATGTAAAGCTGGGAATCAGTCCAGTAACAAGCTATTCCTGCTAAATGAGTCAACACTTAAGCTACAGACTTTCCAAGGTCAGGTTTGAAGCACAACTATTTGTTCTCAGTTTATAAGTATTTATGGAATTTTTTGAAAATAAAGTGAAAACCATCAATAAATGGATATTTTCAGATAATACTAATCTTGTACAGTAAATTCCAGAAAACTTGTTAAAATAATTTAGGCTTGGACATGGCCCTACTAACCAAAATGCAAGACCTATTTAGGGGCAGTAGGCAATTAGGCAATTTTAAAAGATTTTAAATCTTCAATCAAATGTGTTAAATGCTCAGAGATAATGGAATTGTAGTAATTTCCATACATTGTGCATGTTATGTCCTTTTCAAAGGACATAGATGCAAAAAATGACACAACACAACAGGATTAGCCAATTATGATATCCTGTTCATGTTGGAAAAATAATTTTCTCATTATGAACAAAGTAACTGTATCTGAATTTGTACTTGAAATATCAAACTATTAATTTCAGTGAATTGCCTGTATTACAATATTTCTTTGCAGTAAAACACCTTAAATGTCCTCCACGTGTACACAAAAATAATTTACCTAATTGAGGTGTATGTCAAAGGCAGAACAAAATTGCCCTGGAAAGCAAGGAGACATTTTAAAGTGATTGTTTAACATAGGAAGTGTTGGAAGGCATTCTTAGTACAAGGTTCAGATACTGATTCTACAAGGAGAAATGGGCAAAAATAGAAATGATAATTGATAGGAACACTTGGTTTCTTGGCTCATTTTATCCCAGCCCTCCAAAATTTGAGTGGGTTGTAGTTTGAATAAATGAGAAAAACTCTCATTGATGTCAAAGGGGCCAGCATATCACCCACAGTTCTGGTTATAATCTATTGTTAAGAGAATTTAAATTCTAAAAGTTTGAGAGGGAAATGTCAGAAGCTCACATTATGATTTTTTGTGTGTGTACTTTTAAACACATGATTAGAAGCATTATATAATGGTATTTTCTAAAGCACTATTAAACTTTACTCTCAAGTCCTACTGTTAATGTACAAAATTGCACGCTCAAATAAGGTGTTTATGCACAAATCAGGTCTGCGAACTCAAGGTCTAGATAAGATTCGAGCTACTATTGGATGGTAGTAATCATGTCTTGATTTTAGAGCGTAACTCAAACTACTTCTAATAAATAGCTTCCTGAGTAAGCCCCTATGCTTAGTGATGGAAAAGTATGGGGACCAGTTTTGTGTGTGGAACTCCCTTTGAAGTCAGTATGAATTTTGCGCATGGAAGGAATTCAGATGTGCTTAAAATAGAATAATAGAATCTCAGGGTTGGAAGGGACCTCAGGAGGTCATCTAGTCCAACCCCCTGCTCAAAGCAGGACCAATCCCCAATTAAATCATCCCAGCCAGGGCTTTGTCAAGCCTGACCTTAAAAACCTTTAAGGAAGGAGATTCCACCACCTCCCTAGGTAACGCATTCCAGTGCTTCACCACCCTTCTGGTGAAATTTTTTTTCCTAATATCCAACCTAAACCTTCCCCACTGCAACTTGAGACTATTACTCCTTGTTCTGTCATCTGCTACGACTGAGAACAGTCTAGATCCATCCTCTTTGTAACCTCCTTTCAGGTAGTTGAAGACAGCTATCAAATCCCCCCTCATTCTTCTCTTCTGCAGACTAAACAATCCCAGTTTGCTCAGCCTCTCTTCATAAGTCATGTGTTCCAGTCCCCTAATCATTTTTGTTGCCCTCCGCTGGACTCTTTCCAATTTTTCCACATCCTTCTTGTAGTGTGGGGCCCAAAACTGGACACAGTACTCCAGATGAGGCCTCACCAGTGTCGAATAGAGGGGAACGATCACGTCCCTCGATCTGCTGGCAATGCCCCTACTTATACATCCCAAAATGCCATTGGCCTTCTTGGCAACAAGGGCACACTGCTGACTCATATCCAGCTTCTCGTCCACTGTCACCCCTAGGTCCTTTTCTGCAGAACTGCTGCCTATCCATTCGGTCCTTAGTCTGTAGTGGAGCATGGGACTCTGCACTTGTCCTTGTTGAACCTCATAAGATTTCTTTTGGCCCAATCCTCTAATTTGTCTAGATCCCTCTGTATTCTATCCCTACCCTCCAGCATATCTACCACTCCTCCCAGTTTAGTGTCATCTGCAGATTTGCTGAGCGTGCAGTCCACGCCATCCTCCAGATCATTAATGAAGATATTGAACAAAACTGGCCCCAGGACCGACCCTTGGAGCACTCCACTTGATACCGGCTGCCAACTAGACATGGAGCCATTGATCACTACCCGCTGAGCCTGACAATCTAGCCAGCATTCTGTCCACCTTATAGTCCATTCATCCAGCCCATACTTCTTTAACTTGCTGTCAAGAATACTGTGGGAGACTGTATCACAAGCTTTGCTAAAGTCAAGGAATAACACATCCACTGCTCTCCCCTCATCCACAGAGCCAGTTATCTCGTCATAGAAGGCAATTAGATTAGTCAGGCATGACTTGCCCTTGGTGAATCCATGCTGACTGTTCCTGATCACTTTCTTCTCCTCTAAGTGCTTGCCAAAAGTGTGTGAGCCTGTGAAAATAATTAATAAAAGAATAATAAAAAGTAATAAAAAGAACTCTGCAATCAGATTTCTTGGTGATCATTGAAAAGCACAATATCAGTTGGGGCTTGATTGCTTCAGAGCATAGCAGGTACACCTAAGCAGAATGAAATGTAGCTCTGTGCTGGTCGATGATCTAGGTGTGTTCTGATATTTCATTGATTTCAAGTGAATAATAAAAAGTTGGTAGAGGACGGCAAGTCCAAAGGAGGGTCAGCAGAAAAAATTATGAGAAATGAACAGGGTGATATCGTTGCATGCGCTCTATCTTGCTGCATGGGGCAATGGGGAAGGTGGTTTGGTTCTCTCTAGCATGTGGTGATCAAGAATCACCCATCAATCTGACTCATCCTTTTTGCAGTGAAGATGCAAGCTAAATCACTCAAGTACTTGCAGTTCAACATTGCATTCCTACAGTTCCCCCCCTGCCCCCGAAGGGCAGACATGTTCTGCCACAATTGACACTACTGACTGGAAAAGAATCCTAGAGCATCTTAGCACAAAGAACCATGGAATATGCTAGGCTAAGCAGGTGCTCAGACCCAGATGCCAGTGTAGACATGGTTTTACTCTCAACACTTGAACAATATAGTGGGAAAGCTGACTAAAATGGAATGGGTTCTCAGAGATGGGTGTATAGGTGGTGAACTTCAGGATCAGACCAGTCCATGCAAAACTCCAACCATCTCTTTGTATTTTCACCTGTATGTCTGAAAGATTGATAACTTGATCATTTCCTCATCACACAGACTTCTTTGTGTCTGTGCTCCTTTTTAGCTGTGTTCTTAAGTGAGGAACAATGACTTTGAAAAATCATTTGTAATAACATGCAGTATTAGTAACAGCACATGATCTGAAATTTTCACTACTTATGAGTTTATTGCAACAAAATTGACACTTCTCAGAGAGTCCTGTTCAGTTTGCTTTAAAAAATAAAATTAATAAGACAATTATGATAGGAAAATGTCAGTAGAATACATTAAAAATGACAAGAGGAGTACTCAGGTTAACACAAATCAGCTTAGATAAATGTAATTTGTCTCAAATGGTTTCTGAGCATGAAAGCCATTTTTCACATAAAGCATTAATGGGTCACTGAGTTATGTTTTCTTGATAATCTTTGGCAAGAGGTATAGTCTGTACCTGTTAATGAACAAACATTTTATTTGTTAGTCAGGAACCTCAGCCTCTCCTCCCATCCTATCCTCTTCCCTGTATTCATCCCCCACCCCTGACTCATATCTTCAGAGGCATTATTCTCCTGGGCTGGAATATGTTCTCTCAATAACCTGTTTAAGCCATCACCCCCTTTGCTACAGACTAACAAATGATGCTTAAAAAATACGCAAACTCCTATATCTCCCATAAATATACTATCTGTGGGAGGGGCTGGGGTAGGGAAGAAAGCCTGGTTGAATAGCTAGGACACTGGACAGGGAGTCAAGAAACCTGGGTTCTCTTTCAGTTCCGCCACTAACTTGTGTGATCTTGTTAAGCCATTTTGTCTCTGTCCCAGTGTTTTGATTCCCATCCTTTGTCTGTCTTGTCTGTTTATATTGTAAGCTCTTTGGGACAGGAGTTGTGTGGGAATCTGGTTGCAGTTAACATAAAACACATAAGAAATAATGTCATGACCATTTTTGGCGCCCTTAATCTTTTGATTGTGCTGATTCTTTGTCTTTACAATTCAAGAAGTAAGTGTGGTCTTGGCATTCAATCACAAGTACAGGGAAACAGACATGCTTTGGTTTTCTTGCTAGAAATATGGCACAGAGGCATAGGTAACATCATTGATTTAAGGCTGTAATGGTTCATGGTAATTGTGGATTTAATCTAAGAAGGTAAATTTACTGTTTGCAGGGAAAACATAATACTCCTTTGGGGGAGAAAAGTTCAAACTTTTCACCAGTTTTTTCCATTCCTTGCACATTTTGCACAGAAAGATGTCTGAGTGATGTGGATGTTATTGATGTCACTGAGGTACAGGTGAGAGTACAAAGAGTTGTCTGGGAGTGGAGTTTTACAGCAGTAGGTCTGACTCTGACGCCCATACTACTGAGAACAGCAGGGGGAAAAGAGAAGAGAAAACAGGCATTTACAACAATAAGTTGCTATTTGCTCAGGGGAAACTGGGAAGGTAGATTCCTCTTCTAAATTCGTGTTCTTTTTCCTTCTCTGTTTGATGAAGGTAGGTCTTAGTTTTCATGGTAGGATCCTTGTTTTAGCTGCTTGAGCGGGAACTGAACCTTTCAGATACAGCAGAGGACAAAAAAACCCTCAGGGTCTTGGAAGAAAGGGGAAAGTCAGAATCCTTTTTTCCCTAAATTATTGAGTTCTAGTTTTCTACTGCCTGGCATTTTTGCACTTCACTGCCTAGTGAATGCACAAGTGGGTGTAAAATGCTACCTTTCCGTAATGTTTTATACTCACTTTACAATCATTTTGTAGAATTGTAAAGGTACAAGGTACAAAGCCATGGAAAATTAGGCTGTTGAATTGTATTCACCTCTCCCTTTTTGAATGACTTTGCCCCCACAGTGCAGACAGTTCTGGCTACTCTGCTTGCCCCAGACTCAATGTGCTTTTGTGATCAAGCCTGACAGAATTATTTAATACGTTGTGGAATATATCAAAGCACACAAAAGCAGAATCTCTGGGCCAAAATGGGAGTTTAACTCAATGGGGCTACTTGGATAAGTAAGGAGATCACAGATTGTCCCTAAATTGGATATTATTTCCCCCAAATGTTGGGGTTTTCCCCACATAGAAATTAATAGCACTTCTTGTGTATAGAATGATGCCTTTAGATGCTAATTTCAGCACTGAATTTTGGAACTTGCCAACTAAGCTACTGAAGGAAAAGTGAGCTGGGGTGATTTATGTGATTTATCTGAAAATGCAACTGGCTTGGGATATATGGACCTGGACAGGAGGCTGTGAAAATAATGCGGTCACATGGAAATAGAAGAAAACACAAGTAGGGAAGGGCACAGGAATGTTTCTTGGGGAATGATCAGGGGATGGATGATTAGCAAATAGGGGAACTATTATTTTTTTAAAAAAGTCTAAAATGTATTTATTTATTATTACACAAAACAAAGAAAAGGGGGGAAATAGAATAAGTCTAATATCCAAAAAGTATATTGCTTTTTGAACTGATTTAGGCAAATAATATTCTCTCAAGATTAATGCTATTTAAAAAAAAACTTAATTTTTTTATGCAAACCATTCTTTTCTGTTTTCCAACAGTATCCATATTTAATATACATAGAAATAGAGATTTACCACAGATATTAAGTATGAATATCAGTTCCTAAGGTCAATTATTTTACTTTTATGTGGCTGCAGAGACTTTAAATGAGGAAGTGCAATCTGGACAGTTAAGAGCAAACTGGTTCTTTTAGTTAACTCTTCTTGGCAAGATGTCCAAATTTGTGTTGAGAGAACACCTTGGCAGTAGTTCAGAGGCAGATTTTATTATCTTGTATAGCTACTCTGTGGTGACTGTAATCACATAATAGTCATGAAAGGCCAGATGTCCCTTGTGAACCTTGACAGCATATATACATTTATTTGCTGTTCTTTCAGTATTTTTGAAAGAATGTATTAAATAGTAGTATGACAATATTTTATTGTTGTTTATAAAAACTCCAGCTGTCTGTCTTCATAGAATATCTTGATAGCCACAATTTTTGCACTTATAGGCCGTTAAATTAATTAAAATCCAATATTTTTAAATGAACAGTTTAATGCTGTTTTGTCAGGAAGCTTTTTTTTTTTGTTGTCTCAGAACTTATTTTCCTGTTTAATTTTGCTGTGGAAACTGTTGGAAGAAAGACTTTTGAAGGAAATTGATTTGGATTTCAAACAGAGCGCACGTGTGTATTTCAAGTTAATTGCTATTTGTCCACATTTACCTTTAAATCTGAGTGATCTCTTTAAGGCTTAAAGAATTTACTGAAAAATAAAATGGGATTGGTGCTTTGATCTCTGTACTGCAATATGCTGTCTCTAGGTTTTCTTCATTTATTTCATCTGTAGAGATGACAGGGAAAATAGAGACAGGAGGACAAATGTAAAAAACACCTTGTCAGCCTCCTTTCTAGAGCTCTGACTATAGATTTGCTGCTTTTCCCCCTCTTTTATAATTAAATAAAATAAGCTCTTCAATTTCAGTCAGAAGAGCCCAGTGTTGTTTATATCAGCTGTATTACTGCTCTTTTTAAAAAAGAAAATACATTGATGAGCTAACTATTTGCTCCTTATATTTCATCAGCTTTTTTTAAAAAAAATATTCTTATTTTATACAGCTTATCTAAAAAGAAAATAACAGTTCAACCCAGAACACTGATTTGGAAAAGTTAAAGCCTGTGAATTAGAAAACAGTGCTACTACAACTTGCATTCAACAATGTTTAAGTCTGAAATTGCTTGCCAAAGTTAGAATGAAAATTAACTGAGGGTTTGTCGGCCGGAAACTGGACCACTGTCTCTCTCCTGGTCCACATATTTTTATATTCATGATTTGGCCAGTTCTCTTAAAGATTTGCTAACCAATGCCCACTCCCCTCATCTGCTGTCATGAAGCCAATACATTGTCATATCATATTGTGTGATCTATAAGAAAGAGTATTTTCTATCACTTTGTATAAATAAATTAACATTCAAAATGAGGACTTGCATATAGTTGTGTATCATTTGTTTGCTGCCATTAATACTCTAAAACCTATTTTTGTTGTTACCATTCATTTGCCATAACCCTTAATATGTGAAGACTTAATTTTCTGAATGAGTTCTAATAATAAATGTGATTAGATTAGCTGAGATTGAATTTTACTGTACTATTATTATAGATAGTGCCTGAATATAAAAGAATGTTGGCGATTGTGACAGGTTTCCACCGGGGTGCCACTTGGAACTGGGGTACCTCTGAGCCTGCCTGACCCTTTAAACTGTATTGCTGAGAAAAGCCAGCCAAGCCCTCCCTCAGGTTTCAGGCTGCACACTTAACCAGCACACATACAGGCAGGGACACACCCAGATGCAGCTTCACACACACATGCTGAGATCAGCTCTGCATGGGAAGGCTCAGCTAAGGTACCTCCCAGTTGCTAAGGCATGCATCCCCCTCTGGAGTGTAAAGCCAAAATTATACCGTCTTCCGCTGCACAGGGAATTGTACAGCGTAAGTTCATAAAATTCGCCTTATCCCTCCATGTGAAGAGAGATTTGCAACAACTTCCCCCTCCAGTTATGACTTCCAGACACACTTGTTTTAGACAGAACAAAAATAAGTTTATTAACTACAAAAGGATAGTTCTTAAGTGATTATAAAGATAGCAAACAGATCAAAGCAGACTACCTTAGTAAATAAACAAAACTGCAAACTGAGCTTAACACACTAGATAGGATATAAATTAGCAAATTCTCACCCTGAGTGATAAACAGGCTGGCAGATTCTTAAGGCACAAGTTGCCTTGGCTTTCCCAGGTTTTCGTACACAGGCTTAAAATCCCTCTAGACTGGAACCATCACTTCCCACAGTTTAGTCCTTGCCCCTCAGGTGTTTCCAGGTATGTTGTTGTAGGGAGAGTGATGTCATTGTCCCCCTTTTATATCTTCTTCCCACTTGCTGGAAAGCTCTTTTGCTGTGATCTCGGTCAAACAGTTCCCATTGTGTAGTGCTATCTCTGAGAGGTTTCTGTTGTACACAGTTCTTGGGGTAGTCCTTGTGCTTGTGTGCATTTCCTCCACAAGCCGTTAACATTGTTTGGCCTTTTTACTGTTGTACCTGAAAGGCTGCTTGTGAGTGTTTTCAACCTCACAACATATTTCAGTAACACATACATAGCCAAACTTCATGACTTCACATACGACAATAGTACATAGAATGCAACAAGATAGTACTGTCTAACAGATCAAGAGTTTTAGAATGATACCTCACAAGGCATACTTTGTACAAAATGTATCCTAATTACATGATAGTGGTAAATATTTGGGCGCCAGAGTGTCAGAGCGATTATAGCAAAAATTTTAAACTTTGTTTTCCTGACTAGTAATGACAACTTCACTTCATTTGAAGACTGCTGAAATATTCCCCTTTTTCTTGCTTTTATGACAAAATAATACTCTGTGAGCTTTTAGAAGAGAATTATATCAACTATCATTTTAATAATAATATTATATTGCAATAGCAGCCAAACACCTCAGTCAGGACAAGGACCTTGTTGGCTGCTATGGGCTATCAATTCAGAAACGCCATCTAAAATTTCACTTGCAACGTTACACTAATATTCATTTTGCATTCTCAGTGATTTCTGTGGGTATATCATGTATATAAGCTTTGCAAACAGATATCAGGAATGAAGCATTGCAAATAGATATGTAGAAAGGACGGTCTGAGTTGTACAACTTTAAGAGTGAAATGTGATGTTCGGTAGGTTTCCATATTGACACGTCACGTTAGCAGGTGTGTGGGCACTGCAGAGAGCTAACTCATTGGAGCTCATTAGACTGCATCCTGATCATAAAGAAAATTTAAAGGGAGGCCTCTAGTAGAGAGGGCTAATGTCCACAAATTAGAGGCCCTGAGGAAAAAGAGTCCAATGAGTAGCCAAGCCTTGGCAGAAGGTTAGGCTGGGTTTGACTGAGTCTAGCTTCTTAATGCTGGTTTATCTGGTTAATAAAACCAGACTGCAGAAATAGCATTTTTTTGGATATTACAATGTACGTAGCTCTTGTATGGAGCTGAGTAAGGTTTCCACCAACTAATATTTTTGTATTGTTGATGTTATGTTTATATATAGTACCCTTTATCGTGAAAGACTCCAAAGAGCTTTGCATATAAAGAACAAATTAAAAAAAAGTATTTTAATAATTTTACCCTTACTATACTGCTGTCACTTCCAGCCCACAACAGCACTGCACAGCAGTTGAACTTTGGATCAGGCCATAGGACAGGAAATGAAGAGTACGTGAACAAATTGAAACCAAAAGGAAAAGTTTTAGGTATTTGGAATTTGGTCAGGACTTTGTCATAGAATCATTAATTGCAACAAATTGTCAGAAACTTGGTTTCCCATCTCATTTGAAAAAAATCCTGAATCTTCTCAAGAGCTGCAATGTGATCTATCTAATGATAATGACCATGTGCTTCTGTTCTTCAGCCATCATCTTGGAGGAACATGCCTTTCCTAAAGATTTATTGAATAGGAAAGTTGTAAGAATTCTTTCATAAATTGGCAGTGTTTCATCCTGGTGTAACCAAGTATAGTATCTTTTTCTCCTGCTTATGAAGCAGTACTGGAAGAATTAATTGACCATTATACTGGCTATCAATTTGATACTAAACTCAAAAAGAATATTCTCTATTTTAAAAAAAAATTCCAAGATATCTGCAGATGCTCTAGGTAGCTTCATTGAGAGATAGCTCTTCTTCAGTTATACTAGGAAGGTGCACAGGGCCTTATTGTATCACAGTTTGGAAATAGCCTCCCCATGTAAGCTAAGCCTGATATCTCTGTGCTTTAATAGATCAAATCTTGGTGCTACTTTAAACATAAAACTGGTTATCTAGATGATCCTTAATGCTCAGACTTAGAGGCCAAAGTAAAATGATCCTTCCTCCTTCACAGGATTATCATTCTAGTCTTGTCAGGAAAGGCTTCTTTCCTTGGAACTGTTCCCAAGAAAATGAAATGGAAACAAAGTTTTAATGCTCCCCCTCTGGTAAGGTAAGCCATACATATGAGCTATTTCATGTAATTAAGTCAGGGAAAGAGTTTTTGACTTTCTCCCTGTTCTCCTTTAGCAGACTTGATTAGCAATCAGATTGTCTGTCTGTTTCTCTTGGGTCAAACCAAGTATGTCCTTTTTAACTCACTTTCTATGGGCATTTACGTAGATTTCTTATACTACCATAATAATGGGTATCCTTTCTCACTCCAGCACATGTGTACATGAAGACATTGCAGCAGCTTTTTGGTTGGTGAGTCAACTAAACTAGTCCAGGAAGAGGAACAGACGAAGGGTTACCCTGTTTTGTAGTATTAAATGTCTGATGTCTGTTGGTACTGAATTGTTTCATAACAAAAATTTTACATTTTATTTCTGTTGACACTGATGTGGGAAACTTTTTGGAATCAATGGTCCTCAAAGAAGAATTCTTGTTCCAATATCAATGAATGACTAAATTCATTAGCTGTTACTTTCCTATGTGGAGGGATTTATTAAATCAAGAGGTGCATCAAAGGCTAAATCCTTGGAAGAAATATCTCTGCTAGAGATATGGGTGATTTGTTGAAAGTCTTTAATTGCATCTATGTGCAATAACTTCAGAACAGTCCTGAAGCAGGTATGTAGATATAGATCTTGTTTCTTGGAGAAGCAGAAGGTATGTATAGTCAGAAATAATTGAGCAGTTTGGCTACTTTAGATTAAGCAATTTATCATCCTAGTGCCCCTTGCTGAAATCTAGTTTAACAGTACTGGTATTGATGTCCCAACAACGGAACACAAGTACCTACTTCATTTTTTTCTGTGAGTAGTTCCCATCATCTGTGCTTTGTGAGATCCATATTTGGCTTTTCAGGAAGCCATATGGAAATTGTCCCCCCCCCCCCCCCTTCTCTATTCACTTTCTTTCCTTGCCAAAAGAAAAAAAGGCATATATCACCTGGAGCTAGAGAAGCAAAACCAATGAGCACGAAGAGTGCACAGAATCTTATTGCCAGCAATTGTCTTCCTGAGACATGTAACTTCCCTGTTGTCTTTAACTAGCAATCCCAGAAATTTACAATATGGTAACTATTATTCAGTCAGCATCTCAGATGTTTCTGCATTGTATTCTACACTGAACAAGAAAAACATGTTGTTATTTAGAAATAATTGTACGGCAGTAGGTTAAATTAGTTATCTGTTTACACCATCAGAAAGATCTGTGTCACTCCAGACACTTTGAGAATAAAATAGATTATTCCTAATAACAGTGCTTCAATATTAAATAGATCTTCTATGGTTAGCATTCATGGAACATTTAATTAGACCTTAAGGCGATTTTTATAAAAGTCAAATGGAGTTTTAGAAATTGCACTAGTCTTTTTAATGAAGTGGTGATAGACACAAATATTAAGCTCTGTTTCTTCCTATATATTTTAAAAAAATAAACTTGATTTGAGCATCTATTCATGTTCAAAAGCATTCTTTTTGTTCAGTTGAAGGTTCTTGATGCAGAAAAGTCAGGTCAAAAATGTCTTGCGGAGTAAGCATAAAAGTTATGAGACTATTCCCAAGAAGTTTTCCATAAGTCTAGCATTCTTACTCAAAACCATCATATCTAAAGATGACTTACATTCACAGAGGTTAATGTATTGTAATGTAAATTTAACGTTTCACAATTATCGCCTAAGTCAGGGAAAGAGTAAGCATACTCTATTAAAACAATAGGACATATCCTAAAATGTACAGATGAGGCTGAACGTAGAAGCAGTAATTGTGTTAATCTAGTAGACATGTCTTGCAGATAACACATTGCCAAATAGGTATGCACTAGTGGTGAGCTTTTCAAAAACACTCATTGTAGGCCTGACTCTCCTCCTGTAGAAGGTAGTGAGGGCAGTGGTGAGCTGGAGCCGGTTCACACCAGTTCGCTGGAACCGGTTGTTAAATTTAGAAGCCGGGACAACAGGTTCTAAAAGGGCTTCTAAATTTAACAACCGGCCAAAAGTAGCGCCTTAGGCGCTGACTCCGTGGGTACTCCGGGACTGGAGCACCCACAGGGAAAATTTGGTGAGTGCAGAGCACCCACTGGCAGCTCCGTGCCCGGCCCCAGCTCACCTCCGCTCCGCCTCCGCCTCCACCTCCTCCCCTGAACGCGCCGGCCCGCTCTGCTTCTCCGTCCCCCCAGCTTCCCGTGAATCAGCTGTTCGTGCAGGAAGCCTGGGAGGGCTGAGAAGCAGGCGGTGGCTTCGCACTCAGGCCCGGGGAAGCAGAGCGGAGGTGAGCTGGGGTCGAGCGCGGGACAGGGAGCTGCCGGTGGCTGCTCTGCACCCACCAAATTTTCCCCGTGGGTGCTCCAGCCCCAGAGCACCCACGGAGCAAGTGCCTAAGGTGCCACTTTTGATGTGATCAGTGCGGTGAGCGGCCGCTCCCTCTGCTCCCCCCGTAGCTATGCTACCCCGCCCCTAGGAGCCAGAGGGACCTGCCGGATGCTTCCTGGGAGCTGCCCCAGGAAAGCAACGCCAGGACTCCCCACCTTGCCCCCCGGCAGGTCCTTCTGGCTCTTAGGGGTGGGGTGGGCTCCCACTACGGTGGCCCATGAGACCCTCCTGCCTGGTTCTGGGGGCAGTCAGGGAACAGGGTAGGGGTCCCGGGGGGGTGGGGGGGCGTCAAGAAAAGCAGGGGGTTGGATTGGGCAGGAGTCTTGGGGGCGGGGGTGGGCTACGACCCCCTTGTGGGGTGAGGAAGGAACCGGTTGTTAAGATTTCGGCCGCTCATCACTGAGTGAGGGTATCACCACTCACCGAACTGGGCTCAAACTTAGGGCAGTTATGAGAACCTGAATATCTCATCTTGGTATCTTTTCTTCTAGTGTTCTCCCTCTCCTCCCACCCAGTGGTGGGTGAGTGGTTAATTAGGCTCGTTGTTTGTGAACTGCAACATAAATAGCTGCAGGCCCATCCACAGCTGCCCTATAATCAAGAAATGTGATTGTAGGGGTTTGTGCTAGTAAAGCTGCCACCCAGAGTAAGGCCATTGCAAGTTCCCTCACAGACAGCTACCTCCAGTTTAAACAGTCTAATTTAGTCATGAGGCTAAAATTAAGGTATTCCTATATTCTCATCCTGTCTTGGATTCCGACATGGGTGGTTTGGGTGAAATCACATTTTTCAGAAGAGATCTCTGATTTTTGGTTCCTCAGTTTTTTAGAGCTCATCTGTAGACACTCAGGGGTACTCAGCTTGCATAACTCTAGTTGATATAAATAAAAATAACTCTACTTTGTTGTAAGACTATATAGATAGTCTTCCATCTGTAAAATTGGAGATGATGATATTTGTTTCACAAGGGTGTTGTGACCATTATTAAATGTTGGTTATCTCTCTAAGTGCTACAATTCACCAGAATGGACACTGTACTGTAGTAGCTGACCTCCAGCTTATTTGGGCTTCTCTTCATTGCAAAACATTTTTAAAAAATGTTGACTACTGCACATGTGCCCCATCTCATACAGTTTAACACCATTTCTCCTGCTAAGGCTGAAGGAAGTGCTGAATCCTCAGCTCCCTACGCTCCAACCCCATATGCATGTTTTAATAGGAAATGCATGAGTTTAGGGACGTCCAAAAGAATTGTCCCCTTGCTGTCCCCCCAGATTTTAAGGGCAGCCTTCCTTCTTCATAGAAGTGTGATCACAGTAGACATGAGTTGGTTATCAGTAAGGGTGGGAAAATGCTAAGGTTAGCTCTGAGGTAATGTTCACTTTCAAGATCTTTCCCATCTCTACCATCACATACTTGTATCACTTGCTGTCCTTTGCATTGCCCCACTAAGCTCTACCATTTCAAGGTGGCACTTCAAATCCCTCCTCAACATCCACTTCTCCTGTGATGCTGACTAGAAACCATCCAACTGAGGATGACTAGGTTGAACAGGTATCTATGTATTTATGAAAGGCAAGATTTTTCGGAATGATTTGAAACCTTCAGATTGTGCAATCCCCGTAACCATGATCATGTTATTGCTACCCTCATCCTCCCTGCCCCATTTCCTGTTGTTTTCTATTGTTGTGTCTTGTTTCAAATTAGATTGTAAGACAGGGACTGTCTTCCCATGCATTTGTACAAAACCCAGAGTGATGCAGTCTTTATCCGTTGGGACTTTGGGATGCTATCACAGTGTAATTTCCCTGCAAACTATAGGTAGTTATAAATTGATTTATGGTAGTATGTATGCTATGCCGAGATGATGTGCATGGTATAAGCAACTGAAAGAAATTAAAAAAAATTCTCTATATGCTAAAACAATAATGAAGAAATAAATCTGCATATATTTAAAATAATAAACAAACATCTTTGACATTAGAAACTATTTTGTCCACCTTATCGTGAAATACAAGGAGAGATGGAGATTTTAAATTAGTGCTAATACTGAGGAAAATTATTTCCTATTCTAAGTATGAAAAGAATGCAAATGCTGAGATAGTGTGAGTCTAGTCATACATGGCAGTTTGGAAGACTTCAATAGCTCAGATATAGATGAGAGGTTTTTCGCAGGAGTGGGTGGGTGAAATTCTGTGGCTTGCGTTGTGCAGGAGGTCGGACTAGATGATCATAATGGTCCCTTCTGACCTTAGTATCTATGAAAAGCAGAGTGAGCTGAAGACTCAATTTCAGTTTTAACTCATTGATTTTTGTCAATTTAAAACAGTTGCTTTTTAATTTACTTCCTTTACTTTTAAAACAAGAGAAAAGTCGTGAGAAAATATGAATGATTATCAGTGTATTACAGAAATACATATTAATAAAAATTAATGTGTGTAGTGCAGTGGTTCTCAAACTTCATTGCACCGCGACCCCCCTTCTGACAACAAAAACTACTACACGACCCCAGGATGGGGGATTGAAGCCTGAACCCACCCGAGCTCCGCCATCCGGGGGGGGGGGGGGGGGGCACAGCTGAAGCCGAAGGGAAAGGGCTTATAACCTGAGTCTCACCGCCCAGGGCTAAGGTCCTCAGGCTTTGGCTTTGGCACTTGGCAGTGGGGCTATGGCCCTGTATGATGGGGCTCTGGCTTTAGTCCTGTGTCCCAGCAAGTCTAAGCCAGCCCTGGCGACCCTGTTTGGAGTCACGAGTCACAGTCTGAGAACCACTGGTAGAGTATACCTACCAGACTAAAAAGAAATTCAAATGATTGATGACTTTGCTACAATGTTTATAAGTAAATAGACTTAATATTTCAAACATAGATGTTTGTTTTGTAGTAAATTCACAATGGATTTTTTTTTAACCAAGCACTAATCAAACGTTTGAAAGACCCCCAGGTACATGATTGATTTGTTAGTAAGCTCAACAGATCTAATGGACTTTTCTGACATGATTACGCTCCTTACTAAGATTCTTGCCTTGGAGAGGTTCCAGGTGTGCTAATGAAGAAAGCTATGAACAAAAACAGAAAAGACGAATGTTTTATTTGATGTGGATCTGGGGTATAGAAATTAAATGAAATATAACATTGTGTTTAATTGTCAAACTAGACTAGAAAAGATGACAGTAAATTAACACTAGACTACTGGAGGCTTTGGGGACTGAGCATTCTATAGGACAATGAAGGATTGACTGTCCAGGTCACAGCTCTACTTATGCTCTGAGAACGCTCCTCTGGATCTGCTCTTGCAGGTTCTTTAATTGATGCTCTGTTACTCTCTTTTCCTGGACGCAGCAGCCTATTTGTCGTATATAGGCCACAAAGTCAAATTCATTGCTGCTTCATTGACTAAAGCATTGCTCTCAGTGGAGCTTTGCCCACTTATGTCAGTGCAGAATTGGCTGAGTGTATTTAAAGCTGAACATTTTATAGAAATTCTTTTAAATGTCATGGACCTCATTCTCTTCTCTCACTTTTGCTGGTGTAAATCAGGAGTAATTCCACTAATGTCAATGTAAATTTAGTATAAGGGAGAGAGAACCCGATCTCATAACTTTTATATAAAACCTTTGATATAAAAGGGAGTGTTTTTCAAATCTAGCCCTATTGTTGCCATCTGTCAGCTGTTCTGTGGCCATTGTGAAATGAGTTGGTGCTCTTGGTCCAATTCCTTTAGGATCTATAGCCACACCGCATGCCACAGCAACTGGCATCTTAGTGTCAGCAGAGAAGCCAAAGATTAAATGGGCATGGAGACTGAACTATAAACTTATCTCTGCAGATAATTCCTTGCAGATGATTACTTCTGCATCAGGATTGAGGCACTTGGCTGGCACATACTGTGGACATCTACACTTTTGCTACCTCTGCTATATGTTCCTTGTGGGCAAAGAGAGAGTCCAAAGATGACAAAATGGCAGTTTACTTAAATATCATGGCTTGGATTTTCAAAGGGGCAGAAGGGAGGTAGGAAGGAAAGTCAATAGGAATGGAACATCTAATTCCCTTAAGCTCCTGTAAAAACCTCACCCTAAATTCACTTAGCATCTGCTCCTGAAATCCCTATTCAGTCCTTACACAGGAAAAAGAATAATGATCAAATTGTGAAATGTACCTACACCTATTTTCAAAAGGGACAGCACTTGAAGGATGCATGGGGGACCCTTTTGAATCTAAGCATGGCCACATCATTGGCATCACTCTGGACCAAAGGCAAAAGAATTTATAGTTGGAATTTATAGTTGAAGACCTTTCAGGTTCTCAACTGAAGTCCATCAGGACTTCCTGCTAGTACAGGATTATTCCTGTGGTGCTCCACACCCCAAAGTACCCCATATTTACATGGTGATGTAATTATGATATGTTTTGTATAAAGTATGCCTTGTGAGGTATCATTCTAAAAGTCTCAATCTGCTAAACATTAGTATATCATTGGATTGCATGTACTATTATTGTATATGAAGTTATGAAATCTTACTATGTGTGAGTTACTAAAGTATGATGTGATGCTGGAAACACCCAAAACTAGCCTTGCAGGCACAACAATGGAGTAACCAGACAGTGTTAGTTGCTGTCAACACCCATCAGAAAAAGAATCCCCTAACACAGGAACTCTGTATAAAAGAATCCCCTAACACAGGAAGCCTTCTTGGAAGGAGTCCAGAGACTATGGAGAATGCTTGGCCAATGGGGGTCGACCCCCCACTTCACATCTATAGACTTTATTGGGGTTTTCATTTGTGCAGCTCAATGAAGAATGGTGCTTAACACATGTTATTTTTTTATTGTTTTGAGTCTGTTAATTTCTGATGTGCCTTTATTAATAAGAAAATAAGTAATGTTCTGTACAGTAAATGATCATGGCTATTGCAAAACCTGGTTTGTTAATGTCTAGGGCATGCTGCAAAAACTGTTTCTCAGGTTTCTGGGGAGCAGCGTTGTTTGCAGGATATGAGTTGATCAAAGGTATTGCTTTATTATCCTTTCTGGGGAGGTGGTTGTGTGTATATATATCCTCCCCCACTGGCTCCCCTCTCACTGAGTGCCTGTCTCAGGGCTAAAGTAAATTAGAAGCATGTGTGGGAGGTCACACTGCTATCAGGAAAATAAGCTGGGGGGAGGAGGCAGCTCCTGGCTGTAGTCCCAGGCAAGTAGGGTGACCAGATGTCCCGATTTTATAGGGACAGTCCCGATATTTGGGGCTTTGTCTTATATAAGCTCCTATTACCATCCACCCCCCTTTTTTCACACTTGCTGTCTGGTCACCCTACAGGCAAGGGATGCTCCAGAATAAAGGCTGGAGAAGCAGCTGCCCAGCCATCTATTCGCTGCTTCTCCCTGATTGTTTTGCTCACTCTGTTGATCCTTTTGTCCTTCCTCACTGCTCCCTACTTTGCCTCGTGTCCCACAACCCTCCAGTACTCACCTACCGCTCAGTCCTCACTACACCTTAACAGAAGTAGGGGGTTGGCCACAAGATGCAGAGAGGGGGGCCACTTCTCCCCCCACTTATCAGTGTCCCCTCCCAGTCTAGGCTGGACATTACGTGTCTGCCCTGGAGTGTTGTTTTGCTCCACATAGCAACCAGAGCCCCTGCCTTCCATCTGGAAGTGTTAGCAAAAAATACAACAGAAAAATATACTGTGAATGCACAATTTTATTATTGGCCTGGATTGTGATTTTACTTACAGCATTAAGGGTTCTACTGTTTTGAGGAATTGTTGTTAATAGGTGTAGTCAATGTACAAGAGAGCAGAATAATATGGAATGCATCGTGGGGTAACTGATAACTCTGGGCCAGATTCCGTTACCCTTTCTCACAAAGAGGCATTACCTTACTCCTCGAGCAGGCACATTAAAATGCTGGGTCTATTCAAGGAGTAAAGCAGTACTCTGCATAAGTAATGGTGAGAAGATCCGGTCCTATAGTCAAAATTAAATGTTAAGAATTAAGTAGGAGAACATTACCTATTGATTATAGGAAAATGTGCTTTGATGTTTCGTGTAAAAAAACCAGAACAGGACAAAACAAAAAATAAATCAAACTGACATTTTCTTGGTCAGTGTGTGATCTCTGGTGATTTCTATGGCCTGGTCTACAGTTAAAAATGTTACCAGTATAAATTGTTGGCTGGAGTGGGGTTGAGGGAGGTAAATGAAATGATTATAATAATAAAAGCTCTAGTCCTAGGGTGACCAGATGTCGTGATTTTACAGGGACAGTTCCGATATTCAGGGTTTTTCTTATATAGGAGCCTATTACCCCACACGCACTCAGTCCTGATTTTTCATACTTGCTATCTGGTCACCCTGCCTAGTGCGGAAGCAGTTATATAGTATAAAGGTCACTTATACCAGTATAGCTGTTTCCCTTCATGGATGGGTTGTACAGGTGTAAACACTTTTATGCTGATGACTCTGTCTACACCAGTGGTTCTCAAAGCCAGTCTGCTGCTTGTTTAGGGAAAGCCCCTGGTGGGCTGGGCCGGTTTGTTTACCTGCCGCGTCCACAGGTTCAGCCGATCGTGGCTCCCACTGGCCACGGTTCACTGCTCCAGGCTAATGGGGGCTGCGGGAAGCAGCGCGGGCTGAGGGATATGCTGGCCGCCCTTCCTGCAGCCCCCACTGGCCTGGAGCAGCGAACCGTGGCCAATGAGAGCCACGATGGGCCGAACCTCTAGACACAGCAGGTAAACAAACCGGCCCAGCCGCCAGTGGTTTTCCCTGAACAAGTGGTGGACCGGCTTTGAGGACCACTTGTCTACACTATGGGGTTGTAACACTTTAACTGTAGTGGTATTGTTAAAATGGTACAACTCTTATGTTTACACAAGCCCTTAGAACTTTTAAGCAACACTACCCAGATTTCCCAAACTAGTTAGAGGACATTTTGGAACAACAAAATTAAGCAATAACTTTGAACCCTCTTTTTCTGGACAGTAGTCTTTTTATGTACTTTAAACAGACTCACACTGTGCAAGTTCCCCAGCCCGTGAAATAATGCTTAGTGAACGTGGAATCAAATAACTAGCTGAAAGTTTTAAAACCTCTGAAGCCACAGAGTAGGCACATTTTATAGTTTTTAACAATAGCCTAACAGGTGGCAAGGACAGTGAATGGAATGGTGAAAGGGAAAGGTAAGAAGACTTCAATAGTTAATCTTTCAACATCATCTAATTTCCTATGAATTTTCTCGAATATTTTACCCATGTTGCCATTACTGCAAGTATGAGTCTGACTGATCCAAAATTAAAGAACTGTATTTTGGCCTGTTTTATTTTGCTTAAATAGCAGTTATCATTTCAGCAACCATTCCTTGAGTCTGTTACATTGAAGATAAGGCTGAGCATAAGAATCAACGTTGAGCCTGACTCTTAGTCATAGAAGATCTGGTTGCCCACATTCCCTTTCAGTGATAAACAAAGCTAAATGAGAGTGAAATAAAATAGAAAATATGACAAAGGTCTTATCAAACTGTTGTCAGGATCATTTCTCTTTAATACAAGAATGTGATGTGAGATTGTGAAGTCTGTCTCTATTGTGAATAAAGATGCGAAAAATCCAAACATCACAGGTAAAATAAAAGCATATTTTAGGGTGCTGGTTAAACTGTGAATGTGAAATGAAGGCCAGCTAAAAATACTGGGAAGTAATTTAAAATGCCAGATTAAGCTTTATTGATTTTAACTTTCTAATTAATTTTTTGACGTTCATAATTCAGTGGGCAAACTTCATAAAACAGAAGCTTGAACAGACAAAAGGAAATGTTACATGTTTCAGATAATATCTGAGAATAGCAAATGCACTGACAAGCTATAATATTTATTCTGAGTTAGTCCTCACTTGGTGTGCTATTGTCAAAATTTATAATGCTTTATATTTAAAAAAATGGACTGGTAACAGTATAATTTAATGAATACTATATTTCTTTTGCTCTATCACACTTAATAGTGTGCTTGTTATTTTTGTACATAAAAAGGCTGTGATGTTTTTTGTCTTTTAAGTTCTTACACTTTAGTAAAAATAGGCTTTTTAAAAAGTTAGCAGTGATCAGAATTGATCACTTTTTTAATAAGCAACCAAAATAAGTAACTACTCACACTTATGGGTAGTGCACAAGAATGTGAAACTAGGGCACAGGAATTAATATTTTAGTATTCTGCACTTAAGCTATTACATGTAGCTTTGCCAGTGACAATGAAAACACAGCTCTGAATGGGAAAAAAGGGGACAGATTTTTGTTTCTTCCATTACTCAAACTTACAACAATTTGATCTGACTAAAGAAGTAGATGCTCTGATAACTGTTCTTTCCACTTCCCGTTAGCCAGTTTTATGTAACGCTCATTTTATTTTATGTAGTAGACTCCTCTATCTTAGAATGGTTAGTGTTAAAATTCACTCTCTGTTGTCATAGAAGGTGTCCTATATGCATGTGTGTCCAGTTTTCTAAATGTGCTGGAAAGGAAGAATATTCCAGTGGTTAGGGCAAGAGCTTAGGACTCAGGGAAACCCCAGTTCAAATCATTGCTCTACCACGCATTTCCAGGGTGACTTCCAGCAATCACTTGGGGATAATAGCACTTACCTACCTCACGGAGGTGTTGTGGTGATCAATACGTTAGATTGTGAGGTGCTCAGATAGATAGGTAGAGGTAGTGAGTCTGTTGGGAGCAGATGAATATTATTGTTCCTATCACTGTCTTCTCTCATCGTGTTTACTGCCTATGGCCAGGGCTGAATTAACCTTTTGTGGGCTCCAGAGCCAAACATATTTGTGGGCCCCTATGTAGTCACTGTGGGCTCCAAGTGTGAGCCTGGTGTGGAGGTTGCCATAGTATACCCGGTATTGAATCTGAGACATTTTTCATTTTGATCACACACCTCTACATGACTATATGCATTGCCATACACAGCTCCCACAGCCCCCAGCTTTCCCATTGAGCTGTACACCTCTGTCAGTTTACCAGTGTCCAAAGTGAGTAGAACTTCCATAATGATCAGGGGAAACTCCCCACAGATTTATCTTCTTCCTCATTCAGACCTTCTATAGCCATGTCTCCAGTTTCAGAGTAACAGCCGTGTTAGTCTGTATTCGCAAAAAGAAAAGGAGTACTTGTGGCACCTTAGAGACTAACCAATTTATTTGAGCAAAAGCTTTCGTGAGCTACAGCTCACTTCACAGTATGTGATCCTAGTCTCAGCTCAAAGTTCCAAAGCCAGCAGATAACCTGATCAATTCTGACAAATCCCTCCCTCAGCACCCATCCTGCCATTTGAGCAAGCCACTTGCAAACACCATTTCCCCAAAGTGAGGACTTAGCCCTTGGGAATCTGAAGACACCAGCCTTTCTCCCTCTGCTGCCATCTACATGCTAGTCTACTACCTCATCACCACCATCTCTCTCCATGCTTTTGTAACCCCCAAGGAGATTACATAGATTACATGGGACTCTGTCTGCTGGCAGCTCAGAGAGAGGCAGCCAAGGCAGACTCAGAGTCCGCCCAGCAACCAATAGGGAGTGAGAGGCCCTCCCAGGGAGAGGCCATTTTGTAGTCAGTCTGGAGCCAGTCAGGAAAAGGGCAGGACTGGCTGTGTGGGGATCTGGTGAGTTGCCCTGAGAACAGGCCTCTAGGGACCTGTCAGCAGACCCCTCAGCTGGGTTTTTCCTTCCCCACTGATGATTCCCAATTTGTAGTGTTTGCTGGGAAACTTCCCAGCCAGGCTGAGTTCGCCCTCCAGCTCCCTAGGTGAGACCAGTCACCACATGGTCAGCTCTGCTCTGTCTGCTAGTCCAGGGAAGCTGCTTGCTGAGTGTGTGACTGGAGGCTGGGCTAGGAGGCTTCCGTTTGGATGTTAGTGTAGTTGTGTAACCTACACCTTGAGCCCTGCACCCCTTTGTGGTGAGGGGAAATCCTGGGACCGACACAGCCTGATTCCTGCCTGAGGAGGATCCCTGCCAGCAGAGATCAGCCCCTCTGCAGTGACTGAGGAGTCCAGAGTCATCTTTGAACCTGAGAATCATGGACTTTGTGAGTGCACCATCTTTTAGTTAGTTAGTCAGGGAATTTGTTTCGGGGACCCCCTACTCCCTGAACTGTGTCCTCAAGCCAGGGAGTAAGGGTTTGAGGATTTTATAACCTGCTGCATATTACATCTGTGAAGGGATTTACCACCTTCTCCCACTTGAGTCCTTTGGGCTGTACTGAACCCAGTCAGCCACGCAGCTAAACCACTGCAGAGAAGAATTTTGTGGTTATAGGTCATCAAGGGCCCCAGCAAAGTACACATACCAACGGGACACTAATTTCACATTTGCTATATCAAGTCACGGGTATTTGCAGTGTGGGCACCGGTGACCCTAAAAATAGTGTTTTACCCTGTTATGTTGTATTTGTCTCCTGTTTAATATAATTATTGTGTTGAGTATATTTTTATGTGTTATTTCTTGGAAGTCTCCAACTATCTGGCAAGTAAGTGGGGATTACTCTGTAGTTAGAATTTTCCGCCCAAGCTGCTCTGGTGACCCTTCCAGGAAGGAGCGAGGGGGTGGAGGCACCGCCAAATAATTTCATAGGAAAAAAAGAATGAAGGTACACGCCGCTGAGTGGGTGGCGGGATCCAAAAGAACCCAGACTTGTCCATCAAAACCTGTAAGCGGACTGGCATTAAAGGAGGTAACCAGGTGAAAAGGGGGTGCTACACTTGTTTCCTTTCTACTTTGGACATGTTCCCCAACCAGCTGGGGCTATTCTCCTGCTGCAGGCCTGACTTGCTTCCTCTTTCCCTACTTCCATTGACATTCCTTTCCTACTGGTGATCTCTTGTTCCTTGAGGTTAATTTCAGTTCCTTTATCTGCTCTAGCTTAATGGCCCCCAGAAGTCACAGAGCCACCTGCAGCTTCTCTGGCTATAGACATGGGGACAATTGCCAGAGGCCAGGATGTCTGCACTACGAAATTAGGTCCATTTTATAGAAGTTGATTTTTAGAAATCGATTTTATACAGTGGATTGCATATGTCCACACTAAGTGCATTAAGTTGGTGGAGTGCATCCTCACTACCGTGGCTAGCATCGACTTATGGAGCGGTGCATTGTGGGCAGCTATCCCACAGTTCCTGCAGTCTCCGCCACCCATTGGAATTCTGGGTTAAGCTCCCAATGCCTGTTGGGGCAAAAACGTTGTCGTGGGTGGTTTTGGGTACATGTCGTCAGTTGCCCCTCACTCTGTGAAAGCAACGGCAAACAATCGTTTCGCACCTTTTTTCTGTGCAGACACCATACCACGGCAAGCATGGAACCAGCTCAGCTCACCATCACCGCTGCTGTTGTGTCCTGGGTGCTGCTGTCAGCAGACGATGCAGTATGACTTAGTCGCTAACTGTCCTCATCCACTGCTTCTGCTGCAACTCTGCTCTCCTGCTCTTGTTAATGAGCTCAGTCTCAATAGCAAATTTCTTTATGTTGTCATCATCCACCGCTTCTGCTGCAACTCTGCTCTCCTGGTGCCATGAATCCACCTCGCAGATCCTCTTGTCGTTCTGTGTAAGTATCTATTCTTGTGGCATCCGTCGGCATCCACCGCTTCTGCTGCAACTCTGCTCTAATGCAGATGGCATACCATGGCAAGCATGGAGCCCACTCAGCTCGCCGTCACTGCTGGTGTTGTGAGCATTGTAAACACCTCACGCGTTATCCTGGAGTATATGCAAAACCAGACTAAGAGATGCCAGCACGAGGATGATTTTGATGAGGACATGGACACAGACGTTCCTGAAAGCACGGGCTGTGGCAGTTGGGACATCATGGTGGCAGTGGGGCTGGTTGATACTGTGGATTGCTGCTTCTGGGCCTGGCAAACAAGCACGGACTGGTGGGACTGCAGAGTGTTGCAGGAATGGGATGATTCACTGTGGCTGCGAAACTTTCGCATGCGTAAGGCCATTTTCCTGGAACTCTGTGAGTTGCTTTCCCCAACCCTGAAGCACAGGAATACCAAGATGAGAGCTGCCCTAACAGTTGAGAATCGAGTGGCAATAACCCTGCGGAAGCTTGCAACACCTGACTTCTACCGGTCAGTTGGGAATCAATTTGGAGTGGGCAAGTCTACTGCGGGGGTTGCTGTAATCCAAGTAGCCAATGCAATCATTGACGTTCTGTTATCAAGGGTAGTGACTCTGGGAAATGTGCAGGTCATAGTGGATGGCTTTGCTGCAATGGGATTCCCTAACTGTGGTGGGGCCATAGACGGAACCCATATCCCCATCTTGGCACCGGACCACCTTGCCAACCAGTACATAAACTGCAAGGGGTACTTCTCAATGGTGCTGCAAGCACTGGTGGATCACAAGGGACGTTTCACCGACATCAGCGTGGAATGGCTGGGAAAGGTTCATGACTCTCGCATATTTAGGAACTCCGGGCTGTTTGAGCAGTTGCAAGCAGGGACTTACTTCCCAGACCACAAAATTACCGTTGGGGATATTGAAATGCCAATAGTTATCCTTGGGGACCCAGCCTATCCCTTGCTCCCATAGCTCATGAAGCCTTACACAGGCAGCCTGGACAGTAGTAAGGAGCAGGTCAACTATAGGCTGAGCAAGTGCAGAACGGTGGTAGAATGTGCCTTCGGACATTTAAAAGCTTGCTGGTGCTGTTTGCTGACTAGGTTACACCTCAGCACAGGCAACATTCCCATTGTTATTGCTGCTTGCTGTGTGCTCAGTAATGTCTGTGAGAGTAAGGGGGAGACATTTATGGCGGAGTGGGAGGTTGAGGCAAATCGCCTGGCGTCCGATTTTGAGCAGCTAGACACCAGGGTGATTAGAAGAGCATAGCTAGGCGCACTGCGCATCAGAGAGGCTTTGAAAACCAGTTTCACGACTGGCCAGGCTACGGTGTGACCGTTGTGTGTGTTTCTCCTTGATGCAAACCCACCCCCTTTGGTTGATTCTAATTCCCTGTAACCAAACCACACTCCTTTCTTCGAAATAAAGTAACTATTGTTTTGAAACCATGCATTCTTTCTTTATTAATTTTTTTAAAAAGTGAGATAACTGACAAGGTAGCCCTGGTGGGGGGGGGAGGAGGGAAGGACAAGGCCACATTGCTTTTTGTAGCCACACTGCAAATCAAAGCTGTTTGAATGACAGCCTTCTCTTGTTTGGGCCATCCTCTGGAGTGCAGTGGCTGGGTGCCCGGAGACACCGCGTTCTTCGGTGTCTGAGTGAGGAGAATAGGGAACTTGGGGAGGAGGTCAGGCAGTTATACAATGGATGCGGTGGGGGTCTGTGCTCCTGTTGGCTTTCCTGCAGCTCCACCAGACACGTCATCATGTCCGTTTGCTCCCCCATTAGCCTCAGCATCGCCTCCTGCATCCGCTCTTCATGCTCCTGCCTCTGCTCTTTGTGCTCACTTAATGCTTTCCTGGCCTCTAACATTGAATGCCTCCATGCATTAAGCTGTGCCCTATCAGTGCGGGAGGACTGCATGAGCTCGGAAAACGTGTCATCGTGAGTGCATTTTTTTCGCCTTCTAATCTGCGATAACCTCAGGGACAGAGATGATAGGGGGAGCGTAGAAACTTTGCACATGTGGGGGAGATAAAAAGGGAGAATAAAATTTAAGATACATTTCTGAGAACAAAAGGGATACTCTTTCACAGTGAGTCAAGCAATTCACAGCAGATAGCACATGTGCTTTAGGTACAAGGTCGCATTTTGCCGTTTATATTGAGCACCTGCCAGTATGGTGACATATCACACATGGCTGAGCAACAGAATTCGGTTTCCAGGCAGCCATGGTAAGACACAGGGTACGCGGGGTTGGCTTCTTATGCATAACATGTGGGAATGGTTTCAAACTGCAGCACCATCCTTTCCCATAGCAAGCAATGGGTTGGGTTTCACATTTAAAAGGAGGGTCTGCAGTTTTCGGGTGGATGTGCAACACACACCTCCCCCCACCTCACACATGTCTATTCTCTAGGATGATCCCTTCACCACTCCCCCCCGCCGCGTGGCTATTCTCCGGGATAATCCCTTTTAGCCAAGTGCAAATAGCCCAGCCTGAACGGGATCCTTTTACTGTCCCCTTTCAAAAATTTCCCTATTTTAACCAGGTGACCATGAATGATATCACTCTCCTGAGGCTAACACAGAAAGAGAGAGACCGAATGTTCCTTGAATGCGACCAAAACCCAGCACCATTCGCTGCCATGCTTTGTGCTGCAGTGATTCCAGAATACTTGCAACTGGCTTGCCATGGTAAAGTGTCCTACTGTGGAGGACAAAATAAGGCAGCTCTCCCCAGAAACCTTCTGCAAAGGCTTTCAGAGTACCTCCAGGAGAGCTTCATGGAGATGTCCCTGAAGGATTCCCGCTCCATCCCCAGACATGTGAACAGACTTTTCCAGTAGCTGTACTGGCCATGAATGCATCCCAATTCTTCAGGGCAAATCAAACATTAAACACTATTGCTTTTGAACCCTGTACTGCAGTTACAAATGTGCACTCACCAGAGGTGCCTTCTCTGGTTTCAGCGTCAGGGATTGGCTCCAGGGTGATTAAAAGGTCCTGGCTGCCGGGGAGAACGGATTCACTGCTTGCCTGCTGCACATTCTCCTCCTCCTCTTCCTCATCCACAAAATCCTCCTCCCTGTTGCGTGAGACTCTTCCCCCTCCCCTCCCCGCAGGTGTCCATGGACAGTGGTGGGGTAGTGGTAGGGTCCCCCCCAGAATGCCATGCAGCTGATCATAGAAGCGGCATGTATTGGGGGGTCTGACCCGGAGTGCCCGTTTGCCTCCTTTGTCTTTTGGTAGGCTTGCCTGAGCTCCTTAACTTTCACGTGGCACTACTGTGTGTCCCTGGTGTAGCCTCTCTCCACCATGCCCTGTGCGATTTTGGCATATATATATATATTGGCATTTCTTCTTTTTGCTCTGAGTTCTGCCTGCACAGATGCTTCTCCCCATACAGCAATCAGATCCAGTGTCTCCCTTTCGGTCCATGCTGGAGCTTGTTTGCGATTCTGGGGGGACTGCATGGTCACCTGTGCCGCTGAGCTCGCCATGCTGACCAAACAGGAAATGAAATTCAAAAGTTCCCGGGGCTTTTCCTATGTACCTGGCTAGTGCATCAGAGTTCAAAGTGCTGTCCAGAGTGGTCACATTGGAGCACTCTGGGAAAGCTCCCGGAGGCCAATACCGTCGATTTGCGTCCGCACTACCCTAAATTTGACCCAGCAAAGTCGATTTTAGCGCTACTCCCCTCGCTGGGGAGGAGTACAGAAGTCGATTTTAAGAGCCCTTTAATTCGACAGAACGTGGTTGGTTGTGTGGACGCATCCATTTTAAAATCGACCAAACACGGCTAAATGTGACCTAACCCCATAATGTAGACCAGGGATTAGATAGCTGCAGCTACTAGTCAAGGGAGGGGTGGCAATTCCAAGGCTGAGCATGCTTAAACCTTGCAATGGCGGCACTAGGGACTCTAAAATCTTAACACTGGCACTAAGCAGCTGCAGACTCTGCAGTTAAGCACCTCCCTCCTCTAGGCCATGGCTTTAAGTACCTGAGATGCCCATCACCTGCAGCAGAGGCCACCAATTCCCACGCACCCCTCAGCTATCACATAGTTGTGAGGAAAGTGCAGCCTGAATGATTTTGGAGGCTGGGGTGCCAGGAGGTTCCCATCCCTAAGCAGCAGCTCTGCAACAACCTCACATGGCCACCCTCCACTGTGGGACCAGGACCCTGTGAAGACAGTGGAGTTACCCTGTGTATAACCAGTTCTGTCCAAAACCTGTTGAAGTGCGTGGGAGTCTTTTCATTATCTTTAATGGGCTGTGTATAGAAGCAAAGGACCCTATTCTAGTCTCTAGGAGCAAAGTGCATTCTATGCTGCACTGGTTTACTATTCGCAAAAAGAAAAGGAGTACTTGTGGCACCTTAGAGACTAACCAATTTATTTGAGCATGAGCTTTCGTGAGCTACAGCTCACTTCATCGGATGCACTATTCGCAAAAAGAAAAGGAGTACTTGTGGCACCTTAGAGACTAACCAATTTATTTGAGCATGAGCTTTCGTGAGCTACAGCTCACTTCATCGGATGCATCCGATGAAGTGAGCTGTAGCTCACGAAAGCTCATGCTCAAGAAAGCTCATGCTCAAATAAATTGGTTAGTCTCTAAGGTGCCACAAGTACTCCTTTTCTTTTTGCGAATACAGACTAACACGGCTGTTACTCTGAAACCTGGTTTACTATTGTAACAGGAAGGTCTCACGTTACCTAGTGAATAAGCAACACCTCCTACAGCACCTAACTTTTTCTGAGAGGCCTCCTGCCCAATTACTAAATGTAAACCTGCTTCGCTTACCAGGGCTGAAAATATCAGGTAGTATGGTCACAAAAGCAAGGCACTTCTGAATTCACCAGGAATTTTGGATGTGCACAGAACACAGACACGACTGGTTCCCGCATGGTTACAGAACTGCAGTACAGGGGAACAATTTTCAGCTTGTGTGATTAGAGGATATCTGGATCCATATTATAAGACTGTCCTACATAAATGAGGAAAAGTTGAGGTGCCTTTGTTATTCTTTTGTTCCACGCTTCATTTCTATGAAGAATTAGCCAATGCAATATTACTGTCTTCCTTTTAAACAAACAAAACTAAAACAAAAATGGTAATGGCTGTTGAAAATAGCAATTCCAGTTCTAGTTAGCCAGCATTTGTTGCTCAATTTTATCCTACCTTTTCTACAGCAAGTTACAGTGGATCAGCATATTTGATTTGGGAGAAATGAAGTAAAAGCTGCCTAAATTGAGCTTGAACACTTCTGAAGTTTGAGAGTGTTCAAATCTGGAAGGCAGGTGCTAGATTCCCTTTCTGAATATTTAATAAATCTGGAAAGGAAAAGCCAATTTCTGCTTCCATGGCTCAGACGTGGAAATCCTCCTACGCCTGGTACTGCCCAGGTCCTCTAATAGAGCGTTCCCTCCCTTACTTATCATTTTAACTTTTGGGGGGTCCTTGCTAGGCTTCAGATAAAGAGGTGCACTGTCCATTTAGTCCACCCAATTCCTTCTTTGGGGGCTGCCAGGCGAGGTCACACCAGCATCCCTAAGCCAGTCTGGGGAAGTCTTCGGAGGGTGATATCTGGGCCAAAGCCTTCTACTCCTTGGGCATATTTGTTCCCCATTCACAGTGTCACCCCCTTCTAGCAGCCAGTTCTCCATTCACAGCAAGCTGCAGAACATGGGGTCTCAGATTCCCCACTCCTTCCCACTCCCTTTTCTGTTGATAGCTGCCAAGGGAATGCTGGGAAATGTAGTTCCTTCCCTGTTCCAGGGCCAGTTCTATGGGCAGGGAGCTGGCCAAGGAACTACAGCTCCCAGGGCCCCTTTGGTTCTCAGCTCCCATGCTGGATCCCTGCTGCTTTGAGGCTCGCTCTCAGGGCCTCTGCTTCTGCAATGCTGCGAGAGGGGAGGAAGTGAGTGTTATGGACCCCTTCTGAGCTTGGGCCCAGCGCTATGGAGCCATTCGTGCCATGGTAAATCCGGTACTGCCTATGGCAATTCATTTTACAATAGGATCCTTCATCTTTCATAATCCCTTCCTCCATTTGCAATTTGTTATATTTCCCCGATGTGCTTATGATTTCTGCAAGGCCATTTCCAACTCATTCCCAGCAAACGCATCACCATCACTTCACTCTTGGAACATGTCTGAAATGGTCAGCTTGGTGCTGTGAGAGACTAGCTACGAATTCTTGCCTAGGAAGCCACAAATGTCTGTCTAGCAGCTTCTGTGATGAATTTATCACAAGGCACTTTACACAGAACAAATCAATGTAGAAGTGCAATTACAATAGTGCAGTTGTTCTTTCCATAATGTCCCTAGACAAAACACACAAAACCTGTTTAAACTTCTTAATATTTTATCATTTTACAGCTATTATGTCTTCAGTCACAGATTACAGGTTGGGTAAGAGGAGGGCTGCCCAGTCTCTAATGGGAGAAATTTCTGGAATGAAAAAGCCAAATTCTTAGCTAATATAGCATTAATGTCAATGTGACTTTGCCTCTTTACTTTCTTGAGAATCTGACCTAATGCTCATAGACGTACAATAGTTTTTATTTTTTCTTTCTCTCTCTATTTCTCCATTCAAGCGGAACTGTAATTGCTACAAACTTGGTCTTGACTTTCCCCCTCTTCTCTTTCACCACTTGCCTGATTTTCAGAAGTGCTCAGCACCCACTTGATAACAGCTGGTTGGTGAGCACTTAATTTAGATTCCTACATAGGTGCTAAACAGTCGTGGAAATGTGGCCCTGCCTGCATACCTTCATCATAATTGAAAGCATCCAGTTGAATAGGACTGGTAAAATTCCATTGAGCCATTATTACTGAATCATGAGCAAAAAAAAGATGGAAATTCTATCAACATGATAGTATCATGGCAGAGACACTAAAGTTATAGTCTGAAAATCCAGAACATCAATTGATACTATACCATTTACCCCTGAGGAGAGTATGAAAACTGAAGTTAGCTCTCCTGACCCAACGTCTGTTCACTCCATTTTGTGACCTTTTTCTTCTCCAGAAGGCTCTACTGTGGTTTTCTTCTCAATCCCTTTCACAATTAACAGATCTTTTCTTCTTTTGTTCCACTTATGCACTTTGTTCTGACCTCTTTAAATTTCTACTATTAAAAAGATATGATGAAAGTTTTTATTTGCCTCTTTTTGATTGGGAATTCATTAATTTTGTGTCTGTCTAAATAGAGTGAAAATCTGTATAATAGTCAACCCTTATCAAGTGATCTGCTGCCTTGAAGGATCACCCCAAGCATACTGATTATAATTGTGTTAGAAAATCACCTTTATTCAAACACCAGATGTTCAGTGGTCACGTAGGTAGGTTTCAGGATAACCTCTAATGTTTAAATCTTCCTCTTGGGTTGTGCATCATCATCAAATTATTATTTTGTTTTTGTTTTGTCTGCAAGATGCAGTATAGGAAAGCTAGCAGTTCTTGATTTTGTCCTCCAAACAGAGAACAGCTTTGCAATTAAATGAAGGTGTTTACAAAGTCCTGATTGTCCCTAACTACCTTACAACATTGCAATGCTCTGGAAGCTCCACAAAGGCATTGTAAACCTTAAGTTAGTAAGTTTTACTTTGGGGAGCACTTACCACAGCTGTCTCAATTCTTCAATCTTAGGGGAGCGTTTTTTTAGCATTCTTTTGTTATGTTTTATTAATGTTATTAAGCACGAAAAAAATTTGCAACAGTTCTTGTACTTTGCTGGCTTTCCCAGTCATCATTCGGGATCAGTCTCTCAGCTCCAGAATGAAGTGTGACCCCTTCAGCTGCTTCACAGACCCTGATCATAATTCCACCCAATATTTAAGTTGTTAGCGATTTGTCTGCACAGTGCATCTCTAAGGGGGCAAAAAGCTGAAGTCTCTGGTGCTGTGATGCTCCATTCTAAATTCAGGAAGACATTATAAAAAAAAAATAAAAAACCTCAGGAAACTGACGACAAAAGGTCTTCAACAGACAGGCAGCTAGCACAATGGGATCCTGGTCCATGACTAGGGCTTCTAGATGCTATGAGAATGCAAATAAATAATAAGTTTGTGGGGAAACTAATATTTCCTCTTGAGTGGAATAGTTTGAATTATGATTTTGATTTTGAAACCGAAATTCAAAAAAAAGGTGGAAAAAATGGTTCAAGTTGAACCAACACTGAAATATTTCAGAATTTTTCGTAAAATGAAAAAGTTAGAAACATATCAATTTGGATCAAACAAAACATTTTGTTTAGGGTATTGTTAATAAAAGCGAAGAAAATGGGCTAGATTTCCCAAAACAGAGGAGGAGGTGGATGCCCTCCACCCAACCCAATAGCCTAGTGGTAAGAGGACTCATAAAATCCTAGAATATCAGGGTTGGAAGGGACCTCAGGAGGTCATCTAGTCCAACCCCCTGCTCAAAGCAGGACCAATCCCCAACTAAATCATCCCAGGATGTGGAAGACCAAGGTTCAAAGGGATTGCCTGTATGGTAAGATAGTTTCTTTTTTAACTACTTTCTCACTGTTCTTAGAAGTTTGGTACCTATTGGGGGCAGAGGTAAGGTGTTGAAGAGACTTAAAAGGAAGTGCTCGGGAATAGAATGGGGTGAAGATTTGTTTGTTTGGGGAAAAACACTTAAAAACAAAAAAATGCAGATTTGAGTTGACTGAAACATTTCACAAACTGTGTCAATTTCAGTTGAAACACAAAAAGAAAAAAATGTGGAATTGTCAAAATGAACTGTTTTGACATTATGAAAACATTCTAACTTTCTGCATAGATTCACAAGAGGATTTTTACACCATTCACAGAAATGCTCTCTGCAAATTCAGCTGGATAGCAAGACCTCCTGCATTGTGATTCCTCGGGGTGATTTGGACTTGAGCACATCCATTACATGAGGCAGGCACCATCTAATAATGTACAAAAAGAGCATAATGCAGTCTGTAAGAAAATGTGACCTCATAGTAACTAACCTGAATGGTACCAACTGAAGTTTGTGGTGGTGGACCGTAGACTCCTCTTGGGAAATACAGCCATACAAGCCAAGGATTTAATCAGGGTGCACCACCAGAATTTTATAGCTGCAGTACAAGATACAAAAGGAAGAGTCCCATGGACGATGGAGACCATTTTAAAAGGGTTGTTTTCAAACGCAACAGGTGCCTTAAAGGAAAGAGATGGAATCAAACTCCACAGTGGAAGCTATAGGTTTACCATGAAGAAAAATGCCAGTCGCGCTACATAATCCAGTTTGCAAGGAACTTGAAAGTCTGCAGAGCAGGGGTATCATAGCAACTGTAGAGGCCAGGACAGCCTGTGCAAGCAGCATGTGGTGGTAAAGAAGCCATCATGAAAATTATGCATCTGCATTGAATTAAAGCCATTAAACCAAGCATTGAAAAGATACCACTATTCACTGCCCACAATTGATGATATGTTCCCAGAACTTTTCAAAGCCAGAATCATCATGGTCTGTGATATGAGAAATGGCTTTTGGCATATAAGGCTGGATAAAGAGAGACCAGCATGTTGCAACCTTTGCAACACCATTTGGTTGCTGCAGATGGCTGGGCATGCCCATGGGCATTCATCCAGCACCAGAGGTTTTCCAGAGAAGACTCACCCATGCACTGGAAGCACTGCCTGCGGTGAAAATAATTGCTGATATCCTCACTCTAGGTAAAGGGAGCAGTGATACAGAAGCTGAACGAGACCATGACAGAAAACTACAAGGTTTTATACATCAATGAATAGTACAAGAACATAAAACTCAACCTCAGAAAGCATGACTCAGAATGAGATGACATACATTGGACATCTGCTCACAGCAGAAGGATTGAAAGCAGTTCCCAACAAACTCAAGGCAGTCAGAGACTGCCAGTTCGAGTGGATGTGAAAGGGGTACAGCGCTTCATAGGAATGATAAAATGTTCTGTCCAAGTTTTGTCTACTCCTGGATACAGTAGAGGAACCCATATGTCAGCTCACAAGCCATGATGTTGAGTGGGACTGGGCAGGTCTCCAACAGCTAATGTTTGACACCCCAAAACAAATGGTAACAGACGGCCCTGTTCTGAAGTACTCCTGACCAGGCGAGCCACTGCCACTCCAGCATCATGTATCAGAGAAAGGAGCAGCTGGTTACTTATGCCAGCAGAGCCCTGTCAGAGACCGAACAGGCGCATGCCCAAAGAGAAAAGGAGATTCTGGTTATGGTATTGAGAGTGGAGTGATTCCTTTGGTATTCCTATGGTTACCAAGTAATAGAGCAATCAGACAACATACTGCTGGAGAAAATAATGGCACAGCCCCTTTTTTCTGCTCCAAAGAGACTGCAGCGCATATTCATGCACCTCCAGTGCTACCAGGCAGAGATCAGCTATTGTCTAGGATGATTATTGGTGTTAGCTGACACCCTGAGCAAGGCATATGTCAAATTGCGGAGAGGGGACCAGGACACAGTGGATTCAATCACCCAGTTTCAACAATGAAGTTGACAGAAATCAAAATTGGCTAAAGAAAAGGGCAGCCAGTGACAGGCAGTCAGGACAGCAATACTAGCAGGGTGGCCAGAAAACAAAAGCCAAATCCAGTAGGAGCAGAACTAGATTTTCAAATTAAAGATGAGCTGAATGTGCAGGATGGAATCGTATCTTCAGGACAGAGAGTGATTGCCCCCCCTCAGTATGAAAGGATGTCATGCAAAAAACGTGTGTCTCATTCCTGGGATGGACTGCTGTCTTAGATGGGCTTGAGTTTATGTTTACTGTCTGGGAATGAATGCAAAACTCTGCTCCTGGATGGAAGGGTGTAACACCTGCCACTCATTACTGGGGAGCTGCTCATGAGACCATGGGAAAAGGTAGGAGCTGTTGCCAGCTAGGCCCTGGGTGGTCAGGCCTAATGGTAAAGGCAAGAGTTCAACCTCCCATTTAGAGTGTGGTCCAGAGTAAGAGGAGTCCAGGAAATGAGCAGAGGGTCAGTACCTGAGGGGCAGCAGCCAAATGCCAGAGCCAAAATGGGGGTAAACCAGACTCTAACCAGACCAGTTAGAGGTGGAGCCAGGTATCAGTACTGGAGAGATAGAAGCCGAATGCCAGAGCTGAGGGTCAACGAGAGTCATAAGCCAGATGGAGAGTTGGGGGTTGAAGCCATCTCCACTGGGAGATGACCTGGCCCTGGGTTCAAATCCTTGCTCCACAGCAGGGATTTGAACCTTGGTCTTGCAGATTCTGGTGAGTGCTCTTACCACTAGGCTATGGGGGTGGGGCGGGGGGGGGTGGAAACAGCCACCTCCTCCTCTATTTTGGGGAATCCAGCCCATTTTCTTTCCTCTTATTAACATTACCCTAAACAAAATGTTCAGTACTTCACAGGACTGGGCCTTGAATCTTGAGGGCTCAATTTCACACACTGTGCTAAAATAGGCCGCATTTTCAATTAAGATACCAAGCTAGTTTTGTGCTCAGTGCCAATAAAATACTGATAGAACCATCAATTAAAGAAAGCCCTTTTGTATCAACTCCCTCCTCCAAGCTTTTTCAATTAGATTTGAAGTTTTAGGAGGCTTATAAGCTTTGAAAATACCCAGAGACTGAGGTCTGGTCTACACTACAGAGTTAGGTCGACCTAAGATAGCTTATGTTGACATAATTCTGTTAGTGTCTTCAGTACAATGGTGCTCCCGCCGACTTAAATCACCAACTACATCGAGTTAATATCTCCACCACAACGAGAGGTGTAGTGCTTAGGTGGATATAGTTAGGGCAACGCAGTGTCCATGTAGACACTGCTTTACTTACATTGCCTGTTGGCTTTCAGCCCAGCATGGGACAGGCAGCTGGAGCCCGCTCCCATGCTGACACCCTGACCTGTCATGCTGGCATGGGGCTCACAGCGGGAGCCTGCCCCCCTGCCCCTTCCCCCCACCCCAGGGCTGACAGCTCAAGTTGTCAGCCTTGAGCTGGGCTCAATTTCACAGTAGGGAGCTTACCAGCAGTGAAATTGGTATTTTTGTCAGTTTCACAGCTTCTATTTTTTCACATTTCATCTCTGGCTGGAGCTGTCGGTTCCCGGGCAGGGGGCTCCAACTGTGAGCCCTGCATGGGGCTGATAGCTGGAGCCAGAGAGGAAATGTGAAATAACAGCAGCCATGAAACTGACAAGAATGTCAACTTTCAATGTTGGTAGGCTCTCTGCTGTGAAATTGAGCCCTGCAGTGAAATTGAGCCCTGCATAGGGCTGACAACTTGGGCTGTCAACCCTGGGGAGGGGTGGTTCCAGCTGTGAGCCCCTCGTGATTGCCAGTGCCCCACAATGCCCCACTTCCATCAGTGCAAGTGCTCCTGGTGAGGACATGCACCACCGGCAGAAGGAGAATAGTGTGAACACCAACAGCCGATTTAATTGCTGTGGTGGCTGTAGGTCAACCTAATTTAAATCAACCTAATTTTGTAGTGTAGTTTCTTTTTCCACTTTTGATCATACACTCCTGGAAACATATTATATTAAAAACTTGTGAAAAGCCTTGAGTTCTTAGTTCTCTCGGTGAAGGAGGGTCAGATCCTGCAAAGTACTGAGCACTTCCTGTGAAATGCTGGGTTCTCAGCTCCCGTTGATTTGTTGTTAGTTTCATTTGCTCAGTACCTCACAGGACTGGGCCTTGGATCTGTCAATGTCTTGAGTTATCAGTGACAAAATGCTTCACAAGACTGTTAGGAATGGTAAAAGATCTTCTGAAGTGGTCAACATTTAAGGGTACATGGGAATATTTGGGCCTGTTTTTATATTACATGGAGATTTTTAGGTTAATGAAAATTTACCATTCAAGAGCATTTTAGATTATTTAAATCCTGTTTGTTGTTGTTCTTGTAACCTAAGCACATACTGCTAGAACAACAAATAGAGGAGGGAAGCAGTGCTGGACACAAGCTATGGGAACAAACTTTCCTGTGGATTCTACTCTTCCTTCACTATTGGGACTTACTCAGATAAGGGGCTAAGTGGTCTTTTGATTAGTATCAAGTGATTAAGGAAACCATTGTAATGAAACAATAATAATACTATACCCAGAAAATAATAGTAGTCTACAAGCAGTAAAACCACAGCAAGACAAGTATTCTCTAAGGGGCTCATTCTTACCTTCATACCCATGTTGAGTAGTATCTTACTCTATAATTAGTGTTCTCAAGGAAAAAATATTTTCCAGTGTTTCTTGCTACCAAAACTCCAATCCACAAAGAATCCTTCAAATAATAAAAATCTTCAAAACTCAAACTGTTTGTGCAAGTGAACGTAATCCTTATAATCCCTTTATTTACAAACAGATCTATTTTTACTTTCACTGCTATTATACTCATTGACATCTCAGTTTAGACAACTGCATTTCATTATGCTATCAAAACAGTTTTGCCCTAACTGTACTCGCTAAATGTAATCTTGCCAATCAAAGCAAACTATTTTCAATACATCAGACACATTTCATTTTATAATAACCTTATGCCACATACAACTGAAATGAAACACAACTCCTGCCCTATATAACTGTAACAGAGAGATTATTCCCCCCTTCCAATTACTCCAAGCTGCTTGTATTTCTGATTAGATTTACAATAATTCATTTACAGCATACTCTGATACAGTTCTGTTTTTCCGCAGAGCTAAAGTTTTAATTAAGGATATATGGGTACATGTTCAAACTTAGCAGAGAAATTCCTTCAAGCAATACATCGGGAGAATTATCAAAACTAGAGAGGACTTTCTGCGCTATACTAATGATTGAAAACTAGATCCTCATTCCCAAAGGACTCAAGGCACTTTCACAAAATTAACTAAAATATGATTATAACAAACAAGGCGGCACATTTATTAAATCTCAGAATGGAAAAATCCTAACAATGCATAATCAGAATGTTCTAAGGAAACAATTAAAAATCTGAGCCAGCAAAGCACTTCAGCATGTGCTTAACTTTAAGCACATGAGCATTCCCTTTGAATTCAGGGGAACTGCTCATGGGCTTAAAATTAACCATGTGCTTTCATGGTGATTTAACAAGCGAAAGTCCATCCAAATGAAGACACATTTAACTATGTGCTTATGTCCCATAAATTTAAAGTTAAGCATGTGCTAAAGTGATTTGATGACTCAAGGCCCTAGCTTTATTACTTTGTTTAATGTTTTTAAAGCAGTCTGCTCTTTGCAATTTTTTTTTATTTAGGTTTTTCATGTAATGACCCCCCCCCCAACAAACAAAAGATGCAAAAATACCTACGAGATGGGTCTTTTCTCAGGTCAGCAATTTTTTAATTTTATTTTATGAAGAATCTGATTCTTCTTACTTGCCAGGCAGGATGGGCCAGATTCTACAGGCCCTTTACCTGTGAGGAAGGTGGAACTGGGGAAGATGGAAGGGGCCTTGTCGCTCTTGAGTGCCCTATGCAAGAGCCAGGCAGAATTACAGTCCCTACATCCAGTGGGTTTGCACTGTTCCTACTCTCCACAGAGTACACTGTGTACCCCAAAGCGGGAAGAGAAAAGCTAGGACCATAGCCCCATCTTTCTCTGCATTGGCCCAAGGATCAGGATTCGCATACAGAAGAAGGTGGCTGAAAACCACAAAGGGATTCAGTAATAGGTGTGCTCCTAGTTCACACCAGGGAGCGCCATTTGTCTTCTGGTGCTCCCCTGCAAGAGTGCAGCTCCATGCTGGCCTTTTATATGGGCATTGCATGGCTTGTGTTTTCTCTTCTTGGCTGCAGAAATAATTGAGTTTTTGAAAGGTTGCATGTTTCTTAGTTGTTTTGATTGTTGTGCTAAGTGATCCCATTGTCTCCTTCACTATCAATGGCTAACTAGTCTGTATTTGCCAATAATTCAGGTTTTATTGCTCTTTAAGCAAAATTTACGGTCAACTATCCAGAAGAGGGTGCCTAATGTGTGTCTGGTGACATAATGTCTGTGTGTAATTCCCTGTTTTGTGCATGAAAATGAGGTTTTGGACATGCAGCACTGTGTGCACATTTTTGCAGTTGCAACTTAAGGGTAGGATTGCCACTCTTCTGGGTTTTACCCGGACAGTCCAGTTTTTGGCTTGTGTGTGCAGGTGCCACTAAATTTAGGCTTACCAGGTGCCCAGTTTTTGACCAGAAAGTCTGGTCAAAAAGGGGACCTGGCAACCCTAAATGGCTCCTGAACCAAAAGTCCAGTTACCACAGGACGGGAGGAGGCGCTGGGTCATTAACCTGCGCTAGTCCCTGGTCAGCCAGGGCCTCTTCCTACCTGCAGGCAGTCTCCTTGAGACAATCCAGTGAGTGACAGGGAGAAGAGTGAGTGATAGGGTGTGGCATTGGAGGGGGTGGGGGAGGCAAGGGCGGGGCCCTAGGCATCCAGTTACTAGCAACTAGAAAGGTGGCAACCCTAAGTTAGGGGACCACTCTGAAAACTTGGCCTATAATATATTTAAATTACTTTTAACTAATGATTGAAATGCAAATATTGCAGTCATTAGATAGTGTTAGAGTAATGAAAAGAGCTCTGTTTGCTCAATTGTCTGCTGTTTGTTCTCTAGCAGAAAGCAGTTATTTCACCTAATTTTTTTTAATATTCTTTTATAATTTGTTATCCTGCTATATGTTTAATGCATGTACCAGATACAAGTTTAATTCAATGGCCTGTGCTGTACAAGTCAAATTAGATCAAAATGGTCCCTTCTGGTCTTAAAATATATGCATCAATCTATGTATGGGTTTAGACCTTAATTTCTCTAAGCACTTAAGCAGGCACTTAACTTTAAGCACATTTTAAATCCACATTCAAGAAAGCATTGTTGTCAATTGGATTTAAGCATATGTTTAAGTGCTGTGATGACGGGGCCTTTAATGAACTAGTCAGAATTTGGACTGTTTATGCTTCCCCAATGGATATCAGCTCCTATATATTAGACCAAGGTGAAGTTCGACAGACAGAAACTTCTAACTTCACCAGGTTAATTACAAGAGTAATGTACTGTTTTCTTTCATATATCAAAACAAGCTATCTCATACTTAATGAGACTAAATTGCAGACAACATATCTAAATGCTATTGTAATTCAATGCACTATTGCATCTATTGACATTGTATTACAAGAGATCTTTTTGAATTTGAGTAACCATCATCATTGTAATCATAATACTATCCTGTCTCCATTATAATATAATGCTTACCAATAGCATTTTAATTATGCATTGCTATTTTAGCATAGCAGCTTCCACTTCCTCAACTAGGCAATGTAAATTAACTTGTACTGATTATATGCCATTATCGGTGTCCTTTCTCACAAATACAGTAACACGGTGTTCATAGAATTTCTGTCCTTTCTCTGATGATGGAATGAAACTGATGACAGTATTGGAAGACCCATTGATTTCTACAGCCATATATCTGAAGCATGCTCACTCATATCAAAGCAGTGACTATTGACTGCTACTGACATCCTAATACACTGTACAGTAATGGCTAGTGCTGTGAGAAAAATAGAAGTAAAAAAGAAACATTCTGAAGATGGAGCAGTCTCAGACTCACCTTGCGGCACAGGTAGGCAAGAACACTCTCCATAGTCAGTCCTAAAATTCTCTCTCTTCTCTGAAAGCTAGATACTGCATTTTGTATAAAACTCAGCTTCCTAAAAGGGGCACAGATAGTAAGTAGGAGAAAATGGACCAGATCTTCAGCTTGTGTAAATCAGCATAGCTCCATGGATGTAACTGAGGCTGACTAGCACCAGCTAAGGATCTGGAATAATAACTTTTATATTGAGTTTCCCTTCTCATCAGGAAAGTTGCTTGATTTCAGAAAGTCCCTCAGAAGAAATTTCTAATGACAAAAGTTGCATTTATTTAACAAAGTTACATTTGCCATATAATTTGATGATAAAGAATAACCTGGTCACCTCTGATTTCAGTGAACCTCTTCCTCAGACAAGATTGTTGGGGAGTTTGTGGATTTTCTTCTTCGTCCATTTGGTTCTTTGAAATGCCAGACAGCTTCTCTTGCCTGTTTAAATGACCTACCTCCAGTTTTCCTGAGAGAATTAATTGTCTCAGTAGTACATAAAGAAGACTCGAATGTTTTATTGCAAAAATAAATATGAATGTTTACTGCAGGCACTTCTAGAAAATATGACATGAGCTAAAATGATGTACAGTTTTCTCAACTCCATAGGCTTTCTGAGAAGAGGCCCTAAATGTTGGAGTCCAAGGGAAAAAAAAATCTGAAAACTTACTCTAGGGTCACTGTAACTCTCACTATGATGAGAACAGTATTTTGGCAGCATATAAATAACTGTTAGTGCTGTAGATAGAGAAAATTTAATTTCTGTAAAAATACACACGGAACATTAGATGTTACATCTGTCTTATTTTATCTAATCTATCTAGAGAAAGAGACAGTCTCAAGCCTTGCACTGACATATCTGGTAAGCAATAGATCAGGTTGCACCCCACTTCACACTCCCCTTATCACATCCCCAGATGTATCTTGCTGCTAATGGAAAGTCCTGTCTGTATGCACAAAGGAAGGAGATCCATCCTCCCACTCTCTCTGCTGACCCAGGGTGAGAGGTACTACTCTAACCTGTCCCCCTTGGAGATGCTGGTGGCACTGGTCAGCTTTAATATATGTATGTATTAATATATATGTCAATGGCCTACAGAGCAGACTGTCTCAATAGCTGCTGTTGCAGAAAGGCTAATCTTTATCACCAGTATCTCTCTACTGCTGCAACCAAGAACAATCTAATGGAGAGGTCAAGGGGAGGCAACGGTGCTCTTGGCCAACTATTGTGATACTAACTTCTGTGTTAATATCATGACAGCTGCTTCTGGGTTTGCAGGGTTGCACTGAAACCAGCGGTCAGCCCTAGTGTAACAAGAACTCCTGCAAGGAGAGTTTTTTCTGAACAAATGTTCTCCCACATTCTTGTATAAAACATGAATTCCAGAGAGAGACACATTTATTCTACACATGGAAACAATCTGTAATAGACCAACTCTCCATTTTCCAAAGAAATTTGAAACAGGTTCTAATCTGTCCCTTCTTAGGCTAGGAAATTCCCTCCCTTAGGCAGGCAGAGGGAAGATTGAAGTTGACTTTTTGCCTCAGGGACCTATGTGAAAATCCAAGTTAATTCACATGACTGAATGTGCTTAAAGTAACAACAGTGAGTAGAGCTCTGCAAACTGTTCAGCTGTTCCAGGTAAGCCTGGGTTTGGGGATATGTTCATGGCATGCACACAGAGGAGTTAGATAAAAAACATAATGTTCTCTTGCTGGAAAATTCCATTGTAACACTACTTTATTTCTTACAAGTCAGAACAATAACACCCAAGAACCCCAAAGCAGACAGACAAAGCAGACTACTCCCTAAATCTAGAGAGACACTACTTGCCCCACCTTGTTCTAGGCTGGCATTTTCCAGACTGACTTCTGCACCCAGATGGCACACTTCCCTACAGAGCCCCCTAGCCACAAAGCAAGACCAGGAAATGCTCCCACTCTTAAAGTAAATAACTTGTACATTCCAATACAGTTCTCAGTACACCATAGAGGTTTGTGACATTTTGTCAATCAGGAGGGATGACATTCACAAAACATGGAAACCGTGGAAACTTCTTATCTTAAATAGATAGTCCATCGTCCTCTGTAGCTGCATCCCCTTCATCCTTAGCAACTACCACCAGCCCAGAACCCTCCTCCTTAGCATTGTGGTCTTCAGGCTAGGGATTAGTTGAAGCCATGGCTCTTACTAGCAGATCCCACTCGAAAAGAGAGATGGCGGAGGTGCAGCCAGCTAGCACATCAAAGAACCCATGGAGGGAACAATTTAGGATGCAGAGGAAGGGAGGAGGAGACGCTAAGCCCCTTGAATGACTCCAGTGGTACTAAGTGGGTATCATAATATGTTGGGAGCGACTACGGGTAGGGGGCCTTTGTATCAGGAATTCCCTTGGACGACTGAAGTGTCCAGGGTTCAGATTTCACATATCCTAAGACTGACTTGGGAAAAGCCAGTTGTTTTTACATAAAAACAGCACATTATAACATAGTTGTTATGAAACTTATTTATCTCTTAAAAGCATGCTAGATATCCATCCTGTAAACCCAGTAATGTGCTGCATATACCAACATCCTCTTGCAGTGACATAGCCCATTGTAGGACATGGGCTTTTAAGGGAGCTGAGTTTCAGATTTCTTGTACTAGCATTACAGCCCAATGTTAGTATTTAGGACCCACCTAACCACCTCATTCATTCTCTGTAGAGTTTGTGTTTGTGTGATTGAGACAGAAGCTTCCCTCTGCTTCTGAAGTGTGTGGGTGGGTGCTCCTCTAGGAAGGTTAGGTGCAAGCATCTCGGTGCCTAACCAGGGAAATGATGACCAGAAACATTAGGCAAGCCTGTGCATCTAGTGCACAAAATGACATGGACATTTGAGAAATTGTTGCATCACTATGTTATAGGGAGACTTATGCCCCAGCTGCCCTAAAGTGTAGTGGACTTGGTATCCTTTTTAGCTGAAGGGACATGAGGAATTGATGAGGACACTCTGGTAAGATGCTCTGCGCCATCCTTGACACACAGTTCCGTATACCAGCAGTACAGGAGTAAAAAAGTCTGCTGGAGGTGGGTCAGATTCTAATACAATTATTCACACTGAGCAGTACCTTAGTCCACAAGATTAATTTGGGGTCAAGGAGCCATTCATGTATGAGTAAGGGTATTCTAAATTGGCATAGTGTTTTTAGGCAACTTTATAGTACTGTAGAATTAAAAAAAAATGTATGGAAAGGAAACTCTATCACAGCTCTAAAGAAATGCCCACTGTTTCCACAGTGCATGTGAGCTGTCAATAATAATTACTTTGATGGATTGGTTTCTTTTCTTGGATGCTGACATTGACTGTGATGTTGATTTTTATCATTATTATTTTTATTTTATTATTTTTTACTCTTCTACCTATGCTGCAGGCAACATATTCAGATTTATTCTTCTGTTTTGTGGCTTTCAGGTTCAAGCTATCTTTGTTATCAGGAAAAAAGTGAGGGGAAAATAAGTGTTTCATAGATTGCATGGGACACTGGTGACAATTGAAAGTGTGGAGGTGAAATTGACCTCTTAAGGTATAGAGCATTCAGAGCTAACTTGCAATAGCAAGTAAAGATCCTAATGTGTTTGATTCTAAGAACGAGGTAGGAAAAACTCAGAAGCCTTTACCAGTTGGTTTGTATTCTAATAGCTCTTCCTCCTCAGAAATTCTTAGAGATTCTCCAGTCCCTTTTATGATGAGACAAATTTCATGAGTACTCACCACAAGCATTTCCATTAAGGCTTTTTCTGTCCATCTTTAAATATGATGTCTTCCCTTCTGGAACTGTACTGTAGACTTGACTGATGCTCTACAATATTTGATCTCTACTTGCCTACTTCTGATTCACTTATTATACTGCACATGTCTGAGAATCAAAGCATCATTTCTGTTTTGAATGCTCCATGGAAACTCCCTTAGCTTTCACAAACATAAAACATTTTCCCAAACAGTATAAAAAAGATGAAATTTCAATCTGAATCCTAAATTATGTATAACTTTCTCTTTGGTAATACTCTATTTGCTTCTCTTACATACTTGCTAGTGGCAGGAGAAAATATCTATACTGTCAAAGAAATTCTCCATAGATTCTCCATCTTTCCTTGTATTAGATAAAACAGCTTACAGCTAATCAGTTTTACTAAGAAGGTATCAAAATATCTTATTTACTATTCCTACTTTCCAATTTTTTCTACAACTGGAAAGTTTCCTTTTATAGCCAAGGCTTTCAGGTGAAAACATATAAACATAATTACTCCAGAAGTGAGCAAAATGCATTTAATTATTTTCTTTAAAAATATAAATTGTTGGGCTGTACAAAGCATCAAAATATGAAAATAATAATCAGCAGGCTCAAAAATGTTAATCACATTTCAGGATGATTTATAATTCTTCCTTTAAATTAAAAATATAATTTGAATTCCTTTAAGCTATTTGGTGTGGCTGAAAATAAGTTGAGATGTAAAAACAATGAAAGCATAAGTCAAGGCAGTAGATTTTGAAATTTGGAGTTTTGTTTCAGCATTTCTTCTGCTCTTAATAGCTGAAAGTACAACCTCTTTCTCCCTCTAAAATTAAATGTAAAGACAGAATTGAATCCATTTACTGGGGGAAGTGAGGGAAGGAAGAAAAACTAAGTTGGAACAAAAAGTTCCTCCATTTCCTAATTAAATGTTATTTTCTTTATTCTTCTTTCCCCCCACTGTAAATCCTCTACACTGTTTGATCTTTAGAGGATGCTGATAACTCTGGCTTAGTGACCACATATAACATGCTGCAGAAAAGACAACTGTTGAAAATGCAAGTACTATTTTTAAATAAGAAAGCAACATTCAGACAACAAACATTGTACCTGTGAATGATTTTGCTTTGGCCTTTTCAGGCCTACAGCATTAATTCAATTCCAAATACTTACATAACCATGGTGCAGTAAAGCATGTTCAGTGTTGGAATTCCATACATCCATTTGTTCAGGAAAACATTTTCACAATGTGTTATTGCTTAAATGTGTATATTCGTTTTTATTATAAACTTGACGCTGTAGTATTAATGACCTGATTGGTTCATCTTTTTGGCACTATTTGTTGAGTATACAAAGCACTTCAAACAAATGGATATAAGAATAAACCCATCCACTCTTCAGGGCCTTAGTTCTTCACCTGGTTCTGGTAGCTAGTGAAAACTCTCAGAAAGGTTTTAATTAAATAATCAAACTCAGTTGCCTATTTGTTCAAAATGTATATGGCTTATGTATTGTCTCATTGCTAGTCACAAGAGTAAATACTTCTCCATTTGAATTAAGATCCAGTTCAGCAGCCTTAAACTAAGACAACCCATAACATTGAATAAATGCAAAATGACTTCTTCTCAGTATAAATGTTATGTGCTTGTAATCGGAAAATTAAACCATTGGCCCAAACTCTGCAATGACCGCATGTAAACTCTCCATGCTAAATTCTGTTCTCAGTAACAGCTTTATAAATTAGGAATAATTCAGTGGAATTAAATCTGGACTAATGACACTGAAATCAGTGGAATTACTCCTGAATTATGCAGATTTAACTGAAAACAGAATTTGGAGCCATTACTCTGAGGAACACCATTGAAGTTCATGAGTCAGTACAAAATGTGGCCAATTATATTTTTACTCTGTATTGAACTATCTGCTTTCTTCCCCCAAACTTTTCCTTCTTTCCTGAATTGATGTGCTTCGAGAAATTCTGTCAAAAACTTCAGTGATTATTGCTCTAGATTATGGAACACTTACATGGATGAGTACCCCTCTCTTTGATTTCAACAGGACTGCTCATATGTATAAATGCTCACTAGGATCAGTGAAGTCTCCCTTATGACATTGCATCTCTTCATAACTACATCCCCCAAAGCACCAGGATGCATCCCAAAATCAAATACAATTTCACTACCTAGCTCAAACTAATTCAGGTTAATTAGTTTTTCTTTTTATATATATATTTGCCATTTAAATGCAGCCAACCACAATATGTTACTCGATTCTACCAACCTTCATTTCATTACATACTTTCATTAAGTGAAAAAAATATAGGCCCTGCATCCTGTGCCATGTGTACAAAGGCTTTCAAATGAAGAAAAGCAGTCCAATGTTTTATATCACAATCTGTTGAAATCCGCTTTAGAAGTGGATCATGAAGATATTGCGGCTGATATCCGTCTTACCAATATTATCCAACCTGTATATATGACTGAGCAATCAAATCCAATTTCAAGATGATAAATTACCTAACCTCTATTTTCTATCTCATATAAGCCCACAATTCTTCCAGTATTCGGTCTTCTTGATTGTTTGAACTTCGGTTGCACCCAGCCATACCCACTGTTAGAAGATCTTTGGCAAAAATCAATTTGCTACCTTTAAAAGTATTAAATGTCATTTAGCTTGTATAATCAAATGGTCACACTTTTGACCTTCACCCATTAATTTTTCCAAGGAAGATAACGTGTAAAAAAGGTTAAATCTGGCTTATAGAGCTATTATACCCTACCTCATGTGCGTAAATACCTGGGTACCTGGTATAGTAATATAAACTAAAGGCTGTTGAATTATGTGACATGTGATTTGTCATATAGTTACAGATAAAACATTATAATCCTCAAAAGGCATGTTGTATCAATTTTAGCTATTTAGGACTCTATTATAAAGAGTTATAAGTGATTAGAAACCAATTTTAAAACAAGCACATTTGAGGATTTTAACCCCTATGTTTTAAAAAAATCACCTAGTAAAAGGTGTTTGAAATTATAGTTAAAATAAGTTTAACAATATAGTTTTCTCCCTAGGGGAAATTTTCTGTGTGCATTTTCTAAACTGCATTTTAAATATTTGTTTTTAAAGGGTGATTTTCCTCTTAGCTTATTTTTCAGGATGGGGGGAAAAATAAACACCCAAGTATAAAATAATCATTGCTGCTTGACCTTTGAGCGTGTTCTAATGATTAGAGTGGACAAATAATCAGGACCCCAACTTTCTAGATAGGGATCTACGGGCCTAATTTTAGGTGCACAGATTTGAAAATTTGGACCTTATATAAATTAGGCAAATACACCGAAGATGATATATAGCAGCAGGAGATAATGTGGGAGATTGAAATTGTGAAAATTGCTTTCCTATTGTGACTTTTTTCCACTGGTGATGTGCTGCTTTTCTGGAGATGCAGTGTAGTTATAGCCATGTTGGTCCCAAGATATTAGACACACAAGATGGGTGAGGTAATATCTTTGATTAGACGAATTTCTGTTGGTCAGAGAGAGAAGCTTTAAGCCACACAGAGCTCTTCTGCAGGTATGGGAAAAGTACTCCGAGTGTCACAGCTAAATGCAAGATGGAAAAGATTTTTTAAACTACTTATGCTAAGCAATCTGTTCCATTTAGCTGTGATGCTCAGAGTACCTTTTTCCAGACCCGAAGAAGAGCTCTTTGTGGCTCAGAAGCTTGTCTCTCTCACCAACAGAAGTTGGTTCAGTAGAAATTATTTCACACACCTTGGCTCTTCTGGAGAAACATTATTGTAGAAATGTAACACCAACAGACCCCGGTCGTCAGTGGGCGGGATTGAACCTGGGGCCTCTGGAGCTTGGTGTGTGAGCCTCTACCACATGCGATAAAAGCCAACTTGCTGTTAGCTGAGGCTGTCGAGCAGACTCGTTTTGTCTCTAAGTGGTCTCGGTACCACTAGATGGGACAGAACACCACACCCAGGAGGTTTGTGGGTTACAGAAACACTATAGAAATATCTCTTTAAGGATGCCCATTGAAGTCAATGAGTTAGCATTAGCCTAACTCTGTTCTCAGTGAAGTCAATGGGAGTTTTACCATTGACTTTAATGAAAGCAGAGTAAGACCAGCGATGAATGCTTTTGAAAATCCTGCTTACCATTCACTTCAGTGGGAACATAGACCAGTGCTGAGTGCTTTTGAAAACTCAACACTCTATGTTTTGGCTAAATGGCTTTTCTCTGTTTCTCAGTGGACACCAAAGAAGCCAGGATGTTTGAGTATAGACTGTAGATTACCTTGATTTATTTAAAATGTATTAGTTCAAATGTACCAGAGAACTAAAGTGCAAGAATTCAACTGACAATGGAGGTCAGAGAAGATGTGAATGTGGCTACACTAAATGACTTTTATATACAAAGTCTTGGCCACAAGCTACTACAGAGTTAGGAGGAATGATAAGGAAACATGAAAAATATTATTCAGATTCCTTATACAGGAGAGGAAAATATTTTATCAAAATGTCAGAAGACAATTAAACACAAACTTGTTGTTAGGTCTAGTTTAAAAAGCAAGTCTCTGACACAGTCTATCTTCAGATGCATCTACTAGTGTCACAAGCCCTGTGAAGAGATGATTAACATTTTCACTGTTGCAATACACTGTAGTTGGTAGTTTGTCAGCTGCGGGGTGAGGGGGGAGTGGAAGGATCACAGCACCTTGAGGATTTCGCCCTTTAATCTTCACATAGAAATAAAATGTGCTGTGTAATTGCAACAGTGAAGACAAATGACCAAGGGGTAATGGTCTGTTGGTGATGAATAGAGAAACCCTTCCCTCCCCCCGGGTTTTCTTTGGTATTCTAATAAGTCTATAATTTGGATTCTTTTCCTGCTCCCCATACTATCTAACACATGCATCAACTATTAATCTAAAAGAGAAACCTACGCTACAATAGATCTGTTTGTTGTTGTGTGTGCTGTTTTTTGTAAGTAGAAGAGTAATTCTTGAGTGGACAGATAATTTCTTCCAGTATTTTCAGATATGCAAATGCACTAGTCTTGATTAGGTGCTTCAGTAAAACAGTCCACATGATGGAGTATTCTGGTGTTGGAAACATATTGTGCACTTTTTGCTTTTAAGAAGTTTCAAGTGGTAAGACATGTTTCGGTGGAGACTATACAAGTGCTACATTCCACTTTGCAAGGCAAATTTTCAATGTACAGGCTGATATATGTCACAGGTTATCAAATCTAAGGGAGCATTGCATTCAAATGCCCCATTCTTTGGAAATAGACTGCAGAGCTGATGATTAAACTAGCACCAAAATTATCTTCTTTCAGTAAAAAGACAACTGATGCGTCTTAAAGTTGTGGCCATGGGATTACCAAACAAACACATCCAAAATTTACCCCCCAAACGCAAGTCTCAGGGTAAGTGGGTGTCCTCCTACTTTTTTTTTTTAACGTCAAACTTATGTGTTTATAATTACTTTTTTTTAAAGGCATTGCTTTATTGAAATGATTCTCTACATGGAGCAGTACTGCAATTTTACAAAAAGCCCCAATTCTGCATCAGAATCTTCTTGCACGGCATATTTCAGTAGTTTGGAATTGCATCATCTGTATGTTTCTGCTATGTTCCCCCCTCCGCACACACACAACCACACACTCACACTCTGTTATGTTCCCTCCCCCCCACACACAGTCTATGTTCCACATGCCCCACCCCACCCCAGGAGGGCCAATTTACAACCATAATATATGCAAATGATTCAGCATTGCATAACCATTATAATTTCAAATGAGTGTTAAATCTACATGTATAGACTCATTTTAAAATGTTGGTTTAAAGGTTAGAACAACAAATAAGTACTATTAGTTATAACTTATTAATGTAATGAAAGAATACTATTGCATAAGAGGCCATCTTTATTTGTATTACAACAGGCAAATTTCCATTTTAAAAGAACACCCCCAAGGATATGAGTATAATTCTGCTAGACCTGTATGAAACCACATTCATTAAGCAACAGCTCTGGATTGATTGAGTGTCAGTTCAGGTTTCACTGCTTTTGAAAGAACGTATTTGACCTTGTATTGAAAAATTTGAAGAACATTATGCTACTAGCATCAAACATTATGGCAGAGCAACTCTTGTGTGGCATTCAGCATCTTGTAAAAAGAAACCCCAAAATCAGCAGTTTGGAGTGTGACTCGTCATTTTTGTGTGTGTGCACTAGATGTTATTGTCAATATAGCATGAGAAACACACATAACCCCTTTTTTAAAAATAACTTCCTCTGAGTTTTGTGACCTGCTTCCCACATACACACAGTATTGAAAATGTAATTTATTAATAAGAGACTGTTTGAATGTTTCAGCATCTAATTGATAATAGTTAAGTAAAATACCATTCATAGGTTTTTTTTCTCCGTAGGTTAATGTTTCATAAAGTTTACATATCAAGGGGAAAAAGAAGAGAAATAGATTTCATTTACTTAATAATTTGATGTGGTGTTCCTTGTCCCAGGAATAATTTTAAAGCTTCAGTTCCCATATCTGTATAATACAGTTCTTTTATGTAGTTGCTAATTTGGGTAGCCTATTCTCCGTTGAGACAAGCTGTTTTCCTTTTCTTCAAAAAGAGATTATGATTTGATGTGCAAACTGCCTGGAACAGTTAAACCAAATGGATATTTAAACTCAAACAGGAAAAAAAAACCTGCATCACTAATTAATCTCTTTTCTTTACAACTTGAAAGTTTAAAATCTTGGTTATAAACAGTATAATCTTCAGCAACAGGAAAAAAAAACTTCAAGTTCGGACTCAGTTTTACAGTTCTAAACTTGCTTTTCATATGTACTTAAAACAATTTTTTGAAATTAGAATTTTGCTTTTACATGCTTTGAGAGAAGCTAGGGAATGAAATAATCTAATCATTATATATAAATATATTTAAATGGTGTCCATCATTGTGGTATCAGAGTGGTTTCCAAAATTTGAAGGGTCCACACAAGATCTATTTTTCTCCCCTTTGTCTCCACCATTCACCAGGGCTTTTTCCTAAAGGTGGTGGTGTGAGATGGCTATGTCAAAGAAACAGGTTTTTCATTTTTCTGTGGAGGCCATGGGGTTCATTCTGATCTTTTCTAGGAGTGAGATCCAGGTTTCTAGGTCATTCACTAATAAAGATCTGTCTCCTGTACACATGAATCACGTTCTTGTGGTTGATGGGTCTATTGTTTCAGTACAATATAAATGTCTTGGGATACCTTGATCATGAAAGGGGAGCTGGTCCCTCAGGAATATTGGGCCAGTCCAATGGAGGTCTTTAAAGACAAAAACTAAAACTCTTGAATTTGTCAGTTTTCAGCAGGAAGCTTGTGAGGGATCAGAGTACTGGTGTGATGTGCTCTGAGCTCCCGGTGTTACTGAGCACATCAGCTACACCAGAGCTGGTTGAAAATGCAGGAAAAAAATAACATTTTCAATTTTTTTTTTACCAAAAATGTTATGTCAAAATTTAGAATATTCAAAACATGTTGACCTCTTTCTATACATCGGGTGAACAATGGCAACAGTTTTGTTGTTGCTGAAATGTCAAAACTGTTCAAGCATCTCTATTCCCAGGTCTTTCTGAGTTGTCTGAGTGATCTGGAATCTGACATGGAAGGTGTTGTTGTGTAAGCAGACCTAGTCCTTCTTATGGATCCTTAAGCTGTTTAGTATGGGCGTGACTTTTCTCTGAGAAGTAGGCTGATATTTCTTTAGAGTAGAAGGTGATGGGTTCTGGAACTGACTGGAGTCATTGCAGGTTACTAAAGCAATTCATGGTCAGGAATAGTTCCATGAGGTATGATTGAGCTGCTATTATGATTCAGGAGAGGTTTTTCCTCTGCTTCCTGCACAACCAGAGCATAATCCTGCAAAAATTCTTTGTGCTAGACCCTGTCTTTTTCAGGCCTTTTTGCACCACTGATAGTCATGTTGTCTTCCTTCCAGCTATCTCTTTTGCCAGTTTTCATCAAACTATAGAGCTCTGTAGAGGAAAGTGGACACTTTCATGTCAGCATTAATAGTTGGAGTTGGAGTGGTCATGTGACTCATTAGATCTATTCCATGCCTTTGTGGTTTGATGGAATTGCTTGCAACCACCTTTTGAAATTTGACTAGGTCCATTGTCTTCCAGGAGTGGACCAGTATTTTTTCTGCTTCTGTCTTGGAGACGGGATGATTCTGATTTTGGGATTGTAGTTAGTTCAGCACAGGAGAGTGTTTGTGATCCCTAAATTCATGTCCAGTCTGAAGGTCTGGAAATTATTATTTCAGACAATAAGTGTGGAAAGCATGGAGAGGAAGCTTTGGATCATTGCATCAGATGTGTTATCAATATGGATGTCAACATCTTCTTCCAGGACAAAATGCCTTAGATTAATCAGCATCTCAGCTCCTTTAGGAAACCTTTACTTTGGGGAATACTATAGTTTAGTAGGATGCACATGCTGTGATTCTCTGAGGATTTACAGGGAAACTGGATGCCCTGGAGGATTTTGCCTCAGAGTGGTCTCTGTTGTTTGAAGCTGGACTGAAATAGGATGGCTGTTTCCTCTTTATCCTTGTCTTCTATCAGTCTAGGTGTGTGGTGAGATGTGGAGAACAAAATGTACTAGCATTGGGCCTGCTGATCATCCACCCAGGTTTTTAAGATACAGGCTAGACTAAGGACCTTTTTTGAGATGATGTCGATGATGATGTTTTCTGATCACTCACTTAAATTGATCAGTGGAAGCTTAAATTACTGGTATTTGTCTTCACCTGTTGTATGATTGTGGGAAGTCGCTGTTGTATGATTGCATTTGATTGGCCATAGTGAACAGCTTCCTGGACTACCATCATGGCTTACGTTTATTGTGGGTATTTCATCTAGGTAAATCTTAGATTAGGGAGAAGAAGTGTGTGAGAGTTGGGTGATGGTTGGGGGAGATCTGGGGATGCACCTGATGGTCAGGGCATGATAGCTAGGCTCAGCTCTGCACTATGCAAGTGCAAGGTACAAAACTGGTGAAGCACCACTCCGGCATGGTAGAAAGTTTGCTCGCATTTGAAAGACTGGGTCTGTTACAGTGCAACTGGGAAGCTCTGGAAAACATACTCTAAGGTAAAATCTTTTCTCATACTCTCTCGGGGGTGCTGTTGCTCTGCACCATCCTTTGTTATGGAAACCACAGTCTAGCCCTTTTGTTGCACAGGCTTATTCCGTTCACAATTAAAATTTCTTGTTTGTTGCAACTATCTGACTGAATTTCTTATGAATTAACTATTAAGTAATACAGTGTTTTATCACTATTAGTGTTCTTCTGAACTCCTATTCTTTCCATACTTTTAGCAACCAGTGTCAGAGATTGTAGCTCTTCCCTTCCTGCTATTAACTGATATAAGTTGGAGAGTTGATTAGATTTTTCTTGCTGTTACAGCACAGTCAAACTGCTGCTAGCTGCCAGCTGGCCCCATTGCTCATAGATTATAAAACATTAGAAACACCTGACTTGGAAGCCACTGGCTATTTAAGGGAAAAGGGAACCCATTTCTTCAATATATCATAAATGCTGTGGGTATGTTTCCCACAAGGCTTGCACTTATGTGATAGTGGTTCACTAAATGTTTGTATCTGACTTAGTAAATCGTTGGATAATAACAATCAGGAGTCCGACTGGTTGAATAATGAGTTTCTGATGACTACTAGCCTCCTGATAAGTGCTTCCAAGGCATTAAAAGCTGGAAGATTCACAACATGTTAAGAAAAAGCTTAAATGAAGAACCCCTTGGTGCTTAAAAATGGAAGTAATTGTGGTTTATAGCTATTCATACCATGAGGTGAGCCTTTGAGTCTGTCTTTTAGACTGTAAGCTCCTGAGAACAGGGATTGTGTTTTTATTTGTGTCCTTATTGCTGATGATTAACAAATAAATAATAATGACAGGAGTGGAGCCTAAGGCATAATGATGTTCTGTCCTGGCAAGACATTGCTACAGAGGAAAATACATTCAGCCTTAGTTATACAACCAGCCCAGATACCATTATTGGGACAGTCTCTTGCATATTGGTTGCTCCAAGATTTTACTGATGTCCTGCCAGCCCTCTGTAGCAAATAAATATTTTAATACAAATGTTTCCTTTTTGGCATGCGCTTATTAGTGTACCACACCATTCGTTTGATTAGAATAACATTTGAACTCTGTTTAAAAACCTTATTTTAAATTAGATTAACATTACATATCAACCCCTCAGCTTCAGTTCAGCCACTCTCCTTTCTTCGAACTGAATGAACCACTAATACATTATACAAATTGTACTCTTTATTTTATTCTTCAGACTACGATATCCATTCTGGTTTTATATCCCCAGTTTCAATAATTTGCCTTGTCACTAAACTTCCAGATTGTGATGAGGCTATTAAGAGCTAATTTCATGTGCAATAATCTTCTTGAAAGACAACAGCCTTTATATGAATTTTTTAATGCTTCTGTCTTCATTCATTTCTAAGCTGTACATCTTCATATTGCACATCTCATTTAAGCACCACACTGCACTGTGATTAAACAAACAGGAAATGGGAACTGAGACACAAACTAGACTAGAGGGATCACTGATGGGAAAAGCTAGTGTAATAATTGTGCTCAAACTTTAACCTTTGTCATTAAAGTGATTTCAGGCTTCCTAATTCAGTGGGAGGGAAAGCTTAATGCAGTCCGATTATGAACAGCTATTGTTTACAAGTAACTCTGTGTCAGCTGCTTTATGAACTCTGGAAGCCTTGCTGATGTGGCAGCAGTTGAGTTTAGTAGAGTTTAATTAACTTGAAAAAAATTACATTCTATTTTATGAGATTATTAAATTAATATAATTACTATTTAACTCACTTTAAATTCAAAAACTAAGAAAAATAAAAGCAAGCAGACTGATGTCTACTGCCTTATCCATTGAATTAATGATGTTATGTTAAGCACCTTGGTGAATATTGAATGAAGGGATATCAGCAATAGGAATTGTTGTTGCAAAAAAGGATCTATGGTATGACCTAATGAGCCATATCAATTTCTTTGTTCAATAGAGGCATTTTAAAATTTCAGAAATAAATTGTATAACTTCTGTTTGTAGGTACATATTTTTCAAGTTTGTTCGGTCATGTTGTTGCTGTTTAGAATCATGGAATATCATATGAACTATCAAATGAGCCTCCCCTCTCCATTCTGACTTCCCATCTCCATTTTCACAGTATTCTTATTTCAAAAAACACCACCACAATTTAGGTATAGGATTAATTTTTTAAAAGTGACTTAATCACAGAGACCAGATTTTTAAGGATATTCAGGCATTTCTGCACTCAGTGTTGCAATGCCTAACTGATTTAGGAGCCTACATCTCATTTCCAAAAGCGATTTAGGCACTTAGGCGCAAAAATGCATTGACAGTTGATGAGATTAAGGCTCCTACATAGCTAAATCCCTTTTGATAATGAGATTTAAGCTTTTAAGTCAGCTAAGTGTTGCAGCACTAAATACCACAATGGCTAAATACCTTTGAAAACACGGGATTTAAGTCTCATTGAAATCAACAGGACCTAGGCCTCTAAGTGCCAATGTCACATTTCAAAATGGGACCTAGACACTTGTATTTTCCTTTCCGTCTTCTGTGTTGAAAAGAGGGGAAGGGGATAACCGTTTAGTAATAATAAACAAACAGCTAAGATTCAAAGACCAAGGAGACAGGCTACTTTTTCAGGAGACATGGAATATGGGCTCTTGTTTGGTCAGAAAGGATGAAGCATTCTACAATAGTAACTCACAGCTAAATCTGAACATCTTTCTATTGTTTGTGAGTGTGAGCCAAGTCCTGGTCCAGGGCAAAGCCTGTTAAGCTGTTAACCTGGTACCTGCCTCTCTGCTGGATCTGAAATATAGGGGCCTACATCCTTTTCTTCAGTCACAGCAGGGCAAGTCTTCCCTTTATCATGTTAACAAAAGATGGATTTTGGCTATATGTTCATGAATGTACTGCAGATTCCTAAGGTACATGGAAACCTGAGTGTTTCTCCAGATGGGTTTCTAGCTGGCAGCTCTTCATATTAAGGACATAACTTTCAAAAAAGTATCAGCATTTGCTTAATTCTGCTCCTATTGAAGTCCAAGGATGTTTTATCATTGTCATAACTTGGAGCAGAGTTAGGCAAATGTGAGCACTTCTGAAAATCCCACCTTTAAAGTTTAAATGTACTAGTCAAATACACTGAAAATTAGTAGCTTCTCTCCCCTGCAACCTGCCCCTGCTCTGTTTGCTCAAGGTATTTTTTAAATACTTACTTTACAGGATTTCAATATTTTCGTTCATTAAACTATGCCTTAGTCATGGCATAATCTTTCATAATTGTTCTGATGCTACATCTGGAGTCCACCAGAAGCTTAATACACAGATCACAACTAATATTTTTTACTAATGTTGACTTGGTCTATCAGTCTATAATCTTCAGACTATATCATCTGCCTAGCACTGTAATTATGTTTCTACCCATTTTCCTGTGACTACTAATGCTAGACCTGCCAAAAGAGAACCCAGATATACAAAATTACTGCTATTGGAATCAAAGAATGTAAATTATAGATTTATAGAAAGATAAAACAGATAAAAGAAACTTAAGCAGGGAAAAAAATCAAGCAGAAAATAGAAAGACACAAGACAATAGCAAAGTGAAAATTATAGAGGAAAAAGATAAAACATAGCTACCATTTCAATTAAAGTTGTGAAAGGCAGCAAGATACATTTTTTTAATGTCACAGAAACTGGATATTTCCTCTTTTAAACTCAGATAGATGTTCATGCCGATCAAATTGGCACATTCATGAGAGGGAAGTTATTCAAAGGAAAGAGGAATAGAGAAAATGTTTTATAAACTGTGATACTGAGGTCACTTCACAGGTATTCATCCTGTCTGTCTCTCTCTCTCTCTGTATATTAATTTATATTTGTAGGACTGTAGAATCTCTTCAAGAGGGGCTATATATTAGAAAATGTAGTAACTCTAATCTTCGCTTTGTTTTTATGTATTGTCAGAGCTCACACTGACAATAGTTGCTGGAGAAGTTAGTTCATTTTGCGTTCACTAAACAATCATTCTTGAAGCTAAGTCATTTAATCACCTGTTTGCAACAGATTTGCAGTATGATTTACTCACTGCTTATTAGCAGGTGCTACAACCCATTGAACAAATATTATGCAGTTGCATTTGGTGTTTACAACTGGTTTGAGACATTCTGTAAAAATATGGTACTGCTGAAGCACCTGAAAGCTTTAAAATGCTTGATTGTTAAACTGCATAAGACGGAAGTAGTGGTAATTTGAGGTAGGAGAAGAAACAATATTATATTAACCTTCTTATTCAGCCAGCACAGGCGTCTCAACAGGAAGGTGGCACAATCAATAGGTTCACAAGGTTTGATAAGCACTGTGGCCCTGCATGTGTATGCATACAGAGCATAATAATTAAAGTGTGGATGGGATGCAGGGCCTACTTTAACCCCTATGTCACAATTACAAGGGGATCCCCTCATAATCCTTCTGCGTGCACCCCTCAGGTGACACGTAGAGCCCTGCGTGGTTACAAAATTTATATCCATGGATATAAAGCAGCTATCCATGGAACTGGAGGACTCTGCCGGGAACCTCAGCAGCGAAAGCTGCAGCATGTTGGGCTGCCACTCACAGGAGCCAGTGCCCCATGCGGGCAGCTCCTCTGGCATGGCTGTACCAACCCAAGCCCTGCCCAATAGGCTGGGCACCAGGCTTCCCGGCAGCTGTCCCTGGTTGCGCTAGTCTGTGCAAGCATCTTGCACGCTCCCAGACAGGGGTACCTTCCACGCAGCGGTTGTGTCTCCTGTCTACCAGTATTTCCTGTAGTAGGGGTAACAGAGATAGGAATAAACCAATGACAAAGCTGCTAAATGTGTCAGGCCAAGATCTATAAGTCTGGTCAAGTCTTATCTGAAAATCCCTAGTCTATAGATGCCTTCCAGGTCACGCCCCGTCTCACTCTGAAATAAACAGGATGAAATTCAATAAGGACAAATGCAAAGTACTACACTTAGGAAGGAACAATCAATTGCTCAAGTACAAAATGGGAACTGACTGCCTAGGAAGGAGTACTTCAGGAAAGGATCAGAGGGTTAAAGTGGATCACAAATGAAATATGAGTCAACAGTGTAATACTGTTGCAAAAAAAAAAGTGAAAATCATTCTGGGATGTATTGTCAGGAGTGTTGTAAGCAAGACATGAGAAGTACTTCTTCCACTCTACTCAGCACTGATAAGGCTTCAATTGGAGTAGTGTGTCAATTATTTAGTTCACCCAAGAATTGGAGCACATTAAATTTTGTGACTCCTAAAATGTCCTGAAATAATGGCTTTAGACAAAGGACTATATCATTCTAAATGGTGGATGGTATGACAGAGTGCTGGGAGCTAGCAGGTGACTCAGCACTCTGATCACATAGGCATCAATCAGATCCCCTGGAGAAGGCTGACTGGGGATGTGCAAGCTAATTGGCTGATCAGGCTGGGAGGATGGATGGACCAATTAGTTCTTCAGCTGAGGGGCATAAGAAAGACACAGGAAGGAAGTACTGGGGAGAGGGAGTAGGAGTAAGAGTAACCAGGGCTAGCTGAGCCTAGTACATGAAGAGATCACAAGGAAGGGGTCAGGGCCATCCCTAGCCATTTTGGTGCCCTAAGCAGCACCCCAGGCCTCCGAGGGGGGCAGGCCCCAGGCCTCTGCAGAAGGGGGGCTTAGGGGCAGGGGGGAAACCGCCCCCCAGCCCACTCAGCTCTCCTCCCCTGGCTCCCAGCCTTGGAGGGCAGGGGAGAACCACATCCCAGCACTCGCCAGCGGTGCAGCTGGGAGCCAGGGGAGCGGAGCAGGCTGGGGCCGGGTTGCTCCACTTACCAAGTGCTGACCCCTGCAGCAGTCCTCAGGGGAGTGGGGATGGAGCAGGGGTGGGAAGAGGTGGGGCGGGGCAGAGCAGGGGAGGGAAGAGGTGGGGCCGGGGAGGGGGCTTGGGAAGGGATGGAGTAGGGGCGGGGCTGGAGTGGGGGCGGGAAGAGGAGGGATGGGGGCAGGGGCCATGGGGAAGAGGCGGGGCAGGGTCTGGAGCAGCACGCAGGGCACCAGGAAATGTGGTGCCCCAAATTTCCTGGTTCCCTACGCAGCTGCGTACTTTGCATATGGGTAGGGACAGCCCTGGAAGGGGTACATCTGTTCCTCCTCAGCCCTATGGCAAAGGTAGAAAAGCACTATATATTATAGCGCCTCATGGGACTGTATTGGTGTTGATGATAGAAATGTAAATAAATCACATGAAATTACCACTCAACAGACAGAGTCTAAGGATGGGGATGGAGCATCTAAGGACTGGGATGGGGCATCTGCAGCATCTAAGGATGGAGATGGAGCATGCCCTGTTACAGATGGCAAGTTGAAATAGCAAAAGTTAATTGAATTTTATGAGTTAGTTTTGAGTGTGCTTCTAATAGAAAATGTGTTTTTGGGAATTAGTTATTTCTGAATGCTCTTGTTCTTGAAAATAAACAAATTCCACCACACAATCATCCACACAGTTACAAGCTTGCTAACTTTTAATCCTGTACTTTACTGCTGTAAACAGCCACCTCCACCCGCTGGCTGAGCACTAACAGCAGCAAAAACTTCATATACTCCCTACAACTCTGAGTGTCTTGTTTGCCTGACATATTATATGGTGAATAATATTTTTACTCCAGTCATATTAACAGTCACTCCCACTTTTGAATGAAAACATTTGCAAAGAGTAGGATCTTAATCAACTTGATCATCCTTAAGACCGTGTTTGATAGTTTTCACAGAGGAACCCGGTGGAATATTGCAGAAGCTGTGGGACGTCAGACAAGCTGATCAACATATTGAGGAGTTTATATAATGGAAGTAGATGCTCAGTAAAATTGGATACAGGTTTTGGTGAGTGGTTTGATATTGTGACTGGATTTAGATAACAACAAAACAACAAAAATTGGTGTGAGAGTAAATGCACAGAAAACCAAGATTATGAAGGTAGGAAACAGGAGAACCAATACAAAGATATATGTGGTTAGAAAAGAAATGGAATAGGAAGAAGAGTTCTCCTATCTGGGGAGCGTGATGGCATTTGAAGGAGGCGGCAATAAAAATATTCATACAAGATTAGGAAAAGCCAACACCACTATTGGAAGGATGTACAATGTCTGGTCAAACAGAGGTCTCTGCACCAAACAAAGCTCAGATTGTACCCTGTGACTGCACTGAGCATATTACTATGTGGAGCAGAGACTTGCCAATGACTGTGGTTAACAAAAAGAGATTGGAGCCTTTCTGTCACAGGTAGCTGAGGAAGATACTACAGATTTAATGGAAAAAAGGAAATAAGAGTAAGGGACCTGACAGATCAGAACATGTTAGAAATATCATAAAAAAAAAAAAAAGAGAGGTCAAGTGGTTAGGACTTACATGCTCTATGGAAGATGGGAGAGGAGCTAAGTATGCACTGAGTTGAGTACCCAACAGAAGAAAAAGAAAAGTAGGAAGGCCAAGGAAGAACTGGCAGAAGACAGTGATGGAGGATTATTAAATGCACTGGCATCAGGCGGGAAGTATCACAACTAGCGAGTGACCATAGTCAATAAAAGAAGTCGACTATCTGATTTGTCAGTGGCACAGGATGAACTACGATCTAGGGTAAGCAGCAGAAAGATATCAAGCCTTTGCAGTGGGGTTGGTCTGGAGGAGGGAGGGTGTGTCCTAAGCTATCAGATATCTTCTCATAGGGATATTTTTAAAAAAATGCATGCAGTTATCTGCATTCCAAAGGCATACTTGCTGCTCACTAGAAGACTTTTGAACACTGTCAGATCAGCTTAGTCATGCACAGAAAGAAGGGCGAACTCCGTCAGAAGCAGGGATATGCTCCCTCACATCCTCTTCTATGCTAATACTGGCCACTCTGTGAGCTCTTGACTGAATGTGTCTCCTTCACTGTGTTGCTTGGCCCAATCTCTGAAGGACACAGTTATCTCTGTATTTGAGAGTTCTGTTCTGCGCTCCTTTACTCAGGCTCAATTCCCATTAAGTTTAGCACAAGTACAAAGTAGCTCTAAATTCCCAGCTCTCTGACAAAGGCAATGGATGGCATGCTGTAGTGAGGAGCAGACATCCACAGGGTTGCTGGGCATATGTGAAACCCCACAGTACATCAGTAGCAAAAGCGGTCAAGGATGTGAATCACAAAAAAGACAAAAGTAACAGGAAACAAACCAAAAAAAGACCTTCCAAGACTCAATGATTTTTATCCTTGGCTAAACTGGAAATAAAAATAATCCTGGAAAGCGAGAGAACAGTTTCTGACAAATGCAGAGGTCAAACAGTTCCCTGGCAGAGGGTTCCTATTGAAAAAAGATGAGCTGGCAAAGTTTAGTAGGGTAATATTTTCAGCCTCTTCTTGGGGACTGTGTTATCAACCCTGTTTCAAATAGTGTGAGCTGGCAAATGGTCTAAGATATATATTTTGTGGAAGTTAGTTATTGCAGAATGAATATTGTGCCATAAACATAGGTAACAAAACAGCACTTTGGGTACACTAAAAGGGCAGCGGCATTCTATACAAATAAAATAACAAAGAACCACTTTACTACCCCTATGATCATTTAGATAGCCAACCATCCAACCCACTTTATAAATTCAAATTATACACCTGCTTCAATTAGATATAGTAAAACACTGCATTCTGGCTGTGATCATGGCGCTTGCCTGTGTTCACCCAGCAAGTGCCACTGGTTAGAGAACCTTAAAGACTAACAGATTTATCTGGGCGTAAGCTTTCGTGGGTAAAAAAACCCACTTCTTCAGATGCATGGGGTGAAAAAGTGGAGTTTTTTACCCACGAAAGTTTATGCCCAAATAAATCTGTTTAAGGTACCAAACTCCTCGTTGTTGTTTTTGTGGATACAGACTGACATGGCTACCCCTCTGATACTGGTTAGAGAAGATAAAACATATACACAGAAATCTAAGGCTGAGATTTTCCAAGGAGATTAAGGGAGTTAGATGGCACGCTGCCAAGGAATGAGAAGTTAGTGTCCAAATCCCTTAATCCCAGTCTAAATCATTTTGTGGAAGCTGTTAAATGTCTTTGGCTCTTTTCAGATTATGCCTATGATATGTTGTTCAGCATGGGTATCTCAGCACTAAAAGCTGGAGTTGCTTAATGTTAGGCTTGAACCTGCAAGATGCTGAGCACCTGTTGCAATGTGCAGGTGACTCTAAACTCCCATTGATTTAAATGAAGATTCAAGGAAGCTGAGCGCTTGCACGGAGTGCTGGGCTCCAAGCAGCAGCATTGGCTAAGTAAGACATACTGGCTGAGATTTTGTGCTCCAGGAGGTGCAGCTCAAGAGCAGGAAGGAAGCAACGGTTCTTGAAAATACTGTTTTTGAGAAAAATATTTTATCTTCTCACCCAAAGAATTCTGGGGTTCTTGAGGAGCTGCATCACGCCCCCTCCCCGTCCGGCATAAATAAGAGCAGCCTCAGGAGAACTCTAGTTTATGGTAGCCTCCCAAAGCCTATATATGGGCTGCTCTGCAGTTCAGTGCAGGCCAGAATCTCCATAGCAGCATGTCCTGTAGAGACTTCCCTGCATCCCCCTATGAAAGGGGTTACATTGAGTCACTTGGGGTGGCCTTATGCAGGGGAAGTTCTCACCTGATCCGTTGAGGCACAGCTCCAGCTCCATATGACAGCAGAATGGCACGTGGGATCAGAATATAAAACAGAATGTATCCCACTCTATTCATGAATTCTGGATTACACGTTTACAAAACGATGCCTGAATCTGCGACCTGGTGACATTTCCAAGGGGGGCAAGGGCAGATAATCACTGTTTTTCATTGTCCTCTCCATTAGTTTATTTGTAGTATAACACCTGAATTCCAAATCAGGGAGGAATTAGATTCCAAAATCTGAGCTGAGCAAATTGCTTTAAGTTCAAACCACCTTCCATCAGAAGAGGCACCACCTAAAAGCAGATTGCTTTATTGCCTTTGGTCTCCTCCCTACTCTGCCCTTCCCCCAGCAAACAATAAAGAAGTGTTTGTCACTGGCAGCTTTATTGCAAAGTATTATTGGACCAAATGAACCAAGCAGAGCATTTATGTTAATTAAATTGACCGTAAATTAGGGGCTTCTCTAATGTTTCATTTCACCTTTCCTCTGGGGCTGACTAATATTAAGTATTTTGGCATTGAAACATACTTAAGCTGAAATGAGTAGGTACCACAGAAAATTAATGTTTGTTGTTGAAAAAAACATTTAGAACTCTATTAATTAGAGGACATTAAGGTAAAACTACATATGGGAAAATGTTTGCTCTTATTTGCATTTCAGAGGAGATGAAGTGGGAAGTATAAATGGTTGAAAAGCTTTTGGTTGTAGCATCCACTTTTTCTGTGTCTTTTGATGCACGGGCCTTTGGGTCCATGTTCTGTCATTGCTTTTAACAGAAAAGACATTCCAATGTCTTGCACTTCTCATATTCAGAAGGATGTAATAGATGCCAATCATGCTCCTGTTAGTGTCAGTAGGAGGAAAATCAAGCCCCATAGTGCGGTCACTTTTATTCAAGACTGAGATGAGAAGAGGTGGGGGAGATTAATAGTGCTCTTGGTTCACAACAACAGTGTTGTTGCTTCAACATGATAGCCTTGTCCTTCCTCTTCCAGTTAATGGTATCCACTGTCAATCAGAAACTTGATGGTTTAAATGAAGAATGAAGACACTGGAAACAATTCTGGACTCTTCTTCATCCTGTTAACAGTCGCTCAGCTGCCATACAGGTGCCACAAAACTGGTTCAGCTGGCCTTTGGAGAATACCTCGCAAACAGGAATTCCATAAATCCAATGTAGGCAGCCATGCACTTTCCCTCTTTTCCCTCAGTAGCCCACATTACTGTAGGTGCATAGTGGGGAGCATTGAATGTGTGAGGGAGAATGGCCAGAATGCTCTGCACTCCAGAACAGCCCATTGTCAGCTGTAGGTTGCCTCTGCATGGTAGAGCAGCCCTGTTTCTTTTCTAACTTTGGAGACTGCCTTTTCCCCAAACCAGAACTGCCTTCTCCCCAGTTATGTCACCTTTGTACCCCATCCAGGCCTGCTCTTTCTACAAGGTGCAGCACAGAAGCAGGCCCACTATATTATGGAAGCAATTCTAGCAATGAATGGGGAGAGTGGTCCATGCATTCAAGGGTGCTGAAACAATTTTTATAGTGGGAGTGCTGAGAGCCGTTGAACCCAACTGTAAACCCTATATGTAATAGAAACCACTTCAAGCCAGGGGGTGCAGTAGCACCCCTAGTTCTATCACCTATGTCTGCCTTTCAGTGTTGGTTGTTTTTGTTTTTTGGTTGGCTGTTTTTTAAATAAAAAAAAATAGATTTAAAAACATGAGTAGGTCAATGTCTTCCCTGCATGAGAAGGAAGGGTGACAGGTAATATGCTAAATAGAAATCAAATGAAAGGGTAAAATAGAGCTACAGAGGAATTCGAAGGATTTCTCATTAATTTAATGTATGTGTCCGTTTTTTAAAAATAATCCCCATAGTTTGCTTATTCAGATTAGTAAGAAATGGCAACTATTGTGGCAGAATTTTTAAGTTATAAAGAAATTTTAATTTAAAAAGTCTTGCTTGTTTTGTGAGTCACTTTCCCTCCAGTTTCCTAAAGCTGTTATTAAAGTGCATGAAGAACTGCGTCTGAAATTTTGAATTGCTTTAAAGATAAACGTGTCATCGCTTTGCACTTTCTGCAACCTTCTCTACATCTTGGAAACCCTAGTTTACAGTGGAACACACTTTAAGGAGAAGAGTTGGTGTGTTGGAGTTAAATGCTTTTATGTCTAATCTGAGGAGGAGGGAGAACAGTTTAAAATGGTCTTACATTTTCTTTTTAATTTAATTTGCAGCAGATTTAGCATTTTGGTTTGAGCAACTACAAAAGTATAGGTTTCAGAGGAACAGCCGTGTTAGTCTGTATTCGCAAAAAGAAAAGGAGTACTTGTGGCACCTTAGAGACTAAGGTTAGTCTCTAAGGTGCCACAAGTACTCCTTTTCTTTTTACAAAAGTATAGATTCAGTTATGTATGGCGCTAAGTGACTAAACTTTGCACATGGGCATTTTAAGCAGAAATCAGTTACTGAGGCTGTAATATTTGACTTTGACTATGTAGGAACACTCCCTTTGTGTTTGTACAGGGCCCCAATCCTGACTGGGACTTCTGAGTGCTCCTGTAATACAAATAATAATAATAGCAGTGAAATAATCATCTTGCAATAGATCAAAAGATTCTCTAGAACTTGTCATCATGGTAACACCATTGAATATAGTGGGGCATCTGTGTATGCTGTCCCTTTATGCTGAAATGATTTATTTTGAAAGAACTCTGAAGTTTAATTCACAATATCATTTGAATATTGTATCGTGTATATTCTCCATTCATGGGATGCCACCCTCAAAAGTTATAGTGGTGGCATATTACCCTCTTATAACTGTAATTAAAGACGGGTGAATAGTTGTAGGTAAAAAAGAAACCTCACCAACCCTTGCCCAAAACTCAACCAAAATCCAGACTGAATATATTTGTGTCTGAAGGTCTGGCGCATAATTCTCCCTCCTGCCCCACAGGTTTCCTTTGTGCACACCTGGTACTGCTGGGTTCTGGCCAAAACCAGCATTAGAAGCTCCCAAAACCCAGGGAGGAGGCTGCTTTTCCAGTATTTTCTGCCCAGTTTTGCGGACTGAAGAGGTATAGAAAGACATCTAGATTTTTGGAGTGTTTATCCCAAAGTAACTGAACTGCTGTGTTCAAACTTAATTGAACTGATAAAACTTTTGAGGTTTTCCAATTGCTAACTAATAAATACATTCTAAAAATTACCACTTACTGTATTCCACACTATTGTTTGAAGTCCTTTATGACTTAGTTTATATGACTGCATCTGGTGCTTACTCAGTAGACGTCTCAATATTGCACTTTGATAATGGTGATCTTTGAAATATTGGGAGACTATCAATGACAATGATTGGGAGACTATCAATTATGCAGCTTTCCTTTCCTTCAAAACATTAGCTTCAGACTAGTTTATACTGGAATGATTTATTTAATTTTATTTGTTTATTTATTTTTGCTGAACTATGTAAGCAGTATTTATAAACTGGGGTTTGTGGAAAGTAAGTAGAAAACTTCTGAGGAGAGTATATATTATGTCTACAGAATCCAAGGACAACAATCTTTGCTGATGTAAATTGGCATAATCTAGTAGTAAAATATAATTTTCCTTAGATTAAATGTTTAGCCTTTATATTTGAGCAGATAATCTCCAAATTGTGAACTATCTTGAGCCTGCAGAGAGTCAGCCCCCCGGCATCTCTTGCTGCTCATAGCCTTGCCAAGGTGCAGTAAAGTTAAAAAATCATTGTAGTTTTGTCAGTTTTAATTGCTGCTCTTCAGAAGCTTGTGGACAGAAGTTAACCTGACAAGAATTAGGTTAGTTTTACTCTGCTATTGCTTGGAAAATCCATGAGCAGCAGCAGTGCCAAACATTAGTGCTATTTACTGAGGAGAAGGACACAAATATTGATCCTGAAGGGACAGTAATGGAGACTCCCCTCATAGCAGCCAGGAGGTTCTGGGGGTGGACAGAGAGAGAAAATATTTTTGGTCCCTTCCAGCAACAAAAGGGAACTGAGCTTCAGATTTATCAGGCACCTCCAGTACTACGCAGTCACTAGTATGAATGCTGGAGCTCTCAAGCAGGGACTGGAACAAGCCCCCTGAGAAAATATCCATGTATGGGGTTGGTGGAGAGGCTACCTTCTCAAGTAGCTGTTACCCTGGAGTGGGAGAGCCACATTCATATTTGGCTAGTGGTTAAGTCATTTGAATATGTATCTGGTAAAATTTCCAAGCCCTGTTTGTGGGTGGACGCATTTGAGAGGCACCTCTCTCCTAGTGCCCTATCTGTGGGTGGTGCATTTGGGTGAGCGAGAGAGATGAAAGAGATAAGTTAGAAGAGAAAGAGAAATGTTCAGAAGTAGGACAAAATGGGAGAAAATATAGAGGAAGAGCACAATGTAGTGAAAGAGACAGCTAGACTGCATAAGTGTGTGGGCAAGAGTGAAAAAGGAGATGAAATGAACATTGAAGACAATACAATAAAATATGCACCATACTCTATGAGTATAGGGCAAAGAACAGAGAAGGTGGTGTGAAGCCAGGCAGATAGAATAAAATGAAAAGAGGGTGGAATAAAAGCAAGAGAGATGTAGAGTATTACAGAGTTTATAAAAAGCTTCTCAAACAACTTTCTGTTGAATAATATGTAACCCTTCAGTGAGGTGGAGCTAGCAGCAACAAGGGCTGGATTCAATATCTAGGGGTTCCTCTTAATAGTACAATCAAACTGGCTCAAGCCCCTACCCAATAAAGTGGGAGAATGTAATGCCACCACTGGGTGCCTCTAAGAGACCGTACTTCCCCAGTCACAAGCACTGAGTCTGTGCATAATAAAAGAGAACTTTTAATAAAAGGGAAAGGGAACCAAGCATTAATTTGGGAAAACCCCACAACCACATCCAAAAGCACATGACCATAAACAAACCTGACCCCACAGTGCATCGAGCAGTGTCCTTTGCCTCAGTTTCCCACCATGTGGTGGGAAAGTGTGACAAACAAATGTCTCTTTTCAGAGTAACAGCCGTGTTAGTCTGTATTCGCAAAAAGAAAAGGAATACTTGTGGCACCTTAGAGACTAACCAATTTATTTGAGCATCAGCTTTCGTGAGCTACAGCATCCGATGAAGTGAGCTGTAGCTTACGAAAGCTGATGCTCAAATAAATTGGTTAGTCTCTAAGGTGCCACAAATGTCTCTTTAACACATCACTCCCCTCTCCCTCCGTTGCACCCTGCTCAGAGTTGGCTGGTCTTGGTTAGTGAAGACCCAGAGTTCAGAGGTATTTTCATAGGAGTTCACCTCCCACCTGGCTCTGCAACCGGCTCACAGCTGCTGCTGCTTCTCTGCTACTCCCAGCAGCTGCTCTCTGGTGCTGCTATTTCTCTGCTGCCACAAGCCACCACTGCTTTTTGCTCCTGTGACAGCACGTTCTGAGATTCCACCACTTAACCCAGCTCTTAGTGAGTTCAGCAGGTTGTGAGGAACCTCACAGCCAGTGCAGTTTCTGTGTTGCCTTTCACTGTCCCCCCCCCCCCCCCGCACGGCTTTGCCCCAGACCTGCTCAGCAGTAATGTGATCGCTGGGAAGTACCAACCACAAACAAGGATTATAAATTGAATCTAATCAGTTCTGTCATTAAACACTGGAAAGGAATAGATTAAATAGGGTCCAGCACTCTTTGGGCAAAGTCCACACCACCAGGTAGGAACATCTGTCTCTACCCACTCTTATCTTCATTGGGATTTGGTAACCCCATCCCCTGCTTAGCAAGTGAGATTCAGTTTATGGTGACCTCCCCCCACCCCCAATCAGAGCATACTAAGCAAAATCCTGGTGCCCTTTACTTGTACATAAAGGTGACCTTTCATTAACCCTGCATTCAAATACTAGAGTGATCTGTAACCCAAAACCAGCCAAAATTGATAATTTTGGTAAAGCAGTTTCACCTGCTAGGCATGTAGGCAAAGTAGGCGTATCTATGAAAACATGGTTTTCTCCTGAAATCTTTTCCCCCAGGTCATCACTAAATGTCAGGGGTGAGCTCATTCAGAGCCTGATTACAAATATAATCATAGCATATAATAAACCTCAATCATTGTTTTATCCCCTTAAATTGCAAGGGGATGGGCAGTGCACATACTTCTCACTTAGACTTCTTGTTGTTGGGTAAATTTTCCAAACCCCGCTACAAGTATACGAAGGGTTACCCTGAAACTTGTTTAACTCCAGATCACCTTGACGAACAGGAAGGTTAAGACCAAAGAGAGCATTCTTTTTAGTTCTTTTGTAATTAATAGGATTTTACAAAGTCCTAATGGAATATATAATTGAATTACATTGATGATTCATTTTAATTTAATTTTGTTTGCAACACATTGGTTTTTTAATAATACACTTCTCTACTTTATTAAGTGGAATGGCAATAGCAGCAGACAATGTAAGAAATATTATTTATCTAGAGGGGCTTCATCCATTGATATTGATTTTAATGACTTATTATTCACCTTGCAGACACTGAGTAAATAATGGGAGTTAAAATTAAGGCACTTCTACAGTACATTAGGAAATGCTTCATTAAATGGAAAATAAATATACGTGGACAAGTTATAATTCTTAGTCAGATATCTTTAGCTTATTTCCCAAAGAATGATTAATCTGCATTTTCAAACAGGCAACCCATACTTAATTGTCCAGTTCTGAGCACCAGTAAAGTAGAAATTATATATCATAATATGTAACAAAAAAATCTTGCAATTCAGTAGTTTGCCAATTGTATATTTAAATTCAGTTCAAAAAGCAGATTCTTAACAGTCAAAACAGGCCTTCCTGAAGGCTCTGTATGTTGCTACGGCCAAATTATTATTCAAGCCTTATTGATCTGAATTGAGTTATAAAAAACATATTGTATATACTCCTGGAGGTATTGTACAGAATTACTAGTGTAATTCACAGTACAGTTACCCAGTGCTTTAAAATTAGGGGGGAAATCATTTACAAACTGTTGTAGGAACAATTTGCATTTATAGAATTACCACCATACACTGGAATGCGTTACCTAGGGAGCTGGTAGAATCTCCTTCCTTAGACGTTTTTAAGGTCAGGCTTCACAAAGCCCTGACTGGGATGATTTAATTGGGGATTGGTCCTGCTTTGAGCAGGGGGTTGGACTAGATGACCTCCTGAGGTCCCTTCCAACCCTGATATTCTATGATTCTATGATAATTATTAATGACAGTATCACATTATAATGATGAGTTTTCATGCAGATTGGCTGCTTTCTGGCGTAACTGAAAAGACACACTCATCCAAAACCAGGTCCAAAGCTCACTGATCTCAATGGAAGGACAATAGAAAGGGAAGACCTGGGAACTAGACATTTCCTGCCCTGGGCCATTCTTCAGATGTCTCAAATATGAGTTTGGCAAAACAGTGATTGCGTGTTAACTGATGCTGGAGGGTCATAATTCTAGTCCCTAAGCACAGCTTTACAGGGAAAACTGTGCAGATATTGGGGATATAATCAACCCCCCAACTTGCAAGTAGTACATGGACCATCTGTGTAGCTTGCATATTGCTGATTCTGTGGGCCACATAACGTAGGACTGGCCGTGTCCAGCTGGTTACTTTAAGCTGTGGTCAGCTGGAGCTACATCATTTATGTAATATCCCTACTACTCCAACAGTAAATCCACAGCCTTCCCTTCTCTCTCACATGCACTCTTTACTTTTGCAAAGTGAGTCTCTGTCAGCTCTGTTATCTAGTGTGTAAAGGTCTGTGGAGGCCTGTCAAGGATCCTTCCCCACTCTGAACTCTAGGGTACAGATGCGGGGACCTGCATGAAAGACCCCCTAAGCTTATTCTTACCAGCTTAGGTTAAAAACTTCCTCAAGGTACAAACTTTGCCTTGTCCTTGAACCCTATGCTGCCACCACCAAGCGTGTTAAACAAAGAACAGGGAAAGAGCCCACTTGGAGACATTCCCCCTCCCCCAAATATCCCCCCAAGTCCTACACCCCCTTTCCTGGGGAAAGCCTGATAAAAATCCTCACCAATTTGCATAGGTGAACACAGACCCAAACCCTTGGATCTTAAGAACAATGAAAGAAACCAATCAGGTTCTTAAAAGGAGAATTTTAATTAAAGAAAAAGTAAAAGAATCACCTCTGTAAAATCAGGATGGTAAATACCTTACAGGGTAATCAGATTCAAAACATAGAGAATCCCTCTAGGCAAAACCTTAAGTTACAAAAAGACACAAAAACAGGAATATACATTCCATTCAGCACCACTATTTTACCAGCCATTTAAACAAAACAGAAATCTAATGCATTTCTAGCTAGATTACTTACTAAGTTCTAAGACTCCCTTTTCTGTTCCCAGCAAAAGCATCACACAGACAGACAGACTCTTTGTTCCCCCACGCCACCCCAGCTTTGAAAGTACTTGTCTCTTCATTGGTCATTTTGGTCAGGTGCCAGCGAGGTTATCCTAGTTTCTTAACCCTTTACAGGTGAAAGGGTTTTGCCTCTGGCCAGGCGGGATTTTATAGTTCTGTATACAGAAAGGTGGTTACCCTTCTCTTTATATTTATGACAAGGCCCCCTGGACTCTATGCTTTCTAGACCTCTTGCACATGACAAAAGTTATGTTTCCACTACACTTTGGCCTTTCATAGTCATGCAGAGAACCACAATACTTGTACCTCAGATGTTATCAAAAACAATTATTTCTTTTTGATACAAACGTAGCAGACATAAATTCTAAAACATTGCACAAATGTCAGTCTTGGCTTTTAATTCTTCTAAAGCAGTGGTTCTCAAAGCCGGTCCGCCGCTTGTTCAGGGAAAGCCCCTGGCCCACTGGACCAGTTTGTTTACCTGCCGTGTCCGCTGGTTCGGCCGATCGCGGCTCCCACTGGCCACAGTTCATCGCTCCAAGCCAATGCGGGCTGCGGGAAGTGGCGCGGGCCAAGGGACGTGCTGGCCGCCCTTCCCACAGCCCGCATTGGCTTGGAGCGGTGAACTGCGGCCAGTGGGAGCCGCAATCGGCCAAACCAGCGGACACGGCAGGTAAACAAATGGTCCAGTGCGCCAGGGGCTTTCCCTGAACAAGCGGCGGACTGGCTTTCAGAACCGCTCTTCTAAGGGGGGGGGAAGGATAGCTCAGTGGTTTGAGCATTGGCCTGCTAAACCCAGTGTTGTGAGTTCAATCCTTGAGGGGGCCATTTAGGGATCTGGGGAAAAAATTGGGGATTAGTCCTGGTTTCAGCAGGGGGTTGGACTAGATGACCTCCTGAGGTCCCTTCCAACCCTGATATTCTATGAAAGCATGCACTTTGGATGTGAAGGAGCAGGGTTCTGTCCCCGATTACGATAAGTAGTGGCCCGTACAGGAATCCGAATGCCTGCATACCTAAAACTCTTGAGATGACAATGGGAATGTGTATCATAGTAGCTGAGTGTTTTGTGCCCTCCCACAAGGGACTAGTCCGTTAAGGGTACGTCTACATTGCAGTCATACCTCCTGAATGAAGTAACATGATTCCAGTCCCGCAGCTGCATAGCTTTGATGAAACTAACTCACTAAAATAGCAAAAAGAAAAGGAGTACTTGTGGCACCTTAGACACTAACGTATTTATTTGAGCTATAGCTCACTTCATCGGATGCATGCAGTGGAAAATACAGTGGGGAGATTTCATATACACAGAGAACATGAAACAATGGGTGTTACCATACACACTGTAATGAGAGTGATCAGGTAGGGTGAGCTATTACCAGCAGGAGAGAGAAAAAACTTTTGTAGTGATAATCAAGGTGGGCCATTTCCAGCAGTTGACAAGTATGTGTGAGGAACAGTGTGTGTGTGGGGGGGAATAGTTTTACTTTGTGTAACGACACATCCACTCCCAGTCTTTATTCAAGCCTAATGTAATGATGTCCAGTTTGCAAATTAATTCCAATTCAGCAGTCTCTCGTTGGAGTCTGTTTTTGAAGTTTTTTTTGTTGAAGAATTGTGACTTTTAGGTCTGTAATCGAGTGACCAGAGAGATTGAAGTGTTCTCCGACTGGTTTTTGAATGTTATAATTCTTGACGTCTGATTTGTGTCCATTTTTTCTTTTACGTAGAGACTGTCTGGTTTGGCCAATGTACATGGCAGAGGGGCATTGCTGGCACATGACGGCATATATCACATTGGTAGATGTGCAGGTGAACGAGCCGCTGATAGTGTGGCTGATGTGATTAGGCCCTATGATGGTGTCCCCTGAATAGATATGTGGACACAGTTGGCAACGGGCTTTGTTGCAAGGATAGGTTCCTGGATTCGTGGTTTTGTTGTGTGGTGTGTGGTTGCTGGTGAGTATTTGCTTCAGGTTGGGGGGGGGGGCTGTCTGTAAGTAAGGACTGGCTTGTCACCCAAGATCTGTGAGAATGATAGGTCGTCCTTCAGGATAGGTTGTAGATCCTTGATGATGCGCTGGAGAGGTTTTAGTTGGGGGCTGACGGTGATGGCTAGTGGCGTTCTGTTATTTTCTTTGTTGGGCCTGTCCTGTAGTAGGTAACTTCTGGGTACTTTTCTGGCTCTGTCAATCTGTTTCTTCACTTCAGCAGGTGGGTACTGTAGTTGTAAGAACGCTTGATAGAGATCTTGTAGGTGTTTGTCATTGTCTGAGGGGTTGGAGCAAATGCGGTTGTATCGTAGAGCTTGGCTGTAGACAATGGATCATGTGGTGTGGTCTGGATGAAAGCTGGAGGCATGTAGGTAAGTATAGTGGTCAGCAGGTTTCCGGTATAGGGTGGTGTTTATGTGACCATTGCTTATAGCAGTGAACCTTCAGAGGCAGCGTGGGCTAGCTGTGTAATTATAGGACTGCCATGGACCCTCGAAAAGTCCCCAAGTGGCTAGCCCATGTCATCGCCTGTGCTGCCATGGCTACGCTGCTATTTTTAGCAAGCTAGGTTGATCAATGCTCACTTGGGTATGCCTACATGTGCTGCAGTCACACCTCCCAATTGCAATTTAGGTATATTCATAGAGGATAAGAACCTACTGTTGAGGCCGTAGAATATTAGTCTGAGAGAAGGCAATTATGAAAAAGATTGTATGAATTGCATCAAAATATAGAAAGAAAAGCGAAGTATAGCAAGAGAAGGGAAAGAATGAAGCAAAAATCTGCCTTGTTATGTAATAGAAAGTTTGCTTTAAAGAAGTATTCTGAATCCACAATTTAATAATTGTTGGGTGGTTTTTTATAAGAAATAAAACTAAAAATTGTCTGTGCTCCACAACCAGGGCCAAATTCTATTCTCTGAGTGTTAAATCTGTAGCAACTCCATTTTCTTCAGCAAAGCTACATTTACACTTGCATAACTGAGAGCAGAATTTGATCCCTGTTTTCTCTGGATTTTATTTATCCCTCCTATTTTCTTTCTGAAAAGCCAACAGGTATGGAAAAGCAAATCTATTTCTTGAAGTGAGAGTTTGGTGCATGATTTCTTTAGTTTCTCTATTACAGTAACAGAGCAACTGAAATACTGAAATCAGCATTCTCAGCCAGTTAAAGACAATATGACCTTGATATGTTACTTTTTTAGTCATTTTTTTCTTTTTGTTCCACTGATTATGAAAGGAGCATGTGTATGCTTATTCAGCACTCCTCACCTGAGGTAACTTGAGTATAACTGTATCCAAGCATTGTAACAATGGCACTATTATTGTTAACCACTAGATATAGGCCAGCCTATTGTATGCTTTCAGAGGTGAATGAAGTTTTCTGCTGGATACATCTCAGTCTTAGAACTGACAATGCTGGAGAAATAAAGCCTCCTTTATATATCGGTTTAGACTGACAAACATATGAAGTAATCTTTCACATAAATGCAAAATGGTGTCTCATTTACATATTTATAAATATACAATAAATATATATATATTATAAATATATAATAATAAGATCAATATATAATATTTATAAAATATATAATAATAATTAATAATATTATAATATATAGGTCTAGACTGAGAAACATATGAAGTAATCTTTCACATGAATGCAAAATGGTGTCTCATTTTGAAGAATACAGGTGCAGGCCCAAATTCTGGTTAGTTTGCCTAACCCATTTCCCTCTAGCATTTCAAATATTAACTGTTGTGCTGTGTGTCTATGTTCTGTTAAATAGCTGCCACTTTCCACTCCTGAGGTGACTGCATTTCAGTGGCAAAATGATCCCCATTTAGTCCTTAACTGTGTCTTAGAAATATTGTGAGACTTAATCACTTGTTTAAGGCTCTTTGAGAGTCTATTGTTAAAGATACTCTGAAAGTGCAAAGTATTGTTATTGTTTACTGCTATTGCCCATATCTATCTTGTACATACAATTTTAAATTCTAAATTTTGAGGGTCATAATTAAACCTAAAAAATGCAATAACTCAGTATAGTATTGTTCAGTTGTAAAATATCTATATCTATATATAAGAGGGGTTATAAATCTTACATGTTTGTGTTCCTTCTATAAGTATTGTAGTGCACTCCTTGAATGTGCATTATTAATGTACATATTTTACACTATGGAGCCATAATGCTTTAAATTGCTTTGTGTAATATATTTAATTCATAGTATAATTATGTTGGAATAGCTAATAAGATGTACTCTAAGAATAAGTTTGAGTAGGATAAAGCAGGTTTATAAATGGTACGCTTTTGTTCTCATTCTTAAGGGTGCACAGGCACCTCCAAGCATAAGAGTGTAATTTATACCAGCAAGGTTTTTATGACTTTGCTTTATAGTACCACCTGTAGAACTTGCTGCATAATCTTACTTGACTGCCAAGTGCTAGTATGCTATGCTGAGTTGAACATTAGCTCTGTAAAGTGTTGCAGTCTATACGTAAAACTTAATATAATGATCAGAAAAAAATCAGTAGTATATGACTGCAAGCATTGTAAAACTTTCCACACCGCTCTAGCTAATACCCTTACTCTTATGAAAAGTGACCTGGGGTCTTTATTGACTGCAAGGGATTGGTCCATCCCAGTGGAAAGATGTTATCCCCAGCAGTAGCACAGTGATCCCTAGCAATGTGCTAGAGAAAAGTTCCATATATTCACTTTCCAAACCTCGTTCCTGTAGAAATGTGTAGTTCCTTTCACAAAATGGAATACATACATTTCAAATCTGAAGACATATGTGTAGGACTTGACCTTGCACCACTGAAGTTAATGGGGATTTTGACATTGACTAGAATAGCAGCAGGATCAGGCTCTTAGCATGTATCTTCCAGTGTGACTCTGGAGTTTTCATTTTTTGTTTTTGTTTTTAACTGATAATAAAAATGAATTCCAGGCTGAGAGTAAAATTTTATGATCACATTTTAACTTCAGTTTTGTATGAAACTGCTGTGAATACTAATTCAACCTTAATTTTAGCAGTACGAGTGGGGACATAGTTATAGTACACAGCACTTTAATGCTGTGATTTTGCCCAAAACCAAAGTTTAAACAGTAAATGAGGAGTATCAATCAAAGCATGAACAGATGGGAGAATGTCACCCATTGCAAGTATTCAATATGTCAGTCCTGGAAAGGTGAGGTGTGTGTATGTAATAATAACGATGATGATGATTATAGATTCATAGAAATGAGAGATGGAGAATGCTTCTGGCATCCATCCTATCCTCTCACTCCTTGACGTTTATACCCTTCATCTATTTGTAAACAGTTATATCATCTCCTGGCTCTGACCAACACGATGCATATTTACCATTTTTACTATATTGACCCTAATGATTTTATTTATATATATATTATAGTGTCATGGGAGTGTAACTCTCACACCTTGTGAGTGTGGTGTTCTGTCCCATCTAGTGGCACCGAGACCACTTAGAGAAAGATAAAATGAGTCTGCTCTACAGCTTTAGCTAACAGCCAGTTGGCTTTTAGCTAATGCGGTAGCGATCTCATGCACTGAGGTCCCAGGTTCGATCCTGCCCACTGACGACCGGGATCTGTCTGCATTACAGAAGCCACCACTATAATTAAGATTGCATTATGACCTGTGTTTAAATATTGACCTTGCTAAGTCCTTTAAAATTGACATGCTTAGTCAGATTACTTTTAAATTTGGTGTGCCTCAGGAGGCTCAGTCAGTGGCCCAAATTTGGAGTCATTTGAGCATGAAGTTCTGTAGATATAAGTCCCTCAAAAAGTGTCATTAAAAAAATTGAGGTCTTCACCACCACCATCTTGCCCTGTCTGAGCTGGAGATCAAACTATTGATGTGATGCGATGTGATGCAGGTCAAATGATCTCAAATCTATGAAGTTTTATCCTAGGTAGTGTATGGTACTCAGTAAATCTTTAGGGTACTCACAGAAAGAAAATTTTAAGAAAATGTAAATTTTTTTCACTGTACATGTACCAATGCAGTAAAATGGCCATTTCCTGGTTTTCAGAAGGTTGTTTTTTTTTTTTCTCAACTCAGCATTCTTCAAAGGGATGACATACCACCAAGCAACTTTAACTCTGCATTAATGTAGTGTTTTGCCACTGGGAGAGGGGGAATCTCCCAAAGCTATACATCTATATCGTGGATATCCCTATATGGTCCTCAACTCCTTAGTATCTGACAGATGTGTAATTAATTCTTAATTATGTGTTTGTAATTGTCATTTGGTATTAAGCCCCAAAACACAGACCTGACACACTTTCTTTTATAGACAGAATAATGAACATGGAAAAGAAGCTAAAATATAGCATCATTTTAATAAGCCTTCTTTGTGACCAGACAGCTATCCCCCAGATGAGTGTGATGGAGACTTAATGATCATGACTGATTCCTGCTGTGCGGGATCAGAGCAAGGACTGCTTAAACAGAACTGTGAACTCCGTGAGGGAGAAGACCAGGAGCGAGAGGACCAAGGGGAGTTCCCTCTCTAGGAAGGACCTAAAGAAGTCAGGCTGGAAGAGACCTACTAAGAACAGGTTAGGCTCCTGTGGGGGATGGGCTGCTGAGATAGAACCTGTAAGGAGCAGGAAGCTCTCTGAGGCAAGTTGCTAGAATCCTCAGAGATGGTACTTAATGGAGTGGGGAAGGGGAGGAACCTGCTAGGAGGAAGCAGCTTAGGAGAAACTGCAGGGCCCAGGAGTAGGGGCCAAGAAACAGAGAACTTAATGCATCCGATGAAGTGAGCTGTAGCTCACAAAAGCTTATGCTCAAATAAACTGGTTAGTCGCTAAGGTGCCACAAGTACTCCTTTTTTAGAGAACTTAAGTGTAGCCCTAGTGTGGCAGAAGAATTATTAGTTTAGATATTTATCTGGACTTACAACTGGACATTATCCTGGGCGGGGACTGCACTTTTAGGTGACCTGGCAGGAGGGAAGACCCAGGTAGAAACAGGCCATCACGGGGCCACCAGAAACTATTACAAATGAGGCCCACTGCAATGCCATGACCTGATGCCAGGGGGCACTGCTGAAGCAAGAGCAGCAGCACGCATGATCTCTTTGCTGCAGAAGGCTGCTGTGCTGTTGGGTTTTTTTACATTTTAGGATAAATGTATATATTTCATTTTGTGGCTTTGTGCCTCATACCCAGTCAGGGACAGGCTATGTTCTCAAAAGCTGGCTGGTATGAAAAGAAAAGTCACTGGCTGTTTCCCACATGAAAATGGATTGATGATGTTTCTTTAAATGTTGAGGATGCTTCCAACGTTCTGCCAGGTAGGCACATTGCATGCAATAGGACAGAACTAAGCTAAATGCTGGCTCCTGGCTGAACCATTGTAGTCATAAAATGGCTTTCTGAGCCGAAATTAGACAGTGAAACAATACAGAACTGAAATAAATACTGTACTTGTCTTTGAAGTTCGTGAGCTTAAAAACTGAACAGGCTTGGCAGTATTCAAAATGCAAATTCACCAAATAGCTCAACATCCTGATTATTAAGCAAGGGTTTGATCCAAAGCCCATTGAAGTCAGTGGGAATCTTTCCATTGATATAAGTGAGCTTTGGATCAGGCCCCCAGACCCTAAGAAGGCATCTTTATTTAAGATAAAGTTTTCCTGATTCAGCACCTAAGGAGCCCAGTCCTGTTAGTTGCTAAGTTCCTTCTGGGGAGGCGCTCAGCATTTTCTATTCCCAGGCGTTTCAGTGGGATGTGGAGATGCTTGGCATCTTGCAGGATGAGGCCCTTTGTTCTGTCATGTGTCTCTTTCCTAGTTCAGTGCAGAAGGTACAGCATTTCTGATCTCATCATGAACTCTTTCCCCATTTCCTTAACTGACAATGTTACGTCAGTGAAAGGTGCTTTTAAACTGTGGGTGCAAGAAAGCAATAAATTACATCAGGAGATGTTGATAATAGGCTTTGGATGATTTAAGAGATAATGTCAGTGGAATAGAATGTTGCAACAAGATAATGGTCTCCCTCTATGAGATAAATGCCAAGGAGATGCTCAGACATTTATTGGAAATAAACGTTGAGATGAAGCTGAGATGTTTATTTTTGAAATGGGAGTCATTTATCCTGCAACAGTGCTGTATTCAACTGACTTCATTTCCATTATACCAAATGATTCATGAGGGAAGATGCTGTCATTTGATTTGATGGATATTGGTGCAGTGGAGTGACAATTGCTCTTCATATAGTCTGTGTGCAAAATATGTGTGTATACATGGTTAAAATAATAGAAATGTTGTGTTTTGATTGTCTTAGATATCGCATTTATTCTGTCCTTTAGCCAATCAGAGATGAGCTAATCTGTAATAGTACAGTACATTTAAAACCCTTTGACTTAAATGTCAGATTTGCTGAAGGTTTTTTTCTTTTTTAATTGAAACTCTTGTTGCTTAACAAGGCTAACAAAACAATTAAAATATTATTTGGCATAATTATAGTGTTTGCCCTAGCAAATGCTGTTGTCAAACTGGCAATAAATCACTGGTGTCAGTTGCTTATAGCTTGCTCCAAAACTATTCTGGGTGAAATCCTGGCCTCACTGAAGTTGACGGGAATGTTGACACTGACTTCAAGGGGGCCAGATGCTTAATCTCCATCTAAATTTGACTTTTTAAAAGAACTAAATTGTATAGCAGTTTTAGATTTACTGGTTGTGGGGATATAATTTTTATTCATTTTGAATGGGGAGAAAACTTTTTCTTTACCAATAAGCAAAAATAGCTGAACAAATAGTCTTTAAAACTTTCAGTGTGGTTAATAGTCAGCACTAGTTACTGGTTATGCTTGGGGGCAAAATATTGAATGAGGGTATGCTATTGAAATCACTTTTGATCATGTGCATTAGGAAATCCTACTGAGTTTTATGTTGCACATCGGCATTGGCTGGCCATGGTATAGCTACTAGGTTCTTATGGCAGTTGTTTCCTAACAGACTGAGGCTACTACTGAAGGCCTTTCTCTAGTAATAAGTGCTTTGTTATCACATTACACAGATTAATGCTCCAATCTTAGCTCATAGGACAAGTATTATTCTATTGGTTTATCACTAGTGGTAAATTAAAACAGCACTGATTTTTAAAAAAAATATAATTACATATATTTTAATCAGATGTCATGTATGACTGGGTTCTACAATTGCAAACCAACTTCAATAAAAAGTTGTCATCTATCATACTACACAAGTTGAATTGTTGCAGTGTTTGACACCACAAGAAATGGGCCCCAATCTATCAACTGAATGCAGGTGGGCATATAGGTATTTCAGTATACAAGCAACTGCAGGATCAGGGCTATACTTAACAACTTTTTCCAAAGGCTTATTCTTTCAGTCATATTATTTTATTCTGTCTAATTCCAGTTGAGACCTCTGTTTTCTAGAGTTTTTCCCTGACAAAGTGGTATGGGGGCAGAGATGTGTATTTTTTTTATATTAATGTCACCAGTGATTGTCATATTAATGTCATTATTGTCTTAATTATATTAATGTCATTCAGTGTTCATCCATGATGTTTCCCATACATCCATCAGACTGCAATGACATTGATATGACAATCACTGGTGACATTAATATATAAAATACACATCTCTGCCCCCATCCCACTTTGTTAGGAAAAATCATTTCTAGAACACAGAAGTCTCAAATGGAATTAGACAGAATAAAATATGTCCGAAAGTAGAAGACTGCCAAAGGCAGGAAGCCTGGCAGTGAGCTAGAGCAGTGGTTCTCTACCAAGGGTCCAGGGCCCCCTGGGGAGCTGCGAACAGGTTTTAGAGGGTCCGCCAAGCAAAGCCAGTGTTAGACTCGCTGTGGCCCAGGGCAGAAAGCTGAAGCCCTGCCATGCGGGGCTGAAGCCTGGGGCCGTGAATCCTGCCACCTGGGGCTGAAGTCGAAGCCTGAGCAACTTAGCTTTGTGGGGACCCCTGTGGTGTGGGGTCCTGGCCAGTAGCCCAGCTTGCTACTCCCTAATGTCGGCTCTGGCTTTTATATGCAGAAAAAAGTTGTTGTGGCACAGGTGGGCCGTGGAGTTTTTATAACATATTGCGGGGGCCTCAGAAAGAAAAGGTTGAGAACCCCTGAGCTAGGGAACCCCAGGAAATTGGAGATTGTGAAGCTAGAACTGTTGAAAGACTTTGTGTTTGCTTCTGAGTTTTGTTTTTGACAGTTTACTCTGTTGCCAGTCTGGTGCAGAGTGAATTAAAGAATGTTGGACTGAGATGGCCACTGGAAACTGAGTTTTTAAAGGGATCTTGATGAAGGGGAAATAGAAGCTGGTGGTGGCCATGGTACTTCAGGAGAATATTCTTTAGTCCATTCCCATTTGACCAGGAATCCCAAGCTGAATAGGCTTCAGACAGCCTTGCATCTTCCTGATGGTTGTCACACCTCTCCAAGACAGACGGTGGGAAATTCCCAACCGGTATGAGATCCAAGCAGCCAGTTTAATAACCAGATTTATTATCAGATAGAGAAGATCTGATTAAAAACAAAAGACATCATATACATATAGTACAACACTCTGCAAAAGGTCATCTAGAGAGGTTCACCTTGAGTTCTGTTACAGTTAATAATAAAAATAGCTTACAATTCCAAGTCATTTCCTTCTCCTATTTTCTATCTGAGCTTTCTGACCCCCCACACTGACTTTCTTGGTGAGGCAGCATCTTTAGCTTCAGGTTATTCAGTTCCCATTCCTCATTGGATCCTCCAGTCCTTCATAAGTCCTTTTAGTTTAAAGCATACTTTATATTAAGCATACTGGTCAAGTTTACATCAGCATTTCCACAATGTTGTGTTTGATCATTGTTAGGGAAGTGTAATAGTTTCTGTTCTCCATGTAATGGTGATTTGTCCCCTGTATTTTTAAACATTCTCAGCTGTGTAGATTTGGCAGTATTACTACAATTTCCTCTCTCAAAATCTAACATTTAAAATGCCTATTTTGATCATTCCTACTGTTCAGGGACTGGATGCTACTTTCCACATCAATTGTCCCTACCTAAAAGTGTTAGACTGAGTCACATTTGGCTTATCCTTAAAGCTACAGTATTTGCATTTTTTGTAGAGTTGTCTCTTATAAATACCTCTACTCCAAACATGAATTACTTAGTAATTAAAATCCATCTGTCACAATAGCACAAAGATGTATTTTCCAGCAATAAAAGGGGAATCTTAGGGAATGCCTCCTCTCAATGCTTTTCTAATATTTGTCTCATATATAAAAAACAAATTACAAATATGAATATATAGATATAACAAAAACACATGTAATTCTGTATTTTATCAGACATTTAACAGCATTGCAGACCTGTACTAGGCAGTTACCCTGTATCTGGATAGTATAATGCAAAATAAGTATTGATATGTGTGGATTATAAGGATTCATTTGTATATACGTTTTAAAATGTACTATCTGAAATTCTAAAATGATATAACATTATATTATTTGGATATTTATTTAGTACTGTCTGTACTCTATAGCAACCACTTTATATCATCCCCAAGAATTCCAGTATAGTTTGTTTGACTTTTACACATTGCCCAACCTCTAGTAGTTACTGAGTTTTGCCGGTCCCAAGGGCAGCACTTAAAACAGTTTCATTGCATTTAATTTTTTCTGTACCCTTCTATCTTACCACATTACAATTGCTCAGGTTCAGCTTTAACTTATGCACTGACCTATATTCACATTCACTTCTCATTACCAGGTAGTAAAGTATTCAAACTAATCTAAAAATAGTTAGACCAATAAGTAAATTAATGAATAGTGCTGTATGAAATATTGACAATGAAATCTGAAGATATGTGAAACTTCCCTGGTTTTGAATTTACTTCAAATCTCAGTGTATGTTCTTTTTTCAAAAGGTAACCGTAAGACAAACAATTTAACTGAACCAGTTGCAAGTGAACCTTAGCTAGTTAAAGTGTTTTGTTCTCTTGATTTTGATTAGAAACTAAGTGACATTCAGTGCTGTTGACTTTCAAGTTTGAGATGTTAGGTTTAATTGAACTTGGAATTCAAAGAAACATAGAAAAGGGGAGGAGTACTTGTAGCACCTTAGAGACTAACCAATTTATTTGAGCATGAGCTTTCGTGAGCTACAGCTCACTTCATCAGATGTATACCGTGGAAACTGCAGCAGACTTTATATATACACAGAGAATATGAAACAATACCTCCTCCCACCCCACTGTCCTGCTGGTAATAGCTTATCTAAAGTGATCAACAGGTGGGCCATTTCCAGCACAAATCCAGGTTTTCTCACCCTCCACCCCCCCACACAAATTCACTCTCCTGCTGGTGCTAGCCCATCCAAAGTGACAACTCTTTACATAATCAAGTCGGGCTATTTCCTGCATAAATCTAGGTTTTCTCACATCCCCCCCACCCCCATACACACACAAACTCACTCTCCTGCTGGTAATAGCTCATCTAAACTGACCACTCTCCAAGTTTAAATCCAAGTTAAACCAGAACATCTGGGGGGGGGGGTAGGAAAAAACAAGAGGACACAGGCTACCTTGCATAATGACTTAGCCACTCCCAGTCTCTATTTAAGCCTAAATTAATAGTATCCAATTTGCAAATGAATTCCAATTCAGCAGTTTCTCGCTGGAGTCTGGATTTGAAGTTTTTTTGTTTTAAGATAGCGACCTTCATGTCTGTGATTGCGTGACCAGAGAGATTGAAGTGTTCTCCGACTGGTTTATGAATGTTATAATTCTTGACATCTGATTTGTGTACATTTATTCTTTTACGTAGAGACTGTCCAGTTTGACCAATGTACATGGCAGAGGGGCATTGCTGGCACATGATGGCATATATCACATTGGTGGATGTGCAGGTGAACGAGCCTCTGATAGTGTGGCTGATGTGATTAGGCCCTATGATGGTGTCCCCTGAATAGATATGTGGGCACAATTGGCAACGGGCTTTGTTGCAAGGATAAGTTCCTGGGTTAGTGGTTCTGTTGTGTGGTATGTGGTTGTTGGTGAGTATTTGCTTCAGGTTGCGGGGCTGTCTGTAGGCAAGGACTGGCCTGTCTCCCAAGACTTGTGAGAGTGTTGGGTCATCCTTTAGGATAGGTTGTAGATCCTTAATAATGCGTTGGAGGGGTTTTAGTTGGGGGCTGAAGGTGACCGCTAGTGGCGTTCTGTTATTTTCTTTGTTAGGCCTGAAGGGGGAAAGTGATGAAGATCAAAATGAAAGGCAGTATGCATGAACCCTTGAACAAAGAATCTTCTAGTTATTGGCTCAAGTTTGAAAGCTTTTTGCTGACCCTGCAACTAAATCATAGGAAATGAGCCCATGAACAAGGACTGGCCCAAAATGTCTGAGATGCTGAAAGCATTCTTACCTGTCTGGTAAATGAGCTGTAAGTTGCGTAACTGCACACAGTCCAGAATTAGACTCAGCCAGGGGGAAAAATACTAACCATGTACCAGACAGATCGCTTCAGATTCCAAAAGAGGAAGAGTCCCCCTAACAGCTACAAAGAAGTAAACTGGTTTACTTTCAGTTTAAGGATTAGATACAGCAGGGTGAAATTTTTTCAGCAAATAGTAAATTTGCAAAAAAAAATTCAGCAAATTTGGGTCAAAGTTGGCAAATAGTTTCAGCTGAAAAAAAAATTAGAAATGTCAAAGTGGAAATCAATGAGGGGGGGGTGTCTGCCTGCACGGGTGAGGTGAGTAGTTAGACACTAAAGGTGGAATGAATTTGTACTAGGGAAATTGGGAAGTGCATAGCTTGGAAAAAGCTCACTTTGGAGCAGGCACGCTCACTACAGCCTTGGCCTGTGTCACAACATCTTAGCTTGTTGTGATCCTGGCAGTGCATCCTCTTCACATCTGCATGTCAACATGGTTGCATGTAGTTTTAGACATGGATGACATATTTAAAGGGGATCTAAAATTGCCCATGCCTTTCTGCTTTGTGAGTTGGGAGTGATGGGGGGTGGAGAAAGTGGCCCTCTAAAATAGTTGCACATTTGCATTTTTCAGCTAAGGACTATGTAAACTGTGCATACAGGTCTATTGTGCCACTTAATGATACAGCAAAGAAATAAGTTTATAGAAATTACTGTGGTGTCCTGTAGCAAAACATCCATTTTTAAAAATAATTGTGCTAAAGAGTGCTCTATTCAACATCTCACAAAGAAGTCTTTGTAATTTGTAACTGGGTTGGTAGGCAATTTTTTCGAAGAAGCTATTTCTGTACATTCCATGTAATGTACTGAAGGCAACACACCTTTATTGATTAAAGTGATTGTTCAGTGAAGGCATATGTTCTTCTTCCCTTCTTTTCCTTCTAATTAATGTATCTGTAAAAGGAAGACAATCTTAGCTAGTAATCGTAATTGTTAAAATCCTAATTAGAGCAGTGTTAACAACTGCAGTGAGGATAATGCTCTTTTATTATTAGTTCCACATTTTAGGATCAATTCATCAACTTTCAAGGCATTTACACAGTAATTTCCATGCAATGTGTTTGGAAGTGGATGGGTATAATGACTGATGAACCAACTGCAAGCAGTTATACCAAATCATTGTGACAGAGTTCCCATCTCCAAAATGGAGAATAAAAGGAGTTTGAGGAAATTAAATCAAATGAGCTAGTTTTCCAATTCATAAACTCCAAACTTGGGGAAAAAGTCATCCTGTGCACAAGGGAGGTCTACATTACTGTGATAACATTATTTTGAAGGAGACCCTAATTTTATGGGTTTTGTTTTGTTTTGGTCTCGTGGGGATGGTGGGGTATAATAATTCTAAGGAAGAATTTTGCTGTTTTCTTCCCTTTCAACTCAGTTTATTTGGTCAAATTCTGCCCAGGCTTAAATACCACTGAAATCAACAGAGTAGTGCCTGCTCACTCAAGGAATAAATTATGTGCATTGTGGTTAACATGAGAATGTTGTTGTCTGTTAAGATTTGTGAACCTTCCTCTTATTCTTCTGTGATAATACCTGTATGTCAGTAGAGAACACAGGGTTCCCCGCACAGACTGTCATTTTGTAAGATCCATTATCCTAGACTCCAGAGCCACAGAGAAGCAGACAGTATTTTAATAACCTTCTGCATCAGCAGTTTAATCTCTTGGGTGAATAAAATTGATTTGTTTTCTCTTTGATAGTGAAAATCCAGAGTGCACCTTTTCTCCCTGAGATGTGCAATGGTGGCACCTACAGTTATGGGAAAATGTCAAGGATGCCGCTCTTAAGCACAGATATATCACAGCATCAGAGATGATTAAAGTGACCAGGTTTTGTTGAGTCAATTGTCTCAGGTAACAACAAGATGAAGCCAGGCTGATTTTAGCTAACATATATCAACAGAAGCTACTGGCTAAGTTGTAGAGTATAATGTAGGCTTTAGAGTTAATGCTATTACATAACATGGTCAAAAATGTCTCAAGGCTCATTTTGATATTCATCTTCAAATTCATAATCACAAAATGGCTTCTGAGAGATGTTTTTGACAACTCTGTTATAAGGGCAAGGGGCTGGAGGGGAGGGAGTGGCTGAAGAATCACGTAAAAGCACACCATTCATAGGAAAAAAGCAACCCCATCAGAAAGATTATTTGTCTGGATCGGGCTAACATGGATTATTAAGATCCTTCATTTGGAAATCCAGATATTATTTAGACTTTATGTGCTGTTCTAAGTTTTACCCAGCACTTGGAATTTGTTGATACTACAGGTACCTAACAGCTGAATGACTGCAGATCTTATCCTCAGTATTATTCAGTTCTGTTGCTTTTGCGTGACGTTTTGCTCAAGTCACTCTTGCAAAAACAATTCCACCAGAAAGGTGCTCAGGGTTGATACAGGCAATAACATAGCAGCATTCTTCTGAGTAAAACAGAAGGGAATGTGGTGAATAGGAATGCCCCACTACTTGCTTTAATGGGTAAATTCTTTATTCTACTTGTTAACAAATCTTTTTATATAAAATCCTGTCTCCTGTGCATACATCTTCTCTTTGAAACCTGTGACATTAGCCTATAGGTATGAGAGAGATTAAGTTCATCTCTAGGTGATGAATATTTAACCTCAACCACCTGGCTGTTTTCTGTAATAGACTGCTGTGGTCAGTTTATTGTTTTAACAGATCAATACGTGCGTTAATTCTCACAGAAAACCCAGACTCTGCCTGAAGTTAAATGTGCCAATTTTTTTTTTTAATTAGTTGGGTCTCCTATAAGGTTAGAATTTCTATAGGACAATCAAAGACGGGAAAGTAATTCACTAGAGAAATAGCAAATCGTGCAGAAAATGCCAATATCAATTTCCTAAACAAGTCATAACTTGAATGCCAAGAATGCTGTTTCTGTCACTAAACTTCAACTAGTGCAAAGGCACTGATCGGGGGGGGGGGGGGGGCTTTTACATATTGATGAATTAATTTTAAAAAATGACAGAGATAAATTAAAAAATTTTGAGATGCATGTAATGATATCTTCAGGTAACCAGGCTGCTACTTAGATGCAAGAAATGGTAACAGTAGTTGATATGTAGTATTTTGGGTTTTAAGATTGCATCAGCAATATGTACTGCAACATACTTGAAGTGTTTCAGAGTAACAGCCGTGTTAGTCTGTATTCGCAAAAAGAAAAGGAGTACTTGTGGCATCTTAGAGACTAACCAATTTATTTGAGCATGAGCTTTGAAGTGCTAACAACAAGAATTTGTGAAGGCTTCCAGTTTTAGGCTCAAATAGGGCCAGAGAAATATTGCCCTCTTCTACGAGTATGGAATACAACAACTGTGCTGTTTGGACCCTGGGGAGTGACATTGGGAGAATTCACTCAACATAACTGTATGGTCTTCCAGTGCACCAACTTGGGGACCGGTTTCTCCATACAAAAATGAACATGTCCTCATTTGGAGGTCAGCATCGGAACGCAAGGTGGGATCCCAGTGACCTGAATGTTTTTGTGTTTAAAAATAAATGGCGTTCAGGGAGGTTATCAATGGGAAAAGCAAGGGACACCCGTATAATTCATGAAGAAAAGAACACCACTCCCTCAAAACACAATAGCAGTTAAGGAGAGGAGGTCCTCTTATTTCAGGGTCAATTTAAAGAAGCCATTTAAAAGAAGTCACACTGAGTCCATCAATTTCTCCACCAACACCCAAACAAAAAAATTGCCCCAGACACATACTGCATGTATTTTCATTTGTTTTCAGCCATAAGCCAGAGAACTAAAAGTCCCCAAAAGAGGAATAGTGCACTGAAGGGCGTAGGACACTTACATTGAGGTTAGTTACTTTGGGCCAGATATTTAAAGATACTTAGGCACCTAATTCCCATTGGTTTCAATGGGAGTTTGGCACTTAAATATTTTTTAAAATCTGGCCCTTCAGCAGCTTCCACGTAGCTCAATTTTCCTTCCCTGTGGCCAGACCACCTTTTTGTGTTTCGATGAGCTCTCAGAATCTAAAGAAGATTGAATCAGGTGAGTACCTGGGTGAGGGACTTCCAAGAAAAGAATAGATGCTGCAAGAAGTGATGATGGTGATTCAGTAAGTGGTTCTGACCCAATGCCCCAGAATGGTGTTAGTACCTCTAGCAGTGGAGAGCCTCCTATCTTTCACACATGACACCTAAAACTAAGAGTCCTGACCACTCTCGGTTATAAAAAACCCCATGCCACTTTTTGCAAGAATAGTGAGATACAACCCTGAAGTACTGGCCAAGTACTTACTCAGATAATTGCATTCTTCTACCTAAATTATTTCTATAATTTCAGTCAGATCAGGGGTGTGCACAAGAGGGGGCAAGCAGGGGCACCAGCCTGGGAAGGGAGGAAGTAATAGGGCATCTGGCTGCTCAGCTCCTCTTTCCTCTACAGCTGCAGCCTGCTGCCTCTCCTTCCCTGCTGTTGGAGTCCCACATGTTGCCTCTGCTGCCAGCCCCTAACTCACCTCAGCGGGCGTCTGCAAAGCAGGCAGCAGCGCTTGGACTCCAGCAGCAGGGAAGGAGAAGCAGCAGATAAGGTACACCGGCAGCACACCGCCCTGCTGCTTCCTCTCTCTCCAGGTTGCAGGGACACGGAGAGTGCCGCAGCAAGGGGAGCTGCTGCCTGCTTGAGGCTGCTGGGCATCCTCGCCAGAGTCGTCCGGAAAAATGGGTGGTAGAGTTACATGAACCTTTCATTTATGCCTCTCCAAAAGTATTCAAATTTAAATGTTTAAATTTAAATTCCTGTGCATGCCCCTGAGTCAGGTAAAGTATCTCGTCCCCTTCCAGTCCTACCCTGTTTTGCATTGTGTAGTGGCACATGTTCCACTCTAGAGGTGACTGCATTTTTGTGGGAAGTGAAAGGATCCCTTTATTTTCTACCTTACATGGATATGGTGAGGCATAAATAGTTAACGTTTGCAGAGCACAAAGTATTGTTATTGTGATGGGCATCAGTCAGACCTCTTATCTAATCAGGGCAGTCTAGTTTGGAATTGTCATCTGCAGCTTTCAAAAGGCCCCTGATGTTGGTAGGACATTTGTTTGTTATACAGTAGTTCCCTGGAACCCCAGTCAGGGTTCAGGGCTCCATGACAGTCACAGTCCCAGAGAGCGTACAATCTTGGAGCTTGTCTACCCAGCAAGTTACTGCATGGTAAGCCAAGTGAATCATGGCAGGCCTTTGAATCTACAGCACACCTGCTTGCTGTGCAGTAACATCCCATTTGGACAATGCTATAGTGAACTGAAACTCCTCAGTGCGCTGTAGCCATGTCTACATGTGATATTACCGCACAGAAATGTGGTATGCTGTAGATTCACAAAGTACTTGCCACAAAGTAATTCATCGTGCCAGCCTATGACCCTCTGTTCTGAATTCTTAATGGCCTTTTCCTTTGCTTTTCCTCATGCACATGAGACTAAGGTATTCTGATTTTAGAAAGATATTTTCTTATTTGTATTCAGAGGACTTTGATCCTCTGTTACAGAAGATGTATTCTCTTATTCCAGTTAATATTAATATCCTATACCAAGCACACAGCAATATATATATATTTTACAAAGTTTCATTGACTTTTCCTCTAGACTCCATTTCTTCCTTATTTTTAGATTCAATATGTCTTTTCCAATTTGTCTTATCAGTAAGATTCAAATGATAGATTCCCCCCCTACTGTTATAGAATATTTCTAATGTCATAGAATTATAGAGGTTAGAGATGGAAAAGTAATGGATTCAGGAATATTCACCAAAGTATTATAGGTGTTCCCCTATCACTGAAGTATCTGAGAACCTCCCAATCCTTATTACAACCTCCTATGAAGTAGGGAGGCGTTATTATCCCCATTTTATGGAGGGGAGAAGGTGACTTAAAGTGGCTTTCCCCAAGTCACATGGGACCAGGGAATTGAACCTAGGGCTGCTGAGTCTCAAGCTAAAAGGCCCATCTTTCCTCCCTAGGGTATGTCATGTAGCATTTCATCCATCTTTGTTTTAAATGCTTCAGTCTATAAGGCTCCTACCACATCTCATGGGAGACTATTCCATATCACATATATATCATAACAGGGATATGCATCCCTTAACTCCTACTTTTCTTCCTATGATCTTCAGACATAGACTGCCCCATTTTAGCCCATCTATTGCTTTTTAAAATTTTTCTCATACATCATACCCTCAAACCTCTTTGTCTTTATGCATGTGCAGCAGTTTTCTGACCTCCTTCCAGTTCGTCAGGTTCAATATGATTCATTTTGGGCAACACCGTAGATTCTGCTTAGTAACAATCCTGATACTATCAACTTCAGGTTAATGGAAACTTATTGCTGGGAACTTATCCAGTATTAACATCAGTGTTAATGGGATTCAGATTTTAGCAACAACATGCCACTTATTAGCAACTTTTTTAAAGAAAGGCCCCTCCTATGTTGTCCTGTGCAGGGAGGTTTGCCAGGCTAGCACCCCAGACGGAAGATGTGGGACAGATTGAGCACTAGCCTCAGGCAGGTTTGCAGGGATGCAGCCAGTGAAAGCACATCCCAGCACTTCCTTCCCTGACTGCTGCCTTGCAAACGTGCCTTCCGCATATTCGCAACTGCCAAATAATAGCAACTTTATGCTGGCAACAAAGCGATTCCTAATAGGTGGAATCTGTGTATTTTTGTATTTGCAAACTAGAACACAGTAATCAGTTCCTTTTATTTTTTGCCTGAGTCTGGTCTCATTCTGCCTGCTTTACTTCACCACATAGAATGCTGTTATAATCTCAAATATGTGGACATATTTTGCAGTGTATCCATATAGTAGATTTTACAAAAGTTACAAGTCCAATGTTTGCTTCACATCTGAGATCACAGTAGGGTCACTCTTGGTCCGACATTAAAAGGATAATGCCCAGCAAGGCAATCTGGAAAACTTGTTCTCCACTCTCATGTAAAGTTTTGTACCCTCACTGCACAATACTCAGCTGTAAGCCTTCAGTTTAGTGTAAGCCAAATTCCTCCTCCACAAGCATGGAGAACTTCCCTGAATATTTACACTGTCTGCCTTGAAGGCATGAATATGATCTTCTCTGAATTATTTGGTTCATGATTTAAGATAGTATTTTTTGTGTTTGTGCGAACAGTGAATCACAATCTTTTGCAATAATTGTTCCATCAAGCAATGGTAACTCTTCTCCCCCATCTCAATATGAAAACCCCAAACTAAGGTCACTAAAGACTGTATTCACAAGATGAATGTTGCAATACAGTTACAGTAAGAATTGAAAATGTGCTAAAAGATACAATAGGTTTCCATATGTGTAGGTTTAATATATTATTTTAGGCTTATGAGTTTGCAAAATAAAATCAGAAATGGTAATCTGCTAATTTCCCATATGAATACATTAAAATAGAATATTAGCATACCTAGGAAAAAAATCTGAATCTTAAATCTTTTTCAAAAATTGCAGACTGTTTTTATTTCCTTCAGAATGCCAGGTGTCTGATTCATAAGTTCAACACCACACTACTGTACTTGACATGCTTGTCATAACTTCTTGATGTATATTTTTTTAATCTGATTTCATTTTTGCCTCCGTTATTTTGGAATGTGACTGTATCAGTTTGAAGATGATGATGCTGTGATAAGACTGCAGGTTTAAAATATATTCAGTTCACATTTTATTCATGAGGAGGCTACATACTTGATCCTGGCTTCTGTTGAAGATGAAGTAGCTGGTAAACAAAACATCAAAAATGTTATGGAAACTATGATGCAAAACATATGTTTTTTTATTCTTAATTATATTATAATTGCATTTATAGTTTAGTTTCTAATTAGTTCAAATTAAGTGATTACACTATAAAACTCAGAATTTATTCTAAGATGGAAATTATTTTACATTGCAGGAGCAACCATGCTGATTAAAACGTATTAGATTATATTAATTATTTCATGATTTACAAAAGGAAAGTAACATATGCTTGCAGGAGGCAAGACAACCTAGTTCAGGCTCAGCAGCTGTTATGATGCCCTCTAACAGCAAAGGCCCTCTCCCATAAGCCTCTTCTCCAGTTTGTTTCCTGCCTTTGAGTGAAGGTGCAAAGAACATCTCCAGTGCAGTGGCTGTTGCTTTGTTTTCTGTGGTCCTCAGATACACTAGGAATAAGTGTTTTTTGTATTTTGTATTTTGCTGCAGTTTTTAATGTTATTGCCTTCTCTCCCTCTCCCCACCTGGAGTTCACCATGAAGAAGTAGGGAGCATGTCCCAGCTCCCAATTCTTCCACAAAGAGCCATGGGATCTTTAATGACCACTTACTACCATGGCCCTGCTTTTACATCTCATCTAAATGACATCCTCTCAAACAGTCCAGTGTCTGATAGGCTATCTAGGGGTGCCAATCCTCCAGGATTGTCCTGGAGTCTTCAGAAATTAAAGGTTAATCTTTAATTAGAGATTATATCATTTAATGTAACCCCCAGGAATATGTCCAACCAAAATCGGCAACCCTACCTACAGCAATGTGTACCATGAAAAGTGTTCTGCTGTCTTTGGGCCTGAAAACATGGCATATGAATAACTTTGTGCGCATGCGTAGTCCCACTGAAATCAGTGGAACCATTCTTATGCATATAGGGCCTGATCTAAAGCCAACTGAAGTCCATTGACTTTAAGCTTCAGATCAGTCCTATTCTTCTGCACCTAAGCGTTTGCAGGATCTGAGCATTATGTATATGATGGATGAGTGCATAATAGCATTCTACAAAGGCCTATGCTATGACAAATTTTACTATTAATTTAATATAGGGGTGATATATCAGACTTTCATCTACAAGTACTACAATGAATGGGGGTGGGGCAGGTGATTATTAATAAGCACTGGGTGTATTTTTCATAACTAGTGCACCAAGAGTTGGAGACTATGTTGACCAGTCTCCAGTGAGGAGTAACAGAACTTCCATTTGATTCCATAGGACATCACAGGAATAAGCACCTGACTGATGTAAGTGATGTGAAATGCAGTGCACAAATGACCAGAGAATATTGTTTTTAAAAAGTAAATTGAGCACAAATCAAAATCTGGTCAAATCAATAATAGCACTCTATTAAACAAACTACATTACTCAAGTGTATACAATTAACAAGTCTGGTATCTATATCCCATATGACATCAGAGAAAAAAACTAACAAAGAAACACAAATGAAATCTTTTTTTTTCTTGGATATCTGTTCAGTGAAACGCCTCCATTTTAAAAATCCCACAAACAAATAAAAACAATAGTGTGGCATATAAAGGCTCAACATTTCATAAGATTCCCTTTAACTGTATGTAATAGTGTGGCTTGCCCTTGGCAACCCTGGCCACCCTGATTACAGGCTGCACCCTACCTGAGAGGGATGAGGTAATTTTCCCCTATAACAACCAGCTGGAAGCTCCAGTGAGGGGGTAAATGCTCAGGGAGAACAGAGACTGCTAGGAACAGGCAGGCTCTAGCAGAGTTCTGGGATTTGGGATTTAGGATTTGTTCACACAGCAATAAAAGACCCATGGCACAGTTGCGGCTGGCCTGAGTCAGATGACCCCAGCTTTTGGGGCGTGGGCAGAGTAGCTAAAAACTGCAACGTAGACACTCGGGCTGGAGTGGCACCCATGGGAAGAGAGGGTCTCAAAGCCCAGACTCCAGCCCAAGCCTGGAGTCTCCACTGCAAGCTTGAGTCAATTGACCTGGGCTCTGGGACATGATGCGCTGGGTTTTTTATTGCAGTGTAGATGTATTCTAAGGAAGGGCTGGGAGTAGCCTGCTAATGAGCAGCCAAGGGAAAGAGTTCAAAACTCTGCAGGCAGGGAAGCCTGGGAGCAGGAAGAGAAACATTTGTTTGTGGGACTTTAAGTCAGGGCTTTGAATTTTATTTTGAGTTATTTTCCATGAATAACTCAGACCCCAGGGAGGGATATTTTGACCTCAGAAAAAGAGTGTGGAATCTGTGTAAGGAACCCTTTGAGGCACCACAGAGGCACCCTGGCCGTAAGGATTCGCATGGGAAGCAGCCTACACTGTACACAAAATATTGGCAAGGTAACACATTTGTGCACACAAAAAAAATAAAATAAAATTGACACTTGAAATCCTCCACTTCCATGCACAGCTTGTGTAACTACTCTTAAGTACTGGTTTTCTTGTGCAATTGCCGGATTTTTAAGAACAAATATGGGTTTTTGCTGTACAAATGAATCCATTTGTAAATATTGCTGATTTTAATTGAAGCATCCCTTTTGAAAATGTGGGCCCCTATCTATGTGGTAACCCAGTTTACATGGGGCTTTATGTAACTTTCTATAAAACTGCAAGGGAAAAGGAGATTAACTATGCTATCTCTTGTGCATGATTAAACTGATTGTCAGATTACAGCCAAGAAGGATTTCTTCCCCTCTAGAATAATGTAGTCAGGACCTTCTTATTTTTAATTTTCCTTTCTCTTAAGCATTGATCAGTGAACATCTGTTAGGATCAGGTGGGAGTGTCCCACACAATCAGTTTCTTGTGACTTTCGAACCTCATACTTTCTACTGTCTATATTTCTATTCACTTTATTAAGTGCAGTTTTGCTTTTGTAACCAGTAGATTTCTCCAAAGCTTTTCTTTAAAAAGAAATCTCAACGCATAATGGACTACAATGTGCATGGCAAGCTGATTGCAAGCCAAGCATTCAGGCTGAAGAGCTCAAGGGTAACAGATAATTGCACTCCCTAAATAGCTCAGTCAAAAAGCTAGAAACTAAATTTGTGGCTATTGAATCCACTACTATCATCGTAATAACAGAAATTAAATTGTTCCTTAATTTTATAGAAGACCATGATAATCAAGTTCAGATTCGTAATAGGATTTTATTCATGTCAGAGAGAGAAGGTGGCATGACTTAAAATTTGTCAGTGGGATGCTGAAGTCTTGCTGTTGGATGTGGCCAGTGGTCCAATATGAGTTTATGTTCATTTTAAAATTTCTAAGGGTTATGGGCAAAATGATGGGGAAACCCTGGCACCAGCAGAACAGTGATAATACAAGAATCTGAAAGACCCCAGCATAGGAACCTGGAAGCAAGATAAAAATACTGCTTCATTATAATCTTTGTACTTTCACTTCCTATAGCTGACACTTCACAAGCAAAAATGTTTGAGAAGAGACAGGACTCATTTCCTTAATGCACATTCCCAGAAAATGACCTCAATGTAGCAATTCTCTTCTGCAGCAAAACTGAAAATACATTGCAAAGACAAATCATTCTGGCTTTGAGATGCATAGAAGGTTTGTAAGTACTGTACATTGAAAATTCGGCCAACAAGACACCAATAGCCTGATATAATGAAACAATAATTTAGAAATTGTTGTGTTTTCTCAAACATTAGGCCATATGCCACCCACCACTGCAGGCTACGGAAGAGAGGAGAGGAAAGTGTTTCAGAAAAGCTTGCAAAAGAGGTGCTTGTATTAATGGTAGAATATTGACAATTTCTCTACATCAGCAGAGCATATAGGCTCCAAAAACCCATAGTTATCTGAATCTTATCTGAAATATTATAAATAACCACTTAGATGTGCAAAACTTGGTTGAGAAGTTCCTGAGCAGAGCTGATTGGACATTCCATTTCTCGTTACGCAGGAAATTCTGATTTATTTATTGTTTGAATTTTGTTTCCCTCCTGATTAGGATCAGAAATTCAAAATAGCAAAGCTTTTGATTCAGAAAGGTTGAAACATTTCATTTTGACATTTTCAGTTAAAACCAAAAGTTTCGGCATTCCCATATTTCAGAACATTTTGTTTCAATTTGTTGTCCCACAGTGAAACATTTAATTTCAGGTCGAGTCAACATTAATTACTGCATCTACATTAGCTACCACAGTTCCTCATAGGTGCTCTGAGTCTCTCATGCCCCTGTTTGCCCCTCTGGACCCTGCTCATGAGGCACAATAGGAAGCTCATCCACAGGGAGAGATCACAGTGTCTCATAGGAAAAGTAGTTCAGCCGGGAAGCTTTGTACATAGGGGAGAATGGGGTCATACGAGTCCTGGAACGACAACTCTGATGAGGCACAATGGCAGCTCAGGCAGGAGCAAAGATTAGCGCTGAGCAAAACAAAAATGTAAGTTTTTATTTTCCATTGTGGAAAACGTTTGCCAAAATCTGCCCCTTGCTGTGGAAACTTTCAATTTTGACAAAACCCCATTTTCTGAAAAGGAAAATGTTTTGGTAAAATTTATCAACCAGCCCTGCTCATGAGGCACTATAGAAAGCTCAAGTTTTTTGGTACTTCCTGCTTTGCATGTAGTAGAAATGTAACAAGCCCAGACTTCCTCCCAATGTTTTACATGTCTGGAACCAAGGGGAGTTGGCAGAGGTGAGCAGAAATGAAAGAGAGGAGAGGTGGGAGTGTCATCTGAATTTCCTGGGGGAAAAAAGGGTTTGGTTTGAGTTCCTAAGGAGGTTGTCAGTTCTCGTTATATCCAAACTAATTTACTATTTCCTAATAACATGGCGGGCTTCTGTTAACGTAGTGTAAAATGTCACAAAACTACTGGTGTCTGATTCTCGACTGCCATGTATGGTCACTTATGCCTGTGCAGAACTCTGCCTAATCAGAATTCTGAATGTACAAATGGTAGAACTTACTTTTTACAGGGCTTACGGCAGTGGAGAACCAAGCCTTTTGATCTATAACTGCTTTAGATGGTAAAGTGGGAGAAGGAAGAATTTCGGCCCACCCCATGTCCAATAGTTCCAAATACCTGTGTGTTCATTCTTGTAGTTGCATTATGCGAAAGTATATCTAGTGGAATGTCCTTTCCTTTCCTTTTCTTTCCCAGCATAGACTCCTTGGACTGCTACCTTTGCTCAACTGTGAATGTTAGAGAAATTGAAAAACCTGTGAACTAATCATTGTTTATTAAATCCACACTTGAGAATTTGATTCTCATCCTATTCGACATTGGTGAGGCCTCATCTGGAGTACTGTGTCCAGTTTTGGGCCCCACACTTCAAGAAGGATGTGGATAAATTGGAGAGAGTCCAGCGAAGGGCAACAAAAATGATTAGGGGACTGGAACACATGAGTTATGAGGAGAGGCTGAGGGAGCTGGGATTGTTTAGCCTGCAGAAGAGAAGAATGAGGGGGGATTTGATAGCTGCTTTCAACTACCTAAAAGGGGGTTCCAAAGAGGATGGCTCTAGACTGTTCTCAATTGTAGCAGATGACAGAACGAGGAGTAATGGTCTCAAGTTGCAGTGGGGGAGGTTTAGATTGGATATTAGGAATAACTTTTTCACTAAGAGGGTGGTGAAACACTGGAATGCGTTACCTAGGGAGGTGGTAGAATCTCCTTCCTTAGAGGTTTTTAAGGTCAGGCTTGACAAAGCCCTGGCTGGGATGATTTAACTGGGAATTGGTCCTGCTATGAGCAGGGGGTTGGACTAGATGACCTTCTGGGGTCCCTTCCAACCCTGATATTCTATGATTCTAGATAGAATTTAAAATACATACATATTGTTTGCAGGCAACGAACAGTTGTGCAGACTTATAGGGACTTTTGTGGTTCCATGTTGTTTTGTGTTGATCAGAGTCTGGAGCTGTTAGATAATAGCTCCCCATTTGCTTAATTTTTGGAAAAACACAGCCTAGTTTAAGCATTAATCAATATCCCCTTGTTTAAACACAGTGGGCAAAAGTTAGAGGTCACAGAAGTATCCTAAGGTGGTTGTTAGATATTTGGCTGCGTGTCTGTGTTCTCTCTGGGTGCTGTCCCAGCTCTGCGCAGAAAGCACAGCAGATCTCGACCGAACTGCCCAATGACCACAGGATCCGTTAAGGTATGAAGGCACCCAGACAGGTTTATTGTCAACCAAGCACGGTACTAGTATCTGGCAGACTCTACCAGATCACTAATACATATATGCCCGTAACAATGGACGCAGCTGAGTCAGGGCTTTTAACTGCCCCCTAGACTGGCCAAAGACACTCCCTCTGAGACTCCATTTTATACATCAGTACAAACAAGTTATGTATTGCCCCTCTGATGTAGTTAGTTAACACCCTCTGATGTAGCTGGTTACTACCCATCACCTTGTACATCTCTATCCATCTCGCTGTCATCCTGACCTTACCTTTAGGAGGGGTCAGTGTATTCCTGTTATATTTGGGAAATGTGTGTGTGCCATTCTTGGTATGGGGTGTTCTGGCACCACCCTTCTGGAATGTGTTTGCTTGTGTGTTTTGTGCCTAGCACTTCTTAGGAATGTGTGTTTCTGCAATATCAGCCCTGTTATTGCCAGATTCTGTGAGCAGGGCCTGCCTTTTGCTCACAACTTAACTTTGCTTTATAGCAGCAAAGTTTTGACTGCTACTTTAGCCCAAGCCTCAGACCTCATACCAGGCCTCTGATACAAGGTCTTATGTTTCAGGCCCTCTTCCTACTACAGAGGTGTCAAAGAAATACCTTAATAAGGGAGCTCATAATGCAATTAACATAGCTGGGAACCAAAACATGAAAGCAGCTTTACCCTTTAGCAAAGGAGGATTGTTTCTGAGACCCTAGTAAATGTAAATAATTTTGATATATATTACATGGCATATTGTTTGTCATACATATCTTGATATAAGCTTATGTATGATGCATATCAGTCCTATAATAATATTTTAGAGACATATTATCAAAAGACTGGTATGCCAAAGACATATTGTAGCTTTCAAAATTAAAATAAAATGCAAAAATATGTAAACTTGCAATGGAAAAAGTGAAAAGACATCTCCAATTTTACTGTATTTGGTGCAAGACTTTTTTTGTTCCAGCCAAACTTACTTAGCTTAGAAAATAAACACTTTAAAGACAACATTCTCAGGGAGCTGCTACCTGAACCTTGAATTAATGAGCATCTAAATTACATATCTTGCCATGTAGAACAAATTGGATTTCTTTTCATTAATATTAAGGAAGCAGAAAACAAGCTGAATCTCAAGTGAATTAAATGAACATGGTTATTCTCCATTTCTTTTGCTCCTATAAACCAGTCTTTATTCAATTAAATAGCTCACAGACATGTACCAATGAAGATATCAGAACCAGCAACAGCTGGCATCAAAAAGAAGCAGTTTTCATATCGATCACATACTGTAGTTTCAAACTTTCTATTACATTAGTCATGGCCACTGTTCTTTTTTAAAACTAATGAAACCAACCAAGTGCTAGTAATGTTTGTTCTTCTTGGTAGGGTTTTAAAACATTTTTGTGCAGTCTTTAAAACATAATGTTTCTTCTTTGTTTATTAAGTCAATTTTGATTCCAGCTTATTCCACTAAGAAAATACTGTAAAATATTAATCACGGAGTGGAATTTGGAGAAAAACTAAATTTAATTTTTCTTTTTCCCTGTCATTAAAATTTTATTTCATTTCTCCCTTCTACCTACTCTCAAGGATGTTGGTCAAAATGATGATGATAAAAATGGGTCACAAACATAAGAAAGGTTTCAGAGTAACAGCCGTGTTAGTCTGTATTCGCAAAAAGAAAAGGAGTACTTGTGGCACCTTAGAGACTAACCAATTTATTTGAGCATGAGCTTTCGTGAGCTACAGCTCACTTCATCGGATGCATACCGTGGAAACTGCAGCAGACTTTATATACACACAGAGAATATGTGTGTATATAAAGTCTGCTGCAGTTTCCACGGTATGCATCCGATGAAGTGAGCTGTAGCTCACGAAAGCTCATGCTCAAATAAATTGGTTAGTCTCTAAGGTGCCACAAACATAAGAAACAAAGTTTTCTTTTTCAAAGTTTTTCTTGAGAGAGTAGTTTGAATGGGACTAAAAAAAAATCTCATAATCCTAAATTACCAGCATTAGTCTGTCTGTTTACAGATTTATCTTAATGTGTATTATTGTAGTATCTGAGCAACTAGAATTACTTTCCAACTCTAATCTCTGCTGAAATGCCCAAATGTATCAGGATAGGAATCAGTGTAGGGTCATCATCAGAGCTTGCTTTTTCTTTCTCCATTGACATGTATCAGCTGGGAGTGAGCTTCCATTCTACAGGAGAGAGGGAGCAACCTCTCATTATAGGTTCTCATGCCAACGTGGCAGACTTGTTGGAGAGTGAACCTTCTTTTCACAGGCATCCAATTTCTTTTCCCTTTTACTCCAGCTTCTTAATGCTTCTGATTTGTTTAGCTGAGACTGCTGATTCCTCTCAGAATCACTAGAAAGACCTGCTGGTGGATTCCAGGTTCAGTGTAAAGTATTAATGCACTAAAAAAAGTCCCATAAGGTATAGCAGAAAAAGTTTTCCAAGGGAAAGAAAATAGCTTTCCCTTATTCTTAATATGTGCTGAGAGTATCATCTATTTAGCTTGCACTTTGATCATTTTAAAAGGGCAAGACCACTACTACCCAAAACTTTTATTATGTTTCACCCAAAAGACATAAAAGACATGAAAAATCTATATATAACCAGGAACCATATTGGAACACTGGAACCAGAGCAAGGCAGGGCTTAATTTGTGCCAGGGCTGAGCCCCAGCACCTCTAGGCTTGGCAGTTCATAGCCCTGGCACCTCTGGGCTTGCTGCATCTGTTATGAAAGTAAAAAAATATTGCTTGAGCCCTGGCACCTCTTTCATTACAAATTAAGCACTGGAGCAAGGCAATAATCCATCATGTTGTCTATCAGTGGCCAGATGCCAGCTGCCTCATAGGCAACAATCCCCTCCTCATAATGCACTTAAGACAAATCGAAGACTTAGCTCATACACTGAATGCTTCACTCTAGAATGAGAATCAAATCGTAAAGAGGGTATGTGTGTGTTTTCTGATTGAAGCTTCCACCCAGGGAGATGTGTGCCATCAGCCAAAGTAATCCTTTTAGTGCTTGACCCCCCCAAAAAACCCCAAATCCACTAACAGTTCTAACCCCACAATAGGGAAGAAATGTGACAGTTCTCTGTGGATAAACTGCAAACTGAAGAAAATAGTGATTGCAGCAACACTTCCGCTGAAAGGTGTGAGAGAGATCAGAGAGGAGAAGTTAACAGGAAGCAGAAAAGTGTATGATAAGGGTAGTGTGAAAGGAAAGCAAAGTTAGCTGAAGAAGGGTTGAGGGGAGGAGAGGAGAGTGCTCAAAGATACATAATGTAAAGTTGCTGCAGGAAGGAGAGACAAGGTGGCTAATAACGGAGTGTGGTGCTCACATATAAAGCAATTGATATTAGCTAGCAACTAGGTGTAGGGAAACACCTGTTATAAAACTTATCATTCCTTTGAAATTGTTTCCTTTCTTAGAAGGTAGCTGATGGAAGGAAGTATATTGAACAGCTCTTCAGTATGGCCTTGGATTGAGAACTTCTTACACGTGTATAATAAAATAGTCAATCCTACTGAGTATTGTCATTGTAAAAAGAAAAAGAGTACTTGTGGCACCTTAGAGACTAACCAATTTACAGACTAACACGGCTGCTACTCTGAATATTGACAGGTTTCAGAGTGACAGCCGTGTTAGTCTGTATTCGCAAAAAGAAAAGGAGTACTTGTGGCACCTTAGAGACTAACCAATTTATTTGAGCATAAGCTTTCGTGAGCTACAGCTCACTTCATCGGATGTATACTGTGGAAAGTACAGAAGATCTTTTATACACACAAAGCATGAAAAAATGGGTGTTTACCACTACAAAAGGTTTTCTCTTCCCCCACCCCACTCTCCTGCTGGTAATAGCTTATCTAAAGTGATCACTCTCCTTACAATGTGTATGATAATCAAGTTGGGCCATTTCCAGCACAAATCCAGGTGTTCTCCCCCAACACACACACAAACCCACTCTCCTGTTGGTAATAGCTTATCTAAAGTGATCACTCTCCTTACAATGTGTATGATAATCAAGGTGTGCCATTTCCAGCACAAATCCAGGTTTTCTCCCGCCCCCTGGACACTACAGTGCTAATAAACGATGGTCACATAAACACCACCCTATTCCGGAAACCTTCTGACTGGTATTCCTACCTACATACCTCCAGCTTTCACCCTGACCACACCACACAATCCATCGTCTACAGCCAAGCTCTGCGATACAACCGCATTTGCTCTAACCCCTCAGACAGAGACAAACACCTACAAGATCTCTATCAAGCGTTCTTACAACTACAGTACCCACCTGCGGAAGTGAAGAAACAGATTGATAGTGCCAGAAGAGTTCCCAGAAGTCACCTACTACAGGACAGGCCTAACAAGGAAAATAACAGAACGCCACTAGCTGTCACCTTCGGCCCCCAACTAAAACCCCTCCAACGCATTATCAAGGATCTCCAACCTATCCTGAAGGATGACCCAACACTCTCACAAATCTTGGGAGACAGGCCAGTCCTTTCCTACAGACAGCCCCCCAACCTGAAGCAAATACTGACCAACAACCACAGACCACACAACAGAACCACTAACCCAGGAACCTATCCTTGCAACAAAGGCCGTTGCCAACTGTGCCCACATATCTATTCAGGGGACACCATCACAGGGCCTAATAACATCAGCCACACTATCAGAGGCTCGTTCACCTGCACATCCACCAATGTGATATATGCCATCATGTGCCAGCAATGCCCCTTTGCCATGTACATTGGTCAAACTGGACAGTCTCTACGTAAAAGAATAAATGGACACAAATCAGATGTCAAGAATTATAACATTCATTAACCAATCGGAGAACACTTCAATCTCTCTGGTCACGCGATTACAGACATGAAAGTTGCGATATTACAACAAAAAAACTTCATAACCAGACTCCAGCGAGAGACTGTTGAATTGGAATTCATTTGCAAATTGGATACAATTAACTTAGGCTTGAATAGAGACTGGGAGTGGCTAAGTCATTATGCAAGGTAACCTATTTCTCCTTGTTTTTTCCTACCCTCCCCCCCACCCCCCAACGTTCTTGTTAAACCCTGGATTTGTGCTGGAAATGGCCCAACTTGATTATCGTACACATTGTAAGGAGAGTGATCACTTTAGATAAGCTGTTACCAGCAGGAGAGTGGGTTTGTGGGGGGAGAAAAAACCTTTTGTAGTGGTAAACACCCATTTTTTCATGCTTTGTGTATATAAAAGGTCTTCTATACTTTCCACAGTATGCATCTGATGAAGTGAGCTGTAGCTCACGAAAGCTTATGCTCAAATAAATTGGTTAGTCTCTAAGGTGCCACAAGTACTCCTTTTCTTTTTACTCTGAATATTGTCATTGCATTTCCCTTGCTGAGTAGATTGGAAAAGAAGCCATGGTTGCATGTCTATACCTGTGCCACTCTACAAACTCTGAGGATGAACATGCTATTCTTGATCCCATTGAAAAGCTGTGTTTTCTTAGGGCTGTTTGGATAAACCAGAAACTAACCTAAACCTTTTTATCAGGCTCAAAAAGTTCATCAGTTTAGTTTTTACTTTTACCTCTCTCTCCAAATTTCTTTTTTTTTTTTTTAATTCTTACATTTCCTACTTTCAGCCAGAATTGGTAACTTAACTACACCTTTTAATATGTGCTCATGCTAGACTGTGAGTCACCATTCAGAATGAATTATTATTGTACTTTCTTTTGAGATTTAAAAATCAGAAAGTAGTTAAAATTATGGAACAGACTTTTTCCTTTAAGGGGTTATTTTATCTGCTGTCTTTGTTTGAGTCAGTCAGGCTATTTTCTGTTTTATTGTTCTGCTCTCTTTCTGTGCTGGTTTAATTTTGAAAGCCTATATGATTAATCACTGCAATGTAGAAGAATGATTTCTGATATGAAATATAATCTTTTGTTATTGAATATACTTAAGATATTCTGGAAATTGACTCAAGAACATCATGGGGTTCCATGTTTCTGTCCGTCCAGGGCTTCTAAAATATATTTGCTTAGTATACAAAAAAAAAGAGTACACAATTTTTTCCCCAAGGGGAGGGAGTTGTAACTGCCAGTGCTACCGAGTCAGCTTGGGATGTGAGATGAGCTGTATTCATTCTGATTCATGCATCATCACCACTAAAAGTGATTCTGCAAGTGGAACTTAACTGACAGTTCCGTTGGTTATTCATGAATGGAATCCAGCTCATTCAGCCATAATAGAATTGGCTCTGCAGAGCTAGCAGAGTAAACAGTAGTACAGATGGATTTTTGTAGCTGTAGCAAACAGATACAACTTTAAAACCATGGAGGAGACCACACCCTGGTGGCCTCCCTCATTTCCCATTGAAGTCAGTGGAAATTGTGAGGGCTCACGTCCCCTAGCTGTCACAACTTAACCTAGGGAGATTTGTTTAGTAAGAAGAGGAACATTTTTTTTATAGTTGCTTCAACGACATCTACTTGTTAGTATAATACTTTGATGTGGTAACCTGTCTTCAGGTTTTACTTTCAATGGTTTACCTTAATAAAAATTTTAGTTATCAGACCTTTTATTACTAGAATATGTAGGAGACTGATCAGGGTTCATGGTTTAAAAATGCTTGTAGGGCCTGATCAAATGCTTAAATTATAATGCATGAAAAGACTGTCATTAACTTCAGTGGATTTTGGTTCCCGGCCTTCATGTAGTTGTATACAGCAGATTTATTAAATAATTTAACCAATGATCTTTCTAACTTAAAAGAACAAGCTAGCTTTTAGTCTTATTGAACTTGTATGAGGGTTACAATCAGCATGGTATGTATTTTAGTGGGCTTTTTTTTTCCTTTAACCGTCATTTGACTTCTGCTATTTGAAATGTCTCACAACCATACACTTTTATATGGCTTGTAAATTCAGAATTGCATTTTTAAGCAATCTGTTACATATTTGAGTACATGTAGAGAACAAGTTTCTTGTGAGCTGGTGTTGGAATAGTGTGAATGAATACTATATTCTAATTTTTTTGGCATTCACAGTAATTTTCTAGTATCTAATTTTCCTCCACTTGTAATGCAGAACTTGCTTTGTTGTGTGAAATTAAAATGCAGCTCATAATTACTCCTTCATTGACTACATTTTTATTGTGTGCTGCTATAAATCAACATCAACATATTATAGCATCATGTAAATGGAACCATAGTTAGCTGTAGGCAGTTAATCAAACAATATGTAGTAGCTGGTTGGAAATGTTCAGATGAAAACCTGCAAGGGTTTTGGTTCCCTGGTTTTTAATCTTTTTCAAAACAAAGATCAAAATCAATGACTGAAATCTTTAAATAATGCTATGAAATTTACTGAGCCAATTTCTGCTATTTGTTACTCAGGCCCTGATCCTGCAAAAGATTATACATCTGCAGAAAGACGAGCACTTGAGTAGGGAGTTGTGTGAACATCCAATTCTTTCGTTTGGTGGCAGAATGAAAAAAAAATTAAAATAAAAAAAAAAGTGGCAAGATGTAGGAGACCCAGGTTCATTTTCACCATCTGCCAGATGAGGAGAAGCGATCTGAACATAAGTCTCCCACTTCTCAGGAGAGTGCTCGAACCACTGAGCTATAAAATCATTTTCACTCTCTTTGGGCCAGTGCATATTTATTTTATGTATATAAAGTGGATCAGCTACAGCAGGAGAGTTTGAGTGACTCAAATCAGAATATCCCACAGCCCAAGAGTGAGGGCACTGCTGCAATATGGGAGACCCATGTTCAAATCGCTTGTCTACATTAGGGAGGGGGGAACTTGAACTGGTGTCTTCCACATCCCAAGGGAGTTCCCTAAATTCTGAGCTAAAGGTTATATGGGAGGAACTCTCCTGCTTCTCTCCTTCCACCCAACCATTTGGGAGTATAGGTGGGGGAACACCTACCTTCTCCTGCTTTGAGGATCCTGTTGAGGCCCAGGTATAAAACAGTACCTGGGTTCCCACAGGTCTTTTAGAGCAAAAATGTAAATGCCGAGGGATTTTCAGGCACCTCCAGAGTTAGATGGAAGCTGAGCAAGGGTTTTCAGTGGCCCCTAAATTTTGACCTTAGGTACCTAAAGTGGTAGTTAAGCACTTAAGTCGCCTTGTGGATCTGGGCCTTAGAGCCTGATGCAAAAGTCATTGAATTCAATGGGAATCTCTGTTGATTTCAGTGTGATGTTTGGTTCAGGCCTTCAGGGTCCTAAAAAGTATTGGATTGATGGTCTTTGAGAATCACACCCTCTTTTTTATCTATAGAGCCAGACCTAAGAAAGGTAGTGGCACTGCAGGTTTTCAACAATCCTCTCCCTGTATGCCTCATTCTTAAGCTGGAGGGACAGAATACCAGTATCAATGAGGGAGAAGACCATTCTTTGTGGCAAGGCAGTCCTTGGCCTCTTTCTGTAGACTGCATATATGAGTTCCAGTTGTGGGTGGTAATTTTTTTTTTTTTAATCTGGATATTATCTACTTGGAACTGGACAGATGAAATAAGGGCATTAATTGGAATCACTTAAAATATCCCTAAACAAATAACTATGTTAATGTGGAGTTAAGGCTGAGTACCTATGAGATTAAAAACATGTTAGGGATGTTGTAATCATCCCCAAACCAAGTATTATAAACCCAGGAAATTCAGAGTTATCACTCCACTTGAGAGAAATACAAACAAGCTAAGGTAAGAAATGCACTGTTAGGCACCCAACACCCTTAACTCTGCCCAGTAGTGATGCTATGTAATAAACAGATGATTGTGATCAAGGCATTTGAGCATTTGTACTCCCAGGTTAGATTTTTTTCATACTTTTCCCTTTCATGGGAAGTGCAATTTTTCATCTTTAATTAGTCCTCTTTAACATGAAGGTGTGCCTGACCTCTGTATTGACATGTAGTTTAGAAAGAAATTACAAAAATATTCTAGAGTAGCAGAAGTCAAATAATGATTCACTGCTCATAATACATTCACTCTTCACTTGCTCTTTATCTCTATATTCTGGGGAATTTACTTTTCAGTATACTAATATTGTCTTAAGTGACATAGCTTTACCCATGAGGTTAGTGTGTGTGTGTGTGTGTGTGTGTAAGATTTCTGTGAAAGAACAGCCTCTTGACTCAGGCTACCTACACTAGTAGTCATAAGGACTCCTGATATCACCCACAGTGGACAATAAATAAAATGCTTTTAGGTGATCTAAGTAGAAAGTGTGAGAAAGATAACTATGCGGGGTGGGAGATAATTACAAATACAATGAGCTCTTAAGTTGAGAAATTATCTGACAAATATAAATTCCTTCAGTGCAGAGCAAGAAATTTACATTTTTGCATTCAAAACACTCATCTAGCATGAGTTACTGAATACATTCTGCCTCTTTACTCTTAAAGGATCTTGGAAGAATCATGTGTTATGACCAACTAAAATACAGCACTGGAATATAGTTCATCAAGACTTGGTTTCAAATTGGAACTCTTCTCAATCACATTTATTTCCACTTATCCTTCCACTTGTCCTCTGGTTCTAGACTCCAGGTGGAGTTGAGGTGTAGTCCACTTCCAAGTAAAGTACTAAGATATATTCTGCTTCCAAAGCAGTTATGGAACATTTCTAGACATCTTCTTTCTATAGCAATGTTGTATAAGATTATCCAGTACATTCTTCAATTAATGCAAGATTGTTCCCTGCATTATATTGTCAGCTTTGTGCAGTCTAGTGCTGGATGATGCTGAAGCCACTACTTGGCTTTGCACATACTCCATTGTCTAAAAAACTTTACTGATTAAAAAAAAATTCTGATTTGTAGCCTAATTCCATTGGTTAATTTCATCCCATTGCTTTTGACCTCTGTCAGTTTTTATGTCCTTTAAGTGAGGTCTAACAAAAAAAAAAAAAAAAAAAAAAAAGACAGATGGCTGGAATCACAAAATATCCAGTTCAATCTTTCTCAGAGTCAGAGCTGCTAAGATGATAGCCACGTTTGATAACCATACACATGCAGGTCATTGTGCATAAATATATTGGTTTGCATACAGGGGGAACCTAGCAGATAACGAAGACATCAGTTATTCCCACCAAAACATTTTCTGTCTGTTTAAATGTCTGTTAAAAAGGCAGAAAAGGAGTAGGTAATGGCTGCAGTAATGGGGTTTCTGTGACAAATACAAACAGCAAAAAAGGTGGTAAAAATTATCCAAGAAAAAATGACTTTACTGGGCATCTTAATGTTAGTGATCTAGAAACAGTAGCCAGATCTTAAAATGTTTTGCCATTTCCTTTGATTAAAATATGAATTTGTTCAGGCAATTTAGTTTACTCATAATGCTACTCAGTTTTCAACTGGCTTGTCAATTTCCAGTTTCGTAGACTGAAGCTCTACCGAAAACTATTCATGAGGATTACGCAGGCTCTTGTTAAGTTTCAAAGCATTCAGCACAAAGTTCCTTGAGTCAACAGCAAACTCCTTGCTTAGAAACACAGCTTCTTATTACCCCCTCCTTTAGTACAATGCCACAACAACATGCAAAAGATTTGCATTCCTACATTTCCAGCAAATATTACTGTTACAGATTTCTTCTGCATTGCATCTGGTATAGTCTGCAGGGAATTTGTTGAAAGATGTTGAATAAATATTAATATTAATAGTGACGTAAATTCACCCAATTTAATTAATTTAAGTCTAATTAAAGCCTTACTCCAAGTTAAACCATCTTTTCTTCCCTGTGGGTTTTTTGGAACATTTCAAAGCATAATTGTATGTTTTGGAACACTGATAGTTTATATAAAAAATAGGAGAACCCAAAAATCAAACACACCACTGATTTGGGTTCTTGTTTACATTTGGCATCTTTTTTATCAAATTTTTATTCTGCAATATTGTAAACACTGATTTGTACATTAACTGAGAGGTGAGAATGAGAGCTAGCAACCATCTTTAAATTAACCTACTCTAGATGAAATGTACTCTGGGCCATCTTGTTAGTTCAGAAAAATATAGCCTCCAAAGTTTATAGCTGGAATGCCCTATAGTGTAGATTGTTCATGGAGGAAGATTTAAACAATGTTTCAATCAAACATTCATTCAGTTTCAATGAAGGACCACTTTTATTATAATTTTGACAAGCTAAGAGCTGCCAAAAGGAGGTTAAGGGAAACACATTCCTCCTTCAGTAATACCCATCCTGGCATCTCAGTGGTTTTGTTTTTCATATAATATAGTTCAATTTCTTAATAGCTACAAGATAATGAAATTAGAAAATTTACATCCCATGTTTTCTGTATTTCTTCAGATAGGACCAACCCTTTCTGAAGATGAATGGGCTCGTTACTGAACCTTGACAATGAAGGCCATTTCTAAAAAAAAAAACACATTAAAGAGCTTGCATGCTGTTTTATACACAATTTACTGTTAGATTATTAAGGTGCATCCTCTATAAACATTGCCTTCCACATGACTGTATCATGGCTTTCAGTTCAATTGAAGTGTACTCTAGCCAACCCCCTGTGTGCAACATGACCATCTGTAAAATGCAAAGTTCCTTATGTCAGCCATTAGACACTGTGGGCATCAGAGCTGCTTCCTTATGCTTGACTTGTAGAATTACTTCCATCAAACCACCAGCTGTAGTTTGACCTCAGATTCCTTCTCTGTTTCCTCCTATTTTTGCAGACTTTCTACTAAGCAACTACATTATTAATGGTCCATCCCTCTTGATAATCTTATTGTTTTCCTGGGACATGATCACATCATTTTAAATACAGATTAGATTACTGTATTTACAGTAGCTGACCAGGGTAGTAAATCTGAGGTTTAACATATAATAAGATGTCCTTCTCCTAATCTTGAAAACTGGCATGAAAAAAGCATTGGAAGGAGAAGTGTCTTATTTGAGGCCCCAGAATCCAGAGTTTTCTGGCCTATTCTTTAGCTTTTGACATTTATGCTATTAACTCCCAACAATTGGAAAAATACTTAGCAGATTGCTAAAACTTATTCTGATTTGATATAAAGGTTAATCTAGAGTTTAAAGCACTGGTCTGGGCCCCCAAGAGAACTGGGATCAATTCCTGGTTTTGCTACAAACTTCCAGTGTGATCTTGCATAAATTACATAATCTGTGCCTCAGTTTCCCAGATAAAATAGAAGTAATATTTCTCCTACTCTGTCTCTTAATTGTTGAGACTGTAAATTCTTTAAGGCCATGACTATGTTGTCCCAGTCTGTACGTACTGCCCCCTACCATGATGGGGCCCTGAGCATGGCAGGCGCTGCTATTGCAGTTTAAATAGTAATAGTATTCTGTTTATAATTTTCACAAAATAAAAATATGAAAATATATTTTCCTCTAAAATCTCTTTTAAAACATTTTTTTCCTTGATGTTCAGGGATTTACATGGCTAATTCTTGGTGCACCAAAATGAGATTTTACCCCTTACTCTGTGAGGAATAGTCCTAAAAGCTCCTGGGAATTTCTTAGCAAAAAGTGAGTAAAAATGCCTTGATGGAATTGGCAAATCAAAAAATACATCAAATAAATCTCCTGCTTGCAAACGAGCAGTTATGATGAGCTGCAGAGAATTCACTGGCTACGATATTTCTCACAATACAGTCTTCTTCATTGATACAAAATAATATTCTCTTACTCCTAGAAAAAAAAAATATATATAGGCTGAACCACAAATTGAAAATAAAAACAAAACCACCACTAGCTGGCTGTTTTTATTTTCTTTATTTAATGGTCTCGGCCAATCTTCTGTACTCTGAGTGATGTTATTACAGCCATAAATAATAGTAATGTTTTTCTCAATCTATTGTATTTGTAGAAAGTCTCAGCACAGGGGCATTTTGGGATGGAGGGAAAAGACAATGTAGAAATCAGCAAAAAAGACAAAGAAAAAAGCAGGAATTGAATCAAGTTATTTTCAGTTGCTGCAGGAGTCTGACAGGTGGTCTTAATAAAAGTAAATTTGTCACCTACCACATTGAAGTTCTGCTATAGTTGCCCTTGATCTTTCCAACCTCACCTGTTTTATTGCACTCCCTTCACTGACTAAATAACTACCAGGTCTTTTCCACTCAGAACTGGTCACCTTTAACTTTTCATATTTTTCAAAAGGATTTTCCTTTTCCTTTCATTGCTTGCAGCAAATGTAGAAGTTGGATAAGTGGAAGCTGGAGTACAGTTTTGAAATAACTTGGGCCTGGATAACTTCAGAAAGTCAGATACTTATGAGAACTGAGGACTCCTGCTTGTTCTCCTCTGTTTCAGATTTCTGGATAAATTTCTACTAATCACCTTCTCATCTACATCTTCATATGAGTCTATTATAGAATGAAGGAAACTGGAGTATAGGAGGAACCAGGAATACTCTTCCATTGTCTATGTCCTATAAATAGAACAGCTCTCATTTACACCTGTCAAGGGTTCAGCATAGAAAGCAGAGATGTTCTCACCATGTTCACATAGCAAGCACGAGCTCCCAATTAATTTACATGATATTCCTTCTTGAGATTTACTGATTTACCTTCAGATTTCACAGCTGATGCAGATTTTAATGTCTGTATGATGCAGCTGTTCATTTCCAATTATATTGCTTACAAACAATTATATTATAATTATAATATAAAACAATTATAAAAGCTGGAACAATTTTTATAGTGGGGGTGGCTAAGAGCCGTTGAACCAAACTGTAAACCCTGTATATAATGGAAACCACTTCAAGCTAGGGGGTGTTGCAGCATGTCTCCCCTCCCCCCCCCCCCCCACTCCTAGTTCCAGCACCTATGCCTATGTGGTAGTTAATAGGGCATTGGATAATACTAAGCCACTGGACAATCGCCATACTTCTTCCCCTTGCTGGGTCACTTAAGAAGAGGGGAAGTTCTGTTGGTTTTTTTTCACCACCTTTATTATTGTTCCTAAAATGTCTATCTCCTGGATAGTGATATGTTAACAATGCCTCTAGCAGCAGCCTCCTTCTGCCCTCCTCTCTCCTGCTTATTTCCCTGGGCCATTTCCCCTTTGGCCCTATGCACCTTCTTGACCCCTCTTAGCAAGGGCCACAGCCTGGCAGGTATCTGGGCCAGAGTCCTGCTCTGCTTCCCCAAGCTTGCCCCACACTGCTCTATCCAAGACGCCGCTCCTTAGCTCAGGAGCCAGTCCTTCTCCCTCATTAGTCAGGGAGTGACTGCCTTCTTCTCTGCTAAGCAGCCTTTATATAAGACCTAGCCTGGCCCTGATTGGCTGCCTCTTTCCCTGTTCTGATTGGCTGCTGGTCTGCGCCGCCTCTCAGCCTGGCTCAGCCTTTTTTCTCAGGGGGTTGGGCACCGCCCCACCACACACAGAAATTACTTTTATTCTGGTGGAACTGTGAAGTACATACCATTACCACTTTTTAATTTTTATTTTCTTGTGATTTTTTAATTTAATCCTTATGTCATCCATCTTCATTCTTCCCTCTCCAAGAGTAGATTGTTACCAGCTCTGGTTAGATTGTTAGCATGTTCTGTCACATAAGATCATATGGGAAATACTGAATTGAATTCTGAACCATCATGCAAGGGCCAGTGCTTTGGATGAAGGGGCTATTTTAAAGTGATCTAGAGTAGAGTAAATTTAGGGGCCAAGTGTTAGTGCAAACCTGCAGCATACTAATAGAATAACCTTAATAATCAGAAAAGTAAGTCTTCTGTTTTTCAGTGAGGTTGTAGTCAGAAAAATACTATATTAAAATATCATCTTATTTTCCCGCAGATCCATTCCTATCTATTTATTTTACTGGCAAATCAAATCTCTGATACTACTTGAGCAGTCTCAGTTAGATCAAGGAAGCTCATGTGTCCGAGCTTCAAGACTGAGTTCCAGGTATTAACAACTGAAAGAACCACATAGCTAAAACAACCATAGGGCATAAGCTGGCTTCTGTTTCCCTTTATGTATCTCCATCAGAACCAATTGTTCGTTTCCAACTGAACTGGAGATCATGTTAGAAACAGAAATGAACACAGACTGATTTTCAGGTCACAGGTTGAGTTCCTGGTATTGTCAGTTTCAAAATTATTTTTGAGTTTTAAATGAAGTTATTTTAACACTGTTGTTGTAGCCATATTTGTCCCAGGATATTAGAAAGACACGGTCAGTGAAGTAATATCTTTTATTGAACCAACTTCTGCTGGTAAGAGAGACAAGCTTTTGAGCTTACACAGAGCTCTTCCTCAGATCTGGGCTCACCCACCTTGTCTCTATTTTAGCATTTAAGTTAGTGTTGGAAAGTCATAGTGGGGACAGCAGAAGCTATCACAGTTAAGGTTACATATAATATTGGTTTCCATTTGAACTCCCTATTTTCAGTTGCTTATAACTTTTAAAACCTTTGCTAGTTTCAGCTGCTTGTTACTTGAGCATGTAAGACCCCTTTTCATGTGTGTACTCAAGATAAAGTAGGCTTCATTTAGCAGGATATAGCACTCTTTGCCTGAAAGGGCTCCTATACCTGCAGATGCTGTCTGCCAGTTGTGTTAATCATAAGCAGGTTCTCTGTGTTTTCTGTAGGTTAATCAATTCCTCAGTCAAAAACAGTTCTTCAAAAAATCATATTCCTATATCTCTGGTAAGCACTGAAGTGGAGTAGGTCAAGTTAAAGAAAAATCTGTATACATAGTCTAGGACTGAGTTTCTACTAAACTTGATCACTAGCAGCAGAGCCAAAGAAATATTTGTATAATAAAGGGAATCATCACAGTGTTATGTGGCATTCACTCTTGCAGTTGCACTACATTATGATTTCTTTTATTGCACAATATGAACTTTCTTTGGTGCAAGCACATTTGGAACAAGATATGTTAGCACTAAGTCTGGCATTCTTTACTCAGGCAAACTCCCATTGATTTCAATTGGTTACAATGTAATAGGGACCAAAATCAGTTAAAACAAAAAAACGACCCCCGCCCCCAAAACAGGCAGTACAAAAATATGGAGAACAACTGTCCCTCCTGCATGAGGGAGATAAATAGCAGGAAATCTCCTCCTGCCTCTCATTGCAGAGTTTTCTTCCTAGTTGTTATGTTGAATGGAGGGCTGATTTAAGGCAATCTGAGTATGCACAGTAGTGTTCAATTTGTTCCATGATTGCTTATTCCAGGCAGTGTGTACCACAAGCTGTGATTCTCAGTCAGTAAGCCAGGGATTTGTGCCCAGACTCCCAAATAAAGAATCCTCTTGTATCTACTGCACTTGAGTCGTGCCTCCAGTGTTGTCAAACCCACTGGTTCAACTTCATGAGACAGATGAGCCATTATGAAATTGGCTTGAAAAATCATGATATTTAATTTTTTCAAAAAAATTTTTTTTTTTTTTTGCAAGGGAGGGCTGGTTTGATTTTTGAACTCTCAGGGAGAAAGACACATGCATTTCAGAAAACTCCACCTGTAATGTTAGAAACACCTGTGTACACTTTAACTTCTGACTGATCAGAAGGATCCTTCCCCAATACCTTTTTACATCCTGACTGGTTGAATGGACTATAAGGTGGATAGAAAGCTGGCTAGATCATCAGGCTCAATGGGTAGTGATCAACGGCTTGATGTCTAATTGGCAGCCAGTATCAAGCGGAGTGCCTCAGAGGTCTGTCCTGGGGCTCGTTTTGTTCAACATCTTCATTAATGAGTTGGATGATGGATTGCACTCTCAGCAAGTTTGTGGATGACACTATGCTGGGGGGAGAGGTAGATACACTGGACGGTAGAGATAGGGTCCAGAGTGACCTAGACAAATTGGAGGATCGGGCTAAAAGAAATTTGATGAGGTTCAACAAGGACAAGTGCAGAGTCCTGCACTTAGGACAGAAGAATCCCATGCACTGCTACAGGCTGGGGACCAACTGGCTAAGTGGCAATTCTGCAGAAAAGGACCTGGGATTACAGTGGACGAGAAGCTGGATATGATTCAACAGTGTTGCTAAGAAGGCTAACAGCATATTGGGCTGCGTTAGTAGGAGCATTGCCAGCAGATCGAGAGAACTGATTATTCCCGTCTATTTGGTACTGGTGGGGCCACATCTGGAGTATTGCGTACCCCCACTACAGAAGGATGTGGACAGATTGGAGAGAATCCAGCAGAGGGCAATGAAAATAATTAGGGGGCTGGGGCACAAGACTTACGAGGAGAGGCTGAGAAAAGTGGGCTTCTTTAGTCTGCAGAAGAGAAGAGTGAGGGAGGATTTGATAGCAGCCTTCAACTACCTGAAGGGGGTTTCCAGAGAGGATGGAGCTAGGCTGTTCTCAGTGGTGGCAGATGACAGAATGAGGAGTAATGGTCTCAAGTTGCAGTGGGAAAGGTCTAGGTTGGATACTAGGAAAAATTGTTTTACTTGGAGGATGGTAAAGCACTGGAATGGGTTACCTAGGAAAGTGGTGGAATTTCCATCCTTAGAGGTTTTTAAGGCCCAGACTGACAAAGACCAGGCTGGGATGATATAGTTGGGGTTGGTCCTGCTTTGAGCAGGGGGTTGGACTAGATGACCTCCTGAGATCTCTTTTAACCCTAATCTTCTATGATTCTAATGAACAGCCTCCCCCAAAGCCTCCCATTTCTGTCCTGGGGACTTTCAGGTGCTCTTTCTACTGGATACTGCTGCCTGCCCTACTCACTCCCTCCAGATGTTGTCTTCAGACCAACTTCCTCCCCATCAGGATGTTGCCCCTTCCCCATTCTCTACCCTGGGCCTTGCCTTCTACTTACCCCCCTTTCTGAAGGGCTCAGTCCCTTGCCATCTCTCCTCCTTCACTGCACAAAATTCCTGCCCAACTTCCTCCCCATCAGACATGTAACCGGGTGGCTTGGCCTGTTGCTTGCAGGGCCTGGGCCTCAGCCAACCTGATTACAGAATGAGCCTCATCTGAGGAGAATCAGGCAACTCCCCGTAAAGCTGCAGTAATGAGCCAGGTTTAAGTGATGATAAAGCCCAGCTGGAGAGAGAGTGCCAGGTGGAAGCTGTGAGGGAGCTCTAAGCAGGGATAGAGTACAGAAAGCTCTCTGGGGTGGGAAGCCTGGGAGAGAGCCTGACTAACCAGGAAAGAGACCGGGAGACTAACAGGGGAACTTGAGAAGAGAGGGAGGTAGTGGCCCAGGGAAAACCACAGTAAAGGAGCAAACCTAGCTATTTGGTACAGGGCCCTGGGCTGGAACCCAGAGTCAAGGGTGGGACTGGATTACCCTCTTGGCCCCACAGAAGGAGGCATACAAGACTATAGAGAGAGTTACTGAACACAACAAAGGGGCTTCAGCCTGAGCCAGTGACAGTACCTCTACAGGTGTTCCACATGGTGTACTGCCTCCAGACTCAGCACCTGCAGTCTGGAAGCCAGGAGCAGACTGCAGGGGCTGGCAGCCAGAATTGCAGTCCAATGCCAGAAGCTCAGACTGTCAGCAGCAGCATCTAATGGCCGAAGCCAGAACTGCTGTATCGGGACTAATTCAGGCAGAAAACCTGAGCTGCCAGATCAGGAGCTTCTCATGAATTTATGAGATGCAATAATAATAATAATAATAATTATTATTATTAATGCTGCAAAATTACAGGACCCACAAAAATATTGTGTTAGTTGGAAACACTGTCTCTCCTCTTGTGCAAGGATCACACCAGTGAGTATATTCACCCCTTCTGTCCATCTCTCTCTTATTTTCCCCTATATTTATGAATATCCATCCAGTGCAAAAGCTGAGGCCCTGGTTCAGCAAAGCATGTAAGCACATACTTTGAAATCATGCTTATGTGCTTCGCTGAATCAGGGCCTGATTGACATCACCATCAGGTTTCCTTGAGTAAAGAATGCAGCTCAAATTATTTTATCTATTTTTTTTTTTTAGTTTTCCTTTCTATCAAAATATTTATACTCCCCTCAAATGGTTGATAATATTTAAATTACACCACTGTATTTCAGTTGCTTTTGGGGGCTAGACAAAACAAAGTAGGGCAAATTGTGTCACTGCCCATGTGTTTTAATAATCTGTGAATTAGGTTTTTTCCCCATGGATTTTACTGGCACAGAAGTGCCAAAAAGAATGTTGATATTGATTGTGCATACGTTTCTTTTCTGTGTGTTTTCTGAGACATTGGGGGGGGGGGTGTTTCCCTGTTTCCATTCCATGAAAGGTATAGCATGCCTGGAGTGAAAATCTATGATGTGTAACCTACTACTATGCTTGTTTATAAGAACTGTAAACCCTTGGTAACAAACTGTCTCATTGTAATTAACATATTTTAGGATTAGTGGCTAAATGATCTGCCATTCAGCTGAAACTATCTTTCCTTTGCACTAGTCTGAATTTAAGAAATGGCATGAATTAGTAGTGGTACCAGGGTTATTTTGCAGGGATATTCCTAGTCAGTTCCCTTTATTTTTAATAAATAAATTAAATAAAATTACAAAAAGTAGGTTGTAATGAAAATAAGTAATGGCTTTAAATAGAAGATCCTTCTTGAAATGACTGTTTTGTTTCTTATCCTTTGAGATTACAGAGTAAAAAGGGGGTCAGCTGAGCTGTTACTGTTCTGTAACTTGGTTGGAAATAGTAGTAGTTCAGGACCCTCTGCCACAAAGCAGACGGGATGGAATAAATAGAGGGTCTGTTTCTAGAAACAGGATTGCCCTATATAGCTTGGGGTTTTATGTAGCTGTAAGCAAAGCAGAACAATGAGAGAATTAGAGTGGGACAAGTGCACAGGGAGAGCAGTGAGTAATTTATGATGGACCATATTGAATTGCACAGAACTTGGTTTTTATACAGATCCTTGCACTCTCAAGGTTTCCTGACACAATTTACAGTAATGGGTTACATAGTGTGTACTGCGGTGTCAGTCTTAAGAAAATGGGGCAGTTCAACAATATGAATATGCCTTATGCACATCCTTGGACATTTGAAACTAGTTTCTATTGAGAGAAGGGAATTTTGGCAGGGGCACCAGCGTAATCCTCTCCACTTTATAAAAATATTAGACAGTTGGTTAACTTCTTCCTGCCCATGTCTGATGGATAGTCAGGAAGGAGTTTGGCTTCACAGCTAGTTGAATGGATGCTACTTTATATAGTGTAGAAGCACTTGTTGGTATTAAAATGTGGTGATGGTACTGGGTATGAACCCATATCCTGGTGAGAGGCTTCAAATTACAAACTTCCAGGTCAGAGGTGGGAAACGGTGATGAAGTGTTTGAAATACTGCCATGGCCCTTTGTTTTGAAGTAACTGTGTTTATATATTGGTTTTTGTCTTTTATTTTGTTTTCCAGGATATACATTCTATTCAAGGTACTTCTCTAATGTTCAGAATAGCATGACTGATACTTAGGACAGTAGGGCTTGAACTTGCCAAGTGCTATCCACCCTCAATTTCCCATTGAATTCTATGGAAGGTGAAGGTGCTCAGCATCTCAGAGGATAAAACCCTTTCTGCTCTGGTATTCAATGCCAATTGTATTTCTGAACTTAATAGTAGAAACCAAAGTTACTTGAATATATTAGGGCCTTTTTTTTGCCAGAATGATGTGTAGAACAGATCAAGAAATGTCAAAATTTTCTGAGAAACTGGTATACATTTTTCACTAGAGGTTTTTTTTTTTAAACCAGCTCAAACTATATGAAACAAGCATTAATGCTGTTAAAATACTCTCTTATACGTTCACTGTATTGGAAAACAGCAATAAAATACAGTGTGCTCCTTTCCCTAGATAGTGGTGTATTTTTAATGGAACAATACCCAGGACAGTATTATTGCTAAAGTACTCCTCCTCTTCTCCTGGTCTTCCCCATTACTGGGTTTAAAACAAAAAGAAAAGAAAATCAATCAGAATGTAAAATGTTGTGTTTCATAAAGGACATTTTTATGACCAATAATGGAACTTTCTCCATTTTTTGTTAAAATGGTTTAAATACCATTATATTACGTACTAATCAATAGTGTCCAAAATTACATGACTTCCAAGTATGGTGAAACTTGACAAGGATACATTTCTAATGAAAACAAGCAATTAAGGTGCAGAAACCTCACATTACAGCCTTTGGAGTGAGACTTCTTTGTATAGAGAAAACAGTTTCCTTTTGGTCTGAGGGCAAAAATAGATACATTAAAATAACCTGTGTACAAATCATGTTATAAACCTCTAGTGACATTGTGACCTCAACATGTGCTGTACTGGCAGCCTCATGACTCAATATAGTAAGTGTGGAGTGTGCTATTAAAAATATAGAGCCTTGTAAGTAAAATTACAGTAAGATTGTGTAATTTCCACTAAACACTCCTTGAGATAGCTCAGACCATGATATAAAAGCTGTAGAGGTGGAATTAAAGCTGACTATATGTGTCATTTGATGTATGTAATTATTTATAATTTGCATTGTGGTAGCAAAAACGTATTTTGGGCAAACCTCAGAATACTGAGATTCTTTCCACAAGTACCCAAAAGTTTGGATTTTGAGCTATCTATAAAACAGGGCTGGAAATACACTGGAACAGTTTGTGGCACATTGGTGCTCCCAGTTCTAGGCAATAAGGCAGTCTGGGGCCCTGTGACAAATGGTCTTCCATGACTGTCCTCACTTCTCCCACTGATTTGGAGTAGCATTGGAAGGGGAACCCCCTCCCATCCCTTGTGGCAGGGAAGTAGTATGGTGCCCTGTTCTCCAGAAATATCAGCCGTGGCCTCTTCCACCTGGAGCAGTCAGTGTGGCAGCAGTGAGCCTCTCAGTAGTTACTTCAGGAGCCAGGGTATATCATCTTAGATGAGCAGACTGGCCTTTTGCACATTACACACCTAATCCTCTGCTGGGGTTATATTGGTGGTACCCGCAGAGCAGTTCTACACTGCGATGACTGAGGCAGTTCATAACTCCCAAGCATTTGTTTTGGGTTGTTTGCAGAGTCAGGCTCAGATGTTACTGGGTCAGTAAAACTTCAACCATATTTTCAAGTTTTTCTCTGCAGCCATGAAGGATACACTTTAATTTTAAATGAAAGCTGAGATTCTAAAATAATCACATGACTCCAGGAGCTGTGGTGCTGGGCACATGCCTTTAGTGCCTCTGCCTTTTTTTTATTATCCTGGCTAGATAATTATGTTAGTGAAACATACAGTTATGCATATTTCCTAAGATGAACTATTAGAAACAAATAACTGAAAAGTCAACAAAATACTTAAACTATATAAATCATGCATAGCAAGAAAGTTGTATTGAACATATGAGATAAATAATTTCCCACATGTCAAGTCATTGAAAAGAGGCATAGAGTTACAGTATTAGAAGGCATGAGAGCAGGCCAAATGAGTAGACCTAGCATGTATGAGAGCAATAGTAACATAACTTGCACCAGTATTTATGGAAAAAAGTAAGTCCAGATGTCAGTAATGCTATATGTTGTATGCAGTGTTGTTGTAGCCATGTTGGTACCAGGATATTAGAGAGACAAGGTGGATGAGGTAATATCTTTCCTTGGATCAACTTCTGTTGGTGAGACAGGCAACACCTTTAAAACACAACCCTGGGAGCTTAAATTTATAATTTTGATGGATACTAAAAAACATGGATTTAATAAAGACACTGGATTTATGGTTTATTACAACAATCTGTAACACACTAATACCCCGCCCCACCCTTTTTTCTTTTCTTTTCTTTTCTTTTCTCCTATGACTGCAGAGGAGTAGGTCACTTCACTTGTATATTCTCTTTACAGTATATGTTGACTACTTATGCTAAGCAATCTGTTCCATCTTGTATTTAGCTGTGACCCTCTGGTTACCTTTCCCAGACCCAAGGAAGAGCTTGACAAAAAAATAATTGATTAGGAGCTCTGTGCTGACGTAGTCAATTAATTTTTTTGTCAAGGGCCAAATTTCTTGGTCAAGGTATAGTCAAGGTCCAGACTCCAGAGGAACATTTTTTTGCACCACACTAGCAATATGATGATAATAAGGGCAAGTATATGTTACAAAATTAAGTCAACATAAGTTAGATTGATGTTCAGCCACCGCAGTAATTACCACAGTTTTTCTTGTCCACACTATGCCCCCTCTGTTGGTGGTGCGTGTCCTCACCAGGAGCGCTTCCACCACTGACAGCGTTGGGCATTGTGGGGCACTGCACCCCAAAGCCCCGTGGCAGCGGGGCTCTGGCGGTCAGTCCCGCACTTATATCACCTGTTGCTGCCTTTGATAGCCCAAGCCATCAGCCCCGGGTTGTCAAACGCAGCAACAGGCTGTGGTTAGATGTTCGGCTGTGTGTGTGTTCTCCCGGTGTGCTGCCCCAGCTCTGCGCAGACACTTGGCACAGCAGACCTTCAGTGAACAGCCCAATGACCACAAGAGCTGTTAAGGTATGAAGGCACAAAGCCAGGTTTATTGTTGATAAAGCACGGTAATAGCACCTGGCAGACTCTTCGAGGATACTAAGACATGAATGCTCGTGAGAATGGATGCAGCTCAGTGAATGGGGGGACTTTTATTCCCCCTTCAGCTGGACAAAGATACTCCCTCTGAGATACGTCTTTATTCCCTGATACAAACAAGCCTCTGACATAGTTACTGCCCCCTGACATGGTTAGTTATCACCCATCACCTTGTACATATTGGTTCGATTAAAACATCTTTATTGTGTAGTGTTATCCTGACCTTATCTTTTAGGAGGGGTCAGTGTGTTCATGTTATACTTGGGGAATGTTTTTGTACCATCTTTGATATTGGGATGTGTTTGCATGAGTACTCTGTGCTTAGCACTTCTTAGGAATGTGTATTTTTGCAATATCAGCCCGGTTCTTGCCAGATTCTGCCTCATACCAGGCCTCTGATACAAGGGCTTATGTCTCAGGCTCTCTTTGCCTGTGTAGTACGATGTAAGTATAAGTAAATGAAAAGATTCAAAAGTGTCTGGCAGTCCGGATTTGGCCTGCAGTCTGCCTATTGACTACCCCTGGATCTGTGTAAGCTTGAAGGCTTATCTCTTTCGCTAACAGAAGTTGGTCCAGTAAAAGACATTGCTTCCCACCTCTTTTCTTTAGCAAGGCTATAGGCTTACTAACCCAGTAGGTTCTTTTGCTTCAAGAATATTATAGAAACTACTACGAGGTGCTTCCTCACAGAGTAAAACAAGGTTGGCAAAATGCTACCTGATGAATTTGCTTGCTTGCTTATTTATTTATATAATTTCAGGTGAGTAAATATCATTACTCTTTTCATAAGCCTCATCATGGTGTGGGTGTCTGCACTAATAAAAATTTTGTTAGGCTGGGGTAAATACAAAGTGTATCAAATGTTCTCAGATATAAATCATTAAGAATGTTAAGGTTGAAAATATGTCTTTAAATGGCTAAAATGCTGTTGCGGTGTCTTTGCGTGTGTATTTATAAACTACAACACTGTGCACTATAGAGTAGAAACTTAGAAAATTAGCAATACAATTTTGAACACCATCCTTAACGCAGTCCGCATTTCCACCTCTTTCCCACCTGCAGGTCCAAGGCAGTGTCTCATTGTCACACAAAAAATAGTTCTTTAGTATTGGGTATTTTGTGCTCAGTTAAATTCTCATGAGAGGACATCTCTGGTGAATCTGCACCTCTGAGACTTCCTTTGCTGGTGGCTAGAGCTGAGCAGGTATTTTTTTCAGAATGGTGGTGCAACCAAAGAATTGAAAAAGAATTAGTTTTAGGTCAAATTAAAACTGAAATTTTTGGAGGTTTTCTCACCAAAACAAAACAAAAATGAATCCGTTTGGGTCATTTGAACTGAACTGATTTATTTTCCAGTTTCAGTTTTTTAATCCTTTAAAAAAATCAAGTTTATCTTCTACATGAAACATCATTTCAAAATAAGCAGTCAAAATCTCTCCTTTAGAACATGTTGAAACGAAGTTTTGACTTCTTCCAATTCTCCTACCCCCTTTTTTTCCCCACTGAAACTATTCACCAAACTTTACCTGAATTCACAAATAATTTTGGTCATCCCCCAAACTGGGTTTTTCAATTAATAAACTATTCAAAATGTTCCCTTCCCCCCGCCAAATCTACAGGTGATAGCTCAGGAAAGGGCTTTGAAAGAATGTGAGGAAGGTTATAGTAATCTTTACCTGAGAATTCTGAGGGGAGTTGTAGGGGACAATGAATGCTTTCCTTTGGCCACTTTTAAGTGATGCCTGACATGCTTATGGCTTCTCAAATTTTCAATTCCGTAATTTTCTGTGAACTGAAAGAGGCACACCTGTTCTATGTGCATGCTATTAGTGTGGCATGCATACTATGCGTTAACACATTATCTCACTACAGATTAAACCCCCATGTAGTCAAGCCCTATAGACTGTGGGGCTAATGGCTATGACAAACTCCACTGGCATGCAACTCATGGGGCTCATAACTTCTTGACAGGAATTAAAAGATTGCACATAATTCAGAACCTCTGGCACTCAGGATATAAGCCTGTAAAGGTAACGTCTGGGTTTTTGATTGCTTAAAGGATTTCATTTTAAATCTGTTTTTAAATCCAAGTACATCCTACATGGTATATAAGTTTGTATCTTATAGGGTAGACCTTGCACCAAGGCCAAAAACCCATCAAATATTCCACTCTTTTTCTTAAAGGATATTGGAGCCTAATTATGTGAGGGGTGGGCTATGCAAAGAAATGGCACTGATTTAATTAAGTCACTTTCTAAATCTTTTTGGAGCTTAGCATGTGCTTCAGCGCTTTGCTGGATCTGGGTCAGCATGCTCCGCACCTAGTATAATCAAACCCTTAGACTTAAGGTAAAGATTTTGAAAATGGTCTAGGAGATTGAAACATATATCCCTTTCATTGAAACTAATGGAATATAGGGTCTGCATCCCCCTAATTGCTTTGAAAATCTCATCCTAAGTGTATGGTTGCTTTTTTTGTATACAGAAAAAAATTGTAACATTACCAAGCATGTGTACAGTGCAAATAAACAGTGTTGGTTCTTAAGCCAGTAATCACCAGTGAGAATGCATGTAAGCAGGAAATGCCAATTTGTAAAACTGTCACAACAAAGCAAAGGTCTCTTTCATGAGAGAGGAAGCATGGCAAACCACAGCACTTGTAGGAAACAGTTGGACTTGTCTCACTTTGCAGAACTGTCATGCCAGTGGCCTAATTTTTAAAAAAAAAATCTTTCTTCTCAAATGGCACAGAAATGCCAAGCCCTCAAGATAGAAAATGTTACATTTTTAAATTCAAATCTTCCTTTTGAAATATTAAATACCATTGTAACTAGTACATAATGTATGGGAAGGATTAAGAATTGTTAAATATTATACTTTCCTAACATCAGAGCACTATGAATCATTCCTTTTCCACAGCAAACTGATTTTTTTATTATTTGTAATGTTATTTCTCATTCTTCAGTACTAACCAATAAGACTGCAAGCTTCATTAATTTTCTCAAGCTTTACCAGTCCATCTTACATTACAGTCTAGATTGTGCTTAGTCCTGCCCTGGTGAACAAGGAGGGAGTAGAAGGGGCAAGGAACCATTCCCCAACCCTGCGCAAGGTCCAAAGATTATCTCTCTCCTTTCATTTTCATGCAGGAAGAAAGACAAGATGCAAAGGATGTGGTTTAATTAGGCTTCAACTTTATTCATTTATCAGCTCTGGGAATACTTTGCAATAAATCACACAGTACAGGTCATTTATTCTTCCTCAATAGTTTCTTCCAACGTGGGTGGGAAGCCATGGGTCCGTCCCAATCTGCTCGGACCTCCCTCCTTGTATCAGGGCTAAGGGGGACTGGGAAAGAAGGGAGGTTGTTTACCTGCTGTACCAGGTATAGGGAGCCTCAACTGCCCTTCTTCGTTGGGTGGATGCCTCCCCCTAAATCCACTTCTAACTCCTGTTTATCAGGGATCCATATCCTTTCCCTAATGCGTATCTGGACCATATTTTGTGACACCTGTTACTTACTAAATTTCAACTGTCACATTTTGGGGTGCAGTCCAGGTGCCCTGTAACCCTGAGTACCTTAAAATACTCTGCTGCTGTAGTTTTCTGTTTGGAAGCTCCCACCCAGCTTGCAAGCATGCACTGAGTGTCTATGATAAGCAGCCCTGGGTTAGCAAATCTGACCCCAACAGTCTGCTTGTTATATCGCAGCCATACTCTGGTCTCCACCAATCTTAGTTACTACTGCCCAAGTGACCCTAACACACCCCCAGTCCCAAATTTCCCCAGAACTGTCTGCCCTGAAATGTCCAGCCATCTCCTAGGCCATTCAAAGAATTAATTTGGTTTGTTTGCTCCTTTAAAGAGAGAAAAGCACAATACAGTTTATTAATTTAACTGGGGTAAATATAGCCTTCCCTTCAAGCACTGGGTGGGTTTATTGTAAAAAGAAATCATGTTTATTAACAAAAAGACATGAGTTAAGTGATACCAAGTAGACGGAATACAGTTAGAAAGGGTTAGAAATAAACAAAGTAAAAATACACTTTCTAATTGCAAAGACCTACCTTCAGCAACTTATAATCTTTGTTCATTTTTCTCACCAATCTTCTGTTCCTAGAGACTTCAACTGCCTTGGTTGAAGGATCATCTTTCTCAGCTTCCAAGAGCTCTGGTCCCGTGTGTCTCTCCGGTGATGGTTTCCAAAATGGTTTCTTCCCTTTCCTTACCTCCCCAATTTACTGATTTGTCCCCAGAGTCAGTCAGGGTGACCACGTATTGTTCTTCCCTTCCTGTGGACTTCCCATCCCCCTGCAGATCCCTGCATAAGTAGGGCTTCTATTGTTTTTGGTCATACCTTGCTTAATTTTACTGGATATATATATATATATATATATATATATATATATATATACACACACACAGACAAGTTGGAAGTTACCATACAAACTGTGAGAGGCTAATTAGTTGAGTTATTATCAGCAGGAAAAAAAAAACTTTTGTAGTGATCATCAAGATGGCCCATTTAGACAGTTGACAAGAACTGTCACATTCTTCAAGCTCAAATATTAATCAGGCATATCTTATTGGATCTGCAAATGATAGTTATAGTCAGTCACTAAAGGTTTCCAGAGTGAAGTGTATCTCCTCGGGTTTAGATAAAGATACCTGTTCTCATCCATAATTACTATTACTGGGAGACATAAGACCCAATTTTGTATAACACTGAGTGCCCTCTTCAAGAGATGACACCCACAAGTCCATGAAAGCAATGGGAACTAAAATGCTCAGTCGGTTGTTATATCCTAATATTTGCTAATTGCTTTATTGCTGATATTTTTTGAGGTGCAAGTTACATGTGTTACAAAGGAGGTTCCATTACACTCAATACTTCCATGATTCTGTAAACCACCCCATTCCTTTTGCTGCTCTGTACAGGGGCATGGAAAAATTGCAGTGATTAATTCCAGTACATAAATTGATGGCACCCCATACCTGGTGTATTGTGTTCAGTTCTGGTCATCTCATCTCAAAAATGCTATGGTAATAGAAGCCATTCCAGGGACGGGCAACAAATGCAATTTTCTTTTTGTGTGTTCTTATGCTCTGCCTTATAATCTGTGAGTCATGACAGTGCTCTTCCTCCTCCTCCTCCTCTCCTACCCCACCCACACCAGTTTGCAGATGAGAAATAAGTGTTTACATTGTGTGCTTAGTAAATATGCCCAGTTTCCTATTTATACAAAACTGTTCAATGCCAGCCTTTGCTGCAGTTTTTTACGAAAAGATAAGTAAGATGTTTAATATTCATGCAGAAGTATGTGGAGAATGTTGATTCATGTATAGCTCTTTTGAGCTAAAGATGCTGGAGTTAACCAGATGCATGAACAGAGATAATGGATGCCTGGTATCTCTAAAATTTATTTTTAACCGTGACATGTTCCAACCCCTTGCCTTAGTCTTCATTGATTTAGTGCCACACCAAAAAATTGAAAATAAAAAAAGCTTCAGTTTTCTTTGTACAACAGCAAGCTTTAATCACAAACGTAGCAAGTCAGCATGTGCAAAACGTGAATGCCAGGAGCAGCTCACCACTGTAAAACTCCATCTTCTCCTTGTGTTTTTGCTTTATCCCTTTTTTTTAGCTGCTATTGCATCAACTCCCCTAATGGGAATGGTGGTGCATCCAATCTATTTCCTTCAACAGCAGCTGCATTGTGTGTTATGAGCTTCATTTGATAGTTCAAGATGTATTGGTACTCCTGAGAGGACTTCTCTTCCTGCATTACACACTTTTCTTCTTCCCTGAATTCTGAAATGCTCTTCAACTTGATGCTAGCCATCCTATCCCTTTGCTCAGCCATTTATTCCAGCTCCCCCCACAAAGCTTCCACTGAACCTCTAGATCCCACAATTCTGTAAACAGAGCAGTCATGACCATAGTGCAAGCTGCTGTCAATGCTTGTATTTTGTCTTCAGGTTGTTTTTTCCTTCCTATCCAAAAATGTTTAGAAAACAAATTAAGACGTTAGTTTTTCCCATGTGAAATATAGAATATAGCATCTCATTTAAAAAATTCCTTTTGATACTGACTTTCTCTGCCCATTCCCATTGTCTTTCTCCCATGCTGCTCTCCACAAGCTCTGGCTGCTGCCTCCTGACTGCTGGCCATGCTGAGTAAACAGAGGAATGATGGGAGTTACAATTCTTCCCCCTCCTCACGATCACCCCGGGGGGAGAGGGGAGTGATGCAGAGATCCTGCACATTGGATTCAAGACCCTCCTACTTCACTGAAGCTGAATCGAATTGATTGCAAGCTTTGATCTGGATTAATGTCTTTTTTTGCCTTTTCTTCATGCCATGACGTATAGGCACCACAGATGTTAATGATTGGTTTAACTAACAAAATGTAATACATTGCTATGTCAGGGAAAAATATAAAGTATACAAAGTTTAAGTTCTTTCTTTCTTTTCTTTTTCTGTGGTGTAGTTATTTCATTCTTTAATTAGTCAAGTATGAAGAGTGCTCTAGGACAAGGGAGTTAATATGAAAATGCTTGAGTTCAGGTTGGATTCAGTTCAGATTGAATCTGAACTTCTGAACCCAAGTAAAGGTTATTTTCCTGTGACCTTCACTGCAGTAAAGCAATCGTCCTTTCACAGTTTGACTGTGACAGTATAATGATGTTGGTTGAGGGGTGATTCTGTATAACAGAACGTGTGTGTGAGAGAAGTGCCTCAAATTTATGTAATGCATGCTTTTTATTCTTCCCTGGGTGATCTTGACCACCTTTTGATTATGCATATTCTGACAAATACAAGCTGAGTCTTCAGAACTGGGCAATTCCCTGCAAAAGCAGGTTGGTTTGGTGGTAACATTTGAAAGAAAGAGACAGCATCTGTACTTTTTTTTTTTTTAAATTAATTTGGACACAATGCAGGAAAAAATATGAAAGTGGTGAATAAATGCTCAGATATGCTCATGGGCATATTACCTTTAAATGCAGCTTTTGGGATTCCTGTCCTGGAACATAAATGTAGGCCACAAGAAAATAGAGCAAACATGACAGCTTTACAGCAGCACAAGGAATAGGTGGCTTCAAAAGGACACCCCAAGAAAAAGGTTTGTCTGTTATAGCTATAAGATTATACTAAGAAGTACTGTTTTCTTGAAGCTGAAACTCTTTGCCAGGCTGTTTCAGAAAGAAAATACTTATGCCTGCATATGAGGTGTATATACCAATGCAGGTAAAAATTCCACAATTTGACCCATATGCTGTAATGGTTCTATCTACGGTGGCCGCCATTAATAAGTGAACATTTGCCAATGACTATCACATTTACCACAGTTATTTCTAAGAACCAGGTCCAGTGTTTTTATACTATGGCTAAATTTGGGCCATTGAGCAAAACTAGCAGTCAACACGCTGATGTGCCTAAGTATCATCTACTGTGATCATGTTGTCCGTTTTCTTGAACAATATATTAATATGGAATTCCAGCTCAACCCTGAGACCAGGGAAAATAGAGGGGGACATGAATCTGTCTACATGACATTTTCATTCTCTGTTGTTTTTTTTTTTAAGTCCTCCTTCGTCTCTTCTTTTGATATTTTTGACAGAAGTTTATGCGATCCTGTTTCAGAAAACATAGGTCTGACCCACAGAGGAACTCAAGAGAGTTCTTTTTAACTTAGTACCTTTATTTTCATTCAGGAAAAAGCCTACGTACAGGACTTCTTCCTAGTACCTAAAGTATTCTACCTTTTTTGAGTGGTTGGTAAAGTAAAATAGCATAGTCCCTCTTGATTTATTACTCAGGTATGACCTCTTTATAGAAATTCTGTGGCATATTTCAGTGTTATATAGAAGGTTCTTAAAGTCCAGTGATACTCTTAGATAAGAACTTCTTCATAAACAAGATGTCGCCAGGACTTTCCCCACACAGCAGAATGAGAAAGATATTTGTTTCTGGAGTAAGCTTCAATTTTTTCAGCAATTTTAAATATTTCATATAATATCAATGCACTTTTAAATTAGACTTTAATTACCTTTACGTTATTTATGATGCATTATATTCTTTCCTATAAAGTCTGACTTGGTCTAGTGCAAAATCCATTAATTTTCCTTCTACCACTTCTTTCATATTAAGAAAAGGAGTACTTGTGGCACCTTAGAGACTAACCAATTTATTTGAGCATAAGCTTTCGTGAGCTACAGCTCACTTCAGCATAAGCTTTTGTGAGCTACAGCTCACTTCATCAGATGAAGTGAACTGTAGCTCACGAAAGCTTATGCTTAAATAAATTGGTTAGTCTCTAAGGTGCCACAAGTACTCCTTCTCTTTTTGCGAATACAGACTAACACGGCTGTTACTCTGAATTCTTTCATATTCTTTCTGGGGAAAAAGTTGAAGTCTCTCTCTCTGTCTCTCGCTCTCTCACACACTTCATTAACTGCAGATCTGGTGGCAGGATAAGGGTCTATGTACATATTTAGTTCTGTATTATCAACATCAAGTTGTTCTTGTGGTTTTTTTAAAATCCTTTTTCTCATGGGTTTTTTTGTTTGTTTGTTTAATTAGTAGCTCTTAATTGAGTAAGTTATATTTTGTATTGGTGCTAAGAGAATAAGATGTTTTGAAGGGAGAGAGCCATTCTATACAGTGTTTTTAAGGGGTCCTATTTAGGAGTAAATTAATTATGAAAATCGTTTCAGGGCATTTTAGATTTCTTTTTTTTCAAGCCTTTTCACACAATTACACAGTTTCCCAGCGTACCAGTCTGGGGTTTTGTGATTTATATAAATGCTTTTGGCTTCATATCACTTATTTTAGGGAGACTAACTGGAAGTTGGGTAGAATCAAGAAGGAACTAAGAATGCTAAGTGTGGCATTGGACAAATGATAGCTTACAACTACTTTTAAATGAATCAGTCTAGTAAACTAGAGCACACTGATAGTGGTGTATTGTCTTCAGTTCTGGCCAGTTTTTATGCATGCTGTCTTCTACCTCATAATTCAGATATGATGTCCAAGCTCCTGGCTTCTCAACAGTTATTGGAAAGCATCAGCACCATCACACAATATTCATTCATTCTGAAATGATACTGCAGTCACTTCCACCTGTGGTTGTAATACCTGCCTTACAGTTAGTATCCCCTTACTCTATGAGTAATGCCACTGACTTCAAAAGCAGTGTGAATGAAGGACTATTCAACAGGAGATTCATAATCTGGCTCTAATTAAGGGCCTGATTCTTCCACCCTTGCTCAAATTGTAAATAGAATTTAAAATCTTCCATAAGTAGTCTCAATTAAATCAGATGGGATGCTGCTGGAGTTAAATACTACATAAAGTAAGGGTAGAAGAATCTGGCCCATAATTAATATGTCTATAATCATTATAGTCATAGTCTTTTATTTGCTATATAAACGGACAAGTATTGACCTATCTATAGATGACAATGATTAGCTAGGCATATCCAGGATATAAACTTTTGCTTTGTACAAAAAGGAGAAGGGGAAAATAAAACTTTATAGTGAGCTCTCTATGTATCTAATCTAATCTATGATTGCAGGAGCTGCCACAAAATGAGAAAAGAGTTTGAAAAAGCAAATCCTAGTTGCCTCTTCCTCCAGATGAATGCATTTTTTTCTTCTTTTCCATGTAGTATTCCAAATTGTCTACAACGTTGTTATTTCCTAGATGCATCCTCATAGTTACTAAGGACTAGATTTCCAGAAAAGCTCAGCTTCCACCAAAATACATGGCCAGATTTTCAAAACAGGTCAGCCATAAGTGTCCCAATGAGAATTGCTAGGTACTGAGGCACTTTTGAAAAGCAGATCTTCAGTCCAGATGCTTGAATTTGGAAATCAAACTATCCCTCCTGTAGCATCAGCAAAAGATTATTACTTTTAACTGCAGCAGCACCCACAAAGTGCTAGGTGCTTCTGAGACATGAAAGGAAAACAGTCTGTCCTGAAATGCTTACAGTCCAAGTCCCCGATCCTGTAGTAACCTCTGAATGAGTGAACCCTTGCACATTCCACACAGCTCCATGAAGGATTAGGTCATACAAGTATTAAGCAGTAAGTATTAATCATTTACTGAATGCTTTGTTGGTGTGAAAGCAATCTTTCCTCAGCATCTGATTCTCAGGTTACACACATACATTTTTGCCGTTAACACCTAGTGTCATGTGCCCTAGTTCTCATTACTTCCATTTACCAGTTCCACCTTTCCCTTTTGGCCTTGAAGTATGATTGCTTTATTGCAGATGCCTCCATTTTAAATAGGTGTTCCTGCTGCCTAGACTATGAATATCTCTGGAATGTTGGACATCAATATTTTTATTACCACAGTGTTAGCATGTCACTAATTATAACTCACTGTACTTAATGTATCCAGTGGTAAAAGCTCCCTACAAAACTGGTAATTAAGGTGTCATGAAAAGCTTGTGTATTTTTTATTTTAGTTAAAGCTCTAGATACTTGTCCAATAATTTAAAATATACCAAAAACCAGAAGCGGGGAAATATAACCACCGTGCATCACATATGCAGGAATGTAGGATTATATATTGCAGTACTTGCATCGTTAACCCACCGATTTCTTATCCCCTCACCCCAATATAAAACATAACCAAAAAAAAACACCACCTACAAACCATCAAATCCAGGCTCTATGGGATTAAGGAAGGGAACAAGTTTCAGGGTTGAGGACCAGTCACAGAAAATTGTCTCTCAGTTCCTCCCTTGCAGTCCAGGATGCTGATAACCTGAGTGATTGCTGCTGCTGTAGAAGACAGATGGTCTCTCAGGTCCCAGACCTAAACAGCATCTTAACCTCTACCTTAAAGCTAATCGGAAGCCAATGCAGATGATGCTCTGAGAAGCGCTGCTCAGTAAATGAGCAGCTGCAGCCTGCATTAACCTCCTCTCTCAAACGATTTTAAAGTGTAGCCCCATATAGATCATAAACAGTAGTCTAGTATCCAGAAAACCCATACATGGCCAACTGAAATAAAAGCCTGCATTCTTCTCACCAGACACAGATTAAACTAAACATAGTGCTCTTAACTATGGCTCCTACCTGAGAATCCAGGAGCAGCACAGAGGCTACTAAGGACTTCTGTACCTCCATACAAGTAATGGTGGGTCCCTCAGGTGTGCTGATTATATGCTCTATCAGTTATCCTTAAACAAAAGCAGCCAACTTGAAGCGCTCAACAGTCATGAGATAGGCCTCAAAATCATGAGATTTTAAAAATAATACAATCTGGGATTTTATTGGTTTCTGGTTTCTGGGAACACTCAGGTCATGTTTTCAAGCTTTTCACTGAAACCACTGGGGTGAGAAATTTACTTTTTCTTAATGAAAGCTGAGATTCTCATGTCATTACTTGCCTCCAGAAGCAGGGGATTTGAAGAGACATTGAATGTTGTGAGACTCTTGATAAAACCCTGAGAGTTGGCAATACTTTATAAGGCTGTAGATAGTAATCAATTCACAAAAATCTCTAAACCTGACATGATAATGTAGCATCAGTCTACAGCACTGCTTGTATTATGGTAGAAATTCTGGAGGTGGTAGGATTGGGGGCTGGGAAAGATTTGCTGTGGCATAAGCTGCTTGTAATCTGTTTCTTTATGGCAGAGGGCAGAAACAGGTTCACAAACTGCCAGCACCAAAAGGTCAAATGTAATATCAAGTCAATATCTGACACGTCCATTAGCTGGATGCAAACGGATTAAAATCTTTACTTCAGTATTCTGGAAAAAAAGTCAATCAATAAGTTTCCTGTACCTAGAGATAGCTTGGACTTGATGCGCTAACAGATCTTTTCTGTCTCTAACTTCTGATTCTGTACAACTCTAAATATCATAGAATTGTAGGTCTGGAAAGGACCTTGAGAGGTCTTGTAGTCCAGTCCCTGACACTCAAAGCAGAACTATTTCCTCTGGGTGTCTTTTTCAGAAAAGGACCCAGAATATCCACAGCTGCTCGCTGAAATGGAACTTCAATGATGGGGAGTGGTTGGAGAGGGGCTTTGACCTGGTCTTGGGGTTTTCCCACTCTTTGGCATACTTCACAAGACCGGACATAGGTAGAAACATCCTTGCCCATTCCCTCCCAGTGGAATGACCCCCCGAAACGGTCTTTGGTCCTGTTCACCCCAGCATGGCCACTAGGATGATTGTGGGCTAATCTCAAGAGCTTGGCCCGGTATTTAGTTGGAACTACCAACTGTCTCTGAGGATGCCAGTCTTCCTGGTGTCCACCAGAAAGAGTTTCCTTGTATAAAAGTCCTTTTTCTACAACAAACCTGGATCGATTAGAAGAGCTGAGAGGCGGTGGGTTGCTCCGTGCCACCGTCCAAGCTCTCTGGAGGCTTTCATCTGCTTCCTGTTCGATCTGGAACTGTTCCCTTGATGCTGAAGACATCAGTTCCTCATTGGATTATGGACCTATGCTTGGTCCCTCTGGAAGCGATGTAGGGGATGGGGCTGTTTCCGTTGACTGTGAACCGCTCTCTGCTGGGACACTATGTTGGGGTTCAGGCTCTGGCTGAGCCTCTTGTGTAGGGTTATGGGCTGCTGCCGGTTCAGGTTCGGTGGGGCTCTCTCGGGTTGAGGTTGCAAGTACTGATTCAGTGCTGGAAATGGGTCTGGTGCTGGTTGTTCCGCTGGTTCTGGGACTGGTTCCATCTGGGTCTCTGGGACTGGATCCACTACTGCAGTTGCAGACATTGGCCTGGGGTCCAGGTCCATCACCTCTGACTGGGTCCTGATAGAAGTTTCCGGAACAGAGCTAGGCATCACAGCTTGTTTAGCCTGGCTAAACAACCCACCACTAGATAATGCATCCGATGAAGTGAGCTGTAGCTCACAAAAGCTTATGCTCAAATAAATTGGTTAGTCTCTAAGGTGCCACAAGTACTCCTTTTCTTTTTGCAAATACAGACTAACACGGCTGCTACTCTGAAACCTATCTAGACCAATGGTTCTCAAAGCCGGTCCGCCACTTGTTCAGGGAAAGCCCCTGATGCGCTGGACCGGTTTGTTTACCTGGCGCGTCCGCAGGTTCGGCCGATCGCGGCTCCCACTGGCCGCGGTTCGCCGCTCCAAACTAATGGGGGCTGCGGGAAGCGGTGTGGGCCAAGGGAGGTGCTGGTGATGTTTCCTATTTTTACAACAGTGTTACACTGTTGATTCATGTTTAGCTTGTGATCCACTATATCCTTTCAGTTGTACAACACTAGGATGTGCGAAATCACTGACAATGGTTAACTGAATGGTACTAATCAAGGGTAGAACCACCAGGATACACAGAACTAAAGCCTGAGAGTTTATACTTGGCAGGAAAAGTGACTTGGGTCACCATTGATATACCCTCAAAAATAAAATTTGCTCAAAAGCCTGTATTTTCCCACCTGAAATCATGTTGTTGGGGAGGATTAAAAAGGGATGGAAAACCGCATCATCTACTCAGTTGGGGAAGAGAGATTTTCATGGTCTAGTCCTAGCTTAGCTCTGCTTTGGGAATATTCTATTTCATGTTTGTGAGGACAATAGACTTCATGTCTGTCCATTAACTCAGTGCATCTGCCATGAACGTACATTAGAATGATAGGTAATATTCTTGTGATATGTTTAGTTGTATGGAAAATGACCTATTATAAACATTTAAAAATGATTGTTTTTAAATGTCAAAGAAACAAAGTGCCAAATTTCATCTGAGACTAACTTCTTACAGACAACTCAGTGTAAAAGCCAATGAAGATGGAGGGATTTATGATAGACACACTGGAAGACAACAGCAGTACAAATTGTGTTGCAGTGATACAAAAGCGAGCACTAGCTCAAAACTTGGTTGCTAGCAGTCATGGAAACAAAGCAGTAAGGTTGGGTGATATATTTTGTGTATTCATAAGATGCAGCTCAGCTGTCTTTGAACTAACTCTGAAAACAGCTTCATTAATGAGACTAGTGCAAGAAACTCAAAAGAAGACACATGGCTAAGGAGAGAATACATAGCAGCTCTAAATCAATAGCAATCAGATGTATTATGGAGGTGTTGTCTGATCTGCTATTGTTCAAGGTTTGCCTTGCCAGTGTTTCCTTTGCAAACCTCTATTTTTGGGGTTTAAAACTGAATGGCATATATAGATATTTTAGACCCTTAATTTGAATCTTAAGGTTTTAACACAGAATTATAAATAAATATATATATAATTGGTTTGGGGAAATATATATACATTCAGAGAAGCATGCGTTTGTTGGATATTTAACATCAGTCCAAAACAACTCAAGTTATTTCTGACCTTGAGTTGTTTGGGAATGTCACTCCAGTATACACTTTCCCTTGGAGTGATACTTTTGAGAGTGAAGTTAGTCAGAGCATCAGACATTGCTAATTGGCAAACAAGACATTCTAGGCTGCTTTGCTAACTCCACTGGTATTACTTGAGGTGTGATTTCAGCAGGTCAAATGGATTGAGGAACTTCATGCTGACTAATCCCTTTCTAAGTGAGAATATGTATTTAATTCTGATTTTATTTATAAAGTATGATAAATTAAATGGCAGTGAGAGTGGTGCAAACAGCAAAAAAAACATTTTATGCTATCAGTAGCTTATTATATACTTCCACAACTTGCAAGTAATTTTGTATTTCAAGTTTTACAAGAACATTTGCAGGCTATTTCATAATAAAGACATGAACCTTTGGTGTTAGAGCCGAATGAAAAAATGCTGTTCTCTGTGAAATTTCAAATGAAATTAATTTTTTTTCATTTCTTTCTAAGTTTTTTATAGATGTCTTCTGGTTTTTCAGGAGGAAAAAAAAATCAAAAATCCTGCTCCTGCTTCACACCCCTTCCCATACTTTTTTCATTTGCAAATGTGAAGAAGAGCCAAGGGAGACCTCACTCCAAAATCCCCTTCCTTTTTATTTTTCATAAAAATATAACAGAAAATGTTGACTAAAATGAAAATATTCTCTACAAATGGTTTTGAAAAGCCATTGCACAAAAATGTACATATTAATGAATTTTTTTGACTAGCAGTAATTGGTGTTAATATTTGTTATTGTTAATATGGTTACTTGGTCCTATAGAGAGCATAAAATATCATGAAAGGTTAATCATTAAATACAGTAAGACATGACCCCATTAGGGCTATAAGTGCACTATGGGTTGACCTGCAACCACAATCAGTCTGTGTGTATGTATATATAATGCCAGACTACAGAATATTGATACAAATAGCAATGAGATAATTCTTTTGTTGCCTGATGTCTAATACTTCCAAGGGGAATGTCTCTCTTCTCCCACTAACTACAGAGACAGGTTCTGCAAGATATTTCTTTTGATAGAACAACTGGTGTGCCACTTCTCATTAGAAATGTTCCCATTGACTTCATTGGTCTTTGGAATAAGCCATGTAGTGGGAATGGCTGAACAGAACTGCTGTTTGGAATTCAAACACTGTTTTTGCAGTATTTGGCCAGCTCTGATGATGATGATATATAGACCTGTAGACTTCTTTTTAAATCTATCTATTTAGATTTTTGCCCTTTCACCCTACCTCCACCCCGAAAATAAAACTACCTGACTTACTATGCATGTGCAGTACTTTAATTTATTTATGTACCTCTTTCACTAGGAAAACTCTAATGTGTTTAATTTTCTGTTGGATGTCATTAGTGTATTAAAGGCATCTCAACTATGGAATTTATATGATACATCACACTAACTCCCAAATAACCAATGTGTACAGAATCAGAACTAGTACGCTAAGGATCCTGTAAGTATATGCTAATATGATACATTGTAATGGTTTAGGAGAGGCTATCACATTGCATTATCATTGATATATAGATTAAGTTTGCCATAAATAGGATAGCTGAAATACAGCATTTAAACGTTCACCTTTATATTGAAGGTGCAAAGATGAACAGAGTGTCTCATGTAAATAAATATTATGGAAGATCTAAGATGATTCAATTTGGGATATGACCTGCCCAAAATCAGTGTCACTGCTCCTGAACATGTGACGTCCTATGTTGCCCCTGCCCTAAGGCATGGCTTAAGCATCCTCATCGGTGCTAGCTACTTGGAGTGACTTCCCCCTCCTCCTTGCATAAATTGGCTCTTGGGTTCTTTGTTGCCATGCCTGGTGCCTCCACCCAAGATGACTCCTCTCTGTGCCGGGGACACAAAAGATGCTGTCCCATGGGAAAATGACTAGTACTACTACTCTTAACAAGAAGTAGGACCCAGTATACAAGAAACAAAATGTACTAATATAAACCCCAACAAATGAAATGTCACACCCAAAAATTACAAAAGTAGACTTGAAAGGATTAGGTTTTTTCTCAGCAAATGTCTATTTCATCATAAACACACACACACACACCCCATCAGAAAAATATTTCCCTTGATAATAATCAATTTATAAATAGGCAAAATAAGAAAAATACTTCTTGAGAAGTAATTGGAGTTTGATTTAAACATATTTATTTTGTCTATTTTGATATGTGATATTCACAACTTGTTAGAATGGGTACAAAGTTTGCAATTATTGAGTCTCAATACCTAGTGTCATTAAATAATTATCATCTGCCCCCCCCCAATTTCCCATAACTGTGACAATTTAAATAAATAGAAAATAAAAAAGTTTGATCACCATAACTTTGCAGAACTATGAGCAGTTAAATCAGTAAAATATGCTTTAAAATAAACATTGATATTATCGATCAAAATTATAAAAAAGTGAAAATCAAATTCTGCCAAGACTGAACAAGGGGACTTTATTGGGGACAGGAAACTGAGGCTCTAGGGAAGAAAAGTGTTAAGGTTAAGTAGATACTAAAATATTAATACAACAAATTCTCCCTCTCCTAACATTCACAACTGTACCACAACTCTCCCTGGCATCTTCCAGCCAGATGGAATGTAAAGGATGAGTCCAGAGATGGAGGTAGCAGTGCTGCAAACATTGGCTGCCTGAAGGAAAGCAAAAGGGTTTTCATCGTAGCTGGGACAGGGTCTTCTCCTGGCTTCCTGATTCAGAGTGCTGTGGAGGTCTTCGCAGGCTCTGAAGAGCTAGTTCCAGATTGATTCTCTGCCTCTGTGGACCCTGGTCTCTGCAGGACTTGAACTGTCCAGCCACACGCGGGATCCTGCAACAATTCAAAGTCTCCCTTTGTCGGGGTTGGGAGCTAAGCAGAGACTCTGTAGGTGTGCTTCTTTCTCAGCTCCAAACTCAACAGATCCAAGTAAAATTAAGACTAGTCCCTTTGTCTCTGAGTCAGGCTGCTCTTCTCCCTGGCCCCCACTGCCCCGCCAGCCTCAGGGACAGAGCAGCCCTGGCTCCTTGTTGGCCCAACAAACTCTGTATAAATTACCCCATCAGAAGCTTCCCTATTGGCTTTTGTAGGTATTTTCAGTTTATTTTGTTGCTGCCCCAGACTCTAAGCATGCTAGGAAATGGCATCGAGAGACTCTGGAGTCCTTGTTTTAGCCCATAGAGTAGGTCCCCTGGAGGCTCAGCCCAGCATTCCACGAACTGACAAACTCCAACAGGGATTACGTCTATTTTTCTTTTTCTTACACTAATATTGGGGGCCTGGGGAAAGATAGACTGGATATTAAGGCTCCTCTTCTTCCCAAACCAGTCGGAGGAAATACCATTAAAATACCATTAGGCCCTCCTAACCCACAGTGATGAGCAGGGAATAAGAACAGAAGAAAATATATTGTAAACTCGCAAGTCACTGAGTATAGGTTTTTTTGCAGAAGTCCATGGTCTAGGAGAAAGAGAACTGGGGGAAAAAAACCCCTGCTCTTGAATTCCTGTGGTCTCCAGACATATCCACACAAAGGCTTTGTTCCTGTGAATCTCTGTGTGACATGCAACACAGATCACAGGTTGTTGCTCGTGGAAGCAAGCATGAATAGACTCTCTGCTTGAAAATAGACAATACTGCAGTTCTCTGCACTGAATGGAAAGAAGTGTTATGCCATCAGTGTGCCTTCTCCTCAAGTATAATGCCTCATCAGGCAAATGACGTGCTCCCATCTTTGGCCTTATTTCTGGTGGTAGATAGTGGTAACTTCATTAATACAGAATCAGATTTTCTTGTGTTGCTCTTTTTACCTTGAGTTTTTATGTGTAACACTCCACACCTGTGCTGTGAGGGGCTAGCCCACAGTGTGCTGGCTGCTTGTTTTCACTCAATTTTAGGTTGCTCCTAAAATACTGATAATTTTCACATATCGTCATGAACCTAGTATGTGTATGATCTGGGCAATTCTCCTCATACTGTTAGCCTCTGCACTTGGACTTCTGCTGAGTGTGTGTGATTATCTTCTCTAGTTCAAACAGGAATTAATTCAGGGAAGCCTGTGTTATACAGGACGACAGACTAAATGATCACAATGGTCCCTTCTGGCCTTATCTATGAATCGGTCATGAAACTGTTTTTTGAGCAAGACTTTCTTAAACATTCAGTGTCAATGGGTAAAATGCCCAGTGACTTCAGTGAGACCAAAGTTAGGCCAATGACGAGCTTTTTTGAAAATTCCATCGTTTCTATTTTATGGCAGTGCCAAAAAGATCGCTTCAGATAGGCGTCTCCTGAGGTCTCCACACAGAAACTTGTGAGCCAAAATAATTAAAGTCAAATTAGACAACACATGTACACACTTATCTACCTTGCTCCAAGAAACCCTACTTTTAATAAAGACAATTGATTTGTCAGGTTATTTTTTAACTAAATATCACACGTAGAGAAATGAAGAAGAGTGGATGAAAGGGGCTCATCTGATTGAAATTCAGATGCTGATGGAGCTACAGAGTGATGGACAGCTAAAGGAAAGTACAGTTCTAACATTAAGGGTCAGGTTCCGTTATCCATTGGGTCGTATCTTACTCTGCAAATAGCCCTCTGACTGAAATGCAGACTATTCATGGAGTAAAGTACTACTCAGAAAGGATAAGGGTGGCAGAACTGTGCCCTAAGTTGAAAAAAAAAAAGTATAGCATACGAGATCTGAAGTAGAAAGAGTGAGATAATGCAATTTTTCTTGATGGGGAGTCAAAGTAATTGGCCTTAGCTCCATATCTTGATGTTTGATATATAAAGGAGGCTACATTTTAAATCATACAAACCAACCACAGAGGCAATGGGGCAAAGTATCCTTTTTCCTAAAGAACTGAGACACTTTCCTTCTTACGTTGTGAGAAGAACCCCTCATTTCCTTAGTGCCTTCCCTATGTTATTCCCAGACCTGATCTCTATTCAGGGGACACCATCATAGGGCCTAATCACATCAGCCACACTATCAGAGGCTCGTTCACCTGCACATCCACCAATGTGATATATGCCATCATGTGCCAGCAATGCCCCTCTGCCATGTACATTGGTCAAACTGGACAGTCTCTACGTAAAAGAATAAATGGACACAAATCAGACGTCAAGAATTATAACAGTCATAAACCAGTCGGAGAACACTTCAATCTCTCTGGACACTCGATTTCTGATCTCAAAGTGACTATCCTTCAACAAAAAAACTTCGAAAACAGACTCCAAGGAGAGACTGCTGAATTAGAATTAATTTGCAAATTGGATACAATTAACTTAGGCTTGAATAGAGACTGGGAGTGGTTGAGTCATTATACTAAGTGAAACTATTCCCCCTTGTTTATTCCCTCCCCCCCCCCCCACTGTTCCTCAGACGTTCTTGTTAACTTCTGGAAATGTGCTGGAAATGACCCACCTTGATTATCACTTCAAAAGATTTTCTCTCCCCCAACCCCACTCTCCTGCTGGTAATAGCTCATCTTAAGCGATCACTCTCCTTACAATGTTTTATATTTTTTCATGGTCTGTGTGTATATATAAAATCTCCTCACTGTACTTTCCACTTTATGCATCCGATGAAGTGAGCTGTAGCTCATGAAAGCTTATGCTCAAATAAATTGGTTAGTCTCTAAGGTGCCACAAGTCCTCCTTTTCTTTTCTCTATAGAGTGGCATCCACAGCACTTCAGAAATGTACTGGAATTTTTTTTTAACTTTATTATAACAACTGAACTCAAAAAGAGGAGAGGGTGATCTCACTCGAGATCTTCACCCAGATTGCTGTGTTGTGCTGCTGTAATGCCGACAGATCCCGGTCGTCGGCGGGCAGGATTGAACCGAGGATCTCTGGAGTTTAGTTCATGAGCCTCTACGGCATGAGCTAAAAACAAACTGGCTATTAGCTAAGGCTGTATAACAGACCCATTTAACTCTCTCTCTAAGTGGTCTCAGTGCCACTAGATGGGCCAGAACGCCACACCCAGGAGGTGTGTGAGTTACACTGCATGCAAAACCAGTGGGCATGGAGGAACAAAGCTGACTTTAAACTATCTTTATTCTCCCCTGATACCTAGGGCTGGGCTGGTCCCCAGAATAATTTAAAGCTGCCTGATTTACCTTATTCCTAGCTGTCCATGGTCTCCGGGGTCTGTTTTGGTAGCCGGAGATCATCTGGGTGCAAAGGCATTCCAGCCAAGCCCCTGTTTAGCCTTGTCACCAGAGGATTCGAGCGGAGTAGCACAGATGCCACTATTAGGCCGACAGAGGACTTCCCTATACAGGGTGATATCTTGCAGGGTGGACAGTGAAGATGGGTTTATGGCTGTTTTGCGCTCCTGGGTTGTTATAGTGAATCAGGGCCTTTGTTTCCAGACTACTATCCCAATGCTTCTGCTGAAAGAGGGCGATTCTATAGACATGTTTTCATTTGTGTGATTGCCACTTTTTCCTTCCCTTCTGAACAAGCCTCAAGCATCTAGAGTATGCCCCTTCTGTTTTGTTTTGTTTTTGTTTTTGAAAGCAAATGTCATAAAGACACTGCTTGCATTTCACCTTGGTGATGAGGTTGACATCTGGGCATCAGAAGTCAGTTCTTATAGATGGATTAACATGGCATCAAGTTTTTGATGCAGTTGAAATGGATTTTAGTATTCCACCGTTCTCTGTGTCTTGAGATTGTTGGCTGGGCATTTGTATATCTACTTGTGTGACTTCAGTGGCTGCTGGACACAGGTTCTGTGATGTTCTGTCCCTTTAAATGTTTGAGCATTTCCCCCTTCCCAGTGAAAAGCCTCATTTTCCTATTTGTTTCAGTTTTGCAACCAGAACAATAAAATCAACACAGCAGACAGCTGTGTGTCTATCAGCTACCTCTGCATCTGACTGTCCATCTCTGTCTCTGCTGGCTCCAGAAATATAACAACTTCTAATTTCCTGAGACTTGGATTTTGTCCTTGAAATTGCTTCTAGCGTACTCTAAATAGACAATTCATTATTTGTTACTCTTTTAACTTTAGACTCAGGTCTAATTATATCATTCTTTTGAATATTTCTGCAAACTTGAAAGACTGCTGGCAATTCTGCATTCTCTTGAATTGATTGGTAAATCCGCTTGTTGATAATCATGATAGTTATGATTTAATTTGTACATGCCTTGTTTACGATGCCACTTGCTGGAACTGCTCCTGTAGCTACTCGGGTTTGAAATAAATGTGAGCTGAAGTTTCTGAACTGTTAAAGGTACATATAGTATGAGGGGTTTTTTTGAGGGAAATGATTTAAGGACTGGCCCTTCTACAGTGACAGTGATTGGCAAGACTTCCATTGCAATCTTATTGGATTATGGGACCACAGGCTATGGAGAGTACAGGGTCTCTGTACAACGTGATGGAGTGCTCAGTGTTTAATGAGCTACTACTATACTGGATAATACCTTAGGCAGGAGCAAGAATCTGTACAGTTTAATTTTCAGTAAGGAAGAGTTAGGTTAGATGTTATGAAAATCTTTAACTATAAGGATAGTTAAGCACTGGAACAGGTTACCTTGGAAGGTTGTGGAATCACTGTTATTGGAGGAACTGAAGAATGAGTTAGACAAATACCTGTCATGGATGATATAGGTATATATGGTCCTGCCTCTACATGAGGAGATAGAGTAGATGACCTTTTGAAGTCCCTTCCAGCCCCACATTTCTATTATTCAAATTTACAAACCCTGGATTATTATTCTATAGGCCTTGCTTTTAATTTGGTCTTGTTGCAAGCCATTTTTAAGTACGGTACTTAAATGTTCTGTATTAATTTAAAAAAGACATGGCAAGCTGTATATTTTTTATTTGTTTTTTAAATCTTTCTAGTTTGAAATTTTAAATCAGCATCTCATTAATATAATATGTAGGAGTAGCAGCATGTCAGACAGTCTTTGCTAATAGACAATGGCCCATATGCTCCTGATTACTAAATAACAAAGAGGTAAACAATCTGTAGTAACTTATTACGAGATAATTCAGAATCCTTCAGCATGAGGAAAATTCAGTGACATGGCATACTTGCAGATTGCGAGATGCATCAGTGAAGCATCAGCATGCAAATTCCATTGGAGTGCACACAGTGGGTAAACTGGGGTGCCAAATGTGTTAAAGCCGGCAGCAAATGCACCAAATTATACACTCCCAAACCAGTGTAAATCTTGAAAACAAAGTTAATGCTTTTGCAAGCACCATTAACTCCCATGCAGGAGGACTCGAATGCAGTGGAAGCTGTTGAGTAGAGATCTTCTGTTTCATGGAAGAACTGCTGTTTCACTGCATATGTAAGGTCTGTAGGTATTGGGTATTGTTTCCCGTACTTATGCTGCCTTTCTCATGTAAATCCTCATTTCACTGCTTTTAAAAAAGTACATCTCTCTCCTCCCTCTAATAACGTATGAAGCACACACTTCAGAGGGAATGATGTTTTCCCTTGTGTGAATCTTTTCTTGCACCTTGTCAAAGGTTAACACCGATGGCTTGTCTGCACTGCCACGTTTTGTCGCCAAAAAATGCCTTTTGGCGACAAAACAGCGATAGCGTACTGTAGCAGGGTGGTTACCCGCTCCTGCTCTGTGGGGCTTAAAAGCCAGCCCTGGGAGAGAGCCAGGGCTGAGGGCACGAGAAGCTAGCCTGATTCGGGAAATGGCCACAACTGGGCCTATAAAGGGGCTGCTAGGCTGAAGCTTAGCCAGAGTCTCTCTCTGTGTTCGGAGAGGGAAGGGCCTGGCTGCAGGGACCTGCGAGAATACCTAGATTGGAGAAGGGCTGAGGGGGAAAGGCCAGGGGAGTAGGGGAGCTCTGGCCTGGAAACTTCCAGGCTGTGAGGCCTAGATTAGGGCCTATTAGGTACTGGGGTTGCAAGGGGGCAGCCCGTGGGTAGACAGAGGCAGCAGATCCAAACCCCCTCGCCTGTGATGAGTGGCTGATACACTGCAGTCTGCCCCAGGGAGTGGGGCTAAGCGATGATGGACTGCCCCGGGGAGTGGGGCTAAGCCAAGACTGAGGCAAAGTGGGGATAGTGCGTGGAGGGTTCCCCTGGGTGGGGAGATCCCGAGACTGAAGGGTTGCTGCCAGAGGGGCAGCACCCCAGACAAAAGGGCACTAGGTCCAGGAGGGACATGGGGGCCAGTGACAAGCGGATCACCAGATGGCAGAGGGCGCTGCGGAGGCTGGTGAGCTAATTCTCAAGGACGACCAGCAGGAAGCACCACTGGGTGAGTCCGGCTCTATTACACATACACACTGCAATGTGACTTTTTTTGCCTAGTTTTGGTAATAAAAAACTTCCACCCCTGCGAGAGACTTTTGTCTTTTCCCCTCCCTTTATTGTCAACAAACAGCCAGTGTAGACACCACAGCTTCCCCCCCCCCCCCCCCCCAATTTTATTGGCCTCCAGAAAGTGTCCCACAATTCCCATGCTGCCACTCTGGTCAGAGGTTTGAACTCTGCTGCCCTGCAGCCAACCCACCCCTCCCCCTTGCAAGCCCGGGAATTTTAAATCTCATTTCCTGCTTGGTGGCTTCCCAGAGGAGCTTCCTAGGTGGCTTCCCAGGTGAGCATGGCTGGCTATCGCACCAAATGTGCTCCTGCTTGGACCACCACTGAGTTGTTGGATCTGATCAGTATATGGGCAGAGGAGTCTGTTCAGTTGCAGCTGCGAGTGACCTGTAGGAATCAGGACACATATGGGCAGATTTCTCGAGGCTTGCATGAAAAGGGCTATGATCAGGACACGCAGCAGTGCAGAGCGAAGATAAAGGAGCTGAGGCAGGCGTAACATAAGGTGCAGGAGGTGAACCATCGCTCCGGTGGTGCACCTAAGACCTGCTGCTTCTATAAGGAGCTGAATGCTATCCTCGGTGGTGACCCCACCTCCATTGTCAAAAGCCCCGTGGATACTTCGCAGGCAGCAGAAAGAGGGGGTAACCTGGATGAAGAAGTCAAGCTAGAAGAGGATGTGTGCTCCCAGCAGGGTCACCCGGTGGGGCAGGCATCTAGGAACTTTTCTCCACTCCAGAAGTGCTCAATGGGGAGCAGGAAGCAGATGAGATGCTGGGTAAGTTTCTGTGGCTTGTATAGGGAATCGAAAAGTGGGAGGCAGGTAGTGTTTTCTGTGAGCTGGACATTCCTCTGTGTAGTTAATCTGCATGGCCAAGCAGGGTGTCGATGGACATCAAGACCTGCAGGGAATCCTCCAAAGAGAGGCTCTGGAAAGTTTCCAAGAAGTACTTGTTAATCCTCTGCTGCAGATTCCAAGGGATTGCAGCCTTGTTAGTTTCCCCCATTGTGGGAAACTGTATCATCCTGTGTAGCAATCACTGGAGCTGGGACCAAAGCGGCACATACTTAAGCTGCATATAGACAGGGGTGAAAGCCGCAAGCATTCAGCAGTTGTGCCCCGGTTTAACTGGTAACCCACAGCAGCGAGAGGTCAGCCAGCAGGTTGGCTGCCTGTGAAAAAATGTGTGATAATTTTAGAATGAGTTCCCTGCAAAGCTGCCCTTCAAGCCATGAACATTTTGTCCATACACACAACCGCCTTCTCCCCACTCCCAACACTCACCATGATTGGGGTGCTCGTGGAGCTGTGCACCTGCCCAGAGCCTCACAGAGAAAGTGATTTCTACTAGCAAAAGGCCCCTATTATGAAAATGTTTCAATCATTTGCTGAAATGTAACAATCCCTCTTCTGTTCAGCACACACCTGGAGGAACACACCACGCAGACCGACTTCGCCAGATAAGGAGAAACCCTAGGCGCAGCAAAGAAGACATGTTCCGGGAGGTGCTGCAGCGTGATGAGAGACAGACCAGGGAACGCAAAGAGTGCTGGGAAGTTGAAAGGCAGGATAGAAAAGAGAATGCTGCATTTGCTAGGCAAGCGACAGAATGGATGATAAAAGTTATGGAGGATCAGACAGAGATGCTCAGGTCTGTGATACAGCTGCAGACTGAGCAGATCTGTGGTCGACCTCCACTGCAGAAGATGCACATGCACAATTCTTTGCCAATCCCACCCCCCTCTATGCCCACACATTCCTTTTCACTTCACAGCCCTCCTGAGTTTCCCCATCACTCCAACCCCCTCTCCCAGCTTGCACAATGATAGCTGGAGCTGCACACACTTGTGAGGTTTTACTCTTTTTAACAATAAATAAATGCGAAGGTATTTAATGGTTCAGTGTTTTTATTCTGTGTTCTACAAAAGCGTATAGCAGTCAATTCACTCCGGGACCAGGCTTCCAAGACATTTTGTTGCATGGATCTTGGGCCCCAAAATTGTACATGGATGCACCAGGGAAGCAGCTCCAAAGCAGACGTGTTACTGCCCCTCATTGTCAAAGTGGTTCCTCAAAGCCTCTCTGATTTAATAGCAGCACTCTGGGCTCCTCTGACAGCCCTAGCATCTGGCTGTTCAAACTGTGCAGCCAAGCGCCCTGCCTCAGTGCTCCACACCTGAGCAAACATTTCACCCTTAGATTCACACAGATTATGCAAAGTGCAGCACGCAGCTATGACCACGGGAATATTATCCTCAGTAAGGTCTATCCTGCTATTGAAACACCTCCAGTGAGCTTTCAAATGGCCAAAGGTACATTTGACTACCATGCGGCACCTGCTCATCCTGTTGTTAAAAACTCTCCTTGCTGCTGTCCAGGTGCCCTGTGTAAGATTTCATCAGCCAGGGCTGTAAGGGGTAAGCTGGGTCTCCCAGGATTACTTGGGCATTTCCCCATTCCCCACTGTGATCTTGTGGTCTGGAAAGAAAGTCCCTGCCTGCAGCTTTCTGTACAGGCCACTGTTCCTGAAGATGCTTGTGTCATGCATCTTTTCAGACCAGCCTGTAATGATGTCTGTGAAATGTCCCCGTTGAGCCACAAGCACCTGCAACACCATGAAGAAGTATCCCTTCCTATTGATGTATTCAGAGGCAAGGTGGTCTGGCGCTAAATTTGGAATGTGTATGCCATCAATCACCCCGCCAGAGTTAGGGAAACCATGGTCTGCAAAACCATCCATTATTTCATGCACATTTCACAGAGTCATGGTCCTCCGCAGCAGGATGCGATTTATTGCCCTGCACACTTGGAGTAATACAGCCCCAACAGTGGACTTTCCTACTCCAAATTGATTTGCAGCTGACCGGTAGCAGTCTGGATTCGTCAGCTTCCACACAGCGATTGCAACACGCTTCTCTGCTGAAAGGGCAGCTCTCAATCTGGTGTCCTTGCTCCACAGGTTGGAGGACAGCTCAGCACACAGCTCCATGAAGGTTGCTTTATGCATCCTAAAGTTCTGTACCCACTGGTCGTCATCCCACACCTGTATTACAATGCGATCCCACCAATCAGTGCTTGTTTCGCTAGCCCAAAAGCGACGGTCTACCATATGCAGCTGTTCTGTGAATACACAAAGCACTGATACATTGCTGCCGTCCATATCACACTCAGCTGCCTGCGATTCATCCTCTGTTAACTTTGTGAGTAACTCTGCGAGTAATTGTGCTGCCATGCGCGATGTCCTCATGACAGCTAACAGCTCATAGGAGAGAAGTGTGGGATCCATCCTCTCTCACTGCAGATGCGGCGCGCACTACAAAAGAATGACAGTTGGGAAAACGGTGTGAAAGGAAGCCAGAAAGCATTGGAGAGGTGGAACACAAAGCTGTGCATGACTGTACATTTTGCACATCCCAGGATGCACTTCACTCCGTTTCCACATTCCCACAACACCTAGCGACGGATAGTGTCGCCAGACACTGTGGGATACATACCCACATTCCATTGCTCTTGCTGTCGACAAAGGTGCCCCGGATGTGGACATGATCTGTCGACAGAGGGAGCAAATGTAGACATGCTTTGGCGACTTTGCTTTCGTTGATTTTTCCTTGTCAGCATTAGTTTCATCGATAAAACTTGCCAGTGTAGACAAGCCCTGAGTGTAGAATATCACAAATTCTCCTCCTCTTCCTCCCTCCCCCCAAAAATCTTCTTTTTCCCCTTACATTTAAAATGTGAAGACCACGAAATAATAGAGGTGTCGATATAATTGTAAGACTATGTAAAAGGTTGTATACACTATATTATGGCATGTAATACCCAATGTATAAAAGCAGTAATTGTTAACAATGTCTAGAATTGAGTAATAGCCATGTATACAACATATGCTTTTCTGCTAATTTCTAGTAGATCTCATTAGTATAGAAATATAGAATAATATGTACAAATTCTCTAATTGAACGTGGGTAAGATATGCTCTCTGACTGCTTTCATTTCATAGGAATAGGTAGATGATCTAGTCTGTTTCTCAAATCAGGAAACAAAATAAGGCATTATTATAATTATCAGCAAATTCCCTTTGATTTGCCTACACTCCTGTTTCAGATACAATCTCTGCATATGATCTTTTCTAAAAAATAAGAGGGGGGTGTGGGGAAGAAGAGGAAAACTATGTTCTTGTTGGGAGCTGGGGTGAATGTAGCCAGTTACGTTTGTTTCTGAAATCATAGCCACTTGTTGTATTTAAATACTTGACAAGTATTTAAACAGTGAAATAACAAAACAATCAAAGTAACTCTGTCAGTGTTGATGTTTTGATAAAGTTTCTCTCTCCCCCTCTCAAATTAATGTGGTGGGTTGGGCTGCCTTTGAAAAAGCTCCCACCATTTTACAGCAAAGGGTGTGCCTCACCAGTTGTCCCTTCTGGGAAAAACCCCAGATGAGTGAGCAAAGACTTCTGCCGTCTGTTATTTCTTTTACTGAAATCAAAACCCTCCACTGTTTATCACAATGTAACTCAACATTAAATGCTGGTGAATCCCAGTTTGACGGCCCAGGAAAGTTGTTATTTTAGTTTGCCCTTTTCTTTATGCACAGGAATCTCAAATCCACAGTTTGAAGGACAAACATTTCAGAAATCAATGGTGGTTACCTTTGCCTATAGGAAAGGAGTGGCAGCAGATAACATAACATGGTGGATAGGGAATTACAAGTCTGATTGTATCTTCAGTCACCAAGTGTGGCACAGAGTGCTAAGAAAGCTGTAGAGGAAATAAAGCCTTCTCATCCCAAAGGATTTGCTTAGGACATCACTGCTCCTTTCCAGTTAGTATACAAAAGACTTCTTTATTTTTAAAATGAAATGAATTGGGGCAAATCCTGCCCCCTCTTCTGTGGTCACAGAAAGCATAGAGGCAGTGGAACTGGTGTGTAGGGAGGGGTTGGCAGCGAAGGCGCTGTATATCTCCAGAGATCCAGATTTAGTGGAAGGCAGTGTTGGTAGATCCACTGTTATAATGACCCTCTGACCCTTGAATCATGCACAGAATCAGTAGGAACTATTGCTGTTTCTGGATTGCAGTAGCAGTTACAGAGACACTCCATGGGCACTTGGTGTTATAAATGTGAAAGTTGATACACAGAAGTGCTGGAAAGAGACTCCTCTTTATTTCTTGGCCCCAGTCACCTGATAAGAAGATTGTAAAGGATTAATATCCCTTTTTCACGGCAGAGAGAATTTTTCACTAACTCTTGTGATTACTGTTAAATGTTAGGGAGGATTCCTTTCCCCACCATTTTCTCTTCTGAGATAAGATCAGCTGTTTGGGCTTGGAAGAGGGGTGAGGGTTTAGTTTACTGTTAAAATGCAGGCTAGTTTTTGTCAGCTCTAAAGTAGCCTATATTACTGGACAAATTATGAGACTGTTTTGCCATATTGTAGTAGATCAGAATCTCTGATTAGCAGAGCAGAAATAAAAATTGACCTGAAAATAATTTGCTTGTTGTCTCTGTAAAAATGTTCTGTCTTTTCTGGGCCCAATATATGTGGCTTATTAAATACTTCTAGCTGGAATAATTGTAATATTGCTCTGAAATAATAAAATATAGATATTCATTGAGTCATCTCATTACTGATAAACAAACAACAAAAATTAGTCTAGAACAGTGCATGGTCTTACTTGATCTCCTCCCATCACCAGAGCTTATGGCAGTTTACAACTTTGCAACGTATCAAATGGATGTTATAGTACAGATTGGAAGAGGGCACATCTGCTATACAACTTGTTTACAAAGGTGAAATGTAAATGGGTGCCTGAAAAATGAGTTTATCTGACACTGAGTAGAAAATATTTGTCCTTGCAGTAAGAGCATATCTAACTCATTGTTCTTCATATTCTGTCAAAACAAAATTCTTGCCCTCAAGGTTCAGTAAAACTAGTTATGTCTCCACTGCTGCTGAGAGTGAACCTTCCAGACCAAGTAGACAGACTCACACTAGCAAGCAGGCTTGGGTTAGCACACTAAAAAATAATACGGATGTTGTGTCTCTGGCAGAGATTGGGCTAGCCACCCAAGCTCAGAGCCGGGATGTCAGGTGGAGTTTCTTCCCAAGCTGCAACATCCACACTCCTATTTTTAGTGAGCTAGCTTGAGCCCCACTAGCATGAGTTTATCTCCCCAGCCTGGGAATCTTGCAAGTTTGTAGTTTCTCTCTAGAAGGAAAGGTTGGTGTTGTTAATCCACAACACAGCCTGTGAAGACATCACACATTCAGTTCTTATGCCTGAAGGTAAAGAAGTGCTAGCCTGATATTTGCAAAGATATTGCTACATTTCTTGGTATTTCTCTTTTTGCTCTTATGGCTACATTTTGGCCTTCTTGGCCTAGTGAAGAATAATTTACATACCACCTCTTCTGTCTCTATGGCCTGAGCTGTGACCAAAGGCATTTAAAAAAAAAAGCTTGTGCTCCCAACCCATAAGTCTGAAGTAGTTAACATCAGTTTGATGGAGAAACTCTCATTATATGGAGGGTTAAAAGAATGTACAATAAAATCTGGTGTTATTTGTGATAAGTTAGCTGAGGCTGTTACATTAGCCTTTCCTTGCTATTTCTCTGTTGCCATAGATCAATGACCCCGAAAGCTGTTTTCATTGTTTTTTCTTCTCAGTTTAATAAAATAGTGAAATATATGTTTAATTGTCTTTTCCATACATTCAGACTCTTCTGTCTCCTGCAGGATTCATGTATGTACTTTGTTTTTCTTCTGGTCATTGTTGTGTAAATGAAAAATTACTTCAATAAAAATTAGTGAAAAGTTAAAGGAAAAAAACACAACCAACAAACAAAATCCACTAAGTAGTTCAGGCTTCGGGGCTCCTTTAAGTTTCATCCAACTGCAACTACTGCCAAAGGGACATTCCAGCAGATGAAGATAAATGGAGGACCACAGCAGCATACCTCTGCTTACTTAGATACACCTTCAACATGTCCCCTATCCCAGATCAGGATGGCACAGGACAGCACCACGTATGGATTCACCTTCCATTAGGTGAATCTCTGAGTAGCCAGTGAAGCTAGATATGTGACTGCTTTGCACCACTGGATCGGTTCAAAAAACTCCTGTGTAGAATACTTCAGTTTTCAGCAGGGCCCGTCACTAGGGGGGATGTGGGGCCTGGGACAAACCCCCCTTCACCCTAGGCCCTGCCCCCACTCCACCCCTTCCTCAAGCCCTCACCCCGCCTCTTCTGCCCTCACTCTGCCCCTGCCCCACCTCTTTCCGGCTTCCGTCCCCTCCCTCAAGCGATGCCAGGAGCCTGACCCTCACTGCCACCATCAGGCCCCCCGCTAAGTCCCTGGGCCAGCCTAGCCCCCACAGTATGGCATGCACACAGAGCCATCCCTAGCGTACGGTGATTCTGGGCAGTCACCACAGGGCCCCAAAAAGTGCGGGACCCTGGACAGCCATCCCGATTTGCTGTACCCAAGGAATGGCTCTGGTTGTGCAAAATATGCGTGCAAACATGAGCACCCATGTTTTGACTTGCTTTGACGTTTCATGCACAATGCACTAAAGCCACTGTAACTGGATGCTTATGCATGTCTGCATTACTTGGACAGTGTCTGCAACCTCCACATTTTGTGTATTTGACCTTTAGAGTCAGATCCTCTGGAAGGAGCCTCAGACAGAAATGTATGGTAGGGTGAGGACTGAGTCCTTAGCCCAACCAGACAAGCTGCCTACGCTGCCAGGCTTGAGCATGCTAAGAGAAATAATGAATGCAGATTGCTCTTCCTACCTATGCAATGTTTGGCCCAATCAGTCCGTGTAATGGACGGTACCATTGGTCATGTTCCAGCCTCCCCACATTACCCATCTGTAGGGAAGCTATGAAGGTTAACCTTCAGGATCATCTTCATGGCACATGGGAGGATACACGGTCTTATTTTTTGGGATCTCTGCTCCTGCTATGCCTCAGCACAACCAGTACATATCTATTATGCTACTTAGGGGCCTGCTCAGGCATGCAGGGGCCCCAGGAGTTAGTTGAAACTGAAGAGTCTGACTAGGATACACAATACAAAAGGTCATAAAACAAATTCACAACCCTAATTACTGAAAATCTTCCCTCTTGTCGGACCCTACTAGCAAAAGATACAAGAGGGAGAGAGAGCACTGTTACAGGGCTCCAGAAAATTTATAATCTGCAATATATATGTGCAATAAGTTCAAGGAGCATTGCTTGCAGTACAGTACATTGTGCTAAATATTTTTATAGGATTTTATAGAAACATCTGACCCTATAGTTGATTTATTAGAGCAGTTAAAACTCAAAGGAATTGCTCAGATTAGCTTTTCAGGCCATCTAAAAAGTTTATGTATTCTGGGCTCCCCAAGAAGCTCACCCTTTGGTAACTTTTGGCAGCAGCTAAAGATTGCCTTACATTACCTCATGAAGAATGTCATAACTTTTGCTCCAACTTCAAGTCCCAAAAGGCAAAAATACTGTACATCTGAAAATCTAGACTGATACCTATATTTTATCTTCTTTGTGCCCCCCCTCGCACCCCAAAAAAGAGAGAGAGAAATCTGAAAGGCAATGTAATGTCTTACTATTGGAGTTCCAGCCAGAATTTTCAGCCTTCACTGTGAATTTCCTTGCATTTGGGGATTTCAATCAGAGCCTTAATGTTACTAAAACAGAGTACGTTGATTGATTGGTGGACTTTTTTTGTACTTGAGTTCCCTGAATTGTTGAGCATGCACTGACTTTCACACATCGTGAAGCTTAAAATGCCAAAGTATTTCAGAGTGGGAACACAATTTAAGGTCTTTCCTTTGACTTTGTAAATAATTTAACAGTTTCAGAGTATCTGTGAATTAGTCTGTAAAACGCATTGTCTCTTAAGAATAATTATAGTGAAGTATAGTGTAACGGTAACATGGAGAGGGTAGAGAGGTAGAAAATACCAGGGTACATTTTTTTTTATCCTACTCTGCAGATATAAATATGTAATGAGAAAGGAGAGAACATTCAGAGAGGATTTACCAAATGACGTAACAAACCTGCAATGTATTTTGCTATATTAATATACTAGGTCTGTCTTCAGAACATTTGTGCTTTCACAAGTATGCCTGTTTATTCCAAGGATTTTCTATTTGTTCTGAGATGTGCACGTTATTCCCGATAAACTTGGCTATCATTCATCTAGCATGCATAGAAATGTACAGCTATATTTTCATATAATTACAGACACTAGGTGTAATTTGTGCGTGTCCAAAAGAGAGATAATTACTTATCTGTAACTGTTGTTCTTTGAAGATAGCAGTAGTAGAGCTTTAGTATGAGAACTGCCTCCAAAGTGGAACTCCCATAGTCCTAAATTGATCTGTATTAATTATGGTGTTAGTTTTGCAATGTACATACTTGTCCCTTACAAAACAGACATTTCTTGTAGACTACCAAATAGCCACCAGATGGTAACAAGTTTCAATTATTACCATTTGAACAATATTAATATTTACAACAACATTAATAGAGGTATAATGAAATTAGAAGATCTGGCTGCCATTGGGAATTGTGACCCCAAAACCTCTTGATGCAAATTGGCAGTGGGCAGTGGGGTACAGGGATCCCTTAGGTTCACCGAAAGAATGTTGTGTAAAGTCTCTAATGAAAACTTGTGGAACACTGATCATCATAACCATTGCAAGATATCTGTATGGAGAAAAAATGTGTAGAGTTATGTATATGTACTAAATATTATGTTGTCTAAGTGTGTCTTTTAAAAACCAGTCACTCAAAGGCAGTGTATCTTGAAACAGTCTCCTCCAAAAAGGGAGGACTTATCTCCATGGAGGACTATTGTGTATTGTATGTCATACAGTAGGAATCTATTAGCATTCTAAGTCAGATGCTAATGAAATGCTGGGAAACATCATGGGAATTGAACTGCGGGTCTCAAGAGTTAAAAGCATGAATCTTTCTAGCTTGAGCTAAAGAGTCAGGCTCCATAGCTAGAGATGTAACTTCTGTGGTTCAGGCAGAGAGGGGGATGTATAACACACACTAACCAAAAAGAAAAGGAGTACTTGTGGCACCTTAGAGACTAACCAATTTATTTGAGCATGAGCTTTCGTGAGCTACAGCTCACTTCATCAGATGTATACCGTGGAAACTGCAGCAGACTTTCTATACACACACAGAATATGAAACAATACCTCCTCCCACCCCACTGTCCTGCTGGTAATAGCTTATCTAAAGTGATCAACAGGTGGGCCATTTCCAGCACAAATCCAGGTTTTCTCACCCTCCACCCCCCCAAATTCACTCTCCTGCTGGTGCTAGCCCATCCAAAGTGACAACTCTTTACATAATCAAGTCGGGCTATTTCCTGCATAGATCCAGGTTTTCTCACATCCCCCCCACCCCCATACACACACAAACTCACTCTCCTGCTGGTAATAGCTCATCTAAACTGACCACTCTCCAAGTTTAAATCCAAGTTAAACCAGAACATCTGGGGGGGGGGGTAGGAAAAAACAGGAGGAAACAGACTACCTTGCATAATGACTTAGCCACTCCCAGTCTCTATTTAAGCCTAAATTAATAGTATCCAATTTGCAAATGAATTCCAATTCAGCAGTTTCTCGCTGGAGTCTGGATTTGAAGTTTTTTTGTTTTAAGATAGCGACCTTCATGTCTGTGATTGCGTGACCAGAGAGATTGAAGTGTTCTCCGACTGGTTTATGAATGTTATAATTCTTGACATCTGATTTGTGTCCATTTATTCTTTTACGTAGAGACTGTCCAGTTTGACCAATGTACATGGCAGAGGGGCATTGCTGGCACATGATGGCATATATCACATTGGTGGGTGTGCAGGTGAACGAGCCTCTGATAGTGTGGCTGATGTTATTAGGCGCTGTGATGGTGTCCCCTGAATAGATATGTGGGCACAATTGGCAACGAGCTTTGTTGCAAGGATAAGTTCCTGGGTTAGTGGTTCTGTTGTGTGGTATGTGGTTGTTGGTGAGTATTTGCTTCAGGTTGCGGGGCTGTCTGTAGGCAAGGACTGGCCTGTCTCCCAAGACTTGTGAGAGTGTTGGGTCATCCTTTAGGATAGGTTGTAGATCCTTAATAATGCGTTGGAGGGGTTTTAGTTGGGGGCTGAAGGTGACCGCTAGTGGCGTTCTGTTATTTTCTTTGTTAGGCCTGTCCTGTAGTAGGTAACTTCTGGGAACTCTTCTGGCTCTATCAATCTGTTTCTTTACTTCTGCAGGTGGGTATTGTAGTTGTAAGAAAGCTTGACAGAGATCTTGTAGGTGTTTGTCTCTGTCTGAGGGGTTGGAGCAAATGCGGTTGTATCGCAGAGCTTGGCTGTAGACGATGGATCGTGTGGTGTGGTCAGGGTGAAAGCTGGAGGCATGCAGGTAGGAATAGCGGTCAGTAGGTTTCCGGTATAGGGTGGTGTTTATGTGGCCATTGTTTATTAGCACTGTAGTGTCCAGGAAGTGGATCTCTTGTGTGGACTGGACCAGGCTGAGGTTGGTGGTGGGATGGAAATTGTTGAAATCATGGTGGAATTCCTCAAGGGCTTCTTTTCCATGGGTCCAGATGATGAAGATGTCATCAATATAGCGCAAGTAGAGTAGGGGCTTTAGGGGACGAGAGCTGAGGAAGCGTTGTTCTAAATCAGCCATAAAAATGTTGGCATACTGTGGGGCCATGCGGGTACCCATAGCAGTGCCGCTAATTTGAAGGTATACATTGTCCCCAAATGTGAAATAGTTATGGGTAAGGACAAAGTCACAAAGTTCAGCCACCAGGTTAGCCGTGACATTATCGGGGATAGTGTTCTTGACCTGCATGCCTCCAGCTTTCACCCTGACCACACCACACGATCCATCGTCTACAGCCAAGCTCTGCGATACAACCGCATTTGCTCCAACCCCTCAGACAGAGACAAACACCTACAAGATCTCTGTCAAGCTTTCTTACAACTACAATACCCACCTGCAGAAGTAAAGAAACAGATTGATAGAGCCAGAAGAGTTCCCAGAAGTTACCTACTACAGGACAGGCCTAACAAAGAAAATAACAGAACGCCACTAGCGGTCACCTTCAGCCCCCAACTAAAACCCCTCCAACGCATTATTAAGGATCTACAACCTATCCTAAAGGATGACCCAACACTCTCACAAGCCTTGGGAGACAGGCCAGTCCTTGCCTACAGACAGCCCCGCAACCTGAAGCAAATACTCACCAACAACCACATACCACACAACAGAACCACTAACCCAGGAACTTATCCTTGCAACAAAGCCCGTTGCCAATTGTGCCCACATATCTATTCAGGGGACACCATCACAGGGCCTAATAACATCAGCCACACTATCAGAGGCTCGTTCACCTGCACATCCACCAATGTGATATATGCCATCATGTGCCAGCAATGCCCCTCTGCCATGTACATTGGTCAAACTGGACAGTCTCTACGTAAAAGAATAAATGGACACAAATCAGATGTCAAGAATTATAACATTCATAAACCAGTCGGAGAACACTTCAATCTCTCTGGTCACGCAATCACAGACATGAAGGTCGCTATCTTAAAACAAAAAAACTTCAAATCCAGACTCCAGCGAGAAACTGCTGAATTGGAATTCATTTGCAAATTGGATACTATTAATTTAGGCTTAAATAGAGACTGGGAGTGGCTAAGTCATTATGCAAGGTAGTCTGTTTCCTCCTGTTTTTTCCTACCCCCCCCCCCAGATGTTCTGGTTTAACTTGGATTTAAACTTGGAGAGTGGTCAGTTTAGATGAGCTATTACCAGCAGGAGAGTGAGTTTGTGTGTGTATGGGGGTGGGGGGGATGTGAGAAAACCTGGATCTATGCAGGAAATAGCCCGACTTGATTATGTAAAGAGTTGTCACTTTGGATGGGCTAGCACCAGCAGGAGAGTGAATTTGGGGGGGTGGAGGGTGAGAAAACCTGGATTTGTGCTGGAAATGGCCCACCTGTTGATCACTTTAGATAAGCTATTACCAGCAGGACAGTGGGGTGGGAGGAGGTATTGTTTCATATTCTGTGTGTGTATAGAAAGTCTGCTGCAGTTTCCACGGTATACATCTGATGAAGTGAGCTGTAGCTCACGAAAGCTCATGCTCAAATAAATTGGTTAGTCTCTAAGGTGCCACAAGTACTCCTTTTCTTTTTGCGAATACAGACTAACACGGCTGTTCCTCTGAAACACACTAACCAGTGGATTACATTTGCACGTGTTTGCATTCAACTCTGTGCTTCATTTGCAGTTTTTCTTATAACTTTCCCCCCAGGGTTAGCCTGCCGTTTTAGTAGCATATTCTTGGAACTATTAATTATACATTGCCTAAATGTACATTATCACAGTGGGTATTTTTACATAGTTGAGATTTGCTTCTATTCCCTAACCATATCTATAGTAATCTGGTGGCCATACACAAGAGTGATTTCTTCACTGGCGTGCACATGGCAGGCTACTTATACAGAAAAGCATGTTTTTATGTGGTCCCAGAGATTGACAGAAGAAACTGAGGAGCTCAGTTATTGACGAACTACAGCCCTAAATGAATTTGTTGATATTAATTGACATTTCCAGCCTCTGCCTTTACAAGAACCAAACCCCTCTTTATGTATGTTAAACTGCTGTAAACATTTTACTTGCTCAGCTTATTTATATTTCGAAAGCAAGAAAAGTGGAAGACGTAGTTGGCACAATTCATCTCTCATTCTCCGGTAGTTTGCTAGTGCACAAATATACATTATATATCAATGTAAACTATCTGCTGTTAGCAATGGAGGAGGATAAAGTATCTGTGCAGATTTTTAGATCTCTCACATGCTTTTGGTACCATGGAGCCTGAGGTTTTATTGGGATGTGTGAGAGGTCACTAGTAGCAGGGGATGGATTTACTTTTTTGGTTGTTCTATTCATTTCTAGCTGGAATGTCTCAAATATTGAAATTGTGCAACTGCTATTTTACTCAGAGATCTCTTGTGGGGGGGAGGGTCAGTTCTTTTTCATCCCTTTTCAGGGTGTATTTGAGACCGTTAGGAGAAATCAGACCTGATCCAAAACAATTGAAATCAATTGAAAGAATCCGAGTAACTTCAGTGGGCTTTATGTCAGACCCTGAGTGAGGAAATATAGGCTCCAGCATGTTCGGTGTGCTGTTAATGTTTGTTCCACATTCTCATCACATCCTATCCAGTTGGTGCAGTAACACAAATAGCCGACTCTGTTTGTAAATTTGGAGACTAGATGAGGGTGATTCAGCTGAGGCTTAATTGAGGCAAGACTGAAGTGATATTTATTTGAAAAACTACCAGGGGAGGAGCACCTTCCATTTGTGACCCAAGTTCACAGACTTAGGGATTTATTAAACCCAGGGCTACTTTCATAAAATCGTATAGTAGCCGTAGGCAAAAGAAAGTGACCTTTCCTTTCAGATGTGGATCTCGCTACTATCATTCATGCCATTCTCGATTCAAGAGTAGATTGTGGTGATTCAGGGGGCTGTACATTGGGCTGCTCAGAAGTTTAAATGAGTGCAGAATGTAGCACGTGCTCCTTGAGTGGTATAACGTACAGGGTATACACAACAGCAATACTCCAAGATTTGCATTGGTTTCAAATTAGTTTCTGGGTGACATGGAAGGTACTCCGTATACCCTGTAAAGCACTGAATGATTTGGGACCCAGTAGGACTGCATCTCTCCTCTGCCCACGCTGCCATAACTGAGATTAGTAGAGGCAGTAGAACTGGAAGTCCTTCAACAGGAACAAAGGGGAGCTGGTGAGAGAGCTTTCTTCTTGGAGGGGTCTCCAGCTCTGCGTTCAGAATACTTTCCTCTTGGTCCTCTAGAGCTTGGATTTATCAGCCTTTCAGGAGCATGCAAGGCCCATCTTTTTCCTAACAGACATTTGGGCAGGTGAGAAGGTGATGGCAGGATGACTGAATTTGGTTAGAGTATCTTGAATTTTCTTTGGGGAGAGTTTTTAAATTGGATTTTTGCCATTAGGAATTAAGAGAACCAAACTACATAGCTCTGGATCTGGGGAGGTGTCAAGAGTTCTGAATATGGTGGGAGACAGAGAAATAAAAATAAGTGACTACTTTTATTCATTGACAGTCACAGTGCCCTGACTAGCTTGATTTCTCCTCCTTGTTTAAAGAAAGAGAAGTATATACAGTGCAGGTGAACATAAACAGAGTAGTGGCTCATGTATTAGCAGGTGTCCTCTTCAAACCATAATTTTATTCTTAGTCCATTCTGAGTTTGAAATATTGATGCTGCTTTTAGGCCTATGATTACTGTATAGTGTCTAGGGTCCAGTCAAATCCATAACTGTTCAATAGGTTGGATTATGTATCTTAGAATTTAATGGATTGATATCAGATACCACACTGGGCACATTAGGAGAACCCATTGTAAACTATAAAACCATGATTATTTTGTGTGGAGGAATACGATGATATTTCCTGCAGTTAAAGAGTCAAATGACTACAGCAGGTTCATTTTTTTAATATTCTGGTGTAGTTTCAAGGGAAGGAAAACCTGTTACTGTATACTATATCTTTTGAAAATAAATATCTTAAATGGAATTATTCACATTTGCAAATGTAGGAACATGCTTAAACATCTTGTTGGTTAAGGGTCTAAAACTGTAGCTCTTTGCAGGCCCACTGACTGCAATTCTGGGACCCAGGGCAGAACGGTCAATGGGCCCCCTAGAAAGGGATGGCTGACGTTTTTGGGCACTACTGCACCTGCGCTGGCTGGTGCCCAAGGATCTCCTGCTGGTTCCGCTGCTGGGCACGCACTTCTGGCATGGCCAGGGCTTCCACATATCTGCCCAGCTGCTGCCGCCACTACCAGTACCACCCCAAGCGCGCCTAGGAGCCCTGCGGCCCACCTGGGCAATTTAAAAGGGCCCGGGGGCTCCTGGCCATCGCCACCGCTACCGCAGCAGCGGTGGTGGCTGGGGACCCCCAGGCACTTTTGAATTGCTGGGCCCTGGGCAATTGCCCCTTTTGCCCCCCTCCCGTCGGCAGGCCTGGCTTTTAGACATGAAACTATAGAACTACACAATAAATTTTATGGCAGAGGTTCTCAAACTGTGGTCCGTGGACCACCAGTGGTCCGTGAGCTCCATTCAGGAGGTCCGTGATAGTTCCCTCAAAGGTGCGGGCTTGGGTGGCTGCACATGAGAGAATGAAGGGCAACCCCCCTAATTAGTGGAGCCGCGCAGGCCTGGCTTCACTAATTAGGTGCCTTCACTAATTAGGTGGATCCTGGAGAAGACCCACATGTAAGGTGAGGTGGTGGCCTTGGGGGAAATACAGGGTAGGTGGGAGGGGGCAGTGGGGTGAGAAGAGGAGGTGGGGCAAATTTGAGACATGCAGGGCTGAGGGGGCCAGAAAAAGAGGCGACTTTCCCCAGCTCTAGGGCTGTGGCTATCGGGGAGAGACCCCCTCTCCTTCCCAGCCCCAGCTCGGGAGCTGGCACGGCGGTGGAGAGAGGGCACATCCACCACATTAGAAAGATAAGACTACTGATATTAAAATATGAGTTGTGTGCTTTTATTTGGAGAACAAAAAACGTTAATTATTATTAAGGGTTTCTTTTATATAGCACTTTTATCTAAAGCGCTTTACAATAGTTAGCTAACAGTACAGACAACATCTGGAAAGATCATTAAGTGGTCCGCTGAGACCCTCGGCAATTTTCAAGTGATTTGCGGAAAAAAAAGTTTGAGAACCACTGTTTTATGGCATAATATGCTCTAAATCCTCTAAATTTTCTCAGCATTCAGCATTCACAACAAAACTTACTCTACAGGTAACGTAATCATTTCAGACTTTCTGGCCTTAAATGTATCTAGTGCTGCCACTCCAACATGAAAAATTACTTTGATTATATTTCTAACCTTAATTTATCACCAGCAGACCAAGACTGAGTACAGCTCACTTGTTCAGATTTAGAAAATAAATGCTATGCTGCAATTGTATACAGCGTTTTTCCTTTGCTAGATCTTCCAGTGTCATGGCAACTCTTAAAGCATGAAAAGAATGATTTCTTCTTCTTTTTTTTTTGTGTTGAAATAGTTTTTGATGTGCTTTTTGTCTGTGTAATTTGTCTTGCTTCGGCTATATTTTATGTATGGTGCCTGTCTTCTCCTTTTTAACCATCAAAGTATTAATTGTAAAAGCTTTCCTCTCTGTTAGACTGTTTTAACCAGAAGAAGACAAATGCTGCCCCCACTCAATTTCTCAGGTTATTAATTGGGTCTGTCTGTCTGTCTATCATGTGCATCACTACAGTATCTGAACTCTGATGATAGTAATCAAGTTCCATATAATATTATCTATGCAGGACTACATAGTGAATTCTGCATTTAATTTTCCAAGATACTTTCAAGATTTCCCTCCCTTTTGGCTTAATCCAGCTCCAATTTACTTCACTGGGAGCAGGTTTGGACTCAGTAGAGTTATTTTAATCTGAACTGGCATCTTAAAATATCAGCGAAGGGGGGGTTGGAGTGGAAGAAGTGAAAAGTGTAGAAATGGTGTATTGTTATTATCTAAGGCTCTGATCCAGCAAATGACTCAGGTCAGGTGGGCCCCCTGTGCCACCATGGAGCCTTATTGAAGTCAAGGGACCAACATGTTGATGGTATTCTAATTCAGTAGTAGTAAAATACTGTACAAAGGGGGAAAAGTGGTTAAAATTGTGGGATGGGTCCCAAAGCAAAGGCAGATGGTAAAGGAACTGCTTTTACCCGAAAACTACTGTTGTTAACCAGCTACAGTTCTCATAATTAATTTCTGATCAGAGAAGAGTTCAAAGTTGGGGCTGATTCCCCATTCCGTTACATCAGTTTTAGGCCAATGTAATTCCATTGTTACAGCTGCATCTAACTGATGCAAAAATGTGGAGAACTGTGACCATAACATACAAGAATGAGAACACATGGTGTGTAATAAAGATTTTATTGTCATGAGTTGGAAATACTGTATTACTCCCACAGAGCAAGAATTATTGTCTAGCCCCCAAAAAGCCAGAATTTTTCTATTTATTTGAAGACAATTGGAAACTCTTATAAAATACTCTACTCCATTGCTATCTGATTTGTTCAGAAAGTAACACATGATGTCAGGAGCATTCAAACTGGAGAAGTCTCAAATAATGAACAAAATTTAGTTAGTGCCATAGTGACAGCCCTTCATAGCATGTACTGCTTTGCTGATATAGTTTATCTTGTCTCTTTTGGTTAAATTCTTGATTCCTAACAAGGCCAATCTTATTTTAATTCAAAATTGTTCACATGAAAAAGTTCCATAAATCCCAGCTTTAACAAGATTAAGCAAATAGATGCAGAGAAATGTCTTAGAAACATGGTCCTTTTTAGTTAAAGATTAGATTTGCAAAATAAATCTTGCTTTCAATATGTTCAATTTGGGTGTTTAAAAATGTAAAGATGGAGTCTAAAAGTTCAAAGAAATATTTTAGTAAGTGAAAAGAGATCTTATTCCTGAAACATTTAAGATATACTTTGATGAAGTGATAGTGGGAAAGTTGCCACCCAAGTTTGAGATCTGCCTCTATAACATTTGCTGGGGTTAGTAAAAATCTAACAATGTTTTCCCCATGCCATTATGATTCTGAAGAGAAGATGGAATTCAGCCACATTAATCTTTATGGACAAGGGACCTAAAAACTTGAAACTGCCTTATATTGCTGAAAGAAATCCCAGTAGTAAGAAAATACATCCTGCTTTTTGCTCATTGCTTCATATCTGGAATTTATTGTTCCCTCTAGATTTTTTTTTCTAAATTAAATCAGGGAGTTGTTTGCTTTATTTACTCACTGGTAAACCACGACCTTCACATTTTTTTATTGATGTCATTTATTGTGGATAATACTCTAACACTAAATGAAGTCAGAGTGTAATATGTCTTCACAAAACCTGATTTCTTTATGTACAAAAAGGTTTTAGTTTTGCTTTTTGACACAATTTACTCCCCCACAAAAAACAAAAGAGCTATAAATGAAAAGTGAATTCAAATTAAACTGTACATATACATGCAGAATATTATAGGGTTGACTTTTGATGAAATGGGCAGTGTGAGACAGGCTGGAAAATATATATTGCAGGGCAGGACGAAAAACTTTCTGTTCTTGTGTAAGGGTGTGTCTACATGGTGCATCAGTGTGCACCATGGGGGTGTGATTTCTAATGTTGCCCATTAATTGGTTCCTGTAGACCCTGCTGGTGAGCATTAAAAGTTCCCTAATGCACTTTAACATAGTGAATGATTATGAAAAGTCAAAGTGCCAGATTGTGAACCCTTAGAGTGATGAGCAGTTATTTGCAAGTCCAACTGACTGGAAAAGATTAATCCTCTGCTCACTAAGATGAAAAAAGAGTTTGCAGTCTGGTGCAATGTTTTTACCTGTAATTCCTGTATGGTGCTCAGAATCTGCAAAGCAGGACAGTACTCAGTTGCCTTCTGTTACTCTACTGGATAATCCTTTCTCAGTAGTGACAACTTGAAGCATAACTTCTTCGGTTGATGGCCCCTATCTATATTTCACTGGGGGCTCATACCACACATCCAGAGTTGGAGATTTTTCAAGCTGGACTGCACATGTGTCCTTGGCTCGCTTCATGGTTTCATCTGAGGTAGTAAAGGTCGGGGCGGGCCAACCACATCTCCAGTTTCTTCTCATCTCCGCACGGTCCAGGTCAGAACTATTAGCGTCCTCTTGCATGTGATGCACTTTAAAAAATATACATTTGCACATCATTATTTTTACTGTTTTTATTGTTTTTATAGTAGTTTTTAGTTGTTTGCTAGTTTTAGGAGTAGGATTGGGCTTCCCTTTTGTGGAGTTTTGTTCCCTGTGAACACACCGCCTCCGTACTTACATGCAGGTACTGGGCTCTGCCAAAAACCCCAGGCTTCAAAATCTGTGCCTTCTGTCCACATTGCTTCTTGTTTCATCATTGCCTCTATTGCTTGCGAGAAGCGCACATTTCAGCCAGGTACAGTGTCTGCCCGTCCTTCCCAAGCCTGGGAAGGCCAGGCTCTCCACCTCCAGAAGCACCTTGTGGAAGTCTCAATGAGACCTCATTCAGACACTAGCCGGGCAAACCCCTGTGTGCATTGGCCTGAGGCTGCCAGGAGTGTGTCTCCAACTATGGAGTCCGAGGCCAGCACTGGTGGTAGCACCACTATGGACCCCATACCAGGGCCTAGTCAGGAGGTAAGGAAGCACGCACATAAGCATCGCAGTAAGTCTTCCTGTAAGCCTAAGAAGGGAGAGACTCCTTCCATGCTTTCCAGTCATGGGGACGGAATGCGCCCTAAAGTGCACAGACATGAAAAGAAGCTGCACAAATCGATGGATCCGCTGATACCGAATGCAGACCTGCATGCACAGTCAACATATCGGCATCCCTCAGAGCCAGAAAGCCATCCATTCCAGGGAAGACCATCGCTCCAGTTCCGGGGACTGAGAAAGTGCCTTCGCTCCAGGGAAGTTGGGAAAAGCACCAGAGCCCCAGGAAGTGTTTGCCCTGGGAGAGTCAAGGTCCCCATGCCTTCTGGGGTCCTCTATTTCCAGGGAGACATCATCACCAGCACCAGACATGCGACATCTGAGGCACTCCTCACCCCATTCTGGCAGTGTACATGCTTCTGCCAGCTCCGAAGGTACTGCTGATGGAACCAGTCTCCAAGGATTCATCTTTGGAGGGCTTGGTTGAGGGTCAGGGACCATGCATCCCTTCCCACTACCACAAATACCAACGGAGGCCTTCTACATCTTGGCAGTATCCTCCACTCCAGCTGCTGCACAGCCACTAGTTTCTTACACCATGGGGCCCTCCTCAGCACCCTCTGGATCCGTCCTACTGGCCCTGTTGGGAATCCTGGCCCCAATACCCTCCCTCAGAACCTGTCTATTCTGTCAGGGAGGCTTCACCTTTTTTACTGTCTTGGGCTCCTTCAAGTAAACACTCGGAACCGGTAATGGAAGATGAGCCATTTAGTCCAGCTCTGACAGTACTGCCAAAACAGGAGAGATTCCCGTCGTCCTCTCCTGATGTAGCTGTGACTTCAACAGCCCCCTCCCCATCTCCTGATGACTAGTACCAATTCCATGGTCTCCTGCATAGAATGCCAGGGGAACTTCACGTTCCCCTGGAGCAGATCCAAGGCACTCAGCATAAGCTGCTAGATATGCTTCACTCATTGGGGCCAAGCAGAGTCGCTCTACCAATCAGTGATGCCATCCTTGAGCCAGCTTGCACAGTTTGGCATACGCTGGCCACATGTAAGCCTACCCCAAAGAGGGCAGAAAAAAGAGACTATGTACCAGCCACGGGGTCCGCCCCACCCTTTATCACCTCGGATGAAACCACAGGGCAAGACAAGGGCACATGCACGGACCAATGGACACTACTACTTGAAAAATCTCTGACTCTCAATGCATGGTGTGCATGCATAGCCCCTCAGTGGAATATAGATAGGGATCACACATCTCAAAGAACCCTCAGTTACAGGTAAGTAACCCCCTCATTCTGGGAGAGACTGGTAAATTAAGTCTGTGTGTGTGTACATGAGAAAGAGAGAGAGGGGAAAAAAGCTGACTGGCAGTTGCAAAAGCGCAGTACGTGAGCAATCTCACAGCATAACAGATTGATGGGTACGTAGATTAAAGGGGAATACATGAAAGTAGGATGTTGGGGTCGTGTCCCATGCAAATCTCAACTAACAAACAGATTGTTGACATAAACAGACCTGAATTGCACCCATCAAAACCAGGTGCCGGTTTGAAAATCAAATGCAGACAGATGGCAACAAACCGACACACTAAGGGCTCCGGCTATGCCTGACAGCTTGATATTTAGCATTGTGACTCTCCAGGGGTCCGTATATATAAAAATGGGGCAAGAAAGAATGTCTATTTATGTAAATATGAATCTGCTCGCTACAGGGTGCCCTGCTTCTCTAAGATTTTAGGCATGAAGCACAAAAGTACAGCATGTACCATGGAAATAACTGTCATCTTTTTCCTGTGGGGAAAAGCATCCTTTTCTTATTATTTTCCGTTAGAACCAGTCTTACAGGCAAGTAAATCCTCTTCACAAAATAGCTGCAACCCACCAAAGTAAAGAAGTCTACCCTTTCATATTATGTACTGCATGTTTTCAGCATTCAGCATCTGGAGAAGAGAACAACAATGCTGTCGCACCTTAGTGAGGTTTTTTTTTCTCATCATTCAACCTGGATACAACACTCTGAGGTTTCAGAGAACAGTCAAATTAATCTTTGTCCTCTGCTGCTAAGAACAAATGTTGCCTAGCTATGCTGCTCCTTCAAAATCTGATCACAAACATCTTCTTTGAATAAGCATAGGCAACGTGTTCATGACCAGTTTGGTATTATAGTCAAAGGGGATGTCAAGACACAGGACAGGTTTCTAAGACAAGTAGGAGCCAAGCTATTGAAGCCTGTATTGTGCTTCTTAAGAGATGTCGATGCCACCCACCACTATTGCATAGAAAGGATGATCAGTGGCACTGGTTATTTTATGATGTGAGGACACAGGCTTTATTTGTTCCTTGGATGCAGCACTTGTTCAAACACACACTCCTCACAGCCACTGACACTGGTTGCTGTCTCTATCTGTCTCTGCATCTCTGTATCACCAGGCACCCCACTGACACCCCTAAAAATAAGAAATTATTTGAAGATTAATGCAACAAAATGCTTCACTATCATGGGAGACAAAAGGCCAACTTGAGCTATGACCTTGTTCTTTTTTCTGAGGTTTCAGTGCAGGCAGAAACTGCCTTGATTCAAGAAATGTATTGATCCCTTAAAGGACAATAAACTGTTGGATTACACTGTAAAAGTGTTCAATATCCTGTGGACCTTTTAATAAATATGCGTAGAAACAAATACTGGGTTGATTTTGAATTCAGTTTCAAACATAAGCCCAGACAGGGATTTGTGTTGACAGTCTTTTGGGATGTAGGGTAATCCAGATTAATTGACCCCTTTACTCCTACCAGATCAACCATGGTTTGGGAAGATTTTGAATGGATTTTATGACTTTCAGATCATTCTGTCAAGTCTCTTTCTGATTTATCTGCTGTATGGTTTTAGCATGTAAAGAGTTAAAGGAAGATATTTCATGATCCTTTGATCACAGGTCAGTTTAACTATGCATAATCTTCCTTTTTGGGCACATTGGCTGAGAGTGTTGTAACAAGACCGGTCTGACTATCTGGAGTCCTTAGCTTTCCTTGGTTTCAGGTCTAAATAGGGGCACGCTGTAGTGATATTTGGTCCATGGTCACTTTCCGTCCATGGTTGAAGAGAAAATGTTGATGCTGATTTTATTAGACTGATACACATCCGATAGTAGAGGGATAATCAATAGGCAGATCACAGGCCAAACTTGGACCCACAGATACTTTTGACCAGACCCCAAAACCTTTTTATTTACTTATGATTATCATTATTGTTATTTATATTATTATTATTATTTTATTTTATTATTATTTTCTTTGTAGTCTGGACCTTGACTATATCTTGACCAACAAATTTGGAACTTAATAAAAATAGATTACCCCTGCTATAGCGTCTTAGGCTTTGGATACATAGCAGAGTTTTACTTACTGGTGAAGAAGATAACCATTTACATCAAGTACCTATCTTCATTTGGGCCCCAAATTCACCAAAGCATTTAAACATGCACTTCCGTCCATCCTTATTCAGCCAGGCACGTAGGTGTCTATTAACAACAGCACTTAAACACAATGGACCATTTAGCTCCATCAGTTATCAGGACTTTAGCACATGCTGAAAGTTAAACATATGCCTAAGTGTTTTGCTGAATAGGAATGGATTTATAAACCAGGATATTGGAGTTCTGTGGCAGGGTCCAGGGCCCACAAAAGCAGGGAACAGAAAGATCTATAGACCTGCCATATTTATGTTGAATCATTCAGCAGGGTGCAGAAGATAAAAATAGCAGAAAAAATATATATCACAAAAGTGAAAGAAACTTTTTCTATCTTTTATAAACTTCCATCATTTTGTACTCCTTTCATGTTGCTAACTCAATCCGATCCGTCACATCTCCTCAATAGCATAATTGTCAGCTCTCCCTTTGGGGTGGGAGAGTGAAGGGGTGAGTAGAATAAGTAAAGAGGAGCTAACAATAGAAAATCATCAAAAAAGTGGCTCCCTGGTCAATTGATAAAACTTGGTGGTCCTCCTGAAAACACAAAGATGAATATACCATGAGCAGACTCAGACAAGAGGAGGAGGGCAAAACAATGTGAAGTAGTTCACAGCACATAAAGCAAAAGATGTTACTCCATCAATGTTGACTCTATGCCCTGTGGCATATAAGAATAAAACCACTCCAGATTCTTTGTTGTACTGCAGTTCACTGTGAAAGCAGATGTAGAAGAAGAAAACAGCATCTTCCAGGTGCCAGTTTATTTCCATGTATCCTGCAGCTTCAGATATTGTGAATACAAAACATAAGATTCTGTAATTAGCCATTCAGGGCAGGAGAATTATTAAAGTATATGTAAGTCAGTGGAACAGGTATGAGTTGTGTGCTCATTATGTAATAACATGAATTTAGGGAACTGGTCTTGGGTTAAAGAAATGTCAAAGATCTAAAAATCGGAAGACTAAAGCCAGAAATGTACAAAATCGCTAGCGTTTGCCAGAAGCTGGGAATGGGCGACAGGGAATGGATCACTTGATGATTACCTGTTCCGTTCATTCCCTCTGGGGCACCGTGCATTGGCCACTGTTAGAAGACAGGATACTGTGCTAGATAGAACTTTGGTCTGACCCAGTACGGCCATTCTTATGTCCTTACGTTCTAAAATATACAATTAATATTTTTAAATTATATATAAAATGACATAACCCTACATATAGAGGCAGGAATATGTGTTCAATACAGTATTATGGATGCTGCTTGATTTTTTCCAAGAATTACTCAAAATAAAACTAAACACTTGTTTTTAACAGTACTACAGTTTTGGCTGTATAGGTGAGAATGCTTTAATGTTATCCAGTAATTTCACCAAGAAGACACTGTCAAAAAATGTCTCACGAGCCTATCAGACATAGAGATTTGCTGGAAAAGCAATGGTTGTTCCAATTTCTTCTCTCTGGGAAAGCATGTTTGAGCAAATATAAAGTCTGCCTTTAGGCCTTCATGCTAAAATCCAGAAAAGATAATGTGAAAACTTCTGTGGGATTTTTTTTTTTCTTGCAGGCAGTTCTTCAGTCCCACTAAATCAGTACTTTGTAATGCCTCATGCCGCAGCTCCTGTGCTGTGTTTTGATTTGATCTCATTTCTGGAATGTATCTGCTCTGTGTGGATCAGGTTGTGGATTTTTTATTTTTTTGACAAAACATTTTTTCATTTGTAAATGCCAATTTGTCAAAACCAAGACTTTTTGCCAGAAAGGGCCAGTTTCAACAAAACTCTTGTTGGGAAGGGTTCTCAGATCCAGGATGGAATTTCTGGACAGAGACACCCACTCCACAACAGCCTAATAGCTAGGCATTCACATGGGATCCCAGAGATCCAGGTTCAAATCTCTAGCCTGAATCACACAGAGATGGGATTTGAATCTGGGGCTTTCATATCCCAAGTGAGTACCCTAACCACAAGGATATAGAGTGAGTGTCTATCTCAGTTTATCCTGTTTGAGCTTGTCCACGTTGTATAAATAGTTAAATGTTCACTGGGCCAAAGAGAGAGTTCAAGTCCCTACTATGCATGATTTGGAGCAGGAACGTAAACCTGAGTCTCCAATATACCAGATGAATGCCTAACCATGGGACTGTGCATGTGGGCACACACACACCTTTTATTTTTAGTCTCAAAAATGTGTGCCGGATGGGAAAACCATTTCCGGCACATCTCTTATTGGGTCATCTTTTGACCAGTATGAGTTTCCTTTCTCAGCTAGAAGGTAAAAAAAAAAGATTTATGTTTCTACTTGTTTTTTGATCAATTGAGTCTGTACTGCAGAGCTTCATTATCTTTCATTATGCTAGTCAGAAGAGCTGTGTAAAACAGCTGAAAATATTTTTTTCTAAAGTTTTTCACAAAAAAGTGTATTTCATGCAATTTTACAGCCTTCAGACTCCATTTTTCTGTGTAATTCTACAAAATTGCTTTTTTAAAAAAAATTTACATCAAAAACACTAAAATTGCAAAATTCAAATTTTGTATTTTGGCTTGGAAGGAACAGTTTTTCCACAAAGTCAATTTTGTATCTTATAACTCTGATGGAGAAAATAAAAAAGCAAAGTCAGGAAGAGAGGGTCCTGGATTGTACTTCTTTTGGGCAGGTATGGGCCAGTAACCAGAAAAGAGTGCTTGGTGTAGGTGGTTACCCTGTGACAGACATGCACAGCCTGCCAGCCCCAAACATGCTAATTTTTATTGCTAACATTCTTTGTACAATTGCATTCTTGACATGTGATACTGAACATAGTTTTTTCACAGCATGGGTGATCATAAAAACACATTTATCTCACATGTTGCAGTACAATATCACATAACTGAAACATTTTGTTTAAAATCCCCCAGGGGTTTTCTAACATTCAATGAAAGAAAAACTTGTATTCTTTCCTCCAATATTTTTATTTTTGAATGGGAACATTTAGCTTGAATTTCTGTCTTCTCTCCTTTCCCCCCATTGTGTATTTTCTATCCATCCAGATGGCTAGGTGAACAATGAAAGATCTGAGATCTTTCCGAAATTTTCATGAACTGCTCTATAATCAGTGAAGTAGCGTGCACCCTTTTTCCAGTACTGAGCTGCTTCTTTCTGTAATGTAGTAAATCAATCACAAATGTATGTGGAGGATGAATCTCAAATCTAGAGTAATCACCTTAATTACTTTATTTATCACATACTAAAACCAAATCTGTACAGAGGAGACAGGAGATCGGATTAGTTTCTAGGGAACAGAATGATCAATTACACTGTCCAACTTTATTATAGTGTTGTACTAACAGACCTCAAACATTAAATCCAAAGTTGCAAATGGTGTGGAGAAAGTGAATAAGGAAATGTTATTGGGTTAGATGCACCATTGGTCTGACCCAGTATGGCTGTTCTTTTATTCTAACACTTTAAATAGAAGTTTATGTTTTCTATTAAGGATAGAAAAACCCTGGAAAGGCAGTCCAGCACAAGTGGGTGTCCTCTATGCCTGTGGCTATCAACCTTTCCAGATTACTGTATCCCTTTCAGGAGTCTGACTTGTCTTGCATACCCGCAAATTACACCTCACTTAAAAAACTACTTGTTTACAAAATCAGACCTAAAAATACAAAAGTGTCATAACCATACTATTACTGAAAAATTGCTTACTTTCTCATTTTTACCATATACTTATAAATATATCTATTGGAATATAAATATTGTACTTACATTTCAGTGTACAGAACAGTATAAACAAGTCATTGTCTATGAAATTATAGTTTGTACTGACTTTGCTATGCAGCCTGTAGTAAAACTAGGCAAATATCTAGGTTAGGTAATGTACCCCCTGCAAGACCTCTGAGTATCCCCAGGGGTATGTGTATCCGTGGTTGAGAACCACTGCTCTGTGCAGTATTGTATCATAATGTACTGGCTTTGCTTTTACATTCAAATTTTTCTGTCTTGTCTTTTTGCTCCTTTTTCTGTCTTAAATGCTTTTCACTCTGCTCCATTTTAACAGTTTCTCCAGTGCAGAATCTGAATACACCATACATTTTGGTCAAATTTTTGAGCTCTGATTGTTTGTGGCTATGAAATTAGTCAGAACAAGTTTGCTCCTCCCTATTTTATAATGTACTGTCATTTTAAATGTCACCGCTTTCTGCGGGTGTCGTTCAGGTGGGAGCATTACAGATTCCTCTGTGTACAAAGGCTGGGGTCTTCCAACTAACCTAAGAATTCAGCTGTCCCATTGAACTAGGCACCTATCTCACTTAGGCTCGTTTTTAAAAATCCCAACCTAATTTATCAACACACCATTTTAGGTTTTTAATCTTAATATTTTACCATAAAGATTTTTCTGCGACCAGCCACAATGTCAATGATGAAAATACTTTCTTTAAGAGGCATGGGTGCCTTTGGTGATGTTAGGCCTTATGGCACTAGCCGAAACCCAGCATAGTGTGGGCAGACAGTCTGCAAGTATTTCTTTCTCCCAGCACGCCTAACAAAGCACTTCAGTCCTTAAATACAGTGCTCTTGCCATTTTAACCTGTGTCTGTCCTGAAGAGAGACCAACACGGTGTGACGAAATGCCCACCATGAAATGTGCTGAGACCAACAAACTCATTTTTGGCTTACGTTTGATAAGAATTAGGTCTGCCCATGTAAAAGTAACTTATTCAGCTACTTAGCTCCCTTTGTGGCATTGCATGCATTATGGCTAACATTACTGGATATTTTAATAATGGTTAATACAAAATCAGTTACATCTGATGTTGGATCCAAATGATCCAAGATAAATGTCCTGTCAAAATGAAACATTAAAGAGAAGCATTGTACTGTATATCTCACTTTTAATTAAATAAATAAATTGGATCTCTCTGTAGGTATAAACTCTGCCCAAGCAGTTAAAATTTTTTTTAAAAAACCCTCTACAACCACAATGACATATTATTTCTCCAGAAGGGGTTTGGGGGGCGGGCTCCGGCCCGGCGCCGCTTACCTAGAGCGGCTCTGGGGTGGCAGTGGTGTGCACCGAGGCCAGGGCAGGCTCGCTGCCTGCCTGCCCTGACCCCGTGCCACCCTGCTCCGCTCCAGGAAGCAGCTGGAACCACGTCCCGGGGGGGGGGGGGGGGGCACACGGCTCCATGTGCTGCTCTTGCTGCTCCTCTAGGTACCTCCCCCGAAGCTCCCATTGGCTGAGGTTCCCCGTTCCTGGCCAATGGGAGCTGTGGGGGGCGGTGCCTGGAAGCGAGAGGAACTCATGGAGCCCTCTGCCCCCCCACACCCTCCCTGCTCGGGCCGCAGAGGCATGGTTCCAGCCGCTTCAGGGAGAGGCGCGGGGCTCGCGGCGCCACAGGGTAGGCAGAGGGGCGTGCGGGAGGGGGGGTGCAGGGAGCTTGGCAGGCCACACAAAAAAACCCCACAAGCCACATGGGCCGCATGTTTGAGACCCCTGATCTAGCTCCTTATTTTCTGGGAGGAGGGTTTGGTTTGGGTTGGGTTTTTTAGGGTGTAATGTCTGAAATTTCAGTTTCTCTGTCATCCTATAAGAAAGTTGCTTGTGGAATCTCAACATTTTTTGTATGAGTCTGAAGCAACTCATCGGTGGGAGCAGTTGATGTGAAGTGGATGGAAAGACTATTTATGCCATCATTACAGCTTTATAAAGCTTCTTAATATCACGCTTATAAGAAAACATGCGAACTTCCTTTGTGAATCAAATACATGTATGGCCCTTAGAAAAGCCCCTGGTCACTGTTGATTACAGAATCACTGTTAAATGTTGCATCTTCACGTAACACACTTTATTTATGTTTTTGCATTCACTTGTATGGTTTCTCTGATGAATCTCTTACTGGTTAAATTATGCTACAGATTGGCTCTATCAGTATAACCTTGAAAAAGCTTAGGAGTGAAGAGGGGAAAGACCAGAAATAATGTCTCACATTGATTTGCAGTTTTCAGAGCTGAAGGAAACTATTGTGTAGCTAACATAAGCTGTCTAAATAACAGGTTCTCTGGAGCCAAACAGCTGAAGATGAACAAATACCGATCTGATTTGACTTAACCATTCTTTTTAGTGCAGGCTGCCTTCCAGCAATGTTCCATTACTATTTACATGTGGCTCATTTCCATTATTCCTGCTCAAATATTTATTGAATTAGAATTTAAAGCTGTTTTATAAATCTTTCAGAGAAGAGTCAGGAAATAGAAACCCTTGCTTTATTAGGGCAGTTACTTTTATGTGCTTTTAAAATCAAATGTGTATTTTTTAAATGTACTACACAGCTTGCATGCAAAACAAGCACATCTAGTAGATAATAATCCTGTATAAGTGAAAGGTTTCCACTAAGAAGGACAGAGCATCACCTAGTTAATTTGGCGCAGCTTCATTGACTTAATTGAGAGCGATGCTGATTTACACCTAGCTCAGGACCTGTCTCTGAATTTTTTATAAGTGCTGAATTTTAGTCTGGGGGGGGGGGGGGGGAGGAGTAGGGAAACAATTCTGGCAATTGTTTTCGTTGTGTTTCTGTATTTAGTATGCCTGAAGCCTTTTTTTGTTTTACCCTGTTTTCTGCCTTACTTTTTCAATATTTGACGTGTAAAGCAACTTTGTCAAAGCTTTCTAAGTACCAGAAAATTAAAGATCAATGTATTCATATTTCTTTTTCTGTTTCCACAGTATTTCTTTAGTGATTCAGAGCCTTTCCAAATCACAAGAATTAGAAAAAAGTTTCTCCTTAGATGGCGTTTTTCCTGCACTATTTATCCCTGTCACATATGTAGTTTAAACTGGTTAATTAACGTCTTGTGTTGGGGCTTTCTTTTAACTCTAACATTTAAAATGCACATGAGAACTATTAAGTAACTTTTTTGATTTGGAAGCAAATCTTCCAAGGGCATTTCCTCACTTACCATGCTAGTGATCTCCAAACTCTGGGGCGTGGTCCCCTGGGGGGGCATGGAGGAACATTTGGGGAGGGGGTGCACGTCAGGGCCCAGGCCAACCCCTATGGAGGTAGTGGGGAGGGAGTGCCACACAGCCCCCCATCCCACCCCCAAACCCAGCTCTGGTCCCAGCCACAGCTCCACTCCGCCCCCAGCCCAGCTCTGCCTCTAGCCCCAGCTCCTCTCCCAGCTCTACCTTCAGCTCAAGCTCCTCTGCTGAGCCACCCGTGCAGTAATGGAGAGGGGGTGCATACAGATTCCATTACTGGCCTGGGTTGGGCTCAACAGGAAAAATTTGGGCGTCACTGTATTATGCTCTTAAGTGCATATTACACCAGAACCGGTGTGACTTCCTAGGTTGGGCTGATACACAAACTGCGTGGGTTTACATCCCCAATATCAGAGCGTGTCATATAGTCACAACACAAGTGTCATTCTTTTTAGTAAACAGTACTATGGTGTTTGTGGTGGGTTGCTCTCATGTAAGTGCTGTCCCTTTTCCTGTCTCTGCAAAAATCTATCCAAAATTGACCAAGTTATAAGCCTTTTATAAGCCGAATTTGCACATGCTCAAGAGTCTTGATAGTGTTTGGCAGCTAAATTCTCTGAATACTCCATTTTTAATGACCATGTTCTTATCCCACAGCTGCAAGGAGACTTTCTGTGCGATTGCTATTCCTGGCTTCCAGGGGCCAGAACTGAGAACAGGGAAACAGGCTCCCCTGTGTTCTCAATGCTCCCTTCATGAGCAACCTTAATATTGGCATTCCCTACCTTTTGCATGCTTGACCTGTAACCTTAATGTTCAAGGCATTTTGTGTGTGTAATATATAGACAGCACTGCTGCTGAATTTTGCAACACACGTGCTCAGTCCTACCTTTACTAAAGAAAAGAGATGTTTTGTCATTGTGTCACGGTAGCTGTCAAATCTTTCCCTAGGATCGGAGATTAAAAGACTAGAACTAATCCCAAAATCTATATGCATGGGTGCTGGTTGATGCTCTGCCAGACAAGGATATGCTGTCACCTGGGGAACTGAATCTAGGATCGTGTAAGGAACTCTTTCTTTCCCATTGAGAAGGAGCATTTCAATAGCATAGACATAATATTCTCTGTTCTGGGTGAGAGGACAATCACACTGACCTACCCTGTCTCACTTCCTGTTGGTAAGTGACTCTTTCAGAAGTGAGGCATATCTCTTTAAATTCTGGTTCAAAATAGAGAAAAGAGCCAGAAAAATAAGTTAGTAACTGGAAAAAGAAGGTAGCAAAAAAAAAAAATAACTTGCTGACTCTCACAGATTCTGTTTGATAGATTGCACAGTCACACCTGTATGCTGGGTTGGTTTGGGTTTTGTTTTGTTTTTTTCCACATGGTGTCTGACTTGATAGCTCATTCTTCTCTCCTGCCGATACATACTTTTCCAGATCTGCCACTCCTTTGTCTGGAGTCAGACAAAGGATCAAACTAATGACTGTGAGGAAAAGAATTGAATTGGAGTGGCTGATCATAAGCAATGAATGAAATAACTGGATGAAATGCAACTTGCATACACTATTTAGGTGTCTATTGCATCTGATGAAGTGAGCTGTAGCTCACGAAAGCTTATGCTCAAATAAATTGGTTATTCTCTAAGGTGCCACAAGTACTCCTTTTCTTTTTAGGTGTCTATTGTACTTTTTATAACCTTATGAAGCTTTTTCCCAAAACAATTTTAGTGCTAGAAAAATTCAAAACAGTAAATACAATTAATGGGCTGGGTAGTTGAAATGAAGATTCAATGAAGTTTGAAGAAATGAAGATTCTTTCTTCTAGGAGCCTGACTTCTTACAGTATTTCATATTTATGCCACTGTGTTCTCACTTGTGCTGAATAGGAACAATGTGTCTCTTTCCAAGCGCATTGAATCAGATTACAGAGAAATGTACTTGACTACTCTGAAATGATTTTGTTCACTGCCAGCATTAATTTAGTAGTTGGACCTCACCATTAGTTTTCAATCTGCTCTGGCTGATGGGAATGAGAGCTTCTAATGAAGAAGCATTTTTTTAAACGTGCACACACACACACACAGACTATAAAGCAGTCACAGCCGAGTGACACAGATTACTCATTTTCTCCTTCATCAAGTCTACACTGACTAGAATGAGAACTCATGCATTAAAGTTTAGATTTATTTTTTTTAAAAAAAAGGTATTTCCCCCCAATTAATAATCCTGTGAGTGCAGTGGGGGGAGGGAGGAAGAGAGGGAGAGGTTTGGGGGAATGACAGCAACATGCATCTCGCTTATAAGCAAACATGTTTCCCGGGATAGGAAATTGGCAACCATGATAAGTGATGGAAACCTTTCAGTGTGAGAGTTGGTTGGTGTTTTTTGCTTGGGGCAGAAAACACCTGCCTTAGAATGGCTGTGACACAGTGCATCTTTTGTCTGATATCCCACTGTTGGGATTCATAAAATGTGCCCAAACACATCTGCTTCATGCTGTTTCTCTATCTCTTTGTCTTATAATATATTTAAATATGGCTGGGAGGATGCTGTTACTCCTCCCCCCCACCCTCTTTATTTTCCAGATGATATTTACCATGGTGCTTTTTCAGCACTCAGGTACATTGTTTTATGGGAATTAGTGTTAGCCTAACAGTGTATTTCACATATCTAAAAAATAAAAAGTCCCTAAAATAGGGTCTAACAGTAACTGAAGTTGTGTGCATGTATTTCTTCTGCTTATCGTGCTTCATCCACCTTGTGACTCACCTAGTTGATCCGAAGCACCATAAACTTCTCTCAAGCAATTGTTTACTAATTTGTAGCCCTCTTGCACTGTGGATTTAATGTTCCCTTCATTAGAATCCAAGAGGGGATCAAATACATTAAGAATCTTACCTCAGAGCTGGGAAATCTTATGTCATAATGGCTTGATAATTTGCTATGTATATGGATTTAGACAGCCTCTCTTGAGTAGATCCCTTTCTATCTAAGCTATTTGTATGATCTCTATTAGCATTGTAACTAAGCACATCACACTCTTTTTAATGCAGGGGTAGCCAATAGGCGGATCACGGGCCAGATCTGGACCGTCAGATGCTTTTGAACGGACCCCGAAATCTATTTATTATCATTATTATTACTTTTTCTGGAGTCTAGACCTTGACTATATCTTGACCAAGAAATTTGGACCTTGACAAAAATAATTGACTTCCCCCTGCTTTAATGTATTCATCCTCATAACATCCCTATCAGATAGCGATGTGCTATCATCTGCATTTTACAGACGGGGAACTGAAACACAGAGAGACTAACTCATTTACCCCAGACCACACAGCGAATCTGTTGTGGCACAGGCAATTGCACTTGAGGCTCCCAGGACCCAGATTATCACTCTTCTCTCAAAGACCTGCCCCAGTAGGATGTGCTGGAGGCACTGGAGACCACTAAGGATCCTGGTAATAGAAAAATAAACTGGAATAATGCTGGGGCACTTCGTACAGTTCTCACCATGATGGTACTAGAAGCAGATTGTGAGTACAGTTTCTTGGACAAGTCTAAAAACTCTTTGACTCTGGGAAAATTCAACATGATGAAGAGTATATGGGTCTTTTTTTGAATGGACAAGACAGAGTTGTCAAGAATCTGGACCCAAACATGCTACCATCTCCTGAAATGTCTTCAAATCGTCAGAAGAAGAGAAAGAGAGGATCTGAGAGTCATCTGGCAGTGAAGAAATAGAGGTAGATATAAACCTTTGATATCATCAGGCTCAGGAGTGACTTGTATATTCCCTAAAGACAATGTTAATCACCATTCTTCAAACATCATCATTTGAGGATCCAAACTTGTTTAGTCAAGATTCTGACCATATTCTTTTTAGGATGTTGAATGAGGAGATGTCCATAAGGTAATTTGTCATAAGAAAGCACTTGTTCACAAATTGTCTATGATCTATTAACAACTTTCACTAGCACATGAGGTATTTTACGACTGCAGAAAGCTGAGGGAAGAGTTGGTCCAAAGAAAGAAGTGTGTTTGAATAGGAAGCAAAACCCCAACTCATTACAGAACAAATAAAGCAATCAAATATGAACAACTGGTATAAACAATATAGAAAACTATAAATCAATCCTAAGAAACATAGTTATGATAGAAACACTTCAACTGGTTTGGATCAGCTAACACTGTACTTATTCAAGTAAATAATTTATTCCTGAAGAGTGAGCCTGAAACTTGATTCATGGCTCAAGAAAATATGAAAAGACTGCTGAACCTGTCTATAAATCACAATGGATTCATGTATTTTCATCATATACTATACAGTGGAAAAATGAGAAAGTGCTTTTACTTTTCTAACAGGGCTTATGAGCAGAAAGTTCAATTTTGAACTCTTTGGTGGAGCAAACATCCAATGGGAACATATGACAAAGAGTGACTAAGATCTATAAGGGTTGAAAGAAGACCTTGGAGAAATGTATATGTTCAATTAATTTGGTCTCAGCTAGTACGTTTTCAACTGCTGCTTTTTTTTTTTTTCTTGGTTTGTAAAAACTGGGGATTTTTTGTCTGCACAGAATAGCTCTTAGAACATGGACCAAAGAGCAAGTTATGAAAATGTACAATATGGTATGAAATGGAATGTATTTCCTCATTAACTTGGTCCGATTTTCATTAAAAATTCAAGTACCTACTTCATAAAGAACCTTGAGATGAAATATGCAGTGCAATAAAGAAACAATGTGACTGGGCAACAAAATGGCAGATGAAATTTAATATTGATAAATGCAAAGGAATGCACATTGGAAAACATAATCCCAACTATACGTATACAATGATGGGGTCTGAATTAGCTGTTACCACTAAAGAAAGAGATCTTGGAGTCACTGTGGATAGTTCTCTGAAAACATTCACTCAATGTGCAGCAGCAATGAAAAAAGCAAACAGAATGCTGGGCATAATTAAGAAGGGGATAGAAAATAGGACAGAAAATATCATGTTGCCGCTATATAAATCCATGGTACATCCACATCTTGAATACTGTCTGCAGATGTGGTCGCCCCATCTCAAAAAAGATGTATTGGAATTGGAAAAGTTTCAGAAAAGGGCAACAAAAATGATTAGGGGTATTGAATAGCTTCCATCTGAGGAGAGATTAATAAGGCTGGGACTTTTCAGCTTGGAAAAGAGATGGCTAAGGGGAGATATGATTGGGATCTATAAAATCATGAGTGGTGTAGAGAAAGTAGATAAGGAAGTGTTGTTTACTACTTCTCATAACACAAGAACTAGGTGTCACCAAATGAAATTAATAGGCAGCAGGTTTAAAACAGACAAAAGGAAGTATTTCTTCACACAATGCAGAGTCAACCTGTGGAACTCTTTGCTAGAGGAGGTTGTGAAGGCCAACATTATAACAGAGTTCAAAAAACAACTAGATAAATTCATGGAGGATAGGTCCATCAATGGCTATTAGCTGGGATGGGCAGGAATGGTGTCTCTAGCTCTGTTTGCCAGAAGCTGGGAATGAGCGACAGGGGATGGATCACTTGATGATTACCTGTTCTGTTCATTCCCTCTGGGACACCTGGCACTAGCTAGTGTCGGAAGACAGGATATTGGGCTAGATGGATCTTTGGTCTGACCCAGTAGGGCCATTCTTATGGTCACAATATCCAGAGTTCAAAAATAGCATTTTTTAAAATATTTGCTTTCTCCATTTCTGAACATTACAGGCTGCACAATGATATATATTTTAGTGTGCATTGTTACTTTCAAAGGATACTGTTTTGAAACGGACTAGCAGGCTATTTTGAAACAGATCAGCCGTAGATGGAATGGAAACATACTTGGAAGGCCTGCCATCATCCATCCGTATCTCGCATCTATCTACCTCAGCTGTGTGCGCTAATCGAACAAACACACACACACACAATTAGCACAAATGGCTGAGATCTCAAGTGAAATTAATGAATCACATTGTCCAACATGACTTTAAAGTAAGATTTAATCAATGTAGTTATTAACGGAATAATTAATTTTCACAGTAATTGGCAGGCCCTGCTTCAGCTGCCATTAATTTGTTCATTTACATGATGGACTGTTCTTTAGGGTGTGGAGAATGATTTTGATATATGTTTTTCAATAAGGTGGGCAAAGTTAAACCATAGACCTTCAAGGATATTTCAAACCAAGTTATGTTGCATGAAGTTTAGTCAATATTCGTTGACTACTGCTTTTGTCAATACTGTACCATCCAGCTTACTAGAGTTATGCTTTTGTGGAGTAAATACAGAAAGGATGCTACTCTTGAAAAGAAATAATATTAAAGATGCTGTCTTAGAATGTACATATTGTAAGAGGCTCTGAACGTTAATTGGATTGTAAAGTATTTGTATGTGGCTGTGGTCCATCTATTGGTCTATGTTGTGCCTTTAAGGCACAGCCACAGTTTTAGGTAAGGGTAGTAGAGAGAAGTACCACCGAAGTGCTACCTTCTCCCAGAGCACAGAGGAAGAATGGCCATCGCGTGGAAGGCTGCAAAGTGCAATTTCCCTCAAGGGAGGCTAGCTTCACTGGCCAGCATGAGGTTTGCAGGGTAGGGGGAGAAGAGAATTATTTGTCACCATGTCATAGACGCCTGGCATCCTATGTTTCTGAGTGCAAACAAAGAGTAAGGCCCAATCCATCTATTTAAGAGCTATTTCATCTGCTACCTGGGCAGATGAAGAGAATATGAAATTCAATAAATTTCCACTCATAGAGTTTCCTTTGCATTTGAGGGTGAGTTTTGTTTCCCAACCTGAGGAAGAAACGAGGGGTTAGGGCTCCATTAACAGTGACGCTCTCAAGGCTGCCTGGCTCACAGGGGCTCTGCAGAGTTCTAGAAACCCTATGTCTCTGCACTGGCTCCTGGCTCCTTCCACACATCTGGACCTTTGGCAGAATAACACCTGAAGGATCTGTGCTTTAGGGGGGCTACCTCTTACTACTTGTGGAACCTTCTATTGGAGGTTGGGGTGGATTTCACATCAAGGATTAATGACAACACTTGGTATATACTTACTGTTTGTGGGTGGACAATGCTAGGAAGAACAGACACAGACAGACAGACACACACACACACAAACAATTCTGCCCCTTTCTAGGACATCCTTCCAATAGTACAGAACCCAGTCCTTATAGAGTTTTAATGAAGAGGCTTCCAAAAGGGAGTGGGAGATGACACCGCAGAACCAACACTCCAGCCCTGTCAAGGTTCCTCCCCCACTCTGAACTCTAGGGTACAGATGTGGGGACCTGCATGAAAAACCTCCTAAGCTTATCTTTACCAGCTTAGGTCAAAACTTCCCCAAGGTACAAAATATTACACCCGTCGTCCTTGTATTGGCCGCTACCACCACCAAACTAATACTGGTTACTGGGGAAGAGCTGTTTGGACGCGTCTTTCCCCCCAAAATACTTCCCAAAACCTTGTACCCCACTTCCTGGACAAGGTTTGGTAAAAAGCCTCACCAATTTGCCTAGGTGACTACAGACCCAAACCCTTGGATCTGAGAACAATGAAAAAAGCATTCAGTTTCTTACAAGAAGACTTTTAATAAAAAATAGAAGTAAATAGAAATAAAGAAATCCCCCCTGTAAAATCAGGATGGTAGATATCTTACAGGGTAATTAGATTCAAAAACATAGAGAACCCCTCTAGGCAAAACCTTAAGTTACAAAAAAGATACACAGACAGAAATAGTTATTCTATTCAGCACAATTCTTTTCTCAGCCATTTAGAGAAATCATAATCTAACACATACCTAGCTAGATTACTTACTAAAAGTTCTAAGACTCCATTCCTGGTCTATCCCCTGCAGAAACCAGCATACAGACAGACACACAGACCCTTTGTTTCTCTCCCTCCTCCCAGCTTTTGAAAGTATCTTGTCTCCTCATTGGTCATTTTGGTCAGGTGCCAGCGAGGTTACCTTTAGCTTCTTAACCCTTTACAGGTGAGAGGAGCTTTCCCCTGGCCAGGAGGGATTTCAAAGGGGTTTACCCTTCCCTTTACAATTCTGCCCCTTTCTAGGACATCCTTCCAATAGTACAGAACCCAATCCTTATAGAGTTTTAATGAAGAGGCTTCCAAAAGGGAGTGGGAGATGACACCGCAGAACCAACACTCCAGCCCTTTATGCCTAATTTGTATCAGAGAGAGGGAATGATATGGCCCTCCTTTATTAGGATACATAATACAAACAGTACAGCTGTTCCTTATAGGGTATGAGGAAATGAAATTCAAATGACAGAAGGATCAAATATTTCATTTTAAAAGGATAGGAATAAAAATACTCTTGGGAATTATACTCCCAAACTATTCCATGCTGTTTCATAGATGATCAATAATTTATTTCCTTATATTAGTATCTGCTTTTGTCTTTAAATTTTTCAGATATGGAAACTTAGCTGAAATTACCACCATCTCCAAAAGTGCCTTGGCACCGTCTGATGTTTGCCCATATAAGACCAAGGGCATCCAGCCCATTGGCTTGGTTCATGGACTTTTTCAAGCAGCCTATTCTGCCTTCATTTTCAGTACGGATATACAGCCTGCAAAGACTACAGATCACAGCCTGTGATGATTTATCCTGATCTTGGCAGCAAGCTTAATGGATCATGTCAGAGCACTCCCTGTTACATGTATTCTTTGTGGGCTGTGTCTTGGTACTAAAAATAAAGCAGAGTGCAGTTCAGTGTTATGCAAAGTATGTTCAAACTGGCAAGTTGGCAGTGAGCCCTTATTGGGGAAAAGTTTTGGTGAACATCACTGGTTAAGCGTTTCCTTTTTCTAAGAAATGAAAACCTAGTTTGGTGGGCTTTACATTTGATATACATGTTGCCTTAGGGCAACAAGCTGGCACATGTACCCAAACCCACCCCATGTTAGCTGGTGTCAGAAACTGTAAAGGAAGCAGCATTCATTTGTCTGGTCAGATTTTATTCTGCTTGACATGAGTTGGTATAAAAAGTGACTAGTGTGTGAAATGGGCCAAAGTTTGGAACATGTTATATACTAAGACAGGATATAACGGTGCTTTGGCATACAAAGGATGGTTGGGTTCCTGCCTATCACATGGCTGATCTGATTATGAAATGGAAGGGGAAGCTGGTACCAAAGCAGGTTGCAACAGAGGAAGAATGTGTCTGTGCTTCTCTCAGCTGGCTGAATTTGGAAAGGCTTCTGGTGGCTGCTACCTAGTAGTCTGAGCTGATTTCAGGTAGGCCCTGAGAAAGAGATGAGAAGATACCTGTAGTTAAGATGTTATTTTTTGCCTTCCTCTGAATAACAGCTTATTTGCCCCTTTGGCCCCCTCCCCAATCAAAAAACAAGGAAGGTCCCACCCAATCTGGTTCAATATGGCACTGTGACAGGTTTCAGTCGGTCCTCCGAGCCCCTAGGGGCAATGGAGAGCTATGATCCCACTGGCAGGCCTCAGTCACACCTTTCGGGCGCTGGGGAATTACGGAGGTGTGCCGGCACGAGTCTGCAGCGCGCCCCTCAGGCAGGGGGGCACCGGCACGAGTCTGTAGCTCACAGTTCTGCTACCCAAGGCAGGCTGGCCGGGGTAGCGGAACTCAGGCCCACCCGACTCCACTGCGTTCCAGCCCCTGGGCCCGGTCAGTGGCGGGAGGCGAAGGTCCTGCCGCTGGGCCAGCGGGGCTGTCCGTGCCCGCTGACCAAACACACCCACCCCATGGTGCAGTTCTGCCCCTGGGCTACTTCCTACCCGGTCTCTCCAGTCCCTCCAGCTCGTCCGGGTATTCCGCTGCTGGCAGCTACAGCTCCAGCTCTGTGTCGGACTCACGCCGGCCTGGGCTGCAGCCGGGCCCCTCCAGGTATTCAGCAGCTGGCAGTCCTGGTTGCCACAGGCCTTCCTCCCGGTCCGGTTCCTCCTTGCCCAGGGCCTCACCTGGGACAGCAGCAGGATCGCAAGGGAGCAGCCTGCATCTGTCTCCCTCCCTGGTGCTCTCCTCACTGGGCAAAGGGCCCCGCCCTTTGTACTTCTTGTCCCACCCCTCCCCTCCCGGAGATTGGCGGAAGCTTGGCCTGGCCCCGCCCACTCAGGCCAAGAGGATGGCTCTTTACCCTCTGGTTCGGAGGGGAGCCACCCTGGCTCCCTACAGGCACAGTTAAGCCCACAAATGTTGCATGGTAATTATCCAGTGTAGTGTCACTTAGGGGAAAGAGTGTAGTTCTGCTCCCATTTAAATCAAAGGGAGCTTTGCCAGTGACTTCAATGGGAACTGAGGATAAAATTGGGCCCCACATGTTTAACCTGCTTGGGTGGTATAATCATGCTTCTGTTAACTCTATTGGGAATCTCATATCTAAATTCCCTATCACACAGAACATCTATCCCTAAAAATGGAAATGCTATATTCCTCCAAGCAGGTTTATATCATGAATCATATTGAAATATAATTTATTTCTAAAGGATGAAGTATCGGATATATTTACTCTATGCTGAAATGCATCATTAACAGATAATTTATCTTGCATAATACTGTGTGGGAAATGAGGTTTTATCCTAATACTGCTGGGCTGTTTTAATAACAATAGACAAATTACAGATCATTCAGTGCCCTGATCATAAAAATATATGTGATAGTTGAAACAGAAATGTCAACGTAGAGTTCTGTGTGAGTGGAAACATTTTTGCATTTAAAAGTCATTAGCTCCTGATATGAAATGAGGCAATAATAATTTATATCTCTCCCAAGTTATTTACAGTAACCTTCAAAGAACTAAACCATGTATATTTTCATTGCTTTTGTGTTGCCAGATGAAATTGAACATGAAAAGTAAATTGAAAAGTTATTTAGTGCCAATTGGCTGACTCTTTTGGCACAACAGGGTGTGTGTGTCAGCAAATGCCTTTTTAAATAGCTGAAACAGAACACAAAATAATTGTTTGAAATGTATGGTTCATAGATTGCACAATAATCCGCTGAAGTACTAATCTGTTTTTGGTACAAAAACTGATAATATAGCAGCTGAATCTGTAAATTACTACTCTTAATGATCTTTTGCTTTTCTTCTGCTGCTAGAAGATGATACTGAAATTTTGGTTCTATGTTTGAATTAATATTTAAATCCACATTTTCTGTATGATATTTTTTTAAAGAGAGGCTCATAAAGAGGAAAATAAAATATATATCCATTTTCACACCAGTAATAATATGTGCTTTCTCCTTCTAATATATGAAGCCAGTTGTGTCAGGAAGGCAGAGCCCTGCAATGGGGATGGTCTGCTCCCCTCCCAACAAAGTACCAGAAACAGAATGCATGCATCTCTTCCTGATTTCCATGGACATATGCATGCTACTACATCCCTTTATGGAGAGATTCTTACTGCCCTTTATGGGCTGCTGAAAGGAGATGGGTCCTACTTCCTCCCTTCCTGTTCATTCTGGGGCTACATTAGAGTGTGAGAACCCTTTTTGCATCCCTTCATTCCACCTCCAAACTGTGTACTGAGGTGTCCCTTTGTACCACTTGGGAACAAGTTGGAAATGCAATAAATGCTAATGGTGGGTTAAATGGAATTTTTCCACTGTTTCAGCACAGCAGAGAACTTGTCAGGATTTCTTTTTACTTAATCCTCTGAACCAATGTATGGTGGTTGTAAAGTGATTCCATGAAATAGCAAATTACTATATAAGAACAGTAAAAGAGTCCATATACAACTGTATTATTGATTGAATTAACTTCACTTGCTTTTGTACAGAAAATGGATTTTGCTCTTCCTTTCCTGAATTTGAATTAATATGTAAATATACCAGCATTTCATAAAGTGACCAGATTTGCAGTTTAAATGCCTGGGATATAAGGCAAGGTCAATCATTTCATCTCACCCTCTTCCTTGCTACAAAAGGATTTTTTAGCATCAGGCTGAAAGCAAAAGGTGTATGAGTGACACATTTATATCACAGGAACAAACTGGTGGGAACCACAGGTTCTCTTTTGGTGACAACCCTTTACTTTGTGTTTCTTGTACATATTCAGTCATGTGCTTATTTTAGAGTAAGAAATAGTTGTGTTGTTTGTTTGTTTGTTTTTACTGCTGTTGACCCCTGTTAGCACATACACAGCCAGTATAACCTATGGGAAGGTTTGGCTTTGGCCTTGACAACAGCTAATTTCCAGTTTCACAGACACATTCTGTTTCCAGTTATACCTATATCTATCCTCACTATTGACAATGGAGTTGTGCTTGTTAACTACAGGCAGAATCTGGCCAGCAGAGTCTTGCACATGACTCCAACTCATCTTTCAGATCGCAGGCGGAGTGTTACCAGATTTTCCCGTTACTTTGGGGTATGCTCATTTATTAGGGTTACTCTTCTGGGGAGGGGGTTCTATAATTCTATTCATGTACTGCTTGTGTCATTTGTGTTTTCATATGGAGCTCCCCTCCTCCCTTCTGCAAGTCCCCTCCCAATGGAGCTATCCTGCAGGACCTAGGTTCCCCAGGGCTGGGTTCCTCCAGCCCCATAACCAGATGAACACACACACACACACACACACACACATATTAACAGAGCAAGGCTGAGTGGACCAGGTCAAGCAGCACTTTCAAGCTGACCCCTTATATTTCCCTAGACTCCGTGGGCTGGGTCAAGCAGCACTTTCAAGCTGCCACCCTCCTATGCCACGGGCACCGCACTGGAATAGAGTAAGCCTGAGCAGGCTGGGTTGAACAGCACTTTCAGGCTGCCACCCTTCTATGCCGCTGGACTCAGCGGACGGGGTCAAGCAGCACTTTCAAGCTGCCACCCTCGTACGTCACAGGTTCAGCATGTCCCTATCCCCACTTTCACGTTACAACTGTACTAGTAGTAACCCACTGGATGAGCAAACCCCACTGTATTTTTGGGCGCTACAGGAATCTGTAGCTTAGGTAAGAGAAGTGTTGCTGCAGAGCAAATGGGGAAGCTGAAAACACAAAAGAATAAAGTTCAGAGAGAGAGAGAAGCAACCAGCTTAACCATAAAAGTTATTTATTGAATAACAGTGATAACTACACAAGGAGAGCCTAAACAAACATAACAGTTACATTATTAAAGGTTACAAAAGTCATATATAGAAAACTGATCAAACAAGTCAGGGTTAGAAAGTTATACCTGAAGTAGAAAAGAAAAGAGAGAGAGAAAGAGAGGGATCTCATCACTCCATGAAGCTTGAACTGGTCGGGGTTCCCAGGTGATGGTGGTAGCTCAGGGTCCTGAGTGCTGGAGACAGATAGAGCCCCCAGCATGATCAGTCAGGAGAAGATGAAATCCCAGTGGAACTGGTACAGAGTATGGATCCATGCATCAGAACACTTACTTGAACATAGGTAGAGGTTTTTGTAGAGAAACAACAATGGTTCAAGGGAGAACACTAGATTTGTTTATGGGTAAACTGATGACTCAAGGGTTTTCTTTGGGCTAGACAATAGGGGCTGATCACTCCTAGCTATGGGTGGTGTTCCTTCCTTCCAGGGAGCTCACAATGCAATTAGACTGCTTCAGTATTTTGGATATCAATCAAAGATTTATTACTAGAATTGGTCTGATAACTGCTGAGCTAGGTGTGTGCAGGCATAGGTTCATTAACATCTGGAGCAGAGATCCCCCAGGATGCAGTGCTTCCCTGCTTTTCTGGTCACAGAGTTCAGTGCCGTTCTTGCCTTGGAATCTCTGTTTTCCATTCTGTATGCTAATGGAGATGCCTCCCTGTCCCATCTTTGATGCAAATGAGGCTAGGGGAGTTGCCTTAATCCTATCACCCTTGTCAGGAAGGGTCTAGGTGTGTCTCCCACTGCCCTTCACTGCTCTTTGCAAGTCTTTTCTCTGATTGGTTTTGGTTCAAGCAGAGGCTGGGGTTGGGGGTGTCCTTCATGAGTCAGGCAGGCTTGATACTGCATCCTGGTTCTCCAAGAACAGGGCTGGCAGAAAGAAAAGATGTTTTCATATAGACTGAGCAGATTTGTTGTTGGTATAATTATCACACAGTCATTTTTTTCCAGAATAGAACCACATTTTCAAGATATTTATTGTGGGAGGGAATGAAGTCTGTTCACCTAAAAATTATATAATTCTGTGACCAGACAAAATTTTACTTCTCTTTCTCCCACCCCTTCACCTTGAAAGGGTGTTGAGATTTTTTGAGTCCCCAAACTAGTACCTCTCTTAAAATTGTGATTGAATGGCAGTGGGAAAGTGGTAAATGGGATGGGGTCTTTTGGGTAGGATGTGGGTGTGTTGTGGCTCATAGCATAATGGCTGTGGAAGATGGTTGTGTTGGGACAATGAGGCATATGGCAGTGGAGAAGGAACAAGAGTTGTTTCCAGGGGTGAGCTGGAATAGTACAGGGGATGGACACATGTCACAAGGATAGTGGGCAGAAGGATGGCTTAAGGGATATGTAACCTGTCATGCAGTGAACGTGTAACTTAGGACAGTAGGTAGAAGGTCCTCCTCGCACCATTTCTCTATCTGCCCTCACTGATATGTGACTGGAGGAGGGTGGGATAGACAGTATAAAGGGAAAGAGAAGGGTCCTGCAGACAGAGGTGGGTAGTATTAGTGAGTGCACCTGGCACTATACTGACATAGTTAGGGTGGCTGGGCAGTGGCAGCCAAAAAAGGGGCAAAGATTGCTTTGACAGTGAAAAAGAGGCAGATGAGAGAGTTTGCAGAGGCAGAAGGAAAGACAATTAGGAATACACTTGTAGAAGTGGCTGGCTGTTAACTCCATTTATTCCACAAAAAATAGGGTAACCCCTCAAGGCTGGAGTGCTGATTGTATAGCTTTAACATTCCTCTCTGGCAGGAGAGCTCATTGTGTCTTGTGCACATTATCCAGTGTTAATTATTGTACAAGCATTTCCATATAAATTAAACCTGTAGGAAAATGAAAGGGAAAGAATCAGACCCTAGCTTGAGTTAATAGGTACTGCAGTAGACAATGGAAGCCTTCTTCTTCTATTCTTACCTATATCAGTATCTTTCTGTATAGTCATGATCCTGCCTTTGTATTATGTATAATGTACACTGTTTCTTTCTTTAGTGGATAATCGTTGTTATGATTTCAGAGACTTCACAGCATATGGACTCTAATATGTTCTTTAAAGAACAGCATGCTATTGATGGTATACATCTGCCTGAATAGTGTTTACCCTTGCAACATTTTTCTTTCAGTGCAGAAATGACATCTTCATAAAGATTTTCACATTCCTAAACTCCTTTCATTTTAGAGCATAATTTTCCTTCACTGAGGTTTTCCCCTGAAGACTCTTATCTCTTTGGCACATCTCTAGATTTGCACATTGTACTTTGTAGGGTCAAAACCTTTGAAAAAATGTCATTATTATTTTATTATTCTTTTGTTGCCAAATGTAGCTCTGTGTTTTGAAGGAACTTGAAAGTAGAACTGGCATTTATATGGTGCAGTATGTAGCCATTCTGCAGCTTTGGACTATCTATCATTGTGACTTGAAGATTTGAGATTTATATTTATTTTATAAAATGAATCCCTCCATTGCTCTAATTGTGTTCACGCTAAAACAAAAACCCCTCAGCCCCAAATCAGCAACATTTACTTAAACTGCTACTTATCCAATTAGCTATTCAGAAAATTAACCAAAAGAAAAAAAATTACCCCTAACCCCTTCCTTGAAGATCTAACCCGGGGAAGGAAAGAGGAAAAGGCGTTGCTGTGTTTCTGGAAGGCCAAAATACTCTGCCACTTTTTAAACAAGGGGAGAAAGGCGCTAGAGAATTGAGGTCCCCTCACTGACCATACCTCATCAGTGGTATAAAATTATCTGAGATTAATTTACCTGCCACAGGATCACAGAAAAGGATATCGATCAGCATGGAATAATGTACAGACAGAATTAGTCATTGATATCAAGATCTGAATGGATTTCCTAGGCTCTCGAGGTCTAAATATCATAATATCAAAGTTTTGCTGGAACTTTCCTGGATTTAGCAGCATACCAAGCAAAGCTGATGCAATAACAACAAAGAGACTATTTTTTTATTCATCTCAGGAGATTTTTAAATTTGTTTTGAGTGGCATAACCCGTCCTGAATATATTTCAACCAAAGGCCAGTCTTTCTGTATACCATTCAATAGATTTCCAGTGGGGCATAATTAAAGGTTGCATCACTGCCCCTAAAGTTCAGATGTAGGGTCCTAGTTCAAAACTGTGCAAATATGCACTCGTTTCTCTAATGTATAGAGCATAAATCTATTAATTTATTCCAAAAATTTATATTGTTGAGTTTTTTCATACACTCTGTAGATAAAACCTTACAGTGAGAACTGTGAATGAGGGTCATGTTGGTCTAACCTGACCATTTGATTTAGTGTATTACTATTTTTGCTTTCTATAGAATTGGTTCATGGCACTCTGAGGAGGATTCCCTAGCATGAATAGGTTATGGAACTTAATTGCATCTCACTCAGAACCAGATTCTGCAACTCTTACTCACATAGAGTAGTCCTGAGTCAATGGGACTATTCATATGGCTGAATACTACTGAGCTTGATCAAGGGCCACAGAAAATGCTTTGAGAAAATGGGCTCTTCAAAGAATGTAATAGTGATCATCTACAAAGGGCAAAAAAAGAAATTACATAGTAGAGAAATTACTTATTAGTTAAGGGAAACAGCATTGTGAGCTTTTGAGGATTGCATCATATTTAATAATAAATCTTACATTTGCAGACCAGAATAGATGTGCTCATGTTGGATCACTAAAACCAACACACTCATTCTGATCCCTCAAATCTCTTCTCTTCAATTAAAAAAATTAAAGAGAGTAAAAAATGGGAGATGTGACCTGTTACTTCAATGAGTTTTCTGCTCATGATCGAGTGATACTGCAGGTATGAGCTGCCCCTCTGAGATCTACAGTTTCTCTGGGCTTTTTCCCAGTGACAGGCCTCTACCTACGCTAGTTCTAGAGTGGAACTCTGCAGTTCACCCTGCTTAGACTGGATTACCAGGCTACTGCACCCCCTATCCCTACTGTACTGTTATGGTTACAGAGTGAGGGGTGGCTTATGTCCCTTTGTAATATCTCACCAGTTCACTCTCTGATGTGACAGGTTTAACTACCTTCATCTGTCTGTCTGGAACCCTTAGTTATGACATTCTGAGACTGGAGGTGGTAGCCCCTGTTTCCAACCATGTTAACATAATGGGCTCAATTGTAATTGGTACCTGCAAGTATAGCTGTGTGAATAATGGATATTTCAGTTCACTGGCAATCCCCTATATTCACCCCCCCACACACACACACCCGTCCAAAAAAAGTATTGGATTGAACCAAAAACTTTTAGTTTTCAGCAAATCAAAAGGTTGAAAAAATGTGTTTTGTTTTGACAGTTGAAAGTTTTGTTTTGGATTTTGACCATTTTTAAACATGTTTGATTGTTTTTAATACAATTAAAGAAAGTTTTGAAATGAAAAGTCATTTCAAATGGAAAATCAAAATATTCTATATTTTTTAAATAATGAAACAATTCATTTGGGGAGGGGATTTTTTAAGAAAGTTTTTTAATGAAACAATTCACTGAAATGGACACAAATTCATGAAATATTTCAGTGTCACCGAATCTACAATGTCACACACAACTCTGATCTCCCATGATTTCATGGAAACAGCATTCCGTAAAAGGAATTTCTAGACCTACTTTAGGAATGGCGGTGTTTTTTAGATCTGTCTCAATTTTTCCCTTGTGTGCAAAGGGATTTTCTTTTAATTTTCAGATTGATGGACTAGAATCCTATCAGAAAAGTATGGAACTTTATTTATAAAGAGATTTATTCCTAGATCATGCCGAGTGGAATCATTTACTTTTGAATATGTGTTTTCACTTCTAGTTATCACTTACTTTATGCTATAACATTGGTTCTACATAGTGAAATACTAGTGATTAATGATCAATTTATACTCTTAACTCATTTTTATATGCAACATGCACTCTTGCATTAAGCCCCCTTTTAAAAATTCTTCTATAATATCTAAAAACGTATATTCTTGAATAAAAGCAGGGTTTTCTTGTCTGAAACTTTCATTTCTATCAAAATTAAAGCATAAATCAGTTTCACTCAAAGTTTGTATCCTTTTTCTTCCCTACATTATTTCTTCTTTTTCTTATCTCCTTTTTCTTCTGTCCAATAAGAGTCTGGCGTAGCCAGCCAGGATTGTCTATTTTGCAACACCAATGTAAGCCTGTGACCTGAAAGGCAAATTAAAGCAATGCATTAATCAGTGCCACAAGTTTGCCACGTCTCAAGAGTGGCTAATAAAACCATGTGCTGTGCCTGAGTTTTTCCAGCAGTGTGATTGCAAGTGCAAGTCAACACCAGAGATAGAAGCTTCATTTTCCATCTTTGCTATTCTTTTCTCTCTCTCCTTTTGTGTGTGTGTATCTAATTTTGTCATCTTAAAAAAAGGCGGGGGGGGATCAGACTTCAAGCAATGACAGCAATAACAACAGCTCCAACGCATTTCAACTAAGTTCTTTCCCACCCAGAAAGTACAGTTATTACCATCTTTAATACCATCTAAAAGACTGTCAAACTTGGGGGTTTTGTTCTAAAAACTCTTTAAAGCTAAAGGGAACGAGGGATGTTGTTAAATTAAGAGCCTTATTTAATACTTCACATTTCAAATGCTTTAACTATTTTTCCTTCTTCATGGCATTTGCCATGGTACTAAGCAGGCTGAGGTCTCTGTATGCCAAACCTTGTTTAGAATTCTTTAATGCTGAAAACTTGCAGGGTCATTTTAACACCTTTAACTCATTGGGCCCATGTTATTCCGTATAAATGAATACAACGGTATCTCCTTCCAGTTCCCAGAACAGCTTATATCCCATTGAAAGCTACACTGAAGCTCACAGTCTTCTATCGGGCAGGTACCTGATGGCAGGTGGATAGCTTTGAAGACTGTAAGAAAAGGAGTACTTGTGGCACCTTAGAGACGAACCAGTTTATTTGAGCATAAGCTTTTGTGAGCTACAGCTCACTTCATCGGATGCATACTGTGGAAAGTGTAGAAGATCTTTTTATACACACAAAGCATGAAAAAATACCTCCCCCCACCCCACTCTCCTGCTGGTAATAGCTTATCTAAAGTGATCACTCTCCTTACAATGTGTATGATAATCAAGTTGGGCCATTTCCAGCACAAATCCAGGTTTTCTCACACACACACACCCCCCACAAACCCACTCTCCTGTTGGTAATAGCTTATCTAAAGTGACCACTCTCCTTACAATGTGCATGATAATCAAGGTGGGCCATTTCCAGCACAAATCCAGGGTTTAACAAGAACGTCGGGGGGCGGGTCGGAAAAAACAAGGGGAAATAGGTTACCTTACATAATGACTTAGCCACTCCCAGTCTCTATTCAAGCCTAAGTTAATTGTATCCAATTTGCAAATGAATTCCAATTCAACAGTTTCTCGCTGGAGTCTGGATTTGAAGTTTTTTTGTTGTAATACTGCAACTTTCATGTCTTTAATCGCGTGACCAGAGAGATTGAAGTGTTCTCCGACTGGTTTATGAATGTTATAATTCTTGACATCTGATTTGTGTCCTTTTACGTAGAGACTGTCCAGTTTGACCAATGTACATGGCAGAGGGGCATTGCTGGCACATGATGGCATATATCACATTGGTGGATGTGCAGGTAAACGAGCCTCTAATAGTGTGGCTGATGTTATTAGGCCCTGTGATGGTGTCCCCTGAATAGTTATGTTGGCACAGTTGACAACGGGCTTTGTTGCAAGGATAGGTTCCTGGGTTAGTGGTTCCATTGTGTGGTCTGTGGTTGCTGGTGAGTATTTGCTTCAGGTTGGGGGCCTGTCTGTAAGCAAGGACTGGCCTGTCTCCCAAGATTTGTGAGAGTGTTGGGTCATCCTTCAGGATAGGTTGTAGATCCTTAATAATGCGTTGGAGGGGTTTTCGTTGGGGGCTGAAGGTGACGGCTAGTGGCATTCTGTTATTTTCTTTGTTAGGCCTATCCTGTAGTAGGTGACTTCTGGGAACTCTTCTGGCTCTATCAATCTGTTTCTTCACTTCCGCAGGTGGGTATTGTAGTTGTAAGAATGCTTGATAGAGATCTTGTAGGTGTTTGTCTCTGTCTGAGGGGTTGGAGCAAATGCAGTTGTATCGCAGAGCTTGGCTGTAGACGATGGATTGTGTGGTGTGGTCAGGGTGAAAGCTGGAGGCATGTAGGTAGGAATAGCGGTCAGTAGGTTTCCGGTATAGGGTGATGTTTATGTGACCATCGTTTATTAGCACTGTAGTGTCCAGGAAGTGGATCTCTTGTGTGGACTGGACCAGGCTGAGGTTGATGGTGGGATGGAAATTGTTGAAATCACGGTGGAATTCCTCAAGGGCTTCTTTTCCATGGGTCCAGATGATGAAGATGTCATCAATATAGCACAAGTAGAGTAGGGGCGTTAGGGGACGAGAGCTGAGGAAGCGTTGTTCTAAGTCAGCCATAAAAATGTTGGCATACTGTGGGGCCATGCGGGTACCCATAGCAGTGCCGCTGATCTGAAGGTATACATTGTCCCCAAATATAAAATAGTTATGGGTAAGGACAAAGCCACAAAGTTCAGCCACCAGGTTAGCCTTGACATTATCGGGGATAGTGTTCTTGACGGCTTGTAGTCCATCTTTGTGTGGAATGTTGGTGTAGAGGGCTTCTACATCCATAGTGGCCAGGATGGTGTTATCAGGAAGATCACCGATGGACTGTAGTTTCCTCAGGAAGTCAGTGGTGTCTCGAAGGTAGCTGGGATTGCTGGTAGCGTAGGGCCTGAGGAGGGAGTCTACATAGCCAGACAATCCTGCTGTCAGGGTGCCAATGCCTGAGATGATGGGGCATCCAGGATTTCCAGGTTTATGGATCTTGGGTAGTAGATAGAATATCCAAGGTCGGGGTTCCAGGGGTGTGTCTGTGCAGATTTGATCTTGTGCTTTTTCAGGGAGTTTCTTGAGCAAATGCTGTAGTTTCTTTTGGTAACTCTCAGTGGGATCAGAGGGTAATGGCTTGTAGAAAGTGGTGTTGGAGAGCTGCCGAGCAGCCTCTTGTTCATATTCCGACCTATTCATGATGACAACAGCACCTCCTTTGTCAGCCTTTTTGATTATGATGTCAGAGTTGTTTCTGAGGCTGTGGATGGCATTGTGTTCCTCACGGCTGAGGTTATGGGGCAAGTGATGCTGCTTTTCCACAATTTCAGCCCGTGCACGTCGGCGGAAGCACTCTATGTAGAAGTCCAGTCTGCTGTTTCGACCTTCAGGAGGAGTCCACCTAGAATCCTTCTTTTTGTAGTGTTGGTAGGGAGGTCTCTGTGGATTAGTATGTTGTTCAGAGGTATGTTGGATTATTCCTTGAGTCGGAGATGTCGAAAATAGGATTCTAGGTCACCACAGAACTGTATCATGTTCATGGGGGTGGAGGGGCAGAAGGAGAGGCCCCGAGATAGGACAGCTGCTTCTGCTGGGCTGAGAGTATAGTTGGATAGGTTAACAATATTGCTGGATGGGTTGAGGGAACCATTGCTGTGGCCCCTTGTAGTATTTAGTAGTTTAGAAAGTTTAGTGTCCTTTTTCTTTTGTAGAGAAGCAAAGTGTGTGTTGTAAATGGCTTGTCTAGTTTTAGTAAAGTCCAGCCACGAGGAAGTTTGTGTGGAAGGTTGTTTTTTTATGAGAGTATCCATTTTTGAGAGCTCGTTCTTAATCTTTCCCTGTTTGCTGTAGAGGATGTTGATCAGGTGGTTCCACAGTTTCTTTGAGAGCGTGTGGCACAAGCTGTCAGCATAGTCTGTGTGGTATGTAGATTGTAATGGATTATAACAAGAATTATAACATTCATAAACCAGTCGGAGAACACTTCAATCTCTCTGGTCACGCGATTAGAGACATGAAAGTTGCAATATTACAACAAAAAAACTTCAAATCCAGACTCCAGCGAGAAACTGTTGAATTGGAATTCATTTGCAAATTGGATACAATTAACTTAGGCTTGAATAGAGACTGGGAGTGGCTAAGTCATTATGTAAGGTAACCTATTTCCCCTTGTTTTTTCCTGCCCCCCCCCCCCTCAGACGTTCTTGTTAAACCCTGGATTTGTGCTGGAAATGGCCCAACTTGATTATCATACACATTGTAAGGAGAATGATCAATTTAGATAAGCTATTACCAGCAGGAGAGTGGGGTGGGGGGAGGTATTTTTTCATGCATTGTGTGTATAAAAAGATCTTCTACACTTTTCGCAGTATGCATCCGATGAAGTGAGCTGTAGCTCACAAAAGCTTATGCTCGAATAAATTGGTTCGTCTCTAAGGTGCCACAAGTCCTCTTTTTCTTTTTGCGAATACAGACTAACTGTTACTTTGAAGACTATGTTTAGTTTTATTTTTACATGTTTCTTTTTGCCTTTTCTTATACTCTCTTTCTTTACCCCTCCCTCCCCCCCGCTTCTGTCTACTTGCATAGACAAAACTTAATTTACATCAGCATTAAACATCTCAGATGGAAAGGGCCCATCTATGTTTTCCTTCTATGTCTCTTTATACATTCTAGACATCCTTTACAGGACTCCCACTGACTTCAGTGGAGACCAGTGGATTTCACTCCATAGGAGGGAGGGGCAAAGAGGATGAGTGCTACTACTTGCTGAAGTTATCTGGATCTCGAGGGTTTACCTGCTTTGGGGTTTTTGGTCTGTTTAATTGTTATCTTTGTTGTCACCAGTAGTACCATTTGACGTCTTCTGTGCTATTTTTCAACCTTCTTTCTCCCACTAAAACATGGGTACACTCTCCCCCCACCCCCACATGCTCACATACACTTTTAAGAATTCTGACTAAGATGTGAGCACCTTTGATAGGCTAAATAGTAATCTGAGGCATACATTAAGGTGCTATGGGTGATTCAGAACACGGACAGACAGGAGAATTTGAAGGAGACCTATACCACACCCACCGTTTGGGGTTTTTTCTATCTAAGCCCTTCACAGGAAATAAAATTTAAATATAAATATTGATACATCTTTGACCATATTTTTTCTTTCATGAATCCTTCAGCATAGTTCCCTTTGACTAACTGACTTAATTATCACATCTATAATGTTTTAATACATTGTGAGTAACACATGTCTGGGTTCTTCCTTACTGTTTCATGGATATAATCCTATCAGAGGAACTGTCATGGTTTAAGCCTACTAGTCCAGATAATATGATGGACTATGTGTTATAGAGCAGCAGTGGAGGTGCTTTCATCTCTTTGCCATGGTGTATGATGCTACACAGATTGCTGATACTGCATTTTGAAATATTAAAGTGCAGTTCTATACTGAAAAGAGACTTTCAAATAAAGGCACGGTGGGGCTCCCTGTTATAGTCTCTGTCACCGGGTGGATCCTGCAGAGGAGGAATGCATGCAGAGCCACTCTGAGATGCTAGACCTCTGCATAAAGATATAATCAGTGGCTCATGCTGGCATGTAGATCAAGGAGTCTCTCTCAAGGGACAGAGGAAACTAGGTTTTGAGACAGAGGAGGCACTACAGGGAAACCCTTAGAACAGCCTCACTGGAACAATACAGACTGAAGTTTATATTTTGCTAATGATGGTGTTTGCATTGCAAATAAAGCCAAACACTAGGAAAGGGGCAAGTTTGAATGGTGTGTTTAATGTGCATGTGTTCTGTTGCAGTACTGTGGGAACTTCACCTGCATATGGTTTCTCAATTCATTGATGTGCTCAGTTTACAAGTAAAAATATTTTTTTCTAACTGCTAAATCTGCAAACTCAGCCTAGTCTCTGAGAGATGTTGAGTATTCCCTCACCACAGTGCAGGCATTTTTGTACAGTGATGAGTACTAATGTGTCATCTCGGAGCATGCTGATGCTGAAAGTGATGATAAACTCATCACTTGACTGATTTAACCTTCCATATGCTGATGCAACCATCTCCCCACGTTCTTACAGTTTCTCCTGCCCACCTTCTTCTACTAATTCTAATAATTTCCCAATGTACTGTGATACTAGATATTTGCTAAGAATTAGTTTGATTCTGGCCATTGATTGACCACAGAGAGAAACAAGACACACCCCTCCCACTTCTGCAGCCCTGTACGAGCTGCTCACAGTTGCTATCCTTGCTCTTCCCCTGCTCGGAGAAGTGCAAGGACTGATTCCTAAAGCACCCCAATGGGAGAGAGACTGGCATGCTAGAGGAAGCGTTCTATGCTACCCTAATGGCTGAGCTATCTCTTGTGCTCTGCTAGGGTTGGGGCGCACTCTTCCTCTTCCCCCTTCACAGGACTTGTGGCTAAATGCCACGGTAAATTCCAACAGCCTTCTTGTACAACTGCCGTTCCAATGGTGGTTGAGCGTGTAATGAAGTAGCTATTTTTGAAAAATGTCATGGTATCAAATATTTTTTTCCCAAAGTTCAAACCTTGAAAGATTCCCAAGTATCTGTTCTCTTTAAAGTTAGCTCACAGCTGCCTGTGCTATTTAAACATTAACAAAACAGTATTGCCCAGTAATGCAAATGCTCTTTGTCCAGTCTTGAGGATATAAATGCAAAGATCACCCAATAGAAATGGCTTTGAATTAATTGTACATCTTGATAAAATGCTTTATTTAAATTTCCTACCAGATATATTCAAGTTACAGTTGTAATTTACTTCAGAAGCTGCAAATGTAATTTGGTTTTTTTACATTATTGAGGAGTAGTTAATTAAAATTATATAGATATTTATTTTCTCTTTCTAAATTGCCTGAAACGATTTATTATTATGGTATGTTTTTACAGCACTATGTTTTTATTGCTTTATGCTGCACATGTTGAGTTTAAATAGTTGCATCCTTCATTCCATTAATTTCAAATTAAATATTAAATTGCAATGAAAGTTCAATCATAGCTTCTAAAGCGTAAAAAATAAGCCTTCATCTTCACTTTCTAAAATGAAGGTGATGATGGAATACAGACTAGAGAGGGGAAAAATCTGTTCTGTCTTTAAAATCCTTGCTATTATGCATAAGATTATCTGGTAATTGTGTTCTCTGTGTACATTTCCTGTGTTAAAGGAGTTAGTTTTAATATGGTTACTTATTAAGAATAATATAGCCACTAGTGATCTGTAATGCTGCATCTTAAGTGGTCTGTAATGCTGTATTTTACTAACACTCAGCAAAGTCCTGATCCTTTTGCCAGTGATGTCAATGGGAGTTTTGCTCTTAACTTTAGTGGGAATAGGACCAGCTCTAATCCATTTATTGTTTTTGTTAAAAATCCCTATTTTCAGTGGTTATTTTTTTTAAGTTGCTGCAGCATCTCCTTTCTCAAGGTTTGTTTATAGGAATCTTACAATATGTGTTTTCCTGTTAACTTTTAAGGGCTTGATCATCCAAATACTTGAGCACATTAGTACACTTACTTATCTGAGCACTCAAAGTTCTACATCCTGGAATCATAAAACACAAAGGGTGTCAAAGAATCAAAGGTTGTAAAAGTTATAAAAGAAGAGATGATATATCCAAGAGTATTTCAACATGAAGACAAAAACCTTAGCCTGATTCATAGCCCATTTAAGTCAATGGGAGTCTTTCCATTGAGTTCAATGAGGTTTGGATCACACCCTTAATCTCTGCACAGGTCACTCACTGAAGCTTTATATGCCACAGAAAGCAAGTGGCTTATTCTCATGTTGAATGTCAGCATGCAGGAAAAGAAATCCAAGCATATCCCAGATATTTACACCATTCAACCTGATCCTTATATGTGTTTTGATGCCTTAAGCAGCCTAGTGAGTAATATGCAATGATAGGAAGTATTAAAATCCAAGGGTGAAATTCTGGATCCATTGAAGTCAGTGACAGCTCTCCCATTGACGTCAGTAGGGCCAGGATTTCATCCACTGTGCAGAAGGAGCTAGGAAATGTATAGAAAACAGGAGAGACAACAATCAACAATTCTTCTAAAAGGCAGAAAGCGAGGAACAAGAAGCAGCTAATGTACCATAGCATTGAAAGGGATTGACTACTTAAAGATCTCAGGCTCAACATATGACCCAAATTGTACTAGCACTAAAGAAGAGGAGAGGGAATCGAATAAGAGATCACAAGGTTGTTAACGGTTTGCAGTAGAGCTGGTCGCATATACAAATATATCAGTTGATAAAGAAGCACTGCAGTAGGATGTTAGATAACTCATTTTATGTTTGTCTTCACTGGTTAAAACAAGTGTGTTTTTTAGCACAGGATTACTAATGTGTTAGCTATCCAGATGTAACAGCCTAGTGGAGACAAGACATCTGTAGTTTTACCACGTGATAAACCAGTTGAGGATGGCCAGGATGTTGACCTCGCCTAGCTACCTCAAGATATAAACTACCAGTGTTTTGTATCTACTAGGATTTTACAGTTAGATAACTGTGTTATTTATGTTGCTCTGACTCCTCCCATCTTCCCTTTTTTTTGCAGTGAAGACACACCCTTTATGGTGAGAGCTGAATTCTGTTTTTAATTATGGTCCCTTGGCTCAGGGAAACATTTTGGACTCCGTGCTCCCCTGAATATATAGCAGCTCTCCCACTGATCACAATGGGAGATTTTAATCAAGATCAAATATGGCTTTTATCGAGTAATTAATCTTCTAGTTATTTATTTGCTTGATACCTTAGGCCTAGGATGCGCAGTTTGTTGTACTTGTTTAATTATTTCAGTTAGGGATGTAATTGTTTTAAGCAAAATAGTAATACAAGAACAACCTCTGGTCTAGATGCATTTCTACTGTATAAAAAAGCTAAACTCATATAAGAAGATTCCCCTTCCTATATGGGAATACCTATAGTGGTATAAAGCATCTATATACTAGTATAGCTGTGTTCACTATCAGAGGTTGTATTGCTTTAACCATTCTCGTATAGTTATATTGGTACAACTTTTCTAGGCCTTATTTTATACGTATTCAGTATCTCTTAATAAAAATGATATGTTTCTCTCTAGGACCAGCATTATTTCTGCCATACATTTCTATTCCTTCCCCATTCTCTGTTCTCTGCTTCCCTGTCTTTTCTATCTTCCTTCTGTATTTCCTATCCTGCAGCAAGTTTCAATTCTCACAATCCAGAGGTTTCAATCACAATCCTTCCTCGAACCATCCACTAAAAGGATCAGCAATTAAATAGATCAAGTCATCATTGACTATAGAATTGGTATCCCAGTGAGATTAATGGGGGGCAGTGAGTTTCACATCTTTGAGTCATTTTTTAAGGCTTTCTGAAGATTCAGTCAGAACACTGCATTTGTTCTCTCTATCTACATTCAATTTTTTTCATCACTACAAATGCTACAAATTTAGGGGTTTTTTTGTTTGTTTTTTAATGGAAGCTTAGATTCTTAGATTCTGCATTGGGATTTCAGCCAGTAGTATAGCCTATTGTGAACACTGTCTATACCACTGCAGCATAATTTTGTAACTAGGCTAAGTTACACTGGTACAAGTCATTCCATGACAGTGTAGATAGTATCTACACCAGCAGGTTACACTTGTGCAGTTATTGAATTGAACACAAATCCTAAATATGCTATCCACATGATAAAAACCCATCAAATGGCCCTAGTATTTGACATTCCTGCAGTGGGGAGCAATAGGCTCAATAATAAATGATGAGAATTAACTTAGTGATGATTCATATGACTGAGATACTGAATTCTTTAAAAATGTGTCCGCACAAAGACAAACAAACAAGCAAAAAGCCCATAACACAGACAAAACTAGGAAGTAAGGAAGACATAGAAAACATTGCTACTGATTTTAGAATATGCTCAGAAACATAGAAATTGGCTGTTCTGGCCAAGGTTCTCACATCAATAATGAATAAAGCACTAAGCATGGTTTGGTTGTAAAAAAGATCTCATTGAAAATATGGCGGGCAGCTCTTAAATAACTGTGTTGAAAAAAAGTGTAATCTAATGAACTATGGCTGCATGGACATGGACATCACAGTCATGAGTGAGGATTATAGCTGGGGTATTCAGCGTCAAAAATACATGCCTTTACCACTCGATCTAAAGAAGAAAGAGGCAGATTGTATATATGGTTGGTGGGGCAAGCCAATAGAGGGTGTATTAATGGTGCTTTTATTGGTCTTTTCCAGAGGCTTTGTAGAAAAAAGCAGTCAGGAAATAAAAATAAATGCATAAATAAACTAATAAGGAGAATGAATGAAAGGCTCAGAAGCATAAGTTAATTTGAATTTACAAAAAAATCAGCAATAGCTCAAGCATAAATTAGATTGCAGATAATAATTTAGTGTCTGAGTTTGGGAGATCCATATTTTCTTTCCCTTTGATATATGTATTTATTATCTTGACTGTGTGATATTCTTTTTCATGCAGAGCCAGCCGCTATCATTTTACCTTAGTTATTTTAAATTGGTGGTGATAATTTAGACTCAGAGAGTCTCTAGTGCAAAGTAACTCATCATGTCTATCAATCTAGTTTGAAACGTGAATCTATACCTGGAAATGAACATCTTCAAATTCTCTAAAAAACCCAAACAAGTTAAAGCAAATTAAGGGAAAAAAAACATGATCAGGAGGGTCCATATGGTGCTCGTAACAGTTAAAATATATGTTCTGCTTTACTGTACTGTATATCTGCTAGATGTAGGTATTAAGTCCACAGGCTCAGGCTCCATGCCAAATTCAAATAATGTTCCTAAGCTTTTTATTTTAAGCTGCTTCTCTTGGAAATGACAAATCGGTCGATTACAATCTTGGTGAGCCATTTATTTTTGTATCTGTATTTATATCTTCCCTCTTGTTTGTTTGCCTCTCTTACATTTTTATGAACATGAGTTGAGAGAACCCCCAATACACCTACTGAGAGAACCCCTGATAAACCTACGTACAGTAGAACCTCTGAGTTACGAACACCTCGGGGATGGAGGTTGTTCTTAACTCTGAAATGTTCATAACTCTGAACAAAATGTTATGGTTGTTCTTTCAAAAGTTTACAAGTGAACATACACTTAATACAGGTTTGAAACTTTACTATGCAGAAGAAAAGTGCTACTTTTCCTTTATTTTTCTAGTAGTTTATGTTTAACACATTACTGTACTGTATTTGCTGCTTCTTTTTTTTTTTCTTTTTTCTTTTTTTGGTCTCTGGTGCTGCCTGTTTGCATACTTCTGGTTCCAAATGACGTGTGTGGTTGACTGGTCAGTTCATAACTTTGGTGTTCGTAAGTCTGAGGTTCTACTGTATCGTATACCTTCAAGCTGATTAAATATGCAAAGGAAGATATGATAAGAAATTTAGTTAGAATAATTGGTGAAGAAGTTCAAAAGCTCATGCAGATGTTTCTGGAAGGATAGTCACTTATCATAGGAATGCTGTTTAACCTGCAGGATGTGGTTGAAATGGAGATTCATAGAGCAGAAACTTGCTATCTGTCCCAGAAGTGTTTTCCCCCTATTTATAATGTTTCAGTCATTCAGTCAAGAAGTAGAAACAACACCATATGATTTAGTTGATGATTCATAAACTTGTAGACTTTAAGGTCAGAAGGGTCTATTGTGATCATCTAGTCCAGGAGTGGGCAAACTTTTTGGCCCTAGGGCCACATCGGGTACAGAAATTGTATGGAGGGCCAGGTAGGGAAGGCTGGGGGAGGCTATGCCTCCCAAAACAGTAAGGTGTGGCCTGGCCCCTGCCCCCATCCAGCCCCCCGGAAACCCCCCCCATCCAACCCCCCCCCCGACTGCCCCCCAGGACTCCTGCATCCTATCCAAACACCCCTGCTCTCTGCCCCCTGACCATCCCCATGGGACACTCGTCCCCTATCCAACCCTCCCTGCTCTCCCCACCCCACGTTACCTATGGGGTGGGGAAAAGGGGGGCTCAGTCCTTTCCCTGTGTGTTTCCCCTGCTCATTTTGCTGCTCTCCCTGGCAGTCAGGCAGGGCTCGCTCCCTGGCTGGGCTTGGCTGCTGGGGACAGGGGCCAAGCATGCTGGGGGTGGAGGGGGGCCCTGGCTTGCTCTGCCCCTGCCCCCGGCAGCAGGGCCCAGGCCCCTTAACCATCCCCCTGCTCCTTGCCCCCACCCCTGGAACTCCCCTGCTCCCCACCCCCTGACCGCGCCGCCCTGGAGCTCCATGGCGGCGCTATAGCCGTGCCGCCCGGCCAGAGCTGCAGCCACACTGCCCAGGCACTGGGGGAACTGTGACTGCGAGGGAGGGAGGGGAACAGAAGGGGAGGGGCCGGGGCTAGCCTCCACCCCACTCACCGCGCTGCCGGGGAGTTGGGCTGGCTCCTCCTCCTGTCCTGACACCACTCTCTGGCAGAAGCTCAGGGGCCAGAGGGAAGGGTCCTGCAGGCTGGATGTGGCCTGTGGGCCATAGTTTGCCCCCCTCTGATCTAGTCAGAGCTCCTGCACATTGGACAATGGGTTTTTGGCTTCTGGAAAGGATGGTTGACTCAGGGCTCCAGGGCAAGCTGAAGCTTGCTCACTCTGTTTCTCCCCTCTGAAAGTAATCTGGCTCTCGGTTCCTCACCTGTCCCTCAGGCACAGAACCTGGAGAGAGAAATCATAGAATTATAGAAATGTAGGGTTGGTAGTTTCCCATCCAAATACTCACCTGTGCCGAGTCTGCTAGTGTGTGAGATCCCATATGATCACACCAAAAGGTTGTATCTCAGTAAATGGAGACATTCCATTTTCGAAATGAGCCCATGTAGCCTCACAATGTTCCCTCCCAAGCAACTCCCATGCACCAGGCCCATATTTCTATACACACCTAATGAGTTTGTTTGGGGTTAGCAATAAATCTGTCTTCCTTATCTGACTCCTGTAGCATGAATCAGGTTGCCAGAGCTCAGAATGTGAATCAATTCCATTCCATTCAGGATCATCACCTAGAATGTTCTCAGTTTTGCACATTAACAATATCACTTTTGATTGTGGAGAGGAACTGTGGGATATACATTCAAAATTAATTATCAAAAATATTGAGGCATTTTCAGAATTTTTAAAGATAAAATAAGAAAGACTGTAGATTATCCAGAATATCCCAATGTTTGCACAAGCAACAATACAAAACTAAATTGGTTGTCTATACAGACCACAATCTGCCATGTACAATATACAGTATAAGTGAATTACCACAGAATGATTCATGATAAAATGCTTTGATTCTCTGATGATCAGTTTTGCATGTACAGTCCACACACCATTAGAAAATTAGTAACCTCTGCTTTTGTCTTTGCACCATTTGCAGTGGGGGATAGATACAGTTAATCAGGGGATTCAAATATTTGTGAACTCCCTTGCACAGAGGTTTTTGACCAGGAGTTATGACCACTGTGTCCTTCCCATATGGTTTTATGGGAGAGGGGCTTTGAGGTGTTGCCAGTATAGAAAAAGTTGAAACCCATTGTACTAACCCTTTGTGCTAGGATGGAGGGAGCCCCAGTGAATCACAGCCTCATAGAATCATAGAATATCAGGGTTGGAAGGGACCTCAGGAGGTCATCTAGTCCAACCCCCTGCTCAAAGCAGGACCAATCCCCAGTTAAATCATCCCAGCCAGGGCTTTGTCAGGCCTGACCTTAAAAACTTCTAAGGAAGGAGATTCTACCACCTCCCTAGGTAACGCATTCCAGTGTTTCACCACCCTCCTAGTGAAAAAGTTTTTCCTAATATCCAACCTAAACCTCCCCCACTGCAACTTGAGACCATTACTCCTTGTCCTGTCCTCTTCTACCACTGAGAATAGTCTAGAACCATCCTCTCTGGAACTACCTCTCAGGTAGTTGAAAGCAGCTATCAAATCCCCCCTCATTCTTCTCTTCCGCAGACTAAACAATCCCAGTTTGCTCAGCCTCTCTTCATAAGTCATGTGTTCCAGACCCCTAATCATTTTTGTTGCCCTTCGCTGGACTCTCTCCAATTTCTCCACATCCTTCTTCTAGTATGGGGCCCAAAACTGGACACAGTACTCCAGATGAGGCCTCACCAATGTCGAATAGAGGGGAACGATCACGTCCCTCGATCTGCTAGCTTTGCCCCTACTTATACATCCCAAAATGCCATTGGCCTTCTTGGCAACCAGGGCACACTGTTGACTCATATCCAGCTTCTCGTCCACTGTCACCTCTAGGTCCTTTTCCGCAGAACTGCTGCCTAGCCATTCGGTCCCTAGTCTGTAGCGGTGCATTGGATTCTTCCGTCCTAAGTGCAGGACCCTGCACTTATCCTTGTTGAACCTCATCAGATTTCTTTTGGCCCAATCCTCCAACTTGTCTAGGTCCTTCCGTATCCTATCCCTACCTGCCACTGTATCTACCACTCCTCCTAGTTTAGTATCATCCGCAAATTTGCTGAGAGTGCAATCCACACCATCCTCCAGATCATTTATGAAGGTATTGAACAAAACCGGCCCCAGAACCGACCCTTGGGGCACTCCACTTGATACCGGCTGCCATCTAGACATGGAGCCATTGATCACTACCCATTGAGCCCGACAATCTAGCCAACTTTCTACCCACCTTATAGTGCATTCATCCAGCCCATACTTCTTTAACTTGCTGACAAGAATACTGTGGGAGACCATGTCAAAAGCTTTGCTAAAGTCAAGAAACAATACATCCACTGCTTTCCCATCATCCACAGAACCAGTAACCTCATCATGGAAGGCGATTAGATTAGTCAGGCATGACCTTCCCTTGGTGAATCCATGCTGACTGTTCCTGATCACTTTCCTCTCGTGTAAGTGCTTCAGGATTGATTCCTTGAGGACCTGCTCCATGATTTTTCTGGGGACTGAGGTGAGGCTGACTGGCCTGTAGTTCCCAGGATCCTCCTTCTTCCCTTTTTTAAAGATGGGCAGTACATTAGCCTTTTTCCAGTCGTCCGGGACTTCCCCCGATCGCCATGAGTTTTCAAAGATAATGGCCAATAGCTCTGCAATCACAGCCGCCAACTCCTTTAGCACTCTCGGTTGCAACGCATCCGGCCCCATGGACTTGTGCACGTCCAGCTTTTCTAAATAGTCCCTAACCACTTCTTTCTCCACAGAGGGCTGGCCACCTATTCCCCATGCTGTGTTGCCCAGCTCAGCAGTCTGGGAGCTGACCTTGTTCGTGAAGACAGAGGCAAAAAAAGCATTGAGTACATTAGCTTTTTCCACATCCTCTGTCACTAGGTTGCCTCCCTCATTCAGTAAGGGGCCCACTCTTTCCTTGGCTTTCTTCTTGTTGCCAACATACCTGAAGAAACCCTTCTTGTTACTCTTAACATCTCTTGCTAGCTGCAGCTCCAGGTGCGATTTGGCCCTCCTGATTTCATTCCTACGTGCCCGAGCAACATTTTTATACTCTTCCCTGGTCATTTGTCCAATCTTCCACTTCTTGTACGCTTCTTTTTTATGTTTAAGATCCACAAGGATTTCACTGTTAAGCCAAGCTGGTCGCCTGCCATATTTACTATTCGTTCTACACATCGGGATGGTTTGTCCCTGTAATCTCAATAGGGATTCTTTGAAATACAGCCAGCTCTCCTGGACTCCTTTCCCCCTGATGTTATTCCCCCAGGGGATCCTACCCATCAGTTCCCTGAGGGAGTCGAAGTCTGCTTTCCTGAAGTCCAGGGTCCGTATTCTGCTGCTTACCTTTCTTCCCTGTGTCAGGATCCTGAACTCGACCAACTCATGTTCACTGCCTCCCAGATTCCCATCCACTTTTGCTTCCCCTACTAATTCTTCCCGGTTTGTGAGCAGCAGGTCAAGAAAAGCTCTCCCCCTAGTTGGCTCCTCCAGCACTTGCACCAGGAAATTGTCCCCTACATTTTCCAAAAACTTCCTGGATTGTCTGTGCACTGCTGTAGTGCTCTCCCAGCAGATATCAGGATGATTAAAGTCGTCCATGAGGACCAGGGTGTGCAATCTAGTAGCTTCTGCGAGTTGCCGGAAGAAAGCCTCATCCACCTCATCCCCGTGGTCCGGTGGTCTATAGCAGACTCCCACCACTACATCACTTTTGTTGCTCACACTTCTAAACTTAATCCAGAGACACTCAGGTTTTTCTGCAGTTTCATAGCGGAGCTCTGAGCAGTCATACTGCTCCCTTGCATACAGTGCTACTCCCCCACCTTTTCTGCCCTGCCTGTCCTTCCTGAACAGTTTATAACCATCCATGACAGTACTCCAGTCATGTGAGTTATCCCACCAAGTCTCTGTTATTCCAATCACATCATAATTCCTTGACATCATCAGGACCTCCAGTTCTCCCTGCTTGTTTCCAAGGCTTTGTGCATTTGTATATAGGCACTTGAGATAACCTGCTGATCGCCCCTCATTCTCAGTATGAGGTAGGAGCCCTCCCCTCACAGACGTTCATGGTCTGCCAGAAGTTCTCTGTAACACTTCCCAGACTCATTCTCCTCCACACACAGAGGAATCCTGATGCTTCTGCAAATTCAGGGCCTTTTGTGTCTACCAGGAGTGGGGGGAGAGGGAAAGAAAGGGGAACTGGGGCAGGATTTGGCTCTATGTGTTAGCTTCAATGCTTTTCATGCATTTCAGTCAGCAAGGGGGGGGGGGGGAGTTCCTTTTAAATATATGCTTAAACAAGGCACACACCATTTACAATATTTTGGTCCGGAGGCAAGAGGTGCCTGTGATACATGGAGTGACATAATCTGGTTTCAGAGGAAACCTTACATACTGTAATGCTCGCCAAGCAGGAGAGTTCTGTGGAGTCAGGTGGTAGTTACAAGAGCTTAGGATAACTGGGAAGCATACATGCCTTTCTCAGACAAGAAAATATGGAAGAAGCCTGCTTCTTATAAATGGCAATAGGCATATATAGTCTTCATTTTCATAGCATGGCTATCCAGTATTAGGGCTTGATGCTGCAACATGTTGAGCATGTTGACCCTGAGCCAGCAAAGCATTTAAATACCTGCTTACCTTGAAGCATGTGACTGGCTCAGCTCAAGTCAACAAAGAGCTGTTGAGGTCAATGGGACTATTCCCGTGTTGAAAGTTAAACGCAGGCTAAAGTGCTTTGCTGGATTGGAGCCAGAGTGCTCAGCTCCTTGCAGGCTTGAGCCTGAAATGAAACACTCGGCACCTTTCGAATTAAAGTGATTGATTTTAATGTAAGTCATGTTTTAATAAAAAAGAGCAAATAGGCATTAACTCTCCAAATACTAAAGGGGGGGGAACCCTGATCCTGGAATTGGATCCTCTAGCCTCCACCACTCTGCGTGTGCAGAAGTCCATTCCTCCAGCTCTGATTGCCCAATCTGAGCCATGGTGAATCTCACAAATAGGGGGCCAAATTCAGTCTTGCTGCAAGCAGATGCCTCTCCATTGACTTAAATGGAGTGTTCACCTGCTTACATCAGGTCCGAATCTGGCCCAGAATGCCTTATATGGAATTGTGGTATTAAAGTTGTATGGCTCCTCTGAACTCTAAGTAATAATAGACTAGAAAACAAAACTTGGCCACCTGCCATGTTTACCTCACTGAATAAGCTAATAGTACCCTAAAATAATGCATTTTAAAAAAACTCAGAAGAATAATTTAAATAAATGCACAGTGTCACAAGCTTCCTGCTTCAGGAAATTCTTCTGTCTTGGTGCTGGGCCCTGGAGAAAGTAGTTTAATTAAAAAGTAATTTTTTCTGTCAGTCTTCTGAGTCCTCAAAAGATAAACAGCTGCTAGTTTTCTATTCCAAACATGAAATGTTACTGTTAGTTTCTTATTTGTCTCTGTGCCTTACAGGAGTGATTTGTACATCTCACAAGGAATCTGAGTGGAACAGATCTGTTGGTGTAATCCTGCTGCTTTGTATTTTTTGTCGCGTTTAATTGACTATTGTGGAGTAACTATTCAGTAAGCACTAGGTGTTTGCCAGCAAATGTTCATAATTCTTGATCTTTGCTTAATTTGAAATTCCAGTCACATTGTACATCATTAGCTTCTTAATATGATAAGCTACTTTTATATATTTTATTAGCATTTGTCCTTTAACAGCTCAGCAATACTTAAAGTGACTACAAATTACTGCAGCCATTGTAATACGCTTTTTAATCTTACACATAAAGTCCTCTAGGTCTCTATTATAATAACGGTTTCACCTTTTTCAAAGGATATACACACTAAAATGGGTCAGTGCCTTGTAGAGCAAATTATCGCCTATTTTCATCAATGTGGACCTTACTAATCTAGAGGAGAAATCATTCCATGATCCATCTTTCAGACACACATGGAATTAGGGCATTTGCAGCATCTGGGTGCCAGTGTTTACTAAAAGATGACTGGCTGAAATGAATTGATGTGTCATCTACTACAGATTTCTGATATGTAAATAAAAATATGCAATCATTGATCATGAGTGTAGAGGCTGCAGTATGTGCTTAGACTAAACAATAGGCATCCAGTGAAGGTAGGCTGTGTATAAAAGCCAAAAGGATTTGTACATCCAATTATGACTTTTATTGACACTCATTAAAAAATGAATCAGAAAGAGATGCCATTGGAACCAGAATAATTATGTCCTAGTTAGTCCCCAGAGAATAACGGTTTCTTGTTAATGTTACTATCTGCACTTTTTAACTATACAGTTTTCAATATTTTCTGAATATTGCATTATATCTTCAAAACCTGCAGAATGTGACAATACCAGTATATTTCCTTAATGATTTATATAGCTGTTATAGAGTCTATGCTATTTCTTCTTCCCTAAGCATTATGACTTAATTAAGACATTGTTTGTGTGTCCTTTATATAGTCATAGCATAAAAACAACCCTTCTGTTAATGACAGGTTTCAGAGTAACAGCCGTGTTAGTCTGTATTCGCAAAAAGAAAAGGAGTACTTGTGGCACCTTAGAGACTAACAAATTTATTTGAGCATAAGCTTTCATCTGATGAAGTGAGCTGTAGCTCATGAAAGCTTATGCTCAAATAAATTTGTTAGTCTCTAAGGTGCCACAAGTACTCCTTTTCCTTCTGTTAATGTAATGTTAAGGTCACACAGTTAAAATCAGGGAATGCAAAAGTGCAACCACTAGGGGTAGAAACATTTTTTCTTAAACAAAAGCTGAGAATTACACATAATCATGAACCTAGGAGGTTGTTGTTTAAGGCAGACAGCAAATATCATGAGATTAAATGATAAAATCACAAGAGCTGGCAATGCGGGAACAGTTAGAGCAGAGGTAGAGGGATATCAATCCAAGGTCTCCACATGCCACATCACGAATGTGCCCCTAATCCCTGTCTCTGTGTCAATGCAATACTCATATGCACTGTTACAGCTATGTAACTATTGTAAACATGAAACTAACAAAGGTTAGGAAGTCAACATACTGTGGTTGGAGCAAGCTTAATGTGGTTAGGAATACATTTTCAGCACCCATAGGTTTTTCTGGCACTCCTTTTATTGATTGTGCTCTGGAACTCCTTGGCATTGTTCTCAAAATTTACACCTTTCTTGCTTTATTCTGCTGAATCATGAAGATCTGAGGATGAGGGAAAGTTTGTTGGTTAAGATACATTGAGGGCTACTTAAGGTTTATCCATAATAAATTAACAGAAAATTGAATTTGGTAAGTATTGATTGCTGAGAAAAAAGAAATGCAATATTTTCTATTTTCATACTGCTTTACACCCCAGGATCTCAGTGTGACATTACCTAGGGTACAGTCTGCACTGATGAACAGCTGTATCCCCTCAGTTCTCCTACCTGGGGTGTCTTTTACACTGCTTTGCTGTAAGAGCTGCCACTCCTGGCCATGTCTACACTACACAGTTAAGTTGACTTAAGGTACATTGACAATCATAAACTGCTGTAATTACATTGCTTGTGCTTGTTCACGCAACACTCCTTGTGTCAACGGAGCGTGTCCACAGTTGGTGCTCTAGCACTGACAAAGAGAGCCGTGCATCATGGGTAGCTATTCCACTGTGCGAATTGCCACCTTCTCCTACTAGGAGTTCTAGGAATGGATCGCAGTGGATCATGGGGGGAGGGGACAGTTTTCGCTGTCCCATAATGCCAAGGGCTTCTGACTGCATTTCACATGGTTTTTCAACTTCCCCTATAAACTTTGCGACTGCCATCTCTCCATAAAACCATGGATCCTGTACTGTTCACCAGTTTTCTGATAAGTGTTAATACAACTGAACCTGTAGTATTTCATGAGCTTCGAATCTGAACAGGAATTTGTGCTGCCTTCCCTGTTGTGTGCCATGGAAAGAAACCATTCAAGGTGGATGTTGGCATTCCTGGAGCAGCTTCACACAGTGGACACTCATTACTGGGCTCGGGAAACAAGCACCGAGTGGTGGGATCGGTGGGCCCTCTCAGAGGTCCAGAAAGGCCCGGGCCACTTCCAGCTTTTGAGGCCCCTAGCCATAAGAAAAATAAAAAATGATGACACATGAAAACAAAAGAAGGCACCAAAAAAAGCATGAGACATAATTTGAATATTTTTTTTATTTAACAAATGCTTTTCTAGCCTTTTTCTATGCAAACGCACTAATTATTGAGGAAAAATCTAGCTTTTGTGCAATGTCACAGTTAATATTAAGCATGGCGAGCCCATTCAAATGCATTTGTCTCATAGTTGAACGGTGATAGTTCTTTACTTGCTTCAACACATTGAAGGTGCGTTCACCTGAAGCCACTGATGCAGGCAAACTGACAAAAATACGCAACGCAATTGTGATATTTGGAAACACCCCAGAGAGTCCAAGTTGGAGTATTTCTGCAAGCAATTCTTTTTGCTTGCAATCCAATTTAAAGTTCGTGGAATATATTCATTTGAGGAAGATGACCTTGTCACTGAGATCTTTTGAGATTTCTTTGTTGTACTGTTGCTGAAATTGTTCAGCTGCAGAAAGTAGATCTTCACTACTCAGTCTGTTGAACTGCCAAAGAAACCCCAAAAGGGTACAAATTAGTTGCAGTGACACAAATCGACGTGTAAGACCTGATTGAATAGAGTCAATGATGACAAGGAAGACATTTACCCTATAATGCTGCTCGGCATCGGATTCAGTAGGTAAGTTGCGATTGGTGGAGAACTCAGATGAAATGCCAATATTCTGTGCTACTAATTTGGACTCACTCAGGATCGCATCCCATTGTTCACGAATCTGTTGAATGTCATTGATAAGACTTTCAAAGTTATCCCTCTCAACAGCAACTGTAGCATTGTGTGCTTCAGTTACCAGATTAGTTTGGTGGACCATTGTAAGTAGCTTCATCTACAAAGATGACATCAGAATTCATTCAAATTTGGACATGTGCTTCTGAATAAACTGAAGTTCAGTTCGAGCCTGTGCAGTGAGATTGAGAGATCCAAGCTCATTTAAAGCTTTTCTCACTGAATGCAAATGCTGCATAACTGGTTGAACACCATCAATCATAGAATCATAGAATATCAGGGTTGGAAGGGACCTCAGGAGGTCATCTAGTCCAACCCCCTGCTCAAAGCAGGACCGATCCCCAATTAAATCATCCCAGCCAGGGCTTTGTCAAGCCTGACCTTAAAAACCTTAAAAACTTAAAAACAATCCATGCAGACCTTCTAGTTTTGGACATCCCATGCAGCGAAACAGGAAGATATTGCTTCAGAATTCCCCACCTTTGTGGACTGCTACTGGAGAGATTGTACATTTGCTGAGTAGTGCCAAAGTAAGTAACTGCCTCCTTGCATGATTCAGCACAGTCAACACCTACAAGGTTTAGTGTGTGGTTTCCACAGATGGAGAAAATACAGTTTGAATTATGCTCAAGCAGAACTGCTTGTACGCCTTTGTATTCCCAGCCATACTAGATTCATTGTCATAGGCTTGACCAATGCAGACTTGAAAATCTAACTTAAAACCTTGTAGACTTGCTAGTACTCAAGCAGCAATTTCTTTTCCAGTTTTTCTCATGAAATTATCGAACAAAATAAACCTTTCTTCAGTTGAAAATTTTGAGCTGTCTACAATCTTAACATATCAAATAACCATAGTAGTTTTGTTACTTGTGAGAACAATCTGGAGTGGCATCAACAATGATTGAAAAATACTTGGCATTTCAAATCTCATGAAGAATTGGTATTTGAACGAATGACCCACATAGCTCAATAAACTTGTTTTGTATGTGTGTGGAGAGATAATGGACTTGCTTGCGCTTTTTATTCTCTTGCGATTCTCAAACACGTTTAACATGCTCTGTTAAAAGTAGGTCATATTTGCTGAGGAGCTCAATTATGCCTAGAAAGTTTCCATTTGCACAATCACCAATACATTGACTGGAACCAAAGAAAGCCAATCCCCGCTCAGAAAGAAAAAGGATGACATTCAGGATGCACTCAAGAAGTTTTTTCCAGTTATTAGTTTCTGTAGAGAGTTCAATCAAGAGCAAATTCTTAACGGAACTTTCAGCTGATGCTGCCCCACTGGCTGATTTCCATGCAACATAGTTTTCTTTGTATGACGTTGAACTCTCATGTGATGGTATTCGGTCTTTCAATTTCCTCCAACCTCAGTTGATGCTCCATCCTGATTGATCAGAGAGAACTGATGCATTTGCACCACCTTTGTTCAAAATGAAGCAGGGTGCACAGTACAGAGATTGTTTTTCCGTACTCCAGCATAACCAGTCCCTTTTGCAGGTGTCACCATTTGGAAGAGTTTTTATCAGCAGACAAGTAGGGAACGCATGATTATCAGCATCTCGTAGAATGTTACTTGGAATTTCAAAACAACTAATTTGAAGAAAAGGTTGCGTTTGGGCAGTATTGCTTTTGTCAATAATTCCAGTGTCAGTCACAGTCAAACCTGTAGTACCCATGAATTGCTCTTGCTACATAAGATCTACATTTCCTGTTGCTGTTGAGTTTCTTGATCGTACGCATCTGCTGCATCTGTTACTGTTGGCACATCTCCTTCTTGACTACTGTCCTCATGTTTGGGTATTGGCACTGAAATATCACCTGTTGCAGTTGCGGAGTTTTCATTATCTGTAGCATTGTTTGTTGGGTAAGGTGTGTTTTCCAGTGGTTTGAGAAATGAAGTTATTGGCTTTGAGCTCTTAGCTGCTGCTTCAATCAGTTGTTTTTGCTGTCTCTTGCTTGCACCACTTTCAAATCTCCTCTTCGTAGTGATCTATCTGGTCAATATGTAGCCTATCCACACTTGAAATATTCTGATGTTAATAAGTAGCTTATCTACACTTGAAATCTTCTACTGTAAACATATACAAAAATGCTGAATGGTACACAAATGCTGAAAAGACTTAAAATGAAGGAATACTAATTAAGAACACAAAATGAAACAGTCAGACATGTTATTATCCTTATCACTGAATCAAAACTCAAGCGCTCAAGGTATAACAGGCTGAGCTGAAGACAAAGGGATCACATATATATAGTAAACACAGACACAGATACAGACAGAGGGATAATGTCCAAAAATTTCAAACGTGGGTCCTCGTGAAACACACTGTACAAGATTGTCCTCACAAATTTTCATCTTGAATCTGGGCCTATAGCCTACGAAAGCCTATGATGATGGCCAAGCTACCAAGCTAGGGCTCAACCAACCAACCAGTCACCTCTTTTAGCTACCATATGAAGATAATAATGAGGAATTCTCGCACATAAATAATTCCTTAGTCAACTAGATGTAAAACTATAAAGACACTAAAATGTAACAATTCTCTACCTTTCTACAAAGTTGATCCAGCACCAGACACTAGTAGTGGTTTGTTTATATTATCAGCTGATCTGAGAGGACACGTTCATCATGGTCTAATCTTGTGCCATCAGAACCGATTATTTTTATTAATATTTATGAACATTTTTAACACTTTAATATGACAAAACCTATATCAGTTAACCAAAAAATTATGTCTTTTATCAAATCACATCTCTTATTTTCTTAAATTTTCAGCTCTAAGCTGAGAGTGTGTGTCACATTTTGGTCCGATAGGGATGCGCATAAAAACAAGTTGCGAAACTTATCAAATGCCAAAAAATTAACAAGTGTCTAAATCTGAGGTCCCCTTTGAGCTTGAGGCCCAGGCCAACTGGCCCTCCTGGCCCCCCTTCTGATTGGTTCTGGGGATTGGAGTGTGATTAAAATATGAAATGACAAGCAGTGGCTGCAGAACTTTCATATGAGCAAAGCCATATTCCTAGAACTGTGTGCAGAGCTTGCCTCTGCCCCGTGGCACAAGGACACCAAAATGAGAGCTGCCATAATGGTAGGTAAGTGAGTGGTGATTGCTTTGTGGAAACTGGAAACTCTTGACTGTTACAGATCATCTGCGAATCAGTTTGGAGTTGGGAAGTCCACTGTGGGAGTTGTAGTGATGCAAGTGTGCAGGGTCATTAATTGCCTCCTGCTACGAAGGACTGTGGCTCTGGGCAATGTACGGGAAATGGTGGGTGGCTTTGCGGCAATGAGATTCCCTAACTGCGTTGGGGAGATAGATGGCACGCATATCCCAATTTTGGCACTAGACCATCTTGCAATGGAGTACATCAAAGCAAAGGGCTACTTCTCTACGTTATTGCAGCTGAATGGCTTTCTCAAATTTTCACCTTTTGAAGAGTAAGTGAACACAGCAGTGCGCATAGCAGTAGTTTTGAATTCCAGTTGGCTGAGTTTCTTGCTCATAAAATTAAACATAATCAGCATATTTTATTAAGCTACCCGCTTCTTCCTTTGTGATTTCAGTATAGCTTGCTAAGTTGCAGTAGTTCGCCGAGCTTCAATAATGTTGAGTTCACTGAGCTAGAAAGGCATACACAGTAAAAGTACTACTGCTCGCAACAACATTTTCTTCAGTAATACAAATTATTACTTTTGCTTTAAAAAAATAGCTTGTAATTGTTTGAGCGCTAGCACAGCAGAAAAACAGGTCGGGGCAATAAGCCTTTCCCCTGCCACTGAGAAACTCCCAAGAACACAGAACTGTGCACTGCAGGAGATGTTTGCAGAATCCAAGCTCTCACACTTTCCTGCAGTTTATTACACTGGAAGGTTTCAATTTTTAAAAACTTTTAAAACCAACAAAATCTATTTACAGCGGCTCCATGCTGGGTTACTGAGAAAGTGGGTACTGAGTTAATCGTACAATACTAACGGTGTTGTTTGCTTGCATACTTCTTGTGTGTGTGCGCGCGCAATGTATCTAAATCAATGTGTATAGACGGAGTGCGTGCAATAAGTTAAAAAGGGATTTAGAACCTGATTCTGATTTATCCCCCTTTTACACTGGTATACTTTTAATTAACTTTGGGGGAGCCATTCCTGATTTATGCTGAGAGCAGAATTATATCTACTAGCCAATTTAGAATGAACCTTTCTAAAACTCTTGGAGGACTAAATGGCTCAGGTGATGGGTAAAGGGATAAAAAATAACAAACTTTTTTTGCTTCATGGACCCTTTTTTGAGTTCAGTCCAGGATGGTAATAACTAAAAGTAGATACTGAAGGCTTTCAAATACCCTGTGTGACATGATTAATCTTAATCCATCTGCTCAATCTAGTTCTTAAAAGTTCCATGTAAGCAAAAATTATTGTTGGAGCCCATATATAAGCCTTAGCAGGCGCTAACAGATGAATGGGCATGCAGACTGAACTACCTTTTTATATCACTCCTTTTGAGTGAGGCTTGAGACACATCATCTTTGGTGTTATACGTGTCAATTGACGAAAAAGTAAACAGAGCATTAAGGGTCATCTGTAAGCAGGGGGGAAAAGGGCATAACACATTTTCATCTGTTGGCTCCTTCTGAAATTAATTAAATAAACTGTTTTCCTTTGTATTTATAAACTAAAGTAGCTTCCTCTCTGTAGCTGTCAATGCAAGTCCAACAATTGATTTTGTAGCAGAGGTGAAAGTGAGCGGGTCTGGTCCGGTCCGGCATACCGGCAAGAGCCAGTACACCGTGCCGGACTGGACTGGCTTCCCCAGGCTGGCGATTTAAAGCTCCCTGCAGTGGCTGAGCCCTGGGCCCTTTAAATCACCTCCTGAGCCCTGCTGCTGGAACCCCGGGGTAGCAGCAGCAGGGCTCTGGCAGTGATTTAAAAGGCCTGGGGCTCCCCACAGCGGCCGGAGCCCCTGGCCCTTTAAATTACCTCCAGAGCCGCACTGCTGGAGCCCTGGGGTAGCGGTGGCAGGGCTCTGGTGGTGATTTAAAGGGCCCAGAGCTCCTCTGTGGTAGCGGCGGCCGGAGCCCTGGGCCCTTTAAATCATCCCTGAGGGGCTCCCAGCCGCCTCTGCAGCTGGTAGCTCCGGGGGTGATTTAAAGGACCTGGGGCTCCCAGCCGCAGCTGGAGCCCTGGGCCTTTAAATCTTGATTTACAGGGCCCAGGTATTTAAAGGCCCCACCTCTTCCAGTTGAGGCCATGCCTCTTCCGGTTGAGGCCACGCCCCCCTGCTCAGGACTCTGGAATACTGGTAAATCCTTTAAGTTACTTTCACCCCTGGTTTGTAGATTAAATAAATTAGGGGCGTGATCCTCTGCCACTAAAATCAGTGCCAATTCCCTGAAATGGGAGTCACTTTTAGGACAGTCTGGTTGATTTTGAGCAATAATTGATATCCTAAGCCTTGCATGTAGAGGTTGCTGAATATCAGATTTTGTTTTAATAAGAATTTCAAAGTGTTGAGGAGATTTGTTAATTATACGCCAAGAATGGCGAGTTACCAGTACTGTTTTTCAGTTCAGCATAACTCCTAAATGGGAAATGATATGATTGATTGCCCTACAGTAGTAATCCACGGATCTCTACCAAAGTTCACACTTCAAGTAACATAGGTCTCAAATTTAGTAAGTGTATATTGCTGAAGCCAATCTGGATGATGTGCAGAGAGAACACAACACTCATAAATAGGTTAATGTCAATGGCCACAACTTTTATTGAATTACAGGAATGCAGACTGAGATGTAACCATGTAGTCAATAGCTAATGTTGTAGCAAGTACTCATAAACCCAAGGGGGTCCCCAAGAGGCAATTCCCCACCCATATCAATATTGTGGAAAAATGTTTTTTTTCCCGAGGGGGTCTCTGTAGCTCTGTATAGACCCTCCTCCATGCCCTATTTCCACCACCACTCCCTCCACACAGCATCCTCAGGATACCTGTTCTCATGCCTGTTTTATGGGCATTCATTACAACCAACTTCTACTGCAAGAGACTTCCACCTATCCACAAATGCCCAAGCTTTGGAGCTGAAAGGCACCATAAAAAGGAACTTATCCTAAATGGGGCAAATGCTTTTTTTTTTGGTAGCGCCGCCTTCATCCCCTGTCTTTGAAGACTTTGTAAAGCAGCCCTTCACCCTTCTGGTCCCTTCAGATCATACTGCAGTATGTTTTGAAGGGAGGCAAAAAGCCCCAAACAAAACTAAAGTTAATTACCTTGACTAATATTTCTTGTAGGGGTGGGATGAGGGAATCATATCCTCAGCCTCTTCTCTGGTGATCAGTTTCAACTTAAGCCTTAAGCAAGCATTTTAGATATCATCTAGAGGCATAATCATAATGATTATTATTGTGTTCAAGTAAATGTGAGTCAATTGGCACAGGTTTCTGAGTAACAGCCGTGTTAGTCTGTATTCGCAAAAAGAAAAGGAGTACTTGTGGCACCTTAGAGACTAACCAATTTATTTGAGCATGAGCTTTCGTGAGCTACAGCTCACTTCATCAGATGCATACCGTGGAAACTGCAGCAGACTTTATATACACACAGAGAATATGAAACAACACGGAGGTATTGTTTCATATTCTCTGTGTGTATATAAAGTCTGCTGCAGTTTCCACGGTATGCATCTGATGAAGTGAGCTGTAGCTCACGAAAGCTCATGCTCAAATAAATTGGTTAGTCTCTAAGGTGCCACAAGTACTCCTTTTCAATTGGCACAGTAATCTTTTCTCAGAGAGAGTGCTAGAACAGGAGATTTTATACAGCGAGATAGGCATGTGCATGAGTGAGGATAAGTCTGAATGATGCCAGAGTTGTGAAAGCAGTTGTCCCACAAAATTTAAAGCATATCTTTACTTACAGGTCCAGGACAAAGGTCCCTTTCTCAGGCATGCCTAGAGAAGGATGGGGAGGGAGAACTTCAAGTTGCTGGCATGGAAGAAAGAGTAACACCTGCTCCCACTAGGAGCTCCTCCTAAGCCTACACTAGCATGTGCCATGTGGATGCCCTATGTGAATCTCTGTACAAGGATTTGTTCCTGTCTTTCCAACCTTCCCATGGGTCTCTGTAAGGCCAACCCAGGAACTAAAGTCAACCTCTCCCTTTGTAGAGAATTGCTTGTACAACGCAATGAGGAAATGAAAGAAAAACAGGATAATCACAAACAGGGCCAGATTAATCCATCCCTGGACCCTAGGCAAATATATGCTCTAGTACTTGGGGATGCAGTGCTGCTCAGGTTTGGCCTGACTGCCCTTCCGTTATGGTGAAGGGGCTGCTGGGCCAAATTTGAGCAAGTAGCATTGCACCCTGGTGCAAGTGGTCACAGCATCACTCAGGTTTGACCCTGACAAACGTGTGTGTGTGTGTGTGTGAGTGTGTGAGATTCAGCTAATTTTCTTCTTTACTGCAGTAAACTATTTTTATTTTATTTTTTAAAAGGCCAGAATCGGATGACTAAAAATGTTGTATTATTCATAATCAGATGAGATCAATATAGTAATAACCACAAAAACCTAAAGGTATGATTTGTATTGATGGACTGTACATCTGTGGGGAAACTTTATTATTAAGAACTGTGGGAAAGCCATTGTTACAGAATGCCGTGAATAATATTTCTCCATTAAACTTCAGTTGTTATATAACAATATCACTTAGATGTATCAGAAAAGGCATTAAATTAAAATCAAAGTCCACAGTATTATTTCAGAATTTTTTGTTGCAGAAAAATAAGGATAACACTCTGCTCAGAGATCAGAGGGGCAGCCGTGTTAGTCTGTATCCTCAAAAACAAAAAGAAGTCTGGTGGCACCTTAAAGACTAACAGATTTGTTTGGGCATAAGCTTTCATGTGTAAAAACCCCCAATTCTTCAGATGCATGGAGTGAAAATTATCTGCTCAGAGATGAATATGGCATTCAGTTGATGTCTAGTATATATTCACAATGATCAACACCCATGATCAGCACTCAGCAAGCTTCATCATCCTTGGCATCTTATTAATTTCACCCCTTTATTTATACCATTACAGTTCATACACAGCAATGGGCCTGATCCTGGGTATTGCTGAGCACCCACAACTCCCACAGTAATACACCGAAATGCAGATACTTAGCCCCTTTTGGGATTTGACCATTTGGTGAAATCCACCTGCATAAAGCCCTAACATTCAGGTTTTTTGCAGGCGGAGCAAGCAGAGTCTGGGAAGGTGAAATCTTATGTTCAGCCCAGGGCCATGAGAGCTGTGCAGGCTACCTGCAGCCACCATTCCAGCCTATGTACTCGTATAGAAGTTGCATCCCATCCATGCTATTGTGTAAGGTGGTGGGGCCACTGACCCCAACTAAACATGTATTGTATGTATTCTCCTGCTGTGCCATAAGTATGGATGAACACAAATGCTAAATAACTGGTGCTGATCCTGTAGAGAAATCCACAGTACCAGACTCTAATACACCCTCCCTTACAATGTTCAATAGCCTCCACATTTTCTTATTTCCTACCTACAGAGGTGAAGCATAATGATTACACTCTAAAGCTGCGGCATGTTTGTCAAGACAGAGGTTGAAGCTATAGACGACCTGTGAAATGGGCAAAGAGCCATAGTGTAGCCTACTTGCCATTAATTAAAAGTGTGTTTAAAAATGTTATAGGAAGAGTCACCAGATGGTGCTCTTACATATATTCTTGCAATTTTTTGTTAGTAAGCAAGCAATTTTTAGTCTATGCTGTTTTGTCAGTTTTGTTATATAGTAGTCCTTTGAGAGAAGCTGTGGCAAATAGCACAGAGTTGGTTCTCTTTTTATTCTCTATATTTGGAAGTAAGTCTTGGGACAGTATAGTTTCCTGGGAATAAGATGTTTGGGTGAGTGCTGAGATTTTGAAAAGAGGTGACTGCCTCTGTTCCAGAACTGGTATATATGTGTAAATAGAACAAGTTACACTTACAATGTACCGAGAGTAGAGCAGTGCACATTTTTCAGTTCACTGGCAGGTTAAAAAAAAATCACTTTGCGTCAAGCAACACATTTTGTTTGACCTGAAACAAAACATTTCGTGTCAATTTTGAACTTTTTTAACCTTTTAAATTTTGAAATAAAATTGGAAAAAATTTCAAAATGAAATGTTTGGGTTTTGTTTTCCCTGATTTTTTTTTTCCCCAACCAAAACAATTTGGTGAAATCGACATGCTGCCACTTGGAACAGAGGCAGTGCGGGTGTCAGAAGAAAGAATAGCAACGAAAGAAGATGAGACCTAGTATAAAGACTTTCTCTATTTTTCCTTCTGCCTGTCCCTTTACCTCTCACTCATTTACATGAGGTTCTGTTTATTTCAGTGGTAGTTTGTGATGGTATGCTGTTCAGCGAATAGTCCACATCACTTATCTGTCACAGATTGTGAAATACAGGTGGTTGCCTGCACATCAGATGTCACTCAAACATGTCTGAATCGGTTCTAACCAACAATAATATTCCCCATGTTTTATTCGTTACAGGCGAAATCTGTGCTTTTAAAATCCATGGACAGGAAATGCCCTTTGAAGCTGTTGTGCTAAACAAGACATCTGGAGAAGGTCGTCTCCGAGCAAAAAGTCCAATTGACTGTGAACTGCAGAAGGAGTACACATTTATCATCCAGGCATACGACTGTGGAGCGGGACCTAGTGGAACAAACTGGAAGAAATCTCACAAGTGAGTGACAATAAGGGAAAAAAATGCATTGGCTGTGGCATGTATTTACTCAAAGATGTAGTTCAGGTGGAAGAGCTTTTTATGCTATAGTCTGTGGGAAGCAAATGGAAACAAAATGCTTTATCACTGGAATTGATTGTGCATTGTTGGTGTCTTTTTTTTTTTTTTTTTTTGGTTTAAAAAACATTTCACTCAAATTGACCTGATTTTCAGTAATTTCAATGGAACTGTTTTAATAGAACTACTGATCAAATGGACTACAATAAAATAATGATTTTAAATTATTTTTTCCATACTAAATATTTTCCCACATTAAACAGATCAGCTAAATCAAATAATCAGAGCCTTGGAAACTAGAATTAACTGATATCTATGTAACCAAACTATGCTGAATTTATTTTTCTCTAACTTTATTCAGCCAATTTCAAATGGTAGAGAAGAGCTACTAGGAGGGGGGAAAATCACCTTTTTTAATTTTCATTTATGTGCTGCAGCTTTATTGCCTTTCCACTGAGATTTTATTAGCCCCTAGAAGCTCAGCAGACCTGCCTGGCTCAGCATTTGGTGGGAATCTTCCAAAGATTCAGAGGCTGCAAGAAGTGTTGTTGGTGGGTCAGTAGGTGGCACTCTTTACTGAGACAATATAGAACCAATGCCCCAGATATGGTGCTGCCTTTTGTCTGATACATGAAACCAATTGTCAGTAAAGATGAAATTTGCCCTGATACAGACCATGAAATTGCCATATAAACTGCCCAATTTACTGTATGAGCCATTTAAACAATGCACCGTTTTGTTTATATCGGATATACAGGAATTTAAGAATTTATTTTACTATATAATGTGAGCTGCATCATGATCTGGTTTTTTGGGGGGGGGTGGGTTTGTTATTTTTTTTTTAATCATGTTTTTCTTAAGGCACAACCTGAAAAATAGAACAAGTTTCAAGTCACAGCTAGTTTTTCCACTGTAACAATTTTGGGAGTTTCATATGAAATGCTATGGTCTCTCTCTTTCAAACTTCAGTAGCAGTCTAGCAGTTATTAGACTTTGGGACTTTGTGGTCTGGCTGTGATCAAAACCAAGTCTGGTTAGCTGTGACTAGAAGTTGTTATTATTTAATGCAGGGCAGTGTGGGGTACTGGATTGGGCACCGAACTGAAGCTGGAGTTCTGTTCTTGCCTCTGCCACGGACCTACTGTATAACAGTCACTTCACCTCTCTATCCCTCTTTTCCCTTTCCATCGCTGTCTATTCAGATTGTATGCTCTTTTGGCAGGAACTGTCTCATATGTGTCAAGTGCTTGTCACAAAGGGGGCGTGCTCTTGGCTGGGCCTGCTAGGGTCTACTCTAATTTAAGTAATAATCATGAAGATGGTTGATTAGTGGCTAGCTATCTGTGAAATGAGTTGGTGCTCCTAGTTCAGGTCCTATTAACAGATATCCACATCACACAACAATCCAGCGTCACACTTGTTGCCAGAGGGCTGTATAATCGTCAGTCACCGGAGCAGCTAAGCGCTGAATCAACGTGGAACTTGAACTACTCTCCCAATCTCTAGAGCTGAGCCCTTCTGAGGAGGGTTGCAGCACACTGCCTTCCAGAACAAGGCTCAGGTGCAGTCACGTGGTATGAAGAGAAAGATGTCCCTACCAGTGCCCATGTACGACTTGTTTTTAAATACTGTCGATGAATTCAGCCCTTATTGCTCTCAATGCAGCATCTTTCACAAGCTCTAAATGTCATGCAAGAATCTGGGGAAATGAACATGGAATCTGGAGTATTTTAGGAACTTAGGGAGTGGATAAACAATTAACTTTTGCCCTGGAAAGAAGGGAAGGTGCTTACTTAGTAACTGGGATTTTTCAAGATATTTATATTTTCAGAGTCTAAGCAATTGGTGTCTAAGGGAGCATTTTAAGCCTGATTCTCCTCTTATGCCTTTTTTCTTTTTTTTTTTACAAAGGGTTTACTCCACTGACTGACTCTTGATTTACACTGGTGTTAAGCAAGAGGAGAATTAGGCTTTCTCCATGATAACTTTGTTGCACATTTTCGTAACAGAAATGTCATATTAAAGTATTAAGTAGTGCAGATTAAAAATGGAAATGAAACACGAAGTAAAATGATACAAGAGCACTTTACTCACAGTGCATAGGTTTTTATTTTCCAAGCCCTCTTTGGTGTTAATCTGTCATGTGTTTGGATAATGAACGGAGATTGACATCTCAGTTTGAAGTCAAGATGAATGGATATCTCTCTCCAAATTCTTTGTTTCTATATTTTTAGGGCAGTGGTCCATATCCAGGTGAAGGATGTTAATGAGTTTGCACCTACCTTCAAAGAGACCTCGTATAAGACCACAGTGACAGAGGGAAAGATCTATGACAGTATACTGCAGGTGGAAGCCGTGGATGAGGACTGTTCTCCACAGTACAGCCAGATATGCAATTATGAAATTGTCACCCCGGATGTTCCTTTTGCCATTGACAGAAATGGTGAGTCCTGGGCAAGATGCAATTAGGAATTCTGGGCCACGCCTTCAATTGGTGTATGTCAGCGTAGCTGCAGTGATTTCTGCTAAATAGTGGGTCCTGTGGACAATGGAGCTACCCTGATTTACATCAGCTGAGGATTTGAATTTAAATTGAAATAATATTTATTACTTGTGTGCCTGAGTCTTTGCATTAAATACTTCCACACCCGTAGGCTCAGTGCACTACCAGTTGGTAATTCATTGTACAACATTGTGGGATGCCGGAAATGCTGCTACGCCAGACTATGTGCTCTGCTTTTTTAAGACCAGATTTGGCCTCTCTGCTTTACTTTCCCATTCTATAAAACTGAGCTAATAATACTTACTCAACTCACTAGGGTAGTGGGAATTCTTTAGTTAATGCTGAAAAGGCACTTTGAAGATTAAAAGTGATATTTCCAGTCAGTGCTATGTATTGTTACTACTTTGTGTTCTGTAAGTAAGTTTTAAAATCTCTCTACAATATAGACATGAAGGGCCAGATCCAGCCTGCAAATCCATGAAAGTACAGGACCAAAATACAGTGGAACAGCACTGTTTCTGCTGCACAAGTGGGAGAAGGATCTTGGGGGAAAGTGTAAGGGTTGTTGACCAGGGGCCTGAAATTCTAGTTTTTGATTGAATCAGTTTTTTTAAAGATAGCTTTGTTGAGGCTTGCATTGTAGCAGTGATAGCTTGAGCCTACTATGTGCCATTTTTTTTCTGAGTTCTTCTGTGGCACTATTCATGATAAAACCAATTTGGACCCCATGTAATCTTGCCTCCTTGAGATATATTCTCTCCCATGAGCAGTCTAGCTGCAATAAATAAAAATCTGTATTCTGTATATATAATTATGCTGCTTTATTCATCCTGTCATTTGAGGTTTATTATTGTATGGTTTTTTAGTGTAGGGCTAGATTGTAACTAGCAGTGCACAAGGGGAAGAGAGGACACAAGGACTGTGTGAAGCTAGTGCCACCACTGGTGCTGGCCTCCCAAAAAAGCGTGGAAAAACAAAATGGGGGGTATGGCCCTCGCTCTTCTCTGCACCAGCCAGCAGACATGACCTCATGTGCAGGGAAGAGAGGGGAGGACACTGTGCATCCTTTGGAAGAGTGTAGCAGGCAGGCACTATGCATCCATGATCTCCAGTGAGGGTGGTGCATCCCTGCTTTGAGCAGTGGTTTGCCTACCTTAATCTTGTCCTGCACATTACTAAAGTCCTAATAGAATGTTCCAGGAAGGAGGAACAATTTATCAAATAGTTCAATTCTGTTCCCCTAAATGTGGATTCTAATCCAAGATGTTTACAAAGACTAATACGTTTTTAATGTGCCTAAATACTTTAGGGTCCTAAATCACATTTTCAAAAATACCTAAGTGGCTTAGGTACCTTTGAAAATATTACCCACAGTGCCTATCAACTTGGTGTCTAAGGTCCTGCTTCAGTAAATTACTTAACTACATGCCTAACTTTAAGCATGGGAGTAATACCACTGAAGTCAAGGGGACTACTCACTTGCTTAAAGTTAGTCCCATGCTTAAGAACCTTGATGAATCAAGGTCTAAACGCTGACTGGAGCACCTGCTCCCAGTGTTTCTGATAGCCCAGATTTTCCTGGCATGGATCAGCAGGAAGAATGACTAATTCACCTCTCTACTGGTGGTCCCTGATGAGTGGAACTGAAGCGCACTTCCTTGTGGAGTAACAAGGAATAAAGACGGCTCTGGGCAAACACTAATTCGCCCTCTAGTCCTAGGTTTAAATTGGTTTCCTGGTACATATTTGCTGATATAAAAACAAAATGAAAAGGTATTTTATGAAAAAATACCTTAGTTTACGCTGGAAAAAACACTTTATGTTTTCCATATGCCGCAGCCCGACCCTTGGCTGCCCTACTTGCTTGTCAGCTTCTTGCAACTTCCAGTCCACTTCACACTGGGGAGCAACACAGCACTTGTCACCAGAGTTGCGGGTGGCAGGGTCACATTAAAACACTTTGAAGACTTCCCCCGCTGCACATATAATACAAACCAGCAGCTCTCTGAGTAGGGTATTTCAGCAGATCCACTCTGGCATCGCCTTGTAGATCAAATGTGCTACCTCTTGCATTCTTGAGGGAAGAGAACTATGATGGAAAACTGAGCAGTTGTGTTACCCTAAGGTCATGAGAGACATCATGCTGAGATCTTTCAAGAAACATCCAGGCCTGGCCATTGACATTTTATCAACTTTTTGCTATTGATCTTGACAAAAAATACTTTTTTTGCATAAAGTAATTTAAAAAAAAGGTTAATGTCTGTGCTCAGAAGAAACTCTACAAAGAAATGTGTCGTATGTGAGCTCCAACTTATCTTGCCCCACGGAATCAGTTAATCCATGTTGTGTTTAGGAGGAGAGCACTTTTTTTCTGAAGTTTAATCTGATTTTTGGCAAAATTACATATGGAAAGCAGCTGTCTTCTCCTAGCAGCCATTTTCATGCTGGGATGCTTTAGAGAAAACCTTTCCCCTGTTCAAAACTGATTTGTCTTTATTTGTGCTGCTTTCACATAATGCATAGCTGAGCATCAAAAGATAATCACCAGTTAGCATCAATAAAAACGTAAATGGCATGCGGGGAGGGGGGGAATCCCCCCCATTATAATATCATCATAGCAAGCATTTTAGATATCATATGGAGGCGTAATCATAATGGTTATGATTGTGTTCAAGTAAATGGGAGTCAATTGGCGCAGTAATCTTTTCTCAGAGAGAGTGCTAGAACAGGAGATTTTATACAGCGAGATAGGCATGTGCATGCAATTCCCTCCAACTCTGCCAGATTTACTGATTTCTATTTCCCGAGTTTGAGATATTAGGAAATTCTATAGGTTTCAGTTTTTATCCATTATCTTTCAAAAGTGGTGTAACAAGTAGCTGTGTAGTGCTTGGATGGTTGGTGTGAATAAGGAGGAATGTCAGGATTGTTGGGTAATGTGACAGGGTCTACAGGCTCCACACTGAACAAGGCGGAATACGGGGCTGGGGGCCCCTCTCCTCAACAGGCGCATGGTATGCTCCCAGTGGAGGAACAGTTTAAAGGACCCTGGTAGGCAAAGAGAAAGGGGAAATGAACTGCATGTGGCACCAGGAAGCAAGGTGAGAGCTGTGCCAGGACTGGCAATGGCTTTGTGAAGGCTGCTCTAGCAGCAGGGACTGGGATCTCCCCTTCCCCTCTTCTTTGGGAGTTGAAAGCCCTAAGGGAGTTTGACTTACTGAACAGGACATGAAGGGTATGTTTAAACTGCAGTAAAAAACCAGCGGCATGGCCACAGCTGGCCCAGGTCAGCTGACTCAGGATCACAGGGCTTGAGCTGCAGGGCTAAAAATTGCTGTGTAGGCATTAGGGCTCAGGGTAGAGTCCACGTTCTGGGATGCTGGAACAATTTTTATAGTGGGGGTGCTAGAGAGCCATTGAACCAAACTGTAAACCCTATATATGATGCAAACCACTTCAAACCAAGGGATGCGTCATCACCACCAGAACCCCTAGTTCTAGCATCTGTGCCCCACTATTTATTTAGCTGTGGGATGCTTTAAATAAGATCTAGGAGATATCTGCAACTGTGCCTATTAAGGTGTGTTGTGCTAATTAAGTGTTCACATATAGGTTTGCTTAATGTACAAACTGTGTCCAGATGTTTTAGTTCTAATGGATAAACCTGTTGTCATGCTTTACAAAAGGGATGAGTATTTCACATATTTAATGGTAAGCAGGGGGGAATTTTTTTTTAGAAGCTATTCTTTTTGGATGGGATCCAAAGCTCAATGTTGCCAATGGAAATTTTTTCATTGACTACAATGAGCTTTGGATCAGACCCTAAGAAACAAAACCTATATATTGTACTCAGCCCAAATATATGAGTTCTGTGCAGAGAAGACGCTGTTTTACAATCTAGGACGTGCAACCCCCCATCTTCACAAAAATATGAAAAAAATCCCATAGCACTTGCATCTGTAACAGTGTATAGCAGGGGTAGGCAACCTATGGCATGCGTGCCAAAGGCTGCATGCAAGCTGATTTTCAATGGCACTCACACTGCCAGGGTCCTGGCCACCAATCCAGGGGGCTCTGCATTTTAATTTAATTTTAAATGAAGCTTCTTAAACATTTTAAAAACCATATATACTTTACATACAACAATAGCTTACTTATATATTAAAGACTTATAGAAAGAGTCCTTCTACAAATGTTAAAATGTATTAGTGGCATGGAAAATCTTAAATTAGAGTGAATAAATGAAGACTCGGCCCACCACTTCTAAAAGGTTGCCCGCCCCCTGATGTATGGCTTTGCCAGACAATACACAGCAGCTTACGCGCTTACTGCAGAGGCTTCATTTTTTTTACACAGGCCTAGTATCATGTACCTGACTAATTCAAGAAACATCTGAATATTTTGTTCCCATGAAAAATCATTGCTTTGCTTTCAAAATGGAGAACACCTCTATTCTATGCAGCCAACAGGGAGAAATTGGGGCACACCACCACCACCAACAACAAAAACATGTATCTCAGCTTTAAATCAGTTCTGCATTGCCAGAAAGAAGTTTTAACAGTGGACAGGATGTGACCGTCTGTGGGGCAGGGCATAGGAAAAGCCTTCACTCCAGCCTCCCAAAACACCAGACAGCAGAAATATGCCACTGCAGAGACTTGTAACCTGCCATCAGCATAAACAAGTAGCAGATTACAACTCTCTGCACTGACACATATCACACAGTCACTCTAGTCACGCTTTCCTTCATAGGCTGAGCTATGGTGCTTGTATGTTATTGCTCCATGCTCAGCAAAAAAGAAACCCAAGCCAAACAGTACTTGGGTAGTGTAAATTTCCCAGAGTGGGATACAGGAGAAGCAAGAAACCCAGGTAAATATATAACAACAAAGCAAGCCGCTAGAGTGGTGTAGTTAAAAATTGCATGGTGAGCTGCTTGTTGCTCACCACTTTCTACCCCCGTTAGTTTTTCTTACTAGCCAAGTAATGGGTTATTTTAGGGCACTTAAATCACAGGTAATTTTACTCATTATTCCCAGCCAAAAGCATTCAAAAGTGAGGCTGCAAAAAATTATGACTTTTAAAAATCATAATTTGGGGGGGAGGTATTTGATTTTTGGTTTTTAAGCTTTTAGGCCTCATGTTTTCAAGTTTTTCTCCACAGCAAGAGGGCTAGAAAGTAAACAATGAAACATTCTCAAATAATTACATGATTCCAGGAGTTGCAGCTTAACGGTAAACACCAAATACCATGACAGTCATGATTAAATTGCAAGAATTGGCAACAGTGTTTATTGGTAGAAAAGGAGAGAGAGAGAGTTCACTCTAGTCATTGAATTATCTTTAGAATGTTCACCCAGTCTATCCAGAGATGCCCATTGTGTCTACTCTTTTTTGTAGCAGAGATGAAATTTGTGGTAAAAAGATCCAAGATGACATCTGGTATTTGAAAAATGCAAAGGGGAAGTATGAAGGAGTGTCACAGACACTACATCTGTGAGATAGATTGGGAAAATATCCAATAGAGCAGAATTTGTTTTGGATCCTGATTTGGATCATAAGCTAGGTAGCACAGACCTAACTTAAGGAGAGGTGCATTGAGTCTATTAACTGTATTGTGATGAATCTCAGGATTATGGAATGTGTATTCAGTGCTTATGAGATGCTGTGTGATACCTTTCCTTTCTCAGATGAAAGAGGGGTGTGTGTGTGAGATGCAGGGTTGTTAGGAACCACTAATCATTAAAAAAGGAGTACTTGTCGCACCTTAGAGACTAGCAAATTTATTTGTTAATCTAATCATTAGACTCTCTTTTAAACCACCTTTGAAATTACCAGTTCAATCAAACCTTGGGAAGAACGAGGTGCCATTTGCCATGTGAGATCCAAGTCCCCCAAGGGACGGAATACTACACACTGAATTTTCAACTGGTGTAAACCATCAGAGCTCCATCGAAGTCAGTGAAGCTATGGTGAAGCCAGTTCACACCAGCTGAGAGCCTGATTCTGTATATCCCTTACATACAATGGCTTGGGTGTGTGTCTGTAATTTTCTGCTGAATAAAATTCCATCCATGTGATGAGACCATAATGCTCATAAAATGGATTTTTTTGTATGTAATGAGCTTAACTTTGTCGGTAATGAACTACTGGCCATAAAATAAAATCACTTAACAGGAAGGGGCAAATTCATGCGTGTCCGCATGAAGAACTGGAAATGAAGGCACAAGATCTGACTTTTTTTTAAAACTGATTGTGGCATGCAGCCTAGTAGAGTTTTCCTCCTAGCAGAGATCTTCAATGACCAATTCAATAGTTATTTATTTAAAATAAAATTAGACAATATTAGTAACAATTATGTTGTAATGCAGAGTTCTGTCACAAAATAAGGTTTTATCAGAACTTTATGTTTACTGCATTTTCTACCTCATTTGGCCGGGGACATGGTTTGGTGAACAGAGCACGGGGCTGTGAGTAGACCAGGGTTCTATTCCAGCATTGCCACTGAGCTACTGGGTAAACTTGGGCAAGTCACTTCACTTCTGTGGCTACATCTGCGTTACGAGCAAGGGGTGTGATTCCCAGCTCATGTAGACATACTTGTGCTAGCGCTTGTCAGGCTAGTGCACTAAAAATAGTAATTTAGCTGCAGTAGCATGGGGAGCAGCAGCAGCAACATGAGCTAGTTGCCCTGAGTACAAACCTGCCTGAATCCTGGGATACGTACTTGAAGTGGTTAGCCCATGCCACTGCTGCTACACTACTATTATTTGTGCACTACCTTGATGAGACCTAGCACACGTATGTCTACATGAGCCTGGAATCCCACCCCCAAGCTCATAGTGTAGAAATAGTCTCTGCTTTTGTGAGGCATTTTCAGATCTTTATATGAAAAGTACTGTAAGATATGATTTAGAAAGCTGTGCAGCTTGTAGCTGCCTGTTGGCTTCTTTGTTAACTTGACTCTCCACAACGTAGTCTCCACCAGCTCGCATGTCCTTGAAGAGAACATAGAATATGGGCTGTCAGAAGAAGATGAGAATTTAGTGTTAAGACATCATGAATTCTCTGTGTGTGTGTTTTAAATCACCCTCTGTGTTCACTGCCATTAAAGCGTTCTGCTTCCTCACAAGGCATTATTCTAATACTTAGGGTGACCAGATAGGAAGTGAGAAAAATCAGGACAGGGGGTGGGGGGGTATTAGGCACCTATATAAAAAAGCCCCAAATATTGGGACTGTCCCTATAAAATTGGGACATCTGGGAATCCTATTAATACCCCAGCAGGTAGCCAGATGCAGCCTCCCATAGCCCTCTACTGTAGAGAGGATGGAAAGAGACTTCAATTTCAAAGTTCAGCCCCTGTGCCCCAGGACAGATAGTAGAGGTGAGAGGCCACTGATGCAGCAAAAAGAACCTTTCACCCTCCATAGGAGTCATGAATTGCTTTTTTTTATCACAGGAGGCATGGATAAAACTTAAGGGGCAATTCTAGTTCATCTGGTGTGCTAACACAGGAATTGCCCTCGTGTGACACATTTATGTTACCAATCTGCCTGGGGCTTCAGTTGATCAGGCTGAGGCTGCAGGATCTTTAGGGGAGGAGATGAAGGAGCACACCAAGTGACTAAGTTTAAAGCTTTATTAACCAAATAACAGTGGTGAGTGCTGGACGCACCCCACGTCACTCAGAGGGAGGAAGAAAGTGTTAGTGCCTGAGCCCTAACCCACTTTTATACTTACACATGCACAACACAAGGCTGGCCAACCCTGGGAAGAAGAAGAGGGGAGGAAGGGTAGATGAGAGTCCTGCCCTGTGCACAGGTCATCTAGGGTCCGCTGTAAATCTCCGACTTGCTTCAGCTCTCAGGAGGGTTTTAAGCCCTGGGTTCTTCCGGGGGCATTTTCGTCCAGGGACCCTCGTCCCCAGTCCAAACCAGCCTTCCGCAGCTCCCTTAGTTTCCCCAAAACACACCGGTTTCAGGGTCGCATGACTGTTGTTTTTCCACTCACTGACCTTCGCAATCTTACTAGTTTTGCAACCCCTTCAGTTCTGTCTGGCTCAGTTCTTCTTTCTCACGGCTGGCCGGGGTTGAGATAGAGGCTTCTGGCTGTTTGGCAGCAGAGAGCTTGTTTGTGTACGCTGGCCTTGGGCTGCAGTTTCGTTCCTTATCTTTGGGCCTAGCTGGATCGTCGAGTTAACCCGTTCCTTTCTCCCTTCCTCCCTCTTCGGCCTCTCATAACCTGCAAAGGAATCTTCCACTCCCCACTTACACCTTCAACCCTTCCCAAGATACTTTCCAATGCATATAAAGGCGTTAGCAATATACAACACTGGTGCTTACCCAGGGGACCCCATGGGGGGGCATTTTATTGTGACACTATTTGATTAAATCAGTGGTCCAGTTCATTCAGTATCCTGTCATCAGCAGTGGATTGCATCAGTTATTGCAAAGGAAGGTGCAAGAAACCGTACAACAGGCAGTTATGGGTTAGCCTGTCCCAATAAATAGTTTCTAATATTTGACCCTTAATAGTTAGAGGTTGGTTTATGCTCTGAAGCAGGAGGGTTTATATCCTTATTATTTTTAATATGTATTATTATAACTCTGGGTATTCTTATTACCTGTATAAATGTTTAATTCCTTTTCTGAATCCTGCTTGGTGCTTGGCTTCAATGGTATATTGTTACAATGAGTTCCATGAGCTTTCTGTGAAGCATGTGGAAAAGTATTTACTTCTATTAGGTTTAACTTTCCTTCCTTTCAGTTTCATTGACTATCCCTTTGTTTGTGTAGGATGAGACAGAGAACAGAAATTCCCACTATATCACCTGTAAGCCGTTCATTATTTTGTCTATTTATAATGTTTCCCCTTTGCTTATTAAAAAAAGTCTCATTGATTAAATTGTAAAATAACAAAGTAATATAAAGCTACAAACAGCAGATGTAACAGAAACACACAGAATAATTAGATCAGTAAACTACACAGTAATATGTAGAAGACATTCAAATGACCTCTAAAATTAAAAAATACCCTAAATATTCAGAATCTTAGGAGTACAAATCTTAGAAGATAACTGTGTTCTGAGATTTATAAATCATTATAATGTATTTGTATTTCATTATAGCTATCATCCCAAGCAAATTCCTGTAGGCTGCTAATGTTGATTTAGCCAACTTCAGTGTCTTGAGAATTATCTCCACATATCATGGAGTAAAGCAATGGTACAGAGAACAAAAGAAGCATACACAAAGGAATATGCAGGAAAGAAATAATAAAATGCAGACAGTAAGTAAAGTATGAACAGATAATAAATGCACAAGTAAGTATATAATGGCAACATTGCACTTCTTAGGGATGTAATGGTGGGAAACTGATTTACGAATCCACCCAATTTTAGGCTTAATCAATTTTTGGTTTTATTTATACAATTTAAGACAGAATTACCACTTATAGTGTCTGAACACATGTTTATGCCAGACAATAAATAGATTATATAGAGGACCCAAGTTGCTGCATTCCAGGGCACAGGGAAGTTCTCCTGTACTCTATGATGGCCGTCATCGCCTCCTTTGACCCCTTGGTCTTGTCCTTCAGTCCCATTCCTTCAGCTTCTGATCCAGAGTTTCACCAATTTGGGCCGTGTTCATTGAGTCTTTTTATACATTTCCTGCAATTTACACAATTTTTGCTGTTTAAACCATTGCTATCTTTCTATTCCTTGTCATCCTGCCCCTAGTTTTTCCAAGTAAAAGGACTTCTTGTCATTACAGGTTTGTGTAGGGTTTTTTTAATCTCAAAATTTCCAGCACAATGTTGTATTTATCCTATCAGCAATAATGTCATTTTAAGCAAATCAATAATTTTTATGTAAAAGGAGAAGAAATGGCAAAACAGCCCTACCAAGTAAATCTTTAGCCTAGCCATTACCTCATCTAAATTATCCATAATTACAAATTATTAAAATAAACTAACAACACTCATCCTAATCTTACCATTTAACAATTCATCATCTTTATATTTCGGTATTATAAGTCAGAATATTTAGTGTGTCCAATTCTATCCCTTAATCTGTTTGGGTTTGGAGAGCACACTATGACCCTTGAATGTCAACATTTGTGTATCTGCTGCAAACATGGGGTTTCCAGGGGACTTTCGTCACTCCAAGTCCAAAGCCTTGTGTTTGTGAATACTTGGTTAGTAATTTTCCCTGTTACTATTCGGAAGGGCTTGTTTTTTAGGGCCTTGATATTTAGTTGTTTTAATGGCACCCCAACACGCTGAACTTCTACTAAGGAAGCACTAAGCAATGTGAGTTATAAACAAAAACAGTGAATTCCTGATACTCATTATAATGCCAAAAAATAACTGAGAAGTATATGTTTGAGTTTTCATTCTTATCGGATAGAAGAATCTAGTGTTCTGAATATCAGAATACATTTCAACGTGGGCAATGGTCTAGAATAAAGGAATTCTAATCCTGTCCCTGCCTTCCTGCATGACCTTCAAGTCACTGCACTGCTCTGTTCCCCTTTCTGTGAAGTGTGTACACCCTCACCCTCAATTGGAACGGAAGGGGTTAAGGAAGGACAAAAGCAAAACAGGAAATGTCACACTTATTGCTGCAAGTATTCAACAAGGTGTTGTGTTCTTTTGTGTTTAATCATAAGAAAGGGGTTTAATAATGGGTGGGGTATCTCACTGGGAGCTTGAGCAGCAAGATTCAATTTAGCACAAACTGAAGGAACCCACAAAGATGTGGACCAGAAGATGGTGTTAGATCCAGCAGAGAGTAGGAGATGTCAGTGGGCTTTAGATGAGGTTTGTAAAGCTGTGTTTACAGTGAAGGGTGGCTAGAGTATACTTTTCCTGAGTGTTATTGGTTGGTTGATCTAGAAGGAAACAGGTATTTTGCATATGGACAAAACCTGTGAAAAAAATGTACCAATAACATAGTTTTAGTATAAGTTGCAATAAGGGTGGGGAAGTAAAATAGCAAGCTATTTTTAGGTCAGAGAGTGGTCAGAAAAAGCTCAGTGTGACCTTTTACAGGGGTTACTAACCAAGTGAGGGACAATTAACCAGAGAGGGATATTGACTGGATAATGATCTTGCCTACTTTGTAGGAGTTTTATGAGGGTTTCATTAAGATGCATCATTTGGAAAATATATAGTCCTAGCTAAATACTAAGGATCAGTATAGTGCAATGCTTACTGCACTGCCTCAGGAGCAGGAACCAGAATGTGACTTGGTCACAATCATCTTCCCTGTTTCCCCCTGCTATGAGGAGAGAAGGGACAGCACAATGCACCCGGATAGTGTACTTCCCCCAGAGTGCAAGAGCTCTAATTCTGTGTGTGCCGTTCTGTACGTGCTATTGTTTGTGCTCAGAAATGATTGACTCTGACCAAAATGGCCAAATGACCAATATGGCACTTGCATATAGTTTCCCTGAAAACACTATCTGTGGGTTCAAGGTCTGTCTCCTGCACAGTTGTGAACTAAAGACTGGATTTGGAAATTGGCCATGTATGTATAGCAGTTTGGGGTTGTTTTTTTCTCAAGTTTAAACTTGATGAAAAGAATTAGCAAAGGCCAGCATGTTTAAAGGAGGCAGCTCTGCCTTCTCTGTACCTTTTGATAATCAGCCACTTTTTATGTGCATAAATAATGTATGTATTTTGGTGCCCAAGTTTGCAAATTTTGGTCAAACTACTTGATTGTCAGATCAAGATTGTCATTTGGTATGATATGATGACTTGAGACAGGAGTTGCCATCTAGAATGAATATAACTTTAGGATGTGTGTATGATTAGATATATTCCTGGCTAAAGAATGCGTTAATATGTTGGAGCAAAGGGTATATTAAACATTTCTGAGGTGCAGGTTGAGCGACAACTGTATTTCTGCAGAAAAGGACTGAATTAAAATGCTGAACTCATTCATTATGACAGCAGTCCTAAAACACTACAGAATATGGTGACTGAGAGAGATCTTTCCATTTTCTTGTGAAATGTGTAATTTTTTTTATAACTAGAACAGGTAATTTGTCACCTTTATGTATCTGTCAGGTTTGGCAGATGAGTTTTGTTGTTGAATTTTATTTTCCATCTGGTAGCACAGAGGTGTCATATAAAATGCTGGTGAGCTTTGTTATGTAGATTATGATGATCCTGGCCCCAATCCTCTCTTCCTGTGGCTAAAGCCCAAGGGAGGGGACTAAAAGGAAGAAGATATTCACCATTTAGATAGGAACTAACTGTAGAGGGAATGAGTGACAAGATAGTACAGCCAAAGCTAAACTATCTTCCCTCCATGATCTCCACAGGACTAGAGGGCAAACAGTGTGATTTTTTTCCTAGCCCTGACGCATAGTCTACCCTCCTCCTACTCCTTTCCCAAACATGGGCCAATGGTTTTCAGTCTACAAGGTCTAAAGGAAAGGAGAGATGATGTGGATGCTCTATAAGAAGTGTATGCAGATGAGGATAGTGTTGCCTGTAATTACATGTTCAATATTACTTAAAAAGATACTTTTGCATGTAATCAAGTCTGTGCAAATACATAGCTGTAAAATGAAATCTTATATGACATTGATGGGTTCCTTTCATTTGGGCCCTGTCCCACAATCTTCTGCTTGTAAAACTCCTGAATGGGAATTCTGCCCACTGAGGGCTTGCTTTATCTGGCCCTCGCTATTGTGGGCTGGTACCTGGATACAATACATAATTGTCAAAGAAATAAGCTTGACCAATAAATAATTCCTGGATGTTATATTAAATCTGCAGGTAATATTAGAAACACCGAGAAGCTGAACTACGATAAACAGCACGAGTATGAGATAATGGTAACTGCTTTTGACTGTGGACAAAAACGTGCAACAGAAGATGTCTTAGTACAAGTTGATATCAAACCAGTGTGCAAACCAGGCTGGCAAGGTAGGGTTTAATATTTGATATCATTTATTTTTTTTTCTTTCTTTCACAATATATAATGTCTGGTATTCTTTACAGTTATGTGTAAAATGATTACTATTTTTTACTGGTATTTTTTACTTGTGGCAAAGCTCAGAACGAAGGACTGATCAAATCAACGCAGAATAAAAGCATCATTTAAAAACCTTTCCAAAACTTAGTCAAACATTCTATGGAGTTCAAAAATGGTGATGGTTTGGGTTTTGGTTTATTTTAAATCCTTTTTAGTAAACTGTTCAGAGCCAATAGAGCTAGGATAAAGCAGCAGTTCTCAAACTTCATTGCACCATGACCCCCTTCAGACAACAAAAATTACTTCATGACCCCAGGCAGGTGGCAGGGCAGGGGCAGAGCCCGAGCCCTGCTGCCCCAGACTGGAGCCCTTGGGTTTTGGCTTCAGCCCCAGACCCCAGCAAGTCTAATACTGGCTCTGATGACCCCATTAAAATGGGGTCGCAACCCACTTTGGGGTCCCGACCCACAGTTTGAGAACCGCTGGGATAGAGCAAGCAGGATTCTTTTTCATGAGTCATCAACAGAGTTGTTTACTAAGTTCCACCTACATGGACAGTCTGTTAGTGTTATTAGTGTATTTGCACAGTACCAAAGAGGGCACAATCCGCAGGCAGCAATCTGCCGTCCCTAAAATGGGGTTAACACCTAATGGTTAGTGTGGATGCTTATGGAGGAAAAATCTTGCCTTCGTTGTCATCACCTAGGTTGTGGAGCCGGCTGACAGAAGAAACTACTTGTAAACTGAGCACAATGGTTCTGGAAGTCAGTGAGATGCAATAAACGTGGAGCACCAGGATTCCATTTTTATACTCACCATTCAGAGGAGAAAACCACATGTTAGTTGTCAGAGGCCATACATAGTTTTCATTGTGCATGTGTCCAGAATATTTGAGAGACAGATTTTATAAAAATAAGCGTATGAAAGAAACAAATTTGAAATAGTTCTACATTTTCTTAGCTATGTATGTTGGTCTAAAAAACTTACTATTCTTGTTATAAGATCCAAGAGAATTCTTTAGAGAGATTTTACTTGTGCAAATACTCTATTTTGTGAGATCATTTGCTGGAAGATTAAATGCATCAAAATGTAAGCTCAGGAACTAGTATTAAAATGTTGCAATCCCCGGTTGTTAACTATTTCATTATTTCCATAAAGGTATTCTATAGACTGGGTAATCTTTGTGAAGAAATCATGCTCAAAGCACAATTATATTGCCCAATAACATCATACTTACAGCAATTTTATTTGACAGTTCAGACATCAATTACAATACAGTTGCTCATTGGAACATATTTCAGGTAATTAAAAAAACTGATAGGTGATAAAAGATGCAAACAACCCTTCTTGCTTACATTCTCCTTCTTTAATATTACGTAAAATGGATATAATCTATTTATGATCTTGGCAAAAGGCTGGACATGAGTTCTGATTCTTCCCACATGCAGAAGTTATTCTCCGCCTAGAAATCAGAGTTGTGTGTGACTGATGCTTTGTTTAACTCTTGATGTATAGTAGGGATCATTCCCTGGATTGTTATTTTAATGTAGTGACATTGAGAGAATTTAGAGGCCCATATGTTTGGAATGGAAAATAAAATGGGGAGGAGGGTGGGAACTGCATTAAACTGAGGCAGAACTTATCTAAAGTATGTAGACAAAAATCACATTTTAAAAAAATTTGTACACTATGTGGTATAAGAAGAGAATAGCTCATCTGAGACATCTATGGGCAGTTGGAAATGATGTGGCCTGATAGCGTTTATTAAGCCTGTACGTAATATTTATTTTAACTCTGAATTTTGTTTTTGTAGGATATGCTGCACAATTGTGTTCTTTGTTGTTTATGGTCTGAGGTTGTTCAAGAGTCTATTATGAGTCTTTGGCATAGGCCATGGAGAAAATCTGTATTAGTAAACTGCACTAGATTCTGCTCTCAATTATACCAAGGTACTTCCAAATTAGTTCATTTGATGGAGTTAGTCTGGTTTTTACATCAGAGAAATGGATAACAGAATCTCTTTAATTGTATCTACGTTTCTTCAGATCACTTGAAATGGTATGTGATTGCATTGTATATTGTAAGCTCCTTGGGATCTTGGTTTACATGAGTATAGTGCATCTTTGGCACTCACCAAATAATAAGCATAGAATCATAGTTTCTTTGAAGAAAGCACTAGCTGAGTTTCAAACAGACAGCACATTTTTCTAATCAAGTTGAGTTTCTCCTATATTTTATATAGACCAATAATCCACTCACCTGTGGTACCGTGGATTTTTAATGTAAAATGATAGAAGCTTATCTCGAATTTTGTATATTTGCTTCAGGTAGTTGGTTCTCAGAATCTTCACTCAGTTGAATGAGATTGTTTTGGTTGTTTGTTCAATTACCCATGTCCTTTTTACATATAGCAGAGGATTATAAAACATCATTACAGATTTCTTAGAAATTGTGGAATGTCATTACAAATTACTGTCCTCCCTTTGATACTGAAGAGATTGTGCCTGACCAGGTTTCACACTGGAATAAATCACCACACTGGACTTGTGTTAAGGTTAGAATCACTGCCTTTAATAAAGGAACTGATGAGCCAAACCTTCACTCCTTACTCAAACAAAACTCCATCAGCTTTTTGATCAGGCTCCTAGTCTTTGTGACACTAAGGCAACATGACCACCTTTTTAAATGAATGTGCAAAAATCTAAATATCAGAGTGCATCTCTGTTCCCTTCTTTGTGTTTTTCTATCAGTGTTTTGAATTGCTGTTTCATTTTCTGCTGTAAATTGCTTTCTCTTTGAAATCGAGTACCATTTAAAGTTTTAAAAATTATAATTTGTTTTTTTACAGATAATGGTTAGAAACTTGTTTGATTATATATGGTATTTTAAAAACATCTGATAAGTAATAAATTTCAAAGGTCACATTTAAAAAAAGAACTAAAATAGGAGTATGTATTGTATTATTAATGCTTATTGCAATGAAGACATGAAAGGTGTTATTTTCAAAAACTGATAGAAGTAACTAATTTCTGCTTGTCAGACCCAGTAGTATAATAAGAAAAGATACAACATAGGCAACAGTGAGGTGGGGGGAGAAAAAAAAATCATTACTAGCATGTTGAGGCCTGTGGTGAATTATGTTCCATTATAAATTATGCTGGGGGGAAAAAAGGAAAGGGGAATTTAGTATTCTTGAGTAGAGAGTGTGCCAAAAAGAAAGAAAGAAAAACACAGGTACAAAGACCTCCTAAATCTCACCTTCAGGTTGACAAAGATCTGATCAGTTATTGACCAATTAAACCACAAATCAGGTTTTTATTTTACTTCACAAGAACAGAATGATTCCAAAGGGATAACAATCACTAAGGCTACCGGGCTACTGAGCTGCTGTAAACAAACCAGTCTGCTCAGAATTCAAGGAACTCATCTGAATAGTCTGTCTCTTCCCAAAATACATAGTTAAAAATGAATTAAGGTTGCAAGTAAGAACATGAGAATGGCCATACTGGGTCAGACCAAAGGTTCATCTAGCCCAGTATCCTGTCTACCGACAGTGGCCAATGCCAGGTGCTTCAGAGGGAATGTAATCATCAAATGATCCATCCCATGTTGCCCATTCCCAGCTTCTGGCAAACAGAGGCTAGGGACAATTCAGAGCACAATTTTGCATCCCTGCCCATCCTGGCTAATAGCCATTGATGGCCCTATCCTCCATGAACTTATTTAGTTCTTTTTTGAACCCTGTTATAGTCTTGGTCTTCACAACATCCTCTGGCAAAGAGTTCCACAGCTTGACTGCGTGCTGTGTCAAGAAATCCTTCCTTTTGTTTGTTTTAAACCTGCTGCCTATTAACTTAATTTGGTGACCCCTAATTCTTGTATTATTAGGAGGAGTAAATAACACTTCCTTATTTACTTTCTCCACACCAGTCATGATTTTATACACCTTGATCATATTCCCCCGTTATTCGTCTTTTTTCCAAGATGAAAAGTCCCAGTCTTATTGATGTGTCCTCAGATGGAAGCTGTTCCATGCCCCTAATAATTTTTGTTGCCCTTTTCTATACCTTTTCCAATTCCAATATATCTTTTTTTGAGATGGGGCAACCACATCTTCACGCAGTATTCAAAATGTGGGTGTACCATAGATTTATATAGAGACAATACGATATTTTCTGTCTAATTATCTATCCCTTTCTTAATGATTCCCAACATTCTGTTAGCTTTTTTGACTGCTGCTGCACATTGAGAAGATGTTTTCAGAGAACTATCCACAAGGACTCCAAGACCTTTTTCTTGGATGGTAACAGCTAATATCATTTTATATGTATGGTTGGGATTATGTTTTCCCATGTGCATTACTTTGCATTTATCAACACTGAATTTCATCTGCCATTTTATCACCCAGTCATCCAGTTTTGTGAGATCCCTTTGTAACTCTTCATAGTCTGCTTTGGACTGAACTATCTTGAGTAGTTTTGTATCATTTGCAAATTTTGCCACCTCCGTCTTGACCCTTTTTTCCAGATCATTTATGAATATGTTGAACAGTACTGGTCCCAGCACAGACCCCTGGAGGATACCACTATTTATCTCTCTCCATTCTGAAAACTGACCATTTATTCCTACCCTTGCTTTCCTATCTTTAACCAAGAGAGGACCTTCCCTCTAATCCCATGACAGATTACTTTGCTTAAGAGCCTTTGGTGAGCCTAAGTACACTATATGCACTGGATCACCCTTGTTCACATGCTTGTTAACCCCGCTCAAAGAATTCTTGTAGATTGGTGAGACAGGATTTCGCTTTACAAAAGCTGTGTTGCTTCTTCCCCAACATATTGGGTTCATCTAGGTGTCTGATAATTCTATTCTTTACTATTGTTTCAACCAATTTGCCTAATACTTAAGTTAGACTTACCAGCCTGTGTCATAAATATAAAGGGAAGGGTAACCACCTTTCTGTATACAGTGCTATAAAAGCCCTCCTGACCAGAGGCAAAGTCCTTTTACCTGTAAAGGGTTAAGAAGCTCAGGTAACCTGGCTGGCACCTGACCCAAAATGACCAATGAGGGAACAAGATACTTTCAAATCTGGAGGGAGGAAAAGGCTTTTGTCTGTCTGTGTGATACCTTTGTCAGGAACAGATCAAGGATGCAAGCCCTCCAACTCCTGTGAAGGTAGTAAGTAATCTAGTAAGTAAAGAAAATGTGTTAGGTTTTCTTTGTTTTGGCTTGGAAATTCACTGTGCTGGAGGAAATGTATATTCCTGTTTTTGTGTCTTTCTGTAACTTAAGGTTTTTCCTAGAGGGATTCTTTATGTCTTGAATCTGACTGCCTGTAAGATTATCTTTCATTCTGATCTTACAAAGCTGTTCTCTTATCTTTTTTTGTTCTTTTAATAAAGTTCTGTTTTTTAAGAATCTGATTGGGTTTTTTGGGTCTTAAAAAACAAACAAAGGCTGGTTTGTACTCATCTTGTTTATTCTCAAGCCTCCCCAGGAAAGGTGGTGTAAGGGCCTGGGGGGGATATTTTGGGGAAATAGGAACTCCAAGTGGTCCTTTCCCTGTTCTTTGTCTAAATCACTTGGTGGTGGCAGCATACTGTTCAAAGATAAGGCAAAATTTGTGCCTTGGGAAAGTTTTTAACCTAAGCTGGTAAAAATTATCTTAGGGGTTTTTTTGATGCGGGTCCCCACATCTGTACCCTAGAGTTCAGAGTGGAGAGGGTACCTTGACAGCCTGTGATTGCCAGGATCGCCTCTGGAGCCTTTTTCAAAAATTGGCATCACGTTAACTATTCTCCACTCATCTGGTACAGAAGTTGATTTAAATGATAGGTTACATACCACAGTTGTTAGTTCTGCAATTTCACAGTTGGTTCCTTCAGAACTCTTGAGTGAATACCATCTGGTCCTGGTGATTGATTACTGTTTAATTTATCAATTTATTTCAAAACCTCCTCTAATGGCACCTCAATCTGGGACAGTTCCTCAGATTTTAATAAGTTTAGTTTCTCGGCAATGGCCTTATTTTCCTTGAGTGCTCCTTTAGCATCTTGATCATCCAGTGGTCCCACTGGTTGTTTAGCAGGTTTCCTGCTTCTGATGTACTTAAAAAAAACTTTGCTGTTACTTTTTTTGTCTTTGACTAGCCATTCCTCAAATTCTTTTTTTGCCTTCCTAATTATATTTTTATACTTCACTTGCCAGAGTTTATGCTCCTTTCTATTTTCCTTAATATGTTCTAACTTCCACTTTTTAAAGGATGCCTTTTTGCCTCTAACTGCTTCTTTTACTTTGTTATTTAGCCATGGTGGCACTTTTTTGGTCCTTTTTCCTCCTAGGCCAGTGGTTTTCAAACTGCGGGTCGCGACCCACTACTGGGTTGCAGAATGTAAGGCACTGGGTCATGGCGGCTCTGGTCAGCACTGCCAACCAGGCCATTAAAAGTCCCGCCGGTGGTGCTGCCTTGCTAAGTCAGGCTACTAGTCCCTACCTCTTCTGACACCGTGCTGCGCCCCAGAAGCGGCCAGCAGCAGGTCCAGCTTCTAGGAGGGGTGGATAATGGGGCTGTGCATGCTACCCCCTCCCCGAGCACCAGTTCCGCACATGAGCTGGGAGGGGATGGTGCCTGCAGGCGAGAGCCACGTGGAGCTGCTTGTGTGCCTCCGCCTAGCAGCCAGACCTGCAGCTGGCCACTTCTGGGGCGCAGCGCCACCCACGGTTCCAGGACAGGCAGGAAGCCTGCCTTAACACTCCCGCTGGGCTGCTGACTGGGAGCCACCTGAGGTAAGTCCATGCCCCAACCCCACGCCACAAGCCCCAGCCCTGAGCCTCCCCCAAACCCAGAGCCCTTCCTGTACCACAAACCTTTCATCCCTGGCCCCACTCCAGAGACCGCACCCCAATCCTCTGCCCAAGCCCCGAGCCCCCCAAAACCCAGAGCCCCCTTCTGCACCCCAAACTCCCCAGAGCCAGTACCCATTGCCCAGATCACTGACCCCCTCCCACACCCCAATGCCCTGCCCCAGCTCAGAACCCCCTCCCACACCCTGAACCCCTCATTCCTGGCCCCACCCCACAACCCTCACCCCCGCACCCAAATTCTCTGACCCAGCCCTGAACCCCTCCCACACCCCAAACCTCTCATCCCCAGCTCCGTTGGGTCTCGGGCCCTTTCCTGTTGGGGGCAACCACCGGTGGCAGGGTTCCTTTGGAGGCCCAGCTGCAACTTAAATTTTGCTTCATTTTGGCATAATCCCTGCTATCCATCAGATGCTGGAAGTTGAAGTTGCTGGGAGTCCTTGGCAGGCAGCACACTCAGGTCCTTAGGAAGGAGAAGGTTCTCTCAACCACTGTCAGGGGCTTATATCTGTTTAAAGCATGATCTCAAAAAATGAAACTCTGGCAAGGGTACAGTGATGATGTTGATGGATCCTGTAAGAAGTTCTATCCAGAGTTCCCCAGAAAGGCCACTTCACATGCATGGCCTTTGAAAGTGGTAAAAGAGAAAAGTTCTCCCCTTCAAAAGTTTTTTGCATTTATGCCAAGAGGAGGGGGAACAGATGAGATGATCAGGTGGGATGGCTCTTATTTTCATATATCCGTTTCCAAAATGGAGCTGAAAATGCTTTGGAAATAACTCTCTCTGAGCTGCACTTTTATCTACATTTGTTTGCAACCCCATGCAGAGAATGCTGGCAAAGGCAGAATGGCATGGGCCATCATACAGAGTTGTGCCATTAAAATAACTTTTCATTCTCCCTGTATGTGCTTTTGGGGTGAGGAGGGGACAAATACATCCACTGCTGGAGAAGGCAAACCCACAAAAATGGAAATGGCCATACGCAAACCTACGTCTATATATACACAACTCTAGAGGGAACTCTACAATATTTCTGTGGAAATAAATGAGGCAGTACAGCAGCTGGCTAAATACCATGTACTCAGACAAAAAAAAGGGGTGCAGAATGACTACCTGATGTGTATGATATGACTAATGTACAAAACCACTTTGAAAATACCATTTCAGGTGAAAGACAAAGAAGTTAGTGTGATCTATTGGAATAATTACAGTGTCTAACTTGTTAGAATGTCTTGGCTGTTTGGCATCTTGACTGTGGGAGTTGTGAGCAGCTGCTGTGAACTTATGTGTATCTGAAGCACCCTGCTGCTCGGGGCTAACATGTGTGTCATGGAGCAGTTGGATTCAGATTTTCAGGCAGTGGCCAGGTGCATGTATGCTGTGTGGCTGCACTTTATGTTAGGTTTTGTCTGAGTTGTGTGCTATCACCATGATGCTTTCTATAAGAATACTGAGCATCTTTTACAGGGCATGTTGAGGTTTAGAAGCTCCTTAATATGGTTCTATACATGGCCAACATCCAAACTGTAGGTACTTGTGTACTATAAAAGGTATGTAATAGAGGATAAGAACTATTCAGTATGTTTTTACTTCCCTGGGTAGCACAACCAATGCTGAATGAGGCAGGTCACTGAATGTGTGAATAGCACACTATTTAGGCTGAGGTGGTGTTTTCAATGCGATGCTAGTCCATCCTTTCTTTCACAGATTATAAGAAACTGACTTTACCCAGTTTTGACAATCCGTTGAGATCAGTGCAGGTATGAAATAAGAGCATCTGAGTCAACGTGTATAGATTGCCATGTAGTATGTCTTCTGCCAATGCTTTTGTGCTCAAGCCGGCAGAATGCATTGGCCTCACTTGGTCACTAAAAGGGAAATACAGTCAGTCTAAAAAGGCATCTTTTTAACTTTTCCACACTGATTCTACCTCCTCAAAATGTGTAACCACAATCTCCATCCTTAGGTGGATTAAATGGTTCTCAGAAGTCTCTGCAGATTCAAAAATGTGAGTCATATATCCACAGTTCTGGTAGCATTAACATCACAAAGCCAACATTAGCAGTCAAAAATACTAAGCCAGTTGTTGACACTCCGTGGAAATGAAGTCCTTCAGGACCCTGTGAAATTGGACTGGCATTTTGGAAAAGATGTGATCATACGTTTCTAAGGATATGTTTGTAAGGCTACATCTACGCTACAAACTCTATGGTGGCACAGCTGCAGCACTGCAGGTATGCCGCTGTAGTGTAAACACTTGTTACAGTGATGGAAGTGTTTTTTCTTTGCTGTCATAAATCCACCCCCTTGAGAGGCCATGGCGAGGTTGACAGAAGAATTTTTCTGGTGACCTAGAGCTGTCTATACCAGGGCTTAGGTTGGTTTAACTAAATCTCTAAAAGATGTGAATTTTTCACACCCCTGAGCCATGTAGCTAGGTCAACACAAGTTTTAGGTGTAGACAAGGCCTAAACTATAACCAATCACTGTTCTTCAAACCAGCTTCCAGTGATATTCAAAGACTTACCTGGCAGCATAAAATACAGATGAGAGAAGCCCTTTTTTAAACATTAAACTAATTTTGTGAGTATAAAACAAAAAGCAAGCTAAATTATTTGTTACGGGGAGGAGGGGGATGGAGGAATAGACAAAGAAAACATGAAAGGGAAGACAGGAACAGTGACATCACTAACCACTCTTTCTTGCTGATGTGTGAGTGCAACAGAATGCCAGTTCTTAAATGTTCTATGAAATGAGGCCATGGCAAAAGTGAAATTTACTATGGCCAAATCTGACGTTTTAACTCCTATGAAGAAAAGGAGTACTTGTGGCACCTTAGAGACTAACCAATTTATTTGAGCATAAGCTTTCGTGAGCTACAGCTCACTTCATCGGAGCTGTAGCTCACAAAAGCTTATGCTCAAATAAATTGGTTAGTCTCTAAGGTGCCACAAGTACTCCTTTTCTTTTTGCGAATACAGACTAATACGGCTGTTACTCTGAAACTTAACTCCTATGCTTGCACTAGTCTGAACTCTGGCAACTCAGGCCCTGGTCCTGCAGTTGGATCTGCCTGGTGAAATCCTGAAGAATGCCATTGAAATCGATGGGGCTCTGCTGGGATCCATCTATACAGATCAGATTTCAGGAGCAGAGTCATAAAGATATACGTGTACAAATTCTTTAAGTAAATTGCAGTTTATTTATTCCAATCATTATGATGTGGAATTTCAAGATCTCTCTCAAAATTAACTTTTAACTATAAAGAACAACTGAATTACATTACCAAATGATTATAAAATGAATGGAAAACTGTGGAAGGGGAAGTTATTCTGTGTGTGTGTGTGCGTATGTGTGTGTACGTGCACAACATATATACAAAGGAATTATTGTCACACAAATGCATGTGTAACCTGAAGACAGAATATTAATGGAAAAGTATAATTCACTAATAGAACTAGGAAAGACCTTGAATGCTAATATAAGTGAGGCTTTCTAGCATTCAGAGACTATTTCGGATATTGAGAATTCAGAGCAGGTTAACAGTAACAAAACAAATTACTGCAGAGAAAAAAAACGCCATTTTCCTCTCTTAATCCTTTGAATGGCTTGGTGCATTCACTTCAGTGTTTGAAAAACAAAGGAAGGGACCTTGTATCTTATTTGTGTAAACTGGGATGTTATAATTTTGACAATATATGTTATGCCTTTAAAATGACATTCCATGGAGCACAGTATTCAAAGGCTAAAGGGCAACACAGGTATCAAAAGTAGGGCCGCCTCAGAAATGTTGCATCTTTATTGAACATTAAGCTTTTAAGCATTCCCTGAGTGTACAAGTTAAGCAAAGCAGCACCAGCTTGTGACGTGGTAGTATGTCTCTACGTTCCATTGAAATAAATGGTGTTGTAACAAAATCATGCCTTGCCTGACTGTACTGTATTGTACGTCCCAGATTCCATATGGTAAGTGTCCAGAGATGTCATTTATTTAGCCCTTGGGCTTCTTTTCATCTAAGTATCGCTCCATACATCAGTCATGAGCTTTCTAGGCCACTTAGTGAGGATGCTGAGCTGTTCACAGTTGTTCGGTTTGTAACTCTATTTGGCTGTGCTGGCTTTTTTTATTTGTTCTCACATGGTATTGGTTTTCAGTGCATAAACAATAAAATATTTAAATACAGATGATACTTGTCAAACAAATCAGTTAGGGGCCAGTAGCTGAGAAGAGTGCTGGGGTGGCGCACAGAGAGAATCAAACATCCCCTTCTACTCTGCCAAATGCAGCTCCAAACCCTTGAGGCTGCAATAGGCCCCGCTTGCCTGCAGGGACAGCCCTTCCACAGGGGAGATTGGGGAGATTCACCAGGTAGCTGTACCCCACCCCACCCTTGCACATAGCTCCCACTGCCCTCTTCCACATAGGCACAGAAACAATTTCAGTGGGAGCTGAGTTCTGTGCATCTTCCCTGGCACAGGGGGAACTGTACTGGTTAGTGTGCCAGGGCTCCCTCTCTAGCCACTAAGGTAGAGGCAGAATTTGCCTTTTTTGGCAGATAGAGTAAATAGAAATTAGAAATATATTGTATTACAGTATATACCAAAAGGAAAGAAAAAACAGATAATACCCATATAAAGGTCAAGATAAGCACCCCATATTTTATTTAAAACATTTACGTTACCTATCATTTCAAAGGAAAAATCATTCCATCATTGTGCATGGGGATCGTTATTATTTATTTTTAAAGATTGGCTTGTCATTGAAATTTGATCTGAACAGGATCACACTGGGTTAGTTTGAGGTACTCAGAGTTTGGATCTAGGCTCAAATTTTAGTTGCATAGTCCATGGAACCTCACACCCAAATATATGACATGGTGATGTTTAGGTGTGAGGCCTGCCCAGGACTACCTGCCAGTGCTTTATAGCACAGATGGCAGGATAGGGCCAGGTGAATGAGGAAGTGCAGACAGTGTCCTCATTCTCTGGAACTGGGCAGACTTATTCTTGTCCAGACTCTTTACCGTGGCTGGTATGGGTTTGCAGAGTGTTACCTTGGAAATATGTTGTCACAGATCAGAGTTTACCAAAGGAGAACCCAGGAGATTTGGATTTAGCTTATTGGATACCAACCCATCCATTTCAGATGGGTTCAGATATCTTAATTTGTCTAATTGTTTATTCAGCCTCAGAAATTAGTTGCATTTTGTCTATCCCAATTTAAAATGTCTGTCCTGCTATTCAAAAGCTTCCCTGGCCTGGGTTCAAGATATATAAGTGATCCCCTCTTCCCCCATGACTTCCTGCAGTAACTTTTCCATGCCAACCAGGCGTATTGAGGACAAGGGATGGGATTTTTACAGGACCTGGGACCTAATCAATGGAGCTTTCTTCTGCAAGAGATCAGAACAAGCATACATCTTGCCCCATTCAGAATGAAATGCAACACTCATCTCTTTGACTTAGCTTTCTCGCAGTCACCTCTTCACACAGATACTTCACTCATTCTCTCACATTCACAACTTCTATGTACTTTTCAAGTTGCCTCTTACTGTGAGGTGGGGTAAGAGTGTTAACTTCCATTTTAACACCTCCGGGGTATGGAAATACCATAGGAATGAGGACTATGTAAACAACCCAATCTATTTTTAACATAGCCATCACCTTAGAGCCTGGGTGCTCAGGATTACATTGCACTCCAGCACTGCCCCTTTCCTGTCCCAGAATGCCACCTACACTGAGGGCAAATGCCATGCTGACCTTAATACGTCGGCATTAAATCCCTTTTGTGTCTGCGCAGGCAGTGCAGCTTGGACTTAGGCAGGGCTGAGGCCCCAATGTCAAACGCGGATGAAAATACTAGCAGCAACACATACTGTGATGCAAATGTACATACAGCATGAAAAAGCAGTGGCTGAATTCTAGTTGGGATTTTACAGTGGAGCTTGGACAAATGTGAATACCTAAGACTATGAGGTTGGTATAGTTCTAGTCATAAGTGATCTCATTTGCCAAGTGGAAAAGTAACAGGAATAAATGAAGCTGCACCTCTTTAAATCCCAAGAGACATTGAGGTGACAATTAAAAACAAAACAAAACAGAAGAACAGAAGCCCTCCATTATTCTACAATATGAGTATTGACATTTTTATGGCCTATTTTATAAGCAACACCTCACACAAGTTTAAAGATTGTGGATTTGCAGACAGATGTGTCAACCTTAATTGTTCAGTCATTTTTCACACATCCAGTGATGAATATTTTGCATGAGTGCCAATTCATCTAAGATAGCTAAGAAACCATAAAGTGGCCAAAATCAGAGAAGTGCAGAACTAGTCTGAAACATTTTAAATAGTTTGAAACTCACACTGTTTGATGATTTGTGGGTGTGGGAATAGTCTGTAAGTAACTAGAGAATGTGAGAATAGAAGGAGCCATGATTCGTCTGTTCTCACAGCACATATATAACAGCAAATGCTCATATTTTTGAAGTGAAATGTTAGGAAGTAAATTACATTATTTTCTAAGCAGTCTGAGAGTGTAAACCTGAAGTATTTTGGAAAGGGTGGAGAATGCAAATCTGTTGATATACTGTTATACAATTGACAACATCTTAAGACATTCCACGGAATTAGTTATCTGTTAGAGGAAGGAGTTTCAGGCAAATGTAGTTATTTTAAACATCCTATAGAATAGGTATAGTGAGCAAGGCATGATTGCCTTCTAATAATTTTGAATAGTGACCAACACATCCTAAAAGCTTTTGTTACAGTAAGTATGGAACATCATGTGCAACCTTCATTTTCCCACAGGCACAGCTTCAGACAATTAATAACAAAGTATTAAATGATTAATCTCTGTCTCTGGCAAGAAAACAAGTATTTGACAGATAATCGGATAGACTAAGCCAAATTTTTGAAAGTGGCCAGTGATTTTTGGGTGCCCAATTTGAGACACCTTGAAAGGGTTAGCTTTTCAGAGGGTGAATGCTCAGAACTTTCTGAAAGGTCTTTTAAGGTGTCTCAAATTGGGCATCCCAAATCAGCAGTAGCAAGAGGCTCTCTGGAGAGTATGTAGTGAAGAGCAGTTCTAGGCTCAGTTCTTCTTTACTCACCGTCTGGAAACAATTGCAGTGAGACCTGGTGCCAAGGAGTTGTCTTGGTACAACCTATTTACAGTGGAGTAAAACCTCAGCATGAGCAGGGTGAAGATTCACTATAAAGCAAGTGGAAGTCTATTTAATTACTGAATTGGAGACTTTTGTTTCTACCACCCGATCAAGAGAACTTCCTTGGATGGTACGTTCCCTTTAATCAGGTTTGATTGAATGTTCAGACTTATTTAGTTTATTCTACTAGCAAAGACCCACTTTGGCTAAAAATACTCCAGAGAAGCTGGAGCTATGCACATTACAAGATTGATCTGTCTGAAAAATCTTCCAAATACCCAGATGTACAGATTAGGCAGACACACATTAAGCAGGCCCATGACTTTAAAAGAATTAATGGTTTAATCTCAATATTAATGTGGCACCTTTGCTTTGTTTTGTAATAAATTATGTACCTAAAACAAGTGTATTGGCTGAAATGTAAATTGGAAATATAGCTGAAACACACTCATTTTTCTTAATTTTAATACAGCATTCCTTTGGTGGGATCAGTAAATCAGAACTACCTAATCCCTAAAACAGCTTGAAAACACCATATTTATTCAGATTTAGAAACTAAACATTCCAGTTGAAAAGGTCAGTGGCACAGACAGCATGTGCTATAAGATTGGTAACTTCTCAAATCTTCTCAGTTGTGAGACAGCTGGATAAACAAAGCATGGATCAGCTAGGTCTGGCTGTAAGCCTGCAGAGCGCCTTCATCTGTAGCTTTCTGTCATTAGTAGTTCACAGAACTAAGACAACATTTGGAGAGAGAAAGGTGGTGCTGTGGATGGGTACACTGGCCTTTCACATCTCCAGACTAGAGTTGAAAAGCTTTTAATCATGAGTCAAATGAAGCTGGTGGTCATATCCTAGTCCTTAGCGGACATTTGCTCATATCACAGAACTTCATAATCTGTCATAATTTGGCATGATTGACAATATTATTCCCAGGAATATGATATAAGCAATGCCATTGCAGATCAGGAATGAGATGTATTAACAATTCTTGTCAGGAAACTTACATAGTGCTTGCCTAGCACTAGCCAGCAATGTTATTACTTCACTGAGCACAAAATACTTTTACAAATAGAGTAACATCTTTAAAAAAAAAATAGAGCAATTAACTCATTGATGCTTGGGTCCAAACTTTATGGTCTCTGTCCCAGCAATGAACTTATTGAACTGGCGGGGCAAAGCAGTGGCATTTTACAAATCAATGAGAATTCAGTCTTCGAAGCCCATCAAGCTTACCTGGTCAATACTAGAAAATGTGGCTTATTTTAAATGTGCACGTCACATTATTCATTCGTTGTCCATTCGGGTCTCCAGTTAGGTGCCTGTGACATGTGGTTCAGTATAACTCAACTAAAACACGACTCTGGGTTAAGCAAACAAATCTGAAGTTCTTTTCTCCTGAGCTGACAACCCTGCCATGAAACAGCTCTTCCTGGATCTCCACTGCACAACCCGGTGCATTTATTTTCTGCTAAACCAAGTATCTTAGGCACAATATTGTCTCCATAGCACCAGAGCTCAGTGTCTCCAACACTGTTCTCCAACTGCCTCCTCTCTATTCTCTCTGCTCTTATCCAGTGCAATTCAGGAAATTCTTCTAATGTTAATCACCATACTCCTCTTTTTTTAATTACTTTGTACTGTGGATTTATTTTTATCTTGCAGACTGGAACAAGCGTATTGAGTATAAGCCTGGCTCTGGCAGCATACCTTTGTTTCCCAGCATTCATCTGGAAACCTGTGATGGACCTGTTTCCTCAATCCAGACCACTATTGAATTGCAAACCAATTACATTGGCAAGGGTTGTGACCGAGAGACATACTCTGAGAAATCACTGCAAAAATTATGTGGTATGTGCTTGGTTTTCAGTTTACTTATTAATTCCTTTTGTCCAGATAAAGCACTTTTCCCATAAACACAGAGACCAAGTAGCTACTGTATATGTGGTTTTACAGATGCACAATGCCCATTATAGCTAACTGACTGGTACCCATAGGAATTAACAAGATGGCATGATGTGACATCAGAGGTAGTTCCTGCTTCTCTTTTCCACTCTCTTTTCATTACGTATTCCGATCTTATTTTCAATTCTCCTCTCCTTCCTCTCTTCCCCTCTTTATCTTCTTTTCTTCTTCTCATCCTTCTCCCTTCCCTTCATTCATGATGTGGATGATTTATTATTTCTATTTTGGCGGCACCTAGGGCTCTGATCCGTGTTTATCAGACCAGGAGCTGTACAAACAAATAACAGATTATTATGAAGACCTTAGCACTTCACCCACATGAAACTGTAACTCCTATTCCAATGACACTTTCTAATTTCATTGCACCAAACAAATCCACCTAAGAAATGTCATGCAGTCCTTTGCCAGAGTTTAAAAAAAAAATTGGAAAGTTTGGGAGACTATGGACAAAAGGAAAGGAGTACTTGTGGCACCTTAGAGACTAACCAATTTATTTGAGCATAAGCTTTTGTGAGCTACAGCTCACTTCATCGGATGCAATGTGGAAAATACAGAAGATGTGGAATATAGAAGATGTGGAAAATACAGAAGATGTTTTTATACACACAGACCATGAAAAAATGGGTGTTTATCACTACAAAAGGTTTTCTCTCCCCCCACCCCACTCTCCTCCTGGTGGGGAGAGAAAACCTGGATTTGTGCTGGAAATGGCCCACCTTGATTATCATACACATTGTAAGGAGAGTGATCACTTTAGATAAGCTATTACCAACAGGAGAGTGGGTTTAGGGGGTGGGGTGGGGAGAAAACCTGGATTTGTGCTGGAAATGGCCTACCTTGATTATCATACACATTGTAAGGAGAGTGATCACTTTAAATAAGCTATTACCAGCAGGAGAGTTGGGTGGAGGGAGAGAAAACCTTTTGTAGTGATAAACACCCATTTTTTCATGGTCTGTGTGTATAAAAACATCTCCTGTATTTTCCACAGTATGCATCCGATGAAGTGAGCTGTAGCTCACGAAAGCTGATGCTCAAATAAATTGGTTAGTCTCTAAGGTGCCACAAGTACTCCTTTTCTTTTTGCGAATACAGACTAACACGACTATTACTCTGAAATATGGACAAAAGGTATTTCAGAGATGGATAGTTTCTACAAAAGATATTCTGACTCAGTGAAGAGTTTCCAAATGTGTTTTGCCCCTTTATTCAGTAACTCAATATAGGCTTGAACTAGATGCTCCAAATTTGTTTTGCTGTGCAGGTATCACCAACAGGAAAAGTGTCCTGCTATTCTTGGAAGGCAAGAGGACTATTTAGTTAGTTATTAGTTAGTTAAGAAAAAAAGTATTTTGATACACCTATGACCTGAAATTTTTATTTCTATGTGTGGACTCTGGTATAGTTCCTGAGCATTGGAGTGGCCAGCACTCCAGCTAAAGGCTTGTGTAAGATTTTCACTTCAGGATGTCAACAGACTGTCAAGCCACACTGTAGAGCCATGTACACTTTACCTTGTGATGTCTGCAACCCCAGGGTGTGTCATTCCTAAGACTTGTATCTGAACTGTCATCAGTGTGCGGTTAGGCAGTCTACAGCTCCAGAGTGCATCTTTCCTAAGACCCATGTCTAAGCTTCCATGACATGTGTTCTAGGATACCTACAATCAATACAACTTTTCCATTTGAATTCATAACTTTTCTGTTGTACTCTATTAATTGGCTTAAATTTGCTTTGATAACACCACTGCAATGCTGCACAGATGTACAGATCAATAAACTAACCCTTTAGAAAATAATTTTGGGCCTGAAAATGTCTCAGGCAACTTTACCAAACATTTTTTAAAAATCTAAAACATTTCCCAGGCCAAAAACTTTAATTTGGGATTAAGATTATAAATATCTATCAGTTACTTGGAGCGTAAACAAGAAGTAAAAGAATGTTATTGTCCTCATAAAATCTACAGATATTAGCTTGGAAATTGCACAGCTAAGGTAACACAAACAACCATAATTTTACTCCTGTATCATAATCCAACTAACAGAGATACCACAAAAGCATGAGAAAATCTGTCTACAAGCAGCACTCATCTTCATCATATTAGTGATATTAAAACTGAGACATTGATCTATCTGGGCAACCTGTTCATAGATCAGTGGTTTTCAACCTGTGGTCCACGGACCCCCAAGGGTCTGCAGATTATGTCTCGGGGTCTGTGAAAGGTTGTCATTAACATAGAACAGTAGTTTTCAACCTGTGGTCTGTGGACACCATGTCTGAGATTTCCAAAGGAGTTCGCCATTCAAAATTTGTTAGTGTTTTTGCAAAAGAAAAAGTTTGAAAACCATATTGATAGACGATTGTGTACCACTTTAGCTTTTAAATAAAACTAAACGTGTCTTCACATTGCAGTAAAATACTCTTGCCTTTTTCAAGACCCATTGCAGGCATCAGAAAAACATAGGTTTATATGTCTCTTCAACAAAAATTGACTTCATTTGGGTAATCATTCAGGACAATTTCACCAAAATACATATGGTTTCAGATGAAGAAGGGTTACTCTGTAAGATTTAGAAAAGATATGTAGCAACCATATCTGGGGATATGAATCTTTTAAGGGCAGGACCCAAACTAAGTAAGTTATATGCCAGGAATGTGGGATGACAGGGATCATACATACATGCAGTATCACTGATACATGTATACAAAAGCAGAGATTCTCAGCTCAACACTCTGAGGAAACTACTTCAGCAAGCAAGACTTTAGACTTAAACTAGGTTTTGATAAGAACTTTACTCAAGGTGGAAGGTTGGTAGATTTAAGGGGCAGAGTTAAGGTTAGATGTGAGTTTCTAGGCTTTCTCGTTCAGGTGACACTTGAAAAAGAAATTCCAATCTTTCTAATGTTTGCTTTTTGAGTAAACTACGTTTTTAAAGGGCTACTTTTTCCCCTTGAGTAACTGATAAGTATTTACAGCCTTAATTCAGGGTTAACATTTTTCCTAGGAAGAATATCTGCAGGTTAAAACTGATAGAGAGAGGCACGATCATAAATACTTCAGCAGGTCTTATAGTGTTAGTGTATCCAGTAGAGGAAAGTGTTTTGGAAGATGGACAGACACAATGACTAACAATACTGTATTATTGCTTAGGTGAGAGCTATTCTCAGCACATCTATAGAGGAATAGAATCTTTAAATCCAGAAGAGAAAATAGATGGAATGCAAAATATCATTGTAAAATGGGAAAAATTCAAATGGACTCAAGGATATGCTCCTGTGTCTGGATTTCCTGTGTTCATAGAGAAGAGTAGATGTGAAAGACAGACAGACAGATACTGATGACAGGAGTTTGCTTGAAAGGGTTATAAAAGAAAATGAGTTTTGCATCAGAATTGCATTTGGAGTGGTTTAAATGCCTGTATTTAGTATTTACTGCCTGTCCCTACTTCAGAGACGGCTCATAGGAAAGCAGGTTAATTATGTTTAGAAAACTGTTTTCTCCCAGAAATGATCTGATCGTGTGTAATAGTTTGAGGAACAAATTCTTTGAAAGGAACAACCTGCATATCTTGATGTCAGTGAAGTACCATGCAATTGCAGGGAGAGTGCAATGTTGAGTGATTACAGAGAAATGATCACTTGTGCCACATAGAGCACAAGACTCTCTCAAGCCTTTGTAATTAAGGCCCCAATTGATAAATCATGTGTTCACTGCTTAGCTTATCTGGTGGACATCCAGTGAATTCAACTGCTGAAGAAGGACAAGACATTAAAATGCAGTCATTTATCTTTCTGTTCATTTATACCTGCCATTCAATGTGCCAGTGATTCACTCCCACTTTGACAATCAAGGTATGCAATGTAATTTCCAGAAAAGATCGGTGTAACAGGAGCTTTAAAAAAAAAAGGGAATCCTCAGCTCAGATGATGAAATTATGCTTCTTGACTCATTTTAAAATATAGGGAATTTGGAAAAAAAAACTATAGTCTTCTGCAAAAGTACAGTACTCCTTCCCACCCCACCCGCTACTAAAATAACGTTTAGACTAAACAAATCAGTTAAGGCTGGACAACGGGATGAATGATCATGCTGCTATTTCCCTTCTCCCAATATATTTGTATAAAAATAAAATCATAGGGAACTGCTAACATCCCCATTTGACAGATCGGGAGCTGAAGCACAGAGATATTAAGGGATTTGCCTAAGACCACCCAAGAAGTCTGTGGCAGAGCAGGGAGTTGTACCCAGGCCTCTCAAGTCCCAGTTGGTGCCCTAACCACTAGGGCATCCTTTATATGCTAAAGGTCAGCGTTGGCACAAGAACAAATTGATATAAACTGGTTGTGAACAAAGTCAGGCTGGAAACTAGAAGAAGGTTTCTAACCATCAAAGGGGTGAGGTACTGGAACAACCCCCCTATAGGAGTTGTGAGGGGAAACAACTTAATTAGTTTTAAGAAAGAGCTGGAGAAATCTGTGAGTACAATGAAGTTGCTTGTGATGGAAAGAGGCAAGGCCCAGCAGTCCTGCGGTTCACTTCTGGTTTATATCGTAAGTTCCTAAAAGCCCATGCTTCAGGGTTTCAGCTGGTCACTTGCAGGGGTCAGGAAGGGACTCCCCACTGCCACACACATACCCCAAATGTATTCTGGTTTTGTTTGTTTTAATCTCCTTCCTCTGAAGAATAAGGGATGGCCACGGCTGAAGATAGGACATTGAACAAGGCACTGAGCGTTCTCTGTCTCAAAGGCCTGGCTGGTTGGTTTTTGCACATGTACTCAGGGTCTAACTGATCACCATATGTGGAGTCAGAAAGGAGTTTGTCCCCAGGTCAGATTGGCATTTTTCACCATCCTCTGCCACGTGTGAGTGTGAGTGACTTGCCAGGATTAGCTGGGTGTTTCTCATTTAATCATTTCGGCACCAGGCACTGGTGCACGTTGGTCCCTCCTATTCTCTGCCTGTGGCACATAATAGTCTAATCTCCTGTGGGCCGTAACACTATGGTTTAATTTTGGGCTTAGTGTGTGGGTGCTGTGGGTGGCCTGTGATATGCAAGAGGTCAGACTTGATGATCTGCTGGTCCTTTCTGATCTTAAACTCTGTGGCTCTTGTGCAGCACCCACTAAAGTCAACGAGATCTATGGACACCAGAGGAGGGAATTAGGCCTTTAAGACAGCGTTAATAAAGGGAGGAATGACATCTCTTGACATTTGCATAGCATGAAACCATTTACATCTATTTTAATCAATAAACTGAAATACCCTTCCCTCGCCCCCCAGAAAAACAGCAAAAAGTATTTAAAAGGTTCATATTAAATATTGCCAAACCCTAGGCAGCAGTGCATTGTGGGCTCTCTGTGAGGTAAATCTGCTACAAAAGATACCCTGAGCAGAATATTGAGGTGCTTCAATGAGCAGCTGTCTGCTGCTGTTGCCTTGTGAAACAAAGTGCTTTGTGATTTTCAGAAGGTGCTAGCTGTTGCAATAGATGATAACATACTTTATGCTGTTTTGGGGAAGACACACCCCTTTTTTTATTCCACCTCACACACTGTAGTTATGGTGAGCATCATGTTACTGTAGGAGAGAGCAGTTGCTAATGCTCTCAAAAACAATGTGACAGGATTGCATCTGTGTCCCTTCAACCCATATATTCTTGCCTGCATGTTGACTTTGCCCTCCTTATTTGATTCGCTATTCCTGACATGGTTGCATAAGCACAGACAGGATTTGCTCCCAAATGGTTAAAGTTTTATAACTTTAGTTTGTTTTCTCTAATATAGAAACAAAAATTAAATTTGAAAAAGGGAGTGCTTCAAATGGTAATTACATATGAATTTGCATATAAGTCATATCACCAGTCATTTTTTTGTATTTTCTAGGGTTAAATTAAAATCAGGTGATTCCAGGCTACTGACAAAGTCATAGTTGAGAATTAAATATCTCATACTGAAGAAGGGAACATCTCAGGAATGTGGGTCCAACAGTTACTTAGCAGGGACCCTGTATAAACTGTGCCAAAACTCAGTAAAGCTCCATGAGATGCCACGTATTGAACATCCAAATCCAACATTGTTTTTGGAGTAAATCTCCGCACAATTATGTAAAAAGAAAAGGAGTACTTGTGGCACCTTAGAGACTAACAAATTTATTTGAGCTTGTTAGTCTCTAAGGTGCCACAAGTACTCATTTTCTTTTTGAGGATACAGACTAACACGGCTGCTACTCTGGAACACAATTATGTAGGAATTGAGTAGGAACCTCCCAGTTTGGGGCCTGATTCTCCAAGGTACTTAAGCAGGAGTCTGACTTTAAGCATTGGAGAAGCCAAACAGTGCTATCAGACACTTAAAGTCAGGCTCCTGCTTAAGTACCTTGCTGAACTGGAGTCTTAGCAAGCTATTTAGGAAGCTTATTTGTTCATTTGGGAACTTTCTCACAGTTTCACTCTAACTGAAAAATTAGATCTTAGCATGATTACCCTACTAAATGTTTATTGCTGCCTCTGACCATGGTGCAGGATTAATAAAGAGACAGAAATGTTTCTCCATGATCCCATAAATTATTTAGTACAAATCTGTTTTAGTTTAAAAACATATTTTTTCTTTAATACACAGTTCTTTGCAAATTACTTCTGTGGCCTTTTTTAAGTTTAAAAAGAAACAAAGGCTGATTCCTTTAGAAAAAGATAGTGTTACTTGTGCTGTGTGCAAGTAAAGTATTTTTAAGTGGCTTGAGCAATAAAAAAACAAATTTACAAAGTTTATTATAGATTGTGCCATCTGGATAAATTGAGTTTGTTGTTTTCCAATAGATAACATCTGTGTATTAGGCAGTGCAACCTGGTGTGTTATCCACAATTACTGCTTATAAAACAAACACAGTTTGTCCTTGTGCACAGCTTCCAAATATATATTTTTAGGTTTGATGATGCTGCCACTTGGAAATGACTTTTAAATGAGATTTGTTTTAAAAAAGAAAACTTGTTAGAAATAACGTAAGGGTGGGGAAAATATCCAAGAACTTCAGAGTTATTAAATGTGACAAATTCCACCACAAAGGTGCATGTTGATTATTACAGTATGGTAATTACATTAAAAAAAATTGGCTAGGATACAGTCCCCACATACAGCTAAACACCGAATGCAACACTAGAGGTTAGGGTGTTTCTCTGCTAGTTGGTGGTATCTCATTAGTTTGAGTTGTTTTGGTTCATTCTGGGATTTCTTCTTGACACTTTTTCTTGACCAAGGCACCATCAGGAATGTACAAATTCTTCTGGGATGCCTAACCCACGCTAAATACTAACCTTGCTAACCTTACCAAGTAAAGGCTCCACCACAACAGACCATTAGTTATCTCAAAAAGCTGCCTGATAATGGTAAACCTTAAGAAGGATGCTATGTTTCCATGACCACCCAACTCTAAAGAATTTTGCTAACTTATTAAGATCTTCTACGCTGTAGCATTTTCCATGTTTGTTTTTCAAATTGTCTCTCCAAAAAATGCTGGGTAGCTTATAGCCACTTCATTAAACATTCACTTTTTAGAAAGCGACTGATTGACCTCCGTCATGAGCACCCCTTCACTCTCTCTGCAGTCATTAGGGTACTTAGGGTAACAGCTATCAAGGATGTATTGTATGATACTGAGGGTAAGTCTATGCTACAAGTGCTATAGCTACAGCATTGCAGCTATGCCACTGTAGTACAGATACTTCATACAGCGATGAAAGGGGGCGTTCTGTTGGTATATCCACTTGGTAGCTATGTCAGTGGAAGAATTCTTCCATCAACCTACTTACAGCTATTGTGGGGGTCAGCTCCACTTAATTACATCACAACGGACACAACATTTTTCTTATTTACTTTAGGTGTAGATGGGGCCCAAGGGTTTTACGAGGGGACTACAAGAGTCTATTACAGTGATATAGGGTGACCATGTTTCCCTATGCTGAATATGGGACGCCTGGTAAAATTACTCGTATTCAAGCGAGTCCAATGGCAATCAGTCATAGAAACGTTCAAATTAACATCAAATTGACTGAGCCCCTGTTAAAAACAAATACTGTGTAGTTGGATTCTTTTATTTACCTTCTTATCTTTAGGGCTTTAGGGCTCACGTAGAGAGGGGTAACACACACACCCCTACCCCTCATACACACACATGGGGAGGGGTGACACACACACGCTCCCGCACACCTCTCACACACCTCCCTGCCCGATGCTGTCTGAGACAACACGGGGCGCCGTCCTGAGACAACACGGGGCGGGGGACACATGCAGTCACATGCCCTCCCCTCCAGATTTCTGCCACCAGAATGTGGCCAGCAGCAGCTTTTTCTCACTGTGAGGGAGGGAAAGGATGGGAGCTGCTTCCAGCTGCAGGGAAGGAGGATGTGGGGGAGGGGAAGGGATGACCTGGCCTGTGTCCTTGCAGAGCTCATCTCTTCCCCACCTCCCCCCACCACTCCCATGTGGCTGGAAGCAGTTTGTCCCTTCCTGCACACATAGTGTCAAAAGGCAGCTAACCCCTCCAGGTTGCTGCTGGCCACCAACATAACCTAGCCGCCCCCGGCTACAGCTCGGGCAGGAAGGGGTTAAGCCCTAAGGATGCATTATGCACAGGGGCCCAGGGAACCTGACTTCAGGGGCTTTGGCAAACCCGGCCAGAAAGGTGGCTCAGCAGGGGATGGAGCAGCCCTTTGCCCCTTGGGGGCAGGACTCAGGGCAGGGGAAGGGGTGAGGAGGGTGCTAAGCCCTGGCCCAGGGGCTGCTGTGGATCCTGCAGGTTATGGGCATGAACAGGCTGGAAATCGCTTCTCTCCCCCCCCCCACCCCCCATCCACTCCAGAGCTTAACTGAGGGGCAGGGAGGTTTCCCCTTGCCAGCGCTGTGTGGGCTTTGGCACATGCATGGCTCCGCTCCTCTTGCTCAGTGCCCTGGCCCAGAGGGTCTTGGGCTTTCCCAGGGCACCGGCCCAGCCAGAGGCAGTGGGGGAAGGAAGGAGCCTGCCAGCCAGGCTGTTGGTGAGCTCAGCGCTTCAACCAGGGGCTGGTTCTCCGCACAGTGCTGGGAGCGGGATGCACGCCGCTGGGGGGTGGGATATGTTGGAGTAGTGGGGCTGAGTGGAAGGGGTGGGGGCAAAGAGGCAAAGTAGAGAAAGGACAGTGAGAGGGGAAGCACGTAAAGGGCCAATGGGTGGGCAGCAGAGGCAACATGTTACCGGCCACCGCCTGGCGCCTGCCTGCATTCACCAACCACCGCAGCTCGCAGCCAGTGCCAGCCAGAAAGGGGATGGGGGGCGGGGCCCTGCAGGCCAAGAGCTGGCATGCTTCGGGGGGAGTGGCTGGCCCTGTGCACTGCATCTTCACCCCGCTACCAGCCTTATATCCCCACCCCCATCATTGGCCACTGGACCCCCCGACTCACCGCAGGTGGCTGGTGAGCAGGATCTGGCCAGCAGTAGGACCCACCACTACTGATGCGGGGGAGACAAAAAATACAGGGCAATTTGCCCATTTTTAAGAAAAAGTCAGGACACCTGCAGGAGGGCTTAAACGTGGGACTGTCCCTTTAAAAATGGGACATCTGGTCATCCTGCAGTTATATGAATCTTTACCTGTTTTCTAGAGATAGCATTACTAACATTCTACTATCATTGTGAATTTCTATGATGTGTTGATGGAAGGAAATTCATGCAGTCGTCTCAAACGCATGCTTATAAAACCTTGTATCACAACACATCACCATGAACTATGTACACACACCAGCAGGAAGGGGAGATTTTGAGCTTTCCATTGGGACAGAGTATTTGCTTCTTGTAGTTTCTGAAATGCCAGATGTGAAACATAAGATAATGTTAAAGCTATTTAAGATAACGAGACCATTCTAAGACATTCATCTCCCCCAGTACTTGTAAAGTTGTACTCAGTGTGACCAATATATCGGGGGCGGGGGGAGGAGGGAAGAGATTTCATTAATAGCACCAATTTAAAAAAAACCACAACATCAAAAACAAAACCTCTAAAACATAATACACCTTTCTATACACTGTGTGTTGATACTGTATAAAGGTATTCCGACTGTGAAGTCAATGGGACCATTTGTGGAGTAAGATGTTGCTAAACAGGAGCAAAGGTGTCAGAATCTGGCCTATAATGAATTTAATGGAATAGCTTTCTCATCACTACCTCTTCATTATATGTCATCTGCAGGAGCATCCTCAGGTGCCATTGACTTATTACCCACTCCTAGTCCAGCAACTAACTGGACAGCTGGGCTTCTGATAGACAACAATGACATGATTTTTAAATTTGATGGAAAACAAGGAGCCAAAATTCCTGATGGAATAGTACCAAAGAATTTAACTGATCAATTCACTATCACTATGTGGATGAAACATGGACCTAGTCCAGGACTGAGAGCTGAAAAAGAAACCATTCTTTGCAACTCTGACAAGACAGGTGAGTCTATTTATTTTAAATCTTTTTGGCAGAGATCACGGTGGCATGAGTGGAGTTTTTCTTCCCATCAGTTAATATATTTTGAAAGGAAGCCATAAATCTTGAGTATTGTGTCTCTGAAAGTTTTACACATTCCTTAGTTGGGTGGTAACTGAGCTCAGTGAAAGTTTCCGCAATACTTTTGCATTTCTCAAAATTCATCTGAGGATTTTGTGGAGAGTGGTTGACAAAATGGGGAAAATTAGTTTTTAATTTTTCATGATTTAGATTTGGGAAATTAGTTTTAAGTGTTAATTGAAATCAGATTAAATATTAATTGGAAAACTGCTGACCTAATTAATCCATAAACTAAATGGATAGGACCTAATCCTCGATGATGGTAAGCACCTGCAGCTTTCACTAAACTCATGAGGAGGTACAATTCTGAAATAAAATAGAATGTTATGTTTGTTGGTTTGTTTGAAGTGTATATTGCTTATACAGGCAGAATTTTTATTTGAGGCAAATTCAGCTAGACAAAGCAATTATGACACTTCAGTGGTCTAAGCCTCTTTATTTGTTATATATTTTCAGAAATGAATCGGCACCATTATGCACTTTATGTGCACAACTGTCGTCTTGTGTTTCTGCTGCGTAAAGATTTTGACCAGGCTGATACATTTCGCCCAGCAGAGTTCCACTGGAAGCTGGATCAGGTACTTGGGCTCCTTTTGTTATCTGTATATAACCTATACTTACGAGGGATGGCTCTCTGTTCCACTCATCAACGTTGAAGAGTTTGCTGCAGGCTTTGAGCTAACTGTTTTTATCTCGTTGCGATAGAGGCTTGTAATTTTAGATCCAGAGCTCCTGGGTTTGATTCCCATTGATGACAACCACGCAGGGGCATCACATTACATGTAGTTCCTAAAAAGTCCTCCGTTCACCATCAGAAGCCTGTTTTATTTGCACAATAGAACTGATTTAGACCTTTCCAATAAGGACTTTGCTGATGTGGAGACAAGTACTTGATGGTGTGTGTTGACTTGTCCTTCCTAGTCTGTAGACTCCTACATTCAGTTGCTGTTATATTTAATTTTGCTTGATTACGAAGAACACTTTATGGAGAAAATATTAAGTAACCGAAGGTTGCTTTCCAGAGAATTATTAATTCTAGTCACGATAAGGATGATGCAAAGACACATTTTTACAGACTAATATTTGCTTAAACCAAGTTTTTGTGACATATTTTTGAGCACAAAATGTAAAGTTCACATACAGGTACAGCATTATGCTAATTGTTTAATCCCTTACTTTCCTGTTAAAATGGACCAGAAGGTTGCCTTGAATCCTGATTGTCAAATATATGTAACAGGAACCCATTTAATGGACATAGCACTTGTTTTTCACTTCTGGTATCCAGATGAGGGTTAGTTCCGGTATACTTGAAATGAAGAAGCCTTAAAATGCCTCAAAGGATGAATTTACACTAATGAATGGTGAACCTTAAAGGTCTTGTAAAAATGATTTAGTTTGATACTATTGTGTTGAGTGCAATAGAAATATTTATAAATCAATGCCAGGAAACTGAATTGCTACAGTAAAAGATAAGTTTTGATAAGCATTCAACATTTTAGAGATATTTATTCAAAACGTATGTGTACCATTTTGAGCTGGAAAGCTGAATTAAAATCACCTTGTGATTTTGAAGCAGGGTTATTTTTTTTTTTCTTTTGAAGAGGGAGAAACAGTGTCTTTGAATAAGTAAACTAGCATGAAATTCCAGTAACTTAGCCATGACAAAGCACTGGAAAATGTGAAGTAGGGGACAATACTCCATTGATAGGGAGATGTCTAACAGCCTGACAGAACTTTTTCATCTCTACTACAGTCTGTGATTTTTTTCCTTCACGTGCTTTCTCTCTGTCATTTCCACACTTTTTCAGATATGAGGCTAAAAATTAGACACACTTGGAAATATAGAAATGGCAACAGCTTTACAATTATATTTTCCCTCTTACGTTCAAAACCAATGTATATCTTTAACTGGACTCTGGATTCTTTTCTTTTTTTCGTGTCTAGTCATATTTTTGCTTGTGATTAATATAGATGATGATTAGCAGGCAACATACATTCTCCGGGTTTATATTTTGATACTAACATTTCCTCCCTCTGTCTCGTGCAGAGTGCTGCTCACCTCCCAGTTGCTTTGGTACACCTTTCCTTTTGGATTTTAGGTATGATATGCTACTGTTTCAGAACAATACATAGAGCCAAATCAGAGTGTCTGTGTCAAAACTTGATAAATACAACTGCTATCCAGTGTCCAGTAAGGGGTGAATGAGGGCCTGAGGCTGTGAGCCAAATTCTCTGTGAAGTCAATGGAGCTATGACAGTTTACACGAGCAGACTGGTCTCACATCTTTAACTGAAGTTTAAACGTCATCCCAGCTATTTAGCTATAGTTCTTTGGTGTGTATCTTGAAGATTCCTGAAGATTTCATCTAGAGACAAATGAATGAGCCCTTAGAGACAGTTTGAGATTAACATGGCCATGCTCTGAGTTATATCTCTGGTGAGAGATGAAGAGCTTCACTCAGTTGAAGGAATCTCTGCAGGAGCAGATACCATTAGAAGGGAATCCAAACCAGTAATTGGCATATTATATTTCCATATTTAGTGAAATAATATTGGCCTGATTGTCACTAGAGAACCACTTTTATACTTAAAATATGCCCTCCATATTATCATATAGTATCAGGCATTGACCAACATTGAAGATGGACTGAAAATTTTTATGTAGGGGACTGGGACCCTATTACTTAAAAACCATTCAATGATAGAAAAGATTTATTAGATCAATTAGTTCATTTTTCTTTTCTCTGCTAGTGTAGGATAATACTCACAATATATTTTCTAGTGCTCTTCCATGCTGAAACAACAGGCTAAGTGTAAAGTGTACATAAAGTTTGTTATGGTTAGAGCGACTAGGTTTTTGTGACCCTTAGTTACTGTTGTCCCAGTCATACTGCAGGAGGCTTTGGCAACTAGGAAAGGTCACTTCTCATGTAAATGCACTCTCTGTTGCTATTCCCTCTGGCCTTCCAGCACCGTCTGCAAATTTTTCCTGAACCCAACCAGACTGAAACTCTGGGAAAGCTTTTCAAAGATAATTCCAATGGAATGTAAGTGCCTAATCTACTAAGGTGACAGGTTTCAGAGGAACAGCCGTGTTAGTCTGTATTCACAAAAAGAAAAGGAGTACTTGTGGCACCTTAGAGACTAACCAATTTATTTGAGCATGAGCTTTCGTGAGCTACAGCTCACTTCATCAGATGTATGGTGAAAATCCCAGTAGGTGCCTTTCTGCTTTTTTAAGGCACCTGAATATCTTTGAAAATCTGGCCCTCTGAGTTTAGTTAGGCCAGGATCTAGTACATGACCTCTCAGTCTTTGAAATGAATAGTTTAAGTGCTAGTGTGATGGAACCTGGCTGTTTCAGATTATTAACCAGATTCTCACAACCTGGAGCATGCTGTAATGTGGAAATCTGCAGACTTCATGGCATGTACACGGTTCAAGAAGAAAAACCAGAGGTTGATGCAGTGGGCCCAGCACAGAGCATCTGTTAATTGAAAGTAAACAGTGGGTGGGTACTTTATTGGGCATAAATTACTGCGTGACTCTGACAACAATTTGGTGCTTGTTTGAGCTGAGAGGAGTCCAGTGACCTCAGGAGCATGGATTATTTTTCACGAGTACTGTGGAGCAATAGAATTCATGATACCAGATTCTTAGGGTTCCCTGTTTAGCCCACAAGATGTTTGATGTTCTGAGGCAAAGATCACAGAAGGCAGCTTGTTTTCATCTTGAATATAATTTCTTATACTTCATTTATATCTATAGCAGGAAGACATAACTGAGTCCCAAATTCCATCCTCGGGTAAAGGCACAGCACAGGTTGCCATGTCAGATATTATATGGCTACTCTTCTTGTAGTGTTTCCTCCTTTTCGAATATGATGCAGCCTGCAGTTATAATACATGGGGAGACCTCCACACAGTAGGAGCTGCAAAGTTAGCTGTGAGCAGCTGTGGGCAGGCTGCTAAATCTATTCATAGGTTGATGGGGTTCTTTTCAGTATGGTATGTATTTACCCTATACCTTCCATTAAAGTTAATGGAAGAGTCACAAAGCTAAATTTTTGCACATGGTGCTAAACATTCACCCTATAGTCCTCCACTGACCTGAAAGTGTCATAACGTTGGGCCTGTACCTGCAGAGCACATTTAACCTCTTAGCTGTATATGTGCCAAAACACTAATAGTTAAGACTGTAGGACTTTAAACTGAAGGGACCCTTGTTATTCATAAGAAACATTAAAAAAATGAATACAGACTACCACTGATTCTTTTTAATCCCCACTTTAATCATCTCTGAAATTGATTGCAGCTGCCAGTATAGTTTCCAAGTGAGCCCCTTAGTAATGACCCAGAAGATAAGGTTCAGATAACTTTCAAGAAAAACAGTGTGTATCTCATATGCACACACTGTTAGCATAGCTGCAACATTTCCTAAGCAACTGAGCGACAGATGCCCCATAGGTAGCAGCTTCCCTATCTTCTGGCAACTATAGTTTATTGTGAAGCATAGGTGTTTCCTTCATTTCAATGTGCAAAATCAAACCATTTATTTTTTTGTTTTTGTAAATTTCCTGTACAGAAGTTTAAAAGGACATTTGTGAGGCATTTGCCAGAGCTTTTTAAATCATTTCTTTTCTCATAGTTAATTATAGAGCCCAATTTTCAAACTTTAGTATATATTAGGAGCTGATTTATCACCATAGTCCATATAATGGTGTCAGGGTTCCTTCCCCACTCTGAACTCTGGGGTACCGATGTGGGGACCCACATGAAAGACCCCCTAAGCTTATTTCTACCAGCTTAGGTTAAAACTTCCCCAAGACACAAAATTCCTCATATCTGGGATTCAGTATGCTGCGACCACCAAGCCATTTAACAAAGAATCAGGGAAGAGACCACCTGGAGATGTCTTCCCCCAAAATATCCCCCCAAGCCTTACACCCCCTTTCCTGGGGAGGCTTGAGAATAAACAAGATGAGCACAGACCAGCCTTGTGTTTTTAGGACCCTAAAAGCCCCATCAGATTCTTAAAAAACAGAACGTTATTAAAAGAGCAAAAGAAGATAAAAGAAACACTCTGTAAGATTAGAATGGAAGATAATCTCACAGGCAGTCAGATTCAAAACATAGAGATCCCTCTAGGCAAAACCTTAAGTTACAAAAAGACACACAAAAAGAGGGATATACATTCTCTCCAGCACAGCGAATTTCACAAGCCAAAAACAAAAGAAAATCTAACGCATTTTCTAGCTAGATTACTTTTACTAACTCTATAGGAGTTGGATTGCTTGCTTTCTTGATCTGTCCCTGGCAGAGGCATCACACAGACAGACAGACAAAGCCTTTCCCCAACCCCAGATTTGAAAGTATCTTGTCCCCTTATTGGTCATTTTGGTCAGGTGCCAGCCAGGTTACTTGAGCTTCTTAACCCTTTACAGGTAAGAAGATTTTATAGTACTGTATCAGAGCTTCTTAACCCCTTCCCTTTATATTTATGAGAAATGGCATCTAAATTGGCACTTAGTTGCCTAAAATGGCTATATGGAAGTTTAAATCCATATTTAAGATCCTAACTTTAGGCACCCAAATATGAAAATTGGGCTCTACAAATAATGATCTCTTGGAAAGGAATCTGAAAAGTTTTTCCTTAATATTTTTCCTCTTCAACTTGTGAGGTTATTGGCGAATGAGTGTAGAGTTGTTCTTTAGTTGAGTTATTTGGGAATAATTGGTGAGGCTGGTTATTGTAGAATTTGAACTTTTTAAATTCCCTTTGGGTATAGCTGAGCCAGTGGAGTATCCCCCAGAGTATTTGTAACCAGTGATCTGCTGTTAATGAAGTTCTAGTAGATATCCCTCAAGTTCCCAGGGGCCACTGGTGCTGCCTACAGTCTCAGTAAACTTTCTCTACACAAGGTTTTTTAACCAAGTGCCCTTCAAAGGGCCAACTTGTCATAGTTGGAATAGATATTTGGGGTGAAATCCTGATCTTCTTTAAATCAATAGGAAAACTCTCATTGACTTCAGTGAAACCAGAATTTCACCCTAGAAATGTAAAACCAGTTAAATTTTCTAGTCTCTCTTCCTGCCAATGTAAGATTGTTTCTTAAAGCACAGTAGGTGATTGTGTTTACAGCTCTACTGTAGAGTTTGCAAGTAACTTTCTTCCTTTTCCTCAGAAAAACTCCTTTCCACCTGATATTTCTGAAGCTTAGTCTCCTGCCAAGAGATAAATACTTCTCTGAAACATTGAAGTTAATCAGAGATGGGTTTTTGGAGATCCAAGAGTTTGAAATGAATCCTTTTCTCATTTGAAAAAGGTCTATAAGAGGTTTTATTTATCTATCACATCATATGTCTTAGAAACTCCATATGTGTCTAATGTGTGTCATGCAGTTGCAGTTATTTTGGGGAGGTTAGGTGCTTAATATTAGAGTTATAGGCTACAATTTTTAAGCCTTTGAAAGTTCCCTCCCCAAAGGTCTTATAATTTCTGCTTCCTTATGGCTGTGTCATATATATTTCCATCAACAGAACTACTGCCATTATAGATTGTCAAAATGGCTTATGTTCAAGGAGGTTACAAACTCTGTCAGGATAGCCTTTGTTAGTGGCTGGATTGCATCCCTGCAGTGGGGTTTAAGGAGATTCGAAGGAAGTTCTACTACCCAGTCATCTAAAGGCCCAAAATTTAGCTATATCCCTTGATCTCAGTAGGTAAATGGATTCCTTTCAAACATGGATACAGCACATTGTGGTGTTTAGATGTTGCTTGTAATTATTAGAATTGGGAGCACTGGTTGTTGGAATTCTGAAAGGACAGGAAACAGGAAGGGGGGAGAGTTGAGAGGCTGGGAGAGAGCTACAGAGGGTGCAGCAGCAGCTTGGTAAAGAGGTTCATACTTTGAAAATATAGTCCTGTTGAAGCTTGTTAGTACCTTGCCTGGTTGATACAACCTTTTGGCGACGAGGATGGATCTTCTGCCTCTGAACCCACCTGCATCCTTTCTGCAAAACCCAGTGAGCCTCCAATTGCTTTTACAACTTGGATCTATATGTTTGAGACTTATCTGCTTGCAATCAGTGCTACAGAGATTTCTGAAGTAAGAAAGCATGCTCTGCTAATCCACTGCCTTGGAGCAGAACGGCAGCGTATATTTTACACTTTTCCCCTTCCAGATGATAAATATGAGACTGCTCTCACTGCGTTAAAGAATTTTTTTGTGTCAAAAGTGAATGTAGTAGCTAATCGCTGCAGATTTCGCCAGCATGAGCAGAAACCAGGGGAAACTATAATGCAGTATATTGCTTCCCTGAGGAGTCTGATTGTAATTTGTGACTTTGGGAATATGGCAGATGAGATGATTAGAGAAGAGCTCATTGAGAAAACAACCATGCTTCATGTAAGAGAACGCTTACTTCTAGAACCACAACTTACACCTATCGACTTTCTAATGGGCGGGTATGGAATGCTTCTTACCTTGCACCTGCCTGTGCACCAAGGGGAGATTATGCCAACACCCAGTCTGCATTGGATGACTTCACCGTAGTACCAACACAACAAGACATTGCACTGGAACTGGGGCTTGAGAGACGGCCTGTCAGACCCAGACGACCACCTGTCTGGACCAGAGACTGTTATGTAGTATCTACAGTATTTTCAGTGTAATATTTCTGCCAACAGTATAGTGTCTTGTTTCATATTTGTTTCTGTGGTTAGAACAATAATGTTTATTTAATTGGGAGAGTTTCTTAAGAGAGGCGGGAATGTGGTGTTTAGATGTTGCTTGTAATTATTAGAATTGGGGCACTGGCTGTTGGGAGTCTGAAAGGACAGGAAACAGGAAGGAGGGGGGAGGAGTTGAGAGGCTGGGAGAGAGCTTCAGAGGGTGCAGCAGCAGCTTGGTAAAGAGGTTTACACTTTGAAAATAAAGTCCTGTTGAAGCTTGTTAGTACCTTGCCTGGTTGATACAACACACATGAGATAGCACACCCAGAGACTCTAAATCCCAAAAGTCTGCAGACACTTATATTGCTTAGATTGTCACAACTAGCACAAGAAACAATCTGATGATGAAATCAACATCAGGAGTCCAAAGGGAAAGAAATCGTCTTGAATGTGTGGCATAGCTGAGGAGGACATCCTTAGGCCTCCTCCACCACACAAATACCTACATTCATATCAAGGTACATGTTTCATGAATGCTTAACCAATATTCCTTTCAAAGCTATGTTTATAACAACCCCTTTCTCTGCAGTTCAGCATTAACCTGTCAGTAAGTGTGTTGTAAGTGGTTATTGCAGGTGTTAGGATACATTGTTAATCTGCTTTGTTGAGACTATATTGGTGGAGAAGGAATGTAGGAAAATGAGGGGTGAGTGCAGGGAACTGGGGTTTGGAAAGGGCTAAATCCTCTCTTACTCACACACTCATCCCTCTTCTTATGTAAAATAATTTAACTAAGCTTGACATATACCCTCAAAAGATCAGCTCTCTAACCCTCCTCAAAAACTTTGTGCTGGCCCTGATATAGTGGTGAGTCCATAGTGAACAAGAGTTAGTTAATTTAGAGAAGGGGTGGCAAAAAATTGTTTCCCAAAACTGCTAATACCAACTCTGTCGCCAACACTACAGTTGGCCATGGAGATCTGCAAGGAGATAAATGCTCCTCTCACCCATATAGTACCTCCCCTGTGGTGGGGCAGCATTAAGGGGGAGCAAGGTTACAGCTCCTCCTCCTCAGCTATATGAAGAGATAGGGATCCCCATCCTCCTTGGCTGGTGTGGGAAGAGTTCCCTTCTATCTCAATCTACTTTATACTACTGCTCCTTCCTGACTTCCTCTGACCCATACAGCACTGAGTCCAAATAATGATTTGTATAATAAGCCATAGTTTCAAAGCCTTTTGGTAATAGTGGAGGACAAGGCATTAAACAGGCCAATGCACAATATATTTCACACTCTGTGCACCATGGATATTACATTTTTCATACTAGTATGCAAGACTTAATCAAAGCCAAGACATTTTCCCCCTAAATCAACATCTAAAGCTGTAATCTTATTTTGACCTTTCAGCCAGGGACACAAGAATTTTTAATTCAAACTCTAATTATTTTCTGTCTCTTGCTATTTCGCTCATATTGAATCTGGTCCTGGAGCCCCCTGGCAAAATCTTCATTGAGTCCCTGCAAAAATGGCTGCACTGCAGGATCTAGGAGCATGATGCAGTCATGCTAAATTGGCAAAAATGGATAAAGATGCAGAAAATAGTTTCTTTTCAAAGTCAAGATAAGCTGCTCTGAATAATCCAAACTGAGTGTAAAGCACAAATTGTACTAAAACAGCCTCAAGGTTAGTTTTATCATACAGAAAACAGTGATTGTTCATAGTAAGAGAGTAGGTTATTCAAGTGAATCCGAATATAATGTGTTCTATCTGTCTGCCTCTACACACGTGCACATGGTGTTGAGTAGGCCTCCATTTACATGCAACTGACTCATTGACGATGTAGAATAGGAGCTTACAGTTGATAGTGCTTGTCCTTTAATACACTGCATTTCTATTTACTTTGGAAAGTAAGCAACTGTGCGTGTGTATGATAGTGCTTTAGCTGATTTTCCAAGATATGCAGCTATGCATGCTGTGTTATCATAGGGCAAAATTAAGGGGTTAGAATCGGATATATAGCCTTTCATATCCAGGGTAATAGTTTGAATTAGTTTTGTCAGTAGTAGCTGAAAGTTGTTATTATATGATGGCTGTTCTATATGAAATTAGGAAATAGACTGAGACTACTTCCTAGAGGACAAGTGACCATAACATGAAAATCATAAAAGGGATCTTTATTGACAGAGTCAGCAGAGAGGACTATGACTGAACTATACTCTGAACCCTAGAATGCTGGGGTGTATTGATGGAATAGTGTGGCATAAACTTGCACTGCCCATTACATGAGTGTCTGTGTGTTTGTGTGAGTTTCTGTGTCTGTGTGTGTCTCTCTCTGTGTGTGTGTAAATCTGGCACCTTTCATTGCCAGTTTAAAAAAAAAAGTTAGTGACTTTAATTAATCATGCACAAAAGAGTTTCAATTCGTAAGCACATAACTACTTCTTCACCAATTGGTATGCAGGCCTGTAGAGCACTGTGCATACATCCTTAATAAGCCTCCCACAGACAGAAAATTAGAAAACACCTAACTTGCATCCTACACAGCCAGCAGGAGAAAAATGATAGATGAATCATGCTAATCCTGTGACACATCCCAGGCCTCAAACAGCCTCTGCGGCATCCAAAGCACCCCTAGTCTACTACATTCTAACCCTCTAATATCTTATCTGACACAGTTTATTTACCATTTTTCTTTCTCACTCTGAATGCTATTTTGATCCATTATATGTAGCATCTTGCTTCAAAGCAGCCTTTGCCAGCACAAAAATGTCCTTTGAAATCCCAATTTAAGGTATTTTTAATGTAATTGTACTATCCCAGTTAACAGCCAGTCTTGACAAATGGATTAAATTTTGTGCTGCGCAAGACCAATTGTGCTACATGAGCCTGAAAACTCTTTTTATGCCAACTGATTTCTATAATATTGCATTGTGCCGTTGTAAACCTGCTATGACCCTTGAAGAGGCATTGAGCTGCATTCAGAAATACCCCTCTTTGCATTTAATTTCAGTGATCAGGAGATATTTCTATGGATGTTTGTGTGCTGCCTTTTGAGACTGACCCCCGCCCCCCGCTTTTTTTTTTCAGGGATATAAATATTCGTGTAATTTTATTACAGGGCAGGATTTTCAAAAGCAACCAGTGTTGGTTTAACTTTGGTCCCATTGAAGTCAGAGGTAAAACTCCCATGGAAATTAAATGGGAAACAATGGAGGAAAAACACAGTATGGATCAGCTCCTGCAAACTCTCCAAATAGCTCTATGGAAGTCAATGGGTGTTCCATACATGGAGAATTGTGCACAAGCAGACCCTATATGTTGGGACCTGTATATGCTGCAGCAAGCTGGACCTACCACATCAAGTTGCCTTGTTTTTTTCTGAAGTATTCATGTAGAAATTCTCCTGGAGCTTCAGAAATTGTTTTTTAAAGATTTTTGTTTGTTTAAATATGAATGTGAAAAATAGACTCAGTCCATTTTTCTTATTTGCATTTATTTTGTGCTGTCCCTTGATTTCCAGTTATGCCACTGAAGTTTTTATAGAACGTGCATGACTATATTGCGGAAGTTATCGGGCAAAGTTGGAGAGCTGGGCAGCTGGGTAGGGAACATCTGTGACTTTTGGCTCACAGAAAGTCAGTTTAGCTTTTGGAGATTCAAGAGGCATTTTTATTTATTTATTTATTTATTTATTTTGCAAGGGGGAAATGATAGATTTTTTCCCCCTCCCATTTGTGATTAATAACAGAAGTGATGTTAAATTCTAGTTTGGGCATAAGGTTTGAAAATGTGTATTTTTCTTTAAAACTCTGGCAGGATATTAGAAAGGAACAGAATGGGGAAAGTTTTAGGTAGAAAATCTACCATGAATCAGATACAAAGAAGTTTCAGGAAGAATACTGACAGGTTTCAGAGTAGCAGCCATGTTAGTCTGTATTCGCAAAAAGAAAAGGAGTACTTGTGGCACCTTAGAGACTAACAAATTTATTTGAGCATAAGCTTTCGTGAGCTACATCCAATGAAGTGAGCTGTAGCTCACGAAAGCTTATGCTCAAATAAATTTGTTAGTCTCTAAGGTGCCACAAGTACTCCTTTTCTTTTTAGGAAGAATACTGTTATCCAAATTCTACTAAATAAAGTTCCTTTGTTCAATGTTAGATGAAAGCAATTGTGTGGTTCTTTACCATAGTCACTAATCAGACAACTATCTGCTATTTTCTATAGATATAATGGTTAGATATCTTACTGGAACTGGATTTTTTTGTAACGTTGAAACAACGAACAATGTTGGTATTTAAACTGTAATCAATAAGTCTGTGTTAATCCATTTACATGATAACCTAAGAACGGCCATACTGGGTTAGACCAGTGGTCCATCCAGCCCAGTATCCTGTCCTCTGACAGTGGCCAGTGCCACGTGATCCAGAAGGAAGGAACAGAACAGGTAATCATAAAGTGATCCATCCTCCGTCACCTATTCCCAACTTCTGGTAAACAGAGACTGGGGACACTTCAGAGTATGGTTTTGCATTTATATGAAGGGGAGCAGTTTACACCTGTCTTAGAGCTATTGTTTTTTAATGTCTCCAGGCTCAGAAAGAAAATTGTATATTGGTTTTCCACTTTTTCCATGTCTGGAAGATTTTCTTGGCAACAATAAGGCCTAGCAATGTAAATTTGTAGCTCCTCGTACAAATTCTGTGTCAAGGGTGTATTTCTTGGTTATCTTTGTAGCTACAGAATTGCAAAATACACAGGGCCCTACCTATATGAATTAATCAAATGTTAATGGCCTTTTTGCAATTTAGTGACAAGAAAAGTGGATTATAACATTATTTCCTCATGTGTGAACTATGGACCTAATTTAGCAGGACATATTGAAGTTCTAGTGTGACAGCATATAGACATGCTGCAGTTATAGTACATAATAATCTGGGCTTTCAGGCGCTTTGACTGTCAATATGATAAAGCAGTTTAATTATTTAAAGCTGTAATTAAACCATCCATATTTTTTGAAAGGGAATGTGAACTTACTGTGCTATCTGCATATTACAATTCTTAAGTCTTACAAAAATGATTCACAATTCACCTGGAAACAAGTTTGCAAACTCTTGTATTTGACAGTTGCACTAACGTTTACCAGTGAATATATATATTATATATATATATATAATAAGCTTATAATAACTTATAATTGCTGTGAAGTAGCACTATATATATATAAGTTATTATAAGCTTTGCATTTATTTGCTTGCCACCGTTGACTCTTTGTCTCATGTCAAGGCTCCCACACTGTGCTGAGGGAGTGCTAGATAAGAGCCATAGCTATGAATATCATGAAGTTTGTCCAATTATTGAAATCCATTCAGCCTCAGGACATGGAAAGTAACATTGTCATGTAGGTGCTTTCATTCAAGAGTGTTTGTATTCCTCTCAGGTTAGTAAAGTCTCAACTCATGGCAGAGAGAGACTGGTGGTCGGTAAGAAGATGATTTATGACCTTGTAGTATAATTCCTGCTCATCAATTTTTTCAAAAGCAGAATTAACGCATCAGAAGGCCACTTTGGGTACAATGTCTATACTGCAGTTAGACACCCCCGGGTGAGACCTGTGCCCACTGACTCGGGCTCGCAGGGCTTGGGCTGTGGGTCTATTTAATTGTGGTGCAGATGTTCTGGCTTGGGCTGTACCTGAGCTTTGGGACCCTCCAACCTCAGTAGGCACTGGCCAGCCACAGGGTTTTCATTGCAGAGGGTAGACATACTTTTTCACAGCAAGAGGACAGGTGTGACAGTGCTGGGTGCTATGAGGGAAGAGAGCATAGTACTAATAATAATGAAATTCTTGTAAATGAAGAGGGAAGTGACAGACCATGTTAAGGGTCTGGTCCAAATTCCAATGAACTCAGTGGAACAGCTCAGTTGGAATGGCTTGTTCAAGGGATATGTAACACAGAAAGCTTACTAGTCTGCTTCGAATTTTCCCTCTGCCACTTAATTATATATGACCACCATCCCCATTTCACAGCTTGAAAAACTGAAGCATAGAGAAGTTAAATGACTTGCCAAAGGTCACCCTGTGCATTAGAGCAGGGTGCAGAACTTGGGTCTTCTAACTCCCCGTTTCTGTGTTCAAACCACTAAAACATGTTGCCTCTGTATACTATATTAATGGATAATATTTTGAAATATGTTATTGTAACTGTTAATGGTTTCATGAAATATAGGTCACTGGTTTTATAATATTATGAAACTGTATGGAGCCCGGGCCTTTGGGGTTTCTGGATCTCTGGCACTCCCTTGTCACCACCAAGGGAGATGGGTGAAGAAGCATCTCACTGTACCTGGAAGGTCAGACACCACAGGCAGTTCTACTGTAGCACTCAAGGCCTGCAACCATGTAATTGGCTCACACTCACTACTTAAGCCAGGAAGTGACCTGTGTCAGCCATTTGAGCAACTGTGCAGACCTCTGCTACTGCCACATTGGACCCTGCACTTGCCCGCCTCCTCCAGTCCTGATCCAGCCCTATTCCTGATTCCTGCTCTGCTCCTGACCTGCTCCTCAGTTATAGCTCCCACCTTGCTCTTGCTCAATGCCTGATCCTTGCCTCTCTCTGGTTCCTGCCCTTTTCCCTTGCTCTGACCATCAGCTCCCAATCCTGGCTCTGACCTCCAGCCCTGACTTTTTACTCTGGCTCAACCCTTTGGTCTTGGCATTAGGTATCTGAGCCAGCTGCAATCCTCAGCTTTGATGGCTAGTCCTGACTTTGGCTCAACCTCCTGGCTCTGATACTTGGCTGTTGACTCCGGCTCTGACCCCTGCTTCTGTTCCCCAGTGTGGATGCCTGCTCTGACCACTAGACCTGTTTCCTGCTCTCACCAGTTGGCCAGACTTCCTACATCCCGGCTGCTAACACATACTAGAGGCATTTGAATTCTCATGAAAACACGTGGTTTCCAAGTCACAATGGGCCGATCACAGCCACTTTTTCTTATCAACATTTTGAATGTCTGATCCCTATTGATCCCAATTGATTGAAAAATGTAGTTCTTGACTTTGTACCTTGGTAAATCCTACCTATCAACTTCCAGTGTCAAGGTACATTGGTCAACAGCAAAATTATTTAAATAATTATTGTTTAGGGCATCTTACAAAATTAATTTAAAATGAAATAATAGTCAAATAAATCACATATATGTATGACCAATGTGGCAATTTACTGCAATATACTTATTGAATTAAATTTAAGTATCTTTGGAGTCCATTGTATTAAAGTTAAAGGTTATGTAGTATTGTGGGCCTGGTTGATCAGAGGACTATATTGAACAATGTGGCAGACAAGAAGCGTCTTTTGGGACAATGCCTATAAAGTGAATTCCTGGGAAATAGCTGGGGAGAGGTGCAAAGCAAATCCCTTCTGCTCCCCCCAGTTTTTCAAAAACTCTACCTTTTGACACCCTGAGAAGAGAACCATTGCCTGCTGATTACTTGTTCCCAAAATTGAGCTATCAAAAGCCTAAGCTGTATAAAGAAACAGTCAGCATGCTTACTCTGAGCTGAGGCTGTTATGAACTTATTACTACAAGAAAACTTTTTGCTGGGGTTTGAAGGACTGACTCCTACCTGAGCCCCTGCTGGAGTTGGGGATGATCTCTGGCAAGCTTATTAGAATGCGTGTAGGTTCTTTTATTCTTTTTAATATGTTTTCTATGGAGTGCTTTCACCTTAAGAATAAATGTGCTTGCTTAGAAAGAACTGTATGGTAACTTATAACTGCTGACAATTCGGTTGTTCATAGCCTTTGAAGAGTAAGCAAAGTGCAAATGCTGGCCTGTTTAGGTAGTCTAGCTTGCTGGGAATATCACAGTGTAGGCAGGGAACTGTGCAAACTCGAAACTTGGTCAAGAGGGAGAGAGAAACATGTCTTTGCCCAAGAGAGGTGATGGCTAAGGAACCGGAAGCAGTGGGCCCTTGCTGGACCAAGGAGGGGGAATACAAATGCAGTTGCTATGAACTGTGAACATAGGATGTATAAGGATTAAATTTTGGAACTGTATATTCAGATTGAACCTTGTAGAATATTTTCCACAAGCCTATTTTATATAAAATATAACAGATCAGTTATAGTATGAAGAATTTTTACTTTATTGCCAATCGTTTGCTGTTGTAGTGTATCTGATTATCTTAATTATCAATTTAGAAAACTTAATGTAAGCTTTATCACTACATTACCCAATGTGTCTTTTAATGTATGAAATGGATTCATACACACTGAAAATGCAGATTATCTTGAGAGTAGCCTAGCATTTCAAATCTGCTCACGTAATAATAATATTAGTGCTATCTTGACCCCTAGTCAGTTATTTGAAATTCCTAATTCACTAAAAAATTTCATCAGCAAGATAGCACAAGTGATATTTTTTTAAAATGTTAGGGTGCGCAGTGTAGACTAAATTCAAAATAAATTGTTAATTCACTTTGCCAGTTTTGGCATTCTCTTAATGTAACCTAAATGAAGATGGAAATGTTACATGAAAGTGAACAATTCCTATGTGCTAATGAATGGGTTTATGTCTGCTGTGCACTTGAGGGAATAGAAGAGTCCAACTCTATTTGATGCTGTTGTAGATTCACTTTGATAGTTGTCTGCCCTGGAGAATTGCCTTTTCTCAGATAATAAATTAGCTATGTCCTCAACTGTGATTTTTGTATGAGAGATGTAGCGTAAATGTGATTTCTCACACTGTGTGCATCCTGTCTTCACACCCTACAGACACTTTTAGTCACCATTGTGAAAAGTGTTTGAGAAAACACTTGATACGCTAACCCATTCAGGGACTTCAGATTTTTTTTTCTATAAACCCAGAATGTATCTGCTTTTTGTAAGGAAAAAAGGAATAAGGAATGAGGAATGAGGAAAAAAGTATAAAATAAAAATATTAATATAATGTCATAGTTCACAATATACCCTGTCATGTTTCAAGAGTAATTACATGGAAAAATAAATATCAATATGAGATCCATAAACCAAAAGCCAGTTATATAATTGTAGTTTGGTGGCAGAAAACTATACAATATGTGTCTCTTTAAAGTACATTATTGTATAGACTCTACCAGTCTAAATATGTACTGGCAGTTTAAATCATTACAGTTTTTACCATGTTTCTTAAATGGCAGGACTATGAAAACTTCAAGAAGAAGAGAGCAAAGTTCCATTTGTCGTTGAGGAAGTTTTGTTTTTTCATCAATATGCATTTATCTGTAATATCTCAGCTACATTTTGTGTGCATGCTGATGTGTGTGCATACACATGAGTGAGTTTGTGTACAGATAGGGAGTATATGTTTTATATATGAAAATAATTTGTGTAATATTTCCAAAATATTTGATAAGCTTAACTTTGTGTAGTTAACACATTCTATTATTTATTTTTAAAAATCTTTTCTACATCATTATCAAAGACCTCAGCAATATTACATTACTTCTGTTTATAAAATAAAAGCTGAGTAAAGAGCATGAGGCCCTAGCTAGATTTAAGAAATATTTATTTCCTGTGAGATGGTGGAAAGATCTTGAGGCCATTGATCAGAACTACTCCTTGGAATGTTTATCTAAAGCTTGGTTCTTCTGCTGTGGACATTAATAATAAACCTGAAGAGCACTGATAACACTATGGCAATTACAGAAAATTCCAAGATGGTTCTTTAAACACAGGTATTTTAAATATACGTCAGTTGTAGCATGTGCTCTACATTTACATAATATTGTAAATACTTAAATCTGATTCTAATCTCAGTTGCATAGAGGAAGAAGGTCATCTAACTAAAAACTTTATCTCATGCACGTGTGGTACCTGATTTTATGAGGTAGGGTATATGGGGTATGCTTGCAAATCCCGTATCTAAGATTAGAATTGGAACCCAAGGGCCCAAAATTATCCTTTGGACTAGTACACATCATGCTTTATGGGATGCCTGTTCTTGATGACTAGGGAAATGCTCAATTGGCATGTAATTTACCCCCTTTGATATGTAAGATGGGTACATGCTTCATGGTGTGTGGGGAAGTTACCGGTCAGGATTAATTTTGACCTCTAAACATATGATCATCATTACTTTTTATTACCTAATGGGATGAATGCTCCGTTGTGTGATACACATGCAGTTTCATAACCTCTTATTCTTCTTATCCCTGTGTGCACTTGATAGGTGTTGATAAATGTATTATCAGGCTCAGCTAGCTGTACACAAAGAATGAGACATTATAGCAAAAACTAAAATATTATCAAAGCTGCTGAACAAGGAGGGCTCTTTCACTAAGATCTCGTCCTTTATGAAAGGAGATGCTGTTGTGTAAGGGATCCTCATCTCTGGTGCTGCCTGAATTCCTATCATAACAAACAGCTCTCTCAAGTGTCTTGACGGAGTGTGTTGAGGGGGGGGGGTCTGAGTGGGCGAGAAAGAGGTAGGGAAAGGGGAAGAATATAAAATAGATATGGGGGGCCTTTTATGTTCCTTGTATGTGGCAGCTAGAGAGGGAGAGGAGCTGCTGGAGGTTGAAGGACAGGGCTGAGGGCACAGAAGGAAGAAAGGTGGGGTAGGGCTGGGGACTGCTGGTAGAACAGACTGGAGGGGAGATGCTGACCATCAGAAAGTGGGGATGGTCCCAGTGGACAGAGCTGAAGGCTGCCAATGGCAGATTATCAGCTAGAGGTATCAGGGCAGCCCTATTGTAATATGGAGAAAAGCATTGCCCTGAGCTCTTGCAGGGTCAGTTCACTGACTAGGAGGCTGTTGAGGAGCAAGCACCTCCTGCCTCTCTGTAGCAATAGGTTTACTATCAGTGCATACCCTCACAAGGTGAGCAGCTGAAAACTCTGCCATTAGAGATGGGCATCAGCTTCTGATGGGACCCTGTTGAGACAAAGATGTAGATGGGAAGAGGTTAGGAGTGTTTTTTCAGACCAAGGAGCATGTTGCAATTCCAGTGTGCTTTTGATCTGTCAACAGGCAACAAGCAATCAGCCAAAGAAAATTCTTCGTGCATTTGTAGTGTTTCCCTCATTGCACAGACTCATTTCAACCAAGAAAACTACAGCATGCAAATATAACGGTAGGGGTCTGATGATTGATTGATTACCTCTAATGTAACAGCAGCACTGCTCAAGGCTGACCTGATCTGTTGAACTGTCCTTGACTGTGAGTGTAACAATTATAGACAACAACAGTTAATAACATGGTTTAATTACAATATCTTCAAATGTGTCCATTTCCAGCCTTTTCAATTAGATGTAATTTATTTGGGAAATTTAAAGTGTCATTAATGAGCCCTTTGTTTGTTAGAAGGACAATAAGAATGTGGCACTCAAAGGGATTTCTTAAAGATATCTTAGGGCCAACTTTAACTATTAAACTAAGTAACAGCTGAAAATCCTCCAAAAAGTAAGTTTTTACTCACAAATTTGGTGTTGTAAATTTGGGGACGACACAGTGTATTATTCATACAGAATCAAGTGGTTGAATCACTCAATGGAAAAAAGAGAACCTGACCATAACTAGGCAGTTGTGACCAGGAGCAGCATAATAAATTAAGAAGAAAAAAATATTTTTGATGTTGGAGAAATCAAGAAAATGTTCTGGAAGGGTAGTTTTAGTGTTTGAACTTCATCTCTGTACTTCTATTGCAAAAAAGATTGCTTTCACACCAATAAAACTTCTGATCAAGCCATAGGTTCTAGAAATTTTGAGAGAATTTTCACTTTGCAAGATTTCCAGACCAAAAAGTTTGAGATACATTTGTATATGCTTTAGTAGAGTTGGTTGGGAGATGGTTTTTCATCCATGAAAAATGTGGATGAATGTTTTCTTTCAATCTCATTAAAAATTTTATTTTGATTTTTAAAAAAATTTGTAGTGAAACCCCCCAAACTATTGTTTTGTTGTTGTTTTTTCAGAAGACCCCCCAAGATGTTTGACAAAAATAGAATTTTTTTCATAAAAATGTCTATCTGATTAAAAAAGCCAGTATCTGTTGAATAACATTTCAGTAGCAAAACTTCAGCCAGCTCAACTCTGTGGATAAGCATTAGAACTTTTGGATATTTAACCTAACCAAATCTATAAACCTTCTAAAGTTTGCCTATCCGATGAAGTGAGCTGTAGCACACGAAAGCTTATGCTGTAATAAATTTGTTAGTCTCTAAGGTGCCACAAGTACTCCTTTTCTTTAAACTAATCTAGACGCTCGAGATAAATTCTACCTTCAATTACACTGATACAAATCCAGAGTAGCTCTGAGGAGGACAGAATGTGACCCTTACTGCTAACTCAGTTTCTCACAAAAGCAAAGCTATCATGGTTATAGTTAGCACTGAAAGAATGCCATCTGCTGACTAAACAACACTATTCTCTGACTATATCTCAGGCATAACAGGTACTTAATTAACTTGTCTCTGTATGTTACCTAACATATAATCTGTCTCTACATAATGCCAGCTGTGTAATTAAATGGCCAGCAGTTCCCATTTAAGTCGAGAGACAATGCATAATATTTGGGCTGGGTAACTTACACATTTATCTTTTATTATAAACACAGAAGGATGAAAATACGATCATTTTTCAATTTACAGAAACTAAGAAGGTGGCAAAATATGAATCTTTGCCACCTCCTGTCACTAAAGATCAAAGTCTGCTCAAAACAAACTAGCATTCACGGTCTCTTTGCAAATATGGAACTCTAGGGCCCAATCTTCAGAGGAATGTATAACACTAATTTGGGAGGGTAGGTGCACATATCATGTACATGTCTCTCTCTGCATATCTTCATCTCATCTAGACAAAAGTATCATTTAGAATTAGAATAAGGCTTCCCACATGAAGAACTATTCGGTTTCTCAGGGGACTTTCTCTCAATATAACATTACAGTTTTAAAGGAGCAGGGAAGCCTTTATCGCTGATATGCACTTCCTTCAAGTAAATCACCTTCCCAATCATGTGAAAATTGTAAAAGGGCGTGTGTTCATTGCCTGTCTGAACTCCACATTCCTTCTGTGAGGTATTCAAAGGAACCCTCTCAGGCAAAGTCAGTGTCACCTTAAGAGATAGCAAGTCTTTGCCGAAGGCCCCGACAAATGATGTAAAGTCATCAAAGAAGCAGCAAATATAATTTACAGTGAGAGAGGTCATCATCCCCACCGGCTATTACTGAAGCTCTTTTTTTCTGTGTACCTGTTACTAAAGTGGGAATCTAAATATTTTCAGATTACCAGGTGAGAACTGAGACATAACGACTAGATACTTATCAAAGGGATGAAAAGGAGCATGCCGTACTTCCAATAGGGTTTTAACAAATATAAGGCAAGTCTGTGCCCCAGACTGACACAGCTGCACCCTGAAGTGGTGGGGGTGGGAGAGCGCAAAATCTTAAGAGTACTGCACAGTTATGGTAATGCTGCCTGGATCATAGCTCTGGGAGGTATGGGGAGAGCAGAAGATATATCCCAGGTCTTCCCGCTCATAAAGAAGCCAGGGATTTTCCATCTTTCACCTATGTACGACCATCTGGGGCAGAACAGACTGAACTTTCACTGGGGTTACAGCAACTTACTTCCCTTGTGGTGAAGCTTCCCTTCAGTGGTGCTACTGCTGTGCTCAGGGAGAGAAGCATTTGCTTAAGTGCTTTGCAGGATTGGGGCCAGAGTTCTTAGCAATTTAAGGATTAAGCCCTGAGAGCACCGGAGATCAAGGCATTCTGGTTTTAAGCTTAATCCTTTGATATTTGATAGCCAGCATTGAGAGCAGAATTTTTTGGCAGATATCTGCTCCCTCTGCACCAGTTTATGCAAAAGGGGAGCTTATAACCCATAACGTCTGCCTTGCTATATCCAGTCTTTTATTTAAAGATTTTGTTCTCAAAGCCCCTAAATGGGAAGCTGCATGTATATTCTGTTTCAGAAGAGGAGTAGCTAAATCTCAGGACAAAATTCTGATTTTGCTCCCCAGAATATTCTCCAGAAAGTGAGCAAGTAAACACGTGCATTAGCCAAGTATCGGAAATGTCTCTGCTAACCCTGCTTGTGTGGATTTGCATAACTAATACCTGAAGAAATAATAGCAAGGTTTCAAATTTATAGCATTATTTCCAAGCACATGTTTCTGGAAATGAAAACATTTAACAAATCCAGTGGAATGAGTTCTATTTTCCAAAGGGGCAGAATTTATTATTTAAATTATTCATGGGAGGCTTATATACATGTACAAAGATCTGTGATATGCCAACTAATTTATTATTATATTACCCAGGATATATTTAATTGGAAAGATTTGCTTTTGTAAGGAAGAGTAAGACAATTCACGTTATATTGTTTCTAAAATTATATTTATGTATAGCTAGGTTCCATAACGTGGGAGGTTAAATAGAAAATTTCCTAGAATACATCTACAAAATATATAATGTTATCTGAGTAATCTCTTTGTTTAACATATGGCTAATAACCTACACAGACTCCTTAAATAAATCATAGCATTAGTATTCTTTCTTTAGGAGTGACCATGTTGTACAGATAAGACTTGGTTATCTGTAGAGCAGAGTACGATGAGGCCCAGATAAGATATTCCGTTGATAAGCATACTCTCTGTGAAGTCAGGAGAATTTGGAGAACGTAGCATCATTTGTCTGTCTTGCCTACAAACTCTCAGCAACTAAAAGGATGTGTTATTAATAAAAAGAAAATTAGTGCTTATTTAACAAACAAACAAACCCTCTCCCCAAAACAAAGTACTGGTCACTATAGCCTGTTTATTGGTTACTTATGGCCTGGCATCAGGATTTAAAAGTTGTATCATTAGCCCAGATCATCCCATAGACATCTGTCTGCAAAACTCACCACTTGCATAATATGCGAGGGGCTAGTTTGCATGAGGGCAATCTACAGTTTTAATATTCACATTATATATTCTAAGTAACTATTATATAGTAGACTTGAAAGAGTCTCTCCCAGCCTATGGGGTGAATAATACATGTTTCTGAAAGCTACTTAAATAAGTATTTATTTAGTTTACCACCAAAAAACAATTTGTAGACTATATATTTTACTGAAGCCTCTAAAGAGTGAAAAATAATGTTATCATAAATCCCTTAATAATGGTGTCTACAGGAAGAATCCCTAGAGATATCAGCTGAGTAGAAGACAGATCCCATGCATCATGGAAAGTGTTTTAAATGCCAGCTGGTTTCAAAGATGAATTATATAGCCTATGAATGAAATAAAGTGGAATTCCATATTTGCTCACTATTAAATGAGAATAAATATGTAGATAAAGGCTCATTCCAGTTACCTTCAGAGATGTTTTACTCTAAGCCCAAACTGCTGTTCCATTTTGCTTGTACATCAAGTTTAGTATATGCATTAATAATAAGAGAATATAAGAGCCTAGTACATTTTTCAGTATAGTTTACATGAATAAATTATTCTCAGCATTCCTTTTCAACATATTTCTGACCATAAAATGTTTTTTTTAAGAGATGATAAAATAAAATATCCAGGGGAAAATGGCATGTTTCAGTAATATTGGTTAAATGTAAAGTCTTGTGTGATCTAAGCCAAATACTTTTTAGATTAGAGTTAGACAGGAGGAATAGGGACTATTTAGAGGCTCTAATTCTGGAGTTGTTTTCTTTACTCTACATTACTATTATTTAAGTGCCAATAATCTGTTCAGATGTTATGTTTCAGAAAAGCTTTCGCTGTGAATCTTAAGATCTTGTGTCTCATACAGATCACACATAAGCAATAGGATAATACCATATACCATAGTGCTCTCCAGAATTTAAACCTTAAGGCATTTGACGGGAAAGTTGTTTTAACAAATAAATCATGATGTAGTCCATCATCTGGAATATAATTTTTAAAATGCTGAAAGGCTAAACAGCCTTTTAAAACAGAGACAGAAAATCAAAACCTGCAGCGTTTACTAAGGGTAATTTCTCCCCCCTCCCAAATGCAGTGGGAGACGTGGTTCAATTGGATTTAAAAAATAATGTTATCAAGATTAATTAATAAGCAGAGCACACCTTCATTTCACAATATTGAGCACTCTTTTCATTCAGAGAGTAACATCGAGGAGGGACCATGGAGATATTCTGTTGTGTTTAGCAAACTGTGCAAGTATATATGAATGACAGGTAGAATTCTTCTTCTCCCCCACCCCTAAAGAAATAGATTTTTAAAGGAGAATCCACATTAAAGACTGCCATGCTACATTTCAAAGGGAGGGAAATTGAATTATCTTTTTTAGCTTTGTACTGAGAGATAATTTTGCCACATACATCAATAATTCATTTGCAGGCTGTTGAAATGCTCTGCAGTTCAAATAGAGAGACTGTATTTGATAGGATAACAATTTTAGTATAGCTCTTGACAATGTGTGAATAAATAGGACCACAGTTTTGTTTTTATTTTTTTTTTTAAACTGTATAACTGACCAGGCTATAATTTAACATCCGAAAGTAATCAAACTAAGTTATTTTAACCCATAAATACTATTTGACAAATGAACTGACAGTTCTGACAAATACTATTGTCTGCACCATGGGAGAAACATACAGATTGGTATTTTAATCAAAGTACTAGTATTAGTGACAGCAATAATTAGTATTGGTCAACTACTTCTTTGGCCAGTGGTAAATCCTTCTCCGGTCAAGACCCGTTTTACTGAATGTGTTCCACATTAGAAAATATGCCCAGAATAGTAAAATCAAACAAGAGGAAAAATACTGGGTTATTGGAAAAGCAGGTGGACTTCACCCTCATGTGTGATTTGAAATTTATAGTCCAGCTCCCATGGACCAAGATCATCCCCTCCCACAGAAAAATCCAGTGGAAACTTTCAAAGGAAAGAAGTCTGTTTTAAGATTCCCACTTGCACTAGTGTGAATAATTGCATAGGCTTCAATGAAATGTGGTGAATCAGGCCCAGGGTCAGTATATAAAATATAGGATACCTGATACAGGAAAGAACTTAAGTGCCTGCTATTCAGGACACAACTTAAGTATGTGTTTATTTGAAACTTAAAGTTAAATACATACTTAAGTTGTGTCCTGAATAGGGCTTCCAAATGATGGATATATAAACTAAGGATAGGAATATGTGTGTGTGTGTGTCTTTGAAGCACTGAAGAGAACTGGTGTTCTAAAATGCATATTCATTTTGTATGATACTTTTGCCTTCTTAGCTCCACAAATAAATCAACAACAAGTTATTTGAGTTTAATCAAAAACTTGGTATTCATTAACCATAAAAAGTGTTTTTTTCTTTCAGATTTTACCAATTCTAGTAATAACCTTATATACTGTGCAGCATCAATTGTTTTTTTCCTAAACATCATAAATCCAGTGTAGTCACAACTTGGCTTTTTTTCCCCCTTTCCTGAAATATACTGATGTTGATTATCTCTAAAACATTTAGCCAGAATTGCATTTAAGTGACTGGGTAAGATGAAATTTCAGAGCCTCACATCATTATAATGATTTCTGTTAAAGTGTGTCACACTTCAGGGCAGTTGTATTCCCCTCCATGGTCCACGACGAGCACCCACTTTTAGAATCCCAGTTGTCACCTCTCTTGGGTGGAGACATGTCTCTCTCCCTCCTTACTGACTTCTTTCCAGACTGCACAGTTCCCTGCCTACATTGTGATATTCCCAACAGGCCAGCATCTGTACTTTTGTTTAATCTTTGAAGCTATGAACAACATAATTGCTAGCAGTTACTACACAGCACTTTCTAAGCAAGCACATTTATTCTGAAGGTGAAAGTGTTCCAGAAAAAAAAATTGAAAACAATGAAGGAATGTAAACACATGCTAATAAGCTTACCAGAGATTACCTCAACTCCAATAAAGGCTCTGGCAGGAGTCTGTCCTTTAAACCCCACTGAGGGGATTTTCTGCAGTTACAAGTTAATAACAGCTCTAGCTCAGAATAAGCACCCCCTTGAATACATCTTGGGCCTTTGATCTTCAGAATCCAGGAAGAAGCTATTCAGCAGACAATGGTCCCCTCCTCGGGATGTAGCTTCCAAGGCTGGGTCTCGCATAACTGGAGGTGGGAATTTGCATTCACCTCTGCCTGGAGATTCCTCAAGCAAATCACTTGAGAATGTCTCAAAGTCCCTTCTTGTTTGACCCATTGTTCAGTATAGTCCTCTGAAATTTATAACACTTCTTGGGGCTTTCAATGTTACATAACCTTTGCATTTAATAAATGGACTCCAAAGATTCTTATCCTTGAAAAATCTCATTGAATTAAGTTTATTGCAGGAAATTGCCATATCAGTACTAATGATATCATTTATAAAGTACGTAGAAGTAATGGAGCAGACATTACCAGGATAATCAGGACAACACTAAAGACAGAAAAGGACCATGCATTGCTAGGATTTTGTTAAATCGGTGAAAACTTTGAGGTGGTTCAGGATATGAAGCATCCCATGGGGGGATTTGAAGCCTTATATCTTTTCCTAACCTAAAAATCATCATGCCACTCAGTTGGCATTTAAAAGAAAAGAATCTAGTTTGAAAACTTGAGCTACGTTGTATTTCTGTGACCTGTTAAGACCATGTTGTTGTTAGGACTGCACATGTTATATTTAACCAGGGTAATAATTTTTCCATTCTGTTCAAATATGCCAATATGAAAGTGAAAAAGGCTCCTTCTGTTTGTTTTGCAGATAGTGGCATATTCGTTATTCACAAGCATGCCTTAATTCTAAAACTGAATAGCAAGAAGCTTCCTCATTGTGTAATGAATGTAAACAGACGATTTAATTTCTTCATTCTACAGTCTACTTGTTCAAGAGGAAAGGGAAAAAATTTGTGACCTCTGATTCATTTTTATACTCCAAGAGAAGGAAGTATGCAATATACAAATTGTGGTCCAAACACTTTTATCCTTAATATAATAGAAATATACAGTGTAAATGACTGAATCGCCAACTGTTCAAGAACATTATTCTGAGTAATCCTAGACTGAAAAATTCAGGCTTATTAAGGACAAAATTGTAGGAGGTGGGGATTGTTATCCAATGCTCAACTGGCTAATTTTAGCTTGTCTTGTTTTATTTATCTAAATGTCTAACAAGGCATAGGCCTTTGGGGGAGTGGTTTGAGGGGTATAGCACTTACGTTTTCTGGGCATTCATAGTTATGGTAGAACAGACACTTTGAACTGCTTTCCGCATGGGTGACAGGAAATCTGCACAGTATGGAAAAGTTGAATTTGAATTGCTGGGTGGGTTTAGTGTCTTTATGAAATACTAAAGGGAGCATTACATAATATCATAAGACAGACAGTCCAATGCGGGAATTCTCCACGTGACAGATTTTTTTTTAATATTCAGTGGACATTTTGCTGTGACAATGAAAAGTTGTCAGCAGTATCAAACACTCTGCCTGTTTGAGATTGCTTGACCACACTGCCAGCTAACTTCAGGATGCTATGTTAATGTAAGAATTTGTGTCACTACCTGCCCTCTAACTTTGGATGCCTTAAATGCTCTGCATCACAACCCAGACACCAACAGCTGGCAAACATTCAGTTCCTTTGTGTCTGTGCTGTGCAACCTTGCTTCAGCGCTCTGACCCCAAAAGCCTGCCTATAGCAGGTTACTACTTGCAGGTTGACCCCAACAAACTCCCAGGCCTGACTTGCCCCAAAACAATGTACCTTGAAGTGTCCAACCCTCTGCTGGAATACTCAGAGAAGTAACAAGGTTTACTGCCCTTTTTAAGGGACAAAAGCACAGCTTAGTCCATTACCTGGAGTCGTCAATCACTTCAGTTCAAACACAGCACAGGGTTGGTTTAGATTAAAAGTAAAACAAGCTTATCAATCAAAAATAGATGTTTTAAGTGAATTCAAGTTCAAGGGAGAAAGAATTACAAACATACGAACGTAAAATATACTTTCTAGTGGCTAGAATTTAACCAAACAGGCTACAGTCTTGGTTCAAGATAGATTTCTTCTTTCCTGCCATGGCTGACTTTTGCCTAGTCAGGAGCTGCCACCGAACTCTGAAGCGTGATTTCCCTTGTCTTCCTAGGTGAAAGATACCAGAATGGCTCTCTGTTTCCCCTTATATCTCTCTGAAGGAAGATAAGTTCGACACCGTGTAGAGTCAAGCATGCGGGTTTATTACGCGCAGTGCTGGTGGAGTGTCACTTCACTTATTAGGCTTAGTGAGACACTGCTAAACAATGGATTACAATAGATTATATAGGCTGCCAATGGACAGAGAGAAGTGATGGGGTGGGAGTTCTTGAGCCCCTGGATAGTTTTGAGCAGCAAGACTAAACTAGCACAATAAGCCAATAGTCTAAAAGATTACATCATAGCTCCACCTATCGCTCAGGTTAACATGTTTGCTAATGCAAGAGGAGAATTTTGAGGGATAATACCTGTGTAACGTGCAAGTTAAATCCTGATTTCATGTCCATAGAAATGACGGTAGCCCTTTCCAGACAGGTTGGCCCACAGGTACATTCCTGGAGGGTTTAAAGCAAAAAACAGTACACAGCAATGACAATCGTGTCAAACTAGCCCCTGCATTTCTGCGAATGGGGGTCGGCATCTGTGAGGGAGGATGCCATAACTCATGCTATCATCTTAGGTCTCTCCCTGAACTCAGGTTGGCTCTAGAGGAGTATGTACTGTTATCTTTTCCAGAACCAGTGAGCAGACTTCAAGACTCCTCTCAGTCAGTTATGTGCCTATGACTCCTGATAAGCCTTCCAATTACTGCTCTCCACCTGGAGTTATGCCGTCTCAGCTTATTTTATGTATAGTTGAAACAAACAAGGCTGGCTCCTGCTTATCCCAGCTTTCTTTAGCCATATATTGTCCATTGTTAACTAGGCCTCAGGCCCAAATTCCACAGCTTGGTCTGAGGCATATGTAAAAGATTCTTAACAGACAGACAGAGTGGTCAAGATCTTACATACATATTAATGGCAGTTTGGCCCTTCACGCTCAATATTCATTGGCCCTGTTTTAAGAGGCAGGATGACCTCATGCTGTTCTCCCCTTCCTGTGGGCATCCCATTCCCCTGCTGATACGTATGTAAATGAGGCTGCTGTTCTTTACATTCAATAATGCTACCTTCACTCCTGCCTGGGGAGAAAAATTTGGTCACAGACAAAGCATATCATTGGTTATTCATAATTTCTCATATAATGTTAATGTATAGATTTAACAATGATTACCAGTGTATCATTAGTTTTCATAAAACAACTTGATAAACTTTAATATGATAATATTGTCTACAATTGGTTTTAAATTACTTAGCATTTGAGGTTCTGACCTTCTCAAGATGCTATTTCCCCCACTCACTAGGTTGATGGCTTTATTCACCTTTTATGTAAATGTACCCTCATTGTCTTTGATAGCTAGGCTGGTCAGAAACAAATACACATTCCTTTGTCTCAGGCAGATTGGGTTTATGTGTTGCTTGCCAAGTACATTTTTGGTAGATAATTCTAACACATCCATAACTTTGTACACACACACCCCACACATGACTATTAATGATCAATTAGTTTTCCCGTGATCTCTTACATGACACATTTTAGATACAGATTAACTGTAGTGTGTGAGGTGTAATAAATACATCGGGCCTCACAAGAGCTGAGGACACAGAGTGGTAAACCTCCAGTAGGCCTCAGTGTCAGTTACCTTTTGCTGACAGACTAAGCTTATGGATCAGACTGTGTGCTAACAAAAAGACACACACAACCACAATCTAAGTCAACATCCCCTAGTGCTCCTAGTTAAAGCTAGAGTATTATGGATAACAAATACTTCACAACACAGACTTCAGCCAAAAATCTCACCCTTTTTGTTGGAAAACCTGTGGCTGAGTACCGACTTTATCCTCACACCTTCCAACTTTTGCTGAAATCAGTCCTGTGTTCTCAGCAGGGCTGACGCTCTTTGAGTGAAGAATGAACATCTCCATGTGAAAGCATCCGGGATGTACCTTTTTTTCATAAGGCATAGCATGGAGATTAGGGGTCTCTTGCGTTAGAGATCATTTGCATAGAGCATTGGAGTGCCTCAGCTCTTGCGTCCAAACGCAGTTCAAAGGGTATTTAAGAGAAATCATAGATTAGATTTACTATTTTACCCTTGAGTATAATTAAAATAAAAAAAAAAAACCAAGAAGCAGTCAACCAATGTGTTGTTTGTAATCCCAAAGTCATTTTTTTATATTAATTACCAGTTCATGGGAATCATTTAGCCTTCTATCAATTACCTAATCTGTGTTATTTGACACAGAAGGAACTTCAATAACTACTTTTATTAACTACCAGTAAACATGACTACTTGTCCAGTATATTTCAGTTTAATTTCAATATTAAACACTTCAGTTGCTCAATATTTAGCTTGAGTAACACTTGTTTGTATGTTCTGGAATACCACATTCTCCATCTTAAACCTATGTGACATGAAATTTGAATCACTCATGCTTAGTGTAATGGATTCGGCATTTTTCCATGGGTGGGAACTTAAAAAAAAAAAAACCAGTTTACAAAGGGCTAAATGAAGGAGATCATCAAGTATCAAGGGACTTAAATTGCTATCAGACCTCTTTGTGGAAATGATGTTTGTTGAAAAGAAGTGACCATTTAATGGTCCAGATCCTTATTTGATCCAAATCCTGAACTTTTTGATGTTCTTATCACTTTTCTTATTCTTCCTCTAGCTGGAAGAAAATTGTCTGACAAAGGCAGCATTTTGACAGTAATTTTAATTCATTATATCGGGGGGGAGGGAAGGGGGGAGAGAAAAGAAATTATACTGTCGGAATTTTTAGGGTGTGAAAAAAGGCAGGAATGTATTGCAAATCCAGAACTGCTGTACAACCCGATTTTAAATCCATTTACATTATGTTACAATAAAAATGACTCTGAAAAATATATTTAAATAAATAATCAGGCATACGTTCTCTTGTCAGTGGTGTAGATACTATTAAAAGAAGTCCTTGGGTCTACTGTATTTGTAGGGTGTGATAGTCTATTCCCTTATGAGCAGGGCAAGCTGGGGATCCTCTCCAAAATATGGATTACCAGTTATATGTCAATCTGGAACAGTCCCTGATGGAAGAAAGGCTGCCTGGCATTGAAGTAATGGGACCTAGGGCATAATAAGGAGGACCCATTTTGGAGGTATGAGTTGTGCTTGATTTTCTTTTCTTCTAATGTTGAGAATGAATAGATGAGATCTATCTTTGAATTTCTTGAAGTTCTTAAGTTCTGACCTCCATGTTCCAGATGATCTAGGGTTGAAGTAAAGTGTTCTTTATTAAATGGCAAAGTAAGAGCATATATATATATATACACACACACACACACACACCCCTTCTGATGGGTAGAGTGATTAACAAAGGGGGGCACAGAGCCCTGTGTTGGAAGACAGTTATCAAATCAGTCTGGCTGAATGTCATCAGGAGAATGAAGATTAAGAGACTATCTAGCAAAGAGGTCAATACTACAATTAACCTTCTCTCCTATAGCATGTAAGGCAGGCAGTTTAGACAAAGCAAGAAACTAAATCTATTTTTGGTACTTGTAAATTGAGAACAGTGCACAGATCAGATTAAACCTTAATTTCAGTAATAAAATATTTGCCCCAATTGACACCAGGCGACTGCAATATTTTTATTTATCTCCTTCTCTAGAAAAGATTTGCTATGTCACTCATCATTGAAAATATGACAGAAAGTTGTTGGATTCAATCATGTCTTTATCACAGAAAAAAAATCATAGAACGTCTTTTTTGTACGACTCTGATATCAAAGTTAGAGCCAACTTACTTGGGTAGTTACTAGAGCTGGTAAAAAAAATATGACGACACTTTCTTCCATCAGTAAATGCGGTTTCACTGAAACTTAAATTAGCAAAAATGTGATTAAATCTCTGTGGAAAGGTTGCTTGGATGTGTGGTGGGGACAGAGAATGACTTCTTTGGTAGATCACTAAATGACTAAAAAAATATTAACCATGTATTGCCTGCAAAAAAAATCAGGTAGATATGGGGAGAAATATCCAGTGTAATCAACAGGTGTGTGTAGAATAAATATGGACCAATGATAATATTTACAGTAAATTTCTCAGTGCTATATCATCGTATAATCTTTACTTATTTAACAAGTGGAACATCCATGGATGGTAGTGCATCAGAGTATTTTCAAAACATGCAGCGGACATCCACACTGTGGCAAAGAAATATGCAGTACTGTTAGGAGAGGAGAATTCAGTTTTGAAAGATGCAGTTTCTGGATTGGTAAGGTAAATCATTACTACATAAGACAAACATACATCAGCTAGAGCCATCTCAATTTTTTCTAATCATTCCTTCCAAAATGATAAGGAACAAGCCTTAGGGTTGTCTTCTAAACATCCCATAAACACGTTAGATGGGTATTCCAGATAACACTAGGGAATATACATTAAAAATGAGAGCAAGGATGCATATTAGTTTTAAATTAAACTAAATGCCTAAATAGTATACATATGAAACAGTAAGGAAAGAGCATACTCTAATCCTGTATTGAGTAAGGTAACTAATTTAAAAATGATAAACTTCAAGAGGACAGATATTCCTTGAGAGAAAGCAGAAATACAGTCTGCATACAAAACTTACCTGAGCACCGTATACAATAAAATCCTTGTAACGGTGCAGGACTCACCCTTACAGCGCCTCCTGCTGGTCTCAGGGAATTAGCTCTTCCAGCCTCCGGAGTGCCCTCTGTAGGCCAGTGTCCTGCTTGCCCCCCCGTGTCCCTCCTGGACCCCAGTGCCCCTTTCCCTGGGGTGCTGCCCCCTGGCAGTACCCTCCCTCCCCATCTCTGGGTCTCCCCTCCCCAGGGAACCCACACCCACTATCCCCACCTCCTCAGTCTTTGGCTACTTCCAGTCACCATTGAGCCCCCACTCACTGGGGCAGACTGCAGTGTATAAGCCAATCATCACAGGCAAGGGGGGTTTGGACCTGCTGCCTCTTCCTACCCGTGGGCTGCCCTCTGCAACCCTAGTACCCTTTTTGGCCTTTCACTAGGCCTGCAGCCTGGGGAGTTTCCAGGCCGGAGCTCCTCGGACCTTCCCCCAGTCCTGCTCTACCTTACATACTCTGGTATACTCCCCAGCAGCCAGGCCCATCTCCCTCCACAGCTAGAGGAGACACTCTGCTCCTGGCCCACTGCCCTCTTGTAAGGGCCAGCTGAGCCCTGATTGGGACATGGCCACAGCTGAGCCTGCCTCCCCCAATCAGCCTGGGAACTGCTTGCTCCCAGCCACAGCCCTCTCCTAGGACCAATTTCAAGCCCTTCAGGGCAGGAGCAGATGACTACGCTGCTACAATCCTGCACATTTTTTATAATGTGTATGGAATAACTAATAATTATTCAAATTCCTGTTCAGAAATGTAAAGCTGCACTACCCTTTTCAGTTAGTGAGATCAAGATGGTGACACAGGCCTACCCTGCCCCACATCTTCAGTTTCTCCTCTTCAGAATGTGAGGCTGTTCTAGATGCTGTTTGATTTACATAACTTCCAACTCAGTCAGCTTATTTCTGTACTGTAGCAAGGAATTGTAATACTATATAAGGTGAGGAACTTGACATACTGTGGTATTAGTTATGTTACACTAAGTGCTGTGTAGTGGCGGTGGTCCTTGGAGAGTGGTGGAAAGAATGAGTTTGCTCTCTGATGAGAGTTGCTCTTTGGGAACAGGGCATTGGTGTTGGGCTGAGATTCCTAAAAAGAAAGATTGCCCTGCATGCTGTTTGATTGCCTCTGTTCCAGGATTGGAGGGGGACACTGCAGAAGAGCAACACTGGTATCAGAGTAAAACAGGTTGTCAGAAGAAAGGGCAACAGTAATCATGCTACCTGCAATTTTTTAAGAGCTGGATTTGGAAATTTTTGAAACAGTCCATGAACCCAGAAATAAGTTTATTTCCCACATTGACTGCATATATGTGAAGCTTGTACAACATCAGCTTATTGTGCTGCTGCAGTATTGTTGAAATCTAGGTTGTGGTATGGCCCCAAGATACCAGTTATGGGCAAAGCAAAAATGAAACATCTCCTAAGAGGGAGGTACAAACTGCACCACCTAATAACCCCCTCTGCTGCTAACATTTGGAACAGAATTGTTATTGCAGTCTCATAAGCACTGGTCCAGAGCAAAGCAATCTGGCTTTTCCTTTCACTGCCTGCCACCAGCTGTCAGGATTCAGAAACTTGCTCAAAGAGATTGTATGAATCCAAGCAGCTAAGATTCTAATTGAAGTTTGATGTGGAGGATAAGTACATGACAGTATCCTTTATTATGGAAAACCATTGAACTTGCCGAATATGATGCCACTTTTCAGTCCACAGTCCATTAACTTAACAGGTTTGGGTATATGGATTCTCTTTTCCATATAGAGATATTTTTCTTCCAGCCTCTCTTAACAATTGCCTTCATACATTATCTGTTGTCAGTGGAGGGGCAGGTATATTCATTTCACAGTTCTAGAAGCAAAGTGGCATGTTAGGTAAGTGCAAAAATGTAAATTTAGTGAAGGGAAAACCAAAGGGAAATTTTTTAAAAAGCAACAAAAAATCAATTTTACAGTTATTATAAATGTTATGAAGAGGCTGTAGAGCTATTAGTTGTTGGGTTTTTTGCAGTCATGAATAGTGGGCTGATGCTTTGCCTCAAAAGTCAGTTAAAATTCTTTTCAGGGCAGTAATGTTTGGATTAAATAAGGTTGGCATATGCAGCCAATAACTGGATGTTAAATGTGCAGGCAGAAAGGGAATAGACACAGAACAGTTACTGAAACAAAGAAACACTTCTGCGATGATTAATATTGTTAGATGGATTTGATTAGACTGTTTGCACCCTTCTTGTGTTTACTTTCAGTGACTCCTCCAGAAAATGAACATACTTGCCAGCCAATTGTGTATTGAGTAATGCTCTGAAAAATGAATTTAGTATATATATTCCTGTCTATTCATCCCTGGAACATGATTTTAATAGCTATGCTCATCCTATTAGAGGATAGAAATATACCATGTGACCCATCTCCAATAAAAATTAACCTGTTGGTCAGCTTGACTACAGACTACATGCAGTGAATTACTCACAGAAATCTACAGACTGAGAAGTATTTGCCAAAAATATTCAGCAAATATTTCTGAAACAGATCAGAGGAAATCATAAGCTGCTCACTGACCATACAGGGAAGAAAATAGAGGTGAAATTTGAATAACTTATTTGCTCCCATTAATCAGTCAGCATTACCCATGAACCTCTCTGCTAAGGAGATTTTACAGAAGAGATTTGTGTAAAGAAAGAGTAGCACAACAAAAGGATTGCAACAAACGGAAGACCTGTAGATATTTATATAATTAACCCCTTGTGATTATCAGCTAGGGACAGTTGGATATTCATCAGCTCATTTTACACTAACATGCTTCAACAGTAACAGGTTTCTATTAGATGAGATTCAACAATAAGAAAAGAATTAAGAAAATAAATTATTTTCAAAAATAAAATCTAAAAAGCTCATTTGATTTCTTTGAAAGTGTTTTCTATTCATAAGGAACAATAGATTTAATCCACAGCAGGATGGAGGGAAAGCCTTTTGTATGCTCACCTTTTGGGTCACATTCATGCAGAATTCATCAATCTCATGCACAATGAATTACTTCCCAAATAGAATACCCACAGTTCTTCTCACATTTGACTTAGGTGGCATATGTAGAAAAAATATTTTCAGTCTGGAAAATTCAATTTAAATCCAGAGACACAGGAATTTCTGAACTAACAAGTATTTCCTCCTTTGAATTACTTTTCAAATACTGGTTCTGTGCTTTAGGCACAAACTACTGTGGCAAAGTACCTTGTTCACCTCATCAGGCTCAGTTCTTTTTAGCCTTGGAGACACAAGTTTGGGCAAGGCAGTCCTTCTAGGTGGCACAAGGTCAGGCCATACCTTTCCTCTGTCAGTCCCTTGTGCCTGTTTTCCTTTCCCTTCTGGGGAGGGAATACAGCCTCCCTTCCTGGAAAGGTTTCAGAGTAACAGCCGTGTTAGTCTGTATTCGCAAAAAGAAAAGGAGTACTTATGGCACCTTAGAGACTAACCAATTTATTTGAGCATAAGCTTTCGTGAGCTACAGCTCACTTCATCGGATGCATACTGTGGAAACTGCAAAAGACATTATATACACAGAGACCATGAAACAATACCTCCTCCCACCCCACTCTCCTGCTGGTAATAGCTTATCTAAAGTGATCACTCTCCTTACAATGTGTATGATAATCAAGGTGGGCCATTTCCAGAATAAATCCAAGTTTAACCAGAATGTCTGGGGGTGGGTGGGTAGGAAAAAACCTACACCCCCCCCCCCCAAGACGTTCTGGTTAAACTTGGATTTATGCTGGAAATGGCCCACCTTGATTATCATACACATTGTAAGGAGAGTGGTCAGTTTGGATGAGCTATTGCCAGCAGGAGAGTGAGTTTGTGTGTGTGGGGGCGGGGGGTGAGAAAACCTGGATTTGTATTGGAAATGGCCCACATTGATTATCATACACATTATTAAGGATCTACAGCCTATCCTGAACGATGACCCAACACTCTCACAAATCTTGGGAGACAGGCCAGTCCTTGCCTACAGACAGCCCCCCAACCTGAAGCAAATACTCACCAACAACCACATACCACACAACAGAACCACTAACCCAGGAACCTATCCTTGCAACAAAGCCCGTTGCCAACTGTGCCCACATATCTATTCAGGGGACACCATCACAGGGCCTAATAACATCAGCCACACTATCAGAGGCTCGTTCACCTGCACATCCACCAATGTTGTATATGCCATTATGTGCCAGCAATGCCCCTCTGCCATGTACATTGGTCAAACTGGACAGTCTCTACGTAAAAGAATAAATGGACACAAATCAGATGTCAAGAATTATAACATTCATAAACCAGTCGGAGAACACTTCAATCTCTCTGGTCACGCAATTACAGACATGAAGGTCGCTATCTTACAACAAAAAAACTTCAAATCCAGACTCCAGTGAGAAACTGCTGAATTGGAATTCATTTGCAAATTGGATACTTTTAATTTAGGCTTAAATAGAGACTGGGAGTGGCTAAGTCATTATGCAAGGTAGCCTATTTCCCCTTGTTTTTTCCTACCCCGCCCGCCAGACGTTCTTGTTAAACCCTGGATTTGTGCTGGAAATGGCCCACCTTGATTATCATACACATTGTAAGGAGAGTGATCACTTTAGATAAGCTATTACCAGCAGGAGAGTGGGGTGGGAGGAGGTATTGTTTCATGGTCTCTGTGTATATAATGTCTTTTGCAGTTTCCACAGTATGCATTCGATGAAGTGAGCTGTAGCTCACGAAAGCTTATGCTCAAATAAATTGGTTAGTCTCTAAGGTGCCACAAGTACTTCTTTCCTTCCTGGAAAGGTTCAGTGTTTTGCAGCACACAGCCTACTGGCAGCTTCCCTGCTTCTCTCACTCCCCTGCTGGCCTAACAGGGGAGGGTTTAAAAAGGGCTCAAGCAGTTGGAGTCAGCTGAACCTAATTGGTTCTCTAGCAACCCCTTTTCAGCTGAACCTTATTAATCTGTGGTTACCTCTCCTCAGTGGATAGGGAGGGGCCTTTTAACCTTCTGGGACTGATTACTGCCCCCCCCCTTTTTGTAGCTGTTTGTCCTGGGTTTACCACACTACCCACCGAAGATACAGATGAAGCTGTCTTTTGGAACCTTCAGACTCTATTACCTTGGGAGCCATATTTTGTATACAGTACAGTGATGACACATAGTATGTACTTGGTGCTGAGTGTTCTAACAATGAGATCTTTCTTCATTAAAATATATTGGATCCATTTAACTATCCATCTTCTGTCATCTGCATAAAAGGATGGTGTCAGAATATGTACATTTTAACAAAGCTCTTTCAAAAAGGATTGTTTTATAAGTTGAAAAAAGTGATATTTCTTTTTAAGCCCAGATTAATATCTCTTCCCCGCACCCACCCAACATCTATGGTCCATATTCTGTATAATGGTAATGGGTGAAAAACTGTGAAGTAGATTTACAAAGCATGTCACCTCTTCCATAGCAGGGCAAAATGTTTGATTTGGGTGCTGTGGCTGAGCGGATAATGCTAATGCCCATAAGCAAAAGATCAAAGGGAAATTCTCCTAGCTGCATTTGTTATCCTCTCTAGTAAAGTCAAATAAAAATGCAGAGCCTGAACCATCCCTGCATGTTTACTAACTTTTCACAATAGTGACCTCTATAAACTCTATAGAGACATGCTTACAAAGTGGAAAACTGTACAACAGTGGAAATTTATGTATAAGCCATGTACATGTACCGTATAGTGAAATCTAGCAGGATTCAGGAAAATATATTATTCACTGTATGACCCGCTGCATAATAAATACAGTAAATGTATGGAGTTAAGAGAACATGTTAACATTATTAAGATCAATATTTATCCTATTGATGAAGAAAAGGCTTGATACCTCTAACTCTTTAGTAACAAAGCCATTAAAGACTTTCCTCCCTTTCAATACAATTTACAAGCTCTTCTAGAGATGTGCAAAAATATTGAAAGAGCCTATGATGCTGATCCAGGGAGAATAGCATTTTCAGGGTTATAAGGCAACGTTACTCCCAGCACTTCCCCTTTTCTAATGTGTTACTGTCGGAAATGATGTAATTCATTATCATAGTCCCAAGCATACCTGTTTTACTGAGAAGTACAGATATCTATCATTATTCAAGCAGTTTAGGCATCCCAATGCCTATCTGTTTCTGGTTGCTCCTTTATTAATGATCTTGATTTGTTGTAACTTGACAATAATAACCTTCTCCATTATAGTCTTGATAGTAAACAGTGGCCTAAAATACAAAAGTTTGCAATACTGCTGAGCAGTAGAAAATCAGGAGCTTGAAAGGTCACCAAAAAGAATGTGACAATGATGGAAGAAAAGTGCTAGTGACATACTGCATGATCTTGTAAACAGACAGGCTGCTATAAGGCTAATAAATCTTGGAGTGACATTCCAGGTGGTGATATACATCAGTTGGGAGATATGACCTACATTCTGTAGGGTTAGGTGGGACTACCCAGTTAAAAGTACCGAAACTTTCCTGAACTAGACAGGCCCATCTGTGTTGATGTCAATGAGGTTGTAAAAATAAACTATTTCAATAAAGAATGGTCATGTTTAATAATGATTAGGGCTCCGTGTCTGTCACGGAGTTTGCGGAAGGCACAGATTACGTGACTTCCTGCGATCTCTGTGACTTCTGCAGCTGCCAGTGTGGCTGATCCAACAGCCACCCAAGCAGCTGTCCCCAGGACCAGTTGCCCAGGAGGCCCGGGGACAGTCACATGGACCACTGCTAGAGCAGCTCTGCAGCCAGCCCCACAGCCAGCCTTACTAGCTGCTGCTGGAGTGGCCCTGGCCCTGGGGCCAACTACACTGGCCGCTGCTGTGGTGGCCCCATGTGGCTGGCCCCAGAGACCACCTGAGCAGCTGCTGATGCAGCTGGCCCCGGAGACTGCCTGAGCAGCGGTCCTGGGGATGGCAGGAGGAGCCGCGGCTCCTGGCAGCAGTCCTGGAGCAATGGCAGGCCCCAGGGCTCCCTCGCTCCTTGAGCAGCGGCTGGAGTGGCAGTGGGCCCCTTAGGGTTCCCCAACCCTGGCGGTGGCTGGAGCAGCAGTGGGCCACCCGGAACTCCCCCATCACGGTGGGGACCAGAGAGGCAGCGGGCTTCCCCTCTGGTGATGGCTGGAGTGGCAGTGGGCCCCCCTACAGCCCCAAGATTCAATCAGGGGTATCTATGGTATAAATCATGGACAGGTCAGGGGCTGTCATTTTTTTTTTCTGCCCATGACCTACCCATGATTAATTCATAGCCTGAATAATGATAATTCTTGTATATAGCACTTTCACCCAATTATCTTAAAGGAACTGCTTTTGGAACATTAGTTAAACTTCATAACTTCTCCCATGTGAATAGGTATTATTCCTATATTCATTTTACAGATGGCTAAATTAAAGCACATAGGACCAGGTCCACAAAGGGACTTAGTTACCTAAACCCCAAAATTAGACTCATAGACATTAAGACCAGAAGGGACCATCTCGTGTGACCTGCTGCAAATCTCAGGCAACAGAACCTCACCCACCAACTCCCGTAATAGACCTATAGATTTAGGTACTACTGTAATCCATAAAACCCCTGTTCAACTGCTGCCTAACCCTGTAAGTGCTTAAAATCACTATGCACCTAATTTTTTATTGTAAATGTTCCATAGGCACCTAAATTTCTGCCTGTGGGCATGTGCACTGCTGCCTCAAGCAGGCACCCAGATATCTATCTCATGCCTAAGCCCCCGCATGATCTTCAGGTGAAGAACAATCAGGGAAATGCTTGTCTTGCCTGTGGATCCCTGATCTGGTAGGTATGCTCTGATCACACTGAACACTGTATAAAACAGCTTGGGTGGGGGAGGGTGGTGGCAGAGGAGGAAGTGGAAGTGATGCTGGCAAACCAGGTGCCAGATCATGCCAAAGCCCTGATGTCTCAACTGAACACCAATAAATACATAGCTGGAATTAGTCTGGCTCACCTGTGTGTTAGTATTGCTAAAATAGGTATCAGAGTTATAAAAATGTGCTTAGTGCTTAGACTTTATGAATGCTTGTAAGTTGGTGCTTGTATTAATCTCACTTATAACATATCTATCCCATATGGTAAGGTAATACTTGAGCATTTGCATTGTAAACCTCTGTAGCTCACCAGACAGGAAAGAGACATGAATTAGTGTGAAACGCTGGCTTCCAAAAGGTTTTGGGTCCTGCCCAACAGAGAAGGCCCATGGACACTATTGTAGAACATCAGGACAAAAGACTTTGTTGAGTGCTCTCTCATGAATTCACATGTAAGTGAATTTCTCCCATCAGCTAAGATTGCAACTTGAAAGCAGGAATAAAAAGCCTTAATAAGAAGGAACTGTATCTCTGTGCTGCTTGGAATCTCAAGGGCAAGGTTTTCTAGGCATAAGCAAGAGATCCTGTGATTAGCCTGGGTTTGCGCTGAGAAATATATAGAACTTGGTTATTAGAGAAGCTTCTATAACCTTTTGAAACTTAAGACCGTAACTCATTTGTTTGTATATGTTTACCTGCATTAACCTTGTAAATTACTCTTATTTCCTTTTCCTAATTAATAAATCTTTAGATAGTTTATTGTAGGATTGGCTTTGAGCGTTGTCTTTGGTGTGAGATCTAAGGTGCAATTGATCTGGGGTAAGTGATTGGTCCTTTGGCACTGGGAATAACCTGAATATTGTTGTGATTTTTGATGTAAGGGACCATCTATCTCAAAGGCAAGTTTGCCTAGGTGACAAGATAGATTGAGGTACCCAAGAAGGACAGTCTGTGACTCCATGGTTAGGCTGTTGTAGTGCTTGAGGAGTTTATGCTTGGTACTTGGTTGGTGAAATCTAAATATAGAACTCATAGTCAATTTGACAGGTTTCAGAGGAACAGCCGTGTTAGTCTGTATTCGCAAAAAGAAAAGGAGGACTTGTGGCACCTTAGAGACTAACCAATTTATTTGAGCATGAGCTTTCGTGAGCTACAGCTCACTTCATTGGATGCATACCGTGGAAACTGCAGCAGACTTTATATATACACAGAGAATATGAAACAATACCTCCTCGCACCCCACTGTCCTGCTGGTAATAGCTTATCTAAAGTGATCAACAGGTGGGCCATTTCCAGCACAAATCCAGGTTTTCTCGCCCTCCACCCCCCCACACAAATTCACTTTCCTGCTGATGCTAGCCCATCCAAAGTGACAACTCTTTACATAATCAAGTCGGGCTATTTCCTGCATAAATCCAGGTTTTCTCACATCCCCCCCCCCACCCCCATACACACACAAACTCACTCTCCTGCTGGTAATAGCTCATCTAAACTGACCACTCTCCAAGTTTAAATCCAAGTTAAACCAGAACATCTGGGGAGGGGGGGTAGGAAAAAACAAGAGGAAACAGGCTACCTTGCATAATGACTTAGCCACTCCCAGTCTCTATATAAGCCTAAATTAATAGTATCCAATTTGCAAATGAATTCCAATTCAGCAGTTTCTCGCTGGAGTCTGGATTTGAAGTTTTTTTGTTTTAAGATAGCGACCTTCATGTCTGTGATTGCGTGACCAGAGAGATTGAAGTGTTCTCCGACTGGTTTATGAATGTTATAATAGTCAATTTGGGGTTTGTGCCCTGTTTCTTAACAGCCTGCCCTGAGGTTGGTACTCACATTCTTGAGCCTCTCTGCAGGACAGCATGACACTGGAGGTGACCTCCTTTATTACCTTTAGTCCTGGGGTTAGGGTTCTGATTGAGGATGTGGGAGACCCCAGTTCAGTTCCCTGCCTGATGTGGAGAAGGGATTTAAACAGGGATTTCCCATCTCTCGGGTGAGTGCCTTAGCCACTGGACTAAGGGATATTATGGTGTGGGTCTTTATCTATCCCTCCCGTTGAAGCTGGTGGACTTCGTACATATATGCCCTGGGCTAGACACAGCTTGAGAATGTTTCTATATTCCAGTGGCTGAGCATTGTAATGCCTAAATCCCTTTGTGGATGTAGGTCAGAGAGGTTAAGTGACTTGCTCAGGATCACACAGCAAGTCAATGGCAGAGGTGAAACTAGAACCCAAATGTTCTGACCTCCCCAGTCCTTTGCTTTAATGGCTAGGCTAGCCCCGAATAACCACATTATTTTTAAAATTGTAACTCAGTTTAATATTTACATGCAGCATGTGTGGATGATGATTGACCAATATTTTTGGATGAAGTAGAGATTATTATAATCCACCTCTTATAAATAAGGTTAAAATTTTGTCACAGTTATTTTTAGTAAAAGTCACGGACAGGTCACAGGCAATAAAAATGCATGGAAGCCTGTGACCTTTTCCTGACTTTTATCAAAAATAACTGTGACAAAATGGGTATGGGGGGATCCAGCACCGACCCTTGCTGCAGTTCCGGAGTCCCCCTGGCACCCTGTGGTGGCTGAGAATGCTGGGGTCCCTTGCCGCCCACAGCAGCTCGGAGCTGTGTGGAGCCCCTCACCATTGCTCAGAGCTCCAGGGTACGGCAGCTGGGAGTTGCAGGGACCCTGCGGCCCATGGTAGGTGAGAGCTTCAGGGCCCATGCTGGTTGACAGCTCTAGCCCCACTATCCCCGGGCTAAAGCAGAAAAGGTCTCTGGAAGTCACAGATTCCATGACTTCCATGACCTCCATGACATAATCTTAGCCTTACTTATAAGTCCGTTTCCTAGGCACCCTCCCCTACTGAGACACCTCTCTGGCCAGGTTCAATGAAGCCTCTGCAGTCAGGTTCCCTGGGCCCTTGTGCACAATGCATCCTTAGGGATTAACCCCTTCCTGCCTGTGCTGGAGGCTGCTGGGTTATGTCTGCGGCCAGGTTATGTCAGTGGCCAGCAGCAGACTGAAGGTGTTAGCTGCCTTTCAACATTGTGCGGACAGAAAGGGAAAAGCTGCTTCCAGCCACAGGAGGTGGCGGGGGCTATGTGTGTGAAAGGGAAGAGATGAGCTCTGCAAAGACACATCCCCCCCATGGCTGCTGCTGGCCACATTCTGGTGTGAACACTGGAAGAAATTTGGGGGGGGAGGGGCATGTGACCCTGTGTGCCACACCCCCATGTGTTGCCTTGGGAAGACGCGGCACCAAGTACCAGGAGAGGCGGGTCTGTCCTGGGGGCCCAGCCAGGCGTGAAGGGCGGAGAGTGTCAGGGTGGGTCAGACGGTCAGTCACCCCACCTTTGTGAGAGAGGTGTATGGGAGTGTGTGTATATGGAGGGTAGGGGTGTGTGTGTCACCCCTCCTCATGTGAACTTGAAAGCTTTAAAGATAAGAAGGTAAATAAAAAGAATCCAACTACGCAGAATTTCTTTTTAACAGGGGCTTAGTCAACTTGATGTTAATTTGAACATTTGTACTGCATAGTTCTGATTGATTCCCATTGAACTTGTTTGAATACAAGTAATTTTACCACGTCCCATATACAGCATAGGGAAATATAGTCACCCTATTCAGAGAGAAAGTTCCAACAATGCTGAAATGCCCCTTTTTGATATTTTTGGAATGAAATATTTTTCTTTTTCTTTTGAAAATGATTTCATTGGGAATTTTTTTCATTTTATATTTTATTTTATAACATTTAAAAAATTCAAAATGGAACCATTTTGATTTTGTCAAAGAAACCCAATTTAACTCCAAATGATTTTTTCAAGAACTTCCTTTCACAGAAAATTTCAAATTTGGGGGGGTTTTGTTCCCATTTGGGATGAAAACAAATTTCAAAATCTTGACATCCTCCGTAAAATGGAATTTCCATTCCCTGCACAGCTCTAGCTTTCATATCAATAGTCAGAAGATAATGAAAAAGGACTGTAAGGAAGCTGGCACTAAATAAAGCAGAGAGGTGAAAAAGCAGAGAGGGGAGGAGAAAAAAAACAAGCCTGGAGGTGGAGATAAGCAAGTCAGAGACCAGATTCACCCAGAACTTGTTCTACTTCCACCAATGCATAGCCTGGCCAGTGTCAGAAAACTTGTTTCTGGGAGCCCTTGCATTAGTACACAAACCCATCTGTGTCAGAGAATAGCCAGTGCAGTCCCTAAAATGGTCAGTGGTGGCACATCCCAGGAGGTAAGAGAACAATTGATCCAGAGGGTTTGTGGAATTAAGTCCCTCTGAAATTAATGTGTAACCTATTTAGTCTCTTTTTGGACTTAACTACTTATCTGACCAAGTAGCAGCACAAAGGAATCACAAGTACTCAGAAGAGAATAGCTGGACCTGAGGACTTCAAGCAAGTCATCCTCTGGACAAGCCAAAAAAGCTGTTGATGGACAACAAGTAGGGAAAAAGGAAAGTTTCTTTGAAAAATTCTTTTTATGATATTAAATATTTTTAAAGTTGAGTGTTCCAGTGATTTATTTTAAAATATTTACACATTGAAAAGTAGTTTTCACAAATCTTTGTAGATAAAGTTAATCATGCTAGAGTGTTTTCAATCATTTGTCCTACTCTGCTACCCAGCTCCCCCACCCCATCCCTAAATGATGCTGTCCATGGAGGTAAACCTGAGGAAGTATCCAGAGGAGAAAGTTTGAAAGGAAGCCTGCTTTCCACGGATTTGGAGAGACAGCAAAGTCCTGTGCTGTAGGGGAAGGAGAGGAGAAGCAACAGGCTGATGGGCATTAGCAAGATGAAGGCATCAGGCAGAGTCAAGCACAAACCAGAAGGTTTAACGGAGGAGGCCCCACTTCCCTTCGTTTTTCATTATTGTTCCCTCCCCTAATACAGGGAGTCCTTGGACGTACAACACTTTTCAATTGACTGCCCATTTCGCCCCTATGATGCTTGTTTCACCCTTACGAGGAAAGCCGGCAGGGAGGACAGCACACAACACATGCTGAGCCTCAGCCAATCACTGATTTCACTGTTCAAGCTTTCTGATTGGCTGAGCCTGGGGTTGGGAGCCAATCAAAAACAAGCAGCAAGGCTACCTGGCAACAAGCTGCTCTGGCCCTGAAAGCCAATGAGACAAGCGACTTCAAGGGACCCCGTTCCAGCTCCATTCATTACAACATGACCACAAAGTTATGTACAAGCAATTCTGTAAAAAGCAAGCCCAATTCATCTGTACAAAGTTCCTGGGACACATTCTTTAAGATTGCAGAGAAGAGTCCAGAGAAGACTGCAGCCCAGATTTCAGAGAAGCCCCCAGCCAAGAGCCCTTCAAAAAGTTCTGGAAACTCAAAGCATATGTGATTTTGTATGTTTATTTGAATGATGTTTACCAAATAAATACACTGATGTTGCTACATTAGTCATCTATAATTCATTTAGTACAAAAATCTAGGTTATTGTGGTGAAAATTGTGTATCAACCAATCCCCCCTTTATACCATTGATTCCTATGGGAAAAGCAGTTTCAACCTGCACCGTTTCGATTTACAATGCAATTCTGAGGAACGAATTGTGTTGTAAGTCCCAGGACTCCCTGTACTGGAAATGCCCATACAAATAAAGTGTGGGAGGAGGCATGAGTGACTGACCATATAAGGGAACAGAGATACTAACCAAACACAAAGTGCTATCAAATGCACAAAGTAAACATCTTTCAAAAAGGGATTATTTTCTATTTCTACCTCACTTCCTTGGCAGTAATTTTAGTTGGACTAGGAATAGTAGGGTTAAAAAAAAAAAAAAAGCAAAGTGGGTGTCCCTTAAATGTTACTGATTTTCCACAAAGATGCTGCATTGTATGCATGTGTTTGGAAAAGTGGGTTACATCTCAAGGACAAAGAATGCAGCAGTTACTAGGGAAGCGGAGATAAATGTCTTTTATTGACTGAAAGAGTAAAACATCAGTTTAAAGTGACTGGGCTGAATTCTGTTCAGTTACGCTGCTGTGAATCTGGAACCTCTCCACTGATCTCAGTGGGTATACTGTAGAGTTACACAGGAATAGCTGATGGTGGAATCTGCCCTCTATGTGTAAATCAGTGCTGATAACATTGGTTGTACCTTGTGCAACTTCAAAAATATGTGCAATTTAAACATCAATGATGCAGCATTTTTCTTCATCCAACTCTGTTTGCAGAGTATCTGCACATAGAAAACAGGGCAGCAGCACAGTCACACGTCCCCACCGTTTTGCCCACAGAGTATCGAAAAATCAGTGAAAAGATATTTGTGACTTCTTTATATAGTACCTCAGAGCTCAGAATATTGTGTGCAATCACAGGATGTGCTGAAGTCATTGTCACAAAATGGAGGATTATGATGTGCATTATGAGATGAAAAAAAGCAAGAGAAGGAAGCTGGTATGAAGTTCATAAAATATCTACTAACCATTGTATGATGGAAATTTTCTTAAAAGAAAACAGACTGCATTTTTCATAACCTCCATAGGGGCCTGATTCTGCCGAACGCGCGCAACTTATTTAAGGAATTATTTAAAGAAATTATTTAAGGGAGTGGACACAAGAACAAATGGATATGAACTGGCCACCAGGAAGTTTAGACTTGAAATTAGACGAAGGTTTCTAACCATCAGAGGAGAGGAGTTTTGGAATAGCCTTCCAAGGGAAGCAGTGGGGGCAAAAGATCTATCTGGCTTTAAGATTAAACTCGATAAGTTTATGGAGGAGATGGTATGATGGGATAACATGGTTTTGGTAATTAAATATTCATGGTAAATAGGCCCAATGGCCTGTGATGGGATATTAGATGGGGTGGGATCTGAGTTACCCAGGAAAGAATTTTCTGTAGTATCTGGCTGGTGAACCTTGCCCATATGCTCAGGGTTTAGCTGGTCACCATATTTGGGGTCGGGAAGGAATTTTCCTCGAGGGAAGATTGGAAGAGGCCCTGGAGGTTTTTCACCTTCCTCTGTAGCATGGGGCATGGGTCACTTGCTGGAGGATTCTCTGCTCCTTGAAATCTTTAAACCACGATTTGAGGACTTCAATAGCTCAGACAAAGGTGAGAGGTTTTTCGCAGGAGTGGGTGGGTGAAATTCTGTGGCCTGCGTTCTGCAGGAGGTCAGACTAGATGATCATAATAGTCCCTTCTGACCTTAGTATCTATGAAACTCCCAATGGGCCTGATTCTGAAGCCAATGAAGTTACACTAGCATAAGAGGAATATTATGCTAATTTTTCCTCTTATTTTGCCACAATGGTAAATGTTAAATCCAGTTCTGCAAACCATTATACAGAGCATGTGAACACTCCTTATTCATGTGAGTAGCCCCATTGAAGTAAACAAGGCTGGATCCTGCAACTCTTACTCCTTGATAATGCAAGCAGTCCAACTGCACTGAAGTCTACTTTTGTATGTGTATAAGAACTATCTGCATGTAATGGGCAAGAAAGTACCTGGCTATTTTGCAGACTGCAAAGGGCAAGGTAAAAGTACTTTGGTTTTGGTCCAGATCACACCAATATCAGTTAGCAAAATCTTTGGCATTCGATAACTCCATCAGAAGAGGGTGGGTATTTTATAGCTTGAAAAGCTGTGTATGAATGTAGAGATTATTCCATTAAAGTATATCACATTATTTGCATCTATTATATAAAATGCATCCTGATGGCTATAAATACCACGGAGCCTCCAAGCTGATTATTTAGTTATGATTTGATTAATGCACTGGAGAGGCAGACTGACATGATAAAGTGATTAGACCACCCTGGCCACCCAGCAGTCTTTTAAGGTCAAGTTTGCTCATCTGTAACATCTCACTAGGATAGCTTTATAAATTAGGGTATTTAAAAATTTCTTACCAGATCTGATTAAAAAAATCTTGATTTGCCAATACATTTTGTCATTTTACTTTAACAGCTTCACTGTAGTGGTTGCATTATGTTCTGCTGCCACAGTAGATGCATATGGGAAAACATATTGGCTTCCTGTGGTCAACAGGTTCAAAAAAGGTGTCTGAAGTGGTTACACAACAAATTACATGCTGCCATTATTTATTTCATCATTTTATTTCTTGAGACATGGCCAGGCATGAAATACCCACTGCGGCTGCTCTCTGAGTGATTGGAATTAAGTCCTGTTGTCTTGGACAATTCCATTAGCGTTTTCAAATGTATCCACTTCTATAAAGGACCCAGAGCAAGTTTTCAAAGGTTATTAGGGGTCTGAAGATGCAAATAAGTGCCTAGTAGGATTTTCAAAAGCACCTAGGCACCTAACTCCCATTGAAATAATACAGGAGTTAGGCACCTAACCTGCTCCGATGTTTTTGAAAATTTCACTAAGCACCAACCTGCATTTTTAGGTGTCTAAATACCTGTGAAAATCTGGCCCTAGGCCCTTAAATTTGTTAGTGCAATGAAATAGGTGCATCTGATGATGCTGGGATTTGTCCAGGCTATATAAAATATGCCATCTAATGTTCTGTAGTGTAGGTAGGTGGTTGTGACATTCCTCAGGGCACAATCTGTACCACTGAACAGTGGTGTTCCCTTAACTCTCTAGCCTGGGGTGCCTTTTACACTGCTTTGCTATCAGAACATCCACTGCTGGTCTGCTCACACAACCTTCAGCATTCAAATTCACTCCCAGCTAAAACCACAAGCACTCTGACCAGCACTCTCTGAATTACATACAGGAAGACACCTGCAAATTCTTATTCCCAGCCTTGTTCCCCAAACATGTGTGTCTTGTATTGTCCAGCACACTACAGAACAGTGCAAGCACATAGAAAGTCCATCATTTCATCAAAGGAAAATGATGTATGCTCCAGCCTTATAATCCCAAATAGAGTTTCCCACACACTTCATTCCAAACACACTAGCTAAGATAAAACAATAAGAAAAGTTTATTAACTACAGAAAGATAGATTTTAAGTAATTATAAATGATGATACATAAAAGTCAGGTTGGCTACAAAAGAAAATAAGAGTGATGTGCAAACTAAAATCTAACTTAAGCTAAGTGAATTTAAAAGCAAAGGTTTTGTCTCACCATACACTGCTGTAAATTTCACAGGCTGGGTCTCTTCCCAGCCTGGGATCACTCCCCCTTAATTCAGCTGTTTGAGAGCTGAGCAGAGAGTTGGGAGGAGGAGAGGTGAAATGGAGGGCACTGTCTCTCTCTCTCTCAGACCACTGTCCTCTCTTTGAGGATTACCCCAAACTGGGGTGCAAGCGACAAGTAGTCTCTTGTGGATGTGAGGGTTGAACTTTCTCTGTGATGAAATTTAAATTTCTTGTTTAAACCTTCTTGTTGCTGAGGAAGGGCTATTTAAGCCAATGATAGCTCTTTAACACCTGGCAGGGTGCTAGTGTGTCTTTGTCTCTGACAAAAATGACCATAATATTGGTACTTGCCAAAGTAGTAGCATTTAAATGGCCCTCAGAAAGGGTGGGTGGGTGTTCCTTAAGTTCTGCACAGCCAGTGTGGCACATGTCAGTTCTAGGCTCACAACAGAATGCAGCAGAAATAAAATTAGCCATAAGAATCAGTGACTGATGTAGTCCAGAGACTAAAAAGTGTTAATATATATATATAAAAAAACAAAATGTGGTGTCTTTGTTTTGTTTGGAAATGTAAGAAACTTTCATATTGTGCTAAACTGCTATAAAGTTCTTTTGACCAAATTCTATGGAAGCCCATTTACTTCTGTGAGCCCATTTGACCTTTCTGCCTCGTCCACCCCTGTCTAGCACATTGTCAAGTCTGTAGTCCTAGGAGGCCTTCTCCACTGTGATTTCCCACTGCAGTGAGAATGACACAATTCTAAGTTGAGAGCATGAGTGTGAGGCATGCTGGGCCCCATTGTCATTTCATGGCTGTTTTATACGGTCATAACTTTGTGAGATCGGAATCAGGGACACAAAATACATAGACTACCAAAGTGTATACTTTGTGTTCCAGTTCAAATTTAGGATCAGAGCTGGTTCCACTCCTGTTGGTATAGTGAAGAAGCAGATGCTGTTACTTAGGCCATGGTTTCTTTTAACTATTATTTTTAATACCTTAGGGGTAAAGGACTAACACATCATACGGTCTATAAATTTCCCTATAGAAATGTTAATTTGTACATGACAGACACCTACATATTTCTCTGAAGAATCCAATAGCACTAGACTAAGTGGAATCATCTCCTGGTTCAGTGCAGTGATTTAATCTTGTGTTCCTGTATAATTATCAGATTGTTCAGTCAATTGAGCAATCCAGCTAGCTGCCCGTTCACAGGTTGTTATAATATACACACAAGAGTTCCCCCCGAGAGTTTGTCTTTTTAAAATGTCCTTGTTCTTTGTTTGGATGTAGCAAGGATTGCTCATCTGCAGTGGTACTTGGTATCTCCCAAAGAGTATTATTTATAACAGCAAAAAGAGGCACCCGTGGGGAGGCCTCAGAAATGTATAGACTATAACCTCTGAGGCTTGTGTCATGTGTTGACAGTATCCCATATTCAGCCATATCAGTCATTTTCTTTTATGTAACAAGATAGACATGTGTAGGTATGATGCATCACAATTAGTTCAGGACTCTTGAAACGCTGCTTTTCCCTGAAGGGACAGACTGAATAATCCTATTTGTTGTTGCTGTTTGTTCAAAAGAGTTCTCAGTTTTCCAATTTATTTACTTTCAGTTTTGCTTTTAGTTCATTTAACCTTCAGAAAACATTTGTGCTCTATATTGCTTGGGAAAAGGAAGGCTTCAGCAGCATGTTGTTGCGTTTATCTCTTGCTGTTTGGCTACAATGTCTGCAATAATAAATGTATCCATTTGAAATGGAAGCGATTAAGCTCTGTTGAAATGTCTTCTGGAACAAAACATTAGCTTTTCTCTCAAAGGGCAGATATTGCTACAGATAACATTTAACCCAACTGAGGACAAAGTTGTTACCCTTTAACATCGCTTACCTTTCTGCTCGCCTTAGAGAAACAGGGACAATATCTGCATTCAAGTGTGTCACTGTCTTAAAACATGAAAACAATTATCTGTATAGACTTCAAAGTTGCAAGTGATGATTGAAACTGTTTCATCTTTAAAAACACATTTTTGCATTCTCACTTTATTGTGAGTTACGCCTTTGAACTTGAAAATCTGCAAGATTTCATGAAGGGATCAGGGAGCTAGGAATGCAATGGGGTTTGCATAGTCTTTCATATCTGAAGACCTGTTTCAAATCTGTATTTGTGTTACAAGTGAAAATGGGTGTGGTGGTCTCATTTTAACCCCTGTCCATCTCACAAATGATCACACAAAATTTGGCATGGCTGGTATGGAATTAGCTGTGGGCACTGGTGTTCAAGACAAAGGTACATTGGCATAACAGAATAGGATCTCACATTTGAAATAGCAGCAAAAATGTTGGCCAGCGTTGAGTTTCATTGATAGATTTGCGTGAGGAAACTTTCATGTTACCTGCCCAAACCATGATTGAAAGCTCATTGAGGCAGGGCCCATTCTTTTGTTCCATTTGTACAGTGCCTAGGGCAATGAACTCCTGGACTGAGGACCTTAGGCACCGAGGCAATACAATTTATAATAATAATAAATAATAATGTTTGGGTCAAACAAGTGCTAATAATTCATCAACGCCCTGAGCAATAAATTCTTTCCTAATTTAGGGGAAAAAGGGATATCTAGAACAGGGATTGGCAACCTTTGGCATGCAGCCCACCAGGGTAAGCCCCCTGGCAGGCCGGGCTGGTTTGTTTATCTACCACGTCTGCAGGTTCAGCTGATCGCAGCTCCCACTGGCCATGGTTCGTGTCCCAAGCCAATGGGGGGTGCGGGAAGCGGTGCAGGCTGAGGGATGTGCTGGCTGCTGCTTCCCGCACCCCACATTGGTCTGTAGCGATGAACTGCTGATGAACTCCCAGTGGGAGCTGCAATCGGCCGAACCTGCAGACACAGCAGGTAAACAAACCAGCCCGGCCCGCAAGGGGCTTACCCTGGCGGGCTGCATGCCAAAGGTTGCTGATTCGTGGTCTAGAATAATCATGGTCAGATACAAAAACCACTATTGAGCACTTCTATAGAACTTTGTATTCTTGAAAGGCTGTACAAACATTAACTATTCTGATGTATTAACTAGTTAATCTGACTTAAGTAATGTAAGGATGCACAACAAGTGCAAAATCCATTGAATTTTCACTCTGCTCCATCCCTTTAAAGAATGTGTTTTAAGAGGAATTTGTTTAAAATGTGTTACACATGTGTGCCAGTTGTGATATTTGTCAACATTGGTTTGACTTTTGTTAATTTCAGTGAGATGCCTCCTTTTTGACCAGCGTGTGTAGAGATGTAACCACAGAGGTACAGGCTAAATACCATAGCATTGTGTCAAAAATTTATCCATGAAAATGTTAACATTGTTCTTTTTCAGCCTAAAGTGCAGTAATTGTTATCTGCTTCTACCAGTAGAATTCCACGTCTTGGAAATAACATGATCAAAAGAATTTATTCTGCATGAAAATAGGAGCAGAACAAAGGGGTCTAAAGATCTTCTTTTATTTCTTTTATTATTCAGATTTGTGATAAAGAATGGCACTACTACGTCGTCAATGTTGAGTTTCCTGTGGTTACCTTATATATGGACGGCACGACGTATGAGCCTTACCTTGTGACAAATGATTGGCCTATCCATCCATCACACATAGCCATGCAGCTAACTGTTGGTGCTTGCTGGCAAGGTAACACGATCAAGGGTACATAAACTGAGAGAAAGTATTTAAATCCCATATAAAGAGTATTTTTTCCCCTGTCTGCCTCTCTCATGTGAAGTGCACTAAGAATAATTTTTTTAAGGAATTATGGGACTGACGGAAAGCTGATTCTGCTTTCACTTTCACTGGTATAAAACAGAAGAAGCCCCACTGAAATCAATGAAGTTCCACAGTGGTAAAAGTAGTGGAATTGAGAGCAGAAGCAGGCCCTATATTTCCATTATGCAATAATGTACTTGGCTTGCATTGTGCATGTACTGAGATGAGGCTAATCTTCATTACCTTTTGTCTTGACTTCTCTAACCTTCTTCTTTTTGGTCTCCAGCTTCAAGCCCATCCAAATATTGTTCATGTCCTCAAAACCCTACACAGCTTGCCCTGCTAATATTTTAGCCTTACTTGCCTCTTGCTCCCCTTCTTATGCCGTGAATTCTTCCCAGTCCTCCTTCCTGTCCTTATGCCACTTGTACTTCTGTCTCTTATTTCACATTTTTTTCATGCACTGGAAACTTCCTCCATCCGATTTCCTCTAAAGTTCACTTCTTTCAATTAGATTTTCATTGTTAATCTTCCCTCTGTTGCCATCTACTCATGCACAGGAACGTAACTTTAAAATAACCATTAAAACAAAAACAACTTCCTAATATGAAATAGAACAATGTGTACAATGTGCTCAAAATAGGGAAAAATACTTTCCCAGGGGATGTATTCCCTTTCTGTTGTTAAATGTTTTCTCTCTCCCATTACCCAGAGTTTTTTGAACCCAAAGCAATGGTAACGTAACTGGTTTGTTTTTTTAAGGTGGCATTAGGAATAAATCAATGGGGACACAACTTCTTTGTTTAATAATAATACTATTTTATTAGGCTTTAAGCACACCTGCATATATGCAATAGCAATAGTTTAGAGCACCACAAACATTATAGTTACCCTAAGTTTGAGATGGTCTTGAGTAATTACCAGCCGGTCTTCCAGGGGCCCGCCTTCTGTCCAGCCGATGGGGAGTTTAGGTATTAGCTCCCTGCCCTAAGAAAAGCTTTTTTGGACTGCTCTAAAGTGTATTTTTTTGCTGATTTTTTTATATAGCTAGTTTAAATAAAGCACATCATTTATAATAATTTCAGTGGGTTATTATAGCCACCCCTAGTGGGTTACCAATTTTTTTTAATGTAGGAAATTACATGTTATTTTTTATTATTAAAACATTTTTAGTATTTATAGTTATAACCATAATAAAATGTATATGACAATGGTACTTAAAACCAAGATTGTCTGTTTAAACATTTTCTTTTATTTTTATGGCATATTAACTTTTTTGGTTTTTATTTATTTATTTATTTCAATTAGAAAAACTGCATTTATGTAGTTGTTTGGCCTTGCCTTTTAGAGCCCTAAAATTATTTCTAGCTATCTGGTATTTGGTTTTTAGCTAGTAGTGGTTAAACACACAAAATGGCTGACTGCAGTAATGTCAAGTTATGGGGCAAAACTCCATAACTTGGAGTTTTGAGACTGGGAGTGGATGGGTCATTACACAAAGTAAAATTATTTCCCCATATTTATCCCCCCCCCCCCCCACCGTCCACCCCACACTGTTCCGCAGACGTTCTTTTCAACTGCTGGAAATGGCCCACCTTGATTATCACTACAAAAGGTCCCCCCCCACCCCCACCCCCTTGCTCTCTTGCTGGTAATAGCTCACCTTAAGTGATCACTCTCCTTACAGTGTGTATGGTAACACCCATTGTTTCATGTTCTCTATGTATATAAATCTCCCCACTGTATTTTCCACTGAATGCATCCGATGAAGTGAGCTGTAGCTCACGGAAGCTTATGCTCAAATAAATTTGTTAGTCTCTAAGGTGCCAGAAGTACTCCTTTTCTTTTTGCGAATATAGACTAACACAGCTGCTACTCTGAAACCAGCCTTTAGATTGTAAACTCCTTGAGGCAGGGATCCTATCTTTATATTTATGTGTATAGTACCATACACAACAAGATCATAATGATAGTCAAGATTTTGTGTGCTGCATATTGATCAGATAAATATTATGATAATCAACTCATTATTACAGGGCCCAATCCTGTGCACCTGATCCTTTGCAGAGCTCCTTTAGAACCGGGGTCAGGAGTACAGGATTGAATCTTATGTGTATCTGCCTGGTATTTGAGAATGCGATTCTTTCTTCCCACTCACACCCATGCAATTTATATATTTTTTTATTTCATTAGCATTAATTAACATAACTAAATTATTACACTTTTATTCTATCTTATTTTTTTTCTAGTTAGGAATATGTGGTGAAAAATCTATCAAGGTTTTCAGAAATTAGATCCTCAATTCAACTGGTTGTTTGGAGGGGTAATGGCTTAGCTTAAGTGAGGGGGTTTTGGTTAGGTCTGATTTCTGTTTCTTCTGTAGTCTTTGTACAATATCTATGAAGCAAAATGGAAGAGTCAACAGTTTGTTTGATTCACAACTTGATGATCACTTTAGATAAGCTTTAGATAAGCTATTACCAGCAGGACAGTGGGGTGGGAGGAGGTATTGTTTCATGGTCTCTGTGTGTATATAATGTCTTCTGCAGTTTCCACAGTATGCATCCGATGAAGTGAGCTGTAGCTCACGAAAGCTCATGCTCAAATAAATTGGTTAGTCTCCAAGGTGCCACAAGTACTCCTTTTCTTTTTATGTTTTTGTGCATCCCCTTAATTGCTTTTATCCTTTTTCAGTTATCGCTTCATTAGTTTCTTCTACTACTTTGTCTCTTTCCCTAAAATTCCATCCTTTGTGCTCATCAAGAAAATTAAATGTTAATAGTTCTGGAAAATGAAATCCTATGTTTGTCCACAGAAGAGATACTGCATGAGTAGCAGGCATGCAGGGATCTTCACACTCTTATATCCATTGGTCCTGGGGGGAATTCTGTGCCCAAACCCCCAAAATTCTGCACCAAAAATGCAAAATTCTGCAAAATCCTGCATATTTAATTTGTCGAAATACTGCAATATAATCACACCAGTTTCACTTATTTTGGTAATGTATTTAAACTGATATACAGAAAAAAATCACAATAACTGTTCAGCATTTCCTAAATACATGAAAGTTAAATTACAAATACTTGGTAACCAATATCCAGCATTCCAGTTATAATCGTGGATTTTCATTTAAATTACATTACTTTTATTTTGGTGTTTGGTGTTCTGTAACGTACAACGTCGCTTTTAATTGCGCAGATTTTCACACGTGAAAGTCATACAGTTTTGCTAATCATTGTCCTGCTTTTTTTTTTTTTAATGGATAAGTAAAATAGATCCTGAGCTGTAATCTAACTCCATTGTGGCTCTCTGGCACAGGAAAAAAAGACAGAAAGCACATAGACCAGTAGCGCTCAAATTTTTGTACTGGCGACCCCTTTCACATAGCAAGCCTCTGAATGCAACCCCCTTATGAATTAAAAACACTTTTTTATATATTTAACACCATTATAAATGCTGGATGCAAAGTGGAGTTTGGGGTTGAGGCTGACAGCTTGCGACCCCCCATATAATAACCTCATTACCCCCTCAGGGTAATCCCCAGTTTGAGATCCCTTGACATAGATCTTCCTAGTTTAGGATTTCGTTACTGTCATTTACAATAAGGCTCCTTTACCCCTCTCTGGCAAGGTAAACGAGCCTTAATCAACTAAGAATGGGAACAATTAACTAACAATGGGAACGTTAGCAGCCTGCCTGCTTAATTGTTACATTTCTGCTCTGCCTTAGGGACAGAGCTTGCTTCAGACAGCCCTATGCCTCCAAGCTGGGATCCAGGAACAGCAAGCAAGAGGGACAGAGTGTGTGTCTCTCATTCATTCGCACGCAGGCACGGGCCCAGCTCCATCCCCTTAACATCTCTCCATGGACGCACGCAAGCATGCCCAGCCTCCCTGATCCCCCCCCATTGTGAGCTGCTCTCTGCTGCTAGCTGCTCACAGCAGACGTGCCCAGGCTGCCGGGGAAGAGGCGTGTGTTCCCCACAGATTTCTTTGCTCCTCCATTTTTCTGCGGGGGAGCCAAGAAATCTGCAGAAGGTATGAATTCTGTGCCCTCACAGGAACGTAGAATTCCTCCAGAAGTAATTCATGTGCCTCAACCTAGTTCCAGTCTGGCCACCTGTAGCAATGAGAATAGGTCAGTCTCCTGACCATCTTGACCCCTTGTCTGAGATTGCTGGTAAGGGTGAAAATTAACGTGCAATGTCATTCTGGATTTTTGATGGAGGCATTTGTCCAACCTCCCAACAGCTCTGTTGAGACCACAGAGTTATTTCACATACATTAGACCACCACACAAACAGCAAGTGGAAACAGTTTTCAGTTATTTCTGGCTTGGACTGGATTTTATCCAGTGACTTGTGAAACTTGATGGCTCAGTGGATTGTAAGTGGAATTAAGAGGCACTCCATTTCTGACTGCCAATGTTCATCCTTTTGTTCAGTGAAGCACCTGCTAATATTATAAAGTCAACTGCTGCTTCTACCACGCTTGTTAATGTTCACTTCAAGACCAAAGTATTGCTACTGTGAATGAGCTAAGAATAATCCATTTATACAGGGGGGAAAGTAACTGAGGCCACTTACCGGTACAGGGCGAGGCGGCGCCTCGAGTGGAAGGGGCGGGGCTGGGGGGTCAGCATCCCCCAGCCAGCCCTTCCAGAACCGCTGGCCCATGCTGCCTAGGGCTCCCGTGTTGATTTAAAGGGCCTGGGGCTCTGGACTCCGCTGTTGCCGTAGCGGCAGCAGCGTCCGGAGCTCCAGGCCCTTTTAAATTGCCGGCCCCAGGGCAGCTGCTCCCTTTGCCTCCCCCGGCCTGTACAGACCCTACCAGCAGGGGTGCCGACAGGGGAGGCAAAAGGGGCAGGCTGGGAATGGACTAGTGCGGGTTCTTACCAGTATGAAGTACTGGCCCGTACCGGCTCACTTTCACCCCTGTATTTATACCAATAACAAAAATTGCTTGACCTTAGAACAGAATCATAGAATATCAGGGTTGGAAGGGACCTCAGGAGGTCATCTAGTCCAACCCCCTGCTCAAAGCAGGACCGATCCCCAATTAAATCATCCCAGCCAGGGCTTTGTCAAGCCTGACCTTAAATGTAGTGCTTTTCATTTTCAAAGCATTTGCAAGACATAGTCTCATAGCACTGCATGATGTACTTAAGAACAGATGGGAGAAGGCAGAGAGGTTGGTGCCTTGCTAAAGGCCACACAAGAGAACCTGTTGCAAGGTGAGGAATCTGAATCAGAAATTCCTGAAATGGGAGCTGTTCTTCTGAGCTTGTTCCAGGTTATAAGAGATGGGAATCTCTTTCAGCCACAGTTTTTTTCATCATCTGCTTTGGAATCCATGTTGAGCTTGCTTAAAATTGAACCACTCGCTTGCTAGTCTTGTCTTCCCTTGAGGAACATCATGTAGGACAGTGGTTCTCAACCAGGGGTACGTATACCCCTAGGGGTACGCAGAGGTCTTCCAGAGGGTACGTCAACTCATGCAGATATTTGCCTAGTTTTAAAGCACTAGCAAAGTCAGTACAAACTAAAATTTCATACAGACAATGACTTGTTTATACTGCTCTATATACATACACTGAAATGTAAGCACAATATTTATATTCCAGTTGATTTATTTTATAATTATATGTTTAAAATAAGAAAGTAAGCAATTTTTCAGTAATAGTGTGCGGTGACACTTTTGTATTTTTATGTCTGATTTTGTAAGCAAGTAGATTTTCAGTGAGGTGAAATGTGAGATATGCAAGACAAATCAGATTCCTGAAAGGTGTACAGTAGGATCTGATGTAGGAGACTCAGACAGAGAGAATTTTGCTTTTTGTCATAAATAACATTTCAGTTTCACAATAATTCTTTCCCCCTGCTTTTATGGCATTGTTTATCACATCCATTCTGAGGAGTTAGGGGAGTTATTTGTCCTTACAGACACTCGCAGAATCTTCTTTCTCCCTTCAGCTGTTCAGATGGAATACAGGAAATGCCAAAGTTCCATTCTGGATTCCTCTTAAGTCTTCCTTCAAAAGCAGCTGTACATCTTCTAAATTTATGCTCTCTTGGACTTAACTATATGATAAAGTTAAGCTTGAGACTTGGACACGTCAAGTGTCCTATCTGCACCAACTAGAATACTTTAGATCAAATTTCCAGAATTTGTATTCCTTTAGGTCTTCATTGGGATGGAAGACCATCATGGGCCTGACTGGGATTCTCATCTTACACCAGGTTGACTCTAACAAAACTCCAGTGACATCAGAGAAATTACTCCCGCTTTACTAGAGTATAAGTGAGAACTGTGTCCAAAGCATCCTCATAGTGTAAATGAATACTACTATATTCCCTGCTTTTGTCAGTCTTCAGGAATTTCATTTAATTTTGCATTCCAGTGAGAAATCATGGGAGAATTATGAGTAATTTTAATAGTGCTTTAAGAACTAGCACCTAAGTAGGGGCTTCTATTCTCAGTTGAAGAATATTATCCTGCTCCCAAATAAAAACGCTTGTTCTTATTACCATTACTGTCCATAATCACATACTGATACTATACTGCTATTTGAAATTCCATTTGCAACAAGTCTTTTATATGTTACTATTTCACAATATTTTATAGAAATGTAGGACACTTTTTATTCTTCACTGAGTGGGGATCTCTTAGTACCAAAGTAGGAGCTTTTATTCTCAGCAGTTCACTTCCATGTTTGCTTTTCACTTTCTTCATCAAATACACTAATCTTTTGCAATGTACACCATCCAAATTTTGTTTTTATTATTGCCAAAGTGCACAGAGAAATTAAGTAAACTTCCATGATATTTTTATGCTAGTCTGTTTGTGTCCATATGCTTTTTCCAGGATTCTTTTAGTGGGTGCAATCATATCAACAGCTAAAAAAAGGTGGAATCCTGAAGTGCTCTGTATGAAGTCCTGACAAGTGTGATTGGATTTCTAACAAGATTTGATCCAGTTTCTACTGAGAATTGTTGCTGAATCCTTCTGAGCATTTGCAGTGAGAATTCATGCAAAATGATGAGTTCACTACATTTTCCAAATGATGATGCTGTAGACCAGTGGTTCTCAAACTGTGGTCCATGGATGGTTCCCTCTAAGGTGTGTGTCTGGGTGGCCACACACAAGAGAATGAAGGGCCACCCACCTAATTAGTGGGGCCGTTCAGGTGTGGCTCCACTAATTAGGTGCCTGGACCCTGGAGAAGACGTACATGTAAGGTGAGGTGGTGGTCCTAGGATGAATAGGGGGTAGGTGGGAGGGGATGAGAAGAGGGGTTGGGGGGAATTTGGGACTTGCAGGGCTGTGGTGGCCAGAGAAAGAGGTGACTTTCTCCAGCTCCAGGGCTATGGTTGCCTGGGAGAGATCCCTCTCTTTCCCAGTCCCAGCTCGGGGCTGCCGTGTTGGGAGAGAAAGGGCACATTCATTGCATTAGAAGGGTAAGACTACTGATATTAAAATATGAGTTGTACTTTTATTTGTAGATAAAAAAATAAGTTAATTATTATTAAGGTTTTTTTTTATATAGCGCTTTTATCCAAAGCGCTTTACAATTGTTAGCTAATGGTACAAACAACATTTGGAAAGATCATTAAGTGATCCGCTGAGATCCTGAGCAATTTTTAAGTGGTCCGCGGGAAAAAAAAGTTTGAGAACCACTGCTGTAGACCATTAGTGTAGTTGCAAATACATCTGTCCCATATCTTAAAGAGAATTACAAAGCAAAAACTAACCAGTCCTTTCTGTCCCTCATGCTGCTGTATGTTGTATTGATGGTGGTCAGATATTATGGCAATGAGGACATTATAAGAACATATAAAGATTCCCTTTATACTTTTATTTCCGCTTGTCCAAAATATAGTCAGAATTATCTGCAAATAAGTAACTTCTTAGCAGCTATTTTTACTATTTTGCAGTTGAAAAGAGGCCACTCCTGACTCCCTTATTGATGACGAGTAGGGCCCTACTAAATTCATGGCCATGAAAAACGCATCACGGACCACGAAATCTGGTCTCAGCAGCAGCAGCAGCGCAGAAGTAAAGGTGGCAATACCATACCATGCCATCCTTACTTCTTCACTGCTATTGGTGGTGGCTCTGCCTTCAGAGCTGGGCTCCCAGCCAGCAGCCGCCCTGTCCAGCTGCTCAGCTTTGAAGGCAGTGCCGCTGCCAGCAGCAGCACCGCAGCACCCCCCGCCCCACCCTCCCAAAAAATCCTTTTGGGGTCAGGACCCCTACAATTACAACACCATGAAATTTCAGATTTAAATAGCTGAAATCATGAAATTGATGATTTTTAAAATCCTATGTCTGTGAAATGGACCAAAATGGGCTGTGAATTTGGTAGGGCCCTAGTGATGAATAGTACCTTCCTTCTTAGGTAGGATCATTGATTTCAGTGAGAATATGCATGAAGTAAAGTACTACTCAATATAAGGGTGACTAAATTGGACCCTAATGATAAATTGTGAATATGAAGGTGAATATGTTTCAATAATAATATACCTGTTCCTTAAATGATACATTTGTGTACTTGTAGTAGCTTTCCCTGTCAACATTTAGGGAAGGGGATTTAACTCAATTGCAACTCTTCAAAAGGCTGTTCCTGTATGAAGCCGTGGTCGGATGAATTTTTGTCAAAGCTGTGACTTTGATGTAAGTGGTGGTGTTATCATTTTAAGTCTAAAGTGCTGTTATGCCTTTAATGTTAAAGGAAATCCATTTCACTTTTCTCACTGAGGGCAAGATTGACATCTTACAGGCTTTTAGGGGCACAAGAGAGACCTCAGTGAGGACCACTGCTTCAACCAGGAAGGAGATGTGGCTATGGCTCGGCTCCCAACACACCACCAGCCACTCTGTAGGGGTGTAGCAGTAGGCGTGTTTTCCTTGCATAACGGAGAGCACCCCTTCAGCTGCACATTGCAGACTGGCACCATAAAGCAACGCTAGAGCCCTTTATGAAATTACACCATGGAAGTTTCGGGGCACAGTGCTAATTTTAGAATTTAGCCATATTTAAATCAGACTGGATTAAAAATATCTTTCAACTAACAGACATACAAAATAACCATTTTAAAACATCTAAAATACTATGCATCTGAAAAATTGTTTGACTAATTATAATAATTATTAGGCTAAAATATGCAAGCCAAACTTAACTGCATGCAAGTAAAAACTGATGCCCTCTCAAACCCAAAATAAATCCTAGAAGCAATGGAGGGTGCAGTGACTGGAGAAAGATTTATTTTAAAAAAACAGTTCATGATATTAATATGGCTTGATTTCCTAGGACTGGGGGTGTAATTTCTTGTGTGGTGCAGGTTCTTGAGGACCTGAAGTGTCTGGGGTTTTCTAAATTGGAAATTTAGTCTTACTTCTGTTGATGTGTTACTTTATAAGCAAAGAAGGTGGGTTTTATGGCTGATGAGCCATCCCACCAATCACTTACTGCTCATGAGCTTGCAGTGTCCGTGCCAGTCTCCTCTCCTATAATAATAATAAATGCTTTGTACTTATATAGCCTTGTCATAAATATAAAGGGAAGGGTAGGGAAGAGTAAACACCTTTAAAATCCCTCCTGGCCAGAGGAAAAACCCTTTCACCTGTAAAGGGTTAAGAAGCTAGGATAACCTTGCTGGCACCTGACCAAAATGACCAATGAGGAGACAAGATACTTTCAAAGCTGGAGTTGGGGGAGAAACAAAGGTTCTCTCTGTGTGTGTGTTGTTTTTGCCAGGAACAGAGAAGGAATGGAGTCTTAGAACTTAGTAAGTAATCTAGCTAGATATGCATTAGATTTCTCACCTGAGAAAACCTGGATTTGTGCTGGAAATGGCCCACCTGTTGATCACTTTAGATAAGCTATTACCAGCAGGACAGTGGGGTGGGAGGAGGTATTGTTTCATATTCTCTGTGTGTATATAAAGTCTGCTGCAGTTTCCACGGTACACATCTGATGAAGTGAGCTGTGGCTCACGAAAGCTCATGCTCAAATAAATTGGTTAGTCTCTAAGGTGCCACAAGTACTCCTTTTCTTTTTGCGAATACAGACTAACACGGCTGTTCCTCTGAAACCTGTCTCTATGTTTTGAATCTGATTACCCTGTAAGATATTTACCATCCTGATTTTACAGAGGTGATTCTTTTACTTTTTCTTCAATTAAAATTCTTCTTTTAAGAACCTGATTGCTTTTTCATTGTTCTTAAGATCCAAGGGTTTGGGTCTGGGTTCACCTATGCAAATTGGTGAGGATTTTTAATCAAGCCTTCCCCAGGAAAGGGGATGTAGGGTTTGGGAGGATTTTGGGGAGAAAGACTTTTCCAAGCGGGCTCTTTCCCTGTTATATATTTGTTAGACGCTTCGGGGTGGCAGCAATAAAGCCCAAGGGCAAAAGGTAAAATAGTTTGTTCCTTGGGGAAGTTTTAACCTAAGCTGGTAAAAATAAGCTTAGGGTTTTTTTCATGCAGGTCCCCACATCTGTACCCTAGAGTTCAGAGTGGGGAAGGAACCTTGACACTCATCCACCCAAAGCTCTCTAAGCACTTTACAAACACCAGTGAATTAAGCCTCATGACATCCTTCCATGGCAGAGAATTATAATTTGCCCCACTTTATAGGGGGGAGAGTTGAGGCACAGAGAAAAAAGGTGTTTTGCCCAAGGTCACAAAGCAAATCTTCGTCACAACAGAGAATAGAACCAGATTGCCTGACTCCCAGTCCTGGTCTTTAACAACAAGATAATTCTTCTTCCCCCTTTCAGGTTCTACAATTGCTGTTTCTTGCTCCTAAGCAGTCCAAACAAATGAGGTTAGATTGTCCTGTAGTTACATTTTCTAGCATTCTGCCCTGGTAAGAAGTTTCTTCTGAATGAGCCCATTATATTGTGATTCAATTTATCTGAGGATGCTGCAAATGAACCCTTTTACAGGGTGAGAAATTACTTCCATTAAACAAAGGTTTATAGGTTCTCACTTTGATCCCCTCTTTGCTAGCAATCATTCTGTGAGAAAAGTGAGCAAGTTATAAAACTTGGTAATCTAATCAGCCATTGTACCACAGACTTGAACTTCAGCCAGGTTTCTTTGAAAAGATAAGGTCCCAATTTTCATACTCTTCTCAGGAATTGATTGTTTCTTTATGTATCATTCCCCACCTCTTGTCAGTAAAGTGGTGACACAAGTTAATTACTGCCACAAGGTTATATTGTAGTTTGTCATAGCTGAAAGTCATTATTTTCAATATTACAACCTATTCTTGTTGTGGTGTCTTGGAATCCATGGTGAGAGATGAGGTAATTAACTTGGGTTGACTGCATTGTACATTTTAAGAAGGGTAAATTCTTTAGGACAAGCCTGTCACCAAGCAAACTATGTAAGCATAAATACAATAGAAAGCCAGGACTGAAGTAATTTTGGTTCTTTTGTTTTGTGTTCTCTTATTTCTTCCTTTTCCCATAGTTCAGATGAATACCTGAATTGTTGTTATAGAATCCTTTTGTGGAATAATCTCACCTTCCAAGAAATCCAATTGGCAAAACAATCACCAAAATGTATATGCAGTATGAGAACTGATTTCTAATTACACAAGTCAGTGAAAGTATGTTAGGAACAGTGCAATAGAAGGCGGACTAAGAATACTGAGAGAAGGGAGAAGAAACTGCCTGCATCTCTCAGGATTTCCTAAGTGTTTAGGGAGATCCCAATGGGTGTAGAGCCAGCTTCTAGCCCCCTCCCTGTAGCCCTGGCGTACAGCATGTGTTGGAGAATGGTGCATTCCTTCTATTTCCATCTTGATGGACAATGACTTGAGGGTCATTGCCAGCTGATGTATGTTAGAACAGATATTAGGTTGCTCCAAACTGGGGCTGAGGTGAAGCTGGAAAAGAATCAAAGAGTCATAAACCCTTCTTTTTTTCCTTTTGTGTCAAACAGATTTCAGATGCAGCAGAGAGTATGACCCTGCACATATGTACACAGGTGCATTTGCTACAATAGTAGGGGAGTCTCTACACTCTCCTTTTGTGTTGCTCAACTTTCATCACATCAGGACTAGACAAGATGCAGAAAAATGCAGCCTCTCTTCACAAATCTTTGTTAGCATTATATACACAGCAAAAATAGAATAGAGCGTGGGTATTTTCTGTCAGAGCTGAATTCATGTTCAATGGTTAATTCGGTGTGGATACTTGCCTCTTATTTAATTGTATTTTCTCTCCTGGGGATGTGCATCAGGCTCTGGGATGTTATTCCAGCAGTAGGCTTATAGTACAATGGTTCTGTGTACAGCATTAATTAATTTAGCATGAATTGTGATTTACTTTGAGAAACAGAATACAAAAATTAGAAATTGTGAGGGGGTTTTTTGTTCGTCCCCCCAGCCTCCCCAGTAATTAAGAAAGATAAGTTACAGCATGAGGTTACAACTCCATAGCAAGTTGCCCAGTATCTTATTTGGAAGAACATTGTCTTCCTGAAAGGGCAAGGGTTGCAACAAACCTTCGTTCTGTGGATCTCATGTATGGCATATAGACAGGCTGGAATTTGTATAGCTGATGGCAGGTAGCCCTTAAGCGTTCTGTGGACCTAGGACTAGTTCGGATATTGCTTTCAGACTTCAAGCCATGAAGGCCCCGACACCACACCAAAGACAGGTTGAAATGGTAGCATAATGTTCATGAAATTAGCTCTTGCGTTGAGTGCTATGGCACACACTCTATTTTGTGCTGACTGAGAGATCTGGGGTGGTAAATTACACTGCTGGGGAATCTTATTCCCTTATTGGGACCCTTCTTGGGATACACTGTAGGTTCCTCCTCTTCTTGTTTAGTAGAAGCCTCTATCTATTAGTTCTCTAAATCCCTTCACAAATACACCATTGTTGACACAATAGTCAACAGCTAGTTCTCTCACTATGGAATTAAACATCAAACTCCAATCCACAATCAGAAAGCTTTGCAGCAGGCCTCATATTTGCTAGAATCATCCCTGTCAGGGCCACAAATAGCTGCTCCTTATTTCTTTTCTCTTCATGGACAAAATTGGATACTCCTCTCAGCTAATACTGTTGTTCAGTTTTCCCTGTCAGGTGTTTCAGCATCCCAGACCATCAGCTAGCTGCTGAAGTTGTCTTATTTGTTTTTTCTTGACTTCCTTTTTGTTTAAAAGCCCCCTTAAAAGTATTACCAAGTTTGCCTGGGCTCCGCTGGCGCATTAATTCTTTGACTCACCATTTTCTTTTTATGAGGCAAGTTGTTTTGTCTTGTCTGTTGACTCATAAATAAGTTTCAATTCAAGTTCCTTTTCTATTTACATTTGCTGTCTGGTTGTAGCTCTCCTCCCTCTGTTTCCCCTGCCCCTGCCCCCCATGAACCTGGAAGATGCCTGACACTGACAGCACGACCAGTCATTATAATACCTCAAAAGAATCACAACTCAGCTGGATGTTGTCTTGAGCCATCAACTCAGGCAATAACCTATCATTGTGTCTGGCCTTCCCTGATGCTTTCAGCACATCTGGCAGCCCCAAAGAGAAGGTCCTTGAGATTAGATGAATCAAAAATTTTGGTTGAGGGCTGAGGCTAGGCATTGGAAGCTGGCACTTTAGTGCAAATTTGGCATTTTAGAAAAAAGTGGCACTTTGACAGTCTTGAAGCAACTGCCTGGACACATCAGTGCTCTTACCTTCACAGTGTGTCACTTGATTCTAATTCAAAAGGTAAAGCAATTGAACCTTCCTTGAAATATGTGTAGAGACCTACCCGTATTGATGATGAGCCTCATTTTAACGGCTTATATGTCTTGATGTCTGCACTTGAGACTTCAAGGACCTTCAGTTCTCTCCAGACCCTCTGATTCTATTTTCAGCAGAACCTACTGGTGGGTCCACATTACCAAAATGCTTGTTATACGAAGGTCCTCCACCACATTGTGTTGTGCTCTTGAAACATCAGACATCATTTGTGTCAGTGGTTTTGGCCTCATTCGAGACACACACCAGTAATGCACCAACTGTTTTGATGGCATGGATTCTTGCAGTGCACTGGTCTAGCTTAAGGCAGTAAAGGCATGGATGATTGTGGCAAGATCTGGACCAGAGCAAAGAAAGTAAGATTTTTTTGCATGTCCCAATATAGAAAAAAGTGCTTCTGGCTATCTGGGAATCCAGGAGTTGGGAGGTGTCTGGCATACTTGAGATTGCAACCCACTCTGACATGCTCAATACAGGGAGCAATAATAGACTTTGGCAGTTTCTTCAGATGCCTCCGATAGCCAATTGTCTCCTCCATTTTATATGAGTTGAGTTTATGCCAGATAGCCTTCATCCATCTATTTGTTTCTGCCAGACATTGGGAAAGCAAGTAATTGCCTCCATCTGGGTCTGATAAAAAAGCAATGCACACTTGTATTATCAGCATATTAAAGATACTGTGACCCCTGCTGCCTCACTGAACTGAACATACACATTAAAGAAGAGGAGTTGACATTCTGAAACTAAAAGCACTTGGAGAGTTGCCTGTCACCATTCTCTGGGGAATAAGCAGAGGCACTCTCAGGTTATTCCATTTCTCCATGGATTGCAGATATATCAACAGCACTCCATGGCTGACAGCATGGAAGCTAATTGCAAGAGTTCCCCTCATCATTCGCTGTCATGCAACCCAGCATACAGCACCCAAGCGTAACTATTTCCCTAAGTGAATTAGTGCATTGAGGCATGAATCTGATTCATCATCTCCCTCTGTAGAGTTTCCAGCTGGGACACTAAATGAAACTCTATCAGAGAAGATAGTGTCCTTATTCTCTCAGTCCTTGATACTACTACAGACTCTTAGAAAAGCATATCAATATCTGATTGAGTTTAACTGTGAAGTGGCTGACTATGAGGAACAGCTGACACTGAAATTGGTTGAGATAATCTAGATCAGAGGTTCTCAAACTGTGGTCCGTGGACCACCAGTGGTCTGCGAGCTCCATTCATAGTGATAAATAGTTCCCGCTGATAGTTCCCGCTAAGGTGCATGCCTGGGTGACCGCACACAAGAGAATGAAGGGCCACCCACCTAATCAGTAGAGCTGCACTGGCATGGTTCCACTAATTAGGTGCCTGGACCCTGGAGAAGACACAAATGTAAGGTGAGGTGGTGGCCTTGGAGGGAATAGAGGGGTAGGTGGGAGGGGGAAGTGGGGTGAAAAGAGGGGTTGCGGGGAATTTGGGCCATGCAGGGCTGAGGTGGCCAGAGAAAGAGGCAACTTTCCCCAGCTAAGGAGCTGCCAGGGCAGGGGAGAACCCCCCCCCCTTCCCAGCCCCAGCTCGGGGGCTGCCGCGGCAGGGGAGAGAGGGAGAGACCCCCCCTCCTTCCAAGTACCAGCTCGGGGGCTGCCGAGTGGGGGAGAGAGGGCACATCCATCGCATTAGAAAGGTAAGACTACTGATATTAAAATATGAGTTGTGCTTTTATTTGTAGAACAAAAAAGTTAATTATTAAGGGTTTGTTTTTTTTTAAATATAGCACTTTTATCCAAAGCACTTTCCAAATGTTGTTTGTACCATTAGCTAACTATTGTAAATATCATTAAGTGGTCCGCCAAGACCCGCAGCAATGTTCAAGTGGCCCGCAAAAAAAAAAAAGTTTGAGAATCACTGATTTCTAGATCAATTAGATGGCTTGCTTTGAAGGACAGCTCTGAAGGACAGGAATTTGCACGTGCTATGCCAGAGAAGAAGAATGTTTTAGTTTCTGCCACACAATGGCATATGAGTTTAAAAATTCCTTATATTGAAGGTGAGCTGGTTCATCACCAGACCTCTATCACCAAAGCTTTTGCCTTTCTTCCTGGTTACTGCTAGCCCCATATATATATATTATCATTCAGGAGATTTCCAGCTAAAGGCATCTGAGTACCCTACATACAAATGCAAAAGATTATTGCTTGGACTCAGCACTGTAACAGAAATTCAAATTTTGGTTAAAAGTGTCACAGACAGAGAACTTTCTTGGAAGCAACTCACCCTTCTACCCCTTAAATTTTATTTTGAGGGGATGTTTCTTAGCATGTGTTTATTTTAGGTATTATGGGTCAAATTCAGTCATCAGGTAACTGGATACAACTCTGTTGAAGTAAATAGGTCTGATTCTGATGTAAGTTGTACCGGTATAATCGAGCAAAAGCACCAAAGTTAAATGGAGTTACACAAGGATAAAACTAGATCAGAATGAGCCCCAGAGGAGTTAGCGGTGTCTTTAGAAGAAGAATATCCTGCTCCCAAATAAAAACGCTTGTTCTTATTAACATTACTGTCCATAATCACATACTGATTCTATACTGCTATTGGAAATTTCATTTGCAACAAGTTTTTTATGTGTTATCAGTTAGCAATATTTTATAAAAACGCAGGACACTTTTTTTATTCTTCACAGAGTGGGGATCTCTTATTTTGTACCTTTGGAAAACAGAAAATTACTGAGTTATAACAGATCAGCACTCATCTATCCTGTCAATTTTGCCTTCAAAATTGGGGAAAGCTTTGGTTTTCGATTCTTGTTTTACTGTATATTTTGTTCATTTTGCATGGTGGTGGCAGTTACTGGCTGTTGAAGTGCACAATAAATTGATATAGGCTCATTGGTCTGAGAAGATATCCGAGTTGAAACACTGAGCTATAAACATTGCAAAATGTCCATGTGCTATGAGACCCATGATGGTGGTCAGTTAAAATTACTGGTATTTACCATAAAAGGACAAGAATGACAGGTACATCATTTTCTCTTTATCTCTGCTAAATAGTGCTATATGGAAGGCTTATTTATTGGCCTATTTCAGCAAACTATGAGATGCATTCTTCTTTCTAAGCATGCGTGTACAATCATTCCTGTTTATTCTAGTGGAAGTTACCTCACCCTATGAAGAAAACAGCATACCTCTGTAAAGTTTAGAAATGATCTATCTGAAATAGCTATATACTTGCATAGACACCAACTATACAATACTATATACTTGTATAGACACCGACATCATTGTGTGTAAGCACCAGAGTAGTATCTGAGCATGTTGTTTCAGATATTTTTGGTGTCTCTGGTTATTTCTTCATCCACCAAGCATTCTAGTAGACCATTTCTAGGAAATGGTCATGGCTTCTTATATGAAAATCAGCTTCCTGGTTTTACGCCTTTATAAATCGAGTGGGAGGTGGCGGGGGAGTGGGGGGAGAGGGAGTTGTGCAAACTCTCAACCCATCCTGAAACTCCCCAGCATTCAGGGTAGAACATTGCTACGTCCAACAGGGAAAACACAAGCTTCCTTTCACAGCTGGCCAGTTCATAGTGGGGGGAACATGACCCCCTCTTTTGCTGGGCCTTCCCTGTCTCCCTTTTGGGGTGGTTAGCTCCATTAATAATCATAGCCCCATGCAATCAAGTGAATGCAATCACTGCCATTGCGAGCAGCTCCTGCATAGAGGAAAAGGAGAGGTTAAAGGGGGAAATGCTCCTCTCACCCCTACTGCCCCTTCAGAAGCTAATCACTGGCTGGCTGTCAGATTCGTGCACTTACTGACTGTAGAGTTGCAGTACAATAAGTATTTTAATAGTGATGGGCAAATCATATAAGGTTTGTGGAAGTTCATTGATTCCCAGCATGTCAGATAATTTTTAAAACAAGAATTTTATACTTCAGAGATTGTAACAGCTCCAGATGGTCATTCTGCTTTCTTGTAAACCAGTTTAAATGGATTTTACAAGTGGGTTTTTGGCACAATAATATTCTCTTTATGTGTATTCAGTATGGTCCATGGTCAATTATGTCATTTTAAATGACACAATAAAGACTTCTTCAAATGATATGTTGTAATCAACCACAATATGTAGCTTCAGTTGTATTGTAGATGTTACTACTGTATTTCCTTATATATACTTAGGGAGTAAGGGAATATCAAGGAAGGACCCCAGTGAGACATTCCAGCTAATCTAACAGGAAAAGATTATGGGAAATATGATTCTATCATGCCTTCTTCATCCTCTTCTGTATCCTCCCACTTGGTCCTGCAGGTTCATTATTGTTTCCCTTCAATGTCTACATTTCAGTGTGGGCCAGGACGATGAAGCTGTATGATGAATCCCCGGGAAACTGGCAAACCAGTTAAGTGACCAACTACAAAGTGAAAGGCCTGAACCCAGATTAATAAGAAGCAAAAAATATCTGTGCATCACTCTATTCTCTACAGCCTGGCCAAGATGCTTGAATCATCCCTCTATAACACTGACCACACAATGATCATCTTTAGTGTTGTCACCTTCAGACAAGACTACGGTGGTTCACCCTAATTAGTTGTCATGGCTTTCCTTGAAATCTCCCCAGAAACACCATATAGTGTAGAATGAATGCCTACCGACTGAGGCCCTGTGAGTGGAGATCACCTACACTGAAACCATTGCCCTAACTTCATGTTCGTTTCCTGATACAATTTAAGGAGTAGGCTGTAATCTTTAAATCCTTGAATTGTGTACTTCTCATCCTGCATCACGTTACAACAATTCAGATCAGTTGGCAAGCTCTTGCTATTGGTTTCTGAAGTTTAAAACTCCAGGATCAGTGTCAGGGGTTTAGCCAGAGGCCCTCATCTGTGGAGCTTGGTCTCTTAGGGAGTCTGCTAAAGCCTGAACATGCACAACTTCAAAGCACAATTAGAGGCCCTCCTTTTTTTTTTTTTTTTTTTTTTTTGAGCTCTTGTCTGGTTTTGGGGGAAGGGTGTGAAGGGTATTTTGTTTGATTTTATATTCTGTTTGAGGATATTCCTGACAAAAGGAAAATGAATGTTAATTCAGTTTAATGTGTTCTTATGTACTGTAATTTATATTTTAAAAATATCTACTGTACATAAATACTTAACTGCTAATTTTAAAGAACACCTACTATTACTTTGTCGCTATTACTAGGTTTTTTTTGGGGGGGGGGAATTGAATGTGGCTTTGGTACACTAACCATTTTCCAAATGGTGTTATGAACTCGGTAAATACTGAAAGGCCTAATGTCCAGTAGAAACTAATCCTGAATTAGAGATGTTGAAAAAATGAAGGTTTTCTTGTACTCTGCAAAAATCCACCCAGAGAAACTTTTCTACATGATGGACAGCTTGGAGAAAAAGACTGATTTTTTTTTCTCACTGTGGGGAGTTTTCTTTGAGATAAATAGTGATGCCAAATGTGATGCCATCAGAGAAGACAAAAGGGGATGCTCTTTGGCTGAGGAACGCATCTAAGAGTACATGGTGACATGTCTGCTTCCGTGACTGGGGAATGAAGCAATCCCAAACCTATGTCTACAAAACCTTCCCCCAACCCCATTACTCCAGTGTGTATTGTCACATTATATATATATATATATATATATATAATATATATATATGAAATAACTGTTTTTTCTGTAGTGAGTACAGTGTTGAGAGAGAGTGGGGAAGGGAGTTCTCAGGGGTTTACTCATCAATGTCTAGAAGTGTACCCAGAAGAGAATAAGGAGATTTATACAAAGTGCTCGCGGGCAGTAGCTCAGTAACTCCAATTGCTTGCAAGTGGTGGATGTTAACATTTATTATTGACCACGAAAAATGATGCTATACTTGAATACCGTTCAGATGCTGCATTTGAATAAAGTAGCCCGTTTGCCTAATGAGTTGACTGTAGTATGCCAATGCATCTATGACTTCCTGTTCACTTCTGGTGGCAATTCATGATGTTTGAAACCCTGTAGGATTTGAATTTGGAGAAGCTGCCTCTTTTTGCTCTGTTCATTTCCTCACGTTCATGGCAGTTGGTTAGCCAACTCAATGAAATCCAGTGATAGTTAGAATGTTTGGAGGCTAGAGGCGGGCTGTACACAGAGGAAGGACCTCAACTCTAGAATTCACTTCTCATGTTAGTTCCCAAGAGGCCAAGTCTTGTTGACTTCCAGGATACAGTGATAGCCCTATCTTTTCTTTAGGATTTGCCTGAGGGGATGAGGTCAGGCAATGCTTATGTTAATCTATAGCTAAGCTAAATTTCTGGATGGAGTCTACTTTTACTTAACATTGTATAAAGTTGCATTGTTTTTTTAAAGAAATGCACATGCTGCCAGAGATTGTTGTGATGGACAAGTGTTTAGAAAAAGGACAAATAAATATATGTACAAACAAATACATTGAAACCTGTGTTTAGTCTGTGCAAGCATAAAATGGTGTACAAAATCTCATAAAAATGTTATATTTAATTTAGATTGTTTGCATCCTGTTTAAATTAAAAAATAGTCAAATACCTTTTTATTCACATATTCTGAAATAACAATACATTCCTGGGCAGGGATTTTGTGTGCTATGTTTCAACAACAAGTACATGTTTGAAACCCTTGAAAATAGTAGTTTACGATAATGGAAATGCTGACAAAACCTTAAATATAGTGGTGTTCCTGGATGCCATCACAACAATGCCTAAAGTGTATTCTAGTTGGGATTCTGTTCACTTGATTGTGGTAACTGGGATTGCAGGAGTTTAACAGTGTTTGACTAAATTGGATATCAAACCTATATTTGTATGTTACAATATTGTAAGATGAGTTATTAGAATATCTGTATTTGGGTATTATCAACAGAATAATTTTGCATTCTGTTTCTTCTAGGAGGGGAAGTCGCTAAGCCCAGATTTGCTCAGTATTTCCATGGCAGCCTTGCCAGTCTCACTATCCGTCCAGGCAAAATTGAAAGTCAGAAAGTGATTTCCTGTTTGCAGGCCTGCAAGGAAGGTCTGGATATTAATTCTCTTGAGAGTCTTGGCCAAGGAATAAAGGTGAGGGATGAACTGACATCATCTTTGATAAAATTTAGACCTGATTTATGAAGTGGAGAGCCAGAGGTAAAGTACACACAGTACAAATATACTCCTAGAAGCAATATAATTTCCCATAAAGTCATGCAAAGAAAAAGCATAAAGGAGAGGAGCTGTGATAATGCAAAGAAAAATATTTCCATTATTTCAACAATATACACTTAGAAAGTAAGGTGCCGCAGCTATTTCACAGTCCCTAAGGATTTCCAGGTCATGTTGTAAAAGCCCTGTTTTGGTACTCTTTACAAAAAGAAAAGGAGTACTTGTGGCACCTTAGAGACTAACAAATTTATTTGAGCATAAGCTTCTGTGAGCCACAGCTCACTTCGCTGTAGCTCACAAAAGCTTATGCTCAAATAAATTTGTTAGTCTCTAAGGTGCCACAAGTACTCCTTTTCTTTTTGTGAATACAGACTAACATGGCTGCTACTCTGAAACCTTTACAAAAATAGGCATGCTTCTACAGACTGCTGTATTTTATTGAATTTTGATCTGAAATAGCCTTAAAGTAACAGGAAACATAAGTGAAATATCATTTCATCTGGTGGCAGCTCTGCAAACTGGGTTGTGTGTTAGATTTAACATATATTTCACAAGGCAAACTACATTAATAGGACATTAAGATGGGACTATTAAGTATGCAAAAGTCAGGAAATGCAAAGATTAAATTTGCATGTGCAACTTTAACTGTGTTTGTATATATCCATTATCTTATGGTCTTTAATGACATAATCACGTTATAAAGTAATACAATATAGGGCAAACTCCTGGCCCCATAGAAGTCAATGGCCAAATTGCTAGGACTTCAGTGGGGCCAAGACTTCACTCATAGTTTTCTCTACTTTCTTGGATATGCATACGTAGCCTCTTGAATGTAATTTTCACCCTTTTATGCTGACACAAATTTGTCAGAATATTCCAGAACAGCTCTAGTTACTAAGAGACTTGTTAGGTAACAAATACTCCTCTCTAAACTGCATATTTTAACAAATTTGTCAGTTCCCAAGTATTATACATTTTCTTTTTAATCAGCAGCACAATCTTGCTTTGGCATATTTTGGGGAGTCAGCCAGTTCACTAATATTGAGTTATTTTAGCAGTATAGATAATCACAGTACAACCTTCCTTTGGAACAGAACAGAGAATTAAACAATTAACTAGGGAGGTAATTTAACTGCAAATTTATGTGGCCTCCACCTGGCAACAAATTGTCATTGTTACTCTGTGTTGTTATATTTTAATCTAGAGAATGTTGTGAAGGTACTGTTTATGTGTATTTTTCAGGGAAATTATTTGAGTGGGTTTTGACATATGCCAAATGTGGCATATACTAAGTAATACACAGAGCTGCAAGAAGATACACATGTGAATCTAGACAAGAGGTTATGTTGTACTCTTGATTTATGGTATCTGCAGACAAGAGGGCAAAATTTAAGTTGCATGTGCAAGCTTAGGACCAGATTCTTCAACCTTTACTTGTGAAAATAGGTAATACTCAACATGAGTAACAGCTGCAGGAGTTAGCTTTATGTGGTAAAGATAAGATTGTTTCACTGTCTTTAAACTTGAGTTTGATTAAAGTTTTTGGACAAATAATTTATTCGCTGAAAAATGAAGTTTCAGGTTGGCTGAAGCTATTAACAAATTTGATATAAATTTGCTGATTAGTTTCCAACAAAACACATTTTTTTGGAAGGGGACCCTAGATTGACAAGGGAATTTAGATGCCAATCACAAAAGTACCAGAGGAGGAGGTAGTCGTAGCCCCTTATACTCAGTAACCTTGAAAGCTGGCCTCCCATTTCCTAGGTGAGTGCCCCTAACCACTAGGCTACTGGCTATTCTGGGGTGGCACTCTCTGTCTTTCCTGTTGCATACATAATTACGTAGGCATAGAATCAGGGACTTGAGTTTGGGTCTCCCACATTCCAGATGAGTGTCCTCATTCTCACTTTCTTTGGACCAAAAACTATTCAAGCATTTTATATAAAGTGGAACACCCCTACTTCCACCACTACCACCACTTCCTCCAGTAGTTTTTTAAAATCTAGCCCTTCATTTTCCTTTGCTTTTATTAAAAATACCCAGAAATGAAATATTTTGTTTCATTTAACCCAAAATGAAATTTGTCAACTTTTCTGATTAGCTGAAAATACTGAAAAAAATCGGTTTCAGTTTCGGACAAACGAATGTTTTTTGTGGAACTTCCGGAGACCTAAAAAAACCCCAGTTATTCACCTTGTTCTACTTTAACCCTCGTGTCAGTATTGAGTGGCTCTATTTCACCACCTCATTCTTTCCTGGGTAAAACCTATTGCATGAAACCTTCTTTTTTTGTGGTACTACCTTTATATACTGAACAAAGAGCCCCAAAAGTACTCTATTTTCATGTTTTATTTATTATAGTGAGAACGTAAATGATTTCATAGGACTTCCACCCCAGCAATTCAGTAAATTTTGATGGCATGCTTCTTAGCAATGTCCTTTACAAATTAAGATTATGAATGTAACATAAGGCTGTTTACTAGAAAATCCTGTTTCCTCACAAATATATACCAATACATGTATGTTGGAATTTGTATGTCATAAGTCAGCTTATACTTGGCTCATGCTTATTAAAAACATACCTAGTCGTTGCACCCCTGTTGTCATTTTGAAATTGACATTATTATAGTAGCCTGTGGTTTCAGGTGTGGGTGGAAAAACCTCTCTTCAGTTTTGCCTCCCACTGCTGCTCCCGCACGGATGAATGGTTCTCTCTATGAACCAGCAGTGGGTGGAAGAAAAATGAAGTCCAGGGAATTTTTTTTCCTTCCCACACTGAACTTCAAAACGTTTTCAATTTCAGAATTACAACAGTGGCATGGTGTTTCTTTAAAGGTGCTTCTTTCATTTTTACCTCCCCAACCAGTCTGACAGTCCGAGTTGACAGCAGGAGGCAAAAATGGAAAAAAGCAGTCGGAGAGACACCAGGCAGAGTTTTCTGGTTGTGCCAAGAGGGAGAGGAACAGATAGAAGAGGCACAGTTGGTGCCTGACCTTGGGTTGAAAATTAATAGAGGAAGATAGTGTCCATTGTCCCAAAATAAACACACCTGGTGACATCAGATATTGTATGTGACTGCCATGGATATGTACAATATGGATATTTGAATGGTACCACCGCCGGAAGGAAAATGACTAGCGAATGTTAAAAGTTAGTAGGATTGTCAGTTGGTCCCTTTGATCTCTTTATATTTATCTAGAAAAGAACAGTTTAATACTGTCACAAGATTTCTTATGTTGCAATTTTTATCTTATGCTTCTTCCATGGTCTAATTTTCAGATATACACAACAAATCTTGCAGACACTGTCTATGCTATTTTTAACTTATCTCTCCCCTCTCCACACCCTCCAAGAGCAAGATGTAAACAGCCTAGGGCTTGTCTACACTACAAAGTTAAGTCGACTTAAGTTATATCAATGTAATTAAACCACTGTTGCATGTCAACACTACCGTCTTGTGTTGGTGGAGTGCATCCACAGTAGCAGCTCTTGCATTGACTCAGAGAGCAATGCACCTTGGGTAGCTATCCCACTGTGCAACTCACCACAATCTACCACAGGGTGTTTTGGGAAGGGTTTGTAATGCCTCATGGGGGCAGGTTCAGCATCTCCTGATTAGGTTTACTCCATTCCATCGGCATTCTAGTATGTTTTGTGCCACTTTTCAACAGCTGTGGTAACCTGAGTGCCCACCATCTCTGTTAGAAAACATGGATCCTGCACTGCTCTTCAGTATTGTGCTGAGCAGCACAAACACAACATGCCTGATCCAGCAGTATTTACTGAACTGTGAGTTTGATGATGGTGCCTTGGTTTCTGCCTTGCTATGCACCAGGAAAATAAACAATTCAAGATTGCTGTTGCCATTCACAGAGCAGCTGCACATGGTGGACCGTCTGTTCTGGGCCTGAGAAACAAGTGGTGGGATTGCATCGTTATGCAGGTATGGGATGAAAAGCAGTGGCTGCAGAACTTTTGGATGTGCAAGGCCACCTTCCTGGAACTGTGTGCGGCGCTCGCCCCAACCCTCTGGTGCAGCGACACCAAAATGGGAGCTGAACTCACAGTGGAGAAGTGAGTGGCGATTGTTTTGTGGAAGTTTGCAATGTCAGACTGCTACAGGTCAGTGGGGAATCAGTTTGGTGTTGGGAAATCCACCATTTGTGGATGCAAGTATGTAGGGCCATTAATCATGTCCTGCTACAAAGGACTGTGACTCAGGGCAATGTACAGGAAATAGTGGATGGTTTTGCAGAAATGGAGTTGCTGAACTGCAGTGGGGCAATCAATGGCACGCACATCCCTATTTTGACACCAGACCACCTTGCGACGGAATACATCAACAGAAAGGGCTACTTTTCTACAGTATTGCAAGTGCTGGTGGATCACCGGGTTTGTTTCACTGACATAATATGAACTGGTCAGGGAAAGTGCATGAAGCATGCATCTTTAAGAACACAGGCCTGTACAGAAAGCTGCAAGCTGTCCTACTCCAGGGGAAGACAGAAGGCAGCCCTCCCAAGAAATCTTTGGCAAAGGATTGCAGACTACCTCCAGGAAAGTTTCCTAAAGACCTCTATGGAGGATTCATGGGACATCCAGTGCACATAGACAAACTGTTCGGCAGGGCCACCTCTGCCCAGCTGTACAGGGGAATGAGAAGCAAATAGTGACTCTACCTCTACTGGTTATTTCACAGATGTGGCCCTGCAATATTGAAGCAAACTGAGTACTTACCCGAGGTTCCTTCCCTTGCATCAGGCTCTCCAGTGCTGGACTGCTGGGAGTGGCTTAACTGCTCAGGAGTCAAAATGAGATCTTGGCTTGCCACTCCACCAGATGCCCGTATTGCCCGTCCTCCATCCTCCTCCTCCTCCTCCTCCTTGTCCAGCACCTCATCTTCAGGGTTCACTCTGGTGACCTGTGACTCCAGGTCCTCCCAAAGTATCTACTGGCACTTCGTCGTGGAGGTGGGGTAGGCACCAAGGATGGCATGCAGCTACCTGTAGAATTGGCATGTCTGCAGCTCCACACCAAGCAACTATTTGCCTCTTTTGCCTTCTGGTATGCCCGGTGCAAGTCCTTGATTTTTACATGGCACTGCTGCGTATCCCTATTGTAGCCCTTCTCCTCCATGCCCCGAGCGATCTGGCCATAGATGTCAATGTTCCTATGGCTGGATCAGAGCTATGCCTGCACCCAGGAGATCCAGCACCTGCAGTGCTGCATGGAGCCAGCATGGTCAGCTGGGCAGTTATATTCGCTTTCCACACCAAGTAAATAGAAAGAGCAATTTCAAAAATTCCCCGGGCCTTAAAAGGGGAGGGGCGTGCACCCGTGTATCTGGCCACAGGGCAGCAGAGTTCAAATGGTGACTAGAGCAAACATGGTAGGGCATTGTGGGACACCTCATGGTGGCCACTTAGGTTAACGCATATTTATTAGATTGGCATAGCGGGCGGGAGTTAAAGTGGCGGGAGGAATATTGTAGTGTAAGCAACTCCATAGTCAACGCTGCCTTATGTTGACCTAACTCTGTAGTGTAGACTAGGGCTAGGATTTTCTTCCACTCCCTTTGGCGGCATTCCAGAACTCTTGCACCTGAGACATTAAGTTAACTAGCTAGCTTGAGTCACCCCTTGCTAATGTCATTCTTTGCTGTTGCTAGTCTACAGGTAAAAAGAGTGATATGCATGATCATGTGTAGTCTTAGTACATTCTTCTGCAGAAAATCTCTTAAATTTTTCATGATGTGTATTCACAAGGCTTGAACCTACGTCTCCCTGTCCTACTCAGCTCGAAGCTTGCCCTGCCTCTCTCATGCGCACATTCTATTTAATCTTCATCTTTTAAACCTTTTTCTTTTAAAATGTAGACGTTTGTGTGACATGAACTATAAAATATGTTCCCATAATCAACAGTCAGCCTCAGGAAATGACTGCATGGAATGAAAGTGCGTTTGGTATTAGTTTCCTTACATTTTATGGAGCCTAAGTGGGAGGATGTAAACTCAGAAGGTTGATCTGGTTTTCTGTGCAGCACAGATGGCTCACTGACCTGATTAACAGACATCTTTCAGAAGGAAATTAACAACAAACTCTCACTCTCTCACACACCTACACCAAACTAACAAAGGTAGAAAACAAACTTATTTGTCTGTAAATGAAGCTCAGAATTAGGGCTTGTCTACATAGTGGGGTGTGATTTCCACAGTGCACTGATGTGTAACACATTAATTGGTCCGTGTAGACCCTGCTGCTGCACATAACAGGTTGTCTAGTGTGCTTTACCATCGTGCTGTTTCACACAGCATGACATTAAAGCGCAGTCAGGAAGATTTAGTGCACGTGAGTGGGAGCTACATGTGTAATGCATTAGTGTGCTTTAGAAATCACACCCCTGCAGTGTCACTACTGTGGAAAAGCCTCACGGTCTTGGTGGTGATAAAACCAATCAGCATTTACAGTTCACATAGATGGGCTGGCCTCTCTCAGCGGGCTGCTACATTTTTGTTTTCAGTCTTATGAGCTTTGGAAAGGTTAGCACAGCTACAAAGACAACTGATGATTCTCTAATAAGACTTATCCGTTCAAATGAGCAGCGGGTTTTATGCAGGAGGAAGCCCCAGTTTACATAGTGATCCCTCCAGTGATCATGAGATAGAGGGAGGAGAATACCCTTGGTTGTGACTGTCATTCCTGGGGTTGTGGTAAGGAAAGTTTAATTGCTTTGTTCACTCATGTGGAAAAATATCTCAAAGATGGACTGGCATAAAAATACACAGAGGCAGTAAAAACAAGGCAGGACAAATTTTCTTCATGTATAACTCTTATTAAAGTCAATGATTTTCTACTAGCAATAATTTTTCCCTAGCATATCCTGTAATAATAATAATAATATGATGCATTTATGAAAAGTCGCATTTCAAAAATATGAGCAGCTGAGTAAATAGTGTAGATTCACAGTAGTTCGACTAGCTCCTCATTTACTATACGGTTAACTATAGCAATAACAATTTCTAAAATGTGTGATAGATGAGCATCTGGTGGGTACTTGTTCCTAAAAGCTATATATGTACTTAACTAATATTGACTACTCACAGCATTTGTTTCTTAAATTATTAGATTTTAGCCAGTCTCTCTAAATAATTCCTTAGAAGTGTGTTATCCATCTGTTACCCTAAATACTAATTATATGCATTTTCCCCAGTATCACTTCAACCCTTCCCAGTCAGTCCTTGTCATAGAAGGAGATGATATTGAGAATATAAATCAAGCTCTCCAAAAGGTCTCATATATCAACTCTAGACAGTTCCCTACCGCGGGCGTACGGCGTCTTAAAGTCTCGTCTAAAGTCCAGTAAGTTACATTCAGTTAAACTGATTAGATCAGTTATATTTTTAAATACATTATTTTTTCTTTGGAAATGTAAAAATAGAATTTGATTTAAAATATATGATAAACTATACCTTTACACTATCAAGCATAAGGCATGAGCTGCATTTGCTTTTATACTGAATTACTTTGTGGGTTTCTTATGTTTTGCTTTTATGGTGTCTTTCTTGTAAATGTAATTTAGTTGTGTACCATTTGTGAAGCATTTGGTCTATATTGAAGTGTCTGTGTGTATGTTATATATCAGTAGAAGGTCAGTATTATTCCCATTTGACCAATTGCTTAAGCTTTCTTCTGACATACTTATAGCCATAACTTTTAAATCAGGCCTTTTATAATGACAAGAGGGTACATCTACAGGAACAATGCCTCTCTGCTAGAAATAGCCTTTGCCTATATTGTGATAGGGCCACAATCACTGCAAAATTGTGGCATCTTGGACAAAGTAGAAATTACTGTGTCCTACTATTATCATACAACTATCACAGAATAGCGTAAACAACAATGATAACATTCCTCCATGGTAAAGGAACAGTCTTCCATTCCTTGTACACACAGACTTCAGTTGGAGTTGTTGGTGTCCAGGAAGAGCAGCACTGAGCCCATGATGCATTCCATTTAAGTGGATAGTTAGGTTCTTGATTCACATTTAACAAGACAACTATGTGTGGTAAACCCAGGACAAAGATACAAAAGGGGGTAGTAATTAGTCCCAGGGGATTAAAAGGCCCCTCCCTATCCACTGAGGAGAGATAGCCACTGGGCAATAGGGTTCAGCTGGAAAAGGGGTTGCTAGGGAACCAATTAGCTTCAGCTGACTCCATCTACTTGGGACCTTTTTAAACCCTCTGCTGGGTAGCAGGAGGAGGAGACTGAGGGAGTAGGGAAACTGCTAGTAGGCTGTTTGCAGCAAGACACCAAACCTTCCCAGTAGGGAGGCTGCACTTGCTCCCCAGAAGGGAAGGAAAACAAGCACAAGGGACTGACACAGGAGAGGAGTAGCAGGGCCCTGTGCAACCTATAGGGATTTGTCTTGCCCTAAACTTGAGTCTCCAAGGCTAAAAAGGACTGAGGCAAACAAGGTATTTTGCCACATATGTTATATCAATTTGGTCCTGTCAGGGTTCCCTCCCCACTCTGAACTCTAGGGTACAGATGTGGGGACCTGCATGAAAGACCCCCTAAGCTTATTTCTATTATCTTAGGTTAAAACTTCCCCAAGGCACAAATTCTTTACCCTTGGAGAGTACACTGCCACCACCAAGTGATGATCAGGGAAAGGACCACTTGGAGTTACTATTCCCCAAAGCCCTTACACCCCCTTTCCTGGGGAGGCTTGAGAATAATATCCTAACCAATTGGTTACAAACTGATCACAGATCCAAACGCCTGGGTCTTAAGACAATAGAGAAATCAGTTGGGTTCTTAAAAGAAAGGTAAAAATCACCTCTATAAAATCAGGATGGAAAATAACTTTACAGAGTAACAAAAGATTCAAACACACAGCAGAACTTCCTCTAGGCATAGTTTCAAAGGTACAAAAACACAGGAATAAACCTCCCTCCAGTAAAGGAAAAATTCACAAGCAAAACAAAAGATAATCTAACATGCCTTGCCTGGCTTTTACTCTCAATTTTTGTAATATGAGAGACTTTTAGGATGGTTTATAGGAGAAGGAGTTTTCTGACCTGATGCTTCTCTGCTTCCCAACAGAACACACACAACAAAGCGTTCTGCGCGTGCCACCCCCCCCGATTTGAAAGTATCTTCTTTCCCCATTGGTCCTCTTGGTCAGGTGCCAACCAGGTTATTTGAGCTTCTTAACCCCTTACAAGTTAGGAGGAATTCTAGGCTACCCTTAGCTGTATGGTTATTATAGGTCCCTTATGTTAAGCTTACAATGATTAGTTATCTAATTAACTTTATTTTTTAACCATTGACTCTTTTGTTAAATGTTAATTAAGTGTCTAAATGTTTCTTGCCTACTGACCTTACTAATGATTGCACTTGCCACTGAAGTGTTAAACTACTCAAAGGTAATTCCAGTAATTGTGAACATTTGTATATAGGCCCACGTGAACTTTGCAACCCAGAACTGTTCGTACCATTGCTAACTTTTACAGATGGCAGAGTACAGAAAGATGTGCATATGTACTGGCGGATCACAGTATGAAATGGACTTATCTGGGGGCAAAGACAGCTTAAATAACATGGAGAAATAAGCACAAAAATTAACTAGTTGGGCATTGGGCAAAAGAAAGCAAAGTCAGAAACATGCACAGAAAGAGTGGGTGAAGTAGCCATGCTTGCTTGCTTTATACTGCATGCCTCTAGCAAGGGAGGAATTTCACCTGACAACTATTCCATACAATTAAAGAAATATATTTTTCAGGTGTTTTGGTGAAGATGTCTGCATTAACATCCCAGATATAGAAGCCTATGTAATGGTGTTTCAGGCCAATGAGCCCAAGATCACAATAAGTGGAATGGACCACTTTGCTAGACCAGCTACGCAATTTGAAAGTGAAAGAGGAGTGACTCTGTTACCAGATATCAGAATTGTCAGCACAGTCACCAAAGTGGAACATTCTGTGGACTTTAAAGAAAATGATGGAGGTTTGTGTATTTGTTTTCCACATTTGCCCCAAGCTGGAGTTAAGGCCTTATTTACAAGATACAGTACACAGAAATAACACAGACAATCTCTGCTCCAGAGAGCTCACAGTCTTGGATTTAGACTATTTTACTGTGTATTTCAAACAATTTTTGAAACAAACGGGCAGATCCTCAGGCACAAGTTTACAGGCCTACTGTGTGTATGTTCATTAAGTACAGTTTCTCTAAACCATTTAATTTTTTTTTACATTGTGCTTTTGAAGAGCCTACTTCTTATTAGAAGTGCTCAACAGAGTTAACGTGAAATATCCTGACTCTTTCAGTGGTAGGCAAACACTAGGAAATATTAATAAGGCATCACCAAAAATTTCTTAAAAAAAGTCTTCCTTTTGGCTGCTGTTACGAAGTTTAATTAAAAAGCCATTAACCAGCTGTCTTAGGAATCCTCCTCAGCTACATTTCTCAGACCAGAATAATAGGCAACTATTTCTACATCTCTCAGAAAAGCTGAAATTGGTAATGATATATAGGGGCACTGATTCTCTAAAGCTTCTTTCTGTAACAATCCTAATTATCGGTTGCCTTAAACTATATCTGCCCTCCAAAGGCCAGAAAGTATTCTAGATCGTAGTGAAAAGAAAAGGAGTACTTGTGGCACCTTAGAGACTAACCAATTTATTTGAGCATAAGCTTTTGTGAGCTACAGTCACTGCATGCAATGTAATATGTAAAAGGATACCTGTTCAGAAGAGGTGATCAGTCACTTTGCATGTTAGGGCCTCTGAGATTTCATTCCGATCCCTGTGCATTATGAGTAAAAATGCCTAAGTGCCGGATTTTTAAATGTATTTAGGTGATCAAAGGGATTTTCAAAAGTACTTCAGTGCCTAACTCCCATTGGGAGTTAAGTGCCTAGATGCTTTTGAAAATCCCACTAGGCATGTATTTGCATCTTTAGGCACCAAAATACCATTAAAAATCTAGTCCTAAACAGGACAGATTGATTTAAATCAGGGGTCTCAAACACACGGCCCGCGGAGCTATTTCCTGCAGCCCGCCCCCAGCCTACCTCCAGGCCAGGGGTGGGCAAATTACAGCCTGCAGGCCGGATCCGGCCCACGGGATTGACCTGCGAGCCCCGCACCGCTCCCTGAAGCGGCCAGCACAACATCCCTGTGGCCCAGGGGAGAGGCAGAGGGCTCCGTGCGTTGCCATGGCTGTCAGGCACTGCCCCCGCACACACATCTCCCATTGGCCGGGAACAGGGAGCTTCGGGCTCTCAGAGCCCTGTGCCCTCGCCGCCCCCCCCCCCCCCCCCCCGGGGCCACAGGGACATGGTTCCGGCTGCTTCCTGGAGCAGAGCGGCGCAAGGGCCAGGGTAGGCAGGCAGGGAGCCTGCCCTGGCCCCAGTGCGCACTGCTGCCACCCCAGACCCTGCACCCCGAACCCCTCCTGCACCCTAACGGCCCTGAGCGCCCTGCCACACCCCGCACCCCTCCTGCACCCCCTGGGGGCAGGGAGGGGGCGGAGATGGGGTGGGGACTTTGGGGAAGGGGTTGGAATGGGGGCAGGGAAGGGGTGGGAAGAGGTGGGACAGGGGTGGGGCCTCATGGAAGAGGCAGGGTGGGGGGCAGCGAGAGTGGGGTGTCAGTGATGTGGCCCTCGTGGTCATTTGCGTTTGAGACCCCTGATTTAAATCAAAGCAATTTAAATCACCAGTTTTAATTGTAATTTAAATCAACAAGCAGAAAACCTTGTTTTAAGTAATTGATTTTAATTGTGTTTTGCATTTGTACTTTTTAGTTATTTTGCTAAGGGAAGATTGATCCACACTGATGGGTAACCAATAGAATTTTTGATTTGCAACATTAATGAAACATTGTGCTTCATAATAATCAGGAGGATGCACTATATTGATACACATTTATTTGAGTAATATATCTTACATTTTTACTAGATTAGATGCTTCATTTTAACTTGTAATTTCTGTCCATCTGTATATGGATGGAAATTCAAATCCAATTCAATGGTTTTAAAAAATATTGTTCTTATACTATCTTGAATGTGCTAGATAAGTAAGGAAAAAAATTATTTATCGAGACATTTTGCATTTAAAACTGATGTGTTAAACAAATGAAGTATTATCTGTCATTAGTAAATGGATTACCATGTCCTTCAATATTTTAGAACTAGTAGATCTCATTCTCTCCCACTAAATTGCTCTTCATAGATTGGAAGAGGAAAACAAGCTTCCCTGTTTTTTCAGCTTCCAGTGGGTTTCTTAACTTTGAATGAACTAGTCATTGCATGGAACTAGTTGAATAAACTAAAATGAAGAAAATATTCTCTCTGCACATGTAGAAGAGGCTACTGCTGTCAAAAGCTTGTTTAATATTTCAGCAAACTCTGATTTCAGGTGTTCAGTCAGTGGCTTTGACCAGTTCAGTGGTTTGACTTTCTTTGGAACTTGTGAGCAAACATTTACTGCTTATTATTTTTTGTATTTAATTTAAATTTTAATATATTAAATGTAGGGATTAATATAGGTTGTCAACTTCAAATTTAATTTTTAAATATTTTTAAAATAATCCTGCTTTTAATTTAAATAAAAAAATCAGATTTAATTTTTTAAAAACTCCTCAGTTTTAATGCACCCTGTCCATAAGTGACTCAGGAATCTAGGTCCAATTGATTTAGGTCCCCAAATCACTTAGGCATTTTTGAAAATGTTACCTCATACCATTATCTATTAACAGTAGTAAAAAAAAATGGTTGGATAAAGTATCTGTTAAATTGTTGCAACTCTTATTGGAAAAGATTCTGGTTTTGCAAAAAATATTGAATTATAAGTACCATGTTTTGTGGTTTGAATCATTCTTGCATTTGGACACTTTCATCCATGGATCAAAGAGCAAAGGTAACTGAATTCTTGAAAAAACAACGAGGAGTCCTTGTGGCACCTTAGAGAGTAGCAAATTTATTTGGGCATAAGCTTTCTGCGTTCTAGCCCACAAAAGCTTATGCCCAAATAAATTTGTTAGTCTCTAAGGTGCCACAAGGCCTCCTCGTTGTTTTTGCTGATACAGATTAACATGGCTACCACTATGAAACCTGTGAATTCTTGCTAATTTAAGGAAGTTTTTCACTGATTTTAGAAAAGTTGCCTCACAGACTCTGTAAAGCTAGATCCCCAGCTGCAGCAGAGATACACTTGGCACAGCTGAGGGAGTTGGGGCAAAGGTAACTCTGCTATCTGTCTTTCTGCTCCACCCCCCAGTTCTGCAGCTGACTGGGGGCTGGATGCATCTCAGGCAAAACAGTTAAGGCTGTGCCCAGCAATCCACAGCCCTCATGGGCTATTCCAGCAGCTGAAGATTGCCAGGGAATAGGGTGGTTCTGACTTTAATCCCTTCCTCCTGGGAGTGGCCTCTAAATTGGGACCCTAAGGAGAGTTGACAGTTGCTGTGATTCCAGAGATTTATATTATGCAAAGGTTGTCCGCAGGGAGCCAGTTAAGCCAGTGTTCCAGCCACTTTGTGCCAAGTAGACCAGAGAATTAAAATATTAAATATGCATCTAACTCTCTTCTGAGACAGGATAGATTTTATACTACTCACTGAAGAACAGTCAGTTTACAACTCAATTACTTTGAGCTTGGAAAACGCGTGATCATTTGATATTCCAGTTTATGACTGCTAGTTCTTGGATAGATTAGTATAGCATCCTCTCTAATACAAAATTCTTTATGGGCCATAGAAGAATTGAGAGAATCGTGCAATCACAGAAAGAAAGACTTATGTTCACAGCTCCTTGGCACATGTAGTAATGTACTGAATGAAGTAGTACCAGGCTGATGTCAATACAGTATTGAAAAGCGAAATTGTTAAGCTGTGAAGTTACTTCCAAAATCATGTTTCAATGTTATATTTCTCACATATTCTTGAGTACTTTTTATTATGGTTTGCTATATTTTGGATTCATCTAAGTACTGATATGCCTCCCTCATAGTCACATCTGAGTACTGGAGATTTCTTGCTTTTGACTTGCATGCTATAGTCAATGTTTAATACATGCTTAGAACTATTCAGCAATTCCCTTTGGAAGCTGACAGCACTGTACAAACCATGTTAAAGTATAAATCTGTTTTATGACTGTTTTTTCTCTGATTTTGTTTCTTATTTCTGTATGGTCTATTCCCTGTGTTTACAGTCCATAAGCCAGTTGTGTTAGAGGAAATGGTTCACAACCTGGATTTCTGTGACATTTTGGTCATTGGTGTGGAACTAGATCCCAGACAGGAGTGTTTAGAACTGGATCGTAAGGAGCACCAAGGAAAACATCTAGATGCCACCAACTCCACAGCAGGGTATTCTATCTATGGTATGCTAATGAGTCATTTACATTTTAATTACATTCTTAAAAGGAAAGGGCCAGGTTTTTGCCTTTAAGGTACCACTCTGTGTTAGGGACAGAGCAGACCTGAATCACACTATCCAGAGGAAGCTGAATAAGGGATTGTGCCTCAAAAAAGCACAATTCCACCTCAGCTCCCGGATGAAAGCCTGCTCCACCAGGTAACTGGTTCATCCTGTAGAACTCAGCATGTCCATAGCCCCACCTTTTATACCCCTATGTGGTGAAGTGAACCCCCAGGAGCATATGGGGACACAGAACATATTCTCCCTTTGACAAGCCCTTATGGCATATGTCAGTGAGAGGATTCCTTGGTGCTCTCACACAAGTGCTGATCAATTCCTGACCCACTGAAGACCACACTGTAATTTTTGAAGTTACTAAATTATTAGTGCCACATCTGTATATTTTTTTCTCTAGTATGAAAATAAGGGGTTTTTTTTGTTACAGTTCCTGAAGTCCTAACATTGCTTACTTCACTTGATATGAACTGGAATCTTTGACAAATTCAGATTGTTCTATCCACTTTATTTTATTATTTAGAACATGTGATTTCCCTGTTCAGTACTCTTGTAGTAAACACAAAGGTTTCTACAATGCTTGCCTCTTACGCATCTTTTGGTATTTTTTCATGTTGTGTTACTGATTCAGGTGTGGACACAATGAGAAACTATGAACTGGTGCTTCGACAGGTTCGATATCGCAATTGGCACACTTTCAACATCTTTGATAGAAAGTTCAGGATCAAGTGCTCAGAGCTGAATGGCCGATACACCAGTAATGACTTTAACTTGGAGGTGAGTAATGAAAAGATGCATTGTTACCAAAACTTTCCCTCTGTTATTGATGAACTACATTTCTTCCCTCATCCTTCAGGGCAGGGATTGAGTGTTCCTGTGTTTGTACAGTACCTACCACATTTTGGGTGCTATAATGAAAGAGTAGTAATAACTTATGAGAGGAAAACTTCTACATATGTCATAGGTCACTTTCATTTTGTATGGCATCTCTAGCTGGGAATACTGAATGGATGTTGCTCTGCCTAGCCTACTCAGTGGTATGTAACGACAAGATGAACTCTCACTTGATGCTAATTGTGGCAAATTGCCAGTACAATTATGATGGGTCCCACACTTCCTCTGCTTGGGGAGTGGGGCAGTGGTTCAGGGCAGTTTCCTGCCCCTAAACTAGGGTATCTACTGTCCCACTAGTAACCCAGAGAAGGGTAGTGGAGAGGGAGGGACCCGGGCCCACCCTCTACTCCAGGTCCCAACCCAGGGGCCCTAGGGATAGTGGTAAACCACTTGAACTAGTGCTTCCTTCCCCTGGGCTACTTCCTTCTCCTGCTCTTCAGCTTGTGGGGCTTCCTGCTCCCGCCCCCTCCCTCTCTCCTCTCCCCTCCCCCACAAGCCGGGTGTCTCTTTACCTAGGGTCTTGGTCTTCTAGCCGGCCATGGCACTTCTCCAAACTGCTCTCTGCTCCAACTCCTCCTGGTCTGATTGAAGCAGGGATTTTTTATCATGCGACTGGCTTCAGATGCTTTAATTAGTCTCTTGCAAACTTTCTTCCCTCTACAAGGAATAAGGCTCCCTTTTAGTACTCTCCTGTTGCCCTCTGGCCATGCTGTATCACATAATATACAAAACCACAATCTTCCCATGCATAGTAGAGGTGTAGGTCATCCTTACCTTTTCATAGATATTAAGGTCAGAAGGGACCATTATGATCATCTAGACTGACCTGCACCATGCAGGCCACAGAATCTCACCCACCCACTCCTGCAATAAACTTCTCACCTATGTCTGAGCTTATTGAAGTCCTCAAATCATGGTTTTAAAGACTTCAAGGTGCAGAGAATCCTCCAGCAAGTGACCTGTGACCCATGCTACAGAGGAAGGCGAAAAAACCCCAGGGCCTCTTCCAATCTGCTCTGGAGGAAAATTCCTTCCTGATGCCAAATATGGCGATCAGCTGAACCCTGAGCATATGGGCAAGATTCACCAGCCAGATACCCAGGAAAGAATTCTCTGTAGTAACTCAGATCCACCCCATCTAACATTGGGCCTATTTACCATGAATATTTTTCCATGAACTGCCTCCCACATTCAAGCTCCAACCTATGTCCCAGCTATTATACTGCGGCTTGAAAGCACCATGCTGCAAGCTCATTGCTTTCCAACTTCACGTACGGTTTCTTTTTTGTCAGTGCTGCTTTTTTGTGTGCCACCAAGTGTTACCGACTTGCGGTAAGTGAAATGATGTATTCTTCATCAGTAGAAAATCATTCCAGATTAAGTTGCACCTCCTAAGTCAGTATGAGGATAGGGTTCAATTCAGTTTTTTATAGAGGATCTTCACTTTCATAGTCTAACGCATCAGATGTACTGCATCTTTCAACCTCAGGATCAACACTCTGTTCTACAGCATTTGCTGCTCACACATAGTCACAATTAAATAACTGCATATAAAGCAGAGAGTCCACATATTTTTGTCTCCAGCAAATGAGGCAGAACACTATTGCTTCCTATGCACAGCGATGTGAGATACTGCAGGTGTCTCCACAAATCACAGGCAAGCGAGCTCTGCCTAGTAACCAGCGTGCTGTTCCAGCACGAAAGAGCCCTTTTCATTCTTGTATGCGGCATTACTTCAAAGACCTCACTCAACACCGCTAGCACCTGTTCTAGTTAACAATTTTTTTCTTTAAAGTGAACTGCATGCTGATATAATATGCCAGATTGATATCCCAGGGCTTAAGTTCTCTGTGGAGGCACAAAACAAGCGTGGTGGTGTAAGCCTCCTTACTCTATCCCAGTAATGGGGCTCAAGTCAACCTTTCACAAGTGAGAGGGGCAGTTTTGCTCAGTTTCCATGCTGATGTAATCCTCTTTCGTCTGAACCTGGGTGCCAGTTGTGGTGGTGCTTTTTTACATGGTCTAATCCGGTATTAGAGATTGCTAGAGTCAGGATATAAAACCAGATGCAATTCCGGTCCAATCTGATATGGCAACTTATAACATAGATGGCCACCTGTTCATTAAGAACTGGAATTGGATTAATAGCATTGTAGAAAAGGTTCTGCTTACGTGTATATCCAAGTTTATCTACTACAAATGGAGGCAGTATTCCTTGGAATGAAATTTCACAGAAAAAGTCCAATCCTGCCAACAAAAATATTGCATTTAATAACTATCTGTTTTAATAGAGATAATATGAATTACACTAGCAGTTGCATTGGGCCAGGTCACTCTATTTGATCCTTTTCCCTTCTAAAATGCATATTTTTTGAACCTTTGGATTTTGACTTCATGCACTTTGAAAGATACACCTTTATTTGACAGTTATAGATGTAATTCACAGCTGTTTCAGGGCTGGGTATTTCCATTTTTGTTTTCCCGCATTAGGATCTCAAATTACACCTATAAAATAGGTTAAATAGTCAGTACTATGGGAAAGGTCAATACTTTAAAAAATAATTCACTCCACTTTTGAGCACATATTTTTTCACCTACAAACACTTGCTCCTGCTTTTGCACCCATAAATCTGTTAAATGTAGAAATGGAACAAATTGTGCCTCCAACTGAAATGGATTCAAAATGGCTAGCAAAAATTTCAGCTACAGAGTTGGAGGCTGCATACTAAAACCAGACCTAGAGGCACTACATTCACACAAGTGAGCTGTTCAGCTGGTGACTGATTGTCTGCTCCACAGTCAACCAAACTGAGTGGGGCAACAGCTGCTGGGAGTAATTCCACAAGTGCTGTATACTTGAAATCATTTCTGCTCACCACTTATCTCCCATTTCCTGGGATGACTGTCCCATTCTCTTCCTTATGTCTATGGAATGCGTCCTCTCTATTGGAATTCTGAATGCCTGTTTAGCCTGACAGTGGGTTTCTATGGCAAAATATGCCGCAGGATGCTCCCATATGTTCATCTAATCAATCACATACATGGTTCTCCAGTGTCTCCTTTGTATGGCTGTTGTAATGCCACGAAGAACTTCATTTCTTTCAGCTCATGGCACAATTGGCATAGTTTCCTTTTAATTTTTAAGCTCTTATGAAATCCTGCATTTAGAAAATGTGGCGAATTCGGACTGCTGCTGTGCTTATATTCTGTTGTGGTTTTTTTCTCTTTTATCAAGTCTGGCTGAGTTTACAGCTTCACCTCTTCTCAAAAGCTTCGCAAGTGCTTTTCTCAGACACTGAACTGCTTCAACACTTCTCTTTAAGCATTTCTATGCCACTCCCTGCTCTCAGTTAAGAACAGCAGCAGCTCTTGACTGTTGCACCCTCTGGCAAAGGAGAATGGGTAACAGCTAGCTAACTGATTTGCTATTGGTAGGTTGGGGGAAGCCGTTGGAAGTTAGAACAAGGATTATACCTGCCCTTCTTATTCATGTTGTATGCCTACTTTTTTTAAATAGAATTTGGGGGAACTACTGGATCCCCAGCTGCTACTAAACAGCCATATAGAATCATAGAATCATAGAATATCAGGGTTGGAAGGGACCTCAGGAGGTCATCTAGTCCAACCCCCTGCTCAAAAGCAGGACCAATCCCCAACTAAATCATCCCAGCCAGGGCTTTGTCAGGCCTGACCTTAAAAACTTCTAAGGAAGGAGATTCCACCACCTCCCTAGGCAACGCATTCCAGTGTTTCACCACCCTCCTAGTGAAAAAGTTTTCCTTAATATCCAACCTAAACCTCCCCCACTGCAACTTGAGACCATTACTCCTTGTCCTGTCCTCTTCCACCACTGAGAATAGTCTAGAACCATCCTCTCTGGAACCACCTCTCAGGTAGTTGAAAGCAGCTATCAAATCCCCCCTCATTCTTCTCTTCTGCAGACTAAACAATCCCAGTTCCCTCAGCCTCTCCTCATAAGTCATGTGTTCCAGACCCCTAATCATTTTTGTTGCCCTTCGCTGGACTCTCTCCAATTTATCCACATCCTTCTTGTAGTGTGGGGCCCAAAACTGGACACAGTACTCCAGATGAGGCCTCACCAATGTCGAATAGAGGGGGACAATCACGTCCCTCGATCTGCTCGCTATGCCCCTACTTATACATCCCAAAATGCCATTGGCCTTCTTGGCAACAAGGGCACACAGCTGACTCATATCCAGCTTCTCGTCCACTGTCACCCCTAGGTCCTTTTCTGCAGAACTGCTGCCTAGCCATTCGGTCCCTAGTCTGTAGCTGTGCATTGGGTTCTTCCGTCCTAAGTGCAGGACCCTGCACTTATCCTTATTGAACCTCATCAGATTTCTTTTGGCCCAATCCTCCAATTTGTCTAGGTCCCTCTGTATCCTATCCCTGCCCTCCAGCGTATCTACCACTCCTCCCAAAACATGTAACATATAACATGTCTAGGAAGGTCAGTTTTCAACTTAGTCAGGAGAATGTGGCCTTATTGGTGGGAGGCAGACTTTGTGGTGGTTATCCATGGCCACATCACCTCAAAATTAGATTACTGCAATACAGTCAGCATTGGAGCTACACCTTCAACCAAATTGGAGACAAAGCTAGCGGACAGGATAATTCTGTGCTATGATTTGCAATAGATATCTCTTCCTTTCTGAAAGGAAATTAAAGTATTGGCATTGATCTTGAATGGTATGAGGACTGCCTACGTGACACACTGCCTTTCTTCCTGCACAACAGAGCTAAAGTTGGTCAGTGGAGATTAAAGAGCTGGAGCCCACTCGGTATACATGAAAGGGAACTACCCGCATGCTATTTTTCACAAGGGGCCTTAAATTGCAACTAACACCCACCCTTCATCTGAAATAGCCCATATTTGTTTCCCTGTAGGTCACTCTACAAGACATATTTATTCACGTAGGCTTTTGAGGGGAGGGAGGAATGCAATCAGGACTGGTGTTTGTGGTCAGAGGTGTCCTATTATAATGTGGTTACTGCATCAGTTTCCCTTTCCTAGCTGTGCCTCAATTTCTCTCTAAGCAGGTACAATGATTAAATTAAGTCCTCCAGCTAACTCAGAAAGATTCCATATCTCCTGGGGTAACTGAAGTCCCAAACTGGAGTTCAAATTAAAAACCAACACAAAAGCTCCATGCAGTCCCATTACTGGGTCATGAGCCTTTCTGTCCATCTTTCCATTCTCTGGAATGTAATAGCACTTCATCCAGCCTCTCCTTTTGAGCCACAGGCCTTCTTTGAGGGTCTACCATTCTTCCCTTCTCATGTTGCAGGGAACTGAAGCCAGGGAGTGCTCTCACTGTCTGGAAGCTCCAGTGGTGGGTCCCAAATCAATAAGTTATCAATCAGTTGGTGCCCCATTCCCTGTATGTTCCCTTTGCCCACAGCTTTTTCTTTCACTCTGGTAATCCCTTGATTTTTCCAGATGGGACTTGGCTATTTCTAATAGCACCCCTCCTTGTGTGTACTTCACAACCCTTGGGTACCATCCTCTACTTCTGTCCACCCCAAGGCTCTTTACAAAAGTCACAGAACTTCCATCTCCCTTGGGTTCTTTACACTTTTTTATCCACCCACCTCTTCTAGATTGCTTCCATAGCTCCTTCTAAATTGCTAGCTTCACCAGCTTCTGCTGAATCTCCCCAGCATGCCTGCCACCTTCCCTTCCTCACTCCACATCTCTATTTCTCACACTGAGTGAGGAAAGGCTGCCTCTTATATTCTGTCCAATTTACAATTCCCAGAATCCATCTGGGTGCTTCCTCTCCCAGAATTCTCTTTTTCTGGGGATAAAAGTAGAAGTATGTTGTGTTGAGCCTGTAGTTTTCCTTAAAGGGTGAGTGCACCCTGTTGCAGAGTGACTTTTTTGGCATTGATATCATTTTATATCCAGTTTGCACTGGTGTAAATGACTGGACATACTGCAAAGTAATAGAGGTCCAAGCCCAGAGATCCTATAATTAGGCCCTTAAAAATAAAATAGTAAATTAAAATTTTTAAAAATGCATGCATGAGCTATGAAAAAAACAAATTCCTGTCACCTCTGCTCTGCCTTTTGCTTTCCTTTCTCAGCTTTCCTCCTGGCCTATTATTGGTATTTATATAGACTATGAGAAAAGAAGGGGTTAGAGTTGTGTTGTGCTATGAATTACATTCCTTCCTTCCTTCCTTTGAAGGAACCTTTAGAGAAGTAAGTTCTGTGAGGAAACAAATAGAATTTTTCATGTACATGTGCTGTCATGTGAGAAATCTTTGTCCTTTCTAAAACCTGGGGACTTATTACAAAGGATGCTATTTGCCACGGGTAAATGAAACATATAATCAATATTTGAATATATTGCTCATCTTACTCAGTGTTTTGAAAATTGTTAACTTGGGCTCAGATCTCATTTTCGGGCAAGGAGGAAGAACACAAGCATAGTGCACACCTGCTACATTGCATAGTCAGGACTGCCATGAATACTTACTTTTGTGAAACATTTTCTTGAGCACCATGTTGATGATTCTTTGGGTTTTCATCTGGACATTTTTCAAATGCCGTTGCACTGTGCAAATTGACATTAAATCTGTCATTGGAGAGTTCTGTGTTGGGGTTTCAATGATTTTCAGAACAGTTTGTCTTGGTTTACAAGAAAAAAGGTTGAGTTTAGTTGCTGGTCCTATAAATGTAATCTGGGTTCTGAAAATCCAGCTTTGTTCCTTCTGGCTCATTGATCATCTCCATAAAGATTTTCTAGGCCAGATTCTCTAGAGTTTCTTGTGTGCCTAACTCCATTACCTTTAGTGTTGTGGCACAGGTGTAAACGAAGACTGAATTTGACCATGCCTTTGCAACTTAATTAACAATTACGTTAATGCATGAGCCAAAATAGAATTCAGCCCACTCTCCCACAGCTGGCATGGCTCTATATTGCTACCAGAAGCAAGAGTAATAAAATGTATCAGTCACTAATGTCAGCAGATATACATACAGGGAGCAGACTGAATAACTGGGTGACTCCCCACACTGCAAGACTCCCAACTTGCCATAGCGTTCCCCATAGAAGCAGAATAGAAAAGAGCTCAGTGAGCCCCAAAGAAACATTCCACATTTGTTACTTAACCTGGAGTAGAACAGAGATAGCATCACATTCAAACAAGAGGCTGTGCTTGCACTTAGAGTAGGACAGAGAACAGAATGCCCTCAAGACAGTTCTCTAGAATACTTTAGAAAATTCCATCAAATTAATAAGGGCTCTACAAATGCCCAAACCTGCTCCAGTTAAATACAATGATAAAACTCTTATTGACTCCAATAGTGCATCTAACTTATGATAGAAAGATGAAAAAAGAGAGCTGGTTCACACAGGTGAGAGAGAGAGAGCTTCTTTATTCTCTGAGTCTGTTCAAGAGCTACCAATAACAAAGTGGCCCAGCTAAACCATAAAATAACGCAGGATAGGTTAACTGACTTGGGAGACATTTGATCTCGTCTCCAGTGCCTACAAAATGAACATGAATCTTCTACTAAGATCAATATACTATAATCTTTGCTGTGAAGTTCATCATCAGACCAGTTTCAGACACCAGAAGGCATGGTATTGGAATTTACAGCACTTTGTAGTATCATGCTGCTTGTTCTTTTGTTCCAGGTCAATATCCTACACAACTCGAACTCTAATTTTATGGAGCATGTAAATCACATGGTAATACAGCCACCGTTTCTCCAGTCTATCCATCACCCAGAAGAAAACATAAACAGCATTCCTGGCTCAGGTATTAACTATACAGAGATTGCTCATAATACTTAAGGTGTTGTCAGTGTTTCTGTTGTGATTCAGTTCAGTCAATCAATGAAGACATAGAATCCCCACTTATACCCTGGGCAACCCAAAAGAAGTCATTGCATAGGTGTAAAAGAAAGTAACATTTGTCCCCCTCTGTCTTCCTGAGGAGTTGTGCTTTAGTTAAAAAATACACTATTGGAAATTGTGTGGCCAGGTTTTTTTGGTTTTTTTTTAAATAGAGACCAGAAAGTTGAAAAATTTAAAACTGGCAAATGGCAGAATTCCAGACACCAGTGATTTTCACAAATGAAGTTAATTCTCTAATTGTAATCCTGGGAATATTTGTCCCTTAGCACAGTAGTTCTCAAAGCCGGTCCGCCACTTGTTCAGGGAAAGCCCCTGGTGGGCCGAACAGGTTTGTTTACCTGCCACATCCGCAGGTTCGGTCGATCGCAGCTCTCACTAGCCATGGTTCGCCGCTCCAAGCCAATGGGGGCTGTGGGAAGCGGCACGGGCCAAGGGACGTGCTGGCTGCCCTTAGCAGAAAGGGACAATATGGATGAAGGACAGTTTAACCTTCTGGCAGCAACAGACAACTGTCTAACATTGAGTTGTTCTGCATTGTTCTTACCATTTGTGATCACTGAATGTAATTATTGGAAATATTACCAGTGATGTGCAGATTGCAGAATCTCAGCATAAGAAAAGAAAAAAACAGAAGGAAAGAATGTTTTTAGTGGTGTTTAGGCAAATCTGTAGAGAAATTATTCCATTATTTTTTTCAGTTGTTCCAAGCGTGGCTACTATTGTTATAATAATCTGTGTCAGCATACTAGTCTTCATCATAGCCTTGGGCATCTACAGAATTCGGACTTCTCATCAGCCCAGCTCTACAGAAAATGAAGGAAGTAAAGAAAATGAAATGGATTGGGATGATTCTGCTCTAACCATTACTGTCAACCCCATGGAGGTATGCGAAAAAGTTGGATTGCCATGGCACTTCCAGGAGTTAGCATTTTGGGTGGTAGCTTGTTTAGTTACTGTTTTTTAAAAACACTTTAAAGATGGATTTATTTAGATTGCTACTTTGTTTGTGTGATCACTCTTCAGGGCAGGGTCTGTCTCTTACTATGTGTATGTACAGCATCTAGCACAATTGGTCCCCGATCTAAGGTGAGGCCTGTAGGCATGGCTATAATACAGATGGTGATGATTATGCTTCTGATTATTTATTATTTTATTTGTTCTCCTACGTCTGATTGTTGTTTGATGGGATCGTGAAGAATTGGCTTAAGGGGGAGAGGAGCATTGCCCTCTCACTTCCTGCCCAGCATAGACTCTTGCAATTTGAAGCACCCACAACAATGCAATTTGTCCATTTTAAAATGTGCTGGTACCAAATATTGACAAACTGAAGGCAAGGGGAAGTCCAGGGCAGAGGTTCAGAAAACAGCAACAAAATTGAACACCTGTCTAGAGAAACTGACACATGAGCAAAAGTTAAGAGCTAACTATGGGTAGCTTTGCTAAACAAGGACAATCATTTACAAATATTCCATTTTTGTTACAATAGCTTCAAGCTTTAGAATTTACTTGCTACTTTATTCTACTCTATCTATATATATCTCTAGTAACCAGGTAGCCACGTAAATCACGCTTTCCCAATATATTAGCAATTAATTTCTGAAGCAAGCCATTATATAGCTACATTATGTATTTTCATGGGTGTTACAGGAGGTATTAAACTATTGGTTCAATTGCTTTATGTTCCCCTAGCTAGATTAATGAACAAGTCCCTTTCCTTCTGCGTTTTCTAACATAATGTAGAAATATGAAGAGCCTCACCATGTAGAAGAGGAGAGTGAGGAGGAGGAGGTAGAAGAGGAGGAAGATACAACCAGTGATGAATCAGGTGAAAGTGAAGAAGAGGAGGAGGAAGAAGAAATTGGAAATGCGGGAGACAAACAGAATGCCACCAGGCAAGAGCAGTTGGAGTGGGATGATTCAACACTCCCTTACTAGAACCTGCCAGTCCTATTGCTCCTTTTGTAAACAGCAATACAATTTATTTCTGAGTCAAGTTAATTTCTGTCTATGAATTAACTGACAGGATTTGAATTTATTGCCTAAAATAGATATAGTTCTATTGCCCAAATTGATATCGTTGTATCAGTTGCTATTGATAGAATTGTCCCTTTCCTTACAATGCCTTGTGAAATACAGGGTACCAACTTTAATGTCCTCTATGGTAATGACACTAGTCTGGAGCTTGGTCTGTCAATTTAGTCCCTCAATTTCCAGTTTCTGTTCCAAATAATCCAATAAAAGTCCTGTCACTCAATCCATAGAGGTTTGCCTTTGCTATTTTTTCATATAGGAGAGATTTCAGCTTGTTATGATGATTATTTCTGTGGATCCAAATAATGCTGTTGCCATTTGGCTTCACTTTCTTGTGTCTAAAAAAAATCTGCCTTCAGATTGACCTGGTATTGAAGTGTCTCCAGGAGTGGGGTGGGGGGGGGGGAAGCAGAGGTTTAGTGCTACAGGTGTCAAGGCTGAATGCCATTTACCACCTCCCCCCTTTTTTTTTTTTTTTTTGGCCTTCTTGGATGTTAGTTGCATTCTGCAGAGGGATATTTAAGACTTCACATGTAGGGTGTATGTGAGAATAGGAATGGGTAATACATTTATCTGCTAATGTGTCATGACCTTGAAGATAATCTTTAACCAGTCCACCTATTGAAATCTGACTACTATCATGTAAAACCACCAGAAATTTTTTTTTCTTTTGTTAAGTCTCAGAGATCTTCTGCCCACAGATTAAGCAATGTTTTCTTATGTGAAACATAAATTCTAATTCAACTTGGCTTCGGCTGAAACCTGTGGGGCTGATCATTAGCCATGGATTCAGTAATTTGCTGCAAATCAGTGTTTTGTAATCTGCATTGTAAATCATTATCTTGATGCAGTATCTTACTGCAGTAACAGGAAATCAGTGAACCCCAGTATACTCAAGTTCCTTCTGGTTGGGACTTAGACAGGTACTTACATGTATGCATGAAAATGAAATACAGTCTTGGGGAAATGTTCCCTTCTGCCTGTAGAAAGACTGATTAAATGATGCCAGCTGGAATTTGTCTGGCTTTATTCTGTAAAATATCGTCCCACATTTTTGCTATGCTTTTAGCAACCAAACAGTGGCACAGGAAAAAACTGACATCACCTAGACTCTCCAGCTCTCCTTTGCATTTATAACTGTCCTTTTTCTCCTCTTCCTGAACCCTTTATTCTTTGAGAAAAGGGGTCTGTAAAATAAAATAGGAACAAGGAAAGAGAATCCACCTGGAACCAAAAGAAGTAAAAGTACAATGAGAGCTTGAGCAAGTATTAGTTTAATGCAGCATGTTTTTTCCTAAACACTGTTCAAAGAAAAAAATACACAAAATATGCTGGTAAGTCTGTTTCTGTTTTTTTTTTCCTCCTCCCTTTAATATCCTCTGCATCTTCAAAATGACATGAACAACAAATGAGGCAGCACTTCCTAGGGTAACTCTTTTAATGTATAACAGACAAACCAACTGGCATGACCATGAATGCTGCCCTGTGGCTTTTCACCTGTTTCCAACCCTCTTCTTTCCTTTAGATTTTGTTTGTTGGATTTGGCTTTGTAATTTGCTGTTTGGAGTGAGCCATTCCTCCTATCTTTTCTGTGTGCCCCCAAGAAGCTCAGTAGCAGTACAGTGTTGAGCGTAACAGAACAAAAAATACATGTGTCAATCTTTTTTCTTTGCTAGGGTGCCATGGCTCCATGCACAGTCATGGCACTTAATCCTGCAGGGGGCAACCCTTACTCACTCTGGGTTCATATGGATAACTTCCAGGGTTGCCAGCTCTCTTGCTACTTGGTATATTTCTTAAAGCCTCAGCTCTTACAGTAATGTGAATACAGAAAATCTCAGCTTTCATTTTTTTAAAATCAAGTTTCTAGCTCTTATGGGTGCAAAAAAAGGTTGAAAATGAGACCCGAGTGGGCCCTACAAGCTTAAAAAATTGGAAGGTAAATGAAGACAGTCCCAAATTTATTCCTTTTTTTAAAAAAAAATCATGGTTTTTAGACTGACCTCACGATTTTGGGGAACCTGACTCATGATTTTTGAATGCTTGGTGTTGGCAATATGGAACTTTTCTCATGCGTTACAGTCCCATTTACTTGAGGGTGTAAGAACAGCAGGATTGGTCCCCTAATTTATTTTTATACTCACTAATTATTTTGAATAGCAAGATATTTCTTTAGGCCACTTACTGTTTTGTATTTTAGATGGTGTATGTACAAACAACTCATTATTAAAGTGTGTATATATATTGTGTTTTCTTCCTTCCAGAGTATGATGTAAGGAAATCTGGTGAAAAGGCATAATTCTTTTTTTTTTTTTAATAATAATATGAAGCAGGCCTTTCATTTGTGGTTTTATTTTCAGCACACAACTAAACAAAGCTTTCTGCTCAGACAGAAAGTAAAAATTAGAGATTTAAAAATCAATCTCGAAATTAAAATTGTATTGAAAAATTCAACTTTTGTCAAATGATTTTCACCATTTTTTTTAAAACAGCAACTTACAACATTATTAATGGTCTAATTATTTTATAACTTATTCATGGCTTGATAAATATATGAACATTCATTAAATATTTACATTTTGGTTATTGGATGCAAATCTATTCAGATCATGCTGGTACATTACAGAAGGAGGAAACATGAATAATTTTATATTTGTAAATGTCTAATTTGTAGAAGTAAGATGAGTAAAAGCAGAGCCTCTGTTATTGGTTTTACAAGATTGTAGTCTATACACTAAAATGTTCTTATTTTAGGTTAATCATCTGAGCAGGTTATGAAGCATTTTTCATTCAAATAATCAGGAAGGTCATTTTTACAAAATTTCAGTGAGAACTGGATATTCCTTTATAAAATGTACACACATATGAAACATCACTACAGTTTTCTGTAGCAATGGCCCAAAACACTGGAACACTGTCATTTTACAATCTATTTCTGAAGGAATTGTTTTTCATTATTTCATTTTTTTTCCAAACATTTCTACAATTTTTTCAGGTTCTTTTAATGAATAAAAACCAAACACATTTGGTTTTCAAAAAGCATTTTTAGTAAAAATATTTCACTTTTGCTGAAACCAAAACTAGATGTTTTTTTTTCCTAAAGGTAAAAAATCTTTATGAAAGCCAGAACATTTTTACTGAATTGTTTTGTTTTTTTTCAATTGCCATTTTTTCCACCCAAAATGGGGGGGGAGAATCACTTTGCTTGAAAAAGTATTTGTCAAAAATATGCTTACATTAAAAACTTTCAACCAGTTCTACAACACACTACAATTTACATGACTGTACTGGTTGAATAATGAAAAATACTATGTAATATTTCTAATAGGGGGGTCTCTGTTTCACTTCCTTAGAGATTTCAAAGTGTATTTCCCTTGACCCTCAATCTTATCACTTTGATCATATGGCTAGACTAGAGACTATATTTCATTCAAGGCCAGATTGTACCCAGCCCTGAACAGGTTCATGACAAGGGAGGAGAATGTATACAAGGAGCATCCATGTATCTCCTATTAGAAAACAGGTAAACTGCAGTCTTTACACTCAAGAAGCTATGTGGTGCCCACTCCCCACCCCCTGCTGTAGGAACTGTTGTACAACCTCTTAAAAGGGCAGTATAATATCCTTACTCTTTTGCACTCCCCTGAATAATCTAGCTGCCTGAGGCATATCCCCTTGCTCCAAATACAGATCTGGATCATCAAGCCCCATAAAAGTCCTCATTTTCCAGTAGCAAGTGTTAAAATGGACCCAGTCTTGTAACCCTTACTCAGCCAAACTCACACTGATGTCATTAAGATGAGAGCTTTACCTTATTAAAAGCAGCAGGATTAGGCCCCAAAAGTCCCTGAAAAACCGCAAAAGCAAGACCTCCTCATATGGCATCTGGCTGTTGTGGAGATGGGGTGTTAAAAATGCCCCAAGATAGATACCTACGTTTTCTCTTCTGACATTTGGAGGATAGAGGCAGCTTGGAAAAAGCTGCAAAATTTACTAATGCCAATTCAGTCCAGTTGCACAATGTGTTATCTGCACTAATATTGCTGCTTACGTTGCTTTTCATGGTCAATAGCTCAGATTTCTTTTTCACTTCCACCCATACCACACGTATGATATCTATACAAATGATTCTAAAGACATATGGCTGCTGAGATCAATATCAAGATGTACTGCACCAGCTGACACCAGTTCAAATAAGGGTTCATTAAATCTTCGTATTAACTCAAATAAAATGTTAGTGTTTGTTCTGAATATTCATTTATTCAAATATGATGATATCTGGGAAATATACCATAAATCACAAAAATTAAAAACATCTAGAAAGCATTTGATTGTTTATAGAGAGGAGAAATACAGGTCTTGATGATCTATAAGCCAGTAGAAATCCCATCTTCCCTACTACAATACATAATTGATTAGATTAAGCATATCTGTGCCAGTTGTATGTTTATTGAAAATGACAATATAAACCTTGTAGCACAATTTAATTTTCATGTACCCAATTTGTAGGAATCTAGCTTGAGGGAAAGAAACAGAGTGCTGTAAATCTTGATGTCTAACACATGATTAACATCTTAGTTTCTCCAACTGTAATTGTTTCACCTTTATGGGTCATGTTTTTCCTCTGTTTTCTGTATAGTGGTTTTCCACTCCCCTTCCAAAACAAGCCAATAATGGCAGAAGCAACAACAAGAGAATTAAACTTTGGATAGGAAATAAAGGTGTCATAGTGTGTACTTTACCACTTTAAATATAGTTAGGTATTTGTCCTCTGCCAGTTATACAGCAGGTGAAATCCTGGTGATTTCTCATTTTAGCTTTCTCAGCGGAGGCATTTCATAGTTGGATATTTGCAACTGATAAGTAAACCACTATGACTCATGTAAGCCTTTTGTTATTGGAGTTTTTGGAATTATAGTACTCACTCTGTCTGTTACTAATGGTGTCAGATTCATATGCATTTTAAAACATATTGAACCATCTCTCTGATGGTTCAGTTCTTACTGCTGTGCAGTGTAGGAGATTCAGGCTGATAACAAGCTTTGGGATTGATGGCCAGTCGGTGTAACTGTTGATTATTCCCTAGTATATGTTTGAAGGCTCTGTAGTTCTACTACACCCCACCCCAGAAAGGAGCAGTGGAGGTGAGTCCTCTAGGCCTGCCTGGAGAGCCTCATGGAAGCAGCCAATCAGATCTCAGCAGGCTCAGATAAAAGGAGCTGCGGGGGTTAGCAGCTCAGTTCCAGGCTGGAGCCAGAGGGAATGAAGAGGAGTGCTTCCCTCTGACCAAAGGATCTTGATGGGGTGCATTTACTAGACTTGGACTGGGGGAGACAGAGGACCTGAGAACTTTAAGCCTCAGGTAAAGGGACCAGATCCAAGGAATTCAACAGCAACTAATTCAAGGAAGCAGTATGTGGATGCTGTTTGTAGGGTCCCTGGGTTGGAACCCAGAGTAGTGGACAAGTCTGGGTTCCCCTCATCACTGACCAGGTGGCCTAAGTCAGGAGAATGGGACAAGGCCTTTTTAGAGAACTGAGCAAAGGACTGGATTTAAAGGGCTCATAGATGAGGCTGAAGACCCTGGTAAGGGTAGACAGTTTGGTGAACTCTTTATATCCTGAAAGGGCTCCATTTTGACTGTGACTTGGTCAGAGGGTTCAGCGATGGCCAGTGTCGTACTGCTCTATGCTATTTAAAGATAGTGTACCTCACCTTTTGACCACTTTAAACTATGTAGGACCGTCACAGTCATGCTGTCTTCATAGGATAAGGCCAAGGGAAAGATATGAACTGTACACCAAAGCCTGAATGTCCACCAGAGACTCTGGCTCTGCACACCCGACATCATAAAAATTCCCAATCCAACTGCTTTCCACTGAGGACCCCTTCAATTACTAGCCCTCAGAAATCCATGTCTAAGGACTGACAACAAAAGAATCCCCAGCTAACCTTGACTTCTATGCCTATGCCCAACCACCATAGAGATTCCCAAATCAGCATCAGCGCCTTGAATTGCACTCAAAACAAATAGGGAGCCAGGGTGTTCTTTAAGAATTGCTATGTTTCCTGCAGTTTACAGTGTAAACACAGCTGGAAAACAGTTGTAAGCCAGAGTGGCCTAGGACCATTGCTGTAGGATATTATAATATTTTTAGTAAAGGAAATGCCATCCTGGAATGAATGCAAGTTTGTGACCATGCTGTAATGGTTTAACTCTTCTTTTAGACCATGCCAGCTGTAGGCGCAATCCTTTTTGATTGGAGAGTGGCGGAAAGACATCCAGTTGGACTGTGTTGTCCAAGAGACAACCGCTATTGTTACAGCACATTCCATCAGACCTGAGAAATATTTTTGCTAAAATAACATTGATGTAGCAGCAAAACTTCACCAGTGATGTCTAGCAAGTCAGCTAAGCTTCCTTGTTTCTGAATGACTTAGCAAGCTGCTGTGTTTTATTTTTCTGGAAAAGAGCCATGATGATTAAACAGAAATTAATAGAGCCTGAATTGCATAAAAACAGTTCATATTCATTCCACAAAGTTCTTGACTGTAATTAAGGGTGAAAGATACCACAGAAAATACTTTAAAAAAAAACCCGCCACCATCTTATGTGAAGCTTCTGTTATATAACAAGTAGAAAAATGACACAGGCTTTGTCAACATTCTCACACAGGGATTACAAGAGTTTGCAAGAGTCCTGGTGATTGAAAAAGTGGGTCGCGCATGGACCTGATATGCAGTATTTATTGGGAGTCTTTCTGTTGACTTCAATAGGTGTTGGAACAGGCCTCATGAGAACTTAGTTATTATAATTTATTATTTAATACTTGTGTTCCAGAAGCACTTAGAAGCCTCAATCAGGGAGGGCGTCTGATTGTGCTAGGCACTGCTGTATGCACACACAATGAAAGAAAGCCCCTGCCCCTGCTAGCACTGTTGATTCTTTAATTATTACTATAGGGGAAAATAATAATTGTTTTGAAGTAATTTTATGCTCTCTGAAAGGAAACCAAAAACCGGACAAACTTGGGCTATTGAAACCTTGGTAGCAAATGCACATTTACAACAAAGTTAACTAAAAACCATTTTTTTTAACCTTCCTAATTTCTTTAGAGGTTTTACATTTACCAGCTGCAGATATAAGGTCTCTGTTTACTGCATACATGTTGGAGTGTGTCTGTCTGCTAAGTGTGGAGGAGGGACAGAGGAATGAATTTGCAATTATGTATGTTGTGTGATGAAAAAACTTTTTTCTGGGCACAGTAGGCACAAATCCTGCCAAAAACAAGGGGGGGAGAGAGAGAGAGAGAGTGTGTGTGTGAGAGAGAGAGAGAGAGAGTGTGTGTCCTTGGTCTATTCTCTTGTCCATTTTAATTGGATTTTCTGAAGAGGATATTTAATAAAATGAAATACACTTAAAATACTAATAAAAACAGAGAGAAAGTATGTAATGCTAAAAGCTTCTACTGATCCTGTAGAAAAAGATAAACATTGGGGGGGGGGGAAATGGGGGGTTGTTTTAAAAGGAATGTCTCATGGATTTTTTTCCTTTTGTGGAAGATAAAGATTTATGGGCACCACTGAAAATCTAGCCACCTATGAAGCTCTGAATACAGGGTGCTGGTCCCAGGGGAGTTCCAGAAGGTTCTATGAGTCATCGGGCCTGATTCTCTTAGTCCTGTGCCTGCTGCAGTCATTTCCACTGTTACAAAATGAATGCAAAACAGTACAGTTCTGACTTGGTAGTGCTTTATACCCACAGTGTGTTCATTTTGCACTGGTATAAATGGATGCATGAGGTAGTGGACAATCAGCCCTGCAGAGTCACTTTTCCTCTTAGGACACTGGAATGGATGCAGTTTGCACCCCCACCCCCAACACCGATCCAGCCAGCTCCAGAAGACAGATGACTCCATTCATATTCCGCTTGTGAGGGAGAGCAATGACTGTGTTACACTGTGCACAGGACCCCAGCCCAAGATCTGGGTAGCCTAATGGAGAAGGACAGGGAACCTTGCACTCCTGAATTCCTTTGTGCAGCTCCCTGAAGGCAAGCAGCAATCTAGCCCTTTTGTGCCTAAGTATAGATTTAGACAATAAACTTTAGGCACCTGAGCTAGAAAATATTGGTCCCAATATGGGCCCAAAACTTCCATCCAGGCCAATAGGTACAGCTGTATTTGTACGGTAAGAATTTTTAGGGAAGAAGCATAAGTTTTACATGCTTCTTTCATAGAAGTGTGACTTTAATTTTGTCAGCTAAATATCTGATTTCATTTTAGGTGGCAAATTCGGTGACCTTTTTCATGTAGCAGAACCTGTCAGGCTGTGCAGTGTGTTATATGTCTGTAAAATGACAGGGTGCATTTTTAGAAATGTGTCTGAATATAGAGCAAATTTCTGACCCATTGGTTTTGGATGGGATTTTCAAAAGAATTTAACCTTTCTCTGGGAGTTGGGCACCTAGCTTCTTTAGGTTCCTTTGACTATCTTATCCTTTATCAGACCTTTTGCTAAGTTTTCCAGGGCTTGATTAGTTTTTTTTTTCCCCGGTGTCTTTCCCCTTCCATTCCTTCCAAAGTATTAAACACATCTCAGTTGAATAAAAGGCTTACTCAGATGATTTTGACCATGTTAGTCACTAGAGTGAAGTTTCACATTGGAAATAAAACTGGCGATACATCATTTTCAGTAGGCTGCAAAGAGTGAGGCCCTGTGGTGCTGGGAAAGATTTATATGGATGTTTTGGCTGTATGATCTTTTGGAATGTGAAAAGAATATAGGCTAATGTTAGGTGAGCAATGTAGGAAACAGAGGATTAATATTTAAGAAATGAATGGTGAGTGGTGACACAGCAGAGATGAAAGTAAATAGTGGACACAGAGCTAAAGCGGGTTATCAGGTTGGTGTAAAAGAGACAAGCATTGGAGGCTCAAATCCTCAGAGTATCAAATGGTGAGAGAATAGAAACATCTCCTATAATCCTTTCTGGATTGACCATTATCTGCATTTAGCAGTTTTAGGAAGGAAGCTGAATGTCAAATTGACAGGTGTTCTAAGATGACAATACATACATTTCTGCTTAATATTTAATCATTCACAGCATGGAGGCTATTGTGGTAATGAACTAAAACTGTGAGTGATTTAAGTTGGTTGCTGCTGCCTGTGGCTTGTTTGGTACATTAGTTACAACACCTCCAGCAGAGACAGGAAGGCAAAAGAACCATGACAAATGTCACTGTGCTACGCCTGCATTGTGTGGGGAATGCTTTATGGTCAAAGTAGGTCTTCTCTGATTTGTGAGAATGCAAATTCTGTAGGTATTCACAGATAATTAAAATTTCCAGTGATTGTGTTATTAAAATTAAGGGAAGATTCAGAGACATTTCAGCACTCTGATTTGTGTTAAGATATTTCAGAGAGCTGTGGAAAAAAATCATGTTACATAAAGAACAGGGGGCACCGTATAAAGATTGCATTCAATAATACAAAGGTCTTAACTACTACATTAAACCGTTCTAGAGTTGCTACAAATGTCCAAGTATCCACTCATTTTGGGTGCTACAATTTTGAAAACCTTAGGTGTAATATTTTTTTCCAGGGATATTGATTACCCACAATTCCAGGGGAAACTGAAGATAGTTTGCACCTCACAAAATAAGGCCCCTAAATGTCTTGCATTAGGGCACCCAAAAACTGAGGCATCAAAAATAAGTGGTCACTTCTGAAAATGTTTGAAATGGCCATGCTACGATGTATATAGTGCACCACCACAATCTGAGTAATATCAGTTTGTACCTAATTGGGAATTCAGTAGTTCAGAAAATAAGAACAGTGTTAACAAAAGAGCATGGATTTGAAGTGGATCATTGCTTTAGAGAGTAACAGACATTCAAGTGATTCCTGTTGATATACGTGGCCCTGTACAAAGATACCAAACTGTAGGAAAGAAAGAAAAATACCACAATGTTTAAAGGTTACTTTTAGAACATATATTAGCTCATCAAATCTTAGTCATAGAAATCAGAAGATGAGGAAAAAAAAATAGTCTAGCTAGTCTATTATCCTAGCAGTGCAGGATTGTTCCTTATAATATATTTTCTAATGCTTCCCCCTCCCCTGAGTTTAGTTTTTTTTTAATGATTCTAAGGCTGAGGCTTCCACTGCTTCCCCTGGGAGACTGTTTCAGAGTCTAATAGAATTCATCATTAGGAAGCTTTTCCTGGTATTCAGTTTAAATTCTCCTTTTCTTAATTTCCCCCCATTACTCTTTGTTACACCCTCTTACCCTAAGCTAAATCAATCTTCTCCCTAACTATGATTTATACCCTCCACATATTTGTAGATGGTTATCACTTTTCCTCCATTGGTCATTTATCAGACAAGTCATTCACAGTTCTTTTAATTATGTCTCTTTATTCATGGTCTTCAATCCCTAGATCATTTTTGTTGCCTTTTTTATGAATTTCTATTTACCACAAAATCTTTAAAAAAAAAAATTTCCCTTTGTTACTTATGGTCAGTTCACTCTCTCAGTGCTGTGTACTTCTGTGTAGTATCTCAGAGATAAACAAATACAAAACCTATAATGAAACTCTCTTTTAACAAGCTAGACAGTAACAGACTGATGATCTCTGATACTGCTTATATATATATATAATGGCCAGATATGAACTTGACAGTCTCTCTTCATATCAATGTGTATTTGATGCAAGACTGAAAGAGTCAGGAGGCAAGCTTAAGCAGTTGTAGCTTGTCACAGCTTAGACTCTGAAATACAAAGAGAGGCATCATTGGTGCACATGACTATGTTATTAAACACTCTAATTTGTAAAAGGGATGAAAGAAATACCCTGCCCTCTGAACAATAACCGTCAAGAGTTGTCATTACTGGTGCATGGTTTTTATTTCTTTGAGACACTAGAACTTTCATCCATTCATGTGATTTGATTGGCTGAATGTGCTTGGTTATGTAGATAAGTACTTGAGGTTGCTCCGTGAAATGGAATTGTGTCAACCTGTTGGAGCTCTGGGACACTACCACAGGCCCAAATCTATAAACATGGCATCGTAATTGTATGGTTATTTTTCAACCATGGAATGTGCAACTCCCTGTTCTCTAGTTTGGAGTTATTAGCCAATCAGATTCAAGTGTTGTGTATAATCATCATGGGCTAAATTGTGCCTGGCTTTTATTTGAGTCTACAGGGGAGAAGGCAGGGCACAAGGAGCTTTTCCTCCCACCCCAACCTTGTGTGACCCAATTCTGCGGTCTGTGTTCAGGGGAGAGTAGAGATTGCCATATCCCCACTTCTCCAGGTGCATATAGAGCTCCAAAAGGGGCAGAAAGGAGGAGGTAGAACCATGCTACCCTCATTATGATCTGTGGTGTGAAATGGGGAAGTAGAGAGCACCTCATAAAGGCTACATTAGTGGATTCACACCCCATTGGTTGCTTGGGAGGTCAGGGTGGCATTGTGCCTCAGTGAAGCAGAAGGCCTTCCACTGCTCATCTGGGTGTGAAGTGGCTCTGTTCTTCCCTTAGTGCAGGTCTGTACCTAACAGGCAAGATCTAGCCATGGGTGGTCCTTTTGCAGTGAAAGTGCAAATCACCTCTGGCTGTTATATTTCCCACAGTTGCTATTGGCTTCCGAATTCCCAAGTTACAACAAACGTGGCCACTTTTTGAGCTGGCTGGAAAATGGTAAGCAAATTCTCAACAGTGTTTGTTTTCATTTTCCAGCTTCTTATGGCTCTTCACCCCCATCTGACCCCACACATTAAATACAATTTAAAAAGGATTAATCTTATTTGATGAGGGGTTGTAAGTGGACAAGGGGGAGGAACAGCAAAGAATGGGGTTAACTGGGATGAATGGATAGGTTGAGAGGCAAAAGTTCAGGCATCTGTGCTTGTTGTGGGCATTTTTTATTCAGATATAACAATATAGTTATGCAAATCATACCTATAAGCCAATCAGAGTTCAGGATTTTGCACAGCCAGGAAATAACCACACCGTTTTGAGTTCAATATCCCTTTTCTCTAATTGGCTGACTGGGTCAGTTCATTTCACTATATTTCATATTCTCTCTAGTCACTACATTTTATAATAACTGAATAGTGGAAAAGATACCTTTCCTTGTTGGAAAATGCACTTTTAATTTGCAAGATTTGCTTCCATATTGGTGCTTTAGTTCTTGCTTGTAAGCAATAATTCTAGCCAGTAGCAATTTTTTTCCAGTTTCGGGAGGTTTCCTAGCAATTAGACAATTTAATCTCTGTGTAACTGTGACCATATTTATAGGCAATACAGAATATACCAGATGGGATACAAATGAATCAGACACATATTGTATGATTGTTCTAAGCCTTTTATTGTGTCTCAAACAATCTCTTCAGCATAGGAGAGATGCTCATTATATTATATATATTATTGTACACGTGAAGTGATCAAAGCCACACCTAGAAATGTCTTGTTGCAAGTGCTAAATGTGTATGGAAGAGAGGATCTATACAATTTTTGCAGGATGTTGAAATTAATATGCAATTAAAAAGGTGAATATGAACTGACATTGATTTTTTGTATCAGAGGGGTAGCCATGTTAGTCTGTATCCACAAAAACAATGTGGAGGCCGGTGGCACCTTAAAGACTAACAGATTTATTTGGGCATAAGCTTTTATGGGTAAAAAACCCACTTCTTCCATGCATCTGAAGAAGCGGGGTTTTTTAACCCATGAAAGGTTATGCCCAAATAAAGCTGTTAGTCTTTAAGGTGCTCCTCCTTTAAGGACTCCTCATTTTTGTTTTTATTGATTTTTTGAACATTTACTACAAATCTGATTACTGATTTTTTTCCCATTTTTTCTTTAATAAATTGTTCAGTAAAAATTGATACACAGAAAAGTGCATTGAAAATGAACTTTATATGTAGTGGGAATAAGTTGTGTTCCCTCCCCGCATCGACATTGTGGTATAATCCATGGAAACCATGTCACTTTGAACAATCGTTTCTGATTTTGAGATTGCTAAAATCCTGGCATTTTCCACATGATTTGTTAAATGCATATTGAAAATAGACCTGTTATTTTAAAACTTGGCCTGTACATGTATTAAAAACAGATTAATTTTTGTGGTCACTATGGCACTTTCTGTGAATTGGCCAATAAATATGATTTTAGAATTTCACATAAAAGGTAATGTTCTGTAGTCTTTATTTCACCAAATAAAGATTTGGATTGTCTCACTGCATGAGCAGGAACCCCCATTCAAGAGGAAAATGAGGGACCTTTATGGCAAGAAAAAAGAATAGGTTTGTATCTCTACGGTCCTTAACCATATTGTTATATGTTAGCCATATACATTGTATGCCTATATATTAGGCATAGTAAACACCACATTGATAGGTGTTATGTGTATGTGTGTGTGTGTATGTATGTTGTGTGTGTGTGTGTGTGTTGGGAAGTTATGCTAACTGAATGTATTATGCTCTTCCCACAATTCTGTTCATCTATGTCAAACATCCCACAATACGTTGAAAAGCTGAAGTCTGTTTTGCCGTTAGAAAATAGGAAACTTGTCAAAACAAAGATGCATGAATATTTGATATCAAGTAGAGTTAGGGAATACTTTCATGACTCGTCAACGCTTTGAATGTAATATTCAAAATGAGAGATGGGAAAAATAGAGGGGGAGATATCAAGGACAAAACTGGCACAATTAGTGGGTTAAACTTTCAGTGATGTGTAAAGTTTTATAACTTGTAAACTCTTACTATAAATACTACTAACTCAAATGCATATCTTTGAAGCACATCTTCTGCATAAGGTGAGCATGCTGTGAATAAAAAATTCTTCTCAGAAGAAGGGGTATGGATGTCTCCTTTTCATATTGTACAGTTTTGTCTTTAGCCAAATTTATTGTCTGAGTTTGGGTATTTGTTCTCTTGAACACTTTTAAGAAGAACCACAAATGTAGCTAGTCAAACAATTGGCTATACCTTTTAGTCTATATTATGGAGTAATGGGGCCTTTATGAAAAGACTCATGGTTATAAAATACTTCAACAATTTTTTGTGAATTTGGGGAGGATATGAGGTGGTAATGTGGAGGGTCTGTTGAAGGGTTGGTGCTATGGTGGGATGGAACCCGAAAAAAAAATCCAAATGAAACATTGACATTTTCCATTGAATGGGAATTCCAACATTTCATTTAGAAATAATCAAAACAACACTTTGTTTTGACTTTTCAAAATGAAATTGATGAGGCTCTCCAAGCAGCCTGGAGATCTGCTTCTAGGATCCCTGCAGCGCAGCTCGGAGCCTGAAACCCAGGCTTGAGACAGGACTTTCACAGTTTTGGAGCTGTCAGGCTCCCTCCCACAGAGTGAGGAACCTAGAAGCCCTGAGAGCTGGCAAAACCTACTGTTGGAAAATTAGAGACTAACAAATTTATTTAGAGTATAATCTATACAAACTATTCTCAACAGGGTCCTGTTATGTATCCCATTTTACTTGAGTGATGAAATGTAAAGGATTAGAGATTAAAGACAACTGTTTTGATGAACATTTTGGATCCATTGTTCGTTCTTTCTTTCTTTTTTTTGAAAGATGGCACACTACACAACAGATATCTGACTGACAAAGGGGCCAAGACTGTAAAAGATGGACTGATAACCCCAGATAAATAAATAAAAATAGTAACACCAGGTGATTCCTGTAGTGAGAGAACCATTTGATTAAAATATAAAATTCCATTTGCTTACACAGTTATGGGACACAAAGAAGATTAAAATTACCAACTATAGTTACGTGTGTAACTCTCATAAGCCACCACTTAAGAATAAACAAACATCTACAACAACCCCAGAACACACCACTCTCCACTTATCCACCCCCTCCCCATACTTCAAGCTCCCACAGTAAACAGTGAAAATAGTTAATGGTTCATTTGGAGCAAACACGCTTGTATAATCAATTCAGGGATACTAGTTCCATTGTTATATTGATTTGCTGTTATTTAGGCTACATAATAAAGCCTATTTTGTAGGTAAAAGGAAGAGAAAAATATATCTGAGCAATTGCTTCCAATTTTGAAGAGACCTTAAAGGACCTGTAAAACTCCAATTGTTTTACTTTTTAAAGCTCTTCAGTTTTCACAATATCCACATTTTTCATGTTTTAAACAAAATGATACTAGCAGCAGCATCAACTGTGGGCTATGTTGTTCGTGGGATGACCCAGGTTCCTGCTTTTTCTAGGGTTTTATACATTAACACCTGGTTTGTCAGCCACAATGTCTCCAATTATGTTGTAGTTTTTTTCTCTGGGTTGTTCTCTCAATTGGTTATTTTCTAATCCTGTCTTCTAAATCCTAGTTGATATTCTGGCTGCTGCCTTCAACCACCAGTGTTTTCTGCAGAGGCTATTGAGCCTCACATAAAAGTGAGTGGGGGAGCGGATCATCACATCTTCGGGTTTGTGATAGGCAGGCAATAGATTAATGAAGGCTGCTATGGGTTGTATCCCACACCCTCTCCAGATGGGCCACACAGAGGTCAACAGGCCAGCTACAGCTGTGGCTAACACAGTGAGTCTTTTAGCTCAGGTAGTAAAGACTCACGCTTTAAGATCCAGAAGTCCAAGCTTCAATCCCGATGCTGATAACCTACATAGGGCCTGGTGTTACAGTAGCCAGAGCTAGATGGGTTCCTTCATACTCTAATTCACGTAACCTAGGCTTGGCCAAGCTTACTGGTTTAAGATTCCATTTTCTCGTTAGTTATGAAGGTGTGGCATATGTAGCTCTTTTCTGCATTCCTGAAAGCTTATTCCCTTCAGGACACCGCATGATTAAAATAAATCCTTATAATTTTTAATGATAAAACATCATGAGGGCCTGGAATATTAGTTAGCAGTCGCTGTACTGGCTGGCTATAATATCACCTGAACAAAGCCTTGTAAGCTGGCATAAGGACATAGCTCCAAAGTGTGTTTTTCTAACAGAAAAAGCCCCTCCTAAAAACGAATGAGCCTCCCCTCCTTATAAAGCAGTTCCTTCCTCCTTTTCCCTGCTCAATCCCTTGAAAGCAATTGGGTTTTATTCCTTTTTTCATTAGTTTTTTAAAAAATACAGAATTGCATCCCAACCCACCCCAGAATAACCTTTAACTCTTTCTGTTCCTGCTTAATAAAACATATTTAGCCCATTGAGCAATGAACTCAGAGAAAATATGAACCTAACTCAAACTCTGAACCCATTTTATCGGCAACACTTTAAATTTTTTGGTAACATGTATGAGTTCTTCAGAGTGAAATGATCAAAAGCCCTCAGCCTAACTGCTCCCATTGAAATGTGTGTGAAATTCTCATCCTAATTGATGATTTAGAAGTGATTACCAGAACTAATTTTGTTTCCTAATAAAAGGTAAGAGGTGATGTCATAGCATGTTGCATGAAGATATATTAATTCTATTCTGTGCAAAATTTGAGTGAATCTGAACCAACAGCTGTAATATGATCTAGTAAGTATTTTTTTAATATACAGCTATAGATATCTGTGCAGGAAGCAACATATATCCTCAATCAGAAACCTATTTCTGTTAATTATTATCAACACTTTTATGACGGCTGTATGAACCATGTTAACACAATCAGTGTTCACCCTTCCTGGCTCTGGGCGATTCTCACCAGATTCAGAAGTTTGGTTCCGTTTAAAAATGAGCCTTAGTTATTCAGATGCTAAGATGTTGAACTCTGATAGTTTAGGAGGTGGAAAGTTCCTGAGACAGACTCACAATGTTTCCAGAGTGTGCTTCCCAGCCCCCTCTACAAACTCGAGCCATGGTAGCAAGGAAAGGAGAAAAATCACTGAAAAAAAGGTGGCATTTTTGAAAGTTTTTACGTATTTATTTATACACAGAGCCGGCAGACTAAGCAATTGTTTAGGACTCCAAGTAGCTCGAGGGGCCCCCCTATTAATTATTAGTATTGATTGGGGATGGGGGTCAAAATATCCCTGTTTGGGCCCCCCAGTGGGCTAGCACGGGCACTGTTTTGTATAAGAGTAGTGCCTAGAGGCCAGAGCCCCAAAAGGCACTGTGAAAACATATCACAAAGGGCCATTCCCAAAAGAGTTTATAATCTAAGTTTAAGACAAGATAAGAGATCGATATGGCAGAGAGTGAGAGAGCTCAAGACTGGAGCTTGTTTCACCCATACTAGTTAGCTGACTCCATCCCAAATGTGTCATTGTAATGGGGCAAGCTCTATCCTCGTCCTTGGGATGCCCCAGAATCGTCCTTTATATCCCTCAGCTGATGGCTAATTGATTCATCAGCCTATCCTGCCTGATCAGCTAATTAGCTGCATACCCTCACTCTGCCTTCTCCAGGGGAACTGATTGGTGCCTAAGGTCTGGCCTACACTACAGCACTGTCTCGGTATAACTACATCACTCAGGTGTGAAAAATCCACTCCCCTGAGCGAGATAGTTATTCTGACCTAACGCCTGAGGAGACAGCACTATGTTGGCAAGAGAGCTTCTCCTGCCAACATAGCTACCGCCTCTTTGGGAGGTGGATTAACTATGCTGATGGGAGAGCTCTGTCCCACTGGCTTAGAGCATCTTCATTAAAGCACTGTAGCAGCAAAGATGCAAAAGTGCAGTTGCACTGAGGCAGCATTTTAAGTGTAGACTCGCCCCAAAGTAATCAGAGCGCTGCCTCACCTGTAAACATCCAGCGCTCTATCACGGTCATAAAAATAATGGACTGAACAGACACTGGATTTATGGGTTACTACAATCATGTATAACTCAATTGTAATCTCCCCTCCCAGCTGGTCCCTGCTCCCCTCTCTTCTTTTCTCCCCATGACTGGAGGGGTGTTCACTGGCCACTTCCCCTTGAATGGTCCTTTGAAATATGTGTTTACTTGTATTAAACAATCTGTTCCACTTTGTATTTAGCTGTGACACTCTGAGTAAGTTTCCCAGACCTGAATCATAGAAGTGTAGGATCAAAAGGAACCTCAGTGGGTCACCTAGTCCAGTCACCTGCACTCAAGGCAGGATTACATAATAACTACACCATTCCTGACAGGTGTTTGTCTAACCTGTCCTTAAAAACCTCCAATGATGGAGAATCTACAACCTTCCTAGGCAACGTGTGCCAGTGCTTAACTGCCCTGATGGTTAGGAAGCTATTTCTAATGTCCTGCCTAAACCTGTCTTGCTGCAATTTAAGCCCATTGCTTCTTGTCCTATCCTCAGAGGTTAAGGAGAACAATTTATCACTCTCCTCCTTGTAAGAACCTTTTATGTACTTGAGAAGTGTTATCATGTCCCCCATCGGTCTTCTCTTCTCCAGACTAAACAAACCCATTTTTTTCCCGATCTTTCTTCATAGGCCATGTTTTCTAGACCTTTAATCATTTTTGTTGCTCGTCTCTGGACTTTCTCCAATTTGTCCACATCTTTCCTGAAATGTGGCACTCAGAACTGGACACAGTACTCCAGCTGAGGCCTTATCAGCATGGAGTAGGATGGAAGAATTACTTCATGTGTCTTGCTTACTACACTCCTGGTAATACATCCCAGAATGATGTTAGCTTTTTTTGCAACAATGTTTTATTGTTGACTCATATTCAGCTTGTGGTCCACTGTGACCTTCAGATCCCTCTCTGCAGTACTCCTTCCTAGGTAGTCATTTCTCACTTTGTATGCATGCAATTGATTGTCCCCCCCCCCCACCCCAAGTAAAGCACTTTGCATTTGTCCTTATTGAATTACATCCTATTTACTTCAGATCATTTTTCCGGTTTGTCCAGATCATTTTGAATTATAATCCTGTTCTCCAAAGCACTTGCAACCCTTCCCAGCTTGGTATCATCCACAAACTTTGTAAGTGTACTCTCTATGCCATTAGCTAAATCATTCATGAAGCTATTGAACAGAACCAGACCCAGAACCAATACCTGCAGGACCCCACTCAATATGTCCTTCCAGCTTGACTGTGAACCACTGATGATTACTCTCTGGGAATGGTTTTCTAACCCGTTATGCCCCCAACTTATAGTAGCTCCATCTAGGTTGTATTCCCGTAGTTTGTTTATGAGATGGCTATGCAAGATAGTATCAAAAGCCTTACTAAAATCAAGATATACCACATCTACCGCTTTCCCCATCCACAAGGCTTGTCTCTCTGTCAAAGAGCTCTGTGTAAGCTCAAAAGCTTGTTTCTCTCTCTCTCACCAACAAAAGTTGGTCAAATAAAAGAGATCCCCTCACCCACCTTGTCGCTCTAATATCCTGGGACTGACACCGCTACTGCATATTCAGATCTGCCAGGACTAGCTGGAACATTGTAAGCCATGTAGTGCACTCTCACACTGTGGAATTACACCACTGTAAGAGGGAGAAGGTTTTGAACCATTTCAACCTGAAACAAATTTTTTCAACTTTCTATTTGCTAAAACATTTTCAAAAAAGGTTCAACCCACAATATTTTGTGTTGAATATTGTGTAGGGTATATGGGTGACTGCTTAGGGTGCACCTAATAAGGAATAATACTACTGGAATAGTATTAGGACTGGGAGGTTTCTTACCTTCTGGCAAGCTGGATCAACAAGAAATCAAAAGAACATGATCTCAAGAGGGGAAAGATGACAGTCTGCTGGTATGCAAAAATTCAGCAGAGACACAAATGATGAGCTATAGGCAAAACAGCAGGGGGACAGGGACAGATCTGGATACTTCTCATGAACTTGCTCTTTACTGGCCTCTCATAACAAAAATTAAAAGCAAAGTTTAAATATCAACTGATTCTTTATACCTGAGAGTGAGATTCCCCACTGCAGACAGGGCTCATTATTCTGGGGAGCAACAGGACATGGAAAATTCATGCCTTTGACTAGGACACAGTACACCTAGAGCCAATCCTGGGTGGGTTGTGGGGAGGAGGAGGAAGGAATATGCTTGGCACACCAGTATAGTGAGTTCGCTGAAATGTTAGTAGCAGAATTCACTTCTAAAAGTAACATTTTTTTTTTGTCCACTAGCCAAATGCATTTCCAGCTTAGGGGACACTAACAACCTCATGGCTGCCAAAAGAATTATAGTTGGTGAAGTGCTCAGAAGATGAGAAGTGTTATAGAAATGCTTTTATTACTATTAGGAAAAGCTATCAGATATCTAAGGCTATATCCTAGAGATTGCCCCTGTTTAATGGTATCAGTGTGGTTTTGGGTTCCTTTCAGCAATAAATAAAGGTCAGTCATCCTCTAGCTCCCTGATTAGCTGGTCTCAGTTCCATTTGGAATAATAATTAAGAGTTAGTCAGTGGAACAGAACAGTGACATAGAATATTGCTCCTCCGCTGCTTCGGTAAAATGCCAAGGCGAAGCTGAGGCATTTAGCCAAAATAAATGTTGAGGCAAAGCCTTTTCAAGTGAGAAACATCAACTTCATTTCTGTTATATCAAAAGTCTAATGTTATGTTGTCTGTTGGGCTTTAGTGAAGTGAAAGACAGATGTTCATTGTACCATTTAGTAAAGATCTCTGCTGTGAATAGCATCTTTGTGTTCAGGCAAATCGATTCTAAGCACAGCTTTTCTTAAAAGGTAGCTAATAATGGTATGGGAGGGGTGGCTAAGATTTTCAGAAGTGACTAGTGATTTAGGGTGTAATGATTTTTAGGTGCCCAAAGTGAGACACCTTAAAGGGGCTGATGTTCAGAAAATGCTCAGTGCACACCCTCTGAAAATCAGGTCCCTTTTAGGTGTCTCAAGTTGAGCACCCAAAATCATTACTCCCCTCCCAAAATCTTTGTCTTATAACTATAAAATATGGAAGATAGTAACAGTCTGGGCTTTGGGCAGCTCTGACCACTAGGTAGATGCAGATATAGGCATTTATAGTTGCAGTGCATTCACTATCCCTTAGTGAGCTCCAGCTCTAGGAGAGGGCCACAGGCTAGGTCAGCACTGAGACACACATCTCATGCTTGCCTCCTAACCACCTTATCTCATCACCTCTCACCACCATCCAGAGACAGTCAGGACCAGCACTTAGGAAGAAATAAAGGTAGATGCCTGGCTTTACTGGGGAGCTGGATGTTTGGGGGTTTAAAGGAGGAAAGAATGTGCCTCTTTAGAGGCAAAGAATCTGCACAAGGGAGATAAGCTGGAGATCTGGGGAGGGGAAAGTGGGGCTAGCACTAGGGAGCAGACTTACTGACATAACATAGTGGCCCATGTGGCTATGCTAATGTAACTCTGTGTTAGGGAAGACTCTCCTTTACTTTCTTAAGCTTCTTTAGCAACATACATAGCACAGCTTGGCTTTAAATAAATGGACTGATATTACAGCTTATATTCATTGTTATTTGAGTAGGGCTTATATAGCAAAGAATTTTCCATGACAATTCAATCTGATTAAAAAGTGAATTTTGCTCAGATCTCATTCACATCCCTTTTGTGCAACATTCAAGCAAATAAGTTTTGCTTACATGAAAGCAGTGTTAAGCTTAAACTGGAAATATTTGCACTTGGAGTGATGTACTCTATACGGGGTGTGATGCTGCTTGACACAGGAGGGGGACAGGGTTCCCAAAAGCCAACTCCAGAATGCAGAAATGAGATGGGACCCCCACATGCATGTGACTGGCCCCTTAGCAATTATGATCACATGCAGCTACTTCTTCTAAATGGCTAAATTTATGCTCTGCCAAGAAACCCTGTGGAAGGAGTTATACCAGGACAAAGGACCAAAAAGGAAAATTGTTTATATTTCTAAAATTCCTTTATCATGCTTATTTTCTGCCTGTCCCAGTGGCCTCTCCAAACGTGATATGTATCCAATTAGGAAGCAGAAACAATCACAACTTGACATTATAGCTCAAATTTGAAACAAGGAAGCACAGTAACTTCGATCGATCTGCAGAGTAAAAAACTTTAATGAAAAAATGTGAATAATGGTAAAATTCACTAAGAATAATTTTTCAGGAGCAGAAAAAATGTCTAAATTTGTTAGGTGAATTAGTCATTGTGGATTTTCCATTCTAATTATTTTTATTCATATCCATTTGTTATGGGCTAAATCTCAGAGCTGTTTAAGGTGGCTCCTCAGAGCTGTAATGCAATTTGAAAGAGAGACAAAAGTCTGATCAAACCACACTGGGAAACTAAGAGGACAGTTAAAAGGTTTTAAGAAAATAATAATTCTCTTGCTTCAGGGCTTAGCTAGCTTTGTCAAGAGAGAATATGCACCACAGCTACTATTGTTCAACGTTTATTGTACACCACTGAACAATTGGTCAGAAGCATGATGGAGTGTTGTTAATCCTATAATCATTCATTATACTTAGAATTTAGTCGCATATGTAGTTTTCGTGTAATTCCCAATCATTTTCCCTTTGCTTCTCTGAGGTAAATAGGGGTTATTAAAGATGAGGAAATGAAGCCGAGATGTTTAATGACTCATGCAATCTCACAATGGGAGTCAGTCTCAGAGCAGGGATTAAAGTTTGGGATGAAATTCTGGCTTCAGTGACGTCAATGGCAAAACTCTCACCAATGCAATAGGGCCAAGATTTCACCCAATAAAGTCCTTGTTCCCAGGCCTATGCTCAGATCACTGTATTATTTTCTTCCTCTAAAGCAGCAGGCATATGTGACTCTGAGAGGCAGCATATTGGACTTGGTGGATCTAGGAGATGTTAACCTTAGCAATGTGGAAACAATATCTGTTGGGGAAATGACATTCTGCCTACCTAAAGTCCCCTGGCAGGTTCAGCTGTTTTATATGCTATTCTTCTTGCCATCCAATCAAATAATATAGTTAGGGCCTTACCAAATTAACGGCCATGAAAAACACATCACGGACCATGAAATCCGGTCTTCCCCATGAAATCAGGGTCTTTGGTGTGCTTTAACCCTATACTATACAGATTTCAGGGGGGAGACCAGCATTTCTCAAATTGGGGGTCCTGACCCAAAAGGGAGTTGTGGGGGGGGTGTCACAAGGTTATTTTAGGGGGGGTTGTGGTATTGGCACCCTTAGCTCTGTGCTGCCTTTAGAGCTGGGCAGCTGGAGAGTGGTGGCTGCTGACTGAGGGCCCAGTTCTGCAGTCAGCAGCGCAGAAGTAAGGGTGGCAATACCATAAATATTGAGCTCTGAGGCAGAGCTGCTGCCAGCAGCAGCACAGAAGTAAAGGTAGAAGTACTGCAACCCCCCCGCCATAACCTTGCGACCCACCCACCCCCCACCAAAACCCCTTTTTGGGTCAGGACCTCTACAATTACAACACTGTGAAATTTCAGATTTAAATAGCTGAAATCATAAAATTTATGAATTTTAAAATCTGATGACCATGAAACTGAACAAAATGGCCCATGAATTTGTTAGGGTCCTAAGTATAGTGTAGCGTTCAGTATGTTTCATGCAGGTATGTTTCATACCACTAAGTATAGTGTAGCATTAGGTATGTTCCATATCACTTCAGTAGTGGAGGAAGTGAGTTTTGCATACAGATTGTATAATGCAGTTTATATATTTTTTGTTAATGCTGTCCAACATTTTTGGACCATTTGAGTAGAAGGGACAATGTGAATGTGCCATGGCAGTTGTTATATTATTTGGATAGTTAAAAATATCCTACCTTTTCTTAGCTGGCAAGATATTTGGTCACAGAGACCTCCTTGGGACTGTCACCTGATGTGCTGAAATTACCTCTGAGCCCATTTTCCCTGCCAGCTTGGGACTCCAGAACCCTGTTTTGTTGAGCCAGACATGCTAGCCTGCTGCAACACAGACCCGGGGTCTGATCCACTCCCCCAAAGCTGCAGACTTAACTGAAAACAGCTCAGCAGATTACCTGTCTCCAGCACCCAGCTCCCCATGGCATCCAAACACCAAATAAATCCATTTTACTCTGTATAAAGCCTATACTGGGTAAACTCATAAATTGTCCACCCTCTATAACACTGATATAGAGATATGCAGAGCTGTTTGCTCCCCCGGATATTAATCAAATGAAATCGATGGGTAGCAGGTTTAAAACAAATAAAAGGAACTTCTTCTTCACTCAGCGCATAGTCAACCTGTGGAACTCCTTGCCTGTGAAGGGTGGGAATATAACAGGGTTTAAAAGAGAACTGGATAAATTCATGGAGGTTAAGTCCATTAATGGCTATTAGCCAGGATGGGTTAGGAATGGTGTTCATAGCCTTTGTTTGTCAGAGGGTGGGGATGGATGGCAGGAGAGAGATCACTAGATCATTACCTGTTATGTTCACTCCCTCTGGGGCACCTGGCATTGGCCACTGTCAGTAGACAGGATACTGGGCTGGATGGACCTTTGGTCTGACCCAGTGTGGCCACTATTATGTTCTTATGAATCACTTACTCTGGGTTCAATAATAAACAAAAGTATTTTATTGAGAATAAAAAGTAGGATTTAAGTTGTTCCAAGTAATAACAGACAGAACAAAGTAAGTCACCAAGTAAAATAAAGCAAAAACATGCAAGTCTAAGCCTAATACATTATGAAACTGATACAGGTAATATCACACCCTAAGGGATGTTCCAATAAGCTTCTTTCACAGACTAGACTCCTTCCTAGTCTGGGCCAATCCTTTCCTCGGCACAGTCCTTGTGAGTTCCAGCAGGCATATTAGGTGGAAACTAGAGGTGTTCTCCTAGCAGTCTAGAACTAGCAGTCTCCTTTGTTCTCTTCCACCCCCTTTTATAGCTTTGGCACAAGGCGGGAATCTTTGTCTCATTGGATCCCCACCCCTTTTTCTAAATGGAAAAGCACCAGGTTTAAGATGGATTCCACCATGCTTCTTGGGCTGGCTTACATGAACACAGGAAGGCTTGAAAGTCAACAGAGCCATTTATAACCAATTGTCCTAGTCAATGGGAGCCATCAAGATTCTAAACTACCATCAATGGCCCACACTTTGCATAATTACGATAGGACCTGAGTTGTACTTTATATTTCTAGCTTCAGATACAAGAATGATACATTCATAGAAATAGGATAAACACACTCAGTAGACTATTTGTAATGATGCCTTACAAGAGACCTTTTGCATAAAGCATATTCCAGTTACATTATATTCACACTCATAAGCATATTTTCATAAAACATTATGTAGTGCAACATCACAATATTTGTTTGAGTTTTTCTTTCCTATTTTCCATCCTGCTTCTTCTAGCAGCTGTGGGCTTCATCATTCACTGATAACTATTGCTAAGAGTTCTTCCCTGTAAACAAGACTACTTCTACAGAATGAGGCTTCTGTGGCGGACTATGATTCATAGCCAGGAGCATTAGGAATTGAAATGAAATTTCTGGAGTGCATCACAAACTGGACGTGGCCACTCTTAGCATTGTCTGACTCAGTGTGTTAAGTCCAAATAACCTATTTAGCTATGTAGATTTAATAGCTGCTATTAATACAACTTATGCTTCATTAAGCATGAATTCAAAGTGAACCATACTCTGAAGGCCTGGTTCAATAAAGAGCTGAAGGACAAATAGAACGACTATTTTTATTCCTCGAGGTGTAAGCAGGCTGGGAAAGGACATTGGTTTCCACAGTGCATCCACCTGAGCCCGAAGAGGCCTTTTTAGAATGATAATATCCTCATGGATTGATTTTTTTTTTTAAATAAACTTATCTTCTTTCAGGCTCAGTCAAAGGGCAATGAAAATGGCATTGAGATACAAACCTATTTTCTCACTTATGATTCCTTGCCAGTCCCGATCATAGAAAGTCCTTCCTTCCAATCTTGTTTTGCACTTCAGCTATCACTTGCTCACACAGAAAGGTCATAACCCTCCTTATGTGAAATCATACAGTAGCTATTTTTGCAGTAGCATATTAAGATTTTTCTGAGTGCACACAGATGCTGTCAGACACTTTAAGGCATCTGAACAAGAGTTAGCCCTTGCTCACCACCCTGACTAAAAGCATATTGTGGTGTATTGAAAGCTGTGTGAAAATTACAAGTGATCACTTTAATTTGTAAGGCGTAGCCTGGTCCTGTTTGTAGAATTGTATGGTCTGAGGGACACCCTGTGCTCTGAGTCTTCAGTGGGACTGCGGCAAGGTAGGCTGCAGCAAGGTAGGCTTACAGTTCTGGATTCTAAGAAATAAAGCAATATTACTTTGCAACCTTTCAGAAAGAGTATTGTTGTGTTCGTTTTTGAACTCCTCTGTGTATATGCCATGAACATAATACATATGCCTAGGGTGCTCTGAGTGGGTTCATAAGTTTTTTACTCACCATAAGCTTTGCACCAGGTCTCATGTACTTAAGACTGAAGTTTTTTTTCTCCTCCATGCTGCTATGAATGACAAAGCCTGAGATTTTCCAAAGAACCCAAAGGAGATAGGCACCCAATGCCCTTCAAAAGTCAGTGGGAGTTAGATGCCTAAATCCCTTGGGCACCTTTGAAAATCTCACCCAGAAGGGAAGTAAATAGAAATCTTCTACAAATCCCTAGCTACTCCTTAGATCAATTGGTAGGGAATAATTGCTGGTGTAGTGTCACAGGGTACATGGTCCCTTTAAGAGGGATCAAGACCAGTATCTGTGACTAGGTAACTGCCTCTTGTGGGGACCGATTTGGCATGTTTGACTCTCCCGATATTCAGTTCAAAATACAGGTGTTCTTCCCGACAATGGATTTGCTTCTATCAGAGCTAGGAAGTCTTGGTGAAAGAATGGCTGAAGTCTCAAATTTATTTTCAACCATTTTGTGTCCACCAGATAAAGAGGATGAATCTTCTATAGAAAATTTTGTTGACACTTTGGCCACAGCATATCCTAAAGACCTCCACAGAGAAGATTGTAAAGAGGAACTTAGAATCTTTTGGAAAATAAAAGAAGATTCCAACTTAAGAGTTGATATACATATAACCTCTGCACTTACACTTCTTAATGCTCTCTTCAAAAAAGGGTTGGAAAATGTTTCCTCAGATTTGTATTTGTTTACGCCTACTAACAGTGTTGTCAGTGTCGGTAGCATCGGGCGAGCGTGCATTTAGTAAGCTAACATTGATTAAAAATTGTTTGCGTTCAGCCACTGGGAAGAAAGGCCGAACCATTTGCTCACTTTGAGCATAGAATATGAAATAGCCAAAGACGCAGGTTTTGATGACATTATTAATGAGTTCGCCAAAATGAAAGCGAGGGAAAAAATTGCGGCTCTATAATTAATGTTCAGAACAATTTGTAAAAATAAGATTTCATAAGATGCATTACATAATTGCAAATGTATACGTACCATTAAAGCATTTAATGTTTTAAATAATGTATTTCGTGTATTTTCAAATTATTAAAAATTAATAGCCAGCTGTGGTCATTCAATTAGGGTGAACTGCAAAGAATGAGGCAGATAATACCCAAAAAGCTGGTGGATATTCCAATACTTATATTTAACAAACCAGCACAAAACTGCTTTTTTATTACCTTACTGGTTACTCAGAAGTTCAAACAACATAAAGTGATCCAGCCTCAGGTCCCCATCCTGGTACCCATGACAAATCTGATGAAAATTTCTGTAAATCATATTTCAGCATATAAAAGAAAAGGGTCTACCAATCCCAAGGGATTAGACACATTACCTCCCAGGTTAATGAATGTTTCAGATCTTACCCAAATACACACTACAGCCATTTCTTATTAACTAAACTAAAATTTATTAAAAAGTAAAAGAGAGAGAGTATGGTTAAAAGATTAATATACATACAGACATGAGTTCAATTCATTGAGGTGCAGATTCATAGCACAGATGGTGAGCTTTGTAGTTGCAGAGAGTTCTTTCAGAAATAGTTCATAGGTTATAGTCCAATATCCAAATATCATATTCAGGGCATCAGCATAACTGGGATCCCCAGTCATGCAACTCAAATGTCCCCTGATGAAGCCTAAGCAGATCTGAGATTAATGGGATCAGGACTCAAGGGTCTTTTTCTAGAGTGTCCTAGCATCCACTTGACCACACAGTCCTGGTTAAACAATAGGTTTTTGATGTGACCTTTTGCTTTCTAAACACCACCAGTAATTAGTTACACAAATGAACATAGGTCAATTTATCCATTAGACAGTCTATTACAAACTTCAAAGAGACTTACAGACAATGACATTATTTTACCCAAGATTCATTCAAATGTTAATATTTCCTTTTGATCTCTGAATCAATAGTTACATTGATGGACAGGAACTGTCTGTTTATGAGTAGCATCTTAGATACACACAATCAGTATTACTTCCTCCCAGAGTCTACACTCCTCACCCACTCCCACACGCCAACCCTCTGCCCCATCTTAGAGCCCTCATCCAGCACCCAAACTTCCTCCCAGAGCCCACCCCCTCCTGTACCCCAACCCCCTGCCCCAATCAAGGTACCTCACTTTATTTTCATTTACTTCCCATTACTTGTAATATAGGAGGAGGATGAAGAAAAAAAGAATGAAAAACAGGGGGGAGAATGTTCTTTTTCTTGGCTAGGTCCTGAGGGGAGCCCCTTGAAAATGAAGCTGCGCACAGGACCCCACTAACTCTAAATCCGCCATTGCTGTTGTGGACTTTTCATTAAAGCTGTGGTTTGGGGTTGGACTGGAACGCTCTTAGCTAATGAAGGAGTTCCAACATGGCTTGCTCTTTGAAAGAATCGCTTCAGTGGTGATTTGTGAGACCTGCAGGGGGCATACATGCTACAAGGGACATCATGAGGCCTCAATCCGTTACATTCAGTAATCTGCCGCCTTGTTCTCACATGTATATGTGTGAACACCTACAGTCCAAGACAGTCTTCATCCTAATGCTGCAGCCTCTGGTGGCCTGTGGCGCAGATAAACTCAAGACAATCTTTATCTCAGCTTTTTTCTTTTTGTTCCATAACATATACAGTAAGAATGGTGTCAACCTGAGAAAGTCCTCACAACAAATTTTGCTATTATGATCGGTGAGTGCTGCTAGCCTATGGATATGAATAGACAGAAGATCACTGATATAAAAACACCTTTCTTTAATAAAATTAGAGGAGAGGGAGATTGACATTCAGAATTTTAGAAACAAATTCACCTCATTTACACCTTGAATATCTAACAGTTCTCTAGAGATGTCACAGGAAAAAAGGTAGGATTTAAAGGACTGGAAAATCAACTCCACTCTAACTGCATGCTGATTGCATTGAGGTACAGAAGTTAGGAATAATTTACTGTGTCTCTTAAAGATGTATCTTCATGATTAGGCTGGAGTTCATGTATCTAGACCTGATTAATCAAATCATCAAGTTTTCTTTTTAAGAATGAATGCACTCCTGCTTTGATTTTGTATACAAAGAGTGGCCCTGAGTTTTCAAGGAGTCACGTGACAAAACCTAGGCATAGAGAGGTTAAGTGATTTGCCCAAGGACACACATGAAATCTGTTGCAGAAGTGGGAACACAAACTAGCTCTCTGGGTTCCCAGAACTGTGCCTTAAGCAAAAGAAAGCCCTTCCTTCCCATACAGCCTCATTTCACATCTCTATTTATCTAGTTTGTCAAGATGTATTTGCTGGGATAAACTTATCAGTTTATCACATGAAGGCTAGAGACAAGAGGCAATGTCAGTGGGTTCTGCCTTGCTTATTTACAGGGCACTTTCTGCAGAAAGCTTTTATAAGTATCAGAATATTTTCTACTTTGTCCCCCTCCTGCTTAGTCATTAAAGTGCCAAATCCACATCAAGTTCACCAGATCCCATTTATGTGGGATGACACTTCCTTCAGCTATGTCTAACTTTCTCTCTTGTGAGCTGAGGAAGATTTATGATCTATTTTAATGGAACACTTGACTCAAATCACTCATTTTATTATAGCTGTAAGAGAATTTTTTACACTTAAATGGGCCAAATACCAATATCTTCTGATGTGCATCTTTTCAGATACTGCATCTCTCTGTTTCATTGCACTAATACCTACAAGCTATCCCATAAAAGTGCTGTCTCTCTTTTTCTAGTTTAATACTACCTTGTATTATAAAGTAACCTCACTCATTACACACTAAATTCAAGCACTTCAAACCAATTTGGACTTTCTTATAGCATACATTTGTCATAATGCCTGTTCTCTCATTCTAATACTTCATCTATAGTGTTATACAAATGTCACCTTGCATGTCCTGGTCATACTCCCTTGCCTATGGAAATGCACTAATAATACTCAGATCTCCACATCACCCATCATACCATAGCAAGGCAGGTAGTTCAATATGATTAATTTTTTTATACTTTATTTTTTATTACCCTGAAGACCATCGCTTTATTAAGAGCCTCATACAACATATCCTCTATGAGAACTGTGCGGTATTAGCTCCACAATTATCACAACTTTCCAAATGAGTAATCTGTAATACAAGCTGATTAAGTGACTTGCCATATAGGTGTGTATATATATATATGTAATATAGGTAATCCTGTTGCCAAATTAGACAGAGAGCTCAAATTCTTAGGCACCAAGGGTCCCCGAATATGGTACTTTACCTACAAGCTATGTCATTAGGCTGCAAAATTATCCATAACAGCATCAGTGGTCAGCAGAGAGGATTAGGAAATCAAGCATTAAATAGGGCTAAATAATGGAAAAGAAAGGAACCACCCGTTAGGATTGTTTAGCATAAAATAAAGTCTGATAGATTGTGGTGATGGAGAAACTAGCCTATTAAATAAAAACATGTCAAGGAAGACAAAAAAGGAGATAGATACTTAAGAGTGTGTCTACACTGCAATTGGCATCAAGCTACATCAAAGATAGCTGTAATTGCACCTCTCGAGAACAGAGTAGGCATACCCTAATATACATGCTTCCATTTAGTGAATTCTCAGAAAAGAAACATTCACTAGCCTTAAAGCCAAGTCAGTTGCATAATTCCTTTGTGTGCTGAAACTTGTGCGTATTTGGAATTGAGATATGTAAAAGGCTGGGAATCATGGGTACCATTATTATTTTGTTGTTTAACATTTAAATTGTTGCACTGCCTTGAGGCCTCAAACAGAGGCACTGTATAAAGCTATAGTGAATGATAGTCCCTACCCCCAAAACATCTTACAATCTATGGCTCTGATCCTGCAATTGATAAAATATGAGCTAACTGCTGCCCATACATGTAACCCCACTGAAGTCAACAGAGGATTAGAGCTTAAGACCCAACAGAACTGGTGAGTGAGAAACAGGTTTTGGGGTAACAAAAAAGATAGGGTGTTTTAGCACAGGCTAATTGTATTAGCTAATCAGTAGCCCTGATCACACTCACCACCTGCTTGGTTGATGGCAGTTTTCTGCATGTGTTAAGGTAGAGGTGACCTTTGAGGAGGGACTTGAAGGAATCAACATTACAACCAAAACTATGTGGCTCCTAAAAAACAGGTAATGTCTAAATCAACTCCACTCTAACTACATGCTCATTGCATTGAGGTATAGAAGTTAGGAATGATTTACTGTGTTTCTTAAGGATGTACGTTCATGATTAGGCTGGAGTTCATAAATCTAGAACTGATTAATCAAATGTTTTCATCATGTTTGCATAGGTCTGATCATTCATCAGTCAGTCATAGTACTAGACCCAGGTCTAATGTGTAGCATTTTTTTTTGACATTTCTTATGTTAAACCTCCGAAGCAAAAAGACCATAACAAGGTTGCAAGAACAGTGTGTAATGTACTTGATAAGCTACTTGAGCTGGAAGTAAGGGGAGATGGAACAAACATACCAAGATTTCGAGAACTTGTGGCACCTTAGAGTGACCAAATCGAGTGACCAAAGAGACTGAAGTGTTCTCCAACTGTTTTTTGAATGTTATTATTTGTGTCCATTTATTCTTTTACGTAGAGACTGTCCAGTTTGACCAATGTACATGGCAGAGGGGCATTGCTGGCACATGATGGCATATATCACATTGATAGATGTGCAGGTGAACGAGTCTCTGATAGTGTGGCTGATGTGATTAGGCCCTATGATGGTGTCCCCTGAATAGATATGTGGACACAGTTGGCAACGGGCTTTGTTGCAAGGATAGGTTCCTGGGTTTGTGGTTCTGTTGTGTGGTATGTGGTTGTTGGGGGCCTGTCTGTAAGCAAGGACTGGCCTGTCTCCCAAGATCTGTGAAAGTGATGGGTCGTCCTTCAGGATAGGCTGCAGCTCCTTGATGATGCGTTAGAGAGGTTTTAGTTGGGGGCTGAAGGTGATGGCTAGTGGTGTTCTGTTATTTTCTTTGTTGGGCCTGTCCTGTAGTAGGTGACTTCTGGGTACTCTTCTGGCTCTGTCAATCTGTTTCTTTTCAGCAGGTGGGTATTGTAGTTGTAAGAATGCTTGAAAGAGATCTTGTAGGTGTTTGTCTCTGTCTGAGGGGTTGGATCAAATGCGGTTGTATCGTAGAGCTTGGCTGTAGACAGTGGATCGTGTGGTGTGGTCTGGATGAAAGCTGGTGGCATGTAGGTAGGAATAGCGGTCAGTAGGTTTCTGGTATAGGGTGGTGTTTATGTGACCATCGCTTATTAGCACTGTAGTGTCCAGGAAGTGGATCTCTTGTGTGGACTGGTCCAGGCTGAGGTTGATGGTGGGATGGAAATTGTTGAAATCATGGTGGAATTCCTCAAGGGCTTCTTTTCCATGGTTCCAGATGATGAAGATGATGTCATCAATGTAGTGCAAGTAGAGTAGGGGCATTAGGGGACGAGAGCTGAGGAAGCTTTGTTCTAAGTCAGACATAAAAATGTTGACATACTGTGGGGCAGTGCCGCTGACTTGAAGGTATACATTGTCCCGAAAAAGTCACAAAGTTCAGCCACCAGGTTTGCCGTGACATTATCGGGGATACTGTTCCTGATGTCATTACACAAAGTAAAACTATTTTCCCATGACAGGTTTCAGAGGAACAGCCGTGTTAGTCTGTATTTGCAAAAAGAAAAGGAGTACTTGTGGCACCTTAGAGACTAACCAATTTATTTGAGCATGAACTTTCGTGAGCTACAGCTCACTTCATCTGTAACTTCATCTACTCCTTTTCTATTTTCCCATGTTTATTCCACCCCCCCACCCCCCGCTGTTCCTCAGATGTTCTTGTCAACTGCTGGAAATGGCTCACCTTGATTATCACAACAAAAGGTTCCCCCTCCACCCCACCCCCCCGCTCTCCTGCTGGTAATAACTCACCTTAAGTGATCACTCTCCTTACAGTGTGTATGGTAACACCCATTGTTTCATGTTCTCTATGTATATAAATCTCCCCACTGTATTTTCCACTGAATGCATCCAATGAAGTGAGCTGTAGCTCACGAAAGCTTATGCTCAAATAAATTTGTTAGTCTCTAAGGTGCCACAAGTACTCCTTTTCTTTTTGCGAATACAGACTAACACGGCTGCTACTCTGATACCAAGATTTGTAAGTGGGAAAGAGTGAAATCATGAGAGAAATTTTTTTTCACGGGCAAAAACTTTCCTTATTAATTCACCAGGGCTCTCATCACTTTCACAACTCAAGTGCTCATATTTATTATGTGTTGCTTGCAACTACTTACTCTAAGGGGAAAAATAGCACCTGCAGACAACTCCACTCCATTACTAACAACCAGGATAACTATTTTCTCCTGCTACTTACCTCTCTCTCTTCTGAAAATTAAATATTTATTCTACCTCTTTTCCATTTTGTCATGATGGCCAAATATTCATTTTAGTCAGAATTTACCTGATAATCGTGTAGATAAGCTTCATTGTTTAATTCTTCTGGCAGCCTTTCCTAGATAGGTTGGATCTCTGAAAATACCTGTGAAATCCTCATCCCTGCTCTAGCCCCTTTGCAGTGGGTGAAAGGGTTGCAATGGTATAAAGGGACTCTAAAAAAGGTAGCTCCAGCCAGGACAGGCTTAGCCTTGTTCAGTAGTTGAGAAATTGCCAAACTTCTCCATATATTTGTACACAGCAAATATTCCCATTTCTTCTGTAGTCCTTTTTCAGATCCTTTTTCTAAACCCAGTTTGTGACCCAATTCTTACCTCACATTAGTGTGAATGCCACTGAGGTCAAGAGCTCTAAATGGGCATGGCTGAGATCAAAATCAGGTCTTTTATGAGGGAAGCTCTAAGCATTCTTGAACTCCCTGTCTTTTATACACGATGACAATTCTTATTTGTGAAGTTGTGTCAAGTCAGAGAGGATTCTTTTGTGCAGGAACAGCATTGTAACATACTGCACTTCACAACTGTTTGGATCAGCTTTATATGGAGACCCACTTTCCAAAAAAGGCTGAGTCATTTTCATTTGCCACATTAGAAGTAACATTCTAATTAATCCCTGTCCTGCCAGCACCTGGGTGTTTCTGCATTGCACTGCTTTTTTTTTTTTTTTTTTTTTCAATTTAAACATTTAAACAATTTAAAGATAGTAGTTGGTGTTTCAGGCCAGATTTTTAAAGGTATTTCAGGTTCCTAAATATACAGATACACAGCCAGCCACTTCTGAAAATCCCACAGAGCAACTATGTGCATCTTTATGCTCCTAAGTACCTTTACAAATCAGGCCCTTGGTGCCTAACTACAGAGTGCCCTCTAGTGCTGAGATAGGCTTCTATTTGTTTCAGCTCTGAAAATGTCTTTGCTAAAGAATAATAAGTATGCTGCTTAATTCTTGTGCATAGGTTGCATTCATTGTGTACACAAACTGACTGATAATGAAAATACAGTATCTGGGGACTCAACATTGGTATGTAAGATGTACTGGTAAGAATTAATTCGGTGATTCAAGTGGCACTGCTTCCAGGCAAATTTAAAAGTCATCATTGCTCTCTAAGGAATGCTCTTAATCCCTTGACATGTATGTGTTGTCAAGCAGACCAAAGAAACTTTCACATAATATAGACCAAAAATGAGACTTCTGCCTCAAAGTGATATAAATCTAATGCAGTTATCTTAAAGGGGCACTGCCAAGATTTAAACAAGGACCCTTATTCTCCATTCTATGACTGTATCGGGGAATTCACCCCATCATACCAGTTTCATCCTGGTATAAGAATCAGGCCCAATATATCCAAACTGTGTCTGACTATACTAACCCCTAACTCATAACAAAACTGTCTCCTTTGGTCGGCGGGTTGGGGGGGCGGGGAAGGGAGGGAAGAAGGGGGTAAGAGAAGAGAAACTTGACTGTGTAACAGTGACAACTGTTTAGACAAAACAAAAACATGTGACCAGCATGTTCATTGCAACCATATGTGATTAGGTCTGTCATATTTTTTCTTTTCTTTTCTGATCTTTCTGCACAGATAACTTTGTAATGCACTCCATCTCTGTGTGTACAATAAGAATTTTATAGCACTCAAGACCGGATAGACCAGTCAGAGACTTTTCCATGAAGACAGAAAGATCTGAGGACTGAATGCAAAGTGTGCTACTTTGACCTTGCCTTCACTAATAACTCATAAAACAGCACACTTAAAAAACAAAATTCAAAAAAATGCAAATCAAGAAAATCCACATTAAATTTTCCCTTGTGGGTAAGAAGAGAGTAAGAAGGAAAGAATTGTAGGTAACAGATGCTAAGGTGCTAAAATACCATAATGCTAGTTATGGCATCAGAACCAGAATAGAGTAGAGGAGCACAAGACCTTCTATATTCTGTAACTGGACTTTATTTTCTATCCTTTTAGACTCCTGTCAAATGGGAGAAGCTTTGTTCTTTTGGGTAAAGAATTTTCATTTCAGATGATTTTTCTCACTAGTGTTTGGGGTAATTACTTTCCCTACAACATTACAGGGTGGCGTCTTCTGCTTGTTTGGACACAAAGGAATTAATCTTCCCCTTCTAGGAAGCTTTAAATTTAATTTGTCCAAAGAGAGATCAGCTCCAGCATTTCTTTTACAGAGTGGCTATTTTCAGCAACTGTCTTTGAAGTGCTGGCAGTATGAGCTGGCAGAGTCTCTGGTGTGGGTTCTGGCAGGTAGAACCAGTCTCTTGGTGAGGGAGGTGCAGAAGTGCAACCACCCCAGGAGTTGCTCTGGAAAGCAATGGACCTGCAGGAGGCACAACGTTTCCTTGGCTGCAAGGGGCACTAGAAGGGCATGGTGGCTGTGCCACCCTTCAAGTAGGTATGGTATTCACTTCCAACTTTCCATGGCCATCTCTGCTGACAAGTGTGGGACCATGGCTCTTCTCCCTACCTGCCCTGGAGAGGTTAGTGCCAGCAGGGATACAAGCCCTACAAAGTCTTTGCACTTCAAGGATAAGATCTTTAAAGTCACGTAAGGGATTTGAACAAACAATTCCCATTAATTTGAATGGAAAATGGGTGTATAAGTTCTCCAGTAGCTCTCAGAATCTCAGCCCAAGAATAGAAGGACTGACACTGAGGCCGGTACTGATACAGCATACAGTGGAGGAGGATCCTTGCACCCTGTCCCTACTTTTCACTCATGTAGTGACTGGACACGGTCTTCCTCTATTGTCTCCATTGGGTCTAGTGCGGGCCAAAATCTGAAGAAGCCTATGCTGCCAGCTTCATCTTTGTCCTCAAGCAGATGAGGTTAATTGTACACTAACTCTTTACTTTATTCATACATCAGTTTAGTTGTTTTAGTAGTAACAGGATTTTGAGGTTCCAAGCTGTTAGAACTGATTCACTAAACTCCTGTCCTGGTAGGTTTCATCCACCCAGGGGAAATGGAAATGCAAAAGAACACTCTTCTAATTGATTTAGGGTCAGATTTGTAAAGATATTTAGGTGCATAGGTGCCTAGTGGGATTTTCAAGAGGCCTAGGTGCCCAACTCCCATAAGCACCTATCTACATCTTTAGGCATCTAAATATCTTTAATAATCTGCCCTTAGAGCCTCATCTTGCACCTTTGACTTCAATACCCACAGGATCACATCCTTAAAAAGGGAATTCATGAAAACATTTCTGTTCATTTGCAGTTTAGTGAAACATTTCATGAAGCCCAGATTTCAGGACAAACTGCTTGACAATCCATTTCCCTATTTGCTCATTCACATCTCTGTTCCTTTTATTTTGCTCCATTCTCCCCAGTTGTTTCTGAAACATTCATATATGTATTGGACTATGACTGACAGGACCTTTTATCCTTTCTTTTGGTTCAGTGAAAGGTTGACTTAATTGTCAGTTTTCATTTTTGGCATTGAAAACGTCAAAACCGTAGGCAGTCTCCACGGGGGACTCTTTTCAGAAGCAGAGTTGATCATCTCTTCATGACATGTACTGTAATTAGCAGACCAGATAAGGGTGCGTGAAGCAGCAGAGGCAGAATCCATTAGGACCAACCACTACTAGATTAATTTCTTCTGAAAAGAAAATATTATTTCATTTTACAACTATTTTCTTCACAAGAGTCTGCTTTACCTTGAATCTAATGTCTGGGTCTGAATCAAAGTGAAGGTAGCATTATGAAGAGCCCTGAACTATTAATCAATCTATGGTTTCAACCAGCTTTCAAGTATACTGCTTAATATCATCCTGGTTTGAAGAAAATTCCTAAGCAGTTTGTACCTTCTTGACCTATCTACTAAACTACCTCACAATCAGAAACTTTGGGAGGCTAATTATTTAATAGCATAATTCTTTTTTTTTTTTTGTTAATAGCACTATTAAAATCTTACTCAATTGAACAGGCTACCTTATTAGCTAATGACTTTGACAGGTGGTCAGAGTTACTTTGAGTACTGTAATTGCAATCTCTTTCCATTGCACTCCTTGGGACTGAACCACACACAATTTTTGTGCTGGTATTTTGGATAGGGATGTATTTTATTTTTAACCAAAATAGTTAAACTAGTACAACCTCTACAGTGGACACTATTACCCTGGCATAAAAATGCCTTATACTAGTGTAATTTATTTCTTTTCCCGTATGGAAATAAGTAATACTGGCATACATATCTTATACCAATATGGTTGCATCAGCACTAGGAGGGTGGTCCCACTTTAACTATATTGGTAAAGTTTATGCAATAGAACTTCTGTATTTAAACAAGTTACTAATACGGTATGATCGTGTTCAACAGGTTTTCATTTACAGTAAGGCTTTTAATGCTAGTGAAAACTGACCTTAAAGTAGTTATAGCTATAATTATCACTCATTTTAAAGGCCCCTTTATACTGCCAGAGTGATGTAAAGGGGCCTCAGAGTAAAATCAGACTAACATGTCAACAGTTGTTTTGAACTTTATTTCTTCACTTACAAGTATTAAAGTTCATTAGGACACTCTAAAATGGCAACGTTCTCTTTACTTCTCTCTTCAAAAATATGTATCTTTTAAATAAAAATTAACATATAAAACTGATTCAGACAAGTGATAATTATGTTAATTTTTTTAACTACTTACACAAGGAAAAGAGAAAGCTTTGTCATTCTTGTCACAAAATCTGATAGTCACCATGGAATAAAGAAAGAAAATAAATAGGTGAGTATCTGTAGTGATTATACCCATTTTAGCATTATGAACTATAAACCTATATTTTGAAAAGTAAACTTAGTCACTGACACGTATAGCAATTAACTGGATAATTATTCATAATCGAGCAGCACAGCTAGTCGATAAATCATCATCAAGATAATTGCCACTTTCTCCACTTTGCAAATCATCCTCTTTACCCATTTGGGATCCTGAAAAGTTGTAATGAAATTATTCCATATGCTTATAAAATTGTACATTTTCCTGAGAAATAGAAGCTTGATACCTGGAGATAAAAATTCTGTGTAAAGAGGTTCTTGTCTGGGTAACTGTGCTGATGGTAATATATATCAAATACCTTCTTATTCTGAAATATAATGCTTCCTATTATTTTCAGAGAGAATCAATATACATAATTCTTTATTCAAGTTTTGTATGAACAAAAGCGCTGCTCTTAAGACACCAATCAAAGATTTTTGTACTGTCACCCTGAGTCTGTAACTCAACAATCTTTTATATTGTTACAGACTCAAAGTGAAAATCTACAATAGCTGATTTAGAGCAGACTGTTTTAAATAAGCTATCTAAATAAAAAAGGTTTTGGTTCAAAGCAGTCGGTGCTGGACTGTAAAGCCAGAGTAGCATCAAAATGCGTGCTCTTTTTCTTTTATATTTTCTTCTATAGATCAAATCTATTAAATCTCAGAGTGAATTTAGTCTTTGACATTTTATTTCCCCTATGGAATATTTCAGTTTCCTTTAACCTAGTCATTAGAAATTAATTTGAAAAAGTGTTAACTCTATAGATTATGAAAAGTTCACTGAGTAGACAATATTTACTATCTATCTGGGCTGCAATGGTGAGTTGCAATTGGTCAGATAAGTCATATGACATTCTCTCTCCTCTTCTTGTTTGGGAATGGATGTCCTCTCCAGGGGTGAAAGTAAGTCTTGGGACTTACCAGTACAGGGCTAGGCTGGGGCCGGCTCTGGCCCCCAGAAGGGGCGGGGCCTCGGGCAGAAGGGGCGGGGCTGGGGGACGTCAGAACCGTCCCCAGCCCACCGTGTACCGGCAAGTGCCTCCTCCCCCCTCCCCGGGGTAACAGTGGCAGCCGGGGCCTCTGGCAGTGGTTTAAAGTGCCCTGGGCGGTAGCGGCGGCCGGAGCCCTGGGCCCTTTAAATCATCCCCGGAGCCCCGCTGCTGCTTCCCCAGGGCTCTGGCAGCAGGGTTCTGGGGACGGGGCTCCGGTCGCCACTACCGCCCCGGGCCCTTTACATCATCCCCGGAGCCTGCTGGAGCCCTGGGGAAGTGGCAGCGGGGCTCCGGGGATGATTTAAAGGGCCCAGGGCTCAGCCGCTGCGACTGCCCAAGGCCCTTTAAATCGCCACCCCAGCCCCACCACTGCTACCCCGGGTCTCTGGCAATGCGGTTCTGGCAGCAATTTAAAGGGCCGGGGACTCCAGCCACTGCTGGGAGCTGCAGGCCCTTTAAATTGAGCCTGGGGAAGCCGATCCACCCCGGTATGGCGCACCGGCTCTTGCCGGTACGCGGTACTGGGGCGTACCGGCTTACTTTCACCTCTGGTCCTCTCTCCCAGCTGAACTTCTAATAATGCTGTAGAAGCCATCCTTGAGCATCCACAGAAACACTGGATAGTGATGTCACATTCACAAAGAAATGTGCAACAACCAATCCATTCTCCTAGTATTACCTCAGGCATTATGGGCAGGGAGAGGGAGGATTTACTCTGGTGGTCTGCCCTGGTTGCTAGGACCCATGTGCCCTTGCCTCTAATAACACATTCAGAAGGAATGGAGGCCAAGTCCTTAGATTCGCCTAAGCTTGTATAATGATGTACTCCAGGATCCTGTCCACACTTCTAATGCATCAGATTCTAAGAGGTATTTGGATCCAGAGGTCCAGATCCTGGGCCAGAATAAGCATTTTCTGCTGCTCCAGTGCTGGTTTAAGTGGCCAAACTGAAGATTTCCTTAGCACAGCAAGCAGAATCCTCTTGTGGCATGACCAGAACACTGCTATGCTTCAATGACTCTCAGTTTCTACAATGGCTCCTTGGAAGCTGTTGCCAATTAAAGTAGCCCTGAGGCTGGCCTAAGATGTGCTTGGGGGTGCTGGAATCAGAATTAGGGGGCATAAAGGTGACACACAGCCACTTTTGTCCTCCCTTCAGAGGTGGTTCATACCTAAGGACCTAACCTGTAATTTTTTTTAATTCAAATTATCTAAAATTAGTGAGATGAATATTCCAGAGGTGGACACATACAATCGAAAAACAAGTAGCACCTAGATTCTATTAAAAATTTGTTTATCAGAAATGAAATTGCCAGTTATTCCTCTAACAGACGAAAAGGGTAAAAAAAGAAATCACATTATTTTTTTGCCAGTGCTGTGAAATCACTATTACAAGTGGGTGAAAGTGAGTGAATGTTGCAAGTTTTTCCCTACAAATATTCATTCCAGCTTTTTAAGTTAATTCCCTTTGGACTGGGCTCATCCCTCTTTTGTATTAGCACAATGGCTTTCCATGAATATTTGAAGGAATGAGATCTTATTGGTCTGAATGGTGATGGAAACCAAAGTTTAAATTTGCACATGCATGTATTTTCACCACAAATGCACTCATCCAATCAAGCAAGAGAAACAGTATCATGTGATGTCTCTGAATAATGATAACTAGTCAACACAGTTCAAATAGCACATATTAAATACACAGAGGACTGCTTGCAGTAAGCCCACAGAGGGGAAAAAACAAACCAAATTTGTCTAAGACATTCAGGAAATGAACAGGTTCAAGGAAATCATGGTGACACAGAGGTATTCCATAAGCAAAATAAGGCTAAATACAACTTATAAATTAGTCCAGCTCTAGTTACAATACCCTTGTGGTTTCCTTTGTGATTGCTTTAGCTAACCAATGACCTTCTCAGAGAGAGATTTTGCTAATGGTTGACACAACTAATTAATTAATTACTCCTGACATTTTGCATCATGTTGTGGATTTTCTTGTTGGAAAAGAAAACTGCCTTTCTCTGAGAGAGAGAAAGAAATCTCCATACCATTAGCAGCATTTCAGCTGTATTTAAAAGAAGCTGCCAGCGCAAATCAGTTCAGTAATGAACATTTCCCCAGGCTCCCTGTTTTTATTTTCCCAGGAACTCAAGACCATAGAGTCCAGAATTTGGAAACACATAGTTTTCTTGAAAATTTGGATGAAAACATTAATGTATGAGAGCAAGGGATTTGGGAAACCGTGAGAAGTTTTTCTGTAGTACTATCCTTTTTATAAAAGTTAACAACCAGCACAATATGTGTCTACCACTTCTAAAAGGACTGGAGATGCCAAAAATTGGGTGGGGAAACTAAATGTATAGAGACATGATATAAATCAACATGACATAAAATCCTTATGGGGTTAAATCATTGTAGTCATTGGAGGTACGTTGATTTGTACCAGCCTGAAGATCTGGCTCTATTGTCAAACCTACTTCCATTAACATCAGTGGCAAAACCATCATTGCTTTCAACAGAGGTAGGATCTTCACTAGAGAACTTTTTAAAAAGCAGCAGTGAATGGTGTAATCGGTCATATAATTATTTTTCCAATTTTTATATTTTTTAAAATGCCACTCTCTGGTCATAAACAGACACACACACTTATGCATCACACTGGAACAGATGATCCCTTCTCTGAAAAACAATTTCAGAGGAACAGCTTTGTACTTGTACCTGTGGGGGACAGTTTCTGAGGAAAATTAGAAAATCTGTCTAATCTGAAACAAATGGTTACACAAACCCAACAATATTCTCCTGTCTGCCTGTTTTATGTAAAACCTCATCGTCCAAAATCTCCATGGCTGTTGGGCAGCTTCCCCTTTGTCCCTCTACAGGGGAGGCCTAGCTGGGAAGTAGAAGGAATGGAGCTGAAATAGCCAAGGATCAGAGGGGAACCCAATCTGCAGTCTGTGGCTGTCTGTCTAAAGCGGACACGCCATTGTATCATAGAATCATAGAATATCAGGGTTGGAAGGGACCTCAGGAGGTCATCTAGTCCAACCCCCTGCTCAAAGCAGGACCAATCCCCAAAGGCAGCCTAGCTGGCTTGACTATCTACATGTCTCAGAGTAGCAGCCGTGTTAGTCTGTTTCCGTAAAAAGAAAAGGAGTACTTGTGGCACCTTAGAGACTCACAAATTTATTTGAGCATAAGCTTTCATGAGCTACAGCTCACTTCATTGGATGCGCTGAGCTGTAGCTCACAAAAGCTTATGCTCTAATAAATTTGTTAGTCTCTAAGGTGCCACAAGTCCTCCTTTTCTTTTTATCTTCATGTCGTAGCCATCAGACAGCCTACAGGATGAACTATGTTAACCAGCTATTAAGCTAACTCTGTCTTATTGATTGTGGAAGCTGAGCAGTGTTATGTGGAACTATGTCCCTATGAGGGGCAGTGTGCTGACTGCACCCTCGACAGCTTTTTTTTTCCTGTGGGAGGGAAAGTGGTGGCCCCAGGGAAAGGGTGAGGAGAGTATCAATTTGTCCTCTGTGTGGATGCCTCAGCACCAGTACCACGGCTTTTCTATGGGTTTCCTGCCCTCCATGCCATGCCTCAGAAAGAACAGAGAGCCAATGGATGTAATCATGCTGATACTTTCAGAGCAACTTTGTCAGAAAGGAGACGTTCGTTAATTGGCCATCCAGGAACAGGTAAATAGAACTCTCTCTCTTTTTCTGGATGAAGCTCTTTATGTGACATGCTTGTTAAGTTAGGGGGGTGTATCTGAAAGACTCGTCCTGTGAACTTCCCCCAAATCCTCAGGCCTTGTCTACACTACAAAGTTTTGTCGGCAACAGGCAGCTTTTGCCAACAGAACAGGGAAGGTGTACGCACTGCAAAGCTGCTTTTGGTGGCAAAACTCTGCTGTATTGCCAACAAAATAAAACCACCTCAATGAGAGGCATAAAGATTTTTGCCACAAAGTTAAAGTGACAAAGCATCAGGGTAGACGCTGCTGTTTCTTTTGTTGACATAACTGGCTTCCACCAGTATCCCACAATGCCTGCCGTGTCCGCTCTGCTCATTGTGTTGATCTCTGCTGCCCTGCAGGCATGCGGCCCTCACTTTTCAAAGCTCCCTGAAATATCTGACAGCTGAGCATGCTGCGCCATTTGGGGAACAAAGAACAAATCATTAGCGTGGAATGCTCCTGTTCTGCCCTGCACTAGGAACACTGCGGCAGGCAGACTGCTGCTGCAGGGAGTGGGGTGTGTGTGTGTGGGGGGGGGGGGCACTGCTGTGCTGCTTTGACATTCCCCAGCACCAAGAGCTCACAGGGTTGCTCAGGATGCCGCTCCCCCAGCAGCTGAGGAGGGTATGGGAGAACTTGTAGGGAATCACAGAACCGCAGGCAGGCAGAATGAACTGCTCTGGGAGAGCCTGCTGTGCTGAGCAGAGCTGGGGCCTGACGTGTGTGTGTGTGTGTGTGTGTTGGGGGGAGGCGGGGGGTTCACCCTGCCTTCGGATAGGTCAGTCAGGCAGCAGGCTGCTGTCTCCCCCACCCCAGACACACCACTCTCCTCTCCCTCCTCCCACTCCCCCGCTTCAGTTGAAAAAGCTGTGGACAATCTACTAGGATGCCCCTAGAATGATGGGACTGAGAAACCTGCATCATGTGATGCTGTGCCTACCCCATGAGGCACTGCAACCCTTCCCAAAGCACCAGGTGCAGGGTGGGATAGCTACTACAGTCTACTGCTCTCTGTGCGGTTGCAAGAGCTGTTACTGTGGATGCACTCTGCTGACACAAGGAGCTAGTGAGGACATGCAACAGCAGTGACAAAACTTTGTAGTATAGACAAGGCCTTAGATCAGCCCTATGCACAGTGGTACGATAACAGGGGACAAGAATTTGTTAGCTTTGGAGCAAAAAGGATAGGGCCACCTCAGAATGCTAATGCTAGCTCTGCCTAAGTCATTCAGACAGAGCACATACGGCTGTTCTTTGTATATAGAAAAACATTGTAGGTGAATCTAAATAATATTTTAAAGATATTTTGCTCACATGATTCTGAAATGGCAAGTGGTGAGAAGCCTATTTCTCCATATGTAAACTATGAAACATTTCTGAATTTAAGATTTTAGATGAGGAAGAGTGAATTGGTAATCATGAAATCAAACACCTCAATCCCAACTTCTCCCCCATGCACAGAACAAAACTTGACCTGAAACTTGTTTTTGAGATATTTAAAATGTTTGAAAAATTTATTTCTCCCAATGGTGTATAATTTGTTCTTTCTAGTTCTGGCCAGGGCTGGGAGTAGAAGGATACATTAGATTTCCCGTCCTGCTTTTGTATACCCAAGAGTTTAGATATTCATTGAATCTTGTGTGGTTTGTGTGGCACTAGGTTGGTTGAATAGCTGGTAGAACTTTATTTATTGTTTAAACATTAAATCGTCTATCTAAATAACAAACAGAAAACCCATTATTCATGGTTAAGCCAGCATCAACGCTGGAACAGTGTGTTAAGTCAGCCCCCAAACTAACTCAGGTTCTCTGAGTCTAAGCCCCTGTTGTGCTACAGAATTTTAATTAAATCCGCGTTAAACGTGGCCATTTTGATTCCTAGGTGTTTTCAAGAGTTTATTCTTTGGTTTTGATTCCCGTGGTTTCTCATACAGTCCAGGATTTATAACATTGATAGGGGGATATATTAAGAGGACACCTATGGGTGTTTATTGTTAATGAGAGTTGAAAGGATATGGATAGCTTGTAGTTTATAGCACATTCACATTTTTCACATTCAAGGTACTTAGTGGTCTCAATCCACCCCTGCTGATACTGTACCCTTGAGTCCCCACCAGCCATGGCACCTTAGGAGATGAGATTCAACCCAAGAGCATAGCAGATAGTGTTTTCATAGCCAACCTCCCTTGTGCGGCTCTGTCAGTAGACGTTAGCTCTAGCTCAAAAAACTTTTCCTAGCTGGCAGCCAGCCTTGGTCCTAGTGCTTCTAGAAACCAGAATAACCAAGGGAAGAATTAGGTCTTAATTTTATAAAGCCTCCCAATCTCACTTTATAGATGGAGAAATTTAGGGACCAAAGTGACTTGACCAAGGCTAGAGAGAGACACCACATTAGAATTGGGATTAGAATACAGGACTTCCTGATTACAGCCCTGTGCTTAAACGATTGGACCCTAAATACAGAGCAAAAGCACACATGGCTTGTTCTCTGTCTTAAGTATGTAAATAGCACAGCACTAAATAGCAGAGTTATCTATACATATGAATGGATCCCAGCAGCCTCTTCTCCCTGCTGCAAATTCCCCGCCTCACAAAGTGGTCTGCCTTGATTCAGCTATCAAAAAGCCCTGTTCGGTTAGTGTTTCCCTGTGTACTGTATCTGTGTTTGACAATATCCAAAGTGAGGAACTGGAAACAAATAAAAGGGAGTTTTTATCCCTGTCCATAAGAGAGTCATACAGTCACTTCTGAAAGTAGTTTGCCAATGTTTCATGTGTGCACATTTTCTACACTAGCTGGGATAAACTGTGTATATGAGCCAGATGAGTAGTCAAGAGGAGCTGTTTGGCTGTCTGTGTCTTTGTAATTTTCAGCTAACTCAGATCCAAATGGAAAATCCAGCACTTGGGATTATTACATGGATTACTCTTGGGGTTTCAGTGTCCATAAACCAATGAACTGATTATACTCTTTCATCTATGTAGCCTTTACCTGGTTTTTGTCTAAGTCTGTGACAGGTATATTGTAAGCTAAGATAGGTAAATCCCAAAATAATTCAATATAAAGCAAGTTAGTTCAAGTTAAAATATTCTTTGATTTCCTTGTTTCAGAATAGCATATATGAGACCACAACCAAATGAAAATTGCTTATACAAAATGTGAAAAGCCATTGCAACATTTTTGCTATGTGACATGCCTCTCAATTCAGTAAAAGGCAAGTAATACTCTGGGTTCTCTATTTTACAATACTAAAGCTAAGTAGGATATATATTCTAAAAGTTATCTTAAGTCATCTAAGATGTTGGAACTCAGCATTTGTGGCTAAGATTGTTTATTTCAGATACAGGGTCCAATACTATAAACCCGCTGTGAACAGAATGAAAGATCCATGTGTAGAGGCCTTGGAGGACTGGGATCATAACTCTTCAGTGGGTTCATCATTCACAGTTGCTACAGTTGCTCTTGTAAAGAAATGACTGGGAAATCTTCTGGATAGTGAGAGACACATATGGTGGAAAATAATGCTGAAATGAAGACTCAGACCTGGACAAGCCATAGATTTGCATTGAATAGTGGTATGTTCCCCAAGCATGGATTAGTAAATCCTACTTAAGGCCATATCTGCACTTACAGTTCTGCCAAAATGAAGACGTCAGAAAACGTCAGTGGGACTGCTCATGTACTTAAAATGTTAAGCACATTCTTAATTGCTTTGCTGGATTGTCACCTATACCGCTACCATAGCCAGATTTTCATTTTTCAGTTTCATCATCTTACCACATTTTGATTGTTGAACCGAAACATGGAGTAAGTTTAGCTTTACATTTTTATGTCTTTTTGACTAAAATGGGAATATTTACTTGCTTGAATTAAGCATCTGCTTGTTTTGTTTGCTGCACCAGGGCAATAGTGATGAAAACTGTATAAAAACTTTGAAAATGTATATAAGTATTTTTCCTTTATATTGACAAGTCAGTATATGCTATATTTTTCATCAGGTTCTGTACACATAGTGTACTTCGTCCCACACTCCTTACTTACCCACATTTTCCTCCAAATTACAGAGGAGTTCTGTGTGCAAGAAATGTAGGGATATAGCTCAGTGTTAGCGATTGAGCTCCAAGTCAATACATAGGGCCAGAACTTCAAATAATTTGAAGTCAATATAACTATATTGCTTTACACCAGTGGAGAATCTGGTCTCGACTATGGATATAGCATTAAGACTCAAAAACAACATCCTATATGATGTCAAAGGAGTTATGTTAGGAACATGCCCTACTAAATCAGGTGTGCCAAGAAAGACACAAGACACACTCTTGGTGAGCCAGGCTGTCAGATTTTGATAATGAAGATGATGCTGTAACATCATAATAAAACAGCTACTAAACAGAATAGGAAAAAGTCAGTGATTTTACACTTTCATACTGGAGGAGAGTGGGCTTCAGAGAGTATGAGTCTTCCATATCAAAGCTTTACTTGATTAACTTGTACTTGGGGGCTATCCTTCTGTCTGAAGTTTTATTTCAAGAGACAGTAGACAGCAGTAACTTTTTCCTTGTGTGCTGTTGTGTAAATTCAGAACAATTTCACTGAACTACGTGGAGTTACTCTAGGTTTACACCAATGCAAATGAGAGCAGAATTTAGCCCAGAATCTGTCAGATCCATTACATTTTGTATTACTGTACAAGCTCTCACTTTTAACATCGTCCGATCCAATCCAGCAAGGGGCTTATGCCTGGATTCACAGGAGTTAGGCATTGTGACATTCTCTCTCTCTCTCTCATTAGGGCCAGAGAGAGTGAACATGCAGAAGCATAAAGAATGTCTGCAGCTTCGTGGCGAGAGCAGTTACCTGAGAGGTGGGACGCTCCCCCTGCTCCAACGACTTTTTAACTATTTATCCAGAGTGCCACAGCTACAGCAGGAGAGTTTGAGAATATCCCATAGCCCAGTGGTTAGGTCACTCACCTGAGAGGTGGGAGAACTCTGCAGAGGGGGGATTGGACCTGGGGTCTCTCCAGTACTCTAACACCTGAGCTAAGAGTCCACTTCCTCCCTGTCACAGGCCTGCTCACCACTAGTGTACCTGCTCCTGGTCTCTTTGAGGATTCGCTGATTCCAGGTCTGATTCCACCTTTTCACCTCTCGCCACATACCCTACTGTCTCTTCCTAGATCTCTGCAAGGCAAGATACCCTCTGCTCATGACTTAGTCCTCCACCCAAGTCATATGTGTTCTCCCTGTCCAGGATAGGAAGGTCTCTTCTTACAAGCAGGCATAGCTTACTACCCAGCCAGTGCTACTTCCCCAATGGCTGGTAGGGGAACCAAGGCCTTCCCTACACTCCGGGCACCAGCTCAGGGACCTTCTAGTCGGCAGCCAAGGTCTGTTCCATCCCAGACCTTATTGCCTTTTCCCTGAGACTTTTCTAACCTTCTGCCTCTCCCCACTTTTCTGGGTTTTCCAGCCCCAAAACTTCCTCCTTTCAGGAAGTAACTGTGAGCTACTTTAGCTCCATAGCTCCCCATCTTATAAGGAATGACTGCAGCCTACTTCTCTTCTGCCCATTTCATGTCTGTATAATCTCAGTCCAGCTCATTCCTCCTCAGCTGGACTCCCTCATTATTAAATCAGGGGATTACATAAACCATCTGATTCCCCACAGGTGTAGCCTGTCTGGTTAATTGGCTGTCTTTCTAGCCTACATTAACCCCTTCCGGGCAAGTATGGGGGGGCACCCCATCACACTGCCCTTCACTACGCAAGGCTGTTTTATGTGAACTCACCTGAGGGATCTGATCTGGTAGACATGCTCAGAGAGTGCCTACTGGTTCAGGCCCTGCACATGACTTTGGCAGACAAATACCTAATTTCCTCAGTTTGTGAATTGCTCTGCGGCATAGGCAGGACATAGGCATTCAGACGCCTAGAAAGAGGTAGCAGTGCGCATGCCCAGAGGCAGAAACATAGATGAATAGGGAACTTTTACTACAAAAACTTAGACATTAACTAAGTTTAGGCACCTACAGAGTTCAACGGAAGTTGTGTGAATTGCAGTGGTCCTGAAACTGGGACTTAGACACCTAATGCCTTTTGTGCATTCAGGCCTGGCTTAGGGACTCCTGAAAGCTTGGATACCATGAAAGTCAAATGGGGCTTGGAACCTTGCATGATATGGCCCATAGACTCCTACACTCCAAGTATTGTTTATTTTACATTTTTCACTTGTTGGTACCATAGTAGTGTTGTTCATTATGGTAAGAAAAAGATTCAAAGTTTCATTAATGTTCTGGTTAACACATAAGAAAGGAACAGAAATCAAATGGACAGACCAAGATGATGCCACAAATTTCTATCCACATGTTTCAAACCCTCCAGTAAAGCATCTAGTGAGCTGCAGATGCACACATGAAACAATAGAAGCATTTTCAGAAAAGCAATTTAAGCTCCTAGTACAAACGGATGTAGGAGAGTCTAGTGCACACAACTGTGTGGCTAACCAAACCCACAATTTCAGTCATTACCAAGTGAAAATTATCAACTGCGCTTGCATTTGCACATTAAAATCAGAGATATTAGACATGAAATGCTAGCAGGCTACGTAGTTAGTTCATCAACCTGGCAATGCAGGACTCTGTAATGAATGTTGTAGGAGAATGGAGGTTTGTGAGGGCAGAGGACTGTGAGGAACGATTCCTGCATTCTGTTTTCTGCGCTGCTTCCGCTGCATTGTGTGGTGTTATGTAATTCCTATTGTGATTGTTTCTTGCTTTTCTTTTCTGGTACAATTAATGTAATAATACCTACCTCCCAGGGGACTTCTTTAAATTTATAAATTGCTTTGAGAGCCTTAAAGGAAATACACTGTATGTTACTTACTGTGATGTGAAAAATACTGATTTGGCTTCACCATAGTAATTACTATAGAAATTACCACAGTAAAGTCCAATGCCACGTTGTGGTGAATGTTGAATAGCAAATGGCATCCATTGTACAGTATACAAAGTACTATAATTACACAGGGCATATCCTGATGTCTTTTAAAATATTTTATTAACTGCTACTGAAACGTTACTGTCACAAACTCCCATTGACTTCAGTAAGGACCTAGCAAAACCAAAGTAAGGACTTCACTCATTGGCCCATAGCAATTTATACAATTGTAAGTGAGATTTATGAAAGGGACATCCCCCTTCTAGGCTTGTACTACACAAGTGGGGTCTAGCTGGAAATGTTTAAAGCTTGTCCAAGTGATGAGGAAGCCATCCAGTGGACCACAGCAAAATCAAATCAAATGGAAAAATTATCCCAGGTCCTGAGCTATGAACAAGAACTGCCTGGGTGCTGCTCAACATGTGTGTGCAGAGGTGGAGTAGAACCTGCATGCTACACACTGTCACCCTGAGGGTACCCTAAGGGTAAGCGCCAAACTGAGTTCAGGATTTATAAGAGAAAGAAGTGAAATGATTGGGATAAAATAAGAAGTGGGGGTACTTTCATCTAATGGATAGAACACAATATGGAGAAGCAGGAAACCTGGGTTCTAATCCCTGCCCTACCACTAACCTGCAGGTCACTTTGCTTCTGTTTTCATCTCCCTCCTTTTGGCTGTTTTATTTATATTGCAAGATCTATGGGACAGAGACTCTCTCTCAATATGTGTACACATAGTACCTAGCACAACAGGGCCACAACTCTGACTGAGGCAGTTAGGCACCAGTGTAACACAAATAATGGCCTGAAGCTTCACCCATGTCAAATGGAATCATTCTACAAACTGATTATTCTAGCAGATTTTTACAGCAACTGGATAATAAAATATTTGAAACGTGTCTAAAGTTGTCAAAAGCACAGTCTGAGTTCCTCGTTCATTTTGAAATAGGAGACCTCAGTGTGCACAACTGTATGTTAAACACATGATTTATTTCTCCACATTCAGTTCATCTTTAGTGCTCTTTCCTTGCAGATTCTGTGCACAGAGGCAGCAGGGGATCTTTTCCTGACTGGTTCACATAACTTTATGCTTAGGCTGTTGGGGTGAGCAAAAGGTAAGGTACATAGCAGAACCCAAGCTCTGCTATATTAGTAGGAATGTTTTTAGACTCTAAGGGGATCGTATGGCTGGTTGGTATATCAATAGTTAATGCTAGAGGAATTCATTGATATTTTCCTGAGTGTACTAGCAAGATTGCTGACTGTTACTCTCCCCTGAAGTCTCTCTTTTCACTCTCTCGCTCTCAAATCATCTGCTGGGCAAAGAACACCAACTTTATAAAACTCTTCCTGCACTGTAAGTGCTTAGGAGAGTTACAAAAGTCATTTCAGGTAAGACATTAGTCTAAACATACCTTGCAGCTCATCAGAGACTTTCTAAGAACACAAACCAATTACAAGTCTCTTGGGATTCTGAAAGAAAGTAGCATTTATTATTTCAGGATTCTGCCTCCCCTCCCCCCCCCCGGCCCCCATTTCCTATAGTTGCTCTGTTTGCTGAGGTTGAAAGCAGACAGACACAAACAGATGAAGGCATTAAAATCTTCTGCTTAGGCAATGAGGGTTATCAAAACAGTAAATTCCCTACAAACTGTCTCATTCTTTGGTCACAGAGATTGCTGAGCTACACAATAAGAGGCATTTTTGCACTTTGCATTCTAGCCCTTCCTGCTGACAGGATGCTGACAGAATGGTGGTAGCAATTCCCACTGCCATTCGAGTAGCTCTTTAGTTTAACCTTCTCTCTGTTTGATGCCCTAGGGATATTTTGAACTGTACATGCCCCCCCCCCCCCGACTGCCAAAGTACAGGATAAAATTTATTTGTAAACTGAGTTATAAAAGGCTTAGCTGATTTTTTATCCTGAAAGGTCAGTACAATGTCTCCTTATCAGAAGGCTAAAATGATCCACTTGGAACAGCTTTGTTCCAGAAACGTGGATGAAGAAAAGAGGGCTAGATGAGACCAGTGTCCCAAGGAAAAAACCAGTTCCTTGAGCAGTCAGACAAATACAGCTGCTGAGAGCTAGGCAGATGAGTCTCAAAACTAGATGCATTGTTTTGTATGTGTTGCTCTCACACTTTAGAATATAAATGTTAGAGTATGTTAATGTAAATGCAAGTATTTGAGTGTGTGTGTGTGTGTATGAGAGAGAGAAAATGAACAGGCTGAAATGCCAGCCGGGGCAAGTTTCCTTGTGAGGAAGTTTTCCTTATGGTCCATTTGAGGGATGAGACCATGCTGAAGAAGTCAGACACGAAGCTCTACAGAGCAGGGTGGCAAGCAGAGTTTCATGCCCCCTGAAAACTCTCTAGTAGCAGGGCTTGTGCATGTTGTATTTGTTTGCATTTTGACAAAAGCTTTAATAAAATGTTCCAGTTTAAAAAAGACCATTGCCTCGCAGTGCAACATACGTAAAACTGTGCATGCACTTGTGTAACGAATAGGCACATAAATGGATAAGTGTGTGTTCAGATCATGAGTTATATGGGCAGGGCCATTTGAACATGAACTGATCTGATTGCATGTGCAGTCATATTAATTGCACCTGCAGTTTAGGCACAAAATTGCAGACACACATTGGATTTATAATTGCTCGTGTACAATTTTGAAAATCAAGCCTGTAGCTGTCAGTCATTTTCAAGACTACTGGATGTACAGAAGCATTCAGTCTTCAGCGAAACTAAAACTATGCCATGTGGCTTGAGTGATCAAGCTATGTAATGAAAGAAGGATCACAAATAATTCAAATGAATAGTTTTCCAACCCACTTAGACTGGTTTGCATAAAGTTGTGAATAATGCATATATTTGGAGAAATCATTGTAGGTTTTTTAAACAAAACCCTTCCCCCCCAAGTAAATTAACTTATTCACAAATGATAATTAAGTCAGTAATAGTAACACCTAGGGAGCAGGTGAAGAATAGAAGTATAAGCAAGAGCTAAAGACCAGTTTAAAAGTGGATGATCTTTTGAAGTTTTGTTATTTTATCAGATTTTATGTAATGTATTGTTACTGGCAATAGCTGAAAAAGTGAATAGAATATAAATCTTGAGTCTTCAGTTTTGTGGGTCATCAATAGCATCATCATTCATGTCCATATCCCCAAGAACATTGACAGGAGACCAATGAGTCTTAGCTTCTGTTACTATTCTATAAGACCTGACCAGCAAATAGAATCATCTACAGTTTTTAAGGCTGGCATCAGAAGAAAAAAATCTAAGAGTTTGCAATTTATACAGGATATATTACAAAAAAGCCAATGCAGTTTTATATATGAAAAAATATGATCGTGGAACATGGAAATAGATCCAGTGTTGCCATCTATCCGAATTTTTTATTATATTTGGTGTTTTTCCATAAAGCCTCCCAATGCTGGAGTGAGTAGATTACATAAGAATATTGGCTTTCATTTTAAAAAAAAAGAGTAAATTTCTAATCCTTATGGTTGCCGCAAAAAGACTGAAAATATGAAGCAAGTGTAACCTAAAGACTCAAAGTAGAAGACAAATTAAAAGAACCCCAAATTAATGATTTTTAAAAAAAAATCTCCTGATTTTTTCAGTGAATCTAATGATTTTTTGGAGCCTAACCATGCCCGGGGCCCCTGCCTGGCTCCATCCCCGGCTCTCAGGACTCTAGTCCTGTGGTGTTGCACCCAGCCTGCTACTCCCAGGACTCCACTCCCAGGGCCCCACGCCCAGCCCCACAGCCAGGGTTCTGCTCCTGGCCCCTCATGTGGGGTCCTGGCTCCCGGCCTCTTCCCAGGGCCTCTCCTGGCCCCACGCCCACCCCGAGCTGTGGCCACAGCCTTGGCCCCCTTACCACTGTCCCCGTTCCTCCCCCTCCCAGAGACACAGACCTGCTCCCAGCCTCAGCTTGGTGGGGGGTGGATGCACACACGGGCGAGGGGGCTGGCTTTCAGCACCTCCACTACTAAAAGCGTTCCAGCACCACTAATGGTAATCCTGTAATGATGAATCCACGTGACAGAGGGCCAGATACACGACACTGGTCATGCTGCTCTTGGTACAAGTTGTGTAGTTCAAAGCTGGCATTAAGTCCTGATCATGGCACTGACATGACTTAAGACCTGGGCCACCGGTATAAACAATTGAGCAGCCTCACGGGTGCTGCATCTTACTTAGGCTGCTTATGTGTCCAAGGGTCGCTTGCAGCAGCTGGGTATCAGGCAACAGTAGTGGCTCTCCAGTCATTCTCTGGCAAAGAAGTCAAGCTGCTAACACCACAACAACAGTGGATTCCCCTGTGCTGCAGCACTTCCCAGATAATCGCTTACATTGACTTTGTCTGTTCCACTCTACTGGAGTGATTCAAATCAGACTTAACAGGCTGGTGAATGTGGCTACTGAGTAGGTCACGCTGATAATGATTGTTCCCTTTATAAATTCTGTAACAACAGTTTGATTTTCAGTCAGTGAAACAAATTCGGTTGTCTGGTTCTGAGTCTGTGAATGGCTTTACTGACCCTGACACAGCATTTGGTGACTCATTAGCATCCTTTTTTGTAGATGTTTCTGAACTCAGTTAAAAGTCCCGTTAACCAAGAAGATACTTGTCACTTCAGTTCCTGTAATCTTCATTGACTAGTAGATTCATTAGTGCCACAACAAATAAACGTATATATCTGTGTGTGTGTGTGTGTCTGTGTGTATGATTTTTAAATCAGTTATTTCACTCATTTTCGTCCAACTTCTTTATTTCACTAACCTAGAACTTGAGGTCACAGTACTCCATTCTGTACTAGAAGTAATCTCTGCATGTGACAATAACCACCAGTCTATCCATGCTCACTTGCTTTCTTCTGAATGCTCTGACAAATGTTGATTATTTGCCCGCAATAAAACACACCCTATTGACGATATTGGTAACTTTATGTGTATGTTAGCTCTGATCTAGTTGTTTGTGAATACAAGACTCTTCTTTTTCACTGCACTCAACTGAAGCTTACAGACATTGCTCTGCTCATGGGGTAGCATCTAAAAAGGCTTTATCCATATCTATTTACAAGCTAAAATAGGTCTGAATTAAAAGTAATCTCACATCACAATTTGCTACACAACCATGAGTCTACTAGAAAACACATCCCTGAACAACTGAATGTGATCTTTTTTGCAGTAATAAGCAGATTTACTCAAGATAACAAACATCTAAAATACATAACGAAGCTTTCCTGCTGTCGCAGGAATAATGATAAAACTCCTCCACTTCAGATGCAAGTATAATTTCTGGCTATTTTTCAAAAGATTCAGTTGTATTTTTCCTGAGGTGATTTCTCATCATACTACATCAGTATTGTCATTTCTCTGACATGTGGAGTCCTTCATTGGTTCACACTCTTGACCTCCCTTCAGGTGTTCTGGCCGAGCATCTGAATAAACCCAAACAACATTTAAATGTCTAAGAAAAAAAATAGGCTTTTGTTCTCTTCATAAACACATATTTAGACTCCTCAGAAGAACCCACAGAATCTATATATTAGGAAAGAAAGAAAGAATAAAACATAAACCAACTGCTCTAGAGAGTGAAGAGGTAACCGAGACTGTTAACAGCTTCCTGACTGATGTGGAATGGTTTGTTTGGTCAGCAGGGTCTCTCTCTTACCTCAATGTGGCAAGAACCCCTAAATGGGGCTCAGCTGGGTCAGCTTCCTTGTCAGCAATCCCCTTAGTCTGCCCATTAAAGAGCTAGGCATAGGGGAATCTGGGGTGGATAGGGGAATGTGGAGAGGGTAGGGGGACCTGGGCCTTCCTACTCCATTGTGTCCTGGTCCAGGGCCCTGAAAGTATGATAGCATGGGATGGTCTATACTTAGCCCACCTCCTACTCATCTTCCTCTGGGCCACTTTCTACCCCACCCAGTGCCTTAGACATTTATTTGTGTTGCTTTAAAACATCTAAACTTTGCAAATGTTGAGAAAGGCTAATGTCATGGTTTTAACTTTTAAAAGATTCTGAATCATTGGTAGGCAAGGAAATGCTCAGTTAAGCGTATAGACGGATGTGGGTATAAGAATGAAATCAACAAAAATGAACTACAGCAGAACAAAGAAATGGGATGTCAGCTCAAATGATGTAGAGTACCAATACCAAAAAACAAGAGTATATGAGATAAAGGGAATAAATCCCAGAATCAAGAAGCAAGGCTGAAATAGATACAGCACAGACAAGATCAAGCACACCTATTGTGAAGCCAAGTATAAAGTTGGAGGGGAGTATTTTAATCTGAATGTGTTAAGAGTGAAATGTAATTTGGAAGTTTAGGGGTCAGTCAGTATGAGGTGTTTGCTTTTCTCTGGTGCAGTTTACAAAGGATTGTGCATGCATCTCCTGAGCTGCTCATGCATCTTTATTTCATGTAGCCACAGATAGCTGAGAGCTGCGCATCTTCTACTTTTTAAAAATGGAATTACTCACCAGAATATGTCTTGATGGTGGAGGAGTGGTGGTGTCTGTTTAGGGTGGAAGGTACAAGGGGACATGTGGAGAAGATTCAGATCTCATTGCATCAGCTTGCTATATACTATCTCATTCTACTTTTTGATGAGGGTAACATAATTAGGAACATAATCAGATACACAGTGAAATGGGACCACACTTCGTAGTGGAGAAAGGTCATGTAAACCTATCTGAAAATGAAATGTGGACACTATAATCAGTCAGCTTTCAGATGTGACTGTACAACAGCTGAGAGAGAATTTTCTACAGCAACCCCACACACGCAACACACTGCACACCACAAATACAAAATCTGTATAGCTGGAGATCAGTAGTGTACCCCCAACATATGCCATCATGGCAGTGTGCAGCTATAGTCAGCAGTTCTCAGTAAAATGTGTAATATTCCAGCTATGTTCTGTTTGTATTGATAGATGCTAAAGTGCTGTTTCTTGTAATATAATGTTCTCTCTTGCTTTTAGTGTAGGGCAGACTGATGGTCTTTGTGGTTGCAAAATACAAACATGCATAATGAATGTAAGACAATAGTTCAAAGAGGAAAAGAGTCCTTCTGCTTGTGTTCAATGAACAGATTTAGAAGGTGTGTGGGTGGGTGGGTGTAGGTGTGTACATATGCTTATTTTTCAAACTGGGCCACCATTTTTTTGGATCTGCCATTCACTTATGCTTCTACCTAGCAATTCACTGCAAGTTCAAAGTTGTGGATAAAATTAACCAAGGATGAAAACTGCAAAACTAGATATTTGGTTTTAAAATTAGGCCTTCCAACCTTAAATATCAGTTCTATTTCTTATTGATAGAGAAACAATAGGCAAAAGTTACTGATGATTTAATATTTTTCTCATTTTGAATGATAAAACATACTAATTAAATATAAAAGTTCAGAGGGTAACTGAAATGATAATGCTGTTTGTCTGTTACAATATAGACATTAATCAGCACACGATTATAAGTTCATTATCATGCTGTTTTGATTGAAGTGTATTTTACTTTGGTCCAAGGGCATGACTTTGTTTTGAATAGGATATATTTTAAATGAAATATCAGCCTTAACTATTCTGCCTCCCTCTCTTTCTCTATGTTATCATTCTCTCTCTCTCTCTCCTTGTTTTGTGACATTCCTCTAACCTGTTTTTTTTTTAACACCTTCACCCAAGAGGTAACTGTTTTTCTGGGATGAGTGGAGAGATCCCTTTGTAAAATGTTTGTAAAGAGTCCTGGGTGAAAAGTGCTGTGGAAATGTAAATCATTATCAGGTACTGCTTTTCTTGGGATTACTCCATTCTCTTCTTGTAATGTATTCTGCCATTTTTCCCCCCAGCTGACTGCATCTGTATCCCTCTCTGGCTGTGTACTTCTGTCTATCTGTGTCTCTCTGGCACCCCATTCAATCAATCAACCTCTCCATAGTGTTCCATCACATCTTGGTATTCTACTTGCATATCATGTCCTTCTATTCCTTAGTTTTTATTAATATGGGGCCCATACCACAGAGCTGAATGACCCTGATACAGCAGATAGCAATGGTACACTGACAAAATACACATTGGTCAGTTCAGTGCTGTATATATGAAACCCTATATTATCATTATATTATATTATATTAGGTGATAAACAACAGATCTAGGGTGACCAGGCAGCAAGTGTAAAAAATCAGGATGGGGGTGGGGGGTAATAGGCACCTATATAAGACAAAGCCCCAAATATCAGGACTGTCTCTATAAAACCGGGACATCTGGTCACCCTAAACAGATCAGAGACTCAAGTGAAACTAAATGTTTTACAAGGCTTGGGAAAGTTCAAAGAGGCATTCTTCAAGGAGGAGATGAAAGGGCTTCTATGTGGTCATTATTATTATATTACAATATTTTGGGGAAGATCTATGGCCTGTGTTATACAGAAGAGCAGACTAGATAATCACAATGGTCCTGTCTATCCAACCCTAATACAGGCCCCATTAACTGTGTCCTCCTTTCTGTGTGGCCCTTCACCAGTTTCTCTGCCAAGCCCTCTAAATACCATTCCATAGATGTCACCAGCCTCACTATCCCATCCACATAACCCTCCAGTAGGCCAGCCAGCCTTCCCTTACCCTCTGCAGAACACTCTAATAGATCCCAAACTGTGGCAGCCCCTCAGCATAGGCCTCCAATAGCCTTTCAGGCTTGCTCAGCCCTTGTCACAGCCTTCCCGCAGGCCCCAACAGCCCACAACTTGTTTCCACACATCTCTCCAATAGCTCCAAAATTATCTATTATTTATTTGCGATAACATCCACAGCACACAAAGTGCTTTTTAAACATATGCAGATCCAGCCCTTGCCCTGAAGTTCATACAATTAGTATCCACTAGCCTCATTTTCCCTTCTCCAAAACTCTTCAATCAGCCTCACTAGACATCTGCCCTGACAACAAACTGCCCTTTTCTGTCTTGAAATCAAACTTTGTGTTTTAAATGACTGGGGTGGGGGGTGAGGGGTGGGGAATCTCCTATAGGTTTTCTTTATAACTGGTACTTCCAAAACTGGATAAAATACAATACACACTCAGGATGAGGAAACATATGATTTTATAGCGACATGTTTCTGTTATTTTAATATCTTGCAAACTCCTGCAGGAAAACAGTACTAAACTGTGACTAGGAAGTTTATGTCCTCCTCTTTGCCGACTCTGCATCACGAGACACGTTGTCGTATTTACTCTTATATATGCAGAGTGTCCAAATGAGACTTGAGATGCAGTCGGGGGAGGAAAAGGAGATAAATAAAATAGGGAAAGTAATTTTTTTATGATATATTAAATAACATAAGGCAAATTAACAGAGCTTACCAGGAAATAATTTTTTTTCTCTGTAAAACATTTTTGATGAAAACTTTTGTTTTTTCAGGTTTTGTTAACATTTTAGGGGTTTTAAAAGAACTGAAATCCAGAACAACAAACACTTCATGTTTTTATAGTCAAAAGCTGAAAAATGTCTGGCCTTGGTTAAAATCTTTAAATTTAGGAGGAAGAGGGATTCGGATCCTGAAAAGCAAAACACACACACGCACATACACACAGAATGAAAATGGAAGCTTTTTTACAAAAATGTCCATTTTGTCAAAAAAGCTTTTTTTCTTTGAAAAAAATGTTTTGAGGGAACCTTTTGGACAAGCTGTACTAATTAATCTCATATACAGATGTTAGTGACATAGGCTTCAGTCCTGCAACAAATTACACACATCCTTAATGGTATATACTGTGAGTAGTTACACTTTGAATTTGATGTCTTTGCAGGACTAGAGACCGTGTATGTAAATAAATCCACTTCTGACCTCTAGGTTTTCAGGGCTCATTATGAAGTAAGATTTCCAGAGGCCCTAATTGGGCTCCTTTAATCCACATGGGAAAAATGGAGGAATTTTTTCTGATGGCACAGCGATTGGTGGGTTTGCCACTGTAGGTGTGGGGATGGTTGGTAGGCAGTAGAGTTTGGACTGGGGGATGTTCGTCACTGGGATGTTGCTAGGAAGCTCAGACCTAAAATTTATATTGCAAGATGTGGTGTCATGGGTCATGATAAGCCAGCAGGGATGTTGTGTTATAGAGGTCTGGGGGTCGGAGGCACATCTAACTGCTCTTCTCTCCAAATCTTCCCATTTCATATTGAGGTGCTTGATGTCGTTCAGAACTGTTCATTTCCATGTTATTCATGGTCTTCCTCTCTTTCTTCTTGCATTTTCTGGTTTCCATTCAAGGGTGTATTTAGTAAGCATTCTTTTTCCATTCTCAGCACATGTCCCAGCCACTAATGTCTTCTTCTGTAGATGATTTGTGAGAGGGTGCCTTGTCCAGTCATTTTTCTGACTTCTTCATTAGTCTTCCTATCTCTATATGTTATTCCCAATATTGTTCTCAGACATTTGTGATGAAATGCATCCAGCTTTTGCATATCTTTCTTGGTAAGTTGCCATTTCTCACTGCTATATGTTATGATGGCAATAACAATTGCTGTGTTACTTTTAATTACTTTTAATATAAAGATCAAAATATGTCAGTGTTGTACTATGGGACCAAACATAAAGCAGTTTTTAACACCATTTCCAACAAATTTGACTCACCTTTTTTGTGATTTATTTAATCGTTTGATATTCATCACTATCTAGTTGTCACATGTTGAATCTAATGCTGATTGAACAGAGCAGGGATGGCCAAACTTACTGACCCTCTCAGCCGCATATGACAGTCTTCAGAAGTTAGAGAGTTGGGGTATGCCTGCTGGGGCTCAGGGTCCCAACCCCGAACGGTGGGGGGGCGGGGTCTTGGGGCTTTAGCTCCGTGGCAGGCATCTGCTGGGGCTGGGGGCTTCTGCCCTGAGGGGTGGGAAGTCTTGGGGTTTCAGCCTGGCAGGAGACACCTGCCAGGGCTTGGGGCTTCAGCCCTGCTCTGATAGGTGCCCCAGCGGGGCTCAAGCCCCAAGACCTCCCTCCTTGCTGGGCAGAAGAAGCCCCTAACCCCACCACCCTGCTGCAGGGTAGAAGCCCCGAGCTCCCCCACAATCTGGTAGGTGAGAATGGTGAAGAGCTGAGGGGCTCTGCAAGCCACATTGTAAATGTAAAATAGCTGCATGTGGCTCACAAGCAGTGGTTTGGCCACCCTTGGTATAGAACAAGAGTGAATAAATTCAACACATACTTTAGGTGCTGTAGGGACCTAAAGAAACAAACAAAAGATTTGGCTGTATCTTCTCATGCCTCAGGGTATAAACCAACCTCTAACTATTACGTATTAGGAGAGAACTTTACCTGGAGGCAGATTGTTCCCATAACTTCTTACTGCGGTGCTTCGTGGACCTCCCTCTGCAGCAGCTGGTACAGGAGCTGGTTGGGCATTTTTCAACAAAATGTTTTTGTGATGGAAAAACCATAACTGTTTGCAGGACAGGATTGGTTCTCAGGGTATGTCTACACTGCAATAAAAAACTTGCCTGTGCCAGCTTACTTGGGATCATGGGGATCAGGCTAATGGACTGTTTAATTGCAGCATAGACATTTAGGCTTAGGCTGCAGCCTGGACTTTAGGACCCTGCGAGGTGGGAGGGTACCAAAGCTTGGGCTGCAGCCCAAGCCTGAGAGTCTACATCACAATTAAACAGCCCCCAAGCCTCAGTCAGACGGTGTGGGTCTGCCGTGGGTGTCTAACTGCAGTGTAGACATACCCTAAGTTGTCAAGAAATATCATTTTGACATTTTCCTAAACTAAACTGTTCCATTTTTTTGTTGAAAAGTCCTCTCATTTTGAAATTTAAGTTACTTTATAGTAAAAAATGAAAAACAAATTTAAAAGATCGAAATTATTGACGTGAAACATTTGAATTGACCTGAGACTAAGTTGTTCTTTCTTTTAATTGATTTATGCTTCATGGAAGTATTTGAGATTTCAATTTTTCATCTTGCTTCAGAATGGGGAAAAAAATTAGAAATCTCAAAAAGTCTCTCAGGATGGGAAAACCTTTTCCTGCCCAGTTTTATTTCTTTCTGGTCATTGTCAGAAAAAGGATGCTGAACTAGATGGACCACTGTTCTGATCCAGTCTGGTGATTCCTGTGGTTCTAAACAACAGAATCAAGAGAAGATGGGCACGATGTTTGGTAGCTCTTTCACTTACAGCATATGAATTTGCTTGAATAAAGAATTCAGTTTAATCCTGTTGTCTGCTTCTTTCTTAAAACAGAAATAATCAAAAGGTGCCAAGTTCCTTTGCATAGTAATAATTCTTCCCGTATTAAACAGCCCAGAATTGAGAGTTTCTGCTGGACGAATTAAGAGAAACCAGTGTCTTTCCATCTGAGAAAGAAATGAATACATTAATGGACAGGAATTTTTTTAAAAAAAACCAAAACATCACATTCCACTCAATTGCCAGTGTGAATGAAATGAAATGAAAATGACTGAATGTTCCTGTCTAGCCCACACAGAAAATGGAGTGGGGTTTTTTGGACTCAGTACAAAGTAGAAACGCTTTGTTTCTTCACAGCTACATGGAGGTGAGCACTCTCAGTCCTTCTGCTGCAATGCTTTCAGCTGCTGTCACTGAGATGTTTGTTCATGCTTCCTGCAGTACCAGAAGCAAGCAAATCACTATCTTGTGTCCAGCTTCATGCAATCACTTCCCTGCAGTGTGCCTTGGGCTCAGCTCCTCTTGTGCATGATAATGCTGAGTCTGACAGTGAAAAAATGTCCTTGTTTTACAACTGAAGGAAAGATTGAGGAGAAAAAATGGACAAGCAAGGAAGAGAGAGCAGGCATAGAGAAAGAAAGGTCAGAGAGCAATAGGGAAACAATTGAGCTGCCACAAGAGAGACAGGCACAAGCTGGTCAATTAGCCTGAAAAGAGAAGAGGGAATGCGTGTCACTCCACTGACAGTGATGCCATCTGTAGCCACCATTTATTTCCTCACTCAGAGATTATTTTAAGATAATAATATTATAACGGTATTAATTGCAATTGCAATAAAATAGAGTTGGTCTAAGAAAGTATCCATTTCATTGGCTATCATGATGGCTGGGACTTACCTTTTTGACTGCTTTTTCTAAAAGGGAAAGCGGCCCTTGCCCCTGCCCCTGCCACATGCACACACAAAAGGGGGATGGGGGACACTGTCCTTTCTTGGAAGGTTTGGTTCTCATTTCTGTAGCTAAAGCACAGATATTTTAAAAGAGATGAGTTTTCACTGCAGTTTTTATATTTGCTTTATTAGTTCTGGTCAGGGAATTGATTAGGAATTTTTAGTTTCCTTTTTAAAGAGTAAACATATGAAGAAAAACATTCTCTGTTTTATTCAAAGCTCTGCTGCTAAGAGAGAAGATGGTTGCATTGTTACGGTTGCGTGGTAAAGGGACCCAGAAGTTTGGGGTGCTGTTCTGCTCTGCCACAGGCTTCTTCTGTGACCACGGTCAAGTCACATAATCTCTCATGTTGACATTTTCAAAGACAAGGAGGGTATTTAGGCACAGATCTTCCATGAATTTCCACTGAAAAATCTTTGTCTAAATCCCCTAGATAGCTTTGAAAATCTCAACCTCAATTCCCCATCTTTGAAATGGGGAATTATTCCTCCTCTTTCCTACCCTTTGTTGTCTGTTTAGATTACACATTACGGAGTGCTGGAATTTATTATGTGTTTGTACAGTGCCTAGAGCAGTGGAGCCTTGTTCTCAGCTGGGATGTCTAGGCTACTCTAATAAATAATAGTAATATTCAGTATTATAGGCCTAGGTTTTCGAAGTGGCCAAAGGTAGCTAGATATCTAACTTCTATGGAATCTTAAAGGTATGTGGGTATCTAACTCTCTTTGGCTCCTTTGAGTGTGCCAGCTGGAATAATTACAAGGGTGAAACATACAATAGTGGTATGAAGTTGTGTATTCTCAGGACACAATCTGAGTAACAAATGGAGATAGATAGGACGTAGCAGAAGAGGCTAGAATTTGCTAGAAGAGGAAGGGTTGTTAAAACAATTGAATTGTATGAAGACACATATACACTGGACAAAACAACATGTTTTATATATTAACCTTGATGTTTCAATAAAGCAGTTGGAACTGAGAGAGTATAATATAAGATGAAAGGTTCAGAGTTATGCTTGAGATTTCATCCTATTTCTAGTCACATAATGTGATTACTTAAAATAATCCATATGTTATGTCAGCAGTGCACAATCTTGGCAGTGCTGAGAGCTGTGTAGACAACTTACTAAGAGTCTGAGGGCCACAACTAAACATGCGTAGGATTTTAAGCAAAAATAACTGCACATTTAAACAAAATATAGAATCATAGACTATCAGGGTTGGAAGGGACCTCAGGAGGTCATCTAGTCCAACCCCCTGCTCAAAGCAGAACCTAATCCCAAACTAAATCATCCCAGACAGGGCTTTGTCAAGACTGACCTGAAAAACTCAAAGGAAGGAGATTCCACCACCTCCCAAGATAACCCATTGCAGTGCATCACCACCTTCCTAGTGAAAAAGTTTCTCCTAATATCCAACCTAAACCTCCCCCACTGCAACTTGAGACCATTACTCCTTGCTCTGTCATCTGCTACCACTGAGAACAGTCTAGATCCATCCTCTGTGGAACCTCCTTTCAGGTAGTTGAAAGCAGCTATCAAATCCCCCTTCGTTCTTCTCTTCTGCAGACTAAATAATCTCAGTTCCCTCAGCCTCTCCTAATAAATCATGTGCTCCAGCCCCCTAATCATTTTTGTTGCCCTCCACTGGGCTCTTTCCAATTTTTCCACATCCTTCTTGTAGTGTGGGGCCCAAAATTGGACACAGTAGTCCAGATGAGGCCTCACCAATGCCAAATAGATGGGAATGATCACGTCCCTCGATCTGTTGGCAATGCTCCTACTTATACAGCCTAAAATGCCGTTAGCCTTCTTGGCAACAAGGGCACACTGTTGATTCATATCCAGCTTCTCATCCACCGTAACCCCGAGATCCTTTTCTGCAGAACTGCTGCCTAGCCACTCAGTCCCTAGTCTGTAATGGTGCATGGGATTCTTCCTTTCTAAGTGCAGGACTCTGCACTTCTCCTTGTTGAACCTCATCAGATTCCTTTTGGCCCAATCCTCTAATTTGTCTAGGGCCCTCTGTATCCTATTGCTACCCTCCAGCATATCTACCACTCCTCCCAGTTAGTATAATCTACAAACTTTCTGATGGTGCAATTCACGCCATCCTCCAGATCATTAATGAAGATATTGAACAAAACCAACCCTTGGGGCACTCCGCTTGATACCGGCTGCCAACCGGACATGGAGCCATTGATCACTACCCACTGAGCCCGATGATCTAGCCAGCTTTCTATCCACCTTATAGCCCACTCAGCCAGCCCATACTTCTTTAACTTACTGGCAAGAATACTGTGGGAGACCGTATCAAAAGCTTTGCTAAAGTCAAGGAATAACACGTCCACTGCTTTCCCCTCATCCATAGAGCCAGTTATCTAATCATAGAAGGCAATTAGGTTAGTCAGGTATGACTTGCCCTTGGTGAATCCATGCTGACTGTTCCTGATCACTTTCCTCTCCTCGAAGTGCTTCAAAATTGCTTCCTTGAGGACCTGCTCCATGATTTTTTCCAGGGACTGAGGTGAGGTTGACTGGCCTGTAGTTCCCCGGATCTTCCTTCTTCCCTTTTTTAAAGATGGGCACTACATTAGCCTTTTTCCAGTCATCCAGGACCTCCCCCGATGGCCATGAGTTTTCAAAGATAATGGCCAATGGCTCTGCAATCATATCTGCCAACTCCTTTAGCACCTTCGGATGCAGCGCATCCGGCCCCATGGACTTGTGCTCGTCCAGCTTTTCTAAATAGTCCTGAACCACTTCTTTCTTCACAGAGGGCTGGTCACCTCCTCCCCATGCTGTGCTGCCCAGTGCAGTAGTCTGGGAGCTGACCTTGTTCATGAAGACAGAGGCAAAAAAAGCATTGAGTACATTAGCTTTTTCCACATTCTCTGTCACTAGGTTGCCTCCCCCATTCAGTAAGGGGCCCACACTTTCCCTGACCTTCTTCTTGTTGCTAACATACCTGTAGAAACCCTTCTTGTTACTCTTAACATCCCTTGGTAGCTGCAACTCCAAGTGTGATTTGGTCTTCCTGATTTCACTCCTGCATGCCTGAGCAATATTTTTATACTCTTCCCTGGTCATTTGTCCAATCTTCCACTCCTTGTAAGCTTCTTTTTTGTGTTTAAGATCAGCAAGGATTTCACTGTTAAGCCAAGCTGGTCGCCTGCCATATTTACTCTTTTTTCTACACATTGAGATGGTTTGTTCCTGCAACCTCAAAGAGCTGGAAGAGTATACAAAGATTTCAAAACACACAAAATAGCAAAATACTGACTGGAGCCCAGAGTCGATGCTAGCCCATTGGGGGCCCTAAGCAGGAATATTTTGGGCCCTCAGCCCACACCACAACATAAAAACTGAATAGGGGACCCCCTCCCTTTGAGCTGCTTGGGGCTCCAAACAATTGCTTAGTCTGTTTGTGCCTAGCTCCAGTGCTGCTGGAGGCGACAGGAGAAGTAGTATAGATAGGAAGATTGGCACGGCTCCTTTGAAACCAACTTATTGATATGTGGTTGTATCTTTGAGGTGGCTATACACTTTTTAAAATGTAGGTTTGAGTCTGTTAGGGGATTGCAGTGATTTTATTTGTTCCCATTTGTAATAGAAAAGCCCTGGTCACCATTACAAGTCTTTCTAAAGTTGCTTGCAGAAATGGCATCTCCTGTATGTTAACTCTTGTTATCTGTACTCAGCAGGCATTTATAGGAATTCATTAAGGTCCCAGTCCCCTCCCACTGAATTTCATAACTCCCAATAGGATTAGCATTTGTGAATTTCCTTAATAAATTTCAGAGTATTAAATGTATCTGAGTTCTGCTTTGGTCTCAACAACATCCGATTCCACTAAAAACAAAATGTTCTTATCTCTGTCCTGAACCATCAAACACATGAATCATTAAACTTGTTGATCCATGTTCAGTATTGGAATGTGTGATCTCACTGATATTTTTGAGTCTTTAGGCATAAGTAAGAAATGTCATTCTGCTGAAGGTGTGCTTGAAATAAGTCTGCTTTGTTTGGAAGGTGGATCTGAACCTGAAATTCAGCCTCAGATTCTAACCCTGAAAAGGGAAATTTACATTTTTTGATATAGATGTGATTTAATATCCATGAGCCCTTCAAGATCAAAGAGCTACTTTTAATTTTCAGACATATCAACAGATTTCCCATTCCCAGTTAAAAATCTTTGATCTCTTCTAGAAATACAAGAAATTTTACAAAAGTGTTCCTTCCTTTTAAATGTCTAATTTCAGAGTAGCACAGCAAATCACTCTTTTCAGATGTGAGTTCAACAAGGAAATCCATGGGCTTGTGCATAAGGGCTCTGGACTGGCAATCAAGAAATCTAGGTTCTGACTCTGGATCTACCACATACCTGCTATATAACTATAGACAAGTCACTTACCTCTTTGTTCCTCTGTTTTCCCTCCCACCTGTTGTCTGTCGTGTCTACAGTATTTAGATTGTAAGCGCTGCAGAGCAGGGACTGTATGTTTTATAGAGCCTGGCGCAATGAGTCCATTATCTCAATTGGACCCTCCCCAACTGCTACTGAAATACAAATAATAACAACTAGAAATAATATAGGCCATGTGATCTAATGAGGTTCAGTGTCATGATAACAACAATTAAATCATCCACACCTAAATCTTTTCTTTGCAGGATTCACGGAGACAGTGATAATGGATGAATTGTTCTTCTGAATTTCTGTGCACATTTGGATAATATGAATACTATCAAGTTCTCTGCTCTGATCAGTGAAGAAATGCAGGTCTGTTGTGAAACCAGCAAGCTCCCAAATCCAAACTCCAATATTCCTCATATTCCTCGTAGACTATTGGGAAGCTCAAAGCCCATTTTTGTCCTTAAGAACATAAGAAAGGCCATACTGGGTCAGACCAAAGGTCCATCCAGCCCAGTATCCTGTCTACCGACAGTGGCCAATGCCAGGTGCCCCCAGAGGGAGTGAACCTAACAGGTAATGATCAAGTGATCTCTCTCCTGCCATCCATCTCCACCCTCTGACAAACAGAGGCTAGGGACACCATTCCTTACCCATCCTGGCTAAAAGCCATTAATGGATTTAACCTCCATGAATTTATCCAGTTTTCTTTTAAACCCTGTTATAGTCCTAGCCTTCACAACCTCCTCAGGCAAGGAGTTCCACAGGTTGACTGTGCACTGTGTGAAGAAGAACTTCCTTTTATTTGTTTTAAACCTGCTGCCCATTAATTTCATTTCGTGGCCCCTAGTTCTTGTATTATGGGAACAAGTAAATAACTTTTCCTTATTCACTTTCTCCACACCACTCATGATTTTATATACCTGTATCATATCTCCCCTTAGTCTCCTCTTTTCCGAGATGAAAAGTCCTAGCCTCTTTAATCTCTCCTCATATGGGACCTGTTCCAAACCCCTAATCATTTTAGTTTCACTTTTCTGAACTTTTTCTAATGCCAGTATATCTTTTTTTGAGATGAGGAGACCACGTCTGTATGCAGTACTCAAGATGTGGGCGTACCATGGATTTATATAAGGGCAATAAAATATTCTCCGTCTTATTCTCTATCCCTTTTTTAATGATTCCTAACATCCCGTTTGCTTTTTTGACTGCCGCTGCACACTGTGTGGACATCTTCAGAGAACTATCCACGATGACTCCAAGATCTTTCTCCTGATTAGTTGTAGCTAAATTAGCCCCCATCATATTGTATGTATAGTTGGGGTTATTTTTTCCAATGTGCATTACTTTACATTTATCCATATGAAATTTCATTTGCCATTTTGTTGCCCAATCACTTAGTTAAAACCAAAGCAGACTGTGAAGAACTTCAAAAAGATCTCACAAAACTATCTTGAGCAGTTTCGTATCATCTGCAAACTTTGCCACCTCACTGTTTACCCCTTTCTACAAATCATTTATGAATAAGTTGAATAGGATCGGTCCTAGGACTGACCCTCGGGGAACACCACTAGTTACTTTTCTACATTCAGACTCTGTGCTTATGAGAGGGGAAGTATTGCCTCGCAGATGCACCCAGCGTGGTGTGTAATTTTCCCAGATTACTGGGTAGGGGCTTGAGCCGGTTCTGTGTTATATTGTTGAAAAGGAACCCCTAGATATTGAACTGGCCCTGGTTGCTGCCAACTCCACCTGGCAGAAGGGTTACATTTTAAATTCCAGTGACCGGTTGTATTCATTCCACACTGGTCCCCAAACAACTTTTATAGGACTTTTGATCATGAGAGAACTGGTCTTGATTGAAGCCGATGAGCAAGAGGTTAAGCACTGGTATCTTGTTACCAATCTGTAGAGCCATCTAGTTTCAGATCCCGAACCTCATAAGAAGATTTTTGAGGCTTTGCTATAATCTATTGGGAGTCTGGGTTCACAGTATGGGTCTATGGGCTGTGTATCCAGCTACCTCTCTGGCCCTGGAGCGAACCTGACATTTGCTCTAATTTCCAGACTGACTATTTTTTCATCCATGAACTGTGTGTATCTAGGACACCACTCTGGTATAAAGTGTCATATGTCCATTGACTTCCAGGACTTCAGCTATGGCTGTGCCCCAAAGCGAATAAAAGTTCAGGTAGGAATGGGGAAAGGAGAGAGGAAAGTGTTTCAGCAACGTCTTCAAAACTGCATGAGGCAGGGGCAGAAGTCACAGCAGCAGCGGCAGATACATCACTTTTCCCTATGCAGTAGCTGGCATATGATATGGGGTCTAGAGGAGTGACCTCAGTCAAGTAAGACGTGAATGAGAGTTTGTTTTTAATTTATCTGAGTAAACATAAACCTCAGGGAAGTTAAATTCCTCTTGAAGTAACTTAGGAAAGGCTTTTTAGCTCTGGTTTACTAGCTCTGTCAGAAGATAAAGTAGAATGTATGTACTGTTTCCAGTTAAATGTTGTGAGTTAAAATCTTATGCAGCTCTGGTTTATTATTTTGCAGACAATTAGGAATTTACTGTATCTAACTTTAGGCTATCAGCTTGAGCGAACAGATTGCGTGTAAATTACCAGGAAAGCAACACTAAACATTCAAAGAATCTAGTGATCCTAACTTGAAAAAACATAATTAGCTACAGTGAATCAGAGGGGGGAAGAAAGAGCAGACAGGTGAAACCAAACTACTACTGTGTGCAACTCCACAATATCACGGCGCTGAGATTCAGTCTACAGTTTCTTTGCTCTTCATAAATCAAAAAGACTCTCTTTAAGGGATAACTATTGTGATTTTTATTAGCAAAGTGTTGAAATGTAATTGGGAAACCAGTAGGTATATACTCAGCATGGCTCAGCTGTGTGTCCACTGCCACTGTCCGTGCTACTCCTGCTACGTTATTTATATGTGCACTAGCTGCATGAGTGCTAGGGTAAGTATGTGTACAAAAGCCGGGGAATCAAATCCTAGCTCAGCGGTGGGCAAACTTTTTGGCCCGAGGGCCACATCAGGGTACGGAACTGTATGGAGGGCTGGGTAGGGAAGGCTGTGCCTCCTGAAACAGCCTAGCCCCTGCCCCCTATCTGTCCCCTCGCACTTCCCGTCCTCTGACTGTCCCCCTCAGAACCCTTGACCCAGCCAACCGCCCCTGCTCCTTGCCCCCCTCCCGGGACCTCCACCCCTAACCGCCCCCCCCAGGACCCCATCCCCTATCTAACCCCCCCGTTCTTCCCCCTCCGAACCTCCACCCCATCCAACTGCCCCCTGCTCCCTGTCCCCTGACTGGTCCCTTTACCAGGCCACTCAGAGCAGCGTGTCTGGCTGCCGCACCGCCTGTCCGGAGCCAGACATGCTGCTGTCCTGCCCTGCATGAGCACGCAGCCCTGCCGCCCAGAGCGCTGCCAGCATGGCGGCACGGCTGCGGGGTGGGAGCTTAGAGCCGGGCAGGACCGTCCCACGGGCCAGATGTGGCCCACGGGCCACAGTTTGCTCACCTCTGTCCTAGCTCCTAATGTAGACACATCCTTATATTTGGCTGTATTAAAACACATAACTTGTTTGTTTGTGCCCAGCTTACCAAGCAATCCACATTGCGCTGTATCAGTGACCTGGGCTCTTCATTATTTACAACTTTATTAGTGATCATTTTATGGTTTCTTCCAGGTCATTGATAAAAATGTTAAATAGCATAGGACCAAGAACTGACCCCTATGGGTCCCCACTAATAACACATCCGCTCAATGAAAATTCCCCATTTACAATTATGTTTTGAGACCTATCAGACAACTTTTATTCGATGTGACATGTGCCATGTTAATTTTATTTGACATTGACTTGGGATTTGAATGTCTAGTAGTGTATTTTTCTGGTGACTATGTGGATATAAGTCGAATGTCTCAGCTGCATGAACCCAGAAGGGAGATGGAAACAGTTCAATGGTGACAAAACACAGATTAAATGTATTATGTAAATTATAGCCTGGCTAAATTCATGCTAAGTAGCATTGGATTGCTTGGTTTTTTGCAGGTACTGTACACATCCTCATACTTTTATAATACATGGAAATAAAATAGTCGGGCAACATGTGTATATATAATTAACCAAAGTACATGTAGTATTTAATACTGTGGATGTTAGCTATATTCCATAGCATTTTCTACTCTCTCCCCCCTTGTTTTTTTACCACTGCATTTTGTGAGTATGCGGAGGGGTGGCTTACGTTGTATGGTCTTTTATATACAGAAAGTCAAACGTCAGAGGGCTTAATACAAAACAATAACTTGTGCCTTCTATTGTGAGAAACCCTTTTAGTGGTTCTTTTAGGTTCAGGGAATGGTATTGATCCAAGTGAAAACAATGGCATTTTATTTTTAAACAACTCCTCAATTTTCTCAGCTACATGAGAACACACTCTCTCACCTACATTAGAACAAAAATATAACAAAGTCACATTACAATACCTTGTTTGCTCATCAGACTGGTGGCTGTAGAACAGAGTAAAGAGTTTAAAAGGAAAGATGATCTTGTGGTTAAAGGCACTGGGCTAAAGCTTAGAAGATCTGAATTCCATTTTGGGCTCTGCCACAGGCTTCCTGTGTATCCTTGTGTGAGTCACTTAATCTCCTGGTCTCTTTGTTTCCCAACTGTATAGTGGGGATAATAATACTTCCCTTTGTCTGTCTCGTCTATTAAGGTTGTAAGATCTTTGGAATAGGGACTTTTTCTTAAGTGGTTGTACAGCACTTAGCCCAGTAGAGCCATTCACACCGTTGCCTCCTGGCAGTACTGTGGTACCAATGATAACAAAGATTCATCTAGGCCTTAGCTGCCTTGTGATACTCAGTGGGTGCCACATGGAAAGACTTTTCAAAAGTTAAAAACATCATGCAGGCTGTTATGAAAGAATCTCCTACAGTTGCAGGGGGAGAGGGAGGTTATGTCTTATATTGTTCCATTCGGGGCACAAGGAATTAGTAGGATTGAATCTGCAAATGAAGCAGGATCTCACTCCTGTTCAGTCAGATGCAAATTTAATTATATTGATGACAAGAAAAAAAAAAACCACCAGACACTAAAAGCTAAGGAGCTTAGACTCACAAGTCAAAACCTGTCTTTGGACCCTGCTTAAAAAGCCAAAGGTTATCTTTAATATTTCAGCTGACTTATTCCAGTTTGAGATTGTTTGTTTGAATTTTACAACTGTCTACTAATGCTGAGAGAGAGTGCTGCTGTCGCTGTGGTTGTGAATTACTGGGCTTGGATGAAGCAGCTGATACATATTTCAGACAAGCATGTCCATCACAAATGGGCATCAGAACTTCCGCATCTAGAAGCTAAAATGTTTTGTTGTGAAGCTTGCTCCAGGCCTTACCCTTGTCCATGACAAATATTTAAAATCAAGTCTGGTGGAAAGTAAACTGTCATCAATATCCAAGACAGGTTAACTGATTATCATGGGGGGCAGAGGATGGAATCCAAAAGGAATGGAATCCACACATTTCAGTGCAAAACAAAGACATTTGATAGGTGAAAATAAACAGAATATATGTTCTTTCCTGCCTTCTGTAGCCAGGTACAATAATGATTGGTGGGCTTTTGTCCCCATACTATCCCCACTAACATTCAGAGATGTTTCCACTGGCTGAATAATAATACCTAGGACAGGGGTTCTCAAACTTCATTACACCGCAACCCCCTTCTGACAACAAAATTACTTCATGACCCCAGGAGGGGGGACCGAAGCCTGAACCCACCCAAACCCCACTGCCCTGGGTGGGGGAGCCAAGGGCTTCAGCCCCAGGAAGAGGACCTGCAACCTGCGTCCTGTTGCCCAGGGCTGAAGCCCCTCGGGCTTTTGCTTCTGTTCTAGATAGTGGGACTTGGGCTTCAGCTCGGGCCCCAGCAAGTCTAAACCAGCCCTGGTGACCTCATTCAAAGGGGGTCATGACCCACACTGGGGTCCCGACCCACAGTCTGAGAACCTAGGAAAGTCAGAACTGGCTCTTTTCCAGTTGTTTGGTGTGCAGTCTATAGTCTCCTTGCCAGATAGTTGACAGCAGTTTAGGAAAGAAATATGACTGTTTTCTTGGTAATGATAGGAAGAAAATTCAATTAGTATTTGATTTGTGTCACTGTATTCAATTTGTGCTATTTTCTAGCTATTTGTATTTGTACAAATACTTCAGAAAAGTGAACTGAACACTGGTCTGAATAGCAGCCATTTTCAGTAGGCTGTAACAATACTTTAAGTAAATGTAATGGTGATGTATATAGTCTGAGCAGTAAAACCCACAACGAGGTATCTCAGGAAGTGAAATTATTTTCACAGGTGCTGAACACCCACATCCCACCAAAGTCAATGGGTTACATTTTCAAGAAAAGTTTATTGCTCACAAATGGGGTCAGACTGTCATAAAGGGTTAGATGTCTTTTAAGCACCTAAATTAATGGAAGCAATGCTTGCTCAGTACTTCTCAAAATCAGGAAGGTGGCCCTGATTCACAAAAGCTTCTGAACATATACTCAATGTAAGTAGTCTATTCCCACTGACATCAATAGGCATTAAATATATTTTAAAATGCTGTGCTGAACCAAAGCCTAAGGCATTTAGACATTTAAGTCCATATTTGTGCACCTAAGTTTAAGCACCCACATATGAAAATTTTGGCCGGTAGCCTAATTACTAATATGCAATGAATGACCATTTTAACATGAAAATTATTTTAAAGCAGGAAATTTATTTCATTTTAAGGTAAAATAAATGAGATGATTTTGCACACTGCAGTGGTCTTTTAAAATTATCTGTATGTGTTCTTCAAAGCCTTCTTAGCAATTGAATGCATAGGGAAAATGGCAATTCACCATAAGCCCGGTTTGGGGATAAATTGTACAAGCTAAACTCTGGTCATGAATATATCAGATTATTTGCTCTGTATTACTGTTAGCCAGCACCATTGATATCAGTGGGTTACAGCGGTGCAGCTGAGTGTAGAATTTGGCTCTTGCCAGATCCTCAAAAGGTATTAGGTACCTAGCTCCTTTTAATTTGGGAGGTGAAAACTGTACACTTGAAGATGTGGGCCCTAGTGTCTAAGCATTCTTTACTGTAAATTAAGGCATGCCAATTATTCCTGTCCTTACACACAGGAAGGCAGAAGGCCCTGTTTTTAATGAGGGTGCCATACTCAGAAGGTGGGACCAATTCCTCAGAATTATCTTATTGTTGTTAATGAAATTTTAAACACACCAGAAAGCAGTGGAAAAATTTCTCTGTTATTGTCCCACCAGACCTCCATCAGAATGGCTTCTATGGAAATGCTGGAAGGTTTGAAGTTGCCACCACCTTATAGAACCCCTCAGGAAAGGCAGGTGCCCACCTTTGAGATGAATTCACACTGGGTCACAAAGGGACAGCCTGACAAAGGTGCATGTACAGTTTTCATCTCCCCAAACCAGCCTTCTTGGTGGTTAGGAGATGATTCCTCCTGACTGGGTTCACAGTTTCAGAGCAAACATTTTTTACAGTCATAAAGCAAAAACTTAAATATTACCTTATAACGTGAGATACAGATTTGAGAGAAGATATTAATGTAGGCAGCAATTTACAAGTATTTCATAAAAATTAAACACATTGTTTCACCCGTGTGTTAGTATAGTTAAGATTTTTGAATTTATAACAGACTGATTTCCAGCAATGAATTTGTCAGTGCTCGGCTGAAGCATTTGGCAAGAGATGGCACCTGGTCTGCCAGCATGTCACATGTGTTTTGTAAAGACACCTTAGGCTCTTTAGGTTCATTCTCCTTTCTTGTAATGCAAGCTTTAACTGGGGCCACAGGCCAAAAAAAGATACTCATCTGAGAATGACAAAAGTAGACAGTGATTTTAAATACTGCTTTACTGACGATTGCCTAAGGGTACCCACCTTCTAAGGAGACCAGATAAAGTCTTTTAATATTAAAATACTAGCATATGGAAAAGCTAAATGGTTTTCCTCAAGCAGCAGGTGACCTTATTCCCTAATTTAGTTACTCTACTTTCCATAATAGAAAGCTGAAGTATAAGAGTTGTAATCTATCACAAATTTGTAATAGCTCAGTGCACTGGAATTTGCACTTCCTTTTGGCAAAGATTAGCCAATATACTCTCAAATCTCTCCCCTTTTCAAACCACTCTAGTATGTCTATATTGTTTTGAGAGATAAGAACTGCAGACTGACCTTTGAATAATTTGTATAAAAGATGTATGGTGTATCACAAGTGACATTTATGTTTTCTGTACCATAAACTGAAACTTACTGTGAAACATACAATGAGAAGATGGCACCTGAACTTGCCAAGAGCTGTCTACATGTTTCTACCCTGGGCTGTTCAATCCTGTATCCGTTAACTCCAGAAACAAAGCTATGTGTATAACTGATTTTTTTTTCATTTCAGTGGCTGTTCCAAAAACAAAACAAAAAGCAAAAAGGAAAAAACAACATTTTGAGTCAACCTGATACAAAAAGTTTAATTTTTTTGGCAAACTGAAAAGTAGCAAATTTTGCTTTGGGTCAAACAAAACTTTTCATTTCTTCTTTAGCTTTTTAAATTTTTTTTATTTTTTGTAAATTTGAAGTAAATTTTAAAATGAAAAGTCATTTTGAATAAAAAATTAAAATATTTAGTTTTGAAAATGTCAAAATGAAAAGCTTTGATTTTTTTTTTTTTTTAAATGACATGAATCTGTGAATTGTTTTGGTTGGCCTGAATCTGCATTTCTTCTGTGGAAAAAATTTCAGTCAAAAACATTTGCCCAGCTCTGCTATCAATACTGTCATCTACATTTAAATCCTAAAAATGATTAGCTGTTTTCCTATGTATCACACACATTGCAAAACAATTCACAATTCAGCTCTCATTCTCCACAAAAATGACAGGGCTGCAGAAGTATGGTGCAGAAGTATCCTATGCCACCCAGCTCAGTGTTACCTTTTTCCATATTCAGATCTTGTTTTTAAAGTGATAATTAGATTTCTGAAAGGACAATATGCAGGAACAGCTGTGGTTCAGTCTAACACTGTAAGACATCCTCAGCTGAGCTCATCATGGGGTTTTACATATAGCCTGCTAAACAAATATTTTTCAGTTTTAGATATACATCGTATTTGTTAGGACACTATCTTCTCTGCATGGAGCTAAAAATTGTTTGTATTACAATAGCAAAGATAGAGACCCTAATGTCCTAGGAGCTGTACAAACACAGTAGGAGATAGACAAGTCAGACAAAGGAGGGTTTATGATCATCCAGATTTTACAGTTGGGGAATTAAGGCACAGAGAGATAAAGTGACTTGCCTATGGTTATAGAGAAAGCCTGGGACAGAGCTGGGAACTGAACTCAATCTCCAGCCAGTCCCTTAATAGTGCTGTGTCAGAACAGGAAGGACAGTCTTACGTTTCTGGACTGGCTAGTTTAACTCACTGGCAGCACATTCTGAGAGGAACCCAGAGACCAGATCTACAGTTGCACTGACAGCTACTTCCCACATGTGAGGGGTGGCATATGGTCATTCATTTAGAATGACAGGCCGTGTGCCCTCCTGCTATTATGTATATTTCTATAGACAACAACAACAAAATTCTCAAACCGCTTGTGGGCCATTTAGCCATAAACAGTGAAAATTTGTAGTAAAACAGCATTTTTGAAGGAAAACAAGCACAGTTTAAGCAGCAGCATGGGCAGATACTATTAAAACTGGTCCACTCCTGTTGAAAGTTTCCAAAGAGCAGGTGTGCGTTATAGAGGCAGAGCAACTGTTTACTTCTCACTTCATTCTGCATAAAAAAGATCTCTTGGTTTACACCTTGTTTGTGTGTTTTGTTTGATAAGAAATAAAGCAGTTGCAGGCTGGGAGGGTTTGTCTACACTTGCAGCTGCATGGGTGCAGCTGCAGTGCTCTAGCACTTAGTGAAGACGCCACTTCCTGACAGGCAGTAGCTATGTCAATGGAAGAAGTCCTCTGACAACACTGGGAGTTAGAGCGTTATAAGTACATTGCTCAAGGGTATGGATTTTCCACATCCCTGAGCGATCTAGTTATACCAACATAAGTTGGTACTGTAGACCAAGCCTCTGTCCTCAGGTATGTTATTCCCAAGGAGATAACTAAAAGACTCGGAAAATTCTGAGATGTGACTGAACAGTCATTTCAATCTATTTCTTTAGCTGGACCTATTTAATTTTCCAACTAGAACGTGGTAACTAGACACACCCATTTTCAAGAAGGCCTCTGGCAGTCATGTATTACTGCTATTGGCCAGTCTTTAGGTCTGTTATTTATGTCAGCGAATGAGTACTCTGTCCTAACATTCATCTTCAAGAACCATACAATGATGATACTGAGGAGGACTTTATGTTCTTGGATTGATGGCGAATTTTTTCTTTACCAAGTGCCCACGATATAACCAAGGTAGCTTGTAACCAACATAACTGGTTAAAATAATAAGTTATTTATGATACCTCGGTGCTGGGATTAAATATTTGCAGTTGAAGAAATAAGTAAGTACTGAAAGAAGAGGAAGAAGATCAAATATTGGTCTATATTTATATCTAGCATAGGCCAGATAGGTAACTGCAGGACCACAGAAATTGTCATACAGGTCCCATATCCTGTTTTCCACAATGGCTATTATCAAATGCCTCAGAGATTTAATGTATCTAATTGTGCCCTATTATACAATAGATGGAAAAGTCTTCCTGACCACAACTATTCTTACCACATGAAGCATGAGGATTGAGTCTTTTCTTCTCGTGATTTTATCATAGCTAGCGGAACTGTCCTCTCATGCTCTTCTTATTCGATTTGACATAAGAATCATGACTTACTTAGAACTTCCATGACATTCCCATGTTTCCCTTGATGATTTGTGGCAAGTTAATCATGATAATGAGGGTATTGATGAAAGCATGTTGTTTTTCCATTTGTGCAGCAGCTTTCAACTTACAGGCTCCAAAAGAGCTTTACATGCTAAAATACAGCTTATACAAAGGGATTGCTTCAATAGCATCAAAATGAAGCTATTTCTGGGGTGAAATGTGGCCGCTTTTCAGTGGCATACATCAATGCTAGACAATGAAATGAAAACAAATCCAACTGAAAACACTGGGATAATTTAGATAGGCATAATGTATTTTATTCAGCTTGGCATTGTGACCAGGACTAACAGTGCTATGGAATCGTAGATGACTAAATCAAGGGAGGGTAGATGTAGTCTTTACATTTCACTCAAAATACTGCAGGCTCAGCCGCAGAGTTCAGTCTTGCAGCGCTGATACCATCCTTATTGACAGGGAAGTCTGAAGCTCCTGGATCACCAACAATGCTTCTGGGAGACTTCATTGTAGGCATCCCCTGGAGGCATCCCATTCAAATGCTGACCTCCAGAGTCCAATGAGGGTGGCACTGATCAAATGTTTGGGGAGCATAAACCTCTCACATGTCAGTCACTGGCTTGTAGTATGACAGGCCTCCTTGTTACAGATCTGCTGTTGCCTGGGGGTTAGTGAGGCCTCTCTCAGTACCATGACTCCTCCTTTGCTTGGTCTGCAATGCTCTCACTTCAGGAATCATCATCATCATCATCATCAGAGAATGTTAGCCAAGCACAGGAACTGAGGTGAGGAAAGGAGAGAGCATCTCCACACTGCTAGTACTGCTGTACTCAGGGGAGGGAGGAGTTGCTGCTAATGGAATCATGAGTCCTACCCCCAACCCTCACCCTCTGTAGTGAAGAAAAAGGTCTCCCATATGACAGATATATGGCAGAGGGGAGTAAGGAGCCAATCTTCTATCACAAAGAGTAAATAATCACAGATCCCAGTCAATTCTGCTACAAGTCCTGGTCAACCAGCCAGACGCTGTGCTGAAGCCATTAGTGTTGTATGGCCTAAGGCTGAGAATTGGATGGAGGAAAGGGAGGAAAGTCAGGTAAGGGATGATGGTTTGGGAGGAAAGGGAAATTCATAGATTCCAAGGCCAGAAAAGGACCCTTGTGATCATCTAATCTGACCTCCTGCATAACACAAACAAATAATTCCTAGAGCATATCTTTTAGAATCCAGCTCCTTTGTTGCTGGAAAGTCTAGAAAGGACTGGTGGGTTGTGGTGATGTGAGGAGACCAGCGGGGGGGTGTATATAGTTAAACTGAATTCCTCCCCCCCCCCCCACAAATGTATAGCTAGTTGTGCCCTGGACTCAAACCTAGTCAGTTTTTGTATGCGCTAATGGGGGTCACACAAAATGGAATGGCTGAAGGCTAAGAATATGTGAAACTGCTTAATAGTGTGCGACGTGCTAAGATTATAAATGGAGCAACAAAAAACGCAACAATGCAAAATTCTGAATTCAATCTACTAATATTAAAAAACAACATGATGCAGCCTTTGAATGTGTCTGGGTTGTTAGGTAAGAAGAGCATTCACACCCGTTCAAAGACAGGTTAGTCCTGAGTCTTGAAAAGTCCTCTGTCATTTCACTGAAATTGTGGCTGCTTAAAGTGCCTGGTGCTATTTTAGACAATGCCCTCCATGACACTGTTGGTATTCTGCTCATGTGTGCTCAGCTAACATTGGAAGACTATTGCCTTCCACGGGAATCCCCATGAAAACAAGAGCTGCAACTCAGGGGGCAATTTTAGTGCACAACATTTTAATTACATGAAATTGCCTAATGCCTGGATTCATCATTACATATGGGAGGTGGAGGATGATTCAACAGCATGAGGAACTTTCATAGTACAATTTATACTTACGCATGCTATAACCGCACATATAGAGACTCTTTAATCTGTGGAGCTAATAGTGATTTACAATTATTATTAATTCATTAAGCCTCAGCAGCAACATCACTGAGAAAAACAGTAAGAACCATACCCAAGGCACAGACAGTGACTTGCCCAGGGCCACGAATAAAACCAGAATCCTACTTCCCTATCCCTCTCCACAAACTACTAACTCACAAACTATAACATCAGTTAATTTCTCCACTTCTCTAAGTTTTTCTTTAGCCGATTGCTATTATAGCGGATTACATTTGTATAAATGTATGGGCTATATGCTGTTCTGTAGTGTTGTAGCTGTACCATGATCTGGTAACTGTCGGTTTTTTAAAAGCTTAAATCTACAAGTTATTTGTCCCATCAAGAACCTTTCCTATCTCTAGGACAACAACACAATGGATTTGCTGACATCTTGATTATGGATCTTACTGTAAAATGTTTGGGAGCTTTGGATTGGTATTATTTAAGATTGCTTTATGATTTTTTTTTTTGCTTGAAAGTAACTTAGTAACACTTAAACGGCTGTGCTGATGGATAATACCACGAAATCAAAGAGGTCTTGTCAATAGAGATGATTGAAAGCTGCAAAACAGCATTTGTGAGTGGTCATTTGAATTCTGACTGTGTGGTGGTTTGACCATGTTCATACCCCTTACTGTTTGCTGTTAATGAACATTAGAGTAAACTAGTCCGTGGTCACGCAAATGTCTGTTCCTTGTATGAATGCCAACATTTGCACCAGAATAAGCAGCTTCATACGCAAGCAAGTGTGTTTGCTATTCTTTTTTATTAACATTTGCTGTTCACTAGTCTTCTGTTTTAACATTTCAATTATCCAACCAGGGATCAGAAGCTATAACATATGTCAAAGACGAATTATTGCAAAGCACATACATAAATGAATGAATGAACGAACGAACTTGCAACTCAATAGTTTGCAAACAGACCACAGGCTGACAATTGTTTGTATAAGCTATTTGGAAAATACAACTAATGAATAAGGATCAGTCTGTGAAAGACTCAAACAGAAAAACACCAAATAATTTGGAGCCTTTGGCCAAGAATTTCAAAACTGGGTGTCAAATGTTCGGCCCTTAAATGCTTATGTGGACTCTTGATTTTTCAATAAGTTAAAAGTTGGGCTCCTATTTTTGAGAAACTTGGCCTCAGTGTCTTCAGCCTAGATATATGGACAGCATTACTATGTCCTGTAGTATCATGCTGGTATTATGAAATGAAGGATTATATTATTGGGAAGCCCATATGTTCAAACACCATGAGGCAGGCCCCCAAAATCATGCGACTGGCTTAAAAATCATGGGGTTTGTTTGTTTCTAATAAAAAAATTTAGATTTTTGGTATTGGCTTTCTGGTTTCTGTATCTTTAGGGTGCACTTGTCATATTCTCAAGCTTTTCTTCGCAACCATGAGAGCTAGCAACTTACCTTTTGGGTTTTTTTTAAATGAAAGCTGTACACAATCTCATAACTCCAGCATCTGAGGCTTAAAGAAAAACACTATATTGCAAGACTCATGATCAATGTTCCCTCTAATTTTTGACAGGCTGTGTGCGCAAAATATTTCTTCTGTGCAAATTGTTGTGTGCGTGGTGTTTTGCCGTGTGCGTGGGATTTAGGATCTCTGTGTGCGTGCACACTCACACACAGCTTAGAGGGAACAGTGCTCATAATAAAAATCACAAGAGTTGGCAACACTGAAGAAAGAAAAAGGGGTTTTAAAGTTCTTTATAGCTACAGTATGGATGAGGCACAACTATCCAACACATAGCAAGGGAAAGGCACAAAATGCTACCATTTTACTGCCTCAACAGCACCAGAGAGAGGGACATCTTCCATAGGATGATTGCCTCCTACACACAGGGGAGCAGCTAGGTCATACAACAGTTAGGATTATCATACGTCCAGGTTTTCCCTGACATTGCCTCTTTTTTGTGGCTCCATCCTCTGTCTGGGCAGATTTTTGGAACAGGAAACGTCTGAGATTTTTTGAAGAGCAGACGCTGCAGAAGAGACCCAATTGGTCCACTTCCTTATTGGTCCCTCCCCTGCATCCACAGCTGATTGGTCCATTCCCCTGCAGCCACCGTTGCTGGATCCTGCCCACCCAGGCGCCAGCTCCAAGCCCTGGGAAGGCGGTCCCACAAGGAGGTGCTGACCGACAGCTATTGCTGTGTCCTGGGCTTATGCCAGTTGACCTACCACCATGACAGGGAGCGAAACTGCCCCCTCATGTCCAGTGAGTACCCCTGCCACAGGTGCCCCCCTAGCACCCTCCAACTGTACCCCCCTTCAGCTCCTCCTCCCTCCCCTGTCCTCTTTTTGGGAATCTGAAATATGGTAACCCTAATAACAGCTGCAATAGACAGGGTGACAAAAAGGGTTAGAAGGCTGAAACAGTCTGTGTAAGAAGAGTGACAAGATTAGGGTTGTTTAATTTGGAAAGGAGAGGAATAAGTGGGGATTAAAAGGTAGGATATAAAAAAAAGATGTCTGGTATGGAGAAGGTAAATCAGGTATTTCTATTTACCCTCTCAATTGATACAAGAAGCAGCTAATGAAACTGAAATACAACAAAATGAAACTCAAAGGAAATGCATTTTTAAACAGTGCATAATTAACATGCAGGACTCCCCTCCACAAGAAATCATTAGGCCAAGATTTTTAAGGATTGGACACGTGCATAATGAAAACGGATGAAGTTATATAAAGATAGGGTAAGAAATAGGAGGTCCATAAACCCTTGTGCTTCAGCTCATGTATCACCAACTAAGGGAGCAATCCTGCAAAGTACGGAGCACCTCAGCCCTAATACAGCAAAGAACTTAAGCATGTGCTTAACTTTAAGCACAAATACGTATACTTTCATGTGTAAAGTTAAGTATGTGCATGAGTATTTTGGTGCATCAAGGCCAGAGCATGTTGCATGTGGCAGGACTGATGCCTAAATGCCTGGATTTAGCAAGAAACTTCCCTTATGGACAAATTATTAAATGGTTTTCTCTCTCACAGGGTTTCCAACACCTTCCTCCAAAGCATAGGATATGGACCACTGTCGGAGACAGGATATTGGACTCGATGGCCATCCAATCAAATTCAGTATGGCAGTTTCTATGTTTGATATTTTTAACCTTATAAATCACCTGTATATTACTTTGAAAGTCTGATTTCACAGCATCATCATGACCACATGATTATACAAGTAAAGCTCATTTGTCAATTATATTCTTTCATGATGAATATTGCCATGATTTGACAATTAATTTTTGGCATGATTCAACCAGCTTTAAAGCTGGCTGAACATTGTCTGCATATAATCTGTTCTGCAGGTAACTGCAATAACGGTCAAATAAATTACTCGACAAATACTTATCCCTGGTACTTCGTCCAGTTCTAGCATTTACATAGTATTCAGAAATTAACATTGATGGGAAGGACAAGCTGAATGACTGCCAGATGTGTCATAGTGCAACTTAATCCATTGGGTGGTTGTACATTAAATGAGGCAAATTACATTCTCTTGTAACCAGAAGGAAAAATGTTGTAAAGGAAACCATGTTATTTTTTCCTCCTATTTATTTACTCAGTGGTGTATGATGCTCAGTGCAACAAACTCCTGCTGTAGCTTTAGGGCAATGAAGCAGTCTTAAGTTCACAATATGGTTTTTGCTCTCTTGCTTTATCCAGCTGCTAATCTTTAGCTGGAGCCTTCCTCTCCTCAGGAGCCCAACTTTGGTCTAGCTATTTCCAATGCACCTCACTGGCAACTGAGTCATCTTGAATTTTAATTTTATATTATAAGAGCAAGAAATTGGAAAGGTCCAATACTTCAAATCTCTCTCATTTAACAGCAGCTGAGCCAGCAAAACATTTCTATCATGTGGGAGTTAAGCTAAATGGGGCTGACACATCACAGATATTGGGAGGAAAGGGCCGGTTCCCAATCAGGTGCTGAAGCAAGCAGGGCTGGCGAACAAGTTAAAAACAAATGAAATAAAACCAGCTATCTTCCAGGTAGGCTCATTGCCAGGGAGCAGCCACGTAACAGACACTGCTACGCCAGTGGTAAAGTATTAGTGAAATTGACAGGGTAAAAAAATAGAGATCCTGTTTATTGGCAAAAGACATTGGTTCTATTCTTGGCTCAGTCACAGGTGCTGAGGGTGAGCCACAGGCAACCAAGTTTTCAAAAGTGACTGCTAATGTGGGGTGCCTCCCTTTTTGGGTATGCAATGTGAGACACTAATATATTGCAAGTTGGGCACTCAAAGTCAGGCATAGCCCTGTGTTGAGGGCAGCTCAGCCCCTCCCCCAGGTACTGCAGCCTAGAGCACTATGCCTCCACACAGTGAGGCACCCAGGAAGATTAAATCATAATATCCAAAAAAAGTGAGTTTCAAAACCCTGAGGAGATCTCAGGCTCCCTTTGTTTTATATTCATGATGCTAGGTGTGACCAGGTGTCTAGAATGGACCACACCGAGAATGCCACACTCAGGGCAGACTGAAGAAACAAGGCAGGCACACCTGAAAACTGGTCGTTTATACTACAATTAGATTCAGCAAACCAGTGACAAAAGAGCTTCTGCAGTACCACACTGCTTGAGAAGAAGCCAAAACACAGTCCCCTTTAGGCATTCCATGGAGCCCACGATTCCCATGCAGACAAATTGGTCTTGTACAGCGAGAGGTTACTGAAAACCCAATTCACCATACATGAGGTTCTACCAGTCCAGAAGAATCAGACACTTACCCCAATATATATCTAGGTCAATACAGATTTCAGATCTCACCAAAATATCATGCTGTCAGCCAATCCTTTGTAAACAAACTAAGAATTAATAAAAGACAAGAATAGAGTTAAAATGGTTAGAAGAGCATATACATGCAAATAATTGCAAAGCCTTAGGTCAGGTTTGTAGCAATGATGGAATAGACTGCTGGCGTGCAAAAGTCTCTTTGGTAATTTCCAAAAGATTGGAAGGTCCTCAGTCCCTAGTTCAAAATACTCCTTTTTGTTGTAAATCCACAGTCCAGAGAGTTGGAGCAGGAATGAGGCAAAATGGAGATGGTCCAGTTACAAGTTACCCCCTCTCCCAGGTGCATGGAAAGTTACAGTCCCAAACAATGCCCGTAGCCCATGTGCATGGAAAGTTACTGGCAAAGATGGTGTCTTAGGTCACATGTCCACTTCACATGTCTTTACAGGTTTTGCTGAATCACAGGGATAGCCATTGGCCCCATGCTGTCTGAGACATCCACAGGAAGACTCATTATTGAGCTGATTTCCCTTAATGGCCCATCACCACCTGAATGGTCCATCAAACAATTTAATGGTTCTGCAACAAGATGCTAGCTAGACTGGATGTTAAACTAGCCTGTGGGTGTCACCCTTGAACAAAGCACATTTGAGATACAAATACATATTCATAACTTCAGATGCAAAAATGATACATCCATATAAATAAGATCATACCTACCAGATTACAATTTTTCCATTGATACCTTACATGACAAACACTGTATAAGAATTGTTGCAATTGTATAACAGTGGTAATATCAATTATAAAAGTGGCCATATTCAATCATACAGCATCACACTAGGGTACAAATGATTTTCCCCTAAGAGTGTGGCAGCTAGGTTCTTTTTAGCTTCTCTTGATCGTGGTTCCTCATCTATATGCTTATCTATAACCTCGGTGGGAATAGGTGATTTGAGATTGGGTGGCAATGATTTTGATTTGTCCACCCATTTACTTTAGCTTCCCTTTCCCATTATGGAATCCAGCTGCAAATGGTTTCCCTGTTGAAGGTCCCATGGACTGAGCAATGGCTCAGATTTGTTTGTTGGAAAGTGAAGTAGTTGTGGTTTCATTTACCACTTCTTTAGCAACCTACCATTTGATTGCTTCCCATTTGATTGCCATTTTGATTGCTTCCCTTGGCAGGTCTCTAATGAGTAGGGACATACTCACCCTAATCCTATCTCCCTGATCTGGATCATGATGCCATAAACCACACTAATACAGGGGACATAAATCTCCCTCATCAAGCTCTTCCTCTGAGGAGAAGGGTGAGTACTGAGTTGCACAGCAACCTGTAATGGCAGCCATCTTATCCTGCCTCACTTGTAACTGGGCATGTAATTTAGCAATTATTCAATTGCAGTGATCATGGGAGGCTGCCCTTTTCCATTCCTGGTTCTCCTGCTTTACAGCTCGAAGGGCAGATTGAGCATCTTCCAATTCTCTCTCTAATTCCCCTGCTTTTTGCCCAAGTTGTTGGCACTTCTCAGACAATGCCTCCTTTTCATTAGTGACCATTCCCAGTGTCACTAAGGAGATCAAGATGGAGGCTTGAGCAGTCTGCAGATTGCTATCAAGGAACTGGTGGGCTTGCTGTTCTCCTGCCTATTGTACTTGTATATCCTTGAAGGCTCCCTGGATCTGACACAGTCTTTCAAGAATTTCAGAGCTGTCTTTCCAGCATCCTTGAATTAGGGCCTTTTTCCTAATGATGCCTTTAGGCTTAGTAGCCATCAACTTTTCCCATTGCTCTTGGAGCAAATTCCAAGGGAATAATTGAGAGTCTGCCATGAAGGCATCTAAGGACCAGTAAGGAGATGTAACAGTGTACCTCTTCCTCCACCATTCTCTTTTCTGTACAGGCTTTAGCCCACCACCATCTCTCTTCAAGAGATTAAGATAGCTTCCCCCACTTGAAATGCAAGATTGTGATTCCCTGACTCCAAGTGTTGTAGTTTTCAAATCTAGCAAGATCCATTGGTCCTCACGTGGGGCACCAATTATTATGAACTGCCCTTCCTACTACAAGCAATTCAGTTAGGTTCAAGAGACCAGCTGGATTTTAACCATTTATTGAAAACTACAATAGAATCCAAATATGTGATTGTAAGCTACAGTACAGCAAGTAAAGTAAACAATCTCACTCCCTGCCAGCAGCGAGATGTACCAGTTGCGGACAGATGAACCTCTTTGTTCAGAGTCGGTCACCTCTCCACCCCAAAGAGAAGCTCTTAACACCCTTCCCCCTCGCCCAAGTTACTCATGTGCCTTGTGATGGTCACATGCACATATACAGCTTGTCCAGACGTGCCCCACCACAACTATCCCTGTTGCTAAGCTAAAACATACATTACAACATTAGAGAAAACACGTTAAAATGGTGATAAGATGAATATTGAAACAAGAAGGGCAAATGTCCCACACCCCGAGGACACAGAAGCGTCTAACACCCTACCACCACCGGCCAAGGAAAACAACTGTAAAAATGCTGAGAGTCGTATGTAAATAGCCAACCCTGCTGAACTGCATGGACTGAGAATTGGGACTGATGACAAAGGATAACAAACTGGGGCCTATTAGGGAAATTTGCCCAGGTGTGGAAGGGCAGTAATGCTGGGCTGTCTTTCTACACTATATAAAGTAATCCAGGCTAAAATCAAAAGCAATTCTGAGTTCAGTATTTTTCCCCTCTTTATTTAGTGTGCTTTGCTTAGTCTAAGCTGTATAAACATGGAAACAGCAGGCACACCCCTGAATAATGTATTTTTCAGCTGAGTTCATCTGATGTCAATATACATACTGGTCATGTGTAAAGCCCTGGATAACGTGTGCATTTCAGTCAGCCTCTTTTCCTACATCTGTAAATATCAATGAGATGTTTGGGGAGGAAGAAAAAAAACCAGCACTCTTAAAAGTGGTGGTGGGGGGGGGGAGGGGCAATGAACAAGATGATTCAAAGGGTGGAAGACATCAGATTAAAATAAACCAATTGATAGCTAATGAAGCCTTAATGAATGGTTATTCCTAATTCATTTAGTTTAAATTACATTGAAATTCTATTCCTGTACTATTCTGTTTTCTCAACCTTTATATTATCCTCTCTTCTTTTTGCTTGACTGGGGTAATAGCTAGGTAACACACACACACACAAAACCCCCTGCAAGTCCTCAACCTGTGAGGTGTTCAGCATCTTGCAGGATTGGACCTATTAGTGGGTGAAACCATCAAAACTACAGCCTGCCTACTATGCCATGTGATATAAGTGGCAGCTGGGCCAAGTCACAACAGAAAAAAAGAAACATTGCTGGAAACTGCTAAAATTCTGTCAGCCTGGCTGCAGTTGCTGCCTCTGATTCAGTTCCTCTGGCAGCCAAAATGATCTGATCATTCAGTATCTGCTAGAGGTGAACAAACTTGTTAATCAAAAATGGGCCATTCTTGGCAGAACTGGCTGTATATCCAAACAAAGATCATAGAAAGTGTTGTCCAAATGCAGGGTCTAGGGTAGAAAAAAAATTAAATGATTTTGGAGGCTGCACCAAACTGGGGGTGCTGGAGAGGGTGGCATTCAAAGTAGAACAGTAAAAGACAAGGGAAGACAGGCAGGGGTTACCATATGGGGGCCTGAATGCAAAGATGAGAAGCTTGAATTGCATTAGGGAAGGAATATCTAGTAGTGGGGCGGTCCAAAGTATTTGTAGCAACATTCTTCTCACCCCTCCCCACAGTCTAGAACGATTTTTTTTTAAGCTGCTGACTTAAGGCTTATTTATGAAAATCTATTGACAAAATTGACCATAATCATTCCATAGGATCAGTTATGGTCCATCATGTAAATGGCCTCCCATACGGATGCACCATTATGGTCTATTGGGTTGTGGTTCAGTGAATCAGAAAAATCTCTAAGTAGATTAGGCTTTAAGCAAATAGCCTACAATGACTCAAAAGTAGCCGTAATAACAAACTTTGTCAAGACTTCTGTCTTAATTACGCCCAAATTATTCATTAGCCCATTAATCCAAGCTGATGAATATTCTGCATGTTAAAAGAAACTCTTAATTACCTACAGCACAATAGGTGCCATTAAAAAATCAACATATACTATACTGTTCTTACTGTTGTCTTCACTTTCAAGTAAAGGGAAAAGACGGCGCTATCTCAGATGTCTGTGCGGTAATTGTTAGACGCTATTGATTGTTTAATGGTAACCGTTGTATTTACCTAGAGAGACCAGGTGGGGGGAGGTAATATCTTTTATTTGACCAACATCTGTTGGTGACATAGACAAGCTTTCGAGCGAACACAGAGCTCCTTTTCAGGTCTGGGAAATGTACTCAGCACGTCACAGCTAAATACAGGTTGGAACAGATTGTTTAGCACAAGCAGTTACATTTCAAGGGACCATTCAAGGTGAAGGGGCCAGTTAACACCACTTCAGTCATAGAGGGAAAAGAGGTGGGGGAGGCTAGGGAAGGGGAGTGGAGTGGGTTACAGATTGTTGTAAAAAGCCATAAATTCAATGTCCCTATTCAGTTAATGATTTTTAGTGTCTAGCAAAGCCATCTTTTGAAGGATTCTTTTGAGGATGAGGACTGAGAAGTCAGTTATAGAGTGATTGCATTCTGAAAAGAACTCACCCACAAGTGATATGGGATGTTTTGGTCTTTTAGCATTTTTTTGTTTCAGTTCATTCAAGAGTGGACATATTGGGGAGCCATCATAGTCTCCATGGCTGTTTCCTTGGTTTGGACGAAGTGTTTGTTGTTGAATATAAAATTGTTATGGGTGAGGATGGAATGGAGGAGTTTGGCAACGTGAGACATCCATGGTAGCAAGTATGGTGTTCTGAGGGAGGCTGTTAATGTTGCAGAGTTTCTGGAGGAAGTCAGTTGTGTCCTGGAGGAAGCTGTCCCTTTGTGTGTTGAATGGCTTGAGGATGGTTTTTATGAGTCCTAATATTCCTTCCGTAGGAGTGTCTTGGCTAGGGTTCCCTTGTTTTTGTATCTTGGGAAGCAAGTAGAAGGTCCCTGGCATGGGTTTATGGGGGATGAGGTTGACATTTTTCTGTATTTCCTGAGAGATGCTGTCAATGCAAAGTCAACCATTCCCTTCCCATGCCAGTGAATGACATCAGCATCAAAGTTATCATACATTGTCAAAAGCATGTTTCACCAAGCTCATTGATCTAGCCACAGGTCTCCATCCATTTTGGAAAAGTAGGGCAGGTGCAGAGTCTTCAGGAGACACCATAATGACCAGGAGCCTGTCAGGAGCAAAGCTATTCCTGTGTTTGTAAGAGCAGTACAGTCTTAATGGCAGGTAATCAGGATCTTTGCTATTTATGTAAAAAAGAATGCATATTCATTAAATGTGTAGATCAATCTGTTAAATATTTGTGTGAAATCACAACATTTCTGCAGCCTCAATGGATATAAGTTGCGCCAGAACTGAAGACCTTCTCCGGGGTCTGTCTGGCAGCAGGGTCCTTCCAGGAGGTTGGGGCAGGATAGCTAAAGAAGAAACCAAATTTCAGGACGGGAACTATGATAAAAAATCATCAGCTTTGTAAAGTTTGCCAGGAAAAGTTTTCTACAACAGAATGGTCTTGTGGTGAGGGCACAGAGCCAGCACTTAGGAGACCTACGTTCATTTACTGCTTTGCCACAGACTTCCTGCATGAACTCGGATAAAACACTTAATCACTCTGAAAATCCAGCCATTCTCCATCTGTAAAAATAGGTAAAATACTGATATCTCTTTCTCCCGCCCTTTGCCTGTTTTCCTATTTAGTCTGTAAGGTCTTCAGGGTCTCTTGTTTTGTATGTGTACAGCACCCAGCATAATGGGGCCCCATATTTGGATGTGGTCCCTAGAGGAGACCTTTAATGCAAGCAATAAATTGTAAGAACTGAAGCTGGCTGGTTCCAGAGCTCCTTGCATTGTTGTATCAAATTTTTTAATAGGCTAGACCATACTGCCCTTGCTTTTTTGGTATCAAACAGTGTGTGGGATTATTCTTCGATAGATGGCAAAGGAATGCTAATTGTCAATATGAGGCACTGAAATGACTGGGTATCATGCAGATATAAAAGGCAGAAGCTGAAATTGTCCCCTCTGGAAAAGTGCAGGGCACTCTTCTCTTTCCAAAGCCTTTATATCACCATCCAAAGTGATGGGAAGAAACTGCAAGAAGAGGAAGTTAAACAGGATCAGACTCTGCCTTATTTTTGGAGAGTCGGGTAGGGGTAGAGTGGCTGGTCATCTGCCCTGAAAAAGAGAAGCCTTCAGAAAATGCTTCTCTCATATATACCTTTGAGAAGGTAGGTGGAAAATCCTCATGTTTTCTGTCGCACGCTGGATCTACATTGTGCAGCAAGACACCCTGTGTTCCCGCAGTACCTTAAAAATTCTGAGGCAAATTTCAAAATATAGGCTTTTACGAACTCTAAATATGTGCATGAATATACAACCAGCACAATATTACTTGTGTTTATTTTATACTGTATTCTATTTAATGTGGCTCCCAAATTTTCAACACACTAGAGAATTTTCTGTTGGAAATTCATAAGCGCCATTGGCTGCTGGATGAAGATGTAACTTTTGCCAGCTCAGAGACTGTTGTGTTGGGTGCCAATACAAGAAACAGCAAAGGTAGATCTTAGTAATTGTGACATATACATGATGTAATCAGCACATCACTTACATATGCAAATATGATTGTCCTTAGTTAAATAGCTCCTTGTGACATCATTATTCCTAACTGGAATGCGAACCATTTATCCCAACACAAAGCCTGAGTCGTCAAACCAGTCTCATGTGTTTTAGAAGTGCTACCGTGTAAAGTGAGGATAGGGTTCAAAGGATCAGGGAACCTTCTTCCGAGTGTCTTGTGGAGCCATGGCCAATACTTTATGCCTAAATTGGCCATGTTGTCTGGGCTGCCGTTGCTGCCCACCACTGGAAAGGACTAATGAAGGATGCTGTTCATGTTGGCGTTTCCTTTTTACTGCGGAGCGGAATTGCAACTGTTTCCCCTGCCCATATGCAGAAGGCAGAGCTTGCCAATGTTGTCACTGCTCATGTTCAGAGAGCCCAAATTGCCGTTGGTGCTGCTGCTCCTGTTCAAATGACCCAGACTGCAAGTGCTGTTGCTGTACCACTGATGAGAACACCAGCTGTCAGTATTATGAGAGCAGATGCTGCAGGAATACCACCTACGCATCATACTTTCCCAGAGTCAGAAGGAGACGTCAGTAAGTGCATTCAAAGAAGGAGTCTTTTTCTACATATTACATTACAATGGATATGCTGCATGGGGGGGGGGGGGGGGATCAAAAATTGTCACTTATTCTCAGTGTGACCAAGCTGGGCATGGAAAGTAGAGCTGAAGTAGTGGGAGGACAGTGTTCCCATCCAGAAAAAAAAATGTCCATGCCTGAATCAGGAAGAAAGTTAAAAAAGAAAAAAATCAAAAAATATTTGTGAATCCAAAACCAAAACCCAGACCCTGAAGATTTAATTCAGTTTGGATCAATTGAAATGTTTTGCTTCAATAATTTCAAAATGCTCCATTTTATTGTTGACTCCCCCCCCCTTTCTTTTAACCCCCGTTAAGCATAAAATTTCAAAACAAAGTTATTTTGTTCCAGGAAACTGGAATTTTTCATTTAGAAAATATAAGCACGAAATGTTTTGACAATTTCAAAACATTTTCTTGACATTTTTTCAAGACAGGACATTTATTGATCTGTGAACAGTTTTGGTTTTGACAAATTGACATTTTAAGTGAAAAAAATGTTTAACTGAAAAATTCCCACAAGCTTTAATTGAGTAAAAGCCTGAGAAAAGGAAAGAAAGGACTGTACAATTAGAAGGGACACATGCTTGATAAAGAGGAAAGTGAAGTGAGAGTAAGAGAAAAAATGCTGACTAATGGAAAATGGTGGTCAGGGTAGGGGAGTAGAGGAAACTGAAAGTCAACTGCATAAAAATGTTCTGAAAAGAGTGGAAAGATGGGATGATAATAATCTTGGGGTGGGGGAGGGATGGGAAAATGTAAGTATTAAATATAGGTTAAATTGAAGAGCATACAGTGAAAAGAAATTACTGCAATGGTATGCCTAGGGCTCTAAGAAACTAGCCAGACCAAAGAAGTGGTAATGATTATAAAGATTTAGACTGTGAGTGGAGAAGAACTGATTGATCTTCAGAGATACATGACCCATAAGTGATTCTTGCCTTTAAAATATGTAACTCTGGCTCTGAAAGTGGGGGAGACAAGTGGATAGAACAAGGGCAGCGCTGGGAAGAATCTATTTAATTAATGATATTACACACATTAACTTATATACAGGGGAGGGGATGGGCAACACCTCAGGGGGGAGGAGCAGCAGTTTTGGAGTGTGTAGAGTAGGAGATATGAGATTGAAAACAGCAGCAACAAGAAATGTAGTGGTGAAGGCAGTATTATGGAAGCAGGGAGTGGGTACAAGACTGTCCAACCCAACTAGGTCTACAGCAAAAATTGAATGATGAGGCAATGATTTTATCTCATGTTTCTGGTGACTATGTTAACCACTTGAGCTTGTGTCATCTTCATTGGAATTATGATGGAGAGACAGTTGACCAAGATTTTCAAAAGCACTTACAGAGCAGAGAGATTTAAAGAGCACTTTCTGAAAATCAGGCCCCGTTAAGGCATCCCAAGCTGGGCACTGCAAAAATTGAGACACCCAAAGTCACCAGCCACTTTTTAAAACTTTTGTCCACAAAGATCCTTGAGCTGGCAATAGGGTTCCATTAGGAGGCCGATTTTGATTCCCCTTGTAAGGCAAAGGATAGTTAGATACAGTGGTTAAGGTACCTGTTTATTCTACTATTCACATAAAATTACTATAATGAGTTATGATTCAACAGGCAAAGCATATAAACAAGAAAAAGAGGTGGAGCAAAAAATAGGTGCTGGATGGTGACATTTGTGTAATAGCTGCAACACTTGTGGTGGTGGGGAAATTAACATCTTGAAAAATAAAACAGGCAGCTTTGCATGCATTGTACAAATCTGTAGTAAATGTGCAACTACTACCATGAACAGAATCACTCACTTGTGTGCAATGCTGGCAGAACAGAACACAGTCATGACCTGTTTCTTGAAATCAAAATCTTGGAAAAATAAAAATGGATGAGGTTGTACAGCAGAATTGTGTACATTAGAATCTATTTCTTAGTGAGTATCCAATTTTTTTTTTTGTTTTCAGTTCAAGAGTTAGCTTGCCAACCTTTGGAAGTAAAAGTGACACATCAATCATTACACTGGAGAGGGACGCATCAGGACATGCTTTTCGTGACCAACTCATTTGTCCATTGTGTAAACAACTCTATCTCTACCCATTTATGCTACCATGCAACCACTGCATTTGTGAGAAGTGTATAAGTAAAAGCAAAGCCCAGGCTGAAGTAACTGAGAATTTCTTCATCATTGTATGCCCAGTGTGTGTCAAAGCACACTGCCTCCCCTACACTAATAAAACTCATCTGAGGATGAATTACCTGAGAGCCAAACTGGCTAGGAGATACATGCGCAGACATGGCTTTCTGAGGTGGAGATTTGACAAAACCCAAGCACCAATCTATTGTCAAGTTTGCAAAGAGAAGACAAAGAAGGCATCCAAGAGATGTCTCACATGCCGGCTGAATTTTTGTAACGAGTGTCTAAGGTTATATCACAGTGAGATCACCACTCAAGACCACATATTTACCAAAGCCTATCGAGAAGATCAAGGAGAGTGCTGTTGTTTACTCCATCCCAACTCAAACCTTTCTAAATACTGTCTAGATGACCACGAGCTAATCTGTGAGTTCTGCAGTGCCTCCCTGCACAATGGTCATGAGATACTATCCTTGCCAGTGGCGTGCTCAAATGAGGCTGCTTCACTCTTCAGTGCTATTGCCAAGTTTAAAAAAGGTTCCTATGTCAGCTTTTCTGCTTGTTTGCACTGTTTTTAAAAACTCTGATGTTTGTCTTTAACTGGCTGTGTGATTTTTGTATAGATAGTGTAATATTTATTGTTTCAGCTGGACTCCACGAAACACACTTTCAGCAACAACGATTTTAATGAAGTTCTTTGCACATTTCCGATTGATAGATGATAGAGAGATAGGAAATATGCAAAGAACTTCATTAAAATAGTTGTTGCTGAAAGTGTTTCGGGGAGTCCAGCTGAAACAATATTACCCCATCTATACAAAAATAGAGATATATACAAGTTTAAAGCACATTAACACATGACAGCCACTGAAAGGATGTGCTGTGATAGATATGAAATCAACACAAGACTTCACTGCTGCAGTCATTAGCAAGTCCTGCCTGGGTGCTGTACCGGTCAGGATTTATTGAAGTTCCACAGCACTATGGCTGTGCTCTCTCTCACAGATGTGCCTTCTGTCCTGGGGTGGTCCAGAGCCAGCTAAGTCAGATATTCCCTCACACGGGGGACTCTTTAGCTGTACAGGTGTGGCATCTCTCCAGTCACTTTACACTGCCAAAGTACCACAAAGGGCTTATAGTATGGGCCAGAAATTGACCCTTACAGTTTAAAAGACATAGGAGTTTATGGATTTCCCACCTTCTCACATTTCCTTGCATCACCCTCCATCCACCTCATAATCCTCAGCACCCCTCATCAGGTACCCTGCATCTCTGACATTCCCCTCCATTCATCCCTTTCCTTTGCCTACCCAGTGCTCCCCACTTCGAGACCAGATACTCTATGCCTCTCCCTCCCAGTTACTGTTTTCCTCATCAGACCCTCTCCCAGAATCCTGCCCCTCCCCTTTTCCCTCCTGCTTACAAGTGAATTTATATGTATAAACTTTTTAACCAGGATATTACCCTGGCACCAGATTCTAAATTCAAAGGGAGTTGCATGGCTAAATCCCTATAACAACCTTTGAAAAGACAGACGGGTGGAATAAAAAGCAAAACAAGAAACTCAGATAACTGCTGCTGTTTGCTAGTATGGTTTTCATAATAAGTAATACTTTGCACTAACGTGGTAAATTTCACAAAGATTACTCTGGGCTTTATGATCACTCATAAATTAAGCTTGAAGGTGAGGTATATAAGCATTATCAGATGTATTTTACAGAAGACCAAATTGAGGCGCTAAGAGGATGAGGCCAAATTTTTTGAATTTGGATATGTAAATTTATGCACCTAAATCCCTACTTTGGCATCTAAAGAAATGGCCACCTAATTTTCAGAAGTGCCGAGCTCTGTCACCTCTCGAAAGTAGGTCATGTCTATTGAGGCCCCTAACTTTATCCATTCAAATTTGAAAAGTAATCAATCATTACTATAAGGACACTTAGCAAGCAGTGGCACAACTGAGAGTAAAGCATCAGAATTCTGATTCCTTGTCTTATGTTCTACCAATCCTGAAGTTCCTCTATGCTATACTAGGCAAGCTTGAGTCCTGCTAACTGCTACACAACATTTCAATGGGATGTTGAAATAATTGGCTTGATTTTGTTTTACAGTCCGATATGGGGTCGATAATGACCTAATGGAAATCCTTTTGCTAAAGAACAATTTTAAGACCTACAAAGAAACTAAGAGAAAGGAGATCAGAAATGGATTTCTCAAATTACGGAACATTCTCCATGAAAAAGAAAAGGAGATGATGGAATTGCTTGAGAACATTGAACTTAAAAAAGAGCAGGGAATTATAGAGTATGTGGCACAAACATCCAGAAAAATCTCTCAAATGGATAGCCTTATTCAGTATTCTAAGGAGGCTTTGAAGGAGGAAAACCAGATTGCATTTCTGCAGTCTGCAAACCTTTTGGTAAATGAAATAGAAGTTGTAGTTACTAATATTTATCAGCCCAGCGCACGACTCAAAGAAGACCCCATTCAGAACCTTAAACTCAACTTTGAAGATCTTTCAGCCAACTTGCATGATCTTTTCCAATCACCTGTCAGAATGAAGCAATCAGCGGATAAAGCAAACAAAGCTCCTTATCCCTGTAATTCAGACATAATGGTTCTAAAGAAAATTTCCAGTACCCATTCAGAAAAATATTCAACCATGCTCCGAAGTCCATCTTTATCAAACTTAAATTCACAATATGAAACAAGAGTGATGAGGAAAGAAATGTGTGGAAGACCAAATTCCACACCTCCCCCTCATCGTAAAGAGCGTAATGAAATGTTTGCATTTTGGGATGCATCTACTCAAGTTCCAAGAAAAGAAAGAAACCATCAAAGCTGCAGTATCATTCACAATCCAGAACCTTTTGACAATGGATCATCTATGGTTCCAGGCCTAGTTATCATCTACCAGACTCTTGTATATCCAAGGGCGGCCAAAGTAAGACTTGTGTTTATATTTAAAATGTATGTAGACTAGGTTCTGGTTGGTCTTGGTCAAATTGGTTTTCCTTTTAATATAGCTTAAAACATTTATTTTGTGAATGAGTAATGCTGATAAAGTTCATTGGGAAATAATAAATAAGACACTGAACCCATTGCAGTCAATCGGGCCATTATGAGTATTTACTATATGAAAGGTCCAGTACAAAGGAAGTAGATGTATTTTAATATTAAATACTGGCATAAGAGGGCATTGTGGGTGTGGATTATACAAAATCAAGTTATGTTTTGCTTAGCATCTCTCAGAACTGGGTCCTATTTGAGTGATATTTAAAAAAATTGTTTTTTTTTTACGTTTATATATTAATCGGCTCTCAGCGCCTATTAGAAGCCAATTAAATGAGTTGCCAAATAAGTCATAGAAAGCGCTAAATGCTTACACCAGACATCAATTTCAGTGTGAGAGATGAGTGTGCTCTGAACTTCCCAGAAGCTGCTTACCATTTTTCAAAATGCAATCCCACATGTCATTGCCTTTCACTTATTACATGCTTTGTTAGGCATGTTTTAATTTTTAAATGCAGAAGCAGCAGTAAGATGGTGGCCTGTTTCCAAAAAAAAAAAAAAATTGAAATGAAAATGTAAGAAAATAAAACAAAGAACATATAATTGGACAATATAGATCTTTTTTTCCTCCATAGATTTACTGGACATGTCCCACAGAAGACGTGGATTTCTTTGATGTAGAGTTCTATGAAGTGGTTTCTGTTAGTCCTGATAACATTGTCCAGACACAATTAGCTGGAGAACTGCATGGGATAAAGCATCAGAACCTTGAGATACATAATCTGGATCCAAACACGGAATATCTCTTTAAAGTTCGTGCCATCAATATAAATGGTCCAGGTCAATGGAGTGACATTTGTAAGGTACAGTAAAATCTGTCCCTCTTTCTGTAGTTATTTTGCCTTTCCATCCTCCTATATTCAATTCCAATTCTTCTTTGTCTCTATCCATGAAGAAGAACACATATCATGGGGTGCTGTCACAGGAAAGTGATTCAGCATACTAGTCCATAATCCTGAAAGGTACTGGGTTTCTCCACAGATTATTTTTTCTCATCCAAATTTGTCAACAGTAGAGCAGCACCATGGTTACAATCTTCATGCAAGTACATAATATCTTTTAACTAACACTGTGACGAGGGGCCCAGTGTCCTACGTGCCGTATGGCCATACAGTAAGAGATAGTCCCGGTCGCCAAAGTGTTTACAATCAAAAAGAATTAGACTGACAGTTTCAGAATGTCCCTCAGCACCCTTGTCAAATGCCTCTCTTATTACGGTTTTAAAGAAGAAAAAAAAAAAGCAAGATTTTCAAAAACAAACACCTAATTGTCACAAGTGCTGAGCACCCAGCACCACACACAGATGTCACCTCTGTGTTCTAAATCTTGGCCAAAAACATGTATTCAATCCATTTATTTTTCCACTAGGAACCATTATACATACAAGAGCAAATCATCCCAGCACAGAGAGCCAGTAAAAGGCTCTATGCACCATTTGAGTCCCAATAAAGGGTTTATGTGGGACTTCAATACATAGCCCTTTGCGTAAGTGCTCTGTGAAAGGGTGGATTTCACTCTGTAGTTCCATGCAGAACAATCTCCCTTCTTGCTTCCCAGTTTCACTTCACAGAGTTTTATCCTTCCAAGGCTCCTAGTCCCTTGTCACCTGGATTTAGTAAGAGTCTAGCTTTGAAATGGCACTCAGATAACTCACTACGTGAGTGCTAATAATAACACTACCTCTGGACCACCAGAACAGCTCTACTTCCCATACTTAACATATTCAACACAGTATTTTCTTTTTTATCTGACACACTGGAGTACTATATTGATTTTTCTTTTGAAAACAGTTCTTTCTCCAGGCAGCAGAGTTGTATTAATATTCCAGAGAAACACAGGCTTGCTTAACATCTGCTGTAATTTACATAAGCAAAGAGTTCCATGGTAAATGAAAATGAGAAAGCATGTTTTACAGACATTTATAGATCTTTTTAAAAAAAAAAAAACTTACCGCCATTCTTTTTGCATAAAATTAGAATGTTTTACTTTACCAACTGCATGGAAACTTCAGAAGAGTTACATTCTCATGGTGCATTTACATTAAATAAGACGTTTTATTTATACAAAATAATAAAATATTTTCTGACATATCCAATTATCCAAAAAGAATTGATCAAAGACATTATTATATCAGGGCCAGATTGTCCCAGGCTCTATACGCACACAAGCGTCACAGATAATTACAGTCTCTAAGCTGTAGGAGCACAGGATCTGCTCCTTTCAGACATCTTTTCTGGGAAGCACATTGGCCCAGAGGTGAGGCATTCCTCTCCCACCTCAAGCCGATGGCGCAGGTTGGGCACGCTGCGGGTCCTGAAGGATGGCACAGACTGCATACTACCCCTGTACATTAGGAACCATGGGGAGGGATCACTCTGTATTGCCACCAATCACAGCTGTGCTTTAATTGCCCAGTCTAGTCCCTAATTAGAAATGTGGCTTGTTTAAGTTATTTTCGTCCTTGAGAAAGTTCCTAGGTTAACAATGAAAATTAATTTTGCTCTGTGAACGGAACAACTGCAATGCAGCCCAAGGTAGTGTAAGGGAGGCTGCAGATGTGACTCAACCCCATTCTAGCAAGGCTGCTTCTAGGGATGAAGGTCAATTGCCATGCCCATTTTTAAACTTGACTGATGAGACGGCTAACTTGACAACTAATTCGTTTGAGTTCTGATGGTATTTTTTGTGATTGGACACTTGTCCACGAAGAACTAGGGAGGAGCTTTTCAAAAGCCCCTCAGGAATTTAGGATCACAAGTCTCAATGACTTTCAATGGGATTTATGCTCCTAAATGCCAGAGGGCCTAGAGCTTTAAAGGCATTTGGGTACCTAATTCCCATTGACTTCAATAGCCAATAGGTGCCTAAATACCTTTGGGGAACTGGGACTAAGTGCTTTTAAAAATCGCTCCCTAGCTGACTTGCAACTGGCACTTAAAGGCTGGTGCTAGGTACATCTCACAAATAATTACATTGTACACAGACTACCAAACAGCCACCATCTGGTGATAAGAAAAGGAGTACTTGTGGCACCTTAGAGACTAACAAATTTACTTGAGCATAAGCTTTCATGAGCTACAGCTCACTTCATCGGATGCATTGGCTTTTGCTTACTTTCCACTTACCCTGAGAGCCAGATTTTCAAGAGATCCACTTCCATTTAGGCAGCAAAGTAAGTGACTAGATTTTTCAAAAGAGCTCAAAATGGGTTCTTTTGAAAATCTGGCCATAAGTGATAGCTGAGCTGTTCTGAAAAATCTACCCTCTATTGTGGGTACTGAGTACTTGAAAATCTGACTCTGAGCTCCACTGAAAATGTAGACCACATTTTGAAGAACTATTACCCCATCATTTAACACCTGAGATACCAAGTCCCTGCAAATTGTATGTATTTTAAAATATTCCTAACTCTGAATTTGTGTTCTTTTTCCCCAATTCCAGGTAGTTACTCCAGGTGGGCATGGGAAAGCCAGAGGCAGATGGGGCTTGCTGCGGAGTATTCAATCTGCTTTCTTTAAACAGCTCTAAGCTTCAAAGAAACAAGACAGTATGTTTTGGTTTTAAAGAAAAGGTCTGAAAAAATCTACTATATTTTTGACTGAAGCTAGCATGCAGCCTAAGATCTGAAAGTAAACTCTTCAAAATAACATCTTTCTAATAAATAAATATCTCAACATTGTCTTTTGCCTTCTTTAGCCTAGAAATAGCACCAAAACATGAAGAAAATTTTGTGCTCTACATGAAAATATAGAGTGCAAATCTCAGAAGCCAGCTCTGTAGTGCATAGCACCTTTAAAGAAAAACTAATACAAACTGACTTCATTTTCATCGCAGGAATCTCCTACGTTAATACTTTGATTATTACTTCCTAAGCGGCCAATTCTGAACTTGTTTATAAATAGCTATATGGGCCATCAACACACTTTACATGGTACTAATGCACCTCATAAAGCCCATTCTACAAATATCTGTAATTTGTGCCAGGAGTTCATATCTCACCCTGCCGCCTCTATTCCTGGACCTTGATCATGCACAGTGCAGAGTGAGAGCGTTAGGTGCAAGATAAAAGGTGACAGGCTACACAGGGTTGGTATTAATGAATGTAGAAGCGCATGACCACAAAGGTACTCATCCCTAGTAACAAAAGCAGGGACAAAGGGGGAATATGTCCTTCTGCACTTCAGTCACATGCTGAGGATCATGCTCACTTTACCTGAAGGTCTTTTACCTGAGGGTCACAAAAGACTGGCAACTAGTATATTGTTGAAAAAAAAAATAGTTACTCCTGGAAAATACCAGCAGCAAGAGAAACTATACACCAATTAACACAGCAGGTTACAGCACTGGAGTAACAAATATCATTCACCACACGGGTACACAACTCCCAGGTATCTACTATGCCTATTTCATCCCATGCAGCTGTCTGGCTTTACCTTAAGGCAAACAATAACTTATTCGTATGTATGGTTAATATTTTGTATTTCTATTGCACCTTTCATCAGAGTCAAGTACAGTGAAACTTTAACTACCTTCACTTCATTACAGTAACACTATACCCACTTTACAGATGTATAAACTGAGCTGCAAACCATGCGCAAGTGTCTCCAAAGGTCACATATGGTCCGTGGCAAAGCCAAAAACTGACCCCAGCAAATCCATCTTCTCATCCTCTTTGCCAGTCACTAAACTATTAGTGATACTTCATGTAATGTACATGATCTGGGCTCATCCCCTTACTGACAGATAATTTCAACTTGGACAAGTCTAGAGATACTACTTGCAAACATTTACATTTTCAAAAGAGACTAGTAATTTGGAGCGCCTCTGCTTTTGGGTTCTCACTGCAAAACTTCTAAAAATCAGGCTCCAGTAAGAAGTGTTGAGCACCTGCCCTCAGCGATGTTTCAGGATGTGCATCCAAAAAATTGAGGCCTCTAAAATCCCTAATTACTCTAGAAAATATAGGCTAAAGGCCTATAAAAGATACGAATGCATTCTTTATCACTTGACCTGCATCAACCAGGTCATTATGTTCTGTAATGTATATTAAGACAAGGTGCCAAAACAGGTTTTTCTTATTCATACAGCCCTCATTGAAGCAGGATTTGAAGTCAAAGGGAGTAGTGGAGGTGTTAAATATGGTCCCTCACTGGACCACTGAGGACTATTATTCATTCCCCCGCCCCCTCTGATACTACAACATAACTATCCTTCCTTTAATTAAAACCCTTTAAGCACCCATCATCCGCAGTACTGATGTTACTTGTTACCCTCTCCAGTGGCATATGACTTCCCGGGTTCCTGCCACCCCAGTAATTATCTACATCTATCCTTCTCCAAACTTCCTCTTTATATTTTTAAAATGTCTTTATAAAAAAGAAGAAGTAGGAGTAAATTTTATGTACAAAGCTTCATTTCCTTTTCAAGTTCACGTAGCAGAACCCAGAGTGTACTGCACAGCTGAATTGAAATGTAAAAATTTGGTAATAACATGCATGTTCCCATTACAGAGGGTTGAAAGTCAATGGATATTTAACAAAAAAATACTTGTTTTAGTCCCATAACATTATTTTCCTCCTGCTGTGTGTGCATAAGATGTTGTGAAAGGCATAGACCACATACTGTTAGGATTCACAGAAGAAAGGTCCTGAAAAACAAAATTCAAAAGTGATTTTTGCAAGGGGAGGAAAAAAAGTAAAGATCATACTAATTCAATGTACTTTTCTGTACTGCAATTAGACATTTATAATTTCTTTTGATGTCCCTGTAATTCAGTGCATATATTCGGCCTAAGTTATATATTAATTACAACTAGGAATGAAAAAGAGTTAGCTTTTGCTTTTTATGAATTTTGATGGAGAATACATTTTCGCTAAGAGGTGGCAAAACTGACTATGCACCATTTATGTGCAATGAACGAGGCTAGTATCCTGTGGAAAGGCTATACAGTCAGATAATTAGAGATTGCATTATAATGCCTCTGCACGATAGGACACAGCGACAATTGAGCATGCAACTGTAACTTTGTTGTTTCTTAACTTGAGTGCTTCACTTTGCAGCCTTAGTGTTTTCCCGACATGGGTTTTGTTTTATATGTTACTGCTAGATGGAAACAGGGGAATCCACTCCACAGGTTCCATGTTTTTCTTCAATCTGTGCACTACATTTATTTGTACAGATGAGTTGGACATTAAGAGCAAGGACAACACATAACCATTCCATCAGAGCTTGAAGCTGACCCAGTAACACTTTTTTGCACCAGATTTTCAATGGTTTTAAGTCGATGGAGCTATAGCCCCTTGATTTTTAGCCTGCAAACATGAAGGGAGTCTGTTTTTCCAAGATGCATGGGTACAACATGCTAATTGAAGGGCAATTAGATGCACAGGTCAGGAAATAAATGTAACTTCAATTTTAAACTATTTTCCCTCCATCTCTTCTGTTTATCAGTGGTACTCACTGCATAGCTTCTGTAGCCTAGGGCACATAATGAGGTGAGCAGATTTCACTACAGGAGAGTAAGAGATCATTTATTAGGAGACTCAAGTGTATAAATTACACCAAAAAGACCTGACAAGCCTGGAAGATGCTGAAAATCTTCTTTGAGCTCCTGGAAGCCCTTGGCTCCCATAGAGACTCATGCACTTAGCAGTTCACAAGAGATGCACCTTGCAGCATCGGGCCTCACATAATATGCAAAAGCACAACCAAACAGAGGCCCAATTCTGAGCTAACTTAAACCAGTTTTATACCTGAGTAACTCCACTGATTTTTATAGCAGCCACATCTGATTTATACCCATGTGCGGTACCCCGCAGGCTTTAATGTTTTTGATTAATTTTGTGGGGCTTGTGGAGGCATTAGTTTCTTTAAAAATGAAAACCTTTCACTTATTCTATCTCGGTTCCATTCTCTTTTTTTTCCCCAGGGTTGCCTCTTTTAAATAGAAAAATGTGTTAAATTCCTTACACATCGCTCAGTGCCTGCCTTCTGCAAGTATAGCCAAATCCCATAGTGATTGGATGTCTACAGCCCAATTTATTGCATTCCTTCCCTCTATAAACAGGCAAGGCAAAGAATGGGACACTTTTGCTTATATACTGCTTACTGCTCAATTTCAGCGGGGGTGGGAGAGAGTGGCGCACTCTCCCATCTTGCGCACAGGTTTTCCAGATGCATGCCCTGAAATTGAAATTTAGATTTATAAATAAATAAAACCCCATTTGAATTTAATGCAGTACAATATTTACATAATTACTTCTCAAGGTAATGAGTGTGACAGAAGCCGAAACACAGAAGTTGAATATCTTTAAAGCAGTCTGTGCCGGTAAATAAACACAGAGGTCCTGTAAGTATCAAATTGCATTGCAGTTTAGAACCAATGTAATTTTTTAGGGAACAATGAGCAACCATTCGTGTTGGGCGAGTTGCCAAGGTGAAAAAATGAAAGATGTATATATAATTGAATATCAGATGAGCCATCGTTTTGTTTCATAACCATTTGTCATTTGAAATATCTATAACCAACCATGCTGAACAAGACATCAGGTAATGAAGGTGGCTGTCAAATCACCTTCTTCAAAGCCAAGAGCTTACCAGAGGAAACAGCTGGCCTGAATCAATTAACACTAGTTTGAAAGAAAATAAATCTGAGGAATTCAGTTCTGTGTTTATAGTTTTAAGATTTGTCTATTCACAATGTCTCCCCCCGACCCCCACTTTGTAGGTGAGATAAGCCACAGTTTATGCACAGAGCTACTCTTAATGGGATCACCATCTCTCCTAGTCTACAAGGCCTCTGGAAGATAGGGTGGGATGGAAAGCATATGACTGACTAATCTGTGACTACCCATATCCACTGGCGAAAGTAAAATTTCTGTGGATGCTATTACAACTCAACAATACAGTAGGGCATATCTGCTGCCCCATTACAGCCAAGAGTAGGAAAGGATTCTATTATCACAACTTCTGCATAACTCTCCTAGGCACAACTAAGGGCTTGTCTACACTTGAAATGCTTCAGCAGCCCCACTCTCGCACTTCCGTGTAGACAATACCTATGCCTATGGAAGAGGGTCTCCCATCAGCGTAGGTAATCACCTGAGAGGCGGTAACTAGATTAATGGAAGACTTCTTCCATTGAACTAGTGCTGTCTACACTAAGGGTTAGGTTGGCTTAGCGGTGTGGATTTTTCATACCTCTCAGTGATGTATCTGATCAACATACCTTTTTAGTGTAGACCAGGCCTAATTGCTATAAAAGTCAATGATGTTAAGTACCTAACTGTCACTTGTGCCTTCGAACACCTCCAATAATTTTCTAATACTGATATTGTACCCAGTATATGGGGAGTCCATATTAGCGGACATGCTAATAAATAAAGATGACTTGATTACTGAATTAAAAAGTTGCCTAAACTCAAGTGATTATGACCTGGGATTACTTCGTTTATGCAGTAAACAGTCCTAACAAAGAAGGATGCACCCAGGCACACTCCACAGTTTAAGGAAAACATCCCAGAACTAGAATGATTATCAACATTGATTGAGAGAAAAAGTGAAAACTGGGAATTGGTTAAGAATATTTGCTAGATACTTGAAAAGCCAAAATTAATTTGCAAAAATTTTGACTTTGGTTAAAAAAACCATCCAGGGATATAGGGGATGGGAAAGCCTTGGTAAAAGTAAAATTATTACACCACAAATGGAAGTGAGGTGGTAGATTGTAATCCATAAACAGTTAAGAAATGCAGGTCATTATAAGAAGCTACAGATATCAATGAAATACAGATGGCCAATAGTGTTACAGTTAATAAGGATTTTTTTAAATAAATCAGGAAAAGGAAACCTAATCATGGTATAGGTCCATTAATACCTGGAGATGGTAAAATTAAACAGAATGGCAGAAGTGTAAAACAAATATTTCTTTTCTGTAAATGGAACCAATCTGAACAATGTGTCCATATAACATGATGAGGACAAAATATTTTTTTCAGTAGTAATTATGGAAGTTGATAACAGCATGTATTAAAGGTAATTATTTCAGAGACTTGGCTAAGGAGTGCTCTGCACCATTGATGTTAAATTTGAGTAAATCTTTGAAAATTGGGAAGGTGCCAGTAGACTGAAAGAAAGCAAAAGTGGTGTGAATATTTGAAGAGTAAACTGGTTCACTAAGACAATGATAGGCCATTTAGCTTGATATCAATCCCAGGAATAATGATAGAACACTGATACAGAATTCTATCAATAAACAAAGTAAACTCCCCCCCACACACACACACACTTTCCCCCCATTGAAATGGTACATGAGTCAAATTCTACTGTTAGTTACACTAGAATAAATCAATAAACATCAAGAATGTTATAGTATTACAGCATACATCACTGCAGCACAGTTTAGGGAGCAATCTTGCATTGAGTTGAGCTTCCTACCACCAGTTCAGCAAAGCACCAAATAGCATGCTAAACTATAACTATGTGAATAGGTCTAGTGAAATCACAGAGTCCATAGTGCAGGACACTAGAAATGAAACAGTACTGAGTGTGCTGAAGAAACTGCCAGCAACGGACATGGTTCTTGGCATTTACGTATTTTTATTATCATTATTTCTTCTCTCAAGAAGACACAGATTTTAATATAACAGAACAAATTCAGGCTATCAGGTTTTTAATAATAGAAATGCCTAGATTCACTTGGTCCTCCTATTAGGCACTGTGAAAGGTTTACATTAACTAATACATGATTTTTTGCTGGAGTTTAGGACCTTGGAGTATTGGTTGATCATAGGATGACTATGAGCTGCCAATGTGATATGGCTGTGAAAAAAGCTAATGTCATCTTGGGATGCATCAGGAGAGGTATTTCCAGTAGGGATAAGGAGGTTTTAGTACCATTATATAAGGCACTGGTGAGACCTCACCTGGAATACTGTGTGCAGTTCTGGTCTCCCATGTTTAAGAAGGATGAATTCAAACTGGAACAGGTACAGAGAAGGGCTACTAGGATGATCCGAGGAATGGAAAACTTGTCTTATGAAAGGAGACTCAGGGAGCTTGGCTTGTTTAGCCTAACTAAAAGAAGGTTGAGGGGAGATATGATTGCTCTCTATAAATATATCAGAGGGATAAATACCAGAGAGGGAGAGGAATTATTTAAACTCAGTACCAATGTGGACACAAGAACAAATGGATATAAACTGGCCACTAGGAAATTTAGATTAGAAATTAGACGAAGGTTTCTAACCATCAGAGGAGTGAAGTTTTGGAATAGCCTTCCGAGGGAAGTAGTGGGGACAAAAGATCTATCTTGCTTTAAGATTAAACTCGATAAGTTTATGGAGGAGATGGTATGATGGGATAACATGGTTTTGGTAATTAAATATTCATGGTAAATAGGCCCAATGGCCTGTGATGGGTTTTTAGATGGGGTAAGATCCAAGTTACCCGGGAAGGAATTTTCTGTAGTATCTGGCTGATGAATCTTGCCCATATGCTCAGGGTTTAGCTGATCGCCATATTTGGGGTCGGGAAGGAATTTTCCTCCAGGGCAGATTGGAAGGCCCTGGAGGTTTTTCGCCTTCCTCTGTAGCATGGGGCACGGGTCACTTGCTGGAGGATTCTCTGCTCCTTGAGGTCTTCAAACTACAATTTGGGGACTTCAATAGCACAGATATAGATGTGAGGTCTTTTTTAGGAGTGGTGGGTGAAATTCTGTGGCCTGCATTGTGCAGGAGGTCAGACTAGATGATCATAATGGTCCCTTCTGGCCTAAATATCTATGAATCTATGAATCTATGAAAATACTCTTTTTACCTGGTTTTAGGATTTTTTTTGGAAGGAGAATATATGTTCAGTCAGAAACAACGCTGTGATGGGTTCGGTCACAGAGACCCCCTTGGGACTGTCACCTGATGTGCTCAAGACTACCTCTGAGCCTGTTTTCTCTGCCGGTTTGGCCCTTCAGAATCCTGCTTTGTCGAGCCAGACATTCTAGCCTGCTGCAACACAGACCCAGGGTCTGAACCACACCCCCAAAGCTGCAGATTTAACTGAAAACGGCTTAAGAAGTGCTCCTAGCACCCAGACACCCAGCTCCCAAAGGGATCCAAACCCCAAATAAATTCATTTTACTCTGTATAAAGCTTATACAGGGTAAATTCATAAATTGTCCGCCCTCTATAACATTGATCGAGATATGCACAGCTGTTTGCTCCCCCAAGTATTAATTACTTACTCTGGGTTAATTAATAAACAAAATTGAGTTATTACATACAAAAAGTAGGATTTAAGTTGTTCCAAGTAATAACAGACAGAACAAAGTAAGTCACCAAGCAAAATAAAACAAAACACAGAAGGATCTAGTTACACATACTAACTTCTCACCCTAGATGTTATCTCAGGTACAATCCTTTAAAGACCAACGTTGTAGTTTATGGCCTTGGTCCAGCAATCACTCACACCCCCGTAGTTATGGTCCTTTGTTCCAGTTTCTTTCAGACATTTCTTTGCAGTAGAAAAGCCATTTCTTGAGCCAGCTGAAGACAAAATGGAGAGGCTTCCAGGGTCTTTTATATGCTCCCTCTTGTGGGCGGAAACCCTTTGTTTTTCTGTGCAAAATCACAGCAACAAGATGGAGTTTGTAGCCACCTGGGCAAGTCACATGTCCATGAATGATTCAGCTTTTTGCAAACTGACACCATTGTTTACATGTTAGTTTGAACGTTCCCAGGAAAGCGCAATTGTGGATTAGCTTCTCCCAAAGTCCCTTGTTAGTTCAGTACTCCCCATTACTTGAATAGACCCTTCACAATATGTTGGTCAAACCTCCCTTATGTGTTTCCTACAGCAAACACTTCAGATAAAAGCATAGAGAAAATGCTCATAAATTCAGATATAAAAATGATACATGCCTATAAATAGGATGAATATATTCAGTAGATCATAACCTTTGCAAAAATATGTTAGATGACATATCTAGCACAAAGCATATTCCAGTTATGTCATATTTATACTCAGAAACATATTTCCATAAACTTATAGAGTGCAACGTCACAAATGTATGAGTATATGTGTAGTTGATTAAGCAGTTGATCGAGGCACCAAGAACTAATGTGATTGGGCAGGGAGCAACCAGACTCTTAGCTTACATCTTCTTCCAAGCTTCAAAAAGTGTTTAAAGGTAAAATTCCTCTCTGGATGGTTATATTTTCCAAATGCCCACATCCTCCTCCTAAAACTATAGAAGAGCCCACCCTAGAATTTAAGCAGGTACCTTTGCATGAATATGTTTTTCTTTGCCTCCAAAATAAGATTTGCTCATACAAATCAGCTACATCGTTCACATGCAAAACTGAGCAGACAGCAGAGCTGGCTGAAAATTTCCAGTCACAACACCTGAAAAGTTTCAAAGGAAAATGTTGATGATGAGAACAAAAATTGTTTTTGTCAAAATTTTTCCACAGCAAAATATACCATTTTTCAGCCAACCCCACTTGATAGCTTGGCAACACAGTGGCTGCCCATGTTTGTGGTGTGTGATTATGGGTATTCATATTTTTGAGGGCAATTTTAAAACCTTGGTCCTTACATTTTTTGAAGTATTTGAACAGCCATTAATGTGCCCCAGCAGAGATAGTAACTTGATTTTGAATGGGTAAGAGGCGTTCTTCCTGTCATGAGCTGGTGATGCTGAATAGCAGGAAACTCCCTGAGCAACTAACACCTTTATAAATGCAAGTGCATATCCAGGAGATTGTTATTTGTAGCCTGAAAGTCCCAAGAATTTATAGAGTCTGTGTTAGTTACTAGTGTAGAGGGGGAAAAAACCTCTCTGAACTCTATTAAAAAGATTGATGCATTGCTGGGAGAGTTACTGACATTCAAGCTGTTCTTCTGAAAGGTTGCTTAACATATATATATATAGCAAAAAGATGGCAGGGAAGGATGCAAATTTCCCTATGAATTTTGAAACTAGTAAAATAACGAGATGATTGAAGCACAAATTCTATGTAATTGAGAACATGCAACTTCCAACTTTAAAAGAAACTAGAAATTATGTAGGGGAATAAAGTCAAAAACTATAGGTAAGGTGTATGGCTATGCATTCAGGGCCAAATCAAACTTCACCATTCCCTCTGAAGTAGAAGAATAAATTGATGGCAGAAGTAGTGCAGGTTTTCTGTGTGGATCCCAAGCAGAGGGCCCACACTACCTGGGAGCTGTGTACTACACAGCAGAGACTCGTCCACTCTATATAGAGAGGCTGTGTGTGGCCTAGTGGACAGAGCACTGGACTAGCACTTAGAAGACTTTGGTTCCATTCCTAATTCTGCCACTGGGTGACCTTAGACAACTCACTTCTCAGCTGAGTGCCTCAGGTTCCACATCTGTAAAATGGAGATAGTCACATGGCACATTTGTAAAGTGCTTTGAGATCTACTGTTGAAGAGTGCTACATAGGAGCTAGGTACTATTACAACAAAGGTCAGACTCAGGGGAAGGAGAGGGCTGCCAAATCAACAGATGCACATGTTGAAGCCTATCTCCATGGCTTGAAGAGAAGAGGTCCTTCCTCTTCCTACAACTGAACCACAACAGGACCTAATCCATTCACCCAGCCTGGTTGTTTGGGCTTGTCATAGGTGGTAGAATTTGATTCATAAGGACAGTTAGTGAGTATGTTGCTCCATTCCAGTTAACAGTGAAGACAGAACTGGGATATCTACCCAAACCAAACAGGAAATATACTGTAAAGGGTCTCTAATTATCTTACATCAAAGTGTAGCAACCACTGTTGGAGATAGGATACTGGACTTGGTGGACCAGTATGGCAGTTCCTATGTTCATATGAAACAACCACTGGAGAAGCTGGTCCAGTTCCCTGCCCTACAGCATTATTCTTTACAGTACATTGTTGACTATTTTGACCAGTTCAGTTTTAAGAGTGCCACCACTTTTTTGAGAAACTCCCACTGTCTAATACACTTCACTATCAGCCAGTGTTTCCTGATATTCAGTCTAATTTCCTCTCTCAATTTTCATCCCATTGCTTCTAACTATTCCCCTGTTTTCATCCAAGATCACAAGCTCTTTGGGGCAGGGACCGTGATTACTTATATATTTGTACAGCACCTAGCACAATGGGGCTCAACCTAATTGTAGCCTGTAGGCATGACCACAATATAAATGTTAAGTGACAATAAATAATTCCTTTCCCTCTTTGGTGTTTACATCCTTCCAGTGCTTGTAGGATGTTATGTCCTCCCTTTGTTGTTTCTTAATTAAAATTATACACAGTTTTGTCTTGATATCAACACCAAGTAAAAATAAACAGTGGGAGTTGCAGGTGCTCTGAATCACACAGGAACAGTCCCATGGTTATTCTAATCATCACGTAAAAATAAATCCCTCTACCTGCCATGTAATTTCTGTAGGTCTCAACTCCCTGCAATTTATTGTCATCTTTCAGGTAGTGTGATGCTCAGACTTAGACACAGTATTCCAGGTAGAGTTGATGCTACTTGTATTGTATTTTCCTATGTAAGAGCAAACATACTGTAGGTCTGCATTTATGTGCATGTGATTTATTTGTTATATATTTTATTACTGTAAAAAATATCTTCTCAATGGACTTTTATTGCAGAGCCCATATATTTTTTTATTAGAATTGCATTGGAGGATGGTTCTACGTAAACATAGCATGGGGTAAAATACAAGAGTTTCCCATGGACATGATAACTAATACCCGAAAACTAGTCATGAATTTGGCAAATAGCTTAAATTGGTTACTAAAAATCAAAAATTGTTCAAACTAGCCATTTCAAAATATATGTATTAATACAAGTGCAACTAGCGCACAGGTGGGCTGATTGTCTGACACTTCCCATCGTAAGACCTGCATTCAATTGCTTATTAAAAAAAACCCCAAAAACCTTTGCCAAGCTCGAACCTTTTGGACTAAAATTTTGCATGTCAGGTATCTGCCTCAGGAATTTTTGGAATTTTTCAGCCATTCCTAGAAATGAGGTTAGGAAAAAGACACATTTTATCTATAGAGTGAACAAAAAAACCTGGTGACCTTTTTATTGAACAGCTTGAGCACTGCCATACACTGCCGAATTTCATCCCTTTGGACAAAGGATGGCCTTTGTCTGCAATGTGCCTTCTGTCATCCCTGTGAAAATCTGCCCAATTTTAAGCTAGTTATAAGCTTTTGAACAAAAATCACAGTTAAAAAATTGTACAGTAGAGCTCTATTAGGGTTTTGCAGCTAAAAAAATCCACACAAAATGTAATCTTTCTAAAGGAAGATTTTATTAGACTCAAGACCAATGGAAATGTTGCCACCACTTTAAAATTATAAGGAATATAGATTAAAAAATAAACAAATAACCCCCCCCCCCCAAGCCACATACATCCCCCTACAGAAGTGTTTGATACATAAAATCTCAGAACTCAAACCATAACCATCACTGATTTTCAGGGTCCAAATTAAGGGAAAAGTAAACAAAAATATTAGTGGGGGGCTGCATATATTTGAGCCATGCGACCTAGTGAATCATACACTGTACTGTGACTCAAGAGACCCGGATTCAATTCTCAGCTCTGCCACTGATCTGCTGTGTAACTTTGGCCAAGACAGGTCAAGTGCCTCAGTTTCCCCATCTGTGAAATGATGATATTGACTGCCTTTGTGAAGCGCTTTGAGATCTACTGGTAGGAAGCATTGTATAAGAGCTAGACGGTATACTGTCGTATGATTCCATTGACTTCAGTGGAGCTATTCCAGTTAACACTATCTGAAGATTTGTCCTATTGTTTTAAAGTTGAGAGTGATTGTATCAATAGAGGTGACACATGCATTGTAAATACCTCTAGGCCCAACTTTTCAAAAGTGTGTGGATCTCTATGTTTATTCAGTGGAACTTCTGCTTATTTCAGTGATAATAATAAGCTTTTATATACTTTACTCCTATAAGCTATTCTGTCATCAAAACCTAAAGTTAAAATTTTTGGTCCTTTTTTTTTTTAATGACAATGGTGTTGCACAGTATACATATATACAAATTCTGCATAGTATGTGCAGAATTTAACCTAAAGCTCTTAGTTACTGGTGGTGGTGAAGCCGGAAAGAATATATCATCAGATGTTCAGCTGCATGTGTGTGTTCTCCCTGTGTGCTGCCTCAGCTCTGTGCAAACAGCTGGCACAGCAGACCTCGAGTGAATCGCCCAATGACCACAAAATCTGTTAAGGTACGAAGGCACTTGCTCAGGTTTATTGTCAATGAAGGACAGTCCTAGTTCCCCGTATCAGTGTCTACAGTTATACTAGCACATGTGACAATGGATGCAGCTCAGTCAGTGGCGGGACTTTCCACTGCCCCTTAGGCTGGACAAAGACACTCCCTCTGAGATACATCTTTATATATCAATACAAACAAATTATGTATCATCCCTGACGTATTAGGATGCCACCCATTGCGGTTGGTTTGATCAAAACATCTCTATCCATCATGCTGTCAGCCTGACCTTATCCTTAAGGATGGGTCAGTGTGTTCCTGTTATCTTTGGGGAATGTGCTTATCGGGGTGTTCTGGGTCCCACCCTTCTGGAATGTGCTGGTGTGAGTGTTTTGTGCCTAGCACCTCTTAGGAATATGTGTTTTTGCAATATCAACCCTCTGCTTGCCAAATTCTGGGAGCAGGGCCTGCCTCTTGCTCACAACATAGCTTTGCTTTATATCAGCAAAGTTTTTACTACTTTAGCCCAGGCCTCATACCAGGCCTCCGATGCATTGGCTTATATTTCAGGCCCTTTTCTTACCCCCCATGTTTTGTCTTTTTATTGGGAGGATGTTTACCCTTCATAATGCATGGACTGAAGATGACCTAGTGGGCTAAACACTGTTATGTGGTCACCTTACTTTACCATCCATACATTCGTGCCCCATCTGTCCCTTAGTTTGCACATTCCCTCGTACAACTGATGGACAGATTTTATTGTCCAATCATGTGTAGTCCCTTATGCTGGGCCTGGGAAAGTTAGGCCCAGGACCATGACTGGGGAATGTAGTTTTATGATTGAGCCTTAGAGGCACTCTCAAATAATTAATACATATGAATAATATGGATATGATATAGTGTATATAGACATATATGTATGTGTACATATAACACCATCTTATATTCAAGCATAACAATTCTTTTCCAACTGTAAAATGATCAAACTTGATCTAGAAATCACTGAATCACAATAAACATGAAAGCATATGATGGCACTTTGTAGACTAGAATGACACTAACATTTTACAACTCTCATACAACTGAAGCAGTTTACTTGACCAGTAAGAAGCCAACAAAAATCCTGGACAAGGTCAGTAATGTTGATGAATCTGATGGCTCCCTCCTGGATCTTACCCTGAGGAGACAATGATGCTCCCAAGATTGTGTGTGAAGATTTCCCTCCATGCTCAAATAACTCATTGATACCTCTCTCCACTCTGGGAGGGAGGAATCATTAGTATTGGCATGTGGAAGGGGATACGGAGATGAAAGTTGGAGCAGAGCCAGGAAGATATGCATATGTTCCTGCACCAGCTGTATTCATTGAGGAGGGGAAACTGCAATAGTGGAGAATGTGGTGTATTGAGGACTGTGCTGGAATTACAAGCTATCACTTTAAGAGTGTTCCTGTCCTGCTTACTGGCAAGGGATTCTATAGTGAACCATGCAATGCGGGAACAGCAATCAGTCTGGGAAGAATCAGTTTAGAACAAGGTACGGTAAACTGTGTCATTCTGCCTTAGGGAGCAGCCTGCTTTCTTTCTCTCATTTTTTTGGTTACAGCATGTTATGCTTCTGGGTTATAAGAAAGCAAATAGTGTTATACTGCCACATTTCAAAAGGAGTACTATGTTTTTTTAAAATCTAACTTCTATTTCTATGCTACAAATATAACAGAACTCTAACAACACTTCAGGAGCCAATGTGTAGGGATCCAGCGGTAGGGGGAAGCCCTGAAATCACAGCAACATTGAAGTCATGCTGCCAGGGAAGCAGGGCCAGAGAGAAAGTGATTTTCTGCTACTTTCAGGGACTAAAGGATGAAACAGTGCCCTGTCCACTGGGGGTGGGGATGAGGGAACCCATTATCCAACCGAACAATTTGGGGAAACTCTGCTGGGTTCTCTGTGCAGATTTTGCCCATCATAGTCTCTTCTGAGGAATCACCCTCTCATGAACAAATTTCAAAAGGTGCCAACCAATGGCTCCCTAGTTCATTGCCTGCTGTACCTCTATTGTTAAATCCAGGCCTGGCAGCCACAAACTTGATTATATCCATCCATACAAACGAACCTCTACTTGTCTAAGTTAGCTAAGTATATTAAAAATATTTGTAACAAAAGTCTCCTCTCAGCTCCCTCTTAACTCAGTGGGTGGGTCTGTTGTGGTGAATTATGTACTGCAGGAGTCTTCAGAGGCTATGTAAAGCTGTAGAATAGATTTCTGCGTATCACTGTGTAATCCAGCAGGAATTCAGCCTGGCTACAGAAGTGTTATGCTTTACATTTTTATAAGTACCATCTTTAGATAGTCAGTCAGGGATAGAAGATTTATATAATGAGATTCTTTACCCCTAATCTGCTCTGGGCCTTGCTCTGGAGAGCTAAATATGGTTTTTTTGAGAGTGTGGAAGAGACTGCATTATTAGAAAAGTTGAAGTTAATCCAGCTCAGTGCTGGATATTTTTGCCCATCTCAGACTCAGATCACATCCTATTCCCTGCTGGCAAATTCATTTGACAGAAAGCTGCATTCATTTTGGTTAATGGAGCACTTGAAAATGATACATTTAGGGCTACATTATCAGGCTTGTGGTGCACCAAAGACTGTGTTGAAATTGCAAGCTATGAGTTTAAAGGTTGGGGGTGGGGGGGTATGGTCTTAGTCCTACTTGCTGGTTAGGGGGCTGTGTAGTGAAGCTTGCAATCAGAGGCACTGTGGAAAAAGCCAGCCTAGTACCAGGTGGAGTGAGTTGTGCCTGTTTGCCTTAGGGAAAATTGCGTTTTGTCTCTCTGTTTAGGGTTACCTTGAGCTATCATTCTGGCTTCTAAGATTAAAAGTAGCATTAGGTTGCAACCTTCCTTATGGTTAATCTAACTTCTCTGTGTATATGCTGTGACCATGACAAGGGTGATGTGGCCTATAGGCCACCCTGTGTAAATGCTGGCCAGCCAAATGGTGAGGTGCAGAGCAGCAACGCTGCAGAGGGAGTTCGGAGGATCTTACTGGATCTCAGGAGTAGGCCTGGCCAGAAAACAAGAATCCTATTTTGAGGGAAAAAGTTGGGGAGGAAAGGTTTCAACATTTGGTTTCATTCCATATTGGGGTGAAACTGAGACCCTCTGGAATTTTTCCATTAAAAATGTGAGAAAAGAAACTGACTCACCCTTACACAGCTCACAGCAGAGTGCCTGAACCACAGGGCTATCGTCAGTCTCTCTCTGGCCCAATGAACAATTAATTAATTAATTCATTAAACAAACTAGAACAACTCCCAACAACTTACCTGTGATTTACCTATTGCAGATATTGCCTATTTACCTATTGCCTAGGCCTGCCCAAACCTAAAGGCCCACCCACTCAACTGAGGAGAAGGGACCACAAAGCCCAGACCACAACTGAGTTCTGGGGACAAAAAGTGTAATACTGACAGGAGAGAAGGTCAGAGGGCCAGAACTAGGGATCCAGTAGATGACACCAACATAGAACCTGTACAGCACCCACCGTTCCTCAAAAGATATCCAAGAAGCCAGTAGATGCTACCCAGAGGAACTCTACTCAAAAACATGAAGCAATGAAGGAACTGAAGCAGGCCCCACAGCCATAGAGCATGCCCTCATCATGCTTTCTCCTTGACCCTTTGTGGGGCACAAATGGGATGTCCAAATATAAGGAGAAGTGGGTCAAAGTGCAACCAGAATCTATTCAGGTGGTTCTGGAGGAGCCAGAAAAGGGGCTGCAACCTGGAACACTCTGCAGATGTGCTCCAGGGTCTCCTCACTGCAAAACACAGTAGGTATCAAGAGATTCTATCAATCATGCCAACCACACACCCGTGCTCTCAGCTCCATGGAAGAGCTGCCAAATGCCTGGCAAGTGGAGTAGAGTTGGCCCACTGGGGCTCCCTCCCCTCTGCAGGGGCAACACATCTAACCACTTGGTGTTTAAGTTGAACATGAGGGCGAGGAAGTGGATGGTATGGAGCATGAAAATATGGAGATCTTTGCAGAGTGCAGTTCAGAGACAGACCATCTGGATGCCATTCAGCCTGCTCTAGTGATCCATGAGGCAGCTGGGGGTTGGGGTGAGGGCTCAAGGCAGCAACTCAGAGGACCAGGGTGAAGAGTGGGTGCAGAGTACCCTCTCACAGGACCCACTTGAGAGAAGTAGGGGGCAAGGCTGCCTCACCTTGAAGAGCACAAAACAGGGGACACATGGGTGGGCAACCACATGCACCAGCCAAGTGTCACAGTCCGACCCAGAAGGTCTCCAATTCTGGCAATACCAACCAGGACTATCCCCCAATGCACACAGGGAAATGCCACTGCCAGCACACGAAGGTCTCTGTTGTGTTAAACTGGTTCAAATGTGACTTTTGGGTGAAGATTCAGGCCATTTATTATTATCTGTACTACACTGGTGCCTAGTGATCCCAACCAGGATCAAGGGTCCCACTGTGCTAGGTAGTGTGCACACAGATCGATCTTACAATATAAACAGACTCATACTACAAGACAGATGGTGGAAGGGGAGAGAGGCCCAGAGAGGTTAAGTGACTTGTAGTAGATCACACAGCAGGTTAGTTGTAATGCAGATATTAGAACCCGGGTTTCCTGACTTCCACTACCTACTAGCCCAAACTGCCTCCACTTGGGTTGTAGGGGACCCATGTCCAAGTCCCTGGTTCAAAATAGGCTGAGCAGAGACTTGAACCTGGGTTGCCCCCATCACAACTGTGTTTAGGGTGCTCTGCTCTGTGGGTTATTTTGGAGTCTCTGTCTTTCCCTCCAAAATTCCATCTTGGACCCGAGAAACCTTTCCCAGCTAAACTGTTTCTGTGAAATGTTTCCCCATCAATGAATTGGCATTTTCTGACACCCCCCCCCAAAAAAAATCACAAAAAATTTCTAGCAAACTCTATGCAGGAGGAACATTAACATGTAGAATTTGAGCATCCCTAGTCACAATGTGTCATAAATATAAAGAGAAGGGTAAATCCCTTTAAAATCCCTCCTGGCCAGAGGAAAAATCCTCTCACCTGTAAAGGGTTAAGAAGCTAAAGGTAACCTCGCTGGCACCTGACCAAAATGACCAATGAGGAGACAAGATACTTTCAAAAGCTGGGAGGAGGGAGAGAAACAAAGGGTCTATGGGTCTGTCTATATTCTATCTTTGCCGGGGATAGACCAGGAATGGAGTCTTAGAACTTTTAGTAAGTAATCTAGCTAGGTATGTGTTAGATTATGATTTCTTTAAATGGCTGAGAAAAGAACTGTGCTGAATAGAATGACTATTCCTGTCTGTGTGTCCTTTTTGTAACTTAAGGTTTTGCCTAGAGGGATTCTCTATGTTTTGAATCTAATTACCCTGTAAGGTATCTACCATCCTGATTTTACAGAAGTGATTTCTTTACTTCTATTAAATGTCTTCTTGTAAGAAAACTGAATGCTTTTTCATTGTTCTCAGATCCAAGGGTTTGGGTCTGTGGTCACCTATGCAAATTGGTGAGGATTTTTACCAAACCTTCCCCAGGATGTGGGGTGCAAGGGTTGGGAGGATTTTGGGGGGGAAAGACGTGTCCAAACTACATTTCCCAGTAAACCCAGTTAGAGTTTGGTGGTAGCAGTGGAGATCCAGGGACAAAGGATAAAATTAATTTGTACCTTGGGGAAGTTTTAACCTAAGCTGGTGAAAGTAAGCTTAGGAGGTTTTCATGCAGGTCCCCACATCTGTACCCTAGAGTTCAGAGTGGGGGAGGAACCTTGACACAATATCTACTATCCTGAACCTGTCTCTAATCCTGAACAAGGGGTACAATAGAGTAGGCTATATAATTTATTACTTTACCATTTTGTGATACGACCAGTTTCTAGCCATTGTGTGTCTACTGTATCATGTGCGTCTCAGCTGTATCAGTCTAATTTAGAATGTAACCATTAGCATTCAATAAATAGTCATTCCTTAGTTGAAGGGCTGCATCCTCACATTCTGCCAGTGGGGAGTGAATCAGACCACCACTAATTGGAAAAGCTAAAAATGCTGGGGATTTGGAAAGGAACAGGTGACAATTTACTTGGTGCTAATTGAAAGCTAATTATATTCAGCCAGCAAGTGGTCACCAGGTGTTCTGTGGTGCATAAGCCACCAGACTGGTAGAAAGCAGCCTGCTGCTTTTTGGCTTGAGGAGTTGGTCGAAGGAAGAAAACAAAATACTTCTAGTGGTTGTTTCTATTACAGCTGCACTTATCCTTTATGTAGGGTAGCAACCGATTAAAAAAAAAGTTTCCTGACTTTTTCTGGAAGGAGGAAGAACCATTTTGCTTTCTTTATTTTGTACATTTTTGAAGGTAAATAATGTCAGTCAAAAGTCTCTTTGAAAGCACTTTGGTTTCCTATTTCCTCTTGCGTTGGCATTCTAGGCCTGCTAAAGGAACATGGTAATCCTTCTAATATTATGCTGCCATAGGCAGCTTTCTCATTACAGATGGGTAATTATATAAGTACATATGAGAGAACCTGCCATGAAACACTATTTCAGATTGATACACATTGAACTCAGATCATCCTGGTCCTTGCAAGGAAGAAAATGAGCATAAATTCAAGCAGGAAAATCACTTAGAGAGTCCATTTTGTACTTTGACACCAGAATAAGACATCTAGACATTAAAAAACAAATAGACATTGTAACATTGGGATATCTAAGGGAATGGACTTGAAGCCTCAATGTCTAAAAGAATCCAGCAAAATTTTAATGCAGCCAGAGCCACTCCCAGCAGTATCTGTTTCCCTTAAAGCTGGCCACAGGCAGCCCCACATGCTTTGTGTCAATTCCCATTCCCCTAACGTCTCTTAAACCCTCCCACCTGCAGTCCAGCCAGTGGGGGAAGGGAAGCCCATGGCAATACTTTAAATTTATACTGTGCCTCATTTTTAACTATCTAGAGACTTACCAAGCTCCCCAATAGTGTTGTATCTGATCACCTCATTAACAGTAACTAACTTGTCTTTTCAATTCCCCTGTGAGGTAGGTAAGCACAGAGATTTGGGCCCCACACCCCAAAATGTATTTAAGCACCTAATTCCCACTGATTTAAAATGAGAATTAGGGGTGACTACAGTTGTAGTGTGTCCCCATTTGATGCTGCAGTGAGGGGCAGCTCCTTGCATCTTCTTTCCCATGCTCCTGCGCAGGGCAGGGCAGGGCATGGCAAGGCACAATATATCCCAAAGGATACAGATGAGAGAGAATTTAGAACCTCCTTGGGGATGTAAGACTTCTCTAGGGGGAGGATGCCCAAGAGACTGACAGTCATTTCGTGAGATAACAGAAAGAAGCCAGAAAAAAAATCTTCAAATATTTCAAAACAAAATATTTTTAAGTCCACCAGCGTTCTCTGTCCGAGGCAAATCTTGGTTCAGAACAATTGAGCTACCCTGAGTCTCAGCTGCTAAGTCACACACAGCCTCAGGATCCTAATCAAATCAACAGCAAAAAAAACCCATTGACTTCAATGGGACCCATTTGTATTTGTGTTTAAAAGGGTTACAGATCATTTTGAACTAGGTTTGCCTTCAAGGGGGTATTATATGGCGCAATACATATTTCCCTTTTGCTATATAACCTCAATTGCAAGGCATCCGTAACAACACACAATATAGTATCAGTTTTAGGCTCTACAAGACAAAATTAATACACTATAGCTATCTGCTAACAATTGCCAAATGATAAATCTTCTCAACTCACTGCATTCCATGAAAATGAAGAGAAGATTTTAATTAAAATGTCATGCTTGAACAGGATTCCTATCATCCATCATCAAAAAACAAATAGTGATTTGAAAGGAAACAAGCTGAAATTATTGCTTTTGCATAATGTAAAGAAGAATTGCACTGCATCAAGTTGCTAACAGATTTTTCCATACATACATGATCTTTCATATTCAAGTGTAACGTCCTTCACATAGTTAGGTAATTCATTACAAATGAACACACAGACTGCACAATATGATTCTGAAAAGGATGAATTCACATGCGAGTGATCTGGATTTCAACAGAAGGTGACTAACAGTCAAGAGAATGGACTTCTCAAACATCCATAATGTAGTATGTTTGCAATGGACTTCATGAAACACATTTCCTCAAAGTTAGGCTGCAACAGTATTCAAGATGTTCCATTATTTTTGTTGAACAGGAAATAATTGTGCTGGCAATAAGTGTTGATTATTTTGAGTGATTACCACTGCATCGGCACTAAGACCAGTCCCTGCAGAACTTATAGTGCTGATCATCTAAAGCAGAAAATCACGTTTAACTTTAAGCATGAATTGACCTATTGAAGCTAATGGAAAGTTAAGCATATACTTAAGTGCTTTGCTGGGTAGGGCTCTAAATTAGCAGGAGGCAGTTGCACTTTGGGAAGTGACAGTGTACAAATAAAACAGATCTGCCTCTTGTGAGTGTTTAAAGGCAAGTGCGCTTATTTGAGTGACAAAAATTAGTTTGTACTGCTCATTTCTCCTGTTAGCATGGAAGAACTGATACAGGTAAGAGAGAGAGACAGATTATACAGTCAGTAGTTTCCTGTCAGTTACACCAGGGCAACCCCACTGATAATAAGGTTGCACTGATGTAGCTGAGGGCAAACTTTTACCCAAAGACCCTCTATTACTGGTGATTATAAATGAGAAGGAAAGAACTCAGTATGAGTTAGAGCCCGGGTTATGTTTGTAGGATTGGGAGTCAGAAAAAAACACCATCTTTTTCTTTGGAAATTGAGTGTATTAGATATGGAAGACATTAAAAGACCAACCATCTGATTTTTACAGAGTTCTTTTTCAAGGTAAAATTACACTTTAATGACAAAAATAATAATAAATGACCTTGGCCCAAACCCCAGCAACCCTTCTCCTAATCTATGGGAAAACTCCCATTGGTTTCAGTTGGACCAAATTTAACTTTACTAGAAGCCTGCACAGAAGTTTATTCTAGCACCATGGCCCATGAATTAGAGAAGCAGTCATTCCAGCTTTGTACCCACTAATACTTCCCTTTAAGAATCTGTATTTTGACAAGTCCATTATGATGGGCAATCAGTTATCCTCTAGGTTTCCTAGTGGATAGTTATGTTGTGTGCAAAGTAAGATCTTCAAACCCCTTTTCATAATGGTCTTGTTCTTTTAAAATGACTTGGAGAAAATGAGTTACCTGTGAGCTTTGGAAAGTGTAGTCCTTAAAGGCTTTCTTTTCTTTCTCCATTGATACTAATTAACTTTGCACTGGCTTGTGAGTATGGTGAACTTGGGAAAAATCTTTTCATTCACGCTTTTGCTTCTATAGCCTGAATAGAAATGTACTTTTCATATCTTTCTTCAAAATGAATATGCAAATTGGGCACTATGGACAAAAAACACTTCTCTATTAAGACTATGAAGCATTTGAATGAAGAATGAAGTAGCACTTATGTAAGGAATAAGAGAATAATGAATCATGACAAATGATATTTCATGCAAAATGCAGTGATAACACTCATGCCCTAAAATGTTAGTCACACAGTGTGAGGAACAAACTGATTTTTTGCAACAGGATATAACAGAATAAAGCTTTTAAGGGAGAGAAGTGCTTAACATTCAAATAAATTATTTGTATTACTCCAGAACCTTTTCAGACTGGCATTGTTATGTATTAGCCTAACGAGGGAGTACAGGAAATACAGAATCAAGGCATTGAACTGGTTATGCTATAAGCCTTGTTACAATGGGCTTTTGCTTTTTTCTGTTTTATAATTATTTGTATTTCATTTATTTTTATCAAGATGTATGTATTGCTCCATCTTCTAGCTGCAAGGAAGTGTGAATTTATTAGTAATAGTATTGCAGTAGCTTTTTGGGCCCACCAATCAGGGGCCAGAACCTCACTATACGAGGCCCCACCCAAAAGAGCTTGCCAGCAGATATTTGAGGGTAATTAGAGAGGAACTGTTAAGGTAATTAGACTTTAAATAAAATAACACTTTTAAAATGTAACTTTGATTGTGCTTAATTTTCATATTTTACCAGTGTTCCTTTTCCATCTCAATCATTACTAAGTTATTAAAAATTACAACAAAAGGCAAAATTCCTGGCTTCATCTCGTCTTTTGGAGAGAGTTGGAGACCCTCCACAATGGTGGTGAAGAAGACACTGAAGAATCAGGGCTCAACAGAAAAGGAACATGACGTAAAGAAATCAGCTTTGTCCAATTTGTTTCCGCTTTGGGAATATTGTGCAACTCCCAGGTAGAGGTTTCCAGCTCCTGGAACGCTGCACTGAGCCTCTAGAGGGTCCCTACCCCCTCAGCCATAGGCAACATAAGCACTGCCTTCCAGACCTCCCCAAGCCCCACTCTCTCTCTACAGGTTAAAACTGGCACATTCCAACCCTAAAGCTCCCAGAGCATCTCCCCTGGAGTGTCCAGCCCCTGATTCACTGGACACTTGCCGCAGAGGCAATGCATGGGAGGAGCATGAGGGAGTCATGTGCTCTCCTAGGTTTGCTGCTTGCCTTGTACGGCGCATGCTCACATGGAGTGAGCATCTCAGTAACACTGCTGAAGCTGGCTGCCCTCACGCTGCCCCGCCCCGCCTCCCCCCTCAACTACCAACTGGCACAGGTTGTCTCTGACTTGCAGTATTCACAAACTGGTTGCTTCCAAAGAAATGTTTCCTGCGTTTACCATTTCCAGCTCAAATCACTGCTCCGCTTAACACACAGCATGGACATACCTCAATAGAGAAGTCAAGTATAAGTTTTAACAAAGCATAGAGATTCATGTGATAGCAAGTAGATGTATTGGAAACAAATGGTTATGTATAAAGTAAAAGCATAACACGTTCCAGAGCCTGTACTTACTTAACTAGATACCTTCATGTCCTGTAGAATAAAGCTCACCCAAAGTCCCGGGATAACCCCAGGAAGCGTCACAAGGATACTTTTCAATCCAGGGGCAAAGACACGGTAAGGGGAATCTTTTGGTTTAAGCCAGCCAACGTTCACAGCACTGCAGCACTCATCTCCATCCTTGGCATGCCATTATTCTGGGAATGTGCCAGGGAGTCTGGGGGGTTGGGATGAGTTTGGAGTGTTGGGAAATGGGAAACATTGATATTTTAGTACTTATTAGTGAACCCTAGCCATATTTTCTTGCTTCCAATAGAATCCCTCTTTATTATATTATTTTGGAGTGTATCATTACTTTGTTGGGGTTTGTGTTGAGGTACTTTATTGTGTACTGGATGTTATACTCCTTGCCAGCAGTGGTAGCAGTATTTATTTCCCCAAAGGACAGTACCCCTTGTGTCCTGGGCACAGAGGACTCACCTTGGGTGGAGGTACCAGACATCCCTTAAAAGGAACCCAGGACCCAACACATGCGAGGAAATGGGACAGGTGCAAGCAACAGGGAGGAGGGCTTGTGCCACATCTCAGGGAGGGGGTCTACATTTTAAAATGCTAATGTTGTCTTTGATCTAGGGATATTGAGCAACTAAAGTCAATGGAGTTATGCCAACTTTCACCAGCTGAGCTCTGGTGCTTGCTGATAGACCCAGACCTGTGTAAGCTGGGGGAGCTGAATGGAGTTGCACTCACTCACACTTGCTCTGAATTTGCCCCAAAAGAATAAAAATAAGCCAATAGGTAACAATGCATGATATTTATGGACCAAACTGTTGGAAGGGAACACTCAAACTCAGCTGGGAGGAGCAGAGACAAGCAGCTGCAGCAGAGACCTTAAACACAGATGTTCATGTCGAACAGGGCTTTTTAAAGTTTTTACCCTAGTCATTCTCTCTTCTGTTCTGATTTATTTTTTGCCCCCACACCCAGCGGACCCTTCACTTCAGAGTCTGGCTTGGGACACCTGCCCACTCAATTACACCTACCCTCTCCTCTGTTTAGCCAAATCACTAACAAAACTCTATTGTATTAATTATTATTATTAATAAAACTATGGCACTAAGATGTTTGTAAACCATCACATTGTTCATGCTACCTTAGAGACTAACACATTTATTTGAGCATAAGCTTTCGTGAGCTACAGCTCACTTCATCGGATGCTGATGCTCAAATAAATTGGTTAGTCTCTAAGGTGCCCCAAGTCCTCCTTTTTCTTTTTGCGAATACAGACTAACACGGCTGCTACTCTGAAACATTGTTCATGCTGTTTGTATTGTACATCTTTCCCCCTGCCCGTTGTCTGCCTAGCTTGTTTGTTTAAAATGTCAGCCCTTTAGGGCAGGAATTGCCTCTTAATCTCTGATGGTGCAGTGCCTAATGAACTAGGGCCCTGATTTTGATTGGGTTCCCTAAGCATTTCTGTAATATAGATAATAAAACCAATAATTAATGGAACCTGGAAAGAGATGTGCGAAACTAGGACTAGGAGTTTCCTCTGGGAATGCTCCCCAGTGTAATGGTCAGTGACTGAATTTAGAATGGCAAACAGATGATTGTGTGCAGTAGGGAGCAAAGTCACTTCATACTTGGGAAAGCCACGCTGTATTGCACTTTGAAAATGTCTATATTTGTCCATTGAAAGTGTTATTATATACCCAGTTTTTATTTGGGGACGTACATTAAGTTATCATATTCAAAAGCATTACAAGTAAAACTTGCCAATGCGACATTAGAAAAGATCCTAATTCCTGTATCACTAGCAGCAACAGTTCTTCCAGGCTATTTTAATATGCTCTCTGTTCTGTAACCTCCCCCCAGTCTTCCTTGTTCCTTGAACACATGGAAGGATTTTTTAAAAGTTCCTAGATCTGAATGTTGATTGCATTAAGCTGTTTGTGCTGGCCTAAGTTCTACACAAATCCTATTATGTGAGGCTATGAACGTATACCCTTTTCATTTAGCTATGTAAGCCTTTTTAGTAAACAGAGCCCTAAGAACTTTCAAAACGAATAAGACTCTAAGCCTCTTATATACACTGTCTAAATATTATAGTTTTCAGAAACATGAAAGGCAAAAGATGAAGCCGCTACGGTTATGTTTATTCTGTGTTTTAAAACCTGTGGCACTTGCAGTGAATCTCGGAGTCCGGGTCAACAGACTCAGGATTGCACTACAGTGCTAAAAACAGCCATGCAGACATTTGGGCACTGAAACCCAGGCTTTTCCCTGGGACTCAGAGCCTGAGCTCCAATGTCTAAATAGCTGATTTTAGCAGCGTAGTGCAAACCTGAGTCTTCAGACCTTGGCTGTGAGACTCACAGCCACAGGTTTTTAAAACACATGGTAGACATACCCTATATTAGTATTCAGGCTGACTTCAACTTGTGGTCACTTTATTCTACTTAAATTATCAAAAATCTCAAAAACAATCTCAGCTGAACTGTTTAAATAATCCAATCTGTTAACTAATAAGGCTGCGGATTGTTTTACAGAGAAATGAAAGTGTGATTGCCACACAAATCTTTTGCGAGGCTAGAGATCACGTACTCTGTTTAGGCTGAGCTGGATTTAGTGAAGTGCTTGCAAGGGTCACACTGTTCAGCAGATACCAAACCAGTCTTAGTTTCACTTACTGCTCAATACCATATACCTGTCTGTGCCATACTGGGTAGCAATTAGGCCTAACTCAGTGAAACTGATTAATGTATTGTTTGATCAATTAGATGACACTGATGCAGTGGACAGAAAGTATAGTCCAATACTGTAAATGCAGAAAGGCTACTGTGTAGCAGCCAGGAGTACAAAGGGTGAAGATATTTGGGTTTATTACATGACTTACCGTCAAGAAGCAGAACCATCAAATACCAACCTCCTCCTTCTCCCAACCTCTACCACACCATGCACACCACTTGCTACAAAACTCTTGATTAATTTAGGTCACAGTTTGTGTTCCTCCTTAGAACAAGAATTAATTCTCTGTACCCACAGCAAAAAATGATTACCTGATAGCAAAGGAGAGAAAAAATGAGATTCAATTTAATGTTTAGTTAAGTCATTCTGTGAGACGTTGCTTGAGCCAAAGCTGTCTGGGCATGTCACAGATTGACAGCAAACTGGCTGGAGCAGAGTTTTATTGATGTGATGCAGACATGAGCTGCAGCCTCTAAATTGATTTATAATTTGGTAATTTGTTAAGTTATTGACACTAGTTGGCTGCATCACTCTTGTGTGTTGATCTGAAAATCCACAAAACAGCACAGCAGTGCTTGACCCCTGAGACTGCCCAAATACTGTACATGGAGCTCAGTGACAATTAATCTGTAACTCAAATCAGTCTTGCAGATCAAGCAATATCTGACCATGAAAAATATTAGTTTAGTAAGAGGACATCTGTGATATAAGAATGTGGCTCCATTATCTTTTGCAACTCGTTTTTTGACTGATCATTTCATGCAAAAAGAAACTCAGTTTGCTATGGAGTAGTTACTCATTTTCCAGTCAATTCCATAGGATTAGCATTCAGAGGTAATTTTACAGTTTATGCACATGGTTCATTTACAAATTAATTTAATTTGGTATCTAATTCTTTACAAGTAAAATAACTTCCCCATGACTTACTGCCACCATAGATTTTGATAACATGCCATATAACCTCATATTTCTCTTTATTCTGTCCTAATCTGAAATTGTACAACCTGAGAGTAGTTTAACCTTGTTGTCAGAGACATCACACATAGGGTTGGTCCATGGAAGGCATTTAGATGCCTCAAAGCCTTCCTGTTCAGCTGCTGCCTAAACCTGTGGGCACCTAAGTTTCTTAGGTGCTTGAACATCCCCTAGACTCTGAAGTCCCCAGGTGGCTTAATGCCAGTGGGCATATGCAAAGCTAAGTCCTGTGACCAGCAAGGTCCTCAAACTAAGCATCTGCCCACCTGTGAGCTTCAGTCCGTAGGCATGCTCAGAGGTCACCTTAGAATATACTTACCAAATTGAGCCCTGCACAAATTTACTGGAGGGAGCACCACTGCCCCCACCCAGTAGCCCAGAGGGCAGGACATTTACACAGCATTCAGCAGACCAGGTGAAACCACCTTTTCTGCCTATGCTGAGCACTGCAACACCCAAATCCCCCTTGTGAATATAAGAAAAGGAGTACTTGTGGCACCTTAGAGACTAACCAATTTATTTGAGCTGTAGCTCACGAAAGCTCATGCTCAAATAAATTGGTTAGTCGCTAAGGTGCCACAAGTACTCCTTTTCTTTTTGCGAATACAGACTAACACGGCTGTTCCTCTGAAACTTGTGAATATAGCCACTAGTGCCAATCATGGATTAAAAACTAACATGGTCTCAGCAACAACCACCACCTAATAAATAACTACAGTGTTTACGAAGCACTTATTATACAACGTTACGGAGCTGGTCATAGGGAGATGGAACAATAAGCAGTAACTAGCTATGTTAAGGATACAACAAGCACAGGTAATTTGTGATATCAGTAGTTAAAAAAAAGAATCAGAGCGCTCATTTGGGGTCAACATACCACAGCAAACAGGCCCCCATGTGACTACCAATGTTATGTATATGATATACAGTAAGTAGTTTGACAGTGTGGACTGAGCAAGTTATCTTGAGTACAACAAACTCATATACTAGAAACAAAAAGTAGATTTAGACAAAAGATGTCATAGGATGACAAGCAATGCTAGTCAATGTATCATAGGGCAAATGACACTTGGATTTATGCTTCTTGGATTAATCCATCAGGAGTAGGAAGATAAAATAAGAGAGTTACTCTTCAGTGAAAGATTTGGTAGTAAACCAGGAATTAATTTAGGATAACTGGATGACCTCAATGTTATCTTTAAAATTGTGTTTATAGAAAGTCAAAGACAACAAGTAATCCCGGTTCAGCAAACAATTATTTCTTTTCTTTTCTTTGTTGTATATTTTACATCTATGCCTCTAAGATGGTATTTCATTCCTGTATGAGTTTTGGAATCCATTTAGAGACTGGCTGCACCACTTTTGAATCAAATGTTGGGTATGGCACCATTCACATGTACAGAAACTGTAGATCAAATAAAAGAGTACATGCTAATAAGACTGGCTTTTATATCCCTGGTGTAGTTTCGCTGACAATGAAATTATACCAGGGATACACTATTAGAGCTGGTTGAAAATTTTCGAAGTTTGCAATTTTGACATTTTTTCATGAAAAAGAGGGATGAGAAGTTTTGTGAAAATTGCATCTCATTTTTTGAGCAGCTCTAATGTCAATGCACTTAATCACATCAGTGCCAGCTGGTTCTCCAGAAAGGCTAGGCAAAATGATTGCCCAGCACTACCCAATATACTTGATGACAGCCTACTTTAAATGCAGTTACTGCTGAAAGATCTGTCTGGAGCAACTCATGTACTTGTGGCCTCCAGGTTTGATTGCCGGAACACACTGCACTTGGAAATGCATCCACAAAACATGAAAGAAGCCCCAGCCAGTACAGAATGTTATCACCCTGACTGTTGGCAAACGCAGGTCAACATGAGTATATCACTCTGATGTTCAGCCCATTTCACTTGTTGCCCACCAGCTATCACATCAAATTCATAGTCCTAGTCATGATTGCTGAAGCATATAAGCTGCAGCTGAGCTATCTCAAAGACCACCATTCCTTCCAGGCCATGACATTCCAAGGCAGCCACCTTCCCCAGGAGCAATGACACTCTCAATGGGCCGGGTAAGGGTGGAAGACAGTCTTTTCAATCGTTGGCACATGACTGTGGAACTCTCTTCCCAAAAAGCCACGGATAAGACCAAACCTGACCACCTTTAGGACAAAATGGAAGGCCCATCTGGTTGATGTAGACTTCTAATGTTTCCATGCACCCACACTGTAGTGCAGGTGCTCAATACCTTCTAAAACCAGGCCATCTATTTCAGTACCTAAATATGGATTTTGGAGCTTGGCTTTAGGCACCCCATTTTGCAGTTTTAGTCAAATATAAAAGTTATGGGTCTGTAAACAAGTTGTGACCCAGGCAGAGCTTTGACAAGTTCCTGTGCAGCCACAGAGTGAAGTAATTGGCATTGATATTGCCACTAGGCGTTCGGATCGTTTAATCACACTTTCCTGCTTTGAGCTAAAAGTGATTTGTCATAATTTCTTTGACAAACTACTGGTAAAGATAATACACAGTGTTTCTCATTTTAAGAAGTAGGAGTTTCCTTTCAAATATTTATCTTTGTTTGAAATGTTAATATCATTGAATCCACGGCTTATATTAACAGGGATACTATAAGATTCAAAAGGGAAGCTGCTGTCATTTTGAATCTTCAGAGGAATATTTCATTCTGAAATGCTAATGCTTTCTGGATCCCATTCCTTCACAATTGGCAGGTCATACTTTGTGTATTAAAATCTAAAAATAAGAGCGGTTTGCAGTTTTGTAAGGGTGCTTTCAAGCTGTTTTTAAAAAGTTTAAATCAGTATATTATTCAACCTTGAGTCCAGCTAGCTGTTGTCTGTGACATATGGTATCAAACTTCATAAGGTATTATGTTGCTGGGCAACTATATAATTTTATTATAAATTCAATCTAAAATGTTCTCATGTATCTGTTCTTGAAAACAAATTTGTAAACTTCGATATGTTCCTTTCATATGTCTGTCAATTCTCCTAGACGCATGGTTGTCCAATCCTTTCTTTATATAAAAGCCTACACAACAATGAAATCATTCACATAGTATGTGGTCACATGGCACTTTGACTGCCAGGTTTAATTTAGTAGGTTTTACCTTTATTTTTTGTTCAGCATTTCAATAATTCTGCTTGCAGAACACATATGTGAAGCCAACAGCAAGTTCCAAACCACTCTTACTATTCTTTATTTGTATAAAGCTTTTTCTCTTAACTAAATGTGATTCACTGAGGAAAAAAATGGTGTTTCCTGTAATTTAGTCTTTACAAATTATTACATTTCCGTGAATGGATTAGATTAGGTTTTATTGAACAGGCCATCATGCTGTCAGTGTAATGAATGTTGGAATAGATCAAAACGCTGGAAAGCAAAAGGCATTACGCTCACAACACTTGAACCCCGTATAATTAGCATTTCCTCGTTCAGTATTTTAGAAGCATATCTAGCACTACTACTGTAGGGCGCTGTTAGTATATCAGTGATAAAATCTGGGGTTGGGTGTTTATAAGAGATGGGCCAGAACTTCAAATTTTACATCTGGATCCAAAGTTTATTGGGTTTTAAAAACAGAATTTGGATTTGATGTAGTTGATACTTTTGCTTTATTTAACAGAAATAATTTCCCCACGAACAGGTATCCATCCTATATTCTGGGCATCCTTACATTAATGAAAAATAACCATAATCTAATACAGCAAGTATGAGAACAGCTTATTCCATCATAGGTAGCTAAATAGATAATGTCTCTCTCTGCTCCCAACAATCAATCCCAGCTCCCTTGAACTGCTTCCTCTCTGAGAACTTGGTAGAAAAGAAGGGCCTTGCTTTGTGCCTGGAAAACTAACACATCCAGACTGAGGTAGACCCAGAGGGAAAGAAGATCCATAATAAATGGGCCTTCATGGAGGCTGTCCTGCTAGCAGCCCACTCCCATTTACAGAGATGGAGTTCCAGCTCAAGTGCTTCTGCTGTCTGTTGGAGAGAGGCCAATGGTGATGATTTAATGAATCATTTAGGGTTTCAAAAGGTTGAAACTGAGACCTAAATTCATTGTTAAATGGTGCAGATACTGGAACACCAAACAGGCCACTGAAATTCTGCATCAGCTTCAATTTCCATGTTGCCTCCAGCTGCAGCCCTGTGTAGAATGCATCATAGAAATCTAATCTAAGGTGACAAAAGCATGACAATCATGTAGCAAAGTACATGTTCTGAAGAAAAAGTACCAGCTTCATCAAAAGCAGATGACAAAATGCCCAGGTAGCAGTCAATACCCCTAAATTTTGGCTAAACTCCCTAATCAAGGATGCCAATACTTCTGCTTCCTCTTATCCACAGCACCGCCCAGAAGGGAGGGCGAGTGGGGCAATTTGCCCAGGGCCCCGCAAACAGGGCGGGGGCAATTTTGGCGGCAATTCGGCAGCGAGTCTTTCAGTCCTTCTCTTCCTCATTGGCGGCACTTTGGTGGGAGCTCAATCGCTCCGCTTCAGTCTTCTACGGTAATTCGGCAGCGAGTCTTTCAGTCCTTCTCTTCCTCATTGGCGGCACTTTGGTGGGAGCTCAATCGCTCCGCTTCAGTCTTCTACGGCAATTTGGCAGCGGGTCCTCCTGTCCTCTTCTTTCTTCTCTGGCATGACTTGGGTTTTTCTTTCTTTTTTTTTTTTTTCCTTCGCCTCTTCGGGCAGCAAAGCTAACTTTTCTTTATGGAAGGGGCCCCCAAAATTGCTTTGCCCCAGGCCCCCTGAATCCTCTGGGTGGTACTGCTTATCCAGGCCACATCCTGAGGTGTCCAGACAAACTGCAGCCCAGGGGTTCACCTTTACACTCCCTTAATCATGGGCTTGTTGTGTACAGAGAAGTTGGGTATTATTTCATACCTCTCCTCACCCTCCCCCAGAATTTTGCAGTGCAGGCACCAGTATAAACCAGCTGTACACATAAACATTGGAAAAGGAAACCTTTCCACAGATTAAATATTTGGGGGGGATGCTGTGGCTTTGCATTAAAATTAAGATTTTACAAGTCTTATGGAGAATGGTTACTTAGATTTAAGCAGATGGAATATTATTTTCAAAAATAACTATAGCTCCTATTGTTTAATGACAAAACAATTGTGATTGTTTCATAGTACAGATCTCACTGCGGTGTGTTTCAGTGTCAAATTAAGAAGGGGAATTTTAATGACACCTGAAAGGGTGCTGAAGCCCTGCTAGAGTTAACTTCCTGTCTAGGATAATCAGGTCAGACTGTTGGATGATAATTAGACAAGTTAGTTGCTTAGAATTAAACACTCTCTCAAGCTCATCCGAGAAAGAGAATGAAAAGGTGGAGCATAATTAGAGGATTGAGCTGGAATCCATTCCTGCTGAGTGGGGGTACAGCTGTAGAGACCTCAGAGCTGAATATAGATAGAACCTCAGATGGAAAAATCCAATCCAATCTCCATTGACTACAATTGAGAAGCTTTGGCTTTGTGTTTTGGATTGGGTTCTTAGGGAAGGACTTTTTCATGCTGCATTGGCCCTGTTCACTTTCTTATCTGTGATAGAGTTTGGCAGAATTAGTTTAATTATTTTGATGGATAATATCAATGTTTATTTTTAAGCATTTTCTTCTATGGATTTAAATTCACAGTTGCAGAAAACTAGTGGAGATGTCAGAAAATAGCGAGGGGGGTCAGATATTTAATGACCTTCAAAAAGTTTATAAGCTAACAAACTGTTGACACCACATGTAAAAATATACAAAGTAAATATGCTTAAATCTAACTTTGATAAGTTCCCAAGCAATAGTTTTCTTACTTGACCTATGTGTAAATTTCAGTATTATTGGTTTGTATGAATATGGTGAAATTCACATTTACCAATAAAAATCTAATCCTGCCAAGCCTAGGTACAGTACAAATAGGAGATAACTAAGGCAATTCTATTTATAATATCCTTTTAGATGTTGAAGTGTGTGATTACCAAAGGAACCCTGTTATAATCCAATGAAGATATGTCATGATGTAAGGATACCAAGAGGTAGGGAACCAAACATTTGAAAAAAAGTCTAAAGAAAAACACCCATTTAAATGAGAAACATTCTATCCAAGTCAATACAGGAAGTTTTACTCTGCTACTGACAAACAATGTAAAGAAAAAAAATGTTAAAAATGGTGCTATGCTATCAATATTGGTATTATTTTTATAGTACCCAAACATGTGCTAGGCCAGGAGTTCTCACAACAAAATTTTTGGTGGCCTCAGAGTGCGGCCACCAACTCTTGCTGGTGGCCACACTGATACTTTTTCCTTAAATACTTAATTAACTTTAGGAAAAACAAATGAATATGCATGTATACACATCCAGATCATTGTAATTTATTTATGTAGGGTTTTGATTTTTGCAGGCTCAATAAAAATAATGCTATGAAAAGTAATATCTGTATGTTTGTTAATATCACTTTTCACAGCAAGTCCTGGCAAGTTAAAACCTGGATGGAGGGGTGGGGGCTGCAGCAGCAAGGGCCAGGGAGGATGGATGTGGGGGCGGGTGAGGCAGCAGAGGCCAGGGACAATAGATGGCTGGGCCCTACCACCACATGGTCAGAAGTGTGGGTCAGCACCTGGGGCTGGCGGTTGGTGCCATGGGCCAGCACTCACTGGAGCCCAGGGTCAGCACCCACAGCTGTGTGGCCAGGGCCAAGGATCAGCACCCACTGCCATGTAGCCGGGGGTCAGCACCTGCTGCTGCTGTGTAACTGGGGCTGTTGGGGAGGTTGGCGCTTGGGGTCAGTGCCCAGTGCTGCACAGCCAGGCCTAAGAGTCAGAGTTTTGGGCCAGCACCTGCCGGAGCCAGCTGCTGCACAACGGAGACTGGAAATTGGCATTCAGGGTCAGCACCTGGCAGACCCTGGGGTTGGAGTCTGCTGCTGTATGACTGGGGATCAGTGCCCATGGCCAGCACCTGGCAGAACCCAGGATTGACATCCAGAAGCAGTGCCCGGGGTCAGTGCATGCAGTTGAGGTTTGACTGCTGCCGAATTTGGGGCTGGCACTTGGGGTCTGCGCTTGCTGCCTCACAGCCATGGCTAGGGGTCAGCATCCAGAGCCAGCACTCACCGGAGCCCAAGGCCAGTGCCAGAGATCTGCACCCAGGGCCAGCAGCTGCTAGAGCTTAGGGTTGGCGTCTGGGGCTGGCACCCAGGGTCAGTGACTAGGGCTGGGGGTCAGAGTGCACAGATGGGGGTCAGCACCTGAGGCCAGCAGCCACTGGTGGGATTGGGGGTTGGCACCACCCAGCCCAAACCAGAGATCAGAGCCTGCTGCTGCCGCGCAGCCAGGGGTTGGAGTCTGAAGCCCCATGGCTGGAGCCCTAGTCTGCAGCCAGGCTTCCGGCCTGGTCTACACTGGAGAGTTAGGTCGAAGGAAGCCGCCTTAAGTCGACTTGTTAATGTATGTGTCTACACTACTGAGTCCTTTACGACAACCTAAGTCACCTCTGATGTCAACTTCTGTAATCCACCTCTGTGAGAAGTGTAGCACTTAGTTTGATTTTCATGGGCCAACTGTGAGGTAACAGATGCAGTGTTGTGTAATTCGACTTAATTGGCCTCCAGGTGGTGTCCCGCAATGCTCATCTGTGACCGCTCTGGAGATCATTTTCAACTGCTGCACTGCATCCAGGTACACAGGAAACAACCCCTCCCCTGCTAAAGCCCTGGGAACTTTTGAATTTCCATTTCCTGTTTGATCAGCATTGGGAGTTTGCCAGCTTGAGCACAGCTGATCATGGAGACTACACGCCCCAAACGTGCTCCAGCCTGGTCTGCACAGGTGGTGGATCTCATCGCTGTGTGGGGAGAAGAGGCTGTGCAGGCAAAGCTCCGATCCAGCAGAAGAAACGCTGACATCTATGCAAATATTGCTCGTGGAATGGGGGAGAAGGGTTACACGAGGGCTACACAGCAGTGCCCTGTGAAAATAAAAGAACTTTGCCAGGCGTACCAGAAGGCAAGGGAGGTGAACAGTCGTTCTGGTGCTGAACCCCACACGTGCCGGTTCTACGACGAGCTGCATGTGATTCTCGATAACCCGGGGGGGCCTACTCACCGTGGCTGGATCAGCAAAGCGGCACAGTGAACGGTTACGAATTCTGATTATGTTAAGGCTTGCACCTCGTGTAATAAGGGGGTTTTATTTATGAAAACAGCTTTGCTATGGAAACATTTTATTCATGTACAATGGCTCCTTTATTTTTTTCCGGCTGACTGACAGCTGCAAATGTGACCTTCGGCATGTCTACATATGAAAGTAGACTTTCGCTGATTAGAAGGAGGAGAAAGAGAACGCGGGCGGACATGTTCACCAAGATAATGAACACCTCCAGGACAACTGATAGAGAGCTGAGAGCATGGAGGATTTCACTGTCTGAGAAGTTAGAGAGGGACATGGAGAGCAGGAAAGCTTCCAATGAGCGAGAGCATGCGGTGCAGGATGAGATGCTTTGGATTCTGAGGTTACTAAGCAGACATGTTGAGGTGTCTGGTTGAACTGCAGGAACAGAAGTAGGAGGGTAGTGTTCCTCTGCAGTCTGGTGGACAGCCAGCCAGCATCGCCTGGCGCAGAATCACCCTCCCCAAGCATTCCATGAGGTGTGGGCAAAAAGTCCATTATCCCTTTCTCTTTACTCAGGGGGGTGGGTGGAGGGGGTACAAGGAACCATTCACAGACCTTTGATGGTCTGTAATGTGGTGTTAGGTTACACAGCTGAAAATGTTTCTCCCGTTCCAACTTTACAACCCCCTTTCCCCAAGGTTGCCTTTTCTTTCTGCTCTCTCTCTCTTTACTTATGGTTGTTAAATAAACTAAATGGATTTGAGAAATAAATGTTCTTTACTGAGTAGAAGGGGTTGGCTTTGCAGGGACAGTGATACAAGCCAAGCGAAGGTTTGGGAAAGCACAGTGCAAACAAGCAGCTCACATTACTGTTAGGTTTCAGAGGAACAGCCGTGTTAGTCTGTATTCGCAAAAAGAAAAGGAGTACTTGTGGCACCTTAGAGACTAACCAATTTATTTGAGCATGAGCTTTCGTGAGCTACAGCTCACTTCATCAGATGTATACCGTGGAAACTGCAGCAGACTTTATATACACACAGAGAATATGAAACAATACCTCCTCCCACCCCACTGTCCTGCTGGTAGTAGCTTATCTAAAGTGATCAACAGGTGGGCCATTTCCAGCACAAATCCAGGTTTTCTCACCCTCCACCCCCCCCACACAAATTCACTCTCCTGCTGGTGCTAGCCCATCCAAAGTGACAACTCTTTACATAATCAAGTCGGGCTATTTCCTGCATAGATCCAGGTTTTCTCACATCCCCCCCACCCCCATACACACACAAACTCACTCTCCTGCTGGTAATAGCTCATCTAAACTGACCACTCTCCAAGTTTAAATCCAAGTTAAACCAGAACATCTGGGGGGGGGGGTAGGAAAAAACAAGAGGAAACAGGCTACCTTGCATAATGACTTAGCCACTCCCAGTCTCTATTTAAGCCTAAATTAATAGTATCCAATTTGCAAATGAATTCCAATTCAGCAGTTTCTCGCTGGAGTCTGGATTTGAAGTTTTTTTGTTTTAAGATAGCGACCTTCATGTCTGATTGAGTGACCAGAGAGATTGAAGTGTTCTCCGACTGGTTTATGAATGTTATAATTCTTGACATCTGATTTGTGTCCATTTATTCTTTTACGTAGAGACTGTCCAGTTTGACCAATGTACATGGCAGAGGGGCATTGCTGGCACATGATGGCATATATCACATTGGTGGATGTGCAGGTGAACGAGCCTCTGATAGTGTGGCTGATGTTATTAGGCCCTGTGATGGTGTCCCCTGAATAGATATGTGGGCACAATTGGCAACGGGCTTTGTTGCAAGGATAAGTTCCTGGGTTAGCGGTTCTGTTGTGTGGTATGTGGTTGTTGGTGAGTATTTGCTTCAGGTTGCGGGGCTGTCTGTAGGCAAGGACTGGCCTGTCTCCCAAGACTTGTGAGAGTGTTGGGTCATCCTTTAGGATAGGTTGTAGATCCTTAATAATGCGTTGGAGGGGTTTTAGTTGGGGGCTGAAGGTGACCGCTAGTGGCGTTCTGTTATTTTCTTTGTTAGGCCTGTCCTGTAGTAGGTAACTTCTGGGAACTCTTCTGGCTCTATCAATCTGTTTCTTTACTTCTGCAGGTGGGTATTGTAGTTGTGACTCATTATTGAAATGGCTTTTCAAAGCCTCACGGAAATGCAGCGCCCCTTGCTGTGCTCTTCTTATTGCTCTGGTGTCTGGCTGCTCAAAAATAGCTGCCATGCGATCTGTCTCAAGTGCCCATACCTGGGAAAAATTTCCCCCCCTTTTTTCCCCCACAGATATTATGGAGCACACAGCAGGCAGCTATAACCATGGAGATGTTCTCCTCACTAAGGTCCAACCTTGTTAGGAAACTTCTCTAGCACCCTTTCAAGTGACCAAAGGCACATTCAACCATTCTGCACTGGCTAAGCCTATAGTTGAACTGTTCCTTACTGCTGTCCAGATGGCCGGTGTATGGCTTCATGAGCCATAGGAGCAAGGGATAGGCTGGGTCCCCCAGGATAACTATAGGCATCTCAACATCGTCAGTGTTAATTCTGTGGTCTGGAAAGAAAGTCACGGATTGCAGCTTTCTGAACAAACTCTAATTCCTAAAGATGCACGTGTCATGAACCTTTCCCCACTGTCCTACATTGATGTTTGTGAAATGCCCCGTGATCCACTAGTGCTTGCAACACCATTGAAAAGTATCCCTTTTGGTTTATGTACTTTTTGGCAAGGTGGTCTGGTGCCAAGATGGGGATATGCATGCCATCTATTGCCCCACCGCAAATAGAGAACACCATCGCGGCAAAACCATCCACTATGTCTTGCACATTTCCCAGACTCACTACCCTTTGTAGGAGAAGTCGATTAATGACCCTGCATACTTGGAGCACAGCAGCTCCCAAAGTTGATTTACCTACTCCAAATTGATTCCCCACTGACCAGTAACTCTCTGGCATTGCAAGCTTTCAAACAGTGATTGCCACTCACTTCTCCACTGTCAGAGCAGCTCTCATTTTTGTATTGCTGAACTGCAGGGCAGGGGAAAGCTCTGCACAAAGTTCCTGGAAGGTGGCCTTCTGCATTTGAAAGTTCTGCAGCCACTGCTCATCATCCCAGACCTGCAAAACAACATGGTCCCACCAGTCAGTGCTTGTTTCACGGGACCAGAAATGGTGCTCAAGTGCAGCTGCTTTGTGACTGCCATCAGTAACTGTGAATTGTTTTTTTCAATGGCTTGTTGCAAGGCTGCTTGCAGGACATTGCTGTGTTCTGCGCGGCAGACCCTACATCAGCTCTGGAAATACTGCATGAGAAGGTGCAAGGTGTTTGAGATGCTCACAGCAAGAGTGCACAGGTGAGCAGGCTCCATGCTTCTGGGGTTATGGCATATGCATGGTGGTTTTAAGGTGCAAAAACCACTGGGTTGTTTGCTGTTGATGTGAGGGAGGGAGCATAGTGCATCATGGGATGCTGATGCAATGTTCCCATTCTCCCCTGTGACAATGTTTTGGTCCCATGAGGCATTGCACAAACTTCCCAAAGCACACAGAGGCAAGTTTTACTTTTGAATAGCTATCCATGATGCACTGCTTTGTGCATCGCTGCAGGTGCTGCTAGTAAGGATGCATGCCATCAAGACAATGAGCATGGTGTGGCCACGCACAATCGACTTAATTAATTTGGGGACTTGAGGTCGAATTAGATAAAGTCAACTTAATTTTGTAGTGTAGACAAGCCCTAAGTCCCCACTGCCCAACCACCCCAGGGCTGAAGTCTGAGCCCCACTAAGCCCCCCCCTTTGATTCATATGGGCCTGAGCCACAGTCCATTGAAGTCCATGGAAAGGCTTCCATTGAAAACCCATTTAAATCAATCAGGCCCATAGCATGATATATGGCGCATCTCACTGTTGTAAGACCTCTTCATAGAAGACTTCCTCTGCTGCTATTGGTCGATATAGCAGCTATTGCTGCCTTAGCTGATTTTTCTCTTACTTGCATTGGTTTCTGCTAGAAATGTCACATTTTCCTGTAGGTTTGTTTGTGCATGTGTTTAGTTATATATGGCTTGCATTTAATTTGGATGTCTGATTTTTTTAAAAAAGAAGTCATTGCAATTATTTCAAAGTGAAGAACCATCACAAAAGTTATCAGTGGATTTTAAAATAAGATTAATTACTATAGTGAGAACATACAAAGAGACAGCATGTCATTGCCAATATTAGTTCTAGAAGCCATTCACAGATTTGCAGCAATTTAAAATCTCTTCCTTTCCAGAGCGCTCTACTTTTGTCCCAGTCAGCATTACATTTGCTTGAAATTTTCCTTAATATGCAACAGCAGATACCACCTTTCAGTTAATTCACAAACAATTCATCTCTTTGTTTCTTAATAGACCACCTGGCACACTTTGATACATTGCATATATCCTTTTAAGGGGTGAAGCTCTAGGTAAGAAAGATGGACTTGGGTACTGTATAAGTTCCTGGATTTTAATTGTGGGTTAGAGCAAACAAATGGTTGGTGTAAATACCACATAGAAATAAATGAGTTATGCCATGGAATTTATTTGTATTATGTTCAGTTTGATTTTGCTGGTTCGGTAGTGACTGCCATTTTGATAATATATTTTCCTGAATAATTTAGGTCTGACCTCAGTTTTGCATCATACATATAAAGTAGACAACACAAAAGAAAATAGATCAGAGTTAAAATAATCTTTTAAAGCTGTATTGATGAAGTGATCCAACTTTTTAATTGATCTTGTTTTCCATTATACACTTTGTTGCTCCAGATTGATTAAGAGATAATTACATTTGATGTAGATCTTATAACAGGAAACAAATTTAAAGGTTTCATTCCAACATTTACACAATTAGTCATATATTCATAAATGACTTGTCAATGTCTTCAAATTTCATTAAATGGCAATTGATTAAGTCCCTGCATGTTTATAACAGCTGCATTTAGGGTCTGATCTAAAGTGCATTGACGTCAATAGGAGTCTATTGACTTCAATTTCAATGGACCTTGGATTAGGCCCTTCATAACGGCTATCAAAGCAAGCACTGAAAAGTTGATTTACTTCAGTCTCTTGAGGTATATCTAAACAACAAAAACACCCTGAGAAGCACTGCCACAGGTCTACAAGACCCATGGCTGATCTGTGTCAGCTGATTGGGACTTGCAGGGCTTGGGCTGCAGGCTATAAAACAAGAGATGTAGATGCTCAGGCTTGGTCTGGAGTCCGGGCCCTGGGACCCTCCCCACCTTGCCAGGTTTCAGAGATCAGACTCCAGCCTGAGTCCAGGTCAACTGACTGGTTCATGCTGTGGAGCTAAAAATGGTAGTGTAGACATCTTGGCTCGGGCTGGAGCCCTGGCTCCAAGAATTCCCTCCCGTTCCTCCACCCCCAGTCGCTGGGTTTGATATAGACTGCTATTTTTAGCCCCAAAGCATGAGCTGGAGTCAGTTAACCTGGCTCTGAGACTTGCTACTGTGGGATTTCTTTCTGGCTGTGTAGACATACCCTTAGTCCCTAGAATCCCTTAGTCCCCTGCACCATGCTTTGCTTACTCTGAAAGATAGGGTGAAATCGTGGCCCCATTGAAGTCAATGGGAGTTTTTCTATTGATCCCAACGGGGTCAGAATTTCACTCAGTTTCTCTGAAATTACGTTAGTTTCTCCATATAGACAAAAGCAGGAACAGCACAGATTTTCTTAAAGCTCAGTTGGCAATTTACCCAGCTGAGATTGTTTGGTTTCCTTTTGTACCAAGGGAAAATTTTTGAAGAAAGTGAAATTATTTCATTTTGAATTAAACTTATTTTACTGCTCACTTTGATGCTTAAAGCCAAGCAATCTCAAGATAAAGTTTCATTAATTATGGTCAGTGATTTAATAACGCTTTTGATGCTCCCATTTTCACTGGCAAGCTTTTGGTGGAAAAAAGGACACGTTTTTGAGCTTATATAGAGCTCTTCTTCAGGTATGGGAAAGGTATTCAGCCCTGGTCTACACTACAAAGTTAGCTGCCTTATGTTGACCTAAGCATTGACACTAAAATGTAGCTCCCACCGATGTAACTACTCACCCACTACTCTCACTTAAAAACTCCACTGCCGTGAGAGACGTAGCATTTAGGTCGATACAGTATCAGTGTAGACAATGCATTGCTTACAGTGATTGTTGCTGCCTTTCAGAAACCATCCCACAATGCCCCATGCCGATTGTTAAATCGGTGCAAGCGCTCCTCGTGAGGATGCGCACTGCCGACACAAGGAGCATTGTGTGGGCATGCAAAAGTGATTTAATTGCTACGGAGACTGTACATCAATGTAAATTAAGTCAATTTAATTTTTAGTTTAGACTTTCCCTCAGGGTCTCACAGCCAAATACAAGGGTGAAACAGATAAAGGTGTTAACATATGTTGCAAGAGACTATTCAAGGTGAAGCGGGCTGTTAACACCTCTACAATCATAGGACAAAGGAGGGTTAGTGGATTACAGGTTGTTTTAATGAGCCATAAATCCAGTCTCTTTCTTTAATCCATGAATGTTAGTGGCTGGCAGAGTTATGAATGTAAATTCCCAAGTTCATCTTTTGAAGGTATGTAGATTTCCTTTGAGGATAAGGACTGAGAAGTCAGATATGGAGTGATTGTTTTGTGAAAAGCATTTGCCCATGGGTGATAGCATATTTGTCTGTGAGAGTTCATTCAAGGGCATATTAATTGACTCATTTCATCCACATAGCTGATATTGGAGCATTAGGTGTAGTGGAAGAGGTACACCGCATGTTGTGATAAGCATGTTTAGGACCCATGGATCTTGTAGGGTGTATTGATCATTGTAGCAACAGAAATATGTCGACAGATTTTGCATCTGTTATGGAAGAGTCTAATGTTGCTTTGAGTTGGTGTGTGCTGGTTAGTAGAGAGCTTGCTTCTGAGGAGCTTGGTGAGGTGGAATATCTGAAAAAAGTCTTGTGAATTAGACCTCAAGCAGTCAAATAAAAGAGATGTGAAGCTTCTAGACCAAACTGGGGTGAAGTTTTTTAGACAAGTCTTCATAACAACACATGAAAGGACTTATGAAAGGAACTATTTTCAGAGTTCCATATCTTAGAAACATTTTGACCAATACACTTCAAAGTCTACTAAAATGCTCATCTATGTTCTCCTATTCAACGCTGCCTTTGTGCTGCACTAAAAATGCAATCATCCCAAAAGCCAATGTAATCTCCTCCAGTGGTATAGAGCCAAAGTAGGGATTCTTACACGACTCCCCTCCTCCCTGTTATGGTACCGGTGGAGCAAGGTGGAAGGAGAGATGGTATGGCCAAGACATCTCTTAAACCATACTAAGCCCTTAGGTTGCTCTGTCTTGTTGCAGAGTCCCTCATAAAGCAGCAGTAAGACCAGCATCGGGGGAAAAGATATATAAAAGCAACTTCAGCTGCTGACCACTTACCAGGCTTCTGTTCAGTGTAGCCATAGTTGTGGATCTGGCCCAATATCCTCTGGTAAGAAGTTTATATTCAAGATTTTAATCAGAAATGACTTTTTGGGTGGCAGGGGAGAGAAATGGATGAGTGGCCAAAAACAAATAAATAAAAATCTGGCTCATACTGGAAAGCTAGTTACATGTAATTATGGAGTAACTTCTGAGGCACAATGGCATCTATTTTGAAGGCAATTTTGCAACCTATAGATTTTAAAAGGGGCAACATGCCTATAAAAAACACACATGCAAGTATATCATGCATGATAGTTATATTGTCAGTTATTCAGGTCTTCAGTAAAGGTAGTCAACAACTAGAACAATCTACCCAAGACTGGTGGATTCTCCATCACTAGCAATTTTTAAACCAAGATTGGATTACTTTTTTTCTAAAAAGATATGTTCTAGTTCAAACAGGAATTATTTTAAAGAAGTCCTATGGCCCGTGTTATAAAAAGGTCAAACTAGATTCTCACAGTAGTCCCTTCCGGCTTTGGAATCTAATGAAACTTCCATTCAGATTCAGCCATTGGCTTCAACAGAGCAATGAAGGTTTACACCAACTGCGGATCTGGCCTAATATTTCAAAGAACTTTCTTTCCAAAAATGTTATTTAAGGGGGAAAAAGTAAAATTAACAGAGCTCATTGGAATTTTGACAAAATAGATTTTCATTGAAGAAAATGCCAATTCATTGAAACGAAAACTGTTTCCAAAACCAGGTTAGGTTCGACAAATTTCTGGACTCAAAAAAAGACTAGAAAAAGGCTAACATTCTCTATTTATTTATGAAATTTTTAAATAAATTCCAATTTTCTGGTCCAAAATGATTTGTTCTGAAATTTAACTATTGCACTGAAAAAGGTAGGAAAAGAAAAAAGGTCAATATAGAAACTAAGGGTTTCAAATGATCCAAAAATAAATGATTTTGGTTTACAAATATTTAAGATATTGACTTTTTGTCCTGATTCAAGATGGAAAAAGATTTGAACTCAAAAATAATCAGGAGATATTAATTAGCAGGAAAGAGTTTTTCCAATACTTGAAGAAATTACTTTATTACCTCATTTGTTGATTCCCAAGGTATCAGTCTCCTGCTTTGCTATAGAGAAGGTTCTTATGTCATTTAAGCAGTAGATTTACTAAAGTCAGTCAATAACCACAGCTGACTTCAAAGTGTGCCCTTACTAGTACAGAGTGAAAATATACTGAAATGAGTATTGGGCACACTTGGAACGCCTCAAGAGATATTGGAAATCCTCAGCTAAGGTAGCTACAGAATGGACAAAAAAACTGAGCAAGAGGAATACAGCTGAGTTATTCTTCAGGTTGAGATTAATATAGTGCTGAGATTCAATTGTTGAATATACTTTTCCTCTTTAATGTTTTATTGCACACAAGTAAAAATGTTGATTTTTAATTTGCCCCGGTACACATTAATCTTTAATTACTTGATCACATTTTCCACAGGACCCCTTGGTCTTTTCATTGCATAGGTTGGACACACAAGGGGACAGAATTAAGGATGCATGGGCAGCCATAAATCTGACATTTGTTAACTCAAGCATTTCCCTTTGAAACCTGAATGAGTTTAAATTTTTTTAATGTAATAAATTAACACTAAACACCAGGCTCAGTATGAATAGCTTGGAATACCCAACAATTCCATCCCATTCTGAGGACACCCTTTTGACCTATTTTTTGTTTCTCTTAGATAGTTTTTATTCTTTCACTTACCACTGACTTCCTGTGTTACCTTAGGCGAGTCACTTAACCTCTGTCTGTAAAAAGGGGATAGCGACTCTTACCCTCTGTTGTAGAACACTGACATCTATGAATGAAAAGTGCTGTTTAACAGCTAAATATGGTTAGTAATATTAAAGTAAATGATCTATCCTCAAGTGCTGCACTGAGACTAGAACTTTGCAGGGTGGAATATTTCTTATCTTTACTTCAATATATGTAATAAATGTGAAGAGTAACCCAAGTGTGAAATTGTTAAGAGTAAAAGACATTAACAAGTCAGCAAACAAGGTGCCCTAGGGGAAGTGACCAAGACGAAGTTGCCTATCTTGAATTGCTGTTCCGTCACTGTCTACATGTACAGTTCCTTCTTGGGATTGTAAACTGACTGCTGCACAAGATAGTTCTGCAGATATCGACTGAATGCTTTGAACTACCTTGTGTGGTGGGGAGACTTCATTTGTCATGACAAAGAAGCACATCAGTATGCTCAGATGGTGTGTTCATTTGAGGCTTTCTTGGGCTTTGGGAGTGATTATTCAAGCATGCTGTATCATTTGTTTGTACGATGTGTAGTGTTTTCATCAGTTACTGTGGTGAAAGGAAAAGGATTTGGCTTAAGTATTCAGTGCATTGAACTACAAACTTGGTGTGGTCCTTTGTATTTCATATTCCTTTAATCATCCTTGGAAGTGTAAACTAATATGTTTGTGGTGACTAAATTTCTTTTAGACAGTTTGATTTCAGGCAACAGTCTATTTGTATAGAATCATAAGGCCAGAGCAGCCTCTCTGCTATCATGCACAAGGGATCCCACATGGCCACAAATTGTCCTGGCTCTGATGGAAAGGTGGATACAACATTTCTCCCATCACCCTCTGAGGCTCCTTGCTGCTTACAGAAACCCCTCCATAGAAGAATCTTTGTGGGGGCTTGGGGATGGGAGAAGATGAATCGAGGCTCTACAACATTATCCCATGCTAGGCCCCTATATACCTGACTGGAATTCCTGCAGGATGTTACTTGAAGCAACATTAACTCCAGCAGAGTCTCCTCAGTGATTGCTGCTTAGCAACTGCAGGGGGACTCAGCCAATGGGACGATGGCTCCTGCCAAAAAGTTAGTGTACCTATACAAGTTTGATGTGGCTTCCTAGAAAGCCATGGAGATAGCTAACATTGACTCTTGAAGGCCTCTTAAATTTGTAATTTTAACACTTGCAAAGGCAATATTACCAACTTTAATTAGGGGGAAAAATCAAGGTGGGGAGCAAGGAATGTGTTAGGCTGTGTGTGAATTAAGAGACTTTGAGATAGGCTAGAACTATTACAATATAAGAGGTTTGGTGTGGCTGAGCAAACAGGAAATTGCAAACTTGCTCAAACTTGAAAGGAGACAAGCATGCAAAAGTGTATATGTAAAACGTGTAATCTGCAAGCAATACACTCCTTAGTGAGACACTGTCAATCTTTCTCCACGTGGGAACTCTTGGGCTATTTTGGCCACATAAGTTGTTTGCTGCATTTTGATCCCTTGGAATGTCCTCAGGAAGACTTGTCAATGCAGCTTTTCATTTTCTAATTTGATTGCCTCTCAGGTAAAGCAGTCAGAAGCAATAATTGTTCCAGAAAAGAAATCCTCCTAAAGTAATACAAAAGGTGATCTTAACATCTATCTCACAGATTTGTCCAAGGGTCCACAATGTCTACAGTTTAAGAGCTGTTCATACCTGCAATTAGTCAGTGTAAGCATAAGTGCATGCTTTCTGCAGGCAAACCCTTGTGCATGAATGCTCAAATAAAAGTAAGGCACAAGTCTAATTTCAATGGAGTCAGTTGAGTTAAGCTCAATTTAAAATAAATAATTTAGCCTCTGACCCTGTACACCCATCTGTCCAGGTACCCAGGGTGAATGTGAGGGTGCAGAGATCCATGTATGTTGATCAGCTGCACGATCAGGAGCTGAATCTATGAAGGATCCAGTGCTGTAATAATCAGATAATCATCCCATTGCATTTAATGCTCATTTTGCCTGACTAAGGGTGGCAGGATCAGATCCAGAGTTCTTAGGTGTTCTAAATTAGTTAACACACGAGTTCTTTTCCCTTTGTCAAATATCCTATACAGAACCTTATTTATACATAGGTTAGCACTGAAGACTATGAGAATTTTGGATAATGTTCTTTAAAGCTGTGTAAAGTCACACTTCCTCTTTACTGGGTTGCAGAAGTAAATCTGCAAATAACTATTCCATTTTTCTCTAACCTATTGCCCTTTCCTCTCTCCCTGTGATTGGTGGGGCTGTTTGAGGATCACCTGTTGGAAATCTGGTTTTGCTGCCTTCTTGTTAGCATGCTATGCACTTGTATCCAATTTGTTTAGGTATTTAATTTTGGTAGAATATCTGGGAATGAGAAAGTTACTATAACTTCAGGCAAACATGACTATATCTAGTCAGGTTGCTGTCTGGGTCCTTTTATCCAACAAGGAAATCAGAAGTCTCTGTAGACCTTCTATTAAGAATTTGTGTCAGAACTAGTGGGAGATTAATCCCCTTAGCAGATTCTATTTAAATTCAAATCCTAGTGTGTTAAATCCTTCTACAGTTTTTAGTAGAAGAGGATCAGAAACAATACTGACTTTCAGAGACACAATACACCAGTTTAATGTATCACCTATACTAGCAAGTATACATGATCCTAGTTACTGATTTAGAAACTAGGTCAGAGTCTTGACAATGCTTTTGTTGCCCAGCTAGGTTTGCAGGCCTTCTGTAGAAGAACGTCATTCTGAATGTAGACTATAGAATTATCAGCTTGTTATAAGAATCCTGCACTCTTAATGCATTTCTGTAGCTGGCAGCAGAACAATTACAATGCCTTTCAGAATAGTGATTAAAAATTAATAAGCCAAAAACCAAAATGGTACATGTGTTAAGAGTATTCAAACCATAAATAGACAAAAAATTAAATCAATGCAAATTAAATGCTGACACATGTCAGCTCAAGAAATAGGGGTGAGGCTCAGATTTACAGTGCTGAACTGAGCCATAGACAACTCTGATTATACAGGACATTTATCTAACTCTCCATGATAAAGCTGTTCTCACTACAGGACAACAACCACCTAACCTCTCTCCTTCTGGCTAAAGGAGAGTCAGACCTTTGATGCTGAATAGATAGCTCATGCAATTCTCCAGCAACCTTAATTGTCACCGACCAGATGCTGACATAGATTGTCAGGGGGAAGTTTTAAAAATAAAACTGCTTGAGATAAACAGATGGTAGTCATACTAGGCCATATTCATGCTTGATGTAACTATGCTGATGTCAATAGAGTTATATCAGAGATGAATTTGTCGCCCCCAGTGCTAAGGAATAGTTGATTGTAGAACAATCCTTTAAGGACCAACTCCTACTGTCATTTTTATGAATGGAAGTGCCACCAGTGTACCAGAATTTGGCTCTAAATGTAAACAAGCTACAGCTATTGTCCAACAACTGAAATAGTAACCAACAGATCTAAAGTGATGGTTTAAAATACAAGAGAGACTTGCTCTTCTAGCCCAGTAAACTGGAAATTGCCCACAAAATTCACAATGTAAATTCTTCAACAACTGCAGCAGGAAGAGGGAGGCAAGAAGCAATGCCTCTACAAAGCTGAAACAAATTTCAAGATGACTGAGCCATAAGCAACAGAGAACCATTGGGAGACAATCCTCATTCTGAATTTCATATTTAAAACAAAACCAAAAAAGTAAACCATCAGATTCCTGATTTAACCAGTGTAAGAAAGAACAGAATTATTCCCAAAGTGTATATCCTCTTGATAATTACACCATTTTTAGATGTAAAAAAAGAGGGAGGAAACAAATGCTGTCACTATTTGAGCTCTGCCCACATTCCCAGGATAGTTTCATTACAAAAAAAAAAAAAAAAATCAGCTAGCTCTAGCAGAAACTCCCCTCATCCCCCATCTAAAAATACGATTTTGTCAAAACAAACGTTTCATTGACATATATTGGTTTTGACAAAAGCTCTGTCAGGAAGGTTAACAGACTGACTAGTCCCTTGGCTAACTCAGGCAAAGCAGGGACTTGTAGCTGTGGATCCCACATTCCAGGCACATGCCTTGGCTACTCTGGGCCATTTTTTCCCCCTACAAAAAAAATTTGCAAGGTCTGCATCAGATCAAAACCTAATTTTAAAACCTTTAATTCCCCCCCCCCCCCCACAGAAAATTGCTTTCCCAATCTGCCCTAGATTCTGCTAAAGTGATCAGTATTAGCTTGCTAGATTGATAATTTATGTTGCCTTCATTAGGCTTGAGAATCATCATCCATTGAGATGGAGGGATATTCACTAGAGGTATTGCTTCAGTTGAAATTCTGTGCCACTGAATGTCTTTGCCTCCTATTTAGGATGTGTCTTCAAAACTATAAGGACTATTTTTTTAAATGAAAAAAATCTGAGAAACTCCTGAAGGCTGACATTTTGGATTAACCAACTGGAAGAGTCCCACTAGGATGCACCATGTGTACCTGCTCTTTCCAACCGCTGCTCCTCCTGATTTAAAAAAGTGGTGGTGGTGGTGGGGGGGGGGGGGGGGGGAGAGAAGAACAATTGACTAAGCAAGAGAAGACCAGACTAACCTTTGAGGGTGAAGGAACCTGTTCTCCCAATGACCTAGGACCCCTGCACTCACCTTACACTAATGACTGGTTTTGGAGGAAGAACGTAAGAACCTGCATCAGCCTAACTGCATCCAGAGAACTCTGCCCACTCCTCCCCCACCTCCCAAAGGTAATGTTGCTATGCATGATACTGAGGTTGAAGAACCCACCACAGCAGACTGTGGTGAACCACAGCCCTGCGAATGCTCAAGAAGGTAGATCTGTGGCTCTGCCAAGTTGCAGGTGAAAAGGCTATAATACAGGAGTTGTTACTGCCACTTCAGCATCCTCATCCAATCATCGCTTTAGTGCTACTACAAGTGTCATCTGCCCTAGCTGCTTTCCCCAGTTTTTTTGAATTGGTGCCAGTAGAAATGATGCTGTCTTTCCCTTCCCTTTGGCTTACAAAACAAATCGTTGTTGTTTTTGGATAGTAGCTGAAAGAAAAGGAGCGAGGGAAGAAGCACTTCAAGTACAACTCACTGGTTTGGGCATTTCAGGGTTTACCACCTGGTTTCAAAGTCTCTCCCTTCACCTCCCTTTTGTTGCTGTCCTACAGTGAAGTGAGAGTCCTGCTACCATGCAGGCATTGACTCTACTCTTGAAAAGCTGCCACAGCAACCAATATTCCCTCCTTGACTTTCACCTTCTGTCCACTCTGACTCACAAGGCTGAGTTTTTTGTTTGTGGAGAACATTGTTAAATATCATCATTCAGCAATAAATGTTTATACACACAAAAATATCTGAACGCCAAAAATTAATGGTTCTTTTGGACTAGGCTGTTAGACAAGCATTACAACTATGACATGGCACCTTTGGGCTTTGACTGTGCTCCTCCCTCCATCATTCTGCCCTAAACATAGTTCCTGACAATTTGCTCAAGGTGCCAGTTAAAGATATTAAAAAGTTGATGAATATAAAAAGACTAAATTTAAATACTAATGCAGCAGTTCTCAAACTTCATTACATTGTGACCCCCCTTTTGACAACAAAAATTACTGCATGATCCCAGGAGTGGGGACTGAAGACCCAGCCTGCCTGAGCCCCACCGCCCCAGGCTGGGGGGTGGTGGCAAAGCTGAAACCCAAAGGCTTCTGTCCTGGTCAGGAGGGCATGTAACCTTATCCCTGGGTGGTGGAGCTTGGGCTTCCGTCCTACTGGGGCCCAGCGCCAACACCAGCCCTTGGTGACCCCCATTAAAATGGGGTTGTGACCCACTTTGGGGTCCTGACCTACAGTTTGAGAACCCTGTGCTAGTGTACCACTAGTGGGAAAATGAAATCAGAACAAGTCATCTATGGTAGTTACTTTATTGCTCTCCGCAATATTACTCCATTGTATCTTTATACAGCAGTTCCCAAACAGCGGTCCAAGGATCACTAGCTGGAGTCGGACGATCTCTGGAGGGCTGGCTTGTCAGATTGTGTTGACTCTCCTTTGTTTCCAGCTGCATACTTCCATTAACGACCACTAGAGATCCATTAAATATTTTCCCATCATCATCTTTTTCCATATCACTTGATACAAGGTTGCCATCTGAAAGGAAGTGATCCAAGGTGGGAGGGAAAGTGACTGGTATGATCATGAAAGGGAGGGGAGTTTGGTCCAGAAGACAGTGTTTCTGTTAAGATGTAACCCACAAAATGGAGATTTCAAAATCCCCCTCCTAATAGAAACAGGTATGAAACTGTGCTTGGCACACTAGACACTCAGAGCTTTAAAAAGCACAAGTCATCATTCAGGTAGCCACTGATGGCCATGTCTGATCTTGAAGTGTCACCTGCCCAAGTCATTTCCTGGCTTGCTCCAACCCAGACTTTCCCACGTATGTTGCCATTCTTTTTCTATAACTCATCTAATCACCACAACGTCTGTCAGAGGAACACAAAGATACATCTTTGACTGAAACAGTGAATGAAACAAATTCAACAAAAAGAACCATAATACAATAAAAATGAAAATAAAATTGAAGTTTTGGATCTGCCCTTGATATCTTATTCTCCATCTGCTCAATTGTTTCAAAGGCTTACAGTCTCACGAGTTAAACATTCCTCCAACTCCTAATACATTAAGTTCTACCAACCCTGCTGCACGTACTTACATTCTGGATGGGAAAGACCATTCAAGGCTTTGTCTGAAATAGACAAACTGAATTGTAGTTTGATTTGAGCTAACACTTTGAAAGCAGTCAAGGCTATTGGTTTTCCTCTGATTACCTTCAATACTCAATGTGCTGTCAAAACAGCAAACAGAATGTTTGGCCATATAAAGAAAGGATGGAGACTATACGAAGATAATAAAGGAGCAATATTAATCAGTTGTACACACAAACCTGAAATACTGGATTCAGTTCTGGAAGAGCCATCTCAAAAGGATATGGCTTAAAACAGATGAGGTTCAGAGACGGGTGACAATAGTGATTAGAGATTATTAAAATTTCCAGGAAGACAGATTGGAAATATCTTCAATGTGAACAGTCCTGAAACAAATGAAAGGTGACATGATTAAAACTATACAAAATTATGAATAGCACAGAAGATAGATCAGGGATTTCTATTCACCCTCTCTCATAATACAAAACAAGGGAACATGCAATGCAATTAAAAGAAAGCAAATTTAATTGATAAAAATACATCCTTTTCCCACAAAATGCACTATTAGCCTGTAAAACTATTTGTCATGGGATGTCTTTGAGACCAAGGGGCCAAGTCCCAATTGGTGTAAATTTCTATAGCTCGATTGAAGAGACAATTTAAACTGACATTTCAACTGACAATTTAGACCAACTCAGGATCTGCTGTCCAGAGTTTAGCAGGATTAAAAAAAGATGAAATGGATATTTATACCACTAACAAGAATATCCAAAGATTAAGAATCAAGAGTTTTGGGAGGGATATCAGCCCTCATGCTTCCGGCCATAAGTCAACCTCTAGCTATTGGGGGGAATAGGAGGAAATATTCCCCAAGGGAAGGTTAGCCTATAATTTTGTACTGCAGGCTTTTGCACCTTTTTCTGAAGCAGCTCATATTGACTATTGGTGATGCCAGGATAGTGAATTAGATGGAGCAATAGTCTAATCCAGTCCGACATTTACGTTAGTCTACTTTGTATTGCTGACATTAAAAGAATAGGTCTTTTCCATTTGAGTTCCTAGATTTGGGCACCCATTTGAAAATGTTCATATTTACTTGATTAATATGATCAATTAAATTCATGCTTAGTTATGTAACTTTACTACTTAATCTATACTTACACATAAACCTTTTGATTTTATTTAGGAGAATTAAGATCAATAATATGCTGAGAACAACTTTTCTGAAGTTCTCAACTAGGAAGGGAAAAGCAGAATTCCTAAAAAAAAAAGTTAGATATTTGAGGCCTTCAGCTAAATATATGTAAGGATACTTCCTATTCTCATAGGCAATGGCTTACCATATATGCAGCTCTTTTCTCTCTTTTGTGTTGGACTATGTAAGTGGCTGTATTCACTGCCATAGCATCAGAGCACTGCAGGGCTCATTACCAGCACCCCTTTTTAACCACTTTGACCCTGCAATGGTTTGTCAAGTTATATCTTCTGTGGCCCAGCCCTCCTGCCAGGTCTCCTCTTTCCAGTTCTGTGGACATTTTCTCTGGAGGCCCCTCTTCCTAGCAGATTTCCCCACTGCCCCTCCTCCCCAGAAACTCTGTAAGCTACTATCAGGGCCTCCCTACTTCTGTCGGGCCCTATCTGCAGGGCCCCTCACAGGAGCCTAGCCTGCCCCTGGTTCTCTCCAGCCAGCCTTCACCAGGCCTTCCCAGAGAGGGAAACAGGGAAGTTTCCTCTCTCCTGGGTCTCCTCACCCCAATGACCTTTTCACAGATGGAATCACTAATTGTAGAGTCACTGCACCAGGATCAACTGCTACATCACCAGCAAGGCTGAGCCAGACTCCCCTTAAGGAGCAGCCAGCTTTGACAGACTAACTATTGGTCAGCTATAAAATCATCATTTGCCCCCAACAGTTACTACAAACATTTCCCGTATTATACTGGGGGCTATTACCACCCAGTAGTATCCAAGTGGTAACCGTATAGCCTATAACCCTATTCCCTATGAAAAGGATCAGTTGTGTAGGCCTCCTTTGCCTTCCATAAACTGGTTTCTTTCCAGTTATAACCATGTCTTTCCACCATTTATGTCCCTTCTTAATTGGGCTCAAAGTTCCTCCCCATGGCAGCATGCTGTGCTACAGAGAGATTTGCTGGTCCTGGCCAGATGGAAAAAGTTGTGTGTTGCAATTACACTGTGGCAAGAAAAACCAGCCAGCTTCGGAATATTAGAAATAATCTCTCACCATCAGGAAACTAGATGCAAAGTTAGAAGACAGACTGGTTTTTGTGATCTTTCAAATATTTGAAGCTTTAAATAGTTAATCTTAGAAGTAAACTTTATACCAGTAATATGAATCCACCTAAATATTCCATAGCTCAGACAAATGTTTATCACTACTATGAGAACCAAATATATATTCAGCAGTTCTGGTAGCGTCTCCTCTGTAATTTTACATGATAGCTCTTAACCTTTTATTTATTAGCACAGAGAAAAAAAGAGGCATGTGTTTCTTTGTACACATAATGATTGTTAAGTTGAAGGAACAGATAGAGTACGCTGTTGAGATCGATGGATGAGCTAGTGTCACTTATTGTGGGTCATAAGGACTCCAGGCCTGCACAAAGTTGTTTAAAGTGGCATTGGGCTGTGCACGAGCCATCACCCTCTCAGCCTTCATGGCCATTTTGTCCACTGGTGCAGAAAGTTACAACAAATAGGTAACAAATAAAGATGCAGCCTTTTGTGTGGTGCCTGCAAGACAGTCACATGTAGAACCCATTGAAGGCCAAGCTGACCACAGCCCACCGCCTAGTCTGTGTAGCAGTGCCGAAGGGGGCTTGCTAATGCCACTGCAGACTAAAGCAAAAAGCAGCTGCTCCACTGAAGTCCATAACTGGCTAGTGGGCCAGGCAGTCCCAGTTTGAATTTAGAGCATGCCTTCTCCTAGCACAGCCGCCTACCAGGGCTGAGGAGTCTAGTCTTCCCCAATGATGGATTGCTTTTTGTCTGATCCCTACCTTTTGACTTGTCTGCTGGGGTGGCCCTACTAGGAGTTAAACTCCTGCCGGCATAGCTGTCAGGATCATTAGCGCTCACAAGCCTTCCCACCAGGTCAAAGTGTAGCCCTCAGGGAAGGACGTAGCATTTAGCAATAACCACTTTTGCTGTATTTCTAAGCGCTATGAGGAAAAGTGAGCTAGATAAATTTTTATAAAGAAACGAACAAGTCTCTGCTGTCTCATTAGAAACTCAGGAAATCCCTCCCTAGAATTTACAGGTGCCAAAAGAGCACTGTAAAACTCAAATCACTTAACAACACACATTAAACCATTTGTATTTTCCCTAAGTGAGGAATCCCAGGACTTGAAGGGGAAAAAAGTAGAGTAGAGACAAGATGTGGGTGAGGTGATATCTTTTATTGGACAATTTCTGTTGGTGCAAGAGACAAGCTTTTCTTGTGGACCTGAAGAGCTGTGTGTAAGCTCGAAAGCTTGTCTTTCACCAGAAGAAGTTGCTCCAACAGATATTACTTCACCCACACCTTGTCTCTTCAATATCCTGGACCAATATGGCTTCAACAACTCTGCAAGTGACATTTATACCCAAGGGTAGGCTGAAATCCTAATTCCTCCCATTTCAGCTGCTCTGTATTTATCCCTAGGCTTTGCATCTAATCTGTCATCTATCCATCTCATATTCATCAGCATAACCTCCAAGTGATTTACAGATGCTCAGTTTCTCATGTTCCATCCCACCCTTAGTGCAGTGCTACTCAAAAAAGATTACTTGCCATTGAACTTAAGCAGTAGGTCTCTTCTCCCTGCTCTAAGACAGAGAGATACTGAGGTTGCAGGAATAAATCTCTTTCTGGCTCTGCTCACCATGAGCAATACTTTCTTCTCTAGCTGGTTTCTTACTATGCTGCACAGGGGTCTTTAGGAGCACAATGAGAGGGAAGGAAGAAGAGGGGACAGATAGTTATTGCTCAGGCACCATGAGAGCAGCCAATTAATGATTAGAAAGCACAACTGCAAGGGAAATAAAACCTCAGTGTCACCCTGTCCTAACCCTGTTTCTGAGCCAGAGAGCGAGATCAATGATGGCTTGTTTCATTGCCCATCCTCTCCTGTGGCTGCTCATTTCAGTATGCCTCACTCCTCTACTCCAGGAAGGCTTGGGGGGCGGGTCTGATAGAGGTCAGGCCGAGGCCTGAGGAAGGCTAGGGCTACAAGTCTCCACTACTTGTAGCAGGACACTTTTAAAAAGCTAGGGGACAGGGAAACAAAGACAGTGGCTGTTGTGGGGAGGAGTAAGGAAGGTTTGCAAAAGGGTGAATCACTGCCTCACCAGGGAAAGGGAATGTCCACTAGTTGAGGTGCTAACTTGGGATACTGGATTAAATTCCCTGCTCCAGCACATACTTAGTCCCAGATCCACAAAGGCATCCTTTGTGGATCTGGGCCTTAGTCTGCCTTGCTTCTATAACCCATCTGTAAGATGGGGATAATAGCACTTCTTTCCATTTATTCTTACAACACCCCTGTAAGGTAAGGAACGGAACAGGAGTGACAAACAGGGGAGTTCCAGAGGGTGTAGCTGCACATCCTACACTTGGAGGTAGAGGTACTGATATGATTAAACATTTTCATCAATGATCTGGAACTAAATATAAATTCCCCCCTGTTAAAGTTTGCATATGACAAAGATTGACGGAATGGTAAATGATGAGGAGGACAGGGCAGCGTAGGAGTAAAAGGGGTATTTCAAGTGGTTGAGCACCAAGCAATTTCATCCCCCAAATTACTAAAATTCATAGTCTAAGTAAAAAAGAAATGGTAGGGCCCAAATCTTAATAATTGTCTCACTGTTAATTTCAGGGACATGACTCCCACTATTTTGGTTACATAAGTTCCCCCCCCCCCATTTCTTAGGGAAAACTATGATTATAAACAAGCAAAATAACCACAATTAACTATGACTATTTTATTAGCAAAGAAAGGAAAAGAAATTAAAAAAACAAAAACAGAATAGAACACAAATACTAAGCAATGGTTACTTTAGTTTCAGTTTGTTCTGTATGCTACTGGGGAGAGCTTTTAACAGAGATTACACCTTTGAGAGTAGGCCTGCCTCTGGTGGGGGGGGGGGGGGGTGTTCTATAATCTTATTCTTAGAAATTTCTTCTTGTTTCATAGGACTTAGTTAAATTCGTTACTTAAAAGAAGCCATTCAAGGAGTTGTCAATAAATGAATCAATGAACATTAAGAATTCTAAATCTGAAATTAAATCCAACTATTTATCTTTATAGATCCAAGTCTCTTGTTCCAGAATACATGGTCTAAACTATTTCATGTCTAATAGAAGAAGCCTTTAGTATCTTAAGTTACAATAGTATATCACTATTCCATAAAAATCATTACAAGAAAAAAATAAATCTAATTTATTTTCTTGGACCAACTTCTCTTGGTGGAAAAACCAAGCTTTATGTAGACAAGTTTGATGGAAGAGACAACTTGTCTGTTGGTCCAATAAAAGGTATTACCTCACCCACCTTGTCTCTCTTATCCTGGGACCCACAGTACACACTTGCTATTTCTTGGCAGTGCTTTAGCAAACTTCCATTTCACCAATCCATGTTGAAGTTGTGCTGATGCAGTCATCTGATTTGGAAGGTCACTGCTTCTTGAAGCTTCTATGTGGCTGAGATAGAGGGTGTTGCATGGATTGGAGAGTGATGCTGAATTCAGAGGGTTTTTATAACCCTCTGTCATGGCATCCACTCACCAATTATCACAGAATGCTGTACTCAGTGCTGGATGGCACCTCCTTCTGGCAGTTTTGGGGGATTAGTTTTGCGAGGTCTACAGCCCTTCCCGCGGTTGCGCACCATCTCTACCTCTCTCTCGTTTGCTCCATGAGCTGCTGCCCAAGCCACTATATGCGTTTCCCCACTCTGGGGTACTAAAGTCTTTTGGGGCAACTGTTCTAGGCAGTCCACTCTCCTCTGCCTGATCTATGTCACTTCTCCAGTAGCTGGAAGGGGAACCTGCCTCCCCTCTACTGTAGGTTCCAGCTCAGGAGCCCTCTCATCAGCAGCCAAGATCTTCCCAATCCCGTACCTTGCTGCTTTCCCCATAAGCCTTTCTTACCTTTCTGGCTCTCCTCTGTCACTTGGTTTTCTAGCCCAAAGTCCCTCCTCCCAGGGAGTAACTGCAGGCTGCCTATTGCTATAGCCCCAAACTCCTAAGGGGTAACTGCAGACTACTTCTGTGCTCAGCTCCTGGGCTTTATACAGGCCAGTCCTGTTCCTGCCCAGCTGAGTTTCATTTAGTCAATCCCAGCTCCCTGGCTCCTCCTGCAGGTGCAGCCTTGGGAATTAACTGGCCCACCTGGCCACCTTAACCCATTCATCACTTGTGCAGGGTGAACACCCCATCACATCCTCAATTTCCTCTAATCACATAGAATGAAGGGGAAAAACTGCACCTTTTTCAGGTGTTTGTCTTGATTCAAATTTTAAGATCCTTTCACTGGCTTAATGTCTTTGTGGGTTGGCCTTAGTAATATTTTCAGCTCATGAATATTTAGTCTGTGAATGCATATGCAGCAGGGTTGTAATTTTCCCCTTAACTTAAATTGGTATATTGGGTTTGTCACAGGAAATTCTCAGAACATTTTAAAGTGTTAAATTTTTAATTCTCTCTTTTATGTAGCCCATTTTCTGAGAGATTCCTTCACTTACATCAGTGTTTAATAGGAGTTCAAATTCTGTTTCAAGTAAGTTCAAACACTCCTACTTTCTATATAAAAGGGGTTTTGTTCTCAAAATAATCTTTTTAAACTTAATTTTAAAGAGGGTCTTTAAATGAAAATGCCACTGTGCCCAGCTATTTGCTCTTCTTCCTAAGAGTCTTTGGAAAGATGGCTCTGTTTTTTTGAGTTTGGTAAGGAAGCCGCATAGGCATTATCAGATAACTAATTAATTCCTCATTATAAAATATCCTATGTTATGATTGCTTTTTGTGTTAGTAATCAGTCTAACCAAGTCATTGGAGTCCATGCGGGTACATGAAGCTACTTACTATTTACATAGCAATGATATTAGGAAGTTACTACATTAGAAGCTTTGCATTTAGATAAGATATTTGCAAATATATATTTCAAAAGACTCTGATGCCATATTCAAACATTTAAGGCTTGCGCCATCAAGCAGAAATAGGAGTTAGACAGAAGTAACCCACATCTCCCATAAATTATTTTCCAGCCATCAATGTTTTTCTTAAAGATGACTCTATGCTGCTTGCAAAAGAAATTACTTTCAGTAAGAAAGTTATTTAGCACCTTTGGAGTAGGTTTAAATTAGAGGCTCTCTCTTGCAACAGGCAGAGATGGGTGGTAAAAGAAAGCTCACTTTTGTAATTTAGTTTTATGGCTTCTGATAAGGATGCCTACATTCCTCTTTGCTCCTAAAAGAGGACAACCTTGCATTTTTTTTAAATTCAGGATTTTCTAAACCGTAATATTTTACAAAGTTTGTTTTTCAAGGTAAGATAATATCTACATGAACTGGTATCTTATACAAGATAATACCTTTTGGGGTTTGGTTACCTTTGGTGTCCAGGGGTTTAAGACCTGTCATTTGCAGTGTATTTACAACTTGCAGCTAGAGATTTCTTATTAAATATTGTATACATAGCACAAAGCACCAATGCTTTTATACAGTTTCAAAACATAGCATAAAAGAAAATACGATAGAGTACACACTTAACAGAAGTTATGAAAACTGCATTTTTAAACCTATATATCACAGGGCACAACACTCACCGCGGGGCTGGTGCCTCCTCCTTTTCACTGGGGATGAGCTCGAGCTAATGTACCCCATCTGTGGTTTGTGTCACTCTGGCTCAGCATCTACTCTCGCAGCCTCAAGAACAGCAACGTCTTCTTCATGGCTCAGCCCTCTGGCCATGTCATCATGTGTGTTTTCCCCTTCCGGGGATCAATATCACAGTTCAATAATCATGCCCCTTCACCAGGCCCACACACTACTCCAGGTCCTGAACAAGAGACCCTGTCCATGGCTCTTCTTGCAACTCTGCTCTTCCATGCTGCTCTTCTTGCAACTGCTCACTACTTTTCCCTGGGCCTTTTCCCCATTTCCCCTGTACCGACTTCACCCTTAGCTCAGGGCCTTCAAGCATTATGCTGTCCATGGTGCTAGTGCTTCTTCCACCTGCTGGGAGCCCAGAGTTCACTCCCTGAGCCCCAAACAGCTCCTGACCCTGCTCTGCCTTGCAGCTCCTCTTATCTGAGCTGGCCAGACCTGGATTGGTTGCTTTCTGCAACTCCCCCCCGGATTGGCTGAGCCTCACACAGCCTCTCCAGGCAGCTTGGAGGACTTAGCTCCACTTCTCCCGCTGAGGTTAACCCTTTCATCACCTGTGGGGGCAGATACCCCATCACACTATACAACACATCTGTGTTTTATGACTAAGGGTGTCATCTTCTTTTACACTTTGGGAGCCTGTCACTAGTTGACAGAAAGCAGAAGCCTCCTGGAATTTCTTTAAATAAGCCTGATATTTAATTTAATAAAACGAGTAACCAAAAACAGAAGTATGTGATATTCTCCAAGTATTATGGGTATAAACATAATTGTAGTTATCGCTTAAAGATTCATATAAGTTTGCAATGACCTAAAATAAGAATAAAATAATACTAATTTAATTCAAAACTATTTTCCATCAATACTGTGGTTTCTCCCCTGCAGCTGTTATATAGAGCCTACTCAAACAAAATGTGCTTTAATAGTAATCCAAAGATATACATCTAGGAATAAGGAATGCAGGCCATACCTACAGCATGGGGGACTGTATCCTGGAAAAAAGTGACTCTGAAATAGACTTAGGGGTCATAGTGGACAAGCAACTCAACATGCACTCCTAATGCAATTATGTAGCATAATATATAAGGCAATATGAAAATCACAGGCCATGATTTTGTTGCTGAAACTACAACTTCCAATGCTCATCTCAATTTCCAGCATTCACCTCAGCTTGCAAGGCTCATTGCAACATTTTCTCCAATACCTGATGGAGGGGTGGCTGGGCCAAATTTCAGAGAGTGGCCTGGCAACCTGGGGCAAATGCTGGAGGTGGCACGTAGATGGACAGGGCTGGGCTCCCCTGGAGGCTTGCCCCGCTAGCTGTCTTGGCTCTGGGTCGAGTGCCACCACTTACACTCAGCACTGCTGGTGTTGACCTTGCACTTCATCCAGGTGCAGTTTAGCCTGTGCCAGGCCTGCCGAACAGAAGCAACTCCTGCACAACCTCGAGGACTTCACCTTCCACAGCTACCAGTGAGTGGAGCTGGGTGAGGGCTGGGCTTGTGCCTCCCAGAGGGCATGGGGCTGAGACAGAGGAGCCCTGGTGGTGCCAGCCCTCCACACAGAGTCTCCAGGAGTTTCTGAGCTGGGGTTGGCTCTAAGGTGCAGGGGCTTGGACCCCACACCCCACTTGGGGATTGGTGGAATGGGAGGGTATTCAGCCCCCATTGCTGGGAAAAACCCTGCTGCCAACTTGACATCTAGTCATTTACAAAGAAAAGTTTAGGTTCTACAGCTCCCAAGACACCCATCCACACCTCCACCCCCATGCCTCTGCCCTGAAGGCAGAATATGGTACCTGAACTGACCGCACCAAAACTGCAATTTTAACAACTGTGGCTACAACTTTTGAATCAAATATCACAACTTTCTTACATCCCAACTAATGCTGTCCTGGGTTGTATGGACAGGGGAATAGCAAGTAGGAGCACAGAGGTGATTTTACCTCTGTAGAGGGCACTGGAATCATAGAATCTCAGGGTTGGAAGGGACCTCAGGAGGTCATCTAGTCCAACCCCCTGCTCAAAGCAGGACCAATCCCCAACAAAATCATCCCAGCCTGGGCTTTATCAAGCCTGACCTTAAAAACTTCTAAGGAAGGAGATTCCACCACCTCCCTAGGTAGCCTATTCCAATGCTTCATCACCCTCCTCGTGAAATAGTTTTTCCTAATATTCAAATTAATGCGCCATACAGTTCTGATGTCCATATTTTAAAAAAGGATGTTGAAAAAACTGAAGAGGGTTCAGAAAAGAGCCACAAAAATGGTCTGAGGGCTGGAGAAAATGCCTGAGTAGTTGATTACCTAAATTGTATTATGCTGAGGAATCTAGATGTTTTCTCTACCTAGTATGTAGCAGTTATGATCAAATCCTATAGATTTTGTGGCTTGGTGATGGAAACACTTAGCAGTGCAGGTTTCCAGTGTAGGAATGATGAAAGGTGCTTATTAAAATGGGTCATCAGTACTGTACATTATTTGTTTCCCTGACATATTGTACCTACACAGCATTTTCAAGATATCAAGTAGATTATCTGATTTATGCCACAGTGTGATTCTAATGTCATATATCAAACTCCTGCTGAGAGGCTCTGAATAGTGTCCATTTTATGAATGTGTGATATATTACACATCCTTTGGATCCATTTCTAAATCATTGTGGTCTTGGCACTTTTATGTGGAGGGTTGAATAGTTTGCTTGCACAACGCTAGGTTACTAGCTAACGGGCACAGGGACTTAACTCACTAGCCATTCTTCTCTGCAGACCCAAATGACTTTGATTATCTTTTTCTCGTCTCCAGTGCACTGTGGGTAACATCGCAGAACTATTTTAGTTTAGACTTTGGAAGTCTTTGTTCAAGTGAAGTTCTGGATTGGGATATTATTTACACAGCATTAGTACAGACAATATAGTAAAGACCAGATTTTCAAAGGTATGTAGATTGTCTTCTAGCAGTGGTTCCCAAACTTGTTCCACCGCTTGTGCAGGGAAAGCCCCTGGTGGGCTGGGCCGGTTTGTTTACCTGCCACATCCGCAGGTTCAGCCGATTGCGGCTCCCAGTAGCCGCGGTTCGCTGCTCCAGGCCAATGGGAGCTGCTGGAAGTGGTGGCCCGTATGTCCTTCGGCCCGCGCTGCTTCCTGCAGGCCCCATTGCCCTGGAGCGGTGAACTGCGGCCACTGGGAGCTGCGATCGGCTGAACCTGCGGACGTGGCAGGTAAACAAACTGGCCCGGCCCGGCAGGGGCTTTCCCTGTTGTCAAGGTTCCTCCCCCACTCTGAACTCTAGGATACAGATGTGGGGACCTGCATGAAAACCTCCTAAGCTTACTTTTACCAGCTCAGGTTAAAACTTCCCTAAGGTACAAATTAATTTTACCCCTTGCCCTTGGAATTTCCACTGCCACCACCAAACTTTAAATGGGTTTACTGGAAAACATAGTGTGGACATGTCTTTCCCCACAAAATCCTCCCAACCCTTGCACCCCACTTCCTGGGGAAGGTTTGGTAAAAATCCTCACCAATTTGCATAGATGACCACAGACCCAAACCCTTGGATCTTAGAACAGTGAAAAAACATTCAGTTTTCTTACAAGAAGACTTTTAATAGAAGTAAAGGAATCACCTCTGTAAAATCAGGATGGTAGATACCTTACAGGGTAATTAGATTCAAAACATAGAGAATCCCTCTAGGCAAAACCTTAAGTTACAAAAAAGGTACACAGACAGGAATAGTCATTCTATTCAGCACAGTTCTTTTCTCAGCCATTTAAAGAAATCATAATCTAACATATACCTAGCTAGATTACTTACTAAAAGGTCTAAGACTCCATTCCTGTTCTGTCCCTGGCAACAACAGCATACAGACAGACACAGACCCTTTGTTTCTCTCCCTCCTCCCAGCTTTTGAAAGTATCTTGTCTCCTCATTGGTCATTTTGGTCAGGTGCCAGCGAGGTTACCTTTAGCTTCTTAACCCTTTACTGGTGAGAGGATTTTTCCTCTGGCCAGGAGGGATTTTAAAGGGGTTTACCCTTCCCTTTATATTTATGACACCTGTAGAAGCGGTGGAACAAGTTTGGGAACCACTGTTCTAGAGGGATCTAACAGTGCCTAGAAACTAAACTCCCATTGAAATCAACTCAAAATGTTTATTTTCCAGTTACATTGTTCAGTCTGGGTTGTCAAAAAGCCCTCCCTCCCAAAAAAGTTTTGTTAAAAGTGGATATTTCCTATGGAAGTTTCTAGTTTTACAAAACAAAAACAAACAAACAAACAAAAAGCTAATTTTCTGGGCAGGGGGAGCACACAACCTTGAGTAGTGCAAATGTATGATCCCCTATCCAGCATATTTCAACAGTACAAAGTCAAGATAACAATAGCATGGATGACAGCAGCAAGGTCTGCCTCCAAAAGACAAGGTCACACTGTCTGTCAGATGCAGATGAGCATCCAGGAGCAGTCCAAGAACTAATAAAATCCTAATCTCAGAACATGTGTATTAAATGTCAGATTGACCGTTTCAATCAGGAGTGAAGATTTAATATTAATAATTGATTCTAACAATTCAGATACTAGTGTGAGAATGGCACCTGGCACTGTGATTAACGTGCTTCTTTAAATTTGTCCACAAGGCTCACAATTTAGAAGTACACCTGGATCTCATCTTTTCGCTTAGTTTCAAGTTTGACAGAGGATGTGATTGACAGCGTAGGAGATAGAAGCATCTGGCCCTCAGTGACCATTTAGTAAAGAACCCAATCCTGTGATGTGAAGTCCAGAAGCATCCAGAATCCAGACCTACATTTCTAATTAGCACTAAAATGGGGGGCTAGGGGAAACTATGCAGTGGATCTAGGGAGATACTAAACTTCCACAGAGCCAATTTTAGTATTAAATGGGAAATTCTCAGTTGAGCCTGAAAATGACAAATGTAAAGACATAAAGAGGACATAGAAAATGTTAAAAGATTCATTTTGTGTCGAGGATTATGTGAGACACTTAAAATAAAATAAAAAGCAATAGTGGAAAATAAAGGGTGTAGAAAAAGTTAGGAAGGTAAAGAAAGAGGCATATATGAGATATAAAGGATTTGCCTCCCCAAGAAGGAGCACACAGATGTACAATTATTTTCAGTTAAGAAAAAACAGCCTTTAAATAAATCAAAGGTGGAAAATGGAAGGAATATTGCACAAGATAAACTAAGAAAAATGTCAAGCTCTAAGGAAGAAGAGGTCAATAATGGAGCCTCTTAAAGATAGTACATATATTTTTTTCTTCTTTTCTATATTTTATTGAGAGAGATAGACGGCAAAAAATTGTCTATTTCAGTTTTCACAATGGGGTATTACAAAGGACAAAAGAGATCACACATACCAAATACGAGGACCCTTAAAGTCCCTATTGTTTTTTTTTGTTTTTTCTTAGAATTTAAGATTTTCATCTCTAGAGATTTCCTGTTATTGTGAATATTTGAAGTATGGTCAGAGGTGAAAGTAAGCCGGTACGCCCCAGTATGGTGTACCGGCAAGAGCCTGAGTGCCGTACTGGGGCAGATTGGCTTCCCCAGGCGGCAATTTAAAGGGCCTGGGGCTCCCAGCAGCGGCTGGAGCCCCAGGCCCTTTAAATTGCTGCCAGAGCCCTGCTGCCAGAGCCCTGGGGAAGCGGCAGCGGGGCTCGAGTGGCGATTTAAAGGGCCCGGGGCTCCTGCCGCAGCTACTGACCTGGGCCCTTTAAATAGCTGCCAGAGCGGCAGCAGGGCTCCGGGGATGATTTAAAGGGCCCTGGACTCCGGCCACCGTTACCACCCCAGGCCCTTTAAATAGCTGCCAGAGCCCCCGCCGCCACAGACCCTTTAAATTGCCACCGGAGCTCCCAGCTGCCACTGCTACCCCAGGGCTCCATGAATAAGCATGGATTAAACAAAGCAGGGCTGGTGAAAGCCCCAGAAAATTGATTTGAATAAGCATGGATTTGCCTGCACTGTACACTTTATCTGCTGGATAGTCCCAAACATCTATATAATAAAGTTGTGGCCTGATTAAAACCCATAACACATCTCCTGTCCTTATGGTATACCCAGACAAGAGCCTTCCGGTTTTACTAGACTGTCTTTTTATGAGGTGGCCATGTAATCTGTGATAGTCTAGTTCTAGAAACTGGCAGAATGTATTATTTTTAAAAGACTTTATATTCTTTAAGAGCCATGCAAGTGTATAAATACTTATTTCACTTTCTCGGTTTTATAAAGTGTAACTTATTGAAAATGTCTCCACTTATGAGATCACAAGATAACACACACACATTTTTTGCTCTTTTTATCAAAGTGAAAAGATACGATGATGTTCATCAAAAGCAAGCAATTCCCACTCAGGAAAATGTATGAGAAAGGAGGTGGGCCTCTCAGTTCTGGGCAGGAGTTTTGGGCTATGTTAGACCAGCAAAGAAAGTGAATTCCAGCATCCAAGGTCTTCCACTGAGGACTCTAAGCTTCCAGGTATATAAATTTAGATACTATTTAGCTCAGCTGCTCTGTTCTATTCAGGTTCTTATGCAACACCAATTTCCATGGTATTCGACAGTACCTAGGGAGGGTACGAGTCACTGATATAAGTGACACAAAGAAAGGCCAGATTCTGGGCTTCATCTAAGCTGTGTTCAGGAACATGACTGGAGCCTACATACTTTTAGAAAGAGGTGTGTTGTAGGTGCAGATGAGGCATAACCAGATCTTACGAGTTCATGGTGATGATAGATGGGGATGAGATAGATATTCTAGAGATTATAGAGATTCAGCGATCAGCCTACTAAATCAGGGTAGGCTGTGACCTGGGACTTCTAAATTGTGAAATGCAAGAGGGTGTGGATGCATGTAGCATGCATGCTACATTTTCCATAAGTGTGGTCTTTGAATGGTAGAGACACTGATACAGTGTTCTCTTTTGGAGTGGAGATTTTCCCTTTGTAGTGCCAGGCTATTTTACCAGTACTTTTTCCTTCCTGTCGGGGCTCAGCCTGAACTGTCTGGTACTCCCCTGGGCATTCCCTACTATAACTAACAGTTGTGTATGATTGTTTAACTCAGATCAGTCTGTGTAAGCATTTAGCCACTCATCAGTACAATGTCTGAGTGCCATAGGATTACAGTGTGCTTACTCACATGAAGTGCTTTACCTACCCTTCACAGGACAACTATGGCAAGCCTGCCAAGTGCTCTTATTTTCACTACTGGGTGCAAGATCTATAATATCCTGCATTTATCTCCACTTTCTCAGCAAACTGCCTGTGGAGTTGATGAATAATTTAATCATGCCTGTTTGATTCCATACATATTTAGCTTGTTCCACTCTGAACAAGATTTTTCTCAGAGGGCGGAAAAAAAAAAAGAGTCTGGCTCTTCTGAACATGATCCTCCTCCCAAATTTTAATTTCACAGACAATTAATTATAGTGGTGACATTTTTATGGTTACCTTGGAATATTAATATTGATCTCTATCTATAGATAATCATTCATAACATTTCTCTCTCTATGTGAATAATTAATTATTTACATTAGTGCTGGGGGTAGAGGATATTTTCTCCCTAAGGGTCAGTAGAATAACTGTTTCAGACTTATAATGCATTAATGTAAATTAACGTTAGCAACAGCTTTTGTCTTCAGTGATACAGGATGTTTAATTTGGTTATTGTAATATGAATGGTGTCCATCATTAAGGATCTTTTCTATTCAATATTGTAGGTATAGATAATGTGTGAAAATTAGGATGGTCTGGTAGCTGGGTAGTGTGGTCTGGTGACCTCTTGTCTCAGGAGGCTGTGTTCTGTACCAACTCTGCAAATGGGTTCATCGGTGCTCAGATATTATAGTTATGAGCACAATATAAATCTCTAAAACAATAAGCAGGGTATTCAGCCATTCCATGCCTTGTCTTACCCATCTGTAGAATGGCAATACTTTTACTTATCACTACTGTAAATTGATAAATAAAAATACATAATATAATAATATTAATAATAATTAATTAAAATAAAAATGACTGAAGGGAAGATTATTACCATTTATTTATTGCATTGTTTGACACTGTACATTTAGGTCTTGATTGTGATTTTTATTGTAACTAGATATCCTCTGATGTCATTAGTCTGTTTATTGATCATTCAGCAATTTTTTGAAATTGTACTGGCAGCAATGGAGTTAATCATTACATTTTGGCTGACTTGGGGCCAAGTGATCGCATCATGCTGGCTGCTGTCTTGCTTGAGAAATAAACTGATTTTTTAAAATTTGAATACCCTGTAACAGTATTCTATTTTCTTTATTCTAGCAACTTAAGTTTGTTTGCTTAGACTGTTCTTTCCTAGAAAAAAATCCAGAAAATATTATTTTTACTGAAAATTGCCAATACTTTGCAATAACAGCACACACAAAATACAACCTGTATAGCATACAATATGTATGGAAAAGAAATTCAGCAATCTTCTGTAATAAGCAAAATGCTGCCTCCTTTCATAAAATTAGATATTAAAGACAAAAAAAGCCTGAGTTACTGAAATTATTGAAGATGTTCTACAGGAGAAAGTCTTTGGAAATCTGGGTATAAATAAGTAAAAATAATACAGGCCCAAAGGTCAAGAAAGGAAAGAATCTGTCCTACAGATTCCTGGTCCAAAGCCATTTAAAGTCAATGGGAGTCTATCCATGGACTTTAATGTGCTGTGAATCATGCCCTGAGTGAGTCTGGCTGATTATATTGTCAGATGGATAGAAATCACAAAGCAGTGAATTTAGGACTACTCATGACTCCCAAGCTGCTACCAGAGATAATGGAGGTGGAGACACTATACCTGCAACACCACCACAAATTTTATTGATAAAACACTTTAAGAATCTGGCACAGTTTAAGAATCTAAAAAAGTTATTAAAAAAGTTATTAAAGTTATTAATTCCAGTATGATTTTATGAACTTTGAATTATACTGGAATGGTTGTCTTTCACTGTATCATTATATCATACCTCTTGTGTTCATGGGAGGGAAACTGGCATCTGGGGTGTCTGCCCCTTTATGGGACAGTTGTTAAGGACCATCAACAACTGAACAATGTCAGACAATGAGCTGACTAATGCCCAGGGGAAGTTGTTCTTCCAGGAGGCTGATAACCAAGCAATGGATCGTCTGATGAATGACTTCAAGTCAATGAGGTGGTCACCTGACAACAGTGACTGCAACATTATAAAAAGGACTTACCTCTGCAAGATGAGGTGTGGGGAGCTGATGAGGCTGAACTGGAGGAGCAGAGGAATTCTGGACTGCCGATAAAGAGACTGACCACATCCCAAAGACCTCCTGCAGTGATAAGGAAACCAAGGCAGGGATTTGTGTGGAGATTTTGTTGTTTTTCCATAGATCTGTATATCTCTTCTGCTATCTTGCTGATCTTAAACACAAAAAAGAGGCTTACAAGAAGTGGAAGATTGGACAAATGACCAGGGATGAGTATAAAAATATTGCTCGGGCATGTAGGAATGAAATCAGGAAGGCTAAATCACACCTGGAGTTGCAGCTAGCGAGAGATGTTAAGAGTAACAAGAAGGGTTTCTTCAGGTATGTTGGCAACAAGAAGAAAGCCAAGGAAAGTGTGGGCCCCTTACTGAATGAGGGAGGCAACCTAGTGACAGAGGATGTGGAAAAAGCTAATGTACTCAATGCTTTTTTTGCCTCTGTCTTCACGAACAAGGTCAGCTCCCAGACTACTGCACTGGGCAGCACAGCATGGGGAGGAGGTGACCAGCCCTCTGTGAAGAAAGAAGTGGTTCGGGACTATTTAGAAAAGCTGGACGAGCACAAGTCCATGGGGCCGGATGCATTGCATCCGAGAGTGCTAAAGGAGTTGGCAGATGTGATTGCAGAGCCATTGGCCTTTATCTTTGAAAACTCATGGCGATCGGGGGAAGTACTGGAAGACTGGAAAAAGGCTAATGTAGTGCCAATTTTTAAAAAAGGGAAGAAGGAGGATCCTGGGAACTACAGGCCAGTCAGCCTCACCTCAGTCCCCGGAAAAATCATGGAGCATGTCCTCAAGGAATCAATTCTGAAGCACTTAGAGGAGAGGAAAATGATCAGGAACAGTCAGAATGGATTCACCAAGGGAAAGTCATACCTGACTAATCTAATTGCCTTCTATGATGAGATAACTGGTTCTGTGGATGAAGGGAAAGCAGTGGACGTGTTATTCCTTGACTTTAGCAAAGCTTTTGACACGGTCTCCCACAGTATTTTTGTCAGCAAGTTAAAGAAGTATGGGCTGGATGGATTCACTACAAGGTGGGTAGAAAGTTGGCTAGATTGTCGGGCTCAGTGGGTAGTGATCAATGGCTCCATGTCTAATTGGCAGCCGGTATCTAGCGGAGTGCCCCAAGGGTCGGTCCTGGGGCCAGTTTTGTTCAATATCTTCATTAATGATCTGGAGGATGGTGTGGATTGCACCCTCAGCAAGTTTGCGGATGACACTAAACTGGGAGGAGTGGTAGATATGCTGGAGGGTAAGGATAGGATACAGAGGGCCCTAGACAAATTGGAGGATTGGGCCAAAAGAAATCTGATGAGGTTCGACAAGGACAAGTGCAGAGTCCTGAACTTAGGATGGAAGAATCCAATGCACTGCTACAGACTAGGGACCGAATGGCTAGGCAACAGTTCTGCAGAGAAGGACCTATGGGTGACAGTGGACGAGAAGCTGGATATGAGTCAACAGTGTGCCCTTTTGCCAAGAAGGCCAATGGCATTTTGGGGTGTATAAGTAGGGGCATTGCCAGCAGATTGAGGGACGTGATCGTTCCCCTCTATTTGACTTTGTTGAGGCCTCATCTAGAATACTGTGTCCAGTTTTGGGCCCCACACTACAAGAAGGATGTGGAGAAATTGGAGAGAGTCCAGCGAAGGGCAACAAAAATGATTAGGGGTCTGGAACACATGACTTATAAGGAGAGGCTGAGGGAACTGGGATTGTTTAGTTTGTGAAAGAGAAGAATGAGGGGGGATTTGATAGCTTCTTTTAACTACCTGAAAGGTGGATCCAAAAAGGATGGATCTAGACTATTCTCAGTGATAGCAGATGACAGGACAAGGAGTAATGGTCTCAAGTTTCAGTGGGGGAGATTTAGGTTGGATATTAGGAAAAACTTTTTCACAAGGAGGGTGCTGAAACACTGGAATGCGTTACCTAGGGAGGTGGTGGAATCCCCTTCCTTAGAAGTTTTTAAGGTCAGGCTTGACAAAGCCCTGGCTGGGATGATTTAGTTGGGGATTGGTCCTGCTCTGGGCAGGGGGTTGGACTAGATGACCTCCTGAGGTCCCTTCCAACTCTGATATTCTATGATTCTATGAAAGAGCAAAGTGAAGGAGTATTTGTGGCACCTTAGAGACTAACAAATTTATTTGAGCATAAGCTTTCATGAGCTACAGCTCATTTCATCAGATGCTGTAGCTCATGAAAGCTTATGCTCAAATAAATTTGTTAGTCTCTAAGGTGCCACAAGTACTCCTTTTCTTTTTGCAGATACAGACTAACAAGACCACTACTCTGAAACCTGTCATAAGAGCAAAGTGTGTGCGTGTTTAGAAATTCTTTTGCAGAGTCTCTGTGTTACTTGCTTTTATTGTCACATATTCTCCAAAGACAGAAGCAGTAAATCAGGGGGTCCACAGCTTCGATGGAGCTCTGAGAGCATGCAATAGCTACCTTGGGAGGCTTGGAAGAGCTGACACTAATATCAGGGCCTAGGCAATTGGACCACAGCATCCTAAATGCCAAGATGGGTGTCAGGCATGGGGTTTGCACCTGGAGTGTAGTGGCATGTGTATGTATATGCATATGTACAGTGGTATTGGGGATAGTGCCTTTGAGGGCTGAGCTTCTAGACTGAGTCTGGGCAGGGTACTTTGAAACTCCCGTTATGTGCATATTATGGAATGAAACTCCAAATAAAACAGTGGCAAGCACTGAGTGATCACTGAACACCACATGAGCCTAGAGGCCCAGAGTCAGAGAGATAGTGCTGAAAATCTGACCAGCCCCAGAAAGACCACAGCACATGGGACCCAAGATGTCAGTCCATATCAGCATCCTGTTGAGTGTCCACTATGGATGTAACAGGCAAAAGGTCCACAAAAACACAACTCAAAATACAAAGAATCAAATGTGTGAGAAAGACAATACCCCACATCAACCTAGAATCCAGAACTTCCATTTCTTCATTAATTCCCTTCACAAAACACATACAACAATTCCATGGCAAAAGTACGTAGGAGTATCATCCAAGTGATGTTGTAAGGTACTCAAGAAACACTAGGCTGTGTTTCATCTAGGGTTAGATGAACTAGTTTACCTACAGTAAGACCATTTGCCAAAAACTCAATTCAGACCTGAACCCAAGCCCTTTCTGAGGTCAAAGAAGTTCATGTATGCTATTTTGTTTAAGCCACATCCTGGATTTGGAAGAGACTGAAAGCAGATTTACTAAAATATTCCTAAGAAGGCTGTTCTGGTGGTAGTTCTACCCTCACCAAAGGCAGAAAATGTTGTGACAAAATTTAAACTTGGAAGATATCCACTCTAAATTGCTAAGACACAGGAAGTTTGGTTAAGTATGATAACCTTCCAATGCCCTTTCAAAACTTTGGAAGCTTTTGTAAGTCTCTGAACTTTGACGTTCACCCACAGCTAAATTCAAACCCTGAAAATGTATGGCCCCAAAAGTTTTCCTCTCTTCACTAGGGTGTATAAATATTAACATTAGAAGCTCTAAGGAAACATTTCCAAATGATCTTTCAGCTTTTAAAAAAAATCATAGTACAGACAGCCAAAGTCGTGCAAGAAATAACAGTGTTTCTGTGAACATCTTGATCTTCAATTTTCATAGTTGGAAGAGACATATTTGAGACAAACCTCAAAGGAAAACAAAAGGCTCTGCAATCCCAAAAAACCCACCACAGTCATGTTGAAATAATTCAGTTTGGTATGAGTTTATCAGAGGTCAAGAAATAAAGGCTGTTGGTATTTTTCAGATGCTTTTGTAAAACACAGTCTTTTGATGTGTCTGATTTTGATGCTCATAAAAGGTATCAGACTGAAAACCCAGAACAAAGAAATCTTCAGTTTATCCAAAGAAGAGATACAGTTTCCTCAAATTGCACTGCCCGTGCACCATGTTTATCCTGCATACTCATGCAAATCCTTAGTAATTCATACCCAGGTTTTCAATTTACAGCTGAGGCTAGATTTTTGAAGACCACTCAGCTCCCATTTAGGCACCAAATAAGGGGCCAGATTTTAAAAAGATGTGAGCATGTTGGGTGCTCACATCTTTAAATTCTGACCAGAAATGTCACAACATGACCTACTGGATGCTGAGTTCTTTTGAGAATCTGGCTCCTAGCGAAGATAACTTTGCCCCCACCAGCCCAGTGCTGGGTGCACTCCTGTATCTGTGACCTCAAACTCTCTTACAAATCCTAACATTTCATACACTTTCAACAAAATCACTACATTTTTTTTACAATATGGTTTACAGCTTTCTGCCTTTCTTGCAATAAATAAACTTACTTGGAGGCTGTGAAAGTATTCAAGAACAATACACCATATATTCAAATATTTCTGACTAAGTTGCAAGACTAAGTTGCAAGTTTAACAATGTTTTGCATTTCTTTTGGTTTTATACCCATAGCGTGCATTGAACTGTAAACTAGTTAATCCTCTTGAAGCTGAAGGTTAAACAAGCAATCAAACACCATCATTATACATGGATTTTACCACGCTATTTTGAAAGGTCTCTAAATAATAAATTGACTGTTTGGTTTTGAGCATGTTAGGGATATCATTATGCAGAGACTTATTTTTCTATTTCTAATGCGCACATAGAAGCATGTGGATGCTCTCTTGCTAGTACCAAGAACAATCACATCCGAACACCTGCCGCGGCCTCCAGCCTTCATTTCCAGCTATCATCCAAAGCAGAGCCCATTCCATCCCCATGGTTCCAACTTCCAGTGCCTGGAATAAGATGTAGTTCTTAAAGGTGTCAGGATCCTAAAAAGTTAATGACACAACCCTAATAAAAATATTTTGGAGAAAATAAGACCTTAACACACCAAGCAAGTGTGCTCACTCATTTTTTTTTAAAAAGTGCACCAAATAATCAAGTGCATACAATCAGCTCTTTGCCAAGCTGCTTCTGCGCTGATTCACACTGAGCAACTCTCTGCCTGTGCATCTTCTTTGTCCTGTATCGCCTGTGCAGCAACATCCATCTTCGCTCTTTTGAACTTCTTTAGGGTCTGGATCAATAGGGAGAAGGAAAGGAAGCTGGGAGGGAAAGGGATCTGACCGGCGCTGGGCCAAGCCATAGACAGGGCCAATGGAAAACACAAAGTCACCCCATGGCCATGAAGGAGATAAAGAAAAAGATCAAATGAAGTTTGGGGCTGTACTGACTTTCCTGCATAGGCCTCTCCCCCACCTTTCAATGAAGATCTGAAGGGAAGCTGTAGCCTGTAGAGGTTCTGGTAGCCACTCCACTGGAGCAGTTCTCCTTCTATGTTCAGAAGAGCTTCTCAATCCCAAATCACTGAACCAGCCAACAGACTCTTTTCTCACAACCCCCTGATTTGATTCCCATAGGAAATTATTTTTATTATATTTATAGGAGGAAAGGGGAAAATGTCCCATATTATTCCCTGTTGTATCTTTTTGTCCTTCTCAGACATTAGTCCAGTGGCTGTTTACATTTTACAGTCTGAACACATTGCTGTCATTTAATAATAACTAAACATTCATAAACATTTCATATGGTGCTGGGCTCCTTCGATAGCCATACTTCAGAGTTGCTATGTATTCTGACGTAAGGACATCTCCTTACTAGTTTGGGAAACTTTTATTGGCAAAACACTCCGCTGTTCAAGTTCTCTTGGGTTTGCATTAGCATTTCAGCTCAGAATATATATGTTTAGTGGAACTATTTTGTGCTTTTCCCTCTGTGATTTTATTTAAGAGATCTATTTTTAATTATACCAAGAAACTCCAGGGTGAGATTATACAGTGAGATCTCATCATTCTCTGTAGAGTCTTGTAACTTAATCAAATTCAAATCAATACAATGAGAAGTTTGATAAGGAAATTAAAATGCCACACATCTCTTCTTGACTCTCTCTTTCAAATACTTCCTGCTTCTCTGGCTTATCTGAAAGAGATTTATACAAATCTCACTACTAGTGGGAATTATAGTAGCTACTGTATGTCCACCACAACTTTATAATAATAAATGTATTACTTACATAGCAGTGTGCATGTTTTGAAGTGCTCAACAAATACTGCGCTAAATTTTGTTCTCCTTTGCAAAGGTTCAACTGCAAACATTATCTGATCAGGCCTCACCCTGCCATTATGATATAGGTATCCAGTGTAACCAAAATTGCATCCTTATTTTGCAGAAGCGGAGACAGAAGTTAAGAAATTTGTCCAAAGTCACAGAGGAAGCCAGTGTCAGATTTAAGATTAGGATTTAAGAGTTCTTTCCTGTCAGTCATGTGCTTATTCATACCTTTCTCAAAAGAAAAACCATGGGGAATTATATAGAGAAAGGTTGGCACTCTAATGTATCTGTACAACATCTAGGTGAAACATCCATAGGTGATTCACAGGTTGCCAGGCTCCAAAGATTTTTTAGTGGCCCGGAAAATTTATTGTAAAATAAATGAAGATAAACTTTTCTTTTGTGGAGCTCTCATGTTGACTTCCCTTGTCTAAACTAATTACATTAGTGTTTTGTTTTAAAGTATCTTTGCTTTTATTAACAGAATTTCCATGAATTGCAGTGACACTTATTACTGCAATAAGAGATTTTCTGTAGTTATATTTAGTCATCAGCCTGTTCCATCACTTCATGATTTTGCTTTTTTTCTTTTTTCACGCCAGCAGAGTACTTATACAACAAGCCACTATGGATCACAAACAAATTACTTATTTTCAAAGCCATGGGGAACCAAAACATACCAGTGGGTAGTCAGGTAGATCTGCCTGCTCCACAAACACAAAAAGTTATTGGTTGCGAGTTTAATACCTACGTTATTAACCCAGTGTACCCTTCCCAGGTTGGTGCCATGTTTTTATCGTTGTTATTCAACACCATTCTGGAAATACAGGCACTTGAACCTGGGTCTCCGATATCCCACAGGAGTGCCCTAACAACCAGACTATAGACTCAGTTTCTCTGTTGGGCCCAATGAATATTATTTATACAAAGTAGAACAGCTCCTGCAATGCCAGCTCATTCCAAGGCCTCTAGGCCTCAACTGAACAATGCATAATTGGAAACCAGTTTGGCTCACCTGTGTTAGCATAGTTAAAATAAATGTTAAGTTTATAAGAATGTGTTTAGTGTTTAGACATTAGGAAATGCTTGTAGGATGCTTTATGTAGTAATCTCACTTATAACATCTGTACCCCATGTTACAAGGTTATACTGAGAGTTTGCATGGTAAACCTCTGTAACTGTGTAACTCACCAAACAGGAAAGAAGCATTAACTAACGTAAAATGCTGGCTTCCTACAGAAGGAATTAGGTCCTGCCCATAAGAAGGACTATGGAAACCAAATGAGCCATTGTGGAACATGAGAGGACAAAAGACTTTGTTGATTGCTCCTCCGCCCCACCTATGAAGAAGAGACATGCATATGGACTTGACCCATACTCTGGGGGAAGGGAATAAAAATCCTTGACAGGAAGAAACTGCATCTCCAAGCTGCTTGGATGTTGAGAGGGCAAGATGTCTAAGCATAAGCAAGGGATCCCCAGCTGCTTAGCCTGGGTTCGCCCTAAAGGAAATAAAGAGCTTGCATATTACAGCAGCTTTCTTGTTTCCTTTTCTTAGTTAATAAATCTTTAAATAATCTATTATAGGACTGGCGCTAAGCATTGTTTTTGGTATGAGATCAAAGGTGCAATTGTCCTAGGGTAAGTGACTGGCCCTTTGGGACTGGGAGTAACCTGTATATTGTTGTGATTTTGGTGTAACGGACCATCTATCACGTAGGCAAGCTGACCTAAGTAGCAAGATAAACTAGTGTACCCAACGGGACTGTCTGTGATGCCATGTTAAGGGTTTTCTAGTGTTTGAGGAGTTCACACTTGGTGCTTGGTTGGTGAAATCTTAGTATGGAACTCACAACCTGTTTGGGGTTTGTGCCCTGGTTTGTAACAGTCTACCCTGAGGTTGGTATCCATGCTTTTGAGCCACTCCAGATAGCTTGACAGCTCCAACAGGAGAGAGAGAGAAAAACAGTGAGAGCGAGAGAGCACAACTCTATAGTGTAGCAGTTAGGACACTCCCAAATGAGCATCTAACTAAGGATATGTCTGCACTGCATTGTAAACCCTGGTCTGTGGGACCCACACTTGTGGATTTGATATTTCTAAGCCTGCCCTTCAACATCCACGTTGCATTGTAAACCCAGGCTTATATTTGCTGGACCCGGGTCTCACAGCCATTCTAACACATCCACACTGCACCATGCAGACCTTCTGACTCGGGACTGCGGCATGAGCTGCATCCACACTGCAAGATAACAGGGCTTAGACCTGAGTCACAGCAGGTTCTGACCCACCTCCCAGCAAGGTCCTAGGGCCTGAGTGCTTGCTGACCCAAGTCAGACTGGTGTGTATATAGAGGGAAGGGGAGCTTGGGCTCAAACCTGAGTCAGAACTCAGGCTTAGTGTGAAGTGTAGACATACCCTAACAGGCTACTAGATATTTTGTGATCTCTCTCTCTCTCTCTCTCTCTCTCTCTCTCTTTTTGCAAAAAATTTCAAAGCACCTTGATTTTGTTCTGCCTCAGACTAAAACCAAATTTTGAAACCTCAAAATTTTTTGTTAAATGGAATTGTTATTTTCCAGCTTGCCCTCCGTGGTTGCCATTCAAAGCCAATATAGGACTTGGGTTTAGGTTTGAATTCTGCAATATTGAAATGTAGTAGGCTGATCTCATGAGATTTCAGTTCACAGTGACAGAAATGTCTCTGAAAATACTGCAAATTCCTGAAAATTTGAATGGTGGAAATCTTGGGAAACTTGGAGAAAAGAACATTTATCTTGGACTAAAATATCACTAGGACTGGTCAAAAAATGTTAAGTACCATCAACCAATGTTTTGAAGAGAAATGGGGAAAAATATTTTTCTTGAATTTTTCCAGTGTTTTTCAAGTTTTGATTTAAACAAAAAATTTAGTTTCAGATAGATTTGAAAGGAACAATTTTCATGTTGGATTCCCCCCATTTTCCCCCACCCTCTGTTAAGAAAAAGTTAGCACATGTGACTCCATTTTGGTTTGGGGCCCACCATTGTCTAAAAGCAAGCACATCATGCACCAGAAGGAGTGTTCCTTAGACACTACATCCCTGTGAAAATCCTCCTCCTTGTCTCCAGCCTGCCTTGACTCCCAGTATCTGTTTTTTGTCAGTCTCTAACTCCCTATCTTCTGGCCTTTGATGTGAGGCCTCCCATCCTGATAATAAAAGTTACTGATGCATGGCTTTAGGACCATGCTGTGTAATTAACATACTAGTTTAGCACGAGGAATGCACCAAGCAGGGATAGGTGGTAGATAAGAAAAGGGTTTGTTTATTGGCTAAGGTTTCCGATGCACGAGGGCAACATGCTTTGCTAAAAAGTATATAACCTTTGTATAATCTGTATTCGGGGTCCCCTCCTGGCTAGCAGGGGGGCACCACGCTCGAGCGTAATAAACTTAGTGTCTTTTGGGAACTCTGCAGTTGTGGACTTTGTTTATGTGCCTCAGCCTAGATTCGAACTGTGCGTGACCTATCAGGTATAATTCGTAGCATTTGTGTGCGTGTCCTACCAGGTGTAATTTGTAGCATTTGTGTGCGTGTCCTACCAGGTGTAATTCGTAGCATTTGTGTGCGTGTCCTACCAGGTATAATTCACAGCAGTTGTGTGCGTGTCCTATCAGGTGTAATTCGTAACACCCCTTTCCTAATGGAGAAAAAAAGAAAGAACAAAGGGGATAATAAATAAAAAATTAAAATTTTGAAATAATATGAAAATTTTCATTCTGAGGAAAAATTTTGAACGTGAACATTTTCCATGAAAATTTCTGAAGTTTTTTTTTTAAACATTAATTGAAAAAACTTTTAAGCTAAAGTTTTCAGCCAAACCCAATTATTACAATTATAACTGTTCTTCTGAGATTTCTGACTGGAACCATTCTAACTGGATCAGTAGAAGAGTCCCATTTGAGCCTTTTATTTATCCAGCTCAAGTTCTAGGATCGATCCTACAAACATATTTCAGTGACTATTATTTCAACTTTTAAAATAAATTTCTTTAATCCATATCAATAATCCTTTTGTGCTTGCTTTCTGTGAACATTTCACCATTTCACTTTTGCAGACATAAATGTTTACAAGAAATTAATTTCAAGGTGATATGTCAAGATGCAGATAAAGGTAATTCCATTTCATGGAGGGCTTTGATCATTTGAAAGTTGGTTTTGTTCCAGTTCAGAATGAAAATAAAAAACTTCAAATAGGAATGGAGTTGTGTCTCTGTGGAGTTGTGCCTGGCAGGCTGCCTGGAACTGTGAACTCTGGAAGTCCTGGGGTCCCCAACTCCTTGGCAATCTGCTGGTGGGCTGCTGCAGACCTTTGGACCTTTTGTTCTCTGGGCTGGGGCAGTTCAGGAGGCAAACTGCTCAGGAAACCAGGAACTCCATCAAAATCGAACCATCAGCATATAACACTGCAATTTTGATGAACTAGCAAATTCTGGCAAACAAAAGTTATCATATTTTTTCCAACCAGCTCTACTGCCATACATGCAGATTTGTGGAAACTAATTTAAATTCACACACACACAAACAGCAACAATAGAAGTGCTTGCAGTGAACAGACTGAGTTATCTAATTACAAATAAGCAATTGAGCTCAACACTTGACTATTCTGATTCAATCCTTAAAAAAAATCAAAGATTTTCACTAAATAAATAAATGGATACAGTGGTTAGAATTGCAATCTACTCATGGTTAATCCACCAACAGAAACAATGACCAAATAATTTGAATATAATTATGTGTCATGGGCTATTAGTTTAGCTCTACCTGGTCTGGGGTTGGATGCTCCGATTAGACTTTGAGCCTTTTTCCCAAAAATTCAAAGGAAAGGAGAGATGAGGTTCCAGTTTCACTCATCTCTAATTGGGAGTTTGGGGATGTTTTCCAGTTGTCAGCCAGCATTACTGTCTCATATGAAATGTTCTTTTAATGGACAGTTAACAAGTACTGGACACAAATGCACTATCAGAGGCAAGAGTGGTGATGATAACATGAGCCTTCTAACTTATGTTACAATGAGGTCCTCAGCGTCTGTCTGCATAGAGCTCATTCATGGATCAGAGCCTGACTGAAGCAGAAAAATCTGTAGAACCTACAAACCGCAGTATTGTAAGACCCCATAGCCAACTTTCTAATTTCTCTTTTTGTCATTCTTTTTGCAGCTGAACTTTGCTATGTGAGAGGAACTGGTAAAATGAGATATTCTTATTGCATAGAATGCATAGAATATGTGACGAAGGCCAAGTGATTATTGCTAACTTGTTTATGTGACATGGAAAGAATAGTATTATCATTAAGATAGCTTGTTATGATAAGGTTACATGAAAATTAGTCTTAAAAACATAGTCACAACAGGATTTTTCAAACTTGAAAGTATTTTTCTTCTATTCTTTTTGTTTTGTAACTTAACTTTAGTGTCGGTGCAAAGCAGTGACAGTCAAATGGGTCAATATGACTAGCACCTTGGCAATGAAGAACTTTTAAAAAGCAACAAAGATTCTTTTTTTTAATCTATTTTTTTACAAACTTACAGGTAAATTACTTTTCTAACTGTGCAGAGCAATCGAAATGAAATCAGTGATAGTGACTTAGACCCTAGGAAAGACATCAAATTTTCCTCTTATTTTTTTAAGTCAACTAACTTTAATAAAATGATTGTAATAAAACAAAATAGCCCTGCTCCCATGGCACATTGAGATGTGGTTTGCTTTTTTCTCACTTTCATTTTTCTTCTTTCCACAGCAGACAGCTACTACAATGGCATAAGTCAATATAAATGGCATAGAAGAGCTCCTCTTGCTCCTGTGTTGTAAGACAAGACCCAGGGCCAATCGGGCGGGTGTGTGTGTGTGTGCGTGTGTGTGTGCGTGTGCGTGTGCGTGTGCGTGTGTGTGCAGGAGGGCCATTTGGCCTGGGCCTCAAATTTAGACACTTGTTAATTTTCTGGCATTTGATAAGTTTTGCAACTTGTTTTTATGCACATCCCTGTTGGACCAAAATGTGACACACTCTCTCATCTTAGAGCTGCAAATTTAAGCAAATAAGAGATGCGATTTGGTAAAAGGCATAATTTTTTTGTTAACTGATATAGATTTTGTCATATTAAAGAGTTTAAAATGTTCATAAATATTAATAAAAATAATCGGTTCTGATGGCACAAGATTAGACCATGATGAACGTGTCCTCTCAGATCAGCTGATTATATAAACAAACCACTACTAGTGTCTGGTGCTGGATCAACTTTGTAGAAAGGTAGAGAATTGTTACATTTTAGTGTCTTTATAGTTTTACGTCTAGTTGACTAAGGAATTATTTATGTGTGAAAATTTCTCATTATTATCTTCATATGGTAGCTAAAAGAGGTGACTGGTTGGTTGGTTAAGCCCTAGCTTGGTAGCTTGGCCATCATCATAGGCTTTCGTGGTCTATAGGCCCAGATTCAAGGTGAAAATTTGTGAGGACAATCTTGTACAGTGAATTTCATGATCCAAACAATTCAGCAAAATCAGTACATATTCACAAAGTGTTTTGGAGTCACCGAATATTCATTTTTTGCCAAAGAAAGTTTTGGTAAAAAGATTTCATACAACTCTAACAATTCTAAGCTGACCTAGCACAGTGAATGGCTACTTATTTACAAAGTACATACCTCGCACCTCATTTTCGGGTTCAGACTCCAGCTTCAGCTGCTTCCATGTGGCCTGTCGCTCTGAATTCTATCAGCCCACAATATTCAAGACCATAAAGATGAAGCAACCACAAAAGTTATCACAGTTATTAAACGTCTATATATCCCATGCTCTTCCTCCATTGCCAGCTCTGTTGGTTAGTTCATTTAAAGGCCTAATCCAAACCCCATTAAAGTCAATGGTAAATCTGGTCTTTATGGAAATGAGGAAACAGCCTATAAGAAGCTTATAAATTTTTATATTTGATTTATAATCCCATTTCTATGTCATATGCTCTCAGTATGACTTCCTGTCTCTGCAAGTAGTCAGTCTGGTTTGCTTATGACAGTGCCAGTCCTCCGAGAGCTGTGCCTGTGAATCTGAATAGAGTCCTGTATCTGTAAATACCCATGCTTTTCTGAATCTTACAGGCCAATCTCTAGCTAATATTGTAATACATCATGCATATCTTCATACAAGAAATTATGTTGTAACAAAACAGTAGAGAAATAAAACTCAGTGTTCTGGGAAATTAAAGCATGCAGGATTTCAAATTGTTTGATGACTGACAGGATATCTGATTTTTTTGTTTGTTTGTTTGTTTGTTTTGTAGCTTGAAAGTTTGTCTTTCCCTAGCAGAAGTTGTTCCAATAAAAGATATGACCTGATCACCCACTTTGTCTCTCTAGGATATCTGATAATATTGTTCTATATCAGGGCTTACAATTAAAAATCTATTTTCTTTTAAAGTACATTTTACTAGGCCCTTAAAGATAGAGAAAAGTTTGCAGGGAGTAGCCTTCAAGAGTATGATGAGTTAAGGACAACTTGTCCTTTCTCAAGTCTCAAAGGGCCTTTTTCCTGAACTTTTAAAAAAAATTGTAATAATTTCTTTCCAAAGCGTTTATTGATATTACTATTCTGCTGAGAACATTTAAACCCTCTTCAGAAAAGTCTTAAATCTTGAATGTTTTTAAAATGAATACCCATACAGTGAGAGTAACAGTTGTTTAGGTCACAACTTTCTTTTAGTAGATGCAGGACTAAAAGCACAACTGCTTTTAGAGACAGAGTAGAGGGTGGGAGCAGGAAGGATGGTCACTTTTTAATTGTTCAGACAATTCCTTTTTTGTAACAAATACCTATTGATTGGCTTGATGTTCTTGTTTTGTCTAACATTTACCATCATTTTGACATTATACTATGGTTTAACAGTTTTGTAATATTTTGTTTGCTTGCTTTAACTATAACCTGTAGGCAGCAATTACACTCTAATAATGAGCTGTCGAGTGATACACTAAAGAAGAGCAGATTTTACTAAAGAGATAATCAGCCATTAAGAAAAAACAAAACCAAACAAACCCTCCACACCAACCAACCACATCCCAGCCGACAATGAAGCATATCTTCAAGATCTAAGACAAACATTAAGGAAAATAAATCTTACAACATTATCTGTAATAACACCATCTGAGGAATCCCAAGAATATTACAGCTCTCTTCTTATATGGAAAAAAACAAAATGTATCAAGTTTTTTACTAACAGACTTAGATTCATAGATTCATAGATATTTAGGTCAGAAGGGACCATTATGATCATCTAGTCTGACCTCCTGCGAAGCGCAGGCCACAGAATTTCACCCACCACTCCTGCAGAAAACCTCACACCTATATCTGTGCTATTGAAGTCCTCAAATCGTAGTTTAAAGACTTCAAGGAGCAGAGAATCCTCCAGCAAGTGACCCGTGCCCCATGCTACAGAGGAAGGTGAAAAACCTCCAGGGCCTCTTCCAATCTGCCCTGGAGGAAAATTCCTTCCCGACCCCAAATATGGCGATCAGCTAAACCTTGAGCATATGGGCAAGATTCATCAGCCAGATACTATAGAAAATTCTTTCCTGGGTAACTCAGATCCCTCCCCATCTAATCACAGGCCATTGGGCCTATTTACCATGGATATTTAATTACCAAAACCATGTTATCCCATCATACCATCTCCTCCATAAACTTATCGAGTTTATTCTTAAAGCCAGATAGGCCTTTTGCCCCCACTGCTTCCCTTGGAAGGCTATTCCAAAACTTCACTCCTCTGATGGTTAGAAACCTTCATCTAATTTCTAGTCTAAATTTCCTGCTGGCCAGTTTATATCCATTTGTTCTTGTGTCCACATTGGTACTGAGCTTAAATAATTCCTCTCCCTCTCCGGTATTTATGCCTCTGATATATTTATAGAGAGCAATCATATCTCCCCTCAACCTTCTTTTAGTTAGGCTAAACAAGCCAAGCTCCTTGAGTCTCCTTTCATAAGACAAGTTTTCCTTTCCTCAGATCATCCTAGTAGCCCTTCTCTGTACCTGTTCCAGCCTGAATCCATCCTTCTTAAACATGGGAGACCAGAACTGCACACAGCATTCCAGGTGAGGTCTCACCAGTGCCTTGTATAACGGTACTAAAACCTCCTTATCCCTACTGGAAATACCTCTCCTGATGCATCCCAAGACCGCATTAGCTTTTTTCACGGCCACATCACATTGGCAGCCCATAGTCATCCTATGATCAACCAATACTCCAAGGTCCTTTTCCTCCTCCGTTACTTCTAATTGATGCGTCCCTAGCTTATAACTAAATTTCTTGTTATTAATCCCTAAATGCATGACCTTACACTTCTCACTATTAAATTTCATCCTATTACTATTACTCCAGTTTACAAGGTCATCCAGATCCTCCTGTAGGATATCCCTGTCCTTCTCTAAATTGGCAATACCTCCCAGCTTTGTATCATCCGCAAACTTTATTAGCACACTCCCACTTTTTGTGCCGAGGTCAGTAATAAAAAGATTAAATAAGATTGGTCCCAAAACCGATCCTTGAGGAACTCCACTGGTAACCTCCCTCCAGGCTGACAGTTCACCTTTCAGTAGGACCCATTGTAGTCTCCCCTTTAACCAATTCCTTATCCCCCTTTCAATTTTCCTATTGATCCCCATCTTTTCCAATTTAACTAATAATTCCCCATGTGGCACGGTATCAAATGCCTTACTGAAATCTAGGTAAATTAGATCCACTGCGTTTCCTTTGTCTAAAAAATCTGTTACTTTCTCAAAGAAGGAGATCAGGTTGGTTTGGCACAATCTACCTTTTGTAAAACCATGTTGTATTTTGTCCCATTTACCATTGTCTTCAATGTCCTTAACTACCTTCTCCTTCAAAATTTTTTCCAAGACCTTGCATACTACAGACGTCAAACTAACAGGCCTATAATTACCCGGATCACTTTTTTTCCCTTTCTTAAAAATAGGAACTATGTTAGCAATTCTCCAATCATATGGTACAACCCCTGAGTTTACAGATTCATTAAAAATTCTTGCTAATGGGCTTGCAATTTCATGTGCCAATTCCTTTAATACTCTTGGATGAAGATTATCTGGGCCCCCCGATTTAGTCCCATTAAGCTGTTTGAGTTTTGCTTCTACCTCAAATATGGTAATGTCTACCTCCATATCCTCATTCCCATTTGTCATGCTACCATTATCCCTAAGATCCTCTTTAGTCTTATTAAAGACTGAGGTAAAGTATTTGTTTAGATATTGGGCCATGCCTAGATTATCCTTGACCTCCACTCCATCCTCAGTGTTTAGCGGTCCCACTTCTTCTTTCTTTGTTTTCTTCTTAATTATATGGCTATAGAACCTTTTACTATTGGTTTTAATTCCCTTTGCAAGGTCCAACTCTACTTGACTTTTAGCCTGTCTCACTTTATCCCTACATGTTCTGACCTCAATAAGGTAGCTTTCCTTGCTGATCCCTCCTTTCTTCCACTCCCTGTATGCTTTCTGCTTTTTCTTAATCACCTCTCTGAGATGCTTGCTCATCCAGCTTGGTCTACAACTCCTGCCTATGATTTTTTTCCCCTTTCTTGGGATGCAGGCTTCCGATATTAGCTTGAAATTAGCTCTAAAGCAAGGGTTCACAAAACTTTCATAGCTTGAACATCACTTTACTAGAAAGATTGTCTTGTGGACCAACTGCAATCTCTATTTGTGATTGCAAGTACTTCTCTTCTCTACCCACCATGATTGCATAGCATTCTTGTAGCAACTACACAACTGTTTACCTGGGAAAGTAAAGGTTGTCTTTTAACATTTTTTTTAGCTTTAATACAATTTGATAGCTGTAGACAAGGAAGAGGGCCAGCAATATTTGACCAGCTGGATTTCCAAATTGTTCCAATATTAACTTCATCGTCAATTTTCATAAAATCAATCTGTCCACTGGCTTTACAATAAATTCAGACTGGGTAACATAGGGATTAATAATGTCTTTTGATCCCTCAACATATTATGGCCACAAAAATGTTGTTGTAGTTAAAGACCTGGATCTCCAAAGTCTAGGTTATTCAGACGCTAACAAGAAAAAAGGATCCCAATCTATTCTGAACTCCCCTACCTGATGTTTGAGGGGTTTGTCTTGTTTTGACACCATCTCTAATTACAATTTGTATTTTTGGTTGCAACAAGTTGTTATTTCTGTGAAAAATGACATTTCTGCCAGTTTCCATAAAGGAAAAATATCAGACAGTGAAGCTATTATTTTATAACAGTGTCATCATTAGTCTCCCTCATATCAGTCGCCTCATTTTTTTTTCTCTACATTTGACTCGAGTTATTCTCTAATGTCAAAAGACAGAGTTTAGCAAAGTTACTTTATTCACAATCATCATCTCTTATTTAAATGGAACTACACTAGCTCCTCCTCTTCCTGAGAATACCGATGGCTTTTTCTGTCTCGGGGCTGTTCCATTTCTGAGGGCCCTAAGCTGTTGACTCAGAATCATTTTAAGATTTGTGGCCTCAAATTCTGATCACACTTTCACATAAAATGCCTCTTCCGTGGCAGCTAATCTCAGAATGCTGAAGGTTTGGCAACAAAAGTGAGAATCGGTGGGTTGTAATTTTGAGATAACTAAAAAGACTAACAAGATCTCAAATCTGTCCACTTCTTGGATATGGGTGCAGAATTAGTAGATTTGGTCACAGAGGAATTATTTTGTTTGATATCAACTGAGCTTACTGCAGTATTAAAAAGAATTCTGTGTAACACCAGCTCAGAGGTAGAAATACACAAGGCAGATATTACAGCAACACTCAGCTTCAATGATTTGTAAAGAAGAAAAGTAAATCAATGCACAGAGCACAAGGAATGAACGACAGAAAAAAATCACTTATTTTATAGATTAAATATTCTACTGATGAGTCTGTTTTAAGAAAATGTAGATTTGGTTTAAAGCAGGCAATTTATGGTATAATATCTCCTGATGGGGAATAGCTCTGTCAATTTCCCAGAGAAATACTGTTGAAAAAGTGATCACTAGTGAGAAAACAGAAGAAAAAATAAAAGAATGGAATTAAAAAGAAACAAGACAAGTATGATGTTTTATTAAATGATGGGAAATCAGCCGGCACTGCCATTTCCTCATGTTTCTGTTTCAGGAGCCAGTTGGGATTAAATATGTTCATTACCATTTTTATTTTTGCTGCAGCAAGTTGCCATTTTTGAGAAAAGTGAAATTACTGTCGGGTTCCATAGAGCAAAGACAGCTTCTTTGTCATCTGTCTTTTTAAAAAGTGACTCTTTCAGATCTGTCTCCTTGTTTCATTAGACTTGACACACATTCTTCACTAAAGTCAGAGGCTAAAATGCTTTCAGAATTTAGAAAAACCTCCTTTTCTGTCCTCCCTCCCCCACAAATGCCTCTTCCTCCCTGCCTCAGACTACTGAAGGCTCTATGGAGATGCCTTCTTTCCATTCAGGCCCTTACTAGAAATGAACCGGAGCTAAGCTTCTGACTAATGCTGCTTTCAGGGGCTCAGATACCAATCACTCATCTACAAACTCAAGTAAAATACATTTTGGCCCTTGTGTTATATAGCATCAGAGTTTTGGCAACAAACATAGTCTACTCTGCATTTCAACATATTATGTATCTTACATAACATCTTTCATGCAGAACACCACATTGCTCTTCACAAAAGCACCAACACGATTATAAACAGCTTTCAAAATCTGGCTTCAAACCACCAAAAGGCTAGAGGTTAAACACAGCTTTTAAAATATACTTTTAAAAAAGTGATAATCCCCATATCCCTAGTGGGAAAGTACAAGATTTTACCCATGCAATGTATTTGGCACATAATTCGTGGCAAGCTGGGGTATAAATCTTCCGCACACTAGCCAGCCGCGTATTAAGTGTCTGTGTGGACTCTGCTGCCACACAAGTTCTGTAGTGTGCTTTGATCTACTTATGTCTACATTGCAGCTAGAAGCAAGTCTCCCAGCCTGGCTAGACAGATTTGTGCTAGCTGGCCTCAATAGCCGTGTGGATGTTGCAGCTCAGGCAGCCGCTCAGGCCTATAAATGCACCCAGCCCTGGGTCTGAGCTTAGGTGGCTAGCTCAAGTCTCTGCCAGAGCCACAACGTCCCCAGTGCTATTTTTAGTATACTAGCTCAAACCCAGCTTACAGTAGTCTGGTTACCCAGGCTGGGACGTACTGTAAAAGTTCCCTAATGAACTGGTATCTATTCCCGTTTCAAAGCAGCATAGATCATAGTACACACAGTGCACAGCAGGCTACTGTGAGGTAGATTTACCCCACGCCCAACACACACACACACACAGCTTGCTGAGAACTAAATATTTGAATAGACAAGTTTGTACAGAGATTTATTGCCTATCTGCAAGAGCCTTGACATAAACTTTGAAAATTTGGGTCACTGACACAACATATTTGGGGCTGATTCACATTTACACCATTCTAGCAGTGCAAAGGACTTTAAAGTGGGCATAAATTACAGTTATACCCATTTTAAGGGCTGTTTACGCTGTCAGAGTGGTGCAAAGGAGGCTTAGTGTAAAGGTAAGCCCACTGTGTACATAGTTAGGTCTGGAACCATACAAAGAGACAGGTTATTAGATCTAATTATTAGCCTTCTTGAGTTACAATGTACATTCCCCTTATGCCCTAACATGTGTGTCTGTGCTTTACAGAGCACTAGAATTTGCAACTTTTCAGGGGATTGTTAGGTTACTTTGCCATTTCCTACACCTGCATCTGGAGAAGGATATGGTCTGTGCTCAATGCTGTGCCTAATCTTAACCCAGTATAGGCAGTATTCCAACCCACTTTGGCTCCTATATACATTCCATGTATAAGTCTTCCATGCATAGTACACCCGGTTTTCATTTCCACAGATCAATTTAGAATCAATGTCTAATCTGATTAAATGTATTGCCTTCCATTTCAGGAAGGTAGGAAACAGTGTAGTGTAAGTCTAAAACCATTCCACTGTAGGAAATGCATCATTTTGAGGATCTTTGAGCCACTTTCCTTTACCCATTCCAGCAGAGGTTAAACTGTTTGAGTTCATTGTACAGATGATTATTAGGGTGTAGGAAAAGTGGGTGGTTGCTTTTGAATGAATTTATCTCCCTGGCGGAGCAGAGGTTATGGTGTGTGCATTTAGAGACTGACTGTTCAGTTTACTGTGGCACTCTGAAATTCTGCTTCCCATTTTGCCCTTCTGTGCTGAGTCTTGCACCTCCACCATGTCCCCAGGTGCTATTCAAACCTGCAGAGAGAATGGAAATTTTTCATTTTGATCTACCTCCTTGTAATTCATTTTCATACGTGGACATAGGTTGCTGCATGTCAGTCCACTCTGTTACAGAGGAGAACGGGTGACAGATATAAAAAATTGAATGGCATCTTCCTGGTCAAGTAATTCAAAGATTTCAAGTTTGAAATCTGAGTCAATCAAGATACATTTACCCTCCTCCCCCATTATCAATTAACTGTGGTGTCATGGAAGAATCAAGGGACAAAGTCTGGAGTGTTGGACTTACTGCTTAAGTGGGTGGAGCGGGAATTCAGCACAGGTCATTTTTTCTGTCAGCATTTGTGGGAGAGATAATCAGAGCTTTTGTTCTTCAGCCTTTTGATACGATCTGTTCTTAACATTTTACTGTCTGACATATCCTTGTAATAGCAGCGAGCAGCCTACACCAAAGCAAAAGAAAGACAACTTCAGAAGTCTTCCCTTGCATGGGATGTAAGAGGCAGTCCAACAATGAAACAATAGACAATGTTTCCTTCCCATTTCCCATTCCTTCTATCTGAGCTCAATAAGAGTCTAGAAGGGCCCTAGAAAAGGCCTTCCCTGAGCACAACAATGGTTATCCCTTCAATGAGAAAGAGGAGGAGTCAGAGCAGACAGACAGGAAGACTCTGTGGGATCAAATATCCAACAGAAGACTCCAGCAGGGGACACTAAGTAGACCACACCACATACACAGCCTCAGAATGTCTATATAAAATAGTCTTCCCTCTGTCGGATTTAGGCAACGTTTTTTAAACTCCAACAAGAGCCCAACATTCCCACATCTAGGCTCTCCTATCTGTCAGGCTTCTGTTGCTGCTTCTTGTTGTGCTTTATGGCTAAGCAGACTCATCTGCTCGTCTATGACTGCCAAGCACTGCACACCACAGATTAATTCTTGAATTAAAGTCTTTCACCTTTCCAAGTATTTTTAAAGATTTGCAATATTGTTTGTTGTAGTTGTTTTTTAAATAGGGCCACATTTTCTGGTGCTCTTACTATGTGTTACAGAAAAAAATGTGATACTCTAAGAACTCTACGTTTTTCTTATAAATACCCTCTTTCAACGGTACACTCTTTGCACTCCCACAGAAGATGATCAGCTGTTTCCCGGACCTTGCACATCCCACGTAATACATCTTCATTTTTGTTTATTAGAAACAAATTACTATTTAAGCCACAATGACCAATTAAAATTCTAAACAGAGCCATTTCACTCTTTCCTTCAGGGCCTTGGAGTATACCATCATTTTTGACTCTTAGGCATGTTTCATAGAATCTTTTCCCCTATGATTCTTTTGCCCATATTTCTTGTCATTCCTCTCAACTTATTTTTAACTAGATGTTTAAACTCCAGTTTACTTAAAGGGATCTCTAGATCAACTTGCTCCTGTTTGACATAGTTTTTGCCAATTTGCCTGCCAGCTCATTTCCCACAACCCCTACATGCACGGAGATTCATGCTATTACTGTTAATATCCATACTATAGATGATATCCAATCCCATCAATTCTGTTGTTAACAGTAATATTTCATAACGTATATCATTTCTACTGATTGAAATGCCATTTCTGATCGCTAGTAGTCCTGATAAGCAATCAGTCAGGGTGACCACACTGGCTTGGTGCGCATTTAGGATCCAATTTAATGGGAGCATAATCCCTCAATTTAATGGGAGCATAATCAAAATGGCTACAAAATTTGTTAGCCTTATAGCTTTCTTGTTTCCTAGTGAAGGAATGCAGAATGCTGTTTCCACTCTTCCTGTTCTTACATCTTTGGAGCTGTCAGTATACATTTGGCAGTAGGTTCCCCACTTATAGCAGATCAATATGTTTGTGATATCTTGCACTTTTAACACTCCTTTCCCCCTTAATTGCATTTTATGATTTCATACCTACCTCAGGAGGTATAATTGTCCGATTATAATGCATTTTCCCCAAACTATAGATTTTTAACCTTTTAGGTGACTCTTTTCAGTACTCCCTTTCTCTTTTCAGTCAGATTCTTTGACCATGCTTTAATCTTACTTACATGAGGCATTCTGAGTTTTTTCCTTACATGTTGACCACATAATTCCCAGCCTTCATCATATATTAGCTTAGTGTTTCCAACTTCACTGTTTCCAATTACTTTAGCCCAAAAGGTTAAGTCTAAAAGCCTCATTTTAAAAATAATAGGCATTTCACCTGCAGCTATCTGCAGTACGCACAGTGGCATTATGATGAAGGCACCACATGCAATTCACAACATCTGTGCTTGGATTGAATCAAGCTTTCTCAAATTTGTTTTTGATGCTGAACTGAAAGCCCAGCATCATACGCAATGACTGGTCTTATTACAGGCTACTGCTGCTCACTTCCTTCATCTTTTACAGCTTTTAGCTGTGCCTGATGGGATATCAAGACCAGCTGCATATACCCCACATACTTGAACCCTTCCCTGTCTGTTTTTACATGCCTTCAGAGCAGAGGCCCTGATTCTGGCACAGGTCAAGTTGCATGAGACAGACAAGGTGTTGACAAAGAAGGTTTTCAATCATTTTTGCACCTACTAGTATTGGGCCTGGCCCCAGCACAATGTACAACAGCCCTGTGAAAATAGTAGCTTTCCACAGTCACCTAGGGACCACTCCACTAGCACACTTTGGCCACCATCCCTTCTGTGCTCCATCAGCCCTATGCCATCAGAGGATTCTCTTTATACAGGGGTATTTTTTCTTGGTGGCATCTCCACAGTGAGGCCATATTGAGATAAACAATCAGGTGAGGGAGGTGAGCTGAGATTTCTCTGGTGGATCCAAAACCCAACTAAGGGGCTTTGGAGTCCCAGCAGGGTAATACTCATTGATACCAAGGAGTTATGTATATTAAAGGGTTTTTGAAACAGGTCAATTGAAAAAAAAAAACCAGGTTGTTCATATTCCAGGCATTAGTTATGACTGTATTATCCCTATCATCCCTAGATGCAATATTTCTAGGGACTGTGCACCTCTATATGACCCTTTGATAAAGAAGTGCCCATGACTGATTAACGGAAACAAAGGAAGAAAAGGAATAATTACAAAGTCTCTATGAGGAATCACAGTGTGAGAGACTAACTTTGTAACAGCCATTTTCCCTCACTCATGGGGAAGATGGGCTAGGATATCTACTCTCACTGTATGTATCTTTATTATTTGTAACCTGTTACGCCTAGGCGCTGCAGTCATGGACTAGGATCCCATTGTGCTAGGTGCTGTACAAACACAGAACAAAAGATAGCTTGGGACATAGGGAGCAGGGATTACCTTAATTTACCAGAGCAAAGACAATTCTTCCAGGCTGCCAAGCACCCATGGAGGTTAGTTCACCATGTATTGTACTGTGTGCATCCCTAATGCACAGATTAGTCACGCTTCAGGACTGAGCCCTAGTTAGGGCTTGATCAGGCTCCCACTGCAGTCAATGTCAAAATTCCCACTGAATGAATATAAGCAGTTTTATTAGTGTATTCCCTCATCTGATAGTTATCCTCTACTGGATGCCATTCACTTACTGCACCCAGCTGAGGAAAATTAGGCACACATTTACACCAGTGTAGCCCTCATTGACTTCAATGAGGCTGCAGGGGTATAGATGAGAGAAAAAATATTCCCTCCCTATAACATTTGCACTGCCTTGTGATGGTGCTGAGTTACACCGTAAAAAATAAATATAAAACAAAAATCAATGTGTATGCATATGAAAAAAAATCAACTTAGATGTGTAAACCTATTTGGCATTGGAAAAAAAAAAGATATTTTTGGCTTATCGACCTTCAACTAGATCCTAAGTAATATAATTCATTTTGGATGACTGATTACAGGAATCCTGCTCATATATCCCCCAAATATGACATTTTAAAAATTACATCTTCTTTTCATTTTTAAGGAAATGAAATGACTTTGATATCTTGACATGAGTTATCATTCTGAGGTTGAACCACTTATCTATATAGGATACAACCTATAGCTCCTAGGACGGATTATATATTATCATACTCCATTAAAATCAGGAAAGGTGTTCTGCAGCTATCAGAAAGAAAACATATACTGGCACAAATATTTATTTTAACAGTTGCTCATTTTAGCTGCGTGATCTATTTATTACTCCTGAGTTTAAAAAAAAATCTGCACCAAAAATAAAATTTTTACACACAATATTTTAAATATTAATATTATATGCATAATTCTGCATATATTATTTGTCAATAAATACATGTGGAGGCTCTAGCATAGCAGTTGGGACCACAGGCCACTGGCTGCATGAAGGTGGGAGATCATCCTGTAGTGTCCCCTCCTGTCCTCCTGGACATAGACTCGGCATTGAAGCTGCACATAACTCTGACAAAACGCAGAGGTTTAATGTGGAGGGATCCAGGTGTGGGGTGACAGGATTCTGTTTGGGTGCAGGCAGCTTGGTGGGGGGTAGAGGTGCTGGGGGAGGGGTGTTCATTGGGGGGTTCAGGGTGCAGGGGCAATTGGACTTTCCAGGAGAGTCTAGGTAAAGATGGTTGAGTCTTAGTGGGGGGGTCTTGTGTGGGGGATGGGGTGTGGGGGGCTCGGCAGGGGTCTGGGTGCTAGAAGAGTGGGACTTGGTGGGGTGGGGGTCCAGGTGAAGCTGTCTGGGGCTCAGTGGGATGGGGATCCAAGTGAGGGGGCTCATCAGGGTGGTCCAGGTGCAGGAAGGGAGATGGGTCATTAGGGTTGGGGGCTGAAGGCAGGGGCTCAGTGAGAAATGGTCTGGGTGCAGAGCTGGTGGTCCGGATGCAGGGCAGAGGGGATCAGTGGGGGGTCCGGATGCAGGGAAGGTGGGGATTTGGGGTGGTCCAGGTGCAGGGGGCCCTGGATCCACAGGGGTTGGGTAAATGGGGGAACAGCTCCCCATACAGTGACCCCTCCTCCTATGGCTGAGGAGCCATGGGGGGCAGGAAGCAGTGGGGGAGTGCAGAAATTCCTGCAGCCGGGAGTGGGTCTGACCCAGCCCAATCACTCCTTGCTGGGAAAGAGGCAGTCCCATCCTCACCCATTTCCAGCCCAGCCAGGACTAACAGATGAGCCTAGCACAGGGTAGGAGCCACTGGCCAGAGCATCCCTAGCCCCACTGTGATTTACCTCTCCGCTGGCTGCTCCGGGCACACAAAATGACACACCCACACTGCATGTGTTGGCTCTTGCAGCTTCCTTTGCTTCTCTGTTAGAAGTCATTTTTCGGTGGGGAAGCAAAGACTCTGTAGGGGACATGAATTCTGCACATGCACGGTGGCACTAAATTCCCCCAGGAGTAATTTATTTCAATAAGTTGCACAGGTCGTATGCTATCTGATGGGAGACTGAATGGCTAATGGGATTGATATAAGATATGGAGACTTTCATTTCTCAGTTACTAATTCAAACAAAGCTGAAGAAGGTAGTAACTAACTGTTATTGCCATCTGATGACTGTATGGTGGCCTGTGTGAAACTAGTTGATGACTTCTGTCCAAGTTCCTGGAGAGTGTACCTAATCATGAAGCCGCCACCATGACTGGCATTCTGGTTGCTAGTCTCATGAAAGAGACTAACATTTGTATGGGTTTGGAGACTGCACTTGTTTATACAGACAGCAAATGCAATGTTACACCCTAGAGAGGCAATTGAACAAAATGAAAAAGCAGGTGGCCCAGGTTTCGGTGGACAAATTTGAATTAATTAGAGAGGGGACCTCATCCAAACTCCCCTATAGCTGGGCCAAGTTTAGGTCTGGATCTGAACTTCACAGCTCTACACCTAATAGTTTTTGTCAACCGTAGCTGTGAGTTTCTGCTACCTACTGTAGAAAAGTCTTTAGTCAAAGCTTTATCAAAGTCACTTTCAGCTCAGTGATAATAATAAATCCTAGGATGTCCGGCGCAGAAAATGTTCCTCCAAGAAATGCTTTAAGAAACTTGGCATCTATGGTTCATTATGTTATTATATGGAAAATCAAAGTACAGTAGCACTAGTAGCATCCCTGAAGGCTGAATCAGCATTTTCATTAGAAAATCTATTTTCCACCGATTTATAATTTGGCCATAAAAAAAAGTTCCTCCAGGCTGAATTTTAAAAATGGCTACTTAGCTCAGATGTAAATTCTTTCTGAAAATTTACAATGTGGTTCAGCTATTTTAGGATATGACAAGCCAAATAGCAGAAAGCCAAATTATTGGGTTTTAGATGCTTTTCTCTCTCTCCCTGCTGAAATTCCAAAACAGTATATATATATAAAAATAATTACAAATTAAACTGGCAAGTGATTAATCTGCAATGTGCCAATTTTAAAAGTATCTATTCAGATTACATGTGCAAATCCCACATCTGCATACACAAATAGGCAGTTAGGTTTGGAAAACAGGTGTAGCAGTTACCTGCCTAAATATCTAGCTGCACTTCATATAGATTTATTCAAAGAAAGCAAGATGCAAAAAAGGATTGGTGTCACAGGGTGACACAGGCCCTGTAAGTGGGAGCAGGGCCACTGTACCCATGCCTCATCATTTCACTCCAGTTGGGGTTAAGAGTGCACCTGGGCCCTAGAGGCAAGAGAGATGTGGTGAGTGGAAGCTGCCTTAGAGCACAGATTGACTCAGTTGGGGAAGGGTTGCTGGGAGAAGGATGAAAGCAAGAGAGCAGCAGAGAGGTTTGCTGATTGGCATCCCAAAGCCACAGAGCCAGGACTGAAGAGAGCTTAAGGCAAGAGAGCAGCAGAGTGAGGTGACTGCTGGCTCTAAACCAGAGAGGTAAAGTTGAGGGCCAGAGAGGACTGAAGGAGCAGTGGAGGAGCTTACCCACTGACATCTCCAGGGCCAAAGAACTGGACCCGGGAAGGAGCAAGAGAGTCAGGGGAATGAGGGACACTCTCCTGGTAAAGATGATCTCACAGCAGAGAGGCTGCGGGGCTTCCCACTGGGAAGAAATATTAGAATTGGAAAAGGTACAGAGAAGGGCAACAAAAATGATTGAGAGTATGGAACAGCTTCCATATGAGGAGAAATTAAAAAGACTGGGACTTTTCAGCTTGCAAAACAGATGACTAAGAGGGAATATGATAGAGGTCTATAAAATCTTAACTGGTATGGAGAAAGTAAATATATAGGTGTTATTTACTCCTTCACATAACACAAGAATCAGGGGTCACCCAATGAAATTAATAGGCAGTGGGTATAAAACAAACAAAAGGAAGTACTTCTTCACACAGTGCATAGTCAACCTGTGGAACTCGTTGCCAGGGAATATTGTGAAGGCTAAATGATAACAAGATTCAAAAAAAGTACTAGATAAATTCATAGAGGATAGATCTATCAATGGCTATTAGCCAAAATGGCCAGGGATGGAACACCATCCTCTGAGTGTCCCTAGCCTCTGTTGCCTGAAGTTGGGAGTGCACAAGAGGAGATGAATTACTTGATAATTGCCCTATTCTGTTCATTCCCTCTGAAGTACCTGGCATTGGTCACTGTGATGAGACAGGATACTGGGCAAGATGGCCCATTGATCTGACTTTGTACGGCCATTCTTATGGTTCTTATGAAGAGCAGGATTACACTCCACCTGGAGGCGCTTGGGATGGTGAGGTGTGGGGGGCTGAGCTGGCAGAGGGACTCACAGAGAGACTGTGTGTGACCAAAGGCACTGGTGTGTGGTACATGAGGCACTGAGTGATGTGATACCTTTGGATTTTAATGACTGCTTGCACTAGGGTGATACAAAGATTATGTGTTTTAGGCTATTTGCACAATGTTTTTGTAATAAACCTCCCCCAAGGAGAGTTGTTATTTAACCAACAGAGCCTCAAGTGGCGTTACTGGGGACTTAAGAAGGGAAAACTGAGGTAGGCTCACCTATCATGGCATGGCCTTCAGTAAGAAGGAGCTCCAGCTGGGGCAGCCCTATGACAACTAGACACTTAGATGGATAACAGCCAGAGCTATAACAGCAAGAATTAAAAACCAAACAAAAATAAATAAGCATTCAAAAGGACGTAGGTTTTCATGCTCCCAGGCATAGGCTAACCTCTAAGCAATCAAGGTTAGGATGGAAACTTTCCCTGTGAGTAGATTATTACACAATTGTCTACTACAGAGTTACGTGCATCTTCCCCTGAAGTACCTGATACTTGCCAATATCTGAGACAAGACCACAGGTCTGATCCTATGTTCCTATTCATTAATCCCCCTCTGAGACAGGAATTAAACCCAGGATTAGAAATCAGGTACTGACCATTTGACCGTGCCTCTCTATAACACAGGGAGCCTTAACTTCTCAGAAAGCCAGCCTCCCTTCTGCAGTCACAAGCTGGGGCATTAAAACAAGCAGCTAAAAATTCAGTGGAGCATATAAAATATACCTCACGCTGTCAGCAAATTTACTCCAGAATCTCTCCCTCAACAGGGCAAGAGCCCTGAAAGTGTCAATACCAATACTGTCCTGTTCTGAGTGTGAGATGAATGGGAGCCATGTACAAACCACAACCTTTAACATTCCAGCTCTCCTGTAAAGAGGTTCCTGTCCTATAGGGTGAATCCAATTCAATAACACTGAGCTCCTATAACAAAGAAAAATCCCTTCCTAAAAGACAGAAGGGATTAAAAATTCCAGGGGCTCAATTCTGCCTAACACTAGAGCTCCGCTCACAGCAATGGATTGGGGTGCTTGCCAACTGGAGCTCCTCATTCCTGTTTCACCTTGTCCCAACATTGAGTACTGCCCTAACTTATGTCTCTAATCTAATTAGAATCTAATTCCAGTGAAGAACTGGCATAGCTCTGCCATATCCTCAAACCACCCACCCTGCAGCTAGGGCAGATGGCACAGGAGCCACCTCTGCTACCTTTACCAGACTTAGGCCTCTGAAGAGTTCCTTTGTGCAAGTCAGATTCTCCTCTGGCAACGTGCAAACTGGAGAGTCCAGGCCCAAACAACAGTGATACAGAGTTAGAGAAGGGTTAGCCTTTTCTTCAAACTGCTGCAGATTTCCCAAGTCACATTTAAATAAAGCAAAAACCCATTTTTTAATTTCATTTTCACACAGCTTCTACCAATACAGCATTGATCTGTAAGAAGACCACAGTATATAACAGAAACAGAGTCATAGCTTTGTTGAATTTGAACGGGAGAGTTATTCAATCCATCTCAAATACTACACATAAGATTACTTTGATATACAACTGTTGGAGACCACTGTAGCACAATCAAGAAAGAAAAAGGTTGGTGTCATTAGATAAAACCTGTGGCAACAGTTCAAACTAAGTGTTGTCATTATCTTTAGTCTCTGAAAGTCCAGCTGGCTTGTTCTTCCTTATGTTGCTCTCAGGAGTGTGACCCAGGAGAATCAGTGCTTCTGTTTGTGACCAATTCCCAATTTTGCTGTTCCTAGGATAAATGCCTTGAGACCTTTATCATCAAATTATTTCTCTAAACAGCAAGCTCCTCTCTCTGGGCAAGGTGCCTGGGGGGAAATGTTGCTTTAATCAATTGGCCAGTGTGCATTAGATCCTCGTGGCCTATTGGTCAGAAGTGGCAATCAGGATCACACTTCCCACCCGATTGTCCTTAATATTTCTCTTCATAACACTCCAAGATGCCCTCTCAGTGTCAATGGGATTTTCTTTAACAATAAATTTAGCAATTGAGGCAACAAGACGAGGATAGGAGGCAGCAGGAGCTGCTACTGTGGCGGGAGGGAGAGGAACTTTGTGCAGTTGGATTCTGATCTCTTTGGACTTTGACATGCCCAGGACCCCAGCCTTCCAGAAGAAGACAATGATAGTGCTCAACAAGTTGTATTGGTCCTACAAAACCTGGGAACTATGTACATAATCTTATACTGGTACCTTTCCTATTTAACTAACTAGATATATACAGGCAACAGCAATGGCTGCTTAGCTAAGTAGCTGGAGACAGCTTATATTTAACAACAAAAATACCAGAATACATGAAACTAATGAGACGTGTCAATGGTTGCCCCAATCACTTTGTTTTGTATCCCACTTTGTCTCCCCCACTTCGTTTTCTAGCTGTCTTTCCGTGTGTTTATGTTCAGTGCCTGGTACACTGGGTCCCAATCCTGACTGGCACTTTTCTGCACTATTGGAATATATAGAAGTATTAATTATTTAAAGGGAATCAGGATGTTCTTTATTTACTGGGAGGGAGTTCATGAGTTTCCAGATATGTCAGGCAGTGATATGCTAGCAAGCCTGTTAAGTCATTTTCTGGTCAGAGTGGTATATTATCAAGCATGGCCTTCACTTTTTCTAAGTGATCATCCATTTTCTTTATTTTAGAACAGATTTCCTCCATTTTGGTTTCCAGGGATGTCAGAACAGTCCACATGCCATTCTGGGTGAATCTGTTCTACCATCTCAACTACTGACCTACCGATAATATAGGAACCAGCAAATTAAGTAGGCCTGTGTGAAGAAGTTCTCTATTGCTTAGTTTTGAATCTGTCTGTTTGTATTCCTAAGGATTTAAAATAGAATTATACCCCATCTTCTGCACACAAGAATTGAAATTGCATTCCCAAAAGCAAATAATCAATAAGCTGAAACAGGACCTTTAGAAACACCCATCCACTTCCTCCCCATTCTTAATTAAGTAGTCCTACCAGGGTTTTCTGCTTTTCTGAATTCCCCATCCTTTATTGATTTAAATCACCCCATGTGGCCCAAATTCTGTTCTCAGTTATACAGGTGTAAACCCAGAATAACTTCATTAACTTCAGTAGGGTCACCCTGTATCTATACAATTGTAACTGAGATCAGAAGTGAGCCCTCAGAGAAACTGAACACACTGTACCACATTCAACTGTCAGGTATTCCTGTGCAAACCTATTGATTTCTTTGGGCTTGTGCTGGTGTAATAGCACAATTTGGCCCACTATTTGTATCTCATAACACTAATGAACAGCCAAATAATAGTTGAGCAAGTTCACCTAATTCTCGCGGCTACAGTCTGTGTGTAATATGATGAAGTGTACAGGGCTACAATTATTCTTTGCCACAGCCACTTCACAGCAAGTATATAATCACATTTATTTATTTGAAATGCCAAGCTGTTTCTGTGGTCAGCATATAAACAGTTTGTGCAGACTTGGGCCAAGCTACATGACAAATGCTAAAATACAGAGGATTAGTTTCTGAGCGATTAAAAAATTGTTAGTTCATTGGGGACCACTTTGAAGAAAAAGCCTTGCCTAATTCAAATAGATTACATGTCCTCTGGAACTCTGAAAGATAGCAAATTATCATTACGTGATTATAACATATCAGTGTATAAACATTAGAGCTTAAAAACTAGGTTGAAATCGCTCATATTCAGACTAATCTCTGTGAGACGCATTTTCAGCTGCTCTAGCTCTGTTACTCCACTAGCACTACGGTGGCACCTTGTGGCCAGAAAGATATGCCTCAAAAATGTATTTGTCTGTGTCCTTCAGCTGTCTCCTCTGAGGCAAAGAGTCCAAATGGAAACAAATTCCTTCCTCTGCTAGAATAGTGAAAAGTGACCCTCTGCACTATCAAACTAAATAAATAGAGAGAGAATAAAATGCCGAGTTCCATTAAAAGCTAGTGGGCCAAATATTTAATAAATCCTCTTTAATTCGCCCACACCTCAGAAAGACTCCTAAATACAAAGCCAGTCATTTAAATACCGCAGTCAAAAGTACTCACCTCTTTTCCCCTGTAAAAAATTTGAAAAAATCAACCACCAGATAATTTTCAAACTACTGTCAGTTATTGGGCAGAGCCCGTCTTTTTGTTCTGTGTCCGTACAGCAACCAGCGCAGTGAAGTTCTGGTCCATGACTGCGGTGCCTAGCAGCTACTGCAACACAAATAATAAATAATCTCCTCATATGAACCACATACCCACAACTCCTAGACCAGTGGTTCTCAAACTTATTTAATCACTCCCCGCTTCTTTGTGTCTGTAGTAGTTTACGTCCATCCAAGTACATATACCAATAAAAAAAAATCAACATGCAACTCTAATTAAATATTAAAAACAGTAAGGCGCTGATTCAAACAGAGCCAACCATCCATTGTAATAAAAGCAAAAGCAAAACTGTGATTGAGGTCAGTGCTTACAATTAAATGTGCAGATGGCATTGTAGCAAACGGATTAACATACAGATGACAACAACTTTGTATAATGCTATGCAAGCTTAACAGAAAAGTCAAAATGCACAGCACCATATAGAGCCAAATGCACAGTGTCTGATATGTCTGGACAAATCAGCTTTGCTTGTTATTCTTTGCTGTGGGTAAAATGTGTGCAGTACGTTTCCCACCCCCCAAAACCTTCTCATGCCCTCCAAGAATACATTCTGTGTGTCCCTGGGGGCCCCCCAATTTGAGAACCTCTGTCCTGGACAATAAACAGATCTAGGTCTGGAAAGGGTTTCCCATCTCCTGAACATTTTCCAAGAGGAATTTTCTGAGGTGTGAATATAATTCTCCTTACTACCCCTCTAAAGCTGAAATGTCACAGGATCTTACTTTCCCACTCCCTCGATCAGACAATCAGATTGCAGGAAGCTGATTTATTGACAGACAGGCAAAAATCTCAGTGTCCACACCTAATGAGCTTCTTAAGAAAATTAATCCTGGAGTAGGTAGGACAAAGCAACATGCTAGGAAACTAGAACAGAAGAAATGCTCTGACAAGAATGCTAATCAGTCACTCCCTTTACAAGTGTAGAGAATAGCAGATTTTAAACAGAAAATGGCTGGCAGGCTTGTATATTAACAGCTAAACCATGCATTCCAAGATCTAGTGCCATGATCAGCCATATAATAGAAAGAAAACAAAAGAGAAACAAAATCAAAGAGGACACTGGCTCTCTGTTTCTTGAGGTCATTCAGGGTGGCACTAACAAAAACAACTGTCCACCAGCCAATCCATAGCAATGCAAAACATCAAGACCAGCATATACAGACCCTAGGTGGCAGATTCTTCTCAGCAGCTGGGCAGACAGCCGCAGAAAGGAATTGTCTGGGGAACAAGTAAATGTGATCAGAAAGCCAGTGGGATTTCTAAGACAAAATAATCTTTTCACCTCTTAAGGGCATTCAGGTAACTTCCCCGGCACTCATCTGAGAAGTCACCATTTGTGAATTTTTATCACTTGGCTTTATTAGATTGTGATTGCTCTTGTTACATATAGTATGATTTGTTTTCATTTAATTTTTTAAGGGCAAAGCTGTAAGAGTAGCCACTGGAGTCAACAGCTTCATTATTCTGAAGTGACTTTCCTTCCTTTGTCATTTTTATTCTCTCACCACAAGTTTCTCAGTGACAGGCCCCATATCCACTTATGACAGAAGGTAACCAGTTGCACAGAATTCTGTTGAATTGCTGTCTACTAGTCAGTAATACAGACAGTTTTTCTTGTCTTGTAAGACAGAGATATAATCTTTTGTAAGGAATATAACATTTTGCCATATGACAGGATCATAGCCTTTTGCAACCCTAGCACATATCATGGGATATAACCTTTTGCTATGTGACAAGGGTATGAAACCTTGACACATACCATGTGACTGGGGCCAGGAAATAAAGAGCAGTCTGTGTCCAGTGCTGTTGTGTGTCCAACCTTTATTACATGTGGGTGGGGGGGAGGACAGAGATGAAGACAGAATGATATAAGATGATATTCACAGAGGTAGTTGTTTGAATACTAGGGGGGGGAACAGTGAATATTTCACATATACTAGGGCTTTGGTTCAATTTGACTGTATTAATGCCCTTTAGTATTCATAAATTTGCAAAGCTTAGTAACTGTTCTTCAAAACAAAAAGTCAAATAAATACAGTCTAACCAGTAGAATACATGTGTGAGCAATTTTAAAGCCTGAATATGAACAACAAAACTGGATATTTTACAAATAATCAATAAAGTGACATTTATTCACTTGTTATATCTTCAAACATCAAAGGTATTTGCAAAATAATGAAACAAAGCCAAAAATAGCCAACTTTTTCTAAATTTTGTTTGTGGCAAATACTAACCAACCAACTCTAGTGGAAATGAAGACAATTGTATAAAGTACAATATTTCATCTTACTGCATGCTGTTTTGTCATTTTTGTTTACCTCACTTGTAAAGGGACAATGTAGGTTTTAAAGGTGTACTCGGCATAATCAGAAGCAATGGAAAGCATATAAAGATTAAATGGAAAAATTCAGAACAGGCAACAAGTAAAAAAGAAAGCCTCGACATCAGACCTCATGAACAGGTGAAAGAGATATAGTGGTGGGTTTATAGCAAGAATATATTTGTCCCTGTCATAAATATAAAGGGAAGGGTAAACCCCTTTGAAATCCCTCCTGGCCAGGGGAAAGCTCCTCTCACCTGTAAAGGGTTAAGAAGCTAAAGGTAACCTCGCTGGCACCTGACCAAAATGACCAACGAGGAGACAAGATACTTTCAAAAGCTGGGAGGAGGGAGAGAAACAAAGGGTCTGTGTCTGTCTATATGCTGGTTTCTGCCAGGGATAGACCAGGAATGGAGTCTTAGAACTTTTAGTAAGTAATCTAGCTAGGTATGTGTTAGATTATGATTTCTTTAAATGGCTGAGAAAAGAATTGTGCTGAATAGAATAATTATTTCTGTCTGTGTATCTTTTTTGTAACTTAAGGTTTTGCCTAGAGGGGTTCTCTATGTTTTTGAATCTAATTACCCTGTAAGATATCGACCATCCTGATTTTACAGGGGGGATTTCTTCATTTCTATTTACTTCTATTTTTATTAAAAGTCTCTTGTAAGAAACTGAATGCTTTTTCATTGTTCTCAGATCCAAGGGTTTGGTCACCTATGCAAATTGGTGAGGCTTTTTATCCAACATTTCCCAGGAAAGGGGGGGTGCAAGTGTTGGGAGGATTGTTCATTGTTCTTAAGATCCAAGGGTTTGGGTCTGTGGTCACCTAGGCAAATTGGTGAGGCTTTTTACCAAACCTTGTCCAGGAAGTGGGGTGCAAGGTTTTGGGAAGTATTTTGGGGGGAAGGACGCATCCAAACAGCTCTTCCCCAGTAACCAGTATTAGTTTGGTGGTGGTAGCGGCCAGTCCAAGGACAACGGGTGGAATATTTTGTACCTTGGGGAAGTTTTGACCTAAGCTGGTAAAGATAAGCTTAGGAGGTTTTTCATGCAGGTCCCCACATCTGTACCCTAGAGTTCAGAGTGGGGGAGGAACCTTGACAGTCCCAAAATCCATCTGTTCCAGTTTGAGTAGCTTTGGAGACACTGAAGCAGATCCCCAGATACCTACTATATATTTAACCTGCCATTAACCTAGAAAAGTCAAAGCTCTGCAATAGCTTGGCAGGCTCAGTGGTGGTGATTAGAAATGGGTATGAACTGGAAACTTGGAACTGAACATCCTCAAACTTTTCAAGCATTCAGAACTGGGATTATAGATTGAAATCTACCTTCCTGGTTTTATATCCAAATTTTATAGTGGCTAATTTCTATTTCCGTGGTTCAGAAGAAGCCATGGCCCCAGCCCTGGCCAGTTCTCACTCTACTCCCTCTCCCCATGCAACCCCCTTTTTGGGGTCCCCACTTATCATTGCTTACTTCTGGGAAGAGATTCACAGGCATCCAGTCCTTGCTTAGTTCTTTAGAGAGTGCTAGCTGACCACCGCTCTAGTTTCTGCTTTGTGGCTACTATCCAGTCTGGCTTCCACACCTTCCTCTCGCCATTTCCTCATCTCACACACATGGGTAAGGGAGAGTGATATAGTTCACTTTCTACTGATAGTGGGGGCCACCAAAACTTCACAGAATCACATCACAGAAACTTTTGTGAGACAAGGTAGGTGAGCTAATATCTTTTATTGGACCAATTTCGTGTCTGCAGAGCTGTTCGGCATATTTGAAATTGTATGTAATGGTCTTATAGATAGTAAGACCTCTGGGTCTTTGGGATGTTTTATTTCTTACAGTGACATCTACTTCCTGAGCAAATGTAAGATATTACCTCTCCCACCTTGTCTCTCTAATATCCTAGGACCAACATAGGTACACCACTACAGAAATGGTTGTGTGATTCCTTAGTAACTGAATTGAGAACAGCTTCTTTCTGATTCAGATGCTAGAACTGAATTTGGATCTGGACACCACTGAGTTACCCCATCTCTAACGAGAATATGAAGCCACCACAAGTAAAGTGCTGAATATGTTAGGATGCATCTATATGGACTTTTCAAAAGTTAACACATTTCTCATTGTCCTTTTTCTGTTGGTTAAAACCAGCTGACCTATTAATTTTGGACTTGAGCTACAATCTGCTCTCCTATGCTATGAAATATTTGGTTCGTATTTGTTGTGTATTTCTATAAATTCAGGAGTGATTAAATACCCACTGAAGAGAATGAAAAGAACACCATTGACATTAATGGGTGTTGTACCGGGTCTGATGCTATCTTTGGCTATCCATCTGTCATATTTGTAGGTTACGCATCACTGTAAAATTAATGCAAAAATGGTGTTATTTGCAAGTTCACTAAGGGAAAACAAAATGCAATTTGAGTGATTCTCAGTGGTGGGGATACAAGTACTGAGGAATCCAACTTGATACAAACCATAATAAATTGTTGACAGTTGTTATAATAATGGTTTTGCCCCAATCTCTGTCCTTTGTAGACTCTCCCTACTATTTTCTCAGGAGATCCCATGGATATTCCTATTTATGATAGAAAGTTACCAGTTGCACATAGCAGAGCTCTGCTTCATTGCTGTCCATTAGTCAGTAATACAAGCAGTTTTTCTTCCCTTGTAAGATCCCCCTCCTGGACAAATTGTTTGATCTGTGCAATCTTGAAAATTGACAGTGATAGAGTTTGTTATTCCAAAGGACAGTCTCAGGGACTTCAGTGGAACACAGAAGTTGTATGTGTCACTGCTTGCTTAGTTTAAAGGCATCATCCAAGTGGCCTAGTGGCTATCTCAGAAGAGTAGTTTTGGCAATGATAGTGTCTTTATTTGACTATTGGGATCTTGTTTTAATTGACCTTTATAATTTACACCTTAAAATTCCAAATTGATGAGTTATGCTGGGGGATGTAAATAAATTACTATTGCTTAATAATTAAGACCTGCATTTTTTATCATACATCTTATTTCTAGGATACTATTACTTGTGCTTTCTCCTTTCACCAGTATGTCCCAAGCAAATATGTTCCCTTTGTTTACATCACCGAGAGAGGCAAGGCACCTCCTTCACCTCATCAGGCTCAGTGTTTCCCCCTCTGGCGGGGGCTGGAATAAATCAGTCCCACTCAGGAGAGTTTTTATTCCTCACCTGGGTTTATTTTTCAATATTACAAGGTGGGCCTCAGGGAAAACTAAGTATTACTCTTCAGCCAAACAAAAGAAACAAATTCATAACACAAGAAGGGAATACCTTTCCCTGCCCCTCTATGGGATGTTGCCTTGTTATGCTGGCTTTGGGGTGCCAATCCTTCCCCACACAGTCACTCAGCTTGGTTGCTTTCCCTGTAGGGAGGAGAGCAGCCTTCCACCCAGAAGATGCCTTTTCTCCCCACTGCCACTAGCCCTACTACAGCTTGTCTCTCATGTCTCCTCCTTCTCCCTCACAAGAAGAGGGGGCTTTAAAGGGCTCAGGCAGCCCTTAATTGGACTCAGATGTCCCTAACTAACCTGAAGTAACCTCTTTTCAGCTCATAGGAAAACGGACCTTTACTAACCTAGGGCTGATATACCTCCCTTCCACCATGCTCTTATAGCTGTCCAATCTGACTTTGTCACACTAGGTCAGTGGTTCTCAAACTAGGGGCACCGCTTGTTCAGGGAAAGCCCCTGGATGGCCGGGACAGTTTGTTTACCTGCCGCGTCCACAGGTTCGGCTGATCACGGCTCCCACTGGCTGCGGTTCGCCACTCCAGGCCAATGGGGGCTGTGGGAAGTGGCACGGGCTGAGGTATGTGCTGGCTGCCCTTCCCGCAGCCCCCATTGGCCTGGATTGGTGAACCGCAGCCGGTGGGAGCCACGATTGGTCAAACCTGCTGATGTGGCAGGTAAACCGGCCTGGCCAGCCAGGGGCTCTCCCTGAACAAGCAGCACCCCTAGTTTGAGAACCACTGCACTAGGTATTTTAATATGTCAAACCCATTTTTTATTCTGATGCTGCTGGTCGTAAAATCCAACCCAGCATGCCTATCTTTGCATATCAATTTAAGCCCTTAGGATCAAAGCCTTGATCCCACTGAAAACTGTAGACATTTTGCCATTGATTTCAGTAGGATGAAGATTTAACAAAGTTTATGTGGGGCTTATATGGTTCATAGGGCTCTACGCGAGCCCTATGCACTACAGTGAATTTCACCTTTCATTTCCTCATTCACCTTTCAATACCAATACACTGATTCCAGCTTCAACATTAAAGTACACATTTTTGGTGGCATGACTGATCCAAGGTGATGCAGATCCAGAGGTTGCCACGTGTTTAGTAAGCCTATGATACAAACTGTTCTCTGTTGATGCAATGTTTAACAGTTGAGGCAGATCTACTAAGTATTTTTAAAAGGCTAATTTTACAAAGCAGAGGAAAATTATGAGCAAAATTGATTGGGAGCAAAAATTTAGAAGGAAAAATTTGAAAATAGGGACTTCTTTATGTAGAGTTTATTGGATGGCCAAAAAAGCACAATTTGACAATCAAGAAGAAAGACAATTCTGGTTAAAAGCTTAGCCTCGTTCTATGGTGAAGGCAACAATTAGAAATAAATAAGCAATATATTAACAAATGTTAAAAGAAGGAAATAGATAGAAATTGATATAAATTAGGAGTTATGAAGTATAGAACATTTATAAGGGAAGCTTATGGGAGAACTCCATGAGAGGCTGGCTAAGAAGTATATTAGAAATGAAGGAAATCCTAACACCGGTATAGGCCCATTACTAGATGAAGATGGTAAAACTGTTAATAATTATGTGAAAAGGCAAAAATGTTCAATAAATATTTCTTTTTTGTATTTGTAAAGAAGCAGGATGATGTAGTCATGTCACACGAGGATAATGAAGTACTTTCTTGTTAATTAGTAACCAAGGAGGATATAAAACAACATCTACCAGCAATAAACATTTTTAAATCAATAGCCCTGGTTACCTACACCCAAGAATCCTAAAAAAGTTGGCCGAGGAGGTCTCTGGATTGCTGATATTAATTTTTAAATAAATCTTTCTATACCAGAAAAATTCCCGAAGACTGGAAGAGTGCTAATCTTGTGCCAATGTTCAAAAAAAGACAAAACTCAGTAACCTTGGGCAAAACAATGCAAAAGGTGGTACAGGATTCAACTGATAATGAAGTAAAGGTTACTAAAACAATTAATGTGAGGCAACATAGTTTTAGAGAAAATAGGTCTTGTCAAACACACCTGATTTCATTCTTTGATGAAATTTCAAGTTTGGTTGAAAAAAGGCAACTGTTTAGCTATAATAAATTTAGACTTTTGTAAGGTATTTGACTTAGTAGCACTCGATATTCTGATTTTTTAAAAAGTAGCACTATAGAACATCAATAAACCACATGTGAAGTGAATTAAGAACTGGCTAACTGACAAAGCACAAAAAGTAGTAGTCAAGGGAGAATCACAATTGAAGGGGGGTGTTTCTAGTGGGATTTCACAGGACTCAGTTCTGGGCATGAGACTATTCAATATTTTCATCAATGATCTAGGAGTAAATTCAGGCCATACTTGTAAAAAGGAGGACTGTATTCCAAAAAGTGATGTCTCTGGAAAGGATTTTGGGGATTATAGTGGACATGCAATTGAACAAGATCTCCCAGTGTGATGCTGTCGCAGAAAGGGCTAATGTGATCTCTGGATGTATAAAGAAGGGAGTAGCAGTTAGGGGTATGAAAGTGATACTTCTTCTACATAAGGCATTGGTGAGACTGACAGTGGAATATTGCATATAGTTCTGATATACATATTTTTAAAGGAACATTGAAAAATTAGAGAGGGTACAAGAAAGAGCTGCAGAAATGATTCAAGGGTTGGAGAAATTGCACTGCAGTGAAAGACTTAAAGAGCTCAATCTATTTAGCTTATCAAAAGAGGATTGAGAAGGGCATGATTATAGCCTATAAGCACCTCTATATGAAGAAAATACAAGGTTATAAAGGGTTCTTTAATCTAGTGGGGAAAGGCAGAATATGAACTAATGGTTGCAAGTTGACACCACACAAATTCAAATTAGAAATAAGACATGTTTTTTTAACAGTGAGTGTGATTATCCACTGGAACAAATTACCAAGGGAAGTGGAGGAGTCTCCATCTCTTGATGTCTTCAAATGGCAAAACTCCCATTGGTTACAGTGGGATCAGGATTTCACCCACAATGTACTCCTCTGTTAGTGGCTAGCTGAAATCTACTCTATTTTCAAACAGCAGACTATTACTCACTGGAATACTGAATTCCATTTGAAGCCTTCACATAATTTAACAGTGCTGGCCCATTACAAAAATGAAATGTAGTTCACTTTGTCTTTCCATAACATACCTAGCTTAGTTTGGTCATTGGCTACCTTAACAAATACTTATTGGTTTCAGAAAAATGCCTATGACTGTAAATCTATAAATGTCTGATTGAGCCATGACAGTAAATCCTGTGACATTTTATCTTAATATAATAGTTTGTTTTGTGCCTTAAAAACATCTTCCATGAAAGCTTTTTGGTGTTTTATTTTTAACAGGTTATTTTTCTATTGGTGGGATAGAATAAAAGCACATTGTTTTTACTAAAATAATATGTTCTTTTTCATTCATAATAACCTCTCTAAGCATACTAAATTCACAAGAGTGCTATATTAACTACTTGCATATTCAAAAAAATCCCAAAGACAATCAATATATCTAGGTATTGAAACAAAAATTAAATGTGTTAAATATAATTAGAAGTATTTTATGAATTAGTGACATAATTACTTGTTTTCAAGCAGTCAACAATTATGAGTACAATAATTAACCTATCAAACATTCTCACATTAATCAAATATTATCACATTTTGTCAGCATTTTACTAAAGATAAACATGTATGAACTGCCAATTTTTACCCCCCAAAATTAATATAGAGAAGAATTTATGAAAGGCTGATTCCAGTGCAGTTCTTTAGAAACAGATTTTGCAAGTGTCAGTCCAAAGGAAGTCATATTACACATATTCTTTCTCTAGCATTTCAATAGCTTTTAATGCAAAACTATCTTGAAACACTTTATAGGCTTTCCGGCGTAAATTTCCATAAGCACTCCAATAAAAAAGTGGCTAGTGGAATATATAGTGGCAATCCAATCTATTTGGTGAAATCTTAACTCTTTGGTCAATGTTTACAGCTGTGAAAGATTAACAAAAAGGAGGGAAATCTCTGACACTCTCCATCAAAATATCTCAGAATGACATAATTAAGTTCTGGTGATATAATTCAGATACTTTGTTGTATTAAATGTATTAAATACTATTAAAATGTATTCAATTAAAACATTAATACAAAGAAGAGATATTGATCTTCTTTAATACTTCTGGGATCCAAAGTTAGGGTTTAGAAGTCAATTGGAATGGACTGAAAAATAGATGCCAATAAGGTTTGATTTTAGAGAGCAGACTGCAGTCTAGTACTCTTGGGAAGAATTTACTCTCCTAAGCACTCCTCATACTTCATCAAAAGCCATTCTTTTTCTTGCAGGGACTGGCAAAGGTTCAAATTTTGATAGTTCACATTTTTTTTTAACTCATCTAGAAAAAGACTAGAGAAAGTTTGGCTGTCTTATAGACAAGACAGTATACACAACAGCCCTAGCTGCTTCCATTTTAGTTAATGCATTAAATTAGATTCTCCTGTCTTGTTATATATAAGAATGTGATTGTTATTTATTGAAGTAGATACTTTCATTATTGCATATCCTTGGTAGTATACTACAGATGAGTTCACTGGCCTCAGTTTGGTCAAAATGGTGCAAGTTGCCTGTTCTAAACTATCACAGAACACTGTGTTTTAACTTTCCCTCCAGTGGTGTCTTGTAAGGCTTCAACATGTTTAGAAATTTTAATTATTGAATTTAGAATGGACTCTGAGACTTTGACCTTCTCACAACTTTGCGTTGTTTCTTCTCATTCCTTATAGCCCAGGATGGGCTATAAGATCTTTAGCTGCTGGTTTGTTAGTCCTATTAGTTAGGATTGAGATACCTAGTTAAAAACCTTTGTTGCCCATTATCAAAACCCCATCCTCTGTGTAGAACACCATCCCTCCAGATGTTCCTGCAACTGACCCATAGTCTGTTTTCAAATCCATTCTCCATGTTCACATATTCTCTCTGGCCTGTCTTTATTAGTTAGAGATGCTCTTCTATTTGTAAACAACACACTGGTAAGAAATGAATGGCTATACGCATTGTATTGTCCATGATAATATCAAACTGATATTGGTGATGAATAATGCAATTCATTTACAAATATTTTCCATTATCTTGTAGCTTGGTTGGCATATGCAGACTCTATGTGTTGAATCCCTAAATATAGGAGCTTGTGAGAAATTATTTAAGATGGATGTATATCACCATTCATATAATCAGGCACTAAGCACCCAACAATTCTCTGGTGTATTTTTTTAAATCATTATTATTCCCAGCTGTTCTTCTACCAGGAAACATCTTCCAGCCTCATTGAAGTGTTCTTGGTTCTGCATGTTAACATATGGGCACTTCTTTTCAGAAAGCCATCATTTTGTGCTAGCAAAAAGTATTCACACAGGTCATGCAGAGACACGACTATCATTTCCACAAATTAAACCTCCACAATTCTGAATTCGAGCTAGTTAAAAAGATTTAATAAAAAATAAAAAAAAATAGCTTTTTATCAAAATGAAAAATTTCAGGAGAATTTGAATTTAAAAAATAAATAATTTGTTTCAACCAAACCTTACAACAACAACAAAATTTCAGATTTTATATTTCTGTCCTTTTTCCTCCATTTCCCTACCCTGCCTTCTTTTTACTATGGAAAAAAAAAGGGGGGGGGCAAGAGGAATGGTGAGAGGAAGAAAAAAAAGAACAGAAAACCTATGGGGAACAAATTTAATAATGGCTGCTTCAGTCTAGCAAAGAAAGGTATAACATGATCCAATAGCCGGAAGCTGAAGCTAGACAAATTCAGTCTGGAAATAAGGAATACATTTTTAACAGTGAAACTAATTAACCATTGGAACAACTTTCCAAGGGTCATGGTGGATTCTCCATCACTGACAACTTTTACATTAAGATTGGATGTTTTTCTAACAAACATCCTCTAGGAATTATTTTGGGGAAGTTCTATAACCTGTGTTATACAAGAGGTCAGACTAGATTATCACAATGGTCCCGTCTGACCTTGGAATCTAAAAAAAAAACAGAGGGATGAAAAACAAAAAAAGGCAAAAACTGAAAATTTTCAATAAAAATATTTATGAACAAATATGAACAAGCTATAACACATTCCCCTTTTAAACTTGTGGAATGATCATCATGTTGACATAAAAATCATTACCGCTTTGACCTAACTATAATCTGAAGTCAGGGTATGCCTGGGAGCTTGGAAAAGTTCACAGCTCATGATGGCTCTACAATCCTGAGAGGATAGAGCGGACCGCAATGTTTGCAACTGCTGTTTGATGGGTTGACAAGATCCAGCACTTGTCATTTCTACATCTGTTGGTTAAAAGACTACATTTTGTTGAAAAGGAGATTATCTCAGCATGGGTAAAAAGAAAATCATACCATCATATGGGATCCTGCTCCATGATTACGGTTCCCACGCATGATAGTAATACAAGTAAATAATAAAAATTATGCCAAAACCATAGTATGTAAACTAATAGTAGTAATTAAGTCTGTCAATTAATAGAAGTTAACTCATGCGATTAACCCAAAAATTAATTGCAATTACAAAAATTAATTGTGATTAATCACAGTTTTAATTGCATTGTTAAACAATAGAATATCATTTGAAATTTATTAAATATTTTGGATGTTTTCCTACATTTTCAAATATATTGATTTCAGTTACAACACAGAATACAAAGTGTACACTGCTCACTTTATATTATTATTTTTTATTACAAATATTTGCACTGTAAAAATGATAAACAAAAGAAACAGTATTTTTCAATTCACATCACACAAGTACTGTAGTGCAATCTGTTTATTGTGAAAGTGCAACTTACAAATGTAGATTTTTTTTGTTACATAACTGCACTCAAAAACAAAATAATACAAAACTTTAGAGCCTACAAGTCCACTCAGTCCTACTTCTCATTCAGCCAATCGCTAAGACAAACAAGTTTGTTAACATTTACGAGAGATACTGCTGCCCACTTCTTATTTACAATGTCACCAGAAAGTGAGAACAGGCGTTCACATGGGACTTTTGTAGCCGGCATTGCAAAGTATTTATGTGCCAGATACGCTAAATATTCATACGCCCCTTCATGCTTCAGCCACCCATTCCAGAGGACAGGCTTCCATGGTGATGAACTTGTTAAAAAAATGTGTTAATTAAATTTGTGACAACTCCTTGTGGGGGGAATTGTATGTCTCTGGCTCTATTTTACCCGCATTCTGCCATATATTTCATGTTATAGTCGTCTTGGATGATGACTCAGCACATGTTCATTTTAAGAACAGTTTCGATGCAGATTTGACAAAATGCAAAGAAGGTACAAATGTGAGACTTCTAAAGATAGCTAAAGCACTTGACCCAAGGTTTAAGAATCTGAAGTGCTTTCCAAAATCTGAGAGGGACGAGGTACGGAGCATGCTTTCAGAAGTCTTAAAAGAGCAACACTCCGATGTGGAAACTACAGAACCCAAACCACCAAAAAAGAAAGTCAACCTTCTGCTGGTGGCATCTGACTCAGATGATGAAAATGAACATGCATCGGTCCACTCTGCTCTGGATTGTTATCGAGCAGAGCCTGTCATCATCATGGACGCATGTTCTCTGGAATGGTGGTTGAAGCATGAAAGGACATATGAATCTTTAGCTCATCTGGCACGTAAATATCTTGCAATGCCGGCTACAACAGTGCCACAAGAACACCTGTTCTTACTTTCAGGTGACCTTGTAAACAATAAGTGGACAGCATTATCTCCTGAAAATGCAATTCTATATCTGTGAGTTCAACTTTCATTATAAAGAGATTGCACTACAGTACTTGTATTAGGTGAATTGAAAAGTTCTGTTTCTTTTGTTTTTTACAGTGCAAATATTTGTAATCAAAAATAAATACAAGGTGAGCACTGTACACTTTGTAGTCTGTTATAACTGAAATAAATATATTTGAAAATGTAGAAAACATCCAAAAATATTTAAATAAATGGTATTCTATTATTGTTTAACAGTGTGATGAATTTTTAATTGCTTGACATCCCTATTAGTAATATTACAGTAGCGTCTAGAAGTCCCATTGTGTTAGACGCTGTACAGACACACAGTGAAATATAGCCTTTGCTTTAGATCTTACAATCTAAATAGACAAGACAAAGTAATTTGCTCAAGGTCACATAGATGGCCAGTGACAGAGCTGGGAAGAGAACAACTTCTTATTAGCGTATGCACAACATGCCTCAGGTGACAGGTAACCAGGATTCATCACTGAATTTTGGGTTGGGTACTGACGGGTAGTGTAACATATATGCTGATCCATGCTCCCCAGGGAAGAAAACTGTGGTATCCTGAATTCCAGTTCAGTGCCCTATTCAAAGAATCTCTGGCTCTTTTCATATAGTACTTCAAACCAAAGATCTTTAATTTTTCAAATATATATGTGATGTGCATAAATCTTCAAGGATCAGTGTGAGATATTTTGCAGAATCTAAGGTGAGTCACAGGGAGTTATTACTGTTGCCTACAGGAGGACAGTCCACCAGCAGGCACATGGACAACCCCAAAGATGGCCACACCACCAACTGAAGAGTTTATCAGGCAGCCTGTTGCTTCTTGTGCAAAATTGTCTCATGCAGCATGGCACTTCAGCTCAGTGCCTACCATCTGAACAGGAGATGTCTGATTCTGACCAGATTTGCACCTTTTTGACATGGTGTGACACCATTGGCTTCACTGGAGTTACTCAGAAATGTTATACCAATAAAATAAAAACCAGCAGGATCTTATTAAAGGGGAAAAGGCAAAATACCACATTTATTGTGAATACAGAAAGAATCATAGTAAGCAGTTATAGCTATAACATTCCATTCAATCTCATATTTATTCACACATTCATTCATACAAACACACACACACAGGTTCTGCAAGGTTGTTATCATAGTTACCAGCCTTAGAGTTGCTCATGCCAAGCCACTGGCCAGGTGGTCTGGACATGAGGAGGGAGCAGGGCTTTGTCAGATGCTCATCTGATGCTCCTGGAAGTTGGTTTGCAGAATCAGACCTCAAAGTTCTCACTTTCCAGAGTCCATTTTTATAGGAATTTCTTCCTATGTCAGTCTATGGGAATTGCTTCATAATGCTGTTGCTGAATCAATCAGCAGATGTCACATTCCTGTGATTGCTCCGTGTTGCCAGATGTTATCTTGTTCTTTGGTTCTCCCATTCTTGAGGCTGTTGGGTGGATTCCAGTCTGCCCTCCGGGGGGTCCTCTGGTTATTTCCACTTGACGCCTTCTTCAGCCGATGGACACTGGATTCTTAGGCTGGCTCCTCCCTGATCATTCAGTTATTATCCACACCAAGCATCCATCCACATACATACCTCTATCTCTATTTTAATCACAATTGTTAACAAAGCGAGATGAATACAACAAAAGGGCGGGGAGTCTCTGGGTGCTGTTTCTATTGATACAGACTATGGCTTTGAGTCTCTCTCTGTGTGAGTAGTTGTTGTTACAAAGAATTGCTTTGAGAACAGACTCTGTCTTAGAATGTACTAACACAATTAGCAGCTTGCAAGTTTCACACATAGAGGGAGAGAAACAGTACCAAAAACCAAGAGACCTCTTAATTAGTAATACCCTGGGATTTAAACTATGGGGAATCAAACTCATTTGTGATTTTAATATAGAACTTCTTTAATATGATCCAACATTTATACCAGTGTGGAGAGGAGGACAGGGGAGGGTGTCAGAAATATGCCCAAAGTGTAGGGGATAGTTAATGCTGTCAACAACATCTCTTTTCTGTCTTCTCCAGTATTTAAATTTAAGGCAAAAGTTTAAAGAAAACTGCATCAACTGTACAAAATCACATGTATAGCAAGCAATACATAAACAGGGATGTGCTGGCCGCCACTTCCCGCAGCTTCCATTGGCCAGGAACAGTGAACCGTGGCCACTGGAAGCTGCGGGCGGCTGTGCCATGGGTGGTCAATGTAAACAAACTGTCTCGTGGCCTGCCAGCGGATTACCCTGACAGACTGCGTGCGGCCCGTGGGCCTCAGGTTGCCCACTACTGCTCTGTAGTGAAGGGTCGATAGAGTTTGTGTCAGTTTCCAATCTTGTTTCTCAAGCAAGGTAAAGAGCCCTGCTGAGAACAGTGTCAGGCTAATCTGTTGACATGTGACATTAAAAGAGCTGCCTAGGGGATGCAAATAACTCTACCTGTTCCCAGGAGATTGTATGCTTACATTTTGAATCTTTTCTTTTATGTTGGGATAAACTTCTTTTACAGGCCAGGAACACTGGTTTGAAGGCAAACTGCATTGACATTTGTCTCCTAAGGAGCTTTTATGGGCTTGTATCAAGAATTACTAGGAGAAAGAGAGAAAAAAATACAGCTGACTTTAATTTACACTTCAAAAAAAGCATAACTTTGTATTTTTTTTAAATTTAACTTTGTATTTTTTTTAAATTAACACAAATATTTGTGCAAGAATCCCTTGTCAGCCAAGAAGAATTAATTTTATTTAAAGTCCATTTAAAGGAAGATTATTGATGCAGGAGATTAAAAAAACCACATCACAGATAATTTTCAAATGTCCATTGACTGCAGCAGATAAAATTAATGATTCTTTTCTGAATTAACCTGGTATTTTTCTATGTGATAAAGTATCTGATAAAATACTAACTTAATCTAACCAGGGATTACTTTGAGCCATTTTACAATTAAATGCCTTGCATATCTTACAAAAAATGAGAGCCAAAATATAGCCAGGGAAAAAAATAGGCAGTAATTATTTCTTTTATGAAAGATGGGATGTACTGTTAATAAATATACACAAGGCCCCATGTATTCACAGGCAAGCAAGGCCAAATTTTTATACAAGGTCTCTGGATTCTGCAGAATGGAAAATGTGTAGGTTTCCAATTAAATATGAAAATCAACAGTACAACCGGCATAGTAGCCTTTGTAGTGAAAACTGGTGGTGGTAAAAAGACCAAAACAGACATAATCATTAATAGTATTTTCTCAGCATCAGAATTCTTTGCATCACTCCCTAAATTTTTGGTTTCACAGGCAATCACCCATTTTCCTCCAGAACAATCACTCATTTTGTCAACTATATAGGCTCCAGAAATAAAATCTACCATTGCACTCGTAATGAATCAGCGCTACCCTCTCTGATCTCCTCTAAGTCTGTGGGTGCCACCATGGCAAAGAGACCAGGCAAAGCCAAAAAGAAGAACAGTGGTTATTGATGACATGGTTAATGTATTTAGTAGACAGAAATTAGAGCAACAATTAGGATTCAGATTTGGCTGCCTTCATCAGATCACTCATTAGCAGAGTTTTGCCATGGGCAATGAGCCTGCTGTTAGCTTCAGTTTGATGCACATTTTATTTTGTTCAACTCAGGTTATTTCTTTCATTAAGTTAATTATTTTAAGCACTTTAAAGGGTTTTGATTTAACTTTTCATATTCTTTATTATTAATTCTTATTAAAAAGGAAAAGAACATAAAAGAGAGCAGATCTGATATACCACCTTCTATATAAAGATAGGAACTGTGTTCTATCCTCTTAAAAATCTGTCCCTGCAAACGCTTGTGCATGTGCTTAACTTTATCCATAAATTTAGGCACATTGGCATGTGTGTGTTTGAAGCTTTACAGTCATACAATTACATATCACAATGACATACATGATATAAGAAGCTACAAGAATAGGTTGAAATACTGGCTTTGATCTCATGACAAGTGGTGTCATGAAACAATGAGGATGCTCACTGTTCTACATAAAGGGTATGCCTACATTGCAATATAAACCCAGGATTAGTGGAACTCGAGTTAGCAGACCCTGGGTTTGTTAACCTTGTGCTTGAGAGTCTACACTCATTTGTACCCAGGTTAGGAATTGTTGAACCCTTGGTCCCAAACTGGGGGCCCAGCATCTATGCTGCATTATGCAGGCCTGAGTCCAACCATCTATATCCCAGATTTCCTAGGGTGTGTCTATATTGGAATAAAAGACCTGCAGCATGGCCAGGCCCAACCCAGGTCAGCTGACTCTGGCTGGTGGGGTTCAGGCTGCAGGGCTAAAAATTGCTGTGTAGATGGAGTCTGAGCCTGGGCTTCAGCCCAAGCCCAAACTCGACACCATAATTAAACAGCCCTGTAGCCCAAGTCCCGTGAGCCCAACTCAGCTGATATGGTCCAGTCGCAGGTGTTTGACTGCAATGTAAACATACACCAAGTGCCCCCTCCCCCTCTAATGTGGTGCAATGTGGGAAAACTTGACTGTCCACCGAACTTGACTGTCTAGAGGACAAAAAGAGTCAACCCATGAGATTGTGGGATGCTTTTGGAGGACTATCAGAGCATAAGTCCAGTGGGCCAGCATCTACACTGCAAAGCAATAGGGCTTGAACCCCAAGTTCCAGCTTGACTCAGTCTCAGACCCTCGACTCTCATGCGGTCTTGGGACCCTGGATCCAAGCGCTTGGTTAGCACAATCTGTGTGTAGATAGAAGTAGCGGTAGGCGTGATCTTGAATTTGAATTCTGGGCTTACACTGCATTGCAGACATACCCAAAGAGCTCATATTGAGCTCTATATTGCTCTAGCTCTATATTGAGGGCCATTGTCAACCTTCAGGAGAAAGTGTAGGTAGAGCTCAAGAAAAAATAAAACATAATCACAAAATTAAAAGCTGTCATTCATACATTAAGGGGGCAGAGCTGAGGCTGTGCAAACTTAATGTTGTCATTTATTGATATATGAATGGGGTTTTTTTTAGTGTTCTGTCACTGTAGTTGTTTTGTATGGAATTTTTAATTTTTTAAAAAATCCTACTTCTTTTTTCTTGCATCAACGTAAATGCAGATGACTGCATTTTACACTTACCAGGCATGGATCTCACTCTTTATGGATCAACTTCTGCTTTCAATTCCATCTGTACAACTGAGAGTAGAGTTTGGCCCTAATTTCTTACTTATGTTTTGACTTTAGCAGGTTTCAACACTGCATACTCTAAATCTTGTTACTTCTAGAGGATGAGTACACTGCAGTCAGAGGTGTGACCGCAGCATGTGTAGCCGCACCTGAGCTAGCTTTAACTTAGATAGCCGGAAGAGCAATAGCCGTGAAGCTGCGAGAGCGCAGGTGGCAGCATGGGGCTAGCCATTCATGTATATAACCAGGGCTCTGGGTGGGCTTGTACAGCCTGTGCTGCTGCAGCTGCACTTAGGCCGGCCACACATCCAGTTTTCAATCAGAGAGTCCTACTTGCTTGTCCTGCATCCTGAGACAAAATCAGACCGGTTTTGTCCAGTATCAGATGAGGGAATGGCACGATGGAGAGCATGCCTTTCCACCCCTGCCAGAGTGATAGGTCACACTGGGGGTTGGGAGACAGGTAAGGCAGTATACTTTTCAAAATGGTGCTCCCCACCCCATGCAGTGTGACCTTGCCTGTACTGTGCATGTGAGGTCATGCCTGTAGGGGCAGGCCCATGCCATTCCCAGAAGTACCAGAATGTCCCGTATTCCAGGAATGAGTGAGTGTTCACCGTAGCTTCATTATTATTGTTTTTAGAGCTAGCTAGCTTGGATATGTCTACACATGCTGCAGTCACACCTCTGACTGCAGTGCAGACATACCTTTCGAGTGACTTCATTCTTGTACGTTTGAAAGGATGAGTTAAGGGAGCATGAGTGTGGCAGCCAGTTGTCCATGTGGCTGAAATGACAGGTTTTTTTTAATTTGAGGACAGATTCTGCTATTCTTATTCACACTGAATAGAACCTTTCTCCATAAATAGCACCACACAGCTGGTTCCAAGTGGCACAGCTCTAATGAAGTCAATGGAGCTATAATGATTCACACCAGTTGAGGATCTGGCCCGTTGGAACAACTTGTTGAGTAAGATGCTAGTAAACATAATGTAATCATAACCTGACCTTCCTTTATTAGGGTCAGTGTGGAAATACTATGGTCTTGTCTACATGGGGACAGTCAGAAAAGTTAAGCTGAGTTAACTAAAAATGTGATGTTAATGTGCTTAAATTAAAGCGCATTAAATCCCTGTGTGGGTGATCTCATTCAGAAGTAAAGTGGCCTTCGTTCACTGTAGCTTAAACCTCTTACATTATAATTTTACTCAATTTTACTTCTGAATGAGAGCGTCCACATAAGGGCTTAATGCACTATAATTTACATGCGTTAACTCCACACCTTTAGTTTATTCATCTTAACTATTCTGAGTGTCCCCAAGTAACCAAGCCCTTAGAATAAGCAGCCTGGGGGAGGCAGGGCTAAGGTGGCTTTAAGCACCAACTTTATGATCCTGCTTGTCTGGAAACTCCCACTGTGCCTGTCTAAAAGTTACAACAGCCTCCCGGAGCTGCCCACTGGGTCTCATCACTTCTTGGTATTTCCAGTGCTGTGGCCCGTCCCCTGCCATGCTATAGCTTGCAAAGTGTATCTCTGGTAGACAGACTTACAACCATCTTCCACAGTGCCTGGGCTGGGGAAATCCTTCCATGGTCAGAAACAAGGCTTTGGGGATCTCTTTTAGCTGGCCCTTTTACTCAGCATAAAGAGGCTGGAGTGTGTGCAATATCTCACATTCCCTTCCTGGAATAGATGGTTTCTGACTTAATATTTTAGAAGCTCAACTTTTTGCTTCCTGATGCATTTTTTTATTTTATATTATTTTAACAGAGCAATATGAAATCATCTCACTTGTCCCATGAATGCGCTTCACCTCTAACTTAGAGGGACCAGCTCAAAGGGTAAGATGGTAAGTTGGCTTCCATGCATTTTCGGTCTTTGTTTTCTCTTGAAACTGCCAACAAAGGTGTCAGTTGGTAGAAGTGAATTTCAGGATGTGGACATCTGTCCAGAAGGAAATGGACCAATCCCAACAATTCATTTCATACACACACCACTGAAGAGGCATCAGAGGATAATGAGCATTTCTTATAGATTTACATCAATAACCTAGAAGTGAAATATTCCATCTCCCATTAACAACTGGTAATTAACCCCTTGAGATGTCTAGCCACTCAACCCTTAGTCCCTGTCTTTGAAAAAAATATTCTGTTTTGCTTGTGAGTTGCTATGGGATACATTATGTAATGGCAAGCTATGGAAAATTTCACAATCCTAATAATGTTGTGGCACTTATTAATATTTGTAAACAATCAATGCTTTTCATTTTCAGTCCCATATTTCACACAGCTCTATTTAGGATATAGAACAAATACAACAAACCACATTTCAGAACTTCTTTGTAAGCAGAACTCTCTAGTGGATTCAACAGAGAAAAGGGATGGTCTTTTGATTAAGGCACCAGACTAGGCCCTAGGATATTTGGGTTCAATTTCTGACTATGCTACAGCCTTCCTGTGGAACCTTAGGCAAGTCATTTAATCTCTCTGGGCCAGGCTTTCAGCAGATGAAGATAAGCCCCCAGTGGGATTTTCAAAAATGGCTGCTCTGTCACTGAACACCCCATTAGGCCCCATCTAAATTTTTACGCATCTAAGTACATTTTGAAAATCTGGACCTCTTGTGCCTCTGTCTTCCCCAATCTGTAAAATGAGGAGTTATTGTCTGTCTGTTCTGGTCAGACAGTAAACTCTTCACTTTCTATTACTATGGTTTGTACAGTGCCTTGGTGTCTAGCTGAAGGAGTTCCTGTAGCACATAATTATTACTACTAATAACAACTCTCTGCTTCAAAGGAAATACTTCTAAAAATTAGTGCACAATATGTCCCAAAGAAATTTGGCAACTCTGTAGTTAAGTGTATTTCACATTGACTAATTTTTTATTATACAAAACCTCATCCTAACTATAATTTTACTCAAGAATATTGGAAACATTTTATTATAAGAAAAATTATTTTTCTACATACAGCACAATGTTTGTTAAAAATGGAAATATTGTCAACTTCTCCGGGCTACAAGCTATGATTAAAGTTTCCAGCATTTTTTTCATTCTATTCACATTAATACATTGGATTTTTAGCGTGAAATTGGAACCGTATTATAATAATTGTACAATATATTCAGCTTTAAATCATTTGCCAACATGCTACAACTTTAAAATATTTATCACCCAAGTTTAAGTGAATATTTGTGTGTGTCTTTATTCATGAAACATCTTTCACATCCCATTTATGATTGTAGCTTGATGTTAAGTCTTCCCTGTCAGTGAAATAAAGATAATGCTGAGGTTCATTATCTTTCTTCATTTTCCATTTTCTCTCTCTAAAACTGCTTGAAATGCCTTTCAGTGGAACTACTGTAGTTAGAACTTTGGCATTTCAATAATGAATGCTCTTACTAACACAAAGATGTAGCTCTAATATATCATAAAGCAGAAATATGCCAAATTTCTACTAACTGAGCTAGAGGTGAGTACAAAGATATTCTTAAATTCAGGGGAGTTGATCTCCAGTTGAATCTCTGCAGGTGTAGAAGAAATTAAAGCAGATACTGCAGCACCTGGAGAGGAAAGGAAAGATGGCTTCCAGCCAGGTTTACCCCTCCTCCTAGTATCCTCTGGATCTAGAACTGTGCAGGGGAGACTCCATGTACTGGGGACATTACGACCTACATGGTGGCCCTACCAGCTATGTGGCCCTGGGGGAAAAAAAGGAAGAAACTACAGGGAGGAACCAGCCAGAGACTGAAGTTGGAAACAGCAGTTACAGAAGCAGCTTAAGCAGGAGCTGTCAGACACAGATGGTGTCATCACACAGCTTCCTACATTTTTACGACTGGACATTCTCTCCACTGTGCCAATTGGCTGTTTGCACCATCCCTGCCTCACTCTCTCCCTTCACCTCTGTTTCATTCCACCTGCTCTCCATACTTCCTTTCATCGGCCTGTCCCCTTGCACACAATCCCTTCAATGACCCCGCTCTCTTCCTTTTTCTTTCCGTACAACTAATCACCTCCCAAAAATTAAAAAAACAAAAGCCAACCCCCCACCAATCAACTCCCCACTCCCACAAAAAAATAATAATATGGAACTATCATGACATTTACCAGCACTGTATGTTTGTAGTGAGACGGTGTGGTTCCCTGCCACCCCAAAGAGATATGAGCCCCTCTGGACACCAGAGTGGGCAGAGCCAGAGAGTCAGGCGTTGCCCCGGAAGTATAAAGGCCCCACCTCAGGGCTCACTGGGGAAGCAGCCGCTGGGGAGACCAGACTCCTCCTGCATAGCTCGCGAGTGGGAACGCCCAGCGGCCTGCGGAAGACCTGAGGACTGTTCTGACCTGCCCCGTGCCAGCTACCCAGAGGAGTTGCCGAGTCTACCCCTGGCCAGCTATCCCGAGGAACACATGGTGCTGGATCCCCCTGGGGACACCACCCTGACCCAAGTACCTGAAGAGGGGAAGTCTGGAAGTAGCCCAGGGGCAGCTGACCCTAGTCTGGCTGCAGCCCTGCCAGAACTCATGTCAGTGTGTTGCGGCCAGGATCCCCACTGACTCAGCAGCGGGCTGGGACGCAGTGGAGTGGGAGGGTCTGTGTCCCCCTTGCCACCCAACTCGCGGGTGGCAGTCTCCCCCTCTCCCGGGCCCTTTGGAACCTAGGGCCTGGACCTACTGTTACTCTATACTGTTACTGCTCAGCCCCTGCCTGAGGGCCTGAGCACCTGACTCACCAGTGCCCCGCCCTGACCTAGGCCGTAGAGGAAAACTCTCGTGGCCGGACAAATTCCCCGCAAGAGCTATTCCCAAAGGTAGCGAGTCAGTGTGGTCCCCTGCCGCCTCGGAGAGAGATGAGCCCCAACTAGCCTTCCTATCCGTGGTGGAGAACGTGGGCACAATCCCGCAACACCTGCGTGAGAAGGGGTCTGGGGGGGAATGTACCCCAGAATGAGCCATGGATATGGACAAACTTATCTTGCTCCTGATTGAGATCCAGGAGCGGCAGCAGGCAGCCCAGCTCCAGCAGCAGCAGCAGCAGGCAGCCCAACTCCAACAGCAGCAGGAGCTCATCCAGCGGCTGGGAGCACAGTAACAGCAGCTGATTCGGGACCTGGGGGTTCAGAACCAGGAACAACAGCGGCAATGCCGGCAGCAGCTGGCGACAGCGCTGCCGTGCCCTACAGAGCCCCAGCCGGGAGACGCGGACGGGTCACCCCGCACCACTGCGCCAGTGCAGCTGACCAAGATGGGACCCGATGATGACCCTGGTAACTTTTTGGTAACTTTTGAGAGAGTAGCACTGGTTGCAGGGTGGGCCCCTGACCAATGGGCCACTCTCTTGGCCCCATACTTAACCGGGACAGCCCAAACAGCGTACAGAGGGCTGTCTATGGAGGATACACAGGACTATAACCAGGTAAAGGCAGCGATTCTGGATGCCTTGGACTTCAGCCCAGAAACCTTTCAGCAGCGGTTCCAGAGCCAGACCTATCCGTCCGGCACCAGACCCCAGTTGGTGGCCCAAGAGCTGAAGGAAGCATGCAAGCGGTGCCTACAGCCAGAGAGGAGGTCTGTGGACAAGGTCACGGAACAAATTATTTTAGAACAATTCGTACACATCCTCTTGGCGCAAGGAAAGCCCTGGGTGCTTCGCCATCAGCCAGCAACACTAGCCGCAGCCGTAGCTTTGATAGAAGACTTCCCTGCGGCCAAAGCACTGATGGGGCCAGCTACCAGAGCCCACCCCCCCAGGACCAGAGCGTCCGAACCTCGAAAAGAAAGGGGGCGCTCAGACCAAAGTGCAGAGTCTCCCCCGCGGGCAAGAGGCTCGCTCGGGGCTTTGAGCTAGATGCCCTGAGCTCCCACCTTGATAAGGATCCTCACCCCCTGTGCTGAGTGTCCCGAGGACCTGTCAGAATCCTCCCAGGGGCCTGATGGGAGCCCCCACCGGAGTGGTCACCTGGAACTCAGGGCCTGCTTTGTATGTGTGAAATATGGACACTTACAGTGTGACTTCACTGAGATGGACTGCAGCTTCGGCCATGTCTGTGCGGGAGAGACCCGGGCCCGGCTGCCACAGGTCCCCAAGATCACGGTTCCGGTAATTGTCAGGGCCCATCCAACCCTGGCCCTGATCGATTCGGGCTGTGGACAGATGCTAATCCATCAGACCTTGGTGCCCTGGGCCAAATCCCACCTGGGGATAATCTGGCTGCAATGTATCCACGGCAATGTGCAGCCATACCCCAGTGCCCGGGTCCCACTAATGGTGGCCGAGGTCACACGATGGATGGTTGTTGGCCTGGCTCCTTGACTAGCCGACCTGGTGATTCTGGGGCGAGACTGGCCAGTGTTCGAGGAGATCCTCCACTTGACCCCTGTGCTGGAAGGAGATTGCCCTGAGGCCCAACTGGAGGAGGTCGAGGAGACCCTAGACCCTGAGGGAGGTACCAAGGAACCCGAGGATGCCCCATCTGGGTCGGCTATCGAACCCTGACTTAACACCGACTTTTGCCACAATCAAAGAGCAGACCCCACCCTTAGTCGGGCCTATGGACAACTAGCCACTGTCGATGGGGCTGTGATCGATCCGCATCGCGCAAATCAGTGGCCCCAGTTTGAGCTACACCGTGACTGTCTTTACCAGGTGGAACAGGATCCCAGCATGGGAGAACCACACATCTAGCTGCTGGTGCCTCAGTGCCACCGATGAGCAGTAATGAAGCTCACACACGACATCCCTGCTGCAGGGCACTTGGGCCATGAAAAGACCCTCGCCCGGATTTTGATGCGGTTCTTTTGGCCCAGGGTTCACCAGGAGGTGAGGAGCTATTGTAGCTCCTGCCCGGAGTGCCAGTTAGCAGCTCCCCCACGGGTACCCAAGGCCCCTTTGGTTCCCATGCCCATAGTGGAGATGCCATTTGAGTGGGTGCCCATGGACTTCACAGAATTATAGTGGGTCCACTTCCGAAAAGTGCTGCTGGATTCCAGTATGTGCTGGTCATCGTTGATTATGCCACCTGTTTCCTCAAGGCCTTACCATTGCAGAGCACCACCGCCCAGACCATCGCCGGCAAACTTCCCAGGGCAGGCCCACTCAAGTGAAATCTTAATGGACCAGGGCACCAACTTCACCTCCTGGCTGTTGCAGCAGGTATGCAAGCTCCTGGCAGTTAAACAGTTATGCACCTCTGTCTACTACCCACAGACAGATGGACTGGTGGAACAATTTAATCGGACCCTGAAGGAGATGCTGCGCAAGTTCCCTGCAGAGGAGCTACACCAGTGGGATCAGCTACTCCCGCCCTTATTGCTGGCGATCCATGAGGTACCCTAGTCATCAACAAAATTTTCCCCATTCGAGCTACTATATGGCCGCCGCCCATGAGGCCTATTAAACTTAATGAGGGAGACATTGAGGCAGTCTCTGTCTCCAAGCCAGGGCCTCCAGAAGTATGTTCTCCAGTTCCAGGAGCACCTCTCTCAGGCCGGAGCCCTAGCACGTGAAAACTTAAAAGCCATGCAGGAAACCCAGGCATGAACCTATAACCAAGAAGCGCAGGTCCGTGCCTTTGAACCGGGTGATTAGGTTCTGCTCCTCCTACCATCGAGTGAATCAAAGCTGCTGGCCCATTGGCAGGGACCCTATGAGGTGGTCCAGAAGATCAGGCCCATCACCTCTGAGGTCCACCAGCCTGACAAGAAGACGCAGCGATATCATGTGAATCTATTGAAACTATGAGGGGAGCGGGAGGGCCTATTAATTAACCCCTACCCACCGGAACCAGAGTTGGGTCCCCGCACGCCCCTGACAGAGGACCCCGCAGGCCCCCATCTCGGCGACACGCTCATGGGGGAGCAGTGAAAGCAGGCCTGCAGGCTTTCAGGAGAACCTTTACAGTCTCACCTGGTAACATGACCCTGGTCCATCATGCCATCCAGACCAGACCCAGGGGAGGCCCGTTTCATCACCAACGTCGACCTCAGTAAGGGGTACTGGCAGATCCCGCTCAACCCCTCTCTAAGGAGAAGACGGCATTCGCTTTATCAATTTACCTGGATGCTCTTCGGCCTCTATGGGGCCCCAGCGACGTTCCAACGACTAATGGATCACCTTCTACAGCCCTATCAAGACTATGCAGTGGCGTATTTGCATGACATCATAGTCTTCAGCCGCCAGTGGGAGGACCACCTGGAACGCGTAGCTGCGGTCCTGAGATCCATGCGAAAGGCAGGACTAATGGCCAATCCAAAGAAGCATCGCATTGGGTGGCAAGAGGCAACGTACCTTGGATGCACCATAGGGGGAGGACGAGTGAAACCCATCGTGGGGAAGGTTCAAGCACGGGTGGCCTGCCCGCCACCCACCACGAATCGCCAAGTGCGACAATTCCTGGGGTCACCAGCTACTATCGGCGATTCATCCCCCAGTTCACTTCCATCGCAGCCCCCTTGATGGGACTTTTAACCACGGACAGCCCCCAGCGCGTGCTGTGGACCCAAGAATATGAAGATGCCTTCTGGACACTCAAGGAGTGCCTCTGTCAGGAGCCAGTCCTATATAGCCTGGACTTTGACCGTGACTTTATCCTCCACACGGACACCTTGGAGGTAGGGCTCGGGGCCGTCCTGTCCCAAGAAATCAATGGAGAAGACCACCCGGTCTTATATCTTAGCCAGAAATTATTCCCCTGCGAGAAGAACTATGCAGTAATAGACAAAGAAGCACTCGCGGTGAAATGGGCCTGTGATGCCCTGCGGTACTACCTCCTCTGGGCCCCATTTACACTAGTCACGGACCATGGCTCACTCTAGTGGTTAACAAGAATGAAAACCAACAATACTAGACTACTGCGTGGGTACCTGGCATTATAGCCCTCCGCTTTCACCATCTGGCATAGAGCCAGCAAAGACCATGCGAATGCTGACGTCCTGTCCCGCCTAGGAGGGATGGAAGAGCCTGGCCCTGATGAGCGGGAGCCAGACTTGAGGAGGGGTGTGTGTGTGTAGTGAGGCGCCGTGGTTCCCTGTCGCCTTGGAGTGAGACAAGCCCCTCTGGACACCAGAGTGGGCGGAGCCAGGGAGCTCTGAGGACTGCCCCTCAGAGAGTCAGGTGCTGCCCCGGGAGTATAAAGGCCCGACCTCAGGGCTCACTGGTGAAGCAGCCGCCGGGGAGGCCAGACGCCTCTGGCATAGCTCACAAGTGGGAAAGCCCAGTGGCCTGAGGAAGACCTGAGGACTGGCCCGACCTGCCCCGTGCCAGCTACCCAGAGGAGTTACTGAGTCTGTCCCTGGCCAGCTACCCCGAGGAACCCATGGTGCTGGATCCCCCTGAGGACACCACCCTGACCCAGGTACCTCAAGACGGGGAGTCCAAGTAGCCCAGGGGCAGCTGACCCTAGTCTGGCTGCAGCCCTGCTCGAACCCATGTCAGTGTGTTGTGGCCAGGATCCCCACTGACTCAGCAACGGGTCTTCTGCTGCTGCTAGGGTCCCGGGCTGGGATGCAGTGGAGTGGGAGGGCCTGAGTCCCCCCATGCCACCCAACTCACGGGTGGCAGTCTCCCCCTCTCCCGGGCCCTTTGGAACGTAGGGCCTGGACCTACTGTTACTCTATACTGTTACTGCTCAGCCCCTGCCTGAGGGCCTGAGCACCTGACTCACCAGTGCCCCGCCCTGACCTAGGGCCTGTTACTGTATACTGTTGTTGTTCAGCCCCTGCCTGAGGGCCTGAGTACCTGACTCACCAGTGCCCCACCCTGACCCAGGGCCAGGGCTCACTGTGATTATTCGTACCTTCACTAAGGCCGTAGAAGAAGGCTCCTGTGGCCAGACTAATCCCCCGCAAGAGCTATTCTCAAAGGTTCCCTGCTGCCCCGGAGAGAGACGAGCCCCGGCTAGCCTCCCAACAATGTTATATCACTTTCTTCATCTCTCCTGCCTATGTTGATTGTAAGTGCTTCAGGGAGGGGACTGTCTACTATTCTGTGTTTGTACAGCCCCAGCACAATGGGGCCTCATTTTTGAGTGGTCCTTTGGCACTGCTGAGAGAAGAAATCAAAGTGTGGTGGCACAGTTTTCCTATCAAATGAGGTGGAAGAGGAATTTCATACCAAATTCATACTTAAATCCTAATCCAACCAAGCGCTTAAAGTTAAGCAAGTGCTTTGCTCTATTGAGATTTTAGGGCTCAAAGAGGGCAGAGTGAGGAAGGAAGTGTTGTTCAAATGCACAAACAGGAGCAAAACTTTAAAATGTCGGTGAAAAGCCAGATGCTTCAATGAGGAAGGTAACAGTTAGAAGTCAGCAAATTTTGCATAGTCTGATTTCCCCAGTATTCTAAGTGCAAACATTTAACCTAGAGTTCAATTTGATGGCAGAATGAATTTAATATCAAAACTAATAACACTAGGGTGACACCACTTACTGTCCCGTGCGGGGGAAGAGAGCATTTTAGAAGGGGCTCTACCAGATAATTCTGAAATCCCTTCCACAGAGATCTAATGTGCCGCCTATATAGAGCTCAAAACAAAGTGTGACAACTTTTACCTAGTAGTGGAGATGAATATTTTGTTACCTGCCCAGTGGCCTTGGTCTATATTACTGTGATCAGCCAAGTTCTAAATAATGGAACTCAGGCTCACTACTGGCATGTTATAGTGTGACTGGAAACCATTGTGCTTCTCCTTTATGTGCAAGTTTTACTAGGACATCACAGTTTGAAAAACCTTTGCTTAAAGAGTCAGGAACCAGAAACAACTCATTTTTATAATGTTCATCCTGTTGCTGAGAGTATTTGGAAAATGTTCCATCAGCTTCTGAATTTCCCCTTCTCTTGTGTCCCTTCTCTCTTATCTCCTTGTGCTTTCTCATTTTAGAAAGACCATCACTCATGAGTAGACTGCAATAAGAGATAACCTTCTACAACTGCTTAAGCTGCTATACTGATTATTTGTTTAACTGATTAAAGGATGAATAAACAATAACATCTATTAACAAATATTGATTTTTTTCTCAACTTCAGTGCAGATTTGACCTTGTGGAAATATTATACCAGGTGATAATATCTGCATTAGAAAAAGCTTACCAGAAGGAATTAAACATGTTAAAGTGAAAACTTTTAAAAGATGCTGTTGGATTATATTGTTTTAAATTTGGTCATGTCTTGCTTTGAAAAGATTCAATCTGCATTCTTGTTTTTCTCAATACAGCCTATTATGCAGCCATACAATGATGTTCAGGTAATTTTACACATCTGCTGCAACCTTGCAAAAGCAAGGAAATGAAAACTCCCTGGTGAAACAAATCAATTTTTCACGGAATATCCTGGAGGACATTTCTGCAAAACAGGCTTGAGAGCTGGGATTGAGAGAGATCAAGGAACATTTTGGCATTATTTAATTCTTCCCCAAAGCATTTTCCCATTTAAGGGCAATACCATCACTTAAAAGTAAGCATTAGGCTTCATACTTCAAAGCCCTAGGCAATCAATGAGTGTGGCTCAGAATGGATGTGCCAACCTCCCTAGCTGTCACTAAAGGAAACGTCTCACAGGAATGCCTCAGTCTCAGCTATATATCCTATTAGCCTAGCAACATGATGGTGCAGTTCCAGGTCCTCACTGACCACCTGGAAGACCTCCCACAAACCATTCTCAAGTGGTCTAGGTACAAGACAACACAATGAAGGGCTAAGGCAGTAACCCAGTTCCGGGCACGAGTTCTGTACAAGCTAGATTTGCTCACAACAGGGGCTACAGTGAACAAACTCAACAGAGCCTTACAGAGCAGAAATAGATCCGACTCAGCTGCGTCCTAGCAAATGCAGGCCTGTCTCTGAGCCCTGCTTATAGTCGGACGGTCTCCTGACACAGTAACAGTGGAGATTTCCTAAGGCAGGGCTCCCTGAGAAGCTGTTCCCGGTGCTGTTGTACAGTGGTTGGTTTACCTGGTTGCAAGAGACTTTCTAAACCTTGCTTACAGTACGGTGTAATAGGACAATCCTGTAGCCGATTTTTCTTCTTCTTTAAATTCCACTGTAAAATAAAGAAAAAAAAATGTATATTTTAAATAAACTTCTAAACATTTCCAAATCACCTCTTTTCCCTGGACCAAAACAGTGCTGACCCTAGACCAGGCTCATTAGGGCATTAGGCATGACTCTGCCTTGCCAGCTCCTGGCATGTCCCTGCCCTGACATATGAACGGAGAGGTTAAGGGAGGAATCCTCACCTGCCACATAGGGCAATTTTCAATAGCACAAAGCAGCTGGGGCCAAGAATCTGGCCCATTGTGTTCAGTGGAAGAATTATTATGTCCTTAACTATTTATCTCCTTTCCTTGCTATTAAGTGCTTAGGGTTTTGCACATGATATGACCTGTAATGCCACTTACTACTCAGCAATCTTCACTAAAAAATAAACCTCTGGGTTTTCAGAATAGTAAGAAATGTCTGCATGTAAAAGGTCTGAAGGGTAGGAGGCAGTCAGGGGAGTAAAGTAAACCTCCAAGGAGTTTTCTAGTAGATATTTCACTTGTATTTTTTGTTTGCTTGCTTTTGTTTTGTTTTGAAGTCAAGGTGAAGTGTATGATGGCTCTGAAAGGCCATCTGTTTGTGGTGCTACAGAAAGAGAGTGAAATGGATTCCAAAGTCCTGAAAAATCCATTTACCATCTCCCTAGAGCATACCATGGCTGTGGTTTTCTTTTAGAAAAAATGTGAGCAAAGATATATACATAAAGATAGAACAGGCAGAGGTGGCTCAAGCAATCATGAGAACACTTTTCATAAAGGTTGGCAGAAATAAATTTAATGGTGTGATAACATTGTTCACCTAAGTGGGAGGCATCTCCCACAAGTGATAAAGTTGAATTTAATCTGAAATGATTTCTTAGTATTCTTCTGCACTCCTTTCTGATTTTACTCCATAATAATGTTCCTGAGGCATTATCATACATAATGTATAAATGATCTTTGCTCAGCATTACATTTAATGCAATATGAAGTGTTCAAAAAGTTCATCATATGCTGTCTCATAGTCATATAGAGGCCTACGTTTTGAAATGAGGATTCCCATGGTGCCCCTAAAAGAAACTGTCCATACCTGTTGTGCATGCAAATGAATACATCTGTATGCAATTACAAGGGTTGTGCAAGATGTCTCAAATAAACCCCCAAACCATGCAAAACCTACCGGGCTTTGGATTTCTTTTATTGTGGAAATGGGCTCAAATTACAAGACAGATATCTCATTTTCAACTATTCCAGAGTTTGCACAGTGTTCAGATGTGAGGATGTGATTGTTTCTTACCCCAAAATAACATTAAGGATCATTTACAAAATCCAGATCCTAAACTAGCTATCTGAGGTGGATTTGGATTTGGACATACAGTAACTCCTCACTTAAAGTTGTCCCAGTTAACATTGTTTCGTTGCTGATCAATTAGGGAACATGCTCCTTTCAACTTGTGCAATACTCCCTTATAACTTGGCAGCTGCCTGCTTTGTCCACTGCTTGCAGAAAGAGCAGCCCGTTGCAGCTAGCTGGTGTGGGCTTGCAACCAGGGTGGACTGGCAGCCCCCCTATCAGGTCCCCGCTCCCCTAAGTTCCCTGTGCAGCAGCCGCCCAGCAGGCTATCAATTGCCAGCACGTCAGCTGTCCCTCCCCCCACTGCTGCTCTCCAGGGCCTCCTGCTTGCTGGGGGGGAGGGGAAAGATGGGGGCTAATGGCAGGGTGTCCCCCTTCCCCCTGCTCCTGCACCCCGCTTACCTCCTCTCCATAGTGCAGAGGGGACACACAACAGGGCTCAGGACACAGAGGGAGCTTCCTGGCAGCAGCTGCTGCAGTCTCAGCTTGCTGACTAACTTGACAAGGCAGTGTACTTAAGAGTGGGTCAGCTTACTTAAAGGGACAATGTGTCTCTCTCTCTCACACACAGAGTGTGTCTCTGTCTGCCATGCTGTTTCCCCTCCCTCCATTTGTGCTACCTTGTAGAGTGTAAGGCTAAATTAACAACAATGAGTTTACCCTTGAGGGCTCAGCCAATTGCTAATTCATCATTTAGCAGTAAGGCATCCCCTGGGAAATATCCCACCCTCTGACTCCACCACCTCAACCACGCTTCACAATAATCATTGCTGTGTACAGTATTAAATTGTTTGTTTAAAACTTAGTGTGTGTGTATATAGTCTTTTGTCTGGCAAAAAAAAAATTTCCCTGAAGCCTAACCCCTCCTATTTACATGAATTCTTATGGGGAAATTGGGTTCGCTTAACATCGTTTCGCTTATAGTCACATTTTTCAGGAACATAACTACAACGTTAAATGAGGAGTTACTGTATTTCTTGGGGATATTTTCTAGTTTGTTACACACAAATTCCATGTTTGTAGAAAGAGAAGCTTAAGTTTGCAGAACTTTGGAGTAACCATGGGCCTGTTTTCAAAAGAACTTGCCTCAGTTCTGGTTTTGATATAAAACCAGGCAAGACCTGCTGGTTTCAGATAAGTGTCACTTTGATTTTGAGGGTTTCTTTAAAGATGAAATTCAAAAGAAAACTTGGAGGTAGCAGCAAACTGCTGCAATCAAATATTTGGCAATATCTGCATTACCTTCCTTCCTAAAGGATCCTTTCTCTAGCTAAGGTTTTGCTCATACCTACTATTTAAAGGCAATAAAAAACAATATAGCAAATACAAAATGTTTTCATATAAATAGAAATATTTCACATCAAAACTTTCATACAGAAAATATTTTTTCAGTACCAGCAGTGCTGAAAAAAAGTGTATATATTTTATATACAACACATGAGATTTTTGTTACTCACTAAGGAATTGATTGTGGAGTTACTCTAAATCCTAGTCATCCCTATTGACTTTGTGTTTATATTTGTGCAGCGCTCTACACCGGTCCAGGGTAGAATATATCCCAGAGAGCTGAACCTGCTCCCCAGTTAAGTCAATGGCAAAACTTGCTCACTTCCATGGAGTTACTCCAGATTTACAGCTCAGTGAGCCTTGTTTTTAGAGCATGGCAAATGTTTTTTTCACCAAAACCTTTTTCAGCAAAAAAAATGCCAATTCATCGTTGCTGAAACATCTCACAAATTTTTGGCAATTTTGCAAAAACAAAAATATTTTTTATTGAAACAAGAGAAGTCCTAAAATAATTGCATTTGCAACATGTTCTAAATGGAAAATTTTGTTTGAAAAATGAGGGGTTGTTTTTAGTAATTTCCCTTGATTTCATTTTTTTTAACTTTTAAAAAAGTTTAAAAGGTTAAATCAAAACAAAACATCTGTTTGGCCTTTTGGTTTGACACAAAACAAAAACAAAAAATTCGGATTGATTTTTCTAAATTGTCAGCAAACCAAAAAAAACCTATTATTTACCCATCTCTTCTTGTTCCTTCTCTTCACTCTAGATGGCATAATTTCTAAGGGCTAGTGGTTCTTACTTGATCTAATTCCCACTGACTTTGCCTGAGAAAGGACGGAGTAGAAACTGAGTTAAGGCTCCTGGATTTGTCCCTAAATATAAACAGAAGACATGTCCTGTCCTGTCAGCTAAGATTCTTCCATTAAATATTTTTTAAATCATCCTTAAAATAAACTCTCTCCTAATAACCTACTCTGTGCAACACAACACTAGCTGATAGCATGCATGGGACCAAAATGCTATCGTGATTTCAGTCAAAAAATGTGCCTGACTCTTAAAGATCTAGACAGGAATGTGTCATTTGAGGAACTGCCTATGGAATATGATCTTACAAAACACCATTTTAGTGCTTCCATCTGTGTACAAGAAATAATATATCAAACATGCACAGAGAAATTACTGAGCACATCTGGTCGGGTGCTAAAAAAGGGATAATTTAATTTCTATGGAAAACTAATTATACCCCTTATGCATCTTACAGCCAATCATCTTCAAGTCCTACGGTCATTAAACTCTAGCAGCTGTCCATAATACATGATTGTTTCACACCTGAAAAGGTATCATTCTATATAAATTTCAGGTAGCTTTAAAATCTGAATTACAAAGTAGGGGGGAAGGAAATTTAAATATATTTATTGCAAAGCCTGGACTAAATACTATTAACAATTAAAAAACCCTCTGTTAGACATGAGAGTAGAGCAAGATACTTAAGCCCATGCCCAACTCTGAGCATGAGTGGCCCCAATGAAGTCAATGGGACTCTTCACATGCATAAAGTTAGGCACGTATTTAGTACCTTGATGAATCTGGGCTTAAGATAGAGAGGAAAAAGAAAACAAATTTAGTTTGATTCCAGTTTTCCTCTACTTTGAACTACATAATCTTTTTATCTAGATCTCTTCCTCGTGCCTTTCATTTTTTCTTCTTTCTCTCCTCCAGCCCCAACAGAACAATTCACCATGAAGTACAGAAATTTTCAAAGTCAATTCTTACTGTCCCTAGAGGACGGAAACAGATTGATGAGAGATTTCCCTTTCTTTAATTCAGAGTGACAGCTGAAAGCATCCTCCTCCCACTGAAACAAAATAACAAATGCATCACAATGTTGTGAACTCCCAGTACAAAGCACAGAGATATAATACCTCAACATTAATGAGTCATGTGTATCTGACTCTATCCTCATCTACCCAAAAGAGTTTCTAATTTATATTCATGTACACTGCACATTCAGTCACACAATGGCACGAGTTTATTACATGAACCAATCCAGATGTCCTAATTCAGACACAAACTCCTTTTCAAGTGAGTAAGACATTTACCCAAATGAGAAGTAACAATGACATTATATTAAATGTTTAGGGATAGATTGTGCAAGCAGGCAAAAGGAAGGACATCCTCCCCCTCTGCTTCCCAGCTGCATTAGGGATACCCAGAACTTAGCTTCAGGTGCTGAGGGAAGCTCAAGAGCAAGTGGGTGAGTACTAGGCAGGCAGCCATGGCATTGTTCCAATGACTGGCTGCTCTGGGGAAGTATGTTACATATTGAAAAAAGGATTATAACTATGACATATATCCAGTGATGAGCTGCCAAAATCTTAACAACGGGTTCCCTCCTCACCCCATGAGGGGGTCGTTGCCCACCCCCACCCCCCGGGACTCCTGCCCCATCCAACCCCCCTGCGTTCATTGAAGCCTCCCCCCCCCCAGAACCCCTACCCCATCCACCCCCCCCGTCCCCTGACTGCCCCCAGAACCGGGCAGGAGGGTCTCGTGGGCCACTGTAGTGGGTGCCCACCCCACCCCGCCCCTAAGAGCCAGAGGGACCTGCCGGGGGGTGAGGTGGGGAGTCCTGGAGGTGCTTACCTGGGGCAGCTCCCAGGAAGCATCCGGCAGGTCCCTCTGGCTCGTAGGGGCGAGGGAGCGTAGCTAGGGGGGGAGCAGGGGAAGCGGCCGCTCCCCCACTGATCACATCAAAAGTGGCGCCTTAGGCGCTGACTCCCTGGGTGCTCTGGGTCTGGAGCACCCATGGGGAAAATTTGGTGGGTGCAGAGTACCCACCGGCAGCTCCCCACCCCACGCCTGGGCCCAGCTCACCTCACCTCCGCTCTGCCTCCTCTGCTGAACGCGCTGCCCCTCTCTGCTTCTCCGCCCCCTCCCCCGGCTTCCCGCAAATCAGCTGTTCACGCGGGAAGCCGGGGAGGGCTGAGAAGCAGGCGGCAGCTTCACACTCAGGCCGAGGGTGGTGGAGGTGAGCTGGGGCGGGGAGCGGTTCCCCTGCATGTGTCCCCCCCCGGGTTACCTGCTGCGGTGCGGGCGGCCCTCGTGCCCCCCGCCTCAGCTCACCTCCACCTCCCTGGGCCTGAGTGGGAAGCCACGGCCTGCTTCTCAGCCTGCCCCAGCTTCCCGCGTGAACAGCTGATTCACGGGAAGCCTGGGGGGGCGGAGAAGCAGAGCGGGGTGGTGCGTTCAGGGGAGGAGGTGGAGCGGAGGTGAGCTGGGGCCAGGCGCGGGGCGGGGAGCTGCCAGTGGGTGCTCTGCACCCACCAAATTTTCCCCTTGGGTGCTCCAGGGCTGGAGCACCCATGGAGTCGGTGCCTAAGGCGCCACTTTTGGCTGGTTAAATTTAGAAGCCCTTTTAGAACTGGTTGTCCCTTGCAGAACAACCAGTTCTAAAAGGGCTTCTAAATTTAATAACCGGTTCTAGTGAACCGGTGCGAACCGGCTCCAGCTCATCACTGCATTATATCTCTGAGGCATAAAGTCTCTTGTATTCCTCCTGGGCCAATGCATGACCTACTACTTGGGACTGTGCCTGAAGACACAATCTTACCCTAACATAATGAAATAACTTTGCACAGCAGTGTGCAGATAATTTTAAAAGTCACACCCAACACCTTACAGTCAAAAACAGGCAAACATAGTATGAGCTAAACAAGGAAGTAGTCACACACTAAAAGAAATAGGAAAGAAAGGAAGGTCACGTTAAAATAGATAACTATCGTGAGAATCTTCTTATGATATTGCCAGCAAAGTTGACAAGTTCACATAGTTTATAAAGGAGAATCAGGTAATGGAAGAGGGGAGGAGCAGGCACTGCAGGAGAGGAAACAACAGTAGGAAGCCAGGCAAAAGGAGTGAAGTTTTGAGGAGGAATTTGAAATGGAGATTGAGGATGTTTGGTGCACAGAAAAAAGGCTGTCAAAACAATCCTAGGCAGTAGTATAGTAACATTCAAGTGTACGTGGCAGATGAATATGCATATGAGACTAAGCTGTACAGAGCAATAAGAGTGAAGCTGAGTAACTTGAACTTTACCCAGAAAGTAAAAGGAGGTCAGTGAAGAAATTATATAAAAAATTCTGTTATAAGCTACATTATAAATCCTCAAAAAGAAAAGGAGTACTTGTGGCACCTTAGAGACTAACCAATTTATTTGAGCATGAGCTTTCGTGAGCTACAGCTCACTTCATCGGATGCATGCCATGGAAACTGCAGCAGACTTTATTTATACACAGAGAATATGATAAAATACCTCCTCCCACCCCACTGTCCTGCTGGTAATAGCTTATCTAAAGTGATCATCAGGTGGGCCATTTCCAGCACAAATCCAGGTTTTCTCACCCTCCACCCCCCCACACAAATTCACTCTCCTGCTGGTGATAGCCCATCCAAAGTGACAACTCTTTACACAATGTGCATGATAATAAAGTTGGGCCATTTCCTGCACAAATCCAGGTTCTCTCACCCCCTCACCCCCCTCCCAAAAACCACACACACAAACTCACTATCCTGCTGGTAATAGCTCATCCAAAGTGACCATTCTCCCTACAATGTGCATAATTAAGGTGGGCCATTTCCAGCACAAATCCAGGTTTTCTCACATCCCCCCCCACCCCCATACACACACAAACTCACTCTCCTGCTGGTAATAGCTCATCCAAACTGACCACTCTCCAAGTTTAAATCCAAGTTAAACCAGAACATCGGGGGGGGGGGTAGGAAAAAACAAGAGGAAATAGGCTACCTTGCATAATGACTTAGCCACTCCCAGTCTCTATTTAAGCCTAAATTAATAGTATCCAATTTGCAAATGAATGCAAATGCAACCTGAAGCAAATACTCACCAACAACCACATACCACACTACAGAACCACTAACCCAGGAACTTATCCTTGCAACAAAGCCCATTGCCAATTGTGCCCACATATCTATTCAGGGGACACCATCACAGGGCCTAATAACATCAGCCACACTATCAGAGGCTCGTATACCTGCACATCCACCGATGTGATATATGCCATCATGTGCCAGCAATGCCCCTCTGCCATGTACATTGGTCAAACTGGACAGTCTCTACGTAAAAGAATAAATGGACACAAATCAGATGTCAAGAATTATAACATTCATAAACCAGTCGGAGAACACTTCAATCTCTCTGGTCACGCAATCACAGACATGAAGGTCGCTATCTTAAAACAAAAAAACTTCAAATCCAGACTCCAGCGAGAAACTGCTGAATTGGAATTCATTTGCAAATTGGATACTATTAATTTAGGCTTAAATAGAGACTGGGAGTGGCTAAGTCATTATGCAAGGTAGCCTATTTCCTCTTGTTTTTTCCTCCCCCCCCCCCCCCCCCCGATGTTCTGGTTTAACTTGGATTTAAACTTGGAGAGTGGTCAGTTTGGATGAGCTATTACCAGCAGGAGAGTGAGTTTGTGTGTGTATGGGGGAGGGGGGGATGTGAGAAAACCTGGATTTGTGCTGGAAATGGCCCACCTTAATTATGCACATTGTAGGGAGAATGGTCACTTTGGATGAGCTATTACCAGCAGGATAGTGAGTTTGTGTGTGTGGTTTTTGGGAGGGGAGTGAGGGGGTGAGAGAACCTGGATTTGTGCAGGAAATGGCCCAACTTTATTATCATGCACATTGTGTAAAGAGTTGTCACTTTGGATGGGCTATCACCAGCAGGAGAGTGAATTTGTGTGGGGGGGTGGAGGGTGAGAAAACCTGGATTTGTGCTGGAAATGGCCCACCTGATGATCACTTTAGATAAGCTATTACCAGCAGGACAGTGGGGTGGGAGGAGGTATTTTTTCATATTCTCTGTGTATAAATAAAGTCTGCTGCAGTTTCCACAGCATGCATCCAATGAAGTGAGCTGTAGCTCACGAAAGCTCATGCTCAAATAAATTGGTTAGTCTCTAAGGTGCCACAAGTATTCCTTTTCTTTTTGCGAATACAGACTAACACGGCTGTTACTCTGAAACCTGTCATTATAAATCCTGGTGAACTCAGGAATTCACTTGTATCCACCAATGGACACCACTATTCCCCATTGAATAAAGAAGCAACACTTTGCTAGGAAAAAACATTTCTCAAGAGGCTAACCCACTTCTTTTATCTTACTTCACATACTTTCTGAATCCATCTTGCAAAATGTCTGATACCTTAGAAACCTATGAATGACAGAGGGCCAATCAGTGGAGCCAGAATTTCACCCTACACGTCCAGGTCCAGTGTGTGTCTGTTCCATCAAAGTCTATGAGCTTTATGGGGAAAGCTAACTCCTTTATCTTCCCCAAAGCACCTCCTCCTCCTGGCCTAAAGGTTCTGATGTTGACATATTATTTTATCATCGTCTGCCCAAACCAGTTTGGAACTGTGTCATTCTTTGAATCGTCGCTTGCTTCCTTTCAGTCCTGCCTAATATCAAACAGTCTGCTACTTCCATGTTAAATGCTTCAGATTTTAGGGGTTGTTTGAGATGCCTTTAAAATCAAGAGTATTGACTCTGGCACCTTTTACCTGGACAAAGAACTCTGGTGTCTGAAGTGTGCTGTTTATTCCTAGAACAAGTGTAGCATGGGTAGTTTTCCTCTTCTTTAGAGAGCCCTGCAATGGGGCTCCAGGACAGGCTTGCTCTCCTTTAAAAATATATGAGACAACTAATTTTAAGCGCCATACAACTTTGCCCATCTCCAGCTATTGATTACTCCATACTTTGTACTTTTTTTTCTCTGAAGTGATGAACTGAATAATGCATTTCTTTTAACTAAACTAGTGTTTGAATTTCTTTTTTGAAAGTGTGATGCACCAGTTGTGAAGAACATGATGTATAATTTATATTGTAAAAAAAAAAAAGGAATAATTTGTATGGCACATCATTACTTTTATGTTACATTGTCACTATTAATTTTAGTAAAGATTTTGGTCCAGGCCCTTAGATTGTGTAAATTGGCATAGAACTTTGAATGGAATAATGCCAATTTATACCAGCTGAGATCTGATCATTTTTTATTCAGGCTAATGTCAAAAGGCAGTACTAGTTCAATCCCTAGCAATGAATGACTGGAAAATGGATGAGACTTTCCAATAAATTTGACAGCAACAAGACAGTTGTTTAAGGAACATACTTATAAAAAGATACCCCTAAAAACCATCATAACATTAAAAAGTGGAGCCTATTTAGTGAGTACTTTGGGGAATTATGCCACTTAGTTGTAACACAAAGATATGTAGTTTGGAAGCAGAAATTGGATAGTAAAACAGAGAAAGGGCTTATGCGTAAATCAACTGGAAATAAAAACTCACCCACAAATTAGCAAATATAGATCTAACGCAGAGAGAGAAATTTATCTAGAAATCTCTACAGAAGGGTTTCAGCTTCCTAGCAATCTTGAAGTTTTATTAGAGGATGGATGGATACAAATTTTTTTATTAGGAAAAGAAACAACCTAGAACTGTTTCCTCGAAGAAGGCAGTATAATACCTCAACAGCAGCAATCAATGAATCATGCAAATCAATCCGAGTGCAAACTTTTAAAAAAATCAGGTCTTCAGGTGCTGAGCACAGTAAATATATCATCATCATGTACTAATATTTGGGTATGTTAAACCACACTTACCTGGGGTAGCACTTTACTCTGTGAGTAGCCCCAGTGAGAGGACTACTTACAAAATAAGTTCCTACTCATTGTGGATAAAGGTGGTAGAATATTACCCATTATTATGTACTTGCCATTACAGATCAATTAAAAATGATATCCCATTTGATTTTAAAATCATGGAACCCAATTATGGCTAGGTCTTCCAGGGTGCATTAGAGTGCAGGGAGCCCTATCCCCTTATAGTGCATTGCACAAAGAGAGCAATAATTTGCATACAAGTGCGGGAGCACAAGTGATTTCCAGTTCGTGCTGCTTACAACACTCCCGCACCTGTGTACTAGCCAACACATGGGGGAGGGTTCTGGCGGGATCCCTGACTACATGCTTTAACAGTGTAGCAATTCCTATTGCCCAGAACTTCTTCCCTTCATCTCCATGTTGCCTCTGGAGGTCTTGTGCCCTATAAAGGCATAATGGCTCTTGACAGAACAATTCGGACAGTGATTTTCATCTCTCTCCCCATATTAATTTGCCCCTTGGTATTTTCCTGACCTTATCACTTCCTGTTCATATCTTTTGAGTGTCCTCACAAAGAAATGACATTTTCCACCTCATACGTTTTCACCAATCACTGAAGTGCAATCAGCTAAGGAAATTAATTTGGAAACATGAGATTAGCAGGCAAGTGTAGCCCACCGAAATGTCAGCATCATCTAGAATTGCAGCATTACTTTGTTCTGCTCCTAGACATCTGTTTCAGAGTAAACTTTTATTAAGTATTATATGACACATTAGGGCACTATAGAATAAAACAATAGTAAGACTGCTAACACTGAAGAGAATACAAATATAAATGGCAATTGTGTGGAGTGTTTGGTTGGTTCGTTTTGATTTTGTTTTTCTCAGCAATTCAAGTTTCACTTTTGAGGATGATACAAAATGGTTTTTTTTATCAGGAATGGGTTAAGTTTGAACTCTTTCCCATTCTTATGTCAATCACTAAGGATTCATTTTGTGTCATTTGCTGTGCTCTTTGCAATTTCTGTCACAAAAATAATGCATTCGAATTTGAAGACCTCATGTGTTTTGTAAATTATTGTGGTGTGCTGTACTGCTTTGACCTTTTCAATATTCTGTAATTTCATTTGTTGCCAAGGCTATTTACCTTCTTTTCTCATGTTTCAGCCTTACTAAACTACAGCTAACAGATAGGAAAGGCCAAACAGTCAAAATATAAAATGTTTTTTAAAAAATCTCAGAGTATAATCAAAAATATTTCACAATGTGTGTTAGATATTGAAATTCTGATGTCTCATCCCCTCATCGAAGATTGTGATGAAAACTGCAGTTGGTACCAAGTGAATCTAATCTTCCAGCAAAGCTTTTAGTAAGAATGGTAAATGAAACAAGACTCACCCATTCTAGTTACAGTTTAAATGTACTCTCACAGTCTTCTTTGGAATGCTCAATATGGCATCAGCAGGTATGGGTGCTTTTGTGTTTAATCTTAAATATCTTCTTTAGCACAAATTATCCACAAAGGAATCTATCTATATTACTCCTTGACTTTATTTTCCTAAGCCCTATTTTGCATGTCTTTACCTTTAACAGAGTCAGCCAAAGTGACTCAATAGAATCAAAACAAAACCTAAGGAATGACCCAAAACGCAAACCCAAAACTACTGAAATTTGGGCAAGTTTGTATATGGATCCAAACTGGTCCATCTCTAGTTTTCAATTGTGGAACCATTGTAGACACTTCATATTTAAGAGTTGCCATGCTAGAGTGTATATCCAAAAATATCGTTATGCCTTTTTACCATTAAAATATCAGTGGTATTCCCTATTCTATACAAAATATGCTGGCTCATACTATTAATCCTGTAACTGTAGCAGACTAGTTTAGTGTTTCAACTCAGTCCCATGCATCAGTGCATTTATAGATTCCATGAACTACAGCAGTTTTCCAGAGTTATTTAAAAATAGAAGCATGGTTTATTTAAAATTATGGGCCAAATTCTGGTGTAAATATAGAGTAACTGTTCATATCAACAGGGTCATTCTGGATTTGCAGCAGCATAACTGAGAGGAGACTTTGGCTGGCTGTTTTTATTTTAACTCTAAGGAAAGGGTGAATAGAACATAGCCACTTTTCTAAGGAAGCCAGCAGTAACCATTTTAGATTGTACATACTGTGTGTTGAATAATACATGTTCAACTGAGTGCCTAACTTCCTCACGGAACTGATTTCAATGGAGTTATAGGTAAGGCTGTGATTCTTTCACAGAGGTCGCAGATTCTGTGACTTTCTGCAACCTCTGTGACTTCCCCAGTGGCTGGTGCAGCTGACTTCACAACCAGCTTCTGCTGGAGCAACCCAGGGCCAGCTGCTCTGGCGCAATGTTTTGCATAGGTTCACCACCAATGACAATTATTGGGAGAACGGGGGCAACTTGTACTGGGACAGGCTGGTGGAGCACTTTAGTCTTCCCAATGTTGAGAGGAAGTCCTAGGATATGATAGGCACCTGAGAAAAGATCTAGGGTGGACTGCAAATCAGCTTCAGTGTGTGCAAGGATAGCACAGTCATCAGCATACTGGAGGTCAGTAATAACAGTCCTGGTGGCTTTAGTTTTAGAATGAAGACTTTGCAGATTGAAGAGCTGGCCATCCACGAGATACTCAATCTCAATTCCAGAAGAAAGGCGATCATGAATAAGAAATGAAGATTACAGCATGAGAGATGGAAAAAAGCATTGGGGCAATAACACAGCCCTGCTTAACACCAGTACAGATGGTGAACGGGTCCTGATGCTATCGTCTCTCTAGTGGTAGGAAGACTTTTTACAACAATGATATTTGATGAACTTATTACTCTTGCGCTACAGTCACTCCACTGACTCCCTGAATGTCAATGAGTTTATTTTGCAATGAAGGCATTTCCTCTATGTATATAGTCCAGCAGGGAATGGTATAAGATTGTTTGCCTAAAATTCTAGAATGTCTCCATTCTGGATCAGACTTTCTTGCAGTTCTCCCAAGACCATTGTATACAAGAATACTATAAACTAATAAGTAATAAATAATAATAACCATAAACTAATCAGAGAGAGTGTGAAAATTTGGGGTTAGTAGAGGGAATAGAGCAATTTAAATGTAGAACCCAGCCTAAATAATATATATATAATAATATATAGTTTATATAATATATATATTATTTAGGCTGGGTTCTACATTTAAATTGCTCTATTCCCTCTACTAACCCCAAATTTTCACACTCTCTCTGATTAGTTTATGGTTACATGCTTTCCGTTTATAACATTGGCATCAAGTGGCTGCAATTTTAGCTCTTCCGTCCATTATAACCAGGATTTGATTTGTTTGGGCCAGTAGAGGAGCCCTATCTCACATTAGTGAGCAATTACACATGTTGACCTATTAGCTTCAATGAGACCACTTGTGTGAGTAGATGCTCAGCCATGTAAGTAAAGGCTCTGCAGTCTGGCCTTCAGCTCCCTCTTTCAGATGCCCAAGGAACTCTTAGAAACCTTTTAATGGTAGTGTTAAAAGATTTTAGCCTGATTTTCAGAGTGCCTGTAGCTGCCATGGATGTCAACTGAAGTTGTGAGTGCTCAGCACTTCTGAAAATCAGGTTCACTTTCTTATTAACTTTAGCTAATGGATGAGATTAGCTCATTTTCCTTTTAATTTTATCAATTTTACTGGAAGGAATTTTGGTTTTCCACTTGATAAGACAATTTACTAATTGCATTGCCTTGACAACCAACCACAAACATTCCAAACTGTTCTCATGTACACCATTTTCACTGGTACAGTAAATGGAGATGGCTTATCACAATATACAAAACTAATGAAAAATCATGTTTCATATGTTGATTTGCTGAATTTGGGGGAAAAAATCACAACTATTGACCATCCATGTAAGATGCTGAAAACAAACCTTGAAAATCTCTCTCTCTCAAAAGATAAGAAATACTGAAAAGACTGTCCTTGAAGCCCTACCCAAGAAATCTAATTATCTCATGGAACCTACTGACAAAGTACTTCCTTTTTATGCCATATGGGCACTATGAATGTGCTATTTCTATGAAAGAAGGTGTTTTAGCAAGTGAGGAATCACCTTTGTTTGCTGCACCAGTTCCAGTTTCTGCAGTATCTAATGATGCAAGGATTCAAGTTGCCAAGTGTACTGGTCCCCAGAGCAACATTTGAAAACTGCTAAGCTAATTTCCATCTTAGGCAATCTTGACTGTGAAATGAAGCATCAGCTGGCAAATAGACAATATATTTCCAATGATACTTGGAAAACAAAAAATGTAATACTACGCATTTTCAAAATATACCAACTCTTAGAAACAAATATTTTCCACAGTCATTGATGAAACTTACATTGGTGAATGAGTAAAATGCTCCTTTAAAGGATGACTAACATCTATCAAATCTTAAAAGAGCTGGATTGCGTGACAGTCCAATAAATGATGGCAAGTATCTTTGAAATAGAACAGGTTCTCTCCTAATGAATTAACGACTATAAGGTGCACACCGTAGAGTGTGCAGTGAAGCGCAGGCTGAAGGCATGATTGGCTCAGACTAATTCTTGGTTGTTCAGTACTAATTATATAATCATCTCTCTATCCTATTTATAGGAGACCAATTGCCAAAATATCTATGCAACATGCCTAGTAGCAGAAAAATAAAATCAGAACTACTCTATTCTCTTGCCACCCTATGACTCCACTACACATATTGGAGTCTGAGTAGCTTTGATCGTTATCCCTAGGTAGAGGGAATTAGAGTAATACAGTCTTGGTGTGATAAACATATGGATTATGGCTGTGAGGTTCTCATTAGAGAGGAATGGACTCCAACTCCTGGCATGCTTTTTTGCCACTACCTCGTTTTCAAGGTAAAAGCAGGAAAGGTCCAGATACAACTAGGGTGATCAGATGTCCCGATTTCATCGGGACATTCCCGATATTTGGGGCTTTTTCTTATGTAGGCTCCTATTACCCGCAACCCCTGTCCCGATTTTTCACACTTGCTGTCTGGTCACTCTAGGTATAGCAGTTGCCCTCAAAATAATAAACTACCTTTAGGAGCAGGGGCATGGGCAGGAATTTAAATTTGACCTCTTTTGGAGGGCCAAGTTAAACACACACATATTATACACATTAAACCATATAAAAAATGCACATTCATCATATGCATAGAAATAGACAGCAGTACACTCACCATTTCAACAAAAATCTATGCGCCATGGAGCCATCTAAATAAAGATATCCACAGCCTCTTCTATGTTAACAGTGTTGGTTAAGTCAGTGTCTACTGCAAGAAATAACAGTTGCTGAAAACAAGCTTCTGTCAGGCTGCTGTGAAGTCTACTAAGGATATGCTTTTTAGCACTAAAACATTTTTCTGCAATTGCAACTGTAACAAGCAGCATTGCCAAAAGCACCAAAAGGTCAATACATCAGGATACAAAAGTTCAGTGTCATGTTCTTTACAGACCTTCATGAGTTCCAGAAAAGATATTGCACTGTCCAATCCCCGAGCATTTTAAATAGGCTCAATATGGTATACAAATAAATTGTACTATGTTTCAGGAACTCAACACCGAAAGTATCAGAAGTGCTTCTTTTCCTTTTGGTATATTAACAGTTTTCAGGTTTTTTGCAGCAAGTTTTTTTTGCAGCTTTGAGTATTTGTGTACTTTTCTGATTAAATCCTCTGTTGATTTCTCTTATTTGAAGCATCGAGTACAGAGAAAAAGAAATTGACTTTATATTTCTCTTCTAAAGATTCAGAAAGGTAGGATTCTCTGCAACTCCTGTAAAAATGATCCCGAGTTTTGCCGGTTGCCTTTTCCTGTAAGTTGGCATTTGCAGATCCAATTCAGTAGTAGCCCTGTTATAAATATAAAGGGAAGGGTAAACACCTTTAAAATCCCTCCTGGCCAGAGGAAAAACCCTTTCACCTGTAAAGGGTTAAGAAACTAGGATAACCTCGCTGGCACCTGACCAAAATGACCAATGAGGAGACAAGATACTTTCAAAGCTGGAGTGGGGGGGGGGAGAAACAAAGGCTCTCTCTGTCTGTGTGATGCTTTTGCTGGGAACAGAAAGGAATGGAGTCTTAGAATTTAGTAAATAATCTAGCTAGATATGCGTTAGATTCTGTTTTGTTTAAATGGCTGAGAAAATAAGTTGTGCTGAATGGAATGTATATTCCTGTTTTTGTGTCTTTTTGTAACTTAAGGTTTTGCCTAGAGGGATTCTCTATGTTTTGAATCTGATTACCCTGAAGGTATTTACCATCCTGATTTTACAGAGGTGATTCTTTTACTTTTTCTTTAATTAAAATTCTTCTTTTAAGAACCTGATTGCTTTTTCATTGTTCTTAAGATCCAAGGGTTTGGGTCTGTGTTCACCTATGCAAATTGGTGAGGATTTTTATCAAGCCTTCCCCAGGAAAGGGGGTATAGGGTTTGAGAGGATTTTTGGGGGAAAAGACATTTCCAAGCGGGCTCTTTCCCTGTTATATATTTGTTAGACGCTTGGTGGTGGCAGCAATAAAGTCCAAGGGAAAAAGGTAAAATAGTTTGTACCTTGGGGAAATTTTAACCTAAGCTGGTAAAAGTAAGCTTAGGAGGTTTTCATGCAGGTCCCCACATCTGTACCCTAGAGTTCAGAGTGGGGAAGGAACCTTGACACATGCTCTTTAATTCGTTAAGGTCCCTTTTTCCAGTTGCAGCGGCCAGATGATATCGATATCTGAACTAGGTCATTTTTGCTCGTTAAATTGCATGAAAACAATCTACATGAAAAACAAAACATTCTGTCATTTTTTTTGGAATATTCAAACCAAAAGGATGCTTCTGGTATTTTAGATCATGCTGCATTAAATGACTGTACTTTATTTCTAAACATTTGTTGGAGATACCTCTTCAGCGCTAGCTGATGTGGCCCTTGCTTTAGAATGCATAAGAGTTCTATTTTGTTATATGAAAAGGGCAGCCCATGATGAGAATTACTCAAATACTCACTTTCAGAGAAGCCTTCAGTCCCTGTAATTAATGTCATTTCAGTTGCTACACATTCGGTTCTCTCACTGAAGCTGCTAGTTGAAGCACTGCCTTCCGCTGAAACATGTGTGCAAAGCTCTTGGTTTTCTTCAGTGGAAGTTGAGGAAGGTCCAGACTCTTGATAATCAGATGGCTGAAACTCAGATGTTGGTGACACAATTTTAAAGAATTTCTTATGTCCATTGTGGTGATTTTTTCTTTTATTTTTCTTCACATTCTGCCCTACAACTGATCTCTATCATGAAATAGACCATGAATGCCCACATCCTTAACATTATGGAGAGAATGTGTGCAAACCAAGTGTGCACACTTCCATAAGCTCACATGTATAACCTAATTGAGTTTGCACGTGCTCATAGCTGCATGTTATTGAGGAAATACATTTACTTCAGTTTGTGAGAGCCAGTGATAGAAAGCACAAAAGGCAGTGACTTGATATGCAGAAATACATATTTTAGATGAATATTGGGGCAGTCATGCCCCTACTTGTGTATGCCCCAGTTTAGGAGGAAGAGCTATAAAGCGGGAGAGGCAAATCTGTTAGTGTATCTTTCTATACACATCAATGCACATTTTAATGCAAAATGAAAGAGAAAATATAGGCAAGAGCCAACAGGAGGTCAGCATTTTATAATGGTGTGTCTCTTTAAAGTCACCAAGCTACAGCTGAGAACCCCAGCAATTCTGCTAGAATCAGTTAATAGTGCACAGCCTGCTGCTGAATGTAGCCTAGGCTACTGGGACTCTGCCAGTGAAACTGTGTTGGATTTGTTCCTGCACATGTGCCTGAATTTACTTACAACAAGACAGTACAACTGATTACAGATGGGGACAGAAATGTGTCCTACAGTGAGGTAGGATTTAAAAAAAGGGTACGAGAACTATACATTCTGGCAACCTGTAAAATGTGTGAAGAAATTGACAACAAATTTACATACTAAAACTAAAACCAGAGAAAGAAGATGGAGCCCTGCAACTCGCCGAGCCATCTGTAATTTAATAATCCAAATAAGCAAGAAAAAATTTGACAGCTGGCATTTCACAGCAGATGCTGTTCATGTACCAGGTATGAAGCCCTCTTCCTCCTCCCCCTCCCAATTTTTTTTTTTGTTTTTTTCCTCAGTTCTGCACTAAGGTTCTGTAGAAAAAAACTCAGGCACATGCAGAGTTATCAGCAGAAGAATTTAGCTGACCCATAGGTCTCAGGATATCTTGCAATAAAAAAAATCACATTATGGCTACTCACTTTCTTGTCTCCAGGCCTCATTTGACAGTCTATGAGTTTGGGCTGTATTTCCAAGTGGCCTTCGATTTGTGTACAGAAAACCTGCATGACCAATTGGGTAACAGCACACTGAGTAACCAAATATGCACATGCAATTGGTGAACATTCAAAATTTGCATGCTCCTGCTGAAAGTATGCCCTATTGCATTTATTTGGAAAAATCACTTGGAAAACTAGACAATGTTCTGAGAAGCTTTTACAAGCTAGAACAGAGCTTCAAAAACTTTATCTGAGTTCTACTTTCTTTGGTGGAGAGTGGGTATCCATACTGGTAGAGAGGATTGGCAAATTCCTGGACAACCATGTAGTTTGCCTTGTGAGTCACTGTCATGTTCAGGTCCTGGTACTATAGAATTAGCATCATAACCATTTTAAAAAACTGTCTGAAAAATAATGTGCTTATTTTTATATTGTGCATGAATATAGTTCTTATTAAATGGAGGGATAAATAGCATTTATCTGAGCCAGTTATAGTATAAGTAGATGCTGTTCAAGCTTCACTACACAGCTCTGCCAGGGCAGCTCAATCATGACCTACATCATCCTAATTATTGCACTCCTTGCCCTCACTTGAGCAGAGAAACTGCCAATGAAAAAAAAAAAAAGGAACAAGGCATGAGCCAGAAGTAACAGCAAAAGGCAATGCAATGCCCATTGCTATTATTAAACCAGCAGTGCCTAAGGCTCAGCTCTGTCATGCCTTCTACAAAAAAGACAAAACAGTAATCATCAACTTCAGTCAGGTCATTTTACCTCTACTGCTGCTACAGTAAAAGAAAAAGAGTACTTGTGGCACCTTAGAGACTAACAAATTTATTTGAGCATAAGATTTCATGAGCTTATGCATCCTCCCACTGAATGCATCTGATAAAGTGAGCTGTAGCTCACGAAAGCTTATGCTCAAATAAATTTGTTAGTCTCTAAGGTGCCACAAGTACTCCTTTTCTTTTTGCAAATACAGACTAACACGGCTGCTACTCTGAAACCTGTCATTATGCAAGGCACTGCATTTAGCTGTATGGAGTGGAAATCTATCAACTTCATGAAAAAACTCGTACAGATACAGACAGACATCATCTTCCTTCCCAAATGCAAACAGATGGACATCATACCAAAAGGACTGAAGGTAAAAAATCCATTACAATCTACATACCACACAGACTATGCTGACAGCTTGTGCCACACGCTCTCAAAGAAACTGCGGAATCACCTGATCAACATCCTCTACAGCAAACAGGGAAAGGTTAAGAACGAGCTCTCAAAAATGGATACGCTCATAAAAAACCAACCTTCCACACAAACTTCCTTGTGGCTGGACTTTACAAAAACTAGACAAGCCATTTACAACACACACTTTGCTTCTCTACAAAAGAAAAAGGACTCTAAACTATCTAAACTACTACATTCCACAAGGGGCCACAACAGTGGTTCCCTTAACCCACCCAGCAATATTGTTAATCTATCCAACTATACTCTTAGCTCAGCAGAAGAATCTGTCCTATCTTGGGATTTTCCACTGAATGCATCCGATGAAGTGAGCTGTAGCTCACGAAAGCTTATGCTCAAATAAATTTGTTAGTCTCTAAGGTGCCACAAGTACTCCTTTTCTTTTTGCAAATATGCAAGAAAAACATGAATAAGCCTTCAGCATAGACTCTGTCCTTCGCTGCATTATGCCCATGACTCAGAATGCTCATATTAAGATCCAGGCATCCCATACCTCACAATCTTAGTGCTCTAGCTGGATATGGATGTAATTTAATATCCATGTAATGTCAAAAATATATTAAAATAGTGTTAAGGTTCAGACTTCACCCACCAGAGCAAGGAAATTCAGAATGAAAGTCGCCACTTCACGCTTAGTTTATTCAGTTGTGTCTAGATGGTGCTGTTCAAATATTACAAAAAATGACCCCTGCTCTGCACCAGCTGAGCACAATGGGATCAATTAAGTTGTGATGCACTGTCTCAGTTTTTTCCAGTTTTTGGTTGCATAGCTTGAAAACAGGTGGTTGAGACTTAGGGGGTTCTTTTGTGTTCAGTAGCACAGCTTTTAAAGTCCTTACTTCTATGAGTTTTCAGCACCTTTAAAACTTCCTTTACTTTTATAATTGCTCAGAGGTAGAGAATGTCATCACTTGTTTAATAAAAATATCTATTTTTCCATTAGGAAAAAATAAAGAGCATAAAAAAACTAACCTCTGACATTCAAGTCTACCAAGATCAATAATTGTTCTAAAAGGAATAATAAACGTGTGACAATATTTATCTCAACTATTATTTCCTAGTTGTAACCCTCAACATTAGGTGCCAGAGCCACAGAGTTCAGAACTGGACCCCAAATTCCCTGAAGTCTGGAACAGTTTGGAACTAGCTTTTTGGTTCTGACTCATCCCTATTCAATATATACATAGGTATAGCTAGTCAAAATGATGACAATCAATGGGACATGGTAATACAGGGTACAAAATATATAGGAATGACAGAGTAGGTCATGCTGGTGGGGGAATGGCACTATATGTGAAAGAAAGCATAGCCAAACACAGTAAAAATCTTAAATGAATCAAACTGTACCATAGAATCTCTAGAGATAGACATTCCCTGCTTGCATAGAGTGTAGCAGTACGAACACACTACCGACCACATGACCAGGATTGTGATGCTGATTGTGAAATGCACAGAGAGATTAGAGAGGGTATAAAAATAGACAACCCAATAATGCTGGAGGATTTCAACTATCCCCATATTGACTGGGTACATGTCACGTCAGGATGGGATGCAGAGATAAAGTTTCTAGACACCATTAATGACTGCTTCTTGGAGCAGCTACACTTGGAACCCACAAGGGAAGAGGCTATTCTTGATTTAGTCTTAAGTGGAGCACAGTATCTGGTCTAAGAGGTGAACATATCTGAACTGCTCAGAAATAGCAACCATAATATAATTAAATGTAACATCTGAGGGGAAAGGGGGAATGCCAAAGTTCTTATCCGTTTTCCTTCGAGTGAATCAGTCACCATGTTAAAATTGCACCAAATTGTTAGGATGTGTTTTTTCTCCCCTCTTTTCTGATAACTCTACATTTTCTGCAATATCATTTTAACACCTACTAGTTCCAGCACTTCCAGTTTGTGAGTCATTCTAAATGTGGCGCTTTCCATTAAAAATCATTTTATCAATTGCTCATAGATTGCAGATTTTATATTAAAATATTCAGTGATCCTAATCCTCAAAGTTGTGCAGCAACACATGGCTTCTTAAATTACTGACACATGGTGCATGTTCAGCTCCATTATGCTTTATAATCACCCAAGGGAATAGCTTTTAATGGCACTATATAAAGTGTAACCATCATAATTAAATATGAAAACATACTGGTTAGTTCCATAGTGACATGGCAGTAGTTATAAGCAAAAATACATGGTCAGAGAATAGCTCAAGATGCAGAACTTCTAGCCAACTATAAAACAAACTGCTGTATCACCCTTGGTTTTCCAGGAGTATGTGCTTCACAGAGTGACGCCTGCAAGCTACGTGGAAACTTTTAAAAAAATACCATAAAAGAGGCTCATAATAGAGGCTTGCAGAACTACTAACTGTGGTATGTTACCTTTTATTTAAATCAGCTTCAGTACCAGATGACTGTAGGATAGCTAATGTGATGCCTCTAGAAAATGCTGTAAATCAGCATGTTTTATTTATTCTATTGATTATGTGCAAGTAAGCACTAACATCTTCCTAGTTTCCACTTCAAATTATTCCTCTCATCACTCAACTTTTTGCTGTGGTGTTTTCATAAACAGGACCTGGATCCAAACTGCGCAACAGGTTTAGTAAAAACCAAACTACTGTTCGTTTTCTCCTTCTGTAACTGAGCCAAAAATCAGGAGGCACTTGGGGGAAAGGGAGCTAGGCAGAAATATATAAAACCCAATACATTTAAGGTTGCGCATTTTTTCTTTTTCTTTTTCGCCTCCCATTGAAGTCCATAGGATCTTGTGCCACATTTTTTGGCCTGCTAAACCCAGGGTTGTGAGTTCAATCCTTGAGGGGGCCATTTAGGGATCTGGGGCAAAAATTGGGGATTGGCCCTGCTTTGAGCAGGGGGTTGGACTAGATGACCTCCTGAGGTCCCTTCCAACTCTGATATTCTATGATTTAGCTTACAAAGTTGGATCTCCGACCCAAAACAACACAAATATAACCAAAACAATGCAAAATAAGTGAATTACTTCCCAGTGAGGCACCAGCAATGTAATTTGCACCCAGGTTCCAGCAATGGATCCCCAGCAATGGATCTGCTGGAGAGACATGAACTGAAGGGGGGGGGTGAAAAAAGCACTCACCCCCCCCTTCTCCAGTGAATTGTGGGGGTTTTCACCTGCACTGCACATTTTATCCACCGGGTTAGTCCCAGACATCTAATAATAAAGTTGCTACCTGATTAAATCCATTTCTAATATTTCCTGTCATTCTTTCGGCATAGCCAGACAAACCAAGCTATGGTTCTCTCGTGACACCTATGTCACTATATCAATGTGTCACTATAGCCAATATGTCACTATACCAATATGTCACTATAGCCCTCCCAAACAGGTGCCTATGCAGGTGTTGTATGGATGTGATTGGTCTTTTGGAACATTTTGGAGTGTTCCAGGTGCAATGATCTCTGTACTACTCTGCAGTGCTGTATTTGTGGCTCCATTGAAAACCACTGATTGGGTCAAACATGAAATTGTATTGAGTTTTATATAATAGAGTACTCTATTCCTATAGGTTAAACCATTTTTAGCTGGAGATGTATTAATGGATCCTTGGTAGCATATTGCTCATCAAGATATGCAATTTATTAACAAATAAGTATTTAATCTATCCAGGTGGTATTAAGATGCCTATTACCATATTAACAAATGAAATAATGAGGAAACATCTGTGGAATATGTTACATTCTGCTAATTTGAGTGTTATGAAACTTCTCAATGTGATAACTCAAGCAACTACAGGCCTCACATCACTAAGGACAATACCAGTATCTTCCCTTGGAGTGCTGAAGTGCTGTTCCACAGATATTCAAGAAGCATTTCAGTAGCACAAAGAAGTAAATAATTTTTATTTGCTTGGCTGCTGTTTCCAATGTTCTGTAACTCATTTGAATGGCATAGCCACTGATGCTGAATTACAATGAAGAGCTATGGAAATACCAAAGACATTTTCATGAATACCAAAGTGAATTCATTTAAAAAAAAATCTGCTGTTCAGAAAACTGCAGGGCTAAAGAGCTCATATTAGCTTGAACACTCACGCCAGTCCATGATGATGAAACATTTTAGTTCTTCCTGTTCATTTAAAGAAATCACAGTGTTTCACTTTTTGATTCCAACAAATGAAATTTACGAGGGAAAAGTTCAGAGTAAAAAGACAGGACCTGGCACTTTGCTGGAAGGAATTTTCTCCTGGTGTTTTGCAACTAATTAGGAGAAAAAGTCAGTGTAATATATTTCCACTTCCCTTATGCTCACTCTTAATTAAGAGAAATATCCCTACTGTAAAACTTCAGGTCTTAGTGCAGGACATCTCACCAAGTGTATTGGAATTTAAAGAGAGAGACCGATTAAATATCCCAGTTCATTTGCAATATCCCAACCTGAACTCTGAAGGTCAACTCAATCCCAGAGAAAAGATTAGTTTCTCTTCACAGTGCTGTCAGTTAACATCTGAGCTTTTGATTTACTTGAAGTACTTCAAGCGTAGAAGTAATTTTTATATATTCTCAGTCATCTAACTTTAGAACTCTTCCCCTCCACCCCCCAAATACCCGTTGGCTAATTTTAGTCTACGAGTGAAGTTCAGTGTTCCAACTTTTCATCTCTTGCCTTCTTTAGGGAACCCATCCACTCAATTGGATTACAAAAAAAAGGATAAGTGTTTTAAAATGAAACCTATCTTGACAAGTGACAAACTTTGCAAAGAAAACAACAGTCAAGGACTATAAAGAGTGAGTTTCTATGGAAACTATTGCAGGTATAAAGACCACGGATTTCCCGCTCTCCCTCCCTGCCTCCCCCTCACCCCCCAAAAAGTTTCACTGTAAAAGGAGGACAGAATGGGATCAGTATAGCACATAAAAATATTGTTCCCTCCTGATCTTGGTCTTAGCTCATTACACATATAAATTCATCAGCTAATTCTTATGGAGAGCCTCTTTCCATTCCATTAGTTCAGATTTATCAGTCTACAACAGATGAACTGTACTTTCAGTGGCCATAAGCCAAATGCCATACAAATGAAGTTATCGACCTCCAGAAATATCATTGCTATTTATTTTTTCCTATGTGGTACCTCCTCTGCTCTTCTTCCCCTGCAAGAGAATATTGCTCTGAGTGTATTACTGAAAAATGCCCCCTTTTAAATACCATAGTACATAAATGGCATTTAGCATATTACTAACTGATACTGATCACCCCTTATCTAATTATAGACTTTGTCTGACCCTCTCATGCTTGACCACAAAAAAGATATGCAAAAACGATAACATTACAGTAGTATAATGGAAGCCATCACTGTGGTGGCTAATCCATATTAAAGCAAATTATGTACTGATTTAAAATGACTAAGTAAGAAGACTTATAGTTGAGACTGCCACTCATCCGTAATTCTTCTTGGGTGACATGCCCTATGCAAAGCCCTTTGCACAAAGAAACAACAGAGGAAGACTGCATATATCCTGCAGAGGTACCTGGTGCACTTTTTGCATGCTACAGAAGGTGTCTCAATGCCAACTACAATGCACGTGACCTGTAGGTGAGGACCACTGTAGTCATGTTTATAGCTCCAATAGCACACAAAATCTATGTAACAGGTGTAGAGAAGCAGCAGCCACTATTCTAGCTTGCATCATGGGACAGCCCTGCAACCATGTGCTTTGGGCCCAGATTGGCGGGTGGTTTTCTTTTTCTAAGCCTCGCTGCACTCAGCTGCATACCAGATTACCTGAGGTTTATAGGGGCGAAATCCATTCCACCTCTTGTGAGACTATAATGCAGTTCCTATGATCTTCTGTAAAGGACTTCCAAATGATGAATGATCTGCATATTCATCCAGTACCTCGCTTTTGTCTATTTAATTGTAACCTTAATGTCATTTTCAAGGCATTTTTGTATTTAATGCTTTTCTAAGATGATATGGGATATTAAACTATATGTAGTATAAAGGATAGGGGATATTGCCAATGATGTTACAATGAAGCACTTTAAGAAATACTCTGACTTACCTTGTAATGGCTCAGTTGCAGCGTTGCAGCCATTACGATGTTATTGAAAGTATATAGGACACTGAAATTGACTTTATCAATGAAACTGTGTATCATTTCAATTACTTCAGACACATTTGTGGATACTGTAATGCCTCCCCAGTTAGAAGGCCTTGATGTCTTGGATTTCATATTGTCAACACCACAAAATATTAAGAAGACTACTGTTGCTCCTATGCTAGGCATTTGCAGTAGATGAGTTTTATAAATCTCAACAACTTAGTCTTTCTGCAAAATGCAAAAATAAAAGAATTAAAAATCTTTATCTACACTAAGGTGCAACCCCTAAATATTACTTTTCTTTTAAATTAAAAGGCATATCATCATACTTGTTAGGACCAAAATATGAACTTCTTTTGAATGGTTTTCTTTCTTCAGACCATTTCTCATGGATTAGATATTACCAAGATACCAGTGATGGTGAAAATGACCAGTGCAACATCATCTCATTTCAATAGCAATGGGAAGTCATTACCAACTGATAGCTGTTCAATACACTATATGAAAGCTGGCAATTGCATTCCATTTCCCAACTGGGCAGGCGTTCTCATCTAAAACTCACCATCATAATTCACTCTAAGTTAAACACTCAGCAGAGTGGCTAAGAATGGGCATGGATAGAGAATGAACTGGCCGCTGTGCATTTTAGAATACATTTACATTTCGAGCTGGGCGGTCTGATTTCCAGCTTGCATAGACATACCCATGCTAGCTAAGATCAAGATAGCACCTAAAAACAGCAGTGTGTCAGTGGTGGCATAGGCAGCAGCTCGAGCTAGCCACCCAAGTAGTCACCCGGGGGTTGAGCAGGATTATCCTCAGGGTGGCTAGCATATGGGGCTGCCAGTGTCACTGCAGACACACTGTTATTTCTAGGTGCTGGCTCAAGCAGAGCTAGCATGGATACCTCTACACCAGCTGGGATTCGCACCTCCCAGCTCAAATGTAGGCATACTCCCAAAGATAGTGCCTTCACTAGGCCAGACAAGACAACTGAGGGGATAATGATGTAAGTAAACTTGCACTAACTGCTGCAATAAGGTCCTCTGTTTAATCACAATAGAAGTTCTTTGTCAAATCACAATGTATATATAGTCTATGTGGCTAGCAAGTGGGGCAACTTTCAGAAGCATTAAATTAGTTTACAATAAAATAAATTTTGAGGCCAGGTTTTGCTACCTTTACTTGTGTTGGATAAGTATTTTACTCCAAAACTGTCTCAGTTACTTCAGTGGAACCGTTTGTGGAGGGAGATAGTAATCAGCATTAATAAGGTTATCGGTAGTCGATCCTAAGAGACCAGTACAATCATTTTTAAACATACAGTACTATCTCGAACCTATATGCTTATACAAACCCGTCTGCACTCTGACACATCAACCCCACATCAGTACTATTCTTTTGACTTTTGCTAGTACTGTTTCTCAGATAAATTACGAAGACAGGCACCACCTTTGATAGCTCATCCTTACTGTCTGGACAGCAAAGAAGCACATCACATCGTCTTCAAAGTTGAAAAATGTTACTGGATTTGACAGACATGGAAGAACAAAAATACATAAGCAGTTTAAGAACGACCATGATATCAAATGAATTATAATAAATAGTAACAAAAATTCCCCAAATATATGTAATAAGTTATAAAGCCATTTATGAAGAAAGCACCTCATTCTCATTACACAAAACAGATACCACTTAGAAAGCTATCTGTGGTCATATACTAATTTTATTTCTATTCTCCACCCTAGGAGTTTTCAGTATTAATTCGACTTTCAATACCCACAGAATTTAATGTCTCTACAATTAGATCAGTAAATAGTTAGTACTGTGATAGAGTGGATAAACAGATCTTAGACAGAGAGATTGACAATGCAGTACAAATAATACAATTACCAACTGCAAGTTATCAATTACATATTCCAATTTCTCACAAAAATGTATATAAAATATTGTATAGAAACCCTCCTTTTTATTGAAGTTTTATTATTTACTTTCTCTTGATACAACAAAGGTAAATATTATACTGTTTGCTATACAAATTTATTGCCATTTTTCTAGACACCAGAAAAAGGATCACAGACATGTTCATTAATTTAATCATTGAACTCCATGGCTGAATGGTGCTGGTAAAATGGGAGAATATTCCACCATGATTAAACATGTTTATACAAGTAAACTATGTTTCAAGAATGTTTTATTCTAACAAGAAATTGATTTGGATGTACAAGGGTACCCTTATTCAAATAATTTTCAAAAGTAACTTAGCTCAAAGAAAAATGCCATTTTCTACACCAGCAAAGCATGTAATTGTAGTACATGTAATTGTAAATACATGTAATTACAAGTAAAGTTTAATTTACACAAAAGGCTCACTTAGTAGCTTTATTTTGTTCCAGAAACAATGGATCAGCCTGCACAGTGACATACTGTATTGACATGTTATCTACTTGTTCATGTGAATTTGACTGTTAATGTTTTAGAAGGGCAATGCTTTTTAAAAAAACAAGAAAGGTTTCTTTTACTTAATGGAATCCTTTCCCTATATATTTTGTGTTTATTTTAAAGACTAAAAATGTATTGTAATCACGTACACACCTGGCAGAGTTAAAAGAAAAAATGTGAAATGCATTGTAATGTGCAGTTGGCAACATGTACTTACTTCAAAATATACTTGCTGCTTAACATTCACTTTGATCAATTGGATATGATTTGTGATCATTTTTAATTTTATTCAGTAGAAAGAAATCCTTTGAAACAAGGCTCATTTTATATCCATTTGACAGGATTTCTACTGAGTGTTATTTAAATGTCTACGAGTTATTAGAAACATATTTTAGATTAACTACATAGTACATATTTAAAAGTCTGTTGTCCCATCAATGTGAAATGTATTTACATGGGTAACTCCCATTATTTGAATGAATGTTCCTCCAGGCACAGAAGTGGAATAGATCTCTCATGACCCAGTATAAAATTATTAGCTCCCAGGCTTTTATATGGGAAAGGTTCTGAATGTTTGGTACATAAGGAAGTACAGACTATTAGCAGACGAAAGTCATACTGTAGGCTCCTCTTTGACTGCATACTCTTTTTGGTGTGCTGTGTTGGTCCCAGAATATTAGAGAGGCAAGGTGGATGAGGTAATATCTTTTATTGGACCAACTTTTGTTGGAGAGAGAGACAAGCTTTCAGGCTTTACACAGAGCTCTTCTTTAGACCTGCAGAAGTTCGAAAGCTTGTCTCTCTCACCAACAGAAGTCGGTCCAATAAAATATTTTACCCCATCCATCTTGTCTCACTATTTTGGGGGGCAGTTTGGTTGTAGGTAATCTCATCCCTGTAAAGTGTGCCAAGATACTATAATTATGATATACTTATAATATAATTATAAAATAATGAAACAATAAACAACAATAATGCCATTGCCAATAAAGGCAATTTCCCAAAGACTCAAATTTTATTGATGGACTCAGAATCATGAGTTATATATACACTGTTTAATTCAAGCAGTCTGACTGTATAATAGTTGAACTTAAACTCTTTCTACACCAATCATTCACAAGTTAATTTCCCCTTGTAACAAAGTTTTAGATTTCATCTATGACCTTGATCTCTTGATAATGAATGCTACCAGTTTTTGAATAAGCAATTTCCATTTTACTGTGAGTCTTGTAAATGGTGCTTTGAACAACACAAGAAAACAGCACTCATTTGGCTCAGTCCAGCATGAATGAACTATGAAATGTATTTCACAATAAAGTTTTTAATTACATATGCATTTCTGAGCATACCACTGATAGCTGTCACTTAATAACTGCCAGTAAACAATACATGTTAATACCCATCATCATCTAGATATAATTGGCTACTGCAGTCTTAGATGATGGGATTCTTTACAGTGCACAGGTATTATTTCTGTTTCTTCCTCTTTCTTTGGTTGGGCAGGTTTTTCCATTAACTGTATTATGGGGGCATGGACATCTTCCTTGAAAGCATCTGATATTGATTACTGCTAGAGACAGAAGACTTCACTGTGAAGACTTCACTTCATTTTTAACCTCTTCTCTGACCAGAATGGAAATTTGGTTGTTCCCCTTACCTCCCCCCATGCCTTTCTTTAATAGTTTAGCAATGCCTTGCTTCTTCCTATCTTGAGATGGTTGTCAGAAGGTCCACCTTGAATCAATCTAATATTGTCTACCGCCTGATCCTGGAGCTCTGTGAAGCACATGCTCCTGGAAAATCAAGGGTGATACAGCAATTTGTTTTATAGTTGGCTAGCAGTTCTGCATCTTGAGCTATTCTCTAACCATGTATTTTTGCTTATAATTACTGTCATGCCACTATGGTACTAACCAGTAAATTTTCATATTTAATTATGATGGTTACACTTTATATAGCGCCATCAAAAGCTATTGCCTTGGGTGATTATAAAGCATAATGGAGCTTAGCATGCACCCTGTGTCAGTAATTTAAGAAGCCATGTGTTGCTGCACAACTTTGAGGATTAGGATTACTGAATATTTTAATATAAAATATGCAATCTATGAGCAATTGATAAAATGATTTTTAATGGAAAGCACCACATTTAGAATGACTCACAAACTGGAAATGCTGGAACTAGTAGGGTGTTAAAATGATATTGCAGAAAATGTAGAGTTATCAGAAAAGAGGGGAGAAAAAACACATCCTAACAATTTGGTACAGTTATAACTATGGTGACTGGCTAATCTGAGTCACTGGAAGAAAAACAGATAAGAACTGTAAGTTATTGCACTAGATATATAAATTTTACTCCAGCTAATATCCTATATCCTGTCAATGCAGGTTGATAAAAGTCAAAATGCTCATGAATAATTTGTTTTACGGAATCCAGTAGCATATTTTGTCTCATTATTTGTATGTCTCTGACCTAAATGATTAGCTGCCATTCTTTTCCATAGTCTGCCACGTATTGAATATCTACAAGTAAGGGCAGGTAGTGATTGATATTTGATGCTTTCCTCTTTATGATGTGGTCCAGTTTATCATACCCTGATTTATAAATCAGAACTTTTAAATGTCTACCACACATGTAAGTTTTTGATTTATATAATATACAGCTGATTTATAAATCATAGCAATAATTTATAGGTCAGATAACTAATTTATTGGTCATTCACAAAATATATGTTACCCAACAGCTTCATAAAGCATGCCACTGATTTATAAATCATTTAAGTAATTTATAAAGAATAAAACTAAATTGATGGCAGGCGAGTTTGGAAAGTAAGGTGGAATGGTAAGGTTGCTTTCTGAAAAGCTTACATAGCACTTTTGTTCCCCATCTTCAGTGGGATGGTAGTAAACTTAAAAAGTAGTTTCCTCCAACACTTAAAAACAGTTTGTTTATTCTAGTACATCAACCAGTGATTGTCAACTATGGAGAAAATATAGCCTTTATCTCTTTGTTCCTTCCATGTTAGCAAGTGTGTCATCATTAGAGCAAGATTATTATTTTTCAATGTTACGATTTTCTGTTATTTTGAATTTTAAGAATTCGAGTCTTTTTCCACTGTAGGATCAAGGTATCAACAAACAGCTGAATATTCTCTCATCTCTATTTGTGTAAATTGTGGGGGAGTTGCTAGTGGTTCCCAAAGCATTCCACAGCTGCTGAAAGCCTAGACTTCAATGGGAATACTCACAGGAGTGAAAAGTAATTATACGAGCACAATCAGACTTCTAAGAAGCAGGATTCCTAAGGATACTAGTATTCCAAACTGGGCCAGTGTGTGGTTGTTGGTTTTCCCCTGTACCACCAGGCTTACACTTTCCATTGGGTAATTTTAATAGCTATTTTCAGATCAAAGCTGTTGTTGTCAGTTAGTAAAACAATAAAGGTACCTTAGAAATCTGTCATGCAGCTTCAAAGCCGTAGTGCCAGATGTATAGAAACTTGCCCAAATGGGGTGCTGAAAACTAGCAAAGAAAGACAGGACTTTGACTAGACTCTTTAACTAGTCAGTATATTTGAGAGCCAATCACTTAGGGAAAGTGAGCACTCTTGTTGGTTAGGTACCAAGGGGGCATGTATCTTAGAAATATATGTAAGGTAGAGAGATAAGAGGAAGCTAAGTAAGAGCTAGAAAGCTAGAAAAGTAGGAAGATTAACAGAGTAGAAAAAGCCTGCGGCAGTCCTGTCCCAATCTGATTTTGTTAGCTATCAGAGCTGTAACTTAGTTCCATTCTTATCACAAACAGCCCAGGGTTTCAGCCTTCATTCACTGCCAGCAGCGATATTGAAAAAAGCCACGGATAACTCTAAAAATAATCTAGTTTACGTCCTATTTTTGTTGGGGTGAGAAAAATACTTAGACTCTGGATGAGCAAGCTGCCCAAGAACATGGGAAACCTGCACAGAGGACAGCAAATTGGGTTCAGAAAATGGAGAGAGGAGAGTTTGATCAAACTTACTGTAATTCTATCCATATTGTGTGGAAAATTAAATTATGGCACTACTATGGGAGCCCCACACTTGGGGAAATGTGTCATGTGCCCCCATTTAGGAAGGAACTGTGTATGTTTCTCTCCATGGAAAATTGCTGACCACTGTAGAGGGATGGTAGGGTAATCATCCTTCCTTATTCTGACCCCCTTTTGGGGTGACTCATTCAGCAAGGTGGTATTAGCACAAAGTAGTCTTTGCATTCAAGGGAACAGAGGGATTGCAAATGTGGCTAACTCCTGTAAGGGATGGAGAGCATGTAGAGGGCGAAGGCTCTCCACTGAAGCAAGTTTCAGAGTAACAGCCGTGTTAGTCTGTATTCGCAAAAAGAAAAGGAGTACTTGTGGCAACTTAGAGACTAACCAATTTATTTGAGCATAAGCTTTCGTGAGCTGGCCTTTTCTTTCCACTGAAGCAAGAAACACAACCCATTGCATAAAGTTCAGACAGGTACAGTGGAAAGTCTTCTGAAGAATTACATATGAGCTCCAACCAAAACCTGGATCTTAACTGGGATCCACAAAATCACAACCTGTAGTTAGACCCACATTTGGCCCATTTTCTCTCTTTATATTAAAACAGGATTTTATCATTTCTTGCTGCTCAAAGTGAAAACCTAGGGTCAAAAATGATTGAAGCTAACAAGACACAGAGTGAGCAAGATCTGTCTCCTCTGCAGGGGAGGGATTGGCATGTGCGGGATCAAAATTTAGCTCTTTAAGTAAGTAAATCCATGTATTCATATCCAGGGGTGAAAGTAATTTAAAGGACTTGCCGGTACTCCGGAGTCCTTAGGAGGGGGAGGGGCCTCAACCGGAAGAGGTGGGGCCTTTTCACCGCCGGAGCCCCGCTGCTGCTACCCCAGGGCTCCAGCAGCGGGGCTTGGGTGGCGATTTAAAGGGTCCGGGGCTCCGATTGCTGCTACCACCCCGGGTTCCTTTAAATTGTCCCTGGAGCCTGCTGGAGCCCTGGAGTAGTGGCGGCGGGGCTCTGGCGGCTATTTATAGGGCCTGGGGTGGTAACGGCGGCCAGAGTCCAGGGCCCTTTAAATCATCCCCGGAGCCCTGCTGCCGCTCTGGCAGCTATTTAAAGAGCCCGGGTTAGTAGGTGCGGCAGGAGCCCCGGGCCCTTTAAATCACCATTCAAGCCCCGCCGCCACTTCCCCAGGGCTCTGGCAGCAGGGCTCTGGTGGCAATTTAAAGGGCCCAGGGCTCCAGCCACTGCTGGGAGCCCCAGGCCCTTTAAATTGCCGCCTGGGGAAGTCGATCTGCCCTGGTACGGCACTCGGGCTCTTGCCGGTATGCCATACTGGGGTGTACCGGCTTTCTTTCACCTCTGTTCATAACTGAATATTGGTGATATCACAGCAGAATTTTCTAGAGACTTCACAATCCAGCACTAATTTTACCAATCAATAGCTGACCTTCCATAGACCTGCCCATCCACCATCCATCCATCTTCTCGCTGGTCATCTCCTACTATGATAAACCTCCACTATTCCTTCCAAAATAACTTTCTTAAGGTTACTTCTATTTCTACACTAATCTGACCAAAGTACATATGTTTACATCTGTTGATTTCTGACATTGGGGTTTGCTTCTCTTTAATAATATTTCAAACATAGGCATTTGGGGTTTTTTTTGTCCCGGAGATATGAAAGAGTCTTTGCCAGCACCGCATTTCAAAAGATTCAATTTTCTTCCGATCAGCAACATTGACTTCCCACAATTCACATCCAAAAATCACCCTGGGGAAAAATTAGGCTTTCCAGCAGTTGCAGCTTCGTATATTTTGACATGCTACTGTTTTTCCACACTTTAAGGAAAGCCATAACTGAGCAAGGAATCCCTAGCCTTTTTTCCAATTTCTTTTGAACAGCCTCCTTGGTTGGATATATAATCCCAGATAATTAAATTCATCTACTGACTCTACAGCTTGTCCGTTATTTGTGATGTCCACTTGAATCCTGTTTTTGTTTCCCATGTCAATTTACATACATTTTGTTTTCATGGTATTTAGGAATAGTACATATTCCTCACTAACTGTTTTTACAGACTCCAACATTTGGAAAGCTGTTTCAGAACCTCCACCTCTGACAGTTAGAAACCTTCTTCTCATTTCCAACAAGAACTTGTTCCTGGCCATATTTTTAAAGGATGTGTAGTGAGCACTCACTATAGTGCTGTCCTCATCCCAAATCCCCGAGCCAGTCTGTCCATTTCTTATTGCATAAGAAGATTGCCTTAAACCACCAGCTTTCAGGCATTACTGCAATCCTCCCTCTCTCCCTCTCACACCTGCAACTACACACACACACACACACCCCGCAACTATTGTGCTCGAAGACATAATTTTGTCCTAATACTTTAAGACATGTTTTTATAATTGGAATGCCTCAGGTTAGGCTCCTAGATGCCTGCCACCCAAAAGGTAGTCTTATTTAAAGGTACTAAGAGTCTACAGGTTGCATTGACATTGAGGCTCTCCAAGATTTAAAAAAAATTAGGTCACTTGTATTCAAATTCCTAAAAATGGATGAAGAACCTTACATTTAGTTCCTGCCCTTGCACCTTATGCAGTCAATTACACCTGAGTAAAGGGAGTGCAAATGGGGGTAAAATGCTATCACAGTCAGATTTGGTACAAGTTTGCACAGGTGTAAATAATTATACAAGGTGCAAAACAAATCAAGCCCAATGCATCTTCTCCCATTCTATTTTCCAATACATATGCAATAAACTATATTCAAATAAGGCTAGGTCTGCAATATCAGGCAAAACAATGTCATAGCTCTAGTTATCCAGAATTAATTTAAAATTGCAGCATATTTTGACTACTTCTCTCACAAATTGGGATTTCTGTCCCATGGGAAATTCCAACATTTCACCTCCCCTGCCCCCTAGATCTCACTGGGTTGAAAAGCTAAAAGTTTGAAATTTTTAGAGGAATGTATATGCTGACAAAATTAATTCAGAAATGTCAAAATGTTTTCTTTTTACTTTTTTGATCAAATCAAAGCAATATATTTCTACATAGATGAACACAATATGTAAAGAGACAGCACAGGGAAATCATGTCTCAACAATCTATTAGAATTCTTTGATGGGGTCAACAAACATATAGACAAGAGAGTGGATATAGTGTACTCGGACTTTCAGAAAGCCTTTGACAAGGACCGAAGGCTGTTAAGCAAAGTAAAGAGTCCTGGGATAAGAGAGGAGGTCTTCTCATGGATCAGTAACTGGTTAAAAGATAGGAAACAAAGCAAAGGAATAAATGGTCAGTTTTCTCAGTGGAGAGAGGACCCCGAAGGATCTGTACTGGGACCTGTGCCGTTCAACAGATTCAAAAACTATCTGTTAAAAAGGGTAAACAGTAAGGTGGCAAAATTTGCAGATGATACAAAATTACTCAAAATAGTTAAGACTAAAGCAGACTATGAAGAGTTACAAAGGGATCTCACAAAACGGGGTAACTGGCCAACAAAATAGCAGATGAAATTCAATGTTAATAAATGCAAAGTAATGCACATTGGCAAACATAATCCCAACTATACATACAAAATGATGGGGTCTAAATTAGCTGTTACAACTCAAGAATGAGATCTTGGAGACATTGTGGATAGTTCTCTGAAAACAGCTGCTCAGTGTGCAGCTGCAGTCAAAAAAACTAACAATATTAGGAGCCATTAGGAAAGAGAGAGATAATAAAACAGAAATCATCATAATGCCAGTATGTAAATCACCAGTACACCCACACCTTGAATATTGTGTGCAGTTCTGCTTGCCCCGTCTCTAAAAAGATATATTAAAACTGGAAAAAGTATAGAGATGGGCAACAAAATAATTAGAAAAAAGAAAAGGAGTACTTGTGGCACCTTAGAGACTAACAAATTTATTTGAGCATAAGCTTTCGTGAGCTACAGCTCACTTCATCCTGTAGCTCACGAAATCTTATGCTCAAATAAATTTGTTAGTCTCTAAGGTGCCACAAGTACTCCTTTTCTTTTTGCGAATGCAGTCTAACAGGGCTGCTACTCTGAAAATAACTTGAGGTATGGAACAGCATCCATATGAGGAGAGATTAAAAATATGGGGACTGTTCAGTTTAAACAAGAAGAGTACATAGAGGTCTACAAGATCATGACTGGTGTGGAGAAAGTAAGTGTTATTTACACCTGCATATAAGGCAAAAATCAGGGGTTACCCAATGAATTAGTAGGCAGTAGGTTTAAAACAAACAAAAGGATGTACTTCTTCACCAATGCACAGTCAGCCTTTGCCAGAGGGATGTTGTGAAGGCCAAGACTATAACTGGGTTCAAAAATGAATTAGATGAGTTCATGGAAAATAGGTCCATCAATGACTAGTAGCCAAGATAGTCAGAAACACAATCCCATATTCTGGGGGTTGTTAATCCTCTGACTGCCAGAAGCTGGGACTGGATGACATGGAATGGATCACTCAATAATTGCCCTGTTCTGGTCATTCCCTCTGAAGCATCTGGCACTGACCACTATCAGAAGATAGGATACTGGGCTAGATGGACTTTTGGTGTAACCCAGCATGGCCATTCTTATGTTCTTAGGTACATTTCTGAAATCAGAATTAAGTTACCATTCAGTTTGTTGAACTGACCCAAAATGCTTCATTTTGAATCAGTTGCACATTAAACATCTTTTTTCCGTGGTGATGAATTGCCTCACATGAATAGTAATTCAGGAGCCCGATGCCTCAGACTATCTGTCCAGACTCCATCGCTCATGAAACACCCAGTGTCACATGACTACCATGATGCAGCACACCACATGGTCAGATGAAAAACACATTGCATTATGTGAGATAATAGTCTTCGAAGGAGCCCAGACACAGGAGAGAATGGGAGCCCAACTGCAACTCCTATAAAACAATACACTGATAAGGAAATGTTGGTCAATATTTTGTTGAATTAATTTGAAATAAAAGGTTTCGGGCCACTTCAATAAAATGTTGAAATGTTGTGATTCAGGTTGAACAGACTCATAACAAAATATTTCATTGATATTTCCCAATGGAAAATTGAAAATTTAGAGCAAAATCCCAAACTGGATTTTGTATTGGAAAATCATTCCACTTGAAAATTTCAAACCAGCTCTATTTAGTGCTGTACATTGTTTTTGGATTTGATGTGGATTTGGTAAAATTAAGGATTTTGTAGAGCGAGGTGAATATTGCAAAACAAGAATCTGTGAACATTCTAATAAAGACTGCAAGTCCATATCAAAGGATATAAACCAGACCAATACCCAAAAAGCCCTCTACCTCAAGCTTCTGCCATCCAGAAAAATCAATTGACAATTTATTACTCTGTTTCTTCCTTTTGAAGAAGATAGCTGAAGGACAAGGATGTTCACCATCACTAAAATTTATTAAGAAAACATGGCACATCATTCTAATTGCTAGAGGGAATTATATGTTTTTAATTGATGAAAGTTGGTCATCATTAATTATTTGTGATATAAATTCATGCCAAATCCTGAAGCTAATATTGAGGCCAAGCACTCTTGGAAACATGTGGAGCATTAATCTTACTGCAGGCACTACACAATGGGCCAGATTACCTGCTAGTGTAAGATGGCACAGATTCTTCATTCAGTGGAACTCTGCTAATTTACACCAAGAAGAAAATCCACTTTATATGTTCATCCTTTTGTTACTATTTTGTGTAACCATCTCCTTGTAGTGGTGGAGATCGTGGCTGCACATATTTTATGGGACAATTTATGCACAACTATATGAGCTAGGAAATAACCCTATGAAAACAGAACTGTACTACTTTTAACTATGCTATTTGGCTTTAGTTTATTTCTGGATCATATTGCCTTCCTTCCCACTTCAATATCTGGGATGTTAAACATGCTTGGAAATAACTCTTTTAATCTATCTTCAGAAATCAATATCTCCTCCCCCCATGACCTCTTTCCTTCCCCCCAGTACATCTGACTGACTGTAAGAATGCTTCTGCTTGTTATTTGAATTTTATACCAGCATTGGGAAAGTATGCAAAGACATTCTGAGAGCAAACAGTACCATCTCTTCCCTTTGTGACAGTCTATCTTCCTTGGCATTCTGAGCAACTCATTAGTTTCCCTGCAAATAATATAAAACAAATTTATCTGCAAAACTATACACAAATGACTGTCATGCCGTATATGTCAAGAGCAGACTGTACGCAGAGCAACACCCTCAAAGGCGGCCCAATTGCATGACATTATTAAGCAGTTTTTAAAATACTGCTTCATTTATACCTACACATTATTTAATGTCTGCAAAGGAGGTTGTGTATTAATCAGAATATTTCCAAAAATAAACAAACAAACCAACAATGTTTAATTAGAGAGAGATTGCTGAGAACAAAAAAGAGGAAAGAAGAAAAAACACTGCAGGATTAGTTATAGTACACAGGGAAGTTATTTGCAGAACAAATAGGTTATAAAATACAAGATATATGTTTAAATAATTGCATGGGTAAGATTTATAATTCCAATGCACTAGTCTGTGATCCCAGAATCAATTAGGAGCAGTAGCCACTTGTGTAGAACTTATTACTTCATTATCTGGCAGGCTGCTAGTTACGTCACCAACCTGCAGTAGATAAGAGTACATCATAAAGGACAAAGTACATTAAAGGAGAGGCTGGTATCATGGTCTACTATTATTAAGGCTGCTGAACACTTCTCTTTGTAACACCACAATATCAGTTGTTTATAACTTTGCCAAACTATGTTTGCATATAGTTAATAAATGCAGTTATTTGGAACCCACCTGTGTCAATGTGTTTCCTCTTATTCATAGTATGAAGAATAATAGGGATAATGATACTGACCATTTTGTAAAGCACTTTGAGATCTATGGATGAAAAGCACTATATAAAAGAGATAGGTATTATTATTATTAAAGTTGTATAAAGATCAAAGAAACAACAAGGAAATTGATGAGGAAACTAGAAACCCACCATAAACCAAAATAAAATATACTAGACAGTTTTTGTTGCTACAGATCATTAAAATGGTAGAGAAACACGAAAATTATTTTAAATGAGATTTTTTTTTACAGTGCTTTCCCTTTTAATATCACAACTGCCCAGTCCTGGAGCCCTTACACAGATGAGTATTTGCATTAATGTGAATAGAGCTGCTTGCATGACTAAGTGATCACGAGTGTGTTTAAGCCAGCCCAACTGATTCCTATGTTACCAAAGTAAGGAAGCATGCCTTTTTAAAATATATGATTACTGGTCTGATAGAGATAATAACTCTGAAGTTCCTTTCACAAACTTAAATTATAACCATAATGTGATTTAAACATAGGTCAAGATCTCATACATGACTGCCTAATACTAAGTATTTAAATCCACTAAATAAGTGGTCTAATATAAGTCCCAATTCAGTAAGATACTTAAGCACAGTAGTCCTATTGACTAGAACAGGACCTTAAGTCCATGGGATTGCTCCTGCTTAAAGATAGATGAGTGCTTAAATATCTTGCTGAATACGACACCTAGTGCAGAGCACTTTAGCACCTCTGAAGGTGACTACTTATTTAAGTGCCTAAATATGGGTTAAGATGTCCAACTTTAGGCACCCACATTTGCAAATTTTGGCCAGAGGTTTTCATATTAAGATGCCCCCAGTTTAGTAATCATAATATTGAATTGTGTGTTTCCTTGACAATGTAATAACTCCTTCAGAGCGGATTCACTTTTGTTTCAATAACTATGATTTAAATTCTACTGTAACATGAAATTGGTGGGTTTTGTGCGATTGATTAAACACCATTCTGAAAAATAGCTAATATGTATGTAGGTAGTGTCCATACTTATAAAAAGTCATCCTGCCATCTTGTCTTGGTTTATTTTTTAAAAGCTATTGTCCCTCTTTTGCAAAACTCTTCAAGCTTATGCCCAAATAAATTTGTTAATCTCTAAGGTGCCACAAGTACTCCTTGGTTTTTTTGCTGATACAGACTAACACGGCTACCATTCTGAAACCTGTCTTCTGTCTTTGTGCAATCAACAGAACAGATGCTTTTCCTAGCCCCTGACTTCTCTATATACATTTAGCTGAATTCATTTGGTGAAAGCAGCACTTTCAATCAGTCAGTGGGAGAAAGCACAAAAGTACCTTCAGCTGTACTAAGTCAGTACAACACCATGTGACCGTGGGCTGATGGGCAGACTCTACTGGGCTACAGACAAGCAGCGCAGTGCAATCTGGGTTAGTAGCACTGATTGTAATATCGTCCTTTTGACCAGAGGTAAATCCCTGAAGATTACCAGATACCTGTGGGTTGAGAAGTAGAAAATGAGAGACAATGAGGGACCCAAAACAAAACGATGGGGAAAATCCTTCAATCTTTGGGACAGATTCAGGTCTCAGTTACATCAGCAGAGCCAAAGATTCCCTGATGCAAATGAAATCAGGACCTAGCAATCTGTCTGGACAACTTGTTTAGTAGTTTAAAAAAGCACATTTTGATGACTGAACTCCCCAATAAAAAAAAGCACAAAAAGAAAGAATAGTCAGATGGATGAGGAGAAAGAAAAGCGTTGAAATAAAGGATGGGAAATTATGGGTAAGAGAAAATAAGAGAGCTCAGAAATAAGTGAAGGATTAAGGAATTTTTTCCATTTGCTATAGCAATTTCTCTCTCTGCATATACCAGTCAAGTGTTTTATAGAATGACACTCCATATTTGCTCAACATACAATGTTGAGCATTTTACAAGGTTCCTCATCCAGTGTATAATCAAGATAAAGAACAACAGATATGAATGAATGGACTTTATTTTATTCCTGTCTGGTTACTGGTGACTTATTGGCAGAATTTTTAGAAGCCTTCTAGATCCATTGCTAACTTTGCACAGCTAACCTCCCACGAATCTGCTGCAGTCCATCTATCCATTACCTTTCTGGTTGTCCACTACCACAGTGACCCACAACTATTCCTACTATGATAAACTTTGTCAAAGTTATATCCATTACTACACCTGATGTGACTGAAGTACATAAGTTTGAGCCTGTTGATTTCTGAGAGCAGAGTCCATTTCTCTCCAATAATATTTCTAACATAATGTTAGTCTTCTTTTCCATCCAGGCAATAAACAGGAGTCTTCACCAGCACCACATCTCAATGCCTTTAATTTTCTCCCTGTCACCAGCATTAGTTTCCCAGGAGTCACATGAATAAGTTGCTATGGAAAAAAATATGCTTTTCACCAGTCGAATAAAAGAGTCCAGTAAATTAATACATCACAGCCAGAGCAAAGCTGTGCAGTTCAGGTCCAGATCCAAACTTCCACAAAGTTCAGGAATGTTCAAACCATAAATGTTCATTTGACTGTTATATGTACACTGTAGTGAAATGTAGAGTTTGTCTATAGATTCAGACCTGAACTTTGCTAACTCTGCAAATGTTCAGATCCAGAGTATCGGTTTGGGTTCATCTCTTCAATAAAGTCACCCATGTACAAGCAGGGTGGAGTCTTCCTAATCATAACATTTTAAAGAAAAAATTAGGTTGGCTACATTGAGTAGTAGCCAAAAAATACTTTTGGGGGTGGGGTAGGTAATATATATATATATATACACACACACACACACACCAGTATCAATAGTTGATTATAAAACCTTTGTTGTAAAAAGGTTTCTAATGCACAAAAACTGTTCAACTGAACTAGAAAGGATTGTGTGTCCAGTAAGTCTATGGTAATAGTTTTTTTTGTTTGTTTTTTTAATTTAAACAATACTTTCTGATCTGTCTGACAAATCAGGCTCTGCTTAATTATGTCAAACTGCAGACAAGAGCAAAAGGGATTGTGGTTATGTTAACAGCTGCCAACTTCACTGTTCATAATTGGTTACCATCTGGGATATTTTCAAAAAAAATCTAAAGGGTTAGTAAACTTTACAGAGTGAATTTTGACAAGATAGCAGAGAGAGCAAGAGAAATACCAGAAGGAGGTAATGGAAAACAACAGAAAGACATACAGAGAATCTAATCAGGAAACAAATGATGCAGTAAGTAAAATATAAAATAAAAAAGTATAATAAATAAGTGATCAAAAGATTACTGGGGCACTTGGAATAGGAGCTGTGGGGATTAATGTGAATGGCATCGAAGAAGAAAAGGAATTATTATAATAAAATATGGTCGTTTCTAGCAGTGATAAGTAAAACTACAAAGTGAAATATGGAGTGAAAATAAATTAAATATGAAAAGAAATACTTTAAGTCAAAGAAAGGAAAGAGAGCAAAAGGAACAGAAAAAGAAACTGTAGAAGAATGTGTGCAAGTGTAGAAAGCAGTGATGATAAATGGCAAGAAGAATGGAAAAAAACTCACAGGGGAAATGGCTAAAGGCAGCGAGCTATTCATTTATGAGGCAAGCCAACAGAAAGCTTGCAGTAAGTTTTAGAAAAATTCATGAAAGGGCGGGGGCTGGTGATCAGTTCTGAAGAGCATTTTCCTGACATATTCTTCACTGTTAACCTATTTGCCTACAGAGTGAAAGAAAAGAAAAGTTACCACATTTTGTCTGATTAAGAATGTGATATGATTAGACAATAGGATGCCACAATACAAAGTGGTCAAGAGAAAATTATGAAACATATATAATAGGGCGAACATTTTGGATTTTACCTCAGAAGCCTGCAGACCCTAACCCAGGTCATTTGATCTTAGCAAAACCGTTTGTTATCTTGACATGTATTAACTGGAGCCATTAAATTAAAAAGCAAGCTCTTGCCAGCCTTTCTATGGGTTTCACCCTTGTGATAAAACTCACACAAAATGAACAGCTAAACAGGTAGATAATTTAAAGACTGAATTATTTGGGGTAAAACTGATAACCAAAGCAAGGCAAGAAATTTATTTGATTTTGCAAAGAACAGTAGATAGTTGTGTGCTAGATTAAAGAGAAGCCTGCAGATGCAGATGATCAAAAGGTGTATAATTTATCAGAGGAATAGAATGCAGAAGATATTTTTAAGGAATTTGAAATGGTTTTGAGCTTTAAAACAAATCTTATTCATTTTCTCTACTCTGTTCTTTTGCTTGTAGTATGTTTCCAAAAAGAAACCAAAAAAGAAAAAAAAATAGATGTAGAAAATATATTTTCAGATTCTGTGACATTCTACAGTGAAAAAGAAACCTGAAGGGATTCCCTTTTTCTCATCACTGTATTGGCCTCTGACCACACGTTTCTCTTGCCTTCTAATACAATCACTCAATATAGTTTTATTTGCCTTTCAAACACTAGAACACATTTTGATCAAATTGAGAGAAGTAGTCTCTAAATCTACCTTTTTAAAGAAGAGAATTTTAACAGAAAGCTGAAGGAGAAAAGCTGTCTGACAGCACTAAGATGCTAGTAAGTGTTTTGATTAAGCATAATGCAATTCTTCATAGAAAACATGGAGTTTTGTGAAAATAATATTAAATCAGAAAGGTTTGGGTTTGTCTGAGCATTTAGATGGCTCAGATCTTTGTGATAACCTTACTTTGTGGTTTGAAACTATATTGTGAAGCAAATTTGAGCCACCTTTGAAGATTGTTAAAGCATTTTATATTTCATTTAATTTTCATGTTCGGCTTCTCTGTCTTTATGTGAAACATTGATAGTTACTTCCACTTCAATAAGTCAGAAAGAAAGGGTCATGTCTGAAGTATGGAGAAATATGGAAAATGTATCATCAACCAGGAAAAATTGCATTCTTTCTGATGTAGTAAGAGTTAAATAGTTAGACAGAAAGAAGTTGGTGATGTTTAAATTTGAGTGTTTACTTACTGGTATAACAGCATCAGTTCTTTTTACAGTAAAGCGTACATTGTATATACATGGAAGATTCCTTTTCCTTTTGCTGAAGCTTTTTGTAAGTCATCTTTGAATAATGTGACTGATGGCCAGAGTGACATAGGTCTAAGTGGTTCGCAGGACAATCCTATGCCATAGTTTATCCTTTCTGGTTTTTGTGGTCTTCTTGTAGCCTCTCTATATTGCAATCTGTTTCTTCCTCCAGAAGGCTATCAGATGCTCCCTCTGGGAATCACAAATCCCAGAACCCTGGTTCCATAAAAGGCCCAAATTTTGAATAGGGATATGACGGGCTTAAGCCTGCCTTTAAATGGCAGTGCAGTCTATGGCACTATTTCATAGATTTCAAGGCCAGAAGGACTCATTGTGATCATCTAGTCTGACCTGTATTTAAAAGGGGAGAGAGAGAGAGAGAGAAAAAAAACTACAGGGTGTTAAATTCTGCTCTTTTACATTGATACAACCCTGCTGGCTTCAAACGAATTGCATCAGTATAAAGAAGAGCAGTCCTTGGCCCAATATATGAAAGATATAGGGCCAAAATCAGCTGTGGCATAAGCAAACTGAACTTACATTAAATTCAATTGAAGTTTGCAGCTATTTACACCACAGCTCATTTGGCCTACAGTCTCAAGGTGACAAAAAGTGTGTATACAGGCTGCTCCATCACCATTGCTCAGTGGTTTTTTTCATAATCATTCCTGCAAGTTGCGCTTTTTCAAGGAGTTATATATACTGCCACAAAGAAACTTATTGCATACCGCAGAGTACTAAGTATTTTTGCACTCTTCTTATGACAATGGGCCAGATTTTCAGAAGTGCTAAATAGCTACTGCTCCCATTGACATCAGAGCTTGCAGGAGGTGCTCAACAACTCACAGGATTCAACACTTTGTTAAGAAACATCCAGGACTCAGAGTTCCAGGATCATCCTATCTGGAGCCTTTGGAGCTGGAAATAAAGGCATGCGGGGGCACTATAAATGATGCTTTGCATATGATGAGCTGATTACTTGATGTTAGTCAACAGCCATCTTCTCATGCAGTGGACTGCTGATCTTAACAATACTACTGATCAGCTGTGGAGCCTGAAAGGAGGTAAATTAGTTGCCAAGGTCTCTGCTCTCATAAGCAATTTTATTGCACTAACTTCAATAACATTTTTACTCCTTCAGATGTGTTCTGCTATTTTTAAAATTTTTATGTTAGGTTTTGCTCAATTTCCTTAAGCATTTTTCCTAATTTTTTTGTTTTGTCCCCTTTTCTCAGGCGGAAGTAATGGGAAAGGCACAAGAGCTGTAGATCGTGTCATTGGAACTACATTTTTGCAGCAATCACTGATTTTGTTAAGACAGTACTAGTCCAAACCAGTCAGGTGGGCTTTTTTTAAGGGCAAATCCTGCACTTTCCACCTGCAGTAGTAGATGTCCACCTATGCATCAGAACTGGTGTGGTCACTCAGTGCACAGAGGACATGATTTGGGGAGTCTGTGTGGAGGATCCCAGAGTGCTGTCACACTTCGGGGCAGGATCAGAGGATCCACTGCTAGATGGATCCTGTTTTCCTTCCGCTTGCTCGAGGGCAGGGGCACTAAGGCCAAAGAGCCTACCCAAGGTCTTACACAGGAGTTACAGCTGTGGAGCAGGTCTGCTCACACTCTGTGGCATAGGTAGGAATAGTGGTCAGTAGGTTTCCGGTATAGGGAGGTGTTTATGTGACCATCGTTTTTTTTCATGCTTTGTGTGTATAAAAAGATCTTCTACACTTTCCACAGTATGCATCCGATGAAGTGAGCTCTAGCTCACGAAAGCTTATGCTCAAATAAATTGGTTAGTCTCTAAGGTGCCACAAGTACTCCTTTTCTTTTTGCGAATACAGACTAACATGGCTGTTACTCTGAAACTTGTCATTATGTAAGGCACTGCATTTAGCCGTATGGAGTGGAAATCTATCAACTTCATGAAAAAACTTGGACAGATACAGACAGACATCATCTTCCTTTCCAAATGCAAACAGATGGACATTGTACCAAAAGGACTGAAGGTAAAAAATCCATTACAATCTACATACCACACAGACTATGCTGACAGCTTCTGCCACACACTCTCAAAGACACTGCGGAACCACCTGATCAACATCCTCTACAGCAAACAGGGAAAGATTAAGAATGAGCTCTCAAAAATGGATACTCTCATAAAAAACCAACCTTCCACACAAACTTCCTCGTGGCTGGACTTTACTAAAACTAGACAAGCCATTTACAACACACACTTTGCTTCTCTACAAAAGAAAAAGGACACTAAACTTTCTAAACTACTACATGCCACGAGGGGCCACAGCAATGGTTCCCTCAACCCACCCAGCAATATTGTTAACCTATCCAACTATAAGTCATTATGCAAGGTAACCTATTTCCCCTTGTTTTTTCCTACCCCCCCCCCCCTCAGACGTTCTTGTTAAACCCTGGATTTGTGCTGGAAATGGCCCACCTTGATTATCATACACATTGTAAGGAGAGTGGTCACTTTAGATAAGCTATTACCAGCAGGAGAGTGGGTTTGTGGGGGGGGGGGGGTGAGAAAACCTGGATTTGTGCTGGAAATGGCCCAACTTGATTATCATACACATTGAAAGGAGAGCGATCACTTTAGATAATCTATTACCAGCAGGAGAGTGGGGTGCGGGGAGGTATTTTTTCATGCTTTGTGTGTATAAAAAGATCTTCTACACTTTCCACAGTATGCATCCGATGAAGTGAGCTGTAGCTCACGAAAGCTTATGCTCAAATAAATTGGTTAGTCTCTAAGGTGCCACAAGTACTCCTTTTCTTTTTGCGAATACAGACTAACACGGCTGTTACTCTGAAACCTAAGAAAATAAAGACACTCAATAAATAAAACAGTGAAAAACCATGTATACTCCCCATTCCCTGCACCCTCCTCCCATATGGGCTGTCAAACTTTTCCATACTGTGGACCATATATGAACAGGCAGATTGTCTCATGGAACTTCTCTCCTCTCATTTGTGAACACAACTTCAGCAACTGCCCATATGGACAAGTGGTAGGAAGAAAACAGTTCATGTATTTTAAGCTGTCTTTCATTGCAATTTAGCAGCTACATACAAGAAGAGAGATGGCACAAGGTTAACAAGCCAGCTGTCTGTGGACCATCAGCAAGTGCACTGTACACTCCCTATGATCCATAGGCCACTGACATAGAAGGTCTGGCTACCTTTTTACAGGAAATGCAGTACATTTGAAAGCTCAGGTTATGCAGAGGGAAACCAACAAATTTTTTATTTTAAGGGGGAATGGAGATAAGGAACTATGATATGGACACAAGATTTGTTACATTTGGACTAGAGTTTACAGATGTTTACAAGCTTCTACAGTTATGTGGAATATAATACGATCCATGACAAACACACCACACCTTACAGGAACAAATCAACATACACATACAATTGCAATAATAAACCTATTAAAACAGTTATTATATAAGCAGTTAAAAACATTTCCGTGCAACACCAAAGCCAATGGAATTAAACTGCATTCACCCTGGTTTAATTGTGATTACAATATAGTCCTACTCTGCCTTAAAGACCATTCTAAAGCATAGAAGCATAAACTCAAATATAGTACCCATCATATTCAGGCAGAATTGCACATCAATGAAAATTCTGGAGGCAAAGAAGAGAATAAAATGTGACCGAAAGGTTAGGATGGTATGGCAAATCATGCAAATATACCCATGGTCCCACAGGGTCTTATTTGTAAGTCAAGTGAAAAATCTTAAAAATCAATAAAAAGCATGAACCAGAAGTCAATGTGATAGACTTCAAAATAACAGAAATTTGACTTGAGCTTTTCAAGCAAGTAATAACCATACCAGTGGCATTTTGCATTAATTGAACTCTTTTGATTGAGGTGTCTGGCAGATCAGTTAGAAGAGAACTGCATTATTCAAGCTTAGAAGTAATAAAGATATAAATGTCAATATATCTTAAAGGCACAGAGCACAGACTAACTATTCCATTTGTGATTAAAAAGAAGGCTTTCAGCTATGCAAAATAAAATATTGCATATTTTCTCATAAGGGAGTTAGAATAAGCAAAGAAAAGAAAAATAATACTCAGAAATTGGGTATAAAGGCTGATGAGGTGTGCTAGAGGTGGGCTAAAGTGTAACTCCACAACGAAAGACTAGAACTCTCACATTTAGGAAAATTAGGTTCAGAAATTATTGCTCTTTACAAACAGACAACACTGATTGTTGTATAAAAAGCAAAAGACACTGCAGAAATAAAGTTGGATGCACAATTTACAGTAAACAAGTTACTCAGTGATTATAGACCAGTTTTATAGACCTCAAAATTGTACACAGGCTATGGGACAGATATTAAACTTCTGTTCCCATCTCCTTGCATTGATCCCACCACTACCTCCCACCCCCACATCACGCCAGTGGAAGGGACATATTGTGATAGGAAGGGATATGGGAGTGGCCAGCAAATTTTGAATGCTGGCCATTCTAGGCCAGCATAACTGTCCTTTAAGAGCCATTGAAGTTTTCATATTTTGAATTCAAAATTCAGTTTTCAAATTTTGAATGCTGGCCATTCTAGGCCAGCATAACTGTCCTTTTAAGAGCCATTGAAGTTAGAGCACCCTTGATGTTGATCTAAATTACCTCAGGGGTTTAACCAGTGTCCAACTGATCCAGGATTGTGGGGAGCTTAGCCACCTTTGCCCATCCTCCTCCCCAGGCCCTAAACCAAGCACAACTCTGATGGATCTGAGGATCTAGCCCCATCATTTCATAAATTAAAGGATTCAACAAATGTTTCGTGTAAACACATTTCAACTCATGTGCTGCTCATGAATTGTTGGCTGGGAGTATTAATCTGAGAAGTCAACTTTCACAATTACAAATTGGAGGACTTTACCTTTGTGCTGTAAACCACTTCACCTCAAAAAAAAATAATCCTAAAATTATTTTGTTTATTTGTACAAGTAAAACTTTGCACAAACAAACATTAATAAAAAACAAAAAAAGAATGCAAAGGTTTAAGCAAAGGTTGCTGAAATGTTCATGAATAATTTTATTGCTATTTCTCACTAATTTCAGCCAGTTATTTTTAGTTAGAATATCCCTACCATCCTTTCAACTACAAGTATCACTGAAGCAAAGCAAGAGCTAAAACTGAGTTAAAAATATAAATATGGGCTAAATGGCCTATGTGCATCCTGTTATCATTCTCTCCCTAATCCTGACTTTTTCGGTTCAAAATGTGCAGATCTTTAAAAACAGAATCACAAAAAAGCCTAAGCAATAAAAAGTTACATGGAGCTGGGAGAGAAAGAGATACTGTGAAGTGGAGAGGAAACTTTATTAGCTGTTTGTCATCCTTTGTTGTCTCCAACTGCTGACTCAGCTTTTTGAGTAACTGATAAGGATATATATTGGAAAAATATATGTATACCTGCATATTTCCAAGAGCTAGAACAATTCAGGGAGAGGGAAACACCCACACAGTGACTCATCAACTGGCTGAGGCAATGATGTAAGAATTGATTGAACCAAAATTGAGACAGGGGATGTTCTGGCATTATTTGTATGGAGAAGAGGAATTTCACAGTATTTTTTGCCTAAGCAAAGTAAAATAAAATTGATTGCCTGCTCTGTAGAAACAGATTAGATCTGACTAGATCCCTCAGAAAGCCCATAATCTTGTCAGTCTATAATAAGAACAAAGCTGAATTTTCACTGTCATGAAAATGGGTAAAAACCTCACCTGGTTCTTCCTGACATTGCAAAAGGGAATGTATGTGAAAGCAAAATATTGTATCAGATAGTGAAAGGTATTTAGTAAGGGTTATCGCTGACATTTCTGCAAAATCGACGATCAGCCTGAAGCAATGAGAGCTTAGAATCATAGAATATCAAGGTTGGAAGGGACCTCAGGAGGTCATCTAGTCCAACCCCTGCTCAAAGCAGGACCAATCCCCAATTTTTGCCCCAGATCCCTAAATGGCCCCCTCAAGGATTGAACTCACAACCCTGGGTTTAGCAGGCCAATGCTCAAACCACTGAGCTATCCCTCCTTCTTGGCATAGGGCTTGCAAACACCATCACCTTGTTCTTGCAGGGGTAGTTGCGAGCTTGGGGAGATTGCGGGGAGAGCTGCTCTGCTGGAGGGCAAACTGTGTGTTCCTATCCAGAATAGACTTCTGGGAAGCTTTAATTGTAGCACCTATAGATCCCTGCTGGTAAGGGCTGCCTGAGAATGGAATGAATCACACCAGCCTAGCCAAGCCCCCTCTGAACCAGCAACACCGACTTTATGAGTTTGAGCTACTTGGTTGCAAGCCGGGTTGCAGTGTTTGCAGACACCTGTGCTGCTACAACCCTTCTCCAGGTGGAATTGGGGCCTTGGGATAGGCTGGCAGAGACTATAAGAGGTTGTAATATGGGTTAACACATTCACCCAATTTCCTTACTTCAAAAAAAAAAAAAAGTTCAAAATGACTAAACAAAATGTCAACATATTTGTGACGGGTTTGGTCAGAGATCCCTTTGGGATTGTTACCTGATGTGCTGAAGTTACCTCTAAGCCCGTTTTCCCTGCCAGCTTGGGACTCCAGAACCCTGCCTTGTTGAGCCAGACATGCTAGCTCGCTGAAACACAGACCCAGGGTCTGGACCACGCCTCCAAAGCTGCAAGCTTTAAGTGAAAACAGCTCACCAGGTTACTTGCCTCCAGCACCCAGACACCCAGCTCCCAATGGGATCCAAACCACAAATAAATCCATTTTCTCTGAATAAAGCTTATACAGGGTAAACTCATAAATTGTCCACCCTTTATAATACAGCTGTTTGCTCCCCCAGGTATTAATCACTTACTCTGGGTTCATTAATAAGCAAAAGTGATTTTATTAAGTATGAAAAGTAGGATTTTAGTGGTTTCAAGTAATAACAGGTGGAACAAAGTAAGTCACCAAGAAAAATAAAGCAAAAACATGCAAGTCTAAGCCTTATACATTAAGAAACTAATTACAGATAATATTTCACCCTCAGAGATTCTCCAATAAGCTTCTTTCACAGACTAGACACCTTCCTAATCTGGGCCCAATCCTTTCCCCTGGTACAGTCCTTGTTAGTTCCAGCAGACATCTTATGTGGAAAGTCGAGGTTTTCTCATGACTGGCCACCCTCTCTGTCCTGCTCCACCCCCCTTTATAGCTTTGGCACAAGGCGGGAATCTTTTGTCTCTCTGGGTCACCACCCATACTTCTAAATGGAAAAGTACCAGATTTAAGATGGATTTCATTATCAGGTGACATGGTCACATGTCCCTGGGAGACCTCATTCTTCATTACCCACAGGGTGGCCCACAGGTACACTAAGGCTTGCAGGTAAATAAACCATTTAGAACCAATTGTCCTAGTCAATGGGAGCCATCAAGATTCTAAACCACCATAAATGGCCCACACTTTGCATAATTACAATAGGACCTCAGAGTTATACTTCATATTGCTAGCTTCAGATAAAAGAATGATACATGCATACAAATAGGATGAACACACTCATTGGATTATAAGCTTTTATAATGATACCTTACAAGAGACCTTTTGCATAAAGCATATTTCAGTTACATCAGTCACATTCATAAGCATATTTTCATAAAGCATATGGAGTACAACGTCACACCCTCCTCCTGAACTTACTGCCAGAGACTTGGACACTGTCTATGGCAGAGGCAATACATTTAAAATTCTGGTTCAGCTCTGGTCATACCCCCATCCAGCATTATTGAACACTATAATGCTATTCACAGGGGTTCTTGCAAAGTTCTGGGTTCCTGGTCCCCAGGTGCCTGAAAACATATTGGGGTGTAGTATTGCTAACAGAATGCAGATAGCAATATCTGTTAAAGTGTAGGTGTCTTGGCATTTAGCTACCAATGCCATGAGGTAGTGTGCCTCAGTTTCCCCTTCCACACAGCAGCGTAGGCCTCTTATGCTTTTGCTGCTGTGCCAAGCTTCCAGCCTGTTTACAGGTATAAGCTGAAAAGCAACCTGCCTGTGGGACTGTCTTGTCACCATCCCTAGCATGTACAAAAGTTTTTTCCAAAAATCAGATATGTCACAAATCTTCAAAGCATTTAACAATAGTAACTCCTTTGGCTTGACCCATAGGTGAAGTAGCCAAAGACACAAGATAACCAGCAAATCTACGGCAGACAGGCTCTGTTCACACAGTTTAGCTTGTTCAATGTCTATTGCATTTCCCAATCCCTTTGTGTCCCATGGTATGGGTTTAGACACAGTCTCTTGTCTCTTTGGTGAAGGCTCTCAATTCAAGTACGTGTTTGGGATTTTGGCATGAAAGGGTGCACTGCAACCATGCCTGCCCTTGGCCCCTCCCTCTGGAATCTCTTTGTGTTGGGCTCCACTCACTTGTGAAGCTTCCCAAATGCAAAGTTTTTCCTTCTCCTGCCTTGAAGAGACAGTTTTATCTCTTACAAGTAGCAGGAACAACATGTTTTAATGGAGTGCTTTAGATTGGTAAGATCCCCTTGGTCACCCCACTCTCTGTTCCCAAAAGGTCAGCTGGGTGGACTCTCCCCTTCAGGAGATTTGACCCCCCAGTCATCCCTTAAAACCTGATCCACAGGTTAGGGGGTCTGGCATTTCAGATGCAGATCCTTCACCCTCCTCCTGGGGAAATGTCTTCCTAAAAAAGGTGGGCAGACCCTCCTGTCCTCCCTCACCTTCCATCTGGACTTCCCTCTCTGTGTTCCCCCCGAGGCACATGCTCCTGTGTCCTCCAAAAGAGAAGGTGACCCTGATCCAGCTATGGGCTCACACTACTAGCTATGACAGACCCTTCACTGGCCAGCAAAATCCCACCCCGTTCACTCAGGTTGGGCTTGCTTCCAGCTACAGAGCCCTTGGGGTCTGTTCACACCACAGTGGTTGTCAGGATGCCAACTTCCTTCTCCAGGATACATGTACCTGTGCAACCTAGGGCAGGGCCTGTCCCCTGATGACCTGCAACTTCCTGGCAGTCAGCAGCTGGGAAGGCCCCCGTTACCAGGTGCAACATCCCCCTGCTGCAGGGAGATGATCACAGGACAGGAGCTGGCTCTATCCACCCCATCCCGCAGGGACCTGCCTTGAGCCCCGGGGCTACAGGAGCTGGTCACAATATTCACCAAGTTTTCTCTTAAAGTGGAACATTCGTGGACCTGACTGACTGGGTGACTGCATGGCTTATTGGCTGGGTGATGGATGGTAGTTAGTTATTAGAGCTGGTTGAATGTTAATTCTGTAATTGAATACCTGGAAAACAACTTATTCACTGAATACTGACCAGCTTCCTGAATAATTTGACCAGTATTGTTTCAGGCATTTCACTAGTTGTACTGGTTATGGAATCATTCAGAAGTAGATTAGTTCTCTGAATCGGAACCAGATTGTTAGGGATTGAATGTTGTTAGCATCTGCTTGCCATTGGAAGGTCTTTGTGAATTATTGTGAAAATTCAAACCAAAAAAAAACCCCATCAACATTCTGAATATTTATAAGAAAACACCTTAGAAAAAATGAAATTTGAAAAATTTCATATGGTTCTTATTAATATCCTTTAATGTATTGTAGGAAAATGCATAGTGCAACACATCCATTAATGGTGTTCTCACTTCAGTCAGGTGAATGCTTTATAAAATGCTAATAAAAATACCAAATCTTTTGCAAAACAAAAACAAAATAACTGAATTTTCATTTGAACCAGTTCTAAGAGTTGGTTAAAAACACAAAGGCAAAAATTTTCAACCAGTTCTATTTATAAGTAATTTCCTGGTTGTACTTGATATATACTCTAAGTTGTCTGGACACCTGAATCTACAAACTTACTGCTAGAGTAGTATTCAAAGTATTTTTTCTGCTTCCATACAGACAGACAGTATGATTACACTATGAAAAGCAGCTTATGAAAATAGTGCATTTTAATTCAATATATCTATTTCCCATGTGGAATCAGTCACCATTTACTTTAATGACAAAAATAAGTCTTTACTGTTTTCCATCTGTTGTTAACCCTGGAGAGCCAATGCAGCTGATAGGCCCTGATTCAAGAAAACATCCCTATTCAGGAAAGCATGAATCCTAAGACTACATGCTTAAGTCTCATTGAAGTCCATGAAACTTCTGCACATGCTTGAAGTTAAGTACACGCTTAAGGGCTAGGGAAAGCAAGCTAGATACTATTCCTTCTTGTGTATCATAATCTGAATTGTTTACCTTAGGGCTTGTATACACTACCAGTTATGTCAGTATAATTTATGTCGCTCAGGGGTGTGAATAAGCCACCCTCCTGAGTGACATAAAAGTTACACTGACCTAAGAGCAGGCGTGGAGAGGTGCAGCTGCTCCGCTGTAGCATTTCTAATGTAGACTAGCCCCAAGGTCAAATCAGATACACCTGTAAAAGTTCAGTTAAGACAATGGGGTCACACAGGTGACACTGATGGCATAATTTGGAGACAATGAGGTGCAAATGAGGGCATCACCTGACTTTCAGAGCCTGTATTACAGATGATAATATACGAGACAAGACGAATTGAGTTTGAAAAAAGCTGGTCAGGTAAACAGCTTTTTCCTGTAAACTGGGCCATTTGTTATGGAAATCATTGAGTGGCAACACAGACCTCACAATGCCATTTTTACAGTCACATTTCAGAGCAGAACCATACTTTAAAGCCCAGTGAACAGATATTGATTTTCTTTTTCTTGTCTTTTACTTCCTCCTCTTTTAATAATGAAATCAGACCCCCTTTTATGAAGCCTTAGAGTTATTACTCATTTTATTCAAAACAGCCCCAGAAAGGTGACTCGCCATATCTTGAGCAATATTTCCACCAGCTGTTTTCACACAAGGTTGGAATTTAAAACTCTCTCCCCTCCTATCTGAAAAGTGGGACCAATTTCCTCAAACAGCTGTGGAATATTTCACCTACAACTGTTACATAAATGATGGTACTGTAGGTAGCCTATGAGTCCCGCAGGTGATCATAACCAAAAACTGTGCCCTTCTGGTATATCAAGGTCCTGCTGTTTTTTTTATAACTACCCTTGTGCTGATGATCAGAACTGAAAGCTTGCCAGAGGGAAAGAAGAAACTTTATGATCATCTTTCCAAAAAAGAAATGAGACGAGTGTATTCTTGGTCCATCATTACAGTAAATGTCAATATGCTGTTTACTCAATGGGATATAATGTAACTGTAGCGATAGTCACTAACTATTTCCTTTATTACCTTAAAAGGAATATGTAATTGTTCCCCAGACTAGCTAATGCTTCATCACATGTGCATACATGCAAAGAAATTATATATGCATAATGGGCCCAATCATGTACTCCTTATTCAGTCAAAACTCCCTTTGAAGCAAAGAGTAAACAGACCCAATATCTAGAAGGAGAAGTGCTTTCTTTGATCCATAGTTAAGATCCAAATCCATAATGTATGTTCATTAGAGAGAGCGAGCACATGCACACACATGCTCGCGAAACAAATCAATCTTTCTATTTACAGGACCCTTTCATTTAACTGATCTATAAAACACTAGCTCATTTTATGATAGGGACATGGACCTAAAAATTCCTTTATCTTTATGTTATTTTCTTATTCAGAATGTTTGGTCACTGAGGAAATTTTCCAGCATAGAGGACTGCCACAGCACATAGCTGGCATAATGGCTGTGAGCCTCCTGCCTCCTCCCCACAACCCCTGGAATATGGGATGTAGCCAGGGAAAAAGCATTTGTTGTCAAAGAGTTGCCGCATTCAATTTATTCATGGCTGCTGGAACAGTCTCTCGGGGTCTAGGTAGCCAACCACCAGTTGAGACAGCCCTAAGGTTGAAGTACCCCCCTTCTTACATGTTGGCCCAAACATAAGACAGGCCCAAAGTGGTGTAAATCCTATCTTTTGGGTGGTATGCAACTGAATTCAGATGAACTGTTAAATCAGCCCTGATGTAGTTAGGATGTATACAGCACCAAAGCACTCCCCAAACTCTAGTTAATCAACCCCCCAAACTCTGAGCTAGGTAAACACTTGTCTTTGTTTTACAGACTGGGAAAACGACAACCACACTGAGAGGCTAAGGCCAGAATTTCCAAAGACCAAAATCTAGACGTTTTAGCCTAAATGGTTAGTAAAAGACAATCCAAAGAGTCAGAGCCAAGTTTAGAAATCAGAAGCCCCTGGTTCCCAGTCTGATGCTTACGACTAGATCACACAGGGTGAAATCCTGAATGTTGCCATTGATTTGAATGTGGTCAGGATTTTACCTATAATCATTTAGAGCCAGCCTTTTTATTCTGTGTTTTCTGAGATGGTTCCCAGTCACCAAACAGGACAGCCTGGTGAATACCTAATCAAGTGCTATGACAAGAGCTCACTCACCTGAGTTGCTGGTCAGCATTTTTTTTCCTAAATGGCCTCAAAGTATTAGTTGTGATACTTAAATGCTGATTTATCAGCCTCACCTGCTTATTTGAGAGAAGTAATTTATATTTCCCCCTCTTCCATCCCAATTGACTACAGTAAATACTGTCTTTGTTTGCTTAAACTTTTTGCATTTATTGCATGGGAAAAGATATCTTGATTTCTCCTCTGATGTAATCTTCTAAATACAGACGAGCCCTCTTTCTATTCTACCAGTAAGTATGAGGATTTCATATGTAAGTGTTTGCTTAGACCCCTTTTTCAAACACATCTTTCAATTTCCCTAAGTGTTCTCTCTCTTCTGTTTTAAGAACTACCTCAGGTGCTTTCATTTTTAAACTTTCACCATCTGCAGTGTTCACAGATGTAGAGTTTTTGATGGAGTATCATATGTACTGATAGTCTCTTTGGAATGGTGGTGGGCGTCTGCTATAGACCACCGCACCAGGGGGATGAGGTGGACGAGGCTTTCTTCCGGCAACTCACAGAAGTTACTAGATCGCAGGCCCTGGTTCTCATGGAAGACTTCAATCACCCTGATATCTGCTGGGAGAGCAATAAAGCAGTGCACAGACAATCCAGGAAGTTTTTGGAAAGGGTAGGGGACAATTTCCTGGTGCAAGTGCTGGAGGAACCAACTAGGGGCAGAGCTCTTCTTGACCTGCTGCTCACAAACCAGGAAGAATTATTAAGGAAGCTAAAGTGGATGGGAACCTGGGAGGCAGTGACCATGAGATGGTCGAGTTCAGGATCCTGACACAGGGAAGAAAGGAGAGCAGCAGAATACGGACCCTGGACTTTAGAAAAGCAGACTGTGACTCTGTCAGGGAACTGATGGGCAGGATCCCCTGGGAGAATAACATGAGGGGGAAAGGAGTCCAGGAGAGCTGGCTGTATTTTAAAGAATCCTTATTGAGGTTACAGGGACAAACTATACCGATGTGTAGAAAGAATAGTAAATATGGCAGGCGACCAGCTTGGCTTAACAGTGAAATCCTTGCTGATCTTAAACACAAAAAAGAAGCTTACAAGAAGTGGAAGATTGGACAAATGACCAGGGAAGAGTATAAAAATATTGCTTGGGGATGCAGGAGTGTAATCAGGAAGGCCAAATCCCACCTGGAGGTGCAGCTAGCAAGAGATGTTAAGAGTAACAAGAAGGGTTTCTTCAGGTATGTTAGCGACAAGAAGAAAGTCAAGGAAAGCGTGGGCCCCTTACTGAATGAGGGAGGCAACCTAGTGACAGAGGATGTGGAAAAAGCTAATGTACTCAATGCTTTTTTTGCCTCTGTCTTCACGAACAAGGTCAGCTCCCAGACTACTGCAATGGGCAGCACAGCAAGGGGAGGAGGTGACCAGCCCTCTGTGGAGAAAGAAGTGGTTTGGGACTATTTAGAAAAGCTGGATGAGCACAAGTCCCTGGGGCCGGATGCGCTGCATCCGAGAGTGCTAAAGGAGTTGGCGGATGTGATTGCAGAGCCATTGGCCATTATCTTTGAAAACTCATGGCGATCGGGGGAGGTCCCAGACGACTGGAAAAAGGCTAATGTAGTGCCCATCTTTAAAAAAGGGAAGGAGGAGGATCTGGGGAACTACAGGCCAGTCAGCCTCACCTCAGTCACTGGAAAAATCATGGAGCAGGTCCTCAAGGAATGAATTCTGAAGCTCTTAGAGGAGAGGAAAGTGATCAGGAACAGTCAGCATGGATTCACCAAGGGCAAGTCATGCCTGACTAATCTAATTGCCTTCTATGACAAGATAACTGGTTCTGTGGATGAGGGGAAAGCGGTGGACGTGTTGTTCCTTGACTTTAGGGAAGCTTTTGACACGGTCTCCCACAGTATTCTTGCCAGCAAGTTAAAGAAGTATGGGCTGGAGGAATGGACTATAAGGTGGATAGAAAGTTGGCCAGATTGTCGGGCTCAACGGGTAGTGATCAATGGCTCCATGTCTAGTTGGCAGCCGATATCGAGTGGAGTGCCCCAAGTGTCGGTCCTCGTGCCGGTTTTATTCAATATCTTCATAGATGATCTGGAGGATGGTGTGGATTGCACCCTAGCAAGTTTGCAGATGACACTAAACTGGGAGGAGAGGTAGGTACGCTGGAGGGTAGGGATAGGATACAGAGGGCCCTAGACAAATTAGAGGATTGGGCCAAAAGAAATCTGACGAGGTTCAACAAGGACAAGTGCAGAGTCCTGCATTTAGGACGGAAGAATCCCATGCACTGCTACAGACTAGGGACCGAATGGCTAGGCAGCAGTTCTGCAGAAAAGGACCTAGGGGTGACAGTGGACGAGAAGCTGGATATGAGTCAACAGTGTGCCCTTGTTGCCAAGAAGGCCAAAAAACTACTCCTTCCTTCTCTTCCTGAGCTCCAGCTGGGTCCTAAAGACTCAGAAATTTTGCTGCTCTTCTACTAGGCACCTCCTTGCAATGTGGACCAGGGAGTCCACCTAGAATGAATCATGTCCTTCTGAATGGGAACTTTTTTCAAATCCTGTCATCTAGATCAAAGATTTTTTTTTTTAAATTCTCTCCAGACATATACTATGTTCTTTAAACTTTCTGAAGTCATGAGAAACTTGGAAAGCTGAATCCCAAACACACAATAACAGCCCAATGTTGAATTGAGAACAAATCTTTGTACACAGCCAATTTAAATGCTCTGTTGCCACTTGCAACCCAGACCACGATGAGGCTGACAAAGGTCATCCCTTTTAACAATGAGCGCTTCATGACAATAACTTATAAGTGCAGCAATCTCCTTGGAAATGGAGAAATAAATGACATCCTTGTAGCATCCACCATGTTCTGCAACAGGAAGCTTATACAACAGTTTTTCCTATCTGTTGTGTCACTTATCTATACAATTCCCTAGATATCCTTTTGTGCAACCACATGTTCTTATTTGTGCAAACAAAATGCATGTGCATGCTGTCCTGCTATGGGTAATACACCAGAACATAAGAACAGCCATACTGGGTCAGACCAAAGGTCCATCTAGCCCAGTATCCTGGTGTAGCCCAAGATCCAGTGTGCTTCAACAGCAACCCTGGGAACTACAAGTTGTGGACTACAAAACTGCAACTTGTGGGGAGAACTTCCTGGTTCCTACCAGGATGTACCCTCTGCCCCTCTCCCCGCAGCAGGAGGTCTTAGCACTGACGGAGCTAGGAGCACTTAGCAGGCAAGCAGAGAAAAGGCTGCTGGACTGTAATCCTGTTCTATGTTCTTTACAGGAAGAACCAAAAAGAGCTTAAAGAGCATCCTGAGAGGAGTTTAAATGACACAAAAGGATAGGGTGACCAGTGTCCTGATTTTATAGGGACAGTCCCAATATTCGGGGGGTTTTCTTATATAGGCACCTATTACCACCCCCCCATCCTGATTTTTCACACTTGCTGTCTAGTCAACCTACAAAAGGAGAACATGGGCTTGTTTGGGGTTTAGTTATTGTGGGAGTTAGAAGTTTGTAAGGGGGGGGGGGTTGTGTTGTACAATGTACCCTGTGCTCTCGCAGCAGGAGGTCTCAGTGCTGATGGAGCTGGGAGCCTGTAGCAGGCAAGCAGAGAGGAGGCTGCTGGACTGTAACCCTGTTCTATGTTCTTTACAGTCTTATTACTCATACACATAGTCATCGTTTTAATTGAAAACGTATTGAGACTCATCTGCCAACATTTAAAACCCATAATAGGGGACAGTTGGGAAGAAAAATAAATTTCAAGGCCCAAAGAGACCATTTTGATCTCCTGGTTTGACCTCTTGCATAGCACAGTCCATTAAGGACGTGTACTTTAATTCCATTAAAATACATTAGATCAGAGCTTTTCTGGAGGAAATAGAGGGGGAAAAATGATAAGATAGGTTGTAAATTTGATCAAAGTATTTTGCATGTTTTGAATAAATTCTATGTATGGCACAGGGACTCTGCCGCTTTTATGTATGACAAGAATTTTTCACCACAATTTTTTACAGATTTGACTATTTTGCTAAAACTAAATAGGGACTGAAGTAGGAACAGTTGGTTCAGAAATTAAGGAATGAACCTGTTGAAAGAATAGTACACAGTGATGTGTGAAAACAAATACCTGGAACATTAAGGGGGATCATCGACTCCTCTCCATAGGATCTCTCAAAATACTAAAGACATTCTAGATGAAATCCTGGCTCCAGTGCAGTCCGTGCTTTGCCACTGACCTCAATGAAGTCAGGATTTCACCCCATATCACTGTATTCAAGCTATGGTTCTCTAATTACATAGAGAACAGTGATGGGAAAAGCAACTGGAAAGCCAAAAAAGCAAGACCATCGGCCACACCATACCTTCACATTTCTAGAGCTGAACTCCAACCAAACTTTCTATAACGGTCTGGAAATATATACTTCACTTCCCCTTTCAGGCCAGGATTAGAAGCAGAAGTGTGGGAAATTGAGCAAAAGAGCTTATTCCAATTCAGTTTTGCAGATTCAGGAAATTCAAATATGCTTTGTATAAGCATCCAAATGCTTACCCTGACTTGAAGTCTAACCTCATCTTTGATGCAATAACAACATAATACTTTTCACTTCTAAATTCCTTCCATCCAATGATCTCAAAGTGTTTTACACACAATAATCAAACACACCTAAGAACCTCATGAGCTAGATGGGTGTAATTATTACTTCCATGTTAAAGATGGGAGAAAACGTGGCACAGAAGAATTAAGGGAATTGCCAAAGTTCAGCCCAACATCTGCAGCTGTACCAGGATATTTCATTGATGCCAGCATATGTCCTTTACAAACAGTGGGAAGCAGGTTAATGGGAAAAATCTCCCACATCAGGGGGCTAAAAAAGTGACAGAGTGAGTTCACATGTAGACTCAGATGGACTTCAATAGGCCTACTCACCAGAGTAAACAAGGAGTTCGCAGTCTAGCCTTTTATTTGCAGCATAAAGATGTAAGTACATTGTAAAGATTCACAGTTTCCAAGGCTAGAAGAGACCATTGTGGTTACCCAGTCTGGCATCCTGTATAACACAGGCCATAGAACTTCCCCAAAATAATTCCTTTTGAACTAGACCATATCTTTAGAAACATTCCAAAATGGGTTTATCCTGAATCAGTTCTACTAAAGACAAACATAAGAATGAAACCTTCTTCCTTGCAAAAAATATTGGAGTATTTCAGACAGATTCCTTCCAGATCATTTTTGGAGATTATTTAATGAAAGTTATCCAGATGACCAGTACAAGAACAAACCTATTTAAAGATTAAACTTCCTGCACATCAGTTAAAGTCTAAACTTACTCATTTAAAACCTTGCTAACAACTAATAACAATTGAATTATTCATGATTTGTCTAGTTAAAAGAATAAGTCTGTTAAATGAATACATGTGATTTTCACCAATTCATTACAACCTGCTAAAGTAATAGATTTGCCCTTCCAGGATCTGTATAGCAATGGTCTCCTAATATTGGAGCATTTTCAATGTATCATATTTCTCTGCATTATTCATGAACTTGATAATCAGATGCAATTGCTAATTTATGAAATATTTAAGTGTATTGTTTTATTAATCTCTCATGAAATGTTAATAGTGAACTTTTGCTAATTCAATATAAAGGTCTTATTGCATCTAATGGCTTTTGTTCCTGACAGATCTTAATGTTGCCTATTTAGCTGTGGTCATGGAATATCAGAAGCATAAAGGTGACAGAATGAGAATTAGGATGCATACTTCTGCTTAGCAGCTCCAGAGAAACAAAGTACAGCTCACAGCCTGAACAACAGATCAAGGAGGAATATTCCTTGCACCATGAGGCAGAGAAGCCAAGATGATTAACTTTCTACAACAAACTCTCCAGCATTTACTCTAGCTTAATGACCTGACATGCAAGATTCAGTAGGCACACAGGGCTGAACTGCAAGATGGCAAAATTGCAACTAACAAGAGCAACATTAAGGAAATGTGCAGGAGTCTATTGAATTACAATGGGATTACAACAAAATTAGTAAAGTGTGTCAGAACAAAAGTGCAGGGCCTTAGTTTGAATTAGTTCTGAAAGGTTTGCACGTCTCTCTAAACATTTTGCACTTTCTCGTCACCCTTCATCATATTCTTCCTCCCAATCCTCCTTACTATTTTTAAATCTAAGCCCAGCCAAGTTGCTCTCCATTCCCCTGATACAACCATTCCATTCTGTATGTTTGCATTCTCTCTCTGCATCACCTGCTTACTAGTGGCCTCACTTAAAAAGTAATAGATTTACTATTTACTAGATAGGTCTATAGTCCCCCAAATGTCTTTCAACATAACAGACTCCTGACTCAGATGTATCCTGTATCCTTGTTCATATTCTATGCTGGAATCTTAGGTGTGACTCACACACACACACACTTCTGCATTCAGATCAATGCCTCTATTCACATTTAATGGATTGTAGGACTTTCATGGGTTAAAGGTTCCATCCTTTCAGTGTCACGCACCCACCCACTGTAATGTAGGATAAGGTTCAGACCCAGTGTTGAAGTACCAAGAACAGCCCTGACAAGGCCATTACTTCTCCTGATACATTAATTCCTAGTACAACCACAAGGAAAGGATCATTTAATAGTTTTAATGATTGGTAAGTCTGCCACGTTGCTGAATTAGTCCTAAACTCTATGAAGTAGACACTACATAACGATGCAAGCCAGTCAAGGGTATAGCCCAGCTAAAACCATTGTCCATGATAAGCCTCATGCCAGTGTATAGATGAGATAAGTAATATGACTGAGCAGGCAGACAGCGGTGGTTCTAGTCAGAATGAGGGTGCTTGTCCTGTTTAAGAGTTTACTTACAAGCCATTGTCACAGGGCGGCAGTGCTAAAGACAGAAACGTTCAGCAAGCCAGTTGGCAAGAAGGTTAACCCGGTATATGTGAGTCATCTCATACAAGGACAAAGACAGCGTGTACTAGGGAGTATGAGGAGAGCTCAAACAGTGGACAGCACCCCCAAAGTGAGGTGAAAAAGCCAAAGGAGGGTCCCTGAAGAGAGATGAAGTAGCTGAAGGTGGGCCTCCAAGGAGAAGTGAAACAACAAGTGTCAAGGTTCCCTCCCCACTCTGAACTCCAGGGTACAGAGGTGGGGACCTGCATGAAAGCTTACTTTTACTGGCTTAGGTTAAAACTTCCCCAAGGTACAAACTATTTTACCCTTTGCCTTGGACTTCCACTGCCACCAGCAAACTTTATCTGGGTTCCTGAGAAAATGTTGTTTGGAAACGTCTTTCCCCCCAAAAATCCTCCCAACCCTTGCACCCCACTTCCTGGGAAGGTTTGGTAAAAATCCTCACCAATTTGCATAGGTGACCACAGACCCAAACCCTTGGATCTTAGAACAATGAAAAAGCATTCAGTTTCCTTGCAAGAAGATTTTTAATAGAAGAAAAAAAAGAATCACCTCTGTAAAATCAGGATGGCGAATACCTTACAGGGTAATTAGATTCAAAACAGAGAATCCCTCTAGGCAAAACCTTAAGTTACAAAAAAAGACACAAAAACAGGAATATACATTCCATTCAGCACAGCTATTTTCTCAGCCATTTAAAGAAATCATAATCTAACACATATCTATCTAGCTAGATTACTTACTAAGTTCTAACACTCCATTCCTGTTCTGTCCCCAGCAAAAGCATCACACAGACAGACACAGACCCTTTGTTTTTCTCCCTCCTCCCAGCTTTTGAAAGTATCTTGTCTCCTCATTGGTCATTTTGGTCAGGTGCCAGCGAGGTCACCTTTAGCTTCTTAACCCTTTACAGGTGAAAGGATTTTTCCTCTGGCCAGGAGGGATTTTAAAGGTGATTACCCTTCCCTTTATATTTATGACAACAAGGATTAAGGGCCAGCCTGAATACAAATCTATGTGGCATTTGTTAAAGTCAAAAGGTAGCAAATTCAGACTATATAATGAGGGAAGCTGCTTTCTTGTCACATTGAACTATTGTTTTAAACTGAGTTCAGAGCACCAGGCTTGTTTCATGCAAGACTTGAACCAGAACATGACAGAAAAGTACTTTATCTCCTTCAAGCCATAGGATTCCCACTAGAATCATTACATCTATAATTTAAGATAAAATTTCCCAGGGTATAAGAACATTAAGCTTACCTTCAAAAGTCATTGACAGGACTGCAGCCATAGAAAACTGTTGAAAATAAATTTCAGGTTAAAAAAAAAAAAGGCCCAGCTAGAATTATCCTAACTCCTCGCATTCCTCCTCCCCCTTTGAAGGTGTCCCTGGGACTTTCAGTGTACTGTAATTACCTATAAGGGAGCTAAAACTGTATCTCTTCCTGGGCAACTCTACATCTGAAGCAGTTAGATATTTGTACCACTCTGTACATTTTGTATACATACTCCAATACGTAGTAATACAATCAGGAAGCAGGTTGTTGGAGAAAAGGCACAACTCTTTTACTAACTGTATTCCCATTCCATTATTCTTCTGTGGTTTGAGTACACCGGAAATGGTGCCAGGCCCAGTACAGCATCCCATACAAACATCAAAAAGCGCACGGGATGTGAAGGATCACATGCTGCACATTATCAGTAATTGGTGTTGATAGGTCTTTGGGATGACGCCCTGGGTCCCAAATCACTTCCAGTCATCACTCCTGTTTACCATTTCCTAAATGTCGGCAAATTATTACACAGTAAATGTAACTGATCTGTATTTATCGCATCATCGTAAACACTTGTAACAGGAGATTTTGAGCTGAACAAAAAATACCAGTCTTCTTCCTCGTTCTAATCAGTACTTTATCAGGCACAAACTTCCACTCCATTCTGGGCCTATCTGCAAAAAATGCCAAAGAAGGTGAATACTGGGCACAATAATTGCATGAAAAACAAGGTATATTAGTTCTACTGTTTTGTCTCTTTCTTTTATTATTCCATAGAACCTCTGGAATATCCCATTTGCCAGCGCGCCTTAGAATATATGTGTATACACACGTGCTTCTACCTACACCATTGTTTTGCTCATCTTTGTGTCATAAATTTATATTGTAGCTATTTATATGTTCTACTTTTTTGAACATTTCTTATGGGACAGATAAATCCAATAATAATTTCCCCCTCTTTCTCAGATCTATGAAGTTTTCATTTGTCACACCATTCTTTTTGTCAACTTGCCAAAAAAATAAAGCAAAGTTTTCCCTCCACCTTTTCCTTAAATTATGACCTTTGTTAAACTGGTGCAAGCCCACTTCTATACAAGTTCTTTTAACAAGTCCTTCACTCTGGTATCTGACTATGTTGAAATAAATGAGTTTAAAGGGGGGAAATCAACATCAGAATTTGGCTTCTGTTTGGTAACAACAACCTAAATCCTATTTCATCTAGCAAATCCTATTGCAATAATTCATTGTTCCTGATAATGTAATTTTTGGAATACTAACTGTATTTGGGGAAAGAACTTGTTGCCTGCCCATTAAACATCAAAGCAAAGATTGATATTCGCATCATTGTTTCAAAAGCTAATTTCCAGTATACTGAAAAAGATTAATACAATTTTCCCAATGACTTCATAATAAATTATGTTTTAGTTAAGGTTTATAGAAATGTTGTTCTCTACCCTGCATCTTTCTGAGAAACACTTCAGTTAATCCAAGAATCAGGCAGTTTGGGATAGAAGACCATCTTATGCTGAGTTAGAGGTTATCAAGTGTATTGCATCCTCTCTCCAGATTGATGGGATATGCTTCTATGATTTATAATACACTAATCTCACTAGAGAGAGTGAAACCCAATTATTCTTAAAATCTTGCCGCATGCACTTAACAACTTTAGAACCTTTGTTGTGTACTTCCCCTGCATTTCAAATATAAACTGTACTCCCCAAATGCCAAAGCAATCCTTTCCACACAGAAATTCTACATGCTGCAATTCAACAGGAAAATATTTTAATAATTTCTCAAGAGAACAATGGATTTTAAATTAAACACATATTAGAAAATAAGCACCACAACATTCACTTGCTAGAAGGACAGGTTATAAATATAAATACCCAGTAGGAGGCAGCCGTGTAACCCTTAGTTTCCGAAGACTGAAGTCTGACTGAGAGCAGTCCAGGAGCACCGCAAGTATGAATTAAGGTGTATTGCTCCAGAGTTGTTCACAAAAGTTTGCAACATAGAATCATAGAATATCAGGGTAGGAAGGGACCTTCGGAGGTCATCTAGTCCAACCCCCTGCTCAAAGCAGGACCAATCCCCAACTAAATCATCCCAGCCAGGGCTTTCTCAAGCCTGACCTTAAAAACTTCTAAGGAAGGAGATTCTACCACATCCCTAGGTAATACATTCCAGTGTTTCACCACCCTCCTAGTGAAAAAGTTTCTCCTAATATCCAACCTAAACCTCCCCCACTGCAACTTGAGACCATTACTCCTTGTTCTGTCATCTGCTACCACTGAGAACAGTCTAGATCCATCCTTTTTGGAACCCCCTTTCAGGTAGTTGAAAGCAGCTAGCAAATCCCCTCTCATTCTTTTTCACAAACTAAACAATCCCAGTTCCCTCAGCCTCTCCTCATAAGTCACGTGTTCCAGTCCCCTAATCATTTTTGTTGCCCTCTGCTGAACATTTTCCAATTTTTCCACATCCTTCTTGTAGTGTGGAGCCCAAAACTGGACACAGTACTCCAGATGAGGCCTCACCAATGTCGAATAGAGGGGAACGATCACATCCCTCGATCTGCTGGCAATGCCCCTACTTATACAGCCCAAAATGCCATTGGCCTTCTTGGCAACAAGAACAAACTGTTGACTCATATCCAACTTCTCATCCACTGTAACCTCCCTAGGTTCTTTTCTGCAGAACTGCTGCCTAGCCATTCGGCCCCTAGTCTGTAGCGGTGCATGGGATTCTTCCATCCTAAGTGCAGGACTCTGCACTTGTCCTTGTTGAACCTCATCAGATTTCTTTTGGCCCAATCCTCTAATTTGTTTAGGGCCCTCTGTATCCTATCCCTACCCTCCAGCGTACCTACCTCTCCTCCCAGTTTAGTGTCATCTGCAAACTTGCCAAGGGTGCAATCCACACCATCCTCCAGACCATTTAATAAGCTATTGAACAAAACCGGACCGAGGACCGACCCTTGGGGCACTCCACTTGATACCGTCTGCCAACTAGACATGGAGCCATTGATCACTGCCCGTTGAGCCTGACAATCTAGCCAGCTTTCTATCCACCTTATAGTCCATTCCTCCAGCCCATACTTCTTTAACTTACTGGCAAGAATACTGTGGGAGACTGTGTCAAAAGCTTTGCTACAGTCAAGGAACAAACATGTCCACTGCTTTCTCCTCATCCACAGAGCCAGTTATCTCGTCATAGAAGGCAATTAGATTAGTCAGGCATGACTTGCCCTTGGTGAATCCATGCTGACTGTTCCTGATCACTTTCCTCTCCTCTAAGTGCTTCAGAATTCATTCCTTGAGGACCTGCTCCATGATTTTTCCAGTGACTGAGGTGAGGCTGACTGGCCTGTAGTTCCCAGGATCCTCCTTCTTCCCCTTTTTAAAGATGGGCACTACATTAGCCTTTTTCTAGTCGTCTGGGACCTCCCCCGATCGCCATGGGTTTTCAAAGATAATGGCCAATGGCTCTGCAATCACATCCGCCAACTCCTTTAGCACTCTCGGATGCAGCACATCCAGCCCCATGGAATTGTGCTTGTCCAGCTTTTCTAAATAGTCCCGAACCGCTTCTTTCTCCACAGAGGACTGGTCACCTCCTCCCCATGCTGTGCTGCCCAGTGCAGTAGTCTGGGAGCTGACCTTGTTCGTGAAGACAGAGGCAAAAAAAGCATTGAGTACATTAGCTTTTTCCATATCCTCTGTCACTAGGTTGCCTCCCTCATTCAGTAAGGGGCCCACGCTTTCCTTGACTTTCTTCTTGTCGCTAACATACCTGAAAAAACCCTTCTTGTTACTCTTAACAGCTCTTGCTAGCTGCACCTCCAGGTGGGATTTGGCATTCCTGATTTCACTCCTGCATCCCCGAGCAATATTTTTATACTCTTCCCTGGTCATTTGTCCAATCTTCCACTTCTTGTAAGCTTCTTTTTTGTGTTTAAGATCAGCAAGGATTTCACTGTTAAGCCAAGCTGGTCGCCTGCCATATTTATTCTATACTTTCTACACATCGGGATGGTTTGTCCCTGTAACCTCAATAAGGATTCTTTAAAATACAGCTAGCTGTCCTGGACTCCTTTCCCCCCTCATGTTATTCTCCCAGGGGATCCTGCCCATCAGTTCCCTGAGGTTGTGAAAGTCTGCTTTTCTGAAGTCCAGGGTCCGTATTCTGCTGCTCTCCTTTCTTCCTTGTGTCAGGATCCTGAACTCAGCCATCTCATGGTCACTGCCTCCCAGGTTCCCATCCACTTTAGCTTCCCTAATAATTCGTCCTGGTTTGTGAGCAGCAGGTCAAGAAGAGCTCTGCCCCAGTTGGTTCCTCCAGCACTTGCACCAGGAAATTGTCCCGTACACTTTCCAAAAAGTTATTGAATTTTCTGTGCACCGCTGTATTGCTCTCCCAGCAGATATCAGGGTGATTGAAGTCTCCCATGAGAACCAGAGCCTGTGATCTAGTAACTTCCATTAGTTGCTGGAAGAAAGCCTTGTCCACTTCATCCCCCTGATCTGGTGGTCTAGAACAGAGACTCCCACCATGACATCACCCTTGTTGCTTACGCTTCTAAACTTAATCCAGAGACTCTCAGGTTTTTCTGCAGTTTCATACCGGAGCTCTGAGCAGTCATACTGCTCTCCTACATACAATGTAACTCCCCCACCTTTTCTGCCCTGCCTGTCTTTCCTGAACAGTTTATATCCATCCATGACAGTACTCCAGTCATGTGAGTTATTCCACGGAGTCTCTGTTATTCCAATCACATCATAATTCCTTGACTGTGCCAGGACTTCCAGTTCTCCTTGCTTGTTTCCCAGGCTTCTTGCATTTGTGTATAGACACTTGAGATAACTTGCCGTTTGTCCTGCTTTCTTTGTAAAATGGGAGGGCTCCTGCCTCATACTTTCTCCTGCTCATGCTTCCTCCCAGTATCCCATGTCCCCACTTACCTCAGGGACTCCTTCCCCCGGTGAACCTAGTTTAAAGCCCTCCTCACTAGGTTAGCCAGCCTGCTTGCGAAGATGCTCTTCCCTCTCTTCGTTAGGTGGAGCCCGTCTCTGCCTAGCACTCTTCCTTCTTGGAAGAACAGCCCATGGCAAAGAATCCAAAGCCTTCTCTCCGACATCACCTGCGTAGCATTCGTTGACTTCCTCAATTCGACGGTCTCTACCCGGGCCTTTTCCTTCCACAGGGAGGATGGACGAAAACACCACTTGTGCCTCAAACTCCTTTATCCTTCCCAGAGCCATGTAGTCCACAGTGATCCGCTCAAGGTCATTCTTGGCAGTATCACTGGTGCCCACGTGGAGAAGCAGGAAGGGGTAGCGATCTGAGGGCTTGATGAGTCTTGGCAGTCTCTCCATCACATCGTGAATCCTAGCTCCTGGCAAGCAGCAGACTTCTTGGTTTTCCCGGTCAGGGCGGCAGATAGATGACTCAGTCCGCCTGAGCAGAGAGTCCCCGACCACCACCACCATCCGCCTCCTTCTCTTGGGAGCGGTAGTCGTGGAACCCCCATCCATAGGACAGTGCATCTCATGCCTTCCAATCGGCGGAGTCTCCTTCTGCTCCCTTCCCTCAGATGCATCATAGTCCACTCTCCACATTGGTACCTGTGGAGAGAACATGATAAAGGTTGCTTACTTGTATCTGCACTGCTGATACATGGACGCTCCCCTTTCTTCTTCTGGAGGTCACATGCTGCCAAATTTCTTCACCGTCCCCCTGTCCCCGCTGCGCAGCCTGCTCTGAATCTTCAGAATATTGTGCCCACAGAGGCATATCCTGATGTCTGTCCAGGAAATCTTCAGTTTCTCTTATGTAACGCAGGATCGATACTTGTTTCTCCAGATCTTGAACCTTCTCTTCCAATATGGAGACCAGCTTGCACTTTGTACAGACAAAGTCGCTTCCGTCTGTGGAAGAAAGACAAACATGGCACATCCAGTGCAGGTCACAATAGCTGAACGCTCCCCATCCATATTACCTTCCTTCTACGAGCTTCCTCAGGAGTTGTAGTAACTACTCAGAAGCTGGCAAGATGTAAGCCTCAGTGGGCTCTCCCCAGGTGAACTCCCAGGCAAACTGTCTGTTAGCCTCTCTGCTGTTAGCTGTGAACCAGCTGAGCAGTGGACTAGCTTTTTATAACAGTCAGGCCTACTCAAGGCTCACCTGGAACAAAGCACTCCCAATTCACACTTTTCAAACAAACAACCAATCAAGCACGCGGTCAAACTGTCCCCACAACAGACACTCAGATACTCACCAACACAGCCTCCCTAATGCAGCCCTTAGCGTACTTCCTCTCAGACAGATCCCAGGCAAACTCCCTCTGTTAGCCTCTCTGCTGTTCACTGCTCACAGCAAATCATTGACAGATCCAGGATTATTAGGACACAATTTTATTCCTAATCCACTATACCTCAGTGCCATCCTGGCAAGTCACTTTTTTGCATCTCGCTTTTCATCTTCAATAGGAGTAGTGACGTTAAGCTATTAAAGAATATTTGTAATATACTATACAAATGCAAATTATGACACTTACATATTAAAGACAGATGGTGGAAAAGCTGGTTTTGGGAGGAACTCTCAGTCACTCCAAGTTCATTTCAATGGGTTACAGGGCAATTGAAAGAGAATTTTGTCTAGTATCTGTCCCTGGGCCTGTCTCCATAACAAGATGCCTTAATATGCTATTTAGTATTTAGCTATAATTAAGGCAGATAATAATAATGCTGCCTATACAACAACGAGTAAATTCTTTAGGATCTTAATGTTTTTCTCATTTCATTCTTCAATGCATTCAACATCAGATAAAAAGAATAGTACAATGAAAGACAGATGAAAATGAAAACAACATGAAGAGAAAGAGAGGAGTTCAAGAGCCATGCACAGCTGAATGGAAATTGTAAGAGGTTATCTTCAGTGACAGGGAATACAGTATTGTAATTTAAAACAAATCTTAATGGAAGCCCACAATAGAAAGATAATACAATAGGCTAATTTTTATAGCCTTGATGTCTTAGGGAAGGATTAATTAACTTGTCCCATGAAGTTAAAGAATTAAAATATCCTAAAAATATTGGTGGCCTAACACCTCCTAATTTCACAATCTGCTGCATCCTTGCCCTGAGACTCCTGGAGTCTTGACGAGGGCCCAGTGACTTGATCATGCCCTCCCTCTCTTCATTACAGTTACATTCAACTGATTAGGGAAGGGACATAGAGCAGTACCATGTAACTAACATGACCAATCCCATAATGAAATACAGACAGCAAACATGAGTGACAAAGAATCCATAGGATGAAAGATTTGGTGAAAATGTCAAATAACGTACAAATTAATATTTACCTAGGTCTATTAGTAAACAACCAGCAACAAGATGCACAATTCTTAGATGTAAGTATTCGCTACAGATATTTCACCCACAATCTGCTGGCTGTGTGGTGGCCTGTATGGAAATAGTTGGTGTTCAGGTGTTCTCTCTTTTGTGGAGTTGAGGTACATAGTTGTAGCAATGGGAGAAAGCTAGCACTGCTGCTAACTCAAGCCGTACCTGTTCTGAGGATATGCAGAGAACTTCAGTCTCCAGAGCAGTCAGTCTGGTACCTCTCACAAGAATGAAGGAAAGATGTTAACAGTTATTCAGAGTTATTAGAGACTGTTGTGTCAGTCTAGCTGTCTGTTCTGTTCTCCTTCCCATGCAATCTTGCATCTCCTATTAACATCAGTCTTATGGAGACAAAAAACAAGCCCCTTAATCTACATGGTAAAAAAAATCTTTAGTGCCAAATATTTTGTTGTAAAATTTGATTTTTTAAAAGTTCTGTTATTTCTTTAATTTGCTGGGTATGCAGAACTTTGCTAGGTGCTATACAAACACATAAGAAAGGAAGGCACTAAGTGCTTCCATTGAAAGTCTTAGTGAGGGAAAGCAATGCACAATAAAGGTGGAAAAAAGAGAGGGATGGATGAAGGTTTCAGCAATAAAGTTATGTGGCAATTTAAGGTCATTACATGGAGGTGATAGGTGTATACCTGGATGGTTGCAATAAATACTTGTGAGAAGCATGCATTGTGTGTGTTTGTGCAAAATATGAATGTTGTCTATGTATAGATTTCATTTTTGTCATGTATTTGTTACTTAATTGTAAAATAGCTGGATTTTTAACATTTATTTTTGTACAGGTGTGATTTTTGCTGGGAATGTGAGAAGCAGTGGTGAGGGAGATGAGAGGGAGTGATGATAGAAGAGCCTGACGGAGTGTAAGGAATGGGCTAGGAAATGTGTTAAGGATAGACATGGGGAAAAGGAGGATGAACCATGAGGACAAAAGCAGGAGATATGGCAAGGTGACTAGGGGCAAAGAACAAATGAATGACAGTAAATGTCGATAGAAGAGTCTACTAACTGCAGCTGGAAAAGTCTGGATACCAAAGGTGCAGATTTGGAGAAATACAGCTGAGGGTGATGAAGAGTAGAAATGCCAAGTTGCTGCTAAGGTGTCGCTTCCATCCCTGGGGATTCCATATCTGCTGGAACTTTCAAGCTCTGTCAGTGGTTGTGGTAGCTCCAGGTCTCCTGGGGGCTTTTAAGTGCTGCTCATTGGAATTCAGAATAGTGGAAGACATGGATAGTTTCCCCTGGGCTCTGTCAGGGAGGGCCACGAAGTCCAGCTGCCCCTTCATCTTCCCCCAGTTTCTGGTGCTGATGGCAATTTCACATCCACTGGGGTTCCATGGGAGGTAAATTTAATATTTTAGTCCACGTACCAGAAGCAATTATACTGCATTAGGCAGTAATCACCAATTGAATTTAATTGTTAATGAGGGATGTTTCTGAATGATGGGACTATGAAAAAGCACCTCACTTCTGTTTTACATATTAAAACTGTGATTTTAGCCCAGAAGCAGTTCAGAATATATGGTTGCTGTATTCAGGTATTCAGGACTTCTAATGGAATAATGTCCCAGTCCTTTGAACTTTAAAGTGGTAACAGATAGCCTTGTCTAGACACCAATTTTGTCTATCATAATTTTGGAAAGCCTGGCAGAAGCTATCAGAAAGCATTTGAGAATTGCTGGAGTTGTGACAGAGGGAGAGGAGCATAAGGCATTTTACTACTTGAATTATATCTTTTAGTGTGAACTAACCCAGAGAAATCCATAGCTCATTTAATGAATTAATACATGTTCAAAATTCTCTATATACAAAATAAATTGGAAAAAAATGTAGATTCCCTGTCTCAATTCTGATCTAATACCCTACTATCAAAATGGAACTTTGAAGGGCTACCAAAGGATAGAAAATACTCAGGCACTTCATTAAACAAAGGACTAGAAAATATGATAATAATGTTATGGACAATATCAATCTGGTAATCCATCCATTGGAAGCCCACTTCATGACCAGCATCAAATTGGTGTTCTCACTGTGGGATCAAACTCAAACCATCAAAATGAGAGTAGCTCTGAAATTAAATTACTTATTTAATATGCTGTCACAAAATCTCAACTAATTTGTTCTGTCAATGGGAAGGGACCAGACCAAGCATTTAACTAGAAAGTTTAAAAGGTCATAAAGCAAAAGTTGGCTTAAAGCTTCCAAATACAGACCTACATTACATGGCAAATGGTCATTTGCTATTGATTCATTTTCTTGTTTCCACTTATCCCCTTCCTATTTGGATACATTTAGAAGCTACAGTTGCATCTGTTCCATTCCAATCTGGCCTAGTTACACCAATGAAAAATTTGATCAATCAGGTATTAAGACACAGTATAGTTAGAATCCTTAGGGAAGAGATCGTAAATTCATGTGTTTTACCATGATTAACCTGTGATTCGTCACACTGGAACAATGCTGAAATAAAAAGTGAGGGTACATCTCTTCATTGAGAGGAATGGGAATTGGCAGGGATCACTTTTCCTGAGGATGGATATCAGGACCACTTATCAGCTACATTTTTGCAAGATGGTTTTAATTTGTGAAGCAATGAATAACTGAGATTTCTATCATTTCAAGTTGTCTGCATCTCTGCTTGCCGAGAGCCATCTCCTATAGCTCTTTCAGTATCAAATCTTGCATCCTCTTCTTACCTAAACTCAAAAATTGTAGTTGGCATTAGTTGAACTATTTTATCCTACTTGTGCATTTCAATCCCTTAAACTGAGATTTGTATGCTAGACAAACACATGTTGATGAGAGGTGATGATAAAATCTATTAACCCGTCTGACAAGAGCTGCTAGTGGTTCTAAAATGAAGTTATAAATACTTGCAACTACTGAAAGAAATTACTGGATGCCAGCACACTTGTTCAAATGGGTCCTAGTGGAACAATGAAGTGTATTGGTGGGGTAGGGTTTGGGGTGATAATTTGACACATATTATTTGGCAATGTCCTAATATTAGACATCTTTGGTCTAACGTTACAAATGTTATATGTACATATGTACAGCCTCATAAATTATCAGATGAGTAAGTACTACTGTATTTTTGCTATATGATTTTTCTTCACCTCATGGGACAACAAATTTTTTTCTAAAGACTGGACTTCATTAATTTCCAATGGGAACTGAGCATCCAAATCCTCAGGCAGCTTTGAAAATCCAACATGCTTTTTAGAGTTTTATATAATTGTTTTTAAAACAATGAAGGCTTTAAAAACATCCAAAACCTGTGTAATTACGATGGATTCTTCTAATTAAAGTAGCAAGTGAGAGCCCCAGTCATATTATAGTAAGAACTGTACACACATTTTTTTTAAAAGACAGTCCCCTCACCAAGGAGTTTAAAACTTAAGTAAACTTCTCTTTTGTTTTACACTCATTGAGGCAAATTCTGGGGAAATTGCACTTTTATAGCTGAGGGCAGAATGGCTCACACAATGCAGCTTAAGAAATGGCGAAACTAATTGTTAACAAGAAAGAAAACTTTAAGCACCTATTGAAAGATGGCAGTTCAAAGATGACATTTTATGGCTGAGTTATAAACCTTTAAAGAATGGGGTTTCTAATGAAATTGCTAACACCTTAACTATAGCAGCAAGAACAAACCACCATAATATACTTTAATGGCATATTCAGAATTCTATAATAGGTTTGCCAGTGACACTCACTTGGCTTTTTCACAGCTTGTAAGCCCTTTACTTGAGAGAAATGAGCCAAATTTCTTTAGATGTCTGTTTGGGGATGTACAAGAATGATGTATTCCATCCTTCCCACAAGAGGCTGACTATATCACCTCTGCAGTGTGTCTAGCTTCCTTTATGCCAAGGCCTGACTTAGACCAGAGATTTAGATCACAGTGACTTATTGTTATGCCAGTTAACAGGCTCTTTTGGCATTGCTTCTTTGCATATGCCCTTGCAATATTTCTGTGCCTATAGCGAATGATCCCTTTGCTCGTGAGTTCTTTTTAAGAAAGATGTAACAAAGAGACAGTGTTAATGATTGCAGCACTCGGGAAAACTCTTCATATTATACATTCCACAGCAGGCCTTCTGCATCTGTGAAGTTGATAAACTTCTGTATATCTCATACAAGCTCTGTATCTGTAGATTAAATAGAATTCTAACAAAGATACCATATAGAAATACATCTCTAGGGCAGCTTGATAGCACCAAGGTACCTTGTAAAAGACCTGGGTTCAAAGCTTAATCTTAGCCTTTCATACATTAAGATTGCAGGGAATAGAGTTGTGGACATAAAACTCTTAGCCTCGGGAGATAAATTATAGTTTTCTCATATATAGTTTCTAGCGGCTGATTTTCAGCAGCACTGCAATCCTAGAAGAGACTTAAAGGCCCTCTCTCTCAGATATTAGTTCAAATGCAACAGCATACACTGAAGAGCAGGTTAAGAAACATAATACTCATAATGGATTAAAGCCCACATTGCTGGGCAGACCAGCCTTGTTCTGCTGCGGGGAAGTGAGGGTCCCCTTGGCACACCTCCCAGCTGGAATCAGGCAGGGTGACACAAATGACAGTGCATTACATAATAAATAGCACATTTCTCCAAAAAAAGTTACACCACCCATCAAACTATTTTATTTATTAGTGATATATTGAACTGCTGGCAACTTTGATTCAGTATCTTAAAGCTAGGATTTGACAGAAACATATACTCGATTTACGGGGGCATTACCTGGTAAGGGGATGTATCAGATCAACTGAATTCAGTAGTGATATGGTATAAATGCACAGTGCATTGACTCAGTGAATGGCTTCAGTACTGCCTATGTAAAATGCATTATACAATCAACTACTTTCAGTGTGTCACATCTCACATGCCAAGTTTGTTTAGTCAGCGCTTGTGAAAAGTAACAGATTGGCAGCACCAAAATCCAACTTCCTCAGTTTATCTATAGAACAGGGATAGGCAGCAGCAATGCAAGCTCCTCGTACATGCTGCCCTGCCTCAACTCGAGAGGGCTTGACTTGAGACGGCTACCTCCAGGAAGCAGAAGACTATGCAGCCTCCAGACGGATTCAAATCTGGGCTCACTGTTGGAATTAACTAGATACTATAATAGGTGCCCCACAAATACCATAAACAGATAGAAGTAATGAAAATGTGGATATGATATGAACTGCAGTCTACCAAAAGTTGGACTGAAACCACCAAAGTCTTATTGAATGGACCACCAAGAATCCAAAAGACATCAAATACTTTCATTTACTAACAAACTGGGCCAAATTCAAATGAGCAATCTTTGGTAAAAGGGTCTATATCCTATGATCAGTCTCCTGAACTGCCCAGTCCCTATTTACATGCATATTCTTACAATGCTAAACACTTTATGCAGGTAATTTTGTGGAGTACTTTACCAGTGCTGTTTAAACAGAATGGCTATTTTTTCCATCTGCATTAATTTACCAGTCCCAGGTCAAAGAGGTATCAATTAGGCATTACTCTTCAATGACAGATCCAATACCACATCCATCACAAACCCAAGAAATTACAGTAAAATTTTCACTTTGAGCACCAGGGGTATGTTTATGTTCGAAAGTTCACTGATGTCTCTGGCCTCAGATAAATACAAGGCTCTTAGTGAAACAAAGTACATTGTAGACTTGTATAAGTCATGTGTTGTGATCATGAATATCTTGTGTAAATCTTACCATGGAAAAATTGCAAACAGTGATTTTTTTATTTAAAAGATGCCAGTCAGAGTGTTCGTTTCTTGTTCCTCTGGCTGTTGTGAATTTCAATGAGAGAGTTTTGAGTGAAATGAAAATTAAGCAGGACATTGTACAGATATAACACATAAAATGCCTGAGGCTCAGTTCCGTATATTCCAGAGCCTGTAACATGTGATTCTGAAATTCTGCTTACAGAGTTCACTCCAGTGAAGGAGGGAGGAAGCAATGCAACCTCCACTGCACCACTGCAGTAAATTGGCAGTACAGAGGTAGAGCTAATGAATCTTAGCTTTTATTATCAAAGAACAGACATTTTTAGAGAAGCATTTCAGCTATACCTGTAAATGCTTTATTCTGATTTTTCTCTCTCTCTCTGTCAAACAGACCCCTGGCTTCAGTGGAGCAGCACAGGTGTAACTGAGGGAAGAATTTGCTCATCAAAAGTTAAGGCCACAGTCATAAGTGATTTTAAGTTGTGAAGTACATCACAAATCACAATCATATCAAGCAGTTCATGGCCTCTTTTTTCCCCATTTTAATTTCAAGGAATAAATGAAGCAGTGCATAATCTCAAATCCCAGTGCACCTTTTAGACTGTAGCTTTAAAGGGCATAGTTGCTGGCTTCATCTGCCATTCATCAGCTCCTTATGCAAGCATGTCCTGCCTTCCCCCCCAAGTTGCCCCTTATGCATGGAATGACGTCCCTGAACTGATCCTCTCTTTCTTCACATCCCTTCAAGACTTACTACTATCAGGATGCTTATAGGAAAGCTGCCATTTAATAATGGTTTGAGGTGCAGGAGGGGATAGCGGTCATATAATTAAATTAAATTAAAATTAAAGTAAAAATTGTCAGAGTGCAAACACATAAAATTGCATTTATTTAGTCCTTTGCCCCACCCCTGCAGGGTAAAGGGCCCTCAGAATGGATGTAAATGTAATTTTAAAATATCAGAGCAGAGTAAAGCAGTCTCAATATAAATGAGATTAAGGATCTGTTTCTTAATAGGTGTTTGTAGACCATCTAACATGATGATGATTGCAGCATCTGGGCCGTATCATAATAGCATTAACAAACAATAACAAAGAGAGAAAGGACTTTGTCTAGGAAAATATTTACCTCTTCTACCCAAAGATCATTGCATCCAAGCATACAACACTGTTAGTTCTCCAAATTATCAGATGTTTTCCTAGAATCAGATGACAATTTACCAGGTTTGTTCTTTACCGAGTCCTTTCAACATCTCATTATTACAGACAGCATCTAAGACAGACAGCAAGGCAATCTCCCTCTCTTTCTCAGGGATACATACACACAATGTCAGAGGGCAGCTACATGCAAAATTTCCTCACATGTAACCTTTCTGTGGTTTGCTCATCTTCCTCCTCCATTTTCTTTGACGTGCTCAGTGAGCAGCACTGAACTCCACACCTTCTGGCAGTCAGAGAGGATGATGTGCTTCCTCCTTGGCCGCATTAACACTGTAGATGAATCACTTTAATACAGCTCATCAAGCACTTAAGACAGAAGAAAAAGGTTGGGAAGCAAGAGAGAAAAGAGATAAGTGAGGGGGAAGCATATTAGATTCCTTTTAGCATTAACATACTTACAGAGTGCATCTGTGTTTGAAGGATTTGAAATCTCTAGCAAATAGATCTTCTATTTAATAAGAATATCTTTGTTGTGTATTCTTATGCATGCACACACACACTTTGTTATATGCAGTACAGATATCATTGCCTATAATTAAGGTTGCTTAACATTTCCCATTATAAAAACCTGTTTCCAGTTCCTCATAAATTTTGCCAAACTTTAACCAGTGGCCTGAAATTTTCCATGCCACGTGTTTGCCTCAGACTGAATGTTTTTGGAATGTTTCAGAAAAAAATTGTTCATCTATTTCTAAGGAAATGATTCATTCGGAAATATGTTTTGCTCATGTTAAAAAAATTCTTTGAATTTTTTCATTGAGAATCTCTTGAGCATCCATTCTTTAGAGCTGTTCAATTTTCCTTGAAATTTAGCAGAGGTCTTTGTGTCAGTGATGTGCCTTTTGTTGTTCCTGTAAAAAAACACCCAAATTTGGCCACATTATAAGACTTTGAAAAATCTCAGTTCCCACATGCCCAAGAGTTTCGCAGCTAAATTCTCTGAAGAGTCCATCTGTACTGAGCATGGATAAACTGTGCTTGGGGATGAATAAGAGTTGTATAGTGAAGGAGACAACTGTCTGTAGGATCCCTGCCTGGTTTGCAGCAGAAGTTGGAAGGTGCATAATGAATGAGTAAGGGGACTGCAGGAAGAGAAAGGATGGTCTCATGGTTAAATCAGATGAGTGCTCTGGAGAACTGAATTCTGTCCCTACCTCTGACAAAGAGCTCCTATGTGATGCTGGGCAAGTCACTTAGACCAGACTCTTCACAGGTGGTCATTAGTTGTGTCCCTCGTTTTCTGCAAGCCTGTCTTGAGACCTACAGTTTGATGTGCAGAAGTGCTGAACACCATCAACTGAAAACAATGGGGGGTTGTGCTTTGAACATATAAAGTGACATCAAATGCTAAGTACTTTGATAGAAAAATGGACCAGTGGAGCATTTTCTAACAAGTCAAGGTTGAATATTGTGTAGTAAATAGGACATTGGGGGACACACTGAACAACAAGGAGAAAATAAAACATTGGATAGCTGTCCATCCAGGGCTTTGAAGAAGGCAGGGCTCCTGTGAGAACAATAGCATGTGACCATGTAACTAAAGGCTGAGTCATAAAGTACCTGCACAAGGGGACCAAATTAAGTTGCATAGGCAGCTTAAAAGCTGGAAAATGCCAGAATTAAAGTATTTGACTTTTCAACCTTAAAATTCATTTAACATAGTGTGTACGCTATATATAGAGGAAAAACTGGCGCTCATAGCATGACTGACCGGATTCTTCCAGATCCTCCAGGTTCGTTGCAACAGGCAATGGCCAAACTGTGAAGAAAGCAGTGGGCTGTTCTTTTGCATGCTGCCTCAACATCAAAGGAAATATTAACAAAGCAGGGAATGTAGCCAAAACTACGCACCAACAGTGTACTCCTCAACGTTTGGCCATTATGTGATGAACACACCTGGAGAAAAGATGGGAACTTGCTAACAACTCCTCCCACTTCCACAAATTCCAAGACCAGAAGGCACCAATATGATCATGTGGTTTGAACTCCTGCACTGGCACTGGTCATAAAATTTTGTCGCATGACTCTTTCTCCCAACTTGTGGCTGGTGTACACAAAACATGGTAAAATACCCTTAAGGCATCCAGGCCTCTCTGATATTTTGTTTCAAAGCCTGAGAGAAGAGACAAATTGTTAGTGTTTCCGTTTTTTTCACGGTGAGTCTGTGCTGCTTGTTTTCCCCTTGTAGATAATCAAACTCACATTCAAACAACTCAGTTCGCAGAATGTGGAAGTTTTATTTTGATGGCAAAGAAAAGCAGAGACACCATATTTTTCTGGTTATCGTTGTACAAAGTTGCTAAACTACAGCCTCTCCCTCAAAGAAATAGGACATAATTGGTTTTGTTGAGTGCATGAGGCATATATAGCCAAGGAGGGAACAAAAACCAATACCATCTAACCAAACCCAGCTGGAAACTAGAAAATACACTGCAAAAAGCTGCCTCCCATGCTGCCTTCTCTTGGGCAGCTATATTGCGGAAAATATTTTTCATGTAACTTTGGCATAGTTTTTGTTTGGATGAACAGTTCAAAGCAAAATGCGGAGCTCACATGGGAACCCTGGAGAATTAACAAAACTGGACTGGTTTTATTTTGTTTCATGATTAATATTTTGCACAGATCCAACAGCAAAATTAATATCTGTTTTTGCTATACAATGGCAGACTGGAAGTTATGACAGGGAAACTGCAAAATCCACCTAGCTTTGAAGAGACTTAAACCCAAGCTCCTACTGAGCTGTACAAAAGAAAGTTGTGAATCCTGAAAATAAGTTTACTTTTTCTTTTAATCAGTGGTAGGTTTTATTTTCTTCATATAATTATGCACTTGTGTTGTTCTCCACCCCCTTCAGGCCAAGGGACAAGAAGAGAGAATTATGATTACTTTTATTTATTGAGCACTGTGATGGGGTTAGGACTCACCACCGCTGGCGCCTACCACTGGTTGCTCCGTGAATTAGCTCTGTCCAGTCATGGAGCACCTTTTTCGCGTGGTGCCTCACCCTTCATCTGCTCTGCTGCTTTGGGGACCCTCATTGCTCCCTGCTCAGCAGCGTCCTCTTCATGACACTGCCCTCCGGCAGTGCTCACTGCTCCGGTCTCACCCCCTTCCAGGGTTGAGGTGTTATCAGCAGTCCATGATCTGCACCTGCTGTAGTGGCCGGCTGCAGTCTCTAAGTCTAGCCCCTTGTCACAGGGACCGGCCACAGCCTGGATCAGGCCACGCTCCTTTTCAGCCAGGTGTAGCAAAAGGGGAAGGGGGGGACCCAGGCCCACGTGCTACTCTGGGTCCCGACCCAGGGACCCTCTAGCAGCAACCTCTCTGCCCTCCTTCTCTCCCCTTGCCCTGCTATTGTCCCTGGGCCACTTCCCCTTCGGCCCTATGCACCTGCCTGGCCTAGACCAGCAGCCTGGGGTTTTCCTTGGCCAGAGCTCCCCAGCTCCTGCTGCCCTTCCCCAGCACCGCTCTGTCCAAGGTGCTACCTTCCAGCTCAGGAGACAATCCTCCTCCCTTGACCACCCAGGCAATGGGCAGCCTTTATATATGGCTGAGTCTGGATCTGATTGGCTGACTCTAACTCAGCCTCTGATTGGCTCCCTAGCAGACCTTCTCTGATTGGCCGCCCACATGCACTGCCTTCCTGGCCTGCTGAAGCCCCATCTAGCAAAGGAGTGGGGCAGCCACCCCACTACAAGCACCCATACACAGATGTATAGGAAGACACGCTATCTGTCCTGAACAACATGCCATCTAAAAGAGGCAGGAACTAACAAAGGATGAAGGAAACGAATGCAACACAGAAGTATTGTGAGCAGAGTGATACTAGTATATGTCTTGTTAGTTCAAAAACCCTTTAAATTATAATCATTCCCAACATGCCCCAATAACTAGCCATTGTTATTTTCATGTTTTCCTAGTCAGGGCAATCCCTAGCTGCACTTCTGTTTATCTGTCCCAGATGGAACCATCTCTCTTTATTACCCTGGCTCAAAAGCACCCTCTAACACCAAACTTCCCCTGCCTTCCTATTCACCAGTGCCCTCTTCCCCATCATAAAATGCATAGGCACCAACTCCATGGGTGACTCTGCAGCTGGAACACACAAGGAAAAAAAACAGTGGGTGCTCAGCACCCACCAGCCGCTCACCAATCAGCTGTTTGGGGCCCCTGCCAATCAGCTGTTCAATGACAGGCAGGAAGAGTAGGAGACAGGAGGCAGACAGGGTGGAAAGGGCAGAGTGAGGGTGGGTTGTGCTCATGGGAGAGGCATAGCGAAGGTGGGGGCGGACTCAGGGCTGAGCAGGGGTGGGGCACCCACACGGAAAGAAGAAAGTTGGTGCCTGTGGTAAAATGTGAACATAAGAAGGAAGATGGGGAGGAGGTACCTGGAAGCTCAGAGATCTAGTTGCCCAAAGGTTATATCCAGATTCGTAGCTAGAGTAGAGGCTTCTCCTCTTTACTGACTTTGGAGCTTTCCTCCGGCCAGGTGACATGGGAAGGGAATCATAAGTGAGACTTGGAGGAAACAATACTACAAGGGGGAAATCAATGTTCATGTCAGAGTTAATAGGTTTTGACTAACTAAAGGAATGTTTATTTTCCTGTCCCTGGAGGGATGTTTTAAAGATTGACAATCCTGAAGGGAGACTGCTATAAATATGAAGATGAACCCAGGAGTCAAATACACTAATTGTAGGTGCAATTGAACAGTAACTGTCAACATTTGGATATCTTGATGCCATCCTAAATTGTCATACTTCACTCCTTTGAAGTACCTCTGTTTCTCCAGAGAAAGATATATCCTACTTTTTCTTCTATAGTGTCGCTAACACCTTTCAGTTGTTAAACAAACAGTACAGCTGAAACTCCCACAGAACTTTTCTCAGTCTTGCAGGGCATTCATCAGAACATTTTCTGGATATTTTTTTTAAAGAAGCTTGATTGTATGGAATATGACCCAACATAAAACCTCTTCCATTTAGCAAGGTTATTTGTCTCAGCTGATGATTTTTTACTATTCTGCACTTCTCTAAAGCAGGACTCCTCCACCAAAGTTAACCACGAATACTCCAGAACATCAAGTGACAGGCCTGAGGACTGGAGTGGAGGAGGCAGCTGTGATTCTGTAAAATTAGGTCTGTGTGAAGCAGGAATGACCGTGGGGAATTGATTGAGAGGTCCAAGAGCTGTGAAAACAAGTGTTGACGGGGCGATGCTGGGGCAATCAGTATAAAACAGGCCTTGTTCTACTTGGCCTTGCACAGAACTCTGGGCGGAAGAAGGATGGGGGGAAAGCGCACAGAAGAACCTCTTACCCTAGAAAAGAAAATTGTCCATCAATGAACCCGGGCTGTATCCTGCTCTGTAGCAAAACTGGTGACATTTTTTTGTTGTTCTTCACTGCAAATGGATCCACTTGGATTGTTCCCCAGAGCTGGAAAATGGACCTTCTATGTCTGGGTAAAGAGACCACTCATGATTATTGATAAACCACCCGTTCAGGTGATCTGCTACCATATTCTGAACCCCCTGGAGACAGGCCAATTTCAGAAATATAGAGTTGTCAGTACAAAAGTCCCAGAATAGTGTTGCTTCCCAGCTGAGTAGTGAGGACCAGTCTCCCCACCGATTGTTCACATAAAACATAAAAATATTGTTGGTCCGCACCAATACACCCACTCCCCTGATGTGAGGAAGAAATGCCATGCAGGCTAATTTGATAGCCTGCAACTCCCTGATGTTTGAGATTTTGGAGAGACCAGAGACTTGCCTCTGCAGGGGTCACAGGTAACACCCCCCCCCAACCAAGGTCTGAGGCATCTATGACTAAGGTAAGAGACTGTCAAGGTGGAGCAAAAGGAACTCCTTTACAGACACTAGCTGAGTCGATCCACATTAGGGATGATAAGATGTGACTTGGTGTGACTGAATGCACCCCTCTATTCAGAGCCTACACAATATTGTAGTAATCTATGTATAAAATATACCTTGTGAGGTATCATTTGAAAACCTATAACTCACCAGTCAAAAGAATCATGTGAAAATGTATGTAGCAACATTATATGTAAAGTTATGAATTCCCCCTGAATTATGTTGTTAGCACATGTTCAAGCCCACATAGCCCTGACAAGGCAGAAGTTGTTAAACAGGCCTATCATAAGCAAAGAAATGTGTGTTCACCTCATTTTACATATAAGCAGTAAACAGGGTCCTTGGGACAGCAAGAGTGGGTAAACCAGTCCCTCAAAGACAAAGGAAAAGCTAATGCCTTGAGCCAAGTGTCATCAAAGTTGATTGGCAATCAACTGTCAGCTGGCCATCCTTTGAAAACGAAGGGGAGCAGGAACAGATCAATTGGCATTTTAGCAAGCAACAACATGGACCCTCTTTCACCACGAGACTCCACGTCTCCATCCTCACAGAGGGAAAGAACTTTATCTAGGGATAACCCTCAGAAAAATGCATTTCAAAGGGTGACTGAACTACAAATGTGAGGGGCAAAAACACCCCAGGTTATCTATCTTTGTTTCTCTCCCTATCTCTCTTTCACAAAAGATGACAAAGGAACCTGAAAATTTGGTCAGAAATGTTTCTGGGAACCTGAGGTAAAGATCTGACCTTGAACCAAGCCTAGCTAGTTAAGTTTTAGTTACTAGAAAGCGTTTTATCTTCATTTCTCTTGTAGCCACTTCTGAATTTAATGCCTTATACTTGCTGATTTAAAATCTCTTTCTTTGTAGTTAAGCAAATTGTTGGATATTCAACCAATCAACTGGCTACTAAACTACACTAACTATACAATGGTTACTATTTACAGGTTTTGACTACAGACTTGCAGAAGCAAGAACAGGGAGCTCCAACAACTCTCACAGACATAGGAAGGAACTGTGGGAGGTCAGGAGCAGTTTGGCTCTTCATGCCTGCACATGGTCCACGAAGCAGCAGAAGACACTCAAGACGCCCTGATGGGTACTACTGTGGGGAAAAAGTCATAGAATCATAGAATATCAGGGTTGGAAGGGACCTCAGGAGGTCATCTAGTCTAACCCCCTGCTCAAAGCAGGACCAATCCCCAACTAAATCATCCCAGCCAGGGTCTTCTCAAGCCTGACCTTAAAAACCTCTAAGGAAAGAGATTCCACCACCTCCCTAGGTAACACATTCCAGTGCTTCACCATCCTCCTAGTGAAAAAGTTTTTCCTAATATTGAACCTAAACCTCCCGCACTGTAACTTGAGAACATTACTCCTTGTTCTGTCATCTGCTACCACTGAGAACAGTCTAGATCCATCCTCTTTGGAACCCCCTTTCAGGTAGTTGAAAACAGATATCAAATCCCCCCTCATTCTTCTCTTCAGCAGTCTAAATAATCCCAGTTCCCTCTGCCTCTCCTCATTAATCATATGCTCCAGCCCCCTAATAATTTTTGTTGCCCTCAGCTGGACTCTTTCCAATTTTCCACATCCTTCTTGTAGTGTGGGGCCCAAAACTGGACACAGTACTCCAGATGAGGCCTCACCAATGTCGAATAGAGGGGAATGATCATGTCCCTCAATCTCCTGGCAATGCTCCTACTTATACAGGCCAAAATGCTGTTAGCCTTCTTGGCAACAAGGGCAAACTGTTGACTCATATCCAGCTTCTCGTCCACTGTCACCCATAGGTCCTTTTCTGCAGAACTTCTGCTTAGCCATTCGGTCTTCAACAATTGTGCACTGGAGCTCACAAACACCTACAGTTGAATCAACATGTCCAATCATTTGAGGAAGAATAGAACAATTACTTATAAAGAGAAGGGATTCAAATCCCAGGAAAAACTCAAAAGACAGAGCAGGTCCTCAGCTAGTGTAAATTGGCATAGTTCCAATTAAGCCCATAGAGCTACAACAATTTATACTAGTTGAGGATCTAGTGACTAGATTCTAGTCCTAAGAATACGACCCTTTGCTTTGATTAAATACCTGATTAGCACTGTTTTCATGTTTAATATATATTGTATATAGACGGCATATTATTAATAGTATCAACAAATACAATGAAGGAGGCAATGACCAAGTCAAATAAGAAAAGGGGACAACTTGTTCCCAAGATTTTGATTGTGCTAACACTAAGTCATCATTTTCCCTGTGAAGAGACAACTCCAGTAATCTATGTAACACTGCCATCAATAGTTTATATAAGGGAAGTGCAATCAATCTTTCATACAACAAGAAAAGTTAGTGGGAGGGTAATCAAGCCAAGCTGTCTGCCTGTTTTAATTTGTATCAAGAAACACCAAAGGATAGCATTTTGCAAAATGCATGCTATTCAGAACAGAGGTGTTTATCCCCTCAGAGACTTCTACACATTATAGTGTCTTTGGAAGAATTCCAATTAGAAGTGATGAACACTTTAAATAATTAACCATATTCTTCAAATAGGTCCCAGAAGCTAAAAATACTCGTGGAAAAGTCTCCAAGGGACAGTTTGCATGTGCTTTGCGCTTACCTGCATCCTACCCAGAAAGCCAAAGGGAGCTGTAATAGCAGTGACATAACCCCCATCTATATTCTATATTCCCTAATCTACATTTTATCACAAAAATAATATAGTTCTAACAACTCTTGTTCGCAAACAACAACAAAGACAGAGGGCTTCTGTCATAAATATAAAGGGAAGGGTAACCACCTTTCTGTATACAGTGCTATAAAATCCCTCCTGGCCAGAGGCAAAATCCTTTCACCTGTAAAGGGTTAAGAAGCTAAGGTGACCCCGCGGGCACCTGACCCAAAATGGCCAATAAGGAGACAAGATTCTTTCAAATCTGGAGGAGGGGAACAAAAGGTTTGGTCTGTCTGTATCATGCTTTTGCCAGGAACAGATCAGGAATGCAGCCTCACAACTCCTGTTAAATTAGTAAGTAATCTAGCTAGAAATGCGTTAGATTTCCTTTTGTTTAATGGCTGGTAAAATAAACTGTGCTGGATGGAATGTATATTCCTGTTTTTGTGTCTTTTTGTAATTTAAGATTTTGCCTAGAGGGATTCTCTATGTTTTGAATCTGATTACCCTGTAAGGTATTTACCATCCTGATTTTACAGAGGTGATTCTTTTACCTTTTCTTTAATTAAAATTCTTCTTTTAAGAACCTGATTGATTTTTCATTGTTCTTAAGATCCAAGGGTTTGGGTCTGTGTTCACCTGTACAAATTGGGGAGGATTCTTATCAAGCCCTCCCCAGGACAGGGGGTGTAGGGCTTGGGGGGATATTTTGGGGGACGACGTCTCCAAGTGGGCTCTTTCCCTGTTCTTTGTTTAAACGCTTTGTGGTGGCAGCATATCGTTCAAGGACAAGGCAAAGTTTGTACCTTGGGGAAGTTTTTAACCTAAGCTGGTAAGAATAAGCTTAGGGGATCTTTCATGCAGGTCCCCACATCTGTACCCTAGAGTTCAGAGTTGGGAAGGAACCTTGACAGCTTCTGAAAAAGAAAAGTTTTCAATTCGAGAATGAGACAACCATTGCCATCTAATAGTAATGTAATTTCCAATGGAGCTAAGGGGACTCTAAGAGCCATATATTATGTCCAGCTGAAAAGTAATAGGTAGAAGTGATTTGATTGAAGAATATGATTGCAGTAATATACACCAGTGTTCTCTCTATGCTCTCACGTACCATAGAAAGTGCAGACTAAGAGAAAAAATACTTAAAACCATTACCATTGAATTGAGTTGTGTGTAGGACAGCCCCATTGAAATTAATGGGAAACTACATATACAGCTGCTTAAAATATTTTGAAACAGTGTAAAGAGAGCCCAGGCTCGTGGGTCAGGGGGCCTCAGTGTTACCAGGTGGCACCCCAGGGGAGGGGGAAACCTGTCACAGTATGTTTACACAGCAATAACTGTGGACAGGTTAGCCTACCCAAGCTAGCTTGAATCCAGGTAGCACAGGTAATAATAGTATTGCCAACAGCACAGAACAGGCTTCAGAACAGTCTAGTAAGCCAACTACGTACCCAGGGTCTGTGCCAGGCTTGTACTACCCGTAATGAACCCCGCATTGCCCTGTCTTCACAAGTACTTGAGATAGCTGGTAGCTTGTACAGGCTAGCCTGTGCACAGCTATCACTCAGACACTCCATACATGACAGGGTTAGTTGTACGCTTCAGGTCTCTTTATTGTTATCAGGAAGTATAGCTCTTATCTATCATGCATGGTGCTGGGTAGCAATGCTTTCAGAAGGTGTTAAGCCTGCCCAAGGTGATACAAAGGAGTCTATTCCTTCCTATATTTCACAAAGAAAAAAAAAATCAGATCATCAATAACATTCTGAACAACTCTGGTAAACTCTTGCAGGATATAAAGTAAAGTTGACCATGCCAATCTATTTTCTTCCGTTGTTGGTGTGAAATATCACAAACCTTAGGGTTGGAAAAGTTTCCTCTCTACTCATCTTTGACATTGGGATGTCAGTAACCTCCAGATGGTTGAGCGAAATTGCTGAGAACAGGATGCGAAGGTACAAGAGCCATTTTGCAGGCCATTCATCATTACTCTTTCCTCTCCAGAAGTTTAGCCATATTGCATACTACCCTTGAATTTTATCTTTTGTCCTTTCAGACAGAAATGAGTCAGAAAGTTTTATAGCTTGGCAGCAAATCATTGAAAGATGCTGACCTAAAAAAACCCCAAACGATTTAACGTACTATCAGGGCAAAAAGGGAATAGAGAATGTTCTGTTGAAAGCAAAACAGCTCTTGAAAATCTGCTAGAAGATCATTTAGAAATACTGCATAATATAGCCATTCTGTAGTAATTCTCTACAGTTTTAGTGTCATGGGATCAGTTCTCCTCTGGATGAATCTGCACGAACTTCTTGATGCATCATTAATGCTAACAGGAATTACATGCACACATCAAGAGGAAAGTATACTGCTATGAGTTTACAGTTTTGCTGTCTGGAAGTCAGCTTGGCTTTGCTTTACTGCAGACCCATCTGACAAGCAAGTTCACTAACTACAATCCATAAATCATTAAAGGTATTCTGTGATTCTGAACACTGCTGCTCCAATTTGTTGATAGTTATTTCAATCAGAGACACCAGCAAAGTAGGTCAACGCTGGGTTTCTGAAGCACTACAGAAAGGCTTGAGAAATGCTCAGAATTGCTGATTTCCACCCGCTCTACTATGAATGGCCTTCTACAAACCCTTAACAGGAGAGAAGGCAGCTCATGTCAAAATTAATCAAGACAGTTGTCACCTGAGGGAAAGAATACCTTAAAAATCAGAGCACAAAACAAGGTTTGTTCTGCAAGTAAATCTTCACATGCTTATTTTATGCTTGTAAAAAGCCACGATTTCTTAAGTGTTATTATAGAGATGCAGACAGTAAAAACATTATTTCACTGATTGTTGCCTCATATTTATTATTTCAAGCAAATATGTGTCTTTGGTTGGTGGACATTTAATTAGTTGGATATTTAATTGCTTAAAAAATATTTAAAATGTACCTTTTAAATATTTATTTAAGCAATTAAATATCCAACTAGATGCTTCTATCTGTTTTCATTTTCATTTTTAGTACCTGAAAGGATCCATAGGCTGCTGCTCCAATCCAGTCTTTATCCAGTCACACACAGTGTACTCCAGAATCATACATGTTGCCAAATATAGCATGAGCTATTACATCAGTCTCATGAACAAACTTCAAAGTTAGAAGGCTGAATTCAGAGCTGATGTAAAGTTAGATTCCATACACTAATTTAGATTCCTTACACACACAATTGGATTCCTTTAGACCTATTTACACCTTCTGTACCAATTAGTAAGGGTAGGCACAGGTTTAAAGGTGTAAGTAAGATAGCTCTTTAACTTGCTTTAACTTGCACTCTGTTCCAGCTCCTCAGTGTGTAGGTTGTACCAACACACCAGTTGAATGGGTGTAAGTAGGTTTGACTGTGAAGAGGATTATATATGTGAAGAGGTCTAAGTCACACCACCTTATTGATCATCCCTCTGAATTTCACGTAACCTTCTCAGGGTTATTCCTTTCCCTGACCCAGGCCCAGCATTTCTTTGATCCTGCAATACTGCCTTGGTAACAGAAACAGTAACAGAAAATGTTCATAGGCCAGGGTAAATCAGGAGTAACTCCACTGCAGAAAATGGAAAACATTCAATAAATACCTGGAATTATTACTATTAGTGAGTGGGCTTGTCATAGGATGCACTCACTGCATGTGGTGCCTCCTCCTGGTGGCTCTAGGAATTAGCTCTTGCCAAGCGTGTTCATCCTTCTCTGGCAGTGTCTCTACCCATTGTCTCTTTCACCCTGTGACCCCTCTCACTCCCGGAGCTGCAGCTTCCTGTTTCTGGCTTGGCCCTCTGGTCAGGTCACGAAGGTCCTCCCTTTCCAGGGAAATCAAAGTCCTTCCAGACCAGCTGTCCAGCTGACATCTCCAACACCCTGTGCCACTTTCCCAGCAGCTGGTAGGGGAACCCAGGCCTGCCCTTTATACTGGGTTCCAGCCCAGGGACCCTATAACAAGCAGCCAAAGTCCGTGTCATATCCCTTGCTGCTGTTTCCCTGGGCTTCTTCCTAATTATCTGGCTTCCCCCTCTTTCTGGGTTTGCCAGCCCAACCTCTTTCTTCTCAGGGAGTGGCTGTAGACTACCTCCTTGCATCTCCCTTGCTGCTCACAGCTCCTGGACTTTATATATAAAGGCCCCTCCTGACCTACTCTTGCCAGCTGAGCCAATTTCTAGTTAGTGGCCTGCTCCCTGTCTCCTTCTTCAGGTGCAGCTGGGCAGTCAGTTGACCTGCCTAGATACTTTAACCCCTCCAGGCACCCCATCACAGAGATATAAAAAGTTTACTATGAATGGAATGGCGCCATTTTGGTCTAGTCCATAGTAAGTGATGTACAAGCACACTGCCACAGAGGAGTTTGCAAGGACTGGTGGGTGAAGGGGATTCTCCTTCAGTGAGGCAGAATTCCTCCCTGAGCTCCACAGAATGCAGGGGCAGCTACATCCCTTCAGGGGCTTACATCCCCTACTATATGGGTCCAGCTTTGCCAGCCAGTGCAGATGCAGGGAAGCCAGGGCCCCTGCTCCTTCTGTCTCTTATGTCTCCCCTCCCCCAGCACACACACCTTAAGGGCTGTTCACCCCCAGGAGGCATGGGAGGAAGCAGACCCTTCACTCTGACAACTGAAATTCTGCATGGCTATTACATGAGCTTGTGCAACGTGGGGAGGCTCTTTGGAGCTTCTTTAAACTTTGCACCCACACTAAGGCCAAGCACATCTGTTAATATAATCTACATGCAGCAGCAGCATCCTGTTCTTTACCAGGGATTGAAATGGGATCTCCAGAGCCAAATCATGAGCTAAAGGAGTAATTCTCCTAGCTGGGAGCTGTAGCAAAATCACATTCTTTGTGGACTGAGCATAGAAAACAGCGCTTTGCACGCTCATTGTTGGCATTATGCACACATATGGAACTGTGATTTCAGATACTAAATTGTATTTCTCTCTATTTTCTTCCCTTTCACTGAAGCTAGTGCAAAAGCTTCCTTTCCCTACCTCTGACAGGGGGAGTTGGGAATTCTTGTGGAAGGATCCAGGCCAAGTTACTGGGGGGTGCAAAAGCCATATAACATGTTGAGCTCTGGCTTCAAGTCAGAACACCTGTGAAGGGCAGGTAGCTTTTGGGAACTCTCCATTTGTGTTGAGAAGGCTGTGAACATGAGGTAATTGGACCTCAGGGAATGAGCTAGAAAGACTGTCAAAGAACATTCCAGAAAGTCCTGAGGCAGATGAGGAAAAAGAAAGAAAGTCTGTTTGTGCATACCTAGAGACTAGGGTTTTTCCTCAAAATTCCTACATAACTGCATGTTTTTATTTCATTTTGGGGATGCTTCATTTAATTTGTGTGCTATCAATCGGGTGTTTAATTTCCAGTAATAGTGAATTAAGTGTGGCATCTGATTGTACAACCCTGAAATGCTGAGTCTATTTTACAAAGACTTGGTAAATCCTACCTGAAATTTGTGTGCATCATCATTGGCCTCGCAATCCTCAGTTATATGGTGTCTGATAACAATTGCTTTGGTTATCCTACTGATTTTTTATTGCTGTGATATTATTCTTGACACTAGTACTAAGATGGTGAAATTATATTAAATCGTTCTTGTGTGCCTCAAATACGAGAGCTACATAAAACAAAGAGAATGGTGGTGTTATTGTATAGCTATCACAAGTGTTTCAGACTGGGTTATCAATACTGGGAGGCACTTTTCATAGCTCATTAAATAACTTATGTCACCGCTATATTTGACACAATGCTCAGTTAATTCATTTTTCACCCTCCTGATGAGTTATGTTGCAGTTGCCAAAGGACCCTCAATGTGTTTAATCAGTTTCCACTAACTCTTGCAGCCTATATTGAAGAAGTACATACAAGTTGCTATAATTTACCAAAAGGCTTTTCAGCCACCTGCAAAGTTCACAAAGAGAAATTCTGATCATATTTCATATGCTGGGCCTCATGCAGCACTCCAGACTGATTCTAATGCACCTCCATTGATTTCAATAGAGTTACACCACCATAAAAAATGGTGCATCCAGCACAGTGTTCAGAGTCTCCAAAAACTCAAAAAGGTAATTTGTGATATATAAACACCAAGTGATAGGTAAGAATGTACTTACTGAAGTGGAAATGCTGCATAACAAATTCATATCTTATCACATAGCTATTAAACTTCAAACATGTTGGTGATCAATTTGTATTTAAAGATGTACAATAAACACTGCAATTAGATGTATTGGTATATAGTTAAGAGATATTGCATGTTAATTATATAGCAACTGACTTCTCTGAAGTGTGAAATCTGTTATTGCTACATAGTTTTTTGATAGCCTTAATTTCACAGTCAAAATATCCTTGAATGAGATGTTTATTCTGGGTGAATTTCATTACTCGGAGAGAATTAGCACAAACCTAATGATCACCAGATCCAGGTAACAAATGCTTTTCTTAGCCCATGAATATTTATGATAATTAATTTGTTTTCCCCATTGTGAATCAGGACACAAAGTAGAAAACATGAAAATATTCATAAACACAAACAGATTTTGTTTGAGTCACAAAACATTGTTTTAATTTTGGCCATTTTTCTTTTTTTTTTTAAACCTTTCACTCCCTTTCTCCCCATCTAATTAGCTAAAATTTCAAATGAAAAGTAATTTCAAAACAATTTTATTTTTGTTTAGAAATGTAAAAATTAAATGTTTGACAATTTATTTTTGAGTTGAAAAATCAGACCACATTTTATAGACACATTTTAATTGGACAAATAAGCATTTTTCAATGAAAAAATGATTCGTTGAAAATCTCCTGAACACCTAATGATCATGTAAGTTGTACTTATGATCTCAAAATAGTGTTTAAGTGTTACTTTAGTGCTACATAGGCCTTGTGCATAAATAAGAGGGTTACTTACCAGTCTACTGTAACTGTTGTTCTTTGAGGTGTAGGCACAGACATTTATTAAACACAAGTGTTGGATTCAATGTTGATTTTCCTTCAAAATCAATCCCAGCTGATTGAAGAGGCCCAGTGTCAACTCGACATGATGAGGACTTGTTCTTCGGATCTGCTCCTCAGTAGCCAAGTGTCTAGGTATGGGAAGACATGAATTACCCTCCTTCACAGATAGGCCTCTACCACCAACATACATTTGGTGAAGATGCATAGGGCTGATGACAGGCCAAAGGGAAGAACTGCATACTGATAATGTTGACCAGTGACTAGGAACCTCAGAAACTTCCTGTGGCCCAGGAAAATCGTGACTTTGAAATAGACATCCTGAAGAAAGTGAGCAGCAAACCAGTGATTTTGATTCAATGTGGGAAGAATAGTAGCCAGGATATCCATGTGCAATCTCATATACTTGATGTACTTCTTGAAACCACAGAGATCAAGGACAGGTCTCTGCCCTCCTTGTATGGATACGTTCTCAGAAAGGTTTTGTCAGAAATAGAGCTGGCTGAAAAAATAGAACAGTTTTGCAAGAAATTTAAAAACTCTTTCTATTTCACAGGATCCAAGCTGCACACATTTGCATTTTCAAAGGATGTTCCCATGACCATTTCTAATCACTTTTTTAAAACCAAATTGAGTTCAAAATCATTATTGAACACTTGTTTACAAACAACTGCTCAATAACGATATCAAACATGACTGTAAAAAAATATTTTAAAATATAATGTAACCCCTTGGAGTTTAGAGAGCATGGCCCCTTTAAATCTTTTTCCTAGTGGGGAGGGGGAACAGTGAGAGAAAGGAGGGAAACTTGGGGGTGTGGCTCTGGAGCCCAGGGAGAGAAGGGCTGCAGCAAGGAGGCCCTGGACAAAGTGAAGGAGAGAGAACCTGCCTGAAGCCTGGGAAGGACGGGGCGGCCGGTCAGGGACACCCCAGGACAGGAGCCAGGAGGAGCACTGTGCCAGGGAGGAATCGCCCAAGGAGGACAGGCTGGAGCTGGACCCAATATCACTGCTGCCCAGAGCTGCATGGGGCTGTAAGTACTGGGGCCTGTGCCTCTGCATTGGGAATAAGGAGGAGGCTGCTAGCTAGTTAAGTGGGGAGGTTGTCACTCTGTGCGGCTTTGCAGAGAGCGGCAGAAGAGGGCACCAGAGGTTTGTTGGGGAAAGTTCACTGGCGCTGAAGGTGACCAGGAGCACCCAAGACTCACCACTGGAACTTTGCTCAGGACTCCTGAACTCTGAGTGTAGACACATTGCTCAGTGTCTGCCCTTTCAGACTGTGCTACCACTGGGCCTGTGGGGCCTTGGTTTGGATGCAACCCTGTTCTACTGCTCCCCCTATACTTCCCCTTGTTTTTCTCCTCTCATCCCTCTGTAAATAAATATCTCCCTTTATTATATCCATTGTACTTTTCCTGTGGGTGTGTGTGGGATTTGGAACATGGGGCGGAAGGAATTTTTCCTGCTGCATTGCTGCGTGCGCTGTCTCTTGGCCAGAGCTGCCTGCAGAGCAGACTCCATCTTGGCCATGAGGGCACTAAAGTTACAATAATTATAAGTGTCATGGGAACGTTTATGAGGAATGGAAATCTTGAAGTTGATAATTTGTCATAAAAATTGCATTTTTGAAAAAATGGTAATTGTTTGTTAGAAAAACTATGCATGAAAAATTTCAACCAGCTTTAGTGACAAGACATAACCTGTAGATATAGGAACCTATTGGCAACAACTATAATCTATCAACTCACTTTTCGCACAGCCACACAAATACATACAAGTTATACTGTTTCCTCACATACAGTATCTACAAAACTTTTGCAGTTTCCTGTGCTCATGGGCATACACTTGCTGAGCCACTGGTCAGTCCATTATTGATTCAAAGAAAAGATGGCCACATACTCAACCACCAAGACTTCTCTCTTGGAACATCCAATTACTGGCCCATCCTTATAATATTTATATTATGATACAAGCTAGGATCACAGCACCAAAGTCTACACCTGCAGGCCAAATATATGTGGCTCCAACCACTGAATTGTATAATATTAGACACTAACTCTTGCGTCTAAATGGTTAAATGATGACAGAATAGATGAAAGAAAACGTCTTCAGCAAGATGGTTATTAAAATAGCACTGTGCCATGATTCTCATCTGCCAGGATTTATAATAAAAATGTAGACCCCTCTACTCAGCATGTGTTATATATCCCCCTTCTGTGACTCATCCTCTAAAGATGTGATTCTGCTATAGATATCAGCTGAAGAAGTCACACCTTTGCCTTAAGTGGCATGATGCTTCTAATGCTAGAGGCCCTGGGCTCAGTACCTGGCAATGACCCACATTTATTGACCTGATTCCCTGGTTATAAATGAAAAATCTTCCAGGATTGCAAACAAGCAAGTCAGAATTTTCTGACTGATGGCGCTTTAGAAAGTATCACTATCACTTAATAAACAGAACCCACAGCCTTCTTGTCTAGTCCTGAAAAAAATCGGTTATTTCCATAACCCCAACTATTTATTTTTAAAACACAGGTTTCATTCCTCACCCTGAGGTTCTGCTGATTTTTTACATTTTAATGCCTTCAAAAAGCATAGCTTCAGTTCCTAAAAAAAGCTGTGATTAGTGTTTTTGGCAAATGAAAACACTGTGAGGCTGTGGGTGTAATGAAATGTTTTACAATCTACAAGTAATATAAAAAAGGCAAGAGTGAACTGAGGTGACACTTTCCTTTGATCAAAGTTCTATCAATTCAAATCTATTAGGTCTCACAAAATGTGACAGTTAAGATATCCATGCAGAAATTCAAACCTTCGCAAGAACTAGGAGAGAAATCTACAGTGCATTTTATCTGACCAGCAGTATATCACAGTTCTAATTATTTATGGGCGATATTTTCTCTTCCTCTTTTTTCTTTGATTTATTTCTGTAAAAGGACAAAACATGTAGAAGAAACTGCTTTTGCTGTCTAAATAAATATGCTATAAAATATAGAGTCAGATCCTCAGCAGGTCCAAACTGGCAAAGCTCTATTGACTTCACTGATGTACACCAGCTGAGGATTAGTGGGCCAGTGGTTCTGGAACAATTTTTATAGTGGGGATGCTGAGGGCAGAACCATGTATTTGGGCTGTTATTACTACTTCAAGCTGTGGGGTGCTGCAGCACCTCCCGAACCCCTAGTTCCAGCACAGGACCCAACTCTGCAGTAAAAGTGAGGAATCACTAAACCAATTAAATAGCTGAAAGCATCTGCCTGGGCTTAGAGGTAAGTTGTAAATGGTCCGGCCTGCATACTGCTGGAGGCAAAGGGTAATAAGGATAACCTTACAGAAGCTTGATCTTGTGACCAAGTAACATGCATTTTAAGTGTCTATGCTGAACGCTTGGGTTTTGAGTCAGATTCTGGCATATTTTTAAGAGAGGAAAAAGAAGTGATCCGGGTAACTACAGGCCTGTTAGTTTGACATCTGTAGTATGAAAGGTGTTGGAAAAAATTTTGAAGGAGAAAGTAGTTAAGGACATTGAGGTCAATGGTAAATGGGACAAAATACAACATGGTTTTACAAAAGGTAGATCGTGCCAAACCAACCTGATCTCCTTCTTTGAGAAAGTAACAGATTTTTTAGACAAAGGAAACGCAGTGGATCTAATTTACCTAGATTTCAGTAATGCGTTTGATACGATGCCACATGGGGAATTATTAGTTAAATTGGAAAAGATGGGGATCAATATGAAAATTGAAAGGGGGATAAGGAATTGGTTAACAGGGAGACTACAGCGGGTCCTACTGAAAGGTGAACTGTCAGGCTGGAGGGAGGTTACCAGTGGAGTTCCTCAGGGATCAGTTTGGGGACCAATCTTATTTAATCTTTTTTATTACTGACCTCGGCACAAAAAGTGGGAGTGTGCTAATAAAGTTTGCAGATGATACAAAGCTGGGAGGTATTGCCAATTTAGAGAAAGACCGGGATATCATACAGGAAGATTTGGATGACCTGGTAAACTGGAGTAATAGTAATAGGATGAAATTTAATAGTGAGAAGTGTAAGGTTATGCATTTAGGGATTAATAACAAGAATTTAAGTTATAAGCTGGGGACGCATCAATTAGAAGTAATGGAGGAGGAGAAGGACCTTGGAGTATTGGTTGATCATAGGATGATTATGAGCCGCCAATGTGATATGGCCGTGAAAAAAGCTAATGCGGTCTTGGGATGCATCAGGAGAGGTATTTCCAGTAGGGATAAGGAGGTTTTAGTACCGTTATACAAGGCACTGGTGAGACCTCACCTGGAATACTGTGTGCAGTTCTGGTCTCCCATGTTTAAGAAGGATGAATTCAAACTGGAACAGGTACAGAGAAGAGCTACTAGGATGATCCGAGGAATGGAAAACCTGTCTTATGAAAGGAGACTCAAGGAGCATGGCTTGTTTAGCCTAACTAAAAGAAGGTTGAGGGGAGATATGATTGCTCTCTATAAATATATCAGAGGCATAAATACCAGAGAGGGAGAGGAATTATTTAAGCTCAGTACCAATGTGGACACAAGAACAAATGGCTATAAACTGGTCATTGGGAAGTTTAGACGTAAAATTAGACAAAGGTTTCTAACCATCAGAGGAGTGAAGTTTTGGAATACCCTTCCAAGGGAAGCAGTGGGGGCAAAAGACATATCTGGCTTTAAGATTAGACTCGATAAGTTTATGGAGGAGATGGTCTGATGGGATAACATGATTTTGGCGATTAATTGATCTTTAAATATTCATGGTAAATAGGCCCAATGGCCTGTGATGGGATGTTAGATGGGGTGGGATCTGAGTTACTACAGATAATTCTTTCCTGGGTATCTGGCTGGTGAATCTTGCCCATATGCTCAGGGTTTAGCTGATTGCCATATTTAGGGTCAGGAAGGAATTTTCCTCCAGCGCAGATTGGAAGAAGCCCTGGAGGTTTTTCACCTTCCTCTGTAGCATGGGGCATGGGTCACTTGCTGGAGGATTCTCTGCTCCTTGAAGTCTTTAAACCACGATTTGAGGACTTCAATAGCTCAGACATAGGTGAGAGGTTTTTCGCAGGAGTGGGTGGGTGAGATTCTCTGGCCTGCGTTGTGCAGCAGGTCGGACTAGATTATTATAATGGTCCCTTCTGACCTTAATATCTATGAATCTGTGAATCTATGAATCTTTATTTAGAAGTCACTGAATATTCTGTGCAGCATGCCCAGGGCATGGAAGGAAGCAAGGGCCAAACCCCTTCTTTGCATCGGTCACATTGGGTCTTCCTGCATTGAAGTTCCTTGCAGCTGGATAAATTATAGCTCAGGAGAAGTGTAAGAGCTACTTCCCTGTGGGAGAAAGTAGGCAGGGAGCCAGGGTGGAGCTGAGTGGATGTGCAAGAAGCAGTATGCTGCACTCCCTAAAGGGGTATTGCAAATCACTTTCTCCAAGTGGAACAGAGAAGCCCTGGCTGGAACTGTGCTTCACTGACATACATGGGAAGCTTCACCTGGACATTGCACCCATACGCTGACCCTTACTCAAGCAGAGTTTAGTAATAATTCAGGATGCTGTTTTAAGAAGATGAGTAACCTACCTGGCGTTCATCTTGTGGAAACAAGGAATACTATAAATCAGAGAGGAAGCAATACTCCTTTCTCTAACTTAGGTCACTTTCAAGTCTCAAGCAGAGAGCTAAACGCCTATGGAATGGCAGAGGTGATTTGCTGAATTGTGATGGAATACATCTGAGAAAAGATGAAGCCAGAGGACAGGCATAAATTGATAGATTCATTCCATTACCCTCAGGACAGGAGGGATATATAGGGAAAGAAACTTAGTTTAACTCATTAGGCCAAATTAATTTGTGGTACAACTGCATGAATCCTACACAAGGGATAAATTTTGACCATTGGTACTAATGTTTTTATTTTGTATCTTAAATATTTTATTATTAACCCCGTTAGATTATGACATTTTTTCAGTGTAAAGTAGGGAAATGAATTTCCATTTTAGTGGCCAGGCCCATCTTCTTGTCAACATTTATTCAGATGTTATGTTTCACTTTAAATTTTGATTCTAGCTGCATTGGTATTGTTTTATAATTACATTTCTGCCTGAAGTTTCAGCCTGGTATTTGTATGATCTGAATTATTCACATTTAGGGTTTTATTGCACCTAAATTACAAATTTGGAGTGTTGCTTCACATATGATTAGTTTGAGTAATTATCAAGAGTCTGCCAAACAGCCTATGTCCACTGAGATGAGGGTTGTATAAATTAGGCAGAAAGTGAGTCTACCAGGAGAATTTGTGCAATAGATAAAGACCCTGAAATAGCTGGTAGTGTTTTCATGTGTAATTAGAAAATGCATTGTTCTCCAATTAAGGAAATTAATTAAAACTAAGCAGATGGTAATCAAGGCATATTGTAATATAATCTTCTCTGGCACCTGTATTACTCTCATGCCCTACCACTGTATTTATGTACAGTATGGTTTTACATTGAAAATTTAGCTGCAGGATATTTTATCTTGGATAGCTGTCTTTTAATGCACTGTTCTTTCTCATTCTTTCCAGTTGCTACTGCATCCTGCCATAGGAAATCTTACTTATTCTTTGGTACATTAAAAGATATTGGCAGCAAAACACATGAGTTGCTGGGATTTTTTTTTCCTTTCCTCAGTAGAGGCTGTCAAGGAAAACAGAAAGTGATTGGCAAACATTTTTGTGAATGAGCGTGATAGGTTCAGTTCACTGTTGCTTGTGAGGTGATATTACTCATTGTTTGTGAGAATGTGGACAGTTTTCAGGTACACAGGAAAATATTTGCAGAACCTGAAAATAACATTAAATTTAGCACAGATATTTTAGAAATCTGTTCTGAGAAATTGCATTGTTTTTCACTTTTTTAAAAGTTTGAGTCATCCTTTCAGAAAGCAGACTTAATACAGTGGGACCATGGGACTAGTCACACTCCATAAATAATGGACAGCAAGCACTTGAAGCAAACAATCCAGAAATGAAATAGAGACTGACATTTCTTTCCATCACTTATTTGGCAACTACTTATGAATAACAAATGAACTCGTAGAAATTAGGCTCAATTCATAAAACAACTGGGCAGAATTCTCAGAAAAATATTATTCACAATAATTAATTAAACCAGCTCTATTCCCTCAAAAGATGCAAGGGGATTTAGGTAAATTGTTACCATTAATGCAATGAGGATTTATACACACCGATATCCCTATGTATAAAAACGAGTGTATACTCCTGAAAGCTCTCAGGTCTCAATGCAAATCCATCAGGAACCCTCTTTCATTCCCATCATCGATCCATTCAGGATAGGAGTGACAGATTTCATTCAAAAACAACGAGGAGTCCTTGTAGATCCTTGATGATGCGCTGGAGAGGATCTACATCATCAAGGATCTACAACCTATTCTGAAGGACAATCCCTCACTCTCATAGACCTTGGGAGGCGGGCCAGTCCTTGCTTACAGACAGCCCCCCAACCTGAAGCAAATACTCACCAGCAACTACACACCACACAACAAAAACACCAACCCAGGAACCAAACCCTGCAACAAACCCCGGTGCCAACTCTGTCCACATATCTATTCAAGGGGCACCATCATAGGACCTAACCACATCAGTCACACCATTGGGGCTTGTTCACCTGCACATCGATCAATGTGATATATGCTATTATGTGCCAGCAATGCCCCTCTGCCATGTACATTGACCAAATCGGGCAGTCTCTAGGCAAAAGAATAAATGGACACAAATCTGACATCAGGAATTATAACACTCAAAAACCAGTAGAACACTTCAGTCTCCCTGGTCTCTCAATAACAGACCCAAAAGTGGCAATTCTTCAACAACAAAACTTCAAAAACAGACTCCAACCTGAAACTGCAGAACTGGAAATAATTTGCAAACTGGACAACATCAAATTAGGCCTGAATAAAGACTGGGAGTGGCTGGATCATTACAAAACCTAATTTCCCCCTACTGTTACTCACACCTTCGTGTCAAGTGTTTGAAATGGGACACTCTCATTACCACTACAGAAGTGATTTTTCCTCCCTTGGTATCCTACTGTTGATTGAATTGTCTTGTTAAACTGACCTCTCACTTGGTAAGGCAACTCCCATCTTTTCATGTGTTGTGTATTTATACCTGCTACTGTATTTTCCACTCCATGCATCTGATGAAGTGAGTTTGGTAAAAAAACATATAAAGTACCTGAGGTTTAATATTAAAAAGTCAAATGAGTTAGTAACTAATGCCCTGCAAAAACAGGAAGAAAGTGTGAGTGCCACTGGGTTTGGCCTAGAAGGCAACATGAGCATATACACTTTGACAAAATCTTGCCCTACATTGTACAGATACACTGAAGGGGTCAAGGAATGGGCACAAGCAAGGCTAGCTTAAAGCTTAAGCCCATGCCTAGGGCCAAAGCTCTTGGAATCATGTGATTACATCAGAATCCCAGATCTCTTTTTTTAAGTAAATTTCCAGCCCTCATGGTTGATTTAAAAAAAAAAGCTTGAATAGAAGAACCGGGGGTAACCAAAGCAGTAATAGCTATTTGAGTCTACAGAGAGCCTGAAACAATAGCTCTGAGAGGTATGAACTGCCCTATGCATCTCAAGGAGGTGTTAATTCCAAGATTCATGTGCTAGGGAGATCTGTCAACACCACCTATCCAGCAGAAGATTCCATAGGTAGCATGAAGGAAAGAATGCAGCAGGTTCAGTCACCTACCCAACTAGATACTCCCAGCTGCAGAGGTCCCCTTGCTGCCACCCCACCCTCTCCGCTGAGAAGAAGTCCCTGCTGCCATTCTTGGGACAAGACGGGACCTTGTGTCTCCTCCCCTGCTTCCTGGGAGGGGGCATCACTTGTTACTGGAGTACAAGGGGAAGGGGTCAGGTGCTGGGATGGAGCTACAGTCCTGTGTCATGGTACGCTAGGGCACTGGATGGTCTCAATCCAGCTCCAGGCATTCAAGGTGTTTATCTCCCTTAGCACATCCATGCCCAATCTGAGCTGTAGCAATTGCACATTTCTTCTGATTTCATCTCTCGTTAAACACGTGCCCAAATGCTAAGGATTCAAGAGGGAGTCAATGGATTTTCTGTAAGAGTTTATTTACTCTTCTTAGAAGAATAAAGGAGGTTTGGCCCATGTTATAGATATGGGCTAGCTGCAAAATCTGGATTCAAACCTGTCCCAAGTTCAGGAGATATTCATATGGTGCTTTGGTGTTCGGTCCTGTATCTAGAATGAAGCAGCTTTTATTCTTAGTAATGTCACTAATCAAGGTGACAATTCCTGGAAAATGTTTCCATTGATCAAAATATTTTTAAGACCATTACCATCCACCACAGTAAAACAGATATGTCTATGATGTCACATAAATAAGTAGCTGTTTTATCTTGGCTTCTGTACAAGTTGTTCTTCACTAATATATTGTGAAATGCATATTCAGGGATGAGAAAGAAAGGTGTTGAGGAGAAACTGCAATGTTTCCAGATGTCAAAGAGTTAATCTTTTCATCTGTTTGCCTGGTAATCAGTGCTGCTGCTTCAGGAGTAAGTAATTAGCATTTTTGCACCTTTTTATGAATCCGCCATCATCTACTTTGAAGAGTGAACATATGTTCAGTTGAACATAATTCCCGAAAAATGCTGCAAAATAATCATTCATTTGAACTGGATCAGCAGCAGCATTGCTGTCTTCAGAGACTAGAGAGAAAATAAATGTGTTATTTCTATTACTTTCTTTTTATTGATGTCTGATGCAAATACCTCAAGTGCTAGAGAAGGTTTTACACTTCTACATTTAGATAGGAGTTTACTAAGCACCAGCCAGCATAAAGAACAGCTCACACTGAAAATCATTATTTTCAGCCTAGTGGGCAGCTGTATAGATTACATAGACTTGCATTAATGTGGTTTAAGAATATTATGGTTCATCTATACCATGGAGACAGTTCTTGTGAGACAGGTTTTTAACAGCCATAGGATTACATTTGTGTTTGCACCTTCCCAAAGTCTTGACTTACAGGCATGAAAGAAAGATACAACTGCCCAAACTCCCACCCACGTGAAAACATTGGGTTCTCAGAACTCTGGGCCTCGGGTCCCATAGGCTCCTCTGCAAAGCACTGCTAAGAGTAACTTCTAATGTCTAAGGCCTAATTAAGGAAAGCACTTAAGTATGTGGCTAGCTTCAAGCATGTGCTTAAAGTGGGGGACTTGCTTAAGTACCTTAATGAATCAGCATTTAAATATGGATTTAGATGTCTAACTTTAGTCATCCAAGCCTGAATATTTTGGCTCTGGTTTTTCTTCTCAGCTCTGCAACTGACTGACTGTGTAACCTTGGACTAATCACTTAACCTTCCTGTACCTCATTTTCCCCATCTGTAAAATGGGGATAATACTCACCTGATTTCCAGGAGTGCAAAAAAGACTTAATCAATGAATGTTTATGAAGAATATTTGAATCGTCAGATGAAAAAGCCTTCTCGGAGCATGATCCTGATTTACATTTAGGGCTTGTCTTCCAAAGCAGAGTAATTACATTGGAATAGTCACTTTTCTTCCAGAATAGGGTGTTCACACACAAAGTTGCAGTATAATTATTCCACTATAGCTAACCCAATTAATGTATCTGTGTAAACACTTCCTAGGGACCCTTTACAATGCTCTGGCAGAATGACATAAAGAGGTCTTTTAGTAAGTGGAACTACGGCCCTGGGACTTCACAGTATCATGATGAGATTACCAGTGTTTAGCAAATAAAAACTAAGTCCAATGATCACAAAAGCAACCAAAAGAGTAGGTGAAGCTGAAAGCAGCACTGTGTTTACCCCATTATATTACGTGTATGGGTGTCTGTCTGTGTTTCTTTTCTTCTCTTACTAGTTTTTGTGATGAATTACATTAGAATCATAAGCTACAGCTCACAAAAGCTCCATATAAATTGGTTAGTCTCTAAGGTGCCACAAGTACTCCTTTTCTTTTTGCAAAGACAAACTAATACGGCTGTTACTCTGAAACCTGTCATTAGAATCATAGAATATCAGGGTTGGAAGGGACCTCAGGAGGTCATCTAGTCCAACCCCCTGCTCAAAGCAGGACCAATCCCCAACTAAATCATATATTGTTATTTGCTCTGAATCTGATGTGCTAGTGCGTTTCTTATTCCTCTGGCAGATTCATACAATTGTCCATAACTGTGCTCTTCATGTGCAAAGGACTGAACTCAACATTGGATTAAAAATAAAAATTAGACAGTGAATGGCAAAGTCACCTGGACAGCCATCCTGCCTGCACAGTGTGAGGGTTAAAAAAAAAAAAAAAAGACGCAGACCACAAATATAGGAAGTTGCTGGGTGGGAGTGGGAAGAAAAAAAATCACTATTTTCTGCAGAAGGAAGTGTTTGCCTCTGTATTTAAAAAGTTTAATCAAGTTTGCTAAACATCTGCACAACTTTTGAACTGCTCAAGGATTGGAAGTGGCCATGGAATGATCGCATAATAAGATTTCCATCTCCTCTCACAATTGCAGCCAGTTTATCACATTTAGTAAAGATTACCAACAATTTATAGCATAAATTTCTCAGAATGCCACAAGGATAATAGATGTTTCCAATAACAGCAGGGTCAGAAAATAATAAGCATTTGACAATAATAAATCTACAGGACCCAGCTTCACCATCTCGGCTACTAACAGATAGAATGAAAAGAACTTTATAAATCAAAATGGAAATGGTGAAACTGAGTAGCAGGTGTGACCCTACTCTCCTTCCCCCCCAGCCTCTAAGTATCTTTACTACTTTGTGGCAAAATGGATTTCCTGTAGATATTTGATTTTGCCAGGTTTTTTTTTTTCTATTTAACAACATTGCTGACCCCCCTTTCATGGGCACAAAGCAAATTTTATTGCTTTGAGAAACTGAAATCCATTAGTGAGTAAGTGGAAAGTGCAATGTATGAGTTGATGTGGTTTGCCTGCCAGAACAGTCCAGAAAAATTAATATCAGGAGGAAAACTAGGAATAATGAATGGATTTAATTTGCATGCACAAGTAACCATGGCTAGTTGATTTAAAAATAGTTGATTTAAAAATAGCTAAGAAGTTATCTCTGTCTTACTGTCCTCAGCTCCCACACACCAAAAATTACTATTGAATCCACATAAAGGAAATGTAAGCTCTTTTATGGCACAGTGCAGAGCAGCTGTCTTGGTCCTTCCTTAGTTCCTAACTGATGGGTAAAGTGGACATTGCCCATAATAAAAAAGGAGAAATAACCCAAAAACCTGCCACCTCCTCCTCTCACTTACACTGCTGTAAGGCAGGAGTAGTTCTACTGAGTTACATAGATGTACAACGGGTATGCTAGAACCTCAGAATTACGAACCCCTCCGGAATGGAGGTTGTTCATAACTCTGAAATGTTCGTAATTCTGAAAAAAAAACATGCTGGTTGTTCTTTCAAAAGTTTACAAATGAACATTGACTTAATACAGATTTGAAACTTTGCTATGGAGAAGAAAAATGCTGCTTTTAACCATCTTAATTTAAACGAAACAAGCACAGAAAGTTTCCTTACCTTCTCAAATCTTTTTTAAAATTTCCCCCTTTTTCTTTTTTAGTAGTTTACATTTAACACAGTAATGTACTGTATATGGGTTGTTGTTTTTCTTTTGTCTCTGCTGCTGCCTGATTGCATACTTCGGGTTCCAAATGAAGTGTGTGGCTGACTGGTCAGTTCATAAGTCTGGTGTTCATGACTCTGAGGTTCTACTCTGTAAACTAGATTCAGATCAGGTCCTAGATCTTGGGTGTAGGTCAGAGAATGTCAAATATAAACAGACCTCTAATGGCAGAGCCTGGATTCAGAGTTTGTCTGGTCACTTGCTGCTTCATATTACTAGCATGGCATGCTTAAAATATTGTCCTGCCTGTAGTATCCGAGTCTGATCCTTATTGTAACCAAATGATCTCTGAAAACTCTACCAAGGTCTTTCAACTTATCGGGGAACACTAAACTAGCTAGTAAGTGTTTGGAAGTGGGGCAGGAAGATATTAATTCAGCTTTGCTCTCACCTGGTTTTTTAGATTGCCATCTGCCTGCCAACAAAGTCAAGTTTATTAAATTCTGCAATAAATAAGATTTAGGATTTCTTTCACAGTACTGAGATCTGTCCTCTTCAAATGATATTACACTTTGCTACTACCTACCAGTTTCACTACTAACATCTTACAGAGCACAGAATTTTCCCATGTTTGCCATGAATATGTTACTAGTAAAAATGAGTGCTCTAATACAGCCGTGACCTCAAATACATTATCAGTCCTACTAAAGCCAGTGGGACTAACTCGTGGTTAAAATTAAGCACAAATCAGGTTTTAAATTAAACTGTATAATCAGTTAATGCACAAACTTTTCACAACCAATAAACAAAACCACCAACCCCAAGCACAGCCTCCAATAACCAGTGAAGGGAGAAGCGTAGGATACTCCATATGGTCCACTGGGAAACCTTTACGTGCATTTCATTTACTTGATTAGTGTTTAGTGCAATAGAAAACTCAGAGATAGATAACTACACATACACACACACACAGCTGTATGTTATGAACTGTACTCCTCACTCTGCCACCTAATCAAAAACCGATCTGGAGCTTGGTCGCTTACCAGCCTGCCATGCTCATTGCCATCTTGTTGTCATCCAGTTCTCTGACATCTAGCATCTGCCCAAGAATGGAGTGGATAGGACTACAATTCCCATCAACCTCAGGTTATGCAAGGAAAGAGTAAATACTAGCTTCTGTTCACATCCCTCACTACCTACTAGAAGTCCAGATACACAGTAATATGCGTACCTGGCTAAATAGACCTTTATTTGCTAGATGATAGATATTATGGAGCAAGCTGCACAACTTCACTCACACACACATATTCTCATGTATTTTTTTCATTTCTATACTCAGAATAATGCGTGCATAAATCCTGTGTGTCTGACAGCAATAAACAAATCTCAGTATTCACAATCATTATTTTGCTTTCTTTATACTGTCTTTTTTATAGCATGATATACAATAATGGGTTAATCTTTACCCCTAGCTATAATTTAAATTTTTAGTTGCAATATATTTTGCTACACAGAAAACTCTCAAATTTATTCATTTTCAGCCTGCTATCTTCATGGGGGGGGAGGGGGAAGGAGAGTCTCATTTTAGCTGAGACATCAATTAAATGAGGCTATCAGCCTTTTTGTGCTTCTTTAAATACCTCCTACCAAGAGGTATCTCTTGCAGGAAAAAAGTGAAAAGAACTGTAGTGACTGAGAAAATTTCCAGCCGGGAGGTTAAAATAATTTAGCAAATGTCACTGTGTTGTTTTCAGAATTTCCACAGTGGAAGCAACTTGCTATCTGGAGATGAATCTAATTACTTTAGATGGCTGCTGTGATGCACAATGCTCCACTGCTATAGAAGTGGGGAGCGGGGGAAATTCACTCAAAGTCAATCTGGTACAGTTGAGTTAACCTCCTTTCCACTGTCATAAAACAAGGCAACAATTGTCACTTTATCAGGCACAGTTATGCAAACATCACACTGGATGATATCTAAGCCAGAGTGTCACAGTGAAGAAGAGATGGCATGGTGGATAGAAACAGCTGTAATTAGAGTTGCTGCTTTCAGAACTTTGTCCTCAATGTCAAAGTTAATGCATCTCAGCTTTATGACGGTTGTGTCACTGTATTTCCACATGGGAGCAACATATGGTGGAACATCACTACTTGATGGCTCAGCTGTCAGTGCTCCTATGGCCTGATTTTCAAAAGAGCTAGTGCCCATTTAGCCACCTAAATAAGTAGCTGGATTTTCAAACGAGCTCAACCCACTGGGGGGGCACATTGAATGTCAAGTTCTTTTGAAAATCCGCCCCTAAGTGTCACAATAGGAGCAACTGGCTACTGAGCACTTTTGAAAAATCTGTGGTGAAAGCCTGGCCTCATTAGTCAATGAGTGTTTTGTTGTTGACTTCACTGGAGCAAGGGTTTCACTCCCGGCCCTTAATATCCACCAAAATTAACTTGCAACTTATGGGAAAGCTATATCAAAATCAGAGCTGCCCATAAAAGTTAGGATGGAGAGTAGTAAAAGTTTGAATACCCAGTATTCCACTTACGTTTGTATTGGGAGATAAGATATTATTTTGATGATAATTTTAGAATGTATGTGTACATTCAGATAAAATTGTAACAGGAGAAGGACCCAAGGTACACCTGTCACATTTGGTCTAAGGGGATTCCATTATATATTTCAGGCTATTCTTACTTCTTACTGAATGAGCAAGGCTAAAGCGTGAGCTCTGGTGGATAGAAAAGTGAGCACAGCAGCAGCACAGAAGTAAGCGAAGAGGAGAACCGAGGGCCAGATCCGTAGCTCACCTGACTGTTTTATGTTGCTGAGGCTGTGCAAATCAGTTAGAAAGCCTCTCTAAGGGGTAGGGGAATTGCCATGTAGCGGAAGTCAGCATAGCCAGCTCCTCCTACTCAGTGTTGGGGCATATTGGGGGAGGCTCATAGGACAACTGGAGCACTTTGAACTGCAGCAATTCCTGTCCAATGGAAAGATCTCTAGGAAAATGTTCCTGACAGAATAATTTAGAGGAAGGTGGAAAGGTGGCTAAGACCAAGTTTTGTCACTAACACTGCATGTGCTTTTGTGTACTGCACATTTGTACATCAGTCATTTTAATTCCCTGCGCCTTTACCAGACTCATACAGTACCTGCTACCAGTGTGGGTGAATCCATGCGAGCCATTCTCTCTTGCAACCCCAGAATGTGGGCTCTTCCGGGCTCGCATTACAACATGACGATGTTTGTAATGACTACTGACCTGGCACCCATGGTTGGCCCTAGGAATGCTGAAACTATTACATATTATGGTAATTATTATTGTTTCACTGTTTTCCTTGTCCTACGCCCATTTATTTTTAGAGATGTACAAAGATGGAAGTTTTGTTTCATGAAGTATTTCAAGAGTTTGAGATTTGGCTTCATTCCTAATCAGAACGAAAACTGAAAATGTTGAAACTGTCATTGAAGGAAAATATCAAGGTTTTTTGTTTGTTTGTTTGTTTCAGGTTAATCAAAACATTTCATTTTAACAAAATTAAACCTCTCTCCCTTCCCCCCATTTTAGTTTTTTACACACACAGCACAAAATAAAACATTTGAAATGAAAAGTTGTTTCAAAACAAAATCCAAAATGTTTCATGCTGAAGTTATCAAAACAGGATGTTTCAACACTGATAGAAACATTTTCCAGTTTTCTTCCAAAACGAAGTTCTGGTGAAAACCATGTGATTTTGCAAAGCATTGCAATTTCAACTGAGATACATGTTCTGATAGCATATGTTTCCATTGAACTTTCTCCAAACAACTCTATTCATATTATCTGTTTTATTTCCCCATTGGCTCATGTCATATGTGTAGATTGCAAACTCTCTAGGATAGGCAGCATGGTCCAGTAGACAGGCCACTAGACCGAGACCAAGGAGACATGGGGTCTATTCCCAGCTCTATCACTGAGCTGCTGTGTGACCTCAGGCAAGTCACTTCCTCTCTCCTTCCTTTTGTTGTCCCTTCCACCCTTTAGGAGTCTTGTCTGTCTGAAATATAAGCTCTTGGGGATATGGGCTCTCTCACACTATGTATCTATACAGTGCCTAGAACACTTGGGGCCTCTAGTAACTACCAAAATAATGGGGACATCCTTGAAAACATGGACACCGAAGGCTCATGGTGTGCATGCACAGTGGGGCCCTGAACACCAGTCAGGGCCCCAGTAATATAAATAATGATAAAAATATTCATGATTAACACAAACTCACAAAAGTTAATTTTGCCTTTATCAGATTCGAAAAGACCTGGTTTGGAGCAAGTTCTAATTTTTTTCCCAAATATGTTCGTGCAACTCAAGCATCCCTCAAATACCAGGACCCCATCAATGCAGCTTCATTTGGTACAATATCCATGCCTACTCATCACCAAGCTGAAACAACAAGAAAAAGGGACATCTTCCTTGTGTTTCCCTCTCCCCTCCATTTACAAACAACTGAATTTAGAGAGGAATTGCTTCCAAATGCTTACATCGCCATCTGGTGTCCATCTTGTGTAAATGTAAATATTTTCATACAGTAACGTAAAAAATGTGGAAAGATAACTTAAGAAATATTAAGGAACAGGAAAGAATGTTCAGATTATAAAAGTCCAAATATAGGATTTAAAAATGAAGCACCTATTGGCAGCTTGAGGCAGAAGTTAGAACTAATTTATTTAACCTTGAACTTCTCAAGCCTTAAGGACAGGTTTCAGAGGAACAGCCGTGTTAGTCTGTATTCGCAAAAAGAAAAGGAGTACTTGTGGCACCTTAGAGACTAACCAATTTATTTGAGCATGAGCTTTCGTGAGCTACAGCTCACTTCATCAGATGTTGTGAGCTGTAGCTCACGAAAGCTCATGCTCAAATAAATTGGTTAGTCTCTAAGGTGCCACAAGTACTCCTTTTCTTCAAGCCTTAAGGAATTCATATGCAGCTAATCTCCATTTTATAAAAAGGTATAAATGCCACTCAGAGAGGGCATTCTACAAACTGTTCAGATGCAGCCTAGGTGAAAAAGCTGAATGTGAGACTTCCATGTCAACAGAACACATTGTGTATTAACAACCACTCACTGTCAGACCCATACATGAGCAGGCTGACATAATGGTCAGAGCCCAGAGTAGAGTCAGGGTCCTGGTCAGGAGTCACTCCAAGGGTCACAGTCAGAGTTAGAAGCCACGCTGATGGTAAAACTGGAGTCAGAGTCATGCCAAGGGTCAAGGCAGAGTCAATAACTGGAGTTAGGGAAAAGAAGCAGGAACAAGGAATGAGGCAAGGTAAAAGGACCAAGGAGCATGAACCAGGCCAGGAGGCAGGAACTTGGTCTCAGGGGTCTGGTCAGCAGCAAGCCTAGCAAGCAGTTGCTCACATGAGGTGTGTAGCAGGAACGGGAAGCTTTATGCTAAGAGATGGCAAATCAGAAGTCTGCTGCTAGTCTCATGATCCTCCTGAGTCAGCTGGTGTAGCCCCTGTTTGTGGGGTATCAGCTACAGTTTCCCTATCTGGCCTTGTAGCACTGTGGTGAAGAAAGTAAGGTACTTGCTTGGTGGGCCTGCGTTCAGGGTGTGGCATACCTGACCCTCACCCTTGCAACTACATTCAATATTGCCAACCCCGTACATTCAAAAACTATGAGTCAGGCCACAAACTATCCTGATTTTGATTTTAAAATCACTCATTTTTTTAAAAAAATACATTTTTGGTGCGTTTTTTTAATTTGCCTTCTGGTTTTTGAGCCTTTAGTGTCCACATTTTCAAGTTTGTCTCTGAATCCCAAGGATCAGAAAGTTCCTTTTTTCCATAAATACTTAATAAAAATGAAAGCAGAGATTTTCATGCAATCTCTTGATTCCAGCAGCTGCAATGTTAAGAAAAACATCAAGTATCACAAAACTCACAATAAACGACATCATATTTGGTAACAGTGAACTGATTTCATAGCAGAAGTATGAGACTTTAGGACCTGCTGCAACACCAGCTGAAGTCAAAGTTCTTTTTGTTGAATTCAGTGAGCTGTATATTAGATCCAAAAGGAGTTAATTATTCTCATATTTAGATGTTTGTCTCAATAGTCACTCAAGTCTTCCTTTGGCATCTAGCCATAGAAGTGTGCACCATTGTGGGGTCAGAAAGCATTTTTCGGATATTATTAGGGCTCTCAATTAATCGCAGTTAACTCACACGATTAACTCAAAAAAATTAAAAGCGATTAAAAAAATTAATCACAATTAATCACAGTCTCAATCATACTGTTAAACCATAGAATACCAATTGAAATTTATTAAATATTTTGATGTTTTTCTACATTTTCATATATATTGTATTCTGTGTTGTAACTGAAACCAAAGTGTATACTATTTTTGATTACAAATGTTTGCTCTGTAAAAATGATAAAAAAAAGAAATAGTATTTTTCAATTCACCTCATACAAGTACTGTAGAGCAATCGCTTTGTTGTGAAAGTGCAACTTACAAATGTAGATTTTTTTTTGTTACATAACTGCACTCAAAAACAAAACAATACAAAACTGTAGAGCCTACAAGTCCACTCAGTCCTACTTCTTGTTCAGCCAATTGCTAAGACAAACAAGTTTGTTAACATTTACGGGAGATACTGCTGCCCACTTTTTATTTACAATGTCACCAGAAAGTGAGAACAGGCATTCACATGGGACTTTTGTAGCTGGCATTGCAAAGTATTTACATGCCAGATATGCTAAACATTCATATACTCCTTCACACTTTGGCCACCATTCCAGAGGACATACTTCCATGCTGATGAGGCTCGTTTAAAAAAAAATGCGTTAATTAAATTTGTGACTGAACTCTTTGGGGGAGAATTGCATACCCCCTGCTCTGTTTTAACTCCATTCTACCATATATTTCATTGTTCATAGCAATCTTGGATGATGACCCAGCACATGCTGTTCCTTTTAAGAACACTTTCACTGCAGATTTCACAAAACACAAAAAAACCCAAGGTTTAAGAATTTGAAGTGCCTTTCAAAATCTGAAAGGGACGAGATGTGGAGCATGCTTTCAGAAGTCTTAAAAGAGCAACACTCCAATGCGGAAACTACAGAACCCGAACCACCAAAAGAGAAAATCAACCTTCTGCTGGTGGCATCTGACTCAGATAATGAAAATGAACATGTGTCGGTCCATACTGCTTTGGATTATTATCGAGCAGAACCCGTCATCAGCATGGACACATGTCCCCTGGCACGGTGGTTGAAGCATGAAGGGACATATGAATCTTTAGTGCATCTGGCATGTAAATATCTTGCAATGCCTGTTACATCAGTGCCATGAGAATGCCTGTTCTCACTTTCACGTGACCTTGTAAACAAGAAATGGGCAGCATTCTCTCCTGCAAATGTAAACAAACTTGTTTGTCTGAGTGACTGGCTGAACAAGAAGTAGGACTGAGTGGACTTGCAGACTCTAAAATTTTGCATTATTTTATTTTTAATGCAGTTTTGGTACATAATTCTACATTTGTAAGTTCAACTTTCATGATAAAGAGATTGCACTACAGTACTTGTATTGAGTGAATTGAAAAATACTATTTCTTTTGTTTTATTACAGTGCAAATACTTGTAATAAAAATAAAAATAAAGTGAGTACTGTATACTTTTATTCTGTGTTGTAATTGAAATCAATAAAATTGAAAATGTGGAAAACATCAAAAAGTATTTTAAAAATGGCATTCTATTATTGTTTAACAGTGCAATTAATCACGATTAATTTTTTTAATCGCTTGACAGCCCTAGAAGTTATCATTTTTAAGTTACCCTCCTTATCCCTTTTTGTTTCTTGATACCACATTAACAATAATTCAGGTTTGCAGTTGTGTAGCCAGAGACCTGCGCCAAACAAGCAGCTAACTTTTATCATTTGTTCAACACAAGAAAAAAATAACATCTTTAATAAATATTTCAATTGTGAGTCCCCTCATATGGCATCTCCACAGGGTTATCTTCTTCATTAAGACTGTGATACAAGGCCCATTGGTACTACAACAAGGCAGTACAACCAGGTTTGGAACAAAATGAATATGCCACCAATTCCTTCTGTGCTAAGGATTTGATTTGCCACCACACCTGAACTCCGCTCACATGTAGTGCTGAGAGAGTTGGTGTCAGGGAGTTCTCTTTTTTTCCCTTACACAGCCAACCTCAATGCAAATAAAGCCTCAGGAGAGGAAGCTTTAACTTAGGCCAGTGGAGAAACAGGCACAGTTGAGCCACTGTCCCTGCCCTCCCAGCCTCTCCTAACCCTCATACGAAGAGGTGGGGCTTTCCAGCACAGAAGGCAACACAGCTGCTTCTGCCAGCTTTATACTAGGGGAGATACCCCTTACACAGGGGAAAGTCTTCAGTGACAACTTCTGGAAGTTTTGGCTTCACTTTAAGTGGCACCAAGAGAACTTGGCAGGCTGGCACGCCTTGATTTGACTGCTTGGGAATTGCTAAACCTAGTCATTCTCCTCTGATGTATATTTCTTCCTCATTCCTTTTGTGGCTTCCTCCATGTGTGTTTTAAAAATTACAATATGCTGGAACCATACTGTCCTTCAGCTCCTGTGAGCTGTTCAGTGAATCCCCTCTTTTCCACTGGTATTGCAGAGAGTAACAACTCTCCTTTCTTTTCTGAAGAGCTTGGATTCCAAGTTCTTGGTTTTTTACACATCAGGATGGTAAATTCCAACTGTAACAGATTTCCATCTTTCTGAAGGTTCCGGCACCTGCTGAGAGTGTTCTTCTCCAGAGCCGCCCGGGGTGGGGCGGGGCAAGTGGGGCAATTTGCCCCAGGCCTCAGGGCAATATACTATACTATAGTATTGCAACTGTTTTTTTTATGGAAGGGGCCCCCGAAATTGCTTTGCTCCAGGCCCCCTGAATCCTCCTGGCGGCACTTTCTCCTCTTCGCTTGTGTAAGAGCTGAGTGATCCTGAAATATTAGACTCTTGAAGCCTGGATGATGAAGACCATTTTCTCTCTAGCATTCTTCCAGAGAGGTTTTTTGGTATTTAATCTCTCTACCTAATCTCTTGTACAGACTATAAACCCTTTGGGCCAAGGTCTGTCTTTTTAGTATGTGTGTGTAGAGTGCCTAACACAGTGGAGTCCTAATCAGGGGTTGAGGCCTCTAGGTTCTATCATAATAGAAATAATAATGACGAATCATTGACCTGTGGCTGGCTCCCAGATTAGAAATAATACATGGTGTCTCCATTTCACCACCGCTCCCTCACTCATGCTGGGTCCCAAAGCTTCTGTTACTCCACTCTGTACAAAGTTAGTTTTCCAAAATTTACAGGTACCCTTTAAGTTCTTAGATACTCTCTCTGCACACTGCAATTCTGAGGCCATCAAAATTCACTTTCATCTTTTTCTCTCTGCCCTTTGCTTTTGTACTGTCCCGGTGCACCTCAATCATTAAATCTGACCTCTTCCTCCACAGCCAAAACCCTGCCATACAAGAAAAGAATCTCTTTCTGACTCTAAAACTTTGGAATTAAACTCAACTCTCAAATATTTGAACTCAGACAGGAGTGCTGTGAAATCTGCTCTAGTTACTGGCTAGTTATTTTATTTCTTAGACTTTGATTCCTTCAGCATCATCATATTTTCTTCCAAGTCTATTCCTTCTGATTGTAAGGAGCAACTTACCTGGCCTGATCCAAAGCTCACTGAAGTTAATCGGAGTTTTTACATTGACTTGAGTCGACTTTGGATCAGATCCATAGATGCTTGCTTAGAAATGAGTGTGATGATTTGGACAATCTGTCAATGTGCAACTTACGAATTCTGGCTGATCTTATGAAACGGCTGTATCATTGAATGCCTGAGCAGAAATGAAGTCAGATGGTATCAGGGCTCTCATGTATCTCCTAGTCCAGGGACAATGGAGGATCATTAAACCTTGATGACAATGGGATGGTTAAAGTCATCGGAAACCAATCCAACCAAGTTTGTCTGCAGGGTTGGGGTTTAGAATAGTGGAATTTCCACTGAAGCAGAATGGAGAAATTAGGCGTTAACACTGGGTCTCGAAAAGCACACAAAGATTGAGAAACTCAAAAGAAACTCAGAGGGACTCAGAGAGCCACAGTAAGCTTGGATAAGGGAGGGGCAGGCTTTTGTAGCAGGGGGGACCTGTTCAACTATTGACCAGCCAAGAAAGAAGGAAACTAGCTGCACAGAAGCTAGTTTCATGCTCCTCCATGAACTGGGGGAGAATCAGGAAGTTGGGGGGGGGGGAATCCAGGACTTTAGAGGGCTCTGAACTATGCCCAAAGAATACTCAAGAATGGAGAGGAAAATGAGGCTGAGAAATGCGTGTAGGCATTCATTATATAGTCTAGATCTGTGTATTACTTGTGCCAGCCAAAGAAAGGGATGACTGTTTTTGGAACCCTTACAAAGTTTGTGTGTCTGTTTGCTTTCACTATCGTATGCCCCTGAAGAACTGAACTATAAATACAGAGTGCCCAAAAGATTGGAGCCCTGGGAAAGGCTGGACTTAAGCTTTTGAGGAGCCCAGGGCGTCAGCACTCATCCTAAGGGCCATGAGGTGCTGGGCCATAAGGTCCCGTTTCCATGAAGGGGTAAAAAACACAGAGCCTGTACCCAGGAAGTGTGCCAGAGAGGCCAAGGAAAGAGACAGTGCTGCAGCCTACCCAGACCAAGGGATACTTAAGAATGTATGGGACTGGTGTGTTGGGACCCAAACTCAGCAGCCTGGTGTGTGACCTGTTAGGGGAGCTCTACCAAGGGCTATGAGACACTGCGTTTAGCTCTTAGACACCTTCTATCATTTCCAACACTGCTTGCCAAGGCTATTATTCTCAAAAGTGGTCATTCATTTGGAGTTCCCAAGCTGAGACACAATGGGCTTGATTTTCCAAGATGCTGAGTAACTATAGCTGCTACTAAAGACAATGGAAGCTCTGGATGCTCAGCACCTTTGAAAATCAGTCTGGCCAGGTTATACTTCAAGTTCACTCCCTTTCCAGGGTAACAGAAAAGTCCAACAGAAAATCACATAAACTTAATGGCCTTTATGTGAGGCCTTCAGCCCCCATTTGGGGCTCATCAGTTTTCCCCTCTTTTAATTCTTAAATTTACATTCTACTCTTGCAGAGGTAAGGGAAAAGGAAGAGAAGCCAAGACAGCCCTCTCCACTGGTTTGCCACCCAGATACCTTGTGTTAGGCAGTTAAGTACTGTTCCCCTACAACTCCTGGGCGGCTCCTACCTTTTCCTTGTTTGCCAGTATCCCTCCTCCTACTGCTGTTCTGGAGTTCTGTCTCCTCATTTGGCTTCTGCTCAGCCCACTACTGACGAGCACCCTCAAGGCCCTCCTAAGGCTTTCTGGCAACCTCCTGACTTCAGAGTCTTCCCTCTACTCTGTTTGAGGCCTGTCTTTATGGATCCCCCTCCTCCTTCTCTGTTGATATTAAATTAGTCCTGGCCTTTCCCATTCACCCCTCCTCCCCACTGTGACCTGGTGGGCTAATTCAGTCCTCAGTCCACTCCTGTTAATTCTGAATTTACACCCTAGCACAGGACAGTCAGAGACAACCACCTTTTTGTGAGAGGTTGATTTTCTTTAAAAATTGGTGATGGTTTGAAAGCTGCTCAGTAATTTAGAATGTTGGAAGTAGTCCTGGCAGAGGTGGGTGAGAGGGTGGAGCGCAGGACAGACATTCAGAAGTTCATGATAAATGCAGTTTATCACATGATTCTGTATTTTATGACAGTATAATCATCCATACATATGAGGTGAGGGGGTAACCTTATTTCATCATTGAGATAAGCTGTAGATATGCAGTAGAACCTCAGAGTTACAAAGACCAGAGTTACAAACTGACATGTCAACCAATCAGGCAACAGCAGAGACCAAAAGAAAACAAAACAAATACAGTACAGTACTGTGTTAAACCTACACTACTGAAAAAATTAAGGGAAAGTTTAAAAAAAAAGATTTGACAAGGTAAGGAAATGGTTTCTTTGCTTGTTTCATTTCAATTTAGGTGGTTAAAAGCAGCATTTTTCTTCTCCATACTAAAGTTTCAAAGCTGTATTAAATCAATGTTCAGTTGTAAACTTTTGAAAGAACAACCATAACATTTTGTTCAGAGTTACAGACAACCTCCGTTCCCAAAGTGTTTGTAACTCTGAGGTTCTATTGTAATTGGATAGAATAAAGCTCCACCAGTTTCCAACATACAGTCAACTACCTTCATATTATTTATGAATCATATAGTGCAATAGATAGGCATTTGTAACCTAATATGCTGTAGGTAGTTGCTTACATTTAAATGATTCTACAATGAGTTTGGTTTCCAATAGAGGGGAAGAAAATGAAGTGAATCCTAATGATGAATCCCAGAACCTCTCACCATATGGGTATAGAAGGAACATTAATTTCATATAGCAGAAGAATCTCCACTTTCAGAAAGGCATGGAATTTTCTTATCAGAAAACAAGGCTGTATTAAAGCACCATCCAGTGGTAGCTCAAGAAACATCATAATTACTTAAATAGAATAACCAGGGCTGTGAAAGGTCATATTCACTGTAATATTAACCAGCTGTGATAGTCTACTATAGGTACATGAGTGCAATAGGCCACATATGTCATAAGTACCACAGACTGGTGGGTAGATAGATTTTACAGGAAAAGAACAAAATAAAATCTGGATTAAGTACAAAACATGTTGGTGCATGCCATAATTATATTCCCTTTTGTCCACTCCTAGATGCAACAAATTACTTACTGTATTTTTATTAATGGGAAGTGGTCTTCTGGCTTTGTCACAGTTCAGGGCAACAGCACCAGTACTCCCGCTCTGTGGTCCACAAGGACACCCTCTCTTAGGCTTTTGGCTCTCCAGAATCACCTTTCTTGGGCAGAAACACGTCTGTCCTCTTCCTGATCTGAGTATTTCGAGGTTTCAAAATTCCCTGCCTATACTATGAATTCCGAGTAAGTGAGACTGCCTCAGCAGGCCTGCTTTGCCTTCTCCTCAGAAGCTATAAACAAATTGCCCATAGGTATATCTTACCACACAGCCCTTTCTAAGCAAATACATTTATTCTTAAGGTGAAAGCATTACAGTGAAGACATATTAAAACAGTAAATGAACCTACACCCACCCAAATAACCTTACCAGAGATCACCCCATCTCCAACAAAGGCTCTAGCTGGTGATCTGTCCTTCAAACTCCATCAAAGGTTTTTTCTGTGGTTACAACTTTGTAACAGCTGTTAGCTCCAAACAAGCACTCCCACGAATAGGTCAAGTGCTTCCAACCTTCCTAGAAAGGATTGGGGCCTCCCTTAAGACACACAGTCCTGACCATTTGCTAGATCAGAAAGCAGGCCCTGATTCAATTTGAACTCTGGTTATTTATCCAAAAGTCCTTTATTTCTCTGTTGGTCTCTGGACAATCCAATCTGAACCAGCATATGCAAGCCTCTCCCGGTGGTGGTCCCTCTAAGCAAATTCAATCAGGTTGTAACACCTCCTGAATCACCCTCAATGTTCTTAGTTCCTGGGGGGTTGTGGTCCTCCTTTTTCATAAAATCCTTAGCCCACAGTCAGGCATAAACTTAATTCAATGAGGTTTAACTTAATTCAATACAGCTTGTCCAGGATATTGCAGAAAAGTGCCATACCTGTCGCAGGTTACTCCTCCATTTGCGTTCTGGTTGGACATGAATGTTGGGATTTTCAAAGGGGCCTAAGGAAGTTAAGAGCCTAACTTCCATTTATTTTCAGTGGGAGCTGGAGCCTAAATCCCTTAGCAAGTTGAAAAGCACAGCCTAAATTTTGGACAAAATTGAAATAATATACCTAAGCCCTCTCTTCCACACATCTGAATAGGGGTTAAAGACCTTACATACCCCAAAAGACTTGGGGATAAAACCCTCACTGATTCATCTTCACACTCTCCACATCTCCACTATTTTGTACTGTGCCTATTCCAGGAGGTATTTTTTTCCCTTTCAAAATATTTCATTTATTTTACAGTGACACCCTCAATATGAACTTTCCACAACTCTGGTTGTTCTTTTTATCTTCCTCCAAAGTTTCTAAAGTAACACTAGAGGGTGCTTTAATACATCTTTGCTTTCTGATCAGCATACCTTCCTGAAAATGGAGATCCTGCTGATATATCCGGAACAAAGTCAAAAAAGTGTTTCAGTTTTGACAGGATCCCAAACATTTTGTCTCTTTCCAGGGGAAAACAAACTCATTGGAAAATCATTCAAATGTAAGCAACAGGCAAAATTACTTATCTGTTTCACCATATGATTCTCAAGAGCTCTGAAATTAATAAATTTTGCACAGGGAAAACTGATTGCATTGCATTCTATTTATATAACTTTAACTCCATGCTGAAAAACCATTGCTCTCCATGCCAAATAAAGCTAAAGTCTGGGACTCTGAGAATGTGGGAAAACTTTTGCTTCATATAATGAGAAAGTAGGGTCATCTGTCTCCTTGAAATGCTGTGATAAAATAACAAAATGAACTCCTTTCATTAATATTTAAACGAATTTGCCTGGATTTCTGCTGGACTAATAATTCCCTCCCCCCACAGATAAATGGTGTTTTCTTAATGTTAATTTCACTGGTGGTGGTGGGGGGGAACAGCAGTGAAAATACAATGAAGCAAATACAGAGGAAAATATAATGAAGCTGTTTGTGAAGAGCTGCTGGTTTTATAGTACACTTCTTCTTTAATTCACTAGGAATCTCTATCAATTTTACAGTGCTTACATGCATGCAATTTTAAATGAGAATGATAAATGCTCTCTTGGTTGTGGCTGAATACACCCAGCTGGTCAGGAAAACAACATATAATATGGAAATACATGAGAGATTAATCTATGGTGTAAGTGCATTGGACTGCACAGAGTTGAACATGAGGTGAATATCACCTAACAAAATCAAACAGAGAAGGAAATTCTGTATGTGAAATATATTGAATAGTTAGGTTTGCAAGACTGAGAACCACTAGTAAATTATGAGCTGAAATGCACTCTTGTACAAACATGGGAGATGATGTACACATCTGGTGGAACATGGGCTACTATTGCTAAACCCTTGGCACCAAACTGATTCATAGTTTTGTGCCTATTGTAGGTCCTGATGTACACTCCTAAGGAGCGCTGAATCCTGTAGAACTTTTCATCTTTAACCGTAATTGTAAAGCTGATATATTCAACGGCAACTAACCAGCGGTGACTGGAGTGGGATCACTGAAGGCTTGATTCTGTCACCCTTGCTTAGGTTGAGTGAACCTTATTATGCAAGCAGTCCCCTATTGGAAGTAAGGTATTATGTGAATGAGGCTGATAGAACTGAGGGATGAGTTTCTGGGACTTGGAAATCATTTTCTAAATGCAATAAAGAAATTTGCTGATTAAGTGCTTGTTTGTGCCCTTAAAGTACAACTCTCCATTGGTACGTGTGTGAAGTACCACAGTCTCCCTTCTGGTTGAATCACCAGAGTGCATCAAGGGAGTCTCCTGAGATGGTGCATCATGGGAGATATGGATCATCCAGGGATCTCAGCCCAATGGAAAACAGGGACATGAAGCACCCAAATTACAACTCCTATGGCACTGAGGCAGCTCTGGCAGGCACCGTTCAATGTCAAATTGAGCTGAAATGAAAAGTTTTGATATTTCCAAATCGAAATATTTCAGAACTTTTCATTACATGAAACATTTCAATATTTTGACTTTTTGTCCCAATTAAGGGCAAAAACAAATGTCAAAACAACAAATGTCAAAATATCGGAATAGCCTGTAGGATAGAAATGCTGGTTTTAGACCAGCTCTGATGCATATGTGCATCTACATGCACACTTCTCATTTAAAGATCACTCCTATAAGAGGAAGGAAGATATCTTGCCATCTCATTTCTGAATGCCCCCACCATGTGAGCCTATATAAAGACCAGGCTCAAACTGGCCCTAAAAGTCTGGCATGAATCCTGTCTGTTCTATCTATCTCCAATCCAAAGAAGCAAACAGTTGATGCAATATGTTGTGTAACGTTGGATATATTGTAAGACTTCCCTTATACAGAGCACCAGAAAAATAGCTATTTCAGAACAATCCCAAAGCATGGGATATGCTTCAATCTTTTCTTGCTTATTTTAATGTTATTTTTTATTTACATTTATGCCTTTTTTTAATATTTATTCAAGCTGCAGAGATCTGATTACACAGATTGATTTTTTAAATCAGAGTTAAAATTTGTTTGGTTTTCATTTAATCAATAGCAGAATGGAAAAGGGAATAAGATTACATTAATTAATTTAATGAAGACCTAAATTATTTCCTTTCAGATACAGTTACAAAACCAGGTACATAAGCCAGGATCTAATGTTCCCTTGTGATTTTGCTTATTTGGCAATAAAAGTTATATAACTGTTTGTTTTAGATTTTGCTATATGAAAAGGATACGTTATCCAATACTCTCCCAGTATAATTATGTAGCTTTTATAATGAACTACATTTAACAATACTCATTGTCTATCTGATGAAGTCTGATTAGTAATTTTTATAGAAACTTCAGGATGTCTTTTGAAAACAATCTACAGCAGAAAGTGATTTTGTAAAGCAACAAAGCACATCTAAAGAAACATAGAATATGAGGCCCCAGTTTACTTGATTTGACCTTTTCTCCTGATGTATCTTCTTTCAATTGAAGCTATGTGTTTCTGTACAATATCACCGACACACTGTACAGTATTCAGCACTCAAAGTAATTTAAGTATATTTTTGTCATTCCGTTGTGTTTCAGTGTCTTACCTGGCTGCTATTAAAGCTAAGCTGGAAAAAACTAAAGACAACATGTGCCTTTCATGAACATGGAGCATTTGAATATAGACCAATCCAGAAATTCTAACAATGGGAGCCATGAGTGCTCCTGGATTTTCGCAGTAGCACCTTTAACTAGCCACATTTACAAAGAAAAAGAGTTGAACAGTCGTGCGACCCAATTCTGATTTCACTTACACTGGTATAAATCAGCAGCAATTACAACTGAAGTCAATGGAGTTAAATTGAGAAAAAGAGAGAGATTGGTGCTAGGAGACCATTCCTGATAGTGTAATTTGTAATCTGCTCTAATTTATACCAGGGGACAGTCCCACCAGCAGCCCTCTCCAGGACTGGGGAGTATAAAGGTGGCTTAGAGGTTGTAAACTATATCTTCCCCTTCCTCCTTAAGCCATGCAGCAAGCACAGCTCAGTGGAACAAGAAGTTAATCTTTTATTTGTTTTCAAGAGTGTCCTTATGATGTTGAATTATAAATAAATAACAATACAAATCTTAATAATTCTCTCAAACATCAGTGATTCTAAAAGGTCACTTCACTTTTTCATACAGTCACATTAGCTCATATCGTACAACAGCGAATTTCACAATATTAATGAACTAATCTAGTAGCATCTATGTTTCTGAGGTATTACCAATGTGGAATGGCAGGGGGAAAAGATCAAGAAAGAGGAGAGGATTGTTTTCATGGAAATAATTATTGTAGTGTTCAGGATATTAAACGTGGGCAAATCCTGTACACATTTAAAGATACACAAAAGAGAACAAGAGTTGCAAGACTAGTTTGCAGAGTTCCATGAAACTTTCATAGTAAAACTGGGGGTGTCATTACAAATGCAAAACTCAAGCCAGGCTACCTAATATTCATGCGCCTTTCAGGCCTAGTGTCAAGTAACTCTGGGCCAAGTTTGAAGTGGACAGTCAATTTCTGGTTTTGGGTGGAGACTCAATGGGCTTTAACTGTGTCTCACTTTGATCTGGTGATTTATTTGACTCTGAAAACTATAATGAAACTTGAGCAGTGTGAAGCAAAACCAGAGAGTTGAACCCTCTGAGTTTTGCACAGCTCTGCTAATTTACCTCACACCATGCAATGAAAATTTACCTTGTGCCCTTCACAGTCAGCTGTCAAAGCTCTTTGACTATCTTACCCACACTGGCTGACAAGCTGCCCGCCAGCCATTCCTCAAGGTAAGAAGGTTAACTATACAGTTGGGAGCGTGGGACGTAACCTCTGCACTGTCAATGACACTTTGGGTGTTTCTGTGATTAAAGCAAGCCTGAAGTCAGATCTTTGCCATCCACCTTTGGAGTCTGTGATAAACCATCATTTCCCAGAGGTGCTCCTCTCTCAGATCCTTCAGCTTGTGCTCAGCATAACTGACAACAACAACAAAAACAAACAGAAGAGGAATAGTTTCTCTTCTTTGGTCCCAGGGAGAACTGCATTTTCCCCCCAGGAGTTGATGTGTTCCATACTTGTTACAGTCTTTACCAGCTGAGCCAAGTGCAACACAGATACATGTTTGCCAGCATCAAAAGACTTTTATAAAAAGCATTTTTCATGGTTTCCTAAGGGGCCTATGTACAAAGCTCACTCTGTGTACCAGAGCTTTGCCCACATCCACTTCAGGGCACATCCTCCAGATGCGGTGCCTCCTTAGATGTCTGATAACATCGGAAATGTAGAAGTGACCATTTCAGTGTTCAAATATACATATCAAAGAAACCATCTCTAGGTGCCCAATGCTCTCTCCATTTCTACTGGAGGAGGAGGAAGTAGCACTGGGAGAATGGAAGAGTAAAACAGCTTTACGGCACCATCCCTACAATATCCCTATAGCCTATAGGGCCACTACATTGGCACCTTGAGGCTCTGCTGGGTGGGGTGGGGTACGGTGCAGGAAGAAGATGGACAGAACTGGAAAGCCCCTCTTTGGACCTGGTGGATTCATGGTCTGTAATCTGGATGCAAGTGAGCAAATGTTCCTGTTCTCCTGACTGTCAAAGGCAGGCAATTATAAAGCAGTCACTGTGGTATCTGAATGCTAATTTAGATCCCAACTCTACAATTCTATTCTACTGTGTTCTATATAGATTCATATACCATGTGCTTTCCCCATAGTATCTGAGTGCAATCAGATTCAGGCATACTGAACTTAACACCCCCAGAGAGCACTATTGACTTCACTGAAGCTGTGCATGGTTGAACTGTTGCAGATTTAGGTCTTACTTTTCACTCACTGTGCAGTGTGTTCATTGTTCACATTTATATCACTTTGGACAATGACGATGGGCTAGCCAGTTTGATTTGTGCTCAGAGTCAGTTTTTTAGTTTATGTTACTTTCTTGTTCTCAACACTAATGCTGCAACATATAGGTCTTTGCAAATACTGCTTGTAAAGTCCATTTTCTAGTGAAATTAGAAGATAAGTAGATGTTTCCCATTAGTCTTAGTTTTAGTTAAAACTTAGTTTTACAAAACCCAAAATGGGCACAATTTGACAAGAGAGTATCTCTGTAACTTCTCTTTTTCCAAATTTCTTGTTCACATGTTTATTTGCTTTTCATCTTCCTGAAAGGGAATTTTCTTCCCTGACTTTATTCTGTGATTCAGTACATGTTTTGCCAGATCTTCAACTGGTGCAAGCAGGTTAAAATCACTGGAGCTACCTGAAGAGCTAGCCCACTATGTTTACTGGGTTTTCTTTAAGACTAAATAAAATGCACTGATTTTAAAGAAAAGAATATTAATGCAACAAGGCTATTACACTACATTGTAAAATGCTCTGATATGATAATAGAAGTCCATGGGAATAAAATTATGGATCACAAAGTGCCCCCTCATGGTACTGTGTGCATGGAAATTGCATTAGCTTGTGAGGAGAGCCCCCTTACATTGCAAAGGGGATTACATTAAAGAGTACAACAAAAGAGCACATCTGTTTAGAAACTGCTCAATAAACTACCCCGCGGCCTGCCCTGAGGTAAGCAGGGAAGTATGGTGTTTTCAGAGTTTGATAAATGTATGTGATTCATACAAAATAAAAATCCACATTGATATATAAAGCCACACTGTGCTTATCTATGGTATAGAATGACATGAAAGACTATCCCATTTGATCTAATATATTTTCTTCTGGCATTTTCTGAACCATTGGCTTTTCTCTCTCTTTCTAAATGTACTGAAGATTAAACTAAATTCCCTGCCAGATGCAGAGGTCATATGGGGCCAGGAGTCATCAGAGGGCAACTATTTTCCAAAGGCGCTTTGAGCATGGTGTGAATGAGTCTACCATTGTAAAATATAATTCTATCTACAGACGGGCCCTTAGAACAAGGAGGTGGGGGGTCATACAGCTCGAACAGGATATCTCTATTGGAGAATGTGACAGGAGCTGTGTGATTTTTACCCTTTCTTCTCATTTAGTTATGGCCATTACCCCCATCACCAGCAGATATGAACAATGAACATCTGGATCGCTGGCTCACATGTGTGTATCCCTGTTTTCTCAACAGCAAGTTGCCAACTTGTGATACAGAACACTGGATTCAGAACCGAAGGGACAAACACACAGGCCACGTGCTGAACCCTTCCTGACAAGCAATTATTAATAGCTTTCCTCTTCCTGTTGCTGGGCTACCTGTCACCAGCAGCACTGAATCTTCACCACAGCAGCTCCTGCCAGTCACCAAGGCCACCTGCCATTTCAAGAGGGGCTGACTCCATGTGGCAGAGGACAGATGGCAGCAGCAGCTGGAAGCCTGTGCAAAAACATAAACATTAAATAAAGAACAGCATACATGGAGAGAGGTGCTCCCCCTCAGAACTGACCAAGTAGTCCAGAGCACAAGTGTGGGAGAGAAGCCATTTAATTAGGGGAATGTTATTCTTGCAATAGAAGAGCAAAACAAAGGTCCATCCAACTTAGTATCCCACCAAAAGCAGTCACTGACATGACATGGGGATAGGCTGCCAATAGTTTAACACAGGGCTCCTACAGAGAATCCCCTTCACCATATACTGTGGTGCACATGCTTGCAGAAAGGAGAGATGAGGGACTGGTTGGGGGTATACATTTGATTTTTCCATCTAAACACACATGCTTTCTCATAACCAGCACCCACTGGCAAACAAACTGACAGTAAGAGCATTGTCTGGAAAAGTTCATGCTTTGTTCTTGAAAAGGATAGAGCTGGCCCTATGGGGTGTGGTGCAGCGCTCCAGTTCCTATGGGGAACAATCAGAAAGAGCATGCTTCAGGAAGGAAAAGTTCTTCCCTGGCTATGTATTGGTGAATTTGGATGATGCAGCTTGTTCCCACCAATGCACCCAAGCCGCCTCTGGAGGCTGGTGTGAAAGGAAGCAGGGAAGTCATTGCTCTGCCTGTTTTGAGTGTCTTCCATCCCAGTGTGTACATAGATGAAAGTCTCTGATTTCCTCAAATCACAACAACTTAAACTGTGGCTGGCTAGGAGAGGGGACCATGGAGGTGTATTGGAAGGGTTGTACTCCCCTCCCCCCTCCGAGCCCACATAAGGACTAACTACATCTAGCTCATAGCGAGAATACTAATATACCTTATAGCCAATTGAAATTGAACTACAGAGCCTTTATGTGGGTCTGGGAGAGCCTAGGAAATTATTTTAAAGTACCTGCTGCAATCATATCTATTCCAAAGGCAACAAAATGTTGTCTTCAGAAGTATTTTTCTGAACCCTAGGGACAGGTCATCTCTGGCAGGGATAATTATCAGATTTCAAATGCAGGGAAATCATACAAACTCTACAATCTGGGGGAGCAGAATTCACAAAGGACTCATAAATCCCCTGAAAAACTCCCTGCAGCACATTTCTGGACTAATACCCACCTTTTCTTCTCAATTTAAATAATGTCAAACAGCTGTGCAAGCTCATATAGAGGGAAAAAATGCCTTCCCAGCTTCCACTCTTCCAGTCTCATTATTCCTTGGAGTCTAAAGTTTGCATGTCTTATCATCATTTGAATTCACATACTACTGTACCTTAAGTCCATGTATCTATGTTATACTTATCTCCGTCCAGACCCCTTTTAAATCCAACTAAACTTTTTCACTTGATTACTTGTGGGAGTAAATTCATCCCCCAGTTAATTACACATGGTAAACAAGTACCTCTTTTTATTCATGCTGTATTTTTACTAGTCAGCTTCAAAACATTTCCTAGTTAGAGTAATACAGGCAGGAGCAGCAGCATCTTGCAATCCAGGCTAAGTAAGGAGCAGCACTTAAATGTACTGTCATAGGAGTAGGGCAGGAACCAAATGGTGATTCTAAGGGTTGCACAGTTCAGTCTCTGCCTGCCGCCTGCCCTTTGCTCCATGGTGGGGAAGTAAGCAGCATTAATCCTTTTCCTGACACAGAACATCTCCCCATCCACAGAACTCAGCTGTGCTGGCCAGAGCAGTGGGGAGGGTGGAACCGAGTCTCCACTCAGTCCTCAGCTACCTGTGCAAGAGGTGAAGTAGCCACCCAGAGGTTGCTGCTTTCCCTGCTCCTCCCCTCAGGGTCTGGTGACAGAGCTAGCCCTGGGGAGTAGCCCACACCCTTTATCCCCTGCCTGGGTTTGCAACTGGGCACAACTGAATCCTATGAGACTGGAAGAGAGGAAGAAGTCAATCCAACGTAAACCTTATTTTGAATACCTCTGTCATGTTTCCCCTAAAGCTGCACAAAGTAGTTTAATTCAAATTGCAAAACTATTCAGCTTGGGCTACATACTGGTGGCAGCAGCAGCAGCCCTACTGTGCACAAGAGGGTTCAGTAAATCATGCACTACCAAAGACCTTTTGAACCAGCTGGAGATGAGATCATATCAGACTGGATGCCTAGTTTCTCTCCTTAAACACTGCTAATGTGGTTCATACAGTGTGTGACAAGGGCACCCATCTTTGTGCACTGCCTCAGCTGAAACGTTGAGGGAGTCCTGCCTGGAGCAATGGGCATGGAAAGAGGATGGTCACCAGAAACTCTGGCCATATTAGCCAGTCCTGCTCACAACACAGCACCGCACTGCAAGGAGGTGCTTCCCTGCCAACAGCTTGGCTGGCATGGCTATCTGAACACCACACTGTAATCTAGAACATTTCCTTCAGTCCCAGAAGGACACTGGTCTGCATTTCTGCACCATCTTAAGACCATTTAAGCATTTAAGAATTAGCTACATTGGTACCACTGGGAATTTTGTCTAGATTACATTTACCTGCGTAAGCAGAACACAATCGTCTCCTAAAAAGATACTTCAAGAAGTCACATTATCCAATATCAGATCGCACTTGATAGCATCAACTTTGAGTTGGAACACTGAGAGCCGGCATTTGACAGTGCAGCAGACTTCAGTTCAGGGAGTTAAATCCTTGTGTCTGCAAACAGAGGTGTACATTGCACTTTTTCAAAATATGCATCCCATTTCTCAAACAGCTGATCTATTTTAATCTCATCCTGGCTGAAAATACAGCACATTATTAGTAATGCTATAGCAGGATACACCTGTCTGTGCGCAGTTGCACAAAGACATACTGGGGTATGTCAGATAAATAAAATGAGGATGTGAGTATTAATGGAAGTATTTCTTTGCGCAACGCACAGTCAACCTGTGGAACTCTTTGCCAGAGGATGTTGTGAAGGCCAAGACTATAACAGGGTTCAAAAAAGAACTAGATAAATTCTAGGAGGATAGGTCCATCGATGGTTATTAGCCAGGATGGGCACGGATGGTGTCCCTATCCTCTGTTTTCCAGAAGCTGGGAATGGGCGACAGGGCATGGATCACTTGACGATTACCTGTTCTGTTCATTCCCTATGTGGCACCTGGCATTGGACACCATTGGAAGAAAGGATACTGGGCAAGATGGACCTTTGGTCTGACCCAGTAGGGCCATTCTTATGTAATGTCATTTTATTCCTAACTGCTCCTGGGAGGCAGTGGTAAACACCCATTTTTTCATGGTTTGTGTGTATAAAAAGATCTTGTGTACTTTCCACATTATGCATCCGATGAAGTGAGCTGTAGCTCACGAAAGCTTATGCTCAAATAAATTGGTTAGTCTCTAAGGTGCCACAAGTACTCCTTTTCTTTTAGCAGTTATAATGTGTATTATGTACCCTGACACCCAGAAAACCTACCAGCCATGCCTGTTAAATGGTACTTTTTATTTTTCCCCCTTTATAGGAAGGCACTGTACTACCCAGGATGTATGACAAACTACATAAATCACAGGGCAAACCAATTATTTCTGGGATTAACTCCCTCAGTGAAACCATTTGCTATTCTATTGACTTTATGTATCAATATATTATGAGAGTAAAGGAGCCAGAAACTCTCTTTCACAAGAGATTATAAGGAAACATAAGAATTACTGCTGGTCCAACTAGTCTTAGCTATTGGTCAGTGCCAGATGCTTCAGAAAAAGGTGCAAGAAAACCTTATAATAGAAATTATGGAATAAACTCCATTTATGGGGAAATATCCTTGCCCTAGCCTAGCGGCTCTGTTGGCTAAAAAGCACAGGTTGAGCACAGCATTCTACGGGAGGGCATACCACTGATTTAGATAATGCATCATAATATTCTCACTATTGTTTTCTCTCCCAGTCATGTTCCATCTTAATGTTCTGTTTGCCCGTCTCACTGCCACTGCACATTGAGCTGAGGCTAGTATTGAGGTCCCCACAATACCCTCCCCTGCACCAAGTCATTATTCAGGCTAGTTCCAATTAATCTGGAACCCAGCAATGAGTAGTTCAATAGATTTATTCCAGTGTGTATTACCTTGCTATCCTCAACACTGATTTTCATCTGCCATGGTGCAGCTTATTCACCTAGCTTTAGAAAGTCCTTCTAGAATTCTTTAATCTTCTGTAACCTAAATAACAGTTTGTCATCTGCAAATGTTGCCATAGTACCATCCACCATATCAGTTAATGAGTCTATCCTGATAGAGTCAAATTGTGAAATCAGCACAAGAATTTGACTGGTTAGTTCAATATATTGGGAATACACAGAAATGACTAAGAGGATGCTGAGTCATACAAGCAGAGACATGACTCACAGGAGAATTGGACATAATGAGGTGTGAGTTCACATGTGTTATGAGGGTTAATACAGTCAGACAGCAGGAAGTTGACTTGCAATGGGAACATGACTGGGTCTCTTTTGAGACTGAACTTGAGAGAGAAAACTTTGCTACACAGGAGCATATTCTAAACAAGACTCATTCCCTTTTCTCCATAAGGAAATGAGCCCTATACCACCTACAACATTAATTTGATTCATATTATTTTAGATTTGCAGCTTAGTAGTGAGAGAGTGGGAAAGGGAAAATTTAACGGCTGGGAGAAAGGCAAGGGTGGGGGACACTGTTGACTACCTAGTGCTACCAAACACCAACTTTTATCAGCTGCTAGATTAATCTTTCTTCTTGCTTATATTCTGACAGAAAAAATTATGGAGTCAGGCAAGGAACAGAAATTATTTTCAATTATTTGCATAGCATTTTTACTTTTATACTAGAAATAAGGCCCATTGACAGGGTTTCATTCATATCTTGCAAACAAGTTGGAGGCCTCCACTCAGCATGATACTTAAGCCTATAACTAATTTTATGCAGGCTTGTAGTTCCATTACATTCAATGGGACCACTTTTGTGCTTAAACCGGCGCATGCTTAAGTACCTTGCTGAACTAGAGCCTGAGTGACAAAGCATTTGAAAACCCTGGGCCTGATTCACCACTGCTTTGCTCTAATGGAGTGACTCTAGTATAAAACGGGAGTAGTGTATTGGGGAATTAAGCCCATTATTTTTCAAGTTTCTTTCCTCAAAAGTGCCTCCCCAGATCTTCAAAATAATGCCACAATTTTGGAAGAAAAATTAAGAACATCACAGAAAGTCACAATTTTTCTAATTGTTTGTGAATATGCCCCTCAAATAAAGGTTAGAATACAATGCGGGGAAAAATAATGGGAAAATACAATATGGGAAAGAGAGAAGAGGAGGAAATATAAGCAGCAGGGACCATTCTGTTCTGCTTACTTAGGGTCCACTCCTGCAAGGTGCTTAGACATCCTCAATTCCCACTGATTTCTTCCCTCTCTTTTATTATAAATTCTCCCTCTGGGACAGTTTCATCAGTGTTTGAACCTAACTTTTCCTCTGTTGCATTCACATTGGCTTCAGCAGAAGTTGTCAGTGGTCAGCACCACCCAGGACTGTGCCATTAATCATCTCACATATATTCCTAAATGGTAAAGACGAGCTTCTGTAGCTTTATTAGAAATAATTTACCTTGTGGCAGACAGATCAGTTTGCTTGTCCCTGTTGCAATTTAGTATTTGCCTCAATGTCAACATTAATTTTTTGTTACCAAGGAACTCCTCCATTAAGGAGCACCTATTGTACCCCAATGTTATTGTACCCAGCAGTGGAGTGCCCTTAAGAGCTCTTGAATGTTTGGACTTTGTTTGATTTACAATGTTCTTAGATGCTAAGGAGAATACTAGCTCTAGGTAATATCAGGACCAGCATGTTGAATTTATTCATTCAGCCGGGAAAGCAGTACAAGAATAATTCTGCCACCACTCATTCGGCTACAAAGATATCCTGCCTCTACTTGACAGTTTGGATAAAGCATACCACTTTCTTGTGTGCCACTTGTGAGGTGACTTATCATCATATCAAAAGGCAATGACTGACTTATGTGGATTACACACTAAATCCATTGGCATGTGGACAGAGTGCTGTTTAATGGGGAACACTTTTTTTTTTTTGCATGTGACACAACAGGCTGGTGTACAATCATGATTTTGGAAGAAGGCTACAAGTCACTGACCCCAAATAGGGAAGTGGCAAGAAAGAAGACCTTTTTTTTTTTTACGTGGGGGAAGTGTGATTCAGCTATTGTTCTTAACAGCATTGTAAGCCATGCAAACTCTTAAAGAGTGGCCTTGAATGTTTAATAATGAAGTCAATCCTTCTTTCATATGAGGTTTATTTTTAGTTACTCATAAAAATACTTATTTATGTCCTAAACTATTTGAATCTATCCATGTGAGGTACTTATATAGCCCCATTACCATACTATGTGAGGACCTCACAATCTTTAATGTATTTATTGATCCTCACAACACCTCTGTAAGGCAGGGAAGCGCTATTATACGCATTTTACAGAGGGGGAACTATGGGTACAATGAGACTAAGTGACTTGCCCAAGGTTACACAGCAAGTCACACTAGGGGAGGGGAGACCCAGGTTCAATTCCCACAAGTTCCACTTCAGCATCAGCCCCACCAATCCATCTTTGCTCTCTGAAAACAAAATTACCATAAACCGATAATTCCAAGCACAACTTCATTTACTAAAAAGACTTAATTTAGCATGTGTGTTAGGCAGGAGCTCAACGTCATGCAGCCTTTTCAACCCTCCTTCTCCCACCAAACTGTATTACAGACATCTTTTTAGAATATGTTAAAATTTAAATAAAAGAAATAGATATTAATAAGTTGTGCAGCTCTTTTCTAAGCTCCTGAAATACAGTCCTCAAACTTTCTCTGTTCACTGTAATACACTTTCCTTTTATGCACTGAAACAATTAATGTAAACCTAAATATACACATACCTTTCATGTAACTCCACCCCTAGGTGCATAACTGTATCCAGTGAAATATAGGGGAATGAATTTATTGCAGACAAGTAGAGCAGATTCACTTCTAGCATTCACATAACCTACAAGGGACAATTTGCACAAGTAGAATATATTGTATATATTGAAGTGTATAAAAATATTACTCTGTCATGTCACAGGTCAATTTAATGATGATCATGAAAAATATTTTTAGCTCCAAGCAGTCCTGTGCTAAGCTTCGGAATGACTGCCTTGATTAAATCCTATCAAATATAGTGCCAGTCCTAGAATACGCTCTTTAGTCACCGAAGAGTCCCATAAAATTCAGTAGGGCTACATCATGCGTAAGTATTGAACTTGTAGACTTTAATGACTTGATCCTGTTCCCATTCAAGTCAATGGGAAAATTCTTATTGACTTTGTATAGTGCAAGATCAATCCCTACGACATAAAGAATCCGGAACTTGCACTCAGGTACGCACAGATGCAAATGTGCGCCTGTGTGGAGTTGATTGCAAGATTGGGCCTATGTACACCTCATCAGAAGCTATTCTTAAACTCATTTTAAAAAAAAAATCTAGTTACCTGCATAGGGTGTGCCATGTTTGTCTTTCTTCCACAGGACAGAAGCAACTTTGTCTGTACAAAGTGCAGGCTGGTCTCTATACTGGAAAAGAAGGTTCAAGGTCTGGAGAAACAAATATCAACCATGCATTGCATAAAAGAAACTGAAGATTTCCTGGACAGATATCAGGATATGCTTCTACGGACACAACATCCTGAAGATTTAGAGCAGGCTGCGCAGCGGGGACAGAGAGACAGTGAAGAAATTTGGCAGCATGTGACCTCCAGAAGAAGAAAGGGGAGCGTCCATGTACCAGCAATGCAGTACATTTTTTTGCCTCTGTCTTCACGAACAAGGTCAGCTGATACAGGTAAACAACCGTTTTCAGGCTCTCTCTACAGGTACTAATGCGGAGAATGGACTAGATGATACATCTGAAGGAAGGGAGCAGAAGGAGTCTCCGCCGATTGGAAGGCATGAGATGCACTGTCCTAGGGTGGGGGTTCCACGACCACGACTCCCAAGAGAAGGAGGCGGGTGGTGGTGGTTGGGGACTCCCTCCTCAGGGGAACTGTCTCATCTATCAGCCTCCCTGACTGGGAAAACTGAGAATTCTGCTGCTTGCCAGAAGCTAGGATTCACGAAGTGAATCAAGCCCTCGGATCGCTACCCTTTCCTGCTTCTCCACGTGGCACCAATGATACTGCCAAGAATGATCTTGAGCTGATCACTGCAGACTATGTGGCTCTGGGAAGAAGGATAAAGGAGTTTGAGGCGCAAGTGGTGTTCTCGTCCATCCTCCCTGTGGAAGGAAAAGGCCCAGGTAGAGACCGTCAAATCGTGGAATCAACGAATGGCTACACAGGTGGTGTCAGAGAGAAGGCTTTGGATTCTTTGACCATGGGATGGTGTTCCAAGACGGAGGAGTGCTAGGCAGAGATGGGCACCACTTAACGAAGAAAGGGAAGAGCATCTTCGCAAGCAGGCTGGCTAACTTAGTGAAGAGGGCTTTAAACTAGGTTCACCGGGGCAAGGAGACAAAGCCCTGGGGGAAGTGGGATACCGGGTGGAAGCATAAGCAGGAGAGCACAAAAGGGGAGAGTTCCTGCCTCATACTGAGAAAGCAGGAAGATCAGCGACTGATCTCAAGTGCCTATACACAAATGCAAGAAGCCTGGGAAACAAGCAGGGAGAACTGGAAGTCCTGGCAAAGTCAAGGAATTATGATGTGATTGGAATAACAGAGACTCCGTGGAATAACTCACATGACTGGAGTACTGTCATGGATGCATATAAGCTGTTCAGGAAGGACAGGCAGGGCAGAAAAGGTGGGGGAGTTGCATTGTATGTAAGAGAGCAGTATGACTGCTCAGAGCTCCGGTATGAAACTGCAGAAAAACCTGAGAGTCTCTGGATTAACTTTAGAAGTGTGAGCAACAAGGGTGATGTCATGGTGGGACCAGGGGATGAGGTGGACAAGGCTTTCTTCCGGCAACTAACAGAAGTTACTAGATTGCAGGCCCTGGTTCTCATGGGAGACGTCAATCACCATGATATCTGCTGGGAGAGCAATACAGCGGTGCACAGACAATCCAAGAACTTTTTGGAAAGTGTAGGGGACAAATTCCTGGTGCAAGTGCTGGAGGAACCAACTAGGGGCAGAGCTCTTCTTGACCTGCTGCTCACAAACCAGGAAGAATTAGCAGGGGAAGCAAAAGTGGATGGGAACCTGGGAGGCAGTGACCATAAGATGGTCAAGTTCAGGATCCTGACACAAGGAAGAAAGGAGAGCAGCAGAATACGCACTCTGGACTTCAGAAAAGCAGACTTTGACTACCTCAGGAAACTGATGGCAGAATAACAGGAGGGGGAAAGGAGTCCAGGAGAGCTGGCTGTATTTTAAAGAATTCTTATTGAGGTTACAGGGACAAACCATCCCGATGTGTAGAAAGAATAGAATAAATATGGCAGGCGACCAGCTTGGCTTAACAGTGAAATCCTTGATGATCTTAAACACAAAAAAGAAGCTTCCAAGGAGTGGAAGATTGGACAAATAACCAGGGAGGAGTATAAAAATATTGCTCAGGCATGCAGGAGTGAAATCAGGAAGGCCAAATCACACTTGGAGTTGCAGCGAGCAAGAGATGTTAAGAGTAACAAGAAGGATTTCTTCAGGTATGTTAGCAACAAGAAGAAAGTCAAGGAAAGTGTGGGCCCCTTACTGAATGAGGGAGGCAACCTAGTGACAGAGGATGTGGAAAAAGTTAAAGTACTCAATGCTTTTTTTGCCTCTGTCTTCACGAACAAGGTCAGCTCCCAGACTACTGCACTGGGCAGCACAGCATGGGGAGGAGGTGACCAGCCCTCTGTGAAGAAAGAAGTGGTTTGGGACTATTTAGAAAAGCTGGACTAGCACAAGTCCATGGGGCCAGATGCGCTGCATCCGAGAGTGCTAAAGGAGTTGGCGGATGTGATTGCAGAACCATTGGCCATTATCTCTGAAAACTCATGGCAATCGAGCAAGGTCCCGGATGACTGGAAAAAGGCTAATGTAGTGCCCATCTTTAAAAAAGGGAAGGAGGATCCGGGGAACTACAGGCCAGCCAGCCTCACCTTGGTCCCTGGAAAAATCATGGAGCAGGTCTTCAAGGAATGAATTCTGAAGCACTTCGAGGAGAGGAAAGTGATCAGGAACAGTCAGCATGGATTCACCAAGGGCAAGTCATGCCTGACTAATCTAATTGCCTTCTATGACGAGATAACTGGCTCTGTGGATGAGGGGAAAGCAGTGGACGTGTTATTCCTTGACTTTAGCAAAGCTATTGATATGGTCTCCCACTGTATTCTTGCCAGCAAGTTAAAAGAAGTTTGGGCCAGCTGAATGGACTATAAGGTGGATAGAAAGCTGGCTAGATCATCGGGCTCAGTGGGTAGTGATCAATGGCTCCATATCTAGTTGGCAGCCGGTATAAAGTAGAGTGCCCCAAGGGTCGGTCCTGGGGCCAGTTTTGTTCAATATCTTCATAAATGATCTGGAGGATGGCGTGGACTGCACGCTCAGCAAGTTTGCAGATCACACTAAACTGGGAGGAGTGGTAGATATGCTGGAGGGTAGGGATAGGATACAGAGGGACCTAGACAAATTAGAGGATTGGGCCAAAAGAAATCTGATGAGATTCAACAAGGACAAGTGCAGAGTTCTGCACTTAGGACGGAAGAATCCCATGCACCGCTACAGACTAGGGACCAAATGGCTAGGCAGCAGTTCTGCAGAAAAGGACCTATGGGTTACAGTGGATGAAAAGTTGGATATGAGTCAACAGTTTGCCCTTGTTGCCAAGAAGGCTAACGGCATTTTGGGATGTATACGTAGGGGCATTGCCAGCAGATCGAGGGACGTGATCATTCCCATCTATTCGACATTGATGAGGCCTCATCTGGAGTACTGTGTCCAGTTTTGGGCCCCACACTACAAGAAGGATGTGGAAAAATTGGAAAGTGTCCAGCGGAAGGCAACAAAAATGATTAGGGGACTGGAACACATGACTTACGAGGAGAGGCTGAGGGAACTGGGATTGTTTAGTCTACAGAAGAGAAGAATGAGGGGTAGCTTTGATAGCTGCTTTCAACTACCTGAAAGGGGGTTCCAAAGAGGATGGATCTGGACTGTTCTCAGTGGTAGCAAATGACAGAACAAGGAGTAATGGTCTCAAGTTGCAGTGGGGGAAGTTTAGGTTGGATATTAGGAAAATCTTTCTCACTAAGAGGGTGGTGAAGCACTGGAATGCGTTACCCTGGGGGGGGGGTGGAATCTCCTTCCTTAGATATTTTTAAGGTCAGGCTTGACAAAGCCCTGGCTGGGATTATTTAGTTGGGGATTGGTCCTGCTTTGAGCAAGGGGTTGGACTAGATGACCTCCTGAGGTCCCTTTCAACCCTGATAGTCTATGATTCTATACTTTTTCAGTCACAGGATATTTCTAAAAATGGGGAGGGGCGAGGGGAGTATACTGTGCACATTTCATGTTTTTAAAAAATGTATGTTGAATGGAGCATTCATTTTCCTCAAAAGGTAGTAAGATGTAAAAATTGTTCAGAAATTTCATAAATGTGGCCAGAATATTAAGGGGGAGTGATTTTCAAAAGCATCTAGATTATTTAGGTCCACGCATCCTATTGGCCGTCAATGGGATTTGTGTACCTAAATCCCCTATGCATCTCAAAATTTCCCCCCAAATTGTGGACAAGGGGTAAAATTTTCAAAATTGACTCAGGGGCCTAAGTCTCATTTTCAAAAGTGATTTAGGCACTTACACATTACATGCCATTTACTTTTAATGACACTTACGCTCTTAAGTGCCTAGGTCACATATGAAAATTGGACTTAGGCTCCTAAATTACTTAGGTATCTTTGAAAATTTTACCTAAGTCACTAACTGCAGATTAGTAATAATAGGGCTGACCTGTATATTTCATGACTTTATGATTCCACCCCACCTTTTTTTTAAACGTGTAATTTTCTTAGTGTATTATTTCATTTCCTGATGCAACCAGGGGCAATGAGTTATATGGTGCCTGGGCTCCAGCAAATTCAGGGGGGTTCCAGCTGCACCAATGTTTGGGGCCGGGTTTCTCCCCCAGCCCCGCCCCATGCGCCTCCGCCAGAGTGTCCCCCAACCCCACCCGCATGCCTCCCCCGAAGTGTCCTCCGGCCCCGCCTGCTGCCCCCACGCACCTCCCCCTAGTATCCCTGCCTGCACTGGGCGGCTACCCCCTGCAGCTCTGCGCTGTGCTCCCTCGCCAGCCGCTGCCACTGTCGGCTACAAGGGAGTGGCATTGGGGGAGGCTGAAGCTGTTGCTGCATCCGTGGAGGGGAGGAGGCACATGGCAACCCCCCCCCCCCCCCCCACACACACACACACACAGACACCGGCAGGTGTCTCCGAGTTGACTCCGGGGGAGAGGGGGGTTATCCTGGCTGGACCTCCTGAACAGCAGCCTGGGGGATCTTGGATGATTCTCATGGTGTGGGGGCTGGCGAGGGGACACCCGCTCCCCTGGAGCTCGCTGCTGCCAGCGGGGAGAGGGCTGGGGGAAGTCCTCCCCTCTGGCCCCCTGCTCCAGCGCAGGCTGCCTGCTGTGTCCCAAACTCCTCATCCCCGGCCCAGCCCCATGCCCCACACCCCCTCCTCCCACACCTAAACTCCCTCCCAGAGCCTTAGGCAGGTGTGGGGTGGCGTGGGACTTGGACCCGTTCTGGCCACCACCAAAAATTATACAAACCTGCCACCCCTGGCTGCAATGGGTGGCTGTACATCCAATGAAGGGTTTTTCCCAAGCTGTTAATGAAGTGTAACTCATTAAAAACTGAGGATTCTTTTATTTCATCTCTTATTTTGATTCATTCACTCCCACTGAGACAATATTTTAATACCTCATTTGAAAACATTGTTAACAGTCACAGATTAAATTTAATGCTGGTTCTATAAGGATTTGCTTAACACAATGACTCTTATTAACATGGCTATATTTGCCCACTAAAATTAAGGAGCTTGGCGTTTTCATTGTAGGACTATTTGCATAGGTTTGCTTTGATCCATTTTCTAGTTGTAGCTGAAATGGTACTTCCATTCTGAACCTCATTCCCTCCTCCCACACCCAAGAGATCTTATTTGCTTTTTTTAAAATTACCTTTCAGAGCTAAAATTTCTCATGCTTCTGTTCACCTTGTAAAGCATTTTCATGATAGTAGTTCTTTAAAAATATACCCTTCCTCTTCAGTTAGCCAAACATGAAACAAACCGGGGTTTTCAGCTGTTTAAAAATCATACTGGCAATTTTAACGTGCACTGAGATAATTAGAGCAGCTTGGATTTAAGAGTCCATACTCTACATGTGCAGGTCCCTCCATGGGAAATGGATGCTCTCTCAACCCCTGGGGACAAAAATAGTTGAAAAATACAGTAGTAAATGAGCAATATTAAAATAAATATATTATGTTCCTTATCAATTTCAGCATGCACTATGAAATGCATGAGCCAGTTAAGATGCTCTTCGAGTCTTCTTTACCTAATTGGTTAGTTTGGCAACTCTAGACCTTCTCTGCACCCTCACAAACCATACAACCCCTTCAGGTGCCCTGAGGGGTACTGGAAGTAAGATAAGCACCACATGACTTGAAGAAATAACAATCAAATGATTTACACTTTTGTTCACTAGCTTTCAGCTCCCCCACTACAAAAATTATTCCTGTGCCCTTGAATCTCCTTCACCTTAGAAGTGGAGTAGTAGGGGCTTGATAGATGTCATGGCCTTTCCAAGGGGATCTGGAGCTGCACTTCATCATTTGTTTGTGCAGGGTTCTCTCTGCTACACCTTAAAGTGCCTCAATTTTATCTGCCGTATAGAATTTCTAAAACTAAAAACATTGTTATTTATGTGAACTTATGGGATTCATTTGGAATGAGGCAAAAGACAAGAATGGTAAGAGGTACTTTAAAACCTGACGGTCTCAAGAGGTTTCTGGAAGAACTAGACTTCACAGCCTATTAGTACAAGGCTTGTCAGCACCAATTCATTAGGCACTGATTTGGAGAGACAAGTTTTCCACTACATACAAAAATAGAGAAGAAGCTGTCATTACCAGAAAATTTGAGTGGCTTATTATATAAGAAAGAATCCCTATTAAGACAAACGCCATTATTTCTCATGCCTATCAAGAACGGGCAATAATAAATAGTATCGGGTTTTGAACTGGATGGATATTTTCCCCACTGTTTTGTCCTCCAATTATTGAACAATAATGGCTTGTCAGTAGCTTTAGCAGTTACAGGGAATAAGGAGCCTAATGGATGTTCAAAACACCTAAAAAGAAGAGCAACATCAGGGTACTAGCATTATGTGTGTTTAAAATGGAGGTTATTGGCTTAGCACTTATATTTCAAATATTAATATTAACCCACTTCAATGAAGTTATTCTAGGGTTACACCGGTGGAACTGAAATCAGAATCCGGCCCATTGGCTTTCTCTCAGGAACAGGAGAAAATCATGGAAGAACTGATGCTCTAGCAATTTTAAAGCCCTCGCCACTGTTTTCTCTGAAGAATGCAATCTCCTGTATGTTTTAAACATTCCTTTTTTTCAGTTGGAAAAAAACAGGCACCTTGATGGAAACATGCTGCTGTCCTCTTAGCCCAGTCTGCAAAAAGTGCCTCCAGCTAAACAGAAATGGTAGCAAAGGAACACACCCTTCCATCAGCATGCACAAGGAGTGAAATACAAAGCCTAACTATGGTCTCGTCAATGCTAATATTGAGCATGAGCAAGTTATTCTCTTTTTTTTTAAAAATGCAGGAATTAAGTGCCCAGCCCACTTCCTCCCCACTCTGTGACAACTGGTACCCCAGAAGAGGTGCTGGCTAGCTCAGGGGTGTACCGGGATTGCAGTTGTGCCTGACCCTTATGAAGAGGGAATGGAGGGAGAACATTCACAACATTCTCCAATAGACTATATTCACCAATAGACTGCGTCACACCTAGCCACTACCAAACTTCAGCCACCTTTGAGATGAAACAGGACAACCATTGGAACAATGTTAGCACAGTATTTTCAATGTCTAGTTACCTGTAGTGCCCATTGGCAAAATTCACATTTCTTGCTGAATGATTTTGGTTCAGATGAGTTTAGTGGATCACCTGGTTGTTTTTCTAACTGTTTCAGACAGTCCTCATTGTAGTTAAAAAAAAAAAAAATTTGATTGAATTTTTATTCCATGGGCCAAATTCTATCCTGTGCCATGCCAGTGGAGTTAAAGGCATTGCACCTGGCTTAAGTCAAAAGTGTAATTGGCTCAGTTACTTTCAAATTTCCGTAGATGAATAAAAAAAGGTTAGAAAGGTGTTGTTTTGGTTAGAACGGTGTTGTTTTGTATGGAACCTACAACTGTGAGACACCTGCCTTCTCTGTAGCCAATCCACTGTTTGATTTAAAGTTTGATATCTGTGAGCTGGAGAACCCCAACATTTTGAATCTTTTGAAGATGGGCTGCTTAGACAGTCTGAGAAAGAACCTACAGGGAACAATTCCTTTCAACATGGCCACTACCCAATAAAGTGATCTTCAGAGGTAACCCTTTTGGATTGCTTAGATTAGATGAATTTGGAGGTTCAGGACCATATTGTGTAATTTCTTTTTTAATCATAGACCCGATGCTGCAGTCCCCAAACTCCCTAAGAATCAGGGGCAGGTCCCTTAAGAGAAGCCTATGAAATTCCTCATGTCCAGTGAACATGGTAACACTCTAAAAGAATAGTAAGGTGACAGCTTTTTCAGCTCACAAGGCACTAGTTTTAATCGGGACTGCATGCCTCCTATCCAAATATTCAACCTTTTCCAAAGAGCACAGCTTTCTACACTGCAGTCACTAAATGGTATGGTAAATATCTCGTCAGCAACACATTCCCACAAATAAACCAGTATCTTAATAAATGATTAGTTTTGGGGGGGTTAATGTTAATGATGAATAAAAGATTCATTGTTCCAACCGTTTATTTATAAAAGGTAAGCAAAATAATTTGCTAATTCAAAAATGCCATTGTTACTTTTCTTTCATTCTATTTATGTTTTTATTTAATATGTATTCTGTGTATGTACTATGTAAACTATAAAACTCACATTATTAGAATTTAAATGACATAAGAACAAGTTAAATGTTTGTAGTAAGGTATATTATATTTGCATTGTATTTTGTATGTTTATTTTAATAGTAGCAAGGCTGTCACCAAATGCTAAACTAAATTATACAAGGCTCTATCTCTCTGAGTTTGTGAATTTATTAAAATAGCTCAAATATATATTAGCATATAAAAAACAAATGTAACGTTTGCATTTCATGGATCCAAATAGATTGCCCTTTAAATAAGATTTGGAGGTCATGCTTTCCTGCACTCACACTTTTTAAAGTCACCTTGAATTTCAACAGAATTTCCAGCTTGCCATCTGAAGATTTTATTTAAACAAATGATACATCTTTGAAACACCTGAAGATTTTATTTAAACAAATGATACACTAAGACTGAATAAAGTGAAAGTAATGTTAACATGCTTATAGACTAGACTCTATTACGGTCCTTGACTTTCTCTTGTTTCAGCGTCAATGCTACCTATTCTTGTTGAATAAAAAGCATGCAAGGCTCCCTTCTTTGCAGAACACCCACTCCAGCCATTGAGAGCTCTGCTCACTAAGCATGGAGCTATACTGTAGCTATACTGACTTTGTGGAAACCATTTAACCTCTCTGTATGTCCTTTCCCCATCTATGTAATGGAAGATAATGCTTAACCGCTTTGTTTTGAGATCTTCGCAAGAAAAGCGCTAAGCAAGTACAAAGTACTACTATTTGTCTGGAATTTTAACAGCTACAAATGGTTTCATAATATTAAAAAACTGCTAGTTCAGAACAAAATGTTTTTCTTCAACATTTTACCAATATGCTGTTTTATCCTTGCAAGGTATTAAATTGGCAACATCACCACATATTTCCATATAATTATGGCTCACCTGTAACTGCTCCTCACCCAGGACAACTCTGCTCACTTCTGGGGATGAAAACCAAAAAGATCTGGGAAAGAGCCCTGAAGCTGTTCCTCTGGGGAAAAATCTATTCCAGCTGATAGCATCTGAACAAAAGCTTGCCAGGAAAGGGTAACAAAATCAATGTCACACTCAGAGAGTTTAAGGCAGCAAGGGACAAATCAGTCCCAGCCTAAAGCTGTGGTGGAGCAGCTGGAGAATGGAGGCTTGCTGGGGTGTCAGGGAGCTAGAGGTCCGTTTGAATCTCCATGGGGACCTTCAATAGTAGTTGACTATTACTGCCTACAGTCCACTACTTAGGCAGCCATGCCATAGACAGACTTCAAGACAAGGGCAAACTGGATGGCCTTGAGTCAGGCACACTTCAATCCCACCCTTAACTCCTACCTGTTGTACCACCATCATGGGTGCTCAGCAGATCTGGGAAGCTCTAAGAAGCTGGCTCGCATGTGCAAATAGCAAGATTTCAGGGGTTCCTATTCCATCAGATCTCAGATTTCTGCCTCTTCCATTCATGGGATCTGTGCGGGTGCTACCGGCACATCCAGGGCCGTCCTTAGGATTTATGGGGCCCTACGTGGTATTATTAAACTGGTGTCCCTATGCCTGATGGAAGCCTGGACTCGCAGCCCGCAGGGTGAGGGAGAGAGATGAGGCAGCAAAGGATACCGAACCGCCCTGCCCGCCTCACAGTGGCGGAGAGTCACAGCTCCCCACAGAGACCGCCGTACCCTCTCCCTCATGCAGAGTGCGTGGCACCAGCACATTCGGCTCTGTGAATATGGCCCCTGCCTAAAGACACTGCAGCACGCACTGGGTGTGCGGGAGTCAACCCACTTTGACCTGCTGTCATGGGCAGTGGGTGAAGCTGCCACTTGGGGAGGATAGCTCCCCAGCCCACCTCTTCTCCCTGTGGCCTCGCCCATACTCCACCCCTGCTCTGCCACAGGCCCTGCCCAGGCCCCGCCCTCTCCTCTCTTCCCTCCCCCTCCCTGCCAAATCCCTGAACCCAAATGAAGCAAATGACATTTGAAAAAAACACTCTTCTGCAATTTCTTTCTAAAGAAAATGGAGCATGTTTTCCACTGCAAGCCAGAAGGTGAAGACTGGACCTGTAGAAGGTACCTAATTAAAAGCACTAAATTTGGGAATAAAAAATGTCAGTCACAGGTTTTTTGATAAACCCTGAAGTTTGTCAAAGATTTATTTGCAAAAACTTTGTAGTAAGGGCAAGTCAGCTATCCTGCTGAATACAATATTAAATATTATGGAATACATGATGCAGCTCTTCTCTGTTTTACATTTTCTTAGTATTTCTAAGCTGATTTTATATTTTAAATGTACTCTTAAGCCTTCATAAAGTAGTCATTCCAGATTACTATATATTTAACTCACTGAAACAAAGACATTATTTTAAATTAATCAGTCACAGAGGTTTAGTGTGTTCATAACAATGTTCATTGCTTTTAGGAAAGGGGAACACTAATTTACTCTGTGTGATCTCTATAACAATAGACATATTTATGAAATTTCACCAACTTTAAAAAATATGTTTCCAAAGATTTTAGGTATAACAAAGGATTTTATATCTTACTAAGGTACTGATTTTGCTGGAGGGCTCTCTTAAAATTAGTTCATCAAATAGTCAGAACTAAAGAAAGCTGGACAAATGAGTTTCCCTATCTGGAAGGAAAGGGGTGTTGTCTCTTTAAGGGCTCTCTTCAACAGGGGGGTGAAGGGAGAAAAGGATGGACAAAGGACAGAAAGACTTTGGAAGCAAGTTTTTTGTACTATAGTAATTACAATTAAAATGTGTATTTTAGAGAAGGGTGATCTTTTGAAGGATTTACTTAAACTATAGGTCTGAAGATCCAAAAATTTAAGGTTAAAGGTGAATACTCAGATTGTGCATCTAAAAATCTATGCAAGGATTTTTTAGAGATGTGATTTTATAATCTTCAGCAACACATAATGAAATATATTAAAAGCAAATTTTAAACTACAGTCCTATAGACTAACATGTTCTGAGTAAATATTACAGTAACGCACAACTGTTTTTGTCAGGTTTCAGAGTAGCAATCAGTAAATTCAGAAACTGACAGTATATACCTGAGGGTTGGCAAATGCCCGTTAAATGGCTTCATTACCCCTTGAATGGATCTTTAACAGTTTGCTGTAGCTCACGAAAGCTCATGCTCAAATAAATTGGTTAGTCTCTAAGGTGCCACAAGTACTCCTTTTCTTTTTGAAAATACAGACTAACACAGCTGTTACTCTGAAAAGTTTCAATGTTGTGCTCATAGGTCTGGCAGGCTTTTTCACTTTTAAGTTACTAGATCCCCTCCAGAGGAAGACTCACCAGGCTGCAGCAGCTAGCTGTGGGAGCTTGCAGGAAAAGTCAGAACAAGGATAGGAAGAGACGGGAGGGTAGACACTAAGACCCAGGGGTGCCCCAGAAGTACTCCTTTTCTTTTTGCAGACTAACACGGCTGCTACTCTGAAACCAAATTTTCGGGTGACCTACGCAGGCACATATGCTGCGTATGCCTGAGGATGGCCCTGTCCACATCCCACGAGTTCTGATGCTCTGACTAGGGGAACTCACAAGAGTTGAAGATAACAGCATCTTAGAGACCTGAAACCTAGTGGAATAATAGGGAGACCCAGTTGTGTGTTGGGAAGAGTGATTGGATGGGAGGAAGGGTCCTAACATCATGAGCCTTAGGAGGCCAATTCAGGGGCACAAACATGTGAACAGGAAGAAAAAGAGCAAATCTCCCTCTAAAACTGTTAGTGCTGCTTCTTAAATGGTAAAGCAAGTGCCTCCATGGTATAGTCACAGGCCTCTCCTTCCCCTCCTTTCCTCTGTGAATGCTTGGAATGAGATTATTTCAACATGACACACAAATCCTTCACCACTGGTAAGATATTGTTGATATGCTGCATATGAAATCATATTGGAAGATAATTAATCAACAGCCAGGCTATAAGGACCAGATCCCCACCTGGTGTAAATCAGCATAGTTCCATTGGCTCCAGGGAACTGAGGATCTGGCCCATAGATTCTCTTGAGGGTGGGAAACAAAGGATTGTGTTTATGGAGATTGAACCTTTGCAGTAAATAAAATACACAAACAGCTTGTATTGTTTGTTTCTATAGATGTAAATATAAATATTTCTACAGATGTAAAGCCCATTTATTTCAAAGAAATATCATATGGTCTCCTCAGCAAAATTGCCATCCTTGAAGGTCAGAGTATAAACTGGTTTCAGAGGAACAGCCGTGTTAGTCTGTATTCGCAAAAAGAAAAGGAGTACTTGTGGCACCTTAGAGACTAACCAATTTATTTGAGCCTGAGCTTTCGTGAGCTGTAGCTCACGAAAGCTCAGGCTCAAATAAATTGGTTAGTCTCTAAGGTGCCACAAGTACTCCTTTTCTTTTAGGGTATAAACTGTAAACTCGACAACAAGAGCTGCTTACTAACATCATGCTGTTGTGAGATAAAAACTGCTTTCCTAGCTCTGTGCAAGCAGGTAGGTTTTAATTCAGGCCACAATGTGTTTGAATAATAGCAGCGACATAGTTTAATAATTTATGTGCACACATGCCTTGCAACCCTCCTTTAGCTCAGTTCTTGCTCTTAAAATATTCCTCGCTGCAGTTGGCTCTTGATTACTGTTTGGCTCACTCCATGCCTGATTATAATGATTTTTCTATTATTTCCCTAAAAATGAATGTGGGATTAAGATGAATTTATTTTAAACCGTGCTCTTCCAGAAACCTAGCAACCTGTAGAGTTTTGTACAGCTGCACCAGGCTCATCTTTAACTTCTGCTGACTCTGTATTTGACAGCTGGATCATCCCTAACCAGACAAACATTTCAAGAGAACAGATATTGTTTGGAGCCAGGTGCACTGTGGCTACAATCACCGGGATGGAAGCGTGGGAAGCTTTATTGTTCAAATGTTCTCTTTCCACTGGTTTCGATTGACTGTGTTTTCTGCTGTTCTTGGACTCCTGTTGGAAAAGTTTCTTATCCTTGCATCAGCTATTCCCACACAGAGCTCTCTCACTGGAGTTTCAAACATTTATTCATCTTCCTTGCTTCCCTCTTTTAAATTAATGGCATGGGGGGATGGAGATATTATTGCCAATAAATAACTAGGGCTGTAATCAGGAGTTTACATGTGTAAAGTTGAGCACATGCATAAGTATTTGCAGAATTTAGGCCAATATTGGGAAATATGTTATTTGTGTCAGAGCTGGGCAAAAGCTTTTTGTTGAAAAATTTTGCCCAGTTCTAATACAAATGACACAGTTCTCAATATCGGCCTCAATTCTGCAAATACTGCAGAATCAAGCTGAACAAAATATTTTGTGACTGTGTCAAAATTTGCTGGGGAAAAAGGGGAAAAAAATCACCCGCCGAAATGATAGTTTTGTTGGGGGAGGAGGTTGGAACTGCCAGCGAAATGAAAAATCAGTTATTCAAACAACTCGAAATTGTATTTCAAATATCTTTAAAATTATGTGGACATGAAACACTGTGTGGAATAATAGGTTTACTTAGCTGGACAATTGGGGTGATCCTTCTGGGGCCAGTTGCACTGGAATCTATGGGCAGAATTCACCAGCGGTACAGTGCAGTGTGCCCATGCTCTACCCTCTAATAAGGACAGGTTTCAGAGGAACAGCCGTGTTAGTCTGTATTCGCAAAAAGAAAAGGAGTACTTGTGGCACCTTAGAGACTAACCAATTTATTTGAGCATGAGCTGAGCTGTAGCTCACGAAAGCTCATGCTCAAATAAATTGGTTAGTCTCTAAGGTGCCACAAGTACTCCTTTTCTTTCCTCTAATAAGGGTACATCTCCCCTGCAGCTGGAAGGTGTGATTCTGAACTTGGCTAGACATACATGTGGTAGCTCATTGTCCTGTTGAGATAAAAATAGCAGCGTGGCTACCATGGCACAGGCAGTGGCTTGGGCCAGCTGCCCGAGTAAAATCCCATCCTAGATCCTACGTAGGTACTCAGATAGCTAGCCCGTGCTGCCACTTATGCTGCAGTGGCCACACTGCTATTTTTAGGATGCTAGCTCAAACAGAGCTAACACATGTCCACCTATCTGAGGAGGGAATTATACCTCCCAGTTATAGAGTAGAGAATACTGCAAGCCCTCTGGCAAAGTTACATGCCTAACTAAGGCAAAATTGTGATGGTTTTAAGTGTGACCACTGCACCTAGCCCTACTTTTGAGTGTATCAGTTATTTAAAATTCAAGTATTTAAAAAGAGAGTGTCTATTTAAGATACAAGTAACATCTAAAGCTTGCAGATTTGCTAATCACTACACTGCTTACAGGTATATTTTAAAAATACACCTCAATATATGGCCTTTAGAAAGCTGACATTTCAAAGGAAGAAGATTCAGTGAGATAAACTTTAGAATTCAGCTAGCAAGATAGAATACACTCAGAACATCACATATACAATCTCTATACAATCTCTCTCTCTCTCGCTCTCTGGATACACATATCATGCATATATCAGACAGAAGAACAGTTCACCTCTACGGATTCAAAATTCACAGAAGATGTGAACTGTCAGAATGTTACCTCTGGGCCCTTTCAGAGATCATCTCTTTCAGAAAAGGTAAGCAAAAATGCCTCAGAAGAACTTGGGCTGTGATACAAGAATACTCCGAGGTTTTCAGTCTGATCTGTGTGACCAAGGAGTGATTTCCTTGAAGTCACAGGAGTTACGTGGGCATATGTAAGATCAGAATCAAGATTTCCATACTTATTATGGAAAAAAAAAAGAGTAAAGGGTCCAGGTTTAAACCAGAGAGTAAAGTTCAGGATATACTGGAAACAAGGCTAAAATATTCCCAGCATCCAGGGAAAAACTTACTCAGAAACTTCCCCAGGAAGCACAGGTGGTTGCTCCAATAAGATTTTATCCAGATAGTAGCCCTAGGCCCACCTAGCCTTAGCAGGTACACAGGTGGCAGAGGGAAGCATAAAGAGAGGCAGGGAGGAATTGGCTGCGGGTTATACTTCTAGAGTGGGGATGGGGAGGCAAATGGGCCCAGGAAGTCATCACAAACAGAGGAGCACTCCTGTATATTACAGACACATTCTCCCTCTGCTTCCTTTGGCATAAGTAAAGAATAAAATAAGTAAATAAATAATTTGTGTGTGAATTTAGAGCATCTGAAAAGTCCTGAATTGAAAGTCCTGGAGACTGAAGTCTCTGTTTAATCCATGGAGCAGATATAACAAAAGTAGCAGCAGTGCACGCTTCTCATACAACCCTGCCAATATTCCTTAACCCTGACCTAGACCTCGAAAGGAAGTATGTCTTTCTTTTGTTGAGATTAGTAACATGTACACAAATTATAGCCAGTGGTGGTAGGTTTGGGGATGAAGACACCTGTCCCCAACAAGATGGGCTGAGAACAAACTAATTTCACATGGGTAACTGATCAGCCCTCAGAAGGTGCAGCTGTTGGGCTAGATTTCAACTGGCTAAACAGAGGTGAAAGGCTCAAATCTGATTACCACTCCCCTGAATTTGCTGTTGGTGGATCACCCAGACAAGATGCTGAGGATCTGCATTTACCTTTGATTTGTTTGTCTCAAGTACTTTGCTGAGTGATGAGGTTTTCGTTTGAAAAAGAGAGAGAGGGATGTGTGTAAAGATCTGGAAACTTCTCCTTGTGCCCTAAAATAAATTAATCCCAGACACCTGTTTTACTTGTGCATTTTCAAATTTGTATAAGTCATTCATTAAGCCTTGAAGATGTGTTAGAGCTATAGCAATACTTCTTTTGCTTGGCCTTACAATTCCAGTAGCTGCAAATGCTTAAAATTTGCGGGAAGACAGCCTGTAGTGATTTAGACAATTGATGAATGGCAAAAATCAGGTAGAGCATTTATTTCACGAAGAATGTTCCCAGAGTTCTTATGACACTGAACAACACAACTCCATTAGGTATTCATACCCATTAGTTATTCCTGTATCAGGAATTCTGATTCTGTAAATATTGCTCCACATGTTTTCCTGGTAAGCTGTACAACTCCCATATCAAAGGTGCTGTGGTTGGCTTTTTTCATCTACCCTGACATGACAGAGTGAAAAAGAAAGGAGAAAGCATTAAATATTTTTATATAAGCACATTGCCTTGATTATAATTGCCCTCTTCTCTTTTCTCTGCCTACTTTCAATTTTCTCCTCCCAAAATAAATTTGAGATGCATTTTGAGTTCAGAGCCTAAGGTCCAGCCTGAGCCATAGCTTCAAAGTGTTGTCTACACAGATATTTTTAAGAGAGCTAGCATGAGTTTTCTAGCCCAAGTCTGTCAACCAGACCTGGGGGGCTCACTTTCACTGACTCCAAAATTCTGTGTCATCGTACCCTAAGTGATTTAGGAGCTTAAGTGTCAGACATTCACCTAGGCACTCTTGAAAAATCTTACTCTTGTTGAATAAGGATGGACTTGAGATTGTTCTTACAATGTTTTGCTGAATCAGGACCTTATTCTGTACATATGTTCTATCCAAGCTTCCTATTTATATCTGGGACCATAATTTACTTTGGCACCTAGTTTTTATAAACAACCAGTGTAAAAAAATTCTCTCTATCAGCTTCAGTTCAATCCCCAATATTTCATCTAATTCACTGTGACTAGACCCAGTTCCTATACTCTTTCCCTTAACTTGAGTTCTTGAGACTGTATATCATCCTTGTTGCTGTACATTGCATCCTATCAGAGGTAATATTCTTCCTGTAGTGGAGTGACCAGTACTGCATGGCAATATTCCAGGAGAGGTCTAAGCACTTCATAATCACAGTTAAGTATTACCTCCTGTCTTTTATATTGTCCTTCTGCTAATCTAACCTACTGTTCCATCTTTCCTTCCTTTCCCCCCTCTCTACTGCTGCTGCTGTACACAAGGCTAATGGTTTTAATGATTTTTCCAAAATAACCCCTATATTCTCTTCCTGATTAGTTTACTGTATGACTGTTCCATTTAGCATTTCACTCCACCACCTTTATTGACACTGTGTCACTAACCAGGACATGGGTGGTCAGGCCTAGCAATTGGAGCAGGATCCAGGGATCCGAGCTGGAGTCAAAAAGCTAGCAACCAGAGTTAAGAGGTCAGAGCCAATCAGGAACTGAAGCCGGGAATCAGATAGTGAGGAAGTCAGTATGGAATGGACTGGGCAAAACAGGAGCAGGGTTGGACAAGACTAGGAGTAGGGCAGGCACAGGATAGATTGCAGCTATGGGCGCATGCATTGAGCAGCCAGCATCCTGCTGCTGCTGGTCTTAAGAGCAGGTCTGCTGATCCCTTCAGCCAGTTGGGCAGTTGGGCCAATCAGGCGGCTAAACTGGGGCCCAGCTGCATTTGTTAGACAGTCTGAGGGGTTAAGCTATCAGGTAAGCAAGATAGTTGTAGACCTTACTCCTGACACTCTCTCTCTACACACTTGTCTCCTCCAACAAACTGCTTAGCCTTATAAATTATTTACTGTGAACTGTACCCAAGATGTGGTGTCTGTCTTGAAATCAGATTGCTGCTCCAGCTTTGAAGTCCCTACTGGAATATGTGGAACAGCTGGTCTCCCTATATAATATATGTGGAAGTTGCAAGCATCAAGCTGTCCTGCAGTGGCTGAAAACCTCAACCTCAGGGCAGACAGTTAAGAAGCAGGGCGCACACACCAAACTGGTTGAAAGTTCTGTACTTATATTTCACCAATCAATTATCAAGTGTAAACTCATCAAGCACTATATACACTCTTAACATGGAGTCACAGAGAGTCCCCTTGGGTACTCCGGTTTATCTTGCCACTCAGGTAAGTTTGACTTTATGATAGATGGTCCCTTACACCAAAGAATCACAATGATACTCAGGCTATTCCCAGTCCCAAAGGGCCGTTCAATTACACTAAGACAACTGCACCTTAAACCTCACACCAAAGACAATGGTTGTAACCAATCCCATAATAAACTATCTAAAGGTTTATTAACTAGCGAAAGGAAATAAGAATGATTTGCAAGGTTAAAGCAGTTAAAACGTAAATACACACAAATGAGTTCCAATCTTAAGTTTCAAAAAGAACTAGAAGCTTCTATAATAAGCAAACTCTATGTAACCCCTTAGGGCTAACCCAGGCCAAGCACAGGGGATCTTTTGCTTGTGCTTAGTAAATCCCTTGCCCCTCAGAATCCAAGCAGCATAAAAGAGGCACTTCCTTTTTGTTAGGGCTTTTTACTCCTTTCCCCCTTCCACTTTGAGTTGCAAATTCACATGTTGGGAGGGATTCACTTGAATGTCTCCACTTGGTGGGGGAAGGAAGGGGGGAATCAGCAAAGCCTTTTTTGTCCTCTGATATTCCACAATAGTTTGTCTGGCGTTGATGGGCCTCCTTTGACAGGCAGGAGAGAACACCTCCTGTTGGAACTAGTATTTCACAGTTGCTAATGATTCTCTGCTGCCTGGCAAGTTACAGTTACAGAGTAAACCCTTAAATAGTACCTTATAACGTGAGATACAGATATTATAAGTATGATCAATGCATTCCGCAATTTACAAGTATTTCATAAAGTCTCAACATGGAACACATTCTTATAACTCTACTACCTATTTGAGCAATACCACCACACAGGTGAGCCAGACTGATTCCAGCAATGTGTTTGTCAGTGTTCAGTTGAGACCTAGGAGCCTTGGCATGAGCTGGCAGCTGCTCTGCCACCATCACAACAAGTTATTTGAGTTGATCATCTCATTTTTCTGAATGGTACAGTGCTCTAAGTTTTCAGTAGCAGAATTACAACAGTTTCATTAACCAGCGGAAGTTGGTCTAATAAAAGAAGTCACCTCATATCTAGTTTCTCTCAAATGTTTCTTGGGTCAGAGTGCAATTATTTTGCCTCAAAATATACAACTATTGATTGATTTTGGTGGTGATGTACCAAGGCTCATTTCAATTACTGGAGCTCAGCCAGTATATTCCAACACTGAATAAAACTCTAAAAAACAATCAGATTAATATTTGTGTTAGCAGGTTTTTTAGCCATTAGAAAGCAGGATCTCAACAGGACACAATTTCATTGACCACCAAGTGGCAGTGTAAGGGGGGAAAAGCAAGCATGCTTTACTTCCACATTAATATGATCACAGAAATTATCAAAACATATATGAACGTCCACATTATTAGAGGAAATACATATCCAAGAAACATTTTAACTTGCCTTTGTTTCACATAAATTATCTTTTTTTATTTTGGTCATGTGTTTTCTTTTGCTGTCCCAATTTTTTTTAAGTATGGAAAGAAGTCTTTTACAATTTAATAGGGATGAATAGGTTTCTATAGAAATTACTCAAAAACATATAACACTGAACAGACGATAATCTCCCTCCTGTAGAATTTCATAGCGTGAAAAATCTATAAAAAGCTACTTGTTTCTCTTTTAAGTTCTATGGGATTTTTCCATAAGGGTTATAAATCAATGTAACTGCTTGATGTGCAGACTGTCATGAGGGGGAGTTGCACTCCCATATCAAATGAGTACTCCAATAATAAGGGTGTTAAAAGCTATGAGGAAATGTTTGAAATTGACAATGTGCAAACACATGAAATATATTCTACAGTGATGACCTCTGAAAAAAAATCCAATAATCTTGACATGGTATCAGAATAATGAACAGTACACAGAAGAAAATGCTGTAGGAACTCTAGTATCACAGCACAATCATAGTTTATTTCTTTTTTAAATTGCAATCAATGTGTATGCCTTTTAGCTCCTTAAGCAATTCAATCAGTTATATGATTATATATACAGCATTGTATTCAAAGAGGAAGTAACCCTTGGCTGGCCATTGCTAGTCTTTAGTTCTACCTGGAAGTTAGTTTCTAGAGCTGAGAAAACAATCCTGAAAGGGGAGAGTGTTATGATGAATTATTCATTTGTATAGCCTCATAATCTGAGGGCTGATGAGGAAGAATGGCTGAGGTGGGGAGAGTCAGAGACGCTGTATAAAGTAGTCTAAATGCAGAGCAAACTTCAGAATGAACTAGAGGGAGTAAAGAGGGAAATGTTTATTGTAACAGAGCTCAGATGTAAGAAGTTGAAGAAGGTATTATTCACCTTTGATCTGATTCATCTGCCAGAGTAGAACAAAGGACAAAAGATACATCTACATAACCTGGTGGTGAGTGCAATGGGTACTCAGATACCTACCAATCTATGTTTTTATAAGGTCACCTAGTAGTCAGAAGAAGAGGTGACACTTGGGTAAAATCCTGGCTCCACAAAAGTCAACAGGAGTTTTTTCATTGATTTCAATGTGCCCAGGCTTTCACCCACAGTCTCCTGGTTGCCCACCTAGTGCATTTGCCCTTAAACCAAACTATATTTTTAATTCCACATTAATGAGTGCAGTATAAATGCTGAGATAGGCAGATTAAAAACAAAGACATGGAAAATAGGAACAGCACTAAGACATTTACTAATATCTTTTTGGAGAAGAAAACAGGAAAAAAAGTGTGATGTGTGGAGAATAGGGAAAGAGACCTAGATGGCTTGTGCCTGGAGAGAGAATGTGGCATCAACCACCACCTAGGAAGGATTAAATAATGTGCCTTTGTCACAATGCATTCAGATGCTGGAAAGATGAAGGCAAGGCAGCTGTTTATATCAACTTTCACAAGGTAGTGCAGCAAAGGTGAATCTGACCTACTTTTACAACATGGCTTCTCAGCTCAGCTACAGTATCTCTCTAGTCGAGTGGTTCTCAACCTATTTACCATTGTGGGTCACATATGCAACCCACAATGTGTTATGTGGGCCACATCCAATACTATCTGTATGGCCCTGAGGTTGTCACATGGGCCGCAGTTGTGCGCTGATTGGGCTGCAAGCGGCCCACAGACCACAGGTTGAGAACTATTGTTCTAGTCCTTGGCTGTGCATGTAAGGAGGACTGTAATTAACTTAAAATGAATGTGAAGATGCTACTGAATTTTGCTAATCTGCTAGCAAATGGGGCTAGAGTTTCCAAGGGTCAGTTTTCTGATAGTCTGGCTGCCACACAAAGTATTCTATTTTGGGGGCACAAGGTCTTAGGAAGGTCTCTGTCTCAGAAAAGTAAATATAACAAAGACTGGGGAAGCCAGTTTTAGATTAGACAAGCTAATGCTTCGAACAGAGAGGTACCATCCCAGATGGCTTATTGGCTAGTGAATAATGTTGGGGAGAAAATGGGTTTCCAATCAGGAAAGTGATTTGGATCCCCAAAAGGCCTGATTTTGCAAATGTTGAGTGCCCTGAGTCCCTTTGAAGTCAATGTGAGCTGTTCTTTTTTTGCCTTTGCTTTCCTTGTGCCCTCTCCTCTCCGGCTACTTCCATTTCTAATGAGCAAAGGGCAGAAACTTCCTTTCTGTGGTCCTGAAATTCTAATGTAAAAGAACAACCTGGGTCTATTATGAGGAAGCAACACACATTTCCCTGCTCCATATAAACCTCTCACTAGCTGCCTAGCAATGATTCCATCTGACCCCTTCTCGCCTCTCACTCTCCGTCCAGTCTCTCACAAACAAACCTTCCCCACACAGCTACCACTCCATCTTCTAAACCGACCGTTCACCTGCTACCTACCCCCACTCAGCTAGCACCAAGAGGGGATTTCCAGTGAGACTTCTTTTCCAAATTTAGACTCCTATCCTGAAATCATATATATTTGCTTAACTTTATGCACATAAGCAATCCCATTCGTGTTGTTACCAAAGTCTGTTCAAAAGAATTTGGATGAATGTATGGCAATGCTTTCATAAAATGGACAAACAGGTTCAAGTTTTTAATCATTTTAATTTTTGTTTAATTGAACAGTGCTGAAAATCATGAAAAATGTGATTCGGAATTGGTTTGAGTAAGGTTCTATTAGAGCTCAATCATGCTTCACTCCTCCTTCAATGTAGCAAACTAAAATCCAAGGCTAATCAGGATTTCCCATCTCTCCCAGAGTTCAGAACTGAGAACATATGGAAACTGTACACCACTTATCCTGGTAAGAAATGTCCAGTTACAAATGAGTAAGCCGCAAGCTAACTAGCATCTGAGGGCAAATTTATATTTAGTGGCAAACCGGCACAGGGCATCCATAAACTTTTCTTAGAAACATTATTGAATATCTGTTGTACTTCACTCATTGAGGACAATTAAGCAATAAGACATGACAGAACATGTATTATGCTGTATTAATTTATACATAGTTTGATGTTAAACATGAGCCCAAAGGCAGAATGTCAATGCAATTTGGCACAAACTAATATAACACAATTATAATATTAGCATCTTTATTAAAATTATAAAATGGGGGCAGGGTTAATGTCTATTTGTTAATCCTCGGAACCAAGCCCAGTGAGCTGTGCCAGTGACTGGCACCGATGTTAGAATTTATAACAGCCAATAAGATTACTGGATTTCTCCTGTCTACTTTACATTAAATGATGACCTCATGGCCTGTTGCCATCACCATGGCTCTCAAAAGCTAAACAGGATCAATTTGGATGAGGTTCGAATAATTTAAAATCATTTCATGAATCTTATCAGAAAACAGATTTTGAAAGGTACTATGCAACATTGTCATGGCTGGATTGCATGCTCTCTCACACACACACACACACAGAGGAGAAAAAAAAAAGTAGCAGCCCATAGGGCTGGCTTACCTTCATTATATTTGGTTGTAATGCAAGGAACCTCCAGACCTGTATCCTACAAGACATTAACTTCAGCAAGTTAGCATAAATATAGTAGGCTTGTCACCTTTGGCACAGATAAATGATCTGACAGTTACCCTTAGATTTTGGGGAGCTAATAATAGCTTGCTTAATGGCAGGAGTTGGAATTTAACAGAAAATAGCAACTGCAGGAACGTGGAAGTGATAGCCGCAAATCTGCTTGAGTAAGAGGTGACAGATATGGTAAGTTAAAATAGCATTAATATGTTTAAATATGCTAACCTGTAGGATAAGTGCACCCCAATATTATGAGGGTGAGTTAGATTTGGGCACAATAGGCTGAGCATTAGCATGAATATTTATAATAGTGCTCAGGCCCTATAATAGGTCAGACCACCATGCGGAGGGTTCTTAGCTATCCATTATTTGACCCTTCAGCTCTATTGTTATCTACCATCAATCTTGGGCATTGAGGTACCTGGACCATGGGACACATTGGCATGCCAGAGACAGGACTGGTCCTTTTGCCTCAAAGAAGGGTGCAAGTGTGCGAATTTCAGAGCATATACAAAGAAGAATACCACAGATATCTCCAGTACTGTATTATTCGTTTCTGGTTTTCTGGCATGGAGCTTTTCTGGCTTTTTCACTAATTTTAATAAAAGTCTCCAAGGCTTTGCTTTGCTCACAGTGTGAGTGTTCTTGCCATACACCTCAAGGTTCACTACAAGATAATGAACTTGTTGGTTTTAATTCTGTGTAGCCTGATACTGGGACAAGAACCGTACTACCCCCCTGCTCATTAGTTAGATCAATTGGCAATCAATACATGTATTATTAAGCATTAAAAGGGATCAGGCAACAACAAACACACACAAAATCCTGTATGGAGAATTTCTTTGGATGGGGGTAATTAAGACTGTAGGTCAGAAATTCTGCTACCACACAGGAACAATGTGAGGGTTAGTTCACCGATGCTTGCATCACAGGGTGAGCTGGCCCTATAAGGGGGTTATTCCTCAGCCTTATCTATGCAAGGTGCAGCCTGTCTCCCCAGGTAGAAGAAATGAAAGTAGAAAGGTCATGTGACAGAAGCATGTGATTGAGAAGCAGCCCTGATGGAGGATCAAAGGGAAGCCCGTGGTCATTCTGAAGAGAAAAGACCTGTGAGTAAGTGCTCTGGTAAAGTGCATGAGACCAGGTAGCAAAGGGCCAATGAGGGGGTCTAGGCTGGGTGCATAGGAAGAGACTCTTGAAAGGAAAAACATGGAATTATGGCATCATTAGGCTCCCTGGACTGAGGATCTGCTGTGGAGGGTGTGTGTGGGGGGGGCCATCTATGTTGACATGCTGTGGGGGCAGGGGACCACCCTTTGAACAAAGGACTGAGTGGAGCCCACAGGACTGGAAGCTGAGCCCAAGAGGAAATAGTAACAATAAAGACTGTTTTGGAAGAGGACAGATCCTGATAGGATGTGCCATGCCTGGCAAGAGGAAAACTGTTTTTTGTGTTTCCTTTTGGATTTTGATCTAGCTCAGGAAAGGATGGGCACCAATAACAAAGTTGGAAAGATATATCACCACAGTGACCTAAAAAGTACTGAAAGCTGTTGACATCTGAGAGGTGAAACTGAGGCAGTGGACAGGCCTAAAGCCAGACCAGATAAATCAATACTACAGCTTGTAGCGTACTTTCAGATCTTTTCATTTGTTATAGAAGCCCAAACATTGTTTCCTAACTTACAAATGAACTATGATGTCCCTTATCATTTTGACTTACTCTTTTGGGGTTTTTTAGGGAAAACCTATTGTCATAATAATTATACAACACATCCTTAAATGGGAAAGGAAATAACTATAGATTTGCAAGACTAAAGCTCCATCATTTTCTGACTCTTACCTTTATGGAGGAAGGATGACATCCGGGGCATTGGACTAGCACATTCAGCATTGATCTAATGCAGCATTATTATCTGGATAGCTTGATTTGCCACCACATGCAAGAGAACAGAGAAGGTTCTTCTGAAGATTCACATCTTCTTATGGCCTTTGGAGCAAAAATCACAGTATGTAATTGACACATTCAAAATTTCTTTCACTGCTCTACTCCTACATCAAAATAATGAACTGAAGAGACAGGGCGATACCAATAAACAGGACAGTAGTTGCAAGGAGCCTAGGATATTACAAAGTATGGTGCTATATTATATTGAAGAAGAAGAACTGTAACTGAATATCTTGTGAGTTATTCATCACAATGAAAATATGCAGTTGTATTTTTCTACTCTGAGAACTAACTTCTTCGCACTGACATGTATTCAACTTCCACTGACCTTCCTATGGAATCTAAGATTTCAGTGGGAGCTGCTTTCACAATTTAGTGGACAAAATGTGGCCATAAGGATTTCCTATCATTGGGGATTGAGCTAGCTTTATAATTCATCACAGGGGAGTGGATCCATTCGGGAACTTCATTCTCCCTGAGTGCATCCTACATTTTCATGTCTTCACTTTGGGTTCTCATTTGTGCTGCAGTTGTGAAGGGATTATAGAATTCCTGGCACCCACAGTTACCAGAGAGGACCAGGGTGTGTTGTAATGGGGAGTTTAATAAATGGAAGAACTTTCTGATTAGGGAGTTCTCTAGTTGATGCTTGAGCCATAGCACTGTGTGTTTATGTCATCACACTACAAGATGTCAGCGGTTAGTGAATCCCTCTCTCTAAAGATTGGAGAAAGGAAAGAAAAGAGACCTACCCCCAGGCTGCCAGATCAGTGAGTGGGGAAAATGGAAAATCCAGGAGGAGATCTGTGAAAGCCGCAGCAGGAAGGAAGCAGAGACTTCTCAGTGCATCAATGGTGACCATAGCACAAATGGCTCTGTTAGAGAAGTTTGATTTTGGCAACTCAGGCAGCTGGACTTGCTGGATCTGAGTGATTCTATATGACTTCTGGTTTAACAGAAGAAGTTCAAGGATACAAGGTAAATGTCATGGGTGATGCTGATGACAATATCCTATGTGCCTGACCCCACACTGATGAGGACAACAAAGATTAAGTTAGGGGAGTTGTCAGTTCTTGTATTACATATATTATTTGTTGAAGAACTTTCTGTCCTTCCTCCTCCAGTTTCCCAGGGAACTGGCCACAAGCATCCAGTGTGGTGGTGTTAGTCCCACATGCAATTTGATTTGGTCTTTGCAGATCTCCATCACAGGAATAATAATAATATACATATTTTTGGAGTGGCAGTGATGGCTGCCCCAGTGTCACTTTTAATTTTAAGGTTTTGACCATTTAGATTTGTGCTTGTGTACAAAGACGATGTTTGCTCTATGAGGATATAGTCCATAGAAGTATGGGCTCATTGTCATCAGATGATAACATTCCCTCTTGGATTGTTTCCTCTACTCTTACTGATGTGCATGCTATTGAAAAATGTCCCATTTTGTGGCATCTCCTAGATTGTACCCCAAGGTTGCCAGCAATATAAGGACTATATGCAGTAGAAAAACTGGAATGCATTAATATATAAGAGATGTATCCATATATCTTCACAGGGCTAGGAAAGCTGTTAAGGAAGTACAAAATAAAACTGGTGCCCACCAGAGACTCCCTTCCTCTTACAGCCCCAGGCCATATCCTTAGATCATTGCGAGGGAAAGGCAAAGAAAAACGTAAAAGAAATGAAGATATGGGGGTTATTTCCCAGATAGAAGATCCACTGATTTCTGTGTGGTTGTAGTACCCAAAGCCCTGTGGCAAAATCTGGATTTCGGTGGACCTTCCACAACTTAATAAAAGTGTATGCAGAGAAAGACACATGCTTCCCACCGCTGACGAGACATTAGCTCGGTTATCAGAAGCCAAAGTCTTCTCAAAATGAGATGCTACAGCAGGATTCTAAGTAAATCCCCCTTGCTAAAGAATCTACATTAGTCAGATTGTTTGGAAGATACCATTTCAATAGTCTTCCATTCTGCATATCTTCAGCACCCAAACATTTTCGAGAGAGAATCTCTCAGATTGTGTCAGGTTTGCCAATCATCCTTTGCCATACAGATGATGTGTTGGTATATGGCACAGATAAAAATGAACATGAGGAGTAACTACATGCAGTTTTGAGATGATTGCAACAAGCTAACTTCATTCTGAATAAGAAACGTGTATTTGGCAAGGAGCAGATGAAATTTGTAGGACACATAATTAGCAAACAGGAAATTAAGCCAGATTCGGATAAATTGAAGGCTTTACCCACTTTACCCAACACACAGAATTTTCTGCTGTAAGAAGATTCCTGGGCATGACTAATTTTGGGAGTGGTGGGGGGGTGGGAGAGGAATTCTTAACAAGTTTAGCTCATCGAACAAAACCTTAAGAGATCTCCATAATAGTCACAGTATGTGTTGCATCTGCATAAGCATACAACAAAACGCATTTAAATAAAATAAAAATTACTGAAGTTTCCAATAAAATATTCCAACAACAGTAGCAGCAGACATATTTTCCTATAGTTCAGGAGCAGTGCTCACACAAAAGCAACCAGGAGGCAGCCAGAGACCAGCTGCATTCATATCACAGGAACTGAGCAGTAGTATGCTCAAGTGGAAAAGGAAGCTCTAGCAATCACGTGGGCCTGTGAACAGCTCAGTGCATGTCTGTTTGGCTTGAGTTTAACACAGAAACAGAGCACAAGTCCTTAGTGGCATTATTGGGCTCAAAACCACAGGATGACCTTCCACCTAGAATTCAAAGATTTTGACTAAGGCTGATGCGATTTTCTTTCAGCATTGATCACATACCAAGCAAAGAAGTCAGAGCAGCAGACACTCTGTCTAGACCCCCCATTGAGCAGCCACCAATGTGACCTTAACATGACTGACTGCCTGCTACTGAAAGGAAAGTACATTTTTATCCCTACAGTACTTCAGGAGATGCTATCCAAAATCCATAAAGGACATTAAGGTATAAACCAGTGCAGGACATGAGCACAGAAATCGGTAAGGTGGCTGAGTCTGAGAAGGCAAATTCAGAACTTAGGAGAGGGCTCTGAGGTATGCAATGAGGAAAAAAACAACAATCATCACCAGAATGATTACTGTCTACAAAACTACCTGACAGACCTTGCAGTGGATAGCCATAGATTTGTTTTTTCTGGAAATTTTCTAGAAACATACATTATTGAAGTTGATTACTTGTCTATATATATAGTTTCTTGGTTATACTTACTCAGACTTCACTAGCACAGGTCATCCAGAAACTAAAGTCAATATTTGCAAGACATGGCGCTTCTGAAGTCTTCATATCTGATAATGGACCTCAATTTACCTCTAAATATTCCTAGCATTTACACAGGACTTTGATTTTGACCACCTTACTAGAAGATGACCAAGAAATGGGAAGGTGGAGAGAGCAGTGTAGACTTTAAAAAGACTTCTGTGAAAATCAGTGGACACATCCTAAAGCACTCCTGGCATATCAGTCAACACCACTTGTATCTAGACTATCTCCAGCAAAATTTCTGATAAAAAGATGCTAGGGATGCCTTTACCTGACCTGTGGGATTTTGAAAACAGAATACTGAAATAAAAATTCAGCAGCAACAAAATGACAGTGTTTGGCTCAGAACAAAAGCACTGCCTGATCGAGACCAGACAACAAAGTATTGCTCCAAAGTTTCCAGACATTTGGAACTGTTCAGAACCTGCTGGAAACTCACAGATCCGAACTGACAAACTCCAAATGGACTTCTCTGGGTGAATCAGGTTCATCTTCAGTATTTCCCAGTACAACAAAGAGAGGATCTAGGGCCTGCAGGTACTGTCGGGAAGTGAGCCCCCTCCACAGGGAACTCCACTCATAAACTCAACAGAAGTGAGAACACGGTCTGGAAGACTGATCAGATCCTCTCAAACTATCCAGGGAAGAGGTGGATTCTCCATCTCTTGCTCTCGTCACATCAATACAGGATTCCTTTCTGGAAGACATGCTATAGGTAATGTCAGCACTACAGCCGCTACAATGGTCCAGCTGCACTGATGCGGTTGCACCACTGTAGGGCTTCTGGTGAAGATACTCTAAGCCAATGGGAGAGAGCTCTCTCCTGTCAGCTTAATAATTTCTGCCTCCATGAGAAGCAGTAGATATGTCGGTGGGGGAAGCTTTCCTGCTGACATGGTATGGTCCACACCAGCACTTAGATCGGCATAATTTACGTCGCTGAGGGGTGTGGATTATTCAAAGTCTTGAGCAATGTAAATTATATGGAAGTAATTGTAGTGTAGACATAGCCTCAGTTAACCACAAATAATTGGGCTCAATACAGGGGTAACTGGGTGAAATTTAATGTCCCGCGGTATGCAGACCTAGACAATCCAACGGCCTTAAAATCTATGAGTCTATGAAAAAATATCCATGAATTTTACACTCTTTTCCCACCTAGCTGCAGTGGAAAAACATGGCTCCAAGTAACACTTTTTCCTTTTGTCTCCCCTCCTTCAGACCATTGAGGGTGGGACAGCACAGTTTTCACTAACTTGCCAGATAAATGCAAACTTTCTTATGGCTTGTAGCCAGGCAGTTAGCCCTCTCTGGTGGAAAAAGGCTAGGCTGATTGGGGAAGCAGCCACAGCTGGGGCCAGGCCCCAATGGGGCCACACCTGGCCATGTTATAAGGGTTGAGGGAGGAGCTGGGTCAGCCTCTCTCTAGGAGAGAGAAGGACCTAGTTGCCTGAGAATGGGTACCTGGAGCAGAGCAGTGCTGGGGAAGGGCAAGAGGAGCTGGAGAACTCCATCCTGGCAACTCCCCAGGCTGAGGGCTTGATAAAGGCCTATTCGGGTACTGGGGCTGGGAGGTGCAGCCTGGGGTTAGGCCGAGGGAGCTGGTCCAACCTCCTTGCCAATGATGAGTGGCCATGATAGACTGCAGTTTGCCCCAGTGAGCGGGGGCTAGATGATGACTGGCAGTAGCCACTGAGGCAAGGTGGGTGTAGGAGGTTCCCTTGGAAGGGGAGACCCAGGGTGTGGGGGTACTGCTGGGGCAGAACCCTGAGGGTAAGGGGCACCGGGGTCCAGGAGGAACACAGGGGCCTGAGGCAGGTGAGACACTAGCCACCAGGAAGTGCTCTGAGTGGTGGATGAGCTAATTCCCAGGACAACCAGCAGGAGGCGCCGCACCAGTGAGTCATCACACTGCTCTTTGTGCTGCCTCATAAGTATTCTAGAGTACAACTGTGATCTTGAACCTACTTGCTATGCTTGTGCCTCAAGCAGAATGAGCATCTAGCTTGTGGATCTTGGAGAGCCACAGATGGAATCAAGGAGCACTGCACTTGCTTACGGTTCCTTGAGTTAAAAACCACCAAAATAGGGAATTCTGATTTCTGAAAGGTTTTTTGTTAAATGTGCAACATACCTGTCCCTTTCAATTATGGGCAAGTCAACACCATCACCAGTTCTCCACGGAATTTTCCAGCAAAACCAAAGAAGCTAATACCTGAGATGTTATATTTCGAAGTTTAAAAAAAACAAAACAAAAAAAAAACCAGAAAACCAACCCCCACATTCAGGCCTTCTTTCCATATCACAAAATAGCAAAACTGGGGCATCACCTAAAATTTTCTTTCAGGTTACCATCTAGGATCTTCTCTGGGTACAAAAGACTAAGATCTGAAATAGGAACAGAGCTACTCACTCAACTTGGTGAGACAATGAAGCTAATTCCCAGCTGATTTAACTGGGAATTGGTCCTGCTTCGAGCAGGGGGTTGGACTAGATGACCTTCTGGGGTCCCTTCCAACCCTTATATTCTATGATTCTATGATCTTAGAAGTTCAAACTGGAAAGAGGAAAGCTCTTTGAAAGATCTGTATTTTGGGCTTTTAACAGAGATGACAAAAGATTGTAGGACAGTCTCTTATCATTAATGCCTATTCATCACCAGCTATTTGACAATCCAAAAACCCCCCACTCTTGTTTGCATTTGAGCAAGAGGCTGGGGATTCGGGAATACCAACCAATGCACAAAATTTGGCTCTGTAGTCCTTTTATGTTTTCCAACTCAGATTTAGCAGGAAACTAGAGGTCATGGAGTTCAGACAGCCAGAAATGTCAGAGCTGTACCTAGATAGAAGTGGGTGGTGTGTTTTTTTGTTTTGTTTCTATGTCAAAATGATTCCTGACATTTTGGACTGAAATAAGTCAGCAATATAACAGGTATCTTTTAGCAGATAAATTCCTAATTAGGGAAGTTGAATACCTGAGCGAAAAAGTAAAAGCATCCAAGCAGGTCCGTTTTATTCCAATTGTCCCATTGATTCTTGTAATATAGTATGCCTTCCAAATTGTTCCTGGGATGGCCCAAGGAATTTTGACCTCTTGAAACAGACTATTTGGTGGAATATTGCACATCCTGAAGAGGAGACCCATAAATTGAGCTCCCTCAATGTCAGAACATTCACATTTATCTTCCTCTTTAATGAGAGGAAAGTGGTAGACAGGCCAGGAGGAATTGCATATAAAATACATATTGTAATATACAAAGTACAAAATGCCTGCAATCACCTTCGTGTTGGGAAGACAGCGCACTTAAGGCCAAAAAGTGAATAGTCCTTGCCAGAAGGAGTGGCGGCCAAGTCAGCAGAAATGAACAAATTCAGTACATCAACCTCATCAGGCTTTACTGACTGGGATATTAGGGAACTCCGAGCAGAGTTTAAAGATGTTCTCCTAGCAGAAATCCTGAGGGAAGGCAACAGTGGAAAGTCTCAGATTCACTTCCTAGGGTGGAACAAGGTGGGAGAAGGGTCACCATCCCAAGTGAAGTTAATCTGGCCCAATATCTGTACACTTTGATTGCTGAATGTGCTTTGACAGCATGGCATGCAGATGTCTAGCATAACTTCAAACCTGTGCATAATTTTTGTATTAGTTCATTATTTATCTGTATTAGAGTAGCACTTAAGAGGCCCAAACCAAGATCTGCAGTAGGTGCTCTGCAAACAGCTGTTAAAGACAGCCCCTGCACCTAACAGCTTCTGATATGAACATACAAAACAGACTAAGTCAGAGGGGATGTACAGAGATGTAAAGTGACTTTAAGGCACACAGCAGGTCAGTGGCAGAGGTGGGAATAGAATCCAGCTCTCCAGACTCCCAGTCTCACACCCTATCCACTGAAGCATGCAGCTTTTCACTTTTATTTACCATTTACTGATTTACTTTTCCATTATCCTCAAATATGTCCCTCCTTCTTGTTCCCTATCATTATTCTGGAAAAGGTCTGAGGGGAATAAGGGTGCCTCTTATAGTATGTTTTACAGATTGCCAAAATCTGGGCTGTGGTGAACCTAGATGGGAAATGAGTGGCCAAGCCCGAGACCCTCACCATAAAATACCCCATTACCAGTAGGAAGAATCATGTAAAATGGAATAATATTGGTAATTAGTGCCCTGCCAGTCTAACATCTATGCTCAGTAAAATACAAGGACCAAATATTCAGGAGGTAATTATCAGCCTGAGCATTAGCTTCCCAAAGGAAAGAGAAGCTCAGTGATTTATGTCCATCAGTCTTCACCAGCAAGGATCCTGGGGAGATGCCGAAGCCCAAGCTGCTCTTTGCTGGGAATAAAGAGAAGATTGTGGTGTTAGAAAAAGAAGTTCTAGGCCAAATTGATAATTTGAAAAGCAGCATGTCATCAAGCCCATCTTATATATAGCCAAGAGAAGACTAATACTTCCAGTTCTTCCCGTTTATTCCCCATATTCTTTGCATTTGTGTATTGACATCTAAGCTTGTCTACACCACAGAGCCTACTGTGGCATATCTAAGGTGCTGCAACTGTGCTGCTGTAGAGTAGACACTTGCTACAGTGATGGAAGGGGTTTTTCCTAGGATGTTGATTACCTGTTCTGTTCATTCCCTCTGAAGCACTGGCATTGGCCACTGTCAGTAGACAGGAGACTAGGCTAGATGGACCTTTAGTCTGACCCAGCGTCGCCATTCTTATGTATAAACTGGTTATTTATTGGTTTAGCATGAATATCCAGTCAAAATACTTCATAACGTATTTGTGGAAGGGATAGTAAACCTCATGCTTCAGGGCTCAAGCCATTATCTAATAAGAGAGAAGGATGAAACCTAATATGAGCGGCGGATTATCCCACCTTTGCCTACTGTAATGTCCTTACATTTTCCTCTTAAGCATCTGGCGCAGGCCCCTGTCCTATGGAATCGCATTGGTTCATACCTTTAACACTCGGGACAGCGATGACAGCCACATAAGAACCTAGAGATGTAGATGGAATTTCTTAGCACATGTTCCATTGACACCAAAGGTTGTACAATTAACGCCACTGCATATATTTTACAGTTATTATTTATATTACAGAAGAGTCCAGACATCCCTACAGAAATCATGACAGCCTACACTTAGGAAGAGACAGTCCCTGCCCCAAAAAGATTACAATTTAAATAGATTAAGCAGATGAAACAAACAAACAATCTGAAGACTGTTGCTGGTAGGGGTAGAAGCAGCCAATGCAGGGACTCCTACACTGGAGGGGAGGCTAAAACAGGACCCAGGAAGACCCATCCCTCCCTGGATCCAAAACTGTGTGGCAAAGAACTACGTCCACTCTCGGGGTACTAGAACCCATTCACCCATGGGGGAAAACTAGACAGATGTCTTCGCCAGAGACTCCAGCCCATAGGACCTTCTGCAGAAGCAGCCAAAGCAAGGACCCTTCAGCCATTCAGAGCACTTTCTGTAGTTTAGACTGTACTTTCTCTGCCCTGTTCTGTTTAGATTATAAGCTCCTTGGGGCAGGGATCATCTACTATTCTGTTTTTGTACACTGCTAACACGGTGGATCCCCATTTTTGGTTGGCCCTTAATTATTACTATAATAAATGTGAACAAGAACAAACAAACAATAACAGATGGGTGCAATACTGGCCTGATTTTACAGAAGGGGAACTGAGGCAGAGTGATTAAAAGATTCACCCAAGTTCACCCAGGAAACCTGAGGCCAACCCAGATCTCCTGAGTCCCAATTTAGCATCTTAAGGACAGATCAACAGATTCTTTTCAGGAACAGATTCAAAAGAACCGTCTACTGACGGAAGCTAGAAAAGGAAGAGACCTCTTAGGTCATCAGATCCACCAACCTATGCATGCAAGATTATTTTTATGGTTCGCAATTCTGTGTTGTCCGTAACAGCTTTAAATCTCTCCTCTCACATCAAGGGTTTAACATGAAAGGGGAAAAAAAGACTTCTCACACAAGAAAAAATGTCTGTGTGACAAAATTACTCCTACATTTTTATATTCGACTTCTTCATTTCAGGGCAATGAATGCAATTTGACAACAGCCTGTGGGAAATATTTTGTTAGCAGCAATATCTGATGCCATGGTAGACAGACAGGCCCCTGACAGATTACCCTTCTCCTATTAATTCACAATAAATATGTGCAGTTTTAATTCATTTACAAATTAGACATCAATTCCAACCCCCAAGACAACTCATGAAGGCAATTTTATTGTGTTTGAAAAGTCATTTCCAAATGCTTTTATTGAAATTCTGGCCACATGCCTTAAAGCTGTTCTCATTTTGCTATATGAGAAGCAATTCACTTGCCAAATTGATTTTCTTAATGAAGAGTAAAAAGGCTGAAGCTGTCTTCCATTAAAAACATGAGTTCGTTTTCCCAGGTATGAGTGCAGCTGGGTTATTTGTGTGTCTGTGAATAAAGCCCTAAGTGTAATATGAACATTTTATTCCCTGAAAGAATGTTAATTTTTAGGTGAACTTGAAATGTTTAGTTTTTTAATACATTCCCTGTCTTCCTCCCCTGCCCTCCCCCTTTTATTTGAGATAATGTTTGACCCAGGAAGATCACTGAACAGATGTTAACCTCATGTGAGTGCTGCTTTGACTATGGCTTAGGGGAGGTCTTTGAAACAGACAATGGAATTCATTGTACATGAGAACCATCAAAAACGTCAGCTCATTCTTTTCTTAGAAATGTGGAGATAGCAACAGTACTCTGAAATGTAGGTATTCTATGGCCAGAGAGGGCAGTGTATTGAAATCAAACAAGTTCTTCCCTTGGAGAAGACAAGGGATGTTATTCTCTTAAATAGAGCACACTTTATGATTTGTAAAAATTAAAAACATCACTTCTGCTTGTACCCCTTATTTTTCTCTTAACTAGATTAAAGGCTATATATTGGTCTTGATGTACAGGAATTTCAGAGAGACGAGAATGGAGCAATAAGGGCAAGATGTTGATACTTTCATTTCATGTCAATTGGGATTTGCAAAGAAACCTAAAGAAGTTAGGCACCCAAATCACATTGAAATTCAGGCTCCTTTGAATATTTCACCCATTGATTAATACCTTACACTGCAAATTGACCCATCAACTCTAGGGAAATGACATGTAGAATAAAGTGCCCATGTGGATATCAGATGTGAATAAAAAGAATATGGACCGAAGTTTGCACTGCACAATTTCTTTAGACACTTGAAGTACGTGCAGAAAAAAAAATAAAAGCCATGCTACTGCTTAACATTTTACTTCCGGAATAAAGATGTGTGGTTTGTAAACAAATCTCATGAAAATTCTGTTAATTTTGACATTCTCTTCAGAATTTTAATTATACATTTCCTTCTAAAAAATAAAAGATTTATGATAATAGATCAATCTCTGACCAGTTGTTCAGTACTGTATTTATACTAGGCTTTTGTAAACACTGAAAGCCATTTTGTGCTATTGACTTTTTCACCAGCACACCCGCTTCCCACTAAATGGATTCAGACTCCTTACAACAGTGATTTTAGTAAAGAATTCTACTTAACAATTGATAGTAGAGTATGGTTTGTTTTACATATGTTCAGCATAACAGCCACAAACTCTGTATTTAAAGAACTGCTGCCATCTCAGGAAAGCCACATGGAAACATTTCAGCTGGTATATTTTATCTGGTATTTCTCTCCATTCTGTTTACATGAAGAGAGTTTGCTCAGGGACAAGTTCCTATTACCAGTACCTTTGCACCTTTTCAGCATCCCTCTGCGACATCAATCTGTTAAAAAAGGGTGTGGGGGGGATTTTGATATTGTAAGTATTGCGTCTTCTGTTGTGAGATAAGCAGGAACAGATGAATTCAAATGAAGATCTTAAGTTCACAAGTATTTTTAATTAAAATTCTGGGTGATGTTTTTAAAGATTTTCAAAATCAGATTTTTTTAAAAAAAATTGCCATTGAAGAGCCATGCTCTCCCATTATATATCTACTCAGTTTCAAATAGAAACATTTTGTGGCTTAACTTTCTCAGTCTTTACCCAACTTCACTTGGCAGCATGTTGTGCCAAAAGCTTCTGCTGCAACAATCTGTCTGACCTCACTTACGTCTACATGGATCATGCCAATCAGTGTTTTGGAAATGTTTGGAGATCTTTACATGGGAACCAAAATCTGTACTGCTGACCCAGGCATACCTCCCGCTGACTGACTGCAGTGGGGATTTTATGTGGAACTGCTGGAGTTGACTAAGAACTGCAGTTGAGGGATGTGAGAACGCACGTTAGTTTAGCAATGTTAAGTTCACCAGGGAGGAGAAGAGCGCATTTGTGGCTTGCTGGTTCTTTAGAATGATGAGAAATGCTCAAATGACTCATTTGCTTAAGTCTGCTCCTAGAGCATTTTTTTCCAGATTCAACAGACTTCAGGATGAGATGCTACTTACACTGGAAGAAGGTGAACAATCCATGGAGATACAACTTGCACAGCAGAAATATTACTTTGTGAGTCCAGTACACTCTGGAGATAGGGGTCGAGTTTTTAGTCTTCTGATAAGTTTGTATTCTGAATTTGTTATATTTAGCTGAAAATGCCAGAATTTTGGTATACTGTACTTCGGCTAGTTTGAAGCCAGAAGCAAATTAATTATGCTATCAACTTTGCCTCCCCAGTTGGAAGGGAAATGTACACGACAGTGAAATCAGCAGCTTTAAAAAGCAACTAAGAAAAAAAACTTGGTGGAATCTAAAGTTCAGGTAAAAGTCTTAGGCACACTTGTAGGGAGTACATTCCTGTACTCCCAGATCATAGAATCATAGAATATAAGGGTTGGAAGGGACCCCAGAAGGTCATCTAGTCCAACCCCCTGCTCGAAGCAGGACCAAATCCCAGTTAAATCATCCCAGCCAGGGCTTTGTCAAGCCTGACCTTAGAAACCTCTAAGGAAGGAGATTCTACCACCTCCCTAGGTAACGCATTCCAGTGTTTCACCACCCTCTTAGTGAAAAAGTTTTTCCTAATATCCAATCTAAACCTCCCCCACTGCAGCTTGAGACCATTACTCCTCATTCTGTCATCTGCTACCATTGAGAACAGTCTAGAGCCATCCTCTTTGGAACCCCCTTTCAGGTAGTTGAAAGCAGCTATCAAATCCCCCCTCATTCTTCTCTTCTGCAGGCTAAACAATCCCAGCTCCCTCAGCCTCTCCTCATAACTCATGTGTTCCAGACCCCTAATCATTTTTGTTGCCCTTTGCTGGACTCTCTCCAATTTATCCACATCCTTCTTGAAGTGTGGGGCCCAAAACTGGACACAGTACTCCAGATGAGGCCTCACCAATGTCGAATAGAGGGGAACGATCACGTCCCTCGATCTGCTCGCTATGCCCCTACTTATACATCCCAAAATGCCATTGGCCTTCTTGGCAACAAGGGCACACTGCTGACTCATATCCAGCTTCTCGTCCACTGTCACCCCTAGGTCCTTTTCCGCAGAACTGCTGCCTAGCCATTCGGTCCCTAGTCTGTAGCTGTGCATTGGGTTCTTCCGTCCTAAGTGCAGGACCCTGCACTTATCCTTATTGAACCTCATCAGATTTCTTTTGGCCCAATCCTCCAATTTGTCTAGGTCCTTCGGTATCCTATCCCTGCCCTCCAGCGTATCTACCACTCCTCCCAGTTTAGTATCAGATAAAAGGGCACACCTCACTGTACCTATCATATCACATTAGCTACTGTGCCTGCACTGTAACTGGTTTTATTCAGTGTGCAGAAACGCACAGGCATGTATTGTATGAAAGCAGACTGAAGACCACAGATTTTGCCTTGTGCTTTGCTTTTGCATTATAAATGTTAATGTCAATGTCTTCATATATTTACACATTCTGTAGAAGTTTTCAAAGGATGTCAGGTCAAATTTAGTTCCCAATTTAGGCTTTGTAAAAACAAATTTTTAAAGTCTAAAAGCCAATAGCAATATTTCTATAAAACCATTTAGAAATATTTTCCCTTGCAGTGTGTGCTTCTCTGACACTGCACCACTGCTCTTCCTGAAAGTGCGATTAACTAAATACTAAGCATATACAAAAGTTTAATCCTCTATCCTATTTTCATTGTTCAGCTGGGGAAAGTTAACAAACAAGTCCATTTGTTTCGGATTCCTGCTAGCTGTTCCCTGGAAAGACATGGGTGGGTCATGCAAATATAGTCCCGCTGACTCAAGAAAGATTTGGGGCTCCAGTTGCCATAGCAATGAAAGTCTACATCTATAGACAGTAACTTATGGTGGATGGGAAAAGTCAAAGAACATTTAAATTAATCAAAAGCCAGGGAAGACATCTTCCAGGGGAGGAGTAAAAGGTTGAAGAGAAACAGCATTAAAGTTAAGGAGTGTCAGAGGGAAGCTGAGAGGGTTCAACCAGAGTCCTCAATGTATCTGTCTGCAAGTTTGAGTGCATGGTGCTGACACAAGGGATCTTAAGCCCTGTACACTACACTTTCCGAGGGGACTTCACGGAAATGCCAGGAAAGAGGACCAGAGACAAAGAGGAGGAACAATCCTTCTTAGTGTAACCCACTGGTCAGTTTGTGTTATGAGTCCCCCTCTGTGCCCAAACCACAATGAGTGAAAGTCTGTTACAGCTCTCTGCTACAGGACCTGGTTCCTTAGATCTAACAGGATCATGCTTTTAGCTATGGAGATCCCCAGTTTAATCCCAGTGTGTCATACAAAATGGCTGCCACCACATTAAGACAAAGGGAGACCTGACCCTTCCCTCCTAAGAAATACCTGGGCCCTTGGCTCACCCAGGTGTTAGTAAAAGCACGCGATTGTTTATATTAGAGGAGGTGATCTGGATAACATCCTACAGCAGTTTAGAGTAGATGTCACAGTTTCACCCTGACACAGACTCAGTAGTTGCCAAGAGATTTTCCATTACTGCTTTGAAGACCCTCTCTCCTACCCCATTACTGGAGTCCCTTAACTGATGCAAGGGGCTCAATGAAGGTAAGCTGGCAAACTTTTGTGCACTTCTGTCCAAGGCCGTGGGGGTGAGGAGAAAGGGTAGAGAAGGTTCGAAGAGTATTTGCTAGCCCAAGTGAACAAATGAGGTGTATTAGGAAAGATCGGTTACTTACTCGGTAGTAACTGTGGTTCTTCAAGAGGTTGTAGTCAGTGTGGATCTCACTATAGCTGTGCATGTGTTCCACATGTGAGAGATTAGTGTCTTTTTGAACAGCAGCGTCTGTCAAGGCCGGGCATGTGCCCTGTGCCGCCTCGTGCTCCCATTGAGGCAAGGGCAGAGTCACTATGACCCTTCCTCAGTTCTCTGGCAATTCAAATTGCTGAGTAGCTAGGAACTCCAAAAAGTGGGGATCATGGGATCCACACTCATTACAACATCTCAAAGAACCAGTTACTGAAGGGTAAGTAACCTTTACAGATTTCTGATATTGGCACATTCCTGAACCAGAGTGAGCCCTCAAATTTGGTGGGAGAGATACACCAGCCAGCTAATAGTACAGTGAAATACATTGTGTTGTCCTTTTCAATATTCTTTGTGATGAGATGGCCTAACCTTTAGAACATCAGCCTGTGGCTAAAACTAGACAGGATGACAGTCTGACTGGTTTGATCTTGTCAATGAAATAAAAACAAGTTCTGGCTGCCTCCAAGTTTGAGCAATTCCTCTCTCGTAGTGCTGAGGGTGGCTACAGAATATTGAATAAGGTGGTTTGGCCATAAGTGTCTGAAGCTCATTCACCTTCCTGGCTCACATGATAGCTGCTGGGAAGCTGACTGTGGAGAGGTGATGTAAGAAGTATTCTGAGAGAAGCTCAAATGGTGGTTTCATGACCATGAAGAGGACGATGTTGAGACCCCAGGCAGGAGTAGGTGGGTAAGTGTGTAATAGCACGTTGAGAAACTTTGACACCATGGGATGAGACAAACTGAACATAACAAGATCGTACAGGCATATGCCAAGCTGAGATTGCTGTGAGGTGAATCTTAACCGAGACAAATGAAAGGCCAGACTGTTTCATGTGAAATAAGAAGTCAATGATCTTCAGTATAGAGGCCTGGATTGGGTCCAGACCATATTGGGTGGCTGATATCAATAATCCCTTCCGTTCAGATAATTGTTAGTCTGATAGATGTTTTCTTGCTCTGTACCAGGATTTCCTGAACCTGTAGGAAGCAATCTCTGCCCATGGTATTCAACCAACCAGCGCACTTGCTGGGTTCCATCTCACTGCCATGTACAAAGGAACAGAGTGAGGGTTGCAGCTGCTCTGTCCTTCACGTCCTTACATGGCAGCAGGTGGCAGCACAGGTGCATGCATAGCACCAGCAGACACTGCTATGCAAAGAACTCCAATCTTGCCCAAGACGTCTAGGACACATATTGAAAGAACTAGTCTGTCTGTGAAGGTGGCTCCGTTGGCTGTTTTCGGGTTGAGACACGTTGGATTGTAAGGTTTTCTATAATGTTTTTGGTAATAGAGATGTTTAAACAGCTTTTTCAAAAAAATCCTGTTTTCAGTTTTTTACTCACTGTTAGTGTAAATAATGCCATTCAGGGTGACTGTCATCTTCTGTGTCTTTACTGTCCACTTGTATGTGTGGGTGTTTTTGGCTTCTTAGATTGTAAGCCTTGATCTCATCACTATAAATGGGCTGTGCTTGTTTCCCTATAAAGTTTCCTGGAAGGGGACAAAAGCCTGTTTTTGCAGTGTGATGACAGGAAGACGTACTTCACATTCATTAATCTGCTATAGGGCTTCTCTTCCTGGAGAGACATCACAAGCTACCTGCAAACTCAGGTCTCCTGCAGGTAGCCTGAGAACTTCTCTGAAGATGGCACCATGGCCAGGGGTTGAATAAGAGCAGGAGAGGCTATACCAAATGAGTGGAAGGCAAAAGGCTGCACTGCATGGAAAATCAGACACTGAAATCAATGTGCTTTTAAAATATTTTATTACTTTAAAATATTAAAACATTTTTTTTACATAATCAAATCTGCTTTTTGATATGTGCTGTTGTAATACCTCCATGATTATTAACCTGACACTTTCCTTCCCCGACACAATGGGAGAATGGTAATTGAACATTCCTCTACTGGAAGTCCAAATCCAAGCTGTATCATTAAGCCAGATATTGACAGAGTGTAAGGGGAGATTTGCTATGGATTTGTTTCAGTTCTGCTCCCAGTGGACATTAGTATATGTGTGTGTCTCTCTCACACACACACACAACTTTTGCATTGACAAAAGAAGATTCAAGCATGGGTCACGGTACAAAAGGGTTTTGAAAGATAACATCTGAAATATAACAGTTGTGTGTTGGCACAGTCATTAAAAGGAATGACTGTGGGTCATTCAATGGGGCTAAAGGACAAGACACGGATTTTCTGAAGTGCTTACCTGAGATGTCCTTCAGTTCTGCACAAAGTCTTCCTGTCACTCTGCACCATTCTAAAAGTTATTGTCTTTGCCTTACATATGTCAGACTGCCCAGCACAACGACATGTTGGCATTTCGGTGGTTTCTTATTTCCTCTCCTTACTTCTCCTCCCCATATCCTCAAACAATAAGATTATTTACATAGCACCATAGGTATACACACCATTTTAAAGGGGTCCTGTGAGTCTTCCAATTTAAACTGGTTAAAAACACAAGAGTATCGCAGGAGACATGGTGGGATGGGCTATAGGAAAGGAAGGGTATTCTGTAGCAGGGCTGCCCAGAGGATTCAGGGGGCCTGGGGCAAAGCAATTTCAGGGGCCCCTTCCCTGTCTCAGACCTCAAGATATTCTCGTGGGGACCCCAGTGGGCCTCGGGGCCTGGGGCAAATTGTCCCACTTGCCGCCCCGGTGAACGATGGGAGGAACAGTCACTGCTTTTTGAGAAGTATGATTTGCCATAGATCATACATCAGATGGGAGAAGTTTTTTTGTTACATTCTTTCAAATTTGTATGATATTTTGGGGAACACTGATTGCAAGGTTTCATGGAAAGTTTCTGCTTTGAAGAGCGAGGCTGACTGGGCACACAACTGGAAGATTTTTTCAAGAACAAAGAGCAGCAATGGAAGAAGGCATTAAGATAAGAGCAGGAGAGGATAGAACAAAGGAATAGTTAGGCAAAAGGCTTGAGTAAAGCAAAAAGTGAGTGGACTAGGAAAAAATGAGGGAAGAGATATAACATGTTTTGTAATTCGCAGCCTCCCCCTCTGCAAGACCTATTGCAATATAGTATAGAACTGATCTCGGTGCTGACAAGCCCACAGTGACTAGGACATGTCAGCAGCAGGGCATTGGCACTGTTAAGATAGAAGAGTCCATCTCCCTTTTTACCTACCCCACTGTCATAGAAACACCACAAAGAAGCAGCAGCGTAAGTGTTACAGAAACAAACTTCAACTCGGAATGTATTGCTTCTGTTAAGTATATCTAATAGTTAATGAAAGGAGACACTGGTTTCATTTTGGACAGTAGACTTTATTAGAAATTTTCTCCTCATTCATCAGTAAATTCACATTAAAATATGCTGAAGGCAGTTAAGTCTCAACAATCGACATCCTGCCATTACAACAACTTCCAGTTTAAAAACTAGATAACTGATCAGACAGATAACTTGAAACATAAGAAATGCAAACAGAAAGCAGCATCTTTAAGAACAGGTTGAGCCTGAAAAATGAATACAGCTGGGGGGGAGGGGGGAATAAATCAGTCCTTCCAAGATGGAAACAGTTAAATGAGGACTCCACAGATGTTAAACAGATAAATAAACAATATATCACACATACATTAAAAAGAGAGCAGAAGTATTTAGAGTTGGTATAACAAAAATAATAATTTTGTTCAAATAAAAAAGTGACAGGCTTCTTAAAATGTGAATATCCTAAAATCTCAAGATAGTGAACAGCTTTGTTGTTATAAACTATGCAGAACTTTGGAGGAATGAGATTTGGTCTTGAAAACACTGGACTGCATTGACTTTATTACCATATCCAATTTGGTTGATATTCCACTCTTCAGGAACAATTTTTCTTATGTATCATTAAATCCAGCACTGATGTTCTATGTAATGACTTACTTCATATATTTTAAACATGATAGGTCCTCTAACACATTAAGGGCTAAGTATTCAAGACTCCAGATAAACTGTGATTACTCAGCATCTCTGCACATCAAATTTTAAGATTTAGACATTATTGTTAACTTAACACAGTGTTATTTCTTTCACTAGTAACCACATTATTCAAAGGATGCTCTTGTGCATAAGGATAACTCTTGGGGGCCAGATTTTCAGCTGGTGTCTACTGGAAGTCAGCGGAGCTAAGCCAATAAATGCCAGCTAATGATCTGAGTGGGAGAATTCAATCTTGGATACTGTCCTAGAGGCAACAGATAATTTGTGACTCTAGATCAAATTCATATTTTTGCATTCTTTAGTATGCAAATTGTTCTGCTTCAGATGATTCAGAAAAAAATATATATTAAAAATTAAATAACACTCGTGTCCACCACAAAGATTTCTATTTTGATGTAAACAATAATTTCTGCCATTTGCATTGATTTAGTCCAATGTGAGGCCAGAAAAAGGGTTCTAAGACTTCTTATTGATACTGTAAATAATTTTTCAGAGACTGGGGCAAAGGTAGAGATTCTATGTCATGCAGGCGATCTCTGCCAAGAGCAAAGCGAATTGATCTTCGGCACAAGTCCATTAAAGGCAGGGGTTCCGCTGAAAAATGGAAGAAAAAAATATAGAATTAGTGTTTTGAAATCTACATTTTATTAATTATTAAAGAAGAAAATGGACATCAACATTTTCAAGAGCAAAAAAAGATGATGCTTGGCAAAGGATAACAGTTTGTGGTAAAATTTTCAAACTTGAAAAAATATCTACAAGTGACACTGATTTATGAAGCAGCAGAGTCAACATTTTATCACATTACATATATAGTAAAACAAGCATAATGTTTCAGCTCAGTATTTGACTCTATAAAATATGAGCTAGTAATCCAGCACTACCCCAGTATTGCTAAAGTTATGGCAATAGTGGGGGGTTAGTTTTGTTACACAAGTGTTCAGGATGTCCAATAATAATGCAAGATCTTATAACCTGTTAACACCACAACTTTCTGCACAATTACACTAATAACTCCTGACCTTTAAATACCAACTCCCTTCCGGTTTTAGGGATGATAAGGGGTCTCTTAAGGCTAAAAGCACTTCTCAGCAAACCTAGCTTGGCCCTACAGGTCATGCCTAGCCTTCCTTTCTGGGGGTTACCAAAAGTAGAAACAGGAAATTTCATTATTTTTATTTATTATTTTTCCCCACAAATAAAGAAGTTTCTTTCAGTTGACAGGTTCTTATGCCTGTCTGGCAGGTTCTGATTTTACTTTTCTAAATCTGAATTATGTGCTTATGGAAAGTGCTAGATTGACACTTTGGCAACATTGAAAACTGAAAATCCAAGAGCAATGATATCCAAGCTCCTCCATCAGCACACTTTATCCTGACCTACAAGAATCACATGGACATGCAAGTGCATAATACAGCCTCTATATCCATTCAAACCATTAACACTTCTGCCTTCACTGACAACATGGATACCTATTGTGATGGTAGCCCTCCTGATGAGTATATTGATCTGATAGGAACTGGATTAAGACCACCAATGAATTTCACAGAGGCCACCAAATCTCTGCCAAGAGTTATGACTACACAACGACTATAGCAACTGCCCCGACTGGATTTAGATGCTTGAAAACACATTCCTAAATTCTTAAAACTACATGAAATTCTTCAATACTATTGAACGGAAACAGCAACTACAGCCTTTTAAAACCACATCTGCCTGGAAACTGAAACGCTTCCAGAGGAACAAAGTGAGTTACAGTAGAACTCGGGAATGTTCGTACAATTCTGAAATGTTCATAACTCTGAACGAAACGTTATGGCTGTTCTTTCAAAAGTTTACAACTTAACATTGACTTAAAACAGCTTTGAAACTTTACTACCAAGAAGAAAAATGCTTTTTTTCTTTTAGTAGTTTACGTTTAACACAGTACTGTACTGTACCTGCTTTGGGGGGGGGGAGGGGGGAGGGGGGGTTGTCTGGTCTCTGCTGCTGTCTGATTGTGTGCTTCAGGTTCCAAATGAGGTGCGTGATTGACTGGTCAGTTCATAACTCTGATGATTCTACTGTACCTTCTCTAGAAAGGTGACTTGTGACATCATTCAGCCTACAAGCATTTGTGACTGTACAATGTCAATTTCTGTTTATAAGGTTTTTATGTTTGTTTTACATGCGTAATATATTATTTAAACTAGTGTTTTTCAACCTTTTTGATACCAGTGAGCAGTTTGCTGCCTTCCTAAACTGTGTCAGGGAGATCTGAGGGACTGGGGCCAGCCCACGGAGTGGTCATTGAGAAACAGTGATTTAAACCATTGAACTGCAGCATGGTTTACAAAAGTTACCTACGTTCAGAAAAATCAATTACAAAGCAAAAGATACACAAGTTTTAAGAATTAGTGAAGCTCCATTGACATCATGGAGTTTCACTCATTTAGACCAGCAGAGAATATGGCCCACAAAGTCCAATGATTAATCCAATCTCTTTGTCTAGTGTGTCCAGTGGTGAAACTTTTTGAAACAAACATTCTCTGGTTTCAGAGTAACAGCCGTGTTAGTCTGTATTCGCAAAAAGAAAAGGAGTACTTGTGGCACCTTAGAGACTAACCAATTTATTTGAGCATGAGCTTTCGTGAGCTACAGCTCCTAAGGACAGTGGGGTGGGAGGAGGTATTGTTTCATGATCTCTGTGTGTATATAATGTCTGCTGCAGTTTCCACGGTATGCATCCGATGAAGTGAGCTGTAGCTCACAAAAGCTTATGCTCAAATAAATTGGTTAGTCTCTAAGGTGCCACAAGTCCTCCTTTTCTTTTTGCAAACATTCTCTGGAAACACTGTTCAAAAGATTTTAAAGTTTTTTCATCCCTACCATCACCTCGACCATATTGGATAGGTTATGGCTGATGGCTATTATAGGAAACACACACACCCCAATTCAGCAATGCAGCTAAAACTTCTGCAAATCTGTGATATCTCAAGTTTCTTTTACATAGAACTAGGAACATAAATCCTAGGACATGGAGCTGTTTAATTCATTAACAAGGTTTAGTGATTATGAAATGGGGGAACATAGATAGCTCGCAGATTCCAGGACTTGAGGAATAATACAGTAGACACTCCAGATACTCCATGCTGAACTGAAGTAGTTTGCTGTTGATCTTCCAGGCATCTTTTATTTCATTTAAAAAAATGACAATGACTGAAGCTCAAAGATGTTACAAGCTCTTGAGTGACCACAGAGCACTAAGACTTTACTATTTTTACAGCCAAAATTTGCAAATAAATGTAAGTAATTAACCAGTCATGGAGTTAATCCAGAACTTTAAAATCTTATATTTAAACATAAAAGGCATAAAATATTTCTCCAGCTTCACATGCTAAATATGGGGGCAGGTGACCAAAGCCCACAGGTAAGTCAAAAACATGGAGACCTTGGAGATGGGTCGGAATCTGCGGGGAGCATGGACTGTTATAGACTAAATAAAGGAAAGACAAGACAGAACCGGGGTGGGGGGGGAGAAGGGAGATAAATCAGTATCTTAGATGTCTGTATACTAATGTGAGAAGTATGGGGAATAAGCAGGAAGAACTCAAAATGCTAGTAAACAACTATGACATAGTTGGCATCATGGACACTTGGTGGGATAATACACATGACTGGAATATTGGTACAGAAGGACAAAGCTTGCTCAGGAAGGACAGGCAGGGAAAAAAGGGAGGAGGTGTTGCCTTATATATTAAAAATGTATACACTTGGACTGAGGTTGAGATAGAAACAAGAGACAGACTTGTTGAAAGTCTCTGGGTAAGGATAAAAGGGCTAAAAAAATCAAGGGTGATGTCATGGTAGGGGTCTACTACAGACCACCAAACCAGGAAGAACCAGGTGGATGAGGCTTTTTTTTAAAACTAACAGAATCATCCAAAGCACAGGACTTGATGGTAATTGGGGGGGGGGGGGACGGGGACGACTTCAACTACCCAGACATCTCTTGGGAAAACAACACAGCAGGGCACAGATTATCCAACAAGTTCTTGGAATGTATTGGAGACAATTTTTTATTTCAGAGGTGGAGAAGGCTACAGGGGTGGGGGGGGGAAGGGGAAAGAGGATGTTCTAGATTTGATTTTGACAAATAGGGAAGAACTGGCTGAGAATTTGAAAGTGGAAGGAAACTTGTGTGAAAGTGATCATGAAATGGTAGCGTTCATGATTCTCAGGAACGGTAGGAGGGAGAACAGCACAACAGAGGCAATGGATTTCAAGAAGGCAGACTTTAGCAAACTCAGGGAGTTGGTAGGTAAAATCCCACGGGACGCAAGTCTAAGGGGAAAAACAATTGCAGACGGCAGTTTTCAAAGAGGCATTATTAAGGACACAAGAGCAAACTATCCCACTGTGTAGGAAAGACAGGAAGTATGGCAAGAGACCATCCTGGCTTAACCAGGTGTGCATTACAAAGGATGAATATAAACAAACACCACAAGTATGTAGGGACAATATTAGAAAAGCCAAGGCACAAAACGAGATCAAACTACCTAGGGACATAAAAGGAAACAAGAAAACATTCTACAGATATATTAGAAGCAAGAGAAAGACCAAGGACGGAGTAGGCCTGTTACTCAATGAGAAGGAAAAGACAATAACAGAAAATGTGGAAATGGCAGAGGTGCTTAATGACTTTTTGTTTCGGCTTTCACCAAGAAGATTGTTGGTGATTGGACGTTTAACATAGTGAATGCCAGTGAAAATGAGGTAAGATCAGAGTCTAAAATAGGGAAAGAACAAGTCAAAAATTACTTAGACAAGTCAGATGTCTTCAAATCACCACGGCCTGATGAAATGCATCCTAGAATATTCAAGGAGCTGACTGAACCATTAGCAATTATCTTTGAAAAGTCATGGAAGATGGGAGACATTCCAGAAGACTGGAAAAGGGCAAATATAGTGCCCATCTAAAAAAAGGGGAATAAGGACAACCCAGGGAATTGTAGACCAGTGAGCTTAACTTCTGTACCCGGAAAGATAATGGAGAAAATAATTAAGCAATCAATTTGCAAATGCCTAGAAAATAATAAGGTGATAAATAACAGTCAGCATGGATTTGTCAAGAACAAATCATGTCAAACCAACCTGATAGCTTTCTTTGACAGGGTAACAAGCCTTGTGGAAAGGGGAGAAGTGGTAGATGTGGCATATCTTGACTTTAGTAAGGCTTTTGATACGGTCTCGCATGACCTTCTCGTAAACAAACTAGGGAAATACAACCTAGATGGCGCTACTATAAGATGGGTGCATAACTGGTTGGAAAATTGTTCCCAGAGAGTAGTTATCAGTGGTTCAGAGTCATACTGGAAGGGCATAATGAGTGGGATCCCGCAGGGATCGGCTCTGGGTCTGGTTCTGTTCAATATCTTCATCAGTGATTTAGATAATGGCATAAAGAGTACATTTACAAAGTTTGCAGATGATACCAAGGTGGGAGGGGTTGCAAGTGCTTTGGAGGATATGATTAAAATTCAAAATGATCTGGACAAACTGGAGAAATGGTCTGAAGTAAATAGAATGAAATGCAATAAGGACAAATGCAAAGTACTCCACTTAGGAAGGAACAATCAGTTGCACACACACAAAATGGGAAATGACTACCTAGGAGGGAGTACTGTGGAAAAAGGATCTGGGGGTCATAGTGGATCACAAGCTAAATACGAGTCAACAGTATAACACTGTTGCAAACAAAGCCACACATCATTCTGGGATGTATTAGCAGGAGTACTGTAAGCAAGACATGAGAAGTAATTCTTCCACTCTACTCTGCGCTGATTAGGCCTCAACTGGAGTACTGTGTCCAGTTCTGGGTGCCACATTTCTGGAAAGATGTGGCCAAATTGGAGAAAGTCAAGAGAAGAGCAACAAAAATGATTAAAGGTCTAGAAAACATGACCTATGAGGGAAGACTGAAAAAAAATTGGGTTTGTTTAGTTTGGAGAAAAAAAAGACAGAGAGGGGACAAGATAACAGTTTTCAAACACATAAAAGGTTGTTATAAGGAAGAGGTAGGAAAACTGTTCTTCTGAACCTCTGAGGATAGGACAAGAAGCAATGGGCTTAAATTGCAGCAAGGGAGGTTTAGGCTGGACGTTAAGGAAAACTTCCTAACTGGCAGAGTGGTTAAGCACTGGAATAAATTGCCTAGGGATGTTGTGGAATCTCCATCATTGTCCAACCTGCCCTTAAAAATCAACAAACACCTGTCAAGGATGGTCTGGAGAATACTTAGTCCTGCCTTGAGTGCAGGGGACTGGACTAGATGACCTCTTGAGGTCCCTTCCAGTTCTATGATTCTATGTGTCCTCTCTCACTAAATTCTACATAGGCTCTAAAAATTCAATTACTAAATAGTAATAAGAAAATGCCCTCAAGTGTTTGCAGCAGTTGCCAAACTTCAAATATTAAACATGTTTGTATAACCTGAAATCTGAATTATTTTGTCTCCTCCCTTAAGTCCTACATCAGTTCTGAAACTTAGCTATATTAGGGCAGATTAGGTCTAAAATATTTTAAAGCAGTTTACTTTTTTTTTTTTTTTTTAGTTTAGAGCAATTTAAAGAAAAAATAAAAAACACCACATGAAAATTTTGTAGTCAATTAACTGTTTGGCACAGTAATAGGAATTCCTTATGCCAAAAAGAATGAAGACTGCACTCCTGAGCCATAGAACACCAAAAAAATACGACTATTCAAAGAAGTTGTGTGTGACACCTGAAAAAGTGAACCACATTTAGTGTGTGCAATTAACTTGCCAAATGAAAATTTATTTGATGAAGAATTTTGTAAGATGTAATAATGTGAAACATTTCTTGCATAACGCAATGTGTCTACTCTTGTATGACTTTGCATTAGTAAGAAGTAACCATTCATCTATGAAGGGCCTTTTTATTTTAAGTTGCAATTTTCAACCTGGCCTCAGAAGTCAACACAAAATTAAAGCTGGATGAAAAATTGGATTTTTCATATTAAAAAATTCAAAATTAGAAAAATTTCCAACAGATCTACTCAGAAGAGAGAAAGGAAATAGCTCAATTCAAAACTAATGAAAGTTTGATGCACAAAGTCTGGAAAACTAGGAAAATATCTGGTGCCCTTGTTCAGATCTTAGCTTTGCTACATAGATTTCTGAATAGTGCTTTCAACACTTGATGCATGTAATTAATTCCTCCTCTTGCCCCAGACCTGCTAAATACCTGTCAGCCTCCCTCAGGTTTCTGTCCTCATCCTCTTCTCCCTTCTCAAATGTTACCTCAAATGTCATCATGATTAACCTCCACCTTTATATGGATGAAGTCAAAATGTACCCTTTATGCCAAATGTTTTGACCTCAGTCCTTTCACACTTTTTTTTTAAGTTGTCAGGCTATCATAAAGAAACAAAAAAGAGGGGGAATACACACCCAATTTTTAATTATATTTGCAAGTCACCTTTAAAAATAAATTTAAGGCCAGAAGGTACTATTAGATCATCAGTCTGACCTAATGTAAATCCCAGGCGATTAAATTGTACCGAGTTACCCCTGTATTGAGCCCAATAACTTGGGTTTGAGTAAAGCAAATCTTCCAGAAAAGAATCCCATCTTAAGTTGAGGACATCAGAAGATGGAGAATCCATCACTTCCCTTAGTAGTTTGTTCCAGTGGTTAATTACCCTCACTGTTACAACTTTGTGCCTTATTTCTAATACGAATTTGTCTGGCTTAAGCTTCCAGCCACTGGTTCTTTTGTCTTTCTCCGCTATATTAAAGAGCCTGTTAATATCAGTATTTTTGTCCATGCACTTTAATCAAGCCACCTCTTAATCTTCTTTTTGATAAGCCGAACAGACTGAGCTTTTTAAGTCTCTCAATGTCAGGCATTTTCTCCTGCCTGCAAATACTTTTTGTGGCTTTTTCTGTACCCTGTCCAATTTTGCAATATCCTTTTTGAAGTGTGGACAACAGAAGCAGACACTGTATCCCAGTATCAGTCTTACCAATACACAGAGGTAAAATCACCTCCCTACTCCTTCTCACTATTCCCTTGTTTATACCTTCCAACCTTCTTGCCACAGCATCATACTGGGAGCTCATGTTCAGTTGCTTGCCCACTATACCCCCTAAAATCCTTTTCCGAGAGACTGCTTTCCAGGAAACATTCCCCCATTCCGTAGGTATGATGTGCATTCTTTATTCTTGTACATCGGGGTGGGCAAACTACAGCCCACAGGCCGGATCTGGCCCCTCAGGGCTTTGGATCTGGCCCATGGAATTGCCACCCCTGTGGCGCCATCGGCCCTGCTCTGCTCCGGGAAGCGGCTGGCACCACGTCCCTGCGGCCTCTGGGGGAGGGAGAGCAGAAGGCTCTGTGCATGTCTCTTGCCTGTGGGTACCTCCGCTGAAGCTCCCATTGGCCAGGAACGGGGAACCGCGGCCAATGGGAGCTTCGGGGGGGGGGGGTACCCACAGGCTAGGGCAGCATGCTCAGCCCTCTGCCCTCCCTCCCCCAGGGGCCACAGGGATGTGGTGCCAGCCGCTTCCCAGAGTGGGAGCGGGGCCAGGAATCTACCCTGGCCCCAGTGCATGCCGCTGCCACCCCGGAGCCCGAACCCTTCCTGCACCCCATACCCCAACTCCCTGCCCTGAGACCCCTGCCGCACCCCTCCTGCACCCTGCACCTCTCCTTCACCCAAACCCCCTGGCCTGAGCCCCCTCCCGCACTCTAACATAGTTAGCTATATAAAATATTACAATACTACATTTTTATAAAATTATTCTCAAACCCTTACCCAAATTGTATCTGTGTCAACGTGTGTCCAATTTAAACAAAACACCAGTGTCAATGTTTCTTCTATGCATACTTTTGCATATCTGACCTTGGTTCTTTAAAGTGTTCTGCTCCTAGTATTCTATTATCCTCTTCCTAATACATGTTATCTTCAAAAGTCATGCAATATAACCCATTCAATTCTTGTAACATGAGCTTAACTCTGTTACTGCTCAGAACACACGTGCATACTCCTAAATCCCCACCCCATCCCACTCTCCCCAGCCTGCCTCTTCACATACAAGCAGCTGGAGCTATTGTGTTTTCTTCTTGAAAAGACTAATGGATGATGGATGCCAAAATCTTATCAGTTAAAACTGATAAAATAGTCACTTTAATGTCTCTACCATTTATCTACTAGGGGAGATAACGTTTAATCTGGTGCCATGCCGTGACCTTATTTTTTGGCAGAGTTAAAATGTAAAAATTAATTATTTAATCACTGTTTAAAACTTAAACCAGGTATTTAAAGGATCTACTAAGTTGAAGAAAACAGCAGAGAAGCAACAGTCTCCACAGTCAAGACATTCTTACCCATCTGCATTACTTTAAAGAGAGGAAGACAGTTGAAAAGCAGACCAGAGAAATACAAACCCTAAAGCTAGCTGCATATCATTAGCAATTTTTAGAAAGTATGTGTCATTTTGAGATTGAGTAAGAGCCCGACCCTGCAATCTCCTTCTTGACATTTTCCTTGCTCACACTAGTAGTTTCATGAGGGAGGAGTTTTAGGAATGGACCCTAAGATTTTAGACCTCAATACAGGAAAGCATCCCTATTCAGGAAAGCACTTAAGCATGTGTTTAAACTGAAATCATTGGACAATACACAATATTAAAGATTTGAAGTCATTGGACTTAAGCACAGGCTTATGTCCTTTCATACATTAGGGTCTCAGTTGCCCACATCCAGATGCCCATTATGAGGAAGCTATCCACACTGTCAGGCTGAGGTGGAATATATTGTATCAGACAAGGCAATTGTGATGTATCCACAATACAATAATTTAACTCAATGGATCATCTACAGTTTGGGGGAAGGCTGTACATTCAACAATATATTTACACTATGCCTTGCTGTAGCAATTTTCTTCCAAGGACTAAAACTACTTTACAAATATTAATTCAGCCCTAACACCTCTGTATAGTAGGAAAGCAGTATCAGAATCAAAGAAGATTAGGGTTGGATGAAACCTCAGGAGGTCATCTAGTCCAACCCCCTGCTCAAAGCAGGACCAACACCAACTAAATCATCCCAACCAGGGCTTTGTCAAGCCGGGCATTAAAAAGCTCTAAGGATGGAGATTCCACCTCCCCCCTAGGTAACCCATTCCAGTGCTTCACCACCCTCCTAGTGAAACAGTGTTTCCTAATATGCAACCTAGACCTCCCCCACTGCAACTTGCACAGGGTCACACAAGTCTGTGGAAGACCCATAAACCAAGGCTCCTAAACTGTGCTCTGTGGCCCACCAGTGATGCAAATAGCACTTGCTGGTCATCCATAGGGAACTGGATGGTCAGATGGTTAGGCTCCCCTTGTTTCCAGATAAGAGAAACAAAACAGATGGGATTGAGGAAATTAAATTAAAAGCCAAAGGAGATGGTGTGATGAATTTCCAGAATGGGCAAAATGTGTTACAGTTATAACTGTCTTTATTGCATCAATAGTTTCCTCTTATTACTTCATCATATCCTGTTACTACTTTATCATATAAGCAATTACAATAATTGCCCTAGAAATGTCATATGATCATGAATGAGAGAGAAGCTGAGCCACGAAAGAATCTCAGTATTGAGTTGTGGTCCACACCATGGAAAGGTTTGAGAATCCCTGCTCTGAAATGAAACTAATCTTTCTTGTCTCCCAGCCCTGTGCCTTAACCAAAAGGCTTGGCTCTCCTCTCCTCCCCTGAAAACAGGGAAGTTTTAAGATTAAGCAAGAGTTTCTTAGCAGGGGTTAGGAGATAACTTCTTAAATCTCCACCTGATGCTAAATCCAATTTCTTGCAATCTCCAAAGAAAAATAAAAGAAAGAAAAAAATCAGATATCAAAGCGGGAGGGAATTCAGTATACGAACTGATGTAACCAAAAACCAGGCCTGAAAATTCAAGTACTGTAACTACAAAACAGGCAGAGCTGGAAGGTGTGGAAAGGAAAAGAATACTGGCATTCTATTGCATTCTGAGACGGTACATGTGGGATGCACATTGAGGCAAGCAATGAAATGCTCATGTTCCATATGACTGTGAAACTACCGGTCAATCTTGACAAAGGCTGGCTATACAAATGGGAAATGGAAAAAGACTGAGATTTTCTTAGAATACCTCATTCCCGCTCCTAGGTTTTTCTATGCTATATGGGAAAATACACTTTTTTTAAAAAATGAGAAAAACAACGTGTGTCAACTTTAATTGAATCTATAAAATGGTCGGATTTAAACTCTTCTCTATGGGCTGTTTGAACATACTAATCTTCATGCACACCCTCTAATGTATTGAGCGACAATTCGTTGACTCCAGTGTTTTTAACTATGGAAACTATGTGACATAAAAATCACCATTTCAAAGGGCCCAAGCAAATCCCACAGAGCGTAAATCTCAGGCCAGATGCATGAGGATAGACTGACAGAGTGATATTAGTACAGAGCATCTTTAGATGCTTCTTTATTGGGAACGGCCATTTTTTGACTTTTTGCTGATTACTGTGTAAGAGTTCAAGCTGCTTGGACCTTTAGGACTTATGCTGTAGGAGATGAATAATCGGTATAATCTTGAATTGCTCACTTTTATACCATTGAACCTGTACCCAAAACAGCCCCACCCTCTGAATAAGCAGAATAGCGAGGAGCAAAATTTCTTGTTGTGCTTTCTTAATGGCAGCCTTCTTAGAATAAATCAGCAATAAGCAAAGAGGCTGAATGTTCATACACTGGCTATCCTGAAGAGTTCAGCTTTCATGTGCCAGGATACCTACTTTAAATCTTTAATCATAGAAACCTATGACTGGAAGGGACCTCGGTAGGCCATCTAATCCAGTACCCTGAACTAGAATCAGGACTAAATAAGGGCACGTCTACAATAGAAATGTAAGTCAACTGTATTAGGTACAGTAATTACTGCGGTGATGCATTCCACACTCCCCTCCTTGGATTGGTGGTGGACGTCCTCATTCGGGCAGCATGTGGAGCTGAGAGCCCTATCCCTCAGTTCCACTGGGAGCCTCCTGCTGGGAGCCTGGCTGCCCCTCCCTGCTGAGAGTGGGGAAAGCCGCTTGCGGCTTTTTGGCCAGGCAACTGAGTCAATTTAACAGTTCAGGGCTATGAAATTGATAACCCATTTAACTGACACAGTGTCTACACAGTCACTGGGTCAACCTTACTACACCGACAAAAGCCTTATGCCTCTCGTGGAGGTGAAGTTATGATGTCGGTGTAGTAGGGCACTTATATTGGTGGGAGGAAGGCCGTAGTGTAGACACTGACATAATTAAATCAACATAAGCTGCCTGATGTCAACCTAACTAAGTAGCGTACACCAGCCCTTAGTATTATCTAGACCATCCTTGACAGGTGTTTGTCTAACCTGTTCTTAAAAACTTCCAATGACAGAGATTCCACAACTTCCCTAAGTAACTTGTTCTAGTGCTTAGGAAAAACGTCCTAGCTGCCAAGTAGCTAACATCTAACCTAAGCCTCTCTTGCTGCAATTTAAAAATAGTGAAGGAGAACAATTTATCACCCTTCTTAATGGAGGACAACAGAAGAAAGACATTAAGAATTATATAATTGTTCAATTGAATTATTATAAACAAACCCTAAATGCATTTGCTATTTCAAGGGACCCATTGGACTTTTGGGATAACTGTTATTGTATTAAATACCAAACCAGAACAGTATCTCAGCCCCATGTGACTATCTGCCACTGAGAGACACCTAAATTAAAGCAGATAAGGATGAATTATTTTAGCAGGTCAGTTGCCTCAAAAGACTAAGTGGGTTCTCATTGCAAGTTACAAGCAGCAGCAAAATATATCATGTACATATATGATCCCCAGCAGGATGATGGGGAAAGAGGAGAGACTTGGAAAGGTTTTGTTTTCTGATGGAAAGGTTTTAGTTTAGTTGTGTTTCTTTCATTATTAACTTTCAAATATTATCACAAGGCTATATTTGATGCCCTTAATGTGCTCTTGGACATTATACAAAGTTTGAGTAGCGACATTTTGTTGCAGGAAGCCTCAATGCTTGATGATTTCAAACATGAAAAGTATGAAGCCACAAACATTGGAGATCAATGTAAACCACAAATACTGGATCCTCCAGACTCAAACTTTTCCAAAGTTTAAGGGGGTTGGACTCAGAGTTTTAGCTTGGGCCCATATCAAATGTATACTTCATGGATTTTACAGTCAGAGGCATGTTTAACACCACTAAATCGAGTCTGTATTCTTCCAGGCCATGACAAAGGGAGGTACCAATATATAAATGAGAGAGAGATGAGAGTTTGTACAAGTATTTCAACAGATAGAGTACAAAGGCAATGTTGTGCAGTGTGTAAAAGGCAGATTTACAAACATACAGTAATAGATACGGGAAGTTAAGGGATGAAACAATGTAAATACCTATTGCAGCAGAAGTCATACTGGACAAACAGCATACAAACTGGCTTGTTCTAAACCTGAGAACAAGAATGCAATAAAATCTTGCTTTGCCTTTCTCTTCATCATAAACTCGACATGTTTTAACCCTTTTTAAGCAAGTATATAACAGTGGGAAGGCATAACACCTCCAAACCGTTTGAACATATGAAACAGCATACGAAGATTTATTGGGCTTTATAAACAACCTTACAGGCAATGTACACTTACATTATCAAGCTGGTGAAGTAGTTTAGGGAAGAGCTTTTGGTCTCCGTTCCAGAGACAGGGAGGAAGAGACAATATGCTAATAGAAATGGGGACCAAGCCTACAGCTTTAATAAGAGATTGACATAATTACACAGAGAAAGTGACCCAGTGGATCACGTTTAGGTAAAGCCTATATAGTCTCTAAACTTGAGGCGGCTGGGTTTGAAGAACAGACAAACTACTAGCCAATACATCAGGGTAGAGTCTCGTATTGCCATATTTTTCAGAGAAACAGAAATATAATTTGCACATTTTATGACATAAGGCACAAATTACTAAAAATTCACTATAATCCAATTTCACAGGAACTGTACAAAAGTGGGAACCTAGATTTCTGATGTTCTACTTTATTTATTTTGAAATGAATGCTTGGTGGCTTATTTGTCAGAGTTCTTGAAGAAAAAATAACCAAAGAGTGAAATGTACTTTTCCGGTACAGCCGTGCTTATCTGCACCAGCAGAGAAGCCCTGGTGCCTTACAGCATGAAAGACTATTAAAATTTGTATTAAACTTCAGTTTCCTTTGATCTATTAAAGTTCAAGACAACTTTTAGTTCTGAGAAACAAATTCTCCTGTAACTCAGGGGTGCAATTTTGTCAAGAATTCTAGCCTCATAAAATTAAGTCAGGTTATTTCATGTTTCCTCAAAGGTTCAATACACATAATGCTAATTACAGAACTTGTAGTACCTTATCATACAAGTTCCCCCATGTGGCAGGACTTTTAAGACTATGTGGAGTTCACTGAAGGATTTGGAGTTTACTGAGCAGTCATTCAGAATTTTTAGTTGGTTTTAGAAGGATCTTATGAGATTTAAACATGGTTGTGATTTGCTATAACATAGACAGATAAGTGGTAGGTAGATGGGAAGAAAGGAGGATAGCTTGTTTATTTGGTTTTCAAAAGAAATGTTCAGAACAGTTTTTAGAAATCACTCTTTCAGTAACTCCATTCCTTGAAGGGAGCCAGTGAGGACAGTGAGCCAGTGGCAGCCGGTATCAAGTGGAGTGCCCCAAGGGTCGGTCCTGGGGCCGGTTTTGTTCCATATCTTCATAAATGATCTGGAGGATGGTGTGGATTGCACTCTCAGCAAATTTGCGGATGATACTAAACTGGGAGGAGTGGTAGATACGCTGGAGGGGAGGGATAGGATACAGAAGGACCTAGACAAATTGGAGGATTGGGCCAAAAGAAATCTGATGAGGTTCAATAAGGATAAGTGCAGGGTCCTGCACTTAGGATGGAAGAATCCAATGCACCGCTAGAGACTAGGGACCGAATGGCTAGGCAGCAGTTCTGCGGAAAAGGACCTAGGGGTGACAGTGGACGAGAAGCTGGATATGAGTCAGCAGTGTGCCCTTGTTGCCAAGAAGGCCAATGGCATTTTGGGATGTATAAGTAGGGGCATAGCGAGCAGATCGAGGGACGTGATCGTTCCCCTCTATTCGACATTGGTGAGGCCTCATCTGGAGTACTGTGTCCAGTTTTGGGCCCCACACTTCAAGAAGGATGTGGAGAAATTGGAGAGAGTCCAGCGAAGGGCAACAAAAATGATTAGAGGTCTAGAACACATGACTTATGAGGAGAGGCTGAGGGAGCTGGGATTGTTTAGCCTGCAGAAGAGAAGAATGAGGGGGGATTTGATAGCTGCTTTCAACTACCTGAAAGGGGGTTCCAAAGAGGATGGCTCTAGACTGTTCTCAATGGTAGCAGATGACAGAACGAGGAGTAATGGTCTCAAGTTGCAGTGGGGGAGGTTTAGATTGGATATTAGGAAAAACTTTTTCACTAAGAGGGTGGTGAAACACTGGAATGCGTTACCTAGGGAGGTGGTAGAATCTCCTTCCTTAGAGGTTTTTAAGGTCAGGCTTGACAAAGCCCTGGCTGGGATGATTTAACTGGGATTTGGTCCTGCTTCGAGCAGGGGGTTGGACTAGATGACCTTCAAGGGTCCCTTCCAACCCTGATATTCTATTACTGCCTTCTTAATAATACAGCATTATGTTTCTCAACAGGAGGCCTACTCTCATGAGACAGAGGAACAATGAGAAAATTCAGGTCAAAATTATAAGTGTTTCAAAGTTGGTTTAAAGATCATTCTATTTTTTTGTTAAAACCACCATTAAAATTAAAAACAATTAAAACATTTTCCTTTGCCATTTTCCAGCTAAACGCTGCTCATTTTGTTACGTCACCTTTCCACCATGCCCCATTCCATGTGTCTATTTTGTCCAGCTGTTACATTCTGACACCTAGATTGTGAATATCTCTGGGGCAGGGACTGTCATCTTTGTCTGTACAGGGCATAGCACAATAAGGACCTGATTCTTCACTCAAGTTCCTAAGTACTACCATACTAGAAATAAATAATAAATATTCACCCAAGCACTCAGGCGTCTATTGCTCACAACCCAAATGTTTTCAGCCCTAATCTGCCCCATAAAACCATCATGATAGTTTTCTGAATGAGTGTTAATTATTCTTTATTATATTTCAGTGTTTTAGTCATTTACTCCGCTTTGTAATTAGATTTAGTGGTTAAGGTATCCTGATTAAATTTAGATATACAGTGCTGAACTGTTTAGAATGGTAAACATTGTGACCATGTTTCTTGTATCATACTGTTGTACAACATTTTCTTAATTATTTAAATTTAAATTACCTGACGCTCCAGATATCCTCAAATCAAGTGAAAAACTGGGAGCAGGCTAACATTTAAAATTAAAACTTGCTTGTAAATCAACTAACGCGCTCCAGGGGAGATTTGCAAACAACAAGCTTGATTCATCACTTCATTATTCCAGTTTTGATTTCAGCTGAATTTCATTGGCATAGGACTGGAGTAATACATTAATAAATCAGGCACAATAACTAAAGGGATCAAAATTATTATAAATACTATTTGTATTTGCATGTCTTCAAAGTGTTTTCTCCTCTTAAACACCATCATCTTTATTAGCAAGAAATTTAGTATTTGCCACAATCTGAGTTACCAAATTAAGGATTTCTTTCTTGTTGTTGAGTAGGAGAAAACAACCTATGCCTTATGGAAAGTGTTCGTAAAGCATTGTATTTAGCAATACGTCTGCTTGCATATTAATGGCAGCACTAGTATTACAGCTTTTAGTCAAGGTTGCCCAACTCATCCAATTACAAGTTCCTGTTTTCAGTTGTTTATAACTATGCCAAATTAACTGTTTAGACTGAGATTTCACATGCTGGATATATGCCTTTGGCTCATTTTGGGGGGAAATTTTCAGCAAAAATGGTTCAGCCATTTCCTCGAGTGAGTTAGGAAAAAAACTCTTACAAATCTTTTTTTAGAAGCTCTAGCACCTCAGTGCTTAGGATCAGGGGCATGCGGTCACGGATGTCCTGTCAGATATGTATCTTTTGCTATTAAGGATGAAAAAGACCAAAGAGCAAGCTGCAACTCAGGACTGTCCAACATAGGGTGATCAGATAGCAATTGTGAAAAAACGGGACAGTGGGTGGGGGGTAACAGGTGCCTATATAAGAAAAAAGTTCCAAAAAACAGGACTGTCCCTTTAAAAACAGGACATCTGGTCACCCTAGTCCAACAGGTCTTTCCATGCAATTGCTGCTTCTGGCTGCTGTGAGTTGGCGTGAGTACTGGAACCGAGAGCTAGGAGCCTCTTTCTCAATATATTCTCAATGTAGCCCCTGCTGAAACCCAGGAAGCATGGAGGATGATGCAGCCTGACTTAAATGCAGAAGAGAAAAGAGCTGGACTGGGTGTAGGAGACTGGGCCTGGCTGGGCAATGCTGTGATTCTGCTCAGTACAGAAGAGGGGACTGTCAGGGGCCAATTACAGCTCCTTGATTCTCCAGAGTGGACCTGTATCTGGAGGCAGTTCTGACCCAAGTAACCTGGTTATAGTGACTCCCACAGGACATAAGCTAGCTGAGTATGGTTGGAGCATGGCACTATGCTCCATCTCTTCCCCTTCAACCCTCCCAACATACTTCCTGTTCTGGGGCTGAATGGGATGGCAGTGCAGAGGCTAGGTATGGTAGTTTGCACCAGCTTCACTCCACCATGGGAATTCTCAGTGGACCACATCTGGCTGCTTTATGTCCCTTTGCATCTCTCAGACTGCACAAAAGGGCCAGAAAGCAAACAGGAATCTGGTCTCTGATGAGCTTGGCCAGCGACAGCTATTCTAGTGATTTCCATAAGCACTGTGTGCCTCTGATCACAGGTTTTAGCAATGGAAGAAGACTGATCTCTTTTATCCTGAGACTTTTTCCTAAGGGTGGGGTAATGTCTTCTTACTGGCCATCCATCCCTGTAGTTCTAAACATATTCTCCATAGAAAAGAGGTTTGATGCAGGATGAGCAGAAAAACAAGTATAGCTGAACTGTTGCAGTGCAATTTCACTCTAAAATACTATCATGGGGTCTGAATTTATTGTGTCTCACCGATTCATTATCAAATGTGCTCAGTCTACAAAAGCCTTTAATTCCAGCTGCCAGCTGGATAATGAGGTTGCACAGGTGTAAATGAAAGCAACATTTGGCCTGCAGAAACTTTATTACTGGCAATGATGTACGAGCAGGAAAGAATCCAGCCTGATTTCAGATCCCAAAGTGAGTTTTTGGGGCAGGCAATTAGAAAAGCATTATTAAGTGTGAGAAGTTACATTACTTGTAAATTGAGCAAATTTGACCATTCCATTAGTATGTCTAGATACTTACATGTCCCTTCACTGCTACAGTATCTGATCTGGAATCTGTGAGAAATACATACACACAGGAAACCCCACAATCATATTTGTATGGTCAGTTTTCAGAGTACAACAAAATACAGCCTATGTCCTTAGTATTAAGGTTAAAGGGAAGAGAATCAGAGAATATGCAATACATTAATAAAATAGTTTCTAAAAACTTTATGTTTTTCATATTTTGCTAAGAGGCATCAGAAAGTAACTAAGTAATTAAACTATGATAAGAAATCCTGCTATCTCTAAAAATATTGTAAAAGACTAAAATAATGCATTTATTCTACCATCAACTGCAACAAGTGCAAGATGAGTGAGAGAAAATGTCTCAAGGGGAAAAAACAAACACACACCAATGTCAACAAGTTTCTATGCCTACCAACAGAGTATACTATAGTTAGCATGAACACTATTATTATTTGTATTGGTAGTGCCTAGGAGCTCAAGTCTTGGATCAGGACTGCATGGTGCTAGGTGCTGTACAAACACAGAACAAAAATGACCCCTGCTCCAAAGATCTTAAAATCTAAGTAACAACCTAAGAACACTGTTGATCAATTAGTAACACCATGTAGCCATTCCTAGATTTCACAGCTATCTATCTCTTACCATAACCCTCAGCTATCCAGCTGAAGTGTGTGTCTATATCACTTTCAGGAAATGGAAAAGAAACTTAAAATGTAAAACTATTTATTTAACACAGTACAAGCACAATACAAAACCGGTACAATGTTCACTATCATGAATAAAGATTATATTAAAATAATATTCTTGTCTGAAACCAAATACATCTGACAGGGCCATATTTCTCAACCTTTCCAAAAGAAAAATGATTGTAATATGGAACATCAAAGGGGTTGAAGACTGGGGTAAATTTGAAAGGTGTTTTTTTTTGTGTGCGCACACGCCAGTCCCGCTGTACAGAGATCTATCATTCAAAGCCCCCTAAATAACCTGCTTTTATGTTTGAACAATATCCATTAAATAGATAAAAGATCATGTAATTTCTGAAGTTTTTAGTTTCCTATCTGCGTAGTCTATGGAAAATGCTTTAATTAATAGCAGAGGACCATTCTTATTTTTAGCATTCTATTGTTCTGCAACTTGTTCAAATACAAATTACTTTCTTAAGTATTATGAAATATGCAACACAGGCATTAAAGGCAATGGTAAAATGTTTTTTTCAGATCAAGAGAAAAAATACTTTGATATCCAGGCACTAGTATGCGCACAGATCAAGATTTTCAAAACCAGGTGCTTAAATTGAAGTGTTTAAGTCTGTATTTATTCTTTGAAATAAGTGACTTGAATCTTTACAGTACTGAGCAGCCTGCAGCTCAGTCCATAAAGACTTTTTTTTTGCCTCTGTATATGTTTAGTAGCCTAAATTTTTACTCCTACTTTTTAAAATTTTGGGCAATACTATACTCTAATCACACCCTACATTTTGTTGTCAACTGGAATTTTTCAAGGAGCATAAAGGAGTTAGGTGACCAACTCCCACTGAATTTCAATAGGAATTTGGGAACCAAACTCCCTGACACTCCTTGGGCATCAAATTTTGTATTATACTGATGAAAAATTATGATGCACAAAGGGAGAAATAAAAAGGAACAAAAGAAACTTACTTTCACAGTTTTACGTCTCAGTATCTCTTTTTGTCCATCTTTTCCAATGTGTTTTTTTAATCTAGGTTTTCTATACCGTTAATTACTTCTTTTCTCTCTCATCATCATCATCATCTTTCTTCCCTGTGTTATGTTCTTTCTCTCAAGCAGAGTGATCAAAGTGCCAGTTGGTATACACAGTTTTAGGAACGTAAAGTTCCATCGATTTCTATTTGCTGGTCCATAAACATCAGGGACTGTGCCATATTTCACCAGCTCATGTTAAAATGTGGATGATAATGATACGGTAGAAAAAACGCTGACACTATCGATATGAGATTAAAACAACAGCCTGGAGGTATATTAAAGAAGGGAAATTCTGTCAAACAAATGCATAATACAATAACTGCAGCATCAAAAGTGTGTTCAGAATTAGGCACATGCCACAAGGATCATTATTCATGTTAAATTTCTTTTAATTATAGCCCGTTTAGCCCTTCTTTCTCCAACAGACCCACCTCTGAAGCCAATGCGAATCTTGCTAAATGTGGCCCAAAGCATTCATAGGTGAGGGTAAACCTAGTTTGCCACCACAGCTTGTCTGATAATCGGTTTGCCTGTTGTAGGACATGAATATATTTCACTAAATCTCTAAAGTTCTAAGACAAATACTGAACCCTCAGGCTTAGAATACACTTGTGCCATTTTAAATTTCCAAGTATTTTAAAGCCCATTAAGCACTGTGATTCAATTAAAAACAAAAAAACAAACAAGCAAACCTGTTCAATTTCCATACTGCAATAAGACACATAAGACAACCTTAAAATCATTCTTTCCAAGGTTTGGGTGACCAGCCATCCTAGTCCCATGGAGGGGCTTTATTTAACCCTCATTGATTTGTATAAACCACTCAAATTATCCACACTGATTATGGCCTTTATCCCACTGACTAGAAGGAATGTTCAAGATCTTTTTGTATTACTTCCTGTTTCAAGTGTCCTTGCAATAGAATATAGAATCAAAATATTAAACCAGGATAAACACTTGGTTTTCAATTTAATGTCAGAAGTGAAATTCCTTACTTCCTAAGACAGTCCCCCAACACCACAATTCATCATTATAGGTGAGCAGGCCTGGTGAACTTCAATCTCTTCTACTGGCCCACTCACACATTGTGTTTCTTAGGAATACCTGGTACAGATAGGTTTCTCTCTTCCCTCCACTTTCCAAAACCACCAGATAAGGTTCTTCAAAGAGCAGTTCAGTGAGAATCCTAGAACCCTTTCCTGTTCTGTTGCTCAGCAAAAATCCTTGCCTGGTGGATTTTTGGGGGCATGTACTCTCAGGAATTTTTTGAGGGGGGGCAGTGAGAGAGAGGTGGCTAATTGGTCAAGCCTTGAAGATTCTATGTGAACAGGAGCATGGTGGGGAGAAAGAGACCAGCTGAGTCCATCCAGAAATGTTGACAGTTGGAAGCTTCCTGGCTCACTTAGACTTTCACAGGAGTGCAAGTCTCAAAGTAAATAACCACAGGGGACAAACCCACACTACCCAAAACCCATTGGTTTTAGTTTGCTGAAGCCATGCAAATCAAACAGATGAATTTTCAGTAGACCTAGTTTTAAGTGTTTTACTAGTTTTAAGTACCCTTCAAGTCAGTAACTATATTTCCAGTAACTAAATAATCCTAAATTACTGTAACTCCAGTTATTAAAATGAACAAAAGCCCTACAAACCAAGATGACAATAAATAAGCCTGTGCTTTTTGCCAAGTTGTCTGGACCACTATATTTCTCTTTAAAATTATAGATCTATGTCCATGATTTCTGATGTGTTAGGAATTGTACATATGGGTGGATGTAACAGTAACAACTGAATCTATTTGAATGAGAACCTCTACTCAAGAAGGCCCTGATTCAGCAAGATGCTTAGTGTGCATCTACACAGCCCATCATAGTGAGCTACCCAGCCCAGGTTGACAGGCTTGTGCTCTAAAGATAGCTGTGTAGACAGCTCTTTGAAATTTCAGCTCAGTCTGGAGCTCAGGCTCTGAAGCCCACCCGGTAACAGGTCCTCCTCGGTTCTGCTTCTGTCTCAGTCTATAAACCACACAGAGAACCTTGTGCTGGTTCAACACCCTGTGCAGTTTACATATAATTGAGTCCCACCACCTCCAGAGAACACCTAGCATCTTTACAAGCGGGGCAAGAGCAATCTCTCTCTCCCTCTCATTGCCTGCTTTCCCCGCTTTTCACTTCCTTCCTGTCTATTTGTGGGATCTGGCTAATGGCTTAATTAGCCTTTCTGCCCTGCCCAACCCACAAATTAGGCACAGGTCTGCCTGGTCAGCTCCAATCTGCTATGCCTGATTGGAGCTGCTGGGAACAGAGAGCTGACTCGGGGTTCCACACCCAGCACTCTGTCACACACCCCCTTCCCAAATGTTCAGAGACCAAGACACAACTTCAAAGAGCTCTCTACACAGCTACTTTGGAGTGGTAGCACCAGACCTACAAAACCTGAGTCTGTTGACCAGGGCTGGAAGACTGACTGCAATGGGCTGTGAAGATGTATCCTTAAGCGTATATCTCATTTTAATCACGTAAATAGTCTCATTCACTGCAACAAGACTACTCATATGTCCCTTACTGAACTAAGGCCTTAGCTCACCCCTCCTGCATCCAGCTCTGGGCTCTAGACAAGGCAGGAGTGCAGAAACAACTCCACAGAAAGACGAAGGACAGACCAGTGACCTCCCAGTGAAAGACTTATTACTTCCAGTGATAACGGCTCCTTTCCAAAGGTGTAAAGAAGGAAGGAAAAATGAGGGTTTACAAAGATTGGTTCTGAGATGGCAACAACTATGTTCAGATCCATCAACTTATTACACCAGTATGGTTGTTTGCACTAAAATGGGGAAATAAAGGTTCTGTGAGGCCTGTAATACTTTGTCTAGTTTTACTGCATTTCCAGGACTTTTTCACCCTTCCCACCCTTTGATGTTTTACTACCATTGCCATGATAAAAAACAATAAATCCCTAAGTGTGCTCATAAATCAATATATAGCCTCTACTACTACACAATGGGACATTTATGAAGTATAATGATGAAGGCCAGTTAAAGAAATCACTTCTGACGCTGATTGGTAACATACTGCTTTAGCATATATATGCTATTGTTTAGAGAGAGACTTTTAAAATGAAAAGTACCAAAAAAAGCCTGATATGTGATGTCATATATATATATATATATATATATATATACACATACACACACACACACACATCCACCCACCCCTTAGAATTACCTGCTGATGTTGTTTAAGTGTTCTCTGAGACACCTCTTATTTTTGAGATATATTTCAACAACATATTTACTACTACATAATCAGAACTGAGGTTTATGCTTTCAGGATCTTAGTGCAGTTTAAATTATTCATTTGACTGTCCCTAAGGTAACCTCCATCCTTAGAAAAAGGTCAATGTTTTCATATAATTTGCTTTACTGATGCACTTTAACATACAAAAGCAGGACTATACATTATTTATCATGGCCTTTCAGTTGTTTGAGATCATCAATTAAAACTGACTTTCCAAGAACTTTTTTTTTGTGAAAGAGTTAATGATCAAAGTTGCCCTATAATCAGTAAAATGATATAACTAGATTTAAGATATAAACTTTTGCCCCTCTGTCACAGACCACTTTGGAAGTGTTCTCCAGCACTTAAGCAGAAGCAGGTCATGGCAAACTTCAAAACAGGAAAATTAAGCTTGCCACTTGAAGATTCCACATAGGAACAGAAGCTGCCCCTTGAGGACTCTAATGGCAGTACTTACATTTCTTTTTCACTGTCCCATGGCATAATCTTGGACATAAAAAATGGCAAAATATACTACATTTGTAAACCTATCAATGACATTCCAAATAACTGTTCTGTACCTAAAGGACTCTTCTCGGAAATGTGTTACATACAAAGATTATCTATATGCAATGTTTCTTGCTTTATCAAACTAGTGGGCTGGTCCCTCCATAAACATTTTGTAATTGTTACAGAGAGTAAAACCATTAAATTCCTTGTGTTTCCAACCCCACATCCCTCCCTTTCTATTCTTTGTTCACATCAGAAAAGTCTCTTTTCTTACTGAAGATTTAACAAGCAAATACCCAGATCACGCGGGATTTTATTTCCTGCTTCTCTCACAGGCTTCAAAGTCAGCACTGACAGCACTGGGTTATTGGAGGTCGAAGGGATCTCCTTGTTTAGTTCAATCATGTATGCTCTGCAAGAAAACCCTTCTACATTTTCTTCTAAATGAAATTTTGCTGAAATCTGCTATTTTGTAGAAGCAGAAATATTTTGTGAAGAAGTATGAGTTTCAACAAAGTTTTCATTGGGAATTGTTTGTTTTTTGTCAAGAGAGAATGTATTCCCTGGGCCCAAAAGAACTTTCCAAATAGAAATGCTCAGGTTTCAATCCAAAAACAGACATTTAGGCAATTCCGTTTTTGCAAAAAACATCTGAAAGGTTTGGTTTACATTCCAAATTGCTATTGTCCTCTGGACATTTCTAATCTGTACATGCCATATGCTTGCCCTGAAGGCCTCTTCTGGAAATACTGTTTCTAACTTGCTAGAAAAAACCTTAAGCACCTTATTATTTCCTATAATCCACATCACAATTACAGGGTTAGCTGCACCTCTGTCCTCTTTATGGTCTCTCCGAGGGCTCCTAACCTGGGGTGGAATTTCAAAATTCTCCCACTCATCAACCCTGATGATAGTACTCTGTGTATCCACCATTTTTTCGCTGCAGGTCTGCCTGAACTCAGGCATCTGAGGTTTCTTCCTTTTGGTAGTCTGAGACCAGTGGTGAATATAGTGACCAGATAGCCTCTTAAAATCACAGTATTGTTTATTTAGGAGTATGAACAAAGCATTAGAGAAAAAAGATTTTAAAACAACGAACAGTCTGCACACATCTAAAGTCCTACCACCCCAGGATCGCAAAAGCCAGCCCAATATACAGTATTCATAAAGATTACAGGGCATCTCCGTATCCATGACAATCCAGATTAATCATATCTCTAATAAACCTATAATTCATTATCACTCATTTTAATACTAGTGTCCAAACCAATTATTATTTTGATAACAAGAGAACCCCAAGGATCAGAAACAGGGAATTCGAAGTACTGACCCTGAAGTTAATGGCAAGAAACGGAATATAAAGAGCTGATAAACTGGGGGTGGGGAACCTTTTTTCTATTAGGAGCCATTGACCCATAGGAAAAAGTAGTTGTGGGCCACACGCAGCCCTACCTGCGGTGGGGTGGGGAGTGTCAGAGGCTTGAGGCTTCCCCTAGGCTCTGGGGTGGGGCCAGAAATGAGGGGTTCAGGGTGCAGGAGTGGGCTCTTGGGGCAGAGGGTTGGGGTGTGGGCTCTGGGAGGGAGTTATGGTGCAGGAGGGGCTGTGCTGACCTGGGGCAGGAGGTTGGGGTGTGGGCTCCAGTTGAGCATTGCTTACCTGAGGCGGTTCCTTGTCGGGCGCAGCAGGGTTAAGGCATGCTCCCTGCCTGCTGGAGCTCCGCACGGCTCCTGGTAGCATCTGGCATGTCCAGCCCGTAGGCAGAGGGGCCAGGGGGCTCTGTGAGGTGCACGCTGCCCGTGCCCCAACCGCCACCCCTACAGTGGTTCCCAGCCAATGGGAGGTGCGTAGCTGGCGCTGGGAGCAGCATGTGGCGCTTACCTGATCGCCCCTCCGCCTGGGAGCTGGAGGGACGCCGAGGCTCGGGGCTTCCGGCCTACGGACCGGAGACTTGCCACGGGCTGAATTAAATTAAGCAGCGGGTCGGATCCGGCCCGTGGGCCAGAGGTTCCTATGATAAACTCTGAATAGTATGATACTTAACTAATTTTCTTTCTAGATATCCTGTGAAGCCACTTCCTAGAGACCCATTTATACAGTAAGCCTCATTCTGTTTGCAGTCACAGCACAGAATATAGTCTAGGTTGTAAACATCATGGCTAAACCCCCTACACACCATAGAATTAAATCAGCACCTTTGGAAACCTTGTCCTAGAAAGGTGAGACTAAAATATTTTCCGCTTTTAAATAAGCAGAAATAAACCACCAAAAGAACCCTCCCCCAAAAGCCACAAGCAACTCATAATGCCATGTGTTTAATCTTGATTTCCAAAGAGATGTAACTTCTTTGGATTAGGGCAGCAACAGCTCTTAGCACTTAATACTGAAAGTATTAGTGGTCAAATGCAAAATTTGCATAAGAATGGAAATGGTTCCCAATGGTAATAGAATGTTTTAAAACCTAGCTCAACCTTTTAATTTCCAATTTACAGATGTGATAGCCTTTAAGACGATGGTGGTTGCCCCTGTCCTTTCCCCATCCTCAACAGACAACTATTATCATTTGTCTGCAAGCACTCTGGAGTCTAATGATGCCAGCTGTGCTTCCCAACTAGCCATGGCCCAACTCCCAAACTCACCAACTAGGTTCAGCAGGTTGCATATTATACTTTTTCATACTGTTGTAACATATGACAAGTGAGCCTGCTCCCTCACTTTGTACCCGAAGGCATTAGGGGTAACAGAGATCACTATTTCCTTCTTTAAAGGTCTTATTCTCTAAGGCCACGTCTACACTACCTGCCGGATCGGCGAGTAGTGATCGATCCCCGATCGCTCTGCTGTCGACTCCGGAACTCCACCAGGGCGAGAGGCGGAAGTGGAGTCGACGGGGGAGTGGCGGCCATTGATCCCATGCCGCGAGGATGCCAAGTAAGTGATTCTAAGTCCATCTAAGATATGTCGACTTCAGCTACGCTATTCTCATAGCTGAAGTTGCTTATCTTAGATCGATCCTCCCCTACTAGTGTAGACCAGGCCTAAGACAAAGTTGAAACCTAACCTTGGAACTTTGGAGAGTGCATCACAAAATGCTGAACAAAGCCTGCTTTACTTGGGTCAGAACTGGCTGGCTAAAAATTGGCTCAAAAGCCTGAGGCAAATCTGTTTTTATTGTCTGAACATAAGAGAATAGCTGATCTAAGGTCAGACATTAGGACATACGCTTCAGCATCCTGAGCTCTGGTACCTAACATCTAGAATTTTTATTAAGAGAGGTTAGTAAACCAAGACTGGAGTAACGATAGGTTCAAGATGAACTGTATGGAAACAAAAGAATCACTAATTATATCTGGGCAAAATGGTGGAGGTCCTTGTAGGTTAAAAACAATAGTGTAAAATGAATTCAAGCATCTGTAGAAAGACTACATGGTGACTGAACACAACATTCTATGTTACTGGATTAAACTTATTGGCGCATTCAGGCTCAATTGCAGCACATTTTTCTCTAATGACAAGATAGGAACCAAAAGAACAACACGTGATGAAAAAGATGTGAACAAACAGCAATATCAGCCGCTGATAGATTCTTTCCTCTGGAAGCCTCTCTCAAGTTACAGGTTTTCAATAACTTCAGGTGTGACTCACATATCCAACAGGAGCTTCAATTTCCTGTTGGTGGTGACAGGAACCAGGAAATCAACATTTAAAATATAGGAAATTTGGGAATACATCTCCAAATTCACTTAATTCCAATAAGAATTTATGAATTCAGTTTTATTAATGTTTTTGCCAATTTTTAGATATCTAGCCATGCATATTACACATGCATTGAAATAACATGGAGAGGAAATAACATGGAGAGGTTATTGTTCTGGTCTGTAGGAAGAGAAAAATAAATTGAAGTGTCATCAGTATAAGAACACACACCTAGATGGCAATGGAAATTTATAGAAATCTACATTAGAAATAAAGACATCTTGTTGTCTTGCAAAATACTTAAGACTATGGGTATCTGGGATAACCACATATGTCAGGACTGGTTAGCCAGATGCTACAAATGTTACAGAAAACATTATAGAAAAAAAACCACTGGGAATTGGAGTCTAGATATCATTGTTTCTTGGGATCTCAAGGCACTGGGCTCTCATACAAGAGGCTGGTGCATACAAAGCATGCCAGAATCATGGCAGATATATTCCTCAATCTGCAACATATTTCTTGTATGATGTTAGGCAAATCACTTAACCTCTCTGAGTAGATCTTCACTGCAAAGTTAACCTAGCTCTGGCCATTCAAAGTAGTCTAGCCCATGGGGTGAATATCCATACTGCAAGCCCACTGTTGAACTGAATTCAAGTTGCCACTTCCATACCAGTACTGCACTCACCATGGTAGGAGCTAGGACTTCTTGGGGCACATCCCCTAGTTCTCAATGCTGCTCTAAACTGCACTGCTCTCTAAATTGTTTGCAGAATACTGTGGAAAAACATTCTGCCCTTCCTGGCCCCCTGGGCAGAAGTGTTCTTAGCCCACCAACTCACCTTGAGATGTCTGTGCATGACCTCCATTCCAACTTGTGCAAGGCATGGATCTAACTCCAGGACAACGATCTATTCCAAATGTTGGCATTAATGCAATTAATTTAAGCAACAAGAGATACATGAATGGCATGAGCCACAGCAGAGGGTATTTCTGCAGTGGGTTGTCACCCTGAGAAATCACCAGTGGGTTTTGGTGAAGAGATCACAGAGTGCCTGCCCTTCCAGAGCAGTGGAGACACCTGATCAGGCTCTAACAGCTGTAGAACTCCCACTGTGCTGCCTGGTGTTTCTGGGGCAGGACCACAAGCACAGAGCAGTGGAACTACATGATCATATGGACCTGGGAGGATAGGTAGTGGATTCAGAAGGTACACATGAGGAAGGCCACTTTCACACCACTGTATGAGTAGCTTGCCCTGGTCCTTCAGTACCAGGACAAACAGACAAAAAGCCATACCAGTCCAAATATAGGTTGCTATTGCCCTCTGGAAGCTGGCTACCCCAAAACTGCGACAGGTTGGTGGTTAACCAGTTGGACATTGGCAAGTCAACTCTTGGTGTCTCAATCTCCCCAACAGCAGAATGGAAATAATACTTCTCTACCCCACGGGTGTGTTGTGGAGCTTATTTCACTAATGGTTGTAGAGCACTGAGGTCTTTGGAGAAAAGGCATTAGATAAAGAGCATTATTGGTCTTTACATTCTGGAATTTACATTTTTGCTAAAACAATATTTTTACTGCACAAAATTACACTGTAAAAATAAAACACTTGCTCACTTCCCCTTCAATAGGATTTTGAAAAGTCATACCGTGATGCAGTAATACAGGATAATAGATACAAGAACAAAGTACTCACAGGTGCATCTATTCTCTTTGGCAAAGTTCAATAATTTGCCGTTATCTGCTTTCCCTGCTTAAAAAAATATTCCTTTCAAACCCCCATATTTTAAAGTATAACATGTGAAGACCTTTAGTTTCTCATATTGCACTATTTCTATTACTGAGTGAAGTAAAAGCAAGTCATTAAAGAAGGTGACCTTTATGCTAGAGTAATTTCCATTAAAGATTTTCTCACCTTTAAAACAGCTTTAAAGGATAGGCATTTATAGTTTCTCCAAATGAAATGAAATTTGTTCATTAAAAAAAATGAAAGCGGGATGAGATCTAGAAGGAATCCAGTTGCAGCTGTTAAAAGGAACATTCCGTGCAGTCAAAGTGCTTGTCTGTAACCTTCTATAGAATCAAACTGGTGGCTTAGAACAGAACTGGGCATTAGTTCTAAATCTTGTACAGCCCTGATCTTTTCCAGTAAAAGGGGAACACTGATTTTTACGGAAGGAAGAAAAAATGGAGAGGTAAAAGATGAAAAAACACACTATGGCACACTTGGTCATGATGGATGAGGATATGGATTGAGTGAGAGAGGTCTCAGCAACTCCAGGAAGAGATATGATGATGATGAAGAAGACTACCATTCCATTTACATCAGGGTGCCAAGCCACGGGGCTACAGGAGGAAAAGGTGCAGGTGGAGATCCACCTCCAGCCGGGATAAAACCAGTGAGAACGAAAGGCTCTGAGCGCCAAGACCGATCCAATACCGATGAAGGAGGGCAGGCAAACTACGACAATGGGAACAACGCCAGCAGGAAGACTCATTCCTCTAGTGGTTCGGTCATGATGGATGAGGATGATGGATTGAGTGAGAGAGGTCTCAGCAACTCCAGGAACACTATGACATAAGTTATTTTGCAAGGATATAGAACATATATGTTATAGTTGTGCTGGATAAGTGAACTGTAATGTTTGATTTGTGATGGAAAAGCTACAGGTTGTAGGGTGCTTACACTCCATAGCAATTCCTGTGGCTTATGCATTACTAGTACAACAGTCATATAGCTACTTAAGAGCTAGATTATGGTGGTTAATTACTCACTGTCACAGGTGCAGTGTAGAAGCACATTGTCCTAGCGAGGCACAGGGTCCCTGGTGCTTCCTGGCATGCTGGGAGTCAGGCCTTCAGAATGTGCTCCCTCCTCTGCCAGCCAGGAGGCTGGTACAGGGTAGAGGCATGGCCCTACCTGATCAATAGCTCGTGTTCTCCTGAGTACTCGGACTGCAACTGTGGCAGGCCCTGTGGGGGTGATGGGAACATATGGAGGGAGAAGGCTCTTTGGATCCTTGCAAAACTCACCCCAGGCTCAAAATGTGGCTCTAAAGTCTTTAAAGCTATTTTGTGCAGTTCTACCTAAAACCATTCATGCTCCCTTTAGTATCTAAATTTGCTCTTCACAAAAATGAGGAGCACATAATACTTCCTAAAGCCACAAATACAGTGGGCATAGGCATTTTGCTAATCACTCCCATAGCTCTGTCTCAATCTGATATCCAGGGAATGGACCCTACACAAACATTGCCCCTGTCATGACAGAAGTTGTGGTAGAGTTACAATGACAGAATTTCACTAAAGACCAAGGAGACTAAACTCATTCACACTTGATATTTCAACATTATTTTAATTATAGTCTTCATGTAGCCTCCAGCATTTTAAATTGTTTGTGTACTTTAACTGAAAATGTATAATCTTGTCTGTAAAACTGGACAAAATCACCTCATCTGATTCTTACCTCAATCAGATTTAGACAGATTTCATTTGTACACCATAGCACTTATGAGCCCCAGTCATGGATCGGGACCCGATCATGTTAGGTGCTGTATAAACACCGAGCAAACATATGGACTCTTCCCTCCAAAAAGCTGATAATCTAATATATTGAACTAAGAAAAGAAGAGTTCAGGCAGATAATAAAAAAAGCATTTTTAGAAAAAAGCGGTTATGTCAAAAAGGAAGGTCAGGTGAATTTATGCCAAAATGGACTGGAATATCCAGAGACAGGGTTACTTACTTCCAACACCAAATGCTAAACTTGTATTGTTGCCATTACTTCACTTGTACAAAAGCACAAAATCAATGGAATTGTTGTGCTAACTTAACAGGGCAAATGCCTGTCAGATTCATATTTGACATGGAGAATGTTCTCCTATTTGCTAAACTTATGACAAGCTGAAAAGAATCACTCTGGTTCTTGACATAGGCAAGACAAAAATTAGAGCTGTCATGTTGTGACTGGACTAATTCTAGTATTAAGCTGTTCAGTTTGGAAGAGTAAAGCTAGATATCAGTCATTTCATAACTTAGGGCTTGTATTCACGGGCAGTGCTATAGCGGCACCGATGGCGTAATAAATCCACTTCTACAAGAAGCAGTCACTATGTTAACAAGAGAAGCTCTCCGATCAACACAGCACTGTCTACACTGGGGGTTAGGTCAGGGTAACTACATCACTCAGGGATGTCAATTTTTCATGCCCGAGAGACTTAGTTATACCGATAAATGTCGGTAATGTAGATCTGGCCTTAGACTTTTCCATTTACAGATTGAAAAACTGAGGCATGTCCTGGTTAAGTAGCAAACAAGGAATTGAATGTAAGAGTTCCAAAGGCCAGTCCCCCATGCTAAACACCACTTCATCCCTTCCTTTAACAGAGTTACACAAAAACTAGAATGTGGGAAATGATGTTTGCATATTCTTCTGTCAGTAAGAACAGGCATGTATTCACTTAAAAGGACATTTAATTTATTTTAACTGTTTGTTGTACTCTTAGAAGCTTGAAGGTAACATTTATTATGCTGGCCTTTTCAATTTGACACTTCAGGGTGGGGTGAAAACATGTGCTGTATTCTGAATGGCAGTAAAGTGAATGGGAATATCATTTTAATAAACTTAAGCCAGAGATGGGTGCAAACATCAATGAACTAAGCCTGGTCAGAATGCATACCTGGATCTGGTCCCATTCTTCAGAAGGGGCTGAACAAAAGCCCTGGATCCAAGCATTCTCAAACTTTAGGAAGTTCAAAATTTGTATTTGTATTCAAATTTTGCAGCCTGGATCCATTTCTAATTTCAACAGACAAGGTTTATCATCTCAGTGTCCAAAGATGCATAGTAATAGTGCTTGCTTACTACCGTAGCAAAGCTGGCAGAAAGGCAACATAGTATTTTGCTGGCCCAACGGAAATATTGCTATGTAGAAGGGAACAGAATGACAATAGATAATTGTTTAAAATCCAGATAACTTTTGCCATCAAACTATAAATCCATAAACAAATTTTTTGGTGAGTGAATGAGTAAAAAAACAAAAAAGGAAGGCAGAGTGGGAGGGGAGTAAACAAACAAATCAAATCCCAAGTTAACAGAAAAGAAAAATCAAACTGAACTAGGGAATATTTAATTCCTCAATATTATTGATAGTGGACAAGAAAACAGCACCAGACACGCAGGAAGGGATGTACAAAAAGAATGGATGAAAAAAAGATTACAGCATCATCTTTTATTTTTGTAATGAGCGTAATGAAATACTTTATTGACTGGTGTTCTTAGCGAAAACTTGATCTTTAGTTTTTATGAGAATTAGAACCCCTTCTTCCCCTTCCAGAGCAAACTGGGCAAGAATACGATCAGCCTGTGGGAATTATGTGCCTATGTCACTTTTTTGATCCTGGGTCAATGCTTTTCCTGGATTTCCATTAGCTTCAAACAGAAGCATTACACAAAGTGAAAGAACCTACTTTCATTAAAGCAAAAAAGCCCAGAGTGGAGTCAGAATAGCAAGAAAAATTCTCCCATGAAAAATGCACCATCATCTAATTTAATATTCTGAAACAGAAGAGTGTTTTAAAAGTTCTTGCATATTTATCTTGTTGATAAACTGGAAGGAAGTCAGAGACAAGCAATACAAACGATTAAGAGGTTGAGGAATTTGACTTAGGAGAAAAGATTAAAAATGGAATGTAGAGCTTGGCAAAATGATAAAGGAGAAGGTAAGATAGGGTAACTTGATACAAAGCATAAATGGTTTTAACACTAAGGATGGAGAGTAACTGTTTAGCAGAAGCAGTTATAAGTTTAGGAATGTTTAGAAGGGAAAGTTTAGGTTGAGTATCAGGAAATAGACTATGGAATAGCTTCCCAAATAGCTTCCCAAGTGGTGGAAGCCCAGTTGCTTGGACCTTTAAAAAGTGAAACAAGTACTAGAAAATATACTGCAGGGAACAATGCTGCTTTGGCAAGTAAACGGAAAAGTCATTTAGTCCATCTCTAATTTCTGTAACTATGATTTTCATAACCAAGCAAATAAAGCTGTTTTAAATTTTAAAAAACAACATATAATCCATAATCAGGAATAAAGCTGCATTTGGTATCCTTTGTTATTACTCCAACTGAAATTGAATTGAGTCTCTATAAATAGAAGACTAAAGTATTACATTCCAATGTAAACAGAAATATTATCCACGATACAAAAAGTCAAATCCTTAACATTTTTGTGCAGATTATAAAGTGGTGACTGATTATCATGTTTCTTTCCAATTTTCCTCCTTTGTTTTTAATAAAAATCTATTTTAAATAAACAATTGACCTAAAAAAGCCCTATGTTTCAAAATGTTAACCTCTTCTTATAATAAGGCTGCCATGAAATTACTATATTTGAAAGTGAAATATATATATATTATTTTTCTCTCTCTCTTTTTTCAAGTACCTTTACCTTGTGGATTTAATTAAAATTTTTATAGTTTTTAAAGTTTTCCTCTTTTCCCTGCTTGGATGGGTCTTTTATACAGGAATAGGGAAGATAAAAATAATCTTAATACACACATGAAAATCTAAGTCTAAGACCACAAAATTAGCAGGGGGCACAGGGTCAGGTACAGTAGCTGAACAACCTTTAATTATAAAGTTTCAAAACAGACATTATCAATTTGAAATCTAGTCAAAGTGTTTGTTTCTTGCAGTTGACATAACAAGAAATAGACTAGCTGGGTAGAATACTGTAAAATTTAAAATGCTTGTTAGGTTGCTTAGGTTATTGATTTGTAGCTGCTAGCACTCAGCATAGTGTAAATGATTGCGGATGTAAATGTGTGTGTGTATACACACACACACACACACACAAACTGGGTCATAAGTAACTAGTCTTCTCAAAAAAAGAACAACAGCTACTGATATATAAGGTGTGTGTGCACACGCGCACTCCCAGAGCAACTGACACACAATTTCTTACCCTGGGCAACTGTCAGTACTGCTCAGAGTTACAACCAAACTGAACCTAGTTCTCTCATGCTATGGAACATTAAAGGTTTCAACGTTCTGTCTAACGTTGCCACTCTCATTTCACAGTCTAATAAAACATCAGCTAATGAAGGCATAGCAAATAGTGAGTAATGATGTCATCCTAAATTACTGCTCCTACCGCTAAGTTTCTTTTCAACATCACTCCTGGTCTTCTAATTAAATAATTTTTTAAAAAAGGAGAAAAATTATGTTTAGAGTCTGTCTTTTGATTTTATCGGTGGTATATTTTATTAAAATAGTCAGACCTCAAAGGAAAAAACCTAGTATGAAATATTGACATTTGTATTAAGTTAATTTTGCTGCACATCTTAATTTTTATCAGAAAAGCTATATATTTTGTGATACCCTTTGTGATACTAAAAGAGACTGAATTACACAGAATGAGACTTTCAACCTCTGTAATCTCACAGAAAATGCCCACCTAGAAATCAAGAGTTATTTTGAGGAATACATAAAGGGCATACTGGCTTAATCTCATCCCTTTTCACAAATAAATTAACTTGGATGACTCTTAGATAATGAAGTAGGAAAAATGGATACACCTGGGCAATATATAAATAGTGCTTAAATAAGGAGTTATATGTGAAATGGGCATAAGAGAAATGCAACCAAGTTTCCACATTTGGGTTTAAAAAATAGCAAAGTTAAAACATTTTAATCTGAAAAATAATTCAAATTTAATCTTAAAAATTACACACATTTGATCTAGGATTGAAATGAGGCACCAAAAAGCTAAGGGCATGTCTTCACTAGCAATGTTAAAGTGTTGTATGTCTGTGTAGTCATGGCATGGCTATAAAAAACCCCACTTCCCTGAGGGGAGTAGCTCCCAGTGCTGGTGCACTATCTACACTGCCACTTTGCAGTGCTCAGGGGTGTGTTTTTTCAACCCGAGTGAGAAAATTGCAGCACTGTAAAGTGGCAGCGTGGACAAGGCCTAAGGCTTGATTCATCAGAGTAATTAAGCGTGTGCCTAATGCTAAGCACATAATTCCACTGCTCACTCATGGCCTTCCTAATCAAGGTCTTAATGACTTCCTCAATATCACAGTCAAAAGGCAAAATTAGAAAGACACTCTAGAAGCCTGACTCATTGATGCACAATGGTGAACATCTTTATGAAATAAGATGCTCACCTTTGACACGTGGTGAGAAAGTTGCCAGATCTTCAACATCACCAGTGAAAAGCTGCGTTGTATGGGCATCCAGAGGGACAGACTGGATGCCTCAAGTGAAATTTTCTAGTTCTAACATCTGTGGTTCCACTAAAGAAATATGATCAAGGCCAGAGCTATGCTGATTTACACCAGATGAGGATCCAGACCCCCAGCTATAGAATGACAAATAAATAATAAATGGACGTAATATACTATTTAATGTATAATGCTTCAGGTCTAATGTGGAAGAAAACTCAGTCTTCACTCTAAGGTTGTTTGCAACACGTCAGACAATGTTATTTTCTGGCAATTGCAAGAAGGAAGACAACAGTTTTGGACGGAGTGTCTGTCCTTATGCAAATCTTCAAAATACAAAACAATATAAAGCAGTATTTATACCTTTTCATTATATAAAGCTGTGTCTTATTTATACATTTTTCCTTCTGATATCTTATTTGTTTTCAACATTTCCTGCTAACAATTACATTCCATTGTTATCTCAAGGCAAAGGGGAAAAAACAGCTTTGCTTGCTGTTTCTCATACACTTCACCAGTCCTGCCTCTACAAATCTCGTGTTATTATGGTTCTGTGTTAGCCTGACTGTTCCTCTCTCTCTCTCTAACAAAGTGAGATGGCTGCACTCAAATCCTTTTTCCCTCTTGCTACTTCCACACTAGTACTGAGCTGCTAACATGGTATAATAACTGAGAGTTACGACCATTCTCAGTTGTTCTTGTGCTCTTCCTTTATGTCACTACATGCTATAAAAAACAATTTTAACATCCCAGTTTTCTAATCTTCCTATAGCTTCACCTAAAATGAATCAAAAAATCATTTCATTAGGGTTTAGTTATTTCTAGGAATACTCTTCATAGGTATCAACAAGCCAGGGTACTAGTTGAGGCGCAATATATATAGCTTGAATACAGTGAATTGGTTGAAACAAAATTGTAGGGTGTCACGACCTGGCTATACCTCAGATTATGCAAGGATTATACACTTAGCCATCACCAGAACGTATTTTATTCAAAGTACAAGGAAACTCATTTCTCTATCAGCACTTTGCTTATTAAAGAAAACATTTGAATTACAGATTAAAATTACTAGCACTCCTCAGGAGCTGCCAATTCTGGCCTCTCATGCTTTACTTTTCCTACATTACTCATATAACCCAAGGTTCAGGGAGCATTTTGCTAAAAATTAACGTGGCATGATAGAAACCCATCTTTGTGCTTCCTTGACTGGGAAATTGGGGGATGGGGAAGAGACAAGCCTATGCTAGGAGAGTTCTAGTAGGCAGGAGAACAAAGAGAAAGAAATCACAGACAATAGTCCTGTATTTTATATTTTCTAGCCATCCTATTGGAATTGAGGAAAGTATCCCATAGACCAGTGGTTCTCAGCCAGGGGTCCAGGACCCTCTGGGGGGCCCTGAGCAGGTTTCAAGGGGGTCTGCCAAAATAAACCAGAGAGCAGGGCCGGAGTTAGACTTGTTGGGACCTATGGCAGAAAGCTCAAGCCCAAGCCCAAGCCCCACTGCCCAGGATTGAAGATGAAGCCTGAGCAACTTTGCTTCACAGGGCTGCCTGTTGTATTGGGCTCCAGCCTACTCCTCTGCTTGCTACCCCCCTAATGCTGGCCCTGGCTTTTCATCTACTGGATATGCAGAAAAACAGTTGTCGCAGCAGAGGTGGGCCATGGAATTTTTATGGCATGTTGGGGGGAAGGGGCTCAGAAAGAAAAAGCTTGAGAACCCCTGCTGTAGACCTACTCAGAAATAATAAAGTACACACAAAATGCAGAATACATTGGTTAGCATCTCATGTAGTCCTGAAGATGCATGGAAAGACAAAGAAAGAAAGTGTTGTGGAAGACAATGTGCTCTCTGGAGAGAGAACAAGGGGTTAAGATTAAGTAGGGTTACCTAGTAGGCAAATTGTAGATGTATTTGGACATGGTGGCCCCCCGCATGTTGTGTATCTTCCAGGCTTAGCCCTCTTCCCCCTCAGGTTCTATTCCTTTTTTTTTTTTTTTTTTTTGAAAGACAAATCACACTTTTAATCAAGGGATACTCCAGGGAAAGCAGAAAGAATAAATGGATTTAAAGAGCCTACACCTCCAACATCTTCCTTATTCAAAGTGAAATAGAAGGGGACATTGGGGATGTTTTTAAAGAAAAGATATCAGAGAAAGATTGCACAAGGTACCAGAACGTTTGCAGCTATATTTTCAATAGTAATAAAAATAAAAATAAAAAAAATATAAAAACAAAAAATCATCTATTTATCTTGATATCTATACACTACCATACCCATCACCATGGTACCAAAGTTCCTTGTAAAAGACCAACATGTTTACCACATACAGGGAGACTAAAATCTCTGCTGAAGAATTTGGAGAGAGAGTCTACTTTATGCACATAATATGAAACTCTCCTAAATTCACAAAATTTTTCTTTCCTGTCACATGTGTGGTTGGTGGTTAGCAATAACGGAAGAAACTAAAGGCCAAAAGAATTATTAACTGAGGTCTTCTTATTGCTGGCAAGGTCAAATTCCTGTCATTCCAAGTACGAGCAATTTACTAATCTGTGATCTATCTATCAATCTATTACAGCAGCCATTTTTTCACTACAGCAGACTCATCAAAACCACAGTTTGATTCTTCCCTGTTCTTAGGTTTGTGGGTAAAATAAGTAAGATCATTTTGTAGAAACTTTCACACACAGATTTGAAAAACCTCTGAGTTATAGTATAGTATGTGCTTTTCAGCTGAGCTGTAAACATGTAAAAACATGAAGTCCAATCCCGCAGTTCTTTTTTCAGACAAATACCTCCATTGATCAAAAATCCTGAGAAAGGACAGATGATTCTGATCAATGGTTTTTATGGGGAAGATATTGAAAAAAATGCATAATTTAAAGTGTGCTTTTCATTAATTTCAGACTTTCACAGTTGAAAAGCCAGCTTTAGAATTAGAGCCTCCCCTTTATTCTTTCGCTGACACTAAAATGAAAATTTTTACAATGTGTTACAGGTTAAAAACAAGGCTAGATGAATGGTGAATCTAATCTTCAACGTTTTCTTACATCAGATCAAAGACTATAGTGACTTGCATGAACATTTAGGCCAAATTTTCACAAGTGGTCTCCAATTTTGAGGAATTATTGGCCTTTTCCCTCTCCATCCTCAACATCCATTCCATGGTTTTCTACATCTGAACAGTTGCTTGTGAGTATAATATATTGGTCTGAATTTGATTGTGAGATCTTCTAGGCCAAGATCGAGGACCATTATTTAAGTTGTGCCTAGCCTCTGCTCTTCCTGCTCACTTAATGCTTTCCTAGCCTCTAACACTGAATGCCTGCATGCATTCAGCTGTGCCCTATCAGTGCGGGAGGACTGCATGAGCTCAGAAAACACGTCATTGCGAGGGTGGTTTTTTTGCCTTCTAATCTGCGATAACCTCAGGGACGGCGATGATGGGGGAGCCTAGAAACAGTTACACCTGGGGAGAGATAAAAGGGAAGAATAAAATTTAAGATGATACATTTCTGAGAACAAAAGGGAGACTCTTTCACAGTGAATCAAGCAATTCACAGCAGACAGCACATGTGCTTTAGGTACAAGGTCACATTTTGCCTTCAAAATTGAGCGCCTGCCGGTATGGTGACACATCACACATACATTGTGCAATAGAATTCGGTTTCCATGCAGCCATGGTAAGGCAAAGGGTATGCAGGGTTGGCTTCTTACGCATAACATGTGGGAATGGTTTCATATTGCAGCACCATCCTTTCTCATAGCAAGCAATGGGCTGGGTTTCACATTTAGAAGGAGGGGCTGCGGTTTTCGGGTGGATGTGCAGTACACGCCTCCCCCGACCCCACCACGTGGCTATTCTCCAGGATGATCCCTTTTAGCAAAGCACAAACAGCCCAGCATGAACGGGGTCCTTTTACTGTTCCCTTACAAAAATTCCCCTATTTCAACTAGGTGGCCATGAATTATATCGCTCTCCTGAGGCTAACACAGAAAGATATAGACCGAATGTTGCTTGAATGCAACCAAAATACAGGACCACTCATTGCCATGCTTTGTGCTGCAATGATTCCAGAATACTTTCAGAGTACCTCCAGGAAAGCTTCATGGATATGTCTCTGGAGGATTCCTGCTCCATCCCCAGACATGTGAACAGACTTTTCCAGAAGCTGTACTGGCCGTGAATGCATCCCAATTCTTCAGGGCAAATCTGACATTAAACACTATTGCTTTTAAACCCTGTACTGTAGTTACAAATGTGCACTCACCAGAGGTGCCTTCTCCAGCTTCAGGGTTGGGGATCCCGCCTTCAGAGGGTATTGGCTCCAGGGTGATGAAAAGGTCCTGGCTGCCAGGGAGAACGGATTCACTGCTTGCCTGCTTCACATTCTCCTCCTCCTCTTCCTCATCCACAAAATCCTCCTCTGTTGCGTGAGACTCCCCCCTTGCAGGTGTCCACAGACGGTAGTGGTAGGGTCCCCTCCTAGAATGGCATGCAGCTGATCATAGAAGTGGCATGTATGAGGCTCTGACCTGGAGCGACCGTTTGCCTCCTTTGTCTTTTGGTAGGCTTGCCTCAGCTCCTTAACTTTCACGTGGCACTGCTGTGTGTCCCTGCTGTAGCCTCTCTCCAACATGCCCTGTGAGATTTGGCAAATATATTTGCATTTCTTCTTTTTGACTGGAGTTCTGCCTGCACAGATGATTCTCCCCACACAACAATCAGATCCAGTGTCTCCCTTTCGGTCCATGCTAGAGCTTGTTTGCGATTCTGGGGGGACTGCATGGTCACCCGTGCTGCTGAGTTTGCCACGCTGACCGAACAGGAAATGAAATTCAAAAGTTCCTGGAGCTTTTCCTGCATACCTGGCTAGTGTATCAGAGTTCAAAGTGCTGTCTAGAGTGGTCACAATGGAGCACTCTGGGATAGCTCCCGGAGGCCAATACCGTTGATTTGCGTTCGCATTAACCCAAATCGACCCAGCAAGGTCGATTTTAGTGCTACTCCCCTCACCGGGGAGGAGTAAAGAAGTCAATTTTACGAGCCCTTTAAGTCGATGAATGGGGTTGGTTGTGTGGATGCATTCACTTTAAAATCAGCCTAACATGACTAAATTCGACCTAACTCCATAGTGTAGACCAGGCCCTATATTCCAAAGTATATGAGCAAAAGTGAAAATTTATTTAAGCCCCCAAGAAGAAAACGTTGACTAACTTAGAAGTACAGTTTTTATATTTCTAATTCATTGTACTTTAATTCTTCTGCATGCATCTGTATCTCTCATACATTATTAGGGCCAGGAGATTTTTCAACAACATCCTCAAGGAACATCTTTGCTCTTTTTGTTGAAGACTGGACTGATGAATTACTACTTCATCATGAGGCCACTATAAACCTTTCAAATTCCTTTCCACTTCTCTGTGGGACTTACTTTTCTTTCACAAATTCCTTCTGTCCTCCCAAGAGGATACAGACACTATAATCCCACGACAAAGCTCTCTGAACTCATTACTGTGGGTTACTTCAGTCAAATACTATACTTGCTGTAATATCTTTTGTACATTTCCCCATAAACCTTCCATGAAGCCAACTGCTTTTATCATACACCTTCAAACTGCAATCCCAAGCAATTATATTTAATTCTCAACGCTGCAATATTATCCAGGAAAAATATTTAAAAACGTACATTCAACATGCACGTAACATTTTTCTGAAGGTTGAAAAACCCTGTAAAAGGTTCAAAAGAACAAATTAAATACTTTTTAGAAAATTAAGCTACAAAAATCACTTCTTAATAAATTACCTGAAAAGATCAAGTCTGCTGTGTATGGACTCATAGTAATACTTTAGGTGGGAAAAGTTTATTTAAAAGACCTGTGGAATCAGATTATTTCTCATTATAATACTTCATTTAAGTATGAAAATCATCTTCTCTTTATCTAAACATTAAGAAGAGCACAGATTCTTCTTTAGCAGTTCTTCTCTTAATTCAACAATGACTGTTCCCACAAGAGGATACACCAGTCATTTCTCAGGAAATTCTGTTTCTTGTTTTATGAACCAGAAAAAGGCTTTCAGACTTTCACATTAAAGGACTCTGTACCACCATTCACCCTGCTGAGGCATGAATTGCACTTCAAGAGAAAGTTCAGTGAGCATGTCAACTATATAGAAATACAGCAGTACAGATCACCACTTCTCATCTTCAGTTCTTGAACATACCATGTGTGGGGTTACTGTGGCTTTAAGAGAATGAATAGACTCTCCATGGTGAGGGTGCTGACAGTGGAGAAGGCACCTGGTTTGGAGTTAGACTGATGGATTGATGCGAGTTAAGATGTAGTCTATATGTTAACAGTCTTTATTAGATATATAGTTAAGTTACTAGCAATAAATTATTATTAAAACAAGTGGATTATTTCAATATACAACAACATCTGGTATCACGAGTGAAGGAAGTCATTAAAAGAACTGGAGCAAGTTAAAACAAAAAACCCTGAAGTAATAATAGCTGCTCAGAAGTGAAAAACAGGTTTGAATGAAATAAGACTGATCAATTAGGAGTCCCCACATTTCTTCAAATCTTGAGAAATGCTGCAGAAAATTGGAAAAGGTTTAAACAAGAACTAGATTTATTTTTGAGGGCATCGGGATCTACTCATAAGGAAGATGAACGAAAGGTTGCCACCTTTTTGAATATTGTGGGTACTCAAACAACTTCATAATATAATTCATTGGAGTTTAATGTTAGAGAAAGAACTGGGTTTGTCTTAAAAAAAAAAATAGGCGGCATAGTTTACCAAAAAGGAATGAACCAGTTGAAGGATTTCTGTTTCATTCGAGAATTCAAATGGAGGGAGAGACTTCTGAACACTTTTTTTTTTTTTTAAACACAGATCTAAAGGTAAGAAGTCAGACATGCAATTGCTGGAACCTGAGTCAACGATAAGAGATCAGATTGTGACGGGTATAAAAGATGTCAGTGTAAGAAAATGACAATTAGAAAAGCCAGATCTAGATCTGGAAAAGCGAGTCACAATTTGCCGAACTGCTGAACTTAATCAACAACTGCAGAGTTTAGAAAAAAAACCTGATGTGAATACAGACTTACGTAAAAAAACAAGTCTGTGGAGGAAAACCAGGTGAAAGTTAAAATAAATGAGCATATGAACGAATGTTCTCGATGTGGAAGGATACATCAACTTGGACAATGTGAACATATGGTCAAACCCATCATATCCACAAGTAATAATCATGTCCCAAAAGTTTGTAAACAGAGAAGACTGAAAACTTTTATATATATTTAAAGACTCCAGACATGAAATTTGTACCAGTCTGTCAAGATTTCTCTGGGAAAACCTACTCTGCTGAAAATAGTGACTAAAGCTGTAGTCACTGTTTCAATTTCAGTATTAAAACAAGGCTGTGGCTTCACGGTAGCTGGTGGCAGAATTCACCACCACGAGTATCTCTTTCCATCCCTGGAAGGTTTAAAGAGAGGTCCCGCAATATTACAGACACTCTGGCCAATGCCTCTTTAATAATGAGCAAAGGTTGCTATGCTGCTTTGCAAGGTCCCTTTAACCCTTACGCTTCTGACGTAAGTCACAACTCCTGCAGTAATCTTGCACTGTCTCAAATATGCAAGGCCAACAGAAATTCTGTTTTAGTCTGTCACAGGTTTTTTTCCACTCCTAGATGTCCTGAAAATGGACAGTCAGAGCTACTTGAAGCAATTCTCTCCAGTATTTCTCACGCACAATTACCTGCTTGCAACTCTCACCAGGATACCTCCTTTTTCCCCTATAGGAGCTCACCTATACAGTAAACCTTCTTGCATTAAAAAAAATCAAAAAAATCTACCCTTTCCTTCCCCAGCTGGGGCATCATTCTGAGCTCCAACTGCCTCTTGTGCCAGAGAAGGGTCAGCTTGTTGGGCAGTCACAGACTCCTTTTATGTTTCACTTAAGCCCAGAGCAGACTCTGGCACAACAGAAGAATTTTCAGATTCCTCCTCAGAAGGCAAGCTGCTACTGAGCGCATTTCCCTCCCCTTCATAGCCTTCCCTGCTGACCACAGACAAAGCAGGTGAATCAGATCCATACTTTCTCTGGGCTTATAACACTAATATGCTTAGACGTGGCTCTCTCCTCAGCTTCCTCAGTTTCTTTCTCCTCCTTGAGCCTGAGTTCCACCATTCTCATTTCATGCTCACATTCTATCATGGCTTCCAGGAGCCTCAGGCGAACCAGTTCTGCTGAAGTGGTCTCTGTGGCATCTTGGGTATGGGGGTGCTCAGACGCCTCCCTGTGGTCAAAGTCCATGAGCAAAGCTCTCAGGTCCTGCTCTGAGGCTCTCTTTTTATGGGACAGTCCCCTACTTGTACATAATTTTTCAAGGTCTTTTGCGTCGAGACCTTCATATGATTGTGATTCACTCATTGTGACTATCTTTAACCCTTACAACTCTCATTATCAAATTTAAAGTTTTGACAGTGTTGGGTTATGATCTTCAAGCCCAAACTGACCTCGGGCATATGAATCCTGCCATGACAATACCAATTGTCACGCTATCTGGAGTGGCTCATGACCGTGAGTGTCTACCTCAGGGCAGACTGTCAGAAAACAGGGTAGACACCCCAAACTGGTGGTATGTTCTAAAATTAGATTTCACCAAGCCAGTAACAAATGTGAACTTCTGGATCATTATGCCAGTCCTACCAGAGAGTCCTTGGTTACAAAGATTATTTTTTTCAACTGTACTTATATGATATAAAAATAGAATATCAGTCAGGCAAATCATTAATTGTTGCAGATACTCTTTCTAGAGTTTATGATGTAACCAATGTAACTTAATAGGATGATGATGATGAGACATGTAGATATATTTAAAATTTGTTTCCTATGTCAGAAAGAGTATGGGAAGAAATTGTACAAACAACCAGACCCAATGAAAATTTACAGAGGGTTATTATAGCTATTGAAAAAGCATATATTAAAAAATGATACTGAAGCCATATAATAAATTTATACAAGACTTATCAATAATTGATGGATTCTGTTTAAAGGTAATAGAGTAGAATTTCCTCTAGGATTAACAGCAGAGATGTTGAAACACATACATGAGGGACATTTAGACATAGAAAAATGTAAACATAGAGCAAGAAAGGTTCTGTACTGGCCACAAATAAAAACAGAGGATTATATAAAAGAATGGGACCTATGTCAAAAATATAGAAATGCTTGGTCTAAGCAACCTTTGACATTTATTCAAGAAAACTTAAGACCTTGGTCTAAAGTAGTTTTAGATTTATTTGAATGTGAAGGACATGCATAGGTTATAGTTCTTGATTATTTTTTCAAATTTTACTGAAATATCTATCACATCACATGTGCGAAACAAGTCATTAACAAAATTAAATGAACTTTTTCAAGGTATGGAATTCCCAATATAGTAATGACTGAATATGGACCTCCATTTCACAGTCAAAAGTTTAAATGTTTTGCCATAGCGTATGATTTCAAACATATTTCAGAGTCCAGGCTATCCATAATCTAATGGGCTAGTTGAAAATAGTGTTAAAATAATGACAAAAAGATCACGAACAACAGCTCAAGAAATGAATACTGATTTATATTTGGCACAAAATCGGAGACATCTGCAATATTTACCGGCAAGAAAACTGAAAGAAGAAATGATATATATATATAGTACAGCAACGAGAACAGCAAGAACATGAAAATGACAGCATTCCTCTAAGTAATGCAAACAACTTCAATAATACAGCAAGTACAGACATCAGCCTGTCATTGCATCAAAGGAGACCTGTTAAGAGACTTATAGAAAGCTGTTGAGGTAATCTGATATACAGACAAATGAATAAATGTGTACTAAAAACATACAAGTAAGGAGATGTGGTGTATTGGGGCTTTAAAAGAAGGAATAGAAACTTCAGGGTGTGGGAGCTGACAGTGGGAGGTGGTGATTTGGTTTTAGGTTAGACTGACAGATTGACCTGAGTGAAGATGCTCTGCCCACATGTTAACTATGTATCTAATAAAGACTGTTAAATTACTAGCAATGAATTATTAAAGATACTGGATTACCTGAATATAAAAACATACCACCTGATTGCCCTTGCCTACTCTGGATTTAATTATTAAGATACACTAAGTGTTGTGATTAGCTAATTTTATGCATGTATGTGCTATACATAACTGCAACAAATGACTACTTCATATTTGCCTCATTGCTAATCAGGATTTCCAAACTCTCCACCCACCTAAGGAAAAATATTGGACACCTCCCAGTAATTCCTTTGGTAAAAACATTTTAGCATATCCTGAAGATCAATAAACTTGGGATCTGACATGTACATGTTGGTAAAAATAAGGGGTCCAGAGTGGAGAACCCATTATTGAAAATTCCATGGTACCAGCCCCTCCTGCTTAAAACTGAGATTTGTAATCTTGGGTATCTTAGCAGTTCTCAACTGCTGCAATGTGGATTTTAAGATTTTCAGCAATGTGTATATCCATATAACATTAAGACTGACCACGTATTACAATTTTATTCAGTCAATATTAATATATTTAGATTTTTATTGGTGAACAAATTATTTAATATATTTAATCAGTCAATAATATCATAAAAGATATTCATGGCAAATTGGACCACAACATTCAATTGTGTCTGAGTGGGGAAATATACCCTTACAACTCAGATTATACTGGAAAGTCATTAGGAGAGGGTGAGCAGCATCTGATAAGTGTAGGGAAGTGTGGAAAGAGTCAGAAAAGAGAAACAAAAGATAAGATGAGAAGGAGAGGGGCAGGGAGTTGCATTAGAAACAATGATGAAATCCTGGACCCACTGGGTACACCTACATTGGAATAAAAGACCCGCGTCAAACCCACAACTGATCCCGGGTGAGCCGACTCAGGTTCGAGAGCTAAACATTGCTGTGTAGATGTCCAGGCTTGGGCTGGAGCCTGGGCTCTGAGACCCTCTGCCCTCACGGGGTCCCACAGCTCGGGCTCCAAACTGAGCCCGAATGTCTACATAGTAATTTTACAGCCCCAGGAGCCTGAGTCAGATGACTCAGGGCAGCTGATGCTGTTAAATTGCTTCACAGAAGTACTCACTGAAATCAATAGCAAAGCTCCAATTAATTTCAATGGGGCCAGGATATCTCTCAAAGCCTGTGGTCAGTCACAAACCAGAAGCACTTGATGTTATCAGTGAAAGTTAATTAACATGTTAGATACAAAGGAGAGGAAAGGGCCAAGACACCTAATCCAAAGTAGTTCAACTAAAACAACACATATATGAGCACAACCCTTTTAAAATCTTGTCACCTCTATCTTCTCAAATGGTACACTGAGAAATTCTCCCATTCACATATTTCTGAAATGAATCTTGAAAAATGTTAAACTGCAATATGATAAGCCACTTAACTGCTAAATTAAAGATGAACAGGATGCCTTAGGCCTGATCTGCACTACGAGTTTATGTTGGATTTAGCAGCGTTACATCGAAATAACCCTGCACCCATCCACACAACGAAGCCATTTTTTCGACATAAAGTGCTCTTAAAACCGATTTCTGTACTCCTCCCCAATGAGGGGATTAGCACTGAAATCAACATCGCCGTTTCGAATTAGGGTTAGTGTGGACGCAATTCAAAGGTTTTGGCCCCCGGGAGCTATCCCACAGTGCACCATTGTGACCGCTCTGAACTCGGATGTGCTGGCCAGGTAGACAGGAAAAGCCCCAGGAACTTTTGAATCTCATTTCCTGTTTGGCCAGGCAAGCTCATCAGCACAGGTGACCATACAGTCCCAGAATTGAAAAAGAGCTCCAGTATGGATCAAACGGGAGGTACTGGATCTGATCACGGTATGGGGAGAGGAATCCGTGCTATCAGAACTACGTTCCAAAAGATGAAATGCCAAAACATTTCAAAAAATCTCCAAGGCCATGAGGGACAGAGGCTACAGCAGGGACATAACGAAGTGCCACGTTAAACTTAAGGAGCTCAGACAAGCATACTAGAAAACCAAAGAATCAAACAGACACTCCGGGACAGAGTCCCAGACATGCTGCTTCTACGCTGAGCTGCATGCAATTCTAGGGGGGGACTGCCACCACTACCCCACCCCTGTCCGTGGACTCAGGATGATGGGATACTCTCCGCCATGCCTGAGGATTTTGCGGACGGGGAAGATGAGGAGGAGGATGAGCTTGAGGAGAGCACACAGCACACCATTCTCCCCGAGAGCCAGGATCTTTTTGTCACCGAGTGAAATACCCTCCCAACCCAACGAAGCCGGAGAAGAGACCTCTATTGAGTGTACTTTTTTAAATATAATACATGTTGTAAAAGCAAGCGTTTTTTAATGATTAAATAGCCCTGAGGACTTGGATTCATTCGTGGCCAGTACAGCTACTGGAAAAGTCTGTTAACTTGTCTGGGGATGGAGCGGAAATCCTCCAGGGACATCTCCATGAAGCTCTCCTGGAGGTACTCTAAATGCCTTTGCAGAAGGTTTCTGGGGAGAGCAGCCTTATTCCGTCTTCCATGGTAGGACACTTTACCATGCCATGTTAGTAGCAAGTAATCTGGTATCATTGCATGACAAAGTCTGGCAGCATATGGTCCCGGTGTTTGCTGGCATTCAAGCAACATCCGTTCTTTATCTCTCTGTGTGATCCTCAGGAGAGGGATATTGTTCATGGTAACCTGGTTGAAATAGGGGAATTTAATTAAGGAAACATTCAGAGGTGTGCTATTTGCCCGTGGCTGAAAAGAAATCCTCCCCGCAGTTAGCCACGCGGTGGGAGTGGGGGCCATTGGCGCTGAGCTGTTTGCGTTTGGCTAGCAGGGATCTTCCCCGATACCAGCCACGCAGTGGGGTGAGGGGTAAAGCAATCATTCCAGAGAATTGGATGGGGGTGGGGGGTTAGTTTGGTTTCTGCTGCTGCACGTTAACAGGAGAACCGCAGCACTAAATGGCCAACTCAACGTGCTTTGCTTGGTATGGGAGAGGAGGGCGCTGCTGTTATGAAGGTTGCAGAAGCTGAAAGACTATGGCTTACCATGGCCGCCTGCAAGCCAAATTCTGTTGCCCGGCACTGTGTGTGTGATTTAACACCAAAGCCACAGGCACTCAATATAAGATGCAAAATGCGAACTTGTACCAAAATCATATGTGCTATGTAATGTGAATAGTGTTGTTCACCGTGAAAGAGTATAGCCATTGTTCTGTAAAATTTATCTTTTTAAATACTTCACTCCCTTTTTTTCTTCCAGCAGCTGCAAATGTTTCAAGCCTCCCTCCTCTGTCCCACAGGCTCTCTCAGATAAGGCGGCAAAAAAAAAAAAAAAAACGCACACGCGATGAAATGTTCTCTGAGCTCATGCAATCATCTGGCACTGACAGAGCTCAGCAGAACGTGTGGAGGGACACAATAGCAGAGTACAGGAAGGCAGCCGATGAATGTGGGGAGAGGTGGCGGCAGGAAGATCAGAGGAGGCATGAGGCAATGCTGGGGCTACTGTGGGATCAAACGGACATGCTCCGGCGCTTGGTGGAGGTTCACGCATGGCAGCAGGATCACAGACTGGGGAGGAGGGAACAAGGGCTGCAGCGGCAAAGTTCCCATAGCCTCCTCACCCAGATGCCCAGGAACTGCTGTTGCTTTCACAGAGGGAGGGAGGGTTGACTGACAACATTTACCCATAACGACCCATGACAAATTTTTGGCCCCATCAGGCACTGCGAGCTCAGCCCAGAATTCCAATGGACAGCGGGGACTGTAGGATAGCTATCCACAGCACACCGCTCGGAATGTCGATGCTTGCCATGGTACTGTGGACGTACACCGCCGAATTAATGTGCTTAGTGTGGACGCATGCACTCGACTTTATTCAATCTGTTCCCAAAAATCGACTTCTGTAAAATCGGAGTACTTTCATAGTGTAGACATGGCCTTACAAACACACAAAAATTTCATAGCATGAGCAAAATATGCAACTTAACTGTGGATAAGAGTTTGACCAAGGAGCCAAAGAACGGATGGGTTGTTCCTTGACTTTAGCAAAGCTTTTGACATGGTCTCCCACAGTATTCTTGCCAGCAAGTTAAAGAAGTATGGGCTGGATGAATGGACTATAAGGTGGATAGAAAGTTGGCTAGATTGTCGGGCTCAGTGGGTAGTGATCAATGGCTCCATGTCTAGTTGGCAGCCGGTATCAAGTGGAGTGCCCCAAGGGTCGGTCCTGGGGCCGGTTTTGTTCAATATCTTCATAAATGATCTGGAGGATGATGTGGATTTCACTCTCAGCAAGTTTGCAAATGACACTAAACTGGGAGGAGAGGTAGATACGCTGGAGGGTAGAGATAGGATACAGAGGGCCCTAGACAAATTAGAGGATTGGGCCAAAAGAAATCTGATGAGGTTCAACAAGGACAAGTGCAGAGTCCTGCACTTCGGACGGAAGAATCCCATGCACCGCTACAGACTAGGGACCGAATCGCTCGGCAGCAGTTTGGCAGAAAAAGACCTAGGGGTTACAGTGGACGAGAAGCTGAATATGAGTCAACAGTGTGCCCTTGTTGCCAAGAAGGCCAATGGCATTTTGGGATGTATACGTAGGGGCATTGCCAGCAGATCGAGGGACGTGATCGTTCCCCTCTGTTCGACATTGGTGAGGCCTCATCTGGAGTACTGTGTCCAGTTTTGGGCCCCACACTACAAGAAGGATGTGGAAAAATTGGAAAGAGTCCAGTGGAGGGCAACAAAAATGCATTACGGGACTGGAACACATGACTTTTTTTGCCTCTGTTTTCACTAACAAGGTCAGCTCCCAGACTGCTGCGCTGGGCATCGCAAAATGGGGAAGAGATGGCCAGCCCTCTGTGGAGATAGAGGTGGTTAGGGACTATTTAGAAAAGCTGGACGTGCACAAGTCCATGGGGCCGGACGAGTTGCATCCAAGAGTGCTGAAGGAATTGGCGGCTGTGATTGCAGAGCCATTGGCCATTATCTTTGAAAACTCGTGGCGAACGGGGGAAGTCCCGGATGACTGGAAAAAGGCTAATGTAGTGCCAATCTTTAAAAAAGGGAAGAAGGAGGATCCTGGGAACTACAGGCCAGTCAGCCTCACCTCAGTCCCTGGAAAAATCATGGAGCAGGTCCTCAAAGAATCAATCCTGAAGCACTTGCATGAGAGGAAAGTGATCAGGAACAGCCAGCATGGATTCACCAAGGGAAGGTCATGCCTGACTAATCTAATCGCCTTTTATGATGAGATTACTGGTTCTGTGGATGAAGGGAAAGCAGTGGATGTATTGTTTCTTGACTTTAGCAAAGCTTTTGACACGGTCTCCCACAGTATTCTTGTCAGCAAGTTAAGGAAGTATGGGCTGGATGAATGCACTATAAGGTGGGTAGAAAGCTGGCTAGATTGTCGGGCTCAACGGGTAGTGATCAATGGCTCCATGTCTAGTTGGCAGCCGGTATCAAGTGGAGTGCCCCAAGGGTCGGTCCTGGGGCCGGTTTTGTTCAATATCTTCATAAATGATCTGGAGGATGGTGTGGATTGCACTCTCAGCAAATTTGCGGATGATACTAAACTGGGAGGAGTGGTAGATACGCTGGAGGGAAGGGATAGGAGGGAAAAATAAGGATAAGTGCAGGGTCCTGCACTTAGGACGGAAGAACCCAATGCACAGCTACAGACTAGGGACCGAATAGCTAGGCAGCAGTTCTGCGGAAAAGGACCTAGGGGTGACAGTGGACGAGAAGCTGGATATGAGTCAGCAGTGTGCCCTTGTTGCCAAGAAGGCCAATGGCATTTTGGGATGTATAAGTAGGGGCATAGCGAGCAGATCGAGGGACGTGATCGTTCCCCTCTATTCGACATTGGTGAGGCCTCATCTGGAGTACTGTGTCCAGTTTTGGGCCCCACACTTCAAGAAGGATGTGGATAAATTGGAGAGAGTCCAGCGAAGGGCAACAAAAATTATTAGGGGTCTGGAACACATGAGTTATGAGGAGAGGCTGAGGGAGCTGGGATTGTTTAGCCTGCAGAAGAGAAGAATGAGGGGGGATTTGATAGCTGCTTTCAACTACCCGAAAGGGGGTTCCAAAGAGGATGGCTCTAGACTGTTCTCAATGGTAGCAGATGACAGAACGAGGAGTAATGGTCTCAAGTTGCAGTGGGGGAGGTTTAGATTGGATATTAGGAAAAACTTTTTCACTAAGAGGGTGGTGAAACACTGGAATGCGTTACCTAGGGAGGTGGTAGAATCTCCTTCCTTAGAGGTTTTTAAGGTCAGGCTTGACAAAGCCCTGGCTGGGATGATTTAACTGGGATTTGGTCCTGCTTCGAGCAGGGGGTTGGACTAGATGACCTTCTGGGGTCCCTTCCAACCCTTATATTCTATGATTCTATGACTTATGAGGAGAGGCTGAGGGAACTGGGATGGTTTAGTCTGTGAAAGAGAAGAATGAGGGGGGATTTGATAGCTGCTTTCAACTACCCGAAAGGGGGTTCCAAAGAGGATGGATTTAGACTGTTCTCAGTGGTAGCTGATGACAGAACAAGGAGTAATGGTCTCAAGTTGCAGTGGGGAGGTTTAGGTTGGATATTAGGAAAATCTTTTTCACTAGGTGGGTGGTGAAACACTGGAATGCGTTACCCTAGGGGGGTGGTGGAATCTCCTTCCTTAGATATTTTTAAGGTCAGGCTTGACAAAGCCCTGGCTGGGATGATTTAGTTGGGGATTGGTCCTGCTTTGAGCAGGGGGTTGGACTAGATGACCTCCTGAGGCCCCTTCCAACCCTGATATTCTATGATTCAAATGCTGTCAAATTTGCATACTGTCCCTGCAGATCTCTTTACCATCAAATCTGGTGCAATTAATACTCCCTTGAGCTTTCAAAGCAAATTTCAATGTGCATTACAAAAGGGGTAAGCATAATTTTATAGATAGGGAAATTCAGGAACAGGGAGATGAAGTGACTTGACCCAGATCCTGAGCTGGGAATAAAGCCTAAGTCTCCCGAGTCCCAGTCCAGTGCTCTACCCACCAGGTAACACTGCCTCCTCATCAGGACAAAGACATACACACACACACACACAGATGTATCACAGTTTATCATCTCAGTGGGAAATTTCGGACAGACCATGAGCACTTACTAAAATCTGTAATAGTTTGTAATTATGTCCTATGGAGTTGACTGCTCCATATGCTATAATAAGGGATAATGAGCTACCAAAAAGGCTTGTGTATGCATGATGTTATTTTAAAAAAAAATTATACATAGCTTTTTCCTTAAGGAATCCAGCCCTACTCCTGCAGTAGAATGAGTGAACCTGGCTGATTTGGAAAAGAAGAGGGTGTGGTGGAAAGGGAAGCTGCATAGCATGGGTGGGGCAGAACATGGATGTGTTCAAGGATCCACTGCTGGATAAAACCTACAGTCCTCCCTCAGCAGTAGACATACACCGGAACTGCAGAAGGCTCCTCAGCTATGTCTGGGCTGAAACACCCTCCACAGACACTTGCCTATTCGGGAGGAGCACATCGTCCTTGCTACCTATTCAAATTACTTGGTACATTTATGCCTGGGCTCACTGACTTGAAAAGGCTTTTGATGTTTTCATTTACAATGTATTTTTGTAAGATTAAACCAGGCAATATCAGTGTAAGTAGGAGAGAAATCAAACCCTTTCTGTAGTCAAAGCAGAGCATTTAATCAAATGTATTGTGTCTGACTCAATGTGAACAAATTTAGATTTCCAGGAATACAGGATGTGTCTTAGGCAAAGATATTTAGCTTCAAGATGAATGCAAACAGGATGCCCTCTTATCTAAATAAGGTACCGTTTACCCAAAGTCCTTCTCAAAGCCTTTTTCAACCAGGATGTCCAAGAGTATCCAGGTAGTTTGCTCCCCACTAGATGAAGGATGCCAGGGCATCTTTCTGCAACCCTAGATAAATTAGTAGATAGATTCATAGATTCCAAGACCAGAAGGGACCACTGTCATCATCAGTCTGATCTCCTGTATCACATGGGACATATAACTTCCTCAAAACAATTCCTGGAGCATTTTTTAAAATAAGAAACATCCAATATTGATTTCAAAATTATCAATGATGGAGGGTCCACCACAACCCTTGACAAATTGTTCCTTACCCTATCTGTCAAAATGTCACACCTTCTTTCCAGTCTGAATTTGTCTAGCTTCAATTTCCAGCCATTTGCTAGACTGAAGAGCCTACTAAAAATTTGTTCTCTGTGTAGATACTTATATACTGCAATCAAGTCAACACTCAACCTTCTCTTGTTAACTTAAATAAGTTGAGTTCCTTGAGTCTATCACTATAAAGGCATGTTTTCTAGTCTTTTAATCATTCTTGTGGCTCTTTCTGAACCCTCTCCAGTTTATCAGCATCCTTCTAGAATTGTGGACACCAGAACTGGACACAGTATTTCAGCAGCAGTTGCACCAGTGCAAAATACAGAGGTAAAATAACCTCTACTCCTACGTGGGATACTCCCTGTTTATGCATCCCAAGATCACATTAGCTCTAAGAGTTCACGTTCAGCTGATTTATCCGCAACGACCCCCATATCTTTTCAAGCATTGTTCCCAGGACAGTCCCCCATCCAGTAAGTATGCCCTACATTCTTCATTCCTTGATGTAAACATTTTCATTTAACCATATTAAAAACTACATTGTTTCCTTTCACCCAATCTACCAAGTGATCCAGATCTCTCTGAATCAGTGACCTGTCCTTGATGATTTCCTTATCCCTAATCGTTACCGGGCCAATGTAGTTAGTAGGCACCGATTCACTGAAGACAGCATCAATTGATGACTGGATGTCCAGCTGGTAGAATGTGAAGGTGGTACGGACAGATGACGGGGTAGCTGCTTTACAAGTTTTCTTGTATGAGGTATAAATTTTTTTTGCCCATGAAGCTGCCACATCTCTGCGGGAGTGAGCTCTGATACCGGAAAATGAAGTTAGGCTTTTTGACAGCTATGCTTCTGACAGACAATCTCTCAGCCACCTAGCAATGGAGAATTATGAAGCCTTCTTTCCCTTTGACTTGGGACAATATAAAGCACAAAGGGTTTGTCCTTCTGGCCTGAGCTGTGTAGTGAATATGTACTTTAAGAGCATTGCAGACATCCAAAGCATGCCAGAATTTTACAAGCCAGAGCTGGGCGGAAGGATGCCTCCTTGCCTTCCTCATTGTCTCCAGTGCCAGTGGGCTGTGCCTGTGTGGGGTAAGGCCAGGGCACCGACCAACTATAGTACTGTATTGTATGGCAAAAAAAAAAATTCCCTGGAACCTAACCCCCCGCCTCCCATTTACATTCATTCTTATGGGGAAATTGGATTCGCTTAACATTGTTTCACTTTTTCACAAGTCGCATTTTTCAGGAACATAACTACAGCGTTAAGTGAGGAGTTACTGTAATTTGTCCAGGTTCAGAAGCAAAATTTCAATTTACTCTGCAGAAAAGTAGCCATCTGTTTTGATTTCTTTGAACATTTATTTAATCATGATTCTTATTGTACTAGAGAACCGTCAACATTTAACATGCTTAATGTTTGGTTTTAAATGTTACCTTTTCCTATACGATGGCAAATGGAAATACACACTGCTAATGAGGAAAGAGCTATAAAACTACCAATTATCTGCAGTATTGCCATGTTTTGTTTTAATAAGACGACCTGCACTGGGACAGTCAATGGGAGGAGGGAAGGGAAAGAAAAAGAGAAAAATTAGTTTCCATTGACTTCTGCAATGTATGAATATTCTATCACTTCACTGCATAAAACGTGAGCAGGAACTGAACCTAAACAAGAACAACTAATGTCTCTGTGCTAAGCATTTTTCAATACAATTTAACATTATTCCTTCCTTTAAAATGAAAAAGGAACTTTGACAGAAATGTAACCACAGCACAATCAATAGAGTATACTTAAGAGGATCAGGAGCAGCACTTGAGTGTTTTTCTAATATTAGACTTCACTTAACTCTGGTGTTAGCAGTTCTAAGAAACGTCAGGGACTCCAGCTTGCACAGCATTATATTTGTTTCACAGTAGAACACTCTCTCCTCACCCCCAACCCCAAGAAATAGAAAATAGCAATTCAGTATGGAAGAGCTGGTAATTCCATCAACATGTATAACAGTCTTAACAGTTAACATCATGAATAATTCATTCTAGTCTGTCTTAAAATCTACTTGCCAGAAATTGATCAGGATAAATACACCTATAGGAAAACGTTATTTACAAATATTACTGGAGTAGTTTTCTTCCTGTAGCTGGTATTTACTTCTTAGCTGTTTCAGGAACACTTCTACAGTATTATTTCTGGCATGTATATCTGATGCATGCCAGCCAAGTCAATGAATAAAAACTATCATTTTAATGTTCAAAGCAATCCAGGAACTTAGACATAGCACCTTCCATTAAAATTAATGGAAGATATGTGCTGAAATCCTCTACACAGGTTTGAAAAATCACAACCGGTACTATTATATGGCCTAGAAAGATTTTTCCCTTTCCAAGTGATTAAGTCCAAAGTGAAATCAATGCAACGATGGTGTCACTTTCTTGTATAAAGATCACAGCAAGTAAATCAGTACAACTGATAGAATGTATATATTATCTTTCTGTAAATACCTTAACTAAGTTCTGTACCATTATCATATATTATATCTTAACAAAAATGGAAAGTTGACCTATGCTCCACTGAGTTATCCAAGTCATACCAATTTTACTCTATTTGGCTAAGCTTGTTTGCTGGGACCCAGGAGCCAACTGTGCTGTAGGCCCTGCACAGTGGTCTAATATTAAAGTCTGCTAATGGATTTATCATGTTTATTTGACCTAGCTGGACTATACCTTAAAATAAGAGAGCCAAAAGAAAGGACACTGATTTATATTCTCAGCAGGGAAAAGATGATGCATGCATAAATGCTTGGCCATTTCAAGAAGCGGGAAGTACCATAACACAGTTTACAGGCATTTAAAAAGGTAGACTTCACCCTACCCTAAGATATATTGTAAGACATGCAGATAAAAGCAGCATACTTCCAACATGCTGGAAGTACATTTTCATTACAATGAATACCTTGTCCGTGTGTTGTGTCATTTCATAAGACAATTGTATGTTTTGAAACAGGAAAAAAAGTTAAAGACACTTGAAATTAATCGCTGCTCCCCCGCATCGTTATGAAGACTATGAAAGAAGCAGAGAACTTAGAAAAGAGATTTTTGTAACCTCTATGTATTAGCTTCATTTCAAAGGAATATTGCAAGCTTCGGAATCCTGCAATAACTGAAATAGCCACAGCCCTTGTAATCATGCCTGCTTCCTCGTGAGCTGTGCCAGTGCTAGGCAGACCTTCTGAAAATGAAGGAACATCTCTTTTCTGCTGGCATCACAAAAGAATGCTGCACTCTCCAGACCTGAGAAACTTTTAAGTTTCCTGAACCAAACTCCTATCAGGAGACAGCAGAAGTAGGCTGAAATGCAGGTACTCTGGATTAGACCCAATACGCTCAAATCTCACTGACTGCAAACATAAATTGTCTTCTTGCTGAGGCTCCACACATACAGTTATCAGGATTTTGGAGGACTGTAATATTTATTTTTAATAATTTTCTTAATATATCTCCATACTTTCTAATAAGGTTTGTGTAGACATGGAATTGCTGCACAGACATAGGAGGGAAATATTCAGCACTGCTGTCTAACACTGGCAAATTTTAGAATATATAGGTGTGATGGAGTAGACTGCCTATTAAGGTTAGTGGTACCTAGTGGTCAGCCCACCACATCATGTCCCTTTAAGATTTTGAAAGGTCACACCCACCCACGTGCCTACGATATATTGATAGGGAGGAAGCAGTCCCAAAAAAAAGTGGTGATTCGATGGAACTCACATCACTGTGTCCTTAAGGCCCTGGGGCCAACCAAAGTGGGCATAGCAAGGCTCCCCTCTCACTCAGCCAACAAGAAATAAACTGGGATAAGGGGAACCAGCATAAATGCTGCCTCCTCCCTCATAGCAGGGCAGACACCAGCAGGAGAAGGCTGCCTGCTGAACCCTCTGAGCCTGAGGACTAACTGGGGGGAAAAGGGGCTAGCCAAAGGAGAAGTAGTCTGAGGCCATATTTCAGTGTGGCTCCAGAAGGAGGGCTGAGGACTCCTGTGGTGAGGAGAGAGAAAGAGATGACCCAAATTACAACACATCTCCAAGGAGGACAGTTAGGGGCTCCCAGCTCAAAGAGGAACTCCCAGCTCGAGGAGGGACAGACTGTCACCATTTAACGTGCAACTCTAGTTCCAGGATGCGGGCTGGGGGAATCTGTTGAACAGAGTCGATAGATCTGACTAGGACCCAGAGTGAGATGAACTGGAGCCACTGTGTTACACTTCATAGAGCAGATCCCACAAAGGGGGTACATGTTTTGAATCAACTTGTCTGGATAATTGGATGAAAGAACATGGGGGGCTCTCAGTGCAATGCAGGGTTGCCAGTTTTGGTTGGCCGTATTCCTGGAGGCTTCATCACATGACAATCTTTAATGAAAGATTAGTTTTTAATTCCTGGAGACTCCAGGAGAATCCTGGAGGGTTGCAACCCTAATTATGCACTTACAGGGCCACAAGGAGTGTGTGTATGCTGGAGGGCAGCGCCTCATGACAATAGGGATGAGACATAATAGGGCTCATGATCACCGCTTCATTGACAGTCTATTTCATTCAGAGTTCCATTGTCAGACTCCAGAAATTCTGATTTAAAGCTTCTATGCTTTAAATGCTATGCTTCTATAGGCATATTAGGGATGTAAATATTAGTTTAAAAAGTTAACCGGTTAAATGATTAAAATTATATCGTTTAACCAGTTAACTGAGGTAGCTCTGGGGGCCTGTCCCTCTGGATGGTGCGGGGCCATCAGGGTTAATAGTTAAGGTTGGTTAACCAGTAAGCCTAATGCTTACCAGTTAACCTTTTATATCCCTAACGCGTATTGTGAGGGTACGTACATACGAACTCTTGGCTGCTGTGGGGGAAAGGGAGGGAAGGCTCCAAATGGCTCGTGCAGTAAGATTCAGCCTTAGCCAGACTACCTATATGGACTGCTCTACAACCCAGCCTTGGTGCTGAACACTTCAAGCACAACCTCACCCACTGCCTCCCTCCCCATATATGGGGCAAAGTGCAGGGTAAAACTGATGGTCAGCTCTGTACTGCTCCTGGAGCACTGTGGCTCCTTTAGGGCCTCAATACAAACACCGAAGTATAGGAGCCAGTACAGGAGTCAGAATCCAACCCATCATATTCACACACACCTGACCCACAGCAGAATATGCACACTTAGTATCAACAAGTCTAGGAGTCCCTGTGATACGGTGATCTCACACATACAATTCTCAAGGATTTTAGAATTCTGTTATCTTGCAATTCTCAGAGGACTGTGTAGTTCAGTTGTAGACTATCCTGGATACTCTCAAATATTTGTAAGAATTTCATGAATTACTTGATCAATTTCACTGGCAATTGTTAAACTGACACTGTTCAGAAAGTAGATTCATTCACCCATCGCTTCTATAGGCAGCTCGGGCATAAGAATTGCCCACAAGTAGAGGGGTACCAGAACTCTGTTGAACAAGTCAGCACACTCCTATATACCATTATCCTAAGTGTACAGATTTCTTCCAATAAGTTGGTTTACAGTTAGGCAGCACAGCATTAATATTTTAACTTTATTCTTTAAGCTTCATTCTATAAACTGGGGTCAATTTCATTTGCTGTATTAGCATATAATAAACAATTGAAGAGTAGCTGCTAAACTCACATAGGAGGAAAAAATCTGTTTAGAACAGGCGTGGGCAAAACTATGGCCCGCGAGCCGCATCCACCCTGTCAGACCTTTTAATCCAGCCCTCAAGCTCCTGCTGAGGAGTGGGGTCGGAGGCTTGCCCTGCTCTGGCGCTCCAGCCGGGGAGCAGGGTTGGGGGCTTGCCCCACTCCACTCGTGCTGTGGCTTCTGGAAACAGTTGCATGTACCCCCATCCTGCTCCTACACATAGGGGCAGCCAGGGGGCTCCGCACACTGCCCTGCCCCAAGTGCCAGCTCTACAACTGCCATTGGCCAGGAACCACAGCCAATGGGAGCTGCAGGGGTGGTGCCTGCGGACGGAGCAATGCACAGAGCCGCCTGGCCAGCGCTGTGCCTCCATGTAGGAGCCAAAGCGGGGACATGCCACTGCTGCCAGGAGCTGCTTCAGGTAAGCACCGTGCGGTTCCTGCCCCCCTCCAAAACCTCGGTCCCAGCCTGGAGCACCGTCCTGCACCCCAAACCCCTCATCCCCAGCCCCACCCCAGAGCCCACCCCCACAGCTGGAGCCCTCACCCCCAACCCCCTCAGCCCCAGCCTGGAGCCCCCACACCCTGAACCCCCCCATTTCTGGCCCCACCCTGGAACCTGCACCCCCAGCCCAGAGCCCATACCCCCTCCCACACCCCAACTCCCTGCCTCAGCCCAGGTCCCCCTCCCATACTCCTAACCTCTCTGCTTCACCCTCAGTCCCCAGCCCGCTCCTGCATCCCAAACCCCTCATCCCTGGCCCCACCCCAGAACCCGCACCTCCAGCTGGAGCCCTCACCCCCCCCACACACCCCAATCCCCAATTTTATGAGCATTCATGGCCTGCCATACAATTTCCATACCCAGATGTGGCCCTTAGGCCAAAAAGTTTGCCCACCCATGGTTTAGAAATACAAGGGCTGCATCCAGTTAAAGTTTGACTACAATTTCATGATTCCCACTTGAAATCACCTTCTAATGTTGTGTGTGTGCGCACGCACCTGTGTGTGTGGGGGAGGGGGGGAGGAGAAGCGGGGGAGGGGAGGCAGTAGAACAATCTATGGATATTTAATGTGATAAGGTAGCTGAAGACTAGACGGCCAGAGAGAAGCAGTCCTGCTAATTCTTTAGGATTACTGCTAATGATGAGAGATTGCTGCTATAAAAGTTCATATACGTGAACTTAGCAACAAGGGACACAAACCTGCTATAAAAAAGTTACATCCAGAGAACATTATCTTAATGTAGTATAGGAAACAGTTGATAAATGGATGTCAAAGAAACATGAAAAAGCACTTTATTTCATAATGTGTTCCCCATGATTGTACACATGACAATCATGGTTGCTTAATGGAAATTTAATATCTTTAAAATGTTTTTTCTATTTGCTATTACCATTTTGCATATAAAAAATTATCACCAGATTTGCATTTGAGAGAAGGGAAGGGAAAAGGTGTGACCTGTGAAAAGCAAGGTTGCCAGTCTTCCCTGGGGTTTATTCTAAAAATAGTTTAAAAAAAAATAGTCTTATCACTGGCACCAGGCTTCCAGCCCACTGTGCTAAATCAGGACCTCCTGAAGTACTACCTTTTGGCCAGTGTCAGTTCAGCCTATTAGAGAGAGCTGCATGAATGGTAACAGTAGGATGCCTTTTAAATTTTTTGCAATTATCCAGTGCTCTGGGGTTCCAATGATCACACTGAAGCAAAGTTCTCCAGTACCTGAGATTAAAAGTACTGGCCAGCTCAACACGTATCATCAGGGCCTTCCTAAGACTTACATGCTAGGGTAAACTATGAAAAATAGCAGTTTTATAGGGGAAACAGGATCACCACATCTGTATTAAGGAATAACCTAAAGGTACATTTTAGACAGTAAACATTTAAAAATTCAAAAGTAACTTAGGTGGTTTGAAAGTTCTTAAACTACCACAAAAATTCTTGCAGATAATTAATTGAAAAGGAACAACACATGCATTTCCAAGCCAAATTGAAGAGTAGCATCCATTATCAAATATAATTCAGTGTAATGTAGACATTGTGAACATTTACCACGTTATAAATCATATTCTGCTACTCTGATGGCAGAAAAGGGATGGAACTGACCCCTACTGAGGATTCCTCAGAGGGAGACCTTCCTCCTTTGCAGCATGCAGTGGAGGGGGCATGTCAAAGTATGCCACTAGCATGTTGTACTCCACCTGGGCGATTAGGGGACATTGCCAGACAGCAACCATAAGGGCTGCTCTAACCCGTGCTAGGGCTGATCCTAGAATGAAGTAGGCCAATTGGAAAGAGTCCAGCAGAGGGGAACAAAAATGATTAGGGGACTGGAACACATGAGTTATGAGGAGAGGCTGAGGGAACTGGGATTATTTAGTCTGCGGAAGAGAAGAATGAGGGGGGATTTGATAGCTGCTTTCAACTACCTGAAAGGGGGTTCCAAAGAGGATGGCTCTAGACTGTTCTCAATGGTAGCAGATGACAGAACGAGGAGTAATGGTCTCAAGTTGCAGTGGGGGAGGTTTAGGTTGGATATTAGGAAAAACTTTTTCACTAGGAGGGTGGTGAAGCACTGGAATGGGTTACCTAGGGAGGTGGTGGAATCTTCTTCCTTAAAGGTTTTTAAGGTGAGGCTTGACAAAGCCCTGGGTGGGATGATTTAATTGGGGATTGGTCCTGCTTTGAGCAGGGGGTTGGACTAGATGACCTCCTGAGGTCCCTTCCAACCCTGATATTCTATGAGTCTATGAGTTACTGCCCACCACCACCAAACCTATCTTGCCATATCGAGTGGAGTTCTGGCATAGCTAAGAAGCTAGGTTATAGTTTTGTTTTACTAATTGTGGTTTTATGTATTAAGGTGTTGAAGTAAACACCACTTACAGTATGACAAATACACAAATTAATATATCCTAAAAATACTGTACGTATTCATCTTTTAGAGAGTGCAAGTGCTTCTCAACATCACCTTTTTGTTACACCCTTTTAACTTTGCAGTGTTTACATCCTATTGAAGCTTTTCCTGTTTACAGTGATGCAAATATATCAATGCATCCCGGGATTAATACATTATGAGTTTCACACCATATAACAAGTGATAAAGCAGTAACTGTATAATGGAATGTAGATGATCTTACTAGGCCTAATAAACAGCTGTTCTAGGATTGTAGCTTGTCTGTGATATCACTAAAAGCAACAGGTGCTATTTTATAAACACGATTTATTGTACAATATTTTATGTATTTCTGGGAGAGGAGAGTGCTGTTCAGCATTATGTAGAAGCCTTAGATTTGATTCCTTCTCATTCTTTCACTCCTGAGGATTCAGCAAAAAGCCCACTAGCCTGCAACCATATGCCAATGGGCTTTTATCTTCTTAGATCTCAATTTAAACAAGGATGGGCCCAGTCAGTATTTGGATCAGAGCCCACCAAGAAACAAAGGCCTCTATGGAAACATTCACGTTTTGTGCACTAGACTGCACCTGCTATTTCATCTGCTACAGTTGTCCATTTTTTAAATTAAATTTATTCTTAAAATATCTGTGAAAATATACTTCATTACCATCAAATTATATCAAGGTAATACTACAGCTGGGATTTTAATTGAAAACATCAGGACATTCAGAATTAAACCTGTTGTGACAATTCTGCTCTCTTGTACATATGCTTTACAGCACAACAGGGACTCTCTTTACATGACCATACATGATTGAGCATAGTGATGTAATATTCACAAAACAAAATGTAGCCAAAGACAGGGACACATTTTGCTACACCGTTAGGCACAGCTCCTGCAAGCTACTCTATGCAGGTGGGTCCTGCGCCTATCCAGAGCTCCGTTTGCTTCAGCAGGGCTCTGCAGTGAGTAGTTTGCAGAATAAGAGCCTAAGATACAAAACACTATATACAATGTATGGATTACTGGGGAAAAAATCATCTTTAAAAACAAACTAAGTTTTGTTTTAAAAACATGAAATTTCAAGTGGCAATAACAAAATTGCATAAATTACAAAACCCAGGGCACATAAATGCAAGGAAATGAACAGTTAAGGGCAACAAAACTTTTTTGTTAGTGACATAAATGAATAGAATACTCTTATGACGTATAAAGAACACTTTCTGAATGAAACCTTTCTAGTTATCACGGAGGTAACCTTAAGTTGAAGATGCTTATTTTTGAGCTGTAAAGGGAAATCAAATAAACTTTTCTAATGGATCCATGGTTACAACCTAACTATAGTGGTGTGTCAATTCTCCATAATAGAGAAAACACACCTACAGAGCTGGAATGTGAAGTCTGATACCACTGCTCCAAACACACAGGTCTCCAATACGTAAACTAAAAGAAAAGGTCATCTATATGAAAACCCTATGTTCTTTCCAAGCCACAACCAGCAAAGGCGGCAACACGCTCTCAATTACATAGAGAAGTGACGCAAAGACCATTAGGGTTAAAAGAATTACTATATTTCAGTGGACTTTGGACCATGTCCATAATGCCCAATCCTGCTACCACTAACATCAATGAGAGTAGGATTAGGCCCCAAATCTAACCATGACAAAATCAGGTATAAAACCTTGCTTAATTTTAACCACCCCTCACTTCCAAATACAACTGAAACACAAATGATTTAACTAGACGTAAATATTTTCAAGCTAGAGGGAGACAAAGAAACATGAGACAAAAGTCAAAATTTCAAATCAGGATCAATTTTGATGATTTGTTTCTCAAAAGAATATATGACATTTTCTTCAGAAACTTTAGATACATTTTCTATTACCTTCAGAGCAAATCTGGCAATATTCAGGCCAGTTTTCTCAATTACAATTATAGAGAGCTGAAATAGAATGTGTGAAAGCTGGCTGGAATCTTGACTCTTATGCATATAGCACACACCAGGGGGTAAGATTAAGATTGCTGTATGAATTGTACAGTAACTGAGTTTCCTGACTTGTCTAATTAAGACTTGCATTTTAACATTATACAAAAAAATGTTCATATATATATATATTTTATACACACGCCCCACTGAAGATTTCTTGGTACGAAAATGCATGAAACACTTCTCCCCCACCCCCCACTGACAATGGTTCATTAGTACCTTTAATACTACTACTATCTTTTTTTTTGGGGGGGGGGGGGGGGAAGGGGGAATAAAAATGGGCAACAAATACAAGCTACTTTCTGAAAATTCTTCTTCCTAAATTTGGTTTCATAGGCTAACCCAGGAGTATTGTCTTATTCATCCAGGACAATTTTGGAACTCTTGGATAGAGGTTACTAGAGCTGGAGACGTCTCTGCACCAGCGATTAAGAATTTGTTTTGAATAAGCAGTGAAGTTGGCAGGCTTTCAAGTCCTTAGAAAAAATGTAGGTGGCTGCAGAAAGGGTAAACATCATACAGCTTTGCAATACAGAACTCCCCTGGAAAAACAACACGCATTTCTCAGATTCTAATTCCAAAAAATGTAAACTGACAACTATCACTTGTTTATAAAAAACTCAAATGTAACCAATCAAAATAATTAATGCTAAATATTAATCCCCAAGAGAGATCATATTTGTGCTAGTTAATACATAAAACCAATATGTTCACTTATCTTCAGATATGGTCAACAAATTTCAAGGGCTCAGAATATCTTGACAGGGTAATTCAGCAAATAAGTACCTTTTCAATACACATCATTAAACTGATGCGTCTCTCACCTCAGATCACACCCTATTGCCCTTATTTTAATTTTTTAGTATTTGAAGCATCCCATGATGTACTGTACCAGTCATCCTGTGTGTCTTATACACATTGCACAGGGCTGGTGCTGTGAAAGGCAGTGTTCTTGGAGATGATTAAAGATAATCAAATTACCACTTTTATAGTGCAGTATGTCAGGTCTAGGCATTTATCACACAAAGATTCCTGAAGCTTTCAGGGCATTTGGTAATTTGCGCTATCCCAGATACTTGGATATTGTGTGTTACCCCAGAACTGCTCCCATTTTTAGTACCAAAATAGTAGCTGCCTAATGTCTGTAACAATGACACATGCTATTACTTTAGCAACATGTCCTGTGGACTAGTATTGTACTTCAGTGGTGCAGTTATTTTTCATCAATGATATTTTTCAAAATAAGTAAAGAAAATGTGAAAAAATGGCAAGTGCAAATAATTGAATCTCCCATCCATCCACTGATTATTTCTAGAGCAGCGGCTCTCAACCTTTCCAGACTACTGTACCCCTTTCAGGAGTCTGATTAGTCTTGTGTACCCCCATTTCACCTCACTTAAAAACTACTTGCTTACAAAATCAGACATAAAAATACAAAAAAACCTACTTGCTTACAAAATCAGACTTAAAAATACAAAAGTATCACAGCACACTGTTACTGAAAAACTGCTTACTTTCTCATTTTACCATACAATTATAAAATAAATCAATTGGAATATAAATATTGTGCTTACATTTCAGCATATAGGACATAGAGTGGTATAAACAAGTCATTATGTGTATGAAATTTTAGTTTGTACTGACTTTGCTAGTGCTTCTTACATAGACTGTTGTAAAACTATGCAAATATCTAGACCACCTCTGGGTATCCCCATGGGTACACGAACCACTGTTCTAGAGCACTAAGCATTTTAAAAAACCCTTCTAGCCTCCATGACTACTTGCTTTCCTTTAAATTAAAAACGTCCTTTGGGCCCTGATCCAAAGCCACTGAAGTCAGTAAAAGTCTTTCCAGGGCCTTCAGTGGGTTTTGGATCAGGCCTTTAATAGCTAATACGAAGATTACTGGGGGTCCCCCTGTAACACTGAAAGATTCTCTCCACACCATGTGATTTTTTTAAAACTACATTGCAGATATTTCTAATTAACTCACAGATTTCATGGATTACACATTTTGCCTATTGTTCTTAATTATACTGTTTATTAGAATTAAATAAAAAGAAAAGGAGTACTTGTACTCCTTTTCTTTTTGCGAATACAGACTAACACGGCTGTTCCTCTGAAACCTTAGAATTAAATGACTCACTTTGTGTAATTTGGGAGATATATTTCTTAAGAGAAATTATATTTATGCTTGCTAAATGTCTATATTTGGCTAATGCTGGATGGACAATTGTGAAAGTGAACAGCATCAAGTATGTTTTTTCCATGTCTTATATTTCATCCTCCCCTCCCTAGGCAGCACTAACAGGCCTATCACAAGCCCAAATGAAAACATCTTTGTTGTTCAACCAATTTCCATTTCAAAGCAGCAGAACGAGACATTACTGTTTGAAATATTTCTTAAGCCTCATTTCCATATGCCAAGCAGAACAGAAAGTCTGTCTCCTGCATTCTGTACTTTGAAAGCCTTCAAGCTACAGATTTATTTGATAAAGATATGAATACAAAATATACACTGCTCCCCTAGGCTGTATGCCGAGAACTTGACTTGTATGAAGCTAGTACAAATTGGCCTTTTTAAAATAAATCCCCAAATGTTAGTTTACCCAGAATAAAACACACATATTGTAATAGTGGAAAACAGTAAATAAATGTAACTTACTATAATTGCTTTCAGACGAGGTGGTTTCGCAGAGATCCTCCCCACACTAACCATTTTAGAAAGAAAAGGGTTTACAACAACCACAATCATCTGCTGAACCACTGTTCTGAAGAGAACTTCCACACTGGGCTACAGTTTTTGTTGTTGCTGAAGCTACAGGGTTACTTCAGAGTGAAATCTTTCCCTCTTTCCATCCTATACTCGTCATCACAGAACATATTCTAAAGTTTGAGAAAATGTAAGCAAGAGCCTGTCTGCCTTTGGCTTTTTCATACTGTATGACATGGTACTGATGTAAACGACTGAGTGAACCGCAGTGCTGCTGCTTCGAATCTCCCTTTGGAAACCAGATATTTTGCTTCACTAGCACTACCAGGTTCAAACATTCAAAGTAACTCATTAAAAATATGTAGGAGGTGTGGATTCACTGAAGACCAACACTGCAATTCTTATTTTAAAGGCTATCCCGGGCGCCGCATAGTTATTGGTTCAGATGCACCAATCCATCCGCGTCCCTACGCATGTAAAGCTACAAATTACAACTCCAAGACAACAGCAGCAGTGCATTTTTGATTCCTCATTCAAAGGGCAGAAGTGAGAGAGATCATGAGGCCGTATTGACACTTTTGAGTGGTCATTATCAGCACATTAGATGTCTGACTTCTGCCAAACTTCAGCATTTTATTTCCTGCCATGTAAAATGTCACTTTTTTTCCTGAACTCTCTCTTTTAGAGTCAGAGTTTAAGGCCAGAAGGGACCACCAGATCATCGAGTCCAACTTCATGTATATCACAGTCCATCATCACCACCCAGCATGACGGTGACCAGATGTCCCGATTTTATAGGGACAGTTCCGATTTTTGGGTCTTTTTCTTATATAGGCTCCTATTACCCCTCACCTCCTGTCCTGATTTTTCACACTTGCTGTCTGGTCACCCTACCCAGCACCCACACACTAACCCAACAACTGAAAGTAGACCTATGTATCACAGACTTCTGTGCACCACAGGCACAGAATAAGAGGGACTGAGGTGAACTGATGTCAGGGAATTAAGTGAGATATACCCAGAAGATCCCACAAAGCAACCCCTACTCCATGCTGCAGAGAAAGGCAAAACCTTCCAAAGGTTACTGCCAACCTGACTTAGGGAAAAACTTAGATCATTCTAGACAAATAAATATCAAGCTCCCTATCAGTAAAGCACAGTAGATATTCTCCTCTCCCTCACTTCAAGAAGTTCTGTCCAAACACCCCAGTGTGTCCAGTCTTATGGAGCTCATCATTAAGATGATGGAAGTTTAGTTCATATGCCTTTAAATCTTAGAAATACTAAAACCACACAAACTAAAGCAGAACATGTATTCCACATTCGTCACATAACTCTGAACTTCCAAGGGCAGAACTAGAGGTCTCATCTCATGTTTACACCTAAATCTCTACAGCTACAGAAGCACAATAAGAAAGTCGTTCTATGTATCATCAATATAACTCCAATAAGTCCAGAGAAGTGTCTGACCTGTACTTAGTTTCTTCTATTAAAAAAAGAAAAAAAAATGAGGCAAGATAATGCATTCCTGGAGTGACAGACAAGAAGTTATTCTTACACATGTATTCTATTTAGATTGTGATCCCCTAAGCAAACCTAAGAAAATGTGCATTCATTTTCTATGAAACACACAATATTTGTTGTTGATTTTTCAGTCTCCCCTCCCCCCGCAAGTTTTCTGCGTAATCCAGCAGCTATTGTATGCTGATTACTGGAATCAAATCTCCAGGCAGGATATATTTACACCTATCTACACTATCTACAATAAACTGATGGATGATTCATGCTCTTTCCCTCAAGTCACAGCGTAATGTGGAGCCACAGTGAGTCTGACATACTAGATATAATCCTTCACAATTGGTCATTTTTCATGTATACTATAACACACTACTGAGGAAAAGAGTTCAGTCTTTATTCCAGTGCAATGTTAAAACTATTTTGGGTCCAACTTTTAACACGATTTGACTGCACCATCTTTTAAAGTAGCATCAGAATTTAATTGTTGTAAATCAGAGTGAAAGGCCAACAGTAAATTCCAGAGAATTTAACAATTTTAAAACTGAAGTTTAATGGAAACACTTATAAAGGTCATCTGACCCCTCAAAAAGAAAAGGAGTACTTGTGGCACCTTAGAGACTAACCAATTTCTTTGAGCATAAGCTTTCATGAGCTCACAAAAGCTTATGCTCAAATAAATTGGTCAGTCTCTAATGTGCCACAAGTACTCCTTTTCTTTTTGCGAATACAGACTAACACGGCTGTTACTCTGACCCCTCAAGAAACTCAGCTAGCACAGGTCTAAAAAGTAGAGCAAACAGTGAGGGATGGTTTAGGGGAGTAAAGTGCCCTAAATGCCTGAACCCTAGGGTAAGCTCTTTACACATCCAAGCCAGGCCCCCCACAGCTATACTGTGATTTTTAGCACTGTAGTGTCCTGGAGCCTCCTTCCTGACAGAGCCTTTCCCTGACATAGTGAAAGACTCCAGCAGCAGGGAAAGGCTCTGGCAGTGGAAAGGCCCTTTGGTGCCAGAGCATTTCCCCACTGCCGGAGCCTTTCACTGTCACATGTAGCTCCACACTGCCGTGTGGATGCAGCCTGCCTTTCACTGCGGTGTAGCGCCGCATGTATCCTACATGCTGTTGCACATGTAGACAAGGTCTTAAGCGTTAACTTAAACTGTAAAAACAACTAGGAGTTCTGCAGTTTGTCGTTGGAGTCTGTTTTTGAACTTTATTTTGCAAATTAATTTGCAAACTGGACACCATCAAATTAGGCCTGAATAAAGAGTGGGAGTGGATCGGTCACTACAAAAACTAATTTTCCACTGCTGATACTCACACCTTCTTGTCAACTGTTTGAAATGGGCCACCTTGATTACATTGGCCTCATTAGCACTACAAAAGTGATTTTTCCTCCCTTGGTATTTCACCCCTTCTTGTCAACTGTTGAGAATAACCCACTTCCACCTTAATTGAATTGGCTCATTAGCATTGATTTCCCCCCCCCCTTGGTAAGGCAACGCCCATCTTTTCATGTGCTGTGTATTTATATCTGCTTCTGTATTTTCCATTCCATGCATCTAATGAAGTGGGTTTTAGCCCATGAAAGCTTATAACCAAACAAACGTGTTAGTCTCTAAGGTGCCACAAGGACTCCTAGTAGTTTTTGACAGGTTTCAGAGTAACAGCCGTGTTAGTCTGTATTCTCAAAAAGAAAAGGAGTACTTGTGGCACCTTAGAGACTAACCAATTTATTTGAGCATGAGCTTTCGTGAGCTACAGCTCACTTCATCGGATGCATACCGTGGAAACTGCAGCAGACTTTATATATACACAGAGAATATGAAACAATACCTCCTCCCACCCCACTGTCCTGCTGGTAATAGCTTATCTAAAGTGATCATCAGGTGGGCCATTTCCAGCACAAATCCAGGTTTTCTCACCCTCCACCCGCCCACACAAATTCACTCTCCTGCTGGTGCTAGCCCATCCAAAGTGACAACTCTTTACATAATCAAGTCGGGCTATTTCAGTTTTTGCTGATACAGACTAACATGGCTACCACTCAAACTTAAACGGCATTTAACTTTAAGGGTATCTCTAAGTTTCATTGAGTTCAATGGGACATAAGCACATGCTGAATTACTTTCTTAACAGGGTTGCTTTCCTGGGGTCTCTGGACTCAGCATTCAAGGGATATGGTCCATTTTCAGCACCTAGCTTTCTACATATTTGAAATTATGGCATTATTTGTTTCTTGTAGAAGGTGCTTGACTGAACTAGACAGCTTTGCTGAAATTTGGCTTTCACTTAGTATTATAATCCATGGCATGAATTATGTATGAGTAATTTGTGAAATTTATACTTTTTTCATCTTCTGCTTTAAGAGGCTGAACCGTAGTGTATTGTAGCACAATACTGTCTACAGTGTAACCAGATAAATAAAGGGGAATACAGTATTGTTTATACATGACCTAAAGGAGATCCAACAGAGGCTAGTGTTGATCACATAGTTCCTAACAAACTATGAAGCCTGCTTTCTTGTAGGTAAAGCATTCACCTGAAGTCTGAGTAAAACCAACTCAGCTACCTTCCGAACACCATCCCCCCCAACAGGAGGCAAGAAACTTTGCTTAAGATGAAAATATATTTGAGCCCCACGATTACTTTTCTCATCCATTAGTCCAAGTTATTGCTGAGCAAATCACAGAATATAATATTCAAGAGATGAACCTATTTACCCATTTCACTATAATTTTAATTTTTTTGTGAACAAGACAGCTTTCAACCCTTCAAAATCAGATCAAATCCTCAGTCAAACATACCCTATTCTTCCCTCTTTAGATGCAAAAGTCTATTGAAATGGAAGATTCACTGACATTCAGTGATAACTAGAAAAAAAGATGACCAAAGTAGTAAATCTGATCTCACATCAATAGCACTAAGTCCATTAAGAGTTACACCAGCACAAAATTGGTGAGATCAAAAGACTCAGTGTTTACTACGTGTATATGTAGCTAGTGTATCTCATCCTCACCCTTGGCTTAATATAAACCACACTGTTTTCCTTTGTGGAGATTGGAGAGTCTTAGTTTTAAAGTAATATGGGTGGGGGGCATTTTTAGATATATTAACATATGGAGGGAAAACTTAAGTTAAAAAAAACAAAACAGGCTTCCTTTGGAAGCTTCAGGTGATGCTAATGCTCACTAAAATCATTACCCAACCACTCTTAACAATATTCACACTCAGGCCAATCTGCATTGAAACTACAACGGACAACAAACCTTGAAATAGTATCTTTTGTAGTCCATGTAGTACAGAAAATTGTATCTATTTTTATTAAGATTCCAACATCCTGGTGATAAAAGATACCCTAGTAGCCCAATTCCAAATGCTACTGTAGATTAAAAACTACAACCTGGCATATGCCTCCGCAAGTGCGTTTGTTTAAGGGTTTGAACATGAATTCTGGGTGACATAACAAATATCACCTCAAGTTCCAGAAACAGCTCAATGCTGCTTCACACCTAAGATAAACAGGTGGACATATGCCATTATCTCATGCATAAAAAATTCAAGCTTTGAAATTTTCTCTTGCGGAGTTAAGTGTCTAAACATTGCCTTCAGGGAATGCTTTGCCAGCCAAAAATTTAGTTTGTAATCCACTATTTGGTTACCTATAAAAGGCAAATGTACATATTGCTTTCTACATGGCTATAGCAATCCTAGGTTCCGTTTTATATAATACCTTGAAGTATTTCTGCTAAATCCTGCTATTTCCTTGGAATCTGAAGGGGTGAAATCAGGCTAAATTTTTATCACTTCTTTGAGAAGGCAGTTCAGTAGAATTCATTAAACTTCCTATTAGAGTAGACCAAGTTATCAAGTTTGGCAACCGATCAGATAAGAGGCCCTGACTAACATGGCTGTTACTCTGAAACCTACTATAAAAGTGTGCCCAAATTTCTGTGACTGTGCACAAGAACATTGAGAAGTGTTGATTGATTTGACATGGGATGACACACAAAAATTAGTAAACTAACTTATAAATACCCCCTGAAAAGTAGCAATTTTCCAAATGTTTTAAAAGACTGTCATGAGGTCTACTCACGACAAGTGGTGTCTCCTTCTGGCCATTCTGGGGATTAGCTCTGCCAGTTTGCGCTCTCCCTCCAGTGTTGTCTCGCTCTGCTGCCCTGCTCACTCCTGGATGTGCAACTTCCTCTCTGTGGCTTGGCCCTTCGGCCAGGTCAGTAAAGTCCTCCCCTACCAGGGAATTCACAGTCTTTCCAGACCTCCTGTCTCCCTGGTGCCTCTCGTGCCCTTGCTACTCCCCAGTGGCTGGTAGAGGAACTTAGGCCCACCCTCTACATTAGGTTCCAACCCAGGGACCAATGTTCCCTCTAATTTTTGACAGGCTGTGTGTGCAAAAAATTTCTTCTGTGCAAATTTTTGTGCGCATGGTGTTCTGCCATGTGTGTGGGGTTTAGGATCTGTGTGTGCGCGCGCACAGCTTAGAGGGAACAGTGCCAGGGACCCTATAACAAGCAGCCACAGTCACCCTAAAGTTCTCCCTCTTGCTGTGTTTCCCTGGGCTTCTTCCTTCATATCAGGCTTTCCCCCACCCTTTAATTTGCAAGCTTCCAACTCCTTCTACTCAGGGAGTGACTGCAGTCTACTTCCTTGCAGCCTTTCCCAGCAGCAGCAGTCCCCTTCACTGCAGCCAGCTACCCTGTTCCTGGACAGGTGAGCCGGCTGCAGCCTAATTAGCTAATTGGGCTCATCTGGCCTAATTCAGCTCTTGCAGAGTTAGTGTGGGGAGTCCAACCCATCAGAAAGATTAACAGTTAAACCGTCACAATTTAACATATTTCTAGCTACACTCTTGTCTTTGTAGTATAGGTTACTTTGTTCCAGGGATATTTTTAGTATTGCATAGCCATATCTTGGGGAATAACCCCAAGTGCTTATAAAAGCAAACTGCCTAATTAGCCTTCTTGCTTCTGTTACAAGGCCACAATTAGAATCCGCAGATAAACTTGAATCATCAGCACAAATCTCTTGTGGCCAAAGACTTACATTCTGTTTTATGCTTCTCTCCCCGAACAGGGGGGGAAAAAAAAAAATCAATTCTTCAAGTGGCTCACACTGCATTATTGATGTGGATATGGCATACACTATCCATAATCCCATTAGCTGACCTCTAAAAGAAATGTTTGCAAGTGTATGATGTTTAATGATAAATAAAAATCCTACCATGCCCTTCCTACAGTCACTGCCTGGTCAGACAGCTGAAGGCATATTCTTGACAAACAACTTATTAAAACAGCTGTCAGTCAGCCATCAGTCAGCCATTTATGAATTATTCAGAGACTTGATAGGGGAGGATTTGGGACCACAAAGCCTCTCTCTTTTGTGCATTATCTAGTCAACCATGCAAAATCATTCAGCATTCAAGTTACTGTGCTACATATGTTACTGAAAACCCTTTACTTCCATACCCCAGTCAGAGGGAAAAACTAGCAGATGCTTGGTTGTGTCAGGAGTTCAAGTACAATCAGCCTGCTCTGATTTCCTGTTTCTTAAGTGCAGAATGTTGTGCCCGTTGGTGTGTCACTTGTCAAAGTTACAAACTTGTTTCACACAATTAGCGGCAAGCTAATTATGGAAATCAGGCATTAGCAATTTTGAGTGGGGTTTTCAAAAGCACTCAGCGCTGCCCTAACACTGCTCCTGTTGAAATCAGCATTACAACTCCCATTGACAAACTATTATAGACTTTCTGATTCACATATTTTAAGGCCAGATAGGGACTTTACAATCATCTAAGTCTGACCTCCTGCATAACAAAGGCCATAGAGGAATTTCACTTAGCAACTCCTGCATCTAGCACAATAAATTGTGGCTAAACCAGAGCATACACCTTTTAGGAAGGCAGCCTTCCCTGAATTAAAGAATCCAAGTGATACTGAAATACTACATCCTTTTGGTAAGCTGTCCCAATGGTAACTACCCTCACAGCTAAAAACTTGAACCTTATCTTCAATTTCTAACGTCACCATCCAGTCACTGGATCTTTTGGGCCTTTGTCTGCTAACTTGAACAGCACTCTAGTATCAGTGTGTCTCTTGTTGTGTAGGTAAACCTCCTAGACAGTGATCAAGTCACCTCTTAACCTACTCTGTCAAGAAACATTTTTGTTGCTACTGAAGTAGCATTTGGCTCAGGCAGCTCACATGGAAAAGAAAAGCAGCCTGACTTTCAGAGCTACATTTTTATAGAGCAGTCTACTTCCAGTCACAGTGGTTCGCAGACAGGAATTACAAACTGCAGGCTGCAGCTGTAAAGAGAGCAGCAGTGGTGGGGTCAGGATGAGAGCTATTCAAGGATCTGCCAATGGAGTGTTTTCCCAATCACAAATGCCAACTCATCAAAAGCAAAAACATTTTGCATACATGCATCAATTTTGATGAAATTCCATTTAGGAAAAAAGGGGCAGCCTTGCAATAATGTCAAAACGTTGTTTTGACACTTTCAGAATGGAACTGACTTTTCATTTTCAAATGACTGCTTCAAAAATTTTATGGTTTTAGTATAGTTTTTTTTTTCAAAGTTAAAATCAAAATGTTTCATTCAGAATTTATCAAAACAAAATGTTTCAATTGACTAATTTTTTTCCCCAGAATTTTCTTTTGAGTTGAAATTTTGAGATTTTTGTTTTTGGTTTCATTCCAGAAATAAGTTTAGATCACGAAATAGTGCAGTCCCACAGGCATCCTTTGAAAACAAAGGAATTTCCATAGCTGAAGACAGAGGCATAAGAATCATAAAATCAAGGTACATTTTGTTTAGTTTCGTCACATCCCAACACAAGCCTTTTATAGTTTAAAAGGTGCCAAACAGTTTTTTCCCTGTTGAATGTTTTAGGAATACCTGGCCAGTTAATTTGATGGTAATTCTAGCTGGCTAGATTAAACAAGGGTGAAAATAATAATTCCCACAAAAAAGTTTGTATGTAATAACGTCAGTAGAGTGGAATACATAAACAGTAATCCAAAAGGTTTTTTGGGGTAGAAGAGCAGGAGGGAGAGGGTGAGTGGAAGGAGGGTTGTAGAAATAAAAAAAGCAGTATCTTCTAAATATCAATTATTAGATGAGAATGCCTTTGTCTACTACATGGTTTTATAATGAACAAAAAGGTGTTTTCTCTAAACTCTATCTCTATTCCAAAATAAGTTTAACACTAGTATAAAGCTCAACTGACTTCCCCCCCCCCCCATATAAAAAAACATGTTTCATGTTCCTGCTAATATGTGAAGACTGAATTTAACTCTTAGTTCAGCTTCCTTTGGTGTTTGTGCCCACAATCCATCACATGGTAAGTACTAAAGTACTACACATCATCAAGCCATTTAGGCACTTTAAACCCAAGAGCCTTAAATATAAGGCACAAATTAACTTGTGCACATGCTACTCTCTATCCTGAAGCTTACTTAGTGTTCTCAACACAGCACCATTAGCTAAATCTGAGCTCTCTCTCCCTGTAAACAATACATAGTCAATAAGCATTAAATATCATAGGATATTACTAACTCATTGATTATCTTTATTTAGTTGGATGCTACGCTGGCAGAGATATTATTTGCTTACTTTAAATATTTTTTATTTATTCTAATTTTAAACAAAGTTAGTGCCTGTGAAAGGTGACTTAAAACAGCACTTCAGCTTGGAGTTCTTGATTTACTCCAAAAAGAAAGGTAACAGAGACAGCAGTGGCAGCAAGTTTCTTCACATTGTAATACTGACATGCTTACGTACTCCAAACTGATTACAGATAAGAAGTGTTTTCAAATGTCATGTCTATTCAATCGTCCTTGGCTGATTTGCTGCAACTGCCACCAAGATAATAATTTTGGTGGTTATATTACTCTCTCTCTCTCACACGCACAGACACACACACACACAAAGTAGGAATATCTTTTTGCACTGACCATTAGCCTAATTATTCGGTACTACTGGAAACTGAAACTTTTTCTTTCTAAAGACTACCTTACATGGTGGCCAAGATATCAGTTTCTTAAGTATTCTTCCCTTGAAATGTAAAAGCAAAACAATACTATACAAATTTCTTTTCTTGAATTTTATGTTTGCACTATCTTAATGCAAACAATCTCACCTTCAGATCTGTCATGAAGGAGTATTAAATATTCCAAAGCCATTATGTGCTCACAACATTGTTGTACTATAACATTAAAAAGTTCCACCTTTTATTCTCACTAAACTAGGGAAACGCAAACAAACAGAAAGGATTGTGAAGATTGGAATATATGGGACATTGCAAAATTTTTAATTTTCACATTTGAAATTTCACTTTGCGGTATCTAATGTGTCTGGTCTTGGAATATTAACAACAGAAAAATGAACGTAAAATATTTCAACAGATATGAAGAGGGAAAGATGAACAGAGGACTTGCTCACGCTGTGATAGTAAGCAACCTCTTTTCAAACCATCTCATGGTTGGAGTGTTTTATGAATGTGTGGCTAACCTTAATCAAGGACACAGAGCTTAAAAGGAGAAACACTATACACAGGAGAAGCCACAATACACGTCACAAAGTGGCTGCAGAAAAAGAGGGTGTTTGTGAAGTAAAAAGATAAGTTAAATAAAGTTTAGGTAAAATGTCCCTGCTTTTGAAGTGCATATATTTGGATCTAAAAAGGGTCTTATAATGTTGTTACAGCCTATGCTGAAAATAAGATTTTCTTTTATGAACATTAACCAAACCAACTGAAAACCAGGAGAGGCAAGAGAGATACCAGAATTAACATATCCTTAAATATTTTCTTTAGAGCCTAGAAAGAGCTGATCATATCCCCAGCTAATACAAATTAGCTTAGCTCCACTAACTTCAATGGAAGTGCATTGATTTATACCACTTAAGAATCTGTAGTGACAGTTGGATCCGAAATTCAGCTGCACAACTTTCAAGCAAAAGTTAAGAGAACTTGCTCCACTGTTGACACAGTGAGTCATAAGCTGCATTACACAAAGTGAAGTAGTAGCCCAATTAAAGTTCCATTAGTCCTAGTTATTCAACTCAGTATTTTGAGGCTGATTTATCATCATATTCCAATAGCTAGCGATAAAGGACTATTTTTAAAATGGCTGACATTTTAAATCTTTTCTTGGAGATTACTTTAATTTTCCTAGTCATTGAAGAAAAAGTCAAACTTAAATTTTTTAAAATAATTTATTATCTGGTGCCAGTGACATAGAAACTGCAGCAATAAAATGTTAATGATTTTTCTGTTCAAATCTTTCAGAAACCCACAAATCAGACTGGCAATAAACAGTCTGAGGGACTTAGCCTTGGTCAATGGAAGCCTTAGGCCTATGTAATGCACTACTCTTCCAGGGGCCAACACTCCCCATCACCAGCAGGTTCACCAGTCAGCATGCCATCCTGGAGTTCCTATCTGTAATCTCATCCAATTGATATCTGCAAACTGGGAGGGAGAGAGACTTGTGCTTTAGTATCATCCTCAGACCTTTGGAACCCCTGGGTGAGGAAGCTGTCAAACCACAAAAGCAAGTGGAGGCAGTGGTTATTGACACCCTCCCCCATCACCAGATATCAGAGCCTGGGCTCCAGCAAAGAAGTGAGAATGTCAACACTGCAATTTTTTCGCCCCGCAGCCCAGCCCCATGAGCCCGAGTCAACTGACCCAGGCTTTGAGGCTCTGCCATGGATTTTTCTTTAGTGTAGACATACCCTGAGATAGCAGCAGTCAGTGCAAAGAATGCAAGAGGCATTATCAGATCAGGCACTGCAAAGTACAGTATTTTAAGTGATTTTTTTTCTTCTTCACAACTTGGTCTTCATTCATTTTCCTATGGAAGAGAGAAACAGAGTAACTGCTGTTGCTGCTCAGAAGTGAAGGTAGTTTTATAGATGAGACGTAACAGTGACTAATGATCCTGCATGCATGATCAATCAGTGGCTATGAGAGCACCTAAGAACAATATGTTCATCCTATTTTAGTTTGAGAGATTAGAACTAAATATGAACAGATGTCCATATTCAATTCAATGAAAGCAGAAGAATCAATTCCCCATTACAGTTTACCAGGCGTAATTCTGCCATCTGCCTACAGTTATTGAAAGCTTCAGTTTGCAGGCACACCTACAAATATTTCTGATTTTAAAACAGATTTGATATACATGTGGAAATAACCAGATAAAAATGGTTTTCATTTTAAAGCTGATGATTCATATTTTAAAAAATATGGATAATTCAAAACTTATTCGTTTTCTGAAGATAAACTTTAAACATGTATTTTATGCAGGAGAAGACATCCAATTTATGACATGCTATACAATTCTTAATATTAGCATTTAATGTTCTTATTTTAATCTTAATTATGGATGTAAAGTAGAATTAAAATAAATCTTATAAATACATGACCATACAAAATGAGTCCCATCACCTCTGGTGCATTTTCATCAGCAGCCATCTTCAGCGTATAGCTCTCTGGAATACTTGACATTTCAGTACGTACGAGTCATGCCACTCATTCTATCAAAGACTAACATATGTAACAGGCACCCAATTCACTTCTGTTACCCTAAGGCAATCGTGGCACTTTCATTTTTAAATATACATATTGCTGAACCAAGTGCTGTATTTATTTTAATGTACGGTAAAGCGACATTCAACATTTCCCTTTTTTTTTTTTTTGGCTACTGCTACCTGCACTCTGTTTCTTGTAGGCTGTAATCTTCTGTGAAGTGGTTTTCTAGAATACTAATGTAACTCCTTTGGGGTTTAGAAAGAGCATGGCCCCTTTAAATATTTTTCCTGAGGGGGGGAAGTGTTGATTGTTTCAGAAGGACGAAGTACTATTGGTGACAGGGAGAGCAGAGAGAGAGGGGAGAGAGCAACAGAGCATATGTCTGGAGCTCCAGCAAAGCAAGCAGGCCCTCACAGAGCGAAGCAGCCAAGAACCTGCCTGAAGCCTGGGAAGGACAGGGCGGCTGATCGGGGACACCCCAGGACAGGAGCCAGGAGGAGCACTGTGCCAGGGAGGAATCGCCCAAGGACGACAGGCTGGAGCTGGACCCAGTATCACTGCTGCCCAGAGCTGCATGGGGCTGTGAGTACTGGGGCCTGTGCCTCTGCATTGGGAATAAGGAAGGAGGCTGCTAGCTAGTTAAGTGGGGAGGGTTGTCGTTCTATGTGGCTTTGCAGAGAGCCCAAAAGAGGGCACCAGAGGGGTTTGCTGGGGAAAATTTACCGGCACCGAAGTCTACCAGGAGCACCCAAGACTCACCACTGGATTGGAACTTGGCCCAGAACTCCTGAACTCCCTTTCAGACTGTGGTACCACTAGGCCTGTGGAGACTTGAGTTGAATGCAGCCCTGTTTTACAACTCCCCATATATTTCCCCTTGTTGTTTTTCTCCTTTCATCCCTCTGTAAATAAACATTTCCCTTTTGTTGTACTTTTCCAGTGTGTGTGTGAGTGAGTGAGAGAGAAAGATCTTTTATTGGACTAACTACTGTTCTGAAACAAGCTGTCAAACGTACACAACTCGTGTTCACGCGAGAAGAGCTCTAGGTGATTTAGACACTTAAAGGAAATCAGGTAAACTTACCTACCTATACACAGGTAAATTCAACTAGGTGCCTCTTGGCATCTTAGGTTCCTAAGCAGCTGGTATCTAAATCTTGAACCGAAGATCTAATCATAATTCAGATCTGCCTACCACCTCCACAGTCCAATCCAATGAAAATTCAAATCTAAAGCACAGTTTACTGTTGTAATGGAAACCCATTGTACACAGTGATAGCTGGGACTTGTTTTCCCAACTGTGGCTTCACATAAATTGAGAAGTACAGTGCAAGTAGTCCTGAGACTTCAATGGGACTAACAAGAATGTGTTCAGAGTATGAGCCCAGCAAATCACTGTTAAAATGCTGTAAAGTCACCACTCCAATGGCAGTTTTTTTCCCCTTTGACTTCATGGATGCAAAGTAGTACTGAAAAAGTGACTGCTACTGGAAATAAGTGTTTAAAATGATACACCACAGCAAATTAAAATGGTGTCCTCTATGTGGTTCCTCTAGAGAAATAAAGGATTATTCAGTACTGTTACTGATACCTTTTACTGGAGACCACCCCTTCAGCCATTACTTTACATTCAGGTGTTCTTCAGGCACAAATCTCAACAGTGATGTGTTTCTCAAAGACAAATCCAAAGGGACTCAATGCTTCTATGCAGACCGTTGGCACTCAGCTGCAAATGAATTCATGCAATATTTCCATATAGCACTTTTAGGCACTGAAAACATGACGACTGGCCTGACAAATACTTAGACACATGCACTGATAAAAGACATGTAAGAAACTACAACAAAGAAAGCACACATAATGGCACCGCCTTCTTAGGCACTTCAAGGCATGCATTTTTGTCCACCTAATTGAAACCGGAAGTCATTTACTGTTGTTAGTTTTCCCCGAAAAGCAGAAAACAACAGGAAACTGATAGGAGAAGCAGCCCAGGGAGCATTAAGAAATCCCTGTTGCAATTATCTAACAGATGAGTAGTAGTAATGCCATTAGAGACTATTGTTTGCAACAGGCACACAATTATGTGTTTAACCAATCAACTGATTTAGCTTCTTTGGAAGCTATTGGAGCACATTAAGTTTAGCAAGTAATTTCAAGACAACCCCTATATGGAGGCAAATGAATAAAGAATAACAGAATCGACTGCAATATTATTGAACGGTTATGGTGGTTGTCCACTACTTGATATTCTGTTATTAATTATTCCTCTGACTATTGCGGCAAGTACAGCGCATACTTTGTATTAGATAGATCAATAATAAATAAAAACAAACACTTGCAAATCTTACAAAACTTGCAAATCTATTTCTATGTAATCCACAGTATTCTTTTTTCATCAAAAGTACGTCTGACTGAAATCAGGACTTCCATGAAGAGTTACTGCATTTGTTTATAGTTGTACGGAACTTTGAAAATGGAAAATGCTATATGACTTATTAAAAGGTATACCAACCTATCTAACAGATAGTTGAAGGGCTCCCCTCTCCCCCAAAGCCTTGAGAGTGACAGCACCCTGCCTACTTTGACATAGAAATAGAAGAGAGATCTCCCACCCTCTGTGCTGGCTGCAAACAACTCATAGAAGTTATTTTCTGATTTTCTGACTAGCAAAGAGATTTTTTTTTAACATTTTGTTTACCTGCATGGTGAAGAATATGCTTTTTGACTGCACCCTTTTTCACTCTTTGATTTTTAACAATAAATAATGGGCATTAAAGAAACTGGCTGGCTAAGAGGAATTCCACTTTTGTGTCTCACATTTTATTTAGGGGGCTGTGTCAAAATGCCAATTGGATATGCTCTCATCTTTTTAGCAGAATTTGCACTATAGCATTTTACATACATATTTTTTTATGATTGACTTAATGTGCTTACCCAGAATTATTCAAATATAATATCTAGATTTGTCCTAAAACCTTTTCTTTTCTTAATGCTGAATAAGCTCCTGCAAAGTAACCAGCAAGAAGGAGGACAGAGTCAATTTTTTAAGCCTGCAGCAACACAGGAAATGTGACTATACATTAAGGAAAAGAAAAACAATGCTAATAATGTTTTACAGCCCACTTCTCTTGAGTCAGAACAGCACTGCATTTTGTCTCCTCTTTCATAGAAAACTCAGTATTTTAAAATATTCAGTGTAGACATGCTAAAACAAATTGAGTTATCCACATTCCTCCTCCTTCTTGGTTGGAGATATTAGTCTATCACTGCTTAAAACATCATTCAGTATTCTCCGCAAAACACTTTTGCATGAGGAGAGAGATTACCGTTAATGACAATCTGTGGTATTCAAGACAAATACTTAGTGTTCGTCTGCTTCACAGAGGATGATGATATTATAGTCAAATTAGCATCTGGAAATGGATTTACCATCTGCCTTTTTGGCATAAAATCTCAGAAAACATGACTTTATATACCTTTAGGAAAAAAAACCCTCTCATAATACTAGACACACTTCTTGAAAGAAAAACACATTTAACTGCCACTAACATCACTGTCTTAAAAATGGATCATTTGCTATTAAAAATATTTAGTTTCAAAACTTATTTCAAATACCAACCATAAAATGTGTATAGTAGCTTAAAGCTCTACTATAAAGCAATAATCTCTTTCAGAGGAAAGCAACTCAGCAAAGGCAATGGTGCCCCAAGGAGAGATAATAGGTAATAAAGAGGTAAGTTATAATAGGTTTAGTGTCTACAGCTTATCCTAATTATTAAGGGTGACTAAACATAGAATGCAACAAGAATGATAGGAAAGGACATTTGTCAGTTCAAGTAATTGTCAACGATAGAAGAAAATAGTTGTGCATAGTGCTAATTCAACTCTTCCTGTGTGGAGACATTAATATTCAGATCCAAACTGTCTCCTGTACAGAAGCCTCTCTCAAACTTTGATGGGTTTCCACCTGGAACAGATCTTTTAAACTGGAACGCTACCAACGGCCCATATGGATATAATGCACTTAGTATTTATATCTGTATGTTCACACTTCCCATCAAGGTCTTTGTGGAATAGAAGTCACATTGATAATTTAGCAATGGATATTTCAAAATGAGTTGGTGTGTATGATTTATACAGATACGTCGAGGGGATTTTTGGTATTATTTCTCCATTCAGGAAAACTGAACTTTTATTTATTGCATCAGATGTAAATTATTCTGATTCATTGAGATGCATCTGGTCTTATTTACAGTATATTAATAAATAAAATAGGTTTCAGTTAAATCATAAGATTGACTCACAGGTTAGAGCAGTAGAGGTATTAACGCTTTGTTGAAACAGACATTTAGACTCTCCTTGATCATGTTTTGTGGAAAAAAACAGGTGATGACAGTTTGTTTCTTCCTCTGTCTGGGTGGCTACATTTTAATATGATCCATCATCAGACATTTGGAACCAAAAAATGCAAGCTGTAGGCTTGGCCCACTAGTGGCCCACATTCAAATACTTTCACAGCAATTGATCCCATTCCCATGTGGTGATGTTTCTTGGCCCAAATCCCACCCTCCTTTCCAGAGAGCTAGTTTGGGGGAACATTTTTAACAATCAAACAAGACCATGCCTATCTAATCCTCCCTGATCAAAACGGTGCAGGCAAAGATTCAAAATTAGTACAATAGACAAAGGTGACCTATTTCAGCAATAGTCTCTCCTCCCGTGAAAGAGAAAAGTGATGTAGATCTCAGTTTAATAGTTCATTAAGCCAACAACATGGTACAGTGGAGCTGTAGACGTAAGAATGTTGGAAGTGACCATCTCCTCTGACAGCTTGGAGTCTAGAAAATTGAGAGATTTTATCCCATTTTAAAAGCTGGCAATCAAATGGTTGTCAAGAGCTTTGGTAGTCACAAGACTGCCAATGATGGACAAACTGAATATACAACTAGACCTCCTTAAGCATCTTGCCAGGGATCGATCCCAGTGGCACTCAGTTTGCAATGAGGCCACGTACCTTTAAAACCTGCCATGATGGAGGATGATGATCCCATTTTAAAATTAGAAATTTAAGGGAACCTCCTTTTTCAACAGCCCCACTTCAGATTTTTTGAACCGAGGGGGGGGGGGGGGGGAGGTTTGAAGAGGGGAAGGGGATGCCGAAAAAAGCCAAAAAGGCATTAATGGAACTGTGTGTCTGTGTCAGCTGGTGAGACTATCCCTTAAATGATTGCTAGTGAATGTAAAGTATTTTTAACTCTGATGCATTTTTAAAATAGGAAAGATACTTTTATATCTAACAGGATTTAAGTGAGGCTACAATGGTTGTATTTTTTTAAAATAAGTTTTTCTCTTGCATAAAGTTTATGGAAATTACATTCTGGGTTTGATGGCAGTATTTGAACTGCTTACATGATGTTTGTTTCTAGTGGCCCCTCTTCGAAACAGAGACCAGAATCTCTTTCATAGTACATAAAAAATAATGAGGCTGTCCACTTACACCTTTTTTTGAGTAATTTTGAACCAATTTTTAATGTGGAAAATGCATAGAGATGAAAAAAGAAAAGGAGTACTTGTGGCACCTTAGAGACTAACCAATTTATTTGAGCATGAGCTTTCGTGAGCTACAGCTCACGCTCACGCTCATACATCTGATGAAGTGAGCTGTAGCTCACGAAAGCTCATGCTCAAATAAATTGGTTAGTCTCTAAGGTGCCACAAGTACTCCTTTTCTTTTTGCGAATACAGACTAACACGGCTGTTCCTCTGAAACCTGTCATAGAGATGAAAGAATCTTTGCTGTCCAAGACAATAGAGCAGGGATGGCCAACCTGTGGCTCTGGAGCCACGTGCGGCTCTTCAGAAGTTAATATGCGGCTCCTTGTATAGGCACCGAATCCGGGGCTGGAGCTACAGGTGCCAACTTTCCAATGTGCCAGGGTGTGCTCACTGCTCAACCCCTGGCTCTGCCACAGGCCCTGCCCCCACTCCACCCCTTCCTATGCCCTCCCCTGAGCCTGCCATGCCCTCCCTCCTCCCCTCTTCCCCCCAAAGCCTCCTGCATGCCACAAAATAGCTGATCGGGAGGTGCGGGGATAGAGGGGTAGGCGCTGATCGGTGGGGCTGCAGGTGGGTGGGAGGTGCTGGGGGGGAGCTGATGGGGGCGCTGTTGACGTATTACTGTGGCTCTTTGGCAATGTACATTGGTAAATTCTGGCTCCTTCTCAGGCTCAGGTTGGCCACCCCTGCAATTGAGGAACGATATCTTACTGGTTTCTCCCAACTTGTTGCTACAGGTATGGAAGATACGCTGTCCAACATTTCTAGATTATTCTGTTGGATAATGAGGGAATCAATACTTTGAGACAGTTTTGCACCACTCTGAGCTCTAGTTGCCAGAATACAGATGATAGATGAATGTGTGTTGGTGGATGAGATTACCCAAGGGATAAGGGGGAGAAGAGAAGGGAACCAAGGTGAGAACCCTGTGGAACCCTCACATAAAGCTGAGTGGAGTTGAGGAAGAGGAGGATCCTCCAAAGGACAGACTGAAGCAGTAACTAGAGGTGGGAGAACAAGGAGAAGAGAGTGTCACGGAAGCCAAGGGATGATACGATTTCAGGAAGAAGAGCATGTCTGACTGTGCTGAAAGCAGCTAACGGGTCAAGGAGAATGGGGATGGTATATGGACTCTGAACTTTAGCTAGGAAAAAGTCATTAGAGACTTTGGGAGTAGTAGTTTCAGTGGCATGCAATGGATGGAAGCTGGATTAGAGAGCATCCAGAAAGGAACTGGAGAGGAACTGACAGTGACTGTAAACAGCGCGTTCAGTGAGTTTAGAAATGAAAGGGAGAAGGGAGATAGGGGGTAGTTGGAGGCACGAGTGGGATCAAGGGTGGGATTTTTAAAGATGGGAAACCTTAAAGCATGTTTGTATTGTGAGAGGTAAGAGCCAGACGAGAGTGGGAGGTGATGGAAAAGAATAAGGAAGGAGTTGAAAGTGAGCGTGAGAAAGATCAGGACATAGGATATGATAGGGCTAGGGTGGGCAAATAGAGGAGTTATAGGAGAGCAGATGAGAAGCTTCTGCATCTGACAGGGAAGAAGAAGAAAAGAGTTGTAAGAGGAAAAGGGGGGAGAAAGGTGAGCCGAGAGGAGAGGGAAGGTCATGTTGTATTTTGTCAATTTTAACTTGGAAGAAATCAGCGAGATCCTGTGAGGAGGCAGAAGTGGACAAAGGAGGTTTTCAGGAGTTAGTCAGAGATGGTGAATGGGTGGGTGTGATTTTGGGTGTGGGATTCAATTAAAATGAAGTAGAGTTGTTCACAGCTAGGAAGATGGCAGAAATGAAGGAGGCGAGAATGAATTTGTAGTGGAGGAAGTCAAGCCTGATCATAGGATTTCCAGAGATGCCTGCAACCCATGAGCAGGAGTGAGGAAGTAGGTGTATGGGTGAGCCAGGGCTGGAGGTAGCAGGAGGACCTTGCACCAGGGGAGATGAGCTGAAGAGATGAGGAAGGGGAAGAATGAAGAATGATGATCCAAAACTTTTGCTGGTGGGAGGAGGGGGAAGAGGAGCAGAGGTGATAGGAACTGTAAAGGGGTCAGGGGAACCAGGATGGGGAAATGGAGTCAACAAGTAGAAGGAAAGGGGGAGGACAACAGATGCTATGAAGCAGGAAGAGGGAGTGATGAGAGCCATTGGAGAGTGGCAGATGGGTAAGATTAAAAAAAGCAAGGTCTGAAGGTACGCTCAAGCCTGCCACTGAATCCAAGCCAGCTGGGAAGTGTCCTTTGTCCCAGCCGCAGTCCCCATTGGTGTTGAGGGGTAGGGCCAGGCTGTGAGGTCACAGCAATGGCAGCTCTCTGCCTGGGAATGCTCCTGTCCTAACTGTAGTTCCTGTAGTTTAGAATAAAGTATTTTGGTAAACCTCTCACATTTTAATCCAGAGAATAAAGCATGGTTAATGGATTTACACGTTTGATTTTCACTAGATTCAGCTTTAATGAAAAAGGTCCTTTTTTTGAAAAAAAGGACAATATAAAAGACAGGGATCGGCAACCTTTGGCACGCGGCCCGCCAGGGTAAGCCCCCTGGCAGGCTGAGCTGGTTTGTTTACCTGCCGCGTCTGCAGGTTCGGCCACTCGCGGCTCCCACTGGCCGCAGTTTGCAGCTCCAGGCCAATGGGAGCTGCGGGAAGTGGCGGCCAGCACATCCCTCGGCCTGCACTGCTTCCCGCAGCCCCCATTGGCCTAGAGTGGCGTACTGCGATTAGCCGAACCTGGGGACGCGGCAGGTAAACAAACCGGCCCGGCCTGGCCCGCCATAGGGCTTATCCTGGCAGGCCACGTGCCAAAGGTTGCCGATCCCCAATATAAGACATGTATCAACAGAGCTGCAGGTACCCAGATCCTCTGAAGATATGACTCTTACTGTGCTTTGAATCATTTAGAGTACCAATTTGTACTCTCAGAGTAGAGCTCTGAACAGTGCATATGCACATTATGTAAAAACACGCAGGCCATTTGAATGACAGTCATACTCAAGAAAGGTTTCAGAGGAACAGCCGTGTTAGTCTGTATTCGCAAAAAGAAAAGGAGTACTTGTGGCACCTTAGAGACTAACGAATTTATTTGAGCATGAGCTTTCGTGAGCTACAGCTCACTTCATCAGATGTTTACCGTGGAAACTGCAGCAGACTTTATATACACACAGAGAATATGATGGGCTAGCACCAGCAGGAGAGTGAATTTGTGTGGGGGGTGGAGGGTGAGAAAACCTGGATTTGTGCTGGAAATGGCCCACCTGTTGATCACTTTAGATAAGCTATTACCAGCAGGACAGTGGGGTGGGAGGAGGTATTGTTTCATATTCTCTGTGTGTATATAAAGTCTGCTGCAGTTTCCACGGTAAACATCTGATGAAGTGAGCTGTAGCTCACGAAAGCTCATGCTCAAATAAATTCGTTAGTCTCTAAGGTGCCACAAGTACTCCTTTTCTTTATACTCAAGAAAGTGTCCTCTTATGATCATGCTGATAAAAGAACCTTATTCCAACATTTGAAATACACTTAAATTACCCATAATGTTATTGAAAGTATTTGCATAATAGAAAACTAAGGTGCAAATATTTTAGCTGTGTGTATAATTGTCTTTCAGTCCTCAAGAGCTGAAATGGAGAAAAATCAGCATTTTACAGATTAAGATGTAGAGTTAGTTTGTATCGTTAGTATGTGTTTATTCCATAGGCTCTCTTTTTGCCAGTGAAATGCCTAGAAATGACAGATTTAATACAGAAGTTACTTTTCTGAAGATTTGTTTTCATTATCTTAATCAAAAGGGAATTTTATAAAGAAATTATATTCAAAATACATGTTAAATTAAGAGAATTAACTACCAGTATTTCTATTAGAATAACTGCAGGATCACTGTAAGTTGTCCAGCAGTCACTGGGACCCAGGACTATTAGCAGTTCACTTTTTGAAATCCTAATCGGAAAAAGATCGGTCATATGGAATAAATGAAAGGAGACCCACTTCGATTCCAATAGCGCTACAGTAACTACTGTGAGCTCTCTCATGAAGTGGCTCTCTAAGCAACATATGCTTGAGACACAGCAAATTTAGTAAACATGCGTCGACTACCAGCTGCCAGCATGTGTGAAAAATGGAAAAGCAAACCTCCAGTTAAAAACTGATTAACACCATGGCAGTTTACTTAAATAGTACTAAGACCCACCTGGTGCTCCCCTCCACTCTCCCCTTTCACCCAGAACCTTGAGGAAAAATTGCAGAAAAGGAACCAGACTCCAACCAGTAGGAGCAGCTGCAGAAACAGCTAAAGCAGGGACAGCTGCCCTGGAAGGAAGGGGGTGTAAAATGGGCCCAGCCAGGGCCACTCCTGTCCATGCATCCCCTGGACTCAGAACTGCACAGGGGAGACCCATGCACCACTAGGGCCCAGTAGTGCCTCCCCTTTTAAAAATCTAGGTCAAGTCATTTTCTAATTCATTCATGCAGGGCCATTTGACCTTCCTGTATCTCACTCAACTCCATGTAAACTTGGGTAAAGGAAAAATATCTTCCCTTACTCACCCCAATAAAAGAGCCACCTTACAAATTAAAGATTCAAAAAAACCAGCATGAATAACTGGCCAACTCTTTTTAAGCCTAATTGGGATGGGTGGGTCCACTTCTGAGTTTACTGAGCTCAACAATTAGGATGCATTCTATACAATCCTGAGAGGAGGGATTTTCTTTATGTTACTCATTAAAGATCTTGGACAGGAAAGTTGTGATGTTTCCTCAAGGTACCCACGGTTCGGACACCTGCTACATTAGAATCAGGAAACCTTGTCCATGTCTGCTGGGGATTAGCTCCCCGACTCCACCAGCCACGTGCAACACAAACATTCCTCTTCCAGCCTACGCAGGCTCCCCTGTCCCTCTGCATATTAGCAATAGGCACATTCCAACCCCCAAGAACTCAGTTTCCCCCTAGAGCATCCAGCCCCTTATCCACTGGGCACTCTCAGAAATCCCATATTATATATAACCAGACAGATAGAGAAGCATCTCTCGCCTGAAGGTAACTTTGATAGTATAGACATGGCCTCTTATGTCAGCAAAACTTATGTCGCTCAGGAGTGTGAAAAAACACCCCCTTTCCCACCCCCTGACATAACTTTCGCTGGTATAAGTGGTCGAATGCACAGCACTATGTTGGTGGGAGAGCTTCTTCTACCGACATTGCTGCTGCTGCCACTCCTGCAAGCGATTTTATTATGTTGACAGGACAGCTCCTTCCTTTTAGCACAGAGCGGCTACACGAATGATCTTACAGCGGTGCAGCTGCATCAGTACAGCTATGCCACTGTAAGGACACTAGTGTAGACATGGCCTTATTTATCATATTCTGGTGACCAGCTCCAACTCACAGGCTTTAAGAACATAATTTTCAGTATGTACACACAGCTGCTTACATATTATTCATACGTACATTTTGCAATCATTGCATTGACCAGTGACGCACAGGCTTTCTGCAGAGATCTTACATGCTACCCTTCGGTGAACTATTATGTAGATACCAGACCCTGGAAATCCCATAACCCTTATGTGCCCCCTTTGCCCTCTGCCAGTTGTCACCAAGAGGTCTCTGGATCAGGTAGCTAGTTATAATTTGAGCCCAAAGAGATTCAAGTAGATTTGTCTTATATCAGCAAACCACAGTCCTTTGCAGTAAGTCGCTCTCTTTCTTTTTACTTCAAGGAGAGGGTGAAAAAAGTGATTTGAGTGAAAGGTAACATTTCTTATGGATTTTTATAAGCCATTTTAAAGATGTATATTAACAGGGTGGAGGGGCTGGAGCAGTATAAATTAAGTGAACATTTTGCATAGAGGAAAGTAGACATGGAATATTTTGGCTACCTAATATCAATTTTAGCACACTTATTGAGAGCTAATTACTACAGCTGATCCACAGTGCACATACGTAAAACACACCACAAAAAGTAGGAGCCATCAATGTGCAATTTAGAACACAAGAAATTAGGAGTTCCCAGAAAAGCTACATTATTGTATTGGCTTAAACAAAATGAGTGATACTGTATACCAAAAAGAAGGTTTAGATTTTAATGAGAATACAGTGGGTGAACCCACAAATTCAATCTTGTCTTAACAGTGTGAGAGCTCATACATTTTGGTAAAAGTTGTAATGCATCCTCTCTCAAAATCCACTGAAAACCAAATCCAAAGATTCTCTTTAGTCAGAGTCCCTTATCAGTGGTAGATTCAGCTTCAAAAACTGAGCCATGGCAGATTGTGAACAGATGACAACATGACCCTTTTCAAAAGTGGAGGAGGTTTACAAACCAAAGGCAGTCTAACACAAGAGATTTCAGAAACATGATCCCACAGCTGGTTTTGATACAAATTGTTTAAGCCAACATACTTTATCACTTTGAAAAAGCGGTACTCTACTACTTTTGTGGTCTTTCCACACCAGTGAGTCACTATGAGAAGTCCTATACACTAGCCAGTTAGGAAACTGTATTTAGAAAAAGGAACTAAATGAAATTAAAAGAAAAGCCAATTAACTAACTTAGCCATTAAAGGGACACTAATCTTGAACTATAGAGGGGAAACAGGGAAACGGACTGCACAAAAGTCCTGATTCAGGAAAGTAATAAGCACATGCTGGAATCCATCCCTCTTCAACAGAGCACTTAAACACATGCTTACTCCAGGGACCACCACAGTGCTATCAAATGCAAACATGATATTGAAAAAAAAAAAAAAGTTTCTTCTCCTCTCTAACCTTTCAGTTGCAGTAATATTAGTTGTTACTCATAACGATATTCAGACAAGTGTGTGATTTTTTTTTAAAGTTGGTGTCTCTTTAAATAAAGTAGAACCTATTAATTAGTGAAGCAGATAACAAAAAATATTTGGAGATTGGTTACAAAGCAAGCTTTATGATCAAACACTAAAACTGAACTATAGTTAATGGACATTACATCTTGCAAGATGTTTAGAAGTTCTTCCTCTGATCTATTCAACCTTTAAACCTTCACTTGTTTTTATAAGCAGAAGCCAAAAGGTCATAACTCTAAAAATCAGCAAATTATTTACACACATGGCAGCATATATCAAATCAAACAAATGCATCCAAGGCTACAACCATAAATGAAACATTAAAGCTACTGATTCAACATAATATGTGCTGCTGAAAAGTTTGCAGCACAATAGAATCAAGTTGAACAAATGGTGCAATTACTAGGTTATGTTTTCAAGGACAAACGTAAGTTCATGTCCAATCTACTCACCAAAAAAATCACTTGATATGTTTAATGCTTGTTTCATAAAGTGGCAGCCTTGGCAGATGATTAGATACTGTGTTGTAGGGGCTTTCACAGTTCCTAATTTATGTAAACCTGGCAGTATTGTGATTGGTTAATGTTTGTGAAGTGCTCTGAAGAGAAAAAGTATATGCATTACTTACAAAATTTACTGGGGGAGGGGAAATGTGGGGGGAAGACCTTCATTTCATTTATATTCAGAGCAGCAGTTCCTATGTTATTTTAAAACCACATTTGTATATCATATTGGTGGCTAGATCATGCATATTTTATTGGGTTTGGCTGGTTACAGAGATATTCTATATCCTGTAGAAAATATTCCCTACTTACAGTAGGTCTCGGGTTGACTACTAAAACGTTCATTTTGTTTACAATACAGCAGTCTTGGGAAAAAAACATTGTAAGCAAAACATTTAAAAGACTGCACTGTGTGCTAAAGCTGAGTTTTAAATTTTTCAGTGTTTGTTGGAAAGTTCCTCTGAAAAGACTATTCTAACTTTAACATATGAACAATGATTTGTAAAATAAAAAAAACTTACAATTGTTTGTGTATAGATTAATAGATTCATTAAAAATATGTTAAAACATTAATTCATCGCTTTTAGAAAATGTATATACATATTCATTCTAAAACTGTCTTTTTATCATCTGTTCTTCTATGCAGTTTTGATATGCACAGGAATGTATTTTTGAAAGCTGATTGCATACTTTCATGCTCATACTGAAGTAGAGACTGAGGTAGCCAGAATAAAACAAAACTGACAAGGAAAAATCACCAGGCTATAAGTGAAACTCACAACTGGTCTCTGCTAAATGTATTTGAGATGTCCATTTGCTGAAGCTATGCAAAGAGAGAGCAGTTTATTTTCTTCTCCATGATGCTTCGCCAAGAATTTGAAGAATTCAGAATGAACTGAACCAGTGAAATATGTAAGGACAGCATTATCAAATATGTACAGCTACTTTAAAAATATGCTGGAAGTAGAAGGCAGGCTCTTTTTATTAGATTTCCCAAGCTATACATGCAAATATGAATACACAAAGTAAATGAAAGTATGACATGATAAATACCGTTTGCCACAGAATATAGATGTGAACCTGAACAGTATAAATTGTGGGAATACAGTACTGTGTTATTTTCACCTGAATTTGCTTAATCAAAGATTTTTTCTTTCAGAAAACAAAAGGTACCAAGAAATCACCAAGTTAGTGTGCTGTATACCATCAAGGAAATTGGTATATCCTGGTATGATATGAAATATTACACACGTCTTCCTTAGCACCTGATCCTGCAGAGACTTGTGCATGTGCTTAACTAAGCATGTACATAATCCCGTGAGCTCAATGGGACCACTCACACACTTAAAAGTTAAGCGTGCACCTAAGCTTTGCAGGATCATTACCTTTGTTACCAAGGGTCTATCATGGGATCTAACACAATGATACTTACAGGAAAGGCACCTGTGCACATTGTTGTCTGTCCATGCAATAATCACCAAATTAGGAAAATGTATGCGTCTGACTTGAAAATGCCCTTTCTTGGATTTATGAGGGCCACAGACTCACTGGTTTCTGTTCTCTGGAGTCTTAGACCAGACCTATCAATCAGTACACCTTCACTTCTGAGAAGCCACCAGCTGAGACACTTGAATAGTTTAGGAATTCTCTAACCACTCTAAGGGCAAGGAGCATTAAGTATTAAGACTCAATAGAACAATCCTCCTGCACAGCAAGAAATTCAGCGAACAAACTGCTCCACTTAATAATCCCATATTTTGCCACAATTAACAGCCTATTCAGGGTGGGTGGGATTTGCCGACTTCATTACTCAAAGAAAGGACATTTTAAAGTAAAGCACAGATAAATTTTCCTCTATAATGAGGTCCACAGATATATAACATTGGGACTTTTCATAGCTGTGTCTAAGGTGCCACAAGCACTCCTGGTTTTTTTTTTGCAGATACAGACTAACACGGCTGCTACTCTGAAACCTGATACTTGGGTAGAGAATATTATAACAGTTATGTACAGATGCAAAAGGGGATAATCCTTTCCTAATAGTTATTGGGAGCACAAGTCTAACAAAGGCAAAATCAGATGATGACTGGATGTCCATCTTGCAGAATCTGGGGAAGGTATCAATAGATGACTGGGTGGCTACTTTATAGATTTTCTTGCATAAGGGATGTGATCTTTCTGCCCATGAAGTTGCCACAGTTTTGAGGTAGTGAGCTCTGATTTTGGAAGATGGAGTTACATTTTTTTTTTACTTGTATGCTTTGGAGATCTATTACACTAGTCACCTGGAAATGGAAAAAAATTGAAGCCTTCTTATTTTTGACACCAGATGATAAAGCACAAACAAAGCATTTACTTTTCTGAACTGAACAGTGTGATAAATAGATAATTTTGAGAGCTCTGTGGGCAGCCAAAGTATTCCACAATTTCTCTCCGAGGCACAATGGAGGTGAGCAGAAGGATGGAAGCACAATTTCTTATGCTCTATAGAGCCTGGAGTTGATCTTTGGTAAGAAGGAAGGGTTGGTTTCGAGTACCGCTTTAGCGTACACTGTCTAGTACTGAGGTTCCAGGAAAAGAGCTCCTAACTTATTTAAGACACCCTGTAAACTGATGGGATTGCAATCAAAAAGGCCACTTTAAGTAACAAAGTAATGAGACCCTTTCATGAGTGGTTCACATGAAAGGCCTGTAAGGGCACTGAGCACTAGTTTAAGAACTAGTTGAAGGATTTAAAATGTTTCCTCTGTTGTTCTCAGGATATATCTCTGTATTTGTGAAGACATAGAATTGGAAAACCATGACACGCAGTATTGGTGAATATCCATAAAATCATGTAAAATGGTCAGTATGTTCTAAAGAATTAATAAGCAACCTTGGTATTATGCCACAACCTGCTGTAACTGAACACCAGCTGTTCAAGACAGAGCTTCAGCACTTCATGATGGCAAAAGATTACACTATATGAAAGATACAACCTGGAAGTTCTGTAGCTAAACTCCAACACTGTTGATCATTTCTAGTGTAACTTGGTTATGGCAATTATTTAAACATTGGAAACACTGAAATTAAATTAAATAGCTTTTTGCACCTTTTGCATGTATTATATCAACTTTGCCTACTGAAATGGACATATCGATCTTCAAACTGTGATTACAATTTACAAATAAAGTGATGAAATTGCTACTCCTGGGAGGAATTCTGTACTACTGCGTGTGTGCAGAATTCATGTCCCCTGAAAATGTCTTTGCTTTCCCACGGAAAAAGGAGGAGAGTGTGTCACGGAAGCCAAGGGAGAATAAGATTTCAAGAAGAGCATGTCTGACTGCGTTGAAGACACAGAATTCCCTCAGGAGTAAATTTCCAAGTCATGTTTGATAGTTTATATGACACAATAGTGAGATTTTTATAAAAAAGCCTTCATGTAATGCTTTGTTGGTGGCTCACTGGTTTTAATTCCACCTACAGCTCTGCAACTTTGCCTGTTACAATACAACATAAGGTGTCAGTGAATAAATGAGGTCCATTAGAATAACTGAGTAATGAAATCAAGAGAGAGATGTTAGCCCTCAGATATAATTAATTCCAGTGACTTGAAGAAATAACCTTATTAATTACAACTAGAGAGAATTATTAGCCATCCTTTCCCCTGGGGAAAAAAAATCACTTAGCAACCATCTCTGACAGCACACACTTGAGCAGTTTGAACTCCTTAACTGATACTCAAGTGCCGTCGTCCTCCTGAACCCTGACATTTGAAATGAGCCATTTCACACTTTTCATACTGAAGTTGATAATGGTCTTTCAAATCAATCAAATTCTGTTTAGTTAACTGGGCAGGGAGATAGACACAATTAACCTCTCTGATATGACGACAAAGGTTTGCCGGCCACATTCCAATCATCTATTCTTTTTCTTTACCAAAGGATTAGACCACAATTCCAAAATAATTTTCAACTAGATGCCAATACATTAATTTAAAGCCACATTTTCTTCAAAACACAGAATCTAGAGCTTGATGCACTGTTTTATGCCTGATGAATTAGTCCAATTTCCCATTCTTTTTAGTGACCCCCCCCCTTTCAGTTTCAGGACTACCTAAAAATGCCTTTTCTTCTATTTTGTTATAAAGATGGAAAAACAAAACTCTAACTACCAATTTGTTCACAATGTTTAGTGTAATACAAGACTAGCTTATAATGTATCAGGTTCCTTTGCAGAATCCAGCAGCACACTGAAATATGTAACAGTATGAATCTTTAGGCTTGGTCTACACTTAAGTTATACCGGCATAGCAACATAAGTCAGGGGTGTGAAAAAACACACTCCTGACCGACACAGCTATGCCAACACCACCCCAGGGTAGATGCAATGATGGTAGCAGAGGGCTTCTGCCAATGTAGCTAACCTTGTTCAGGAAAGCAGCATTTCTGAAACAGAAAAACTCCTTCTGTTGGTGTAGGTTGTGTCTATACTAGGGGGCTATGCTAGCATTGCTATGCCAAAACAGGCTCTGTAGTGTATACATACTCTTAGCCCTGCCAGGTAAGTGCAGAACTGCAACCAAATTAAAGAAAAAAGAAAAGGAGGACTTGTGGCACCTTAGAGACTAACCAATTTATTTGAGCATAAACTTTCGTGAGCTACAGCTCACTTCATCGGATGCACATCTCTAAGGTGCCACAAGTACTCCTTTTCTTTTTGCGAATACAGACTAACACGGCTGCTACTCTGAAACCAAATTAAAGAATTTCTCCATGCTAAAATTGCTCTCTCTTCCAAAGGGTACCAACGTAGTATTAATAAAATAGATAGTATCCGGATATTGAGGGAGAGAAATCTTGACAAAAGTCACTTGCTTACAAATCTGGAAGTAGTCTAATAACCTCTAATGGCTGATCTAGTGTAAGAGGTTTAACTTAATTGTTTAACTATAAGAAATTGTGTGAAATGGAAAATTAATGTGCTTATTGATGGAGAGGTAAATCGTGGTGTCCCCCAGGGGTCTGTACTGAGACCAGTCCTATTCAACATATTCATAAATGATCTGGAAAAATGGGTAAACAGTGAGGTGGCAAAATTTGCAGATGATACAAAATTACTAAAGATAGTTAAGACCCAGGCAGACTGCAAAGAGCTACAAGAGGATCTCTCAAAACTGGGTGACTGAGCAACAAAAATGGCAGATGAAATTTAATGTTGATAAATGCAAAGTAATGCACATTGGAAAGCATAATCCCAACTATACATATAAAATGATGGGGTCTAAATTAGCTGTTACCACTCAAGAAAGATCTTGGAGTCATTGTGGACAGTTCTCTGAAAACATCCACTCAATGTGCAGCGGCAGTCAAAAAAGCGAACAGAATGTTGGGAATAATTAGGAAAGAGATAGATAACAGAACAGAAAATATCATGTTGCCTCTATATAAATCCATGGTATGCCCACATCTTGAATACTGTGTGCAGATGTGGTTGCCCCAGTTCAAAAACGATATATTGAAACTGGAAAAGGTTCAGAAAAGGGCAACAAATTATTAGTGGTATTGAACGGCTTCCGTATGAGGAGAGATTAATAAAACTGGAACTTTTCAGCATGGAAAAGAGACGGCTGGGGGAAGATATGATTGCGGTCTATAAAATCATGACTGTTGTAGAGAAAGTAGATAAGGAAATGTTGTTTACTCCTTCTCATAACACAAGAACTAGGGGTCATCAAATGAAATTAATAGGAACCAGGTTTAAAACAAATAAAAGGAAGGATTTCGTCACACAACATACAATCAACCTGTGGAACTCCTTGCCAGAGGATGTTGTGAAGGCCAAGACCATAACAGGGCTCAAACAAGAACTAGATAAATTCATGGAGGATAGGTCTATTAATGGCTATTAGCCAGGATGGGCAGGAACGGTGTCTCTAGCCTCTCTTTGCCAGAAGCTGGGAGTGAGTGACAAGGGATGGATCATTTGATGATTACCTGTTCTGTTCATTCCCTCTGGGGCACCTGGCACTGGCCACTGTTGGAAGACAGGATACTGGGCTAGATGGACCTTTGGTCGATCCAGTATGGCTATTCTTATGTTCTTATTCATTTTTAAATAGTACAGAGACAATATTGTTTTTTGGAAGTAAATCATACATAGAATATATACAACAACATGTGACAGGACTTGAAATCTAAAGTTTCACTATATTCTATCAAATGCTTCCTCTGCATCAAGTGATAACAAAAGAAACGGATTTTTTTCTAAAATCTGGGATTATGAAGGTTACAAAAATTATGAAATCATATAACAATCTTTAATTACATGATCACATACTATTTTCCCCCCCAAAGGATTCCTTCCTCATTCAGAACACTGAACAAACAGTACACATTGAATGTGGTGCTAGTCATTACTTTGTTTTAATCCTCATTTTGCAGTATGACTCATGCCTTATTTACTGCACACTACTGAAATGCTGTTCTGAAGACTGAATTACTAAATTTCTTCTCAAACTTTTCTAGGACACTCGCCACTACAGTATTCAACTGCTTCATGGCTATTAATGAATTTATTTTCCCAATGCCTCTGTGAGGTGAGGGGATTTGTGGTGTTAATGTTGATGGAATAAATGAGCCCAGAGAGTGAAAGGTGTTACTGTACAGTGCTAACCAGTTAAACACGGCTCAGGATTTTGAGTAGAGAGCTTGGCAAGTACAGCATTAAAAATCTTCATAATGACCTACATTATAGAAAAACAGTTAAAGCAACTGAAAGATAAAGTAAAGGTTCATTTTAACAATATCCCTTTATCCCTTTCCCTTTAGCTGTAGAGAAGTTCTGTAGGAAAAACGGACAGTTTTTATGATGGTATTAAAGATGGTAATAACTGGCACTGGGGGTGGGAGAAGTGGAGAATGTTAACTGATGGCTTGTCTAAACAAACACTTAGACCATAGGAAGCAAGAGTGTTAATCTACCCCATTAGTCTGCTGAGATCAAACTGCTCATGTGCACCCCGCTGATGCCCAACAACAGGTCTTTAGATTAGAGTACTTTGAACTAGCCCTCTTTGAAAAGGGACCAGCCCAAAGCATTTTAATTAACTATTAACATGCATCAGCAAGGTGCACATGAGCGGTTAGACCATTGCAGGCTAAGGTGGGGTAGATTCAAAGTCCCTACCTTCCTGCAGTCTAGTTGTTAGTGTGGACAAACCCTGAGATATTGTGGAGATGGCGTTGCTTTTATTGTGAAAGTTCAGATCTGCTTCCTTTAAGGCAAAAGGAGAGAAGCACACACAAAATGGGACAGCAAAGAGAGAATGCAGCTTCTGTCTCTGGGTGACTCTGACTTGGAACCTCATTGTTGGAGAAATACAGGCATAGCACAGAGTCTTTTCAACTGTTCCAAGACCTGTCAAACTTGTACCACCAGTGGGCTATTTAGGACACTGCTTTTATCTGCCCCTCTAATCACAGGGGCTATGAAAGAGATTGGTTTTGCTGGCCAAGCCAGACTCTCATTAAGAAGGTGCGCACACACAAAAAAGAATGAAAGTAAGGTGAGGGAAGGAGAAAGGACACATGAAGGTGGGTTGGAGAGGTGACAATAGGGACCAAAGTCTCCCATCCTAGGTGATATTCAGGATTTAGCCAGAGCTGGTACAGGTGGTGATGTCATTTGGGTCCCCCTCTCTGGTTCACTCCAGACAGGTCATCTCTCTGGATAAAGACAATTAAAGTACAACACTGTCACAATGGAACCTGGGGTCCCAAGAGATGGTGGGAGTTGCAGCCATGATGGTGAAGCTGGCTCCTTCCAGTTCATCCATTTTCCAGTCTGCGATTTGATCTTCCCACTGATGTCTCTCTTTAAAAGGACCCCAAAAGAGAGTGGTGAGCAGAATAGCCCATCCCCTTACTATTTTGTCCACCAAATTAGGCCTAAATTTCCAACACACCAGTTTTGGTCCATTGATTTCTGGTCCCAGAGTCCTCTGGTTCACCAGACCTTATTTCAACTCTCTGTGAGTTATCTTAGTAGGCCTTTTAGTTAAGCCAATATAATGTCTCCTTCCAGTACTTTTTCCTATCAACATACGTTGTGAGTAACAAACATTTTTTAAATTTTTATTTCACTTTCCACAGTTGAGCTCACAAGGGGCGGGGGCGGGTAGGACCATAAGGCCCTAATTATTACAAGTGATATTGTCCCCATTTTACACATGGGAGACACATACATTAAGATCAAAAGTTTCAAGTGCCCAATTTGAGAGCGCTAGGCCTGATTTTTCGTAGTATGCTATATTTTCACTCACAGCTGCTACTGAAATCAATGGAAGCTGTGCTTTTCTCAGCACTTCTGCAAAGCAGTCCCCAGGGTCTCAAGTCAGGAAACCAGAAAATTAGGAATACAGTTAGTGATCATATGTGAAGAGGTCTATTTCAGTGATTTACCCAGCATCACAAAAGACGTTTTTGGTGGAGAGACAGGAGAGAATCCAATTCTCCTGGGCAGCATTTAACTGCCTTAAACACGACACCATCCCTTCTCTTTCTGCAATGTGCTGCCTCAGTCTCTACGTACCTTCCCACTTTTGCTACAGACTAGGCAGGGGCCCTACAGGCAACAATCTCTTTTACTAAACAACCCTCACTCAACCCTAAAACAGGTCTGCCCATGCACGCTGAATGATGAAAGGGTCCTGTGGACAAAATAGTATGTGATCATGTAATTAAAGGTTGTATCATAATGCATACGCACAACGGGTTAGGTGGGCGAGTTAAGGTTCCACAGGAGACCTAACTTTTGAGTGCTTGCCTTTGTAATGCCAATAATAGTCTTTTAATGTTTTTTGTTTTTAAATATATTTTGTAGGATGGGAAAGGTGAAGGCAGAAGAGGATGAATAGGCTCAAGAGAATACAAGATGGAGGCACTGACTGGGAAGAAAGGAAAATAAAGAGACAGAGGGACAAAAGGAAGACCAAAGAGGACCTTGGATGGTTGGGAAAGTGAAGCTGGCTGTGAAGGAACTGTCATGGGGAGAGGTAGAAGGTGATTGGCTCTTTGCCTCAAACCAGCAGACAGTGGTGTAATGTTATTGACAATGTAAAATAAGGATTCAGGTTATTGTGAAAATTAGAAGTTGTCAGCAAAATTGGGATTATAGAAGAAAAATGTGTTTGTGGAGAAGAATTCCAATTAGTTGCATAATAAGAATTGCAAATGCCTTTTTTTTTAAATTTATCCAAAAAAACAGACTTTCTTCACAATGCTAGCTAGTTAATTACTATCACTTCATTCTCCAATTGTCTGTGAGGAATGCTTCTGCACATTGACAGAAGCTTTCGGCTTAGATACCTTTATAACATTTACAAAGGTATCTTTATAACATTCTATATTTAATATTCATGCTGCATTACCTGACAGATCAATGTTTTCAGTTAAAACAAACTAAAAATAAAAAAAAACTAAAAGGACCAGGTGCAGTCATAATAAACCCCTGCTCTATTGGTGTTCTTCAGGACAAATGTGTAAAGGAGGAATTTGCATTTGATTGGGAACTGAAGGTTTTAACCTCAAGAACACACACGGCAAATTTTAAAACTGAAATGTCTGAATCTTCCCCATTGCTAAAGAAATAGCAGTGGACTCTGCCTCCGACGGGTTTGCCTCCAAACCCTGAAACAATTCTTGGGGGAGCTGGAAGCACTGTGAGCACCTGCTAACCTCTAATAGTTATATCTGAGCTAGGGTAAACCATAGCAAAGGGTGGCTTCCCTTCCCACAGCCACCCAGGGCAGCTCTGAATGGGATGGGGGAAAGATCATGAAAACCAAAAAACAAATTGTGGCTCCCAGATTTTCTGCCCTTTCCCTCTCCAGAATAACCTGGGAGCTGCTCTAATGTGGAGCAGCTGGCTGTGGTCATTAAAAACACTAACTACTACTCTTTATGCTTGCTCTGATTCATAGCAACCATGTTGTAGCACACAGAAGACTGACTCAAGGAACAAATAGTTAAGCAATTGTTTTTATTCCACCTGTTCAGTCACAGTAGGTGTTGAGTTTGAAGCATGCACAAATGTTTATTAATAGCTCTGTTTCTTTGGGGGAGTGAACCAATAAAGGTGGAGGTAGCTATGCCCCACTTTATATATCGAATAATGTCTATCAGTTATGAGAATTAGAGAATATTAGCATATTTTCTGAGATGCACAAGACACCATTAGAGACCTCAAAAAAGATCAATGCCCCTTCAGAGTTTACCCACAGAAGTATTTTGGAAATGTGAGAATTTCAGGAGGTGGGTTTTGAATACCTAGAGGCTCTCTGTATTTACAAAACACTTCTCACCAACTGTGTGTATTTACCTGCGTAGATGTCTGAATTCCAATACTTGTTATGACAGCCATTACAACCTGTACAAGGTAAATTAATGGAGATTTTTCCCCCAAAAAAACAGAAGAGCCAAATATTCATACTATCACCACATTAATGGTTTACTTGATAACATTTCAAAGTAACTGAATTCCCTGAATTCTGGCAACAGAACTTCCAATGAAGCAATTTCAAATAAATTATCTAACCTTAAAGCATGTGATTCAACCCTAAGTCAAGAAACATCCCAGAAGTCTTGTAGATTTAACTCTCAGATCTACAAAACCTTCAGTTTAAGTACACATGGAATTCTGGAGGGGAAAGATCCAGGAGGGAACAAAGATGTTAGGGCAGTTTCTCTCTTGTACAGTTGTACTGTTCACGGCTTTGGGGTTAATTTGGTTTGTTTTTTTTATCCCAAATTCGAGTCGATTTTTTTTTTTGGAACTTAAGGCGGCAAGGAAGAATTTTTTAAAGTAATAATTGGCTCAGATGGACACCAGATTATGCTGCTGACCAGTTGTTTCAGCAACACTTCCCAAAAATCTTGCCAATTCCCATTGCCTCCTGAGAGGTTCAGGGATTTGTATTCAGAAAGATATGTTTTCTGTTGCAATTTTCTTATTCTTATGGCAGTTATAACCCATTCAATATTTTGATATACAAAATGAATAATTCAGAGTTTTTCTCTACCTTAGTCTGATTTTGTTCCATTTGGGCCTATTACAATTTTTAATTCTGGAATAGGTGTATCTTGAATTAGAATTCACAATTGCAATTCAGGTATGAGTAGAGTAAATTGAAGTTTCTCTTTCCTCATGGAATTTCTCTTATTTGAGATTTGGGGTGTCTAGTTAGAAAGGACAAATATCTGAATAAAATGTAAATCTGAATCAGTTGATGTACCAACCTACACGGAATTTGGAAGAAAGAACACAAGTTGCAGGAGAGAAGAGTTTGGAGGAGACTCCAGGAAGTCAGTCTGTGCGTACATGGCTTGAATGCTAGCTGCAGTTGTAGAACCTCGGTAAATAGTTATCTGAATGAAAAGCCAGTTTAAAAAGTGTACCATTCCTCTCGCATTATTACCAAGCATGAGGTACATGCTCAAGATCTTCCGTTTTGCGCCAAGTCACCCAATCTGTGTTTATCAGTAGTATGCCCTTTCATTTCACCCATTGGGTTACCCAGTTCACACTTCCGAGTAACCCAATGACGCAGGTGTGGCCGTCCTGAACCCCACCTTTCTGTATGCATTCTGCCTTGGAAGCCTGTTCAGTCCAGGGTTCTGTAGCTAAAGATTGCTTATTGTTTCACTTCTTTGGGAGGTCTTCATGGTTCCTTTTCACTGTTGGTACACAAAACAAAAAAACCCAAAACCAAAAACACCTTCTGTAGTACATCTCTAAAATATTAATTATTATGGTAGATAGAAATGCAGCCTCAGTAGAAATCACTGTACTGAATTTACATAATACACCTCTGCCCCGATATAATGCTGTCCTTGGGAGCCAAAAAATCTTACCGCATTATAGGTGAAACCGCGTTATATCGAACTTGTTTTGATCCACCGGAGCCCGCAGCCCTGCCCCCCTGGAGCACTCCTTTACCGCGTTATATTGGGGTAGAGGTGTATATAAATCCCCCACCATCACCACTAACCTGTCCTCCCTCCATTATTCTGAATTTTTAACAATGTTAACCAGGATTTATAGGATATATTTATGTACAACATTGACTATTCCCCATTTCAGTATCTGCAGCTAGGTTTCCCAAGATTCCTTATTAAGTCAGATAGCATACACAATATCTCTTAGTGGTCTTTGGATAAACATATACACAGGGAAAGATATGTGTGGCTTTATATTTGTAGCATGTTTGTGCATTGAAGTGAACTGTTTTTAGAAGTGTTGAAATAGACATCAATGTATCAAAGTCTGACCTCCAATCTGTACGATCTCAGATGTCAATAGAGCAAATGAGGGTAGAATTTGGCCAAAAGAGTTTGTCCTGAAAGGAGCTGAAAGTCGTACATTTCCTCCTCTCATTCTTTAACCCCCCTCCCCTCACATGCCCAAAGCAAATTTGCCAAAATCTAGACTAATATTTTCACTTGCAAGTCTACTATATAAATGTAAGGGGGGGTGGGGGGAGGGACACACATTGTGGAAGTTACAACACATTATTATAGGACTTGCAAAATAGTCTCCAAAGTTTTTGGAAGATTTTAAACCAGACCTTTCAAAGTTGTTTTTCAAAGCATATGAACTGCCTGAACCCCTAAGTGATTCATAAAAGGTTGGAGAGTTTCTGGAAAGAGAAACACTTAAATATCAGATACAACTCTTGTCTTAAATGTGACTTTGGCAAATAATTTAAAAGGACGCACTTTCTCCACCGTAAGGAATTACCACTGTGAAGTTTTACACTCAGTTCAGCTTTTCAGAATGAAGGAAATGGATGTAAAAGCCTCCTCGTTCATTCTACATCAATACTGGTGTCAGTGGATCTGTTGATGTAGAGAGTGATTTTTTTTTAATTTTGGTGCTTTCAACAGTTTATTGACAAATGTACAGCCAAATCAGCTGCTCTGTACCTAGCCATGTGCCGAGATAAGGCGGCAAATCTCTTACTGCACAGTTCTCAGGGACATCTCAGTTCAGAACTCCTTCCCAGCACACTATAGTGCTGAAGTGATTTTCTGCAATAGTTTTATCCATTGAAATATTTGATCCATATCAGTGAAAAATGTTTTCTCCCAGAACAACTGAAGCACATAATGCCCCTGAATGAGGTCTCAAATTAGTTCCTCCAAGGTTACATAGGAGCCATGGTTCTGTCCACTTCAAAATACAGGGAAATATGCCTTGAACTATGACCCAAAGTGGTTCACTACAAATCAGTTGTCTGACAGATGGCCTTTCACAAAAGATTCAACAAAGCTGAGCTAGTATGTCCTAGATAGAAATGTATTAGCGGCAGTGGGATACAATACAGAGTAATGCCTACATGACGCCACTGCATATTAATATTAATAAAGGCTTAAGTAGTTTGCACAGTTTTTGTACTAAAGGCTTAAACTAAAAGTTAAATAAATAAAAAAAACTCAGTCTATGCTACAGAACACTAAATTTAATCTCAAATTCTCTAAATGCAACAGTGGAGAAATTCTGTGTAGATGCTTGATGTGCTTAGTCAGCTACTGATTTTAACATTTCTAGATGCTATTGCTCTAGAACAAGCTTATTGAATTCACTTAGATATTCCATTTCTTCTCATTTAGTCAGACTGGTTGCTGCCAGTACCTTCTATAAAAGTACTGAACTAACTTGAATAGGTCTCCAGCGAATTTAAGAGACGCAGGATGAACAAGTAAATCATAGATGGGGATTCTTTCAAGAGCTCACTAAGATGAGTTGACTATAGCAGGCATTCTCAACCTCTCTCTTTCTGAGACCCCCCTCCCCCACCCCAACATGCTATAAACATGCCACGGCCTGTCTGTGCCACAACTGTTTTTCTGCATATAAAAGACAAAGCCAGCATTAGGGGATAGCAAGCAGGGCAACTGCCTGGGGCCCCACATCACAGGGGGCTCTGTGAAGCTAAGTTGCTCAGCCTTTGGCTTCAGCCCCAGGTGGTGGGGCTTTGGCTTTCTGCCCTGGGCCCCAGGAAGCCCTATGCAAGCCCTGCTTGGCAGACCCCTGAAACCTGCTCACAGCCCCCCAATGGGCCCCAGACCCTGGTTGAGAACCACTGGACTATAGGAAGTGATTATTAGCATATATTTCACTGCAAATAAACTTGAGCTTGATCCCCGACTATATCAGCATGCTAAAGACCTTCAGGCTCAGTTATCATTCCCCTAGCTGCTGTAGCTTTTATGCAGTCCATTTGTCTGAACATTTGCCTGCTGGGAGAGACACACTGAGCAATATAAGAATCTATTTGCGCCACTGCTATAGAAGCATCCTCTTCTTTAGGTACCTTTTTTAGGGAGACCCCCCTAATCCATCTGAGCAATAAGATGCATTTGAGCAGTCTGAGGTCTAGAGCAAGGTAGAGAGCTTGTAACTAAAGAATATTTATGTCTGCCTGCACCATTAGCTGTGAACAGCTTCATGTCTCAGATAAGGCCCCTTAGGGTATCTGTCTACTCTTCAATTAAAATCCACCAGCTGGCCTGTGCCCGTTGACTCGGGCTTGCAGGGCCTGGCTAAGGGGCTGTTTAATGGCAGTGTAGACATTAAGGCTTGGCTAGGACTCTGCGAGGTTGGAGGGGTCCCAGAGCCCAAGGTGAAGCCCGAGCACAAACGTCCACACCACAATTAAACAGCCCTTTAGCCCGAGCCCCGCAAGCCCGAGTCAACTGGTGTGGGCCAACCATGGATGTCTAATTGCAGTGTAGATATACCTTTAGACTGACCAAGCTTGCCTATGCTTAATCTAACAAACGGAGTAAATCCTTCATAAAAAGATCCAAGGTTTGAATCTCCACTCTGGAGCAGGGATTTGAGCTCAGATCTTACTCCTCCTTGGTAAGCATCCTAACCACCAAGCTATTCTGAGGTGGGTTACTCTCAATCTCTCTCATTTGAGATGTTCCACTTGTTCAGATACTTATATATATTCATTATGCACATGCGAGAAAGAGAGAAAAGAATGACTCCAGAGCCTGGTGATTCGGCCACTCACCAGGGAGGAAGGAAATGGGGATTCAAATTCAAATTGAGTGGAGCAGTTCACTGGCCTAGAATGGACTTTTCCAATATGTTTGCAAATTTTGAACATTTTTGGAACCAACCCAAATGTTTTCCTTAACGAATCGCCCACCTCTACTTGATAACCAATTAGAGTAAAGTTCACTGCACTGAATGTGGCAACAAGAAGGATGTGTTCTTGTTGGGGTAAAATACTGTCCAGAAAGCACTGGCACCCCTTCTTCTTGCATTTAATTTAAAAAAGTGAAATAGTCTCTGGAATTGAAGAGGAAAACAGGGAAAAATTATTTAATTTTTACGTTTGTTGCCAATTAAAGGTCTCTCAATTTAGCTAGACTTTGTTTAGAATCCTGATGTTCATTTACTTTACAATCTGCTTTTGTACTAGATTACACAAAAAGAAACATTAAAACTATTCACCTTCAATGACACATGTTTTTGCTAACCTATACCCAAGGTCTTGCAATCAGATGCTAGAGCCCAACCACCTCAAAGAGCTTACCAAACCCAAAATGTCAGAACCTGTCTCTCATGGTTTAAACTAGTCTTTATAAACAGGAATACACAAAAATCCAGGGGTCATCCCTGGCAGTGTTTCAGGAAAATATTTTAACAGTTAAAGCTGAAGCAATTTTGAACCATTATGGAGACCATCTTTAGGTTTTCCATCCCTTAAATTTATTTGCAGTTAGGAGATTACAGAGTTTTAACTATAAAACTTCCCTGAAGAAAAAGTAGATGAAGCCCTACTTAGAACAGCTGAACACCACATCACATAGCAACTTTGCCTATTAAGCCATGTTCTAACATCTGAAAATAACGTGTGTGTGTGTATTGCGACAAAGTTCCTCCTATGCCTTGGTGGGTCCTACGCTTATTGGTGGATTTTCTCACCTCAGAGGTTCACAGCAGCCCTCAGTTTGGCCACTTTCATGGCTCAAACCTGCCATTCACCCAGTTAGCCTCATCACTGTCCAGCATGGGGAAAAGAAGAACAATCCCCGCAGTCTCTGCTGATTCACCTAGTGGATCGGGGAACAGGCCAGAGACCTTCCCTTCTGGTGGAACCCACAGTCCAGTTCAACTCCTCCGGTATCAAACAGGGAGTTGGGGGGATGGAGGGAACCCGGGCCCACCCTCTACTTTGGGATCCAGCCCAGGGCCCTGTGGATTGCAGCTGTCCACAGTGGCTCCTGTAACAGCTGCATGAGAGCTACAACTCTCTGGGCTACTTCCCCATGGCCTCCTCCCAACACCTTTATTCTCACCACAGGACCTTCCTCCTGATGTCTGATAAATGCTTGTACTTCTCAGTCTTCCAGTACTACGCCTTATCACTAACAACGTCTTACGCCTCTTGCTCCCAGCTTCTCGCACGCACACCACAAACTAAAGTGAGCTCCTTTTTAAACCCTGGTGCCCTGATTAGCCTACCTTAATTGATTTTAGCATCTTCTTGATTAGAACACCTGCAGCCAATCAGCCTGTCTGCCTTAATTGTTTCCAGAAAGTTCGTGATTGTTCTGGAACCTTCTCTAGGGAAAAAGGGACCTACTTAACCTGGGGCTAATATATCTGCCTTCTATCACTCTCCTGTAGCCATCTGGCCTGACCATACGCAAAGGTAAGGCACCCTATATATCAGCAGTGTGTACCGGAAAAATACATAATTGAATGAAAAATCCATTAAACAAGAGATCAAAAACTGAATAAATCTGCATTCCTAATAAAAACAGCTCTGTTTGACGAAGCGGGGAGAAGAGATCATCATGTGCGAGATCCTACGTTGCACTCAGCACCCACTCAGTGTAATGGGAGTGGGGGACTGACAATCAGACAGCCTGTTATGGTTCCCTGAGTCTCTTCCCAGTCCAAGGCTAGAGCAGCTTAAATGGGTGTTCCATTATGCACCAGCTGGCAACCAGCATCAGCTGGCAACTGTCCTCCAGGTAAAGATGTCCAAAGAGTAGCATGCTCTGGCCACTCTCCTCATCCCTCTTCACAAGCTTTCCATGCTGAGATCGTGGGGCAGGGAGGCATAGGCATTTAGTAATGAAATACTATCAGATGGGGACAGGAGGAGAAGAACAATGCTTTAGACCTACAGTACTATGTTCCATATTCAAAGATGACAGAAAGATAAACACTACAATCAGAGAGAGCATTGTTATATTCAGGTCACAAAGATTCACAGAGCAGAGTTGTCTTCTTTCTTTAGGACACATCACTATCAGAATAATGATGTATAAAGCCCAAGGTCCATATCAAATTTGTGCCACTGTGACAAGAACAGACGTTTATCACAAATATGTAAATCCATCACTTAATCTGCCATCTTTATTCCTTTTCCTTTTTTCACTCTTTGCTAAGCAACTGTGCTATATGGGCTTGGAGGATTCTAAAATCCTCATCTGAACAGCAAGTATTCAGAGCACTTTTGTGAACAGGACACTTCAGAAGATAAAACAAATAAAAATGTAAAAACGGACTTTACCGTAAAGCCATTTGATTTGTGTATTTAGTGGGTGCATGTCACCACACCCAGGAGATCTGCCTGTTTGAATCTTGAGAATATGAAAAATTATCAAAATATACAAGAAGATCTAGCTCTCCAAAAGAGATAGAACTATGAACCTGTGATCAGAAACACCCTGAGTTAGTCGGCGCCTAGCCAGCAGTAAACTTCATTACACCAATCAGCCAAATTTTTGGGCCTAGATAAATATACTCCTAATCCAGTCTATTTTTAAAATTAGCCTTAACTGTGCTGACCCATATTAAAGGTCTGAAAATCCACCCATTGACTTCCTAAAACCTAAAAGAGCTTTCCCATGCCACTGAAAAGATCAAAGATTTTCTCTTTAAGTGAATGGAAGTCCAGAAGATTATCCCTCAAGAAACAGGATGGAGGATTATTTCTTCTCCTCCTCTATCATTTTATAGACCACAATTATCTAGCATGGTGTAACTGAATTACCTCTTCCCAGATATGACACTGCACACCATATTCTTCATAGTGATATTATATGATTATGGCATAATTATGATGCATTTTGTTCAAGATGAGAGTATAGAAGTGATCATTGGAAAAGTTATGATTTGCTGAATATGATTATCCTATTTGTGTGCTTGTATCATTTTTCAGAGTAGCAGCCGTGTTAGTCTGTATTCGCAAAAAGAAAAGGAGTACTTGTGACACCTTAGAGACTAACCAATTTATCTGAGCATAAGCTTTCGTGAGCTACATCCGATAAAGTGAGCTGTACTCCTTTTCTTTTTGTATCATTTTTGTATCTGAAGTTATGAATATTGACTATGTATCAGTATTTCAAATGTAGTTACACCTGGGCAGCACCCACTAGGCAAAATGCTTCTGGCCTAGATAGCTGGCTGTGAAGGCCCTATTCAAGGTAATGGGCCATTAGGGAAAACAATACACCTTAGGAGAAGCTTATGCCCTACCTGGTGAGCCTTCCTGAGAATGCTCCAGACAGCCTGAAATGACTGCCATGACTCAGCAAGACATGCAAGGGCATGTGACCAGGCCACATGACTATGGACTTCATTTTGGGATGGCTATTTTTCTACAAAATGGTCTGGGAACCAAGTTTGAAGAAAAAAAAAGGAGGGGGGTCAGAGGGGGAGAAAGGGCTCCGGCCAAATGCTAAAGTTATGTAAGGCAGGGAGTAACATCATCTGTTGTTCATCACTCCCCACACAACAAAACTCCTTGAAACACCTGAGGAACACCCAGGCTAAAGGGATTTTTAGCCTGTGTATGAAAACCGGGGGATCCCAAGCTACAAAGGAAGTGCAGCTTGTGCCTTGAGAATCTGCAATCCTGCTTGTATTGTCAGTCAGGGTGAGAGATTGTCATTTCAAATCCTATCTTTCTAGTATGTTAAGCTTAGTTTGCGTTTTTGTTTATTTACTAGGTAATCACTTACAGTCACTTAAATTCTATCTTTTTGTAGTTAATAAACTTATTTTATGTTTTAATCTAAACCGTAAATTTGAAGTGAAGTGCTTGGAAATCTTAGCTCAAGGGACAGGGGCTGTTGCATTTCCTCTCAACATTAAAGGGAGGCAAACTGGATAATAAATTCATACTGGTCAGGGTTTTGACCAGAGCAGTATGGTACAACTCTAGGATCCTAAGCTGGGAAGCTGGTGGTTGTTTTGGCTGTAGACTGTCTATTGTTGGTCTATGCAGCGGCTGGTCAGAGAGCCTGCACGTAAGTGCAGCTGGGTGTGTCCCTACCTGTGTGAATGCTGGTGGAAGTGTAGGACTGGGAGCGGGTCTGTAGCTTGTCTCAGCAACACAGTGAGAGGGGGAGCCCAGGCTGGTGAGTCAGAGGGTTCAGTGGTACCCCAGTTCCAGGAGGCACCCCAAGGGGAACCCATAACACCTGCTTTTTATCCATTTTGTACCTTCTATTTTTTTCTGCCTCCTCCTTTCTTCCTACTTGTAGACATCCTCTCCCTTCTTTCTGTCTTTTGGTACTCAGTTGAGTAACCCACAAAATAGCTAAAATGCACAGTGGAACATAACTGACTAACACGGGGTAGGCAAACTTTTTGGCCCGAGGGCCACATCGGGCTTCCGAAATGGTATGGAGGGCCGAGCAGGGAAGGCTGTGCCTCCACTAACTGCCGGGTCCCCTCCCACTTCTCACCCCTTGACTGCCCCCCTCAGAGCCCCCGGCCTATCCAACCCACCCTGCTCCTTGTCCCCTGACCGCCCCCTCCTGGGATCCCCCGCCCCAACCACCCCTCCGGGACCCCACCCCCTATCCAAACCCTCCGCTCCCTGATTGCCCTGACCCCTATCCACACCCCTGCCACCGACAGGCCCCCTGGAACCCCCGACCCACTTCTTGTCCCCTGACCACCCCCTCCCGGGACCCCTGTCCCTGACTGCCCCCCCCCCAGGACACTACCCCCTATCCAACCCCCCCTGCTCCCTGCCTCCCCCCCACAACGGGACCCCCCCAGCAACTCCCATCTCCTGACCGCCCCCCTCCCCGAACCTCCGCCCCATCCAACCGCCCCCTTACCATGCCACTCAGAGCAGCAGGACAGGCTTATTGTAAAGCCTGGGAGGTGGGCAGGTGCAAGCCTTGCGGGTATAACTGCAGGGGAGGAGCGACAGCGGGGGAGGGGCCGGGGGCTAGCCTCCCCAGCCAGGAGCTCAGGGGCTGGGCAGGATGGGCCCGCAGGCCGTAGTTTGCCCTCCTCTGCTTTAACACAACAGACACTGAGATTTTGCTTATCTATGTGACATCACCAACATGCAAAACAAGTTGCATGTTTGCAGTGAATTTGTATTTATTCAGTTTCCAAAAATAAAAAGAAGAAAGCCAAGTTATAGCACACTGTCAAAAAGAACTCTTTCCAGGTTTCAAATTAATGGCTACAGAACTTTTGATCCTTTACTCTTCCTCCTTTTAAGGCACTCAAAAGTTTCATTTGATTTTTAGCCGCAGTATGCTTGTAAGGGTTCTGCTGATAAGTTTTTCTCCCCGATGAGAGTGCTATGTATATGTGTTAAAAGGTAATCTTAAACAGGGTCAAGTTCTTTAATTATGATTTTACAGCAGCTCACACATCAAATATAAGGCTAATGAGCAGAGAATTACTTTTGGTGGAGAGAATTTAGACTATCCCATTTGAAGCAAATCTAAAGGGATATATCCCTCCCAGAATTATTGTGTGTGAGTGAGAGAGAGCGTGCAATTTTTATTAAATTCTTCTTTACAAGAAATAGTCAATAGTCTGATTCACAACGTAAAGTTCCAGGACCAACAAACTTTTATCCAGCTAGCTATTTCGGTCACACACACTATGAATTTACGTTCATGGTTCAGGGCCAGATTGCTGGCCAGATTGTACAGCCATGGGAACCACTAAGAAGAAAGTGCCCCTTACCACCTTGAGTGGCCTGTCTGTTCCAACCCACACAGTACACGAGTGAAGCAGGCTTCAAAGAGCAGCTGCATCTACTCTCTAAACCCCCACGCACGCTCGTCGACCACAGTGCCCAAGCAGTAGAGCTGTGCCAGCACATCAGTAGATGTTTGCTAAACTGGGTATAGGGCTTATTCTGCTCCCGGAGCTGCAAGGAAACCTGGAGGTAGGCTGTGATTTGCAAGCCAATCTCCCTTGCACTGCCACCGGAGGAGCCTATATGATCATACGGTCCTTGTTCTGGATAGTTTGTTAATTCATGATCAAGCCTCAAAATCAGAGCTAAAGAAGAATATTAAACTTCATTTTCAGAGAGGGTAACTCATCTTCTGCCGTAATCTGTCAAGAATATACGAAAAGGGACTCACTTTCAAATCATTTAAATTTCAATATCTTAAATAGATTAATTTCAAATAAACCAGAACTTTACAATGAAAATGCATTAAAAGCTTTCTGGATATTTTCCCAGCCTGCCCATTTTACTGAAATAAAATGACTTTTGCAAGACTGAGATTTCCAGATGTTCTCTATGCCAGAAAACCAAAAATAAGTTAGAGAGACCGTAATTTGTTCTACAGGATTCAAAAAAAGGTCTTAGGACCTGGGTTGATATTTTGACACAATCCACAGCCACATGCTGCTGTCTGTGGAACAGAAGTTAATGGGAAGGAGTTTCATCAGGTTGGATAGTTTTCTAGAGGGTATTTACTAACAGCAACCAGGGGTCCTCTGTCCAGCACTCTCCATTTACAATATGAGAAGGGGTTAAGAAGAAAGTTAAATAAAAAGAAGTAGTTTGGAAAAAGTTGAGATATCAGAATGCAAATGTTTGATAACACTTACGATCAAGTCCATTGATGTAGCTCATTGTAATTTCACAGTGCCCCCAAACTGCACTGACTACAGGGTAAAGTTTTTTCCCTTTCAGTCCTCGGAAGGCCACTCCAAGATACTGTCCATCTACAATGAAGCTAAGCGTTCCTTCATCCATATCCAAAACTACCAATAAGGAGTCTGGGAGTACAAAAGACTCATCTGGTTCCAAAAAAACAGGATACGTCACCCCAGGTTGGTTTTTACAATTATGATAAAGTTTGTTACGTCCCAGATCCCAGCCCCATGATTCACTATTGCTACCAACCAATGATGTATATCCTACAGAATGTAATGGAGCTTCTGCTGTTGATACACCCACCACAGCATGTGTTCCTCGTTGCCTAGTGGGCCAGTGAATTTGCCAGACATGTAGGCCTCTTGTGTAGCCAACTTTGCCCCGGATGCAATCTGTGCTTTGGGCAACTGGGTGCCTATGAAAAGTGAGTTTGTCATCTTCCTTTACAAATATATTTAAAGATCGATCTTCATTGTTCCAAGCATGTTTATACTGGACCTCCAGTTGGGAAGGGGGCATATCCAGCAGCATGTCTAGGCGAGCAGGCTTGCAAAAATCTGGTCCCCTCAGCTTTCGTTTAACAGGTCTATAAGGGGGCTCCCTCACATCCACAGACTTTATGCTCCCTGAGATTTTCTGGCCCATTTCTCGGCTGAAGATTCAGAAAGGAGAAAGAAAGGTTGACTTTGGCCCAATGTTACCTCATGAAAGCACTTTCACACTGAGCCAGGGACTCGACAAGCAGACTGGATTTATTTCTCCCGTTTGGAGCCTTTTAGCAGCAATGGTTTCAGAGAAAACACACTCCTGAAAGAAAAACGAGAATTTTCAGTTAATTAAAGAAAGCCAGTTTATCCTCTCAAACATTTTTGAAAACGTCTTCTTATCCCAGCTAGGTTATTTTAAACAACAACAAGAACTAACATTTCTCTGCTTTTTGTTCTCTGTCCTGCAGTACTAACCAGACTGCCAGCAGGATATTCTGAGCCCACCAGCATACAGAATACAGACAGTAATTTCCTCCAATTCATAATAGGATACAGACATTCTCCACCTTCTGCCCTTCCACCCATTTAGTCTAGCCAGGGCCATAATGTCTTGTACAAGGCATATATTATTCCCCAGGAATAGGGATTAACTTCATATTCAGCTGCATAACGATTTTTTATTTACTCGTTTTGTTTCATTTTCTCACAACTAGGTCCTATGTCAGAGCTCCCTTTTCTTTCTTACTGTTCCTGTCTTTATATGACCTTACAATCCAAGGCTTTATCTTGTAACAGCAACAAACAATGCTAGTAACAAACAGCTGTGAAACTTGACTGCTTACCTTTAACATACCCTGCCCCTTCAATAAAAAGGGCACAAAACTGTCAAGCTTTATTTTCACTGAGTTTGGCGGGAGAACAAAAAGGGAAGGAGAATAGGAGGATATAAATGCAGTAATGGAGTTCTCCAAGCTATCGAAACTAAAGCATGGCAATTTCAGCTCTTTGCCAGCCACCCCCGATGGGGATATCTGGGTCAGAATGCAAGCTCTTGTGCTATGTGTGTGGTAGCGTATGTAACTGCAGTATTTCACTATTTTTAGCACAAAAAGGATAAGAAGCACTGGGCAGTACACATGGATTTTAAGTATTCTATGCACAGGGCAGGGCAACTGAGCTGGAAGAGTCCAAATATATTTAAAAGAGGGTGTTGAGGTTAATGGACATGCTCAGTAGCTGTTTCTAAAGCTGTATAGGAATGTTTCATTATAGGCAAGACGACTGCCAGGTCACACCACTCTAGAGACTTGAGCCAATCAGAGCACAAAGATGAGAAGGTTTATAAATATAGGAGTGGAAGGCAGCCAATTAAGTGGCTAATTGATACAGTGCCAAGAGATGTGTCTACTGTGAGGTCTCAGTCCCAAAGAGCTGTACCACTTTGTATACAGACTTGAGATTTCTGTTTTACCAACAGCTGTGGACCAGTCAACCAATAACCCAAGGACTGGAATGCTGCTATATTATGGAGATCCTGATAGTTGGTGTTTGCTGACAGAAGAAGGGAAGGAGACTGATTTTTCTCCCTTTTCTATCACATGAAAATGGAACCAGTGTAATTTCTGTTGCAGCTGGTTCTGAACGGGGACTAAAAGTAGTTTTTGTTTTTTGGGTATTTTTAAATGCAGTTAATTTTCCTCACTTATTGGAGCAGCCAATCTGTAACATTCCCGATAGCAGAAATATTTCCCTTACAAGTATATTTTCAAAGAGATACCAAACCACTTCTTACAGCACTTAAGCGCTCATTGCTGTGCCGCTATTCACCTGTAAACTTTCTGGAATTAATGAATAAAATAAAGAGAACTCTCATGGCTAATGAAAATATGCTGGGAAATGCTTCCTTTCTTTTTTCTTGTGTGGAGCTCTGTATTTTTCAGTGAATGCAATAAAGACTGACACCAGACCCAAAATGTCAACTCCATTGCTAGAAAGCTTACTCGCTGAGCCAAAGGAAACCAAAAAAAGACCACAAAGATTCATGGAATCTGCTAATACTGAAGTGCAAGACCATAAAGAGGAGCTGGGAAAATTAAAAAGTACCTTTCCAGCCAGCAGGACAAATTCAGATACATGCACACTTCAACTTTTGTGTGAATTGGGCATGCTTGTGAGAGCACAGAAGTTGGGCCAGTGAGAAAGATTTTATACTTCAAATCTGTGCTAATGGGCTCGAGGGAGATAAAAATATTGACAGTAAAAATATGCAATATTAGTATTAAAGAGCAAATATGGTCAATTAAGTGTTTTCCTGGGAGATGTGCTGAGCAGACCGATTCTGCTTAGGTTGTTTATAAAACGTGCCTTGTTACAAGAACTTAAAAGATGTATACAATCCGAAATAAGGAGGAGAATATCAGAAGGCATAAAGGGCAGTTAGTAATCCCATTGAATTTTCTATGGGAAATGGGCATCTAAATCCCGGATTTAAAAGTCTCCCCCACAAAACACAGGACTATTGTAATTTTTCTGTGGGCACGGTGAGGGGAATTTCTCACCAGTGCAGTGCATACACAATATTGCTGCTTGCACTCCTCAAAGCAAAGGGGCAGGGGTTTACCTGCTAACGCTAGCACTGGAAACCCCAGAGGTGACGTACCTGAGTAGACCATGGCCATAACTCCCTCCCAATGCACCACGAATTATATCATACCAATAACAAGCACTGCTATACCTGCATCACTGCCTATACTAGAAATTGTTACAATGTACCTATTTCAGTTTCAGATATAATTAAAGGGGTACGATTATGTTATGCAAGTTTGGTATTTACTTAGTTTTGTGCAAAACAAGAGTAACATTGGGCTAATAAAAAAACAACCTTCCACACAAACTTCCTCGTGGCTGGACTTTACTAAAACTAGACAAGCCATTTACACCACACACTTTGCTTCTCTACAAAAGAAAAAGGACACTAAACTTTCTAAACTACTACATGCCACGAGGGGCCACAGCAATGGTTCCCTCAACCCACCCAGCAATATTGTTAACCTACCCAACTATACTCTTAGCCCAGCAGAAGCAGCTGTCCTATCTCGGGGCCTCTCCTTCTGCCCCTCCACCCCCAGGAACATGATACAGTTCTGTGGTGACCTAGAATCCTATTTTCGACGTCTCCGACTCAAGGAATATTTCCAACATACCTCTGAACAACATACTAATCCACAGAGACCTCCCTACCAACACTACAAAAAGAAGGATTCTAGGTGGACTCCTCCTGAAGGTCGAGACAGCAGACTGGACTTCTACATAGAGTGCTTCCGCCGACGTGCACGGGCTGAAATTGTGGAAAAGCAGCATCACTTGCCCCATAACCTCAGCCGTGCGGAACACGATGCCATCCACAGCCTCAGAAACAACTCTGACATCATAATCAAAAAGGCTGACAAAGGAGGTGCTGTTGTCATCATGAATAGGTTGGAATATGAACAAGAGGGTGCTCGGCAGCTCTCCAACACCACTTTCTACAAGCCATTACCCTCTGATCCCACTGAGAGTTACCAAAAGAAACTACAGCATTTGCTCAAGAAACTCCCTGAAAAAGCACAAGATCAAATCCACACAGACACACCCCTGGAATCCCGACCTGGGATATTCTATCTACTACCCAAGATCCATAAACCTGGAAATCCTGGGCGCCCCATCATCTCAGGCATTGGCACCCTGACAGCAGGATTGTCTGGCTATGTAGACTCCCTCCTCAGGCCCTACGCTACCAGCACTCCCAGCTACCTTCGAGACACCACTGACTTCCTGAGGAAACTACAATCCATCGCAAAAAGAAAAGGAGTACTTGTGGCACCTTAGAGACTAACCAATTTATTTGAGCATGAGCTTTCGTGAGCTACAGCTCACTTCAAAGTGAGCTGTAGCTCACGAAAGCTCATGCTCAAATAAATTGGTTAGTCTCTAAGGTGCCACAAGTACTCCTTTTCTTTTTGCGAATACAAACTAACACGGCTGTTCCTCTGAAACCTACAATCCATCGGTGATCTTCCTGATAACACCATCCTGGCCTCTATGGATGTAGAAGCCCTCTACACCAACATTCCACACAAAGATGGACTACAAGCAATCAAGAACACTATCCCCGATAATGTCACGGCTAACCTGGTGGCTGAACTTTGTGACTTTGTCCTTACCCATAACTATTTTACATTTGGGGACGATGTATACCTTCAAATCAGCGGCACTGCTATGGGTACCTGCATGGCCCCACAGCATGCCAACATTTTTATGGCTGACTTAGAACAACACTTCCTCAGCTCTCGTCCCCTAGCGCCCCTACTCTACTTGCGCTATATTGATGACGTCTTCATCATCTGGACCCATGGAAAAGAAGCCCTTGAGGAATTCCACCATGATTTCAACAATTTCCATCCCACCATCAACCTCAGCCTGGTCCAGTCCACACAAGAGATCCACTTCCTGGACACTATAGTGCTAATAAACGATGGTCACATAACCAGCACCCTATACCGGAAACCTACTGACCGCTATTCCTACCTACATGCCTCCAGCTTTCACCCTGACCACACCACACGATCCATTGTCTATAGCCAAGCTCTGCGATACAACCGCATTTGCTCCAACCCCTCAGACAGACACAAACACCTACAAGATCTCTATCAAGCATTCTTACAACTACAATACCCACCTGCGGAAGTGAAGAAACAGATTGATAGAGCCAGAAGAGTTCCCAGAAGTCACCTACTACAGGACAGGCCTAACAAAGAAAATAACAGAACGCCGCTAGCCGTCACCTTCAGCCCCCAACTAAAACCCCTCCAATGCATTATTAAGGATCTACAACCTATCCTGAAGGATGACCCAACACTCTCACAAATCTTGGGAGACAGGCCAGTCCTTGCCTACAAGCCCCTAACCTGAAGCAAATACTCACCAGCAACCACATACCACACAACAGAACCACTAACCAGGAACCTATCCTTGCAACAAAGCCCGTTGCCAACTGTGCCCACATATCTATTCAGGGGACACCATCACAGGGCCTAATAACATCAGCCACACTATCAGAGGCTCATTCACCTGCACATCCACCAATGTGATATATGCCATCATGTGCCAGCAATGCCCCTCTGCCATGTACATTGGTCAAACTGGACAGTCTCTACGTAAAAGAATAAATGGACACAAATCAGATGTCAAGAATTATAACATTCATAAACCAGTCGAAGAACACTTCAATCTCTCTGGTCACGCGATTACAGACATGAAAGTTGCGATATTACAACAAAAAAACTTCAAATCCAGACTCCAGCGAGAGACTGCTGAATTGGAATTCATTTGCAAATTGGATACAATTAACTTAGGCTTGAATAGAGACTGAGAGTGGCTAACTCATTATGCAAGATAACCTATTTCCCCTTGTTTTTTCCTCCCCCCTCCGACGTTCTTGTTAAACCCTGGATTTGTGCTGGAAATGGCCCACCTTGATTATCATACACATTGTAAGGAGAGTGGTCACTTTAGATAAGCTATTACCAGCAGGAGAGTAGGGTGGGGGCAGGTATTTTTTCATTCTTTGTGTGTATAAAAAGATCTTCTACACTTTCCACAGTATGCATCCGATGAAGTGAGCTGTAGCTCACGAAAGCTTATGCTCAAATAAATTAGTTAGTCTCTAAGGTGCCACAAGTACTCCTTTTCTTTTATTGGGCTAAAACAGTGTTTTTTGTAACCTCATACTGATACTAAATAATTTGATCTTACCCGGACGCATTTTACCATTGGGTTAAAAAGGACACAGGATTGAACCATGTTACAATCTTGCTGTTACTGATGCTCCAAAGATTGTGAAGGGCACTAACTTAGTGGTTCTGCTCAAATTCATCCTTCCAGCAATTCCCTACTCTCACCAGCCTTAACATGTTACCTCTGCTCTGTTACACAACTCTGCATATCTACAAAGTCATTCCCTTTATTATTACTGTGAGGCAGCCTATGTCACAAGGCCAGCGGAAGGCATGTTTGTTTAATCAAATACCACTGGACTAGAGCAGCTGAATGAAAAATTGAAGACTTAAAAAATACGCTGTTACATTTAATCACCTATACTAGAAAAATTTAGGTTTTTCACATTGTGATGCAGTCTTACATCCTTTCTTGGAGACAATCTGCACTGTAATTTTTCTATTACACAGATATTTTGAAGTTACTGCAACATGTGTAGGTTCCATTGCAGCATTTTTACATAGCTCTTGTACAGTACTAGCAATGGATCGTACTGATTCATAATTTATAGGCACATAATCTTGCATTCTGGATCAGTTAGCATTAAATATTACACACGTGAAAAAGGATGAAAACTTTATTCAGGTCGCAAATCAAGCACTCAAAATTTAGGAAATATTATGAATTAAGGTTGCCCTTGCAACCTCAGTGTGACCCCTTTGAGCATATGCATTACAATATAGGTTTGTAATCATTACAACCACATCTTCCATGGGACCCCTGTTTCATTCAGTGCATGGGATGGATTTGCACTGCAAATGAATAGTGAAAGATTGCTGTTGTCTGTAGGACCCCTGCCTCATTTATTGCAGAATCTGGAAGTAGGGTTGCCAACTTTCTAATCTCACAAAACCAAACACCCTTGCCCCGCCCCTTCTCCGAAAACGCGACCCCATCACTTCATTCCCTCCTCCCTCTGTTGCTTGCTCTCCCCTACCCTCACTCACTGGGATGGGGCTGGAGTGGAGTGAGGGCTCTGGGGTGGGGCCAGGAATGAGGGGCTCAGGGTGCAGGAGGGGGCTCTAGGCAGGGGGTTAGGGTCCCGGGGTGCCCAGGGATGAGGGATTTGAGGTGTAGGAGGGGGCTCAAGGCTGGGGCAGGGGGTTGGGTTCAGGAGGGTGTGCGGACTCCAGTAGGGAGTTTGGATGCAGGAAGGGGCTCAGGGCTGGAGCAGGGGATTGGGGTACAGGCTCTTGGAGGGGGTTAGGGTATAGAGAGGGGGTTCCGACCTGGGGAAAGAGTGTTGGGGTGCAGGAGAGGATTCAGGGTGCAGGCTCCAGCCAGGCAGCGTTTACCTCCGGTGGTTCCCGGTCAGCAATTCAACGGAGCTAAGGCTGGCTCCCTGCCTGCCCTGGTTCCACGTAGCTCCCAGAAGCAGCCACCATATCTGGCTCCTACGGGCAGGGGTGGCCAGGCAGTTCTCCGTGGTGCGCGCTGCCCGTGCCCACAGGCACCCACCCCAGCAGCTCCCATTGGTCATGTTTTTTACCTCCATGAAAGCTTGACGCCTTCTGCCTAGTCTTCTCCAACCTGTCCCTGACTCAACCGTGGCTCTGCATCCCATATTCCTCCTCTAGACAGTCCCAATTTCCATTTATGATGTTTCTCATCCCAGTCCCAGGCCCTTTGCCTAGAAAGTAGTAGCCTCAACTCTATGGACTCACTATCTCAGTTTCCTTGCCAATCATTCCCAGTAGCCCTCAGTTCCTGGTCTCAGTCCCTTCTACCAGCCAGCCTTAGTTCTCCCCCAGCCCACCACCATCACCATCACCCAGCACTCTTAGGCACCAGGTCAGATCTGTCTTATTACAACCACCACCTTCCCCCCGCCCCCACTCACTCACTGTTTCCTAGCCTAGGCCGTCCTAGTCTCCAACCTACTCCAATTCCTAGTTCCAGCTTCCCCCTCACAACTGCCAGCCTCTTGCCCCAGTCTCTTCCAACCCCACCTCTAATTCTTTCTCCTCTGCATTCAAATCAAGCAGCTTCCTTCTCCATGATGACAGGGCGCAACTGGCAGGGCATTGATCACACAATGCTCCCTGCTCTCAGTGTCAGTAATCAGTCACAGCCTGCAAAAGCCTGCAAAAAGTGGTTCTCCTTTTGTTTGTTATATTAATTGCATGGAAAGTCTTGCTTAGCCTCAGGCTGGAGCATGACCAATGCAGTTGGAATTTAGCTGCTAAAAATCTTAAGAGTCTCTAACAATCATACACAACCTTATACATTGTGCATTAACGCTTATACATTGACCACATTTGGGTGGATTTTCACAGATATAGCCTAAGTCACATCCCTGACATACAGATCACCTCCTGCTAAGTTTTGAGTCCCTGCTCCAAAGCCTGGGGATGCTAGAGCTTCTCAAAGAAAAGGTCACCATTTCTTAACATCTCTAGCCTTGTTCTTAAAAATGGCTGAAGCATTTTGGCTGAAATTTTCCAGAAGAATACATGCTGAGGCAGTCACTCTGAATGGAATCTTTCATCCCAAATAGTTCAAATTTGGTAAAATGATAAGCAAGGTCTTAATTATGGGAGATAGCAGGCAAGCTTAGTAATAGAAGGTGCTAGCAAACCTACTTAATGTATAGCTAGATTACAATTATGTCCAGGGCACCATGCCAGCTGAGATTGTTCAAATTCACTTCAGCAATTGCTCCTGCATAAAATTACCCTTTGGTCTGCCCACAGGTTGAGAACTCTGTAGGGGCTGCTGGGGAAACATGCCAGTCGGGACTCTTGTTCTCCTTGCTCTCACTTGCAGAATGAGAGAAGTGCTATTTATGGGAGTGCTCCTGAACTAGATCAAGTGGAAAATACAGAGCAAAAGAGGACCCAACAGTATAGTATTCCCCGAGTCCTCCTCTGTCCTCTCCACGGTCAAACTCAGCATTCCCAGACAGAGAATGGAGAAGTGGTTCTCCTTTTGTTTGTTATATTAATACCCAAAAAATAAAATATCTCGGGCCTCAGCTTTTATTAATGTTTTTCTCTAGTCATGGTGTTCTGGATTATGGGAATTAAACAGTAGTAGAAACCCTTCAGCATTTTTCCAGACATCTTAAATATTATGGCCATGTCTTTACAGTTAAGATTGAGTGTAGGCTTCCACTCTACAACCCTCGCTTTTGATAGCAGTAACTGATTTATGGGAGACTTGGGCTGCTTTTTTTTTTTTAAAAAAAAATAGGACACATGAAGAATTTTGGAGTGTAGAATTAGAGTAGCTTCTATGATGCTTAAATCAAAAATAACTGTTTTTCGCCCACACTCCAGCATCTCCTGATTTTTCATTTCACATGTTCCGAGATCCTAATATCTTACAGACTGAATGCAAGGAGTCTCTCATACAAAAGGCATCGTCTAGGGCAAAACTATATAGGCATTTTGTCCCTATGGAGTTATAGGGAGAAAGAAGGGATCAAGCTGGACAAGTTGGTTTTGTTACTTATTTCATTGTCTCCAATTACCTCTGTATAAAACCTTTACATCAGCTACTGTACTTGTACCATACTGTACTTACCTTCGTATGGCACCACCACACCTAGTCCTTCAAATGACCACATTTCTTATCTGTGCCTAACCACTAAAACAGTTTTTATATGTAAACTTGTGTATTTACGGATCTTGTATCCTTAAATATTTTTTTTAAAACCTATTAATTTCTAAGTTTTAGTTTTTATTTTGAATGCTTTTTCTATTCATATTATGCTACTGCAGAAACCTCATCATATCAGAGAACATGGGAATCTTGTCAAGGGATTCAGTTCTGATTACACAATATAAATAAGACCCCGATTATATCCATCTAAAGCCATATCTCTTTCATTTTCTATACTTTAACCGTAACATTAAATTTCATCAACAGTTACTTTGCTGAGAACTTTTCTAAGTGCCAGTATCTGAAAAAAAATTCCTTTCATGAAAACCTAAGCAGAAGGGGGTGGGGGAGAGAAGGAACATGTTAAGAATTCATTTTCAGTGCAACTATTGGGAAATTGGAGATATTGTGTTGAGAAAGATGCATCTAATTCCTATAGCCTAAAATATTTGTTTCATAATTTCACATTCATGCCACACTTTGTCAGGAAATGATTAGATTAAGAATACTACACACAGCTGAGAGCTAGCCAAGTCCAAGCAAGGAAAAAAAGTGTCAATTTCACTTTCCAGTGCCCTCATGGAGTCTGCCAAGATATTTAGGGATATTATTCACATCAATAGGGAAATTGCAGTTTAAAAGAGGCTTGAGGGATGTTACGTAACTGTTAAAAATGCTGACTGATTTATACAGTGAAGTATTTCAGTATCAGTACAACGTGCAAATGTTACTAAAATAAAAGAATTTTCTTTTTGACATTTTAGTTTCAGCATTTACAATTACACTTCCCCATCCTTCCAGACTATGAGGAACTCTAACTAGACATACAGCAAACTTGAACATACATATTGTTGTGACACCACAGTTGAAAATGAAAGTAAGAACATGCTGTAACTTATGTTAATGCCACTACACTGTTGCTTGCTTAGAAAAAGGAAGCCATGTGAGTTCAGCCCAACAACACCGACAAATAAAGTCGCACATCAGTGCGAACAATTGGAGTGCAAACTTCCCACAATGCCCTACCAGGGTTCTTTAGGAAGACCCCTGTAGGAGGGAGAGGATCATAGAATATCAGGGTTGGAAGGGACCTCAGGAGGTCATCTAGTCCAACCCCCTGCTCAAAGCAGGGCCAATCCCCAACTAAATCATCCCAGCCACGGCTTTGTCAAGCCTTCCTTAGATATTTTTAAGGTCAGGAGATTCCACCACCTCCCTAGGTAACGCATTCCAGTGTTTCACCACCCTCCTAGTGAAAGGATATTTCACTGTGTGCGCAGTCAGTGCTTGATCTCCTGGGAGGCTATCAACAAAAGTCACAAGCAGTTGCCAAGTCCATTAAATCATTATAAAAGGCATGCAAATGACAACAGTTTTCACTGACTAATGACACATGCCAAACTGCTGTATCCCATTACTTCTGTCATGAACCTTTCCCAAAAAGCCTTCAATTACTGTGTCTAACTTGCATCACCACCAGATCACTCACTCCCACTATCTATTCACTTATCAACAATATTGATATTGGTCTGGACTGTCTTAGACCATTACTCCATACATTTCTGAGTTTTACTTCAGGGAAATAAAATTAAACTATATTTATATTAATGTCTCTTTATAACCCCCACCACACACGAGCGAAGCACATTAACAGTATTGAGCAGACACCCAAGATCAATATCTTTTTGTTGTTGTTGTTCTTTAGGGGTATGGGCTTGGAGGGCTATACCCTATTCAATAACTTAGAAAACATAAGTATTTATGAACAGCTGCCATTCCTCTGACTGATTAAGAAATAACATTAGTGGGCTCCCAAAGGAGCCTCATTAAGTCCTTTTTAGTTGAAATAGCGAGTAGAGGTGAAGACAAGGGTGATAGAAATTTAACAGGAGGGGAGGAGTCTGCAGGTGTTCTTTTTGTAGCTGTGATGTAATTAATGATTAAGACAAGTCCCACTGTAATTTTGCTACCTGGTCAGATATTTTTCAGAAGCTCTCAACTACTTCTCCCATCCCACACAAACAAAAAAAACCCTAGAATTTTGTTTTGTAGAAATAAGTATTACTGAGTTTCAGCTAGAAATTATGGTTATAGTCTACACAGCAAAAAAACAAAAAACAAAACAAAATCAAACCACACCTCCAACAGCAGCGAGTCTCAGAGCTCAAGTCTACAGAACCATGCTTGCGCTACAGAGCTAAAAATAGCTAGGTAGACATTCCAGTTTGGGCTCTGAAGCCCAGGAAAGGAGGTGGGCTCATTCTACAGCATGAGCCAGAACATCTACATGGCTAATTTTAGCACGATAACACGAGCCCCAGAAGCCGAAGTCTGTAGACCCAACCTCTGAGACTTACTGTCACCAATTATTTTTTGCAGTGTAGACATGCCCTACATGGTCAAAGATTTAGACTAAACCCATCAATGTTCATGACACACACACAAAAAGTTACTTCCAGAAATTTCTTCCAGCCTATTGCAATAAGCATGACAGATGTTATCTGGTACTATTTTTTGGCTCAGTATCAACATCCAAAGAAATGCATAGTAGGGAAGTACAATTAGTATTTAGATGTGTTTTTCAAACCTTTTCTTTAGAATTCCTTAAATATATAACCATCCAGTTCTAGTATTGAGAAAAACACTCTACCTCAATAGGAAACACCTGTGACACAAGCACAGTGGTGTTCTCAAGAGCAGTGTTGCAGTCCCCAGAAGAGGGGCATGCTTAAAAGGAAAGCAGAAGTTTATTGTAATTGATGCTTGACTTCTACCCCAGCTGCTATGAATTCTTTGGATTTGAAGAACCAGAATAGGGATACAAGAGTTTAACCGGTTAACTGATAATCTTCATGCTTATCAGTTTCTGTTAACGGTTGAACTCTGCCCAGGGTCCTGGCTGCTGGCCCCGCGTGCCCGGGGTCTCTCCGGGGCTCTGCTGCCGCGGTGCCTGGAACTCTGATGCTGCCCACCATCCCTGTGCACCTGGCATCCCGGCTGCTGCGCTGGGGCTCTGCTACCTCCCAGGATGCCAATCCTGTGGCTGGGATCCATCCCGGGCTGCTGGTATGCCAGGTGGCAGCGGGGACCCCCAGGCGCGGGGGCGGCAGCGGGGACCCATGTAAGATGTGGTGATGCTGCAGCACTTCCCTCACCCCTAGTTCCCATGGTAAACATTTAACTGTGTAACCGATAGAATTTTAATCGGTTACATGGTTACTGTTTTTACACTTCTTTACATCCCTAATCCAGAACTTGACATCCATCTACTTTTATTCAAAAATTTCAAGAAAATGTGAACCCACACGCTACACACCAAGGCTAGGAGAGTAATGGTGCTCAGTAAACGCAACAGAATGATCAGACTAAGACTCCCAGACTTACAGGCCCATTGTGGCAGCAAGAGCCATGATAAAGCTGGCCTTGCCAACCTCTTGAGAATTCCCCCCACTACAAAGGAATCCTGGAATGGTTGAACAATGCCACAGCAGCTGCTGCATTACCCCTTCCCTAGCCACTGGTGCAGAGGACATGCCATGAGGCATCCCCATTCCACAGTGAGCCTCAGCTGTCTGAAACTCTCTGCCCATAGCCGTCCAAGAGTCAAAGTTAGAGCAACATTGATTTGTCACTAACTTAAGCTGAGGGTCCAGGCCAGAGTAGACAATGCCCAGGATCTGGGAGCCATAAAAGTAGCTTATTATAGCAGAGCACAGGCTGGCCACATTGAGGAACTGGCCTTCCGTGATTAATAATGCCAAGAGGTTTTAAGGTTTTTCTCCCCTGCTCCAAGATAAAAAGCCAGGTTAGATTTTCATTTATACACATTTGATTAAAATTTACAATTCCCGTTAGACAGTATATTTTTTTCAATTTCTATTTATAACAAACATACAAAACCTCAGAAAGTCCAGCCAGAGTCAGACTACAAGGCAACTTTCAGCACAATCAGGTAGTAACACAAACACACATCCTCTCTTCTAACTCGCCTTGGAAAAAAAGTTCCTTTGGGAACACAGGCTTCATAGTCTAAGGACTAGTCTACACTACCACGCTACATTGGTCGGTGCAGCTGCGCCACCGTAGCACATCTGGTGAAGACATGCTTTGCTGGTGGGAGAGCGCTCTCCCCTCGGCATTACTCCACCTCAATGAGAGCCTGAAGCTATGGCAGGAGAGGGTCTCCCGCCAACTTAGAGCTGATGTGGACAGTGCTTAGGTTGACGTAACTTGTGTTGCTCGAGGGGTGGCTTTTTCACACCAAGTGACATAAGTTACATCAGTGGTAGCGTAGACAAGCCCTTATACAGGAGTAGCAATGACAGGTTTCAGAGTAACAGCCGTGTTAGTCTGTATTCGCAAAAAGAAAAGGAGTACTGGTGGCACCTTAGAGACTAACCAATTTATTTGAGCATAAGCTTTCGTGAGGTACAGCTCACTTCATTGGATGCATACTGTGGAAAGTGTAGAAGATCTTTTTATACACACAAAGCATGAAAAAATGTGCGTTTACCACTACAGAAGGTTTTCTCTCCCCCCACCCCACTCTCCTGCTGGTAATAGCTTATCTAAAGTGATTACTCTCCTTACAATGTGTACGATAATCAAGTTGGGCCATTTCCAGCACAAATCCAGGGTTTAACATTACCTATTTCCCCTTGTTTTTTCCTCCCCCCCCCCAGACGTTCTTGTTAAACTCTGGATTTGTGCTGGAAATGGCCCACCTTGATCATCATACACATTGTAAGGAGAGTGATCACTTTAGATAAGCTATTACCAGCAGGAGAGTGGGGTGGGGAAGAGATATTTTTTCATGCTTTGTGTGTATAAAAAGATCTTCTACACTTTCCACAGTATGCATCCAAGAAGTGAGCTGTAGCTCACGAAAGCTTATGCTCAAATAAATTGGTTAGTCTCTAAGGTGCCATAAGTATTCCTTTTCTTTTTAGGAGCAGCAATGTGATGAGGATCCTTTATATAATATAATGCAGGGAGAAACTTTTAAGAGAGAAATGGGTTATGTAAAAACAGCCCCAAAGTAGGGCCATAGGTGCTGATGGCTGTCAATTTTGAATGGGGGTTAAAAAGTCAGTAGGGGGAAGGGTAGGCAAGTCCCAGCACATGAGCTGAAAGAAAAAGACTTTGGCTGGATTTAAAGACTTGACTCTGTCCCTGAGGACAGAGGAAAGGGACTATTATGGAATAGACTGACTCTCAGACCCACAGAATATAGGGGTCTGGGGTAAGACAGACTCCTGGGAGTGAGACTTGAGGGAAATCTTTTCTTGTATTTAAAATCCTTCTTTCTTGTTATGATTTGTTCCTACTATTCAGAACAACGCTTTGTTTTAAGGAGGCCGTGTTGGGTCACTTTATTCACGGCTGGTTGCAAGGTCCCAAAATGGGTGGGGAGCGGGAAACCCACAGATACCACATTCAGTCAGACTCTCTGTGAAAGCACAGTTGATGCACAGGGTGCCACAGCCTGGGACTTGATTTAAGAACAGGAGAATTGTGGGATTCCACCCCAGAAAAGTTAAGGGCTTGAGGCCTAAGACCTCAAAAGCCAGAGAAGGGGTCAGAGGGGCAGTTAGCATAGTAACCATGATAGCACTGTTTGAGGTGTACAGCGAACTGAGCATGTTCTTAGAGCACAAGAAAAGCTGACCAGCTTAATTTTGACCACAGAGATTGTTTTTAAATTATACTGATTTACTGCATATTTTGACCGATGTTTGGTCCATTTGCCAAACCGGGAGTAAATGGTAATAGTAGTACTGTAATCCTTGGGACATTTTAAATTTCATTGTGCTATAGATAAAATTTTATGCTGTTTACATATTCAGGGAAATGACATTTAACAAGAGGGATGAATACTGTGGGAAAGATACTAACATTCATGTCTTGCTCAATTCCTAAAGGAATGCAAGTCACAAAAACCCTAAGGATGTACTTCCATAAAGGCTACATTTTTGTAGCATTACACAACAAGCTAACTCCTCAAAATTCAAGATAAACATGCTAGCTTAAACTTGCCATTAAAATAGACTGTATACTTATCTGCTCTGTATTAGGATAATATGAAATGCAGTATGTGACACCAAAATGTAGATTTAGTTTAGTCATACGAAGAATTCAAAAGAGAATGTGAGTAAGCTGTGAATACAGCGTTGTGTATATTTTTAAATACTTTCCATCTACTGTATCTGGGAACTGTAGACATCAGTCTATTTATCTATTTTTTAAATCTTGTTTCTCTCTTCTGCTGACCTTTCAGGCAATTTCACATCTAGAACTGGAAACTGGTTTTTGATGCAAATAAGGTTTTTTGGGCGGGAGGGGTGTGGGGGGAAACAATGCTGCAGTAAAAGGAACATTTCCCAAATGATGTGTTGCAAGTCATTTGGATTAGAGCTACAGTAATTTGAATAAGGACGAAAAATCAAGTCTAGTATGATGATGATACACAAGATCAGTCATATTTTGACCACACGAGTACTAGTTCTAAAATGTGCAGCTCTTTTTAGATGAAGCTATCTAGAAGTTGCAGAGTCTGGTTCCTTTTATGGTAATTAATCAGTTTAAGTTACTCAAAGGAAATGTGAATTTTCACCATACCTGAAACGTAAGTATTCCAGTCCCTGTACTTTATACACATGCATTACTTTATTATTCTTTGTTTCAACTCTAGACATCTAAGAGCTGGAGAACTCCATCTATTAATCAGAATTACACAAACCTACTTGTCACATTTTTTGTGGAAGACTGAAGTTGAAATTCATTTATATTTTTTTCCCCTCCGCTATTCTCAAAACCATGTCCTGAATAGGAAAAAAAAGTCTCTTTTGCTGCTATAGCATGAGAAACATTAATTTTTACTTGCAATTTAACAGCATTTTGTAACCAACACCAATTCAAAGTCCAAAATCTGTTTTTTCACTTTGCTGCCTTTCGGAAACTACAAAGAAGAATGTTGGCTTTTTCTGAAGTCCCCGATTACATTTTCCATACCCTTGGGTAACAAACAGTTCAGTTCTCATCCTCCAAGCATCTCTCTAATAAGTATTTTCCTTTCTCTCCCCCCCTCCCCAAAATAACCACCTGAATTTTAAAATGTCAGGTTTACATTGAAATGAGGCTACAGAAAGCAAACGAACACGTGAAAGTTTTAATACTAAACTTAAAATGATGTTTCCATCCCATACTCTGCAAAAGATACAAGTATTTCCATTTTGGATTTCAATTGGAACTACTGATTTTTAGTGAGGATGGGCATCAGAAAAACACACGATACTCATCTCTATAATGCAAGGAGAATTTAAAACTTCTCAATTTCTCTTTGGACATAGATACTCTTCAATAGAGACTTCCTTAAGACTTCAGTTTTACTTTTCATGCTGTCGTATTTTCTTTTCAATAGAATTTTTCCCCTTATGATTTAAAAAGAAAAAAAATGTTTAAAACTTTACAAATTTAGCCTGATTTTCACATAAAAAAGGTCTCCATTTTGGGAGGGGGAGGAGTTGTTTTTAATTATTTTCCCAAGCCATTCACTGTGAGCACAGAATTGTGAGTTTTTTACATGCACAAATGGATGACCAGTTTCAAAAAATCAGGGTCACATATTTCACTTGCTAAATATTCTTAAAGCAATTTGCATGCAGGTGCACAAGACCGCAGCATGCCTATTTCTAAAATGGGCACTATTAATTAGAATCTGGTTAGCGGACAGTGGTAAGAGTGAATGAGATCTGACTGCATTCTAAGAGGAGGAGGACTGGAAACGAAGGCCAGGAGATACCAGGCAGCCTGGTTAGGAGACGTGCCTAGACTCCCTTCCCTAGTTTGAGCACTTACCAGATAAAAGTGTGCAGAGGTTTTGGCTTGAGGGAGAGTGAGCATTCAACTCTCAGTCATCCTGGCAGTAGCGTAGGCACTACTGCTGAAAAAAAAATCAGTGACCTCAGGTCCTTCCCACCCATCCTATGGCATCTCAAGACCTTGGAAAAAGGAGTGCAAGAAATGAATGGCCAAGTAACTTCTCCTTTTTCCTCTCTTGAGGTACAGTGATTGGTCGTCTAGCCCCACGTGAATACTGAATGACCACTACAGATTATCAGGTTGAAGGAGTATGTACGACTCCAGGTATTTGGGTTTCCTCTAATGCAAAAGGGAGCCATTGTAGGATGGGCTGGAAAGTAATACAGAAGGGAAAGGCAGCTATGTAGTAGCATCATCCACAGTGTAGGTACCTGCTGGGGTGACCAGATGGCAAAATGTGAAAAATCAGGACAGGGTGGGGGTAATAGGAGCCTATATAAGAAAAACACCCAAAAATCGGGACGGTCCCTATAAAAATCAGGACATCTGGTCACTCTAGTACCTGCAAACCTTCAGAGGGAAGGTGGGAGATGACCTCCATTCACAGAGAAGGGAAGGGAAGCATGAAGATGCAGGAGAAGTCAGACAAGAGCATTATGCAGTAACTTAGCACCAGATCCTCAGCAGGTGTTATTCTATGTAGCTCTGCTGAAATTAATGGAAGTAAATGAATTTAAACCAGCCGAGGCTCTGGCTCTCAGTGCAAAATCTAACAGTACATCATTATGTCTCATAAATAGGACCCTACCAAATTCACGGTCCATTTTGATCAATTTCATGGCCAGAGGGTTTTTTAATTGGTCAAGTTCACATTTTCAGGTGTCTGGATTGTGGGAGGTGGATGGGGAAGGAAAGAGTGAAGAGGAGCACCCCAAAGGCATCATGGCAGAGTCCATTGCTACACATCATGAAGGTTCTTCAGGCTGACCAAGTTCCACACAAGCTAGCTCTACTCCCACAGATCTTTACTGTCCACATCAGCCACATTGGTTTTAACATTTGGTTAAGACACTTCTTTGAACTTCTCTCACTTTCCTACAGTTTCAGAAATAAATCTGGCAGAGTCAGCTACTGCTGATTTACAATTTTGAGGGCCTATGATTTCCTATAACAATTTGCTAGATATACTCCTCTTAAGTAGTCTCAACAGGACTCCTAGAATAATGATGGACGTTGTTATTTATATGTATTACAGCAGTGCCTAGGGACCAAATACTGATGATGCTGTGCCTTTATTTCTATAACATTTAAAGCTCTTATTTTGTGATCTTCTTGGAATGTCCAGAATATCCTGCCCTTTGGATTTTTTAGATCTTTGACTACTTTTTACAATTGAAATCAAAACACAGCATATGACTAATGCTTATCATATGGTATCTCAGTTGGTGGGCCAGGAGCAAAGATGTCCGATACATAAATTGAAGAGAACCCTTAAGAGACTGCTCCTAACAGATTTAACAAGGATGCCTTTAATAGTTACAACGCCAAACTTTACTGGCAAAACATTTTGTGGTTCTAGCAAAACATGACAGACAATAGCTGACGAGGCCACCCCCTGGACCTCCCATGAATCTGGATGGACTGACATAAAGATGCCTACAAAAATAGTTGTGCCTAGCTAATCATTAGAGTTCTAATCCAAACTTCTGCATATCACATAGGACAGATCATAAAGACAATCATGGCTCAGTCCTGCTCTCTCAACACAAAGTTTAAGATCCCAGATACTCCATTTGCACACACTTGCACAGAAGCAGACTACATGAGTGAGAGCAATCACATACTAGAAAGCAAGATCAACTTGTTCCTCAAATATCCTTCAGTCTGATGTTTGACAATGGCTAGCTACTAAGATCCTACATTTTTTTAGGTACCACCTTCTCATATTCAGGCGACCCTGGTAACTTCACATTTCAATGTGGGGGGAGAGAGAAGAAAGAACTACCTATGTGAGGTCTGAGCGCTCTACCAAAGCACAAACAATAAGTAGAAAGTGTTCTCTCAAACATTCTTCAGTCAACCTCTGCCTCTCTCTCACGCACAAAAGGGATCAAAGATCTACACTGAAGCCAGTTGCTAACAGAAAACAATTATGCTGATTGATGGGAATGAAAGAGAAAATATTGCAAAAGAAAAAGGACTGCATAGTTCTAAGTGAAAAGGGCTGTGAATTGATTATAAAGTACTTACAAAATCCTGCTTTATAGACTTGAGGAATGCATGTGACTACTTAGGAATCAGAAAATTTTTCAACATGAGAATCTGAGAAGAGAAAAAGCTTCTGAGGAGTTATAAAGGTTACAACCAAGTTTCTCCCCATGATGGGATCCTTGACTCTCACTGAAGTCACAGGAAATCCCATGCATTCATAAGGGCAAAATTTGTCTGATCTTGCAACGGTAACAAGGAGCAAGTAACATGGTAAAAAGCATGTTTAGAGACAAGAGGACCAAGCCGGATTTAGGGAAAAGACGGCCTTTCAAGCAGAACTAGATTAGAAAGTCCATGCACCTTTAAAAGGAGTGGGGAGGACTAACAATTACAAGATGTTTTATATGTTAAAAATCAGAGAGGTCCTCTTCCATTCAGCAATGTTGTAGTCACTATAGTAGGTATTAAATGAAGCAACCGACGTGGGGAGCATTTACATCTCAGATATTGCTCGCCTCAGTACTGCACAACCTTAAATGATTTCATGCTGCAAGTGCCAATAATTTCATGTATTTTATATAGCATGGGACTATTATGTTAGCTGTCCATCTAGGTATATCTACAACTCCCAGTGCAGACAAAGGTACAAATAAGTCAGCCTTTTGCAGAGAGGAATCCCTTATACATTTAGAGAGTTACCCTATGCACTATCCATTTCCTGGAGCAACTGTCACTTAATATCTGTTGCTAAATATTTTTAACCATGTACAATTATCTTGCAAGCACTTTAGATCACACTCCTATTTCTTTAGTTTTAGGAACAGACACTTGCAACATTTCCTCCTTTAATGTAATAAATATTCAGCAGAAAATTGAAGAAAGAGCTTTAAATGTTATAGAAATAAAGGCACATCATCAGTATTTGGTCCCTAGGCACTACTGTAATACATATAAATAATAACTTCCATCATCATTATTCTAGGAGTCCTGTTGAGACTACTTAAGAGTATATCTAGCAAATTTTTATACGAAATACCTTGGAGAGAGTAGTAAATGATCTTCAAGACACCATGTGAGCCTGCCAAGCATTTAGATACTTCAATAAGTTTCTAAGATTCATTGCCCAAAACAAAAATATGCTTAGTTCAAGTCTGCAACAATGGCACTAGCATGGGGGCAGAGGGGGGGGAAGAGAGAGAGAAAGTGATTACAAGCTCAGCTTCATCAACAGGCATAGGACGAGGTTATTTTAAACTACTCAGTTATTAATTATTAAGTGTATGCAATTTGGTCAAGCCAAGCCACAGCGTTCTTATTAAAGATGTTCAAGGCATAAAGATCTCCAGGAAGTGAAGTCACTTGTCTGTCCTCAACAATGTGCACCACGGTTTGTGGCTGCACATATTGATCAAATGGACTGTCTCTAAAATGTCACCAAAATTCTACTGCAGTACAAATTCCATGTCCAAACCAGTTCAGAAGGCTCCACTGCCTTCATGATAAATCAAACCTGGGTTGATGATGAGCAGGGACTGAGACAAGATGATTATTTATAACTTTCTCTGAGGACCATGAAGCTTGCCACACATGTTCTATCATAAATCCCTCACCCGGTAAACTTAGCCACAACAGGCTACGTGAGGGCAGATGACCATGTGATGGATTAAACAAGTCTTTAATTAATGGTACATGTGGCATATCATGCAATTTTGTCACAAGGTTTGCTATGCTTTTCTCTCTGCGAACACTGGGTGGAACAATATTGCAGAGAACTGGTAACATGGTAAAGGAGTAGATTTGTGTGTGGTGGAATTAAGTTATACATCAATCATTGTGTGAGATGAGGGAGCCCATACTCGAGAGCAATACTCCACAGCTGAACAACAGAGCCATGGCTGAAGTGTGTAACATTTGGGTATTGGTGCCCCATGTTGGTCAGGCCAGTTTTCCAAGCAGGGTGTTTCACATTTTAGCCTTAGTCACTGTCTTTGTAAGATGGTCACATATGTGAGAGTTCTATCCAACATGACGTCTAAACAGACCGGGTGTGAATCATGCCTTTATTTGCTGATCATTGAGAACCATGTCCAGCTCTCTGCCCGTTTCTGCATGATGTAGGCAGAAGACACTTGACACAGTCTTACTTACACTTCGTATCAGGCACCACTGAAACAGGCACAGATGCATGCTCATCTCTACTAGGATTACATTGGGTGCATACACAACCAAAATTAATTAATGATACTCTTTCAAAAGGATACCTTAAATTTGTGAAAACAACTGAATACAGATCTCTTATGCAACTCAATAAAACCCCAGATTGCAGAGCAATTCAAAAGACACTTGGGTTTCATCCAAGGAAATAATTAATTTAGTTGAAATACAAGACTGTCCGGGAGATAACAGATCACCTATCGAGTTATACATATTGTATGAAACTCATTCTAACAAATGCTTGGAAAGCAAGTCTCTTCAGCCCTATCAGATTTAAATACATTTTTAAATGTCCTTCATCCTCCAAGAGGACAGTGGCTGGGACTCTAATCATAGTTATGCAATTGTAATTCCAGAATAATTCCATTCCAAACTGAAGGATTTACATTAACATAACTGAACCTTTCTCCAATGAGCAGGTGTTATTCTATGTAGCTCTGCTGAAATCAATGGAAATAAATGAATTTAAACCAGCTGAGGCTCTGGCTCTCAGTGCAAAATTCTAACTGTACATCATGTCTCATAAATAGGACCCTACCAATTGAAATCAAAACACAGCATATGACTAATGCCTATCAGATGGTATATTTTTCTTAATTATCACAGACATGAAGTTGTTTGCCAAAACTCTATTCTGATGAAGAAAAATAACTGGTCAGACACTGATAAATAGTTCATTTGGTTGAAGAGAGCAAGTACCTTTTCACACAATGCACAATTAGACCGTGGAACTCTCTGCCACAAGAAGCCATGAAGGCAAGAATTTATCAACATTTAAAAAGGGATTGGACATTTACATGGATACAATATCCAGAGTTTTGTTAGTTAGGCAAACAAGAGTTTTGAAAGGGATATTAAACCTCATGCTTCACAGTTTAAACCAATCTTTATTACAGATTAGAAGATTACCTAATATAGAGGGCAGATTATCCCATACCTGCCTACATGTTTGGACACAAACTATGAATTCCACAGAATGGAATGGAATTACCAGGCTGGTTTTTAAACATCCTCTATATGAAGATTTAGTCTGCTGCAAAATTACACCCAAGCTATTGTTCATAGTAGTGACCAAAATATACTTTATATTTTTAAGGTGTTCACTCTTGCATTTACTTTTTGTGTTGGCTCTCAAACAATAAAGCTTGGGGGAGAGAAGAGAAGAAGATTTGGAAATAAAAGGTCCAACTGTGGTGAAAAGAAAGAGTAAGCCATTATGTAGACAATATTTGTAATTTTGAAGAATCCGGAACAATCTACCAGAAATTAAACAAATTTATAGGCTTGCTCCCCCTTTTAGCAATATAAAGTTAACTAGTCACAAAACAAGTTTTTCAGTTTTCTCCATATCTGCTCTAAAGTATTCTCTGTGAGTGTTTTTTTTGGGGGGGGGGGGGGTTGGGTGGTTTTTTTTAAATGAAGCAAGCAAAGAAAGTACTTAAGTTACAAAATATCACAGAGGACGTTGTGAACCTCCTCATTGCCTGGTTTTGGTCTAACCACATGGGGATATTACAGCTTTTCCTCTGTAAGCTTAGATTTTAAAAGTGGTACTGTGATTGCTAAATCAACATTTACCCAGTGTTATCTGAGATTTCACAGTAATGTCCTAATATCTGCAAATATCTCAGAATTCAGTGTCTGGTTGCTTTTTAGAATGATGAAGTTCATGTAGTCCAAGTTGCAATTTTTAGTCAGGAATACACTCCCACAGAGAGAACCAATCCCTTGCAAAAGGCATAGGACATAAGAGAAAATTGCTTTTCACTGCAGAGGGGTCGAGAGTGGGGAGGGTGTGATCATTTCAGCAATGATGCCAGCAGGAGGAGCTTTTATAGTTTCAATAAATAAAATAAGATGGTCTGCCCCCATTAAGCTGGATCAAACAAATACTTGATTTATGACTTCTGTCCAGACCCAATCCAGGAGAAAGCATTGCTAGCCATGTGTCACACAAGTTAAGCATATACCTGTGCATCCTGTTACCACAAACACACACTTTATTAGGGTATGTCTACACTACGAAATTAGGTTGAATTTACAGAAGTCGATTTTTAGGAACTGATTTTATACAGTCGATTGTGTGTCCCCCCACTAAGCGCATTAAGTCAGCAGAGTGCGTCCACAGTACCGTGGCTAGTGTTGACTTTCGGAGCGCTGCACTGTGAGTAGCTATCCCACAGTTCCCGCAGTCTCCGCTGCCCAGTGGAATTCTGGGTTGAGCTCCCAATGCCTGATGGGGCAAAAACATTGTGGTGGGTGCTTCTGGGTACATGTCAGTCGCCCCTCCCTCCGTGAAAGCAACGGCAGACAATCGTTTTGCACCTTTTTTCCGTGCAGATGCCATACTGCTGTCAGCTGACAGTGCAGTAGGACTGCTAACTATCATCATCCACCGCTTCCGCTGCAACTCTGTTCTGCTGCTCGTCTCAACCATTGTCGTCATCCACAACTTCCGCTGCAACTCTACTCTCCTGGTGCCATGAATCCACCTCGCAGGTCCTCTCGTCGTTCTGTATAAATATCTATTCTCGTGGCATCCGTTGGTATCCACCGCAACTCTGCTCTGCAGACGACATACCACGGCAAGCATGGAGCCTGCTCAGACCACCGCTGCTGTTGTGAGCATTGTAAACATCTTGTGCATTATCCTGCAGTATGTGCAGAACCCACAAAAGCAGGCAAGGAGGCGACAACAGCGCGATCACGATAGTGGTGACATGGACACAGACTTCTCTCAAAGCACGGACCTTGGCGATTTGGACATCATGGCGGTAATGGTGCAGGTTCCTGCTGTGGAACACCAATTCTGGGCCTGGGAAATAAGCACAGACTGGTAGGACTGCATGGTGTTGCAGGTCTGGGATGATTCCCAGTGGCTGCGAAACTTTCGCATGCGTAAGGGCACTTCCATGGAACTTTGTTACTTGCTTTCTCCTGCCCTGAAGCACAAGAATACCAAGATGAGAGCAGCCCTCACAGTTCACAAGCGAGTGCCCTCTGGAAGCTTGCAACGCCAGACAGCTACCCGTCAGTCAGGAACCAATTTGGAATCGGTAAATCTACCGTAGGGGCTGCTGTGATCCAACTAGCCAACGCAATCACTGAGCTGCTGCTATCAAAGGTAGTAACTCTGGGAAATGTGAAGGTCATACTAGATGGCTTTGCTGCAATGGGGGTTCCCTAACTGTGGTGGTGCGATAGACAGAACGCATATCCCTATTTTGGGACCGGACCACCTTGGCAGCCAGTATGTAAATCGCAAGGGGTACTTTTCAATGGTGCTGCAAGCACTGGTGGATCACAAGGGACGTTTCACTGACATCAACATGGGATGGCTGGGAAAGGTGCAGGATGCTTGCATCTTCAGGAACTCTGTTCTGTTTGAACAGCTGCAGGAAGGAACTTACTTCCCAGACCAGAAAATAACCATTGGGGATGTTGAAATGCCTATAGGTATCCTTGGGGACCCAACCTACCCCTTAATGCCATGGCTCATGAAGCCATACACAGGCACCCTAAACAGTAGTAAGGAGCAGTTCAACTATAAGCTGAGCAAGTGCAGAATGGTGGTAGAATGTGCATTTGGACATTTAAAAGCTCGCTGGCGCAGTTTTCTGATTAGGTTAAACCTCAGCGAAACCAATATTCCCATTGTTATTGCTGCTTGCTGTGTGCTCCACAATATCAGAGAGTAAGGGGAAGACATTTATGGCAGGATGGAAGGTTGAGGTAAATCACCTGGTGGCCAATTACGCGTAGCCAGACACCAGGGCGATTAGAAGAGAACAGACGGGCGCCCTGCAAATCAGAGGAGCTTTGAAAAACAATGTCATGACTGGCCAGGCTACGGTGTGACAGTTCTGTTGGTTTCTCCTTGATGAAAACCCACCCCCTTGGTTGACTCTACTTCCCTGTAAGCCAACCGACCTCCCCGCTTCAGTCACCGCTTTCAGAGGCAATAAAGTCATTGTTTCAAAATCATGCATTCTTTATTAATTCATCACACAAATAGGGGGAAAACTCGAAAGGTAGCCCAGGAGGGGTGGTGGATGAGGGAAGGACAAGGCCACACTACAGTTCAAAATTTATTGAATGCCAGACTTCTGTTGCTTGGGCAATCCTCTGGGATGGAGTGGCTAGGTGTCCGGAGCCTCCCCCACTGTGTTCTTGGACGTCTGGGTGAGGAGGATATGCAACTTGGGGAGGAGGGCAGGCAGTTATACAAGGGCTGCAGCAGCGGTCTGTGCTCCTGCTGCCTTTTCTGCAGCTCCACCAGATCCCTGAGCATGTCAGTTTGCTCCCCCATTAAGCTCAGCATTGCATCCTGCCTCCTCCCATTGTTCTCCTCCCTCCTCTCATCACGTTTATTTAATGCTTTCCTGGACTCTGCCATTGTTTGCCTCCATGCATTCTGCTGAGCTCTTTCAGTACGGGAGGACTGCAGGAGCTCTGAGAACATGCCATCACAAGGGCGTTTTTTTCACCTTCTTTACTGTGCTAGCCTCTGGGACGGAGAGGATAGGGAGAGTGTAGAAACATTTTGCAGCTGCGGGAGGAAAAAAGGGAGAGTAGTATTTAAAAAAAAAAAAAGATACATTTTAGAGAACAAAGGGAAGACTATTTCACACTGAAATCAAGTGATTCACATTACATAGCACATGTGCTTTTGGTAAAAGGTCACATTTTGCCCACTGGTTTGTTGTGAGATATCACATATGCTCGGCTGGGCAACAGAATTCAGCTTGTAGGCAGCCATGGTAAGGCACAGGGTTTCGGCTTCTTCAACCTTCATAACATGTGGGAATGGTTTCAAACAGCAGCGTCCTCCTTGGTTGGGTTGGCCATTTAAAAGGAGGGGCTGTGGTTTTAGGGTGAATGTGCAGCACAACCAAACATCCCCCCCTGCAATTCTCTGGGATGATCACTTCACCCCCCCCCCCACCACCACCACCACCACGTGGCTAGTATCAGGGAAGATCCCTGTCAGCCAAACCAACAGTTCAGCATGAACAGGTCTCCCCCCACCGCATGGCTAACAGCGGGGATGATTTCTTTTCAGCCAAAGGCAAACAACCCAGCAGGAATGGGCACCTCTGAATGTCCCCTTGGCATGGTAAAGTGTTCTACCATGGAGGATGGAATATGGCTGCCCTCCCCAGAAACCTTCTGCAAAGGCTTTTAGAGTACCTCCAGGAGAGCTTCATGGAGATGTCTCTGGAGGATTTCGGCTCCATTCCCAGACATGTTAACCGACTTTTCCAGTAGCTATACTAGCCACAGATGCATCCCAAGTCTTCAGGGCAAATCAATCATTAAACACGCTTGCTTTTAAACCCTGTATTATATTTACACAGGTACACTCACCAGCGGTGTCTTCTCCGGCTTCATGATCCAGGAGCCTGCCTTTGGAGGGTATTGGCTCCAGAGTGAACAATAGTTCCTGGCTGCCGGGGAGAAGGGATTCTCTGCTTGCCTGCTGTGCCCTATCCTCAATCTCCTCCTCCTCATCCACAAAATTCTCATCCCTGTTGCGTGAGACTCCCTCCTTGCAGGTGTCCACGGTCAGTGGTGGGGTAGTGGTAGGGCCCTCCCCAGAATTGCATGCAGCTCATCACAGAAGCTGCATGTATGGAGCTCTCACCCAGAGCGACCGTTTGCATCCTTTGTTTTTTAGGAGACTTGCCTCAGCTCCTTAACTTTCTCGTGGCACTGCTGTGTGTCCCTGTTGTAGCCTCTGTCCATCATGCCCTTGGAGACTTTGGCAAATATATTGGCATTTCATCTTTTGGAGTTCTGCCTGAATGTATTCTTCTCCCCACACACCGATCAGATACAGTACCTTCCGTTCGCTCCATGCTGGAGCTCTTTTGCGATTCTGGGTCTCCATGGTCACCTGTGCTGATGAGCTCTGCATGGTCACCTGTACTGATCAGCTCACCAAGCTGGCCAAACAGGCAATGAAATTCCAAAGTTTCCGGGGCTTTTCCTGTCTATCTGGCTAGTGCATCCGAGTTGAGAGCGCTGTCCAGAGCGGTCACAATGGAGCACTCTGGGATAGCTCCCAAAGGCCAATACCATGGAATTGTATCTACACTACCCCAAATTCGATCCAGTGAGGTCAATTTTAGCGCTAAACCCCTCACCGGGTAGGGGTACAGAAATAGATTTTAAGAGCCTTTTAAGTCGACAAAACAGGCTTGGTCGTGTGGATGGGTGCAGGGTTAAATCGACCTAAGGCTGCTAAATTCGACCTAAACTTGTAGTGTAGATCCGGGCTAAAAGACTGGTTTATACATGTATCGGAGGTCTAAAATATTTTAAGAGGAATTCATTCTAGGTGATGGAAAATGGGAGTTTATATGGGAGTTATACTTTTTATTCAGACTAAACTTCTTAATTTAATACAAGAAATTAAGAAAATGTTCTGGAAGAAAAATATATCCAAGTACTATTCTTTAGTTCTTTCTGATCTTTTGTGTTATTTTTATTTCCTGTGTTTTTCTCCCCTGGCATTATATTACTTATCTTAGGCCCTAAAATTAATAGTGATCTGTTCAAAAAAAGAGTTAATAAAATAAATGAAGACAAATCTTGTATTAATTTATTGAATATTTTTTTCAAGGCTATTTCAAGAATACTTTTTCTTCAGTTATCTTCTACTTTTGCCACTTATGCAACATTCACTATAACAATGAGCACCAGTAAATAACTGAAGCGTTTACATAGTAACAAAGGAGAAATTAAATACGAAATTTACCAATGGATATTTTTACATTTGTTATCCAATAGCCTTTTTATTTTCCTTATTCTGTATGAATTGTTCCAGTTTTTGGAATCAAAAAATAAGCAGAACACAACAAAAAGAGGCAAAAAACTATCTAAAAGAAGGCAACTGATTAGAATACGCATAACAGTGGTGAGAAACCTGTGAGAATGAGAGTTTAAAAGCATTCTAGGAATCAGCCACATAAATATAGAAATTCAATTAAAATGTCACTTAGAGAAGGCACTGGAAAGAGCTATAAACCTTATGAAGCAGATTTTTTTTCCAGCTATTAAAGTGATTAAAATGAAATTTTTTTTTTTAAAAACTAATTACTTGCAATAAAATTTTTTGCAGACCATAGAAGACCAAAATAGAAGAAGTCCATTATATTAAAATTATAAAAAGCTACCCATACACCACAGCATCAATATGATAATTAATGGCTTGAATTAAATATGTAAGACAGCAATGGACTATCACCATCGCTGGGTTCAGCTTTAATTGAGCCAACTAACCTGTTGCATTTTACAGAAGCAGCGTTGCTGTTTACATCTGAATTTCCTTATTTTGTGAGTTGAAGAATTTTAATTATACTTTAAGTTGCTAATTCCCTTTCTTCTCCAGAAGATCTAAGTCAACTGTATGGGAAGCCTCCATAAAAGACTGACCTTGGAAGACACTGAAATCTACCATAAACTCCGTACAGTGACTTTGTATAACTTATGCATCGGCTTCATGATGTCCAAATATGATTATTCCATTACAGTACTTAAGCAACAGTGTTAAAGGCCCTGTACTCAGAAATATTTATAAGATGGGGAAAAAAAATACAAAAAAGACACCACTTCAGTAGGCTTACAGAAGCTTTTTTTGTTCTCTTTGTGTAAGGCTGACAGACCCTGGTCATCAGCACGCAGGAAAGAACCGGGGACCTCTGGAGCTTAAAGCATAAGCCTCTACCACATGAGCTAAAAGCCAACTGCCCATTAGCTAAGGCTGTACAGCAGACTCATGTTCTCTTTCTCTAGTGGTCTCAGTGCCAGGAGGTGTGTGGGTTACACTTGCATCAGTTAACTAAAAACAGTATCCTGAGTGCTACACTGACATCAATAACACACTTCTTTTCCTTCAACATATATGCAGCATAAATTAAAAGAATAATCATTTTTACAGCACCAGTCCACCAAAGCATTTGGTGCTTTATAAATTCAGACCCTGATCTTGCAAAAACTTATAAATGGACAAATTGTATACACATGCACAATCTCATTGCATTCAATATTCATGTGCATAAAGTAACATTTACAGGACTGGTGTCAAATATCTAAAAACCCACATCAAAAAGTCAAATACATATATCAAAGGTGGTGGTAAAGAAACAGGGAAAGGATAATAAGTAGAGGCACAAGAATGGGTGCAAGAAATACCATGATTAAATTAAGAGATGTTTTAAGGTACAGAGAGATGGATGTGGAGATAGACTAGGTCATCCCATCACAAAAGCAAGGTTAGTTGCCAATGCAAGACACAATGGGGGAGAGCCTTACAACATATCAGTGGGCAGATACTAGTCAGTACAAGGCAGCACAAACTTCAAAATAGCAGTCTATCCTGTGCAGGCCACCCACACAGAGAATCTATGATGGACATAATAGGATGATGATTCCTCAAACATGTCACTGTTTTCTGAGCAACCTGCAAGCAGTAGAGTTGACACATTGGGAAGGGATTACAGCAATAGAACCTCATGGCTCTGAAGGCATATTCTACTGTGATCACATGGTTAGAGGATAAACAACAGTGCAGCCTGCACAGATTTTTATACTACCTTTAACACCCAACAGACTGTGATCAAAAGCGACTTCTGTGTTCCTCATCTGATCTTTTACCTCTGTGCATTGCCATGAGCAGGAGCACAGAGGAGAAAGCCTTGGCATTCCATAGGAACTGCAATAGTAGACCCTCTGTCGTTTCAGAGGAATGCTTTAAACCCCAATAATAATTCTGCTCATGGCACAGAAGCTTCTTCCTAGCTCCAGGCATTCGGTGTTTGGGAATATGTTCTGAAGTATGTAGGTTTATATCCTTTACACATTTAACACACCTTTGGATCTTCTTACCACTCGTATAAATGTATAAAAATATCAGCAGCCTCTATACAGAAACAAAAACTTATTTTTTCCCCCAAGAATGGGAAAAGGGTACAGCATGCAAGAGGAAATATTGTTCAAGCTTTCTTCCAAAGGATGGGTCAAACGTACATTACAAGTATTAGAGGGGTTACATATACCACACAGAAAAGCCACTAAATATGGCATATAGCTAAAGCCAACCAGTGAAACATATACAACAACAAATAAATAAATCCAGGAACGGACATGAGAATGAACTATGCGGAACCAATGCTGAAGGCACGTGGAATTTCAGTCTCCTCCCTCCTCTTTCTTGCCAGTCATTTTCTCTGAAAAAAAAATGAAAAAAAGGCAAGATCGGGGGTGGGGGCAGGTGGGGAGGAATACCCACCTACCCAACGCTCATTACACAAATTTGTTTTTCCTTGGGAAGTATACACCATTCTTCTTATGTGCCACAATTGGCTCAACCAGTGAGCACACAGAATTTGGTAGAAGCAAGAGAATAACGGGCAATAGGAGATTCCCAAACCCATTCCACATCCACCCTGACTATACAGGCCTTGTCAGCACTGGCTCTCCACTTGTAAGATAACTCCATTCTCTTCGTGTGTCAGTAAATTTACGCCTGCATTTGTAATTTTCACTCCATGCATCTGAAGAAGTGGGGTTTTTTACCCATGAAAACTTATGCCCAAATAAATCTGTTAGTCTTCAAGGTGTCACCAGACTCCTTGTTGTTTCTGTCAATATAGACTAACACGGCTACCCCTCCAATTCTTGAATGTGGGTTTCTTTCATCCCCCAATCACAGAAGTACCTGCACAGGAAACAAATAGGGTATGTTTACACTGCAATAAAAAACCCAAAGCACCAAGCCTCAGAGCTGGGGTCTCAAAGGCTTTAAGACCAGAAGGGACCATTGTGATCCATTGATTCAGGCCTGCAGGATTAATAGTAGAAGCATAGATGTTTGGGCTCAGGCTCTTAGATATGTATACAATGCAATTTTTAACCTCACAGCTCAAACCTCACAAGCCCAAGTCAGATGACCCAGACCAGACATGGATCTTTTATTGCAGTATAGATGAGCTTTTCTTAATTTTCCTTAGCTTTTCTTAATTTCTTTTACTTCATTCCTCTTTTCTCCAAGTCTCTTTCCCTCTCCTGCTCCATTTGGGATTTCCTGCAATTCCCTCAGCCACCTCATCCATTCTTTGCCCCAAGCGTTTGTCCTGAGCATCTCATGCCACCCTCAAAAGGAGACCAGAATACACATTCTCCATCACTAAGCTGCAGCTGCATTCTCCCCAGCCAGGACAGTTAGAGATGGCTCCCTCCTTGTTCATGAGCATTGTTCCTTTAGTCAGGCAGAAGACACAGACAGGAAGTAATAAGAGGTACTTGCTCCCCTCCCCCCAAAGGTGGTTATGCTCTATCTACAGGGCTTCTATCCTTTCCTGTCCCACAGGGAAAATGCTGTTCCAGCCTAACATGTGATGCCACTACACTAGTGGCACACCTGCCCTCCATTCCTTTTGTCTTTTTCTTTCTCTGTGTCTATCATTCCTCATTATGTTCTCTCTTAACCATGGTTTTCCCAGCTAGCTCAGGTAGTACAGAGAACTTTTGCTCGCCACTCACCTGGGAATAGTTTAACTGACTTTACATACATTTGTAAGAAGAGAGAGCGCCCCAGGCTGACTTTTAATTACTTAACTAAACCAATGTTTCTCTCTTGGTAAATTCCTGATCTGGAACAACAAGGAAAAAAACAAGCTGGCATGCACATATGGGCCCAAACATTTTGGGTTTCCTTGGCATAAGAGTTCAACCGTGGTATGGACCAACCATGTGAGTTAAAGCATTCTGAGCATTGCCATGAAAGCGATCCTGCCAGGCACCCCATGCTGCAGTCAGAGGGGCACACCCATACGTTTTCTTTTGCTCACAGAGCTAGAACCATGTCTCATTAGCTCCCCCACTTCCAAGCTATTTCACAGAAATACTGGTAGCCAAAATCTAGGAATAAAAGATATGGACGGCTTGCGTAGACAGATTTTTTTCTAGCGCTATCCTTTGCGGGCAATAATTGTGAAAAGCTCCTTCGACTCAGCCTCAACATCTTAGGGCACAGGCTTAGAATAGAAATATTGATAGTTCATTGATGATAGGGATGTCACTGGAGTATAACCATCATTTAGCTTGATTTTTCTTTATTCACCGTCCTCCACCAGCCAAATTTGGCTTTTGTAGGTCGCGTGTTAAATAAAAAAAATGAAATCATTAAAAAAAAAAAACTATCAGCAATCATTTAGCATTGCTGGAGAGAGATGCATCTGAGTGGACATAATTAAACTGTTGATTCCTGCTATGGGGTTTAAGGTAGGAAATGCAAACCAATTATTGATGCTGTAAAGGGCTCTCTGAAAGAAAAAATAAAAAGACTGCAGCATCCTAAGGCATTAATTCAAGACAGCAATTTCAAGTGCTTCCTCCCATACCACTGAATCTATAGTAACACAATTGCTATACAAAATTAAGATAATGGGAAAGAGATTGTTACCACATCAATAGTAATTGCTATCAAATAACAAGAATACGTATTCGGCATTATAGCAAGTACCAGACAGAAACTGCTGTAGTTAAGGTTGCATCATTTCCATTATAACCCTATTTTCAGTCCCCAGCTTTTACAAAAAATTGCTGACAGATGTATGCTATCTACGTCTGCAGCTTAATTTACCTTTGTAGTTAAACTGTCTCCTCCCCAGATTTGCACCCATGGATTGATTTGCTGCTGGTTGAAAAGAAAAAAAATATAGTACATGTTTACTGACAAAACTATTAAAACATATTCTGAGAATTTTTCATATATGAAGTCTAAGATGGTCCTCTGTACACATGTAAAAATATCTTGTTTAAAAAGATTATTCGTTACAAAACTTCTTGTGTAGCTAAGTATTTTAATAAAACTTCTCGCATTTAAATCTCATTGGATAGGAGACAATATGTGCTCCAACAAGTATAGAAGGCTATGCACAGTCTTGATAGATTTCCACACACTTGCTGAATTGTCCTTCCATCTTAACATGTAATTTTGCTTGACAGAGATTACTGCAAATTTATAGTAGGAACACTTCACTTTTTTGGAAAAATCTCACTTATGTCATTCAGCATTGGTCTAACTGCTCCCACTGAAAGCAATGGGAGTTCTCTTATTTTAAGTTTAATATTTAAACTGTAATAATTTTAAACATCAGGAACTGCATCTAAACTGCCTGCTCTCAGCAGGAAAAGCTGCAAGCTCTTAAAGCCACAGAAAACCAGCCTTCTTTACCTTGTTTAGATGCTGCAATGCTCTTTGATAACAAGGACAGCTTTTATTAGTGAACGATCAATAGTCTCATTCAAGTGAAAGACTGTCAAGTTAAATATTTCCCAAATGTTGATTGTGTCAGAAATTAAGGGACTACTGTATCCCCTAGCTGCTACTGTGTGGGTGAAGTATGGTAGTGCAATCAAGATGAGGTTGATTAGAAGGGTCAGAGTTATAAAAAGTTAAAAACCATATCCCACTGAGACCATGTACTCTTTATATTCAAAGAACTTCCATTACCTTTTACTTGTGTCAACAGCTTTCAGCAGTACAATGGCTGAAAGACTTTTTTGGCTTCTTTAAGCCCACATGGTTATGCCGGAAGTATGAAAAAAGTTAGTGGGTTCTGAACACTAAAACATCCTAAAACTCATTAAATATACTTGTGTCATGCTTCAGGAAGTATTACACTGAAGATTCAGACTCAGGCTTTTCTAGAAAGGAGACCACCACGCTTTTGTGCAAGTTTAAAGAGTGTACCCATGAATGAACCACAATGGTTTTTGAAGTGCCCACAAAGTATGTACAAAATTCAGCTGACTCTAGAGAAAGGCTACCCACCCAGAACTAGATTAGTCAATACAGAGTAATTGCTAACACTCGCATTAAGGCCTACGTCTGCTGCTATTATAGTCAAAGGCAAGACTTCTACTGATGTCAACCTAAGTAATGACACTGAGCACTTCAACAAGTGCTCAGCACCCAGCAATCTATCCCAAGAGTAAGTAGAGTAAATTCTAGTTGCTGAATTAACCAGATGGATTTTCAATTCCACAATGTTGCTTTCTTTCCCTCTATGGGGGGGACGGGACGATGCGACGACACAAAAACAAGTAAATCTCTTTCCATACTAAATCTCAATAAAAATGCTGAAGACAAAACAATCAAGCAGATGGTGACATTATTAATATTTAACAGTTTTCAGCCGAATAAGATCCTTTTTTCAGCATGGGAGGAAATAAGTTGCAACACCTAGACAATGCCACTGCGAGTCAAGGGTTCAGTTTCAACCTTAACTCTTAAGGGTGCTACATAAGCCTAATGTACTTAATATGGGGTCAAAGCTTAAGACTGCTTTAACAAATTCACATAACATCTTTACAGTACACATGCTATTGTTTAATTAAACATATATTAGGGCGTCACCCAGAACACAGCATATTAACCTGAATTAACAGATGCTTATTGAAACAGGCATAATATTGTTGATAACTGCCATAGTTCTCTTGGAAAGAAACAAAACAAAACAAAAACAAAAAAACAAATCACAAAAAGTCATAACCATTTGGGAGGCAGGAATTACCAGTAAAATATATAAACCTGGAAAATTAAGCACAAATTCCCTCCCAAGATGTTTATATTTTAAGTCAGTGACTTAAAAAGAACGAATAAATATTCAAAAAGTAAAAATAAAGTTTGCTTCTTAGGAAATCTGTTTTAGATTTATACAACACCATTGTAGCCCACAAAAGCAGACATTGTGTATGTTCTCTTCTGCTTCGCTGTTTCAATCCTCCCACTCCACACACAGCCGATTTTTAGGCTATGCATTGATGGGACTTCCAGATTATTCTCCTGATACAGTGGTTCATTTATTCCATTTTACTGTTTATAGGGTTGCTGCCATACAAGATCATTCCCAATAAAAGCAACAGTAAACAGTAAGTTTTTAGGAAAACTCTTTCGGAACCTTAAATGCTCTTTCACCTTGATGAGAGTCTTCCTTCCCTCCAGTCACCTCTCGTCCACTTTGGCTGCTCTGCTGCTGCTACAGGGCTGACTCACGAGCTGAAAATTCTGTTCTGCACATCCTTAAATGTGTCTATTCCAAAGCAGAACCTTCATATGCAGAAATATTTACAGGTTTTGGATGCAGCTCCAGCCTCAAGATGCCAGACACTTGGGAAGAATGCACCACAAAGAACTAGTCCACACTAGAAGAGCTACAGTAGCATAGCTGCTCTACTAGAGCATGTCCATTGAAGATGCTCTATGCCGACAAGAGAGAACTCTCCTGTTGGCATAATAAATCAGTTACAACCTCTCGTGGAGGTGGTAACTATGTTGGTAGGAGAATCCCCGCACTGATATAACGCTGTCCCACTGGTGCTTAGGTCGGTATAACTTACCTCACTCAGGCAGATGGCTTATTCACATCCCTGAGTGACATAAGTTGTACCGACGTGAGTGGTAGTGTAGACTAGCCGAAAAGTTATTAGCATTGCATCACATGGAAGAGTCACTGTGACACAGTCAAAAATATAGTAAAGGGGTACATATGAGCATAGGTGCACTCAAGCCAACATAACATCCATCTTACACTATCATAATAATCCTTTGACCACTCCAAACTGGAAAGAGCGTCCCCAACTCAACATGCTGAAGAGTCTCAAAGCTTTGATCTCCTCTTTGTCAGTGGTGTCTATATTAATATGGCCAGTCCTCATTTGTTGATTGAAAATGCCATGTAAGCTTTGTTAAATTCAGAAGTATATTTGATATATGAGAAATTTAAGAATGCTGGCAAAATGAAAACTATTCATTATAATTTATGTATTTTGGATGTTTGGCCTAAAGTGAACTATCAAATGGATTGCAGCAGTCAATTCGTCTGCTAGAATTCCAAGTCATGCACTTATGAAAGCATAATTCGAGAAGTCAGCAGTCAGCCAGAAGCCAAATATAATCATTTTGTAAACTCAGCAATACACTTCTTGGAGTTTAGCTAGGATAACCATGTGCATACTTCCTGAGTGACAGAAACAGTCTGTTTTGACCTGTGTATTTGAGAGGTGTACAGGGGAGGCCACTAAGTGGAATGTTGACCACCTGTAGTGGTTCTGAGCATTTTATTCCAGAATGACGCAGCAGCCAGTTACATATATGGATGTTGAATACCCACAACATGGGACAAGTATTCCATGTTCCCCTTTCAATGTAAGTCTTGTTTAAACTGGCTAAATATAATGGTTAACTCTTCCTTTTGATTTAAATATTTCTGCATGACTTTAATAGATCATCAGTTGTAAGTTTTACTAGCCAGCACTGGTAACAACTGCAATATCATGCCTTTTACCTCATTTTCACCCCATTTTTAACTGTTTTAAATAAAAAAATGTTATGATTTCCAGTTATATCAGTTTTGTTGGGTTTTTTTGTAAAAAGCATACTACTGCAAATACTATTCTAGGTAAATCCTGTTGTGCAGTAAACATCCTTTAAAAAAACAAAACAAAAAACAAACAAAAAAAAAACTTTGACCTCTAGCATTGCACCCCCCCACAGATGTGAATTTCTGCTTCACACATTTAAGTTAAGTAGGCAGAGAATGAAGCATCCAAAGGGATTTAGACACCCACTGAAATTAATGGTAATTGAGCATTCAAATTCCCCTGGCAGTTTTGAAATAGCACCCCCCCCCCTTTTTTTTTTGCGCAAAAGGTTTCTAAAGATATGAAGTTGCTCAGGTATAATAAATAGTGTGTCTTGGAAAGAATAATTATGTGGTGGGTCTCTCTCCAGCCCTCCCCTGCTGAAGCTTTCACTTTGTATAATTATTCACTGGGGCAGAGAAAGACGAACTCCACAGCACAGTAATGGGAGCACTCATCTGGGAGGGGAAAGGCCTGGGTTCAAATCCCCGCTCCACATCAGGTAGAGTAGGTATTTGGACCTGTCTCTCCCACTTTCTGGGTGGATGCTCTAAGCACTGGGTAACTGAGTATAAGGGGGCACCACCAACTCCTGTGGCTATATTTTGTTTAAGGGCCAATCCAACAGACTCTTACTACAGCAGTGAGAGAGCACATCTCAGATTCTGCAGTGAGATAGGAGGGAATGTCTATTTTGTGCATCTTGCTGAGGCTGATGCATGTTAGCCACCAAGCTGTTCAATGCTGTCGAGACGGAGACAGCTACGCACATTCCCATTGACAAATTTAAGCACCCAGAGACTGGCAACAGCTATGTGGGGGTTTTGAGGATCAAAGTTTTGGATTTGTGCAACTCCAGGGGCAGTTAGGCACTTAAGTTCCTTTGTGAATCCCACCCAGTGCCTCTTTATGGAGTTCCCTAGGCTTGTATAGATCCCCAAGGTTTGAGGGCATGACCTGTATCCTTTTCTACAAGCCCCATCCTTCTGCCAGGACAATGTGCGTGGGAGGAATCTTCACAGAGATTTCATCCCCAATGTCACTTCCTGAAGGGATTTGGTCCATTAAATGCACAAGAGTTAAACAAATTTTTATCATCTTTTTAGTGGGACAAGTGAGCTTTGAATAGCTTTTTGGAAATATTTATAAGAAAGCCCACAATATTGGCTCTGCTAAAGAGTTCACTCTACAGTTCTGAAATGCTTGCTTTGCTAGTGAATCCAAGCTGCGCTTAGTGTATTTTCAAACTGGATTTTACATCTCACCACAACTTACTTTTTATGCTCAATTTGAGACACATCCCAAATCCACAGCTGTGACCTCTCTTGCATTTTACAGGATGACATCAAATTTATTATCACAGGCCTACTATGAAGAATCTTCACCCCTCCACATTTGGAGGATGAGCAGGATCTGCACTCCAGTCCCTTGCCCAACAGGATTGGGCCAGGTAGGAAGGAGACGGTGAGAGGAACAAAGAGGGAGTTGGGACGAAAAAGAAAAGAACACAGAGGTAGAAAGTTCACTTTTCCGGTACACGAAGAGAAAAACAAGAAGGGTGAGAATTTCAAAAGGGCTCAATTCCCATTGGATTTCTACAGAAGCACAGTTTGGCCAATGCTAAGCACTTCCAAAAATACTACCCATGTTGTTTAGGGCATATCTAAAGTTAAAACAATGCATGAGCACAGCACCGCTGCCGTGCGTGAATGAAGATGCTCTAAGAGCTGATGGGAGAAAGCTCTTCAATAAGCTTACTTAATCCATTTCCCCAAGAGATGGTAGCTACGTTGGTGGGAGAAGGTTGCCCGCAGACATTGTGCTGTCTAGATAGGGAGTTATACCAACCTAACTATGTTGATCAGGTGTGTTGACTTTTCACACCCCTGAGCAATGTAGTTATACCAATTTAGGTCTGTAGTGTAGACCAGACCTTAGACTAGGCACCTTATTTCAGATAAAGGAAGGTGCGATAAATGAAGGGGGAGGGGTAGCTCCCTTTTAAGGACATGCAGCCAGCCAGTTAGCTGTAAAATCCCTCTTGGTAGCTATTCCTCTGCTTGCTTTACCTGTAAAGGGTTAAAAAGCCTCCCTGCATTGGTACAAAAAAGTGGGCACCTGCCCAAAAGAGCCAATGGTAGGGCTAAAACTTTTTAAAATTGGAAAAAAGTCACCACTGCTCCACAAACACCAGTTTCGTCTCCTCCCCATTCCAGTCTGTGCATTTTTCCATTCTACCATCCGCAGGTGCAACATCCCCTTCTATCCTGCATAGTCCTCTTCCTCAATGGTGCCCATAAGAAGTGAGATAATAATCAAGTTTCACTCCTCCCCACATCTAAATGATACCATGGACCTCTGAAATTCCCAGTGCATCCTGTTTGCTTTTAGGTCTGGCTTTGAGAATGAAAGCATTTTGGGGCAGAGATTCCATTTTTGGATAGCATACAGCACTGAACACAGTGTCAGCTCTAAACAAACAGAAACAAAGCCACTATTCAAGCTTAAAGAGAAAGGATTGCTGTAACTGCAAAGTCATTCCTCGGTACCCCACCAGGTAGTATTCCAAGAGTTTGTTCATCTGGCAGCCAACCAGTCAGTCTATGCCACCACAAGTGGTACCTATAATCCTACACCGTGAGAGGGCCAGCCAATGAGTACATCACTCCCTATCTCCAGATGACGAGCGAGAGTCCTTAGAGTGCAATGGTGGAGTTTCCTCAACTCAGAGAGATCGTCTATCATTCATTTTTGTTAAGCTGTGAACCCAGAGCTGTTCTGGTGCTGGTTCTCAGGCTGCATGGTAGAATCCAGTCAACATATTTTACCAACAATCCATATGAAATAAGATTGAATCTTCCAAAAGAAAAACATTAAAGAGTTAGCAAGAAAGACGCATTTTATGCTCTATCTCAGAGGTGGGCAAACTTCTTGGCCTGTGGGCCATATTTGTGAATAGAAATTGTATGGTAGGCCATGACTGCTCATGAAATTGGAGGTTCCTGGCCAATGGGAGCTGTGAGGGGCGGTGCCTGGGGTAAGGACTGCGTGCAGAGCCCCCTGGCCCTGGCCTCCCTACCCATAGGAGCCAGAGGGGGAACATGCCGCTACTTCCGGGAGCCACGCAGAAAGCCCCCAACCCTGCTACCCAAGCTGGATTAAAAGGTCCCATGGGCTAGACGTGGCCCATAGTCTGCCCACCCCTGCTCTATCTGAAAGAAAGAGAAAAAAAACTACTTTATAGAGGAATACTGTGGCTTCTAGGGGAAAAAAGCATCTGGCTGTAACAACATCTTTTCCTATAAGAGTGTGTACATCAACTGACATCAATAGCCTGCTTAGTAATCCGTACTTTGCACCAACAGTCTATAAAATTAATTTTAAAGAGAAAGCTTAACACCAAAAATCGTGGGGAGTGGGGTTGAAAATAGTGTGACATGGACTTATAGTTAACAAAATTACAAGAAAAATAAGTGTATGAGTTGCAAGTCTTAGGCGAGTGGCAGACAGCTATTTGACCAACTTTAATGTACCCTCATACATCATTTGAGACTTATTATGTCTACTTTAAAATGAGGTATGGTGTGGAGCTCTCAAGTGGTACCATTCCCACAGAGAAGAGAATTAAAAAAAATGCCATAATCAGAAGTGAATACAAATATTTCAAAGAGGTCATTGTTAGTTTAATGACAATGTATTATGTCAAGACATGAAATTGGATTTGTGTGACCTCAAAGCGTAACAATCTAGAAGTATAACAAAATCCAACACATTTCAATGATACCTAGAAATGTCAACATCATTATCATCTTGTTCATCATTATGATCTCTGCGAATATGCGCTTACTGTTGGGACAGTGCCAGATTATTATGAATTACTGTGGCTGATATGAATGAATGTGGTAAGCATGAGTTTGGTATGGATTGGTACGTCTAAATTTGCTAGAGGATTCTGGAAGCAGGATTCTCTTATCAGACAGAAGGTGAAAGTGCTGAAATTGCATTCCAATGATTAATAAAAGCTCTGTGTGTGTGTAAGTTTCAACATCAAACTTTGGAAAATATCAGCCGGGAGGCCCAGCCCACCAGATAAAGAAAATGTAAAAACGTGTGGATCAGTGAGCTTGGTACAGGCTGACCCAGGTCAAAATGATGCTCTGGATGGCATGCTAAGAGCTCAAGTGAATGATTGATGAGAGGGTAAACGTAGTCATTGTCATGCTGCTGTGTTTCTGGAATGATAAAAAAGATCACACTGGTTTTGGGCACCATTGTTCAACCTCACCTGCAAGCTTACGGCACCACTTGACATTTCCACATCCTACTTAGTCTGAACATACATGAAATAACCTTTCAAATGATATATGACATAGGTGTGCCTAGTGTGGGTACATTAAACTCTCAAAATAGGGTCATCTATGGAGAATTGCTGCATGCCTGCCTATCTGGCAAGTTTTAACCCAGAGCAAATGTTTATATTTTAAATGATAAATCCTCAAGTATGGTATTCTATGGAAATATTGCAAACTTTTAAGTAAGTAAGTAAGTGTGTGTGTGTGTGTGTATAAACAGCACTTTTATATTAAATTTTGATAAGACAATATTGATTTAGTTCCAACTGGCCAATCTTAAAACACAGTTTTTATAATGGGAACCAGAAAAAAAAAACTGCCTCACTACATATTTACATAGTACAACATACCTGATCTTTTCTTTCCATTACACTCTAGTAGCATACTTTATTTATGTGGCTCAGCCAGAGAAATCTAAATTAGCACTGTCAATCTAAAGAGGGTTTTGTCAGCATGACTCCTTTACAATTCAACAGACATGAGTTAAGGTTCGTGTCTTAGACCACACAATAAAGGAAGGCATCTCCACAGAATACCAGCCATTGCTGCTCCATGTTGTAACCCTTTCTTTGGCCTGAAGCCAGGATTTGCAAGTTCCACTAAACTTTATGTCAAAGTACCATCTTGGGAAACTTGGTTAAAACTGAAATACCTTTATATTTCCCTTGTATTTATTTTCTATTAAGACAGACAGCATATCTACATTACCATTGTTTAAGCTGGAATTTACAGTTCTTGGAATTCCTTTGAAAGCTTTCTTAAATTTGCACTGAAGCAATGTTGCCATAGCGCAAAGGGATTGTAAATGAAGGATGTCAGCATTGCTGTAGAGAGCAGCCAAGCAAGCTAAGTAGAAGAGACAGCTAAAAATACACTATGATTTACAAGACTTGAACCTGGTAAAAACATGCCCTTATTTTAAGCCAAGAGGAATCTGGTAGAAATGTTTTTAGCATGAGGTTGCTAATCATTCTGATCAAGGTCTTGTAACAGTGAAAGGCTAGTCACATCTCAGAACCCCACATTCTAATTTTAACCCTACCAAGTGCATTACTACAACAGTCTGAGAACAAACAAATTAGTCATAGGGGCTAGTCACAAGGTCAGTAAAATTCAAGAGCATATCATCAGGATAACCATCACATGCAACCCTGTACAACTCATGAAACAGCACCAAGCTCTATTATAACACTTTCCTCCCCTGTAGGGGAGAGGATGGAGTGTTAGTGACCTACACAAAGAAGTGGAACAAGCAGTGTCTGTGGAGGAAGACAAGCCAGAAATAGTTTTCCAGTTTTGGTATCTTTGGTACATGAAAAACCTATTGCATTAAGTTTACAATGCAACATTGAAGTCTGATGAGTTATTGAATTGCTTTATTTGGACTAGCATGAGAGATGGTCTATCACTCAGTAATTCTTATGCTACAGGAAACTTACGAAATCATAAAAGACAGTCATAACAGCCTCAACAAAAATTAGCAATTTTAGTCTGCTCTAGCGAGTGTATATTTCTTAGTTAGTGCTGTATCTTCAGTTGGGCACCTCTGTGCAAGTGATCTCAGCATGACTATTATAAAATGTATTTCCCAAAAGGGAACCTTATAATCACTGTATTGCACCAAAGGACTGAGGAATACTGAGCGAGAAGACTGATGATATCAGATGAATTTAAGTGAAGTCTGCAAAGAAAGGAGGTCAGGAAAACACATGCATTAGGGAGCTGCTAAACTATTGTTCCTGGATCCCCCTAAAACAGTTAAATGCAGAAGTTCAGCTCTTAGTTCACAAACCTACAGTGTATAAAGGTACTTACAGTTCGATCCATCTGAAGACCTTCAAGTGCTTCAAAGGCATTAATAAATTAAGCTTTAGCACCATTGTGATGTAGGGAAGTGCAGATGGAGAAATGGGAACACAGAAAGGTTGCCCAAGGTCACACAACAAATCAATGGCAGAAACAAGAATATATAAGCCAGGTCCCCCACCACCCAGTTTTGTGCTTTAGCTACTAGAACACACTTCTGTTAATAATACCACTGTACAAATGTTATAAACCCATTGCCCAATAGTTTTTAAAAATGAATTCACGTTTGACTTTATTCTGTCATCAGCACAAAATACGTCTAACTGCAACTCTCATGTTCCTGCTTTTGTTACGGAAAAGACATTAAAAATGCATTGTGCCTTGACATGCACTGCACAAACCAAACAAACATTAGGAATAGCCCTGGGGGGAATGTTATTTTTCTAAGGATAAACTCTTTCACAATGCAGTGTTATCTTGTTATGGATAGTTTCTGTCACCAAGGGCAATAGAAGCATTGTGAAAAATCGGTTTTGACTAGCAGCACTCTGGGCTGCAGCCAATATCAAACTGGTGACCAAAGTAATAACTGATCAAGTCTGGATCCGGAATGCTTCTCACCCCATAGCACTGTGTAATGTATATTTTACAAAATACAAGGGAGGAAAACACAAATTTAAATTAACATGCCAAATGGCACATCAACTTTATCTACTGATCTTAAACTAGAATGTTCCTCCTCCTCCAGGATGAATGGGATTCTACGCTGGAGGAATTCAATAGGAAACAGTTGTGGCACATTATTCAACAGCCTTTATGCTTTCAAAAAGTATTACTATTCCAAATATGGATCAGACCAATTTCGTAGAACACCCTTGCCTGAAGTTTTTAAAAGTAGCAACAGGGCAAACTAATTGAATACATTTTTTCACTAGAACTCACACATACCATAAGAACTTGGCTTGGTTACAGACAAAATTATAACTTGTGTTACTTGTGCCAAAGCGATGTTAAATATTTCAAATTTTTCTAAGTAACTCACCTGAAGCCTAAAAGTCTTTTGCCTTTAAAAGTCATTTTCTAAACGTCTAAAGATATCGCACAGATAGAAGCATCACAATCGGCCTTATACACAGATTTTTGTTTACACTAGGATTGTTTGAGCTCCACCAACATCTAAATTCACAACCAGGCAGCACAAACCTATTGGGTTTGTTTTGTTTTCGCATTTTTGTTGTTGTTGTGAAAACCAAGACCACAATTAAACATGACTTTTACAAGCATTTCTGAAAATGTGTATCAATATTATTTCAACCACAGATACAGGGGGTTGTTTATTTGTTTTTAAATACTAAACTTGTAGCCACTGTTTCAAAAACGTACGTCACTAAATATATCACGGAATAAAACAACATTCGTAATCAGTGGGAAACATTCACCTTGCAAGAACTTACCATAAAAATATTAAAGCACCTCTTAGCCTGATCCGTTATGGGAATACAAAAATCCAGAGGAAAAAGGTCGAACCACAAGTAAACAAACGAAACGAAAAAGGGAGCTGTGACTCGCCAAAGTATTTCCTTAAACAGTATTTTCCTCTTCAACGGCAACCGATCTACGCTTCCAAACTCCGGCAGCTGTAGCTTAGCACAAGCAAATCCTCCCGAAGAGGCAGGTTTAAAAGCAAAGATATAGTTGAAGGCTGCTTAACGAAGTGTGAGAAAGCCACATCTGTGTGGTGTGTGCTGGGCTCCAAACAGGCAAGCCAGAGGAAAGAGGGGAGGGCGGGGGGGGATACTTCCTTAATCAGTAGGATACAAGCTTGTAACACAAAATCGAAGCAACCCAACACAGCCAGGAAACACTTCACAACTGTTCCCGGAGAAAAAGTGCCGTCACTCCCCCCCCCGAAGAAAACCCTCCTGCCCTTTGCCGACCTGGTTTTGTTGCTCCTTCAAAGGCTAATTTACTTCATGCCTCAGATTCCTCTTTCTGTCTCTCCCCTCCAGAGAGACAGCCCAGATGGGAAGAGCCTGCAGCTGAAGCGAGTGCAGTGCCCCATCGGGAAAGCTGATCCTGCTGATCTCATCACTAAGGGCTACTAATCCAATGACCAGGGAATTAAGAACAGATGGTGACGCCCCTTCCCCCAACACCAGCATTGCCACACAGACGTCGAAACGCACACAAGCCTGAGCCTACCAGCTGGGTAAGAATAGAGCTCCTCTTGCTATTGCACAAACTGCAATTCCTCACACGCTTTCCTGTGCATGTCTGTCTGTTGCTCACCAAGAGCACAAGTTCACTGAGCCAGCCCAGCGCTGCATTGTTTAACCCCTTGGGTCACAAAGGGTGCATGGGATCCTCATGTGCAACCAGTGGGGCTGGAATTAGGGGTGCTACTGCACCCCCTGGCTTGAAGTAGTAATAACCAGGGCTTAAATTCAGCCAGAGCCCACGGGAATGGAGCACCCATAAATATTTTCAAACCTGTGGGAGGTGTCACGCTGGGACTCAGGGCATCAGCCCCAGGGGAGATGCCGTGCCAGGGCTGAAGCCCTGAGCCCCAGCACACCTCCCTCTCCCTGCCCCCTGGGGCTGAAGCCCTGAACCCCAGGGAACTCGCTCCCCCCTGGATGAGAGAGGGCTCCAGGAAATAATCATTACGAATTTAAGCCCTGGTAATAACAAACATCAAATACATGGTTTCCATCGTCAGCACCCCTACTATAATAATTGTTCCAGCACCCCTGTGTGCAACTTCTCCTTTGGCACCTGAAGATTTCTGTTTGTTTAAACACGCACACAGGCCGCCTGTACCAGAACACATTGTTGACATGAACTTTTGAGGTGCTGAGTGCCCCTTGCCAATGCTCCCACAAAAGTCAATGGAAGCTAAGGTTGCCCCAGCACCTCTGAAAAATCACCCTACCAATGTACTGGTGTGGACTGTAATAAAGAGTAGGAACAGGAGGGCAATCTTGCAAATCTATCCATCCTTACACCCCACCCTCTTTGTCTGTAAGTGGTCTGATTAGGCCATGATCCTGGAAAGACAAAGTGTGCTTAGCTTTATTGGAAAGTAGTCCCAGGAAAATCTAAAGGAACTATTCACATGGGGTAAAGTTAAGTACATGTGATATGTACATTTTTGTAGGATCGTGGCTTCAAGTTTTAAGCTGTTGGAATAGAGACCAGTCTTTTCATAGGCCTGTATAGCTCCCCACAAACTTTTTGACGCTAAATAAACAAACAACTCCTAAATATGGCCCCGATCCTGCACTGTGATCTGCTCAAGCAAACTGTGTCACTGACTTAGAATCCAGTGCTGTGCATGTGGAAATCACAGTGCAAGATCCGGGTCTTTTTTCCCCCCAGAACACTGTTTTTATTAATTCCATTATTTAGTTAAAATGAAACCCAATGTTTTGTGATGCTAATAATGGCTCTGATTCAAAACCCCACTTAATAATTTGCATATGTGCTTTTTTCCCCATATTTGTGCCAGCCTAGCAAGTTGAAACCTTTTCTTTCAGATGCTGACTTCAGTACTATTATCCAGATATTTGTCACCTTAAGACCAGGTAATGGACTAAGGAACCTTCAAATACAGAAAAAAAGTCTTTGAAATAATACAACATCTTAAGGTTTAAAAGAACTCTTCCTTATGTGCAGGGACAACAGGGGTCAGGACATATGGTCTTTTTGTATTCTCTGTGTTTTAAGCTGTATTCTCTGGGATCTAAGCTTTCTTTAAAAAAAAAAAAATGACATTTTTAACCCTACTGGTGGTGGTAGCCTTCCCAATGTAAACTAATGCACTTTTTTCTACTGGAATCTCCAGCCAGACAATCTGAAACAAAAGCGGTAAGAAGTGTGAATTTTCACTTTTATCTGAACTGAGTGTTAAACTTGAAAGCCTAAACTGGACCAGTTAACTACCAAACTACTCCTCTGAAAGGATGTTTCAGGGCAGCAGGGGTGCAAGTTCTGCGCATGCAAACAGTTGAATATTCTGAGGATTGAGAGCTTGCTACTCTTTAAAATCAGGGTTAAAGTGAAGTTCGCAACATCGTCAATTATAAAATCATTGGGGTTAGTAATTTGACTTGCATGAATGTGAGTTTTCCATACAATTTGATTCAGCTCCATTTAAGGCTGTTCAGTTTTAAATAAACTGATATTTTAAAATAACTCTCCCCGTGTCTTTTGCAGTGCTACGTATTTAGGAAAGTAGAGATAAATGAAAGAAAACAAACTTCCACACCCAAAATTGTAGAGACTGGAGGTAGACCTCCCTTATTTATGACTGTTTGTTTAATAGACTTTATTGGGACATTCCTAGCACGAGCATTAGTAAAAATTAGTGAAAGCCCATGTTGTTGGAAGGGTGTGGCAACTAAGCCAGTAATCTATCATCTACGTAATCTCTCTCATACAACCAATTAAATAGTTGTATGAAAATTAGCTGTATAGAAAGGGTGGTAATTAGTTGAGCTACCTCTCTTAGTACAATGGCATAGATATGTACATTGTTGTCACACAGGTATAATTCATGAAGTCAAAATGGCTGAGAACTTAAAACTTGGACAGTGACAGACTGCAAATCCCAGCAATGATTGAACCTGGGGATATTCTGCACAAAAAGATCTCTCACCCTTGCTTTTAGCTGTTTCCATCGCTTCACATGGATTCAGACATTCTAGGCTTCAGAGCGACACACAGTGACAATCCAGAAATCTTATTCTGGAGATGATTCACACCATAAACAGGGGGGAATTGTGAAACAGTTGCAATGTACTCTGTGGGATAGAGGAACAGCGTTGGAACAAATGTTCTGGAACTCCAACAAATGTTTTTTAAAAAAGCATACAGTGAGAGTTATATTAAGCCTATATCTCCCCTCTTTCAAAATCTCTCTCTCCACCACTTAGGTAACCATTAGAGATAGATGAAATAGAAAATATAAGACCCAATCAGAACTTTAACCTTCTTCCAGGTTTGAAAAAGTTTGCGTAAATATTTCCATTGCTTTCCACTCAAAAAGAGCAACAGGCCTTTGCAAGTCATGCTATGACCCTAAGATGAAGGTTTTCTGGCTCAGATCCTCAAAGGTATTTAGGTTCCTAAATTCCATTGAAATTAAAGCAAGGTAGTAGCCTAAATACCTCTCAGGATCTGGGTCTCTTGATATCTAATGCTAGGCCAGTCACTGTATTCAAATTTAATTTCTCTGCTCCATCCTTTCCTCTTCTCAGCCTTAAACAGGGCTGTTATTTTTCTAAAGATAAGCCCTTTCACAATCAGTATTATCTTGTAGGATAGATTTGTTACCTATTTTCTTAGATCCTATATTCTTCCGTGCAGGGACCATGTCTACTACAACATTTGTAATGTGACTAAAACAATGGACCCGCAATCCTAATTAGGGACTGTAGGTGCTATTATAAAAAAAATCTGCAATGGAAGATTAAAGAGCAATTTTGCAACTCAATAACTTCTTCCCTTTTATCTTCCCAGATATTTTTGGGTACTTAGGCCTGAAACTCAAACAAGGGAGAACAATCAGGTAGCAGGGAGATTTGGCCAACACAATGCACATGCAAAATGTACGTTTACTTGAGTGTATAGAAAGTGGTGCTACTGCCTATACTGGTTACTGAGGACTGACACATACTGTTTGCGTATGGATAGAAATGATAGACCCTTTTGCCTATGTCTCGACTTGTGGGGGGGAAAAGGTCATGTTTTAACTAAGAATTTTAAACAGGGATTTGCACCTAGTGTAGATATAGCAAGTTGTGTTTGGAAATGTGTTAGCTGGTCATGGCCAGTACAGGACAGTATTTGCACACTAAATCTCTACGTAGCATAAATCAACAGTGATTCAGCCCCGTGGTAGAGATGTTTGGAACTGCACACCAAAAAACAAAAAACACAAAAAACAAAACTTTAAATAATTATTCGCTGAGGTTGATCAGGAAATGATCCTGAGAATTTTCTCTGCCAGAATAAAGGTGTGATCATGGCATCTAAAAAGGAAGGTTTAACAAAAATATACACTAGGAAATAGTGATTTTATTAGATGGCCATATAGAAAATCTTTTCTATCTCCCAAACGGGAGATCACTAAGGCCTGTCAGAATTGCAAGACAGCCATCTAAGAGAAATGAACGTTGTCCAATGCATTCAATTATGAGTAAATAAGCATAAGGAAATTACAGTATATTGAAAGAAATACCTAATTGCAAAAGCCAATATAGGTTAAACTTGACTGCTACTATAGAGAGGATAAGACGACACAGAGCTTCAGCGACCCCCCCCCCCCCCGTAACCAAAAAGTTTGTTGAGATTCCTTGCTCGTGTGACATTTGACACTCACCTCCCATCGCTAAGTGTGTGGGTTTCATGTTGACAATGTCATGAGCCTCCATCAGCCCTTGAGAGTAGATATTTCAAGTTCCTAGCTGAAAACAATCAGAACTACACTTAAGTACATGCACCAGGAGCCAATGTGATTCAGTGAAGGCCCAGGACAGGGTTCATCAGATACTGAGGCTACTAATTTTCACTGAATGGAAATGAGGAGCCTCAATACCTTGGAGAATCTGGGCCTAAATGACAGTCACACAGAAATTTGGGGCACAGCAGAGACTTGAAACAAGGTGTGAAGTGTGAAGCTAGTCGTGCCCTACCACTGGATCATCCTTCCTCTCATGGTTGTTCATTATACCTTTTAAGGCCCAGATCCTGCAAACACTTATGCAGGTCTTAAAATCGGTGGGACTACTCAAACTAGTCAAGTTAAGCACGTGCACAAGTGTTTGCAAGTTCTTTTGTACATCTCATTTTACAGGTTATTTTAGCAAGATTTGGTCATCCTCTAATAAAATCTTTGGTTTCTAACCCTCCTATACGATGAGCCTCTCAATTAAAAATAATGAACACCTTACCAAAGACATGATATTTTAAAAATTAAATACTTTACTGCAAAACTAATATTTTAAAAATAAGTCCCATTACACAGGGAGCTAGATCAGGAAGTTACACCACCCTCTCAAAATAACAGGATGCCTTCATTTTCAGCAAACTCCATTCCACAAATTCATTATTTAATTGTTAATGTGAGTGGTCACCCTTCAAAATTGCTATTTGCTGCCTTTACCATTCTTTTTTTTAAATGTTTGGCAATTGCTATATTTTATACTTAAAATGGAGAACAATCACATCAGTGCAGAAAACATTTTAGGCTGTGATTTTTAAAACTGATGCTAAATTTGGATCTGGATCAAATTTGGCAATTTCATATACACTTTAGTAAAAGTGTTTGTTTTTTTTAAACCATCTCTCATCTAGCCACACAACCATTCTTGACAGGTTTCAGAGTAGCAGCTGTGTTAGTCTGTATTCGCAAAAAGAAAAGGAGTACTTGTGGCACCTTAGAGGCTACCAAATTTATTTGAGCATGAGCTTTCGTGAGCTACAGCTCACTTCATCGGATGCATGTTTCTTGTAGCATCCACAAAGTACGAGGCAACTTCCAAACATACGAAGTAGCATAGCTCTAAGCTGTGTCTACACTACGCAGCTTTTAGTGACACAGCTGTGCCGCTACAGCCTTGCCACTAAAAGGTGCACGGTGTAGGCGCTGTTTGTCAGCAGGAGAGAGCTCTCCTGCTGCCAAAATCTTCCACCCCCGATGAGCGGTGTTAGCTTTGTCGGCAGGAGAGTGCTCCTGCCGACAAAGTGCTGTTCACACCAGCATAGGTGCCAACTTCTAGTGGTGCCGGTGGGTGCTCGACCCCCGTCTACCCCCAGCCACGCCCCAACTCCACCCCTGCCCCGCCCCCATTCCAACCCCTTCCCCAAAGTTCCCGCCCCAACTCTGCCCCTTCCTGCCCCCATTCCAACCCCTTCCCCAAATCCTGTTTCCGGCCCCACCTCTTCCCTGCCTCCTCCCCCTTCCCTCCCAGAGACTGCTACAGCTGTTTGGTGGTGGCAAATGTTGGGTGGGAGGTGGAGGAACAGGGACACGGCGTGCTCAGGGGATGAGGCGGAGGCGGTGGGGGGGGCGGGGAGTTTGGCTGCCAGTGGGTGCAAAGCACCCACTAATTTTTCCCCGTGCGTGCTCCAGCCCCGGAGCACCCACGGAGTCAGCACCTATGCACACCAGCACTTGTCCTCGACAAAATTTTGTCTTTTGGCGGGGTGGAGGGTGTTATTTTTTAACACCTCTGAATGACAAAAGTTTTGTCTTTCACTTGCCAGTGTGGACAAAGCTCTAGTTTTCAAGAGCTTAGGACCTTACATAATAAAAGATATGTTGAGATGCATTTGATAAATTGGTTATACTTGAAATTCAGGTACTTTAGTTCAGATGGGAGAAAAACAGATGAAACAAAGTCACAAAGACCTGTAAAAAATTGTCAAATTTGATCCGAAACAAAATTCTATACTCTTGCTCATCTCTAGTAATTACTAAATTCCAGATGACGAGGAGAAAAATCATCCTTTATTTAGAAAGGTGATACATATCTACAGGAACAGCTGTGTCACATTACTATTCAATCTTGACCTGAAGGGACCACCTATAGCAGTGCATTGAGTCTCTGGTTGTTTGGTACTGGTTCTCTGATCACAAGCAAGGCTGTCTGAGGCTATGTCTACACTGGCAATTGAAAGACAAAAGTTTTGTCTTTTCGAGGTGTTAATCTCCCTCCCCCACACCTGAAAGACAAAAATTTTCGGTGTGAACAGTGCGTTGTCAGCAGGAGTGCTCTCCTGCCAACAAAGCTAACCCCGCTTGTTGGGGGTGGAAGATTTTTGTTGGCAGGAGAGTTAACTAACAGCGGCTACGCTGCACGACTTTTAGCAGCATGGCTGTAGCGACTCAGCCATGTCGCTAAAAGCTGTGGTGTAGACAAAGCCTGAGTCATGGGGTTTTTTTAATTATATGAACTGCACTAGGAACTGGACTGAGACCAACTGCTCATTTCACAGAGGCTGCTGCGCAAAAGTGGTAACGTTTTTGGGTCACTACCATATACCCCTGCATTCAATGCAAACCACTGCTATAAAGGTGAAAGGCTGTATACACTGGTCCAGACAACCCAGCCATCAAGACCACATAATTTAACTCTTATGTAAAGGGTATTCCACACAGCTTCTCAAAAGTGGGTAGTGATATTGGGTCCCGCAACTTTGCGTGACCAATCTGAGCTATTTTAAAGGAGACTGATTTTAAAAGGGTAGGTGTTCAGTATATTCTAAAAATAGGCCCCTTTAAGGGGTCTTAAATTGGGTACCCAAAATCATTACTCTCTTCTGAAAATCTTGGTTCCAAAGTTCAATACATAGTTCATATCCAATAACATAATTAATTATCCCTCCTACACACACAGCCAGTTTCTCAGAATATCTGCATACAATATCCATGGGTAAGAGGAAAATTTGTCTTTTAAATCCTTTTGTATTTCACTCATATCCCATCTTCATCAAAGCGCATGGTCTCATTGTTTATGTCAGCTTCAACTGTCAGAACTAAATTGATTTCTCTATGGATTTGGTATCCAAAAGTGTGCCTTTTCTTCATGCAAGATGTAGTTGGAAATAGCAGCCACACCACCACATTACGGTGAACAGATGAAAGTCACCTCAACTATTTTATTTAGATTTATACAAAATAAACCTAACTTTCAAATAAATATTTTAATTGACTACTTGCCCTACTCCACCAGTAAACAAAACAAGTATTCCCCAGAAGACATAATAAGATAAAAATCCTTTCCACTGCGAGAAAGCCTAATTCATGCTAAAAGGCCTATCCTAACTATTTCGGGTTCTGGAAGCCAAGGGGCTTAATGCCAAAGCAAAGGACCCCCTCATGGAAAATGATCTGTTTAAATGAGGGAGCTCTGCACGAATGCCTCTGCTGACCTCAACTGCAGCAGTCTGGCATGGGGAGGTCGCCTTTCAAGTAAGTGTCTCCCAATTATTCAGATCTTTTTAAGGCATTACAATGCCATGAATTCCACCTGGACAAGTTAGACAGCTATTGTAGATCCTGGAGCTTTGGTATAATATGCTCTTGGCTTGAAACTCCATTGATGCAGCAAGAAATTATTCTGTACTAGCTTTCAGAGTGTAGCGGCTTGTAGTATGCATGACAGCAATCTGATCTCAAATTAACAAAGTCAAGGGTAACTGTGACAAGATCAACCTCTGAGAAACAAAATCAAATTCTTTTTATCAGGGGCAGGTGAGTGTAGGTGTCCTTGACTAGTCCTGGCGCATCTAAGACCAGCCCAGGATACAATATACTAACTGGTGCAGTACATTGTTCACCCATGTTACAAAAAGCAGTTACTCTCCTTCAGTTAGTGGGGTCAGTATAATCCTCATCAACTCATCCAGGTGCTTCACCCAACACATCAACATTATCTCAGCCTTATCTGAATTGACATCCAAGCCCCAAAATCACCTGGACATTCCACTACCCCATGCCAAAACGTATGTGATAGAGACTTACAGCTGGGTATCATCAGCACACTTAGTAAGTCACAGCGCATTTCTCCTTTCTAAACCTTCTACTGCTTCACATATTTATTGTGCCAGCGAGCTGACAAAACATACCCGTGTGGTCCCCTCATGAGTAAGGATTTGGGACTGGAGTTAGTAACATGTTATTGCTATGGTGTCTGGTTTTTAACATGTATACAATGACCCGAAGCAACTACTCCTGGAAACTCCTCAATCCCTTACATTGGGTCATATCTATGTTTAGAAATAGAGATCATAATGTATGCACACACAGAGACATAAACCTTACTTCTCTTGTGCCTCAAACCAAGAATACTTCCATTTATAATGCCTCTGACAAATAATTGAGTCAGTTATTTAGCTATGATTGCAAATTCTGTCATGATACTTTGTTAATTTGGACAGAAGTGTCACCCAAATGTAAATACATTATCTGTTTAAGAAAATCTAGAAAATATATGCACTACCATGCTTTATCTTATGTAATACCTTAAGAAAATGGAACTGACTAGTTACAGGTTTTTTCTTCGTCAGGGTCTCCTTAAGCTACCCTAGCAGATAACTTCCATTATATTTCGAAATATAAATGTCAAGCAGCTGGAAATGTAGATCCAAAATAAGCATTTCTCCTTCAAGGTATCTTCCTTGCAAACAGAGTCTCTTTACTTAAAGGTAACTCCAGATTAGTCCCTTGTTTTCTCAGGAAAAATCCAATCTTCTGCAAGACAGAGCTTTAATAATGCCAAGAGCTAAAGATGTATTCCTCCAAAACAGACACGCTATCACTGTCACTCAAGGTGTTCCAGCTGTTCAACCTCATCAAAACATTAGACAATCAATTAATATTGCAGTAATTTTACTATTTCAAGCTCTCTTCTTCCATAATATTTTATAATATTCTCTCTCAATTACTAACTACTTCCTAACTAGAAGAAGAACTCTGTTTACCATTTTAGCATTCTACCTTGGAGAGCTGAGGAAATAACCCACATCAATACTTTATTCAGTATGTTTAGACTTGTTCTGCTCCCAAAATATTTGTGAGCAGATGGCTTTTAAGCCATTATTTGAATTTGACTAATATCTTTTTTTTTTTTTAATTCTTATTACTTAAACTCAGATTGATTGCCAGTATTTCAGGCCGGAGTCTTAGGAGTCTCAGTTAAACCACAGGTTACTGTTTCTGTTCTCTGACTGGATGAGTGCACAAGGATTTTCAGCAAGAATATTTGCAATTGTAAATTCCTGTGAATATGCACCCTTGCAACTTTGAAATTTGTTTCTTGATAGTGTTTTTTCCAATACAACTACATCACTCAAATGTTTGTCAGTAAAGAACATGGCCTAAGTGTTTTTATTTAAAAATGGGAATGTTTGCATTGTTTGCCCAGCTCTAACCTCTAACGATAAATATTTGATTTTTATCCTTATCATATTATATTTTTGCCTTCGATCTTCAGTTTCTGCACTCCTTTGTTTTTCAGTGCACCCAGTAAATAGTTTAAGTAATGTTATCAATTCTTTAAATATTTCACCAAGATTTGCAGTAATATGCATTTTTGGCAATTTCCCCTCAGAGCCTGTTTGTTAAACTTGGAAATTTTCATTTACTTCAAAAGCCCAGTAAATACAGTTTATTTTCCATTACACAATTTGTGTATGATTCTTCTGCAAAAGGCCTGCGGCTGCAGGCAACCATCTGGGGTCTGGACATACAAAAGGCTGCTGGAAGGGTGCAAACACAAAAGCGCCTTGGGGATATAGAAGTGTGCACCATACAAAGACTCCTATTATCTTTTGTTGTATGGGTTTTTTTTTTAAGGGGTGCCATGAGCATCTAATCAGAAAACTAAGCATCAGGGAGGCAGTCCTCAGATGGCAGACATCAGTTTCAGCCAGGACAGATGGTGAACAAAGGTGAAAAGCACACAATACACATGGGCCAATTTATACAAGAAAGCAATTCTACCCTTCAATTAAAATTTGTTACCATTCTTGTGACAACAAATGTATTGAAGTGAAATGTATCATTTTCTTTATGGAACTGTCACAACCGCAGCCCATTTCCAGTAACCTATAGTTACCTACAGATTCTTCATTAATATTGTCTGTAAAATGTTATAGACTGACTTGTGGGACAATGGACGGAGTCTACAAGAGGACCAGAAAGGTCTGGTAAGAAGGTAAAAGAATAAATATTTCGGTAGAGGAACTGGTCTAGCATAATTGATTGCCAAGGTGCATAAATCTTACTGACTTATGTAAAGAAACTCAAGATCTGTAAAGGTAGAGATAGATAATTAAATTAAGCTGTTTAATTGGCATAAAAAAACCCAATCCCTATAAACATTTTTTATTCCTAAAATGTAATGCCTGGTTTTAGTTAAGGTTTATTAAGAAACAGGTTGCCAGAGAAAGAGGTTTTTCTTACAGAAAAGTGTGTTTTATTAGATGGTATCAAACACACTGTAGAGAAGGTATCCAGTAAGAAATGAGCAAAAAAAGGATTTAATTTCTTTTTTTTTCCCCTCTCTCTCTTTTTTTTTTTAAGAAACTCGGGGGAGAATTGTGAGGGTCTGAAAATACGTAAGTCAAATAACTTTTTGATTCCCTTAAACACAATGAGTATGTACTAAATGTATAAGCAGTAAAGCATAATTACAATGTTCAATGAAAAGCAACACAGCTTCAGTTGGAACATGAAAAATGAAAGCTCTCTAACTTTCACACTCCTCCTGGTTAGGGGAAGATGCAAAACCAAAAATCAAACGTCACTTTTATTATACCACAGTATGTGCTGTATCCATGGAAGACATTTTGTTGTTGTTTGGTAGGGGAAGGGAAAGTGAGTGGAAGTCCTTGAAGCATGTACTATTTTACAGAAAGTGTTACAAAGGAATAAGGTAATTAATGTAAGTGTTCTTAGCACCTGGGCCACACAACATCAATTTCTTACTTTACATTTTTTCACTGTTCCAAGATTTATATGTAGTAAAGACAGTGGAAGACCTCTCTGGTTTCGTGTCACATAGGCCAAGCCTGGACAGATTCAGAATGGCTGGGAAGGTTGTCAACTGTTCAATTTAGCCCCATCTAGGAACTGATCTATGAACAAATATTGGCTGTTTATGGATTAGTCCATCTGCCCTCCCAGATGGGGAAAAAGGTGGTGTAATAGCAGCAGCTGTTCAGCCAAGGACAGCAAGCCACAGCAGAGTAAGCAGGAAGAGTAAAGAGAGCAGAGCTCACACCCAGGATGTGTGTGAACTTTGAATGAGAACAAAAAAGCAAAGTAAGCAATACAACCCTATGTTCATGTTGTCAGCACACTGAAGGCTACTTCACAGAGAAGTTGTATGAATCAGAGACGAAAGCAGTTTTAAAGCATGTGTATTAACAATGTTTACTAATGTTGGAAGAGAGGAAACACTTTATAGGACTACAGCATAGAACCCTTTGCTATACACAGCTTGAGCGAAAGGGTCACAAAAACTTGATAGTCAAAATCTCTGTCATACTATATATCCTTTCACATACATCATCATCTCTCAAACTGGATAGCATATCTCTGTGTGTAGCTAGATACCTTCTCACTCATAACTCATCTTCTCCACCTTTGAAGTCTTAAAGCCCAACTATAGAATGGTGCTGTTTGTGTCACCACGCTTAAGGGTCTACCAGGGTTTCCTGTATATCAGCCTATGTTTCTTAAGAGTTCATAATTCTACCAGCAATTTGCTCCTAAGACATCACCCTGCTTATAAGAATTTAGCCAGCCTTTAGTTTCAGACAAGCTTTACCAAAAATATAGGGCCCATCCTGTAAGCACTTAAGGCACTGAGTATATGAAAGAAAAAATCAGGACCTTTCCATGGTGGGGGCCAAAGGCCCAGAACCTCCAAGGTACTTAGAGAACTAAACACTTTGGAGGCTCTAGCCCTAAATGATTAATTCCTCCTTAAAGAGACAAGTTAGGTGAGGTAGCTTTTATTGGACCAACTTCTGTTGGTGAAAGAGACGCTTTCGAGCTAACACAGAGCTCTTCTTCAGTCTCAGAAACTAACTCAAAATGTCACTGCTAAATACAAGATTTGAACAGATTGTTTAACATAAGTAGTTAACACATTTCAAGGGACCACTCAAGGTAAACACCCCTCCAGTCATAGGGAGGAAAGGATGGGGGGGATTGGGGGGAGAGAGTGGAAGCAAAGTGGGGGGGTTTATGAATTTAAGGCGGGGAAGGAGTTATGAATTTAAGCTCCCAGGCTCATGGGCGGTGGGTGAACAACCCGTTTTGGGGATGCTAGCTCGCCGGCGCCACCCCTTCCACCCAAGACCCCACCCCCTGCGCACCTGAGCTCTCCTTTCCTGTAAAACGAAAAGCCCTGAGGGGGCCCCTGCAACCAGAGGAGCCCTGACCTGCCAGCCCCAGCTGCCCTTCTTCCCCCCCGCCCAACGCCAGGCCCCTTCGAGCACTTGGCCGAGCCTCTGCCCCGCCCCCCACCCGAGTGCCAGCCTGGACCCAGTGCCAGGCCAAGCCACAAGTCCCCCCAAGCACCAGGCCAAGCCACCAGAACCCCCACCCCCCGAGCGCCGGTCCGGTCCCACTGCTGCCAGAGTTGGGCCAGCCCCAACAACAGATCGAGCAGCAGCCTCCCCGAGCGCTGGGATGAGCTGGCAGTCGCCCCGAGATCCAAGCTTGCCCCAGTGCTGGGCCAAGCTGCTGCCCTGGCCCCAGCTCTGGTCTGAGTCGCCAGCCCTCCCTCCCGCCCCCGCCACAGTCAAGCTGGGCCAAGAGCTGCCAGCAGCCTCTCTGAGCACCAGCTCCTCCCGGCCCTGAAGGCCCCCCGCCAAGCCGCTGGCCCCAGCAGTGGTCAGCCAAGCCTCCTCACTCCACTGGCTCTCCGTGTTGCTCCTCACTTCCCTGCCCCGAGGAGAAGGGACACAGGGAGCAGTGGGACCCTTGGGGTGGGGGGTCTCAGGGAAGTAGGGGGCACCGCAGCCCAGTTGTCCATCGGTGGGTCGGCCTATTATACCTGCCGCCCATGCCCAAGCTCATCTTTTGAAAGTGTGCAGGTTTCCTTTGAGGATGAGGAGTGAGAGATCAGATATAAAGTGATAGCTTTGTGAAAAGTGTTCATCTATAGGTGATAAGATGTTTTTGTCTTATCATTTTCCTGCGTGAGTTCATTCAATAGCATAGTGATTGTCTGCTTTTACTGGGGCATTTAGTACCCTGGATTAGGTTGTGATAGGTATGTGTAGGACCCAGGGATCTTAAAAGGTATGTTGTAGGGGGTATTGATCATTGTAGTAGTGGAAATATATCCACAGGTTTTGCATCTGTTGTTCTGGCAGGGTCTGGTGACACTGAGTTGGTGTGTCCTAGTCTGTGGGGAGCTTGCTTCTGAGGATGAGCTTGGAGAGGTTCGGGGGTTGTTTGAAGGTCAGAAGAGAGGGTTCAGAAATATTTCTTCCAGGATGGGGTACCCACTGGGCATGGGTTGTAGTTTGATGATACCCATATGGATCCCAGCATGGGGTGGTAGGTGACAACTAGGCATATGTGGTCATAGGGAGTTTTATGTCTGTATTGAAGCAGGTTCTCTCGGGGTATTTCGGTGGCATATTGGGGACCTATCCTAGTACCCATGATTATTCCCATGGTTTGGACAAAGTGCTCATTGTTGAATGTAAAATTGTTATGGGTGAGGATGAAATGGTCCCTTGAAATATGTGTTTGTTTAGCATAAATTATCTGTTCAAATCTTGTATTTAGCTGTGACACTTTGAGTTAGTTTCCCAGACCTGAAGAAGAGCTCTGTGTAAGCTTGAAAGTTTGTCTCTTTCACCAACAGAAGTTGGTGCAATAAAAGATATTACCTCACCCACTTTGTTTGTCTAATATCCTGGGACCAACATGACTACAAGAACACTGCATATTCAAACTTCTAAGGTTTGCCTGAACAAGAAAGCACATCTTGAAGACTATGATGTAATCACAGAACTATTGTTCAGAATTCAGGACAAGGCTTTCCAAGAAATAATGAGACAAAAAAATATAGCATATTTGGAAAATCTACATTACTTACAGAATTTTTTTTTTATTAAAGCTTCTGAGCTACAATCTAAAATACCCATCATTTTAAATTACAAAGAATTGTGGGGTGTGCAAAAATTGCTGATTTTTCCTCTGCTATATTCTGTTATGCCTGTTAATCTAAAAAGAGCAAATTACAATTTTATTTCACATATGGTGCAGTATAATTGGTTATATTCAGTGCTGCCAGCACCTGACAAATCTCTGAGAGTCTTTCAGTGTGACTGGGCAGGATCATCTCCCTCTATGGGTAGAGGTCATACCGTATAATCTCACAACAAACAGCAGATCAATGGGCAGAGATGATCTCTCCTCTCTCTCATAAATAAATAAATAAACAACCAATCACCCAGTATTGGTGTCTGAAAACACATTTTTGAATAAAAGTTGACATATTTTAAACCAAATCTCTAGAAAAAAAATTTACAACTTAATAAAAACATTAAAATACAATTTTTTTTGTATTGTGGCAGCACCGAGGAGCCCACATACACACACATATTGTAGTTCTTGAAAAGCCATTCTCCTATTCTTTCTGTGTAATCAGGCCCAATCCTTTTGGAAGCACAAAGAATGAAAGATTGAACATTTGATGGAAAAGTCATGAGGCATGAAAGATACACTATGTGACACAGTGAGGAAAAAAAACTATCCCCTTCATTTAAAAAGGGAACAGGAAGAAAGGGTGCATATATTAACATCTTTTTACAGCCAGAACTTTGCACCTATTTTAGCTTTTTATGTAAGTACCAGTATATTCAGCTGAACAATAGCCAAGTTCAAGTTATATATACAGTAGGTTAGCTTATATGGTATGTTCAGATGCTTTTGCCATGGACTTTCACATGAATTAAGCACTGTGGCCAAAATTTTCAACCTTGTTTACTTACAGTTAGGCACCTAAATGTATAATATTGATGTAGGTACCAGAGTGTAGGCAGTTAAGGCTGAAAATGTTGGCCTGTTCGTATTTTTGTTTTTACATGGTCCAAGCTATTTGGGGCAAAAATCTAACCAACATTCCACTAATGGAAATACTTAGCTTGGATATCAGCATGCTGAAGACAATGTAATCCACTTCTCCAGTCACCTCTTCTAACAGCCTCCTATGTGCACTGAAAAGGAGAGGTGACAGAACAGAACTGCGCAGAACCAAAACCTGAGGGTAAGCTCTGGGAGCAGATAATCAGTTGCCCAGTTCTACCCACTAACACTGAAAAATGAGCAATAGTATTTTTCCTCAGAACCCCTTTGAAACTCAATGGATTGCATTAGCACGCAAGGGCAGAGACCCCAAAACAAGTTAGGTAAAGTAAGGTGCATTTTGGCCTCAAAAACTGGAGAGGCAATGGCCCAGCCCTGGCAAAAGCAGTTCTCTCACCTCCTTTACCTTCAGGTCCTTCTTAAAAAGAAGACTGAGAAGCACTATGACTCCTGGATCCAAATGGTTCACCGAATGCACTATTCATTAGAAGCTTGTCTTCTCTAGGAAATTATGACCTTCAGTCACTGTGTTAACTAACCATGATATTAAACATCATTTTGAAGTCAGGGATTATCATGTGTAACATGATATCAACTGGTCATAGATAAATCCCAATTAACTGGAACTGCATGGTTTACCTTTGACCAGCTGGCCCAAAGTTAAAAGGATGATCCCTGTCTACACCAACGTCAAAGTCATATTGAACATCATGTTAGTTAATAAAACTCCTCAGCAATATTGGCTGGGTTGAAGTGAGATAGCATGAAGGTCCTGGCTTCTGCCCTCTCTACCTCCATTTGGGATGGCTTACACTTGAGATGACCGTAGGAGGCAGGAGGTAACAGGAGAGGGCAGTCCCTGCTCAAGAAGAAGGTGAAAAGATCCTTGCACACAGGCAGGCACACACGTATGTATGAGTCAGTCACAGTCTCACCCTAAATACTATTTCAAAGGATGATCTGGAAACAAACAGAATCCATTACTATCTAGGTCAGCTTCCCCACCTCCAACCAACGCGGTGGGAATAGGCTTTGCCTATTGAATCTTCCACTCCTGTGCCACACAGGGAATGTTCAACCATTTCAACCACTGTGAAATCCCCTTTGACATAAAGGACTTTTAGCACATTATAATATGAAGCAGGACTCAACTATTTTAAAGATGCTTTGTCCTTTTTCTGTAGGCTTCTCTAACAGCTGAGTTGGGAATCAGAAATGCGGCTGCTAAAGAAACTTCATAATTGTAAGCTAATTAAATTCTATATCAGCAGCTATATTGTTAAACTATAAAATTATTAATATGAATCAGAAAGCTAGATTCAAAGACAAAGGTCGTTAGTATGTTGTAGGACAGCTTTCATGTTGGTGAACAAATGCTTTAAAATTTAATATTATTTGTATTAAATCACTCTAAATATAATAAAAGCTTATTTCTTTAAATAATAGACCAAGTTATTTAGCTTTTAAATACTAAATGTATAGAAAGATACTTAGAACACAGCTCTGATGTCCCTTCCAGACAATTGACTGCTGCAGCTTCTACACACTTAAAAAAGCTTCTAACTCTAGTTCCATAGATCAGTACAAAGCAGTCAACCTGGACAGGATCTTTTAAAATTTTGTTAGGCAAGAAACTCCCACTTAGCAGAGCCTGTTGTAAAACCATTGTTGCAAAGCTATAAATTACAGTTTGCCAGAGCCATACTCAAAATTCTGAAGTTGACAGAAGCAGGTCACTGCAGAAAAACTAAAACAACAAAAGCACGTTCAACAATGGAATTTATTCAGCAGGAGTTTTTATAAAGATAGCAGTATGAATATGGTTAAATGTACCTAATGGTGAGTTTAAGATGGCCTCATAATCACAAGTTCTGAAGTTACAAGAGAGTTATGCATCTTCTCCCAAACAAATGGTCTGAGTTTTTGTATTCCTTTTTCTATTGAGAGATCTCAAATCCAGCAATTGAGATATAGATAGATGTGAATGCCTGTCTCTCTCATCTGCTAGAGATGTATCACTAGATTCTCAGTAAAAGACCTTTGAGAATGACTTTTTAGTCCTGACTAGGACTAGTAAAAAAAAAAAAAGATTAAATATATTTCAACAAAAATTTTGAAACACCTTGATTTCATTAGAATTTTTTCTTTAAATTTTATTTGTTTTGTTTCAGTGGGAAGGGAAAAATCACTCACATTTTTATTCCACTCTCCTCCCTTTCCCATCCCCGGGGGGGGGGGGGGGAATGAAAACGTGGGATTTCCACATCCTAAGCAAAACAAAATAAAAATTAAAAGTATCAACCAAAATGAAAAATTTTCATAAATTGTCTGTAAGTGACTCTGTTAGTACATAAATCTGAACAAATATCTGTGAGCTTTTCTAAGAGTTATAGGAACATAGGTCTCCTTGAGGTCCATCAGTGAAACGTAATCTCCCTAGAAGACTGTGCATAGGTTGGATTTGAGTCTCTTCATCTTTAATTTAAATTTAATGATTGGAGGTCCCAGACGGATTTCATGATTCAAAGATTGGGACCACTTGATCTTGTAGATTTAAAATAAACTTTGGTGGTGGGGAATTTAAAGCAAAATTAAGTAAACCTGATTATAATCTCTTATTCGTACATGTCATGGCTCCAATCTCCAAATGGTGTGATTTGCTTCATGGAATCTCCAGCATCTACTTTTTCAAGGCTGCACTTGTCCAACATCTTGTATGCTTCCCCCCTCCCCCCCCGTTAATTTCAGTCATAGGTCAGACATAGGTCTAGGACGTCATGCATTATTGTTGGAGAATGTTCTGTTGGAGAAGATTGGGCTAGACATTTTGCCTATTTCACTGCCAAAATCCTCTGGCAGTTAATCTCTTTTATGACATCAAGAGAATTTGATGCCACAGAAGGATTGTCTGGCTGTTGTGCAAGGCCTACATAATTCCTTTCTGCATGTCTCAAACAGGGCTGAGATTTCTTTTTTGAATGCCTTGGTCACCAACTTCTCCATCACTTCCCAAAATGTTTTCTCCCTGAATATTTTATACTTAGATTCCAAGGTGGCCATTCAGCATTTCTGTAAGCTAGCAAGGTTGTCCTGTGGTTTCTCATCCTAGCCCCAGGCTGGAACACTGTTTGCTTCCCTAATCATCGCAGCACTTTACCTGCATAAAAGCTGATCGCTAGTTTCATGCTGGGAAAATGGATTTCATTCACAGTGCCCAGTTAAAGCATATCACTAATGCTTTGCCTAAAAGTATCCAAATATGATTAATGTTTTTCTGATACATAGACTTTGGTATTTAAATACTCTTCCTTTGCACACAGAAAGAAATGAGTCTCCATGCAAATAGATTCTGTATATATGGTAAGGATTTAATGAGCACGAAAAAGTGAAAGTAGGAGATCTGAAAGAAACACACACAAAAGCCCAAGTTTATGATTTACTTGGAACTGCAGGCTGAATACCCCTCAACTCCAAATCCAGTAAGATTTCTAAAGAGCCTAAGTAGATATTTTTTCCACTATATTCATTCAGCTTATGAGTTTCCTATGGATCAGATATAGTCTTGCCTTTTTAATGGAATTCTCCTAGAGCAAATAGTAAATGGTGGATTTCGTAAGTATGAAATTCTCTATATTTGACTAATTGAGATTGTTTTAACCAATGAAATATTGTTTCCATTCCTTTAGCTGTAGTTTACCTGTATGATATTTTTGCCATATATAATCAACATTGCATACAGATCTTGTTGGTAAATATGTAGTTCAGGAAATTTTTCCAATTAGAATATGCCAACAAGCATAGGTCACCATCCTTGAAGTAAAGTAAGTTTTCAGACTATTGCAAATATTTAAGTTAGTTTTTCTTTTTATATGTTATGAGCCAAATCCTGCTCCACTCCCCTTGCCCACAGGAGTAATCTCATTGAAATCAATATGAGTGAAACAAACAGGATCTGATTTTATTTTGGGATCCAGTCTTGCCCACCTTGCTCACATGATCCTTATTCACTGAAGTAGTCCCACTGTAAATGGAACAAAAATTGCATGGTTGGGCCCTTTCTTGTCTCTCTTTTATATGATGATCTTTGTGAGAATTTTTTCTTTTACTACTGTGTGTATTCCAGCATGATGACTATATTGGTATTAGCAGCTAAGTACTGTACACAGGGAATTATTCATATAAGTTGTTACTGGTAGTTTATCTTGCTATTTACATTGTTCATATATGCGATTTTTTCCCTTTCCTTTTTCTATTTAATTATACCCCGTTGTTATGTCCTTAAGCTCAGATTTTGCTTCTGTGCACCCTCCACGATTAAGGAACTGAGAATTAAAATGTTAGTTTCCTTTAATGTGGAGCTTAAATTTCCTGTATTATATTTTGTAATGAGAGAGTCGAGAGGAAACAAAACTTGTTGAGTTCTCATTAGTTATGCCGACAACGACATGCAACCAATCTAGCCAGGTATGCGACACATTGTACTAGCTATACTTTTGTTATAATTTCGCAAAAATCATTCTCAAGGCTATCAGTAACCAGAGAAAGGAAAGATTGATTTCTGTTATAACACTAATTCATGCTGTTGACAACCATAACTTGTCATTTGGAAGATGGTAGTTCTGATAATGTGGAAACCTAAAAAAAAAAAAAAAAGGTTTTAAATCAAAATTCTGCTCATGTAATTGTTACCAGAACAACACTGAAATCAAAGACACTTAAGCCCTTTTCAAATTAAAAGGTGGACAGTCTAAGTGTGCTCTAATTACAAATAATTACACTTAGAAATACCTTGTTAGAAAAATATTGAATAGACAAGACAGTTGCAGATCTGAGTAGAAATTAAAATTCCATTAACTGCTCTTAAAAAAAAAGTAAATAGCTGCCAGTTATAGTAGCTAATTAGAAATGAAGAAGTGATTACATCGTCATCTAATCATTAAGGGAGAAGTATAAAGGTCTTCAGTAAGTCAAAACTCAAATGGTAAATCCTGGAAAATGTTTTTTCCATTGTGGTTCAGACATGGAAGGGATAATCCATGCATGCCTCTCCCACTTCCTGCAAATACGTGGGTGTCCTCTACCTCCATTGCACCACCTTCACCATCCTTAGACACCATTGAAGGACCTCTGCAGGGTCAAAGATCTGCACATGGGAAGAAGACAGCCAGTGATGGGAAAAGAGGCAGCAGGGAAGGCAGGTAAAACATGTACACAGTCTCCCCACTCAGGCAACCAGCTAGAATCCAATGAACAGTTAATTCAGTTGAAATTGTATTGACTATTCTTAGGGCCATTCCTAGCTATTCTGAGGCCCTACGCAGCCCCCCCGCGGGGGTGTGGGTGGGGGTCCCAGGCCTCCGTGGGGGGAGGAGCAGCACGCAGTTGTGCACTATGTGTATGGCCCTGACTATTCTGTAAGTATGACTTGCAGCCAGTGCAGAGGAACAAAGAGCCAGTGCTTAATTTGTAATGAAAGAGGTGCTGGGCTTCAAGCAATTTTTTTACGTTTTTTACTTTCATAACTGAAGTGGCAAGCCCAGAGGTGCCAGGGCTATGAACTCCCAAGCCTAGAGATGCCGGGGCTTTACCCTGACAAGCTCTGGCACAATTTAAGCACTGCCTAGAGCCAGTGCAGTAAAGCAAAGATTATTCTATAAGGGAACAGCAACCCCAACAGAATGAAGCTTTTGTAGAGGTCTCCTTCTTTTCTGTCCCCAGGCCTCTCCTGTACATTTTTCCACCAAAGGGGCTGATCTAGTTCTGAGTATATACTTAAATTCTTTCTATAGAGCAAACTAACTCTCAGATATATTGGTCAAATGCAAGCCATTTGCAGTGCTCCATTCTAGTGGCTCTAGGTCACTGTCTTTGTTCCTCTGCACTGGCTGCAAGTCTTCCTTGTTACTTGTCTGGCTCACTTGAAGCATGGCAGTAATGGGATCACACATGCAGGGATCCCTCCTTCACTTGCTGCCCTTGGAGAAGCTCCCACTGGAGAAGTTGTCTACAGCATGGAGGAGCTTTACAGTCAATACAATTTCAATACAATAGTCAATACAATTTCAGCTGAATTAGCCGTTCATTGGATTCCAGCTGGTTGCCCGAGTGGTTGTGTACATGTTTTACCTGCCCTCCCTGCTGCCTCTTTTCCCATCAATGGCTGCCTTCTTCCCACATGCAGATCTTTGACCCTGCAGAGGTCCCTCCATGGGGTCTAGGGATGGCAAAGGTGGTGCAATGGAGGTAGAGGACACCCACTTATTTACAGGAAGGGGGAGAGCTATGCATGGATTATCCCTTCCATGTCTGAACCACTGAAGATTTTCCCTGCAGCAGAGCAAAAGGTAACCAGCCTATCAGACTGTTCAGTATCCTAAAGCCATTTTTCTGAAATGATAGGTTTATTAGTGCTATTTAGAACAAAGCCTTTTATCATCTTCCTTTTATTACCTTGTGATATTAAAATTAGTCTTACAAGCAGCAGATTAAAAATTGGAATCAGAGTAGGGCATTTCTGTTCTACTTAAACTATTTCTCACTGAAGACATGCCATAAATGCAATTCATTCTAAACCTCTACATGCACCTCACCTTTAATGCTACTGAGAAGGACTCTGTGGGAAATAATTACAGTAGTATTTGAACAAATTCATCACAGATACTAATAGTACATAGCCCAACCAATTCATCCTTGCTATGTGCACTCAGATTTTAAATTTGTATATAAACCTTAAATGTATGATCTATATAAGGTACTCTCTGTAAAATCCCATAATTACATGTCCTTCAGACTTTGATTATATTATTCTAAAGATCATTGTCATAGTTCAGGGCAACTGCACCTGTATTCCCCTTCCATAGTCCAGCAAGGACACCCCCTCCAAGTTCCCAGGTCCACAGCTGTCACCTTTCTTTGGCAGAGACCCACATCTCTCCTGGTCCTGATTGCAGTTTTCCCAGGCTAAACAACTCCCAGCCTACACTCTGTTATTCCCAGCAAGACAGACCACCTAACAGGCCAGCATTTGCTCTTGAAAGTCACTTACTCTTCAAAGTCAATGAAGAATGTAATTGCCAGCAGCTGTAGATTAATACACAGCTCTTTATAATCAAGCATACCTTTTCATAGGACACTCCAGTAAATATCTATCGTATTTCAGTGTTATCCCTCACATGCTAGAAGACTATTTTAATTTCAATAAACCTATCTCAGAGTTAGGCATCTTATTTTCTACTCAAACTAATATATATTCACTCGTCTACACAATTAATTGACTTGTTGATAACAAAAGGAATTAACAAAAGCAATCTACAAACCTAGTTTTGGAAGTATAAATATATTCAAGCATGGTTTTAATCTAGAGTCCACGATGTTTGAGAGTGTTCTAAATGTGGTAAAATTAATTATTCCATCCATATTACTTAGATAGCATTCAAAAGCATGCTAGCTGCTTTACAGATATGAAGGAATAGAAGTCCCTGACCCAAAGGGCTTTCTGTTTTAGTAATCCTTAATTGCTTTTACAGTAACTCATCAAATGAAAAACTGAAAAATAAAATAGAATATTCCTGAGAAGCTGAAAATACTTTGGTCAATACCTGAAATCTTTAAAATGCTTAAATAAACTTCCAAAATATGGTAAAGTCATTCAGCTACTGTTTTATACCACATCATTGAACTCCTAGGCATGCCAAATGACTGTAATCCATACTTTACAATTTGGGAAGTCCTCGTCCCAACTGTTGACAGCTTTACATTTTTTACACATGAACCTAAATTTGGCTGTGCTCCCTCCGCCGCCACCTCCTCCCCCCGGCATAAGTTCCAAACACTGATTTTGCAATTTGTAAACCATCAGTATAGCAGTACAACTGGCAACGTATATAAGTTAACTTCCTGTTCCTAGGAATGATTGTGTGCAACAAGGCTGTTCTGGTAATCGTGATTGAAACTTCCTGAAAGATTCCAAACCAAAGAAACACATTTAAAAATAGAACTTTTAAGCCCAACCCCTTTGTTTTATATATTAGGAAATAAAACAAACAAACAAGCAAGCTATAAGCTAACTAAGAACCACTTAACCATGTCCAGAATGAGCAAAGCATGACTTAGTGATAACTGGGCACACGATGAATGCTCTTGGCTGTTTGGCACGTTGTATAGCGATGCTTTTCCTACATCTGTTTCACCTTATTTGAGCTATGAAGGATCACAGTTAAACAAAGAAGATGCTAAAAAGTAGACAGAAGATATAACTAGTGACCTTTCAGTTGTATCCTGGTCCTAAGTTCAGCCAGACTCAGCATGATCATTGTCTCTTCTTCCTTCACCTGCCTGCTAATTCCTTAACTGCTTAACCAGCTAGTTCCATTCAGTGTCTCACTAAGACATTAAGTGACAATTTTTGCCCTCAGATACATGCACAACACTCATTATGTGTGCAGCATCTACCAGATTCACTGAGAGATGTAAACACCTGCATGAGCCTGAGGGCAGAACCCAATTCTGAAGCAATAAAATAGACTGAAAAAGGTTTAGTTCTCATTTGAAGAGTCACAACTCAAAACTGTTAAATTGATTGTCTTAAAATTTTTGTCAAGGATTCCTTGAGTGTAACCTGCGAATCTAGTGACAAAACTAATCTGGACATCCTAATAATCTATAAATTCTCAGACAACAAAAGTTTCCAGGCAGTACTGTCTGCATGGTAAGAAAGTTCACAAAACTCAACAGGCCTGATTTTCCTCTCACTCATACTGGTTTCACTCCAGTGATTTCAGTGCAATTACTTGTGATGTATACCAGTGGAAGTGAATGGAGAATCAGGCTCATCATCCTGGGACAATTCAACACCTGCAAGATGATGCCTGTGATACCATAGCCCAAAACCTCCCTATCCAAAATGTCCAACTTAGATTTTTCATAAGTAATCTTATGCAAAAAATGTAATATTGCATTCAGCTGGCAATATCCTGACCTTGAACTGAATGTAAACATCAGAGCAAGAAGCATGCCCTACATCCTGGTTAGACCACTTTCTCCTCCAGGAAGAAATCAGAACTCTCCTAACACAATGCAAAAAGAAACTACCATTATGGTCCACTCCTAGGATATTTTGCACTCTGGCAGAATCCAAAGTTTACAGAAAACAGAATTTTTACAAATTTAATTAAAAAAAAACGCAAAGAGATTCTACTTCTCTGTTATAGATACAAACAAACCACGTCCTACAGAACTTGTATAGACTGTAAAAAAGTATCAGGAAAAAAAAAACACAACCCCAAAAATCTTTCAAAAGTCAGTTTAATCAAACCATTCAAATCTAACAGTGAGTTTTCTTTGTTTACAGATCTTAGTTCATTTTCAATTTTAAAAAATGCTGTACATAATGAATCTGTTGTGCATAAATCATGCAGAACTGGCAGTCTCAAATCAGAAAAGTCCCAGTAGTTAAGAATGTTACCATTATACCAAAACTAGCCATAGATTGGCCCCTCCTAGCCTGGATTAAGGTTATTACTCAATCATAATGGAAAATTTTATGGAGATAAGGGATCTTCTGCCATAATGGAGGCCTACTGTAGAATGAACCTATCAAAACATAGCACTTTGTTCCCCTTTTTTTAACTTATAAAAACATTCTACATAATCATTCTTAGCTGAAGCATTTAATTTTCTTATAAGAAAGAATTTGCTGTTGTAGGATTGCTACCATAAGGCTATAGGAAAGCAGTGCTTGTGGCACCTTAGAGACTAAAAAATTTATTTGAGCATAAACTTTCATGAGCTACAGCTCACTTCATCAGATGCATGCAGTGGAAAATACAGTGGGGAGATTTTATATACACAGAGAACATGAAACAATGGGTGTTACCATACACACTGTAACGAGAGTGATCAGGTAAGCTGAGCTATCACCAGCAGGAGAGAAAAAAACCTTTTGTAGTGATAATCAAGGTGGGCCATTTCCAGCAGTTGACAAGAACATGTGAGGAACAGTAGTGGGGGGAAAACTAACATGGGGAAGTAGTTTTATTTTGTGTAATGACACATCCACTCCCAGTCTTTATTCAAGTCTAATTTAATGGTGTCCAGTTTGCAAATTAATTCCCATTCAGCACTCTCTCATTGGAGTCTGTTTTTGAAGTTTTTTTGTTGTAGAATTGCAACTTTTAGGTCTGTAATTGAGTGACCAGGGAGATTGAAGTGTTCTCCGACTGGTATTTGAATGTTATAATTATTGACGTCTGATTTGTGTCCATTTATTCGTTTACGTAGAGACTGTCCGGTTTGGCCAACGTACATGGCAGATGGGCATTGCTGGCACATGATGGAATGTATCACATTGGTAGATGTGCAGGTGAATGAGCCTCTGATAGTGTGGCTAATTTGATTAGACCCTATGATGGTGTCCCCTGAATAGATATGTGGACACAGATGGCAGCGGGCTTTGTTGCAAGGATAGGTTCCTGGGTTAGTGTTTCTGTTGTGTGGTGTGTGGTTGCTGGTGAGTATTTGCTTCAGCTTGGGGGGCTGTCTGTAAGCAAGGACTGGCCTGTCTCCCAAGATCTGTGAGAGTGATGGGTCGTCCTTCAGGATAGGTTGTAGATCCTTGGCTATAGTAGTAACTGGGTTAAAAACACACTTTAAACTCCTGCTTTCAGATTGAAATTCACATACTTGTTCTTACCACAAAAGTTTGGTGTAAAGACTAAGATGATAGTTAGTTTCGTCTATAACCCTTTTATATGTAAAACACTATTGTGATCTTCCCCAGCAGGGATCACACAAAAGAGAGAGAAAACAGATAAAATAGAAAAGGAGGCAGAGACAGACAAAGTGTAAAGAAGGGAGGAAAGGAACAAACCAGGACGGTGAAACTGAAACTAAACACAGCCGTAACAGTGAGCCCACTGTCTGGAGACATTTTTCCTCTCAGAATTAAATCACAGTTTAAAAGTGCTCACCAACCATTTATCCACTTCACTTATTCCGAATTTAGAAAAGCCACCTACAACCATATCAATGTGGACAGCAAAGTTAAAATTACAGACTGAGGTTGTACATTACAATTTTCAGGTAAACTATCATCAACATGCAAGTGTATAGTTAGGGCCAAATCCTGCATACTTTATCAGTATGTCCATTGAAATTGGTAGGATTATTCATATAAGTGAAGCAATGGGATTAGTTCCTTAGCACCAAATTTAGGCTACATTTCAGAAATACAGTTTCCTATTAGCTTTTCCTTAACTTGTCAATATGTGAAGTGGGATGGAAAAGTGAGGGGTAAGAAGTGGCAACTGAGTAAGTCGAATATTGTTTTAAAAATGCACTGCAGAACAAATTACAGTAAGTGGTGTTTTGGTTTGGAGGGGTGTGGCGGGGGAGATAAAGAGAACCTCTTTCCCTCTATTTCACAATGTTCCGTTGCTGAATCTAGACAGTTACTGTATTTGCAGTGCTTAAGATAAGGCAGAGTTCACAAGAGCACCTTTTCCCCAGCAGGATCACAGGAATAGTTCTTGAATTTCTCTTTTAAAGTTACACTTTCATTATAATGAGAGGGAACAGGGTTGGGGAGGAAGAGTCTGAAATACAAGATTGAGGAAAATACTACTTAAAATTAAAGAATATTAAATGTCCTGCTTAAAAAACATTAAAATGTAATGTTTAATATTTAAAGAACATGACCATGTAGCCTTACTAATACAGCAGACCGGGTTCAAAGCAGGAAGAAAAATGTACTGGGAATTTGGCATGGGAGGAATAAAGCCAAAATAGAAATGAGCACTGCAGAATAACCCTATCTGACTGAGGTAAGACTTAATTCTGCAGCACTCATTTCTACTTGGAATTTATTCCTCCCAGACTGAGTTCCCAGTACTTTTCTCTTCCTGGTTTGAATGCTGGGTGCTGTGTTAGTAAAGCTATATGGTCAGAGATAGCCTGTGAAGCCTCAGAAAGCCACACAACAGAAAACATTCTCCCCCCCACCACCGTCTTTGTCAACTGATAGGTTTCAGAGTAGCAGCCGTGTTAGTCTGTATTCGCAAAAAGAAAAGGAGTACTTGTGGCACCTTTTCTTTTTGTCAACTGACTAGTTTACTACACTATTTGCACCTCCTAGCATAAGCAGAAAGTATTTCGGATATGTGAAGCTGTTAAGCTTTCAACTCTGTCAGCATGAAGTATGGGATACATCACAGCAGGAGCAGTGGGTCTTGGGCAGGCTTTCCTCCAGTGTAAGTTAAAGTTGAATTTGGAGTCAGGGGCTGCAGGGGGATCAGATGTTTCAACTCTACTTACAATAATCCAATTCCTCATCCCCTACAAACTACCATTAGATAAAAATAAATACACTAGCTATTCTCCGACGAAAAGCAGCACATGTATCAAAGTGGTCTGATATTACAAGACATTTTTTAAATAAGTTCCTTGCAGTTTGTCTTTTCAGTTGAGAATTTTCATCTGCAAAAAATAAAAACTTATCACTGATCAGTGAGACCTGTTTCTCCCCTTCCCCTTCATCAAAAGGAGATGATTCAATACAAACCCCACCCTGGCAGCCAGACAATAAAGCTGCAAATAACTTATTCTGATCAAAGCCCCATCTGCTTGGCAGCAGCAATTCAGCTGCACTTGTGGTTTTTGTATGACTGCAGCTTCTGAATTGAATGGTCCTTTCATTTAGATGGAAGTTTAAACAAAATATGGTAATTAGCATCGACCACTGTGGCTTTCATGGCTACTATCTACAAAGAATTCTCTAATAAAAGGACTTTCCTGCTTTCCCATCCAATTACATAACATTGTTGAACAATATAATTTAAATTTAAATCAGCCAATTATTTTTTTTAATTCAGTCAACATTGGACTTTCTGCCTTAAACTATCTATCAAGTGTCAGTAACGTCAGTTAAATATTCATCTTAACAGAAACAACCTTGATTTGATTCATTTCACACTAAGGCCTGTGTTTAATGTTACAGTTTAACATTATGGTTGGAAGCATAAAACCACCTCCCTGCATTTTGAAAAGGAAGCAACTTTGCATGCAATGTAAACAAAAATAAAAAAATCAATCTTTGGTACGTGATAAAATTGAAATAAAACATCAAGATGCAAATAAACAATGAGGCATGTTAAAAATGAGGAGTACGTAATACAATAATCAATACAATTCTTAAGTGCCGCAGGGAGAAGATTAACCAATATAACCCATTTTAAACTTGTTTAATTAAACTAGTGCAAGTTTTTGAGTAGAATAAGTTCACAGACACCCAAATCCCTGATCATATTTAAGTCAATTGTGGAAAGTTTACTGGTTAATTGTATGAAAAAGAATTAGTGGCAAATAATATTTTAAAATCTATGGCTCGGATTGGACTTGACCACTTAACTCCCCTCAGGCGGCTTAAAGATTTGGTTCCATACATTTGTCTCTCCCCCTTGCCCTCTCCAACCAAAAATCACAATATAGTCAGGCAGGTTAAAAACAGGGTGGGGATGTTGGTTAGCTGCTTGGGCTGCATTTATCTCAAGAGAAGACTTTTGTGTGACTAATTATTTAAAATAATACAAGACCTAAATCTTTACATTCAAGAACTGGACCTAAAATACTTAAAATACCTAAATAACTGCAGTAACACAGAGAGACACACACAAAACGTATTTGTTGACTAATGTTGATGCTAGTTTTCTTTCAAGGGAGGGATTGATCGTACCAGAAAAGTACAAGATGAGCTTAATTGGAATAAATGTTGTGTAAATTACAGACCAAAACTATATGCTTCTCTACAAAGGAAAGCTTTGCCAGTTATACCGATATTGTTGTGCAGGTATAATTCACTTGTGGACCCTTACTGCGGTATAAAAGCGGCTTTTTTGCAGTTTAACGAAACCCCCTTCCCAAGCAACATGAGCGAAATTTAAAAAGACACACTTATACTAGAATAAGTGTCCACATGAGGGACACTTGGTTTAAACTTACACCTTAGATTATACTAGAAAGCCCATTCCCACGTAGACAAAATCTCTGCCAATAAAAGTTAATTCACAACTCTCTGCCCTCCTCAAAAGAATTGTCTTGAGTCAACGAGTTTGCATGCATTTGGATAATGCAATGATGGTCATTGTCTTACGATTCAGTATGAACTGTATCTGTAAAGTTAACGCGGTTCAGTAAATTAAGACACGGCTATTCTATTTGTATAGCAAAGAACCATTTGCTTCCAAGAGGTGTCGATCAAAGAGGCAAATGAAATTTTATGCAAGCCACTTGTTGGTCATATTTCTACAGAACACTGTTTCTTAATCTTGGGGTCAAAACTAAATGTTAAAATAATAAACAATTAAAAATACCATCCTCAAGAGTCAAGCCTGAAAACTGAGTCTGCTTCAACAGCATCTGACAACATCTTCATATGATCATGCACAAATGTGACCAAATATTTACAGAAGTGGCCCATAAAGAACACACCTTCACTTTGAGTGTGTGCTAGCCACTGGGCCACTGCCACCTTCCACTGCAAATGCTCTGCAGCAAGGGTAGGGCTGACTTGATCTCCTCCTCACCACTGCAAGCAGGAGGGAGGAGGAAGCTGAACTGTGGGCTGAGGCTTAAATTGAGTCATTAGGAGGCTGAACTGAATCTTCATATCTTTCCGTTGAGATTTGATTTCCAGTTTGAACCATTCTTTTATATTTTATTTATAAATGCCAAAGTGGAGATTTGCTGTGAATTACAAAAATTTAACACATTCGTAAATTTGAGGCTGCAAAGGATTGAGACTAAGGTTATGATCAACATACTGCCAGTGTTGGTTAAGCACAGTGGAGAAACAGAGAGCCCATGTTTTAGATTAATCACCTCTGGTTAAAGTGGTGACAGCTTTTATTAAATGCTAATCAGTATTCTTATTATTAACAACATAAATAAATGAGCTATAACTTTAACCATGAGCAAAGCCTTTAGTTCCGAAACCTGAAAGTGACCATGACTGGGCAACAGTTGGGTCTGCACTGCATTACCAGATATGGACTGCAAAGAAAATATGCTCTTTCTAACATAAGGATATTGAACTGCAGAAACAATTCACTTCTAGAACTAAGGGGCACTGGGATAGATTAAGAAGGGAATGGGGAGGAATAGGAGGCAAACATCTTTCCTGGACATGGCCGACAAAGACATCCAGAGAGTGACATACTAGAATCTTAGACTCAAATCTTAAAATTGAGTGTCTGAAGTTAGGCATCTATATTTATATATAGGCACTTTAATAGACTGATTTTCAGAAGCACGGAGCAGTCGCAGCTCCCACTAAATTCAGCACCTCTGAAAGTCAGTCTACATATTTTCATGTCTAAATGTGGATATAGATACCCAAATTTAGGCATCCCAGTTTGAAAGTTTTAGCCCTATTTTACAGCCTGTTAGGCTGAGAAAGAGTATGTAATGTCTTCCAGTCCTTTTACTGATACTCTGTCACCAAAATCTTTAACAGCCTGTGTGCGGAACTAAGTGGAAGTGGGTCTGGTGCTTTGAATATAGTTGTCATGCTTTTGGGACTCACCACCACAGAGCTTCCTGTTGGTATCTCCGGCAATTAGCTCAGTCCATGTGAAGCACCCTCCGCTGGTGGTGTCCCATCCGTCTCTGGCCCTCTGTTGGCGTCTGGACCTGCGTTGCTCCCTTCTCACAGCAGCGTCTTCAGGACACTGCCCTCCGGTGCCCCCTAGTCCACGCTCACCCCCTTCCGGGGGTGGAGGTGTGGGGGGGTTAACAGCAGTCTTTCCGCTTCGCCCCTGCCGCAGTGGCCAACCACACCCTCAAAGTCTAACCCCTTCTGTCAGAGGTCGGGTGCAGTCCGCTATGGCCACTTCTAACGTCTGGGTGTAATACAAGGGGAAAGGGGAGGGATTCAGGCCCGCCCTCTACTCTGGGTCCTGGCCCAGGGACCCTCTGGCAGAAGCCTCCCTGCCCTCCTTCGCTCCCCTTGTCCGCCTCTCCTCCCTGGGCCGCTTCCCCTCTGCACCTTGTGGGCCCTTCTATCAGGGCCTGCAGCCTGGCAGGTACTGGGCTGGAGTTCCATGAAAACTCATGGCAATCGGGGGAAGTCCTGGACGACTGGAAAAAGGCTAATGTACTGCCCATCTTTAAAAAAGGGAAGAAGGAGGATCCTGGGAACATGTAGGCCAGTCAGCCTCACCTCAGTCCCTGGAAAAACCATGGAGCAGGTCCTCAAGGAATCAATTCTGAAGCACTTAGAGGAGAGGAAAGTGATCAGGAACAGTCAGCATGGATTCACCAAGGGCAAGTCATTCCTGACTAAACTAATTGCCTTCTATGATGAGATAACTGGCTCTGTGGATGAGGGGAAAGTGGTGGACATGTTGTTCCTTGACTTTAGCAAAGCTTTTGACACGGCCTCCCACAGTATTCTTGCCAGCAAGTTAAAGAAGTATGGGCTGGATGAATGGACTATAAGGTGGATAGAAAGTTGGCTAGATTGTCAGGCTCAACGGGTAGTGATCCATGGCTCCATGTCTACTTGGCAGCTGGTATCAAGTGGAGTGCCCCAAGGGTTGGTTGTGGGGCCAGTTTTGTTCAATATCTTCATAAATGATCTGGAGGATGGTGTGAATTGCACCCTCAGCAAGTTTGCAGATGACACTAAACTGGGAGGAGAGGTAGATACGCTGGAGGGTAGGGATAGGATACAGAGGGCCCTAGAAAAATTAGAGGATTGGGCCAAAAGAAATCTGATGAGGTTCAACAAGGACAAGTGCAGAGCCCTGCACTTAGGACGGAAGAATCCCATGCACCGCTAAAGACTAGGGACCGAATGGCTCGGCAGCAGTTCTGCAGAAAAGGACCTAGGGATTACAGTGGTCGAGAAGCTGGATATGAGCCAACAGTGTGCCCTTGTTGCCAACAAGGCCAATGGCATTTTGGGATGTATATGTAGGGGCACTGCCAGCAGATTGAGGGACGTGATCGTTCCCCTCTATTCGACATTGGTGAGGCTTCATCTGGAGTACTGTGTCCAGTTTTGGGTCCCACACTACAAGAACAATGTGGAAAAATTGGAAAGAGTCCAGCAGAGGGCAACAAAAATGCATTGGGGACTGGAACACATGACTTATGAGGAGAGGCTGAGGGAACTGGGATTGTTTAGTCTGCGAAAGAGAAGAATGAGGTGGGATTTAATAGCTGCTTTCAACTACCTGAAAGGGGGTTCCAAAGAGAATGGATCTAGACTGTTCTCAGTGGTAGGTGATGACAGAAGAAGGAGTAATGGTCTCAAGTTGCAGTGGGGGAGGTTTAGGTTGGATATTAGGAAAAACTTTTTCCCTAGGAGGGTGGTGAAACACTGGAATGCGATACCTAGGGAGGTGGTGGAATCTCCTTCCTTAGATATTTTTAAGGTCAGGCTTGAGAAAGCCCTGGCTGGGATTATTTAGTTGGGGATTGGTCCTGCTTTGAGCAGGGGGTTGGACTAGATGATCTCCTGAGGTCCCTTCCAACCCTGATATTCTATGATTCCCTTCTGCTCCCCCGAACCTGCCCAGCACTGCGCTGTCCCAGGTGCTCGTCTCCTCACTCAGGAGACAGACCTTTCCCTTTGAAGGTCTGGGAGACACTGACTGCCTCTTGCCTGGGCAGCCTTTATATAGGGCCTAGCCTGGCCCTGATTGGCTGCCTTTTGCTCAGCCATGATTGACTCTCTAACAGGCCCTCCCAGATTGGCTGCCACCTTGTGCAGCCGCTCTGGCCTGCTGTAACCCAATCTGGCATGGGAGTGGGGCAGCCACCCCACTACAATAGTACTGAGAGCTACCTTTTGAAAATTTAGGGCCAAGCAGACTAGCTCGCTGTGATTTTTGCAGATTAATTCAACTCTATTCATTTTCTTTTTATAGTCTACCAATCGATTAAGCAATCAATTTGCAAACACCTAGAAGATAATAAGGTGATAAATAAAAGTCATCATGGATTTGTCAAGAACAAATCATGTCAAACCAACCTGATAGCTTTCTTTGACAGGGTAACAAGCCTTGTGGGTGCGGGGAAGTGGTAGATGTGGTATATCTTGACTTTAGTAAGACTTTTGATACAGTCTCGCATGAATGTCTCATAAACAAACTAGGGAAATACAACCTAGATGGAGCTACTATAAGGTGGGTGCATAACTGGTTGGAAAATCATTCCCAGAGAGTAGTTATCAGTGGTTCACAGTCATGCTGGAAGAGCATAATGAGTGGAATCCCGCAGGGATCAGTTCTGGGTCCGGTTCTGTTCAATATCTTCATCAATGATTTAGATAATGGCATAGAGAATACACTTATAAAATTTGCGGATGATACCAAGCTGGGAGGAGTTGCAAGTGCTTTGGAGGATAAGATTAAAATTCAAAATGATCTGGACGAACTGGAGAAATGGTCTGAACTAAATAGGATGAAATTCAATAAGTGCAAATGCAAAGTACTCCACTTAGGAAGGAACAATCAGTTGCACACATACAAAATGGGAAATGTCTGCCTAGGAAGAACTACTGTGGAAAGGGATCTGGGGGTCATAGTGGATCACAAGCTAATTATCAGTCAACAGGGTAACACTGTTGCAAAAAAAGCAAACATCATTCTGGGACATATTAGCAGGAGTATTGTAAGCAAGACACAAGAAGTAATTCTTCCACTCTACTCCACACTGATTAGGCTTCAACTGGAGTATTGTGTCCAGTTCTGGGTGCCACATTTCAGGAAAGATGTGGACAAATTGGAGAAAGTCCAGAGAAGAGCAACAAAAATGATTAACAGTCTAGAAAACATGACCTATGAGGGAAGATTGAAAAAATTGGGTTTGTTTAGTCTGGAGAAGAGAAGACTGAGAAGGGACATGATAACAGTTTTCAAGTACCTAAAAGGTTGTTACAAGGAGGGAGAAAAATTGTTCTTCTTAAACTCTGAGAATAGGACAAGAAGCAATGGGCCTAAATTGCAGCAAGGGAGGTTTAGGTTGGACATGAGGAAAAAATTCCTGTCAGAGTGGGTAAGCACTGGAATAAATTGCCTGGGAGGGTTGTGGAATCTCCATCATTGGGGATTTTTAAGAGCAGGACAAACATCTGTCAGGGATGGTCTAGATAATACTTAGTCCTGCCTTGAGTGCAGGGGACTGAGGTCGATGACCTCTCGATGTCCCTTCCAGTCCTGTCATTCCGTTATTCTAATGCCTGTGGTGCTGCACAGCCACTAGCATTTATGTGGCCTGTCTCCGATGGTTCTATTGAGAAAGAGTATTGAAATTAAGGGGCGGGGAGTCAGATCCTTTAAGTTATCAGGCCATCAATCTTTACAGTTTCAGGTAACTACTGTCTGAAGGGAGCTTGCCATCCTTACACAAGGATATTGTCCAGAAATAATGTTCCCAGTGGTAAATGTTGAGATTTTAATGGAACCCAATTTACATTATTATGGTGTATGTCATATCCTCATAAAAGTTGCTCAAATTTATTTCCTCACAATGCAAACCCTAAAGAGTAAAGATAGACATTAGGTTAGATTCATGCCTTACATAATACCAGTGATGCAGTGAGATATATAGACATACAGAAAAGAGCAATACAGTGGTTTTCTTGAGGGATAATTTGTAATGGGGTGCATTTTAAACGTATAGACTACAAAATGTAACTAAAATATTTCGAAGGAAAAGAAAGGGTCCGTTATCTATCCTAAAACGGAAGAATTACCAATTCAGAAAACCCTATCACTAACAATGGTTTTGCAACCCAGTCCAAAGGATATTTTCTGATTGGCTGTCAGTGGGGTCACAGTACTGTCCACTGAATTACTACACATACACAGTGTGACCTTTTCTCCTTTAAAAATTTTCATTTCATACTAGCAGTAAAATAGTCCAGCACTGCATTTGAGTGATTACTACAGTTTGCAGCAGTTGAAGTTACTCGGTCTTTGGCTCATGCCTTACAACACACCAGAGGCATGCCATAATCCCCCAGAAAAGCACTGCCAGTCGTGTTTTATTACTTAAATATTGAAAGGCAGATAAGTATCCCACTTAAAAGAGACAGTGCTTAATCTGTAATCACTTCAAAGGGATCTCTAATGACTTGGCTTAAACTCATCTTTCTTCAGTTTAACTGCAGCTTTGATGTTCTCACTAATCTTCATCTAACCCTCAGCTCAGGAAAGCATAATCACACGTGAGTTCTTAGAATATGACAAGTACAACTTGCATGCCAAATGTAACCCACAAATAGGTTAGACTTGGCAATTTAATATACTATAGGTCTAAAATAGTTTCAGTATGTCACATTTATTTTTTATTGACAGCCAAGAAAAAATAAAGGCTAATACCATAAGTCTAATACCATGTGAACACTCAAGGTATGGAGGGCCAAGAAATTTTAAATGGTTATTGCTCCACAACTTTCACAATCAATTCTAAATATACTATAACAGTGGTTTTCAACCTTTTTTCACTTGCAGTCCCCTAAAAATTTTCAATGGAGGTGCTGACCCCTTTGGAAATCTTAGACATAGTCTGCGGAACGCCAGGGGACTGCAGACCACAGGTTGAAAAACTCTTGTTTTATGGTAACAACAATCTTTTGCAGACCCCTTTGAGGTGCTCTGCAGCCCCCTTGGAGTCTGCGGACCACAGGTTGAAAATCACTGTTCTATAGCAAAGGTATTTGCAGCTAATCTGTGTGTAAATGTTTTCATTTTCACCAGCATGATTAGAAACACACACACACCCCAGATTAAGTAACAGACATCACTCCACTAACTGAAATTTAGACCACTGTGCACACCAACATGAAAGACTTTTTAAATATGGTCAGATTTTTACTTGCACAATACGAATGATGCAAATTGACCTCCCTAATGTACTGAACAGAGTGATAATTTTACTCACAGGCTAGTTCCTGTCATCTGGCATTATTACAATACCATGCTTACATTCAATGACCTATTAGTTAGGCCAGTATTTCCCAAACTTGGGACACCGCTTATTCAGGGAAAGCCCCTGGTGGGCCCGGACGGTTTGTTGACCTGCCGCGTCCTCAGGTTCGGCCGATTGCTGCTCCCGCTGTGCCTGGCCAATGGGGGCTGCGGGAAGTAGCGGACAGTACGTCCCTCGGCCCGCACCACTTCCCGCAGCCCCCATTGGCTGGGCACAGCAAACCACGGCCAGTGGGAGCCGCGATCGGCCAAACCTGCGGACACGGCAGATCAACAAATCACAGGCCCGCCAGGGACTTTCCCTGAACAAGCGGCGGCCCTAGTTTGGGAAACACTGATGTATTTATTAGCTACAGAATGTCGAAAAGAAGATAAGTGACTGTCATGCTACTATTTCTAATGGGAGAGTATCTTGCTTCTCATGAAGGTATTATTTACAAGATCAGAATAATCCACATACTGTATTAGTCAGTGCAAATTGCAGTTATTTCTAGTCAACATGCTCTATGACAGACTCAGTCTGCCAACATTCTTGCTTGATATTGTTTTCTAGCAGGGAAGTATTAATGGTCCGCTACCTCTCTGGAGGATGGACCACAATGAACTCTGGAGATTTCAGAGGACATCATGCTTTGCTCCACCAAAATCCTGGATGGTCTTTGTGAATGGTGGCAATAAACAGGCATTCAGACAGCAGTGAGCACTGCAGAACCATTCTCTGTGGCTACTAAGATTATTTTCAGATTGTCGTAGAGACAGCAGACAAAACACAGCCACTGCCTCATACAATGTGTCAAAATGGGTCTGATAGACTCCTTATAATACTGGGTAGATTCAGCCAATCAGTAAAGTGACATATGATTTATATAATCCTCCAACCAAACTCCAAAATCAGAAAAAGCAATCAAAACTTTGCCACAAAATATGCAAGTGTTCACAATATTCATAAAGGAAAAAAAATGTACACACAAGATTTCATAAAGCTATTCTACTTCCACAAACTTGAAAATCTGAAGCCAGACATTTCTCTGACTCACCCATAGCCTGCTACTTATATTTCATTGAGCTCTAATAATATTTCCCTAACCCAAAGTGTTGTGAGGATTAATTAGTTAATGTTGGTAAAACACTTGAAAATAAAAAGCAAGATATAAGTGCCAGTATTCACAAGGAGGAAAAACACCTTACTGCTTCATATTTTTTCTGCCAATAAAAGATTTAGATACATCTCTACTTCATTCAAGCAGAGTTCCAATCTCAACATAAAATTCAATTTCCTAAAAAAGATAAAGACCACTGATCATGCTTTAAAATAATGCACAACTCATCTTGTTTCTAAATTCATTCTTTTAGTAGTTGCCTAGCAGATGGAACAATCTGCCCAATCTGCTAGGAGAGGAAATCAATTGATCTTAAATGGGATACCAAACATACATTGTTATTCTTATTATACAGGCTTTAGCAAGCTGTGCAAAGGCCTCCCTCCTCCTGTCCCCTCACCCCCACGCATGCATACTATTCTTCGGCTCTACAGTATCTTGGCAATCCTGTGGGACCAACTGCCATGCTCCTCTCTGACTAGCTCAATGTAAAATCTGTGCTACAAGAATGCAATAAAGTTTCCCTTGCTTCCTCAAAATGGAAAATTAACAGAAGATGCATGTCTGTGACAAGAATTTGCTTTAGCTGCTTTCTGTTTGGGATGGGGGTGTTTATGAAGCAATAAATACTTGCTAGTTCTGGGTACAGTGCAATGCCCCACAAACCCTTGCCAAATAACACCAAGACCTTGATCCTTAAAACACACACACGTTCTCAACTTTATGCACACAGGTCCTCTCATTGACATCAGTGGGACTACACACATGCATAGAGTGTAACCTCACAGAACTGGGGCCTGAGTAAAGACTTCCACTGGATTCAGTGGGATGCAGATCAGGTTCTGAGTGTTTAATGAAAAGTAATTAACACAGAAGCAATTTCTACTTGAGTCCACAACTCATTGGTCTGATGTCTGCAAACATTCAAATGTTCGAGGTTTGGTCATGCTAATACTTCTGAAAAGTGACTTTTAAGCTTCAAAGCTCAAATATTTGTTGAAAGTAAGTTTTGAACTGTATATTCAGTTAGAAATTTGCATGGTGTTGGAAAGTTATCCAATCTGATAACAGAAAATACTATCATTTGATTTATGCAACTAAGGCCTTATCCTGCAAAGACTTACATAACATATTTAATTTTAAGCACATTTGTAGTCTCACTTTAATGTCAATCCTTCTGGACCTTCATATAAGAGTATAAAGCAGAGGTCTACCTGCTTCAAACAACTTGCAAAACAGGGGCCCAAGTCAACACAGTGTGACCAGCAAATATTCACAACATACTGCTCTGCTCACCAGGTGACCTGTAAGCCAGAATTATTTGCTGAAGAAATCTGGGAATCGTTTCAAATAATTAATAAGTCTGAGAATTCTACAGTCTTTTTAAGGACAATGAACAAACATTAAAAAAAGCAACATTTTGAATAAATTATTTTTTGTGAATTATTCACGGAGCTCTACTGCTACTTGAAATACTACCTGGAATATAAAAGCCAGCTTTTCCAGCCCCCAGGACTGCAGATATGACTGGTTCTAAATGAAGCCCTCAGGCTGCAAAAATGAAGCCCCCAGGACAGCAAATATGATTGGTTCTAAATTGCTGAGGTGGTTTTTTTTTTTTTTTTTAATTTAGATTAATCTCTGTCAAGCATTAGGATAAGACCAGACAATTTCTTTTTAGTTGTGGCTTAGGGCAGAACGAAAACAGACATTTCCTGAGGTGAGATACGAGTACATTATCTTATTGTGTTATACACTGATTGGCAGAGAACTCAGAAGCAGCAACCACATAATGTATGAAATATTACCAAAATTACACATGAACTATCCTATAGATGGCATTACTAGGAAATGTATGTTATTGTAAAACCTGATACAGAGTTTAAGTGCCCATTAAAAAAACATAGACACTTTTGGGAATTGGTTAATTTATTTAAAGTAACAAAGGCTATTTTTACTTCCATATCATGGTACTCACTAGTGCATTGGTCGCCAAACTATGGGATACTGGTCCCCTACGTGGGCGAGGAGGAATGTTTGGGGAGGTGTGCTGCAGGGCCCGGATCAGCCCCCATAGGGGACAGGAAGAAAGTACCACCCAGCCCTGCTCCACCCCCAGCCCAGCTCCATCCCGGCAGCAGCCCTGCTCTGCCCCCAGCCCAGCTCCGGCCCCAGCCACAGCTCCGCTCTACCCTCAGCCCAGCTCTGGCCCCAGCCACGGCTCCACTCTGCCCCCTGCTCCAACCCCAGCCCAGCTTTGCCCTCATTCCCTCTCCACCTCCAGGCCAGCTCCGCCTTTAGCCCCAGCTGATCCCCTATCCCCAGTTCTGTCCCCAGCTCCCCTTTCAGCCAAAGCTCCTCTGCTGAGCCAACTGTGCAGTAATGGAAGCGGGGGGAGGTAAGAGCGGACACATTCCATTACTGGTAAGGGGGTCATGACCACTGCACTCGTATAATGGAAGGCTAAACTGTATTATACCATTCAGCCACTATGTGGCACAATATATAACATAATTTAACCAGCTCACAACAGCTATTCCTGGCAGTGCATTGAAGTGTCTTGAAGTGAACACACGTCTGGTGTATCTCTTTGGGAAGGAAGCTCTGTCGCCAGTCCAAGAGCATGACCTGCTAGCAGAAGCTGTGCAACCTTCTGTGTACAAGGTGTCCATGACATGGTATCAGAAATAAGCCAGTGCCAGAGGACATCAGAAACATAAGGAAAACAGCAACAAAGGTTGCAGACCAAAAAACAAAACAAAAAAAGCCACAACCCAACAACAACAAAGGCTGCAATATCTCATCAACATGCCACTCTTCAATGCCCCAGATAATTTCAGTTTTGACAAACCTTCACAATGGACAAACTGGAGACAGTATTTTTCAAGATTTAAAATTGCTACAAAATTCCACACGAAAACTGGAGATATTCAGATATCTTTAATATATGCTACGAGAAAGCAAGCAGAGTATAACGTTAAATCCTTTGACTTTACTGAAGACAACCACAAAGATGACAATGACAGGGTTCTGGCTATGTCTGATGCACACTTTACATCTCAGAGAAATATGGCTTATGAAAGAGCATGTTTTACCAAAGAATTCAAGAAACAAGAAAAAATACTAAGTCTTTTATTTTGCATGCAGTGTCAGAAAAATCGTGATTTTGGCAATGCAAACCATGAAAATATCAGAGATGGTTAATCATAGGTCTTGCAGACAAGAACCTTTCCCAGAAATTACCGCTGAAGACAGATTTAACCCTAAACACAGCTATCCAAATAGCAAAACAGTCTGAACCTGTGAAATGGCAAAACAAGTTTGACAAATCTGAAAAGCAAGAAACTAGATTAAAAGCTGTGAACAGATACAGCATGAGTGCTATAGTTAATTAGCATAATGCCCTTGAGGCTAAGAGGGACAAACTCCAGGCAAACTACAGAGCCTTTCAGAATAAATGTACAAGATGTGGAAAAATTTTATAGCTCAGGATGTGTGAAGTGAAATAAAGGTGAAGTAAATCCATAAAATATGGACACAAAGGCAATGAGAGAACTAAATATGATTAGATTACAGACAGTCAAAAACATGTGTGATGATACAGGGCCTGCCTGGAGAATGAAACTGAACATTCATGAAATCACCTAACAGTCTTGCCTTGCTTAGCCCTGAATGATTCTAAACTGCATAGGTCAGTTCACCACAGAAACAACTTAAAATGCCAAAAGCTATAAACGATATTACCTCACCCACCAAGTCTCTATAACATCCTGGGACCAAAACAGCTACAACATCACTGCAAAGGACACAAGCTATGCATTCAGAATGCATGAGAGCTAAAGATCAAAGACCAACAACCTTCTCAGCCACAATGTAGCAGCCAGGCTGGGCCTACTGAAAAAGGTGGAAAAACTCAACGTAGTATTTGATGATATTGGACTTTTGAAAGGAGATGCAGTACAAATGAGCTTCAGAGACCATGTAGAACCATACTGTATACAACCACTTCTACCAGAAGTACCTTGGAAGAGACTAGCTGCAAATTTATGTGAATTCAGAGGACATCCTTACCTAGTCATAGTGGCATATTTTTTCAGGTATATAGAAAGAATGTACTTGAAAGACATAACAAGTGGCAATGTTATTGTGCAACTGAAGTACACTTTTGCTTACTTGAATATTCCAGAACTAGTGATAGACAACAGACCACAATTCCCTGCAGTATAATTTAAGTCATTCTGAACAAAATATTATTTTGATCATATTGCTAGCATTACCCACAAGTGAATGGAGAGGCTGAAAAAGCTGTACAGACACCCAAGAAAATCCTACATCAGGAAGATCCATTCCTTGTTCTTCTGAGCTATCGATCAACACCAATAGCAGACACTGGATATAGTCCAGCACAACTCCTGATAGGAAGACAACTCACAGCTTCTTTTCCACAGTTGGAACAGTAGTTATCTCCAAAGTTGCCAGACATATAGAGTAACTAAATTGGATAAAAAGGCAAAAAGAGCTTACGAACACTTTTATAACAGATGTCACGCACTAAAAGAATTTTGGGTCCAGAATCTGGTCACTGTGTATGTGTCAAACTGGATGGAGAAAAAGGATGGACAACTCCAGCTGTCATAGAAAAAGTATTCTTTGCCTAGATCATATCTGATCGAGACCGACAGTGGAGAGTTCAACAGAAACCATCAACAACTACAACTTATTCCTCATAAAGAACAACCAGAATAAACTCTACAGATGGCAGATGCAGAATAATAAGAAGACGACAAAGATTCCAGACCAACCACAGCTAGTCATTGTAACTAATGGACAGACAGATGACGAAGATCTTACATGTTCAGGTCATACAATTAGAAAATGAATATGATACAGAGACAACAGACTGAGCCATACTGAACTTTAAAAATAGCATGGTAGTGTACATTTTGTAAATGGTAGGAATGTAAAACTTAGAAGGAGAGATGTAATGGAATGCTAAACTGTATTTTACTGTACAGCCACTAGGTGGAGCCATGTGTAACATACCTAAAGGTCACAACAGACATTCTGGACAGTGCATTAAAGTGTCTTCAAGTGAACACATCTCTGCTGTATCTCTCTGGAAAGGAAGCTAGGTCGACAGTCCATATCTGCTAAAAGAGCCAGCCTGCTAGTAGCAGCCTGCAACCTACAGTGTATGAGATGTACATGACAGCCAGTGTTAACTGGTTTGCATTTGAAAAGCTGGCAAAACTTTTATGTAAGAGTATAAAGCTATTGTAGTTCACTAAAAACCAGATTTTCCCACCCATGTCACATTGAGCAGTACCTTAGTCCATAAGTAGCTCCAATGAAGTCAGCAGGACTCTAAGGAGTGAGGTCCCTCACTGGTTCCAATTCACGTAAGTATGCCACCCATGTTCAAGAAATATGAATTCAAACTAAAAAAGGTGCAGAGAAGGGGTACTAGGATGATCAGGGGAATGGAAGGCCTATCTTATGACAGGAGACTAAAAGAGCTTGGCTTCTTTGGCTAGAAAACGAAGGCTGAGAGGGGATGTGATTGCTCTCTATAAATATATATAGGGGTAAAAGCCAGGGCGAGAAAAGAGCTATTAAAGCTAACGACAACGTTGGCACAAGAACAAATTGGTATAAAATGTCAATGAATAAATTTAGGAGAGAAATACATTTTGTAGCCATCTGACAAGCAAGGTTCTGGAACAGCCTCACGGGGGCTGAGCTCAACCACCCTGAATGGTCCCTTCCAGTTCCTGTCACATATTCCTAAAATCTCGTGCTTCGGGGCACCTGTCAGTCATCAGTAGGAATCCGGAAGGAATTTTTTTTCCACCCCATGTATTCTGTTTGGTTTTTATTGTCTCCTTCTGAAGCATCAGAGATGGCTGTGGCTAGAGATTGGACACTGGACATGGTGGGCCAATGCTCTGAAGTGGTTCTGAATTCCTTCTCCTGTGCTTGGCTGGAGGTTCTTGCTCACATGCTCAGCTAACTGATCACCCTATTGAGGGTCAAGAAGGAATTTTCCCCAAGGTCAGATTAGCAGGACCCTAGCTACAGAGGAAGGCAATCCCCTCCCACACCAAGGGGCCTGGATCACTTGGCAGGATTATCTGCATATATCTCACTTTATCAATTCCCTGCCTTTGCGAGGGCCTTGGTCACTGGTGGCACCTCAGTCCCTCCTATTCTCTGCCGGTGGCACATAATAGTTTAGCCTCCTGAGGGATCTGAGTCTCCTTAAATACTTTGATCTAATTTTGGTTATTGGGCTTGGTGTGGGGGTACTAGGTGGTGTTTAGTGGTCTATGATGTAGAGGAGTTCAGATTAGAGGATCTGGTGGTCCCTTCTGACCCTGCAATTTGTGACACATGATTAACTGAAAACGTATTCACTTATTTACATTTAAGCACATGCTTAAGGGCTTTTCTCGATCAGGCAGGACAATTATGGGTAAGGCTATCACAATCTGCCCCTCTGTGCTAAGGATTCAGATTTGGGTAATCAAGACAAGAAGGAAAGAGAGTTAGAGGGAACTGCTTTGAGTCATTTACTGCAGACAAATGAAAACACGTGAGTTTTTTATTTGCAATTTAACAGTGAAAAAAGATTCAGCATTGATACTGAGATCAGATTAAATTGCAGCATGGGGTTTAAAATCATTTCAGATAATACTCCTTCCCACACCTGACTGGCCCATCATTATTTATACACACTGGAAAAATTCACCCCCCATTAAACTGTAGTTTAAGCAAGGTTTCACAAAGGAGAACCTTAAGTCAGACATTTTGTATTTCAACCTATAAATTAATGTGGCTCTAGATAATGGAGTCACTCTCAGCGGATACTGAAGGTGAAGAAAACACAGAGGAAGCAGAACAATTCTGTTGGCATAAGAACAAGATCAATAGTATTCCTGATTAGACAACTGGCATCACAATACATGCATTCACATTCAATAAAACATTTTAAAATGAACTCTTACATTATTTAGGGACTTTAAAAAAAATCTAATGAAAAGGGTGTGGGGAAGAAGCATTTCACATGAGATCTCAATTCAAAAATCCTCATTAACTTCAATGGGAGCTGGATGGGATCTAAATATAGCAAAGATGGCTGATTGGAAGGATTATATAAACTAAAAAACAAAAATGGGCCTGAGTCTCATTGAATGTAAATAGGACAAAAGCTCCTGAAGTGCCAAAGTCACTCTTGAAAAGAGGAGTTAGGCTTCTAAGTCACATAGTGACTGCAAATTTTACCCTTGATCTTTCAGTTTTGTGGAAGAAACTGTGTGACTATAAGGGTAATTACTGCTGGAACAGTTTACTAAGGGTTATGGTAAATTCTCTCATTTTGGACTCAAACTCATAACTGACTCTCTTTCTCAAGGATATGTGCTAGTTCAATCACAAGTCATCAGGCCTGAGATTACTGGATAAAATTGTATGGCATATAGGTTTATTGTTTATAAACCATCCTATAGAATGTAACAGAAAATGATATCCATGCCATAGAATTCCATATGATGGTTCAAGACTTATAAAACAGGTATTATGCTCTACTGAAATTCCACATTTTTGGGGTACCATCTGCAGATCCCTATGAAATTTCTATTACACGCTAACGGTTTAATCCATTTTAATTTCTGTAGAACTTTTTCATAAGAAACTTTGGTGGGGAGACTGACACGGCATGACTTCACAGTTTTCAAACACATATCAATCCATCAGATATCCATGAGCCAAGAAGGGATAAACAGAGAATTGGGAAGGTGGCATGTTCCATGAACACACACCACATAAGCAAAAATATTAGGAGTGTGAAAGTACAAATAATAAACAAAGTCTGCATAGGAAGGACAGTACTGATAGTTGTACTAAGAGTTTTGTTTTAATAAATAGTTACTTTGTAAAGTATTTCAGGCATTGTTTAAAATGTTTTTAAGTAAACAAATATGTTGTACTATGTAATTGTGTGGGGATATTTCCCTTTGCTAATGACCGGTAGATCTTAAGTATTATTTGCTTAGTATGACATTCCCCTTTCCGTATTTCAGCTCCCTTCAGTCTTTTCAGACAACAGCAAACAGAGTCAAACCCAGACCCATTGCATTTAAACACTGAAGTTAGCTAATTTCAGGGATTAAATGCTATAGGTCTGGGTTTTACTCTAAAAGCTGAAGGATTTGAAGTACAAAGGGAATGTTATACTAATTATACATTATTTACTCATATACTTACATTCCATATAGGTATGGTTTTTATCTTTGCAGGGTTCCTTTAATTTAGTTTGACTGATGTCACTTGTAATTATGGAGAGTATCTAAAGCAGCTCTGTTTCCCTACCAATCAAACACAGCAGTAATTTTAGTGAGAGATTTTATATTTATTTCTCACATTATGCCACACCTGCAAATGAACCATAAATCAGGTTTTGCAGAACCTAAAAGCTGTTAGTTCTTTAAAGTTCATTGCCCTGATAATGTGGTATTCCTGAGGATGAAAGGTTACTGCTTTTAAGGGAAGTGGTGGAGAGAAGAAAAGTAATGCTCTTTTATATCCTAGCCAAGATAGCAGTCAGCTTTTCTATCTGGAAACTCCCACCTGGTAACACATCATGCAGTTAAGTTAGGCAACTCCACTGGAACAATGTAAACACCCAACTTCAGCCATAAACCAAAGTCAGCAAACTCTGAAAGCTTTTTTTCAGGTAATCCTGACAAACTGGCCAAGGAAATTAATGTTGATGCAATCATTAATTGGTAGGATGGAACAATTGAAAAGAAAAAAAAAACCCAGAGATAACTGGTGAGCTATACAGAATGGTTGAACTCACGCCTATCTGACTGCTGGTTTAGCTGTGGAACTACTGCACAACTAACCACAAACCTGGCCCATTTAGAAGAACAGTAAGCAGAACCTCTTTGCACAGGCCTTTTTGACTGACTAAATCTTGGTTCCCAACTAATTGGTAATGCTGCAAAGCCACACAGGAGTTTATTAAAATCTTGAGTGTCACAACTCCTGCCTCACAAGGCACCAGATACTACGGTGATGGACAGCATAAAAATGTAAGTTATAAAATCAATAATAATCTATCATTGTACACTTGATGTTGGCTATACACATAATAATCACCAGAGATATCAAAGCCATTGCTAGGTGAGGCTGGGGGTAATCAATAGTATAGAAACTACTTTATTTCAGTCTATCCAAAAACATATATAGACTGTATACCGTGTCATCTTGTGATTTACTAGATGCAATCAACAAGGCCACCACACAAGGACAGGAATCTGGACCTTCATATGGTGTGTGTTTATCATCCCACTGGCTGTACAATGTTACTGCATTAAAATGCAACTGTGTCTTACATTCATTGTATCAAAACTCTTTCGAAGCTCTTCTGATGGCTCTTCTGTGATCAGTAGTGCTGGCATAGTGAAGAATACACACACACACACACACACACAATTCGTCCCTAGTCTGTTAAAATAAAACATTTAAACTAGGGCTATCAAGCAATTAAAAAAATTAATCACGATTAATCGTGGTTTTAATCGCACTGTTAAACAATAATAGAATACCATTTATTTAAATATTTGTTGATATTTTGTATATTTTCAAATACAGGCTTGAGGTTGGAGGCTCTGGGGTTCAGCCCTGCTCAGGGCTCCACCCCGCCCTTCCCACAGCGTTCTGAGACGGGGCTTCAGCCCCCTTGCCACCGATGCCTCCCTTCCTTTGTTTTCAGTTAATCGCAGTGTTAAGGGCGATTAATTGACAGCCTGAATATAAACAAATAAATTGCTAGCAGGACATAATTCAATAATTTAGAAGTAAAATGACAGGGTCACTGATTCAGTACCATGCTAAGATATTTAAGACTTTCAGTGGCTATGTCACACTAATTATAAGGATTTTTACAGTAAACTAAGAAATTAATGTAGCTCATAGTGGATGTTAGTTTACACCTATAAAACATTCAAAATTAGTAGCTTTGTTAGCGGACACTTTTAGACAGCCAAGAGCAAGGTCCTCTCTGCATGTTTACTGAGCCTGCACCGACAGTACGGACAAATCATCTAATTCAGGGGTCGGCAACCTCTGGCATGCGGCCCATCAGGGTAATCCGCTGGCAGGCTGTGAAACATTTTGTTGACATTGACCGTCCACAGGCACGGTCCCACCACATCTCTCAGTGGCTGCAGTTCGCCGTTCCCAGCCAATGAGAACTGTGGGAAGCGGCAGCCAGTATGTCTCTGCAGCCACTGGGAGCTGCACCTGCAGACAGTGAATGTAAACAAAATGCCTCACGGCCCGCCAGCGGATTACTCTGATGGGCCACATGCCGAAGGTTGCCGACCCCTGATCTAATCATTACAGATTTGCCCCATGGTGCTCAAGGCCCTAGTTTACAGTGCTCAGGAGAAAATGCAGAAACAAAACAGCTCTGTATACTCCACCGTTGTCCCTCTCACATCATCTCCTGTCATCTTACTTAAAGTCCTACTGGATATCTCGTTTGCACAAATTCCTACTTTATTTCCTGCTCTTTTCTCCCTCCTGCTTTTTTTAACCCTTAAAGTTATCCTTGCTTCTATTTTCTCTTTTTCCCTCCGACACTTTGATATCTGCTTGTTCTTTGCCTCCTTGTTTCCATCCATATATTTTCTGCCCCTCACTTTCTCATACACTCTCTCATTTCTCCCCCTCACCTAAACATTCATCCTTTCCCTAACCCAACTCTTCTTTCCCTTCACTCCATCTCGCACAGCTACTACCCAGCAATCATCCACTTCCACCTCTCTCAGAAGCCACATTTCTCCTGGGCCACAAGAGGACTGAGGGACCACTACAAGAGACGGGGACAAAAGAATAGCACCAAAGCACAGGGATAAGCCATCCTGTGGAATGAGGGAAAGGACCATGTGGGGACCCTTGAGCAAGAGGTGAATCTCTGTGGGACAGGGAGAGGTGCTTCAGAGCCCTAGATGCAGCCACTACAGTGGATGGGTTCTAAAGAGGAAGTCAGAGGGGACACAAAGTCTCTACAGCAAGCGGAGGACTGAGACAAAGGCCCTGGCTGTCACTCTCTGGTAGAGGCCATGACAATGCTATTGAAATGGCATAGTTACAGACTGAAAAAAAAGGGTAGCATCGTGATTTTCTCCTTATTTGGCAATGTAACAACCACAGAACAGATGTGAATTTCAAAACATAATCCTTGCTAGTTAGTGTGTGGCAAACTTGGGTGTAAATCTACAGCACGCTAGCCTACCACACACTAACTGGCCATGTGAACCTGCTACTGCACACTGAAAGTTCCACACAGGAAGAGGTCAGAGCGCAGTATGAAACTTTTAGCGTGCGGGAGCAGGGTCCACATGGCCAGTTACTGCATGGCAGATTTACCCCCCTGGCTTGCTGCACACAACGTGTCCATGTGGAGAAGCCCTAATATTTATACAGAACTAACGTTGTCCCAATGCCTCAAGAGGGAAATAATCTGTGCCAGTGTAACCTACACACCTCCTGGGTGTGGTGTTCTGTCCCAGCTAGTGGCACCAAGACCACTTAGAGAGAGAGATTAATGAGTTTGCTCTACAGCCTTAGCTAACAGCCAGTTGACTTTTAGTTCATGCAGTAGAGGCACATGCACTAAGCTCCAGAGACCCCGGGGTTCAATCCCAACCGGGGTCTTTTGGTGTTATACCAGTTCTTCATCTGACACTGATTGCTTCCTCTTCCACACTGACTGGCAAATTGGGGGGCAAAGTCAATGCTCTACCTACCTCCTCCCTACCCACCCAGCTTTAAGGGAGGGCAAGTAGCAGCCCTGCTACTTTATTTCCCATCCTGTGAGCTGCAAAGTGAGGAGACTGCACAGGGAAATAAGAGCTCACTTTATGCCAGCACAGCTGGTGTTCTGGGTGAGTGATAGTCTCATCCTGTGTATCTATGATGATCTATGAAAAATAGTTGTAACAACTGAGAATTAAATGAATAAAGAGGCAAAATAGAAATAAACAAATAACTATAAGAAGCCTTTCAGGTTGCAGCACTGAGGATGAAAGGTTGGCCAGTAAACAACCAGAACCTGAAAATCAAAGCTTTACAGGCTGTTGTCTTGATACAAGTATAAATAAATACCTGTTTTCATGTAAACCTGACTTATCCGTTGTAGGTTTATTTTAAAAGCTCCTCTGGGTCCTTCTAACCTGTGATATAAAGGAGGGGGAGAGGGAGAGTGTCTGATTAAACAAAAAGCTGTTTACAGAAACATAAAAAAGCAATCAAATTGCCTGGTCTAGCTGAGACAGCCATCTGGTCTAAAAGGACCCAGTTTAACACTCAGATTAATTTCCAATTACTGGAGCTCTTTGAAAGGTCAAGGAAGATGAGATAAAGAGCTTTCAGTGTGAAAGGGCATTGCATTTGTAGATGTCGGAGGTCGACCTGCAGCAGGGATTTCACCCCCCAGCCCTGAATTTCCCCAACACGCCCCACCCGCCCCCCTCCCCCAGTTTTGTGAACTAGTTACATGCAGTGTTGCCAATTTAGTGATTGTTTGGAAACCTGAACTGAAATTGAAACATTAATACACACTTTAAAAGCATATACAGTGTATGATAAAATACGTGTATCGGAAAAAGTATAATAGATTTGAAAAGTATGAACATAGACTAGCTTCCTTATACAACTTTTGTTTTTACGACAATGTCAGTGCATTCATTTTGGTGATGTTGGCCAACCTAATAATTTCAAATGATGATTCGTAAGCAAAACCTAAATGAGCTCTCCCTGACAGCTAGTGATGAGCTGGGGGCTGGGGGAAAGGCTTCAGGATCAGATTGTATTTACATTCATAGCTAATCTGCCTAGGTATCCAGCAAACAGAGCTGTGTTGCCCAAGTGATAAATTTTGGCTGGGGTTGGGTTACAAATCACTTGAATGTGGGGGGGTGGGGGCCATGAAATGTAGTTATTCTTATTGTATGAGTAAAGGGCAGTAGAACTGTACTTAGCCTGTGCTGATTGAGGACACCAAGAGAGAGAGTGGGGACAAGTGTTTTGCATGATCGTCTGCCTGAGTCACAAGTACTATTAGACCTGCCCCTCTCCACAGTTTAAAGACAGAGCTGATTAGGCTCCATAGATAGTCTTTTGTTTTGTTAAGTGACCACTACATCTGAAATCACTGATAATCAGGTCTAAGTGCTTAGACCTACTGTGGGACAGTGTTTCTGTGGAAGAGACGTCCCAATCTGCATTAGCAGCGAGGTTCCCTCACTGAGAGCTCAGCTGAAATCACTGAGAGCTGGGTGGAACCTCAAGAGACCAACTCGCAGAGGTCACAGTGGCAAGTGGTGGCAGAAGGTGACGGCGCAGGACCATTGGCAACAGAGAGATGGAGTGAACGAGCAAGGTGCCTTTTTGCCCCCCACCTGGGAGGTGAACTCATGTGAAAGCACCTCTGAACTCTGAGTCTCCACTGATCAAGGACAACACTGGTGAGTGTTAATGAGGCTGTTAAGAATGCTGGAGACACAACACAGTTCATGCAAACAAACATGGCTGTGGCATCATACTTTCTATTTAAGCAAGAGATACCACACACTACAAACTGGAGGCCAATGTTAAGTGCATTGTCACTTGTTCATCCTGAAGTTGAACACTGGTTCTGAACAAGACAAGCAAATGCTCGCTATCTTTCCGCAAGAAACTCAACTGACTAGCTAGACGCATGTGGTGCAACAGTGAAAGATTCAACAGTTGAAAAAGTGAAGAACTTTCTCACCACATTCAAAAAAATTGCATACATGGCTGATGAATGCACCGATGCAAATGGGCATCAGGTATTAAGTCATTGTGTATGTCATCTTGATGTCAGTGGTAGGCCAGTAGATGTATTTCTAGATGTTCAAGTTATAGAAGACACATAGGCTGCATCTGTGACAACCCACATCTTAGAAAAGTTAAATGCTTGTCAATTGGACCCCAAACAGATGGCTGGTTGTGCATTTGATGGAGCTGCAAACTTCTCTGGAAGACATGGTGGAGCACAAGCTTTGTTCAGAAAAAAGTGTAACCCTAATCTCTCCTATACACATTGCCGAGGCCATCTACTCCAACTAGCGCTAGTACAAGCTGCAGACTCTTCAAAAGACATTTAAAAAAACCTATAAATTTAATGTCTTCATTATATTCTTTTTTCAGCAAGAGTCCAGAATATCTTGAAAAATATAGAAGATACACTGGGACTGAAGTTCAAATTAGTCCAACCTGGGAAAACCCTGTGGCTTTCTCATGAGCGATCCTTGGCTGTTGTCTTAAAATTACTCCAGCCATTATTACTGAGTTTGGAAAGTATCTACCAAGATGGGATGGATCTAAGTAGTGAGGCTGGTGGATTATTTTTGCTACTATGTTCAGAGAAGACTATTGCCATTCTCTCTCGTAAGTCTACTGTTGAAACCACTTGGGTCATTAAACAATGCCATCCAGGCATCTGCTTCAACAGTAGTAGATCTTTGTCCAGCAATAGAAGCTAAATTTGGATCAATCAGAGAGCTATCCGTTGAAAAAGTACTGGGAGAAGCAAAGACTTCAGTCCAGAAGTTGACTAATGAAGGCATTTATGTTGAATCCTTAAGTGAAGAGGACAAGAAGTGTTTGTTAAAACAACTGAAAAAGTACACAGACTTGATTCTTAAAAATTTACAACAGCGACTTCTAGATTCTAATCAACCTCTATGTAGCTTTTACAGATCCCTGTCGTATAAAACATAACAGTTGAGTGGAGTGAGGCACTACCAGCAATGGGGCTGCCATCTGCTCAGGACAGAATAGAGAATTTGAACACAGAGTGGAATATCATATGACGAATAAATGAAGATTTGACTTCAACTTCTTTTTTATCATCACTAGTGGCTCAACCCGATCTTTATGCTATGTTTCCTGGGATGAAAGAAGTAGGAATTCATCTCTTGCTACTCCCAGTCACAACAGCTATAGCTGAGCGTTCTTTTTCTTCATTGAACAGAATTTTGTGTTCTGAAAGAGGTCGCTTTCTGCCTGATCACGTGAATGAACGAATAAGCATATCAGTTGAAGGAATGGAAGTACTGGACACGAGAAGCCACCAAAGATGAACACATTGCATTCAAGAAGTTCATTAACGGAGTTCTGCAAAATTATAACAAGAAACCAAGAAGGATGTAGATGTTGTGCTTCATAGAAGGCTTGAGTAGCCAACATTAATTTGTGTAATGATTTTAAAACATGAGTTAAATCTAATAAAATGGTCATGAAACATTTTTCAGTTTTTATTATGGTGCCATACAGCCCACCTTCATCCTCATAGTCTCATCCCTCATTGGCCCTGACCCCTTCCACCCCCCCATAAATTTGAACACCCCTCCTAATTTCAATTCCTGGGGAAAACACTGACCTGCGGTGATAAATAATCTTTTTGAAGCAATGGGACTACTCACAGTACCTAATTTTAGGTATTAGTGGAAGCAGGATAAGAATCTAAATGTGGAAGAAATGTGGTACCAGCTCAGAGAAAGCAAATCTATATGCTTATTTCAAACACTCACTTTGCTCAGAGAAGTTGAGGAAACAGTTTTTTTTATTTCTTTTCTCACTTACCCCAGTGTTAGTCCACTGACTCCAGGGATGTAAAGGATAATATGTTCCCAAGCCTATATTACACATCAAGCCAATATATCACTGTGTCTCCTATACTTACTGTGAGTAAGAATGTTCCTTGCTGAATGGATTCTTCCCGCCTCCCCCACAGCCCCCCCCCCATGCATCATAGAGCAAAGGAAAGAACTGCTTTTGTGGTGCTTCTACTCTTCCTTTTGTAGTTAGATGGGCAGGGCCAGGGCCTTGTCTCACCCTCTTCACAGCTAAGCCAGTACTGAGGAATGAGTAATAGGCTACTAATGTAGACCTAGAACAAGGAAAGACAGTTTTAATTCGCTCCCCAGTTTGCTCTTGGTGAAGCAAAGCTAAACACTAACCTTTATTCAAGGCAGAAAGTAAACTTATGATCTAGCCCTATAGGAACAACAGTCTGAAATCAAGATAAGATAAGCTATTACCAGCAGGACAGTGGGGTGGGAGGAGGTATTGTTTCATATTCTCTGTGTGTATATAAAGTCTGCTGCAGTTTCCACGGTAAACATCTGATGAAGTGAGCTGTAGCTCACGAAAGCTCATGCTCAAATAAATTGGTTAGTCTCTAAGGTGCCACAAGTACTCCTTTTCTTTTTGCGAATACAGACTAACACGGCTGTTCCTCTGAAGTCTGAAATCAGTTTCTCTCTTCCCTGTACCACTTTTCAAAAAGCTAAACAATTTATACAAAAATGGACACCCAGTGTGTTCATACAAATGGAACTCCCTGAGTAGATCATCAGAGTCACACCCAGATAAAGGAGTGAACAACTGGAATCCATTTGTATTACAGGAATGAACTCATCTTGAATTTGCAAGCCTGCTCATTGGCTCAGTGCAGCTGAGCCCAAGTTTGTTTCCAACGCAAATGCTCTGGTTAACCGATTCAAAACTTGCATTCTGTCAATTATTTGCATTAATATTATTTGGTTAAATCCTGAATATTGTTGCTGGTCAACTCATTCACTGAATACTCAGAGAAATCAAACACAAAAGGCACTCAAAATGCAGGCAACATGAATTCAATTTTTGGAGTGAATATGGACAGAAAAGGTTTTGGGATACTTTATCAGCTCTGCTTCCAAATCTCAGTCTCATCTAATCCTTTAGTTAAATAAAGAGGGAAAATGAAACAATATGTAAATATCTGTTTCTGACTTTGATGTTTATTGTATAATTTAGGGTGAAAGGAGTATAATTAAAATGCTATGGGAAGAACCCATGTCAAGCCCTTGGACAGACTAAGAAATTCTACATGTTACTGAAGCAAGTCTGCAACTGAGGAAAAGCTACCAGTCGAACACCAGTTTATTTCCTTGACCTTTAGGTAGTAAATGGTAGGATTTGGCAAATAAGGAGCATGGACTTGAAAGGAATGGTCAATTTCTTTATTAATCATACCGCTGCCACTGCCCCCCAGCATCAGATATCAAGTGTCTCGTTTTGATCTGAAGAAAAGTCAGTAGTAAATTAAGACAAATTTACCTTGTTCACAGGCAGAAGCAAATGCTGTAACTTGCTTTAACACATTTCTATAGCGCAGAGCCCTGGAAAATTTAATAAGAAACAAGTTCTGATATATCACAGATTTTGCAGCAAAGGTAATGATGGTGACTTTTGCCCTGATGCATAAAAAGCAGTTTCCCAGCCCTAATTTGAGACATCATGTTCCTTCTCCATCCCCACTCCATGAAGAGCAGCTCCTACAAAGTGTGTGATTTAAAGGCACCCTCAATGAAGTGTAAATCTCTTTCTTGAGACACCGGCTGCCTTCCAAGGCCCCAATCCTGCAAACACTATGTGTACATATTTCACTCTTCTCACGTGTGTAAAGCTAAGCACACCCATGAACATTTACATTATCAGGGTCCAAGTTGTCAGTTAAAGAACAAGGGAGCTCTCATTGGTTTCATCCTCTGCAGAATGGCTTTCACACCCCAGACCATCCCCTAAATAGGAGTCAAATAGCTGAGTTTCTCTATGAACTAAAATAAAGTTTAAGAAAAAATATGTATTTACTATGGGGAGTAAGATTTTTATCTGGTTTCTGGTTTGCAAAACTAATGGCCAGGTAAGAAAATAGCTTTTATTTCATTTCTTTTATTCATTAATTATTATTATTATTATTATTAATAAACACTAACTCTCCTGACTCCATGGGCAAACACTATGTAGATACCTATTTGTACACATTGAGCATGTCTGTGGTGGATAGCATAACAAATGCGCTATCCAGTAATCTAGCCATCAAGGACTCAACTTCTTAATAGGAAAAGGCAAATAAAAGCAAGAAAAAATACCAATATTTCACCAAACAACACACGTTGCATATTTCACCACTATATATATATATAATATAGAATTATATAAAATATAGAAATGGGAACACATGTATAGCATTATCACATATACAATTCCTGTTGGTAAATTATGTGTTTTTAATAGTGCCCATGTAGCTCAATGCACCATCACTGGGAACTGAGGTTACTGTTCTTTGTCAAGAAAACACTTGAAAAATGTCAAGTATCGGGGGGGTAGCTGTGTTAGTCTGTATCTACAAAAACAACAAGGAGTCTGGTGGCACCTTAAAGACTAACAGATTTATTTGGGCATAAGCTTTCGAGGGTAAAAAACCACTTCTTCAGTGGTTTCCATCTGAAGAAGTGGGGTTTTACCCACGAAAGCTTATGCCCAAATAAATCTGTTAGCCTTTAAGGTGCCACCGGACTCCTTGTTGTTTTTGTTGAAAAATGGTGGATTTTTAAATGGTGATCATTACATAAATATGAAATAGAAAAGCTGCTGTACTTGTAGGTTCTCCCTGATACAGAGAGAATGGAGAAAGAAGAACCTTGACAATAAATACAGATTTCTAGGGAAATGGTGACACTAATCTGACAATCTGTCAGAAGCCCTGAGAGCTGGTTAAGGAGGGAAGGAGAAAAAATATGACTAAGCTATGATACAGGTAATATTTCCATATTTTGTAATGCCATCTTTGAGCCAGCTAAAAGGAATATTTAAATAGTGCCTGACTTGACACAGGTATAAACAGTACACTTTCCTTATATGTCTTTTTAACTTTATTTTCTATTCTATGCCAATGAATTGTATTAATCTAAGATAGAGTATTGGAAGAGGATCTTAAATTGGGGTCAAATTGGGCATGAGAACTCAGACATCAAAGGGAGATGAGTCATGAATAGGTAACAGTCTAAGTACCTGGTCACTGTTTAAAGGAGTTTCAATTCCCTTCCCCAAACAGTTATGTCAAGAAGGCAGTATGTACATAGGGAGATTCCAAACAAAGACTGGGTGCCAGATTTTGTTACACTTATCCTTTAAATATTAAAAAATTATTTTGTTTTTGTCCTACTAGCCAACAGGGGCTAACTAAGAGAGAGATAAATTGATGTTCACAGTCAGGTTCCTAATGAATAAATCTCTACCTTCTGAAAAACACAGCAAGTAACTTGGTTGGCAGTCTCAGCAGAGAGGCTAATAATTGAAAAAACATGAAGAATGAACTACTCTCAACTCTGGATATGACAGCTCCCATTTTTCTTTAAAGACACTTTGGTAGGCTGGTTGAAAAGTGGCAATAATTTAAGACATAATGGGTCAACTCCATTGGGCACAGCTTGTACTGCTAATGCCATACTCCAAATCTTTCTGGCGGACGGACATAGAATGTGAGTCTTCAATGATCTTCTTGTATAAGCACTAAATTCAGCTAATATTTCAAATTGTGGACCTGATTCTCCTGTCACTTTTACTGGTGTAAAATGAAGTCAATGGAGTCATGTTGGTGTAAATGTGAGAAAAAGCTAAGGGTATGTCTATTTTATAGCCCCATGAGCCCAAGTCAGCTGACCTGAACCAGCTGCAGAGGTGCTGTGAGTCTTTTATCACAGTGTAGACATATTCATAGGTATATATGTGGCCCCCGTAACACTAGTATCTGAGCATCTCCATCTTCAATGCATTTATCCTCACAACATCTTTGTGAGGCAGGGAAGTGCTGTTATCCTATTTTACAAATGGGAAACGGAGGCACAAGAGACAGTTCCAGATTTACAAAGGGACCTAGCCACTTGGCTATTCTGGGGAAGGTCCCTCTCAATCTCACCTGTTGAAGCTGTACCACTGTGTATTATCAAAAACTTAAATATTCATTGGGCCAGAGAGAGAGAGAGAGAGAGAGAGAGAGAAACCATAGCCCAATGGTTTGGGCACTCTTTGGGCAGTGGGAGACCCAGGTACAGGCAGAGGGAGGTACTGGATCCATGTCTATCACATCCTGGATCAGTGCTTTCATCACTGGACTCAAAGTCATAAGGAGGTACCTCCCCACACCTCCTCGTTTCTTCTTGAAAAAGGGCTGTCCTGGCCAGGGCACCTCAATTCAAGAGAGGGTTCACAACTGTCAATCCTAAGGGGACATAATAAGGAGGCTAAATCTTTTTGAGGGGCCTGGCTTGGAACATGCCCCTCTCCTTCTGCATTCCGTTGGGAGCCTTGGCACTTCACTCAGTATGGTGAGTTCCACTAGACAGCAGGGCACCTAGAAATTATGCCTGGCAGTACTCAAAGTCCCTCTCATGAATCCAGCCCTAAGTGATTTTCCTCAGCTGATATAGGAAATCTGCAGCCAAACAGGGAATTGAACCCAGGTCTTCTGAGTCCCAGGCCAGTGCCCTAACTCCTAGGTCATCCTTCTTCTCAGGGCACAAATATATTTTAAATATTAACTAGTCAGCCAAGTTAGATATGCAAAGGGCTCAGGAAGCACCATATGTGAATAGAACTTTACATAACATTGTTTTTTCATGACTTGATATTTTTGTGTAATTTGTGTTACTATTGCCCTCCCTTACATCCCTGTGACGGGGCATCAGCCCCACACTGGCTGTGATAGGGTTAAAACCCAGCCTGGAGGACTGCAAGGAAACAGCCAATTAGGGCAGTGGCTGCAGCCAATTAGGGCGGAGGCTGGACCAGCCAATCAGGGCCCAGCCAGCCCATATAAAAAGAAGCTGCAGGCCAGAGCTAGTCAGTCTGCTGCAGGAAGCCCAAGGGAGGGGACTGGCTTCCTAGGGGGATACAAAGACTAGCACCATGAACAGGGCAGCTAGGACTTTCAGGTCTGAAGCCCTGAAAAGAGAGTAAAGGAGCCAGAGGCAGGAACTGAAGGTGCTGGGGCTGTGGGGAGGTGGCCCAGGGAATTGAGACAGACGGGTGGAGAAAGAAAGGAGGGGCAGTGGGAAGCTGTTGTTTACAGGATCCCTGGACTGGGACCCAGTATAGTGGGTGGGCCTGCCACCTACCCTCCACTCACTGCTGAAGAAGCGGCCAGGCTGTGGATTGCCAAGCCACTGCGAGGAGTAGCTAGACTGTTGCGGAAGGAGTCCCCTGGAAGGGGGAACCCGGATTGTGACTTGGCTAGAGGGCTGTGCCACAAAGCAGAGGCAGTGAGACTGGAACTGTGGTGGGTCTGCAGGCAGAGACGAGGATGGGAGAGCCAATACCACCAGAGGGCACACGTGCTGACCAGAGCTAATTCCTGAAATGGCCAGCAGAAGGCACCAGTGTGATGAGTGACCCAGTGACAATCCCCCATTTCCAACCTACAATTCAGAATGCACTCACTAGCTGCATTCAGGAGACAGCCTCCATTATGCATGCTGTAAACTCCTTTATATTGTGACGCTGGTAGACCAGATTTCAGTTCTTGACAAGGCTGCATGCGTCAGCTGAGCACTGACAGATTCATAGTTGGAAGCCAGACCAGCTCACTTGTGTGTTAGTATTGTCCAAGATAGGTGTTAGACTTGTAAGAACATGTTTAGTCTCTATAAAATGCTTGTAAGGTGCTGCATATATTGATCTTACTTGTAACATCTGTATCCACTGCGATAAGGTGATATGTACCTTTTGCTTTAGAAAATTTAGTAAAAATATTCTGAACTTGTGAATCCAGGTAGGAGGAATGGTTTCCTCACCCATCAAGAAGGACTATCAAAACTAAGTGGGCCATTGTGGAGCATCACAATACAAAGACCAGGTTATTGGCCCTCACGCACCCAGGAAGGTGCTACATGCAAGAAATCCTGTCCCACCAGCTTGAATGCTGGAAGAAGGGGATAAAATATGGATACATTACATTTTCTGTCTCTCTTTGCTGTTTGGACTGTGGCAGGGCTGGAGCGAGGAAAGAAAAGTAGAGATCCCCAGGTTCAACCTGGATTAGCCCTAAAAAACATTCTGTGCTGACAGATTACTACAGTTCTAACAAAAACAATGAGGAATTCTTGTGGCACCTTAGAGACTAACACATTTATTTGGGCATAAGCTTTCATGGGATAGAATCCACTTCATCAGATGCATGGAGTGGAAAATACAGTAGCAGGTATAAATACACAGCACATGAAAAGATGGGAGTTCCCATATCAAGTGGGAGGTCAGTCTAACAAGACAATTCAATTAACAGTAGGATACCAAGGGAGAAAAAATCACTTTTGTAGTGATAATGAGTGGCTCATTTCAAACAGTTGACAAGAAGGTGTGAGTAACAATAGGGGGAAATTAGTATGGGGGAAATTAAGTTTTGTAATGACCCAACCACACCCAGTCTTTATTCAGGCCTAATTTGATGGTGTCCAGTTTGCAAATTAATTCCAGTTCTACAGTTGCACATTGGAATCTGTTTTTGAAGTTTTTTTTTGTTGAAGAATTGCCACTTTACGGTCTGTTATTGAGTGACCAGGGAGACTGAAAGTGTTCTCCTACTGGTTTTTGAATGTTATGATTCCTGATGTCAGATTTGTATCCATTTATTCTTTTGCATAGAGACTGTCCGGTTTGGCCAATGTACAAGCCAGAGGGGCATTGCTGGCATCTGATGAAGTGGGTTCTAGCCCACAAAAGCTTACGCACAAATAAATTTGTTAGTCTCTAAGGTGCCACAAGGACTCCTCATTGTTTTTGTTTATACAGACTAACACGGCTACCACTCTGAAACCTACTACAGTTCTGTAACCTATTGGGACCATGGACTATAACTCATTTCTGTATATATGTTGCCTGCTTTAACCTGTAAATAAGTCACTTATTTCTTTTTCCTAGTTAATAAATCCTTAGTTAGTTTACTATAGGATTGGCTATGAGTATTGTCTTTGGTGTGAGATTGCTTCCAGATCCAAAACACCAGTCACTTACCCAAAGTCAATCTGAATCGTTTGTGATCTTTTGTGTATGGCAATCAACCATCACTAAGTCTAGCTTGCCTGGGTAAAAAGATAGATTGGAGTGTCCAAGGGAACTGTCTATGACTCCATGGTAAGACTGTTTTCCTGCTTCAAGAATTCATATTTGTTACTGTGTTGGCAAAATCTAATTACAGAACATACAACCAGTAGAGGTGTCTGCCCTGCTTTTTGACTGTCTGCCCACAAATGTGGAGCACGCTGATTATAAATAAAATGATGAAATACCAGTATTTATTTAAAATAGTTTCCTGACTTAGTTTTTCTTAACTCTATATCTTGTAAATACTTCTGTCACAAAAAAATAAAATAAAAAATAGAGAGAACCAAAACCAACAGCCACATTTTTAGAGGCAAAATCCCCAAGTATAGCTCTAAAGGCCCAGCTCTGAAAAATTCTGCCCATGAATGGCTATATCCTGCAAATGGACCCAAATTGGTGTGTCCTTATCCAGTGTTAAATCAGTGAAAATATGCAGACCAGCAGAGAGTGCTTGCTTGAGTAAGTACTGCAAGATGGGGCACTAAAATGTCTCCTGATTTTGCTCTGAGATACACTCCCTTCAGCACTATAAGCTGATGTTAAGCATTGAGTCATTTCTATTCTGGAAATTCATTACCAGCAACTTGGACCTACCAGAAATCATAGATTATTCCTCTCCTCCCGTAACAGTGAAAGACATGGCTAAAGAAGGGACATTTTCATGCTACAAAGCCAAACATTACTCCCTTTCTGTGATCCATGTAGCTATGAATGTTATTGCTACTTGCGGTCTTCTTTTGCTGTATTCAAATAAGATAAACAACAAATTAAGGGATAATCATCTGAATTTATAAAGCAGCTCCATGGAACCCAGACAGTTTATAGTGGGGAGGGAAGTGACAAGTGTTTAACTGATTCTATAGTAAACAAACAATCAATAATAATCTGTTTAACACACTGTGGTGTTTAGATGCTGCTTGTAATTATTAGATCTGGGAGTACTGGCTTTTGGGAGTCTGAAAGGACAGGAAACAGGAAGGGGGGGGAGTTGAGGAGGCGGAGTGATAGCTACTGAGGGTGCAGCAGCAGCAGCTTGGTAAAGAGGTTTCCACTTTAAAAATAAAGTCCTGTTGAAGTTTGTTAGTTGCTACAACACACACACACACACCGAAATTATTTGAGAATACCTAAAACACTATAAAACCTTATTAATGGACATGAAAACTAATTGAAAAAGCTGACCGATAGCTAATGCCATCTTTGAAAAGGGAAACTGTCCACCAACTCCAATGCTCAGAAGAGTTTGGACATTACTCAAGAAGCTGTTGTTAGACCCTATGGACCTAGCAAATTGTCTCTCAGTATCCAAGCTTCCTCTCCAACTATTCCTACTAACTAACAAGATCCCCTCTCCTAATCGGGTAAGGATCACATTTCTCTTCACCTTCACCTTCAGTGAGAGGATATCTATTCTCTTCACAAAACACTACTCTTCCATCTTAAAAGTTTCAGCGAGGCTAATGAGAAAGCACTGTTTGGCCATCCTAACTTTCAAGCTGCAATCAGTCATGATGGGCATTTTTTCCAGACCTCAGAGCTCTGTTCTGTCACCTAGCTTGTTCAACATCTATATGAAGCCTCTGAAAAAACTCCCCAATAACCACAGAGTTCAATTCTGGAAGGCAGTGAGCATCTTCAACTCTCTCTGGCTTCAGTGGAAGGTCAGGATACTCATTACCTCACAGGATAAAGTCCCTTGGTGCCTAGCTGAGAAGCAAGTGCATTCAAGGCTGAAAGTGAGTCTGAAGAAGAAAACATTCAGAATATTTAGGTATACGCTAATCATGAAAAACAGATTCATCTTCAAATTCTTTATCATTTAGTTAATGTAACAATTACACCTGGGGGAATTCTGCACCAAAAATTAAAAATTCTGCACCCAATATTATAAAATTCTGCATATTTTATTTGTCAATATAATCACATCAGTTTCAATTATTTTGGTAATTTATTTCAAAATACCTGTCAGCAAGTATGTCTGTAACAATACAGACAACAAAAAAGATTCAGGAAATGATTTTTCAAAAATAGATTCCTTATTAGACAAATTAATACAGCACTCTGAGTAGTAATTCATTTAAACTACAGTACAGAACCATATTTCCTGTACCTCTAAGAAGCAATGGAAAGGCTTAGGGGAGTCGGGGTAACAGAGGAGCTGAGGGAGAGGGAAGTAATTGCTGGGAAGGAGCCTGGGTATGAACTTGAAGTGTTGCTGGGTATGGGTGGGAAAAGTATGGAAGAGGTATTTTTGGGTGGCGGGGAGGGATTGTTAGGGAGCATCCCCCATGCAGACCCCAGCTGGCCCCTAGCCTCTCCCATTCAGTCTGGCACATCTGCCCCTGTCCCCATGTGTCCATGCAACCCTGTGTGTCATTGCACCCCATCCCCAGGTGTCCCTGCAACCCTGTATGTCCTTACACCTCCTGTCCACACATGTTCCTCCATCCCCACTCAGACACCCCCTCCCCCAGTCCCCCTGTGTCTCTGTGCCCCCACTCAGCCACCCTCCTGTCCCCATGTGGCCATACACCCTTCCTCCCTGTACCCATGTGTCCCTGCACCCATCATCCAGCCCCCTCACCTCATCTTCATGTGTCTCTGTGCCCTCATTCAGCCACCCCCTTCTCCCTGTAGCTCTGCACCCCCCCCACATGTGGCCCTTCGCCTCCACTCCCATTCAGCACCTGCCCCAGTCTGTCCTCCCCCACTAGCCCTTATGAGCCCCTTTCTAAACCCCACCCCCCCCAGCAACCCCACGCTGTCTGTCTCCCGACCTGGCCTGACTGGCGCTCTGAAGAAGGCAGGCTCTTTCTCTTTCCTATTATAGCTGGGGCTGGCCAGGAGCAGCTGCTCTGTTCTAGTGCCACAGCGCCCTCTGGTGGACAAAAGAAGAAACTGCAGCAACTTTTCAGCAGAAGCTTTTTTTCTGTTTAAAAAAAATTAAAAATATGTGTGGCACATGAAATATGCATGCAGTGGCGTAGAATTCCCCCAGGAGTAAACAATGGAAACAGTAAGTGCTCCTCAATTAATATCATGTGACGTGTTTTGTAATTATTTCAGTACATTCCAAGCAATTTTCTGAATTCAAATTAAACCCAGGGAGTTCATGCTGTGGTTCATAAATCATTTATCTGAAAGAGGCTCTCTCTTCAAGACCCAAACACTAGTCTTGAAGAGTGGGGATGGCACTTGCTGATAAGCAGATAGAAATGGTGCAATATCAACAAATCAGTCTGGAAAAGAAGGTAGAATTGAAAGATTTTGTAAATAATATTGCTATTTTTTAATAAACCTAAACTTTACAATTTGGTTTATTTTCTGATTGCCAGGTGAAATGCCACAAATACATATTAACATTTTCTCCACCACCACTACTACTGGATTAGACTTTACATATCTAAACACTGCTGAGGCAGACTGTGCAATTTTACCACTGTTATAAATACTAAGGATTATAATAACTGATGTGCTCTCTCTATATGTAAGTTCCATTCAGATACTGTTACTCTGTTTTGATTGAGGCTGCATACAGAGGGCCTGCTTCCATTTTCATGGTAATGAACCACTAACTTTAGTGGTTAGGATCACTTGTCTTACAACATAATGGGTAATTATTCTATGCCAAATACATCCCTGTTGCTTATAGGGCTGAATTTCCCATAAATGTAAAAACTTTGACCAGAAATGAAATAGGGCACTGGTTTGAATTGGAAGTGGGGAGCAAGAAAGACCTTGGCCATGCCCACAGTAGAGAAATAGTTCAAAATTTTCCACCATTGCTACTTTTGGTTCATCCCCTTTGGTGTTAGCAACATTGGAGGCTTTAATGTAAATAGGCTGTTGCCACTGTTACAAACTGACATCTAACCCTATTCAGAAAATAGCTATTCAACAGGTCTAAAACATTGGTGGCTGCCAGCTACACTAGGGCTTCCAGTGTAGCTCATGCCAGTGGAGATGAAACTGTAGTAGTTATGCTGGAACATTTGTTTTAGAAGTCCAAGTGTAGACATCTCTAATGTTCTTGCACATTTAGAAATCTGAGTCAGCTGAAGCTGCTATTGGAAAAGGAATGTGTTTTATTTTATTAATGAATGGGACTCCCATAAAGGAAATTACCAGCCTGTTATGGAATTTGGTGTAATTAAGAAGCATGCATCTAATTATAATGTCTGGATACATGTAAAACCTTTGGAATAAAATAAAAAGACAGTTTCAACAACTTTTAACAGCCTTTTCCCCCAAACAATATAAATACTTTACTATGCCCACCAAGGCCCTTGCATAGCCAAAACTCAGAGATAAGGAAAAGATGTTGCAACATCATATCCTAAAGATAAATGGGTTTGGGCCTGTTGGTCCAATGGATAAAGCTGATTCCAAAGGCAAGAGCCCTTCACCGCGAGTGCCCTGTCACCATACCTATGTAGTGGTAGCACAAGCATTTCAATTGGTCTCAACTGCTGACCTGGTATGTGGGCAAGAGGCAGTTTCATACAACTGGGATCCAAACAATATATGGTTTTGGAAATTTAAAGTGAACACCTGGAATTGCACCTGAAAGCAACACAGGAGGACAGTGCAGTTCTTGAAGAACTGATTTAACATGTTCTCTGCAGATGCGCATTGCACCAGTTGTGGCTACTGAATGGTCTTCAAGGAGAGCTCTGTGTAGAAAGTATTACAACAATCCAATCAAAAAGTCACAATGGCATAGATGACCACACAAGGTCCAGATAGGGAGAGAGAGAGAGATGGTCTCATCTCCATAATTAGATGCAGAAAAGATGAAAGGTGTATTTTTGGCCACCATTGCTACCTGAGATTCCAGGAGCAGTCAAAAGAGAAAATGTTCAGTCCTCACCACCAAAATGTGAACCTTTCTGGGGAAAAGGTTTGGAAAAAATATTCAGTAATAGAAGGAGTAGTTCTCTCTCCTATGTGCTCCAGACCCTTCCCAAGCTTACCAACACCACCTCTGTCATGCCTGAGTTAAGTTCCAGCCCGCTCATTCTCAACCAAGTTCTTAGCTCAGGTAGGCAGCTGGGAAAGCAGTAGCCAGGGAAAGAGGAAAATGAGATATGAAGTTGTGTGGCACCTGCAGCTTCATTGTCTCACACAATGAAGAGGAGGGGTGGCAGAAGAAACCCCACATGGAAAGTCTCTCGGAGGAAATGCTCTTGGGAGAAATTGCCATGCTTTAGGAACCTATGTGGAGGCACAGAGCCTCACACAAGCAGCCAGACCCAGGAGAATCTCAGGTGTACATAAATCTGATCCTCTAATCCAAGAGAGGGTTAGAGGCAGAAACTGGAGCAAACTCAAGTTTTTAGTTTGTAAGCACAGCCTTGTCCAGGGCTTTTTAAACAAATTAAGAATAAAGGCAAACCCCAGGAAATGGATGAGTTTGTCTCACATCCTCTACCATGTGTGTTTCAGCACAAGACGCATGGAGCTCACACCGATTTACAGAGCTATTACAAGAAAACACTCTCAGTTCTCAGAGAGAAAAGAATGTAGCCATTCAAAAGTGAAACCCCATCTATGCCAGCTAGGGTCTGCTAGTCAACAGTATCAACAGCTGCTCACAGAGCTAAAGGAATCAGACCAGGCATCTGATCTTCATCTTTCACTAAGGTGATATCACAGACCTGTGAGATCAGTGCAGTCTCAGTGCTTTACTCAGACTTAAAGCCAGACTGAAAAGGGATCAAGGAAGTTTTAGATCCCCAAAGCCACCCAAGTTAATAAATGTTGTGGGAAGCAACCACAGCTGGATACAGGTCACTAGGGACTCTCTTAAAACAAACACCCCCAGCTCAAGCCCTCATCCAGAATTTCTAGGATCACTAAAAACCTACCCAGGGCACCCTTACTAGAAAATACTTCCTCACTCGCAAGCACTGAGTCTGTGTATGAAACAACGAAAACTTTTAGGAGAAAAGGGAACACAGCATCAGCTTAGGAAAACACAGCAACAATATATCCACATGAATGATAAAACATTTCCCCATAGCAATTTTGGCAGTAGTCTGTTAACTCGGTTCCCGTCCCACCCATGTGAACATAGAATCATAGAATATCAGGGTTGGAAGGGAGCTCAGGAGGTCATCTAGTCCAACCCCCTGCTCAAAGCAGGACCAATCCCCAATTAAATCATCCCAGCCAGGGCTTTGTCAAGCCTGACCTTAAAAACTTCTAAGGAAGGAGATTCTACCACCTCCCTAGGTAACGCATTCCAGTGTTTCACCACCCTCCTAGTGAAAAAGTTTTTCCTAATATCCAACCTAAACCTCCCCCACTGCAACTTGAGACCATTACTCCTTGTCCTGTCCTCTTCTACCACTGAGAATAGTCTAGAACCATCCTCTCTGGAACCACCTCTCAGGTAGTTGAAAACAGCTATCAAATCCCCCCTCATTCTTCTCTTCTGCAGACTAAACAATCCCAGTTCCCTCAGCCTCTCCTCATAAGTCATGTGTTCCAGACCCCTAATCATTTTTGTTGCCCTTCGCTGGACTCTCTCCAATTTATCCACATCCTTCTTGTAGTGTGGGGCCCAAAACTGGACACAGTACTCCAGATGAGGCCTCACCAATGTCGAATAGAGGGGGACGATCACGTCCCTCGATCTGCTCGCTATGCCCCTACTTATACATCCCAAAATGCCATTGGCCTTCTTGGCAACAAGGGCACACTGCTGACTCATATCCAGCTTCTCGTCCACTGTCACCCCTAGGTCCTTTTCCGCAGAACTGCTAACATCTAATAAGCAAATGCTCCTTTACCACATCATTTCCCCATCTACTGAATCCCACTTATAGTCTGATGACAGTGGGTAGCTGTGACAGTTTGGATCACAGAAAACCCCTTGGGAACTGCCAACTGATGTGGTGAGACTACTTCTAACCCATTTTTCCTGCCAACTTGGGACTCCAGAACCTTGCCAGTTTGAGCCAGACACGCTAGCCTGTTACAAACGCAGACCCAGGTCTAAATCACATCCCCCAACAGCTGCAGGCTTAACTGAAAACAGCTTAAGAAGTGTTCCTGTCTGTAACACTCAGACACCCAGCTCCCAATGGAGTCCAAACCTGAAATAAATCTGTTTTACCCTGTATTAAGCTTATATAGGGTAAACTCATAAATTGTTCACCCTCTATAACCCTACCACTGATAGAGAGATATGCACAGCTGTTTGCCCCTCCCCCCCCCCAGGTATTAATACATACTCTGGGTTAATTAATAAGTAAAATGTGATTTTATTAAATACAAAAAATAGGATTTAAGTGGTTCCAAGTGATAACAGACAGAAAAAGTGAATTACCAAGCAAAATAAAATAAAGCACGCAAGTCTAAACCTAATACAGTAAGAAAACTGAATACAGATAAAATCTCACCCTCAGAGATGTTTCAATGAGGTTCTATCACAGACTGGACACCTTCCTAGTCTGGGCACAATCCTTTCCCCGGTACAGCCCTTTTTCCAGCTCAGGTGGTAGCTAGGGGATTTCTCACGTTTGCAGCCCCCCTTGTTCTGTTCCACACCCTTAAATAGCTTTGGAAGAAGGCGGGAATCTTTTGTCTCTCTGGGTCCCCACCCCAGCTTCTAAATGGAAAAACACTGGGTTTAAGATGGATTTCAGGACCAGGTGACATGGTCACATGTCGTGAGAGATCCCAAGCCTTCATTCCTCCCAGCCTGACTCACATTAAGGTCTGCAAGCAAAGAGAGCCATCCACAGTCAATTGTCCTGGTTGATGGGAGCCATCAAGATTCCAGACCACCATTAATGGCCCACACTTTGCATAATTACAACAGGCCCTCAGAGGTACATTTCATATTTCCAATGTCAGATGCAAGAATGGTACATACATACAAATAGGGTGACCACACTCAGTAGATTATAAGCTTTGTAATGATACCTTACAAGAGACCTTTTGCATGAAGCATATTCCAGTTACATTAGATTCACACTCGTTAGCATATTTTCATAAAATCATATAGAGTACATCGTCACAGTAGTGTCGTCCCAGAGTCCTGAGGTACCTTGGTTGACTTGTCTCCAGTCCATCAGAGGCTCCACCATCTAACCCAGCAATAGTGATTTCAACTTTATTTAGTGGCTGAGGAGGAGGGGCCTCACCTGAGTTCATTCAACTCTGCTGATGTCCTGTCTCTTCTCTGTCTCCCAGTGGCATAGGATCCTTGCTGGAGAGAAACCAGTAGTAAATAGCAGCGGTTCTCAACTGGGGGGTCCGCAGGCCCCTTGGGGCCCTCGAGCCCTTTCAGGGGGGCCACAGGACCCCATGGCTGGAACCCAGAGCCTGAGGCTCGGTGCTCCCCATTGTAGGGCTGAAACCCTGAGCCCCGGTGCCCCCCACCATGGGGCTGAAGCCAGGAGCCGTGCGGCTGAAGCCCCTCCCTGCAGTGCCAGTGCAAAGCAGTCGCAAGAGCAGTGCCACAACCCTCCACACTTCCTCCTCTCCCCGCCCCCGAGGCCCCACCCCTTGTTCAGGTCAGAGGCGGGAAGTCAGAGTCGGGCAGTTGCTGTGCTGGCTGGTGCCATGGAGCTGGCAGCCATGTCGTTCCATCTCCTGCTGCTGAGTTACCTCCCCACACCACCTGCACACACAGCCCTAGCTACCCCCCCTGCCCTCACACAGCCCCTGGCTACCCCTTTCCTGTACCCTGAGCAATTTTCAAACATTTTGAGCTGAACCCCCACCACACACAACCTAGACAGGCTGGGTGGTCTTCTGGGGTGAGTCAGGGGGTGGAGGTGGTGCTGCCTCCCTGAACCCTGCTGTGTGCCAAGCCCTGCCTGCCCCTGCCCCCCCACAAAAAAAATAGAAGTCGAAGTATGCCTATGCCTGATGGCCCACCCCTGGTCCAGAGCCCTGAGTCTCCTCTCTCCCCTGCTGGGCCCTGGAGTTTTTATAGCATGTTGAGGGGGGCCTCAGAAAGAAGAAGATTGAGAACCCCTGGAATATAGGATTCTTGAGCCAAATCCTTGCCATAATATAGGAGCTCTTTTCTCCTCTCAGTTCAGTTCCATTACCCAACCAAATCTGAGTCTGCGTTCAGTTATGGTGTATGGTTAGTTGTGTACAGATATGATGACACAAAGTGTCACTGGAGGAATTCTGGGTAGAAAGCTTATGCAAATAAAGCTCTCTGTAGCCAGATTTTCCCCTGGTCACCAATAGATGGGGGAAGAGAGCTCTTTCCCCTCTGAAGCTTCAGGCCTCTTACCATTTTATACTTATTTATTAATAAGTCATTCCTATTGCCAGTACCACCTATTATTGGCCTTTCCTTCACCTTCTTCTAGGAAAAGTTATTGTGAAGATGGTAGCAAGGAAATAAGTCAGTACCAAGTTATGTATTTATTATTATTGATATAAAAGTCTTGCACCTTAGCCCTAAGTTGATTACTTAGGACCAGATTCTGCCACCCTTAGTCACATAGAATGACACTTTGCCGGACGAATAGTCCCACTACAACGAATAGGGCTACTCACCAAGTAAGGTACTATTCAACATGAGAAAGGGAGGCTGAATCTTTCCCTCAATGCAAATATCTCTGGAGCTAAAGCCAGAATATTTACCTCTTCCCCACAAATACGGTTTGTATCTATGCCAATTAAAAAAAAAATTAGGAACTATTTCTCTAATCATCCACTTGCCAAAAAGCATTGCTGAAATAGATGACAGAGAAGAAAATGATCTTCAGTCAGGATTATCAGGGAATAATATATTTGTATGCCTTCCTTCAAAACCCAGTTGTGCCACAGGAAATTAAACTGGCACCATCTAATTTCATGAAAATCCTTTCTGAGTCACTTGGAATAACAATGAAAAATTCCTGAGGGCTATCTCCAAGGTGGCATTGTCAATCAAAGATCAGCTAAAAAGCTTAGTCAAACAAGTCTGTGGCCAGAATGCTAGCAAATATCGACTCAGCTAGTTCTGACCCTTGAGGTATTGGAAAAAGGGCACTGAAAACAGATTGCACTTCTATAAAAGTATCACTGCCTTGTATTAGTTTCATGAAGAGAGTCACTTTGGAGAAGCCATATTGAAAAAGCCGTTCCTTAGCACTAGTTCCACTCTCCTCTCCTTTCCGGTCTTCTCAGAATCTTAGCTTTGATGCCATTTTGCTCTTCTTTATGTTTGATTGATTGCTGCCACTCAGCCACACACATGCACACACAAATATTTCTAGCAGAACTTTATGGAACCCCCCCCCACCCCAAATTGAATCTTGGCTTCAGTTTTGTTCTAATCAGGTTCCATTTCTGATAAAGCGTATTTTTCCAGAGCCCAAAGGAGGAGAGCCTTCTGTCAAGGCTCCCTCTCATGAGAGTGTACATTTTTTTCTCCCTTGACTAGCAAACTTGCATGGGAGAAGAGGTTATTCTTTTAAATTCCTGTCAAACTCTGGTAGGTCCTGTTCCCTGAAGTTAACATTTACATATTTTCATTTTACAAAATCATCAGACTCAGATTTTCTGACATGAATAAGCTTCTTATTAATTATTGCTAAGGCTACGTTTTAGTCACAGGTATTTTTAGTAAAAGTTATGGACAGGTTATGGGCTGTAAACAAAAATTCACGGGCCCATGAACTGTCCATGACTTTTACTAAAAATACCTGCCCTGACTAAAACTTGGGTGGGGGAGCTATTGAGGGAGCAGTTCGGGGGTGCCACAGGTGCTGGGGGTAGTGACCCAGGTCCCCTGCAGGTGCTGGGGGAGGGAGGGTTGTTGGGGCTGGCAGGGGCTCCCTACCTGGCTCTGTGTCCCTGCAACTCCAAGGCAGCGAAGGCAGGGGCCAGGGCAGGAGCTTCTCCGCTCCCGCCACAAGCATCTGCTGCAGAGCTCCCATTGGCCAGGAACCACAGCCAATGGGAGCTGTGGAGGTGGGTCCTGAAGGTGCTGGCAGCACCTTGTAGCATGGAGACCTCCCACCCCCACCCCTCTGTCACCAAGGAGCTGCAGGCTCCCCCCTCCCCGCCCTGCCCCAAATCTCTGCCCCTAGCCCTGAGCCCCCTCCCACACACCCAAACTGCTGCTGCTGGCCCAGGGGCTGCCCGGCTCAGGCAGCCCCTGAGCCAGCACCAGCCCCTGCAGAAGTCTCGGAAAGTCACAGAATCCGTGTCTTCCATGACCTCCATGACAGACTCGCAGCCTTACTTATTGCCACTATTAAGTACTTCTATTTTCTGAATCATCCTCAAATCTAACACAAAGAATTTTTCTTCATAGTTATATACTGTAATATTTATAGTAGGACCAAAGGAAGTGGAAGACATGATCTGAACTCCACATCATCAATCTAAAAATTATTAACATAGTCAATATGCGCACAACTCGCTCTGTGCATCAAAGAACATTAATCCACAAGTAGTCAAAGTTGAATTCACTTAACTCTGGAAGTAATTTGAACACAAAACACAAATTCATACATGAGGCTCAGAGGCTTAATATCCTGATAGGCCAATGAGTGCCTGAACAAGACCTAATTGCATGGATGAGGGAGATCAGGACATTGCTAGTGTGTGGAAGGGATGTGCGTAAGGCCTCGTCTACATGGAGGGAGTTGACTGACATAGCTATTCCAGTATACTGGAATAACTTTCCTCGAGGAAACACTACTCCAGAATAAAAATAATGCCAAAGTAATTGTTCTGGAACAAAGTGACTTTTATTCTGGAATCGTCTCCACATGGGAGCTATTCTGGAATAATTTATTCCACAACAGCTGTTCTGGTCATTTTCTCCATGTGAACAAGGCCTATGTATGTGATGAACTCAGGCTTTAGTTTTTCCTTTTGCTGGCTTGGAAACCTTTCTATTTTTGTTTTGGGTGATCTAAACAATGTTGAGTCACGGTGATCTGCCCTATAATTATAGAAATCTCTGAATATTGTAAGAAGTTATTTCTGGAATAAATAAATAAATCTAAGGTTTAATGCATATAAGACTGAGTAACAATGTATATATAACTTGTAGAAGAGGTATCTGTTTTTGGTAGTCAACATTGGTGGAGTGTTCCCTGCACAGTGGGCAGCTTTCTTTATTAAGACATACCCTGCGCTTGGGCTTTTATTCCCAGATATATGACCCCTGACCTCAGACTAAATGAACCCCAGGAAATGTAATTTTACACTCAGTTGGCCACTTTGTTTGGAAAAAGTTTTTTGTTACTGGGTGAATTATAGATTATGTAAGGGATTGTTTTTATTTCAGTGGGCTAATAAATTGTCTAAATGTCCATCTCAAGCGAAGAAACTGAGGAGTTGTACAAATACTTAATTTTGCTTTAAGTGCATTTGCTCTACATTGGGACATTTTAGCAGAAATTTCCTACTGCTGTTACCATTAGCTTAGCCCTATTGGTGGTAGCAACACTGGGGACTACAAGAGTAGGAAAGCTGCTGGAAATGCCTAATTTTAAATGTCTACCCCGAGTAAAGCTGGGCAGGAAATGGTTATTCTGTCCTGCAATTATTTCAAGGAGTTTGGAAATTTGTCCTGTTCTGTATTTTGGGACAAAATTGACATTTCAAAAAAGTTTCCACTGAAGAGAGAAAAAGACCCCATACCTCAGAATAACTAATAGCCTGGTGGTTAGAGCACTCCTAGCACTGGAAGGGACCTCAAGAGATCTTCTAATCCAGTCCCCTACACTCAAGGCAGGACTAAGTATTATCTAGACCATCCCTGACAGGTGTTTGTCCAATCTGCTATTAAAAACCTCCAATGACAGACATTTCACAACCTCACTAGACAATTAATTCCAGTGCTTAACTTTTCCTTTTCCTAATGTCCAGCCTAGACTTTCCTTGCTGCAATTGCCCATTGCTTCTTGTCTTATCCTCAGAGGTTAAAGAGAACAATTTTTCTCCCTCCTCCTTGTGACAAACTTTTATGCACTTGAAAACTGTTACCATGCCTCTCCCCCCACTAAGTTGTCTCTTCTCCAGACTAAAAAAAGGCATTTTTTTAAGTCTTTCCTTCTAGATCATGTTTTCTAGATCTTTAGTCATTTTTGTTGCTCTCCTCTGAACTTTCTCCAATTTGACCACATCTTTCCTGAAATGTGGCGCCCAGAACTGGACACAATACTCCAGTTGAGGCCTTATCAGCGTGGAGTAGAGTGGAAGAATTACTTCTTGTGTCTGGCTTACTATACTCCTGCTAATGCATCCCAGAATTATGTTTGCTTTTTTTTGCAACAGTGTTACACTGTTGACTCATATTTAGCTTGTGATCCAGTGACCCCCCCAGATCCCTTTCCGCAGTACTCCTTCCTAGGTGGTCATTTCCCATTTTGTATGTGTGCAACTGTTTGTTCCTTCCTAAGTGGAATACTTTACATATGTCCTCATTGAATTTCATCCTGTTTACTTCAGACCATTTCTCCAGTTTGTCCAGAGCATTTTGAATTTTAATGCTACCCTTCAAAAAACTACCCTTCCAGCTTGGTATCGTCCGCAAACTTTATAAGTGTATTCTCTATGCCATTATTTAAATCACTGATGAAAACATTGAACAGAACCGGACCAGAACTGATCCCTATGGGACTCTACTTTAAATACCCTTCCAGCTTGAATTTGAACCACTGATAACTACTCTCTGTGAACAGTTTTCCAACCCACTTTACAGTAGCTCTAGATTGTTTATGAGAAGGTCATGAGAGACAGTATCAAAAGCCTTACTAAAGTCAACATATACCACATCTATTGCTTTCCCCCAATCCACAAGGCTTGTTAACCTGTCAAAGAAAGCTGTTAGGTTGGTTTGACATGATTTGTTCATGACAAATCCATGCTGATTGTTATTTATCACCTTATTATCTTCTAGGTGTTTGCATATTGATTGCTTAATTATTTGCCCCATTATCTTTCAGGGTACTGAAGTTAAACTGACTGGTCTGTAATTCCCCAGGTTGTCCTTATTCCCCCTTTATAGATTGGTACTATATTTGCCGTTTTCCAGACCTCTGGAATCTCTCCTGTCTTCCATATTTTTTCGAAGATAATTTCTAATGGCTCAGATATCTCCTCAGTGCTTGAGTATTCTAGGATGTATTTCATCCACCCTGACAACTTGAAGACATCTAACTTGTCTAAGTAATTTTTAAACTTGTTCTTTCCCTACTTTAGCCTCAGATTCTACCTCATTTTCCCTGGCATTCACTATGTTAGACTTCCAATCACTATTAAACTTCTTTTGATGAAAATGAAACAAAACTCATTTAGCACTTCTGCCATTTTCCCATTTTCTGATATTGTTTTCCCCTCCTCATTGAGTAATGGGCCTACTCTGCCCTAGGTCGTCTTCTTGCTTCCAATGCATTTGTAGAATATTTTCTTGTTACCCTTTATCTCTAACTAGTTTAATCCAGTTTTGTCCCTTGACCTTCCCAATTTTATCCCTACATGTTTGTGTTGTCTGTTTATATTCATCCTTTGTAATTTGACCTAGTTTCCACTTTTTTTTAGGATGACCAATGTAAACAAAATGCATAGTTAAATCTCAAACCTTTAACCCTCTAATGCCACCCTTCCAAACAGAGAGAGCAGCAAGCCTAATATGGTTTTAAAAAATTCATAGTTTTGAATCCATTCATAAACCTCACTACATTTTTATTACATTTTCAATTTGTATTTTTAGTTTATAAATAAATTGTTTATTGTGAAATGTTAAGTAAAAAAAATAGCCTAACAGAGTTGTTTTGTGTTTGATTTTTATATAATTGGATTAAAAAAATGCTTCAGAAACCTCAGAAAGGCATATTATTTTGTTGATTTTAACATAGAATAATCAAATAAACATATCCAGTTGAACATTGTAATCTAGGCAATTTGGTTCAACTCTGACATTTTACCTGAGACAGTGACTGGAAAATTATGGTTTGTCTATAATAGCTAAATTGCCTCATTTTGATCTTGAAATTTCCATGCGTGTAGTTCAATCAACATATTTTGCTTTGCCTAATCTCTGAAAAGGCAACATTTCTACCACAGTCACTTAAAACTAATGTTTTCCTCCCCTTTTTAAAATCTTCACTGTTACCAAATCCCAGTTTCTTGATGGTTCTAGTAAGTGCTAATGGCAGTGAATGACAAATGTGATTCAATATGCACTGTTTGTTGTTTTTCATAATGGTGTAGGGTTTACCTGTGGTTCCTCCTTTTGGATGAGGGGTTTTCCTGGAAACCTCCTTCATCATTACCACCATCATCCTCAGAAGTCCCATATCACAGTAACCTTCCTGGAAAAGGTGTAGATGCATTTCCCTTGGGAACCAGTCAGCACCACTCTGAATGTGTCAGCTGAATGCGTAAAGAGGGTTGCTAGAGCAACAGAAGGTGTTCCTTATGATGATCTGTCACTGTGTTAAATGTATGAAATATTTGCATCCAGGCACAAGTGGAAGACTTGAAACTGTTACAATTAATAATCATGTTTATTACAGTAGTCTCTATGGGCCAACCAGGAAAGGGGCTCTATTGTGCTAGGTGCTGTACAAACACAGAGTAGTAGCTGGTCCCTTCCCCAAAGAGCTTATAGTCTACATAGACAGGACAGACAGTGTGGGGGAAGGGATGGAACACACCTGCAGAGTGAACAATGTGATGGCAGAAAACACGATGTTAGTTCCACTATTTTATTTTATTGGAGGGGGGGCAGTATTACTTAGGAGCAGATCAGATACATGGAAAGAGAAAAGAAAGGTAGTGGTGGTGGACAGGGCAGGTGTGGAGTGAATCTGAGGTGAAGACGCCTCTGAGGGAAAGAGAGAGAGAAGGTTGGAGCAAACAGCCAATCAGCACAGTATAAATGCCTTTAAAAAATACTGTGTGATAAATCATAAGGAATTAAATATAAATCAAACTATACTATACAATTGTGTCTAGAATGCTGTTTAGTTTTTTTCACCTTGCATAATGGAACATAGAGTGGTGCAATATAATATTTACTGATTTCTTATTAGTTCAATTCAAATACAGTACCATGACAGTAGTGTAGTTAACAGTGAGATGGCCATTGCATTCATGGGGTCTGATTCTGTTTTCACACTAGTATAAATCAGTACTAATTAAAACTTAAGTGAAGTCTGAATTGGGCATTGAGATCCTTATTCAGTAAAGCATGTGCATAAGCAATACTGCCAAAACCAAGCATTCAAAATGTATGACTCAAGCGCCCCAAAATCAGGAGATTAGTATAAAATAATAGATTTTGGATTATTTATATCTGCTTTCTGGTATCTGAGCTTTTTGGGTTCATGTTTTCATAGTCATAAGGCTAGGACACTTAAAAAAATTATGACTGAGATTTTAGTGTAAGTAATATCACTTTAGGAGATGGAGCTTATGAAGAACACCAATTATCCCTTCCAGTCCTATGATTCTCATTCTATTCCCTTGCACATTCCCATACATATTATAGAAAGTAACATTACCTCAGTATGTGAAGTATGAAGGTATTTAATTTTCTAGGTCCTGATCCAAAGTCTACTGAAATCAATGGGAGTCTCTCCACTGGCTCTAGAAGATCTGCATCAGGCCCATAGACACCATTTAAAGGCAACTGGTATTTTCCAGAGATGACTCAGAAATCAAATGACATTTGAAGAGATGTCTAACATATTATTATCACTAGTCCATTATCTATTTGTTAACAGTTACAGAATGTTAGAAACTTGGTTCTTCTGCAGTTTCACTTTGAAGGAACTTGGCAACACTTTCATTCAGACTACAGTCTGATAGTTCTATAGGGGAATCCTCTAGCAGCCACTGCAGAAACCTGAAAGCATTTTTCCCTGTTTTCCTTGTTTTATTTCCACCCACACATTTTTACAGTTTGCCAAAACCCAATTTACTTTAAATTATCTATGCCATCAAAGAAAAAGAAATAAACAAGCAAACCTAGTTCTTACAATTCTGTCTGAACTTTTACTCTAATTGATCTATTATGTCTAAAGTTTGAGTGGAGTTTATACATTCAAGGGTTTTTCAAAGCTAAAAGAACAGACACTCTGATTAGATAAGACTGGGTGATGGTATAAGAATCAGTTTCCATCTCTCCTTCTAGTACATTGTGTATACAATGCAGTCTCTTATTCAGCAAGCTGATTAGTGCATCTCTCTTCTCCCAAACCATCTTCTTCAGTTATACAGAAGAAAGTGATGTGTACAGGCTCCCCACCAATTAATTAATTATTAAACACCCACAGTAATGTATGTGGTAGGGAAGGGTAAACACCTTTAAATCCCTCCTGGCCAGAGGAAAAACCCTTTCACCTGTAAAGGGTTAAGAAGCTGAAGATAACCTCGCTGGCACCTGACCAAAATGACCAATGAGGACACAAGATACTTTCAAAGCTGGGGTGGGGAGGGACAAAGGGTTCTCTCTGTTGTGTTGCTTTTGCCGGGACCAGAGCAGGAATGCAGGTCAGAACTCCTGTAAAAAGTCAGTAAGCAATCTAGTTAGATATGCGTTAGATTCCGTTTTGTTTAAATGGCTGATAAAAAAAGTTGTGCTGGATGGAATGTATATTTCTGTTTTTGTGTCTTTTTGTAACTTAAGGTTTAGCCTAGAGGGATTCTCTATGTTTTGAATCTGATTACCCTGTAAGGTATTTACCATCCTGATTTTACAGAGGTGATTCTTTTACTTTTTCTTTAATTAAAATTATTCTTTTAAGAACCTGATTGCTTTTTCATTGTTCTTAAGATCCAGGGGTTTGGGTCTGTGTTCACCGATGCAAATTGGTGAGGATTTTTTATCAAGCCTTCCCCAGGAAAGGGGGTGTAGGGCTTGGGGGGACTTTGGGGGGGAAAGACATTTCCAAGAGGGCTCTTTCCCTGTTATATGTATTTGTTAGACGATTGGTGGTGGCAGCAATAAAGTCCAGGGACAAAAGGTAAAATAGTTTGTACCTTGGGGAAGTTTTAACCTAAGCTGGTAAAAATAAGCTTAGGGGGGTTTTCATGCAGGTCCCCACATCTGTACCCTACAGTTCAGAGTGGGAAAGGAACCTTGACACACCCACAGTAATTTATGTGGTCAAGCCAATAATGGATTTTTTTGTAATATATTGGGAGTAAATGGCTAAAATGGCTACATGACACTACAAAGTTAATTGTAGACAGTACATTTGTATTCTTTCGATTTTTAATAATTTATAGGATTCATCTAGATTGTTTTTTGTCACAGGAAGGGATTGAGAAAGCCAATGAAAAGCAAGAATGTCAGTATTAAAACAAACAAAGGCTGACATGTTGAAAAGGCCATCTAGCTCCTGTTCCCCTTATGTTCCAACATGAGTTCTTATAAAAAAATATGTTACCATCTCCAGCACTGATATTCTGTTTACATGAACACACACACTTAGTGAATTTCAAATACATAAATTAAGTGTTACTTATGAAAAGACATGTGAGGTAATCTTTCTAAATCCCCTTTTACTCTTGAAACTCATTGACCTCACTGACAAGCTCTGTAGAATGTTTCATCTTCTATATGATGACTCCTCAAAAGAACTGCCTTCTTCTGAATTTGGTCAGGCCCTTGACAAGGATGTGTTACTACCCCAGAACTCTTCAATGCTGGCACAAATATATATTTCACCAGACACTACATAAATGCAGTTTAGATATATGCCTAAATGATAAGAGCCTCACCAACATTGATTTTACCAACAACATAGAACTAGTCGTTAAATCAGTGGACAAGCTCATTGAGGCACTTAAAGAAAACCCTGGAAAGCTCAGTGACAAAAGTTGGTCTGAAAATTAATTGCGGTAAAACCAAGATTCTTCCTGTTGATGATTCTGAACACACTGCAGGTCTAGCATCTTAGTGGGTGACCACCCAGTCAAGATCATTGGTGATTTCACCTACCTTGGTTGTGTTGTCAATAACATGTGTAGCATTGAGAAACAACTGGGAGCCAGAAAGGCAAAAGCATAATCAGTAATGGAGTGCCTCATTAAGAATGCCTTTAACAAACCAAATGCTCTGATAAGTAGAGAGTCAAAGCTGAGGATATATAATGCTTCCAAGGTCAGTATTGTGACCTATGGGACTGAAAAATGGTGCCTCACTGTCAAGAATGAAAAGAAGTCGGACACCATCTAGATGAAGCTTCTCCAAATGATCAAACCATCAACTGGTACAAATTCAAGTTGAATGAAGAAATACATTTTCTAACTGATCAGATTCTACTCTCTCTAACAGTTGCTCAATAGTCTTTAAGGTGGCATTGTCATCTTCTTCAAATGCCTATCAACTTTCCTCAGAGAATCGCATTTGACATTTACCCAGTGAAAGCAGCATAGAAAAGACCCCTAAAACAAACACCTAAAACATGATGGATGGACAGCGTCAACAGATACCAGTCCCTCACAGGAATTCTACCATGTAACAAACCAGATTTGGCTCTGGCCAGAACATGGTGATGTTCAGAGGCCTTTCCATTGTCCACCTTATTCCTCACTTTCAAGCCCCATAGAAAAGCTCACTGAGAGTTACTACAGCCTGGGACTGCATCAACTCCTCTCCTGCCCCCTCTGCATAAGAGAAACCCTTTAAGTAGGGGGGTCCCAGAGGCAGTGGCTGCTGAGGGAAGCCCTAGCAATGGAGCCACAGTGTGAGAAAGTCAGAGAGGGGACCAGGGATTCATGGTACAAGTGTGGAAGCAAAGGACTTCCCCATACATGATTCTGTGCAAGTTCCCTGAGATCCAGTTTCTAGGTTAGGAACTATTGTTGCCCATTTCACAGGAATGCAGTCATCCATTCGACCATTCCTCCACACAAAATGATTTGGGGGAAATTCTGCCACGGGAGTCTAAAAGAGATTTCCTCTTCTATGGTGCTGTCCCATGGACATTCTCATGGTAGGGAATAATCTGGTCCCATCTATGCCTTTTGGTCAGAACACGTCAGCATTTTATCATGGAAATTTAAGAAGTTAAGCTTCACATTTTATTTGTCTTCCTCACATAACCGTATAAATTGTGGATTTTAGAAGTTTGAAAAATTTATCAATTCTATTAAAGACAAATTATCTTGTAATACTGAAAACACTAGACACTAATGTCTAGTGCCTACTGTCCTAGACCTTCTTGAAAGGATGAGATTTATTCAGCAGCTTAAAACTTTAAAATAATGTGGATTCTATTTTGGGTTGACATAATTCATCCTGTTATCTCAGTTTAATTATATTTTGCCTTCAGTCCATCACCAGCAGCACTAACATTTTACTATTTCCTTTGTTTAACTGTGCCCCAGAAAGATATAAAAATAACTAAAGATCACAACAATACTTCAGAAAATTAAGCCTAAAGCTCTGTTTACAACCAGCTCTCACTTGTGGGCAAAAAAGAAAAAAAAAAAAAGCAGTAAGCGGACAGTGATTTAGTAACCAATCCAGTCAACAGCAGCAGCCGTTGTAAGCAATAATAGAAAACAAAAAACAAAACAAAACACACATAGGTGCAAACTCTGAAAAAAGCCAGGTCTCAAACTACAACCTAAATTCTGAACTGCCTGATGGGCTCTAGTATTCCTTTGGCAACAAAATACCATAGTTTTACAGTTGCTTTATTATAACCTCCTGGATTCACATGCTTATAACTTTCTAAAGTCTCTTTTACAGCTGACATTTTCCATGCCTCATCTCAGCCAAAAGGTGATTTTGCTTTAATAAAATGAACAAAATCTGTTCACACATTTAGAGAAGGAGAATAACATGCACATTTTCTATTGTAAATATATTTTAAAGATGTATTTTTCAGTTATATAACTCAAAAATGGCTGAAATTGATGAGCTGAAATTTTCCTAGTGATAGGTCCTCATTGAGGACTAATCTCTCGTGGCTAATTTGGGGGTGTGAGGATTAAATTATAGAAGACCAAAAAAATTAGAAATGCAAAGGAAAAAATCCTTTATACAAAATACATTGGTCTTCCTTGGATTATGGAATAATAAATACATTATTTTATGTAATTTACTTGTGCCGTTGTGCTGATGTTTCACTATGGAGTTCCACTGTTGTAAAAAAGGGATGGATAAACAAGCCACAAGAAACAACAGGACAAATTTAGCCTTTTAAAATGTTCACAAGCTGTCCATGAACAGAATGATTTTTTTAGAAAATGTGTGAATTATCTGAAATTGTTCAATGATTTTTTTGCACAAACAACATTTCAGCCTCTGGATTCTCTCTCTCACACACACATACAAAGCTCATTTCCAGTATTCCTTCCAATGTTTCATATTCACAATCCAAATATGAGCTGTGGGACTGTTCGCCTAAGCCACGAAGGCCCAGTTCGTCTAGTTGTTTCATGCTGCTGGGCATCTCTACTCTCAGAAACACCTAGAGACTTCAGCGAGGATCATCAAGGGCCCGCCCACAGCTTGCAGCATTTGGGCCATAGCTTGTCTCTGTTCCTTGGTTGGATGATCACAACTTAACAGACTATTGAGGTGTCATGACTGGGCCATGCTCAAAGCAGGAGGTGGGAGTCAAGCAAGGGTCAGATACCAGGAGATCAAAGTCCGACACAGGCCAGAGTGCAAACTAAGAGTCGAGTGTCAAGAGGCAGGCAAGGTCAGGTCACCAGGAGATCAGAAGCAGGGGACAAATGTGACAGCAGAAAAACAGATTGATAATTAGAGTCAGACCAGGTCAGGATATCAGGAAGCCAAGCCAAGGGAGCAGAAGCAGGAAGTATAAGGTACACAGTCCAGCACAAGGTGGATTCCAGTTGCATGGACAACATCCTGCTCCTGTGCTGGGTTTAAATAGGGGTGTGGACCAATCAGGGCCCCCATTGTTCTTCCAACTCGCTCCCCAAGGACTGGGGTCCTCTGCATTCAGCTCCTGTTCTGACAACACTTGGCAAGTACCTGGGTGGCAGGTTGAAACCTACTAGCTCCGAAGAGCCCTGCAGATCAGAGTTTAAGATCCACAGCCCTGACATGAGGTGACAACAAAGAGGAGTCATAAAAAGAGTATAGAAAATTATGAATTGGATAGAGAAAGTCGATCAGGAGTTTCTGTTCTCTCTGTTTCAGAACAAGTAGACATTCAATGGGATTAAAAGGTGGCAAATTCAAAACTGAAAAAAAGAAATATTTCTTCACACAAAATGTCATTAGATTGTGGAATAACTACCACATGAAGTTGTCCAGCTCAAGAATTTAACAAGTTTCAAAAAGGAATTAAAATTTATATGGATATCCAGAGCCAACATAATTCACAATAATCAAAATTTTGGGAGAGATAATAAACTGAAGTTCTCACATCTGGACAAAAATGAATGCTTTAGGGAATAAATCAATCTAGATGTAAGCATGAGATTTAATATAGGGGCACAGATTATTCCATATCTGCCTTCTACAGAGTTGTTAAACCTCACCCTGAAGCATCTGGTCCTAGCCACTGTAAGAGAAGGATACTGAATTAGATGGACCTTGGGTCCAGTATAGCAATTCCTATGTACTAGTGCTTTCTCCTGTAACTGATTTTTTTCAGTGACAAAATGATTAAAAGAATTTCATCTACGGGCCCAAAGTTCTCTTTCAGAGAACATTATGTAAATATAACTTTGTTCGCACAAATGCTCATGAAAAGGGTATAAAGGAAAGTGTGAACATGGTCAAAGTGAGATTCCATCTAGAAGTCAACAAAATGTTAGTGAGAAAAATTATTCATAATCTTCCCCAGTCTAGTCCTACACCAGTTTTGAATATGCAACTGTAGAAGCACATAGTGAAAACAGAAGAGAAAATAGCATTTTAGGGCCTGTTTGGGAACAACCATAGAGTCAAGGCCCCAGTTCTCATTTTTCCCATTACAAATGAGGCAAATTAAATACAGTTATGGTAATGTAACATTTTGGATTATGGTTTTAAACACAAAATATGAGAAAATACAAAAGTTAAGTGTCTCATAATAACCTTATCTATCCAGTTTTACACATATGGAGAATCATGCACACCTACCCATGAGCCATAATGGTGCTATAAAGGCACCTCTGGCCCGTCTCCCTGCCTGGTCTCTAACTTCTATGCTATGCCTTTAAAGACTAGGGTTTGTGAGTGACTTTGTAAGAGAATGGTAGATTAACCTGAACATTCAGCATTCCTAAATAGAATTCAATATTTATTCTGGAAATTTAGATTCTATGATTTAGGAGAAGTCTATACTTGAGCTGCCCTGAAGTCGGATGATCAATCAGAAAATTGAAATGTATAGCTTGGTGGGCCTAACTAATCATGAACATGAGGTTTTTACAGGGAGAATGTTTTATACCATTTTTCTGGACCCACCAACACAAAAGAAAAAGACTTTACTCTAAATGGTAATGATTCCAGTAATACTGGTGTCCGTACAAATTAACATTAGATTGGCAACTACAAAAAAGAGACTCTCTCTCACCTTCTATCCACCCTGAGTACAGGTTACAGCTGCTAATACTTTATTGTACAAACTGTAGTGTTTAGTTAGGGGCTACATTTCCCTGTGGCTGATTATACGTTTGAAGGCACTTTAGATTTAGTTTTGGCCCAGGGAGAAACAAGTAAAATTCACCAAGATTTTCGCAAATGCAAATTCTAGTTAATTTTAGAGCACCAACCCAGAAACTCCTCAGTGTGTGTCAAGGTGTTTCAAAGGTAAGTAAGAAACAGCAGTTGCTAAGTTTTGGACCTCTAGAAAATAGAACTTAGTACCCTCTTGAGATTTAACCAGTTAACTTCTCTCCAACTCTTGCCTTATGCATTATCTTCTATAGCAGAGTTATGCTCAGCATTTTGCCCTTGGGTATTAAATGAAGCCCTTGAGGTTCTGCTGGAAGAGAATAAAAGCTTTTTTCCTCAGTTATCCAATAAAGAGAAAGTCAACAGCACTTCAGTAACACTTATTAAAGCCTAGCAGAGTCTAATAAAAACAGTTGCTTAAATATTAAAGCCATTTCATTAGTAGCAGCTGGAACATAAGAAAGCAGATATTTCAACTGGTTCAGGCCTTTATCAAGGCTGAAAAAGAAAAACTGTGGCCTGTTATTTACAGACACAACTATAGCAACAGAGCTCCTGTCAACCCATTTTATTGTTGGTGTAAGTAACTTCAAAGAAAGTTCATCTTTAAGCCAATCATTTGTAAGCCATACATTTGAAACTAAGGTCTCAGTCCCTTACATCAATGACACCATAATCAGATAATTAAACTGAAGATAACTCAAAATAAACCAACGTCAATCAGATCCAGTAATATCAACTGTGGAGAGCCTTCGGTTTATGAATTCTCTCCTACAGTTTACTAAAAATATCAAAAACTGCATTTCTGTTTGAACAAATCACAAGGCCCAACAGATCATAATAAGCTCACAAGGTTTAACAGTGGCAGTGGGTGTATGGAGAAATGAAGGTGAACTTCATATTAATAAAAGGCTTTAATCTTTCCATTACTAAATCTAGGATAAAAATAAAATTATGCTAAATTAGGCAATATTTAAATAAATTAGGCCATATTCCTTAGTTTGACTAAATCTTTAAGATATTTACTTTCTTCTGGGCAGAATTCCATAGATAGTAAAGTGAGTATTGTCTGACCCTTTCTTCCCTCCCACTTAACACCAGTTCCTCATTAAAAACAAGCAGCATATTCGCTCAGACTCGGTTCAGTGATAGTTTGGTTTTTAATGTGTCTGCCTCAGATAAGAACAGAGGCATTCAGGAAGTGGCTGATGATGATGATGATATGTTAGTAGATTGGAGATACTTGATATGAAATTCTCAGAACAACAGTGGGTCAGAGTGAAAATAGAATGCATTAGCTCTGGAATTTTGGCAGACTCCCAGGTACAAACCTGGAAAACCTGCCATTTAGAACTTATTTCTGGACTGCTTGTGCATGTCCTCACTGACTATTCTTCTGCTCTGAAGGATATGTGGACAGATATAGAGGACACTTTTATTCAGAGATTTACGTTTTCAAGGTGATCTTCTTCCCACTTTCATTATTCAAACTGGTAGTGTGGTTGAAAGCACCAAGGTGAAGGCTCTACCTTACTTCATCCAAATCTGGAAGATTTTTGGTTTTGTTTTAAGTATTTAAAACTCTTTAATCCCATTGTTTTCATCTAATTCAGAAAATCATTTAAGAATATGCTCAAGTTCATCCCTGTTCAGCAAAGCATTTAAGTACATGTATAGGCCATGTACTTTGCTGAACAGGAATGCACTGCTGATTCAGGGCCTTAAATCCCTCCTGAAATTACACTTTTGTAATGCCCCAATAAGGAATCAGTAATAATCATTGTCATCTCTTTAGTATCTTTATTCTCATATGTAACTTAACAGATTCAAGATGTGCACATTTCTACACTGAGTAACACAGGATGGTTTTGAAGTAATCCTGGCCCTTCCTCAGCCTAGCCTCTCCTACTGTCACATGACCTCATTTTGTCAACTCTAACACAAATTGGAAACTCTTGGTGCAGACCCTATGCTTTTCTGAGTCTTCCCTGAAGCTTTCATCACAAAATGGACTTATATTAAGTTAGATTATTAATAACAACATTCACTGCAAGCAGTAGCTCTGCAGCTAAGGACACAGCTGTAGTCAGAGTGACAAGTACCAGTTTTAACAGTGTATAGGGACAGTATCAAATTTTCTATACAGCATTCCTCAAAATAAATCCACACAATGTACTTTGTAAGCTGGTGATAAGTCTACACAGCAAAGAAAAATCCACTGCTGGCCTGTGCCAGCTAGGGTGACCAGACGTCCTGATATTAGAAGATTTGTCCCACGTCCTGACCTTACATCGGTCGGGATGCCCTTTGTCCCGATATTGGGACCATCTTGGCGCTGCCGCTCACCGCTTCCTGGGGCAGCTCCCGGCGCCCGCCCGCCAGCAGGAGCGCCGCATGCTGCAGGGGTGGGGCTTGCAGGCGCCGGGAGCGGGCAGAGAGCCCTCCGCCCCCGAACCCGAGCCGTGACCCTAGGAGCCAGAAGGACCTGCCTGCTAGATGCTTCCTGGGACTGGAGCTGCCCCAGGTAAGCACTGCCGGGACTCCCCATCTCACCTCCTGGCAGGTCCCTCTGCCTCTTAGGGTGGGGGGGCTCTGCATGCTGCCAGCGCCTGCAAGCCCCGCTCCGTGGCTCCAGCAGCTCCCATTGGCACTTTTCCAGGCCAATGGGAGCTACGGAGCTCGTGCTTGTGGCGGGCACAGCACGTGGAGAGTCTGGAGACTCCCCTCGCTGCTCTCACCCTAGGAGCCAGAGACCTCCCAGCAGGGCTGGTGAGTGAGGCAAGGGAAGGGGGCAGGGTGTGATGGTGAGTGTCTGGGAGGTGTGTGGAGGGCACTGGGTGAGGTTTGTGTGTTTTGGGGTGCTAAGCAGTGGGGGCCTGTTGGGGGATGCTGGGCAGTGGGGGAGATTTGTGTGTGTCAGGGCAGTGGGGGTCTATGTGGGGCATTGTGTAGTTGTGGTGGTGGGGCTGTGGGGAAGGGCACTGGGAGGGAGGAAGGGGAAATCTGTGTGTATTGGGAAACTAGCAAGTGGGGGGTTCTGTGTGGGATGCTGGGCAGCTGTGGTGGGGCTGTGGACAGGGGGGCGCTGGGCAGGAGTGTGTTCGCTGTGCTAAACCCAGGACAAACAGCTACAAAAGGGGGGGGTAGTAATTAGTCCCGGGGGTTTAAAAGGCCCCTCCCTATCCACTGAGGAGAGAGAACCAGGGGCAATAAGATTCAGCTGGAAAAGGGGTTGCTAGGGAACCAATTAGGTTCAGCTGACTCCAACTACTTGGGACCTTTTTAAACCCTCCCCTGGGTGGTAGGAGGGGGAGAGTGAGGGAGTGAGAGGAGCAGGGAAGTTGCCAGTAGGCTGTTTGCAGCAAGACACCAGACCTTCCCAGTAGGGAGGTTGTACTCGCTCCCCAGAAGGGAAGAAAAAGAAGCACAAGGGACTGACTGAGGAGAGGAGTAGCAGGACCCTGTGCCACCTATAAGGATTCGCCTTGCCCCAAACCTGAGTCTCCAAGGCTAAAAAGGACTGAGCCTACTGAAGCGAACAAAGTATTTTGCCACAGAGCACAGCACTGTGCATTTGTGATGGAAGGGTTGTGGGAGGGTTCTGGACATAAGGGATCCAGGGGCACTGGGCAGGGGAGCAGTGTGGCACAGCATGTGCCCCCGCTCATGGCTCCGGCCGGGGCTGTGCACCTGTGTCTGTCTCTTCCCCATTCCCCCCCACACTCTCCCAGTGTGTCCTGATATTTCACTCTTGCGATCTGGTCACCCTAGTGCCAGTCGACTCGGGCTTGGGCTGCGTGGCTGTTTCATTGTTGTGTAGACTTCCAAGCTCAGACTGGAGCCCAGGCTCTAGGACCCTGTGGGGTGGGAGGGTCCCAGAGGGTCCCAGAGCGCTGGTGAGTCCAGAAGTCTACACAGCAATGAAACAGCTCCACAGCCAGCTGGCACGGGGGCAGTCCGGGTTTTTCTTTGCTATGTAGACATACGCTGAGTTAAGAATGGGGGAGTAAGCAGCACAATTGTTAGCATTAAAGTGTTAAGCATTAAAACAACTGCTTCTGGTTCCAGCAGCTCTCTCAGCAACACCATCAGGAGAAAGCAGAAGGAACTGATGTCACCCTAACAGTGGGAATCTTTTCCCATGGTCATGACACACACAGGCGAAGGGTGTTCTCTCTTCTTCCTTTTTTAAAAAGTCAAAATCAAAACAAAATGATTTTTAATCACTCCCCCAAAATCTCAGAGCATCATTATGGTTAGTACAGCTGCACGTCCACTGAGTGGGTTGTTGGAATGTAGCATCTATGCAAATAGTTTTGGGCCAAGGCGAGCAGGTAGCATGCCTCTGAGGAAGTGGTGAAACTTCATAAGCAGCATCATATGCTATACTGTCAAAAAAGTACAGCATGGATACTCTTGGCTTTGGTTTCTAGGTGCTAGCAGATGTGCAGAGCCTTGGCCACGCTACCAGTCTGCCTGGTCATGCCCCATTGTGACTGTAAAGTATTGCAGATGTCCCTTCTTTAGTAATCAGAGACCATTATTTTCAGCACTGTGGATACCCTGGGAAAGGTGGCCCTATACTCTCTTAAGCATACCAGGCAGAGGCAACCATGGTTTAGTTCTAGATTCAAAACAGCCATTACCTCAACCAGATGAATGCTCTCCTGCTTTTGAGTTGTTACTCTATTGGATCTAAAGAACAGGAGCTAAATTATCTGCTAGTGCCTAGAGAATTTAGCCCCCAAAGTCCAACATATTAAAAAAAATGGATTCTTAGGGGGTTTGAGATGAAAATGCATTTCACTGCTCATCCTGCTGGCTCTGTCTTCTGAGCCAGCAGGGTAGTGAAATTGACAAGATGGTTCTCTCTAAGCACTTCAGAGAGGTTAATTTGCCTAATTTGATATCCCTCCAGTTCACAAGAACTGTGTGGAGAAAGCAGAGAAATGGCATGAGATTCAACATTTTGCAATTTAACTGCAAACATTTTCATACTGTTTTAGCCCTCATTTTGGATGATTGATGGATTGTCTGTTCCCTACTGCAATGAATCATTTTAAAAGAAAATGCCATTTGGCAGTGAGATAGAGGTGCATGTATGTGTCAAATGTGGAGCCTTGAGAATGTCCCGTAAGCCAGTGGTTCAGGCCCGTGAGGTTCGCAGACTATGTTTTAAATTTCTAAAGGGGTCTGCACCTCCATTTGAAATATTTTAGGGGTTTGCAAATGAAAAAAGGTTGAGAACCACTACCTTATGCTATACAACACCATAGAGTTTTGGAGTGTCAGTAGGGGAAATGGAATGGATTAAGTGTCCTGGTATTTTGACACAGATAAAAAGCTACTTGCTTTTACTTATGGTGGTTATAAAAAAGAAAAAAAAAACAGAGATAAAATTTAAGCTTCACAGATACAAACAATGCATTAACCTAATCTGCTATGCCATTCCTATCACTGATGAAAGAAATTATATATGTGAACAAAGTGTTATTTATTAGCATAATCCTAGAGGTGATCCAAAGCAGATAAAAGGCAGATGAATTGCCAGTTACAAAGGAACCATACCATAGTAAATGAACACACTATTTATGGCAACATTTAATTCATGTCTTAAAGGACAATGCAAAGGCTTATAAATCAGTCTGTTAGATTTGCCACAGAAAGAGGACAATCTAAAGCCCAGGGCAAAGTAGTTTTGCATTTTTCATTTCAATCCTCTCCCTGTTTGCCACCTGCTGGGACGTTCCTAATGACCAAAGACCAGAGCTCTGGAAACCAGTTAATTCTCCTAGCCTAGCCTAGGCTTTACATACCTTTCATGAAATTAACAATTACATTGCCACTCCTTCCCAAATAACCCCAACTCTACCTTTCTTAAAGGCACCCACCAAAATAACCAAGAGTCACAAAGAGCAAGAAAAGTAGAATCAGGGCTTAAGCGTTTGGATCATACCCACACTACAGAAGAAGAAAGCAATGTTACTACCATATGTTAAATGCCCACGGCCATGCTTGGACCCCACATTTTACACTGAATTCCCTGCAATGGAGAGTTTTGCTTTTAAAAAAAAGAAAAAGGTATGATAAGGCACTTTCATGTCAATTTCAACAAAAAGATCCTTTTACCATCTATGGGCCTAATTTTGCAAACAGGTATGTGAGTAATTCTGCTCACAAGAATAGTTCTATTAACATATACCTCTTAGGTTTTAAATAGGGGTACAGTTTAATGAACTACTGCTGTAATTTTACAGCGGGGGAGAAAGAAGAAAGCTCTTGTATTCCTAATATTTATCACGAAGTTACAAAAACTACATTTGAATCCAATTCTTCATTGTTTACTGTTTATTGGTTTAACTGACTATATCAAAACAAGAAGTTTACCCAAAGGTCATTTGCCATTAAACAGCTCAAGATGTAGAGCTGGTCAGAAAAACTTTGATGGAACTATTTTCCATCAGAGAATGCGCTTCTGTCTAAATCAAAATGTTTCACAAAATCACCCTTATTTTGCACAAATAATCAGGAAAAAATGTTACAACAGTGTTGAAACATTCTATTTCAACATTTCTGGAATGAAACATTTTGATTTTTCATTTCAATTCCTTTTTATTTTGCATTATATTACAATATCCTTTATCCGGCTTGTCTTCATCTGTCCCTCCACGAACACAAGTCTACACCACACCATTCCGTTTTGTTGTGAGCACGTTCTTTCCATTTCTGGCCAAAGAGTTTTGTCATGGGATCAGCCCAGCGCATTTTCGGTCTGCCCAGCGGTCGCTTGTGGTCTCTGAGGATCCAGTCACTGATGTGGGTTATCCACCTATTTTCTTGCCTGTGGACTACATGACCCACACATCTCCACTTTGCGTCGTACATCACCTGCACTACATCAGTCACCTCTGTATGCCTTCTGATCTCCTCATTCAGTATGTGATCACGGAGCAACATCTTACACATTCGCCTTTCCACTGCTCACTGAGCGACAGCGAATTTTTCTTCCTCCACTTTCGTCATTGACCAGCTTTCCACTCCATATATCATTGCTGGCAGAACAGCAGAGTTAAACAGTTCTTTGCTTTTCTTCATGGGCAGTTCATCATCCATTAGACGTCTTTATTTTGTTGAAACTTGCCCACCCCATCTTTTTCCTCCTACTGCATTCCCCTTCAAAAGAGTTGTCTCTTTTCAGCTGCTGATCCAGGTAAATATATTTGTCCACCTTCTCGATTACTTTCCTGTTTACGGTGATAATTCCTGCTGCATAATGCTCATTCTGCAATCACTTAGTCTTCAATGTGTTCACTTCCAACCCGATATCAAGTGAAAGTATTTGGAGTTGCTGCAATTCATTCTCCAGTTCTGCTACGTCCTTTGCCAATATTACAGTCGTCAGTGAAGAGAAGATGTGTTAACTGTTCTCCGTCAATTCTGATTCCTTCTTCCCAGTTCAATTTCTTGAACAGCGACTCCAGTACTGCTGCCAACAGCTTCAGTGAGATTGTGTCACCTTGTCTGACTCCTCTACGTATAATAACAGGACATGGAATAATGTTATCTCTGTCGAACAACTGCGGTTAATTTCTTCTGGAAGAAATATTATGATATCGTATGAATAAAAAGGCAAAATCAAAATGTTTCTGTTGGATCTACTCATAACAATTTTTTTCCAGAATTCCCTTTCACAGAATTTTTTTTAAATTTACAAAATTTATTTCTAATTGGAATGAAGACAAATATCAAAATCTCAAAATCCTTTATGAAATATGGTTTCTGTCCTCTGCACACTTCTACTGAGATGTGCTACTCTTGAGGAATACAGTACTTTACACCCACATAATACATCTACTTGACACAACAGGTCACCTGACTTTGGCTGCAAAGACAACCATAACATACTATTAATATGAGAATCAAGCATACAACTCCCATTACCATTTCTTTGTAGAAACTTCCACATCCTAAATAAACATGCCAAATTTTCCAGATCAGCACCAAGTATCAAATTAGGCAAGATAATAACTAACTACCAACCCAAGTGCAGCGTCTTTTGGACTATTAAGTGTGCTTCCAAATTTAATTACCACCTTGCTACTTTCCACAACTGTCAGAAAAGTACTCTCTGGCTAAATCTACACTACACACCACTGATGGCCTTGCATAGTGTACGTGTAGCTACACACCACAGTGAAAAGCAGGCTGCATCCACACTGTGCGGTGTTCCTTGACGGCTCAGTGAAAGGCTCTGGTAGAGGGGTGGTGGCAGGGCTGGATTACCCAATAGGCAGACTAAGCACATACTTAGGGCACCAGCAAAGCAGGGGGCACCAAAAAAAGAGTTGTTGTTTTTTTAATTTGATATTTGATATTTCAAAAAAAGCATCGAAATAGTCATCATGGGAAAAATCAGAATTTTGTTAGACTTCCTTACACTCTACTACACACCCTTCCCCCATTTTTCCTGTTCTCTTTTTATTACTTATCTCCACCTAAATTAGGGGGGCGTCCTACTAACATAGATTGAAATAATGCGAGGAAATCAGATCCTGTCATGTATTGCAATAAATTTATGTTTTATTATTGATAGAGGAAAGGCTTCAGCAACTCCCCACTGCCACAGACTTTCATCACAGGGAGGAAAGGCTCTGATGTGGGGGAGACACTGGAGAGAGGCTGAGCCTTTCCCAATTGCCTCCCCCCTGCTAGAGCCTTTCCTCTCTGCCGGAGTATTACCCTGCTGTGGGGAAAGCCTCCAGGAATGGGAAGCTGCCATTGCCTTTCCTTGCTGCCGCCACATGGGTACAGCCTCTCCACCGTGCTGGAGTCTCTCCCTGCTGTGCAGAAAGGCTCTGGTAGCACAGAAAGGCTCAGAAAGAACAAATGCAAAGTAAAACTCACAGTATATTCAACTGTTCTGATGTAATCAGGTGCTTTCACAGTCAGAAGACATCTGGTAAACTGGGAGGCTAGATTTCACAGGTGTCTCCTCCATTGGGAAAATGAGCAAACTGAGAGGTATCTAGTTCATGTTCACATAGTCCTGTTTAAAGAGGACTACGTTAACACCAACTAGGTACCTTTTTGTTTGCACCTCAAGCATTCACACAGAGGAGTTACAGCACAGGACGCTAGTGAGCACAGCAGTTCTCACCTCCACAGTCCAAACTGCAGGGCCATGTAAACAAGCCTTAAGACTGAAAACAAGGGGCAGAAAAATATGGCAACACCTGTGCTCAGGAATAACCTCACCCAAAAGGTTTACTTTCTCCAGAAGACAGAAGGCAATTTAAAGGCACAGCAGGACCACTGAACACTGTGAACTCCTGGATAAAGCTCTCAGCTACAGGACAGAGAAGGGAAGGAGACAATAAAGGAGAAAAAAATCTCTGAGAGCATTGCTAAGATTAGGTTCTGACCTCCTGGTTGATGAGAAAGAAACAGGGAAATGAACCAGGGTGATCCCTGCTTTTAAAGGGAGTGGGAGAGGTCCATACCAATAGGCCACACACAGTGTTCAGAAACAAAACAAGAAAACAAAAGCTACATATAGAATTCCTAAAGGGAGAAACCTAGGTATTAATTCCTGCCAACCCACATAAAAAATACTATTACTGTAAAACTACTGCCAGTAGCTTAGCTCAAAACACCAAAGTTTATAACAGTGATATTGCAGTGCCTGGGATGATTACTGTTGAATAATTTAGTATTTCTAAATAAAAGAGTGCCAGAGAGAGAGATTAAAAATGTGAAGAGATAACAAAACACAGCTCAGCTAGACAGACTGTTCCACATGCTGAGACATGAAATAAACTGGAGAACACAGTGGGTTCTGGTTCCTTTAGGGGGAGACTGTCACAAAGTTTGTTTTCCTTTCTCCCCTTTTTAAACTGCCAGTAAGAGGATAACATAGACACTAGGGAGGGATTCTCCCTCCTCCTACAGCCAAGGGCCATAAAACCCCTGGAGCTGGCCAAGGGAAAATTCTCCTGGAGCAGGCATATTTGCCCTACAAGCCCTTTTCCCACCTGCACTTTCACATAGGTGTCACGCTGGGGGCAGGAACAGGCCCCCATGCTACAGGGATTTGGGACAGTGCTGCTACTCAAAATCAGCTTGCAATAGGATACTGTAGTTTAGGCATCCTTCAGGGCTATTTTAATTACAGTGAGGGTACAGCTAGAATGTAAACTGATCTCCCTTGGCAGAACGGCTTTGAGAGGGCAGGTTGAGCAGTGACTGAGCCAGATGACCATCCCCTTAGTAAAATCCCCTCCAAATGTGGGTACAGCTGCATGAATCCTCCTGCATTCATAGGGAAAATCTGACCCTACATGGAGACTTAACTGGGCAAAGGATATTTTCTCTTATGAATATTCAAAATATACAACTTCAACGATCCAGCTAAGGTAATCTTCAGAGATCATAGAATCATAGAATATCAGGGTTGGAAGGGACCCCAGAAGGTCATCTAGTCCAACCCCCTGCTCGAAGCAGGACCAATTCCCAGTTAAATCATCCCAGCCAGGGCTTTGTCAAGCCTGACCTTAAAAACCTCTAAGGAAGGAGATTCTACCACCTCCCTAGGTAACGCATTCCAGTGTTTCACCACCCTCTTAGTGAAAAAGTTTTTCCTAATGTCCAATCTAAACCTCCCCCACTGCAACTTGAGACCATTACTCCTCGTTCTGTCATCTGCTACAATTGAGAACAGTCTAGAGCCATCCTCTTTGGAACCCCCTTTTAGGTAGTTGAAAGCAGCTATCAAATCCCCCCTCATTCTTCTCTTCTGCAGGCTAAACAATCCCAGCTCCCTCAGCCTCTCCTCATAACTCATGTGTTCCAGTCCCCTAATCATTTTTGTTGCCCTTCGCTGGACTCTCTCCAATTTATCCACATCCTTCTTGAAGTGTGGGGCCCAAAACTGGACACAGTACTCCAGATGAGGCCTCACCAATGTCGAATAGAGGGGAACGATCACGTCCCTCGATCTGCTCGCTATGCCCCTACTTATACATCCCAAAATGCCATTGGCCTTCTTGGCAACAAGGGCACACTGCTGACTCATATCCAGCTTCTCATCCACTGTCACCCCTAGGTCCTTTTCCGCAGAACTGCTGCCTAGCCATTCGCTCCCTAGTCTGTAGCTGTGCATTGGGTTCTTCCGTCCTAAGTGCAGGACCCTGCACTTATCCTTATTGAACCTCATCAGATTTCTTTTGGCCCAATCCTCCAATTTGTCTAGGTCTTTCTGTATCCTATCCCTCCCCTCCAGCGTATCTACCACTCCTCTCAGTTTAGTATCATCCGCAAATTTGCTGAGAGTGCAATCCACACCATCCTCCAGATCATTTATGAAGATATTGAACAAAACCGGCCCCAGGACTGACCCTTGGGGTACTCCACTTGATACCGGCTGCCAACTAGATATGGAGCCATTGATCACTACCCGTTGAGCCCTACAATCTAGCCAGCTTTCTTCCCACCTTGTAGTGCATTCATCCAGCCCATACTTCCTTAACTTGCTGACAAGAAGATTGTGGGAGACTGTGTCAAAAGCTTTGCTAAAGTCAAGAAACAATACATCCACTGCTTTCCCTTCATCCACAGAACCAGTAATCTCATCATAAAAGGCGATTAGATTAGTCAGGCATGACCTTCCCTTGGTGAATCCATGCTGGCTGTTCCTGATCACTTTCCTCTCATGCAAGTGCTTCAGGATTGATTCTTTGATGGCCCAGAGAAACATCTTCAAGTACAAATATGAGTACACTGATGAACTCTGGGTCCTTATGAATAAAACATGCTAATCCAGTGCTCAGACACTCCCGGAGCGGAGGTAAGGGTTTTTCAAAATGCTGGCTCAGACCCATAACAGAACTAGTTCTGAGGAAACTGATTAACTAAACCATACGAACTCTGGCAGCCCTAGGGAGTTATCTCAGACAGTATGTCACAGGGAAATGGAGGGGCTGAAAGGCTGAACCAATGAAAACTGAGATTGTGACCATTAGTCAAGAAAACCAGGATGAGGTGAGATGCCTGTCCACTGCTGGAACAAAACCTACATGAGTGTCTAAAAGAAGCAAGGAATCATCAGGCAAAGTAGTCTTCTAAAAATAATTGCACTTAGTAGTTTAGGATGGGGAAAAAGAACAACGACCAAACGATAAACCTTTATCTTGGTTAAAACCTAAAATGGTACCTAAGCTATAGGCAACATGCCATCCATTTCAGAGAACTTATGTCTCTCATTAGGAATTATTGCTTTTTGAAAACACCTTCCTTTAAAGAACACTCTACAAGTCAAATGCAAAATGCAAAATAGGGAAGGAGAAGAAGGGATTTACCAATAAACTAAAATTAACTGGCACAGCTTGCCAATGAGTCAGAGAGGGTGATAGCACTGGGATGTTAATCTGGGTCTCTTTCCACAGGGTGTTCTGTAGATTCATTAACCGATGTTTGTACAGCACTATGAACATGTAAACCCTTACTTAAAGGCTTAGTTTTATTATTAATTGGCTTACAACAATTTGTGTTTAACTATGTTTTAATCTGTGCTGTATGCATTACAAAATGAGTAATTAGGCTACTTTATCACTGGTGTAATTGTTCATGGTTGAAATTAATAAACAGCTGTGACATTCAACCCAGGACATTTACAAGCAACATTCCTTTTCTCAGACTAAACTGGGACAACATAACCAGGGCCCTCATGTACTCTAATTGTTTGACCATGGAATTTCTGCAAAATCTGCTCTAGATTCCAATCATCATCCACCCTTTACAAAATTAAGGCCCTGATCCTGCAATTTACAATGTGTAATTTATGACTGTGTGACTGTGCTGAGCCGTACTGGCTCCAGTGAGTCCTGCACGGCTGCAGAGTTTGCAGGTTGTAAACTGGAGAAACAAAGCCTAAAATTTACAGCCCATTTGATTGCAAGGAAAATCTTCCAAATGAGAACCAAGTGCAAGCCAACACTGCTGTATGCTTGAGTATGCAAACAGCCTAAAACAGTAGTTAAAAATAAGGTGGTCTGCCCCATTCAGTTCAATGGGCTAAGGACTAAAAATTGAATACTGTTAAATACTTCACTATTAAGTATTTTAACCTGCTGATTAGGTTCTCCCACAATCCCACCTACCCTCCCCAAGTCTCCCACATCAAAATAACCAGCTGTACCCTACCCACCCACCAAAACCTCTCCCTGACAACTACTACAATGCAGTTATGTATTTTCAATATAGAATTTTTCAGCACAATGACAATGTAAAATTAAGGGCCTCATCAAACTATTTAATATTAAATTTAATTCAGACACATAAGCCTGTATGGGATGTACTTTTCATGTTTACACTTAATTAAATAAAAACTGGGGCTGTCAAGTGAATAAAAAAAATAATCATGATTAATCACACTGTTAAACGTAGAATATATAAATTATATATTTTATAAATATTTTTGAATGTTTTCCACATTTTCAAATAGATTGATTTCAATTACAACACAGAATACAAAGAGTACAGTGCTCACTTTATATTTATTTATATTATAAATATTTGCACTGTAAAAATAAGAAATATTATTTTTCAATCAATACTTTAATACAAGTAATGTAGTTCAATCTCTTTATCATGAATGTTCAACTTACAAATGTAGAATTATGTACAAAAAATAACTGCATTCAAAAATAAAACAATGTAAAACTTTAGAGTCTACAAGTCCACTCAATCCGACTTCTTATTCATCCAATCACTCAGACAAACAAGTCTGTTTACATTTGCAGAAGATAATGCTGCCCACTTCTTGTTTACAGTGTCACCTGAAAGTGAGAACAGGTGTTGGCATGGCACTTTAGATGCACTAAAGATTCATATGTCCCTTCATGCTTAACCACCATTCCAGAGGACACGAGTCCATGCTGATGACGGGTTCTGCTTGACAACGATCGAAAGCAGTGCAGACAAATGCATGTTCATTTTCATCATCTGAGTCAGATGCCACCAGCAAAATGTAGATTTTCTTTTTTGGTGGTTCAGGTTCTGTAGTTTCCTCATCAGAGTGCTGCTCTTTTAAGACTTCTGAAAGCATGCTCCACATTCCGTCCCTATCAGATTTTGGAGGGTACTTCAGATTCTTAAATCTTGGGTCGAGCGCTGTAGCTATCTTTCAAAATCTCACATTGGTAACTTCTTTGTGTTTTGTCAAATCTGCAGTGAAAGTGTTCTTAAAAGGAACAACATGCTGGGTCATCATCTGAGACTGCTATAACATGAAAAATATGGCAGAATGTGGGTAAAACACAGAGCAGGAGACATACAATTCTTCCACAAGGAGTTCAGACACAAATTTAATTAATGCATTTTTTTAGTGAGTGCTATCAGCATGAAAGCACGTTTCTGGAATGGTGGCCAAAGCATAAAGGGGCATATGAATGTTTAGCATATCTGGCACATAAATACTTCGCAAGTGCCATGCAAACGTCTGTTCTCACTTTCAGGTAACATTGTAAATAAGAAGCGGACAGCATTATCTCCTGTAAATGTAAACAAACTTACTTCTCTTAGCGATTGGCTTAACAAGATGTAGGACTGAGTGGATGTAGGACTTGCAGGTTTTAAAGTTTTACATTGTTTTGTTTCTGAGTACATATATGTAACAAAAAAAATCTACATTTGTAAATTACACTTTCACAATAAAGAGATTGCACTAAAATACTTTTATATGGTGAATTGAAAAATACTGTTTCTTTTGTTTATCATTTTTACAATGCAAATATTTGTAATAAAAATAATATAAAGTGAGTACTGCACACTTTTTATTCTGTGTTGTAACTGAAATCAATATATTTGAAAATATAAAAAAATCCAAAATATTTAATAAATTTCAATTTGTATTCTATTGTTTAACAGTGTGATTAAAACTGTGATTGTGATTTATTTTTTAATCGCAATTAATTTTTTGAGTTAATTGCATGAGTTAACTGCAATTAATCGACAGCCCTAATCAAAACCTTGATTTTTAAAAATGTATCTGAAGCTGTTGCAGAATCTCCAGTATGTAGCAGTTCAGTATGACAGGATCCAGGTCTCTTGCCTGAGAACGGAGATCTAGCTTGCTACAGAGTATACAGGACCTTCAGCATAACTATTGCAACAATGTAACAATTCTGGGCCAGATCTCAGCTGGTATGAATTGGGGAAGCACTGAATCCTTTTAATGACAGTATTTAAAACACATTAACACACTGATACAATACATCAGCTTTGTAGCTAGATAACAATACCCTAAAAGACACAATCTCCCTTCATTAAAAAGAAAACAAGTTTTGACATCTCACTGCATTTTGTATTAAAACAAGAAAGTGTTGGACTAAACTAAGAATTCTATCTAAAGAGTATTTTTGAAAACCTACGTTAGTTAAAAATTTTGGAACAGGAAGACCTAGTTAATTAAATATAAACAAAAACATATGGAAATGGGGAGAGGGGACGGGGAAAACTCACTATGAGATACACTAGGAAACGAGACATCACTTGAAGTATTTCCTCACTACAAGTGTTATTCTATTTTCAGATGCATGCCTATCTCAGGAAATGTGACATGTGAACCAAGCTTTAATCATATAAATATGCCATCTTTCTAGAAATGTGCAGGCAAGTTTCTGCTGATACCACAAAATGCACAGAAGATGGAAGCATACGACAGGATGGATTACTCAATGATTGCCTGTTCTTCTTCATTCCCTCTAAAGCATCTGGCATTGGCGACTTTCGAGAACACTTCAATCTCTTTGATCACTCGATTACAGACCTAAAAGTTGCAATTCTTCAACAAAAAACTTCAAAAACAGACTCCAACGAGAGACTGCTGAATTGGACTTAATTTGCAAACTGGATACAATTAACTTAGGCTTGAATAAAGATGGGTTTGGATGGGTCATTACACAAAGTAAAACTATTTCCCCATGTTTATTCCCCCCACTCACCCCCCTCCCACTGTTCCTCAGATGTTCTTGTCAACTGCTGGAAATGGCCCACCTTGATTATCGCTACAAAAGGTTTCCCTCCCCCCCTCCGCTGGTAATAGCTCACCTTAAGTGATCACTCTCGTTTCAGTTTGTATGGTAACACCCATTGTTTCATGTTCTCTATGTATATAAATCTTCCCACTGTATTTTCCACTGAATGCATCCGATGAAGTGAGCTGTAGCTCACAAAAGCTTATGCTCAAATAAATGTTAGTCTCTAAGGTGCCACAAGTACTCCTTTTCTTTTTGTGAATACAGACTAACACAGCTGCTACTCTGAAACCTTTCAGAAGACAGGATACTGGGCTAGATGGACCATTGGTCCAACCCAGTATGACCATTCTTATGTTCACAGTTGAACAACTGTTCACGCCACTCACAGCTTTGCAAAGTGTAAATGGTTATTTTTTCCTCTCTCTTTTCTTTTCAAATTTCTGAAATAAGTTTTTTTTTTACCTCTTAGGTAAAAAATTCCCTTTCTTAATAAGATACTCTGTATAAAAGTAACAAATAAAGCCTAATATAATGAATGAAGCCTTCAGACAATGCTTAGCATGGCATTATACAAACAACAACTGCTCAGTTATATGTTTGCTACTGCATGAGACATGTGCATCCCACATGCAGCTCTTAGGCGTTAATATTAAAACACATGATTTAAATAAGGGACACAAACCCAAATGAGTTTCATCTTCATTTCCAAAAGCAATAGCCAAGTTAGGCTATTAGATACAGAAAAACGAGCAACTAGAGGTTCAGTGGGATTCTGGCTTCTGAGGAGAGTGATGATTTTGTGTTCTGTTCGGAGTGATTTTTACCGGTGTGTGGCTGGATTCAGTGCTTGTTGATATCCCTTAACAATAAGGGAGTGGAGGGGACTTAGCTAGGTTTAAAAGCTAGTCACTAGGGAACACTGAAGCAGGGAAGAGCTAGCAGCTAACAACAGTTTCTGTGGGTGTAAAGTTGGCCTTTTGGCAGGGAGAGGGTTTTTTCCACCCACTTCCCTTTCTTTTTTTTAGGAATAGGGTCTACCAAGAAAAGACAATGATGGCTACTGAAGCAGCACTAGAAGTGACCCTGAGGAGAAGAGGAGACAAAGGTGATGGTTGGATGCAGAAGTTAAAGTATGTAAATCAGTGGTTCCCAACTGATTACACATTGTGGGCCACAATGTGTTACCTGGGATGCAGGAGCCAGGTGGCAGGGCAGCAACAGCCTGGACCCTGACCCTGGACCCCTTCTGCACGGGGCTGGCTGGACCCCCACTGCATGACTGCCCCAGACACTGCAGAGTAGGCTGGCAGCCCCAGACCTGCACCCCCACCACATGGCTACTCTGGACCCTGGAGCTTGCAGGGCCAGCCAAGAACCCTGGTCCAAAACTCAGGAGTTTACTGGTCCAGGCAGCTGCCCTGGGCTCCAGAGCTTGCGGGGCTGGCCAAGAGCCAAGGACCCTGCAGGGTGGGCCAGCCGGCTGCCCATCCCAGACCCCGAACCAGCTTCCCTGGACCCCACCATGTGGGGTGGGCTGGGAGCCCTGGACCTCTGCTGTGCAACTGCCCCAGAGCTTGCAGAGCTGGTCAGCTGCCCCGGGCCCCCGACTCCACAGGGTTGGCTGGTGTCAAGGTTCCTCCCCCACTCTGAACTCTAGGGTACAGATGTGGGGACCTGCATGAAAAAACCTCCTAAGCTTATCTTTACCAGCTTAGGTCAAAACTTCCCCAAGGTACAAAATATTCCCCCCGTTGTCCTTGGACTGGCCGCTACCACCACCAAACTAATACTGGTTACTAGGGAAGAGCTGTTTGGACGCGTCTTTCCCCCCAAAATACTTCCCAAAACCCTGCACCCCACTTCCTGGACAAGGTTTGGTAAAAAGCCTCACCAATTTGCCTAGGTGACTACAGACCCAGACCCTTGGATCTTAAGAACAATGAACAATCCTCCCAACACTTGCACCCCCCCTTTCCTGGGAAATGTTGGATAAAAAGCCTCACCAATTTGCATAGGTGACCACAGACCCAAACCCTTGGATCTGAGAACAATGAAAAAGCATTCAGTTTTTTACAAGAAGACTTTTAATAAAAAATAGAAGTAAATAGAAATAAAGAAATCCCCCCTGTAAAATCAGGATGGTAGATATCTTACAGGGTAATTAGATTCAAAAACATAGAGAACCCCTCTAGGCAAAACCTTACGTTACAAAAAAGATACACAGACAGAAATAGTTATTCTATTCAGCACAATGCTTTTCTCAGCCATTTAAAGAAATCATAATCTAACACATACCTAGCTAGATTACTTACTAAAAGTTCTAAGACTCCATTCCTGGTCTATCCCCGGCCAAGACGACTACAGACAGACACAGACCCTTTGTTTCTCTCCCTCCTCCCAGCTTTTGAAAGTATCTTGTCTCCTCATTGGTCATTTTGGTCAGGTGCCAGCGAGGTTACCTTTAGCTTCTTAACCCTTTACAGGTGAGAGGAGCTTTCCCCTGGCCAGGAGGGATTTCAAAGGGGTTTACCCTTCCCTTTATATTTATGACACGCCCCCCAAATCTCAGCTAGGGTGAAACACTGGCTGGGATTTCTTCCTGGAGCTCTAGGAAAAACAGAGTTAATAAGACATATGCATCTCTAAATATACTACCAAGTACATAAAGACTAACAATATTTTCCACATCTCAAGGACGATTTTAACCAGTTGACTCTGGGAAACTTTCACGGGAGAGGGCATCAGCCACTTTGTTAGAAGCTCCTGAGATGTGTTGGATGTCGAAATCAAAATCTTGGAGAGCTAAACTCCACCGAAGAAGTTTTTTGTTAGTTTCCTTGACGGTGTGAAGCCACTTCAGTGCAGCATGGTCGGTTTGCAGGTTGAAACGCCGTCCCCAAACATATGGGCATAGCTTTTCCAGAGCATAGACAATGGTGTAACATTCTTTTTCAGTGACTGACCAGTTGCTTTCCCTCTCAGACAGTTTTTTGCTGAGAAACACTACAGGGTGGAATTCTTGATCAGGGCCTTTCTGCATTAAAACTGCTCCCACACCACGCTCGGACGCATCTGTGGTTACTAGGAACGGTTTGTCAAAGTCTGGGGCCCTTAGTACAGGGTCAGACATGAGTGTCGCTTTAAGCTTGTTAAAGGCCTTCTGACACTTTTCGGTCCACTGAACATCATTTGGCTGTTTCTTTTTGGTTAGGTCTGTCAGTGGGGCAGCGATTTGGCTGTGGTGCGGTACAAATCGTCTGTAATAACCGGCCAAGCCTAAGAAGGATTGAACCTGTTTCTTTGACTTTGGGACAGGCCACTTTTGGATAGCATCCACTTTGGCCTGTAGGGGGCTGATAGTTCCTTGACCCACCTGGTGTCCAAGGTAAGTCACTCTGTTTAGGCCTATTTGACACTTCCTAGCCTTAACAGTTAGTCCTGCTTCCCTTATGCGCTCAAGGACTTTTTGTAGATGTTCCAGGTGGTCTGCCCAGGAATCCGAAAATATGGCCACGTCATCAAGGTAGGCGACTGCATATTCTCCTAATCCCGCTAGGAGACCATCTACAAGTCTTTGGAAAGTGGCGGGTGCATTTCGCAGCCCGAAAGGGAGTACATTAAATTCATACAGCCCGAGATGTGTGATGAAGGCTGACCTTTCCTTGGCAGATTCATCTAGCGGTACCTGCCAGTACCCCTTGGTTAAGTCCAAGGTAGAGATGAACTGGGCCCGTCCCAGTTTCTCTAATAGTTCATCTGTGCATGGCATTGGATAGTTGTCTGGGCGGGTTACAGCATTTAGCTTACGGTAGTTCACGCAAAAACGTATTTCCCCATCTGGTTTGGGAACTAGAACCACTGGAGATGCCCATGCACTTTCAGAGGGGCGGATTACACCCATCTGTAACATATCCTGGATCTCCCGTTCTATAGCAGTTTTAGCTTGAGGAGACACCCGGTAAGGTTGGACCCTAATTGGGTGAGCATTACCTGTGTCAATGGAGTGGTATGCCCGTTCAGTCAGTCCTGGGGTGGCTGAGAACGTTGGCGCGTAGCTAGTGCACAGCTCCTGGATCTGCTGTCGCTGCATACGCCCAAGGGTCATGGAGAGGTTCACCTCTTCCACACCACCAGCACTTTTCCCTTCGCAGTAGACACCTTCAGGCCACTCAGCGTCGTCTCCTCCCTGGGCTGTAAACTGACAAACCTTTAATTCTCTGGAATAAAAGGGCTTTAGAGAATTAATATGGTACACCTTAGGCTTTCGGTTGGAGGTGGGGAATGCTATGAGATAATTAACAGCTCCCAGGCGCTCCTGGACCGTGAATGGCCCTTCCCACGATGCTTCCATTTTATGGGCCTGGAGCGCCCTTAAGACCATGACCTGGTCTCCTACTTTGAAGGAACGCTCTCTGGCATGTTTATCATACCAGGCTTTTTGCTCTTTTTGAGCATCCTGTAAGTTTTCTCTAGCAAGGGCTAAAGAGGTTCGGAGGGTGTTTTGTAGGTTGGTTACAAAGTCCAGAATGTTAGTTCCTGGAGAAGGTGTAAATCCCTCCCATTGCTGCTTCACCAACTGCAATGGCCCCTTAACCTCACGGCCATATACAAGTTCAAATGGGGAAAACCCTAAACTGGGATGTGGTACAGCTCTGTAGGCAAAGAGCAACTGCTGCAATACTAGGTCCCAATCATTGGAGTGCTCATTTACGAATTTACGTATCATGGCCCCCAAAGTTCCATTAAACTTCTCCACCATGCCATTTGTTTGATGATGGTAAGGAGTGGCAACCAAGTGATTTACCCCATGAGCTTCCCAAAGGTTTTTCATAGTTCCTGCCAGGAAATTAGTCCCTGCATCTGTGAGGATGTTGGAGGGCCAACCTACCCTGGCAAAAATGTCGGCTAGTGCCTGGCACACACTTTTAGCCCTGGTGTTGCTTAGAGCTACTGCTTCCAGCCATCGGGTGGCAAAATCCATGAAAGTCAGTATGTACTGCTTTCCTCTGGGTGTCTTTTTCGGAAAAGGACCCAGAATATCCACAGCTACTCGCTGAAATGGAACTTCAATGATGGGGAGTGGCTGGAGAGGGGCTTTGACCTGGTCTTGGGGTTTTCCCACTCTTTGGCACACCTCACAAGACTGGACATAGGTAGAAACATCCTTGCCCATTCCCTCCCACTGGAATGACCCCCCGAAACGGTCTTTGGTCCTGTTCACCCCAGCATGGCCACTAGGGTGATCATGGGCTAAGCTCAAGAGCTTGGCCCGGTATTTAGTTGGAACTACCAACTGTCTCTGAGGATGCCAGTCTTCCTGGTGTCCACCAGAAAGAGTTTCCTTGTATAAAAGTCCTCTTTCTACAACAAACCTGGATCGATTAGAAGATCTGAGAGGCGGTGGGTTGCTCCGTGCCGCCATCCAAGCTCTCTGGAGGCTTTCATCTGCTTCCTGTTCGGTCTGGAACTGTTCCCTTGATGCTGGGGACATCAGTTCCTCATTGGATTGTGGACCTAGGCTTGGTCCCTCTGGAAGCGATATAGGGGATGGAGCTGTTTCTGTTGACTGTGAACCGCTCTCCGCTGGTGCGCTATGTTGGGATTCAGGCTCCGGCTGAGCCTCTTGTGTAGGGTTATCGGCTGCTGCCAGTTCAGGTTCAGTGGGGCCCTCTGGTGTTGAGGTTGCAAGTACTGGATTCAGTGCTGGCACGGGGTCTGGTGTTGGTTTTTTGGCTGGTTCCGGTTCTGGGACTGGTTCCGTCTGGGTCTCTGGGACTGGATCCACTACTGCTGTTGCAGACATTGGCCTGGGGTCCGGGTCCATCACCTCTGACTGGGTCCTGATAGAAGTTTCCGGAACAGAGCTAGGCCTCACGGCTTGACCATTCCCACCCTCTTGGCCTGCTTCACATGATTGGCCAAGTCTTCCCCCAACAGCATGGGGATGGGATAATCATCATAGACTGCAAAAGTCCACATTCCTGACCAGCCCTTGTACTGGACAGGCAACTTGGCTGTAGGCAAATTGAAAGAGTTGGACTTGAAGGGTTGAATCGTCACTTGGATCTCTGGGTTGATTAAATTGGGGTCCACTAAGGAAGCATGGATAGCTGACACTTGTGCTCCGGTGTCCCTCCACGCGGTGACCTTCTTCCCGCCCACACTCACAGTTTCCCTCCGCTCCAAGGGTATCTGGGAGGTATCTGGGCCTGTGGACCTCTGGTGTGATTCCGGTGCAATGAACTGTAATCTGTTGGGGTTCTTGGGGCAGTTGGCCTTTACATGCCCCAGCTCGTTACACTTAAAACATCGTCCAGCTGACGGGTCACTGGGGCGAGGAGGGTTGCTGGAGAACGGGGTGGTGGGACGATAAGGGGTCTGGAGGGTTCTTTGGGAGGTAGGTGGGGCTTTGGGTGGCCCCCGGTAATAGGGTGTGGTCTGGGGTGGTCCCTTCTGGTCTCCGCTCCAACTGCGACCAGTTTTCTTCTTCTCTGCCACCTCCACCCATCTGGCTCCAATCTCTCCTGCCTCAATTACAGTTTTGGGTTTCCCATCTAGGATGTATCTTTCTATTTCCTCAGGAACACCCTCTAAGAATTGTTCCATTTGCATTAGGAAGGGCAAATTTACTGGAGATTCAACACTTGCTCCTGATATCCAGGCATCCCAATGTTTCACAATGTGGTAGGCATGTCGGGTAAATGACATGTCTGGTTTCCACCTTAGGGCTCTGAACCTCCGACGAGACTGCTCGGGTGTTATCCCCATTCTGACTCTTGCCTTGGATTTAAACAGTTCATACTTGTTCATGTGTTCTTTAGGCATTTCAGCTGCCACCTCAGCTAAGGGTCCACTGAGCTGCGGCCTCAGCTCTACCATGTATTGGTCAGTAGAGATGTTGTACCCAAGGCAGGCCCTTTCGAAGTTTTCTAGGAAGGCCTCAGTATCATCGCCTGCCTTGTAGGTGGGGAACTTTCTGGGATGGGAAGTGGTACTTGGAGAAGGATTACTAGGGTTTGTTGGGATATTCTGCTGAGCCTTTATCTTCTCCATCTCCTCCACATACTTCCTCTCTTTTTCCTTCTCCTCCAGTTCTTTGTCCCTCGCTTCCATAGCTCTCCTGTGAGCAGCCGCTTGGTGTTGTTCTGCCTCCCTTTCTTGTTCCTTCTTCAGCCGCATGAGTTCTATCTGTCTTTCATGTTCCCTTTGTCTTTCCTCAGCCTGAAATTTGGCTAATTCGAGCTGTAGTCGAGCCGCGGATTTTGCCATTCTAACCTCTCTGTTTTTAACTAACTTTACACCCGAGGTTTAGAAATAAACAAACAAAACTTGGCTGTAAAATTTTGCTGTGCTGGAATAGAATACCTATTCTCTGATAGTGATTGTCAGCCTACAGAAAAAGACAATTCCCTTGTCTCTGCTCTGGGCCCAAATTAAAGCAAAAAACCTCCAACTACTTGGAAACCTGCTTACCCAGCCCAAAGAAAAAAAAATTCCTTTTCAAACCTGTGCTCCTTGTAAAACAAAAAAAATCAAAATCCTAAAAAAAAAAAAACCCTGCCACTTTTGTCTCCAGGCAATTGGGTAGAGCACACCCCCCCTATTTACTTTTAGGAAGAAAAGAAAAAAAAACTCTGGGTTGGAAGACTGTGAATTTCCCTGCAGGAGTTAAGTACCCTGCCTCCAGGCAAAGAAAACCTGCAATTCACAAAGATAATCCCCTTTTGTCTCTGCTTGGCCACAAAGCAGAGAAAAACGAAGCTGCTTTCAGTTTCAAAGCTGCTTTCCGGACTTCCTTTCCAAAGGAAAAAAAAAATTTCCTTTTTAAAATCTGTATTTCTAGTTCAAAAAAATCTCAACTGGATCTCAAAATGATTTCAGGTTAATCCCACCACTATGCCACCATGTCAAGGTTCCTCCCCCACTCTGAACTCTAGGGTACAGATGTGGGGACCTGCATGAAAAAACCTCCTAAGCTTATCTTTACCAGCTTAGGTCAAAACTTCCCCAAGGTACAAAATATTCCCCCCGTTGTCCTTGGACTGGCCGCTACCACCACCAAACTAATACTGGTTACTGGGGAAGAGCTGTTTGGACGCGTCTTTCCCCCCAAAATACTTCCCAAAACCCTGCACTCCACTTCCTGGACAAGGTTTGGTAAAAAGCCTCACCAATTTGCCTAGGTGACTACAGACCCAGACCCTTGGATCTTAAGAACAATGAACAATCCTCCCAACACTTGCACCCCCCCTTTCCTGGGAAATGTTGGATAAAAAGCCTCACCAATTTGCATAGGTGACCACAGACCCAAACCCTTGGATCTGAGAACAATGAAAAAGCATTCAGTTTTTTACAAGAAGACTTTTAATAAAAAATAGAAGTAAATAGAAATAAAGAAATCCCCCCTGTAAAATCAGGATGGTAGATATCTTACAGGGTAATTAGATTCAAAAACATAGAGAACCCCTCTAGGCAAAACCTTACGTTACAAAAAAGATAGACAGAAATAGTTATTCTATTCAGCACAATGCTTTTCTCAGCCATTTAAAGAAATCATAATCTAACACATACCTAGCTAGATTACTTACTAAAAGTTCTAAGACTCCATTCCTGGTCTATCCCCGGCCAAGACGACTACAGACAGACACAGACCCTTTGTTTCTCTCCCTCCTCCCAGCTTTTGAAAGTATCTTGTCTCCTCATTGGTCATTTTGGTCAGGTGCCAGCAAGGTTACCTTTAGCTTCTTAACCCTTTACAGGTGAGAGGAGCTTTCCCCTGGCCAGGAGGGATTTCAAAGGGGTTTACCCTTCCCTTTATATTTATGACAGCTGGCAGTCCCAACCCCACCGCCACACTGGGCAGCAGGGCAGCCCAGACCCCTCCATGCCGGGCAGCTGGGAATCTGGCAGACCCCGGCACCTGCCTTTAGCACACAACTGAGCTGGGCCCCAGCTGTATGCTAACTGGGCTGTGGGTTGAGAATCACTGATGTAAATCATCCTTGAGAGGGTATGTGATGGAAGCTATTTATGCATGAAATGTCACCTGACAGAGCTCATGGTGAGAAAATTCAAGGATCAGAGATCAGCTGGAGACAATGATGGAATTCAGATGGGATATAATGCAGGAGAGGATAGAGGAGGGGGTACAGATTGCTCAAGATCTGCAGACACCTGCCCAACAAAATGAGGTTCCTAGAGGAGGGTGAAGGCATGACAAGATAACGAAGATCACCAGATGACCAGGGTGACCATATGGCCCCTTTTGGCCCATTTTTAAATTCTGTCTCAGACGTCAGGACTTTTTTGGCAAAAGTGGGCATTTTTCCCGTTTGCTATTGCCCAAGGGGGAGGGAGGTGTGCACAGAAACGTCTAGGCAAAAACAAATGGAACAAATGCCCTGTTTTGCCAAGAAAGTCCTGACGACTGTGATGTCAGCAGGGGCAAGCAGTGATGTCTGATGAGACTTGGGCGAGTTCCGCGTGCGTGTCCCTGATGTCCCATTTTTTAGTTTAGGAAAATATGGTCACCCTACAGATGGCTCAAGGATTTGTGCTATGAGGAAGGTTTTGAGATATCCATTATTTCCCCACGCAAAAGTGGATGATCACAAGGGAAGTCCAATATATCTCTCCTCTCAGTTCACAGTGCTTCCTCCCTGCTCCACCATACTACAGAGTTGAATGGAAGAGCCTGAAGAGTGTGGGTAGAATAGCACAGACAGCAGATGAGAATTTCCTTACCGGCGACCACCACAGCTCTCCTTTATGTCCAGTAAAGCAAGTTACACCAAAAGAAAGGAAATATTTTCCTAGCAATCCAAAACCTCTGTTTCTGAGGCCGCTGTGGCTGCAAAACTGGCAGGTGCAATGTGGCCACCTCCTAAAATTTTATCACAAGTGTCACAGTACTTTGTGGCTTTCTGAAAATGCCACCTCCTGAAGCCAAGGTGAGAAACTCAGCATTCACTAACACGAAACAAATTTCTAGTCCTCCTGGTTTCAGAGAGAACATTAAAAATGTGACCTGAGTGAACTCTAAAGGGTAAAGAACCCAGAAGGCAAATAAAAAGAATTCCAAATGTATTATTTTTAATATAAAATCTCCTGATTTTTAAGCTAATCATGATTTTTGAGTACTTATGCTTGCAATACAGCAGGTGGGCAAGGTTGCCTTATGTGGTGATGAGTACAAAGACAATGTATAAAATGCCACTAGTAATGAAAATCAGGCAACACATTTCAAATTGCATGTCAAAACACTAAGCTGGCCAGTTCTGTAGGTTTTCATTTTGTTTGTTTAATACTTTTTCTGTACTAAAACAGCTACATGACTTCCTGAAAAGTAGTTTAATAAAATTACTCATTAGCTGACTTTGCCTGAATTATAAATCCCCAAAAATAAGAATTAATAATGGAAACATTGTCACACACTGAGCAATCCATGACAAACACAATGCTATAATTAATCTGTTGTGGAGGTAACAAAAATTTTGCGTGCTGACTTTCACGCTACAGATCCACATAAATAGATATTAGCATCTTAGGATATACATTTCACACCCCAGAACCATTTCCTGATCTGTTTTCCAAAAACAAAACAAAAAAACTTGGCAGAGCACTTATCCCACAGATATGTATCACACTTCTACTGCACTTAGCCACCAAAAGGCAGGTCCATATCAAAGAGATACTCAGTTTACAAGACCAACTCAGAACTCAGCAAAACCAAATATCCACATTTCACACAACGGTGCCCTGTTCTCTTCAAAAATGGCACAAATTGGATTTAAGAAGTGCAAATAGTGCAATTTAATTAATGAAATCTGGACGCTGATCTACTTGGCTACGGATTACAAAGAAATGACCCAATGCTAAAAATAGTTGCTCGCAAATATAAAAAAATTATACACACAGCGAGTCCCATTGCTCCAGCGTTGAATTCAGCAATTGTAAGACAGCCTCTCTGCTCTTGTTGACCATGAACTACTGCTGCTCTTCTAAGGTGAACTCCAACTTTGTTGCAACAAAGAGTCCATTAGAAACACATAGTAAGGGTCTGATTCAAAACCTACTGAAGTTAATGGGGTTTTTCAATTGACTTTTTTGAGGTTTGGATCTGGCCCTGATTTGGTGAGACAATAGGAAAGCCTATTAAAATTTACCAACAATAAAAAATGAGTTACCAGTACGCCTGGTGGATATTTTCCTGTCAATCAAACAGTTGAATGAAAGCCTTGTTTCAAAAAGCTGAATATACGGTTTTGTTTAGCTCCAATCAACTGGATAAATCAAAAGAAAATGAAATTCTTATCAGATATTGTAAGCATCTTTCTTGCTTTTCATAGTGCATGAAATCTCTTTTTCAATACCTAATTTCTGCCTGTTCCAGACATAACACTGAGATCTGACAGTTGGGTAAGAAAAAGTCATGTAACTTCATTTATATTCGCAAAAAGAAAAGGAGTATTTGTGGCATCTTAGAGACTAACAAATAAGCATACGATGAAGTGAGCTGTAGCTCACGAAAGCTTATTCTCAAATAAATTGGTTAGTCTCTAAGGTGCCACAAGTACGCCTTTTCTTTTTGTGAATACAGACTAACACGGCCGCTACTCTGAAACCTTCATTTATATTGTATCTTACTGAAGTCAAATCAATTGCCAATGCTTCAACTTAATTATTTTTTAAAGAAGCCTTTTAGATTTAGTTTCTTCCCCACATTAAACTGTCTCCTCTCATCTCAAAAGAGATGAGTAATGAAAGATCATTGTCAAATGCTGCATGCCATACAATATTTGTATCAAATTTGTATCAAATGGAGTTGGAAGAACAATTGGTGGACTAGTTTAAATTTCCTTATGTTAAATTTTGGCAGATTTTTGGACTTTTTAATAGTTCCTAAGGAAACAAGAGAACCTGATTATTACTATTTTCTTTTATACTACATTAATTTACTATTATACATTTATAATGCACTGGAAATATACAGAAGCATAGGGGCCTATGCTTACTGATACCTTTTGCAGGACTGGGTTTTTAGTTGTTTGGTCTCTTATCAAATTCATGCTCCTAAGGTAGATTATAACTTTTATGGCATAAGGAGAGGTGGTATTCGGTTCTCTCAACTCATACCTTGCTGTCAAGACGACGTGACCAGACAGGAACACAGTAATTGCTAGATGAGAACATGTCAATGTCTGTCTTCCAGTAGTGACCCAAATTAAAAGTTTTCCCAAAGTTTATCCAGTTGAACAACAGTTCTTAGAGTTTATCAGTTGAAGTTACACAGGATGCCTGGTTTTGCATCATCGTCCCTGGAAAGAAAAGTTTTCCTCATGCTGAAAGTCTCTGAGTGAAATTCTAGCCCTACTGAAATCAATGGGAGTTTTGCCATTTAATTCAGTGAGGTCAAGATTTCACCCTCTGAGCTTTGTTGCATAGCCTGATCTAATCACGTGTGGGGGGAGGGGGGATCAAGCAGAGAATTCTTTAGGGGAGGGAAGAGGGAGCAAAATATGTCTCTTTATGTGTATAACTATTACAAACTGGGTCGACAGTCTAAGATCTCATTTATATTTAAACTGTGCATCAATTTAGCTACATAGATTTTTTAAATGATCTAGTTAAACCAGTGCAAAGCCCAGTGGAGATGAACTAAAACGAATTTACATGAGGTTAGAGGTTTGCAATGGTTTAACTAGACTGATCTTTAGTTAAACCAGTGCACTTTCATAGATACCTCAGACTTAAGTAAGCTACAATGTTCAAGAGTCCCTCTCAATGGAGATAGAAAATTAAAAAAGTCTCCTGACATACTAGTTTAAATGCAGGAGCACCAACCAAGCGTTTCTTTATTTTTTCCCCTGGATGTGCTCCTTTTTGGATGTTCAGGTGTTTCTTCCTTAAAGGGTTTAGTGATTACAAAAACATTTGTTTTTTTTTTTAATTGCCTAACTGCCTAAAAATTTGTTAGTACTGGATATGCAACAGAAAAATAAGACGGCAATGGCTGATACTAAAACATTCAGGCCAACAGCAGCATTCGTATGCTTCCCTTGCTGCAGGAAGGAGGTAGAGATTTGCTGCTGGCCTATACCAGCAGCAAACTTACAACACTTCCCCTGCTGGTTTAGCTGCACTGGCTGCTGCATTGAAGGCTTATTTCCTGATCCTCCCCATCCACCTGCTCTACAGGAAGTGAGTCTGGAAAGCCAATGCTGCAATGTAAGAGAAACTCTGACTCCCCTTCCCTATACTGGCATGTAATCCCAAGGCTCGTCTACACAGCAAGTTACTGTATGGCAAACCAGGGTGTGACTCTAGACTTTCCTGTGGCCCGCACCACTTCCTGCAGAACCCATTGGCTGGTAACAGCGAACCTGGCCCATGGGAGCTGCTGGAAGTGGCGGCCAGCACGTCCCTGTGGCTGGCAATGGCTAACCGCAGCCACTGGAAGCTGCGGGTGGCTGTGCCTGTGGACAGTCAATATAAAACAAATTGTCATATGGCCTGCCAGCGGATTACCCGATGGGCTGCAGGTTGCCCGCCACTGCTCTAGAAAGCCAAGCAGGAACGTCCCATGAAGATACTGCTACAGCTTAGCCAAGCCAAACTTTAGGACTTTCAATCCTCTTTGCACACCAGGTGATTCTCTCTGCTGGTTTCATCACAGTGGAAGTTTCTGTAGACATACTTGATTAAGCCTGTGTCTATCTCACAATAGACAGGCACAGGAGGGATTCAGCCAGAATTTTCAGCAGGGTTAAATGGTGAGGCGAGGATTAATATATTTTTACTGTGCCATGGGAAGAACGAATGCAGTCGGAAAAGTACAGATAGCGGAAATCCAAAGACTGTGTTTGAGATGGTCTTAAATTCTAGAGGTACAGCATGAGAAAGAAATGGGCCAAATCCTGCAGTCCTTACTCAAGCAAAACTCCCACTGATTTCAGTGGAAATTTTACCCAGTCAGCAAGCACAGGATAATTTGACCACTTAATCATTAGGAGGCAATAGCTTAAAAGAGAACTTAATTCAGCACAGCTAAATTGCTAAATAAAATTATAAATCTTAGTTGAAAGTAAATATTACTACTGTTATGAAGTGAGAGACGGACAAAGAAAGTATGCCTTTGTTCAAAGATAGTTACTGCAACCGGCAACTTTTCCTCCCAACTTTAATCAGTAGGTGTCTCCATAATTCACAAACAGTAAAGGTTAGACCAGTTGGCTTTTTTGGCACTCCATCATGAAACTCTATTCACTGTTCCCATATAGTCCAGACCTTTACGTTGTTGTTACTATATTTGAAAGTAGCTTTGTGACAAAAGGTGTGTGTGTGTGTGTGTGTGTGTGTGTGTGTGTGTGTGTGTGTGTGTGTGTGTGTGTGAATACTTTCCTTTAGGTTTTCGTTCTGTGTGTCTTTGCCATCTGTTGGCTGTGATTAGCTCCTGATCTGAGAATAGGTGGAATAGTATCCAGTCCTCAGGAACATATACATTTATTTCTCCTGGAAAAGGTCTGGCGCATTCTACAGCAATATTACATAATGTACATAAGGTACATAAATTACCATTTGTAACAACATATACTGAATCTTTCATTGTTTTCAGACCAAAATGCTTTGATATCTCTTTGGCTTTAGTCCACATCACTAAACTGCCTAACCTAATTCAGCACAAAGACCTCACTTGACAGCTTTAAATATGCACAGAGAAACATAGGATATTACATTTGGAGAGTGGAAAATTAGGTTTAGTGTACTCTGGGGGTCTCTAAGCACCAGAGTTAGAGGGTCCCTCAGCGACAGCAGTGGAACAAGATAGGTTTCAGTCAGAGGTGGTGCTAGCCCATTGGGGGCCCTAAGCAGGAATATTTTGGGTCCTCCCCCCAACACATAATAAAAAGCAAATAGAGGAGCCCCTTGAGCTGTTGGGGACATAAGCAATTGCTTAGTCTGCTTATGCCTAGCACCAGTTCTGGTTTCAGTACCCCTGTTGCTACAATATATTCCAAGAGTGCTCTATATCTGTATTGTTGTTCCTTGTTTTGATACCAGTATCCTGTTTGACACTAACATGTGCCCTCTGCTGAACAGTAGCAGATATCAGTGCTTTGCAGGTTGGCTTCATAGTCCAGGCAGAACAATCACTGACACAGATTGTGAGTACATTTTAAGTGTAACTTGCTTTATTTACACTAGACCTGATATGAGATATAGGCACTCTCTTCTTTCAAGAATCTCAGCACAACACCAAAGACCAGTGTCCAGGGAGCAATGCTGCCTCAAGAATTTACTCTAATCAGAGACCAAGGAAGAGAATAAACTTTGTATAAACCACAACAAATCTTTTCTTCCATAACAAAAAGCTTGCTTACTTACTAACAAAAAGAACTTGGACTTTTATGGGTAACAGCACCAACTACCATAACAGCATACATGTAAATAGTTAATAGACAACATGCCAGGAATATGTCACATAGCTTAGGGTTTTGTAAGACCAGTAAAATTTGTTGTGGTTGTGCATTGTAAATAGCCTCCTATGGGCAGCAATTTTCATAGTGCTTTTAACACACAACATGTGGGGCTGGGAAGCCAGCCTGCTCCCATAGCGACAGGCACACTGGTGGGGAGATGGTTCAAAGTAACCGCAGTGGAGTGGGGACTGACTGGGAAAAGGGAGAGGCTCCTTTGTGGGTAGGAGGGGGTCCATGGTCTTCACTAGCCTCACTTGGAGATCTGGGTAGATTGGTCCTGACATTGGATCTTCACTATCTTCTTCTAGAGGCTTAGGAAAGCAAGTGATCAGCAGGTGTCTTCTCTTGCTCTTTCTGGAGGCCAGTAGAATGGTGAGTGTCTAGCTGGTGAGGGATCAAATGCTGCCTCCTGGTCAGATCAGGTGGGCACAGAAGTGATGAGTGCTCCTAGCTCAGAGTAAGCATATCTGACCACATGCAAAGCAGTATCTGAAAATAGTGGCATCACCAAATACGGCTGGAGGGCTTTGGGGAAAAGTCATGATTTGATTTGCCCATGCCTTACTTGAGAAACCCATTCTGGTCTCTGCTGCATAGCAAATTACTGAGTATACATAAACACCCACATTTTACATACGATCTTTACATGTAAAGTGTCCTTTTACTAGAAAACTACTTCACTTTTAGTTGTCGAAACCGCCAGCTATACAGAACTGACACATGAATGCTGTCTGAAAGTCAAGAAGCTAAAATAAAGCACTGAACCATGCCAGCTCAAGAAGAGCTAAAACAGACTCATTTCAAACTATTTTACGTAATAAAATCTCAACACTGATTTAGACCCTGATTCCGCAGTACATAAGCATGTCCCTGACTTTATCCACTGACTTCAATGGGACCATTCACACTGGTTAAAGTTAAGTATGTGCATGCATCTTTGCAGGATTGAAGCATTAAAATGGAAAGGCATAGGGCTAGATCCACAGTGTAAAGAAGAAATGCCCATTGACTCTAGTGAAGGTACCAGAAGAGAATTAGGCTCATATTCTTTAGTTCTCATTACTAACAAAAAGACAAACATTAGAAAAGAAATGAAAGAACATTAAAAAAGGAAATCTTCTGAATGTGTGCTCACAATAGACATACTGATCAAAAGTACAGTTTTTAAGATGAGATCTAGTTTAAAGCAATAACCATTAGCAAAATTTAATTAATAAAATAATAATCCATTTATTCTATACAATTATTTTGTTTCATCTTCTAAACTACATAATATTAAATGGTGAATTGAAATTTGGTTAAATTCACAGTAATCCAATAATATCAGTTTATCTAGGGGAGGACAGAGCCGCAAAACACTGAAGTATTTTTCTGAAATACTTTGCTTATACATAATTTTGTTCAAGGATAGACAGACACAATTATATCTGTCAGTCAAAGCAATATGGTTAAAATATTTCCCTGTAAGTACTTTAAAAGATCAACCATGAAGAAAAATATACTGCGATTTAATAAGCTCAGTTCTGAAATGGAACAGCTTTGTTGGAAAGTGCTGAACCAAAGCAAAGATGCAAAAAGCAAAAGCACACCATGCACAAATTTTGTTTGTTTTGTTTTCCAACACAGGAGCAGCTTTTACAGAAAAAGTCACTCCAAAAACACTCAAAAAATTATCAAAACATTGGCCGCTAATGGAAAATGACAACAAAACTAAATGTCAATATAGTAGCATAGAACAATAAATGGTATATATTTTTGTTTCCAGGAATTTTGTTTACTGTATCTGTATAAGTACCTGGGTCTGCTTCCTCTGAAGTCACTGAGAAAACTCACTTTTTAAAAGCTATTTAACTCATATCTGCAGATGATAAGCTTTATATAATCATTACCATTGCATGGCTTGTTTATGGGAGGTGGAAGAGGAAGGGAGAAAAGCATAGGGTAACTCAATTCACTCAGAATCCTCTGAACAGTCTTGTCTCCTATTTCCTGCAATGCAAGAACAAGTATCTTGTGCATTGAACGCTTTTGGCTTTTTTCTCATCCAAACACAAAATGGCTATGATCCAGAAGCAGATCTGCCTGTATCACATGGCTAATAATCTGCTGTGCAAGGAAGATGAGTTGCAAAGCAATCCCATGAATAATAGTCTCCGAAACATGCATAGAATTTCTTCCTTCAAGGGGAAAGGGTGAGAAGAATGTAGAAAGGATTTCTGTCAGATACTCTACTAGACAGTTAATTGACATTAACTTTGGAGGAAGCTGTAAGACTACATGAACATTCTGAAATACAAAGGAGAGATACAAACAGGGTGCTATTTTGACAGGCTTCATCTCATCCACTCCTGTCCTCTTGGAATGCTGTTTTTCTCACAATAAACCTTGCAATCTTGGTGATTGAGGCAATCCCCTTGGTATATACACTTGCACACCCTTAAACAGATAAAGGACAAAGCCAATGCTCCAACGCTTACACAAAATAATAATGCTCATTACTCTACAAAGCTAAATAGGTGAAGAGCAACGGTATTTGCTCTACCTGAATGACATCAGTCGAAAGAGTACCCACCAACAGCTACAGAAAAGATCAGACTCCAAAAGGATAGTGGGTATGTGGAAGAGAGGACACCACAACATAGCTGGGAACTCAATGATCTCAAAGTGCCACATCTGTATAAGCCAGAGGGATCTTAACCCAAAAGTCCACTGCTCACTTACCTAATTAAGGGAAGAATTGTCTATGTCACCAGGCATATGATTTACCTAGTGTGCTGCTACACATGTAGAAAAACAAGAACTGGTGGCTAGCAAAGGGCCATTCACCTGGTTAGCACAATCCACAAGGCACTTTCCTAAAAGACTGGGGTGAAGTAGGAATTGTTTGCAGGCAAGCCATCACTACATAGCAGAGAACTCTCCTCACTTAAGTTCCTATAAAGAATCAAACACAATTTGAGAGTTATCTTTCCACTTGAGGCAGACCACAACAACTGAAACATGTCAACCAAGAGTATTTGTTTGGGGTTGAATATAAGGAGACACTCTGTATTTCCATTTGCGTACTTCTCCCCTCATTCTTCCAATGGGGAGGGCATGTTTGGCTTGGAATTTGAAGAGACTCCAAACTATCCATGCAAAAGCCCCGTGTCTCTACACTGACTTCTGATTCCCCCATCCCTAGCCTCCTTCAGCAACCTTGAAGGACCAAAATTCCCTGAAACCTTCTCTTTGTAGAAAAGAGAGAAGAAAGCAGAGGATGAGATTGATTAGTTTAACAAGTCAGCATTAATTTACTGTCTCCCACACATACAACATCCCACCATGTTTTGGGGGTTGGGGAGGTGGCAATTTATGGAGAGCAGCTCTGCTCAGGCTATATTTCTAGCTATGGACTTAACCCTTCATGGAAGGACTCCTCTGGGGAAGGTTGAAGGGAAGAATCTGGAGGATTTCTCCCCTCTGTTGATGGGAGCAGAGTTGATAGGGACCAATTTGTTTGTTTTGTTTGATTTTAAAGAAGTGTTTTGCCAGTGTTTTCTTGAAGCTAAGGGGATAGTACTGTACATGTGTGTAAGTTATTAGCTTTTGATATAATGCTACCTACTCACCAATATTAAAGGCAATAAAGAGGGAGGAGAAGCATGGGGATCATCTTTCATCCATGTAACAAGGCTGTAAAGCAGACTTCTAGCAGCAGAGTAAACCAAAAAAGTAATCAGGTGGAGAGTTCAGTGCAGACCAAGATTTTGATTACAATGGCAGGGTGTAGATTCAGACTACATTATTAAACCCAAAAGATGCAGAGATAAAAAGGGAAAAGCGTAAGTCTAAGATAAAGTACCAGCACTACCTTGACTTTGGTCCTTCTATTTCGTTATCTCATTAAAAATATACAATTTACAACTGCATTTTTTTTAAATTCAAACTAATGCATTTCAAATGTAGTGATCATCATTCCTCTCTAAATGATTCTGTCATTTGAAAGGAATAGGTGCATGATTAAGTGCAGCTATGACCAGGCCTACCAGACAGTTGGACATATGTCTGTCAGTTCCTGCTTTCAGCCATCCAGCCTGCATTCTCCCAGATATGGCTACACCAACCATGCAGCAAACATTAACAACCATGTGGCTGGAGGCCAGGTCTTAACTCCATGCCTGGGAAAGGAAAGGATTTTTGTGGTAGATGGAGGAACAGAAGGAATGGATTTGGGGGGGAAAGGCAGAAGAAATTAATATGATTTGAGAGGGGGATCAAGTAGTAAGTAAATTGAATTTGGACACAAAACAGAATCTTTCCAAGGTCATGACCTGGAAGAATAGTGAGGGCATCTCAGACGGTATTGCCCAGGGTACTGAAGTTTGTCCGCCTGCCCTTAGACATGACCTCAGAATCTGTAACTATCACACATGTATCTTCTGACATTGTTATCCTATGATCATCTTCCTAATGAAAGCATAAAAGCAGATCAAATAACATATCAACAGCACATTAACACTGGGGACTGAAGATCTTTAGTCACAAATTGATTACAACTTTGAAAGCAACAATGCAAGCTCCTCCACACTGTTCAGTCAACATGACTCAGTCCAGAGCTAGAGGGTGTGCAAAGAAGTAACAGAGGATACTTCAGTTTCTGCCAACCAGAACACCAACTGGTTGATGATATTTTTGTCATCAGATCATTCTATCACTAGGAAATTGGCTAAAAACAACTAATTTTAAATAGATCACCAAGTAGCATTAACTTTTAACCACTGAAGTTAGGTTTGAATGAGGAGGAGGAAGACTCTATGGACAATATTTGGATTATAGGGATGATATTTTTCTATTACAATTGTTTGGTCTTCTTTGAATTCTCAGTCCCCTGAGCCATTCTCTTTCCCCTCATTCTTATATTATGCTACAGTTTAAGATTTTTAGAGTTTGATTTTCAAGAGCATCTGAGTGATTTAGGTGCCCATGTCCCATTGAAAGTCAGTGGGATTTTTGTGCCTAAATCAGTTGGGTACTTTATTTATAACTCAGAATTAAGGCTGGTATTTTTGAAAGTAATTTTCTCTCTCTCTCTCTTTTTTTTTTTAAACAAGTTCAGAGATAGGACATTGCACAGAAGACAGAAGTAGAAATTATCACATCCAAGGTGGAAGCCAAACTCAAACAGCTTAATGGGACCAAATTGGGATAGGGTGACCAGCTGTCCCAATTTTATAGGGACAGTCCACATTTTTGGGTCTTTTTCTTATATAGGCTCCTATCACCCCCCCACCTCTGTCCCGATTTTTTCACATTTGCTTTCTGGTCACCCTAAATTGGGGGCCCCAGATAATCTCCATCAAGAATATTAAAGGAACTGGAACATGAAATTGCAAGCCCAATAGCAAGGATTTTTAATAAATCTGTATACTTGGAGACCGTACCTCTGACTGAAGAATGACAAATATAGTGCCTATATTTAAGAAGGGCAGGGGGGAATGTGAACTGGAAAACTACAGGCAAATTAGTTGACCTCAGTTGAATGCAAGGTCTTAGAAATATTTTTGAAAGAGAAAGTAGTTAAGGACATAGAGGTAAACAGTAGTTAGGATAAAATACATGATTTTGCAAAAGATAGATTGTGCCAGACCTAATCTAACCTGATCTCTTTCTTTCAGAAGATAACTGATTTTCTAGACATAGGAAATGCAGCAAATCTAATCTAACTGAATTTCACTAATGCATTTTATATGGTTCCACATGTGAAATTATTAGTTAAATTGGAAAAGATGGGAATTAATATGAGAATTGAATGGTGGGTAAGGAACTGGTTAAGGATGGGGGAGTACTACAATGAGTCATGTGGAAAGGTGAACAGTCAGGCTAGAGGGAAGTTACTAGTGGAGTTACTTAGCGATTGGTCTTGGAATCAACCATATTTAACATTTTAATTAATGACCTTGGCACAAAAAATGGGTGTGTGCTAGTAAAATTTGCAATTGACACAAAATTGGGAGGTATTTTCAATACAGAGGAGGACTGGAATATCAAAGTAGTGGTTTTGGACGACCTTGAAAACTGGAGTAATAGAAATGGGATAAAATTTAATAGTGCAAAGTGAAAGGTCATGCATTTAGGGATGAACAATAAGAATTTTTGCTAACAGCTATGGACGTATCATTTGGAAGTGGAAGAGAAGAAAGACCTGGATGTATTGGACAATCACAGGATGACTATGAGCCAACAATATGATGTGGCCATGCAAAAGGCTAATGCAGTCCTAGGATGTATGTGGTGAAATATTTCCGATAGAGATAGAGACGCATTATTACTTTTATCCAATACACTGATGACACCTCATTTGGAATACTATGTGAAATTCTGGTCTCCCATGTTTAAGAAAGATTAATTCAAACTGAAACAGGGGCAGAGAAGGGCTATTAGGATGATCAGAGAAATGGAGAACCTACCTTCTGACATGAGACTTAAGGAGCTTGGCTTGGCTGAGAAGAGATATGATTGTTCTCTATAAATACATCAGAGGGATAAACACTAGGCAGGGAAAGAAATTACTTCAGCTAAAGGTCAATGTTGTCACAAGAATAAATGGATATAAAATGGCATCAACAAGTTTAGGCTTGAAATTAGCTTAAGGTTTCTAACCATCAGAGGAGTGCAATTCTGGAACAGCCTTCCCAGGGGAAAAGTGGGGACAAAAAACCTAACTTGTTTCAAGACTGTGCTTCATAGGTTTATGGAGGGGATGGTATGATGAGGTTGCCTACAATGGCATATGGCCTATTCTCCATGTCTATTAGCAACTATCTCCAGTGGCTGGAGATGGGACATTAGATGGGGAGGGCTCTGAGTTACTTCAGAGAATTTTTTCCGAACTCCTCCCATGCTCAGGGTCTAACTGATAACCCATATTTGGAGCTGGGAAAGAATTTCCCTCCAGATCAGATTAGCAGAGATCTTGGGTTTTTTGTTTGTTTGTTTTTTTTACTTCCTCTGCAGAGTGGGTCACGAGTCACATTCTGGTTTGAACTAGAGTAAACAGTGAATTCTTTGAAATGCTAAGTCTTCAAATCAAGATTTGAGAACTTCAGTAACTCAGCCAGAGGTTATAGGTCTATTACAGGATTGGGTGGATGAGGTTCTGTAACCTGCCATGTGTAGGAGATCAGACTAGATGATCATGATGAGCCCTTCTGGCCTTTAAATCTATGAGTCTTCTTCCATCAAAATTAGAACTGCAGTTTAATTGCCCTAATTTATAATATACTTAAAAAAACCCACAAATGGTAAACCAATATTTTTAAACATACAAAATCAAGAGTTCAGATTTCTGTACTTTTCTGTAGCAGTTTAGAGCATTAACACATAATAGTGCAGGGAGCCGTGTCCCTTACAATGTTTTTGCTGTTAGTGCAGCAGTGGAAAGATACCTCTAAATATTGATATTGACAGGTGTGCAGGGGAACTGCTATCCAAAGATTTTGTGAAGGAATGTATTTGCTTCATGTGTATACTTTAAAAGTCAGGATCTTCAATACTTTTAATGCATTTCTTTTCATCTTCTAACCTTGGTTTTCTTCTGACACTCTGACATTAAAGAATGAAACATTGTTCCTTGAGACATTCCTACAGCGGACTAGAGCCAACAGTAGCATAGATTGTCTCAATAGCAGCACTGCTACTAAAAGTGATTGACATTTTTTTCTTTTGGATCATTGGTCCAGCATCAGTGCTTAGAAATGTATGCCGGGCCTCCAAGCCCTGAAAAATTGTGTGGACTTTAAACATCACGTCATTCTTATTATCTAGTTTTCCCACAGCCCTGCACTTGAATTCAGACATGATTTTGGCAGGCACTATCTCACAAACTGCTAAAGTTAGAGATTAATATGTTATGCCTCTTGAATGCTGCATTCCAGGCTTCCAGAGAGAATATAACTACAGCTCTGATTTCTAGCCTTTGCAGTTCCCAAGATAGCAGCTGCTAAAATCATGTTGAAACTGAAGGAGGAGAGAAATTATAGTAATCAGAATGCTGCGATTTTATACACCACTGGGAAGTGAAGAGTCTCATCTTTCCAGGGGTTTGCAGCATTTGTTTTGATCCCTGATGGTTTGCAAGTACCAGACTTTAAAACTGTGATCGTTTCCTCATTCTACAATGGTTGCCATTAAATTTGATATAGTTTTCCTCTAGCCTCATTAATGTTAGGAATCACACTTCGTATAGGGAATACCAGAATAATATTAATTATCTGGGTATGGCAATTCTAAAGATTTTAATTGAGATTGCTATAAGAGTGCTTTTTTGACACTGGTCCAGGAATGAATGGATCTTTTGCCCGTGAAACAAAGTTTGTATTTGCATCATTTGCTTTTCACGGAGATAGGGCAGGGGAACAAAAGGGGTTTGGGCTACAGGTGTGCTTGACCGGGAGCATGTAAAGGGGTGGTATGGAACTATACTTAGCCGTGTGGCTAAGGCACTAGCCTAAAACTGCTCTATCACAGACCTCTTGTGTGACCAATCACTTAGCTGCTTTGTGCCTCAGTTACCCATCTGTAAAATGGGGATAATAGCACCTCCCTACTTCACAGGGGTGTTGTAAATATATTAAAGATTGTGAGGTGCTCAGATACTTTGGCGCTGGGAACCACAGAAGTGGACATTCCACATAGTGAAATTGTTGGAGTAGTGTAGGAGACTGGCAGGGCATAGGATTGAGGGCATGCAAGGACTAGGGGAAATTAAGTGGGGGAAATATTCTTGGGACCACATTCCTTTCAGAATCTTTCCTACACATTTAGTAAACTATCTACAAAATTTACACTATACATCCAACAGTGTATTTCCATTATTAAGAAATCAAGAGGGCAAAGCTGGCTTGGGTGGGTAGGGCTGATAATAAGTGATGTAGGATTATATGGCAGTGGCAGACTGACTGGATCTCTGTGCTGGGGTGAATATGATTCCTTCCTTGCCTACTGCTTAGAGTGGAGCGTACAAAGAGGACTAGCCAGAGGGTTACTCACGACAAAGCTACTCAGTGTGCCTGCTGGAAAGGTAGAAAATACCCCTGATGAGATTATAGCAAGGATATAAAAAGGAAAGTGTCTTGGGCTGAGGCGAGTCCCACAGAGGAAAAAGGAAGAAAAGGGTGTCCGGAAGCTCTTGTAGCAAGCATAGACCAGGAAGCTAGGAGAAAGTGGGAAAGTAACTACCCACAGCAGGCCTGTATGACCTAATGGAGATTTTAAGATAGAGCTGGTTTATTTCTCTCTTCTCCTCTGCTCACATCTGAAGAAAAGCTTCATTCATATAGCCTTTTGCTCTCCTTTTGGACCAGGTTGAAGAAACTTCAGTCCTAACTTCAGTCGAGACACCCGGATCAAAGTAAACAAGTTCCATGCAGAGCATGTGCCTTCAAGTGGCAGGATACAATATTTTCTTTCCTTTTCCTCTTTCACTAGTATGCAAGGCTTTGGTCCTGAGCCACCACATTCAGACCCTTAGCTGTTCATTTCCAGCATTTTTTATCTTTTGGGGATTTTTTAAAAAAATTTTAAACTAAGCTGCAGAGCTTTGGAGCTGTGCTCCAGCTCCAAGCAAAAACATGCAGCTCCACGGCTCCGCGCTCCAGCTCCAGGCTCCGCTCCAAAGCCCTGCGAAGCTGTTTGTCAAACAACATTTGAACTACCTAGTCTAATGGTCAACTACAAAGAGGAGCAGCCGTGAAGCCTAAAAAGTGGATACATGCTGTCATGGAAATTAGCTTTAAATTTACTCTGACTTGTGTAGATAATTTCCTATGATTAAACAAATAGCAAATGATGTTTAACACCCTCCATCTTTAGCATCCCCATTATAAGCACATTAATCTGAGAATGCAACATTTAATTGTGTCTGCATTCAGAATTCTATCTTTTTATTTTATTTTTTTTAAAGTTCTTCATTGTTCCGGTAACTTGATGCCTGTAATTCAGTCTGTAACTGGCTGTAATCAGTCAGCTTTCAGTACAATAAAAAAACAGATGTTTCCATTCTAAATGTTCAAAAAGGAAGAACATACTGTGCCAGGAAGATAAAATCTGCTTACAAATGTTTACAGGTCCTATTTATCTTATTGACATTTTAAAATGCCACATGTTCTGTAAGTTTATTTCGGTACAGGTATTGAATTTTATTGTGCATAAAACACTATCAGGTAGGAGAATGGTAATTTGATAGACCAAGACCTCTAATAATGGCTGGAACCCTTCAGAAATACACTGAGGACTTCCTTTAGCAAACACATTTCCTAAGACCCCAATCAATAATTATGCCACAAATATGGACCCTATATTTACTGCTAATAATAAAAAAAAGATGTGCAATCTAAAAACAACACCATACATAAATGATCATTTCTACCACTTTCTGCAATTTGGTTTCTCCAATACTTCCAAACAAGTAGGTTTGATCCTCCCTTCTAGCAGGTGGAGACAGGAATGCATTAAAATTGTGATGTCAATGGAGTCATATCACTGTAAGAGTGATGTGAAACCACAATCAGCCGCACTGAACACACATGCACTTTTCTTGCTTTGTCACAATTTACAATTCAATTGTGAACAATTTTTGAACAACTGAATTGTTATTTTCCACTCTATTACCCCAGTTCTGAGTTCGTGTAAGAGAGAGAACAAAAATTAACCTTTTTCTGAGAGATTCCACAAATCCTTCCCTTTCACAAAACATTAGCTTAGCTGAGGGCTGTGGATCTCTCTGTAAATTCTTCATGGAAAAAGTTGAATTGTACTTGTTAATACCACTCCACATATACCTTCCAAAAGTAAATTAATTGGTGATCACTTTCTGCTGAAAATAAAAAAGCATGTATCATGCTATTTCATGACTAATTATAAAGGGAACAACCACAATGCCAGGTGACACTGTATGCTTCTAGAAGAAAAAAAATACATTTAATTAAATTTTTGGCCATCAGCCCAGTCATCGTTTACTCCTGGGAAGAAGAAAAAAGATGGTTCATAAGATTACACCTGGCCTGAAAAGCAGAAACAACTGTTGGGCTCATAAATTATTGGATTAGTTCTGCTAAGCCTGGTTTACCCTCCACAGATAAGTTTAACTGTGCTCAGTAAGAAATGGGAAAAGTGGTGCTAAATTCATCTGACATTACAAACAAGTAAAGATGGATGTGGAGATTTCCTGAAAACTATACTGCTGGTCTACGCAATTGAACCAAGCAGTGCTATTTTTAGCCGGATGAAAGTACACATTACAAGGACATCTCATTGAAATACTTCATTCTCAAGCTGAGTCATCCTTTATTTATTATTATTTACAGCTATGCCGCTGTAAGGTCTCTAGTGTAGACACAGCTAAGGTCACTGGGGGGGCTGCCAGTGCCCTGCCTCAGGAGGCAGTCAGTTGATCCTTTTCCTGACCCCATGTCTTCTAGAGACCAAAATGTACCCCAGCTGGTATCATCTGGGTGCAGCGTACACATCCCCCTTCCCATATACCCTATTCTTCCTTTTGGCCCTTTCCTCTGGAGCCGAGATGTGCTGAGATAATAAAGAACTCCTATTTGGCAAAAAAGTTGTAGATGGATTGTGGGTAAGTGGAGGGTAGAGGTTAGTTACCTACCCATGGCAGATCAAGGAGGAGGAGGAAAAATAGATCAGATGGCACACTCTAGACACCAGAGAATGGATGAGGGAGAGATGGGCCATCCTGGCCCCCTGAAAAGGCTTTTGGAGGAATGGAAGGGAGTGTTCCTAGAGCAAGGCACAAGGTAGCAAAACTCACCAATCACTTGAGCTTCCAGAAAAGATGCAATTCTGAGTGGACCACAAGAGTTGAGAACCTATGAAACAACAGCGGCTGAAACCTGTGCAAAATTCAATTGATTGGAGCCGCACAGCTCTTCCCTTGAGATGTGCTGACCACTGGCAATTCAGCATGTAAAATGCACATAACCCTACCCCACTCTTGTCATAAAAGTAGTACAGGTTTATTTGTGGGGTTTGTTAGCCTAAGGAGGAAACATTGCAGTCATGCTAACATGGGATATGAAGATATAAGCACATCCGGTAAAATTTTCAAAAGCACATATGTAATCAAGGAGGCTAAGTCCCATTTTCAAAAGTGTTTTAAGCTCTTCTGTGAAGTTACTCTGAATTTACATTGGTGCAACTGAGATAAGAATCTGACCCAAAGTGTCAGATTTTTCCTAAGATTTAGAACAAGTCCCACTGTTTTTTGTTTCTAGACCACTAGTTATATAAGATTTCAGTTTAATCTTAATGGCAAATTATTCACAGCTGAGAGTAAATGTATCTAGAGATGCATAGAGTCAACTCACTACAATGCTGGATTTGAACACTGGGAAATATTTTGTTGTTGATTGTTTCTGGGGTAAGGGAAAGCACTATAAACCCCAGCCCTAAATTGTGTTAGTCACAAAAAGTGTGTTTTGCTCTCTTTTAAACTTTTTTTCATTCATATTGAAGGACTTAGCAGTACACAATTTTCTTTTCATTTATGAACAAAACAACCCAAGACTGTCCTCTTTCTTGTGCAGCATGTCACCAACTTCAGAGCTAAAATTAACTGATGGTTAATAGTTTGTTCTGCAGGAGTAAATGTCCTCTTCAAATCTACAGATTTTTCTTCTCCATTGACTTTGTCTTCTTCCCAACCAGTTGGTAGATACTGCAGTGGTGAGGCTTTAGAAATTATATTAGACAGATATTATTTTGTTATGAATAAAGCTGAATTTGACATGGTTATTTCATTTTTTTTTTAACAACACTGTTTTATTATGTATCATCACACCTAAAGATATCTCTATTCTCTCCAGCAACATCAGCTGACCCTCTCCATTACTCTAAATAACAGGAAGATTTACATGTGCCTTTCACAATATATGGTGTATTTCATTCAGAGCACTAAATGCCCCAACAACAACTATGTGGGTGAAACAAAACAATCACTCTGCTCTCAAATGAACTCATACAGAAAAACGATAAAAGACAAAAACAACATATCACCTGTGGGTGAACACTTTTCACAAAAGCAAATCACTCCATATCTGATCTCACTGTGCTCATCCTCAAAGGAAACCAGCACAGCACCTTCAAAGGACAAGTCTGGGAGCTTACATTCACAACTTTATTGACACTAAAAATCATGGACTAAATAACAATGGATTTGAGGCTTACTACAACAATCTGTACCCCTTAACAGCTCCCCCCTCCCTTTTTTATCCTACAACTGCAGAGGTGTCAACTGGCCACTTCACCTTCACCTTGACAATGTGCTAAACAATCTGTTCCACCTTGTATTTAGGTGTGACACTGTGTACCTTTCCCAGGCCTGAATAGCTGTGTAAGCTGGAAAGCTTGTTTCTTTCACCAACAGCAGTTATTAAGGGCTTGTCTACCTGGCAATTTACAGCGCTGCAACTTTCTCGCTCAGGGGTGTGAAAAAAACACACACCCCCGAGCGCAGCAAATTTCAGCGCCCCTCGTGAACGTGGGTTTTTTTTTAGAGTGCTGGGAGAGCTCTCTCCCAGCACTCTGCCGCGACCACACAAGCCACGTTAAAGTGCTGCCACAGCAGTAGACTAGCCCTAAGATATTACCTTACCCACCTTGTCTCAGGAAGATTTATGCCATTTTTGTCTGCTAAACTCATCTAGCCTCCCAAGCAAACCACGCTTCTATTTTTGAGCTCCAGAGCTTGATGTCAAAACCCTAGACTGGGCTGGTATGTCTCTGGATTCCAGAGGAAAGAAAATTTTGTTTTGCCTTTCAGTTCTCATTGAATCTTGGAGCGTGACTTCCTTCTCTGATATGGGAGGATCAAGTTAATGTCAGAACTGTTCTGAGAATGGTCTGTGCTCGTTATCGTTTCTTGAAGAGTCCGAGTTCCAGAAAAACAGTAGTTGTAAAAAAACCCCAAACCCCAGTATATTCAGAGGCTATAGGCCTTTTCACATCGGATTATAGCAACACAAGGTGGGTCAAATTTTGGTCTTGTGGTGCAGCTATCCCCTGTCTGGGGAAAGGGGAGTCAATCAAGAGATCTGTGCACAAATCAGTATGTTCATGGTGATAGCCATATAATGTCAGAATTTACTAACCACTGGACAATATTGGTTGCATCCTTTACAACTGCAAACAGGTTCAAGGAAAAAACCATACAAAATCAGAAAAAATAACATGCAGAACGTACGAAAGAAGAATTTGAGCTGCATCAACCAAACCATGAAAAGACATTATTTTGAGGCTAGCCGATAATTATTATACAAAGAAGCTTACAGCTACTGAATATTGTGAAAGTCATTCCGGTCAAACATTGATACAAGAATGCTGTACTTACACTGAGGAAAAATTAGTCTTCAGAAAAATCACAACTCTCTCAAACTGTCTGTGCTCTGCATTGAAAAGTAGCCTGAAATACCCCCTGCTTTTCTTATTCATTGCCAGATTAATGTGGGTGAATAACAATACAAAGAGAACCTCAGATGTTTTCCTGTCCTTCCTCAAGGCAATGACATTTTAAACTTCTTTCCCTAACTTAGATCATGAAATTTTTTTTTAAAAGTTATTCCTAGCCCATTCTACAGAATCAGCATTTCAGTGTGAACCCCTCCTGAATCAAAAGTATTGTAAAGAAGGATTCATAACACTGAAACTCATCAGTCCTTTGGGCGAAGGAGAACATGCATAGTTTGCCAAAGCTCCTCTATAGTTTGTCACCCTACTTATGCCACAGCAGTTGTCCATTGTTCCTCTAGAGAGCTACTAAATTTACCTTTCCATGGTCAGTAAAAAGTAAAAGTATTTTGAACCATTATTCTGAAGGATCACACTGTAATTCTGCAAGGCAAATTCAGGCTCATATCCAGGAACTCGTGGACAGTCACTTATGCATATACACAAGTAATTCATGGGACAGGAGAGGCAGTGAAGTGGAATATAATATAAAGGGAAAATATACTCAGATATTTCAAAGTGACTGCTCTGTGACCTAATACAATTGTATATTTCTTCCAATGGACTGGTTATATACAAGTTTAAATGTTCTTTGTGAATAGGCAGTCACTAAGTCCATACTCTTATTCTTAGCACTCTGGTATATATAACACTTATTGTAGACAAATGACTTCCTGTGTAATAACTCTCTTTATTAAAAACTTTTCTGTAAGTGTTCCGGTTGCACTGGAGGGTTGAACTGTATCATAGAGCCACAACCTCTCATACAAAACAGTGCACTACTCCATTGGCAGCACTAGGGGGCATCATGCCAAAACTCAGAAAGGTGTAGCTAGGAGTCATTGCAGCTGCAGCAAATCAAATTTTCTGCCTCATACAGAAAGGGTAATGGCCCTACCCACCCACTGTCCCCTCACTCCTCTGGAGCAGTTTGTGCCAGCAGCAGCACTAGCTTGGGGAGTCCTTGCCCTACCTGTATACAAAGGTAGGTACCTCTCTTCCTCCCTCCTGCACCAGCACAAGGGCAGAGAGGAAGGATGGTCCAGTGGTTAGGCTGCCAACACAGCAATTGGGCAGTCTGGGTTCAATTTCCTAACAGAGGAACTTCAGCAACTTGGGTTCAATTTCCTAACAGAGGAACTTCAGCAATTTACTTGGCCTCTCTGGGTCTCAGTACCCCCTGTAAGTAGGAATAATAGCACTCCCCTACCTCACAGGGGTATTGTGAGACTGTGAGGTGCTCAAATGCCTTGGTAATGAGGACCAATAAATACCATGGAGAGGTAGGGCACAATCTGGCCCTAGGAACTGATAAATCAGCTTGTTTAAATGTTTGTTTTTAAATGTTTAAAATTGTTTTTAAATTGTTTAAATGTTTGTGTTTAAATGGCCCACCTTGATTTTCATACACATTGTAAGGAGAGTGGTCACTTTGGATAAGCTATTACCAGCAGGAGAGTGAGTTTGTTTGTGTGGTTTTTGGAAAAGGGGGGGAGGGCGGTGAGAAAACCTGGATTTGTGCTGGAAATGGCCCACCTTGATTATCATACACATTGTAAAGAGAGTGGTCACTTTGGATGGGCTATTACCAGCAGGAGAGTGAGAAAACCTGGATTTGTGCTGGAAATGGCCCAACTTGATTATCATACACATTGTAAGGAGAGTGATCACTTTAGATAAGCTATTACCAGCAGGAGAGTGGGGTGGGAGGAGGTATTGTTTCATGGTCTCTGTGTATATAATGTCTTCTGCAGTTTCTACAGTATGCATCCGATGAAGTGAGCTGTAGCTCACGAAAGCTTATGCTCAAATAAATTGGTTAGTCTCTAAGGTGCCACAACTACTCCTTTTCTTTTTGTGTTTAAATTGTATGTGGCAACACACTATCATAGAGTCAGGAGCCACCTATGTTCCTAAGCAATTAATTTTTCCAGTTTACCCTGCCCAGTACATCTATAATACTTATTCTACCATAATATGACGTTCTATTCAACATATCAGGTGTGAAACTTCAGCAGATTTACAGCAGTACACTAGATAAGACAATTTCAACAAGGAAAACTAGATTTGGTCATGAAATTTCCCTAATTCAAAGTCATATCAGATTTGACTGCACCTAAGTCATAATCATAGTACAGGTTTCAGGCCCTACGCTACCAGCACTCCCAGCTATCTTCGAGACACCACTGACTTCCTGAGGAAACTACAATCCATCGGTGATCTTCCTGATAACACCATCCTGGCCACTATGGATGTAGAAGCCCTCTACACCAACATTCCACACAAAGATGAACTACAAGCCGTCAAGAACACTATCCCCGATAATGTCACGGCTAACCTGGTGGCTGAACTTTGTGACTTTGTCCTTACCCATAACTATTTTACATTTGGGGACAATGTATACCTTCAGATCAGCGGCACTGCTATGGGCACCCGCGTGGCCCCACAGTATGTCAACATTTTTATGGCTGATTTAGAACAACGCTTCCTCAGCTCTCGTCCCCTAACGCCCCTACTCTACTTGCGCTATATTGATGACATCTTCATCATCTGGACCCATGGAAAAGAAGCCCTTGAGGAATTCCACCATGATTTCAACAATTTCCATCCCACCACCAACCTCAGCCTGGTCCAGTCCACACAAGAGATCCACTTCCTGGACACTACAGTGCTAATAAACAATGGTCACATAAACACCACCTTATACCGGAAACCTACTGACCGCTATTCCTACCTACATGCCTCCAGCTTTCACCCTGACCACACCACACGATCCATCGTCTACAGCCAAGCTCTGCGATACAACCGCATTTGCTCCAACCCCTCAGACAGAGACAAACACCTACAAGATCTCTATCAAGCATTCTTACAACTACAATACCTACCTGCAGAAGTGAAGAAACAGATTGATAGAGCCAGAAGAGTTCCCAGAAGTCACCTACTACAGGACAGGCCTAACAAAGAAAATAACAGAACTCCACTAGCCATCACCTTCAGCCCCCAACTAAAACCCCTCCAACGCATTATTAAGGATCTACAACCTATCCTGAAGGATGACCCAACACTCTCACAAGTCTTGGGAGACAGGCCAGTCCTTGCCTACAGACAATCCCGCAACCTGAAGCAAATACTCACCAACAACCACATACCACACAACAGAACCACTAACCCAGGAACCTATCCTTGCAACAAAGCCCGTTGCCAACTGTGCCCACATATCTATTCAGGGGACACCATCACAGGGCCTAATAACATCAGCCACACTATCAGAGGCTCGTTCACCTGCACATCCACCGATGTGATATATGCCATCATGTGCCAGCAATGCCCCTCTGCCAAGTACACTGGTCAAACTGGACAGTCTCTACGTAAAAGAATAAATGGACACAAATCAGATGTCAAGAATTATAACATTCATAAACCAGTCGGAGAACACTTCAATCTCTCTGGTCACGCAATTACAGACATGAAGGTCGCTATCTTACAACAAAAAAACTTCAAATCCAGACTCCAGCGAGAAACTGCTGAATTGGAATTCATTTGCAAATTGGATACTATTAATTTAGGCTTAAATAGAGACTGGGAGTGGCTAAGTCATTATGCAAGGTAGCCTATTTCCCCTTGTTTTTTCCTACCCCCCCCCCCAGACGTTCTGGTTAAATTTGGATTTATGGCTGGAAATGGCCCACCTTGATTATCATACACATTGTAAGGAGAGTGGTCAGTTTGGATGAGCTATTACCAGCAGGAGAGTGAGTTTGTGTGTGTATGGGGGTGGGGGGTGAGAAAACCTGGATTTGTGCTTGAAATTGCCCACCTTGATTGTCATGCACATTGTAAGGAGAGTGGTCACTTTGGATAAGCTATTACCAGCAGGAGAGTGAGTTTGTGTGTGTGTGTTTTTGCGGGGTGGGGTGAGAAAACCTGGATTTGTGCTGGAAATGGCCCACCTTGATTTTCGTACACATTGTAAGGAGAGTGGTCACTTTGGATAAGCTATTACCAGCAGGAGAGTGAGTTTGAGTGTGCGGTTTTTGAAAAATGGGGGGAGGGGGGTGAGAAAACCTGGATTTGTGCTGGAAATGGCCCACCTTGATTATCATACATATTATAAAGAGAGTGGTCACTTTGGATGGGCTATTACCAGCAGGAAAGTGAGTTTGTGGGGGGGGAGGGGGCGGAGGGTGAGAAAACCTGGATTTGTGCTGAAAATGGCCCAACTTGATTATCATACACATTGTAAGGAGAGTGATCACTTTAGATAAGCTATTACCAGCAGGAGAGGGGGTGGAAGGAGGTATTGTTTCATGGTCTCTGTGTATATAATGTCTTCTGCAGTTTCCACAGTATGTATCTGATGAAGTGAGCTGTAGCTCACGAAAGCTTATACTCAAATAAATTGGTTAGTCTCTAAGGTGCCACAAGTACTCCTTTTCTTTTTGCGAATCATAGTACAGTTTTAAAGTACAAACCAGCAGTGACAGAATGTTTCTACAAATAAGCATTTAAACAAATCTAACTTTTGTAGCCATGAATTGTTTTATAGCTATTTATAAAGCTAGGCCTATTGTAGATTATCCATGGGCAGAATCAATTTTTACGCAGGGAGCTGCAGCCACAAATCTTCTGTTAAGTCTTCTTGAGGTCTCAGAACTTTACTTCGTCTGTGGGTGATTCAGAAGCTTATGCAAATCTAAAATCCTAAATGGTTTCTCTTTTTCCTTTGACATGCTCCCTTTTAAGGGTTTTCAGTATGGAAATAGTATGCTTATAAAAACTGAAGATGAACCCAAGATGCAAATTTCAAAGCCAGATTTCTAGGGAAATAATCAAACGGTTTAACATCTGAGGGTCAGACGTGTAGATATAGTGCCTAAATGAGGAGCTAAAGTCCCAGTGAAAGTCACTTAGCAGCTTTTGGATATTTTCCCTTTAAGAGTCAGCAGTAAATTTTAGATTGGGATTAAGTTCTGGATTGTGAAAGGCACTACCCCACTTAGTAACCCAAATAAAGTTAAGAGGTGTTCAGATCTGGGTTGTGCTTCAGGCTTCTTTCTAATTAGGACAATCTAACTGCAGCTTGGGTCTGCAGGCTTTTGTATGTCCATATGAACAATAAGTGTCCTTTTTATTTATTGCCATGAATGTTAATACTGTGAAGCTCCTCATTCTCAACATAGCTCTGCTTTGGGCAGCACCTCAGCTCTCATCCCCCCCGATGTCTGCCTTGAACCTTGCACTCCTTGCTTTTTTATGATCATCATCATCTCTTGTCTCTGTTCTTCTTCCATGCTGCCCATGACACCATAAGCACCAAGCACTTACCCTCTCCTCTTTAAAACCTCTATTCTTCTTCTGTGAAGCATATCAGTGTTAGGTTTCAGAGTAACAGCCGTGTTAGTCTGTATTTGCAAAAAGAAAAGGAGTACTTGTGGCACCTTAGAGACTAACCAATTGCTCATGCTCAAATAAATTGGTTAGTCTCTAAGGTGCCACAAGTACTCCTTTTCTTATATCAGTGTTAGTTTACCATCCAAGGAAATGTTATTGCTAACTGCACCACTGTGTGATTAAGTCCCCTAGTGGCCATTCAGTACCTTGAGTGTCTCAATTCAATTGCTTGTCTATTTAGGTATTAAGCACCTTGAGACAGAGACTATGGGTAAAATGTTCAAAAACCTAACTTAAGAGCCTAAATTCTATTTTAAAAATGACTAAAGCACTTAGGCCCAGATCCTCAAAGGTGTTTAGGTGCCTAACCCCCCCGAAAGGGTCCTAAGTAACTTACTCACTTTTGAAAATGAGACAAACTTCTAAATCAATTGGGTGCCTTTGAAAATTTTACCCTGTGTCTATTGTGTGTTCTTTACAAAGATAAGAACACTGCAAGCATTCAACAAATAAATAATAGTTCCATTAGGACATTAACGGGAATAATTCCACTTACCCCAGTGGTGGGCAACCTGTGGCCTGTCAGGGTAATCTGCTGATGGGCCATGAGACAGTGTTTACATTGACCATCTGCAGGCACGGCCACCTGCAGCTCCCAGTGGCTGCGGTTTGCCACTCCCTGCAAGAAGCTGCAGATAACACGTCCCTGTGGCCCGCGCCACTTCTCGCAGCTCCCATTGGCCAGGGATGGCAAACCACTGGGAACTGCGGGCGGCCGTGCCTGTGGATGGTCAATGTAAACACTGTCTCATGGGCCACCAGCGGATTACCCCGAAGGGCTGCAGGCAGGCCGCAAGTTGCCCACCACTGATTTACCCTCTTCATTGGGGATACTGTGAGGATCAATGGTTGTATAGCTCTTCTAAGATGTAAAGCACTATACAAGTGCAAAGTATTCTATATATTTCATTATAATGTCATTATAAATTGTTATTTTATTAACTATTACATGCTTGCTAATGATATTTCCAGTTATGACAGATTTTTTGTGATGTGGATACTTTCAGTATGAAATGGAAGCTGAACTGAGGTTTTCATGCTTTTATAAAGGGAAGTGAAATTAATCAAGCACTTGGTTTTGTTTTCTACTGATTAAAAAATACTCTACAGGATTATGCAATCACTGGCTATTTTAAATAGTTTTTTACAGTGATCTAACTTGATAGGTCTGAATATAAACTTGAGTGAACCATAAACTCCTCACATGCATCTTCCTTTCTCCAGACTAAGTTTCAGAGTAGCAGCTGTGTTTGTCTGTATTCGCAAAAAGAAAAGGAGTACTTGTGGCACCTTAGAGACTAACCAATTTATTTGAGCGTAAGCTTTCGTGAGCTACAGCTCACTTCATCGGAATGCACCCGATGAAGTGAGCTGTAGCTCACAAAAGCTTATGCTCAAATAAATTGGTTAGTCTCTAAGGTGCCACAAGTACTCCTTTTCTTTCTCCAGACTAAGCCAATTTTACTGATGTATGCAGTTACAGCCTAATCCCCTTTAGTGCTACACACCTACCCATCTGGCACACAATTTGAAATATTAATGAATTCCATTCATATGCTATCCTTTACCTAGGGCACAATGACAGCAGCAGTTCCCACCTGCTAGACTTCTAATACAGAAACGCTCACTGAAAACTCTGTAACCATCTCTACAACCACCGACCATAAGACAATGACTTTGATTTTTTTTTAAATAAATTTATGTTGACCTGGACTGTCGAAAGGCATACCAGTAACTGAAGAGACAATGGACATCTTTCATTTAATTAACGCTCCCTTGAAAACTTGTAAGGCTGCTATGAACTTAGTTAATTCCATTTTGCTGATAACATGATGTAGAGTAGATTCAGTACATATGTGAAGACAGGTCATTGGCATTAATCTAACACCATGAATTCATTCTGTTGAAACAAATAACATGGATCCACCAAAAACAGGCCACTATTTGAGAAATTCAATATTCAAGGTTCTAAAAACTCCTTGTTACAAGGTGCTTACATGTTATTTAAAAACTGCCTTTGCTGCGGATGGGTAGGTGCTCAATACTTCACTGGATGCCGTAATGGGAATATTGTTCAGCCTAATGGGATTTAAAGTGATATACAAGTTTCAACATCAGGACTCTAGTAACTCACAGTGCAGGTCACACTAATATTTATTCTGAGCTATGAAATCCAGACATGTTGCACTTAAGCTCACATTTTTGTTCTGCCTTCCCACCCCCATCCCCACCAAAAAAGTGATTGTCCCGCCAGACATTTAATAAAGTGTATGGCATTAAACAACGGACAGAGAAAAGTATCTGCTTGACAAGATAAATAATTTCATTGTACTCATGGCCAGCACAGTTAGGAATAGGGAGTTAGCATCACAAGATGAAGCAGCAGACCACACACACAAAAAAGAGACATTCTACAGGGAACATTTACTTACCGTTTGAATGTAAATTGTTCTGTAATTTGCATAAGGAAACAAATCTGCATAATTGGTCATGCACACATCTGCTCCACTGTAATCAAAGAAGAAAAAAACCCACCTTCTTTGACTTTCTCTTCGCAACTCCTGGCTCGTTCCCCTATGCTATGTTAAAAATAAGCATCTGCATTTCTAAATTTTCAATCCATACGCACAATGAATCCTGGGTCATATTCCGAGCAGACAATACCACTTTTCATTACCAGAAATAAACCTTTTGTAAACACACTGCTAGAGGGAACAAGGCTTTCCTCTACTGGAAGCAGTCTGTGGGCCTGATTCTCCTCTCACTCGTAATGTAATCCATTCACCTCCCTACAGTCACTCCTGATTTATGCTGGCATTCTTTAGATCAGAATCAGACATTGTATCATTTTAAGTTTGTAATTTGGGAGGAGGAGCAAACCAATTTATTGTAGCTTCTGAGCAAAGGATTTCTAGTAACAATCTACTACAACAAAGCAACTGCTGAAGATATAGTGAGACTTGAACAAGCTTACATTAGCTAGATTCCTAGGGTCTAATGCTGGTCACTCATATACTAGTCTTATGCCAGCATAAATATACTGATAAGGCTTTAGAAGTTATAACATGAAGTCCAACAGAATGGTGCCATGACTCAGGTCACATAATCGAACCCTCAAGTACGCAAAAGACACTCCCAGCTTTGAACCACTTCAGGAGTCCACAAAATAACCATCACCCTTATTTTTCATATTGAAATATGTTATAGTAATTTACATCTTTGTGTAGGCATGAACACCTGTCCAAAGCGGGTGTAAAAAGTTACCAAATCCGAATGGTAGCGCTTCAGTATATCACAAATAACTACACAAGATGAAAGGCAAAGGGGAAATCAGACCCTGAAAAGTCAAAGCAGCATTTTTCAAAATGGAAACCCATCAACAGAAAAGATTTGCACATTTCAGACTGAGCTGTCCTTCACCTCGCTCTCCAACACACTTCCATATACAGCGAACAAGTGGACCAGGTGCAATCATTTACATTTCAAGAAAAATGATCTCCTGATTGAAAAATGAACCCACAAGAGAAAGTATATTTAAGCCCTCGGGAGACCCCTCCATTTTATCTTCAGCTGGCTCAAGAGATAGCCTCTCCACCCCCAAAGGATACCTGAAAGAAACAGGAACAAAGGACAATAAACACAGGTGTGTGAGTGATAGCTGGACCCAGACTAAAAGAAGGCTAGTCTGTAAAAGAGGCTTATTGGAACATCTCTGATCTGTAATCATTTTCTTACTGTATCAGAGGGGTAGCAGTGTTAGTCTGGATCTGTAAAAGAGGCAAAGAGTCCTGTGGCACCTTATAGACTAACAGACGTATTGGAGCATGCGCTTTTGTGGGTGAATACCCACTTCGTTGGATGTGCCACAGGACTCTTTGCCTTTCTTACTGTATTAGGTTTAGACTTGCCTGTTTTATTTTATTTTGCTTGGTAATTCACTTTGTTCTGTCTATTACTTGGAACCATTTAAATCCTACTTTTTGTATTTAATAAAATCACTTTTTACTTAATTAATTAACCCAGAGTATGTATTAATACGTGGCCAGGGAGGGGGGAGGGCAAACAGCTGTGCACATAAGAATGGCCATACTGGGTCAGACCAAAGGTTCCATTGAACCCAGTATCCTGTCCACCAACAGTGGCCAATGCCAGGTGTCCCAGAGGGAGTGAACCTAACAGGTAATGATCAAGTGATCTCTCTCCTGCCATCCATCTCCACCCTCTGACAAACAGAGGCTAGGGGCACCATTCCTTACCCATCCTGGCAAATAACCATTAATGGACTTAACCTCCATGAATTTATCTAGTTCCGTTTTAAACTAGTTCTCTGTCATAGTCCTCAGGCAAGGAGTTCCACAGGTTGACTGTGTGCTGAGTGAAGAAGAACTTCCTTTTATTTGTTTTAAACCTGCTGCCCATTAATTTGGTGGCCCCTAGTTCTTATATTTTAGGAACTAGTAAATAACTTTTCCTTGTTCACTTTCTCCATACCACTCAGGATTTTATATACCTCTATCATATCCCCCCTTAGTCTCCTCTTTTCCAAGCTGAAAAGTCCTAGCCTCTTTAATATCTCCTCATATGGGACCTTTTCCAAACCCCTAATCATATTAGTTGCCCTTTTCTGAACCTTTTCTAATGCCAGCATATCTTTTTTGAAATGAGGGGACCACATCTGTACGCAGTATTCAAGATGTGGGTGTACCATGGATTTATATAAGGGCAATAAAATATTCTCCGTCTTATTCTCTATCCCTTTTTTAATGATTCCGAACATTCCGTTTGCTTTTTTGACTGCCGCTGCACACTGCTTGGATGTCTTCAGAGAACTATTCACAATGACTCCAAGATCTTTCTCCCAATTAGCTGTAGCTAAATTAGCCCCCCCCCCCCTCATTATGTTGTATGTATAGTTGGGGTTGTTTTTTCCAATGTGCATTACTTTACATTTATCCACATTAAATTTCATTTGCCATTTTGTTGCCCAATCACTTAGTTTTGTGAGATCTTTTTGACGTTCTTCACAGTCTGCCTTGATCTTAACTATCTTGAGCCGTTTAGTATCATCACCTCACTGTTTACCCCTTTCTCCAGATCATTTATGAATCAGCTGAATAGGATTGGTCCTAGGACTGACCCTTGGGGAACACCACTAGTTACCTCTGTCCAGTCTGAAAATTTACCATTTATTTCTACCCTTTGTTCCCTGTCTTATAACCAGTTCTCAGTCCATGAAAGGATCTTCCCTTTTAATCCATGACAACTTAATTTACATAAGAGCCTTTGGTGAGGGACCTTGTCAAAGGCTTTCTGGAAATCTAAGTATACTATGTCCACTGGATCCCCTTATCCACATGTTTGTTGACCCCCTCAAAGAACTCTAAGGGTATGTCTACACTACGAAATTAGGTCTTTTTTTAGAAATCGTTTTTATATATTCGAGTGTGTGTGTCCCCACAGAAAATGCTCTAAGTGCATTAAGTGCATTAATTCGGCGGAGTGCTTCCACAATACCGAGGCAAGCGTCGACTTCTGGAGCGTTGCACTGTGGGTAGCTATCCCACAGTTCCCGCAGTCTCCACTGCCCATTGGAATTCTGGGTTGAGATCCCAGTGCCTGATGGGGCTAAAACATTGTTGCGGGTGGTTCTGGGTACATATCGTCAGGCCCCCGTTCCCTCCCTCCCTTCGTGAAAGCAACAGCAGACAATCATTTCGCACCTTTTTTCTTGAGTTACCTGTGCAGACGCCATACCACGGCAAGCATGGAGCCTGCTCAGGTAACCATCACTGTATGTCTCCTGGGTGCTGGCAGACGTGGTACTGCATTGCTACACAGCAGCAGCAACCCTTTGCCTTGTGGCAGCAGACGGTGCAGTAGGATTGGTAGCCGTCATCGTCATGTCCGAGGTGCTCCTGGCCACATTGGCCAGGAGCGCCTGGGCAGACATGGGTGCAGGGACTACATTAGAAGTGACTTGACCAGGTCATTCTCTTTAGTCCTGCAGTCAGTCCTATTGAACCATCTTATGGTGAGCAGGCAGCCCTCGCAGTTGAGAAGCGAGTGGTGATAGCCCTATGGAAGCTTGCAGCGCCAGACAGCTTCCGGTCAGTTGGGAATCAATTTGGAGTGGGCAAATCTACTGTGGGGGCTGCTGTGATGCAAGTAGCCCACGCAATCAAAGATCTGCTGATATCAAGGGTAGTGACCCTGGGAAATGTGCAGGTCATAGCGGATGGCTTTGCTGCAATGGGATTCCCTAACTGTGGTGGGGCCATAGATGGAACCCATATCCCTATCTTGGCACCCGAGCACCAAGCCGGCGAGTACATAAACCGCAAGGGGTACTTTTCAATAGTGCTGCAAGCTCTGGTGGATCACATGGGACGTTTCACCAACATCAACGTGGGATGGCCGGGAAAGGTACATGACACTCGCATCTTCAGGAACTCTGGTCTGTTTCAAAAGCTGCAGGAAGGGACTTTATTCCCAGACCAGAAAATAACTGTTGGGGATGTTGAAATGCCTATATGTATCCTTGGAGACCCAGCCTACCCCTTAATGCCATGGCTCATGAAGCCGTACACAGGCAGCCTGGACATTAGTCAGGAACTGTTCAACTACAGGCTGAGCAAGTGCAGAATGGTGGTAGAATGTGCATTTGGACGTTTAAAGGCGCGCTGGCGCAGTTTACTGACTCGCTTAGACCTCAGCGAAACCAATATTCCCACTGTTATTACTGCTTGCTGTGCGCTCCACAATCTCTGTGAGAGTAAGGGGGAGACGTTTATGGCGGGGTGGGAGGTTGAGGCAAATCGCCTGGCTGCTGGTTACGCGCAGCCAGACACCAGGGCAGTTAGAAGAGCACAGGAGGGCGCGGTACGCATCAGAGAAGCTTTGAAAACCAGTTGCATGACTGGACAGGCTACGGTGTGAAAGTTCTGTTTGTTTCTCCTTGATGAAACCCCCCGCCCCTTGGTTCACTCTACTTCCCTGTAAGCTAACCACCCTCCCCTCCTCCCTTCGATCACCGCTTGCAGAGGCAATTAAGTCATTGTTGCTTCACATTCATGCATTCTTTATTCATTTATCACACAAGTAGAGGGATGACTACCAAGGTAGCCCAGGAGGGGTGGCGGAGGAGGGAAGGAAAATGCCACACAGCACTTTACAATTTTACAACTTTAAAATTTATTGAATGCCAGCCTTCTTTTTTTTGGGCAATCCTCTGTGGTGGAGTGGCTGGTTGGCCGGAGGCCCCCCCCACCGCGTTCTTGGGCGTCTGGGTGTGGAGGCTATGGAACTCGGGGAGGAGGGCGATTGGTTACACAGGGGCTGTAGTGGCAGTTTGTGCTCCAGCTGCCTTTGCTGCAGCTCAACCATACACTGGAGCATACTGGTTTGATCCTCCAGCAGCCTCAGCATTGAATCCTGCCTCCTCTCATCACGCTGCCGCCACATTTGAGCTTCAGCCCTGTCTTCAGCCCGCCACTTACTCTCTTCAGCCCGCCACCTCTCCTCCCGGTCATTTTGTGCTTTCCTGCACTCTGACATTATTTGCCTCCATGCATTCGTCTGTGCTCTGTCAGTGTGGGAGGACAGCATGAGCTCAGAGAACATTTAATCATGAGTGCGTTTTTTTTTTTCTTTCTAATCTTCACTAGCCTCTGGGAAGGAGAAGATCCTGTGATCATGGAAACACATGCAGCTGCTGGAGAAAAAAAAAGGGACAGCGGTATTTAAAAAGACACATTTTATAAAACAGTGGCTACACTCTTTCAGGGTAAACCTTGCTGTTAACATTACATACATAGCACATGTGCTTTCGTTACAAGGTCGCATTTTGCCTCCCACAACTGCGTGGCTACCCCCTCAACCTCCCCCCTCCCCGTGGCTAACAGCGGGGAACATTTCTGTTCAGCCACAGGCAAACAGCCCAGCAGGAACGGGCACCTCTGAGTGTCCCCTGAAGAAAAGCACCCTATTTCAACCAGGTGACCTTGAATGATATCTCGCTCTCCTGAGGATAACACAGAGAGATAAAGAACAGATGTTGTTTGAACGCCAGCAAACATACACTGCAATGCTTTGTTGTATGATTCCCGAGTACGTGTTACTGGCCTGGAGTGGTAAAGTGTCCTACCATGGAGGACGCAATAAGGCTGCCCTCCCCAGAAACCTTTTGCAAAGGCTTTGGGAGTACATCCAGGAGAACCGCGAATGCCAGGGCAAATTAATCCATTCACATGCTTGCTTTTAAACCATGTATAGTATTTTAAAAGGTACACTCACTGGAGGTCTCTTCTCCGCCTGCCGGGTCCAGGAGGCAGCCTTGGGTGGGTTCGGGGGGTACTGGCTCCAGGTCCAGGGTGAGAAACAGTTCCTGGCTGTCGGGAAAACCAGTTTCTCTGCTTGCTTGCTGTGAGCTATCTACAAACTCATCGTCATCATCGTCATCATCTTCTTCGTCCCCAAAACCTGCTTCCGTGTTGCCTCCATCTCCATTGAAGGAGTCAGACAACACGGCTGGGGTAGTGGTGGCTGAACCCCCTAAAATGGCATGCAGCTCATCATAGAAGCGGCATGTTTGGGGCTCTGACCCGGAGCGGCCGTTCGCCTCTCTGGTTTTCTGGTAGGCTTGCCTCAGCTCCTTAAGTTTCACCCGGCACTGCTTCGGGTCCCTGTTATGGCCTCTGTCCTTCATGCCCTGGGAGATTTTGACAAAGGTTTTGGCATTTCGAAAACTGGAACGGAGTTCTGATAGCACAGATTCCTCTCCCCAAACAGCGATCAGATCCCGTACCTCCTGTTCAGTCCATGCTGGAGATCTTTTGCGATTCTGGGACTCCATCATGGTCACCTCTGCTGATGAGCTCTGCATGGTCACCTGCAGCTTGCCATGCTGGCCAAACAGGAAATGAGATTCAAAAGTTCGTGGTTCTTTTCCTGTCTACCTGGCCAGTGCATCTGAGTTAAGAGTGCTGTCCAGAGCGGTCACAATGGAGCATTCTGGGATAGCTCCCGGAGGCCAATACCGTCAAATTGTGTCCACAGTACCCCAAATTCGACCCGGCAAGGCCGATTTAAGCGCTAATCCACTTGTCAGGGGTGGAGTAAGGAAATCGATTTTAAGAGCTCTTTAAGTCAAAAAAAAGGGCTTCATCATGTGGACGGGTGCAGGTTTACATCGATTTAACGCTGCTAAATTCGACCTAAAGTCCTAGTGTAGACCAGGGGCTAATAGATTAGTTAGCCAAGATCTCCCTTTACAGAAACCATGTTGACTTTTGCGCAACAATTTATGTTCTTCTATGCGTCTGACAATTTTATTCTTTACTATTGTTTCAACTAATTTGCCCAGTACGGACGTTAGACTTACCGGTCTGTAATTGCCAGGATCACCTCTAGAGCCCTTCTTAAATATTGGTGTTACATTAGCTATCTTTCAGTCATTGGGTACAGTAGCTGATTTAAAGGACAGGTTACAAACCATAGTTAATAGTTCTGCAATTTCACATTTGAGTTCTTTCAGAACTCTTGGGTGAATACCATCTGGTCCTGGTGATTTGTTACTGTTAAGTTTCTCAATTAATTCCAAAACCTCCTGCACATCTCTCTATCAGTGTTATAGAGGGCGAACAATTTATGAGTTTACCTTGTATAAGCTTTATACAGGGTAAAACGGATTTATTTGGGGTTTCGGCCCCATTGGGAGCTGGGTATCTGAGTGTTGGAGACAGGAACACTTCTTAAGCTGTTTTCAGTTAAGGAAAACGGACTTAAAGGTAGTCTCAGCACATCAGTTGGCAGTTCCCAAGGGGTTTTCTGTGATACAACCAGTCACACTTGGCCTCCATAACTTCCTGTGACAATGAGTTCTAAAGTCTAATGGAGCATTGTGTGAAAAAATTATTTCCTGTTTCAAATTTCCTGTTCTATTTCTTTGAATCTTGTCTTGTTCTTTTGTTTTGAGAAAGGGAGAAGAGACGCTCCCAATCTACCTTCACTAGCCCATTAATTGTTTTTATATACTTCTATAATGTTCCTCTTTATTTAAGTCCTTCCCAAGGTGGACAATCCCAATTTTTAAGAGAGAGTATCAGCAAGACTTAAGTGGTGCATAGGGCATGTGCTGAGCCCCTGAATTGAGGGAATTTCACCCTTGAAAGGTGAAATGGTGCTGGAGTTTGTTTGTGCCCAGATCCTCCTTCGCGTTATAGTAAGAGAGAGAACTCCCATTGCCTTCAAAGGGACCAGCCAGCAATAGCCAGTCATGATAGCTAGCCACAGTTTATCTCCTTTTTTAAGACTTACATTTCAAATATGCAGCATAATTTCTACTCCAACACAGCCTTGCAAATAGCCCAATGTGTTTGATCAGAGTGGGAAGCATGCACAGATCATCAGCTTCTCATTTGTTTTGACTAATTTTAAGCAATCATTCCCTTATTCTGACAATGTTAAGGACAAATCATTCCTTCCTATGGGAAGAAAGGAGGACTCCCACTGCATTCTCTCCTAAGAGCAGGGGGCTTCCTGGTCATGCAGAGAAGGCAGGCCATGACACGGTGAAATTCCATAAAGTCTGAGGACTCCAGGATGGAGCCAATGTATTTTTATTTACACTACTTTTAAGGGTGGGATTTTCAAAGGCACTCACAGTGTTGGCCTAACTCTATTCCCATGTTTCAGAGTAGCAGCCATGTTAGTCTGTATTCGCAAAGAGAAAAGGAGTACTTGTGGCACCTTAGAGACTAACCAATTTATTTGAGCATAAGCTTTCTGAGCTACAGCTCACTTCATCAGATGCATCCGATGAAGTGAGCTGTAGCTCAGGAAAGCTTATGCTCAAATAAATTGGTTAGTCTCTAAGGTGCCACAAGTACTCCTTTTCTCTATTCCCATGGAAATCATCAGGAGTTTTAACATTGTGGGAACAGAGTTAGGCCAATTTGGAGTACATCTGAAAATCCCATCCTAAAATGTACAGACAGAAAAGTGCCTCATGCTATGGATGGCTTCATTTAAACTGTGGGACTGTTTCATTTTAAGGATATGCTGACTTGAAGAAAACATTCTGGATTTAAAATAAACCTATTCGTTTCATCCCTCCCTCCTAGGGTGACCAGACAGCAAATGTGAAAAATTGAGACAGCGGGTGGGAGGGGGAGGGAGTGTAATAGGAGCCTATATAAGAAAAGGACCTAAAAATCAGGACTGTTCCTGTAAAGTCAGGACATCTGGTCACCCTACTCCCTCCTCTATTTTTCAAAATTTTGTAAGTTAAGTATCTTTTTATAGTGCTCTGAGAGTACAGTCATTTGTACTGCAATATACTTCCCCTCGTTTGCAGTTCCATTAGGATAGGAGCACTAGCGTTCACTTTGTAGTCTTATAATTCAGTGGTTCTCAACCAGGGGTACATGTACCCCTGAGGGTACTCAGAGGTCTTCCGGGGGTACATCAACTCATCTACTTATTTGCCTAGATTTACAGCAGGCTACATAAAAAGCACTAGCGAGATTAGTAAAAACTAAAATTTCATACAATGACTTGTTTATACTGCTCTATATATATACTGAAATACAAGTACAATATTTATATTCCAATTGATTTATTTTGTAATTATATGGAAAAAATGAGAAAGTCAGCAATTTTTCAATACTAGTGTGCTATGTACTTTTCTATTTTTATGTCTGATTTTGTAAGCAAATAGTTTTTAAGTGATGTGAAACTTGGGGGTATACAAGACAAATCAGATTCCTGAAACAGGTACAGTAATCTAGAAAGGCTGAGAGCCTCTGTTATAATTCATATTCAGAACTGTTTATGATGCAATACCATTAATGGTATCCTTCAGAGTTCATGGGTTAAATCCTGGCCTCATGGAAGCCAAAGCAAATTTTGTTGTTGGTTTCCACGGGTCCAGGATTTCACTCTATATCTGTATACCTCAGCCAGTTAGATTGCTTGACTAGTTAAACATAGTGCTCCCTCATTGTTTGCACCTATTTAAGAGAGGGCTATGGCAGTGCTGTGGCACATCCTTCTATAACTAGGGATTCTTTCCATTGCTGGAGAAAAGGAAAAAATAAAAGTCTTCCCCAATTGCGCTTATTACGACAGTTGCTGTTGGGATCATTTGTGAATCACGGAGTTTCTAAAATAGTAGATGTTCCTCAATAGCATTTTAACTGAGATTACAGAGGTACATACAGAAGCGAACATAAAAGACAACTTTCAAATTATCAAACAGTCGCAGTTCCCATTTCAAAGCAGGTGAAAAAAGTATTGAACAGAGCATTAATTCATATCTAAAGCTTTTTAATGTGTGAGGTGTTGTTGCTGGGGTTTTTTGTTGTTGTCTTTGCAAATTCTTGGGTGTCTGCCAGATCTTGTTAAAATGAGGCTGCTACATGCAGTAGTAATAATGCGTTGTTTGTCATGACTTGAGCTGGGGGGAAGAATATTTTTAAAAAATAAAATATGAATTTAAAGTAAATCTCAGAACATCCATAAGTGCTTCATACATGTTATGTGCTCAATGATGTTTTCAATCATATTAAATGAAACATTCTCACGGTAACTAAGAGAACTATTCATCTTCACCTCAGTCCTTTTGATCTCACCCGAGCTGTTCATACAACAATCACACAAGTGTAAATCAAGAGCCTACTAGATTTATAAATATGTAACAGGAAAACCAGAAAGAGAGAAGCAGAATCAAGTCTGTCCCAAAAGAAAGAGAGTTTATTTTTGGTTATGGACTTTCTGAATCAGCGTATGTAGAACAACAGAGCTAAAATCTACTTAAAGGCTGGAGAAATCTTTTACAATAAGTCAATTATGTATAATTCCAGACAGTTTTAATATACAGTACTGAAAGTCCCCAAAAGATGAAAGAAAAATACAGACATTATTGAATTAGTCTGAAAAACTTGACAGTGAAGCACAATTGGTCTGGTTTTGAGAAATGGCCTCCATTTTTGTAGGTGTAATTTTGTGAGCATAATCAGTCACAAATGTAAATTATGGACCTAATTCAATGCCCGTGGAAATCAAAAGAAAGCCTCCCATTGACTTTAATTGTCTTTGGATCAGTACCCATGAACATGTAAGACTGCTTTGCAAAAAAATAGCTTGCAGTGAAAATGCTATTGTTTGCACCTGCAATTAATGACAGATACAATTTACACCCTCATTAGCAGAGGCAGGATTGAGGTCTTTCTAAAAATCGGGCCCAATATCTTCTGAAGGTCAAGCTTCATTACCATAATGTTTTTCAGAAATGTGGAAGACACTCCAAGTTTTTAAACTATTGATCTACAAAGATGTGTCATTAAGGGTTCATACTCATTGTGCCACCTACTCCTGATCCATATGACCACAGCCCTATCCCTAACTTAAATGGACTTCAACAGAATGAGGAGATGGTTTCTTGTTTTGTTTTGTGCCTTTTAAGTCATCATGATGATATAACAGAGGTCTTGGATGCACCAATTATATAGGCCATATGATACAAAGTTTATGAGAAACCCAGAAGGACTATCACATGAAAATGAATAAAAGAGATCCAACTAGCATCTGAGTGTAGTTCGGTTTCTTGTCCCATCTGGCTTGAAACACAAAGGCACCTTGATTTTCCTGGTAAGTGGAAACAGGAGTTTATCTTATATGTGAAATCAAATATACACATTTCAGTTTTGTTCAGCTGAAAGCAGAGGAAACTGGGATAATATGATGTTCAGAGATGAGCAATTTACCTTTGGAAAAACCACTTTCAGTAACAAACTCTGTGACAAGATACCAAAGGGATCTTTTCCTTCCCAAAAGGAAGGTAATGAAAAGAGTCCTCTCATGGTGTTGGAGAAATCTTGCTGATTTGTATTTCATCTCTGAACACAGAAAGTAAACTAATTCTTCTAAAATGGCCTGACAGCACTTTCCATCATGAAAACTCTTATCCCAGACTTTATTTACTTGGAAATTCTCTCCTTGCCAAAACATACCATATGCTCAAGTCATGGTACAGAAGGAACATACACAACTATAGTAAGAGAAAAATATTTGTATGTTGCTGCAGAGGATGTAGAGATTAGGGACAGGGTTGATGGATAATGAACAGTAATATACAAAAAAAATCCATTTTGTCTTTTTTAAAATGTTCCTCTGAACAGATTTTTTAATAAGGACATTAATACTTTGGGGCCAGATTATCCTGACCCCTTGTAGATGAGAGGACATCACAGGTCTTCCTACGTTGCCTCCCACCCTGGTGCACCCCACAGAAGTGCCTGAGACAACTGCAGACTGCAGTCTACATTTTTCAGAAGTGTCTATGAGACACCTGAAAAGTGCTGAAACAGGCCCTCAGAAAAATCAGGCCTTGTGTAGGACTCCAAGATGTCAAATACAGCCAAGGCATAGACATTTCAGGGGTCTGAAAAGCAGCACGGACAACTAAGTACAGTCATGGCAATTTCAATCTGTTGCTAGTTGCGAAAGCAGAGTGAGGCGCTACAGTTTATTCATGGCAAAGGAGGACTCAGATGACAGACTGTGGAAAGGGTAGACTAGCACAAACCCTTCCAACAGACAGGAGGGATGTGAGGAGAGGACAAATGTTTCTTCTTCATTCTCTCAGTTGGAAGGCTAGGGGAGTTTCAAATGTATTAGACATCTCTTAGCCAATGGCTTAAGATGGAACCTCATAGCAGGGTCTAAGAATTGTAGCATCCTTGCCACCAACTGGTGGGATGGAGTGTGGCTCCTCCCCACAGGTCACAACTTTCCTAACAGTCTCTGTCTAGTAGGTAAAATTTTAAAATTGCAAAATTTTACAGTTATATGAGAACATTCAATGCATTCAAAGTGCACCTCAAGGTACCAGAAATTCATCCTTATAGTGCTTTTCTTCCTAACTGCTCCACATGTCAGCTGAACATATGCAAGGTATTTTCCCTGTCAGAAATCCTAACTAAAGCCTGTTTTGGCTTCACTCTCCCACTAACTCTCCATAAACAAGGACAAAAGGTGAAAGACACAAATGATTCCCAAAGGGTACTTGGCCTCAATGTTCATACCTATCTGATAAATCCAGTCCAGGCTTAAATATCTTAAGACAAATAGTGGATTGGTCTCTTTCCAGTGTTCGGTCATATCCAGCTAGGGGTAAATGAACTGCTTAAGGGCCCAATTCTGCAATCCTTTTTCTGGGTGAAAAGTGCATACTCCCCAAACACACCTATTGAAATCAATGGGCTAGACACTGTTTTGCTCCAGCTGCATACATGGACCAGGTCTCCAGAGAATATTCCTGGTGTAAGAATGTTTCCTGGGTGATGAAGAACAGCTGGAGTTGCTCTGTGCCACCATTTCTCAAAATACCCGGTTTAGGGGGCTTGTCAGGGGAAGGAAGGGGCAGAGGAAGGAACAGGGTAGCATAACCAGAGTGCACTATGCTCCAGCTATTCTTGTCGGCCACAAAAGCCCGAAGGGGCCACTGCAGATGAGCATATTTTAGAGCAGCCCAAAAACTGCTCTAAATTATGCAAGACCCTAATCAGACCCCAGACAGCTTTAAAATAAGGGAAGGCACAAAATGACTTTAAATTTGGATTTTCCAATTGCTGAGTCATCACATTAACACACCTACTGCAGGCTCCAAAGATATCTGTAAATCAATGTATGAAATTATCTCTGTTTCTACACATCTTTGGCACCAGATTTACAGAGTACACATTTTCAATTCTGCATAAGTGACATAGGAGCCTGAGTCCCATTTTCAAAAAGTAATTTCAGCACTTAGATCCAAATCACATTGATTTCATGAATCACTTAAGCACTTTTGAAAATGTTACCTATAAAACCTTCAGTTTTGCATGATTTATCCCTACGTAACCTCCGCTGAAAGAATCCCCAATTTCCTTCCTTGGTTTGGTCTATAGACTTTTTGAAAGTGATCTCCCTGGGAGCTGCTTGTGAGATGATTGATACTTGAGGACTGAAAGCACAATTTAAAAACGCCAGCCACCTGCAAATTAGCAATAGTTTAATTCCCTTCAGAGTAATGAATCTAAGTAACTAAAAATATGGATACACTGGAAAATCCAGGCGTAAATATTTGATTACTATAGCAGCTTATGTGAGAGGAAAGAGATCACCAAGTAACTATATAACATATATGAAAATCTGATTGTTTATCTTATTCTCCCAGCTGAATTGCTAAAATGATGCATTGTATGTCAGGCTGGAGATAAAATGGCAAGAGTAGGAGAGATTTTAAATTTCGAGCAGCCCCTTTTTTTCTGAACCCAAATGGTATTGTGAAGCAGTGATGAGAGGTCAGGAACTCTGCTGGAGAGCAGGTGCCAACGTTTCCCTCTCTATTTCAGTCGGTGACATGGAGTATTCTCGTGCAGTGACAACTTGTAATTGAGCTGCCAAATAATAGAGAAAAGAAATCAGGTAAGGTTAATTCCCCTATTTAATAGTGATCTTTGTACTATTTCCATCAAAAATTGGGCACACTTCCCAGCCCAAATTAAGACCATTTCAGAGGTTTTATTTACTTTTTTTTTTAAATGCAATCATGAAATAAGAATGGGAAGCATCTCAAAAGGATAAGTCAGTCAGGGGAATGGCATTTCCTCTGTCAATCCAAAGAAAAGCTGCTTTTCGAAAAGAGATAAGAAAAAGAGCAGAGAGTAAATAGCAAAGGAGAAAATGGTAGAAAAGTGGACTGAACAAGTCAGATGGATAAAGATACAGAAATGCAACAAGATTTAGAGAAAGACATACATAGCATTTTTAGTTTGTTTATGCTACAGGATTATTACTGTATTTGACTTCACTGGGACTAAAGAGCATGGCAGAAATCTGCTCGAGGCCGCGAATGTGCATTTTGGACTCCATTTTCATATGGTGAGCTCCAACACCACTCCAACTGAAGTCAGTAGAGCTGCAATTGACAACCAGGCCCTTGGGATTTAAGGAGAAGGGGTTTGAATGAGAAAGGGTAAAGCTGTGCAGAGTGTGATCTATGAAATGTGTATTGGGCTACCACATCTCTCCCAAAAATATGTTGGTTCTTTTAAAAAAATATACTTTGTAATGCCTTGCTTAAACTAAAAGGAACAATATGTAGTCATCAGTGTGGGGGGCTACATGGAAGAAACAAGGCCAATAAAAATGGACTAGAACATGATCTATCGATTTTGTTTCTTTTTCTTTTCCATCCTTGTTTCATCCTGCTAAGTGATTATTTTTAACTGTTAGCGATGACAAGTGACGTTTTAACTGTTAGTGATGACTGTTAGTGATGACAAGCAGAGCTACTACTGTGGACAAGATGCCCAGTTTAAATATATGATGCTAGAATTGAATGCAATTAGTGAATGCTTGTCATGCCAGCATACCTTAAAGCACATAAACCAGTATTTTTCTAACCACTATACCTTCAAATGACTAGTGATGTGTCTCAGTGCTAAAGGCAGGGTTCCTGCAACAACACAGCAGGGTTACTATCCCCATCAATTCTGACATATGCTCTTTCAGTCAAAGAAAACCCTTGCATTTTCCCCCAGAAGTTCAATGCCATCTGATCACATCAAATCATAAAAAGGGTCCAGTGTTATCAGCAAAAATAGAGCTGTAAAATTTGCGGTAAAAACACTTTTATTCCCTATAATGCAGTCAAATTTTACCATTTGTAAGGGAGATCTATTAATATTTCGTGCTATGTAATTTCCAAAGTGCAGGTTTTATTTTTCTAAAAATTTTTCCATCCTCTCTTTCTTAGTTAACTTTGAATTTTGTTTGAATGATAAGTTAATTAAGGCTACTGTAAATAAATATACTATAATAGTACAAATTCACTAGGAGGTAATCCCCCTGCACTGCACAACTGGCTCTACTTCAGAGACCCCCAGAAAATTTCCCAGTAGGGTCTTTATGTTTAAATCTTTCATCTGTGAGTGAAGGTTGGAGACCCATTTCTGTAGCTCTTACTCACAGTGGGCCAAATTGTCAGACCTTCCTCATATTGCTTAGTATCTTACTTGCGGGGGAGGAGAATCCAGTAGGCCTAAACTTCCCAAGTAGGCCTAAAACTTTGGTCAAGCTAACTGTGTGTGTAAAAGCATAAGTAGAGGCTGAAGAAAATTCCATTGTGGGGTAATTGCAACAGAAGAGCTTAGGAAATGTAACCTAACCGCAAAGAACAACCTGTCAATAACAGGAAAAGCTTGTTTTGCTATATCCCAAATAAGGAAAACTACTGTTGGAGCCTGTGTTATATGCCAAATAAGGAAAAATGCTGTTAAAGGAAGTGTGCTTAACAAATTGTGGTTTTCAGCTATATAAACTCCTGTATTTTCTGCTTACGCCGAGCAGCTATGGCTCTCCCTGTATACGTATACTTGAGTAAAGTTCCTCAGGCGTTTCTGATTTCAGACACAATGCACGGTTAATTTTCTACCACATACTATACACATAACCCCCACTGAATTCCATAGGCCTGTTTGTGGAGTAAAATGCTACTAAGACCTTGATCCTGCAAGATTTATACATATGCTCTTTAAAGTGACACACTGTGAGTGGTCTGTGTAAATAATACCACCAAAATCAATTGGACTATTCACAGGGAGGATCAAGGCCTTAAGGTGAGTAACTGTAAGAAAATGTGGCCCAGTGAGTAGCACTTACACTGATTTCATGAGAGTAACTATTACTCACCATTAGTAAGGGTTAAATAGTCAGGTCTTGAATATGAAGCAAAAAAGATACTAAAAGGCATGACGGTTATATTTACTACAGAAGTATTCAAAAACCTATCTAAATATTTCATTAAACACTACACTAAAAGAACAGTCACTTGCAAAGCCCAACACCCAGAATGAAAGTTACGTATGCAACTCACTGCTGGCATAATTATTTGTGGGTACCAAATTATACATGCAAAAATAGCAGATACCAGTTATTAACAACCACAAAATAGCTAGTACTCTCTTCTCCAACAGGTTTTTGCATCTAAGTGCTGTACAGAAAGCATCTGAAAACCAACATTTCCTAATGGTCACCAGGGAAGGTGAAACTATTTCTTTTCTCATTATTATTTACAGCAAGATACTTGAGATTAGAGCAGGGATCGGCAACTTTTGGCACATGGCCCATCAGGGAAATCCGCTGGCAGGCCGGGATGGTTTGTTTACCTGCAGCGTCCGCGGGTTCAGCCAATTGCAGCTACCACTGGCTGTGGTTCACCGTTTCAGGCCAATGTGGGCTGCGGGAAGCAGCGCGGGCCGAGGGATGTGCTGGCCGCCACTTCCCACAGCCCCCATTGGTCTGAAACGGCGAACCGCAGCCAGTGGGAGCTGTGATCGGCCGAACCCGCGGACGCTGCAGGTAAACAAACCGTCCCGGCCCGCCAGCGGATTTCCCTGATGGGTTGCATGCCAAAGGTTGCCGATCCCTGGATTAGAGGATGACATATTATACAAAGCATGAAAACCAAAAAGGATGTTTAACTCTTATATGTAATTTCTCATTCAAGGTTTGTGCCTGACTATGTCAGAAATTGGCTGAATAAAAGAAAAGACAAAATAGAATGGGTGGGATTTCTCCATGATGAGTGTTTCTAATCCACCCAGTTTCCTTATGCTAGCTCTGTTGAGTCACATCCTCACACTCACTGAGAAGAACAACTAAATAAAGTCTCACACCTGTTTCAGTGACAGGGGAGGAAACCCATTTTGAAGCTATCCAGGAACAACAGTGACTAGTAATAAGAAAAGGAGTACTTGTGGCACCTTAGAGACTAACCAATTTATTAAAGCATAAGCTTTCATGAGCTACAGCTCACTTCATCAGATGCATACTGTGTCTTCTGCAGTTTCCACAATATGCATCCTATGAAGTGAGCTGTAGCTCACGAAAGCTTATGCTCTAATAAATTAGCTAGTCTCTAAGGTGCCACAAGTACTCCTTTTCTTTTTGCGAATACAGACTAACACGGCTGTTACTCTGAAACCAGTGACTAGTAATGTTAGTTCAAGATACATGTTTAATTTCCCTTATTAGAAAAGAGTAAACATCATTCAAACTGTAATTGAATTAATCTGGCATTTTGGATAAGGATGACTTGCATAATTGCTGTAGAAAGGACCTCTGCCCCCTGGTGTTAAACCCATTCTCCACAAACTGTGTTTTTGATCAGCTAATAGCCTAATGGCTCATGTCCTGTGGACCCCTTCACAGGAGAAAGATTGACTTGTCCTCAAAGAAAACATGAATATGTTTGTGATATTTTTATGCAATAAAAGGGTAAAAGCCATAAACACTGGCCACGCCATGCTAGGCAGCAGAAGGTCTGATACCGTGCATAACAAGAGTAATAAATGGTGTCCTTTTAAAAAATAGTTGTAGGAAAGATGTGGAAAAGGGGAGAGAGAAATAAAAAGAATCCTTAGTTTTTATAAAGAGCAAGGAAAAGCACAAGAAGTGAAGAGAGGGACCTTTTAGAGCCAGTTCATTTCTGTACTAGTTAACTTTGGACATTACATCTGCAGGGTGTGTGTGTGTATTCAAAGGGGCTGTTTTTACTTGAAATATATAATACTTCTGAATATGGTGTAATAAATGTTCCAGAAATATTGTTCCATTGCAAACCTACACAAACTATGTTCTACAAATTAATACCAAAAGGTCATTTAAGATTCATTTGTCTGGGACCCATGGAAAATTTGATTCAATGTAGATTAGCCAAACAATTTTCAAAACATTAATTTAATGTTATAGCTGATCAATATAGTAGTCTTAAAAGATTGGAGAATTAAATTACCTACTACCATAAAGTAATTTGCAAATGGTGATTTTTATAACATTACTAAAAAAAAACCCTTAAAAACACTCATCTGTTAAAAGGAAGAGATAAGATGGGTAACAAATGACACCACAAATAGACTGCTACTGGAACCTAGCTAAGACCTTACTTGTATCACTTTAGAACACGAAATGGAAAAGTTTACTAATTTTGCTCAGACCAGCAGTATAAATATACACAAGCTAAGAAACACTTCTCACTAACTAAATGGCAAATATAAAGCATTTTAGTTACAATTTGTGTATCTGACCCTAAGTTCTGTTGGTTTCAGAGTAGCAGCCGTGTTAGTCTGTATTCGCAAAAAGAAAAGGAGTATTTGTGGCACCTTAGAGACTAACAAATTTTATTTGAGCATAAGCTTTCATGAGCTACAGCTTACTTCATCGGATGCACTCAGTGAGGACCCAACAAACTGAAAAGTAATGTCATGTGATAGTGGTATCGTTAAGGTGTCTTTCCTCCTGCACAAAACTGAAATATAGCTTCCTTTTGGCCCCCATGCACTACCCCACTCAGTGCTTACCCCTGAGACAGGGAAAGTGAGGAGAAGCAGAGATGCCACCTTAGACTAGATTAGCAGTCTCCTGAGGATGGTGACAAGCTGCCGGAGCAGCCTAGAGACTAATCCAGGGATTGGCAGCCTTTGGCACGGAAATCTGCTGGCAGGCCGGGGCGGTTTGTTTACCTGCAACGTCAGCAGGTTCAGCTGATCGCAGCTCCCACTGGCCGCAGTTCACCGTTCCAGGCCAATGGGGGCTGTGGAAAGTGGCGGCCAGCAAATCCCTCGGCCCACGCCACTTCCCACAGCTCCACTGGCCTGGGACAGCAAACCAAGACCAGTGGTAGCTGCGATCGGCCAAACCTGCAGATGCTGCAGGTAAACAAACCATCCCAGCTCACCAGTGGACTTACCTGACGGGCCAAGTGCCAAAGGTTGCCGATCCCTGGAGTAGGCACTCATAGCACTGCCTATAAGCAAAGGGCCTGTGAAGTCGATCTGACTATGTGTAGAGAGGAATGACTAAAGGCCACATGGGAGAGAGGAAGACCACAGCAGATGAAGAGCAGGCTATCAACATGTGACAGATGCTGAAAGGGGTATCTTATCTCTGTAGCACAGCAACCTGTACTGCAGCCTGGGACTAAAGTGTGCTTCACAACACAATGGACATCACTCTGCTCTCTCTTACATTGATTTTACACTAACATTTACTCCAATGACTTCCATAGAGTTACACTGAATTCACTTCGTGTACTTAAGTGAGCTGCAAGTCAGGCTCAGTGTCATTCTGGAGTGAGTATGCAGGCATGCTGGTGCAACTGAACTCCCCGTGTTGTATTCATCATATAAGAATTAGCCCAGTATCAAATTATAGTTGTAATTTGTACCACATTGACATATCAGGGCTGACAAGAAAGGGGGTTATTAAACAGTCACGTTAAGGAACTGACAGAAAAATTCTCATTAATTCAATCTCAGCACAACTTTCCAATCAGCAGGGAGTTTGTCTTACAAGTGCAATTTATACCAAATTTAAATAATCTCCATTTTGCTAAAGATTTAAGGAGCACTGCTCCTGATCCAGAAAGAGTAGTTAGCTTCAGGAGAAGCAATTATGCACAAGAGACCACTCTGCGCTAAATAAACTATATCTTTGAGAAGTTCTTTCTACTTGTCACAAGTCAGGGGTGCATTTCCATGATGGATATCCCCCCCCCCCCCCCACCTAGAAAGGATTAATAGAGGATATGGAGTAAGCACACTTCTCAAGATTGTGCGTTATCATCTGTTCCTTCTGCAGGCTTTGAGCTCCTGTATCTTCTTTGCAACCCCTTTGCTATCCAAGAATCATCACTTTAGTTTCTAGTTATCACTATGTGTAGTGACTATAAGCATCAGAAAAAGTTTGCATGCTTCCCACAGAGCAATATACAACAAGGCACAGTTGGCTCATAGTAGGGCTATTTTCCTTTCAGAAACTCAAGACTATTGCTGAAATAAAAATAAACTACAGACGAATGAAATGGCGCCCTTTGTCTCAAAATTGAAAGTCTGCAGATTCAACAAGTAAGCCTCCTTTGAGGGTAACAAGGAAGCACCTTTGGCATATCTGGCACATAATTGATAAGTTCCGCGCTCATTTTGCACCCCAGATGTTTCAAATGTATTTGCAGGCTATAAAGCTGCCTTTTCACTAGTGTTCTGTGACCAGACCCATTTCTTAGCATGGTTTAAGAGGCCAATTTATAAACAGAAAATTAAAGATCCTTACCATGTGATAGTGGTATCGTCATAGATTGCACCTATGGGTTTAAAATCCCTATAATAGAACATGTCAAAAACCAAAAAAGTACAATTAACACTCAACAGCTGCTAAAGTACATTGGAACAGGTGTTTTAGAAAAATGCCTGCTATAGCATTTGTTCTTTGCTGGAGCTTGGCACAATAGCCAAATGGAACAACAAAGCCTTGAAAGTTAGAAGTCAAAAAAGGAAATTAAAAGTTTACCTGTTCTAAAGTGTAATTATTTTTAATACTTTTGAAAATGCCTGATTTTTTAAAGGAATATTTAACTGACATTTGTAGTGATAGGGCCAAATTATGCTCTCAGATACATAAACGTGTGTAAATCCAGAGTCAATTCACTTATGTCAGTGTAGTGACTCTGGTTTTACCTTTGTGTACATTATAGCAAAATCTGGCAAATGGTCCATAATGTAGATCCACTGGGCCAATTCTCTTCTCAGAGCAACAGAAATCAGGAGTAACTTCACTGAAGTAAATGATATTAAACAGTATAAAACTGGTGTGACTGAATGGAGAATCAGGCCTATTGTTTTTGTCATTTAAAAACTAAACAAACATCCAAGCTACATGTGAAGTAGATGCCTAGTACACAAGGACTATATGTCATAGAAATATACAGTCTGTGTCAGGAGCTCTAAAACGTAATTTTAAATATGATAATCTCTATGGTGAATGCACATTAACAACCCTGAAAGAGCCCTCATAAACTCCAGCAGACAAATGGGACTTCACATATACATGGCATACTTTATATGAAGACACAGAAAAAGTGTGCTCAAATATTAAGGATCTAATTTAAAATTAAACTTGGAGTCTAAATTTCCTAGCACAAGTTCTTAACACTAGTGTACAGTGCACTAACTCAAGAGCTCTTGATCTAGCCAGTGCCAAAGGATTAAATAAAAAAAAATAATAATACAAATTGTTTGCCACTTATACACTTTTTCCAAATAAAAAGTTGAAAAAAGTCTCTTACATTACCTAAGAGGTCATGAATTTCATAGCTTTACAGTGATTTATACACCTGTAATAGGTTACCGAACAAACCTATACGCAGCCTCTAAATACTCTCTTGTTGCTGGATAAGACATGGATTATGAAAAAACAGTCTGCAAGATTGGGATTTTTTGAGGGGTCAAATTGCAGCCCCATCCAAGGATTCAATGAGATTTTAATCCTTGGAACCTGAACTACAAAAAAAAGCATTTATTACCAAACTTTTCTCACCAGTTTCAGTATCTGCAACAGGCATCAAGATATCACACTTGAAACCTATTCACAGAAGACTAAAAAGTTACACTGGTCTAATATCTCAGGGGTTCTCAAACTGGGGGTCAGGACCCCTCAGGGGGTCACGAGGTTATGACATGCCGGGGGTCGCGAGTTGTCAGCCTCCACCCCAAGCCCCGTTTTGCCTCCAGCATTTATAATAGTGTTAAATGTATTTAAAAGTGTTTTTAATTAATAAGGGGGGGGTCGCACTCAGAGGCTTGCAAAGTGAAAGGGGTCACCAATACAAAAGTTTGAGAACTACTGCTTTATCTGATCTTGAGCCAGTTCCAAAAAGACAGATGCACTACTGACCTTTTAGCTGCCGATAACTCATGTACACTCAAATCTAGAAACAAATGCATTATTATAATGGGATAGCTGAAATTCCCTACATTGAAATGATTTAAAATATTTATTTCTATAATTACCAATTAACAAGTATTGTCTACTAAGTACTCATCAGAACTGAAGCGAGAGAAGAAGCAACTAATCAGAATCACATGATTTTTAAGGTCTGATTTTATACAACCTACCAAAGATAGAAAGTTTGATGAACCAGTACAAATGCTTTTAGAACCAGTAAATTTTCCCAAATAGTGCTCCAGAATTTGTGATCTGAAAGAAACGCTTATATCCTTGTTATATAGAACTCTTTATCTGCCTTTTGAAAGTGATTGAAACTAGAGTGAAGAATTGGAACCTGATATTGATAAACAGAGTTAGAAAATAATAGGGTGAGACAGCACGGTTCTTTTATTTATCATGTATATTGTACAATAACAAAACTCCGCAAGTGGAAACACTGTAAAATAACTAAACTTGAGTAAATCCTGATTCCTGCCTGATTTGTACACAGCAGTTAGGCAGACCTCTTTCAGCAAACAATCCTTGAGCAAAGTTTGATCTAAATATGTTAAACACTGTATATATTATAAGTTAACCCACATTAAGCACGCTTTAAGTGTGGCCTAACCCTGCTCCCATAGAGCTTGATGCTACATTCATTGAAGTCAGTGGCAAAGCTCCCATTTTATTTGATGGTGCAGGATGACAGCCATTGAGCAGTTAGGCTAATGCAGAGAGCATTTTTGAAAATTCCACCCTGAAAGGCCCTAGCTTCCGAAGTGTTTTCAGAATTATGCAAGGACTTGATGACATTAACTTCTTCTCATATGCAGATGTATGCATACAATTAACCAGCAGATTCTTTGGTGGCATTTCCTATTTGAAGCTGAACCCTAAAAGCAGTAACACCTTTGTGCCAATGTTACAATATACACAAGCCTTCAGGTAAGATATTATTTTAAGAAAAACTCCTTGCATTTTGAAGAATGTAAATGACTCTCATCCTTGCTCATACTGAATGATAAATAAGGATGAAACAATCTCTTTTTTTGAAAAAAAGAGATGGGTTTTTAACATAATAATTGACAGAAGCTATGAGAAATCCTTTCTACAAAGGCATCATCCTTTAGGATTTCTGACATTACTGCTAGCCACTGATTGCAATGAGAGCTAGATACACTTCCCTACAGAGGAGTACAAAGGATGATATATTCAGTAATTATGTGGGACTTGCTCCTTTGCACCATGGAAATCCTTCCAGAGAGCAGAGTCAGGGACAGCACTGCCATCCACGGGCCATAGGCAGCTGTGATGAGGCAGGGGACTTCAAAAGATACTCCTTGCCTTTGGCAGATCCACCAAGGTCTCCATGGATCTCCAAAATCATTCTGGAGTCTGAGCCTGAATCTTCCCTGGGGATGGGGAATAATCCACATAGTGAAGCAGAGGGTGAGCCCTCCATTTTTACAGTGATATTTTTGCTTTGATTTCTATTTGTCACTGTGTGTAATTCTCCACAACTTTTCAATAATGCCATTTTGGTTTTTTTTAATATTTTATTATTCTGTCTTTATGATACTTTCATTGACTGTTTTGACGAGTGCATCAAGGTGGAAGAGGTACTGGACGAGAGAACTTTATGAATTAAATTGTAAAATGAGTTTAAACAAATCAACAAAAGTATCACAACCACAACATGCCCCTTTGGTACTTTTAGTTTTCTTCTGATTGCCTATGCAGAAGAGAGAGAAAGAGTATTATTTTAACATGTGCTTTAATATTAAGCGGACACATATTACTAGGTATAGCAGTTCATAATGACAACTGGTTTTAACTACTGTTACTATAAACAGGTCACCTGTGATATTACAAAACAGTTGCACACAACTTCCTGATTAGCATCATTTCAATAACTCAGTTCAGCGTTGAGTATTTCCTTAGGCAATTCTGTACTTACTACAGAGAGCTTAGATGTCACTTTAGTGGTTTGGTCCTACCATTTTCAGTCTTGATTAGCATCAAGACATAGAATTAGTGACCCTCATGGCTGCTTTGAATACAGTAGACACTGTTATATAACATGTGGAATGTAACAACTGGAGGGGGAAAATCAGCTGCAGAAAGAGTACAATTAAGAACCAAGTTAATGAGCCCTGTCGAAAGTTTTAGCCCTAAATATTATTTAACTTAAAACATGACTGTTAAGTTTTCTGAACATTACATCTCTAGATTTTTTCCTAGTGGGAGGGAAGGAAACTAACAGTCCAGTGCTTAAAAATTACTCATGTTGCCATAGTACTTGTGGGACCTACAATATCTGTTGGCTGTGCTTACTCTGCAGCAACTAAGGGCAGGTCTACACTTAAAACGTTGCACCAGTGCACCACTTCAGTAAAGACCTGACCAAATATTCTGAGAGCTGTGCTAACATAATCAGTGATGTTGTATAAACATATTTTGGTATGAGATACCTTGCTTATTCATTTCCATTCACAAAACAGAAAATAAAATATTTCCTTTAAGTGGTATAAAGAAAAATGTAAGCTAATTAATCATAATAATAATACCAAGATCTGATATAGCATTTTGCATCAGTAGATCTCAAAGCACTTTACAAAGGAAGTCAATATCATTACCCTATTTTATAGATGGGGAAATTGAGGCTCAGAGAACTGGAGGGACTTGCCCAAGGTCTCACAGCAAACCAGTGTCAAGTTTCCTCAGTCCCAGTCCAGTGCACTGTCCACTAGGTCATACTGCTCTGAACAGAAATCAGAGCCGCGTCTTAGAAATAAAATGCAGAAAAATCCATACATTTAATAAAAATATTTGGCAATGTCTCAGTATATGCCCATTGACTAGTATAACAAATTATATAGGTAGTAGACTCCCCTTGGATAATACAGCTTAAGATGCAACATACTACCACAAATCCTTGATGTACAATATCCCAATATTACTTATATTGAGTAAGGTAGAGCACAATTTCTTTATCGTCAGTTACATTAATTAAACCTCAGTCCAAGGATCCAGAGTTGTTATCTACCCTTTTCTAGTTATGCCTCTTCATGTCAATAACAAAGCAGAGTAGAAACCAAAGTTTCTGATTCCAATAATGGCTCAGAATAGTGGAAGAAAATTATTTAATTCCTTCCCCAGGCCCTCAAATCTCTCCTGATTACCATCATACACCTTCTCCCAGGGGGCAATTTATAGTCCCTGTAGTTCCTACATTAAGGTGCCTGAGCTAGCAGCATGGAAAAGTTTTCCTTCCAGGAATCCTCTTGTTTTAAAAAGTCAAGAGTCACACTGGCCACTGTATCCTAGTAAGAACGACCGTGAAAGTCCAAATAAATGTGGACTACTGGTGTGCTAATTTCCTTCGGAAACATTATTATTGATAGGGTCTGTAGCTCAGGAAAGCTTATGCTCTAATAAATTTGTTAGTCTCTAAGGTGCCACAAGTACTCTTTTTCCTTTTGCGGATACAGACGAACACAACTGCTACTCTGAGACCTGTGGCAGGGTATTGAAACACTATGTATTCAAACTACAAGGCTGCCTTCACTTAGAAGCAGAGTTCATCATGTTTCATGCTAATATTTTTGAGATTTTCTTTCCCCCTCACAACTACCTAAAACCCTGCGGAGAGAAAGGGCGATTTCCTCTCAAATTCCATAACAGGACTCGACATATAGACTGCAAGGGAAAGTACAGAAACCCTCAGATGCCGCTTTTGACCCAAGGCAATGTGTCAGGAGCAGTCAGTGATGTGCAATGAGCCGGGAAGGTGCAGCCGGCTGCCCATTTTACCCTCACCCCAGCCCGGCCGCGCTGCGGGAAACAAGCTACCGCCTCACCCAACATTACTGCGGGCTCCAGAATTGTCGTGCCTGAGCCCCCCAGGCTGCCGTGATGGCCAGTGGGTGGAATGACCCTTTTAACCACGGGCCCCTTCCTTCGTCTCCAGCTCCCTCCTCCTCTTCACCTGGGCGCGGGATGGGGAAAGCTCAATCCACCCTGCTGCAGCACCTCAGCTGACTTCAGTGGAGTTACACACCAGGGATGCATCTGGCCCCGGCTCCCCAGAGCTGGGAGGATCGGGGGAGGGGGTGTCCATACATAGAGGGGAAGCCCCGGCATAGCACATTTCCAGCAGGGTTTCGTTAAACGGTGGGGACGAGTATTTAAAACAGCAACAGATTGTACCGAGAGCCGGGCAGACCTCAGCCCCCGGGGTTACTCACCGGGCAGCCTACCGCCGATGATCTCAGCGCGCCGCTCCGTCCACACGAGCCAACTTCACTTGGCACCGGGGCGCTCCCAGTCCCGCGCCACCTTGCAACGCGGCGCCCTTCCCGCGCCGGCGAGCAGATGCTCTGGGCCCCGAGCGGGGCGGCTCCCTAGGAGCGGGGTGGTGCACGCGCGGTGTGAGCCGCTGCCCGGCCAGGCAAGCCCGCGGCTCAGCCCCAAGCCCAGCAGCCAGGCTCACCTCGCCAGCCACGGCAGAGCTGAGAGCTGCCGCTCAGGTCCAGTCGCTCCCCCAGGGTCCTAGCGTCTGCCCGGGAAAGGAAGCAGGCAATAGTCCGGGGAGCGAGCGGACAGAGCTTCCCACCAGGGAGCAGCCTCCCTGGAAACGCCTCGGTACAGACTTGCTCTTGCCGCGCCTCGAGAGCGAGCTGCTTGTGAACGCGCTCCCGCTTCGGCATGGGACGCCTTCCCCAGCCTAGTCTCCAGAAGCCCCTGGCCTTCAAACCCCTCCTCAGCAGTACAACTGGAAATCGTCTGCGGGAAATTGCCAAACCACACCTGCTACGTTGTTGGGCATCAGGGACCCTCCAGAGTTAGCTTCCTTGTTTATTTAGAACATCGTTTATTTGTAAATATAATAGTTAACCAGCTCCAAAGCACCTAGCTGCCCGCAGAGCTGGCTTGTGTAAGCAAATGTTCTTAGAATCATAGAATATCAGGGTTGGAAGGGACCTCAGGAGGTCATCTAGTCCAACCCCCTGCTCAAAAGCAGGACCCATACCCAATTAAATCATCCCAGCCAAGGCTTTGTCAAGCCTGACCTTAAAAACTTCTAAGGAAAGAGATTCCACCACCTCCCTAGGCAACGCATTCCAGTGTTTCACCACCCTCCTAGTGAAAAAGTTTTTCCTAATATCCAACCTAAACCTCCCCCACTGCAACTTGAGACCATTACTCCTTGTCCTGTCCTCTTCCACCACTGAGAATAGTCTAGAACCATCCTCTCTGGAACCACCTCTCAGGTAGTTGAAAGCAGCTATCAAATCCCCCCTCATTCTTCTCTTCTGCAGACTAAACAATCCCAGTTCCCTCAGTCTCTCCTCATAACTCATGTGTTCCAGACCCCTAATCATTCTTCTTATTGTTTCCCTTGTCCTAGTAGTTTGAGCATTGGCCTGCTAAACCCAGGGTTGTGAGTTCAATCCTTGAGGGGGCTATTTAGGGATGGGGCAAAAATTGGGGATTGGTCCTGCTTTGAGCAGGGAGTTGGACTAGATGACCTCCTGAGGTCCCTTCCAACCCTGATATTCTATGATATTCTATGAAAACTCCCTGTTCCTTTTGGTTGTGATACCTAAGGGTTGTGCTGTTTCAAAGGAGAGTGCAGTGCCAGCTCTTCAGGGCCCGCTGTGTCTTCCTTTGTGTTTGCACAACACCTAGCATAGCAGACTCTGATCTTGATGGGAGCCACTGTAACACAGCTCAGCAATAAAAGGGGCTTTAAGGCTCAGTGGGTAGACGTAAAGGGTGTCTGCCAGACCAACACAAACTTTCCAAAATATATTTTGTACAATACCTCATTAAACTTCCAGTCAGTTTCTCCTTTTATTACTTGTGGCACTTTAGAGACCACAAGTACTCCTTTTTTTTTTTTGCGAATACAGACTAACACGGCTGCTACTCTGAAACCTTTTATTACTGGTTATCAAAATATTTGTAATAGGCACTGTGGTCGCGTGGTTAAAGAACAAGGTTTATTTTATTCTTTTCAGGTTCATATATATATTTGCCTCATTACCATGGTATCTGAATGCCCAGTGAGAGGTAGGTTCCATTCCTGAAAATGCCGCTGCCTTTTTCTGTGTGAAATTGGGTACATTTCTTAACCTCTTAGGTCTTCAATTTCTCTGTTAGCAAAATGGGGATAATAATAAATAGAAGCGTGTGAAACATTTACAATGTACAGCAAAGCTCTTCAAAATGGAGTTTTTAGACATTCTGTCCCGAACTGTAACATCGGACTCTTTTACTGAAAAACGTAACATTTTCTGAAAACCTCTTTTGATAGCATTGGATTCTGAAACAAAATTCAGTAGGGAGAAAGATCTTGCTCAATTTTTCGATATGCCTATGCATAGGTAAGGATCACAGCTCTCAAAACAGATACATATGGGGACAGACTGAAGCATCTCGTTGCAAATATTTCAGGATGGACATTTTGTCACAACATACTATCCCCATTATTACATGTGAGCACAGGAATGAGAACACTGTAAATCAAGATCCCTGCAATATGTAATAGCAGGGGAAATTTTCCAGATACTGCTGAGAAAATGTCACACATGGATGAAATGATGTGATGCAGTACAGGTGTTTTTTATAGATCCTTTTCATTCATCAGCATACAATATCCTTACTTCTGAATAGGGATCAGCTTTCTATATTGGAATTCTAGATTATGTTACAAAATGTAAGTTGTTTGTAAGCTATTTCTAAGCGGTGGTATCTATATACATCCATGCATATGGCTACATATACACCCAGGGAATATCTGATGGTGTGGCACAGTATAAATGATTTTTATAATCATGGCTTTTGGCTGCATTTCTCATGGATGCTGAAACCATGAGTCAGTTGTGCAGGCCCTTCCAAACAACAGTCAACAAAACCTTTATGTATAATATATAGGGTGTTAATTTTAGATAGAAACTTTTAGAAAATTAACTTTTTTTTAATTACTGTTTTTTTGTATCCCTCATCTGTAAATCCTGGCTGACTTGGTATTGTAAGTCCAATAATGCTAGCTTTGAAGGGAAGGACAAAATATACCCATAAAATTAGAATGGTATAGACATTATAAAGTCACTCCGATTTGAAAGAGCAGTGAGAAATATCCCAGTGTTACTAGTACTACATAATAATGAACCATAAATAAAGTCAAATCTGGTGATAGTACAGTAACACTATTCTAATAAGGTACAATTGGGTTATGATTGTACAGAAACTAAAGACAAGCTTCAAAATGGATTCCAGCCTGTATTATCTGAATGGGAACTACAGCCCATGTGGTAATTATTGCTGGATTATAACAAAATGGGTTAAAAAATATTTGAGAAAACTTTGTTTTATACAACTTTACTTTTTAATTATTCTTCCCACAAGGTGGTCTTAGTCACACTGTGAAAAATTGCACATTAATAATAGATAGATAGTAATTAGATAATGTATCACAGTATGCAATTTTTCACTTGACTTTGGAAACAACTGAAACCCCTAATTTAAGTAGTATATTTCCTTTTTCCCCTCCCCTTTTCAAACCTAGCAATATTTTTTTCAATCAGAGGCATTTTTAATACCAGTGCTCACTACTGTACAGATAAAAATCAAGAGGAAATATGAGAGGCCCATGGTAGGTGAGGTAAGGCTCAGAGTGAAGCTCAAAAGCTTGTACGTTCCACTGACAGAAGTTGGCCCAATAAAAGATATTACCTCTCCTGACTTGTCTCATATGCTGGGACCAATCTGGCTACAACAACACTGCAAACAAAAGAGTAAATATGGTCAGGTGAATTCCAGTATACTCTAAGGCAGGGTAACAGATTTAACTGGCATTAGAAGCCATGCTTCAACTTGTGAGAAAGAGATGAATTATTATTCTAGCTGGGAAAACAGAAAGCATCCTAATCAGGCTGTAAAGCGACACCCCAATGCTAATGTGATAAGCAGAAACTTAACTTGAAAGGCTGGTATTTGTTATACTCTTGATTTCCATACACTATGGAAATATATAGCCATATATTATCACTATGAGTGCTTCAGATGTTTAAGGGAGTCTGGCTGAAATATATTATCCCTGTGGCTATATATTTCACTATGGCATACAACTTTGAGCCAACTATTTGCCATCATAAAACAGTACTAGTAATGGGACTTTAAGAATAAGCTATTGAAATAACGACCCTTGGTATGATCGAAGGGAATATGATTTGTTTGTGGGGAGGAGGAATGTTTAAAAAAGATGTGGCAGAATTGGAAAAAACAATGGAGCAGAACAGAATATTCTGCTGACAAATCCTGAGTGTGTAGGGAAGCACACTACAGGGAAAGGTTTGGATTATGGAGCAATAATGAAAACAAGCTCTCCATTACATCGCTTTCCATTTTTAAGAAATCAAATTTTGTGGAATATTTAATTTAGCAAACTATAAAGCATAAAAAATACCTATTCTTGTACCAATAGCTAAATTTTCCAGGTGCTTCCTCAGAGATGAACAAACTCAGCTAACTTTTCATTAGTAAACTGAATAATGAATGTTCTAAGAAGTGAACGTTGTGGGTGCCTTGTGAATGACACCATGCCTCCTGGTAACACATTCAAATTCAAATTTTCAGCTAAAAACTACGTTTTGATATCTCCGTTCTTCCCAGTCTGAAACTAATCTGAGCCTATCCCAGACTTCCCCCAGTCTCCAGGGCATTCAGAAATAAAAAAAGGAATGTTAAACAGAGAACCAGGCTACTGAGAGTGACCTTCATAATTACTGTGACAAGATAAGAGTACTGGAGGCAGTCAGCAGGAAGGGGGAAACTAGAATTAAGGAACATTTTTCCCCAAGGTTGCTCCTTTCAGCTTCAAAGAGACAAGGCAGCCTTTAATTCAGCAAAGACATCTGTACCATTGAATCATGATGGTATTTCTAAGCTAAATCAGAAAAGCAACTCCTTTGTACAGCAACCTGCATCACTAGAGCCTGTGTAAAGGGAAAAGTATGCAGAGAAGGGCGGGGGGTGGAGGGGGGGAATCATCAACCAGTAGTTGCTAATCCCTCTCCTGTGCAGCTGGACTGGAAATGGACAATCAGGAGTGGGGGAGTGGACAAAGCCTTGACTCCAACTCCTTTACATGGTGGCCAGTGCAGAGTGGGAAATAAACTGAGCCAGCAAAAGGACTACTTCTTCACCTGGAGCAAGAAGGAAGTAGAAACCAGATAGTGGCTGTCAGAGCCAAAGTTTGTGCGGCTGCAAGCTTCTCATTACTTAGGCTGGATTGCAAGGCTACCATCCTCTTCCTAGGATACAAGTAGAGTCACAGTACTTAACTATCGGCAGTCCAGAGCAGTGGCTTTTGGGTACAAGATGTAAATGCTGTCTAAGAAGAGCTGAGACTTTGTTATGTCTCTAACTTGTGGGATGAAGCGGTTCCTCTCTTTATTTATGTCCTCCAGCAACAACTGGGATCCTATTGGAAAAGACATCACTAGGTCCCAGCTTAACTTTCATTATGTCTTCCTCTCCTAGGCTCTGTAGAATTTGAGCTCACGAGAGACAAATGATGTAGAAAGCTTGATCTAGTTTTGAGCTTAATTTTAGTTTTAGAGAGGAAGAGAGAAATTGTCATATTGGGCCAGCCCATCTGTTGACCTAATCTAATCCTTTTCAAATTCTGTTAAGCTTTTTTACTCCATAATATCTTGTGGCAAGAATTAATTATACTTTGTGTAAAACTATTTTGTTCTATCAGTTGTAAATGTATCGCCTTTCCATTTCATTTGGATGCCCCCTTGTTCTTATATTATGGGAAAGAGTAAATAGAACACCCTACTGACTTTCTCTGTGCCTATTATTTTAGAGAACTCTATCATATCTCTAACTGTTCATCTCCTCTCCAAGTCGTAATATTTTAGTCTGTCATGTAAAAGTTTCTCCATGCTGCTAAGGGTATTATACATAGTGAGTGAAGGTGTGATTGCAGCACTGATAGGCATATCTATGCCAGCTTTAATCTAGCTAGCACAGATAATAATAACCACACAGTACAAATATGCCAGGGGCTGTGGGTACCTGCTCAGAGTGCTAACCTATGCTAAAGTCTGTGTCACTTCTATGGTTACCTGCACCAGCTACTCATGTTACAATCACACCTTCATTTGCTGTGTACACTAAATAATTTTCGTCCCTCATTCCTGGGCTCTTCTATTTCTCATTTTTTCTTTGTCATAGGATGAAAACAGTATCTTAGGATAGGTATCATCAACTTATAAAATGATCTTATAACATTCTCAGCATTATTTTCTATTCCATTCCTTATACATCCTAATATTTTGTTTGCCTTTGCTTTTGCACATTGGACAGATGGTCTCACTGAGCTGTCCAAAATGCCACCGGCGCCTAAACATTCAAAAGTGAATGCTAATTTTGCATGCCCAACCTTAGACTTCTTAAAGTAGTCTGCTTTTCAAAGCATGTGCACAGCACTTTCTGAAAATCACGTCCCTTTAAGATGCCTGAAGTTGAGCAACCAAAAATGGAGGCACCCAAAAGCGCTAGTCACTTTTGAAAATTCAGATCAGAATATTTTTCCTGAGTTACTGCAGTTATTTTAGATTCCAGTTATGGACACTGACAAAGAGAAACTCGTCAAATAGACTCTCAGTTTCACGGAGGTATGATTCTGCCAGGTTCTGTGCATCTCAACTCCTAGTGGTATCATGTGGAATTGAGCATGCTCAGCATCTTGCAAATTCAGGCCCCAATCCCATGCCTGCACAACAACAGTAATTTAGCAGCTAAAGTGTATTATTGTTACTCTGGACCTTTTAGTGCATTTGTAGTCTCACTATTTCCTTTATAAGCCCCTATTTTTAGAAGTATAAATCTTGACTAGAAGGGTTCATTTGGGGCTGAAAATTGGTTTTGCATTGCAGATGCAATTTTTTACCAATTTTGAAAAACATCTACTGTAGATCTTTTCAAATTATAAACAGGAAGGAGGGAGGTTAGTGGTTTCAGGTGCTTTGCCAGGTCTCCAATACTTCTTTTATATTTAAACTGAATTTTTGCAGACCAAAATGTGATTTAATGCCTTTTAGCTGTTTTTAAAGTGTGTGTTGGTGGGGGAGGGAAGGGGACGGTCACTAGAAATTAAGTAGATTATTTTGCACTTCCTTGTTAGATGTTCTCAGCGGAAATTCCAATATTTCCCCCTTGCTCAAGGTCTGATCCGAAGTCCATCAAAAACTACCATTGACTTCAAGAGGCTTGGATCAGACTGTCACTGCACATGCAAGATAGCTGAAATGGTATGATTGTTGGATTATTGAGACGTAAATGAAGGCCTTGATGCTGCAAAGACTTACACATGTGAATGTCTTGACTTCAGCGAGGACTATTCACAGTATGTAAAGATAAGCATGAGTAAGTCACTGCAGGATCAAAGCCTAAGAAATGTTTTAATGAATAAATGTTTTGTGTCACAACCTTTCTAGTGTTTTGGGGTAGTATTTTTAAAAACACCACACATAGGTCTCTCTACTGCTGTACAAAGCAGCCAGAGTGCACCAGAGAATATGCCCCTATGCATTTTCTTTCCCTTTTTAGACCTGAAAATAATTTTCCAATTTTTTTCCCCAGGAATTCGAGAGAAAAAAAAGTTTACATTATTTTTTTTCCTATTGCTATTTCCATAAGTGCTAAGTTAGGATGTACACATCAACCTGACCAGCAAAGTAGTATAATTTAATGATGGTGCCATGGAGAGAAGTTGGTTAATGAGGAAGTGAGCTTAGACATCAAGATGTTATTTGCAATGTGAGTGAGATACTCTATTTAATTTTGATTTTACTTCTCCCTTATTGAAGGCCATTCATGACCAGCTGCTGACTTCAACTCTTTTAACCTGTTATAATCTCTTCACAGTAGGAAAAAAATTCATAAACTGGCCATAATTTCTTTTTTATCCAGCAATCACTGAAATAACTGTTATTCTATCTCTCCATTTCAGCTAATAAACTAAAAATATTTTTCATTTCTCAGGCACTGATGAAAGAGAGAAGAGAAAGATCAACCCTAGAAAAGTTGCCTTTAAAAAATCTGACTGGAGATTCACTATTTCTACAAAATGATAAATCTATACATTTAATCAGCCATTTCTTTCTATAAACCTCCATTCACAAAGGAATCTCCAGGGCTTGAAACATGTTCATCTTTCACAAATCCTATTAAATTCTCATTTTCATTCTTTATCAATAAATAACACTTGGACAAAACTTGAAATAATTACTGGCACTTCAATTATGTTACAGTAATTGTTCTCAGAACAGAGAAATTACATCTGCATTGATTATTTGGCTGTATTTGTCACAAAACTTAGTACTGCAAATATGAATCAAGTACTTTATATTAAGCAAAGCATAAAATATACTGTTCATGAAATTTTAATTTTTTTTAGTATATGCACAGGTATTTTTAAAATAAAAGTGGTAGGATCCATTGGGTCTGATAGAGCCAGTTCTGCATTGGGATTAGTACAGAGACCCACTGCTCCAGTAGGAGCTCTGTGCCTTCTCCAGGCCCAGTTCATCATCACCAGGCTCACTACATCATCTCTACATCATCCTGTTAAATGCTTCAGCATGCTCTTTTCTTTGTACCCAGTCAGGGGACAATACAAGCTGTGACACAGAGGCCCATTGGTGCCAGCTAGAAGGGGTTCACTACTCAGCAACTCCTAACCAGCCTGGCAAACTCACTGCACCTAACACATTCCTGTCCTAGTATTTATCTAAAAAGAATATCATGCGAGAGCTTGAATGAAAGTCAGGATCATGCTGGGCATTAATATTACTGTGATGTATGTACTGATGATATTTTAAAAGTTATGCCTATATTGGTGTTACTCCCCAGCAAAGGTGAGAAACTGGGTTTCTGCCAGACCAATGATGTTTATTGGGTATTGTCTCATTCGCAATCACCAGTCTGAGCCAAATACGTATGGAGGATTGCAAGATTTAATGGGTGGAGAAGAACTGGAAAGTGGAAAAGTGCTGTTTATGGGGATGCACTTCAGAAATTCATTTGGTTTGTGACTGGAGGCAGTGACAGCAGCTCCCTGCCATCCTGCATTTCAGGAAGTGATCAAGCAGTGCTATTATATTCATGAAAGTGATTCCCATCCTGTCCTGGAGCCATTAGGTGAGAAACTGCTCTAGAGAAGGATTTAGCCTGTTAAAGATAAGTTTTTGACCCTAAGAAGTGTGTTATACTTTTATATTTGATATGTAATAATTTCTGTTTCCATTATCCTTACTCAGCTCTTTGTGACATTACACCCCATTTTGATCATAGAAATATTATTATATATGATTGATTAGGGCATAATTATGATGCATTTTGTACAACATGGGTCATGTAAGGTGTCAATGGAAAGCTTGTGATTTGTAGAATATGCTTATCCTATTCGTATACATGTATCATTTTTGAATCCAAAGTTATAGATATGGATCTGTATTTCAAATCTGCTTACTCTGGAAAACACCCACAGCCAGACTTTCAGGTACAACAATGATGAAGCCAGACAGTGCTAATGGCTCATCAACAAAGACAATGAGCTGTGAAATAGCTTAGCCTTCCAGTGGATGTTTCAGCCAGCCTGTAAGTAATGGCTGCTGTGACTCTGCAAGGGCATGTGACCAGACCACATGACTCTGGACTTCATTTTGGATACCTGTATTTTTCCACAAACTGATCTGGGAATCAAGTTTAAAAGAAAGGGTTCCCGCCCTATGGAAAGGCATGTAAGGCAGGGAGTAACATCATCTGTTGTTCTTCACTGCCTCACAACTCAACACCTGAGAGAAATTCCGAAAAAAAAAAGGACTTGGAACAGGGGTGGGGAGCCCAAGCTCCAAAGCAAGTGCAGCTTGTCCCTTGAGAATCTGCAAGCCTGCTTGTATCGTCAGTCAGGGTACGAAATTCCTAATTCATATACAATCTTTCTAGTATTTTAGGCTTATTTCACAGTTTTGTTTATTTACTAGGTAATCTGCTTTGATCTGTTTGCTATCACTTATAATCTATCTTTTTGTAATTAATAAACTTGTTTTATGTTTCAATCTAAACCAGTGTGCCTTTAAGTGAAGTGTCCCGGGAGGGGCAGGGGGAGGGGAAATCTCAGCTCGGTTAACACAAGTTTGTTGCATATTCCTCTCCATATTGAGGGAGGGGTGAACTTGCAGAGCTTATATTGTACAGATCCCTGTGCTGTGCAAGATGGTACAATTTTGGCTTTATACTCCAGCAAGGGTGCAGGGTGAAGGAACTGGGAAATTGGCTGTTGTCTCTTGTCTGTCTTCGAGTAAGGCATGCAGGTAGCTCAGGTTGGGTTTGTGGCACCGCACCACCACGTCGTGTTGGGTGACCACAGGGCCTGAAGAGGCGGTGAGTCACCTACAGAGCAATATAGGAAAGGCCAGCCCAGCTGGGAGGTTAAAGGGGTGCAGCAGTTCCCACGGCTCACATACTGTACCCCAGGGGTGACAACCCATCACACTCTTAAATGTTAATCTTTGATAATTAACTTACGATTGTTTCACTATATCTCCATGCTGTAAAGGACCTGATCCTGAACTGTACCAATCTAGCTGGAGTGTACAGTGTTCCCTTGGGAATAGCAAACCTGGAATTACTCAGAGTGTCCAGTGACAGGGACTGGACAGTACAGGGGCATGCTTCAGTGAAGCTCAGGAACTGGGGTACACCAAGTGTTAACCTGTAAGGCCAAGTAGGGGCTGGCAGAGCCCTGAGGAGATGGTTTGGGTAGCTGACAGACTGGGGACAACGGCAAGTCTCTCACAGAATTGAGGAGTAACTCGGTGATTCACAGTCCTGGGCACCCCAAGCAAGTGTCGTGCAAGGGTAGAATGGAATGGCTTCACCTCTGAGGAAAATATGCCATTTCTGCTGGGTTTAGGCTCTCACTCAGCTTGCTACAGCTACAAAGTGATTTTCATCAGCTCAGTGAAGCCCTGCTCCTCCAAACGTGGAGTTTGGAGGTGGCTGCTAAGCAAGTTCCCAAGCCAGTCCTGTTGCCATGAAGTGGTGCTATACTCGGTGGCAGATTAGCCACAGGACCAATGGGGCCTGTGCCCAAGGGCCCTGCCAGGGCTGGCCCACAACATTTTGGCACCTGAAGCTGGGAGCTCAAATGACGCCCCTATGCCCCCTCACTTGGGCCAAAACTTTGAAAGGTCTCAATTCTGCCTTCTTCCTGTTCTACTCCTCTCATGGTACTGCTCTGCTACCTACCCCAATAAAGGAGAACTAACAATTTAAAATGACTTGTTCAAAAATTTTAAGTAACACTTAACTTTCAAACGCCTGAACAGCAAATGTAACTTTTCTTGTCTGCATAGTAAACATTGGCATTTTTATCTGTTTGAATAATCAAAGTGGTGCTCTCCATGCCTTCGTGGTTGCAAGGATTTGAACTGCTTCCTGCTGAAGGTCCACAGTCTGGGCCAGCTCATGCTCTATTGAGATGATTGCAAGGCTGACCAGCCTCTCCTCTGTCATTGTGGAGCGTAGATGTGTTTTTATTAACTTCAGCTTGGAGAAGCTGCATTCTCCACTGGCAACTGTTACAGGAAGCGTTAGATGTATGTGCAGAGCAACAAAAGCATTTGGAAAGAGGGTGGTCATCTTATTTGTGCACATATATTCCAGAACAGCCTTTGGAGTTGATCCTGCTGAAATGTATCTTGAAAGATCTTTCAGTTCATCACCTAAATCACTCGCATCAATATTGCGCATGTCATCATGTGTCAACACTGTCTCTAGTGCCCTGCATTGCTGGTGTAGGTCTTCTTCAGGTATAGTGAGGAGTTTTGGAATATCATAGAACATCCCAAATATACTGCTGTGTTCCTTGAGCTGCATGAAATATTCTTCAACTGACTGTACTGCACAATCTAGCACCTGGTTAAAGAATTCAACTTTGAATTGTGGTTTGGGGTCTCTTGTGGGATTATCCCGTGCCTCGTAATCAAAATGTCTTCTTCTTCGGTGAGTCTTGTATTCTTGAATGGGTGGGAAAATAGCTTCACTGTGAAATTCCTCTGCCAACTTCTGTGCACTCTTCAGAACATTTTGAAATCCCTCATCTGACCGGTAAGCCTGTAGGTATGACTTTGCTTTGTCCAGTTGTTCCATTGCTCCAGATATATCAAGGTCAACACCTTGGAGTCTCTTGCTTACAACATTTATTTCAAACAGTATGTCATGCCACAACACTAAGTCACACAGAAATTTGAAGTTATGTATGTTTCTGGTGATTCCATTTCCCTCTGCCACTGTTCTCCCATGAACAGTTCCTGTCATAGCATTATCCTCCATAATGGCAACTATGGCATCATCTAGCTTCCCAGTTTGGTGTTTGATAGGCTTTAATCACCTCCACTCGACTTTCCCATCACGTGGCACTCAGTGGTTTCAGTGTCACAGAGGATGTGACATTTTCACCTTCCTCTGTAGCATGGGGCACGGGTCACTTGCTGGAGGATTCTCTGCTCCTTGAAGTCTTTAAACCATGATTTGAGGACTTCAATAGCTCAGACATAGGTGAGAGGTTTTTCGCAGGAGTGGGTGGGTGAACTTCTGTGGCCTGCATTGTGCAGGAGGTCAGACTAGATGATCATAATGGTCCCTTCTGACCTTAGTATCTATGATGTTCCCAGATGTTGCTTCAAAATTTGCTATCGATGAGTTGATGTAGAGAAAAATATGAAGATGCTTTGAATTACATTAAAAAATTCAGCAGCCTCACTAGAAGCTGATGCTGCATCACTGACTACCAAGTTTAATGAATGAGAACTGCATGGGACAAAAAAAGCTCAAGGGTTTAACTCTCGGATCCGTGTCTGCACTCCACTGTTCTTTCCTCTCCTGTTGGCACCATTATTGTAGCCCTGACCGCTCATGTCAGCGATCGCAATTCCCGTCTCTTCCAGCTTTTTAAGAAGCACATTTGTCATACCAGCTCCTGTAGTGTCATCAATGTCAATAAATTCTAGAGAATGCTCTCTGACAGTCACCATTGCAGGGACATTTTCACAAGGTTCTGTTGTTACAAAACGCACCATTAAAATCATTTGTTCTGTATGGCTGCTGTCAGGTGTGCAGTTCAGAATAACAGAGTAATATCTTGCTGACTTCAGATCTGCCACAATCTTCTGTTTGACTTTTGTTGCCAGTAACTGTATGATCTCATTTTGAATTGTTTTTCCAAGGTAGTGGTGTTTGTACATTTCTTGGGTGGTGACTCTTCTTAGAAGCTCCTGGAGTACAGCATCAAACTCAGCCATCAGCTCCACAATTTTAAGGAATTTTCCATTGTTTGGCACATACAGCTGATCTGAAGTGCCACGCAGTGCTAGGTTTTTGGTAGCAAGCATTCTCACAGTGGCAATGAGCCTTTTCGGAACATTTTGCCAGTAAAGAGACTCTGATGCAATCTTCTCTTGATGCTGATCATCTATGGTGGCCTTTAACCTTAGTCTCATCTCAAGCTCTTTCCACCTATGGAATGCTCTCTGGTGATTTGCTGCCTACTCATGGCCTGCCAGATTTCTAGCCAGATTTTTCTAGTCCTTTGTTCCTGTAGAACCCAATGTGGCTGGAACATTAGATTGGAAGAGTTTGCCACAAAAACAGGATGCAGCATTCTGGGTTTTTGAGTACATAAGCCATTGCCTCTCCATTTTGTCACCACTGGGGATTTCACGCCAGTAATGTGTTGGATGGAAACTTCTGTTTTCATTGTCTTTTGGGAACATGACGTTTTTCACTTGCTGTGGCCCATGCAGTGCAAGGAAGTCCCTCAGGCTACTGCTCAAGTGGGTCCACAGTCCTGGATCATCTAGACTTAAGGAACTAAACTCAGCAGGAGCTGTTTCTTGCGCCTCCACCACACTCTTCTCTGATCTACACTTTTCTTCAGGAATGTGCATGGTTACAGCCATTTGAGATGGAGATATGGATGCTGCAGTAGCTACCAGGTCACCTGCACTCTGACTAACTGGAAGATCAGGCATCTCCTTACCACTCACATTCTCACTAGGACCGGAAGGCTCACCGTGAACATTTGTGTCTATGTATCTCAGGAGATCTCCTTCCTCCTTAGATAGAAAAGCTTCCTTTGCTTTCCTTCTTTTCAGAGGGGCATTTTTTTCTTTCACTCATGACTGCTGTTCTGTGCCAGCTATAGTGGCTCTCAACACTCAATTGAAGGGGCAAATAAGGAGGCTGGTAGCAGGGCCTGAGTGAGGGAAAATATCAGCATCTTAAGGGCCTAACTGGCTCCTACTACTTCAGCTGACTGCCTGTTCTCCTCAGGTGGGTTCAGGGAAGCAGCAGGAAACAGGAAGCGCCCTGAGAAGCTGGTGTTAATCAGTCCAGGCTCCTGGGGGTGCTAGAAAGGTACATAAGAGGCTCCTCCTCCTCTCTCTCCCTGCAGCTCCTGCTGCATTCTGTTATTCCCTCTCACCTTTTCGCCTGCCTGCCCGTTATGTCTCTTGTGCCCTCCTTCCTCCAGCACAGCACTCCACCATCTCTATGCATCTAGAGCAGAGAGAATACATATGCACCAGCAGCAGACACAATTTTCTACATTCTGGGTCCTACTAGCGCCCCCCTCCACCCCAGACTGGCACCTGAGGCGGCCACCTCAGTTCGCATCATGGTAAGGCCAGCCCTGGGCACTGGCCAACTGGGGGGCCCTGGAAAAATGGGCGCCCTCACACCCTGACCCCACTCCCTGGCAGGAGTTCTGGGGGTTGGGGTGGGGCAAGCCATTGTGCCCTGACCCCATTTCCCTGGCAGGAGTGTGGGAAGGGGACTTCAGGTTGAAGGGGTGGGGAGGGGCCCCCCACTTGTTGTCATCCAAGGCCCCACAAAACCATAATCCACCTCTGGTTACACTACATGGAACCACTGGACCAGCATACAGATGGTTCTGGCCTTGAAAGAAGTCCCATAGAAGTTTGGGCACCCTGTGTAGGCCATAGACCTAACTTAGCTTTGATTTTACTTAGCAGTTAAGAATCAGGCTTCAACCCACAAATGTATGGGGTGAACTCCTTGCCTATTTCACCCTCACTCCCACACAGCTATGAAGTGGAAAACTAAGCAAGTTAAAACTCAGAGTTTCTTGACATCTTTGTGATTTTTTCCCTGACACAAAAAATCAGTTGAAAGCTTTGAAGAGAAGAAAAAACTGGAGTCATGCATCAGAGAAAATAAGGCTATTCCCAAAGGATATTATCTGTTATTTATGCATGCTTAGCCAAAACTGACTGTCTTTCTTTCTCTCTCCTCCTATATACTGTCTTACTGCTAGCAAGCAGATTTCATGACAAGAAAATAACTATCTTGGCTCAAATGTTCATACCTGTCTGGTCAAAGTTAGCCACCTAAATACCTGTGAGGCACATAGATTCTCATATAAATTAGGATCAGATGCCTAAATCAACATTCAGGTGCCTGAATCAGGATTTATTGCCCCTTGCAACAAAGCACTTTCATAATGTTTTTATCTTCAAAGTCCTTTACAAACGTTAATCTTCATAACATCTCTCTGAAAAAGGTAAATATTATTAACTCACTTCTACAGATGGGAAAACTGTTGTGGAGAAAGGTTATGTGATTAGCTTAAGGACACAAAGGAAGTCAGTGTCAGGGATAGGATTAAAGCTAAAAGATGTGTGTTTTTATCAGGGGAAGAATAGGGAACTCTGCAGGAGAGAGATGGTTGGAAACTGCCTCCTGCTGGGTCTAGGAAATCAGCAGAATCACAATGATGCACTCTTCCTCCTGAAGAGCTAAATAAGAGTTCTCTTCCCCTTGAATGGCCCTATTCCTCCTTTGTTAGGGCCTGATCCAATTCCTACTGAAGTTAGCAGAAAGACTTCCTTTGACTCCGTTGGGCATTGGATGGGGCCCAAAATGAAGTGGCTGACTTTGAGAGAGGCTGCTGTTTCATTCTCCTCCTCACCAGCTGCCTGCACACTGCACTAATCTCTCCAATTTATTTTACACCAGCTGCCATCAACAGCAGGGTGAGCGATTATGTGGTACTAACAGGGATTCATGTTGCAGCTTCACAGAAAAGGAAATGATCTGGCCATTTTTATGTCTACATAATTACCTTGTACATATGGCCCTAGTGCCTGTACTCTTCCTTACTTCCTGTCCTAAATAGATATGCTTTGTTGCTGTGCTAAGTGGCTGTTGTGTTCCAGTCCAGTCATGGATTAACTGTTCCATACACGTCCCTCACCTACCTCAAGCTGAATATTTGTAGTGTGCTTTGAGATCAGAAAATGGAAAGAGGCTGTTAAAGTGCATCCAATTATTATTGATGAAAAAAACTATACTATCCTCATTCTTGTTTTTTAGCCAATTTATATGTGATTGGACATGAGTGCTGGAATGCAACTGTCTAATGCTTTCACGCAGGACTACACAGAAAGCATAATTTGTCTCCATTAATGGTTTGCTTTTGTTTGACCTTTTACTTGTTAAAAATTGGTAAACAAAAGAGAAGTGAAAACAGAACTTATGGAAAGCTCCAAAATTCACGCTAATTACAGTATTATTTTAAAATGAGCTTCCATATGCATCCAACTCTATGATGATGTATAAACTGAGTTTTTATCTTTAAAAGCTTATTTTTCTTCTTGCATAGCTACTAATGAAAGAAGATGTACTGTGTGTCTCCTGGATGGCTATGACACAGCCCCATGGAATGTTGTTGCAGTCAGGAATGCTGAAACTATTTTATGCATTCTCATGACAATTCTACTCTTGGAAATCCTGACCTTCAGTTTCCAGAAGGCAATAAGAGACTGATTGCATAATAGGCTTGGGACACAAGGCAACTGACAAAACTAATAAAATGTAATGACCAATGCAAATCTGAAAGCTGAATATTAGATTGAGAATGTGTAAAATAAAGAACGAAAGGGTCCACCTGGGAGCTGGTGGTTCTATTTAAGTCGGGGCTTTAATGAGTTTGGATTTTGGAACTGAATACCTGGAATTTGCAGCATGCTCAGCACTTCTCAAGACCAGAACTTTGAAGAGCAATATTAAAATGCATTCTACTGGACATAAACAATACATGTAGCATATGATATACATTTATACTGAATTTTGATAAGCTACTGGAGGTTTAAAATGGAGTTTCTGAATCAATGTTTCTCCAGCTTATTAACGTGGAAGATAAAGATCATTTGATGGAAACTTCCCTCTCAACCTTGAACTCCTTATTTCATATCCTCTCTTCATCAAATACAGCCTTTGGTTACATAGAAAGATAGTATTAGCAAAGTACCACCGACACAAAATTAAAACGAACTCTCTAATACAATAGTGGCCATCTTGGTTGATTCCCCCATTTTATATCTTTCCTGTGGTCTTGGGGCCTTTTCCTCTTCTTGTGTGTAGCAGTTCATTTTTATTAAATCTCCCCTTGTTCTTTGCAGCTCACACTGCACTACCCTCTCCAATGTATTTTATACCGAGTGTTTCCTACCCTTCTACCTTTGCTATACATTGCAGATCGGATCATGGCTGCATTTACAACAACGACAAAAAAGACATGAAGCAACTACAGACCTGCAAAGTGGGACATCCCCTTCCTAAGTTTAGTTGGTTAAAAACAAGCCTCTGGAAATCCTGAAAGAGTACTGGATGGAGCTACAGCTAGATAGGAGCATCACTGCTTTAGACTGACAGATAGTTCACCATTGTGAAAGGAGAAGTTCTGCTGACTACTTGGAAGTATTCCACAGACCTCCAGTGATCCGCAGACCACCCTTTGAGAACATAGATCTGAATGATACTCCACAAAGCAGTCAGAACAAACGTTGTATTTGTTTTACTCTCTTCCCATGTAAACACCCGATGCTAACTTTATGGTGCACACCAGCAATATACTAACCTGGGGAAATAACATAAGCCTATTAAATTGTTACATTAACATGACTGTGTGATGTGTTTGCTTGAACTCTAACAAACCAAACAGATCAAGTAACTGAAAGCAGGTCAAACTACAGGTTTGATGGCAAAGACATCATACAGTGATGTAATACCGTAAAGCTAATTTTAAAGACAGGGACAAGGCATATTTAAAGGGGGGTGCCAGTGGGGAAAACACAGATACTCCTCTCTGCTTTTCTGGGAAAGAAAGAGTGAATCCATAGATTTTACCCTATTAGACGATGTCTAATACGATCATCCCTTCTTAATCTCATGTAGCAATTAATACAAAAATATGAAAGTAACTAATTACACAACTAAAAATGGTTAGAGTCAAGGAAATGAAACTACAGACACTTAAATGAGTGTTGTGTAGTTTGTTATGGTGCACAAGGCTCTTTCAGACACAGGAGGGTCATTAAGAATTAAATTTATGTATTATTCTTGGCATGCATAATACCTTAGCATACAATACTTTCAAATTGTTTTATGGCCTAGACCTAATACTACTTAGCATTGACTGCGGTCACCATTAAATAAAATCAGTATTTTCCTTCAGTTCTATTTGAGACACAGCACTAGTGACCTACACTTAAAATAGGACATCGCAATGGCAACTCTGTAACAACTATTGCAAATGAATGGCAGCCACTGTATATAATACTTCATGAATTGTTGTTCATGACTCTCCTGTGCGGTAAGTATTACTATCCCTGCTTTATAGTAGTGACAGTAGAAAAGAATGGCAGAATGAGATGATTAGTCATGTTTGGAGAGCAGCAGGAGTATGGATGAGAGCTAGCTAGTGAAGACCCAATTCAGAGAAAACACGGGTGATGTTGATTAGCTGGAGAAACAGCCAGTAGAGAGGGCACAGGTCAGATTGCCCCCCTCTCCCGCCCCAACAGAGAGTTCACCTGCCATTTGTGCACCATCACCAGCACCTTAAATCTACGTAGACCTTGCTGGTGATGCATAATCCAGCAGCTCATTTGCTAGAGGGTGTATTCTGGGAGCAAATGACATCAGTACTTTTCTGTCTTCACTGGCTTCCTATTAAGAATGAGGTACAATGTAGGGTTTTGGTTTTGACCTTAACAGAAATGGTATGGGGCCTACTTAGCTGAAAGAACGTAAAGCCACTATTACTATCATTGGGGTGCTTGAGCTGGAGCCCCACTCATATAAAACAGGGCTGGGGGACAGGTATGGCATTCTCCATGAGGTCCCCTCAACTTTGAAATTCAGTGGTCTGAAATAGCCCTAGTTTATCAACCTTCATGATGCTAGGCCTGTTTGCCTCTCCTAGCTCCCTGGTGGGAGATCACAAAGACCAGGAATGTTATTTTAGCTGCTGGGATATTGGTTAAAGAAGGGGTTAGAAGAATAGTGTACTTTTATAATGGTAATATTAAAACATGCCAAGAAGCACCTAGAGCAAAGGGCTTCCGTTCAGAGAATGTGTGTGCAAACCAAAATAAATAAATGAATCCATACAAGGAAATGGTTAGCCATTTTGATGGGCACATTCAACAAAACTGTTTGGACCAACTCGGTCCTCTTGCTAAGTTCCATAACAAACCTATATACAGGAACCATAAATGGAGAAGAAAGACAACATTAACCGTATATAACTGTGTTTTGTTTAATGGTAGGGGTGGGCAAACTATGGCCCGCAGGCTGGATCTGGCCCGTCAGGGCTTTGCATCTGGCCCATGGGATTGCCACCCCTGTGGTGCCGTGCCGCTCCCAGAAGCGGCTGGCACCACATCCCTGTGGCCCCTGGGGGAGACAGAGGGCTCAATGTGCTGCCCTTGCCTGTGGGTACCTCCCCGCTCAGCTCCCATTGGCCAGGAACAGGGAACTGTGGCCAATGGGAGCTTCGGGGGAGATACCCACAGGCGAGGGCAATGTGCAACGCCCTCTGCTTCCCCCTCCTGCAGAAGCCACAGGGATGTGGTGCCAGCCGCTTCTGGAAGCGGCGCGGGGCCAGGGCAGGCAGGCAGGGAGCCTGCCCTAGCCCTAGCCCCAGTGCGCACCGCTGCCACCCTGGAGCGCTCCAGGTAAGTGGTGCCGGGCTGGAGCTTGCACCCTGAACCCCTCCTGCACCCCAACTCCCTGCCCTGAGCCCCCTGCTGCACCGTGCCTGCACCCCAACCCCCTGCCCTGAGCCCCCTGCTGCACTCTGCACCCCCTCGTGCACACCAACCCTCTTCTGAGCCCCCTCGTACACCTCGCACCCCTTCTCTTCCCCAACCCTTTGCCCGGAACCCCTTCCTGCACACCGCACCCCCTCCCACACCCCTCCCGCACCCCAACCCCCGGCCCCAGCCCTACCTTCATGGCCCTGCATGCAATTTCCCCATGCAGATGTGGCCCTTGGGCCAAAAAGTTTGCCCACCCCTGTTTAATGGGATCATTTACAGTGTACATAGCTCACATTCTTTGTCTCAGCTGGGGTTTTGTACTCTTTTCAAACAGTAAGATGACATTTTTCTTTACTTTTTCTGTAAATGTACAGTAATATAGTTAACACATAGCACATTTGCAATAAGTACCTTCAAACCATGAAACAGACCACATTATACAATAAGCAGCACAGTCATTATTTAGGAGTCACCAGAGTTTACTTCAGAAGTATTAATTTGGCTGCCGGCAGAATTCTATATTTGTCTATTAATGCCATAAAAATATATTGAATAATGTCTATAAAATTAATTTAAAAAACTAATGTAAGAGCCATATAGTTCAATGATGCTGTATTCTCTAGTTCTACATGCCAAGAAATTGTCCTGAAAAAAAATCAGACTTTGAGCTGTACATCTGAGTATGAATTGCTTATTTGACAAAGAACTGTTAAAATTGGACCAGGTTTCTGATCTTGGATTGGGATTCACTAGCATGGGCCCCAGCACACACATGAACTCTCATTGAACCCAATGGCATTCCACACAGTTGTCTGCAGGAGTGGATTTCAATGTAGGATTGGCCTAGGTTTGGATGATAAGTATAATTACTGGTATGTGTTGAAAATTTAGTGAACTGTTTGATACATGAAGAGGGAAATATGGATTTCTAGTTTAAAAACATCTCAATAGTGTTTGATTTCATTGAGTTAGATCTTCAGCTGACTAATGAGTCACTCGCTTACCAGTATTGTGAACATCAATGACCAGAGATCCTTGACTGACCTCTACCTCAGGAACACCCAGACAACACCAACCAAATGTGCGGGAACATGAGAATTTCACCCTCTTCTGGCATTTTCTAACTTCTGAATGCTTGAATTTATAACCTTAATAATGTTCTTTTAATGTAATAAATCTTTAGGGAATTTAGCCCATAAATCGAACAAGTCTCTACTGAGCATGTGCAAGCTGCAGTTTTTCAAAGGCTTATAACAGCCAAATGTGGGCAAATTTTCCTGGGGATGGCAAAAAGGCACATCCCTGACATAAAAGCCATATTTTAAATCCCTACTTCAAAGCATGAGGGCATTATAGCTTGTCAAAGAGAGGTTGCCAGAATTTTTTTCAATATGCACAAAACAAAGTATTTTTCCCTAGCCTCATTCTTGAAAAGCACTGAACTGTTTTGAATCATTTTTTAAAATAAAATAGCCAAAGGCACCTAGCATGGAAAATTTCAGCCCGAGTGGTTCAAGCAATTGAAAACAGGGTCTTCTAATGGGAAGTGTCAGGCAACCTTAGAATAGGCGGTGCTACCAGCCCTGCATTTAAAACATGGTGCAAACAAAGCTTCCCTTCAAACCAGTTTTGAACACAATTGGCTAGGTGCTTGGACACAGAGCCAGGCCTGTACAGCAGATCTCTCAGGTTGATGTATTATTGCACGGTATACTAACAATGTTTTGTTGCTTTTATAATATATAGGTTTATAAATTTCCTTGAACATGATTTGGCCTTAACCTAAGCCATCTGGCCAAATGCAGCTCTCTAATGCTCAGTGTATCTGAATTGTATTTAAGCACAGTTTTCAAATATCTCTATCTGTAACAAGTCTGGAGGTTAACAGAGGAACAGACTTGACCAGTTTCATTTCTGATCCTGAGGATCATGCAGTTTCTATCCAGTGGTCTCCAGTCCTCCATATGTTTAATTAAAGAAAAGTTAAAGAAAAAACATAGTTATGAAACTTACAAGAATCCTTCTACTCTTATGCTGAGCGAGTGAGTGTGGATGGTCCAAGACAACAGGCACTGCAATGACCCAATAGCCAAAAAAGCAAGTTTATGTCCACAGAAAATTGCCTATATATATGAAGGCTTGGAATAGGAACTTTGTCTGGATCTGTGGACTATTGTTGCTGTTAAGGGACAAACTTTCAGAGGACCTCCAAATATGGCCACAAACCTTGCAAATAACAAACCTTGCCTGTAAGTGATCCAAACTGGTATTGCAGCATATTTTGTTCCCTATACTGATTTCATTTATACCACTGACATGTAACTTCAGCAGGGTTACTCCTGCTTTAAAATGGTGTGAATGGGATAAAAAAGTCAGGCCCTCTAGATATATAATTTCTACATGGAAATGCACCCAACGTTACATGCAATTTGAACACAGCCATAAAGCAAGCATACTTGCAGGAGCCCTTTGAAAATTTGGTCCTAAATGTGTTTCCCAACAAAACATTAATAGTGTTAGCTGCCCTTAGTTGTTGTGCACCAGCTACATCTCATGAAACAGAATTTCTTCTGGGAACGCATGGAAGCATATTTCTTTGATGAAATTAGTTAGAGTGCTGGACACTAAGAAGTCATCAGTAAACAACTCTTTCAACAACATTCCTGTTACCTGTCTTCATCAGTTGTCCAACTTTAGTGTGTATAAAATTTGCAATTTGTATGGATAGCTTAAATCTTGACCCAATTACTTTTCTACAAATAAAAGAAAAGAAGTGATGTAATCAAAACCATTTAATAGGAACAACAGGAAAAAAAAGCCAAATTAATAAGATAGGTTGTAAATACTGTAGGTAAAAATGAAACTAGTTCAATAAAAATAAAGGTGAAATCATTACAATAGCCAACTTAAACAGGACCGATTTGGGGCTCAATTGTCCCTCCTGAGGGGTCCTAGGGTACATATGGCTATTTAAATTGCTAACCACAGAGTAACTTGGCTCTTTTTGTAGATCTCATATCTTATAGAGATGAGTTTTTTCTTGCATTTTTGGGTGCATGGTAAATGTGTTTGATCATAAAATAATAAGTATTATTTCAAACAACTGGGCAGAATTTAATTGATATCATAAACCAAAGCTCCTACAATGTAGTAACAGTCACCATGACTTGTCTCTGAACAAGTGAAAGCTGCTGCCTCTGCGTTCTGTATTTATACATGTCTCAGCTGGCATAGTCTAAGTTCTTGCACACCACATCGAAAAAGGCCAAAATTACTGTACAAGAGGCTGAAGCATGAGTACAAAACATCTCTAAAGATTTCTTTCTGAGGTGGGGTGCTGCAAAGAAGCACGTAGTGTAAAACTGAATTCCGCAATCTGTTATTGCACAGAGTACTAAAGTGAAACAGGGAAGAACTGAGGCATGAATGGGAAGATTGCTCAAGGTGACCGAAAAACACTTGGAAAGCATCAAATTGCTGTACAGGGAACCTTCTTATCATGCCATTTGATTATCCTGCATCAAAGGGATTGGGGTCTTCTTGCTCAGCAGCCTGTCAGCAGAATGATAGGAAAATTATGGTAGGGGAACTTACAATCACTTGGGAAATAACCACTCTTCCAACATAATGATATGCCCTTTGAACAAGGTAGAACCCCTGTTGTGGTGATTTTTTTATGTTCACTCTGATTTTCTGCAACACAACACACCATCACTAAAATACATTTCTCATGAATCCCACTGGCTCCCGCTTTAGCGTACTGCCAGTAATCATGCTCAGATAGACCAAGCTAGCCACTTCCATGAAAGTTAAATATCTCATTTGAATATCTGCATTAGTCACATCAATGGAGCCTCACTCTGCATCGTCGAAGTTATTCTGACATTTAGGCTGGAATTTTCAAAGGGGTCTAGGGAGCTAGCACCTACTCCGGCTCCCATTGAACGTAAAAGACTGCCTCCAGCGATAGAAGCGTGGCACAGCAACGTGGCTGATCTGGCAGCTAAAGAGTAGGCAATATTTCAAAGAAGAGAGAGCGCCAAAAATTTTTAAAAGATTTGATCTGACTTAGAAATCTTTGATTAATTCCTAGTGGATAGAAACTGAAATGTCCTTCTCCTTTCCTCTCCCTGCCCCACTTCCTTCCTTTACTCTTTTTTTTTTATTTTGTTGTTGTTCTTATTTTGTTTTCACCCCATCCTTATTTTTTGGGGGTTTGGGGGATTTAACTAAAAACAATGGAATTTGGGATCCTAAATCCCTTAGGCTGCTCTGAAAATTTTAGCCTTAAATTTTACTTAATTACAATTCCTATGTACTCTAAGGCCCCATGACTCTGGCAGAGTAAGGGGCTTTGAAGTGGGGAGTGAATTATATGTTCACCCAACTGAAATCCTCTTTACACCATCAGAGAGGTGTTAGCCTTAGTGCAAATGAAATTTAGGTTCTTAGAGAAACATGTACTATTTATGAGACATAGGATCTGTCAAATATCATTTGCTACATTTTACAGTCCTTCAAGGAGGAACAGGAACAGGGTAATCAAAATCTTGGCAGAGTAAGCTCCTTGTCCTTCTATATATTTCTACAGTGTCCAGCACTTGGGGCCTTTGGTCATTGCCACAGTATAAATAAGCATCCATTGCTCCCCACAACTCTGAAATCGATTCCACCCTATTGCAGGGGCCTGTTTCCGCCCTGTCCTCTTCCCTGGAGAAACCACACACACTCCACCAGGTGTACTCTCAGTGAAACTTTATTTTGATTCCCCTTCACCAATATAGCCACAGTCCCCCATACTCCCACCTATTTACAATATTTACCAAGCTTTACGCCCTTTCAGCAGGACCTGGGGGGGAGCAGAAGTCTCCCTACTCTGAGACCCCCTGTATGACTAGACCCAGCTAGCCTTGTTCCCTTCCCTTCTTCTCCACCCCACACTTTCTTCCTGTTGCCTCTTTTATCAGCCCTAGCTGATGGGGCCAATTAAGTTTTTACCCCACCCAGCACACTAGCTTGATCAGGTTATTACCCCAATCAGCTTCTCCTGGGCACTAATTAGTCTCTAAGGCCATGTCTACATTGACTCTTAAGCAAAGTAAGCTGTCATGGGATAAGAGGGAAGGCCCTCTCATGGAATGGTAACTGGTTAAAAGATAGGAAACAAAGGGTAGGAATAAATGGTCAGTTTGCAGACTGGAGAGGGAGTAAATAGTGGTGTCCCCAAGGGGGCTATACTGGGACCAGTCCAATTCAACATATTCATGAATTATCTGGAAAAAGGGGCAAACAGTGGGGTGGCAAAATTTGCAAATGATACAAAACTACTCAAGATAGTTGAATCCCAAGCAGACTATGAAGAGCTACAAAAGGATCTCACTAAATTGAGTGACTGGGAAACAAATTTGCAGCTGAAATTCAGTGTTGATAAATGCAAAGTAATGCAGATTGGAAAACATAACCCCGACTATACACACAAAATGATGGGATCTAAATTAGCTGTTACTACACAAGAGAGAGCTCTTGGCGTCATTGTGGATAGTTCTCTGAAAACATCCATCCAGTGTGCAGCGGCAGTCAAAAATGTAAACAGAATGTTGGGAATCATTAAGAAAGGGATAGATAAGAAGACGGAAAATATATTGCCTTTATATAAATCCATGGTATGCCCATCTCTTGAATAGTGCATGCAGATGTGGTTGCTCTATCTCAGAAAAGAGATATTGGAATTGGAAAAGGTTCAGAAAAGGGCAATAAAAATTATTAGGGGTATGGAACAGCTTTTGTATGAGGAGAGATTAATAAGATTGGGACTTTTCATCTTTGAAAAGAGACGACTAAGGGGGGATATAAAATTATGACCGGCGTGGAGAAAGTAAATAAGGCAATGTTATTTATTCCTTCTCATAACACAAGAAATAGGGGTCACCAAATGACATTAATAGGCAGCAGGTTTAAAACAAAGTTTGTAAGTATTTGGAAGTAGTATTTCTTCACACAACGCACAGTTAACCTGTGGAACTCTTTGCCAGAGGATATTGTGAAGACCAAGACTATAACAGGGTTCAAAAAAGAACTACATAAATTCATGGAGGTTAGGTCCCTCAATGGCTATTGGCCAGGATGGGCAGGGATGCTATCCCTAGCCTCTGTTTGCCAGATGCTGGGAATGAGTGACACTTGATGATTACCTGCTCTGTTCATTTCCTCTGAGGCACCTGGCATTGGCCACTGTTGGAAGACAGGATACTGGGTTAGATGGACCTTTTGTCTGACCCAGTATGGCCATTGTTATGTACGGTGCTGCAACTCCTGCAGTGCATGTGGTGAGGACACTCTATGCCAACAGGTGAGAGTTCACCTGTCGGCATGAAAACACCCACCTCCACAAGAAGCTCTCCCATTGAAATAGTGCTATGCACAGTAGTGCTTATGTTGGTGTAACTTATGTCGCTCGGGGGGTGGAATATTCACACCCCTGAGCAACATAAGTGGTAATGTAGACATAGCCTAAGTCAGTGGTTCTCAACCCACGGTCCACAGGCTGCATAGAGCCCAATTAGCACATAGCTGTGGCCCAGCTCAGCTGTATGCTAAAGGCTGCAGGGCCCGGTCCCAACTGCCCTGGCGTGCAGCGAGCTCTGGGCTGCCAGCTGCTGCATGGCCCTGCAAGGCAGGCTCCGGGATTGTGGTGGGCTCTGGGGTTGCGGCGGGCTCCGGGTCCCTGCCACCAGCCCCGTGCCTGGTGCTCTGCTCCTGGCCCCATTCTGTGGAGGGGTCTCTGGGTGGAGGGCACTGGGCATCAGGGTTTGAGGGGGGACACTGTGGTTCTCAACCTGTGGTCCAGGTGACACATTGTGGGCCGCATATGCAGTCCACGATGACAAATAGGTTGAGAACCACTGGCCTAAGTGATCAGAGTGCAGGCTCACCTACTCACTTCCTGCACTCTGCCTGCCCACCCTCCACCCCCCATTTCATGCCCATGTCACAATTTATGGATGCAAGATTCATTTCACACATAAGGCCAATTGTTGACTTCCTCACCGAATATCTGTTGGGAAGGAGGCATACTGAATACAGAGCAGGGACATTCAGCATATGCTGATTTTATGAATGCAATTTGACATGTGGGGCCAGGTACTGATCTCCATTCTGGCAGTGCAAATCCAGCATATCTTCCCTAACGTCACTGGATTTATGTACAATTTGCACTGGCATAACAGAGATCAGAATCTGATTTATGGCAGCAGTAACCCTGATGAAGTTGTTGGCAGCTTCACCGTATTTGCATACTCATGATGCTAACTTTACAGTACAGAAATGACACAGGATGTACCTAGCTATTAATTTTTTCCTTCAGTACTTGAAAATGTGCCTGTTTTTGTGAGCATCTCCGGTGGTCTGTCTCCATTGCTATGCAAAACTAACTTCATTACTAAATCACTGGCAGTTTAGGCAAGGAAGTGTAAGGTGCTGCTTACATTTCCCTATGTATATGTGTAATGCATGCTCTGTGCATCAATTTTATCTCTTACTCAGATTTAAACAGTGTAAAAGGTGAACAGTGTTTCAAATATCTCCCCCTGCTATAAAAGGGAGAGGAATTAAGCTGGCTCAGAATGAAGCAGAAACTCAAAGGGAAACCAGTCCATGCTATAGCAGTTTGTTGGTCATCAGAAACTAAAAGAGCCCCTTAAGAGTTAGAGTTCAACAGTCATTGGCTGAGGCTGAGAACCGCATAGTAGTTAGGTGCCCAACTTCCATTTAGATGTCTAAATAACTTTGATGATCTGGACCTAAAGGACTGAGTTACCTGACTCTCTTTTCTTTTGTTTTCTACTTCTTCAAATAAACTGTCTGTTGTTTGTGTCAATTACAGCCTGTGAGCTATACATTTTAGAACAAAACCTTGGGCCAAAACTCCAGGCATGGGGAAAGACAATTTTTGTTGGTTTGGGACCAGCTTCCCCCGGCCACTCTCTTCCACAGCCGTTGCTTTTTTGATGCATGGTTTTACTCTATGCAGCTCTCATTGTCATGAGGGTCCTGTGGGGACAGTAGCTACTCAGTGTTACTTGACCATTATTCAGAGCCATAAAAATGACAGAATGCAGGATATTCTGTCTAACACAGCGGACAACAACATTCAACAACCTCTATTTCAGTTCAGTTTGCACTCAGTAGAACATCAAGCCCTTCACTGGATAAATCAGTTTTTAAAGCAAAATGAGTACAGTGATCCAGATGTAAATCACTAGCTATAAACGAAGTGCTGGGCACATCCCTCAGCCCGCGCTGCTTTCTGCAGCCCCCATTGGCCTGAAGCAGCGAACCGCGGCCAGTGGGAGCCACGATCGGCCGAACCTGCAGACGCGGCCGGTAAACAAACCAGCTCAGCCCGCCAGGGGCTTTCCCTGAACAAGTGGTGGACCAGAGTTGAAAACGACTGATCTACAGTGAATTTGTTTTGGTGAGGTGGAAGGGGCATCACATCAAGAACGTGCACTGTATTCCACGTTCACTTTATTTATTAGGCAACAACGTATAGAGAAGGCTACAAATGCAAGGTAAAGTAGGAGATACACTAGAAAAAAATATATGCTGTCTAACTGAAGCGAAGCAAGGTAATAAGATTAAAATTATTACATTTTAATGGCACTGTGATTTGAACAATGGCATCATCTAGGCGTCACTGTGGTTAATGCACTGGAATAATCCGTGCAGTGTGTGGTATTACAAAACTGCATTATTACAGGAGAGGCCACTGAATGAAAGGCTATGAAGTCTGAACTCCCCTCTCCTCTCTAGAGGTTGTCCCAGCAGGTCAGGGTTGAAGCTCCTCTGTGGGGAACCTTGCCTTGCTGCTTCTAATACAGTGCTCATTCTGGGGATGGAAGATTTCAGTCCCTAGGTCTGTCTGTTTCATGGGAGCAAAAGTCACATAGAAAAAACTGAACTGAAATTTTAAAAATGCTAGGTGAATCTTTGATGGTACATATTAAAAATCTCTAGGGGGCAGATTCTGATATATTTACTCACATTGGGATTGGTAGCATCGTTGCCCACAAATAGTTCAAGTAGTTCCATTGACTAATAGACTGGAACCATTTGAAGAGTATTGTACAATACAAAATTAAGGTGTCTGAATCCGTCCCTCTGAGTTTGTCTGACCCTTTGCGGTTTCATTTAGACCAGTGGTTCTCAACTCTGGTCCACCACTTGTTCAGGGAAAGCCTCTGGTGCGCCGGGCCGGTTTGTTTACCTGCTGCATCCGCAGGTTCAGCCAATCGTAGCTCCCACTGGCCACAGTTCACTGCTTCAGGCCAATAGGGGCTTCAGAAAGCGGCGTGGGCCGAGGGACATGCTGGCCGCCCTTCCCACAGCCCCCATTGGCCTGGAGCAGCGAACCGCGGCCAGTGGGAGCCTCAATCGGCCAAACCTGCAGACGTGGCTGGTAAACAAACCGGCGTGGCCCGCCAGGGGCTTTCTCTGAACAAGTGGTGGACCAGAGTTGAGAACCACTGATTTAGATTCTTCTGATTTGCTGAGTTTCTGCCAGAAGCTGGAGGTAGATTGCACAAGTCTGGAAGGACATTAGGGGTGTTTTTATTCCTCCCAGTCCCCTTCCTTCAATTCTTTTCTGCCTACCTTCCCTTTATTCATGTTTTAAGATTGGTGACAGAAGAAACAAGCTGGGAAACTGCATCCCAGAAACTTAACTGAGATGTTGCATCCATTTGATGGTTTATCACAAATGATACAGGAGTATTTCAGTCCACTTGGAGCGGAGGCATACCCACCGCACAAGACCAGTCCCCAGCTGATGCAAACTGGCAGGACAGTTTGGGGAAGCTTGCAGTGCTGCTGCTATGTTATAATTTTTTGGTAGATAAACAGAGGAGTTCAGTCTGTCAACTTTCAGAGCGCTCCTTTTGCTCAAATGGTACAAGCATCTAGTTTTGGAACCAAAGGCTCTGGTTTCCAGCTTCTTAGATACATATGTAATAGTCATATTATTTGCAGCATGTGAATTACATATTCCCAGAGCAGGTTGCCTCTACCTCTCCTTCTCCCATTGGAAATAATTACTCAGATTTTGCTCCTTTTGAAGACAATCAGGCCTTTTATAAAGGAATATCTAGTGACCGCTAAAAACAGCAACTGAAAAGTAGATTGTCCTGACTCCACCTTCCACTCCCTTCCTCTGGAAGTCAGCCATCTCTACACCCTCTTTCCCATTAGCTCACTCATGCAGGTAAAGGCAGGACTTTGCCCATAGTCTGGAGTCATATGGTTCAGGTGAGTTGCTGGGCTGAAGGAGGCGAGTCGCTACAGAAAGAGCCAGTTACTAACTTCATGCATTTGGCGGTACTAATGGCTTTAGCTACAGGTAGTCCACAACATCCTTAAACAGGACTGGGTAACGAGCTGTGCCAAGACAGTGACTTTAAAACTACCTATTTTGCTGTCAAAACAATGGCAGTCAATGTATTAAACTGACAGAAAGGGAAAATGTTATATGTTAATAGGGATCAACTCTGAAATGGAACCTTATAAATTATAAAACCCAGCACTGTGGGATAGGGATAGAACATGGACACAATGATTGTGTGGTTAAAGCACTGGACTAGGATTCTAGAGTTCTTCTAGGTTTAGGTTCTGCCACAGACTTCCTGGGAAAGCCGCTAAATCTTGATATGCCTCAGTTCCTGAACTATAAAATCAGGATAATACTTCATTTCTCCCAGTCTCTCATCTATTACGGTCCCAGTCCTACATTCTCTGTACCCACACAAAGCCCAGCTGAAGTGACTTGCTTTAAACTGTAAGCTCTTTGGACAGGTCTCTCATTATGTGTATGTACACCACTACCAAACACAATGAGAACCCAATCTACGCTGGGGCCTTTAGGGATTATCATTATAAAAATAATAATCCATATAGCACTGCACCTGCGGGCTCCATCTACCTTACCTCACCCACCTCTGGGAGCAGGGACTGTGCACCAGAGGGAGGATGGGCATTTATGCATGTCCCCTCTTCCTCCTGTGTAGTCTCATTCCCTTCATAAGGGAAAACTACTAGTTGTACCATAAGGTGGTACTCGGTGCCAATGGAGATGAAGGCTGAGATTTGCCCCTATAAATTCAGTAAAATGGATTATAATATTCCCTTAACATACTGTTGCTCCTTTTGCTTTCAACACAAATCTCCCATTCTGACACCAGTGTCACCCCTCTGCAAAGCAGTAACAGATGTCCGGGGTCTTGCAAGTCAGCTCCCCAGCAGAGGAGAAATCAGTGAGCAGAGTTAGGATATATGCAACTTGTTTTATTTACATGCATACACCAGTCCTGGAACAGAGGTGATCTAACAGCATTCAGGGAAACCCTTTTTTCCAGGAATCTCGACTCAGCACCAGTGCTCCATTTCCAGGCACAATTCTGTCTCAAGAGTTGTATCTAATTAAAGACCAAGGCAGAGAACAAAATCCTACTGCTCATGCAGCTCCCTTTCCAAGGACTGGAACCTCTACACAAAAACTTATCACAAAAACTAACAACAACGCAGTGTGTCTTCCCAAGACTAAGCATTTGCTTGCACTCTAAAAACTTGAAAGCCTGTGTAAGAGTGCCATTGGGTGATACTTGACACAATAATATTAACCCAGTGGTTTCCATACTATCACGTGGAGAATATTTGTGATCCATAGAGAGCTAAGGGTCATATTGCTCTGGCTCTCCTTCTTTCCAGCCATTGTATTAACAAAAACTGAAAATACACTGTGAGCAATTCTTCTGGTATGTGAAGAGAAGTGGTTTGAACAATTGTAAATTGGAAGGGAGGTGGCCATTGGACAATCTCCTAAAATGTGGTCCACCCTATTAAACAGTTTGAAAACAATCTGAGACTTTAGTTATACTTTACTATAAATGGCACTTTCTATAGACAGGTTTCACTACAGATGCAATTTAAACTGTGATGAAAATGTTGATATGGTGCACAGTGTTTTGATGTTAGCATGGGGTAAGGGGTTTAAACAATACATTTTATTGTAGAAAAAAAGGGGGGGGCAGGGGGCGTTTTCACCTGCACAATAGTGGAAAAGACTCCATTAAGTAATTCGTAGCACAACAGGGAACTAAAAAGAAGAGACATACATTTGATTTAATGTTTTTATGATGCATTTTTAATGAACAAGGAAGCCTTTTTAAATAAGAAGCTGTCCCTAATTTAGAAAAAATAGGTTAGGTTCCTGAAAGGCTCTACCTTAACTTGTATTTTTAAATAAGTATAATCAATACATTATAACCATTTTGCAATAAATATGCAATTTGTAAAACAAAAATTAAATGAGTATAAAGATCTATGTGATTGATTTCTAGATCTTTTTAAAAAACATGTTTTATTTTTGTTATGCTTATTGCATTTTCCACAAGCTTTTATTAGCCAGAAGATGTTTGCAAGTGAAAAACATGTCTTGGGTATGTGTGACTTGTTCTACAGAGGCTGATTTGAGGACTGGAGTAACCAAACATAAGAATGTAATTAAATAAAGGGAACTTTTTCCCCTTACATATTCCTAATTTGGGGTGAAATTCACCACTGTGCAGAGGGGCAGCCCAAGGCAGAGACACCATTCAAGTTCTATATGAAGGATTTTTGTGGGACTTAAATGGCCCATATTCAGTGATGAGCTGCCAAAAGCTGAAGAACTGGTTCCTTCAGTTGCTCCGGGTCTTCGGTGGCACTGAAGTGCCGCCTAAGACCCGGAATGAGTGAAGGACCTGCCGCCGAAGTGCCGCCAAAGACCCGGAGCGCCGCCGGGTGAGTAAAAATTAAAAAGGGATTCTCAGAGGAGCCTCCCCAGCTGAGAGTTCAGGCGGGCCGGACAGGATGATCCCGCGGGCTGAATGTGGCCGGAGGTTGCCCACCCCTTTAACAACCGGTTCTAAACTGGCTTCAAAATTTAACAACCGGTTCACGCAACTGGTGCGAACCAGGTCCAGCTCACCACTGCCCATATGTGTTTTGCTAACTCTCTGCCTAGGGAATTAGTATGCATTAAGACAATCTAGGTATTGTATTGGTCTTGCAGATGGGAGGCAGGAAGGCAGATGGGACTCAGTTATGTAGTAGAATGAACTGAAGATAAATTGTCACTCTTCATTATGAATTTAGATGCCCTTGTCCCCTTAAATCACAACTGTATATGGGGAGGATTGTCAAAGTGGCTTAGAGGGGATACAGTATGACTCCCATTAACATTGATAGGTGCCTAGTTAAATCCGCATCCTGCTTTGAATATTTACTGGCCCAAGCGGAGGGTTCTATTGTGCAGTTGCCTGTATGAAGGTCACAAGCCAGCAGCACTGAGCCAGGTACTGCTGAATGAGCGTGGTGTTTTACTACTCATCATCCAACAAGAAGCAACAAACTGAGTGAAGCAGATGCTGCAGGCTGGTGCCCAGAATACTGAAGCAGGTCACTGGGGCAGGTATCGTCTCATAGGAACATTTCTTGACCTTCTTGACTGCCCCTGCTCTTATTTCCTCCCAGGGTTAGCTGTTCACTACACTGTGGGGCAAGCAGAGCCTTTGGGCAGATGCAGGAGACTCTTGCATTAACACAAATAGCTGCTCTCCCCATGGGACTGAGTTCACACAGAGTGCAATACTTCCCCCAGGTAAGGCCTATGCCCCCTTTTTAGACCCGCCTAAGTCTTCTGAACAGGACTTAAGTGAGACTTACATGGTGCATAAGCCTTGTGCTTATCCACTGTACAGGGGTGAATTGATCCACCGGTGTCTATGATGACCTCTGCTGGTCTTAGATCTGGCAGAGGACCCCTGCAGTGGAAAGGCTGTCATGAGGATGTTCAGGTGGAAGATGGCAGCTGCAAACTTTTGTGTGTCAGGTGACCTACAAGGGACCACCTCAGCCCCCAAAAATGAATTTAGCCCATCATTTGCATTCACTGGATTGCCCTTAAAACACCGTGCTCTCTGATAGCCCTACTGCTCCTTCATCTCTCTTCACTCAGCGTGTCTACTACCAAACCATGCTCAGACCAGTGCAGATGCAAAATTTTATTTGCCTTGCTGAGCGTAATGGTCCACATTCTGGGCCCAAGCCTGAAAGATGCGGAGTACCCTCAACTTCTACCAACATCATTAAGAAATAAGGGCCTGCAGAATCTTGCACGACTGGGTCCTACATACACCTGAGTAGCTACTGAGCAAAGGCTGAATAGTACTTAGCCTCACCACACCTCCTATCAGTGCTCTGGTGCCTGCAGAACCAGGACCAAAGAAGGTAGCAGCAGGAACATAGCCAGCAGCAGTAAGAAGTGCAGGCATCAACAACATCTAGCCACTTACACCAAATGGAATATAGGTCTGTTGCTCTCCTCTGCAAATATATATATAGACAGTTCCACTGGGGAACAGGAGTTTAGTTTAGAGGACCTGGAATCAAGACACCAAGACGGTGCAGTACCTTTTGTAGCAGCCTCAGGGCTGTCTGGGGGTTTCAGCGCAAGTTCTATATAGCTGTTAATTCTTATTATTTAAATGTACACAATCCTCAGTTTATTTCTTCTGAACCATGATAAACCCAATCTCCTTGAAAAGAGTTGTGTGGAGCCTTCAGTTTGGAGAAGTTGTGTTCTGACAAGTAGAGGCTCCCTGGGGCCAAGTTACTTCAATAAATCTATTCTTCTGCATACACAGAAACGGAGGCAAATCCCAGACCCAGTGAAGTCAATGGAAAAGTCCCCATTGCCTTCATTGGGACTGGGGTGTGACTTATAGGCTAGTATTCCTTACTGTAGCTTGCGCTGCCAGTGTGTCTTTAAAAGGGTGTAATTTGATGCCCTCTGGTCTCAGCCTATCTGTCTACTGAGGTGTGGGACCAGCATTCAAAGGATGCTCTCTTTTTCTCTTATTACCTTCTCCACAGCTGGATGAATGCCTCTGACATCGACTTGCCGAAATGCATCCATCTCCCTTCCAATGTGTCAGATCTATCCAGGTTTCTAATGTTATTTTTTCTCTTACTATTTTCAAATTCTTTCTTTTCAACGCTTCCTCCACTAGCATCATTTTCTGTAGTAGCTTTAAGGTCACATCAGCTCTGCAGCCTGTTTTCTGCTTCATTAAATTCAGCAAGTAAGGTTCCAACTGACAGAGATTTGAGGTACTTTGGGGTAGGATTGTTTAATGCCTCAGTGACCAAGCTCTGTGTGACCAGTTGCACATGCAAATATTTTTTTGTCAGGATCACTTTAGAGACATAACTGGCAGCTTCTGCCAGAAGTCTGAGAGAATGACTGTTCAATACACCTTTCAAAATGTGTAGTCATGGGGATTTGGCACAGGGATCTCATAAACCTTGACTTAGCACCAAAGGGCTACCTTCTTTCTCCCCCCATCAAAACAAATGTGAATTATTTATATTTGTGCATAAACTTTAATTTAAACAAAACCACTCTCACTTTAACTAAGCTACTGTATTGGTTTTTCTTGACAATTGTGACTTCTCCCTACATTAAGCATCAGGGAGATCACTGCAAGTTTTAGATGATAATAATCAATAGACCTGCTGAATATTTCATCCTTGTATATTCCTCTCATGCTTTACAGTGTTGCCACAGAAATATAGAATTAGATGGCCATACACGACAGATGCTGTGCAGCCTTACCAACTTCTCCTTTGTTCCCTTGTTTCAGGGGTCGGTCCCAAATCTCACTTCTGGTACCAGTGTAACGGGGTGCACTCACCTCTTGTGAGTGTCCCCTTGGCCAAGTGTGCACCTGCACACTCTCTCTCTCTCTCCGATTGTCCCTCCTCTGAAGACGATGTCTTCATCCGCTTGAGGCTTCCTGGCTACAGCTATCCAGCTGGGCAACTATAGTTCAGTTTCCCCCCTCTGGGGTGCCTCACTGTCCAGGCCACTTCCCCCAGGGGTTGAGGGTTAGAGGTACCCAGGCCTGCCCACTACTCCAGGTCCCAGCCCAGGGACTCTGTAGATAGATAAAGGGACACAGCAGATAGCTGCTAAGTCACGCTGCTGCTGCTGTAATTCCCTGGGCCACTTCCTATGGCCCTGTGCCTCAGGACCTCATCCTGATGGAGTCCCCGTGACCAGCTCAGGGCTCCTTCTCGCTCTCCCTGGCTTCTGGCAGCATGGCCCTATGCGGGGTTCTGTAGCTCCATCAGCCATCCACACTCCTTCAGCTCCAACAAGGAACTGTACTCCCTCTGGCCCTGCAGCTCTTCTTATACTAGGCTGCTGGGCCCTGACTGGCTGTGTCCCACACAGCCACTCTAGGCAGCTTGGATGACCTTCTCTGCTGCCCTCTTTTGGGGTGGGGTGTGGCAGGGCCACAAGACCTCCAAAAGGGGCCTCAGAGGGTCTGGTATACCCTATCACATGGGGATTCTTGGCCTCTTTCACAGAATGGACCACAATCTTCACAAAGAGATTGCTTCGTAGAGTGCCTGTCAATCACAGACCCATTCAGTATCACATAGCATCCATGTGGCAACTACAACAACCCCTTCCATAGGAATATACCATCAGGAAGGTATATAAGTCTTGAACTGCCCTTAGTGCAATTCGTGTTTTGCCCATTTTGGAAAAAAAAAAAGTGACTCAGCACTGAAATAGAGGGGAGAGTGCTACTATTGAACCACAACATTTTTTGTAACATCCTTGGCTTTCTTTGTGAGCCTCCAAACCAGGCGTTGAAATATGCTTTGGTTGTGAGCTCGGATGAAATCGCAGCTCCAGGTGGATAGCTACAAGTGACTGTACCAGAAATTCAGCTGTTCATGTTTGGGAAACTTATACCAAAATAATGTGCATAATTCTGGATACAAGAATCATCAATCCTTTCATTATGATGCATTTAATTATGATTTAATTGTAGGATGCCCTCAGTGAAATACTGGCCCCATTGAAATCAATGGCAAAACTCCCATTGACTTCAGCTGGGCCAAGATTTCACCCCATCTATACAAATGTACTTGGAATTAGTATTCAGCTTTGGAAAAGTCAAATTTTTTTGAACCATCTAAATACTCAGATGGCCCCCATTACGATGGTATTTGGGAGCCTCCCAACCCTTTACCCTCCCAACTCACCTATGAGGATATGAAGTGCTATTATCCCCATTTTACGATGGGAACTGAGGTACAGAGAAGTGAAGTGACTTATCCAAGGTCACAGAGGAAGCCTGTGGCAGAGAAGAGAATTGAACCCAGATCTCCCAAATCCCAGCGCAATCTTTTTTCCTCATGTCCAGCCACAAAGTAGGGCACAGAAAAATAAAGTTTTGATTTCTATATTCTCAAATCTTTAAAAAAAAATCTCTAATTTTGAAAGTGCAACGAAAAATTTCTAATGCAAATGACACAACACATTTGCTTCTAGACTCAGAAGTGGGAGTAATACAGAAACATAGAAAATTGGGCTGGAAGGGACCTCAAGAAGTCATCAAGTCCAGCTTCTTGCGCAGAGGCAGGCCCAAGTAAACATAGACCATCCCTGACAGATGTTTGTCCAATTTTTTCTTAAAAACCTCCAGTGGTGGGGTTTCCACAACCTCTCTTGGTAGCCTAGTCTGGTGTTTAACATCCCTTATGATTGGAAAGTTTTTCCTAATATCTAACTTATATTGCCCTTGCTTCTTGTCCTACCTTCAGTGGACATGGAGAACAATTTATCACTGTCCTCTTTATAACAGACCTTAACATATTTGAAGACTGTTATCAGGTCTCCCCTCAGCCCTCTTTCCTCAAGACTAATCATGCCCAGTTTTTTTTTTAAACCTTTTCTCATAGGACCATAGAGTTTCTAAACCTTTTACCATTTTTGTTGCTCTCCTCTGGACTTTCTCCAATTTGTCCACATCTTTCCTAAGCGCTGTGCCCAAAATTGGATCCAGTACTCCAGCTGTGATATATTACTGTCTTTCCAAAGTAGTCACAGAAGAGAAGGGAACATAAAGACCGAGTGCTTCTTTTGTGATGAAGGCGGTAGGTTTCAAGAAGGATAATTAAATGTTAAGCAACAAAATTCAAGAAGCAAAGAGATTTCTGCTGATCACCTTAATGAGCACAAGAAAATGAGGCACACATTAAGAGTTTGGAAAATCAAAGTTTTGGCTGCATAATACTCTTAACTCCAGTATGTTAAATAACCTGTTGGTGAGGGCTGGTGAGTCTGTGAGTCAAGTTCTTTCATATGAATAAATGAGTTTTACATTGCAAAGCAGGGCTGTGAAATTTATCAGCATTTCATTCATGCTTGTTATGTTAAGTACTTCAAAATGTGTGAGGCCCGCTGGACTTTACACTTGTGCTACTGCTTGCTGGCCAAATCAAAGAGAAGATTTTTCCAAGGCACAAATGACAACTAAGTACTGTTGCCAAGCTGCCTCACCCTCTGCATAGCTATCTCTAAGCCAGCAAATGGCAATCCATGCCATTCTTCCAGACCAGGATTTAGTCAAACCTGTATGGTAAGACTGGTTTCAGAGTAGCAGCTGTGTTAGTCTGTATTCGCAAAAAAGAAAAGGAGTACTTGTGGCACCTTAGAGACTAACCAATTTATTTGAGCATAAGCTTTCGTGAGCTACAGCTCACTTCATCGGATGCATTCAGTGGAAAATTCAGTGAGGAGATTTATATGCACACAGAACATGAAAAAATGGGTGTTATCATACACACTGTAAGGAGAGTGATCACTTAAGATGAGCTATTACCAGCAGGAGAGCGGGGGGGGGGGGGGGGACCTTTTATAATGATAATCAAGGTGGCCCATTTCCAGCAGTTAACAGGAACCTCTGAGGAACAGTGGGGGTTGGGGGGGGGGAATAAACATGGGGAAATAGTTTTACTTTGTGTAATGACCCATCCATTCCCAGTCTCTATTCAATCCTAAATTAATTGTATCCAGTTTGCAAATTAATTCCAATTCGGCACAAGGAAACTAGAGACCCAGGGAGTTACAGGTTTTGTGTGGGCTTAATAATCTCCTTTCTGTTCATTTCTACCCTGTCTTGTGCCCCTTCTCTTTTGCAAAAAAACACTACAAACTGCAGGAAGAGACCACTGGGGTCTCTTGGTATTTATACTAACAACTCTAAAACCGAATTAATGATTTTCCCTTTGAAACATCTCATTGCAGTAAGCATGCTGATAAAACTGTGATTTTGTGTTTATTTCTGGATCCATTTATATTTTGATTATAGACATGTTTGTTTTTTTATATATTGGTATTTTTTAAAAACCTATTATTAATTTTATATGACAGTGTAATACAAAAAATAAATACATAAATGAAAATGGTTATACTAAAAAAATAAAATTAAATTTAAAAAACCACAGCAGCAGATCACATAACTTTCTAAAGGCTCAGAAATGTATTTCAACTTTCCCCTCAATTTTGGAAACAGAAAAAAGGAATGTGATGTGCTTTCAGCACATTTACCTCTCATCCATAGACACATAAATGTTTGTATAAACATATTGGTAATTTTTTGCACTCCAGAATGTCTAGACACAAAACACTTTCTGCTGCCACTGCAAGTTAGAAAACAAAAAGGCTTCTTCCTGGAAACGGCCTTGGATTGGAATCAGTGGTGCAGTCAATTATATTTTAGTCTGTCAATGGTAAACTGAGTAATAAGAATATGAAAAGAGGCTCATAAAGTATGAATAGGGAAATCAGAGATAATAGTAACAAGGTGTGTAAAAATTGCTAAATTAATAGGATTCCCCAAATCCCAAAGAGGATAATGCAAACAAAATTCAAGTAATACAAATAAAAATTGTCCATAAATTGGGTCATTTAATTCTATAATTTGACTGTCATGCATCAGTAAAAATTCTTCCCATCAGGTCACATTAGCTTGATATATACTGTTATGCAAAGCTGAAATAAGCAAGATAATTTGTGTATGTCACTTAGAGGTTTCAGTGACAGTAGATGTTTTGCAGCCTGCTATTCCCATTTCCACCCCTCTTTCCTCTCCCTCTCCTTCCCGCCCCCATTGCTTCTGACAAGACAGTGAGTCTTCCATGCTAGAGAAAACATACAATGTAAATGGGACATATGATTTCAAAGAATGTGAAAGCTCAAAAAATGGCACTATTTCTTCCTGCCTTCAGTATTCAGTTTTCTGAATGAAGGAGCAGAAGGTATTGTAGCAATGCAAGAAAACAAGAGCAACATGTAGATTTCAGCAGTATTGTATTATAAGACAATAAATAGCATGGCCATACTGCAACTCCAGAAAATCAATGGCAATACTTGTATGATGGGAATGGTATGCAAAGGTAGGGTTCAGTAGTAATTAGAAATGGAAATAACCTGGTAGATCATTGAGTCACCTACCATGCAGCAGAGGACATAGTTCTGCTCCCACTGAAGTCAATGGGAGGTTTTCCTTTTCACTTATAGATATTGTGCTGCCTCTGCCTTGTTTTAGGTAGAGAAGTCCATCTAACACCAGGTAGTATTAGCAGGAATCACTGTACACCCCAGTTTCCTAAAAGGCTGAGGCTATGGCTTCACTACAGAGCTTACAGTGGCTAGTGCAGACACTCTAAGCCGATGGGAGAGAACTTTCCCGTCGACTTAATTACTCCAGTCCCCATGAGCGGCGGTAACTATGTCAGCAGGAGAAGCTCTCTTGCCGACATAGCACTGTCCACACTGGCACTTAGGTTGGTATAACTTACATTGCTCGGGGGGTGGCTTATTCATGCCCGAGTGACATAACTTATACCTACTGAAGTGCGTACACAGCCCTGAGTGTTTCAGCCTCCTTTGGATCATGCTGGGAGATACAGATTGCCTGGTCGGTCATCCTCTTCAGAGGGAATGGAGTAGAAAAACCTGCTGCCCTAGGATCCTTCCTTTCCACTTTCAGTAGGGAACGCTCCAATTAAACAAAAAAGTATACTCATTATTAAAGAAAGTCCTAACCAAACGTATCACAGGATGGAGTGCCAGAAGGGAAGGATCTGGCACCAGCAACGAAGTTAAGTGTGGCTAACGGAGTGTCTTGCATCTGAATTCTCCCTGATACTAGTTTTAGAAATCATGCAAATCTCTAGTGGACACAGTGCATCGAAAGAGACCCTAGCCCCTTTTATGGTCATGTATGCTAAGGTCTTCTCTACACACAAAAGATGCACCACTTTAACTAAGTCTGAATGCTTCAACCCTGCTAGCATGGGTGCTGTTGTATCAGCATAAAGGTGTCTTGTACCAGTATAGCTATACCTAAAGGCAAGGGGAATAAACTACACTGGTATGAGGCACCTTTACACTGATATAAGCACAGCCACATTAGAGGGGTTATACTGATTTAACTATTTCAGTCAAAAAAATCACCTCTCAGATTGAAATGGCTAAATCAGTTTAAAAAAAAAAAAGTTGGTAGACTGGGCTTTAGAGAGAAAAGAAAAAGGGAAGAAAAAAAAAATGACCCACAGAGGCCAAATTCTCCCCATCTCCTCAGGCAGTGCAAAGCAGCCAGAAGCTGGCCAGCTAACAATTCCCCTGGCCCCTCTGGGGGAGGTCTCAGGCAGCATAAATCTGGCATAACCAGTTCCTAAACCAGCCATCCTCCCTGGCTTGGCAAAGCCAGATGATGAATCTGGGGAGGGTGGGGAAAGGGTATATTCCCCAATTCTCAACTGGGGTATCATTCATTAGGGATATTGCCAGATGGTGTAAATTAGATCAGGCTTTTGAGTCAGGGATGACTAACCAGATATCTAAGTCAACTCCTTCCTATAACAAACAAATTTCAGTCCATGAGGCGAGCAAAATCCAAGGGTAACAGTACAAGCTTTAATACAACAGGATCAAGTTTGAATTGGGCTAAACAGATAAAAGATCCTCAAGGCTGAAATTAGCAGAAACACTTTCTTGTGAATTGCATGATGCGGAAAAAGCTAAAAAGGTGGGTTTTTTAATAGTCCATTGAAATAGGCTATAAATCTATTTCCTTTTGGTCTCAAGAGCAGTTCTTATAAAGACAAACTGAGTGAATCTTTTTCTAGGAAAATGAACATTGGCAGGTTAACTTCAACTTCCCAGGGCCTCCAGGCTGAAAACGAGTTGTTTTCACACAGCAGTCTTTTTCTATCAACATTCATTCCCAGAGTCAATACAGCTTGATTTTGATCTCTACAGAAGTCCATAGCCTGTTCTATAGATTATACTGTTCATGATGGCAAATAATGGGATCAGAAGAACTTTCGCAGTCAAAACATGGAGCTAATCAAGGCCAGTTTTTCAGTAAAGGTCATAATGTAACTGGATTTGTAACATAAAGTAACTAGTACAAAATACATCTGATGAAGTGAGCTGTAGCTCACAAAAGCTTATGCTCAAATAAATTTGTTAGTTTCTAAGGTGCCACAAGTACTCCTTTTCTTATTACAAAATACTTTCATTGTTAGGCTGTAATTTCAGTGCAATGCACTTAATTTCACATTCATCTTTTCATATCTGTTCTGTGAGCAGATAAATTAAAGCCTAGGAAAATGACAGAGCAATTGATTAGTCAAACATTGGTAGTATACACATCAGTGTGTATATACAGAAGACCTTTAAAGTCAGGAGTGGAAGAGCATGCTGATAGCAGGTCTCATGTGCCTGCCAAATATTTCACCCACTGAATTCTTTAGTGAACTTGAAGGTTAGACGATTTGTGATAACATTGGAACAAAACCTGTTTTTTCCCCAAAACATTTTAGCAGAGTCACGGAGACAGCAGACATGGCAAACAACTTGGAAGGGCAGCAGAAAGCCTGTCGGACACTTTGACAGCCATTTAATGACAGCATTAGATTGCATTAGCAAAAAATACAGAAATGCTGTACAATTATAGTGTGGTGTTAGAGCACAAACCTGCAATGTTACTGAAGTCAATGGGGCTGCTTATGTAAGTAATTTTTACTCAAGTGACAAAGGGTTGCAGAATCAGACTCATAGGAGGATGCAATAATAATTACAAATGAGGTTGCATTTTGATTGTATTACCATTTATCGTAAAATAAAGATGAAATGTAATGTCCATATAATATTATGTGATTATAAAAAAGCTTCTAAAGAAATATGCATGTCATTCCTGCCAGCCAGCAGTTTTGATGAGATATATAGCTGAAGCAATCTGAGGTAGTTTATCTGAGTTAATTGCCATGGGTGCATAAAAGCTTAGCCATCTGTGCTACTTGTTAACTATCGGACACAATAGCTGGCTGATTATTCAGGTTGTTTTCAAATAGTTCATTGCATTTCTACAAACAACAACCAAAAAAGGAGACAGCATTATTACTATGCAAATCATAAAGGACATACCAACATCATCTGGTTTTGCATTTATAGAAGACGTCTCCTGTCAACTCAAAGGCAAAATAAACCCAACTGAAAAAGAAAAAAAAAATCTGCAATTGCTCAGCTCTTGAATATAAACAGAATATGAAAAAACTTGAAGACTTGTGAGGGCTGATGCTGGACTCACTCAGACTAGTTATATTCTGGTGTGCCTCTATTGACTTTCATGGGGATTGTAAGCAGGGACCATATTTGTGTAATGTGTCTGTAGAGTGTTTAGCTTAGTGAGGCTCTAGGCAGTAGTGCAATACAAACAATAAATAATAATATCCTGATTTACACCAGAGTAAATGAGGTCAGATTCAGAACCTTAATGGAGAGTTGAGTAAGGAAATTTCTGGATTGGACAAACTAATGGTTGTTCTTGCTTAGATTTCCTGATAAACAATGCTGCAGTCCCTACACTCAGATTAGCCCTAAGTCCTGTGGAAGACTTTATATACCTAAACTCCCCAAAATTCTCTCAGTGACTGAAGCTGCTGAGAAATGACTTTCTGAAATGAAGATTAGAAAAAAAAATCCAGCATTATGCCAGCCTTAGACACAACTCTATGAGATAGAATTAAAATTACACCATATTCCTTCATTCACGTGTGGACTAGGCTAAACAAGAGAGTCCATCTCAAATTCAGGTTGTGCTTGATAAATTCTTAGCTGATAAAATAAATAGATTCCATAAAATACGTGAAGGTCACTCCACCCCAAGAAACAACATAAATATAATGGTCACACTTTACATTAAGGTTCATTTACAAAAGGTTATTAAATGATTGACAGATGTATTATGTATTAGATTAACAGAAGCACTTTGTGATATTGTACATCAACAGAAGAGGTTATAGGTAGTTGTAAGCTACCTACTGACCCTTTAACATTTATAATCACCAATTAACCACTTATTAAAAGTTCTATTAATATTTATTAACCTTTTATAAAGAATTTATAAATGGAATTTGAATATAAAATGTGACCAATGAAACAATGTTCTTTAGTAAACTCGACTAATGAAAGTTCCACCAGAGCTCTTGACCAACCCTTACTTACATCTGCCTGGCTTTGAGTCAGCTTGATGAGCCACACACGACAACCTGACTACTGTATTCTGTACATTAGAGGTTTTGCTAAGCTAGACCACCCTGAAGAACCTGATCCTGTGCAAACATTAACTCACATGCGTTGCCCCACTAAGCCTTCAAAGGGCTCTTGTGTAAAGACTGCAAAGGAGAGCAAAGGTTTTTTTCAGGGCCAGGCCCTAGCAGAGGGGTACAGTTTTATTTTTAAGTTTATCTCTAAAAAATCATACAAAAAGGCCTTGAAGGAGATTCACAAATGTGAGTTAGGCACCCAACTCCTATTGACTTTCAGTGAGGGATAAGCATCTAAATGCCATCTATGCCTTTGAAAATAACCCAATTCCTACTTTTTATTTTAAGGGTGGATATACCTTTGTTTTGTATTAGTGTAAAAAAGTATAACATTATTTCCCTTACATATAACGAAATAGAAGGTTAAAGAAATTTTGCCAGAAATCTTGGATTTCTGATAGACACAAAGCAATTGGAGAAGATGAAAGAAGACTATAATACAGAAGAGCTGTATTTGGTGTAGCATCTTTTATACAAACTGTATCCAGATATGTTCTTTGGAGTTAAATAACACCGTCAACATTAAAATTTTAAAAAGTGAAAGCCGATAGAGTGTGCAGCTAGTGAAAGAGACACTTTCATATGAGATATAAAAATAAAGAATAGGGTGGAAAGATGTAGAAAGACTGCTCAAGACATCCAGACCTGTGGAAAAAAAGAATCTTTCACTTACAGCAGGGAGTTTATGTGATTGGAAAGGAGGTGGCTGGCATTAATACAGGATAAAAGAGAGGAAACCAGGGATACAGGGTCCATGAGGAAGACTGAAGTGAATGACCGCACCATACCTTAAGAGGGGGCAGAAGGGAGTGTCTGGCTTGCCAGGGGAAGGGGTATATCACTTTAAGGTGGTAAGGGGGGAGAGAGGCATGGACGCTGCTGCAGAAGCAGAGCAGGTGAGCGTGGGTGACTCATCCCCCAGGGACCCAAAGGGCAGGGAGTTGATAAAGGGCAGGCCCGGCAGGAGAAGCCCCCACCTTTTCTGAACGAGACAGAGCAGCACCCACCCTCCCATCCTTGGAAGCAGCAAAATACCTGGTTTGGTCAGGACCTGCTGTGGACATTGTGCTAGCTGCTCTTTTCTGTGGGGGCTGGGAAGGAATATTTCCCTCACCACCAGAGTGGCAAAGGAGGATTGCGGGGGAAGGGTTTGTTTGCCTTCCCCATAGCAGGTTCCGAGAGGGGGGCTTTGTTAGGGTGAGTAGGGAACAGGAGTTAGGCTATGGCGTCACAACTCATTGCATAAATGTGGGGCGGATGTCCAGTGCAGGTACTCCATAGGGAGTGATACAGTGATCGGATAAATGGTTTGGTAAAGGATTTAAAGGAGTGGAACGGGGGTGTGGGGTAGGATTGTCTGGCTATGTAGACTCCCTCCTCAGGCCCTATGCTACCAGCACTCCCAGCTACCTTCGAGACACCACTGACTTCCTGAGGAAACTTCAATCCATCGGTGATCTTCCTGATAACACCATCCTGGCTACTATGGATGTAGAAGCCCTCTACACCAACATTCCACACAAAGATGGACTACAAGCCGCCAAGAACACTATCCCCGATAATGTCACGGCTAACCTGGTGGCTGAACTTTGTGACTTTGTCCTTACCCATAACTATTTCACATTTGGGGACAATGTATACCTTCAGATCAGCGGCACTGCTATGGGTACCCGCATGGCCCCACAGTATGCCAACATTTTTATGGCTGATTTAGAACAACGCTTCCTCAGCTCTCGTCCCCTAAAGCCCCTACTCTACTTGCGCTATATTGATGACATCTTCATCATCTGGACCCATGGAAAAGAAGCCCTTGAGGAATTCCACCATGATTTCAACAATTTCCATCCCACCACCAACCTCAGCCTGGTCCAGTCCACACAAGAGATCCACTTCCTGGACACTACAGTGCTAATAAACAATGGCCACATAAACACCACCCTATACCGGAAACCTACTGACCGCTATTCCTACCTGCATGCCTCCAGCTTTCACCCTGACCACACCACACGATCCATCGTCTACAGCCAAGCTCTGCGATACAACCGCATTTGCTCCAACCCCTCAGACAGAGACAAACACCTACAAGATCTCTGTCAAGCTTTCTTACAACTACAATACCCACCTGCAGAAGTAAAGAAACAGATTGATAGAGCCAGAAGAGTTCCCAGAAGTTACCTACTACAGGACAGGCCTAACAAAGAAAATAACAGAACGCCACTAGCGGTCACCTTCAGCCCCCAACTAAAACCCCTCCAACGCATTATTAAGGATCTACAACCTATCCTAAAGGATGACCCAACACTCTCACAAGTCTTGGGAGACAGGCCAGTCCTTGCCTACAGACAGCCCCGCAACCTGAAGCAAATACTCACCAACAACCACATACCACACAACAGAACCACTAACCCAGGAACTTATCCTTGCAACAAAGCCCGTTGCCAATTGTGCCCACATATCTATTCAGGGGACACCATCACAGGGCCTAATAACATCAGCCACACTATCAGAGGCTCGTTCACCTGCACATCCACCAATGTGATATATGCCATCATGTGCCAGCAATGCCCCTCTGCCATGTACATTGGTCAAACTGGACAGTCTCTACGTAAAAGAATAAATGGACACAAATCAGATGTCAAGAATTATAACATTCATAAACCAGTCGGAGAACACTTCAATCTCTCTGGTCACGCAATCACAGACATGAAGGTCGCTATCTTAAAACAAAAAAACTTCAAATCCAGACTCCAGCGAGAAACTGCTGAATTGGAATTCATTTGCAAATTGGATACTATTAATTTAGGCTTAAATAGAGACTGGGAGTGGCTAAGTCATTATGCAAGGTAGCCTGTTTCCTCTTGTTTTTTCCTACCCCCCCTCCCCCCAGATGTTCTGGTTTAACTTGGATTTAAACTTGGAGAGTGGTCAGTTTAGATGAGCTATTACCAGCAGGAGAGTGAGTTTGTGTGTGTATGGGGGTGGGGGGGATGTGAGAAAACCTGGATTTATGCAGGAAATAGCCCGACTTGATTATGTAAAGAGTTGTCACTTTGGATGGGCTAGCACCAGCAGGAGAGTGAATTTGTGTGGGGGGGTGGAGGGTGAGAAAACCTGGATTTGTGCTGGAAATGGCCCACCTGATGATCACTTTAGATAAGCTATTACCAGCAGGACAGTGGGGTGGGAGGAGGTATTGTTTCATGATCTCTGTGTGTATATAAAGTCTGCTGCAGTTTCCACGGTATACATCTGATGAAGTGAGCTGTAGCTCACGAAAGCTCATGCTCAAATAAATTGGTTAGTCTCTAAGGTGCTACAAGTACTCCTTTTCTTTTTGCGAATACAGACTAACACGGCTGTTACTCTGAAACCTGAGACTGGTATAGTAGGGAGCCATGCCCCCTCCTTTGTAACTCATCTTAACCCTCATTTGAGGAAGGGATGGTTCGGTCCCAGCAGTGGGTTGGCTAGAGACCAGGATGGAAAGGGGAGGGGCTGATGGAAGCCCTGGTTAGATATTGAACTGATCATGGAGTTACCTGCTCTGTACAATTTATCTGCTGGGTACTCCCAGACATCTCGTAACAAAGTTGTGGCCTAATGAAACCACATCCAGTGTCTTCTTCTGGTAAAGCTGGACAACAGGACTGATGTAGTTTTGCATGTGTGAGAAAGTGGGCAGCAGCAGAAGCGTTCTGAACATTGGAGGCTGGAGGACTGGGACTTCAGGAGATCACAAGAGAGGGAATTGTAAGAGTCACTCAAACAGGAGTTGAAGGCATAGAGATGCATGCTGCAGAGGTAGGGTCAGGGCAGCCTTATTCCTGGGCTACATTACAGAGGTGGGGGAGGCAGGTGGTGACAGGCAGATGCTTGATAGGAACTCCACTGTAACTGGGGCTAGAATCAGGAGCCAAGAGAGGAGGGCTGTTCAGAGTTGGGAAGAGAGGAAGACTGACGGCTTTGTAGTTAAGGCACCAGATGGTGGCTCAGGAGATCTGGGCTCGGATCCTGACTGTCACAGACTTCCTGAGAGACTTGGGCAAGACACTGTGCTTCAGTTCCATGTCTCTAAAATGGGGATAAATTAGAATTGATAAAAAAAAATAGAAGAAAATAAGAGTGAAAATTTTCATTTGTGTCTTTCACTATCAAAATGTCCTGACCCACTCTACAAATAATAGTAACATTTGTCCACTTCACCGTGGTGTGAGAAGATACATTCATTAAGGCATGTGAGGTGCTCAGTTACTACATTGATGGAGCCGCACAGGGGCTTAGATACTACAGTCACACTTAAAAGGATTTTATCAGTTTGAAAGTACTTACATTGCCCCATTATAGTTATATCTAACACCCCTATTCAGCAAAGCACTTAAGCAGATGTTTAACTTCAAGTACTTACTTATATAAAAATTAGCTCTAAGGGCCTAAGCCAAGGCTCAGTTAAGTTAATGGAAATCTTTCCACAAGCTGTAGATCTGGCCCTAAACGTTTTTAGGAACAGCAGGCCTCATGCACTGGTGAGGAATGATTCATGCTTCAGTGGTTTTCAAACTTCTTGTACTGGTGACCCCTTTCACACAGCAAGCCTCTGAGTGGGACCCCCCCATTATAAATTTAAAAATAGGGTGGTAATTTAATTTAATGGGAGCTCAGGGGCCAGGGATGTCAGCCCCATGGAGCTGACAGCTCGTGACCCCCATGTAACCACCTTGTGACCCCAGAGAGGTCACTACCCCCCAGTTTGAGAACCTCTGAGTTAGCATGTAACACAATACTGTTATGATATTTCAACTTCACTGAGAATCCAAGTAAAAATCTCCAGTCTGGGTCATGCTTGCAAATTAAACAGCTTTAGCTCTTCTTGAGTCTTATCTCTCCGACTCGAGAGAGCAGCAGTGACTCTATGTTGCAGACATACAGTTCTGCAAAACGATTCAGCGGCAAGTAAAGCAGATAGTTCATTTGATTTGTTAAGCCTGAATCTTATGTTTAGTACCAAACACCTACATAGATTTTTTTGTTAAGGGTAATGGTTTGGGTCAAGCACCTATGCGGGTTTTAGTCAGTTTAACTGACAATCAGTAATGGTAAATATGAAGCCAAACCTAATGAGTTTCCCCACAGCACAGAACAATTTCCAACAAGTAGGTAAAATCCAGCCCCCAGATTCTGTTGGTTTTTTTTTTTTGTTCGTTTTCTTTAAAGTATGCATATAAGTATATTTTCATTTTGTCACTTTAGATCAGAAACAGCCCATATAGTTAAAGTTTTATAAACTACCTAAAAGTATGAAAAAAACCTGAACCATAACCTCCCTTCAGTTCTGTGGGGCAGGAAGAATTCAGTTCATTTATGCAAAATTGTCTAAAACTCATAATCTGTAAATGATATCACACTTCCATTATTTATTGTTCAGTTACCCCAATAGTGCTGCTGCTAACACTTTAATGACAAAAGACTAAGATGGCAATATCAACATTAAGTTCAAGAAGCGTCTTACAAAATGTGTTGGGGCTTTCCTTACTGCTATGTGCTTTTATGTCAAAGTTGTGAAGAGATGTTTAATTGTCTATAAACAAATGGTATGAAGACAGTGCACATGTAAACTACAAGCTTTAACAAGAGCCATTTAAAATGGTCTCAAGAGACTAATCTAGCTTTCTTGCGAACATCCTGTGATCAGACATCTTTTCAAATGAGATTCCAGCAGAACTGTAAGTTTGGGACTCAAGTCTGCAATCTTACGCACCTTACGTGATGCCTTTCTCACATGAGTAGTCCCACTGGAATCATGGGACTTCTTGCAGAAGGTACTACTCAGTTTGAGTCAGGGTGGCATACGGATAAGGACATAGGTAATTAAAGACTTAGCCCCAGTTATTCAAGTTGTATCTCTGGTATCATATTTGTACTTTATTGTTTTCCTTGCTGTCCTTGACATCGCTCTAACTTATCAGTCCTTGAAAGCATCTGATTTTTCACATTACCTTTTGAATAACATCACATAATCCCCAAGTCCGAAGGGACTCATAAATCTGTACCTTTATGCTTCTAGGATATGCACAATTTTCTCTACGTTTTATATGTCCTCATTTCAGTAGACACCTTTGTCTTCTTCCAATATCATAAAAGCATGGCTGCATTTTTATTCTTCCCTGTTGATGAAGCAGGCTTCTAAGAAACCTTTGATAAAGACCAGGAACGCCTTTGAGAAATGATTATTTTATTTTACTTTGGGTTATGTTCTGATGAACATGTCATTTTAGGCAATTTTACCTCAATTCATCTCTTCTTACTAACTTGCTCTTAACTTGGCACCCCCAAGAAGGAGTACATAAACTTTGCTTAGTGAACCATATGAGTGCTTTAGCTGGCATCCTTCTCCCAAAAGAGCAAAGCACCATTTCTGCTGAGAAATTCCTAGGACTAGAAAAAACAGTGGAAAAACTATGTTTCTAAGCTCTTTTTTTTTTTTAATACATAAAAGGGATGAAATTTCTCCATGAAAGGATATACTTGTGCCTGAACAAATTCACCATTTTGCCCAGGGTAGAATTTCAGTCATTTAGACAATGAAAAGCAGTGTTGGCTGGCAGAAATAGCAAGTTGTGAGCCAGATCAAATTCACACATTTACTAGCAAAACTATCATTTTTCTCACAAAGTTAAAATTAGCAGTTTCACATAGCTCTGTTTTCAATATTTCTGATCTCTATCCCTTCCATGATCAGAAATCCCAAGGTCAACAGCAAGCCCAGGTTTCAGTGTCAAAACTTCACAGTGACATTTTACAAAAATAGCCATCTTACACTGGTCTCTCTTCGACTAGTGAGCTGTGTTGTAATGCTTCAGATTAAAAGGGCAAATAACAGCTCTGTCACTTGAGATTGTCACTTGAGTTGCTCTGTTATATAAAATCAAATACTGCAAGTGGAAATTTTTTACCTCCTACTACATTTTATCACATTTTGAAATGTGATGTGTGGAAGTTAAACCACAAAGTAGCTTGCACCTGAGAGAACCTTTGCTTAGCGAGAATGCTAGAAAATTGATGTGTGTGTGTCTATTACTAGTAGAGTGGGTTGAAATTTTTTTTGGCAAAAAAATTCAGATTTGAGTCAACCAAAGCATTTCGCTGAATTGTTTCTGACAAAAAAGCAGAAACAGAAAAACCCCAAGAAACGTTTAAAAAATGTGAAGAAGGTCAAAATGTTTTAATTCAGTCTTTTCAACACATTTCAATTTTTTATTCAGAACAACTTTTTATTTTGTAATTTCCTTCTATTTTATTTTTTAAAAAATAAAATATTAATGAAGCTTAAAAGCAAAATGAGATCTTTTGGTTTGGATTGAACAAAACATGTTGTTTGATTCAAAATAATTTTTTCTGAATTTTTGATTCTCCAAAATATTTGAAATTTCTTGTTTTGGGTCAGCAAAACCAATTTTTTAAACTTCCAGCAAACCAAAAAACTTGTTATTTGTACGTTCTAATTACCAGTAACCTGCATGATTCTGCCTTCACTGTGGTCCACTGTGTTACAAACTGCCCTTTCCCCAGAACAATATAGTGAAGTTTGAGAGATCGGGTGGATTTTAACCATTTATTGAAAACCACAACAGAATCCAAATGAACAATCTTAAACTACAGTACAGCAAGTAAAGTAAATAAACAATCTCACTCCCTGCTGGGTGGTCTCGCAAGGCACATCAGGTGTGGGCAGACAAACCTTTCTTTCTGTTCAGAGTCTATCACCTCTCCACACTGAGAAGTTCTTAGCCTCACCACACTTATATCTCTCATGTTATACATGCACCTTATGATGGTCACGTGCCCAGACAGGCCCAACTAAAGCTCTCCCTATTGCTGGAAAATGTGAAACACTTTCTAAGAAGATAAACATTAAAACAAAAAGGATAAAGGTTCCACACACCGGAAACACAGGAGCAACTAAAGGTGTGGGCTAGTAGGGGGATCTCCAGTTCCCTAACAACTGGTAGAAGAGCTGTCTACTACACCTAAAAAGAAACCAACAACCTAATCCAAAGCCCATGTAGGTTAATAGTATGATTTCAGCTAAATTCAATTGGCTTTGGATCCGATCCTTAATGCACAGTAAATATTTATATTTTCTGTCACTTGATAAATGTTTTTGAAAAAAAGGAGTAAAATTTGTTTCATTTTTGTCTCAACTAGAGCCTGAACCACGTAGTAGAAAGTCTTCCATTGACTTCATCTGGCTTTGAATGAAATCATTACTGGCTTGAGTGCATCTGCTTCCATTTGATTTAGTTCTCCTCTGTGGCTGCAATTGTTAACAGGCACGTTGTGTCCTGGAACCATTTGAGATATCCTGAACTTTCTTGGCCAATGGCATTTTAGGCCTTGCCACTGGGGGTGGTAAATAATTATATGTTTATGTAGACAGGGCAGCTCTCCAATTGCTCCCCTGCCTTCTGCAGCAATTTTTAATCTACACTGTGCCAGTCAATAACAACTCGGTAGGAAACAAATTAAACTGTGCACTAGGCTAACCTGTATATTAATCCTGTCCCCATTTGTTTGTTTCCTCCCCATGTCACGTACCAGCACTGGAAGCGCTTTGGGACAGTGATTAGCTTTTTACCATATGTTTGTAGATGGCCTAGCACAGTGGATTTACACCAGGGACTCATCTGGCCCATTTCAGTATAATATTTTCCCCTAAATGGGGACATGTTAAAGTTCACTATATTTATGGGGACACAATTATAAAAACTTTGTTATAAAGAAGAAGAAAGACAGTGTTGCCATTTCCCAATCAAACTCTATAATGTGATGGTGACATTTAAAACCTGACTTGGCAAGCCATTACAAGATGGACCATAGGGAACAATCCTCCATTGGCACAAAAACAGACCAGTCGTCAGATGGCCACCTAGGTAAAAACAACGAGGAGTTCTTGTGGCACCTTAGAGACTAAAAAAATTTGGGCATAAGCTTTTGTGGGCTATAACCCATTTCATCAGTTGCATGGAGTGAAAAATATAGTAAGCAGGTATAAATATACAGCACATGAAAAGATGGGAGTTGCCTTACCAAGTGCGGGGTCAGTGCTAATGAGGCCAATTCAGTTAGGGTGGATGTGACCCATTCCCAACAATTGACAAGAAGTTGTGAGTATCAACAGAGGGGAAATTATTTTTTTTAGTGACCCAGCCACTCCCAGTCTTTATTCAGGCCTAATTTGATGGTGTCAAGTTTGCAAATTAATTCCAGTTCTGCAGTTTCTCGTTGAAGTCTGTTTCTGAAGATTTTTTTTTTTAAGAGTAGCCACTTTTAAGTCTGTTATTGAGTATCCAGAGAGATTGAAGTGCTCTCCTACTGGTTTTGGAATGTTACAAAATGTCCTACTGCAGGACAGGCCCAAAGAAAGTAACAGAACGCCACTAGCCATTACCGATATCCCCCAACTAAAACCTCTCCAGCGCATCATCAAGGATCTACAACCTATCCTGAAGGACGATCCCTCACTCTCACAGACCTTGGGAGACAGGCCAGTCCTCACTTACAGACAGCCCCCCAACCTGAAGCAAGTACTCACCAGCAAACTACACACCACACAACAGAAACACTAACCCAGGAACCAGTCCCTGTAACAAACCTCGTTGCCAATTCTGTCCACATATCCATTCAAGGGACACCATCATAGGACCTAACCACATCAGCCACACCATCAGGGGCTCATTCACCTGCACATCTCCCAATGTGATATATGCCACCATGTGCCAGCAATGCCCCTCTGCCATGTATGTTGGCCAAGCTGGACAGTCTCTACGCGAAAGAATAAATGGACACAAATTAGACATCAAAAATTGTAACATTCAAAAACATTTGTCCTATGGGAAGGAGATGCTGCATCATGATGTCCTAACATTCAATCACCATATCACTCTTCAAACATCATCTCCAGGAAATTGTGGTGTAAGGCTGGCACATGATGAGGTCACAACCGTCATCAGGAAGGATAAAAGGCAGCTTCAGCAAAATTCTGATGGGTTGTGTTAGAAGATGTGTTTTGTACTTTATCCAAATAAATACCATAGCTATCTAATGCAGATGTAGTTGATAGTGCAGATGCATATAGTAAAATCAAGGTTTAGGAGGCTAAGGTCAACATACTGTCTATACCACTCCATAGAACATGCAGGAAATTAGAGCTTATTACATTGTCTTTCAACGTACATGGAATGATTTTTTCCCCCTATTTCAATCACAAAATTGCTCTCTAGAATCCCAGACCAGTACAATATAAACCTTTGTGATTAACCCTATTTCGTCCTTACTGCATTTGGACAGTCATAGTAAGGATTATTAGGAAACATATTTCAAGTACTCTAATAACACAATCTCTTGCTTGTGTGCAACATACCTCATTCCTTACCTCTGACATTCCACACTGGATTCCTTTTGAGCAAAAACTACCAGACTCATTATTTAGTTACAAGAATGCTCTACATAGCCTTTCAGCTGAAGATGGTATAAATGTTTATTGGTACAAGTAGTTTTTGCTAAATAATGCTGGTTTTAGTGTTCCTGGGCAAAAACTGATGTAAAACTCAGAAAACTAGATGAGTAGAATGTTCCTTTCGTAAATCCATTAGCTTTCATCCAGAGAGCTTGTATTAGAGAACCAGAGCTCAAATGAAAATGAAAACTATACAACAACAGTTCTTTAGGAACCAAAAATCTAGCACCTAGATACCAAAATGTGGGGGGACAACAGACACAGTCTGAATAATCCATCACTTTCATGCACTGGGATTTGTAATAAAGCTTTATAGTTTGGGTACAGATCCAGTAAAGATTTGGCTCCAAAATGTACCATTAAATAAATCTCATGACAACAGCAGAATTTCTTGAAATGAATAGTTTAATTATCAATATTATCAAATAGCCTTGGGCTGGTGGAAGCAAAGTCACTGAATGTCATTGGTTAATTTTTGAAATGATGCTTCCATTTGTAAAGTTTTGATCATAGAACCGCTGTATGCAATTGTAACCCACGCCACCTATAATCCTCTTAAAATCTGTTTTATCGGAAGGGCTGGTGTATTTCTAAAATAACCATTATCTGCTGGTAAGGACCAGTTTCATCAGGGATTATTCCTAAATCATATTTAGTTTAATGTGGTCAACCATATGCACAGCACTTTCTCTTATCATCCTTTCCCTCTCTCTCCCCCCTGTGCCACACACACAATTCTACTTAGTATTTTGAGAGGGAGAGTGTAATAGGAGACCTCAACCAAAACCAAAACAGAAGCCAAAGGAATGGCATCCTTTCATCCTGCTACTCTCGAATCACAAACCTGCTTCTTGGCCCAGGATTCTCTTCCACTGGAAGAGTCCCTCCTTGACAAAGTAGATAGGTTATTGTCCATGCTATTATTTTTATAGGGCCAGAAGATTGCTACACTTCACAGACAATATGAAGACAAAGCAAAAGTCTGTACCATGAGGAGTCTACAGACAAGGGCCCTTATTCCACAACAATTTATGCCCCAGAGAAGAGAAATCCCACTGACCTCACTGAGGTTACTTACAAGTGTAAATTAAGAACATGCATCATCCTTGGCAGGGAAACAGATGCACTGCCAGTGGTTATCTCCAGAATGTCACCAACAGCCATATCCCTAGACTAACCAAATTATATAGATGAGAAAATAGTGAACAAAAAGCCTCAGTGTCCCTAGCATTTTTAGACTCTTTCCCTTGCTTGCTAGAGAGGAGAGACCGGAAAGGAAGGAGAAGGACAAATGGAGGACCAAGATGTCTTGGGCTTTAAGGGTAACTATGATCCAATGGACTTGCAGGTTTCTCTGAAATAAGAGAGAGTGGGTGGGTGGGTTCTCACCCTTGAATATTAATTTGGGGATGGGAGAGAGATTACTCAAGTGTCCAAGCCATCCAAGTGAGCCCCTCGTGCAGCTGAATCAAAAGGGACAATGAAGAACCCACAGTGGTGGGGATTGACAATAGTTCTGGTATGTGCAAGGCCAGTTTCACTGTGGAGGGTGCTCCCCATGTTGTTTTTCCCTCCACTGTGCAATGGTACCAGGAACCCATGTGTGAGGATCCGATAATTACATAAAGGATGAGGATCCATAAGAGGGGGGCCATCATGGCTTTCTGGTACATAACACTAATATGTTGTCATCTTCAATTGGGGTGACATCGAGAAGATAGGTAGTAGCTATATGTCACCCCTCAACCCTTACCAACTGGGCAAATAGAATCCCAATCATGTCTCAGACCTTCAGCAATCTGGAAGTGGTGTAAGGGGATATCCAGGTAATAACATCCCTATGGGCCTCTACAAGCAGGACAGATGATAAGATCATCCACTTAGTGCCTGTTAATGAGGCGTGTGCCTTCCCATGCTTTATTTCAGTTTGACTGAGTGCAAACTGACTGATTACCTCATGAAGATTTTGTACAAGACAAGAGCCTCCTCAATACAGCCAACAGAGAAGTAGTGTTCAGTGTTAAGGAAATACCTATGCTGCATTGCCCACCCAGGATTTTGAAAAGGAAATGGTTGTTGCTACCTCACTGGTTTCTCTGGAGATGATGATCACCATTGTTAATGAGTGGTTCAAATTTCTACAGCTCCAGGTCTAGCTGGGCTTGAGTCCTGTCGTCCCTACCAAACCACTTTCAGTTTTCCTCACGAAATGTGATGTGGATATCCAAAACCACCTTCTTGCAAAACCAGTGTTATCTGGTGATAACATCATACATCTTGGTATGACTAAAAGAATAATGAGAAAAATCCCAGGTCCCCCACCCAGCCTGATGAGATTAAAGACAATTGCTTGGCCTACATGTAAATTACAGCTGGGTGAACAATGGGGGGTGGTGGGAAAGGTTTGTGAATAAATTTTAGTTGCACATATTGTTCACAGAATACTATCTGACCTGTAGAGCTGGGCAAATAAAATAAACAATTTGTGTCCCCAAATAATTTAAAGTAAAATTCCAAAAATTTATCAGACAAATTATTCTCAGTTAATATTTTAACCAGAGAGAGTGAAGATATCTCGCCTAGCTTTTGGGTTCCATCTTGGCTTCACTATCTACCTTCCACAACATATGACTCAGAAAAGTATGAGGAATCTGGCCCCTGCTTTGTTCACTATAAAGGAGTTCTAAATGGCATTTCCATTGCTGCCTCTGTTACCAACAAAGATAAACATGCCCAGACAAGTGATAACCACTTCAAACTTGCCTCTGGAAAGCCTATATGTGATGATAGGGCAGTGGTGTCACTGCCTTGACCTTTTGTTCAAGGTGACTGCTACCTTGGGGCACATTTAGCATAACTAACGCTTTGCTCTAAATCTTGGTGGTTTAACTGTTACTTGTGTTTTCCAAGGCTAACATTAACCATGATCAGTCTGGGTTTGAGAGCTCGTCAGAACATTTTTGGCTAAATGAAATTTTGTTGGAACTGAAATGTTTCAGAGACGTATCGGATTTTATAACATTTTATTTGGAGGGGAAGGGGGCGAGAGATGCACCTGTTAGCCTGATGGTTAGGATACTAGCCTTGGATGTTAGACACCCACATTCCAGTCCCTGTTCTGTCTTATTCAGAGTAATCTGGGGTGGAAATTTTTCCTCTGAATTCAGAACGAAAACAAGTTTTGAAACCTGAAAAGTTACCATGAAATGAAGTTGTCTTCCTTTGGATAGCTCTAGGTTGGAATATATTTACTAATGACACCCATCACCTACAAACTGTACATTTTATAGGATTTCAGATTACATTTGTATGGCGGTAGTGTTATCAGTTGCAAATGAACTTAAATATGCTGCAACTCTTTTTTATAGTCCTGTAACAATTTAACAGTTGACACACCTTCCCTAAAGTATCCAAGTCTTATGAACCAGTACATACCCAATGGTATGCATACAAATTATATGGATAAACAGGCAGAGGTCAATGGGAACTGATTGTTACTCAGCACTTTAGAAAATCAGGTTTCAGAAGTCTAACTTTAAACATCCATTTTTAAAAATCATGGCCTTCATATTTTTGCATTACAGTGAACATCTCATTCGCAAAGCCTCAGATCAAAGACTGTTACTATAATAGTAATTACTGTGTGGAAAGAAAATGAAGCAGTGGCATGCTGGTTTTATCCATTTGTGACCTCTCTGCCTGGTGGTGTTGGCAATAACAAGGACCAAGGTCAATATCTAGGGCAGGGGAAGTCAATAGGCAGCCCATGGGCCAAATCTGGTCTGCCAGATGCTTTTGAACAGAGCCTGAAATCTTTTAATTTACTTATTATTATTGTTGGGGTTCCTTTATTATTTTCTCTGGAGTCTGTACCTTGACTAGGCCTTGACCAAGAAGTTTGGACCTTGACAAAAAAGAATTGACCACCCGAGGGGTTCCTCTTAAAATTACAAAACCAGCTCGAGCTCTCATCCAGAAATCTGGGGAAAACTAAATACTCCCCTGTGTGCCACTGAGGTGATACTTCCCCATTCACAAGTGCTGAGTCAAGGGGAGAGGAAGCGAAGCATTAATTGGGACAACTCAGCTACAATGATTCAAAAGTATGCAAATAATAAGTAAAATACCCACCCCATAGTATCTTGGGCACTAGGCCTTTGCCTCTATTTTCTATCTTAATATGAAAGTCCAGTGAACAAAATGTCCTTTTTTAACATGCCGTGACATTATCTGATTAAAATCTGACTATATAGATCATTGTTGCAGCCACTGTTATATATTTGCAATAAATCTTGTACAAAATGTAGCATGTAAGATGTCTATGAAAAGGTTATGATTTGCTGGTTATGATTGTGCTATCTGGATGCATGTATCATTTTTTAATGTGAAGTTATGAACATTGGCTCTATACCTGGATTTCAAATGTTTGCTCCTGGGGTAACGCCCACCAGGTAGCTAGCCAGCACATTTTGGAGGGACTATTCAAATTGAGTGGCCCATCAAAAGGATACTTACCTCACAATGGACCATGGGAGATGCCTATCTACAGATAATGGACTTTCCTGCTATGTCTAAGCAAAAACATTCATGGACATGTGACTGGCCCATGTGATTCCAAATCCCATCTTGTCACCTGTGATTTTCCATAAGCTGTGTTGAGGGTTCTGTTTGAAACAATGGGTTTCCCGCTACACGGCAGAAGCTAGAAAGGGTCCTGGAAAACCTCCAGTTTGCCTCTTTCCTGCTCAAACCTCTAAACTTATACTAATGGGAGCATTCTAACCAAGGGACTGAGGTCCTTCCAATGCTTTGGAAGTAACCAGAGACTTTTCAAGCCAGTAGTATATTCCATTGCTGCTACAAGCCTGAACCAAGAGCTTTGCAATTACTGTATGTATTTGATTCCTTTAACCAATTTTAACTTTCACCTTTCTTTTTATGAATAAACCTTTAGATTTTAGATACTAAAGAATTGGAATCAGCATGATTTAGGGGCAAGATCTGAGTTATATATTGACCTGGGTGTGTGGCTGGTCCTTTGGGATTGGAAGAACCTTTTATTTGAAGAGATTTGTTTGTTTTTTAAAGAACCACTCATCCTTCCCTCCAGTGTTTTTGGGGGTGATACAAGGACTAGAATACCCAAGAAAACTGCTTTTATGACTTCTTGTTAGCCAGTGTGGTGAAACAGAAGTTTACTTTTCTTGCTGGTTTGGTATATTTTATGGAAGAATAATCATCTCTTTGGGGTGTGTCTACCTTATTTCTCAGCAGTTTGTCCTGAATGTGGTATTCTCAGTTGTGATCCACAAAGGCACGGTTACACATGCCCCTTTCCCTTTGCTGCCTCCCACTCACAGTTTGTTGTCTGAGATTAGCAAAGTCCCAGCATCCAGGAGTGCATTCAGGTAGGTTCAACTCCACCCTCTTGTGTGGAGAGGGAGAACAGATACCCCCACTGCTGCTGCCTCTTGTCCCTGTTACCTCTGCCACTGCTTTTCACCACAGCTGCTTCTCACTGCCACTCTTCTGGGTGCTTTGTGCAGCCTAATCCAGTCTTGTCCCACAGCACCACAACCACCATTCGCCCAGCTATTAGTAATCACAGCTGTAGGATTTGCTGGGTAGGGAGTGCCTTTTCTGCTGTTTGTCACCATGCTGCTTGTAGCTGTGATGCTATGCTCTAAGGTTCACCACCTAGCCCAGTTCTTAGTGATTTCAGTTCTGATGATTTCACTAGGGCGGGGGGTGGAGGGGAGAACTTCACTGCTACTGCTTTCTCTTCACCAGCTTAAAAGCTCAGCCCCTAGTCCAATTTATCAGTGATTTTAGCAATAGTAGCCACTGGGAAGAAACAAGGACACTCCAATTGAGTATATTTTATTGGAGGCAGAAGATCACATAGCACTTGGGCCCTTACACAAAATCCTCACCACTAGACCAGAACACCTGTCTCCTCATTGTCTTTCACCTGGTATTGGCTCTCTACCTCATGGTAGCTAATGAGGTATCAGCTATGGTGACTTCAGTTAGTCCATATGAAGTAGAGCTCTGCTTCCCTTTAGTCATACAGTAAAGATAAGGCCATTTAATTACTGCTGCAATCAAGATTTAAATGAATTTTAACCCTAAACAGCCAAAGTTGATTACCTTGGGGAAGTAGGTTTGTCCACACAAATAAGGTCTGTTCAGAAGTTGTTTTGCTCCAGTTCATCAATAGATGGCAGGAGAGTGATCATTCAGACCACTGAATTACACATGTTATCAAAAAAGTTAACTTTGCAACTCAAACTTTTTCAAAGTTAGAGATTTGAAAAAATTAAAAGTAAAGGCAAAGTGTGTGTGTGTGTGGAGACCTAGATATCCATCATTCTATTACATTCAATGATTAAAAAAAGAGAAAGGGAAAACCCCAAATTATGAAATTTTAGGTTATTTCAGTTTTGAAAACCAAATCAAAACAAAAATTTTGATTTGAATGGAAACCTACAAAATGTGGGTGTGTTCTGAAATTTTCTTGCAAAAAAAATTTTAATGAAAAGTTTTCATTTGAAAATTTTCCTGGGGGTAAAAAAATGGGTTGTTTTTTTACCAACTCTATACAGTACTTTCTCTTCCAGACACAAGCTGGATTTGGGCAGGCAGGCCCCAGCAGTGAATGAAGCAGGATGCAATGGCTGCAAGACACTCAATGCTGTAACTTAATCTCACCTCCTTCCTAGTTGCCAATATTTCAAAGACATGTTCTGGGATAATGCTGAGAATCAGCTAGCCCAGAGATTGGCAACCTTTGGCACGTAGCCCACCAGGGTAAGTCCCCTGGCAGTCCGGGCCAGTTTGTTAACCTGCCACGTCTACAGGTTTGGCCGATTGCAGCTCCCACTGGTCGTAGTTCACTGCTCCAGGCCAATGGGAGCTGCGGGAAGTGGCATGGGTCAAGAGACATGCTGGCCACTGCTTCCCGCAGCCCCCATTGGCCTGGAGCAGTGAACCACGGCCAGTGGGAGCTGTGATCAGCCGAACCTGCGGACGCGGCAGGTAAACAAACTGGCCTGGCTCACCAGGGAGCTTATCCTGGCAGGCCACATGCTAAAGGTTGCCGATCCCTGAGCTAGGCCTTGAGAGACCACCTGATGGTTTCCCCATTCTCAAGGCCTCAACAGTTTGAAGTTTCAGCAAAGCACCTAGCCTCTACAGTAGCACCTGCCCATCCCCAAACAATGCCTCCCTTACTTCCCGTTTCCTTCAGGGGCGAGGCCTAGCTGTCTGTTATTTCGCCGCCATCAGTTGTCTTCAGGGCGGAGGAGCAGGCCTGTTTCCCTGCTGGCTGCTTCAGTATATTCTCTCAATTGCAGAATTGGTGTGGGAGGGAGATGCACAGGCAGGGCTGGCCTTACCATGAGGCAAACTGAGGTGGCTGCCTCAGGTGCCAGACTGTGGAGGGTCGGGGAGGGAGGGCACCACTAGGACACGGACTGTAGAAAACTGTGTCTGCTGCTGGTGCATCTGTATTCTCTCTGCTCTAGATGCACAGAGATGGTGGGGTGCTGTGCTGGAGAAAAGAGGGCACAAGAGACATAATAGGCAGGCAGGCGAAAAGGTGAGAGGGAATAACAGAAAGCAGCAGGAGCTGCAGGGAGAGAGTGGAGGAGGAGCCTCTTATGTACCTCTCTAGCACCCCCAGGAGCCTGGACTGATTAACACCAGCTTCTCAGGGTGCTTCCTGTTTCCTGTTGCTTCCCTGAACCCACCTGAGTAGAACAGGCAGTCAGCTGAAGCAGTAGGAGCCAGTTAGGCCCTTAAGACGCTGATATCTTCCCTCACTCAGGCCCTGCTACAAGCCTCCTTATTTGTCCCCTTCAACTGAGTGTTGAGAGCTACTATAGCTGGCACAGAACAGCAGTCACGAATGAAAGAAGAAAACGCCCCTCTGGGGTAGCATTCAGAAAAAGAAAGAAAACAAAGGAAGCTTTTCTATCTAAGGAGGAAGGAGTGCTCCTGAGATGCATAGACACAAATGTTCAAGGTGAGCCTTCCGGCGCCATTGAGGATGTGCGTGGTGAGGAGATGCCTGATCTTCCAGTTAGTCAGAGTGCAGGTGACCTGGCAGCTACTGCAGCATCGATATCCTTGGAAAAACAATTCAAAATGAGATCATACAGTTACTGGCAACAAAAGTCAAACAGAAGATTGTGGCAGATCTGAAGTCAGCAAGATATTACTCTGTTATTCTGGACTGCACACCTGACATCAGCCATACGGAACAAATGACTTTAATGGTGCATTTTGTAATAACAGAACTTAGTGAAAATGTTCCTGCAATGGTGACTGTCAGAGAATATTTTCTAGAATTTATTGACATTGATGATACTATAGCAGCTGGTATGACAAATGTGCTTCTTAAAAAGCTGGAAGATGAGAGGTCAGGGCTACGATAATGGTGCCAACACGAGAAGAAAGAACAGAAGAGTGCAGACACGGATCCAAGAGTTAAACCCTCAAGCTCTTTTTGTCCCATGCAGTTCTCATTCATTGAACTTGGTGGTCAGTGGTGCAGCATCAACTTCTAGTGAGGCTGCTCAATTTTTTAATGTAATTCAAAGCATCTTTATATTTTTCTCTACATCAACTCATCGATGGCAAATTTTGAAGCAACATCTGGGAACATCCTCTCAAATTGGGAAACTAGATGATGCCATAGTTGCCATTATGGAGGATAATGCTATGACAGGAACTGTTCATGGGAGAACAGTGGCAGAGGGAAATGGAATCACCAGAAACATACATAACTTCAAATTTCTGTGTGGCTTAGTGTTGTGGCATGACATACTGTTTGAAATAAATGTTGTAAGCAAGAGACTCCAAGGTGTTGACCTTGATATATCTGGAGCAATGGAACAACTGGACAAAGCAAAGTCATACCTACAGGCTTTCCGGTCAGATGAGGGATTTCAAAACATTCTGAAGAGTGCACAGAAGTTGGCAGAGGAACTTCATACTGAAGCTTTTTTCCCACCCATTCAGGAATACAAGACTCACCGAAGAAGAAGACATTTTGATTATGAGGCACGGGATAATCCCATAAGAGACCAAAAACAACAATTCAAAATTGAGTTCTTTAACCAGGTGCTAGATTGTGCAATACAGTCAGTTGAACATTTCATGCAGCTCAAGGAACACAGAAGTATATTTGGGATGTTCTATGATATTCCAAAACTCCTCACTATACCTGAAGAAGACCTACACCAGCAATGCAGGGCACTAGAGACGGTGTTGATATATGATGACATGCGCGATATTGATGCGAGTGATTTAGGTGATGAACTGAAAGCCCTTTCAAGATACATTTCAACAGGATCAACTCCAAAGGCTGTTCTGGAATATATGTGCACAAATAAGATGACCACCCTCTTTCCAAATGCTTTTGTTGCTCTGCAAATACTTCTAACACTTCCTGTAAGAGTTCCCAGTGGAGAATGCAGCTTCTCCAAGCTGAAGTTAATAAAAACACATCTACCTCCACAAGGAGAGGCTGGTCGGCTTGCAACCATCTCAATAGAGCATGAGCTGGCCCAGACTGTGGACCTTCAGGTCAGGAAGCAGTTCAAATCTTTGCAACCACGAAGGCACAGAGAGCACCACTTTGATTATTCAAACAGATAAAAACGCCAGTGTTTACTATGCAGACAAGAAAAGTTACATTTGCTGTTCAGGCATTTGAAAATTTAAGTGTTACTTAAAATTTTTGAACAAGGCATTTTAAGTTGTTAGTTCTCCTTTATTGAGGTGAGTAGGTGGAGCAGTACCACAAGAGGAGTAGAACAGGAAGAAGGCAGAACTGAGACTTTTCAAAGTTTTGGCCCAACTGAGGAGACATGGGGGCGTCATTTGAGCTCCCAGCCTCAGGTGCCAAAAATGTGGTGGTCTGGCCCTGTGCACAGGGCACTTTCCTCACTTTTTCCATTGGCAGATTGGGGTGCTCCAGGTTACTCCTTTTATTTCTCCAGGGAGTTGGAAACATTGGGGGGTTTTCTTCATTCCTTAGGGCCTTTCCAAATGTTCCCATGTCCCAGTGCTCGCTGCCCACCCCTCAGTGTCTCTGTGTGCTTCCCATCCCTGGAAACCGGATTATTCTGAACCTTCCCCTCATGAATTTGGTGCAATAACTGGCCTGTTAGAAAAAGGACTCCTGAGACTCACAGAGCTGCTACTCCACAGCTAACTGCCCCCTTAATCTTTGAGGACTCTCCAATAGCTGCCCTTCTGTTAAAAAACCCACCTCTGTCAACCTTGGTAAAAACCTTGGATAGTCTCAGCTAAACTGGATTAATGGGCAACTATATTTTGAAAGTGGAGTGGGAGTCAAACTGTTTGTGGTGATGGCATTTCAACACTGGTGTGGTGTTGACCGTGCCTGAGCTACCATTGCTAAAGGGAGAGTTACTATTCCACCTGCAGCTGAGCTATAAGGATCTGGAAATGGGTTTCTCAGTTACAATAGCTGAGGCTGGTGTAACTATTCTTCTCTCTCATAACAAATGGTCGATATTTTTCTACTGATTCTAGTTTGGTTTTTTTTATCATGGCAAGAAAAGCACTTCAAATCTTCATTCATTGCTTTGCTGAATTAGTGAATAGCATTATACCACACTGGAAACATAACTGCACAGTTATATTTCACCATTTGCCTTCAACTGCTCTCTTAGGGAAATGAGTGAGTGATAATGGATCATTTTTGTTAATCAGGAATTTAAACTACATTCCCAAGTCTTTAAACATTTCCAGTATCAATCTGACTGGAAGTCTCTTAAGTAATTTGTGAATAATGTAATCAATGAGAGGGCCTGGAAGTGTTACTTGTGTGTGTGTGTGTGTGTATACACACACTATATTATATATAGGGGGCACCTACAATCTTTTACTGATACTTATTTTTTCTGGAGTTGAGAAGAAAGAAACATGCCAGGGAATGACAGATCAGCTGGTTTAACTTTAATAACCGTGGAAGTAGTTGAGCACAATTGTCATGAAAATTTACCAGCCCCGGGGAAAAAAATCTACTTGGCTGCCCTTAACATATGATGATGATCATAAAGGAAAACTAATCATATTTTACTTCCATGTCAATAAAGGTTACTGCTGATGGATGAGTAGAATTTTGCCAGGCTGTGTTAAAGAGAAACTGACAGGTTCAGAAAACATGGGCTATGTCCACAGGAAGAGGGATGGACTCATGGATTTATATGGAGGAGCATGAGAAGGGATAGTCACACAGAAAAAGGGAATGTCAAATCCATGTCCTCATGAATCCATGACTTCCCCACCAAAGCCCCTCCCAGACAGGGAGAGGGGGGCCACTCTCCACAGCATATTCTTGACAATAGCACTGTGGGATTTCCCAAGCAAATGATGTGATCACCGCATTCGCTTCCTATGGTTTTTTCCCATGTGATGATTACACTGGGGAGAAACCAGGGGAAGTGGCTAGAGGGGGACTTTCAGGCAGCATGGTTTGTATCTGGAGGGGCGGGGGGGAAACAAAGGGTTCTCTCTGTTTGTGTGTTCTTTTGCCGGGACCAGAGCAGGAATGCAGGTCAGAACTCCTGTAGAAAATCAGTGAGCAATCTAGCTAGATATGCATTAGATTCTGTTTTGTTTAAATGGCTGATAAAATAAGTTGTGCTGAATGGAATGTATATTCCTGTTTTTGTGTCTTTTTGTAACTTAAGATTTAGCCTAGAGGGATTCTCTATGTTTTGAATCTGATTACTCTAAGGTATTTTCCATCTTGATTTTACAGAGGTGATTCTTTTACTTTTTCTTCAATTAAAATTCTTCCTCTAAGAACCTGATTGCTTTTTCCTTGTTCTTAAGATCCAAGGGTTTGGGTCTGGGTTCACCGATGCAAATTGGTGAGGATTTTTATCAAGCCTTCCCCAGGAAAGGAGGTGTAGGGCTTGGGGGGATTTTGGGGGAAAGACGTTTCCAAGCGGGCTCTTTCCTGGTTATATTTTGTTAGACGCTTGGTGGTGGCAGCAATAAAGTCCAGGGACAAAAGGTAAAATAGTTTGTACCTTGGGGAAGTTTTAACCTAAGCTGGTAAAATAAGCTTAGGGGGTTTTTCGTGCACGTCCCCTCATCTGTACCCTACAGTTCAGAGTAGGGAAGGAACCTTGACACTTGCCTAATCCTGCTTCAATATATCCTGCATCCTTGTTCAATGGAGAAGTTCCTTTGGGTCACTATGAAAAAGACCAGCTGAAAATACTCATAGCCATGTGATAGGTGTTGCTGTTTGGTCACATCTGAACATTTTGTACAGCTTCAGTGCTGTTTTTCTTTTTCTAAAGTGCCAGACTTCACCACTGAATCTCTCCTCTATACCTGCATCCCAAATGCTTTCATCTTATCAGTTCATTTTGAACCACTTTCTGCCCCTCTGATGTTGAATAGTCTCACTTATATCTATGAAATAGTTCTGTCATCTTGTGACACAACCACTCTCCATTGACAGAAAACGTCAAGGATAATGATGGTCTGAGTCAGCACAAATTAAGCTTGCTGGCAATAGTGTATAAAAGACAAACTGAAGAGGTTTGTCTGGAGAGGGGGGAAATGTTGACAGATTTAAAAACTGTTTATTAAAATGATTGATCTCCTGATGTCTGCACCAACTATCCAGCGCTCATTGACAGCAGCAAAAGCAATCTTTTAGCAAAAAAAAAAAAAACTGAAAAAAATCATGGTACCAAATTCAGGAACTTTCTTTTGTGAAAGTGACATATGAATTTAATTCATAGCTGTAAGAAAGAAATAATATATTAAAAATAGAAACATTTACACCTATTTAGATCTAAGCTGTATTACTTTATTTATTTTAAGATATAGACTTGAGTTTATATTAACAATTAACACTGTAATTTGCTTTTGTTTACATTTTAACAGAAGTAAACTGTAAACCTGCTCAGACTTTGTCCAGTGGCTGTTATACATTGGTGTACATCTGCATGCAATGGAGTTACCTGTGCACCCTCTCTTTGTTTCTCAGCCTTACTTTAAGAGTTTGGACCCATACAGAATTTCCATATTGAACTGCTGTTTGCACAGTAAGGCCTGGCAGGTCACCCCTCTCTACCCCCCAATAGCTGCAGACTAGTGAAGACATTGGCCATAAAAAAAAATATCATCCATGTGCAGGTTCTGGGGCACAGTGTTGTGTATTTTGCTGATCTTTGCTCTGGCAACCAGGACCACCAAGTTCTCATGTGCAGAGTGGGATACACAGCCAGCATCCTCCTCTAGGGGAATGTCTTTTTATTTTTTGACTGCCTTCAAAATTGCAGCAGTTGTGCAAGGAGTCTGCCGTATCCTCAAGAGCTGGCTCAAATTAAGGTGAGGGCATGACAACAGTAGTGGATGGGACTTCTAGTCCAGGTAGCTCTTGCCTGTGAGATTTCCTTGCAGACTTCCCTACTGGCATTAACAGTAATTCAGTCCATTTAGCTACTTTTTAATAAAGCCTACTCCGCATTTGTGCAATCACTGTTCTGCTGCTCTCCTGCTATGAATATGTACTAATGCTTTGCATGACCACTCCAGGGAAGATCAGGGCCTAAAAGAGCACTTGGATTGTGCAGAGATCTGGCAGCTGCTGACAGAGGGCAAGAAGGAAGTGTCCAAAATGAAATGCAAGTCTTCAAGGCAAACTTAGAGATGAACAGGGAATGATTTGACCAGTGCCTGAACAGCCACCATGCCCCTCGCCTTTCAGTGCAATTGTCATTCCTAAGCACCCGAGGCATATTTGAGGATGGGACTTAGAAGCTTCCTAACACATTGGGATGAAATAGCTCTTTGAGTGTATTTTGATAAGCTAGTTGGTATTTTGACCAGATGCAGAACACTTTGGAGCCCATTCTTTCCATTTACTTGAAATCTATAGAGCACTTCATGCATTTGTACCTAGCCTCCCTGACCATAGGCTTTGGCAGAGTTATATATGGTACTACAGATAGGCTACATACTCTCAACCAGTGGTGATCAACTTTTGGGGCAGTACTAATAGCTACTTTGTTCCTTGTTACACCATTCCCTCTTCAACAATCCTTCCTCCCACTCCAGTATTTGAATTGCATCATTTGGTGCAGGGAGAGGGATAAAGTCTTGAGCCCAAGATGTATACACCTGTGGAGGAACCTTCACAGACACAAGAGGTTGGGGAAAGCAGATCATGCCACAAAGCCCCTGCTTCCCCTTCCCTTCTGCATGTCATCACTCATTTCCATTAAATCCCCCTTTCTTCTGAACAGCGTAGCAGAGGGCAGTATAGAGCCCTGTTATCAATAAACGCAAATATACCATTGAAGAGTTTATTTTAAATGTGCTGTCAGCCTTATTACAAGTTTTTGGTATACATGGGGCAGGGGGGTGCTAAAAGGCTCAGTCAAGCCAATTAAGCATCACTCCACATTGGCAGTGGTGAAAAGCCCCAGAATGAACTCTAAAGAGGAATTCAGGTTTCAGAGTAGCCGCCATGTTAGTCTGTATACATTCACTTCTACAAGTCTTCAGGGAGTATAACTCTCTCTGACAGAGCTGGCTGGACCACAGGGGGAAGGAGCACAATCTTTTTGGTCTCTTTTGTGCTGTCTTGCATTCAAAGGGTCATGTGTAGGAAGCAGTTACTGTGCTTCATAATGGGTGACCCTTCCTATCCCATGCAGCTAGGAAGCATCTGGACACAACCTGGCACTAAGTATGTTGTGCTGGGTTAGTGTGATGAACTAAGCAAGAGAGAGATTTGCACCATCAGGTTTTGTAACTATACACTTGCTGCAGGAGTCTAGTTACAGGCTCAGGAAATATTTTATGGACCAAGTAATTTACATTTCTATTAGTTGTAGGCTTTTATCGTGTTCTACATTATAGAACTGTAGAGGGCTGTATTGTAGCATTGCTGTGCATAAGCTAGCCACTAGACAAAGGATATAACAGCTTGTATCGCTAGAGCACTCTTCTGTAGTACATATTATCCCATAGGATCTCAGATAGTTTTATATACAATAGATGGCACACATTGCGCCAGTGAATTGCAGTCGTGTGTGGCATGGAAAACTGTCTAAATGGACAGCCAGGATTCTGCAAAACAGTGGAGGATGAGGATATGTTGACCAAGGATTCCAGGTCAAATACCTGCTCTTGAGAAAGTGTTATAAAGAACTTTAATACCCACGTAGATTTAGACAAGAGCTCAGGTCTTATCTCATCCAAAAGCCCCACTTAACAGTAACTAGGCAGAACCCAGACATTTTCAGAGACATCACAATTGAAATTGTAGCTTTCAGCTGTATTTATACTGACACATGACAAAACGATTTGTGGGGATTTCCCAGCTAGTCTGTTATTTTTAACATGAGCTCTCCAGCAAGGTATCAAGTATAAAAGTCACAGATATCTATTTTTTTAAAATCTTGGTCCAACACCACACACAGCCATCTTTGATATAAGCACATCATTTTATTATTTTAAGTTTAAAATATAGTCCAGACAAAAAAAAGTTAGCCGTATAATATAAATACAGAGTAAATGCACAAAGTTTACAGCCAACTACATATATGGTCATTTGCGAGTGTTTCGCTACAACTCCTATGGCATAATTATGTTCACATATGCAGGGTTTGCAGACTCTCTTAAATAGAACAATTGAAAACTTACATGACTTCAGTTTTTACAGAGCGAGAACTGCATTACAGAAAATTGGAAAGTAATACATTTAAACTAGCACACTTCAGTGTTATGCTTGTTTCTAGAATAAAAAACACTTAGGAAGCAACATTTTTTAAAGTGTCTCCAATCTGAATTCTCTGCAAGTAATCTTTTTTAAAATGCTACAATCTAAGGAATGTTTCAAATGTGACTATCAGGAGGCAAAAATAAAAATAGTAATAAAGCACAAACTGTCATTCTTGAACGTCTCTGAATTAAAGAGTAAATATGTGGAGTGTCTCATGTAATTGGAGAATTACATAGGTACAATGTCAACAGACCTATGGATAGGTTGACGTTTCAGTCATTCATTATAAAGAAAAATAAAAACCTGTCATCAATCACTAGTGTGATCCTACTAAGAACAATGTATGCTAACAAATCAAAGATTAGGAAAAAATAAACAGCAGACCTTGCAGTCAGTTTAAGGTTAGGAAGAACTTTCCATTTGGTACACCAAAACTCACCTTGCTTTGTAACATTGCACATTGCACGTAAGGATTTCTAAATCCAGGATATTGATTGAGAGGGATTATAAAATACAGACCTATCCATTGAAGATTTTCTGTCATGGCTTTCCAAGTTCCAGCCACAATAATTTACAGTGCTAAGCCATTATTTTATAAATATTCTTGTTATATAGTGTACTGTAGAAAGACAGAGAATTGTTTAAGACCAGATACAAGTTTAAATGGAACATAGATCCACTGCTGCTGTGAGCACCACACACTATAGTGCCACCGTCTGGCTAAAGTGGACACCTGCAATCTTATTATACAATGTTTCTTGACTCTTAACCAGCTGTTGAATAAAGTCAAATAACATATCATATTTAAATAAGAATGGGTGTTTGTTTATATAAATTAGATGGATATGTAAAGTCATTCTCAAATGTTACCCTTTCCAGAAAACTGAGGTTTAACCTCTGTTAGATAGAAAATCATGGTGGTATAACTTAATGTAAACTACATTAACGAATCAAGTAAGAGATGGTGACTCAAACATCAAAGTACACGCCTCTTTCAACTTTGTAATAATCAGTATTATTGAATGTTGCATCTTCTGTTTGCCTCTGTATGTTTTCAAAATAGATACCAAGAAAACTATGTAAAGAATTTCAAAATCTTTGGGAAATAATTCAGAGGTATCTTTGTACACTGTGGTAGCTTTTTAAACAAAACACAACACATAATTTGGTTTAATTGTTTTTGTTACAGAAAAAGTTCACCCCTGAAGAAATTTAAAAGTTTTGTCTTTGAAGGATTAAAACTCCAGGAAGAAGTTGAACAAGAGGTTGATTGTCTCTCTTCAGTCGATAACAAGGAGAGTAAAGCACAAAAGATAGAACTTTCTACTGACATATCTCACCTTTGGAAGCAAGATTCAGTGGGAGCTATTCTCTCCCTGTGAGGCATGAACACACGCACAACCTTGTAGGGTAACGCAAGTGATGCATGTGCACTGAAGGCAGACCGGATCTAGTGGGCCAAATTTATCCCTGGAATACGCAGGTACAACCCAGGTACAACCCATCGAAATGTGGGAATTATACCCATTAACTGCAGGGATGAATTTGGGCCTTGTGTGCTTGCTAAATCTAAAATTCAGCTGTAGTTGAACTACCCTGGTATCTCCTGAAGAGAAATGTGTTTTCAATGTAACTCATTCCACATAATTAGCTATTGTAACGTAGCTTTTAGTTTATAACCACTTTTGGCTTTCATATTACTGCGCTTAAACTTTTGCTGTTCGTTAAATGCTGGTGTCAACAGCAAGAGCTGAGGAGTCTGGCCACTGATGTTTGGAACCAGGAAGGCTAGTTATGAGTAATACAACATTAGCAGATTTCCCATAGAGAGGTCACTGGGAAAACTTCTTAACTGAGGTGTTTTTTTAAAAATAATCTCCTTGTACTAATAGGAATACAAAGATTGCCACGGTTAGTCTAAATGTGTGCAGCACAGGCTATACTGAGAACACTTCTGGTATTAAAAAACAGGTAAGAATACTCAGTTTTTAAGGAAAGCACATCAATGCAGCCAAGCCCCGGCTGAACGGGCATAGCAGTGATGCTCTGTGCTCTACAGGTGGCCCTTAAAAGGAGAGGCAGTTATTACGGAGTATTACTAACACCAAGGGATGCAAGTCTATATTAAAAGATTTCTGCCATAGTATGAAGGACACTACAATGCTCAAAGGAAAATAAAACAAGAAACTAGTTGTTCAGTATGCATCAAACTTTTATGTATAAAAGTCTCCAAAACTACCTGAACATCGATCCTAGCGATCTACTGCAAACAATGTCTTTTTCTGCACAGGTGTTTGGAAATCAAACCCCACACTTAGCTTCAAAAGATCTGTGTGTATTGAACACTGTTTCTAACTGCGCATGACCAATATCTAAAATCTTAAAACGGGAGGAAAAAAAATCACAAGCCAAAAAAGGCCACAAAGTGCATAAGGAGTTATTTGTAAGATAAAGCCATTGCACACAAACACACAGTTTCACATATACTGAAGTACCACACTGGAGGAGTTAATTGCACTGCTTTGTTATACCAGTGTAGTGGCATTTATAGATAGAAAGCTACTGCCGCAAAAATCACTGTGAACATCTTATCCGAAGGGCAGCAGATTTAATCTTGGAAGTATTCAAGGTCTACGTGTGAGTCTGAAAAACTACGCAGAATGTGAAACTTATTTCTCATACTCTGGAGCTGGAAAATTTGGTAAGTTACGGCAGAACAAGTAACCAAACTAGCTAAGATATGGTGTCAAACATAATGCATTATTCTGTAACTAGTATTACAAAACATCAATTAAAACCAATGCCTGAATATTCAGATAATTGAAAGGACAGAGTTATACTGTTATCCGCAGTTCTGCACCCAGCTTTAGGTTGAAACAAGGGACACAGCAACTTTTAAGGGGAATGTTTAAACAAAATATTCTCAATTACCATCTTCTCCATCACTCTGCAAGTAGCTGGGGTTTCACTGAAAATGATTTACAGCAACTCCAAACTTGTTACTACACAGAAATTTATCTATGTGCTTTCCTATAGCTTTACACATGGTGAAGTATGTGCCCTCCTCCTTTAACCCAGGAGAAGTGTTGGTACTCTAGTCACTAGTTTTAGGCTAAGCCTTGCAGGAAGAAGCTTTAGTATAATAAAGCTGCTTTTAGCTTGCATGAAGCTGTGTTTGATTGAACATTATTATATATCCTGCATCATGTAAAGCAGGTTCACTTGTTAGAATTTAACACTTCATTAAGACTCCTTAAAGACACTGTTCTGCAATTCCCTGTGTTAGTAGTGTGAGTCACATTACAGATCAGGTGAGGAGAATCCATGATCTGTTGTAACAGTACAACTTATGATCCTCCTTAGATTCTAAAAGGGAGCAGAGATCTATGATAATGAAAGCAAGAGGACTCAGCAGAACTGGAAATCCAAGCATGCCAATACTAAGAGACCGGTATCCCACAGAGTTAAGCAATGAGAACTTCTCACACAATAACTTAGAATGTACCTCAATATCACCTTTTGTAGCGACAGAACAGTTCAATTTTAGGTCCCTGTGCCACATTCCTTGAGACAGAAACACAGAAGTTGCATGCTGCGACTACTAGCTCAGTCTCATCAATTTGAGACTTCAGATGGAGTTGAAGAGAAGTTTCAGACATACAAAGTTATGAATCTATGCTTTCATCCTCCTCACCTTAGCAGGTATTATATACTGAAACAAAATGTATTGAAGACCAAACATTATGAGTGGACAAAGCTATCCCTTGCAATAGAATACAATATATGACCCTCTCCCTCCAAATCACTGAAGCTCATGGTTTTGCATCACGTAAATTAACACATGGAGAGAAAATAGCAATTTTGAAGTAAGATGTGTTTAAAGGCATTCCCCTTGGAGCAGCTTCTTTGTCACATGGTCACAAAAGGACCATACAATAAGGCAGCAAATTGATCATGGTTGCCTATAACCAATCTTCTATTTCGTCCACAGCTGCCTGTTCCTGATCGATAATTTTCTTCTGCCTACCACATTGGCATTGATATTTGGTGGTCCACTGCAATCTTTTGGTCTTCCACCTTCCTAGAGATAGCCTTGTAACATTGCTATCCATTCAGTAAGTAGACTACCACTTCATAGGTTGACATCATTATAGCTGTGTTTGGAATCTGTCTGATCAGATGTGTAGTTAGACCACGGTACAGGGATCCATACCCTTCTTCTCGCACAAGCAAAGATAGTGTCTGGAAGAAAGCTCTGTATTTTGTTCCCTCTTCACGTAGTCTTGTTCGTACAACCTCTGTGTAAAGAAAGTAACACTTGGTTATTTTGGTCATCACATTGCAATAAATGTAATGAAAACAAATTAATCAATTTAGCTGGCATAACCCCTCAACATTGTACACTCTTTAGATAGTACAGTAACGACTCACTAAAGTCGTCCCGGTTAATGTTGTTTCGTTGTTCTGTTGCTGCTCAATTAGGGAACATGCTCGTTTCAGGTTGTGCAATGCTCCCTTATAACGTCGTTTGGCAGCCGCCTGCTTTGTCCATTGCTTGCAGGAAGAGCAGCCCGTTGCAGCTGGCTGGTGGGGCTTGGAACCAGGGTGGACCGGCAGCCCCCCTATCAGCTCCCCACTCCCTTAAGTTCCCTGTGCAGCAGCCACCCAGCAGGCTATCAATTACCAGCAGTTCAGCTGTCCCTCCCCCCACTGCCACGTGCTGCTCCTGCCTTCTGCCTTGCAGCTTCTCTCCAGGGCCTCCTGCTAGCTGTGTGTGGGGAGGGGGTGGCAGAAGAGGGGGACTAATGTCAGGGTGTCCCCCTCCACCCTGCTCCTGCACCCCACTTGCCCCATCTTCCATAGAGTGGAGGGGGACACGACAGGGTTCAGAAGGGAGGGAGCTTCCTGGCAGCAGCTGCCGTCTGAGCTTGCTGATTAACTTAACAAGGCAGTGTACTTAGAGAGGGGTCAGTGTACTTAAAGGAGCAATGCGCCTCTCTCTCTCTCTCTCTCACACACACACACACACACACACACACGGTGAGTGTCTCTGTCCGTCTGTCATGCTGTCTCCCCTCCCTCCATTCGTGCTGCCTTGTAGAGTGTGAAGCTACATTAACAACGAGTTAACCCTTGAGGGCTCAGCCAATTGCTAGTTCATCATTTAGCAGTAAGGCATCCCCTGGGAAATATCCCACCTGACGTCACCACCTCAACCAAGCTTCACACTCATCATCGCTGTGTACCAGTATTAAATTGTTTGTTTAAAACTTATACTGTGTGTGTGTGGATAGTCTTTTGTCTGGTGAAAAAAAATTCCCTGGAACCTAACCCCCCATTTACATTAATTCTTATGGGGAAATTGGATTTGCTTAACATCATTTTGCTTAAAGTCGCATTTTTCAGGAACATAATTACAACATTAAGTGAGGAGTTACTGTAGGTAAAAAAGCCAACATGGCAATTACCTGGGCTGGGAATCTGGAAGAAAAAAAGACAAGCCATGTCCTTTCAAGAGCAAAATAGCCTAAAAGTTTAGCTACTTCCAGATGCCCAGTTAATGAGGTGAAGTAATGGTGCTTTGAGTGGCCCAGGTCAAACAAACCACTGTAGCATGTGAATAATCACAACTGTTTCACCTTAAAATTAAGCACATTCTTAAGTGCTTTGCTAGATTGAGACAGAGTAAGCAGCATTACTGGGGAAAACTGAGCAAAAGAATGGCATAGTGAAAGATTGGAGATCTTGCTGACATATCTCCCAAAACATTAAAAAGGAAAAGCAAGAGCTCTGTTGATTAGTTACTTGAAACTTACACAAATAATGAGCATAATATAGGAGTCCAAACAAAGGCTTAGTGTCCCTGAACCCGTGTGGACTGGATTGCAGCTGTTCCTTGGTATAAATTAATGTTACTGCCCAAAGGGATCAGACTAAATATCTGTTTAGAAATACTTTTATGCTGATTTCTGAATACTGTAGCCTCTGGCTGATTTGCTGAATCATAAATTGCCCATGCCAATTTTCTAAACCAAACAATAGACAGAAGTGTAGCTAAAACAAAGTATTCCTTTACTGAGACCTGATCCAGAGCACGCTGAAAATCAATCAAAAGGCTCCTGCTGACTTCTTTGGGCTTTGGCTCAGGCTCTTAAGGAACAACTTTGCCCTTACCATGTGGATATGCTATCGATGTGGCACAGGTTTTGGAAGTGGCAGCAGCCATCATCATTCCAACGAAGTCTGAAGCTTCTTTTACAGATTCATCCTCATTGTCCATACTAGAAGCAGTCTTAAATTCCAGTAGTTTTCGCTTAATACTCTCGTAAATAACAAAATGAATAACAGTCTCAGATATGCCTGCGTAGGAGGCCGACATTCCTCTGTAAAAGCCTTTAATTCCATCTGAATGATAGACTTTTCGCACACATTCGAAAGCACTCATTCGCTTTTCTCCACGATTCCTGAAAGAGAAGGAACATTGAACTGGTTCACAATAATCATTTAAAATGATTAATTACATAGTGTTTTGCTATAAACATGAGACCTTTGGATATAGCTGGAAAAGCAATGCAAAGAAGCTCCAATTCAAAAGTGTTTAAGAACATGCACAATTTCAGCACTCAAGTCGTCCCACTGACTTCAGTATTACACGTGCTTAAGTACTTTGCTGAATCAGGGTGAAAGGATGCACTGAATACTTAAAGGATTGTGGAGTCTCAGACAAATCTCCAGACCTTCTCATCTTCAAAGTTCGAAAATCAGCCTGAACCAGAGACAACCAAGGTATATAAATGCACGACCATTTGAAAGTTAAGACTAAGGAGCTGAAAGCCCCAGTTACCTACAGTATGTTACTTATTACAAGACAATAGCTTAACGTCAAAAGGAGCAAACAAACCATTAAACAGTAATTCATTATATAAACTGATCCCACTAAGCCACAATTGAGGTCAAATAATTATGCACACTGGGTCCAGCAGATTTTGTACTTGTAGGACACAAAAAGAAAGTTTTAGTCCTCAACATCCCCAACTTGCACATGAAAGTTCAGCTGATCATTTATATTAGAAAATAAAACAATGTGTATATACCGCACATAATGTAACACAGGATCAGTTAATAATGGATTAATTTAATAAACTTGTTTCCACTTGCTGATGTTTCACAAAGTACAAGTGGAGAAAATACACTTAACATGGAGTTATACAGAAGGAGTATGAATCCACAATTCATTGGCTACCTGCATCACTTAAATAGATTCTGCCACCAGAGGTCTCTTGTAGTATTGAGTAAATTGTACAAATAATGCAGGACATTGCCCTTTAACTACTGCTAGAGACATTTGGGACTGTATTTTATGTTGCCCTGACGCCTTTCTGAATTAAGGCATATGAACTCTGGCCTATATAGAATAGTTCCTTGCCTTACAGTAACTGATTCTTCCAGAATTTTGTCTTGTGGATCCCCACGTCAGGAGGCTAGCAAGCAGGGCCCACATGCAAGGTGGGATTTAACTACCACTAGCTAAAGACTGAATGTAAAACTGATGACACAAATTTTGCTTCTGATCTGGAGGCCAGGTCAATGATGTTTAATAAAAACAAGAGGATTACTCCAAGTGACTGCTTTGCATGTTTCAGATACAGGGATATTTCTGAAACGTATAGAGGCTGCAGCCTGGGTTTTAGTGGAGTGAGTCTTGATGTTAGAGGAACGGGTCCTCCTGCCATTTGGTGTCAGACAGAAATACACTGCATAATCCATTTAGATATGCTTGTTCTTTAACTACCTTGCTTAATGTAATAAAGAGGTGAGGGCATCGTCTCGGTGTACAGCTACACTAAAGCAAGGAGCCAGCGTCCCAGCCTGGGCAGACAGACAAGCTTGAGGAAAACTAGCAGCAACGCACTAAAAATAGCAGTGTGGACATTGCAGCATGGGTGGAAGCTTGATCTAGCCACCACAGCTTGGACACACCTCAGCCCAAGCCCGGAACCCCTCCTGCACCCCAAATCCCTCATCCCTGAACCCACCCCAGAGCCCGCACCCACAGCCCAGAGCGCATACCCTCTCCCACCATGCAACCCCCTGCCCCATCCCAGAGCCCGCTCCCCACATTCTGAACTGCTTGGCCCCACCTTCCTGCTAGGAGCCCCCTCCTTCACCCTAAGCCCCTCATACCCAGCCCCATCCCAGGGCCCTCCCCCACCACCGCAACTCCCTGCCCCAGCCTGGTGAAAATGAGTGAGTGAGTGAAGGTGGGGGAGAGCAAGCAATGGAGGGAGGGGGGGATGGAGTGGCAGGGCGGGGCCTTGAGGAAGGGGCAGGGCAAGGGTATTTAGTTTTCTGCAATTAGAAAGTTGGCAGTCCTAATCCAGCTATCTGTCACCATAGGGACTATTCAGTGCAGGATCAAGTGAAACTAGTGCAAGTCTGTCTACCCAAGCCGGGATGCACATTCCCAGTTGCAGTGCAGAGGTACTTTAAAAGTTCTCATTTTATCCAGATAATATAACAGGGCCCTGGTGATGTCCATAGTGTGCAGTTTCTTTTCCCTTGGAGTGGAGGAGGGTTTAGGAAAGAAGATAGGAGGAACAACTGCTTTAGATGACGTTCAGAGGCAATTCTAGAAATAAGTTTATGTTGAAATCTTAAAATCACTTTATCTCTGTGGATTATCATGTAATGAGGGTTGGCCCTAAGCACTTGGAGTTTCCTGCTTGCATAAGGACCACCAGAAAAACTCCCTTTAACAATTTCCAAGGATACAGAGTATTACTGAACTGGAGGGTGGCATGCTGAACTTGTAGCAAGGTGAACCTTGATTGAACTGATAGAATCTGAGAAATTTAATAGTAACCTGGGCATGAAGGACAGAGGCTATCACAGGGACCCGCAGCAGTGCCGTGAAACTTAAGGAGCTGAGGCAAGCCTACCAAAAAACTGAAGAAAACCTACAACTACCCCACCTCTATATGTGGACTCCTGCAAGGGAGTCTCACACAACAAGGATGAGGATTTTGGGGACGAGGAAGATGATGAGGAGGGGGAAGTTGAAGACAGCACACACCAGGCAAGCAGAGAAACCATTCTCCCCAACAGCCAGGAACTGTTTATCACTCTGGAGACTGTACCCTCCCAACTAGGGCTCCTGGACCTTGAAGGCGGAGAAGGCACCTCTGGTGAATGTACCTTTGTAAATATAATACATGGTTTAAAAGCAAGCATGTTTAATGATTAATTTGCCCTGAAGACTTGGGATGCATTCGAGGCCAGTACAGCTACTGGAAAGTCTGTAAACATGTCTGGGGATGTAGCGGAAATCCTCCAGGGACATCTCAATAAAGCTCTCTTGGAGGTGCTCCCAAAGCCTTTGCAAAAGGTTTCGGGGGGCTGGGGGGGGGGAGAGGGGGCAGCCTTATTGCGTCCTCCAGGGTAGGACACTTTACCACAGCAGGCCAGTAGCATGTAGTCTGGAATCATTGCATAAGAAAGCATGGCAGTGTGTGGTCCCGATGTTTGCTGGCATTCAAGCAACATCCATTCTTTATCCCTCTGTGTTATCCTCAGGAGAGTGATATCATTCATGGTCACCTGGTTGAAATAGGGGAATTTTATTAAGGGGACATTCAGAGATGGCTGTTCCTGCTGGGCTGTTTGCCTGTGTCTGAAAAGAAATCATCCCCGCTGTTAGCCACACGGTGTGGGGAGGGGTGAAGCAATCATTCCAGAGAATTGGATGTCTGTGTGGGGGGCGAGGGGGAAGAGGGGGGTTAGTTGGGTTTGTGCTGTATGTTAACCCGAAAACATCAGCCCCTCCTTTTAAGTGGCCAATGTGTCTTTTTCAATTTTACTCTCCCTTTTTTTCCTCTCGCAGCTGCAAATGTTTCAACACTGCCACTAGCATCTCCGTCCCAGAGGCTAGCGCAGATAAGAAGGCGAAAAAACCCATACTCGCGATGAAATGTTCTCTGAGCTCATGCAGTCCACCCAAACTGAAAGAGCCCAGCAGAATGTGTGGAGGCAGACAATGCCAGAGTCCAGGAAAGCACAAAATGAATGTGAGGACATGAGGGATGTGCGATAGTACAGGTGGCGGGAGCAACAGGAGAGCTGGCGGAAAGACACAGACCGCCACTGCAGCCCCTGTATAACTTCCTACCCTCCTCCCCAAGTTCCATAGCCTCCTCACCCAGATGCCCAAGAATGCGGGGTGCGGGTGGGGGAGGGAGAGGCCCTCCGGGCACCCAACCACTCCATCCCAGAGGACTGCCCAAGCAACAGAAGGCTGGCATTCAATAAGTTTTGAAGTGCAGTGTGGCCTTGTCATTCCCTCCTCCCCCAGCCCTCCCAGGCTACCTTGGCAGTTATCTCTCTATTTGTGTGACGAATTAATAAAGAATGCATGAATTTGAAACAACAATGACTTTATTGCCTCTGCAAGCGGTGATCAAAGAGGGGAGAGGAGGGTGGTTGGCTTACGGGGAAGTAGAGTGAACCAAGGGGGCAGGTTTTCATCAAGGAGGAACAAACAGAACTGTCACATCGTAGCCTGGTCAGCCACGAATCTGGTTTTCAAAGCTTCTCTGATGTGCAGCGCGCCCTGCTGTGCTCTTCTAACCACCTTGGTGTCTGGCTGCGCATAATCAGCGGCCAGGAGATTTGTCTCAACTTCCCACCCCGCCATAAACTTCTTTCCCCTTACTCTCACAGATATTGTGGAGCACACAGCAAGCAGTAATGACAATGGGAATATTGGTTTTGCTGAGGTCTAACCAAGTCAGTAAACTGCGCCAGCGAACTTTAAAATGTCCAAATGCACATTCTACCACCATTCTGCACTTGCTCAGGCTATAGTTGAACTGCTCCTTACTACTGTCCAGGGTGCCTGTGTATGACTTCATGAGCCATGGCATTAAGGGGTAGGCTGGGTCCCCAAGGATAACTATAGGCATTTCAACATCCCAAACGGTTATTTTCTGGTCCGGAAAGTAAGTCCCTTGCTGCAGCTGTTCATACAGACCAGAGTTCCTGAAGATGCAAGCGTCATGTACCTTTCCTGGCCATCCCACGCTGATGTCGGTGAAACATCCCTTGTGATCCACCAGTGCTTGCAGCACCATTGAAAAGTACCCCTTTCGGTTTATGTACTGGCTGCCTTGGTGGTCCTGTCCCAAGATAGGGATATGCGTTCCATCTATCGCCCCACCACAGTTAGGGAATCCCATTGCAGCAAAGCCATCCACTATGACCTGCACATTTCCCAGAGTCACTACCCTTGATAGCAGTAGCTCAGTGACTGCGCTGGTTGCTTGGATCACAGCAGCTCCTATAGTAGATTTACCCACTCCAAATTGATTCCTAACTGACCAGTAGCTGTCTGGCATTGCAAGCTTCCGGAGGGCTATCGCCACTTGCTTGTGAGCTGTGAGGGCTGCTCTCATCTTGGTATTCTTGTGCTTCAGGGCAGGGGAAAGCAAGTCACAAAGTTCCATGAAAGTACGCATGCAAAAGTTTCGCAGCCACTGAGAATCATCCCAGACCTGCAACACGATGCGGTCCCATCAGTCTGTGCTTGTTTCCCGGGCCCAGAATCGGCATTCCATGGCATGAGCCTGCCCCATTGCCACCACGATGGCCGAATTGCCGGGGCCCATGCTTTGAGAGAAGTCTGTGTCCGTGTCCTCGTCACTCTCATCACTGCGCTGCCATCGCCTCCTCGCCTGCTTTTGCACTTCTGGTTCTGTATATATGGCATGATAACGCGCGAGGCGCTTACAATGCTCATAACTGCCGCGGTGATCTGAGCGGGCTCCATGCTTGCTGTGGTATGGTGTCTGCAGGAGAGCAGAGTTGCAAGGGAAGTGCTGGTTGGATGATCAGTTTTGCAGACCTACTGGACCGTCTGCTGCCAGGACACAACAGCTGAGCGGACTGCACGCTTGCCGTGGCATGGTGAGACAAGAGCAGCCGAGCAGAGTTGCAGCGGAAGCAGCCCTGCAAGACCACCAGGAGAGCAGAGTGGCAGTGGAAGCGGTGGATGACGATGACGGTTAGCAGTCCTACTGCACCGTCTGCTGAAAGCAGTATGGTGCCCGCACGGAAAAAAGGTGTGAAACGATTGTATGTCATTGCTTTCATGGAGGGAGGGGCGACTGATGATATGTACCCAAAACCACCCGCGACAACATTTTTGCCCCATCAGGCATTGGGAGCTCAACCCAGAATTCCAGCGGGCAGCGGAGACTACGGGAAGTGTGGGATAGCTACCCACAGTGCAACGCTCCGAAAGTCGACGCTAGCCACGGTACTGTGGACACACTCCGCCAACTTAATGTGCTTAGTGCATTAGTGTGGGGACACACACAATGGACTGTATAAAATCGCTTTCTAAAAAAATCGACCTAATTTCGTAGTGTAGACATACCCTTAGAATCAGGTTAATGTGTGGCCTTACCAACTGAAATCCTGACTATAAAAACCACTCACAGTTTAGAGAAGAGAATCAATTTAATAGCATCCTACTATTTCAATTATTAGACAATAAAATTGGTAAACCTTCCTAGTATTAAAAGGATTCTTTACCTTGCATCGAGCTGCAATCGCGTCTTTATTAGCCAAATCGGATTGGTCGCTGTGATTGCAGTAAAACCTAAACAAATATTTAAAAGAAAATTAGGTTTGATAATGTGATGAAAAAAACCACAAACTTAGTTAAAAGTTAAATGTACACAATAAGTACAGTCCATGAGAAAAAAACCCCTCAAGACTACACTGATTTTTAAAAACGTTTCTATTGTAGGCCTCTACTGATATTTTATTACTTTTACAAGTCCAGAGCCAAAACTCTCTCTTTTTTTTTTTTACACTGACATTTCATATGTTCAATTCTTAGCAAAAAAGGTTCTTGATATTTAAAAAAAATCCCAATTGTACACATTTCTATGCCAATCTATTCATACACATCCCTTTTTGACACCTTTGAACAGCAAGACTAGCTAGCTAAACTGATATTAGTCAATTAATTTGGAAATGTTTTAATAAAAGCACATTGCAAATGTAACTGAAGTGAATTGAAATAGTATAAAAATACTCTCTGCAGACTTAATTTACTACCTGAAATACAATCTGAGTTTAAAAGCATGCAAAATGAATAATGTCTACTACGATGCAGCTAAAAGGCACAAGTTACTGGACATTAAAGACTTTTTAATATTGAACTATAAACTATAGTTAAATTGGAGAGTTTATTAATATTCCAATGTTTTATTTACAATTCAAAAGCAAGGATTGTTGGTTGGCCCCAGGAATACTTGTACAAGCATAAAAACTTTAAAATAGTTTTAAAAAACGGATTGCATATCTACTACTAACTAGTCAGACAGCAGCTATTTGGGTTTGCATTAGGGCTAATTCTCAAAGTTTTTGTTTTCTGTCCACTTGAAAAAAAAAAAAAAAAGCTTCTCTTGCTCCTGCACAACCAAGCAGAGTAAGATGTAACTCTGGATAAATTTAATTTTGTAGTACCATACATGCACCATTAATCAGGTGACATGTCTGCAGGAGGGAACAGAGAAAGGGAAGAGCTGGACATTTGCCAAGCAGCAAAAGATTAATTTTGATACTTTGTGTTTCCTGAGTGACACACATTACTTGCATATCTGCAAGCAGATGGACCCAGGGGCCTGGGAAAGTGTCAAAGAGTATCTTGTTCAGTGCATTTCTGATGTGCACTTCAGCTACACAAAACAGGGCTTTGATAAGTTTGTTTAAGAAGATCATTTACAATTACACATATTTAAGCAGAACTGCTTGCAGACCAGTTACTTCTGTTCAATCACCATCTACGTTTACACTGGAAACTTGTACACAAATGACTGAAGTACTCAAAAACAGAAATGCCAAAGGATCTTAACTGTTTTAAAATTTATTTTGGAGTTTATTACATTTTTAAAAATGGATTAAATCCTAATTTGAGATCCCAAATTGCACTACAAAAATAACCTTAACTACCTATGCTTCTTAACAGCTACTAAGATCATTCAAATACCTCCAAAGATATAGCTGCAGTGCTGCACCAAAGTGGTAGAAAACTAATAAACACAATTTAATCTCTCAGGATGCCCTGAGCCATAGCAGGAGCCGTGGGGAGTGACAGACTTAGGTTTATAACCTTTCACGTCAATGTGTTTAAACAAACTCCTTCAATGCCCTCCCAATTAAGTATCTTCATGTAACTTGCATTTTTAAAGCTACCAGTGCATATACCTAAAAGTACTCTTATTTGATTATGTTTTATGAGGATAGTTTGATTTTCGGTTTAACTAAACAAGCACAAGTGCCTTGGTGTTACTGTATGCACAGTACTTTAAACCTGTGCAGGAAGTGTAAAATGCTATCAAAACAGAATGGTAGTATTTTACACCCAGTTGGCACATCTGTAAATAACTACACAATATAGAAGGCAATGGAGAATTAGACCCAATTAGCGTTAGTGATGGGTTAGAATGTCCATAAAAGGGCATGGTGTAAAATATCTGTAAAAAGAAAATCCCCTTAGAAACAACTCTTATTACAAGAGTATGTGCCTCTTACACCAGAGTATGTGCCTCTTACATATGTGCCTCTTACAACTTCATGGATTTCACTGGAGTTATGCCTGATTCATGCTAATGTAAGAGGTGGAGGGTAACCAAGCCCTTTATATATTCTTAATTTCTGTAACAGTATTTATTATCATTAACAGAATTTGCTTATTCCGTACCTTAAATCATAATCTTTACACAAGAACATCACAATGGGTTGTGGTTGGAAGGAATGCATTTTCAAGCCAAAGATTTTGATTTAAGGTGGAGAAATAAGAGCAGGAGCATGTGAACTTTCAGGAAAAGATCTCTTTTCCAGAAAAATACCTTCAGTTAAAAAGAACACTAAACAGGAAAACACAGGGCCAAATTCTGCTCTCAGTCATGCCACTGTTAATCTGAAGTATCTGCACCAAAAATAGGAAATTTACATTAATGTGTAGGGCCCTAACAAATTCACAGTTAGTCAGTTTCACAGCTACAAGGTCTTAAAATTGGTCAATTTCAGACGTTTACATCTGAAACTTCACTATGTTGTAATTGTGGGGGTCCTGATTCAAAAGAGAATTTTTTGGGGGGGAGGGGGAGTTCCAAAGCTGTTGTAGGGGGGTTGCAGGATTGCCATACTCACTTCAGCTGCAGATTTTCCTATACCTGGAGGAGGCTCCTGGAGGTGGAGGTAGGTCTCATCTCCCCAGTGCTGCTGCGAGCACCCCACCCAGGGGCTCCAAGCCGCTAGTCAGGGCCAGTAATGGATTAACGTATGGGCCCATGGGGCCGAAGCCCAGGGCCCCTGGACAATTTGAAAAATAGGCCCCAGCTCTGGCAGGAGCTGAAGCCCCAAGCTTGGGCAGCCTGGAGCCTGGGCAGGAGCCCTGAGCCCAGGCACCCTGAGCCTGATTTGGAGCCACCGGCAGGGTGGGGGTGGGGGAAGTGAAGCTTGGACAGGAGCTGAGGCTGGTGAAAACCCCAAGTCCCAGCTGGAAACGTGGGGGATGGCAGCCCCCAGCCCAGGTCCCTGAGCCTGGGCAGGACCCGCAGTCATTGCGCCTCCAGCCCTGGCAGGAGTCACGGTGCTGGGGGGTAGCAGCTCCAAGCCCAGGCACCCACAGTGGGGTGGGAGGGGTGGGGGGGAGAAGCAACCCAGAGCCAGGCAGGATCTGCAGGGACTGGAGCGGTGGGGGATGCAGCCCCCAGTCCAGGTCCCTGAGCCTGGGCAAGAGCTGCAGCCACTACACACACCCCCAGCTCCAGGCACCCAGAACCCCAGCAGGAGCCACATGGGGGAGTAGTGGGTGGAAGCCCCAGCGCTGGGATGCCCTGAGCCATAGCAGGAGCCGTGGGGAGTGATAACCCCAAGCCCAGGTACCCCGAGCTCCAGCAACAGCCATGGGGAGCAGCAGCAGCCTGGAGCCCAGCTCTGTGGCTGCTCAGCACAGAAGTGTATCACCCTCACTGCTGCACTGCCTGTGGAGGCGGGTCTGATCTCCCCCCATAACAGCCATGCAGGAGAAGGACAAGTCCTGTCCCTCCCCAGCCCGGCTGATTTCGGGGAGATCAGATTTCATGGGAAGGGCTTATTTCACGGTTCATTACATGTTTTACACGGCTGTGAAACTGGTAGGCCCCTACTAATATGAGAGCAGATTCTGGTCCAGTGACTTTCACTTACACACTAAATTTTAAAATCAGACAGCAAGACAAAAAGGTATTTCACTCACCCCTGGTATTCATTAATTTTCCTATTTAATTAAATGCTTCTATATTAAAGAGGATATGCCTGACTGTGTTACCACTAGATTGCATTTGTAATAATTATTTACTCCTCCAAGTCTCCTCCTGTCCTATTGACCCAAGATAATCAATCTCACAGGGTTCAGGTAAAGCTCTTGGCCCCGGAGCCATACGGAGGAGGTAGTGGAGTGAGATGGAGATGCAACATCTGAGTAGGAGCGGCTGGAGTTACTGTACCTCCCCCTCAGGCAGAAGCAGGAATGGCCCTTGCTAGTCATTTGGAAAAGATGCAGTTTAATTCCACCCACTGCTGGCCTCTGTCCATTGTCAATACATGCAGGCTGGGATGAGACGTAGCTAGGTCCCATCCTGTCTAGGAATGCCCATTCTAAGCTGTTCTGTGACATGTTCTTTGTTGTATTTAACTCATGGGCTTTCCTATACTCATCACCACAGTATCAGAACACCTCAAATCATTCATTAACTTAACCTTACAACAGCCCTGTGTGGTAAGGAAGCATTATTCCTATTTTAAAGAATGGCCCAATCTTGCAATCAGTGTCCAATTATTGTGGGTGTCCAATTTGAGGCCTGATTCTCACAAGATACTGAGGGTAGTGAGTACTTCTGAAAAATCAGACCCTGTGGGCCTCAAGTAAAGCACCCAAAAATGGAAGCATTCAAAATTTTTGGACACTTTTGATAACAGAGGCCTAAATAACTTGTCTTATGTCACAAAGGAAGTGTGTGGCAGAGCGACGGTTAAGAACAAGACAGCTTAAACTCTCTCCCTCTCCCCCCCTCCCTCCCGCGCCAGAGTAAGGTAGGTGGGTAGGTTAGTGTGTTGTGTGTGGCTCCCTAGGCCTAGTGTCCTCCATTCTCTCATGTGGCTTTTACTCTGAAAATGTAAACAGTACCAAATGTCATAGTATCAACATTTTAACTGAGTAATTCGTAAATTAGGAGCAAGTGAATGTTGTCACTTGATAAAATATCCTGTATTTTAGTTTTACATGAATTTTGTAAAGGGAACACTAAATGGACAGATCAGAGATGCTGATCAATATAACACTCTTAATTTTGCTGTCTGCTGTCTAGTGCCTTTTGCAAATTATATCTGAATTTCAGATTGAAACAATTATTTAAGTTTATCTCTGGAGCCAAACAATTGACTTGGACCTAAAAACAGGTAAGATCCCAGGTATTCCTATTCTGCATCATCTTTGAAAGTTTGGCTTTATCCATAAGACAACTGTAATGGACACAGATGCACGTGAATACGTAATGCTGGATTAAAAATCCAAAGTAGTAAAATAAAACAAACCAACCAAACAACCAACCAAAAAAGAAAGAGGTAAAAGAAGAGGATGTCTTTGATACATTATGGCAACACAGGATATCAGCTGCAGCATTTTAAATGCAGCTCTGAAATACTTTGAAAAATCAAATGTCCTGGCTATAATCACCAAGGGACCTTTAATTAGCCAACATGGCTAAGTAAATGGCAGCTATCAGTGAAAGGTATTTTCCACCTTTCCCTGAACTGCACTAAAAAAAAAAAAACAAAAAACTCTACTCCAGAGTTAAAGAGAAGTAATGTTTTTGCACAATGCACATAAATTGGAATTCAGATAACAAAAGTGCATTCACCTTATTTTGTGTATTTAATAGATATTACAAACCCAAAGTGTGGTTCTTACACTAGAGGCTGCAAGAGACGCTCAGTTCAGTACTCACGAGGTTTAAGTTAGTCCATATTTCTGCAGGAAGTGACCTGCGGATGGGGAGCATGAGATGACACGATCTCACTCTTTTCACGGGAGAAATGTACAGTAAATGCCTAAAATAGACACAGGCTTTTCTGTATCATAACAACAAGCAGTGACCTCATCAGACACATGTGTACAAATTGAATCCTATTGGAAGGATTTGTGAAGTAGTTACTGTGAGATCTAACTTTTTCAGGTTAAAAGTTTAGAGAAAAAAAAAAAGAAAGAAAAAAAATCAGAACAGGCCACAGATATTAAAATATTTTTGTAAAATGCACTGAGTACTGAAATTTCTGCCATTTGCAGCAGTTCAAATTGACATCTTGTAAATACTTACCTATAATCACATATTAAAAAAAGAAACCAAAAAAATCAGTTAAAAAAATGCTAACCTTGTCACACAGAGCTGAGAAAACATAGTTAGATGTCTTTTGACATTAGGGCCAGGCTTCGTATTGCCAGAAGTCACTGACATCAATGGGGTAACGACCTACAAATATATTTATTTATTTGCTATTCGTTCAGCAATACTCTGTCCATACTGCTTAGTTTAAATCACAAAAACAAAATGTTTCCCTACTGTAGTCAATTAGTATCTAACTTGACACAAAAATTTATTACAAACTGCATTTGGCTCCTGCATTCCAGACTCAAACAACGTTTACTGACTCTGTTCTCCTTAACTGTGCCAAGATTTGCAATTGTACTTCATTTAAACTAACCTGTGGATCATTTTTAAAATTAAAAATGCAAAATGGACAGACTGACAGACAAAAACAAGGAGAATTCTAGCCTCAGTTACGTCAACAGGGTTGCACAAGTGTAACAGAGAGCAGAATTTATATGGTGTGCTAAATCCTTCGGTACAACCTTGGAACAAAGAAGGAACTAACTTTGGAACTAACAAACATCTTTACAGACACAAAAATATCTTTGTTTCCATTAAGGAATGTTTTCTATACGGTCACAGCCTAAGTATGAAAAAAACCTCATGATCCACTGGACTGGAAAGGATGCAGTACAATTGTATATTATAAACATCTTTGTTCATACAAAAGTGTAATATTTTAGGAATGAAAGTGATGTGAACTGAATGTTGGAAGCTTGTATACAGTTACAAGGAAGATCTCCCTGAAAGCTTAAACATGTGTCAATTTCCACTTGTATGCGGTTTCCATTACTAATAGAGGCCAGTGGCACAAGTTATCTGCCACAGAATAAGAGTGACTGCTATTGATTTCAGTGAGTTACTTGTATCTTGTAAAGGGAGAGTAAGGCCTAGGAATTATAAGCCTTAAGTTACAGTGAACTTTTTCTTTAAGAGTGAAGAAGGTACCTTAATTTCTCCTTGCTCCTAAAATGTCATGTGCAGAAGACAATTCTTCCACTCCTTGTTTAAACTTTTAGGATCAAATTCTAACTTCAGCTACGTGCACACAACTTTATTTTAAATCACTGGAACATAAACACATGCTCAAATGCTTTGCTGAATCAAGGCTCTAGGCCCCGGTCAGACAAAAGGCCTCACAAAAATCATCGTAAGTTCCATGATTAAGTTGACTGTTTAAAAAGATATAGGTACTTATCAAATTTTGTACTGCACAGTATACTGTTAGGCAATGAATAAAGTTCTTTTCTTGAGCCACAGCTATAGGTAATATTCAAGGAACATTAAAGACAAGTGTCTTGAATTCTCCTTAAAGGAGGATATAAATATATATATACACACACCAAACCACTGTCTTTTTATTATTAAATTATTATTACCTATAACAAATCAATGGATACATCATCGTTTCAGAAGACGAGCTGCATGGTACAAAAGCAACATGTGGTCTTTAAATTTTAGAAGCTTTTTAAACAAAAAAGTACCATCTGAACAGAAAAAGCATACTATGTGAAATCACTTAATTCAGTTTACTACTGAAACCAATGGCAGCTACAAAAATGTATATTTAAGTTGATCAGTTTTACTATTTGGTGGAACAAGTAATTTGTCTGATCATCATACAATTTAAGAAAGAAAACAATCATAACAAGTTTTTAATGTGAGACAGTTTCAAGAGGCTAACAAATTAGTACTTACAGAGAGGTTTACAATTCTGTCCTTGGGATTTAGAATCGTAGGATTTACTGCATTCTTAATTTTCAAGTTACTTTGCATTGTACGGCAATACAAATCTTGCACGCAAAATTGTTAATAGCTTATTTTAGTGCATTTTCTCAAAGACATTATTAGAATTAATTATAAAAATGACAAGGTTAGCATTTTTCTAGAAGCTATGTTAAATTTTAACTATGGCCCTTTATAGTAGCTATCAGACTAATACCTAATGTGCTAAAATCAAGAGATTATTAATATTTAGCCCAGAACTTTGTTTTACATGGCTTCTAAAGCATACTGTACTAGGCTATTTCAAGAAAGAAAGAAAATTAGCTACCTTCACTGTGAATCTGCATGGGGCATTCAGTTTCACCAACCATGTGGTTTAGGTGCATAACTGCAAAGCTAAATGTTAATGCTCATCAGTACTGCATGAGTACTCTGATACAATAATTGCAAGAAAACAGCCACAGAAATGGGAGAAAGTGTTCTCAGTAATTAAACTGGTGTGCAATATGCGCCTCCAAATGTAACCACAAACAGGCAGATGGCTACTAAGGCTCAAGGATGTTCATCCAGCACCCAATAATGATGAAGGCAAATCACAGTATCAGCCTTTGGGGTAGGAAACAAAGTCGATGAACAGATACAAAACTAACTGACAAACCCAGAATCAGTATTGCGGATTGGGAACATTGCAACTGTATATATTTACAGAGGTTCTTTTCATCAGGAAGCAATGAGTACAAGAACTTTCAGAGATCAGGGATATTCAGAACCTACATTTATTTGCAGGATTGCATACATTATATATGTGGTCTTCAATAAAAAAAAAAAGATTGCTAATCCATTTTCATGTCTTCAGCTCCTTGTCAAGAGAAAAATAACATTTCTTTAAAATTCTCTGAAGAAAAAAGAACACAGGTAATCGAAAAAGCTTTAACATAAGCAAGGTCTCTGAAGCAGTTAATTGATTGGGATGAATTATAATTAAGTTTTCTTTGTTCTATCTTCCTCTTCAGTCCTCCTCACCCATAAAATCCACAGCCACGTGATGCAAAGATACTGCAACCTCCAGGAAGGCATTAGTTCCATGCCTTTTCTATTTTTAAAAAAACCTCAAACTACTGGCCTTAGGGAACACCTCATTCTATCATGGGAAGGTTAAACCTCACTACTATTTATCTCTCTTGGATTTCTCTGTGGCACCCATCACTATATTACATAAGCATAGATCTAATGCGACTTTGGTCTCCCATCTAGATACTGAATTCTATGTGCCACAGTCAATTATCTGCTTTAGGACATTCCAGGGTTTTCCACATTGATCCACTGGTCTATCACAATTAACTGCACATTTGATATTCTTAAAGCCCATACCACAGACAAGAAATATCATATATTGGTTACATAATTTGGTGTGAATTAGCCAATTTCATTTCTGTTGTGCTTAAGCGGCCAAAGTTCAGCCCTCAAATATGCATAGAATAAATAGTATTTTTAAAATATTTTTTTACTACATCTAAATATGAGGGACATCATAAGCAGCAGGTATTATCTGGCAAGTGATATTTGTACTTCCCCAACACAATTTTGCCAACCTGACTTTTCATACCCCTGGTTTACTACCCCCAAATAAAGATTACGAACCAAGTAACATTGAGTGGCATCTCTGTTGTGCTGGTGGAAATATTTTAGGGACTATATTTAAGTGACTGATCCATTTCATTCTGGATCTATCTAAGTCTGATTCTATGATTTCAGAGTAGCAGCTGTGTTAGTCTGTATCCACAAAAAGAATGAGTAGTACTTGTGGCACCTTAGAGACTAACAAATTTATTAAAGCATAAGCTTTCGTGGGCTACAGCCCACTTCACTGAGGGGGAAGAGGAACTCCAAGTGGTCCTTTCCCCTTGTTCTTTGTTAAATCACTTGGTGGTGGCAGCGTTACTTAAACCCAAGGTACAAGGGAGAATTTGTGCCTGGGAAGTTTTTAACCTAAGGTGGTAGAAATAAGCTCAGGGGGTCTTTCATGTGGGTCCCCCCGTCTGTACCCTAGAGTTGAGAGTTGGGAGGGAGCCTGCGAAAGCTTATGCTACAATAGATTTGTTAGTCTTTAAGAACTCCTGTTCTTTTTATGATTTCAAGAGGTGCTAGGCCAATATATTAATGTACTCTGCAATCTAATTTCTAATCCCTCTTCATAGCCACAATCTGGGTTACTTAACACTAAAACAAACTTGAAATATTTTAGCATTTGAACATGGGACAGATGTACACTTCACCAAGACCTATGAGCATATTTCAGAGAAGCCAAAACATATAGCACATTAAAAAAGTTGTAACAAAAAATCAAGGGACGGGGGATAGAATATATTTTTGTCTCCATAATTTTACAGTAATGTAGACAACATTGTTTCTAGTTTGCTAAGCAAAAATAATTACCATATGCATGCCAGTTTTCCTAGAGAAGCTTGTTCACGCATACACAGTTACAGACATCCATTAACATAAAGGGCAAGTTTTATGCATTTGTTCTCAAGCTGGCTTCCCTATTTAACATGGAGGGAGAGGGGAGGTGAAGAGAGAAAGAGTGAGAGGAGGAGGGGAAAGAGGCACCTACACAGATATCTAGCTACTACATCCAGAATCATTCAGGCACTTCTTATTTTTATAATTTCACATTCATCATAGCCTCTCAATCATTAGCAAGCCTCTAGAATAAAGAGGGCAAAAAGTTACAGGTCCTTACCTGCCACTCCAGCTGAAATCATGTGTACCTGGGTAGAGTCTGGCTCAAAAATATTGTTCAACTTTTCCTTGCAATTTGAGTAAGCAGCAAAGTATATTGCTCTAAAATTAGAATAAGATTCAAGTTATGTTATTGTACCTTATGCTCAGATGTACCTACAAGTAGCACTAATGCATGAGAGACACTGGTTTCATTATACTACTGTACTGCAATGAGATGTTAGCTAATCACTAAAAATAAATAAAAATAAATAAATTTGTTAGTCTCTAAGGTGCCACAGGCACTCCTCGTTCTTTTTGCTGATACAGACCAACACGGTTACCACTCTAAAAAAATACTTGCAGAATACAGGCAGAAAGCTGTTCAAACAATAATTCTGCAAAGCAGTTGGAATATTTAGGAATGACGAAACAGAATTAAGAAAAAAATTAAAGGAATGGGGTCAGTTTACAATCTTCCTATCTCATTACCTCTGTAATGCATCCAATCCCCACGGACCTCAAAGAGAGAGGAGGTGTGTGCATATAAGAGGAGTTTGTGAACACGGAGACTAAAGCCTCTGTGTTATGCTGAGTGGCAATGCTTTGCTTAAGTTGCAGATGGAGTTGTTCCTGCAGTTGAACGCAACAATGCAGTTCAAGCAGTGCTATTTGTAAATGCATTTTAATGGCATTACCAAATGACAGAACAAGTAAAACATTTGTAACTGACATGTAAGATCTGCCTTAGGGTGGCAAAATATAAGGTTATTTCTGGCTTCTGAGTTGCTTTATTAAACATACGCATTTTACATGGTAAACTGGAAATACCACCTTTCCAGCTTCCAGTCTTCTCTCCTTGTTCAGTTTTGCTTTAAACTCTCAGAATAAGCGTTTTAACTTTCTAACTGTGTAAAAGAAATGAAGAGTAGCAAAGAATTTTTGTAAATTTGCATCAAATACAAAGCTATATAAAACTGTGTTTATTAGCATCTAAACTAATTTCTTTATCAATTAAAAAGTTACTGTTCGCTTGTTACAACTACGAAACTTATTTTGTAAAAGAATACAAAACATACAAGCTTACTGCCATTTTTAGGTTGGTGATAAGGCTTGTGCATTTTTAAAGAAATATATAATATCTACAGGATTGAAAATATAAACATTAATTTAACCTCATTAGTTATGCAAACATATTTTTCTTCCCAGCAAAATGATAAAGTGCTTGCTTTATGCTGCGTAAATTTTTTTAAATGGGATCTGAACCAAGTTGAGCATGCTGCATGTGTTATGAAACAAGCTTCTTTATAGCTTATTCAAACAAAGAACTGCTGTTAAAGCCACTTACCAAATGCTTAATTGAAACAAACAGTATTTGATCAAAGCTGATGACTGGAAAAAAACAGGATGTGCTAATTTATGAAGCTAAACACATTACCGAGTGGACAATTCTAGTGAGAGCATTGGAAAAAACAAGCTACCGTATTTGAGCCTCTTTTTGAAAAAGAGAAGATTGCAAGGTAACCCATGTAACAAAATTAATGTACAGCAGAGATCCATTTAGAATTAATTTTGTGTACACATGAAATATTTTTATAATAGTTTTCAGGTTGGTGTGCGAAAGTAATTAACACCACAGGCTCCATTACTACCCAACAGAATTTATGGTATATGAGTGGTTTACATATTGGGTCTGTACAACAAGGTCAGATCAAAAATATGCCACTAAAAATTGTGCAGTGAAGGGCAGCCCAGGGGTTGGGGTGCCAGCCTGAGACTTAGAGACTTGAATTCAATTCTCTACTCTATCACGGACTTTTTGAGTAATGTTGGGCAGAGACCTGTGTCTCAATTCCTTATCTATAATATTGGTTTATAGCATTTCCCTAAGACACAGTAGTGTTGTGAGGAGAATTTAATTAAGGACTGTGAGATGATCAGCCATTTACTCTACAGTGTGCAATAGTTATTAAGTAGAGATTCCTACTAGGTAAAGCAAAAACTTTTTAATTAGGTCCATCTGTGAAGGGAAATTTTTGAAAGTGTGAAAGAATTAAGCTATTTAAACAAAATCTAAGCATTTAATTAAAATAAGAACAGAGTACCTTCAAAGGGTTGCTAATGTCTCATGAAAACTTGATGAAAAAATTCTATTTAGAAACAACTCTTTCCTGTATGTGTGAGATTTTCAAGTTTTAATTTCTCATTTCTTATGAGGGATATTTGCATGAAAACAGAATCTGTTTCTGCAATGCTGATCTACTCCTGTAGCTGATTACGACATCGCTCATGACAACTGAAGCCAATTACACTGTCAATAACAGACATTCATGACATCAAGTGGAGAAATAAGCAACAGAACAGATTCTGTTCTTGTACAGATACCCAACAACAACAAAATAAAGTAAAAGAAAATAAACTGAACTGTTCCCATACATCAATTCGTTAAAAGAATGACATCCAAAGCTTTCCCATAAGGCAAGAGTGAGTGTTTAAGGACAAGACAAGGGATAGCTCAGTAGTTTGAGCATTGGCCTGCTAAACGCAGGGTTGTGAGTTCAATCCTTGAGGGGGCTGTTTAGGGATCTGGGGCAAAAATTGGGGATTGGTCCTGCTTTGAGCAGGGGGTTGGACTAGATGACCTCCTGAGGTCCCTTCCAACCCTGATATTCTATGATACCTCACTTTGATACCTCCACCCACCCCACATTTCCAGGGAGACTTAATGATTTAAGAGACTTTCAATCTCCAGTTTTTACAATTCTAATTATAAATCTTCATTCTCCCCTCTTTTGAATTCCTATACAAATTTTAGCAGTTGGTATCTTGAAAACAGCTGGAGCTAAAAGCTTATTAGCTATAAGTTTATACCCTCTGAAAGCACTGAATGCCAGCTTTTAGATAGTATAAAATGGTGACTTTGACCCAAGCAGATGAAGAGAATTCTGCTCCCAATAATCTGATCAGAAATTAAGTGAGGGCAATCAAGATCATAATCAGAATGATGCAATTTTACACTCCAGTATCTCACAACCAGTCTGGGCCAGGAATGCAAAGACCAGTAAGAATACTTGTGGGATTAGTATACTTTTGCAAGCACTGGTGCTGAATTTGTGATCAGAACAAAAACACACAGTATTCTACATTAAATAGACTTTTTCTGCAAGTCTTCAAAATGTTTAAAGACATTTTAATAGCAATTAAGCAAAATATACACTACAAAGTGTTCTCTAAAGTTAAACAAATTAAAAATCAAAAGAGTAGGAAATAAATTGCTCTTTTAACTTCTTGTTCCAGCAGACTGCATGACAAAGTCCCTAAAAGGGATTTTGGGAACTAGTAACTCACAACAGAAGCCAAATTCGCAAGCACAGTGTGCCGAGTTTATTCTTGGGTAAAAGCATGAAGTAACATGAAGGATACATTTTACCTAATGCATTTACAGCAGTAATATGATCCTTAGCCCTGGTCTACACTGTGGCGGGGGAATCGATCTAAGTTATGCAGCTTCAGCTATGGGAATAACATAGCCGAAGTCGACGTACTCAGATCACTTACTATGGTGTCTCCACCTCGGTGAGTCGACTGCTGCTGCTCCCTTGTCGACTCTGCCTGCGCCTCTCGTGGCGTGGAGTACAGGAGTCGAAGGGAGAATGCTCGGGAATCAATTTATCACGTCTAGACTAGGTGCGATAAATCGATCCCCACTGCATCGATCGCTGCCCGCCGATCTGGTGGGTAGTGAAGACATACCCTCAGCTATACTAAACAGCCTATTCATTTGGGATCATTTTGACAGGTCATGAAAGATACCACATCAACATTCCACGTGCAGCATGCCAAAGATCTACACAAGTATTTATTCACATGACAGCAACTCTTATGTCTGACAGTGGTACAAGCAAGGGAAATAAGGATAATAAACTGTCTGCAGGGTTATAAACTCTGAGAAAGGGTTAGGGCTTAATGACTAGATTTTCAAAGACACCTAAAGGGACTGTGCTCCTAAATTCTTTAGGCAACTTTGGAAATCTTCCCCTAAAATGTTGGAAAGTATACAAAAAGGGGACTCCATAAACTACAGGCAGTTAGCAGGCTCAAAAACAGACAGAGATGATGAGCTGAAGCTAAGAATGAATCAAGTTTAGGAGATACGTCTTTATGAAAAGGGGAATTAATACGTGGAATGGACTATAAGACAGCACTAGGAAGATATAATTGTAAATACATAGGGTACAAATACTGAACAGAAAGCAGCCATACCGATTAACCACACAGCCTACCAGCTATTTTGAAATGATATTAGGGTCTTTTCCATCCATTATTATTATTATTATTTTAAAAGAATCTCAGCTTCTGTTTAAGCTTGCTCAAAATATGAGGCTTGAGTCTCTCCAGCAGGTGCAACTGCACAATGCTGTGCCTACCAAGACAGGTATATCAGAAGCATTCACCCCTGAAGGAGGTAAATGTCAGCATCACGACTGCCCTCCCATCAGATTCCAATGGGTAGGGCAGATTTAAGTTCCAACAGGGGCTCAGCAGGTTTTGGCCGTGTGCCCTGACGCTGCTCCTGCACTGGCAGGTCCCACCAATTCCTTGGCTGCTTTAGCTGGCTCTAGGACCAGATGGTGTGGGGGCTGCAGACAGCTGGCATTACTGTGCGTTTTCCCAGTTCCAAAGGGGACTTTCCATTGCAGGAGGCCTCAAACAGAGGCCTAGCAGATCTCAGAGAGTGAGTCAGGCCCAATGCATTAGGAGTATTTTCCCCCATTGTCCTCTTGAAGAGGACAAGTTAACTGAAGATTTCAAATGTATATTTACTTACTACTTTACATCATAGGAAATGGTGTCCTTTTTTTTATCTCAGAGTCACATACTCATCATAATGCACACATACATCCCTGCAACCTGGAGGTGAGAATACTGTATACCTCACTGTGTACAAAACTGGACATCTGAAAAGTTCAGAGATGGGCACTATCAAAATACTACTGTAGATACAGAGATGCAGGTATGGAGGTTGCCCAGTAGGGGTTGCTCTGTAGAGGAGTGGCCTAACCTGTTTCTCTCAAATTTAGAAGTTATACAAAGGGGAGGAAAAAGTAGCCTTACCACTAAATATTTCCACATCAGATGTAACAGTTCATTTGAAGCAAGTCCCCCATGCCTTAAATCTTGACATACACATGTTTAAACACTAGACTAAAATTACTTCACTTATTGAATAGATGGTTAGATTTTTACCTGGAAGGAGCAACGCCTATCAAATTAGGACCTAGCCCTCTAAACAGAGAACGAGGACCTTCCTTTTGCAAGATCATCCTGGAAAACAAAAAGTGATTTTGAAACATTAAATACACATTAGAAGTGTATAACTGGCCTACATATTAGTGCTATAGTTTAGTTAAATTTAAGATTTGCTCATCTTTTACATACAAACTAATTATTCTTTTTAACAATTTAATACTGTAACTGCAAACAAAGAACCTAATTTTCCTAAAATATGCACAAAAAGTGAATTCAATTCTTTATAACATCATTGCTATATTACACAAACACTTCTCAGTTTCACTTCACATTTTCATGTGTAAAGAACACAGATAATCCTAGGGCTTAGCAACATATAAATGTTTTCTTCCAGCTACAAAAGGGTCCTTTTAGTAATGAATCCAAATGGCTACCATCTATTATTACTGCTGGACTATTCACCTTGCTGTAGATTCCTGTGTACCGTTTTCAGAATGTGGGACCAAACATTTAATTTTATTGTTCTTTTCTCCCACGAACCTCTATCCCTAACACTGAATAAAATACGACACCTGGGGAGGTTCTTCAGAAAAATGTACTCTAGGAGAGTTGGATACAACAATTCCCAACATCCAAAAGGTTCTCATTTTAGGGATAAATTAACTCCAGTTAATATCACCAATCTAACCAAGGCAAAAATCAGATGCAAGCCACTCCCTACTCCTCAAACAAACAAAACAAAAAACTCACCACAAACAAGCAAACACCAAAATACGATCTCTGGTTATTTCAACAAAATTTCTTCAACTTTACAACACACACAGCAGCATAGTATCTTTAAACTATAAATTTATAATGTATGCTGAAACTTACAGGAAAATACCACATTACATACAAAAAGCTAACACCTCCTTCCCTCCAGCATACAATTTAAATTAGTATTTTAAAAAAATGTATTATATGTTTCATTAGCACAATAGGATTTCTAGCAAAATACAAGTCTTCTGAAGTGTGAAAAAAATATTGTTAGCACTCAAAAGATTCACAGAGCTGTCAGATATTCAATGGAGTATTCAGTCTTCAGCCTATTTTTAAACTTAATTTTGTGTCTGGAAAATGACAAATACTAATTTTGGGCCTGAGTCTCCCCTACCATAATATGAACAGAGACAGATAGGGCAGATACATTGGAGAGCATGCAACTCAGCTGCATACCCTAGTCCCTTCCCTCAGCCTCCAGAAGCTCCTCTCCTACCATACAGCAGTTGTGGAGCCAGATTCTTCTTTGATTTGTATATCAAGAATTCCCAATAAAGTTACTGGGGTGAAAATCCAGGTTAAATCGGAGCCATTTCTCCTACCATTTGGATCATTCTTGCAAAATGCTCAGCATTCTGATTCCAATCCAGGAAAGCCCTTTAGCGTGTACTAAACTTTAATCACATGGGTAATCACACTGACTGCAGTGGGACTATTCAGGTTTAAAGTTAACCAGAGGCATAAAAGTTTTGTTAGATCGGGAACAAGGCATTCAGTGTCTTGCAGGATTGAGCCCATTATCAGCAAGGCTCTGGGAATAGTGTTGGCGGACGGAGATCACTACGCTTTTTTGAGGGACTTGCAAAGGAATGGACAAAAAATACTAAGCAATAAGGGGAAACTTTAAATTAATTAATGTCAATATATAAGAATTTTGAATACTTGTCCCATAGGGTTGTGACTTTTAAGGCAGATGTACGGCAGCATAGGATTTGTTCTGATCTCTTGACATGGTAATGTCTCTCTGAACTTCCACACTGTTGACCATACCAAAACCGTTTAAGCCTAAACTTTGATGCTAATTTCAGGGGTTGCTTTAAAAAAAGCAGGGAAATACAAGTATAATCTCGGAGCCACTGCAAACCCCCCTGGAGGTTCACATTTTAAAATGACTTTTTTTAACCGCCAACTCGATGTTGCAATATAGGACATCGAGCTTATCAGTTTAGATATGCCATCCAATACAGACAACACTTCTCAGGCACATTTCCTGTTCAAAAATGACATCCAGATTAACAAGAGAATTAGTTAGTTCTGCAAACTCAACTGTTGCGTAAAATGCCCCGGTCTGGAAAGGTTTCAAAAGATTAGTTGTATGTGCACATTCAGACAAAGTACAGTGCTCAAGTGGATTTCAAATCTATTCTGAATACCAACATTTGAAAACAGTCAAATTCTGAGCAAGTGTGACCACTCCATCACACTCTTCTGCTTAGGGTGACCAGGTGTCCCAATTTTATAGGGACAATCCCAATATTTAGGGCTTTGTCTTATATAGGTGCCTAGTACCTGCCACCCCCTCTCCCAATTTTTCACCCTGGCTATCTAATCACCCTACTTCTTCTACAGAACCAAAAATTTAGATAAAAAGTTTATAAAAAAAGTATCTGTGTTCCACAAAGTTATAATGGCATTATATAATCACAATCCCTCTTGGTTATGAAGTATAAGAGCATTCTTAGATGTTTGACAACATTTCAGCTTCATTAGTTAGAATGAGTTAGTACTCCTGCAGAAATTCTGTGCCAAAAAATTAAGCCAGTTCTGTGCCAAAAAAATAAAACTGACGCGCATATTTTAAAATTCTGCAAATCCAGGCACATACGGTATGGGTGGGCAGGCTTAACCCAGTAGGATCCAAGTGTGGAGGGGCTTAGTGTGGAAGGGATCCAGGTGTAGAGTGAGAGGTTTCTGTGTGGGCTCTCTCAGTGTGGATGTCTCATTGGGGGCTCTGGGTGCACAAGTGCTCATTGGGGGGCGGGGGGGTTGAAGATGCAGGGACAATCAATGGGTCTCTGCAGGGGAGCCAGGTGAGAGTGGTTGGGACTCAGTGTGTGGGGGAGGGGTCTGATGTGAGGAGATGGGGTTCAGCGGGGGGGTGGAGCTCAGTGTGGAGGGGTCAGGTGTGGGGTCATGGGGTTCAGCAGGGGACTTGGGGGGCTCAGTGGAAGGGTCTGGGGAAGTAGGACTTGATGGGGTGGGGGTCCAGGTGCAGCTGGTTGAGGTTCAGTGGAGCGGGGGTCTGGGTGTGCAGGGGACAGGGTTTGTCAGGGTGACGGTTCAATTGGCCCGCTTAACGGGGAGACCTTGGCTGCTGCTGAAGGGATGCCGCATGCCAGGTTCCTGCTTCCCCCTGTGATTCCCGTCTCCTTTTCTTCCCCATCTCATCCCCCTCCCACACTGCCTCATGCCCCATCCACCTCCCCTCACTTCCACATTCCCCTCCCCGTGCCCTATTCCACCCCCTCTCCTTTCCCCACTACCTCTTCCCCCCGCACACCCTCCTTTGCCCCCCCCCCCCACTTCACCCTACCATGGGCACACACTGTTGCACAGAAAACAGGAAGGCTCACAGCACACAGAAGAGGAGCATGACTGGCACTAGGAACCAGGAGGTGGTGTTCAGCTGCAGAGTCAGCAGAGCCCAGACACAGCCTCCTTCAGCTGGGCAACTCTGCACTTGCAGAAATGAAGGGGGGGGGGGGTAAGCAGTGGCAGGTAACCCCTTGTTCCCGCCCAAGCCTTGCCTCTTTGGAGGGGCAACTATGCTTTCCTGATGTTTTCTGCAGGGAAGCATAGGCATTCTGCCAGGGACGGGGGGTGTTCTGCAGGTGCGCAGTCTCACAGAATTTCCCCAGAGTAAGTTAGAGGTGATTTCACAATCTCTAAAGTGCTCAACTGAAATGACTGAAGTGCTAGCAACTTTCCAAAAATACTTTGCAAACCACTACAACAACATATACTGAAACAAATTTGCCATGTTAAAAAGAATTTCCAAACACATTGAAGGATTTATTCCAAATTTCTTTTCCTACAAGCTGTTCTGCACGGGCCAACACTTGTGGTCATGCAAAGTCCCTCTGAAGCAGCTCTGCACACATTCATCAGTAAAGGACAGATGGCAGGATCTGAGCCTACAGCATGATTGGCCTCATTTGCTGAAAGAGAGTCACAGGGAGTTAGACCAGTTGTTATTTAACCAGTTGTTATTTAAAATAAAATATCTTATATATTGATTTTAATCTCATCTGTGAGATGAGGCCATGTTCTCCCCCCGACCCAGCCTAGATTATAACAGGAAGCCCCATCCTTGCTGATGAGATAACCTGGAACTTCAGGGAGAGGAGGCACATATGTACTGGCCTCTGTGGCTGCCTCTTACAGCAGCAGCCTGGAAAGATCTGTAGAGTGTCAGGCTGGGATGTAGACACAGGATTAGTTTGTACATGATTCTGACTAATATTTTCACAACGCAAGGTCAGCCATTCTAGTTGTATTTAAAGGACATCATGAATTTGAGAAAAACACACTTCTGTCTGAATAGGTTACAGCTGCTAAAAGAAAAAGACTACACACATTTCTCTCCTTTTTTAGTTTACTTCATGCATTTGAGCAAGTCACAGTTTTGCCTGTATACTCAGGGCCAGGTTCTGCAATCTCGTCTGTACAGACAGATCCATACTCCTGTAGAGTCCCACTGAAGCCAATGGGGCACTGTACAGGTACAGGGGTCTGACCAGAGAGCACACTGCAGAATCAGGGCCTTCGTCACACCTCTCTCTCTAAGGGACCCTTATAAATATTAACAAGAAAGCCACTATAAACTGGCAACAAGATTATTAAAAAAAATCACCACACATCATGTTGGCAGGCAGAATAGTTCGTGAATACAGCCTAAGATGGGGACCCAGAAGACATGGGTTCAATGACTTCCGCCAACTTGCTCTGTAATCTTGGGCAAGTCACTTTACCTCTCTGCCCTGGTCTACACTAGGACTTTAGGTCGAATTTAGCAGCGTTAAATCGATGTAAACCTACACCCGTCCACACGATGAGGCCCTTTATTTCAACGTAAAGGGCTCTTAAAATGATTTCCTTACTCCACCCCTGACAAGTGGATTAGCACTTAAATCGGCCTTGCCGGCTCGAATTTGGGGTACTGTGGACACAATTCGATGGTATTGGCCTCCGGGAGCTATCCCAGAGTGCTCCATTGTGACCGCTCTGGACAGCACTCTCAACTCAGATGCACTGGCCAGGTAGACAGGAAAAGAACCGCGAACTTTTAAATCTCATTTCCTGTTTGGCCAGCGTGGCAAGCTGCAGGTGACCATGCAGAGCTCATCAGCAGAGGTGACCATGATGGAGTCCCAGAATCGCAAAAGAGCTCCAGCATGGACCGAACGGGAGGTACGGGATCTGATCGCTGTTTGGGGAGAGGAATCCGTGCTATCAGAACTCCGTTCCAGTTTTCGAAGTGCCAAAACCTTTGTCAAAATCTCCCAGGGCATGAAGGACAGAGGCCATAACAGGGACCCGAAGTAGTGCCGCGTGAAACTGAAGGAGCTGAGGCAAGCCTACCAGAAAACCAGAGAGGTGAACGGCCGCTCCGGGTCAGAGCCCCAAACATGCCGCTTCTATGATGAGCTGCATGCCATTTTAGGGGGTTCAGCCACCACTACCCAGCCGTGTTGTTTGACTCCTTCAATGGAGATGGAGGCAATACGGAAGCAGGTTTTGAGGACGAAGAAGAAGATGATGATGATGAGGTTGTAGATAGCTCACAGCAAGCAAGCGGAGAAACCGGTTTTCCCGACAGCCAGGAACTGTTTCTCACCCTGGACCTGGAGCCAGTACCCCCTGAACCCACCCAAGGCTGCCTCCTGGACCCAGCAGGCAAAGAAGGGACCTCTGGTGAGTGTACCTTTTAAAATACTATACATGGTTTAAAAGCAAGCATCTGAAAGGATTAATTTGCCCTGGCATTCGCGGTTCTCCTAGATGTACTCCTAAAGCCTTTGCAAAAGGTTTCTGGGGAGGGCAGCCTTATTGCGTCCTTCATGGTAGGACACTTTACCACTCCAGGCCAGTAACACGTACTCGGGAATCATTGTACAACAAAGCATTGCAGTGTATGTTTGCTGGCATTCAAACAACATCCGTTCTTTATCTCTCTGTGTTATCCTCAGGAGAGTGAGATATAATTCATGGTCACCTGGTTGAAATAGAGTGCTTTTCTTCAGGGGACACTCAGAGGAGCCCATTCCTGCTGGGCTGTTTGCCTGTGGCTAAAGAGAAATGTTCCCCGCTGTTAGCCACAGGGAGGGGGGAAGGTTGAGGGGGTAGCCACGCGGTGGGGGGAGGCAAAATGCGACCTTGTAACAAAAGCACATGTGCTATGTATGTAATGTTAACAGCAAAGTTTACCCTGAAAGAGTGTAGCCACTGTTTTATAAAATGTGTCTTTTTAAATACTGCTGTCCCTTTTTTTTTCTCCACCAGCTGCATGTGTTTCAATGATCACAGGATCTTCTCCTTCCCAGAGGCTAGTGAAGCTTAGAAAGAAAAAAAAAAAAACGCACTCGCGCTGAAATGTTCTCCGAGCTCATGCTGTCCTCCCACACTGACAGAGCACAGATGAATGCGTGGAGGCAAATAACGTCAGAGTGCAGGAAAGCACAAAATGACCGGGAGGAGAGGTGGCGGGCTGAAGAGAGGGCTGAAGCTCAAATGTGGCGGCAGCGTGATGAGAGGAGGCAGGATTCAATGCTGAGGCTGCTGGAGGACCAAACCAGTATGCTCCAGTGTATGGTTGAGCTGCAGCAAAGGCAGCTGGAGCACAGACTGCCACTGCAGCCCCTCTGTAACCAACCGCCCGCCTCCCCAAGTTCCATAGCCTCCACACCCAGACGCCCAAGAACGCGGTGAGGGGGCCTCCGGCCAACCAGCCACTCCACCACAGAGGATTGCCCAAAAAAAAGAAGGCTGTCATTCAATAAATTTTAAAGTTGTAAACTTTTAAAGTGCTGTGCTTAAAGTGCTGTGTGGCATTTTCCTTCCCTCCTCCACCACCCCTCCTGGGCTACCTTGGTAGTCATCCCCCTATTTGTGTGATGAATGAATAAAGAATGCATGAATGTGAAGCAACAATGACTTTATTGCCTCTGCAAGCGGTGATCGAAGGGAGGAGGGGCGGGTGGTTAGCTCACAGGGAAGTAGAGTGAACCAAGGGGCGGGGGGTTTCATCAAGGAGAAACAAACAGAACTTTCACACCGTAGACTGGCCAGTCATGAAACTTGTTTTCAAAGCTTCTCTGATGCATACCGCGCCCTCCTGTGCTCTTCTAACCGCCCTGGTGTCTGGCTGCGCGTAACCAGCAGCCAGGCGATTTGCCTCAACCTCCCACCCCACCATAAACGTCTCCCCCTTACTCTCACAGATATTGTGGAGCACACAGCAAGCAGTAATAACAGTGGGAATATTGGTTTCACTGAGGTCTAAGCGAGTCAGTAAACTGCGCCAGCGCGCCTTTAAACGTCCAAATGCACATTCTACCACCATTCTGCACTTGCTCAGCCTGTAGTTGAACAGCTCCTGACTACTGTCCAGGCTGCCTGTGTACGGCTTCATGAGCCATGGCATTAAGGGGTAGGCTGGGTCCCTAAGGATACATATAGGCATTTCAACATCCCCAACAGTTATTTTCTGGTCTGGGAATAAAGTCCCTTCCTGCAGCTTTTGAAACAGATCAGAGTTCCTGAAGATGCGAGCGTCATGTACCTTTCCCGGCCATCCCACGTTGATGTTGGTGAAACGTCCCTTGTGATCCACCAGAGCTTGCAGCACTATTGAAAAGTACCCCTTGCGGTTTATGTACTCGGTGGCTTGGTGCTCCGGTGCCAAGATAGGGATATGGGTTCCGTCTATAGCCCCACCACAGTTAGGGAATCCCATTGCAGCAAAGCCATCCACTATGACCTGCACATTTCCCAGGGTCACTACCCTTGATATCAGCAGATCTTTGATTGCGTGGGCTACTTGCATCACAGCAGCCCCCACAGTAGATTTGCCCACTCCAAATTGATTCCCAACTGACCGGTAGCTGTCTGGCGTTGCAAGCTTCCACAGGGCTATTGCCACTCGCTTCTCAACTGTGAGGGCTGCTCTCATCTTGGTATTCATGTGCCTCAGGGCAGGGGAAAGCAAGTCACAAAGTTCCATGAAAGTGCCCTTACGCATGCGAAAGTTTCGCAACCACTGGGAATCGTCCCAGACCTGCAACACTATGCGGTCCCACCAGTCTGTGCTTGTTTCCCGAGCCCAGAATCGGTGTTCCACAGCATGAACCTGCCCCATTAGCACCATGATGCATGCATTGGCAGGGCCCATGCTTTCAGAGAAATCTGTGTCCATGTCCTGATCACTCACGTGACCGCGCTGACATCGCCCGGTATTGTTCTGCCAGGTTCCGGTGCTGCATATACTGCTGGATAATGCATGTGGTGTTTAATGTGCTCCTAATTGCCAAAGTAAGCTGAGCGGCCTCCATGCTTGTCTTGGTATGGCGTCCGCACAGAAAAAAGGCGCAGAACGTTTGTCTGCCGTTGCTCTGACGGAGGGAGGGGCGACTGACGACACGGCTTACAGGGTTGGCTTCAGGGAGCTAAAAATCAACAAAGGGGGTGTCTTTACATCAAGGAGTATTTCAGGCAGGACTTCACGGAGGGTTCCAATAAGAAATGGTGCACCTAAGTTATTGTTCTTATTGGAACAAGGAGGTTAGCCTGGCCTCTGATTGATACATGGCTAGATTTACCTCGCTGCACCTTCTCTGTGAGTGACTGCAGTGTGACCTAGAGGAATGAGTCCCCTAGACAGGGGAGGAGGCAAATGAGTAAAAAACAAATCTGGTCTATTTCTTGTTTTGATCCACTCCATCTATCTTTTACATCTTTGGCTGGCAGGAGACGGTGCAGAAGGACTGCATGCCATCCGCATCTCATGGCTGCTCGGCAGAAGATGGTACAGTATGACTGCTAGCCATCCTCATCTCTTGCCTGCCTGGCAGAAGATGGTACAGTACGACTGCTAGGAATCCGTATCGCCTGCCTGCTCACCATAAGACGGTTTAATAGGACTGACTGCAGGACTAAAGAGAATGACCTGGTCAAGTCACTCCAAATTTAGTCCCTGCGCCCATGTCTGCCCAGGCACTCCCAGCCGACGTGGCCAGGAGCACCTTGGACACGATGAGGACGACTACCAGTCATACTGCACCGTCTGCTTCCAGAAGGCAATGGGTTGCTGCTACTGTGTAGCAAAGCCGTACCACGTCTGCCAGCACCCAGGAGACATAGGGTGACGGTTACCTGAGCGGGCTCCATGCTTGCCGTGGTATGGCGTCTGCACAGGTAACTCAGGAAAAAAGGCGCGAAACCATTGTCTGCCCTTGTTTTCACGGAGGGAGGGAGGGAACAGGGGCCTGATGATACGTACCCAGAACCACCCGCGACAATGTTTTAGCCCTATCAGGCATTGGGATCTCAACCCAGAATTCCAATGGGCAGCGGAGACTGCGGGAGCTGTGGGATAGCTATCCACAGTGCAACGCTCCGGAAGTCGACTCTAGCCTCGGTACTGTGGAAGCACTCCGCCGAGTTAATGCACTTAATGCACTTAGAGCATTTTCTGTGGGGACACACACACTCGAATATATAAAACCGATTTCTAAAAAAACGACTTCTATAAATTCGACCTTATTCCGTAGTGTAGACATACCCTTTGTGTCTCTATTCCCTTCCTATCCTTTGTCCATTTAAAACAGTCAGCTCTGTAGGGCAGGGACTGCCTCATTGCGTGTGTAGATACTACTCAGATACAAATCAAGGATAGCATACTATCTTAAAAGGCTGTCCCATCAGAAACTGCATTTTTTTTTTAGTTAATTTTAAAAAATTAATAAAGTTGACAATATCTCTTTAAATTTCCACAAATGTTATACCAATAAAATAAAAACCAGCAGGATCTTATTAAAGGGAAAAAGGCAAAATACCACATTTATTGTGAATACAGAAAGAATCATAGTAAGCAGTTAGTTATAGCTATAACATTCCATTCAATCTCATATTTATTCACACAATCATTCATACAAACACACACACACAGGTTCTGCAAGGTTGTTCTCATAGTTACCAGCCTTAGAGTTGCTCATGCCAAGCCACTGGCCAGGTGGCCTGGACATGAGGAGGGAGCGGGGCCTTGTCAGATGCTCATCTGATGCTTCTGGAAGTTGGTTTGCAGAATCAGACCCCAAAGTTCTCACTTTTTAGAGTCTATTTTTATAGGAATTTCTTCCTATGCCAGTCTATGGGAATTGCTTCATCATGCTGTTGCTTAATCAATCAGCAGATAGCACATTCCTGACGGCTCCGTGCTGCTAGATGTTATCTTGTTCTTTGGTTCTCCCATTCTAGAGGCTGTTGGGTGGATTCCAGTCTGCCCTCCGGGGGTCCTCTGGTTATTTCCACTTGACGCCTTCTTCAGCCGATGGACACTGGATTCTTAGGCTGGCACCTCCCTGATCATTCAGTTATTATCCACACCAAGCATCCATCCACGTACATCCTCTATCCCTATTTTAATCACAGTTGTTAATACAACAAAAGGGCGGGGAGTCTCTGGGTGCTGTTTCTGTTGTTAGAGTATTGCTTTGAGTCTCTCTCTCTGTGAATTGCTTTGAGAACAGACTCTGTCTTAGAATGTACTAACACAATTAGCAGCTTGCAAGTTTCACACATAGAGGGAGAGAAACAGTACCAAAAACCAAGAGACCTCTTAATTAGTAATACCCTGGAATTTAAACTATGGGGAATCAAACTCATTTGTGATTTTAATACAGAACTTCTTTAATATGATCCAACACTCAGTAGTGCTTCTGTGGCTTTAGCTCAGGCTTTCATCTGAGGAGAGCAAGAATAGGATCTCTGGAGAGCTATCCTGGGAGTCTAAATTCAATTACTTATATATACACACATATACACACCCAGTGGGAAATGGGTGCATTTGGACAAACAATAACCAAAGCTAGATTCAAATTGCTCTAGGTTTTATCAATTTGTCATCCATTGATAAAAATCAGCTTAAAATATTTTGGTAAAAAGCAAATTTTAGAGAACTACATCAGGGATGACCTTTAAGGAATACTGTCTACTTAACAACTCACATTTCTTTCTGAAATTTTTAACTACCCACTACAGTTATTGGTAACCCAATGATCAGAGATGACCTGACCCAACCCAACCACAACAGTCAGATACCACTGGGTTCAGGTCAGGTTGCAAGGCTTTACCGAGGACAGCAGTTCATTGCTTCTCATCCACCCCCCAGTTCCAGAATTGTTCTTTCTTTGCAACTTATGAACATTAGCATCAATTACAACTTTTCCATGGAATTATCCTTAAATTGAGACTGCCACTTGAACAACCTAAGAAACTGAAAGCTCTGGATTTTACTCCTGGAGGAATTCTGCACCACTGTGCAATGCAGAAGTTTGCAGAAATTAACATTGTGTGCACAGAATTTCCTTTCCCCCACAGAAATGGACTGCAGTGCTGCTAGCCGCCACTGGGCTCTGGGGGTGTGTGTGGGGGGGGGGGGGGGGTAAGGGGGGAAGCATGGCTGGGCTCTGGGCAGGGGGCTGGGAGAAAAGGACCTGAGAAACAGGAACTGGGTTGCCATTGTGGGTTTAACTCTCACAAATTCCCCCAGAAGTAGAGTGTGCCTTTATTGTTAAAGACATACTTGCTGACAGATATTTTGAAATAAATTACCAAAATAAACTGAAACTGGTGTGATTTTGTAGTATTATTCTGACAAACTAAAATTTGCAGAATTTAGCAGAATTTTAAAATACTGTGAGCAGAATTTTTAATTTTTTGGCACAGAATGTCCCCAGGAGTAAGATTTAGATGCAGCCTACCTGTTACTAGCCTAAGACATGAAGGGTGAAATTCTGGCCACACTGAAGTCAGTGGCAAGACTCCCATGGTCTTCAATGAAGCTAGAGTTTCACCTGTAATGTGTAGACCAACAACCAGGGAAGGAACATCATTCATGTATAAAATAATTAACAGCTGGACAGTATCAGAGGCCCGGTCTATCAAACTGGAACATTGCTATAATTCATCCAATAGCAGCAGCACCACCACTTGATGCTAGAGCCCAGTCTGCTGCCCTAGAGGTTAGATTCAGGGTTTGGATCCTTTGTTGTTTCACCCTACTTGTTCATTCAGAACTTGGGTGGAACCTTCCGGGTATGAACCCTTTCAGGTGGCTATGTCCAGCTTTTGATTAACTGATTTGTAGGCAGGGATAAAAAATTACTGCTATTCCGAAATTTAAAGTATTAAATTTAAGGCACAACTCTGACACAAAAGCCACCCCATTCCCTAACAAACTTGAAATTCTTGCTCCACAATGTGAGGTCGCTAGAAAAGTTTGCCTGAATTTTTTTTTTCTTTTTTTTTTCTTTTAACATGTGCAAAACAACGTATTTTTCCCAGCCTGAGAGACTCCCAAGCGTGGAAAATTTCAAGCACGGGTAGTTAAAATTTTGAAACGTTTTAAGCAAGTGAAAACAGGATTTCGGAAAGGGAAGTGTCAGGCAACTTCAATAATACACCTATAACAGAAAGTGTTGGGAAACTGAATAGCAGCTTTCCAGATCTTGGCAGAAGCAGGGTAGAGATTCTTCAGCTGCTCTCTAACCACCATGAAGTTTTTGGTTATCAGAGATAAGAGGAGGAGGAAAGACAAGGGATAACCATGTTTCCAAGTCACGTTGTACAGTAACTCCTCACTTACAGTCGTCCTGGTTAACGTTGTTTTGTTGCTGATCAATTAGGGAACATGCTCGTTTAAAGTTGTGCAATGCTCCCTTATACCGTCGTTTGGCAGTCGCCTGCTTTGTCCACTGCTTGCAGGAAGAGCAGCCCATTGCAGCTAGCTGGTGGGGGCTTGGAACCAGGGTGGACTGGCAGCCCCTCCATCAGCTCCCCGCTCCCCTAAATTCCCTTGCAGCAGCCACCCAGCAGGCTACCAATTGCCAGCAGTTCAGCTGTCCCTTCCCCCACTGCCATGTGCTGCTCCTGCCCTCTGCCTTGGAGCTGCTCCTGGGAGTCTCCTACTTGCTGTGCAGGGGAGGGGGGAAGCGGGGGTTAATGTCAGGGTGTCCCCCCCCCCCCTTACCCCTTCTCCATATAGGGCATGGTGGAGACAGGACAGGGCTCAGGATGGAGAGACCGCAGCTGCTGTCTCAACTTCCTGATCTTTTTAAAAGCAATGTACTTAGAGTCGGGTCAGCATACTTAAAGGGGCAAAGAGCATCTCTCTCTCCTCCCACCCCCACACACAGGGTGTGTGTCTCTGTCTGCCATGCTGTCTCCCCACCCTCCATTCGAGCTGCCTTGTAGAGTGTGAGGCCTACATTAACAACGTGTTAACCCTTGAGGACTCAGCCGAATGCTAGTTCCCTGGGAAACATCCCACCCTCTTCCACCCTCTGACTTCACCGCCTCAACCAAGCTTCACAATCATCATTGCTCTGTACAGTATTAAATTGTTTGTTTAAAACTTATACTCTGTGTGTGTGTAAGAAATTTCCCTGGAACCTAACCGCCACCGCCCCCCCCCCCCCCCATTTACATGAATTCTTAAGGGGAAATTGGATTCGCTTAACATCGTTTTGCTTAAAGTTGCATTTTTCAGGAACATAACTACAATGTTAAGCAAGGAGTTACTGTATTAGGGCCCTGAACTCCTCCCTGGGTCAGAATCTCTTTGGCTATCAAAGTCATCTGAAAAATTACAGGGAAACAAGGGTGCTGACTGGCTAGCAAGGTCATTGAAAACATTCTTGTGCAAACATAAATGCCATGAAAATAAAATGCATATTTAGGAGCATTCTGTATCATTTGATACTGTTTGGCATTCCTTAGTATAAGGATCAGTTCTTCTGGGGCTGAAGTTCCAGTCCGATCTTATTCTCTCACAGTGTGATCAAATGTTACATTTAGATAAAAACCTGAATTTATGCAGGAAATAGCCCGACTTGATTATGTAAAGAGTTGTCACTTTGGATGGGCTAGCACCAGCAGGAGAGTGAATTTGTGTGGGGGGGTGGAGGGTGAGAAAACCTGGATTTGTGCTGGAAATGGCCCACCTGTTGATCACTTTAGATAAGCTATTACCAGCAGGACAGTGGGGTGGGAGGAGGTATTGTTTCATATTCTCTGTGTATATATAAAGTCTGCTGCAGTTTCCACGGTATGCATCTGATGAAGTGAGCTGTAGCTCACGAAAGCTCATGCTCAAATAAATTGGTTAGTCTCTAAGGTGCCACAAGTCCTCCTTTTCTTTTTGCGAATACAGACTAACACGGCTGTTCCTCTGAAACCTGTCATTTATGGAGTGGAGACTGTAGCAGGACTACATTGTAAAGAACTTACATTCAAAAACCTCAGTGCACAAACCAACTATGTTTTAGAAGGCAAAAAGTTAGGGGCTGTCTGACATTATCTCTAAAGAAAAAACAAATAATACCCCATTAAAAAGGATCAGAAGAACAGGAACATGCAGATAGTACTCACTTCAAACAATGGAGAGGTCCAGGAGATACTCTAGTTACTCGATTGACACTAGCACCATTCACAGTGCTGAGATGAACTTCAGAGATGTAGAGTGTAACAGAGGAGGACTGCAGCCGTGTTTTCACAACTTCTAGTGGACATGTCAGAATTGCACCAACAGTACCCCCACATCTGCAAAAAGAAATAAGATTATTGCAATTCTAAGCCATGAAGGAACTAGAAAGGTCATTACTTTAGCTAAACGGAAGATGGCTCAGGATCATGGTGATAGAGAAGCTAACAATAATCTGAATTCATGATAGTAGTGTAGTTATTACTACATGCCCTTGAACTAGTGACACTGATTAATCAATTTCTCTTTGTTAATCCCACAACTAAGAGTGAAAATTTTAATGGCCAAAACAAGTAACTCTGATTGGTGCAAAAGTGCACTACCTATAGTGCATACAGGTCCTCTCTGATCTGGAAGGTGAGTGTCTAAAATGTTTAGCTTCTTATGGTTGAAACTTAACCTTCTCTTCTTAATTTTTGGTGCATTCCTGATCAAACCAAAGCTGTTAACATTCCCAATATGCAAAACTGGGGTGTTTATATGAGGATATGTACACAGTACATTAGCACTATACACAGGTAATAGCAGGGGAGGTAAAGAAACCAGTAAGGCAAAATGTTAAGAGCTATGTTATTCCAGATTATTTCAAAACCCCGCTTTAAATTTTGGCAATGGTAGCAGGGAAAGCAATAGTCTTCTGACAATTTACTGGCTTACTTCTTCAACACAAGGAAGTAGATTTACTGTTCAGAGAACAGACCACAATGGACCTGAATCTGGGAAAATGAAAGTCTTCTTATCTGGTTAGAAATGGAAAGAACCATGATCCTTTCAAGTTTCACTGTACAGTCCCGCCAATCATCTTTGAGAAGCGCTGCATCACTCCTCCTCCTCCCTCCCGCAGCACAACACAGCCAAGTAAATGGCATTCTGACAGTTTTGTAAAGGACTCATATTATTGTGCGGTGCTAATAATTGCTTTAACTAATATCTACATACCCATCTGCTCAATGCACACTTCGCACAAAAAAACCTCTCAGGGAAAATAAGTAAAAATAGAAAGTACATGAATCATGATTAGGGCATGAAGAACACCAATGGTTCTTTACTGCTACCACTGCTGAAAAAGTACATGCCTCACAACCTCAAAAAAGGCTTAAATATTATTCCACTTCCCCAGATGAGTTTATACAAACAATCCCCCAATTGATAAATCCAGAGTTCTAGACTTCACTCTGATCATTCTAATTTTTGCAGATTTAAGTCAGAACCTTACTGTTAAATTAAATATAATGATACCAATTCTACTTGCAGCTACACTAGGGGTACTCCAACTGAATTCAATAGAAGTGGTGCTTGCTTAGCTGAAGGCAGAACTGGGGGCATTGTTTGGAATAAGATTCTAACCATCAAATATTTTCTGTTGAAAGACTAGGAAAGTCTCAAAACTGATAACTGTTTAAAACTTCTGTTGATTTAACAGCTCTTTTCACCTACCTGTTAATATTACCATATAGTGTTTCACTTAATGATTAGGGGTAAAAACCCATTGAGTTCAACAGGGCCAGGATTTCACCTTAGGAGTTAAAACTTTCCGGTAATAGATAGTGATTCTAAAAAAATTAATGTAATGCTCATGAAAGGTCCCAGAGACAGAACCCAGGAGAATGAAATCCACTCTATCCAAAGAACAGGTAACAGTGAGAGTTTCTTCACCCTGCCACTATGCTACAGTACTGATATACTTCCCACCCAAATGTAGTTTAGCTTCTGTATGAATCCTCAATCCTTTCTTGCTGCACAGAAGGCCACAAAATTCATGCCAATTATGATTATGGTTTCTGTATTGCATCCCACTAGACTAAATTCACAAACAGTTATATAGGCAATAATAAAAGTTTGGTCATCTTCACCCATACTACATTGAAATGAGTGACCCAGAAATATCTCATTACCAATCCCCAGATCCATTCAGTCTCTTCTCCAATTCCAAGATTAGTCTAAAGTGAATTAGATTAACTTCCAAGTTTTAAATAGAAGCACATGTTTCTTGACCATTTCTATTCTCAGCACCCTGAGTCACTATACAGTCACTAAGGGATTAGGCGTCTCAACATACTAACAAAGAGTGTCTATGTATTAAATACTAAATAGATTCCAAAACTGGAGTTCAAATAATATAGTGATGGGGCCATAAGCACTTTCACACATAGAAAAGCTAAAATAGCCTAGGGCAATGGTTTTTAACCTTTTTTCATTTGCGGGCCCCTAAAATTATGAATGGAGGTGTGGACCCTTTTGGAAATCTTAGACATAGTCTGTGGACCCCCCAGGGGTCCACGGACCACAGGCTGAAAACCACTGGCCTAGGGAAGTACGATAGAATATTAGCTTATTAAATTAACTGCACATATCTTAACTTGGTAGTGAAAGTAATTTTAAAACTAAAACTTCTTATTTACAGCCATACAAATATATACATATATAACAGACCTGTTCTATCCTAGCTCTTATATACTCTTTTCATCATTAGATTTCAAAGTTCTTTACAAAGGAGGTGCAATTTATTTTGCACTGACTCTCTACTTCATGCCATTTGGAACATTTTCCATCCATAGCCTGAATATATTTTAAATGCTACAACATGTTAACAAATGTGTTATCTTTACACAAAGCGATATACAATCAAGAATATATGAAACTGCTGCTATTACCATGTTAAACCAGACTTATACAATAAATGCCTGCATTGTTTTTCCATTCATGGTATGTACATAACATCAGCTAGGGCGAAGCATTAGAACACTAAAGATACAACGTTCATTACAGTCATAGTAATAAATTTATTTCTAACACTGGCTTCAGATTCACATTGCCAGGACAAAAGAAGGAGTACTTATGCTTTCTATCCCATAAATGTTTTGCTTGCTGAGTACTTCCAATTTGTAAGGAAAAGAAACATATCATTTTCTTGGATGCAGGAGAAGAGGGGCAGAATATTAAGATCCAAATGAGTAAAGAACAGGGCTATACTTTCAGGGAACAAATGTTTTGCAGGTCCAAGGTCTGGGATTTGCTTTGCTAAATAGTAGCCCAGGTTCAAACACAGAACCATTACCTTATCAACCACAAAAGCTACCTATGAATGCTATTAACCAGTAGAAAACTAAGCTGGTAATACAGCATTTGATTTCACACTGGTTGGTTCTTAAGATACCAAATATTAATATATCTCACACTAATCAGAAGCCATCTTGATCTCTCCCACACAAACTTCATTCCAGCCTGGTTTTACTGGTGGTTATTTCACACATTTAGAGCATGCACCAGGGCTGTGCACCAGGCATTGTCAGACTTTCCTTTTGTGGATCACATTGGGAGACTGTCTTCTGAATCCCTTCCCCTCTCATCCACAATCATATGGAGGACCCCTGTCCCATTTGTCATCACATAACATCCCTGTGTGAACTACAGAAGTTGTTTACATGTAGGTAGTTCACACAGGGATGTTATGTGATGACATCTGAAAGTTTGGTAGCCTTTCCTCCAAACAGTATTAAACATTACTCTCTATCCCTAGGACTTTGTAAGGCTGCTATAGTGATTTTAATGATTGGATGCCACCTACTTAATACTATTTTTGCCCAATCTTTTTGTTAACTATGTAAAACTTTCACAGTTTTATAAGACTGGAGACATGATTTGTCCTTCCACTGCTTAATCAATCACAAATCTGGAAAAGTGGAAAATTTGAAAATCTGTGCCCATCCCCATGCCCATCCTCACCCCCAAAGGCTAGCTGTAAAACATCCAGTCTTACCTTTTAAAATCTGTGCAGTTATTTTTAACAAGGTTTTCAAAAATATCTTGCAGTACACATCTGAAGTAAGGTTTTTTTAAAAAGATTTTTCCCAAAAAGTTAAAGTTGCAGGCTTTAGAAAATGCAAAACTACAAAGCATTCTTTATTGTTACCTTGAACTTTTACCAAGTTTAAGTCATTAATCTGTGAAGGTTTCAGTAATTTAAATTAGGAACTAGTACATATATTTCTTCACACAAGTTTAGACAATGTTGATTCCATTTTTTAAAAATTATTTGCTGAAGGGGAAAAGAAATTAAATGGAATGAAACTTGGCATTCAAAGGACCCGTCTAGGAAATCTCTTCACCCCTATTTAAATCATCTATGCCGTTGGTTCTCAACCTGGGGTGCATGTATCCCCAGGGGTTCACAGAGGTCTTCCAGGGGGTACATCAACTCATCTAGCTATTTGCCTGGTTTTAGAACAAGCTACATAAAAAGCACTAGCAAACTCAGTACAAACTAAAATTTCTCACAATGATTTTTTAATACTGTTCTATATAATAGATCAGTGGTTCCCAAATTGTGGGCAAGCTCATTTTAATGAGGTCACCAGGGCCAAGCCCAAGCCCTGCTGCACGGGGATGAAGCCAAAGCCCGAGTTTTTAAGTGAGGCAAAACTTGAGGGTACACTAGACAAATCAGCCTCCTGAAAGGGGTACAGTAGTCTGGAAAGGTTGAGAACCACTAATCTATTAAGTTATTTTCAAAATAAGGGTAAAAAACAAATATAGCTATTTCAATATTTAGGTATTGTGGTTTGAGATGCTTTTTTTCCTTTTATCAATATACAGTAAAAGTGCCCCTTTTTAGATTAAGTAGAGTTGTGCAGGCAGATCATTTAAATGCAGAGTAAGTGAATGTTTTTAGAAATTTAGAAGTGGGTATAGGAAAGGGAAACAGACAAGAACTATTACAGTGAATTATTTTAAAAGAGGCTTTTTGGATTTTACTTATTAATGAGACAGATATAAATATTTTCTCCTCTCACAGTTACATGGATGTAGGATAAAGAATTGTAGAGTGCCTCATTTCTAAAATGATAGCATATATGGTGAATGCTTGACATAATAAACTCATATAACCTATGCCATAGTCTGCAGTGTAGATTTATATACACTCTGCATATGAATTATTGCTGATACAGGGCATGCTATTCTTTATCAGTCAAAGAACTACACAACCTTTAAGTCTCAGCACCATTAGAAGAGATGCAAATATTAACTTTTATAGACAGGAAAACTGAGGCATGGAGCTATTAGATGACTAGCCAAGATCATACCAGAAGTACATGACACAGCTAGAAACACAGCCGTGATTTCCTGACTCACAGACTGTGCTTTAGTCACAAGACTATCCTCTCTCTCTCTCTTTAGTCCTGTTGATTAGGAAGATCTTTAAAGTGAAAGCTTCTATTTCGTTATCACATTAAGAGTTCTCCTGCACAGCTCCAACATGTGTTCGGATGGTTGTGTACGTGGAAGTACATAACAAGGGGAGAGCTGTAGGTCTTATGACAGCTACAAATAAACAGCAACTGTGTACAATTTTCTTTGTGCAAACATTAACACTCTTAGTATGGAGATGTGTCAGCTGCACTGATAAAATAAGCTAATGGCCTTGGGGTAGCATGTTAAAGAGGTCTCACTACACACTGACAGAAAAGATTCATTCCCACCACCATCTCTCATCTTAAGGTACAAATCCCTTTAACAGTTTTTAAATGTAACACAGAAAGTTAAGGCTAAAATCACCTCCTCATTCTTTGGCTGGTGTTGGAGCTGATTTGAAGCCACCTGAAAGTGACCCTTGTTAGTAGCATGCTATTTGATACCATAGGAGCTCTGCAGGCTGTGACACTGACATCCAACAAGGCCCTTGGAGATGGAGTTTCAGCCCTTGCTTTCAAGTAAAAAGACATTTAAAAAAAAAAAAAATCAGACCCATTTCTTTCATTAGAGCTTGACATTTGGTGTCCTTATTTCCCCCTTCTCCACTTACTCTGCATGGGATAATTTTGTAGAGTTCACAATGAACTCTCTTTGGGCTTGATTCTTGCAGCATTTCCATTTCTCTTCAGCAAGACCTGAACCAGTGTGAACCATGTTTCACTATATTAAGAAAAAAAGTACCAGTACAGCTCATCTGTTAGGATTATAATATTTCATTTAACCACCTGCTTACAGTAGCTAAGAAGACAGGTACATGGAGATAAGAAGCTCACTTTTATGCATACGTTACTCCTGACAGAATTCTGTGCCCCTACAGGAGTGCAGAATTCATATGGCCTGCATATTTCTGTGCCCCCCGCAAAGAAAAGTGCTAAAGAAATCTGCAAGGGGACACGCACCTCTTCCCCAGCAGCCCAGGCATGGGCTGATCATCGTCAGGGGGTGGGGCTGGGCATGCGCACCTGCCAACAAGCAAGAGAGAAACTCCCTCTCCCTTGCTATTGCAGCTCACCTGGGACGTGGAGGGGTAGGGGCGTTTTGTTTTGTTTTTTATTATGCACCAGGAAAGCTCTTTCCCCCAGGCAGAAATGTAGCAGCCTGCCTGCTTAGTAACATTGTTAAATGTTCCTATTGTCAGTTAACTGTTCCCATTCTCAGTCAATTCCCGCAGGAGCATAAAACCTGTAAGAGTTTTAAGGCCCCTACATTGCCAGAGTGATGTAAATCCTTATAAATGACAGTAAGGGAATCAGCAAGGAAGATCTATGCGCTTTCTCACTTTTCTCCTGTGCCAAAGTGGCACAATGGAGTTAGATTACAGCTCAGGATTTATTTTACTTACATATTGCAAGAAGAAGAAAGGGGGGGGGGGGGAAGAGACTCTGAGGGGAAATAAAACATTTACCAAGCAGTCCAAATGTCAGGACAATCAAAACCAAGCACTTCCCAAAGAACCCAGCCAGGTCAAGGTCAATTATTAGCAAAACTGTAGGTCTTTCATGTGTGAAAGTCTGAGCAATTTAAAATGACATTCTATTTATTTTTTTTGCGCTGTTTGGTGTTCCATAATGTAATTTAAATGAAAATCCAGGATTATAATTGGAATACAAGGTATTAGTTACCAAGTGTTTGTAACTTAACTTTCATGTGTTTAGGAAATACTGAATAGTTATTCACAAAAAGAAAAGGAGTACTTGTGGCACCTTAGAGACTAACCAATTTATTTGAGCATGAGCTTTCGTGAGCTACAGCACACTTGAAGTGAGCTGTAGCTCACGAAAGCTCATGCTCAAATAAATTGGTTACTCTCTAAGGTGCCACAAGTACTCCTTTTCTTTTTGCGAATACAGACTAACACGGCTGTTACTCTGAAACCTGAATAGTTATTGTGACTTTTTTCTGTATTGTAGTTTAAATAAAATTACCAAAACAATTGAAACTGGTATTATTATACTGCATTATTTTGACAAATAGAATATGCAGAATTATTTAATTTTTTGACACAGAGTCCCCCCAGAAGTAATATGCCAGCAGTCAACGACTGGTCACTAAATTCCTGGAGACTGTAACAGACACTGTTTAATGACACATACTACAGCCTTATTAAAAATGTAACTATAAGCAGAAAGAATATGAACTAACAGGTAGGTACAATTGACAGTGGAAAGCCAACCACTAAAGTAGCCCTTTATGCTTTCGATACTCTTTCTCTACTTTTTGCTCTGTCATCAAAGCAGTGATTTTATGAACACCACTGGTTTTTCCTTGGCACAGGATTTGTACTCCTATGTACAGCTGGTTGTCCAAAAGGATACTGTAAGGTAAAAAGTTACATTAAGACAATGGCCCTTGCGTAGTTAATGGCCCTTATATCTTCCCTCCCACCCCCTATCATTTAGCTTGTTTACTTTTTGTATTTCATTTAGCTTTGGTGATGGGAAGAGATTAAACCATTTTCATTTCCAGGGAAAAGTAAAAGTAAAAAAATATTGTAAAAATATTTATTTTAGCATTTTTAAACAAAACAAAAACACACCACCACCACACAGACAATCAACTTCTCTAGATTTTTGCACTTGACCTGCCAGATTAGAGAATGGTGTAGGGAGGGGAAGGTTCAATAGCGATTTTGTAATAATGCATCAGCTGTTTACTTGTCTGGATGGAAGGAAAACTTCCAAACGTTGAGGAACTGAATACAATGCAGTTATTAACTGTAGTCACAAGGCTTACCGAACTGGCACTGAAACATTAAGTGAAGCCTTGATCCTGAAAATAAATGCATTGTAAAAAAGATACAAAATTAAAATTGAATTTTAATGTGAATTGTTAGTACTGACAAAAATAAACCTGTGCATGCCCCTTCACTATGATTCAACAGACAGAATCTGTGGGTAAAGAACTGAAATATCAGACATGCTGCTAAACATAAAGTTCCTTGTATGTCTGTACAGGTTATTTACAAATAGGTCAGTTACTCTGACAGTGGCATAAATAAGACCAAAGTGCATTTTAATAGGAAACAGGTGTTACCACTGTATAGGAGTAAATTCCCAATATTAGTCTTCAATATTTATTGCACACATAATTTATTTACTAAGACGGACACCAAAAATACATAGAAAGAAACACCCACTTCTTTGTGTTCATAATTCGGGCATACTATTAATAGATGGCCAAACTACTATAGTTTACTAAAGAGAGATTCTATACCCGTGTTACTCAGACTGAGGCTCACAAGCAGCCCTTTAAGGTGTCTTCTGTAGCTCTTTGCAGCACATGATATTAAAACACTATGTGATTTAATTAATAAGCTAAGATATTAACAGATCAGGATACTTTTATTACGTTATTAACCAACTGTAGTTGACAGAATCATAGGACTGGAAGGAACCTTGAGAGGTTGTTTACTCCAGTCCCCTGCACTCAAGGCAGAACTGAGTATGGGGGGGAGGGATAGCTCAGTAGTTTGAGCATTGGCCTGCTAAACCCAGGGTTGTGAGTTCAATGCTTGAGGGGGCCATTTAGGGATCTGGGGCAAAAATTGGGGATTGGTCCTGCTTTGAGCAGGGGGTTGGACTAGATGACCTCCTGAGGGCCCTTCCAACCCCCATATTCTATGATTATCTAGACATTCCTGACAGGTGTTTGTCTAACCTGCTCTTAGAAACCTCCAATGATGGAGATTCCACAACCTCCATGTAGGCAATTTATTCCAGTGCTTAACCACCCTGACAGGAAGATTTTCCTCATGTCCAACCTAAACCTCCCTTGCTGCAATTTAAGCCCATTGCTTTTTGTCCTATTCTTAGAGTTTAAGAAAAAACAATCTTTCTCCCTCTTCCTTGTAACAACCTTTTATGTACTTGAAAACTGTTATCATGCCTCCCCCATCCCCAGTCTTCTCTTTTCCAGACTAAACAAACCCAATTTTTTTCCATCTTCCCTCATAGGTCATGTTTTCTAGACCTTTAATCACTTTTGTTGCTCTTCTCTGGACTCTCTTCAATTTGTCCACATCCTTCCTGAAACGTGGCACCCAGAACTGGACACAATACTCCAGTTGAGGCCTAATCAGTGCAGAGTACAGCAGAAGAATTACTTCTCTGGTCTTGCTTACAACACTCCTGCTAATACATCCCAGAAGGATGTTTGCTTCTTTTGCAACAGTGTAACACTGTTGACTCATATTTAGCTTGTGGTCCACTATGACCCCCATTTTGTACTTGTGCAACTGATTGTTCCTTCTTAAATGAAGTACTTTGTATTTATTGAATTTCATCCTATTTACTGCAGATCATTTCTCCAGTTTGTCCAGATCATTTTGAATTTTAATCCTATCCTCCAAAGCACTTGCAACCACTCCCAGCGTGGTATCATCCACAAACTTTATAAGTGTACTCTCTATGCCATTATCTAAATCACTGATGAAGATATTGAACTGGACCCACAACTCATCCCTGCAGGACCCCACTCATTGTGTCCTCCCAGCATGACTGTGAAACCACTGATAACTACTTTCTGGGAACCATTTTCTAACCAGTTTTGCACCCACCTTAGAGTGTCTCGATCTAGGTTGCATTTCCCTAGTTTATGAGAAGGTCGTGCAAGACAGTACCAAAAGCTTCACTAAAGTTAAGATATACCATGTCTACCACTTCCCCCCATTCACAAGACTTGCTACCCTGTTAAAGAAAGCCATCAGGTTGGTTTGACCCGATTTATTCTTGATAAATCCATACTGACTGTTACTTATCACCTTATCTTCTAGACGTTTGCAAATTGATTGCTTAATTATTTGCTCCATTATCTTTCCGGGTACAGAAGTTAAGCTGACCAGTCTGTAACTTCCTGGGTTGTACTTATTTCCCTTTTTATAGATGGGCAAATATATAGTGCCATCTTCCAATCCTCTAGAATCTCTCCTGTCTTCCATGACTTTTCAAAGATAATTGCTAATGGCTCAGATATCTCCTTAGTCAGTTCCCTGAGTATTCTAGGATGTATTTCATCAGGCCCTGGTGATTTGAAGACATCTCATATGTCTAAGTAATTTTTAACTTCTTTCCCTATTTTAGCCTCTTCTGATCCTACCTCATTTTCACTGATATTCACTGTGTTAGACATCCAATCACCACCAACCTTCTCGGTGAAAACTGAAACAGAAGTCATGAAGCACCTCTGCCATTTCCACATTTTCTGTTATTGTTTCCTCCAAACACCCCCCTGCCCCCCCCCCCACCAACAGGCTCATCCTATCCTTGGTCTTCCTCGTGCTTCTAATGTATTTGTAGAATGTTTTCCCGTTACCCTATATGTCTCTAGCTAGTTTGATCTCATTTTGTCCCTAATAGTAATACCTGCTCAGCCATTTCACTGAGAGAATAATATCACTAGTATTTAATCAATTACAATTGGTTAACAACATAGTAAAAGTATCCTGATTTTTATATATAAAAATACTAAAAGAAACAATGAATTCACACCACTGTGGCTTTTTTGGGTATTGTTGATCGCTAATTTAGCTCCAGAACCACTAAGGTCTGAGTCTTACTGCTATACCCAAACTGCTATCACCAAAGAACTTCATCATTCTCCTCCCATAACCCTCCCCATAGACTTAACTTCTTTTTGAGGGGATGGGGATGGAGGCTTTTTTTAGTTTGTGGCTTAACACAAATCATTGTAAATCATGATTTAGAGAGCCAATATGAAAAAGAAGAGATACACTTACTTCTCTGTCATAGAACAGTCAGTATTTTGTTAATTATTTCAAGGCCTGATCCTGCAAATACTCATGCTTGTAATTTTACTCCCGTCAGTAGCCCCAGTGACTGTAACTCAGGTGAGTAAAGCTGCTTGTGAGTAACTTTTTGAAGGGGTCAGGTACTAGGTCATGTCACAATGCAAATCAAAACCAATGGTTTCTAATTGGAGAGTTTAACGCATACACCCCAATATCGAAAAGCTGCTTTGCACAGGCTGAACCCAGGGCTCACACACAGCAATTCACAAGATTAAGGCCTACATCTGGCAGGTACTGTATTTTTAAACGTATATTTATCAAAAGCCTTATCAGCTTTAGCAAATATTTTGTGGCATGTTCCTCTTATAGCCTATAATTTTTCCTCTGATTCGTAATTTTGTGTTATATCTTGGGTTCTGAGCCACAATTTGATCTGCACAAGTGGACTCCTGTGCCCACAGAGAGCCCTGATGATTTAAAGACTGCACAATTGGCACTTTGCTGTAAATCCACTGACGCACAAGACAAAAACTGGTAGGAAGATATTTAAAATAAATAAGTAAAAAATGAAGAAAGACTATCACTATTCCTCCTAATATACAAATTATGGCCATAAACCTGCGAATTATGGGGTACAGGCAGACTCCTGAGACCAAGAGAAGCTCCTCTGTCCACACACTGAAACTTGTAGGCCACTTTTCCAGCCTGTTTCTGCTAAGTTTCAACACAGGAGATGTATCCGTCTTTTCTAAACCATGGCTCTACTATAAAAAAAGGAGTATGTAAAAATGGCACATCCATGACAACAGATCTGATTCCTGTGTGCATTCAAAGGGCTATCCACTTACTTCAGTAACAAAAATGAGTCTGGCTTTGTTCGTGTTTTTAAATATCATTAGCACCACAAACACCAGCACAGTTAACACAGTGACAGTCTCAATAAAGGCAGGGGTGGGCAAACTTTTTGGCCCAAGGGCCACATCGGCATTGTGAAACTCTTATGGAGGGCCAGGTAGGGAAGGCTGTGCCTCCCCAAATGGCCTGGCCCCCGCCCCCTCCCACTTCCCGCTCCCTGACTGCCCCCCTCAGAACCCCTCACCCATCCAACCCCCCCCCAGCTCCTTGTCTCCTGACCGCCCCCTCCTGAGACCCCCCCCCCCGAGACCCCACCGCCATCCAACCCCCCCCCCCCGTTGCCTTCCCCTGACTGCCCTGACCCCTATCCACACCCCTGACCCCTGACAGACCCCCTGGGACTCCCACACCTATCCAACCCCCTGTTCCCCACCCCCTGACTGCCCCCCCGGAACTCCCTGCCCCTTATCCAAACACCCCCCACCCTCCCCCCCCAATCATGCCGCTCAGAGCAGCGGGAGCTTGCAGCCCCAACACCTGGCCAGAACCAGCCACAGTGCTGCGCTGCCCAGCAGGAGCGGCGGGCCAGAGCACTGGTGGCACCCGGAGGCTGCGGGGAGAAGGAACAGCGGGGGAGGGGCCAGGGGCTAGCCTCCCCGGCCGGAGCTCAGGGGCCAGGCAGGACAGTCCATAATGAGTGTGAAGCTTGGTTGAGGTGGTGAAGTCAGAGGGTGGGATATTTCCCAGGGGATGCCTTACTGCTTTGCAATTGGCTAAGCCTGCAAGGGTTAACTCGTTAATGTAGCTTCACACTCTACAAGGCAGAACGAATGGAGGGAGGGGAGACAGCATGGCAGACAGAGACAAAGACACACACCCTGTGTGTGAGAGAGAGAGAGATGCGCACTGCTCCTTTAAGTACACTGCCTTGTTAAGTTAATCAGCAAGCTGAGATGGCAGGAAGCTCCCTCCTTCCTGAGCCCTGTCATGTGTCCCCCCTGCACTATGGAGATGGGGCAAGCGGGGTGCAGGAGCAGGGGGACACCCTGACATTAGCCCCCCCTCTTGCCCCCCCTCCCCCCCATACAGCGAGCAGGAGGAGAGCAGCTGCAAGGCAGAGGGCAGGAGCAGCACATGGCAGTGGGGGGAGGGACAGCTGAACTGCCGGCAACTGATAGCCTGTTGGGAGGCTGCTGCTGCACAGGGAACTTAGGGGAGCAGGGAGCTGATGGGGGGGCTGCTTGGTTCCGAGCCCCCACCAGCTAGCTGCAATGGGCTGCTCTTCCTGCAAGCAGTGGATAAAGCAGAAGGCTGCCAAATGACATAAGGGAGCATTGCACAACTTGAAAGGAGCATGTTCCCTAATTGATCAGCAACAGAACAATGAAACAACGTTAACTGGGACAACTTTAAGTGAGGAGTTACTGTAAATACATGAGGAGTCGCGTTAATGTGAATGGGATTAGTCACCTGTTTAAAGCTAGCAGGTGCATGGAAGTGTTCTCAGGAGTAGGGACTTGGGTGTGACAGCAATAGGTAAACAATTTTCAGACAAAAAAAAAAAGATTTCTGAAGTCGATGGGAGCTACTAGTTCAGAATAGGGTTGCCAACTTTCTACTTGCACAAAACCAAACACGCTTTCCCTGCCCCTGTGGCCCTGCCCCTTTTATGAGGGTCCCGTTGTCCCCCCGGCTCCCTCCATCCCACCCTCCCTCTGTCACTCGCTCTCCCCACCCTCCCTCACTCACTCATTTTCACTGGGCTGGCTCAGGGGCCGGGGTTCAGGAGTGGGTGATGGCTCTAGCTGGGTGTGCGGGCTCTGGGGTGGGGCCAGGGATGAAGGATTTGTGGTGCAGGAGGGGGCTCCAGGCTGAGGTGCAGGGGGGAGTGAGGTGGTGCAGACTCTGGGGTGGGGCTGAGGGATTTGGGGTATAGGAGGGTGCTCCAGGCTGGGACCAATGGGTTCGGAGTGTGGGAGGGGAATCAGGGCTGGGGCAGGGGATTGGGAGGGGGTCAGGGGTACAGGCTCTGGGCGGCGCTTATCTCAAGCAGCTCTCAGAAACAGCAGCAGCAGCAGCATGTCCCCTCTCTGGCTCCTATGCAGAGGCGTGGCCAGGTGGCTCTAGGCGCTGCCACATCCCAACAGCTCCCATTGGCTGCGATTCCCGGCTGGTGGGGGCTGCGGAGCCAGCACTTGGGGCTGGGGCAGCATGCTGAGCCCCCTGGCTGCACCTACATGTCGGAGCTGGAGAAGGGACAAGCCTCTGCTTCTGGGACCTGCATGGAGCCATGGCAGGGAGGGAGCCTGCCTTAGCCCTGCTGACCAGACTTTTAACGGCCCAGTCAGCAGTGCTGACTGGAGCCGCCAGGGTCCCTTTTCGACCAGGCGTTCTAGTCGAAAAATGAACACCCTGGCAACCCTAGTTAAGCACAACAAAGCATCCAGGGAATGCACTTGATCCATAAAATATAGCAAGGGATCTAACAATATTAGCCAGCAGAAAGGCTCATTATTCAGCTGTTCAGGTCTTACTGGTTTATTTTAAAAGCTCAAAACTTAATTTTTTTTTTAAAAGCACATGACAAAAAGCCAACACCTTCTTATAAAAGCCTAAAACAAAAGGGAATATTTCCACCACTTAAAAATAAAATCCTAATCAAATTTTTTTTTTAAATTCTGATAGCTTTCAAACAAACACAAAGAATCTGGCAGTGACACTGAACTGATTTTCATTATCCAAGTTGAGAGAACTGCAAAAACATGAAAATAAAACAAAAACAAAGCATAAATAGTAACACATAAATTGGAGTTTCTGTTACTAACAGAAGTAAATAAATTTGTTTATAACTTCATCGTTATGTTGACAGTGACCCTTTAAATAACATCAGCTTTCTAACAGAACATTCTAGATATGCCACAATTCTCAAAATATCATCAGCTATTTTTAATGCACAGAAGTTCAAAGTAGTAACACCCAATTCATGGAGCAAATTACAGTGTCTCAATTTTAAACATACATTGGGTTTTTCTGAGAGGATTATTTGGGCAAAAGAGGAAGGGGAAGTTGCAGGGAGGAGGGCATTGGGGTAGCCTAGGAAAGGAAGAGGATCAGGACTAAATCTGAAATATATCAAAGTATACTAATTTGCGCCAAGAGTCTTAAGTTTGGGAAAGTGGGTTTGGTCCAGTGGTTAGGACAACTGAAACAAAGCTGGCAGTACTTTTTGCCTTATTGTTATGAATGACCTCCCAATAGTCTAATCATACAGGCCCGGTACAAAACAAAAAACAACTCCCCCCACCCCCCAAATTAGCAATGAGTTAACATCTTAAACTGAACACAGGGAACTATCAGTGCATGAATCCTTCCTTTTAGACACTAACACTGTTAATCTGTACAGTATACCTTCATCGTATGAATTAAAAAGACTTAACTCTGTTTCAGTATTTTACAGAGATTCACTAAAAACTACAGGCAAACAAACAGCTTCAGTTATTTTTAGGATTCCAAAGATTTCTGGTTAGGTGTATAGATTGCAGAATGCCCTGGAGACTACCATTGCAGCACGTTTACCTATTCAGGAGAAAGGTCAACTTGCTGCAGGGAACCAAAAAAAACCAAGAGAAAGTTAAGGAACTTCACAGCTCAGCCACACCACTCATTCAAAGAAGTTTCCCACCTCCTATGCAGTACTGTAATGCCTTATCCTTGACTGGTCCCTGAGAACACACAGCCTGAGTTCCTACGGTTTTAAGGATGAACTCACTCTGTGCAACCCCAAGGCCCTGGGCATTTCTGGGACAGAAAGCAAGTCACTCCAACATGGATGCTGGTTACTAAACTAATTTTCATTTGTAACTCTCCAATTTCTAGCACCCCTTTCCCCCCCACCATAAATTCCAAAGTCAGGTACTAAGATGCCCCCGCCCCCCATGAATTCCAAAATCAATTACTAAGGTACATCGTTCTTTTCTGTACAGATTTTTTAAAATGATTCCTGCTACGAACCTTTTCACAGAAGGTCCTATAATCAATCAACATATGTATTTAATGTACATGGTTGGATTGGACTAAAATCTTAATCTAGATGCTACTCAATACAGAAGTCCATTAACATGATTCTCCAATCTTAAAATGTTAAATATTCTGTACTTCCCCTTCCTGGCCTGGGTTAATATGCCTGATCTAGTACCCATCACCAGATTACCTGGGAATACAAATTCATGGACTCAACCAGAAGACAAAGGGCCATTGCTAAAACCTGGTTAATTTTATAGTTCTTAAAAAAAAAAAAAAAAAAAAGAGTTCTAAGAAGTGCAACTAAGCAAGTCTTCAGGTGACTGGAAATCTAACATAAGGTACTGATCCTACATCAAGATCCAGTAGTGCAGATTTCTAATCCCCAGTGCAAGGTGCTCGAAGTTAGCAGGACTCTGCATAGGCACATGGGTTTGTGGCTGTGGATCCTGATGCATGTCTAGAATATAGTACTAATATAATAATATAGTATTAACATAGTACTTTGGCTGTGTTGTAAGTGAGCAGTATCAGTGATTGCACAAGCATACTGTAACACCTACCCAGGCTTGACAGTATATCTAAAAGTACAAATCCTTTTTATCAACTTTTGGTGCTTCTGATGTACAATATTAAAAAGCTTCTGATTAAGCGTGTTAAACCAGGCAAAAGCAAAAAATGTATGTTTTAGTAGGGCTAAATGTCAATGTATACATCTAGAAACAAAGGCTGTAGGCCATACTGACATCATGGGGAACTCTATCCTGGGAAACAGGGACTCTGAAAAAGATTTGTGGGTCATGATGGATAATCTGCTGAACACGAGTTCCCAGTGCAACACTGTGGCCAAAACAGCTAATGTAATCCTTAGATGCATAAACAGGGGAATCTTCAGTAGGAGTAGAGAGGTTATTTTACTTCTATATTTGGCCCTGGTATGACCACTGCTCGAATTCCGTATCAAATTCTGGTGCCCACAATTCAAGAAAGATGTTGATAAATTGGAGACGATTCAGAGAAGAGCCATGAGAAAGATTAAAGGATTAGAACACATGCTTTATAATGACAGACTCAAGGAGCTCAATCTATTTATCTTAGCAAAGAGAAGGTTAAGGAGTTGATTATAGTCTTTAAGTACCTACATGGTAAACAAATATTCATAATAGACTTTTCAGTCTAACAGAAAAAGGTATAACATGATCCAATGGCTGGACGTTGAATCTAGACAGATTCAGACTGGAAATAAGGCATATATTTTTAACACAGAGTAACAAAATCTTTGGAACAACTTACAAAGGAACATGGTGGATTCTCCATCACTGGCAATTTTTAAATCAAGATTGGAAGTTTTTGTAAAAGCTCTGCTGTAGGAATTATTTTGGGGAAGTTCTATTTTGGATCAGACAAAATGATCCCAATGGTCCCTTCTGGCCTTGGATTCTATCAATTATGGTTCTACTGTGTAATTGTTATTTTGCAATAAAAAAAGTCTGAATACTGGTATTTCAGTATACAGATAGTAAAGCAAGGATTCATTCATTTGCTATTTAATACAATATTTCCTTGCAAGTTATTAAAATTGCTTTTCCTTTTTAAGACTAGATGTTCCAATAGCAGAAAAATTTACAAAGTTCTCTGTTACAAAGTGAACAAAATACGAAGTTCTTGTTTTAATAACACCTTTGAATCTCCTACTCATCTTTCTTCTACACATCAAAATAAGCCAATACTTATTTGATGTTTCCCTGCACTATTGACTTTATAGCTCCAAAAGTGACTTCTACCATATTTTGATATATTTTTGAAAGATTCCCATCTTTGAAATCTATAGTAGTCTAAAAGGCAAATTTTGCTGTGACACTAGTAATAAAGATTTCACATAATGGTAGTGACACTTTCATAAAGCTATTGAGGGAGCAGAAATGTACTGGCGGTCAAATTACTCCAGCAGAAATATGTAGTAAAACTTGAATGTTTATTAGGAAAAGGTTTGTGTTGCTTCAATATACACAGGGTATTTCAATGGACGTAAGCCCATGTAAGAAGAGGTACCCTAATTGTTTATTATTTTTAGATAGCTGAATATTATTTCTATTTTAGGTTGGATGTCATAAAACACTGATAATATTTACAGTCATCTTTACATGCTTATTTTTCATAAAATGAAACTGCCAAAGTAAAATGGCTTTAATTTTTAAAAACACTAAACAGGTTGTAGTTGTTGCATAAATTTTCAAAGTTCAGTATGCTACAAAATCAATCAAGCCTGCTATAAAGGGAGCTATGTGAATATGGGGCATGTACATGGGGCTGGGAGGTGGAGAGAGGAAGGCAATCAGAAATAGAATGTGGATCCTTTCAACTCTAGTTCTTTAATTTAAAATCCAGACCAAGCTGGTAGCGGCCAAGAGCTGTTACAATCAGATATTTGTTTGGTGCCAGTTATGAAATGAGCTAGTGATCACAATTCAGTTCTAAGAAGATGCATATGCATCATTAAGTCACTACAACTGACTTCTTTAGGGGTAGTCTCAATACAGAGGCCAAGAATTAAATGGAAATGAAGACTGAACTGCCCCCTCACTCCTAAAGCTAGTCCCCCTCACCCCTAAAGCAAGTGATGTTGGGAGTTTTCTGTTTTGGTCCCATATCTGGAACATTTCATAAGCATTACATTAACCCCAGTAAGATGAATAAAATCCTGTTTTCCTACCTTCCCATATTGTTCCCACCACACACGATTTGAGTAGAGCATTAGATATGGTAACAGTCCTGATAGAAAGCAATATTTTAAAGTGCTCTTCTATATTCTTCAGCAAAATCTAAAATAAAAGGAATCATTCAAGAAAAGATCACTCTTCAGGCTATAAACTAAAGTGACAGAGGGGTTGTTCAGTTACCCTAAATAAATTTCACACTGCTAAATGAATGAATACATACTTTTGGCTATGCTGAGCCAGGATTAGAAGCAAATCTGTGGCTAGCACCCAATGAAAAGTTAATATAAGGTGTCTCAGCACCTTCTGCACAACATAACTTTTGACTCATTTGAAGGGCCTGGTAGCCAGACCACAAAGTTAATAGACCAGACTTCTTCTCAAAGGCATGGAAATTCATTAGCTGCAGAGATTAATAATCTGCATCTGGCCTTGATTCAGTTTACAGACCTTAACCTTGTGTTTACTCTCAAGCAAACTTCTCTCACTCCCTTGGCCTTCCTTTTGTAGAGCTGTCAAGTCACGATGCTGAGATGAGGGTTCAGAATGTTAGAGGCAGCAGGGACTCTCTCTCTCTCCGGCTTTTCTGAAGCTTTACAAGGAGCTGAAACCCAGGAGGTGCTGTCCTGGGCCCTGCTGCTGCATTACTTCTCCTCTCCTTCCACTTGTACGTCTGGAAGGCAGAAACTGGAAGTAATTGTACCTGCCCAGGCACTGTTACAAGGAAAGTGCTGGGGATCAGACACATTCTGCTCATTAAGATCCTAGGTTTCAGAGTAACAGCCGTGTTAGTCTGTATTCGCAAAAAGAAAAGGAGTACTTGTGGCACCTTAGAGACTAACCAATTTATTTGAGCATTTTATTTGAGCTTATGCTCAAATAAATTGGTTAGTCTCTAAGGTGCCACAAGTACTCCTTTTCTTATTAAGATCCTAGAGTGTCTACTCACACCCAAATCCTATAGTTTGATTCAGCCTGAATCTACAATCTATCAGAGAGACCTGCCCTCCCACCAGGCCATACTCCCATCCATCAAGAACTAGGGCAACTAGATAGACCACCCTCATAATTCCTCACAGAACTCTCCCAGCTGCACCAGAACACCAAGCCCAAATGACTAACCCTGAATCCGTTCCCATTTCCTCCCTGACCTTCGCATCTGTACATACACACACACACCCCCCTATACGTACACACATGCATACACAGCTCAGTTAAGTCGCCCTTCTTTCCTATAAGATCTGGCTAGATGAACCTTCTCCTCTCCTCCCGCTCCACCCAGATGCTAGGTCCCTCTTCCCACCCTCAGAACTGTCTGAAGGCCCTGCAAGCAACCCTACAATGGACAGGCCATCTAAAGAGTTTCCTCACATTACAGATCCTGAGAAGATTAAGACAGACCCCTGGCACCCAACTCCTCCAGCAGAACAAGAGTGACAATGAGTTCATTCGCTATGCAAGAATATACAATGGTGCAGTAAACTGCTCAAAAACCATCCCAGCCAATGGGCCCTGCTACCAGCTAGATACATGCTTCTGCCTGCAGCACTTCTCCAATCTCTTCTGCCTTTAGGGTGGAGGGGGGTGTGTGCATGACACATTCCTCTCCTGGGAAACATACCATTAAACTATAAAATACCCCACTGCCATCTATGCCCCCAAGGCACACCTCCAATTTCCACTAAGAGGCAACATAAAAACAGAGAGATTCACCCACACCATCAGAGCCTCTCTCACCTGCCAGGCCCCCATACCATGTGGCAGTATAAGGAGTGGGGGCTAGAGAGAGAAACTAGTGGCTTCACCTACCCTCCAGCAAAGAGATGCACCAGGCTGCGTCTCTGGCTCATCCTCTCTCATGCTTGGCCCCTGCAGACAGGAGGTGATGGGCTGCCAGGTCCCTCACTGCTGCTGAGCGCAGAGCTGTCCAGAGCGAACCCACCCCCGCTGCCCCCGGCCACAGATGACGGCAGCCGGGGTTGCTGCGTCCTCCCGCGGCTGCAGCCACAGCAAACCAGGGGCCTGGACTTCTGAACACGCAGCTGGGCCCAACATGAACAGACACCGCCGCTGGCCCGGGCGGCAGGACGTGACATCGCCGCCCAGCTCCAACGGCCCCGTTCACATGACCAGCGCCGCAGCACTGGGAGGGGAGAGGCGGCTGGAGAGAAGCGGTGCAGACAGACGAGTTAACTCAGCCTCCTCCACATTCAGAAGAGGGGAGGGAAAGGAAAGGGTGGATCCCGGCCAGGGGGAGGTGGAAAAGGGGTTGCCGTCGGGTGTCCCCGGGGGAGATTTCTTAGCATCCGTGGGAGACTGTTATCTAGCAGAGGCGGGGGAGGTGTGTGTGTGGGGGGGGGGGGCGGAATTATCCTCCCTTTGCAGCCTCCCCACCACCCCTAATGCTCCCTGCGGATGCAGCAAGAGGCGAGCAGCCAGCAGGGAAAGGTGGGTCCTCTTTCAGGGAAGGGCAGAAGAGTTTCCTCCCCTGGGAGTGATAAGAAAAGGGGGTTTCCCTTCGTGGAGGGGCAGGAGACGCTGTGGTCTCCGTTTGAAGGTCTCAGAGACCCAGGTGGTCTCCGTTTTGTGACAGCCCCTCCCCGGAACGAACGGGAGCGGAACTAATGGAGGGACCGAGCCTGGCTCTGCGGGGGTGGGCACTGATGCTGTCCCGGCTCGGCGTCTGGTCCCCCAGGGCCCGGAGAGAGCGGCAGAGACTGGGAGGGGCGGGGCGGGCTAGGAGTGAGCAGGATCCGGAGCTGAGGCAGCCACACCGTGGTGGAGAGGGGAGAGGAAAATGCAGCGGGCTCAGGCCACCTTCACGGCCGCCGGCTAGGGCCTGGGGACTCCGGGCAGGGGCTGGGGTTTGCAGGGAAGGGCTGGGGGAAGGAAAGAGGAACCCGCTCGCTTGCAGAATAAAAGCTGAGCCGCCTTACAGGAAAGAGCGAGGTGAGAGAAAGTCTTTAACCCTGGTACCTGCGCAAGCAATACCAGCCTCGGCCCAGCCACCCGCTTGCTCGTCTAGCTACCTCTGCAAGACATTGCCCGAAAGTGCCGGGCTACCTCGCACCATGCCAGCAGCGTTCCGCACTGCAAACAGCCCCTGCATCCATGCAGCGCAGATACCTCCCCCTGAAACCCCGCCGCCGCCCCAAGACACCCTCTGACATCCCCGCTCGCCAGTTTCCACCTACAGTGCCCTGAAACCCCATTCCCTCCCCCCAAGCTGCCTTCTGCATGTTCACGGTCCTCATCCCAACCCTCCCTCCGCGTCGCGCACGGCAGCCAGCCATCTCACTCACCCCAAAGGCCAACCACGTCACTCTCAGCCCAAGCATCTCGATCCTTTGCCCGCACCCCCTCCCCCCAGGAGAGAATTAGTCGAGACACCCCCCAGCAGATCATTCCCTAGTCCCTACAGGGATCCTGCAGACACTGCAGTGCGTGGCCTCCTCCCATCCACCCTCCAGGCAAGCGTCCCTGCCGCCACTACCCACTCCCTACAATCACCTCGGCCCTCCACAGCGAGGGCTGTAGAGACCCAACCACCTACCTTCTCCAAAGAGCAAAGGAGGATTTGCCCCGCCAGCAACCCCACCCCAGCGGCTGCACCAGGCTGCAGATCTGGAAGCCATTTCCCTGGTGGCTGCAGCAATGAGGAGTCGCGGGGAGAGGTGCTGCTTTGCATGTCCGGGCCTCGCCGACACTTCGGAACGGGGAAACATCTCGCACAAAGGGGGATCTCCTTGAGAAACGCTAGGGAATTGCTTGTCCCCCTACCTCCTTCTATTCCTTGACAGGCCCCATTTCCCCCAAACCTCTCCCCGGCTGATCACATTACAAAGGCTCTGCACATGCACACGCCAATGGGGCACGAGGTGAGGCCGAAGTAATCATTAGCGGCTGCACCTACCCTCCAGCAAACAGATGCACCAGGGTGTCTCTCTGGCTCATTCTCTCATTCTCGTCCGCGGCAAACGGGAAGGAGGGAGGGAGGTGATGGGCGCTTCCGCTCTGCTCTCTGCCAGTTCACTCCGCTGGGCACTGAATGAGCAGACACGGAGTCAGAGCTGCCGCCAAGCGCCGACTCCTGCCCCCCTCCCGCGGAGAGAACAGCAGCCTGGATCACAGCTGCTGCCGAATCCTCCGGCGGCGGCGGCAACCTCCCGCAGCAAAGCCAGTGCCTCCACAGGCCTTCGCTTATGAATATGAAACTAGGCCCAACATAAACAGACACTGCCATTGGCCCACGGGAGGATGTGACATCACCGCCCAGGCCCAGCTCAGCAGGCGCCTTTCACCTGAGGAGGGACTCGCAAATTCGTCAATGAAAGAGCTAAGGGTGGTGGGGAGGAGGCTGGGCTGTCCGGAGAGGGAGCGTGGAGAAGAGAGGGATGTGAGGATACAGTGTATAACTAATGGACAGCTTAATGCAATGGCATGCTCCTGTAAAGCATACACGATCTCCTAGAACGCCATACGGCATAGGGGATAGCATATTGCTATCATGCGGTATTTTACAGCATGCAATACAGTACATCAGCATACCATTCATCATGGGAAATAATGTGTCCCTATAGTATGTTATCTACAGTATGGGAGAAGGCATATCACTATCGTTCAGTTCTATCTATGCCAGGGATGGGCAAACTACAGCTGGGGGGCCACATCCAGCCCTTCAGATGTCTTAATCTGGCCCTCGAGTTCCTGCTGGGGAGCGGATCCGGGGGTTGTCCTGCTCCATGTGTGCTGTAGCTCTGCACGGCTCCCAGAAGCAGAGGCATGTCCCCCACTCCGGCTCCTATGGATAGGGGTGGCCAGGGAGCTCTGCACATTGCCCCCACCCCAAGTGCCACCCCCACAGGTCCCATTGGCTGGGAATTGCAGTCAATGGGAGCTGCAGGGGCAGTGGCTGTGGATGGGGCAGCATGCAGAGTTGCCTGGCTGCACCTCTGCATAAGAGCCAGATGGGGGACATACCACTGCTTCCAGGAGCTACTTTAGGTAAGCATTGCCTGGAACCTGCACCCCTGATCCTCTCCCACTCTCTGAACCCCTCAGTCCTAGCACAGAGCACCCTCCTGCACCCCCAACCCCTCATCCCCAGCTGCACCCCAGAGCCCGCACCCCCAGCTGGAGCCCCCACCCTTCCCACACACCCCAACCCACTGCCCCAGCCCAGAGCCCCCTCCTGCACCCTGAACTCCTCATTTCTGGCCCCACCCCAGAGCCTGCACCCCCAGCTGGAGCCCTAACCCCCTCCCACAACCCAACACCCAATTACGTGAGCATTCATGGCCCACCATACAATCTCCATTCCCAGATGTGGCCCTTGGGCCAAAAAGTTTGCCCACCCCGATCTGTGCTGTGTGAGATAGTATCATCACTATTATATGGTATCCTTTTGATAATAAGATTATGTATCACTGTCACGTGGTACCATATAGCATAGAAGACAGTAGATCACTATTATACAGTACCCTATGACATGCATAATAACATGACTGCATGATAACATTTGGCATGTGATATAACGTCTCACTCGACCGTGAAGAACTGCAAGCTGAAGTGGTATGGCCTGGAGCAGCGAACCGCAGCCACTGGGAGCTGTGATCGGCTGAACCTGCAGACGCAGCAGATAAACAAACTGGCCCGGCCCGGCAGGGGCTTTCCCTGCACAAGCGGCTTTACAAGTATGAAAACCACTGTAATAAGCAAACTCTATCCATATCAGCTATAAAGGAAATGCATATAATTATGACAATGGTACAACTTTGAAATGCATATTTATCACAATAGTAGAGCCAAAGTAAATACTGCTCACCTATGACTAATCTCAAAATTTAAACACAATACAAAATCCTTCTGAAAAAGCAACATTAAGGTATACACAAATTACACATATTCATCAGTTTAAAATGCAAGGCTATACATACATAATTTCCCATATTTGATAGTTATACACTTTTCCTATTAAACTACATGGAGAACATATGATGAGGATGAGAAGTTTGGGTTTGATGTGGAAGGCATGAGTAAGCCAGTGGACTGATTCAAAGAGGAAAGTGAAAGGGTGGGAAATGAAGATGGTTGAAACAATAGCATTTAAGATGCAGAAAGACAGAAGTTGCAGGAGTTGAGACAAAAGATGACATGGACAATTTTTTTACAAATCATATAGCACATGATATAATATATTTTTACTGTATACAGCATATGGGGAAATAGAACAATGTCTCTCAAGATGGGACAGCGTGAAAATGAGAGAGATTTGAAATTTCTTATTGAAACACACAGCTAAATCTTTCATAACAAAATGGCAAGACTTTCAAAAGTACCTTAAAATTAAACCCATTGAGAGAGTTTTTCTTCTCCAGATGAGTAAGACTTGGCAGGTCTAGAGGCAGGAGGGGATCATGTGGAGTTTGGCATTAGGTGTCTAACAAGAAAAGATCATTACATTTGCTGAGAATAATAACAGTTAAATTTATTTGGGATTATTTGAAAAGTGTTTTCATTCATTAGTGATTTTATTAAATGCTGCACGAAGGATCTATACTCCAAGGTCACATGAGTTCAAGTTTTTCCATCTACAGTTAGTTAGGAGGAACAGAAGATGGTTTTCAAAGGGCCATGTGACATTGACCATTGAGCACATATCCCAAGGAACTCAAAAGAAGATTAAAAAACTAGGAAGGCATGACAAAGACTTTTTTGCTCAATGCTGCCTCTTCTTAGATGAAGTGAGCTGTAGCTCACGAAAGCTCATGCTCAAATAAATTGGTTAGTCGCTAAGGTGCCACAAGTCCTCCTTTTCTTTTTGCGAATACAGACTAACACGGCTGTTACTCTGAAACCTCTTCTTAGATGAACTCCTAAACTGGAAGCAGATAGTTGCATGTGGTACTGAATGTGGGAGACACTGACAAATTAAAAATGACATTAGGTGATGTGAATGTTTCTTGAAAGAATTGTAAGTAGGGGTGTTCAAAATTTTTCCATGGAAACTCTTTGACAGAAAAATTGGGTCTTTGACTAAACATTTTTTCATATAAAGTGTCTGTCTATGTTGCACAGAAATTTTTCATCCAAAATCTGAACATTTTGATTCAAAATGGTGCTGCATGCCTTAGGTTCCCATTCTCCTCAATGGGCAGGGTTGTCTGGCTGGACTGCATCCCTCATGAGCCCCCACAACAATGGATTCCTATGATGCACTGCCACCCCTCATAACGAAGGTGAGAGTGATGCATCCTGGGAGATGTGATCTAGTCAGAGAGAACAGCACACAGAGGAGAATGGTAGCATAAGGCACCAGAACTACAACTCCGGTGAAGCACTGCAGCACCATTTTGGATTGAACTATTTTGGTTTTCAACTGAATATTTTTGTTTTTGATATCTCTCCAAAAAGCTAAAATTTTCCACATTAAATATAAATGAAAAAAAAATTATGTTGAAATTTTCTGTGGGGAAAAAAACACTATTTTTCAGCCAGCTCTATTTGTAAATTTATTTTAAGATCTATTGAGGTAAAATATTTAGGACTATTTGACCCTAACACTTACTAAAACCCTTTAACTGGCTCACAGTCCTAATCTGTCCTTATTTTTGATGCAGGCTGCATCTCACCAACACTCCTACCAGTACCTAACTAGCAGGTTTTTACTTCTGGGTCCTTTAAGAGTAATCTGCATATAGCTAGCCCCTTCCTATCCTCCTATGTATAATGAAAATCCTGGGTATGGGAGGAGAGCAGTAGCCTAGTCTCTGTGAACATATGTATGCATGGATGATGGAACTGAAGGTGGAGGCAAAGGGAAAGGAGAAGGCAGACTATGTCTTTCTAGTACTTATTTATAGGCCCCTCCTCACCATAGTAACAGAGTGAATTATATAAAATAGGGAAATAAAGTAACTTCCCTGAAAGTAAACATGAAGTCAGCGTGAGACCAGAAAATCTAACAGAGGCAGTTCATTCTGGTTTACCATACCCCTCACTAACCTGCCAACCTTTGTAAGGTGTGTTCCCCCCACACTTACTATTAAACCTGGCTAACCCTCCTGCTGAGTCTTATATCTGGATATCAGGATTCTCAAGCAATTCCAGTAGATGACTCTTTGGGCCGTATTCGTCTCTTGCAGTGGAGTAAATGAGGAGTTAGGTAACTGAAGCCAGAAGAGTTTCATTGGTGTAAAAAATTGTGAGAGAAAACTAGTCCCTTTGTTCCCATGTTCTCTAGGTTGAAAGCTTTCAGAATTCCACCTGCTTCTCCTCTTTGCTGGACTTTTCTCTTGCAGCCTCTGACCAGAAGCCAGTTTTGTGTCTGTCCCTAACTTAGCCAGCAACTTTTCTGTCCTGCTAACAGAAGAGAAGGCATAGAAGAAACACTCTTTCAGTTGCTTCCATCTTTCTCATGGACCCAGGTAGAGCTGGCTAGTTTTTATTGCTCTTCTCTGGCAGTTACAGACTTTAAGGTCAGAAGGGATCATCATGATCATCTAGTCTGACCTCCTGCACATAGCAAGCCAGAGTACCTCACCCACCCAGCGTGGGATAATAGCATGTTTCTCCATTCAGCAAAATTCATGCTGCTCTTGTCTACAGACTCTCTTTTATTTTGTTTGGTTTCATAAAGACTATGTGGGCCCATGACATTCTGTGCTGGTGCTTCGTAATCTTTCTCTTTGTGTGGTTACAGAGCATCCTCACTTGCTGATTGGGTAGTGGTTTCAGATGTGCCAACTCATAACAAAAGACACGACTTCTAAGTAAAATTAAACCTCACTCATGATCTTGGGATAGAATTCTCAAATGTCAGAATTTATTTTTTCCAGCAAGTGGCTGAAAAAAAATCCTGACATTTGAGAGTTGTTTTGCAAGATCATGAGTAAGGCTTAATTTTACTTAGGGCTTGTCTACACTGGGAAGTTTCTGCACAGTAAAGCAGCTTTTTGCGCTCAAACTGCGGAAGTGTACACACTGCCAAGCCACTTTGTGAGCAGAAACTCCTCAGTTGCAGCGCTGCAAAAAAAATCACCTCGACGAGACTCGTAAGGCTATTTGCACAGAGGCTCCAGCACTCTATTGCCAGTGTAGACACTTGATTGCCTTCTGTGCTGTAATTGGCCTCCAGAGCTGTCCCATGCTGCCTCAGGTGACTGCTCTGCTCATTGTTTTGAACTTGGCTGCCCTGAAGACATGCGCCCCTTCCCTTTCAAAGCACCATTTCTGACAGCCCTTGGGTGCTGTGCTGATCTGCTCCGGGACACAAAGTAAACCATTAATGTGGAATGCTCATGCTGTTGAACAAAAGAGGTGGTGGAGGGGATGGGTGAGAGAGAGAGAGAGAGAGAGAGAGAGAGAGATATTGCTGTGCAGAGAGCCCAGGGAGGGAGGCGGGGGCTGATGGGGTTTTTCCCTCCCCCTGCCTCAGGACTGGTTGATTCCTGCTGCTATCTGAACTTACAAGACAGCATGCTGACACACTGTCCCCCAAAACACACTGTCTCTCTCCCCCACTCCATACAACACACACAATCCCTGTCACATACTCTCTCCCCCCCTGACCCCGCCCCACTTCAGTTGTAAAGCAGCTGACAATGTAGTAGGATGCCAGTGGTGCAATGGGATTAGGAAACCTGTATCATGTGACGCTGTGCCTACCCCATGAGGCCTTGCAAACGCTTCCCAAAGTGCCCTGTGGCCAGTTGCACAGTGGAATAGCTACCACAACGCACTGCTGTCACTGCCGTGGCAAGAGCTGCTAATGTGGATGTGCTCCAGTGTCACAAGGGGCATAGTGTGGACATGCAACAGCAGTTTAATTCTAGCATTTTAATAAAAGTGGTATAACTTGCGGCACAGAAACTTGCCAGTGTAGACATACCCTTAGAAATCAGTCAGCCAGTCCAAGGGTGGCTGGGATTCCTGCTGTACTAGAAAGGTAAGTTTCTAGCCTGTGTGGTTGCAGAGGAAAGGTTGAAAATGTGACCTGAAAGCACATTTAAAGGCTTAGAAACCAGAAGGGAAATAAAGAGAAGCCATATTTCATTTTTAAAAAACCCTCATGATTTTTAGGGCAATCATGTCTGACTCATGGTTTTCCAACAGAAAGGGTTGGCAACATTGCTTGCACAAACTAAAAAAAGACCACACTAGGTGGAAAAGAGGGGAGAAGATGCCTCCAAATGTGAAGCACGGACTTATTGTAATCATGGCTTTGCTTACCATTGCATGAAACATTCTTTCCAAAATATCCTTTGCTATCTTTTGCCAACCCCCAAGGTTAGCCGTTTCCCTTTGTAATAATATTTATATTAAATAACCTATTTAAAAAGAGAAATATTTAACATTCTCAGACAACCTGCTTATCTAAGTGACACAGTATTCCTTTCCCTGGTCAGACACACACAAACATTATATTTGTTTCCTCCAACTGATTAGTTTGAGTTTACTGAAGGTTTGATTCTGAACTATTTTAATCCATTTCTCTTTGCATCTATAAAATTCCTCTGCTTCTGGGATAAAATCGTTTATCCCTGTCAAGTTTTAGGAGTGAGGGAAGTTTAAATTCTCCATTAGTGTTAAATTCTGATGTGGGGTGGGTGGATAAATTCCTGTCTCTGTATGAGGAGGTATACAATTAATCTTTCAGTCTTTGACAGACCCTTGGGAGTGCTGGAGTTAACCTCAGACTCTGGGGAATGCTGGGGTTAATCCCTCAATTCCTGCCAGGATAAGACATGGGAGGACTAATCCCTATCTTTGAAAGGCTCTTGTGGTCAATGGGTTATCCCTTCAGTCTCTAACAGACTCTTAAGAACATAAGAATGGCCATAATGGTCAAACCAAAGGTCCATCTAGGCCAGTATCCTGTCTTCTGGCAGTGGTCAATGCCAGGTGCTTCTGAGGGAATGAACAGAACAGGTAATCATCGAGTGATCCATCACCTGTCACCCATTCCCAGCTTCTTGTGAGGGGGTCTTCTTTACAGTAAGTTTCCACTAAGTTAATAAACTCACTCCCTTTTTTGTTCACAGCCCCTTGGGTGAAATCCAGGCCCCAATGAAGCCAATGGCAAAACTCCCAGTGACTTCCGTGGGGCCAGGACTTCACCAATGGTTTTTCCTCCCTTCTCACATGATTGCTGATTCCCTGCCCTCATTAGCTCTTACTGGCAGGGGCTGTGGTAAGGAAGCCCCTAATTACTCCATTTCCCTGGTTCTCCTTTATCTCTTTCCAACTGCCATGAAATCTTTAGGACTCAGCATTCTGTCCATCTCTTAACAAGGCTTCTCTTTCTTTTTAAATTTATTAAAATGCTGTTTATTAGAGATTATTACAAATAAACGCTTCATACATATACAGTATTCTCTAGCTTCTTCTCTTCTTCCCCCTCTTCAGATGATTCTCACCTGTAGTTTGCCTCTTGCTCCATCTCTTCCGAGTACCAGTGCCAATCAACAAGCAGATGCGATCTCATAAAATGGTCCATTTTGCAACCAGTTTATTCAGGACTGAATAATGTATGTGTGGAATTAAGATTTATGAAGACTCGTGATTCAAGCCTAAGAAGATATTTTTAAAAATAATGAGAAGAGTAAAGAAAGTGTTTTAAGATAATTTGGAAGAAGAATGGATGAAAGGAAACTATTCATGAAATTATGGGCTATAACTTAATTTTCTCCCCTGTTGAAATTATTTTTATTTCCAGAAATCCAGCCATTTGACTTGGAATGTCACCAGATTGTTTTTCAATCCATGTATTATCTGCTCAGGATATGATTTCTCAACCCATATATAAACCAATCCTTGAGCATAGACAGACTTCACACTATGAGGGCTATCCTACCCCAAAATGTGTGTGATCTCCCCTATGCTCTGCAGAGCTGAGGCTCTGTAACTCAGTTTCGTACAGATACCACGGAGATGCTGCATGGAGAGAGGAAGGATTGAGTGAGAGAGGGGAACAACTAACAAGTTGGAGTTAGAGATGCATATCAAGTGGAGTTTACCAAAGAAAGCTTATCCATCAGTTTGTGGGGAGGGCAGAATTGCTGAGGGCACAGACGCATGCAATTGACCCTGACCTTCTGAAAATCACCAGAGAGTTTGGGAGGCCACTGTAGGACTTGGGAGGTTAGTTTTCTCAGCCTGTTCGGCAGGGGATCAAAGCTCACCCCCTGCAAAAGAGCAATTGGAGAGACATTCCATAAGGGCATCATCACAGTTTTCATTTCTCTAAATTCCCTCTTACGTTTTATTGGAGATTGAGACAATCCATCCCATTATTGCAGCCACCTACAGTATTTAGCAATAGTGTTTTCATGCATGTTATTGCTATTACACCCACTTCTTGTCTGAATGAGACAGATTTTAGTTGCAAGATGTCATGCAGTAACATGAAGTTATCACAATATCCTGGAACAAGAATCACTCTTCCCACTCACTTCTCCATTATTTATTGTATTTGAGCAGAAATGCCCAAAGGGTATGCCCTGCATCACACTTAGCTGTTGACTTCTCCAATCACCCGTTGGACAACCTAGCCAGAGACCAATGCATCGGATGTCATCATCATCATCATGTTCCCATTACCCCTCTGGTGTTTAGGGCAGCAACAAAGCTCCTCCACTCCTGTCTGTTTCGGCAAGTCTTTCAATAAGAAAAGGAGTACTTGTGGCACCTTAGAGACTAACCAATTTATTGGAGCATGAGCTTTCATGAGCTACAGCTCACTTCATCGGATGCATACCGTGGAAACTGCAGTAGACATTATATACACACAGAGACCATGAAACAATACCCCCTCCCACCCCACTGTCCTGCTGGTAATAGCTTATCTAAAGTGATCATCAAGTTGGGCCATTTCCAGCACAAATCCAGGTTTTCTCACCCTCCGCCCCCCCCCCCCCACCCCACAAACTCACTCTCCTGCTGGTAATAGCCCATCCAAAGTGACCACTCTCTTCACAATGTGTATGATAATCAAGGTGGGTCATTTCCAGCACAAATCCAGGTTCTCTCACTCCCTCACCCCCCTCCAAAAACCACACACACAAACTCACTCTCCTGCTGGTAATAGCTTATCAAAAGTGACCACTCTCCCTACAATGTGCATGATAATCAAGGTGGGTCATTTCCAGCACAAATCTAGGTTTTCTCACCCCCCCACCCCCATACACACACAAACTCACTCTCCTGCTGGTAATAGCTTATCTAAAGTGATCATTAAGTTGGGCCATTTCCAGCACAAATCCAGGTTTTCTCACCCTCCCCAGCTGTGCCCCAGGTTTTTCAGCTAGATTTCCACAGCTCTTCACCATGTTGTTTTCAGGCAGTCTCATTTTCACTTGCCTTCAGGTGTCCATCTTCTTGCTCCTCCAGTGATGGAATCAGTTTCCATCCGAAGCACATGGCCAATCCATTTCCAGTGCCTCCTGGCAATGATGGTGATCATATCCTCTTGGCTGCACTGTGTCAATAGATCTTGGTTTGAGATTGTTCTGGGCCAAAAGATATGAAGGATTTTTCTGTGGCAGGTTGGATGGAATGAAGACAGTTTGGATAGGTCATACTTTCTCATTCCCCAGCATTCTGCACTGTAAAGTAATGTTGAAAGCACGCAGCGCTGATAAACCTTGAGTTTGATTTTGGTTTTGTATGTTGATAATTTCCAGACTGTATTTAAGCCCCGGAAGGTGTTCCTGGCTTTATTGATTTTGTTCCGGATGTCCTGGCTTGTTCCACTGTCCTGGCTGATGGTGCTGTCAAGTATGTGAATGTTTCTACATTAGTAAGAACATAATCCTCTGTCCATATTGGTAATGGTGAAGCAATATTAAAGGTCATGGTAGCTGTCTTATTGCGGTTGATTTTCAGTCCAATTTGCTGGCTGAATGCGTTGTCGAGTTGTTGTTTTCTGTATATGGTGTTGGATATGTTATAGGAGAGCGAGATCATCTGCAAAGTCCAGGTCTTCAAGGGATGAGAAAGATGTCCATTTAATGTCTCTTGGCATGTCTTCTGTTGTACGCTGCATTACCCCGTTGATGGCAATGTTAAAGAGGATTGCAGACATGACACACCCCTGATGTACTCCTGTTTTGACATAAAAACTGAGCTCACTGTCATCAACACCGCATGTAAAGTTGAAATAAAAGCTTTTGATGATGTTGATAAACGGAGAGGGATTCCATATGCCCACAGAATGTGCCATAGGCTGGTCCTGTGAATGCTATCAAAAGCCTTCTCAAAGTCTATGACATTTATGTAGAGTTGCTGTTGCCATTCTAAGCACTGTTCTATTATGTTTCACAGAGTGAAGATCTGGTCTGTTCATCCACACCCTTTTTGAAAACCAGCTTGCTCTTTTCTGAGAACGCTATCGACTGCCTCTGATATGTGCTGAATTATGATCTGACACAATATTGTTATTGTGTTATCTGACACACCAATTATTACCATCACTGAGAGTTCCTTTCTTTGATATCTTCACTATATCCCTATTGGTCCACTCATCTGACCCTTTTTCCCTTTCCTACACTGGTGTAAATAGAAGGGCCAGGATAAATGCTGCTAACTCAGGATTTATCTTGAACAATTCTGCATTCAAGTTATCCTTGCCAGGAACTTTCCCATTTTTTAAGGATTTGACGGCTTGAATGATCTCTTCCTTAGTTAGGGTGTCTGTGTTGATATCAAAATCTTCTTCTGCCTCCTGGATGTTTGCTTCTTCTTTAGCTGGCTCCCGGTTCAGCAATTCTTTGAAATGTTCTGTCCAGCACATTTATTGTTCTTTATCGGTTGTTAGTAGGTGGTCTTCTTTGTCCCTGATGAGAGTATTTGTTGGTGTCTGCCGTTTACCACTGATAAGCCGCATCATTTTATAGATGGTTCCTCGTTCACCACGAGCAGCTGCATCCTCTGCTTGTGTTGCCAGATTGTCAATATAATGCTGTTTGACCGCCCAGTGTGCCTTGCTATACTACTCGCTGTATTTTTCCTTTAGCTTCTGGGATTTTGTGTCTAAAACTTTTTTCTTCAGGGCTCATCTGCTTTCTATGGCATTCCAGATGCTGGGTGTAATCCACTCCTTCCTTCTCTTCTAGACAGGCTTCACGGCTCTGTTTATAAATTCCTGCTACTTTGTCCCACTTCTTGTTGATCTCCTCATCTGCATTCCCCTCCTCTTCCTCAAAGTCTGCAAGTGCTTGAAATCTGTTCTTTAACTGCAGAACAAAGGCTTTCTGTATTTCAGGGGACTTTAGTTTTTCAATGTTGTAACATCTATGTCCCTTGTTTGGTGGACCCACATTTCTCAGTTTTAGCTTGATGGAGGCTGGTGGTCATTGCCAACATCTGCACCGCTTCTCACTTTCACATCTGTCAGTGAGCATTGCCATTTGTCATTGATCATGATATGATCCATCTGGTTCTTATCTCTGGCACTTGGAGAACACCATGTGTGCTTGTGAATTTTACGATGTTGTAATAGGGTTCTGCCGATGACTAGGTCATTCATATTACAGAAATCAACAAGCCTCTCTCCGTTTTCATTCATGATGCCACACCCATGTCCTCCCATTGCTCTGTTGTTGTTTGTGTTGTCCTTACCGACCTTGGCATTCAGGTCTCCCATGACGAGAGTTAGGTCGTGGCGCGGTACTTTCTTGAGCTCCGCCTATAATATAAGGTAGAATTTGTCCTTTACTTCTTCATCATTGCCATTTGTTGGAACATGGCACTGAATCAGGGTGATATTATAATGTTTCCCTTTCAGTCCGGCTCTCATAAGTCTATTGCTGATGGACTTCCATTCAAACAGGGAATGCTCCACTCCCTTCTTCAAATAGCATCGGATGTACTATACTTTAAATGTATAAAATATAATTACATATCATTTAGAACAATGAAGGGGCTTGAAGGCTTCTGCCCTTCTGCTTATTGGTGAAATTAACAGCTAGAGCTCATTCCCACCTGAACAGAGTATTATATTAGTTAATAATTGGGTTGGCTATATTAATGGTAGGATTGAAAAGCACAGAGTGAACACTCATTTGTAATTTATAAATTTAACGAACTGAATTGTTAAAATATGGTCTTCTGCAAGTAGGTATAGTATATTGTTACTGTTAAAAGAAGAGTTATTCTGTAGTTATGGACTGATACTCAGGTGACTTGAGTTCAGTTCCCAGCTCTACCACAAGCTTCCTTTGTGACTTCAGGCAAATCACTTAGTCCCAGAGCCTCAATGGAAGTTAGGAGCCTAAATACCTTTGAGGAGCTGAGCCTTAATCTCTCTAGCTCAGATCCTTAAAGGTACTGAGATGCTTAACTCCCATTACCACAATTCCCTACCTATATTTGGGAAATAATAATACATCCTTTCTCTTATTTCTTGTTTGTCGTGTGTATTTAAACGCTAAAATCTTGGCGGCAGGGACTGCCTCTTTCTATGTGTGCATTCAGGGACAATGTGAATTTGACGATATTGCTGTTGACTCTGAGGGCTTGTCTGCACTGCTGCTTGCGTCAATGTAACTTATGTCGCTCTGTGGTGTGAAAAAGCCACCCCCTGAGTGACGCAAGTTACATCGACTTACAGCAGTGTTCTGTTGGCATAGCGCATCTTCACCTGATGTGCTACAGCGGTGTGCCGATGTCGCACAGTAGTGTAGACTAGCCCTAAGTATGTTATACTGTGCTACTTGGAGTTTGAGTAATAAGCATACATTTATCAATTCCTATGCAGAGATTGTCAGTTTCTTGCCAGAATAGTAAAAACAGGGGTTTTCTTCAATTTTTAGGTGTAAATGAGGCCATCTGGAGAGAGGTGGTATTATCTTTGAAGGCATAGTAAACTTGATCCAAACAGGTTTTTGTCTTTAAAAATATATTTTGCTGCTGTTTCAATCAAAAGAGGGCCTGATAGTGAGAACAGTGTGTTGCACTCTATAACATATAGTCTTACCTGTCCCTTCTGTCCACTAATGTGAACATGGAGCTCTGTAATGAGGGGAAAACCAAGAAGTTTTAGATATGTAAGTATAACAGTCAGGAGGAGGTTGGTCTGTAAATAAGAGCCCTTCTCCTTACTTGGTGTCCTCTGCCTTGGGTGAGAAATCCAGATTTCTGCAGAAGTGTTGGGATTATACAACTACAATTATATCAACATAGGTGACTCAGCAGGGCAGTTTTCTGTTGCTAGGAGTCTGACATATTTTTAGCTACTGATTTGGAGACAGAGTAAAACTGTTAAAAATAATGACGTTTAGCTGATATATCAAGTGTATGTGTGTGTACATGTATGTGTATTATACTAAATATACAGTATATCAAGACTAGAAAAGGGCCAAATGAACGTTTGTGCCACTCAGGGATAAAACATATTTTGTAATGCATGCTTAAGTAAATCTAAACAGGTCCAGGAATAATTTAGCCCAGTGTGTGATGATGATTTCAAAACATAATCTGAGGATCAACAGTAGTTCATGGAGCTCTTCCTAGTGAACCACAGAATTTAACATTTTGATGAACAAGGCTTGAGGATTTTGGAGGGAAGAAGAGGATCTTTTTTCATATGATGCATAGAATGAAATACTTGGAGAACTACTGGTTTAACCTAATTAAAGGCTTCCATTTATCTCAGAACTCATTCTCTGAGTCATAATGTGATCTCTATGATTTTCTGACACTGTTTTACAAAACTGGGTAAATGTTTTTATCCCCCTTTCACAGATGGGTAAACTGAAACACACCAATTTTAAAAGGTCATCAGACAAGTCAATGGCAGAGATAGGAACAAACCCAAATCTCCTGATTCCCTGCCTGGAATCCTGTCTACACTGCCTTCCTGGTTTGTCTCCCTGATGTCTGCTGGGGAGGGAAGGAAGCTCCTCAAAAACTGTGTTAAATCTTTTCAAAAAATGTTCTGAGTGTTTTTACTTGTGAACTATGTTAAAGGACTTTGCTTTTACCTCTGTGTGTAGAAGTCTCTCACATGTTCCAGCATTCTGACTGCCTGGGGGGACAGGAGAGAGAGACTGCAAGTTATTTAAACAGAATATAAGGTAGATGGTAAGTAGCCCTCAGTAATGGAAACATTCACAAGACTAGCAATGAGCTAAACCAAAGTTATGAAACTGGTTTTTAAAATCTAGGTAGTGTGAGGATCTGGTTATCAACTGTCTCAGGTCAAGAATAACAGAATCCTTTCTCAAATCAAGGTAGTATAAATTACAAATGTTTCTTAGAGGACTAACATTGTCATTAGGACTCTCTGGAATTCTGAAACTTGTGAGACTTGCATTCTGTATGAATAAACAAACTAATTTTGTTTGTGATGGTGTTCCTCAGAAAAATTCTGGGTATTTGCCAACTATTCCCATCTTTGTCCTCCCTCCCGCCCCCGCCCATTTCATCAGTTTGTTTTCTTTTTTCAACTGGCAGTAGTGAGCAGGTTAAGTGTGTGTGTGATTGGGGTTAGAGTTAACCTATAAGCTTACATAACCAAACACTGGTCATACCTAAAGATAAGATTATGTCTGGAGGTCATGGATTCCGTGACTTTTAGAGACGTCTGTGACATTTTCTGCTTCAGCTTCAGCCCCATGCCCTGGGGCGGTGGGCCAAAGCTGCCAGCCACCAGAGGTGGCAGGGGCCCTGGAGATCCGAGCTGCCACAAACTGGTCACAGGCTTCCATTAATTTTTGCTTATTGCCCGTGACCTGTCAGTGACTTTTACTAAAAATAACCATGACAAAATCTTAACCTTAGTCATACCCTAGCCTCACTTGCTTCAGAAATGTTCTTTGATCAATGGTACATCTAATTTGTATTAGGGCTAAAACCATGCTTGCCAAACTCCATTTGAAAAATGGATTTGGCCCCATCCACAATGACTTTATCTTAAAGCATGTTTTAACCTCAGTGTAAGTTCCCAAACTGCAGCTCATGAAGCACTTGATGGTAGTCCGTGTGGAAATTTCACATAATCCTGGCTCTTCCTCCTTGTTTCCACCTACTAAATTACATTAAAAGACAACTAAAAATACATTAAGTGCTGTTGCCCCTTGACCCAAGTGGCTAGCCATTATTTGGGGCCTTGCCAGGTTGCTTTTGCTAAGAGGAGAAATTGATGATGGAGTCAGATGTTTCTTTATGCATCCCTGTTTATTTATATAAATGTACACAAAGTCCTGTTTCACTTAACACAGTAGGAATTAACACCAGCACAGCAGACATTTTCTTTGCTCACAATTTTCAAGCCTGCTTTTCCAGCCAGACCTGTGCCCCAAGGAGCTCTGTCTTTGCTACCTCTCAGAACCATTATAACAGTTGTTTCTCTGGCTGTCTCATTGCTTTCTCCTTCTAGCAAACACAAACACATACAGCTGCAAGCCAGTCAATGCTTCAGTCTCTGCATTTTCAATTAATCAATAACCCTCTGGAGTTAGTTCTTGCTCAGGCCTTCCCAGGTGGTCTTGTGCCTTTGGCAGTGGCTTTTATTGTTTCAACTATCTTACTCCATAAAGGAACTTAATTACTTCTTCCTTTCCCCCCTGAATTAAGAATGGCTAACACATTAACGAGGACTAACTACAGAAAAAAGACCCGTTTGATGACAGCCATTAAATCTTCCACCATAGCAGCACTTTCCTAATGTTCCGTTTCCATGTCAGCAATTGTAGTTGCAACAGGAATGTTATGTGATCGTGAATGGAAGAGGCAGTCTGGGTATTTATAAATGGGAGGTGATCTGTGAAACCATTGATGTCCACAAGACACTTAACATGGTCCACATTATTGAAAAGTTTGAGAAACCGTTCTGTATGAAGGTTATGCTTCCTGCCTTATAGTCAGCCTTTACTGTAATACTAACCAACCTTCGGAGGGGCTAAGAATTGCTTCACTGTAAATATTTTTGATTACACAGTTCAGAATTATTGGGCGCTTTGCCCTCCCCATTTTAGTTCAACCATGAATATTCTCTGTATCCTATTTATTTAAAATGTTGTGTTATTAAGTGGACACCAGCTTTTCTAGGGCCCCATTACGTACTTCGTAGGTCTGAAGATAGGAATTACCCTGACATTGAACAACTCTGTACATGAGCAGCCCTGAATTTGGATGGCCAATCAGAAAATTGAAATGCGAAGCTTGGTGGGCCTATCTAATCACTAACATTAGTTTTTTACAGGAAGAAAGTTTCATACCATTTTTTCCAGACCCACTACCACAAATAAAAATGATTTTATGGTAAATAGTAATGATTCCAGTAATATTAGTGTTAGTACAAATTAACATTGGACCGGCAAATACTAAAGAGGGAATCCTTCTCACCTTTTACCCACTCCTGAGTACAGGTGACAGCTGCTAATACCTTGCTGCTCCCATGGTGCACTAAATGTGTGGGTTAATATTAACTTCCAGTGCAGGTCTTGTGACTCCCTCCCTGGGAGAGGAACTCCCGAGTGTGTGGGGGTGGGGCTAGAGTTCCTTTTTCTGTAGCATGTCTGAGAAGAGAGAAAGGAGCTTGCTGACACTGTTGTAGGCTGGGAAGGTGATCCTCTTTCTTAATGAGTGAACTAAGGTCCTATATAAAAGAGGCTTTGCTCCTCTCAAGAGAACTAGCTAGGAGGATCTGTCATCTGTTATACAAGTTTTCGATACCCAGATGTGAGGCTTGAAAGGTCTGGGAGATGAGCAAAACTGTGTGTGTGTTTGTGTGTGTGTGTGAGAAACTGCTCATTTTTCTTCACGATAAATGTACAAAAATGCAGTGAAAAAACAAGTTCAGCACAATTCATGGATCTGAATTTCAGAAAAATTAAACTACTTTTCAAACCCAATTGTGAGGTGAGTCATCTCTCCTTAAATCTTACTGACAGCAGTCTTTGGTAGAGGAGAGACCCTTAGAATTCCCTGCTAAGAAGGCACTCTTTGTCCTTTCAAAACAATGAACTTTCAGTCATATCTGGATATTATCTTAATTTTACTCTGTCATGTGAGCAGAAGTAGCAATCAATTATCGGATAACAGATCAGAGTCTATATGTGATTGTATAACTTGCATGTGCTTCAAATATCTCCAAATAGAAAACAAATGTTCTTAAAGCACAGCCAGAATTCAACAATATACTGCAGCGTGCATACCATATTAATTTAATTATTCAGTTATGTACTGAGTTATGTTATGCAAAGGTTAATAGGAGAAGAGCTTGATTCATTGTTTGCTATCATATTTTCTTTGTAGTAGAATACAAGTCAGAAATTATTAAATGTACATGGATACAGCTTTACGTGAAGTGTAGGGCAAAAGAGAATGGTTGCTCTATTGTAACTTCTGGTCTCTTTTACTTCTGCCATTTAGTTTTTTAATTTAAGAAAAGTAATAATTCATATAAACCAGGTTCTGATTAGAGCGTTCCATCCATCCATCCTTACAAGGGAAAGAAGACACTGTAAAATAAAGACGTGACATACAGCAGTACAGGTGGGAGACTGGGCCAAGATTTTCAGAAGTGACTTGTGATTTCGAGTGTCACAATTAGCGGTTGCCTAACTGGAGATTCCTTAGAGGGGCCTAATTTTCAGAAACTTATGTGTACCCACCCTCTGAAAAATAGTTTCCTAAAAGGTGTGTCCAATCAGGCACTCAAAATATTGAGGCACTCTAAATTTCTAATTATATAATCCTTGTTCCTGGCCCCAGTCAATTGACATGGCTGAGGGCTACAAAAAAATGACCCTCTTGTCACATGAAAGTTGTGAGTATTCACTGACTTCAGAGGCTATTGTTATACACAAAGAATAAAAAGGAGTCTTTTCAAATACAGCTCCAGTATGTCAGCCCACATAAGCCGCACTTTGAGTAGAGCTGGTTGGAAAGTTTCCAGTGGAACAGTTGTCCAATCAGAAAGTGTTTGGTTTGTGGACATGTGTTACTTTTGAGGAATCTTCCATCAAAACATAGACAGGGGGATGGCAGAAGCCTGTCTGTCTGGCAGGCAGCTTTCAAAACTTGCCTGCTCACTAGCCTGCCTCCTCAGCAGCCTGCCTGAAGTACTGCTCTGGAGTCAGAATCCTGGGGCTTCCAGATCGCTGCTGCAGAGCCAAGAGCGTGGAAATCCTAGGACAGACTTCTAGGGTCCATGACTCATGGGCAGCCCTGCTTTGTGGGTTGCCCCAGAGTAAGAGTCCCCAGAGTTTCCAGAGCCTGCAGCTCTGTGGTAGTCCCACCATGTAGGCTGAACTCAGTTTCACAACTGCTATTCAGTGGTGGGCAACAGTGATTGACAAGAATCATGTCAATTTCAGCCAGCCGCTACTGCAATGTGTATCAGAAACAATATTTTACTGAAATTCTGTTTTGTGGAAAATTTAAAAGTGTCAAAGTTTCCCACAAAATGGAAATTCCATGTTTTGATCTGGTCTAGTTTTGAGTAGGGCTATTTATAACACAAAGCTTTATTTTATATTAACATTGGATACAGTAATTCATATTTAAAGTGATATAAATGTAATGTCCTTTTCAGGACAAAAGTTAATACAACTCCACTATATCACTGTGACCTTGAACTTGCCAGATCTCACAAGAAGATTAGGAGACCTTTAAAAGGAACATCTTGGTGATGCTGAGGATACAAAAGTTTTCTGTGTCTTCTTCTTTACTCAACTAGTTCCTTAGCATAGGGCTATAAATATAAAATAATTATATAATAAAATAGCAGTAACAAGTTTGAATGTTCAAAAACTTATCCCATTAAACAATTCTATATCGCCCTCTAGCACAATGCATACATGATCAATGAACAAATAAAGAGCTGCTGATACTTCGTGGCAAACTTTGATAGATATAAAAACTATCCTACTTATATACTTTCCAAATGTTTCATCCCTCTGCATTTTTAAGTATAAGTGATATTTGTAAAACAAGGGCCTAAATTTTCAGAAGTGACTAGTGATATTTGATTACTTAATTTTTGGGTGCTTCTGTTGAGGCATTTCAGAGGATTTAAAGAGAGTGGGGCTCATTAGCGTCTCAGGATTTAGATTTTTATTTTTGAATAATTCTCCTGCATAACCTGGTGCTTATGTCTCACCAGAAATAGATATAATCTTATGTCTGTGGGATCAGTACTGGCCAATATGGAAATTACTGTGATGGTAAAAACTGGGGATAAAGGATAATTCAAGAAAGGTATAAGTAACAAAAACAGAGGAATCCTTCAGAAATATAGATCTGAGTTTCATTCATATGTCACTACTAGAAAAAGGGAAAAGAAATATAGAAATTAGGATATATATTAGAATTGTTGCTAAACAGTTTATTTATATTTTATTAGAAATCAGTGGCTTTTTAAACAAAGTGTATACTATTTCAAAAGAACATATACCATGATATAAACCTTATGCAATTGCATAGCAATCAATACAAGAAAATCATTAGTTGATTAAATGACATTCACCCAAATGTTGGTTTGATCTTGATGAAAGAAACATAATCCATTACTCTGACAGTAATTTCTGAGATCTAACTTCTAGCAATTGAGTTTCAGGTTGCAAAACACACTAGGGGCCTGACTTCTACTGATTTTCCTGGGCTTGGGACCAGGCCTTATGTTCAAAGTTAGACTATATACACTACTTCCCACATTGAATTTAATCAGAGTTCAGTGTCAATAAACAAGCGTGGCTAGGAAGAGATTAGGAAAATCACAAATGTGTACTGTCGTGTTTGCCTTGGTCTTTCTGAGAGGTCAAATAACTGAGATATCAGTTGAAAGCAGGATAAACATCTGGGGACCACAAAACTGGGCAAAAATATTAATCTGTCAACTAAATGAGTGATCACTGATTTCTGCAACACTTATAATACAAAGGGTACCCAAGAGGTCACAGCCAGATGCAAGACAAATTAGTCAGAGCTACCATGTGCGGCCACACCTCAATATAAGATTGCAATAAAGATCTAGAGCTGAATGAATATTTAAAAAAGTTATCCACAAAAGAGGCATTTGGATTTTTAAATGAATTCACTTTGACTCTATTAGTATTAGTGTCTCATTTTGTTTCCTTTCTGCAGATTGCCTAGTGAACCAGTTTACTGGCAGGGATGTTCACAGAACAGCAAATGTGAAATGAATATTGGAGGATGTTTATGGAAAGCAAATTCTGAATTCAGAAATCTGGGTTCCCTTTTTCTCGGTGTCCTATTTCTGTCTCCTTTCTCTTCTAAACGATGATGGCTTTGCCACCCCCACATCCCCAAGAACTGTTGGTGGCTCTGCCTCTGAGTTCCTGAGAAGTGTCAGGGTGGAAAGATATGCTACCTTCTCTTTCACACATTGCAATAGGGGTGTGCATGGGACTGGGGCTGCTTCTCTGCTAAGCAGGGAAACTGAGGTAAGTGCTAATTGTTTCCATCTCCTGCTTCTGAGCCACCCTCGTCTCTAAACTGGGACAACTGACTGGAGCACAGAAGAGTAGCTGAGGAAGGGAGAGCTATCCTCCTGCTTGCTCAATAGAATGGACTCAAGTAGCAGCTGCCTGGAATGATTCTAATAAACCTCAGGCACCAGCCAGCAATAGCCAGGGCTTTGGGCAAGTCTATAAAATCCAGAACAGTCCTGAGAGTGAGACCATCTATCCCTATGTGATGTTTAAAAGGAACAGTAGTCATGAGGATTGGATAGAAAGTTTAACCGCTGCTAAGATTTTTCAGTTGTAACTTTATTTTTTGGTCCCTCTCCTCACCTAACCTAAGTTAAGGCATAACTCCTCCACAAGGATGCTGTCTTCATGTTGGTGTAACTCCACTGAAATCAGTTGAATTATACCAGCATAAAACTTTAGTAGCACAATAGTGAATCAGCCTCTCAAAGTTATTTTTAAGTTATCTGTAAATCCGTCCCCAACCCCTAAAACTGGTGGTCAGAATATAAAAATGGTTGCCAGATATTTCTTCAAAATGTCCAAAAAATCCTGTGCAGAAACAAAGCATGGAAATTTTGTCAAATGGGAGAAATCCAGGAAGTTAATTTGTGTCTGAAAATGGGTTTATAGAGGAAAATAGTGTTTACAACCTTAATTATAGAGCTTTCCTTCCCAGGGAGCACTACAATAATTTAATAGTGGTTTTTAGAATTAATATTAATAAGATCATTAGAGGACATAAACTAACATTTTATGAACATCCAGGCAAGGTGCAAAATTAGACTCATTTAGAATGAATCATTTGTGTTATTCAAATTTTGTTTTTTAACTCTCCAGTATAATTCACAGCCATTGCCTGGAAGCTGTGCAGAGTTTGAACACATACTCAATAGGGGCCTGATCTTCAGAAATCTCAAACTCCCGCCACTCCAGCTGAAGTCAGGGAGGGCTGCAGATGCTCAACCCCTCTGAAAATCAGGCATCGTTAGATTATCAACGTTTCTGTAGTTTTTTTCAAGATACCGCAGTGGAGTGGGTTCTGCCACTGGGAACTGACATGAGATAGAAATTGGTACAACTCAGAAATAAATAAATAATTACTGAAAATATGGGAACCCAAATGCTGAAGAAGCCTGATCTATTGTCAGCACTTAGAGTTTACAAGAGGTCTTCAATAGTAGCCAAATATGAAGTGTAATTCAGGAATTCAATCTTGAGTTCAAGTGCTTGGATAGTTATGGCTAGATCCAGATCAGAAACAAACACTTCCAGTCACCAATGCAATGCTAAATGCAGAGGATATAAAGCAGTTTTGACAGCTTTCTCTATCAAAGGGACCAGAAACCACGCCTGCCGTTCTCTCTAGAGCAGTGGTGGGTAACCACTGCTCTAGAGTTTTCCCTAATAAAGACTTTGGAACATGCATCTTCTCTGAATTGAGCCTCAGCTGGCTTGCTGCCACTTGAGTCTCTATCTTAAATCACAAAAATAAGACACTCAAGCATCCAAATTCAATTAAAGAGAGACATACAGCTGGTGTTGGCATTGCAACAAAATCATCTCACAATCTCTGCCACTGAGAAAGTAATTTCCTAGCACCACCATCTGGGATATCTCTTAAAAGTACGAACCACATGAGTCAACTGTGATACTATCCATCCCAACCAACAATTTTAGTCAAGTCAATAACATTTAATGGGACAAAGTATTAAAGGTTGCTGACTGGCCTAAGATAATTAGCATGCACAGTTTTTCTTTGTCCCATCGCTAGGAGATAATCAACCAACATGACCAGTGCAGTCTTTGTATCGTTATCACAGCCTGAAAATCTGATAGGTAGGGATCAAGGAAATCTACGGACTCCCGTAAATGCCAAACTTGTCATCTCAGTAATGTTGCCCAAAAATGGCACTCGAGAGAGCGTGATAATTAACCATTAAAGAAACCATTTCTTTAGAGTAACAAGAACCAATTATGAGGGAAGCTTGCAGCAGGCCGTTAGGAAGAATTAATAATATTGACAAACACTGAATTCAGCACCTTTCCACTTGATTTTACTAAGCATAAAGTGCATGGGTTCAGCTCACATATAGCAGTCCAAAGTTCCTCACGCACATCCAGGAACTCATTATGTGAAATGGGCCAAAACTCAACTTGAAATGGGATATTTATTCCCTCCAGATATGGATCTGCTCCCGGAGATTCAGCCACATCACAGCCAATCCGTCTTATCCACAAGAAAGAATCACAGCAACAAATATTTGCCCTTCCTCCCAGATGATGGCAGCCCATACTCTCCAAGCTGTCTGCCATCTGGAACAGTTCTGCTAGACAAGACTTTGTGCATGCGGTTATGGAGAGGAAGATTCCTTAAAATCTTTGGCCTCAGAGTAGAAATGATTGCCAACAACTTCCTCTCGTGGATTTAGTTTGTCAAAGGTCTTCTATATACCAAGGTGACCTGAAGCATGACATTTATGAACCTCTGTACTGATGGTTGAGGGAGAGACACGACCATAGGCGCCGACTTTCTCTCTACCCAGGGTGTGCTCGAACCCCGCTCTGCCCCAGGCCCCAACCCGCCCCCACTCCACCCCTCCCCCCAAGGCTGTCCCCTCACCAGCCTCTTTCCACTCCCTCCCCTAAGCACCTCCCGTCCCTGCTCCTCCCCCTCCCTCCCAGTGCCTCCTGCATGCTGTGGAACAGCTGATCCCTGGGGGGAGGGAGATGCTGGGAGGGAAGGGGAAAAGTTGATCAGTGGGGCTACTGGGTGTGTGTGTGTGCAAGAGAGAGGCGAGCCGTTGTTTGGTTTTATATATTTTTTTAACCATACTGCAGGTTTTAGTTGTTAAAAAAAGGTTGGTCAAGTTCTGCTTTTGCCTGTGACCTACTGAAGTTAACTGGAGCCCCTGAATGCAATGGCTGCATTTTGATCATTATTAACCCTGCTCCCTAAAGCGTCGTTAAGTGAACTGGACAGCTTTTAAGAGGTTTTGAGCTTACATAAAATGTTCAGTGCTCTCATGCTGCAGCACAAAACGAAACAAAGGAGCCCAGGTTTAGCATCACTTCTCCAACTTAATTTCAGTTTAATCTCATAAATGAAGCTTTCTGGCCTTAAAAAGGCCCTACAGTTCTGAATGAATTTCTGACCTACAGAATACTCCTGGATTTGACAACGTTTCCCTTTTTCCAGCTAATAAAAAACATGTCCTAGAGCCTTGATAAGTGAAACTATTTTTCCCTTTAACAGGTGTGTTTAATTTCTCCAACTCCAAGTATTTGGTTCTAGTGAATATTAGTCACTGTCACTCAATCTCAGTTTCAGCCCCTTTTGACTGCAACAATCCAATCCACATGGTGCTATCGAGTTCCTGCTTTTGGAGACAGAAATGCAAGTTTCATGCTGCTAAAGAATGGAAATTTGCTGATTGTGCGCAGTGGCAGCAAATGCTAGCTGCAGCTGCTCTTCTGCCAGCCTCTCACGGCAAAAACAGAGACACAGGCTGCATTTTTGTAAGTTCCTGTCTTATCTACAGATTTACATTTCTTATTTTCCAAGTTCCTTACTCCCCATGTGGCCAAACATGCAAAAACGTAAAACAGGAATGTTGGATGGCACTACCAATCCTGCAAGCCTTTGCTCATTGCCCTTTTAGTGACCATGGGGATGAGGGAAGAAGACAAATGGAGTCCCATTATAATATGTTTTCCCCTAGAGCTCTGCAAATGGAAGCGCTTTTGACAAGTATGCAAATTTAATTCTCTCTCTCTCTCTCTCACACACACACACACAGAGCCAGCCCCTGAGGAGAAGGTCCCCAATGAAATACCACTATGAATTTAGTCTTCCAACAGGTCCATCAAATGAACCTTATTTTAACTGTCTGATAACCTCCAACATAGGTAGAGAAATTGAGAAATGTACTGTAACACCAGAAAGCAAGGGCTACAGGCAGTACAGTCGAACAACCACACGATACAGTATTATTAAATCAATATACAATGTAGAAAATAGATATCAAGTCTAATTCTGACTTTTGACTGGAAATACGTGTAATGTATCCCCAAGTGGGCGTACACATATGCTGCAAAAGCATCAGTGTGTGTATCTAGTCTGGATGAGATCAGCCCCACGTGCAGCCTACTTAGGAAATATATTCCTGCAGAGGCCATTGTTAAGTCAGCGAGCACACGGGCACAAGCATGTTGTTTATGTTCCCTGACCTGTAGGCCACAACCATAATACTCCTCAACAATTGCTGTTGTGGAGGGCTTCTCCATGGCATTTCAGAAGGGCCAGAGGAAGTCAACTTCTCTCTGCGCTGCTGCTGCTGGAGGTAGTGCTTTGATACATGCCTGTGAACTGTGCCTGCTTCAATTTGACCATTATATGACAACAAAATGATTGTAGAAAAAAATACATGAAAATATAATGAACGTTCAAACACATCACACAAAAACTTCAATAAAATATTTAGAGTGTTTTTCAGCCAGATCTCAAACTAGCCTTTACTTTTACTGAAACGATATTGCATCCCAATTTGATTGCATTCACAAATGTGTAGACAAAGCAGACTCATTGTATAGGTGTATAACTACCAATTTGTACCCAAAAGTCAAGTAGTTAGATGTCTAACTGCTAATATTTGTACTCACTACTCACTGTGGGTTCAAAGATCAGCCACAAAAATATAATTACCTAAAAAAAGTGTAGACTGCCATTGGCATTGCATAAAGAATGCATAATAAGAAAGAAAGATGTGATCCTTCTCTTGTTTCTCAGTCCCTGTTACTACAGTGTGTTCCTGTCCATCTGTATTTCCCTATCACCATAGTATCTAGTCATCAGCTGTTTCCCTCTTTCTTGTGCTGTGCTTTATTCTTTATACAATTAAAATATTCTGTAAAGTTTTGGTCCCACAGAAGTGACTGGGATGTTATGATTTTTATACGGACAGTTTCATCCTCTCCTTTTAATAGAAAATTAATGGCACACATTGCATTTGACCAACAGTACTACACAGGGTAGTTGTTTTAAAACAGATACAACATATTCTAAATTCTGTTGCACCAAGTTCAAAGTTTCACAGGCAACAGAATTTTATGTTAGAGATTTTTATGTACTTGAAATTTCATTTCCAACTGCAATGCATACAGCATCTGAATTGTCATCTGATTAATTTCTTTGTAAATAATTTATATCTAGAATTTAAAAGCTATTTTAAGAAAACATTTTCAGACAGTTTTTATTGGTGAATCTATGAAAAAACTACAAATGGTTTTACAATAGTGGTTCTCAACCAGGGGTATGCATACCCCTGGGGGCACACAGAAGTCTTCCAGGGGGTACATCTAGATATTTGCCTAGTTTTACAACAGACTACATAAAAAACACTAGCAAAGTCAGTACGAACTAAAATTTCACATAGACAATGACTTGTTTATACTGCTCTATATATTATACACTGAAGTGTAAGTACAAGATTTATATTCCAATTGATTTGTTTTATAATTATATGGTAAACATAAGAAAGTAAGCAATTTTTCAGTAATAGTGTGCTGTGACACTTTTGTATTTTTATGTCTGATTTTGTAAGCAAGTGGTCTTTAAGTGAGATGAAACTTGGGGTACACAAGACTAATCAGACTCCTGAAAGGGGTACAGTAGTCTGGAAAGCTTGAGAGCCACTGCTCTAGAATGCAGGAACTCATATGCTCAGAGGTTACTGGAAATGTATCACCTTTTTTTGCTGCTCCCTGCACTGACTCCTCTCCTCATTGAGCACAAAGTCCAGTTCAAGGTCAAAGTACTGATTTTCAAAGCCCTGCTTGGTATGGACCATTGCTACATGAGAAGCACCCTGTCCTTCTGTGATTATGACCTCATACAACAGCTTCACTCGACTGGAAAAAAGAAGTGGTTGACAAAACAGGGGAAGACTTGTATCCTCTGATGATAGAACTTTCACAGCATCCAAACCAAGTCTCTGGAACTCACTTCTAGACAAAATAAGAGCGAGCCCTTGGTGCAATCCAAACTAAATGCAAAATTCATCTCAGATCAAGTTTCCACACAATAACCCTCTGAAACACAACATACTTGCACTTTGTATACTTGTATCAACTTAAACAAGGCTGGAAATGAGAGATGTTTATGTTTATTTTTCATGGAAGACACTCAGATACAATGATGATAAAAACCTATCAGGTTGCCTATCTCGAGGAATGTATTTATACAGAGCACAAGTGTATTTTTGCCAGCATGTATTTATTGTGATGCTAAATCTCACTTTGGATGTGTCTGTACGAAATAGAAACTTCAGAACTGGTTTTTTGCAAATATTGAAGAAAACAAATTAAAAGTGGCTTACAAAGGAGAAAAGAACATTGTGATTGTGTTCCTTTTAGATTCTTTATGGCGTCTTTAAAAGATGGTCATTTTGGGGGTTCTTTTATTTTCAAGTCTGCTTTCTACATTAGAAATACCAGTCTGATTTTGCTGGCGGATTCACTGGAGGTCTAGCAAAGTAGTGATATTACCGATACTAGAAGGAGCAAGTCTGAAACATAAGCTCTGGTTGCATTAACTTTGTGGTTAGTTTTACCACTGGTTGCTGGCCAGATGGGAGATGCATTCTCCAATCCCCTCCACCTCCACACATGTTGCTGATCCTTGAACCTGTGGAGGAACTCCTCAGTAGTCCTAGGACAAGGAGGAATGGTTCCATAGAGGCTGCTGACCCTCTTTTGCAAGGGATAGGGGTGAGCTGCTCATGGAGGGAGCCTCTATATTCAGATCCTGCGGGGAGGCCCCTGAACACTTAACAATGAAAAGGATACTCATTAACATTAACAGATACAAACCAAAGCCTAAACTGGGGAAGCACTTGTCAGCTTTAAAGACTGGCATCCTTGTTCTGTTAAGACCTGGTATAATAGCAATAAGAAATTAAAAGTAGTATGTATAGCTTAGCCAAGCAATGACTAATGGTGCAGAAATGGACAGGTGTAAATATATTGTCTATACATATTTGAAGGGTATAAATACCAAATTAGAGAGAGAAGAATTATTTAGGGTTGTACAAGTGGCTATCTCCAGAAGTAATTTGATGCAATTAAGAACATGAAAAACTTGTCATTATAGCAGGAAAACTGCCCCATGGAGGGATCTGTAACACTGTGTCATAGTCTCCCATGAGAAATGGTGGAGATCCCATGCTCAAATGCACTAAAAACTAGACTTCAGCAAAGCAGTATTTAGTTGTAGGATGCAAATTTTCATTCACAGGCAGATAAAGTAGATGAACTAAAAAGTCTTCTCCACCTCTAAGTTCTAGAGAAGTGAAATGTTAAAGAGCATGCTATAGAACAAAATAACTTTTCTCACCTCGGTAATAATGAAGTCATTATCATACAGTGTCTGATTTTAGGCTAAGCAGTAATGATTCATTTGGCAATAGGTCAAGTAACCAGAAGGAACACTCTGCACACAGGTTCCAGGTGTACCCAAGTCTTAATGCAAGCCTTTAATTAGAACAGTCACAGACACTGGTCAGGTGTATATTAATAAAGATTTTTGCTTTGAACATTTTTAAGGCGATACAGTCTTAAAATGGTTCTGGTTCTTCATTGCCTTGCACCATCTGTAGTCATTTACAGCTGTGCAAAGTGGGTATAAAATGCAACCAGTCAGAATAACTATTTACGATGACTCCCACTTGGCTTATCAGCAGGGTTTGAACTTCAGCTCTTCAGTGCTAAAAGCCAATGAGCTTCTACTGCTTGAGCTAAAGTTGTAACTCCATTAGAACGTAGCAGTAGTCGGCCAGTATCCTCTTATGTGGACCAGCCTTATAGGGAGGATAGAGTTCCATCCTAAGTAGTGGGGAGTAAGCCCCTTTCTTAGTCCCCTGCTCAGATGGTGACTCCAGAAATATAGATGAGAATAGGGGCTACTCATCTGCTCTTTCCCCATTGTGAACAAGGGAGCAGACAGGGGCTGCAGATGGTGGCGGGTGGCGTGATAAGCCCCAACTCCATGACTAGATTTACCAGCCAAAATTGTTTGTGGACACACTGGGAGGAATAAGCTGTTCACAAAAAGTGGTGAAATAACTTACTTCTCCCCCAGAGCAAAGGGGAGCCAGGGAGGAATTGTGAGTCTGAGTCAGAATTTCTTCCTTGGGCTACTCCCTCAGGTAGTGCAGCTGTGCATTTAGAGTAGACTATAAGGTTAGAATCTAGTCCTATATTACTTTGGCAAGACTGGGCAGGACCCAGATGAAGGATTCTTGTGTTTCCTTTTTAATTTTCTCCACTCCATTCTTCTGGGCTCTGATTTCCCCCTTTTAAAACTTCCAAGCTACACACAACAATTGCCAGGATGCCACAACAGAACTGTAGCCTGCCATCTATGCTGCAACATCATTTAGAAAGAGACCACTGTCATGGACAACATTTCTTCCTACACTCCCGTAACTTGAGTGCACCACCTCTGAAAAGGAACTGAATGCTGACAAAAAGAAAAGGAGGACTTGTGGCACCTTAGAGACTAACAAAAGCTTATGCTCAAATAAATTTATTAGTCTCTAAGGTGCCACAACTCTTCCTTTTCTTTTTGCAGATACGGACTAACACGGCTGCTACTCTGAAACCTGAATACTGACAGTCCCTCAGTAGCAGAGTAGTGCGATACAACTAAGTAACCACCTTGGGAAACTTCTTACAGATGGTTATAACCTCTGCAGCACCAGCAGAAAGAGAGAAAATGTCAAGGTTACATCTTAGCAGAGAGATAACATACAAGGTTACAGGCTTCAAATCAGAGGAATTCTACTTCAGGGCTTATTTTGTTCATGGGAAGCAAGAACATCTATTTGCTTTCAGAATGGTGTATTTTTGTATGCAAATAACTCCTGGTTGGATTTATTTTAATAGGTGGTTAACCATTTTTATGGAAAGTATCTGAAACATTTAAAAATAATAAAACAAAGGAGTTTGTTATTATGGAGCTACGACCAACATGTAGAAAGGTCTTATGTATTAAAAACTCATCTATCATATGTTCGCAAAATAAATCAGTTAAAGAAAAAGTTTGGAAGCTAATATACATACAGAAGAATAAACTCCTCAGTGCCCAGATGAGTTACTCAGCACTAAAGCAGAGATTTTAGTGTCACAGGCCTCAGTTTGGAAGGCTTGATAGATTTTCAGTATCAAAGGTATATTTAAAAGTAATGCAATAGTTAGGAGAAGACTGTTTAAACTTTAGACTTGCCAACATGGGTGGTATGCTGGGACTTTTGAGAGCAAAACCAATTGATACTAGTGTAAAATAGGTCCAATGATCCAAGGAAGTCGTTATCAGATCCAAATCTGGAGCCTCAGGCTTGGATATGATGGGACTGAAATCTTGTGAGCTGTTCTCAGGAGATTTTGGCCCCAAATGAGTGGAAATCTTGTGTCACTTCTGAAATTAGATTGCAAGCTTCTGGGCAGCCACCCTCTCTTTGAATAGGTCTATCAAAGCACCTTGTACTTTTGGGGGCCATATTAATAATTAATTGTTGGCTTTCCTCAGAAGATTAGAAACCAGAACCAGAAGTTAGGTCTCTTTTGGTTTTGGATCAGACTTAAAATCAAACCCATAGGAGCAGGTTTGGATCCAGAGATTCCACTTTCACCTCCCTCCGTCTAAGGGTTTGGATTAGGTCTCCCTGTTTTAGCCCATCTCTCCTGTGTTGTGATTCTCCGAATGAAATGGTTACCTAGTTACAACAGTGACAACGAGACACTCAGTTATCAAAGTTCTTACCATTCCCGTCAAGGCAAGTGACTCTACACTCTGTACAGAGGGAGCACAGAAAATTAATCTGAATCCTGAGCACTTAAACATAAAACATCCGCATAATCCTATGGGCTGTTGTCAACCCCTACTGAATGAGGATGTGCATTTCCCACTCTTTCACCCTATTTCATTTCCCTGTCTTATCTTGCTGCCATCTTGTCACTCACCAAGAGTAACTGAGTTCTCGGAAATGTGTACAAGAATTCTTTCTGAGCACAACTTGTAGCTAGGATGGTTCTGCTTCCAATGTGTGGTAAAGACCTAAAAATGTCTAATTTCCTGCAGGAGAGATGCTCTTCATTAGAAGCAGTAGGGGGATATACTTTATCATGCTTTCATTCCTTCGTGTTTTCTTGCCACAAAATAGAACTGAAAACTGGAACCCTTTAAAAAGCACTATATAATTACTTTTTTTTATAAATACTTTAAAAAATCATGTAGTAAAAGACAGGTTGCTCTGCTATTAGCAACAATGCTTGGGGTAAGAACACAGTCCGGTAAATTCCAAGGCTTGGTCAGTAACAGCAGCATTTCAGGTTAATTTAAATTCCCTTGAAAAATAATTGTACGTTGGCTTTCTCCTCTTGGTCAGAATTGAAGGCTTTAACACTGAGGTGCACTCGGATCCTTTTTACTCTAACCCTATATACTTGAAATGGGCAGAATCTGTCTGGAAACTTCAAAGTTCAAATCTGGATCTGAACCGCCCCAAAGTTTGCTGGTATTTGTATCCTGTATAGATTTTGGTTCGGCTCGTTGGAGAGATGGGGCTTAGCTGCAACATTTCAGACGCATATCCAAACTTCCTGAAAGTTCAGGGGGGTTAGATTTGTAGCTGCGGTTCACATTGATTTCTACTGAGAACAGGAATGCACCAGTAGGTAAAGGGCTCCTGCATCTTGTATTGTTTCAGTATTAGCAGTATTAAATGTGGTGTAGCACCCAGGAGCACTTGTCATGGGCACAGACCTGGAATTCATCTAATTCCCAAAAGTTTTGATATTATCTTTCCAAGTTTCTAGTCTGATGTGAAACTTTTTTGATGCTACTATACAGGCTTTTTCACACACGTACTCCACATAGAAACAAGCATATGACATTTTCCACGTATCTCTTATACACTACATGAATGTATTTCACATTTATGTCAGAGTAGATGAAACATTTAAAATATTACTAAAATACCATATATGTTGTTATAAAATCAATCTCCCTGAAGTCCTACATTTCTATACTAGTGTGATCCTAAAATTGTCTACGACATATTATTTCAAATATTATCACTGAGGCAAATTCATAAAATTCATAGAATTCAAGGACAGAAGGGACAATTGTGATCATCTAGTCCAGGGGTGGGCATCTGGCCCTTCAGACGTTTTAATCTGGCCCTCGAGCTCCTGCTTGCCCCGCTCCACATGTGCCGTGGCTACCCATGGCTCCCAGAAGCAGCAGCATGTCCCCTCTCTGGCTCCTATGCGTAGGGGCAGCCAGGTGGCTCTGCATGCTGCCCCCACCTCAAGTGCTGTCCCCAGAGCTCCCATTTGCCAGCAATCATGGCCAATGGGAGCTGCAGGGGCGGTGCCTACAGATGGGGTGGTGCCTGTGGATGGAGCAGTGCACAGGGCCACCTGGCTGTGCCTCCATGTAGGAGCCCTCACCCCATCCTGAACTCCTTATTTCTGGCCCCACCCCAGAGCCCGCACCCTCAGCCAGAGCACTTAGCCCCACACACGCACCCCCACCGACAATTTTGTGAGCATTCATGGCCTGCAATACAATTTCCATACCCATATGTGGCCCTCGGGCCAAAAAGTTTGCCCACCCCTGATCTAGTCTGACCTCTAAGCATAGTTTCATTCTGAATTTAAACTAGAACATGCATTTGTTGACTAATGTCATAACCTTGTTAGGGTAACTTTAGGGTTCTTCCTTCCCCCATCATGCTCCACGGTTTTGTTTTCCCCTTAATTACGTCTTGTCTAAAGCTGTGTTTTCAGTGAATGGAAAAAGGTTTATAAGCATTCCAAAAACATTTTCATTTTTAAATTGAAAAAAAAAATGCAACTTTTTTCAAAAAGGGGACTGTTTCAAACACTTTGAAATGAGCACAACTTTGAAATTATGAACTTTTTCATGAAAATGTTTTCATTTTTCAACCAGCTCTAAATGTAAGGATCATGGGTAAAATTTTCAAAAGCGCCTAGGCAATGAAGGCGCCTTGATCACATTTTCAAAAGTGACTTGGGCACTTAGGGTATGTTTACACAGTACCCGCAGCCCAGGTTGATAGACTTGGGTTTGCACGACTCACTTCAGCGCTCCAAAAATAGCAGTGTAGACAGTTTTGAAGTACAGTTCAGCCTGGAGCTCAGGCTCTGAAGCCCAGGAAGTGAGCTTCAGAGCTCCAGGCAGAGTCACAACGTCAAGGCACTGCCTACACAGCTACATTTAAAGCACTAAAGTGAGCCTGAGTCTATCATCCTGGGCTAGGAGACTTGCTGCCACAGCGTTGTGTAGACATACCCTTAGGGCCTAGGTTGACTTCCCTAAGGCCCAGATCCTCAAAGGCACCTAAATCCCTCTGAAGATCTGAACCTATATCACTTTTGAAAATAGCACATAGGCTCCAATGCCACTGGGTATGTCTGCACTGGAGCTGGGCGTGACCTCCGAGCCCAGGTAGAGAGACTCGCACCAGGAGGGCTTAAGGTAGCACATGAAAAATAGCAATGTGGATGTTGCAGTTCAGGATCTCCAGTCTAGGGGGTCAGGCTCAGGTGGATTTCAGTGCTTGAGAAGCAGCCTGCGCCACAACATCCACACTGCTATTTTTAGCATGCTAGCTTGAGCCCCTTTAGTGAGCATCTGTCTAAGTAGGCTGGGTGGCTCACTCCCAGCTGCAGTGTAGACGTATCCTTAGACACTTCTGCTTTTTATTTCATGTGTGATTTCTCTGTATTGTGTGACACAGAAATCACCTTTAGATGCTGAAAAACAAGAATAATAAAACAGTTCCAACCATTATGATTATTTCAAAATCATGTGACTTTGGGGCCAAATGTCCATGAAGCACTCTAGCACTATCATGAATTTGCTTCAACAAATAAATAAGAAAGTAAACATGTTCCATGATTTAAGCACGATTAGTGCTAACCCAAATCATCTCTCTCTTGGGTATCTGACAGCAGCCACTGCAATATGTATCCAATAGGAATCTAACAACTTGCGTACACTAATTGTTGTGTAAATAGACACAAAGTATTCTACAGTATACTTCATGAAACATAAATCTGGAAGAAATATGTTAAGACAACAAAGATTTCATCCATGGTCCTTTCTCAGGAAAAACTCCCAGTGAAGGAGCTTGGGAAATGAGCAATGTAGGTCTACCGAAAGGCCATTGAGGTCAGTTAGAAGGTTTCTACTGATTTCACTGGACTTTATTATATATAAATCTTGGTACAATGTGTATATTTTCTAAGCACTAAAGACTGGTTTTTACTGCAGGCCCTAGCATCGCACAATACCACTTGCCTGGGGTTAGAGAGGAGTTGTGCTTCCTCACAACCTGGGATAAAACCTGCACTGGCAGGGATTATTGTTTATGTAAAACTGGAAACAACTAGACAGATTTTTTTTTTTTAAATAATCCCACCGCTCATCATTCTAATGTTAGTAACACAGTTACATAACTCCAGCTGTGTGAGTAATAGGAAATCTGGATCAGAGATGGCAGACTTTTCTGCATAATGGCTGTTCAAGAGGCTTCGGTTCATACGTCGCTAAATGCTTTTGTGTGTGTTTTTGCTCTTTTTCATGTAGTGAGACTTCTTTGAACTTTTTACAAATAGTATATTACTGCTAAAATAAAAATATTACTAGCTACACAATCATGGTAAGTGGTTCTGGTACTATGAACTAGCAAATTTAAGAGGCAAGAGAAATTACAATTATAGTCACTGGATTAAAAAAATACAAAATTAAATTACTTTCTAATAAATCTATTTAGAATTCAAATGAAGGTATTTGTTGCCAGTACTAAGTATTACAATAACTGGTAATTAAACATTTGTAATTTTAGTGGTCTCACAATAGCAATATGGTATATTAGTGTCATGATGCTAAATGTACACTGTAGTGATTAGTTTAGCATTTTAAAAAGAATCCCATCTACTATCTTTTGCACGCGCTCAGCTGTCATATAGGCCGTGATTCAGCAAGATACTTAAGCACAAATTTAAACATGTGAGTAGTCCTACAGACTTCAATGGGATTTGTGGGTGCTCAGTACCTATTGGGCTTCTTAAAGTGCCTAAATCCAAATTTAGGCATCTAACTTCAGGTACCCACATTTGAAATTTTGGGACTTTACCACTATATATTTCTGTTACCAGATACTAACTTACATCATACATGTTTGTTAACATAATTTTAGTCAGATTATTACAAAGCACGTATATATGTGTGTGTGTGTGTGTGCGGGCGGGGGGTGGGGGGAGATATGAGCATGTTAGACTAATTAGGCGCTATAGAAGGTATTCTTTTCAGTCTGAAAGCCCCTTATAATCTAATAAATTGCATAGAGGTCAGGATGGGATGAAACTTATTATTCAGTTGTCCTCTTATTTTTCTTGCAGAAAGATAAATGCAACTTTGTGGATACTTTTCTCATGCCTAAGGCTGAACTAATGTTTCCAGGAGTTGGAAACAGGTGCTGGGTCTCATTCTACTCCCCACTTTGTCAGTCACCACACAATTCAGCATGTCTCTCCTTCCACACAGGGGAGGCGCAGGGTGAGAAGAGCAGGCTTACTGCACTCCAGTAATGAAATGCCTTGGTACAGCTAGATCTAGAAGCCTGAAGCATTATCAATGCTCTCTTCCATGAGCACTAAATTCACCCCACACAATATGCACGGAATAGAACGTGGTGGAAAATGTTCAATTCAACCTTGAGTCCATGTCTCTTGAATGTTTGTCAGATGTACAAACCAGAAATGTACAAACCAGGAAATAGAAGTGTATCAGCTCAAATGACCTACCTTATCTTAGTCATTAGGGGGACAAAAAAAGAAAAAGAGAACATTTTCTGAAAGGCCAATTCATAAACTGGACATGCCTCAGGCAAGCACAAGTTTCAAGAAGGGCATGTATGTACCTTTTGTCTTGTTGTAGTCCCTGATTACAAGAGAAGGGTTGCTATAGCTGTCACTGCATCTCATGATGTACTGTGCATGCAACCAGCAGCTGAACGGTATCAGACATATGCTACAAAGAGCTTCTTTGAGCTCTTCCCTTTTCCCTCCTTTATCCACCCCATTTCCAACCTAAGAGCCCTCCTGATGAGTTAACTATCCTGCTGGCAGAGAAAGAACTAGATGGGGTTTCCCGGTACACTGCTTCTCAGCTGGTCAGAGAAGTTGCTACCGAGTGCCAAGGCACACATACAAAGCCCACCACAAAGGACAGAGTGTATTCTCCTTGCAGCGCTCCCAGTCTCAGCTAGCCGAAGGAACAAGTAGGAGAGCTCAAAGCATTGAATTCAGATCCTGGTGTAGTGGCACACACTGCTCAATCGGTGATGAAAACCTTTCTAATTAGCAGCGATAGTTATACATATGTACACACACACACACCTCTATCCATTAGAGCTCACCTTTTTTGTAAACATTTTGAGATCTATGGATGAAAGTATCATATACACACATGTTCACATTTCTGAGACTATTCCTGTTGAAGGGTTTATATGGGTTACAGAGAAAGGGATCTTTTTATAATGATGTAGGAAGCAGAAAAAATTGTTAGTCTCTGGATAAGTGTGGATTGTGTGAGGGCTAGGCAAAATTACAGTGCCTGCATTTAGCGGAGTGCAGAGACTGACCACTTTTGATGCCCCGAGGGGTGCATGGTGCCCCACAGGAGGCAGGGGGATGGAGTGCAGGTGAAGCTCTGTGATCAGCCCCTACTACAGCCCAGCCAACAGAACTGGGGGCAAATATCTGGCACCCCTTTACTCGGGTGTAGCACAGCGTGCACACAAGCGCACTAGAATACCTCATGGTGCTCCCTTTGGGGCAGCAGAGCTTCATCCAGCCCCAACACAGTGCTGTACCTCAATAGCTCAGTCAAGCCCGCAACATTGTATCAGGAAATATTGTATTATAAATATAGTTGTGAGGTAGAGTAGGCTCAGACAGAGTGAACATGATCGTAGCTATCAATTAAGCTGAATTATTTTTACCACTTACATGAATTGAGGTTGACTCTGCCTTCCGTAATAGTGACAATCTGTCACAAAGGTAGGTAGTCAAGAGTCATATGGTCATTTTTATAGATACTGCAGTTATTAACGTCTTTGACTGAAATAGAGCCTCACAGCTGTAAAAATCTCAGACTTGTCTTCCAGAAGCTAAATGCAAAATGACATAATCTACAAACAAATTGTTTTAAATCAGCCTTTAAAGAAAGCATTATAAACCCCATCTTAGAGATGGGGAAACTGAGGCACCAAGAGACTAAGAGCACAATCCAAACCCCACTGACGTAGACTCCTTCCTTGGCTTTCATAATGTCACCTTAACTGACTTGCTCAAGGTCACCCAGCACTCCAACAACACAGCAAGGACTGGAGCCCATTTCTGTTGGCTCAAAGTCTCATGCCTTTGCCACTGGATCAAGTTTCCTGCCTATTCCAATATCAACAGGCCAGAAAAGCGAAATGCATATAGGGTAATTAATTTATGTGGACAATAATATCAATAGCGTACACAGCAGCCTGACCCATTGCACACAAAGAAAGGAATTGAAGGAGTATAGCTGCATTTCCAAGTGATAATAATTGATGTTTTGCTGATTCTGCAAGCTCATTAGAGTTGTCCAGATAACAGCAGCTCTGTTAAGCAATGCTTAATCTACTCCCAAGGCTGTACAGTTTCATTCACATCTCAAAAGTACTTTGGCTCAGATCCTCAGATGCCTAACTCCTATGGACACCTATGGAAGTTAGGCATCTAACCACCTTTGAGAACCTGGGCCTTTGTCCATAAGACGTTCCCACAGTGAGATAGCATTACCTGGCCACCAGTTTCCAATGTCAGCTTTGTGTAGAAAGAATATTTTGTAAGCATGGCATTCTCTATAAAATGTAACATGGTGAAAACTTTTCCTCTTTGCTTCCTCATTCTGTTTTGGTGCAAAGTCAGCAAGAAGCCCATTCACTGATGGTGGGTTTTACTTTATTTGGGGCCTGATTCTCTTTTCACTCACACTAGACTAAATCTAATTACACTGATGTAAATGATAAGAGAAAAAACATCAAACTGTGTCATTAAAATGACACATGCAAAGCATACATGAACTCCTACACTGATTTCATTTTTAATAATTACCAGGGGCCCCCATCAGGGCAGTATCTGAGTGCCTCACAAAACAATTAATTTAGCTACACAATACCCCTGTGAAGCAGAGAAGTTTTAGCCTCATTTTACATATGGGGAAACTGAGACAAAGACATGTAGTCTCTGACAGCCTTCAGTGCAGGGGTGAATTTCACCTCACTGAAGTTGTTCAACTCAGATTTGATGTCCAGTCCATTAACCACAAAGCCAATTCTTCCTTTTATAACACTGTCACTACTTACAGATATTTGACTGCACTTTGACAAAGGCAGCTGTGCTGAAATGTTGATTTTTCCCACCAACTCTTTCATGCTATTTCATCTGAAAGGAAGGAAGAACATAATATTTTACTTGTGCAGCACCATTCTCTCTGAAAGCTGTGCTCCAAGGAGACAGGAAACTCCAAACATTTACACTCTGAAAGTTTCTAATGTATGCTCCCATTGAGGGGAGGGGCATTGCCCCCCTCTCCCCCCGCCCCATAGAAGTAACAAGGGTTCACTACCTAAAACCAGTGGATCCTTGAAATCCACAGACACGCAGGCCACCCTCATGAAGTCTCTGTGACTTTTTATAGTTTCCAGATCTCTCTGGATCCCATCAAGCCCCTTGGAAACATGGTTTCTACAAGGAGCCATTCTGCCAGCAACTGCCATCACTGGGTCAGGTATCCCTCTTCATATATGAGGGGAGCTTTGCAGCACTGCATGGCCCATTCTGTAGAGAATGGTAGTCCTCCTGGGCCAGTGCTCAGCCTCTCCTGTTTATAACCATGCAGTTTGAGTTGTATGGAGGAATTTCCATGGGGTTGGGGGAAGGAGAGAATGATATAGGGAAGACAGTGCTCCCTCTTGTGAGCCTCACCCCTAGCTGGGATCCAAAAGGTTTGCATCCACCCTGGGCAGAGAGGGACAACATTTTGTTTTAATCCCTACCAAGTTAGACTTCTGTATGGCGTTGTGCACTACATGTCAGTGTGAGATCAAAAATGTAACCCAATTCCATTCTGAGTAAATGCACACTACAGCAGTGCACTCCATGCATGGCACGGCACACTTCTATTCTTGTTTGGCTTTGATTACAGATTTGAAAGTGACTGTCACATTACAGACTTCTGGATGAAGATTGAATCGATTTTCAAAGCCAGATAGTAGAAATGCAAGATTCACGGGAACAGAGAGACCGCTGGCCTGTCAAGTTTGGTATCTGCCATCAAGCACTTGCCGATGCCTTCATACTCAGAGCAAAGCAAAGCCTTTCCCTTTCTCCACATCATAACATCTCACTGGTGTGGTTCTGTCCAAGCTGGTAGGTTCCGGCTGAATGCTTTTCTGTAGCAATATGCTGTTTTGCTGAAGTCAGAATATATTGAAAAGATGTATTGATTTTGACAATGTTTTTGATGGCAAGGTTTCTGAGGTCTAAGGTGGATTCTCTGGACACTTCTCATTAGAAAGAGAGAGAGAGCATAACTCCATGTTCTGAAAAATGTTTCGGAAGTTTTGATTTTGTTCCAGTGTGGAATGAAAAGTTTTTGAAACCTCAAAAGTTCTCAAAGGTAATTATTGGCCTCCAGCCGAAACAGATTTTGTACATTGAGGGAAAAAACCTTCCTTGACCCCTTCAGGCAACCTGCTTACATGCTAGATCTGAAGCATGAAATCTGATTAACCTTAGCTTTACATTAGAACATATTTTTGGTCATAAAATTATCCTGCCTCTTTAAATATCTAGTCACAGTGTTTGACAGGATTATCTCCTTCGGCTCAAATTATTAAACAAAAAGCACAGTTTGAAATTCATTGATAGTAGCTGACTTCATAATAAAGGATATGTGAAGATCTACAACTGATATCAACTGGGTATAGCTCTTTTGAAGTCAGTGGCAATTTACAGCAGCTGAAGATTTGGCTCTGAATCATTCTTACATTAATTTAAACCACATATGCTAATAGACATGGGCAGCATGTGAACCACTGGCTGGGGGAGGCTAGCCCCAGCCCCGCCCCTTCTGACCAAGGTCCCGCCCCTTCCACCCCCCACCCCACCCCTGCCGGAGCCCAGAGCCACCACTCCCCCCTGCAGCCACCAGCCCCCGCCCTAAGCTAGTGCCCCCAGCCTCGGAGTGCCAGGTGGCACCACCCCGACCCCAACCCCCCCGTGCCCCGGAGTGCTGGGAAGGTGGATTGCATGGCCCCGGCTTGAAGAAAACAAGAAAAGAAACTGAGCATCAACAGGTCAAATTCAGTCTCAGCTGATCATGGTGCAGAAAAGAAAATCTATTAAAAAGAAATCATCTTTCTATGCAACTAAAGCACATGTAGTAAAATGTTCAGAAATCAATAAATTAAAGAAGGTGAAGCGGCCTAGTTAAAGCTTAGGGGCCTCTTTCAACATCCCCTGTAATTTAATACAATGAACTCCAAATATGTTACACTTAGTTCAATAAAGTTTAATTTAATTCAATGAAGTTTATTCAGGATATTGCAGGAAGTGATCAGTCTGTCACAAACATTTATGAGGACTATGATGCTGCCACTTTCCTTGCAGAAAACTATAGCATACACAGGACTCCCAATGGCAATAGATATGCCTCTTGATAATGGGATTCACTTCTGTGTGTTTTTCCATTATACAAAGGCATTTCATGTAAAAAGGCTGCTCACAAATAATCAGACATGCCTGGCAACAACACTGCCTGAGAATGAGAAAAATATTCCTCTGGCTGCGGCACAGTTCCCCCTCTATTTCAAAAGCAAGATGGTTGAGCAAAGTAAAGGAGCAAAGAGGTGTCATTTATAATAATCTTGTACATTGGCAAGAATTCACTGTTCCTTCACCAGATTTAATATGGAAATGCTGCCTTTGACAAAATGTTTAGTGTCTTGAAAACTATGACCTAAATTCTGTGTTGTGCTGTAGGAGGACTTGTAGCAGTTCAGAGTCAGGAGAGGTTCAAAGGTGGCTTTAAGATATTTTTGCACTCCCCCATTCATGGAGTCATCAGGGCATGCCAAGTATCAATGGTCCCAGTCTGAGGGCTTTTCCAGTGGCCAGGGATCTGCCAGGGTTAATGAGGCAGCAATTACACAGTCTGTACCCTTAAATCCAGCTGGGTCCCCTACATGGAGGAGGAAGGCTGGAACAGCTACAGTGGCTTTATAACACTAGAAGTTTCTCCTGCACAGTGGGAATCCTCCACTGGTCAGCTAAATCATGTCTAGGTCTGCCTTATGTGCTGGTGTGCCACTAAGGAGTCCTAATGTGTCAGAGAACTGGGCCCGGAGTACTTAACCCTATGGGTAATCTCTGTTTTCAGGGTCTGTCCCTATGTTTTGATGGAAGTGAGGATCCAATACCTCCCTGTTGCATGTACCAAAAGGAGCTTGTTGCCAGCAGAGTTACTGAAAAGTCTAGTGGTCAATTATACAAACAGTAAGAGCTTTAAAGAGAGATTTGTCCAACCTCATAAGCAGGAAAGACACGAGTATTCCTTCTGAACTAGCTAGAACCTGTTTAAACCAGCTTTTACAGAGCTCTACCATCAAAAGCATTAGCAAGGATATTATGTTAAGGGTCACTGCTTCACCAGGAAAAAAAAATCCCATTAGCTCCTATTAGTGTGCATACTGTTGTCTAGCAACTCCTGAGAACTTGTTAACCACTTCATGGGCGTAGCATAATTATATCACTGTGGTACAGCTTTAAGTTTTGTTGGCCATTACTTCAGGAAACAAGTGTTAATGAAAATATACTTTCGTAGTGAATCCTATTAAGGACTTTCATGTAGGGCCCCCAATCCTACTTCACCTACAGCGCACGCACTTAAAAGTTCTTTCTGGCTTTAGTTATGTTACTGGTTCCAGCAATATTCCCTACACTTAAAACCATGGTTACTGCTAGATCTGGTAATATCACCAGACCTGGAATGAAATTTTTAAGTGCACACTGAAAGTCAGTGGGAGTTTTGCCATTGACTTGACTTTACCAGGAGCAGAATTGAGCAATCACGTAAGCTAATCACTAATACAAGGTAGAGTATTCACTTTTCCCTCTGTTCAATTATGCTATTAAAAATATAACTAACTGAAATGTTACAGTATCAAAACTTTGTTTACTGTGTTCCTCTGCCAGGCATCATCCTCTCCCCTCCTTCAAACACACCTGTTCAGGAAATCCCCTCTTCCCTTATACTTAACAATAACCTTCTGGCCTTCCCTATCCTGATTCATTGTCTTATGTTTGTTGACATATATATAAAATATATATTAGCCAGCATATATCAATCATATTATGTATTATCCTCTCATATATTTTTATATGATAGCTAGATAGGTGCATTAAGCACAAATATTATAACAATACAGCCTAAAATGGTCTATACTATAATCCTGTTCACTTATGCTAAATATCCCATAACTCCTTGCATTGGCTGATGTAAGCATTGGCATAAGCAAATTGGAAACTTATCAAAGTCAAGATACATTTTTCCTAGATCTTAATACAAATTAGAACCAGTACCTGGAATGCTAGTATCCAAAACAAAAAGACAAGGAACAGAACAAATTAGGAAATTGGGACAAACTGATGGGTTGGATTTCACGGACATGTAAAGAGATCCACTTCCTGGACTCTACAGTGCAAATAAGTCATGATCACATAAACACCACCCTATACCAGAAATCTACTGACCGCTATATTTACCTACATGTCTCCAGCTTCCATTCAGGACACATCACGCGATCCATTGTCTACAGCCAAGCCCTAAGATACAACCGAATTTGCTCCAATCGTTCAGATAGAGACAAACACCTACAAGATCTTTATCAAGCATTCTTAAAACTACAATACCCACCTGGGGAAGTGAGGAAACAGATTGACAGAGTGAGAGCAGCTTTGCCTCTCCTGGAATTGACACCTCCTCATCTATTATTGGGAGTGGACTACATCCACCCTGATCGAATTGGCCCTGTCAACACTGGTTTTCCACTTGTGAGGTAACTCCCTTCTCTTCATGTGTCAGTATATTTATGTCTGCATCTGTAATTTTCACTCCATGCATCTGAAGAAGTGGGTTTTATACACGAAAGCTTATGCTCAAATATATCTTTTAGTCTTTAAGGTGCCACCGGACTCCTTGTTGTTTTTGTGGATGCAGACTAACACAGCTACCCCCTGATACTTGTAAGGAGATGTGTAACTTGTAAAATCATCATATAAATAATACCTTCTGAAATTTGTAACTTTGGAATCATGCCTTCCTCACAAGGTGAATATAACATCGCTGCACAAGATGGCTTCCCAGAAAGACTGGTATCATTTAGAACCTTTTCCCTGTACAATATGACCTTTGGCTTAGAGCAATAAACCTGACTGACACTTGTTATTTGATCTCTTGAATATATTTCATAATGAACCAAACTGTGGTCAAGCAATTGCCTGTACAATTTACTAAGAAGTTTGTCTGTCTTGTCATATTTTAATTAAGAAAAATAGTCACCTTTTTCAAGATATAACTACTCCCATTAATGCTAGCAAGAGATGTGTGCACCCATATGCACCTTGAGGCATATATAACGTTGGCTCAGACTATTAACATTCATTGATTATAAAGCTAGAAAGGACCACCATGATCATCCAATCTGACCTCCAAGATAACACTTACCTAATTTAATTCCTTTTTGCAATATCCAACCTTGATTTTAACATGTCCAGTGATGGAGAATCCAACACAACTCTTGGTAGGTTGTTCCATTAGTTAACTGTCCACATGTTAAAATTTTGAATTTTATTTTTAGTCTATCTTGTTATACCTTTGTCTGCTCAATTGAAGAGCCTTCTATATTAAATTTCTGTTCCCATGTAGGCAGTCTAGACTGTGATCAAGTCACCCCTTAACCTTGTTAAACTAAACAAGATTGAGCTCCTTGCGTCTCTTACTATAAGGCAAGTTTTCCAAGCCTTTAATCATTCTCACTGATCTTCTCTGAACCCTATCAATTTGTCAACATACTTCTTGAATTATTGGCACAACAATAAATAAAACTAAGAACCTGAGTCTCCACTGCCTACTGTTTGTTAATCACTTATGCTTTTGCAAAGTTGGTATAAAATGCTACCATTCTGATTTGCTAAGTCTGATTCCTCATTTGCACTAAAGTTCCTTTACACAACTCTGGCAATGTAAATGGGCCTTAAGCCTGATGTAAATTATTTTACACCAATTTTAAGTCTGCTTTACACTGGCAGAGTGATCAGACCCATAATTTCTTATACTCACTTTGCAGAGGTGTGACTCCACAAAGTATGAGGCAGTGGTGAATCAGACACTGAAATTTCTTTAGTGTATCACATTTGCATTTGTTGAACATTCTTATTTTTTTTCAGTCTACTGTCTATGTTGCATATAATCATAGTAATGTATGACTGGAAGGGAGTTTGAGAGGTCATCGAGTCTAGCCCCCTGGGCTGAGCCAGGACCAAGTCAACCGAGGCCGTCCCTAACAGGTGTTTGCCCAACTTTTCTTAAAAACCTCCAACAGGAATTCCACAACCTCCCTTGGAAGCCTATTACAGAGCTGAACTCCCGTATAGTGACAAGGTGTTTCCTGATATCTAATCTACATCGCCCTTGCTGCAGAAAAAGCCAATTACTTCTTGTTGTACTTCTGGTGGACAGGATCAGTTCTTCTCCACAGTCCTCTTTATAACAGCTCTTAACATATCTGAAGACTTCAAGTCCGTCCGTCCCCATCTTCTTTTTTCAAGACTAAACATACCAAGTTTTTGTTTTTTTTTTTAACCCTTTCTCCTAGATCAGGTTTTCTAAACCTTTTTATCATTTCCATTGCTCTCCTCTGGACTCTTTCTGATTTGTCCACATCTTTGTTAAAGTGTGGCATCCAGAATTGGACACAGTACTCAGCTAAAGCCTCACCTGTGCTGCATGAGCAGGACAATTACCTCCTGTGCCTTACATACAACACTCCTGTTAATACAACCCAGAATGATAGTAGCCTTTTTCACAACTGTATCACGCTGTTGATTCATGTTCAATCTGTGATCCACTATAATCCCCAGATCCTTTTCAGCAACGCTACCACCTAGTCAGTTATTCCCCATTTTGTAGCTGTACATTTGATTTTCCTTCCTAAGTGTAGTACTCTGCAATTGTCTTGATTGAATTTCAGTTTGTTGAATTCAGACCAATTCTCCACTCTGTCATGGCCATGAATTCTATTCCTGTCCTCCAAAGTGCTGGCAACCCCTCCCAGCCTGGTGTCATCAGCAAATATTTTAAGCATGCTCTCCACTCAGTTATCCAAATAGTTAATGAAAATATTGAATAGTACCAGACTCAAGACTCTGCAGGATCCCTTGATAGCTCCCTCCAGTTTGACAGCAAACCATTGATAACTACTCTTGTTAAAGTTGACATGCAAATTCCATCAGGTTCTGTATTTTGTCTTGGAGAAGGTCAGGACAATATTATGTCTACCTACAGTAGCTCAGGTAGAACACCTCTGAGCAGGACAATGGTTGTTCCTCAGACCAGCTTTTGAGAGCTGAAGGGGATGGGCTCATTTCACACACTCCTTTTTTCAGTTCTAATTAGAACTGAGTGAAAAACTGTAGTTCAGGGGAAACAAAACCAACGCAAATAACTACATTTAAAAAAAAATAAAACAAGCAAATTTTCAAACAAAAATTTTTAGTCAAAAACTGAAATATTTCTGATTTATTTTTAAATTTTGTTTCCCACCCCACTGAAACAATTTAGTGAAGATGTGAAGTGTTTCAGTCAAACCAAATATACATTTATTTATTTATTTATTCTGAAAAGAGCTTCCATCAAAAAATTTCACACAGCTTATGTTCTTATCTTTTGAGTTCCTTCGTAACCTTAACTATGCTTCAGAGGTCAAAGTCTTCTGACTGAGTGAGTCTTGAAATCTTCTCCTTATTCATAATTAATAAGTGTTTCCTGAGGAAATACTCACTACACATTTTCTTCTCCATTGGAATTTATGCCACCTGCAGATGGACTTTCATAGAATCACAGAAATGCAGGACTGGAAGGAATTGCGATTGTGACATCCTTCCTCACCAAAACTGGCAAAAAAAACCCCTTTCCAATTTCCAGTGGAAATTCCTCATGTCCAGAACCAATAAAGACTGTGTACTAGAAATCCACAAAACATATAAAAAAGGAAATTTTTTCCACTGAAGTGTATCCCCAGCTTACCTGTTGACTTCCTTAAAAATCACTCAAGGCTGGAGAACCTGTTAAATACACCCCAGGGTAAAGGGTACTGTGGAGCCAAACACATTCCAGAGGAACACTGTTATATATTCCATCTCTGGTAGGCTGAATGCCTCTCAACTTCTTGATACACATGGGGAGCATGCCTGTTACTACAGTCCTTTATGCTTCACCTGCAACCTTGGAGTGGGAATTCTATTTCAGTCAGGTTCTTCACTGTTCCCAGCTTCATGTTATCAGAGCACCTTCACCACCTGAGCACCTGGCAATTCCCTTACCCAGGCCACAATGGGGAAAGATTCCTTGTACCCTATCACACATTAGGCCTAGGCACATTCTGGTCCTTAGTGAGGGTGCTTGGCCTGCCTATCTACAATCATTCCTGCAAACATACTGGAAAACCCCTGCCTCTCTCCATAGTGCTATCTTTTTCCTACGTTCCATCATTGTCCTTGATAGAATGATAAATATCCTATTGCCCTGTCACTGATAACTCCTTCATCTTATCTCCCCGGCTTTCCTTCAGAGAAGCTTGGATCATGGACTTTCTTGTTGCTGACTTTTTCTATGATCTTTATTTTCAAATAGCTCACAGTGTATTCAACCCTTTTCATGTCTTGCTGTTTTCCCCCTTACCCATACTCTTATTGGGCTCTGTGCTCCATATCGCTTGCTGTGGAAAGTCTGTGGAGCTCCCCCTTATGTATGAATACTTTGTAATTCTCATTTGATTCACACATCCCTTCCACCACAGCTTGGCATTTATTATGTATCTCAGAAGGCTTTTAAAAATTATTGCTCCTTTCAGCTCCAGCTAGGAAGATCTTAAATTTCTGTTCTGACTCAAAGTAGATGATTATTCTAATCAGCATTTCTCCATGTCTGGTTTTTGAGCTCCTTTTTCTTGCTGTCAGGCTCTGGTTCCAGGCAGGCAGGCCTGGTGGTTGAAGCAGCAATCGAAGCTGGATGTAGGGTCAGGACTGGGCTGTGTTTGGGGGGGAATGTCCTGAAAGTGGGGTCTAGCAACAGGCACTGAGTCAGAATTGAGGTCAGAGTCATAGAATCATAGAATATCAGGGTTTGAAGGGACCTCAGGAGGTCATTTAGTCCAACCCCCTGCTCAAAGCGGGACCAATCCCCAATTAAATCATCCCAGCCAGGGCTTTGTCAAGCCTGACTTTAAAAACTTCTAAGGAAGGAATTCTACCACCTCCCTAGGTAACGCATTCCAGTGTTTCACCACCCTCCTAGTGAAAAAGTTTTTCCTAATATCCAACCTAAACCTCCCCCACTGCAACTTGAGACCATTACTCCTTGTCCTGTCCTCTTCTACCACTGAGAATAGTCTAGAACCATCCTCTCTGGAACCACCTCTCAGGTAGTTGAAAGCAGCTATCAAATCCCCCCTCATTCTTCTCTTCTGCAGACTAAACAATCCCAGTTCCCTCAGCCTCTCCTCATAAGTCATGTGTTCCAGACCTCTAATCATTTTTGTTGCCCTTCGCTGGACTCTCTCCAATTTATCCACATCCTTCTTGTAGTGTGGGGCCCAAAACTGGACACAGTATTCCAGATGAGGCCTCACCAATGTCGAATAGAGGGGAACGATCACGTCCCTCGATCTGCTCGCTATGCCCCTACTTATACATCCCAAAATGCCATTGGCCTTCTTGGCAACAAGGGCACACTGCTGACTCATATCCAGCTTCTCGTCCACTGTCACCCCTAGGTCCTTTTCCGCAGAACTGCTGCCTAGCCATTCGGTCCCTAGTCTGTAGCTGTGCATTGGGTTCTTCCGTCCTAAGAGCAGGACCCTGCACTTATCCTTATTGAACTTCATCAGATTTCTTTTGGCCCAATCCTCCAATTTGTCTAGGTCCCTCTATATCCTATCCCTGCCCTCCAGCGTATCTACCACTCCTCCCAGTTTAGTATCATCCACAAATTTGCTGAGAGTGCAATCCACACCATCCTCCAGATCATTTATGAAGATATTGAACAAAACCGGCCCCAGGACCGACCCCTGGGGCACTCCACTTGATACCGGCTGCCAACTAGACATGGAGCCATTGATCACTACCCGTTGAGCCCGACAATCTAGCCAACTTTCTACCCACCTTATAGTGCATTCATCCAGCCCATACTTCTTTAACTTGCTGACAAGAATACTGTGGGAGACCGTGTCAAAAGCTTTGCTAAAGTCAAGAAACAATACATCCACTGCTTTCCCTTCATCCACAGAACCAGTAATCTCATCATAGAAGGCGATTAGATTAGTCTGTAGGCAAGCACAGTGCACAGTCCCATCCACTTGCCTTGCCTGACAGAGCCTGAGTGAGGAGCCTGTGCTGGGGGGATTTTTTTTGGGTGGTGGGGGTGGGGAATCTGGAAGAGAAGGATTTTTTGGGAGTGGGGGAAGCTGGGGTCAGAGGAGCAGCAGAGGTGCAGCTGGAAATTTTCTTCTTCCCTTCCTCAGCGTCTGGCTTGCAGGCAGTGGGGGTTGCTATTTTGCAGAGGGGAGTATCGGGGACTCTCCCAAGCACTGAGCAGTCCCCTCCATCTTGGTTGCCAGCAGAGGAGTGTGGGTGTGCTGTTTTGCACTGGGGCCTAGGGGAACCCCCTCCCAAGGGCATTGACTTGTCCCCTTCCATCTCTGCTGTCTGTGGTAGGAGCCATTCCCACTTCCATTGCAGGCTGCACCCGGTGCCCTTCCCAGCCAACCATTCCTTGCACGAAGGAGCCAGCAGGAGGGGAGCATGAAGCTGCCAGCAGGAGCATCCTCAAGCTGTCCCCAGCAGCTGGGCTCGCTCAGCCATTTTTCTGATTGGGGGCTCCCCACCAAACCCAAGATTCCCTTGCCTCATTCCCCCCAAACTTGGGGTTCCCCCACCCCACCCCAATTCTCCTCCCACACCGTGGCTGCCCCAAACCTTCCAAAACACCCTTAACTCTTCACATGCCTTTGGTCAGATGACACTCCCCATAACATCAACAGCTGCTTAGTAGCAACATAGCAAAAGGGCACCCAAGTGTCCATTGTTTTTCCCCTTCGGGTTTACCCACGATTTTCTATTGTCCTATTTGGACCTGGAGAGGTCTCCTTTTGAGGTGAGAATATAGGTCAGAATGATCCCAGGCCAAGGGTTGAGTGGGCATATCTGTTGAGACTGCCAAAGGGTTACAAATTAGTACCAGTTATGGAGGTGGCCACTTATTCACTGAGAACTAGTCTGAGAAGGTAGACATTAAACCTTAAGTTCGTCTCAGCACCCAACTGCCTATTTGATCTTTAAGTCGAGCCTTAATGTTATCTGCAAACAGATATTGTTGTTACATTTCCCTGTCCCTCTCTTTCTGCCCTTACAGAAGTGGAAATTTACGGAAGTGATGAGCCCTTTAAGTACAGAAAGTAACGAAGATACACATAAAATAACACTTACCTGGATGAAAGGCTGTTGTGCATGTTATCTCAGAGTGCTCTGCAAACCCCAAATAAGCCGTACCACATCTCTGAGATATAGTTACTTATTATAAAACCTGTTGTACAGATGGGTTCACTGAAGCATAACAATATTAAATGAACTATACAAGGTCACATAATGAGTGAGATTAAGACCCAGGAAGAGAACCAAGAAGTCTTGGCTCCCAATTTGTCTGTGTGCTAATCACTACACCACATTTCCTCTCACTCTGTTAAGCCCTGTCTAGTTTTAAGTTAATAGCTGCTAATGCTTGTAAAAAAAGGGGACAGTTTCTCTGTTGGTATAACCTCAAAGGTTTCAAAAGAGTTACGGCACCAGAAAATTTGGCCCAATATATTTTTCAGCAGCGAGGTAATTAATTTGATGGGATGTTGCTGCACAGTTAGAGGAACCAAATTAAACAGTTGGCAGAACATGAGAAAAAAGTCAACAAAAGCAGCAATTAATTGCTGTATAAGTCATGCAAACTGTGGGGAAACATGAGGAGATGCATCAATGAACCACATGTGCCTGGAATATGAGCAGAAGCACAAAAGTAAAGTAGAGTCAAAACGTTGTAACTCAGATTTTTTTTTTTTAAAGGAAATGTTAATCTTTTTAGAGGGGAAAAAATAAGGCTCCTTCAGGGGTCAACAGCAGCATTCAGGGCGTGGTGCAAAGTCACTCTGTTCCAGCAGAGCTAAGGGAAGGATTGTATGTCCAAGAGGCCCATTTCTCTCTGAGCAATCTGGTGTACAAGATGAATGCACTGCCCCACCACATTCCCCAACCCACTCTGGGGTGTATGAAATGCATTTCCCGCATTCCTGAAATACCTGATTGCAATGGGCTGATTCATCTTGGTCTTTTGTGAGGCATGCCAGGCAGGGAAAGACTCCTTGCACCCTTCTCTACCTCTGGGCAACCATGCAAGGACCAGGGACAATATGGATCTTCTTAAAACTTATAGCTGTATATGCATTTGTAGTTTAAAAGCGCTCCCTGGTCTCTTCAGGTGTTTACATTTACAAATATCAAGGATGTAATGTATTTGCTCTCACACATGTACCCAATGACAATATAATGTTTGTATTGGTTGTTATCTAACTTTTCACTCTTAGCCTGGGGCGGGCCTTTTTCCCTCTTGATTGGGATATTTCTGCTAATGAGGATTATGTATGCACATTAAGAAGAGAGCTCTTAATAATTCAACTGTGTTTTGTGGAGACACCTCTGTAGAGAAACATTTTGAGGCATATATTCTGTCTATCCCTGTGGTCTAATTCCACGTGGAGTTGTTTATTTTCTTTTTCATATCAGTTTTGACCTAACTGGTATGATCATTTAGCAAAAGATTACAATAATTATATTCAGATTATGTTTATATTTCCTAAATCCAAAACCTTAGATACATAAGGTTTTTATTGCACAAATTCAGAAGGCAAACCTGTTTAGGAAATGGATGAACAATTTGCAAAGCATTTACTAATAACTCTTGAGGGCAGAAGGTGACCTTTTAAAATGAACCACCCTACTCAAAAGCACATTCAATACCTCTGAGTCATCTTTATAAACACTCAGTGAGCAGATGGCTGCTGGATGCACTGCAGATGATTAAATGCTTTCATTACCTGGATTAAAAGTGTTCAGCTATTGTGGTTGCCGTTCTTTGTTGTCCATCAATTGTTCCTCTTTCATCCTCCAAACTTCTCTGCTGAAAGACTCAACCCAAATACATTTGCTGATTTCAGCAGATGACTGTCACAGCTCACTGAATGGTGAGGCATCAATGGACATTTTTTACAATTGATATCCTTACATATTCCAGATTATAGGCTAGTTTCATCTGTGTAAATCCAAAGTAAATCTACTAAAGTTAGATGAAATTAAGAATTTTAGCAGTTGTACAAATATGGATGACTGACAGGCTGACATTTTGAAATCTTGGTGTTAGTAGTTAGATGCCTAAATCCATTTTTAGGGATCTACATTACTGCCCTGACTTTCAGATGTGCTGACAGCCACAAGCTCTCACCGATTACAGAGCGGATTGTTCAGAGAATACTTCATAAAACAGTGACCCAGCATGTTTTGTACTATCTTAAAGCCTAAACTACAGGCTTTTATGCTGTACTGCTGTCACTCAGGCATTGCTCCCCCCTGCTCCCTGTCACTCTTCAAAGTTAAAAGTACATGGAGATTGTTATTACTGACTCTGGCCCTAATCTTTCATTGATATTGCATAGCCAGACTGCGGTTGGGGCTCTGTGTGGGCACAGCACTCTGCCCATATTATCAAATGCAAGATCAAGGCCTATGATCGTAACTCATATTATGAGTTCGTTGGGATTATTGCATAAAACTGTCTTTTCATTTTAGATATTGACACTCAGGGTCTCAGGGCAGAGTCTGGAGGAATTACAGAAGTGATGGGCTCTATTATTTGGTGGATGGTTCCTGTTGGCTGAAGCCAACTGGAAAGCCATTTGTTGCCTGGCTACACATCCACCCATCTTCAGCGAAGGGGCTCAAGGAGCAGTCTGTCATTACAACTGTGTGAAAGTGCCGTGTTTCAGTTTGGGAGTATTTGCCTGGAAGATCTGTTATTGCATGTTTTCATGAGAATGTCTGGATTTCTCCAATAGGGAGACTGCGGCATTTCTGCCAGCTTTTACAATGAAAAAATAGCATAGTTCTGTCTCTGAGAATACCAATGACGAGTTCTGTCATAGTTCTGTCTCTGGGAATACCAATGACGAGTACCAGCAGCTTCAGAGAAAGGTGCTAGAAATGCTAAAGTGAGTAGTTACAGGGTAACCTGCCCCAGGGAAAGTTTCCCCAAACCCTCGTAGTTGGTGTTGGCTTATGTCTTGGAGAATGAAGATTTAGATCCCTTCCAAACTTATTATTTTCTTAATATTTTGCAGTAGGAATTTTACACTACAGAAAAAGATCTACTGTTATCCCAAATCTGAGGTGAACTTGCCAATGAGAATTTTTGACCATTTTGCTTGGCCTAATAACTTTTCACATTGTTCTCTTCTACTCTGGTTCTTAAGCACTGTAGCTGTTGTCCGTTTAGGAGATTGTTTTTAGCCCTAGATTGAAAAATAGTCGCTTCTTACACCTTTTGTCAAAGCAAGTCTATAGCTAATCACATTGGTAGTAATAAAGTGCATGAGTCAACAGGAGTATAAGCCTCTTCTGTTTCACCAGTTCCTGAATACCAGTAACACATTCAGACAAACCCAAATGTGATCATGTAGAGAATAATTGTGCGAAGAGAAGGAAATGCTTTTTCCAAAAGCTTCCCCCAAATAATATTTCCACTATATTTAGAGCAGGTTTGCACCTGTAAGATCTCACTTTTTTGGCAACATTTTAGGGCAATAGTTAGAATTATATGAAAGCAAAGAAGAAAAAAAAGGTTTTTTTGGTTGAAGAGGCATGCAAATTTCAGCTTGAAAACAGTTCAGCTGTTTTTCAGAACAAGGGTGGGGAATAATATGTAGTTCTGCCCTTGTTAAGGAAAATTTTTATAACCATTTAACTGAAAAGCAGTAGCACCTCCATGTTTTGGAGCAGGGACTTTAAATTTGGCAGAGGGGTTGCCCTGGTATCACCCTGACTGTGGCTTTTGCTCTCCTCATGAAAATTTGCCAGCATTTGGCCAAGTTAAGCTTCTCACATCTTTCTGTTCACACAGGGTTGGTAGAGACTAGTTAGAATTTGGCACCTAAATCCTCTAAGAGTTCTGTTTGTCCTGACTTTGCTCCTTCCCCTCACAGCTCCTACATCCCAAATGGACTGTGCATGCACCATCCCCACAGAGCCACTGAGAATATTTCACCCTAGAGCCAGAGCAGGACATTCCCTGTAATTGTTCTTCTGGACGTTGCGGGTTACTGCAATACCAGCCACAGGAACTAGTATGTTCTCATAGACGAAGGGCTCTTTCACATTATATGAATTTATTATTATTATTAAATCTATCATAAGACACATGGATTATGGGGCCCAACTTTCTCGTGCCTTAAATGGAGACTGGGAAAATTATCCATTGGAAAATTATGATCAGTCACCACACACACACACACAAAGATTCACTGCTAACTATTTTGCATTGTCTTACAATTAAAGACATTTTATATTTCTGTTTTCATTTGGCTTTCATGACTAAAGTGTCATACTAAAAATGTATGTTCTTTTAATGCAAGCAGCTTAGATAAAGTTTTCATTTTTGTAAATGTGGCTCCATATGTAGTTTTACTGTAGTAATCTGCCCTCTAGTGGTTTAAAAATAATAAAACTTCATTAATTATAAAACATATTAAAAACAAAAAACAAAAAAAAACAGAAGAAAAATACTAAAATGTGCAGAATGACTATTTGAGCAATCATAGGACATCTATGTTTCATACGTACTATATCATTAACAAATACAAAGGTGCAATGTACCTATACTTAAAATGGGGAATTACTGAGGCCAGTAATACCTCTCAACCCAGAACAGGATTTTTAAATTAATCCTCTATAAAATGTTTATCATATGCAAAGAATAAGAACCTCTCTCTCTCTCTCTCAAAAAACAAACAAACAAACTAAAGCACAAAATATTACTAGCATTTGAACATTTCAAAAGTGTTCTTTAATGTCTTCCAGTGGATTACAGAAGTAATCTTTAACCTACACACTTTTGTTTAGTAGCAGTAGGATGTGGAAAAACTGTACAGATGTTATAAGTCTTTGGATTGGATGGGTTTAGTTGATACCTTTTCTCTTCCAGGAGTGGCACAGATTAACTCAGGGAACAAAATGTTTTTGGAGAAAACTGCTCAATTATAGGAATTTACAATTGCTTCTTTCAATTCAAAAGACAGAAATGATGGCTTGATTTCAATGGAGCTATGCTGATTGACATCAGCTGGTTGTCACCAAGGAAATAATTTGGAACAATGGAAAAAGTAGAATTGCACCACACACTGAAATATAGTTTCTAACTAGGGCAATCAAAAAATGTAATCGCACCATCAACCACACTGGTAAACAATAATAGAATACCATTTATTTAAATATTGTTGGATATTTTATACATTTTTAAATATATTGATTTCAATTACAACACAGAATACAAAGTGTACAGTGCTCACTTTATATTATTTTTTTACAAATATTTGCACTGTAAAATAGTATTTTTAATTCACCTAGTACAAGTACTGTAGTGCAATATCTTTATCAAAGTTGAACTTACAAATGTAGAATTATGTACAAAAAATAACTGCACTGAAAAACAAAACAATGTAAAACTTTAGAGCCCACAACTCCACTTGGTCCTACTTCTTGTTCAGCCAATCGTTCAAACAAGTTTGTTGCAGAAGATAATGCTGCCTGCTTCCTGCTTACAATGTCACCTGAAAGTGAGAACAGGCGTTCACATAGCACTTTTGTAGCTGGCATTACAAGGTATTTATGTGCCAGATATGCTAAATATTCATACGTTACTTCATGCTTCAGCCACCATTCCAGAGGACATGCTTCCCTGCTGCTGATGCTCGTTTAAAAAATGTGTTAATTAAATTTGTGACTGAACTCCTTGGGGGAGAATTGCATGTCTTCTGCTCTCTTACTCACATTCTGCCATATATTTCATGTTATAACAGTCTCAGGTGATGACCCAGCACTTGTTGTTCATTTTAAGAACACTTTCACTGCAGATTTGACAAAACACAGAGAAGATACTAATGTGGGATTTCTAAAGATAGCTACAGCACTGGATCCAAGGTTTAAGAATCTGAAGTGCCTTCCAAAATCTGAGAGGGATGAGGTGTGAAGCATGCTTTCAGAAATCTTAAAGAGCAACAGTCCAATGTGGAAACTACAGAACCCGAACCACCAAAAAAAGAAAATCAGCCTTCTGCAGGTGGCATCTGATTCAGATAATGAAAATGAATGTACATTGGTCCACACCCCTTTGGATCATTATCGAGCAGAACCAGTCATCAGCACGAACTCATGTCCTCTGGATTGTTGGTTGAAGCATGAAGTAACATATGAATCTTTAGTGCATCTGGCACGTAAATATCTTGTGACAACAGCTACAACAGTGCCATGTGAACGCCTCCTTCTTACTTTCAGGTGACATTGTAAACAAGAAGCAGGCAGCATTATCTCCTGCAACAAACTTGTTTAACCAATCGCTCAAACAAGAAGTAGGACTGAGTGGACTTGTAGGCTCTAAAGTTTTATGTTGTTTTGTGTTTTTGAGCGCAGTTATGTAACCAAAAAAAAAAAATCTACAGTTGTAAATTGCACTTTCACAATAAAGAGATGGCACTACAGTACTTGTATGAGGTGAACTGAAAAATACTGTTTCTTTTGATTATCATTTTTATTGTGCAAATATTTGTAATAAAAATAATATAAAGTGAGCACTGTACACTTTGTATTCTGTGTTATAATTGAAATCAATATATTTGAAAACGTAGAAAAACATCCAAAAATATTTAATAAATTTCAATTGGTATTCTATTGTTTAACAGTGTGATTAAAAGTGTGATTAATTTTTTTAATCTCGATAAATATTTTTGAGTTAATTGCATGACTTAACTGTGATTATTCAACAGCCCTATTTATAACCCATGTTTCTAGGGCTAAATACAAAAATCTTCTTCTGTAAATAACAGTAAGTTGCACACATAATATCATCTGGAAAGATGTTTTATATCTGGATTGTGTCTAATAGCCAGGAGTGACTGTGTCTCCACTTCTCTCTCAAATGCAAATAGGATTGTGAAGTGTTAGCATCAGGCAAAGAGCCCTCAGTCACTTTGTGTGGTTTTCGTTGGGTAGTATTTTTATTTATCATTATAGACTTTCTTTTAAATATATCTTTAGAGGAGTTGATACTGAAACATTTGCACTTTTTTTCCAAACATGCATAAAAAAATTTAAAGAGTAATCCATTCTACTTAGACCCTCTCCACTACGGGGTTGCATATTATCAGTTAGATTTCCTAACAGAGGAGAATTTGAGTGTTCTATGTGATAACCAAATCAACAACTCTTTTTTGTAGTAAAGAGAATTTGCTTGAGCCTCAAGTTACACACTGGATGCTGTTCCTCATCCATGGCTTAAATCCATCCCTCCCACATACTTTAGACTGTTTCATGTCAATGGGTGTTTTACCATTGATTTCAGTGGAGCCAGGATTTTACCTAAAGCGTGAGACAAATATTCAGATATGAAGGAAACAAAGATATGGAATATTGACTTCACCCATACCCTTAGTGTTATCTTCCATATTTATTCTACAGTATTTCTCATTCCCATTTCTATTGCAACAGGAGTAGAATGGTAACTGAGAGAAAGAAAACTACCTTCTCAGTTTCAACTCCCAACAGAGACTTAAAAATGCTGGTTTTCAAAATCACTAGTAGAATTAGGGAGCTAAAAATCTCCTAGAGTCTGTAGGTCTTCGGCAGAATTTAATAATTTTTAAAGCTCCTGGTATCTCTACCTGGAACAAATCTTTGCTTTTTAAATAATTTGTATAACTATTTTTAATAAAAATATTTTTCAGTGTGGATGGCTTAGACTGGTAAAGATATTTGGAGTCTTCACCTCTAGACTGGGTACTATATAAACATGGTTTGGTGGGCCAGCATCCAGGGGGACAAACTCTGTTTTATCATCTTATAAGAAACTTACATCGTAACACACACCTTGTTTACTTAATTTAATTAACTAGTTAACTCTGCTAGTTTATCATTGTTCTTTGGCTCTCTATTCCTTAGAGAAAGTGCAGACTGAAGAATTATAACAAAATTAATGAGTTATTAGTGAAGGTTATAATTAAAAAGCTGTTTTTTCCTGTAATTTACCATTAAAGGTAAGATGACCATGTTTACAATGCCAAAAACTAAGCTGTAACATTCCATGTGGACTTCACCAAGAAATAATAAACCAGTTCAATTCATTTGGGTGTTTATCACAGTCTTATTACAGAGACGAACATTTTAACTTGTTCTGTAATCTTCTGCCCAGGTGATTTTGGTACTGTCCTAGTGCAGGCCTGTCCCTAGTGTGACCCCTTGCAGTTGGATGTGGTGCACCTGAAGAGACCAGCATCAATTTTCCTTCAATCTGAAGTACAAAAAAAAAAAAAAAAAAATCCAAACAAGCTTCAGATACTCAGAGCACCCACCCCCGAGGATCTCATTTATTTATGAAAAAGACCTGCACAAAACACAACAAAACCCTTTGTCTCAGCTTCCCCACTCAGAGACTCAGTCAGGCCCATTCTGTTTGCTCTCACCTGAGTCCTCTCTTCAAGCTTCTTCTAGGCTCTGTGTCCCAGGAGCGTACCTTCTGCTTAAGTCAGGCTCCCCAGCTCTGAGAGCACAACTTCTAGCCAATTCAAGCCCTTTGGGAACTCTTCCAGAACTTCCTTCCTCCTCAGGGGCCCCTCCCTAGCAGCTGTCAAAAGACTTTTATTGGTCCCCATGCTTCTTTGCTTAATAAACTTTGCTTTCCAATAACCTAGGCTGTTAACTGTCCCCAGTGAACCTGGGTTGGCTCATTCCCCTGGCAGAGCTGTCAGAGGTAGGCTGGGCCTCTAACCTCTCCAATGTGGCACTATGGATCCTTAAAAATATACATCCGTATTAATTTCCAATCAGTCTTATAAACCAGTAAAATTATGGGACTGCCTGGAGCAGTTCAACCAAACAACTCAAGTTAACAATTTGTTAACAAACAATGTCAATTCAGTTCAAAGTCACCTTGCTTAGGTGATACTAACAGCTAAGTGTTGCCACTTACACACACACATATACTATCAAATATTAAACTCTCAATATAATATGCAGGTAATAGTTTTGAATTTCTAGTTTTATCAATACCGGAGGCCTTTATGCCACTTTAACCAAAGGTTCAAAGGGTGGAAAAATGTGTAGCTTGTAACTCAAAGCATCTTCCTCACTTTGTCTGCTGAAGATCAGTCTTACTCTAGGGACCTTTCCACATGTGGTTTGTGCTATCTAAATCACGCAAATCCGCCAGAGGCTGGTAGCAACTGAAACTAGTTATTATCTGGGAGATTTGAGTCCTGTGCAAAAGGAGTGGCCAGACCATTCCAGTTTTGTGGATCACTATGGCTCCTTTATTGGCTGCCTCAAAAGGGGGACTGAATGGGCATGCAGAATGACGTACCCTCACCACAAAGGAAGCCATTCCAGGAACAGAGTGGGCAACGTAGAAGAGCTTGTAGGGACAGCTGTGGAGACAACATCTGTCCCAAAGCTAAATAATTGACTTTGTCCTCCAGACCTGTCACCCCAGCAACTTTCACCAGCACTACATTCAGTTGCAGGACTGGCTCCAGGCACCAGCTTTCGAAGCAGGTGGTTGGGGCAGCATTAAGAATGGGGCGGCAGTCCGTGTCCCCCAGCGGCAATTCGGCGGCTACTGCGTGGGGCGGCAAAATTGGTAGAGCCGCCCCTGTTCAGTTTCAATACTGTTATTACAATGTAGGAATCATAATGTCAACATTTTAATAGGGCTTCTTTCTAACTCCCAAGATAAATCAAGAGTAATAAAGAATATAGCAAGTGAGTGAGCAAAATTCTTTTAACCATCTGTTTAAAAGCACCCCACTCTCTTACCCAGTGAAAAGCTTGTGATTCTCCCCCGAAATGTTCAAAGCCTCACTACTTCACTGCTTTAGGCCAAAGTGATCTGGGTACTAAGCTGTAGTGGGAGGTGGAGATTGTCAGGTTTTTATGAGCTGGGTTTTTGTGAAGCAAACATGCCGAATCCTTTCCTGCAAATGTGGCTGCAGAGAGATGCATGCATCCTAGGGTGCACTGGACAGCAGCAGAAACTGAGAAATATTCTCTCCTCTCAGATGTTCTCTCTTCCCCATGTTGCAAACAAGAGGATTACCATTTTATTTTCATTTATAATTAGAGTAAAAGTCTTGTTTGTTACATCTTCATAAATTGTATCCTTAATTTTTTCCTTCTCTTTAAGTTCAGGTCAGGATTAAAATCAACTAGAGAGACCAAAAATTTCTTTCTATCTTACATCCTGAGAGGAAAGCCGTTGTTCTGTTAGGAAGTACTCACTTTACGTCACATCCTAACAATTCCATTAATTTCCCTTGAGTTTCTCGAAAATTCTGTTGGGAGTTGTACTTTATTAACACTCTCATGTCCTAACATTGTAGCAACCCTAAGACATTGCTCCCAATTATTCTGATACGATGGGCTATGCATGATGAATTGCATCTGAAATAGGAGGAGCAAGTACAGATAGATTCTACAAAAAGCATCTCCTTAAGCAATCAAAAATATTTTAAATATTCACAAAGTAAAATAAGGAAGAAAACATAAAACCTCAGGAGAAACAAGACTGCTTAACTGATATGACTGCTTGCCATGGAAATGGCAATTCTGCAATGTTGATACTCATTTAAATTCCATAACCAATATGGAACATGTTCCTAAGCTCAGACACTCATTAGTGATAAAATTATTGGACTTGTAATTGTCAGAAGCTCCTGAAAACCTCTCTAGAATAACATTATAATGAGAAGTTACCAAGATGCTGTCGTGAGAATTATGAATACTACAAAGCACAATCATTGTGCGTTCTTTTTAATCCAATGTGTCCTCCAGAGAAGTCACCACTAGGTGGCAGGAGAGACACTAAGTTATCTCAAGGCTCTGTGAAGCATTGAAATGCTAAGTATTAGTATTAGACTTAAAGAATATTAATGAAGAATTGAATAAGATCCATCCTGCAGGAATAATCTTTTGCTCCATGATATGTTTTCTTTTTAAAGATACTGCAAAAGTGTAAGAAGTCAGAAGGGCAACCAAACTGATTAGAGGTTTGTGGATATAGTGAAGAGGTTGGAGACAGGGATTTTTAAAATGATTAGAACTAATTTATGTGGAAAAGGAAAGAAGATGGGATACAATAGTGGTAATTAAAGCAAGAAATGATTTACAGAAGGCCAAATTTGCAGTCTCGCTTAGTTGTTCCCATAACAAAAGTACAAGAGGATATTCAAAAGATGATTTAACTTGCATTAAAAGGCAGAATCCAAACAGGCAGAGGGAAACTTTTTGTTTAAACAGAACATCATTTGTGGAACTCACTGTTCCAGGGTATTATTGAAACAAATAGCTTAGTATGCTTGGAAGAACAACAGCTGTTCTTATACAAACAGAACTACCATCTTCAATTATGTTAGCTAAATTAACATTTTAAATCCGTGATATAATTTTGCCATCAAGTGATGCCTTGGAATAATACCAGTCAGAGTCACTGGTTTTTATTTAACCTTTCAACACTATTGAGTCATGCTCATTTGGAACCCTTCTCTCACATTTACCTAGTTGTTTATATTGCACTTTTCACCGTGGTATCCAAACACCTATAGTATCATAAAAAGCACCTCATCATACAAATAGATTCTTTTTATTTGTATTGAAGTAGCCCTGAGAGGCTCTAATCAGGGACGAACATTTTACACAAATACTGAAAAGACGGTTCCTGCCCCAAAGAGCTTACAGTGAAATAAAGATTGCTACAGCAAGAGATTGAGAGAAACTTCAGAAAGACACTCTCTATGCCCAGCCTAGAACCAAGTTAGGGAACCCAGGGCTTGGTGACACTTTAAAACACTGCAGCTACACTACCGTAGCACTTCAGTGAAGACACGACCTATGTTGATGGGAGGGCTTCTCCCATCAAGGGGGTGGATTTTTTACATCGCCGAGCAATGTAGTTACACCGACCTAATTTCCTCGTGTAGACCAGGCCGCAGTTAACCCACTATAACTATCAAATGGTCATGGGTCCAAGGTATTTAAATCATTTCCTATAAGGAACATTCCCAGTGATCTTAATGGGAGTTGGATCAAATAGTAGCAAAACATATGACTCAGTAACTCCCTTCTGGCTAATACTCAGCCTGCTAAAACCCAAGCTAAATGTGTCTCTATTGGTGTTGAGTGTGGTTTTAAATCAAGTAAAACTAGCTTGATTGAGCTAAGTACACACATGCATGGGCGTGTACACACACACACACTCTCTCTCTCTCTCACTCTCTCTCTCTCTGTGTGCCAGACCAGGCTCCAGCAAAGTTATTGGATTAGATCCCCTGCCGCAAGTTTCAGCAGATGACTTCTTGCCCCAAGTTGCTCCCCCATGTAGGGTGACCAGACGTCCCGATAAAATCGGGACTGTCTCTATTTTTAGGTCTTTGTCCCATGTCCCGACCGATGCACGGTTGGGATGCCTTTGTCCCAATATTGCGGCTTTGGCCGCTCCAGCATTTTTTGTTTTTGTTTTGCTTCAGCAACTCTGGCCGCTCTTTTTTTTTTTTGCTTCCCCCATGCGTCCCGATATTTTCTCCATTTAATCTGGTCACCCTACCACCATGCCAGTTAGGCAGTAACGGTGAGGGAGAAATAAGGAACATTGTAGAACTAGTGTGGGTGCCTTTGGAAATGGAGGGGCACTGGATGGAGGTTTCTTGTTAAATAGAAGATATAGTGGAACCTGTGATGTTCTCCATGAGGCTGAGCCTAAAGAGAGAGAGCCTGATTCCTCCCAGGGGGGTTATATTATTACTCCAGTGCTCTTTGCTGGCATGAAGCAGCTTACCTGACATAATAAAGCACCGGAGAAGAGTGATAAGTTTCACGCTGGAGTTTCCAACTTGTGCCTACACAGGTGGCATAAGTGTCTCCTGAGGCTAAAGGTTTGGCAGCATCTGCTCCTGCCTACATCTCTTCTCATTTCCTTATGCTCTCCCGAAAGCCCACTGCACTACTCTCTCTTTTCAGACCTTGTTGTTCCCTGTTTCTTACTTACACTGTCTTCAGTGCTTGATTTGTAATGAAAGAGGTGCTGGGGCTCAAGCAATTGTTTTACTTTCACAACGGATGCTGCAAGCCCAGAGCTGCCGGGGCTATGAACTACCAAGCCTGGAGGTGCTGGGGCTCAGCCCTGGCACAAATTAAGCCCTGACTGTCTTCCTCTCAATCTTCTCTTCATGTCTTTCCCTGCATGCCACATATCCTCCATCTCCTTCAATTCTCTCCTTCAAACCTACTTATTTCCAAATAACCTTTCTAAACCTCTTCCTGCTTCTTGCCCTGCTTCCCCTCTGATATCAGGATTTGTTTTGTACATATAATGGCAAGATTCGATCCCTTATCCCTCCTTTCCTTACCCATTCCTTAGTATGTTACCTTCATTTTCTGTGTGTCTTATTTCAGTTGTAAACTCTTCAGGGTAGAAGCTTGCCTTGTATTTTATTTGTTAAATCTCGAAAATGTCATGCACAGTTATAGTACTATATAAAGTATTCTATATGCATATATCTAGGGGACTCTTCTGAGTCTTCTACAGGGAAAGCAAAGAGAGCCACTATTCTACTGCAGCCAGAGGGAGCTCGTTCTCCTCTGATAATCTGTCTAGTAGCAAATAAGACTCTCTCTAGAATTAGTTAACAGTGCACTTGAAAAATTAAGTTTGAAACATTCAATGAGTAGAAAGGGGAGGGGGGGAGAGAATGAGAAGAGTTAATCCAAGGGCCTGATGAGGCTTGTCACATTTATTTTGCCAATATCCTTCAGCTCCGCAGCTCCTCAGATTGGAGTCGCAGTGCAGCATTGAATGAGTTGTTCTGTGTAGTTTTACCCCTTCTGAGTCCTGAATAATACAAACATCACAACTTAAATGCCGATAAAACACTTATCCCTAATCCAAGCATGTTTGTTTAGTACAGGGGTGAGCAAACTTTTTGGCCTGAGGGCCACATCTGGGTATGGAAATTGTATGGTGGGCCATGAATGCTCACAAAATTGGGGGAAGGGGTGTGGGAGAGGGTGAGGGCTCTGGCTGGGGGTTTGGGCTCTGGGGTGGGGCCAGAAATGAGGAATTCAGGGTGCGGGAGAGGGCTCTGGACTGGGGCAGGGGGTGGGGAGTGGGGTGTGGGGGGGTGGGGTGAGGGCTCTGGGGTGCAGGAGGGCGGGATGGGGATCAGGTCTGGCGCAGAGGGTTGGGGCGCTGGAAGGGGTCAGGGGTGCAGGCTCTGGGTGACACCTACTTCAAGCATTTCCTGGAAGCAGCGGCATATCGCCCTCTGGCTCCTACATGGAGGCGTGGCCAGGCGGCTCTGTGCTCTGCCCCGTCCACAGGTGCTGGACTACAGCTCCCATTGGCTGTGGTTGCTGGCTGGTGGGACCTGCAGGGGGCGGCGCTTGAAGCAGGGGCAGTGTGTGGAGCCTCCTGGCTGCCACAACACATGGGAGCCAGAGAGGGGACATGTTGCTGCTTCCGTGAGCTGTGGGAAGCCATGGCACACATGGAGTGGGGCCAGCCCCGGAGCCCACTCCCTGGCAGGAGCTCGAGGGCCAGATTAAAAATGTCTGAAGGGCTGGATGCGGCCCCCAGGCCATAGTTTGCTCACCCCTGGTTTAGTGACTAGTCCGAGCATTGGAGAGGCCTGAGCTTCTAGCGATGTCACTTAAGCATTAAGTAGCACTGAACATGTGCAGTTCTTACAATCAAGCAAATACAGAGCCCAGTCCTTCCGCGCATGAGCAAACTTTGCTTTTCTGAGTCATTCATGACTTTGATTGAACTGTTTATGTGAGTAAGCATTGTTGGATTAGACTCATAAATCATTTCACTTCTTAACTCAGGTAAAAGCCAGGCCTGGTGTTTTGCATCAATACATTGTGGAGTCAGAATGTCAGTCAAAAAGTTTGGATCCTGAATGACTAAAGGCTTGTTTACACTACAGGCACTATGGGGGCACGATTTTGGTGCTGTAGCACCATAGATTAGGAACTTTCTACATTTTTCTGTTGCTGTAGGTAATCACCTCCCCACACGGCAGTAGCTAGGTTGACAGAAGCATGTTTCTGTTGACCTAGCCCTGTCTACACCACGGTTACAATGGCATAGCTAAGGCACACAGAGGTGAGAAATAATTGGCACTCCTGATTTTTCACACCCCTGAGCAAAGCAGCTATGTCAATCAAATTTTTAAGTGTTGATCTTAGCAGTCTTAAAGGATGTCAGAATATGCATTCTCTGTTTCTAGTCTTACTGCCATGGGTCTGCAACTGAAATAAGTCTACAAGCTTTTGGGGGAAATGGTGCACTCTCTGGGTGCTCTCTCAACCACACTAAAAGTAGCACTGTTTCAGCTCTGCTATATTTCAGTTATTGCAAAAATAACATTCGGTGTTTCAGGTCCGGTAGCAGTGCAAAAGCGGGGGGAGGGGGATGTAACTTTCACAGATGTCTTTCTTGCTACAAAAGCCTGAAAAAAGTAGAAAGTTCAAGAAAAGCTCCTAAGGAATGTGGGCTTGGTTTGACAGTGGAAGGGAACAAACGGATAAGAACATAACAACCCGACTGGGTCAGACCAGTTTGTCAGTTTAGCATCTCCTACAGAATACATGTTCATCAGCTCCATTTTCTGTTATAAATAGGTGCTTAAACTGAATCTGGGATTTACCAGTGACAGAGTATCTTATATGAAGTGCTACCTCAAGAAGTCCACAGTATTGGTATAATTGTGGGAGTGCAGTGTGAACAACACTGAGGTTTTTTGGGTTAAAAAAAAAAAATCTGGTTACAGCCTTGGCTGTTACTGCCAAAGCATTGAACCAAAGAACTTACCAGTTGGAGTCCCATCACTGTGTACTATTGAAAATGCAAGACTTTATTCTCATTACTTTCCTGCTTCTCTCACACCTTCTGCTTCTTCTGTTTTTAATCAATCTTTCTCCCATTCATTTTTGTCATTTTCCCATGTTACTCTATATACTGGCTTTGTCCTTGGTTGTTAAGGGCCCAGTCCTATATCTATTGAAATCAATGGGAGTCCCGCTCTTGAATTCAATGGATGCAGGACTATGCCCTAGGAGAACCACTTGCCCTGATCCCCAATCCACATTCTCTCTTAGAAACATACTTCTGCCACACACCCCAAACACTTGAGAAGAATAAAAAGGAACAGTCTGATTATGTGGAATCAAATATTCCTAGCAGACTGACTGGGCCAATCCTGAAGCCTTTCTTCGTGTTGACTTCTGTAGGAGTTTTGCCTGAATAAAGAAGACAGGCCAGATATTCAGAGGTGATGAGCACCCATTGTAGCTCCAGTGACCACTCAAGGGAACTGTGTAGGCTCAGAACCCCCTAAAAAACCAGGCAGTAGGAGCTTAATGCTGTGGCCCTGACTCCCATTGAACTCAGGGGAAGTACGCCTTTGAGCAAGGACTTCAGGACTGGGATCTCTCTAAAACACTTTACTTGTATGTTGACCAGAGAAAACATTAAAATATCTTGATAGGAGTTGTGGGCCTGGCCCCTTTTTAAAAGGATTAACAAATCACTGTTTGTTAGTGGGAATTGGGGGATGTTCAGTGCCCCTGAAAATCAGGACACATCATCTAGAGTTCTGCTCCTGCTGAAGTCAGTGGCAAAGCTTTGTTGCTATCAGTGAAACAGGATTGGGTTTCAAGTGACTAAGTATGCCCCTATGTTTCAAAAAGGGAAATAAGCTCTGGCTCGTATTTTTATTGTTCATGTGTGTGAATGGAAGAATAGAGTCAATCCCTAGTAGTTAGCTGTTAAACCGCATTTAGCTGGTAATCAAGCCCCTAATGTTTAGTTAGCCTAAATTTTTACTATACATTATGCAAAAAGCAGTGCTTGAAACGTCATAAGTGTGTCTGTTTTTAATGTCCTCTCTATAACTGCTATTTTAGTTACTTTACGCTGTTAAATACTAAGGGGTGACAATGAACAATTTATAATGCTGAACTGATCTCCTCCTTTTGGGCCTGATATACTGTGGGGGTGCTGAGCACTCTCAGCTTAAGAAGAGTACTAGGTAAGAACTACTGTCAGAAGCTTTGCAAGATATGTATCCAGAGGTGTAGTAGTTTATTTTCTATGATCATCTTATAAACTCTGAAAAGTAAATTTTATATAATGATTTGTTCTATTACCATAATCCTGCTGCGAAAGTCTGTAAAAGGACTCCTTTTCTTTTTGCGAATACAGACATATTCTCTGTGTATATATAAAGTCTGCTGCAGTTTCCATGGTATGCATCTGATGAAGTGAGCTGTAGCTCACGAAAGCTCATGCTCAAATAAATTGGTTAGTCTCTAAGGTGCCACAAGTACTCCTTTTCTTTTTGCGAATACAGACTAACACGGCTGTTCCTCTGAAACCTGTAAAAGGACTATCACCTCATTCTAATACTGGCTATAGATGAATAGTTTGCTTACAACACAACTCAGAAAACTGCCTGAGACACAATAATCTTATGAAAATGGTGTGTTATTTACTTCCATGCAGTCACACAGGACTACCAAAGTTTTATTCTTGCTTGGTCTTGCATTGTCTGAAGAACATAAATAACTTACTAGAAGAGCTAGGGATTTAGCAATAGAGTACTTCAGAAATAAGTAACATTAGCTCTGTATATACCAGTGAAACTAGACTCAGACTGTTTAGTGAGAGAGCCAGGCTTCTGCCTTACTTTCTTTTCTAGATTCATAACTATCCAAATGACCTCATTAAGAGAAAAGGAGTACTTGTGGCACCTTAGAGACTAACCAATTTATTTGAGCATGAGCTTTCGTGAGCTACAGCTCACTTCATCAGATGTATACCGTGGAAATTTTCCACGGTATACATCTGATGAAGTGAGCTGTAGCTCACGAAAGCTCATGCTCAAATAAATTGGTTAGTCTCTAAGGTGCCACAAGTACTCCTTTTCTTTTTGCGAATACAGACTAACACGGCTGTTCCTCTGAAACCTCTCATTAAGAGAGAGTATGCTAGACTGGCTTCCCTTTCATCCAGCCTATTACAATAATATTTTCAGAGGATGGATAACAATTATGTATAACAAATACTGACATAGATCTCAGCTTATTTAAACCTCATTCACTTCAAAAAGTGCCACGGGGATTTAAGAAATCCAGAGAGCATTCGGACGGTAAAGACCACCGTATGATCTTCTAAAAGAACCTTGTCATACCATATGAAGCTATGAGAAATACCAGCTAATTGAAGCCTGTTACTCTCTTACAGCACAGCCCACACTAAACAGCCCCCGCCCCACTCCAATAAGCAATCAACTCTTGAGTGATCACTTTCAAGCAACAAAATTACCAGTGTCATTTTATTCACACTTTAGGTAGAAATTAAGCTGTCTTAAGCAACTGATTTTTGCTGGCCTCCCAAGTAGCTGCTTAAGACAGCAAGCTGTACCTGCTCCACCACTCTCCAGTGTCCATCACCCTGTCCCCCCAAAACCTCCCAAACCACAAACAAACAAACAACCCCCCCCCCACGACTTTACAGGAATTTAAGGTCTCTAAAATGTCTTCACTTAATATATACGGTACACCTACAATATCAGCAGTGCAGTGGCCTTAACCTTAGTAATTGCTATTCTTCTTAAAGCTCGTAACATTCTGTATTCTTTATTATCTCTTTTTTAAAAAAAATATATAAAAAAAGATCTTTCATGAGCAGCCAAAAGTACTGTAATTCTAATCCATTAAGAACCAGACGCTGCACTCTGCTGTGGTGGGACAAATTATCTCTCTCTCAGTTGAAATGGTCATTGCTCCATCTATTCTCTTTCTACAAAGAGAAAGGCTAATCAGTCCTCCACGTTCATAAAAAAGGAAGAACTTGTATGCTTCATCTCCTATTTTATTCCGTCCTGATTTTTATAGGTGTGTGATATCATTAAAGTGTCCACTGTACTGTACAGTATGTTTCTGCAACTGTCTTCCAAAAGAGGCTGCTTCAGGAATAGCTGCCAGTCCCCTCTCAGTCAATGAGATTCAATAACCCATTCTGCATAGTACTTGCTGGGTGCCCAGTGGGAATATTACCTCAGGAAGAGATTGTGTAAATCAGAGATTCTTGCATCTTTTCACTGGAATGTTATAAAAGCAGACTGTTTCTCTCATGCCAGCAACTAGACTTGAGAAAGAGAAACCTGAACTCAATCTACACCCTCTTAAGAAACCTGATTTTGTTCTTCGGGGGGGGGGGGGGGGGGGGGATTAAATCCTCAGCCCATCTTTAAAAAGTCAATATATTTTAGATTTTATTAGGAAATTATTATTTATTATTAAGTTCTACAGACTGAATGAGCTACCAAAATTAGAGTGGGCACCAGTTATTCACCATGAATGAACCAACTGTGTCTTAACAGATTCTATTAATTATCTTAATTTTGTTGGTACTGTTATTTAATAGCTTAAACAAACACATTTTATCAAATAATAAAGACACCTTATTAATTGAAATAAAGAGCTCTGGTACATGAACAATAACAATCGGATAACAATAGTGCTTTGCACTACACTTTGCATAGTAGCATGTTTCACATGAGGATCTTAAAATGCACTACCAGCAGTGACACCATCCCTGGCTCAGCTCTGGATTTTCATGCAGAAAGTCTTTGGGTCCCCTCCACAGCTGGGTGTGGGGGAAGAGTAGTAAAGCAGCATAGAAACAGGGGTCAACCATGTGGATCTAGGCTCCTACCTCTATGCATCTGGAGTTGGCCATCCCTGCAGATGCCCAGGAGCTATACATTAGGAATGTCAACCCCTGTGAGCCCTTCAGGGCCTCAAACGACTCCTCCTTGAGGAGAAGCTTAGCAATAAACTCCTGAAGGGAAACTTTATAGGGTTTTCCTGCCTCTCCTTTGAGAGTTTTTCCAATGGACAGAGCAACGTGACCAAAATTTGTATTCCTGTTTTGTACATTGTTATTCTGCTGTTGTGGGGGAATGAGTGCTAAGATAAAACATAACTATAATAGGTCATTCCCTCATTTCCTACTTAAGCTAACAGGTTCTTTGAGTTTCAGTGTTCACATTTGCCTAAAGTCATTACTGAGTCTGCTAAGTGCTGAATGATGAGGTTGCCAGTGGAGCAGTGCTACTATATTAATTTCATGAGGAAAATATGCACTAACACTTAGCAGAGAGAGAGAGGGAGTATTTTGAATTTTTCTCTGATTATTGATCTACACTCTGAAACGCACCTCAGACCTACTGTCTCTTGAACGGATCATAATTTTTAATCACTCGCTTACCATGAATTAAAAGGATCATTTCCAGTAAAACCAAGTACTACCCCCAGAAAATTAGGCAATGTTCCAGTAAAGTACTGTAACTGACATTTTCAGAAATACATTTACACTTTTTACCTCCTTAAAACAGTCTTAGGGCCAGATTTTTATTTCATTTATTCCAGTGGAAGTCACCGAACTTAGGGGAGTTGCTTTTGGAGTCCCTAGTCCATGATTTACAGAACATTGTTAGGAGAAATATATAAGACCTGCCCATGGAAATACCTACAGGAGAGGGTTGGTGAGCAGCAAACTCCATGAAGTTTTTCTAGACCATTCTGTTAGAGGAGTTGGGCCTTAATCTCCACCATAGAATAGGCTGTGGTTTAGTCCTACAGACATCCCAGGATCTACAGGAGGTAAGCACCTTTTGTACAAAGGTCCTATGCCTCCCAATCATTTCTTGGGCCCTTTGGTTCTGTCGGACTCCCTGAGGCCTCTCTAGAAGTTTTACCTTTAATGCATTTATAAGAAACAAACATTCTTATTCCTGCATATTAAAGAGTACGTGTCTATTCAGTATATCAATACACACATTTCTTAATTTACATCCCTAGCATATATGAAAACCCTTGTTCCTACTTTATTTGTATCAGTGTTCAGGGCTGGCTCTACCATTTTTGCCACCCCAAGCAGGATGACTGAAGACAGAAGCTGCTGCTGAATTGCCGTTGCGGCAGCCTGAAGAAAGAGGCTGCTGCCGAAGAGAGATGAGTGCCCCCTGACGGCCCACGGACTGCCGCCCCTTTCACAGTGCCGCCCCAAGCACCTGCTGGTGCCTGGAGCCGGCCCTGTCAGTGTTACGGGACCATTTAATAAACAGCTCTTTTACCACTATAGATCCTCCCTCAGTTTTGCATACTGTCTTTTTAAAAGTTATACAACTTACTACAGTATTCCCTTTAGATGAAATCCATTTAATCCATAAAAGCCTGAGTAACAAGGCTCTATGTAGGTGACTTGCACTTTATAGACAGTGTCTCTGTAGCAGCGACAGTCCCTTGTGCTGTATGTCCAAAATAAATAGGACTCACATGGCTCCTCCCCTGGTCTGCCCCAAAGTGTTCCAAGCACATTGTTCATTGTAGATTGCTCATCCTAAAACACTTACACCCTCTATAAAACAATTAGAAGTTGTAAGTCTAATACAGCAAACCCTTACTCAGGGAAGTAGTTCCCTAGAATTCAAGGATGACTCACCGAAGAGTTTGTAGGATTATGCTTTATTGGACAAGTTTTGGCAAGTGTACACAATGGTACACATATATTGTGCATGTCAGTTTTATTACAGCTCTGGTATTCTGGCTGTGATCCACATCTACAGCCTATTCGTATGAAAAGTAACTAGGTTTAATGTGAGAAAAGAGAAAAGGAGGCCAAGACTCTACAGAGAGGGCATTGATAAGTCAACATGTGCATTAATGTTTAGAACAAACCCTTGTCCAGCCCTGTCTGGGTTTAAGATTTTATTTTTTTCTGTTGAAAGCTCCAGTGTAACCAAATCACATCTGCCAAGTTTTTACAGTCCCCAGTACTGCCTCAAGAGTGTCAGACACACCAAAACCATTGGATGGTCTTAAATGAGATTTTAGAAGATAATGCGTGTTGGGGGGGGGGACTTGTTTTGCTTACCTTCTGGGTTTTGAGGCATCAGCATTCACTCAGATCACATTTTCAAACTTTTCTCAGCAGCCATAAGAACTAGAAACTTACTTCACAAAAAAAAGAAAAAGAAAAGAAAAGAAAAAAAGCTGATATTCTCATATTCACATGATTCCAGGAGGTTGGTCATTAAGAAAATAAACCAAATCAAGCATGAGAACACTGAGAGAGAGGGAGTTGACAACGCTGCTTCCCATGGGATATTTCTCCCTGGTGAAAACAGTCACTTTTTTCTCCTTTGGGTGCATCCAAGCTTGCCCAGTTGTGGGAAAGACCCATTTCTTTCAGAAACAGGGAGCCAGACAGAGCTGAGGGTATTAGAGAGCCATCAGGGAACAGATTATAGAGGGTTACAATATTGCTGGAGGGAAGAACAGCATGAAGGGTGTTTGGAGCCAGGAGGTACAGTGGGGGACCTAGTACTACCTGTGGTGGTTGTGATGGTGAAGGAACTTGAGGATATGGAAGGACCTGGGGCAACCTCCCCTCATGGTCTCTACTTGCCTCTGCTTCATCCCCTTTTGCTCCTTATCAGTTGTTTACGTCACCACCCACCTCCTGCAGGGGCTCCACACTGGCCTGGCAAGAGCAAGGGAGCAGAGAGAGACAAAGTCTTCTTAAACCCACTATTGCTGCAGCTGACAGTGGCTGGTAGCAGGACAGTGGCTGGCTGTCTACAACACAGCAATCTCAGCAGTGCAGCAGGGAGGCACTTCAGGGTTGGGACATGCAATTTGGCAGCCCAGACAAAACTGGCAACAATGTGTCTGGCTCGGTTCTGGTCAGGCCGTCTACAAAAAATAAACGCCACATACAGAACAGACTACACAGAACCACTCTTACTTTCCCAGAGCTTCCAGGACTGCTGTTGAACACTTCAGCCCCTCTTCAATATACTGAGTCTAAAGAGGACCAGCTGCACTTAGTTGACTCCCATACGGGAGTTTCTGTGTGAACAAACTCCCTGAAACTTCAGTAGGAATTAACTCACCAAAACTCAGGCTACTCTATGGCTCTTCATGGGGGCAGGATGTTGTAGTGTGGTGCAGTCCTGTCCAGGGAACCTCCTCAATAAGCGATACTCTTTGCTTGGTTTCGGCCTTGAGGTAAATGTTTTTGGGAAGGTTGAAGAAAATCCCTTCAGCCATTTTGGAGTTATGAGAGCATGGGGTGGGAGGGAAGAAAAGAAAAAGAAAAGAAACAGACCCGATGGAGAGAACATTTGATTCATCTGAGTAACTTAAACAGCTGACGTTTACCATCTGGAACAAAGGAAATAACAGTTACAAGCATCTAAACACTCAGAGCAAAACTTTTGCCTATTTTGTGAACTACAGTACTAAGCAGCACTCAGGCTCAGATCCTCAAAGGTATGCCTTGCAGTTAAGTCCCTAAATACCTTTGAGGATCTGGCCTAAGTGTATGACTGTTCTTGGCCCTCACCAAGATGTGAGGACATAAGGAGCAGTTCCCCTTTTCCCCACATCTATGCACCCCAAATAAGGCCTAGGCACAACTGCAGTACATTGGCTCAAGAGACTGCTCTCTGTTTATTCTCCTTAAGGCATACAGCCTCCCAGAAGAGGTACTAAAAGTTGTGGAGAGGCAGGGACATAGCCCCTTTGTGCCATCCCATAGATATCATGACTATACTGGCAAAACAGGTTGTATTTTTAAAAGATTTTAGCTACCATGTTGGGAGGAATAGAGCTGGGTGAGATTTTTATCAATGAAATGGTCTTTCATCAGAAAATACCAGTTTTTGGCAAAATTGGAACTTTTCAGAAGATGTATCAGTTTAGACCAAATTTTCATTGGGAAGATGTTTCCAATCCAGGATGGAATTTCTGGTCAAAAGAAGATAGGGAGTAACCCATCCAAGAATAGCCAATAGCCTAGTGGTTAAGGCACTCACCTGGAATGTAGAAGATGTAGGGACTTGAACGTGGGTCTATGGGTTATTGAGTATTCTGGGGTGGGTCTTTTTCAAATGAAAGGTTTTGGTTTCAGCCTGATGTAGACCAGGACATTTTTTTTGAAATGGCAAAAAATTCAGAGATGGGAAAACTCTTTTCCACACAGTTCTAATTACTAACCCAATTTTAAGTAGGACTTTGCACCTATCATAGACAAGTGGAGTTTAAGATGTGTTAGTGATGGTTAACCCTACTCCCTCCCAAATTTTCTGTGCTATATAACTTGTCTCTGTGCTTCTTTAAAACCTTTTTTCTTTTAAAGACCAATGCAGTTTTGTGATGTAAGAATACAGAGTTACATCTGGCACTTAGAAGAGAGGAAAGGAATGGAGCAGGGTACGAAAGAAAGCCAGAGTTTGATTGTCATATTCTTTAGTGCCTTCATTATGTTGTTTTTGTGGTGATTGCAGCACAATTGTGCTTATCACTTGTTTATTGAGTAAGATCCAGCTGGGAAAAAGCAGTCACTTCTTCTATGAATAAAAATGGAGAGTTTCTCCGTGGCCGATTTGATTTGATTCTGTTTTGTTCATACACTCATGAAGCGCTAAAATTTCATCTTTCCTGCAGGGGGCATGCTGTCTCACAGGGTGAGTTATGTTGAATTATTCTGAATTCTTGTTAAAGAAACTCTGCTTTCCTTCAGAAAAGGTGGAATTTTAAAGATCCTGGGCTCTGCATTACCTGAGCCCTTGCTGCCTGCTACTGAAACATAAAACCCAGAAGTGCTTCCTTATGAATTAGATACTCATCATGCATTTTCACCCCCTTGGAGAAAATTATGCAGTGCTCTGAATTGCCTACATGAGTTATCTTTTATTCATTAGAATCCTAAATATTATTGAAATGTATTCTTAATTATTCCCTGCTGAAAACAGTGGTGATCTTGAACAAGTATTTTGCATTTGTTATGTCCTGCTGCTAGCATAGTTAATAATAAAAAAATCTTTGGAGAAGTAATAGAACTTATTAATATGATCAAATTCAAAGAAATTGTTACTACTGGTTTTCATGGCCTGTTAACAATGCTCTCTGAATATTTCAAGCATGTAGAATCTATGCTTGCAGGACGGCACACGAATACCAACATTTGCCAGAATGGTGACTAGCAAGAATCTCTCACCAGTACATTCCCATTCCCTAGATCAATTCTAGACCAGCACTATAACTAATTTACTGGATACTACAGCTGGTCAACATTTTTGTTTTGAGATTAAAAAGAAATTTTACTTCCCACCCCCTTACAAAAATGAATGTTTTCAATGGAACTTTAAGTTTTTGATTTTAACAAAAAAAAAGTTCATTTTCAGTCTTCTGTGTTTCAGGTTTTGCTTTTACAGTTTTCTTTATCTCCCCCCCACCCCTTCTGAAAAAAGGGAAAAAGGACAAAAAAGGAGAGGGGAGAACCAAACCCCCAAAACTGTTCTGAAAACTATAAAGTTTTCAGGCTCCCCCCCTCTTCCTCCAAATTAAAAAAAAAATCTGAGTTTCAGAAGCTTGTACAAAGTTTTGTTGTTTTTTGGGTTTTTTTGCACTAAACAGAACACTTCTCTTTTCTTGAAGCAGCTCTCCTAGATACTCTTATGTAATGCTCAAAGAATCAAATGTTGTTTTGTGTAGTCTGAGGCCTTGTCCAGGCTACATTTCTCTCTCTAAAACTTCTCACCATTGCTACCACCACTTTGGTTACACCAGTGCCCATTTATGTATTATTGATATTAAATTATTCTACTATGGCGGTCACCACTGCTTTTGAGGAGTTCCTCTATCCCTCCCAGATAGAAACAGCACAGGTGTTTTGGGCACCTGCTATTGTGACTTCTCAGCTGCTGATCTGTTGCATTAACAGAGCTCTTGAGAAGTTATATATCTGTTCTAATGATATCCAAGGACACTACTGCCTGAGTCACCACTGCTGTTGGATGGTCGTATGGCTTACAATATGGCCCTGAATACCTAATTCACTTTTGTTTCATTGTATTCTATGTGTGGCATATTTCCCAGTAGAATCCAGGGTTACCCACTCTAAGGCTTCTGGTCTGGCTTATTTATTATGTTCCTGGCAACAGAAAAAATAATTTTTCATGGTTTTCTTACTTTTTGCCAGGCAGACATCCCTTTGTAAAAATGATTTCTTTAATATTCAAATCTCCGTGGAAAAACTGGCCTTGTTTATCAAAAATGTTCACAAAACTCAAATTTGCTTTGTGAGTTTGTAAATTTGAAATAAAGGAGTAGTCAACTTCAATAAGCCTCTTAAAAAACAATAGGCCTGATTCTCAATGGCTTTGCTCCTTGCGTAAACACTTGCACCTCTTCTGCATGTGCATGATGGGTCTACTTTGGGGAATTACAGCTCCACAGTGGTACAAGTAAGCTGGTATGGTCACGTACGCTGTACCATTAAGACATTTATTGCCAGTACACCGTACCAGAAAGAGACACATTTTCAGGAATGAATTGTAGAGCCCTGCATGGATACAAATTTATACCCATGGATGCAGATATCCGCAGATAGCAATTGATATCCGCTGAACTGCAGGGCTCTCCCAGGAAGGGCAATGGCGAAAGGAGTAGAACGGGGGAGCAGCTGCTCCCAGGAGCCAGCGCCCCAGGCTGGCAGCTCCTTGGGCACAGCTGTACTGCCCCCAACCCTGTTCTCCAGAGGGACTGTACAGACCCCAGACAGGAGGGCTAGGGGCGGGGCTGGAAGCAGTACAGCTCCCCTTCCTCCTGAGGGGAGCTTTACTCAAAAGCTAAGTTCACTGGACCTTCTGTCTCCCTTCCATGGGCTTTACTGAGGGAGGATAGGAGATAGATTCTCATTAGGTTAGCCCTTTCTTCTTTTATAAAGAGAAAGTGTTTGAAAGCACAAAGGCTACTCTGTCCTCTGTAACAAACCTGCCTCCCATACAACGTGCTTTCTGCAATGCTTGAAAAGAGTATATCACACAAAGGCTGCTTAGAGGTGAAAATTCAGAGTCTGAACAACAGCTCCTATCTGGAGTGTTGTGAATGGGAATACCAAAATAAAATAAAATAAAATAAAATAAATAACTACCCTGATGTAATGATGCTGGTTCTGGCGGGACCCAACTGAGAGTGCCAATTTAACTATTTCACATTTGGGGACAATGTATACCTTCAAATCAGCAGCACTGCTATGGGTACCCGCATGCCAGCATTTTTATGGCTGACTTAGAACAACGCTTTCTCAGCTCTCGTTCTCTAATGCCCCTACTCTACTTGCGCTATATTGATGACATCTTCATCATCTGAACCCATGGAAAAGAAGCCCTTGAGGAATTCCACCATGATTTCAACAATTTCCATCCCACCATCAACCTCAGCCTGGACCAGTCCACACAAGAGATCTACTTCCTGGACACTACCGTGCTAATAAGCGATGGTCACATAAACACCACTCTATACCGGAAACCTACTGACCGCTATTCCTACCTATATGCCTCCAGCTTTCACCCAGACCACACCACATGATCCATTGTCTACAGTCAAGCTCTACGATACAACCGCATTTGCTCCAACCCCTCAGTCAGAGACAAACACCTACAAGACCTCTATCAAGCATTCTTACAACTACTATACCCATCTGCTGAAGTGAAGAAACAGATTGACAGAGCCAGAAGAGTACCCAGAAGTCACCTACTACAGGACAGGCCCAACAAAGAAAATAACAGAACGCCACTAGCCGTCACCTTCAGCCCCCAACTAAAACCTCTCCAACGCATTATCAAGGATCTACAACCTATCCTGAAGGACGACCCATCACTCTCACAAATCTTGGGAGACAGGCCAGTCCTTGCCTACAGACAGCCCCTCAATCTGAAGCAAATACTCACCAGCAACCACACACCACACAACAGAACCACTAACCCAGGAACCTATCCTTTCAACAAAGCCCGTTGCCAACTGTGCCCACATATCTATTCAGGGGACACCATCATAGGGCCTAATCACATCAGCCACACTATCAGAGGCTCGTTCACCTGCACATCTACCAATGTGATATATGCCATCATGTGCCAGCAATGCCCCTCTGCCATGTACATTGGTCAAACTGGAGACTCTATGTAAAAGAATAAATGGACACAAATCAGATGTCAAGAATTATATCATTCATAAACCAGTCGGAGGACACTTCAATCTCTCTGGACACTTGATTTCTGATCTCAAAGTGACTATCCTTCAACAAAAAAACTTCGGAAACAGACTCCAACGAGAGACTGCTGAATTGGACTTAATTTGCAAATTAACTTAGTTAATTTGCAATTAACTTAGGCTTGAATAGAGACTGGGAGTGGTTGAGTCATTATACTAAGTGAAACTATTTCCCCTTGTTTATTCCTCCCCCCCTCTCCGCCTCCCCCACTGTTCCTCAGACGTTCTTGTTAACTCCTGGAAATGTGCTGGAAATGGGCCACCTTGATTATTACTTCAAAAGGTTTTCTCTCACCCCACCCCACTCTCCTGCTCGTAATAGCTCATCTTAAGTGATCACTCTCCTTACAATGTATATTTTTTCATGGTCTGTATGTATGTATAAAATCTCCTCGCTGTACTTTCCACTTTATGCATCCGATGAAGTGAGCTGTAGCTCACGAAAGCTTATGCTCGAATAAATTGTTTAGTCTCTAAAGTGCCACAAGTACTCCTTTTCTTTTTGTGAATTTAGGACAAATTGCTTAAAGCAGAGCAGTTACAGCCCAAGGCTGGGGTTTCAATGCACACCAAGGCAAATCAAACCAGCCAAACAGAGCAGACTTTGGTTTTACCCCACTGGCTAACCACAAGTCACACAAGCAATTCCCTTAGACACTCCAGTTTCCCAGTATCACCACCAGTGCCACTCATTATGGGGACAAATGCTTATGAAAACCAATACCCCAGTATAAGAAAAAAGGTTCTCTCGATCCCAAAGGACCAAGCCCCAGATCCAGGTCAATATACAAGTCAGATCTTACCCACAAATCACGCTGTTGCCAATCCTTTAGAATCTAAAATCTAAAGGTTTATTCATAAAAGGAAAAATATATAGATGGGAGCTAGAATTGGTTAAATGGAATCAATTACATACAGTAATGGCAAAGTTCTTGGTTCAGGCTTGCAGCAGTGATAGAATAAACTGCAGGTTCAGATCAAGTCTCTAGAGTGCATCCACAGCTGGGATGGGTCTTTCAGTCCTTGGTTCAAAGCTTCAGTGTAGCAAAGTCCCCTCAGAGGTATGAAGCAGGATTGAAGACAAGATGGAGGAGCTGCAGCAGCTTTCTATATTCTTTTGCCATGTGGTCTTTCTTTCTTTTTTCCAAAGACAAGCTGTCCATCACATGGCATTGGAAAACCTCAGAGTTCTGTCCATAGGCATGTCCCTGCATACCTTGCTGAGTCGCAAGGCATGTCTGCCTTCTCTCAATGGATCAGTTGTGTAGCTGACGGTCCTTAATGGGCCATCAAGCAGGCTAGGCAGAGCTGACACCAACTTCTCTGGGGTGTCATCCAGAAGCATAGCACAAGTTTGAAATACAGACCGTATAGAGCCAATATTAATAACTTTAACTACAAAAATTATACACAAATATAGACAGCATAATCATAACCAGCAAACTATAACCTTGTCTTAGACACCTCATTTGACCCCTTTATATAAGATTTGGTGCCACGACAGGACCTGGGTTGCAACCATGTTCTATATGGTCTCAGTTCAAGTCAATAACATGACACCTGACCACTGTTTTTATAGGTAGTAATAAAACCACAGGCAACAAGCTATAAAATAAAACTTCTCCTTTATGTGCAGCGCCTTGATCTTTAAGAACTGGGAGGCTGCTGTACTACTACCAGGTACAAGGAGGAACTAGATATGAAGTGCTGACACTCCTGCCATACAACTGAATGGACGGGAATGTAAGATGGTGGTTTTAGTGATTGAACATTACATCTTAGAATATCTGAGCCAAGTTTTATCACGGGGGTAAACTCAACTGACTTGAAACAAATCACAGTAGGGCTTAAGCGGTCTCTAATTTGTGTTTGTCATTGGGAGGAGGAGATTGTTGACAATGGGGAACATTTTATTTCCTCCATGCCAATGAATTGCCTTGGTTAAAGAAAAAAAATAAAATCAGATACCACAGCCACCTCTGATAGATCAAACAATTAGATTTTACTTGACAAAAGAATTGATCTCAGCAGAGATCAGACAGCTCTCAGAGCTAAACTATTTGAAGAGGCTCCACTGAGTGTGAAAGTTTTTTTTATGTTTATATAGTGCCTTTCATCCTACACAGCACCACTGATGTGCAACCACATGTGGGGGGCAGTAGGGGCAAAAGCAGGGTTACCAAAAGGTGCACAGCACAATGAACATGGACAAGGGGAAAGTTTCACCAAGGACACCAGAGCAAACCAGTGCTTTCATAGAGAGTGCATGGGATCTTTTTTTAGAGTAACAGCCGTGTTAGTCTGTATTCACAAAAAGAAAAGGAGTACTTGTGGCACCTTAGAGACTAACCAATTTATTTGAGCATAAGCTTTCATGAGCTACAGCTCACTTCATCGGATGCATACTGTGGAAACTGCAGAAGATCTTTTTTTACACACAAACCATGAAAAAATGGGTGTTTACCACTACAAAAGGTTCTCTCCCCCCCCACCCCACTCTCCTGCTGGTAATAACTTATCTAAAGTGATCACTCTCCTTACAATGTGTATGATAATCAAGTTGGGCCATTTCCAGCACAAATCCAGGTTTTCTCCCACCCCCCCAACAAACCCACTCTCCTGTTGGTAATAGCTTATCTAAAGTGATCACTCTCCTTACACTTCCTGGATACTACAGTGCTAATAAGCGATGGTCACATAAACACCACCCTATACCGGAAACCTACTGACCGCTATGCCTACCTACATGCCTCCAGCTTTCACCCTGACCACACCACACGATCCATTGTCTACAGCCAAGCTCTGCAATACAACCGCATTAGCTCCAACCCCTCAGACACAGACAAACACCTACAAGATCTCTATCAAGCATTCTTACAACTACAATACCCACCTGCAGAAGTGAAGAAACAGATTGATAGAGCCAGAAGAGTTCCCAGAAGTCACCTACTACAGGACAGGCCTAACAAAGAAAATAACAGAACGCCACTAGCCGTCACCTTCAGCCCCCAACTAAAACCCCTCCAATGCATTATTAAGGATCTACAACCTATCCTGAAGGATGACCCAACACTCTCACAAATCTTGGGAGACAGGCCAGTCCTTGCCTACAGACAGCCCCCCAACCTGAAGCAAATACTCACCAGCAACCACATACCACACAACAGAACCACTAACCCAGGAACCTATCTTTGCAACAAAGCCCGTTGCCAACTGTGCCCACATATCTATTCAGGGGACACCATCACAGGGCCTAATAACATCAGCCACACTATCAGAGGCTCGTTCACCTGCACACCCACCAATGTGATATATGCCATCATGTGCCAGCAATGCCCCTCTGCCATGTACATTGGTCAAACTGGACAGTCTCTACGTAAAAGAATAAATGGACACAAATTAGATGTCAAGAATTATCACGTTCATAAACCAGTCGAAGAACACTTCAATCTCTCTGGTCACGCGATTACAGACATGAAAGTTGCGATATTACAACAGAAAAACTTCAAAACCAGACTCCAGCGAGAGACTGTTGAATTGGAATTCATTTGCAAATTGGATACAATTAACTTAGGCTTGAATAGAGACTGGAAGTGGCTAAGTCATTATGCAAGGTAACCTATTTCCCTTTGTTTTTTCCTACCCTCCTCCCCCTCCGACGTTCTTGTTAAACCCTGGATTTGTGCTGGAAATGGCCCACCTTGATTATCATACACATTGTAAGGAGAGTGAATACTTTAGATAAGCTATTACCAACAGGAGAGTGGGTTTGTTGTGGGGTGGGATGGGGAGAAAACCTGGATTTGTGCTGGAAATGGCCCAACTTGATTATCGTACACATTGTAAGGAGAGTGATCACTTTAGATAAACTGTTACCAGCAGGAGAGTGGGGTGGGTGAGAGAAAACCTTTTGTAGTGGTAAACACCCATTTTTTCATGGTTTGTGTGTATAAAAAGATCTTCTGTACTTTCCACAGTATGCATCCGATGAAGTGAGCTGTAGCTCACGAAAGCTTATGCTCAAATAAATTGATTAATCTCTAAGGTGCCACAAGTACTCCTTTTCTTTTCATGGGATCTTTATTATCCATGCACAAGAGACAAGACTGGAATTTTTAGAGGTGTCATTGGAATTGCACAGAGACTGAATCCCCTTCAGTCTGCTATCTGCCCTGGAAAGATTAAAATTTGAGTAAGCCTTATTAGGAATTTGAACTAGTGATTTCAATGAGTAGGTATTTCAAACAGACAACTAAGCCAACCCTCTTGTTCACTTACATTGTTAACATTTCTTTCAGTCTTTGAGAAATCACATTAAAAAATGTTTAAAATATTAATTTTTGGTTATATGGAATTTTACAGGACTGAAGGTTTAAACTATTTTTTCTTTCTAAAAACAGAACATAGTACTTGGTATTACCTGCTTACTTCTTCCCAGAACAAATTCACAACCAAGAAACAATCTCCAACTCTACAAGCTACCATATGCTCTACTGTGCACGATATATGGCTCCACTGTAATTGAAATGTTACTATGTTGCATGAGTTGGTGACACATCCAATGAGGATTTTAAATTTAACCCATTACTATTTTAATCTTTTGAGATCTCTACCCTTAAAAATCCCCGTTAGTGCTTCTAGTTTTATATTATAAACAGCACATTAGTATAAATGGCTGGGGCTTATCTCAGGGAAGACCAATTCCTTTTAGAAACATTAACAGGGGAACTTTATGGGCTACTACCAAGGCTAGGCTCAAAGTGACTAGAATTAGATGGGATAGCTATGGTACAAATGTCAAAGCTCCATTAAAAAACCTTTTACTAGAAGAAAACACCACTAAATCACATTGTTCTTTATTCTCCCCTGCTTTAGTGGACCTTCTGTCTAGTTATTTTCACCTGTGCAGCATGAGTACAGAGTGGGTATAAAACAGTAGTCCTATTTGGAAGGGTCTCATATCCACTTTGTACAGATATAAATGACAATTTGGGCACTAAACACTTTAGTACCACCAACAAACAGTGTAGTCAGACTCAGACACTGATCCAAAATTGGTAGCACTCTGCCCCCCAAGGATTTGTGCTATCCTAGGGGGAAAAGAGCCACCATACACTGATTGCAATTTGTAATGCTCCAAACAGACAATATAACTTAGATAATTTTTGCACTTCACGGTCCAGGAGACACAGACAAGGTTTTCATCTCGAGACCAAAAACATCAAGACACTTGATCACTGGCTTGGATAGACCAAGAGACTACTTACACTTTGATTTTAGCTCCAAGGAGCCAAGAAGCGAATAGTAGCCAATTCAAAACTCTTTAAATGAGCACATTTTTCCATTGGAAGCAGTTGAGAAAACTACTGAAATACTAGACACGTTGTTTTTGTAAGTTGTGACAACTTCACTGGTCTTTGACAACGTTGCCTTATGGAGGAAATGAGAAAACAGAAAAGATTGTGAAACAAAGTAAATGGAGAGAGGTTTATTTCCCTATTTAACAAAGTGTACAGCTTCTGACTACATCTAAATATTTACCACAGTTCGGGGGATTGCATGATGAAAATATTCTTCATTAACAGAAGACTGACATTGTGCCTGGAAGAATGGGTACTGGCATAACAGCTAAGGAAGGTCTGGTGAACAGGAATGATGAAGAGAAGTGTAATCTAGCAGCTTGGCACATTTTGTTTATTTGTAATCTTAGATGGTAAGTAAAAATGTTCCGCTGGCTTCTTTGATTCAGCCTTTGAAATAAAAGGCTTGGGGAATGTATTAGTTCAGGAACACCTTTTACCTTAGGAAATTTTAAGATCAACGTGTATTTGAAGGTTTCCCCTTTTAATTGTCATCTTATTTATCAAAGCCTGAAAATTAAAGGCTATTTCCTTAGTACAAAGCCTAAAATGCCGACAGAGGTAGAGACATCAGACTAAGTGCATTGTTTTGTTGCTCTCAGTGCATTTCTTTCCAAATGATAACATTAGTGCTTCAGATACACCATCTGGTATCCTACGGGGACAGCAGCTTTATGGGCAAATACACATCTTTGGGCTGAGCACTTCCAATTTTTTAAAAACAGAACAGATTTACTTCAGGCAAGGAAATTCCGAAATACAACTGATTTTTTTGATCATTTAAATCTCAAGTCACATACCCTTTTATCACGATGTAAATCAACAAATGCTTTTGTGTCTAAGTACTGTTGACTTTGGAGATACATAAACAGTGCATAATCTTATGTGCCATATGGGCTGCACTGTGCAATAGGAGTTGGGGCTGTTTACACCAGTGCTGGATTTGGTCCTGGAAGAACAGGGATACATGCTGAGGAGAGGCTGAAGAGTCTTAAACATAACTTTCCCTTCCTCTGGAGGATTGGAGTCTGATCCATCATCCATTTTTCTTAACGTAAGTTTTTTGTGCCAAGATTTACCCTAAGCTTTGTAACTAGCCTTCCCAGACTGCTTTTCTAATCTGTATACAGTGCTTCCAACTGAACACATAGCAAGATCTGTGTAGGAATGAGATTAGCTACCCCATGAGGCTTCATTTCATTTCAAATGGAAGCTCCATGGGAACACCTGCGAGATCCTTGCTATTTTTCAGCTGTCAGCACTGTTTGATTTTATGTGCCTTTTCTTTGTGAAGTTAGAAAAACAGAACTATTGTGAGTACAATGCAAATACTCCAATTTCAGTGCTTTCATTTTACAATCTAGCCATCTTTTCCATCAAATCACTGTTTACCCACCTCTTTCTACTGTTGATATCAACAGTAATGTTAAACTAGAAAAGTATCATACAAAATGGTAAGCTTTTCATTTGCTATTGCAAAGCTTGGAAAAATATGCTTTAGAAATGGGTGACATGGATACGTCAGATCAGTCACAGAGGAGATCCTCTGAGTAACAAGAGAGTTAAATACTTTTTCTTCTTGTATTTAGCATGCTAGAACATCGCTAGAAGGAAATAGTCACCCAACCACATTTACTGTTAAAATGCCAGGCACCAAGCTCTCTGACAGTGTATTGGTTTCCCTAGTGTGTAAGTAACCACAAGATTTGGCCCAAAGAACTTAGGAGTGTGTACAATGATGGTTGATGTAGCAAGGCCCTGATTCAAAGCCCATTGACTTGAGTGGGCTTTGGATCCGGTTCCAAGAGAATTGAATGTATACTACAGGAATCAGTGAAAATATAGTCTAAAAATGGGTAAATATGGTAAAGGGACTCAACCCTATATGGTATTATATGGTTTAGGCTGTGTTCAGGGTGAATGTGCAGTTATTGTTCTATGGCAAGAAAGTAGCCACTCACTCTGAGAAAGTTGGAGGAGGTGCTGCCTCCCCTCCAGGGGACGGGAAGTGACAGAGGAGAAGAGGGTGGAAGGTGAGTGACATAGGCAGGCAGGGGGATCCCAAGAGAGAAAGAGAGAGCTTAGGAGTAAGTGAAGAGAAATAGGGTGAGGGCAGCCAGAGGGACAGAGGCAAACTGGACTTGAGAGAAATCAAGAGTGAGTGGAAAGGCAGAGATTGGGCAGGACAGATGTGCAGGAGGGTCCTGTCAGTTTAAAGCTGGATGGTCAAAGTGAGTCCACATTTGAACATAAGAACGGCCTTACTGGGTTAGACCAAAGGTCCATCCAGCCCAGTATCCCGTCTACCGGCAGGTTTCAGACTAGTAGCCGTGTTAGTCTGTATCCGCAAAAAGAACAGGAGTACTTGTGGCACCTTCGAGACTAACAAATTTATTAGAGCATAAGCTTTCATGGGCTACAGCCTACTTCATCAGTTGCATAGAAGGGAACATATAGTAAGCAGAAATATATATATATATATATATATATATATATAAACATATAGTAAGTAGTATATATATATATATATACAAATATATATATACACACACATATACACACACACACATACAGATAAGTTGGAAATTGCCATACAAACTGTGAGAGGCTAGTTAGTTAAGATGAGCTATTATCAGCAGGAAAAAAAAAAAGCTATTGTAGTATTAATCAAGATGGCCCATTTAGACAGTTGACAAGAAGGTGTGAGGATATTTAACATAGGGAAATAGATTCAATATGTGTAATGACCCAGCCACTCCCAGTCTCTATTCAAACCCAAGTTAATGGTATCTAGTTTGCATATTAATTCAAGCTCAGCAGTTTCTCATTGGAGTCTGTTTTTGAAGCTTTTCTGTTGCAAAATTGCCACCCTTAAATCTTTTACTGAGTTGTCAGAGAGGTTGAAGTGTTCTACTGGTTTTTGAATGTTATGATTCCTGATGTCAGATTTGTGTCCATTTATTCTTTGGCATAGAGACTGTCGGTTTGGCCAATGTATATGGCAGAGGGGCATTGCTGGCACATGATGGCATATATCACATTGGTAGATATGTAGGTGAACGAGCTCCTGATGGCGTGGCTAATGTCATTAGGTCCTATGATGGTGTCACTTGAATAAATATGTGGACAGAGTGGGCCTCAGGCTTTGTTGCAAGGATACTCTCCAGCAACCACACACCACACAACAAAAACACTAACCCCGGAACCTATCCTTGCAACAAAGCCTGGTGCCAACTCTATCCACATATTTATTCAAGTGGCAACTTCCATCATATGTTCCATTCTATGCATCTAATGAAGTGGGCTGTAGCCCACGAAAGCTTATGCTCTAAAAAATTTGTTAGTCTCTAAGGTGCCACAAGTACTCCTGTTCTTTTTGTCTACCGACAGTGGACAATGCCAGGTTCACTCCCTCTGGGGCACCTAACAGGTAATGATCTAGTGATCTCTATTCTGCCATCCATCTCCACCCTCTGACAAACAGAGGCTAGGGACACCATCCTGGCTAATAGCCATTAATGGACTTAACCTCCATGAATTTATCCAGGTCTCTTTTAAACCCTGTTATAGTCCTAGCCTTCACAAACTCCTCAGGCAAGGCGTTCCACAGGTTGACTGTGCACTGTGTGAAGAACTTCCTTTTATTTGTTTTAAACCTGCTGCCCACTAATTTCATTTGGCAGTCCCTAGTTCTTATATTATAGGAACAAGTAAATAACTTTTCCTTGTTCACTTTCTCCACACCACTCATGATTTTATATACCTCTATCATATCCCCCCTTAGTCTCCTCTTTTCCAAGCTGAAAAAGTCCTAGCCTCTTTAATCTCTCCTCATATGGGACCCGTTCCAAAACCCTAATCATTTTAGTTGCCCTTTTCTGAACCTTTTCCAATGCCAGTATATCTTTTTTGAGATGAGGGGACCACATCTGTATGCAGTATGCAAGACGTGGGCATACCATGGATTTATGTAAGGGCAATAAGATATTCTCAGTCTTATTCTCTGTCCCTTTTTTAATGATTCCAAACATCCCGTTTGCTTTTTTGACTGCCGCTGCGCACTACGTGGCTGTCTTCAGAGAACTATCCATGATGACTCCAAGATCTTTCTCCTGATTAGTTGTAGCTAAATTAGCCCCGATCATCTTGTATGTATAGTTGGGGTTATTTTTTCCAATGTGCATCACTTTACATTTATCCACATTAAATTTCCATTTGCCATTTTGTTGCCCAATCACTTAGTTTTGTGAGATCTTTTTGAAGTTCTTCACAGTCTGCTTTGATCTTAACTATCTTGAGCCGTTTAGTATCATCTGCAAACTTTGCCACCTCACTGTTTACCCCTTTCTCCAGATCATTTATGAATCAGCTGAATAGGATTGGTCCTAGGACTGACCCTTGGGGAACACCATTAGTTACCCCTCTCCAGTCTGAAAATTTACCATTTATTCCTACCCTTTGTTCCCTGTCTTTTAACCAGTTCTCAATCCATGAAAGGATCTTCCCTCTTTTCCCATGACAACTTAATTTAGGTAAGAGCCTTTGGTGAGGGACCTTCTCAAAGGCTTTCTGAAAATCTAAGTGCACTATGTCCACTGGATCCCCCTTGTCCACATGTTTGTTGACCCCCTCAAAGAACTCTAATAGATTAGTAAGACATAATAATTTCCCTTTACAGAAACCATGTTGACTTTTGTGCAACAATTTATGTTCTTCTAAGTGTCTGACAATTTTATTCTTTACTATTGTTTCAGCTCATTTGCCCGGTACTGACGTTAGACTTACCGGTCTGTAATTGCCAGGATCACCTCTAGAGCCCTTCTTAAATATTGGCGTTACTTTAGCTATATTTCAGTCATGGGGTACAGTAGCTGATTTAAAGGACAGGTTACAAACCATAGTTAATAGTTCCACAATTTCACATTTGAGTTCTTTCAGAACTCTTGGGTGAATGCCATCTGGTCCTGGTGACTTGTTACTGTTAAGTTTCTCATTTAATTCCAAAACCTCCTCTAGTGACACTTCAGTCTGTGACAATTCCTCAGATTTGTCACCTACAAAAGATGGCTAAGGTTTGGGAATCTCCCTAACATCTTCAGCCGTGAAGACTGAAGCAAAGAATTCCATTTAGTTTCTCTGTGATTACTTTATCATCTTTAAGTGCTCCTTGATGGCACGTCTTGAACATCTGTCCCTATCATTGATTCATGTGGTCCCAGAGATCTGGGACAGGAGAACCAGATGTCCTTTAGATCCGGTGGGTCTGCTCTAATGTGCACCCCCACAAGCAAGCAGCACTGACATCTCTTCCTGAAGAGATAGACTTGACAAAAGGCACTTCTGAGGTTCAAAAACTGAGTTGGGCTTTAGACAGCACCCAGTAAGATTTGCGGGAAAGGGAACCTTGAACTAAAAATAAAATAATCTGTAAGGTAATAGCCAGTAGATATGGAGCTAGAGAGAAATATTGTTTATGTAGAGGGTTATAGTTAGTTAAGTATACTTAGTAATAAATTAGTGTGTGTATTTGAATGTATTAGTTTTGTATATATTTAAATGTTATTGGAGGTAGGTGGAATCCAGTTCCCTGTGTTCTGATTTAAATAAAAACCTGCTTCTGGCTGTCAAAAAAACACCACCATTTGTGTCATCTTGTCTATCATTAGACACCACCCCCACACCTGCTGTGTAAGTTATACCACCACTGTGATGAACCATTATTAAATCTTGGTCACTGGTTTTTGGACAGGGTGAGCTTGGATGCATTTCAAATTATAACACAAACTCTACACTGAAATCTTATGCTCAAATAAATTTGTTGGTCTCTAAGGTGCCAGAAGTCCTCCTTTTCTTTTTACTGAGAGGTCAGTTTACAAATGTGATAAAGTTAACAAGTGGTGGATTAAAACACATATATCACTATAGTAATAAGACAGCCTAATGATGCTGTGCATGAGATGGAGTTGGGAGTAATCTTGCATATGCATATGCTGTACCCCAGTTTATTGGAAAAAATATGATGAATTGAGACAGTGAAGCACAGTCTTTGAGGGAAGGGGCTGACTATTCCTGCTATTACAAACCCTGCCTGCCATTGAAAGAAGCCACCAATCCCTAAAATGGCAGTTTTTTTTTTTAAAAGAGAATTAATAATATATATATCTCCCAATCTCTACTTTAATAAGTGAGAAAGCTATTATAAAGCTGAAATCTGCTATGTTTGATCAGGTTATGTATTAGCAATGCAAGAATGTGAAGGCTTCCTGGTAAAAGTATGATAATTAGCAATTAAATATATTTGTTTTTTCAAGGGAATGTATAGCTTGTCAGGGTAAAATGAGCCAGTAACTGCAAAGTGCTCTAAATGCATTAGAAGCATTAGATTTCTGGAGGACTCCCTTACGAAGGAGAAATTTAGCATCAAGTTGTCTTACATTCTATTAAAAACCCAAACGTGACAGTACTACTGTGTCATTTTGAGATTACACAGACCGCTAAATGGTTCAGTCACAGCCTGCCCTGTAACCCTGGGTATCTTAATACTTGTCTGCTATGGCTAAGAGCCCTGACACCAATATCCTGCTCACAGTCAGAGGTCTCACCGTGGCTTCCACCAGCCTAGCTGGTTCTTTCAGGGTGACATGAGCCATTCCAGTCCCGTCCCTCCCCAATCCATCCACCGAGTTCTTAACAACCAGAGTCCCCTCTGGTTTGTGACCCTCGGAGGTGTGAAACCAGTCTCCCAGTTATCAATTCAGTTTGCACTCCCATTGTATTCAGTGATTAAACTTCTGAGCAAGGGCATGCAGAACTGGGCCCTTAGTCCCTTGTAGCAGGACAAACCTGGTCTGGCTTCAGCCATGTTGCTGTTTCAGTTTCCCCTTATGTATCACCTTCCTTCCAGTGGTTGCAGTCCTTTAGTAAGACTTCCCCTAGCTGAGGCTTCTCTCTAGCAAGTTCTTGCTCCTTGTAGGTCTCTCACCCAGGCCTTCCCTAGGGAATTCTAGAAATCCGTCACTTGCTTTCTTCCTAGCAGATCCCCTGCCACACCCACCAGCCCTCGTATAACTACTTCCTACCCAGGAGCTTTGGAAAGCCTCTGCCTTACAATAGCTTTTTAACACCATTAACTCTTTCTCCCACAGTGCTCAGGCTGCCTTTTATAACTTCCAGCAATCTGGTTCTGAGTCATCTGTCCCACCACATTGCCCTCCTCCCCCAACCGACTCATTCCCTTCACCTGGAGAGGTGGGCTAAACCTTGGAAAAGTGCAGCTGAACCCCAGCCCCCTTAAAGATCCAGCTCATTCTGTAACAGCCCTAATTCAGGAAAACATCTCTCTTCAGGAAGGGCACATAAGCTTAACTTTAAGCACATGCTCAGTGGGTCCTAAGCATGCATACAAGTACTTTCCGCAATCGAGGTCTCAGCAGGCACATTGGATGCCTGGGATGTACTACCAAGCCAGTGAGGAAAATCACTGCTATCATACAGGAACTAATTCCCCTGTCATTCACACTGGTGCAGATCTTAAGTCACAAAGGCTATGTCAAGATTTATACTAAAGGAGTACTTGTGGCACCTTAGAGAATAACAAATTTATTAGAGCATAAGCTTTCGTGAGCTACAGCTCACTTCATCGGATGCATACAGTGGAAAATATAGTGTGGATCCGATGAAGTGAGCTGTAGCTCACGAAAGCTTATGTTCTAATAAATTTGTTAGTCTCTAAGGTGCCACAAGTCCTCCTTTTCTTTTTATGGACACAGACTAACACGGCTGCTACTCTCTGAAACCTGAGATTTATACTAGTGTAAGTTAAATCAGAACCTGGCCCACAGTGTTTTGTGCTCTGCTGTGGTTACAGAATAAACATACACATGGATGTGGATCGGTAAAGGAACTTAGATATTGCAATGCTCTGTGGCACGGTACCTAGAAAAATCACAGGCACAATATTGTGATCCCCAAAACCTGAGTTAGGTACTTAGTCTCCCTGTACAGTAAATGGAGAGAAATACGCACCTCAGAAAGCAATCCACAAATGCCAACATACTTGATGTGGAGCTAGCTAGTGGGGCTGACTAGAGGGGCATGTACGAAGCCCTAGATATCTCTGCTTAACAATCCACAAATGGAAACTTCTCTCCAGAGTCAAGCAGCTTAGACATGTAAGCTGTTTCTTGAGGCAGAGGGGGGAAAATGAGTTAGGCACCTGCATTGCTCCACACAAAAACAGCTGGAAGAGAAGGAGCTGAAGCTGACCTTATACAACTTTTAGCCCAGTGTTTAGAGGACTCACGTGGGAAGTAGGAGCCCCGTCTTCAAATCCTCTCTCCCCCACAGACAGAGAGGGGAATTGAACTATTTAAATATTTATCCATAGTGGAACAGTGATTGGGCAAGAGAGAAAGAGTGGGAATGATTCTCCAGTCCAGTCGTTAGGGCACCCATATGGGATGTGAGAGACCCAAGGTCTAAGTTCTCCTCCTCTCACTCTTCCATTATTTTTCCACAGCTTTACCATGAGAGACTGAGAGTGCCCCACATCAGAATAGCTCAGTGGTTAAATCTCCCTCTCTGGCCAACAGAGGAATTTAATCTTGGTTTTCTGTGTGCTAGGTGAGTGCTCTAACCACTTAGCTAATAGTTATAAACTGAGCCATGCTACTACCTGCTGCCACATTTTGCATGAGACCTGACTTGGTAGGCAGCCTCAGAGGCCTTCTACCAGATCAGGCCCTCCATATGATGAAAGTAGACGAACGCCTATCTTCCAGTGGTTCATGAATTGCTCAGAGGCTTAAGTGGGTGTCCAGACACCTAGAGTGAGGCACAGTGCACATGCCCAGAGGCAGAAAGATAGGTGCCAAGGGAACTGTTACCCTAAAAACTTAGGTGCCACGTGAGTTTAGGTGGCTACAGGATTACACAGGAGTTGTGGATTGCAATTCAGCCAAAAATTAGTCCTTAGACACTTAAACCTAGGGTGTAGGCCCCAAAGTACCTTTGTGTTACCCACCATTGCTGCTTCCAAAGCTCTGCTGTCGTCAGTGGAAATGGCATTGCATACATAAAATGCTATTTTAATTTCAAATCCCATTTCAAGCCTGAAAAAAAGAGAGCAAAGCATGGTAAGAGTGAGACAATAGATTCTGAATGGGATATCAAAAACAGTGGATGTGGGGGAAGGGAGTAAGTCTCAAAATATTTGACTGTGTCCTCCTGGAGACTGAGAGATAAATAGCTGCATGGTTGCCCAGAGTGATGATTGTGATGACTGCTTGCTTTAATTAATGTCAAGGAAAATAGTTCCATTTTCTGCAAACATGCAGTGCTTGGTGCTAGGATACAGATTCAAATCTAATTCTGCCACAGTACAGGTATGTGGAAGAGATTCCAAATTAACTAGAAAAAACGAGGAGTACTAGATGCACCTGATACAAGTACTCCTCAGGTTTTTTTGCTGATACAGACTAATACAGCTACCCCTCTGAAACCAAATTAACTAGGAAGTGGTTGCAGACTGTGTGAGTGACACTTACTGCATGCAAAGCAAACACGCTCTGACTGTGCATTAGTATGCAATGCTATATATATGTACGTTATTTGTGTCTTGTTTGCAGAGCTGCACAAACATGAGAAGTTCCATGGATTTTACTTGGAACCATTCCGTGGTCCCTTCCACCATGGCCAGACTAGCCTCAGGCTAATATACCCTTTACTCTCATATAGCTGAGCCTGAGGCTTTGGTCCTATGGCAGCAAAGAAATTCTCCTTTTTTCCCCCACTTCCACATATGAGAACACACATCAAAAGGTCCTACAGGTAGATCACTCTTCTTCGGGGGACAGAGTGGGATTAATGAATTCCATATTGACGGGTTGATCCATTTCAATGTGTTTGCTTTCAGATGCGGCATTTGGAGCTCAGTTTGGAGTTAAGGGCTTGAGTGTTGTTTGGGCACCCCTTTTCATAATGAATACTATGTCTCTTAGCCCTGGTCTACACTAGGACTTGAGGTCGAATTTAGCAGCATTAAATTGATGTAAACCTGCACCCGTCCACACGATGAAGCCCTTTATTTCGACTTAAAGGGCTCTTAAAATCGATTTCCTTACTCCACCCCTGACAAGTGGATTAACGCTTAAATCGGCCTTGCCGGCTCGAATTTGGGGTACTGTGGACACAATTCGATGGTATTGGCCTCCGGGAGCTATCCCAGAGTGCTCCATTGTGACCGCTCTGGACAGCACTCTCAACTCAGATGCACTGGCCAGGTAGACAGGAAAAGAACCGCGAACTTTTGAATCTCATTTCCTGTTTGGCCAGCGTGGCAAGCTGCAGGTGACCATGCAGAGCTCAGCAGCAGAGGTGACCATGATGGAGTCCCAGAATCGCAAAAGAGCTGCAGCATGGACTGAACGGGAGGTACGGGACCTGATCGCTGTTTGGGGAGAGGAATCCGTGCTATCAGAACTCCGTTCCAGTTTTCGAAATGCCAAAACCTTTGTCAAAATCTCCCAGGACATGAAGGACAGAGGCCATAACAGGGACCCGAAGCAGTGCCGCGTGAAACTGAAGGAGCTGAGGCAAGCCTACCAGAAAACCAGAGAGGCAAACGGCCGCTCCGGGTCAGAGCCCCAAACATGCCGCTTCTATGATGAGCTGCATGCCATTTTAGGGGGTTCAGCCACCACTACCCCAGCCGTGTTGTTTTACTCCTTCAATGGAGATGGAGGCAATACGGAAGCAGGTTTTGGGGACGAAGAAGATGATGATGATGAGGAGGTTGTAGATAGCTCACAGCAAGCAAGCAGAGAAACTGGTTTTCCCGACAGCCAGGAACTGTTTCTCACCCTGGACCTGGAACCAGTACCCCCCGAACCCACCCAAGGCTGCCTCCTGGACCCAGCAGGCAGAGAAGGGACCTCCAGTAAGTGTACCTTTTAAAATACTATACATGGTTTAAAAGCAAGCATCTGAAAGGATTAATTTGCCCTGGCATTCGTGGCTCTCCTGGATGTACTCCCAAAGCCTTTGCAAAAGGTTTCTGGGGAGGGCAGCCTTATTGCGTCCTTCATGGTAGGACACTTTACCACTCCAGGCCAGTAACACGTACTCGGGAATCATTGTACAACAAAGCATTGCAGTGTATGTTTGCTGGCGTTCAAACAACATCTGTTCTTTATCTCTCTGTGTTATCCTCAGGAGAGTGAGATATAATTCATGGTCACCTGGTTGAAATAGAGTGCTTTTCTTCAGGGGACACTCAGAGGAGCCCATTCCTGCTGGGCTGTTTGCCTGTGGCTAAAGAGAAATGTTCCCCGCTGTTAGCCACAGGGAGGGGGGGGAAGGTTGAGGGGGTAGCCCCGCGGTAGGGGGAGGCAAAATGCAACCTTGTAACAAAAGCACATGTGCTATGTATGTAATGTTAACAGCAAGTTTTACCCTGAAAGAGTGTAGTCACTGTTTTATAAAATGTGTCTTTTTAAATACCACTGTCCCTTTTTTTTTCCTCCACCAGATGCATGTGTTTCAATGATCACAGGATCTTCTCCTTCCCAGGGGCTAGTGAAGCTTAGAAAGAAAAAAAAACGCACTCGCAATGAAATGTTCTCCAAGCTCATGCTGTCCTCCCACACTGACAGAGCACAGACGAATGCGTAGAGGCAAATAATGTCAGAGTGCAGGAAAGCATAAAATGACCGGGAGGAGAGGTGGCGGGCTGAAGACAGGGCTGAAGCTCAAATGCGGTGGCAGCGTGATGAGAGGAGGCAGGATTCAATGCTGAGGCTGCTGGAGGACCAAACCAGTATGCTCCAGTGTATGGTTGAGCTGCAGCAAAGGCAGCTGGAGCACAGACTGCCACTGCAGCCCCTGTGTAACCAACCGCCCTCCTCCCCACGTTCCATAGCCTCCACACCCAGACGCCCAAGAACTCGGTGGGGGGGCCTCCGGCCAACAAGCCACTCCACCACAGAGGATTGCCCAAAAAAAGAGAAGGCTGTCATTCAATAAATTTTAAAGTTGTAAACTTTTAAAGTGCTGTGCTTAAAGTACTGTGTGGCATTCTCCTTCCCTCCTCCACCACCCCTCCTGGGCTACCTTGGTAGTCATCCCCCTATTTGTGTGATGAATGAATAAAGAATGCATGAATGTGAAGCAACAATGACTATATTGCCTCTGCAAGCGGTGATTGAAGGGAGGAGGGGAGGGTGGTTAGCTTACAGGGAAGTAGAGTGAACCAAGGGGTGGGGAGTTTCATCAAGGAGAAACAAACAGAACTTTCACACCGTAGCCTGGCCAGTCATGAAACTGGTTTTCAAAGCTTCTCTGATGCGTACCACGCCCTCCTGTGCTCTTCTAACCGCCCTGGTGTCTGGCTGCGCGTAACCAGCAGCCAGGCGATTTGCCTCAACCTCCCACCCCGCCATAAACGTCTCCCTCTTACTCTCACAGATATTGTGGAGCACACAGCAAGCAGTAATAACAGTGGGAATATTGGTTTCACTGAGGTCTAAGCGAGTCAGTAAACTGCGCCAGCGTGCCTTTAAACATCCAAATGCACATTCTACCACCATTCTGCACTTGCTCAGCCTGTAGTTGAACAGCTCCTGACTAATGTCCAGGCTGCCTGTGTACGGCTTCATGAGCCATGGCATTAAGGGGTAGGCTGGGTCCCCAGGGATACATATAGGCATTTCAACATCCCCAACAGTTATTTTCTGGTCTGGGAATAAAGTCCCTTCCTGCAGCTTTTGAAACAGACCAGAGTTCCTGAAGATGCGAGCGTCATGTACCTTTCCCGGCCATCCCACGTTGATGTTGGTGAAACGTCCCTTGTGATCTACCAGAGCTTGCAGCACTATTGAAAAGTACCCCTTGAGGTTTATGTACTTGGCGGCTTGGTGCTCCAGTGCCAAAATAGGGATATGGGTTCCGTCTATGGCCCCACCACAGTTAGGGAATCCCATTGCAGCAAAGCGATCCACTATGACCTGCACATTTCTCAGGATCACTACCCTTGATATCAGCAGATCTTTGATTGCGTGGGCTACTTGCATCACAGCAGCCCCAACAGTAGATTTGCCCACTCCAAATTGATTCCCAACTGACCGGTAGCTGTCTGGCGTTGCAAGCTTCCAGAGGGCTATCGCCACTCGCTTCTCAACTGTGAGGGCTGCTCTCATCTTGGTATTCATGCACCTCAGGGCAGGGGAAAGCAAGTCACAAAGTTCCATGAAAGTGCCCTTACGCATGCAAAAGTTTCGCAGCCACTGGGAATCGTCCCAGACCTGCAACACTATGCGGTCCCACCAGTCTGTGCTTGTTTCCTGAGCCCAGAATCGGCGTTCCACAGCATGAACCTGCCCCATTAGCACCATGATGCATGCATTGGCAGGGCCCATGCTTTCAGAGAAATCTGTGTCCATGTCCTGATCACTCACGTGACCACGCTGACATCGTCTCCTCGCCCGGTATCGCTTTGCCAGGTTCTGGTGCTGCATATGCTGCTGGATAATGCGTGTGGTGTTTAATGTGCTCCTAATTGCCAAAGTGAGCTGAGCGGCCTCCATGCTTGTCTTGGTATGGCGTCCGCACAGAAAAAAGGTGCGGAATGATTGTCTGCCGTTGCTCTGACGGAGGGAGGGGCGACTGACGACACGTCTTACAGGGTTGGCTTCAGGGAGCTAAAATCAACAAAGGGGGTGTCTTTACATCAAGGAGTATTTCAGGCAGGACTTCACGGAGGGTTCCAATAAGAAATGGTGCACCTAAGTTATTGTTCTTATTGGAACAAGGAGGTTAGCCTGGCCTCTGATTGATACATGGCTAGATTTACCTCGCTGCACCTTCTCTGTGAGTGACTGCAGTGTGACCTAGAGGAATGAGTCCCCTAGACAGGGAAGGAGGCAAATGAGTACAAAACAAATCTGGTCTATTTCTTGTTTTGATCCACTCCATCTATCTTTTACATTTTTGGCTGGCAGCAGATGGTGCAGAAGGACTGCATGCCATCCACATCTCTTGCCTGCCCGGCAGAAGATGGTACAATACGACTGCTAGCCATCCTCATCTCTTGCCTGCCTGGCAGAAGATGGTACAGTACGACTGCTAGCAATCCATATCGCCTGCCTGCTAACCAAAAGACGGTTCAATAGGACTGACTGCAGGACTAAAGAGAATGACCTGGTCAAGTCACTCCAAATTTAGTCCCTGCGCCCATGTCTGCCCAGGCGCTCCCAGCCGACGTGGCCAGGAGCACCTCGGACACGACGAGGACGGCTACCAGTCGTACTGCACCGTCTGCTGCCAGAAGGCAATTGGTTGCTGCTACTGTGTAGCAATGCTGTACCGCGTCTTCCAGCACCCAGGAGACATAGGGTGATGGTTACCTGAGCGGGCTCCATGCTTGCCGTGGTATGGCGTCTGCACAGGTAACTCAGGAAAAAAGGCGTGAAATGATTGTCTGCCCTTGCTTTCACGGAGGGAGGGAGGGAAGGGGGGCCTGACGATATGTACCCAGAACCACCCACGACAATGTTTTAGCCCCATCAGGCATTGGGATCTCAACCCAGAATTCCAATGGGCAGCGGAGACTGCGGGAACTGTGGGATAGCTATCCACAGTGCAATGCTCCGGAAGTCGACTCTAGCCTCAGTACTGTGGAAGCGCTCCGCCGAGTTAATGCACTTAATGCACTTAGAGCATTTTCTGTGGTGGGACACACACTCGAATATATAAAACCGATTTCTAAAAAACCGACTTCTACAAATTTGACCTTATTCCGTAGTGTAGACATACCCTTATGTATTCTGTGACAGATGGGAGACCTTGGAAGCCTAGAAACTTCAAAGGAGATGTGCCAGAGGCTATGGACACTTGGGATATTCATAAACTATTGTATCAATAAGTGGTGTATGTATTGTTTTCCTGGCTGGGTGGGAATCTGGAATCACTGGGGAGACAGGGTGGGAGGGAAATTACTGCACGTTTTCAGTGCTGGCTTTGCAGATACTCAGCCCTTTGAAGTTTCACCCCCCGGGGGCAGTAGCCTTGACTGGCATTACCTGGGTCAGAAGGCCTGGGAGACAAAGTTCCCACATTGTAAAAAAGAGTCAGACTGATCTGGCTCAGCAGACTCACTCTGGAATAAAGAACTGAGATGTGTGTATGGACCTACCAGGATCCCAGGAAGAGGATGAGTGACATCTAGTAAGCATAGCATGCATGTAGACTATTGTTTTATGATGCTTTCTCTGTATTGCTTTTGCCCTAAATACATCTATGGTACTTTGATTAATGCTGGCTGGTCATTGATTAATGCTGTCATTGTCCCTGAGACAGAAGAACTGCAGGTGTTGAACTAAAAAAAAAAAAAAAAAAAAAAAAAAATCACATCTACTGGGCTAGGCATAGTGAATGACAAGGGGATGGCAGCCCTAAGACTCTGATCTGGAAGGAAGGAACATAGGTTCCAATCTGAGAAAGATCTTGGCCTCTTGCCATCACCTAAGTGGGTCCATGTAAGGGGGCGACAAAGGGAGCAGAAGTGCAGTTATCCCTGGAACTGTACAACATATGCAGTTTCTGTTATTTAGCTATTCTCCGGGGTGAGGCTATTAAAATCTTTTCCTGGTCACACAGTGCCCAGTCCAGCTCTTTTTCCATTTAGACTCGAGTCCCTCCCACCTCTATCCTGAATTTCCCTGCCCTTGAGACATGCTAATAAGCTGTATGCAAAAAACTGATCATCATCATTATATTTGAAGGAACGATTGGAAATGAATTTGTCCAGGGAATATTGCCTGATGTCGATGTCAAGAACAAAAAAAACACAGCGGAAGTCTAGCAGTAAACTCATTCTGTTTATAAAATGAAAATCTAAGGGAATGTATGCATTAAACAAAGGATGTCATCCCAAATACTAAAGGATTCTTGACTCCTGGACTTCAAGAGACTATGGCATCTGGGCTCTATTCTAATTTAAATCAGGAATAACTACTGTAGACAGTACAGCAATGCCCTTGTAAAATCAGCATGCTAAACACTGTTTTTTGTTGTTTTTGTCAGAAAAGAGTCTACGTAGGGGTTCTGTGACATCACAATGGGGACATCCAACTGGTGGAAAAGCAGCAACTTTAGGCTGCATGACAAGATAAATTTTGTCACTTGGATCTCTGATCCGTGCTTGGTGCAGGACCCCAGGCAAAGGTGGCTTCAAGCCACCTGTCCAACAACAGATCTTAGGACTACCCTGTGCCTCAGGACTACTCCCATTATTCAGTCAGTAAGTTTCTCAGGGACTGTTCTGTTAGCCAAGGTTAGTCCCCAGTATGTTCCCTGTGCCAGGAAAGGGGAGCTGGGACTGGGCTTTATAGCATTGAGGGATTCTCTTATGCCAGGAGACTCCCCAGTTACCCCACCAGTTTTCCAGCTCTGTTTTGGTGCATGAACAGTGCAAATCAGCTAGCTGAACAGTCCAGGACCTGGCCCAGAGCCTCTAGTTTGTAACTAAGCTCAATGCCAAAGTAGAAATGCTTTCTCTGTGGTGTTTTAGCTCTTTTATTTAAATTTTTTTATTCTACATCACTAAAATTAAAGATTTATTCTGATGAAGACCAGGCCTGGATAGCCGAAGCGATAATGAAAGACAAACTTGGAGAAATTAAGTACTCTTGCCTCTCCAGGGCAATGAGGAAAGAAGTAGGCAACTGACTGGGTACAAAGTCACAGCTGTAGAGGAGACTGAAGATCTTTCCCCAAAAATGCCACACAAGTACTTGTAAGAGCCATCGTGAATACAGGGAGACTTGCCTGATCTGAAAGTAATGAGGCATTGTTACAATTGCCTTTTCGCAATTTGGACCTTTCCAGCGCATTGAACCACTCCTGCTCGTTGCAGCTGTTCACAGTAAACTCATGTAGATTTGATGGGATGATAGTATAAAAATAAACAAACAATCTCATTTGAGATTAAGTTTGGATAGGGCTGGAATGAATGCCCAGTTTTGACTGTATTTGTACAGAATCTGGTCACTTGTATTCACGCATACAAGTTTCACCCAAAAATAAAGATCAAGCAATGGATAATTGAAATGGCCACCCTATGTGGTGGTGGAAGCCACTACAAGGATAGCCCAGCCCCATTGACAGCTCTTCCTGTCTTCCCTTTGCAGTCTCAGAAAGCAGGGTCTCTTCCTTGCCTGGTCTCTGCCAAAACCCTTCACCAGCCCACCATCTACTACATTCACTACTTTAAAGTGTTCTGTTATTCTTTTTGCTTCCTGATAGTTAATGGCTCTGTTCTGTTACCCTTCCTCAGGGGCTCTATTTGTGATAATGAGCACTATTCACTGTGAGCAGGTTACGGAAAGAAACATTTCCAAGTCTGCATAATCGCTGAATGCAATTAAGGCAGTGAGATAAATTCAGAGTGTTTGGGTTAAGATGCTGTTTAGATGCACAGTACATTAAATATTCTATACAGAGAGAACTGGGATTAGAGCAGTTGCAGTGTATATTGAGATTCTGCAGAGGCAGACAACGTGTTTTGGGCAGAGACCCTGACTGGATTTCCTGTATCCCTCAGCAGGTGTTAATTTTAAGCAGGAATAAGACATTGGAGGCGAGTCTCACAATGGTATGCATCTTCATTTAGATATGACACAGCTCCAACTTTTACACATCTTACATTCTAGACACAGAAATGGGGAACAAAGCAGCTTTGGTGTCACAAGTCATATCAGTGTTTCCTCAAGTAAGCAAACCACACTAGTGTGATGTTGCACCCCATAATGCTTTATAGAAATATGCTTATGAATGTAAATATGACAAATGGAATAGGTTTTATGCTATATATGCCATGTAACATATCTTTGCAAAGGTTATGTTCTACTGATTGTATTCATCCTATTCGTATTCATGTATCATTTTTATATCTGAAGTTGTTAGCATTGGCTCTATGCTTGTATTTAAAGTGTTTGCTCTAGGAAGCACCAAGGCAAATCTGGTGAAGATAGTGTGAAGGGATTATTCAACTAATTGGGAGTACTTGTCTATCAAGGTCCATTGTTAGCCACCAATTCACATCTGAGCTTTCCTGGGAACATTCAAACTAGCATGTGGACAATGGCATCAGCCTGTAAAGAACCGAGTTATGTATAGACATGTACTTGCCCATGTGACTCCAAAACTCCATCTTGTAGCTGTAATTCTACACTGGGGGAGAGGGGGGTTTCCACCCACAAGAGAGAAGACTATATAAGTCCTTGGGAAAGCCCTCCATTTTGTCTTCAGCTGGCTCAAGAGATAGCCTCTCCACCCCGAAGGACGCCTGAAAGAAACTAGAACAAAAGACAGTAACTATAGGGGTATAAGTGATTGATGGCCCCAGACTAGAAGGAGGCTAGTTTTTCAAAGAAGCTTATTGGAAAATCTGAGGATGATATTTACCTGCATGTAGTTTCCTACTGTATTAGGCTTAGACTTGCTTGTTTTATTTTATTTTGTTTGGTAATTTAAGTTGTTCTATTACTTGTAACCACTTAAATCCTACTTTTTGTATTTAATAAAATCATTTACTTATTAACTCACAGTAAGTATTAATACCTGGGGGGGGGGGGGGCAAACAGCTGTGCATCTCTCTCTATCAGTGTTATAGAGGGCGAGCAATTTATGAGTTCACCCTGTATAAGCTTTATACAGGGTAAAACAGATTTATTTGGGGTTTGGACCCAATTGGGAGCTGGGTATCTGAGTGCTGGAGGCGGGAGCACTTCTTAAGCGGTTTTCAGTTAAGCCTGCAGCTTGTGGGGGACGTGGTTCAGACTTGGATCTGTGTTTACAGCAGGCAAGCATGTCTGACTCAAACAAGACAAGGTACTGAAGTCCCAAGCTGGCAGGGAAAACGGGTTCACAGGTAGTCTAAATACATCAGGTGGCAGTCCCAAAGGGGTTTGTGATCCAATCCGTCACAACTAATTTATACACATTTCCTCCACCACCAATCATACTGTGTTTACTTCCTTTATAAGATGGAACAGCAACTTGGGATGCTAGAGGATCTCCCTTGCAAATGTAATTGTACTTGCCTGCTCTAACATATTCCAATATTACCAAGAAGTTAGGAAGAAAGATTTTAGTAACTTGTATGGTCTTTGGGTTTATTTTCTTTTTACAGTACTAGATCTTATTAGAGAGTGAATTCTGCCTGTGTTAACTTGAGCTCATCTGTGTCTCCATCTAATCTTTTTAAGGTGCTTATTACCTTTTTAAGTGGTAATAGGTACAGTGTTATATGAAATGTAAATACACTTGTGTCAAGGTTCCTTCCGCACTCTGAACTCTAGGGTATAGATGTGGGGACCTGCATGAAAACCTCCTAAGCTTACTTTTACCAGCTTCGGTTAAAACTTCCAGGATACAAACTATTTTACCTCTTGCCCTTGGACTTTCGCTGCCACCACCAAACATCTAACCGGTATTATTATTATTATTATTATTAGGAAAGAGTCTGTTTGGAAATGTCTTTTCCCCCCCCACCCCAATCCTCCCAAACGTTACCCCACCTTTCTGGGGAAGGTTTGATAAAAATCTTCACCAATTTGCATAGGTGAACACAGACCCAAACCCTGGGATCTTAAGAACAATGAAAAAGCATTCAGTTTCTTAAAAGAAGAATTTTAATAGAAGAAAAAGTAAAAAGAATCACCTGTGTAAAATCAGGATGGTAAATACTTTACAGGGTAATCAGATTCAAAACAGAGAAACCCTCTAGGCAAAACCTTAAGTTACAAAAAGACACAAAAACAGGAATATCCATTCCCTCCAGCACAGCTTTTTTTCTCAGTCATTTAAAGAAATCAGAATCTAACGCATCTCTAGCTAGATTACTTACTACATTCTAAGACTCCATTCCTGTTCTGTCCCCGGCAAAAGCATCACACAGACAGAGAGAGACTTTGTTTGTCCTTCCCCCCCCCCCCGCTTTTGAAAGTATCTTGTCTCCTCATTGGTCATTGTGATCAGGTGTCAGCGAAGTTATCCTAGCTTCTTAACCCTTTACAGGTGAAAGGGTTTTTCCCTCTGGCCAGGAGGGACTTTAAAGGTGTTTACTCTTCCCTTTATATTTATGACAACTTGTTAAATGTTAGTAGCAATTTTAATGGCAAGGGGAGGCCAAGGATTTTAAAGGTATCTTCATACCCTCTTATGTATGGAGAGACTTTGGCAAACCAGTAAAGTGCCTGAAACTACTATGGCTTATTGCTAAAAGCAGCCAAGTCAGCAGGCTTAGCTTAACCAAGGCAGGAGGGAAGGGGGGGTTTTGAGTGCCGCAGAGAGGGCAGCTTGACCCCGCATCCTTCCTGATAAGTATTGTGTTGAAATTGCTGATACATGCATCTTAGAAGAGCAGGATGTGCCCCAGGAATGTCTATTGGGGCCTCAAGGCTGCAAACTCTGGAAAAACCCACACCTGGTTAATCGATAATCAGAAGGAACCCCTCACTTTAACATTGAAACTGCTTACATAACAAGTTTGCTTTAAGGGACATGTCATTCTATCACTAATGTATAAATAAGGGGAAAATTTGAGGGGGGGGGGGGAGACACTCTTCAGGACTGGACTCTCCCTCTGGATGCATCTTGTGTTCCCCACTAGCAGATGGGCTGCCGCTGTGCCGCTTGAGAGCCACATTCAGCTTTGGTAATTATCAAGGGTTGGGGGTGTTTTACTAACCAGTTGCGGACGTGTGTCTAAGTGCTTGAGACGAAGTGAAGTGTTAAGCACTCTTGTATTGTCCTGTTTGTGCCAGCCATCTATCGGTCAGACGGCCGTGTCTCCCCTGATTTATTTCCTGACACCACCTCGCACAGAGTAAAAGTTAGCAAGAGATTTGGGTTGAAAGAACCCCGGGTAGCACTTACACCCAGAGGTGGTCCCTCCTGGACAGGATTGAGGCATAGTAACTGAAGGGGCAGTAAGGAAGATGGCAATGCCACTGCCCAAACTGTATCTCTTCTGTTAAGCAGGGGACTTCCATATTCACTATTTCAAGCTAGCATTTCTCATGAACACTAAATGCATTAGAAAAATGTAAAACAAAATATATTTAAAATTCAGGAGTTTCTTGGGCAGATTCTCATCTTATCCAACTACTAAACAGTAAAAAAAAAAAAAACCAACAAAAAACCCCCTTCCCTAACACAGCATCTACAGATTCCTCTAGCATAAGAGGATCCATGGATTTTTAAAGCCAGCACTGTTGGCTCTATGCCACCTTATTCTATCCCACTCACTGTGGAAGGACACATCAGGGGCAGGAGTAGCTGGCACTTTTCACAACACCACTGCCCAGGCAACATAGCTCCTGCATGGGTCTGAATTTACCTAAAACCCCACAAAAATACACACCATTTATGACAGAAACATCATGATCTGAAAACCCTTCCTCCCCCATAATTGTCCTACTAAAACAACCCCTCAATTACCATGTAAATACTGCAGTAATGTGTTCAGGCCACCAGCGGTTGCCTAGGAAGCCAATTGCTGTTCCTAGGGGATCTGTTTAAAATTCCAATCCAGATTCTAGTCAGATTTGAGACTATGGGAGTGGAACTCATGAAGAGTAGGTAGCTCTGAGTTTCTCCCTCCCCAGCTTGTCTGGGCTAACAGAAAGCAGCTGTGCCAGACAGAACAGGTGGACCCTGTTACCCTTATAACTAATTAAGGTTATATAAATAGTCTCTCTCAGCAGTATGACAGGAGGAGCTGCCTAGAGAATATGGGATTTAGGAGGGCAGCTTTGTACATACATGGGATATAATCAGGCTATGCTGATTTTTTGTCTTTGCTTGTTTTGTGTCTCTGGCTCTGGGACAATGATACTTAATCTGAATCACTCAACCCAAAATGCAAGGCATAGCAAAGAACATTTCACTTGTACAAGGGAAAAAAAAATCCTTTGAGATCTGGGTCATTCAGTGGGGCTAATCCTAGCCCTGCTCCAAGTTAACAATTAACACTGCCGGAAAAATGTTGACTATGAGAGCAAGGATGGGTAAATGGACAAATTTGACAACTAGCATAAATATTAGCAGTTACTGTAAAATGGAGATATATTCACTGGTGGGTTGGGGAATAGCCTTACTTTGCTGGCCACCCTTTGAGGAGTCTGAACGTGAGGCAGGCCAGCCAGTTATCCCCCTTAAGAGCCTGCCTACTACCTTACAAGGTCATTGGTGATTTAAGGCTAGAAACTGAGGGGCCAGGGGCATGAGGAAGGAGCAATAGGTGCTATTCAAAATGGAGGATGGTGGTCTAAACAGCATTCAGATACAGTATTAGGACTATGAATATGAATTAGCCATAACTAATTATCAGCCTATTCACCCATTGTGACAGCAGATTTTAGAACAAGGCAACAAAAGCTAGGCAAGAGAGTCATTTGCTTATGCTGTTAAATTGAGTGTACAAAATTATCCAAAGTTATCTTTAGTTATAAGATATTAACAGCAGAACTGTATTAGATCTCAATTGCAATTCCTGAGAAAAGCAACAATCACCATTCCAGACAACAAATGGTAAACATAGCTTCTTAGTACAAAGCACTTCAAAAAATTACATCACAGAGTGCCATTCAAACTCCTCTTCCGGTGGCACTGAGCAAAGTTATATCAGTTGATTATATATATTTATATATATATAAATACTGTACTAGGCCTGATGTAAACATGTCCATGCTGAATGGGATTTGGCTACAGAGAGTACTGTTTAACCTCTGCAAAGCAGTAGCAGATGTCAGGACCATGCAAGCTGTTTTTCCTACTGGAATAAAAAAAAAATCAGTCACATGGAGTGTGGGTATTTTCTTAGTTTAATTTGGTATTCTGTTCACCACTCCCAAAACAGAGAGTCACAAATAGCACACAGGCAAATCCCTCTTCTGGAAATCCAAGCCCCAAATCCAATGCCTAGTTCCCAGAGAGTAGGGTTGCCAACAGCCTTGTATTATAAGGGAATCCATTATTTAACTAAACAAAATTGCTTGTCCTGAGTAGGTAAGTATTTTTTTTCCATTTTGCTGCCAGAGCAGAATCTGACCCACTCTGGCAATGCTACATCCCAGTTGAAATTCAAGAGAAGAGGTGTCCCTGTATGGATTTAGAATTCTAATGGAGGTGGCCAGGTCAAATGTGCATGATATTGCAACCCCATGTACCAGGTCACAAAACCCCTAAAAGCTGACCCCACTGGCCCCCACGTCATGCTGACAGAGGGATGGCCAGCCCCACACCACTCAAATTTGGCCTTACCATTTTTCCATCATACACACCCTTTACTTTTGAATAATGTTCACAGCAAGTGTACCCCAGCAATTTAAAGCTATTACAACACAGAGAAACCTTCCATAAAGAAACTGCATCATAAAACAATACATTTCTTCAAAACTGTACCTCACTTGCACACTAAGTAGAAGCACTTGTAAGACTGCTGTAGCACCACCTGGTGAGTCCCACCATTATATTAAAGGTAAGTTGCCCTGCTGTGTAGTTGGAGTAATGTCTACGCTGATGTTAAACAAGGGAAGTGCTACACTTACAGCACAGAGTGAAGCTTGCAGTCTCTAGAGAATATTTGCTACCCAAAAGGCTGTAATTAGAATATGTTGATGTGTTTGAGTTTTGTGGTGATGAGCACGTTTGTATTGCCAGAAATGTTACCTCATTTTCATGAGTGTAAAAAAGATACTTTTTGCTTCTCTTGGGAAAAAAACATTGTTGTTTTTGAAGATGCTGGAATTAAGAGATCTGATGTTTCAACTGAGCAGGTTAGTAGTTTGCTAGCAGGCCTATTATTTATACTCCAGAAAGCTAAAACTTAACAATTAGCACTGTTCAGCACTCATACTAGAGAATACACAAAGGGCAATTTTTACAAGAGAAAGAAGGATATTTGCATGTACAGCTGGAGGAGCATCCTTTGCTTGTTTAATACCCTATGGTAACAATACAGATTTTGTAGATTACCATTAGGGATTAAGTCAACTGGTGAAATAGTCCAGAAAAAAGAAGGAAATTGTTAGATCACATTAGTTTCCAAGTATGCTGTGGCAAAAGGCAGGCACAGAATTGTGATTTCAAAGGATATTCTATTTAACTGATTATTGGCTGTTCATTTAAATGCTTATACATACTGAGAATGAGTGATGAGGCATCCCAGCCTGTAATTAACAAGCTTAAAGCAGTGTTTGCTAGGCATGGGATACTATCAGAAATGGTTAGTGACCTGTGTCTAGATGAGAGATTAAAGATTTAGCGAAGCATTGAGGAACATGTTAGAGAAATACAAGTCCAGGGTATCCACAATCAGACAGTATAACTGAAAGAATGATTAGGTAGTTAAAACTATGATTTTAAAAAGGAGAAATAGATCCTCAGGTTCGGTTAGATTTAAGAAATAGCCCTGGAACTGGTATGTTATATTCTTCTGCTCAATTGGTAATTGGTATTTCACGTAGAAATAGATTGGCATGTGCCCTAGATGTGCCCAGTTTCAGATAAAAGTGGTTTGAATCTCTCTTTTAAGTGTAAAACTCAGCTTAAACTTAATTATGGAACAGCAAGTTCTGCCTCAAAGAAAACAGGCTGCTTCATGTTTTGGGATTTGTGTGTGTTATTCTGAATTTTAAGAAATAAAATGTTATGTTATATACCTTCTAGCAAGAGAAGGTATGTTTTTATTTGACTTCTGTTTGCTTTCAATGAAACATGAGAGAAATGTTACCAGGGTGGCTAGTTACTGTCTGTCAGGATCATAATACGGACAGCCAGATCCAAGGGTTGGAGCAGCATCAAACCTCAGGCTGGGAGTAACAGAAAAGTTGTTAAACAGGTTTCAGGGTCTGAAGGCAAAGTCCAAATCAAGCTAAGAGCACATATGGCCATAGCAGCAACAGAAAATCCACACTTATCTGAACTGCCCCTTGTGTTTATATTGAGTGGGGAGCCAATCAGGAGCTATGAGCCTGCTGCCTGTCAAACCCCTTCAGGCAGGACTTCCCACAGTCCGTGTTCACAGTGGGTCATGGGCATTGAAGCATAAGCAGGTTACAGCTGTTGCTGGGTAGCAGCCTGGAACAACTATCTACCCCGTAGACCCATTACTCATGCGCATTGTGGGGAGAGTGGTCACTTTGGATGAGCTATTGCCAGCGGGATAGTGAGTTTGTGTGTGTGGTTTTTGGGAGGGGGGTGTGGGGGTGAGAGAACCTGGATTTGTGCAGGAAATGGCCCAACTTGATTGTCATGCACATTGTGTGGAGAGTTGTCACTTTGGATGGGCTATCACCAGCAGGAGAGTGAATTTGTGTGGGGGGGGTGGAGGGCGAGAAAACCTGGATTTGTGCTGGAAATGGCCCAACTTGATGATCACTTTAGATAAGCTATTACCAGCAGGACAGTGGGGTGGGAGGAGGTATTGTTTCATATTCTCTGTGTGTATATAAAGTCTGCTGCAGTTTCCACGGTATGCATCCGATGAAGTGAGCTGTAGCTCACGAAAGCTCATGCTCAAATAAATTGGTTAGTCTCTAAGGTGCCACAAGTACTCCTTTTCTTTTTGCGAAATAAGGAGTCCAACTCAATTTTATCTTTTATTGGAAATTTCAACAGTGTGCCTCTGTCTGTAACTGAAATCTGTCTTTCTTAAAGGGGCAATCCTGAAAAGACATGCCAGATCTCAACAGTAGATCTCAGGAAGGCAACTGTGATGACAAAAACAAGGAGGACTCCTTTTGGCACCGTAAAGACTAACAAATTTATTTGGGCGTAAGCTTTTGTGGGCTAAAACCCACATCATCAGATGAATGGAGTGAAAAATACAGTAAACAGTGTATATATATGGGGGGGTCAGTGCTAAGGAGGCCAATTTGATTAAGGTGGAAGTGGCCTATTCTCAACAGTTGACAAGAAGGGGTGAATATCAAGAGAGGGAAAATTACTTTTGTAGTGCTAACGAGGCCAATGCAATCAAGGTGGATGTCGGCCATTTCAACAGAATAGGCCACTTCCACCTTAACTGAATTGGCCTCCTTAGCACTGACCCCACCCCACTTGGAAAGGTAACTCCCATCTTTTCATGTGCTGTGTATATATATACTGCTTCCTGTATTTTTCACTCTATGTATCTGATGAAGTGGGTTTTAGCCCATGAAAGCTTATGCCAAAATAAATTTGTTAGTCTGTAAGGTGCCATAAGGACTCCTTTTTGTTTTTGCTGATACAGACTAACATGGCTACCACTCTGAAACCTGTAATGACGGAGTTTATCAGTATTTTTGCACATGGTGCTCAACTATAGTTTGTTTTCTTATACAGGGAATTAATCACCATACACCTAAATCTTGGGAGCAATAGGAGGTAGTAAGAACAATACATTGATCGGTAGGTATGTATTCAAGGTACTATTAAACCTAGCTCTAGCTTTTGATCTTCACCAATTCAAGGAAAAACAGAGAAGTTTCAGATTCTATATGTTATGCATCGTGACACTGGTGAAGTCTCAAGCAGGAGTGAGCTCATCCTGTGGCCTGTCCCAACGCCCAGGGCTCAATCCTGAGCGGGGCCTCTGGGTGACACTAGAATACAAACCATATCCCCTCCTCTGTGCAGATGGGAAACTGAGGCACGGGAAGGGGTTGATTTGTCTGGGGTCACTCACTCGGGGAGGCAGTGCCCGCGCTGGGAGGAGAGCCCAGCCCTAAACCCGGGCTCCCTTCTGCCCCGCACCTATTGAGCGTCTGGGGTCACACGGAGGACAGCGGCGTGGCTCAGCGCGGAACCCCGGTTGTGGGCAGCGCGGCTGAGCCGGAGGGGTCACCGCGCCGCTTCCCGTTCGGGGGAGGAGGGAGCCCAAGCTGCAGCCTCCCGGTTGCGGCGGCAGGTGGCGCTGGCGGCTGTCGTGCTGGGCCCCAGGGAGCTCCGCGTGTGGGAGCGGGGCAGGAGGCGGCGCTCGGCAGAACTTGATCCGCTCTGTGGAGTCCGAGTTGGGGCTGTCGCTTGGCGGCAGCAGCAGGAGGCGGCGGGTTCCGGCTCCAGCCCCGGGCGGAGGAGCTGAGCGGAGCAGACGGCAGCCGCGGAGGAGGTAGGAGCCGCCACCCCTTTCCCCGCGCCGGGCAGCGCCGCCCCCGGGAGCCCCCTTCCCCCGCGCCGGGCTCCCCGGGCAGCGCAGCCACCGCGCGTCCTGCTCCGGGCAGCCTCTTCCCCAGCGGGCACCCGCGGCTCCGCGCCCCCCTCCCGGGCACCGCCGCTGCTGGGCACCCAGCTCCGCGCGGACCCTTCCCCGCACCCGCTCCGGCCGCCGCCGCCGCCGAGCTCCCCTTGCCCTCTGCTTTGCCTGGCGGGAGCCACCGCGGTGTGTGACCCGCTGGGCTCCTCCGCTCCCGGGGTCCCGGCCAGAGCAGCTGGGCTGGAGTGTGGGGCTGGGCGGCCCCTGCTCTTCCTCCTCCTCCTCCGGGGTGGGCTCGGGCTGCGCCCGGCGCTCCCTCTAGGGGTAGTGTCACTTCCCCCAGTGCTGGGCAGCTCGCCCGGCGCCAGCGTGGGGCGCCCGCGTAGCCCAGTCCCGTTAGGGGCAGTCGATAGCCGCGCTCCGGCTCGGATGAGTCTCCAGCAGCCTGGACTGGGAGCTGCTAGCGCGGCGGGGTCTGGTTCGCAAAGGGTCCCGTAGGTGCTGCTCTCCATTAATTAATAACAACAGTGCAGCGGCTCTCCAGCGACATCCCCAGCGCAAAGAGATGGGGTGAGATTTTCAGAAATTACAGAGCTACCGAACAAGGTGTTTACAGCCTCAAACCTATCCTGCTGTAACGCAAACGACCCCCCCCCCCAACAAACTCCTCCCTTTTGGCATTGAAGATTAAGCTGTGACAGCCCATTGAGGTTTAGTGGCCTTGTCTTCACTCGGGAAAATGTGTGTTCTTACCTTGACATAAGGAAGACAAGGCAGTTTGTAGCTTTCACTCATGCCAGCTGATGCAGAGTTTATCTCAACCTGCCAACACATCTAAAAACTACAAACTGCCATCTCCTTGCTAGGATTTCCTTTTGTTACCATGTGTTAGCTAACAAAAGGTGAGAGCGCATGTTTTTTTTAAAATTGTGGATTAGCCAATGAGATTTAGCCCCCTAAATTCCTAAGGCTATGTCTGCACAGCCACCGGCAGCAGTCGTCCCTGTCCCAGTGGACAGTCTTGGGCTTGTGGTAGGCAGTGTAGACAGCGCTTTGAAGTTGTGGCTGGATGTGGAGCTGGGACCAGAGCAGCAAATTCAGAGCTGTCTGTGCAGCTATTTTTAGAATGCCATTAAGCTACAAGCCCTACTAGCTGGAGTCTCTCAGCCCAGGCTGGGAGGTTTGCTTCTGTGGACTGTGTAGACATACCCAAAGTCATTTTACCCATTGGCTTTGTCTGCATGGGAAAGTTTGTCAGTATAATCTAAAGCGTGACTTTGCACCTAGATGGTTATCCTGGTATGACCTCCCTTTGTGGACACTAACTTTGGGATGAGAATGGCTTTTTTTCAGTTCAGTCTGTTGCTTGTGGTGGGGTAAAAAGTAAACCGAAAAAAGTTACTCTTACCAGAATAAATGTTTCAGAGTAGCAGCTGTGTTAGTCTGTATCCGCAAAAAGAATAGGAGTACTTGTGGCACCTTAGAGACTAGCAAATTTATTTGAGCATAAGCTTTCGTGGGCTACAGCCCACTTCATCAGATGCATGCAGTGGAAAATACAGTAGCATGATTTTATATACACAGAGAACATGAAACAATGAGTGTTACCGTACACACTATAATGAGACTGATCAGTTATAAACTATTTCCCCATGTTTATTCACCCCCCTTACCCCCCCCCCCCCTGTTCCTCACACATTCTTGTCAACTGCTGGAAATGGCCCACCTTGATTATCACTACAAAAGGTTTTTTTTTTCCTCTCCTGCTGGTAATAGCTCACCTTAACTGAAAGAAAAGGAGTACTTGTGGCACCTTAGCTGTAGCTCACGAAAGCTTATGCTCAAATAAATTGGTCAGTCTCTAAGGTGCCACAAGTACTCCTTTTCTTTTTGCGAATACAGACTAACACGGCTGTTACTCTGAAACCTGTCTCCTTAACTGATCACTCTCGTTATAGTATGTATGGTAACACCCATTGTTTCATGTTCTCTGTGTATATAAAATCGTCCTACTGTATTTTCCACTGCATGCATCCGATGAAGTGGGCTGTAGCCCACGAAAGCTTATGCTCAAATAAATGTTAGTCTCTAAGGTGCCACAAGTACTCCTGTTCTTTTTGCAGAATAAATGTGCAGGGAGGTATAACTAGTAAAACTTCTTTATAGACAATTCCTTAGGTATTTTTGAAAATTGTGCCCTAAAATTTGCTGATTAGAAGTTAAGCTTCTAAGCATCTAAATCGGAATTAGGAGCCTAAGTCACCTAGGTGACTGAAAATTTTACCCCTAGCTTGTCACTTGCCAGTCTGAATGGTCTATTGGTGGCAGCATCCCAGGCAAGTAACTTTTTTAAAATGGCTAAATAAATAATAAGTAATATTAATAGTAAAAAATAGAATTATCCCTCAAAATGGCAAAGGCTAGACAGAATTGCCCCCTCTCCACCTTGACACTTGATTTGTCTGCTTCCCTCACAAGTGTCTGTGCTTTCTTCCATACCATCCTTAGCGCATGGAATAGTCCTCCCTGAACTGATTTATAAGGTGGCTCCACTCTCCTTTTAAATTCTTTCTCAAGACCCACTTGTGCCATGATGCCTCTAAGAAATTAGCCAGCCAATGGCTAGCTGGACACTTAGGCCTCAATCCTGGAAATCTTAATTTTATGCGTGTAGGTACAGTACACCCTGGGTATAATGAGCCCTTTGGGATCCAAGCCATTTGTTAGTTATAGCCAGAGGTTTGTTATGGGGAGGTGAATTACCTGCACAAATGGGAGAACGCTTCCTGTTGGCATAGGTAGTGTGTATTTTGAAGCGTTGCACCATTTTCAGTGTATACGTATGTGACTGGGGTCCTAATGGGGAGCCAACTGTGGTCACTCAATTAGGGTGAACTGCAAAGAATGGGGCAGACAGTCCCCATAAAGCTGGTGGATATTCCAATACCTGCATTTACCAAACCAGCATAAAACTGCTTCTTTATTACCTTACTGGTTACTCAGAAGTCCAAACAACCAGTTCCCTTAAAGTGATCCAGCCTCAGGCCTCCATCCAGGTACCCACGTCAAATATTATGAAAATTTCTGTAAATCTTATTTCATCATATAAAAGAAAAGGTTCTACCAATCCCAAAGGATCGGACACATTACCTCCCAGTTTAACGAATGTTTCAGATCTTACCCAAATTCACGCTACAGCTAGTTCTTATTAACTAAAATCTAAAGGTTTATTTATAAAAAGAAAGAAAGGTGAGAGTTAAAATTGGTTAAAGGAATCAATTACATACAGTAATGGCAAAGTTCTTGGCTCAGACTTGTAGCAGTGATGGAATAAACTGCTGGCTTAGGTCAAGTCTCTGGAGTACATTCACGGCTTGGATGGGGCATTCAGTCCATTGTTCAGAGCTTCAGTCTGTAGCAAAGTTCCTCCAGAGGTAAGAAGCAGGATTGAAAACACAATGGAGATGTTCCCAGGACCTTTTATAGCTTTTGCCACATGGAGGGCATCCCATTGTTCTTACTGTGGAAAATTACAACAAGATGGAGTTCGGAGTCACATGGGCAAGTCACATGTTCATGCCCCATTTCCCTTAGTCATTGCAGGAAGCCATTACCTACATTCCAGACAGCACATTTGCATGACAGTCCACTCGGTGTAGATGGGTGTCTCCCATAATCCATTATCAACCAAGTATTTCTTGATGAGCCACTTAATTTGAACAGTCCCTCCAAGATGTGCTGGGTGTTACCTTGTGGGTGTTACAAACAATTGAAATCCAAGTGTAGAGCCAATACTTATAACTTCACATACAAAATGATACATGTATACAGATAGCATAATCAGAACCAGCAAGTCATAACCTTTTCATAGACGCCTTACTCTACAACCTATGTACAATATTTGCTGCAAATATATAACAGTGGCTGCAACAATGATCTATATGGTCATAATTTAATCAGATAACATCACAACATACCATTAGCTATGATATGTTTTTAAGTGGTGTAGTATGTCAGGTGTCAATTTTTAAAAAAAATTCAATCTTTGTGAAGTTCGCTGCCTTTAATGTATTTAAGGAAAGTCCACTTTTTTTCAGTGTACAGAAACTTCATCCTAATTTTTTTTTTTGTTTAGAAAAGACTTTTTGATTTTTATTGAATCTCCCTTGAAATTTCTTGTGTTGTGCATATACTGGGTCCTTTATAGAACGTAGCTGTTTTACATCGGGCCCTACCAAATGCACGGTCCATTTTGGTCAATTTCACGATCAGAGGATTTTTTAAAAAGTAAATTTCATGACTTCGGCTATTTAAATCTGAAATTTCGTGGTGTTGTAGTTGTAGCAGTCCTGACCCAAAAAGGAGTTGTGGGTGCGGGGGTGTCACAAGGTTATTGTAGGGAGTGGGTTACAGAATATCCAGGTTGGAAGGGACCTCAGGAGGTCCTCTTGATACTGCTACCCTTATTTCTGCACTGCTGCTGGTGACGATTCTGGCTTCAGAGCTGGGCAGGTGGAGAGTGGCGACTTCTGGCCGGGAGCCCAGCTTTGAAGGCAGAGCCGCCGCCAGCAGCACTGCAGAAGTAAGGATGGCCTGGTATAGTATTGCCATCCTTACTTATGTGCTGCTGCCTGCAGAATGGGGCCTTTAGTCAGCAGCTGCTGCTCTCCGGCCACTCAGCTTTGAAGGCAGCAGCACAGAAGTAAGGGTGGCGTGGCATAGTATTACCACCCTTACTTCTGTGCTGCTACTGGTGGGGCGCTGCTTTCAGAGCTGGGCACCTGGCCAGCAGCCACCGCTCTCTGGCCGTCCAACTCTGAAGGCAGCACAGAAGTAAGGGTGGCAATACCACGATCCTCCTAAAGTAACCTTGCAACCTCCCTGCAACTCTCTTTTGGGTCAGGACCCCCAATTTGAGAAATACTGGTCTTCCCTGGGAAATCTGTATAGTATAGGGTAAAAGCACACACAAGACCAGATTTCACGGTCTGTGACATGTTTTTTGTGGCCGCGAATTTGGTAGGGCCCTAGTTTTACAGAATTTTTGCCTCTTAATTTCAGTAAAATGTGAGTTCCTTCAAAAGTGGGAGAAAAGAGAGGGTTAAAAGAGATGTTCATAACCATGGCTGTCTGAAGACTGAACTCTTGGCTAATCACTTTATGTAAGTGCTATGAAAACAGCATGATCAAGGGGATGACCTTGTTACTGCCGATTAAGGGACAAGCATCCAAAACGTCACCTTTTAAGAATATTTATGCTATAATTCTTTATAGGTGGAGAAAAAAATCTCTGGAGCAAGTGGATCCAGCATTGAGTAGCTGCATGAACTGTCACACATTATAATAAAGTTATTGTGCCAGCATTACAAGAATAATGGGATGCTAGACTAACAGATTTTGGCAATGAGTAGTTTTAATACTGATGTCCTGTTTTGACATCTGTGGAAGGAGGATTAAAGCAGACAGAATTTGTAGTGGGTGGGTGTGAGTGGAATGAAAAGGAAAAGCTTCTTAATTTTAATCTCTTTTCGAAAAGGTGACTAAAAGTAGCACAGAAGGATAAATCATATTAACCTTATCGTAGTGGTTTTTAATTGTAGTCATTTAAATATTTTGTGTAAACTCAGCATTAGTAAAACACTACTTTAATTTTTAGTACAGGCAATATAAAAGTAGGCACAGCTCCTTGTCTCCTAGAGTGTTTCTGCTAGACCATCTCCTCCCCAAATAGAGGGAGTCTGATTTGCTACAAAGGTGCCTATGGCAATACCTCCATAATTAGGGTTACATTCTAGAATGGTCTTAACATGGGCCATAAATTCCTGCTTTTTGTTTTTTTTTCTTTTCGTAAAAGTAGGTGACCAATTGGTGTAACATTTTAAGCCCTTTGAATTTTCTCTGCAGCTCTTGTCTGGTTTTTCTTTGTAAATTTTTAATAGGAGGTCTTTGAAATGGGGCTGTCTGACATTTTTCTGTGTCGATCTGACTTTTTGTTGTTGACTTTTTCTTTTTAAAACAAGATTGTCCATCTGCACAAAACTTGGCAGGAGGTGGATGCTCTGAGTAGATATGGTGCAGTGGGAAGGCTTTTTTTATTGGATTTAGGCTTGTTTTTTAGCAGCTGTTTACATTATTATTGAAATCTTACACAAAAGAGCAAGCAGATCTGAGTGATGGAGGCTGGGCCCAGAAAATCTTCCCTGTCAGGAGCTACCTTTCCTGTCACTTTATCACATGGTAGAGAGGGGCTTCCTTTGAAGTTGTTGACACACAAGGTTTTCTGCACAGCTATGGATGGAGAAATGGAGAAAATCTTCTCCATTAGCTGCTGCGCTTCTGCCTCCAACACAAGTTCCCACCCTGACTGTAGTGTTACAAAAATCTAGACGATGAATACACAAACAGCTTTGTTAAGAAGCAATTAAGATTGATACACTCACAACCTACCAGACACTAAATCACAAAAGCAAAGAAATGAAAAGTTAACCAACCTAACATTATATATCCTCTACTCTTCCCCCACATACCCTACCACAAACACTGTACATCATAGACCAGGAGTACTTGTGGCACCTTAGTCTCTAAGGTGCCACAAGTACTCCTTTTCTTTTTGCAAATACAGACTAACACGGCTGTTACTCTGAAACCTGTCATCATAGACCAAGCACTGGAAACTTACTTTTGGCCTGTGATTCTCAACCAGGGGGTCCAGGGCCCCTTTGGGGGCCCAAGCAGGTTTCAGGGGGTCCTCCAAGCGGGGCCAGCATTAGACTCGCTGGGGCCTAGGGCAGAAGGCTGAAGCCCCACCACCTGGGGCTGAAGCCCAGGGCCATGAGTCCTGCCACCTGGAGCTGAAGCCAAAGCCTGAGTAACTTAGCTTTGGTGGGGCCCTGTGGTGTGGGGCTCCAGACAAGTGCCCTGCTTGCTACTCTGATGCCGGCCCTGGCTTTTATATGCAGAAAACCAGTTGTGGCACTGGTGGGCTGTGGAGTTTTTAGAGCATGTTGGGGGGCCTCAGAAAAAGGTTGAGAACCCCTGGCCTAGGACAATACTTTGCGACACTCCCTTTATCATCCTTCTGTTAACAGCAAAACTAGCCTCTCCCACCATAACCGACTACTACACCAAACATCTGCAACTGCTAGTGTTTGGGGAGGTGGGGAATCTGATAAAGGGGTGTATGCAGATTTGTGGGAGGACAAAATGGATGGAGCCTTTTGTAGGTGATACAGGATGGGTTTGGAAACTAGGGTATGAGAAAAATGGCATGGTGTTCTAATGAATGGTTTTGAGTACATTTTGTTACCAAGTGTGGACGCCGCTAGACTATTTTCAAAACAGTATTCAAAGACTCTGAAGTGTCTGTTTAAAAAAAAAATCTTAACACCTCAAACACCCCAGTTTCTTAAATTATCGTTGGAGAGAAGTTTTGACCAGGGTTTGGCTGTGTCCACGTTTGCTGACTGTGTTCAAAACCACTCCAGAAGTTTGAATACAGTTTTCAGTCATGACTAATCATGAATTAGTGATGATGGAGCCAGTAAGACAGTAGCGCTGCGTTGATTCACATTCAAAAGGTTATTTATAAAAATACTGTAGCTTGGCTAGAAACCTTTCTCTTTAAAAAAAAAAAATAAATGCTTAAAATCTGTATGACATTTTAGGAATACCAAAAGTCTATGTGGAGACTTTAAACCATGGAATTTCTACTTGCAGGTATTTTGAGAGGGACCTGGTAATTATATTGAAATACCATGGAGATTATCTACTAAATCTCATTTTACAGTATGGCTTTTTCTGTGTAGCATCTTTCAGGCAAAATGTATCCTGAAATGCCTTAAAGAAGTAAGTGTAGGTATAAATTACATGGAGGTGGCAAGTATAAATTAAAGCAGTCAATCATAAGGTCAGTAACAGGGTGATAATGACTTAAATTTATATAAAAATGTATATAATCCCTTCTATCCGGAAAGATACCAAATGCTCTCTAAATTATGAATTACTTCATCTGCCATCTATGTGGTGAAACAGTGACTCCTTAGTGAACACTATAACACTACACAACAGTTAAGGGCAGAAAATTATGAATACTTTCTTTTAAAACTGCACAGGGTACTCCAGATAGGCTGATTGTAAGTACCTGGGCCTCAGTTTAATTCAAGTCAGTGAAACTCCATGCAGGAGCATTCATGTGATTCTCTTTGCAGTATCAGGATCTTAGTTTGGAATTTGGCAACACTCAGGGGTTAGGATTCCTTTTTTGTGTGAAGTGTCGTGATATTTGATTACGGCTGCCCGATACCTTGATTTTCGTCTCACTCAGGGAAGAAATTGAGGCATATGCAGAGGAGGTGATGAAAGATGAGACTTGTAGTGTTGGAGTTGATATCTTGGTACATGTCTTATATATATCTGATGGTATTTTAATATACAGCATATATTTTAAATTTAATTGGTTGATCTTAAGGAGCAAAGATATTTACATTGTGCTGTATAGTAATGAAATATGAAATATGTGCCAGGCAATTAGATTGAACAGACACAGGAGGTAGAGGCTTGTTCATGCTCAAAGCAGCATCTGACGCTTAGGGCATAAATAGGATTCAGATTCAGAATCAGAGTGGTGGCAAGTTGATTTAAATTTTGATTTATTTTGATTTAAACAAAACAAAATTTCAGGCAACAAGAAGTAAGATTACTTAAACAAGAAGACATGTAGAGATGCTTTAAAATAACTAATTTTTTGAGCTGAAATAATTACGTTTGTTTTCTGAGCCAATCAGAAAAGAAGATATTCAATAATGCTGCAGTGAGTAAACATTACTCAGATGACCCATCTGTTAGATACAGTTTTCAAAACTACATTAATCAGATGATATAATAGGAATAAAGTCAGCATCACAGAAATTTGTCATAGGATTACTGTGTCCTGTTTTGAAAATAAAACCTATGGCTTTGTCTCAGCATCTGTTTCGATAAATTGCACAACAAACCAGGAGTATTTATGCAGTAGATCATTGTCCTGTGGTGATCTTTTTCCATTGATGTTCTCTTATGAGTGAGATACAGAGGCTGTATTGTATTCTGTATTGTTAATGATTATTTTAAAGGGACAAACTAATACCAACACTAATTTTTACCATACTCGCTTCATTTGACTTTCTTCACATTTCTTTTCTTGGGCTGGCTTACGTTCCCCATGTATTCGGACTTCTGTTTCATGCTACTTGAATTTCTGCTTAATGTTTTGACAGACATTCCCGGTATGGCAATCTGGCCTATGATTCCTGAAAGGAATTTCTTAGAAATAAGTGGAAAAAACAAAACACAAACTATTGTGCAAACATTGAGTTTGCATAGGAAAGCATTTAGAAGTCAGAAGGAGTAAAAATTCAGGTGGACTATCCAACCATCAATCTACCTGCTAGTGCATACGTTGTCTAATAGCCTTTAATTGAAAGATCCCATGCTATTTCCACAGCTTTGCTTGTTGTACTGTCGTGGGGCTCAACCTGCTTTAAAGTCACACATGCTGTTCCATTGCCATTCCCCCAAGAAAATGTGTCATTCTCTATAGCTATAGAGTGGAATCATCACTGAACTCTATCCCCACTACATGCTCCAGATAAATCTCCAGTGAAACTCTGGGTTGAAGAAAACAGAAGACCCTGCCTGCTCCTAATGCACCACTAGCCCAATGTCAGGTGGGAGGAAGCTAAACTTTCTAAACAGAGTCTTAGCTGTGTTCCTGCAGAGCTGAGATGGGAGTGTGGCTTCAATATATGCTGCTGCCCATCAATAGCAGCTGAACCCCTGTTCGTTGGGTATTGTGATCATGAAGCTAGAGACCTGTAACTGCTGCAGCAAGATTTTACCGAATTACCTGAAGTGTCTTTGTGGGAAGGGAATCTACACAGTCAGCACGTAAAAGTTGCACTGAAAAAATAAATCCTGAAATGCTGGAAGTTAGTTATGTCCATTTCTGGCAGAAATCATAGATGCTTTAAAACTATAAAAATTGATACTAATGCAATAATAAATCACAATAGATGTAAAAGAAAAATAGCTGAGGGAAAGAAGAGTGAGCACAGTCTGATGGGATGGAGAGCCACACTTGCCCAGCTCTTTTGGATAGAGGGGGCAGGAAGCAGTTCTGGCACTTAACTGCTTCAAAGTTTTACCTCAGCTCTGTGACATCACAGCATAGATAAAAGTGATGGATAGATAAGTGATCAGGAGACCCATCATTCAAGGAGAGGGAGCAGCCGCCGTAGTAAGAGTAGGACCACAAAACAAAGCTGAAGATGGGAACCAGAAATCCAACCTGGGAAGTACAGAGCGTAGATAATTTTTATTTTTACTGGTTAACACTTTCTGTGCTGTGATATTTCCTGTATTTACCACAGGAAGCACCTCAGTAAAATTCAGTATAAAAGTATGGTGAAAACCTTAGTGACAACTACTGCAGAAGAAAATTGTTTTATTTAGGGGTTAGTGAGAATCAGATGAACTGTAATGGTTGGATGCTATAGGATTTTAAGCTAGTTGCCAATGAAGGGAAAGGTTTCAGAGTAGCAGCTGTGTTAGTCTGTATTCACAAAAAGAAAAGGAGTACTTGTGGCACCTTAGAGACTAACTAGTTTATTTGAGCATAAGCTTTCGTGAGCTACAGCTCACTTCATCAGAAGGGAAATTCAGCTAGATGACTGGATGCAAGGTTTGGCTTAAAGTGGTAGGGAAGTTCCAGGCTAATCCGGTGAGTGGACAGAAGAGTTTTGTCAATTACACCTTGAGACATTAAAGGCTAACTGGACTCTCCGCAAATGCATAGATTCTGTGATTGAGGAACAATACACCAAAACAGGGTGGTTTTGTGTACGATAACAATGGATACATCTCCAACCCTAGCTGCCACATAAGGTGTGATATTTAGGTTGTGATACAGAACAGGTGGAGAACAGCTAGAGATACAGGATCACATAGGAGTTCAAAAAAGCCTAAACGACTTAAGAGCACAAGTCACATTGACTTTCTGCAAGATGAGGACAATCTGTAACTTTTATTACAAACTAGATAAGCAAAAAGAAATGTATTCCTTACTACTACTAATTCAAGTGTTAGACATGGTGCTTGCAGAGAAGTCTGCAAGATTTGATTATTCCAGACAAGCTAAAGATTTTTGTCTCCAAAATTCATGACTGGTCACCATACTTTGACGTGAGTCTGTGACTTGATCACCAGTTAATTCTGGCTGGATCCCTGCAAGACATATCTCCAGTGATGTTGTGGGGAGGAGAGTGGGGACGGGGAGGAATACTGTATTTTCTGTAGAAGAGAATGTAGGGCAATTGGAGTAATGGAAGGCAGAATATGCATGAAAAGGATTAGATAAGGAAACTGCAGACGAGGGGGTGTGTGTGTCTGCCTGTGTCGAGGCGGGATAATAATCCACATCATGAGGGAGGTCTTTCAGCAATTCAAAAGTGTTTAAAAAAAATCAGCCTTCCTGTGCCCCAGCCTGCAACTTTTTTGAGGTCATAATGTTTTCTGAGCATCCACTGTTTGTGAACTGTGTGTTGTCTGTTTACACTGTTAAGCTCTTAGAAGGCATGGTGGTACAGTTCTGAGTGTATGGCAGCCACTTAAGATTTGAACGTATCAGGGCATGTGTATGCTGCAGAATTAAATTACGTTGATGTACAGCCACCGCAGTAATTAAATTGATTTTGTATGTCCAAACTAGCTCCTTCTGTTGGTGGTGCAGATCCTTACCAGGAGCACTTGAACCAGCTGTCAGTGTGAGGCATTGTGGGGCACTGACAGTGAGAGCTCCGCCAACCAGGGCTGACAGCCACCAGGGGATGACAACTGGAACAGTCAATACAGTGTCTACACTGACACTATGTCAACCTAACTGCACTCTTCTAAGTGCTATGCCTCTCATGGAGATGGAGTTATTAAGTCGGTGTAGTGGCCGACTTATATTGGCAGGAGCACCATTGCAGTGTAAATGCTTACAGAGTTAGGTTGACGTAAGCTGCCTTACGTCGACTTAACTCTGTAGTATAGACCAGGCCTCAGTCATTCCATATCCACTGGTGCATTATTATAATTTAATTAAATGTGTATATTCTGGGATGTTTGCAGTCAGTCAAGCAGAGTGCATGGGGCCATTACTACTTCTCTGCCTCCTTTCAAGTTCCAAATTAATTTTGAAGTAGCTTTATTAAGAAAGTGATGCTCAATTTAAAAAAAAAAAATTTAAAGCAGAAATGTATTTTTACTTCCTTCCACATCCAGAGCTCCAAAAAGCAATGGTTCAGCAAATTAAGAGCATGTGAAAATGGGAGGGGAGGGTTGTTAAGGTTGCACGACACTTTCTAATATTATAGTAATAGTTTCTGGCATAGCTGTATAGTACTTTTAATGGGGGCATGCCACAAAGTCTAAAACTAAAGGATTTGTTTATGATCAAAAGTTATTTGAAAACTGTTAAGCTTCATCATTTGACAGGTTTGATTATAAAGTAATCTACTGGCGGGGGGAGGAGGGGTTTAATGTACAATGTAATCTGTGGTCCAGCATCTTCTTTTCCATTGTAAAATGTATTCTAAAATTCTCATTTTGTCTTAAACTTGAACCCATATAAGTCTTAATAGCAACTTCTCCATTTACAGAAATTTTATAGCAGCAGTTTGCAAGTGTTTTTTTGCTGCAGTGATCTAGTTTCTCAGTCTTCATTTTGAAAACCTAAAAATGTGCAGAATCCTTTGAGGTTTTTTTAAAGCATAGTCATTTGTACAGGTTTGTGACTGGTTTAGCATAAAATGAATACCCCCAATAGGCTGAAATGTAAATTTAACAGCATATTGGGGGTAGGCAGAGGAGTATGAAGAGAGTAGCAAAAAGTACTTGGCTTCTTTTAAGTTAAAGTGCTAGTGAAACTGTCAGGGTTCCTTCCACACTCTGAACTCTAGGATACAGATGTGGGGACCTGCATGAAAGACCCCCTAAGCTTATTCTTACCAGCTTAGGTTCAAAACTTCCCCAAGGTACAAACTTTGCCTTGTCCTTGAACAGTATGCTGCCACCACCAAGCATTTTAAACAAAGAACAGGGAAAGAGACTGCTCGGAGACGTCTTCCCCCAAAATATCCCCCCAAGCCCTACATACCCCCTTTCCTGGGGAGGCTTGAGAATAATATCCTAACCAATTTGTTACAAAATCATCAAAGACACAAATCCCTGGATCTTGAAACAATGGAAAAATCAGTCAGGTTCTTAAAAAAAAAAAGGGGGGGGGTAAAAATCATCTCTGTAAAAGCAGGATAGAAGATATTTTACAGGGTATTCAGATTCAAAACACAGAGGATCCCCCTCTGGGCAAAACCTTAAAGTTACAGAAAATAAGAATAAACCTCCCTCTTAACACAGGGAAAATTCCCACAAAACAAAAGATAAACTAATCTGCCTTGCCTGGCTTACTTATACTGGTTGCAATATTGGAGACTTGGATTAGGATGGGTCGGAGAAGATGGATTTCTGTCTGGCCTCTCTCAGTCCCGAGAGAGATCAACCAGGTAAACAAAGAACACAAACAAAAGCCTTCCTTCCCCCAAGATTTGAAAGTATCTTGTCCCCTTATTGGTCCTTAGGGTCAGGCGTCAGCCAGGTTAGCTGAGCTTCTTAACCCTTCACAGGTAACAGGATGTTGCCTCTGGCCAGGAGGGATTTTATAGCACTGTATACAGAAAGGTGGTTACCCTTTCCTTTATATTTATGACAGAAACACACGTGGATACAACGTTTCCTTGTACTTAATGCACTGGTAGTAGATCTTTTGCTGTTTTCTTTTCTTTGTTGAATGCAAGGAGTGTGGATAATGGTTTAATTTTTGTCATCTGCAATAAAAGGATTGCAACAAGTGGCAAGATACTGTATATTTTTTTCCTTAACAGATGTTAAAGAAATAATAGTATGTCTTTGGAAATTCAAAGATTTGCAGTAAATATATTGTTCAATTTTGTCATATGGTATGATGACAGACACGTAATGCAAGAAATTTTTCTGAAAAAATTCCCCCATAGATAGGTCTGTAGTGATACTAAAGTCTTCCTTTTGTTTAGTAAAGGTGTACTGGTAAGTAGCTTAAAATGGTATTACTTATTTATCATATTGGCTAAGCTTTTTGTTTGTTTTTCTTAACTAACGGGACTATAAGAAATGTTAATTTTTTAAACTTGAGTGTCCAAAACTTGAAAATCTGAAATGGCTTAGAGATATTACATCTGTAGATCATTTTCTGAAGCTATGGTTCTTAGTTACTGCTGAAAAATATAATGAAATGGTATCCATTAGTGTATGAAGAGCCAAATTTTACTATTACTTTGGTGTAAATTGGGATTAAGTCCATTGAAGCCAAGGGATGAATTTAACTTGACTGGAAACATCAGAATAACTGAAGCTAACTATAAACAGAGCCACAAAACAAGGTACATATGCAATTGCTTTTTTACCATACATCTGTAAACTCTAAATTGAAAAAAGTCAATAAATCTACTGTATCATGCACCGTTGCTCCTGTATTTTTGTGCACAAGCTTCTATGCACAGATATAGAAATAAGCATAGCAAGATAACCCAGATACGTCACATTCCATCACCAGTTACTTCTTGGTGATCTTCTATTCTTGATCAGCTGCTGCAAAAATAAAACTGCTTTGATCTGGTTTAATGCTTGTAGTCATAACAAAAACTATAACAAACACAGACTTAGAATAAATGCATAATAACAGTTCTGTTATACACAGCAATCTCAAGGCTCCCTCACCATCTTTTCCGCTTGCAACTGTCCTGCTGAAGAACCATGTAAATGGAAAATACTGTAAAATAAATAAATTTTGTATTATAGATGATCTTGATAGAGATACATATCCTAGATAATTGGCTATTTGATATACAAATTGCATATAAGCATAAAGACAGAATTCTAAGTTGAATTGGGGAAGAGTGGGGGGTGGCGGCTAAGCAATTATGTGGGTTTTAAACTACCTAGAGTTACACAGGCTGTGTCTACACGACAGCTGCAATGCGTCAGTGTAGACAGTACAACGACAGGAGGGGTTCTTCCATTAACTGTAAACAGTTAATCCACCTCCCCAAGAAGTGGTAGCTATGTCGACAGAATAATTCTTTCATTGACCTAGCGTAGTCTGTCCTGGGGATTAGATCAGTTTTACCACATCACTCCAGGTTGTGAATTTTTCACACCCCTGCACAACATAGCTGGGTCGACCTACCTTTTATTGTAGTCCTGGCCACACACTCTACAGAAGATACCAGATTAGAAGGGTGGATTTATGTTTTGTAACATAAATGACAGAGATCAAGGACCTTAGATGGGGATAGAATTATCTGGTGCAAATTAGAGACAAAGGCAATCCATTTGATAGGGTTTTGTTATAGGCCATCTGATGGGAAGGATCATCAGCATGAGTATAATTGGAAATTCAGAGGCCTCGTGGAAAGGACAAACAAATTCATAATTAGAGAAATCAGTTATTCAGATCCAGACTTATGGCTGCAGTACTCCATTGGAAGAATTGAGAAGCCCTATGGGTATAGGTGCATGACAATACCTGCCTTCCTTACATCAATGGTAAAGAACAGAATTATGCAGAAGCAATTTTAGATTTGTTTCTGAACGCCATATTAGACATGATTGCAGATGTAAATAAAGGAACTAATATGAAGAGTAAATACTTGAACTAGTCTACAGAATACAAGGATTTCAAAGTTGACCTCCACCCTGGCATTTTGTCCAAATGTTTTCCAAGTTCAATATATTATTTTATCTAAAATAAAAAGGAGCTAATAAGACAGATGAAACAATAAGTGCAACTCATAATCTCTTCTGGATGGAATCCTCTTTGTCTTTCTCCCACCCTTTGTTTCCTATCATGGCTAATTTAGACTTTTGTAAGATCCTCAGTGCAAGGATCTGTTGTTTTTTTGTCCTGACAGATGTGTTTCAGGTCTTTATAAATATAATACTGAAGGAGGTAGAATAATTGCAATAAGGATATTGCCATACTCCTAGAAAGGCAGGGTGAGACATCAAGTTGTCTTAACATTATTCCTCTGAAGTGGAGACAATTCTGAAAAAAAACCAAAAACGAATTAATCACCTTCCCCTGAGCACTCTATTTGATATTATCTTAGATTAGTAGCAAGGGAAGGCTTTTGGGGAGGTAGTGCAGAGCCTAGAAAATAAAATTACGGTGCAGTCACCACCATTGAGAACGTTTGTGAAACTCTTGTGGCATGACATATATGCAATAGCTGCAGTAACAGAGGAGAAATGCTCACTCCCATAGGCAGATCTAGAAAAACTACCTAGTACCTTGTGTCCTGTCTCTATAATTTCCTGTTACTAAAAATTAGCAGATATTAATTTTCTTCTCAAATGTCTGTCTTTAGGGATCATTGATTATGCTGAAACAGCTGAATTTATTGATGGTCTCTAATGGCTATACTTACCATAAGTAGTAGTGGATTGTCTGTCCAAAGTAATGTTTCACTATTCAAGTGACTAGCTTGTTTTTGTTTAAGTAATGTTTAGACTTGTTTGTAATATGAGAGAGACACATCCTCGAGGCACTTGAAATTTTTTTAAAATGTTGCTGTTTTAAGCTGCCAGAAGCATGTAATATTAATAATCCTTATAGAGATGAATTAATGGGCAGAGTACGGGTGAGATGGTCAAATGAATATTATATGCAATTCCTCATATAGAGGTGAAGTTTATTATATGGGTATCACTACCACATGTATGATATGAGTGCAAGAATCCAGATATTTAATGACTATTTCAAGCTATTTCACAGTCCCCATAATTTTTCAAATTATTTTTAACGAGTCTCTAGGGTTGTTTCTTTGTAACAAAAAAACCCATTACTGAGATAAGAAGATGTTTTCTTGTTGCTGTACTTTTAACAGTCCATCTTTAGTCTTTATGGTTTTACCACATCTCTGGTTTGAAGCTTCTTGTGTATCCAATTTTTTATAGTGATGGGAATATTTTCTCAAATCCACAGTTATGTAAAACTGTTAAGGGGCTGACTTAAGTCAAGGCAATTCCAAAAATGAGGAGATCTGTGGCTACAAAATTAGCCAGACTTCAGTACTGGAAAGCACACTAAGTGTAGCCCAAGGTTATTATAGCATTGCATCTATAGTTAAGTGTATCAGTCATGACTGTCATCTTTGATGTGCAGTTCTGCATCACTGTGTTGAGACCAGGCTTATTAAAAGTTCTGTGTCCAGTAGGCTTAAGAAAACTAGGATTTGCTTACAAAAGAAATACATTTAGAAAAAAAAAAGGAATGTGACAATCCGTGCCAATATATAAAACTTGTTCTTCCCTCATCTGCTTTCACACTGCACCCCTAAAAGATGCAAAGTCCTTTCATTGTGCTATCATGAGCTGTATACCACCATTACTTGGAACAAGATTTTTAACTCTCCTAACTACTCTGGTCTCTGTCAGTTTCCAGAATAGACTCTCTTAGTAGTTCCTAGATTGGTCTGCAGAGCACTTGCTGCTGGTGCGTGAGAGCATGCTGGTCATAAGGAGATTTCTCTTTATTTCCAGATGGAAGAAGGAGAAGAAACGAAGAGTAAAAGTAGTTTGACTAACTTTCCTCCTCCACCCCACCCCGCCCAAGAACACTTCTTGCACTGTAGACAGATAGCGTTACATAAATATGTTCCTAATATTACTTTTACAGTAACTTCTCACTTAAAGTCGTCCTGGTTAATGTTTCATTGTTATGTCGCTGATCAATTAGAGAACGTGCTCATTTAAACTTGGGCAATGTTCCCTTATAACATTGTTTGCCAGTTGCCTGCTTTATCCACTGCTTGCAGAAAGAGCAGCCTGTTGGAGCTAGCTGGTGGGGGCTTGGAACCAGGGTGGACCGAAAGCCCCCCCGTCATCTCCCGTAAGTTCCCTGTGTGGCAGCCGCTCGCCCAGCAGGCTATCAATTGCTGGGCAGTTCAGCTGTCCCTCCCGCCACTGCCGTGTGCTTCTCCCGTCCTCTGCCTTGGAGCTGCTCCTGGGAGCCTCCTGCTTGCTATGCAAGAAGGAGGAGGGAAGAGGGGTGCTCAATTCAGGGTTTTCCCCTGCCCCCCGCTCCTTTACCCCATTTCCACAGAGCAGGGGGGGAGACGACAGGGCTCAGGATGGAGGGAGCTTGCTGACAGCAGCTGCTGTCTCAACTTGCTGATTTACTTAAAAAGGCAGTATACTTAGAGTGGGGTCAGCGTACTTAAAGGGGCAGTGCATGTCTCTCTCTCTGTCATACAGGGTGTGTGTCTCTGTCTCTTTCTCTGCCATGGTGTCTCCCCTCCCTCCATTCATGCTGCCTTGCAGAGTGTGAGGCTACATTAACAACAATGTGTTAACCCGTGAGGGCTCAACCGAGTGCTAGTTCATCATTTAGCAGTAAGGTATTCCTTGGGAAATATCCCACCCTCTTCCACTCTCTGACTTCACCACTTCAACCAAGCTTCACAATCATCATTGCTCTGTACAGTATTAAATTGTTTGTTTAAAACTTATGCTGTGTATATCTATCTATCTGTCTAAATATAGTTTTTTGTCTGGTGAAAAAAATTTCCCTGGAATCCCTCCCCCACCCCCCCCATTTACATTAATTCTTATGGGGAAATTGGATTCACTTAATATCATTTCACGTAAAGTAGCATTTTTCAAGAACATAACTACAACGTTAAGCAAGGAGTTACTGTACATAAAATACTGCTGTAGGAACTGTAGGATGAAATGCGATTGACCACCTCTCCATTCATTTGCACTGAGACTCTCCTTTTCATGGTGTGGTCCACACTAGTAAAAAGTTTAACGCTTCAACTAGCCCTAATGGGCAGTGTACTCTCCATCTGCTAAAGAGGCTACAGTGTTGAAAAGCTGGTCTACTACTTGAAAACTGTATGTTGGTGGTAAGCCAAAGACTTCCATTAACTTCTACAGTTAACAAAACTTTGGAACACTTCAGCTCAAACCTCAAAGTTGATTAGGATTAATTTAAGCAAATGTGTTGTGTGTGTGTGTGGTTTTTTTTTTTATGCTCATTTATAGTGGCATCTGCATTGGCACTTGGTCTTTCAGATGAGACTTAAAACTGAGGTCTCAAACACTTAGTATGAATCTAATGAAAGTTTTTCTTAAGAAAAGTAGAGGTTACCTCTAGTATCTGACCAAATTCCCATATAACTAGTGTCCCCACTGTAATTTTATCTTTCCAGCATAAAATCCAACTACTGCATCATATTGCTAATGCAGGACGTCTTCTTCAAGGTGTTGCTGATATTTCTGACATATGTGAATAACCCTTTTATGTATTTTAAGCATGTGACTCACCTGCAGGCTGGGCCTGGCATAACGGCTCTCCTCCTTTGGCGCCAACTGCTCTGGGCCTGTGGTAGTCTTCCTCGTCTTTTCACTAGGAGGGTGGTGAAGCACTGGAATGCATTACCTAGGGAGGTGGTGGAATCTCCTTCCTTTGAGGTTTTTAAGGTCAGGCTTGACAAAGTCCTGGCTGGGATGATTTAGTTGGGGATTGGTCCTGCTTTGAGCAGGGGGTTGGACTAGATGACCTCCTGAGGTCCCTTCCAACCCTGATATTCTATGATTCCTCTTCCTGAGACATGGCCTCCGGCCAGGTCACTTTTAATCCTACCCCTTCAGAGGTGGGTTGAACTTGGGTTTCCCCAGATCTGGTTTGGCCTACCTTCAGTCATTTGGACCTACCAGCCCTAGGAGGGCCAGTAGGGGAATCCAGGCATGCCCTCTGCTCTGGGTTTGTTCAGATCCTCTTTTGTATCCCTGGATTGCTTCTTAGCAGGCCCTGCAGGCAGACATTTCTTACAGTCTCTTCCTTGGCTGACTCTTCTGCCAAAACAAAGGGGATCCAAGCTAGTTGAGGAACAGAAAGAAACAAAAAGGTTCTTCACATGCCTTCTTCACATGCCTTCGCATGCCTTTCTGCTCCAAGGAGGCTCTGGCTAGGCTCTAGTCCAAGCTGATCCATCCTTCCAGACAGCTTCAAGGCAGTTTCTGATTAGGCTCTGGCTCCAGCCAAGCCATCCTTCATAGGGCCAGCTCAGGGGTGGCCAACCTGGGCCTGAGAAGGAGCCAGAATTTACCAAAGTACATTGCCAAAGAGCCACAGTAATACATCAGCAGCCCCTCATCAGCTCCTCCCCGCACTTCCCCACCAGCTGTTTCATGGTGTGCAGGAGGCTCGGGGGGAGTGAGTGCATGGCAGGCTCAGAGGAGGGGGTGGGAAAGGGTGGAGTGGGGGCAGGGCCTCTGACAGAGCCAGGGGTTGAGCAGTGAGCACCCCCACCCCCCCAGCATATTGGAAAGTTGGCGCCTGTAGCTCCATCCCCGGAGTCGGTGCCTATACAAGGAGCCGCATATTAACTTCTGAAGAGCTAGCTCAAGAGTTCTGTTCCCTCTCCATCGCCTCACCATTGAGCTGGGCTTTTCTTCTCTTATTTCTTCCCTCCAGGCTGACCCCTACTGCAGGCGTAGTGGGCTGAGGCTGATTGCACCTTCAGGCTCTCTTCAACTCCCTGAGGCCCAGTGTGGGGTTGGTACACCCCATGAGTATAGTATCCTCTTTTTTATAAATAAATGGCATGATCCTTCAGGATGATACTATAGCAGTGACAAGCTCGTCTATGTTTTTATTATTTATCAAAAAGCTTAAAGTAATTATTTAAAAAAATCAACTTTAAAAAAGTCTAGTTTCTGGTGTCTGTGCTGTGTGTGTTTTCTTGGACTCGAACTTGCAAGAAAACATACTCCTATTTTGATAAATAACTTGTCTTAGAAAATTAAAAGTTTGACATTTGCCAGCTTTTTATCATAATGAAGATTCTGAATAAACATAATATTTTTAAAACACATGTTCACTTTGAGTTTTCAGGTATTGTGTATTTGGCTTACACCAAGCATTTAGAATGAACTTTTCTCTAGGAAAGCAACTCTCTCCCCCTTCGGTCACCAAATTGGCTGAGTCAAAGGCAGTTTAAACCTGTCCAGCTACCAGTGAAAGCTAAGCACTTAAAATTAGTTCCAGAGAAGCTTTAAATGTAAGATTGTGGCAGTCCTGGACTTCCCATTCCTGTCACTTTTGAGGCTGTGAGATTTTGATTCCACGTGAGCTGTGAAAGGTTCCAACTTTCCACATGTTCATATGGAAGATTCTAGGAATAGGGTGACCAGGTGTCCAGTTTTGGACCAGAACACCTAGTGGAAAAGCGATCCTGGCAGCTCCAGTCAGTTGACTGTCTGGTTTGCAGTGCTGCGCAGCAGGGCTGGCAGACTCCTTGCTAGCTGGTGTGCCATGCGACTCCCAGGTTGGGAAGCAGTTGGCATGTCTGGCTCCTAGCCTTAGGGGCTGGTGTGTGTGTGCGCGTTTGTGTGTCTGCATGCTGCCCCCACCCTCCACCCGCAGGCACAACTCCCATTGGCTGGGTCAGGGCAGGTGAGGAACTAGTGTGACTCGCGAGTGCTCAGCAGGCAGCTGTTGAGGGGGCGCGGGGTGCGTGCCTCTCCCGGCACTCTTCTCAGGCTCCTCGTGTGGCTAGGCTCGAGCAGCAGCGTGTGTCCTGTGGCGAACCGCACTGTGTCGCCCTGTTGCTGGCACCCAGGAGTTGGAGGTATGTATCCTCGTCTCCAGGTGCTGGGAATGGGGCTACACCCCCATCCCCCGCACCCTATCCCCCTCACTGCATCCCTCCCTGTCCCACCCCCTGTACCCCCCTCATTGCATCCCATTCCAACCCCCCCTACACCCCAATCCTGCTCACTGCATCCTTCCTCTGTCCCATCCCAGGTCTGTACCCCTTACAGCGCTCTCCCATGCATCCTCTCCACCTCCCAGAGCCACCACCCCTGTGTCCCTCACCTCCCACAGCCCTGCACCTCCATACATTGCTGCACTCCATTAGGTCCCTATAGAGCCCTGTGCCCCCCACATCCTCATGCACCTGTAGACTTCTGCATCCCCGTCCACCCCACATACCCCCTCACACCTCCTTTTCTCTCTTTCACTGCCCCCTCTCGCTCCCACCCTGCTCTTGTCCTTGTCCTTGTCCTCTTTCCTTCCCCATCTTCTCTCCTTCACCCCACCCCATCTTTTCCCCTCCAGCCCACCCTCCTCCCTTCCCGGGTGGGTGTCTCTGTGTAGGCAAGTGTGTACATGCATGCATTGTATGTGTGTAAGAGACTGTGTGCCTTTGTGTAGGGAGGTGCGTGTATTGCTGCATGTGTATATGTCTGTGTGAATAAAATTTGCAGCCTAACTCTTTGGCTTTTATTCCTTTTGCTGGCTTGCGCACAAAAAAATTGATGACCTAAAATATGTGAATTAAGTTCATAACAAGTCTTTAAAAGAGAAGGGAACTCTAAAAGAAATGTATTATTTCTTAAAAAGTGAATGTTGGTGACTAGTAATTGCAGAAGGGCCAATGTATCATACATTTCTCCCCACCTAGACGCTACATTATAAACTTTGTGGCAGACTCTCTCTTTTTATGTGAATGTCCAGCACCTACCACCCTGGAGCCCTGATCTTAGTTGGGGTCTCTAGGCACTAAACAATTGTAATAATAAATAATGTGGAAGTATGTGTGTTAGTACATGCTAGACGTGTATACATGAATACACGTGTGTATCTGCATGTAGGTGTGGGAGTCAGTTGCCACAGATTTATTTATATAGGTATATGGACAGGTGTGCATTTCTGTGGTTGTGCTCTATGGATTTGTATTTGGGCTTCAGTAGTGGGCCTTTAATGGACCCACTGTAGCTGTGATAATGTGTGGTCCTAATTCCACACATAAAATTACAATAACTTGAGTGAACAAAAAAACATGGAGCTGCTTAGAAAAAATGGGAAGAGGAGAGGGAGAGAATCATGAAAACCTTCGTGAGATTTCATTTAAAAAAAAACTACTAACCTTTTTGACTATTTTGCTGCCAGCTCTAGCATCCTGTAACAAATAAAACCTGAAATTAGTATATTATATCTGTCAAAACAATAAATACGTCTGTTTGGGCCTTGCAGCGAAAATGAGCATGTGAGCGGGGGTGGAGGAGAGCAAGCGATGGAGGGGAGGAAGGATGGAGTGAACGGGGGGCAGGCCTCGGGAAGGGGGCGTGGGGCCTGGGGAAGAGGCGAGGCAGTGGGTGGGGCAAGGGTGTTCGGTTTTCTGGAATTAGAAAGTTGGCAACCCTGTTTGAGAAGAAGTCAATTGAAATTTAATTCCTGGAGCTACTCTCAGCCCAGATCCTTTTCTCACATTTTGTTTCTTTTAAGATGTCTGCTCCTGCTCTCTTAACGCTATTCCGACTGTTTTGGCCGAGGCTGGAGCTGCTTGCCTTGCCACATTGATGAGTTTTACTCTTCAAAGGACTTGCAGAGGCTTCTGGATACTTTGCAACAAACAGAAACCTTTGAAATAGCTGGAGCTTTACGACTTAGTCAGAATAATGAGTGTTAGGGAAAAAAAAGCTCATTTTTTGTATAACTTTTCTGGATTCCATATAATTGATTTAAAGAGATGAGAGATTGTGTTGGTTAGTTTGACAGACTCTTCAGTAGAGCCAAGTCAATTTCGAAGCCTTCTGCTTTTCACAAAGGAGGATAGGATAAGTTGAGTGAGGCAAGTGGGTATAATTTTATACAGTGATGGGCAGATTGTCTTACATGAGGAAAATATATGTCTAGGAAGTGGAACAACCTGTTGTGAATGGAGAATTATTTTATTTAAAGTGAACTGCTCGGCATTGTTTAAGAGAACCAATGAAGAGATATGAGATTGATTGTATAATCCTCTCTGCATGAGGATAAGGATCATTCATAGTTGAGATTAACAATATTAAGGCTAATTGTTTTGTTGCTGCATGATGTTCCTGGGATGTCAGTCAAAGTGCACCTGCAGTATTGCCTGATGTACCAGGAATAGTGTATCCACTTTAAGATGCTGAAGTTCCAGTGGAATATTGAAAGGACACCAGCTGTGGTTGATATCGGGGAGGGGAGGGGGAAGGGGAGGGGGAAGGGGAGGGGAAGGAGGGAGGTGGAGTGGGGGGGAGTTAGCATTTACTTAATTAAGTGCAGCAGTGACCCGTCAAAGCTGTCAACACCTTTGGTGTCTTCTGAATCATTTCTGCTCAGTGTCACTCTTTCTTTCTTTGCTGCCTTACTTGAGCAATGATGAATCTGGCCATATCCACGTGAATACAACTGTTATTCCCTATCCTCTGTAGGAATGTGTCCCTGGACAAAGTCAAAGGGTAAAGAAAACGTTTTGGGCTACCCCACCTACGAGCTGCCAACATCCCTTATTTTATATACTTCATGAGTCCTCCCTTTACCTTTATTTTGTGTGTAAGGAAAGATGTCTGCTGGTCATCTTTGCTGAGATCTGAATGCACAACAGACTAATGGGTATTAGTAGTTAAAAAGAATACTGCTTAGTAGTCAGTGTGATGGGTTGTCATCCCTGGGGTGCAGTCTGGGAGGCAGTGGGAACCACTCTGCCCCCTAATGCTTCAGCTGGGTTGGGCTTTCCCACATGCTTGGCTGGTGTACCAGCCAGCCTCTCAAGGCCCTGTTATCACCCAACATGAGAGCAGGTGGCACCACACACCCAGCTCAGTTATCTGAGTGCTCTACCTAAGCCACTTACTGATTTACAACAGAGCACCAGCCAATTCCCCAGCTCCCCAGCCTTGCATCCTTACTGGAGTATAAACCCAGAATTATACCATCTTGCACTGCAGTGGGATTCACCACCCCACTCCCTCCTTGATGTGGTGAAGATATGCGATAGCTTTTGTTTACCAAGCTGAGATTTTCCCAGACATTTCATTCAGAAAACACTGGTTAAGGTAAAACATAAAATAAGTTTAACTACAGAAAGATAGATTTTAAGTGATTATAAGTGATAGCAAACAGATCAAAGCAGATTACCTAGTAAGTAAACAAAACTGCAAACTAAACCTAACATACTAGATAGGATTTGTATCAGCCACATCTCACCCTGTCTGATGATACAAGCAGGCTTACAGATTCTTGAGGCACAAGCTGCATCTGCCTTGCAGTTTGGGTCCCCCTCCCCCGTTCCAAGTCCTTTGTCTTCCAGATGTTCTTTCAGGTGTTGAGTTGTGGGGGAGTGAAGACCAATCATGCTGTTACTCCCCACCTTATATAGCATCTCCCTATGGCAGGAACCCTTTGTTTCAAGCTAAGTTCCCAGCCCAGTTTGTGGAAGAATACAGGTACCAAAATAGAGTTCAGTGTCATGTGATCTGGTCACATAGCTTTGCATGCTTTGCTGAGTCATAGCAGCCATTATCCATAGGCTGTCTGAAGTGTTCACAGGAAGGCTAAGCTCTTCCATGGTCCACTGTCAGTGCTGATGGTCATCAGCAAAAACAGTCTAGCTTCTTCATTGTTGTACCTGAAAGACTAGTTGTGGGTGTTACCCAGAGTAAACACATTTGAAATACAGGTACATAATTAATATTCATAACTTCAGATACAAAAATTATACATGCGCACACATAGGTTAATCATATTCAGCAAATCATTGCTTTTCATAGATACCTCACATGACACATTTTGTACAAGATGCACCATAACAATGTCATAATCATATCATAGTGATACCACTGTGATGAATATGTGGTGCAGTGTCACAGTCAGCGCCCTTCTTATAATTGGACATCTTTTTTAGGACCTTAAACTGGAGTTGTTTTGGTGCTACCCAAAGATGTCCTGATGAATGTAGATAACACTAATGTGGTCTGCCTAGCCAAAAAGAAGTGGGGAATCACAGATTTCTTCTTGTAGGTATTTCACTAAGTGAAGAAGCATTTATCCTCCCTCACTCACCGAAATAGAATCACGTAAGCTACTATATAACTTTCTGAATTTGGTCCTGTTTGTGAGGCATTAATAAGGTATCTGTGTTCTGTTAGAGAGAGACGCTTACTGTATGCAGTTTTATATATTTGATTTCAAAGATCTTCACTCAGTGTTCTTTTCCTTCTTTAAAATAGACCCTTCAAAAGTACAGTACTTCTAACAATTCAAGTCTGAATATAGAAACTGAAAATAGAACAAAAATTTTCATAATCACATCTGCTGCTATCACTTTCTGTTCAGTTACCTTCAAAACAAGGCTTTCTTGCATGCAGGAAAAAAAATCCTTACTATGCAATGAAAGGATACAAGACAGATCAAAAGCAATTGAAAGCTCTCAAATAGAGAGAACTGTCAGTAGTGGATATGGGACTAGTCAGTGGGCGGCCTAAATTCTTCAATAACTTCCCCAAATTAATGCATGAATGTCACCCTGCACCAGCCCGTATCTTTTTTTTGTTTCCAGGCCGTCTCGCCTCAATTTCCAGACTGGTCTTGCTACTGCAGAGCCTGATAGCACAGTATGGTTATTTTGTCTGTCTTTGGCAATCATTCAGTTATAGACTTTGAAGCTTTCTTCCTTACAACTGTGACTGTTTCCTTCTCCATTTCATAATGACCACTGTCACTCGCTTGTATCTTAGCAGTTTCTGTCATTTTGTTGTGACGTTGCTGGATCTGGCATACGAGATAAGTATAGTAATTGTATGGAAGCAGACTTTGAAGAGTAGTATTGATTATTATGGATACATGCTATTTTAATCAAGTAAATTCATTCAGCTGTCATGGTGATTCAGTGAAATAATGTGCTTACACGCTAAGTAAGATGGTAGGTTTACGTCCTAGATGGATGCAACTAATTTAGAGGTAATGTTATTAGTCAAGTGGCACAGATGTACAGAAAGGTAATGATTATTTTGGAGGGGTTGGACAAGTCTAATTTCTCAAGAACTTTTAAAGTCCTTGGTGGTATGGATATATTTTCAGTACATTGTGTGAAATACTAATAAAAACCACCTTTCTTACATAAACCTGAGAAGACCTTGCAGTGATTTGTAAGCATTCACAAATTCAGTCATACAACGTTTCTGTCAAGTAGGTATCCACTTCTGCAGTTGAGGAAACTGATGTAGAAAGAAGCCTTGACCAGCCCAAGAACCCAGAAGAAGCCTGGTAGAGGCAGGAATGGATCCCAGGTCTCCTGACTCCCTCTCTCCTGTCTGTTAATAACAGTACCTTTTTTTCAGCCTTGAGTGAATATGCAAGAAGTTGCACAGCTCAAGTGAGTACATACTGAAATCTTTGTGCTTGAGTAGGTGACAGTGGGGATACTTTAAACTAGATCAGTAATCTTCTGCCTTTGTGATTTGTTATAATAAATATTGGACACAATTTAAAAGGGAGGAAAATAAAAAAAATCATATAGCAAGGACATATACTGTATTAGGTGTCCGAATAGCTTTTCTTTTAATTATTAGCTACATTTGGTTATAGGAGGTATTACATCATTCATTTTTAAATTCTAGGTTGATTTTGTATGTCTTACAATTAATAATGTCTGAATGAAGTTTGTGGTTCAGCAGAATTTCTTTATCCAGACTAACATTATGTCTTGAGCTGAATATCTATATCATCAGTTATGTGCAATAAATGCTGTGATTTATACCAATTTATTAACCTGCTGATAGAATGCCAGTGCTGAGAATGCTGAGTGTGGACTGCGTTTCTAGCAGTACAGTATTTATTCATCTTTTAGAACAAGAGTGTCAAAGCCTGGAGGATCATGAGCCAACAAATAGAGCCAATGTTATGTCAATTGTTGGTGATAAAATTGGCCTTCCGGTACTGAGAGCTTTCAGGTGGAGACAGTGAGGCTAGGACATGACCTGCACTCTGAACCACCCATCAAGTAAATAAAGATCAATATACTCCAAATGTCATCCAAACAGCAGCTGCTCTGTAATACTGTGAGCTTTAATTCTGCAGCAATATCTCTAATTCTGTAACAGTGTATTTCTAAGGCTTGGTCTACACCACAGAGTTAGGTCCACATAAGGCAGCCTACGTCGACCTCAATCTGTAAGTGTGTACATTACAATGTTGCTCCCACCAATGCAAGTCTCCCACTACATCGACCTAATAACTCCACCTCGGCAAAAGGCGTGGTGGTTAGATAAATGTAGTTAGGGTGACACAGTGTCTGTGTAGACCAGTGATGGGCAACGCGTGGCCTGTCAGGGTAATTTGCTGTTGGGCCCCAAAACTGTGTTTACATTGACTGTCCACAGGCATAGCCGCCTGCAGCTCCCATTGGCTGAGGTTCACCGTTCCTGGCCAATGGAAGCTGGGGGAAGTGGTGCTCAGCATGTTCCTGCAGTCCGCACCACTTCCCGCAGCTCCCATTGACCGGGAACAGCAAACGGCTGCCCTTGGGAGTTGCAGGTGGCCATGCCTGTAGACGGTCAATGTAAACACTGTCTTGTGACCTGCCAGCAGATTATCCTGACGGGCCACAGGTTGCCCACCACTGATGTAGACATTGCATTACCTACATTGCCTGTTGGCTGTCAGCCCTGTGCAGGGCTCACAGCTGTTGCCTCCCCACCCTGGGGCCGACAGCCCGCGCTGTCAGCCCCATGTGAGGCTCACAGCTGGAGCCCCCCTTTCCCAAGGGCCAACAGCTCCGGCTGTTAACCCCATGGTGGAGGGGCTCCAGCTGTCAGTGCCCCAGACAGTTAAGTCTGTGGAAGTGCTCCTGGTGAGGATGCGCATGACCAACGGGGGCATAGTGTGGACATGAAGCACTGCAGGAATTACTCTGGTGGCTGTACATCGACTTAACTTAGGTCAGCTTAATTTTGTAGTGTAGACAAGGCCTAACACCAAAAGCACATTGACTGTGTGTTCTTCTCCTCATCTTTTTTTGATCACATGGAGGGGTTTTGGTTTTTGGGGGGAATTAATTTTCCTGCCCTTAGTTTACACTTTCTAAGATCCCTCTTTTTATGTACTACTCAATTAGCATATACTTCTCAAAGTTGCCAGTTGAATGTCCAGCCACTATAACCAACATCTATTCTTATTGATTGTATTTGCTTCTACTTAATGTTTGCAGTCTTAGTGCTGTTTTTCTCTTGAATACCACACCTGTCAGTATTTTAAACCTGTTGTTTCATTTCACAGTACTGTATATGTGCATCTGATCCCATGATACTTGATATCAAGTGAGAGCTGATAACGAATTTCATTGGCAGACCATTTATTGAACACAGTTACTCTACAGGGACTGTCACAAATCAATCATAACATAATGATTATAATTCGTTAGCATGCCAAAACATGTATAATTTAAAAAAAGAATCTTGCTTTCTTATTTACAATTTCTGAACTACTTAGTCTAAACATTAAATCTTAATTGCAAGAAGAATGAAAGTTTAAGCTAATTAAACATCTTCCATAAATATCCCGGCTAATGTAAGGCATCTGTTCTCCGTACTTTCTCTACGCTTCTGTCTCTCCACTTTTTGTGGCATATTGCATTATATACCAATATTATTCACTAATGATATTGAGGTGAGGGAGTTTGGTATTAATTCTTGAGATTTTTCTTCCTCATATATTTTACCTTTTCCTCCCCTGTACGTTTAATTTTGCTTTTCCTATAGTTTTCCTTCTGTCCTTCCATCTGTTTAACTTAGCTGCTTCTTTCTCTCCTGGTGGTTTGTAATCATCCATCCGTATGTCTCACTTTTTTCGCCTTCACAGCTCAGTTTAGCATCAGTCAGTGGGCTGGCACACCTCTCGTTAAGAGATTACACTAGTTACAGTGAGAGCTGCTATTCTGGAAAGTTAAAAGGGCCCTTTAAACTACAGGCCTGCCTTCCTTCCCACTTATACTGTCTCATTTCTGCCATGCATTTCTGACTGTGTTCCCATACCAACTATGGCACTGGTGGCATTTTGAAAAAGTATAGCAACAGGCATTGGTTTCTAGTTTCTCAGAACCCTCAGTTCTTTATAGTCTCTTGGAAATTAGTATAACAAAATGGAAAGCCAGTTCTCCCAATACAGTCAGTATCCTTTGAGACAGAGAGAGAGATACAGTCTTGCAAAGACTTATACCTCCTAGCTTTATGTACTGAGAAATCTGATTAATTATGACCAGAAAAGCACAGGTCCCCATTACAATACTTAAAGCTCATAATAATCAAAATTACATGAGACTGCTTAAATCTACTGTTAGATTAAAATTTTTAGAGGTAGTTAATTCATCCCCACAGTCTAATTATACCATGTTAACAAATACCCTATCCTGTCCTAATCTCAAGGGAAATTATAAGCTTTTCAGTGTGTCTAAAAGTTTAACAAATCAAGGCTCTGGGGGTCTAAGTGGGGAAGTGCATTTCCAAGCTGGTAACCCCTGCCACCAGTCCATCCCCTTTCTGCACATTCACTGACTACTGCTGTGGGAATAATGATTTGAGGGAAGAGGTGGTCGCTCCAGAAATGTGGCCCATTTAGGACTTTAAAGGTGAATACCAGCACTTTGAATTCCACCCAGAAGGCCTCAGGTAAACAGTGCAGATTTCTTGTGCACCAGTATCATGCACCCCAGTGTAAGTTCTAATTAATAAATGGGCTCCTCCATTCCGGACTAGACATCTACTTTTTCATTCTCTTGATTTATCTCCTCATAAATATATGTTCCATCGTGCTGTGTGCTAGCCCCATTGAGTAATTATGTAATCTTCTTGATGTTGCCCTTGTGTTTCTTTCCTTTTGCCGGTTTGATTGGTTAAGTTGCCTTTAACACTGTTTGACACCCAAGAAACAACCCAGAGGGCTACAGTGGTGCTGCTTTGAAAATGATACACAAAGATTAAAAGGCCCATCAGGACAGAACCAGTGCTGCCTTGATATAGATGAACATCTTTGTCTCATACATTCATCACAGCTCTTAGGGAATGCTGCATACAGGTCCATAAATTTTGCTCTGACTTAACAGATCAAGACAGGAACCAGTAGAAAGAATTTACTAATATATAGTAAATTCACTGTTTCATGACTCTGAAGAGTGTTTTCAAGGATTTTCTCCTTAATCTGTGAAAATAATAATCTGACACTTTTGAGATTGGGAACCCCCATGGACTTTTGTGCTGCTGTAAACAGACCTCAAATCAAAGGAGATGGGGAATCACAAAATATTTCTTTCAAGACCAACGAAATTCCTGCATCTTGCAGTCAACACAAGAAAGTCAATTGTCATAACTAGAATTTCTGTTTTACGCACAGCTCTAGTCGTAACTCCTCCTCTGAATCTTTATTCTCTAACCTAAGATTCCTATAATTTATTTAACAATAGTGCTGTCCCCTAGAGGGAGTAATTCTTAACCTGTCTCTTTAACAGTTCAGATACAGAGTATACGATAGTTAGAACATTCCTGGCAAGGTAAATAAGGGTTGCTTTTAGGAGTCATTAGGCAAGTATGTTGGTTTCCTGACCTGTATTTTTCAGGAGGGTAGGGAGAGACTGCTTTAATTAAAGGAATTTTAGAGTTGTTAAGACTGGGAACCAGCCCTCAAAATAGCAGAGCGCTACACAGGGCTGTCCTTACCCATATGCAAAGTACACAGCTGTGTAGGGCATGAGGAAACTTGGGGCACCAAATTGCCCCAATTTTCCTGGTGCCCTACACAGCTGCGTGCTGCTCCAGCGGCCAGCCCGATCCCCCAACCAGCTGAGCCACCCAGGAAAGCTGCCTCTGCCCCTGCTCTGCCTCTTCCCCATGGCCCCCGCCCCTGCTCCACCCCAGCCCCACCTCTTCCCACCCCTGCTCCACACCAGCCCCGCCCCTGCTCCACCCCTTCCCCTGAGCAATGTCCCGGGGGACTGCAGCAGGGGTCAGGGTGCCCTGCACTCACCGGGCAGCGGGAAATGGAGCGACCCAGCCCTAGCCTGCTCTGCGCCGCTGATGAGTGGTGGAGGGCGGTTCCCCTTTGCCCTCCAAGTCCCGAGCCAAAGGAGCAGAGCGGAGCGGGTTGGGGCTTGGTCACTTCACTTTCAACCACCCCGTGAGTGTGGGGTGCATTCACTGGGCATCAGGAAGTGGAGTGACCCGGCCACAACCCTCTCCGCTCCACCGGCTTGTGCTGGGGGGAGGTTTCCCCTCTGGCCCCCAAGCCAGCCCCCCCGCAGAGTCCTGGGGCCACCAACCCCCTGCGGGGGCACTGCATAGGGTACCAAAATGTCTAGGGCTGGCCCTGGCGCTACAAGATAATTGTTAGAGACTGGAGAGAAAAAAATTACTTTGTTGCAAAATTTGCTCAGTTTGATACACTGGCCTGAGAGGCAAGGAAGAGACTTGAAGCGTTCTATTACCAGCAGGAGAGTGGGGTGGGGGGAGAGAAAACCTTTTGTAGTGATAAACACCCATTTTTTCATGGTTTGTGTGTATAAAACATCTTCTGTATTTTCCACAGTATGCATCCGATGAAGTGAGCTGTCGCTCACGAAAGCTCATGCTCAAATAAATTGATTAGTCTCTAAGGTGCCACAAGTACTCCTTTTCTTTTTGCGAATACAGACTAACATGGCTGTTGCTCTGAAACCTGTATCTTGATCCAGGTTCTGCATCTCTGAAACTTGCATACAAGAAATAACCTCATGTCTCTCTTGTACTCCTACCAAAATTATACTTGGATTTATTTCAGGGTAGCTGTAAGCTTCCACTTGTTAAATATACGCTTGTCTGTTTCGTTCACAGGAAGTGTTCATGTATGGAGATGAAACCATGAAGAGAAAGCAGAACGACTAATAATGCTTTTCCGAAATCGTTTTCTGATCTTGCTGGCTTTGGCAGCCTTATTAGCCTTTTTGAGCCTCAGCCTACAATTCTGTAAGTAAAACCTCCTTTTGTTTTTGCGTACAATATGCCCATAGTGTAGCCAAATGTGTTAGGTTTTTTCCTTTAAAAAAAGCCTTTTGTGTCCTTTCTTAAGCATTTGTGTTTTTTATATAAATGTACATATTTTTTTCTTTTAAATTTCCTTTTAGAAGGTAAAATAATTTAAGAATAAAAATAGTGAAATGGTACATTGCACACTATATTATAAAATCAGGACAATTTGACAAAAGATCAAGTTATGCAAAGCTGATGTAAGTAAAAACATTGATTTGTTTTATATTGGAGCAAGCAAGACAGAATCCAGTGTATTGCTCTGACAGTACTGAGCGCTGAGACTCTTCCCTTCTTTCGTCTTATCTGCACAAGGAAATTTAACCGAGTTTTAACAAAACTTTTGACAATTGAGTTAGCTGACACAATGCTCACCACAAGCGACTGATTGATGTAGAAAAAGGCAAATCCATGTTTCATGTTCTGTCAGCTAGTCATGGGTAGTTCCAGTAAGGTTTACCCAAAACTAGCAGATACAGTCTAAGCATGACTTGTCCTTGTCTCCAGGCAGCACTGTGTCAGCTAACTCAAAAATCAGCTTTACAAATGAAATTTCCTAGTGAAGGTGAGGCCTATGCACAAACCTAATCTTTCTACTATTATGAACAAAAATAAATAGGTGTTGACTGAAGGTAAGAAGAAAAGTATAGACAGAATTTAGGGAAATGTCTTCTCCTACACTGGATGTGTGTAGTTTAGTTAGGAAATACTTGAACTCTTCAGCCCTTGTATTTAATTTTATCAAATTTTCATTGTAATTCTTTCTTTCTTTCACATCCATGGAGTAAAATGTGCTCTGTTTAGCAGCCAAAATAACACCTATAAAGATGTATAGTAGAACCTCAGAGTTACGAACACTTCAGGAATGGAGGTTGTTCATAACTCTGAAATGTTCATAACGTTGAACAAAACGTTATGGCTGTTCTTTCAGAAGTTTACAACTGAACATTGACTTAATACAGCTTTGAAACTTTACTATGCAAAAGAAAAATGCTGCTTTTAACCATCTTAATTTAAATGAAATGTGCACAGAAACTGTTTCCTTCCCTTGTCAAATCTTTTTTTAAACTTTATTTTTTTAGTGATCTATGTTTAACACGGTACTGTACAGTATTTGCTTTTTTTTTGGTCTCTGCTGCTGTTTGGTTGCGTACTTCCAGTTCCAAATGATGTGTGTGTGTGTGTGGTTGACTGGTCAGTTCATAACTCTGAGGCTCTACTGTACCTTGCATTTAAAATGTATCATATCTTGAATAATATTTAACTGGTTTTTCAGGCACAGAGTTTTCACACTGCATTTTTGCATTAACTACTCTTCTGCAAAATGTAATCCAAAAACCTATGGCTCACCAAAAAAAAAAAAAAAATCCTCTTAGAGAATTTGCCCTTATTGGGTAGGACGTGAGCCAGGCACACTGAAGGTCTGCTGCATGCCATGCCTTACGGCTATATGTGCCTCTGCCTTAATTTTCTATGTGGGAGGTGATAGTCCTAGAGAGAGGCCAGTTAAAATGTGAGACAGAAAAATATTACCTCAAATGTAAAAATGAGTGTGATACCAAAAATAGATACCCCATAAAGAAGAATCCTTACTCAGAGAGGATGTGTGTAGGTGAGTGAGAATCCTGTGAAATGTCTTCAAAAAGGCAGGTAAGTAATTTTCACTTCTTTAAAGAAACCATTTTCGCACAACACCTGGAGAGTAAGAAGACAGAAGGATGTTTCAAAAGGAAAGTAGGCTGCAGCAATCAAGGGTGGCACTGACAGTGGAATAAAATCAGTTTTTATATAAAGAGGACTAAAAGACCATCCAGCAGGTACCAAACGGACTAAAACTCAATCAGATAAGCTGCCAATATTGAAACAAATAACAGCTTCAAGTAGCTGAAAGGTTTAGCCAAAATTAAAAGAAATGACATTTCTGAAACAAACAGGACTTTTTTGGAGATGGGAGAGGTGAGCTCCCTTTATCATGGAAATATTCTGGAGTACAGAGAGGTTAAATCTAAGCAAGAATTCTTAGTAAGCTTGTGGAAGTGGCAGCCTTGCCTTTGATGAAGGTGGCCTTTTAGCTTCAGGCCAGCCAGATAACAAGAGGAAATGCAACTGGAAGTCTATTTAAACATGGTCCTCATGGTAACAGCAGTGCCTAACAAATCGGTGTCAAACAGAAAGTTGGGTGGAGTTCCTAAGATCTTTTGTCAGCTCCAGATTCTGCTTCAAGGACCTGTTCACATTGAGTGTGTCAAGAAAGGCCTGGCTCGGATGATCATGCAGCTTGGAAAAAATGTTGGCAGGATGTTGTTCTCCTTAAGGTGGAACTCCAAGAAAAGCTTGGAGAGGAATCTTAAATGAGTCTGTAGTACCAATTTATCTTTTTCAGATTTGATATACAGTCAGTCAGGTACTAAAGTCTGAGGGCATGTCTACGCTAGAAACTTAAGTTGACCTATGTTAGGTCAACTTACAACCACCTCAGCGATTACTGCAGTGGTTCATGTAGACACTGCCCTCCTTCTGTGGGTGGTGCGGTAGAAGCACTAGGAGTGCTTCCACCAACTTAAGAGGGGCAATGTGTGGGGCTGAGAACCTGGGCACCCCCATAGGCGCAGGGCTGCACTCCCCCGTCCTCTGGCTCTCGGCTCCCTGCTGCTGAGACCCTGGCTGTCCCCCCGGGCTCCCAGCGGGGAGCTCCGTGCCCAGAGTCTAGGCAGCTCCCGGGCTCCCATTAGGGAGCTGGTAGCCTCCAGGCAGCACCAAGGCTCTAGTTAGAGCTCTCCCCCACCCACCCTGCAGTGACAGTCTGACTTTCTTGTCAATTTTGTGGCTCCAGAATGGAGCCTTGAAATTGACAAGAATGACACCAACAACTCCATGTAAATGACCAGTGTCTACACAGACACTCTGTCGCCCTAACTACATAGACATAAGCTCTGTGCCTGTCGTGGAGGTGGAGTTGTTATGTCAGTGTAGTAGGGCACTTACGTCGGCAGGAGCAAAGCTGTAGTGTGTACACTGACATAATTAGGTTGACGTAAGCTGACCTTACGTCGACCTAATTTCATAGAGTGGACCAAGCCTGAGGCCCACTCGCTCAGCAAGCAAGTCACTATCACCAGGAAAATGATCTCCCGTATAAGAAACTTAAATTCACAGTGATCAAATGTTTTGAAAGGAACGTTTATCTTACCCAGTATTCCATGACACACAGCAGAAGACTTTATAATGGGGAGCGAGGATTCAAAAGTGTCAAGCCCCCATGAGCCATAAATTACTGTGGACTAGGTAAATCAGTGGACGGTAAATTACCATGGACTAGGTAAATCAGGAAGAGGGATTTTTTTCAGTCATTCTAGTTAGTGTATGTATCCATCTTCTCTTTTATTACACACTGAAGTCTCTTTGAAATGTTACTTACATGCTTCATAATAGCTTAACACAGCTCCTTGCAGTTGTCCACTATGCAGTCCTGGGATGCTGCTTCATTTTCTTTGGTATTATAGCTTTTCTTAATTTTTTTTCATTACACCTAAATTATTTCTGTTGTGTTCAAATCAGATTACTGTGATTATGGCATGAAATACTTAAGTTTGTGTCATTCAGGTCCCCCCCTCCAAAGACTTGTGTTCATTTTGATGCTTGTTTTGGTCATTGTCTTGTTGCAATAAATCCTCTTTCAGGCTTCCTCCCTCAAAAATTCATCAGTTATTCTAATATTACTTCATACAGTACAGTGTCTCTTATGATGTCAGTGAAACATAGCTCACCATCACCTTTAGAAGAGATATGTTCCTCACAGTATGCTTGGTTCCCACTTTTATGCAAAATGGTTGTAAAATAATCTCTTTCAGGTTTGATATATTTTAGATATAATGCTTTTTCATCTGAGTGTAACATGCTCATTTTCTGTTTTATTAGACTGCAAAACTTAGTTTCCAAACTTTGTTTTTCCAAGCTGTCTTAAGCAAATTTAATTTCATTTCCTTATGTTTTGGTTTCAAATCATGGAGTGGTAATTACAGTGGACTGGGACTTAGAATATTTAGACCTGGAAAAATACCCAAACCACGATAAGTTAGAGGAGCCAGAGATGCATTTGAAGCCAGATATCTCATGAAATGTTAAGAGTGGAAATGAATGCTTCATACTAATATAAATCTGTGAATCTATTACTAAATGGTGTATTAGTGGGACAAGATAGGTGAGGTAATATCTTTTATTGGACCAACTTCTGTTTGGTGAGAGAGACAAGCTTTCAAGCTTAGACAGCACTCTTCTCCAGGTCTGGGAAACTTAATGTCACTGCTGAATGTAAGGTGGAACAGATTGTTTATCATAAGTTGTTAACACATTTCAAGGGACCAATCGAGGTGAAGTGGCATTTGTTACTAGTCCCAACAGGCCACCATAAGGCAGTGTTTCACCTAACTTCATTGCACTCCTTTTGAACATAAGAATGGCCATATTGGGTCAGACCAGTGGTGTTTGTAGCTCTGTAGTTCTTCTGTATACATACAAAATAATGGGGTCTAAATTAGTTGTTACTGCTCAGGAGTGAGCTCTTGGAATCATTGTAGATAGTTCTTTTAAAATATCTGCTCAATGTACAGCAGTCAATCAAAAAGCTAACACTGTTAAGAACCATTAGGAAAATGTCATATTGCCTCTATATAAATCCATGGTAAGGCCATATCCTTTTCTTTCCTGGGTATCTGGCTGGTGAATCTTGCCCATATGCTCAGGGTTCAGCTGATCGCCATATTTGGGGTCGGGAAGGAATTTTCCTCCAGGGCAGATTGGAAGAGGCCCTGGAGGTTTTTCGCCTTCCTCTGTAGCATGGGGCATGGGTCACTTGCTGGAGGATTCTCTGCTCCTTGAAGTCTTCAAACCATGATTTGAGGACTTCAGTAAGCTCAGACATAGGTGAGAGGTTTATTTCAGGAGTGGGTGGGTGAGATTCTGTGGCCTGCATTGTGCAGGAGGTCAGACTAGATGATCATAATGGTCCCTTCTGACATTAATATCTAGGTATCTATGTATATCTTGAATACTGCATGCAGATCTGGTCGCCCCATCTCAAAACATATATATTAGAAATGGAAAAGGTACAGAGAAGGGCAACAAAAATGATTAGGATATGAAACAGCCTTCGTATGAGGAGAGATTAAAAAAGACTGGGACTTTCAGCGTGGAAAAGAGAAGACTAAGAGGTGTTATGATAGAGGTCTATAAAATCTTGACTGGTGTGGAGAAAGTGAATAAGGAAATGTTATTTACTCTTTCATATGACACAAGAACCAGGGGTCAGCCTATGAAATTAATAGGCAGCAGGTTTTAAACAAACAAAATAAAGTGCTTCTTCACACAGTGCACAGTCAACCTGTGGAACTTGTTTCCAAGAGATGTTGTGAAGGTCAAAATTATAATGGGGTTCAAAAAAGAACTAGATAAGTTCAAGGAGGATAGGCCTATTAATGGTATTAGCCAGGATGGTCAGGAATGCAATCCCATCTGTGTCCCTAGCCTCTGTTTGCCAGAAGCTGAGAGTGGACAACAGAGGATGGATCACTCGATGATTGCCTGTTCTGTTCATTCCCTCTGAAGTACCTGGCAGTGGCCACTGTTGAAAGACAGGATACTGGGCTTGATGGACCATTAGTCTGATCCAGTGTGGCCATTCTTATATTCACAGTAGAGTGGGAGGAGATGGGCTCCTGATTTGTCTGCTTCACGTGGATTGTGAAATTGGGGGCAAAGCTTCAGACTCTACTTTCAATCCCTGCCCTAGCAACTTCAGCTAAATTAGTGCTTAGGACTTCAACTGCTGAAATGCATGATGGCTCTGAAGTGAATTGCAGCAGGTGGACAGGCCCCCAATTTGTACAACTAGTAAATATCCTGAGTAATGTTTTCAAGTAATGGGCATCTATTTATGTCCATAACTCCTCTTTCTATTTTCCTCCCCTTGATATATATTTTTCTTTTATTTACTTTTTCTAGTAAGTGCACAGAGTATTTACAGCATTTTTCTGTAGTATTTTGCTTAAGTATATAATATAAAACTTTTTAAAAGACTAGTTTCAGAGGGAGTTCTGGACATTTTTTAAATAATTTACTTTATTGATTGTGTGGTCTAGTGTTTGAAGTAAAGGATTAGGAACCAGATATGTTCTCAGTTTCAGTTGGCTGATCTACTGACAAACAGTACAACATTAAACTCAAATCAGCTCAGCTATAAAGCAAGGTTTCCTTGAACAGATGGTGCCTCTGAATTGATGTATGCTTTACATATTTAAATAGTATAGAAAAGTAAGTGCTGCTTAAAACAAAATTCTACTTGAGCTAATTGTCTCTGACTGCCAGATACCACAGCATATTTTCAACTAGCAGATCTTACAACCCTGAATTATTATGTGGTAGGCTAAATCTCAAACAGTATGCAGCTTTTGACAATTAAAGTTTATTGGTAAATGTGAGCTGTTGCTCTGTTGCAAATATATCTGAGTACAGTAATGTTACACATGTAAATAGTGATTATATATTTATTTCTATATAACATTATGCTTCTAAATAGCCATGATATCCTTTTTTGCCTCTTTGTATACTGTTTTTGTCTGCCTTATGGCTGCCACGGGCCTGAGTGGCTCCCATCAAATTGTGGGGTGCGCCGGGCCATGCCCCCGAGTTAGAACATCTGTGCTAAATGGAAGACAGAAAGTGCAGGGCGGGGGCACATGACTCTGTGTGCCCCCCTTCTCATGATGCCTCTGGGGTGATTGGTGGAGAGTGCTCTAGCTATTCTTGCTGGTGGCCGGGAACCACATGCTGAGCCTAAACGCTTTTCTTCTGTAATCAGCAAGCAACTCCCTGCAGGAGCTGCCTTTTCCAGTTGCTGCTCTGGCCCTTCTCCCCAGACTGTTTTAGGCACTTCTTTTATCCTTCTAGGCAGGTTCCATGTACTTTTTAAAAAAACTGATTTTGTGAGACCCTTTTGCTTGGGTGCTTTGGCATTCTGGGAAGTGCTTCAGACCTGTTTTGCTGTTTTGCTTTGGCATCTGCCCCTTCATTTTACTGCTTTGATGCTGTATTGGTAGAGTGCTTGTTTCTTTGTGTTTAACGTGGGCCTTGATTGTCCCACCTAGTTTTTGTGGTGCATCAGCACCTGCCTTAGCAATTGAGAATTGGGGTTTTTTTGTTACTGCTTGGGCACTTACATCGGTGCTTCAGTGCCTGTGTGTGTGGCACAGTAGTCATTCTGGTTGTGTTTTGGAGCACCTCCTTTGACTCCACTTTGGTACTTTTGCCTTCCTGTTTTGCATTGTTTTCTGCTTCTGGTTTAGCCATGTGGGGTGGTCCTAAAGAGACATACAAGATTCTCCTGTAGTGAGGCACTGGACTCCCACATTAATGGGTTTATTGTTCTGCCTATATTCTTTTCATACTCACACGGTCCCTCTTCCTCATATGTTCAATGTAGAGACACACTTCACAGATCTATTAAGTGAACTAATGCCCTTGAAAGACCACCCAACTTCTTGCTTCATTTAACGCCAGTTACCCAAAGGACCATCCCTAAATAGCTTTCTGATTTGTCACTATTACAACTTGGTTGGCCATGTAAAGGCTTTCTTGAAGCCTTGCAGTTCTACTTCAGAGAAGCAGAATTTCAGGTTGGTAATTTTCTCTATCAACACCATGGAGGTTTATGTAGGAAACTGAAAAGCAATTTTAGGTAACAGTTAACAGTTTTTAGGGACTGTATTATGTAAGTTGTATCATTGCTTTGTTTTGGTTGAGATAACTGACTTCCCTGAAACCCACAGCATCCATCCTTCCCAGAGTTGTCTATTTAGTTCTGTTAATAGACTCTTATTTCCAAGGTGAAGTAGTTGCATTTTAAATGCTCTGAAATAATTGGATGCAGAACAACATTCCATACAGTAATGGAATAATTTGTTAAATGATAACTAGTTTTATGGTTTTCAATTAGTATAAATCTTCCATAATTAAGAGAATTCCTTGCTGCTGCATAATAAACATGCAACTCCTTAAATTGACAATTTCAAGGAAAATTACTTTATGCTTTTAGTGAGAAAGGGAAATCAAGTACAAAAACACACTTTGACGTTCACCAGGTTAACTATATTGAGAATATAGCAACTTTGAATGTAGCTTAACTTTAGAATTATCTTCTGTAGTGCAAATACATTTGTTTTGTTTGTTATGGTTGTCATCTGTATCCAAAGAAAATCAAATTAAAACAAAGACAGAAATTTTTTTCTCTTTCAACTTGCTATCAAATTAATACAAATTAGTAAGCTAAACCTTGGCATAGTGAATGTCTCTGATTGTTCATCTTAGTACCGTAATAGCAAAGAAAAATAAAGCACAAAACAAAACACCCAGAACTTTGTACTTTGAATCAAGAGAATGAACAATAGTAATGATTCTTCATGTGTGGTTTATATATTAAAATACTATATGTTTTTAAATCACACCACCTAAAGTTTATGGTACAATATATTATCCATTAAACAGAGGCAGAGGTAGGTGTGTATGACAGAATCTGTTACATTTTCAAGAAATTGAGTCTTTAAGAGAAAAAGGCACAATGAATGCATAGGGATGGATGGCAGCTCCTGCTTCTTTCCACAAAGACCACAATTGAGTATGTTGGAGGAACCATTTTAAAAACTCTGCTTTACCACAGCTCAGGCTGACTTGGTTTAAACAGGATTTGGTCAGTTAATATGGAAAAGTGTGAAAAAAGTATTTTCTGGGCCACAGAACTGTTTGTAAACTCAGTTTAATCCTATGTTTTGACCCCGTCTGTGATGGTTTGCTGAGCTCTAAACACAGATTGTGTGAGTCAGGTTAAAACATGATTAAAGATGAGCGTATGTATATATATGGGGGGGGGGAGAGCAAGAGCGTGCAAGCTTAATATTTGGCAAAAACTAATTCTAAATCAATAGCTAGGTTTCTAAAAATCTTAAGACATCACTCAGACCAAATTATAGCAGGAGGGAAATGAGAATGGAAAATCAAGAGTGTTGGTAACAAATAGCTATCTCATACAAGCAGGCTTGAATCTGGTGACTGAATGTGCAAAAAGTGTTACATGTAATTAACAATTATATTTAAGCCTTGTAATTGTAATAGTCATCTTTATTAATATAATTCCATCAAAATAAAAAACGAATTCCTGCTTCCAAATTAAAAAAGGTGGAACCCTAATAAATGCACCCTAATTCCAGTTTAATTCTTGGTTTGAATTTTGGATAAATAGTAAAAGAAGTTCAAACTACTGTGATTCAACCAAGCAAATGGTTTTGGATAAAACTGGAACCAAACTATATTTGCTAGGAGTTCCCACCTTTATGAGTCTTTCCGTGTCCAATTAACCTTGGTATCTAATTCTCGGTTTTGTTTCTAATAACTAAGGCATCAAAGTGGAGTTTTGTAGAATACCTGCGTGTTTGGTTATTACTTTGCCTGTGAAGTTGTACCCTGTCAAGTCTGTTCAAAAGACTCTGAGTGAAATCCTCTCCCCATTGAAGTTGAAGGGAGTTTAACGTCATTGGAGGCAGGATTTCACCCTCTGAAATTAGCTGTTTTAGAAATGTAACTATTAATTTTATATTCTGCATATGTACTTGATTTTAAATTCTGCTCACCTTTGAATGTATAAACTAGATTTCTTCACTTTGAAAATGTGTTAGTCCTTTCTTTCCTAATATATCCTTACCAACATAGGTAATTCAGCAGTTATTCAACCAGCCAGCCACCTACAAAAACTCCTTTTCATCCATTGATTGACTGTTGCTCTGAGTCATGCTGCTTTTCAGGGAATTAAAGATGCATTTCTGATTCCAATATCTTTTTATCTTCTATGCTACATGACTCAATATCTTGTGGAAGTTGGTTCCAGAGTTTATGTATTGCGTAAACATGGGTTTTGCATACCAATATCCATTTTAAATTATCGCCTTTTCATTCCAAAGCCCATCTTGTTTTTGTTTACAGGAAAGAATAAGTAGGCAGGGCTTGATTGGCATCGATTTATTATTTCTATCTATTTATCATATCTTTCTTTCCAAACTATGTAGCCCTAGGATTAAATTTAGCTTGCTGCTTTCAGGGAGGTGCAAACTTCACCAACTTGAGCCAGCCTGGCCCCTTAAGTCCAATGGCAGATATGCCTCTTAGTGCAGCGTTTGCATTGTGATTCTTCCTTGGGATTTCCATGGTAGTTCAGCTTTTAAGTTAGAACTGTGGCTGAATAGGAGCCACCACACCTCTGAGGGTTACCAAGAGGGAGGTATTTTGGAGCCAATACTGCCACTCTTTTTGGGTTGTGCTGGCTGTTTGTGTGCCACTCAGTGGTGGGGAGTTTGGGTGCTTTAATTCCACCATCCTGCTCCTGGCAGGCTTTCTGCTGATGGGATGGTGCACCAAGACTTGAGTCTAGCCCCTTGTAGCTTCTTAAATCATTGTCGGATGAAAGTTCTCCTATTGCCCCCACCCAGACCTCTATTTGTTGCCTTCTTTTAGACTCTTCTTTTTATGCTGGATTTTACTGAGATGCTATGATCAAAACTAAATACAGTGTTCAAGGTAAGAAAGTACCTTCAGCTTTCATAGTGACATTTTACATTTCTGTTGTACTCTGCCCCCTTTTAATACAGCCTCTTGTTTTTTAGGCTGATGCTTTGTTGGAGCCGTTCAGTCATGCTTGATCATTTTCCTGAGTGCTCACAATTAATTCAGAATGCATTAGTCTTGCCCATTTCATTTTAGTTCAGAGCTTTCAAAATGAATACCATCTAGTCCCGGTTATTAATTGCAATCTAATTTCTCATAATAGTTCATTGGTCTTCTGCTTGGAACTTTTTGTCTCTGGCTGTGCCTTACCCTTCAATGAAGAATAGCTCTGGCATAGGTATCTCTTAATCATTCTCTGTGATGAAGAATGTAAATAGGTCATCGTGTATCTTTCCTGAATTTTCCTTTATTCTTCTCAATTGCCCCCTTGTTACAACCCTGGCGCTTTAGTAGATGTATAGGTGGTCCTGCAAGCTTTTATTTCTGATACACTTAAAATTCCTTTTTCTTTGGCTAGCTGTTCAGGTTTCTTCTTAGCCCTCTTAATCTTCATCTTACATTTTAGCCATCAGTCTGTTCTGTTCCATTATCCTCAGTTGTGCTGGTTTCCATTTTTTGAAAAGAGGTAATAATTTATTCAGACTAAAGTATCATGTCATTTAATAATGCAGGAGTTTTTCCTAACCCTTTCTTGTATTCCAGGGTTTGCATATCTTCGCTGACTAATAAGATTTCTTAAGTTGCTTCCATGCTGATTCTGTGGATTTTAATGCTTTCCCTTCAGGCAGGTTTTGATCACTTACGTTTTAATGGAATCCCTTTTCCTGAAGTTACTTTAAAAAAAAAAAATCATTCAATAAAGTCTCCTAAGGATGTGGCAGGACATTGCTATATCTGTCACGGGTAAAATTAGTGTTTTGAAATCTTCCCATTTTCATTTGGAGGAATTCAGTGTGCCAACTGTTGTTTTGGACCCCCAGCATTCACAATGCACAGATGCGCACACCACTGTTTGGAGCAGACAAGCGAGGCTAACCTTTGTCGACTTTCTCTGTGCCACTCTCTGCTACTTCAGTGCCAGCGTAGGTGCACATGTTAGTATAAAAGTCCCAGTGGAGCAAATTCTGCTCCCACAGTGCACAAGTCACTGCGTAGGTGCCTGTCTGGTGGAGTTTTTGAGCTCTACTTCTCCAAAGTTCAAAAGACACTTACCTGTACATTTAATATTGTGTGCTTCCTCAGCGTAAACTTCTCCATTGTAGTGTTGCTGTAAGATGACTTTTCAGCAATGTCCTCTTGGGCATGTGCTCCTTGCTAGTCTGAGGCAAACATCCATGTCCTAGTGGCCATTATGACCAACTGTGAGATAGGCGCAGCTAAGCTCTGTAATTTGGAATAACTGGTTTTGTGAACACTTTGCTAGGGCATTACTCAGTATCGCTAACAGTGCAAGGATAAAATAAAAGAAATGAAAGATTAGTTCAGGATAGCAGATGGTCAAGCACAAGAGGGAAAACCTGCCAATTTTATGTAGCAGTATATACTTTGGAAGAAAATGTAGGTTTATATCCTTAGCATTTTGTCTCTTGTAAGAAAGCTTTGGAATTAAAAAATGAACAGAAAATGTTACCTTTACCACATTCCAAGGATTAACTATCATTAATATGCCTGTTAACCCTCTCATTTCAATGGCCACTGCTGAATTACAAACATTGAAAAGCAGAAGAACAAGATGTCTAGTATCATAATTCGCCAGTCACTTGACCAATTTGAAGGGAAAGAAAAAGAGAAAAATTGTTTCTGGAAATGCAGAGGGAAATGAAAAAGGTTTCTGAGATTTTTTTTTTTTGAAAGAAAAAGAACAATTCAGGCACAAGGAACTGCTGCACACTTTCACCTGTGCCACAGATGAAGACAAAGAAAACTAGAACACAGAGCACATACATTTCATGTCTCTGTTCTTAAGGCCATGCTTCTTTCCCAGTTTTCTTCTCTTACACTAGATACTTACAGCAATTGGTGTCCATGTTTGTGGTAAGAAAAGGAGTACTTGTGGCACCTTAGAGACTAACCAATTTATTTGAGCGGTTTCAGAGGAACAGCCGTGTTAGTCTGTATTCGCAAAAAGAAAAGGAGTACTTGTGGCACCTTAGAGACTAACCAATTTATTTGAGCATGAGCTTTCGTGAGCCACAGCTCACTTCATCAGATAAGCCCGGCTTGATTATGTAAAGAGTTGTCACTTTGGATGGGCTAGCACCAGCAGGAGAGTGAATTTGTGTGGGGGGATGGAGGGTGAGAAAACCTGGATTTGTGCTGGAAATGGCCCACCTGATGATCACTTTAGATAAGCTATTACCAGCAGGACAGTGGAGTGGGAGGAGGTATTGTTTCATATTCTCTGTGTATATATAAAGTCTGCTGCAGTTTCCACGGTATGCATCTGATGAAGTGAGCTGTAGCTCACGAAAGCTCATGCTCAAATAAATTGGTTAGTCTCTAAGGTGCCACAAGTACTCCTTTTCTTTTTGCGAATACAGACTAACACGGCTGTTACTCAGAAACCTGTCATGTTTGTGGTGTTTGTTACAGTTAACTTGTACTAGTTTCTTTTGTCAAGAATCTGTCAAGCGTACTTCATTTTACCATCAGTAAGTACATTATTCAGTCTCTATACCTTTCATCCTGAGTTGAGTTTGGCAGACTTTAGGGTTCAGTCCTAATTAGTTCACAGTCTGATGTGCTATGACAGCATTCTAGATAAACTGGTAAAAATTATACAATTTACAAGATTACATTGCACTCTACATACCACCTTTCATCCAAGGATCTCAAACAAGCCCCTGCGGGTAGGAAAATAACATGTCCGTTTTACTGTATGTAAGCAATCGTGTTCACATCTTGTTACTAGATCACCCATAGCACAAACAATACATTGATTTTAATAATGCTTTCAAAGGGCAGGATTACATTTTGTCTTCTATAGAATTTGAAAATGTTTACAACCAGTATGGTGGTTTTATTTTTGACAAGTCAGAAATGCTGAAAGTTCTCTAAGCAATGCCACATATCCTTGCTGTTATGCCAATTAAAAAAAAAATCTATAAAAGTGTTCTGGAGCCATATAGGCGTACTGTGATGAAATTCAAGCCTCCATTATACAGTTTAACAGATTTAATTTAACTTGGTCTCAAAACATAACACTGTTATGCCTTCCCTGTTGCACTTTGGTAAAAGTAATGTCATCAGTGTAGAACCTTGCCTCTGCGTGCCAACTGCACAATGGCCAGCCACGTATGATTTTGTTTACTTCATTGAACTATTGCAAAGTTTCCAGATAACACATCTGGAAATAGTAAAGCAATCCTCAGAAATCTTGGTTGGAGATGGTGAGGCTAGCGGGACTGCAATGCCACCTGCATGCAGGTGGCATGCAGTGCTCTATTTTTTTTCTTACATGGGCCATGCAGCATCTGTGTCTTCCCCAGTATCTGACATAGATAGGGCCATAATGAAAGCAACCTAGCTGTGGCTGCATGCAGAGAAGATGGGTGTCTGGAGCAAATGGAAGGTAAAATGTCTGCCCCACATGATCGAGGAAGTTGGTTTTGTGTTTACTAACTTTCAAAGTTGCATTTCACGTACCATAATTCAGTAAAGTTCCAAATTAGAGGCCGCCTCAGTTGTAGTTCCGTACTGATGACCCTGTTCTGGTTATGGCAATAATAGTGACAAGGCAGTATTAAAACTAACATCTAAGTGGAGTTTGAAGTGTCACAGTGTTGTTAAAGGTGGGATTGCTTCCATGTGTGCTAATGCTAAACTGTAAAGAAAAGCAATAGCACAGGGTAGGAAGGGAACTCCTGACCTTCCCTCCCCCCTTTTTTGGAGGGAAGTGGGGACACGATAGCCTGGGGGAAGTCTTGTTTTTTTAAAAACTCATTTGACACTCTAAAGTCTATCAGTAGAAACCTGAGCAGCATCTGTTCCACAGTCCCTTTCTTTAGAAAACTTAAATTCCATTCCACTTTGTTAAATCATGCAACTGCATGTTTAATGAATGGGTGAGGTCTCAGAATTTCAGTGGAAATTTCCTCACTTTCTACATGCATCCATATGTCTTGTGAATGGGATACTGGGAGCTCATTAGTTTTGTTTAGGGCTGTCGATTAATCACAGTTAACTCATGCTATTAACTCAAAAAATTAATTGTGATAAAAAAATTAATTGCGATTAATTGCAGTTCTAATGCATTGTTAATTAAATGCCAATTAAAATTTATTAAAAATTTGTGGATATTTTCTACATTTTCAAATATATTGATTTCAATTACAACATAGGATACAATGTGTACAGTGCTCATTGTATATTATTATTTTTATTACAAATATTTGCATTGTAAAAATAATAAACAAAAGAAATAGTATTTTTCAGTTCACCTCATACAAGTACTGTAGTGCGATCTCTTTATCCTGGAGGTGTAACTTACAAATATATATTTATTTTTGTTGTTGTTACATAACTGAGCTCAAAAACAAAACAATGTAAAACTTTAGAGCCTATGAGTCCACTCAGGCTGCCTCTTGTTCAGCCACACGAAGAGAAACAAGTTTCTTTACATTTACGGGAGATAATGCTGCCCACTTCTTATTTACAATGTCACCTGAAAGTGAACAACACTCTCATGGCACTTTTATAGCCAGTGTTGCAAGGTATTTACGTGCCAGATATGCTAAACATTCATATGCCCCTTCATGCTTCGGCCACCATTCCAGAGGACATGCTTCCATGCTGATAATGCTCATTAAAAAAATAATGCATTTATTAAATTTGTGACTGAACTCCTTGGGGGAGAATTGTATGTCTCCTGCTCTGTTTTACCAACATTTTGCCATATATTTCATGTTCTAGCAGTCTCGGGTGATGACCCAGCACATGTTTGTTTTAAGAACATTTTTACTGCAGATTTGACAAAATGCAACAAAGATACCAATGTGAGATTTCTAAAGATAGCTACAGCACTGGATCCAAGATTTAAGAATCTGAAGTGCCTTCCAAAATCTGAGAGGGACGAGGTGTGGAGCATGCTTTCATAAGTCTTAAAAGAGCAACACTCTGATGCGGAAACTACAGAACCCAAACCGTCAAAAAAGAAAATAAACTTCTGCAGGTGCCATCTGACTCAGATGATGAAAATGAACATGCACCAACCCACACTGCTTTGGATTGTTATCAAGCAGAACCTGTCATTAGCATGGATGGATGTCCTCTGGAATGGTGGTTGAAGCATGAAGGGACATCTGAATCTTCAGCGCATCTGGCATGTAAATATCTTGTGATGCCTGCCACAACAGTGCCATGCGAACACCTGTTCTCACTTTCAGGTGACATTGTAAACAAGCAAAGGGCAGCATTATCTCCTGCATTTGTAAACAAACTTGTATGTCTGAGTGATTGGCTGAACAAGAAGTAGGACTAAGTGGACTTTTAGGCTCTAAAGTTTTACATTGATTTGTTTTTTTGTGTACATAATTCTACATTTGTAAGTTCAACTTTCATGATAAAGAGATTGCACTACAGTACTTGTATTTTGAATTGAATGGTATTAGGTGAATTGAAAAATGCTATTTTGTTTTTTACAGTGCAAATATTTGTAATTAAAAATAAATATCAAGTGAGCACCGTACAATTTGTATTCTGTGTTGTAATTGAAATCAATATATTTGAAAATGTAGAAATCATCCAAAAATATTTAAATAAATGGTATTCTATTATTGTTTAACCGTGCGATTAATCGCGATTAATTTTTTAAATCGTGCTCTTAATTGTGATTAATTTTTTTAATCGCTTGACAGCCCTAGATTTGTTTAACATAAACTAATGTGAATGCACAAAATAACTTTTTTTTTTTTTAACTACTGCAACTCTGGCTCTGTCAAATCAAATCTGATCTTTTTTGACCAGATCAATAAAGGGGGAATCTCCACAACCTAGTATCCCTGCCAGATTTTCACTTTCCACCAACTTTCCTTGGTCTTCAGGCTGTTTAAGAAAATAACTGACATTTTTCCTTTAACAGAAAAACTACACTCTTTTACTCCTGTGCTTAAAAATAGCTCAACCTTTTTAAAATTAGACTGGGGGGAGTATGGCGGGGAGAGGGAGGGTTTTCTCTTTGGTTTAGAGCACACCTACCAAATTTTAAGAAAATTAAAAAATTGAGAAAATTTAAGAGACCTCAAATGACACTTTATAATAATGGAAACATGTAGGTAAGCTTAATTATAGGGGTGTGTGTGTGTGCATGCCAGTAATATTCCCAGACGGAATAGTACATATATTCCCAGACGGTAAGCACATCTCATCTCTAAGGAGCTGGGTAGGCAACATTATCAGGGCTCACAGAACATCAAAAAAAACTTGTCAACTGGAATAATTAAAAGAGAAAGTATCAACCTGCATTCTTTGTGCCCCCTTTAGAAAAATGGTTAAAACTGATGGAGTGCAACACCAGTGACTTCAAAATACAGTTGGCACCCTCCTATTTTGCACTCTCTGCTGCAGCTGTCCCTCTTGATATCTGACAAAGATAGTTGCCGCCTCTTCGCTTCTGAATGGACTCTCCTTGTGGCCTGCTGTGGCATGGCTGAGGTGTTAATTGTCCCTAATAACAATTTGACTGGAGGGCCATCTTCAGCTGTTAGTTTCTAAGATGTCACCTTAGTGGCTGTGTTTTAATGTCCGAATTTTAGGAGTTTTAAAACACTGTTGGGCTCCTCACTCACTCACGCTGATGAGTAGGATGACCAGTCAGTATCCAGGATTTACCCACTCTGTTGGACTTCTTATTCTGCTTCTCCAGTTAGATATTTTGTGTCTCAGAGCAGGAAGGTGTCTGCTGCCGCCATATCAATCTGCCTTTTGTCTCTTGGTGACAGAAGGTTAAAGAAAAAGAGTAGGCAACCGTCAAGCGTGCTTCCTACAGCTACACTTTCACATGAGGGACATAAGTGTGTGTTCTGTTTTGGAAGCTGTGGCAATCAAAATGCTGCTTCTGCAAAAGGGGAGAGAAGCCCCTGTGCAGGGCAGAGACACTCTTCAAAGCAGCAAAATCAGTGGCTAAGGTTGTCACTCAGGCTGGAAAAGACAAAATCAAAATCAGCCTACTCACTTCTTCAGACTCCTTGGTCCTTATCCATAGTCTCTCAAGAGTATCCTCCCAGTCACAGGAGAGTGATCTCTTTCCTTTTTTTCAGAACAGCAGGGGCTTTTGTCTGCAAATTTCCCCACACCTGTGGGGTTTGGGGACTGTGTTCTTGGCTCTGGTTGAACAGATTTTTAGCAGGGCAAGTTATACCCAGACTCTCTAGGGACTGGTCCTCCTTTGGTCCGTCAATGCAAATGAAGAGGGAAACCACCATCTTCTGTCTCAACCAAGGCACAGAAAGCAATTTAACCAGTAAATGGGAATATAATTTGCCTTTTGTCATTTTGAACAGCAAACTTTCCTGTGCTCCCAAGGCTACAAATACAGCAATAAAGAGCAATAAAGGAAATTTTAAAAAATGTTGTAAACGTCTAATATTATCCAGTCTGATCTTGAAATAGACCCTCCAAAGGTCAGTGAACAAAATGAAAACTCAGTTTGTGGATTTTAGTGATTGCTGCTGGCAGCCTAATGTGTATATTTAAAACTTCAGAAAACAATATTCCCTTTGAAATGCCTGCTGCTGTACTGATCATTGCCATCAGACAGTCATGGATTTATTTCTCTTTGGTAGGAAAGGAGGTTTGCATCCAATAGCATGAAGAGAACTACTCCAGTAAGCTTTTGATGATGTTTTTGTTCTCATTTGTGCTGAATGTTTGCTGCAGACATCTATGGTTAAGGTGAACTGCAACATAAAGTGCTGCCACAGCAAGTATTTGTTCAGTTCTGTTGATGAAAAGCATTGGCCTGACAAGAACGTTTATTCAATGATATCTACTCCTTGGTCACTGTGCTTTTAAATATTTTGCTTAAATATTTGCAGTATGAACTCTTTGGCCCTCAGGTCTACTTCCCAGTTTATAAGTTACTAGCTGAGCTGCATGTCACAGTGTAGGATGCTCAGAATTGTATTCTGCTGTGAATTAGCTGTCTCCAACAGAAATGGCCTCAATCAGTATGACTCTAAATACAGATAAATGAGGAACAGTAGTAGATGCTATAATCCACAGTTAATGCAGATTTTGTATGCGCGTGCACACACTGCTCAGCCCCAAGTTCACCTTGTGTAACAGGGTAGGGTACTGGAGTACTCTCTGTGAGGCATAGGAGAAGGAAGGAATCCTCTTTCTTCCTTCCTTCCTTCCTCCCTCCCTGTTCTGACCATTGAGCTGCTGCTGTGTGGCTGGTACTGTGACCTTGAGGCTGCAGTTTGCCCCCATCTAGCTCTTGTGTCTGTGGTTTGGACAAGGGACTGGGTTGGTGGATCTGCACAACAGTGAATCATCCACTGGCCTGTTTCCAGACCTTTCCCCATGTGCATGGGAGCTAAAGGAGGATTGAGTTCTTGGTATCTAGCACAACCCCTGTACAAGGTAAGTTTATGTGAGGATGGCTCTATGCAGTTCAAAGCTGGGGCTGGGAACGGGGGAGATTTGACACATAGTTCTTGTCCTCCCCCACTCTGAACTCTAGGGTACAGATGTGGGGACCTGCATGAAAAACCTCCTAAGCTTATCTTTACCAGCTTAGGTCAAAACTTCCCCAAGGTACAAAATATTCCACCCGTTGTCCTTGGATTGGCCGCTACCACCACCAAACTAATACTGGTTACTGGGGAAGAGCTGTTTGGACGCGTCTTTCCCCCCAAAATACTTCCCAAAACCTTGCACCCCACTTCCTGGACAAGGTTTGGTAAAAAGCCTCACCAATTTGCCTAGGTGACTACAGACCCAGACCCTTGGATCTTAAGAACAATGAACAATCCTCCCAACACTTGCACCCCCCCTTTCCTGGGAAATGTTGGATAAAAAGCCTCACCAATTTGCATAGGTGACCACAGACCCAAACCCTTGGATCTGAGAACAATGAAAAAGCATTCAGTTTTCTTACAAGAAGACTTTTAATAAAAATAGAAGTAAGTAGAAATAAAGAAATTCCCCCTGTAAAATCAGGATGGTAGATATCTTACAGGGTAATTAGATTCAAAACATAGAGAACCCCTCTAGGCAAAACCTTAAGTTACAAAAAAGATACCCAGACAGAAATAGTTATTCTATTCAGCACAATTCTTTTCTCAGCCATTTAAAGAAATCATAATCTAACACATACCTAGCTAGATTACTTACTAAAAGTTCTAAGACTCCATTCCTGGTCTATCCCCGGCAGAAACCAGCATATAGACAGACACACAGACCCTTTGTTTCTCTCCCTCCTCCCAGCTTTTGAAAGTATCTTGTCTCCTCATTGGTCATTTTGGTCAGGTGCCAGCGAGGTTACCTTTAGCTTCTTAACCCTTTACAGGTGAGAGGAGCTTTCCCCTGGCCAGGAGGGATTTCAGAGGGGTTTACCCTTCCCTTTATATTTATGACAGTTCTAAACTAACTTATTTTAGCAATATAGTTGGCCCCTACTATACATTTTTAATGGAAAGTTTGAAAAAATGTATAAAAGACACTAAATGTAGCTTGATGAATTGAGGTACACTGTTTTACACTATTTTCTTAACCTTCTCCAGAAATTAACATTTTTTATTTTAAATCAACTTTATGAAACATATTTTATAAATGGATTGTTTTTTCTCTGCTAATCCAGAATTAGAGTAGTAACTTTGTCAACAATTTACTCCCATGTTAAGCACAATCACGTTAGTTTATAAATTGCAAACACAACAAAAGTCGTAGAGTATCAGGATTCTAAAGTGGGACTACTGACAGGTGGGTAGTGGGTTTTTATTTATTTATTTATTTAGCTATTTATTTATTAAACTATTGCGTAATCTCAGGAGTAAAGATTAGTGTATGGAAACAGAGTTCCTAAACATACATTTCCATCTATTCTATATACTTAAGTACTTAGTCATTTGGTTTAAAAAAAAAAAAAGTACAAAGGACACTAGAAAATGTAGATCTGTTTTAAATAATGTGTACAATTTTGATAAGTTAATAATATCTGTATATAGTTAATCAGTTTACCAGTTGGTTAAAAGAATAACAAAAATGATATTTATGTATGAAGGGCTTTAGGTTCAGAATTGGCAATTTACATAGCTCACTATTTCTACCTAATATTTTTGTAAAAGGAAAAAAAATCCAGTACATTTTGTACAATGATATAGTACTCTTTATATCTGCTTTTATGGCACATGAGCAAATACAGATGGGTGCTTAGTATTTTTCTGTGCTTAGTATTAAATGTTTATTCTGAGTCTCCAGTTTTCTGAAAGTATCTGTAAATCTGAGAGAGCAGAGATGCTTGCTTCTAGAGGAATGGGTGAGAGTCCCCTTGAAGATGGAGGAGTTTTTAAGGTCTGTGTACTTGGCCTTGAAAATAGTACTTCTGCTAGATTAAACTAGCACGTGTTTTGGAGAAGAGCTCTACTTCAGCCAGTCCTCCTATGGTTTGCCAGAGAGCTTTGCGCTGATTAAACTGTAAGAGGTTTGTCAGAGTGGAGCTCCTTCCCTTATTCCCCCAGTTAAATCCCTTTATCAGTGCTATTGCTCCTCCTCTTCCGGTTCCCCACATGACCCCCCACCCCACTTTCCCCTTGTTTCTTCAGTATGTCGCAGAGCCAAGACAGCAGCACTGTGGGAAGCCCTTGACACACTGAGCCATTGTATGGGTACATCAGGCAACAGTATCCATTGCTGAGCTGTCTGTGCTTCAGGGGTTCCCAACAGCACTGATGCTAAATGGGAAGAAAAGCCAAGGGGGAGTGTGTGAGTGAGTAGGAGGAGGGTGTATGGTACCAGGATGGGTGAAGCAGGGTTTTAGAGTGGGGTGTAGAATGTGGAAAGATGGCAGGCATTGTGGACAGCCAAGGTGTGAGGAGTGAGCATAAGAATAGCCATACTGGGTCAGAGCAAAGGTCCATCTAGCTTAATATCCTGTCTTCTGACAGTGACCAGTGCCAGGCGCCCTAGAGGGGATGAACAGAACAGGTTATCATCAAGTGATCTATTCCCTGTCGCCCATTCCCTGCTTCTGGAAAACAGAGGCTAGGGACACCATCCCTGCCCATCCAGGCTAATAGCCATTGATGGACCTTTCCTCCGTGAAGTTACCTAGTTCTTTTTAGAGCCCTGTTATAGTCTTGGCCTTCACAAAATGCTCTAGCAAGGAGTTCCACAGGTTGACTGTGTGTTGTGTGGAAAAAAATACTTTTTGTTTTTGTTTTTAAACCTGCTGCCTATTAATTTCATTTGGTGACCCCTAGTTCTTGACTTTTGAGAAGGAGTAAATAACACTTCCTTATTTACTTTCTCCACACCAGGTATGATTTTATAGACCTGTATAATATCCCCCCTTCCTTAGTCGTCTCTTTTCCAAGCTGAAAAGTCCCAGTCTTACTTTGTTCCATACCCCTAGTCATTTCTGTTTGCCCTTTTTGAAACCTTTTCCAATTCCAATATATCTTTTTTGAGATGGGGTAATCATATCTGCATGCAGTATTCAAGATGTAGGTGTACCATGGATTTATATAGAGGCAATATGATTTTCTGTTTTAGTATCTATTTCTTTCTTAATGATTTCCAACATTCTGTTGGCTTTTTTGACTGCCGCTGCACATTGAGTGGATGTTTTCAGAGAACAATCCACAATGGTACCAAGATCTCTCTTTTGAGTGGTAACAGCTAATTTAGACCTCATCATTTTATATGTATAATTTGGATTATGTTTTCCAATATGCATTACTTTGCATTTATCAACGTTGAATTTCATCTGCCATTTTGTTGCCCAGTCACCCAGTTTTGTGAGATCCCTGTATAGCTTTTCGCAATCTGCTTTGGACTTAACTATCTTGAGTAGTTTTGTATCATCTGCAAATTTTGCCACCTCACTCTTTACCCTTTTTTCCAGATCATATATGAATATGTTGAATAGTACTGGTCCCAGAACAGGCCCTTGGGGGACACCACTATTTACCTCTCTCCATTCTGAAAACTGACCATTCCTACCCTATGTTTCCTTTCTTTTAACGGTCCTCTCATGGATTGGTAACTTTCCCTCTTATCCCATGACAGCTTACTTTGCTTAAAAGCCTTTGGTGAGGGACCTTGTCAAAGCTTTCTGAAAATCTAAGTACACTAGGTCCACTGGATCCCCCTTGCCCACATGCTTGTTGACCGCCTCAGAGAATTCTAGTAGATTGGTGAGGCATGATTTCCCTTTACAAAAACCATGTTGGCTCTTCCCCAATAGATTATGTTCATCTATGTTTCTGACAGTTCTGTTCTTTACTATAGTTTCAACCAATTTGCCTGGTACTTAAATCAGGCTTTTTGGCTTGTAATTGTTGGGATCACCTCTGACATCACATTAGCTATCCTCTAGTCCAGTGGTTCCCAAAATTGTTCCGCCGCTTGTGCAGGGAAAGCCCCTGGAGGGCCAGGCCAGTTTGTTTACCTGCCGCGTCCGCAGGTTTGGCCAATCACGGCTCCCAGTGGCCGCGGTTCGCTGCTCCAGGCCAGTGGGAGCCGCTGGAAGCGGTGGGCAGTATGTCACCTCAGCCCATGACGCTTCCAGCAGCTCCCATTGGCCTGGAGCAGCGAACCGCGGCCACTGGGAGCTGTGATTGGCCAAACCTGCGGACGCGGCAGGTAAACAAACTGGCCTGGCCCTCCAGGGGCTTTCCCTGCACAAGCGGCGGAACAAGTCTGGGAACCACTGCTCTAGTCATTTGGTACAGAAGCTTATTTAAATGATAAGTTACAAACCACATTTAGTAGTTCTGCTATTTCACATTGAGTTCCTTCAGAACTCTTGGGTGAATACCGTCTGGTCCTGGTGACTTATTGCTGTTTAATTTATCAATTTGTTCCAAAACCTGCTCTAATGACTCCTCAATCTGGGAAAGTTCCTCAGATTTGTCACCTAAAAAGAATGGCTCAGGTTTGGGGGAATTCCTCACATCCTCAGCTATGAAGACCGAAGCAAAAAAATTATTTAGTTTCTCCACAATGGCCTTATCGTCCTTGAGTGCTCCTTTAGCATCTTGATCGTCCAGTGGCCCCACTGGTTGTTTAGCAGGCTTCCTGCTTCTGATGTTCTTAACAATTTTTTTGAGTTTTTGGCTAGATGTTCTTAAAATTCTTTTTTGGCCTTCATAATTATATTTTTACACATCACTTGCCAGAGTTTATGCTCCTTTCTATTTTCCTCACTAGGATTTAACTTCCACTATTTAAAAGATGACTTTTTGCTTCTCATTGCTTCTTTTACTTTGTTGTTTAGCCACAGTGGCACTTTTTTGGTTCTCTTACTATGGCTTTTTAATTTGGGGTATACATTTAAGTTGAGCCTCTGTTATGGTGTCTTTAAAAAAAAGTTTCCATGCAGCTTGCAGGGATTTCACTTTTGACACTGTACCTTTTAATTTCTGTTTAACTAACTGCCTCATTTTTGTGTAGTTCCCCTTTCTGAAATTAAATGCTACCGTGTTGGGCTGCTGTGGTGCTTTCCCTGCCACAGGGATGTTAAATTTAATTATATTATGGTCACTATTACCAAACGGTCCAGCTATATTCACCTCTTGGACCAGATCCTATGCTCACTTAGGACTAAATCAAGGATTGCCTCTCCTCTTGTGGGTTCCAGGACTAGCTGCTCCAAGAAGCAGTCTTTTAAGGTGTCAAGAAACTTTATCTCTGTATCCCATCCTGAGGTGACATGTACCCAGTCAATATGGGGATAGTTGAAATCCCTCATTATTATCGAGTTCTTTATTTTTATAGCATCTCTAATCTCTCTGAGCATTTCAGGGTCACTATCACCATCCTGGTCAGGTGTTCCGTAATATATCCCTACTGCTATATTATTATTATTCGAGCATGGAATTACTATCCACTGAGATTCTGGTATAGTTTGCTTCATGTAAGATTTTTACTTCATTTGATTCTATGCTTTCTTTCACATATAGTGCTACACCCCCACCAGAATGACCTGTTCTGTCCTTCCAATATATTTCGTACCCTGGTATTACTATGTCTCATTGATTATCCTAATTCACCACCTTTCAGTGATGTCTATTATATCAATATCCTCATTTAATACGAGGCACTGTAGTTCACCCATCTTTTTATTTAGACTTCTAACATTTGTATATAAGCACTTTAAGAACTTGTCACTTTTTATCTGTCTGCCATTACATGATGTAATTGAATGGGACTCTTTCATTTGGCTGTTTCTCATCTGATCCTACCCGCATTTTATCATCGTCCATCCTCTCCTCCTTACTAAGATGCAGGGGAGGATCTATTAATGGAGATTCTCTAAGGGATGTCTCTGTTCGAACCACATGCTCCTCCACACCTGCCGGCTTTCCCCCAGCCCTTAGTTTAAAAACTGCTCTATGACCTTTTTAATTTTAAGTGCCAGCAATCTGGTTCCATTTTGGTTTAGGTGGAGCCCATCCTTCCTGTATAGGCTCCCCCTTTTCGAAAAGTTTGCTCAGGTCCTAATAAATCCAAACCCCTCCTCCCTATACCATCGTCTCATCAACGCACTGAGATCCTGCACTTCTGCAGGTCAAACTGGCCCTGCATGTGGAACTGGAAGCATTTCAGAGAATGCTACCACAGAGGTCCTGGACTTCAGTCTCTTGCCTAGCAGCGTAAATTTGGCCTCCAGAACCTCTCTCCTATCCTTCCCTGTGTCATTGGTACCTACATGTACCATGACTGCTGGCTCCTCCCCAGCACTACACATAAGTCTATCTAGATGTGTCAAGAGTTGCGCAATCTTCGCACCAGGAGCACAAGTCACCATGTGGTTCTCCCAGTCATCGCAACCCAGCTATCTATGTTTCTAATGATCGAATCCCCCATAACTATTACCTGTCTCTTCCTAATAACTGGAGTTCCCTCCCCCTGGAGAGGTATCCTCTGTGTGAGAGGATACCACAACATCATCTGGAAGGAGGGTCCCAACTATGGGATCATTTCCCTAAGCTCCTGTTGGATGGTCTCCTTCCCTGAGACTTTCATCCTCCTCAACAGCACATGGGCTGTTAGACCAGGGGTGGGACCATTCTACTGTGTCCCAGAAAGTCTCATGTGTGTTACTCTCTGTCTCCCTGAGCTGCTCCAGTTCAGCCACTCAGGTCTCTAAAGCCCGTACATGGTCTCTTAGGGCCAGGAGCTCCTTGCACCAAATGCACACATACGCAACCTGTCCATAGGGCAGGTAATTCTACATGATGCACTGAGTGAAATAAACTGGATAGCCCCCACTCTGTTGCTGAACTTCTGCCTGCATTCTCCTTTTACTTCTGCAGCTCGTTTCTTTGTTGCTTTTTTTGTTTTTATCAGCGGAAGGGTTTGGCCTTACATTTAAAGAATGTTAAGGGTATCTAACCCCCACTCAGCTCCCTTGCAAAACTCCCCTGTTCGCCGCTCCTATTCACTAGCTCCTTTGGTCGCTTGTGAGCAGGCTTTTTAAAGCCCTGGTCTTCCTGAGTAGCCTCGCCCCCTGCTAAGGGTTGATGGGTGCTAAAGGGCTTAGGGTTCAAAGCCTTATTAAGAAGCTCTCAGCTTTGCCTAGCAGGCCACTAGGCTCAGCACATGGTCCCTCAAACCATCGGCGCCGAGTTTGTAATCTGCCAGGGAGTGGTCCCACAGCTCTGCCCAGGCCCCGCCCCCACTCGTTTCCCCCAATGCCCCACCCCTTCCCTGCCCAGTTCTGCCCCCGTCTCCCCAGCATGCTGCGCTCTCGCTCCTCCCCCCCAGTGCATCCTGACGCTGTGAAACAGCTGATCCGCGGTAGGCAGTGGGAGGGAGGGGGAGGTGCTGATCGGCGGGGCCCGCTGGCCAGCAGGAGGTACTGGGGGTAGGGGGAGGTTCTGGTAGGGAGGCTGCCAGTGGGTGCTCAGCACCCACCATTTATTTTTCCTGTGGGTGCTCCAGCCCCAGAGCAGGCACCTATACCCCAAACAAACAGACCACATGGTATATTTCAGTCAAGCAGCAAGCACACCACACGCACACAAACTACTGACAACAAACTTACCCCAAGGGTCACGTAATCACTCCTCCTTCACCTGAGCATGAGGAAGAATTTGGGATTCAGCTGTGGATGGCCTGGAGGGAGACATGTCTCCAAGAATAGCTCTGCACTGACAAGTCTCCTCTTCCAATGCTAGACATTGTCAAAGTCCAGTCTCTTTCCCCTACCTGCATTGATTGACTAGCTCTTAAATGTCTTTTTTTTTTTCTTTTTTTTTTTTAACACCCTTCTACTCATAATGGCTGTGAATATGACATCTACTGAGTGAGAATTGTTTGTCCAGCACTCGCCAAACCAACTTCTCTCTAATGTGGTAGCAGTTAAATGGAATAAATAATTGTACAGCTGTACGTGCGCTTAAGGTGAGAGTGCTCAGCTGCCGCAAGACATCCTTATATCACAAAATTGCAAAACGTATGTACAGCTATCAGAAAGATTCAAGTTGGACAGGTGGATTCTATTCTGTCACACACAAGCATATTTGAATGTCACTGGTGTTCACATATGCATTTGTATAAAAAGCAAAGCTCTAGAAGTGGCCCTACGGAGAGGTTGCAGGATGGCAGGAATCATAAACTGGTATGGCAGGGTCCTGAGTTGAGTGCACTTGTGATGCTACCTTGCTTTTAAATTGACAGCACTATAAGTATTATTTTACACTAGCACCTCTGCGATTCAAACCTTATCTGTCTTTTCCAGACTGTTTTTAATGCTGTATATCTGCCAGAAGATTCTTCCTTCCCCAATCCATGTTTCATTGTTTCAGTACCCCTCTACCCTTTCTTCTTGTTCTTTCCTCACCAGTCATCTGCTTTACCCTTCCATTTTCTTCCCAAACAAGCAAAACAAAACACAAAAACCCTGCGGCTATCATGAGGATTTCAGAAACTTGTCTGGTCTGCAGTGTACCGTGTGACCCTTGGAATAACCTATTAATACCAAAAAATCTTTACCTTGGAGGGAGGGATAAGTAACTTTTTTGTAGTTCCAGACATACTTGTTTGCTTTTACAGGCTAGCGTAAGACTACCGGATAGTCTTTGCGTTTTTGCTGTGTGGCTTAGTTCCATGTCAATGCTTTAAATAGTTTGCTCACTGGAACTGAAAGAACCATCTGTCTTATAAATGTAGAAAAATTTTAAATCACTCTGTGGCAAGAGAAAAAAAAAAGCATGTGACCATTTTAGCCTTGCTCCACACTTTCTTCTCAGACCCATTGCAGTTCTAAAGGAAAAAAAGTTTGGGACATGGCTTTGTTGTCTACTTTTATGCTTCTAGGTAAATATAGATTAATTTTTTCTAAAACTGTCCTTCTGTATAAATTGCTACAGGACCATTATGTATGTTTTTAATAATCAAAACCATACTGGAAAGCATGGAAAGTATTTGTAATGCAATAGTTTGATAGTTGATGTTATACAGCATATGCTTTGTTCTATGTGGACTGAAGTTTGTAATAATTTCATTTTCTGCAGTGTGTAGTTTTTTGTTCCTGTCAATTTCATCTGTATTCTTTTTACATACTCAAAACCTATATAGAACTGCCTCCCTACAGTTATTCATCTGAGTATAATATTTGATTTGTTCAATTATACTTTCTTTCTAAGGAGACTACTTCTCATGTAATCATGGATACAATTATTTTCAAGTGCCTGTTCTAATGATTGCATCCATTGCTTAGAAACTATATGTCTAGTATTTATGTTCTGTGAGCTCACTTTCTGGAGTTCATAAGTTGTTCTGCAAAAACAAGAGAACAAATTAATCAGACCCTTTTTAGATTTAATAGGTCATATTTAAAATACAGTGAAGATAAAGTTATTCAAAGGAATGTTAACATGTTTCAAAAGTAGCTATTTTTTATTCATACAAAAGATTTTCTCTGTTTGCTTAGCCAAAACTGTTTACATATTTAAAATGTTTCCTCGGCTTCTGTAAAAGATAAACTTTTTTTGTAATACACTCATTTATATAAAAGTCTGTTTTTGTTTAAATATTCTGTAATATGCAATTCAGATATTTACATAGCTCATAAATTTAAAAATACAATGAAAACCTTGGGACAGATAGCTGGTACAAATTGTTTTAGCTCCATTGTCTTCAACGGAGTTACCGTGACCTACATTAGCTGAGAGTTTGGACCCTTTTCTCCAATTAAAATTTTTGTTAATACAAAACACATGAGAATTCAGACATAAAGATTCCTAGACCATTGATTGTGGTGGTGGGTTTTTTTGTTTTTTGTTTTTCTACCATCTGGACAGCCTCCTGCAATTCTTTTAGAGTTAACTGTACAGATTGCCCATTTTGGCACCTTTTTATTTTTGTCTATTTGCCAACGTGTTCCTTTTTTTCATGTTTCAGATATTTTCTGGCGTGGCAGGACAACAGTCAGGGCTTCCTTGCTGTTGTATTTGGATATTAATGAAAAAATCATATATTGTATCTTGTTTCTATTAGTCCTGACTTTTTAAAATATCCTTTAAAATAATTGTATGCTATTGCTCCTCTAGTTTTAAACATTTTGACAAGGTGTGAACTTTCTAAGGTACTTAAATTTCATCTCTGTTGTCTAGCTGTTTGTATAATAATGATATACATACATAGTCTGTATAGCATAGTTTCAGTGTAGCAGAGGTTTCCAAAAACCTCCAAAAGTATACTTTAAATCTTCATTTTTATCCATTGCACTGACTTCTGGAAATGCTCAGATAGCAAATTAATTAAATCTGTTGAAATTTTCGTCTTACACTTTTGGGTCCCTCTCCTGACAAGAGAAATGCTTAAGTCCTGGCAGGATAAGGGCCTTATTCTAAAATACTGTTAATTGGGGCTCTAAATTTAAAAATGTAAGCACTGACAGAGAATTGACTGTTCCACGGAGATACATTTAGCTTAGTTTCATTTGATCCTGTACAGCATGCATTATATTGATAGCACTAAAGGCTGAATTCACATAATGTAAAAATAACTATAATATGTCATAGCCATTTATTGTAATGTAAAATACATTGTACGGTAGAGATTTAACATTATACCAGTTTACAGCAGAAAAAGCAGCAAAGAGATGGGACAACATTAGGTAGCCAACTCCAAGAGTTACTTGCTGTAGCGATCCCTGTGACCGCATATTGTCATGGGCTTATTGGTCAATAGCTCTGCTCAGGGGCAGAAACAGGATTGACACTAAGGAGTAGGAGTTTCAGTAAGGAGTACTGACAGCGAAAACTGCTGCTCTTCTAAGAGCTTTTAATAGCTGCTGCTTGTGGAGCAGAGATGAGGTGGCACAGCTGGAGAAAGGAAATGTGTGTGCCAAGTAGTGGGGAGTGGGGGAGGAGCCAGGCAGTGGGAGGAGGAGGGGGATGCATGCAAAGAAGGATTAGACAGGGAATATAAGAGTACAAGCAATGGAATCAGAAGGGGAAAAGACACAATAATAAAGACATCAGACTGAAAAGATGACATAGAAAAGGCAGAAGGGGAGGGGAAAAAAAGAAGTTGAAAACAATTGAGAGAAATTCTGAGATTGCACAGGCAAAGTGGGAATGGATATTAATCATTTAGTGAGGGAGAGGGAGAAAGGACAGGGAGGCAAAGATATAGAATTGAAACTTTAAAAAGAGCCACAAAGGTATTTAAATTACAGTATTTTTTTATTGTTCACTTCTGACATTGGATAAGTAGAAATAACCTTATTGTATACAGCCACTAGGAGTATAGAAATTGCTGTACTAGATCAAACCCATATCTGAATAGAACAAAACATAATATCCCAACCGAGGGCTTATATAACAGACTGATATAATGTAACTATAATATTTTCAGTGTTGTTTTCCTATCCCGTTCCTTACACATTCAGAAAAAAAGTTTGCTTTTTTGATCACTGCTACACATTAAGCAGAAATTTAAATTGAAGTGTGTCCACATTCGTGTCCAGGGGTGTTGCCTGGGTCTTTTTAACCCGAGTGCTTTCAGGTAATTAGAAACCTCAATTTGTATGAGTAGTTCAGATCATTCCTTCCAATGTGCATTATTATCTTGTATTTGTCAAAATGGAATTCCGTTTGTGGTTGGGCTACTCATTCAGCTGACTTATCTGGGTCCCTCCAAAGTTCTTCAAAGATTTCTCTATCTTGACTAACCTAAATAATTTTGTGTCATCTGAAATTTTTGCCACTCAGCTGTTCACCCATTTCCATAAAACTGATAAATGTGTTAAGCAATACTAGTCTTTGTACAGAAACTTGGGATAGCCCACTGTCAACTGGTCTGTAAGTAAAACATTTGCCACCATCCAATCATGAATAGTTGCAGCTGATTTTCAGAGAATGCGTATTAGTTTTAGCAGTTTAGCCACTGGATTCCCTTGGAACTCTTGGGTTTATACCATGCGATCCTGGTGATTTGTGGCTCTTTAATTTATCCATTGTTCCAGTATTAATTCTTTTAATACTTAAATCTTTGGTAGTACCTCATCTTCGTTAACTGGATAGGGTAGGCCTGTGTAATTCCCCCATACCCTCTGTGGTAAAGACTGATGTAAAGAAATAATTTTGTTTCTCTGCAATAACTTTATTATCCTCTTTATTGCTCTCTTTTCTCCCTGATTCTGGCTTCCTGTTTCTAGTATACTTAAATATGTTTTTATTTTTATTTTTTGTTTTTGCTTCTTTGAGGGTTACACATCTTCTTTGTTATCTTATACTTAATAGTTTCAGAGCTAAATCTAATGATTTTGATTTTTTTTTTTTTTTTTTTTACTTTAGATATAGTATCACTGTTAGTTGTTGGTATGATTTTCCCCCAACCACCCACCAATGGATGTTGAACTTAATTATATTGTGTTCCCTATTAGTTACATCAACCCTGTAAGTTACTTAAACTAATAATAGTGTCTCCTGTTGTGTGCTCTGGAATTAGCTGTTCCAAAAAGCAACTGCTTATAGCATTTGAAAGTTGTCTGTCTAAACCGTGTCTCCTTGGGACATTGGATCAATTTATATGGGAGTAATTGGAGTCCTCTATTAACTCTTTTATTAGGCATAGGAACTACTTTGATCTCCTTTAACAATGTGCATTTACAGAGACTGGTATTATAATCTTATTAGTATAATTAAAAAACAGGAGTACTTGTTGCACCTTAGAGTCTAACAAATTTATTTGAGCATAAGCTTTCATGGGCTACAGCCCACTTCATCGGATGCATAGAATAGAACATATAGTAAGAAGATAGATAGATATATATATATAGAGAGAGAGAGAACATGAAAAGATAGAGTAAGAGGCTAATTAATTAACATGAGCTGGCACTGGGCTTTGTTGCAAGGATAGGTTCCTGGGTTAGTGTTTTTGTTGTGTGGTGTGTGGTTGCTAGAGAGTACTTGCTTCAGGTTGGGGGGCTGTCTGTAAGCAAGGACTGGTCTGTCTCCCAAGATCTGCGAGAGTGAGCAATCATTTTTCAGGATAGGTTTTAGATCTTCGATGCGCTGGAGAGGTTTTAGTTGGGGGCTGAAGGTGACAGCTAGTGGTGTTCTGTTGTTTTCTTTGTTGGGCCTGTCCTGTAGTAGGTGACTTCTGGGTACTCTTCTGGCTCTGCCAACTCTGTCCACATACTTATTCAAGTGACACCATCATAGGATCTAATCACATTAGCCATGCCATCCCCATCGTTTTCAATAAGAAAATCTTTCCCTCTTTGAAAGGAATATGTTGACGGGGCAAAGCCTTGAGAGTTCATTATTATAGCTGCAGTTTTCAAGGGCTACTACAGAAAATAATCTTCAAACCTAGGCAATCTGAAGAGACTTTGTCAACTCAACTTTGTCCAGTATTTGGATTTTGTAGAACAAGCTTTTGCAAAGCCAAAGGCCTATGAGAAATATTTCCATTTATTTTGTTTCACAAATCCAAGTTTGAGTTGACTTTGTGTCCCTTTCAGTTTAGTGTGATGCTGCCAAGGGCATTTTCACAACAACATTAATGTTCACTTTTGTTGACTTTTTGTTTTTGTTTTAGTTGGGTAAATCCATAGTAGTTAAACTGGGTAATTTTTTCTGTATATTTCTAAAATATACTCTGAAACCTTTCTAAAATCTGTATTTCTTACATTCTTCTGAAAGGGACACTGAGATGTTGTGGGCACCATGCATGATCTAATGTAATTTAGCTTTTTCTCATATATTTTAATAGCTTTCTCCAATTTAAAAAAAGTCTGTGCTATCATCTAGCATGAGTGAATTCTATTTTTAAAATTCATCTGTGTGCAGTATTTCAGTTTCGAGTTCAGTGATTATAAAGTGAAAAAAATTATTAGATATATTTTGACGTCCTTAAGAATATTTTATTGTACAAGTAAACAACAACTCTGGATGGGGGGAAAGGGTGATATCTGAAAATTGTAAAATCAAAGTTTACTAAAAACAAGTTACTCAAGTTTATCTATGAGACAGCTTTCAAGGGGAAATGTCTAGGAATAGTGAGCCCACTGCAGTTAGCTTCACATGTAAAAAACTGCTGCTTTAGACTGCCATTTGGACAGCAGTCACTGGTCCTCCAGCGAAAGTGCGTCCATGCAGACAGCTGATTGGCAAGAAGTGATCCTGCATGACAAGTAGTGGTTAGGCCATGCTTGATCCCTGGGCTGGGAAATACTCTGTGATATAAAAAATTACTTCAGCTGAATTTTTCTTATCTAACCATTCTGGACTGATGTGATTTTTTCCTGTGTTATTTTTGCCATTCTCACTGTTTACTAGATCGTAAATTAGGTAGATAGAACAATCAAAACTGAAATGTACTACTTTCTCCATACGTTGTACTTCCCAAGGCCCCAGTCATCACTACATACCTTAAATTGATGACCATTTGTACTGAAAATTTTCAGTGGGTTAAATTGTCCTATGTGTAAAACAAGATTGGCTGCCACTCACAAAAAGATGACATGTTGGAAGTGTAATAAGGGTACTTTAGACCTGTTCACTGGGTGTTCTTCTGTACTACTGGCAGTGAAGACTTCTGATGTTTCCAAGGAGGTGATGAAATATAAAGCCAACAATCTGTTGTTGTCTCCCTGCCTGAACTAGTCTCCAGGCAGGCAACCAAAGCAACATTTCCAATTAAAAGATACTCTGTAGAGTCAAGTTTCTGAAGTAAATGCTTGTGATATTTACTGTCAAGAGTGCCTAACAGAGTTAATACTATCCTGAGCTATTAAACCTGACTTCAGAATAAGAAGAGTTGGGGAAATTCAGTCATTCGCATCCTCATAAAGAACAGACCAAAATCTGTTTTTCCCCTTTATATGGTGAAGTTCCTTTTCTCAATATTAGATTTCCTAAACTATTTTCTCAGCTGCTTTTTACCAAGAGAAGTCCCAGTAGTCCTCTGGCTACAAGTTCCTTTACCAAGATGTGTATCTCTTTTTCTTCAGCAACTCCTGTCCGACCTCTCAGGGTGTATGCTGAAGAGTCATTATATCCGCAATCATGGGAGATAATGACTCCTGTCTTATCCACTGACTGTTGATATAGGTTTTTAAATTCCTAGTCCTGCTGCTGCTCCTGTCACCCATGGAAAAATCCAACACAAGAAGCTGTTTCAAGGAAAAGAGTGCAAATGCAAAAACAGTGACTCTTACGTCCCAGATAGATTTCAGAGGTCTTACTCCAAGGAGAGCTCTTTAGGGTCTTCCTGATTTCATTATGTAACAGCATCAAAAATTGACAGGATGAACCCAGAACTAGTGCTCTAGTGTGACTGATTTTCATGGAAGTCCATTTCCTGGTAAAATAACCAATTTTTACAACTGAATATTTTGCACATTATTAAAATAATAATATGGATGTAATAACCAGTATTAATTTACTACAAATATTATTAATTTTATGTCTTTTAGTGCACTTAATTCCAGTCAAGGAAGATGGGCTGAACCCTAAGAGCCGAAAGAGAATAATGCCTGATCCACTGACCGAACCCCCTGTCATTGATCCTATTTATGAAGCTCGTGTTTACTGTAACGTCCCTAGCATAACTGAAAGCAGCATGGAAGGTAGGCTGTGTGACATGGTGTAGACAATTGACAGGGTTTATTTCATTATTAGGTCCTACGTGTTAGCACTGGAAATGGTGATTTTAAGTGTGTATTGTAAATGCTTTAGAACTTGGAGCTAGCCGCAAAAATTTGACTGGCCTCTGAAATATATTCAGTTGCCAAAAATGCTCAATTCCTCCTTCTCCATATTTTGTATTTTGATTTTGGAGTTGGTTGCTAAAGGAGACCTACAAAGGTTCTTCTGACACTTAAATTTTTGTAAGATCCACAAAGGGACGGGGGGGGGGGGGGGGGGATAAGGAGAGAAAATATAAGATTGTAGCTGTTGTTTAAAAATATTTAGCATTTTGTTTGAAACAGTGTAATCACTTCCTAGTGGTGTGAAATTTTGAACATGTTAATGCTGAAGAGTCAAACTGGGACACAAGCAATTGGGGTGCTTCCTCAGAAATGACAGGTTAAGTTGGTGGGAACCATGGAAAGAGATAACGATGGGAGGGGAAAGCAGCCTCTAACTTCAGTTGAGGAAGACATTTTTTGGACTGCTCACCCCATAGTATGGCACAAAGCATCTTATATCACTAGACCTTTGTATCATCCACTAATGTCAGTTAAGTGCTTATATCAGTCAGTCCCCTTAGAAAGTAAACCTAAGGTAAAGATTAAAAAAACAGTACTTGGATCCAAAGTAGCCCACATTTGGTGACTTTCTAGGCATGCTGGAAAAGTCATCTGCTGAACTGGGTTTTTGGAGAGGGCTGAGGGTATGCTTCCCAGAATGATTAAAGAAGGGGAGGAAAGGAGCTTTATGGTAACAGAGTTTCTTTTTGAATAATTTATTCTGACATTTCTGGGGTTCTATTGTAGTATTATATGTTGGGCACCTAGAGCCGTTATAGGTGTCTATATTATTATTTAAATTGAAATAAATACTTCAGGGTAAATGACTGTCTCTCCTCCTCCATATTCTCTTAAGTACTGAATACAGTGTGGATAAACAACAAATAATTAACAATAATGCATGCTTTTTTACTTGGAATAGTAGAATTGGAAAACATATGGAGAGGTTTAAGACGGATGTTTAATTTTACTTCTTCATTCCGCATAGGTCATGCACCCCATTATTTTAAGCTTGTGTCTGTCCACGTGTTGATTCGCCATGGGGATAGATATCCACTGTATGCCATTCCCAAAACAAAAAGACCAGAGATCGACTGTACATTGGTGTCTAGCAGGTAAACGTCCTGGATTTTACCATTTCTCTCTCAATGTTGACATTTACTGTAACATTTCCAAATGTTGTGTGAGAGCTGAGGCATGGTCATGAACAAAATTAGAGAGAGAGAAATGACTGTTGTTTTTGTGCATCCAGTTTGTAAAGCAGCTATCTGGGAATGGTTGATTATCTCTTCACTCAGCTATGAACAGTTGTCCAAGTTTTTTTTATTAGTCATGTAGCAGTCTGTTGTTTTGAAGTCTTTTTAGCATGTCTACCTCTTGGATAAAGTTAGAGAGTCATGGCATTATCAAAAAATCCAGTGTGTGTTAGCTACACACAAAATAGTTTGTCATTGAAAAGATGGCTTCTGTCATAGCAGGCCCTGTGCATTGAGATTATATTTAATCTCTTCATTTGGTCCTTAAAAATGTAAAAAAATTAAATGATATAATAGCGCACAGATACATATGAATATTTTTCACACAAATTATATTAATGAAGCATTTTGACTGGGATTAATTGGATAAAAGTGTAGAAATTCCAAGTTATGGTTCTTACAACTGTAATCCAGCTCACTCATCCATGTATAGGTTTTATATTAACATATATTAATATTAAGATAAATGCCTTACTTTTAATGGCCAATTTGGTGTCATTTTGTGTGAGATTCATAGTTTCAATTTCTGGAATTTGGAACAATTTTAAATTTTAACCTAATATATTAAAAGACAATTCAGGTGGTTTTTCAAAGTGACAGAATCATAGATTTCTTTAAAAAAAATCTACTTTTAAAAATTAAGATATTTAGCAAAAATAATAAAATGTAATAAGATTTCATTAAGGAGGCCATTTCCTGGGGCCAGGCAGGAAATTCAGCTGAAGATGGTGGTAACTCTTCAATTGATTTAATTGGTAAAACAATTGACTTTGACTGCTGTTTTTAGGTACGGTTCAACTTGTATTTAATAGTTCTTGAGGGAGGTGGATAAGTGGAGCTTAGTTTTATATTATCTTGGGTACTTGTAGGCAGATGTGATTAGCACTTGAGGAGAGATACTACCCCTGAGTACTAGGGCAGAGTTGATGTCCTTGTTCACAACTACAGGTTGAATTGGTAGTTGAAAGTGCTGTTGGTACGTAAACTGAATGTGTCATTCCTATTCCACGGTAATTTTACTTTATTCATAGTACTTCTTGGTAGAGAAGCTTCCTTGGTTAGTTCTATTGCTGGAATAAATGAAGTTCTGCTGGTTTGCAGTGCTCAGCATACTTTCTGCTGTGGGCGTTAAGTATGTTTTGGCCCCATTCACACAAGTATTTGAACAGAATTCAGCATGGCTGAGGATGGCATGGGTCATGAGGGCAATTTGTGACCCATCTGGAGTCAAACAGACGCCCACTTACTGGTACCTACAGTGTCAGACTGAACTTACCCCCAATTGCTGGTAAGTCTCTAGGCCTTTAGTCTGTTTGATATATCTCATTGTAAGCATCCTGTTTGTGACCCAGCTCTCTGACAGTCTTCTCTGATTGGCCCCACATGAAGCATTTTCACATGTTCTCTCCTCCTCCTAACTCAACAAGCTGGCTCCTCTCTCTGCAGGGAGCAAGTCTGACTGTTGTGAACTCCCATTAGGTCCCTTTCATCCCTATCCCTCTTCTTAGCTTGCAGCATCCTCAAAGCCTTGTGTGCTGTCCTGCTTCTTTTTTGAGGTAGCCATCACTCCAGCAAACTCCAGAGCACCATTTCCTTGCCACTTCCTCACTCCAGTAGCTTGGTTTAAGCAAAGATAATTTTCCTAGCCTGTCATTTTGACCATGTTACTGCTTTGCATCCCCCTGCTGGCTCCCCCTTCTCAGTCGCATCGTACAAAACTACTTGTCTTCACTTTCAAGGCCCTTTACAATTTACCTCCATCCTACTTCTTGTCTGCCATTCACAGTTGAGATGTCACTGCTCACCACCTCCAGTTGGCCCAGTGTGCCAGCCTCCATCATGCACTGCTTACATTTTCAAACAATCACCAATCTGTTTCTTCCATGCTGCCTCTCAGTCTGGGGAGGAACTCCCTGTAAACATCCATGAAACTACTTAATTATCATCCTTAAAACGTTCTCCTTTTCCGTGATGCCTACAAAAAACTTGACGTTAGTTAGAGACCACTGCCTGTCATGCTGACTAGTATTGTTTCCTTGTACTCCCCATCTGTCTTTATCCATCTGAGGGTCTCCTGATTTATACTTATACTGTAAATTTGGGGTAGGGGCTGTCTTTTTATTCTGTGTCTGCACATTGCCTAAAACAATGGGGTCATGGTGTACGATTAAGGCTATGAGGCATTACAGTAATACAAATAATCTTATGACGAACATGTTATGTTTAAATAAAAGTATCATATTCTGTTACTAGTTCAGAGCAGCACATATTCTCAGGGATTATCTATCTTCATCTGCAAATCCTGGGCTACATCTGCATATAAAAAACCAGAACCAATTTAATTGAATATCTACACTACATACACTGCCTCTTTCAAATTTAAAATACCTCTTGTCCCTTATCTAAATGAAGCATTCGAGATTGACTGCTTTTTCCACATCACTAGGAAAGAATTTCAATCTGAGTTAATCAAATCTCCTTTTCTGCATGATAACAGTAAATTGCAATCTCTGTTCAGTAAATTCAGATCCAGCCTCTGCTATAGAAATTTTGAAACTTTTAAAAATACGTATATTCCACATGTATAAGTTACCTTTGATTTTTATTTCTTAACATTTATCCTTAGTCTCGAAGAGAGAAATAATGCTTTTTCTTCAGTTTAGTTTCTTTTTGCATTGAATATCTTTTTTGGGTGGGGGGAGGGGAGATGGCACATCTCATTTTAATTTGAGCTCTTTGAGGTAAACAGATACAATGTCACTATTCAAAAATTGCTATTTACCAACAGTTACCCCTCAGTGCTATTTGAGATGCCAGCGTGAAAGCCAAAGTAAAAAAGAAAAATATGGTATGTCAGTTACCTCTGAGTAATAAATATTTTAATGACAACCACTTAATTTGAATGCTTGGTGCTTTTATTTCACATTATAAGGCTGTCTCCAGCCTAGCACTTCCACTGGTAGCAGGCCCAGTTCAGGCTGCAGACATTCTGAGTGTTGCTGCTACTTTTGGCAGCAACATTTGTTCTTTTTTACTTTAGGTAGTGCTCAGTGATGTGAGAAGTGCAGTATGGAACAATCAAAAGTGGACATTAGGAACATACAGTATAAAAAGACTTCACCCTAGTTTGTTTGGTTTTACTTATACTGTACTTGAGGCATTGGTGGTGACTGAGTTCCCAAAAGACATAATTTTCCCCAGTGAACGTTCTGAGGTTATGTCTACACTCAAAACCTGCACGATCAAGTCTCAGAGCCTGGGTCTGCAGACTTGGGCCCATGCTACGGTTCTACCAGTTGTGTAGATATTCTGGCTCAGTCTCTGAAACCCACCTGTTCCCAGAGCTTCAGAGCCCGAGTCTGAATATCCATACAGCTGTTTTTAACACCGTAGCTTGGACCAGAGCCTGTAGACTCAGGCTTCGAGACTCGCTGTCACAAGTTTTGAAATGTGGTATAGACGTACCCTCAAAATTTTGAAAGCTGAAAGTAAAAACAAAAAATGAATGCCCAACATAAATATCCTTTTCTATCAGTATATTGATTACCTGAGACAGAACAAATAGGTGCAATAATTTTTTGTTAATTATTTCTTCAAATATATTTGTCCTTCTCTAAAGTTGGGACTACCTGACTCTCTCTCCATAATACTCACAGTCTACGGTGAGGGGCTTTGAAATCAATGTATCCAAAGCAACGTGCGAGAGCGAAGTGTTATTAAGTAATGTCTTGCAAAACTCCTTTGTCTTTCTTTTTTCTTCTTCGCTATGGCAGGTTTGTGGACCAGAGCAGTAGAGAAGTTGATTACAAATCTCATTTAGACAAGGGCTGGGTTTTTGTAAGATTTCCAGTACTTCCTAGCAATTACTAGAGTTCCAGATATCCTCATGAAACTGCCAAATGCAATGAAAATGAAACCTCTCCTAACCTGAACAGAGCTGCAATTTAGTGTAAGGAATAGGAGAAGTTAGTTCATTATCTGACAGAGTTCTCACATCCTGGTTTATATGTATAAAAATATTTCTTGTAAAACAATGTTTCCCTGATACCATATGTCACCACTGAGGGAAACTCCACCTGTGTTTTCTCTCAGTGGTCCAGCAAGCACTCCTACTTTCAGGCTTCCAGCTCCCCAGCCGTTGCCTTTTTCGGGCAGAGACCACATCTCACTCCCTTCTGATTGGTATGTCCCGGCTGCACAGTTCCCTGCCTACGCTGTGTTAATCCCAGCAAAGACAGCCTGCCTAAATAGACCTGTCTGCTCTCTCAACTGTTACAGGTGTAATTGCTACAGTTATAAGGGATCTCACAATACTTCTTTTTCCAGCCTACTTTATTCTTAAGGTAAAAAAGCATTAAAGAAAACATGGTAAAAACACTAAAAGAACCTACGGCATGCTAATAAGCTTACCAAACGTCACCCCAACTTTAACATAGGTTCTGGCAGGATAAATTCTTCAGCACCCCACCCTAGGGGAGTCCTTGTGATTACCAGTCCATCACAGCTTCAGCTCAGAACAAAGCACACTCATGACATGTTTAGTTCTCCCTTCATACAGTTCAGGCATCTTTGATCTGGAATTACCAGAAGCAGGTAATTGGTACACAATGGGTCTCTCTCCCAGGGCCGTCCCTAACCATATGCAAAATATGCAGCTGCGTAGGGCACCAGGAAATTTGGGGCACCAAATTTCCTGGTGCCCTGCGCAGCTGCGTGCTGCTCCAGCACCCTGCCCTACCTCTTCCCCATGGCCCCCGCACCTGCACCAACCCAGCCCCGCCACCACTCCCCTGAGAACTGCAGCAGGGCTGGGCCTGTACTCACCGGCGGCGGGAAGTGCAGCAACCCAACCCCAGCTGCGCCGCCAGTGAGTGGTGGGGGGCTGCATAGGGCTCCAGAATAGCTAGGGACGGCACTGCTCTCTCCCCAGGGCGTTTCTTCAAAAGGTTGGCTTTAAAGTGGATCATTTGCATTTCCCAGGTATTTCCTAGAAAATCCACTTCACAGGTACTGTTCCAAAAAAGTTTATTGAAGTTTCAATATCTTCCAGAGATTGCATTAGTCAGTCTCCTAAGAGAAGGTGTATACATACAATTCCACAATAACACATACACAATTGCATTTCTAATACAATGGACCCCAAGATGTTAAACTTAATTCAATGAAGTTTAACCTAATTCAATAAAGTTCATTAATGATATTTCAGGATATTGTCACTGTCACACTCTTGATGATTTTTAAAGAGAAAAATCTTCTAAATTAAGCTTGAGCATTTTGTACTTAAGGAAGCCTGATCATAGTGCATTTTGAAAAACTCTTACGCTAGTATATTTTAGAACTTAAGCTAGTGTTGGCTGCAGTTCAGTGAAAACCAGAAGCTTTATTGTTACTGTCCACTCAGCCATGCAAGGGTCAAGAGAAGAGGTGTCAGCAGGATTGTCTGAATTGCAGTGTTTTCTTGTAGGCTCTGGAGACAAGTGCCAGCGGTATAAATGCATGGGTGTTGCTTCCTCCGCATGTCACTCGGGCAAGAACTGACCAACAGATGAGCAAGCATTAAGTTACTCCTCCAAGCAGCACACAGGATCTCCATTTTCCTTCCCAGCCAGTTCTTCCTGCTCCTTTACTGTAGAATCAGGCAGAGAGGTGGTTGTTCTGTGGTGCATTTTAAGGGTAGTAGAGCAGGAATTTGAATCGATTTAATTTGGTTTTTAGGTTTGTCATTCTCACATGTAAGTTCCTGGTCTCAGGAAATGCATAAGATGCCTTGCTGCGTGTCCCCCATGCCTCCAGCATAAGCAGCACCTGTGGTTTTGTCTTTGGAACCAGATTACCTCACCTCTTCAGTGTCTAAGTGGTTTCTATGTAACTAATGACTGGACAGTGGGTATTGTGATATTCCTTGTCTCCCTGACTGGCTAGTCTTGAGCAGTTCAATTTAGGAAACTATTAGACAAGTCCCAGACAGTGTCCTGTTTCAATTCTTTGCCCTTCTGATTATATTAAAATCAGTTACTTTAATAATCTTGCATGATGGGGATGTTGCTAACATATACAGAACTGATGTGATAAACTATCTGGAATGAATCATTAAGCATAGTTTAATCCCATACTCATAAAACTAATAGGAACCTTTACTAAAGAGGATCATTTACTAGACATGTAACATAAATGGGCAGAAAAGCTAGCCGAGTCTGAATTCAGTGTCTGAAGAGTATTGAAACATGAGGTGCTCCGCTCACCACAGGAGCGCCTCCTTGTGGCCATATCTGAGAATTAGCTCTGCTCGTCTGATGCCCCCTTCTGCAGTTGCTCACTCCACCTCTGTCTCTATATCTTGCAGTCTCAAGACTCAAATGCTCCCGCTTTGTGGCTTGGCCCCCGGCTGGGTCACTGTAGTCCACCCCTTCCAGGGCATGAAACGCTCTTGGGATCCACTGTCCAGTGCTGTCTTCCCTCTCATTGCCCCTTAATGGTGCCTCTGCTCAGTGGCTGGTGGGGACCCAGGCGTGCCCTTGACACTGGGTTCCAGCCCAGGGATGCTACAAGCAGTCAAGGTCTGCACAGTCCTGAACCGTACTGCTGTATCCTTAGGCTGCTCCTATATTGCCTTCTCTCACCCTGAGAGTGACTGCAGCCCATCTCTCTCTGCAGTCCCCATCAGCTCTCAGCTACTGGGATTTATTCAGGTCCTTCCAGTCCAGCTGAACCTTATATCTAATTAGTTCTTGCCCCCTTGCTGCTCCTCCAGGTACAGTGTAGGTGGATAACTAGCCTGCCTAGCCGCCTTAACCCCTTCAGGCCTTGTGTGGGATGGACACCCTATCACAACTAGATTTATTTTTTTTAGTCAGGATATCTGACTGTATAAGAAAAACAACCCGGAAGAAGGTATATGTCCTGAAATTTGCAATTTTAAGATATTGCCTTCAGTAGCAGGCAGTGCTATAACCAAGCGTGAATAATTAAACAGTAACCATATAGCTGACCAAGCTAATACTCTGATTGGATGACTCCACAAAGAGTTGCAGAGTTGCGTATGCACAATCTGTTTTGCTCCATCAGTGCATCTACTGTAGCAGCAGGAAGAAAATGTACTTCAGAAGGCCCTTCAGACTTTATTTAGCTTATCATTCTTCTATTCTGTAATACAGCCCAAATTATTTATGGAAAAGAAATGGAAATAAGATCCTCTTCCATAACCATGTCAAGATAATAGCAACATTGTCTCCATTTTGTTGGTCAAGAAGTTTATGCCATTATTAAAGATTTTTTTAACATTATTTCATTTCATGTTTGAAAAGAGAAACAGAAAATGTGAAGGCCTTTTCCCTTCTTGTTGTATAAAGCAGCCCCACTTCTAAAGCATTTATTCCTTCTTAGGCATGGAAAATTCAGGGTAGAACAGAAGTAAACAAAACATCAGTCAATACCAGGACTCCATGTGGTATGTACAATGCTGCATTTAGGAGCAGAAGATTCAAATAATTATTTTCACTGTCTTTTACAAAGAAACAAACAGTTATAGAAAAGATCATGGGCAGAAATTTAGGGAAAACAAATTACCTGCACTCCCTCACTTTGGAAGGGAACATGAGTATTAATCTCTTGCTGTGATTTTTCACTGGTGTGGTCAAGTGAGAGGTGCAGTGCCTGAGTGGTTAAAGCGCTTGTTAGGCAAGAGTTAAAAACTTAGTTAGCAGCTGAGTCAGAAACAGAAACACCAGAGGCCCAAGGACACTGGTAGCTGTAAACCACTTGATAAACTTATATGGTCAAATGTCCGCCCTGTAACTCAGCTCTTAGAACAGAACAAACCTTCCCTTCACAGCCCTCTGGATATTTGTAAACACTCACCCCCACCCCACCCCTTCGCCTTAAGATAGTCATGGATAATTGATGTAATCAAAATAGTTTTGATGCATATGTTCTGCTCCTGTCACTGTCATGTTAAGTGCATTCTCTGTCTCTGAAACAATGTTTGTCTCTGTAAGAACAAGATACATGCAAATGAAGTGATGAGAGAGGTATATAATTGGTCACTGTAACCCCACACTTTTGAAGCTATTTATCAGTCTTCCTGGTACCGTGAATAAAACCCCCTTCAGTATTGTCTTCAGTGCCTGCCTGATTCTTGGGGAAAAGAATCTCCTTACTTCACACGCTCAACTACAGTCCTGAAGGTTGTGGATTTGAGTGTCGCGCTCTCTCACTCAGAAATGCCATCTCCAATTCACCTAACTGCAAAACGGATACCTGATCCATCGGGTTAGGGCAGTCAGATGTGATGCTGGCCACATTACTCCCTTGTGTACCATTGGCTGTGAAATTGATGTGTTTTAACTGCGTCGGTCCTGTGAGTCATTGGCTTGTGGGTACTTTGATAGTCAAGGGTCAATTTAGTTCAATGCACGCACATTTTTTCAGGAATTTTAACTTTTATCTTGTTAAAACATGGAATATTGTATGAAAAGTGCTTGCTATTTTGTGAAAAATTTCTTCGATATAATGTTCAGAAAAATATTTGGCTGTGTACAGGTTCAAATATATACTGTTTACTGTGTTTAGAAAGCTAGATACAGTTTAAAATTGCATACTGTTATTTACCCCAAATATGTTACATTTTTGAAACATGTCACTGTGAATTATTACCATTAAACTTAAAAGCCCTGTGGATACTGTATTGGATCCACAAAAAATCACAGAGACCTGTCCTGACCAATAGTTCTGTTAATTTGCTCCATCCAGTTCTGAGATGTTAAAGTATAAAACTTAGGTAAAAGGACCAATTAATCAATCAGGATTCTACTCACTTATCTACGTGGGCAACGTTAGGTAAGTATGGATTGATCCATTCTAAAAATTTTCCATGTGGTTAGACAGTCAGTTTCCAGTATCTCAAACATTATGCCCTAAGCATTTATTTATTTATTTAGTCAGATAATTTATAGTGTAAAAACACTTGTTGTTTGAAGATATGTCAGACCGAAATCCGCTTTTGGTGAGCATGTGCCTCCTACATGTGAGTTTGGCTTCTTTTGGATAGCAGAGTCTGGTGGGACTGGGCATGTGCCTTGTGTTCCCCCGCCCTGTTCTCCAGTGCCAGGGCATAAAAGGCAGAGAGGACCTATCTGTTCTCTCTTTGTACCTTTGGCAGCAAGATGGAACCCAACAAGTGTCGGACTTGCTGCTACTCTTCTTAGAGACTACAGTCAGATTTTTCAACTACTCTCAACTTAAGAAACTTAAGAAAAGTTAATCTTCACACTTCCATTTCCTTAAATTGTCCATAACCCAAAAAGCAGCAAGCATTGGTCACTTCTTCCTCCATATTTGCCCTAGTAAGTGAAGGGAGGTGCTTTGTGCCAAAAGCTACACTTCACGGTGGACTCAAACTGTTGGGCAAACCTGCCCGTCTTGTGACGGACTGATTCATATCAAAGGTGGACATATTACCTTTCTTGGCTAGGGGAGAATTGCATCCCAGGTAGGTGCTCTGTGTGAAAATCCTTCTCTAGGTTCCGCAAATCCAGGGATGCTCAGCTCAAGTTATGTCTGCTAGAGCAGTTCACATGGTTCACTTTGGCCTCTGATGTGATGGTATACACAAGAGTGTAGCTGGAAAAGTCACCATTGGCCAGCGCTTTCTTGAGCATATGCCATGCTCTGGGATCAGAAAGTGAAAGGAAGACAAAGAGGATACCTGCAAAGCCAGCACTGGTGTATTGATGCTTGTGGCCCTTGGCATCAGTGAAATCCTTACTGTGATGAACCAGGGTACAGTCCAGACTAATGAGCAGCTATGTCACCCCTACCCTGCAGTCTTGGGTGCCTTACAATGTCTTGCTGAAGTAGCTTCCACCTGGGCTGGTCACAAATAGCCTTCCAGTATGCAATCCACACTCTGAATGTCTGTGTCTAACTGCAGCCTTCCAGCCACACTTGGTTTACAGTCTGCTTCTCACCAGCCATTATCATATTGCAGGGTGACCCCAACACAGTCTTAGATTTTCCCCCAGAAATGTAAGTCCTGTACTGCACAGCCCTCTTCTGGACAACACAAGTTACATCAGGTCCATTATTTCTTTCAAAAAATAACGTACACACAACTTGTCATCCCAAATGAAATTTCTCAGACATTTCAATTTAAACACACTGGATTAGAGAAAACAATAAAAAAGTTTAACTACAAAGAGAGATTTTAAGTGAGTACAGGTAATGTGGCATAAAGGTCACAAATTGTTACAAGAAAAATAAAGATAAGATGTTTACTAATACCTAACTTAACAAACTGTATCAGATTCGAGCAAAGTTTCTCATTGTATGCTTATGGGCCACATCCACCTTAATTGAATTGGTTTAGTTAGCTTTGACTCCCAACTTGGTAAGGTAACTCCCATCTTTTCATGTGCTGTATATTTATACCTGCCTACTTTTTTTCACTTCGTGCATCTGATGAAGTGGGTTATAGCCCACAAAAGCTTATGCCCAAATAAATTTGTTAGTCTCGAAAGTGCCGCAAGGACTCTTCATTTGTTTTTGTTTTTTTATGAAATCCTAACGTAGAGCAGGAAGACGCCCACTGGAAGGATCTAGTCAGCTAAATGAAAGCGGTTCTCAATATGGGCAACCCAGCAGGGACTTGACCTAGGGCAGGTACCAGAGCCAAAGATCCTGGACTACTTATAGCACTTGAAACAGCTGTCCTTCCATTCAGTTCAGTTAAGGCCTGCTTTTCATCAGTCTCTGCTTGTCATCCACCTGTGCAGTTGTGTTTGATCTCTTCTCACCCAGCAATAGTGAGGTTTCTCTAGGGTCTCTTACTTACCCAGTGGTCAGAGAACTTACTTCTGTCTAGTACCTCAGTTTAGTCCTCTTCACAGAGCTTCCCTCTGACCCTCTTTTGGAATGTGTTCTGTCTCCTCTCACTCTGAAGATTCTCTTTCTAGTTGCTATAACTTAAACCAGAGAGGTTCAGGTGCTTGTAACTGAACCTTCCAGAGTGATAAGGTGGTGCTGAAATATCATCCAAAATTCATCGGCAGGTGGTTTTAGAATTTCATGTCCATCAGTCAAGCTACTGTCTTCTTTTCTAAGCCACACTTTGCACCAGGAGAGAGGGTATTGCACGCTCTGGGTGTTTCCAGGACCTTGTTTATTACATCAGCAGAACAAAACAGTTCAGATTATCCCCCTGGTTGTATCCGGTGTGACAGAGTCGGACCAGATGGCTACAGGAGCGTGATAGAAGGCAGATATATTAGCCCCAGGTTAAGTAGGTCCCTTTTCCCTGGGTAAGGTAACAGGGAAGTTTCCAGAACAACCAGGAACCTTCTGGAAATAACTAAGACAGGCTGATTAGAACACCTGCAGCCAATCAAGAAGCTTCTAGAGTCAATTAAGGCAGGCTAATCAGGGCACCTGGGTTTAAAAAGGAGCTCGTTTCAGTTTGTGGTGCGTGCGTGAGGAGCTGGGAGCAAGAGGCGCTAGGAGCTGAGAGTGAGAACGCGGACTGTTGGAGGACTGAGGAGTACAAGCATTATCAGACACCAGGAGTAAGGTCCTATGGTGAGGATAAAGAAGGTGTTGGGAGGAGGCCATGGGGAAGTGGCCCAGGGAATTGGAGCTGTCGCACAGCTGTTCCAGGAAGCACTCTAGACAGCTGCATTCCACAGGGCCCTGGGCTGGAACCCGAAGTAGAGGGCGGGCCTGGCTTCCCCCCAAAGCTCCCAACTCCTGGTCAGACACAGGAGAAGTTGACCTGGACTGTGGGTTCACGAAAACAGCCAAACTGAGGGCTGCCATGAATCTCCGAGGCGAGCAAATCCGCCAATAAGCGCAAGACCCACCGAGGTAGAGGAGGAACTTTGTCACACTGGCAGTAGAGCTTGGTTTTCTTTTTTTTAAATGGTCAGGCCATCTGGTCACAGATGTGATTGAAATGGAGAGCACAGTGTATCTCACTGTGTAACCAGTTAGCTGGTATACTTCTCCCACTAAACGTTACAGCTCACTCCACCAGAACACAAGCCCCATCGTCTGCCTGCTTCAGAAATGTACTAATATCAGCAATCTATGAAGCAGCACGATGGAGCAACCCACTATGCCTTTGAGATAGCTGCCTGGTCAGATGTTAAGTTCAGGAGAGCTATACAGCAATCTCTGTTTAACTGATGTGGCAAAGGCTCCTCATCCCACCCTCTGGAGATGATACTGCTCGCTCGTCACTACAATGGGATCCACGCTTACATGTACTCTAAGACGAAAGAATGGTTACTTTGCTCTACAGTAACTGGTTCTTTGAGTTGGTGTCCAAGTGCATCCTACAATCCACTCACCATCCTTGCTTTTCAGAGACCTCAGCAACACTGACTTTGAATTTTGAGGGTTCTGAGGGAGGGCCAAAGCCTGCCCACTCTTTAAGCCCTTGCATGGGAGTATGAGGCGGCACAGGGCATATGCACAGCCCCGACAGATGCTTCTGTTCAAAAGATTCCAATCTTGCATATGAGGCGCATGCACACATACGGTGGGATCCACACTGATTACAGCATCTCAAAGAGCCACAATTACTGTAAAGTAACTAACTGTCCTTTGTTCTTCTTGCAATACAGTGGTGAGTTCAGGACAGAGGGGCATTGAATATAGTTCACTTTAACATTAGCATTTGTAACTGTGTTTGTTTATCAGAATTTATGCCCTGTTCCTGCAGAGTGCCAGTTCTTCAGTGCCTTCATTGAATATATTCCACAGGAAAACACTAGTGTATTTATCTATGGCCATAAGCCACATATTATAACAGCATTTTAAAAAAAATATATCTGTTTCCTGGTTGTGGCTCTCATAGTAATGAAAATGAAAAGGCTAATCCTCCAAATGTGGTGGTCAGTGACCTTTTACAATTTCTGTAAAACTTTCTTCTGGTACCACCCCTGCCATTTTTCTTACCCTCTCACGCTGCTTCTGTCACTGAAGCACGTAGTTAGTCAAATAACTAATAATCTACAGCATCCTACATAGAGGGTCTTCATTCAGTGGGCAGTATGGGACACTAATAGAGTACATTGGTCAGTACTCTCCAGAATCAAACTTACTGTCTGAATTAGGTCATATAAAGCTGAGATTGCTCCCAGACTTTGGTCTTTTGTATGCCACCAAATAACTCTCACTAGGCTGAGGAAGCAATTAATTTCTCTAACAAGATGAACCAGGAGCTAATTGCTAAAACAGGATTTTTAATTATCTGTCTTTAGGGAGTGAGATAATATTTCCTTTGGAAAATAAGGAGACATAATTCAAATCCATTTAGAGATCATAAAGGGTCTGAGCTTTTCATCTCAAAGTATGTCTGCTATGTTTTAATATATACAAGAAAGCACCTTTTCAAAGATAACTGGAAGTGACGATGTTGGGTGACTAGATTTATTTCTCTGGATTACAGGAGGATATGAGACTTCAGTCTGATATTTTTAAAGAGAAGTCAAGGTTGATGGATGGCTAAAAAAAGCATCTGCAGTTCCTTGTCTTTACTTAAAAATACCGTGCAAAAGTCACAGCTTGTTTTAAACTGCTTACTCCCTCTGCGTTGGACTGCTCAGTGGAGTTGCTTAAATAAAAGAGAGAGAGCTTTTCACCTGAAGGCTACTAGCTCAATCTACCCAGGGACCTGAATCTGCAATCCGATCTATGCAGGCAGACCCCTGCACTCATGTGGAGCCTAAACTGAATTAAATAAAAAACTATTTACAATTGTAATCTGTGTTAAGATCACAACTAATTATAATCTATTAAAATCATGCAAATTAAATAAAAAGTAAAACTAATTGGTACATATTTGCTGACAGGTTTTAAAGAAATTTCCCACCAGTTCAGCGGTTTGAGTCACTGGCTAACCACCTGGAATCAGTGTTAGTTGAAGTGAAACCAGTTTTGCTAGTAATCTGTTCTGCAGGTGTAGAGAATATTTTCTTCATTTCAGTTTATTCCACTGGTTCAGTTCATTCAAAACTAAGAAATCTGTTAGGCATTGAAAAGGCAGGAAAGCTTACTTTTCTCTTTCAGTCTCTGAATAGAAATTAGGTGTGGGAGGATGAGATCTACTAGTTCCAAAATCCTGAAGGACAGCGGGACCAGAAACAATCAGTTCAGTTAACCAACTGCACATAATACTTCCTTTATTTAATCAGTTTTAAATGCAAAACAGGGTTTGATTAACCAGTTTAATGTCACTTCTTTAATTTAGTTTTATTTAGTAAAAATATATTAAATGTTTTTGTGCATTTTTAATTGCATTTGAATTTCCATCCAAATGGAGCTTGACACAGATCACAAGTAAAAAATTAATAATCTTGTAAATGACATGTACCATTCACCATTTTCTGACATAAAAAAGTAAAAATTAAAAATCTAAATATAAGTTAAGCTCTATAGTTTCTTAAATAAATTGGTGAAGATGTAGTATATCTTCCTGATTAGCAAAAAGAAACACCAAATTTAATGTAAAGGTTATGCTTAGTTGTGAATCAGTGTGTTTTGCCAATCAATGCAAATCAAGCTTTCTTCAGGAAAATATAAAGTACAAAAACAAAACATTAAATCATAATTTAATTCAGTGATTTTAAATCACTGATATAAATTAGTCTACTCTGTGGAGCCCCTTTGTGCTAGCAGGATTCTATATGGATGTAAAGGTTCTTTACTATGCATCAGATTGTAGGAAAAGGGTATAGGTCAGTAATGACTGAAAATAATTACTGTTTGATGGCTATTTGATTCTGCCTGTGATCTCAGTATGTATTGTAGTAGAAAGGAGTTTGTATCATGAAAACTACCCATAAAATTTAACTGACTGGTAACCCTGCTGGCATTCTCAGCAGAATGGCCAGGTCAGAGAGTTAATGGCTTTACAATTCAAGAGTCCTCTTACCTCTGGTCCCACTTAGGCAAGGTGGAAGGCATGGCAGTCTGCCCATGCCTGTTATTAATTTGTGGATTAATAGAATGTCAGTCTTCAGATCTGTGTATCGACCGCCTTTCATAGCCACTGAAAATGAGAACTTATCTAAAACTGAAACACTGTCTCTCGGAGAACAATCCTCTTGTAAATTAAAACCCTGCCTGCCAGAAGAGTGCAGCAGTCAGTGAAGGGGACAGCTTGAAGTGCATGTGCCATAATTTCAAGGCTTGGCAGAGGTGGATCCCTTAGGTAAAAACACTGGCATTTTAATTTTGCCACCATCATTTTGGATGGTATATTGTTTCAATGTCAGGAAGATGTTTAGTGTCTTTGCCTGTCAGCCTTGAGTTCCTTTATGACTTTATATTGGTTTTTAATGGCAAATTTGTAGTCAGAATATTAAAAGATATATAACTGTCACTTTTTTGAACTGTAGGTTTGTTGCTATTGAACAATTAATCTGAGGTGTCTAATATTTCAATTTGTTTAAACTACTTGGACTTTACTTTCGAATAAGTATGCCATTCAGATTCAGTCCATTCTTTGTTTGATTTTAGTATTCTGCTGATTAAATTCATTGATTACACAGATTATGCTGCAGCCTGATGGACTTTTAATAGATATGTAAAATAGCTTTGTGAATTACGGATTGTGGCACGTACATAAAATGTGGGATGAATAGAAGAAAAATGGATGAAATTCTTTGGAGATTTCTTCTGTCTGTAACTTCAGTTAACATTTTTACTATTTTCAACATTCAGAGTGCAAATTTCCAGAGGGAACTTAAAAACACATTTTTCTCTATGAGAAGAATTATTTTTTATGTTTTTGATCCAAATTTTTCCATAGTAGTAGTTATTTTTTAGGAACAAAGTAACTATTCTGTCATGTTGTTCCTCCCTCTGAAACAAATACTTGATGATAATCATGTGTCAAATGCATAAAAAAAGAGAACATCAGTCATATTTAGAAAATTTTTTGTATTTAGAAAATTGTATTTAGAAAAATTTAATCAGAAGGGATTAAAACCATTACAGAAGAATGTTCCAGTTTAATAGCTTGCTGGTTTAATTGGCAAGTGCTTGTGAGATATTGATGTGACTAAGTTAAGTAACAATATTTGAGTTTTGGGTACGTTTCATACACAAGTGGGTGCAACGCCATTTACTTCAGAAGGCCTGTATCTGCTTATAGTAGCAGGGAATTTGGTCTGTGGTCTTTAAGGCTGCTGTACTCCCACCAGTGCCAGAAGGCCTGTAGTGGTCCCTGTGTCCTGGTTACATTCATGCTCCGCTGCTGTCATCAGTGTAGCTCTCCAAGGGTAGTGCAGTGTTGGGAGAATTTAACAGAAGAAATAACAGCTGAGTCTTCTCAAAATAAGGTGCAGAGGCTGTCAAGAATTATACTAAATCCTATTTAGAGGCTGACCCACTTACCATCCTATAAACCACATGGCAGAAGTACATGGCAAGGCTAGAAAGTGGAGTACTTCTACAAAAATAGTTACAGGCTGACAAAAGCTGAAAAGTACTAATTTTGGGGGAGTCATGCCCAGTGACATGAGTTTGTCCTAAGAAAGTGAAAGTTGCTGCAGTTTAGTGAGTAAATACGGCTAAACTGTATTGTGTTTCTGTTCAAAGCTCTTTATGCAGATTAGGATAATTTATTAATCCTATATCTCTGGCCATTCATTTGTCTTCCAAAGAGGGAAATAATCCATTCCCTCAATCTGTAACTATTTGACTGCTCAGAAGTTGACATCAGGTTTCCATAAAAATGTATTATTCCCTTGTGGAGTTATAAAATCACCTGAACTCAGTAAGCATTAGAAAAACTGGATTTAGTTTCAGTATAACTGTGAGCCAGAATATATTAAAATATAAATACAATAAGATGGTGTAAAGCAGTGGTTCTCAAACTGTGGGTCGGGACCCCAAAGTGGCTGGCTTAGACTTGCTGGGACCTGGGACCGGAGCCCGAGGTGTTCAGCCCTGGGCATTGGGAGTCACGTTACAGGCCTCCTGCCTGGGACTGAAGCTCTTGGACTTCAGCTTTGCTCCCTCCCCCGACCCCCTCCACCGGGACTCGAGCTGGCTCAGGCTTCTGTCTCCCCTCCTGAGGGCGTGTAGTAATTTTTATTGTCCAAAGTGGGTTTTGGTGCAATAAAGTTTGAGAACCCCTCGTTTAAAGGGATACTCCTGGGGGAATTCAGCAACAAAAAATTATGTGCACAATATTTTCAAATTTGCATATTTTATTTGTCAAAATAACACAATATTCACGCCAGTTTCAGTTATTTTGGGTCATTTATTTCAAAATACCTGTCAGCAAGTATGTTTGTAACAATACAGACAACAAAAAGATTCAGGAATTTTTTTTTTTGAAAAATAGATTCCTTATTAGGCATATTAACACAGAACTCTGATAATAATTCATTTAAACTATGGTACAGAACCATATTTCCCACACCCCTCAGAAGCAGTGCAAAGGCTTAGGGGAGTTATGGGGTAACGGAGGAGCTGAGGGAAAGGGAAGTAATTTCTGGGAAGGAGCTTGGGTGTGAAATTGGAGGGTTGTTGGGTATAGGTGGGAAATGTATGGAACAGGTGTTTTGAGGGGTGGGGAGGGATTATTAAGGAGCTTCCCCCATAAAGATCCTGCATGACGCCTAGCATCTCCCATTTAGTCAGGCAGATCTGCCCCTATCCCCATGTGTCCCCGCACCACCATGTGTCCTTGCACCCCCTGTCCACATGTGTCCTTTCACCCCCACTCAGACACCCACTTCCGCCATCCCTATGTGGCTCTTCACCCTCTCTCCTTGTCCCCACTCAATAACCCCGTCCCTATATGGCCCCGCACCCCCTCCCGCTGTCCCCATGTGTCTCTGTGCCCCCACTCACCCATCTCCTGTCCCAATCTGGCCCTGAACCCCCTCCCCCATCACCATGTGGCCCTGAACCTCCTTTCCCCCTGTGGCCTTTCGCCTTTACTCCCATTCAGTACCATCCCCAGTCTGTCCCAACTAGCCCTTATGAGCCCCTGTCTGCCCCCTCCCCCCCCAGCAGCCCCATGCTGTCTGTCTCCCCATAGCCCCTGTCTCCTGACGTGGCTGACAGGCACTGTAAAGAAGGCAGGTTCTTTCTCTTCCCTAGCTGATCTGGAGCTTCTGCTCTGTTTTATCACCACAGTGCCCTCTGGTGGACAAAAGGCAGAACTGCAGCAACTTTCCAGCCAAAGTTATTTTCTGTTGAGGCTGCTCTGTTCTATCATCACAGCGCCCTCTCCTGGGCAAAAGGTGGAACTGCAATAAATTTCCAGCAGAAGTTTTTTTCTGCACAAAATATTAAAAATATCCACGTTTATTAATTGTGGCACAGAATTCCCCCCAGGAGTGAGAGGGAGAAGGATCTGAGCCATGTGTGACCAAAAGCTTGACAAATCAGTAGGACCTATTGAGGGAGATGTCAGATAGAAACACGACAGCAGGCACTATCTCGCCTAGTAAACCAGTGGTGTGATCTGGGTTCTGATGCTCGGTGCTCATAGGATGAGAGAACCTGTCCACTTCTTATCTTCTGGAGCACGTCTGTCTGGCTCTAGCCTGACTTCAATCAGTACACAGAATGGGAAATTTGCTCACATTGTTTCAGCAAGTTCCACTTTCTTGTGGACATGTGGAGGCGAGGAATCCCTTTTCCTGGGTATCCTCACACACTTCCACAGGTTCTCTCCTGAGGTGTGCAGATGTCTTTCAGAGCACAGATTCCTGTTCCGTGAACACAGCACCTTGTCAGAGAAAGATTTAACAGAGAGGGTGCACCTCGCTGCGTTCTTGTGTACATCTTTAGTCGGTCAAATTGGCAGCTTCCTATTTCATTAACTATTCATTTAACTTTTCCTTCTTGCTATATTTAAGACGCATTTTAAAACGTGACTGAGTAATTGGACACAATGATTAAAATATCATATTACAGTGCAGTTTTCCTTTAATCATGGTCTGACAGCTTGTCTTCTGTTTGTCTTTAGCATGTTGCATGTTGGGGGAAGCTATATTATTTATTCTATTTATGAATATTTACAAATATTTAAATTATTAAAAAATAAACATGTATTTTCTTGTCAAGATAAGATTTTTAAAGTCAGTTTCACTAATAAATGCTGTACTCCATCATTTTATTACTCAGTTTGACCTTGTAGTTTTCATGGAAGTTTAGTCTCAAATGACTTGTGGATTCCAATGTCTTTTTCTTTTTTTTTTTCTTTTTTTTTAACCTCACTAAAACAGACATGTGGAGCATAGTGGTTTGCCAAATGTCATAAGTAGTCATGATGATTTGAAAGAAAACAAAACAAAAAATTTTCTATTCAGTTTAGTCCACATTGTGTGGTAAAAGAATATTTTAAAATATGCAGCCTACTTATAGCAAGAATACAATTGTGCGACAGAATGTGATCTGAATTATTAATCAAAAAAAGGTTCTAGCCATGATGGTTGTGAAGAAAATCTTCCAGATGTAAGTTGGATGCACTGACAGTGTTGTTTTCCTGAGTCAGCCTCAAACAGTAGGTCTGAGGTGCATGATCTGTCCATCTCCCTGTTTTAACTCTGAAGTCTTGCGTTGATTTGTTTTTATGCTCAGCATTTGAATGAACATATCCAGCTTAATGAGTTTGCTGTATGATCCTGAATGACCTCCCAGGCCTTCTGGTGTACTAAGAGCAATACCTTTCTCAGTGGCAAAAGTTCCAGCTAATTCCCTGACAATTTCCATGTACTGATTTGAGTTCCCAGAGTCAGTAAAAACCTCCATTTAAAAAATTTTAAATAACTGCAGCAGAATTTCCAAGCTGTTGCCACAGAGTGTCACAGAAGCAAGGGGCCTTGCTGCAGAATGTGTGTCCAGATTGTTGAGGACTTAACACGACCTTTTGTGCATAAATCACATTTCATGCATGTGGGAAAAACATGTATATACCTAAAACCATGTTTTCATGTGTGTGTGTGTCCCCTCCCCACACTATGTACTCCATGGCAAACTGGACCCAAATTCTACAACATGGCTCCTCTTGGTTCTCAAAAAGAAAAGGAGTACTTGTAGCACCTTAGAGACTAACCAATTTATTTGAGCATGAGCTTTCGTGAGCTACAGCTCACTTCATCAGATGTATACCGTGGAAACTGCAGCAGACTTTATATACACACAGAGATCATGAAACAATACCTCCTCCCACCCCACTGTCCTGCTGGTAATAGCTTATCTAAAGTGATCATCAGGTGGGCCATTTCCAGCACAAATCCAGGTTTTCTCACCCTCCACCCCCCCACACTAATTCACTCTCCTGCTGGTGCTAGCCCATCCAAAGTGACAACTCTTTACATAATCAAGTCGGGCTATTTCCTGCATAAATCCAGGTTTTCTCACATCCCCCCCACCCCCATACACACATAAACTCACTCTCCTGCTGGTAATAGCTCATCTAAACTGACCACTCTCCAAGTTAAACCAGAACATCTGGGGGGGGGGGGGGGTAGGAAAAAACAAGAGGAAACAGGCTACCTTGCATAATGACTTAGCCACTCCCAGTCTCTATTTAAGCCTAAATTAATAGTATCCAATTTGCAAATGAATTCCAATTCAGCAGTTTCTCGCTGGAGTCTGGATTTGAAGTTTTTTTGTTTTAAGATAGTGACCTTCATGTCTGTGATTGTGTGACCAGAGAGATTGAAGTGTTCTCCGACTGGTTTATGAATATTATAATTCTTGACATCTGATTTGTGTCCATTTATTCTTTTACGTAGAGACTGTCCAGTTTGACCAATGTACATGGCAGAGGGGCATTGCTGGCACATGATGGCATATATCACATTGGTGGATGTGCAGGTGAACGAGCCTCTTGGTTCTGTATTTGTTGCAGTTTAGGATTTTTTTTTTAAATAAAGATACCAGAAATAGGGATTTCCCAGCGTGCTCTACACGTTCAGAGGCATCCAACTAGTTAACAATTTAAACCACAAAACGGAAGTTATGGTTCATTTCTCATCAAAGCAGCTAAAATATCTCCAGATTTTTAGATCTAACCCAACAGAAAGAAGGACAATTTCATTTCACAATGAGTCAGTTAAGTTTTTGGCATTGGTGTATATATGGTTCCTTTTCATGTAGTTCCACAATATACTTTTCTTAGTGCATAGCAATAGCAATATAACATGAATGGAACGGTGTCATAGTTTTGGCATACAATTATTTTTTTCTAAAAAGGATTCTAAAGGATCTAATATAAATGCTTTTAATGACTTTTAAAAAAAGAATGTTTGTTTGCATTTAAACATTCTTCCACATTGGTGCTAATGCATGAAAGCCAGAAAATAAAACTGGCAAATGGTTTGTTATCCCAATATAGATCTGTATCTAACACAAGTGTACTATAGTGCATTGTTAACAGGAAGTAACATGAAAAAAGCAAGCACGTGTTATTGTTAAAGGGAAATAAATTCTTGTATTTTGTTGTTTTATTTTACAGCAATAAAAACATAATTAAAAAAGCAAACCTACAAATAAGTCATTCAACTAATAACTAGAAAATAGATGTCCATGATCAGAAAAAGTTAGATGGTAACAGCTGATGAATCTCACAATGTACTTGCTGACAATTTAAAAACAAATTTTGGACTGAATTGATTTGAAATAGCTGCTGTATTAACTCCTGATTCCCCAACTGCTGTTTGTAATGCTCTGATACAATAATAAAGAAGTCAGTCAAATTACACAATGAGTCCCTTTTATTGCACTTTGAGTCTTCTGTGATCTTATGGAAATTAAATTTTACAAATTTCTCTGAGGGTTTAATCTTTTCAACTACACAACTGAGTCATTTTCTTTGCTTCCTGCTCAGAAGCAGTCCAAGCAGTCTTAGCCGTGTTGCCTAGATACTCCATCTCCTGTGGCATCTGTAAATTGGCTGATTCAACAGTAAGATTGGTAATCTAAATAAAAAAATCTTTGGGAAAAAGGAATTTGTCAACTACCAGTTTAAATACTACTGCAAGGATTGCTTTTCAACACTACTTGCGGAATTCTGTTTGCTCTTATATAGAAACTTACCACAGTAAAACCACTAGAATACTTTTTTGTTTTTGTTTCATACTGGAGTTTTACAATAAGGATAGAAGGCAGAAACACATTTTAGTCTGAAATGTCCCATTTAGGCAAAAAATCACCATCATGTCTGGATTGCTTCTCCACTTTTCTGAAATTATAGGAAGCAACCAGAAAGCTTTCCAGGTCTGAAATCCAGCTTTCAGAATAGGAAATCCAATCAAGTAATCTTCTCTACTGATTTCTGTGGGTGTATGCTTGTATGTTTAAAAAAAAAAACCCTAAAAATTAAATAACTTAATATATCTGTTTCATGTATTGTAATTCATTGATATGCAAAGGTTGCTATTAAGTCCTGGATATTAGTTGTTCTGTCCTAGTATTCTGTGTATTGCTCCCTCTGCATTGTACCAGTAATAACACTGATTTGAGAGATATTCTTTGCTATGTGGTTTCCATCAAAAAATTCCTAACAGTTTCACCATTGAAGGTTTTAGTCCACTAGAATTACAGGTGATATAACAGAAGCAGCAGAACAAGTAGTAGAGCAGCTCTTGCAATTGTCACACTATTATGTTGTTTGAAGAGCTTAACGAAAGAGCTGGAAATTTCATTAAAGGGGAGCATTGCTGGGAGAAAATTACAAATGGCAGTTTATGCAGGATAAAGTTTATTAAAAGACCACAAAAGTTTTAGCCCGCCTCCCCCTCCCCCCCCCAAATTGTGGTGATATTCTAGCCTTCAAATTTTGTACAAACCTGTCGGCAGAAGGATTACATACAAAATAATTTTCTTTAAATGTATTTCTTTCATTTTAGGTTCTTGTTCCTGAGACATGTCAAATAAATAAATCTACAAAAAGTTTAGTGCAAGTTCCATATTTAGAACAGGATTAAGCTCTGTGGTACGTGGCCAAAGTTGGTATAACAGGAAACCTGAAGTGATCTAGAAATAAAGGACACTTTTTATGGCCTGTACTTTCCTAACACTGCACTTCATTTGACGTACATAAAAATTTCCAAAATCTGGAAACAGCATTGAATTTGCTAAAATCCTATAAATTAATTTGTTTTCCTTCCAAACTGTACATGCATCCGATGAAGTGGCTTGTAGCTCACGAAAGCTTATGCTCAAATAAATTTGTTAGTCTCTAAGGTGCCACCAGTACTCCTGTTCTTTTTGCTGATACAGACTAACACAGCTGCTACTCTGAAACCTGTACTAATACTGTAAAATTTAAACTTTTTTTCTTTATGCCCTTCTTCTTTTCTCACAGTTTGTCATTCCTTAATGATTTTCCGCTTACATAGTTACAGTAATGTACAAACAACTTTTTTCCAATCCCTTTATAAAGAAAAATATAATACACACTGGTTTTGGGAATCGATTTAAAACTGCAAACAAAAAAGAAAGGGGCATTTTGATCCCAGTTGAGGGAACTGATTTGCCTGAGAGCTAATGCAATTACTGTATTTTCATGCTAGATCCATTCTTGTTAACAAAAGACATCTACTTCCTTGGAACGCATCTAGGAAGATCCCACGTGAGCACTGTTGCCTTTATATTGAGAAAAATCTGACGCCAGATTTCTTGTTTCGGAATGCTTTTATTCAGATGGTGTTGTGGCACCCTCTAGTGGTTCAGATAACTTTCAGAGAAAAGCATAATGTTCCTAGACACGAGTTTTCATATCAGGTTCCAGAGTAACAGCCATGTTAGTCTGTATTCGCAAAAAGAAAAGGAGTACTTGTGGCACCTTAGAGACTAACCAATTTATTTGAGCATAAGCTTTCGTGAGCTACAGCTCACTTCATCATTGATGCATCCGATGAAGTGAGCTGTAGCTCACGAAAGCTTATGCTCAAATAAATTGGTTAGTCTCTAAGGTGCCACAAGTACTCCTTTTCTGTTTTCATATCAGTTTGCTATATTGCTGTGGCAAAAGTCAGTAGGGTGTAGAGGTGTGTGTGTGTCTGTCTGTCTCTCTCTCTCTTTCAATAGTTCTTCATAAACTTCTCCATAAAAGTACTAGAGACCCTTTAAGAATTTCTCTTTATAAAGTCAAAGTCAGTTCTGCTTAAAACCAAAATCCTAGTCAAATTAATTGTTTCTAAGCAATATTAAGAAATGGGTGGCTATATCTCATTGATAGCTAAAAGCCATATCAAGGAAATGTCAACAGTCTTGGATTTCCATGGTTAAGTGAGCTGTCTAGAGCTGGAATAGTTGGGATAGGAATCGGGAGTAGGAGTTGGAGGGAATGGGGGGAAATGCAATGACACTGGACTAGATGAAAAAGTAGAGCCTTTTAGAAGTCTATCTTGTATGTAGTGGAACATGAGAATGCAAACACACCATTGTTATGATTTTCAAAGCTTGGGTGTGTGTTCCATATTTTTAATTTCTGCATGCGGTAAATATATGACTTAACATGTACATATGTGATATAGTCCTGTCATGGAATTTGAACTTACACTTTTGGGAGTTTTAAGTTCCTACCCATACACAGAAAAATCAGTCTATTCCTTTGCTTCTCTCCTCTAATTTTTTTTTATTATTATTATCTTGCTTAATCTTCAAATACCTCCTTCAGTAACCCACCAATAGCAATAATATAAGAGTTCATGTTGTGGTATGGAATCATTGGTTGAGATTTTCAAAGCAGTTTAGGGGATTTAGACACATCTTCCATTAATTTGAACTGTTGTTGTGTTAATTTCAGATACTTTTTGCTTATATCCATGACATTTGTATCCATGACACTTGTATGATAAGAGAATGTTTGCAGTCAGTTACTATTACTGCAGGTGTATTTGTTTTAATTTCTTAAAATAAACACACTGCTTCCCCAGCTGTCTCAGTGAAAGGCCAAAGGAACAGCTGTGGAGTAGCCATATCCTCCTGATGGGGTGTAACTTTAGGATGGGGTTAACCATCTTTCTGTTACAGCCATCTTCACTGATGAGAAGGAAAGGCCAGGATCTATCAACCTCCTTGCTCCATACTGCTGCCCCTCTGTTTCATTCTCATAGAGCTGTCCATTTAGTTACATGCCACAGTGCCAAGGACACCTTGGAAGCCTCAAAGCATGAGAGATTTTAGTGGCACTGAAAGTTCCTAGGTGTGCCTATATCCCGAGACATTGCAAAAGGTTGAAATGGAGCAACAGCCAAGGCCTTACTGCTTCAGAGCTAGATATATGTTTCTTGTTTGTAGTAGCAGGGAAGCCAAATTTTTACTTTCCACATGACTGAAATTATTTGTTGAAACAATGTTGTTTGTTGGGGTAACGTTTAAATATTGATCCTTGTCCGTGTTATGACTGCATGTCCGGGGCAACTTACTTAAGCTTTGTGCTGCTCAGTTTTTCTGTCTGTAAAATGAAAATACTTGTCTTGGGGAAAATTGATGAATGTTTCATTCACTTTGAAAGGCTTGGAAGTACAAAGTTTTATTAGTAGTGGAATACATACTCCACGTATATAAATCAAGGCATCAGGGTATCTTTGCAGGGATATTTGATCATAAAAAATGACTTTCAGTCACTCTATTAAATTGTGAATATGTAATTTAGATATTGCCACTAACATTGACAATTTATACGAACTAACTCACTCTCACACTCTGCTGCTAGACAGAGATTAGAGAGAGATTATGGAGGATATTTGATGTTCATTGTCTGTTTGCCTGCCTGGGTAAAATACTGAGTTTTCTGTGAATATTTCCCCTCAATCTTACTATGACACTGCTTGGTTTGTTTTGGCCTCATCCATAATGGTCAACTCAAGAGTGTTAGGATGTATGTCATCTCATGTGTCTGTACCGTGCCTTGCACAAAGGGCTCCAATTCAATTAGGCTTTTTGGGTGCTGCTACAATATAAATGAAAATTTAGCTGTAAGGTCATGTAAAGTATGTACAAGGATAGTTTTTTAAAAGCACTCTTGCAAGGTGGTGTAGACTAACACTTTACTATTTTGTACAAGCTTCAATTAAAGCTGAAGGTGAATTTGCAGGTGGGTAGTTACCCATGAATTATCTACTAATTTGGCCAGGTCATGTGGGTTAATTGGGGGGAGGGATAGCTCAGTGGTTTGAGCGTTGGCCTGCTAAACCCAGGGTTGTGAGTTCAATCCTTGAGGGGGCCATTTAGGGATCTGGGCCAAAAATTGGGGATTGGTCCTGCTTTGAGCAGGGGGTTGGACTAGATGACCTCCTGAGGTCCCTTCCAACCCTGATATTCTATGAATTCTTCTACTCTTACAAAAAGCACCATGGTATTTTTAATGGTCAGGAGAAGTTAGGATGTTGCTTTTACTTGTCATTTAAAGACAGTTCCAGCAATGGCACAGCACCCTTTAAGAACCCAAGTAGAAATGTAATTTGGACTCAGAGAAAAGCATGATTTACTGCAGTGCCAACAGCACTTCCTGCACTATAGTACCTAAGAATTCCCTGAAGATCTCCCATCTAAATACTGACCCAGTCAGCCCTGTTTAGATTATCAGACCTGACAAAATCACAAACCAAGGTTGTGTGGCTACAGACCATGCTGTTGAAATGGAGTAGTCTTTCTGGTTCTGAAAAAAAAAATCCCTCCACACAAGGGATTTTTCCCAATATTGTTATAATGATATTGGTGCAAGTAACCGCAAAAGTTACTAAACTGAAGAATGTGACCCCAGATGGAGTTAACTTTTATTGATTTTTTTATATTCTTGTTGGACATTCGGACACATTAAAGTCCTATATTTTGTCCTCACCAGTTCTTTAATATTAGTGCACAGCTTTGTGGCTGGATTTTTTAAGGAAAGCCCTGACCAAGAGCAGATGTTTTCTCGACAGGAAATATCCCCTTATCATGAGATTGCGGGAACTGACATAATTAGAACTCTTCACTTTTCTGAGCTATTTTTGCATGCACTTACGGGAGTGTTCATGTTTTGATTTACCTCTTCAGGAAGCCGTCTCACCCTCATCTTGAAGCTTTTGTTAGGCATATGTCCCAAGGCTCTGAAGCACAAATGGATGGCACCCTGGGCAGCCTGCCTCGTTACCCCAGTCATCCTTTGTGTGAAATGGGAGAACTTACACAGACAGGTAAGGTCCTGTAGCACGTTTATTTACTTTCTTCTCGGTCTCCAACAAAACATAGTCCATTTCGAGGGCTCTATCTCCCTGTTTAGATAGGAATTCAGTGTGTATTAAGTAGAACCATGTTGAAAAATTATTCTGCCAGCTAACTTTGTTTCCAGTCCCAGTGTAGATGGGATATGGCCATGTAAAAAGCTTAATATACCACACGCAGTCATGATAGTGTCTCATACCTTGCCTACATTCAGCCTACTAATGCATCACTGTTGGGACTAGTTCTAACATGTTAAACTCAAAACTTAAAATAGTTGCCATTTAAAAAAAAAATCAACCTTATTTCCTTTTCCCTTCTCTCCCAAACATGGAATTCCTCTCTGCATCCCCTAAAAATGTACATTAGTCCAACATCCAGGAGGAATAATTAATGCTGAGTTGGTAGCTGGCTTACAGTTCAATATCTTATGATCCATCAAATTTAGAAATGATTGGCAAGATTTAATTGCCAATTTTCCCCTGTGATGAAGTTGCTGCTTCTAGCCCAGGGAGATCCTGAGAGAGCAGATGTCAAATTGTGGCACTTGTTGGTAAGGAAATGGAAACGCTATTTTAGATTGTATGAGGGGCTTTTAATGTATGAGTTTATTTTTCTTTCTTTCTCTGAGTTCTGTTCAGTTGGATTAAATTGATATTAAGGGAGCCGAGCTTTACAGATGATGGGATTAAAAGGAAATTGCAATAAATAGTTTAACAATTCTAAAACATTCCTGAACTAGCTTGGCTCTAAAATATGACGTGTATAGGACACATCATGGCTTTATGTGGTGTATAGCTTTCATTGGTAGCAAATGGGGATTATTTGCTTAATTCTGTCATGGCTTCACTCCTCATGAGTAACATTCTGTCCCTCATTTATTCTAAAAAAACCTTTATATTGCACCATCATGCATTTCCTATTTGTAAAACTATGTTACGGTTTAGGTCAACCAGATACATTATCCTCAATATTATAATAAAAATGAAATGTAATTATCACATGATATATGAAAACTTGTTGGACTCGGTCCTTAAATGTATTTGTGTATTTTATGTGTATTATCAATTCTGATCAATGCATAGCACCTGTTGTGTATAAACTACAGTCCCTGTTTATTTTTATTTGCTGTCCAAATATTTTCCTCCAAAATTAACAAAAGCCCTTATAAAACAAACAAAAATCCCTATCTGTAAACCTAGGGAAAGGAGTCTTAACACAGTTGGGTTGAAATGTGGTTGTGAGCAAGGAATTAATTTTGTTGTTGTTAGATTTCTTACCTTAGTATATGGATTTATTTTGCATTTAAAAAAACATACTATCAGCACACACCTCCGTGCTCTGGACTCTCTTTACAATATTTAAAACAATACTGAACCATTCATATCCACTGTTACTCCGGGGGGAATTCGGTGCCAAAAAATTAAAAATTTTGCGCACAGCCTTGCAAAATTCTGCAAATTTTATTTGTCAAAATAACTCATGCCAGTTTCAATTATTTTGTTAATTTAATTCAAAATACCTGTCAGCAAGTTTTTCTGTAACAATTCAGACACACAAAAATTCCCCCAGGAGTAGAGTTAAAGAAACCCCTATGGCAATCCAGTTCCTGCTTCTCTGCCCCACCCCCTGGCCCCAAGCCCAGCCAGGGGGTTACACACTCACATACCCCCTTTCCCCCAGAGCCCAGCCATGGGCCCTGCCCCAGCCAAGGTACTCACACCTCCTCTCCCTCCAGAGGCCAGCTGTAACCCCCCCCCACCTCCCACCCCCAAGCCCAGACACTCAACCCCTAGCCCTACCCCACTCCCCAGTGGCCAGCTGCATCCCCCCACTCCAGATCAGTCAGACACAGACCCTGCCTTCCCAGAGCCCAGGGATCCAGAGGGAGAAACAGCCTGATGCTGGGTCCCAGGCTTGCACAGAGTTTCCTGTGTGCTGCTGCTTCTTTCCTTCAGGGTGTGCTGGGAACCCTCCAGTTCCTTCCCCCTTCCTCCAGCTTTGTCTTCTGTTTGGGAGCTGAGCTCTGCCAGGTCCAGTGGTTCCTAGTGGCAGCCAACATCTCTGCAGTCCATTTCTATGGGGAGAAAAAAGGAAATTCTGCATGCACAACATTAATTTCTTCAAAATTCTGCATTACGCAGTGGCACAAAATTCGCTCAGGAATACACTGTGGACCACCTGCACATTCTTCATTCCTGCCCTATAACATCATTATACCTTAATTAGCAGCCGCCATTCTATCTCTTCCCCAAACGCCTATAGAATAATGGAGTTCTTTGCAAAATATCTGGAAGGAGAAATCTGGGCTCTGGCCAAAGAGGGTGGTAAACACATTGTAGAGTTGAAGAGCCTCTGTGGAGAATGCCAGCAGTTGCCTCCCTTCTGTACTGAGGAAGCACCAGCTATAGTGTTCCACTGATCAGACTTTTGATAATGGTCAGTCATAACACAGTAAGTTCCCTCAACCTTCTGGAGCCTGTCAGATCTCAACAATCACCTTGGAGTGGATCATTGAAACAATGGCCAGTCCATGCTGAGAGCGTAATCATAACTTCTGCAGCCCATTCCTAGCACTAGATCCATATTGTGGCCAGCTAGATTTGTAAAACCAGAAACCAGCTGGGGTGGCCCTGTGGCTGTCACCATAACCATAAATTCCAGAGTCAAATCAAAAGAATCCTCCTCCTCATGGGCATCAAAGTCACTGAGCGAGACTGGCCTCAGCCCCTGCAATACCACCCCTCCTGAGGAATCTGCAGAGCTATCCCAGGATTTCTGCCATGCAGCAGGGTAACCTATACATCAGTCTTAAATCTAACTTTACCCCATCCCAGGACTCATACATCGGTTGTGTGGGTCAGTTAGTATCCAGGACTGACTCTTCTTGTGACATGTTAAGATGCTCTGGCATGCAAAAGGTAACTGAGTTCTTGACTGTTACTTGGCTGCGCTGGACAGGGTTATAAAGGAAAGGGGAGTCTATTGCAAAGGAACTTACTGTAGAGGAAGGGTGGGACTTCTCCCTTCCCAGCCGTTTGAAGCTGTAAAGGCCTGAGATGTGGAGGGTAGTATGTAGTTTGAGCTGATTTGTACGGGCTTTGAATTTTTGTTTGGAAATACAGCAAGTTCTGAAGAAAGAATGTGAAGAGGCCGGTAGTTGGGACTTGATTTCCTTTCCCTAGTTTCAGAGTAACAGCCGTGTTAGTCTGTATTCGCAAAAAGAAAAGGAGTACTTGTGGCACCTTAGAGACTTACCAATTTATTTGAGCATGAGCTTTCGTGAGCTACAGCATCCGATGAAGTGAGCTGTAGCTCACGAAAGCTCATGCTCAAATAAATTGGTTAGTCTCTAAGGTGCCACAAGTACTCCTTTTCTTTTTCCCTAGTTTGAGAGTCTGCACACCGGCTTACACTCCCCTAACCCATTCTGGGTTTGTGGTATGCACTTCTTAAGGGCTGTTCTGAAACTGTATGGCTGTTTATGTGTGCAAGCTGCACTGTGTTAACAGATTTGTCCTGGAAACTGAGTTGATCTCTGAATGTGGATCCATTTTATAAACTACATAGTATTTTTCATAGATCATCAGACTGACTTTCCTGTTCAATTATTTTAAAGTTCTAAATCCAGTACTACTCATGAATGAGCTACTTTATTATAAAAAGTTATAGAACTGGCTGTTTCTGCACTGAAGAGTATACAGAGCTAACCTATATTTCAGATTTAGAAATATATATAATTTGCATACTTTGTGAAACTTCCGGGATAATAGCCAAGCTTAAGTGAAATTTGATTCCTGGGAAAGATCAACATTTTTTTAACTAATTTGTGCACATGTTAGAAAACTGCTAATGTCATTTTCCAGAAATGTCAAAGTTCTAGACATTTTCTATAACCCGTTTTTCCGGACACTGGTAACAGGATTTTTTAAATCTCTCCTAGGTGTTGTACAGCACTTACATAATGGACAGCTATTACGGGAAATTTATATAAAGAAACATAAACTGCTATCAAGTGATTGGACAGCAAAGCATCTCTACTTGGAGACAACAGGAAAAAGTCGAACCCTGCAGAGTGGGCTAGCACTTCTATATACCTTCCTTCCAGATTTTGATTGGAAGAAAATTAACATAAAACATCAGTGGAGCACTATCTTTTGTTCTGGGAGCTGTGATTGCCCAATGAGAAATCATTACCTAGAAGAGGAGCAACGCCGCCAGTATAGCTTAAGGGTGAAAAACAGCCATTTGGAGAGAACATATGTGGATATGGCAAAAATAGTCGGCATTCCCACTAGGCAATTAAGAGCTTCTAACCCAATAGATTCTATGTTGTGCCATTTTTGCCACAATGTCAGTTTCCCTTGTACTAAAAATGGCTGCATTGACATTGAACACTTTAAGGTAATTAAGACACATCAGTTAGAGGATGAGAGAGAGAGACAGGAAAAGAAACTTTATTTCTGGTATGCACTGCTGGCCGTTCATCCTCTCCTTAATCAGACTGTTAACCGGATGCAGCGCATTGCAGACGGCAAGAAAGAAGAATTATTTGTCCTTTACTCAGCTCATGATGTCACCTTGTCACCTGTTCTCAGTGCCTTGGGCATTACAGAAGCCAGGTTTCCAAGATTTGCAGCCAGATTAGTCTTTGAGTTGTGGCAGGATGAGAAAAAACCCAGAGAACACTTTATCCGCATCCTGTATAATGGGTTTGATGTCACATTCCAGACCTCATTTTGCTGGGAGCATAACATGCATTCCAGGAAGCCCATGTGTCCTCTAGAAAAGTTTGTTCATTTTGTCAAAAGGGGCATGTTTTCAGTTTTTAATAGCACTAATTATTATGATGCATGTCGCAGGAGACCATTTTAAAGGGGGGTGTTGAGGAGAAAGAGAAATTTTAATGTGTGTATTGACACAAGATCTGTATTGGTGGAAGGGGTGGAGTTCACCTTTTGGGTTTTCAAATTCTTGTACATTAAAGTACAAAATATTGCTTGAAACAGATTTTAATATAGTTTTATTTTCATCAGAAGACATTTCTAGATGTTCTGGAGTAGAAAATAATTTGCTAGGTTATTTTATTATGCATTTGAACACATTTGCTAAATTATCTTTAATTAATTGATAAATTAAGTGTGCTACTGTAAACTGGACATTGCTTGAAAAAGTTTGAGAGTATAGGTTTAGTTCTTCTGTATTCCAGGGCAGTATTTGGACATTGCAAGTTACCATTTATAAACAAAATGGTGTTTTCCCACCATATTATCATAATAGTTTTAATACATAAGGAGCACACTGGATCAAAAGTATTTATGAATTCCAACCATCTGTATTATAGTCTTGCTAAAGAAATCCTGTGACAGGAACATCCTTCCCTTAGCCAGAAATATTAGGGAACAAGTTGGCAGAAATACACGCATGTGTTTGAGCATGCACAAATGTATGCATGCTTTTTTGCACACAGCCTTCTGAAAACTTGTCCCTCAGGTAGGTGAATGAATGGATATAAACTTCTCTTCTTTGATTGCACTTTCAGCACTTTCATAAATAGTTTGAACACAATCCAGAAATGTTAAGGTTGTGTGACTGTCACTAGAAACAGATAAGTAAATGCTAATATTACAGTTAAACGTGAGGGGGAAATTAGAACACTAAATCGGTCAGTCTTATGGTAAATTTTTTTGATCTTTCCTATTAGTAATTGTATTCATGCTGATAGCCTGTCGTATAAACCAATGCATTTCAGTCTGATGCAGTGGCTGTGTGAGGCAGAAAGACAGCTTGACTAAACGCTCAGAAATTTTGTAGTCCAATTAGTATATTTATAGACTAGGACAATGTTATTTTATAAGACCAGTCTGGTACATACTGTATGGTGTGTATGTATAGTGGACTAAATTTCTCTTACCTGCTTGGTTTGCAAACGGCTGTGAAAAGCTGATTTTGTAGATGCTTTCCCTTGATCCGGATCAACAGACTTAGGAACAACCTGCTTTTATGGATGATTTACCTTAGGCCACCATAGTAGGTATGAAAACTTCATTTTTGAACTACTTTCATCTCTTACAAGTAGTTAATTCAGATCCAATTTTTAATACAAATGTTTGAAAAAGATTTTCATGACTAGAGTATTGCATTTTATAATGGTGGAGTTTTTTACATGTCTAGAAATAATTATGATTTAGTTTGTGGATTGTGACTTAATGGTGCTAGTTAATCAAAGAAAATGTAAGTGAACATGAGGTTCTCTAACTTGATCAGCATTCCAGTCTCTCTCTCTCTCATTTTCAAATGCTGCATTTGAATACATTTCTATAAATAAAGTTTTGGGTAATATTTGTACACTTTCATGTGCTTTGAGTTCAATATAATTCTTGCTTTTCTTTACTATACCCAGTTTTTAAAATTTATCTTGCAAACTGTTGTTTGCTTCATTGATGATTTTTGCTGTTACTGCATTTAATTTTTTTTCTGCCTCCTTAAACTGTTTCTGAGTTGGGGGGCTAATAAACACATTGTAAGGTCTTAAAGAGAAATAAAGGTATAAATCTTTGGTCTTTTATGTTGCATTAGGAGTGTGTAACCACAGGAAAGGTTCCTCTCCCTCTGTATATGTGGCAAATTTAAATGGTTCTTCTGGTGGGTTGGGAAGGGTACAGAGTGCATCAAGTTAAGAGATTTAGCTCACTTTAAGCAAACTTTTTAAAAAACTTATTGAAAATGATCAGCTTCTCTAAAGTAGGCATTGAACTCCCTAAGTCACTCTACAAAGGGCTGCTGCAATAAATTCTTCAGGCTGATAAGCTGCTGCTGTTAGAGGGCCTGTAATGGGATATATAAACCACACACTGGGGTAGGCGTTAAGGAGCATTCTGGGCCCAAGTGGCTCCTCCATACCATATCTGCAGAGCTTGCTGCAGCTGGAGGAGGACCTTAAAAGATAGCCAGACAGCTCAGAAGAGGAGCAGGCAGGATTGGAGGAGAGACCTATGTCGGCGCTCCTGAGCAAGGGCATAGCTGGAGCCCTGGCTGCAGGGGAGAGGGGGCTGCAAATGGTGCTACCGCAGGCCCTAGAGGTGGGACTAGTCTTTCCCTAGGACTAGGGAACCATTCACTCCATCTTCTGGTGAACCATTTCTGAGGCTTTTGGATTGGGAGGGCCAGTGGTAGGGAGTAGCCCAGAGAGACAGCCCTGAAGCACTCCTTGGTGTTTGATATTGCTACCTGTCATAGGCTCCTGGGCTGGAACCCAGTGGAGAGGGGAAGGCCTAGGCTCCCTTACCAACCCCTTTCCTGCAAAAGGGTACAAACCCCTTCTCCCTGGAGATAAGGGGGGATAGAAACATGGTAAACCCCGATACAGAGGCCTGGATGTGAGCTGAAGACTTTTGTTTGTGGGAAAATTAGATATATATTTTGTTGCATTCTGTTAACCCCCTGGAAGGGGGCTGACTCAACTGGCAATGTGTCCGGCGGGCCGAGTCACATACTACCAGAAAGGAGATTGTCACAGTGCCGGGAGTGACCACCAGCAGGGGATGCTGGAGACAGGACTGAGTTGTGACCCAACCACCAAACCCCTATGCAGCACCACCAGTCAGTGCTGCCCATCGCAGGACCTCTGTACATTTTCAGTCATGAGACTGGTGCTTCCTGGTGCCTTTGCTGCGTCCAGGTGCACCATAGAGGTCTGTTCCAGAGGATCATCTTGGGAAAAGTGTCTGTTTCTTTCTTTTATTAGGTGTGTCCTGGGTACCACAGTGGGGTTTTCTTTTGTTTTTTCTTCACAGGAAGCATCTGCTCTGAGATATGATGGCTCTATGGTATGGTGTCAGTGTCGTGTGTTGGGGTGGGTACAAGAATGGATTCCTCGTGTCAGGAGGTAAAATGATGTCACAGGTGAATGTGGAGGTGGCAGGCCCACAGGTCTATGAAATTAGCTTTTGGTGCTATTCTCCAGGCCTCTGGGTGAAGATTAGCCAAGATGGAAGGTTTCATTGGCTTCTTGGTCCTGTTCTCAGAGGACAAAGATATCACAGACCTTGCACTTGAGCCCTGCTTGGAATTGGGTACCCAAGGAGAAATCGGGCTGATAGTTTAGCCTGTGTGAGTGATTGTGAGTGCTGACAGCGGCCATTATGGGCCCTATATGGGGCCCCAGCCCTCTAGAGTCTCAGTCTGTGCCTTTTAGGGGTTCACCAATCAGAGTGGTCTCAGTATGAGACAAGCCTGTGAAGGCTCAAAGTAATTAAGGAAAACGTTTGTCGTTTCCAGTCAAATGTAACACCTTACACTAGATGCAAAACTGTAAAAGGGGCTCTGTGGAAGAGCCTATGGCAAGGAAGGTAAACAGCTGCACTTCCTTAGGCAGACTGAGGTGTGGAACGCTTACCTCCAGTAGAGGGTGCAGGTGTGCAGCCCCCACAGACACTGCTTTGCATTGCACCCAAGGCAATGGAGGTGCCACTTCAATGAGTGTCAATGTCCAGAGGCAACTTGAACCTCTGTTACTGATGAAAAGCATTTCTTTGTTTCCCGACAGCCCTCTTCACCCACAGCCTCCTCTCCTCCCTCAAACTCCATTTCCATGCTGCTTTTTCTCTCACGGCTGGCCTTGTATGGCTGCACAGGATATTGATGGAACAAGAAATACACAGCAACTCATTTATCTAAGGCAACATAGTTTCAGACAAGGAAATAATGGGCACCAACACTCTCTTCATAGAACGATCTCTTTAAGAAGGTCAAAGAACAGGGACAGAGCAGCACTTAGAGGTCATTGCTTAGAATGGTGCTCTCAAAACTTCCAGCCTGGTATCTTTAATTACTACAAAAGCATGAGCTGAACTAATGTTGATTACTCACAATGTGGGTTCAGTGCCAATGGATTTGCAGAGTATCATGAAAAGGACCAGGGGCATTCCATATAAATGGAGGTGTAATTTGATCCTTCAGCTTTATATAAAGGCCAAAAGAAATGCTTACGAAAAGAACTGCATGACTAGGACATAGCAAAATGCTAAGAAATAATGAAAAAGGGGGCAAGGGCCTTAATAGTGGTTTTCGTTTCTAGCATTTTCGGCATCTCAGTTTGTACCACTCTGGCTATGTGCGTGCATTAGGGTAAAAAAGGGGGTGGGGGAGGGGGGGATCTTTAGCGGTTTCCATGTATTGCTGTTCTAGGATACTCTGTTACGGTGCTGTATATGTGATTTTTATAGAAAAGTAAAGGTTATGTCAAGTTTAAAAGCTAAGTGCTTTTTTTTTTCCCCTTCAGGAGAAAACCATTCACTGCATCTTTAAAGGTTTCGAGTATTTTAAACTTACAGGAAATTCATTGAAGGGTTTTGCTACTACTGGAACTTTTCCAGAATTCAGACTAAAACTAGAATCTTTGCAGCATTGTAAACAAACTTACTGAAAAAGAGAGAGAATTAGGGCTGTTTGTGGGTGAGAAGGAGAGAAGCAGAGTAAATTGGGGCTCATGAGAAGAAGAGGAATGACAACTCTGTGTACGGAAGCTTTCTGTTACTAGACACCAGCATCACAAGCTTCCCCACGTGGCCCACAAAAATGCCTCAGTGCTAATCTGGAACAGTGGTTTGGTCTCCATCCACATTCTTTCACTAGCCTGTCTGTAAAGACTGCCAGTGAATGTGCCACTCTCATGTTTTCCATTGTTTACTCTGAAAAGAACCTCGGAATCTGGATCTACTGGAGGAACGGTGCTCTACAAACCAAGATGGCCAAGTTTCCTTTATGTTAAAAATACGGAGAGAAGCCCAAATGGAACAGATGATCTGAGCCAGCTCCCTCACAGGGGAGTTGGGAGGCATACTTAATGTTTATACTATTAACTGTAATATATTCCTAGAGACATCGGTTCTAGAGCCGTAAAGCTAGCTTGATGTCAGGATAGTCACCTCTGCCATCTGACCTGGACACAGAGGGAGTGAGCAGAGGCACTAAAATGAAAAAAATCAGCTGATTAGAAAAAAAAATTGCATAGTTCGGGAAAATCAGATTGTCACCTTTTTGAAGCCACGGGCTTTTAGGGTCCAACCCAATTCCCATGGAAGTCATTAGGAATTAGATCAGGCAGAACTAATTGTGGTAACTGAACTATGCCGCAAGTTCCGCAGTCAATATTCTTTCAAGGTTTGTAAGTAAAATGAGACTTACTCCCTCCAGCACTCACAAAACTCTTTACTGTTGGTAGAATATGCCCATGTCCCAGCAGCACTTTTTCTTCCATTTTGAACATCCATTCAAAAGGGTGGAATGTTTGTGCACAAAGTGGTATTGTACATCCACCACTTAAGGGGCTTAAAAAAAATCGGCCATTGCATGGCTTAGTTGTGTTCACACCAATGACCCTTCTATGGAGAGGAAATGATGAGCCAGGCAAGCTATTAAATTTCATTCATGACTTTCATGACTAGATCGAAAAGTTTTGCATCATTCATTGTCCAATTGACAGTTGAGAGTGAATTTATATTTGGTACACGACCATAATTTTGCTTCCTGGATGACTAGATTAGATTAGATATACAAACCGGGAAAGCTTGACTGAATGGCTATGGGTTTAATCAAATGGACAGCATAGAAGTAAAAACAGGTGACACTTTACAACGAAGCTTAAAAAAAAATTTCTTGCTATCCTGAAATCATCCTGTTAGTTTAAATAAAACTTAGGTCCTGGTTCAGGTGCTGAGTTCACCTACCATTCCCATTGGCTACAGGTGGGGTTGTGAGTGCTGCGTGATTCTCAGACTCATACTCTTCTTGCATTTTCATGGCAGAAACAGGGCAGGTTATTTCCCATTCTTCCCTTTTATACAGTATCATTTGTGAAATGACTAAGGATACTAGAACGGGTTAACTTCCTTTCCCGTATTTTAAACCCACTTCAACACTGTAATGATCAAATGGATTGGCTTGAGCCCTCGCATAATTGGCTTTGCATTCAGGAGAGTTTGAGGAAAAACCTAATGATGAAATGCAAGGATGAGAAATGGGACAGCAAGCAGAGGGAATTTGCACTGTGCAAATACAGAGAAGTAAGACTGAAAATGGGCATGGATATGGGAAGGTGAGAAATCCTAATAGAAAAATAAATACTATATTTTTGCATATGTACAGATAGGTCACCCCTTTGTGTTGGCTTCCTGTTTTACAAAACTATTTTTTGTGTGAGTTGATGTGAAAAACAGCCCAAGGGAATTTTAATTTTTCCATGTGAAACTGCCTATAACTTACATGTCTTTTGCACAATGGCTTGGGGGAAAAAAGTCCTTCCTTTTGCACAGCTCTAGTGTTAGTCCCTCCATCTGGGAGATATTGCTCAAAATACACTGGGATGAGTGCAACGCTGAATGGCAGATTCATGATGGTATCCAATCGTCTGTATCTATTTCTCAACTTTCTGGTGATGGATTAAATGCAGGGGTTGTGTTAGCAGGAGAGATGGTGATAGTGTAATAAATGGAAAGGGATGGTTATTTGCCTGTCTTGCAAACCAACTTATTTTTTAGCACATTATTTGTGTCTCAAACTGAACTACTAATTAACAAACTGGCAGTAACGTACCAATTGCTGTACCATCAAGAAGATTATAAAACAGGAGTAATTGAATTTCACACTAGACATACTCTGTCGATACACTGTGGAAGAACTGCTGAGACTGGTGACATCACCAGCAGTGACATTCATCAGAGGGGGCAGAGCTTCAGCGGAGGATTGACCAAGGTGATAGTGGGAGAGTGGGTCTCAAGAGCGGGAGACCTGGGAATGGTAAGGGAGTTGGAGGGCAGACAGAAGACCTGGATAGACTTGCTCCGAGAGGGGAGCTAACTGAAAAAGGGTTAGTAGAGCTCTGAGGAGGGAACTAGAGGAGGCTGAAGAGAGCTCAGCTTGGTGTCCCTAGCCCCAGCTGCTTTCCCACCTAGGTCATAGTGGACTCTGGAGGGGAAAGAGTTCTCAGGAAAAGTGAGGGACTGCCAAGGCTGTTCCAGTAACCCAGCATTAAGGCTGGTGCTATATAATAACTGCAACAGGCAGCAAAGGTACCAGATAAAGAATCACCAAGTGTATATATGTGTCAGCTGTTTGGGGAGGAAGGAGGAAAGCAGATTGTCACACTGTACTATTAAAAACTAAAACACGGAGTAGGAACTGGAGGGCTCAAGGCATGGTAACAGGAGATAGTGCATTTAGCTTTCCATACTGAACCAAGCCCAGGTTGTTGGTATTATATGGTAGTTACCATCTGGTGGCTCTTGGTAGCTATGTGAGGTGAATCAGCAGTATCAACAGAGCAGCCAAGAACTGAACATAGTGAGTGTGTGAACCCTCTCTCAGCCAAAGAAGTTGTCCTTTCTGAACAAGATTAAGGCTGCCGGGGCAGTGTGAGGAAGCTTGGATTGCCATATATTCTCTGGGCTGTGAATAAAGAGAGGGCTTTGTTTTCCCATGTGCTCAATCCCACTCTTTTCACAAGTAGTAAATTACAAAATAAATGAAGTTCCGTGGTCAGTGCATTGTGGTATGTGCTAGAAGACAAACACCATTGATGTTTCCCTGACGCTCTTGGGGGAGGGTGGGGTGCTATTTTTCATTTGTGATTTGATCTCGTCTCCTTTTCTCCTTCATGCCCATAAAAGGAGCCGTCCCACTTTGTGCTTTCTGGCATCAGTTTTAAAGTGGCTAAGATATGACACACTGTTGTGGGTTGCATAGCCAGTGTCGGTACACTTCAGCCATTGCCTTGGAAATGGGCCCTGGCCTAGACACTGCTTGGCCTCTGCTATAGTTAACATCCAGAGCTGCACAGAAAAAGGCTGTGAGGAATTGCTTAGACTGTCTTTTAAGGCAACTGAAACCTAATAATACTTTATCCTTAGGGGTCATTCATGTGTTGCTGCTGAGTGCCTTCAGTACCCATTAAAAATGATGAAAATAGAAGGTAATTTAGTATCATGCTTGACTGGAGGCTGCCAAAGCAATTCATAATCCCCCCTCCTTGACCCTGAGGTAGGTGTGCAGTATTGTACCTATTTTACAGTGAGTAAACTGAGGCACAGATGTTAAGAGCCTTTCCCAATGTAAATGATGGGGCCAGATGGTGAACCAAGAATCCAGCTCCTGGTGACCTGCTCTAACTATTGCATCACGCTCATTGAAATGCCACCTGGACCTTTTAGATTGTATTGCTTCTAAAGCAGGGGCGGGCAAACTTTTTGGCCTGAGAGCCACATCAGGTTTCTGAAATTGTATGGAGGGCCGGTTAGGGGAGGCTGTCCCTCCCCAAACAGCCAGGTGTGGCCCGGCCCCCGCCCCCATCCGACCCCCCCCCCCCGCTTCTCACCCCCTGACAACCCCCCGGGACTCCTGCCACATCCAACCCTCACTGTCCCCTGACGGCCCCCCAGGGACCCCTACCCCATCCACCCCCCTGCTCCCTGTCCCCTGACTACCTCCATCCACCTTCCCCCCCCGCTCCCTGTCCCCTGACCACCCCCAGCCCCCCTGCCCCTGACTGCCCCCCACCGCCCCATCGAACCCCCCTTTCCTTCCTGACTGCCCCCAGGATCCCTGCCCCCATTCAACCCCCCTATTCCCCGCCCTCTGACCATCCCTGCCCCTGACCACCACCTTAAACTCCCCTGCCCTCTATCCAACCCTCCCTGTCCCCTTACCCCATGCTGCCTGGAGCACCGGTAGCTGGCAGCGCTACAAGCAAATTGCCCAGAGCACCAGGACAGGCTGCCATGCTGCCCAGCTGGAGCCAGCCACGCCACCATGCAGCAAGAGCCCCGCTGCCCAGAGCATTGTCCTGGTGGCGCAGTGAGTTGAGGCTGCGGGGGAGGGGAAAAAGTGGGGGAGGGGCCGGAGGCTAGCCTCCCAGGCCAGGAACTCAGGGGGCAGGCAGGAGGGTCCCGCAGGCCAGAAGTGGCCCATGGGCCATAGTTTGCCCACCTCTGTTCTAGAGCACTTCCAACAAATCGAAAAGAAATGGCCACCTCTTCTCCATGGTCAGCCTTGGCAATAGATTTTCTAGTAGTGCAATTAAATGCAATCTCTTATGCACGTCCACAATGAATTGCTGCTGGCATTTTAGGGAATGCCTGTTCTGTTAGTGCAGACGCTGTCAGTTTTCTGCAGTTAATTCCAGTCACTACATTAACATCTACAGTACATCATTCTTCTGAATCTGTGATTATTTCATGTGGCGTTAATATGCATGTGTAGCCCAGGCAGCATCCTGCAAACTTCTGCTGAGCATTTTCAGTTTTGTTTACATTTCATAGAGATGGATAATTAGAAATTATGGGTAAATAGCATCTTTCATCCTGATAGAATGATCAGGGATCATTATCTATCCCTGATAAGATAGATCCCACTAGGCTTTTACACTCTACGGTGTCCTGTCTTAAGGGACCACCCAATGAGCTAGCAAAAATCAGCTGTCAAGTAGAAGGTTGGTCTTTAAAGTCTGAATGAAATTGTACAGTACTGGAAACCTCAGGGATATTTTAAAGTGTAAGGCAGGGGCTTGCGTCTTAGAAGTGGCCCTTATTTTAGGTTTTGCAGGTAGATACAGGGAGCATTTTACTTGCCACTCATATTCAGCTATGCTGGAAATTTTTGTTCACTTTATAATTACATAAGAATTGGATATTTACATCCTGAAGATTGCAATTGCCACTGTCAATTACTAGCGCTTCACCCAGAAACTCAAACAGTGTATGTTGTTCATAGATGTGTATGCAGTAAATTTCACTTTATTTGGAGATGAATATAGAGACATAGGGTAACATTTTCAAAAGGGTCTGTAAGACCCATTTTCAGAAGTGACTTAGAATCCTATGTCACTTAGACAATATGAAAAATCTACCTATAATAACTATCCTATCTCCCTGGCCCTAGGCATTCACTTGGTCATAGTTTTTGAAATTAGAAATAGCCTCTAAGCATTTAGTAGTATTTGTGCAGCTTTTGTCGGAGAGCTGGTACAGAATACACCCTTGGCTATTTTTGCTTTTAAAATGAAGCCTTACTGCCAATTTTTGTTCTGTTTTTGCTTTCCATTTAATTTTCTTATTTCCCGCTCTTGCATGGAGAGTTATGATAGTGTGAGGTGGGGGACTCTGCTGACTAAAACACCAGTTTGCCTCTGTGTCTGACTTTGGGGTCTTCTACTACCTGACCAGGGATAACTTGCCAAAGGGGGCAGCTGCTGTGCCACATGGTACTTCTCCGTAATGGAAATGGGGCAGACATAAGACTATTGGCAACGACCCTGCAAGTTGGGTTAGAGTATAAAAGCTTAATCCAAGCAATAAATCGGTTGCCAAATCCAAATTTTGCTTCTCATGCTTCTGTTGCAGAGATGGGAAGGGGGGCGGGGGGAGTGCCAGATGTGGCAATCAATCCAGCGTCCAAAATCTGCAGATTTCTTGAGGTTGTCTAGAGCCCAGGGTCATCCATGCCAAGGCCTACCTTATTGCACTGCCCTGCATTTGACTTGTACAGTCCCCCCGCCCTTCCCTGCCCCACCACAACTACTAGCAGACAGTCCTGACCGCTGCTACCCCCTCAGGCCTTTTCAAAGAGTGAGACTGATAGTGCAGCAGGGGAAACTGCACAAATCAGTGCTGAATTGGAGCTCTCCTAGAAGAGCATCCGAGGACTGAGGGAAAAGAGGGTATGTTGTACCCATTGGGCCTCAAGATGTACACAGGCAGGTTTCACTGTGAGCAGGAGGGGTGTGACAGGGAGCATTTAGCTTGACCTTTCATGTCAAACAAGAAAATTATCTTCTGTCTCTTGGAAGTGGAAGTAATTATTACATCAGATACAGTTGCATGTGTAAAATTCATAGTCTCACTGCATTTATGTTTCTAGCATTATTCTCCCTATCATGTAGGGCTCAGGTGTGTGAGTTCATCTCCCATTTTTAAAAGTCCTTCTCCCCTTTTATACATGCAGATCTCATAGGAGTGAAACGGCCAGGGCAGATTCCACATTCCACTAAGTACACTCTGCACCATGAAAGCAGCAGTGCAAGGTGGATTTATAGCTGCCGGAGATGGCCTGTTCAGTAATAACCCTGTTCTGAGGAGTTCTCAGTTGGCCAAAAGCTGGCAGAGATGGTTGCACTACCTCTGGAAGCAGCTGCCCCCACCTCCACTCTGGGAGATGTAGTGGGAAAAGAGCTCTGCTCCCCTTGATCCTCCACTGGCCTAAGTTAGAGCTCTAGAGAAGTAACGAACTTGCACCTCGGCGGAGCAGCTCAGGATCAGGGAGTACAACTAGCTTCCTGTGCAACCCCCTCCACTTTGCCCCAGCTCTGGTCGGACACTGGAGAATCCTGGAGGTCATGTGCATGCACACATCACAAAGCTGTACTTTGTGCAACTTGCAAGAATGGCTGCCTGCAGTACAGGATATTTCATGTCATTTTGTCACCTTGAGGAAAGATTGTTTTTTAAAAAAAAAGGAGTTAATATTACATTCCTCGTCCTCAGACTTCCAAACCCTCTTTCTTGTGGAGTGGAGAAAGGTGTAGGACTCCCTCTTGTGGTCAAGACCAATCACAGTGACTGTAAAATAGCCACTGTTAATGCAACGCAAGTCAGATTGCACACGTTAGGCCAGAAAACAAAGAAATCATGAAGGTTTAACAGCTCATGGTAGAGAATTACAAAGTTACACACTCAACCTGAGACTGAAAGTGTTTTGTCCACTGTCAGCTAAGATTTCTATTTTGTGATCAGAATGTCAGCCTCCGTCTCCAGAATGAGAGGAAGCAAGAATTTCAGTCTAAACAGACAAGCATACTCAAACCTCTAGACAACTGCCCTGTGTATCCATCCTTATGAGAGCATATAACAAGATCCCTTGTCCTGAGTGATAGTGAATTGGTCTAATTTGGGGATATGTACGTGGGGGAGGAAATGTATCCTTGTAGGAAACATGGAAGGGTTATAAAAGGTGTGCTTTGCTATGTGGGGTACTGACTCCAAAACACAGGTTGGGGCAGGATTTAGAAGGTTCACCGGAGGCAGACAGATCCTGGGGAAGTTTCAAGTAAACCTTGAAACAGGGGAAACATCTTCCAGTATAATATAATTTAAGAGAACTGAATGATTGTTCATATGATTTTTTTCAAAGATAATATAGGTCAGAGTCAGAGCAGGATTGAGCCCATCCAAAATGGGAAGCAAAAAGAGTAGGTGCAAACAAAGCCCTGCTGTGACAGAGGGCCCAGAGCTGGCAAGTTCAGCCCCAAACCTGAGTAGTGCTTGCTGGGAGATGGGATAGCCAAGCCAGCTGAGTCATTTACTTGATTCAGTGCACTCCCCTGGCAGGCTCCACCCATAGGATTCTAGACTGAAAAATAAAACTGGTCTACCTTGGCAAAACTCTCAAAGAAAGGCAATAGTGTGAACGCCACCTGCCCTTCCCTCTTGGTTCAAAGATGACTCCACTGAGATGACTCTCAGTGCATGAGTTCTGTTGAGTAATGACTTGTGAGCAGTATGTCATTGGAAAAAATGCTGTCTTAAACTTAAGATCAGACTAGCCGTATTATTATTAGGTATGAACATGTTAGTAAAACATATTAAAGATTTCAATTAAAAGATTCTGTCAACAGATGAACAGATGCCTCTAATGAAAACTGCAAAAACTATTTGTGACTATTTGATTAAAAATGCAAATTTGGGACACCCGAGTGTGATGCAGATGAGGTGGATTCAGGTTGCTTGAGTCCTAAAGCATCCTATGGAGAATCCCCAAACATCATCCAACCCCAAGAAATATTCCATCCAACTACTGAAGCCCCCAAGGTGACTTGTAGCTCTGCAACTTCCTCTCTAAGTCAGAAAGCACCAAAAACCAGAGAAGATCTGCCCTTCCTCTCTTCTACAAACAAAATGGTGCCTGAATGCAGCTGATGGCTGTGCTGCAACAGGTGGCCGCATCTACTGTTGAAATTATACCTATAGTTTCCACCTTATGGACCACCATGACAGAGCTTGTAGTGCCCTCTGAATCTCAGTGCAGACGGATGGGGGAAGCAGAACATAAAATTTCTGAAGTGGAAGAGGCTTTCAAAGAGAACAACTTACAGGTTGTGAAGAACTGTAATAATATCAAGACTATTAAGACCAAGCTAATAGATCTTAAAGCTGCTCAAGATGATGTAACATCCTGAGGGAAAAGAGAAAAGTAAACCCTCTGAATTTGTCCTGAAACAGAGAACTAAGTTGTTCGATCTGCCAATATATTTTTGGTTTGATACCGAACAGGTGCACACTGTGCCCATGTCCCCACGCCCATTAGCCTAGAGCATTGATTGTGAAGTTCCTGAAGTATCTGCAAACTGCTCCCAGGCAAGAGGAGATATCTATGGAATGATCCACCCATATGGAACTTACAGATTGCCCTCTGAGATCTTATATGGTCGCTCTAAACAAGTTGATGGGTGCTGGTGGATACTGATACATTAATTCCTTTATTTCTCTCTCATTGGGGTTGGAGGGTTATAATCAATTTACTTCCTATTGCCTTAACTCAGTGTTTTTCAACCTTTCCAGAGTACTGTACCCCTTGCAGGAGTCTGATTTGTCTTGTGTATCCCTAAGTTTCACTTAAAATTACTTGCTTACAAAATCAGACATACAAATGCAGAGGTGTCACAGCACACTATTACTGAAAATTTGCTTATGTTCTCATTTTTACCATATAATTATAAAATAAATCAATTGGAATATAAATATTGTACTTACATTTCCATGTATGGTACATAGAGGAGTATAAACAAGTCATTGTCTGTGTGAAATTTTAGTTTGTACTGACTTCGGTAGTGCTTTTTATGTAGTCTGTTGTAAAACTATGCAAATATCTAGAGTTGATGTACCCCCTGGAAGATCTCTCAGTACCCCCAGGGTACCCTTGGTTGAGAACCACTGCCTTAACTCATGGGAAATGAGCATCAATGTAAGAATCTGTCATTTGATTAGTAATTGTCTATTATCATTGCTGTATTAAATGGTGATTTCTTATGGACTAATATATGAAGGTTCTGTTGGTAATAAGTGATTACTGTAATTGTAATGTTTGGGACCTCAGGTGCTGTGAAGATATGTAAGGTTCACTTAATCCGGCTGCCCCCTCTGGGTGTCAAATGTGTATTTTTGGACTGTTTAAACAGATTCTTCTTTTAGATTATATGGTACTAATTAGTATTTCTCTCTCTCTCTCTCGCTCTTTTCTGTTTTGTATTTTCAGTTATTTAATTCCTCTTTCTGCCCTCCTACTGTTACCCTCCCATGCTGGGAATTTCTTTCCTATTCCTGTAGAATATGTACTGGAAAACAATATCCTACCCAGTGATTATATAACTTGGCTGCATAGTTATACAAGAACTGTATGCTGCTCAGGAAAATTTGCAACTTCTCATTTATTCACAAATAGACTTTATATTTTATCCGGGATATATTTTAAAAATGAGGGCTCTGAAATTAAATGTGTCTCCTGGAATATAAAGGGGTTTAATAATCCTATTAAAAGAAAAAAATATTCAAAAAGTGTTGATACTGCCATACTCTGGGAGATACCTCTGACAGAACCTGAAGCTTGTAAACGGAATAGTTTCTAGTTGCTTTAATTCTAAAGTGAGGGTTATTGCTATACTAATATATAAAAAGTTAAATACTAATATTCTGAGCACAAGTTATGACGGTGAGAGTGAGTTTACAGTCTTTGAGGCTGTAATTGGCAGTTCTATAATAATCTTTGCCAATTGCACTGGGCAAACTAGGATGATCCCATCATTCATGACATGGGCCATCATCCTATTATCTCTGGAGACTTGAATGAACTCTAGGCCCAGTCCTTGATAAATCATCTCCATCTCAGAACATAAATACTCATCAAGTACTTCATACGTACGTGGGTGATTTAGGTTTACAAAATGTGTGGTGACTGCAAAATGTGTGGTTACTACAGCCAGAGACAGCCAGGTTTTTGTTTGTTTGTTTTTTTTCTCTCCCTGCAGTTCATTCAACATATTCAGGATTGGACTATTTTTTTTTTTTGTCACAAGAATTGATCAGTTCTGTCACTGATTGTGACATTAGTACTATTGCTATATCTGACCATGCTCCTATACGGATGTCTTCTAGACCCCCCAGAGCACGTACCCCCTACTAAAATGTGGAGATTAAATACCTCTCTGATGTTTGAAACAGCATTTGTTAACTATCCAGCAGGAGTAAGAACTTTTATTAAAGAACAAATGACCTCACTACTTCACTTCACTTTGTGAAGCTTTTAAAGCCTTCCCCATAGGCCATATCATCTCTTATGGCACCTTTAAAAAAGAAATGGAGAGAACATAGAACTGATACCCTTGTGAAGGAAATTAAAGCCTTGAATGTAGACTATGCTTCTGGCCCCTTCCTTGGAGAAACTCTGAACCCTCATCAATATAAGATATGACATCAACAATCTTCTGTCCCAAAAGGCTGAGTTTGCTCTATTCTGTTTGAAGCAAAACTACAAGGAATCTGGCAAGGGAGTTGGTGAGCTGTTGGCATATAGATTTAAGGAAACTATTGCGGCTATTCTCGATAGTACAATACATTATATACAACACAGATATAAATAAATAATTTCAGCAGTTTTATTCAAAAGTAGATTTAGCTGAAGAGGGAATTGGTAAAGATGCCCTGGATAACTTTTTAGTGGCTTGTCTCTTCCACAGATTTCTGACTCTAGAAATCATAGAACTGACTCGGGCTATAAAGAAAATGAAGATCAGAATGACTCCTGGTGCAGCTGGGTTCCTAATTGAATTTTACAGACAGTTCTCTGAAACTTTAACACCTAGATTACTGAATATGTTCAGTGAGGCCAGGAATGAGCAAACTCACCTGCCTGCTGTAGGAGAAGCTATAATTTCAGTTGTTCCTAAACCTGGGAAAGATCATGGACTATGTACTAATTACAGGCCAATTTCTTTAATCAATTGTGATGCTATGATTTTAGCCAGAACTTTTGCTGAGCAATTGGACAAAGTTCTCTGACATGTTTTCCACATAAATCAGGTAGGCTTCCTTTGTAATAGACATGGCTCAGACAATCTGCATCAACTGATTGATATTGTTGCCACTTTGAGATATTCTAAAGAACCCTTAGTTGTTATTTTGTTAGATTCCGAAAAGGCTTTTGACCGCTTAACCTGGGGCTGTCTTTTTTTCTGTGTTTGCAAAATTTGGATTTGGTACCCAATTTGTTGTTTGGATTAAGCTTTCATACTCTAACCCAATTTGCAGGGTAGTTACCGATAGTATTGTGTCCACCCCATTTCCATTACAGAGAGGTATGCGGCAGGGCTGCCTCCTTTCTCCTCTTCTGTTGATTTAGCACTAGAACCTTTAGCCATTGATATCAGGGTGGGCCAAACAGAGCACAAAATTATGCTTTTTGCAGATGATGCTTTTGTATTTGTATCTAAGCCCGAGGTTACCATTCCTAACCTTCTAACCACCATTAATAAGTGCGGACTCCTCTCAGGAAGGCAATTGGGGTAAATCAGAAATCTTAGGCATTACCAAATATGCCCACACAGGCCTTCTCTCAAATTGGGACTTTCAATGGCAATCCTCATATGAGATATTTAGGAATAGTGATTCCCAAAATAGTCAGGAACTCCCTAAGATAAATATAGAACCAATTTCTGCCCAAGTGGCTAACAATTTGGGGAGATGGAATTCGTTAACCCTCAGTTTGTGGGGTAAAATGAATATACTGAAAATGAATGCCCTTCCTAGAATTTTGTATATCCTGAGGGGTCTCCCTATTCCTCTTCCTTTAAGAAATGCAATAATATTTTCAGAACATTTATTTTGGGTGCAGGTAAGAAACCTAGACTGGCTCTGAACAAATTACAGCTCCCCCAGCTCTGCGATGATTTCATTTTCCCAACTTGGAAAATTATCATATCACCTTTTTGTTAAGCCAGGCATCTTTGTGGCTGTTAGATATGACACCATAGACCCTACCTTGGATTCAGATTGAATGAGAATTGGTACAGCCTCTCCCCCTTTCAGGCACTGTAGGATCAAATTATTACAGATTTGATGACTCCAGAGCTCTGCTCCCACAATAATGGCTGCCAAAGATTGATAATTTGAGAGTTGCTTGGAATCTCCGACCCAACGGAATACAACTGCGTCTAATGCTTAAAAAGCACCTACAGACCTGAGACTAAAGACACTTTTTCAAGTATACTGGTCCCCACATTGGCTAAGGTTAATCAGATTCATAAATGCTGACCACAGTAGGAAATGTAATTCCCTTGGTGCTACATTAGCTCAAATATTTTGGGAGTACCCCTGTATCAAGCATTTCTGGTACGAAGTGTGTCAAAGGACTAATTTGGTATTGGATCTTAAATTGAAGCCCTCCTCCTTAAGTTTCATTCTTGGGTATATTCCTGATACGGAAAGACTACCTGGTAACAAGATGGCATGGCTCCAACATGCATCTTTGGTTGCTAAAAAATTAATCCTGCAAAAATGGCAAAGTCAATCCCCACCAAATATTGATGTCTTGCTCGGTGATATAGATGACCTAACAGCTAATGAATGCCTGGCATTCCACAGAAAAGGAAGGCCCAAAAAATGCAAAGAAATTTGGGCTGACTTTTTAGAGGTCTATGATTTAATGTAGGCCCTGATGATAGATATGTTGCTTCTCCTCCCTTCACTTTATCCTAACCCTATCTGTTTACTTGTGTATTCTGATGAATCTGGTATTTTGGTATATTTGTTGCATTTGGAAAAATTAATAACAAATTATAAATCCCCCGCCCACCATGCAAATTCACTTCAGCAGGATTTGTAATCCTGTTTATTTGCTTTGTCACAAATACTGGATGAGCAAACTTTGGTTGACTGAAATGAACAATTTCACAAGTACTTTTACAAATGTGTTTGTCTTCAAATGCTCATAGGCATACACATTTGCACAGCTTTGTTTACTGAAAGCATTCATGTGGCCTTTGGTTTTGAAAGTGTCACAAATCAGGGCCTGCAGTAGAGCTAGTCTCCAGGCTGCCTCATCAGTACAGCTGGCCTGCAGTACATGCTGACTTCTCAATGCACAGGCCCACCATTGTGCGTGCTCCTGTGTTACCCGGTTCTTGCTGCTCCTACCTTGCACCCAGGCTTGCCTCTGCACTCCTGCCTTAAACCCTTCCTTGCCTGATACCCTGCTTGCTCTAGTTCCTGACCTCTGGCTGGAGCTTGGCCCTGGTATCAAGTTCCTGCCCTCTGGTCTAACCCTGGCTCCAGTTTCTGATTTAGTGACTCTGGCTCTGACCCTAGTCCTTGGGTCCTGACGCCCATGATGCCCACTAAGCTAGACTGACCTCAGCCTGGTTAGCTGACACGAAGTCATCCAGTCAGGGAGCAGAAGGAATGTCAGTACCATGTAATTTAGGTGACCTGATACTAAGTTAGGGATAGGGAAGACTGAGCAAGAGGCTTAGGGGAGGGAATAGGCTGCATGGAACCATTAGGTAAAATATATCACATAATCTATTAATTGAATACTTTCAGATAATAAAAAAGTCAGTCTGTTTTTGATTACTTTGTGAACATGAAGAGAGCACTAGATTAATTGGATAAATGGTTCATTGTGAATAGTTTACTCGGCTCTAAAAATGTTGATAAATGATTGCCCTGAGATATTTTTATGGAAGATACAATGTAGTTATGGTGGCAGCAGCCCTTTAAAAATCACATTACGAATCCTACTCTGTCAGCCTAGAATCCAAGTCGTACTTTCTTAGCCCTGAATGCTTTTAACTAATATATATATTAATATAAAGAGAGAAAGCAAAAGATGTGGATTCTTTTCTTAAAATCTCTCATTCACTTTTATGCTTTTCATTTACCACTGAAATGCTTGCTGCTACTTCTTCACTCTTCAAACTCCTGAACACATTTAAATATATTGTTTTAATAGTACAGCATTGAAAGAGGAAATCGATATAATTTATGGAGCTTTTGAGGCTTTCCCTCCCCTGCCTCTTTGTATTTAATGAAATTAATTGTAAGGATAATATAAATTAGTGTTATGCAAATGAACCAATTAATGCAAAATGCCTTGATTTAGGAAATAAATTTGCTTTCTGTTTACATCAGCATAAATTCAGAATAACTCCACTGGAGTCAGTGAGTCAGATCCTCATATGGTGCAAATAATCCTAGCTCCTTTTGCCAATATACATGCTGATGATCTGGCCCGGTTAATTTATTCTAAATTTACAGTAAACTGGGGTAGCTGAGATCAGAATGTGTCCCAATGTCTTATTTTAAATCAAGAGTTTAGTTCATTCTCTTCTTCCTGAATGTAGGTAACAGCAAGAAATATAATTATTCCATGGATCCACTAGCACTGAAGTTAGGAAAGACCTCTCGGGAGATCTAGTCCAACATGGCCATCAAACAAGGTCTTCCTCTACCAATGAAAAGTGTGCAAGAGGTCTGTAACAATACTTGTGTTATAAAATTCAGACCAAATTTGCCAAAATGTTCTTCAAAGTTGGCACAAGTCTGGACAGAAGGGCAAGCAAGACTCGGCAAGCTAATTTGAGTTGATTTATTGGGCTAGATCATCAGGGTGGAAAATTTTGTAGTTCCATTTATTTCAGATATTTTAAGGCCAGCAAGCAGCAATACAGTTGTGATGGGTTGGATCACAGAAACCCCTTAGGGCTGCCAACTGAAGTGCCAAGACTACTTCTGCCCCTGCTTTCCCTGCCAGCGTGGGACTCCAGCACCCTGTCTTGTTGAGCCAGACACACCAGTCTGCTCCAACACAGACCCAGGGTCTGAACCATGTGCCCCAAAGCTGCAGACTTAACTGAAAGCAACTTAAGAAGTGTTCCTGTCTTTAACACTCAGATGCCCAATTCCCAATGGGGTCCAAACCCCAGATAAATCCGTTTTACCCTTTATAAACTTTATACAGGATTAACTCATAAATTGTTCGCTCTCTATAACAGTGATAGAGAGATATGCATAGCTGTTTCCCTCCCCCGGCCCCCCAGGTATTAATACATACTCTGGGTTAATTAATAAGTAAAAAGTGATTTTATTAAATACAGAAAGTAGGATTTAAGTGGGTCCAAGTAGTGACAGACAGAACAAAGTGAATTACTAAGCAAAATAAAATAAAACACGCAAGTCTATGTCTAATACAGGAAGAAACTGAATACAGATAAAATCTCACCCTCAGAGATGTTTCAATAAGTTTCTTTCACAGACTGGATGACTTCCTAGTCTGGGCACAATCCTTTCCCCTGGTACAGCCCTTGTTCCAGCTCAGGTGGTAGCTAGGGGATTTCTCATGAGGGCTGCCCCCTTTGTTCTGTTCTACCCACTTATATATCTTTTGCCTAAGGCTGGAATCCTTTGTCCCTCTGGGTTCCCACCACTACTTCTCAATGGAAAAACACCATGTTAAAGATGGATTCCAGTTCAGGTGACATGATCACATGTCACTGTAAGACCCCAAGCCTTCATTCCTCCTAGCCTGAGTCACAGGAAATCCTGCCTGCAAACAGAGCCATCCATAGTCAATTGTCCTGGTTGATAGGAGCCATCAAGATTCCAAACTACCATTAATGGCCCACACTTTGCATAATTACAATAGGTCCTCAGTTGTATTTCATATTTCTAGTTTCAGATACAAGAGTGATACATTTATACAAATAGGATGACCGCACTCAGTAGATTATAAGTTTTGTAATGATACCTTACAAGAGACCTTTTGCATGAAGCATATGTTAGTTACATTATATTTGCACTCATTAGCATACTTTCATAAAATCATATAGAGTGCAATGTCACAATGGTCACCTGGTCTGAGCTCCTGCATAGTAAAGACCAAAGGAATTAAATATCAATGGAACTAGGCTAATTCATACCATCTGAGGAGCTGGCCTGTACCTTTGGGCAGCAAACATAGCTAGTTTTGTTTGTTTTACTTGGAGTATTTGAATTTGATTAAACCCAAATCTTAAAGTGGAGCTCTGTTTACATAAACCAAGAACTTGTTTGCATGAACTCCTGTGATCCACAACTGCTGTTTCATGCAGCATTGATACAAATCCCATTAACATTTAAACAGAGTCTGGATGAGCTCTCCCCTGACATCTAATGGTGAGCTGTGGAAAAAGACTTTAGAAGCTGATCTTATTTGCATGGACACACCCACCCTGCTTGCCCAAATGATCACTTGTGGCTGGTGTTGGATCCCCAGTCTTCTTGTTATTGGGGTAGGAGTAATAAAGTGTAGTTATCCTTGTTGTGTGAACCGAGGACAGTGGAACTGTAGCTGGCATACCCCAATGAAGGGATTCACAGCACTCGCTAGGCAGGGGACATAGGTTCCAAAGCCCAATGAGTTGAGAGAGGGTGTACTTGGTGGTGTGGGCCTTGCTTAAGGGGCGTAGACACCATTTGACCCTTCCTCTCTCCATGGTATAATAAAAGAGCTAATTTAGAATCAATAGAGAGTCTTGTTGCACGCTGCAGAACTGAAATCACTGATACCTGGGTCTAAGTATTAGACCTACTTTAGGACAGTCTCTATTGCAAGAGACTTCCCAGTGTGCACCAGCAGCGAGGCTCCCCCGCTAACAGCTGAAATCACCAAGAGTTATGTTAAGTGTGTTGGGGGGGGGGGGGGGAGGCTGAAGACAGCTTGGCAAGTGGGCAGCTGTTGGAGAGCCATGATAAGCATCTAGCAGGGTGGCTGGTGGAGAGGCGTGGGAAGCAGCCAGAAGAGAAGCTGGTGGAGAGGACCAGAGCAGAGCCCTGCAGAGGCGTGGCAATCAGTCGTTGGGGCGATGAGCAAGTGCCTGAGCAGTGCAGTGTGAAAGGTGTCTCCTTACCCCCACCCCCTCCTGTCTACACAGGGTGGGAGGTGAACTCTGTGGATGAACCTCTGAACTCTGAGGCTGCACTGGCCAAGGACAGCAACTGTGAGTGGGGTACAGAGAAAGGACGGGTGTGTTAAAGAGACTCTTGGGTTGCTGGACGTAAGACCCTGAGGGGAAAAGGGCACTGCCCACCTTACTTGAGGGTGGGTCTTTTGTTCATGGCTTGTGTTTATGAATCCTAGTTGCAGTGTTTTCCCAAATTAATGCTGAGTTAATTCCCTCCTTTTATTAAAAGTTTTTGCTACACTCAGACTTTGTGCTTGTAAGAGGGGAAGTAGTGCCTCTTAGAGGCACCCAGAGGGTGGTGTGTAATTGTCCCAGGACACTGGGTAGGGGCTTGAGCCAGTTTGTGTTGTATTGGTGAAAAGGAACCCCTAGATACTGAACTTGGCCCTTGTTGCTGTTGGCTCCACCTGGCAGAAGGGTTACAAACATATTACCTAAAATGTCTGAATGTTGAAGTTAATTCAATAGACCTAAAATATAGTCCTAGGAGAGCTGGTCAGAAAAGATGATTTTTCCCCATGGAACATGTCAATTTTTCCTTGAAAAACCCAACTTTTGGGCCAAAACTTAAAAAAGCTTTTGAGGAAAGCAGACACTTCACCTGCACATGCTTCGCACACACACACACACACACACACACACACATTCTCTCTCTCTCTCTCTCTCCAATTTTATTTGGAAATAGAATTTTGAAAAAAATTTTCAACCAGCCCTCTTATCTATCAATAGCTAAGGGTAAAAAATATGTATGTAAATACTGATGGTTGCAGAAATTCTGCCAAATTCTTTTGGTTTTCATTCATTTCAAGGACACTCTAAGCAGAGTTTCTAGATCTCAGTACCACTTGTATGTCTATATAATGGCGTACTGTGTGCAGTTTAATCTGACCTAAAATAAAGAGAAGGCTGCATTTCCTGATACCATGAGTGTCTCAGCTTTTACAGACTGAGATATTTTTACAGTGCAATAAGGGATTCAGGTCCTACATTTCTAATATCTGTTGTGTAAAACACACCTGGATTATTTTCATGGGAGTCTGCTGGCAAAGCACTTAAGCATTTCAAAAGTGTACAGCTTCTTCTTCAAAGTTTCCGACATGGAGAACTGCGAGTCAGGTACAACTATATGATGACTTTTCATCTGTCAAAACTGAGCCACAGAACTTGGCAGGGCTGTGGTTTCTCTGCAACCTCAATACCCAGAGGAGTTTGCAAATGTAGGTTTCTTCCCTGGGTTCCTGCCAAAAAATCTCCATAGAGAAAAATATATACTGTCTGGATCTGCTACTTTTCATTTCTTTCTTTCTTTCTTTCCCTCCAAAGAGATTGAAATATTTCCTGTTAAGTCAGTGATAGCTCAGGTTGCTTTAGTAAAATGTATACAAGAGGTGATCTCCAGACATAGAATCCAGGTGTGCTTGATGCATGCTTGATCAAACCTTACCCCTTTCATGACTGATATATTTAAAAGTGTAGTATGTATACTAAGAACATAAATGTATGCTGAAGAGGTGAGGGGTTTTTTAGGAGGTGTAACCATTCCAAGGCCTGGCATTCTCACAAATCCAAACAGTGCCTCTGTCTTAGTGTGCACACACACCACCACATATGTTGTAACAGGATGAACATAGTTACAGAGAAATCAAACTACTAAATCATCAACTCTGTTCAGTGTGTAAGCACTGAAAGAGGAGCAAGAGAGTGCAACGCTCGGCCTTTAATCCTTCCTTCATATATACTGTTCTGTCTCATCAAGCACCTTCTGCGAGCAGACTTTGTGAAGTTTCTATACATAATTCAGCTGCAGTTGCCCCTCTCAGGAAGCTATTTATTGTAACAAAGTCCACTTCCCTTGAAAGGTAGGCTATAGTCTCCCCAAAAAAGAATCCACAGATACTAGATAAGGTTTTGTTTGCGGTCTTGAAGAAAGCTCAAGTTCAGGAAATACTGGTAGTCTTCAATTTATAAAAGTTTATAAAACTTTAGGGTCAACATTTTCAAACTTGGTTGCTTAAAGTTATACCTCTTAATCCATATTTAGGCCCCTTAATAAGTATCCTGAATTTCAGAGCAAGTCAATAGGAACTCATGGTATTCAGCATCTCTGGCAAACATGCCATTTATTTAGGTGCCTACATACGGATTTAATTGTATGTAGGCATCTAATTGTAGTGACTGACATTTTTAAAATGTTGGTCTAATTTTCCAGAGTTGCATGGGATTTATCAGTACAGTTCACATAAAGATTAATGGTGGTCAAGTGGCTGAATCACACGCAAGTTTTTGAAAAGTTAGGGCTCTTTGTCTTCCTGTGTCTCATATTTTGGCTTTCTTCAGGCATTGCTCTGATACTGGGTACGTAACCCTGCAAAAAATAAAATAAAATAAAAAAAAAATCACGGCAGGAAGTCTTAGGGTATGTCTACACTGCAATTAGACACCCATGGCTGGCCTGTGCCAGCTGACTCAGTTTAAAGGGGCTCAGTCTAAGGGGCTGTTTAATTGCAGCACAGGGATTTGGGCTTGGGCTGCAACCTTAGCCCAGGCATCCTCCCACCTCGCAAGGTCCTAGAGCCCAGGCTCCATCCCGAGCCTGAACGTCTACACCACAGTCAAACAGCCCTTTAGCCCAAGCCACGTGGACCCGAGTCAGTTGGCATGGGCCAGCTGTGGGTTTTTAATTGCAACATAGACACATCCTCCGAGCCCAGGACAACTGACTCAGGCTCGCACTACAGGGCTAAGAATAGCAGTTTAGACCTTCAGGCTCGGCCTGGTTCCCAGGCTCTGAGATCCACCTGCCTCATCAGGTTCCAGAACCTGGGGTCCACCTTGAGCCCAAATAGCCTACAAAGCTATTTTTAGCCCTATAGCACGAGCCCGAGTCAGTTGACCTGGTCTCTGAGACTTGCTGCCACAGGGCTTCTTTTGCAGTGTAGACATGCTGACTGTCACTTACACCAACAGTACCTGCTCCCCAAGGAGTTCCAATGATGTCAGTGGGAAGTAAAGTGCTATTCAACATAAGGGTATCAGAATCTGGCACATAGTTACCATTTTCAATTCTTACCTTCTGCCATTGCTGTGATTAACTTTTTCCCAGGAATATGGTGCAGTTAAGTGTTTCCACAGTTATACTTATTGCTACTCTAGTCAATCGTTTAAAGGGAAGCAGACTGTTTAGTCCCAAGTCATTCCAGCAACTGAGGCAATGCAACTTGAAGGAAGAATAGTACACATAACCAATTAGCTCTAAAGAAGTCAGGATATTTTCTGGAAACTTTAGCACTGTATCTATACTAGCAAAAATGGGACCTGCAATCCATCATGAGTGAGAGCAGTGGTGGAAGTGGTAGTGTAGACAGAGCTCAGGCATCTTCACCATTGTGTTGTGTAGCCCTGCTCAGTACAGGGTTAGATTCCATATAGATAGAAGCACCTGAACTCCATCTACACTATAGCTCTTACCAGTGGGGCCATACTGGTGGTGAATTATAGTTTCCGTATTTGCCACTGTAGACACCACCTAGATGTCACTGCAAAATAAAAGCCACCTAAGACAAAGTGGTATATTAACTAAAGTTTTTCTGATTTTAGACAAAGCAGTAAAAGGGATGTTAACCCCGGTGTTCTGGCTCCATTCCAGATTGAATAATTACATTTGTTCTGTCTCAAGTCCCCCCTGCAGTTTCAATATAACAAGCTGTTCTCTACTTCCTGCCCTACTGCTGTGTAGTATTGCGGTGCGCTGTTAAACAGATGCTAGGGTCTTCTCAGAGGTGAATGATGACATAACATGTATAGTTTGTATAGCATTTTGGTGCCTTTGCAAAGCTCTTTTGAGATCCTTCAGAATGAAATGCACACCAAAAATCTAAGATGATCATCCTCCCTGTACGGCCAGCATGGCAACATTAACTGATGTACTGCTATATGAATTACTGTGGAATTTTTGATTTTTGTATTCAATTGTGCTTACTTTACTTAATAATGAAACTTAGGTCACAAATACATTGTTATATACTATACATTGATCCAGAGTTGATTGCAAAGATAGCCCAATTAATTGCTTGAATGCAGAATCCTAATGCTATTCATTTAGGGGTAAACAGTAAGCCCCAGTAGCTGGACCAGTAAGCTATGCAGGAATTGGGAAGAAATCATCTCCCTTCATTATCATCTTTATGGTGAACTAAGAAACAGATCCTCTTTGCTGGAGCCCCACTAAGGGTATGTTTACACTACGAAATTAGGTTGATTTCATAGAAGTCGATTTTTAGAAACTGATTTTATACAGTCAATTGCGTATGACCATGCTAAGCGCATTAAGTTGGCAGAGTGCGTCCTCACTACCATGACTAGCATCGACTTATAGAGCAGTGCCCACAGTTAGCTATCCCACAGTTCCCGCAGTCTCCGCTGCCCATTGGAATTCTGGGTTAAGCTCTCAATGCCTGATGGGGCAAAAACATTGTTGTGGGTGGTTTTGGATACATGTCGTCAGGTGAGCTGGAGGCTTCTACCTCAGGCTGCTCTCCCAGCCGGCAGCGCCGCGCAGTTGCACCTACCCCAGCCTAACCCTTGCTCCCATGGCTCATGAAGCCTGGACAGTAATAAGGAGCAGTTCAACTATAGGCCGAGCAGGTGCAGAATGGTGGTAGAATGTGCATTTGGACATTTAAAAGCTGGCTGGCACTGTTTGCTGACTAGGTCAGACCTCACCGCAACCAACATTCCCATTGTTATTGCTGCTTGCTGTGTGCTCCATAATATCTGTGAGAGTAAGGGGGAGACGTTTATGGTGGGGTGGGAGGTTGAGGCAAATTGCCTGGCATCCAATTTTGAGCAGCCAGACACCAGGGTGATTAGAAGAGCACAGCAAGGCTCGCTGTACATCAGAGTGGCTTTGAAAACCAGTTTCATGACTGGCCAGGCTACGGTGTGACTGTTGTGTGTGTTTCTCCTTGATGCAAACCCGTCCCCTTTGTTAATTTTAATTCTCTGTAAGCCAACCACCCTCCCCCCTTTTAAATAAAGTAACTATTGTTTTGAAACCATGCATTCTTTCTTTATTAATTAAAAAAAAAAGATAACAGACAAGGTAGCCCGGGTGGGGTGAGGGAGGAGGGAAGGACAAGGCCACATTGCTTATTGTAGCCACACTAAAAATCAAACTGTTTGAATGACAGCCTTCTGTTGCTTGGGCCATCCTCTGGAGTGGAGTGGCTGGGTACCAAGAGCCTCCCCCTCCCAGTATTCTTGGGCATCTGGGTGAGGAGGCTATGGAACATGGGGAGGAGGGCAGGCAGTTATACAGTGAATGTAGCAGGGGTCTGTGCTCTTGGTGGCTTTCCTGCAGCTCCAACAGATGCTTCATCATGTCCATTTGCTCCCACAACAGACGCTTCATTATGTCCGTTTGCTCCCCCATTAGCCTCAGCATCGCATCCTGCCTCCAGTCTTGGCGCTCACTTAAATCTTTCCTGGCCTCTGCCACTGAATGCCTCCATGCATTAGGCTGCGCCCTATCAGTGTGGGAGGACTGTATGAGCTTGGAAAACATGTCATCTCGAGTGCGTTTTTTTCGCCTTCTAATCTGCGATAACCTCAGGGATGGAGATGATGGGGGAGCGTAGAAACATTCTAAGCTCTATTATTTCGGGGGGACTACATGGTCACCTGTGCTGCTGAGTTCGCCACGCTGACCAAACAGGAAATGAAATTCAAAAGTTCCCAGGGCTTTTCCTGTGTACCTGGCTAGTGCATCGGAGTTCAAAGTGCTGTCCAGAGCGGTCACAATGGAACACTCTGGGATAGCTCCTGGAGGCCAATACCGTTGATTTGCATCCGCACTATCCCAAATTCAACCCAGCAAGGTCAATTTTAGCGCTACTCCCCTCGTCGGAGAGGAGTACAGAAGTCGATTTTAAGAGCCCTTTAGGTTGACGGAACGGGGTTGGTTGTGTGGACACAGTCATTTTTAAATCGACCTAACATGGCTAAATTCAACCTAACACCGTAGTGTAGACTAGGCCTAAGAGGAAATACTCATCAGATTGTTGATCCTCCATTTTGAGAGAGAACATTCCTCTGCTGCTGGCTAATATCAGAGGGGTGCAAAGTATTTCAGTGAAATTGGAAATGATCAAAAATGCAATAAATTTCACATTTGAAAATCAGTCCCATTTTTGTGACCCCAAGCAGGTCAATATCAGTGGGCTATAGAATGGGAGAGCTGGCTCGTGGAGGGCTGGAGTCCTACAAACTCTTCTGTTTTTGAAGAATTCCTTCTTTAAGAATCCAGTTTGTAACCGATGGCACAGCTGAACTAGGAGACATTAATTATTTTATTTTTAGGCAAGTGTTCACCATAATATTTACAGCAATTTACAAATATTCTGCTGCTGCGTTAATGTAATACAGCACAGAACTGTCAAGGCCTAGGCTATAGGTTTATGCTCTATATTAGGTACATGGCATTACAGATTGCTTTAAAAATTCTTCCAAATGATTCATAAATTTTCTTATCCAAGTATCCTAGACCAATGATGGTTTCTTACATAGGTACAGTGCACACAATGGCGAAGTTGATGATTGTAGACTATGAAAAGAAATGGAACTTTTTTTAAAAAAAAAATAGTTGTATTTCATTATGGCCTAGAGGCTTCAAGTGAGATAGGGCACAATTGTGCTAGACAGAGTACATATGCACAGTGAGAGAAATCCTTGCCCTATAGGCAAGACCAACAAAGGGCAGGCATAGAATGACTTGCCCCAGGTCATTATCAGAGCCAAGACTAGACCTCCAGTCACCGGAATCCCAGTCCAATGCCCTGTCCATGGGACACAGGAACAGCTTTAAAGTGGTCAGCCATAATTTGCATTTTGCTGGACTGAAAAGGTGAAAGATGTGAGATTTTTGGTGGGGAGGGATGTGAGTGATCTCCACCCGTAATACGACTGACTAAACACTTTCTTAGTTTACTAGATTAGCACTTAGGGAAATGCTCATAACCTCCCATTTACTGAAACTACAAAAAGTGTGGCACACTCCCCTGTTCATTCACTTCCTGTTGTCTTCTTCCTTCTCCCTGCATTTGTATGGTGCATCTCCCTCCAGGGCAGGAACTTACCCCTACCCATTGTAGGGTTCTATAACACATAGTTATGCTGCTCTAAAAGTTGTTTATTTTCACCTAGTGCCTGATCCAAAGCTCTTTGAGGTCCATGGAAAGGCTCCCCTTGACCTCCATGGACTTTGGATCAGGCCATTAATGTATATGACACTCCATTGCAAATCTCAGTTCTGCTCTGAGGTCATTCAACATTGTATGTGTGTCATATCTCTGCAAGAAACCATCATCAGGCCAGGCTAATCAAATAAGAACGTGGAAATGTTGATTTCAAATGGAGCTACCAGCAGCATAAGGTACTACTCAATGTGAGGTGGTGCTCTGTCCCAGGTGACTAGTTAATGAGCGAGAGATGTGGAGGGGGGAATGTGTTCCAATTTGCCTCAGGCAATGAACACCATTGTGTGACAGAGCTGTTGAAATTCTCCCAGCAGACTTCCTCAGGGCTGGAATACCTGTCCCCACTATTTTCTTTCATGCCCTGAAGGGAACAGTGACTGAATGCTCCTTAGATAGTGAGGAATAAAAGTGTTTTTGATCAAAGATAGGGCTAATCAGTACACCCCTGCTTTAAACCTTTACTGACTGTTTCTAAATTAAGCTGCATGCTGAGAGAGTCTCCTTAGGTTTGTTCATTTGTATTGTATTAGAGACATGTCATAGAACATGAAGGCTGTGGTTAGAATAGAAGTTACCAAATAGGGGAAATATATTAGCCATGTCAAATAAAATTTATATCAGTGAGCTGGGACTCTCCCCCACCTCTCTTGTAGCAGCATTAAATTAAGATACTGGTCAGCAATGTCCTAGTTAGAAATTCAGCAGTGAAATTCTCCTGTCATTCTTCATATATGGAAGTAGCAGCCACTTACCTCGGGGTATAGGAAGAATTCCCCAGGTGTTTCCTCAAGGCCTTGTTGCCAGTGGAAACAAAGCTTATTCTAGACCATCTTATTCATCAGGGCTCCCAGTGCTGGACAATTCCTTCAGGTTCAAATGCTACAACCATTTAGGTATTTACTGTTCTGTCACATACTGCCCTGGTCATTGACACCAGGTAATACATAAGTCCGGCTCTTCTTTTCCCTTGAAGGTTTGTCCACTCACAAAGTGATATTGATTTTTTCACACCACCTTTTATAGTCATCCCGTAAAGAGTCTTCTGGATGAATTTGCACAAATGCAAATGTGATTCATTCATTACAAATGGTCAGGAGACGATAGCCCTTGAAGTTACAAAATTTCATTTGCTGAAAGCCCTGGGGAAGAAGAGGCACCACAGTTCTTTAAACAAAGAAATCAGCCGTACATTGTAATCTGGGCTATTTTAATGTTTATTGATTACAAGTCCTGCCTAATAAACAGAGGGGATGTGCAGACAGGCAAAAAACTCCTGTTTCACTCAGAAATGATTCAAAGTAACATTTGTTTCCAAATGTAGGAGGAGGGCATTCAAAACATGGGATCAGATACACTCTTTTGTAAGATTTTATTTAGAATTGAGAAAATAATTCACAATTTATTTCATGAATTAAACCTCTCTTGCTCCCAGAATGTCTGTTAGCAAGGCATGATTCCCTTACTGGTTTTGGTTATTTGTTTATTGAACATCTCTGAATATTTTTGCATGAGGGACCTGATCATCAATACTTGAGCTATGTTAATTGTGATGGGTCTGATAAATCACATTTTTTTTCTGTTCACTAATTGAGTGAGCATGGAAACACTTGTCGCTCAAATGAATTTAAAATTTCATTTCCATGAATACTTACACAAAAGAGGCCTGATTTTTTTTTTCCTCTCATGGTCACTCTTGTACAGTAGTTGTAACTCCACTGACATCAATCAATTGATGTCAAGAAAGTACTCTAGATTTGCACTGGTGTAAGATCCAAATCCGGCACTCTTTTGAAATTTGCTATCTATCGATAGGCTTGCCCGTAAAATTTGACTAATTAAAATATTTGAATGAAAATTCACAGGGGTTGGGGTGGGGGTGGATGTTTGTTTTTTTGAGGGGGAGAAGTGGTTGCATGATTTGCTCAGCTGTCCTTTTAACTGGGCTCAATTATTAAGTTAGAATGAATACTGCATACAACTGTTTATATGCTCACAAAGGGCTCTGTTCTGATACCCCTGCTCATAATGAGTCATACCTTACTTCCTAAGTAGTTCTATTGAAATCAGTAGTAATATTGCATGAGTAAGAGACTATTCATGAACAGTAAGTGTACTGAATCTGACCCTGAAGTATTGCCTAGTGACTAGTGCTTCTGGGTGCTTTAGTTTTTGGTGCTCAGCTGGAGACATCGTAAAGTGGGCTAATTTTCTGAAAGGGCTGACCCCCCACCCCTCTGAAAATCAGAGCCCTTTAAGGAGTCTCAAATTGGCTCTCAAAAAATGGACACATCCAAAATCTCTAGTTACTTTTGAAAAGCTCGGCCTTATGTGCTGGAGTAAACACATTGCAATTATAACTAGTCCATGAATGGTCCTGTTTGTACACAAAGAAAACACACATATTCAATTTTCATATCTGTTGCTAGTGTTCTAAAGCTGCTCAAATTTACATTCAGCTCAGAGTACATAAAACCACCAGCTGCCCTGGCTACAAAGCTGTTCTCTGAAGTGATGGGTTAACAAGTTATTTATGCAGCAGGAAGGGCTGTGGTGGTGATGTGAGGATGCTGTAACAGCTGACTGTACACTTGAATAAAAGCTTATATAATTTATATATACACACACACACACATCTTATTTTTATCACCTTAAGTCGTCTCGAAGTGACTGATGACTATTCATAATATTGAGCTTCCAGGAGGCAGCTACAGTGAGCAGACATTGATAATACAGATTGATAGGCATCATGACATTTCTCCATTGTCCTTTGTGGCATTCCTTCGATAACTTGTGTAACTCGGAAGTTACCCTGAGTTATCTGGGCCACCGAAAATGGCACATTTCATAATATAGAATCAGAAAACTCAGCAGGCTCTTCAGACTGATATTATGACTTCATCACTGTGATATGAATCACTGCTACCTCCACATCCTACAATAGCCTGGCTTTGCACTTCAGGTAACTATCCATTCACTTTATGAATTTGCAGAATTTTCATCCTACACCTGTATCTTAGGTCTTACATCTGTATGCACCCGTCTCTTTGCCAGTAGTACCGGAGATGGGCCTGTGCAGCATCATTCTAGATCTAAAATCCCAACTCACCTTCATGCCCATCTGGCTTCAACTTTGTGGCACTGTGAATCTCATCGGTGTCCCCTTCTCAGAGTCAACCCTGATTTCTGTCACTTTCTCCAGCAGCTAGCCCAGCGTTGCTGCCCATTTACGAAAAGGGGAAGATGAGCTAGATACACACCTTAACAGTAATACATCCATACTACTCTGCTTCATGGATCTCAGAAGAAACAGGCAGCTAGATAAACGGTTTGAGGCACTTTTGGAATGTGTGCATGTCTGTATAAGAGAGTAACATATTTGGGAAGGTTTACTGAATGACTGTTCATATGGCAGTCTCAGCTAACTCATGGGAAACTCCATATTTATGGGGCAGAATCTAGCCTGAATGCTAGAAGGGCAGTTGTTGTACCCATCAGTGTTCTTTTTTTAAAAAATAAGCTATCTAATGCTATTTAACTCTGATATACTCTATTAATTCATTCCCGAAATCCAAGACTTAATTTCTTGGCCATATTTGTGTGCTGACTTTGTTTTCCGAAGTTGTGTGCTTTGCTTACCAACTGCTATTGTGTATATACACCTACTGTGCTGAATAGCTTTATTTCAGTTACACTGTAACATGACAGCAAGAGGCCTTTATTTATTTGTTTATTATAAACAGACTCATTTTTCAAATGCATTGCCGTATTAATGGTAATTTGCACCAAGATGTTCTATGTCATTCTAAGGCACATCTTGAAGTTGATGGGGATGGAAATGAATACCATGCAAAATGCATTCAGTGACTCAAGTAGTTTGTTATATTTCAGTTTTTATTATTCTTCCAAAATCCTGAAGAAGTGAAGAATGGGGAAAGCATAAGCAGAAAGAATCAAGAGCAGGAAAATTCACTTCTAATACACAATGACAGTTTGACAGCAAATGCATTCAGCATGAATTGCAAATACAGTGTGGAGTGGGGATCTTAATCTGGTCATTTAGATCTCAAATCATCCTATTACATAGTGTCATATATGCTAATAAACCTGTGCATCCATAATAGCACTGACATTATAGAATAAAGAAATTCTTAGGATGGTTACTGGAGTATCTTACACTGTCCTGGGGTTTCAAATGTTATCCTGTTTTGAGTAGAGTGGATCTAAATCTTAGATCTCTTCTCTTCTGAATATGGGTCAGATGCAGCCCAAGAGATCAGAAAGCCGATGAAAACAGCTAATCTCATGATATTTCTATCATTTGGTGCTGAAATATCACAGAAATAGCTTGAGAGAATAAAGAGTTTGAATCTTTGTCATTGAATGTGTCATTGAATCTAACATTAGCCCTGGTTTGGATACTCAAGCGCAAATATTAGCTCTGGTTTGACTCAAACTCTGGCCTAAATCAAATCTGGATCCAAATCCTAGATTTATCTAGTTTAGAGGAAGGGTTGAAGTTGCTAGGGAGAAAAAAAAATAGCATCCCCTACTCTGCTGTTACCTTGAGAGTTGTCGGTGTTTCACTTTTTGTGCAAAGCATTCAAAATATTGCTTAATTTTTAAACGCAGTCCTAGCTGCATTCGGTAGGAAAGCTCTCAAATGTCAAACATACCTTTCATTCGTTAGTAAATAAACTGGTGCACTATAAAAGGTGATGCAATAGCAGATGTGATGCTTCACTGCCAATACCACGTGCACTCATTAATATAGATGTTAGGTTACCACCAGTGAAAGTAAGGGGAGAATTCATATTTGATACTTTGCCTTGTGTAGTAAGGCAGGACTCACCACCATGGCACCTCCTGCTGCTCATCCTGGGAATTAGCTCTCCAGCCTCTAGAGCATCCTCTGCAGGCTAGTGTCCCACTTACCTCAGGCCCCTGTGTCCCTCCCCAACCCCTGGTGCCCCTTTATCTTGGGTGCTGCCCCCTGGCAGTACACCCACTCTCTGGGTCTCCCCACCCAGGGGAACCCCCAATCCTCTATCCCCACCTCATCTCAGTCTATGGCTACTGCCAGTCACCATCTAGGCCCCCGCTCACTGGGGCAGACTGCAGTGTGTAAGCCATTCATCATTGGCAAAGAGCGGTTTGGACCTGTTGCCTTCACCTAACCCCTGGGCTGCAGTCTCTACAACCCCTGTACCTGGTTTGGCCTTTGACAAGGCCTGCAGCCTGGGGAGTTGCCAGGCAGGAGCTCCCCTGCTCTTCTCACCTTTCCCCAGCCCTGCTCGGTTACCTGCACCCTCAGCTCCCAGGCAGCTAAGTCCCACTCTCTCTGAAGCTCAAGGGAGAGTCCTGATCCAGCTCCTCCCTGAGTCCTTATAACAGAGCCAGGTGTGGCCTGATTGGGGCATGGCCCAGCTGCGGTTGCTTCCCCCAATCAGCCTAGCCTTTGCTCGCAGCCCCAGCCTTCTCCCAGGGCTGGCTTTAACCCTTTCAGGGCCGGAGCAGGTGACCACCCTGCTACACCTTGGTACTTATGGAATAGGAATTACTTTGGGGAAGTTCTATGGCCTGTGCCTATATAGGAAGTTAGACTAGATGATCAGAATGGTCCTTTCTGGACTTAGATTCTATGACTCTGTGAAAGGCAGTGGGGAATCAGGGAATCAAGTGCACTCGTACAACTGGCCTTTTCATCCTTTTCAAGTGGCCTGAACACAGAACTAGGAGCCAGGAGAATCTGAATTTTAATCTGGACACTTACATTGATACCATGTGGACTTGGGGCAAGTATCTTTGACTCCTGCACCTATAATAATAGTTAGAAGACCCATGGAGATGCTGTGAAAATTAGTTCACGTGTGCCAAGTTCTCTGAAAATGTAATGACCTAAATAAGTGCTTGATATTTTCTGTAAAGTACCAGCTGAATTACAGAATCACTGACGTCTGGAATATCGAATAACTGGAGGAATTTGACAGTGGTAAGGTCTAACAACTGTGGTAGTGCCCTCTTTAAGGGCTTGAATCCTAGGGTTAGAAGGGACTGCAAGGGTCATCTAGTCAGGGCCGGCTCTAGCATTTTTGCTGCCCCAAGCAGTGAAGCAAAAAAAAAAAAAAAAAAGCCACCGAAGAAGAAAACATGAAAGGAAGGGAAAAGGAAAAAGCTGCCACCGAAGATGCTGCCGAGGAAGGGAAAAATATTTAAAAAGCTGCCGGAGAGCCGCCCCAAGAACGGCCGAAGTGCCACCCCTTCTGATTTGCCGCCCCAGGCACCAGCTTCCTTAGCTGGTGCCTAGAGCAGGCCCTGGAACTAGTCTAACCCCATTGAGTCTGAGATCTGGTGAACAGGTGTCAGATCTTAGGAATGCTCACTGAAAATGCCCTGCCACCTCCTGCTTAAAGCTGAGGCTGTTGGCTTTAGGGCCTTACCTGATCACAACGGTAAAGCACGACCTAAGGAGAGACATGGTTCCTCAAGACGTTTGGGCCGCTATAGAGCTGGGCAGGAAACAGTTTTCCCATCCCGCGAGTTTTCAAGATTTTGAAATTTCTTCCTGTCTAGAATTGGGATGAAAAGTTGAAATCTCAATAAATTTCAAAATATGCTCTTTTAAAAGAATAAATTAACACCATTTTTAAATGAAAACTCATTTTGAACCGAAAAATTGAAAAAATTAAAACCTTTTAATTTTTTTTTTCAAATTGGGAGATTTGTTGAAATCAGCCTTTGCCTGTGAACAGTTTTGGTTCTGACAAATCAGCATTTTTCAATGGAAAAACGTTTCATCAGAAAATTACTGACCAGCTCCAAAATCCAACGTCTTCACCTTTGCCTTCATCAAGAAACCAATATATAAACATAGCTAACTAGGATGCATGGCTGGTGTAAATGTTCTCTCTGCTACTGGTGGGGGAATTCTGCGCTGCTGCACATGCACATAATTAATGCATAATTGCTGCAGTTCTGCCTTTTACCCATCAGAGGGCACTGTCTCTAAAGAACAGCAGCCACTCCCAGCAGAAAATAACTTCTTCAGTTCTGCCTTTTGCCCTCCAAAGGGAGCTGTGGAGATAGAACAAAGCAGCAACTCCCAGCCAGTGAGGGAAGAGAGAGAGCCTGCAGAGCCTTCTTCGCAGAGGATCAGGTCAGGAGACAGGGGTTATGGGCACTGGGGAGACAGACAGCGTAGGGTGCTGGGGGGTCAGATGGGGGCTCATAAGGACAAGTTGGGAAGGACAGACTGTGACGGGGCTGAATGAGAGTGGAGGTACAGGGCCACGGGGGCGGGGGATGGGAAGTGCAGGGCCACGTAGTGATGAGGGAGGGGGTGCAGAGCTACATAGGGATGGGAGTGGCTGGGGGTGGGTGCAGAGACAAAGTGGGATGGGGAGGGGGGACAAGGACACATAGGGACAGGGGAGTGGCTTTGTGGGGGCACAGAGCCACGTAGGGATGAGGGGAGTGGGAGCAGGTACACAGAGGGACAGGGGAGTGGCTGGGTGGGGGCACAGAGCCACATGGGGATGGGGGGAGTGTGTGTCTGAGTGGGGGTGGAGGGACACATAGGGGTGCAGGGGCCCATGGGGACAGGGGTAGATGTGCCTGACTGAATGGGAGAGGCTAAGGTCTGCATGGGGGAAGTTCCCTAACAATCCCTCCCTGCCCCCCAAAAATACCTGGTCCATACTTTTCCCACCCATACCCAGCAACCCTCCAAGTTTACACCCAGGCTCCTTCCCAGCAATTTACTTCCCTCTCCCTCTCTTATCCCTGACTCCCCCAAGCCTTTGCACTGCTTCTGAGGGGTGCAGGATATACGGTTCTGTATTGTAGTTTAAATGAATTATTACTGAGAGTTCTGTATTAATATGCCTAGTAAGGAATCTATCTGTCAAAAAACATTTCCTGAATCTTTTTTGTTGTCTGTATTGTTACAGACCTGCTTGCTGACAGATATTTTGAAATAAATGACAAAAAATAATTGAAACTGGTGTGATTATATTGTTGTTTTGACAAATAAAATATGCAGAATTTTGCTGAATTTTAAAATATTGTATGTAGAATTTTTAATTTTTTGTTGCAGAATTTTTAGGTGCAGAATTCCCCCAAGAGTAAGAGTCTGCATAAACATCCACTTAATAAGTAGACAGCCCCATTCTGCACTAGCTGAAGTTTCTATGAGCCCTTCAATACTTTGCTCATATAGAAGGCATTGCTGTCATCTAACATGGAGGACAAAGGCATGGAGAGTTTTGGCAAAATTTCCAAAAGAAAAAGTCTCAATCTATTTGCGCGGCAGATGTGAGTAAGTGCTCTTGGCCACTGCTACTGCCCAGATAGCCTGAAACAGCTGACATGAATATGCTTGCAAACTTGAGTTAAAAAAAAAAAAAGGTGTATTCTGTCGATGGACGGAGTAGAAACTCTGCTCTGCTTTTATCTCTGCTTGCTTTCCCCAGCCTTTGGATGTTTTACCTCTGTGCTGAGGAAGGATTGCATGGTTTGTCTGAAATATATATTATGATTGCATTGTCTGTTTGGTACATTTATGCTTTGTGGTCTTTTCTTGATTTCAGTGGCTCCAAGTGATGTCTAATAGATATCAAAGGAAAATGGAATATATATATAAATATTACAAAAACAAAACAAAAAACTCAGCCTGCTAAATAAATATTATTACGGTTGCAAAGTCTAGCACTTAGAAGTTAGGAAATTCCAAAATAACATTGCTTATGCAACTTTAATTCAACCTTTTTGTACATATGCATTATGACAGTCTTTAATTAAATGAACACATACTGTTTTTGCACAGGACCCCTGCCTCATTCAGTTTACAGGATGAATTTTGCTCACTTAAATAGCAGCTATTCAATACTTCATCTTCATTGTTCAAAATATGGACCCAGGCCTTGTTGCTGCACACTATTCAAACACTGCTTTGAAGAAAGAATTATTAATTTCTTCATGGGGTTTTCCACCATACTTATCACTACTGTATCTGAATGCTCCCCTGTCATAAACATAAAGGGAAGGGTAACCACTTTTCTGTATACAGTGCTGGCCAGAGGCAAATCCCTTTCACCCGTAAAGGGTTAAGAAGCTAAGATAACCTCGTTGGAATCTGACCCAAAATGACCAATGAGGGGACAAGATACTTTTAAATCTGGAGAGGGGGGAAACAAAGGGTTTGTCTGTCTGTGTGATGCTTTTGCTGGGAACAGATCAGGTATGCAGCCTTACAACTTACAACAGCCTTAAGTTAGTAAGTAATCTAGCTAGAAATGTGTTAGATTTCCTTTTGTTTAGTGGCTGGTAAAATAAACTGTGCTGGATGGAATGTATATTCCTGTTTTTGTGTCTTTTTGTAACTTAAGGTTTAGCCTAGAGGGATTCTCTATGTTTTGAATTTGATTATCCTGTAAGGTATTTACCATCCTGATTTTACAGAGGTGATTCTTTTACCTTTCTTTAATTAAAATTCTTCTTTTAAGAACCTGATTGATTTTTTTCATTATTCTTAACATCCAAGGGTTTGGGTCTGTGTTCACCTGTACAAATTGGGAAAGGGGGTGTAGGGCTTGGGGGGATATTTTGGGGGAAGATGTCTCCAAGTGGGCTCTTTCCCTGTTCTTTGTTTAAAACACTTGGTGGTGGCAGCATACTGTTCAAGGACAAGGCAAAGTTTGTACCCTGGGGAAGTTTTTAACCTAAGCTGGTAAGAATAAGCTTAGGGGGTCTTTCATGCAGGTCCCCACATCTGTACCCTAGAGTTCAGAGTGGGGAAGGAACCTTGACATCCCCAAACTTTAATTCATTTTTCTCCACAACAACTCTGTGAGATGAGGAGGTCATATTATCCCCAATTTATAGATGAGGAGTTGTCACAGAGATTAAGATAAAAAGTTTTCAATAATTGTGGGTGCCCAATCTGAGACACCTAGGAACTGATTTTTCAGAATCCAGAGCATTATATAGCATGTTCTATGTTCAGCATACAATCCCATTGACTTCAGGTGCAGGCCTCAGCACTTCTGCTAATCAGAACCTGGAGCAGTGGTGCTGGAACAGGGGGAACCAGAGGGCCATGGCCCTCCCACTCTTTGAAAGTGGACAGGCGTGGCCTGTCTACTTTTCACTACGGGCCCTGTCCCTGCTCTTCTCCCCCAAGGCCCTACTCCCCAGCCAGACTGGCAGCCACTGTTCCCTCTAAGCTGTGAGCGTGTGCGCACACACATAGATTCTAAACCCTGTGCATGCAGCAAAACACCACGTGCACAAAAATTTGCACAGAAGCACAAAAATTCTCACAGAAGAAATTTTTTGCACACATGGCCTGTCAAAAATTTGCACAGAAGAAACTTTTTGCGCATACAGCCTGTCAAAAATTTGCAGGGCAGATGGAGGGTCTGCGGCTCCCCACACTGCAGCTCTTACCATGGCCAGGCTGTGCTCCGAAGCTCTACCCCCTGGCTGGAGCCGGGTTGGGATAAGAGCTGCAAGGGGGGGCTGTGGGGAGCCTCGGAACTTCCACCTGCTGTAGGTCAGGGGATTGTGGGGGTGGGGACACGGGTCGGCAGCTGCTCTCGGGCTCCCTCACCCCAGGCAGTTGGAGGGTCCTGGGCTCCCTGGCCTGCTCCAGCTTGGCTGGGGGCAGGGCCTTGTGGGGAAGAGGAAGGGCCACGGAGGGGGTGGGGAGTCCCTGGTCCCCCGCTTTTGAGAAGACTCCACCACCCCTGCCCTGGAGTATCAAGTTGGGCACCCAGGAAATGCCTACCCAGTCCAACTCCCTATTCCTCAGGCTTCTCATCCTAGACTCAGTCTCCTTGCCCAGCAAGTGCTAGTGCCTTCCTCCGGGCTCACTGTCTAAGTCCTAAATTCCCACCCACTCTGTCACTCCTTCTGCCCACACCCAGTTTCAGTCTCCTTGCCTAGCACTCCCACTTCCCCACACCTGCCCCAGTTCCTTGTCCCCAGTCCTTCCCCCCAAGATCCTTGTTCCAGTCTCTTTGTACAATCAACTCCAGTTCTCTCCCCACACCCAAGCCTCTTGTCCAATCTGTCTCCCCTCCCTGCCCTCGCTGGTTCTTAGACTCTGCTTCTTGTCCAGCAAGTTCCAGTCTCACCATGGATCCCTAACTCCTCATCTGATCTCAGTATCCTGCTCCACCGCCCCACAGCCCATCCCGAGGTCAGCTGGCTCCCAGTCGTTGTTTCCCTCTCCAGCTCTCAGTCCCAGTCTCTCTCCACCCAGCTCCCAGTCCCAGTATTTCTTCACTCTTCCAGTCCCAGTCTCTATTCCCAGCCAGTCCCAGTTTCTCCCGCCCCCCGCACCAGTCCCAATTTAAGACTAATTGTTCCAATATCCTCCTTTCCATCTCACCCCACCCAGCCTTTTCCCCCTCTGCATTCACATCAGATGGGTTCCTCTTCCACACTGCCTGCCAACAGGGGTATAACTGAGAGCACAGGAGACACAGGCTTCCAACTCTTATTTTGGGTTCCTGGCCCCATCCTAGCCAGAGTAGCTGGGAGCAGCCATTATAGAGAAAGTCCAGGTTCTCAGCTGTAGCCCTGGGCTGGAGCTTGCTCAGCTGCTCTGTGGGAATGCTGCATGCATAGTCCAGTCACCTATAGGAGCTTTAAGGAGATGGAGCATGCTCAGTTGCTCTGTGGGGATGGTTCATATGCAGCCTGGTTAGCACTAGGACCTGTGTGGGGATGGTGCACGCACAAACCAGTTAGTGCTAGGAGCTGTGAGAGGCTCAAATATGCTCGGTGAGGGTGGAATCTTTGGAAATTGAAGAAGACTTTACGGAGCATGTGGGAACTATGATATGTCGAAGCATGATAATATGGCCAAATCTGGGCAGATTTTCTCAGGGGTGGTCAAAGGCCAGACACAAGAGCCACTCTCCTGCTAAATTTCAAGTCCTTGCTCCAAAGCATGAAGGCACTAGAATAGTTCAAAGAAAGGGTTGCCGGAGTTTTTTAACATGTGCCAAACAACATATTTTTCCCTAGCCTCATTCTCAGAAATGGCTGAACTGTTTTGGCTGAGATGTTCCAAAAAGAATCGGCCTGAGGCAGACACCTTGCATAGAAAATTTCAGCTTGAATGGTTAACATTTGGCAAAGTGATAAGCAATTTAGAACAGGATCTTATAATGAGAGTTGTTGGGCAACCTTAATAGGTGGTGCTACCAGGCCTGCCTGTAATATGTACATACACATAGAGACCAGTTACTCATACCCAGTACAACTCAAAAGATGGGAGAACAAGGTGGCTGGTCCTGGGGAATAACAAAGAGCTTCCCCTTGAAGTCCTCACCTCAACATGCTCCCCAGGCCAGAGGTGAGGGAATAGATGGTACAAAGCCAGTTTTATGCTGGGGGACTCTTCAGTGGCCCCTTTCAAGCCAATATAAGGTTCCTTTACTGTGACTGCCCCCAAAAGACCCCACCTGAGGTTGAGTATTGGGATCATAATCTTTGGGCGAGATTTCTAGCAAATGTATTCATTCTGCAGAGTATCCCATTTGAGCAAACTGAGCTTGTTTTAAAACCAGAGCAGAGCTTAGTTTAGAGGTAATAAAAAGGCAATATATCATACCTCAAATGAGAATAAGAATTAGGTACATTTTTGTGGTATGAGCCTGTCTTAAACCTGAAGCTTAATGTTTAGTGGAATGCATAGCTGAGACTGACACTCACCTTGTATTGGTATCAAACACCAGCGTTACACCTTTGTTCTCTCCAATGGAAAAACTGACATCAAGGAAACCAGCTCTTGGCTTCAGTTCACTGGAATGCTCTAATGATGCTTGCTACCAATTTTCTTTGAAATCCTACCTATTACAATGATTCAGAAATTCATTCCCAGTTAAAACAGACCCATAAATTATGATCCTTGATCATATGAAAACTCTCCATTCCCACTGCGCCTGCCTGACTCCTTGGATATGGATTACCGCTCTGATACTTGGAAAAACTTTAGTCTCTCTGGTTGATAGAACTGAAAAATCATCAGCCAACTCATTATCAGAGATGTGATGCTGTCTCTCCCAGAGGGCATTAGCACTCACTCAGCAAGGTCCCCATCATGCCTGTGGTTGCTAGAAGAAAAGCAGTAATATTGCGTATAGTAATGTGTCTGTCAGCGTCATGAATCAACCTTCAACAATAGCGACTCTTCTGTATACAAATTCCGTGAGATTCCTTTGCTGTTTTATGTCATGAACACTTTATAGCACTAATAACACTTGCTCTACAGGAAGAGTGTACTTAGACTACCCTCCCTATTTAGACTGTCTAAAGTGAGATAATGTTACTATGCTCATTCACTTCCAAAATTATGCTAGTTATTGTGCCAAGTAAAAGTCGCGTGCTGCCAGCCATTCCACTAAGCTAGAAAGGATAATAAAAATGTTTATGGATATTGTGGATTTCAACTGTTTAACATTTTTAAAGACCTCTACTGCCTGGGCCAATTTACAGCTGGTTTAACTCTTAAAAAAATATCAAAACACATTACATACAAAAGAAATTAAGGAAACCATAAGCTACATACTCAAAGAGCTTTTGGCTGTCTTAAAAAAAAAGAAAAGAAAAGAGGTATAGCTATAAAATGTAATATCCCACCAAGTGAGGGAGAGGGTTATTCTTGTCTGGCTAAGGAAATGTGTTGCAATAATGCTGAAATGTAGCTCTTGTTTTGCCTCAGTACAGTCCATGGCATTGACTCTATTTTTATTTTAAAGGTGGGGTTTTAAAATTTCCTTATTTATGTTTTGATTCTCAGCATAAAGGATTTATTAGAATTATTCTAAGTATATTCTGGATGTTAAGAGGGCTCTAAATTCTAAACGCAGACAAGTCTCTAATTAATGCAACAGCCATGGGGTTGAGCAATGGCATCTGGAAGTTTAGCATAAACAACATCAAGTTTGCGAAGGAAGTAGCAAGTGGTTCTTGGAGATATAAACTTCATGAGAACAGCAAAATAAAAATGTTAGCAATCAAGCACTTGGCATCCCCCAGTATCACAAGGGTGATTGTGTCCTGCCAGTACCTATGTTTTAAAATATTGGTTCAATATTCCCAGCTGTTGGGACAATGTTCCTCTTGGAGGAGTTGCTGTTTGTTGAGAAGCAAGGGTCAGAAGTGAGAGACATGTTTAAGTATAGTAGCGCAGGGCAGTCAGCTTAGTGCTCTGATTTCGAAATAAAAAGCAGTTTGAGAAAGATTCATAGGGTGAAGTGACATAGATCAGTCTCTTAGCATAAGGTAGGAAAATCCTAATGTGGCTGATAACGAGGTAAAGACAAGTGAAAGAGGGAATCTGTGTCTGTTCCACCAAAATACCCTGCATTTCTGCTCATGGACTCCTATTTGAAGTTAACAGATGTGACCATTGCTTCCAGAACAATCACCATCTTACAGAGAAATGGCTTTGAAATTCTACCTTTTACAATGGGTAAATTGGGGAAGAATTGTGGAATATATTTTTTTGGCAAGTGTATTTTATCTTGGCTATTCCCAATGTTTTGTTCACTGTGCTATGGCTTTTCTTATATATAAGTGGACAGTGTCTCTTTAGAACAGGGGCGGGCAAACTTTTTGGCCTGAGGGCCACATTGGGTTTCCAAAATTGTATGGAGAGCCGGTTAGGGGAGGCTGTACCTCCCCAAACAGCCAGGTGTGGCCCGGACCCCCGCCCCTATCTGACAACCCCTGCTTCTCACCCCCTGATGGCCCCCCTGGGGCTCCTGCCGCATCCAACCCTCCCTGCTCCCTGTCCCCTGACTACCTCCAGACTCCCTGCCCCTGACTGCCTCCCACCGCCCCACCCAACCTCTCCTCTCATTCCTGACTGCTCCCCCGGGACCCCTGCCCCATCCAACCACCCCTTCTCCCTGTCCCCTGACCGCCCCTGGAACCCCTGCCCCTGACTGTCCCCTGGTGCCCCATCCAACCCCCCGCCCTTCCTGACTGCTGTCCCAGGAACCCTGCCCCCATTCAAGCCCCCTGTTCCCCGCCCTCTGACTGCTCTGACCGCTATCCACACCTCTGACCACCACCCCGAACTCCTGTTCCCTTTATCCAATCCCCCCTGCTCCCTGCCCCCTGACCGCGTTGCCTGGAGCACTGATGGCTGGCGGCGCTACAGTCGCACCACCAAGAGCACCAGGACAGGCAGCCGTGCCGCCCGGCTGGAGCCAGCCATGCCGCTGCACAGCACAGAGCACCGGGTCAGGCCGCAGCCCTGCAGCTGCACTGCCCAGCAAGAGCTCGCAGCCCCACTGCCCAGAGCATTGCGCCGGCGGTGCAGTGAGCTGAGGCTGCAGGGGAGGGGGAATAGCAGGGGAGAGGCTGGGGGCTAGGCTCCCAGGCCAGGAGCTCCAGGGCCGGGCAGGAGGGTCCTGCAGGCTGGATGTGGCCCACAGGCCATAGTTTGCCCACCTCTGCTTTAGAAGAATATTTGATGACTCAGCAAAGAATAACATTCGGTGTAGATTTTCAAGAATGACTACGGATTTTGGCTGCCCAAATTCTTGGGCTCCCAACTCTGTCACTTTAAAGGGGCCTGGTCTCAGAAAGTGTTGTGCCCCTGCCGTCTAAAATATCAGCTCCTTTTGAAGTGTCTCAAGCTGGGGCACCCAAAAACCACTACTCACTTTTGAAAATTTAGGCCTATTAAAAATATAGGGACTCCTGTACCACTTCTGGTGTAAAACTAATACTTCAATCTCACAATAAAGTCTGCTAGTGTAGACTGTTATGCTCCCACAGAGTGAAATTCTGGCTCCATAGAAATCAATGGCAAATCTTCTATTGACTTGAATGGGGCCAGCATTTCACTCCAGGAAGTTCGGTTTGCACTCTGTTGGGACTTGACGCAGGTGTCTGTGTCCTCACTTGTGGGCCCCCTGGCAGCCTAAATGTGTTACAAAATAAATGTAAGATCACAATCGGGTGAAATTACATTGACTTCCAAAGACTTGTACTGAATTTGACCCTCTGTGTCAGAGTAACATTTGGAGAGAAGAGATATCTTTCTCACTAGACACTGTAGAAATCTTGAGGGGGGAAATCCTTTCTTCCAACCTTTTCGGTAAAAAGTAAACTCTTAGCAAATTTCTAAGATATGTAATATTTGGTGACTGTTGTAGGAAATGGCATATCAATAAGAAACATTTTTCTGAATTGTTCAGAGTTCCACACTCTTCATACAGTACTTGTGTAGTTGGAAGCTTTGCCCCATTTTGAATTGGCTCACTGAAGCTGATCTTGGAAAGAGTTTTTTCCTTCAAAGTCTAGTTGTCTGTAAACCTAGTACAAGCTTAATGGGTGAATTAAATGAATTCAGAACTTATGAAAAAAATGCTGGACTGGCAGCTTAGTAGCCTGAATTCCTCTATACAGACACAGAACATGTAGAACCTAGGAAGAATCAGTGCACTTTCTTCCACACACTTCTCCACCAAGGTATTTTGACAATGCCCTGGAAGAAAGCAGGTTAGACTCCATGTTGTTCCTCCAGTCCTTGGTGTGTGCTAACACTCAGCAAAGGTGCTTATCAATGCAATATAATAAAAATTGCATTGGTAGTTTTGTGCATAATAGATTGCTGTCTCCTTGGAACAGCTTGGAGACTACCAGCTCTTTTGCTCAGACTGGACTCAGAATTTTCAAGAGAGCTGACTTCAGCATTACTTGCTGAAATAATGGCCACAAGATCAGAGGAAAGATGCTTTTGTGGTTACGGCATCAGCCTGTGACTGAGGTGATTTGGGTTTTGTCCCTGGCTGGGCTATGCAGGACCGGATCTAGGCACCAGCAAAGCAAGCATGTGCTTGGGGCGGTACAATTCCAGGGGCGGCCTTCAGGCCATCCGTTTTTGTTTTTGTTTTTTGCTTGGGCAGTTGCGCTCTCGGAGCTTGGGGCGGCAAATTTTTTGCTTGGGGTGGCAAAAAACCTAGAGCCGGCCCTAGGGCTATGGACTTCCTGTGTGACCATGGGCAAGTCATTTTATCTCTATGAGGGGGATTTTCAAAAGTACTCAGCACTGCCCTAATTCTGTTCCCATTGAAGTCAATGGGAATTTCACTCTTGATTTCACTGAGAGCAGAGTTAGGCCAAAACTGAGTGTTTTTGAAACTCTACTTTCTGTGCCTCAGTTCCCCATGTGTAAAATGGGGCTACCACTCTTCCTGAGTGAGATGCTGTGAGGATTAAATCGTTAACGTCTTTGAGGTGCTCGGATACTGTAGTGCTGAGTCCCATAGAAAGTCATATACATAAATGAAGAAAGAATATGGAAAACTGTTCCTTTAAGGTTTCTGCCAGAAGCTTACAGGATTTCATGCTCTTTTTCATTAATCAACATTTCAACAGCCTTGTTTAATCTCTGTTATTTCACGTGTGACATAGAGTTATAGAATTCTGAAATTGACACTGGCTTTTAACTATAATTCTGGGAAAAGAACACCAGCACCGATGAAAAACTGCACAAAAGAACATTACTAATGACATGCCACTTATGAAATAGATGCAACAAGATGGAACACTACAAGATTTTGCAGAGAAGGCTCACAATAAAATGATTTCTCTGGCTATAATTTTGATAGAAACATAAGAAATGCCATATCAGAGCCTACCATTGGACCTTCTAGTCCATTGTCGTCTCTCTGACAGTGGCCTGGACCAGATGCTTCATAGGAAGGTGTAAGATACCTCCGCACAGACAGTTTTAGAATACTCTGCTTATAGGGGTAGTTTCTTCCTGACCCATCAGTTAATGGTTGGTTCCTGGCCTGAAGCCTGAGAGTTTATTAATTAATTAATTAATTAATTTAAAAAATAAATATGGGATAGCTGTGGAAGTTAGTTTATATTATGGCCAATCCTTTCTTTGAATCCTGCTAAGCTCTTGTACTCAGTGTAATCTTGTGGCAGTGAGTTCTACGGTCATGCTTCCCTCTAATGCATTGAGGAAAATAGTATTTTCTTTTAATAGCTTTTAACTTTGTCTCTTCTTTGTCACTGGCAATACCTTTTTCTCATGTTTTGAAAGGGTGAATAGGAGCACTCCATGTACAAAATAATGAATGGTAAAGATAAGGCATATTGCTCCCATGCTTGTCCCTCTCCTTTCTGAGTGGAATGGGACTAGATCCTCTGCTATGGCCAAGAACTGTGCTGTGAAACTTCGTAGCAGTCTGAATGCAAAGATGGTCTTTGCTTTCCCTTGATTCTAGGCCAGCTATATTCCAGGCAGCTCTAAGTTACACCAGCTACCAATAACCCAAAGGGCCAATTGCAGGACAGAAGGGCCTCTACATCAGCAGCAAAAAAGGTTAGTATAGTGGCCACCATGCAGCTTACGGGATCTTCCCAAGACACAAGTTTTGGATAGGCCAGATGAGACTTCCAAAGGCACAAAGGGCAAATGGGCACCCAATTCCCATTGAAAATCAATGGGAGTTGGGCACCTAACTCCCATTTGTGCCTTTGAAAATCCTCCCTGCTGGCTCTAATTGCTTTCCCCTAGCAGTGTGGGGCAACTGGAATAAAGGATCTGGGGAGGCCCAATCATTTCAGTCTTTCTTTATCTGGAGATCTTTCCATACCTCTGACTAGTTTATCAGCCATCTGTGGGTACCTTTTTAATTTCTGCTATATCTATTTTGAGATACGGTGACCAGAACGGAACAAAATATTCCAGATGAGAGGTGATGGTATATAATGGCATTATAATATTTTCAGTATTAGTCTCCATCTTACTCCTTATGTAACCTAATATTTTATTTGTTTTTTTTTGACCATGAGTACACACTGAACAGATATATATCCATTGTCATGAAGGTCTCTTTCCATAGTGGTTACAGTTCCTTTAGAACCCAGTCATTTTGGTTGTAGTTTAAAGGAAATACAAGCTTCCAAGATGTTAAATCCAACAAACTATCCCCTAGAAATTTACATACCCTCCCCGCCCAAACCTATCAGTAATCTTCTCTGGTCAAGGTAGCTAGCAATGAGATCAAAACCACATGAATGCTCTGGAGAGTGTAAAGGAACTCAACCACTCAGAATTGGCTCTGAAGGATTACTACAGGCTCATTCATCTGCTGATTATCAATGAAATCTGAGCCTTGTACCAACTTGCCAAAGGTACTTTTGACCCATTAACACATCATCATAATTCTGCAATAGCCTGAAAAAGGGGAGGAAAAGCCCACAAAAATATATTTCCTTGACTGTAACTTGATTTGGTAAGTAACAATCTTTTCTGAATGCAATCTATGTAAGTCTCATTACGACAGTGGCCTTAGATAATTAATTAATTAACATATTTACAGCAAAGTTTGTGTCAGTGTTTTCATCATAAACCCCAAGTATTCTAGAGGTCAGGAATGAATGGCAGAGTAAGCGAGGCCTTTTAGACTTGTCTCTTTGAACTCCTATGCCTCTCACCTCTTCCATGATCAGTAAATCTGCCCACCATTACCTCCAAAACATTTTCCTACCGAAAATGTCCATGACCATTCCTCCTCTGATTCATGGGTTCATAAAATCTTCACCGTCCTCCCTCCCACACTAAATGGTCCCCACTAGGGCCAGTTCAACCCACTTCAATCCATCCTGGAAGCAGGAATCTTATCCTCTGTGATAATGACTGGCTCCCTGAACATTTCAGAACCCAGTATAAAAAATTATTCTTTCAGGTCTTCCGGACTCTCTCTGGGCTTGGCTTTCCTCACCACTCTGATCTCATTCATCTCTCTTCCTATTTTCCCTCCACTACTCATGACAGAATTCGTTTTGTTCCCCCATGTTTCCCTCTAATTCAGTTCAATTCATTGAGATTTTATTGCCATGGCAAACTATACAAGTGTTGCCAAAGTGCAGGAAAAAAACATACCTCTCAGGGGTCTATCAGAGGCTTGGTATGACCCATCCAGGATAGGGTTACATGCTGTGTTTGGGTTTGATCCCCTGTGTCTATTTGTCATTATTGCCCATGCCTGATCCAGTGACAGATTGATACATAGTGTGATGCCAATTCTGTTGTCTATCTCCTTTCTCTCTGGGTCAGGAACAGTTTATCCTCAGTGCTTTTTCTATTAGATGTGTTTTATGATTCCTGATAGTTCGAGGAAATATCTTTCTTTCACTTTGTATTTTTGACATTGGAGCAGAATTTGTATTTCTGTTTCAATCTCTGCTCAGCCACAGTGGCTGCATAGTTGGTCTTCTGTGGTTGGGGTTTACACCTCCCAACTTTTACCTCTGTTGTGGTCACTGAGGCCTTGTAGACACACAAAAGTTATACCACCTGAAATGTCAAGGTGTAGGTAAAGGGGGATACAAGCACCATAGTTTGGATACAGTTACTTCATCTGCTTCCTCCTGGACCTGTCAGACACCTTCAACATTGTTGACCAGTTTCTTCTTCTTGAAATCCCATCCTCCATTGGCTTCCAGGATTCTGACTCTGTCCTCTCTGGCTTCTCTTCCTACTTCTCTAATTGTTCCTTCAGCTGGTCTTGCACAAGATCTTCCCCATCCTCCCTCTAACTTTCTGGGAGGGTTCCACAGGGCTCTGTCTTTGATCCCTTTCTCTTCTCCCACTACACTTTGTTTCCAGATAATTTCATCTGGAAACACAAGTTTATCTATCATCTCGATGCTGATGACTGATAGAGCTACCTCTCTACTCCATACCTGTTTCCTTCTGTCCAAACTAAAATCTCACGTTGTGTCTCTGACATCTTCTTGTGGATGTCTAGCTGTCAGCACAAGCTCAACAAGGCTAAAAGCAGCGCTCTTATTCTTTCCCTCCCCCAAGACCTCCCCACTACTTCCTTTTTCAGTCATTGTAGACAACGCCACCATCCTGCCTGTCACTCAGGTCCATCCCCTGGGCCATCATTTCGATTCAGACTAATGTCTAGGTCCCCACATCCAGGCCATGTCTAAGTCTTGCAATTCTTTCTGCTTAACAAGTTTAAGGTATGGCCTTCCTATCCATCCACTCAGCTAACGCTCTCAGCCAGGCTCTCATCTTCTATCTAAATTACTGCAACATCCTTTTCTCTTTCCTTGACAAATATAATCTTGCCCCATTCATATCCATTCAGAATGCTGCTGTATTGTGACTCCTCTCTTTGAATTCCTCCACTGGCTTCCTCTTCCCTCTCGGCCAAGAATAAATCACTTGTCTTCACTTTCCAGCTTATCCCCAGCCGAACTATCATGTCTTGTTCACTATCAAGATATTGACTCCCACCTCTGACATGAGGCCAGCCTCCAATCCCCACAAGCACCTCTCTGCTTTCTCCCACTTGAGAGAAGTTCCCCATAAACATCTGCAAAGCTACAACATTTTCTGCTTCGCAACTCTCCTTAAACCTTACCTTTGTCATGGTCCCTACAGAAAAACTGACAACAGTGTGATGTGTTGGGGATCACCCAGACCCGTAAGGAGTTCTGTCACTGCCTGCCCTGTAACCTGAATGCTATGCTTCTATGGCTCAGATCCCTGACCTCAGTAGCTTGCCTACAAGCACATGCTCTCACCCTGGCTTCCACTATTTACTCCTTGCAGGGTGACAGGGTGACAGCAACAGCCCTTTCAATCCCGAGTCTCTCCAAATCCACTCTCCCTGAGTTCTTAAGTACCAGACACTCAGATAATTTCCCCCTTCACAAGTGAAACCAACCCCCCAGTTATCAGCTCTGTTTGGCACCCACACTCCACACAGTTCGCACAATAGACTGTTAGAGGATACGCTAACAGTTTGCACAACAAAGACCTGCCCTTCTGTTTCCTGTTGCCAAACCTCAGACACAAGCCTTCCTTTAAAAGGCTTTATTCTCTTTTCTCTTAGCCTATGGTGACTCACTTTTATTCAGAATGTGGAAACCCTCTTGATTTGGGAGCGGGCATGTCTAAGTTCTGCACGTCGGAAGGAAGAATCCCATGAACCGCTAGAGGCTGGGGACTGGCTAAGCAGCAGTTCTGCAGAAAAGGACCTGGGGATTACAGTGGATGAGAAGCTGGATATGAGTCAGCAGTGTGCCCTCATTGCCAAGAAGACCAGTGGCATATTGGGCTGTATTAGAAGGAGCATTGCCAGCAGATTGAGGAAAGTGATTATTCCCCTCTATTCGGCACTGGAGAGGCCACACCTGGAGTATCGCATCCAGTTTTGGTCCCTCCACTACAGAAGGGTTGTGGATAAATCAGAGAGAGTTCTGCAGAGGGCAACAAAAATGATTAGGGGGCTGGGGCACATGACTTATGAGGAGAGGCTGAGGGAACTGGGGTTGTTTAGTTTGCAGAAGAGAAGAGCGAGTGGGGGATTTCATAGCAGCCTTCAACTACCTGAAGGGGGGTTCCAAAGAGGATAGAGCTAGTCTGTTCTCAGTGGTGGTAGATGACAGAAAAAGAAGTGATGGTCTCAAGTTGCCATGGGGGAGGTATAGGTTGGATATTAGGAAACACTATTTCACTAAGAGGGTGGGGAAGCACTGGAATAGGTTACCTACGGAGGTGGTAGAATCTCCATCCTTAGAGGTTTTTAAGGCCCGGCTTGACAAAGCCCTGGCTGGGATGATTTAGTTGGTGTTGGTCCTGCTTTGAGCAGGGGATTGGACTAGATGACCTCCTGAGGTCTCTTCCAACCTTAATCTTCTATGATTCTATTATTCTATTCCATTAACTTCAGTTGTCCAGCATTGTCCCTTCCTGAGCTGATGGGTACTTGAAGTTGGTTTCATGTAAACAACTGGCTTGGGAGGTGCTTCTTGCTGTCTGATCACTCCCTGGCTTGCTGTGCGGTGGTGTCAGAGCAGTACACAGGTGGTGTGACCTACTAGTCAGAGCTCAGAGTAGAGATAGGATCATGGATGGTCGCGCCAGAGGTCCAGCCGGAGTCAGAGTTAGAAGCCACGCCAAGGGTTAAACTGAAGTCAAAGTCAGAGTTGCACCAACGGTCAAACCAGAGTCAATAACTGGAGTTAGGGCTTGGAAGCAGGAACACGATGAGGTAACCGGCCCAATGAATCTATATAGTTCACTTGTATTTGCAGGTATGGACTGTGATAAGCTGTGAAGTGTTTCATGGTACTTTTGAAAGGAAGATGGTATACAATAAAACTTTGTGTTGTACTCTGAAAGCCGGCGCTGTGGAGCCCACAAGAGACAGGCTGTAGCAAATGGAAGTGATGCAAAAATGACAGGGGTGGTGGTGGTGGTGGTGGTAAGGGAATACGCATGTGAATGAAAAAGAGTGAGAGAGAATGTGTGAATGGATAGGAGAATGTGTAAACGGCCTGATGAATGATGAGGGAATGTGTGAGTGAATTAAAGAACTGTGAGCTGATAGATGGGAGAGTAGGTGGGTAAACCCTTGAACCAACTGTACTGAGTATTGATAGACTAGCCATGTAGGGCTGCAGTGGAACCTAGCAGAGACAGGAGACAAAGAATAGAGGTATCGGTGGCAACGTTGTGGAGGCACTCAGCCCTAGAGTGGCAGACAGAACAGCTGAAGGAAGGGCTCAGATTTCCGAGGCCCACACCAAAAGAATAGTGCTGGGCAATTAGTTAAAGGTGAAAGGCTGTTGTGGGGCATATAAAGAAGACTTGGAGCACTTTCTAACCTCCAAATAAAAGGCACTGCGACATACAGAGGGAAAACAAGCAATAGCAAATAGCAAAACATCAAGCAGAACATTCAGCTATTTTTACAAGCTTCTATCAGGGAAAATATAGGGGCAGAAAGAGAAGAAAAGCTGCTCACCCTGAGGTGCTAATGACAATGAAAAGAAAATATATACAGTAGTTGTTCTGAAAAACATGATTGTCCCCATGAACCCTTTGGGGAACATTATTTATTGCAAAAAGAAAAGGAGTACTTGTGGCACCTTAGAGACTATGCTCAAATAAATTGGTTAGTCTCTAAGGTGCCACAAGTACTCCTTTTCTTTTTACGAATACAGACTAACACGGCTGCTACTCTGAAACCTGTCATTATTTATTGCAAGTCACCAGTTGCTTAGGCCAGAGGCTATTACCTGTTGCCAGATGAGATAGATTTTCTTCTGGCATTTGATTGAGGCCCAGTTTTCCAAATGCAGCCTCTAATTTTCACACACTAATTTGCATGCTTAGTAAATTACACACACAGTATTCCCTGTGCTGTTAGATCAGAACAGGGAGATGTAACAGACTTTGACTTTGGCCACAAGGGTACCAGGATGATATTGACAACTGAGAGAGAGTACAGGAAAGTTATCAGGGCAGGGGGGAAAGGATTGACTCATGAGAAATGATTGCAACAGTTAAGTGTGTGTGAGTGACGGCTAAGAGAAGATTAAGAATCTCCTCACTTACACCAGTTTTACCCCATTGTAGCTCCCTTGACATCAGCAGAGTTACTCCTGATTTACACCATTGTGAGCAAGAGGTGAGTAGTCTTTGACTGTCATCATTCAGAATACCCTGTGTATATGGATTCCTAGAGCTGTAGAAACACTGCAAGGGCAATGGATGTTTGCTGGCAACTGACTGCTTTATCAGTCTCCTTACGATTAGCTAAATGTTAGGCACAAGTTATAACTCATTCCCATTATTCAAGCCAAAGAGAGAGTTCCTGTAATAACTTACCACTGAATGAACTCAGTGAAAGTAACACAATAAATCCACAACAAAATAAGATTTACAACAAACGTTTATTTTTCTTTATAATTTATGCGTGATGTATTTTGTCAGAGTAAATGGCAAATCCTGAGCCATCCTATTTGATTGCTATAACCAATCAATATTATTAAAAACATGAACACTTCAGTGTATGAGTGACAATTCATAACACGGCATGCAGCAGGCTTTTTCCAGATATGACCCCTAGTAAATAGTCGGGTGGTAATGGCTGTAACATTTTGAAAACATTTTTTTAGGGGTGACTATTAAAGTGGCACTAAATATTGACCATGCTGTGATAGTTGCCTTCTAACAAAAGGAAAGGGTAGAATTTTTTGTAATATATTCTTGAAAAATACTATTCATTTCCATTTCCTGAGCTAAATTCAATCTGACCTGAGCTATGTGAAATGGCTAACAAAAGGAGAATAAAGAACGAGGAGTACTTGTGGCACCTTAGAGACTAACAAATTTATTTGAGCATAAGTTTTCGTGAGCTAAAACCCATTTCATCAGATGCATGCAGTGGAAAATACAGTAGGAAGATATACATATACACAGAGAACATGAAAAAAACCCATGAGTGTATGTATATATCTTTCTACTGTATTTTCCAATGCATGCATCCGATGAAGTGGGTTTTAGCCCACGAAAGCTTATGCTCAAATAAATTTGTTAGTCTCTAAGGTGCCACAAGTACTCCTCGTTCTTTTTGCTGATACAGACTAACACAGCTACCACTCTGAAAAGGAGAATACTCTCTGTCAGTTGCGCACACACAGATACATACAGGGAGGATAAAGGCTAGTAATTGAGATCAGGGGACTGAGTGCCCAAATTAGGACTGCATGTATCTTACTAGTTTTGTTCTTCTACAGGGTGAAATTAACTTTTTTGGTCTATTTCGATTCTCATGGGTTTGTACCACTTGAGTTTTCTTTAAAAGTTTAGATTTATTCCAATCCAAAATGGTGTGAATGAAGCTCATTACTAAACCAGCAGTATTTTGTTGAGCATTACTCATTGTCTATAGGTTAATGAGATTTTGATCGGTGTGGCTGGAAATTGAAAGTGGAAGTAGCTAAATGGATGATCATAGTTCTCTCTGTGCATCACAAACCCACCATGCAGTTAAAGATGACTGGCAAGCAATGCTCCAGAGAGATCCAAGACTAGAATAATGGGCCTGTTGCACAAGTCAGCTATAAGATGTATTAGCAGAGCTTTGTAGCCAAGTTTGTACAGTACAACTATAACTACTTCTGTCTAGTGTGCACAATTGCTCATTTGAATGAGCTCTAAAATTATTCTCAATTAAAAAAATTGTTATTGTCACACCTAACTTGGCCTCTGCAAAAAGTCCATAAAGCAGATGAGGTAGATTAGAAAAAAAATCAATATCAAGTAGTCATCACCACTAATCTGATGAGGGAGAAACTTTGACTACTGTATAAGCAATAAATCACTAATTGCACAAAACTCCAAGGACTTGAAGGACTAAAGAGTCTGGCAAGTTTAAAAACACTCCCAATTGCCTACTTCACTTTTTAGCCAAATCAGTTGACTGAGAATGATCTGTAAGAGCTACACTGACTCAATTACAAGTCAATACAGCACTGAACTTTAGAGTTAAGTGATTAGAAAAATAACATGGACCCAAACACTTTAAGTCTTTGTGATTGATTTTTGTTTCAAGGAGAGGAAGTTAGCACTGCACTGTATCTTTTCTAGCAGCTTCATACTACATCTTATACAAAATAATTGTGATATAGCAGTAACACACAGAGGCACTGATCTTTGTGGCTGCTTAGCACTTACCAACTCTCTTCAGTAAAGAGTTGACTTCTTATATAGACATTTTCCCAGCATGCATTTCTGGGTCTGTCTTTTCATATTTAGCACTGTCAAGTAGCATCAGCTTTCAGGTGGCCAGGTGAGATCCTCTTTCCTGCTCTGACCCCTTCATACTGCTGGGTAAAAAAGCTGGAGTGGTGTAAAGGTTGCAAAAAAGGGGGGGAGAGGTCCTGCAATACAGGAAATGTGGAAGACAGCTTTAAGGCTGCCCCCCAGGTTTGCAGCCCATACAGTAGCTCAGGGAGGTTACAGTAACTAAGGCAAGCCCCAGGGCTAGGGTGGTGCAAAGATGGTTCTTAGAAAAGCAGCACAGAATCTTACCTACCATTTTGAGAAGGCCTGTTGCTTGCTACATCTCCTTCATTGCTCCTCATCCTTCTTCTTGAGCTGGTCCTTAACTTTTGTTGTTTCCCTTTTCTTATCCCTGAAGAGCTAGCACTTTCTCACAAGGATAGAAGCTAAGGAAAAAATACAGGTAGGTTCAGTCAAGCCTGAATTGTGTTCATTTTCTGACCTCTTTTGGGGTTCTTTGCTTTGATTTTGAAAACCTTCCATTAGGGTGAGTGAAATGATTGTGTCAAAGCACTGCCAACCCCTGTGCTCAGGAAGCATGAGTCTGGACCAAAGAAATCATGACAATGACAGAAAAATCATGAGATTTTTAAAATAAATATTAAATTTTGGGTTTTTATTCTTTGCCTTTTGGTTTCTGAGACTTCAAGAGGCACACAGTTCACATTTTCAAGCTTTTCTCTGCAACCTCAAGGGCTAGAAACTTACTTTTGAATGAAAGCTGAGATTCTCTTGATTCCAGCAGCTGTGGCCTCAGGAAAAAAAACCTCCAAAATATTGTGAAACTTGCAATACAGTCATGAAAGTTGGAAAATGTGGAGTCATCTATTTATTATGATGATTATATACATTGGAGTAGTCACTTGTTTTCGAGAGCATTTTTCACACGGCCCAGACTAAAGCACACAAATTCATGTGTGAATTTTCATCCATCAGCTAAAGCATCTTAGTCCTGGATGGGCATTTTTAAGCTGAAGCTTGGACCAAAAGAGTCTATTATGCTACACACTTGGTCCTACATACAGTTTATCACACTGTCTTAGGCCTCCTCTTTTCCATGTAAACATCAGCCTTTAAGGTTAAACAAAAGAAAATATCTGAAACATTTCTAAGTAATCTTCCCCCTAATTAAATCAGTTTTCAGGAAAATGGCAGAATTGCTTGTCAGGAGCTGCATGCTACTCTTCTGGACGCAATACAATATTCATATTCAGTACCTTGTTTACACTGGAATTTTCCAATAAGGGTCCCTTTAAGCTAGCATTAAATGACTAGCTGTACCTCTCATCACTGAGACAGATGCAAAACTAGCTCAGCTTGCTGGACCTGGGTTTCATCTACACACCTGCAAAACTCTTTGAAAAAAAACTCAAGGGCAGTAGTCAGTAGCTAAAAAAATTATGATGGATAGCAGCAATTATAAACCAATAATATATGGGAAACAGAAAAGATTGCTAAGAATTTCCTGCCACATGCTTGTAGGAGGCATCTGGACTACATCTGGGAAAGCACACACTCAAGGAACTGCAGCCAGTTGGAGATACATGTCTGTGCTATCAAAACTAATGATAAAAGGTTCAATTTATGCTTGCTACCTTGTACAATAAAGGGATGGCGGAGGGAGACGCAAGCCAAAGCATTTCTCTGAACAGACGGAATATAATACAACATTAATTGGCTGAAAAACAGTAGAGATCACCTTGTGAGCTGTTCGCTCGCTTTATTGTTTAATTATGTCCAAGATGATTGATAACTTTCCTTAAAGAATGTGGTGCTGGGATTGCTATTAGCATAAGTGGTGACATGCAAATATGACTGACCTTAGCATTTAGATTTTGGCTCACTAGAGGAGGGTGCAGTCTAAAATGAAGCCTGGTAAAAATGAATTTTGCTAATGAGTCATTAAAAGGAAGAGGAATGGAACCCATCTGAAAGGTTTCTCTGCTGATATTCCAGAGCAAAATAATTGCTAAGAAAAATTTGGTTGACTGCACAAAAACTATTTTTTTAAAGCATTTTCTATTGTGTGAAAAAACTTTTCTGATAAAATGAGAGCTTCTCAGTGATTCAGCATCTAACTGAGCTGGTTAACTTAAAGGCTACATAAAGGCCATGTCTACACTATAAACTTACAATGGTATAGCTACATCATTAGGGGTGTGAAAAATCTACACCCCCTGAGCAACGCGGTTATACCCACCTAACCTGCAGTGTAGAGAGCGCTATGTTGACAGGAGGGCTTCACCTGTCAACATAGCTGCTGCCTTACGGTCTCTCGTGGAAGTGGATTAACTATGCCAACATGAGAGCTTCTCCCATTGGCATAGTAGCATATTTGGCAGCTGTGCCTCTGCAAGGTTTTAAATATAGACCTGCTCAAATAATTGGGTAAACTACCCTCTCTGTTTTGTCTATGCACGCCTCTGCATGCAGATAAAGCTTAAGACCTAAACTATTTCATTTTGACCTAGAACATAAATTAAACTGAAGAGGTAAAAAGGAAAGTCTCAGATCTTAGGGCCAGATTTTAAAGATGCAGATGGTGCCTGGTGAGATACCTAACTCCTACTGATTTCAATGTAAAATCCCAGTAGGTGCCTAGCAAATTTGATCTTCATGATTCTGGTAGGGTCAAAAATCAGGGCATAGGGCTATAATATATAGAAAGAGGTGAATCTTTCTCTCACCTTTGACACAAGCCCCAGGCTGATTCATCAGTCCATTAATGCCACGTTGTGTTGCAAAAGTCACTCAGATCGATTGAGATGACCAAAGGAGAATTTCCCCTGTACCCCACTGGTGAAAATCTGGCAGACACAGCTTCTCTGGCTCCTACCCAGTCACCTCTTTCCTCTCCCTAGCTAAAACTGAAGGAGGGGGCATGTTGGGACATTACGGGAGCAGGATACAGGCAGGACACCAATAGGAGGGGGTGTGGCAGAGCAGAGCTTTGCTACTCCTGATTCTCCACTGGTATAAGTTAGCACTTTTCTTGTGCATCCCTAACTTGCACTAGGGCCAGGCGGCTCTGAATTAGGGACCTGCAACCTGCTGCCTATTGGCCCTCTCTGCTTCATCCAAGTTGTGTTTGGATTGAGTGGAGAATCAAGGCCAATGGTTTTGTTTGTGTAAAGTTTAATTAACTTACAGGTTTCCTTTATCTCCCTGAATGCACTGAAATGCTCAGCCACTGCTGTGTAGACAACATGGAAATATTTGATTACAAGTTAAATTCTTTTATTGGGCATGTGCGATAAAGTGTTTCTGACAGTAATGTTAGATCAAGCACAAAACAGATTTTCAGACATACAATCCACATGTGTTATGTGACTCATGCATGAGACTCAGGGAGAATGCTGTTTCAGTGTAACTAATACATACATATTGAGAATTAACACTCTGCAGGCTGATTGCTGGATCCATGAATAATTGACTGTTATATCAACACTAACTAGATCCAATCCTATCTACCACATAAGTATCTATCAGTGGAAGGGATGCAGAACTTTGCTCTAAAGTTACAGCGGAAACATAGTTTCTACTCCAGGATCACATTTTTTGACTACATCTCTTTCAGGGGAAAAATCTTCCTTTGAATCTGAAATCTTTCTTTCATGGTTATAAAAGAATGTGTTACCAGCCCCTTTCATTGCAAAGCTAGTCCTCTAAACACAGCTAAATCACAGTGACTGCAAGGGTTGTTTGCGGAGGAAGTTTGCTCCTTAGCAGGGTTATTCACTGTGGGCTCAGCTGTGCCTTTAAGACATAGCCTGTGTTGGAGATGGTGGCACAGAGTTGCAGTTCCGTGGCAAATACATCTACAACTGCATACCTCTATGAGGTTCATCATAATCTCCCCTGCCCACACTGGGGTCTGCTTTGGAAAGGGAAAGTATTGATGACCTTGCCTCTCCCCGCACCTTGTCCCTTTCCGACTAATGTGCCCTAAGGATTACAGAGGCAGCACTGCTCAGCACAGGGACAGCAAATGAGCATGGCCCTTATGTGGGTTGTGGACATCAGAGAAGGCTTCACTGTGCCTGGCTCTTACACAGGTGGACAATCTCCCTTTTCAGGAAAAAATGTCCCTGTTCCCCCACTAGTGCCCTCTGGAGAGTTTCTGTAGGGAGGGGTAGCTTTAAAATGGCAGCACAGTCAGTGGGTGGGTCCCTGGGAGATGGGTTGCATCAGTGCATGGCCCACCTATCCTAAGCCAACTGTCTTCTGGGCCAGCTCTGCTCATTTTTGGAGCTAGACGTGCAGACCCTGGGATCTCAGTGCAGTAGGAGTTGCAGGTGGCTTGGCTAGTGTGCCCATTTAAAGGCTACATAAAGGTCACGATAAGCCTTACTGTTGCCGATAAGCTGCGAGTAAGAAAGGGGTACCGATGCATTCATTCTGAAAGACAAAACAAAACTCAGTAAGTGTTGGTTCAGATACTGGGCACTCGATACCTAAATCACTCGATACCTGCACCCTCTCTGCAATGCTGCCTCAGTGTCCCAGAGGCACTACCCACCTCTGCCCTCTGGAGGGAGAACCTAATCATTGGTACTGATGCTAATAGAGCTCTTGATTCTCCCCTCCCCATTTTTAATAACATAGGACATTGTTAATAGCACAAGTTCTGACCCTTACAGCAAGATCTGTATTTTGTCTTGGCAGGGTTTCCCCTTAAGCACTTTTTCCTTCTGTTTGTTCTGTAATGTCTACTTTAAAGCCTTTAACTAGAGAATACTTCCTGGCTAATTGCAGTTTGTTAATTCTCTCCACCTCTACACACAATTACAATAAAAGCATAATTTTTCCTCTCCAAAATAGACACTAATAAGGAACCTCTTTCCTCACCTGTTTGTGCCATTGTTTCAGCATTATTATTCCTGTGACAATTCCGTGCCTGATGGGGAGTTTTGTATTCTATGATGTATGTATTTGCTGCATTAAATCTAAACTGGAGAAAGTAGAAAAATGAACTGTACTGTATCCTGATGTTATGCTATACAAAGTACACAGGATCTTTTATAAGAGAGAAGGCAAATACGCCATATTTATTGAAAATACAACAGTTAGCATATGATTTTCAGGCACACAACATACACACACACACAAAAGTTCTGCAGATGGTCTTTATTGTTACCAGTCTGTTATACTCAAGTCAATCTAATGGCCAGTTTAATTGAGCACGAGTGAGGAGCTACGTTCTGTCAGTTGTGATCCGATGCTCCGAGGCTTTGCAGGACCGAACCCAGAATTCCAATGCAAAACACCCCATCTTTATGGTTGTAAATTCCCAGTTGAGTCCATGCATTTTGCAATGTCATCCTGTAATCATTAGTCCTTAAGTGGTGGTAATCTTGCGGTTTTCCGCTGTTATCATTTATTTGTTGTCTCGCCTTCAGGAGTGCCTGTTTCACCTCTGAAGTCGTCAATGCTGCTAACATGTTTAGCTTCGGATACAATGGATATTTTCTGATTGTCTCCTGGTGTTTCCAAGTCTCTCACTTTTTCTTGACCATCTGGACATCTGGCTTTCACACCTTATCTTTTCCTGATGCATGCATTCCTCATTCACACAAACAGTCTCTCACAGAAACCTTCAGAGGTATACAGAATACATTGTAAATTAAGTCTTGCTAAATCTTATAACTAAAACAATTCACATTGGGGCCTCAGGCCCTCAACATTTCTCTAATCTATTTATCATAGACACAATACAAAATCCTGTCTTTTACTTACTAAACTTAAAACAAGGAAATGTATATTTAACTAGAGTGCCTAATTTGTAATCCATCTAGGAAACCATAGTAGACATTATAACTTATCCTAAAACAAAAGGGTGACCATAATCAGTCATAAGGATTGTTCTGGTCTGTCCCTGCCTTAACATCACTACAGACACTGGCAGTCTGTTAAATGCATTCCTACCAATGTCCCAGAGGGTCATTCTTAAAATGAAATCAAGACATACATTAGTACCTCTATTCTTATAGTTCAATTATAAAATCCTGCTCCTACACTGAGACATTGTTGCCGTTTATGACAGCAATAAGTCAGCTTGCTCTGTTGGTGCTTTGTGCACGGCCTATTTGTTTTGATTGTTATAACTGGAGAGTTTTATTTTTTTAATAACGTTTCAATGTATTTTTAGCAATGTTTTTCTTATGTTGTACAGCAGCCTGAGCATATTGAGAGTACTTCAGAAGTAAGTACTAGAGGGCATGATTTCACCCCTGAGATCCTTGTCTAGGTGGGTTCCTCTGCATGAACAGCTCCCTTCTTGTGGGCAAAAGAGACCAGCTGCCTCCATGGGAGAATCCTTCTACTTCCGTATGACTCTCCAGAGGGCCATGGGTGCAGAGTCATGTATAGGGGAGAAGGTTGATAAAATGCACATGGAGGAGGGGTGGGGCAGGGCAAAGAAGATGCACATTATCTCCTCCCAGCCACCACAAATCTTGCAAAGATTCTCTGGGAAATCATAAGACAGCCTGCAACATAGCCCCATTGGACCCCAGTGCAACACTCCTGTGCTGCCAGTGTGTGGAGGCTGGGCGGGTGGGGAATATAGACATGGTACACTCTGTTCCCCTAACAGGGTCAATGGGCAGGAATCTCTGAACAGGGAATGCTGTAGTCCTCTCCACTGAGTATTGCTGCAGCATGGAACTATAGGGACCCATTAGCTGTTGTGACACATCGGGGGACTCTGATGGAATGGGGCACAGGCAGCCTGGCCTAGCAATCATGGCTGGGCTGAGGTCTGCCCACGAGGGATGCTAATTGCCAGGTAGCAGCTGGAGGAATCGCAAGAGCCAGGTTCCGTAAGCAAGAGCCAGGGTCAGAATCAGGCTGGAGTTGGAGACTGGAAATCAGAGGCATTACCCGGTTAGAACTGGAAGGCAGGAATCCGTGTTAGAATCAGGCTGGAGTCAGAGGCTCAAGATCAGGAGATCAAGCAAGGACTGGTGTTGCAACAGGCCAAAGTCTGTGTGATTGTCCAGACAATTTCCTGGGACAACCCATGGGGTTAAACAGGGGGCCTGACCAATCAGAGGGTTGCAAGGTACCATCACTCTCAGTGTTGCCAACTCTGATGATTCTGGCATGGGTCTCATGATAATTATTGTTTTCCTTAAAGCCCCAGCTCCTGGAGTCAAGGGGATATATGATGATTTCAACCTTCATTCTTAAAGAAAAAGTAAGTCCTTGGGGCTGTGGAAAAAAGTTCAAAATGTGACCCCAGTGCACCCTAAAGGCCCAAAAAGCAGAAGGCAAATAAAAAGAACCCCAAATCTGTTATTTTTACATAACCTCATGATTTTAAAGCCAATCTCATGATTTTTAGTGAGCCCAACTCATGATTTTTGAACATTTGGGGTTGGCACTACTGACTCTGACTCTCCTGAGGGCACTTCCTGCAGCGCCTACTCTCCATAGCGTTCCCTTGCTGTACCTCTGCATGGCCTCACAGTGGCACTATGGGAGTATCAGCCATCACAGGCTCCACAAACCTGGGTCCTTAGAGGTACTCTTTAATAATGATTGGTACTGTATCTGGAGCTGTCACAAGGGTGGTATGTCCATTTCCATAACTGGGGGTGGATATTTCACCTCAGGGGTCTGTCTGGGTAGGTAAGCCAGCCTACGCACAAAGAGAGAGGCGACCATTTATGGGTCATTAAAAGAAAATGCCAGGGCAAATAGCTTCAGTGGCTCTTACCTGCTTTCCCCCAAACCAATCTGAATAAGAGGGAATCAGACTGAGAGGTCCAAAGACACACAGTAAGATCTTTCCTGGTTAGGAGAACGTGAGTTGATTCAGTTTGATTCCTTCCATTTAAGAAGAAAGTCTGTGTAATTTAGCTTGCAAGAAAGCTTAATATACGAGTAGACTGTTGTTTTAAAATCCTTTTACTTTCATGCTTTGTTCCAGCTGCTAAACAACTGTATTTTGTTTGGGGGAAGGCTGCTGACCAATCTTGTTTTGTGTGTATTTTATCCAAAATGTATTGACAGTCAGATGGGTGAGGCTACAGGGACAGTATGAAAGTCATGTTCTCCCTGGTCACAGGTTCTCACACAGAGGTAATGCAGGTGCCTGAAACCCAGTTGGACATACAGGATGATAGGTAAGGGTAAGAACACATGAAGTAAGTGAATTCAGAAAGACCAGAAAAGGGGCTAGCCCTGTACCTGTGACACCTGTATAATTTTTTCTAAGGCTTGGAGCCAATGGATTGAATTGTACTTTCTTACATGATGTAAATGCATAATATCTTCTCTGAAAGCAATGGGGTTACTCCAGATTTACACACGTGTAACTGAAAGGAAAACTCTGACCCAGTAGTTCTACTGAAAATGGAAAGTCACTTAATATCAATCATATGGTACTGGAAACCTCTGATTTGGAAGGTCTTCAAAGCAGAGGGTAAATTTTGTAGACCTCCCTTCCCTCCTCCCACCACTGCATATAAAATCGATGTTTTACTAGGATCAGTAAATATCTTGCATCAGTCAAATTCAAAGAGACCAGGCCAAATTCTACCCTTAGTTATGCTTGTGAAATCAGTTGACTTTAATGGGGTTGCATGGATATAGTGGAGGGCAGAATTTGTCCTAGCATCTTCATATGCTACTGCATCAAATACCTTTGACATTACTTTTTGAAGTACACTTTTAGAAGGAAATCTGCAGAACATGGCATTAGCCACAAGTCCTCAAAGCTTCCAGCAGGCTGTGCTTGTGATCGTGTGACAGATCTATGGACAGCCTTTCCCACTGCCAGCTTTCAGACTTTTATTGAGCAAATATTTGATTTTAGTTGCCAATTCTTCCTTAAGATAATGAAGTTGGATGCCTGTTTATAACCAGAAGGAAGTTTTGAACAGAACAAACTCATACTGTTGAGAGGTGGCCCAGGATGACAGCCACTGTGCACTAGCTTTCTTCACTGGGGTGTGTGCTGTGCTACCAGACCTTTATGAGCACTTGGGAAAAGAGAAATATGATGATTCTTGTGTATTTTGTACTCAGGCTTTGCCTTGGCTTGCTTACAGGTGAAGTTAAAAAAAATCAGGGTCTCCTAAGGTTTCATTATTTTCTTTTGAGGCTTTTCCAACCTTTCCCCCCCTAGGTCTCTTCTTGTGACCTCACTGTGTTGCTTGCCAGCTGTTGGTAGACACTAGAGCAGATTGAATCAATTAGTAACTCCTTTCCCAGTGCCTGAGCTTGCTCTTGAGTGTGTCCTACACATTGCGGTAGCTAAAGTCTGACCTAAGACAATGCTGGTTAGTAGTTGGCAGTGTTGTTGGCAAGCAAGCTAAAAAGGAGGCTTCCTTTGACCAAAAAGGGTTTGTCCCAAAAGGGTTTGTCTCATTTGGTAGTTGTAGCTCAGTGTATAATATACAACAGTCTGTCATATCCCATAACTGCATTCAACTTTCATTTTTTTACCAAGGAAATTATTGCTTATTAATTTCCTAACAATTTTCAATAAAAAAGTTATATTTGGAAAAGTAACAGGGGGAATAGTAATTTTTGCACACTCATTCACATGTATACTATACTCCTCATACACATGCACCACAACATGTGTGTGATTCTCACCTCCCTTGCACTGGGTAGATATAGATCTGGAGCAACTCCATGAAAGTCAGTGTGAAATCCCATCTGTGTTTATTGACCAGCCTGAAAAGAGACTCCATCCCAAATTTGTCCATACAAAGACAATGGGAAATCTTTTCATTAACTCATTCCCACTAATAGCTAGGATCAGGCAATTAATAACCAGTGAGAACCTTAATTTGCCAGATTTTGTTAAAATGGACAATAATATTGGGAAACTTAACTCTCACAGGTTTGTCTGTTTAAAAATTCTAAAGCTCAAGACAATGTTACATTAACACATATCTTTAATCCAAAAAAATGGATCAGAGTTTCTCACTCAAAATCCTTGCCTTCCCTTTAAGATTACAAAACACAAAAGTATGTCATACTTTGGAAGTATGCACTGCCTATCCTTGTGGAATAACTTCATTCCAACTGCCCTTAAATAAAGGTCCCACAATATGGACACACTGAAAGAGTTAATTCTGGTTACAGAGATATTAGTGGGTACCAGTCAAACTCTCCATTGGCAAAATGGGGAATACTGCTCAAACCAGTACTAGCTCTAGACTTAGAATGAACATTTTAAGTGCACCCACTCTAAGTCACTTCAAAGACACTTTGGCTCCCATCCCATAACAATGCTCAATAGCTGCCAAAGGCAAGGAACGGCATGGACATATTACCCAGCCCTTTGGTCCTGAGAAATTCTCCACCTCAAAACAATGCAAGAACTACAATAAACTGACCTTCACATTTCTACCATTTATAGTAGTTTTTATGATCTAACAAGAAATGTGTCTGAACAGTATCAGTCATTTCAGACAGGAAATGCAAATAACTTGTCATGAAAACCCAGACGCTATAATCTGTCCAGACCCTGTTGGCCTTTCCATCACTATCATCCTCCCATAGTTAGTTCATTAATAAGGATTGCTCTTCTGTTAGCACCAGCTTTCTCATTCCATATCTATTCGACATGCTGGCTCATCTTCAGCCCACCTCTAATACTGTCTGGCTTCTGGGTTTTTGTCCATTAGAGTTCTTTTCCAGTCCTGCTGCCTTTAGACTTTTATACACCAATCCCAAACCCCTTTTCCTTTAATAGTCTACCAAGGTCAAATGCACTGCACGTTTGAGTCACATTTTAAGAGGCCATGCTGGGATGATGAGAAAAGAGACAGGGAGATAACTGACAACTCAGTAAAACAAGTAAGTTAAGTATCTGAGCACTAGCTACATGTCTGTGTTCAGGCTGCCTATCAAAGGCTTTTCCACAGATTTTCTTTTTGCAGGGGAACACTTGAAATAACTGTGTTAATAAATGAGATGTGACTTGTGTGTGTGTGTGTAAGAGAGAGAAGGTTTGTGTTTGTGTTGTGCTGAGAGACAGAATGGGCTGAGGCAACATTGGTCTTGTTTGGAAGAATTCCATCTCTGATTCATTTATTTGATTAATTAATGTTTATGAAAGGCTTTGGCTCATCTCTTGTTAATACTGTAATGTAGCCCTTGGAATCTTTGTGAAAATACTGCATAAGTAAGGGAGACTATTATGGGAAATATCCAGAGGATTAATACAGTCGAAGAGACTCTGTGAAGCATTAGGTGGTATTTTTATGATATTGTACCTAAGCACCCGTGTCACTATTTGCTTTTCTTATTTCAAATAGCAATATATTAGATCTCAGATGCACAAGTAATTTCTTCATATTTTAAAAATAACCATATTTCATGGGGCAGGGGAAGTATCTAAAAGACTCTGAGAGCTAGATTGAGCCTTCAAGCTCAGCTCTGAGTAGGGGATGGCACATATCTGCTCCACCCCAGGAGCAGCTCTGGAAAGGAAATGTGACTCAGTTTCACATCTCGTCCCCTACACCTGTCTTGCTCAGGCTGGGGGGTGGGAATGCCCTTGAAAGGGCACAGCTTACTTTTCCCATGTGCTTGGCCAATTTTCTGGTCAGCCAAGGTTCTGTCCCCTCTGTGCCCATAAGGAGGAGTGACCAGAGAATAGGGGTCACATCAGACCCACTGTCCAGGTAGGCAAAGCAAGGTGATGACAGGACTCTTACTCTACATTACTCCCTCCCTTGACCAATAAGAGGGGCCCAGTCTAGCCCATAATGTCCTGAAATTCTGTGTGCTACCTTTGCTGAGCAAAGGGCAATAGATTCACTTTATCTTCAGATTGTAAACCCTGAAGGGCAGGGATTGCCAATTTTCTATATTTTAAACAGCACCCAGCACAGTGGGACCCCAATCCTGTTTGGGGCCAGTGGGCACTACCATAATGTATTTCATTACATTTAAAAAATATATTACAAGGACATTAGCTTGCAAAGTCAAGCATGCCAAAGTTAGGAAATGCCAGAGTATGGGCCTAAGTAATCTTAATTTATCCCCCTTGTTCACATGCATTATGATATGGTCTTTAATTACTTGATCATGTACTATTTTTTTCCACAGGACCCTGTCTCATTTCGTGAATGGATAGTTAGTCACTATTTCTTTTTTATCCTCCACATTCAGTGTGTGGCCTAGGCCTTATTTCCCACACATCTTCCAACGCTGCACCGAATAACAGTATTCATTTCCACTTGGGTGTTTCTATGGTGTTCTCACCATAGTAATCGAGTGCTTCACAAACATCAACTGATTTATTTTCACAATACACTTGTGATAGGTGATGGTATTCTTAACTCCATTTTACAGCTGTGAAGTTGAGGCACAGAAAGATCCAGGCCAAAATTGTCAAAAATGTTCACTCATTTTGGGTGCCCAACTTGAGACACTTACACTGTACTCTGAAGAATGAAGGGCTATGTTTTCTGAACTTTGTTCCTGGAAATAAAAGCTTAAACTTAAAATTCAGCCCGAGGCAGACAACAAGTATGGAAAAATTCAGCCCAAACAGTAGAATTTGAGAGCATTACAAGCAACTGAAGACAGGGGCTGGGAAGTGTTAGACAATCTTAACTATAGGCAGTGCTATCTGCTCCCCCTACAATAATAGTAAAAATAGAAATAATGGAGGCAGAGAGGAGCCAGCAAATAGGGGCAGAAGCAGCCAAAGCAGGGTCTGTTACACTTGAGGGGAGAGGGTAAAATGGGGGCTCAGCCAGGGCCACCCCTGCTCCTACTCTCCTAGACCCAGAACTGTGCAGGAGACACGCCTTACAATCTGGACTCAAGTGGTCTCCTCCTATGTGGGCTGCAGAGAGGAACCAGCCCACAGGGGCAGAAGAATCGAGCAAACTTTATACTGTTTTGACTGCATTTTCTCTGCCCTGTGCTCACTGAGTTTGTTGCAACCTTCGCCCTCTCACAGTCCTCTCCACACCTGCCCCTCTTCCCATCTTCTCCTGTGCCCTGTCTCACTCACATCCCTTTCTGTCCTTTCTCTTTCCATTTAGCTGATCCCCTCCTAAATAAACCCACCACAAAATAAAATATTAATTTAAAAATATTAATTAAAAACACAAAAATATTGTGAAACTAACATTGTTTGCTTCCATCATATTGTTCATTCTGCTGTTTTGTTCTAGCCCTTCTCCCAGTGTTTGCTGTCTTCTCTCAAATGTAAGCTCAGCTGGGCAGGAATCATCTAATATTCTGGGTGTACAGCACCTAGCACAATGCAGTATTGCCAAATTCAAGAGATCAAAAATCATGAATCGACCACCAAAAGTCATAAGATTGGCCCAAAAATCATGACATTTTTTAAAAAAGATTTTATTGTGCTATTTAGGTCAGTCTGTGGATTTTTGAACTCCCTCTGCCCATCCCCAGGTATGTGCGTGTGACAATTAGTGGTACCCACTCTCTCACAAGTACTGGATAAGGTGATCTTTGGCTGCAGGAGCTCTTGCCCCCGTCTCCTGCCCAGCAATTAATCCTGTCTCCCAGTGCCCCATCAGTTCTCTCCCCACCTAACCCCCTCAATTCAGCCCTCATCATCACCACCCCCTCAGTTCAGCCCATCGACCCCTACTGCCCTGAGTTCACACTCCCAGCACTCACCCCATCTGCTCAGAACCCACCAAATACAGCCCCTCCACTCCATCAGCCCTCACCCTCCTCACTTCAGCCTCCCCGCCTCACCTCTGCTCCTTAGAGTTCTTCACCTTCTCCAGGCCTGGGGGGTGGGCTGCAAACTGGGTCTGACAGCTGGAGCACCGACCGCGCCTAGGGCAGCTGATAGGATTTCTAAGGGTATGTCTACACTGGCAGAGTTACAGTGCTGGCAGTTACATCGCCGCTCAGAGAGCTCTGAAGGGAAGCCACTGTTGTGTGTTCACACTGACAGCTGCCTGTGCAACAGCATGTTCACACTTGCGGCATTTGCCACAGTGTTTGGAGCAGTGCACTCTGGGCAGCTATCCCACAAAGCATCTCTTCCTCTTCTGCTGCTAAGAGTTGTGGGAAGGCAGAGGGGGTTATGGGGCATCCTAGGTCCTGTCCCAATGCCCCAAGATGCATTGCTTTGCATCCCAGCTATCCCTGTGCTTCTGTCCGCATTTGGCACCATCTTTCAGTGGTTTGTGTACGATGCAGTCTGCCTCTTCGGGCTGCAGGAAGGGATCCCACACTGTTGACCAATATGCTGCTTGATCTCACTAACACATCACGAGTGGCAGTGGAGTTATTCCTTAAACTACAAAGGCAAGAGGAGTTCAACATTGATCTCGCCACACCCAGTAGCTACAACATGAGATTGCTTGTTGTATTCACGGAGGTACTGACCATAGTGGAACGCCACTTTTGGGCTCAGGAAACAAGCACTGAGTGGTGGGATCCCATTGTCATGCACATCTGGGATGAAGAGCAGTGGCTGCAGAACTTTCATGGGACCGTGTGAGAAGCCCGCCCCAGTCCTGCGGCGCAAGGACACGAGAATGAGAGCTGCCCTGTCGTCGGAGAAGTGCGTGGCGATTGCACTGTGGAAGCTGGCTACTCCAGATTATCGGATAACTCCTGGTTATCGCTCGGTAACCAGTTCGGAGTGGGAAAGTCAACCGTGGGACACATGTTGATGGAAGTGTGCAGGGCCATTAATCACTTCCTGACTGTGACTCTGGTCAACGTGCAAGACATTGTGGCTGGCTTTGCACAAATGGGCTTCTCTAACTGCGAAAGGGTGATAGATGGCATGCATATTCCAATTCTGGCACCAGACCACCTAGCCACTGAGTACATTAATCAGAAGGGGTATTTCTCTGTGGTTCTCCAGATGCTTGTGGATTACCGCGGGCATTTCACGGACATTAGTGCAGGCTGGTCCGGAAAGATGCATGAGGCAAGCATCTTTCGGAACACTGGCCTGTTCAGGAAGCTGCAAGCAGGGACTTCCTTCCTGGACCAGAAGATCACCATAGGGGAAGTTGAAATGCCCATTATGATCCTGGGAGACCCTGCCTACCCCTTAATGCCGTGGCTTATGAAGCCATACATAGAGAAACTTGACAGTAGCAAGGAGCGGTTTGACAACAGGCTGAGCAAGTGCAGAATGATTGTTGACTGTGCTTTTGGCCATTTAAAAATTCGCTGGCACTGCCTATATGGGAGGCTGGACCTGGTCGATGACAATATTCCTATGCTTATAGCCGCATGCTGTACGCTCCATAATATTTGTGAGGGGAAGGGTGAAAGCTTCACTCAGGGCTGGACCACAGAGGCTCAGCCCTGGAGGCTGAGTTTGAACAGCCAGAGACCAGGGCCATTAGAGGGGTGCAGCGCGGGGCCATAAGGATCAGGGATGCCTTGAGGCAGCAATTTGAAGCTGAAAGCCACTAATATTTGTTGCTATGCTCGGGAGTGCAGTGCTTGTAATGCTAGGAGGTGATTGCGGTTGGTGCAGACGATGCACTGTGAAGGTTTAAGAAAATTGCCTGTTGCTTTGCAGGGCTCTGTTTGCTTTCAGTTAATGGAATAAAGATTGCTTTCAAACCCACACCATTCTTTTATTAAAAAACAATAACTGGAGGAGAGAGACAAACAAAAATACACATCAGCACTGTGGGGGATGGGGGAAGGGAGGTCCCAGGAGGAAGTGGGGTCCCAGGACGGTTAAAGATTTGTGTATGTCTAGGTATCAGGTCCTTTGGAGTACAGTGCAGTGGGTAGTGTACTTCAGCAGGGCCAAACTGCAGTGGGAGGGGTGTTGAGTGCAGTGGATACTGGGAGTCCGCAAGGCTGGACTGTGACGGAGAGGAGCGGAATGCCGTGCGGATACAGACTGGAGCCAGGAGGTTGATAAGAGTGTGTTGGCAGTGTCTGGGGAGGTGGGGGGCAGGGAGGGGGCATGGGAAATAGTTTTGCGACAGCGGCTGCAGAGGGCACAGAGCTGCTCGGTTTGCAGTGTTAGTAGCGCCTGGAGCGTGTCCGCTTGGTGCTCCGTAACATTTCAGAGCTGCTCCGTGACTTTGTTCTGGCGTGCCATGTTCTTCTCTTGGTCCCTCGTCTCACTGTCCCACCACTCCTTCAGTTCTTGTTTTTGGGCCGCAGAGTGCATCATGACATCACGCAGAAAGTCCTCTTTAGTTCTTTGTGGCCACTTTCTAATTCTCCGCAGCCGTTCAGCTGGCAATAACAAAGAGGGAGGCTGGGCTCCCATGGTCATCTCTGTGAAGCCAAAATGCAACATTTTACAGAAGCAGTATTGTTTGCCACACACAGACCACTGATTCAGTGATTTAAATCAGAGCCCATATTCACATACCTGTCGCTAACTGGCTGACCGCAGGCAAGCACTCGAGCCACAAGACCCCCAAAATCGTGAGTAACCGCAGGTGTAGTGAAAATCAGTGTTCCAGGACTGTACTGTACACTGGGCACGTGGCTCTTGGGGAGAGCCAGCACTATAGGGGGTGTGTTATAATCATTCCTGTCCCCACATTTTCCACAGGCTGTGTTCATTATGGAAGATATCTTGTTGCTGAGGGTGATCAGGGAATCAAGGGAGGGTCTTCTCCAAGACTGCGGCTTCTGCTCTGGCCCTTATGAGGCTCATCTGTGTCCAGCAATTGTCCCCCCCTCCCGCCCCAGTGACGGCAGAGTGGTGCGGGAAAGTTACCCTTAATAGGGCAAGAAACAAAGCAGCTCTGCCAAAGAAACTGCAGCAGCGGATTGCCCATTATCTCCATGAGAGTTTCCTGGAGATCTCTGAGGCAGATTCCCATGAAGCGAGGGAGTCAATCAACACCCTGTTCTTCTGCTCAGACTAGGCATGTGATAATACGCACATCATACAGAGACAAGCCTGCTTTCTACAATTGTCCTGTCCCCAACAACTGTTTGCAATGATTCCCAGAATCAAAGCCACTTACCAGGGGCCTCCTCTCCTGCTTGTGCTTTGCCAAGCTCTGACAGCTGTGACTGGCTAACCTCTGGGACAGAGAAGAGCTCCTGACTCATGCATCTCTGACCTCCTAGTCGTCCTCTGCCTCTGGGTCTCCCTCCCCCTCCTCGTGCAAGATTTCTTCCTCCTGGCTCAGTCCACTATCAACTGGCACACAAGCCTCCGAAGTATCCACAGTGGCCTTCGCACTGGAGGTAGGGTCACCTCCAAATATTGCATCCAGCTCTTTGTAGAACTGGCAGCTCATGGGCGCAGCACCGGAGCGGCAGTTTGCCTCCTGCGCCTTGCGGTAAGTGTTCTGCAGCTCCTTCACTTTGACCCTGCACAGCAGTGTGTCCCGGTCATGGCCCCTTTCTGTCGTGCATCGTGAAATCTGTCTGTCGGTATCATAATTCCTATGGCTGGAGCGCAGCTGAGACTGGACAGCCTCCTCTCCCCAAATGCTGATGGGGTCCAGCAGCTCGGCATCGCTCCAAGCGGGGGATCGCCTGGTGCGTGGAGCTGGCCTGGCCACCTGGAAAGATGCCCTGAGACCGCTGCATGAATCACCGAGCAGACAGGAAGGGGACTTTCAAATTTGCAAAGGAATGTCTGGGGTGGGGATGACGGTTGGTCACCTAAAGGCAGGGCAGTAGAGTTCAAACCGATGACCAGAGAGGCGAGAACAGGCATCGTGGGACACCTCCCGGAGGCCAATCACAGCGCTGTCATCGACCAGGGATCTACACTGGCACCATGGCGCTGGAGCCCCAGCGCAGAAAGCTGGTCCCCTCTCAGGGGGGTGGGTTTTTTTACAGCACTCCAACGGCGCGATTTCTGCGCACTAAGGATTTATCTCCATTGCCAACATCGAAGTGCTGCCGTGGCCGTGCTTTAAGGTGGCTGGGTAGTCGCAGCGCCGGCGCAAGGAGAGAGCTCTGCCAGGGCTGTAAAAAACCCGCCCCCGTGAGAGGAGTAGCTCCCAGGGCTGGTGCGCGGTCTACGCTGCCGCTTTACGGCACTGAAACTTGCATTGCACAGGGGCGTGTATTTTTCACACCCCTGAGCGAGAAAGTTTCAGCGCTGTAAAGCGGCAGTGTAGACAAGGCCAAAGTGGCTTGGCAGTGTGTACACCTTGGGAGTTACACCACAAAAATCTGCTTTACTGGGCAGAAACTTGCCAGTGTGGACAAAGCCTAAGGAAAATTAAGCCTCGCTTTTAGGACTCTCAAATGTCAGGATTTTTTTTTTCCAGTTCATTCAATTACTTATTTGAGGGTTGGCCTCACCTTCTTTATATCTCAGATGAAGTTTCTCTTCTTTGCCCCGTCTCTTGTTAACTTGATAGCTTTGTTTGTCTGATATGTAAATGAATTCTCATTGTCTTATATATGCCATCATGTGCCAGCAATGCCCCTCTGCCATGTACACTGGTCAAACTGGACAGTCTCTACGTAAAAGAATAAATGGACACAAATCAGATGTCAAGAATTATAACGTTCAAAAACCAGTCAGAAAACGCTTCAATCTCTCTGGTCACGCAATCACAGACATGAAGGTCGCTATCTTAAAACAAAAAAACTTCAAATCCAGACTCCAGCGAGAAACTGCTGAATTGGAATTCACTTGCAAATTGGATACTATTAATTTAGGCTTAAATAGAGATTGGGAGTGGCTAAGTCATTATGCAAGGTAGCCTATTTCCCCTTGTTTTTCCTACCCCCCACCCCAGACGTTCTGGTTAAACTTGGATTTAAACTTGGAGAGTGGTCAGTTTGGATGAGCTATTACCAGCAGGATAGTGAGTTTGTGTGTGTGTTTTTTGGAGGGGGGTGAGGGGGTGAGAGAACCTGGATTTGTGCAGGAAATGGCCCACCTTGATTATCATGCATATTGTGTAGAGAGTTGTCACTTTGGATGGGCTATTACCAGCAGGAGAGTGAGTTTGTGTGTGGGGGGCTGGAGGGTGAGAAAACCTGGATTTGTGCTGGAAATGGCCCAACTTGATGGGAGCAGCTATTACCAGCAGGACAGTGGGGTGGGAGGAGGTATTGTTTTATGATCTCTGTGTGTATATAAAGTCTGCTGCAGTTTCCACGGTATGCATCTGATGAAGTGAGCTGTAGCTCACGAAAGCTCATGCTCAAATAAATTGGTTAGTCTCTAAGGTGCCACAAGTACTCCTTTTCTTTCTGCCCTGTGGAGAAACCACATTCCTTTGTTTAGGGTGGGTGGGATACTCCTGTTTGAAAGTGGAAACACATTTGTGCTGGCTGAAAAAAAAAAGAATCCTGACATTTGAGAGTTCTCTCCTGAAATCATGAGTGAGGCTTAATTTTACTCAGATATCGCAACTCTCATGATCAATTCATGAGAGTTGGCATGTCTGATACTGGATCCCCAATAAACCCTCCCCCCCGAGAATCAACTTTCATGCATATCACTATCTGAGGTGCATATGGAAGGAACCATGAGTTTAGGAGACACACATTTCCCCAGTGTGCACCTCTGTGCCTTGTTTTGAAAATATGTCTCTTTAATATGAATTATGTATGACCTTTTAACTGCCTTACCCAGCATGTAGAAGTGTTGTCTTTTGCTTCACTGCAGTGGAAGCCTGGGTCACTGGGTAGTGATGATGGGTTGCAGCTTCTGAATTCCTGACCCCTTGCCTCTATCATCTTCTTCCTAAATGGCCTAGTCTCAGATTTCTGAAACATCAGCTGCAAAAATAGCAAAGAACATAGCCGAAATCCAGCTACTTAATTGTTGGGGAAACTAGGTCCATGTGTGCAGAGGAGAATTGCGTAAATGATTGCAGTGGACGAGAGATCCAAGGCTGCGCTGCTGTCATCTTTTAACCACTTTGATGAAAACTATATGGAGGAAAAGCTGCCTAAAATGAGCTACAAAGAGTGGGGAAAGTGTCCAGTGAAGAAAAGCAAAGACTACAAACGGACACATCGCCTAGCAACACTCTAAGTTCTCTCCCTCAAAACTGCTTTCTTTATGTTTTTTTCTCATGTGCTGGTTTATAGCTATAGTAAAAGTTAACATCTACTTTTGCAAGAGCTTAATTAGAATTACAGCTCTGAACACACAGATCTGATGAGATTCCAAATTCAGATGATTCACTGAAAGGAGGAGGTAACAGCATAAAACAGAGAAAGAACATTTGGAAATTAGCAAGACAAAACCCCCCAAATTCACTTCAAGAGCATAAAGAAAGGCAATAAAATGGAAATCTTCCATTTTATTCAGTCATTAACTTAAAGTGGTCTCCCAGAGGAAGCTGTGAGAGTTTAAACAATGTAAGTGACATTACAAATTTTAAATCATGTTGTTATGTTATTTTTAGGGGGTGGGGTGGGGAACTGTCTGAGGAAGATTTGCTGTGGTGTCATTTTTTGTGTTTGTTAAGGGGTCAAAGCTAGATAAAGTGGCAGTGACACTTCATCAGCATTTTAACGTTCATTCCATGTATTTTCAGCCTTTGGCAGCCAATCCTACATGCCAACATTATGCTCTCATCTAGGAGAAGCAGTGTGGTCCAGTAGATAGGCTGCTAGTCTATGAAGCTGGAGATCACGGTTCTATTTCTATTATCACTGACTTATTCTATGACTTTGGACAAATCACTTCACCTCTCTTGCCCTTCCCACCGTTTATCTGTCTTATCTATTTAGACGTTAATCTCTTTGGAGCAAGGACATTTTCTTACGATGTGTAAGGTGTATGTACAGTGCCTAACACAATGGGACCCTGGTCTCATTTGGAACCTCTAGATCAGTGGTGGGTAACCTGCAGGCCATGGGCAACATGTAGCCCATCAGGGTGATTGCAGGCCGAGAGACATTTTGCTAATGATGATCATCCACAGGCACGGCCCCCCCGCAGCTCCCAGTGGCTGCGGTTAGCCGTTCCCAGCCAATTGGAGGTGCAGGAAGCGGTGGACAGCATGTCCCTACGTCCTGTGCTGCTTCCTGCAGCTCCTGTTGGGCAGGAACGGCAAACCATAGCCACTGCGAGCTGCAGGGGGCCATGCCTGCGAATGGTCAACATAAACAAAATGTCGTGGACCACAATCAGATTACCCAGACAGGCTGCACATGCAGGTTGCCCACCACATCTCTAGATGTTACTGTAATATAAATAATAATAATAATATTATAATTGCATCAGCTGAGTGAGTTTTTCCTTAAAATAACATGAGGATTAGATGGCTCCGAGAACCTTTAATGTCTAGATTGCGGCTTCAAATGCTGCCCATTTCAGTAATAACACTTTTAAAATTTATTTTTGCCCTTTTTCAAACTAACCTTTCATAATAACCTAATGGTTATTTAGTGGTGTAATATAAAATAACCCCAAAGCAACTCCTTCTTTGGGAGCTTCTTCTTTGGTGATTCCCTGGAATCTACCAGCTCTCTGTATTGCAGGGTTGCCTTTGTATACAGATCTTTTCCCCAGCAGCCCTTGCTTGGGTTGGCCTTTTAAATATGGTATAGCCAAGCAGCTGCAGTCTGTAAGTGGCCATTTTGGAACTGGTCTCTGCTTGCTGCATTCTTCTCTTTCTTAGCTGGTAAGTAGCTGTTATCTTTTCTGCTAGTTTTCTTTTCCTTATTTGATAAGGAGTTTCTTAGTACAGGATATGTGTGTGCATCACAAAAGCACTACCAGAACTGGCCCTGATTAGCAGCCTTTTTAATTGCATAAGCAGAAAGATCAGGGTTTGAATGGTAATGGAGCTCATTGCCTCACCCTACCAGTGAGGAACCACTTTTAAGGATGAGAGGGAGAGGCAATGAGGAAAACTTCTACTAATGAATTGCTTACAGGACTACTAATGACCACTAATGTATTATCTCAGGAACATTCTTCTAAAGATGAAACATGTGCGTGCCTTACTGCCAGTGAGCACTTACTCCATTTGTCCTCTTGTAAGAACTTCAGTTAAAATTTTCCTAATATTGTATTTGTTATTAAAAGGTTTAATGATTTAGGAATATTTTTCTATCTTGGTGTTTCTCTGGCTTTGCATTGTTTCCTCAGTGCTAACATAGGGCCACTGTCTGCCACCATTAATCCTGCTGAGTAGTATATTAATCTGCAAGTTGTCCCTTTGGATGAAGGGCACTACTTGTGGAATAAAGTGCTATTCATTGTAAATAAGGTTAACATAGGCTCATAGTAGGCTACCTTTCAAATAAGGTTTCGAAATACAAAGCAAATACACACAGGCAATACAGCATGTTGCCTGTATTTTCCACTTTCAGCTGCCACACTGGCTTTCCTATTGCATCATTGACTTTGCATAGTATTTTTAGTTTTTTAATTAATGAACTGAAAAAAATGCTGTGGGTGAAATCTTGGCCCCTTGAAGTCAATGGTAAAACACCCGTTGACTTCAATGAAGCCAAAATGTCACCCTATGTTTTTATTATAATATATTCTTAACAAAGCACATGCTTCATTATCCTGCAAAGAAATATAATACTATTTGTATTGCTAGTGTACCAGGTTTGAAGACAATTCACTAAGAGAAGGTGTCGGATTGGAGAGAACTGAATTGTTAGGTTTCATGCCCTTTGGTGATTAAAAAAATAGCCAACAGAGGGCTGAACTTGAGCTGTTTCGCATTTTTACAAGAATGTGTAAACAAAGTCAGTGGGTAGCCATGTGATGTCTTTTGTGGTCTGTCATGAAATACTGAAGATCTCTGTTGCTCTGCCCTGACCCTTCAAAACTCAGAGCGTGGGCCAAGAAAATATCAAGGAGTTTAAGAGCAAAACAGGGGTAGAGATCAGTGGGAGAGTGTAGCATAGGGGTAGTAGCCTGTGGGCTGAGTGAGAACTGAAAGGTCTGAAATTCTTTTTCCAAAAAACCCCCAAACCCTAATGTTTACTTTCTGCAAATAAAATCTCCTTTCTTTCAACCAGATTGCTATGAGTCAGAAGTACAATGAGAAGTGGCATGGCTTTTCTCCACTCTTAGAAATCACTCTTAGGTTGTTAAAGCTGAGTTGAGTTCCATCCTGAAAACTTACACCTGAAATGATATGATAAATCAGAATCAGGGACAGGGAGGAATGTGTTTTGTTTTCATTAGGGACTCTGGTCATGATTGTTCCCCCTAAAGCTTGAAAGTTTAGTGCAGAAATTGCCAATCTGATATGCTGCCTGGGTTGGACAAAATTCTGTCAATTTCTTCACATCAAGAGGCATTATTTTGCAGAGCTCTGTGTTTATAGAATCCAACTTCTTGGAAATTGCTCAACGAATTGCTCCCTGAGCTGGCTTAAATTTGTGAGTATCACTTCAGGAGGCATTGTCCTGAATTAGCAGGTTCAGGCTCACAATGTTTTTCAAAATCCATTTAAATACAAACATGGTTTCAGAAAATCACACATCTGATTGCTTTCTAAGCCAGCAGAAACCTGTGGATTGCCCCTTAGGAGAAGCATACATGTTGCATTGGTCAATTTCAGTATATGCCAAAACCTCTTTCTCACTGTTTCATTTCTGCTGCAATATTCTTGTTTTTGGGGTAAAATTAAAGGTGTTTTTTTTTTTTTTTTAAAGAGTTGTGGGCATCTCAGTATTCCATCCAACTGGGTATATGGAAGCATCCTGAACTAGCCAGACTCCTTCATCCCAAAGCCAGAGGGAGATAGGGGATTTCCAGGATATTCTGGATTGGGAATTCTTTTACAGAAGTCTATGTGCTTTTCATGAACACAACTCAGGATGGGTATGTTTAGACATACAGCACTACAGCTGCACAACTGTACTGATACAGCTGCAGCACATCTGGTGAAGACGCTCTGTACCAACGGGAGAGAGCTTTCCTATCAGCATAAAAAAACCACCTCCGCAAGCAGCATACGCTATGGTGACAGGAGACGCTCTCTCGCCAACATAGCGCTGTGCACACGAATGTTTGTGTCGGTGTAACTTATGTTAGAAAAATACGTAGTGCGATCTCTACATTTGGAAATACACATTGTATTCCGTCTTTCAATATTGTGTCATGAAGATCAATGTGACTGAATTTCATTTTTCCTGTTTCATTAAACGTTGCGCGCATATAACAGTGGAATTGCTGTACTTCTCCCCAGAGATTCATGTTCAAGTCAACAGGGTATGAGTCAACTAGCTTTTGGGAACCTTGTGAATATTGTTCGTCAGATAAGTCCATATCATTTAGAAAAGAAAATCTACTTCTTCGTACACTTCATCTCTCCTCTTCATATGAGCTTCAAGTGTATCAATTATAGCGTAGTAAGTAGATCCGTGAAATTTATCTCCAGGATTCAATGCTGTTTCTGTTGCACTGCTATCATTTGCTTGTTTTTTTCTGGTTCACTTGTGGGACTGGGCTTCTTTGTAGTTAGTATCAGGCAAGATATCTTTTGATATGTCTTCAAATCTTTCAAAATCGTTCCTCAAAGTGTTTAAGTGGTCTTAATGATTGACAGAGGTCTGCACATGTTTTCAAATCCAATTCTTTTTCTTGGAGAGCTTGACTTGTGTGGTAAAAGTGTTGTAAAATTTCATTCCACATGGTCAACATGAATACAAACTCTAGTTCTTGCATCTTGTTTGCAATGTTTTCTGCCTCTCGTATAGTTTCTCCCTTTTGTGATTGGTCTTCAGCTATACTTTCTAATGCATCCACAATGTTTGAGTAGGACTCCAGAATTGCACTTTTTGCCACTGCATGTGCCTCCCAGCACGTATTAGAAAGAGATTTCAACACACGATCATTGCCCAAATATGTTTTAAGAAATATCAAATATCAAATTAAAAAAATATATATTTTTTTGTGTGTCCCCTGCTTTGCTGGTGCCCTAAGCACTTGCTTAGTTTGCCTATTGGATAATCCAACCCTAGCCAGAGGTTATACAGCAGAACAGTGATAGTGTAAGGAAAAGAGGGGAACGTGTGATTGACTTTTTGTTTGGGTTGGTAGTGGGATGTGTGTGTGTGTGTGTGTGAGATAAAACATCTCTCCAAGCCACAAAATGTGGTATAAATATGCAGGGATAGTGCTAATTCAACACTTTTTAAAGGTGTGCCCATAAAGCACATTAGTGTCTTGACCTATCACTATATTTCTTTCCTTCTGCTTTTTATTTAACATGATTTTAGCAAATGTTACTAATAAACCATAAGAATCTATACAGGAAAATATGTAAAGGTGGAGAAGAAAAGGCACTTTGCCTGAGAAAATCCTTTTACAAGACAAAAGATGCAGGCGTATATGTCATCTTTTTATTATACCTGGATAAAACGGCGAATAGTCATAGACATGCACTATATGGATGTGGGGAAAACATGCTGATGAGAGGTCTGATGATGGCTCTTCTATGTTTAGAATTAATATTTATCTTCAGTATCAGAATGAAAAGCTCCTTGTGCTTTGCTGTATATTCTAATTTCACCAAGTTTGGGTAGATGAGATTTATTTCTCTAAAGCAGCTAGATGATGGGGGTTGGGTGGTGGTAGAAATCTTTCCCCACGAGCAAGAGTGGCTGTAGAACTGCTGCATAGAACAGTGAAAGAAACAGTATTCACGGCTGGTTCATGGCCTTCTCCTTCTCACCGAGAGGAGACAGGAGGATTGTGCCCGTCTGGAACCTCCTGTTCTTTTTCTGACCCACTAATGCCCTTGTCCCCACCTGATGCCTGCATACTACCATGTTCCCTCCAGGAGCTTAGGTATGTGTTGTGCTGGGGTACATGTCATCTGTGTGAAACTGCTGGAACTCTTCTGCACGTTGCACAGTGGAACAGCTCTGGTTCTCCTGCCTGAGGAGGAACTTCTGCACCCATCAAAGCTGGAACTGGATTTGGGACGAATAAAGCAAACTTTCTTCCTACTGAATTCCCATTCTTACTCTGCTGTGGTAACACACTGAAATATATGTAGACATAGAGAACTAAAACGATTCCACTGGAGTGGTGGTCCCAGTTTTATGAAGTATCTTTATTGGATATACCATATAATTACTGCTTTGAGCAGGGGGTTGGACTAGATGACCTCCTGAGGTCTCTTCCAACTCTAATCTTCTATGATTCTACTCTTTAATTTCCTTTGTAGAATTTATATAGCTTTATCGCTGATTGACTGGAAGGAAGTGTAGCTAGGAGACGGAATGGCAATTGAAAATTAGGGAATATCTCACAGCAAAGGATGAGGAAGGGATAGTGATATTGCATTTGATTTCTTGGTCTGGTTTTACACTGGTGTGACTTCACTGACTGCAACTGAAATACTCCTGATTTATGCCTGGGTAAATGTGATCAGAGTCAAGTCCAGAGTATTTGACTCTAGGCCTGAATCTGCCAGCCATGATAATCTCAGTCGGGCATAGCTCCATATTCATTCATCAACTCAACAGTTCTTTATAATCCTTACACATTTTTCACTCAGTGACTCATGCGTTCTTGAGTGTGGACTGTAAGTTATCAGATAAAGAAGGGTCTTCAGTTGATTTGTCCCCACCCCCTGGTTACCTGAAAATGTACATTCAGTCACCTGTTTGTTTGTGACCTCTCCTTTCAAGAAAAAGGTTCCGTATAAATGAAAGTTGTTTTAAAATTATAGTCTGACTCCTCTGGACATTCTGAATGACCCAGGATGAAACAGTTAAACTCACTGTGGAACAAGTTTGTGGCAGGGAGAGTAATCCACCACATCTCTGCCAGGTTCCTGCAGCTAATCTTGGTGTGACTGCAATTAGATTTGATTAATGCTGGTGACCTGCTCTCCGGGCTCCTCTGCTCCCCATTCTAGTGAAGAGAATAAAGATGCTCTGGTGACTCATCTGAAAAACTGGAGGTAATGGAACATCACATTAGCTCTGCTGACACAGTTGGTTGCTCCACCAGAGACTCGGCAGAGTCAGCATTGCTTGTCAAACAATCCCGTTACTTACAATCTGACTCTTGTGGATCGGTCAGTGCAGCGTCTGGATCTCGCCTTCATAAATGGTGACATTTAATTTAGTGGGAATTTTTTGACCCTTTAGATTTGAAAATACCATGGTTCATATGCCAGTCTGATGCCTAGCTGTGCTACACTTGGAATTAAAGAGCCAGATTCTGCCTTCACTTATATTGGTGCAACCCCACAGGGCCAAATTCATCACTGGGTAATTCAGTGGACTTACCGCAGTGGGGATACACCAGTGTAAGTGAAGGCAGAACTTGTCCAATGGTTGCTATGGATAGAAAAAGCTAAATGAGCCATCGAGCTTGACCCTCAAATTTTTCAGGGGCTATTCCACTCTGTCCCTACTAATTTCTCATTAGTATGGCCGATAGCTACTTCATTTCTTCCAAAGCCCAAATTGCTCTAAATATTAGAACATTTTCCTAACATATTTTCCTAATATTTACTCTAAATGTTTGAGCAATCTGCTGGTTTGAATTTGAGCCTTGAAATGCAAGTAGTGGAATGGCATTCATTAACTGCATTCAATTCCCCTGTAAACCCATGACCTAGATCAGAGGTTCTCAAACTGGGGGTTGGGATGCCTCAGGGGGTCACGAAGCTATTACATGGGGGGTCGCGAGTGGTCAGCCTCCACCCCAAACCCGTCTTTGCCTCCAGCATTTATAATGGTGTTAAATATGTAAAAAAGTGTTTTTAATTTATAAGGGGGGGAGGTCACACACAGAGGCTTGCTATGTGAAAGGGGTCAACAATACTAAAGTTTGAGAACCACTAACCTAGATGAATACAAGCCCATTTCAGTTGTGAAATGGTAAGAATCATAATATGTCCTTTGCCCTAGGCTATGCTAGTGATTCTATTCTGCTTTCGAAGCTTTGGAATATTTGCGGAGCAACCAGGGCTGCGTAAGAGTTACATAAAAGTATCTCTCTACTGGAGTCATTATAAAGAGGAATGGAAGGAGGAGAGTGGGGGGGGGAAAGGAAGCTGGTTGTGTATCAGTCAATCACAAGAGACTTTTAATCCTTAGAACTAAGTGAGGTGGGGATAAGAGTAGTCATGCAAAAAATTGTTGCTCTACTGATCAGGAGAGGGAGATGTTGATTTCATTTCTGAAGCATCTGGAGTATCTGAATGAAGAAAGCAACACCACACTTCTTTTAAAACCTGTTCTCTGTGCAGTCAGCACACTGACTGCAAGAGTTCTGTATCCCCTCCAGCTGGCTACCAGTATCTCTCTCCCTTTACTTTGTCTCAACTCCTTCCTAGTCCCACCCATGTTGTAATTACTGTCCTTTGTTTCAACCTCAGAAGAGAGGCATCTCTAGCTTTCGTGTTGTTATTAATGACATTTAATACTGTAGTGCCTAAGGGCCAACCAAGAAAGGGGATCCATTGTGCTAGGCGCTGGACAAATATGGTGTAGTAGACAGACCTTGCCCCAAAGAGTTTATAATCTGACTAGACAGGACAGACACAGGGTGGGGGAAGGGACAGGATGCACAGAGTGAGCAATGTGATGGCAGCAAGCAGCAGGTTAGTGCCATGATCTTTATGATGTGGAAGTGGGTTTCCTTAGGAGGGAAAAAGCTAAATGGAGCGGGACGGGAAAGGGATGAGGGGGACAAGGCAGGGGCGTAGAGAGCAAGAGGGGTAGATGTGGAATGAAGTTTAGCTGAGGTGCAGAGACTATAAAGTGGGGGAGGGAGCAAATGGCCAATCAGTACAGGGCAGAGAAAGTCCAGTCTGAACTATGGAAAGTGTTCTGAATGGCTGAAAGCCCCTGCTTTGGATGCTTCTGAGGCTGCTCCTACCTCCCAAAGTCTGGCTGGCTCCTCTCTTCAGTTCTCCCCCAGGACCACGTAGTGTAGGGTGACTGTATTTCCCAAGGGGAAAATGGGACACCCCCAGCTGCTTGCCTGAGGATTCTCCCTCCCCACGAGGCGGTTGTCCGGTTGCTGGAACCCTGCCATTTCCCTTCCCCCATGAGGCTGCTGGAACCCTCTCAGCCCCTGCATGCTGCAAGGCTGCCTGCCCGCCCAGCCCTGCCTCCCCCCCTGCGTGAGGCTGGCATCTTCACTCTTCCGCCATCCCGCATGTTCCTGTGCGGCTCACCCCATTTTTCTGACAAAAATGGGCATTTGTCCCCTTTGCTCTTGCCAACTGATCAAGTAAAAAAAAAAAAAAAGTTGGGACTGCCATGTCAGGGCTTAAAAAAGGGACTGTCCGGACCAAAATGGGATGTATGGTCACCTTAATGTGGTAGGAGGGAGAAGAGGAGAGAAACCACCTGGGTCCTAGTGCCCTCATACTGTGTTTGTGGGGGTTAAGTTTCCTCTCCACAGTTCTCATGTATCCTCTTGGACCCAGGATAGGGGTGACTCCGTTTTGCTCCTTCCCTCCAGTGCAGCAGTCCCTGCTTTGGCTGCTTCTGGTCTTTCTAAGTAAAACACTGACTGTGGCTTTTTGCTTTTAGTACATAGCTGTGATTGTGATGATGGTTTGTGTCGTAATAAGGATACTACCAGTCATATTGTACAAGTGAATCAAAATACTGGAAGTGCTGATTTGCTTTTTGTACTTTTTGATAATCCAGAAGGTTTTTTCATTTGGATGATAACATTTACCCATCCCTTAAAAATAACACAGACACTGGTTGAATTCTAATGTAAGCTGTGTCTGTGTGCTACGTAACATGCACATAAAGTAAACTCAGTGCACTCTCTCCTCAGAATACTGTCCTTGGCGCCCAGAGCATCTGAATGTCCTGAAGATGTGGGGTTCCCTCAGGACCAGATTCTGTTTCCCTTACTCGTGTGGATTCCAACAGAATCATGTGTGGAGTAAGGGTGCTATTCAGTGTGAATAAGAGGCCCAGAATCTGGCCTTTAATATGGGTGATTATAGCTGGGTCTAATCCTTGGAATCCAATGAGCTGCCTCCTTATCTGGGAATGTGTTGTGCTTTGTAATGAGGGTAGAGTATCCTACATATTTGTTACACCAGAAATGACATTTTAAGAACAAAAGCCCAGATCCTCAAAGGCTCTTCCATTGTGGCAGTGGATACATCAGATCTATTAATCGTTTCTTTACTTACAGTGAATAGTGCCTTACTCCATTAAAATCAATGTGGGGTAGTCAGAGTAAGATGTTTCTCACTATTAGTAATGATATTAGAATCTGACCCTATAGCATTTTATGTGCAATGCTACTAGAAAGAAGCTACTGTATGTCAGACATTTCCACAGGGCAATCTTGTGGATGCTAGAACCCAAGCTCAGAAGGTAACAAAACTAAGACCAAAGATCTAGATTGTGTTTCATTGGAAAGAATGTGTCTATGTAATCTCAGTATTCTGGTCCTGATCATAAAAGAATAAATCTAGTAAAGCTGATTATTTTTCATTGACTTTTCAAGTGTCTTAGAAACAATTACAAACTAGGGACAGTAAAGGAAAATATAAGGTACAGAACATATGACAATGCCCCTGTGAACATATGCTGCAGCATAATTTGGCTTTCCAGTGTGAATACAAAAATAGAGATAATTTACTGTGGGTTTGGAAAGTGTGTGACATGTCACACTGATCATGGCAAACTTCAGCTTGGCATGGTGCCGACATTCTTTTTTTATAGTTTGTAGAACACAGAAAGAAAAGATTTTGCTCATTTTTTTTTTTTTTTAAATTCCAGGTTCAGGGTTTGATGGATTGGATTCTGGTCAGAATTTGGGAATAAATACAAATGATTAAACTTAAACCTAAATTAAAATTCCTTACTTGTTACCATAAGACTATTTTTATTCTTAAAAGCTGAGGAGAATGTTTTTTGTATCAAAAATATGTGAAGAGAAATTCAACAATAATGCTAAATTTCTCAATGGCCAAATTAAAGCATTTACCTGATTAGAGAATTCTAGCAAATGGTAGGTTGTTCTAAATTTGGTGGTTTTACAATATGTGAATATATGTACCAATTTGCAACACAATCTATGTCCCAAATCTTTTTCAAACTAATTTTGATTGAGCTGTAGTTTCATTTTGAAGTACTAGTAAGTAATACCTGGTGTCACTCTTATGTTCTATTCACAGAAATCCTTGGTGTGATTATAGTTTGTAAGTCACAGCTGTTTTTAGAGTCTGAACATCAAGCTAATCTATTCTGTTATATGCAAAGTTTGTCTGCTGCATATTAAAGACCTGAGTTTACAGGTATGGCTGATCATTTGCAGAATTTCCTGATTTATATGTACTATCCTGTAGGCATGCAATTGCTTGTACTATTCATGTAGGCATGCAATTATTAGGCCTGCAGTTGCACAGGCATGGCTTAACCCTGGTCTACACTACAAGTTTAGGTCAAATTTAGCAGCGTTAGGTCGATTTAACCCTGCACTCGTCCACACGACCAAGCCTGTTTTGTCGACTTAAAAGGCTCTTAAAATAAATTTTTGTACTCCTCCCCAGAAAGGTTTACATACTGGCTGCCAAGGTGGTCTGGTCCCAAGATAGGGATATGCGTTCCGTCTATTACGCCACCACAGTTAGGGAACCTTATTGCAGCAAAGCCATCCACTATGACCTGCACATTTCCCAGAGTCACTACCCTTGATAGCAGCAGCTCAGTGATTGCGTTGGCTGCTTGGATCACAGCAGTCCCCACAGTAGATTTACCCACTCCAAATTGATTCCCGACTGACTGGAAGTTGTCTGGCATTGCAAGCTTCCAGAGGGCTATCAGCCCTGGCTTCTCAACTGTGAGGACTGCTCTCATCTTGGTATTCTTGCGTTTCAGGGCAGGGGAAAGCAAGTCACAAAGTTCCATAAAAGTGCCCTTATGCTTGCGAAAGTTTCGCAGCCACTGGGAACCATCCCAGACCCGCAACACTATGCAGACCCACCAGTCTGTGCTTGTTTCCCTGGCCCAGAATAGGCGTTCCATGGCATGAACCTGCCTCATTACCACCATGATGTCCAAATTGCCAGGGCCCGTGCTTTGAGAGAAGTCTGTGTCCATGTCCTCATCGCTATCGTGATTGCGCTATCGTCACCTCCTTGCCTCCTTTTGCAGGTTCTGCACATACTGCAGGATAATGTGCGAGGTGTTTGCAATGCTCACAACAGCAGCTGTGAGCTGAGCGGGCTCCATGCTTGCCATGGTAGGGCGTCTGCAGGAGAGCAGAGTTGCAGCAGAAGCGGTGGCTGATGATGGATGCCACAAGAACAGATATTTATACAGCACGACGGGAGGACCTGTGAGGTGGATTCATAGCATCAAGAGAGCAGAGTTGCAGCGGAAGTGGTGGAGAACGACGGTTAGCACCGTGTACGTTTTCTGAGGAAGAACACAAGTACCCGGGAGCACATGACAGAGAACATGGAGAAATTCATTACTGAGACAAGAGCAGCAGAGCAGAGTTGCAGTGGAAGAGGTGGATGACTATGATAGTTAGCAGTCCTACTGCACCATCTGCTGACAGCAGTATGGCGTCTGCACGGAAAAAAGGCGCAAAACGATTGTCTGCTATTGCTTTTCACGACTGACAACATGTACCCAAAAGCACCCATGACAATGTTTTTGCCCCATCAGGCATTGGGAGCTCAACCCAGAATTCCATTGGGCAGCGGAGACTGTGGGAACCATGGGATAGCTACCCACAGTGCAATGCTCCCAAAGTCGATGCTAGCCATGTTACTGTGGACGCACTCCGCCGACTTAATGTGCTTAGTGGGGAGACACACAATCAACTGTATAAAATCGCTTCCTAAAAATCGACTTCTATAAATTCGACCTAATTTCGTAGTGTAGACATAATTAGACAATCAAGCCGTAAGTGTCAGCATGGAATGAGTTGCAAACCTGAGTAGAGGCTTGCAACCATACCCAATACAAACCCAATGGGAACTGACTACAAGTGTCAGGTTTGGATTAGGCTGGGTGTGACTTGTATAGCATGCATTTGGATTCTTATCCCTGACAGCAGTTTGTGGCAAGCTGTGATGTGAAACTATCCTGAAACAGCCCACTGTGGGCTAACTGTCTGTGTGTGCACCCTGCTGATGTGTGAATGAACAGTTTGTTAATGCACTTGGATCTAATCCTGTTTCAAAGGGACTAGATCAAAGCATGTTAACAAACTGCTCGTGCGCTTGTCAGTGGGGTGTACAGTCGGTCCACAACAGGCTAGATTCATACCCTAGTTTGTTGCAAACTAATTGTTCATGTAGTCAAACCCTTAGTTTGAAATGCATATTTCTGGGATTATTATACTGGGGAGGTTGTCGGGTTAGGTATGAAACAACTCCACACTCTTGGGCTTGGTGTGGGTTTGGGATTGGCTGTGGTCTAGTTGGGTTTGGGTTGGGCTTAAAGATTAGACCCAAGCAGATCTTTAAACCTGATGGCATTAATGTTCCACTAAAAAAAAAAAAAAAATTAAGGGTAGGGGCGCAATGGAACACTTTGGGAATAGGAATAACCATGTCTGACTCTTTTGCTGAAGGAAAGTTTGCAATGGGATCTAGCCTGGATGTCACTCTGAATGAATGGAAATGAAAATTGCAAACATCCAAGTATAAAGGGACAGGAGAATTATTGCATTACAGATTGTGAAACTGCCAGCTCTTAGAATTACAAAGCAAGTAATTTTGACTCAGAATTATGTCTTTCAATATTATAAAGAGCACAACTATGACAAATGTTGATGAGACTATTAAACCTGTGTATGTAAATTACTTGTAAATAAGGCATAATTATAGTACACTCTTCTTGAAGATAGAAGGATACTTGCTTCTGTTCTTGGTGTGTATTTTTGCATGGTGCCCTACTTACTGACCTTTGGCAATCAGATGCTCTATTTGTCTTATGACTAATTTGGGCGTACATTTCAAATGAACAGGTAACTGAATTTATTTCTGTTTTTTTTACCACATCTCTAATTCTGAAGAAATATGCTTTCATATCTAAAACTTTGTGCCAAGTGAATGTTTAATTGTCTTTACCAAATCCAAGCCACAGCAGAAAACAACTTCAGTTATTGTGATGGTGAGGAGAAATCCACAGCTTGTTGCTGAAGATTTGGTGCATACACTAAAGGCACTATGCTACTCTTTCAGCCCTGGAGATATGGTACAAAATCCTAATTCTAGAATGAGAAACTCTTGTTTAACTTGGAAACTTTTTTCATTTTTTTCTACCACCCAAACAAATGAAAATGGTGAAGGATTAAAAATGGTCTGTTCTGTTGCAAGTGGCTGGGTTGTTCTGTTTTTTTCTTAACACGTGGTGGTATACGTATATGTTAAATGCGCGCACACAGCAGAGGAGTGGAATTGCTAATACTGGCTGGTGTATGCTGTTTCTGTGCAATTTTATCCAATTCCAGAAGCTACAAAAGTGTGAGGCACCCCTGGTGCAGTTTGCCGGCTCCTGTGGTGGTTTCCAGGTTTCTTTGTGTTTTTTTTTTTTTAAAAATGGGCTTCCATGGACATTAAAGATTCTTTGCAGCACTCACTGCATTACTAGCTGCAGATAACACCCATTAGTCATGCTCTTCAGCTAATGGCACCATTCACAGGGTTTTTTTTTTTCTTATATTCTAATACTAACAAACTCCTGAAGTGCAGTTCTCAGACATTCTCCAAACAATGTCTGCCATTTCTGCACAAACCTATATGAGATTTTATTAATCTGAACAAATATATAAACGTAAAAGCTCATTTTCACCTCCTGCCTAAGTGAGATTCAAACCTCCTATTTCACTGGGTATTCTGTTGTACCAGTTCCTTATGGTTTAGAGAGAGCTCATTAGTATGATCTACCAGTACATTCACTTCCATCATGCTGAAGCAGGCAGTCTAGACTGGGTGAAACTTTAAGGATTTGAACATAGAAAGGTGTGCTTTTTGTTGCTTCTGTTAATTTTCAGTTCTTTAGAGAGAGTAAAGGTCTTGGCCAAAGCTCCTTTGAAAGTGTTTTCATTGCCTACAAGGGGCTTTTGGATCTAGCCATAAATACATTATGAAATGTTTATTAGTAGCATATATTTATGGAGCAAAGTCATTCAAAAAAACCAAACGTCTTGCTAGTCCAATGAGACATGTAATCAACTGGTTGAAATACTGACACTTTTCCCACCATATCCACTTCTGCAGTGAAAACTGTTCTTGATGACATCAATGCATTTGACTTAATTATTTACTGAATTACTGAAACTTCATTTTGGTAGTATCATTAACTCGGCACAATAGAACATATCCACAAATACCTGTCAAAGGAATATACCCATTGGAAAAAAAAAAGACATTTTCCCTACATGAAACTATTAGATACAATACATCAGTGGATAACACTTAAATTACTACCTGTCAAAAGATGATACCTGTTAAACTTCTTGTAAATCAAACAATAAATTACAAGTTTAGTTGTTAGGGAAAAGATACATTAATCTACAAAGTGACATGATGGAAACTTTTATTTATAGATGTCTTGAAGGAATAAACCTATGAACTTTTTTTATTTTTTTTAAAAGAAAAGTACTGGTCAGACTTTTTGAATATCTTCAGTCAGTTATTAAGATTCATGTTATTTCCTCATTTATTCACTAGATGGCAGGACAAGATCAGTATGCTCAGACTGCAGAAGCTAGCAATGGTAATTTCAACTGACCAAAACAAAAAAATCACAGGCTGTACTGAAACTGACCAATTTGGATGAATGAGAATGGAAAGTGAAAAAGGGAAATAAAGTTTGTTTCACATAGGCAGAAAAATTCATAAATTAAGACTTTCAAGCTGCCACTCTCAGAAGCAGAGTACAGTAGTGGCTAAATTGCAGACACTAGAGAGTGGAAAAGTGGAGTCTTTATTTAAAAGAGACAGTAGAACATATAATATGAAAGTAACTTAACTTGCCAGTAATTTTCTCCCTGTCTGTTATTAGTGAAGACACTTATATTTGAATAAGAACTTATTTCTTTGTCTCTCAGCTTCTCTTTCCGATAATTCAGTGTATTCACAACCTTATAGTTCTGTTGCTATAAAAATGAATTGTACAAGTTTGAGATGGAAATGACACATTTTCATCTTAGCTACTCCAGTGTAAATTCAGAGTAAGCAAGAGCACAGAATCTACCTCATTGTGGAACATAGTCCATCCCCTTGGCAATATAGTATTGTTTCTTGCAGTACATTTTCTGGTGCTTTGTCCAGAGTAGGTAGAGATTTTAACCGCTTCTTCTGGGACAGTATACCATAGACAAAGAATTCTCACTCTGTGTCTATACTCCAGGATCAAGCAGCAGGAAAAAATGTGATCTTTCCCCCCCCCCCCCAATCTATATGTTTCTCTGCATTTATACTGTGATCATCATATTATCAGAACTTCTAGGAAGAAAGCAACTGCTGTTAAAGACAAATACCTTAATTTAAGTAGCGGCAGTGATAACTTATATGCATCTTGATAGGTTTCATTGACTTTTATATGAGAGATTTTTAAAATTGCCTTAACTTCTCAATGCCAAAATCAATACCCCTTCAGTGTCTCCCACAGATCCCTAATAAATAGTGTAATGACAGAACTGCATTTTACTGCGTAAATATAGGCAGAGTATTTTTTTTTTCACCACAGTAGGAAAACTTAAACCAGTTCAGGTCAGATGTGAGTCGATCAGAACACCAGCAGAGTAGACAGAAGGTTACCAAGCTATTGTTCTTGTGAAACCTCTTTTATGTGCTCTGAGGTACTTAGATCAATAGCCTAGACTTAGTGGTTTTCATGATCCAAGGACAGCTGGCTCCAAGGTGGGATTTTCAAAGCTGCCTAAGGGATTTGGATGCTTGAGTCCCTTTAACATGAAAGGGAAATTGGGCATCACAATCCTGTAAGAAGCTTTGAAAAACCTCAGCCATTGTGTTTATCTTTGCCCCTTCAATGGATCTTGCTGTAGCTATTGGAACTCAAGAGCAATATTTATCATTAGGTAAATAATGCAGGTAGCAATGAGAAAAATATCGTTTCTGAGTGTGGGTTATCTGCACTTAAATTCAGAATAGTGTCCTCTTTAGGAAAATATCCTTTGTCTTCATACACTAATACTGTCACATAATTTACATAGGCAAAAAACTGGATGCAACATAGATTTGCATATAAAGTGCTCTTTTTCCATGATTAATTCAATTCTTTTGGTCATATACTGATTGAGACTTTAGACGCTAGGCGGGAAAGCAGGTAACTTAAAAGGAAAGAGTTTTTGCTTAAAAATAAGGTAAATTGAGTATTAAAACATTATAAGTAAATATTCCTTGAGATCTCCTCCAAACATACTCATTCTTCAACTTCTGCACCAGCAAATTGAACTCCTCCTGTCTGGTGTTGAGTCCCTTCAATTCTTGTGAGTTCAGTAAGAGTAGAAATGGCTAAGCAACTAACAGGATTGGGCCTCAGAGGAACAGCGGGGAAAGAATGTACATATATTGTCCCAACGCTGTAAAGTAGCATCTTCTATGATGACAATTCCTTGGCATCCTCATCCTTCTAAAGGAGAGTGAATATGCTCAGCAGCTTGTAGACCCTGTTGGTTAACGATTGTGTATGCCTAAAGATGTACACAAATCTGCATAATGTGTGTTATCTGTTGCACAAGGAACTTTGTTAGGGTACATGAATGTTCGGCGATCCAGGTGAGAATTATTGGTTATCCTAAGAACATACAAGTGGATGAATTTGGATGAGATCATTGTGAGAAGACACACTGGTATCACATCGACTCCAATGAGAGTTGGGTGCCTAGTTGCTATCTAGGCCTATTATAATCTTTCCCCATGAGATCTGACTGGTAAAGTGGTTAGAGCTCATACATGTGTAGATGGGCGGCGTCGGAGGAAAGCCCAGGACACCTGAAGCTACTACTGACTGCAGTTTTAATTCTGTTGCACTGTGTGCAAGGAGTGCTATGGAAATCATATAGTTCCCATAATCAATTTAGTTATGCTTGCTAATATGACTACAGTAATTTGGTTTAGTAATCTGAGCGAATTTGATTGTGCAAGGGAAATCCATCACTTGGTTTGGGCAGCTAGCAGGTTAGGGGATGGCAAATACTGTTAAAAGATGGTTGATCCTCAGGATGTTGAAAGGGTACAAGAAATGTTGTAGCACCCTGTGAAATTAACTTGGTACTTCTGATTCAAATTTCAGACACCAAAGATTTTGTGATTGTTGCAGAGAAAGGTAAAATGGTCTTAAAGAGAGAGGGTGACAAACTGGATGGGCAAGAATTTTTTCATATACAGTTATGTACATTTGTTTTTACAATAAAATGGTTAAAAAGTCAAAATTTGAGGAAAACTTTATTGTATATGGAGAAATAGCTAGAATTCTGGATAGCTTTACTATCTGCTTTATTTCTCTTACATTTGTAGGTCAGAGGTTTCTATTTCCTTTCTGACTTTTTCTACCCTTCAGTGGAGTGTGTGAACCGTTGCATGAAACCCAGGCTTTGATATAACCAATGGAAAATAGCATTTTCCACACACCGCAGCTTAATCTGACATTAAATAAAGGATCACTGTTTTATATCCTCTTGTTATGAGTTCTTTCATGGATTTCATACTATTCCTGTTTATGAATAAATCCAAATGTCAGACCAACATATAGAATGTCAGGATCTATACACCTCTCTGCAACCTACTGTATTTATTTAGATTTATAACAGCAAGGAAAAAAGTTCCTGTTCTGGATTCTAGGCACTTTTGACACAATTATTAAAAAAACAAACATACATATGTCCCAGATGTCAAAAATAGTTCCCACCAGGGCAATGGAACTATCGTACTGAGTAGTAATTGATTATTGCTGTAGTAGGAACTGTGTGAAATATTTGTAATGAAATGAATGAGATATAATAGGTTTCAGGTTACACTACAGGTTAAAAACAGTACATTTTTGTCACAAAGTCCACGAATCTTTCATGGGGCTAGTTTTCAGTGAAACAGGGAGAGTTCTGATCTTATCTTACAAATATAGCAGTGGTGTTTCTATTCTGCCCTCCACTGGCTCTGAACTGTTCACAAAACAGAAAATTTGTCACTTTTAAAAGTTATTTTGTGGGTCTGTACACCAGGAACCCCTGGGCCAAATGACTCCAAAATTTCCATCACACACTCTAGCTCTGCTCCCTGACATGTACAGCAGTTTGGAAGGTTTTTTACCTGATAGAGCTAGTTAAAAAATTGTTTTTCTCTGAAAACTGAAAATAAGTACAGCTAGGCTGGAGCTGAAATATTTTATCTACTATCCAAAATTTTTCACTTTTCTGCTTTTCAACAAAATCCTGAAAAAAATAAAATAATTGAAGATGGATGTTTTCTTTGGAAACTTTCATTTTGATGAAATAGCCATTTTTCATCCAAAAATTGATGGAATTTTTTTGACCTACTCTGCTGCCTTTATGGATTTTAGAGGCTCTCAGTAGCCTCAGCTATACAGTTGGTGCTGCTTCTCCATAATTTTTAGATTTATATAATGCTTGTATCAACTTACTCCATGTGCATGCATTTAAACATAACACATATATTAAATACTGAAACAATTGGTAAGTTGACCCAATGACAATTTAAGGACGCAATCAAAACCAAGTTTAAAAGCCTCAGCGTACAGATTTTTAACCCTTAAACCTCTTCAACCCACTCAATCAGGAAATATCTGAATAAAAAGAAATTATATGATTGTATTAAAATAAATAGTTATCTTGTTACTGGCAGAAATGGCTACCGCATTCCATCCATGCATTCCATCCACGCATTCCATGCTCTTTGAGGCTGAGAGGCACTGTTAAAAACCCAAACAGGCTATTTTACATATAGTGTGCCTTACTCTGCTGTTGCAGTGGAAAGCAGAAGTAACTCCACTGAAGACAATGGAATTGCAATAGTGTCAGTGAGAGGTGAACTGGGCCTTGTGTGTGGAAATAGCATAACTCTGATTTGCATGTAGTGACTTCCTTGTTTTGGGTGGATCAAGAGCCAAATTTGCTTGTCTTTTTCCTCCCCCAAAGCTCCCATGAGCTGCAATTAGTCACCAGTTTCCCCAATCTTCTATCCTGGCAGTCATAAAGAAGGACATGAATTGTGCAAACTCCCTTCTTCATCCTACACTCTATTCTGCTTGCTCACAGTATGACCAGTGGTCTCTGCCTATCTGAAACCCTAGCAATCCACCATGGAAATCCCTGACCCAGTGGGCCCTGGTGGCCCCTATTGTCCATGTGGCTCTCCAGTGGGATGGAAATGGATGGTTTTCATCATTGCATCACTCCAATAGTTTCTGGTTCCCTTTTTCCATGGGGTCATATGGTTTGGGTAAGAGAAAAAAGTGTGTTTGCCCCACAGCTCTATTTATACCTAAGCCTGGTTAGTAGAAATAGCATTCCTCACTGTTGCAGGATAATGTAACACATAAATAGAGCTATCAAGATTGTCAAGCAGCCTTTGTGGTTGTCAGAGCAGTGATGTTAAAAGAAAGTGTTTTTTCCTCCCCTAAATAGCTTTTTTTCAAACTGTCAGGAGAGCAACTGGTGAAGTGAAGATTTGCTTTTGCTTTGTAGCTTTCATTCTCTGAGATGGTTTTAGTAGTAACTATGATGAAATTATATAGAAAATAACTTAATTTCCATCAGAATGTTAAAATGGGTGGCTGTGATTCTTCAAAATGTCTTGAGCACTCGAGGAAATAATTACAGCTAAGCGAGAGCTGAAATATTTTATCCACTATCCAAATACCTGCAGGTAGCCCAACTTGCATGGTACCTGGGAAGGCAAGGCGTATGAATGTTTGATGCTCAGACTAATTATCTGGCAATGGTTGAACGGGGATGAATCGCTTCTCAACTCATTGGCATTCAGCAGCACTACTGCTGGATGAAAGAGAAACAAATACGTAGAAGTGCAAGAAGTGAGGAGACAAAGGGCCAGATCCTCAGCAGGTGTCAATCAGCATGACTCCACATTGACTTCACTGGAGTTAAACTGATTTATACCAGCTGAGGATCTGATCTGAAAAGAGCAGCTAGAATAAAGCGCTTTTCTTAAGAATGCCACGAGCTCTCCTTGGGATCTATGCAAACCCAAGCAATTAGGTTTCTAAGCGTACAGGGGCCCACACACATTGGTAACTATGTTATGTGGCAATTAGATCACTACCTAGAAAATAGCAACCAACTGACTATGGACCCCCATGGATATGAGGGAGGAATGGGTGTGCCACTAATGCCCCAAAAGCTCAATACCGTAGACTCTATCATTCCCTGCCCTAAATTCTGAGCTGCTATCTGTTCCACTACTTTTCTCTACAATGAGACAGGAGGTAGTTGTGTGTAAAAATATGTCAAGACTGGAACCATAATGCTTAATACCTGTATATAATACTGGGTGCAGCTACTTTATTCTTTACTGTCTCTACCACAGATTTTAGATTTCATGAGCCTGATCATCAGCCCTATGCTCATCTCCTTTGTACGGCTCTCATGATACAAAAGGGATGGAAAGCTGGGAATCCAAGGCTGGTGTGTGACTGTTGTAGTCAGTTATACTGGTACTCCAATATAAGGGGTGCCTCAGGGGCTGGAGGGGCGATGGCTTATCTTCTTCTCAGGGCCAGATAAAGGCAGGGGTATAGGGGCTGCAGCCTAGGGCCCTGGCTCAAGGGGGGCCCTGCAAAAATAAATCTGAGGCAGTGATCTCCAGGCTGCTAAAAGGGGCGTTCAGGCTGCCTGCCTGCCCTGGCCCCACACTGCTCCTGGAAAACTGCTGGCACATCTCTGCGGCTCTGGTGTAGGGGGAAGGTGGCTCAGCGTACTGCCCCCGCCCCCAGCACCGTCCCCGGAGCTCCCATTGGCTGGTTCTCGGGGACCTGTGGGGGCAGCGCTTGCAGGCATGGGCAGAGCATGGAGTCCCACTGTCCCTCTCCCCCCAGGGGTGCGCAGAGACGTGCTAGCAGCCGGCCACTTCTGGGAGTGGCGTGGGGCCAGGGCAGGCAGGTAGCCTGAGCTCTGCTGTGCTGCCGGCCGGGAGCCGCCTGTGGTAAGCACCTCCCGGCCAGAGCATGCACCTCGTACCCCTTCCTGCACCCTGCCCCAGGTCAGAATCCCCTCCTGCATCCAAACTCCCTGCACCAAACTCCCTCCCAGGAGAAAGATTTGTATACAGGGGCCCCACAAAATCTAACAGCCTCAGAGCCACAGGAGAGTTAATCCGGTCCTGCTTGTTCTCCACCAAGCATGGACTGGTGAAACTGGTCCCAAAGACTAAACTCTTTGGGGCAGGGACTGTCTTTTTGTTTTGTGTTCAACACCTACCAAGACTGGGCCATGGGCCATGACTGGGGCTTCTAACTGTTACCACATTACAAATAAAATAATGATAATAATAAATAAAAACTATCCCAAAAGTCAAAAGAAGCAAAGGTAGCTTTTAAACCCACATTTGCTCACCCCCAGGTCCTGTGACAATCATAATTTGGACTATCCTGAGGAATTGGCTCCATGTTTGAGCCAAGAGAAAACCTTTGGGTTCTTTAATGGTAGTCAGTAGGATCTTTGTGTTTCCCAGGCTGGAATTTAGCCCCAATACTAGGCTGGCCTTCAGAAGCTGCTGTTTGGGGCAGCTATCTAGTTCTTCAATAATTTTTGTTTGCCAATAAACTGCAGAGTTGAGATTTCAGCAAGATACTGAAAATCTGCAGTTATTGTACAGTGTATTGGTAGGGTGGCGGAGTTAGCTTGTGATATTGCCATGGAATTAATCCAGTTCGCAATGTACAAGGACAATATGAGTAGGGCTACAATTTTGTCATGGAGGTCACAGAAGTAATGGAATCCATGACTTTCAGAGACCTCTGACTTGAGCCCATGGGAGCTGCAGGGTCCCCCCACTGCCTGGCTGGTAACTGCAGGGGCCCTAGCTCCCGGCTGCCACAGGTGGTGGGGCCCTTGGGAGCTCCCAGCTGCAGACAGCGGATCCTGCAGCTCCCCGTTTTGTCATGCATATTTTTAGTAAAAGTCACGAATAGGTCACAGGCGTCTCTGAATTTTTCTTTATTGCCCATGACCTGTCAGTGACTTTTACTAAGAACACGTATGACAAAATCTTAGCCTTAAGTATGAATGATGTTAAAAGTGTTGCAGGCGCCATTACTGGCCCACAGAAAGATTTAGCCAGAAAAAGTCTCTCTGACTATTTTAGGCAACAGCCACTGAAAGATTTTCTTAGTAATAGGTATTCTAGATTGTCTAAAAGGGCAAGGCCTTGGATTGTTGTGGATTCTTGTGGTGGGTAACGAGGTATGAAATCAGAAGTCCATGCCCACATCTACATACACATATTCCATGATTGCCAGCTAAACTGCACATAGTAACATGAGAAATAGCATTCCTCTTTCAAAACTTAACCTCTTCCTCATGAGCTAAGGAAAAATCACGTGTAGCTCATACTCTAACACGGCTGCTCCTCTGAAACCTGGCTTTGGGCTTATATACACCTTATAGACCGATTGCATACCGTTCAGTAGTGGACAGCAATATGCATACCAGTACTTTACAAGTCAGATTAGAATGCAGACAGTGTTTGTGCCAGGAACATCCAGGGTTGAACCCAGATGCAGTTTTTATTATTTTTACCACATTTAAAAAATACTTTCATTTGCTGCTCTATCCAAGTCTGTCAATTACACCTTTCTCTAAATGCTGTGAATAGTGCAGCCAACCATGGGGCATTTATAATATTACTGGAGACTAACATGAAAATGCTGGTGACTTAACAGAAGGTTCTGCGTAATAGCATACGTAAGACAGAGATTAAGGCCATTGAAACACCTAATAACAGTTGTGGCAAATTGCCAGCACTACTATGATGGGCCTTACGCTTTCTCTTCTTGGGTGGGGGTTCAGGGTACTGTTTCTTGCCCCTGAACTGGGGTATTAACTGGCCCACTAGTTCAGGGGCAAGAGGAGGAGGGGGAGTGGAGAGGGAGGGACCCGGGCCCACCCTCTACTCCAGGTCCCAGCCCAGGGGCCATAGGAATAGTGGTAAACCACTAGAACTAGTGGTTCCTTCCCCGGGCTACTTCCCTCTCCTGCCCTTCAGCTTGTGGGACTTCCTATCCTCCCTCTGCACAAACCAGGTGTCCCTTTACCTAGGGTGTTGGTCTTCTTAACCCACCGCAGCACTTCTCCAAACTCTCCTCTGCTTCCCTCTAAACTGCTCTCTGCTCCAACACCAATCCACTCTGCTTCAACCCCTCCTCCTGGCTGATTGAAGTGTGTGGGGGGGTTATCATGTGACTGGCTTCAGGTGCTTTAATTGGCTTCAGGTGCTTTAATTAATTTATAGCAAACTTTCTTCCCTCTACAGGGAATAAGGCTCCCTTCTACACTCTTCTGCTGCCCTCTGGCCTCGGCTTTCCTTACTTTTGCCCCTGCTTTAGTTCCCCCCTGCGACCGGGCCAGATGCTTTTTCTTCTTTCTTTTTTTTTTTCCCCCTGTTTTTCTTTGCTGCCGTTCGAGTGCTGGTCGGCTGCCAGCTTGCCTGCTAGCCCCCCCACGCCTGCCCTCGGACACTGCTACTGCTTCAGCTGCAACCCCCGGAAGAGGGGGGAGGACTGCTGACCCGCTCCCCGGAGGAGGGGAGTGGATGCCCCCAACCGTTTTGCTGTTTGTTTGTGGACCCGCAATTAATCGTCTTCTTATCTTTGCCTGGCATTTTTGGAATGCTCCACAAAGACCGGGAGAGAAGACAGCTGATGGAGACATCGCCCGGGGAAGCTACAAATCATCGTGGAGGGGACCGTAAGACTGAGTAACTTTTGAACTGTACTCTCGTGTGGGGGGAGTTTGACTGTGTCTTAACTGCGTTTGTAGGGGCACAGTGGGTGTGGCACGGAGCTGCCCCCCGATCCATCGGTGCCCCCCCCAACACTACTACAACCGTTACGGCCCCCCCGCCGTCCGTCCCTGCTGGCAACCTGCTGTCTGCCTCTAGCCTCAACTGCTTGCTTTGAATTCCATTATCCGGACCAGACACAACAGCCGACCAAACGAGACTCTTTGAATAAACGCGCTTGGGTCCGCGTTCCCTCCCCCACCCCGGACTGCCCACCCCACAGTTTGCCCCTACTACCTGACCCCAACTCCTGTTTCCTTCCCCTGTCCAGTCCGACCAATTTGCCTCCCCCCCGGCCTGCAGCCCAACAGGGAGAAGTGGTTAATCTGCTTCCCCCTCCCCACTCCTCCTTCTGGTGTCTCCCCGTCTCTCCCTGCTCACGATGACGGGGAATGAGAGGGGTGAGACCCCTCTAACAACCTCAGTTGCCCTTCCCCCACCTACCCCCCTACCCAACCCCAAGCCCCCTTCCCCACCACTGCTGCCAAAACACCTGCCACCGCCCCCGGAGGCATCGGGGCTGCTACGCCCACCACCCCCCGAGATTCTAGGAAAGCCCCCCCGGTTAGCTGGAAAGGCCAGGGTGCGAAGAAGGGGAAGGGCCCCGCTAAAACCACCAGGCCCTCCATGGCAGAGGCTGCCCCCACTGCTGTGGCCTCATCATCGACCATGGCATCCCTCCCCGCTGTTCCTTCCACCAGCTCTGCGAGCGTCCCTCCCACGGCCCCCAGGGTGTATGCCCGGGTGGTGGCAGCCCACCCCCCACTTGCCGCCTTGTCATCTCGCCCACCCACCGCCTCCACTACCATCAATAGCCGCCGGGGCCCCTTTCCCACCATGACCAGGAAGCATGGCGTCTGTTGCCTCCTGGTGCCTGCCTCGCCCCAAGTGGAGACATACGTGCAGGCTTTGGCGAGGGTGGTAGGACCCATGGCCATTGTGGCAGCCTCCAAAATGTACGGGAAGGTCATCTTTTTGTTAGCATCGGAGGCTGCTGCCCAGGAGGCGGTGGAGAAGGGCCTGGCAGTGGGGGGAGTGTTTGTCCCCCTGGAGCCGCTAGAAGACCTGGGCGTCCGCCTAGTCCTGACCTCCGTCCCTCCTTTTCTACCCAATGCCGCCCTGTTACCCGCTCTCTCTGCCCTGGGGAAACACGTTTCCGTCATCAGCCCTCTCCCGTTGGGCTGCAAGGACCCCACCCTCTGTCACGTCCTTTCGTTCCACAAGTGCAGCTTTTACCACTGCCGGCGGCGCGTGATGGAGAGGCGCTTGAGGGGTCCTTCCTGATCCCCTACTAGGGAGACCACTATTGGGTCTACTATTCCACAGGAGAGGCCCGGTGCTACCTCTGCCGATCAGCGGCGCGTGTCCGAAGAGACTGCCCCTTGGCCCGGCAGGGAGGGGCACCCGAGACCCCCGAGACCCGGCAGGACATCGGCTCCGTCGTTGCTGATGCCCCTGGCCGCCCGAGATCTGCAACCACCTCTCCTGCTCGATCCACCGCTGCTCCTGCCCGGGCCCAAGAGACACCTCCCCTACAACGCCCAGACGAGCGAGGGAGCCCCGCCCTTGCTGTTAACAATCCAGCAGAGCCTATGGAGGAGGGTGCAGAAAAGATATTACCGGGCATAGGAGAGGGCCCGCCCCAAGGAGAACCCCCCCCCCCAAGTTGCCTCACCGTTACCCCCCCGAGCCACTGAACCATCACCTCTGCCCCCCGACACGACCCCTGCTAACCAGCCCCCAGACGATGCTATGGAGGGCTGGACCCTAGTCCAGGGAAAGCGAGGCAAGCGGAAGGCTCAAGCTCCGCTGCACCCATCCGATGCGGAGGCCCCCCGGAAGACCAGGGAGGGAGGCACTGACTCTGAGCCTTCTGCTATGCCCACGAGTGAGATCCATCCGCCGGTGTTGGGAGGGAAGACAGAATAGCACTGGAAGGTAGAATCTCCCCTCCATGGGAGACCCTCCCCTCCGAGACCCCTGAGGAAGCCCCTCCTGCCCGAATATCACCCAAACCCCCCGCGAACCCCAAAGTGACCGTCGTAGCGGGCGCCAGAGGGGAGCCCCCCGGGGTGGCAGAAGACGACCTCTCCTCCATGTATGAGGAGATCGAGGCCTTAGGTTTGACCCCGGTCACCCAGGGAGAGAATGACCTACTGCTGGCTGGCCTCGATCTGGGCAACCTTACCCCAGTCCCCCTTTCCCCAAGCTCCCTCCCCCAACTGCCTTTCCGGGTGAGCACTCTGCAGAAGGTGGTCCACCACCTGAGGCCATGGCTGCCAAATCCACCAAAGAGCCTGCGCCTAGCATCACTGGGAGCCCCCTCCCCACCCGCTTAACCCTCGAATCTGTTCAGGAGGCACCACCTCTCAGCTGCTTGCCTCCCGAAGCCCAGAGCCTTGCCTCTGCGCCCCCACCCCACCCCTGTCCCTGCCCAATCCATCTCCTCCTGCAATGCTATTGCCACCCCTGGGGTTATCCTTCCCGTTTTTTGTGGATCCCCCCCAAGAAGCAGCCTTTGCATTTTCCTGCTGCGACCCATTAGGAGCTGCAATTTTCCCTCCGCCATCCTCTTCTACCCAAGGCTTGAGACGGACCTAATAACTTTAGCCTGTCAGATGCCCCGTCGGTGGTCTGCACCCTGCCTGCCCGCCTCAGCGGACCACGAGGCTGCACCAAGAGCCCCACCAGGGAATAACCCAGGAATCGCAACCTCACCCCCCATGACCTGCAAAAAGCGTTGCGACAGTTTTTAGAAGACATCCGTGGCTCCTGCAACAGGGTACAGCTAGCTCTCCAGCTATGGGGGGACTTTGATCAAATCCTCCAGGCCACAAGGGCCCTTATAAAGGAGGGTAAAGGGAAAGGAAGGCACGGTGCTGCGGCCTACGGGCGGGCCTGCAGCTTCCGTGACGATTTACTCCCTTATGGGATGGGTCACGGATTGTTGCGTGACCTGCCAGGGGCTGCAAACACCCCCGCCAACAAGGAACCCCCACCCCCCCAGCCCTCCGCATGACGCCCCTCATTGTTGCAACCTTGAACACCAGGGGCTGTAGAATGGCTCTCCGCAGGTCCCAGGTGCTCTCTTACCTTCGGGAAGGGGAGTACTCTGTGGTTTTCCTGCAGGAGACCCATACAGATCCGACTGCTGAGGACAGCTGGCGGCTGGAGTGGGGGGACAGGGTCTACTTCAGCCACTTCACGATCTGACAAGCTGGAGTGGCGACCCTGTTCTCCCCCAACCTACGGCCCGAGGTGCTAGGGGTCACTGAGGCTGTGCCGGGCCACCTGCTGCATCTCCGAGTCCGTATGGAGGGGCTTGTGGTCAACCTCGTTAACATCTATGCCCCAACAACGAGCCCGAAGCGTCCGCAATTCTATCAGCGGGTGTCCGACTTCCTCAGCACCCTAGATTCTCACGAGTGCTTAGTCCTAGGAGGGGACTTTAACACCACCCTTGAGGAACAGGACCACTCAGGGGCCGAGCTGAGCCCGGCCGCTGCGAATATTCTCCGAGAAATAGTTGAACATCCCTCCCTAGTAGACGTCTGGCGTGACCACCACCCAGATGACACTTCCATGTTCACCTTTGTCCCGGTGGAGGCCCATCGGTCACACTATTCTTGGTTGGACCGTATTTATTTATCCCGTTTCCATCTTTCACAGGCCCACTCCTCCAACATTCGGCCGGCCCCATTTTCTGACCATCATCTAGCCACCATAACGGCCTCCCTCCGTGCAGAGAAGCCGGGGCCAGCTTATTGGCACTTTAACAACAGCCTGTTGGAGGATGAGGGCTTTGTGACATCCTTCCGGGAGTTTTAGCTGGCCTGGAGAGAGCAGTGGCGTGCCTTTCCCTCAGCGCAGCGATGGTGGGATCTAGGGAAGGTGCGCGCCAAGCTCTTCTGCCGTGACTACACCTGGGGCACCAGCCGACGGAGAAATGCAGTGATAGAGCAGTTGGAACGGGAGGTCTTAGAGATGGAGAGGCTTCTGGCCGCCAGCCCCGAGGACCCGTTCCTCTGCGGAGCATGCCGGGAGAAGCAGGAGGAGCTCCGGGCCCTCGAGGACCATCGGGCCCGAGGTGCCTTTGTTCGATCCCGCATCCGCCTCCTTCGGGAGATGGATCGCGGCTCCCATTTCTTCTACACCCTGGAGAAAACGAGGGGGGCCAAGAAACACGTCACCTGCCTTCTAGCAGAAGACGGCGCCCCCCTCACGGATCCGGTGGAGATGTGTGGGAGGGCCCGTGACTTCTACACAAGCCTTTTCTCCCCAGATCCGACCGATCCTGGTGCTTGCAGGGTGCTCTGGGAGGAACTCCCCACGGTCAGCATGGGCGACCGAAACTGGCTAGAGCTGCCTCTCACCCTGGCCGAGTTCTCGGAAGCCCTCCGTCGTATGCCCACCAATAAATCTCCGGACATGGACGGGCTGACCGTGGAGTTCTACTGCACGTTCTGGGACATTCTTGGCCCAGACCTAGCCACTGTCTGGGCTGAGTCTTTGCAGGGCGGGGTCCTCCCCCTTTCGTGCAGGTGAGCGGTGCTCGCCTTGTTGCCGAAGAAGGGGGACCTTCGCGATTTACGAAATTGGTGTCCCGTCTTGCTCCTTAGCACGGATTACAAAATCGTAGCGAAAGCAATCTCGCTGCGGCTAGGGTCCGTGATGGCGGACGTGATCCACCCAGACCAGACCTATACTGTCCCAGGTCGCAGCATTTTTGACAAACCTATTTCTAGTCCGAGATCTTTTGGAACTCGGGCGTAGAGACGGTCTGTCGTTCGCCCTCCTGTCTCTCGATCAGGAGAAGGCGTTCGATAGAGTGGACCATGGGTACCTCCTGGGCACTCTGCAGGCATTTGGATTCGGACCTCAGTTTGTGAGCTTTCTCCAGGTGCTGTATGCTTCCGTGGAGTGTCTGGTTAGGCTCAACTGGACCCTGACCAAACCGGTCAGCTTCGGGCAAGGAGTACGGCAGGGGTGCCCCCTCTTGGGCCAGCTGTACGCTCTGGCGATCGAGCCCTTCCTCTGTCTCCTCCACAGGAGGTTGACGGGGTTGGTGCTGCGGGAGCCGGAGCTGCAGCTGGTCCTGTCAGCGTACGCCGATGACGTGGTCCTCGTGGTCCAGGACCCGGGGGACTTGGTGCGGGTGGAGGCTTGCCAGGCCATCTATTCGGCAGCCTCCTCCGCCCGAGTCAGCTGGGTTAAGAGTTCTGGCTTGGCGGTGGGGGACTGGCGGCAGTTGAGCTCCCTCCCACCCGCGCTTCAGACCATCCGGTGGAGCGCGGGCCCACTGCTCTACCGAGGCGTTTACCTTTCTGCCACACACCCTTCTCCGCCGGAGAACTGGCAAAATTTAGAAGGGTGATAGAGCGGCTCCGGAAATGGACGGGGCTACTCCGATGTCTCTCCCTCCGAGACACTGGTGCTTAACCAACTAGTCCTGTCCACGCTCTGGTACCGGCTCAACACCCTGGTCCCGGCCCCGAGTTTCCTGACCGACCTTTGGACATCAATTCTAGAGTTCTTTTGGTCAGGAATGCACTGGGCCCCTGTTGGGGTTCTTCATCTACCCCTGAAGGAAGGAGGGCAGGGCCTGAAGTGTCTGCACACTCAGGTCCGTGTCTTCCGTCTCCAGGCCCTGCAGAGGCTCCTTTATAGTGCAAGTAGTTCGACATGGAGCATATTGGCGCACGCCTTCCTGCGCCGCTTCCAAGGGCTCCAATACAACCGGCAGCTCTTTTGTCTTTGTCCGAGAGGTTTTCCGCGAGACCTCTCCGGGCTGCCGGTCTTCTACCAGGACCTCCTCCGGACCTGGAAACTGTTTTTAATGACCAGGTCCGTGGCGGCCACCGTGGGAACAGATCTCCTTGCGGAGCCCCTGCTACACAACCCCCAGCTCCGTGTGCAGGCAGCGGAGTCCCGCTCGGTGCACCTGAGTTTGGTCCTGGCGGAAGTCACGAGAGTCGGAGACCTCCTGGACTATGACCGGGGAGACTGGCTGGCTCCCGTGACGCTCGCTCGACGCATGGGGCTCTCCAGACCTCATACCCCCCGGCGCGTACTTCAGGAGGTGAAGGCCGCCTTGACGCCCACTGCTCGGGCTTATCTCAACCAAGCCCTGCGCGAGGGCGCACCCCACCCACCCTCTACCCCAGGCCTGCCGGATCTTTCAATTGGGCCCCTACCCCGTAGATCCCAACAAACCCCTCACCCTTTCACTGCGAGCCGGCTGCATGAACTGCAGCCGGTCAGCTTCCAAATTGCGCCTCGGAAATATCTATACACACTCATGCTTCACACCCTTCACGCCCACACCCTGGTGTCCCGCCCCGATACAAAGTGGTGGGACCTCCTGCCACCTTTAGAGGGTGAGCAACCCCGGTGGGCCAGCCTATATTCCACCTTGGTCCCGAGGCCTGTCGGGGACATTAGTTGGCGGCTCCTTCATGGAGCTGTGAGCATGGGCGTGTTTTTGAAATAGTTCACCCCCATCCCGGATACTTGCCCTTTTTGCAATGTGAAGGAAACCCTGGCGCACCTATATTTGGACTGTGCCAGGCTGCAGCCCCTTTTCCGGCTCCTTACAAATATTTTATTATGCTTTTGGCTACACTTTTCCCCTCACCTTTTTATCTACACACTCCCCATCCATGGCCCCACAAAATCGCGAGATCTCCTGGTTAACCTCCTCCTAGTCCTAGCTAAAACAGCCATTTATAAAACCAGAGAGAGGAGGTTGGCTAATGAAGCGTCCTGCGACTGTAGGGCTGTTTTCCGATCCTCAGTACATTCACGTATCCGGGTGGAGTTCCTCTGGGTGGCATCCACCGACTCCCTTGACACCTTTGAGGAGCGGTGGGTGCTGTCCGAGGTTCTCTGCTCGGTGACCCCGTCCGGTTCCCTCCGTCTGACCCTTTGATTGAGGGGAAGAGTGAGAGACCCCAGCCCCAGCCGTTGCCGCTGTGGATACCATCATTACTGTCACCTAGGAGGGGTCCTATCACACGTGGTGTACATCCCCCCCCCCCCCCGCCCCCAAACCGCCCACCCCGCAGCCATGCCCATCTTGTCGGGCACTCTCAGGAGAGGAATAATCGGTGACACTGGGCGTGGCACTAGGTAACTCGAGGGGGTGGAAGACCATGAGTGTCGAGGAAGCCCCCCCGCTCTGGGCCCAGGCTAGCCTGAACACTTCTCCCTCCTGAAGGCTGCTGTGTTATACCTTGTGTTTGCTTTTGTTGCATAGTTTTGCTTTATCCTTTTTGGTGATTCCTTGTAAGTGTTACACAAATAAAATTCTTTTCCGCTTCAAAAGAAAAAAAAAAAAGGCACTCTCCTGCTGCTCTCTGGCTATGCTGTATCACACATTCTAAACAGAAATAATTTAATTAGGGTAAAAGTGTATTAAATAGATTCAAGCATCAACTGATATTTCTCACTTCTGCTATTAAGCTTTTACGTAGAGTAGCTAGCCATAATTTAGTATAATGTACTGGTGTGGAAGTAATAAAGTATAAAGGTTTCCTTCCCTTTCTTGCAACTTCCTTCACACCAAGGTCAATAAAGCTTAGTGGGTCTTTAGCGATGGTAGGGAAAGGTAAGAGTGAAAAACTCACTATGTATTGGTGGTTTGTTACTAAAACTAATCAAAATTTTCCTGTATAGCAGGAAATACTTCCACATGGGTCCACACCTCTAATCATGCTGGGATACTTGAGCTCTTTCCCCTGTTTTTTAGCCATGATGACTTTCTGAAATCTACCCTTTCCTCATTCTGTAAAAGCAATTTCCCCTTAGTTAAAAAATAATTCTTTCGGGGTTGAATCCTTGATGCCAACTTACTCTTTGCCCCAGTCTTTTTCTTTTCTTTTTAAACCAGAAAAAGAACCCATTCGAATAAGGAAAGGATTGTAATAAGAGGAACAAAGGTTCCATTTTAAACAGACTCAAAAGTGATTGAACTGGGCCACAATAGAAACATGTGACATGCCCGTAAGGTCCTTAATGGCAAAAAAGGAAAGATTTTAGGAAAGATGTTACCGGATCACTTACCCCATTCCCTCCTGTTGTCACTTGCAGATGCTATGGATATGGCCCTGGATCTTCACAGTCCTATGCCTCTATGCCAATTAGTTAGGCTTGGCAGAATTCAATTTTAATTTTTTTAAAATAATTGTTATGGATAATAACAAGAGTTTTTTTTCAATTTTGATCAATTTAAATTTTCACTCTTGTGTGAAATTGTGTGTGTGTGTGTGTGTGTGTGAGAGAGAGAATAATTTCATAGCTGTAGATACTGGGATTCAAAAAGTTAAAGCTTTACACATGTTAAAACACAACCTGTCAACATCACATGTCAAAATATACAAAGATATATAAATATCCTTAAATCAACAAATTGTACTTATATTTACTATTCATTCACTAATCCATTTGTAACAAGCCTAATTAAAAATATACATCACTGGATTTTGACTTGAATAAATTCTCAAGCTGCATTTTTCTTACTTTGCCTACCTGTACATTTCAATTATCCTCTATGGAAACATTTTTCTATTGTTTTGTGAGTCTATGATGAAATCAGAAAAGGAGTACTTGTGGCACCTTAGAGACTAACCAATTTATTTGAGCATGAGCTTTCGTGAGCTACAGCTCACTTCATCGGATGCGTACCGTGGAAACTGCAGCAGACTTTATATACACACAGAGATCATGAAACAATACCTCCTCCCACCCCACTGTCCTGCTGGTAATAGCTTATCTAAAGTGATCATCAAGTTGGGCCATTTCCAGCACAAATCCAGGTTTTCTAACCCTCTACCCCCCCCCCCCCACACACAAACTCACTATCCTGCTGGTAATAGCTCATTCAAAGTGACCACTCTCCCTACAATGTGCATGATAATCAAGGTGGGCCATTTCCAGCACAAATCCAGGTTTTCTAACCCTCTACCCCCCCCCCCCCCACACACAAACTCACTATCCTGCTGGTAATAGCTCATTCAAAGTGACCACTCTCCCTACAATGTGCATGATAATCAAGGTGGGCCATTTCCAGCACAAATCCAGGTTTTCTCACCCCCCCACCCCCATACACACACAAACTCACTCTCCTGCTGGTAATAGCTTATCCAAAGTGACCACTCCCGGTCACTTTGGATGAGTTATTACCAGCAGGAGAGTGAGTTTGTGTGTGGGGGGGTGGAGGGTGAGAAAACCTGGATTTGTGCTGGAAATGGCCCAACTTGATGATCACTTTAGATAAGCTATTACCAGCAGGACAGTGGGGTGGGAGGAGGTATTGTTTCATGATCTCTGTGTGTATATAAAGTCTGCTACAGTTTCCACGGTATGCATCCGATGAAGTGAGCTGTAGCTCACGAAAGCTCATGCTCAAATAAATTGGTTAGTCTCTAAGGTGCCACAAGTACTCCTTTTCTTTTTGCGAATACAGACTAACATGGCTGATACTCTGAAACCTATGATGAAATCAGCGTTTACTGACATTTACCAACAAATATCTAATCCTCTAATTAGTGTTGCCAAAATCTCTAGAGTATTTGGATTGCCCACTGTTAGCAGCCAACTTATGACTACCTCTGCATGGGTGCGCCGGAGGAAAGGGTTTCCTTGCATCATCTCCCCAGGTGGGTAGCCAAAATTTGGCCCATACTTTCTCAACAGGTTGGCAAAAAACATTTACAAAATTCTTTGTAAATATTATTTTGAATAAAAACTACCATCAATACTCACCAAACCTTTTATTTCCTGGCTGTGTGCATTCATATATGAAAACGTTTGAGGAGAAGCAAGGTGTCACAGATACTTAAGGTTTGTATTTGCAGGGGAATTCTTGCTGTAAGAAGAATTCATAGGGCCATCATGAAAGCTCTGGGAGTCATTTAGTCAGGGAGCAGAAAAATTGCCATGTGATTTAGGTAACCAGTCACTCACAGCGTGTGTACAAATTGCAAATATTTCTGCCAAAGCGCTCATGAAAATCCATGGCTGAAATATGTTCATCTGAACCATTTGTCTAAAACCGAACAAATTAGTGAAACTTGAAGTCTGTTTATTGATAGGTTGGAAGCACAGAAGCGGATAAACGTGTCAAGTAAATTGTTCACTGCAAATGGCTTGCCCTGCTCTAGTCTCCTCTCCTTGAGTATGTAACTCCCATTAATGAATATTTATGAACAGTTAATGTACATTTAGAAGAGAATATACTCCTTGAACTCTGTGATTTTATCCTTCAGTAGAATGCAGTTTCATGCCGAAGAACTGTCAGTTCTGTTTCTCTGGCCATTCCATTCCATCATAAGATAAAACTCTTCTCTTCCCTTTATTTGATGATCTGCACATTACACACTGGTATAATACTGTCACTCACTCAACAATGGAGACTAAAAAAAGAAGCTGACTGCAAATGATGTCACCTCATTGGCAGGGAAGTAGCTTTTTGGAATCCTAACCAATGTTCCCTGTAAATTGTACACATGTACAGCAATCTTGTCTAATCTGCACAGGTCAGAAACTGTGTCATTCACATCTCCTCTGTGTGGCCCCAACTGGGATGTGGAGTGGACCTTTCAGAACCTGCCCTTCTGCTTTCCCCTATCCCCCATGACAGAATGCCATGCAGCCCTGTGTCCTTGCTGCAGGGGGAATGGAAGTGCTTCTGGTTTTGGGGGATGGGCTTCAGGGGGAGGGAGGAGAAGGCAGGAGCTCAGGGACAACCCTTGGGCAGGAGTTCAGGGAAGGAGCCCAGCTCGGCTCTGCAGTGCTGGCCTAGGGTAGTGGAGACTCCAGAGCAGAGGCCTGATGGGGCCAAAGCACTAACCACCCCACCCAGCCATTGGTTTCCAGGGATGTGGTGGTTGCTGCTGGTGAGAGGTGGCAGGGGAAGGAGCTGGGGCCAGGGCCTCTTCTTGGGAGAGCCCAGTTTGGGGGTCTGAACCCTCTGGCTAGGGGGAGATGTGCGCCGACCACCACTGGGCTCCTAAGGCTTCTGCTGGGGAGAGAATTGCTTCCCCCTTGGACCATGTGAATAATAGGGACAAGAACACTGGAGAGGAATCTGCCTGGGGCAGCCCTCCCTACACATCTCTCACCAGACACTGCAACCTCTCCTTACTCACCCTTAACCCTGCACCTCCCCACAAACAGTGTAAGAAGACTTTTTTTAAAAGTGTAAGCTTGCCCAAGGACAAAAATGTACTGCTCAGTGGAGTTTGTAGTTCACTTAGTACAAAGGAAATTTAGAGGGAATGTGGATCCTAACACTGTTTTTTTTTTCTTCTTTGTAGTTATAGGCAACACCAACTGTAAGCATTAGAACATTAGGCAACAAGGGAAACTGTCAACCATTAATCTTCCTATTCACCATTGCAACTGTTGTGGGAAGGGGACAAAGATGGCACTCTGGCACTGAAGACTTTCTGCATATCCGAAGAGTAGGATGTTAGGTGGGCTAGTAAATAGAGTATTGGAATGAGAGTTGGACTCAGGAGACTTGAGTTCTAATCCTGTGTCTGTCACTGATGTACTGTGTGACTTTAGGATTTACCTCTGTTTCCTCTCCTTTTGCCTGCTTGCCTAGATTAGACTGTTTTGGGTGGCAGGGACTGTTAATGAGTGTTTTTGTACAACTTGTAGCCCAGTGGGGACTGGATATAAGCTTGGGCCTGGAGTACAGATAGCAAATAATAGTATTTAGCTTCATTGTGCAAACTCAGATATTTAGATGTTCACAGCTACATCCTTGTCTACCTGTTTCAAAAAGTTGATAATTCGTGCTATAAAGCTGTTTTTCCTGATTCACTCAAATTATTTTTCACTGTAAAATAAAAGTTTTCCAGAGCAGAATTTCATATAATTAAAGTAAAATTGACATATGAATTGAAAGGCAGATAACACGTGGCAGGTGATTAATAAGTAAATGAACAAGCTGAAGGTCTGATCCAGAGTCTAATCAAGTCTTTCCATTAACTTCAGGGCTAACAGGGTTTTGGATCAAGCCCTAAATTAGGAACACAACATATTATTTTTTGTTCAGTGTTCAGACAGTGCCTAGCACAATGGGGTCCTGCTCCTTGCTCTTCAGTGCTACCCAAATGCAAATAAATAATAATAATTTATTTGGCTTCTTTTTAGTAGAGCAAGAACAGTTTCATGTCCTGAATAAAACCAAGATGAAAACAGTGCAATAATTTCAAACCCTAAAAGATTTCATAATTTATTTAGATTATTGTGAACCAACTATGTGTTTGTTGCTCCTGGATTTAGCCAGGTCTGTCAAACATAAGAAACAGTATTTGAAACTGTTGTGAAAGCTGGCAGCAAGATGCTAAGCAGTGTAGTAGTTTTGTACATGCAGTGCCTCATCATTTTAATGTCTTCCTTATCTGATATCTTTCTTGATTGTTCATCAGACAAATCACAAAACGCCAAACATGATGTGAAGTATGGCAGGGTCTGTTTGTTTGTGTAATTCCATCTGAACATTTGTTTCCTTTGATTTTAAACTAGTAGTGATATAATTATAGAATCTGTTGCAAGGAAAGATTCTTTACTTTTTCACTATAGTGGGGAAACATGTAACTGTCCCTTTGAAATTTTTAATGTCTGGGTTTGAGGAAAAATTGATACAACATTGTAATTCATAACTTTGCTAGGAAAAAATAAAAGGGAACAATTGAATGCCATGAATGTTATGCTGCACTTATACTTAACAACTCTTGAGACTTTTATGTGAGCTAGAGTATGGTCTGGTAGTTAAAGCAGAGGACTGAGTCAGGACTTCTTGGCCTCTATTTCAGTCTGGGAATGACTTTCTCTGTGACCTTTGGCCAGTTGCCTGGGTGCATAAAATTAGGTACTGAAGCTCTTGATCTTGCAAGCTCGTGTATAAAGGCAGACTCTTCCAACCACATGTACTCCCACTGAAATCAATAGTGCTGTGTGGGCTTGGGGGACCTCTCATGCACAAGGCTATATGTATTTAGCAATGGTTCTTGGTTCAGGACACTCAGAGCCCATGCCACATCTGGGGAGGGGATACTGTCAGAAATTATAACTCAGAGAGGCAAACAGTATCACTTGGTACATAGATGGGAGAGACTGGTAAGACATTGCTACCAATTCATCAGAGTTTGAATATCCTCAAATTAGAACATTTGTTTACAAATAGGTTATAAAGTAGCTTTTGCATTTCCTAAGACAGACCCATAATCACTGGACTAAATCTGGAAGAGAAAATGCCACCAAAGTGCTTTTGTCAACTTTGGTTGGTGTCACTGTGACTTTCTTCTCTCTGTGTACTCCACTGTTCCCTTTCTCTACATATCCTCCCCTTGTACCTAGGATCTGTGCAGTATGTGCACAATGAAACCAATGGGAATCTTTCTACTGTCTTAAATGAGCTTTAGCTCAAGCACCATATGCAAGCAGAAGTGGCTCCTAGTACAAGTGAAGCAGTGAGTGAGTGCAGCTTAAATTCAAGGGATGCTGGCTCCCTGTCCTGTTTGCATATCGCAAGCTCACTCCCCATAGACTCCTCTCTCAATGCGATGATGGTATTTCCAAGAAGGTAATGAAGTCAATGAAGCAACCAATCAGTACCTGTGGAGCTATAAGTTATCACAAGTCCCACATTCTAGAGCAGGTATTGTATTTTCAGGAAATATAAGAACACTATAGCACTCTTGTGGTTGGGCATCAGGCATCAGCATAGGAACATAAAGAACCAGCAGAGATTAGCAGGTATCCGCAGTATGTTCAGTAGTAACTCAACAACACCTCGGAGCAAGAACTCTATGCATCATAATAACCAGTGTACACAGTTTATGGTGTTGACTTGAACAATTTCATCACCACATTTCTTTCAGAATCATAACTAACTGCAAAATGAAAGGACTGCATTTTAACACTCATTCAAATGGTGCTTCAGTTACTGGCATCTGCTACCAGCTACGACAATAGTGAATAAGATATAACTACCAAAGTACTTAGCACAAAAATTTGATAATCCTGTTTGCTCAAGCATAAAAGATTTCTAAATGAGTGTCTGCATCTCAAATCTACACTTCCAAAACTTTATCCTACATTCCAAACATTTGTCATAAGCTCCCCCAGGAAGAACCGTGATTAAACTTTGTGTCCTGGAGTAAAACGTGAGGCGTTATCATCTTCTCTCTAAAAAGGTTTCACTAATCTTGACACTTCAGCACACAGTTTAAATTTAGGAATCCTGGATACCACTAAAGGCAGTTCAAGTCTTCTACATACAATGAAATACAACATATCCTCACTCACTGGCTTAGGTCAGAGGTCATCTTTCACCCTTGCCTCTGGTCAGGAACTGAATGACATCCTGAACAACTGGCACTTTGTGTTTTATGATGCCAAGTGACAGTGAAGTAGTTTATAATATGATCTACAACCTTAAACTGTCTAGAGGGACATGGAGATGACAATGTTTGATAAATCATTCATGATGAAAGATTAATTGCCACAGAGAAATGAAGCTGAAGAGGCAGAGCATAGGCTACAAATAGCTGTTATGTGTACTCTAAGTACTCTAAGTGTTTTTTAACTCTGAACTGCAGATGTCTTGCGAAAGGAGTGAGAAGGGAAAGGTATTTACTTGGTGCCCATCAGTGCTATTGTTATGGGTCTAGCAGAATATCCACCAAAATAAACCCAGCTTTTCAGGGGCTTTATAACCTGAAAATGCATCAGGCAGAAACTGAATATACAAGTAATTTTTTTACTTTATCTCTCTCCAGAACACACATACACAAAATAATAATAATATTTAGCACATGCATAATGCCTTACTAATGTGAACTAATTAAATGTCACAATGTCTCTAAAGGGGAAAGTAAGGCATAGGTTAATGGTTCGATTCTCATTTACACTAAGGCTGCTTTACTCTGCTCTGGCACTGTAAAGGGATCTTAAAATGGATATAACTTACATTTACACTTGCATAAAGGCCCCTTTATGTTGCGACAGGAGTGTACACTGGCCTAAGTGTAACTGAGAATCGGATCCCAAAGCCATGTACACTAGTGAGTTTACAGTGGCACAGCTGTACTGATGCAGCTGCACTGCTGTTAAGATCGATCTATGCCGACAGGAGAGGGCTCTCCCATGGACAAAATAAAACCACTTCAACGAGAAGTGGTAGCTATGTTGGTGGGAGAAGTTCTCCCGCCGACGTAGTGCTGTGCACACTACCACTTATGCCAGCGAAACTTATGTCACTCAGGGAGGTGTTTTTTTTCACACCCCTGGTTGTCATAAGTTTTGCCAACATAGACATGGCCTACGGTTCTTGACAAAGGCCGCGGTGGAAATCATTGTCAGACATGGAACTAGAATGCAGGAATACTCTGCTCTGAGTCCTGCGTTCCGACTTCTTGACTATGTTTCCTTTTCTGCTCCTCCTTATGGCCAGAGGTTACATTGATGGCTCAGCAGGAGAGTCGGCTCATCTGAATGCAGCTAGCCAGAGACCTGAGGGGCACTTGCCTGGCGATTAACACCACCAGCAGCAGTCCCTGAGGCACCTCTACAGACACAAATGAGGCTGAGGTCACAGCAAAACTGAGAGACCCACCATCGGCTTCACAGGCTCAAAAGGTCAGTGCTGACGCACTGGGGGTGGGGGCTGGAGAGGAGTTATATGAATAACTTGTACTGTCCCCCCCGTCCCCCCCCCCAAAAAAAAGTCACTGTGACCAACCTTCTGGTCTAGTGTTTTGCTTGAAATTTTCAAGGCTAACCCTACAATGTATAACCCTATGCAAGATTACTATTAAAAAATGGAAGCTGATATTAACTGACATTTAAATAGCCTGCAAAATCAACCGTGGGGCTGAGGGTGGAGATTCCAGTCAGCATTGCAGCCCACAAGCCAGACCATAATTTAGGCCCTCAGTTTAAGGGTGCTGTTTAAACATGAGTGATCAATAGGCACCTAAATCTTCAGTGGGAGTTGTGGGTGCTCAGTACCTTTTTCAATACAGGTTACCTGGCATTTGATCCAAAGTCCATTAACTTCAGTGAGCATCAGATCATTGCCTACATTTAGTTGCCTAAATACTGAAATGTGAATATTTGGGTCAAATTACCCTAATTCTAATACCACAGACTTATTCATTGGCACACATGGCTTCCCAGCAATTTCAAAGTAGTGAGGCTATTGCACCAAACAGCCTCCAGATCCCAGCAGACTTAGAAAATCAGTAAAACAGAAGATGTGTACATTACTGAAAATCACCTGGTAGCAATTAAAACAATACCTTCTAAGAAGAGAAGATGAACATGCTGTTGATTTAAGCCTTGGCAGTGACTGTTTTGTTGGATATATAGGAAGCTTCACATAACATTTCATTAGTATCACAGTGAATTAACTTTATAGTGGTGTAATGCTTAATCCAATTTAGGTTTAGTGTTATTAATGATACAGCTAGGGAAATAGTTTTAAGGCAATTAAACAGTAGTATATAATGTTTCCAAGCATCACTACTGGTAGGCTGATGGCATCAAAAAATAACACATTTTAAAAGGGAATTGAAAATGGAAGGGTCGCACTTTCTGATGATTTAATCCTTTGTGTTTGGAAGGGTACCAAGCCACATGAAAATCTATTCTAGAAGTTACAGTGAGTACTGTGCATTTACAAAAGTACATATGCCCTTCCTTCTGCTTACAAACAGCTTGATCCGCATGGAGTGCATATATTGACTTTACCATGAATGTTTTTGGTTTTGTTTTGTTTTAAACAAAAAGCAAGTGCATTGTTGGCTCTGGACTCAAATATAACACTCGATTAGGAATAATAAAGGTTGTACAAGCAGAGTACATTTGACATTCAGAACACGCAGGCTAATGTCTGAGCTGAGACAAACACACCACAGAACAGACGTCAGCAGAGTATCATCAGAGTAATGACCATATACTTGTCAATATGCGGAACTCCAAGGTGGTACAGTGTAGAGAAAAGCAAAAGCCTTGTGAATAGAGTATACTGAGTAGCTTAGTTCAATTCATTCTTACCATTTTCTTCAACTCTCTCTTTCCTTCTGCCAACTATGTTTCTAGTATTTTATTGCCTTAATTCAGCACATCAGACAACCTGAGGGATGAACCACCATCCTCCCCATGTAAAAGTCTCTGAATTCTCCCTGTAGCTCTTTCTGGCACCCCTCCTCATTTTTATTGTACCAGCAAGACTCTTCTAATCCTTCCCTGTCTCCTTTCTTCTTAATCCCCTTTAATTTCTGGCCACAGCCCACAATGGTTCTTTCCTGTCCCCATTTTATCTTTGTCCTCTTCAGACTACACATTTTGCTGCACACTTGTTTTCTCCTCAGAAATTTTCCATAGCCCTTGAACCATCCACCTCCCTATTCCAGGCCCTTCCTGTGAAATTTTCTCTGAATATCTGTTCCTTCAGTACAAAATATCTCCTTGTCAATAACCTTATGAAAGATGAATCATAGAATCATAGAATCATAGAATATCAGATGAGGTGTAATGTGACTTACAGCTTGAACAAGTAGATCAGAAAGGCCACCTTTTCCAGAGTCCTCAGCCCAGCTTCCACTTGTGCTCATGGAATCCCCCCCCCCCCCCGACCTGACCCTAAGAGCCAGAGGGACCGGCCAGGGGGCGACATGGGGAGTCCCGGCGGTGCTTACCTGGGGCAGCTCCTGGGAAGCATCCAGGAGGTCCCTCTGGCTCCTAGGGTCAGGTCGGGGGGTGGAGAGCTCTCTGTGTGCTCCCAGCGCTTGCAAGCCCCGCTCCATGGCTATGGCAGCTCCCATCTAGGGTTACCATATGTCCGTATTTTCCTGGATGTTTTTCGATATTTAAAAATTCCTCCCGGACTGTGATTTAAGAACTAAAAAGCTGGACATGTCTGGGAAAATACGGACATATGCTAACCCTAGTTTTGGTGCTGTTTTTTGGCTTGGACTAAGGGACTCAGATCTCTGGAATGGGTAAGAACATAACTGTAACCTGAGGAGGACCAAGTCACTGTATCCCAAAGGAAGAGGCAGGGTGAAGAGGTTGCAATGTCACCCTCTGCTGTGAAGGGCATTCTGGGATGGTAAGTCTTGTACCAGCACCTTTGTCCTTCTTTGTGGAAGGGCCCTATAAATAGACTTTACACCCCAAATGTTCATATAATCCACAACCCTTTACTGGGGTCTAAATCCTGCTAATGGCTGTAGGAGCTGTGCTCATGGATTTGGGGGGCAGGGATCTGCTTAGTGCCTGACCAAAAGAAAGGACCTTTTTGGAATAAGAATTTGGTTTCTTTATCTTATAAGTAGAATCTGGGGCTTCTATATTCAGTGGGTACATATGGGGGCTGATCTGAATCCCATTGAAATCAGTGGGAGTCATGCTGTTGACTTGAGTGGTCTTTGAACCAGGCCCATAATTAATTCTGGTGCTATTCAAAAGGGCCTCATCTTGCAGCCCTCATTCAGTCAAAATACCCATTGACTTCAACTGGAGTGCTACCTAATTCTCGACTGCATGGCAGCACCTCAGATCATCTAAAGCAATGAGGGACACTGAGCTGGGAGAGGTGAAGTCACAAGTGAATTTTGAAGATTGTAAAACTCACATTTCCAGGCATAGTTGGGCTAATACCTTACAGCTAATAACCCGTATCACCATATGTTCTTAGTAAACTATGAAGTGTTTTATTTTGTGGGCTGTGTTATACTGTGGTCTGGCGGGGAGGGCTTGTGATTCTATGTTAGTCTGGTTGTGCTTTTAATCTTGTATGCTGCCTTGGGCTCAGGTGCTTTAAATTCACATCAAGTAAATAAATGTGCAATTGGCATGTCTGTAAGACCCTTTAATGTCACAGTTTTAGGCAACAAGCTATAGTTTCTCTTGAGAGAGTTTCATTTCTGATCTTACTGTTTTTGGTTTGATTCAGAGTCTGTTCTCTGTTGCTGTTTGCCATACACTATGCTACAGATATATTTAAACAAATGATAGATGTTAGTTCCAAATATTATTCTTATTCTAGTCCTATCACCTGCTTCTCTCCATGGTCTCTTTAGTATTGACAAAATAGCTTTCATTTTACTTTAAGCCATCAAAATGCACTTAAGAGGGGAAATAACATGTCTACATCCTCAACACTGCAGTTTTATTGCGTAAGTTGACATGCCAAAGATATGCAATTAAATGATTTGGAGTAACACAGCACATTTTCCATATCCTATCTGGATGAGATCTTCTGATGAGAAAGTATTTTTGTCTAGATACACGAATTTGTGTAACTGGATTTTTTTTTTAATTAAAGGATTTATCTGCTGGATTTGAATCTTTAATTATCTGTGTGAACATGCACAAATATGATTAGAACATTTGTTGTGTTATGAGAGTGAGTACACAGTTTGGCATGAACACAACCAGGCTGAGGGGAAAATGCTGCATGGAACATGGCTATCTGACATAGGTTTACTTGTCTGTTTTTGTTTAATCTATCCAAAGTTATCACTGGAGACTAGGTAAAAAACTGAAAGTTTGCAGAATTCAGCTGGCAGTTAAAATCTGCCCTGGGTCTCATTTGCTGTTGTGGAGTTGCTCACACCACAGCCAAGTCAGTGTGAAATGCCATCATTCTGGCTTGGGAGGAGTTTACACTCACTTGTCACTGACATAAATTACTACACAAGGTGCAGGGCAATGGATGGTTAAGCCCTGAATGTACACGTTATTTGGATGGATTTCCCCCACTTTGAAAGTGCAAAGAATTCCCCCATTGGAGGGAAACTCCCAGGTGTGTCAGATGTTTCAGCTTTGGATCTTATGGCCCCCACTCCTTATTCCCCAGCATAGGGGGGATATTGTGGAATGGAGAGTTATTTGTGGGTCTTTTCAGGTGTTTGGTGGGGTGGGCAGAGGGCTGGCAGAGCTCTGCTACAGCAATCTTGCATTGACTTAGACTCCTTTAACTACACTAAGTCAATAGCACTAAAAGCTCTCTGCATGCATCAGAGTTGGAGCTGGCCTTGAGAATCTAGGAGCTGGAACTGTTTCCCTGCTGTTCTTCCTCTGCAATGAGCAAAGCTCTGCACAGGAGAGGATCTAGCCCCAAGGGTCTGCCTCGTGAACATAATTCCATCGTGCAGTGTTTTCCATTTTTAATTTTTCTGTTTTCCATTTAGTTTTGAGAACAGAATTCTTATCAGCATTCAAGCCATAATACAAGTAAGTCCTTAGCTGAGGCGATGTAAATAGGTCATTAGTAACTGTCAATTAATAAAACAGTGGAGCACAATAACCATAGACTAGTTCTATATCCTGTAAAGAAACACCACTTCCCTTCTTTGTCACAAACTTCCTTTCTTTGAAAGTTAGCACTTTCATGGGGTACAGATTAGTAGATGGGTTATACCCACTGGACCAAACTTTACTCTGTTATACACTATGCCATTCCAATTCCTTCAATGGAGTTGCATGGGCATACAGGAAGGTAAAATTTGCCATTGGTTTTGGACTCAACCCAGTTTCCACTTGCACGTTCAGTTTTCAGGTATGCCATTTCCCCTCAAAATTTCCTAGAGAGGGCCCGTGTTTTGTAGCTAATTTAAGGATGGGATATTGCTGGAGCCTGTTTATGATTTTGGCCTAAGGATTTCTGAAGCTGCAATCCCTGGAAAATTATAAAATCCTAGAAATTAGAAATGAAAAAGGCTTATTACAATGCATCATTCAACCTATCCTTATGCCAAAGCAGGGTTGTTCTGTGCAGTTTATTCTCCAGTGCTTTGTCCAGACTTGTTTTAAAAGGCTGCTACATGCCGCTCACAATTGGTTCTGAGTGTTATATTCTTTAACACTTAAGTGCATTCTTCTTGAAAAGCATGTATTCACATTACAAATATATTAATCAAATGAACAAGTTAATTTACATGCCTCTTGGAAAACATAATTCTGTGAATGACCAGTGAGTAGCCCATCTAGTATTTATTTATAATGAGGCTATCCAAGGCTCCAATTGCAGGAATAATTTTATGAAAGATGCATACAAAATTCTATTTGGAACAATGTCCACCACTAAAGCCCTAAGAATCCACCAAAAGTGAAATGATTATTCTTGCCTAGTTAAAAAAACATATTTCAGAGCAATAATTTAGGGACAGCTTCCCTTTTCTGCAGCACTGCACAGTGCAAAGACAAAAAACAGAAATGAGGTTAGAAATGGCCCAGACATTGCATATGGAGGGAAGTCGCAACTAGGCTGCCTCTCTCTCCTTAGCTTATGGAGATCCTTTTGCCTAAATACCATGTGGTTGGAACTCCATTGGTATTTAAGGACTGGGGATGGAGCCAAGGAGCAGCTGTTTTGCAAAGCATGCTCTCCTAGAATGGGGACATAAATTCAGTGGGATATTGCAGCAAAAATTATTCTGGTCAAACCGCAGAGATCAATGGGAGGTTTTTGTGTGTGTGAGAGAAGTAAGCAGGCTTTAACCCTGTAAGTAGTAGTAATAGTTTTGAAGCTCATTAAAAATCAATCTTCTCACTTCAACTGAAACAAGTGATTTTTTGTTAATTTCGACTAGTCTTGTTTTGGTGCCACACCCACATATGTATTTTGGTTAATAGAGGAAAATCCCTTTATCGCCCAGCAGCTAAAAGTTCACCCTCCCCATTGGAGGCACCCATCTTTTCCCAAGAATGCTTGACTTTATTGGGCAATTCATGCAAGTGGTGAAAGCTTAAGTTTCATGAGTGAGTTTGCAGACTTTATGATTGCCTTGTCATGGAAAGAAGGTGTTTAGAAGACACATCAGGGTAGCAAAATATCTTTTGCTTTTAATACTTCTGCAATTCTGGTATCAGGTGGCATTGGCTGTTTCTCAAATGCTAATAGTTAAAATCTTGAAGCCCTTACTTGGGGCCAGATTCTGATACCCTCACTCACATCGATTACCTTGCCCCTCTAGTTGTCCCATTGGCTTTGCGAGTACTAGAAGAGAAAGATACTACACTCAGTTTGAAGAAATGTATGAGAATCTTGCCCTCTATTTAAATTCCCATTGATTTTAACTGGGGCTCAGTTGAGTAAGGGCTAAGGGAAAACCTCATGATTTGGCCCATGTCCATCAGATAATACCAATAAGGCACAATGCAGCAAAATAAATGCCTGATTTCTGCATAAGGCCATGGAAGCCCCGAATTACTGGATTTTGTGGAATCAGCCAAGAGCTTACAGTTTGAAAGCCAGACATTTTTACTGAATCAGGCCCCGTAATGAGGAGCTACTTTTAATTTAAGTGTGACCCTTCTAATAGCTCCAGTTGGTGAATATCTCAGCTGGTAAGATTTGTAAGAAAAGCATGTCATATTTTAAATGGCTAGGATGAAATATGGTGTACAACTTTGCACTCCATGGGAGTGCATAAAAATAAATCCAAGATGAATAAGACTTGGCAGGCTCTTTCACATATGATCTCCCTGCTTACAGTATGATTTGCTCACACTACTTTTGACTCTGCTGTAGAGTGCAATACAGTCCAGTTCAGACCCCAAAATAACTGTGTGGGGCTACTAACTCCAAGGGTGGAGAGAGACTTAATCATGCAATGAATCTATACCCTGTGGAAGGAGTGGCTGTAATCCCCTGTGGTCCTGCCCTACCCTGAAGAGCAGAGCCAATTGGGTGTGTCAAGAGAGCAGACTCCACCTGGTTTAGGGATGGTACTTGCATACTTCCCTCTGCACACCAGGAAGTTCAGAGAAATAATCTGCCTCTCGGAGGAAGGTTCTTTCCTTGGTGCGGCACTGCTCCTGACTCATGGCCGCACCTAAATGGCACAACTAAGCCCACAGTGTAGTGCTAGGAGTACGCACACAAGTGAGTTGTGTGTTGTAATGTCCATTAGTCTCCTTGGGATGACCGAACAGGCCCTCAGTCGGAAGGAGATGACCACTTAACAATGACAATAACATCACCTTCACATCTCTATCTAGTCCCATTCCAGTCTAGGAACGGGGATGGGCTTCAGAGCCCGAACTCCAGCCTAAGTGTTGTCTACCCAGGTATTTCTAGAGTGCCACTGGGAACCCCGCTACTCAAGTTTATTGACCTATGCTGGGGGGGCTCGCTTCTGGGAGCTCTGTTGACAACCCTTGGAGGCTATGAGATCCTGAATGAACATACACATCCTAGGTGGACTCTGAGATCACCCAGAACAATAAACCTTGATAACTGCAACATCAGGCCTGACAAGCAATACAGAAAAGGGCAAGCTAAGATAAGTTTCACAGCCAATGTCTGATATGCATTTATCTGCATTCATGATTATTAATGTTGACTCATTATTCATTAACAGCATTAGACTCTGTGAAACTCCCATCCGTATAAGCAGTTTGCTGGAGAAGATGAGGGCGTACATACTTCTCTTTTCAGCAGGGAGAGATCACCTGATAACAGGCACCCAACGGCATGACTTGAGAATGTGGCTGAAGAGTCACTTTCGGAGGGTGGAAGTGCTGTTTCTTTTCCCTGCCTGTTGGGGGCTAGGATGAAGAAATGAATGTGGTTTTTTTAAGATGATCTATTGAGTTACCAGACTTCTTAGACACCATGGTAAGCTTTTCCAAATACCTGAAGACACTTTTCCCTATACATGGGAGGCAGTCAAACTGCCACACTTTTCCCCTTGGACCTGCAGGACAGGTGTACCCTGAGCTACCAGTCTATGACAGATACTTGCTCAGCGATATGACACAATAGTCTGACCCTTGGTTCAGGCCAAGGATTTTTGCCACTTATTACCTTTATATGTTGTAATATAAACCCTAATGTTTCTTGCATGTGTCGGTTAGCTGTGCTTTGTACAGTACCAAACAGCCCATGTTTATAACTGAATCCATTTTGATTTCATGCTTTTCTATTTTCTGGACTCTGCTAATCAAACTGGCTCCTATTTAAGATACCTGGAGGTGGAGGCTGTTTTAAGTTGGGGTTGGATGCATTTTGGGTACCTTGGAAAGAAGGAAAGTGAACCTTAGAGGAGGCTGAGTCAGGAAGAGAGGTAGATGATAGGTGAAAGGAGTTGTGGTTCTCCTCCTCAATCAGTGCTGAGAAAGGGCTTGTGCTAGGCCATTGTGGGAAGGAGAAGAGCCAAACACCCAAGTGGTGCTAGCAGTAGTTAAGTCTCTTTGCTTTAGTGGAACGTAAACCTCCCCTCCTCTTAGGGCTTGTCATCATATAGAGTGCTACACTGGCAGAGCTGCTTCACTAAAGCTACTATGCTGATGGAAGAGCTTCTCCCGTCGATGTAGTTAATCCACCTCCCTAGGGAAGCAGTAGCTATTGTTGATGGGAGAAACTTTCCCGTCGACGTAGCGCCGTGTACTGAGGAGGTTAGGTCAATATAACTGTGTCGCTCAGGGGTCTGGATTTTTCACATCCCTGAGCAACGTAGTTATATTGATATAGGTCTGTAGCGCAGACCTGGCCTAAGCAGAATTGTAGCCACACTACATCTATCAGGTATTTACTGAGCCTCTTGGAAAAGAAATGAAGCAGGCTGATTTATTTTGTGCTCTGGGGAAGGGTTGCTGAGGCTTACAGAAACGGAAAGAAAGAACAGTTAATTGCCATTCTCACGCTAACATGCATGTACCCCAGAGAGACTTCCCAGAGATCGAGAATAAAATCCTGGCTCCACTGAAGTCAATGGCAAAATTCCCATTGACTTCTGTGCAGCCAGGTTTTCACCCAGAGAGACTATGAAACTAAATGGGAACATGTCCAGGGCCTGGGAAGGAACAGAGCTTCAACACTTCCCATTCATGTGCTCTGATTGCTGGGGTCACTGTTTTTAAAAAAAAAATAGGCAAGAAATCCTATTTCTTGTCATGCAAGAAACTTTCTGGTGAATGCTCTGAAGTACTATGTGGGAAATGCACAGTATCTACTCTACTCCCCCTGGTTACAACAACAAACTTTAAAGGAGTAATTATTAGCAGTAATGGATACACGTTTGGTCCTGTGTGTAGACTGGTGAATCCCCAAAGTCAGGTACCTAAGTCTGAGAGAGACCATTAGGCATATCACCATAGTTGTTATCTATGTGAAAGGAAATTAATAGGGCTTCAGAAGAGAGGTTAACTACTTCCTTAAGGCCCAGTTCTGTTCTCTCTCAAGTCAATGGCAAAACTCCCCTGACTCAAGTATGGTGCAGGTTCAGGCCCTTAGAGATCACTACTAGTTTAGAGTGAACTGAAAATCACCTTACCTGTCAAGACCTAAATTCAGGTCCTCATGTTTCTCTGTTTTCCCCGTGAAATAGTTCATGACATAACTAACACCTAAAACAGAGCAGTGTGCTGCATTCCAAACAGTGCATTAGGTGTTAGTGAAGTCAACAATTGTAGAAAGGGATACAAAATCCCAAGGCTTGGTATTCCACCATTGACAGATAAGTGAAGGTAAGCAAATGATTTTAAACCATTCAGATTAAGAGTGTGTCTCACTCCATTTTTTCTAAAACAAAGCATATTTTCTGTTAATGATCTGAGATCTTAGGTTTCATATTAATTATACTATGTTACTGTTTATGTAAGTCTGCAGAATGCTATAAAGAAAAATCAAAAGGAGAGATTCCCTGTCTCAAGGTGTGGAACGCTAGTCCTTGGTAACGTTCCGGCTGACTCACCCAGGATTCTTTTGGAGACACTAGGGGAGCACACCCCAAGGTGGGAGCGACAGCCTTTTTCAACATGAAGGCTGTGTGTACTCCTCCTACTCCAGTGACAGTTCAGCTCCTCTGGCTATGTGGAAGCAGGTGAAGAAGTGGCTCTAACTTTACCTCACCTCTATCTTTGGGGAGTCTAGCACTGCTGGCTGAATTAGGCTCCTCTGGCCATGTGTTTAAGAAGCACAAGGCCTGGGAACGCTCTCCTGTATCTATTTAGCTTGTCTGCTGCCTCATCATGATATGTTTGTGGTTGACCTGTGTGCCTGGGCACAAAGGTGCCTTCTAGAGTAATCTCCTACCCCTTCACAAAAACTCAGGGCCAGCCATAATGTGATGTACCCATGCTCACACTATCAGCAGAGTCCAAGCATGGAAACGACCATGGAAACTGAACTATCCCTTAAATACCCTACATTTGTATTTATTTCCCATAACATATAAAATATTTCAATTCACATTTAAAATTTCACTGGTTGGGTATAGATAAATTTACAGGACACTTAAAATGTATTCTTTTAGGATCTTCATACTAAACACCTAAGCCACAGTAATATTATAAAAGAGTGCTCATTAGGTGACACATCCCTCTGCAAATACATATAGGAATATCTGGAAACTAAATCCTTCTTTCAGCATCTAAGTTTACACATTCCATTTGGTCTAACCATGAGGACAGAATGAGACCACATCCAATCAATGACTTATATTGCTGGCAGAGCCCCTGCCCCATTTGCACATTGGACTAGGAAATGGGAAGGAGTTAGTGTTTTGTCTAACAGAGAGGTTTTTAATAAATGGCCCATGGGGAATCTAAGCTCTTGTTACAGCGAGTTCCATTTGGAAGAGAAGTCTGTAATGGAGGCATGGTAATAAAGAAGTGTTAGAATTACAGTATTTTGCGAACATATTAGATTAAGCCCTACAAGAAGGTCGAGTGCCTGGGTTATCTAATCTGCTTCTGTGTCTGGTTGAAGTTCTTTAATGATCAAGAAATAGCTGATTTTGCAAAATGCTTTCCAGCCAATAATGAAATAATAAAAACAGCTGCATCATTTGTTTTCTTAGGGCTTTACAGTGTAACAATACAAGCTTATGCTGAGCTTCAGCTGCACTGGTTTTAGAACCAGTAATATGGAACAGCCTTGGCAGGAAATAAAAGGCACCTCTCTTCCCTTCCTCACATAGACCATTCCTCTTCCCATGGTACATTTTTGCCGATATCTGACATTAACACTGCTGTATTCCTATTGCTCCAGAAAAGACTTTCTGTTCCCATGGATGCCATATTCAGCTGGCATTTCTAAGACTCAAGTGCACCCCAGGGTCCTTTGCACTACCTGTCACAGGAACCAGGCCAAGATCTCAGTAGCATAGTACCAGAATCTCCTGGGCTCAGGTGTCAGTCAGGGCATCTGAGCTCTGAAAATGCTGATGACCCTCCCCTTATATGTTATCATGCAGATTCTCCTCTGAGATGTGGCAACCAATGGAGAGGATTCTGGGAGTAAATCTGAGCTTCTGATATGGTTCCACGTCTCAGTATGAAAAAAAATCAGATCTGCTGCAATGGGAGCCCTGAAGATATAGGGCTGTGAATGGGAGCCAGGGGACAGCTTTTAAATACAATGAGGGCAAAGACAGTTGAGAAGTTCCAACGCACTTTGACCAACAAACACAATCTAATTGCATAGGAAAGGGTCACAGGATTAGCCTAAAATGAGTCATGATTGACTGGTCAATACAACTTGAATTCATTTATTGGAAACTATTTTTGGATACAGAGGCAGACCCCCTATTACATGGGTTCATCAAGTCTGTTCCAATGTTGGACTCTCAGGCCGTCAAGCCTTTGTGGTTGTGCAAGAACGGACCAAATGGTGAATGATCACTACGGCCAACTGTCTGGCTAAGCATTGAAGAGAAAGAGAAGTAGAGTGTTTGGCAAGCAAAAGGTGTAATACTGTATTTATTATCTGTGTATATAAATTTAACTTTAATCTAAACCTCATCTTGCACCTCTATTTTAGATTATACGCTAAATCACAACCACTGCCAAGGGACTGGTGAGGAAATATGCCCTTCTGTTGTACCTAAAGTGGCAGAGCATATTGACACGTTTACGTTTCTCCCATCTGTTGTATGCGATGTGCCTTGTGGCCTAATTATTATTCCCCTTCCCTGGAGTCTGTTATCTTTCATGAATGGAACCTCTTAACTGAACTGCAGCTCTATATACAGGTCTATCATATCTATGCAACATTCACTTAGCAGTTCTGAAATAACTGCTTAGAATACATTTAGTAATAATAATTAATGCTAATACTTTGAATGTATACATCATCTTTTGACTGAGAATTGCACAGCACTTCTACAAACGTGAGTAAATATTATGCCCAGTTTAGAAATGGGGAAACTGAGGCACAGACAGGTTAAAGCCTTCATGTTCAGAGCGTACGCTAATTGTGGGTGACTCAGTTTCTGAGCAAGTTGGACACCCAAACACTGAGGCACTAATATTTGTAGACACTGTGGAAAATGGGGGTCTAAGTGACTGGTATCTATCTACCTAGGCTTTTATTCCTCACTTCTGGTCATATACTGTGTCTGTGGCAGAGCTGGGGCTAGAACACAGGCATCCTGACATCCAGTCTCCTGCTTTAACCGCCAGAAACTGTCTCCAGAAGTGAAATACAACTTGGTCTCTCTTAGTTTGTATGGCAAATATGCAGCTTCTGGTAAAATGTAACCCTTCATCGGGGGCTCAGTCTTCCCACATCTCTTAAACTTCTCCCCCACTCCCAGTGCTTGTGAAATGTGCTGAACTGATGCCCGGAACAAATAAAGTCCTCTATCCACAGGCCGCAGTACTTTTTCTTTGTTTCCACCCCCACTCGCAGTGGCCATATCTAGCTGTGAGAGGATAGTTGAGCTTCCATGGTCCTGTCAATATTCAGCCTCTTCTGAGATTGTGAACAAGGGTACAAATTAGTGCAAGTTGTGTGGTGCTGTGACATAGACACAGTGCTGGGTAAAATCCACAGCCAGTGGAGCTACACTGATTTATACCAGCTGAAGATGGATCTGGCTCTACTACAGTGTTTTCTAACCTTTTTCCATAGGTCACCTTTTCCCATATCTGGACTGCCCAGAATTCATCTCCCCTTTTATCATCAATATGGCAAGGGCATTGGTGGTCATGACCGCCCTGACACCTGTTAAAGAACACCTTGGGATTGACCACTACAGGCTGAGAATGTATGTCAGATTCTGCTTCTGGAGGGAAGCATTCACAGTTCTGCACAGGGAAACCCACATTCAGCAATGTCGTGGAAAAATTAACCAAGTGTTGTGTTTGGATCAGAACCAAGCCTGAGGCTCCTTTATTGATTACAAGCACAGGGGGGTAACAGCTCTAAGTAGCTGCCCACCGATGCAAAGCACACACAGCTTTTTAAAGCTTAAAACCACAGACTAATTACACATACTTCCGTATTAATTACCTTATTTGGAATACATTGCAAAATTAACACTGGTTAAAAGCAAAACCAAACTTTTCCTGTTATTGACAGGTGTTTTCCTTTGCGATTAACATTTTTTTTAACTTCTAGCTGTTATGGTTACATTTCTTAAGCTGTTCTGTGTGCAATTGACCCTCAATGGAATTTTCCACACTCTTTTCTTATGCTTTATATACACAGTTAGCTAGACCAAAGTTTTAGGCTTACTTGGGAAGTTTAGGCCTACTTGGGTCCACTGAATTTTTCCTCCACAGCAAGTCACCCTTGTCTTTTCTGAGCTCAAACAAGTAATCCAAAACCTTGCCATCTGTAAGCCCATGAGCTTCAGTGTGGAAGAAGAGATGCTGATGCTCTGTGCCCATTTCTTCACCTCAGACAGTGCGCTGGACTTAACTGTAATAAATTTTGCAGCTTTTTCAGTTTCACTGCTAGCCCTTTGCTGCCAAAGTTTCCTGGTGAATTCACCAGTGGACCAACATTGCTTTGGGCGCAATAGACTGGATTGTAGGCACAAACCCACCTGTCATAGTTCAGGCACCATCAGTACTGATACCAATTACAATGATGCCAGTCCAACCCAGCCGCAAGAATGGATTGTTGGAAGCCTCAAAGTTTGTTCTCTGCTGTAGCATAACCTGTTAGAAGACAAAACAGGAAGCCCTCATGTATGGCCCCTTCCTGCTTGTGCTAGACAAATGTTAAGTCGGGCAGAAGAAGACGTAGTTTCATCCAGTTGTACTGAGAAGATCTAACAGCAGCTCTTCCGAAAATCTGCAGCCATGTGAAATTTATCAGCTGATATAGTCATTGAAGAGGGGAATCGCTTGGGCTTGATTGGCAGCAGCAGTTTTCAAGATAACATTAATAACACCTGGAACAGGGTACAGTCAATGTTTCCTGGCTTTCTCTAATTGCAGGGACCCCAAGCATGATGTTCAGAGGGCTTTCGTGTTTGCAGTATTGCTATTTAAGAAATCAGTCTTCTAATTTTGTAAATCAATAAGTTTTCACTTGAAGAATTCAGTGGGTTTCTTCTGCAAAGAGAAGATGGCCTAGTGCTTTCTCCTTCTATGGTTATATGCATGCTCCAAAATCCTATTGGCAGCTCCTTTGAAATATTGACATAGCTGGAGAGCCTACCAGTGCACATTTTGGTCTGAGCCCATCAGAGAGGAAAGACATGCTGCAAGTAGTTAGATGTATAGGAGAGGGAAGACTAACAAATGGGGGTGATGGTCCTGACTGATCTGACGTCCATCACTGCAGGGAACGTGCATCATAACTCAATTACATGCATCATAACTCAATTAACTTCCCTTTCAGGACAACATTGGAGAACAGGAGGCAGATCCCAGCAGCACGGTAAGACAAAACACAAATTACTGAGTGCCTGGCTTCAGCAAAATGCTGAATTCCATGGCAAAATGCGCAGTTCTGTGGCACATTGGGGAAATTGACCAATTCCGTGGCTGCAGAGTCAAAGCTGAAGTGAGATGACTGGAGCAGTTCATAGTTCTTAGAGCTATTTTGTCGCTATGTCAGCAGATTCAGGCAGGTACTTCTTCATTAGTTTATAGTTCACATTTCTGAGGTGGAGTATCTTCACAACTGTAACGGCTAGGAAGATAGATATATTTAAATATAAGGGTAAGAGAGGGAGGAGGGAAAAACTGAGGGTAATCACAGCCCTCCTGAAACTTGTTTGTGACACCACCCAGGAACTCATGACCCACAGATAGAGAAATCTCCCCTACTGGACAATGTCCAGCGGGAACTGGACTGAAATCACCAACCCATTTCATCTAAGCCCCTGAGCAACCATAATATTGAAACAACTTTTGGTTACTACCAACCTGGGCTGTATTTAAACTAGTGACTTAGCAGTTAAACCGGAAATGGTGAAGACCATTAGCTAGCCATCACGGCTTCCCTTCACCTTCCTCAGATTTATTCTGTAAGTGAACAGGAATATATTCCCAGCTGATTTCCTGCTTTGATTCCACTAGACCCAGCAGCTGGCTGTGGAATTTTAGCTGAGCTGCTTGAAACATGCTTTGGCTTCTAACAGAGAATCTTGAAAGGAATGAAGCCATCATTAGCAATTCTGTTTTCACTGTAGTCCGTTGGTGTGATTGATTCAGCCTCCCCTTCCTCTCACGTTACGTAGTCACACAGCTATTTTTTACTTTTAAAAACTTAATCCAGTACAGAACTAGATTCTGCCACTTACATTTCTGCACAGGATGCTAGATGGCAAATTCATTATTCCAGACTGGGACTCGTGCCCTCAGCAAACATATTTAACGCACATACACTGTCTGCGCTCATGGCCCATCTGTTTGGATGGCATAGTGCCTGATCCTTGGGGCATAGGATCCAAGTATTGATGGGTTTAATTTGGCAATATGTATGACGCTGCGAATACCATCACTTCTTCAGGAGGTACCTCCCTAGAGGCTGACACATTAGGTCCTCATAGCCCCTTTCAACTGGTGTAATAACTTTTACATTTTGGTACTACAGAAAGAGTGGCTGAGTGGTGGACAAAAGGGAGACATGGAGTTGAAGTGTGCTTGTTTTGGCTGCTAGTAGTGCAGGTTAGATCTGTAGTTGTTGTTGTCTGTCAGGTAAATGAAGGCCTCATGGAGAATCAAAACACCGAGATATGAGGAATCAGTGTGTCTGCAATGCCACACGTGATAATGGCTCCAGATGACAGAACTACAAAGAAGAAAATCCAGCAGGGCCCTCGAAATAAGAAAGCTACAGAGTGAATATGATTCTTTTGAGTAGCCAATACCAGGGAGTGCATTGCACTTTCCTGTGTTTTAAAAGGTTTTAAAAAAAAGAGATCCTCTACCTGTTTGATCTTCTCTAGTATCAATCTGATGGCTCAGAATAGAGTTGGAGATAAAAGCGCATCAGTTACAGTCAATTATCTTTGTGTCTACGTCTATTGCGCTAAACTACCCTTCACTGGTGGTGACGTATTGCCATTATTTCAATAGAGATGCCATCTTTTAAAATGACTTCATAATAACAGTGCCGCTATGGGTAGGATGCTTGGGGCAGGTGAGAAATCCCACACAATCTAGTTTTTGTAGTTGGAAGTGTACGTGTCTCAGTAACGGAGGGAGAATGGTCCAATGGCTTGGGCACTACCTTTGTACTCAGGAGACCCAGATTCCATTTCTTGCTCTGCCACAGACTTCCTGTGTGATATTGGGCAAGTCAGTTAGGCCCAGATTTTTAGAGGTAATTAGGCATTGCTGCGCTCAGTGTTGCAGTGCCTAACTTGTTTAGGAGCCTAAATCACATTTTCAAAAAGGTTTCAGGCATTTAGGAGCCAAAATCCCAGTTAGGCATTGCAACATTGAGAACAGCAATGTTTAAATACTTCTAAAAATCTGGGCTCTGTATCACTGTTCTCCATCTGTAAAATTGTAATAATAGCACTTCCCTAACTCACAGAGGGGCTGTGAGGATAAATACATGAAAGATTGTAAAATGTTCAGATACTGTGGTAATGAGGGCTATATTCAGTACCTTAGGTAGACAGACGTGTGTGCAGATATTGAGCAGAAACGTACTTAGAGTGGGGTTTTCAAATGTCCTTAGAGGATCTGCATGCCCAGTTCCATGACAAATTATTGCAAACTGGGTGTCCAAATTCCCTTGGCAGCTTTGAAATTCCCACCCGTGGCCTGTTATTAATTTTGCCAAATGACGATACAGACATTTTAGGTTGTTATCACACTTTTTTTTTTTCCATTTTGAGAGATGTTACTGATTTCACTGTTTTTCTTCAATGTTAAGTAGAATCTGTCATTACGATAGACACATACACATTATGATAGACACATACATAGCTTGCACTTTGGCAAATTTCTACCTGATTTTATTTGGGGACCTCGTTTCTAGGTTCTCACCATATATATGTAAAATTCGGAACCCACCTATATTTGACAATGTCCCTTTAAGAGAATTCATTGAAAACTTCAGGACAGAAAAAGCAGATATGAAGAAAAGGAAATCATGGGTGACATATAAAAACCCTAGGCAGTATATTGGTTAAATATAAATCAGTGATTTAGCAATATGTTAGTATTTCCACCTTCTTGCTGCTCCTTAATGAGTCTTTCAAAACTGATAACATTTTAATGTAATTTTGATTGCCTTATCCTGGAGGTCAGTCTCATAAGTGTGTTGCGTGATGCCAAATTACTCTGCTCAGAGGGAGTGAATATAATTAAAGGTGCAAGCACTCTGTTTTTGATAAAGGGATTTGAAAAGAGTTTATTTTGTACTTAAAAAAATTGAGTTTCATGGAAATAACTTCAGACTTCAGTTATGCCTCTGTTTAACCCGTTCTTTGCCACATAGTTGAGTAGTTCCATGGCTGTTCACTGTGGAAAAGGATATCAGTGAAACAGATGTACATATTGCCTAATCCATAGAGACTTCTGGTTCTAAATGGCCTTCCTAGAAAGTGTGGCATGTATTCCAATCATGCGCATGGTGGATTTAATAGGGATCGACTTATAATGCAGCCCCTGTCTCTGTATTGACTTGTAACTGACTAGCCATTTTAACTGTTACATTGCTATCTTCATCAGGCATGTTTGCAGTAACTTTACACAACACAGTTGGAACCAGTGGAGCTGGGGGAAGCAATGAACTTCCCCACCCAATGTGGACACTCTTCCCCAGAAGCAATAATATTCTCCAAATATTTTAGCGTTTTAGTCAGCAGCAGTGAATATTCAGTTACAGTCTAATCAAGACCTCTTTCCCCACCAATACATCCATCCTGCCTCACCATTCAAGCCCAGTGTTGCCATCTCTTGTGATTTTATTGCAGATGTTTGATATTTTCCTCACAGCCCCAGCTCCGGGAGTTGAATATTGCCTTTCACTAAAAAAAAAAAAAAAAATTAATAATAATTTCTAGCTGTCATGGAGAAAAGTTTGAAAGTTTGAAAATGTGACTGTAGTGCACCCCAAAGGCTCAAATATCAGAAAGCAAATTTAAAAGAATCCCCAAATATTGTATTTGGTAACAGATCATGATTCTTAAGCCAATCTCATGATGTTGAGGGGACCTGACTCACGATTTTCAAACATGTGAAGATGGCAATACTACACTGCTTTAAGTAACCCAAATCTCACTTTATTCACCACACCCATCCACCCACCCCCGTCCTGGTTCCCAGCTGCCTGCCTCCCTTTGAGCAGCAGGCTCTTTCCTTCCTGTTTCTCTTTCCCCCTTAGGCTTGATCCTGCCATTCTTTTTAAAGCAACAGTGTATACTGTATTTTATGGGTTTGTGAATATTGTTCTACATTATTTATATTGCAGTAGCACATAAAAGCCCCAGTCATGGATGAGGACATACAGCATACATACAGCAATAAGACTGTCCCTGCCCCAAAGAGCTAATTTATGCTCTGGTTTGAAGTCGGATTGTGTTTCACTATTTAGTCTCTCTTGCTGTCACCACATAACCCCTCTGAAACAGAGGATATATTAAATAAACATCGCTTTTTTGTATCATCACCCAATACATCTCTTACGTAAGCAAAGAGGGAGTTGGTCTAGTGGTTAGAGCAAGGAACAGGGAGTCAAGATTCCTGGCTTTTGCTTCAGACTCAGCTACTTTCTCACTGTCTGACCTTTTATAACCAGGGTTGGTTGAAAAATGGGAATTATTTTTAGCAACAAATTGTGAACAAAATATTTTCATTTTGTTCAAAATTTTTTGCTCCGTTTTCTTTTTGTCGATGAACTGATTAAAAACAAAACATTAATTTCATCACAAAAAATTAAGAAACTTTTGAACGATACTATTTTTGTTCAAAAAGCCATTTTTCATTGAAGAAATGTGCCATGAAAAATTTCAGCCAGCATCACTTGCATCTCTCTAAATGTCTCTGTGCCTCAGTTTCTCACCAGTGAAATATGGATAATTGGGGCCAGATTAAAGCACAAGCACATGCTTTTGGCCCTGGCACCCAGTGTGATGTGATGACAGGATCTCGGCTTTCATTTAAAAATAATGTTCCTAGTCTTCATGATTGCAAAGGAAAGTTTGAAAACATGACTTGAATGTAAACTTTGCAGGGCATCTACTTGATTACAGACAGCCTGCCACAGAGGGAGCAGCAGAGCTATGGAGGGAGCTGAATAGTCCTACACCCATCAGCAGAGCGAGGGCCAGTGCTCTCAGGAGAGTCCCTTGCTGCTGCTGCTGATCCCAGCCTGGAGGGAACAGGAATTTGTGTAGATGGGGAGGTCCTCATGTGGTGCTTTGCCTAGAATCCTGGATTATTTTGGGGTAATGATGAGAGCTGGGTGAAATTTTTCAACCAAAACTTTTTTTGGTGAAAAATGCAGATGCAGCAACACCAATACATTTAACACACTCGTGTTGATTTTGCCAAATTGTTTTGGTCAGAGAAAACCCTCGACATTTCCTTTAAAGACATTCAAAATGTTAACGGCTCAAAAAAGTTTTGTTTCAGGTTGAATGAAATGTTTTGTTTAACTTCAAATGAATTTTTTTTTTTTTACTTTTTTCAATGTGGTAAAACATTTCATTTTCAGTTTGACCGAAAACAATTAAAACATTTTTTATTTAATTGCCAGCACACCAAACAATCCATTATTGGTCCAGCTCTAATAACTATACCCACCTCAAAAAGAGAGTGCGAGGCTCTGATGAGGGAGCAGGGGATAAATCCCACCTAGGTTAATCAGGGGGTTTGCAGGAGTCTGAACCCAATCAGACCACAGGTGGTACCTGTGATTGGCATAAGTGATCATCAAATTCTGCTGTGGAGGAGCTTGGTAAATGGAGGACTACAGGGCAGTGGGAAGAAAGGCCAGGGGGGTGATGCAGGTGAGAGGAAGCTGGGAGTGTCTTCTTTTGGGCTAAAGGCAGAGAGATGCTGTCATAAATATAAAGGGAAGGGTAAACCCCTTTGAAATCCCTCCTGGCCAGGGGAAAGCTCCTCTCACCTGTAAAGGGTTAAGAAGCTAAAGGTAACCTCGCTGGCACCTGACCAAAATGACCAATGAGGAGACAAGATACTTTCAAAAGCTGGGAGGAGGGAGACAAACAAAGGGTTTGTGTCTGTCTGTGTGCTGCTCTTGCCAGAGACAGAACAGGAATGGAGTCTTAGAACTTTTAGTAAGTAATCTAGCTAGGTATGTGTTAGATTATGATTTCTTTAAATGGCTGAGAAAAGCATTGTGCTGAATAGAATAACTATTTCTGTCTGTGTGTCTTTTTTGTAACTTAAGGTTTTGCCTAGAGGGGTTCTCTATGTTTTGAATCTAATTACCCTGTAAGATATCTACCATCCTGATTTTACAGGGGGGATTTCTTTATTTCTATTTACTTCTATTTTTTATTAAAAGTCTTCTTGTAAAAACTGAATGCTTTTTCATTGTTCTCAGATCCAAGGGTTTGGGTCTGTGGTCACCTATGCAAATTGGTGAGGCTTTTTATCCAACATTTCCCAGGAAAGGGGGGGTGCAAGTGTTGGGAGGATTGTTCATTGTTCTTAAGATCCAAGGGTCTGGGTCTGTAGTCACCTAGGCAACTTGGTGAGGCTTTTTACCAAACCTTGTCCAGGAAGTGGGGTGCAAGGTTTTGGGAAGTATTTTGGGGGGACAGACGCGTCCAAACAGCTCTTCCCCAGTAACCAGTAATTGTTTGGTGGTGGTAGCGGCCATTCCAAGGATAACGGGTGTAATATTTTGTACCTTGGGGAAGTTTTGACCTAAGCTGGTAAAGATAAGCTTAGGGGGTTTTTTCATGCAGGTCCCCACATCTGTACCCTAGAGTTCAGAGTGGGGGAGGAACCTTGACAGATGCTTATGCCTAAAGGGTGTTTGAACTGAAGCTTCCCCTCCAACTGTGAGTTCAAGAGTGAGCATCTCCTGCTGGAACTTCAGGGAGCCAGTTAGGTTCCTGTGGGAGGCCTGAGGTAGCAGGGAGAGTCCGAACCCAAGAACAAGGACGGATCCTGGATGAGCCAATCAAGCAGGACCAGCCTTGTGGGTGGGCGAGCAGGGCGGTGGCCCTGAGTGCTGCCAAATTCTGGAGGGACCAAATTAACAAATGGGGGAAAATGCGGGAGTGCCCCATTGCTCAACCTGTTTTTTATTCCTTTGGTGACAGCCAAAAATGTTTTTTGTGCTGAACGGCAGAACACTTATGGCCAATCCTATTAAAAGGGGTGGGACTTACAGGCGGAAGGCCTGGGGAGTTGAATGATGTAGGGGAACTCATTTGCAGTAGCCCTAACATCATGAGGGTTGTTGTTGGCAGGAGGAGATCCAGGACAGCAGCAGCAAGGAGTCTGGCAGAGGAGACCATATCTGCTCATTATAGGATCCCTGGACTGGAAGTCAGTGTAGTGGTTCCCCAGCAAGCTGCTGGGAAGGTGGTGTGAGCTGCCTTAGAGAAGGGCAGTTGAGAGCTGCCAGAGAGAGGAAAGGAGGGACCCATAGGGAAGTGGATCTCTTTTCTCCACTGCACCTAACATCACACCCAACCACAAGGGGGTACCAGCGATCGGTGCATCCTTCCACAGAGGCCTGCTGAATTAATGTTTGCAAAGCACTTTGGGATACTCAGATGACAGATACCAAAGCACACTGAAGTAAATGGAAAGAATCTCATTGACTTTGGGTGGGCTTTGGGTCAGGCTCTACATGCTCCGTGTTTCTTCCTCCCATTCTATGGCTGATTTTGTGGTGTAGTTGGGGTATTTTAATACTCATTTTTCCCTCTGTTAAGTAGCAGTTGGCCAAACTGAGATGGAGAAGTTCAGGAGCTGCTCGTCTACCCATAATGGGGAGCCACTTCTGCAAAAGGATGCGTGTGTGCATGGCACAAGGCTAAACACCTTCGAATGTGTGCTCGCGTCTCATAATAATGTGTTTCACACTTGCCAAGTGAGAGCAAATGAGTTAGGTCAGCCAATGAATCTAAATAATAGTTTGAAGGTTAGAAGGGACTTTAAAGAGCTTTCCTGGGTGTGGAAATAGTATGGTCTGCTTTACAGCTCCAGTAGGTTTGGAGGGGAGCCAAAACACCAAAAGAAAACCCTGCGTGGTTCTAGACCAGGAGTTCTCACAACAAATTTTTTGGTGGCCTCAAAATACAGCCACCAACTCTTGCTGGTGGCCGTGCTTACAATTTTTTCTAAAATACTTAATTACCTTTAGGAAAAACAAACCAATATGCACATACACATGCCCAAATCATTGTAATTTATTGAATCTTTTTGCAGACTCAGTAATAAAAATAGTGTACAGTTGTCTCTCTTCTTTACTGGAATACATCTGAACAGAAACAAATATGGCGCTCCACAGGTTCTTTTCTTTTTTGTTGCTTTGTTTTGGTTGCTTTTTTTAAAAGACTTGCGAGCTAGTAAGTCTGCTGCTGTGAAAAGTGATATTAACAAACATACAAAAATCACTTTTCACAGCAGCAGACTTACTCAGTCCTGGCAAGCCCGGGGCCATCCAAAGCTTAGAGGGGAAGTGGGGAATGAATGACTGGCAGGAGGAGGCACTGGGGACCAAGGGCGATGGAGGAGGGGATGAGCCCCGCAGCCGGGAGTGGAGACCCTGGAGCCAGACCCTACCCTCCCCAGGAAGGTGGGGAACTCACTAGCTGCCTGCTCCTCTAGCATGTGTGTCTCTGGGAGGAGCAGGGTTCAACTGCTACTGGTGGCTCTGGGGGAGGGACCACTGCTTTCCACCCCTCCTCCCACATCGCTGCCCAGGAGGCTGTGCCACAAGAAAAGCCCCTGGTGGCCACATTTGAGAAACGCTGCTCTAGACCATGCATGAAGAGGGTTCAAAAGGGAGATCTCTTGTTCTTGCGACTGACCGGGATTTCAGTTTTTTTGCAGCATGAAATGAGTATTTCATTACTCATAGTTATCTAGATTTATTTTGTCCTGCTGGAGGCACTTACCGGGCACAGGGGCAGATTTAATTTTAACTGAGGGTTGGACCTGGCTGTAGTTATAGTTCCATTAGTCTGGGGTGGAGGAGGGAAATCAAACTGGGACTGCTGATTTTGCCTCTTGGCGGAGAGGTTATCAGAAGGGAAATAAATTTGCAGTAATAAAACCTGTTCTTGACATTCCCTTATGCAGAGGAGCAAAGGTTCTGATTAAATAGAGGTTAAGCATTGACACTTCACAGCCAAAGGAAGGGGAAAAGGGCAGGACTGGATGGCTATCTGTCCCATTGGACACAGGAAGGTTCAGGGGAGAGGGTTATAATGGATTCTGAATAGCCATAAAGATCTTTCTTCTGCATTTAATTAGTAGAAGATGTGGTGTCAATTTAAATAATTTATTGCAGTCTATGATTAGATTAGGGGTGAGATTATGGAGACATCTGTGGCTACCTGTTGTGCACAGATTTGGATCTTTTCTTCAATCAATCTCTTTCAAGGCAGCAGGGTTAAATAAAGTTGCCTGCGAGAGCAGAGTAGATTTTCCTGCCATCTAAGAGGCAGAGATTAGAAAGCATTGTGAAGATGGCAAAATATCCTTTTATTTTGTTTTCAGACTCTTCATGATTATTATTTTTTTCAGTGAATTTTGTCATAAGTGTGATGGACGGTCATAAACATAAACCCAGCCTTGTTCCTGTGGAAACACACAGGGGAAAACATTAATTCCACCCCATTCCAAGCATTACTGAATAACTATACATCCAAATAAACTGTGTTCATTAAAGAAGAACATCCTCTGGCTTGTACACGGTCCTCTGCGCTATTCAAGCCCTGAGGCCAGGCTTTGTGTGGGGGCAGAGTGACAGAGCAGGTGTTCATGCTGATGCCTGTCTGTCCTGGCTCATCAGACACTAGCATGGAAGGTGGGGATGGGTGTGGGACAGGGAAAGGGTTACAAGATCCACACCAGTGCCGTTGAGGCAGTGATCTTAACTAGAGCTGGGCAACGTATTTTGGGTGAATAGTTAATTCACCAAAAAATGCAGTTTTTGTCGTCCCAGACACAATTTGCAAATCTGACCCATTAGTTTTGTCTGGGGGAAAGTTTTTTCCCAGCCAGCAGTCTCTGTGCACACAGGGCCCTCTTCATATCAGTTAGCATAGTGGCTAGGGATGTGAAAGACTGGGGTTTGAATCTCCCTTCTGTAAAGGAGGGACTTGAACTCAGTTGTGCACCCTCCAGGCAAGGGCCCTAACCACCAAGCTATATCGAGGCTATTCTGCTTTCAGTCTCTCCTGTTGAAGCTATTCCACTTGGTATAATACTGAACTGTTCATTGGGCCAAAACAAGAGAGAGACTGACTCTATAGCCTGGTGAATAAGGCACTACGTAATTCAGAGAAGGGTTTTGAATCCCTACCTCCTGGACTAGTGTCTTAACCACCAGGCTATAGAATCCTTTTCTCTCTCTGGCCCAATGAGTATTTATACACAGTGGAACAGTTTTAACAGGGAGAGAGCAAGCAATCCACCTCAGAATAGCCTATAGCCCGCCCATTAGAGTGTTGAGCTGGGAAGGGGAAGATCAGAATACAAGTCATTGCTTTAGAGTGAGCAGTCAAACCTGGGTCTCCTGCATCCCAGACAAGTACCTTAACCATTGGACTAAAGGAGGACACATTGAGGCTGGCCTGAAACATATGTCTCAAATCTGTCAGCACATTCTGAACATATTTTTAACTAAACCAAATATTTTGCCTGATTTTTTTAAAGTTTTCTGGCCAAACCAAAAAATCACCTACTTATCCAGCTCTAGTCTGAACACCCTGCACAAGTAGCATGAAGGGGCACAGTGACTAGAATTCCAGTCAGCAGTAGTGGCCCCAGAAATGGGAACAGACCTACAACCCTGTATGCTCACTACTTGTTGAGGAGCAGATAGTATCCATGTACACACTCACACAGGCTCTGTGCATTTCACCTGAACGTAGGGATGCTGTACTTTTATTTTGCTAATTTCTGGTGATGTACATTTTTCTGTGAAGATCCCATGTACTATGCTGCACACTATACCTAAATTAGTCAGCATGACTCCTTGTGGTGTGATGCAAAGCTACACTGAATTAGGTACACTGGTGATGCAATCATTTGAAAATCTTTAATTTTGTTGAAATAGTTTCTCTTATTTTTATAATTATTTCTAAAATATATGATGATTGTAAATGTTTTGTTTCCACCGTGGTTCCATTTCTGCCTGACCTTGGAGTTCTGCATGGTTATAGGCTTTTGGAAATGCTGGCCGACTGTACAAATAAGGATGTGCACTGGTGTTCGAATTGCAATTTCCTGATTCTTTGAATCTTAAGACATTTCTTATTTATTTGCTATTTGTCTTGCACCTTAAAGTGCTAACAAAGTAATTAAAAATAAAGGGATTCTCGATCTAAATCTCCATTCTTTCACTCTGTCATCCTCCTTGTCTACGCTTGCCTTTCCATCAGTTTTCCTTCCCCACTCTACACTCTGCTGATACCACAAGTAAAGCTAGGGAGTAGGAATGGGACCTACTAGATCATCATATGGTAAAGAAAGGCAGATGAGTTCTCTCTGTTCCATTCTCTTTCCATGCTGCTCCTCTACCCCTTAAGTGTTTTCTTCTTTCCTCTTCTATTCTTCCCTTTCTTCTCACTCCTGTCTTCCATTATATTCCCCTTGTCTTCCATTCAGCCCTGTTCACTCCCCTGACTCCACATAACCCCTGCTTTCTCCTGAATTCATAGGGTCAGGAGGTGAGGGATAAATCCATCTTGTTACTGGTGGGATTTCCAAGAGAAGGGGAGCCAGCAGTGGAAGTGGGAGCAGCCCCTGGAGTTGGAAGAAGAGTGAACAGGGGAAAAGCTCTTTCTTTAAAGGAAAGAAAGTGGATAAGACATTCCTGTCTGGGACCTCTTTCCCCCTTCCCTCCATATGATGCTGCTATTACTCCACTTACTGGTAGGCATGGTTGATAGCCTCAAATGCCAGGTTGGGGAGCCTTTCCCTTACGCACTTCACATTCCCCCATTTGGTGAGTCTGTGCTTCACCAGAAATAAAAAGGGGAACTCCCCCAACTCATGGAGAGGAAGGGGGAGATTTCCCTCTACTAAAAGTAGAAGAGCTGCATACTCCTATGCTCCTGCTTACTGGTTGTGACAGTGGCTTTGCCACCATTGGCAGCTGGCTGACAGGTGCACTCTGTAACCCTACAGTTAGTTAGTACTAAGGACTCTCTCTTGACCTGTTGGCTCCAGGGATCAAAATGTTGAGGCAGGAGCCTGCAGTATAGACAACTGAGGTAGAAGTACTCTAAGCTGTGTGCTGCCCAACAGTCCCCTACTTGCATTATGGCCCAATCCTGAACCATGTGCAATCAATGGCAATACTTTCATTGACTCCAAGACGAACTATTCCCCTATTGGCTCTTGAGCTCAGAGGGCACTGTTTGGCCAGAACTCCATGGTGTAGCTCCTTCCCTGTGGATTGCTACTTGAGTTGGGGGTACGGGTAAGTTGTTCCTCTCTGCAGAAGTCATATACCAGCTTATTGGTGGCTCAACCTTGCTGTACCATATAGAGGTGAAGTCTAAGACTCTGTTTCACGTCCCCTGCTGAGATACATGCTAGATTATGGTGTTTAGATTTAGTCCAAGTGCAATAGTAATTGGAATCTTGAACAAGAAAAATGTTTAAAACTATTTGAATCTTGTTCCCAGTGTGATAGTACTTTCCATGTTAATCTCCTATTAAACTATCCACAGGCAGCAGACAAAGGAATTAGAAACACATAAGGAGATTGAAATATAGCTACATGTCTGTCCTTGATATAGCTGATTTAGAATAATGGCATCATTTTCCTGTAGAAATCTCTTCCTTTGCTGAATGCTATTACTCTCAGTAATACCTTTTGTACCTTCAGTTAATATAGCCATATAACAAATGCAAATCTGTACTGGCAAATGCAGACTGCTTGAACTTTAAAATATTAATTTTAAATGTAGCTATGGCTATTTTTAATAGTCATTTAAAATGATCCTAGAAAAGCACACACTGAGATAATGAGATCTATAAATATTAGTTGGCATTATTGATTCACATGGATTGCTTCTGTGGATTATCCCCATTTACCACATTTCTTCTTGTGTCTCAACTAATCAGTAATTTGTGATTTTTAAAAGGTATTTCTTCAGGTGGGATTTTCACAAGAGCCTAAGGGATTGAGACATTCAACTCCCGCTGAGTTTCAGTGGGAATTGTGTACCTAACTCCATTAGGCTCTTTGGAAAATCCAGCCTTATTTTTTTTTCTTGTCTCCAATTGAATTTAGAATGGGATTTTCAAATGCATTGGCCGAGCTGCTCCTGTTAGTCAATGGTAAAATTCTCATTGACTCCAATGGGAATAGTTAGGGTGGAACTCAGCTCTCTTGAAAATTGCATCCTTAGTGTTCATTAGGCAGGAAGGGGAAAAGCCTTAACATTTGCAGCTTCAGTGGAACACGCTTGCACAGGTGCCTGCGTGAATCTTCCCTATCTTTGGACACTCTGTGCACGAACCAGGGATGCTTGCAGTCTTTCTCCAGGGATTGCAGAGACTAATCCCTATGTCTGGAGTGTCTGTCTGGAGTGGCTCATGAACATGATTGCCAGCCTCAGGGCAGACTGTCAAGAAGCAGGGCACAAACTGCAAATTGGTTGTATGTTCTATAATTAGATTTCACCAGTCAAGTAGCAAGAGGGAACTCCCCAAGTCCTATAATGGCCTTACCATGGAGTCACAGAAAGTCCTCTTGGGCACGCTGGTCTATCTTGCCACCCAGGCAAGAAAGCCTTTGTGATAGATGGCCTATTACACCAAAAATCACAACAATATTCAGGTTATTCCCAGTCCCGAAGGTCCAGTCACTTACCCCAAATCAGTTGCACCTCAGATCTCTCACCAAAAATAATGCTTCCATCCAATCCTGTTTATAACTAACTGAAGATTTATTAACTAAGAAAAGAAATGAGAGTATTTACAAGATTAAAGCAAGTAACACATACACCCAAATGAGTTACAGTCTTAGATTCCAAAAGCTAATAGAAATGTCTATAATAAGCAAACTCCATATGTCCTTAGGGCTAACCCAGGCAAAATGGCTGCAGATCCTTTGCTTATGCTTAGTGTTTCTTGCCTCTTTTGAGTCCAAGTAGCAAAAAGAACTAAGCCCTGGTCTACCCCAGGATCAATCTAAGTGGGGATCAATCTAAGTTACGCAACTTCAGCTACGTGAATAATGTAGCTGAAGTCGACATACGTAGATCGACTTACGGTGGTGTCTCCACTACGGTGAATCGACTGCTGCCGCTCCCCCATTGACTCTGCCTGTGCCTCTCATGGCGCTGGAGTACAGGAGTCGACGGGAGAGCACTCAGGGGTCGATTTATCGCGTCTAGACTAGAAAACATCCATTCACTTAAAGAAATGAATAGGATAATGTTTTAAGGTACCTGAACTATTTTTATACCTCTCTCTTTCCCACATTGTGAGACAGATTCAGAGGTAAGCTAGTATAACTTACATCAACTTCTATACCACTCCATGGGTAACTAATTTAGTATAGACTCACATTCTTTCTCATGCTCATGACCACTTACCAATGTGTACTGTAATTTACATCCATTCAGAGGTGATGTATAAAGAAGTGTAAGTGACAAGTCAGTAAGTGGGTGTGATGCTAACAGAATCAAAGTCACTGTCTACACACACGGACTATAGCGGTGGAGTTACAGTACTGTAGCTATATATCCCCATGTGTAGATGTAACCAACAGTGATTGAAGGAGCTTCTCCATCACTGCCAGAACACCGCCCCCCAAGCAATGGTAGGTAGGTCGACAGAAGCATTCTTCCTTCAACCTAGCCATGTCTACTCCGGGTATTAAGTCAGCATAGCTTTTGTTCTCAGGAGTGTGGACTTAAATTTTAAGTGTAAACTGGGCCTGATAGGATATGTCTACAGTGCAATTAAAAACCCTCGGCTGGCCTGTGGTAGATGAATTGGGCTCATGGGGCTCAGGTTAAGGATAGACATTTGGGCTCAGTCCAGAGTCTAGAACCCTGCATGATAGAAGAGTCCCAGAGCTCAGACAGCAGCCCGAGCCTGAACAGTAAACAGCCCCTTAACTAGAGCCCCGTGAGCCCAAGTCAGCTGGCACAGGCCAGCTGTGGGTGTCTAATTGCAGAGTAGACATACTCATAAAGTCTAAGTTAGTGTGGAGAGCAGGAAGAAGGTATAAGTTATACCAGGCTAGAATTTGGTTCTGTGTCACATCTGGGCCTTGGCAGGTTGAACTACTTATTATTACAATATGTGCTTCCCTTTCTTCAAGTTTCATTTCAACATAATACAAGAAAGAGTGACAAATTTTGTGTGTGTGAGATAAGACATCAGCATTTTGTCTTATCGGAATTGGTGATTCAGTATATCGCTAAAAGCAGTTTTAGAGCATAGGAAAGAGCATTATTGATCTTCAGGAGTCTTGTTGCCAGAAAATATATAAAAAAGTTTAATACTATGACGTGCAGCTTCATACTAGCAATGTTGCCAAGATTTTTTCCGGAAATCAACAAGTACGAAAAGAGTTTGAGGGGAGGCAGTGTTGGTGATTTTTCAGAAGGGTTGGAGGTGAGTTAGCTGTTCATGACCTTTGTGCAAACTGAATTTCTATGCGCTGCTTGGAAAACGTATTCCTTCACGTTTTCAGAATCTCTACAGTAGTCATAGGGAGACAGAATTTTTTATAATATATTAAAGCCCCCACCCCCAGTTTTGCAATAGATATGCAGTGTGTGTGTGTGTGTGTGTTTATGATACATCTATAAAAAATATACACATGCACACTCCAAATTAAGGCACAGGAACCAATATGATTATATGCCAAAATTTCAGTGAACTGATACTTGAACAATGCTTGTATTAATGAGTAACAAGTAATTCTCCATGAAGCAACTACTTCAGTCGCATGGTATAGTTAGATAGCAAAAAAATCTGCTCTTTTACCCTTCTGTAAATGCTGTGTAAGTCTGTTAGAGTGCTTTAGTCTTCTCAATATTTACTATCATCCTGCTTCAGGCCTTGCACATGACCCACTACAAATCACCATCGAGGGACAGACTTTGGAGACAGTTGAACACTTTTGCTACCTCTGTAGCCAACTTTCTCAAAATCAAAAATCAACAGTGAGATCCAGCACAGGATCCAGTGTGCAAGTGCTTCCTTTGGGAAAATTGCTCTGATGTGTTTTCAGAGACCATGACCTATGGTAGGACACCAAGATCCAGGTCTATAAGACAATTGTTGTTTCTACACTCCTCTATGGATGTGAAACCTGGGTGACCTATCAACAGCACCTCAAGAGTCTGGAGAGGTACCACTGACAATGCCTCTGGAAGATCCTTCGCGTCAAGTGGCAAGATCACTGCACTAATGCTAGCATCCTTACTGAAGCCAATGTCACCAGCATTGAAGCAATGATCCTCATGCACCAGTTTTGCTGGGCTGGACATTGTGTGCGGATTCTAGACTCCCGCCTTCCAAAACAAGTCCTCTACTACCTGAAAGGGGGTTCCAAAGAGGATGGCTCTAGACTGTTCTCAATGGTATCAGATGACAGAACGAGGAGTAATGGTCTCAAGCTGCAGTGGGGGAGGTTTAGATTGGATATTAGGAAAAACTTTTTCACTAAGAGGGTGGTGAAACACTGGAATGCGTTACCTAGGGAGGTGGTAGAATCTCCTTCCTTAGAGGTTTTTAAGGTCAGGCTTGACAAAGCCCTGGCTGGGATGATTTAACTGGGAATTGGTCCTGCTTCGAGCAGGGGGTTGGACTAGATGACCTTCTGGGGTCCCTTCCAACCCTTATATTCTATGATTCTATCTACTGTACGCAGATTTGCAGTTGCAGGATCAGACTCCTGAGTCATCTGAAGACCCATATGTAAATCCGTGGGATCGCCAATCCGTAAGTCTATTAAGGCCAGTAGAGTTGCTCTGGATTTACACTAGTGTAACTGAGATCAGAATTTGCTCCCACTTTTGATGTGTCTAGATAGTTACTTGAGGAAAGGATATTTTAAGTTAGGAGTTTATGAATAAATGTACTGTCCGGAATCATATAATACACATGTACTGTCTGCACACATTTAGATTATATTTTTGCAGATATCAATTCTGAGCATCTGTATACTGCTATGATTCTCTATTACTTATTAGTCAAGTACTGACAGTGCACTTAGTGTTGTATAAGATTTTTTAAAAAAAGTCCCTGCCCCCAAATGCTTGCAGTCTAACAGCAAGTTTATTAAAAATTTGAAAGCAGCTAGTGACTAGGGATCTAAACACCATATTCAAATATGATGTAGAATTTGTCTTCACGAACAACTAGCTCACGGCAAGCTGGGATGTGACTTTATCCTGCCCTAGCCTGCCGCAGACTACCTAACGGTGTGAACCCTGCTGACATGCATTAACAATTCATTAATGTGCTCTGATCTAGTCCCATTTCAATGTGGACTAGATCCTTTTTCAGAATGGACTGGAAACCTCATGAAAGCAACTCTGCTCCTATTGTGTCAGCGCCTTTGCTTCCATCTGCAACCTGGACGTGCATGTAGAAGAAAAAGGATGGGGTGTGTGGGGGGGGGGGAATGCTAACTGAACTTATTCAGACCTTACAAACAGATCAGTTCAGGCCTTGGACAAATGTATAGTGAAGTCCCCCTACCCCCAATGGGTTTGCCCATCTCTAACTGTTGCTCTTAGAATATTTGAATGTGTTTTTAGAAAATTTCATTCATTGCGTTAAAAGCCAGTGTGACATGCGGGGTAGATCCCTTATGTGGTGTGACTCACCCTATTCCCTACAACATGCACCCATCTCTCCTTCCTCAAAGCTACAAACCAGCTGGAGAACATTTGAGTCTGAAAATATGTCTGCTCTTGGGTGATTCCCAGTAACCACTGTAGTTGTTATTTGCAGGCAATAACTTAGACCAGAATTGCTGCTCTATATGCATCAGCTCTCTCTCTCATTTCTATCGATACTGAAAAATGTGTATTTCTAATAATAATTAGAGAGGGTCCCCAACTCCTCCTCTCCCCCCCCCCCAGAGACCTCAGATCAGACCAACCCCTAAACTTTGGAGAAGTTTGAATCCTGATTCAGATTTTGCGTCTTGGTCCCATCTCTATTAATAATACTTGAATATGTTCCACGACCTTGTCAGCACCAATCTGTGTTTGTGGAATGGCTGAAGTGCAGTGGTTACCAGGAATTCAGACTATGTCCATTACGGACACATCTGAGTCAGAAGATCTAAGGCTTCTCCCTGTTCTGGTTATTACACAATTCCAGATGGAACTATGGACAGGATTTTAATGGTATTCCATAACTAGGCTAAAGTGTTGGACATGACTAACATCCCCACACAAAACAGACTCATCCCTTAGAAGTACGGGTTAAAGTGCTTTCATTTCAGTGGGAGTGCCTAAGGCTTTAGCCTGGTTACAGAACACAGTTAAGGTTCTGTCTATGCTACAAACTGGAAACGTGATAACTATGACCGGGGGCTGTGTTATTAATAACTTGAGGCTTTTGCCTTGAGATTTGTAAGCTCCAGAGATGCCTTCTAAGCATTTCCACCTCCTCCCCACCCCCGGTCCCTTAGCTGGTTGGCAAAGGGGGTGGGAGAGCAGTGGGAAGAGTTTCAAGTCCTCGCTGAAATAACATTTAATGGAGTGGAGAGTATTTATTAGGAGATAGATTTGTGCATGTTGTACGTAGCCCGTAGCAAGCGGCAGTGCAAGGCCATCCATCCCTACAAGAAGCACCCAGTGCCTTTCTGGAGTGCAAATTACCAACTGCCATGCAGTCTGCTGTCTGAAATGTAGGTGGGAGCCAATGAGCCAATCTCAATGCAATCCGGGGCTGTGCATAGCATAGAGGCTGCCGTTCTGTCTAGCTCTTGCAGCGGCTGTACATGTGGGGTGGAAGGCCACTTATGGCTGCCACTGACAAAAGAGAATAGAAAAATATTAGGCACTCAGCACCTTTTCAAGCCCTTATACATTTGTTAAGTGTGATGAGTGTATATATGATGCAAATGATACTTCAGGACAACTGGTGCTCTCAACTGTGCATGATGTCTGTGCATTAGAATGGTGCAGCACCATAAACGGGTGTGCAGGGCCCTCTCTCCCTTTCAACTCCTTTCAGGCAATGTGCACTTTTGGGGGCACATGGAAGGAGCAGTCTTTGAGTTCCTTGGAGTGCCTGGACTGTGACTGTAGGAGGCACTTATTCTGTGCCTGTTGTGTATTTGGTTGTTGTGGTAATAGAATCTTCTTGTTGGTATGGCAGCTGAGTTAGATTATTAGGGGATAGCTCAGCCAGTTTTGGCTGATTCTTGTTTAGTTCAGTGTGGTAATAAATGGCTGGTTGTAAGGTTTACAGCTCTCTGTGTCTCCAGTGATTTCTTCCTAAAACTGCTACCCCCAAGGATATAAACAGTGCCCTCCCCTGTGCATCACTGCAAGGGCTCAGTTATTGTCTGAAGCATCTCCTTTAAAATGTCCCCTCTGTTTCCGGTACAATTCTGTCTCCTTTTGTTAAAATTGACTTCTACCAGGTTGCCACATATTTCCTGCTCCCTGGTTAGGAGGAGGCCCATAAGATGGGTTTCACTGTAACACAGATTGTTTTACTGAGATCCTTTCACAAGTGTTAAAGTGCTTTACAGAACTACAAATATTTATCTCCCAACTGTCAGTTCCAGTGAGATTGTATATAAGACAGTATGTCAGTTCACAGTTTGTTCTGGGATACCGAGGCATGGTGGGGTGAATTAGATAGGGACTTTAGTAATGACCTAATTCTGAAAAGTACTGAGTACCTGTGGTCTCACTGATGTCAATGGAAGTTGAAGTGGACATTTTGGAAGGTCAGCGTCTCTGAAGATCAGGCCACTTGCTTTAAATTCTCTAGCTTCTGGAATAATATTGCCAAGTGATTTTTAAGGATTTAGCCATTCAGTCAATTTCCATTAGAGTCAATGGCTAAATCTGCTGCACCTATTTAATCATTTTGCCTAGATTTTTAGAGGAGGCTACAATTGTTAGAGATGTGATTTTTTTTTTTTTTTTTTTTTGCTATTTCATTCAGTAATGGCTACAACTAATAATAATGAGCAGAACTGGGTGGGAAATAGTTTTCCCATCCCAAGAAAAATGTTCAGATTTTGCAAAAATGTTCCCATCCATAATTGGGTCAAAATCAATTTTGACTATACAATTTTCACAAACAGAAAAATCTGAAAAACAAAAACAAACAAAACCGCACAACCAACACTTTCACTTGTGTCAATCAAAATATTTTGGTAATTTCAAAATTTCTCATTTTGACTTTGACCTTTCTTCGTTGAAGCAACTATAAATTAACTTAAGTTTCCAAACAGAAAGTTCATTTCAAACTGAAAAAATGGAACATTTTGTTTCAAAAAATGTTGAACGAGATGTTTTGAGATTTTTGAAACTTTTTGCAATTTTTTTTTCAGAACAGGGAATGCATTGAAACTTACACTTGCCATCAGAAACATGGAAGTGCTAATTTTTGCTCGTGCAACAATCGTACCTGTCAAAAAAAAAAAGAGGTAGCCTTAGGCGCAGGGTTGAAGATCTGAACATGTGAATGGGAATATTTTAAATTGGTCTCTCAGTTGTTCCTGTTTTTCCTTTACCAGTTAAGCTTTTATTGTGACAAACCAGTATAAATGAAAAGTACTATTGCTGCTTAATTCATTACATTCTGTGTGCGTAAAGCACCTTTTATGTTATATTGTATACTCAGTGATCCCTGAGTGCATTACACCTTGTGTGTTCTTCACTTGCAGACTGTTAATGGTTTACCAAGTCCAAGTGAAAATGTAAATCTCTGAGACATTTAGTGTGTGCTACCATTTTTACAAGTTCTCCAGTAGAGAAAAGCATAGGTGTTTCTAATGGCACTCACAATTGTGTGGGTATCCAAATGGGTACAGTTTGCCCTTAGAACCAACCCATAATTCTGCCACCCACCTACAATCTGTTAGCAGGCTTGCTCTGGTAGGGCAGGTTTAGTTCCTGTTACATTAAACACCCTAATGTTATATTTACCATTCCCCTTGATGACAGTAGAAATGTGAGTCCTGCATGGATATGGAAGTACTACATAAGAAAGGAGAGGTAAGTAGACACAGTTTTGAAGGATAATGTCCCCTCCCCCAACAATAAAATTCTTCTGAAAATGAAGGAGATTTCTTTGTGGGAACTCTCCTCTGATTAATTTTTTACACGACCCTCCCTGCTGAGATATTTAATTATACAGCTTCAGACTTATAGCACTGAAGCTCTTGCAACCAGACTTCAGAGAGGAGAGAGGGCCATAGTTCTTTATGCATTTATAAGCAACCATCATGTAGAGAATTAGCAGCTTTTGCAAACATGAGGTGAAATCAGTAAAGGGCTTCGGGCAGGCATCATCTATAAGGAATTCAGAGTCATTTTCAGTCTGTGAAATAGCTAGGAAGTATGTGCTTGGGAGAAATGACTGGAAATGGAGTTCTACTTGCACTTTCAGAAATAATATACCAAAAAAAGATGGCAAGGGAATCTGAAGAAGAAATGAACGGTTTAACTGCAACTCATGTGTCACTATTATAGAATCCTGTTCCGTTCAAGGAAAATCAAATGTGGTGGATTTAACTTATGAGATAATTGACTTGCTTAATTATCATTTTGAGATTACTGAGAAAAATGCTATATTGGAGCTAAGTGGTTTTATTAGATCCATGGTTTTCAACCTTTTTTCATTTGCAGACCCCTAAAAATTTTTAAATGGAGGTGCGCACCCCTTTGGAAATCTTAAGATATAGTCTGCAGACCCCCAAGGGTCCACAGACCACAGGTTGAGAACTACTGCATTAGATAGTAGTTTTGCAACATTGGATGTTGTGATTACCTGACTTATTATAATTGCACAGGTTATTTTTTTCCAATGGTGGTATAGATGCTGTTCAGTCTTTGAGCCTAATTATCATCCAGTACTTCCTTAACTTTCTTTCAACCGCTTTCTCTACATTTCCCTTACAGCAATGGTGCTTTGGAATGGCCTCCATTTCTTCTTCATTAATAATAACTATATAAATACACGCAAGGACCTGATTCAGTCATTTTAGACCAGTGTAACTCTCCTTTGTCTTCAGCAGAATCACTCCTGATTTTATCTGATGCAAATGCAAGCAGAACCAGTCCCCAAATCCAACTTGTACTCTAAGGGCATGTCTGTGTGGCCCCACCATTTAGACTAGGGGGCACAGGCACCAACTTTTCCTTTTCCTTTTCCCTGGGGGTGGTCAATACCTGCTTTGCCCTGAGGCCCTGTCCCCACTCCACCCCTTCCCCCAAGGCCCCGCATTCACTCTGCCTCTTCCTGCTGCTGCTCTGCCCCCTGCCCTCCCCAAGGCCCTGCCCTTGGTCTTCACCTTCCCCAGGGCTCCTCCCTCACTCTGCCTCTTTCTGCCCCCTCCCCAAGGCTCCTGCCCACCCGCCACTTTCTGCCCTCCCCCAAGTCCCTTCCTGAGCTGCCAACAGCCACCGCCCCCTATCAGCTGTTTGACAGCAGTGCAGCCCCCATCAGCTGTCGGGCAGCAATGGTGGTGCCCTCCCATCAGCTGATGAGTAGGGATGGAGAACAGCTGTAGCAGGCAGGTGCTGAACCCCCACTGTTTTTTTCCGTGTTTGCTCCAGTCCGGGAGCACCCACGGAATTCGTGCCTATGCTAGGGGATGTAAATTGAAGTGTGCACTGATGTGTAACTGCCCCAAATAGACACTGCAGTCGCAAGCCGAACAGTACCTAGTTTGCATGCAGGACGACGTTAATGTGAACGAGGTACCTTTTAGTTTGCATTCGCAGGGTCTACACAGGACAGTTACAGCACAGCTCACTAGTGCTTGCAGTGAACTGCAGGATTGTGTAGACAAGCTGTCAGTTTCAATGTGGCAGCACTAGTGTAAGTAAGAACCTGGCAGCATGCGTGTATGTAAAATGATTCTGTTTCTTGATACTGCTGTTACCCTTAGGGAGATGCCGTCAACTTAAAAAAAAATCACACTGTGAGAAGTGTTTTTGCCGTAGTACTATTTTCTTCTATTTCTTCCCATTTGTTTACTTTATGCATTGAAAGTGCTTTGTGCATTGTCAGTTTACTTCAATTGGGACTATGGATGCTCAACACTTCTGACAATCAGGCCCCAAATGTCTTAAAGTTAGGCACCCAAAAACAGAGGCATCCATTTCTGAAACTGTCAGCCTGAGCCCTTGCACTAGAGGGTCCACTCCTTGACGAAGTCTTTGTGTAGCCCAATAGGATTATAGTCCAAGTCTTTAACTGATAAAAGCACTCGGTTGCTAATTTCAGATCAGTTGTTGCCTCCGTGTAAAATGCCAGCTTTCTGGAGAATGCTGCACTCGTGCCAGTTACTTCAGCTGCACTCGTGACTGGCTTAAAGTATTTGACTTCAGCCAACAAATGCAAAGAATTCAGAATTACAGCTGAAACTCTACCAGCTCTTTTACTTCAGTTTACTCTTCCTGATTGTGGCAAGTTTCCTGTATCTAGAAGTGTCAGAACTTTAGGTAATGTATATATCGGACACATACCATGTCACTCAGCTGCACCCAGTTATGGTGGATATCAGTTATTTTGAACTCTGTTATACCTACCCCTCTCATAAAGAAACTGATGCTACTTGGTTGCTTTTTACTACACTGTATTGACATCAGGAATTCTGAATCATGGAACAGAGATTATGGAAAAAGTAATAATTGTTTAAAATGGATCCCATTTGATTTATTAATAGCTACGTCAGAGTAAATCAGAGTGATTTTACTGAAGTCAAAGGAGTTACAGTGATCTAAAATGGCTGTGAGATCAAAATCGGATCCTTTTGGGTAGTGTTAGTGAAAAGGACATCTATGGATGAAAAGCACTATATCCATAGATCTCAAAATGCTTTACAAGGGAGATCAGTATCATTACTGACATTTTGTAGTTAAGGAGGTTGAGGTACAGAGAGGTGAAGTGACTTGCTGAAAGTCACCCAGTAGTTCAACTGGGAATAAAACCCAAGTCTTTGGGTCCAAGCCCAAAGCTCTATCCACTAGATCACAGTACTATCCTTTCAGTCCTTTTCTTCTGTCTGTGGGGGTTTTGAGTTGCCTGTATTCCCTCATTGGGGTGAAATCCTGTCCCGATTGAGGTCAATGGCCTAACACCACTGACCTCAGTGGGAATAGGATATCACCCTTTGAGTCTTTGTCATGCCAGTATCATGTATTTGGGTCTTGGGAGAAAGATCTGTGGCGACAGGCTTTGAAAAAAAAGCTGCCATTTAGTCTGCAAAATAAAGTGGCCACGTTTTCCTATTGTTTTCAAATAAATTACATCAGGGATTCTCAACGTTTTTATTTCTGAGCCCCCTCTGCCCCCCACCCCCAAACATGATAGAAAAATTCCAGGGCCTAGCAGAGGGGAGGGAGCCAGAAACCCTTGGGCTAGCCCCCCAACCCTGCTCCTTCTGCCCGAGGCCCCCCCCACCGGAGCTCAGCCCCCACCGTGGCCGCTGGCCCCTGCCCCAGGCTAGTGGCCCCAGCCCTCCGGAGTGCTGTGAGCCAAGGCAGTACGTCCCCAACGCCGGTCCCAGCTGGGGCCATGGTACAGGGAAGAGCAGGGCCACACCTGGCTGTTTGGGGAGGCTCAGCCTCCTCCAGCCTATGATTCCCGCCACCCATGCCATAGGCGTAGTTTGACTTCTATTTGGGAGAAGGTGGGGGGTGGGGGCAAGTAATGGCAGGGCTCTGGCCAGCTCTGCACAGTGGAGTCCAGGGAGGGAGCACCACCTCCACCCCCTGATTCACCTCAGCCAGCCACCCACCTGTCTGGGGCTGTGTGCCAGTGGCTACTCTGCGAGGGCTATGCTGGGCCCGGAGCTGCCCAAGCAGCTCTGACCAGTTGCGTGAGCAGTCAAAGGGGGCTTGGAGCTGAGGAACAGCCACAACCCTGGGCACCAGCAGCCGACGGGGGGATGCCACGGCTGCCCACTCCATGGCTTAACCATTACTACTAGCAACACAGTGTGCCAAATTTGTCTCCTTTACAAGCTCCAATTTTAGGCACCTAAAGAAGGGATTAGTGTTTTAAAAAGCACCCAGCACCAAGCAGCTGCCATTGAGAATGGAATCATGTAATTCAGCGGCTCCCAACTGGAGGTCTGTGGGCCCTTTCAGGGGGGCCACTGAGACCCGCAACTGTATTATTTAGTGAGCATTTCCTTATAATCATTCTTCTGCTACGATGTGAATTTCAGTGCCCCTTCTGGAAGCTGAGGACCAAAAACTGTGTGGGGTAGCCCTGGTATCCTGGCTAACATTGTTTCTTACAATAGAAACAATTTCTGATGTCCAAAGGTGTGTGTGAACTATTAGCGAGTGTAAAATGACTTTGATTTCAGTGGGAGATAGGTACCTTTTGAGGCTCTGGCTCGTAGTGACTGTAGCACCAGTAATTAATCATTACTTTGCAGAGGGCTTTGAGAAGTCTTTTATGCTAAAAACACTCTCTGGGCTGAATCCTCAGGTGTGTCAACACAGCATATGGTACACTTGAGCAAAGGCAGCCAGGGCTGCTTTAAATTGTAACATCATTTCAATATGGTGCAATTCCTATTAGAAAAGGAATGCCCACTTAGGGTAAAGCTGTTGTGCCAAGGAAAAATAGATGTAATAAGGGGGTTCTGCTGCACATCTCTATAGACAGTATTGTGCTTGGATCTGTACTTTCCCCAAGTTTTGGAAATGGTTGCATCCTTGCTTGCAGTCCGGATCTGTTGCAGAGCTGGGCCTGAGGTGTGCGTTTTGACCAATTTTGTTCAGCACAGGAAACTGAACACTTTCAAATTTCAAGAGTATTAGGGTCCATAGTTCTGGTTCATGCTCATATTATTTTATATAAAGTAGTTCTATAAGTAGCAAAAGGCATGTTTAAGAGCCTCTAAAATTGCAGCTCCTAAGTGTTCTATCATGGGCTGGTTACAAAATAATACTGCAACTACCTGAAACTTTGGGGTTTTTTTGGACTCAATAGTCAGAAAATATCTCAACCAGTTAATCCTTTTTTTAAAGAAAATTTACACGTGGGCTACCATGTTTAAGCGCAAATGACTGGAAAAAAGAGTTCAAATATAAATCCCTAGAGACTGGGTTTACAATGGAAAGACTGACAGACCTTTAGGTATGCTGTAGTGGCACTAGCCAAATGCTACTATAACACTGTTTTAGTATACAAAAGAGAACGAGCCAATGCTGGTCATAAGAAAATGTACAGCAAAAGGTTACTCCCGCATCTGATATAAAAAGAATGTCATAGCATAATTTTTCCTGTAATTAATTTTGTTTTATAAGCCATCATAAGGACTGCACGCATCATTTTCATCTGGATTTTTTCTGTCCCGGTGGGGCTTCGTGCAGACCAAGAGCAACAGAAAATAATGGGAGCAACTGAATAGCTTGTGTAGGGGAATAACAATACATGTGCAGAGCACTCCAATCTCAAAGGTTGTTTCTTTCCCCCAAACTAAATAAAAAGTGTTTTTTTTTTTTTTTTTTTAACTAAAAAGGAACCATTTGGAAACAATTACTAAAACAGCCAGAACAGGGGTTACCTATCTGAATTAAAATGAGAATCAACCAAAAAAACCCAACAGCCACCCCTGACCCAGACCTCAAATCAAATTGGATTTTTTTAGACGTTCAATTTGATTGGGGGTTTTATGTTGTTCCCTCCAACCCCCATTTCCACATGCCTCTTCACTTTCTGGTTTTGACTACTGTGGTCATTAAAATGTCAAATTATCAACAGCTACTACCTGATATCAGAGATTAACTACTAATGGAGATCACTCTACCATAAGGGTGAAAACCATTTATGTAGGGGACAGAATTTTCGTAGCTTGTTCAAGACTAGGGGTCTCACTCCCACTGCGGGGGAACCACCTCAAATCTTACCACTTTCCAATGCTGAGCACAAATCTTCTACTGTGCCTTGACAAATGAAAGCATATAGCTCTATAAACCAAAACAAAATCCGTACTTTTGTGGGGGAGAAAAGAATCAACAAGGCACTTTATACATCAGAGGCCAGTCTTATTGCTTAATGCATCTCTTGAAGGTGCTCACGTATACGAGGCATGGTATAAAAATTTAAATTGCATAGAACACTTAAGTAATTTCCTATTCTAATAGAAGGAAACAACCGTGATATCCTCTATTAGAAAAATAGTACAGTAATGATACAAAAAACTGCGGTAGCACTATTGGAAGTTGTAGTATTTTAGAATATTCCTGTAGGAATTATATATATATATATATATATTATAGAAAACAATTGCATCAGCAAAGTTAAGTAACCATTCACTTAATAACAACAACCACTGTGTATGGCATAAGAGGAACTATTTTTGATTGGCACCACCAGAAATCATTGGGGCAAAGACATATTTTGTTCTTGAGAGATTTATAAAACAGAAGTTGGAATGAACTTTGGGTAAATAGCATTTGGATGCTCATCAAAACTGAGCCAAAATGATGCTTAATTTAGGTATCACACCTGACATTTAGGGGCATTTTATGACCATACAAAAACCTGGGCTCCAATTCACCACCTCTCACTTAGTGAATAGTAGTGACTGCAGAAAGCCAGTGACAGTTCCTACATTACCCTGGCAGAAATTAAAATTGCAACAAAACTTATGCCAGCAGAGGATCAGAAATAGTGGAGCTTGAATCCACCATGCCCCTTCCTCCTCCTTGCTCACCACAGACCCCATTACTTGCGTCACTGCATTCCAGGTTACAGTCCCCCATCTTAGAACTGTGTCTACATTCTTTGTTCCAAGATGTATGACTTTGCATTGGATTTTAAAATGCATGTTGTTCAAATCAACCTGCCATACCAAGCAGTCAAGGTTGGCCTGTATAACTGACCTTTCACTATATATCACGCCACCAATTTGTGTCCATCTGCAAATTTTACTAGTAAATCTTATATTTTCTTCCAGATCTTTCATGAAAATATTGAATAGTATAGGGACAAGAATAGATTCCTTCTTGACTTCACTAGAACCACCCCAGTGGATGATGATTCTTTCTCCATTTGCAATTATGCTTTGAGATCTACCAGTTTTTAATCCTTTAAATATGGGCTACATTGATTTTACAGCATTTTTTAAAATTAGAATATCATATGGAACAAATTTAAATATCTTAGAGATCTAACTATTATATGTTACATTTTATTATCCAAATTTATGATCTCTCATGCAAACAAGAAGTTTGTGTGACAAGAACCATGTTAATTGACATTATATTAGCATCCTTTAACTTTTTACTGATTTGATCCAGGTCAAAATCATGGAAAGACTGATATGTGATGCAATGTCAGGCTAACCAGCCTATAGTTACCTGTGTCATCCTGGTTACCTTTCTTTATGTATTGGTAAAAAAATAGCTTTTTTTAAAGTCCTCTGGAACTTCCCTCCACATTCAAAGACTTAAAACAATGATGTTCAGAGGGCTCCTCTGCCAGTTCTCATAATACTCATGGGTGTAAGTTTTTCAATCCTGAAAATTTGAAAACATTAAACTTTAATAGTTGCTTTTTAACATCTTCCCTGTTCATCAGTGGAATATAAAATATTTCCTTATCACAGTCACATATCAATACATCAGTCAGCTTCTTTCCAAATACAGAACAGAAATATTTATTGAATACTTCTTCATTTTCTTCATCCTGACTGATAATTTTGGTATTTTCATCCTGTATCAGGCCTATACCCTGGAGGACCTCTAGTGATAATAAGGGAAACTGTACGAGTTGTGAGGCACAGAACACACTTTTGCAAGCCATTTCAGTGTTTGTCATGTAATGGGTCTTTGGTGAGCAAAGAGACTGATTCTGATCTCACTTCCACCAGTGTAAATTGGAAGTAAATCCACTGAAAATACTGGAATTATTCCAGTGTAAAACCAATGTGGCCCAAATCATTCTGTACAGGTGACAATGAAAATTGTAAATGCCTTACACTAAAGTGTAGCATTTTTTACTAGCTTATTTAATGGTATTTGCCACCAGCTGGATCAAGAGTTTCAGATTTCATTACATTTCAGTCTAACAGCTGGTTAAACTGACGGGAGTGACACACAAAATTGTCCTTGATAAGTTTTGTCTGAGCCACAGTATTAGCAGCCACATTTTCCTCCTCCTTTTACTTCACCTAAGGCTCCTTCTAAGTGCTACATGGCGTATTGAGCCACTCGTAGTGATAGATATGTAGGCGTAACAGCTTTTAGGAATGTTGGTTCTCTTTGTGGGATAAATAGGTTCCTCAAGGCCCGTCAAACAACTGTCATTCACATAATCCTTGTTGTCTTTTAAAATATGATAAAATTCCTCCTTGTCACATCACACAGATCATAATGAAAGGGAAAGATTAACCTCCTGATTACCAAGGTCCATTTGCTACACCCTCAGCTAAATGATAATCACTACAAATCAAAGCAAAGAGCATTATACACTTTAGCATGGTACTTTATAACAATGATTTTGCTTAACAGACATGCCCATTAGCACCTTAATCCTCAGTCAAGTGTGAGCATGAGAATACTTGTTCAACCACAGTGAAGAGGTACTGATGGCTAACATTTTCTCATTGCAGACAATGTATTTTCATTAAAATTCTAAATTGATTTATTCATTCTGCTTACTAGCATTTGATTGACACTGACTTTATGGGTTCTCATGGGATGGGACTGTATCCAAGCAACCAATTAAATCCTTAACACACTCCTTTTTAAAAAAAAATAAAATACAAGTACATACAAGTTGGTATTTTTCTTTTCTTTTCTAAGGTATTTTCTGATACTTTAGGCTTTTGGATGGTGATGTCATTAAAGCATAGGCAGGAAATTCTCTCTCCATTTTTTTTCCTGGGGGGGGGGGGGGAATCTATAATCAACCTTGACTAATGCTGGTGAAACCTAAAAAGCAAAGTTTTGCTAACAGAATTTTTTTGGGAGGAGCGGAATCGGGGTGGGGGGGTGGGGCGGGGGAAGGGGATATTTAATAAAGATCAGGAAACACACAAAAGCTTGGGGGAAAAAAAGGTTTTTTCCTAGATGTAATGTGAGGAGGCTGCAGGGCAAATTTGCTGAAAGTCTCCTCTTGCCATTTTCATTGCTTTTCAATGGTTTCTTAAATCTCTTTTTTTATTAAAATGATTCAGAGTTAACAGTCATCATTAAATCAACTATAAATACATTGAAACAAGAATAACACAATGTAGTTATGAACATCAAACTGAGTAGTAAACATTAGTTCTCACTATCATATATTCCTACTCATATATTCTCCTCTCTACATGAAGTGGGTCAGATTTCACCTGGAAGGTACTGGTCATTATTGCATGGCAGTGCATAGCCACACTGCCTCAGGTGGCACTCTAGGAGGGACTATGCCTCAGGCACAATCCCTCTGGGAGTTGCCAGGAGCATAAGAAGAGAAGAAATGATGGTCCCAACTTCCAGGGTAGTGAATGTGCTCTTGTGACACAGAGGCCCATTGGTGGTTCACTACTCTGTGTCAGCATCTCTTGTCAGGCCTGACATACTTGCTACACCTAACACACTGTTGTCATGATATATCCCCAAAAGGTGGCATGACATATATCATTGGAAAACTAATAACACACTGATCATTCGTATTATTGTATAAGGAGAGCTATAGACGTGTGCTAGAACTATATTCTTAAAATGTGCTTGGCAAAGAATGTATAAACACAATCTACCTTGAACAAAATAATGTGTATTTGTTTGTCTGACCAGCCTGGCTGTCTGGCAGAGGCAATGAAGGTACATTTACATGCAAGGTAAACAAAGCCATCAAATTAGCAAGTGGTGGAGATAGCCTCTTACCTATGGGGTCTGAACCTGAAATGATAAACAATTGAATCAGCTGATTATATACAATATCACTGTATTATAAAAGAATATTGAGTATGGTCCTATGAAGCATATGACACACTGGTGATGAAGGTCATTATAAAATGTAAGTATTAACACTATATGAGGAATCATAGATACGTACTGATATTATGCTTTAAAATCTGTGACCAGACCCAGGGAGAAATAGATTTTCTCCCAGACAGGAGGGAAGGCAGCTATCTACTTGTCTCCAATGTAGATTAAGCAGTGTGAAATCAAAACAATAGAAGCCTATTTACATATGAATCAGCAGGAGGATGGGAAGTCCATGGAAAGGGAAGAACAGCAGGAAGCCTTCCTGGCTTTTGAAACTTTGGGGTGATACAAGGCAGGCAAAAAGACATTTGAGTTGCTGTGATGGAGCGGGACTCACCACTGGGGCACTTCCTGCTGGCTGTCATGGGAATTAGATCTGTTCACCAGTGTGCCCTCCACTGGTGGTGCCCTGCCACCATCATGTTTGTTCCAGGATCCATATCACTCTCAGGACTGTGGCATCCTCTTCAGTGACACTCTCCTCCAGCTGTGCCACACTCTGTGTTCCCCACTTCCGGGGGATCTGAAATCTTTGTCCAGCCACTCTCACAGTGGTAACTGCTGTTCATTGTCCCAGGGCCAGCTCCAGCTCTGTCTTCTGCCCTTACCTCATGACCTAAGCCTGCAGGCCCTAGCAGCCAGCCAGGAGCTCTCTCAAGTTTCCCTGGTCCCTGTGTACAGCACTGCTCTGTCCTAGGTGCTGGTGCTCCTTCCTCCTGCTAGGAGCCTGATCTTCTCCCCCTCAAACTCCAGTCAGCTACTGACCTCTGCTCTGCCCTGAAGCCGTTCTTATGTGAATCTTCTGGGCCATGATTGGCTGCTCCTCTCAGCCCCTTTCTCATTGGCTGCCTCTGGCACAGCCTCCCGAGGGCTTTTCTGCCAGTGAGGGCCAGCCACCCCATCACAGTTACCCATCACTTCAGGGATTCAAGGAGACCAGAGCTCTTGAAATCCCAGAAAATTGTGTCTTCAGTCAAGGGGGTTGAAATCTCTCTCAATTGATTATAGGTGAGAAACCTGCTTAGGCAAAGTTTGTAACTTGCTGAAGTTAAGGTTTAGTTTTAGAAGCATATTTTTACTTTTGTTTGTTTGAAACCATTTCCGACCTTACTTCTTGTAATTGGTGTCACTAAAACCTATGCTTTTCATTAGTAAACTTGTTTTACTTTTACTATAAACCAGTTCAGTGCTGAGAGTGAAATAAGTGATTTGTCAAACACCTATATTATATTAATGATTCCTTATAGTAAAGGAGTGCCAAACTTAACTTCTGTGAGTGTTCCAGGAGAGGGCTGAATGCTTCAGAGGCAGATGGTTTTGGGGAAACTCAAGACTGGCAGAGGTGGTGCTGGGGTCACTTTACAAAAAGCAACTAGGCGGTGAAAGCCAGGGTATGACTTTCCTGCTTGTATGCAGGCTGTTGGTGTCCGGGCTGAGAGCCACAGCAGCATAGCATTTAAGGCACCCAGAGTTGCAGAGTAGGTGGTAACACCATCCCTTATTGGCCTAAGTTGAACCCCAAAACATCACAGCTCTCCTCTCAGTGTACAACCAGAAGAGCAATGGCCTTACATGCTCACTGCTCTTTTGAGGGAGGTTTGCTCCCATTGGAGTGCTAGAAGGAGCAATTATTTGCATTTGGGCCTCCTAGCACACTCCCCCAAGTGAAATTATGGATTGTTTATGTTGGGTAAAAGGATTGGAACAGCATAGCAGTCCTAAAATCCCTGGTTCCAGCTAGGGAGAATTTCTGCAGCACAGGGACCCCTCATGAGCCCTGATGTAGTGCATGGGGCTGTGGGTGAAAGGAGCGCATCGGGGCAGGGCTGCAGCACCTAGCACGGCGAGGAGTCTGAGCAGTGCTGCTGTCCCTAGGGCAGCCCGAAGAGGCTTCCATAACAGGTCTGTCTAAATTATGCCATGAGCACTCTGCCCCCTGAAACAGTCAGAATTGGGAGAGTACAAAGGTGGCCTCCCCCTGGGCTGTGAGTTTTGTTTTTCACCTCACCTCACTGTTTCCCTCCCTCCCACCTCTCCCAACCCCTCGCATGCCTACAACACAAGGGTCAGATACTATCTGGGCACAAAGTAAATAAAATTTCCATGAAAAAAACCCTGTTAAATTCTCAAACATTAAGAAATGACCAAGTTAAATACAGTAGAATATAATATCAAGTTTTTACAACCTTATATACATATCGTGTCTTGAATTCTTTCATCACATACATTATCATAATGGTCCATGATATGTTTTATTAACTTAAAAATGTCTAATTTATTTTCAGCTAGAAGCACAGCACAGCCTGATTTGAAATTGGGTGATTGGGCTGTTAACAAAGGAGCTAACTTAGCCTCAAATTTAGGTGGCTGACAAATGCCAGCCAATTTCAGCAATACTCCTTTTTGTTATTCTTAATCTGTGCTGTAGAATCATAGAATATCAGGGTTGGAAGGGACCTCAGAAGGTCATCTAGTCCAACCCCCTGCTCAAAGCAGGACCAATCCCCAATTAAATCATCCCAGCCAGGGCTTTGTCAAGCCTGACCTTAAAAACTTCTAAGGAAGGAGATTCTACCACCTCCGTAGGTAACGCATTCCAGTGTTTCACCCCCCTCCTAGTGAAAAAGATTTTTCCTAATATCCAACCTAAACCTCCCCCACTGCAACTTGAGACCATTACTCGTTGTCCTGTCCTCTTCTACCACTGAGAATAGTCTAGAACCATCCTCTTTGGAACCACCTCTCAGGTAGTTGAAAGCAGCTATCAAATCCCCTCTCATTCTTCTCTTCTGCAGACTAAACAATCCCAGTTCCCTCAGCCTCTCCTCATAAGTCATGTGTTCCAGACCCCTAATAATTTTTGTTGCCCTTCGCTGGACTCTCTCCAATTTATCCACATCCTTCTTGTAGTGTGGGGCCCAAAACTGGACACAGTACTCCAGATGAGGCCTCACCAATGTCGAATAGAGGGGAACGATCACATCCCTCGATCTGCTTGCTATGCCCCTACTTATACATCCCAAAATGCCATTGGCTTTCTTGGCAACAAGGGCACACTGCTGACTCATATCCAGCTTCTCATCCACTGTCACCCCTAGGTCCTTTTCCACAGAACTGCTGCCTAGCCATTCGGTCCCTAGTCTGTAGCGGTGCATTGGGTTCTTCTGTCCTAAGTGCAGGACCCTGCACTTATCCTTATTGAACCTTATCAGATTTCTTTTGGCCCAATCCTCCAATTTGTCTAGGTCCCTCTGTATCCTATCCCTGCCCTCCAGTGTATCTACCACTCCTCCTAGTTTAGTATCATCCGCAAATTTGCTGAGAGTGCAATCCACACCATCCTCCAGATCATTTATGAAGATATTGAACAAAACCGGCCCCAGGACCGATCCCTGGCGCACTCCTCTTGACACCGGCTGCCAACTAGACATGGAGCCATTGATCACTACCCTTTGAGCCCGACAATCTAGCCAACTTTCTACCCACCTTATAGTGCATTTATCCAGCCCATACTTCTTTAACTTGCTGACGAGAATACTGTGGGAGACCGTGTCAAAAGCTTTGCTAAAGTCAAGAAACAATACATCCACTGCTTTCCCTTCATCCACAGAACCAGTAATCTCATCATAGAAGGCGATTAGATTAGTCAGGCATGACCTTCCCTTGGTGAATCCATGCTGACTGTTCCTGATCACTTTCCTCTCATGTAAGTGCTTCAGGATTGATTCTTTGAGGACCTGCTCCATGATTTTTCCAGGGACTGAGGTGAGGCTGACTGGCCTGTAGTTCCCAGGATCCTCCTTCTTCCCTTTTTTAAAGATTGGCACTACATTAGCCTTTTTCCAGTCATCTGGGACTTCCCCCGTTCGCCACGAGTTTTCAAAGATAATGGCCAATGGTCTGCAATCACAGCCTCCAATTCCTTTAGCACTCTCGGATGCAACTCGTCCGGCCCCATGGACTTGTGCACGGTCCAGCTTTTCTAAATAGTCCCTAACCACCTCTTTCTCCACAGAGGGCTGGCCATCTACTCCCCATGTTGTGATGCCCAGCGCAGCAGTCTGGGAGCTGACCTTGTTAGTGAAGACAGAGGCAAAAAAAGCACTGAGTACATTAACTTTTTCCACATCCTCTGTCACTAGGTTGCCTCCCTCATTCAGTAAGGGGCCCACACTTTCCTTGGATTTCTTCTTGTTGCCAACATACCTGAAGAAACCCTTCTTGTTACTCTTGACATCTCTTGCTAGCTGCAGCTCCAGGTGCGATTTGGCCCTCCTGATTTCATTCCTACGTGCCCGAGCAATATTTTTCTACTCTTCCCTGGTCATATGTCCAACCTTCCACTTCTTGTAAGCTTCTTTTTTATGTTTAAGATCCGCTAGGATTTCACCGTTAAGCCAAGCTGGTCGCCTGCCATATTTACTATTCTTTCGACTCATCGGGATGGTTTGTCCCTGTAACCTCAACAGGGATTCCGTGAAATACAGCCAGCTCTCCTGGACTCCTTTCCCCTTCATGTTAGTCCCCCAGGGGATCCTGGCCATCCGTTCCCTGAGGGAGTCGAAGTCTGCTTTGCTGAAGTCCAGGGTCCGTATCCTGCTGCTTACCTTTCTTCCCTGTGTCAGGATCCTGAACTCAACCAACTCATGGTCACTGCCTCCCAGATTCCCATCCACTTTTGCTTCCCCCACTAATTCTTCCCGGTTTGTGAGCAGCAGGTCAAGAAAAGCTCCCCCCCCTAGTTGGCTCCTCTAGCACTTGCACCAGGAAATTGTCCCCTATGCTTTCCAAAAACTTCCTGGATTGTCTATGCACCGCTGTATTGCTCTCCCAGCAGATATCAGGAAAATTAAAGTCACCCATGAGAACCAGGGTGTGCGATCTAGTAGCTTCTATAAGTTGCCGGAAGAAAGCCTCATCCACCTCATCCCCCTGGCCCGGTGGTCTATAGCAGACTCCCACCACTACGTCACTCTTGTTGCTCACACTTCTAAACTTAATCCAGAGACACTCAGGTTTTTCTGCAGTTTCGTACCGGAGCTCTGAGCTGTCATACTGCTCCCTTACATACAGTGCTACTCCCCCACCTTTTCTGCCCTGCCTGTCCTTCCTGAACAGTTTATAACCATCCATGACAGTACTCCAGTCATGTGAGTTATCCCACCAAGTCTCTGTTATTCCAGTCACGTCATAATTCCTTGACATCACCAGGACCTCCAGTTCTCCCTGCTTGTTTCCAAGGCTTTGTGCATTCATATATAAGCACTTGAGATAACCTGCTGATCGCCCCTCATTCTCAGTATGAGGCAGGAGCCCTCCCCTCACAGGCGTTCCTGCCTGTGCTTCCTCCCGGTATCCTGCTTTCCCACTTACCTCAGGGCTTTGGTCTCCTTCCCCCAGTGAACCTAGTTTAAAGCCTTCCTCACTAGGTTAGCCAGTCTGCTCGCAAAGATGCTCTTCCCTCTCTTCGTAAGATGGAGCCTGTCTCTGCCCAGCACTCCTCCTTCATGGAACACCATCCCATGGTCAAAGAAACCAAAGCCTTCTCTCCGACACCACCTGCGTAGCCATTCGTTGACTTCCACGATTCGACAGTCCCTACCCAGGCCTTTTCCTTCCACGGGGAGGATGGACGAGAACACCACTTGCGCCTCAAACTCCTTTATCCTTCTTCCCAGAGCCACGTAGTCCGCAGTGATCCTCTCAAGGTCATTCTTGGCAGTATCATTGGTGCCCACGTGGAGAAGCAGGAAGGGGTAGCCATTCGAGGGCCTGATGAGTCTCGGCAGTCTCTCCGTCACATCGCGAATCTTAGCCCCTGGCAAGCAGCAGACTTCTCGGTTTTCCTGGTCAGGGCGGCAGATAGATGACTCAGTCCCCCGGAGGAGAGAGTCCCCGACCACCACCACCCGCCTCCTTCTCTTGGGAGTGGTGGTCGTAGAACCCCCAATCTCAGGACAGCGCATCTCATGCCTTCCAACCAGCGGAGTCTCCTTCTGCTTTCTCTCCCCAGACATATCATCTGGTCCACTCTCCACAATGGTACCTGTGGAGAGAACATGAAAGTGGTTAGTTACCTGTGTCTGCGTTGCTGGAACCCGGACATTCCCCCTTCTTCTTCTGGAGGTCACATGTTGCCAAGCTTCTTCACTGGCCTCTTGGCTCCGCTGTATATGTTGTATAAGAATAGTTTTCTATGTTCCCTTCATATACATGATTTAATGGATTCCTTTTTGCCTGATGTATGCATCGTAGTTGCCAGTACTACAAGATGCCATGCTTGCATCCAAGAGTATAGGAAAAAGTATGACATTACACTGTATTATTTGAAATATGGTATATGATCACAGAATTGAAGAAAGGGCCATAGCAAATGGGGGAGAGTTAAAGTTGCGTGTGTGCAGCTTTACCTTTATAATTGACTGTTGTTTGGGCCCTTAGCCATACAACCCTGATATTCTTTTAACAAATGTTTTAGTGGAATTTCCTAGAATGTCTTAAAAGAAAATGTAGAACACAAGTATTCCATAATGTGGAACAATTCCGACCAAATGCCACTGGAATGTCTATACATTGCATCTTACCAGTCAGCAGATGAGAACACATAACTTGCTTCCCCATTCTCACAGAAGTCTGAGCTAAGGCACAATGTGGTATTGGGGCTGTGTGCATTAGGAAGGGAAATTAAATACCCTCCCTGTGTGACACTGTCTACCAGGGCAAAAGTCTCAGCCATCTGTGGACGTTCAGTCCTACAGGAGACAGCAACAAACCCTGAGCTGTGTGGCAGATCTCCAGGAACCTGTGAGAGGCACAACTCATTGAGCTTCCTAGGTTCTTCTGTATAAGGGATGAAGTACCCTTAATCCTTTCTGTGAACTGTAAAATTAAATTTAAAAAAGTAATGTACATGAAACAAGCAGTGAGTTTTATTCTGAATTCCTTATGGAAAGCTGTAATCCTGAGGGATAATGTGACAATATCATGGAAACATAATGTCATGAAGCAGAGAGAGAGAGGCTAAAATTGAACATGTTTTCCCCTTGTGGTTTTTCCCCCAGAAGAGTGTGACTAGTGAATAAAGCTGCAGCAGGACTCCTAGAGCTCCCTTAAGCAACAATGTGCTTAATGAGATCAACAGAGTGAAACATGAGTAAAACAGTCTAACAGTACAGTAAAGGTAAAGCAAGTTGCTTATATGAAATGTGGCTTTTAAAAAAATATATATACTTTTTTACTCAATGATTTATTTTGAAAGAGGAACGATCAGACGTACAGACAAATGACACATTTCATCCACATGAAGGAGAGTGGCACAAGATGATATGTTCAAAGCGTTTTTTAAAGGTTTTAGATGTCAAGGGTTGAAAAACATTTGACAGTTGACTTGTATGATGTGGTGAGTGGTCCTCTATCCCTAAGATGGTTAGTGTGGTCTTGCATGGATCTGATTGAATTACACATTTTGTATAAATCATCCAATGAATGTAGCCCATTTTTAGTTGGCAAATCATTCACATGATCTTGATTGTTACTATTAAATTTGCTGTTTATAAGTACTCATCACTTTTTATTAAAACAAGTTTTAGCCTATGACTTAGTAAATTGTTCATTTTACCTTACTGTTTGTATTATTATAACATCTAGAGGCCCCAGACTGAGACAGAGGCCCTACTATTTACTGGACTTTAACGCTTAGTTAAGATATGGTCCCCGATTTATAGAGCAAGAGTTGAGTAACTGGGAGAGTTGGCAAAGGTCTGTGGCAGAAGCAGGAACTGAGCCAACTTCTGAGTCCCAGTGCAGTGCATATTCCCAGGATGATTCTTCTCTTCTGGTTCGTCACTATACTTTACACACCAAAGTTACAAATCATTGCTTCTTTTCTCTGGATTGGAGGAGTAAAACTTTTTTTAAATGGGAGAATAAGGAACGATCCTGTATAAATAAATAGCAAATAATGAGTCAGTCATGCCCAGAAGGAATTTTTAGAAGAGTAATTGCTTGTTCTAAAACTGATTTAGAAACATTTTTTTCCAAATGTGTATCAGCATAAAATCCAAATAGTCACAAACAACTGATCACTCCAGGAAAAACAGTTAAACAAACTTGCCACACTTATTCCTGAAAATATTTTTGAATCTGTTTTTATATTAGACAGCTGTTACACATTTAGACTGCTTAGGCACAAAACTGAATGTCTCTTCTGTAGACCCAGAAATCTTCATATCACAGAACAGTCTTACTGAAATGGGAGAAATGTCTTCAAATGCTCCTTGTGTAATTTGTACTTTCATTGTTTTTTACTTTCAATAAGAAAACTTCTAAATCCTAGGACTTGAATAAATGAATGTCTAATTCCTAAGTAGGACTGTAAACTCTCTGAGTCATGTGGATATAGGGTTAGCCAGAGTTACGAAACTTCTAAAAATCATTGTGAACCCAGATTAGACCAACAGGCTTCTGTTTAAATAGTATGACCCACCATATGAAACCAATATGAGACCAGTAGTTTTAGATGCCTGTATCTTTAACTCAGGAGCTTAATACAACTTCTACACCTATTGCACTGATATAGAAATGGTATGGAGGGTTTTATGAATCCTTATTACAAATTGAAATGAATGGATGTGTCTTACCTAGAACACTTACCTTTTTATTTCTCTCTTTGATCACATCATGCAGGTGTCCCAATGTTAACGGTGCAATACCCCAGCTTCCTGTCTGTCAATGTAAAAACAGGACATATGGTAAGTGAAGAGTATGGTGCAGAGTCAAACAAAATGGTTGTTCAAGGGAGAAGGTAGAAATGTTTAATTGAGAGGGAGCTGGGATGGCAGCAAACCACTGTCTTTGCTCATCTATGCAGGGAGATGAGCAGTCTCCCTGGGTCTGCTACTCCCCTGCCCACCTGTGTGGGAAGGGAGGGGGTAGAGATGTGACCAGAAGAGCTGTGCTAGTGTTGAGGAGGAGGTAATCTGTACCATATGTACGGCTGGTATAGATTATGCCCCAGATCATGGGGTCAGTCAATGACTGAATTGTGAGTGGGTCAGGGTTGGTTGCTGGTCTGCTCCTGGCTACTTCTCAACAGTCCTGTGAGAAATAAAAAAAGAATTATGCTCGGAAGTGAATTCTGTCTGAAATTACTGCAGGAATGTGAGTTTGTAGAATGTAATCACCTGAGCTGCAGCTCTGTTAAGTGGAGTCTAGAATGTGCAACAGAAGCCAAGTCCTAACCACGTTTTCCTGATATTCTATCAGTAGGGGCCGAGGGATCCTCATTTAATAGGCTCAAGTTCCATTATGGCATTTCTTAGTTACATAACATGGTATCCTATCGTATGTCTTAAACTACAAAGAACACCTCTCACATATGGACAAAACACATTTCAATAAAAAGTGGCTTTTTGTTTGAATTTTTTCATGGAAAAATGTACAGCCCTTTGATGAAAAATGAACTTTTATATAAAAACCGGAAAATATTATGGTTGACAAAACTCAGTTTTGGGCTTTTGAAAACCCAAGATTCCCCCAAACTATACAATTTTTACAAAAATATGTTTAAAAATTGATTTTGGTTTATTTTTTTAAACCCCAAATGTTAATGAAAAATTGGGGGGGGGGGAAACTAATTTTTTCATTATTTCTCAAAATTATAACTGATTTTTTTTTTGGACTAGTTCTGCTCATGTTTCCATAAGCTGATGTGAAAAGGGTCAGGGACCTAGCTTATAGCTCATTTATTTGTATTTATATCCAAGTTGCACCAAATGTAGCAAAAGTCTATTGATTTGTTAAAAATGTGTAAGGGCTAGTTTTTCCTGGATTCATGTCCCGTCAACCCTGTTCACTCCTTTGGAGGAGAGGGAATTGCATGGCTTATAAATTAGGGCAAAATGTGACTATATTTTTATAGCCTTGAATTAAATAGTATAGGTCAAATTCTGTTGTCAGTTGGGAGTAACCCTACTGACTTCAGTGAAGTTACTTTCTATTTAAGCCAGAGTGACCGAGAATGGAATTTGTCTCCATGTGTGACTGCTTCGGCATAGTAAAACTAAAGAGGTTCCATTTTCATGAGTAAGCACACTGTGAATGTTTGTGTTTATGTGAGAAATATCACATCATACAGCCTCTGTAAACTGAGAAGAAAAAAGCAGTACTGTCTAGTTATTGAATGGATTCATCTTTTAAGGCTTCTGTCGTTGAGATAATATACTGAAATAAAAAAACTAACCCCTGCGAATAAACGTATAGATAATTAGGTAGCACTGGAACAAAGAACACCTGCCCTTTGTGAATTGTTATTTCAGTTTAGATTCCTTTACCTGCAAAGGGATGAAAAGCTCTTCTCTGTCATTGGGCATGAGGAGACTAAAACAGGGTTCAGAACTTTGTCATGAGGAGACAAAGTTTTATCCCATTTAGTCCAGAAAGCTTTCTACTCTGCTCCTCACACCCTGCCAATCAGATGGTTTGATTAAAGTCTCTACTCTGATTTTGTTTTGTTGTGTGTGAAACACGGATGGTGTAGAGAGCTTCTAATCAGCAGAACCTGGCTGGGAGGTAAATCCCCTTAAAGGATTGAAGTCTTGCATTGTCACTGCTTCTCAGTGAGATTACAGGGGAATGATGTTTTGGATGATTAGTCAACCTTGACAGGTCTGTGGTGGAGCTGGTCATAGTGTCTATTTCAGAAGCTCTGCCATTCCCATTTAATTCTAAACACAGAGACCAACCAGAGATACTCTATCTGAAACTTGATTTCAACCTGTTATGGTTTCATGCACATGTCAATATTCTCTGCTCTGTAATGGTAATCAATAGCTAAAGAAAAAAGTAAATCTACATGGAAAATTATTTGTCAATATGTTTGTTGTACAAACTGTCTTTTGCTGGGCTTGCATCCTCCAATTGCATAATATTCATTGGTTTTAATTGGATATTGTTATAGTCTGCATTCCAGGCAATTTTTTTGCCACTATCTCCCTCTGTATTTGCTTTTCAAATTGAATTTTCTCTACCGAAGAGAGCTGAGAAGGATGATATGTAACACAGTGGTATTCATTCAGAATACAGATTATATACAGTATTCCCCATCCCTCTTTTAGGATATTTAATTCCCTGACAAACTATGTAAGTTATCAATAAAAATCATAAAATTTATCAGTAACAGACAGGTTGCAAGGTTTGTATTTGAATAAAAAATATCCTTTTTTTAGTTGCTTTATCATCACAAAAATTCAGAAATTAAGACTGAAGGCAAAGAACTTCAGGGCAGGGTGTGCGTGTGTGTGCAAGCGTTTTCTCCCCAAATGCCTCTTTAGATTACTTGATTTAGTTATTTTAGCACTATAAATAAAATGCGTTACTTGTAAATAGCATATTAATTGACGTTAATAGGAAGTAACTGTATTACACATGGCTCACGCTCTCGTGCTAAATTAACATTTACCCTCGAGCTGTGAAATTTATTGGTGCACAGGCCCAGCCTTATAAACTCAAATGTTAGTTGTTATTTAAATTCCAAACATGGAATATGAGGATAAAAGTGTGGGTAGATTTTTTTCATTCCCTGCATCTATAAACAAAATTCTTCCCTGAATGTATGAAACATTTAACACAGCAAAGGAAATGTTATAAAAATGTAGGGTGGATGCAGAAATTATATTTTCTCATTTTTCTTACAGCGACATTGTGCTCTCCAAAGGACAATATCATAGAAACGTTTGCCCCACTAGATCAGACAATTAGCTTCAGGACTGGTTATAAGCCCTGCAACAATGCCAAGACCGCTGTTTCTCAAAAGAAAATACAATCCCCCTCACCAACTCCTGTCCAAAAAACACTAACACAATGCCAGATTCTGCCTTACATAGGTGGGAGGAATAGGGGGAGCATGCAAGGACTTCATCCTCTCCTCTCACAGCTTATATAATGCCCCAGCCGAATTGCAATCCCTGGTGTGCACATGTACTGCTCCTGCCCTATTACCTGCGTGTGTGTGCTATCCCAAAGAGGGGAGAGAGGATCAGGTAGGAGGTGGAGCTATGATATCCACATCCACCTTCTGCAGTAATATTTTCAGGATCAGGCTCTTAAGCTTTTCACATGTAATTCAACTGCTCTAGTGTATTTGAACATAAATTCCAATCATTTAGATGATGTGGGTCATTCCTTTTGCTATAGAAGTGGTTCAGTTACAAATTGTTTTGTATTAGGACACGACCTAAGAAGAAAACAGGCAAAGTTCATTCACTGGAAATAAGGCAGACTTCATCCCTTATTCACGCTACCAGAGGTCCTCCTTATACATGATCTACTACTTTGTGCTTAATGTTTATTAAAGTCCTTCTGTATCTCAAAGGGGGGGTGAAACAAATTTACAATTGCTGCTACTAGAAGAAATTGTATAACTGATAGAATTTAATCTATTAGTTATGTTTTACTTTTTATTATACATTTGTTTCCCATGGTCTCCAGTATAAACTGTGCCTGATTGCTTTTAACGTCGTTACACCGGTGTAATTGTTTCATATCTATGAGTGTTTTTTGGTATGCGTAGTAGCCAGACACCAAGACTGACAATTTTCAGTTAATGTCACCAATTCAGATGTCGCATCTCCGTTCTGCTACTTACTCCTATTTAATTATAGGGTTAGAGAGGAGGTGAGTAATATTCCAGATTCGTTTCTTGCAGTATTGCAGGGTATAACTTGCCATACACTGAGTTACAACAGAGTATTCTTTCCCAGGTGTCTGGCTGGTGAGTCTTGTCCACATGTTCAGGGTCTAACTGATTGCCATATTTGGGGTCAAGAGGAATTTTCCCTCGGGTCAGATTGGCAGAGACTTTGGGGGCTTTTCGCCTGCCTCTGCAGCATAGGGCACGGATCAATTGCAGGTTTAAGATAGTGTAAATGGTGGATTCTTTGTAACATGAAGTCTTTAAATCATTAACTCAGCCAGAGGTTAGGGGTCTACTATAGCTGTGGGTGGATGAGGTTCTGTGGCCTGCAATGTGCAGGAGGCCAGAATAGAACTAGATGATCATGATGGTCCCTTCTTGCCTTAATGTCTATGAGTCTGTACAGAAGGTTGCAGGTGAGGGGATAAGAGAGAGGATTCTATGGAGGACGAGTTGTTCTGTCTGTAAGCAATTTTTCTAATTTTTCTTTTTGAGTGAGCAATATAAACAAGTATATGTAATCATGTAACGATAAGAAAGAATCAGTCACTTTCTTCTTGCACTGAACAAGGAATTTATTAGAGTGAGGAATACAGTTGTATCTCTATAGCTGCTCTGTTTGCTACTGTGGAGCGGCTTCATAGAATCTTCCACAGCTTTCCTCCCATATCTATGCTTGGTGTCCTGCTACAGATTTAAAGAAAGAATACAGCAACCCTCCCATATCTATGCTTAAATAGAGGTGACAACTGATTTTCATATCATTTAGATCACGAATAATCAAATCACAGTGCAGCTGGTGTGGTTGTACTGAAATGAGATATGTTCCACAGTATCTCCAGCACCCTCTAAATCATTAGAGACAGTTACAATTTCAACGTGAGGAGCAAATGATTAAATCCACATGCAAAAATGAAGGTAGGAATATGTTTGAAGGGTGGATGACAAAAATTGCTTAACTGTTTGGTTTGACTCTTTGGGTATTAATGGGCTGAAGACACTCCACTAAAAAAATTACTGAAACTAAGGGAGGATTTGAGCAAAAGATTCACCCGCTAAAGGTCATGTACGAAGAGGTTTAGACAGATGCATCTTGTATAATACAAAATGTATCAGGCTAAACCTAATCCACGTGGATAACACATTTAGGCCTCTCACTGCCAGCAGGTCATGCGCCATCTGTATTTGATTGAATAACATTGTATCAAAGACAACATACGCAGGGCCTACCAGAAGTTATCAGAATTATCATTTCAATTAAACAGATGGCTAAGGAATCAAATGAAGAGCCTTTGAGTGATAGGCACAGAATCAATAATGTTTTTTCTGGGCTCTACTGATTTATCTTTGTCCAGGCAGTAGAATTGATTTATGTCCGCAGCTATATTTTGATAAGTCAATGTTAGCTCAACTATTCCTAAATTAATATCCTCTTTTCTCAGGACTTACTTTTCCCCCTCCCTCAGCAGAGGGGGAAACTTACATCAAGCCAAACTGATTTTGCTAAGTAATTCTGTGGCTAACAACATCGCATAAATCAAGCAGAAAGATGGTCTCTGTAACGTTGCATAGGGTGGAAGACTTAGAATTTGGCAAAAGCATTTATTTGTTCCCACTCTGGTGGTAATGTACATTTCCTCTTTGTTGCCAGCATACTCAGCCTACATTTGTAAATGGGTAGGATTTTTGTTGTGAAGCATGCAGTTGTGGGAGGAGTGTAATCCCTTTCAATAAATAACAATGGGTGCGGGGGGCAATAAAGAGAAAGTGAGAGACTGTGTATGAGAGAGAGGAAGGGGAGAAAAACATAATTTCTCATCATAGACAGGGTTCTACTTACACATCATGTATTTCAAATGTGAGTTAAATTATACAACCCATTGAATTCATAATCCCCTGTTTTGTGTCTAACAGCACCCCAGGTGATACTATTTTGCTTGTAATAATGTTAGATCTTTCTGTTGCCAGCAGCCAGATTTGCCATTGTTACAAATTCTATTGTTACAAATTTTGTTTTTCAGCTCGCTGAAATATTGGAGAAAGTTTTACAAGCACTCCATGGGATGTTGACTGCTTCTTTCTTTTATAGTGTGCACCCATTCCTATCTCTGGGAGCACTGGCATGAAATTATATATATATATATATATATATGCAAATGTTTTCAAAACTACCAAAAAGAAAAAAACCCAAACAGGAACCATCTCTACTTTTTCTTCCCTGACTCCCAAATACTAAACCTAGTCAAGTAGCTTACTCACAAAGTTTGAGCAAATAGGGCTTGCCGATAGCCTGGATGGTAAAGAAATCTGGGCATGGGCTGAGCCAAAAGGGAATTTATAGTTAGAATTATGCTGATTATTATTACTATCTATTTGATATTTATATTGTGGTAGCTCTTAGAGGATTCAACCAAGTTGTGCCCCCATTATGCTAAGCGCTGCACAAACATGCATAATTAATAATCCTTACTGTTGGGCCTTCATACATCAAATAAAACATACCTGCAAATGATTTCAAAAATTTGGAGTTAAAAGAGAAAAATCCTTACTATTAATGAGAGTGTAAGTTTGGGAGATGGTGTCATGTAATAGATGAGATGGGGAGGCAGAAGGCGTGGGTTCTAGTTCTCACACTGACTTGTGGGATGAAATTGGGCAAGTCGCTTACTTCTCTGCCTTTACTTCATTAATCTGTAAAATGAAGACAATTTGTGCTTAACCTTAATGCCTAACTCCCAGGGCTGTTCTGAGCCTTGCTTAATTAATATTGGTAAATCCTTTTGCGATCAGAAGGTGGAATCATCATAATGAAACACATAGCCTACTGAGGACCATGGCATCAGCCAGAGTGACCATGTTTGTTGGTGTCACACCAGGCATTGTGTAGTGAGGTTCCTAGATCTGGCTCAATCCAGCAAATCCCTCCATCTCTGGGGAAGCCTCCTGGGCAGCATCAGGTAGGGTCAGACCTTCACACGTTGATGGAGAGTTTGAGAGAATGGTGAGCTGGGGTGTTTTTGTCCGTCCTGGTGACATGGCCGAAAAGCATGCAACGCCGCTTTTCAATATAATTGGTGGCTGAAGGAAGGTCAGATCTTTGCAAGACTATACATTTCACACAGAGGCAAACCATTTTATGCTCAGAATTTGGTGCTGACATCATATATGGAATGTCCCTAGCTACTCCAAGTCTGTCTGTGGGAAGGTCCAGTTTTTTGACCTGGGGACTGGTAGGAGCTATACAAATGCAAAGTATTGTTGTTATTGGGAAAGGGAAAATGGAAAAAAAAACACAAAAATTTACCTTTGTGTAGAGAAAAAGTATGAGACACAAAAGTCCAAATGGTAAATTTAAAAAAGAAAATGTTATAAGTGCCAGGAAACCAGGAGTTTAGAATAAAAGCACCCTCTCAACCAAAATGTGTAACTATTCATCCAAGCCAATTCACTGAATCCTTTGATAATTGTCCATCAGTAATTACCATCGTTAAGCAGCATTTGAAAGCGATATAATTTAATATTCCAAATCAACTTTTCCATCAAAGCATAAACAAATAACCCTCATCAAAAACATCTGAAGCCAACGTAAACTATAGATCAACCTGATCTTTTTCTTAAGCAGTTCGTGTTCGGTCACTACTTGGACATTTATACCCGCGATACAGTCCCCTTAACTCACTATTTTAAGTAAAACTTTTTTTTTAATAGGTTTCAGAGTAACAGCCATGTTAGTCTGTATTCGCAAAAAGAAAAGGAGTACTTGTGGCACCTTAGAGACTAACCAATTTATTTGAGCATAAGCTTTCAATGAAGTGAGCTGTAGCTCACGAAAGCTTATGCTCAAATAAATTGGTTAGTCTCTAAGGTGCCACAAGTACTCCTTTTCTTTTTTTTTAATGTGTCTCTGAGATTTTGGTCGTAACAGATTGAATTAATGATAGCAGAAAGTCTCTTTAGAGGCAGAGGTTACCTAAAGGTAGAATTGACCTTGCTGGTACTTTGTTCTTGGCTACACCTCAGAACATTTAATGCCCAGTGGAGTCCATTCTCTGATGATAATGCCTTCTTCCCTTGGTGTTATAGAACACAAAATAATGAGAGGCACTTAGATATTATTATAAGAAAGAGAACCATTTTCCCACGTGTACAGATAAAATAAAGGGATTTTTTCAAAAAGCAAGTAAAATGTCACTAAAATCTTTTGTTTTTATTATAACACTATAAAATGATTGTTTTGTTTTATTATAGTAAAGCTATATAGTCTGTCCCATATGTAGAAACATTACAAGAGAAGTATAAGTAGAATTTATCAAGATAAAATCATTACAATGTTACACCAATAGCAACACTTCAGTCAGATTTTCAGCATCATAAACCTGGTGCTATGGTTCAGCATGTCACACCACCACTTCTCCTTAGCATTTGCATAGCTGCTATTGTTTTACTAAAACAGCTGTCATTCAAACTTCTGATGGAGTGGGTGGCAGACACTCCATAGTTACAATTGCATTTTATTAAACAAAGGAGACATTTATTGAGATGATTTCCCCCCACTCACCAAGCCTTCTCTGTTCAGTTTGAATTCAGGGAATCATGAAAATACAATAAGTCAACTTATTGGAGATTTTGGAGAGGGGAGAAGTATGATCATTAAGATGAAAACTGCAATAAAGAAAAGTTTATGGATTAAAAAGTAAACAAGAACTGTGTGAACAGATATGGATATGTAAAGCAAAACTACAGATTTTGGACTTTTCACCAATGTCATGAAGAAACTAGATACTCACCCCTTCCCATCACACACCAAATATAAATGCAGAACCCTGGGTTTCATTCATTCATTTTTTTAGCTATACCTGAAGGGTAGTTTTCATACAACCCCACCCCCGCAAAAAACAACACTTGTGTGATGCCAGGGAGAATATTTTTCCCATGTTAATTTCATCCTTATGATCAGCTATGCTCAGAATCTAAGGAGGGAAGGGGGCTTGGAAAATTCAGATGATTGGTAGTGGGTTACAGTGTCTCACCTCATTAGATTAGTGGTTTGGCTTCAGACCAGGTAGTTAGTGGCTGATTGTCTGGCTGTCTGATGGCATATGTGAAATAAGTTGGTGATTACAGTCCAGTTGCTAGTGGACTGGTGTCTGCACTGCAGCCTTCCTCAATCACAACTGGTAACCTTGTTGGAGGGGAAATCATGGACAGACAGGGCAACTCAGCTACTCTCTCAGAATCTGTCTCTTCCACCAAAGGTGGCTGTTCCAGATCAGGAGTCAGGCATGTTACCAAAATCATCTGTGAAAGCCTGAAATCCCTGTACTGTACCTGTTCAGCAAGGATAGCCTAAATGAGGATGTGGTGGGAATGGGGACACTCTGGGATATAACCTTTGAGAAATTCTTATAAAAATGTACAAAAGCAAAATCTTTCTGACAAGAAATTCCCAGGTTTTATACATAGAGTACAAAGTCAGAGAAATCCAGTGTGCAAACAAAGGTACTCTAATGATCCTTCCAAGGACTTTTCCCTGTGTGGAAGTTTCCTCCCACTCTGTTCCCTGTGACAGATCAGTTCCTCCCAAGATATTTCCTTTTGGCAAATCAAACTAAACTGCTCCTTGTGGCTTTCTCTCTCTTACTGGGTGACATTCTATATTCATCTACTTTGATTGATTTTCCAATGAAAGGTGCAATTCTGGTTCACTTTGAATCTTGGCTACTCCAGATTTATACTGCCTTGGAGAGCCTTAAAATTCCATCTTTCTTGAAGAAAAGGGGTGTTTTGGTATTTGCCCTGCAGGGCAAAAAATCTCTTATACTGCAACCCTAGGAGGTTTTACGTGAGTAAGGACTGTGGGGTCAGGCCTCTTGTTCATAGTAACCTGTGCACAGTAATCTATTTTAGTTTTAGTTTTCATTTGTATTATTTAATTTTTGATGGCATGAACCACTCCCATCCAATCACTTCTTTAACTAAAAGCATAGGAAGAGTGTACTACAGAGGATTTTCTCCTTCTTCATTGCCCGATACATAACTCATTGAAGTAAGTGGGTGCTTTCCATGATGTCAATGGCCTTAGGATCAGACCTTCATTGTATAATTAGGTAATATCTTATTTCCCTTACTGTCATAAGAGATGCTACTTTATGGACTGACAATATCCACAAACGATCTCTGGTACCGTAACACAGTGATTAAACAACATTATTTTGTTTCTGAGAAACCAAAATTGCTTTCAAGCCAGTGCTTTTTATTGAAGCCACCTGAACTCAAGAGTGCTCTTCTGACTCTCTTGAACAAGTCTCTTGTAGGAAGGCAGCCTGAGGGGAGTGGTTAATTTGCAGTAACTTTATCCAAATTTCATGAGACAACAAAGTATGCGCTGAAGTAAGTGCCTGAACAAACTAATGTTTGGACGAGATGGAAGCTTAAAGGGATCGGAAAGCAAAGGCCACAATGCATTTTAAAATGAGGTCTGAGCTTTACAAAATGTGTTATTTGAGCACACGTTGCTAAAACACTAATATTTTGAAAGGAAGGCTAATCTCAAATGGAAAAATGTTACCAATAATTATATGCCTTTTCCTAGATGAATAGCTGCAAATATTTTAAATGTTTATAAATTAAACACTTTACAGCATCCATATGTGTTTTTTTTGGTGAGGCATTAGAGGGTTGATCCAAAGTCCATTGAATCAATGGTAGTCTTCGCTTTGGCTACTATGGGTTTTGGATCAGGTCTAACAATTGAAGCTAAATAGCAGAAATATTCTTGGGGTATGTTTCACGACTTACACAAATTTATAATTTAAAAAGATAAATGGGATTCGAGCTTCAGCTGAAGCCGGAAAGATAATATGATCCTTAGAAGTGGTGTGTATAATGGAAAATGGAGATGTGCCCAGATTCTGACTTCCTAAAACTGTGAATAAATATGGACCCAGTTTTGCTAATTTCACTCCAAGGAAAAAGCAGTTCACAATACAGCGAGAGACTAAAGAATATGGGGCTATGCCTTGCTCCCTTTGAATTCACTGTGAATAGGTTTGGATCCCTACTTCGCTTTTCTACATCTACAAGAGCCAGTCATTCCACCGCACAAGGGAAATCTGCCTCTACCCACTTTGGGTAGCTTTTCTCCTACAGGGACAGATGTGGGCCCAGGATCTGGCTCATATCTTCAGCTACACCAAAGGCAGTTCTTCAGTGGGGTGTGTTTTCTGCACCTACATTTACGCTCCCTCCCTGACCCTCTTCATGTTTATTTTTACAAATCACTGAATGTATATTACCTTTTTGAACAGTACTGGGCATATTCACCAGCTTTTATAGGCCTCAACAGCAATAGGAGAATGATCCCTTTTTGGCATGGTGATGGTGGTCTCATTTGTGTTACACCAAATACATTGTACCAATATGATGGGAATTAGCAGACATCTGTGGAATCAATTGCATTTCTAGTTCTTTTGCGTGGCTAGTTAAGATAGGATACCATATGACATGCCAAGAAATAGGCTATTTCTCATGACAGTAGTTGATGTGTATTTTTTGTATACAAAGGATCATGTGGGATTGGAAGGGACCTCATCAAGTCCAGCTCCTGCACTGAGGCAGGACCAACTGTACGTAGACCGTCCCTGACATGTGTTTGTCTGTGATGGGGATTCCACAACCTCTCTTGGAAGCTTTTCCAGCACTTAACTACCCTTCTAATTAGAAAGTTTTTCCTAATAGCAGGTTAAGCCCATTACTTTTTGTCTTATCTCTGGTGGACATGGAGAATAATTCATCACCATCCTCTTTATATCAGCCCTTAATATATCTGAAGACTATTATCACATTACACCTCCATCTTCTTTTCTCAAGACTAAACATGCACAGTTTATTTAAACTTTCCCCATAAGTCAGGTTTTCCAAGCCTTTTATCATTTTTGTAGCTCTCCTCTGGATTCTCTCCAATTTGTCCACATCTTTCCTAAAGTGTGTTGCCCAGAATTGGACACAGTGTTCCAGCCGAGGCCTCATTAGTGCCGAATAGAGTGGGAAAATTACCTCCTGTGTCTTACCTACAACACTCTTGTTAACACCCCTAAGGTATTAGCATTTTTCAAGACTGCCTCATATTGTTGATTCATTTGTGATCCACTATAATCCCCAGATCCTTTTCAACTGTGTAGCCAGTTATCCCCCATTTTGTAGTTGTGCATTTGACTTTTCCTTCCGAAATGAAGTACTTTGTACTTATCTTCATTGAATTTCATCATGTGGATTTCAGACCAATTCTCTAATTTGCCCAGGTCATTTTGAATCCTAACCCTGTCCTCCAAAGTGCTTGCACCCCTTCCCAGCTTTGTGTTGTCAGCAAATTTTATAAGTGTACTCTTCACTCCATTGTCCAAAAGCTGAAAAATGTACTTTAATAGACCTGGATCCAGGATTAACCCTTGTGTTACCCCATTAGATATGCCCACCCAGTCTGAGAGTGAACCATTGATAACTACTCTTTGAGTATGGTCATCCAACCAGTTGTGTCCCTACCTTATAGTACATATGTATATTTGAATATATATCATACTAATCAGTCATTATTAAGGTTTGTTGTAACCATTCTTGGTGATACTTCCTGAAGTAGGATAAATACATATTATGGGTATGATTTTCCTCTAATTTTAACCAGTAATTGTGTAACCCAATTGAAATAAATTGAATTATACCAGCCTAAAGCTGGTGTAAATGAGAGACTCAGTTTCTCTTTCTGCCCCCCCCCCCCGGGTGCGTGTGTGTGACACACACAAAAAAACCCTTAAAGGCAAAACTGTAGTTGTGTTACAGGTACAGTAGTAGAAAAGGCTGCAGGGAGCTACTTCTTCCCCCTCCTTCAGTACATCTGCACAACAGTAAGGCACAATGACCACCACAAAGGTGTCAGCCAGCTTTGCAGTGTGACCAGGCTCCTGGCCCTCCTGCAATCATCTGCAGCAGACACTGTTGGTGGGAGGCACCTGTTGCTCTTTTTTGGATCAGGAGCAAAGAGTGCTGCTGTGTGCATTGAGACTTGGCCCCATAAGCCATCCTGCCTGTTCTGGGTTAGACATCCTCTGCTTGGCCACTGCCAATTTATTTCCCTCTGCATGAGTCTCGTAGGAACGCAGATTGAGATGTATCAAACAAATGCAGTTGCACTTTTAGCTCGTGTAGCTCAGGACAGTCTAAGCATTGCTACACATCTGGCATGTGAGCTCCCCCACTGTATGCAGACAGCATGATAGAAGAGAATTTTTTTAACAAGGCCTCCAGGCTGATATGCGCTAGTTTCCTGTCTGATGTCATTTTAAATGACGAAGATACGAAAGAGGAATAGGCAGGTTAAATTTATTGGCATTTAATTTTAGCTGGGATTTTCAAATGGCTGTAAGGGAGTCAGGTGCCCAAATCCCATTGAAATCCAGTGGAATTCAGATGTCCAACTCTCTAAGGATCCTCTGAAAATTCCCAACCTTTACTGTGACAATAGTACTGATCTTGACTTCTGGCCCACATAATAGAATATTCCTTTTTACAACTGCTACATGCTAAATAGATGATCCCCTTAATCCAATGTTTCTCAACCTGTGAGTTGTGAACCCTCCTTCCCCAGAGAGAGGATGAAAGGCGTGCGTGTGCGCGCATGTGTGTGTGAAAGGAATTGAAAATGTTATTATAATCCAAAGAAAAGAAAATCTCACTTCCCCCACACACTTGCCCTTCAAGGTCAAGAATGCTCTATCAATTTCTTGAAACAAACACACACATACACATTTGGGTTTATCATTGTTGTCATTAATACATTTTTTCTCTTACTTTTATTGTAAATGTGAAGGGCTTGTGAGTAAATGTAAAGGGGTCATAGACATTTTTTTTACTTCCAATAGGGAGTTGCCAACTTGAAAAGATTGAGAAATATTGCAGTATCCCAACACATATGATTGTCTGACAGACAATGAACAAGCACAAAATAATGAAGTGTGTATTACATTACTATTGTTTTGGTTCCCTGGTCTTAACAAAAAAAATATGTTGACCCTAAACAATCTTTGGCGAACTGAAAGAAATTTTTTTGAGGCCAAATGGAAAATTATTTCAACTTGAAACTAAATATTTCATTTTGGTTTTGAAACTTTAATTTTTTTTTTACGTAAAATTGAAGGACATTTTGAAAATAAAAGTAGTTTCTAATTGAAAAAAAAGGTTTTGTTTTGAAAATGTCAAAACATTTAGATCTCTTTGGATATATTTTTAGGGGTGAGTATGTGTTTTTTACCAAACAGTTTGGGAAATTTGACATGAGTTCACAAAATGTTTAGGTTGACCCACGTCTGCATTTCTGGCAAAAAAAGAAAATTGTGGCTGAAAAAGTTTGCCATGCTGTAATCATAACACGTTGTGTTTTGCACTCCTCTGTTTCATTAATCTGACAGAAAGTTACATTTCAGTGCTTGGAGCTATATTGTTCCATATATTTACTGATGATCTGGCAGGTGAAGAGAAAGGTAAGAAAATGTAATTACCTTATTTATATTAGAAAAGTCTAGGAAGAATTTACAAAAAACTTCAGAAATTCCTAATAAAAGGCCAGATTCTAAGAGCTGCTGTTCACTTGTAGCTCCTATTAACTTCAATGGGAGCTGTAGAATGTGGCTCAAAAATTAAGAAAGCAGGCAAATGAAATGTATTGTTGACTAATGTAAAAGAATGCATTTTGGAAGGAACAATTTAATACACTTCATACAGATTGGTGGTTTTGAATTAGTTGTAACTTCATAGGGAAAGAATTTAGGAATTATTGTGGGCAGCTCAATGAAGAGGTCAGCTCAATGTGCAATTGCAACCATAAAAGGGAATAAGATGATAGGATGCATTAAGGAGGCTATAGAAAAATATTGTGGTATTATATAACTCAGTGCCACAGCCTTACCTTGAACACTGCACTCAGTGTTGCACTGTCTCATCACCAAACGAGAGAGAGAGAGAGGAAACCGAAAAGGATCAGAGAGGGCAAAGAGAATAATTAAAGATAGGTGGAAGAAAGAAGGGAAAGGGGTTCCCATTGGGCGAAAAATGAAAGTCTAGGACCCCAAGTGTATGTTGCCCCATTCCTGTGAGAAGAGGAAGTGAACGATCTTTGCATTCTATTTATGTCCTGGCTAAAACAGCTCCCTAGAGGCCATCTGCCAGATGAGAATAGAGGAGCACACTGCATATCAGCCACACCACAATGTTTCACAATCATAGAACCATTCCAATGGCTCCATGCCAGCTGGAGAACCCTCTTATGGGAGGGGCAGTTCCCCTTGGCTCATTTGTAATGCCTGTACAGCTTCTTGGTGCAGTTGGAGCACTAAAAAGGGGTTATGGCATAAGAAAGCCAGGTCCTAGAAAAGAGTTTAGTTTGGAAATGAGGAGAGTGAGAGGAAACTTGATAGATGTATATATGAACAATGGAGGGCAAAGACAAATTCCTTTTGAGTACTCCAATATTCCATACTCTGCTATACAAGAAAAAGTGGTCACTTCATTTGAAAGGCAACTAAGGAACAAAGAATACTCACAACATACCATTAACATGAGGAACTCCCTTTCTCAGGACATTTTTGAGGCAAATAACTTAGTTAGATTCCAAAAAGAATAAGATACTTGTATATGAACAATGCTCCATAGATTTTTTTTTTCCTGGAAAGGATTACATGTGCAATATCTGTCAAGGATTAGGGTTGAGGACAAAGGCAGATTGCCAGCTAGAGTCAGGAATAATTCCTTCGCCATGATTTACTAGCATTAGAACAACTAGTTAAGTACATCATTGTCTTTTTGCCTTCCACAGGAGCATCGAGTACAGGCTACTGGCAGAAGTAGTTGGACCACTAGTCTTTCTGTGTGGCCAGTCTCATATTTCTATGGACAAACTAAAAACCTAAAATAGTCTACCGTTGTCTAGGTCCTTTTCAACCATTCGTGGCAGGACAGACAACCCAATGACATTGCCAACACTCTTTTGAATGATCAGAGTGTTTTGGTTACATAAGAATCATTACAAGTCCCTTGTTTCTAGTTAGCACATACAATGATTAGTTACGTGCATGGGTTTGCCTCATGAGTGACGTTTAAAAAACAAACAGGAAATGGAAAAGGAGGAGGCTTCTCATAAGATCACCTGCTCTTTGCAGATTCTGAGGGTCCTGCTTTGAGTTTTGATGGAGGTGGTTTGAAAGTTGCAACTACTATATATCTACCCATGATACCTAATTGGGTATGATCGCTTGTGGTGTCTAGCCACTAGCTGGCAAACACAGCCCTGTTTGCCTTCCTGCATTGACTTCCTGCATTGAGGTTTCAGACCTCTTTTCCACCTGAATCCTGTCAAGTCTGAGCTCAGGCATTGCACTGCAGTACCTGCACCTGATGTGTATTTCTTTTCCTTTTTTAAAGAAATCTCTGGAGTTTACTGACTGCTGTCTGGGCAGATGTTTGGCACAGTGATTTAATTACATTTACATCCCTTTTTGATCTGTGGATCCTCTTGTTATGAACTCATTTGGATCTACTGGAAAGGTGTCAAATATTTCTTTCAACAACATGTCCAATAACCTCAAAGGGTTAATACTGGCTGCTGTTTCACGGCTTCTCACACCAAGCCAGGTTCATTGCTATAAGTGTCTTTTTGGTGGCTTGCAGGCAAGTAACTCTGATTAGGGATTATATTTCTAATTATCCCCTTGATTTAGTTAGAATAAAAGCATCAGTGACATTGCCAATGACCCAGATGTTTGAAAAAGCCTTAGATTAAGCTATTGGGGCCCTTTCCTCCAAATCTCACAATATTACATTAGCGCAGGCTCAGAAGCTGCAGAATTGGATTTAAATCCAGCACTTGAACCCCCTCTGTAATCTCATTTTGTACTTTGACTGGCGAAAATAACGGTAATGTAGCTACCACAAAAGTGACTGTGTGAGCATTTTTCACATTAGAAAGGCTTTTAATAAAGTGAAAGTGCTTTAAGTGCAGAAGCATCTTCCCTTATATTCTTCCAACCTGGATAACGATAAGAACATTTCAGAACAATGTAACCCCCATTGACTGGGAGGCTTAGGAAAAAGGGACATAGTTCTCTGAGTCTTAATACAGGCTCCAGATATTAAGGCCTCATTAAAGATTGATGGTGTTAGCATTGCTCGTGGTTTCTTTCAATTTTTGTTTGCACATATGGCTGTCAGATGGCATTACTGATAAAGATGGGAGGGCAAAAGTAGAGATTGCATCAGTCTCTACTTTGTTCTTAAATGCTTCCTAGAAGAAGAGAAATATATATAAAGAAATCCTTAAGTGGGTTAGCATGCAATGTATTGAAGCTCCTCCGGCGCTGCAAAGGGCCATTAATAAATATAAAGGCAGTGGCTTACATCCAAGGCCATTTTTGTCAGATGCAAACTTGGCACGGTCCTCATAAGGTTGATGAATGGGCACTGGTGCAAGAGAATGAGTGCAAAACTGTGCACCACATGCATGCTACAAGAGCAAGAGAGAGTGCTAAATCAGGTAGTGCTTCATTGTGACTTATAGGACTGATTTACCTCCTGATGTTAGAATTAGCAAATGGTGTTGCCAGTACAGGTGATCGTTTTCAATGCTAATTTACCATCTGCTATGAGCAGGTGGTGTTTCCCTTTGAACACTTTTCTATAGCACATAAATGAAGTGATGAATTTCCATTCCAGGATGTTTTGTTCCAAGAAAGCTAACAATCTGCATATTTTTCAGTGAGGTGCAAGAACTTGTCAGAGGATTACAGCCTCACTAGAGAAATAGCTCATTTACAAAAATTACTTTTTTTAGGGCGCAGACAAGGCTTTCTTGGTGTTTATGATAGATTCTTTTCCACAAAGGCTGTCAAATTTTTTGGATTCCTGTAGACTATGATAAAATGTTAGAGCCACAAGGGGGCCATGTTTCAGAACATTACTCCTACGAATAAAGAGGCAGTTCTCTTGCATTCTGTTGCTGTAATATTGGGTTGTTGTATAGCGTGTGTATATCAGGGTTAAAGGTCAGCTGTGCATTTAAGAAGGCAGAGCTCCAAAGACAGGACGCCTGAGAGGGACTGTCAGTTTACTATAGGCAGCTGAGACCAGCTGTCCAAGTAAAGTCTTGCAAAAGCATGTAAATTATTGTACAGGCTGTCTGCCATAACAGTGCGCTGCTATGGTGCATCAGTTCCAGTGCTTACTGAGGGGAATATCCTGTCCTCTCATGCATTAAGAGCAGGAGAAAGGAAGCCATTTGCAGTACATGGCAGCACCAAGTTTTATGGGTCACTTTTATACACCCCCTCCCACCCCCGGACAACAGTCTTGGTCACTCTGGCTTGAAGTGGGGCAAGGATATAATTTTGTGGCAATAATACAACACAGCCCACATAGCTATTTTAGGGCAGTATTTTGATTTTGTTCAGACCTTGTTAGCTTCCCCTTGTCATGGGAGCTACACTTGCATGTCTTCTGTATGATCAAGGTTGAGACTAGAGTGCCTTATGTTCACATGTGCTTGCTGATTCTTGGCTTCGTATTGACATTTTCCCTCCATCTGAATTAGCAGACGAACCTGCTACAATCATTAAGCATCTAGAGCAGAGGCTCTCAATCTTTCCAGACTGCTGTACCCCTTTCAGGAGTCTGATTTGTCTTGTGTACCCCCGTTTCACCTCACTTAAAAACAACTTGCTTACAAAACCAGACATAAAAATGCAAGTGTCACAACCACACTATTACTGAAAAATTGCTTACTTTCTCATTTTTACCATATAATTATAACATAAATCATCTGGACTATAAATATTGTACTTACATTTCAGTGTATAGGATATAGAGCAGTATAAACAAGTCATTGTCTATATGAAATTTTGGTTTGTACTGACTTCGCTCGTGTTTTTATGTAGCCTGTTGTAAAACTAGGCAAATAACTAGATGAGTTGATGTACCCCTTGGAAAACCTCTGCATACCCTCATACCCTACCTCTGGTTGAGAATCACTGATCCAGAGTAACTCCACCTCAATACTACAATTGGAACCATAGCTCACTAGCAGTTGTATGCTTCCCATTTACACATATAGGGCTAGATTCTGATGTCCTGGTAATCAGCACAGAGCACATCTCAAGGGTGTGTGTGGCTTCGAGTTCACCTTTGCACTCCCCCGATCCTGATACAGTCTCTGTGCATGGCTGGTCCCTCTGCATTTGAGGATTGTGGATTTAATGCCACAGCCCTGAATACGGTGCACTGAGGACCTGAACCAGGAAGAGCACGAGAGGGCTTATGCCTCACAGAGAGGCACTTTCTTTTGGGTGTACTCCCTGTTCTTCCCACACAATATGTGCGCTTTATTCAGCCATTAATCTTGCCCGGAATATTCCTTCCGGCCGCACGCCAACCCTTCTTTGTGGACTGGTGTATAGAAGGGGTGTGTGGCCATTTTCCTGCCCTTCCCCACTCATTTTTTGGCAAGAAAAAGCAGCAGAGCTTGCATTGCTGTAAGGGCAGGGGCTGCTATTATGAACACAAGGTTGCGTGTGTGGTGGGAAAGCTTCTTGCTCACCCCTGTGCAGCTAGTTGGGGGTACTCACAATCTAGCCCTAAGAAACATATACAGTTTACAGAGACTGTTAATTGTTTTATAAATCATTTAACTAGACACTTAGGGGAAAATTCTGGTCTGGGTTCTACATTTTTAGCACCACGGAACTTGGTGAAGTTACTCTGGATTCACACCAGCTTCTAGATTTTTCTTTTCTTTTCTTTTTTAAAGTTTGGGGGTTAAATTGAGACTAACTTTTGTTTCTGAACTGCTGATACAGATGGAAATGTCATGTACTGTGGCTTAGTCATAAATGTTTAATTCTTTGTGTATGAGAGGGATTTGTTTTTAATAAAAATGGTATTGACTTTTACACCTCTTTTCCTCCGATGTTTTTCTTTTTGCAGTGTTACAGATGGTTTCAATTACTGTATATTTTTTGAGTTGACAATTAATTAAATCTACAATAGCCCACCAAAATGTAATGCCCACTTTTAAGTCTTTCAGTCTGGTTATTTACCCTGTACAACTTCATCAAAATTTTCTCTTGTTTCAATTTAATTTGGTGTTTTTATCCATCTATTAAATAAAATACCACATTTTGATTAGTAGTAACTGAATTCTTTCTTACCCTATTTGGAAATAAGTATGACATCCTGCACTCTATTTTCAAAGATGTAAACCACTTTCAAATAATTTTTCCAGAGTTATTCTTCATTGCTGACCATGTGTCATAGGTGCTGGAACTAGGGGTGACCAGATGATTCCCTACTTGTGATGGCTGTAGTCTGGGTGAACACAAAGGGATTGAACCAGATACCTCCAAAGCTGAAAGCACACTGATGAAAGTTAAACATGTGGAAACAAGCTAGTGTATTGTTTAGGACTACATCCAATTACTGTCCATGTGTAGCAAGTCATAGAAATGTTAGGTAGGTGTGATCAGGGCCTTGGATAGCATTTGACTTAAACAGCTAAAGCACTGTTCCAGTCCCCAGAATTAACTATAGTTGTATCCCATTCCAATTTCCAGTTGTATCACTTTCAGGGCAGTCCTTCATGATGCAGCACTGTGTCTATATAAATATCAGTCAGGTTGGCAAAATAACTTCACCACTTTCTTATGAAATATTAAATTCATCTCATTTTACTTTGCAGATCTTCATATGCACAATTACTGTATACGCCTGTAAATATATCCATTACACACTAGTCACCATGCTCTGCTTCTGGAACCAATCCCTAAAGCAGTGCATGCCACCATTTTGGGTATTGTTCAATCAGTGTAAGGGTATGTCTGCACAATGGAGATTATACCATTGTAATCTAATCGTGTAGATCAGTGGTTCTCAACCTTTCCAGATGACTGTACTCCTTGCAGGAGTCTGATTTGTCTTGGGTATCCCAAGTTTCACCTCACTTAAAAACTACTTGCTTGTAAAATGAGACATAAAAATACACAAGTGTCACACCATGCTATTACTGAAAAATTGCTTACTTTCTCATTGTTACCGTATAATTATGAAATAAATTGATTAGAATATAAATATTGTACTTACAGTGTATAGGATGTAGAGCAGTATAAACAAGCCATTGTCCATGTGAAATTTTAGTTTGTACTGACTTCACTAGTGATTTATATGTACCCTGTTGTAAAACTAGGAAAATATCTAGATGAGTTGATGTACCCCCTGAAAGACCTCTGCGTGCCCCTGGGGTATGCCAACTCCTGGTTGAGAACCACTGGTGTAGATGCAGACTAAACTGACGGACAGGTTTTTTCCATTGGTATAGGAAAATGTAATGACACCTCCCCAAATGACAGTAGTTATGTCAACAGAAATATTCTTCCGTTAATACAGCTGTTTCTACACTGGGAGTTAGGTCAGCATTGCTACACCAGTCAGAAGTGCAGATTTGTCACACCTCTGACTGGTGTAGCTACTAACTTTTAAGTTTCAGAGGAACAGCCGTGTTAGTCTGTATTCGCAAAAAGAAAAGGAGTACTTGTGGCACCTTAGAGACTAACCAATTTATTTGAGCATGAGCTTTCGTGAGCTACATCTCATACATCTGATGAAGTGAGCTGTAGCTCACGAAAGCTCATGCTCAAATAAATTGGTTAGTCTCTAAGGTGCCACAAGTACTCCTTAACTTTTAAGTGTAAACCAGGCCGTAGACCATGCTGGCTAACTGGCCAATGATGTAACATAACTCTTAGAAATGGTGCCTTTAGAGCAGGGGTCTCAAACACACGGCCCACGGGGTTATTTTCTGTGGCCCGCCAGCTCCCCATGGCCCCGCCGCCCCCGCAGTGTTTACCTAGAGCAGCTCTGGCCCGGCTCCTCCCCCGAAGCTCCCATTGGCTGTGGTTTCGTGTTCCCAGCCAATGGGAGCTGTGGGGGGTGGTGCCTGGGGGCGCGGCCAGGGCAACACACAGACCTCTGTGCCCCCTCCCCCTCCCTCCCAGGTTCCAGCCGCTTCCCGGAGCGGCACGGGGTCAGGGCAGGCAGGCAGGGAGCACCGGTGTGCACCGGATCAGAGCCTGAACCCTTCCTGCAGCCGAACCGCCTGTCTCACCCTGCATCCCTCCTGCACCCCAACCCCCTGCCCTGAGCCCCCTGCTGCACCCCGCACTCCTGCCCTGAGTCCCCTGCTGCACCCTGCACCCCAACCCCCTGCCACACCCTGCACCCCTCCTGCACCCTGAGTCCCCTGCTGCACCCCGCACCCCTCCTGCACCCCAACCCCCTGCCCTTAGCCTCATGCCGCACCCTGAACCCCTCCTGCACCCCCTGGGGACAGGGAGGGGGCAGAGTTGGGGTGGGGATTTCGGGGAAGGGGTTGGAATGGGGGCAGGGAAGAGGTGGGGCAGGGGCGGGGCCTTATGCAAGGGGTGGAGTCACTTCTCAGCAATAGTGACACTGGAACTTAGGTAATCCTGCTTCCACCACAGATACTAAAGGAGAATCCCTGTTACATTAGATGCTGATTGTATAGGGCCTGTGACACACAGTTGAATAGTTCTGTTTATATCCCATAGAGAACAATAGTACCCATTCACATGAGCCAGCTCATTGCAATATACAAACATATAACCATGATTAAATCACCTTCCTTGAAACTCTAATATAGATACTGTAGATAATGCCTATTCCCCAGCATATGACTCACTGGTACTTCCATGGTGAGGCTGGTAGGTATTCCATCATAATGAAGATGGAGATATTGTGAATGTGTAAGCAGTTTTTCAGCATAATGAAACACAAGGCTGGAGATGTTGTAAACATGCAAAACCCCACTGTGACCCTCTAAATTATTTGATAGCTACCTTTGTTTGCAACTCATTGCCTTCCTCCAAATCGAAATCTTCTCTATTGAAGTAAAACAGTTAAAATTTGAGAACATGATATTTTAGAGCAGTATCCCTGGTCTCTGAGTGAATCTCATCAATTCTACTAGCAGCCACAAGTCTGATGAGACAAGATAATGAAAAATAGTCACATTTCTAACTACTTTTAGCTTCTGTTCCACAACTTCGGTATCTGAATGTCCATCACTGATAAATGTAAGTGACAGCAAAACAAAACTATCTACTGTAAGATTTTTTTTTTAAACAGAAGTTGGCAAAATATGAAATACTGCACAGTTGCTTTTGGCTTTGTATGCTAATGTCCTTGCTTGGACACTTTGTTGAAAAGTGTCGTTTGTTAGCATTTGTGAAACCCTGCAAGGGCATCCTGGGAGTCTTTGCAAGATGTCACAAAGCTTTTTATGGTAAATGATTGTAGGAATTTGCATTCTGGATTTTATCAATTGGTTGTACTTCTCATTTGACACTGTTTGCCCTTGTAAGGATGCACTCAGACTTAATGCTTAGGAGTCCAATCTTAATCCATTAATATCAATGGGAGTTATATTATTGATATATAGTTTCAGTGACACACTGCCATGCTTTTGCTCCTGCTTCTCCCTTGCTCCTCTTTCTAGTACAGATGACTTTTCCCTTCTGATCCAGTACATCTTAAGGGGGGTTCCAAAGAGGATGGAGCTAGGCTGTTCTCAGTGGTGGCAAATGACAGAAAAAGGAGCAATGGTCTCAAGTTGCAGTGGGGGAGGTCTAGGTTGGATATTAGGAAAAACTATTTCACTAGGAGGGTGGTGAAGCACTGGAATGGGTCACCTAGGGAGGTGGTAGAATCTCTATTTGTAGAGGTTTTTAAGGCCTGGCTTGACAAAGCCCTGGCTGGGATGATTTAGTTGGGGTTGGTCCTGCTTTGAGCAGGGGGTTGGACTAGATGACCTCCTGAGGTCTCTTCCAACCCTAATCTTCTATGATTCTATTACATCAAGGCACTGTGTACACTGTTTACTTCATTTCAGAGTAGCAGCCATGTTAGTCTCTATCCGCAAAAAGAACAGGAGTACTTAGAGCAGTGGTTCCCAAACTTGTTCCGCTGCTTGTGCAGGGAAAGCCCCTCGCTGGCCAGGCCGGTTTGTTTACCTGCCGTGTCTGTAGGTTCGGCCGATCGCAGCTCCCAGTGGCCGGGGTTTGCTGCTCCAGGCCAAAGGGAGCTGCTGGAAGCGGCACGAGCTGAGGGACTACTGGCCGCCGCTTCCAGCAGCTCCCATTGGCCTGGAGTGGCGAACCCCGGCCACTGGGAGCCGCGATCGACCAAAACTGCGGACGTGGCAGGTAAACAAACTGGCTCGGCCCGCCAGGGGCTTTTCCTGCACAAGCTGTGGAAAAAGTTTGGGAACCACTGCCTAAGGATATGTCTACACTACGAAATTAGGTCGAATTTATAGAAGTCTTTTTTTTAGAAATCGGTTTTATATATTCGAGTGTGTGTGTCCCCACAGAAAATGCTCTAAGTGCATTAAGTGAATTAACTCGGCGGAGCGCTTCTACAGTACCGAGGCTAGAGTCCACTTCCGGAGCGTTGCACTGTGGGTAGCTATCCCACAATTCCCGCAGTCTCCACTGCCCATTGGAATTCTGGGTTGAGATCCCAATGCCTGATGGGGCTAAAACATTGCCGTGGGTGGTTCTGGGTACATATCGTCAGGCCCCCCTTCCCTCCCTCCCTCCGTGAAAGCAAGGGCAGACAATCGTTTCGCGCCTTTTTTCCTGAGTTACCTGTGCAGACACCATACCACGGCAAGCATGGAACCCGCTCAGGTAACCGTCACCGTATGTCTCCTGGGTGCTGGCAGACGCGGTACTGCATTGCTACACAGTAGCAGCAACCCATTGCCTTGTGGCAGCAGATGGTGCAATAGGACTGGTAGCCGTCATTGTCATGTCCGAGGTGCTCCTGGCCGCGTCGGCCGGGAGCGCCTGGACAGAATGGACGCAGGGACTAAATTTGGAGTGACTTGATCAAGTCATTCTCTTTAGTCCTGCAGTCAGTCCTATTGAACCATCTTATAGTGAGCAGGCAGGCGATATGGATTGCTAGCAGTCATATTGTACCATCTTCTGCCAAGCAGCCCTGAGATGTGGATGGCATGCAGTCCTTCTGCACCGTCTGCTGCCAGCCAAAGATGTAAAAGATAGATGGAGTGTATCAAAACAAGAAATAGACCAGATTTGTTTTGTACTCATTTGCTTCCCCCCCCTCCCTCCCCCGTCTAGGGGACTCATTCCTCTAGGTCACACTGCAGTCACTCACAGGGAAGGTGCAGCAAGGTAAATCTAGCCATGTATCAATGAGAGGCCAGACTAACCTCCTTGTTCCAATAAGAACAATAACTTAGGTGCACCATTCTTATTGGAACCCTTTGTGAAGTCCTGCCTGAAATACTCCTTGATGTAAAGCCACCCCCTTTGTTGATTTTAGCTCCCTGAAGCCAACCCTGTAAGCCGTGTCGTCAGTCGCCCCTCCCTGCGTCAGAGCAATGGCAAACAATCGTGCATCTGAGTTGAGAGTGCTGTCCAGAGCGGTCACAATGGAGCACTCTGGGATAGCTCCCAGAGGCCAATACCATTGAATTGTGTCCACAGTACCCCAAATTCGACCCAGCAAGGCCGATTTAAGCGCTAATCCACTTGTCAGGGGTGGAGTACGGAAATCGATTTTAAGAGCCCTTTAAGTCGAAATAAAGGGCTTCATCATGTGGACGGGTGCAGGTTTACATCGATTTAACACTGCTACATTCGACCTAAAGTCCTAGTGTAGATCAGGGCTTAGAGACTAACAAATTTATTTGAGAATAAGCTTTCGTGGGCTACAGCCCACTTCATCAGATGCATAGAATGGAACACATAGTAAGAAGATATATATATACACATACAGAGAACATGAAAATGTGGAAATAGCCATACCAACTGTAAGAGGCTAATTAATTAAGTTGAGCTATTATCAGCAGGAGAAAAAAAACTTTTGTAGTGGTAATCAAGATTGCAATGTAAGTCTAGGGAAGACACTGTATGTACAGAAAATTCAAGATAAAGTTTCTACAGGTCTGATCCTAAACCTATTCAACTCAATAGTAATCTTTCCATTGCCTTCAATAAGTTTTAGATCAAATGCACACTGACAGTTTTTGGATTGTATTTCAGTGCTGGCCATGTTAATTTGCTTTTAGGCTTAGGAAAATTGTTTGTTTTTCTGTCTTATTTCTTTGTATTTTATCTTACCGTGATTCCTCCAGGAAGGGTTCTCCTAAACTCAGGAGCATTCACAAGGGAGGGGAAGCAGGGACACCTCCCTCCCCCAATAATCGGCAGAGACAGAGAGCAGCTCTGGCCCCGGGACCACAGGGAGGGCACAGAACGTACCTTTCCAAAATTGGTCAAATTTAACTTCCTGCACACGCCCCGCTAAACTACTGCTAGTAGAATACAGTTGTAGCAGGCCCCATTGCTAATCACATGCAAAGGATGTTATAGAACATTTGCATGAGCCAGTGCACAGACGACCTCTTCATTTACCACATCGGAGAGTTGTTACATTTTGTATTCTTCATGGGGAAATGGATGAAGATTTAACTCATTTAAAAGATTTATCCCTTTAAAGGTGCTCATTTAAACTCAGCCTAGTGCTTTCACTATCTGAAGAGGCTACCTACAGATTAAAGTCATTAAATTATTCATTGGGAAGAGTTATTCTTTATATCAGATATTTATTGATTCAGTTCCCTGGCGTGCTACTGACAACTTTTTACCTGATCCTTAAATACCTTAAGCAAATGGGGTTGCTCTCTCCATCCATCTTTTCCAGGTTTTGTGTGTCACTTTCTGTTCAAACCAAATTTGCTTTCCTCTTACTAAGGATTTCTTTTCAGCTTTGAAACTTGTGCCCCATTTTCTCAACCGCAGCAAGATGTTAATGAACTCTTCTTGGCAAGGCAGATCTAGCCACTTTGTTTTACAGTATGCAAACCAGTTGACAAAAATGAGAATCCTAATCCTCCCTACCTCACAGAAGTGTTAGGAGGACTAATAATTACTTAATCTTTGCATTAGACAGTGTCAAGGTGGGCGAGGTAATTTCTTTTATTTGACCATCTTCTGTTGATGAAAGAGACAAGCTTTCGAGTTTATACAGAGCTCTGCTTCAGGTGTGGGGAAAGATACTCAGTGTCTTTGTATAGCGGTTCTACAAATGTAAAATGCTTAATATGTTTAGAAATGGTTTGGAACACTTTGGCTACCTGTAAATAACAGCAACAATAATAGCAGTAGTTCGTCAGTAGATCTCAAAAGCGCTTTACAAAGGAGGTCAATATCATTATCCCCATTTCACAGATGGGGACACTGAGGCACAGAGCAGGGACGTGACTTGCCCAAAGTTACCCAGTGGGTGACTCTGATACAGCTAGATTGGGTGTTTTAACTATTCAGGGCAACATTTGGAAGCTACAAATATACTATATTAATCATGTGAAGATGTGATTCTATTTCTCCATCTCACTTGGATATTTCTAATGTGCTCTGCTCCCTTCTAGTTCACCCACAGAGCAACCCATAATTTGGCCCTATAAACCACAGCACCTACTTTCTCTTTTTTGAAAATGTAACAGTCATTTGGTATGTCCTTTATGTTTCCTTTTATTTATGTTTAGGGCTGAACATGAAATATTTAGAAAAAATGGGTGTGCAAGTCTGCGTGGGATTATACACAAATGTGTAGGAGACCCAGACTGGCCCAATTGTGTATAAAGGTAAATAGGAATCCTATGCAGTTCAGAGCCAAATATGACCAGCATTAAAGTTGTGTGTGTGCATTTGCTTGTGTGTTTAAGATGCCATAGTTTGTAGGCGAAGTGGAAAGGTAAGCTTGTAGGAGAAAAACCCCTTCTAGCCTACCTGAAGCTAGAACATATTGGAAATATTGTAAGAGAGTTTGTCCATGAAAAAACTCTCAGCCAGCATAAAGTGGTTAGAATGAGGGAGGTAGCTCCCCACCTTTTAGATGATTATTTGAACTAAACCCTTTTTATGTTCACCCATCCAGCACTAATTATTACCCATAAGTATCTGGTAGTTACAGTCCCTTTCTACAGTATGTCTAGTTGTCAGCAGGTTTCTGTTTTTCTTTTATGTGTATATTCTCTTCACTTTAACTTTTAGTAGAATGATTTTTTCTTCTCTTCTTTACATATGTTGGGGGCAGGGGGTGAGGAAGTGGGCATAGTCAGAGCAGACTGTTAATTTTTAATGGTCATTGTGCAGTGTTACAATTTTCAGTCCATGAACCTCATCGTGTGACTTTTAGTGAAAAGCATGACTATCCAAGCCACTGGGATTAGTTCAGGAAATTTTAAATGGAGCACATTGGAGAAATCAATTACTCAGTGCACCCCAAGTAGGTAAACTGATTAAAGGAAAGGCAGCAATTCCAATCATTTTGGAACTGCAGCTGAAAGTAATGCAATTTGTAATTGCTGGAGTCAGTGGTGCTGGCTTAATATACTGGTGTATTTGATGAGTTAATTCTTCTACCCCAAGACGTTATGATTGTAAATCCCAGAGCTGCTTGCTGGGCTGTAATTTCCAATTACAATACTGTCTGTGAATTTCTAGGTCATGGAAAAAATGCTTCTGCCATTTATGCGTATGTCCCTTCAAGGAAGTGGAAAAAGTAATGAAAGGGAGAATAGTCTGAGTACTACATGATTGATTTAGGTCAGTACCAAACCCAGACATTGCAGGAAAATGTGCATGTCGCACAAGGTTTTATGGTTTAAGGGGAAAAAATCTGATTGAATATCACAGGTTTGGGAGGACATAGGACTTGATGTATGGGATCAAACCACTGGATAACACAGTAGATGGTACAATATCCTGTCTGGATGCTGCAAAAGAAGGTGGAAAACACCCTCCCCTACAACTATAAATCACCTTTTTAGTTGTACAATGCTGCACATGGTGGGAAAATTACTTTCTTTCTCCATCTTCTTTCCATCTGAGCAGGGGTGAAAAGCCCAAGGTAGCGTTCCTCTTTGCTGTCAAAAGAGGAGAATCTCTGGGGCACCTCTAGCAAATAAGAAGCAGAGAAACCCAATGGGTATCTCAGCTTCTCCAGCTCCACATTCAAGGCACAATATCCCTGGAGAGAGACTCTACCTCCTACCCTGGCTTTCTGAGCCATGTACATCTCTTATGTACTATAATGAAGCAGAGATATTAGCAGATAATGGAATGGGAGGAGGAAAGGCAACAGGAGTGTACTTATCAGCATCTACCATACTGGTCTGTAGAAGCTTGGTAGCCTACTCTGCAACCCCTTATCTTTCAGTGGGGCATCTGCAGGGTTCTGACTAATTGTGTCTGAGTACTTCTTTATTCACCTTCACAGGCCAGTGATTTCCTCTGAATTATCTGCCGTACATGCCATTGCCATGATCATAGACTTTTTCTTTCCTTGTGATAACTTTGCCATGGAAGTGAGCTGCCAGATTTTAATGGTTGAGATGGACAGTAAAATAAAGGTCTGTGCTGTCCATCTTTGACTCATTCACTGTTCTCATTTTGCTCGCTTCTCTGTTTTAGTTTCCCTCCCTTGGTAACTTCACAAACCCATGTGAAAATAGCCATTTTGTTAAAAAATGTATTTGAAAAGGTCAAAGTAGCAGCACAAGCCATCATGCACAGAATAGCAAGTGTTCAAATTCTGATACAGCAATCTCACCACAAAGAGAAAGAAGACTGGGAAATGTATGCTATCTAAACCAATAAGATCACTACTGACACAGCGGACCAACTGCTTTGCTGTAAGTCTCAGACAACTTGTTTGGTTGATTTAGATAGTTTTTTATTATCATGGCAACCATTATCATAGCCCTGGAGGAAGAAGTGACTAGCTTTGATGTTGCTCAGTAGAGCTGCATGGAGTATATGTACACAGCTTGTGAATCTAGCTGAGAAATCCAATGATGGAAACTTGTCCACCATTTGGATTTGAATCTATGACAGTCACAACACGCAGTGAGCTCTGTTTATGATAAAACATCTTTTTGAGAGACTGAGAGTTCAAAGCACATAAAAGTTTGATCCTACATGCCAGCGTATCTAACAAAAACAGGCAGTGGAGAATAGCTTCTTTGTTTCTTGTATAAGCAAACATCTTGTATAAAGTTCCACTGCTTTCCATTATGGCAATGGAATTTTTTGTTTGTTGGTTTGAAAATAAATGCTCCAAATGGTATGATGTCCTGAAGATTTTATTCTTAAATAAAGACTCCACCATATGATCCAACCTATAAATCAAAGGACTATCTGAATAGGAAAAGATTTGAATCTCATGCCATTAGTAAATGATGTCCAGAACCTTTTTGTGAACCATCTAGAAAAGTAAACCTGCAAGTGAAGTCATATCACTGATAAATCCTTCTAAATGCTGTAGTTAGGTTCTTCTCACCTAATCTTCCCACCCCCAGTCTCAAAATTTTGATTGCTAAAAATGTTTCCCTTGTTACTTTCTCACCCATGTCTTAGTTGGTCTGCACTCTCCCAGGTTAGAAACTGCTAACAGTAAGTGCATTGCACAGATAATTTTGTGCAGAGTTAGACTGCGTAATCCCAAATGAATTTGCTTGGTTTTTTTTTTAACATGGGGATGGATTCTACGTACTTTCATTTGCTGGGAATGGAAAGTGCTTATGAGTACTCCACAGATAAATTTACAAAGTGATGCTTCTGCAGCAGATGCAGACACAAATCCATTTGATGCATGGGGGAGCGGGGGTTTCTGATGTGTGTGGCTTCAGTTCACCACTTGCAAAAAGCACTATTTAGCACTGACTTGCAGGGAGGGAAAAACACCAAGCCCAGACTTTTGTTAAGTCAGTATTTTGTGAAACAATCATTCCGCCTTGTGCTGTGATCCTGGCAGATCTTTTAAGTTAAGCACTGTTTACTTGGGTCGATAGAATACCATGCTTCTGCAGGTGCTGTTTTTTGGATGAGATGTAAAAGTGAGGTTCTGTTCCCCTGTGATGAGTAAGATTCCCTAGGCATGCTTTGTAAGTAGGGTAGGGGTATTAATACTAACATCTGCCATTCTTAGCATTATTAAGGAGATCAGACTTTTGCCAATTCTGCCAGGTTTATGCCCAGGGGCACAACTTGGGGATGGCTCTGTGCCCTACAGACACTTGCGAAAGCTAGGCACAATCTGGACCAGTATATGGGAAAGCCCCTGTGGGCTAGCTCTGCTAACTAACCTCCTCCCCACCACATTTATCCAACTGTATTGCATTGTTCAATTTTATGTATACAATATAACATTACCAATTTGATTATTTTTCTATAGTTGTAACACTGAGAGCGCACATTAGGTAATATATAATTACTGAAAAATACAAATAAAACAAGAAAAAGAAAGAAATGGGAGGTCAGATCATAGCAGATAGTTTCATCTAGGACTTCTACTGCACAACATTTGAACCATTCTTAGTCTTGCAGCTGGTATGTCCTGATAGGAAATGAAGCTGAATTTGCTTAATGGCTGGGGCTGAAGCAATGCTTAAGAGGAATCTGACCTAATACTTACGGTGAAACCTTTGGCTACTCTTGTTAATTAAGTATTTGACAAACATGTCAGGCTTATGCTGTTAAATTGTGTTTCCCTCTGTATGGTTTAAAATTCCAACATGTGCCTAGATTGTAAGGGGAAAATTATACCCAGCCCATTCTTCACAGAAGCTCAGGTCCCAACATGGCAGATTTCCACTGTTGAGGAGTGGAGGCAGGGCTTTGGGAACATGCAGTGCCAGCTAAGCTGGTACACTCAGTGATCTGCCTTATAGGATTGGCTTGGCGGAGGACCAACAAGGGGAAAGGGTGCTCAGTGTTGCAGTGATGGGGTCTGTAAGAGGATGGCTCTTATCAGAGAGCCCTCAACCAGCAGGCACCAGCATGACTGGCATGCCTGCCTCAGTTTCCCTCCTTCAGACTCCTCAGAAATAGTCCAAAACATCTTCCCAAGTGTAGCTATAGTCTTTGTGGGGTTTATCTATTACTCAAGTCCCCTGCACACAAATCATAACAAAAGTTCAACTACCATAGTCCAGAATTCCCACAGCATAGTCTAAAAAGTACATGCAGCATACAGCCCCTGTGTCCCTCACCACACCCCAGCTCTCTAGTGTAATCCTCTCCTGACCTTGTATCAGGACAGCCTCCCCAGTCCTTCCAACTGTAGTGCAATCCCGCTCTTCCCAGCGGAAACCCCCACAGCCTCTCTGCAGGGAGCATCCTTGCCGGGGAACAATCCTCACTCCCCCTAGTCTTCACACAGTTCCTATGGGTGCAGCTATCTGGCCCTGGAGATGTCAGCAGGTAAGCTCCTCTTCTGCTCCCCTGCCTTCAGCCCTCTCCAGTCCTTGGCTCCAGCTTTCCAGCTCAGAGCCACCAGGCAACTCCCTCTGCTACTCCTCCTTCCATCAGGGTTCTGCAGCCTTCTGGCCCTGGCTCTCTGGCTTGGGGATGCCAGCCAGTAAACTCTTGCTGCTCTCTTCCCCTCAGCCTTCCCCCAGGAAACACGTTGTTTCTTTCCAGGTCCTTGATAGCACCTGTCCTTCGTCACTGAACCAATCTGCTCTGACTCACTGGCACACTCCCTCTCACCAGCGCTCTCCCTGATCCTTTATAGCCCCCAGATGCTGCCTTGCCCTCTTAATTAGCACCTGTTCTGGCACAGGGGAACAAGACCTACTTCAGTTACAGGGGCCTATCACCCTGTGACAGGATCTGTAAGTGCCTCGATTGATTGATTGATTGTCCATAGATCAATTACTATGCAGATCCATTAGCCATTGCACCCGTGGAGCCATTTAAAGGCAACTGCTATGGACGGGAAATCCTGGGGCTGAAGCAATGACCATGAAAAATGCCCCCATGGAAAGATTCCATCATCCCAAGCAGAATATCTTGTCAAGTCCCAGCCCAGTGGCTCAGCTGTGCACCTGGGAAAAGGATAAATCTGTATCTCCTATAATCAGGGAAAAAATGGCTGGGAAACCAGGACTAGGTGAAACTTCAATGTGGTACAAATCATATTTCTAATATCAGCCTGATGTCTTCCATTAGAATTGCTGCTAGTCAGTCTGAATATCTAAAAATAGGACACCTTCCTCCAAATACATGTAACTTGTCTGCACAATACTGAATAGAATTATTATGTGTCAGTCAGCATTTCACTCTGGCTTCTAATTTCACAGTTCTTGAGTGGGAAAGATTTGCAAAATGTTGGTTAAATTCCAGTGGAAAGCCAGGTTATTTTACTGCCCTCGTGACTAGTGTAATAAATTGCAGGGGAAAGGAGCAAATACAGATAAAGCATTAATTTAGCCCTGTGTGCCAACACCAGTGAAGAGACACCACTACTACTTTGGTTTTCACGCATTTTCCTTAGCTGTGTTTTGAACATTTACTCCATTCCATGCTTTCTAAGATAACGTATCACTTGTGTCAAGGAAACAAAGAAACTCCTAGCATGTAGTGGCACCACTCAGATAATATTTGAGTTATTGTAACTGGCTTGGCCTCACACAGTGAATTTACAGCAACATCTTTGGCTGTTTACATTCTTTGCAACTGATCTGCTGAAAATCCGCAATAATGTTTGGCGAACTTTACAGTGTGTTTGATTGCAATGGCATTATATTGGGTACAGCTGCCAAGGTGAGAGGCCAGTGAAGAAAATTAATTTGTGTAAATGAAAGCAATTTGGAAATTTAATCATGGGTATAATGTTTTCTTCCTTCATGCCGTATTAATGAATTGAAGGGCTACATTTAGTTACTGCTCTTATAATTTACAAATCTAGTCCTACAGCTCAAGTTTAAAAGTTATTGTAGTCCAAACATGAAATGGAATGCTGTGACTTTCTCTTTGTTTAAAAAAAAATAGTGGAGAAGAATTCTGACACATTCTGTACATATGGTCGCTTGTTGCATTTAAAGCAATTCATCTGAAAAACACCACCACAAACAAAATTAAAAAGAAACGAGACTTGCCTTGTTTGTTATATCAAGCAAATATTTAAGCATTATACAGAAAAGGTGAGCCACATAGGGTCTGGTTCTCATTCCATTAAGGCCCTTTTACACCATTCTAGCAGTGTATATTTATGGCCACTGTAAGGCTTCTTTACATTGCCAGAGTGGTGTAAAGGGGCCTTGGTGTAAATGAGAATCAGGCTCACAGGCTGGACATTTTCCTCCTTCCTTTTGCTTCTTAAGGGAAGAGAGAGGCAGAAAGAACTGTATATGGCAGTTGCTCTAGTCACATTGGAAATACACTATTGATTTTCAGGGGTACTGAGCGCTTTCATCTCTGTGGTTCCATTGACTTCAGTTGGATTGTGGGTACTCAGCATTGCTGAAAACCAGTCCCTATTTGCTTTTATTACTTCAAAGGGAAACAGCGTAAAGGCAGTGCAAAATTGAATCTACCCTTAAAAAAACTGCTTTTTTTAAACTGCCTGATCCTGAGAAAAAATCCATCAGGCCCTCCAAACAGAGGACTCTGACTTTAAAGTCCCACCTTATCAAAAGATCCAGGTAGAAATCTTGCAAATCAGACCAGGCTACACACAAATCATACTACAAATTCCATTTGTATTCACTTCATGATCTGAGTTAAAAAATATTGCATTGACACAGTATAAATGGCAATAGTGATGGAATTGCTGCTGGAGATGAAGGATGGGTCTGAGGAGTTGGAATTTGTCAGCACTAAAGCCATCCTCGTAAAGGAGGGATGCTCTGGAACTACTTGTGCTGGTTTTCTACTTATTGGTGGTAGTTCCATCAAGATTCCTACCTAGGATGGGGGAAATTTGCTCCTTGAACTAGCTTCTCATACTCAGCTTATGTTCTCAGTTAAAATGAATTAAGAGGCCCTGACTTCAATTCTTATCAGTATTCCTCTGGGACACCCTAGGCTGTATATCTCTTTCTTTAACAAATGATTCATCTAGACCTGAGAATTGAAGGAACCATTGAAAATGCAAGCAAACAAAACAGAGATAGAAGGATTGATGGTGCTCTGCTGCAGTGATTTTATGCAAGTGTTTTGTTCCTTACTAGATTTATAGCTTTTTGAATTGAGAAAAGGTTTATGTAGGCTCAAATCATTGAAACCTTTATTTACTTTCAATTTAGGGATGTGCTGAACTGTTCAGCGAAAAGTTCTGGTATGGGAAAAGTTGGTACATTTGCATATTGGGCTTGTTGTTCCTGGCAGCTGGCTACCTTGTTCTTTAAGTGGACTTCTCCAGTTAGTGGACCCTCCCATCTCATAGCTGTGTGACATGTTGAGATGGGATGTAGAGCCCCACACTGGTGAACAGAGGGTTAAAGAGCAGCTCTGGGGCCAGAAGGCCCCACCCAGCCACACCAGCTGGGCATGCTCACCTTGGGCACAAGGCTCAGTTCAGTCGGAGCAGACGGAGCAGAGGAGTAGTTGTGTGCTGCAAGCTCCTGCAGAGAAGCTGCCAGGGTTCTACACACCCACGAGCAGGTCTTCCTGTCAAACCACCACAGGTCCTGTGCTCCATGGAGGCAGGGAATGATGGGAATGATTAACGGCTGATTAAAGGAAGACCCTCTAGATTGCAATCAGAGAGAACTTCAGGGGGGTTCCAGCAACTGACCAGTAGAGTGGATGGAGGAACCAAAGCCTGGGTAGGAAGCAGCACAGGGACCAGGACGTAAGGGCACCTGCCCCTAGGCCACATATTTGAACTGTTATTCACAAGACCCTGAGTTAGAACCCAGTGGAATAGGTTGCCATACCCTAGCTGTTGAGTCTCACCCCTGCGCTATAGGCCGCTTACCTCTTGCCCGTGGGTGACATGGCCTGGTTTGGACCACAACCCCTGATGCATGTGTACTGCACACTGCACTCTTACGATCTGCTGCCAGAAGCCATACCATCTGAACTCAGTTAGCTACTTGTCAACAGATATTTTTAGCTGGAACTTCCAGAACCTGGGTTGAAATATAGAGTCCCCAAATACCTAGGGAGACCACAAACTGCAGCAGCATTTCTGCGCCCTTCTAAATGGGTGCCAGCATGTGCAGAAGAGGTAGGCCATCCCTCCGTCCAGTACCTCTGGTGTATCCAGCACGGTGGTGCTAAGACTCACATCCACTTTGCACTGAGGGGTGAAAGCACCAAGAGTCTGAATACCTTTTGTGCAAGGACACAGGGAATGGGAAATGATGTCTGTGCCTTTTACTGTCTTTTCCCTGTACAAAAGCATCTAGAATTTGGCCCTTAGTCACGTACGGTGAAAAGGGCATGATGTGACTAGGACTAGCCAAGCAAAATACAAGATTAGGCAAAGACTTTCGATGAAATTGTGGCCCCATTGATGAGAGTTTTGCCGTTGACTTCAGGGGAGTCAGATTTCATCCTTGCTCTGTGATTTTTCAAAGGAGCCAATGGGAGTTGAGCATGTAAATCCCTTATTTTTCTTTGGAAATCCTAGCCTACCTGTTCCGTAGTCCACTGTTAAAGTTTTCAGGGTGTGTTATACTTGCTTGGCCAGCACAGATGCATTTGGCTGTGGATTTGAGTTTTTCTTACAAAGTTGAGGAAAATCTGAGCTTGCAGAAGCCAAACCAGAATGAGGGTGCTAAACTAATCCTTCATCCTTTAGAAATTCACAGCATCTGAAATGGAACTGGGACCAGGCTGGGGACACTTCAACAAGCCTCCCTCTACCTGTTTGAGGACAGCTACCCCAGAATAAAAGTATTTTGATGACTCTCATTTCAACACCTTTAATTTTTAACCTAGAATTAAAATAATCTTTTAAGTCAGGCTAGTCAATGTACAAATTTGCTCACTGACTTGGTTGCTGTTCGTATTCACTGACACTCCCATAGGCTCAACTCTGATTATATCCTTCTGAGGACTCTCCACTTGGTTTGTTCGTTTCACACTTGCACATGGCTAATTACTTTGAGATTAGTAGCATGCATGGGCTTCTGGTGATAGGTGTCATGGCTACGCTGGGATATTGCTGTGGGCATTAATATCAAGGAGCCAGGGCAATGCTCCACCAAGTTTACCGAGCCTGAATAAAACACTGCTTAATATTCTTAAACATTTGTTGACACTTCCTCTTTTTTCAGAGTAAAATTAATCTGAAAGTCAACTGTGTGTGTTTAAGAACAATGGCCACAGCCATGTAGTCCTTACTCAGATCCTTGTCCTGGATGGACATAAACCTGACAGCATGAGACCAAAACTGTCAATGTGATTTCAGTGGGAGTCTGTGCAGAGTAAGGACTAGAGCTAAGTGAATCCTCTCTAAAATGTTCCTTTGAAAAAAAATATGCAAATCATGTTGACAGGACTTCATTAATACTTCTTGAAATAGTGCTAGCTTCCCTTTGTAATGCTCCTACCCCCATCAGAATGGTTATAGGAATGCATGTAAGAAAGCAGAGCAAAGGACAGCATGGGTATGTAACCCTGGCACAGGGCTTAGAAACCACACAGACACGGACCCTTTGTGTTTCTCATCTGCAATCCCCTGATTTGTGTTCAGTTCATGTGCCAGTGCCAATTTTATATGTCACCACGTAGAGGGAAGAGTATGGCAGCTGTTCAGGGACAACTAATGCATAGGTGTTGTGACTATGGGCAACTGACATAGGTTAGAATAGTCTTGAAGCTGTTCTAATTTACACGGAGGAGTGGCCAGCCCCAAAACTGAGGAGATCCAAAGTGGTTTAAAGCCACCCTTCTCTCTACCCCTTTCTTCTGAGCTGTACTTGAGCCCTTCTCATCCACAGATTAGGATCTGAGCCTTTATTTTTTCCCCTGGAGAAATCATCCCCTCCTACTAACTCTCCTTCTCTCCCTTTATCCACTTCCTTCCATTTTCTGTACATTTAATAAATGTGACTGTTTTAGTAGCAATGATTTTAATAAAATTTAGACTTTCTATAATTCATCTGGAATGAGAAAATCAATTTTGCAGACAATCTGTAAATCAGACCCAATAATGAGAAATCCCTTTTTAAATAGCCTGAATATAACAGTTTCTGTCTCTTGCTGTGTGACTTGTCCCTATTCAGAACCAAAAGACAAGAAGGTTCTGCTGCAAACCAAGTCCATCTCCTTATTGATCAATTATTTTTGTTGCTATAGATTAACTGTATTGAAAAATATCGGTCAGAGGCAGATTATGATCTCTGCAATAAGCCATCTGATGTCAAGGAAGTTGAGGAAATGTTTTCTTCCAATTTTATGTGTTATCTGTTCAATTTTCCAAGCAAAGACTGCGAGGCAACTTGTTATTTTCCATTGTTGGGATAAGTAGAAGGTACCAACTTCTTGTGACTAACCTGACATAATTCTACGCTAATAGGGGTCCCATGCTCCCCAAAGCTTCTGCCCAGAGAGAGCTTTCTCAAAGTGGGGGAGGGTTTGGGGCGGCTAACAGACCTTTGCTGAATTCTCCCTCTATCTTAAGTCCATGGAACAACCCTGAACAAATTATTGCAAGACTCTGACTGCTAGAAGCTGGAACTGGATTGCCGGGATGGATCACTGGATAAAGTGCCCTATTCTGTTCACACCCTCTGAAGCATCTGGCTCTGGCCACTGTTGGGAGCGAATACTGAGCTAGATAGGCTATTGATCTGATCCAGTATGTCCATTCCTATATTCCACTTTAATTTTGATGATCTCCCTCTCCCTGCAACCTTGAGAAGGGTTCTGAGGGCAGTTGCATGCAAGGAACTTTGGCAGAACAGCTTGGTGGATTGTAGGGAGCTGAATGGGGATGAGCTTTGGCAACAGCAGCAAGGCAAGGGTCCTTTGCATGGTGCCTCTTGAACCGTAGGTTTAGAGAAAGAAGTGCTGGCCTCTTCTGTCGGGAGGACGGTCAAACTCTGCTCTGTAAGGAGAACAACTTCTGGGACACTCAACTGAAACTCGGAGTTGCTACTTCACTGCACAGAAATAGGGTAGATATGATTTAACCTTTCAGAGGGAGATTGGGAGATGGAGAGAGGTTTATATTTAGCATGAAACAAACTAGGTTTGATACATACTAATGAAATAACTACACAGACACAGGGAAGATAAAGACGAGCAATCAAAAATGTTGTATGAACAAAGATGAAAAAATTAGCTTTGAGGTTGAAAGCTTTTTTTTTCTGTGCTCCCATAATTATTTCACATGTGTATATAAAACATGTGACCCATCCTTTAAATGTGCTAAATGTACATGGAGAAAGAATGAAATATATATTGACAAATGTGGTAAAGAAAATCTAGTCTCATTTATATGCAGCTTAAGAAAAGTCCTTTTGGTGTACTTGACCTGGGGGCCAGGTGAAGTTTGGTGCAAAAGCATTTTAGAATTTTAGTTTTTAAAAGGAGCAAAAAGGCTGCAGTGCAATGATCAATTGATCTGTCTGTGCAGTACACACAGCATATGGATATGTATTGTAAGTAAACGCTTCCAGTAATTATTGATACTCATGACTACATCCTGAACTGGAAAGTTCAGAAACAAATTGAGCCAAGCTCCTCTGGCCTTTGAGGGGGGTTTGGAGTAGGTATTCTTATTTGAGCTTCTCTGTACTATAATTTATAATCAATAGACAAATCTTGAAGTCCTAACTCAGTCCTGACTTTTAGGCCAATAACATTAGGGTCTGGGACAATATTAACCAATTAGAGTACCTATGCAAATGAGGGTATCTGGACTGACCATGGAGAGTTTCAAGAAGCCTACTATTTAAGGGCTAACAATATTTGTCCCTAAACTTCAAACTGCATCCCCTTTCCAGTAGTTCAAAGAACATAGAGACAAATAGCTGCTCGTATTGCATATCAAAATTTATTCTGGGATCAGTAGATCTTGTTGTTTGCCCCACTGGAGGTCAGTGTGGGTCAGATTATCACAGGTATATAGGTGCCTAAAGCTACAGATAGGCATCTAGTAGGATTTTTAAAAGGGTTTAGGGTGCTTACCTCCCAATGGGAGTTAGGTGTCTTGACCCTTTTGAAAATCTCACTAGGCATCTAAATACCTTTTAAAAAAAAGTCTGACTATATGTGCTTATTAGAAGCATTGATCAGATGGGTAAAATAAGGCAAAGATATTAAAGGAATTGCAGAAGTTCACAGTAAATCAGGAGCAAAGCAAGTTATCAAATTTAGGATACTGCCTTCCCATCCCCTGCTCTAATCTCTAGAGATCACTGCTGATATTTTTGTGATAGATATAATTGCACTTTACAAGGAGAGTGATATTCTTGTAGAAAGAAACCATGTGGCTTAAAAAATGGCAAAGCTTTTCAGTTAAGACGAGAAGAATTTATCATGTCTACTAAATTAACGAGTAAAATAAATATACTTTAATTTTGCCTTTCAAAGTGTCACTGCTATTACTCAGCTGCTTTAACGATGGTGGAGTTTCATGCCTTAGATGCACATTAATGCAATAATACCCTTTTTTTAATCTTGCAAGGTAGTATTTTCATTTGGCGTGTATATTTTTGTTCAGTACTAAATATAGCAATCATACTAAATGCATAAAGGAATAAAACTGACAGCAGATATTTTCACTGAAATATCATTAAAACTAGATGAAATTAAGTCTCTCTTGAACACTGTCAAACAATTTTTCCTTGTTGTTACAGTTAAAGTAAAAAGTTCAAACTCTGTAAATGAATTTACCAGTAAAAGCAACAGAATAACTGAAAAAGAGAAAAAAAAATCTCTGGGCAACTGGGTCCTACAGAAGAATTTTTAGTTGTAAGAGAGTGGCAAATATTAGCAATAAAAACTTCAAACAGTTTTTAGAGTAACAGCCGTGTTAGTCTGTATTCGCAAAAAGAAAAGGAGTACTTGTGGCACCTTAGAGACTAACCAATTTATTTGAGCATGAGCTTTCGTGAGCTACAGCTCACTTCATCAGATGTATACCGTGGAAACTGCAGCAGACTTTATATACACACAGAGAATATGAAACAATACCTCCTCCCACCCCACTGTCCTGCTGGTAATAGCTTATCTAAAGTGATCATCAGGTGGGCCATTTCCAGCACAAATCCAGGTTTTCTCACCCTCCACCCCCCCCCACAAATTCACTCTCCTGCTGGTGCTAGCCCATCCAAAGTGACAACTCTTTACATAATCAAGTCGGGCTATTTCCTGCATAAATCCAGGTTTTCTCACATCCCCCCCACCCCCATACACACACAAACTCACTGGCAATAGCTCATCTAAACTGACCACTCTCCAAGTTTAAATCCAAGTTAAACCAGAACATCTGGGGGGGGGGGTAGGAAAAAACAAGAGGAAACAGGCTACCTTGCATAATGACTTAGCCACTCCCAGTCTCTATTTAAGCCTAAATTAATAGTATCCAATTTGCAAATGAATTCCAATTCAGCAGTTTCTCGCTGGAGTCTGGATTTGAAGTTTTTTTGTTTTAAGATAGCGACCTTCATGTCTGTGATTGCGTGACCAGAGAGATTGAAGTGTTCTCCGACTGGTTTATGAATGTTATAATTCTTGACATCTGATTTGTGTCCATTTATTCTTTTACGTAGAGACTGTCCAGTTTGACCAATGTACATGGCAGAGGGGCATTGCTGGCACATGATGGCATATATCACATTGGTGGATGTGCAGGTGAACGAGCCTCTGATAGTGTGGCTGATGTTATTAGGCCCTGTGATGGTGTCCCCTGAATAGATATGTGGGCACAATTGTCAACGGGCTTTGTTGCAAGGATAAGTTCCTGGGTTAGTGGTTCTGTTGTGTGGTATGTGGTTGTTGGTGAGTATTTGCTTCAGGTTGCAGGGCTGTCTGTAGGCAAGGACTGGCCTGTCTCCCAAGACTTGTGAGAGTGTTGGGTCATCCTTTAGGATAGGTTGTAGATCCTTAATAATGCGTTGGAGGGGTTTTAGTTGGGGGCTGAAGGTGACCGCTAGTGGCGTTCTGTTATTTTCTTTGTTAGGCCTGTCCTGTAGTAGGTAACTTCTGGGAACTCTTCTGGCTCTATCAATCTGTTTCTTTACTTCTGCAGGTGGGTATTGTAGTTGTAAGAAAGCTTGACAGAGATCTTGTAGGTGTTTGTCTCTGTCTGAGGGGTTGGAGCAAATGCGGTTGTATCGCAGAGCTTGGCTGTAGACGATGGATCGTGTGGTGTGGTCAGGGTGAAAGCTGGAGGCATGCAGGTAGGAATAGCGGTCAGTAGGTTTCCGGTATAGGGTGGTGTTTATGTGGCCATTGTTTATTAGCACTGTAGTGTCCAGGAAGTGGATCTCTTGTGTGGACTGGACCAGGCTGAGGTTGGTGGTGGGATGGAAATTGTTGAAATCATGGTGGAATTCCTCAAGGGCTTCTTTTCCATGGGTCCAGATGATGAAGATGTCATCAATATAGCGCAAGTAGAGTAGGGGCTTTAGGGGACGAGAGCTGAGGAAGCATTGTTCTAAATCAGCCATAAAAATGTTGGCATACCGTGGGGCCATGCGGGTACCCATAGCAGTGCCGCTGATCTGAAGGTATACATTGTCCCCAAATGTGAAATAGTTATGGGTAAGGACAAAGTCACAAAGTTCAGCCACCAGGTTAGCCTTGACATTATTGGGGATAGTGTTCTTGACGGCTTGTAGTCCATCTTTGTGTGGAATGTTGGTGTAGAGGGCTTCTACATCCATAGTAGCCAGGATGGTGTTATCAGGAAGATCACCGATGGATTGAAGTTTCCTCAGTTTTTGACTCTTTTACACACATTTCCACTCGCACAATCTTGTCTGTTTCATCAACCAATCAGAATGGAAGTTTCTACCTTCCCCCATCCCCATGAAAAAACTTGAAACTGCTTCTTTACCATTTAAATACTTTGTGCTTTTATGCCACCTTCCATCCAAGGATTTTAAGGCTTTTGCAAATGTTAATGAAATAAACCTTACTACAAGCTTGTGAATTTTATAACCTCATTTCACACCAGGGGAAACTGAGAAGCAGGACAGTTCACTGACTTATCTGTGGCAGAGTGAGGACTAGAACCCGGATTCCTTGACTCCCATTCCTATGCTTTACCCATCTGGCATGCTTAAGCTCACTCATTCCCTCATTACTTCCTAAAGATAAAAAAGCGAGTTTACCTTTTATATTTTCTTAAAAATTACTATAAAGAAGGGATTGACACTAACACTGACTTCCCTCTACGTCTCTCCTTTCCCATTTCTCTTTCATTACTGTTGGTAACTATGCTATTCCCTTCATTGCCAAGTCTTGGAACCTTGGTTTCATGTATGACCTCTCTCTCTCTCTCTCTCTCTCTCTCTCTCTCTCTCTCTTTCTCCCCATAATCCATCCCCAGCATTCAGACACTCTCCAAATTCTGCTTTTTACTCCCTACACTATAGCTAAAATCCATCCTTTCCTGTCTATCTCAATGACTAATATTCTCCTCTGTGCCTTATCACTGTTTGACGACTATAACTGCAGCCCACTTACTTACTTCTCCCACCTCAAGTTTGCCCAGATGCCCTAGCTAAAACTGGCCTTACCGTACTCTTCTGCCATCTTGGAATTCTTTCACTGGCTCTCAGATTTCTGCCCCTAATGCTCCGCTATCAGGCTCTGTCCAGCTGTGTCTTGCCTGTATCTCAGTCCTCATTGTCTTGTATGTCCCCTGCTCAATCCTCTCATCTTTTTGCTCCCTTTCTCATCTCCTCCCTTTCCATGCTGTCACTCATATTGCTGCATATGTTTGCTGCAGCCCCTGTCAGAATCGGAGACCTCTTTCAAAATTAGTCCTTGAAACTCACTTATGTCACATTGCTAACAATCAACTCCCATCCCCGTACCTTAATGATTTACTCAATTAGCCTATCTGTTACCCACACAGAATTGTATTTACTCACTATACGGGTGCCATTCTACTAATCTCCTAAATAAGTGTTTACTCAGTTTGAGTGAAGTGGCAGAATCAGGTCTGTAGAACGAGGAGTACTTGTGGCACCTTAGAGACTAACACATTTATTTGGGCATAAGCTTTCGTGGGCTAAAACCCACTTCATCGGATGCATGCAGTGGAAAATACAGTAGGAAGATATATAGAAATATACAGAGAACATGGGTGTTGCCATACCAACTCTAACGAGACTAATCAATTAAGGTGGGCTATTATCAGCAGGAGAAAAAAAACGTTTGTAGTGATAATCAGGATGGCCCATTTCAAACAGTTGACAAGAAGGTGTGAGTAACAGTAGGGGGGGAAATAAGCATGGGGAAATAGTTTTTAGTTTGTGTAATGACTCATCCACTCCCAGTCTTTATTCAAGCCTCGTTTAATGGTGTCCAGTTTGCAAATTAATTCCAGTTATGCAGTTTCTCATTGGAGCCTGTTTTTGAAGTTTTTTTGTTGAAGAATTGCAACTTTTAGGTCTGTAATTAAGTGTCCAGGGAGGTTGAAGTGTTCTCCGACTGGTTTTTGAATGTTATAATTCTTGATGTCTGATTTGTGTCCATTTATTCTTTTGCGTAGAGACTGTCCAATTTGGCCAATGTACATGGCAGAGGGGCATTGCTGGCACATGATGGCACATATCACATTGGAGATGTTGCAGGTGAACGAGCCCTTGATGGTGTGGCTGATGTGATTAGGTCCTATGAGGTGTCCCTTGAATAGATATGTGGACAGAGTTGGCAACAGGCTTTGTTGAAACGATAGGTTCCTGGGTTAGTGTTTTTGTTGAGTGGTGTGTGGTTGCTGGTGGGTATTTGCTTCAGGTTGGAGGGCTATCTGTAAGGGAGGACTGGCCTGTCTCCCAAGATATGTGAGAATGAGGGATTGTCCTTCAGGATAGGTTGTAGATCCGTGATGATGCACTAGAGAGGTTTTAGTTGGGGGCTGAAGGTGACGGCTAGTGGCGTTCTGTTACTTTCTTTGTTGGGCCTGTCCTGTAGTTGGTAACTTCTGGGTACTCTTCTGGCTCTGTCAATGTGTTTCTTCACTTAGGTAGGTGGGTACTGTAGTTTTAAGAACGCTTGATAGAGATCCTGTAGGTGTTTGTCTCTGTCTGAGGGATTGGATTAAATGTGGTTGTATCGTAGAGCTTGGCTGTAGACAATGGATCGTGTGATGTGAAACTCCTCAGGGAAACCCTCTATAAACTGTATTTTGTAAAGTGCCATGCACAGCTATAGAACTAAATAATCTTTCCAGATGGGGCATACCATTACCTCAAGGAGGTACCTCTATTTCCCCATCTGTACAACAGGGATAATGATATTGACCTCTTTTGTAAAACAGTTTGAGATTTACTAATGAAAAGTGCGACAAAAGAGCTAAGTATTATTGTTTCTCTGTACTCTAAACTAGAGAGCTGGCATGGCAAACAGGGACGCACACAGTTGAATCCTCAAAGGTTTTTAAAGATTGATGTTTGAAGGTCTCAGAACAATGACACAAAATAAATGCAGTCTACACATTGATATTTATAGTATCATCTTGTAAGTGACTATTTGTGTGACTCAGTAGATCTGAAAATTAAGAGCCTACCTCATGAAACTATACATCATAGGCATATACACTTTCTCCATGAGCTTCAGTCACATAATGACACAGAACTCACTTGCTGGACCAGTCACTGTGAAGTCTTGGTCAGAAATACTGCAGTTTATTTATTTACAGTGATTTTAAGCAATAATATTTGACTTTGTATATTTTTCAATCTTTCATCTAATTTAACAGTACAGAAAATGCCTCTAGAGGCTGGAGTGAGTCATTAGTGACCCAGCGTATAACAGAGATTATGGAGTGAGTGGAGAGCAAGCTAGGTTACACTCAATCTAGATAAGATTGAAGTGATGCCTATGAGGGAGTGGGGGAGGGGTGGAAAGAGTGGTGTTTTCATTTATACCCATGATTTTTGGGGAGGACACCTGCTGCTTGTTGCAAGCTAAGGTCCTTGTTGGATTCCAGGGGCTCTTCATCATTTCTGCTTAGTGAGAAGCCTGCAATCTTCCTTTTTTTAAGATGCAGACCTTGCCACAGGTGTCAATGCCATTGCTACCATGAGGCTGAATTACTGCCACATTAAATGATGTGTTAAGATCACAGAAACTGAAGTGCAGAATGTGGCTGCCCACTTAAGTGGTATTCTAGGCAAAGAGCACAGAAAGTCTGTGCTCTGTAATCTACCCTGTCAATTGGTTTCTGGTGACATAATAGGCCCTAAATGATTTGGGCCTTACTTATACTAACGACCATCTCTCACTCATGGTAGCTCTGCTCTTCCGAGGCATGCATGTTAGTCACCCTCTGGTTTAACCAGGAAGTCTTCTGGGAAGATGTTCTTATCATAGGTTCTCCAGCTATGGAATCTAATCCCCCTTGGTCCACCAGAGCCTGGAGAAACATGACCTACATAGTGCAAGGCTCTTCTGTTGCCCAAACTTTTTTGTGGCATTGGACTATATGGTATATAATGAGTTGACTGAGTTGAATGTCATGTGGAATCTCTGCCTTATTTGCTGTGCTCCTTAGAAGATGCATATTTCAAGACTATAGACAAGATTTTTTGAAATTATATTGTATAATTTGAGAAATACTGTGTAAGCATGAAACTTGAAATTAGTTCATCATTCACTGAGCATTAACTCATTCTTCCAAATGAGCAATAAACTCTGACCTTCCTAGCAGAAATGTACAATGGTCTCTGTCAGAGACTGACAACTGAAAATAACAATAATAATAATTAATAATGAAATAATAAAAACAATAAAAATAAACACAAAATAAATTGTTGCTAACAAGTGGCACTTGTTGAAAAATGGCAAGTATTTTCATTGAAAATTTTGTTTCATATAAAAATTTTTACTGAATTGTCCAACTTTTTCAACTAGATGAAGCAAATTTAAAGTTCATTACAGTTTTGGTCTCCCCGTTCTTCTTTCCATTTTCTATGCCTCCCATCTCTAGTGTGACAAAATGGGGGAGAAAAAAGGTGGGGGGATACAGAAAAATTAAATTATATATTTTTATTTAAAAAAATCAAAACTAAACTAAATGCCTGATTTGAAAATAAACAAAATGAAAATTTTCATTTCATTAAGTATTTCAGCAAATGTTTGAAAGAAACATCCTTTATTCATGAAAACATTTGATTCCTTTTTGTCTATTTTTTTATGAATAAATTTTCCAGAGTAATGTTGATATATTTTTTAATTTAAGACTAAATACACCAAAATGTCATGCTTCTACAATATGTCATTCCTCAGCTCACCTAGAGACAGCTTGATTGAACTTGAGTCATCTTTCCTGTTAACCCATACCCAATTCACTTTTCAAAATAAACTATTTTTAATTGTATGTTTTGGTACAGTGGCTATTGGAGTCCTTCCTTAGATTAATGTTGCATTTTGATAGGCTGTAATTTGACAGTTCAGGACGGTTCAAACATACAGGATGGCAAATGCAATACAGGAGTGCAATAGTAACTTTATACCCTACATTGAGCTGGAAAAGGCCAGAAATTTAGTTTGATCACTTTTTTCTTTTGTCAGAAATAATAGTACTGCAGTGGTAAGTGGTTTCAGATTGTATTAAGAACCAATTTCAAGGAGAGACACTGAGGACGTGAGGTTTTGCAAACAAATTACCAGAAATGTCCTGAAAATGCAGTTATATTTTACATACTTTTATTGGCCTAACTTAATATAATTAGAGGAGTAGCTTTCCGGCCACAGGACTCACTTCTTCAGGTCAATACCTTGGCAAATACAGGGGATATCCTGATAAATAGAGTCAGATGCTCTTATGAAGCTGTTTTAGGCAGATACAGCTCTTCAGCTTGCAATGCAGTACAATTCCATTTCAGGTTTTCATTATAATTATTCTTTGAGGTGAGTGGATCAGGAGTTACAGTCCTTTGGTTTGGATCAGGTTCAGGTCAGTGAAAACTTTCCATGACCTGACCCAGCCATGAACCAAAGATAGGCCCAATAGTTTTCCTTGTGATTGTAACTGGATTCCTAGTGATGTTTATCTACTGGTGACACAGTTTGACTTTCTAGATAACAGCTGAAATTGTGGGGTGCTCATGATCACAAGACATCAACTAGCTACAAAAAGAAAGAAATATGGATATTTTTGGGGAAGTTGATAAAGTTGCAAGTGACATTGTCGTTTGCTTTTAAGTTCACATTAATGGGTTTGGGAATGTATAATTTTAACAGTATTGCTGAGGCTTTTATCACTACGTGGTCTATTTTTTAAAAATGTTTTTATTTTCACAACTAATTGTAGATTCCAAAAGTATAAATTTACCAGCTGGGATTGCAGTTCCATATGGCTTTTTGGTTTAATTGATTAGTTTCACCTTATTACTTATAATTTATTAAGAGAAAGGAAAGTTCCTCTGGGGGCATGGGTCAGATAATTGAGATCAAAACTTCAAGTGTAAGAGCTGCCGCCTTGTTTTCTGAGGAGCCAGCTATTAAGTATGAAGAAGATGCCTGTGTTATGGTATGGTTCAACTTTGCTTGAGCATAATCAGCTTCCCCTTCCCTTTGTTTTTTGTTTCCATTTGTCTTTTAAACATGGCCCAGTGTGGAGGAACAGGGTTGCATTTTAGAATGTCATGCATTGTTCCATATATATTATGCTATGGAGGAACAAGTGATAAGACATTAACAAGAATATAGAATTAAAAAAAATGGACAATAAACATTAAGGCTGAGATTTTCAAAGCTGCCTAACAGGTTTGGGGACCTAACTGGGCATGCAAGCCTCTTCAGTGGCTTTGAACCTTGCAGCCAAAAAATAACTGGTGACAAATGATGATTTTTAAAGGGCAACCAGTTGTGAGCAGCTCTGTCTAGTGCAGCCAGTTAAGCCGGACCCACTAATGAAACTCCCCATACTTCCCCTATGTGGGAATAACTTGTATAGGGGAGTGGCAGCTCCAGGATTTTCAGCTTGCACAATTTCACTTGAATTCTTCCATGTGGGGGAGGGGCAGGATTTCTCCCTTCCCCAGCCCCTGGAAAAAGCTGGGAATTTCACTCTGCAAACATGTGAGTTTTGTTGGAGGGGCCCTGCAGAAGCACCATGCCCCTCACTGCCTCCAGACTGCTCCCTCCATGCCTTGTCCCAGGACAAAGATGACTCCTAGAGGAAGACCTCTCCTGACATGAGGCTCACCCTTTGCCCCACCTCTTAGATCCCAACAACGGAAGGAGAAGCAGAACAAGTCACTTTAGACTCTGTACTTGCTCCATCTTCCCCTGTGGGCTTAGGGAGTGTAGAATCTGGCACAGAGCTGCCTCCCTCCTTCCCAACCCAAAAGAAGGAGCTCATGTAAGGGTGAGGGTAAAATACAACACGGAGTCTCCCTGTGTTTAGAGAAGTGGAGGGGGACATGGCATAAAGGAGTAGATGTTTTATGTCCTAATAAGATTATTTGACTGTGCTCTCAAGGCCAAAGATTGATAGCCCTTATCATGGTTAACCTAGCTTGTAACCTCTTTTCCTTTAAATTCATCCAGATCACACATTAATAATAAGACCTCTAAGATAAATACAGATGGATGTTTTATTAAGATAAATAAGATGGATGTTTCGGGACAGAGCACTCCAGAGCAAGTTTCATTTTGGAATGTAGCATAGCTCAGATGTGTTGTTTCAAATGGATACTAGACCCCAATTATAGTCTGCTCATTTGAGAGAGTGTTAAACTAGGCAGTAATGCACTTGATGTGATGAAAGGAAGAGACGATGGCTTTAAAGGGACATGAATAAACACCTTCTTTATAACATGCATTATTTAATTGGCATGGGAAGCAATACAATCCAGTAAAACTAACATGCAAAGGAATAGGTGGGTGTCTGAGAAATTGCCCCTCCTTTCTCAAATTGTCTGGCTAGCCCTGCCAATAGATTCTATTCTAACTAATAAACTAAAATCAGAACAACTAAATTTCTAATCCTATTGCAGGTCATTCATTTGAGCAACATGCCTTTCAGGAATGAGCAATTTAAAAGAATAGCTCGGTGTAAAGATTTGAAGTGCATCTATGAATTACTAGTACATATCTTATTTCTCATTTCTGAACGGGTAAAAGCATGATACATACCAGTGTCCCGGGGCCAGTCTTTCATTTGGTTTTGAAATTGTTGGTATCCTTGTATCTGTCCCAGTGCCTCCATCGACTCAGCATACAAATGCTGTATTTGTGTGGCTTCTGTTAACTTGAACTGCCAGCTTGACCAATAACATTCATAGATTTTTAAGGCCAGAAGGGCCCATTAGATTATCTAGTCTGACCTTGTGTCTATCACAAGTCATTACATTTCACCCACTTACCCATATATTGAGCCCAGGGATAGCTCAGTGGTTTGAGCATTGGCCTGCTTGTGAGTTGTGAGTTCAATCCTTGAGGGGGCCATTTGGGATCTAGGGCAAAAATTGGGGATCGGTCCTGCTTTGAGCAGGGGGTTGGATTAGATGACCTCCTGAGGTCCCTTCCATCCCTGATATTCTATGATCTATGATATCTTTCAGAAAGGTATCCAGACTGGATCTGAAAACACCCAGAGTTGGAGAATCTACCACATCTTTGGTAATTTGTTCCAGTGGTTAATCACCGCACTGTTCAAAATGTGTGCCACCTTTCTAATTTGAATTTGTCTGGCTTCAGTTTCCAACCATTGCTTCTTGTGGTGCCTTTCTGCACTAGATTAAAGTGCCCATTAGAAGCCGGCATTTCCCCCCTGTAAAAGTGCTAATATACTGTAATCAAGACACCACTCAAACGTCTTTTTGATAAACTAAACAGATTGAGCTCTTTTCACTTTTTTTCACTGTAAGGTCTTTTCTCCAGCCCTTGAATGATGTGTGTGTGTGTGGTGGGGTTGGTACACTCTTTGGTTATTCAACATCCTTTTAAAAATATGGACATCAGAACCATACACACACAGTATTCCAGTAAAAAACACTTCCCTATTCACTGCTCCCTGTTTATACATCCAAGAATCACACTGGCACTTTTTGCCACAGCATAGCACAGGAAAATCGGTCTCTTTTTGCAAACTGTACATAGTTATGTAAATAGGAAGTTTCTTTATTCTGAAAAGCACAGGGAAGCAATGAAGCCTATAAGCACTAACTACTCCCTTGCTATCATATCACAGGAAACCTTGAAATTACTTTATTTTTTGCAAATATAATGTTAATCTGCCAAGATGACATGTACTTGCAATCAAATTCATGTATCCCACACCCAAACCAGCAAGTAAAGATGTTTCATATGTACAGAATTAGCAGAATTTTGCAGACAGGAATTTCCCAGTTAGATTTAATTTACTGCTGTTTGAAGCTTCTGAGATGGATGTTTTACAAGATACTTTCTCTTGGAAAAAAATCACCGATCTGTGTCTGCAGCGAATAGCAAGAATGTCAGAAAATGATGCAATCTAGCCTCTTTTTGAAAATTTTAAAGACCTTTTCCTAAATTAGATACAATGCAAGTTGGGGCAGGTTTGTCAGGTGCTGTAAATTGGTGCAGCTCTGTAGACTACACTGGAACTATGCCAATTTGCATGAGCTGAGGATGTAGCTCATATACTGAAGTGATATAGAGGATTCATATTTCCTCTCTTCCCTTGGCTGTTTAAATTTCCTGATCTTATTTTCTAAAAAGAATGAGATTTAATCCATAATGATTCCTGTTCCAGGCACAAACTGAAATTACATCGGTGAGCGATCTGCCAGCAACACTCCAGCATAATCACCCAGTGAATTGTTACTCAGTGTAATTGTAAACCACAGTGACCTGTGAGTCTACAGTACAGCGTTGCACCGGAAATGTGCTCATTGTTTAACTTTACATTTGATTGATAGGCCCACCCAGCTTGCTTGACCAGATTCATAGTCACCTGATTCATCTCCTCTTCAAGCTGTAAAAACTGTCCCATGTCTAGATCTCTGTATGGCAACTTGAACCACATAGACAGTATTGCTGCACTAAAAGAGGAGAAGGGTTTGTGGCCTTCCCTTTAATCTCATAAGCTATTTACTGCAAAGCAACAATGGCTAGAAAAATAAAAATTTAAATACCTCATTGTAGCCATTATCCAATATCGTTTCCATGTGCATGAATGGCATTCATGTATATCACATAGCTGCTGTGGTGCACTTCATGCATATGGCCTGTCAGAAAATTTATTATAGTAGGAAATTACAAAGAGAATTTTTGTTAGTTTTATTTTGTTGAAGTCCAGGGCTAGCAGTGAAGGGATTTATTTATTTTTTATTCTTTACATATTTTTTTAGTAGGGTTGGAAGCCCAAGAGCCTGTAGACCAAAACCATTAAATATGTATTTTCTTCACCTGTTTGCATTGACCTAAAATCTTTGCATACTGAGTGAGCAGATTTGGCAGACTTCTTTCCCCCTGAAATATGCTCAACTTGTCCTGGACCCACACCACTCATAAAGCTCAAATGTGAGGCCATAAGAGGTAACATTAAAGGAAAATATCAGTTACTGTCTTATTGTTTACCCTCCATGACCAATAAACAAGTAGGAATTGATAAATAACTCGAGTCAGTTTCACACTAGGTGAGAGTGAAATGAAATGTCACTGTATTTGCATAGCTTGAGTGACTTAGTTTCATAGGCATCCTCTCTTCAGAGAAGATGGAATATTTAAATATTTCTGTACTAAATTCACCAGCCTAGGAGTCTGATCCACTGAAGTGAGAGAATTAGTTAATGCTGCTACTTTGTCTTTAATTTGTCCCATTTTGCCTACCGTAGTAGTTTCAGAAGAATAATCAGTTTTACATCATAGCCAACCATACTACAACTGAACCATTGTGGGCAGCTTCAGTCTTCATAATTACCAGGCAAAGGAGTAGATACTTCAAATTATTGTAATATTATTTTTTCAGTTCAATTTCCTGGGCAATTCTTATCAAGACTTGCACAGGGCATGTTAATGGATTAGAGCTTGATCCAAAACCCACTGAACTCAATGGAAAAATTCCCCTGGACTCCACTGGGCTCTGGATTAGGCCCTTGATGTCTGTAGAAAAAAAGCAAAATAAAAAATACAAAATATTTTTTCCTTTTTTTGGGAAAAGCATTGGCAATAGCAATAGTTCAATAGCATTGGCAATGAGAATCTGGGCCAATATGTGGCCATTTAGTTGTAGAGTGAGCAGAACACAAAAGCTGAGATTTTTGAAAGCTCAAAGGAAGAATTACATACCCAATTCACATTGATTATAATAATGATTGAGCATTCAAATTCCTTGGACAGCTATGAAAGCCTTAGCCTAAAAATAATGGCTGGCATCTTGGCTAACACACTAGGCAGTGAACTGGGGACCTCCAGAGCTAAAAGCATGAGCTGCGACAGCTTTAGCTGAAGGGCTGCAGCTCTTGAGCTGGACCTGTAACAGACTAATAGCCTCTGTGGATTGGGCACAGAGAGGAGTAACTCTCTTGGTGGGATAACTCACATGACTGGAGTACTGTCATGGATGGATATAAACTGTTCAGGAAGGACAGGCAGGGCAGAAAAGCTGAGGGAGTTGCACTCTATGTAAGGGAGCAGTATGACTGCTCAGAGCTCAAGTATGAAACTGCAGAAAAACCTGTGTCTCTGGATTAAGTTTAGAAGTGTGAGCAACAAGGGTGATGTCATGGTGGGAGTCTGCTATAGACCACCGGACCAGGGGGATGAGGTGGACGAGGCTTTCTTCCGGCAACTCACGGAAGTTACTAGATCCCACGCCCTGGTTCTCATGGGAGACTTCAATCACCCTGATATCTGCTGGGAGAGCAATACAGTGGTGCACAGACAATCCAGGAAGTTTTTGGAAAGTGTAGGGGACAATTTCCTGGTGCAAGTGCTGGAGGAGCCAACTAGGGGCAGAGCTCTTCTTGACCTGCTGCTCACAAACTGGGAAGAATTAGTAGGGGAAGCTAAAGTGGATGGGAACCTGGGAGGCAGTGACCATGAGATGGTCGAGTTCAGGATCCTGACACAGGGAAGAAAGGAGAGCAGCAGAATACGGACCCTGGACTTCAGAAAAGCAGACTTTGACTCCCTCAGGGAACTGATGGGCAGGATCCCCTGGGAGAATAACATGAGGGGGAAAGGAGTCCAGGAGAGCTGGCTCTATTTTAAAGAATCCTATTGAGGTTACAGGGACAAACCATCCCGATGTGTTGAAAGAATAGTAATTATGGCAGGCGACCAGCTTGGCTTAACAGTGAAATCCTTGCTGATCTTAAACATAAAAAAGAAGCTTACAAGAAGTGGAAGATTGGACAAATGACCAGGGAAGAGTATAAAAATATTGCTTGGGCATGCAGGAGTGAAATCAGGAAGGCCAAATCACACCTGGAGTTGCAGCTAGCAAGAGATGTTAAGAGTAACAAGAAGGGTTTCTTCAGGTATGTTAGCAACAAGAAGAAAGTCAAGGAAAGTGTGGGCCCCTTACTGAATGAGGGAGGCAACCTAGTGACAGAGGATGTGGAAAAAGTTAATGTACTCAATGCTTTTTTTGCCTCTGTCTTCACGAACAAGGTCAGCTCCCAGACTACTGCAGTGAGCAGCACAGCATGGGGAAGAGGTGACCAGCCCTCTGTGGAGAAAGAAGTGGTTTGGGACTATTTAGAAAATGTGGACGAGCACAAGTCCATGGGGCCGGATGCACTGCATCCGAGAGTGCTAAAGGAGTTGGCGGATGTGATTGCAGAGCCATTGGCCATTATCTTTGAAAACTCATGGCGATCCGGGGAAGTCCCGGATGACTGGAAAAAGGCTAATGTAATGCCCATCTTTAAAAAAGGGAAGAAGGAGGATCCTGGGAACTACAGGCCAGTCAGCCTCACCTCAGTCCCTGGAAAAATCATGGAGCAGGTCCTCAAGGAATCAATTCTGAAGCACTTAGAGGAGAAGTCAGCATGGATTCAGCATCAGGAACAGTCAGCATGGATTCACCAAGGGCAAGTCGTGCCTGACTAATCTAATTGCCTTCTATGACGAGATAACTGGCTCTGTGGATGAGGGGAAAGCGGTGGATGTGTTGTTCCTTGACTTTAGCAAAGCTTTTGACACGGTCTCCCACAGTATTCTTGCCAGCAAGTTAAAGAAGTATGGGCTGGATGAATGGACTATAAGGTGGATAGAAAGTTGGCTAGATTGTCGGGCTCAACGGGCAGTGATCAATGGCTCCATGTCTAGTTGGCAGCTGGTATCAAGTGGAGTGCCCCAAGGGTCGGTCCTCGGGCCGGTTTTGTTCAGTATCTTCATAAATGATCTGGAGGATGGTGTGGATTGCACCCTCAGCAAGTTTTCAGATGACACTAAACTGAGAGGAGAGGTAGATATGCTGGAGGGTAGGGATAGGATACAGAGGGCCCTAGACAAATTAGACGATTGAGCCAAAAGAAATCTGATGAGATTCAACAAGGACAAGTGCAGAGTCTTGCACTTAGGACGGAAGAATCCCATGCACCGCTACAGACTAGGGACCGAATGGCTGGGCAGCAGTTCGGCAGAAAAGGACCTAGGGGTTACAGTGGATGAGAAGCTGGATATGAGTCAGCTGTGTGCCCTTGTTGCCAAGAAGGCCAATGGCATTTTGGGATGTATATGTAGGGGCATTGCCAGCAGATCGAGGGATGTGATTGTTCCCCTCTATTCGACATTGGTGAGGCCTCATCTGGAGTACTGTGTCCAGTTTTGGGCCTCACACTACAAGAAGGATGTGGAAAAATTGGAAAGAGCCCAGCGGAGGGCAACAAAAATGATTGGGGGTATGGAACACATGACTTATGAGGAGAGGCTGAGGGAACTGGGATTGTTTAGTCTGCGAAAGAGAAGAATGAGAGGGGATTTGATAGCTGCTTTCAACTACCTGAAAGGGGGTTCCAAAGAGAATGGATCTAGACTGTTCTCAGTGGTAGCTGATGACAGAACAAGGATTAATGGTCTCAAGTTGCAGTGGGGGAAGTTTAGGTTGGATATTAAGGAAAACTTTTTCACTAGGAGGGTGGTGAAACACTGGAATGCGTTACCTAGGGAGGTAGTGGAATCTCCTTCCTTAGATATTTTTAAGGTCAGGCTTGACAAAGCCCTGGCTGGGATGATTTAGTTGGGGATTGGTCCTGCTTTGAGCAGGGGGTTGGACTAGATGACCTCCTGAGGTCCCTTCCAACCCTGATATTCTATGACTCTATGATTCTATGAATACGGAAAACACATTGATCAGTAGGTTACACAAACTCACAAGTTTGGATACTGTATTTTGCCTTTGACTGTGTAAAGCATGCCTACCTGCAGAGACTCTATCCTAGAAAACAAAGAAAAATAATTGGAGTGTGACCCCTTTAATGAAAGCCCCACCTTGGTGATCCACAGGTGCTATGGGGAATTAGTCCAGATTTGAGCTTGATTAAATTTTCAGTAATAAAATTGCATTTTGTAGGTCCCTATTATAATTATTTTCTGCAACTCCCACTGCTAATAAAACTTTACTTTATTTATCCTAAATTTTAATGCTGTCCAGGTGGTTTTAATGAATGCTTATGTGTTAATGATTTCTTGAACCTATAAGGTTTTTTCTGTGTTTTGTAAGTTATCTAAAGTTGAGCTATGAAGCTTTTTTAAAAGGAGGGTGGGAGGAATACCTGTTTAAAATCCCAATTTAGTAGCAGCAAATGTGAAGGTATCTGAATAGTATGCAAATAAATTTCGTTCTCTGGGATATTTTCAGTTCTCATTGTTTTGTGGTGTGATTGGCTACCCAAGTTATGTTTCTGCTCCCTTATTAGCTAACTGAAAGTATAAAAATTCAAATAAGAAATAAGTGGCAAATAGTGAAATATTAATGAATAGTTTTGGTCATGCATGACTGTACTTGTTTGCATGTTAGTGTGGGTATTTGTATGAAAAATATTTTCCCAAATATTTGTGTGAACAAAATACAATCCATGCAAAAAATCATGAATTGTGAAGTATAAACATGGCCAAACTGAACAGCATTTTATATGCACAAAGTGTTAAAGTGTTATGGGGTTTTGTTTGTTTTGAGATTTATTTTGGGGAGAGAGGAGTTGGGATTCAATCAGGTCCTCTCAGTGTTCTTGCTGTTTAGTTTTTATTTCATTGTAGGATTCTCCTTTTTCCCTCTAATCCCTTTAAGTAAGACAATTTAAGTTGGAATGCTTTTGAGGCTTGGTGAAGACTCCCAAGAAAATGAAATTGGCTTCTGGCCTTCTGCAAACAGAAATAGCACACAAACTTGGCTTGAACATTTTGTTATTGTGTGAGAACTGAAGAGGGGCTGTGAAGATGCCAGTTAAAGTCAGGGTCAACATGAGGAGAGCTTAAAGAAATGCAACCTCTGTATTCCATCAGGCTGCAAACTCTCCCACTGGAGAGAAGCATATGTGGAAAATCCTCTAGTTCTTCAGTGGAATTTTTCACCTTCTGTGGGTTACTACTTAGGAAGGGTGATGGCTAGGTCTAGTTTATTTTAGCAAAGCCTTATCCTTTGTCATTCTTTCTAAAGCCAAAGTCCCAATGAAGTTGATTAATAACAAATGTTAAATTTAATTAACATTTTACAACTCTAATTTCACCAACTGCCAAATATGAAAGAATAATAAAGCATATACTTATTTCCCAAACCTCAAATGTATTTTATTAACCTATGTGAAAAAATATTAATGGGAAACATTTCTGACAATGAATATTCATCTGTCCTTATTAGCAAAAGTCTTTGCACTATTCAAGGAGAAGGTAGATTTAATAATATAATGATATTGCATTAACTCAAAAAAAAACAAAACACAAACAACCAAAAAAAAACCCACCTGGAAAATGTATGAGAACTTTAAAGATCTTAATATATCCACTGAACTGGTTTGGAATGGCAGCAAGAAAACAAGCTTTATAATGCCAGCTCATCCATGAACTGTAATAGTGATCTCAATGTACCACCCTGAGGATCAGAACTTAGTTCATTCTTCGTGGCCATTCAGTTCATGGTCTCTTGACTGAAGGTATGTCTATACTGAAAACACTGCAACTATGGTCCCTCAGAGATGTAGCTATGCTGATGTAAGTTCCCAGTGTAGGCCAGCCCCCATGAGACTGGTAGTAAGGGGGCAATATTAGGGTAATACCTAATGAAACCACTAACTCATTCTATAACCAAAAAGTCATCTGATAGTAGTAGAAATTTCCAGTCAAAAATGGAAGATACTATTTACCTTTAAAAGTTGACTGAGCCACCTACATCAAGTTCAACTCTACTACTCAAGATAAGGGAAAAAATGGTTATTGATAAATTCTTTGAGCAATAACTGTTTCCAATGATGTAAGTGTAAGATGATACAGATATTTAGTTTAAGTCAGCTACGGTCTGTGCAGCGGACTTCAATGCTGATAGTTTCTATAGAAAAATGTTTCTGGTGTTGTTGCCGCTGTGTTTGTCCTAGGGTATTAGGCTATGTCTACACTAGCACACCCCTAACTGACATAAGTTTCACTGACAAAAATGCTGGTGTGGGCAGCGCTATGTTGGTGGGAGATCTCCATGCAACATAGCTACCGCCGCTCATTGGGGTGGTTTAATTACGCTGGTGGGAGAGTTCTTCCCGCTGGCATAGAGTGACTACACGGGAGACCTTACAGAGCTGCGGCTGCAGCGGTGTGCTGCTGTCAGGTCCACGGTGTAGACATAGCCAATGGACTAGTCTACACTGGCAATCCTAAAGCGCTGCCACGGCAGTGCTTTAACGTGGCTTGTGTGGTCGCAGCAAAGCGCTCTCCCAGCCCTCTAAAAAACCTATCTTCACGAGGGGCCGGTGCATTGTCTGCACTGGTGCGTTGCAGGGCTGAAACTTGTTGCGCTCGGAGGGGGTGTGTGTTTTTTCACACCCCTGAACAAGAAAGTCGCAGCGCTGTAAATTGCCAGTGTAGACAAGCCCTTAGAGAGACAAGGTGGGTGAGGTAATGCGTTTTATTGAATCAATTTCTGTTAGTGAATGGAACGAGCTTTTGAGCTGCACAGAGTTCTTCTTGAGGTCTGGGAAAGGTACTCAGTGTGTCACAGCTAAATACAAGGCGGAACAGATAAAGAGTTAACACATGTTGCACAAGACTAGTCAATTTGAAGTGCACAGTTAACACCTTTACAGTCATAGGACAAAGGAAGATTAGTGGATCTCAATGCTCCGATAATGACAATATGGGTGAAAGGACACAGCACCTTCAAAAGATGAGCCTGGGAACTTACATTCATTACTCTGCGAGTCACCCAAAAACCATGGACTGGATCAATACACTGGATTTATGGCTCATTACAACAATCTGTAACCCACTAAACCTCCTTTGTCCTATGACTTTAGAGGTGTTAAGTGCTCCCTTCACCTTGAATGGTCTCTTACAACATGTGTTAGCTCCTTATCTCTTCCATCCTTGTATTTAGCTGCGACACTCTGAGCACCCTCCCAAGACCTGAGGAAGAGCACTGTGTAAGCTCGAAAGCTTGTTTCATGTACGTGTATGTACATTGCCTCATATAATGGGATCCTGGTATGAACTGCATCCTCAAGTTGCTAGTTTCAGAGTAACAGCCGTGTTAGTCTGTATTCGCAAAAAGAAAAGGAGTACTTGTGGCACCTTAGAGACTAACCAATTTATTTGAGCATGAGCTTTCGTGAGCTACAGCTCACTTCAACACAAGTTGCTAGTGTAATACTACTAATAAATAAGACCTTGGGAGGCAGGCCAGTCCTCACTTACAGACAGCCCCCAAACCTGAAGCAAATACTTACCACCAACTACGCACCACACCACAGAAACACTAATCCAGGAACCAATTCCTGTAACAAACCCTGTTGCTTACTCTGTGCCCACATCTACTCTAGTGACACCATCAGAGGACCCAATCACATGAGCCACACCATCTGCACATTTACTAATGTGATATATGCCGCCATGTGCCAGCAATGCCCCTCTGCCATGTACACTGGCCAAACCGGACGGTCTCTATGTAAAAGAATAAATGGACACAAATCTGACATCAGGAATGGTAACATACAAAAGCCAGTAGGAGAACACTTCAATCTCCCTTAAATCGATAAGAGATTTAAAAGTAGCCATACTTCAACAAAAAAACTTCAAAAACAGACTTCAAAGAGAAACCGCAGAGCTACAATTCATTTGCAAATTTAACACCAATAATTTGGGCTTGAATAGAGACGGGGAGTGGCTGGCTCACTACAAGAGCAATGTTCCCTCTCTTGGTATTGACACCGCCTCATCAATTATTGGGAGTGGACCACATCCACCCTCACTGAATTGGCCCTGTCAACAGCGGTTCTGCACTTGTGAGGTAACTCCCTTCTCTTCAAGTGTCAGTATATTTACGCCTGCATCTGAAGAAGTGGGGTTTTTTACCCGCAAAAGCTTATGCCTAAATAAATCTGTTAGCCTTTAAGGTGCCACTGGACTCCTCGTTGTAATTATTATGAGAGTTTTGCAAAAAGTGAAAGTGACCTTGGAGATTAAGTGATTGCTGGAGGCTGGGGAGCTAGTTGTTACAATTCTGGTTCTTACCCCTTTTCTCAAACTGCCCCTTTCTCAGGTCAGGTCCACACTTTCACTTAGGTCGATCTAACTTGCTTTGCAGAGGGGTGTGACCCCCTCGCCCCCGGCGACCCAAGTTTTGCGTTGTCCACACCAGCGCTGTGTCAGCAGGAGACGTCTCCCGCCAACATAACTCACACTTCTCGCCGAGGTGGAGTAATTATGCTGACAGGAGAGCATTCTCCAGTCAGCAAAGCACGTCTTCACGAGATGCGCTCCAGCGGCACAGCTGCATTGGTGCCGATGTAGCACTATAGTGTAGACTTGCCCTCCATCTGAAATGACAGAATCAGCAGGTACACCAATGAAAACTCAGCTCTCTTCGAGCATGGAGGGTGCCCAGACCCGAGCATAGGATGGATATTTGATTCCTTGTCATGCTCTCAGTACTTGTATAAGTGATACCATATGGTCATGCTGCTGCTGAGCAGCATTCATAATAGTCAGGTGGCTCCTGTATAATTGTGGTCTCCTGTACTTGTCGGTTTACAAGTTGTTCATTTTTAGCTATTTTGAAAAGTTTGACACTTTCCCCCTGCCTTACATACTTTAGATGTGACTTTGCCTTTCTGATAGACTGAAATATTGAAATGGCTGACAGCAGTGCAAGAATGCCACAGAGATCATGTGGCATAGAAGTGGCTGTTCCTCTCTGAAGCAAGGGGAATCATTTAGTTAAGCTAAATTCCTCCAGGGCCAGCTCAAAGTCTAAACTGCCTGCCCATCAACACAAGCTGGTGGTGTGAAGGTTGGCAAATACTCTCATTACATATAGATCAAATATATCCTTGTTCAGAGATATCTGGACTTTTCTGAATCTCTTGGGTTTTTCTATAAATATAGGTTTAATGTATTTGGGACACCGCCATTATTTTTCTAAAGGTACAGCTAGATCAGCATATGTATCTTTCTTAGTATGAAGAAAAGCGGACTTCCCATCTTAAAAAACATATTCCTTTCTCTATAATTTTGTAGTGTCACCAAGAAACATATGTGCCTGTGGGTGTATATTGCAAATGTGTATGGAAAATATGTGGAAAGAATTTAGTGGTCGCAGGTGAATGCTCCATGCAGCTCCTAGGAAAATGAATACATTCTGTAATCTGCAGTGCAGTATGATGTAGAAAGTGTAAAGGACGATCTAGGGGCTAAAATCTGAGACAGTTTGTAACAATGCAGGTTAACCCCCCCCCCACCTATATTTCAGAGAGCAGTGCACTGAGATTTATATGGGGAAGAAATGGAGAAGGGTGAAAGATTCCAGATTTGATCTTAATCTTTTACCCCAATCTATTCCATGGAAATATTTTTGCTGTACAATATTCATCTTATCAAACACGCACAATTTATACGCAGTATATATTCTGGGCTGCCTCCTACATTAGTTAGTATTACAACTCCTATTAACTACAGAGGAAGTCTTGAGGACTCAAGAGAGGCAGGAGCGAGCCTCTGGTACATAGAAGATTTGCTATGTGCTGCTCTCCTTTCACCTCCAAGTGATTTTTTCTGAATCTTGCAGCATCACTGTAATCTACCACAAACATCAGAGTATCTCAATGAAGGACAAAAAAATAATTTGTCTGCAGAAAACTGAAAGAAAATTATTTTTTATAGGCTGTTTCTCATGCTTGAGTCTGAGGTTTATGCATTTTTGGAGTGAGAAAGCACTCAGCCACTGGAGGAAGCCTGACATAAAATATTTGAATCAGATTTGTTTACAAAATAATCTCCTTCTGATTTAATGGAAGTCTATTCTGTTCTCGCCAGTTCAAAGCAGCAGGTTTGCGAGCAAAACAAAAACAACAACCTGTTTTAATGGCAATGTTTTCTACATCTTTTCAGCACTTTTTATGACTTTATTTTAAGAAAGGAGCTTTGTTGACCAAACAGTTAACATAGAATATGTCGGAACAGCATTTGAGCTGGGTCAATAGTTCATAACAATATCCCATGCTACCATAAGTTACCCTAAAATGGGCCAAATTTCAAGGGTAATAATATTCCTGTGATTGTCAAGTGTGGGTACTAATTACAAATATTAGATCACTACGAGGTCAGGAAAAGTCTCAGAACCCTCATAGCTGAGCTCTCCATGTAGTCTAATAGTTTCAAGCCTTTAACCTACTGTACAGCATTAAGCAGGTACTGTATTAAGTGACCTTGTCTAAACAATAGTGAAGTACACTTAAGAGAAGTGCTGTCAGGGATGCACGTGTCAGAGGTGTTGCTATGCTCTTGTTAAATGCTGTGTTTGAAAACCCTTAAGTATTACATTTTTATTTATTTCATCATCCTGTAATAAAATTTTAAGTGTTTTTTTTAAAGTACATCTGTTATAGAGAAAAGCTGTCCGGTCATTAAAAGAGTCAAAGCAATTGGTTTTCATGCATGCAGGAATCATTTCACTATAAATGAAATGTTAATCGTGCTGTTTAAACCACTTCAGAATTCTAGGCCCTGACCACCCCCTCCCCCCCAAAAAAAATCTTTTCGGTGTAAAACAGTGTTATATTCATGGGAACAACCCAAACTGAATCAATGAATTTGGTATGTATGGTGAGTGCGACAAATTAACTATAATACAGCAATAAGTCATAATTGATATACAGTAGAATTAAAGTTACAAAAAATTATGAGACTACGTGAGACTTTTCTCTTTAAACTCAGACATAATGTAGATGAGGAACTGGATTTTGGCTGACATCCTCAAGCAGGACAATAACATGAACAAAACTTGGTTGTCTTGCTTTAAGTGAAGAGCTGTTGATCCTAGAATGGGAGATATGCTCATCTGGATATAAAATGTAGAAGGCAGTGAACTCAAACCTGTGCTTTGTGCAATACACCACATTCAGTAGTTCCTTGTACCACAGCATCTCAGATACCACAGCAAGATTAATGTTAGTAAATACTGAGGCTCTTCCACAGAAGTCAATGTAGTGTCCCTGGCATAAAACAAGTGTAACAGTAATATCCGGCGCTGAATTCTTATCAATAACCACTATTAGGGCCCAAGGTGAAGCTTTGCATTGTCATACTTCTTTATGTAGTGAGGAGAGGAGAGCTGAAAGAAGTGTCCTATAGCTGGCTGGAATACACAGCATTGTTAACTCTTATTACAAAGGTCTTACTATGAAGTGCAAATGAGAGGAGAGAAAAACAAGCTGGACATTAAGTGCAAAGTATATGAAAAAGGACAAGTCTAAAGAAATCAATCTGGAACCCTCTGGCTCCTTTGGAACAAACCCAAACTGCCTGCCATCAGCACTGGAGCTGCAGTGTATCTGTGGAGCCATAAATCTAACCTCTGATCAAAATAATACCTGCTGTGCAAGGAATCATTCAGTACATGGTCTGTACTTTATTTTGGATTTTTCCTGGGCTGCGAGCAAACAATGCACTGAACTGTCCGCTACTCTGTAGCATATAGTACTATATAACTCCAGACCAGTGAATGATGCGATTATAGAAGTGTTTTTTTACCTTCCTCCACCCTTGAAGATATTAATTCCAAAGTCATGCCTGAAGCTGTATGTGCCGTCTGCCAGCATTTTGAGTGTCTTTTCAATTAATCAGGAGTTGTCTAGAATTAATGGTACCTATGAATGTGTTAATGGTGAAATATTACCCCATCACCCCCACAGAAACCTTCTGCCCCATGAGGAGCTATGAAAATTACAGAAAGCAAGTGTCTCTTTCCTCCCATTGCATCAGAATGTTACAAGGATGGGGCTATGGTGATCTGAACCATTATTACCACTGTCCCCTGAAAAGTTTTAATAGTTCCTCTCGTTTCTGTAGAACACTAGTTTGTTTATATGTCATTTTCCTTGTTTGACTCATAAGAAGGGCTGCTATTTCCTGTGTCCAGACAGAATACCCAGATTGCATTTCCAAACATGAGAGAAAGTTGAGTAGGTAACTGACCAAAACATAACTAATTAATTTGATCAGTATCATTGCTTTTATGGCTTACTTTATGCCTTTCCTATTTACTTGTAATGCCTAGGTTGCTACAGAAATAGTGATTAAGAAGCTGGTTTCTGGCTTCAACTTAGGAAAATCTCATTCTGCTAAAATTTTAAAACTCTCTTAATGGATTGAAGTGTACATATTTGGGGAATGCTTGTGTAGACTTGTATTTCACAAATTACATATGGTGAAGAACTGCCTTCAACTGGCAATAAACTCAGAGCTTTAATAAATCTTAACCACAAAGAACTTGTAATTAATAAGAACTTTCCCCGTGGGACATCATTACAATGCTTCCTCCAAAAAATGATATATGATTGTGCATTTACTGTACTAAGCTACCTTTTGTCCAAATAGATCCCAAAGGGATCAGAAAACTCTATCAGCTAATTTTAAAAAATATGAGCCTGATTCTCTTCTCACTGCATTACTTTAAATCAGGAGTAACTCTAATAAGTCCAAAAAGAAAAGGAGTACTTGTGGCACCTTAGAGACTAACCAATTTATTTGAGCATAAGCTTTCGTGAGCTACAGCTCACTTCAATGGTGTATCATAGGTATAAAAGTACTGTAAAGTGAGAAGAGAGCCAGACAAAATGTACACATAGATATACATGATTTTAGATAGCATACCGACCACAAATATAAATGAATATACAGTTCCTACTGGACATGTGGTCACATCCGAAAAAAAATATTTTAATTGGGCTAAGTTCTCAAAACATTGGCTGGGACATATGGGGAAGCAGGGAAATAATGAACATAGAGAGATTAGATGTATGTGCCATATTTAAACTGGTTGAACGTTGGCTCTGTTTCTGCATTAACCAAAAAATAGATGGAGACTGAGTGGTGCTATAAAGGTATGCACTTCTAATTTTCAAATAGGGAACGCATCACTTGTATTGGGCACAGTAAAATTTAGATTAATGAAAGAGTTGTCTAAAGTAATAATTTGTATAATATATGTGCATAAATTAAAGCATGATGAAATGCTTCTCTGGGTTTGATTTTAAAGAATGATCAAATATCATTTATAAACAGGAAAAACAATTTTATACTGGTCCACACACTCAGACAAGACAAACAGACCATTTTGGATCTTTGTAAAAAGAAACCACTGGTTTTTCTTAGCCTGATAGAACTACACATGTGTGAAAAGTTTTCAGTTTTTCAATATTCCTGATTTTATATTTCATCTCGGACTACTGTGCTGGTGATGAAGTAGATATATCAGTGTCAATTGAAATCCTACCTGAATTAATTTATGTAAAGAAAAAAATAAAAGCATTTGTGATGAATTGTTGGTCTTTCTGGAGAGGGAGTGATGGGCAGAGAAAAGGGCACAGAGCTGTATGAATTGGTACAGATGGCAATGTTCACCCTACCTTTCCTTTTATCTTTTGGATGGATGCCTTGCCATGGATGCCCCATTTCTCTCTTTATGGGTCCCCTAAAAGTCCCTGTGTTTGACTTGGCCTGTCATTATGTTCAAAGGCAACTAGATGCAGCTATCTCTTGAGCAGGCCAGTGCTTGCTCCTGGGTTAGATAGAGCATCATTCAGACATGATCTGAAGAGTTCCATCTCTGAAGTAGCTGAGTGTTCTGCTTCTGCAGCTCTACCAGCTATTGCAAAATAAGAGAACAAAGGTGGGTTTTTTTGGTTTGATTCTCTTTTGGAATTTGAAGAGCCTAGATCCTCCTTGGTTTTGGAGGTAGAAGTAGAAACAGAAAGGGGTGCAGAGTGATTGTGAGCCCCAAGCTTCCACAATGGGGGAGAAAAGAACAGAGAAGGTATAAAAATGGGAAATGAATATCTGGGATAAATCAAGTTTCATACCAAGTTTCTCTTGTCTCTAAAATGTGTTTCTATGCCACAAAGTCAAATGTGACAATGTGGGGCTCTGTGTCTATGGTGTCTCACTGACTTCCAAATCTGTGTGCTCAGATTAAAAAGTAAAAAGATATCTCCCCCCGCAGCTACCAGATCTGCAAACTCAATTTGGGATGTGAGAGCTAGGCTGGTTTCTTTCTTTCTTTCTTTCTTTCTTTCTTTCTTTCTTTCTTTCTTTCAGATCCGTACTAGTAATAAAAAATTCTACCCTCAGTGACTCCATGGCCTTCAATGATTTGCACAGGTGTAACTGCTTGAAGTTAAGTAAACATTTTAGTTGATGAGGGACAAGAAGAAACAGAATCCAGCTCACACTCTCAGCTGTGTCGGCTCCGCAGGGTTAATCTTAATCTCTTCTGTATAATAAGAAGGTCAGATTTTGATTACAGGAAGCCTGATCCTGCTCTTACTCACACCAGTGTAAATGCAGTGACAGCAATGGAGTGGACTGGAATGGAGTGACTGCAAACTACACTAATGTAAGAGAGAGGGTAGAAGAATGACATATAAAGGCAAGCTTTGAAGCACAAGACCTGAAGCAGCAGCAGTGAAATCAGGGGCAGATACTACAGTCAGGGGTATTGCAGAACTGATAAGGAAAGAGGAATATGTTGGAAAAGCATTTGCGCTGGGTAGATAGTTCATAACAATATGTTCAATCCACCTTGTTTCCTCTGTTCATGAATCATCCATCAGCGGACATGCAGTTGTCTCAAATTTATTCATCATTTCAATTTCATTTGCCAGAGAATTTCTACAAACAATTCTCTGCAGCTCATTCATGAACAGACTGTTGTGAGTGTCCCATATCTGAGATGCAGGTTGTTTTGATTAGACACACAGCTCATATGGTATATTTCCGTATTCCCACTGGGTGAACATATCTCTTTAAAGTCAGTTGTCCAGTCTAAGTACTCATCTTTACAAATACAAATGAACTTTTCAGCAAATATTCTCCAATGTTTATCAGTCACTGTTGCACTGCTGCTTGTAAACATTATTTGCTAAAATATTCATGGAAAGTGAACACAAATGGGCCATGAACGTAGTCAGGTGAACATATTTAAAAAGTTGAACAAATATATCTGAATGCTTTCTTGTACTTTTTGACTTGTTTTCCTCTCCCTAACGAGAACTAAAATCATCTAATCCTTCAGCTTCAGCAAGACTTTTCCCCCATAGATCATCAATACTTGTTATTCTTTCCTCTTACACTGTGCAGACTAGCAAGAGAATATGGCTGAATTGCCAGAAATGCATGAATCATGTGTTAAGGTCATCTTTATTAATTGCTTCTGCTTACTTAGGAAGTGCATCATCGGTCAGCATTTGTGAGCCTGGGGCAGTCTCCTGCCCATGGCTGTCTTACACTGCAAGCATCCGCGCTACAGGCACAGAGGAAGGAAGCCTGGATTTAGAAAGCCAAAGAGGTAAAGCCAAAAAGAAGAATTGGAACAGATTCCGCTGATGGAGTGGAAAGAAAAGTAAGCAAATAGCTAGCTCACTGTCAAATCAGTGTTGGTCTTACATTTCCCCCACTGTCCGCTAAAGATATTGTACTCGAAATGAGCCCCAGGCAATGTGATGGCAGTGTGGAGGAAGTGTACTGTGCTAATGGGCATTCATACATTACTCTTTTTTGTCCCTACTTTGTTTTTATTTGTTAAGTTGTCTCTTTAGAAATGTTTTCTTCACTTATATTCAATAACTGAAATAAGTTGAGTTTACTGTTTGGAAGGATATATTCTAACATGGTGGTGGATGATCTATAGCAGGCATCTGAACAGCAGGAACAAAGACAGATGGACAAGTTCATTGAGTTTATGAAATTACCCAAGGCCCAGTGGGAAACTCATATTTTTGGTTTCTTTTTCACTTTTTGATTTAGACAGTTTGTTGAAGTGTCATCATTGTGACAAGACACGGGAGCATAAAATTCACTTGCAGTTAGTACCAGCTCATGGTGTGTGTGTTTAAGAAGCTGAGTGGGAGTCAGGTTTATCACATTCCATCAGGGATCAGTTTCATTTGTACTCAAATCAAGAAGTTCATTGATTCTTGAGGAATATTGCTCACCTTCTAGGAATGTATTTCGAGGGTAGTATTACAATACCTCTCTCCCTCTTATCTGCAACCATGCAACCTCAGGCAGAACTCTTGTCAGAGATCATCAAGCTTGTGTAGGTTTGGGTGCAGTCAGTGCTTGCATAACTTTAAGGAAAACCTAGGCGCAGTAGGTAGTATGGATGATTCAGTGGCTTTCCCTCTGAATCAATTCTGAACCATTAATCCAGGTTAGCGTTAAGTGATACATTGCTGCTGATGCTATTACAAAAAAAAAAAAAAGAGAGAGAGACATAAAGCCAATTGGAAAGAGGGTTAATACTGCAATAAAATTCCACTAGTATTTGCTTTAATTTCAAAATGAATCTGCTTTGGTGAACACAAAAGAGTTTTGAGACCCACTTTCCGTGAAGGCTAATATGATCATTAAGTTTCACTTGCATGAATGCTTGAAGAAACACAAAATGATAGAGTTGGTTGGGACAAGCATCAAAAAGTTTTGAAACTCTGCCAATACTTCTCTGATGTAGCCACAATTCTTGAGCCCAGTTCAACTCTCATACAATGGAATTACATGAGTGTAAATCTGAAAAACTGGGTTGGGAATCTCCAGGCAAGATTTCTGTTGGTTCTTGTTTCTAATCAAGTAGAATGTACTAAAATACCAACCATTCTCAAGATATTTTGGCACTTCAGGTGCTGATCCCAGCCACAACCTTGAAATACAGAGGTGCACAAAAATAAGCAGTGTTAATTGGAAACTGCAGAATCTTCAAATAATTCTGATTTTAGAAATGGAGCACAGGTTTAGGAAGGTTTATCTTTCTTTCCAGATTATTTGCCCCTCATTATTTCATAGCCTCTGCTTCTCTTCCAGGAATAATTTAAAGAGGTCATTTCAACTTATCTCTGTCACAGGCAGCTGGCTGCTGTTGAAACAAATGCCCTGTATTTTGATAGATGGATTTCCTCTTGTTCACCAAATTGATTTGGACCATCTTTAACTGTTAAGATGTTTGAGAGAGTTCATGGACTCAGCATGCTGAGGGTGAATTGACTCATAGTCATAGTATCACTTGAATAATGAACTCAGGAGTCTTTCCCCACAAAAATGCACTTTAATTGCATAAAGAAATGTGGATGTCTCAATAAGGGGAAAGTATCTGCCTGGCAGTTACTTCAGAGCTTATTCTATTTGGAGATGCATTTTTGTGACTGCTTCCAATGTGAAAAGAGATGCCATGTGAGGCTGGATGTGTCTCCTCATTTTGTATAAATTTAGGAACCTAAATGGGGAATTTTGCACAAACAGTCTCACTGTGTGGTTCCTTGGCATTGTCTTATACAAATTCACTGATCAAGAATGTTAAAGTTGGAAAAGAAAAAGAGAAAATTCATGCATCAGCACAAAATGTACCAAAAATCTTGTTTGCTTCATAAAAAGAGCAGCTAGACACACACGAGTTCCATTCACCCACTAAAATGAGACTCTGGGAAATGGCTGAGATTAAATAAAAATGTAGCTCAAGCCATCTCTCATTTTAAAGACAATGGGACTGAGCCATGACATTGGATCTCAGCTTCAAAGCCAGATCCATATTCAGTGGCCCATGTTCTAATCTTGTGCCAAGTAGGACCTTACACCTCAAATTGTCTCATTGGGCCAGATTGTGAACTCCTAACTCAAATTGCAGAGCAGCTATTCACCCGAGTTGTCCCACTGCATGCTTATGTGAGACCTGGTCTACATGTAAAACTTATCCCAGCATACCGATGATGGTTAGGGGTGTGATTTATTTTTAATGACATAATTATGCCAGCATGAGCCCTAATGTGGATGCACTTATACCAGCATAAAGGTACTTCTGCCAGTATAGCTTGTGTTTCTTGGGGCACTGGTGTAAACTATGTCAGAAGAAGCACTTTTATGCTTGTATAAGCTGCACCTGGAACTAGCAGGGGTTGCTGAAAAGTCCACAAAACCTTTCTAATGTGGACAAGGCCTGAGTAACTGCTTTACAGTGTGACTAAGAGGCTCACAATCTAGCCCACTGAAAGAAGTGGACCTGCCTAAACTGAAAAGTGCTACTTAAGCAATGTCTACACTACAAACTTTGGCCGATGCAAGTGACATCAGCATAAAGCCACTGCAGTTAGTATATCACTATTGCACGTACATACTTAATTCCTTGCATCAGCGTTGCATGCACTCACCAGGAATGATTGTGTCAAACCACAGTGTGATGCACCATGGGTAGGTATCCCAGTATGCAACTCACCAACATCCTGCATGCTGTCTTTTGGGAAGTTTTAGCAATGCATGGTGTAGCAGAAACAAGTCACACAGGAGTGACGGGGAGGTTCCCATCATGCAACTTTTTCCATTCCATAATATCATCCATATCTATAATTTTTGTCTTTTTTTAAAATCTCACAAAGCCGGGTGGCCCTCCTCATTGTCCACTATCTCTGACAGAAGCATGGAACCCGAACAGCTCTGCGCTATTGCCATGAGCATCGCAAGCACAGGACACACAATCTTCAGATATGAGCTGCAAGAAGAACCTCATCAGCAATTCATGATGTTTTTGTGGAGGACAGATTGCTGTGGAACACAGCAAGAACAAATTCAAGGTTGTTGATGGCAGTCACAGAGCAGCTGCAAGCGGGGAGCACCACTTCTGGGCCTGAGAAACAAGGACTGACTGGTGGGATTACATCGTAATACAGGCTTGGGAAGACAAGCAGTGGCTGCAGAGCTTTTGGATATGTAAAGCCACATTCCTGGACCTGTGTGCCAAGCTCCCCTAGTGCTCCAGTGCAAGGACACCAGAATGTGAGCTGCACTGACAGCGGAGAAGTGAGTGGCAATCTCACTGTGGAAATGGGAAACACTGGATTGCTACTAGTCAGTGGGAAATCATTTTTGAGTTGGAAAATCCACTGGGGGGGGCGGCGTTTTTATGCAAGTATATGCACTATAAGGTGGGTAGAAAGCTAGCTAGATTGTCGGGCTCAACGGGTAGTGATCAATGGCTCCATGTCTAGTTGGCAGCCGGTATCAAGTGGAGTGCCCCAAGGGTCGGTCCTGGGGCCGGTTTTGTTCAATATCTTCATAAATGATCTGGAGGATGGTGTGGATTGCACTCTCAGCAAATTTGCGGATGATACTAAACTGGGAGGAGTGGTAGATACGCTGGAGGGGAGGGATAGGATAGAGAAGGACCTAGACAAATTGGAGGATTGGGCCAAAAGAAATCCGATGAGGTTCAATAAGGATAAGTGCAGGGTCCTGCACTTAGGATGGAAGAATCCAATGCACCGCTACAGACTAGGGACCGAATGGCTAGGCAGCAGTTCTGCAGAAAAGGACCTAGGGGTGACAGTGGACGAGAAGCTGGATATGAGTCAGCAGTGTGCCCTTGTTGCCAAGAAGGCCAATGGCATTTTGGGATGTATAAGTAGGGGCATAGCGAGCAGATCGAGGGACGTGATCGTTCCCCTCTATTCAACATTGGTGAGGCCTCATCTGGAGTACTGTGTCCAGTTTGGGGCCCCACACTACAAGAAGGATGTGGATAAATTGGAGAGAGTCCAGCGAAGGGCAACAAAAATTATTAGGGGTCTGGAACACATGACTTATGAGGAGAGGCTGAGGGAGCTGGGATTGGTTAGCCTGCAGAAGAGAAGAATGAGGGGGGATTTGATAGCTGCTTTCAACTACCTGAAAGGGGGTTCCAAAGAGGATGGCTCTAGACTGTTCTCAATGGTAGCAGATGACAGAACGAGGAGTAATGGTCTCAAGTTGCAGTGGGGGAGGTTTAGGTTGGATATTAGGAAAAACTTTTTCACTAGGAGGGTGGTGAAACACTGGAATGCGTTACCTAGGGAGGTGGTAGAATCTCCTTCCTTAGAGGTTTTTAAGGTCAGGCTTGACAAAGCCCTGGCTGGGATGATTTAACTGGGATTTGGTCCTGCTTCGAGCAGGGGGTTGGACTAGATGACCTTCAGGGGTCTCTTCCAACCCTGATATTCTATGATTCTATGATGCTAAGTGTGTGGGGCCATTAATCATCTCCTGCATCTCCTGTGACTCTTGGCAACGCACAGGACATAGCGGATGGATTTGCAGCAATGGGGTTCCTGAACTGCAGTGGAGTGATAGCGCACTGCACACACATCCCTATTTTTGCACCAACCCACTTTGCCCTACAGTACCTCGACCAAAAGGGCTACTTTTCTATTGTTATGCAAACATTGGTGCATCCCCAGTGATGCTTCACTGACATCAGGCCTGGCTGGTCAGGGAAGGTGCAAGACGCTTGTATCTTTAAGAACACAGGGCTGTTCAGAAAGCTGCAAGCAGGGACTGTTTTTCCCAATTGGTGGGTTGCCACTGGAGATGTTGAAATGCCAGTCGTGATCCTGGAGGACCCAGTCTACCCTTTGCTTCCCTGACTGATGAAGTCGTATATTGGCCACCTCAACAGACCAGTGCAAGATTCAACTACCAGCTCAGCATTGCTGAATGAGAGTTTAATGTGCTTTTGGTAGATTGAAGGGACAATGGCATTGTTTACTTACAAGATTGGATCTCCATTAGAAAAAATATTGCAATGGTTATAGCTGCCTGCGGCGTCCTCCATAATATCTGTGAGGCAAAGCACAGAAAGTTGCAAAGGTGGAGCAGCTGTCTGCTGAGTCTGAACAGCCAGACCCAAGGGCTATTAGAAGAGCTCAACACAGAGCTATATGGCCGAGGGAGGTCTTGAAAGAGCACTTTAACAGTGAGCCACAGTAATGCATTTAATGAACTGTGCTTTAACTGTAGGGTGACCATACATTCCGTTTTGGCCAGGGCAGTTCCTTTTTTAAGCCCTGTTCTGGCCGTCCTGACTTTGAGGGGGGGGGGCGCAAAAGTGGGCATTTGTCACATTTGCTCTTGCCAACTTGAGCAAATGGCACAAATGCCCACTTTTGTCAAAAAGTGAGGTGCAAAGAAACTTATAGGGAGTGAGCAGCGATATCAGCCCCACACGGTGGGAGAGGTGTGGAGGCAGGGCTCCGGCAGGGGTTGGGCAAGCAGCAATGCCAGCCACAGACTTATGCAGGGGCTGGGGGGGGGGGGCAGGAAGGGCTCAGGCAATGCAGTCTCAGCCTTTGGGAAATATGGTCACCCTATCTGGTATGTGTGTCGCTGCTTGCCCGAGCTTTGCCTGCCCCCCATGCGGGGAGGAGGGCGTGGGTGAGCGGCTCAGGCCAGCCTCATGTGGCGGACTCGGGTGAGTCGCTCGGGTGGCTTGGGAATATGGTCACCCTATCTGCCTGGCCCTGCAGTTTGGGTCCTGTTAGGAATTGTGTGGTGCTTGGTGTACATCTATGAATTCAACACTGTCATTGCACCTATATGAATTGTGTGGTGCGTGCTGTACATATTTGATTATTACACTGTCACTGATCTTACGAGTTCTGTCACACTATACAACAACTAGTTAGTTGGTGCTTCCAGTACTGCTAGGTATTCTGCTGAATATGTTGTGAACTAATAAAGACTAATTATTTTCCTAAAAATAGAATTTTGAGTAACAAAAGTAGTGCACAAAAAACCCCTGTACAATTTTAAAGCGAATATATTAAAAACATAATAAATTAATGGAGATCTTAGCAAGGGAAGAGATCATGCATGTCCATTTTGGCTACACATACAGCAGTTATAGCTCTCACAGGTCAGTATATTTAAAGCTGTGGTTGTCCTTACTGTCAGTGTGGAGTGGGAGGGATAGGGATGTGGCCCCGATGCCATGAGGAATTTGTACCAGGCTGTGTGGAGAGGTGCTGTCATAAATATAAAGGGAAGGGTAAACACCTTTAAATCCCTCTTGGCCAGAGGAAAAACCCTTTCATCTGTAAAGGTTAAGAAGCTAGGATAACCTCGCTGGCACCTGACCAAAATGACCAATGAGGAGACAAGATACTGTCAAAGCTGGCAGGGTGGGGGGGAACAAAGGCTTTCTTTGTCTGTGTGATGCTTTTGCCGGGAACAGAAAAGGAATGGAGTCTTAGAACTTAATAAGTAATCTAGCTAGATATGCGTTAGATTCTGTTTTGTTTAAATGGCTGATAAAATAAGCTGTGCGGAATGGAATGTATATTCCGTTTTTGCATCATTTTGTAACTTAAGGTTTTGCCTAGAGGGATTCTCTATGTTTTGAATCTGATTACCCTGTAAGGTATTTACCACCCTGATTTTACAGAGGTGATTCTTTTACTTTTTTCTTCAGTTAAAATTCTTCTTTTAAGAATCTGATTGCTTTTTTCATTGTTCTTAAGATCCAAGGGTTTGGGTCTGTGTTCAGCTATGCAAATTGGTGAGGATTTTTATCAAGCCTTCTCCAGGAAAGGGGGTGTAGGGTTTGGGAGGTTTTTTGGGGGAAAGATATTTCCAAGCGGGCTCTTTCCCGGTTATATATTTGTTAGATGCTTAGTGGTGGCAGCAATAAAGTCCAAGGGCAAAAGGTAAAGAAGTTTGTACCTTGGGGAAGTTTTAACCTAAGCTGGTAAAAATAAGCTTAGGGGGTTTTCATGCAGGTCCCCACATCTGTACCCTAGAGTTCAGAGTGGGGAAGGAACCATGACAGGTGCTAAAATGGAGTTCTCCAGGAACTTCAAAGGAAGACAAGCCCATGATTGTTGAACCAGTAAGTCCACCAGAGTCTGCAGCAGCTGTGTTTGCTGCTGGAGAAACCCCATTATGTCCTGGATATGGCCCTCTCCTTTTCCTGCTGAGACTCCTGGGTTTTTCTCCTGACTGCTCTTTCCTTTTCCATACAGTCTGAAATACTCACCTGCCAGAAGCTCTGCTCATGGCCAAATGTAACACTGGGTTGCAGGTTCTTGTTGAACATGTCGTCATCCTGAGTTCTCTTCTTTCTCCTCCTTAACTGGCTCAGGCATTCCATGGGTGTGGAGAGGGAACCCTTAAGGCCACAGTGGCAGCAGCTACAGATAAAACACACAGAGGTATCATTTATCAGAGGGGTAGCCGTGTTAGTCTGTATCCACAAAAACAACAAGGAGTCCGATGGCACCTTAAAGACTAACAGATTTATTTGGGCATAAGCTTTTGTGGGTAAAAAACCCCACTTCTTCAGATGCATGAAGAAATGGGTTTTTTTACCCATGAAAGCTCATGCCCAAATAAATCTGTAAGTCTTTAAGGTGCCACCAGACTCCTTGTTGTTTTTTAGAAGTGTCATTGTCAGTATAGGCATAAACTGAAGGTTCAGAATTTCCTTCCCTGGTTCCCCTAAAGGTTTAAACAAGACATGCTCATTGATAATTCTGCTTTGGAATGCTTGTGCATGGCACCACTCACAGAACCAGCCATGGTGAGTTTGGCGCACCGGGGGTCAGGGAAATGAGGAGAGAATTCCTCAGTTGCATGACATACTGAGTACAGGGCAATGGCGCTGAACACTGGCACAGTTTTCCACACACAGTGGTAATTTTAGCTGATATCTCAGCTTGGAAAAGAGGAGACTAAGGGGGGATATGGTAGAGGTATATAAAATCATGAGTGGTGTGGAGAAAGTGAATAAGGAAAAGTCATTTACTTGTTCCCATAATATAAGAACTAGGGGCCACGAAATGAAATTAATGGGTAGCAGGCTTAAAACAAATAAAAGGAAGTTCTTCTTCACTCAGCGCACAGTCAACCTGTGGAACTCCTTGCCTGAGGAGGTTGTGAAGACTAGGACTATAACAGGGTTTAAAAGGGAACTGGATAAATTCATGGAGGTTAAGTCCATTAATGGCTATTAGCCAGGATGGGTAAGGGATGGTGTCCCTAGCCTCTGTTTGTCAGAGGGTGAAGATGGATGGCAGGAGAGAGATCATTACCTGTTAGGTTCACGCCCTCTGGGGCAGCTGGCATTGGCCACTGTCGGTAGACAGGATACTGGGCTGGATGGACCTTTGGTCTGACCCAGTATGGCCATTCTTATGTTCTTATGTTGAGGGTAACAAAGGCACAGTGTCACCTAGTTTTCTTGACCTTCAGTCCCTGTCTGTGTAGGGGTGTTGCGTTGACAGTTATATTAAGGATTGTGAGTAGAGCTAGTCAGAAAAATTGCAGAAAACAGTTTCTCACCAGATTTCAGAGTAACAGCCGTGTTAGTCTGTATTCGCAAAAAGAAAAGGAGTACTTGTGGCACCTTAGAGACCAACCAATTTATTTGAGCATAAGCTTTCGTGAGCTACAGCTCACTTCATTGGATGCATACTGTGGAAACTGCAGAAGACATTATATACACAGAGACCATGAAACAATACCTCCTCCCACCCCACTCTCCTGCTGGTAATAGCTTATCTAAAGTGATCACTCTCCTTAAAATGTGTATGACAATCAAGTTGGGCCATTTCCAGCACAAATCCAGGTTTTCTCACCCTCCGCTGCCACAAGTACTCCTTTTCTTTTCTCACCAGAATTTCCTGATTTGTTGAAATTGAACCATTTCTTGGAGGAGCTTAGATTTCAAGGAAGTTCCTCCAGAAACCTGCCTGGTTTCTTGCAGCTTGCTAGCTCTAGTGCTTCCAGTGCCCATGGTGGCCCAAGGGTAGCCTGCCAGCTGGACAGCCAACTTTCAGGGTCTGTGACTCTGTGGTGGTATGCCAGGTGGACTACTCCAAGCTGGTCCTCCGTTCCCTTTCACCAAGAGCTTCAACAGTTTTGGGGTTTGTTCCGAATCAAAATTTCAAATATCAAAATCATCCACAAAACAGAACTACTTTTCTTCACCCAACTCTAGTTATCAGGTGCTCAGATCCTTTGGTAATGGGACCCATATAAGTCAGATGAATTCCTGGGGCATAAGCCTTTTACTGAGAATGCCCAGCCACCTGTCCGAGTGAGTTCTACAGATGGATCCAGGGATAACCCAGTGGATCACAATCACCCCATGTGGGTCATGGGGTCATCTTGCACCAGGCTATAGCCTGTTTACACCTCTCTGGAGGTACAAAAGGTCTAGTCCTAAATGAGTAGCTGGGGATTCCTCTGGCATAATGGATGTCTTGAGGGTATGCCATGACAGAATCTGACCAGAGTACTCAGAAGCTGTGCATGGAGGTTGCATTGGGTGGAACAGCCCCTTGAAGGGATGTTACAAGCTAACATAACTTAGAGCTGCTCTGAGAGTGCTCTAAGTTATGTGAAGCTGAACAGAAAAGTCCTGGGGATTGGTGGAGCAGAGGTATCTTAAAGCCACTCTAGCTCCTCCCATACCCCTTCAGCTCTTCAGCTGAGAGGGCATGGGGAGAGCTAAGGTAGCTTTAAGCTACCTCTGTCCTCCATCAGTCTCTAGGACTGGAGTGATTCCACCATGGCTGATCAGTCTCTCAGACAGGTAGGCCTCAGGCAATTTAGAGCTTCTGAGATCATAACTAGCATCTGGAGCTACAGCTATTGTTGATATTAATAATCAGAATTTACCAGAATTTTCTGTATATTTCTTTTGTACCCAAACATAGTCACAGACACAATATTTACAATGAAAAATATCCTGCAAAATTTGACAAATTCCTACCACAAAATGGTAGCTCTCCAGAATATTTACCTTTTGTTATTTTCACAATCTTCCAGTATTATGCCACTAATTAACCCTCTTCAGTGCCCTTCCACACCCACTTTGAACTGCAAGGGAGTTCTGTATGTGAGGTGGCTGCAGAATTGGGTCCTTCATTCCTACAGGCAAGAAAATGTCTATGCTGTTGGCATTCCTGCAAATCAGCAATGTCAAGAGGAAGCTTGTGAAAATCACCTCTGAGACTTCAAGGTCCGCCCTGTATAATGCAAGGCATTTACTTTCAGGCTTTCTGCACAGCAGGTTCCTACAGCAGAACCCGAATACCCTTTATTATCAACACCACTAGATTTTTCAAAATTCTAAGGTGAGGGGGAGGCAACACACTTGTCTTCTCATGCACATAACATAATATTTTGTATTTTGGGGGAACTTCAGATTCTTAATATTCTGCCCTGATTTTTAAAATATTTACATGTCTTTTGACTGTTTATTAGCTAATCCATGGATAGATCTGTCCAGAGGTGTACAACAGTTATAGAGGTAGAGAGGTGTGTGTGTATAGTACAGTAAAGACTTTTTTTTCATGTGTGTAAAGTATAACTGGAATGCTGCTTCTGACCAAAAGCTGTGCAATACTAAAAACAGTGTGTTTGTTTTCAGACATCTGATATTCTGTCCTAATAATAAAGGGATTTAAGCACTCATACATTCATATTTTTAGTACCACTTTCTAGGTGTCCCCTTTTTTATTGCTAAGTATTTTAAGGTAAAGTTTTTTTTTGTATATTTAAAGAAAAATTGTCACTACAGCTATTGACATGTAGATGCTATATATTCATAGTAAGTATCTTTGCTTTATAAACCACCATTCACATAATGCTGTAAAAAAGCAGCAGAATAAGGCAGGATACGGTCTCTTCATAGCTATGGCCATATGATAAAAACAGATGCAACAACGAAATGTCTTATTCAATTATGAATTAAGAATGATTGAATTAAGTTTGTCTTAAATGCTGATATGCTTTTAAATGATAAGTGTGACATCCTGGCCTCAGTGAAGGCAATAGGAGTTGGACCACTGACTTCCGTGGAACCAAAATGACAGGCTGTGACTTGGAAGAGATTTTGGGGGTTGGATAGTTAAGGATGGGATTTCCAAAATCAGCAAGGAAGTAAATGCCCAATTTTCTCCCACTGGCCTTGATCTTGAAAGGTGCTCTGCACATCCTATTGTGAGATGCTGAGCAGCCTCAATTCTGGAGGGCGCTTGGCACTTCACAATAAATCTCATAGGATTGTTAATGGGATAAAGTTTTTCATTGGGATGTCATTGCTTCAATGTGAACACTGGGTCAATTACAGAAATTATGAGCTGATAATGGCCTGGTAGAGGGCCAGTGGGATTGCTGATATCTACTTACGTATTGATATTAAAATGTAGCCACACAAACAATTTTTAAATGATGCAGACCCATCACATTGTACAAGCGAGCCTAAGTAATTGTGTGATCTTATTACTAGCACCATGATCTTCTTTGGAGCAGAGAACTGTTTACTCCTGAATATTTGCATAACATCTAGAAAAATTGGGCCAATATCTGATTAGAGCAGAGGTGGCCCGCAGGACCGTCCTGCCCGGTCCTTGAGCTCCCGGCCAGGGAGGCTAGCTGCTGGCCCCTCCCCTACTGTCCCCCCTTCCCTGCAGCCACGCCACCGCGTGGGCAGTGCGGCTGGCTCTGGCCAGGCGGCGCGGCTGCTAGTCCTGCCACTCTGAGCAGCATGGTAAGGGGGCGGGAGGGGGGGCAGGTGGGTTAGATAAGGGGCAGGAGGTCCCAGCGGGTGGTCATGGGATGGGTAACAGGGGGCGGTTGGATGGGTCGGGGGTTCTGAGGGGGAGATCAGGGGGCAGGAAGTGGGAGGGGGCGGATAGGGCGCGGGGGGTCCAGGCTGTTTGGGGAGTCACAACCTTCCTACCCTGCCCTCCATAGTCTTTCGCAACCCTGATGTGGCCCTCGAGCCAAAAAGTTTGCCCACCCCTGGATTAGAGTCTCTTGGGGTAAGTACAACAAAAATTATTAATAATTATAATATTTTGTGCTTCTGACAAGGGGCAAGACTAGGGAGTGCAGAGATATGTAAAAATAAAACTTCTACTTTTTAAAAAAAAATGTACTTGACTGATCTTCTAGAACTGATTGGTTCAAGTTTTGGATGAAAGTTTAAATCACTTCCTTTTTTACTCCAACCAGTTCTTCTGTTCCTGTTGTCCTGATATATGTAGGAAAATTATATATTTGTGAGTGACTGGGAAACCTGAGTGAGTACAACAATGTTGCTTTCCACCTCTGCTTTGGATAAAGGATAACTACCTTTACACAGAACAAAGTCAGCTAAGAGCCAATGCTTCCCATTTCTTGACAGGCCCAGGTAAAGCACTCAAATTACTTAAACTTTGTAGCTAAGGTTTAAATTCCCTTTAAAGTGAGATTCGCATTCCTCATGTCAAGGTTATCTTGGACAGTGATAGCCTTTCAAACAATCAGACCACCTGCCAACCTTATGGGTGTTCAGAAGTTTGACAGTCTCTGCACTGATCCTACTCTTGCATGAAAATGGCTTTATCAAGCCTATAATTTGAAATGAAATAGTCTTAAATGGTTTCCACACAGCTTGACTTTCAAAGAGGTTCCAGTTTCACATAACTTCATATAAACAGAGAATAAGAAGATATAACCAGATACCACAGTTCCTGCTTACTAATTGCCATAAAACAGAGCCATCTGCTTTATACAACGTCGAGGTCATGTAATCCCTTTAAACTGTGACCTTTTTGGCTCAATGGGACTTGTTATTGATTAAATGAGACCTTCTTAGGAAGTTATTGGGAAACTTGGTGTGCATTCAGTCTGAACACAAAATATATTTGCTTGGAATTCTATTAAAACTTAAGAAGATAGTTCTACGCAGTCTATCCTTGAACTCTCTTTCTCTACCACATGTTAATCTTCGATGACTGAAGATAGAAATGGCTTATTTCAATTAAAACAACCACAACCCCCCACAAACAACCTCTCACACTGAACTGAAGATAAATTTGAGGGTAAAGTTAAAACTTCTCATGACCACTGGAGATGAAGCTGGGAGCATTCATGGATGAGGATTTTCTTCCTCAAGCAGTATGGTCCCGCCATTCCATGTGTATATATGACCCACTTAGAATCTTCAGTGCACACTTTGTGCTCCAGCGATAAGTGTTACTGCAAAATAAAAATTATTGCAGTTTGGCACATACAGAAGAGGACTTTTAAGTCTTTCACTACTAATAACCTTCATGTCATGAAACCTCCACTGGACTGTGCTTGTCTCCCTCTCTCCCCTCAAATACTTCACTTAAATATTTGATTAAATAAAAGAAAATAATTACTATGATTAAAGAATCAGTTCTTCTGTATTTTCCCCCTTCTTGCCTCCCATTTCTGTCTGTGTGTCTTTAATATCTGTCAATTTTTTCTCAGTCAAGAAATAAATTTGATAATTCACAGATAATTCTGCAGTCCTTCCACTCCTCTTTTAATGAAACCTATTATAAAGTTGTTGCCTATTTTTTTCTTTGCTGGAAAAAAAAAACCAACCTATCAGAATGGTGAAAGGCCTCACTGAAAATGCTAGGGCTCAAAGATTCCACCTACTGTGTGATAAGTAATAATTTGCAAACAGATATGTGCTGGGAGATAAGACTTCAGTTTCATTGAAAAATAAGTTGTTCTGGCATCTAAGCAGTAGGGAAAGCATGATAGCTAGAAATTCTCCATTGATGAGAAAGGACTTGACACAGATGCAGGCTATTTTGCCTTAATCTATTTTATTTACAATTGGGACAATTTTAAAAAATGCTGTAATCTGGCCTCCTTTCTTGCACATGCAAGTCCGAGTACTTGCACACCTGACTACATCATTTGTACTGGTAATTTCATTGTGGGCATGATTTGGTTGGCAAGTTGTGCCCTCATTGGGAAGGTTGTGCTTTTGAATATCTGGCCCAGTGTGTGTACAGTTTCTGTTACCCTGAACAAAGGTAACCAAAGCCACAGCCAAACTTTGAAGTGGCAATCCACTGCCAGCTAGATATAGTTTGCAGCCACTTCAAATAAGCAGCTGATTCTCTCTGATTCCAAAGCCTACATGGAACCAAATTAAAAGGTGTTATGGATGGTCATATAAATTCAACTCCCTCACATCCAAGTTAGACAATTTCCCTGGGCTTATCTACACAATGACATTGGCCAACATAGCTATTCTTGAATAATTCCCCACAGTGGTGGCTCCATTCTGAAAGAAATTACGGTACTTTATTCTGGAATAACTCTGTTTTGGAAGCGGAACACTAAAGGAGAGCTCAAGGAAGACAAGGCCATTGCAGAGAAGCTAAACTAATTCTCTGCATCAGACTTCACTGCAGAGGATGTCTGGGAGATTTCCCACAACTAAGCCATTCTTTTTAGATGACAAATCTGAGGAACTGTTCCAGAGTGAAGTGTTGGTAGAGGAGGTTTTGGAACAAATTGCTCAATTAAACAGTAGTAAATCACCAGGACTAGATGGCATTCACCCAAGAGTTCTGAAGGAATTCAAATATGAAATTTCAGAACTACTAACTGTGGTAAGTAACCTATTGCTTTAAATCAGCCTCTCTACCAGATGACTGGAGGATAGCTAATGTGACATCTATTTTTAAAAAAGGCTCCACAGGCAATCCTGGCAAACACAGGGCAATAAGCAATCAAAAAAAGCTAACAATGTTAGAAACCATTGGGAAAGGGCTAGATAATAAAAAAAAAAATATTATAATGCTACTATATAAATCCATGTTACACTCCACCTTGATTACCATGTGCAGTTCTAGTTGCCCCATCTCAAAAAGATATATTAGACATGGAAAAGGTACAGAGAAAGGCATCAAAATGATTAATGGTATAGAACAACTTCCATCTGAGGAAAGATTAAAAAAGACTGCTTTTTTTCAGCTTAGAAAAGAGGTGACTAAGGGGTAGAGGATATGATAGAGATCATTAAAATCATGAATGGTACGAAGAAAGTGAGGAAGGTAAGTGATATTCACATAACACAAGAAGTAGTGGGTCACCCGATTAAATTAACAGGCAACAGTTTTAAAACAAACAAGTACTTCTTCACACAGTGCACAGTCAACCTGTGGACCTCAGTGCCATGGGATGTTGTGAAGAGCAAAAGTATAATTGGGTTAAAAAAGGAATTAAATACATTCATGGAGAATAGGGCCATCAATGTCTGCTAGCCAAGATAGTTAGGGATGCAATCCTGTGCTCTGAGTTTCCCTAAATCTCCAACTGCCAGAAATTCAGATTGGCCTGTTCTGTTCATTCTCTCTGAAGCATCTGGAACTAGCCTCTGTCAGAAGACAGGATACTAGGTTAGATGGATAATTGATCTGAGCTAGTATGACTGTTCTTATTCCAGAATAATATCACTTTTATTCTGGAATAGTGTCCATATAATTGAGTTATTCCAGAATAGGTAAATTATACGGGAATTGCTAAAGTGGAATAGTTAATCTGGAATAGCTGGTCAGTTTCCCCTAGCTTTGATTGGACTCTTTTAGATCTCCATGCAACCACTCATTAATGATGGATTCTCATTGGTATACGATGACAGTTCACAAACTTTAAAGACTAGCATACCACAGCAAAATCTCAGAAGTAGTTTGCATGCCAACTTTGTAATTTTGTTGTTTTGAAGTGAATTAAGTTAAACCAAATGAAGGTGATTTATGAGAGGGTATGTCTAACCAGCAAAGAAGAACCCGCAGCACCGAGTCTTAGATCCCAGGTCAATTGGCTCTGACTGAGGGGCTGAAAATAGTAGTCTAGACATTCCTGTTTCCTGGAATTCCTGGAGCAGGGCTACAAGACCCTCCCTCCTTCACTGGGTTTCAGAACCTGGGCTCCAGCCGGTGCAGGAATGTGTACACTGCTGATTTTAGTCCCGCAACCTGAGCCCCAAGAGCCCAAGTCAATTGACCTGGGCTCTGGGACTCGATGACGTGGGCTTTTCTTTGCCAGGTAGACCATCCCAGAGCATACACAGAAGGCTATAATGTGGTTTAACAATTCCACTTTTAAAATTCATTTGGATTAACTTTCTTAGGTGTCTCATAAAGGCAAGCCTTATTTATATACTATACTTTAAACCCATCTATGGGTATGTCTACCCTGGAGCTGGAAGATGCAGCTCAAGGAGACATACTCCTGCTAATTCTGATTGAGTTACCGCACTAAAACTAACAGTGTGGTTGCAGCAGAATGTACTATGTACCTAGCATCTCAGATGGGTACATACTAAGGGTGGCTAGTCCCACTTCCCACATGTGCTGCAGCAGTTACACTTTTTTATTTAGCCCACAAGCTCCATCAGAACTAGTGAAGATAAATCTCCTCAAGCTGGACATTACATTTCCAGTTCAAAGTGTAGATGTACCCAGTGTGCCACCTGATGGCAGCCTATGTCCTGTTAATTATACACATGCTGCAGTTTGAGATCCACTGTGGAAGATCTATGCCAAGGAGCCAGAAGGAGCATGCAAAGGTTTGTTTGTTTTTCATCTTTATGTTTAGTACCATTTTGTCTGGCAGTTTACAAATAAGTGTTTCTTTATAGGCAAGCTCTCCATCCTGACAAAATACCTATTTTAATCATTTGGTGTGGAATGATGAGTAGCGTACAGAATTTAATTTTTATTAACATCTTGGTATTATATATACAAAGGGGGAGAAGGGATTTCAGAGATACAGAACACCATTAGGTATGCAACGACCCATGAGAGTCAAGGCCTAACTCCCATTTGTACCTTTGAAAATCTCTCCCAAAGTATTTAGTTGCACGAAGACAAACTATAATATTCTGTACTACCGGACAATCATGTTTAACTTTAACAGAATAATTACATGACATCCCTGAATCTCTGGGACCCAGCTGTCCGAGACTGCTTCTTGCCCTATTCCTGTTCTGGCAGTTAAGACTGGCTGGGATGTTTGCCTTCTCAATTCCTAGTGGGATTTAACTTTCCAGGAATTGCAGCTGGGCTCAGCAGAACCTGCTGCTCATGGCAGTCTGCAGAGCCTGTACTGGCAGCCTTCAAGGCACATGTCTGTTCATTTTGTTTAGCTTTTGATGGATTGTTTTTGGTTTGATTCATTTTCTTTCTGAGAGTTGAGCTACCCAAATTGCCTTGGTGATATCAGCAATGTAACTCTAGATCAATGGCTACCAATGGTGGGTGGCTTATGTAATTTTTGAATCATTTTTAACAAGTGTCTAATTGCCATGTCAATCAGCTCTAGGGTGGAGTGTATGTACATCTTTATTTGAAGCCTAGGAGGAGATAGGACTTGAGAGAAACAGGAAATACTCTGGTTTCAGAGTAATAGCCGTGTTAGTCTGTATTCGCAAAAAGAAAAGGAGTACTTGTGGCACCTTAGAGACTAACCAATTTATTTGAGCATAAGCTTTCATGAGCTACAGCTTATCCTCAAATAAATTGGTTAGTCTCTAAGGTGCCACAAGTACTCCTTTTCTTTTTAGGAAATACTCTGGCTGTCCCTGGTTAAAGCAGCCGGTATAAGAAGACTTGACTCAAAGCTGAGAGAGATTCTAGGCATGATTGGGTTGCTTTCACCAGTAGCATGAACAGAAGGGCTCAATCTGACACCAATTGGGAGAACAAAGGTTTGGGGTACCAAAATTTGGACCAGAAGAGGCTGTTTAACCCATCAGAGAGTAGTAATACCCTGTTAGGCCCTGATCCTGTACATTGAAATCAGTGTGAACTTTGCCGTTAACTTCACTGAGTGCAGGATCATGCACTTAAAGAGCAAGCTGTAATATCAGTAACTAATACTAAGTTTTGATGGAATGTGAGGGTCTAATCATGGCTGACCTGCTGTGAGTGCCAGGGGAGGGTAAAGAGCCTGCACAGAGCTTTCTCCCGCCTTCTCCATGCCACTGAGGAGGACTGGGAGAGATTAGCACCATTGTAGTATCTGTGCCTTAGTTACTCTGATTCATCCTTGTGCTGGTGTAGAACTCCCATGCAGGGACTGATAACTTCTAAGGGACAGATTGCACCTTATCTGCCATGGCCCCTGTGAGCACCAGGACAGCGAGGCAACAGCTGAAGTTGCTTGTCACTTTCAGTCCTGCCTCTCTTTCTCCAGCCCCCTGACAATGGGGGATTTTGCAAGTGGCATAGAAGCCCTGTACACATGGGTTATTCCTCAGATGGGGATTTACAGCTGTTAAATTGGGCTCCACATTGGGACCACAGTGCCTCCCCAGTCAAGTAACTATGTGTCAGGCATTTGCTGTACACTCAAGTGACATGTTCTAGTCTTAGCCCATTTTACAGACATTCAGAGCCCTGTGCTCACATACATACATTGCTAACTGCTTAGTGAACATGAGCAACTTACTAGCTCTGGGCTGAAGGAGGTAGGGCTCCAGGGTGTTCACTGCTTGAATGTGTCATTTCCGAGGTCTTCACACTCTCCTTTCCAGTCATAAAAAGAACACCTATATGGAGTTTTTCCAATTGGAATAAAAAAAACCCACGATTGAATTAGGCAATTTATGACCTGAGCTCAGAATTTTATGATGTGACAGGACAATGTTGGAAGGATTTCTTGTAACATAACACATTTTCCCCCTCTTGTATTTATGTTCCCAACAGGAAGAGTTTGATTTTTTTTCTTTAATAGAAAGTTTTTATCTCCCCAGCCCCTCTGAAAATAAAAAGTATTTCCCATAAGAATCAGAATTAGCTCATTGTAAAGATCACCTCAGACGTAATATTTTCTCTCAAGAGAGAACTTACTTCTGGGAAATTCTAAAGGTAGCATTCTGATTGCATTTTTAAAGTTCACTGCAATTTTCTATGACCTGGTTTCGCTTCTTGCTTTCATGTTCTTTTACCAGCTGCTGCAACTCCTTATCCATCAACAATGATAGTTTCTTTTGTGTGTTAATCCTCTGACTATCAAGAGACTTTCCCCAATTATCTCTCGGTTGATACTGATAGTTCTGGCAAAGGACCCAGGAACTCTTTTGCATTTCTAAATGTGGGTTTTCAAGGTGGTTGTTACTACTTCATTAACAGTCAGACAGGTGGTATTGGAAGACAGCTGTCTGGTCCCACTGACCAATTTGTAACAGGTAGGAGAACTATTCCCTGAACTCCACAGGATGACTGGAGGAGTGCCAAGAACTCAGGGCGTTGTTTTGAAAGGTACTCTCTGTAAAACACAGCGGGTTTAATAAAGATAATCTCTTCATAGGGAGTAAAAATGTGTAGAATAGAGACTGAATGATGATCGTGGTTCCTCACAGATCAGAATGTCAGCTCTTCCTTGTAAACTCTGGGGATGTAGCTGCATATATGAAAGAAAAAAGATTTTGCTGGCTGGCCTTGTGAATGAAATAGCTTCCTCTATATTTTGCTAGAGCTCCATGTCTTTTGATAGGAAGGTCCCTGAATTAGAATGCCACAGCTTCTACCCCATTTTAAGTGATTCTATAGTCTGGATGGCAGTGAGTGTCTCTCATGGATTTTGTTTACTCCGAGAGACGCTCCATTATTTTATTATCACAGGAGTCAGGGGTGAGAAACTTTCCCCTAAGTGTTGGCTGGAATGGAAACATTATGATTCAGGCCATATCTTGTTAAACCTGAATTCTCAGATACATGGGAAAAAAAAAAACTTTGCACGATGGCATGGTAATAGATCAATATATGAACACCACATGAGATATTTGGGTTCAATTCTTCAACCTGGCCTCTCTTTCTTGTGTGCCTGGGTGTGTATGTGCTCACTCGTGGGAACAAGGATTGGAGTGCTGTACTGATAGCATGCTGAGCCTTAGGGACATGACAATCAAAAGTGATACCTTCATCTAATGAAGAAGTGATGTAGATGGTCCCCAAAGAATTTCTCCTTGGGAAGAAAGGACATTTTTACATGATATTGGCTAGACAGGGCATTAGGGTGGAGTAAACGGAAAAATCCTCTGGGCAATGGTAAAGCATTCTGAAGGAATAACATAATTGTAATCCAGGATACATCATAGAATCATAGAATATCAGGGTTGGAAGGGACCTCAGGAGGTCATCTAGTCCAACCCCCTGCTCAAAGCAGGACCAATCCCCAATTAAATCATCCCAGCCAGGGCTTTGTCAAGCCTGACCTTAAAAACTTCTAAGGAAGGAGATTCTACCACCTCCGTAGGTAACGCATTCCAGTGTTTCACCACCCTCCTAATATCCAATAATAAAAAAATATAATATAATATTTTATAATATAATAAAAAAAGTTTTTCCTAATATCCAACCTAAACCTCCTCCATTGCAACTTGAGACCATTACTCCTTGTCCTGTCCTCTTCTACCACTGAGAATAGTCTAGAACCATCCTCTCTGGAACCACCTCTCAGGTAGTTGAAAGCAGCTATCAAATCCCCCCTCATTCTTCTCTTCTGCAGACTAAACAATCCCAGTTCCCTCAGCCTCTCCTCATAAATCATGTGTTCCAGACCCCTAATCATTTTTGTTGCCCTTCGCTGGACTCTCTCCAATTTATCCACATCCTTCTTCTAGTGTGGGGCCCAAAACTGGACACAGTACTCCAGATGAGGCCTCACCAATGTCGAATAGAGTGGGACGATCACGTCCCTCGATCTGCTCGCTATGCCCCTACTTATACATCCCAAAATGCCATTGGCCTTCTTGGCAACAAGGGCACACTGCTGACTCATATCCAGTTTCTCGTCCAATGTCACCCCTAGGTCTTTTTCCGCAGAACTGCTGCCTAGCCATTCGGTCCCTAGTCTGTAGCTGTGCATTGGGTTCTTCCGTCCTAAGTGCAGGACCCTGCACTTATCCTTATTGAACCTCATCAGATTTCTTTTGGCCCAATCCTCCAATTTGTCTAGGTCCCTCTATATCCTATCCCTGCCCTCCAGCGTATCTACCTCTCCTCCCAGTTTAGTATCATCCGCAAATTTGCTGAGAGTGCAATCCACACCATCCTCCAGATCATTTATGAAGATATTGAACAAAACCGGCCCCAGGACCGACCCCTGGGGCACTCCACTTGACACCGGCTGCCAACTAGACATGGAGCCATTGATCACTACCCGTTGAGCCCGACAATCTAGCCAACTTTCTACCCACCTTATAGTGCATTCATCCAGCCCGTACTTCTTTAACTTGCTGACAAGAATACTGTGGGAGACCGTGTCAAAAGCTTTGCTAAAGTCAAGAAACAATACATCCACTGCTTTCCCTTCATCCACAGAACCAGTAATCTCATCATAGAAGGCGATTAGATTAGTCAGGCATGACCTTCCCTTGGTGAATCCATGCTGACTGTTCCTGATCACTTTCCTCTCATGTAAGTGCTTCAGGATTGATTCATTGAGGACCTGCTCCATGATTTTTCCAGGGACTGAGGTGAGGCTGACTGGCCTGTAGTTCCCAGGAGGGAACAAATTGTCAACAAACCTGGACAATTGTTTGACTGAAATAAAGTGTATAATCTCAATAAGTGTGTAGCCACCGTATTACTTTAATTGTTTATTGTGCTGTTTTGGTAAAACATCTTGTTCCTTTAGCTTAGCACACAAGTCAATACCTGCTGCTTCTATGGAAAATGGTAACAGAAATTAGCTGTTTAACTGTATAGTTCACATATTATGTATCATTAACACTTCTTCCCGAATTTAAACCAATGAGCTCAATTGAGATCCTAGGATGTAAATTGCTATAAAAATGCAAAGTATTATTATTTCAATATATTACTACTTGCAAATGCTTAGATTTCATTTTACAAGGTTTGTCCGATCCCAGCAGTGCCACCTTACCCTCCATAAAATAAATTTCTCTACTCCTGCTACCTTATACCTAGGGCCTTACCAAATTCATGGTCCATTTTGGTCAATTTCGTGGTCATAGGATTTAAAAAATCATAAACTTTATGATTTCAGGTACTTAAATCTGAAATGTCACAGTTTTGTAACTGTGGGGGTCCTGACCCAAAAGGGAGTTTGGGGAGGGAAGGGGTTTGTAAGGTTATTGTAGGGGGAGTTGCAGTATTGGCACCTTTACTTCTGCACTACTTCTGATGGTGCCGTTGCCTTCAAAGCTGGGAAGCCTGATTGCTCTCTGGGAAGCCTGAGAGCAGCGGCTGCTGGCCAGGAGCCTGTCAACAGCAGTGCAGAAATAAGGATGGCATGGTATGGAATTGCCACCCTTACTTCTGCACTGCTGTTGGCAGGGCGCTGCCTTCAGAGCTGGACACCTGGCTAGCAGACATCACTCTCTGGCCATCCAGTTCTGAAAGCAGCCCAGAAGTAAGGGTGGCAATTCCACAACCCCCCCTCCCATAACCTTGCAACCCACTTTTGGATTGGGACACCCAGTTTGAGGGTATGGTCTCTGCTGTGAAATCTGTACAGTATCGGGTAAAAGTAAAAGTACACAAAAGACCAGATTTCATGGTCCATGATGCATTTTTCATGGCCATGAATTTGGTAGGGCCCTACATGCACATCAGGAGGAGATCTCTTAATGGATATGGGAGGCTACTCAGAGGTTCACACTACAGTCTCATTTGTTCTAATTATTCCAGACATTTCACAGACTGCATGTTCATCGTTTGGTGGGCAAAACTTCAAAAAATAATTAGGCCGAATGATGACAGAAACCCCAGCAGAAAGAATCTTCTGTGCATTTTATCTGATTTTATTAATAATTACACTCATTAAACTTTACAAAATATATTATAATACCAGTTCCTGAACATTATTATTAGACTCCCAAAACCAGGCAAGCAGACAGGATTTTCTTATGGGATTGCCAAACAAAGCTCAAGTCTGAGCTTTAACTTGTTCAAAGACAACCCATGCCTTTCTAGTCCATTGCCTCTAGTAAAAAAAAAAAAAACCAAAACCACAGCAACAGATTTTCCTGTTGCCAGGAGAGGTCACTCTTTCTCTTTTATCTTGTCTGATGTGGTTGATCATGACTTAGCCATGTACATTAAGAAAACTTTTATATTTACTGTTTGAATCCTGTCTAAAACATACAGCATTATGTTCTGAATGGCTTGCAAACATTTACTTGTCGCTTAGCATATGATTTATGGAAATGTCCTATAGAATCTAATAAAAATGATAATGTTTTATAGATTCTAGAGGTTTTTTTTAAACCATCCCATAGAATTCTACAACAGGCCCATAATTCTCTCAAGTTCTATAATAGAATTATAAATGATGGTTTCCAAAGGTAGCCTATAGAGTGGATATCATTCTAATAAATTGTACAGGTGTTTAGAGCCATTTAAGAGAAGCCTAATGATTTAATTCCTATTAAGAGTGGGAATTTCTAAAGTGCTCAGCAATGGATTAACTGTGCTCTCATCCAAGTCAGTAGAAGTAGTGTTATTGACTTCACTCGGAACAGAATCAAGTCAAAGTTGGGTACTTTTGAAAATCTCACTCATATTCATAAGGAAAAGTCCTATTGACTTCAGTGAGAGTTTTCCATAGTAATGATAGAGGGGAAAACCTCAGGATCTGGCCCAGGATCATTAAATTGAGCAGGTCTGAAGAAGAAAATATCAGACTCATAACCAGGGCATGGCAAGTCGGGCAACTGACCAGGGCGCAAAGCCGGGAGTGGGGGTGGGACAGAAAAATGGGGTGGAAAATTAACAACAACAAAAAAAACAGAGGTGCAAATATGCTTGCTCTCCCTGGGCATTAAAATGCCTAGTTACATCTCTGGAAAATATATTAGTAATTTCTGTTTCAAACATCTTATTTGTTCTTGTGTAAAATGCAATTAAAAGGATAAAATAAAATTCCAACCACACCTATGTCACATTCTCAAACATAATCCAAACTCATGAAGATCCTCAGGTTTAGAACCTGGGCCTCTGGGCCCCTGAGCAATTGTGACATCCACACGGACATCCAACAATTGTGGTAGAACAGCAATTAACAGGCTGGGAGCCTTGTGAGCCCAAGAGCCACAGGACGTGCTGCACAGAGACCATAATTGGCAGTGCTTCTGGGATCTCTGATTGATCCAAGTGCACTGCTTAAGCCTGGATAGGATTCCAGGAGGTTGTCTGTGCAAGTAGATGATTCCTACATGGCTGCTATGATGGACCCTGCTCCTGATTCCTGCCTTCTGACTCCAGCTCTGACCCTTTGCCCTGGTTCCAAGCCCCATATTCAGGCTTCACCCACTAGGCATTGCCACCTATACCCAGCTGCGACAAAATAATCCATGAAGTTCAAAAAAGTATTTGATTTCCTTAATTTTGAAATTATTTTTCATTTTCACACACTTCTGCACTTCTAAGTTCCTGGTGATCTAGGAGCAGAAAAAGCAGAGTACTGAAAGATAGTCTGTTCTAGCAATATTGTCAGTTCTATAGCAATTAGGCATTCTCCCCAAAGCAGGTTGTCTCATGAAATGTTTGGTTTAGCTTTACAGGTGGACGAAATCTGGCTTTTCATTCAAATTTTGGAATTCTTAGTCAAAACTCAGCTGAATCAGCAAAATGTGTGTGATACTTCCATCACCATGTTGTCCCCTTCCAGAGAGAAAAGGAATGTAAAGATCAGCAGAGAAATGCTTTATATTAACTGATCCAGCCCTAATTACCTGGATCAAACATCTCTATTAAGTAAAATGTTGACATGTTCCTTTGGCTTTCCTCCCTTAATTTATCACTCTGAAATAAATGGAAAATGTGTTTTTTCTCATAAAGTATACTTAGTCTTTAAGAGTCATTAAACTCCTCTTCAGCCCCACCATTCCTACCTCACACCCCATGCTCTGCTCCACAAACAAAATTACCGGTAGGATCCTTCCAACTGTGAGTACTGGCAATAATACATTTGATTTTAACCACAAACACCCCTACAACATTAATTTTCTGTATGTTGACTCTAGAGTTTAAAAGCTGTAAAAGGTTTGTCTTTTGCAAGAAAATTATATACAGAATTAATAAGGCGTTTTTACTGTTTTCACTTAACCAAATATTTTTGCCTATGAACTTTTCCTCAGATTTTTGTGGTGAACAGAAGAAAATGAAGTGGAAATTAAAATGATGGAAGGTGAAAAGATCCGTAGCTCCATGGGAAATAGTTTTCAATGTGTACTTGGGTTGTAAGCTCTTTGGGGCAGAGACTGCCTTTTTGTTATCCATGTCTACAGCACCCAAGACAATGGGACCCTGATCTCTGTTGAGGGCCTCGAGGCACCACCACAATTCAATTCAGTAGTAATAATAATGGAAGCAGTCTCCCTGTTCTTTTATGCTGCCATTTTGTTGCTTAGGGGGAAAGCAGCCAGGAGAGGACTACAAGTACTCCATCAAGTCAGGGTCCCTATAAACTCAAGCTGCAGCAAGCTGTCTGTCTGCCAGAGGTGTGAACAATGTGAACCGGTCCCTCAAAACACATAAACCATCTGCTATTTACCCAATAGGCTCATTCCTCATTTAAAAAAAAAGAAAAAAAAAGAGATAAAAAAGTGCCTGTACTGTTATATTCTCCTCTTTCTCTCTACAGGGGTATATAAAAGATCAGCTTGAGCATCAGAATAACTCCACCCAGAGCCAGCACTCATGAACAGTGAACCAGCTCATTTGTTACCCTTTCATTAAACTTTAACGACTTAGGTTTCCTACTTCCTATAGCTCTCCCCCAGCATAGATAGCCACTCTGTGATCAGTACTGTATAGTAATACTCACTTTGGCTGCGTTATAGATCGCAAACAACACAAAGGGGCATACGTGAACATTTCTCCCTGGGACAGTCACCTACTCTGTCATTGGATCATTTGTTATCTGCTACTTTTGATCTCTTGTTTTAAAAGAACTGGCTTGACAAAGCTGGTGGAAATCTCTCACCTTTCCTAATGTGGGATCCATCAGAGCAGCTGCTTATCTGAACTTCACTTCACTTCTGAAGCCCGTGAAGCTTTCTTATCACTATATTTCTGTTTATACAAATCTAGAAAGCAGTGCCTAAAGGGCCATTTGTAAACTTGTATGAACCAATAACGTAACTACTGTATCACTGAGGAAAGGTTATGAGACATTGGGGCTGAAACACCATTTTAATGGAAAATCAAAACTTCCTAAGGAATAAGCCATCAAAGCAAAGTGCAACCTTAACTGCACGCCATTGTGCAGGTGCATTGCAGTATAGTGACTAATGCCATGACATGCTATTTCGCAAAATAACTGTGATATCATATAGTTTCTGCTAATCCTTGTATGTACTTGCAGCATCTTATAATTAAAAATATGTACTTACACTAATTTTATTTTCATAATGGTCCAGTATATTTGTATAGATATAGGTTCTGTCTACATGTAGCTTTACTGTATGATAAATTCTCTTCAAGGAATTACATTAAGAATTTTGTGAGCACATTGTGCTAGACACTTTGTTTTCCATTAGTAGCACACCCTTCCTTAATTACATTTCAGGGAAGGATCCGGTTAACTATGAAGCCCAACATATGAAGTGTTGCCTTCCCATCACCTCCTCCATTCCACTAATGTTTCTAGCTCATCTGCCTGTTTCTTAGCTTCTCATGAAGTCATCTCCATGCCTTCTACCAAATGTCCCGCCCACCCTATGCAGGGTATGTCCTCCCTAATGTCATGCACAAAGCTCCTACCCTGACCACATGTAAGTCCCGGCACTACCATGCTGCTTTTACAGTGAGTCAAAATGACTTGTAGGTAAGGACTTGTTGACATGTGAAATTGCATTGGTTTCCCGAAAGGTAGAATTTTAAACTGATTTAATTAAATTGATGGAAATAGCCACATCTGGCTCATTAGCAAACAGTGAAACTGAACGTAGGTTAAGTGGAACAAGTGGAACTTTATTAAACCCTGTGCAATCCTCTGTGGCTGTGTTGCTTCCATGCCAACTCCTCACATTCCCTGTTTTCGTGGTTTTTTTCAGTAATACTCCCTCTAGGGTACATGGGCATTCTGCCTCCAATTACACTGATCATGATACAGTGTGGACATTCTGATTTTGGTTTAAACGAGGCTCATTGCAGGTTAGCTTAAAGACACAAGGCAGGTGAGGTAATCTCTTTTACTGAACCAACTTGTTTTGGTGGAAGGGACTAGGGTGATCAGGGTCCCGATTTTGTAGGGACAGTCCTGATTTGAGGGGCTTTTTCTTATATAGGCAACTATTACCCTCCACCCTGTCCCAATTTTTCACATTTGTTTTCTGGTCACCCTAGAAGGGACAATCTTTCAAGCATCACAGAAGAGCTAGCCTGAAAGCTTGTCCCTTCCACCAACACAAGTTGGTTCAATAAAAGATATTACCTCACCTACGGTCTCACTCTCAAATCTTGGGACCAACATGGCTACAACAACACTGCAAACAGTTTAGCTGAAGTCAGTTTGAAACAGGTTTAAGCTGAACTGAAATCAGCTACTCTTAAACCTAAATAAGAGGGTCCAATATGGGGTTGCAGTGGGTCAACTAAACAGATGCAAGTTTGAGTGTAGGCAAGGCCTGATTTACCCAGTATTGCTACCATTATCTCCCCAGCTTTCTCCCACCTTTGTCTGCCACTAAGAACAGGGGCCATTCTCCTTGAGTGTTTGGAAAGAGTCTAGCACATGGTAGGTTTCAGAGTAACAGCCGTGTTAGTCTGTATTCGCAAAAAGAAAAGGAATACTTGTGGCACCTTAGAGACTAACCAATTTATTTGAGCATAAGCTTTCGTGAGCTACAGCTCACTTCATCGGATGCATACTGTGGAAAGTGTAGAAGATCTTTTTATACACACAAAGCATGAAAAAATGGGTGTTTACCACTACAAAAGGTTTTCTCTTCCCCCACCCCACTCTCCTGCTGGTAATAGCTTATCTAAAGTGATCACTCTCATACTCATATAGCGGAAGCAGAGCTCTTTTGCAAGCTGCACCAGACTTTACACTGGTGCAGTGTGTTCTCCCTGTGAATTGGGCCAACTGGACTGTCTGGTCTGGAGGATGAATAAACCTACGACTCCCTAGAGCACAGCTACTTATTTAGATCCTTGCTCTCTTGTACACTTGTGCATAAGCCAAGGATCTGTCTGGCTCATAGTCTTTATCATTCTACTGTATGTTTATTGTTACTTGTGTGACAAAGTTCCTCCTCTACCTTGGTGGGTCTTGTGCTTATTGGTGGATTTGCTCACCTCGGAGATTCACGGCAGCCCTCAGTTTGGCTGTTTTCGTGAACCCACAGTCCAGGTCAACTCCTCCTGTGTCTGATCAGGAGTTGGGAGGTTTAGGGGAACCCGGGCCCGCCCTCTACTTTGGGTTCCAGCCCAGGGCCCTGTGGAATGCAGCTGTCTAGAGAGCCTCCTGGAACAGCTGTGCAACAGCTACAACTCCCTGGGCTACTTCCCCATGGCCTCCTCCCAACACCTTCTTTATCCTCACCATAGGACCTTCCTCCTGGTGTCTGATAATGCTTGTACTCCTCAGTTCTCCAGCAGTATGCCTTCTCGCTCTCAGCTCCTAGTGCCTCTTGCTCCCAGCTCTTCACACGCATGCCACAAACTGAAGTGAGCTCCTTTTTAAACCCAGGTGCCCTGATTAGCCTGCCTTAATTGATTCTAGCATCTTCTTGATTGGCTGCAGGTGTTCTAATCAGCCTGTCTGTCTTAACTGTTTCCAGAAAGTTCCTGATTTTCTGGAACCTTCCCTGTTACCTTACCCAGGGAAAAGGGACCTACTTAACCTGGGGCTAATATATCTGCTTTCTATCACTCTCCTGTAGCCATCTGGCCTGACCCTGTCACACTTGGTATTTTTGTGTTTTTTTAAAAAATAATTATGTACATTTTTCTTTTGAACATTTTGAATTAAGAGATGAGTTGTTAGAAAAAAAGTCACTACAAAGAGATTGCAGGCCACTGGAACAACATATTCTATGTGTCACAAATTCTGGAATGTTCTGAAATATCGAACAGCTCCATGTTTGAAAGCAAAGGTCAAATGGCAGATTTTGACCTCATTGCAAATTTTGTTAATGGGAAACTCAGGAAAGCAACAGTAAAATTGTAGATATAGGTATAATACTGCCTTTTAGCTAATACCTACAACTGGAAAACATAAAGAAGGAATTTGGAAACTGAGAAGATCCTAATGCAGTTAAATGGGTAGAAGTTTTCAGTTACATCTGTGCACTTGCACTGAAATCAGCTGAGAAAAAAGGAAGAGACCACAGACAATTGCTGAGAGGTCCAACTCATCTCTCAGAGTTATACCTCTTTGTTTCCTGATACAGAAAAGCAGATACTCTCTGTGGGCGTATATTTTGATAGCATTTTGCTGCAGAACTTCCTATACAGAAAGTTAAGATAACAGATTTACAGGCTTTCCTTTGTTTTTTTCTTCTGCTTGGCTTTTTATTTCTCTTCACTCTAGCTTCAGTGCACACTCACATGGATACGTGTATGTGAGCTGGGAATCACAACCCTGGCTCATAGTGTTGAGGTAGCTTTCCTCTACTTGTATCTTTCCTTGTGGATCATTTCTATCATGCCTCTCCTTTGCTCTTACTTCTTTTCACCCATCTAGGTTCTTATCTCATCCACCACTGCAGAATCTAAACAGCCCTGGGGGTATTTCTTCTCTTGCCCCCACTGGGTCACTTCACTCCCTGAGCTCCCCAAGTCATTTCTTCCCCATAGATTCCACCCTCTCTCCCTCTTCCCTGAGTTCTCTTCTCTCTCTCTGTCTCAGAGCCAGTTTCCCTCGTTAGGTGTGCCTTCTTCAGCCTCTCTTCCTGAATAGCTTGTGTCATTTGACTCCTGCCATGATCTGCCACCTCCTCACATATCACTTATAGAACTAGGTTTCCAGCACAGGGCTTTTCATATTGTCACCTATTGTGGCTAGTGCTGGATCAAATAGCTGCCTCCTCTGTCTTTTCTCTCTTTATCCTTCAGTGAGAAACAGAGAGAGGGAGAAGTAAATTATTGTCTGCCACAGAGCGGAGACAGCAAGGGACTTCAGAGAGGATGTGAAAGAGTTAGGACCTCATAATGACAGCAATCTAGAGGAATCATTTACTCCACAGAAATACACACTGGTATTCCTTGTTAAGTAGTTGGCAGCTTTAGGGAATTAATTGTAGAAAATGGGAAAGTAGTATCTTCAAATGCCATCTAGCGACAGTGTGCAAGGGTGTAACAGAGGGCAGAATTTGGCCTAGAATTTCTAAGTCATCTTAGTGCTTTAAACACATTGAAATGTTTAAAAGATTAATATTTTTGGCAAAGCTGCTTAATCCACATTTCAAAGGTGGAATTAACATGATGCTAACACTCCATACAAACATAGGTTGCTGAAAGTATGTTCTCATAAACAAGGTGCTAGAGACCATGTCATCCTATCTCCTCTTTCATCCCCTCAGCTTCCAGGCCAGCTGGATCATCTCATGAAATTTAATACATTTTGGAAACATCAGGAACTACAAAAGAGACTTATGAAACAGTAACAGCTACATGGACACCACCAGGAACAGCAACAATGCCAAAAAATGTAGTGATTGCATCTGCACAGAGAGTGCAGTAATTTGAGATTGAGATTGAGAAATGGAATATCACGGGAGAGAATGTTGGGACATTGGATGTACTCAAAGGATTGGTCGTAAGACATGGAGCCTTTCACTTGTGGGTCATCAGTTCAAAGATGACCTATCAATGGTAATAACCATTGCTAGCTTGTTTGAAATGAGATGGTTGTCTCAGTCCATTTCTTATTTTCCACATCACTAAAATCACAATCATAACTGGCAACCAATATAAAGTTAGGCAGTCTCTCAAGCAAAGCTGGAGCCTCAACGGGGGTCCATCCATGCAGCTCTCACTGCAGGATCAGAACCTTACCCTGTTACAATGGTTTTCTCCAGAACAAAGCTCAGGCAGTAATTGAGTTGTACTTACTTTGTGTGTGTAAAGAGAGCCATTCAGACTCCATTGTTGTTATTCTGCGGCCTTCAACAAGCATTAAAATCCCTTTAAAAAGTAAATAAAATATTGGTCACAAACATTGGATGGGTTCTGTGTCTGAGTTCCGCAGCATGGCCCTGCTGTGAGTTAGGACAGATGCCTCCCCATACACAAACTGATATATACTTGGATCTTTTCAGGTTTCAGTACACTGTGGGTGGCAGCCACCACTCTGAAGAACAACATCAATTGCCGCATTGTCACCAGGGAGCCGAATGGAAAAGATTTAAAGTTTCCATCCTCCATTAATATAGTTCCCATAATAATTTATAAAATAAATGTTTAAAATAGATTTTCATAGTATACTATGATACTATAATGGTAATATACTATTTTCAAAATAGTATTAAATGGATTAATGCAGAATAATGAGATATAGCACTTATATAGTGATTTAAATTCATTAACTTCATAATTCCTACTCTTTTGAGCTACACAGAGGCCTTCTCCAGCTCTGGGCTGAAGACCTGGGCCCAGAGTTCTGTGTAGCTTGAAAGCTTGTCTCTTTCTCCAACAGAAGTTAGTTCAATACAAGATATTACATCATGCACCTTGTCTCTCTAATATCCTGGGACCAACATAACTACGACACTGCAAACAACTATATTTTCCAGTAAGTTCATAATGCATTCACAGCAAAGAGTGTGTTTTCATTTTTAGCTTGCTGGGCAGAACAAAATTCATTTAAACATTGAAATAAGAGCTATGCAGAGGACAAAAAATGCATTTTCACAAAGGAGTTTAAAATCTTGATATTTGACTTCATTCCAAATTGGAACAAAAACCTGAACATTTCAAAAATTCCCTGCAAAGGAAAATTTAAAAAAACTTGGTTTAAGTCACTTGAAATATTTCATTTTGACACAATTTAAAACTTTTGTTTTGATTTTGACTGTTTAAATTTTGGATTATTTTATATAATACAAAAAAAATTCAAAATGAAATATGGAAACATTTGTTTCAAATATATCAAAATAGGATGTTTTGACACTATTTGAATTCCTCCCACCCCCGGTTTTCTCCAAAAAGAAAATTTTGGCAGTATGAGTCCTGTTTTGTGAAGCATTTCAGTTTTGATGGAACAGCATGTTCTGATTGAATATGGTTCTGTCAAAGTTTCTCTTAACAGCTCTAATTGCAATGTATATCTGAAGATAACTTTTTCTCATGTAAACTTTAATTTGGGAAGGGTATGCAATGTTTATAAGCCATCAGAACAACCAACAGTAATTTGCTCCTTATTCTCAGTACCGAGCACTAATACTTGAGTCAGAGCCACATGAGTGGACTAGCCCCAGTGAAATCAGAATCAGACCATTAATGTTTTCTTGAAATAACTAGGCATGATGCTGAAGTTTCCAACACACTGGTTATGCACTGCAATATTTTCTCTTAAAAATGAAATTAGATTAGATAATTTATATAGTATAGATTTTATAAACATTTATAAATCTGTATTTAAACAGATCACAACTTCAGCAAAACCACTAATAACGTATCCTTTGAAAGGTATCTGAACAGAGGAGCTATTTACATGGGAATTGACTAAATAGTATGAATGTTTAAAAGCCTGAAGTGCTTTCATGATTGTAGTCCAGAACTTATAGGTTCTTAAATAATGCTCATGGGAATTTAAATAATGCTTAGAACATGGTGGTCTTGTGCCACTTGGATTCCCTCTGCTTTTGCTGTACAGATCTTTCCCTTTAAAGCTTTTTAAAGATTATTTAATCAAAGAAAGTGGCTTTTTTAAGGTTTTGGGCTTTGTTCTAAGCGAGTGTCTGAGCTTATAACCAAGAAATGTGTTAAACCTGTTGTCAGTTAGAGTAATTGATGTGCAAATTGATTAGGTCTTGGGAAAGATGGCTAAACCATATAAAAGAGCAACACAATTTACAAGACAGGAGGAGTTGAAAATAGAAGTGAGCATGGTTTAAAAAACAAAAAGCTACAGAAAAATTATAAGTAAGAATAAAAGCCAGAGCTGAGGTAAAGGAATTTGTACAAAGGTTAAGACTTGGTGTTTGGAATACTAGTCAAGGATTTAATCAACTGTACAATTTTATTGCAGGGCTACAGGAAGTTAAAAATAAATGTTTGTGGCTAAATGGAGAAGTCCTTAGATTAAAGACCAAATGGCTGGTAAGTGTGGAAAATAGTATGAAAGTTGAGGAAATTTTAATGGTGTAAAGAGTTAATAAAATATTCCCTAGAAAAGGGAGACAATAATACCTTTCATTTTATAGAATCTTATATTCTACAATATACTAGCGCATACTCTAAATACAGGAGTCCATTAATCTACAACTGAAATATAGCCTCTATTTAAAGCCCCTGGCTGTTTGCCCAATGGGGATTTGCACCATAGTAAATGAGAGGAGAATTTGGCTCATGATGTTAAGAAACTCTGTGCTTCTGGAGGTGCCATTTGTAAGCTGAAATGTAAAACTAAGGTCTTGACCACCTGTGATAATTGAAAATGGCATGCTTTTCTTTGCAAGAGGAAGGTTGGTAAAACCCTTGGGTCCTGGCCTAATTCCAATGTGTGTCATTGCTTTTTGAATGTTCAAATGCCATCTTGTAGACTCATCAGGATGTGACATGGTGCACTCAGGGGCAAAGTGAAAACATCTCATCTAGTGCATTTCACCACCAAGGTGGCTGTATTTCAGCAGCGGGGGGAAATGTTATATCAGTTAACTGAAAGTATTATATTGATATTCTCTTCCAAGTTAGATCAGTGCATGTACCACCAGTCCAGTTGAAAGGAGGAATTTGGCTCAGTATTGACTCAACATGTCCTTCAGCATCTAGGTGATCTTTGTAGGTTTCCAATCCACATAAAGACCCAGATGAGCTTCTGGGAATATAGCGTCAAACAGCACAAGAAAGTTTTGTTGAAGGTGGACTGAAGACGCTTAGTTCATGCTTGAAGTGCTGTTATTGTTTTGCCAAAGCCTGGAGAGGATTTCAGATATCAGTAAGTCCAAAGAACTAAAATTAGAAAGCTAGAAATGGAAGGAAGTGCAGAAATTATTCAAGGAAATGGCCATTAGAGACAGATAAATGATGAACATTCTGTGATGAAAGTGAACTAGACTTCTCTTTGGGAAGAGAGTTTTGCCCCTGATATTAGTGAACCAAAACAGTTTTAAAAATAGACCCAAGCCAGAACTTTGGCTCCTAGCACCCCTGAACTGTGAGGAAATTCAAATATTTGTGACTTACACCTATCTCTATAATTGACCAAATCCAAAAGCTCCCAAGCTATGAATAAATAATAAGTCTAATAGAGTGCTCTTCATCCAGAGATCTCAAAGGGAAGGGTATGTCTCATTAACCCTATTTCAGAGATATTGGATTCAACTCTTGGCTTTGTGATGTAATGATAGCAACATTAAACTCACTTATCAGCAACTGTCAGGGTTCCTTCCCCACTCTGAACTCTGGGGTACAGATGTGGGGACCCACATGAAAGACCCCCTAAGCTTATTCTTACCAGCTTAGGTTAAAACTTCCCCAAGGCACAGATTTCTTTCTTGCCTTGGGATCGCTGCCACCACCAAGTGATTTAACAAACAATCAGGGAAAGGGCCACTTGGAGTCCTATTCCCCCAAGCCTACACCCCCTTTCCTGGAGAAGGCTTGAGCATATATCCTCACCAACTGGTTACAGATCCAAACCGCCTGGGTCTTAGAACAATGGAAAAATCAGTCAGGTTCTTAAAAAGAAGGATTTTATTTAACGAGAAAAAGGTAAAAGAATCACCTCTGTAAACTTAGGCTGGTAGTTAACCTTACAGAGTAGCAGAAAATTCAAAGAGCACAGAGGAACCCCCTCTAGCCTTAGTTTCAAAGTTACAACAAAACAGGGATAAACCTCCCTCTAGCAAAGGGAAAATTCACAAGTTGAGGAAACAAAGATAAACTAATATGCCTTGCCTGGCTGTTGCTTACAAATTTGAAACATGAGAGACTTGTTTAGAAAGATTTGGAGAACATGGATTGATGTCCGGTCCCTCGTAGTCCCAAAAGCGAATGGTCACAGAAAAAAAGAACCCCAAAGAAACCATGCCCCCCGCCCCCCACCCCAGTAGATTTGAAAGTATCTTTTGTCCCCATTGGTTCCTTTGGTCAGGTGCCAACCAGGTTACTTGAGCTTCTTAACTCCTTACAGGTAAGGAGGAATTTAGGCTATGGTTATGACAAAAGAGACAGCTAATTTTCTGTTGAGAGAGAAAACTGCAGCTTTGAAAGTGTGTTTCAATTATACTTCTACAGGAAGGAAGGAAGACAGCATGAACCAATAGAAATATGTGACAAAGCAGAAATGTGTGTTCCTGAGAGAGAAGATTAAAACATACAATCTACCTACCTACAAAGTCGGCTGCAACAAGAATGGACAAAATATGAACTGCATTGTTAATAGGAGATATATTTGGATTTTCTCTCCGCAAAATTATTACAGCAGGTTTGAAAAAAAGTGGGAAGATGTTGATACCTCATAGTGCTAAGTTAAAACAATGCTAAAAAAAAGCTTCTTAGCATCCATGGGTCAGATCCACAGTTGGTATAAATCAATGTAGCTCCATTGATATCAGTGGAGCTAAGCTGATCTACACCAGCTGATTCTTTGGCCCTTAATATTTGGTACAGTACAATTGACACTGAAAATCTATTAGTCTGACCTTTAGAATATAGAAGGCTTTTTTTCTCAGTTGGAAAGAATTGTGAGGTGTATGCAGCCTCCTCTCCACCCTGGCCACTAACCAAAACCTTGAAAGGTTACCCAGTCAGCTCTGCTCTGTCAGAAACTAGGTATAATGGACTCACACTGAAGCAAATACTCACTATAGTATGTAGTAATCTATAAAACATACCCAATATTAAATTGTATAAAATGAAGCAATCATATCATAAAGTAAAATTATGTCTGTTATTTCCCTTTAGTTTTGTAGGTTATTCTTTGAATTGCTGATTGATGGCCAATCAGTATTATAGAAGTACAAATATACTGGATGCGAAAGTGAGACTTGTCTAGAGTTCTGCTGTGGGCCTCATAGAAGGAATCTGTAGATAGATAGATGGATATATATTAGTGGAGGTGGACAAATGTTTTAACACATGAGGTAAAAGCCAAGTCACTGCTGTTTCTTTTTACTGTATTTGCTGCAAGAAAATAAAATTATGTTTTCCAATGCACTTTCATGGAGGGTTTTGGGTTTTTTTGCCTGTCTGGTAGGTATTGTCTGCTTCAGAATTTCAAGTGAACAGAGCAGACCGCTCTAAAGCTGTACTTGAGTATTTTCCCAGTGAGATTATGGAGACTGTTGATTGATATGATTGTGATACTAAGCACCACATAGTCACACTTGATGCACTATTGTAATAATCTTTGAGCAAAATACACCTTGTAAGGTATCATTTGAAAATCAATAACTCACTGATCATTAATATTGTTGCATGATATGTATGTGGTGGGTATTAAGAGTTATGGATATATGTTAGAATTATGACTGAAGAGTGCTTAAAGCAGGCACGTCAGGGGGAGCTGGTAAACAAATCTGATTTAGACAAAGGAATGTGTATTTGATTCTTTGACCAGCTCGATCTTCAGAAAAAGACAATGAATGTCCAGTTTTACAAATTCGGTAAACAAATCTATTAAGATAACAAGTGGGGAAAGAAAGAGCATGGAGCTTCCTTCACCACCTTCCTCACAGATTGAATAGACGTTACTTTGAGGGGTAACCCTCAGAAGAATTTACTTCAAAGGTTTACTGGTCTATAAAGGCAGGGGATGGAACCTCAAGTGATAACTAACTGAATCAACTGATTGTATACAATATTAGTGTATTATAAAAGTATCAAGAGTGAGGTCTTTTCTGAAAGCTAATGACACAATGGTGATTAATATCATTGTGAAATTTATACATTAACTCTACATGAGGAACCATGGATACTTGATATTATGTTTTAAAGTCTGGGCTTGAAGTCTCTGGAAACTAGATATAGGTGTGAAACCATCTTGAACAATGCCTGTACCTTGCTAGATAAAGTTTTAGATGTACGTTTTCACTTTTGTTTGGTTATAACTCTTTCTAGCTGTATTCCTTTTTCTTGGCATCACTTAACCTATGCCCTGTAGTAAACATAAATTTATTAACTATAAACCAACTTACTGCAGTATTTAAATGGAGGGAATATTTATTCCAGTTGAGTTAATAAGCTGTGATGTACTTTTGTCTCTTTAGGGAGACAAACAGACTGTATTATTCCTCCGAGCTGTCCAGGAGAGTGCTAGACATTACAGAGCACACAGTTTGGGAAAAATTAGGAACTGGAAGTGTGTTAGGGTCACCCTGCAAGCAGTAACCAAGGCTGTAGCGACCAGGGACTGTAACTGGTGTGCTGCTGGCAGGCTGCTGGGGTCAGAGTTGCTGGACCAGGGCTGTAGTTATACACAGACACTCACAGGACATGACCTGCATGTTTGTTGCTGACTGTGAATGTCCTAAGGCAGGGAGTTATGGTAGCAAAGAATTTGAGGCACCCAGGGTTACAGGGCGGGGGGTGACTCAACCCTTCACTCATCTAGATTGCACCCCCTTGCATTGACAATGATCCAATGTATTATTAGTTATGCTGATGATTTGTTGTTCAGTTTCCCTGTTTTCTTTAGTGAGGGTATTTGGCTTGTTGATATTTAATGTTAAATACACTTTATATGAAGGCAGGCTATGCTGGTAACCTAACTTGGGTTGGATTTGTACACTGATCCATTGATACTGAAAGCATTTGAAGTCATCTCAGGGGAAAAACAGTTATTTGATGAGTTGGGATCTGCTGATGATGTGACACCTCTGGACATGTCCCAGCTACGAAAACCTGAGTCTTCTGGCCAACGGTTTTACAAGAGGCCTCCACTTTGGCTTTGGATATAACTTTGTGACAAGAAGTGTGCAGTAGTTCCTCCATATGTGTTGCAGTTAAAATCACAGGTGGGTGTAAAAATAACATAGAAAATCAGATTATTCAACATCTGCCATGAGTATTAACAGGAAACACTGTGTGTTTTGAAGCCTAAACATCTACATATAACTTAGGATAATTATGCAGCCCAGAGGAGGTCATTACAAATTACCAGTTGAAACAAACTAATCATTGAATAAACTACAAAGGGATTCTCTATCTTTAGATAACTTCAAACAAAGACAGTGTGCAGTTGTGGAAGATCTGCTTTAGTCAAACACAAATTATTGGGGTCAATACAGAAGTAACCGGGTGAAATTCTATGGCTTGTGTTTATTCAAAAGGTTAGACTCAATGAACTAATGGTCCCCTGAACGCTATCAAAAAGTTGAGGTCCCTTCTGACATTGGAATCTTTGAAATCAACTCTTCTATTATATATCCCCTTCCCCAGATGAAATGTTATTTTAAAGGACTTGGGCTTTAATCTTACATTTGTGGCTTTTGCTACCAGCTTCCCCCCTCCATTTTTTAAAATGATCTCTGATCCATACAAATGAACTTGCCAACAAGTGGAAATATTGACTACAACTTATATATGACTCAGTTACCTCAGATAGGTGGATCTTGAGGATCATCATACAGGTTTACCTGTAGCTGAAAAAACCCAAAGATTTCACCAGAAGATCACTTATTCTGCACTGTGAAGCTTTTGATGGCAAAACATGTGAGCAGCCATTTTTGATGCTCACAAGTGGTCCAGCATTCTTGGGGATACTGGTATTAACCTTATCAACCCTTCTGGCAAATGGAATGTGAGCAGTTTGGTTTGCTTTGCATGCACCCTGCTGTTGTGTAGATTCAGTGGAAACATCAATCTTTGGGGAACTTGATCATGGGCAGCTGGAAACTGGTCAGCCATGTGAGTGGGGAGTAAGCCAGGCCATCGCTGCACCCCCAACGTCAGTCAGCATAGTTGCTAATTAAAAATAAACCATGAACTACTTGTCACAGAGGTGAGATCTAGTGTAATTTTTAATGGATTTTGTCTTTATAGCTGAGTTTGATATCCAATTCTTTCCAAAAATGGTTGATTTCTCCCAACCCTCATTTGGAGTGAGGGCAAAGTCAAGGGGGAGAGGAAAGAAAATGGACACTGTGCATCCTTTGCAGAAGTCTTGGTGCACAGGGTATTCCTGGGCAGGCAAGGCAAGGAGTGGGGATTTTTGGAAAAAAACATGGCCAGGGTAGGCCTATACTTGCTGATTCCCCACTGGTGCAAGCCTTATAGCAGCTAGGCAGAGTAACGCACACATTAGTATTTGCCTTCACCAGCAGCGGATAAGTAAAGGTGCACGTAGTTGACACAGATATTAATCCGACTGAAGATCACTGGTAACTATCATTTAATCTGTCACCTCTGCATTAGGGATGGTTGGAAATGAACAATTCTTTGGGTTCCTCTGTAAACTGATAGTGATGCTGCCAAACTGTTACTGCTCTCTGCTTTCTCTCGTCACTGCTGTAGTGCATGGAAAGACTAAAGAGCTGAAAGCTGTCAGTATGAATGCTGGTGTATTACTGGAGAGCCAGATCCTGCACTCTTTCTCACGTTGAGCAGTAGCTTACTCTGCCAGCAATCCTGTTGATGGGACTACTCCGTGTGAGGAGGAGGAGCAGGATCTGCCCTGAAAGGAATAGTTCTGCAGGATGTAACACAGAGAAATCTCCTGGAAATACAAAGTGGAGTAGTTCTGTAAATCATTAGGTGTCATCTTGGTAAAGTTCTTTGCACCACAAAACTGCTCTGTGTTTTGAGGAAACAAACCTGAGAGTCACAGCAGAAGGGGAAGTTAAAGGTCAGGGGGTAAATTCTGCTTACTGTTACAGATTTCAGCAGCTGAGCCTTGCACACGTAATCAGCATTCAGCCTCTTGCTGCCTGAACGAAGCTTGCCAGGTGGGTCAGGAAAACTTTGGAGAAAAATTGGCTGGGGAAAAAAAATTGCTGAGAATGTGAAATGCTGAAAAACTTCACGCCAGTTTCTGCTCTCTCTTTACACCCATGTGAATTCTGAGTCACTGAAAGCAATGGAGTTATGCTAGATTTACAGCTCTGAGGCTACGAGCAGAATCTGGACCATCATCTGTGGTTCATCCGGTTGTTTTCTTTCCTGCATTTGGATTTGGAAAGAAAACAAATAGGCAAATGTTTAGGACTGGATTCTGGCTTTTACAGCCAGGCACACATGGGGAGGGGGACGTGTGTGAGGGCTGTTTGTAGCGGGAAAACCAGGGAAGAAGCAGGACTGGCTCAGCCAGCAGTCTTTCAAGGGGCCCTTGGGGAGAGTCATGGAACAGTAGCTCTGCCACCCTTGTAGGTGGTGCAGACGGTACTTCCTTGCCACTGCCCTGGCCAGCTCTGATGACTGCCCTGCCTACACCCTGCCAGGTAGCTAGTGCCAGCAGCAGCACTAGCCACCAGCAGTGCCTACCCATCCCAATGCAATTGTGCCCAGCCCTGGCATGGTGACCCAAAGGGAAGTGGGGAATCTCCTTGCTCGCTCTGCAACCTCTGCGTGCACTTGTGCAGGCTCAGGCCCCATCTGTCTCTGAAATTACATTGCAAGAAGGGGAGAGAGAATCTGTATGTGAATGTGACAGTTACAACAAGCTGAAAACAAGGAGCAAAACCAAACAGGATAAAAACAAAAGGATTGGTGGAAAATTTCTCTGATCCTTCTGCCATGACCAGTAAATTTCCTCCTCGATCAGATATATCTGAATATACAAGAGGTGCCAGTAGAAGTCAATGTTCTGTGTTACATCCACCAAGCAGGATCAGAGCTGGTGGGAAGCATAACGCCAGCTGTAGCATGCAGTTGCATCTTCTCCTTCCCTTCCCACTAACCACAGCAGCAGCAGTTAATCCTTCTGGCTTCTGAAGACAAAGGTTGTTCTCGATCCAATAATCCTCTGCCATCACCAGATGAGACCTCCCTTTCTTTTCCTAGTCTGTGGTATTTGCAGCTGTGTTGTGAGAAGCACACAAATCATCCAGTAAAGGTCATTGAAATGGATAACTGCTGCTTTACGTGTGGGAAGGGAGCATCAAAGATCCAGTTTCTGTGAGTCTCCTTCTTAGTATCACTGTTGACTAACAGGTTTGGTTGCTGTCAACTGATTTTGCTTTGATTTCTCACAGCACCGTGCTTCAACTCAGGAGTCATTTTGGAATCAAAAGTATTGAACTGATTTAATAACTTATATGTAAGTGTAGCCCTAGGAGCAGTAGGATCTAGGAGAGTTTAAAAATCTTAGTAGCGGGCCATGCTCTGGCATTATTAACACATAATAATGCTGGTTAGGATTTCTTGTAGTTCTCTCCCTTGCAAGGGATACTCCAAAGATAAAAATCATAAATTAAAAAGTGACTGTGTAGCCATATAAATCAAACAAAATGATCTTTGCATGTCTCTTGGTGCTGCATAGTCCCTACCATTAACTTCAGTAAATAGGTATGGTTGAAAGATATGTACTGTCTTAATAGCAGGTTAAAATCTCGGTCCTGCTTCCACTGAAATCAGTGGCCAAACTTCCGTTGAATTCAGTGGTGCAGTCATCAGGCTCTATCTGTTCAGAGCTAGATAATGACTTGTGCTGGGATAATGCATTCTGTTAGGCACTCAAGAAAGTAGAGGATTAAATTATGGCTTTGCCACAAGCCCCAAGAGCAGCCTGGGAAGCAGATTGTCCGAATCATAATCAGTCTGCCTCCTGGTTACCCCTTATTTTAGGTGCAGAGTTGGAGAGGAGGTGGTAATACCCTGCACTAGCCCTATACCTAGTGCAGTGTTAATGCCTGCTTTCTTGATTTCAGTCATTCCCCATCCCTCCTTCCACACCCATCCACATTTGTGGGAGGGGGAATACGAGCTCCAATGTGCTGCATCCTCTTCTGGGCTGCTACCCATGGGAACACTGGGGAAGCAAGGGGATGCAGGGTGGCCACAATATGGCCAGTAGGAAAGTAAGCCATTAACCCCAGCAGCCTGGGCACCGTTGTCCCAAGTGGAGCTGGCTAAGTAGTTGTTCGGAGGATGTATTCAGTACTGCATGCTGAAGTCCACAGGTTGGAAAGACCACAGTGCATTCCCCTGAGGAATTCTACCGCAATTATTTTTCCTTGAATTATGTCATATCCCACCTTAGGTTATGAATACCATTTCTGAGGTTTAGTTTAGTTTTAACCCTTTATTCTGTTTGTTTACTTTATTCTGGTTGGCCTATGGCATTAGAGTGAGAATGGAACACTGGACTAGATTTTGATCTTGTGTCTCCTTTTTTACACTGAAACTCCATTGCCTTCAGTAGAGTTACATCTGTGCTTACACTGGTATAACTGAGATAAATCAGACCTAGTAAGCTTAACTTTATCTTTAAAGTCAGCTTCACTTTGTAGTGTTTATACACTAGCACAATGCTGTTGCCCTTGGGCTTCAAACACTGTTGCGGGTAAATATTGTTTAAATTTTCCCAACTCAAACAGGTTTTAATTTTTTTTTAAAAGCACATAAATAGCCACATAGACTTTAAGGCCAGAAGGGACCATCATGATTATCTAGTCTGACCTCCTGCATGTTGCAGGCCACAGAACCTCACCGCCCACATCCTTAATAGGCCCATACCCTCTTGCTGAGTTATGAAGTCCTCAGATGTTGACTTAAATATTTAAATTCTAGAGAATCCACCATTTACTCCAGCTCGAGCCAGCAAGTGAGCTGTGCCCCCTGTTTCCGAGGAAGGCAAAAATCCCAGGGTGCCTGCCAATCTGACCTGAGGGAAAATTCCTTACTGTCCCCAAAGATAGTGGTTAGTTGGACCCTGAGTGTGTGGACAAGACCCACCAGCCAGATGCCTGGGAAAGAATTCTCTGTAGTAACTCAGGTTGCTTCTCATCTAGTGTCTCATCTCCCATTTCTATTCATGTTATGGTTTGTAACTACTCTTTGCTAATGCTGCAGAGTTGTCCAGTGGATAAAGACTAGGCCTCAGGAGACTAGGGTTCTATTACCGGCTCTAATGGTGGGTTGATGGGCAAGTCACTCCACCTCCCTACATCTCAGTATCCCCCTGTAATGTGGGGATGATGATACTGACCTCCTGTGTGAAGCACTTTGAGATCTATGTATGGAAAGCACTATATAAAAGCTAGGTGGTGGTGGTATTAGTAATTTTAATAACATCTACATGGCCTAAATGTGTCCCTTTGAAGCTGATTGGATATGTCCCATTTCATTCCTGTAAGGGTGGCACAACTCAAACTTTGTACATACCATATCCTAAGGTATGAAAGAAGGTTTGTTTTGGAATACAAAGTTGTCATAAATATAAAGAGAAGGGTAACAACCTTTATGTATGCAGTAACATAAAATCCCTCCTGGCCAGAGGTACAAAATCACTTTACCTGTAAGGGGTTAAGAAGCTCAAATAATCTGGTTGGCACCTGCCCAAAAGGACCAATAAGGAAAGAAGATACTTTCAGATATGCAGGGGGGTGGGGGGAGAGGTTTTGTTTGTGCTCTCTTTGTTTGTTCCCTCTTGGGACAGAGAGAGAGACCAAGCAGGTAAACCATCTCTTGAAAAGGTACCTGAAATGATACATTTAAAATTACAGAAATTGTAAGTAAAGGCAAGGAAATGCGTTAGATTATCTTTTGTTTTAGCTTGTGAATTTTCCCTGTGCTAAGAGGGAGTTTTATTCCTGTTTTTTTGTAACTTTGAAGCTAAGTTTAGAGGGGAATCCTCTGTGTTTTAAATCTTTTTATTTACCCTGTAAAGTTACTTTCCATCCTGATTTTGCAGGTGTGATTCTTTTACTTTTTTTAAAAAAAATAAAATTCTTCTTTTAAGAACCTGATTTATTTTCAGTGTCCTAAAAACCCAGGGGATTGGTCTGTGCTCACTTTGTAACCAATTGGTTAGTATATTATTCTCAAGCCTCCCCAGGAAAGGGGGTGAAGGGGCTTAAGGGAATATTTTGGGGAAACAGTGACTCCAAGTGGCCCTTTTTCCTGGATTTTTGTCAAAATCACTTGGTGGTGGCAGCAATACCGTCCAAGAACAATGAAAGGATTTGTGCCTTGGGGAAGTTTTAACCTAAACTGGTAGAAATAAGCTTAGGGGGTCTTTCATGTGGGTCCCCACATCTGTACCCCAGAGTTCAGAGTGAGGAGGGAACCCTGATAAAAGTGCACTGCATTTTACTATTTGAGTTTCTTAAACAATTTAATTAGGGTTTCTTGAAACATGCAAATGACTTCACTGGGAAGACCTTCTTTTACTTCTTTCTTTCAAAAAGACAGAATAAAAGACACAAAATCAAGACCAAAACTGGCTCAAAAGATTACCATTATCAGCATCTTTTTTTTTTTTTTTTTCAGTTCTTAAAGAGATCTCTGCTTGGCTAAACTAGTAGCATCCTTTGTGACATTTATCCATAGCATATAAAATAGCAGTTTACCACTCACCTTGAACAAGTTGTTTTTGAAGTGTTTGAAGGCAACCCAAAAATGTACCCTGCCATTAATGGCATGCTGGAATTTTCTGTATACTTGTTTTTTGACAATTATCATTGAAGTTGATCACTTATTTTTCAAGGCTTTTAAAATAGATCTTTTTACTTGTTAACATGTTAACGTGTAAAGTGGATGAATTCCTTGCTACTGCACATGTTGCTAGTTGGAACATGCAGACCATTGTAATAGATGTGGACACAGAGTACATGAGAGTAAAATTGCAGTTATAATAATATGTTAAGTATTTAAAAACATACATTAAATGGAATTTTTAATCTTTGATGCTCCTGCATTTCCCCTTTTTCTCACTATCCTGTCTGGTAGCTTTGTAATCTTAATTTGAAGTTGAACAACACAGCTCTGAGCATGTTATTGCTGTGTGTTTTTCAGCTTGGCTTTCATAAGGCTTGTGAATGAGTGTGTCACTTTTATAAAGCCTGAGGATCTCAAAGCACTTTCTAAACATTGCAAGGAACAAATACTGGGCTACTGTCACTGTGATGAAGATGGCAATTGTTTTGCTTCAGTGCATCACATGAGAATTAATTATCATCGTTTAACACTGAGATTTTCAAAGCTTCGTAGGAGATTTAGATTACCCATACCTCATCAATATAAAGGGAATTAGGTGCACAAATCTCTTAGGTGTCTTGGAAATCACAGGCTTTGTTTGTTATGCAGACTTTCTGTAAAGTGTATGGAATTAAACACATGTACACCTGCTAAACCCATCTCTCTTTACAGTTTGTGTGGATGGAGGCCAACCACACATAACCAAGTTTTAAAAAAAAATCCTATCCCATACATAGATGTAACACCAGATTAGACAAAATCATTAATGTAACCATATTATTGTTACTTTACCCATTAAAACTGTACATTAGGCTAGATCTCTGCTTGGGGTAAAACACACTTTTTAATCCTGCTTTTAACATTGGTTGGCTCCAGCCATACCACATTAAAATAATTATTTAGTTGAAATCATGTTTTAAATAGCATTTAAACATGATTCCTTAACTTGATTTCTCTGTGCAGTGTTAACAGAGGCTAAGGCCCTGCTACACATTGGGTAGGACTTTCAAGTGTGCTCAGAATTGGCCTAAGTCTTGGTGAGATCAGTTTGAAAAACAATGAAATTATAACACATGTTTTTCAACCAGTATATATCTTCAACGGGTGTATATCTTCTTATATGGTGTCTCCCCTATAGAAAATTCCAATGTACAATTTGCAATTAAATTATAATACTGTGGCATCTGTGGTGTTCCAGACACTTAGCATAGGTAATATGTACAGAATAATGTGAATACTGCTGTAAAGTTTGGTTACAAAGGCAATTGAAAAGTTTTTTCCATATGCATATTGTAGCTTCTAATTCTTTTTGACTTGTCTTGTTATGTAAAATCTCTTAACCACTGGAAGTGACTCCCCAATGACCTCAGTGGATATGTTTTAAGGTCTGAAAACTGCTGTGAAAAGACTGTGGTGATGTCCAATAATTTCACAGTGAAATTTCATCTCTTGAAACATCATTTTGTCCCATTAGATACAATGGATTATCAAGTGAGATTTTTATGATACCTCTTGTGAGATTTCCTAATTATTCCTGCAATACCCATTTAGTTGCTGCTTTTATGATTCTCTGCTTGCCACAATCAACACTGTCATCATTTCTAGGTGCTGAAAAGCAGACTTTACAGAAATAACCCTCTGACACACATACAGTCACTACCGTATTTACTTTGAACAGTTTTGTTTTTTTTTTGGCATTTTCAACATTCATCTCCTATCTTCTATTATATGCAGTTAAGTCAGCTTAAATACATGCTTGGTGAAAAGATAAATCTGTTAAGGATAATTTCCTGAATACCAATCTGTGCAGATCCTATGGCTTGGCTATAAAGCTGAATGACTGCTCTCTCCAGTTTATGTCTATATAACACTATATAGTGTGAAATCTCTAATAAACTAGGATTTAAAGCTGTAAAGGAAATAAAGTCAGCTCACATGAAACAGGCGCACTAAGGGGTCTTTGCTGTTAATTTACCAAGTAAAAATTTCTGATTAAAAAAAATGGGAAAACATCCCAAACTCTTTGTCAGTGGTTGTAGAACATGAACCCAAAATATTTCTCATTCCCATCTACCACCTGTTCCAAGAGTGGGTACCAGATTAGAACTTTATGGATCCCCACATGAGAGAGGGAGAGACATCAGGGACATCATCATGAATCTTCTGGAAAGGAAAGAACAGAGGCAATGAGGGGCAATCTCCAACTGTCCCCTCAAAAGTCCACCTGTGAACCAACAATGCCTCATGATGACCAAGGTTATCATGGTTTCTGCTAGATTTAACAGTGTCTTTATCCACTGCCAGGAGTAGATTGTTGACAAAACACATCAGTGCAGCATCCATATCATACTAGGGATTATCCCTGGGTTGCAAAGGAAAAAAGAAATAGACTCTGAATGATAAAGACTCCAGAGCTGCTCCATCTGAATAATCTCAATATCTTTAAGCTGCACAAATTTGTTTCATAAGGAACTAATCCTTATAATACCCAGAACTGACAGGCAAAATTGACCAGTGCAGACATTTGCTTCTTCCATTTTGAAGCAAAATCAAGTTAAGGAAGCATATTTAAACAGAGTGCCAGCTGAAATGATTTCTAATATGATTTGACTACATAAGGTGAATGGGGCTAAATTGGCTTAGAACTACTTCTGACTCAAGAGTTCCAGGCTCTTCCTATGGACTTTAGCATAGGTATTTAGATATACTATATAGATACTATTCTATGGATTACGATTAGAGTTGCAGCTCTGCAATATGGAAATTGGTTCTAAGAAATTATCCTTGGCTTTTAGACATGGATTTTAAACATGGTTCTAACAATTTGGCTGCATCCACAGTGGCTGTCAAAAACAATTTAGCTGGAGCCGTGTTTAAACCAAATTTAAATACTGTTCAAATGCCAGTTTAGAAGTCAGTGTAAACAAAGCTTTTGCTTCCTTTTGAAATAACTTTGATGTTAATGAAAGAACTGTTAGAAAAATGCCATTGCAGTATAATGATCAAAGCTTTGTGTAAGCAGGGTCTGTTATAAGTTCTCCCCGACATCCAGTGATGCACTGGGGAAAGGACTTCAGGATAGATTGTGTTTGCATAGACACACCTACTCTGTCTAGGTGTGCAGTATGATGGAGCTATTTTGCCAAAAATGATCAATTCTGGCTGGTTTTGGGTTACAAATCACTCTAGTATTTGAATGCAACGGTAATGAAATGTTGTTATCCTTATTCCCTGAATAAAGGGCAGCATGCCCTGATTGAGATGGTCACCTTAAAGTGAAGCTCACTTGCTAAGCAAGAGATAGGAATACAACATCCCAGTGAAGATGAGAGCCGGTTGGGTGAGGTGTTTCTCCCTGGTGGTGTGGACTCTGCTTAAAGAGTGGGATTTCACTGGTGTAACTGAGAGGAGAATTTGACACCTAAATGCCTCATTATAGAGGCAAGGGCTAGTTCTGCCTTCAAATACACAGGTAAGTAAATGAGAGACAGCCATGTAATTCAGGGCAGAATTGGTCCTACAGACTCATTGTTTACCTTCATTATTTACACCTGAATTTCGCTGAAATTCTAGGTGCTGATTCTGTTTTCATTCTCAGTTTCTATGATCCTTTGCCTCCACCTTTAGATATTAATCAAATTTTATTTCATGGTTTTTTGCACTTTTCTTTTCAGCACATATGACCATGTGAAACCTAAATAAAAAAGGGAAAGTATAATAGTCAAGTTGCTACAATCCTGAAGAGTACTTTGAAAAATGTAGAGGTCACAATGATTTGATTGGAGAGCCATGTTAGCAATGCCATGTGGACATCTGTTATTTCCATGACACTGACATTTATTATTTAAAAAATGGGGAAAAAATACAAGGTGGGGGGGGGGAAAGAAAAATGACATGAGTGTCTACAAATTGCTATCTGAGGAATCTCTGTTATCCTGGGGAATAGATAAATTGATGCTCAACTGCTGATAAAATGCTTGGGAGTTACCAAGCTTGTGTAATTGGTTCTTGCTCATGTTTCTAGCTTCTCTGGTCAACACCATGTAGGAAAGTCAGTTCTACCCTTGCACGTGGCAGTGGGCTATACATCTGTCAAATCTTTAACAGCATAAACATCAGAAACAGATGGGGGAAGCCGGGACTGTGCCAGACCAAACAAAACTTATCAAAGACAATCCATTGTGATGCCAAGACAAATATATTCCATCCAGATCATTAATTCCTAGTCCACTGGAACCAACCAAAACAAATAACGATTAGGGAATGGAACGCTTAAGAATAACCCTTCTGTGCAGTGGGGTGAAATTTACCCCCTGAACTTCAGTAATCAGACTGTGATGTATGTGGGGGACTGGCCTAAAATGTGGGGGTAGGGAGAAATGGAAATCACCCCATCAACTGGAGGGTAAAATACAAAATTGCGGTTTAAGCCTAGGGCAGGAATATTCACCTCTCCCCTCTCTGTGTGGGGAGTTTGGATCCGTGTCAGTGCAGAACCCTGACTCCAACCCTGGCTGTCTCCATTACACCTGCATATTTAAGGCTGGCATGGAGTCCATCCCCACGGACCACTGCGGGAGTGCAAAGGCTTTCCCAGCGTAGCTGCTCCATTTACAGCCCCTCTGCAGTGGTTCAGTGGCACAGAGGGCTTTTGTGTTGTCCCCCTGCACTGGAATGAATTTGACCTTTAAGGGGGAGATTCTCAGTGACGCAAACAGCAGTGAAGCACTCAGCTTTCATTGACTTTCAATGGGAATCAGGCATCTAACAACCTTTTATGCCTTTGAAAATATCCCCCAAAAGGATACATCTGTGAAGAGGATATATTTCCTACAGAGAAAATCTGCAGTGTCACAATGTAATGTCTCCAGTGGCCCAATCCTGATAGGTGCTCAGCATCACCAACTTCCATTATCTTTAGTGTAAATTGAAGCCGCTTAGTACTTGGCATGATTTAGCTCCAAGGTCTCAGCCCAGCGCCTACTGAGTTTAATGTGAATCTTTCCACTTACTTTTTTGGGAATTGGGTTGGTCTCTAAGGCCTTGCTCCTGAAAACTCTGAAATGCACGTTTATGTTTAAGCACAGTAGTCCCATCACTGAACCAATGGGACTACTTCTGCACTTAAAGATAAGCATGTGCTTAAGTGTTAGCAGAATCAAAGAAAAAGGTTCTGTTTATTCAGTTATACTCTAAGAAGGTAAAAATTAGAATGCAATCAATACAGATGATGTAAAGTATTACATATTACCAATATATATTATAGTGCACTATTACTCATATTACTGCAATTTATTTTAAATTATTTTAAAAGTGCATACTTGAAGTTCGAGATAAATATATTTTAAATATGTGTAAATTGTTAGATTTCATTCCAGACCGGCTGTCTGAAGAGCTTGTAACTGCACAAAAGTAATTTCACTTTCAGAAAGTCATTTGACAAATTACATTTATGAAGTAAAAATAAAATGAATTCCTAGAAGTGTGATTCAAAATTGGTTTATCCATTTGTTGGTTAAAGCACAAAAGACCATTCTGACTAACAACAGATCATTATTTGTATTTTTTTAAAGAACTTTTATTATTTTTAACATTAATTCCTTTATTTCAGATGGTGTTTATATGAAAATATGGTATTCAAAAGAAAAAACATTCCAATGGTGTTATTCATTTTAACTGAGCAAAATATATAGCTTGAAAATGAAAAGTACTTAAAATCAGCCTAATTTCAGGTTTGTGCTGCTTCTGCAAGCAGCATGCAGTGTTTAGGTGTGTTGTTGTGCCTGAACGGGTACGTGCAGCTTTCACTGAAGTTAACAAGAATTTTTTGCACTATGTGGATGTCAGATTTTTTGCTGAGACTTTTGAATGTAAAGTGTCATACTGGAATTGGTCACATGGTGGAAGGCCCAGGGTATTATTTCTGATTCGCTGATTGGCTGAGCCCATGTACACGGTACAGATCAAAAAATTATCTTCACTTTTGCTGTGCAGTCAATACACAGTCAACCCATGGAACTTGTTGCCATAGGATGTTGCATAGGCCAAAACCATAACTGGGCTCAAAAAAGAATTTGCTAAGTTCATGGAGGATAGGTCCATCAATGGCCATTGGCCAAGATGGTCAGGGATACAACCCCATGCTCTGAGTGTGCACTCCCAACTGAGTGTGCACTCCCAACTCCTTTGACGTCATTGGTATCGGGAGGTGCTCAGCATCGATCAGTCCGTGCCTTAAGGATCAAATTCAGGAACCCAGTTTCAGACCTGAGTGGAGGGAATCCTTCCCTTTAGTGATTTGAGAGCCCAATGGCTGAAATAGCCCTCTGTAGTCCCAATGAACCATTTCCATAGGGTTGTGGGTGTAGGATCTGTTTTTCTTTAGGGTGTGCTGCAGAACCCATGGATTCTGCTAAGTTTGTACGGGTAAAGGCAAGATTAGGGGAATATGAAATTGCAGAACTAATAACTGTGCTATGTAACCTATTGCTTAAATCAGCCTCTGTACCAGATGACTAGAGATAACACCATTTTTTTTTTTACATGTCACACCATTTTTTTTAAAGGCTCCAGAGGCAATCCTGGCAATTACAAGCTGGTAAGCCTAACCTAAATACCGGGAAAATTGGTTGAAACTGTAGTAAAGAACAGATTTATCAGACACATAAATGAACATGATCTGTTGGAGAAAAGTCAACACAACTTTTGAAAAGGGAAATCATGCCTCAGTGATCATTAGAATTCTTTAAGGGTGTCAACAAACATATAGACAAGACTTAGCCAGTTGATATATTTCAGAGTAGCAGCCGTGTTAGTCTGTATTCGCAAAAAGAAAAGGAGGACTTGTGGCACCTTAGAGACTAACAAATTTATTTGAGCATAAGCTTTCGTGAGCTACAGCTCACTTCATTGGATGCATTCAGTGGAAAATACAGTGGGGAGATTTATATACACAGAGAACATGAAACAATGGGTGTTACCATACACACTGTAACGAGAGTGATCAATTAAGGTGAGCTATTTCCAGCAGGAGAGCGGTGGGGAAAAAACCTTTTGTAGTGATAATCAAGGTGGGCCATTTTCAGCAGTTGAGAATAACGTCTGATCAGACATCAAGAATTATAACATTAAAAAACCAGTTGGAGAACACTTCAATCTCTTTGGTCACTCAATTACAGACCTAAAAGTTGCAATTCTTCAACAAAAAAACTTCAAAAACAGACTCCAACGAGAGACTGCTGAATTGGAATTAATTTGCAAACTGGATACAATCCAGTTGATATAGTGTACTTGGACTTTCAGAAAGCCTTTGACAAGGTCCCTCACAAAAGGCTCTTAAGCAAAGTAAGCTGTCATGGGATAAGATGGAAGGACCCTTCCTCAGGGTAAGAAAAATCATCAGTTTTCACAGTGGAGAAAGGTAAGTAGCAAGGTCCCCCAAGGTTCTGTACTGGGACCAGTGCTTTTCATAAGTGAGCTGGTAAACGGGGTAAACAGTAAGGTGGCAAAATTTGCAGACAATACAGAATTACTCAGGATAGCTAAGTCCAAAGCTGAGTGCAAAGAGTTACAAAACTGAGTGACTGGGCAACAAAATGGTAGATGAGGGGGGAGGGATAGCTCAGTGGTTTTAGCATTGGCATGCTAAACCCAGGGTTGTGAGTTCAGTCCTTGAGGGGGCCATTTAGGGATCTGGGGCAAAAATTGGGTATTGGTCCTGCTTTGAGCAGGGGGTTGGACTAGATGACCTCCTAAGGTCCCTTCTCACCCTGATATTCTATGATTCTATGAAATTAGATGTTGATAAATGCAAAGTAATGCACTTTGAAAAACATCATCTGAACTATACATAGAAAATAATGGGATCTAACTTAGCTCCTACCACTCAGGAACAGATCTTGAAGTCATTGTGGATAGTTCTCGGAAAACATCTACTCAATGTGCAGCGGCAGTCAAAAAACTAACAGAAAGACAAGGAATAGAAAATAAGAAAGAAAATATCATAATGCCACTATATAAATCCACTGTATGCCCACACTTTCAATATTGCATGAAGTTCTGATCACTTCCATCTCAAAAAAGATATATCAGAACTGGGGGGGAAAGTACAGAGAAGGGCAACAAAAATTATTAGAGGCATAGAACCACTTTCCTGTGAGGAGAGATTAAAAAGACTGGGACTCTTTATCTTAGACTAATGGGGGATATGATAGGCATCAAAAAATCATGAATGATATGTAGAAAGTGACTAAGGAAATGTTATTTACCCCTTCACAGAACATAAGAACCAGGGGTTGCCTAATGAAATGAATAGGCAGAAGGTTTAAAACAAATGAAAGGAAGTACTTCTTCACACAACACACAGTCAACCTGTGGAACTTGTTGCCATAGGATGTTGCAAAGGCCAAAACCATAACTGAGCTCAAAAAAGAATTTGCTAAGTTCATGGAGGACAGGTCCATCAATGGCCATTGGCCAAGATGGTCAGGGATACAACCCCATGCTCTGAGTGTCCCTAAATTTTTGACTGCCGGAAGCTAGGAGTGGATTACAGGGGATGGACTACAGGGGATGTTCTGTTCATTCCCTCTGCAGCATCTGCATCAGCCACAATCAGAAGACAGGATACTGGGCTACATGGACCATTGTACTGACCCAGTATGGCCATTCTTATGTAACAGAATAAGATGGTGTGTAGAGGGGAAGTTAAAATGTATCTTATCTCTCGGTTGATCATTTATAGCCCTGCAGGTGGGAGGCAAGAGGATAAAGGAGACTTCTTGAGCCTAGGAAATGTCCTCTCTTACTTTTTTTACAAATCGGAATAAATAAATATGCATTCTGACCTATGAAACAAATTAACAAAGAGATTGTAGATAGTGTATTTAGGCCAGCCAAGTACTACCTCACTGTGTATAAATTGCCATTTTAAGTTATCAGGGCCATTATAGCACAATGCTCAGGTCAGCTGAAACATGAATACTTCTACTAACTGTACTGTGGTTCATAGTCAACTACTGGGAATGGAAATATCAATGTAATGGTTAGAAAACATTGGAATCCTTCTCCCCCCTAAACTTGCCTTCCCCCTGTTTAAAAATTCTCATTCTTATTCTTGGATGACAATTTTGAGTGTCATACATTTAACAGGATGTTGCTGATGGACCTTTGTGAAATTTACATATACCTCCCCATGTGAGTCACTGTATGTGTGTCCGTACTTCCATTATTCTTTATAGGACTAGTCATGTGCACACAGTTACTCATGTGCATAAGTGTTTGCAAGCTCTGGGCCTAAATTTGTGATGAACTTTACAGCTGATTTTGCATAACTTTTTTTATTGTAACATAGGTAACCATCTAACTAACTTCCAGAGCTTCAGAGTTGTGGTTCTGAGTACAAAAATACTTAGGATTTGGGTGTTTCTCCGGAGTGTCTCTAAAAGATACAAAACAATGGGGTCTGCAAAACTGACCTGCAAATATCAAAAGAAAAGTCTTTTTAATTTGATTTGTAGCATCTTCTGATGGGGATATCTTTATTTCAGTCTTTCTCCCAGTACTTCAGCATTTCTCCTTCCAATTATGAACAGAACCAGAAAGTGCAGGAACAAGAGAGGAATAATAGGGTTAGATACTTACTCTGAGATAATCAGACTAGTCCCATCATTGCGTAAATCACTGCTTAAAAAGTAATGTGCCAACTTCAAAGGTTTTGTTGTCATGTACTGTAGAGTCTTAGGTTAGCCAGTTTCATTTACTTTTATACATTCTGAAAAAGAAACTTTGCTCTGTGCATAAGTCTACTATTTTCTATTTTTATTCTTTTGTTATTCTGAGGGAGTTCAGATTTGCTTCATTGTAAAAGTGGCTACCGTATGGTCATATGAGTCAAGCTTAATAAAATGATGAATGGATTTCTGCTGCTTTAAAATATGATCATTAATTCTAATTCCTACATGAATGTGACATCTGTTCTTGATCCTTGTCCCTTTACCTTTAATCAGAATCATCATCACCAATTTCTAACAAATTATTACAATTTACAGGTAATTGTATATTATAAAAAAAATCTCTAACATTCTTTGCCTTAGTGAATAGAATGGGCCAAAATTCTGCCCTAACATGCACTTTGTGCAGCCTCCTTAATTTCAGAGGGGAAATCTGTGTCTTAGGGTAAAATTAAGCCCAAAGAGAGTGTGAGGGTGGTTTTTTTTTGTTTTGTTTTTTTAAAAGCAGTATTTTTAGTAAAGAAAGATTCATGTTCCTATCCAGCACTGCAGCATAAAGCATAATGAGTTCTTTACATCTAAGATGTCTGGTATCTAGAGAATTACAGGATATTTTAAATAGTGACTGATAAATCCAAGACTGTGCATAGTGCTTGTTGAACAAGTAGAACATGTGAGGTTTAGGAGTATAACATTATTCCAGTATTCTACATTTTCTGAAACAGATGTCTGTTTTCCACAAAAATTCAGCCTGCAATTTAATGTGCTATACAAGAGGGGAGCAGGATTGTTGTAGGTACAGCCAATCTCATAATAGGATTATAACTGACTTTCTGTGTATGTGCTCAGTATCTCGTTCCCTTCCCTCATGCGTTCAATTTCTCACTCTTAGGGCTTGTTGCTGAAACACCCAAGCACTTGTGTGAGGTACAGAGCTCCCCAGCTCCCACTGATTTCAGCACCTTTGATTTCAGTATCTTATAGAACTGCTCAGCACTTTGCAGAATCAAGCCCTTACAATGTTCTAGATTCTCAGCTTGAGTAACTGGTGTAGAATTAGATCCAACTGCTCTATTTATTCATTGTTAATCAATCAAAACTTGATTTTGTGCTATCTGAATAATTTTAGAAACAATCACTGGTCTCTTCATGAACATTACTATCTATTTATTGTGCTTTCTAATCCAGATGGAATTTTAAGTATCTTTGATCTTCTAATAAACAATTTAAATATATTTAATGATAACATTGTGGTAACAAGCCAAAATATTAAAATTAGAGATGGTCCTGAATGAATACCTTAGATATGAGCACCCTGATAACTGGTGAAATTCAGCTCCAGAACTGAAATCTGTGTCCTTTAAAACTGGACAAGTTCAATGACATTTTCAGTTCTGTGTAATTCTGGAATTGTTCCAAATAGCAGCATTAAATCCCATAGGGATTTCCACTTGGAAAGCTGAAAGGGATGCTTAGGGAAGCATGTGGCGTATAACAGCTGCATCCAGGCTCCCTCCCTTACCTCACTTTACTCCCTGAGCTTTGATACCATGGACTTCTATGGGTTTTGGGCAAGAGAAAAAAGCATATCACATTTGCTGCACCCCCTTCATTCTGATTTAATGTTGTGGTTGGTTGGAATTTTTCCATTTAAAATAGTTTTTAAAGGAAAATTGGTATTTTTGTTAATATTTGTGTGTGTGCACAATATCTGCTTTCCATAGAAAATACTGATTTATTTAAACAAATGCCCCCAAACCGAAATATTTCAACTGCAAAGCAAAATACTTTGAGTTGGCTGTCCTGACATATTGCCTTATGGGAATTGTAATTCAGTTTCCTAATATCCCTGTTCTTCTTTATGGGCCAAGCTCTCCTGCCAGATCCTCTCCCATGATGCAACTGCCTCTTCTCACCATGAGGAGATACTGTGGTGCATCATGGGAAATGTAGTTGACCAAGCACAGAACAGAATAAGGAACAGAATATGAGAAACATGAATTATAACTCCCTGAGGCACCATGGTATCAACATCCATTGGTGGTGGTTCAAATTGGCCCTAATGATACTGTGTCAGGGTATCTGTCATTGATAATAGGTGACTTCAGGGAACTTGGAAGCATGCTGAAGAAGAAGAATAAGAATAAGAATATCCAATCTGCTCTGAAATCCTTCTTGTCCCACAAGCAAAAGAAGACAGAATATTCTGGAAGTGAATCACTGGGTAGGTAAGTGATGGAGGGTTTTTGTTTTGTGGGACATTGGTTCACCTTCTATGGGGAGAGCAGGCTGTATAGTTTGGATGATCTCCACCTCAGTAAACAGGGAATCAATTTCCTAAGGAACAGGCTGGCTAGAGTAGTCAGGCAGGTGTTAAACTAATAACAAAAGGGGAGGGCAAAAAAAAAAAGAAAGAAGAAAGATACAAGCACTCATTTAGCACAGAATCAAGATGTTGAAAACCAAATTAATCAGGGAATCAAAGAACACAAAAGAAGAAATTTACGTAATGGCCTATATACTAATGTTAGGAGCCTGGATGAAAAAGAAGAGGAACTGAAATTGCTCATTTAGTATAATAAATTAGATCTAGTTGGCATTTTTTAAACCTGGTGGGATGATTTGCACAATTGGAATGTTAAAATCAACAATTTTAATTTATTTCAAAACAATTCAGTGGGCAAAGATGGAGGAGGAGGAATGGCAGAAGATGGGGTATTGGATAGTGTCTGCTAAGAGCACCCACTCACACTAGGGAACAGGATGACCAGCTCCTCACATACCTATGTATAATGTATAGGGGGGGGGGGAAAGCTGTGTGATCATGGGCAACTTCAATTTGAGTGACATATTCTGGAGGTCTTATGCTGACAATATTAGGACATTCTTGGAATTTCTAAATATTATAGATGACAATTTCCTAATTCAAAAAGTGTTTCAGCCAACACAAGAGAATTCTATAGTAGGCCTATTCTTGACGGATAAAGAGGAACTAAACACAGAAGTAAAAATTTACTAGATTCCCCAAAAGCCACAACCCCACAATTGAGAAAGGTTAAAAGACCTGGTTTAGAGGGGAAGTGAAGGCAGTTAGTTAAATTTTAAAAATAATATGTAACAAATGGAAGAAAGAGGAGGTTGATAGTAATGAATATAAATCAGAAGCTAGGAACTGTAGAACCTTCATGAGGGAAGCAAAGGGACAGAAGGAGAAATCTATGGCTAGCAGAGTTAAGGACGATAAGAAGGAGATTAAGTACATTAGGAACAAGAAAAATCCTGACAATCACTAGATGGAAATAGTAGAATTATCAAAAATAATGCAGAAAAGACAAAAGTGTTCAATAAATATTTCTGTTCTGTATTTGGGGAAAAAAACAGATGATGTAGTCTCATCATAAAATGATTGTAGTGGTCCATCACACTCAAGTAGGGAGGGAGACCACTCTTTCGCCTCACTACTGGCAGACCGCAAGTAACAGTGTCATGGGGAAAGCTCCAGCCCCCAGGCGGGATGAAGCACAACAGTCTTTAGCCCACAGCCACCTGTCTGGGGCAGACAGTAATTAACAGTTGATAATTAGCAATCTGTCAGGGAGCTCTGGCCCTCTGGGCGGGGCAGAGCCACAAACAAGGCTCTGGCCTGTATTCAAGCCGGAGCTGTAGCAGTCTATAAGCCCAGGTCCTCAAGCAAGGTGGGGTGGCCTAAGGAGGGAGAGGACTGCCACACCCCCAAGGATCAGGTGGCAGAGGGTAGGGGGACAAGCGCCCACCCAACTCCACTGTGTCCCAGCCCACGGCGCTACCAGTGGCGGAGTGTTCTGCCATTGGTGCATCGGGCATTCTAGCTGCAACATGCTGATTCTCACTCTGGCAGCAGAACCGGACTAGAGTCTGGGCTCCCTGGGCTACTTCCTACCACAGTCTCGGTGTCGGGTCCCGTGGCCTAAAGATCCCCTGTCTCCTCAGGGTTTTTGGCTGCTGGTAGCTCCGGCAGCTCTTCGGGGTCCGCGTCTGCCTCTCCTGATGGTAAGGCATCGGTCAACTCTAGGGCTGGGCTGGGCTGGGCTGGGCTCTTGCAGAGGCATCTGCTCCCTAGAAGAGACATCCGTTCTCTCCTGTGGCTCAGCAACAACTGAGCTCCTGGGCTCTCCTTTTCTACTTCCTGTGTCACCCTGGTATGTCTGGTGAGAGGGATGGAGTGGGTTTGGCTCCACCCACCCAAAGGAGTATAGTGGTCCTTCACACTCCAGTTCAGAGGGAGGCCAGTCTGCCTCACTACAATGATGATAACACTCTTGCCATTCCATGGGCATCTGGAGGATGTTATACAGTAGCTACATAGGTTAGATGTCTTAAAATCAGCAGGTCCAGATAACTTGCATCCAAGAGTTTAAAAGAGCTGGCTGAGGAGCTCACTGGACCACGAATGTTGATTTTTAATATGTCTTGAAACACCGGGGAAGTTTTGGAAGACTGAAAAAAAGCTAATGTTGTGCCAATATTTAAAAAAGGACAAATGAGATGACCCGAATAATTTTAGGCCTGTGAGCCTGATTATTTATCTGCTGTGTAACTCATTGACTCATATTAGAGTCAATGTTTAAAACACACACACAAAAATCTCAATTATTCTTTGGGGGGTCTGAGCTGATGAATTCTGTGATCCCTGATGGGTCTATTGCTGAATCCCTTTCAAGATAATGCAATCATTGGTATGGGACTCAGTTAATAAAGAATTAAAGCAGTGTAATACAATTAATACTGATCAGCATGGCTTTATGGAAAATAGATCTTGTCAAACTAATCATTTTTTGAGATTACAAGTCTGGTTGATAAAAATTATAGTGTTGATTTAATATACTTAGATTTCTGTAAGGCTTTTGCCTTGGTACTGCACAGCACTTTAATTTAAAAAAATATCCTAGAATGATATACAATTAACATGGTATAGATTAAAAACTGGCTAAGTGATGGGTCTCAAAATGCAAGTTTAAATGGTGAATAGTTATTGAGCAGTATGTTTTTAGTAGGGATTGGTTCTTGGCCTTACTCTGTTTAACATTATTATCAGTGAACTGGAAGAAAACAAAATCATTATTGATAAAGTTTGTAGATGACACAAAAGTTGAGAGAGTGGTTGTCATAAATATAAAGAGAAGGGTAAACACCTTTAAAATCCCTCCTGGCCAGAGGAAAAACCCTTTCACCTGTAAAGGATTAAGAAGCTAGGATAACCTCGCTGACACCTGACCACAATGACCAATGAGGAGACAAGATACTTTCAAAGCTGGAGGGGGGGAGAAACAAAGGGTCTGGGTCTGTCTGTGTGATGCTTTTGCCAGGGACAGAAGAGGAATGGAGTCTTAGAACTTAGTAAGTAATCTGGCTAGATATGTGTTAGATTTTGTTTGTTTAAATGGCTGAGAAAATAAGCTGTGCTGAATGGAATGGATCTTCCTGTTTTTGTTTCTTTTTGTAACTTAAGGTTTTGCCTAGAGGGATTCTCTATGTTTTGAATCTAATTACCCTGTAAGGTATTTACCATCCTGATTTTACAGAGGTGATTCTTTTTTACTTCTATTAAAATTCTTCTTTTAAGAAACTGAATGCTTTTTTCATTGTTCTTAAGATCCAAAAGTTTGGGTCTGTGGTCACCTATGCAAATTGGTGAGGATTTTTATCAAATCTTCCCCAGAAAAAAGGGGGTAAGATTTGCGAGGATTTTGGGGGGAAAGACATTTCCAAACGAACTGTTTCCTAATAATAATAATACCGGTGTTAGACATTTGGTGGTGGCAGCGAAAGTCCAAGGGCAAATGATAAAATAGTTTGTACATTGGGGAGGTTTTAACCTAAGCTGGTAAAAGTAAGCTTAGGAGGTTTTCATGAAGGTCCCCACATCTGTACCCTAGTGTTCAGAGTGGGGAAGGAACCTTGACAGTGGTAAATACTGAAGAGGATAGATCACTGATACAGAGTGATCTGGATTGCTTGTTAAATGGGGCATTTTAATATGGTTAAATGTATACATCTAGAAAAAAGAACGTAGACCATATGTAACAAATAGGGGACTCTATTCTGACAAGCAGTGATTTGGGATCATAGTAGGTAATCAGCTGAACATAAACTCCCAGTGTGATTCTGGCCAAAAGGGTTAATGAGATCCATGGATACATGAACAGGGGAATTTCAAGTAGGAGTATAGAAGGGTTATTTTACCAGTGTATTTGACGCTGGTGTGACTGCTGCTGGAATACTGTGTCCAGTTCTGGTGCCCATTGTTCAAGAAGGATATTGAAAAGTTAGAGAGGGCCCAGAGAAGAGCTATAAGAATGACTGAAGGATTAGAAAACATGCCATATAGTGATTGACACAAGGAGATCAATCTATTTAGCTTAACAAAGGGAAGGTTAAGAGGTAACTTGATTAGTCTATAAATATCTACACGGGGAAGAAATATTTAATGGTGCCCTCTTCAATCTTAGCAGAGATAGGCATAACATGATCCAACAGCTGAAAGTTAAAGCTAGACAAATTCAGACTGGAAATGAGGTGTACATTTTTAACAGTGGGAGTAATTAACCACTGGAACTATTTGCCAATGTTCATGATGGATTCTCCATCACTGACAAATTTTAAATCAAGATGGAATGTTTTTCTAAAAGATATGCTCTAGGACTTTTCTAGGGGAAGTTCTATGTCCTGTATTATGCAAGTCAGATTAGATGATCACAAAGGTTGCTTCTAGACTTGGAATATACAAATTTCGGAACTGAAATATTTTAGTTGTTGGCCAAAATATTTCAGTTTTCATTTTGTTGCCACAAATTGAAACTTTTTGGTGGGAAATTTTGTAAAATGCCTCCCCTCCCCCGCCCCACCCCAAACGCCCACCCCATTGTCATTGAAATTTTCCAGGAAATAAACCCTATTTTCCAGCTAGTTGTATTTACCATACTTTGTGTCCTACTTCATGTTCCACTGCTCCTTCTGAAGCTTAGCCATGGAGGGGATCCTATTACCCAATGTTGCAAACATTTATCCACATGACAGGTTTCAGAGTAGCAGCCGTGTTAGTCTGTATCTGCAAAAAGAAGAGGAGGACTTGTGGCACCTTAGAGACTAACAAATTTATTAGAGCATAAGCTTTTGTGAGCTACAGCTCACTTCATCGGATGCATACAGTGGAAAATATAGTGGGGAGATTTTATATACACAGAGAACATGAAACAATGGGTGTTACCATACAGACTGTAACAAGAGTGATCAGGAAAGGTGAGCTATTACCAGCAGGAGAGCGGGGGTGGGGGGGGAACCTTTTGTAGTGATAATCAAGGTGGGCCATTTCCAGCAGTTGACAAGAACAGTGTGTGTGGGGGGAAATAAACAAGGGGAAATAGTTTTACTTTGTGTAATGACACATCCACTCCCAGTCTTTATTCAAGCCTTAAGTTAATTGTATCCAGTTTGCAAATTAATTCCAATTCAGCAGTTCTCCGACCCTCCCCCGCTCTCCTGCTGGTAATAGCTCACCTTTCCTGATCACTCTTGTTACAGTCTGTATGGTAACACCCATTGTTTCATGTTCTCTGTGTATATAAAGTCTCCCTACTATATTTTCCACATCTGATGAAGTGAGCTGTAGTTCATGAAAGCTTATGCTCTAATAAATTTGTTAGTCTCTAAGGTGCCACAAGTACTCCTTTTCTATTTATCCACATGTTCAAGTAAAGCTCATGAGCAGTCCCATAGATAGAACTATTTATGTGCTTAAAGGTAAGCATGCGTGTAAGTATTTGTAGGATCAGGGCTCATATGTGAAGGGATCAGACTCTGTTGCTTACACACATGCTTACCTTTAAGCACATAATTAGAGATGTATAAAATAGGGCTGTCAAGCGATTAAAAACATTAATCCCAATTAATTGCACTGTTAAACAATAATTGAATACCATTTATTTAAATATTTGTGGATGTTTTGTACATTTTCAAATATATTGATTTCAATTACAACACAGAATACAAAATGTACAGTGCTCACTATATTTATTTTTATTATAAATATCTGCATTGTAAAACTGATAAACAAAAGAAATAGTATTTGTCAATTCACCTCATACAAGTACCGTAGTGCGATCTCTTTGTCCTGAAAATGCAGCTTACAAATGTAGATTTTTTTGTTACATAACTGCACACAAAAACAAAACAATGTAAAACTTTAGAGCCTGCGAGTCCACTCAATGCTACTTCTTGTTCAGCCAACTGCTAAGACAAACAAGTTTTTTACATTTATAGGAGATAATGCTCCCTGCTTCTAATTTACAGTGTCACCTGAAAGTGAGAACAGGCGTGGCACTTTTGGAACCAGCATTGCAGGGTATTTACGTGCCAGATATGCAAACATTTATATGCCCCTTCATGCTTCGGCTACCACTCCAGAGGACATGCTTCCATGCTGATGATGCTTGTTAAAAAAATAATGTGTTAATTAAATATGTGACTAAACTCCTTGGGGGAGAATTGTATGCCTCCTGCTCTGTTTTACTTGCACTCTGACATATATTTCATGATATATCAGTCTCGGATGATGACCCAACATATGTTGTTCATTTTAAGAACACTTTCACCGCAGATTTGACAAAATGCAAAGAGGGTACCAATGTGAAATTTCTAAGGATAGATACAGCACTCAACTCAAGGTTTAACAATCTGAAGTGCCTTCCAAAATCTGAGAAGGACGAGGTGTGGAGCATGCTTTCAGATATTTTAGAAGAGCAACACTCTGATGCAGAAACTACAGAACCTGAACCACCAAAAAAGAAAATCAATCTTCTGCTGATGGCATCTGACTCAGATGATGAAAATGAACATGCGTTGGTCTACACTGTTTTGAATCATTATCATGCAGAACCAGTCATCAGCATGGATGCATGTCCTCTGGAATGGTAGTTGAAGCATGAAGGGACATATGAACCTTTAACGCATCTAGCACATAAATATCTTGCAACGCCGGCTACAACAGTACCATGTGAACACCTGTTCTCACTTTCAGGTGACATTGTAAACAAGAAGCAGACAACATTATCTTCTGCAAATGTAAACAAACTTGTTTGTCTGAACAATTGGCTGAACAAGAAGTAGGACTGAGTGGACTTGTAGGCTCTAAACTTTTACATTATTTTATTTTAGAATGCAGTTTTATTTACATAATTCTACATTTGTAAGTTCACCCTTCATGATAAAGAGATTGCACTACAGTACTTGTAAAGGAAGAATTGAAAAATACTATTTCTTTTTTTTTACAGTGCAAATATTTTTAATAAATAAATATGAAGTGAGCACTGTACATTTTGTATTCTGTGTTATGATTGAAATCAATATATTTGAAAATGTAGAAAAACATCAAAATATTAAATTTCAAATGGGATTCTATTGCTTAACAGTGTGATTAAAACTGCACTTAATCATGATTAACTTTTTTTAATCGCAATTAATTTGAGTTAATTGCATTAGTTAACTGAGATTAATCGACAGACCTTGTATAAAAGAAAATTATACAAATATTTCATTTTTGAAATCTATTTTTTAGCTAGAGCAATATATTATAAAGATGATGATGCTTTGAGATAAAATGAAAAGGAGTACTTGTGGCACCTTAGAGACTAGCAGATGTATTTGACCATAAGCTTTTGTGAGCTACAGCTCACTTCATTGGATGCATGTAGTGGGAAATACAGTGGGGAGATTTTATATACACAGAGGACATGAAACAATGGGTGTTACCATACAGACTGGAACAAAAGTGATCAGGGAAGGTGAGCTATTACCAGCAGGAGAGCGGGGGGGGGGGGGGGGAAGACCTTTTGTAGTGATAATCAAGGTGGCCCATTTCCAGCAGTTGACAAGAATGTGTGAGGAACAGTGGGGGGCGGGGGGGGGGAGGGAGAATAAACATGGGGAAATAGTTTTACTTTGTGTAATGACACATCCACTCCCAGTCTTTATTCAAGCCCTAAGTTAATTGTATCCAGTTTGCAAATTAATTCCAATTCAGCAGTCTCTTGTTGGAGTCTGTTTTTGAAGTTTTTTTGTTGAAGAATTGCCACTTTTAGGTCTGTAATCGAGTGACCAAAGAGATTGAAGTGTTCTCCGACTGGTTTTTGAATGTTATTATTCTTGACGTCTGATTTGTGTCCATTTATTCTTTTACATAGAGACTGTCCAGGTTGGCCAATGTACATGCAGAGGGGCATTACTGGCACATGATGGCATATATCACATTGGTAGATGTGCAGGTGAACAAGCCTCTGATAGTGTGGCTGATGTGATTAGGCCCTATGATGGTGTCCCCTGAATAGATATGTGGACACAGTTGGCAACGGGCTTTGTTGCAAGGATAGGTTCCTGGGTTAGTGGTTTTGCCGTGTGGTGTGTGGTTGCTGGTGAGTATTTGCTTCAGGTTGGGGGGCTGTCTGTAAGCAAGGACTAGCCTGTCTCTCAAAATCTGTGAGAGTGATGGGTCGTCCTTCAGGATAGGTTGTAGATCCTTGATGATGCGTTGGAGAGGTTTTAGTTGGGGGCTGAAGGTGATGGCTGGTGGTCATCTGTTATTTTCTTTGTTGGGCCTGTCCTGTAGTAAGTAACTTCTGGGTACTCTTCTGGCTCTGTCAATCTGTTTCTTCACTTCAGCCGGTGGGTATTGTAGTTGTAAGAATGCTTGATAGAGATCTTGTAGGTGTTTGTCTCTGTCTGAGGGGTTGGAGCAAATGCGGTTGTATCGTAGAGCTTGGCTGTAGACAATGGATCGCGTGGTGTGGTCTGGGTGAAAGCTGGAGGCATGTAGGTAAGCATAGCGGTCAGTGGGTTTCTAGTATAGGGTGGTGTTTATGTGACCATCACTTATTAGCACTGTAGTGTCCAGGAAGTGGATCTCTTGAGTGGACTGGTCAGGCTGAGGTTGATGGTGGGATGGAAATTGTTGAAATCATGGTGGAATTCCTCAAAGGCTTCTTTTCCATGGGTCCAGATGATGAAGATGTCGTCAATGTAGTGCAAGTAGAGTAGGGGCATTAGGGGAGCTGAGGAAGTGTTGTTCTAAGTCAGCCATACAAATGTTGGCATACTGTGGGGCCATGCGGGTACCCATAGCAGTGCCACTGATTTGAAGGTATACATTGTCCCCAAATGTGAAGTAGTTATGGGTGAGGACAAAGTCACAAAGTTCAGCTACCAGATTTTCTGTGACATTATCGGGGATACTGTTCCTGATGGCTTGTAGTCCATCTTTGTGTGGAAGGGATTCTACATCCATAGTGGCTAGGAAGGTGTTTTTAGGAAGATCACCAATGGATTGTAGTTTCCTCAGGAAGTCAGTGGTGTCTCTAAGATAGATGGGAGTGCTGAGCGTAGGGCCTGAGGAGGGCCAAATGACTTCCAAGTTAAAATCCATATGTTTTGAATGATAAACTTTTCCCCTGTATAACAATAGTTTCTTAGCTAAGACTTTCCTAATTTAAGGGCTTTCATTCACATTCTAGCAATGATCTGGGTTTTGTACTAAATGCCCTTATTAACCAAAATGATGATCAAGTGTTCTCTACTGTTCTCTCACAGCTTTGGCTCAATCTGTCTGAAATAAGCAAACACTTACGTTGAGTAACTTTGCACCTGTGAGTAGTCCCATTCCATTCAGTGGGTCTACTCAACTGCGTAAGTGGTTTTAAGATCAGGGTCTAAGTCTCTCCATGTTGGTTGTATGCTGGGAAAAGATATATATCTTCATGTTAGGTGTCCCAAATATAAGCAACAATAATTAAATAATAGCAAGAAGGATCTAATATTTATTCATTTAAAACTGAACTTATAAAGCTGGTGTGGGGTTTTGGAGTAGCTTAGATTTCCAATTTATTTAAAAAAAGACAAAGGAGGGTTTTTCACGCAAGGAATCATTCTGTTACAGCTGCAGTATTCCCCGCTATTATGCTGCAATATTCGGGGTTAATAGCTGCTAGTTGCTCCCCTTATAATAAAGAGAAGCTTGAAAAATATTGTTTATTGTTAATCTCCTTGGAAGGCTTGGTAATATAATAACTGTCAGCAAGTTTACTGGATTGATCAGATGTCAGAGAAAGAGTCCTACAGAGGTGTGTTTTGATTAATTCTGCAAGATCATAGGATGACACATGAGGGTGACATGAGATATAGGGTGAAATCCTGGCCCCACTGAAGTCAATGGGAGTTTTGCCATTGTCTTTAATAGGACCAGGATGTCAGCCCTATGTTCTATTCCTGGCTCTGCCACTGGCCTGGTGTGTGACTTTGGCCAAGTTATGTCACCTCTCTGTGCCTCAGTTTCTCCACTTGTAAAACGAAGATAATGATATTTGCCTCCTTTGTAAAGCACATGGAGCTACATGGATGAAAAGAACTATATAAGAACTAGATATTCCTATTTGTCCCCTTTTCAATATGTTTTTGTCCGTTGTCTCTCTAATGATGTCACATATGTTGCTATTCTCTGTATGTTCCATCTACAAAGATACATCATGTCCTTCATTCAAAACCTGATATTCCTGGGCTCTACTATTACAGTTTTCCCAGATTCCTAAAGAGTTCCTCCATTTATCTTTGTGGATCCCTGTTATGAGAACAAACATAACTTCTCAGAACACAGCAGCCATAGCTTTTACAGCAGCAAACAGGTTGGCTATGCATAAGTCCTAGACTGGTAATTAGCACTCAAACAAATTGTTGTGTCTGGTCAACAGCAGAAATTGTCATGTCAAATGTCTAAATGAACACAAGGAGAGACCATTCAATTCATTTCACTGAGATTTTATTGGCATGTCAAGCTCTACAAGTGTTGCCAAAATAGAAAAAAGTTCATTCCCCATCTTCAAAGCAATAGCAGCGAGTGAAGGGTAGAGGCAATTTCTTAATGACTGTTATCCATTAACTGATTAATCCTACTATAGACAAATAGATGATTATACGTGCCCCATTGTAGTCTGACTCATACTGTGTGTGCTTCTCTGGAACTGAACCCGGCTATTGCAGCAATACTCCTCCATTTTCAGTCTGTCTGTATCAAATTTCCCACCCTGATAAAATAGTCATATTGTTAGCACTGCACACTTGTCAGCTTTCCTTTCTCTCCCTGTTCAACAACTTCCCCTTTGAACAGCCATCCCCTCCTTTTTCAAATCCCTACTCAAGACTGACTTCTTCACTTGAAATTCCAAACGTAGACGCCTCTCGGACAGTGCTTCCCCCTTCATGAATGATACTCTTTGTACGGAAGAACGCTTTAGTGCAGGAACCTTGGGTCAGAACCTCAACTTGTGTAAATTGTCTAGCTCAGTTGAAGTCAATTGGAGCTATGACAATTTATATCAGCTGAAAACCTGTTTTTTTTTTTTTTTTTTGTCTTTTGGTATGTTGGTAAAGTGATATTTACATCTATGAAACCAGAAATAATAGGTCAGATCCTCAAGTCATGTCAATTGGTGCATCTCCATTAACTTCATGGATTCAGCTGATTTACCCCAGCTGAGGATCTTTCCCACTACATTTTAGTAGTTTTGACAAGAAATATTTCTGAGGCAAAGGGGAACAGATGTGGGAAGATAACTTTCAGAGTAACTAGAAAATACGCTAAATTTACATAATGTCAATGTATTGATGAAATTGGAAGTTTCTTTAATGAAGAAAGAGAGATAACCATTAGTTGTATTAGTGATTGAGGTCCACATCCACAAAGATATTTAGGCTCCTAACTTTCATTTAAATCAGTGGAAGTTAGGAGCTTTGTCACTCTAGGCCTCATGTCCTGATAAAAGTGATAGTCACATTATAATAGTAAAAAGAACAGGAGTACTCGTGGCACCTTAGAGACTTACAAATTTATTCGAGCATACGCATAAGCTCAAACTGTAAGAGGCTAATTAATTAAGATGAGCTATTAGCAGCAGCAGAAAAAAACTTTTGTAGTGATAATCAAGATGGCCCATTTAGACAGTTGACAAGAAGGTGTGAGGATACTTAACATAGGGAAATAGATTCAATATGTGTAATGACCCAGCCACTCCCAGTCTCTATTCAAACCCAAGTTAATGGTAACTAGTTTGCATATTAATTCAAGCTCAGCAGTTTCTCGTTGGAGTCTGTTTTTGAAGCTTTTCTGTTGCAAAATTGCCACCCTTAAATCTTTTACTGAGTGGCCAGAGAGGTTGAAGTGTTCTCCTACCAGTTTTTGAATGTTATGATTCCTGATGTCAGATTTGTGTCCATTTATTCTTTTACATAGAGACTGTCCACTTTGGCCAATGTGCATGGCAGAGGGGCATTGCTGGCACATGATGGCATATATCACATTGGTAGATGTGCAGGTGAACAAGCCCCTGATGGCATTGCTAATGTGATTAGGTGCTATGATGGTGTCACTTGAATAAATATGTGGACAGAGTTGGCACTGGGCTTTGTTGCAAGGATAGGTACCTGGGTTAGTGTTTTTGCTCTGTGGTATGTGGTTGCTGGAGATTACTTGCTTCAGGCTGGGGGGCTGTCTGTAAGCAAGGACTGGTCTGTCTCCCAAGGTCTGTGAGAGTGAGGGATCATTTTTCAGGATAGGTTGTAAATCTTTGATGATGCGCTAGAGAGGTTTTAGTTAGCTAGTGGCGTTCTGTTAGTTTCTTTGTTGGGCCTGTCCTGTAGTAGGTGACTTCTGGGTACTCTTCTGGCTCTGTCAATCCGTTTTTTCACTTCAGCAGGTGGGTATTGTAGCTTTAAGAATGCTTGATAGAAATCTTGCAGGTGTTTGTCTCTGTCTGAGGGATTGGAGCAAATGTGGTTGTATCTTAGAGCTTGGCTGTAGACAATGGATCATGTGGTGTGTCCTGGAGGCATGTATGTAAGTATAGTAGTCAGTAGGTTTCTGGTATAGGGTGGTGTTTATGTGACCATTGCTTATTCGCACAGTAATGTCCAGGAAATGGACAACTTGTGTGGATTGATCTAGGCTGAGGTTGATGGTGGGATGGAAATTGTTGAAATCATGGTGGAATTCCTCAAGGGCTTCTTTTCCATGGGTCCAGATGATGAAGATGTCATCAATGTAGCGCAAGTAGAGTAGGGGCATTAGGGGATGAGAGCTAAGGAAGCGTTGTTCTAAGTCAGCCAAACTAGATACCATTAACTTGGGTTTGAACAGAGACTGGGAGTGGCTGGGTCATTACACATATTGAATCTATTTCCCTATGTTAAGTATCCTCACACCTTCTTGTCAACTGTCTAAATGGGCCATCTTGATTATCACTGCAAAAGTTTTTTTTCTCCTGCTGATAATAGCTCATCTTAATTAATTAGCCTCTTTCAGTTTGTATGGCAACTTCCACCTTCTCTGTATGTATATTTATCTTCTTACTATATGTTCCATTCTATGCATCCGATGAAGTGAGCTGTAGCTCACGAAAGCTTATGATCAAATAAATTTGTTAGTCTCTAAGGTGCCACAAGTCCTCCTGTTCTTTTTGCGGATACAGACTAACACGGCTGCTACTCTAAACCTGTCATTATAAATAGTAGATACAGTAAGATACACAGAAAAAACTTGCCCTGTACACATTACTCAGCCTCCTTTTAGGTCAGAGTTCACTTCCCCCCCCCCTTTCCAACAGTCCCAGCAGTAGTTAACTCCTTACTTAATCATCATCACAGCCAATTCCTTTGATCTTAACCTAAAGCTCATGCAATGGCTCCTTGCATGAGTTGTCAGCAGAGTTTGAACCCAGGACCTTCAGCACAGCAGCACTAATACCACTTGGCTTTGGATCAAGCCCATTATGGTAGGATCCAAATATATGCCAAAATTGTATTTTTTTTTAAGATGTGATTTTTATTAGCTTTTCAAATGTTGGTTTCACTTCAATCATATGAGAATGATCTACATTTTTTTCATATTATAGTATCCTTCCAGACTGGAGAGGATGTGATACTAGCATTTGAAAGTTACAATAGCCTAAAATTCAATTTCTGCATTGAGGCAACAGCATCTTTCTGAATCAGTACAAATATTTTGTCATTGGTTGTTTGAGTTTTTGTTCTAGTCACATTAAGGCACCTTATGGTATGTGTAACCCTGATAGGCTTCACTTGTTGTATGTTGAAGGACTTCCAGTTTTGCCTTATGTTTTTTATCATTCCCAGGGCATCTGCTATCTCTATGTAACATTTACACATTGTTTTATTTTCCTGTTAACTTGTAGGATTCTCCAGGCAATACTATTTTGCAGAGTAGTTTTTAGACCTCCTTCTTCTTGTTTTTTTGTGATATGCTGTCTTTTGATAAATCACCTGTTCTTAATCTACATAGGTCTGAGTCTTACTGAATCTGCCAAAGCAGAAATGGGTGAACTTGACATTATTCAACATATTTTTTTATAAATGTAGCCTTTTTCTCCTTATGAACTACACACAAGCTTTGATTTTTACAAATGTGTTTTATTTAAATTTATTTTAAATCTCTATACATAATTTGGCCTATAGGTTCTTCATAAGATATTTGCATAGACCCCGTCTTTGCTAAGAGTGCCATGTAAAGAAGCCACTTGCAATCCACAATAACAACTAGTTTTATTGGGCCTACACAACCAGGAACTACACTACATATTCTTGACCACCATCTGCTAGCACTTATCCACTAGTTAACTAAGTATTGGGATGAAAGTGAACTTATTTTACTTGCATTAAATTTCCAAGAAGTGGGTATCCCAATAGCAAAATTCTTGCTGGTTCAGAGTGCACACTTTCCAGATGTCTGGCAATGATTTGAAGATTTCTTTTGTTTGGGCTGTATTATTTATTGAACCTATCTTTGAAAACTCTCTTTTTTTATATTCTTCCCTCTACTCATAAGATACATTACAGAGAGAGATGAGATATATTTTGAAATCAGGGAGCTTCCCCCAAGAGAGTCAAACAAGTATATCCTACAAGAGAGGATAAAGAATGAATGCCTACATTTAATTTCTATCATTAAAGAAGAAAATCTTACCTGAGCTGTTCAAAGTGTGAAAACAGAAGGCAGCTCATTGGGGTCTCCTGCTTCCTTTGTACTTTGGTGGTGCAGGGCTGGCAGTTTACTGTGAACAAATTAGTTTAATTAATTACAAACATCAGAGTCCCAGCCGGACCAAATGCCAGAGGCTGGTATTCATCTTGGTCTGCAAGGAAATGTCTTATAATCCCTTCTGTTCCTGTTGATCTGAGCCAGCCATGATTTACCAAGCCTCATCTTTCAGGGATTGTGTGAGAAGTGACAGACAACTGCAGCACTTACATCCTTGCTAATTCTTTATCACTGTTTATTGAAGACACCACAGTGCCTTGCACAGCAAGCAGCTACTTATGGGGAAAATTAACTTTGAGCTATTGTACCCAGCAGCATTCCTGCTGTTGAAACATTTAGTGGACTTCAATAAAATTTATGACCTGTTTGCATTCAGGCTGATTTGCACTTCTTTTGCTTGTAGACTATAAAGATGTTCAATAGTCTTCATTTCAATTCCTTTGATTTTATTCCAGCATATTTCTTTTTTAATTAACCACATCTGACAACTTCTGGCACATCTTGCACTAAGAAATTATAGTGGGAAATTAAGAAGTACTTAAGATTAAAAATATATATTTAACAAACATTAAATTTATAAACTGGAGACTTTTAAGATACACACTGTTTCCTTCAACAAGACTTTCCAGTGGTACATAACTATTACTTTTAATTTTAAAGACATCAATCATATTCATATCTGCTTGCAAGTTTTAAAAGAAATTTGAAACAAAGTAGTTTTGCCTTTTGCTCAGAAAAGAAATTAAACCAAACATCCTTTATTAGTGTTCATTTTATTACTCACTAAGTCTTACAACTTCTGTGTTTCAGCATGCCCTTTGGTCTGTTTATAGTGCTGTTAATAACTGTAAAAGATTGTGTAAGAGAATGTACTGGCCCCTTAAGGGAGTCTAGCGGAAGGAATTAAGGGAATTCTGGGATTTGTAGTCCAGGGATCATATGTCTGTAGACTTGAAGCAAGGCCTGTTGGGAAATGACACACGACTATATAGGACAAGCTCTTGGTGGGTGGAGGTTTGAGAAAAGTAAAGAATTGCCCTGGTGTGAGGTTTAAAAGCTCTAGGAGGAAGCCTGTGAAAAGCCTTGGAGAAGGAAGCTTGAAGAGGAAGGTATTCAAGAAAGTGTACATTGTTCAGTGGTTCGCTGTGCTGAAGAGGGAAGACTTAGATGTGTGGTGAAAGCAGAACGTGGCCTGGGATATGAGACATGTTGCTGTTGGATTGAGGCTTGGTTTGTGCATCTGCTCTTGTTTAGGAGTCTCAGGTCAGCTCTTTCAGAGACGATAGGAGGGAAACCCATGTTTACCCCTCTGTGTCAAGGGGAAGCCCAAAATGGACCTGGACAAAAGGCTTGAAGGACTGTGCAGTTGTGTTTGTCTGTTTCTTTACCTGTTACTCCAGAAGGGATTTATGGCTTGGCTGGAAGATTAAATCACATTAGCTTCCCAACCATTGAGGGGAAACATAGGTATGGGTTTACCTAAATATGGACAGGTAAACAAGTCCATTACACACTGTATGTTAATTTCTGAAATTAATTTCTGGGCAATGGCTAGGGTTTGGGCTTAAAGAATGATATTACATTTCAGTGGAAATTTACCAGTGGAAGAAATTGATTGATTGAGAAGATTAAAATAATGGGGAAGCCTGCTGCAGGTGATAATCTACTCTACTTTATTCTTAAGATATTGAACTAAGTACTAAGCAACGAGTATGTACAATAACATCCGTGCAAAGGTATTAGATTTCAAGAATTAGGCTTTTGCAAACCTTATTCGCTTTGGTGAGGTTGGGTTGGGTCCCACTGCAGCATCTCACAGAACTATATAAAAAACTGACTCAGCAAAAGGCAAGAGCAGCTGAAAAAACATGAGTTTATTCTGGTCAAAACAGTTAGAGGGAATAAGGTGGTTGTTTGTTTGTTTTGTTTAACAGCTATATCACAAGGAAAAGAAACTGTAGAAAGGAAGTACTGTATCCATTAACAATGAAGGGAGATATTAAATTTAATGAAAAAATGTGAATTTCAAACATTCTTGTTGTAAAACAGGACAATTTCCCCCCAAACATTTTAATGAATGTCTTCATTTTTCAACCAACTCTACCAGCGAGTGCTCAAAAATATTTGGGCTACTGAATTGCTTTTGTAATGGCTTTTTAACAAGAAAAATACCCCTTTTCTCTATGTATCTTAAGTACATATATGGTTCCCATCCCTATAGTATCTGAGTGCTTCATAGTCATAGATTCATAGATTCATAGATATTTAGGCCAGAAGGGACCATTATGATCATCTAGTCTGACCTCCTGCACAATGCAGGCCACAGAATTTCACCCACCACTCCTAAAAAAGACCTCACATCTATATCTGTGCTATTGAAGTCCCCAAATTGTAGTTTGAAGACCTCAAGGAGCAGAGAATCCTCCAGCAAGTGACCCGTGCCCCATGCTACAGAGGAAGGCGAAAAACCTCCAGGGCCTTCCAATCTGCCCTGGAGGAAAATTCCTTCCCGACCCCAAATATGGCGATCAGCTAAACCCTGAGCATATGGGCAAGATTCATCAGCCAGATACTACAGAAAATTCCTTCCCGGGTAACTTGGATCTTACCCCATCTAAAAACCCATCACAGGCCATTGGGCCTATTTACCATGAATATTTAATTACCAAAACCATGTTATCCCATCATACCATCTCCTCCATAAACTTATCGAGTTTAATCTTAAAGCAAGATAGATCTTTTGTCCCCACTACTTCCCTCGGAAGGCTATTCCAAAACTTCACTCCTCTGATGGTTAGAAACCTTCGTCTAATTTCTAATCTAAATTTCCTAGTGGCCAGTTTATATCCATTTGTTCTTGTGTCCACATTGGTACTGAGTTTAAATAATTCCTCTCCCTCTCTGGTATTTATCCCTCTGATATATTTATAGAGAGCAATCATATCTCCCCTCAACCTTCTTTTAGTTAGGCTAAACAAGCCAAGCTCCCTGAGTCTCCTTTCATAAGACAAGTTTTCCATTCCTCGGATCATCCTAGTAGCCCTTCTCTGTACCTGTTCCAGTTTGAATTCATCCTTCTTAAACATGGGAGACCAGAACTGCACACAGTATTCCAGGTGAGGTCTCACCAGTGCCTTATATAATGGTACTAAAACCTCCTTATCCCTACTGGAAATACCTCTCCTGATGCATCCCAAGATGACATTAGCTTTTTTCACAGCCATATCACATTGGCAGCTCATAGTCATCCTATGATCAACCAATACTCCAAGGTCCTTTTCCTCCTCCGTTACTTCTAGTTGATGCGTCCCTAGCTTATAACTAAAATTCTTGTTATTAATCCCTAAATGCATGACCTTACACTTCTCACTATTAAATTTCATCCTATTCCTATTACTCCAGTTTACAAGGTCATCCAGATCCTCCTGTAGGGTATCCCTGTCCTTCTCTAAATTAGCAATACCTCCCAGCTTTGTATCATCTGCAAACTTTATTAGCACATTCCCACTTTTTGTGCCCAGGTCAGTAATAAAAAGATTAAATAAGATTGGTCCCAAAACCGATCCTTGAGGAACTCCACTGGTAACCTCCCTCCAACTTGACAGTTCACCTTTCAGTAGGACCCGTTGTAGTCTCCCCTTTAACCAATTCCCTATCCACCTTTCAATTTTCCTATTGATGCCCATCTTATCCAATTTAACTAATAATTCCCCATGTGGCACAGTATCAAACGCCTTACTAAAATCTAAGTAAATTAGATCCACTGCGTTTCCTTTATCTAAAAAATCTGTTACTCTCTCAAAGAAGGAGATCAGGTTGGTTTGGCACGATCTACCTTTTGTAAAACCATGTTGTAATTTGTCCCATTTACCATTGACTTCAATGTCCTTAACTACCTTCTCCTTCAAAATTTTTTCCAAGACCTTGCATACTACAGATGTCAAACTAACAGGCCTATAATTACTTGGATCACTTTTTTTCCCTTTCTTAAAAATAGGAACTATGTTAGCAATTCTCCAATCATACGGTACAACCCCTGAGTTTACAGATTCATTAAAAATTCTTGCTAATGGGCTTGCAATTTCTTGTGCCAATTCTTTTAATATTCTTGGATGAAGATTATCTGGGCCCCCCGATTTAGTCCCATTAAGCTGTTTGAGTTTCGCTTCTACCTCAGATATGGTGATGTCTACCTCCATATCCTCATTCCCATTTATCATGCTACCATTATCCCTAAGATCCTCTTTAGTCTTATTAAAGACTGAGGCAAAGTATTTGTTTAGATATTGGGCCATGCCTAGATTATCCTTGACCTCCACTCCATCCTCAGTTTTTAGCGGTCCCACTTCTTCTTTCTTTGTTTTCTTCCTATTTATATGACTATAGAACCTTTTACTATTAGTTTTAATTCCCTTTGCAAGGTCCAACTCTACTTGACTTTTAGCCTGTCTCACTTTATCCCTACATATTCTGACCTCAATAAGGTAGCTTTCCTTACTGATCCCTCCCTTCTTCCACTCCCTATATGCTTTCTGCTTTTTCTTAATTACCTCTCTAAGATGCTTGCTCATCCAGCTTGGTCTACAACTCCTGCCTATGAATTTTTTCCCCTTTCTTGGGATGCAGGCTTCCGATAGCTTCTGCAGCTTTAATTTAAAATAATCCCAGGCCTCCTCTACCTTTAAACCCATAAATTCTTCAGTCCAATCCACTTCCCTAACTAATTTCCTTAATTTTTGAAAGTCAGCCCTTTTGAAATCAAAAACCCTAGTTGCAGATTTATTTTTGTTAATCCTTCCATTCAGTTTGAACTGAATTAGCTCATGATCACTTGAGCCAAGATTATCCCCTACAACCATTTCCTCTATGAGGTCCTCATTACTCACCAAGACCAAATCTAAAATGGCATCCCCTCTAGTCGGTTCAGCAACTACTTGCTGAAGGAATCCATCAGCTATCGCATCTAGGAAAATCTGAGCCCTATTATTATTACTAGCACTCGTCCTCCAGTCTATATCTGGGAAGTTAAAGTCTCCCATGATCACACAGTTTCCATTAGTATTTACTTTATTAAAAACATTAAAAAGGGCTCTATCCATATCCAAATTAGATCCCGGCGATCTATAGCACACCCCAAGCACTATCCCAGGGGAGGCTCTAATAGTTTTCTTCCCCAATTTAATTGTTGCCCAGACAGACTCGGTCATATCCATTTCATTGCTTCTTATTTCTTTACATTCTATCTCATCATTGATATACAGTGCTACTCCACCACCTTTACCTTTATTTCGGTCTTTCCTAAACAGCACATACCCTTCAATACCTGTAGCCCAGTCATGACTACTATTCCACCAGGTCTCTGTTATACCTATAATATCTGGTTTCACTTCCTGCACCAGTAACTCTAGTTCCTCCATTTTATTACCTAGGCTCCTTGCATTGGTGTACAAACATCTTAATTTTTGCTGTTTGGCCTCACTCACATTCTGTACCCTATTAGGCACGGTTATTTTACTACCAGTATAACCTATTAGACTTGTATCTACACTGCCCTTCCTCCTACCTACAGCTGTATCCACTCTTACTTCATTTTCTTTCCACTCTATGCTAAATTCTGGCGTGGAGATTACCTGGACATCTCCCAACCATCTCCCCCAAATTCCTAGTTTAAAGCTCTCTTAATCAGTTGTGCCAACCTCCATCCTAGAAGTCTATTTCCTTCCCTACTCAGATGAAGTCCATCCCGAGAGAACTGTCCTCTATCCATGAATGCCTCCCAATGACCATACATCCCAAAGCCCTCCTTATAGCACCACTGCCTAAGCCATCTATTGATAGTCATAATCTTGTCACACCTTTGTTGCCCTTCTCTAGGAACAGGCAGAATCCCACTAAAGATCACCTGAGCCTCAATTTCCTTAAGCGTCCTCCCCAACCTAGCATAGTCTCCCTTAATACTTTCCAGCGAGAATCTAGCCGTATCATTTGTTCCCACATGAAGGATAATTAGGGGATTCTTTCCCGCTCCCTTTAGAATCCTTTTCAACCTCAGGTCTACATCCCGTATCTTAGCACCTGGAAGACAGCACACCCTCCTATTTTCTGGATCAGCTCTGGTTACAGGCCTATCTATTCTTCTCAGTAAAGAGTCCCCAATCACATAGACCTGCCTTTTCCTAGTGACGGTGCTATTCTCCAGTCTATCCCCTGTTCCCTCTGGCTGCAAGTTCTTTCCATTCCCATTCTCCCTTGTAATCCTTTTTAACCCATCCTGTATCCTCCTAGGGCTCATATTTGGTGTAATCTCCATTAACTCCATAGTCCTAAATGAAGGTTTCCTCACAACAGCCCTGTGTGTAAGAAAGTGCTATTCTCACATTTACAGATGGGACACTGAGGCACAGAGAGGTATAATGACACAGGAAGTCTGCAGTGGAGCATTGAATCAGACCCAGAACTTTGAAAGTTCTAGGCTAGTGTCCTAACTCCTACACAATTTTGCCTCTCCAGGGAGGAATAATTATGACATGTTATCCTTATATCTGTTGCAAGTAGGGAAGGAAATCTTTAGAAAATAAACATTTCAGGGTTTTAAAGGAGTTAGCCTAGAAAGTATCATCATCTTGTTTATTCCTAGACACTCTTCCTACAGAAGAATGGAACAAATATTAAGAAAGAAACTAAACATCTGGACGGACTTGTAAAGAACAATATTTCAGACAATTTATCAGAGGATCCAGGAGCACTCAGCACCCTTAAGATTTTAACAGTGGGCATAAGGATCTTTGTACCTGGCAGAAACAGGCCTTAAGAGCTTATGGATGTTCTCTCTCAATTTTAACTCTATTGCTTTACTAGCTCAATCACGAAGAGCCATGTAAAACTAGACTAGACCAAACATTTGAGAGAGGGGAAACAATCCCACATTCGCAGGAGGCAAATGGATTGACATAGTATAATGTTAGAGCTAGTCAGGAATTTTTTGACAAAACATCTGTGTTGAAACCAAATTTTTTTTACAAAAACAATAGGTTTTGACAAAAATGTTCCTCATATCCAAATGGAATCTATGGTAAAGAGATGCCATAGCCCTGTGATTAGAGCACCCACCTGAAATACAGACAGCCCAGGTTTAAGTCCTTGCTCCAGATCAAGTACATGAGAACTGGACATCCAAGTCCAATTAACTTCCAGGAAGAATTAAGCCCCTAACTCCCTTATATGCCTTGTAACATCCCAGCCATACTAAATTTTTGAAAACAAAATCTTAAAACATATGAGGCTCTTAAGGACAAATTCTCATTATCAGTACAGCTTTGCATAGTGCGCAAGTAATGAAGTTAGAGCACATGAAAAATAGGAAGCAGAAGTATCACAGGAGATGAGGCTTGGGCGAGATTCTCCAGAATGATGAACTTGCAACCACCTCCTCCACCCTTCGAGGGAAATCCAATAGAAAGTGATCAAATGATGCTTCTTCACCTTTATTATCAGCAAAAAATCCTGACTGTTCCTAGTGGATGTAGGCAAGAAAATCATTAGATATGCATAATTCCTGGGAGATCTGTACAGATCCAGAAATATTAAACACATAGACATAAATGTTTACAGAAAATCTTTACATGGTCTTTGAGAAAATGAGTATATATAATGCTGAAAAACTGCAAAATAAACATTGCATTTAGGATAACTATTAGTAGAATATGCTTGTTTTCATAAGAGACATTAGGATATCATATTATAATATATGTTACTGATATGCACCCTGAAAGCAGCCCAAATGAGTTTATATTTACTTATTCAAAAAGTGTTACCAAAAATTCACCCTTTGAAGTCCGTACTTGATTGCTTTTCACAATTTGTCAGGGTTTAAACACTTTCAATATTAAATTAATCAAACCCTTCTTGCTATGCTACATGATTCTTGGGATTTCTTTTTGCTTTTTACTCACACAATGTATGTACAGATAATGATTTCTACATTCTTATCCTTGCAGGTGGGTTTTTAAGAAGTCCTTGCTATTCATGTTGGCTTTTGTACTGGCATGTGTACCTGGCATAATTGTCCTCAGTTTCATAAAGACTGCTTGGCTTTGATTATACCATTTTCCAACTGTAGCCCAGAGTGGAATGCATACCATCTATAAAGATAAGGAAAATAAAACTATCGCTTATGACAATATTGATACCTATATGAGATGTACAATTAAGAAAATGGAGGGAAGGGGAAACTCCACCGGTTGGCTTTGCTTAAAGCATCTTATGCATACACAGTTGATGTAACTCAAGTATCCCACTGTCAAAGGTGTGGGAGAATCAAAAATATTTCAGGAGATAACAATAATGAATAAAAATATGAAAGGGAAAGAAAGCCAATGTTCCACAGTGCATGTTTACTCTGGAAGAAAAATAAAATGTGACAGAGAAGTGGGCTCTTATCTTCATCACAAGTTGTCTTGCTCTAAGTACACCTTCTAGGGTAAGAAGGAGAATAATGGATTGGTCCATACCAGACTAAGAGTTCTTCTGTGGAGATGGAAAAAAGTTCTCCTAAGCAGGACATTGGACTGACTGTCCAATTTATTTAATGCTTTACATATGATGCCCTCTTCTAGGAGTCTGAGCCAGAGATTGGACAGTGGAGTCCAACACATGAAATGCACTGCTTGCTTGGACAGACCATCTGTAATCCTCTGACAAACACAGGAAAGCTCTGATCTACAACTGTTGGTATTTCAGGACCACTTACTCCCATTGACTTTGTGCACTGACCTTAGAATACCATTGAATATGCCAGTTCTAGAAATCTCTGTTCTCAATGATTATGAGTGTGATAGCTCATTACAGTGAGATATGCAGAGAAACACCAATTAAAAATAGATTAGTATTTATTTTCATATTTGCTGTCTGTTTTCTTCCTTGATCTCAAAAAATTGTCTTTGGATGTGAAAATTTGGATGTATAGTTCAGGAACATTAGGATTTGAGGTTTTCTTTTGGCCCATTTCTACTTAAAATAACTAAAACATAGCAGGTAAGAGCGTTGGCAACTTTCCTGTATGGAACCAGTTGTTTAGATGATGTATTGATGTATTAAGGCATTGTGAAGTCAAAGGGAGGGGGGGGAATGCTGAGAAAGTTTTAGTTAAAATTTCAGAACTTTAATAGAAGCTGGCGTAATTGTTTCAATAACCTCTTCCCACTAACACTCCCACCGAGCTTTACAAATAGAGTTTATACCCACACTTATAGTTTAGCATATAGAAATATTCCACAGGACTGCAGTTTTGGAGGAAGAAAAAAGAAACTTGTCTACGTGTTTCAGTTATCCCTAAATAGCTGAGAAATTCTGATTCATCTCCTAGCAACTTTCAGTCTCAGTTTGCTCTGGATACCAATCATAAATGGGGAAACTAGGGTCTCCCATAGATTAATGTCAAAATTTACTTTATATCCTAGCTCTAACTAAGAGTGTTGAAATTTGGGAAATGAATATGCAAACAAAACAGAAAAAAGTACTGGGAAATCAGAGATGCCAACTTTGTACAAAACTACTGGCTGAACGAGTCTGTTAAACTCTGGATTGTCAAACAAATTGACCGTAATGGTCAGCTGCATAACAGGGATCAATTTGGGGCTCTGGTTTGTTTAGAATATCTTTCAGAAACATTCACATCAGGTACTCTCAATCGGTCCTTCAGGTGATTTAGGCTGTTCTTGTGAAGTACTAAGATTTATCTTCTTTTTAGGACAGGAGTTCTGGAGGAATACCTCCATGCAGCTATATTCTTATTTCAGTTGGCATGGGTGTAAATGTGGAATGAATCCACTGAAGCCAATTACATTACTCCTGATCTGCACCAGTTTGTGAGTAGAATCTATCCTGTGATATCTATCCTGAAACATGGAAAATTATGGTACAGAACATTTTTTATACTTATTGGTAAGAATGTCCGTATGATCTTCCAGTCCTGTAGAGGACTTCTCAATCAGCAAGGCATTAATTTTAGATATGCCGAGAGAGGATACACACTAGGGGGCCTCTCCACTGGCTCAGAACTCAAACTCCTGCAGTTGCTAGGATCAAGAGGAAGTCAGAACAGGAAAGTGAAGAATTCAGCTTGTCTTTTGATGCTAAAGGCTACTTCAGCTCTGCCATCTCCCGTTTCTGAGGCAGCTTCAGTCCTCTCCTCCTTCATGTCTACCCACTATTCTGCTCTTGGGAAGCACAGTTGCAAGATGTTGCACAGCCAGCTCTGCAGTGGTGCTCTTCCTTCTGTGGAGGTTGGCACTGTAAAGGAGGGAGGAGAGGAAAATTAAACACCCCACCTCTAAAACCAGACCCCCTTCTCCAGTGGCTTCACCAGCATCCTTACCATGTCCTACTGAATCCTTACAACCTTGCCCAGAACTCACTAGCCACAGTACCCTTACAAACACCCACCATTCCCCAAGAACTTGCTAGCACCAATCCCCTCCCCTTCCAAAAAAACCCCAACCCTGAAACATACAGTTTTTCTTGAGGTGACTCCAATCCCATGATCCTTTGCAGCGGTAAAGAATTGTAAGGTTGAGTGAGTCATGGCAAGAAGCCTCGGTCTAGGTTGTGGCAGGTGAAAATGAGAGTATCATTTGCAGTAGGGCATTTAATTGTATTTTTTTCATATGTATAGTGTCTCTTAAAGAAAAGGGGAGAAGAAACGGTGTCCTCTCCAAAACTCCTTTAAAATCTTATGAAAAATGTGTGTTTCACAAAAAAGATGCTATGAAAAACCTGGATGTAATCAGGGGATTTTAATGGCTTATTCATCAGAAAAGGGAAACCCTTTTTCCCACAAGCTTTCCAGCTGACCCTCTCAATTTCTAGTTTCTGCTTAAAGTTATAGCATGACAGTGCATATGTGTCACTGAAGAAAAAGATATACTCTCAAATACACTGGAACAACATACTATATTACTTCATATGATGTTTAGGGTGAGTTCTGCTGAAAATAAATCAATACCTTCCAGCTCTGGGAATATTCGTTATGAAGTCCTTTGCCCTGGAATGATACAGTCCTGCCCCCAAGAGTACATTACAGTGGAAGGGTAAAATGATGGATTTTATTTAATGCCAGCTGCCACACAGCTTAGCCTTTGTCAATCATTCACAATAGCAAGAAGAATGAGAATTGCTGGTGGGGCAGACAAAAACAGAGTGAACCATTGTGATCCAGTGTTGCTAACGCCATGTGTTTAAGAATCATGAGATTGGCTTAAAATCAGACTTTATGTGGGTTCTTTTAACTTGCTTTCAGGCTTATGAGCTTTTAGGGTTCTCTCGACTCATATTTGCAAGTTTTTCTCTGTGACCATTATGGTGGAAACATGCTTTTTTTTAAATGACTGCTGAAATTTTTATGTGATCACTTGACTCCAGGAGCTAAGGCTTTAAGAAAAAAGATCAAATATTGTGGGCTTGTGATAAAATCGTGAGAGTGGGCAACACAGGTGATAGGCTAAATGGATTTGTGAGAACTTCTGGGAAAGGACAGTCCTATTACTATGCCTGTTTCCCATCTAGGACAATGGAGTCAAAATCATAACTGGGGCCTTTGGGTATACATTTAAAAATAAAACTGTCCAAAAAACATTGAATGTCAAAATGTTTTGCTCAAAAATGTTTTTGGAAAACATTCTTGTTTCTCAACCAGTTTCCCTTGCTTTACAAGTTATAATAAGTAAGTAACATAAGTTAGGATGCCGGGAATTATATCCATGCTGACTATTGTTGCTATAGTAGAGTGTGACAGCTTATCTGTTCTATAAACAAAGGGCCAGACTTTCAAATGTGATCATACTAGAGCTGGTGCTTGGGGTAGGTTTGAGGGGAAGGAGAGAGAATTTTCCCATTTTGCAGTGTCTGATATGGACCCATTTAAAACAAAAAAAATAATGAAATATTTTACTCAACATTTTGGATAAAGAAAATTTATCAGTGATTACTGAAATGTTTCGTTCACCAAAACTGTTTTTCAATAAATGAAATTTCAATAACCATTTCCATAATTTTTTTTCACAAAACATTTTGATTAAAAAGTTGCCAAAACTTTGTGAGAATCCAAACTATTCAGACATGTCAACAGTTTTTATATTTGTTCAAAACATTTTGACCAACTCCATTCAGCTCCCACAGTTGGGCTAGATTGTCTATCTGAAAAAGCTCAATTTCTGTTTAGGTAGCTAATTGATGGACAGGTTTTTATGTTTTTTTTAAAAGTACTCCAAACCTGGCTGCTCCCAGTGTACCTAATGGAAGCAGTTGGATGCTGAGTATTTCTGCAAATCTGGCCACTTCAGTGATAGGTTGAAGCTGAGCTTCTTTTTAAAATCTGATCCAAGAAGTTTTAAGAGTTGGCCCTTAAACTATGCTCCAGGCAGGCTGAAACCTGGCATATAAAATCTCAGCCTAGGCACAAACTTTTGTTTTGAGAGAGTATGTTGTTTTGTAAATGCCCATTAAGCCTCTTAAAGCTACAGAAGGGAGGAGGAAGGATGCATCGTTTTCAAAGGCTTTGTTGGCTTCTGTAACTTTTAGATCTAAGTTCTTTGCTATTGTAACTCCACTGAAGTCACTGGAGTTCGTCCCGCTGAAAGTTTGGTCCCATGTTGTTCAGATAAACTGTTGTGTGGCATGGACTAGGCCTTTTGCTTATTTTCAGAATTTTCTGCAACATGGTGGCTATATTGAGGTGAGAAAAGCAGCTACGGTAAATGCATTGACTAGGACAGTAATGACTTCTTCTGTTCGAGTTTTTACTAGGGATTCAGTATTATGATTCCATAATTCACACATCCATTCTATAAATCCATAATACTGTATGTCAATGTACATTCTGGTTAATACACAATCCCCTGATAGATGAAACTGTTACAGCTTGTGCAGTGATTGTATTAACAATGATCCCCAAAATGGCAGTAAAACAGCTTAATCTTGTGAAACCCTAATGTGAAAGATGTACCACTTTTTACAGGCACATACACTGGAAGAGTTCTAAAATATTGTGTATGCTGTGGTTTTATATTCAGAACAATGCATAAACAAGATGAATTTACTTTAGTTTATGAACCCACAGGCCCTGATTCTCATCTTGCACAAGTGTATATTGGGAGTCACTCCACTGAAGTCAATGTTATATCAATATAAATCTGGAGTTAGAATTCTAACTCCATCAACTGAAACAGAATCTAGTGGAGTTATGGCAATGCAAAACCAGTGTAACTGAGATCAGAATCTGGCCCACAACATGCTTTAGATCCATTGAAGTGGATGCTAATATGTAACATACTGCCAAATACAAATGGGTCTGATTCTCCTACTTATAGCAGTTTTATTGTACCAGTGTAACTCTGGTCTCCCATGTTTAAGAAAGATGAATTAAGCTGGAACAGGTGCAGAGAAAGGTTACAAGGATGATCAGAGGATTGGAAAACCTGTCTTATGAGAGGAGAGCTTGGTTTGTTTAGCCTAACCAATAGAAGGCTGAGGGGAGATATGATTGGTCCCTTTAAATACATCAGAGGGATAAATACCAGGGAGGGAGAGGAGTTATTTAAGTTAAGCACCAATGTGAACACAAGAACAAATGTTTAGGCTTGACATTAGATGAAGGTTTCTAACCATCAGAGGAGTGGAGTTCTGGAACAGCCTTCCAAGGAGAGCAGTGGGGGCAAAAAACCTAATTGGTTTCAAGACTGAGCTTGATAAGCTTATGGATGGGATGGTATGATGAGACTGCCTACAACAGCATGTAGCTGATCTGCGACTGCTACCAGCAAATATCTTCACATAATAATAGAGACAAATAATAATTTATGGGGTCCGGAAGGAATTTTCCTCTGGGTCAGATTGGCAGAGACCCTGGGGTTTTTTTTGCCTTCCTGCATGGGGCACAGGTCACTTACAGGTTTAAACTAGTGTAAATGGTGGATTCTCTGGTTTCAGAGTAACAGCCGTGTTAGTCTGTATTCGCAAAAAGAAAAGGAGTACTTGTAGCACCTTAGAGACTAACCAATTTATTTGAGCTGTAGCTCACGAAAGCTCATGCTCAAATAAATTGGTTAGTCTCTAAGGTGCTACAAGTACTCCTTTTCTTTTTGGTGGATTCTCTGTAACTTGAAGTCTTTAAACGATGATTTGAGGACTTCAGTAACTCACCCAGAGGTTAGGGGTCCATTACTGGAGTGAATGGGTGAGGTCAGACTAGATGATCATAACGATTCCTACTGACTTTACTCTCTGAATCTATATTGAGTTCAGTGGAGTTACTCCTCACTGACAACACTGAGAGAAGAATGAAGCTCAGGGAGTTCAATACCATGGTATTATATCCAAAATAAACTCAAAGGGCTGATTTAATTTTACAATTGTCTAATTCCATTGATTTTTAGAAGTTACTTCACATTTTCAATGTATCACTGGGGCACTGAAACAAACCCTACAGCATATTAAAGATGTACTTATACATTATCTTTTGTAGCAAACAAAACTTCAGCAATGGTGACACTGCTTTCAAATATTATCAAGCATCTGACTTTGAAAAGTAAATTGTCAGTACTAAGCCTGATCAAGCATGCTCACAAAAGGCATTTAGTAAGGAGTGAACGTTATAGGGTCTGAATGTTCATTGCCTTACATCTGCTTTTATATTCAAACTGCGTAAAGCAGTGTAAATTGCTATCCTTCTGGTTTTCTAGTGTCTTTATATTCTCCGTGCATGCCCCTAAATGACAACACAAGGTTAAAGGCAGTGTAGAATCAGGCCTATAGTCTCACTTTAATATGTGTGGGCAAGTCCTAGTTCAGCTCCATTCTGCTATAAGCTTTGAGCTGTGTGAAGCCCTAATATACTGTGCAAAAGTGTACATGACAAACTCATCACGAAAGCCAAGACTCTTCAACCATCTAATCTGTGGGAGAAAAATTCATTATAACAGTGGCTCAAAGAGTGAAACTGCACTGTAGAAACTGCATAGCAACAGAGAAAATATTATAAGTCACTTGTGAAATACAAGAAACTCCCTTATTTGACGTAAACATGGACAAAGCCCCTAACTTCTCAAGTATTACTAAGACCAGTCTGAATGTCACTGCACTGATGTGCTGTAGCCAACTTGGAAAATTCATCATGTTTGGAATGCCCACTTGCACATGTTTTATTACGTAGCTTTCTTTGGCTTCCAGCTCATATGTGAGTTTAATTCAAAGTAGTGGTTGATATTTAAGGCCCTATATGGTTTGGATACTGGCTGTCTTTGAGACTTATTTCCTTCTGCTACATCCTGAAATTTGAGATCAGCTGGGACACCCTTGCTGACAAACCCCAGATTTTCATAGTTAAATTCTGCAAGCAGGACAGAATTCATATAGGGACCAAGGTTCTAGAATTTACATTTCTTGTTGGTCTGACCACGTTGAAGGTTGTTGGCCTAAAGATCATGTTCCAAAGTTTGCCTCTTTACACAGGTGTCTATTTTTATTGCTCTAGTGTGGTTTGGATGTTTGAGAGAGACATTTTATGTTTGGAAGATTTCTCTGAGTTTCATTAGCTGACAGTGTCTCATTCACTTTGTTTTAATGTGTATAGTGTTTTGTTATACATTGGGCTTGACCCTCCACTGGTATAAATTGCTCCAATAACTTTAATAGACCTCTGCTGAATATTATTAGCTTTTATGTATGAGCATGTACCTAAAAGCTTCTATTGGCATATTTAATAGACAATAAGAATAGTTCGTATGGTGCCATCTTGAGTGTTTGCAATAGTGCAATCTGCAACAAAGTCCAGGCATCATTACAGCCATGGAAATGGCAACCAGGTGTGGAAATTGCTCATAAAACATGGCAACCATTGCTGAACCATCAAGGGCATTGCACACCAAGGGATATTAAAATGTATATAGTCATCATTAAAATGTATATAGTCATGTATATAGAGGTTGGCATAGTTGTAAGCAGAGGCATTGCAACTGAAGCATGTAAGGTCTGTGTTAGCATTACTGACTAAATCCAACTGGTATCCCTGTACCACAGTGTGTTGCCTGCCAAGTATCAAAGTTGGTACTGCTCAAGGCAGCTCTGCCATTTAATGTTTTTTGTAGTATATTGCAGTTTTTTAAGAATATTGTGCCAAACAGAAGGTTCCCCTCAGTCTTAATCTTCTTCTGAAAAGGCCACATTTTCATGATGCACAAAAAAATTGTAGATATTTTGTATACTGTTTACCTTGATTTACATGAGACCCTCTATGTATGATCAAGACCTCCTAGGAATAAATAAATTATTAGCTCAAATAACTCAAATCATTAGAGCTGGTCCAACTATTCTTTGTGGATTTAGCCCTTTCTTTGGTTTGTAACGCCTGTGTAAACTCATCCTTATTTCTCTGGACTTGTTTATCTCCTTACTCAGCTAGCACCAGAAGTGTGGGATAGTCCCTCTCCCTTACCATTATGTATCAGGAGGAATAGTTGTAGTTCTCTTTTCTCTATGCTCCCCAGGGAGTAATAAGATGGAGGCTCCAGTTCTCCCCTTCATTCTTTCCCCATCTGGTAGTGAGTGGAGGGGAACTTTAGGTTTCTCATTAACCCATCCTGTATTGGGCCACAGGAGGCAAGTCCACTGAGTTCCTCTTCATCCCATCCTCTTTGGGAAGAGGGAAAGAAGTCTGAAGGGGGCTACTCTTCACTTCTTCTCCCCATTAGATATCAGGGGTAGGTCCACAGGCTCCTCCTATTCAAGAAAAACTCTGAGCATGAACAGTGGCATGGATTGCTTGTGCTTAGGCAGTGAAGTGACAACAATAGGTTGCTCTCCTCTGCTGGTTCAGAAGCAGATTAAAATCCTTCAGTCTGATTTGGGACCAATCCTAGTATTTCACATACATACAGGGTTCTGATTGCTGGGGGGTCAGTTTTGGCCCACCTGTAATGGCGACAATTCTTTCTCAACTACAAATATATTAAAATGCCCTTCTGTAGGGGGACATGCAATGTCTCCTGTCCAGGTGGATGCTCTCTCTGTCTCTCTCTTTTTGGTAATTTTATGAACTATAGAGCCTTTATCTGTATTAGGAATGTCTCCTTCTAAACGAAGAGAACAGACAACAACTAATGCACATAGCGCGGCTGCCTGCTTAGGAAATAAGGGTTTTAATTTCAGAATGAAATAGACAGCCTGGTGTGCTCCGTTGTGGATAGAAGGAAACAAAGCATTGCCTTCCCTGGCAATCCTCTAATTATTCTAATTGGAAGCGGAAGAGCCTGTTTTGAAGAATAATGTAAACACCTGAGATTGCACTTAAACATAAGTATCACTGAAAAGATGCCAGCTTATTTGCAAGTGTACACTTGTCATTCTCGGAATTTGCATAGCAAAAGATTCAGGATGAGTACTAGCACCAGAGTGGAATAAATTTAATTAAAGACAAAAGCAAAAGTAAATGATACTCATTTCTTTTTGCTTGATTAGGAGCTACTCAGTTTGAGATTAGGTGAACAGAGTTGAGCTGGTTATTGAGCACACTGGGGGGCCACAGAGCTTTTGTGGCACTTGAGAAACAATAACTTGATTCCCCAAGCTGCCATTTGGATTATACTTAATAGATATCTTGGAAATAGGTGTGTGTGTGTTTTGTGATAGGTCTTCAAGAATGAAAACTCATTTGCCAAAGCTGCCTCTGCTCATTCTAAAAATAGGGCAATGTAGGGAGTCTTGAGAAAATACTCCTCTGTCATGAAAGGGATTTTGGTTTAAATTAAATGATGCAAGTAGAAACTTGCTGCATTTTAAATCCTGGTTTTATTGCAGGGTAGATTTTTCATTGCTGTCATATGCATGTTTAATGTACCCTTTCCCATTTCCATTGTGCTCATTGTCTGTTAACACAAGAAAGTGTTGAAAAACTCTCACGTGAAATGGATTGGGAGCGAGAAGATGCATTTAAAAATATCAGCTCAGCCTCCTGCTGGTGGCAGCTAATAAAGATGCCTGAAAATTCCTGTCCAGTTGAACTGGTCCTCTTCATTTGGATACTTCTAGAAGCTTACAAGAGAAAGGAAATTAACTCTGCCTTTTAATGGTGTACACAGCCTGGCATTTTATAGACTGTACAGTAGGCAACATTCTCAAAAGCTGTGTTGAATGTTTCATGTGAGTGATAGAATAGCCAAGGATATAAAGCTTTCTAGAGCTATTCTGAGGTACCAGCATATAGAATTTCCCTGCCTAGAAAAAACCCAATATGGCAAATGCAAAGCAGGTATTTACTGTGTATCCGGGGGAGGCCCCCATGCCATCTGGGATATTTGCACTTGCTTCAGACTTTGTGGGCTGGTGAGACAGCACAAATCTATAATCTTGCTCACCTGTTGGTCCATCATTGACCTCCTGCAGTTTGAAAGAATCAGTGACAGGCACCCTGATCCTATACTTCCTACCAGCTGCCCAAACCCTCCTTGTCTCCATAATACTGAGTGAACCAGCCTTCCTCTCCCCGGATGACTAGGCACTTCTAATGTCCCCTGTGTTGCTAAGCACCTCTGCTTCCCTCTCTCTGCACTCATACACTACATTGTCTGTGGAAGTCTTAATGAAAACACCCTCTCCTTCCTCAAGATATATAGATTGCACAAATCCTAGGACTAGTCCTTCTAGTAACCTATGGTTAGGTCTCCTTCAAATGAGCCAGTGGATTACTCTTCAGACCTCCAAAGGATAAGAAATATTTAAATAATGCTAATGTAAAGCAGGTAAATGTAATGTTAATGTAATGCTAATGTAAAGCAGGTAAATTTGAGAAAACTGTTGTGTTTACTTGTATCAAACTAGAAGAAGGTAGCTGTAGCTAATGCCTACTACCATTGCTGAGGGTTTGAATTTTGATTCTCAGTTTGTATCTGAAATTCTGGCTGTGCCTACTTTGAGTGTGACTTGCTGGATATTTATACTTGCCTCAGACTTTGTGGGCAGGTGAGAGCCTGCCACGTCTAGCAGGATTGCACACTTTACTCTTTGATCTTGCAATGCTCTCTTAGAAAGCCCTGAGAAGTTAACACATCATTTGGAGATGTAACTTTACAATATTTTGTTATACAGCCTATGGAAAAATGTAAAGAATAAGCCACAGCTTATTAAAATATGATTTATGATGTGACTTATAAATCAGCACTGATTGATTAATCAATTTTTGATCCATAAAATATGAGATAGATTTAATATATTTCTTCACTGATTTAAAAGTCTCACAGTTGATATGAAAGACAGGCAACAATCCATCATTTCACCGACTGGTGTGCCAGTGATACTTAATGCTTTAGCTACAACATTTTTTTTTTTTTGTTAGTAAAGTTCAACCAACACTTTTCACATTAATTTAATCTTGATGCAAAAGTCCATTAAAATACATCAGTTCTAATGGTTAAATTAATGTTTACTTAGTTTTCTACATTTTCCCTCTGCATATTTAAGATTCTCTGACCTATAGAACCCTTCAATTTAGGACACTTGTCCCAAATTGCTAAGGGATGTGTTTTTCTTTTTTAAGAAGGCCCCTTGGCATCTCAATTTCTTTAAAAACAACGACCTTTTCTATCTTTGAAAGCATATTTTGCAAACATTTACTCTTGTTATTGACTGCCATAATGGAGGGCCACAAGTTCAAGCTGGGGCTGAAATTTTTAGACACTATCCATCCTGTGATATCATGTCATAACTTGCTGCTGATATGGGCCAACAACAAATTACTATCCCTGCAGAGCAAGGAGGGATTTGTGTCTGTGAGGCACAATATCTCCCAGGCCGCTTCTGGGGTGTTGCAGTTGATGAACACCTCAAGGTAGGTCACTTTCTTTGCCCACTGCGTCCTTCCACTGAAGCTCTTCCATTCTAAGTTTTCACACTGTGCTCATCACTGTGGTATGTGAGCCCCTATTAGTTCTGATTTTTGAGCTGTGGAGACCTGTATGCTGGAAAATACAACACACACTTCACATATACCTACTGAATAGCTATTAAGCATACTGATAAACTGGCTTTCAGTTTCTACTGACCTGGCCCAGATGGCGTTTACAATCTAAGGAGTATATGACAGATGGGGAGTACAAGGAAACAGTGAGTTTGTATTGGTCAGCATGATAGGCAGTGGTCTCAGTACACCAGCAGCCGAACTGTTCCACTACATTAGCACCTACAGGTGACAAATAAGATCAATGTTCCATTGTATGTGTCATGGCTAGCACATAGAGAAAGAAACAGTCCCTGTTCTGAAGAGTTTACAATCTAAGGCAATTTTACAATCTAGAGTTTACAATCGAGACTAGGCAGATAAAGGGCGGAAGACGAAATGGAGACAGAGAGACTTATCGAAGGTCAAAAGACTCAAAAGACTACCAGATGCCTGAGCCATCCAGTCCTTTGATGGAGAAGACCACAGACAATGAAGTCCAATATGCCACTCCCATTATTGTTAGTGGAGTTGAGAATATCTTTCTGTGCTCTGAGCTGGTGAAAATAAACCTGTATATATTGTGCAATTGTAGTTTGGAGAAGAAACACAGGAGAAATATAATTATAGCATGTATTTCCTCTCCCTGGGTAGGTGTTACTCCCAATCCTATACCTAAGAGGAAAAAGTTCCTTTATGTTTAGATCAATTTGGATAAAAAAATCTTCTCCTAAAACATAGATAAACTTAACACCAATCCTCTTATTTTCCTTAACCCTGCAGCAGCATTCCCTGAAAGTATTAAAAACTCCTCCTGTACAGAGGCTTCATGACTCACTGCTTGTCTGTAAGAATCTGTATCACAGAGGAAACCACAGAAATCAATTCACCCAATTGAACTTTTCAAAAGTAAGGAAGATATTTAGGTCAGTCTACAGAAGGAACATACAAAACCATGGCTTTACCACTTTTGTAAAAAAATATAAGTCTGAGATTTCTTTTAAATAGCAAAATAATAGGCACTCTGGCATTTGGGTCCTCATTATCCAGAAAAGTAGAACTATAATATAGATAAAATTAGCCAGAAAGCAATATTTCTGGATTTAAAGTGGCTTCTTTATTTTTTTTAATAAACGTATGTTCTTGGGGCCTGATACAAATGCATTGAAATCAATACATTCTCATTGATTTAAATGGGGTTTGGTTCAGGCCCTTGAAAACTACATTCATGCTTTACATTATTTATTTTTTCATGAACTTAAAAATTACACTCTAGTATGATACTAATATCAAACTATGGTCCGGGGGCCGCATCTGGCCCTCCGGACATTTTAATCTAGCCCTCGAGCTCCCACTGGGGAGCGGAGTCTGGTGCTTTCTCTGCTCTGGTGCTCCAGCTAGGGGGCTTTCTCTACTCCGTGCGACTCACAGAAGCAGTGGCATGTCCCCCCTCTGGCTTCTATATGTACGGGCAGCCAGGGGGCTTTGCACATTGCCCCCGCCCCAAGCGCTGCCCCACAGCCAATGGGAGTTGCAGGGGCAGCGCCTGCAGACAGGACAGTGTGTAGAGCCACCTGGCCGTGTCGCCGCATAGGAGCTGGACGGGGGGGACATGCCTCTGCTTCTGGGGGCTGCTTGCGGTAAGTGCCGCCCAGAGCATGCACTCCTGATGCCCTGTGCCCCAACCCCTTGGCCCAGCCCTGATCCCCCTCATGCCCTCTGAACCCCTCAGTCCCAGCCAGGAGCACCCTCCAGCACCCCAAATCCCTCATCCCCAGCCCCACCCCAGAGCCTGCACCCCCAGCTGGAGCCCCCTCCAATATCCTGAAGTCTTCATTTCTGGCCCCATCCCAGAGCCCACACCCCCAGCTGGAGCCCTCACCCCCTCCCGCATCCAACCCCCAATTCATGGCCCCCCATATAATTTCCATACCCAGATGTGGCCCTTGGGCCAAAAAGTTTGCCCACCCTTGCACTAATGGTTGATTTAGCTCTGATTGAAATTAACGGAAGTGAACTCTAACGTGTTAATCCTACAAGGTGTGTGACACCCTTTTGAGTTGCTGCTTGCTGGTCACCCTCCACACTTATGAAAGTGAGTGCTTATTAAGGGTGCTCAGCATCTTTCAGGATTGACCCTAACTCTGTACATTTAATATCTGTTCCATTGTGTTTGAGAAGCAATTTAGGGCACTATTACTTTGCATCTATACATGCTTTACTGGTAATACGTTTACAGCATAACTTTCCATGCTGTACGTGATATTGATGTTCTACCTTTTGGTGGATTACTAGATTGAGTCACTAAAAAGGGTGAAGTTGTTGACAATATGACTTGGGCCAAATTTTCTCTCATCAGCTTTTATTTTTCACTGACAGCAAGAATCCACTAAAATGAACATCAGTGATGAATTATTTTTTCTAAAAAAAAAAAATTATATGTGCAAGGCTAACTTTAGGCATCATCTAAGCAGGTGCAATCTCATTAACTTAAATGGAAATTGCACCTGCTTACATCAGTATTGAACCTGATTCACTCGTGTGTGAATCCACAATTACATGTGTGGGTATATATTTCAGATATATATGTGCATATGACATATCAAGAATACATGATGGTGTGGTATAGATTTTTTTATTTGCACTCTCATGTGTCCTGAATAACTCATGTCTGATACTCATAATTCAGTGGTTTGAGCATTAGCCTGCTAAACCCAGGGTTGTGAGTTCAATCCTTGAGTGGGCCATTTAGGGATCTTGGGAAAAAATTGGGGATTGGTCCTGCTTTGAGCAGGGGGTTGGACCAGATGACCTCCTGAGGTCCCTTCCAACTCTGATATTCTATGATTCTAAGTAATGGGATGGTGGTATAGTTACAAAGGTTTTGTCAACATTACTTTGGGAAGGTTACACTCAGGAATGTTTATCTCATGAGTGTCAGAGGCATGAGATTAAACTCTTTATACCACATCTTCCTATATTCTGTATCTGTCAGAAGTGTTGCAGGGGGAAAAAAACTAGTTAAGAATATTTGAGTAGCTAAAAATGTTGTCATATCTATATTCATATTGTCAAAGTATCACCAACACCCACTATCCTTCCTAACAAATGTGCAACCAAATGACTTGCAATCAGGTAGGAATGTTTTTTCTTGAATGATTTGTTTAAGTTTCATTATGCATTTCTGAAGCTGTGTTTGTATATTTGGCTCATACAGTTTTTAAAAAAATCAGGCCTTTTATTTTTAGTGAATGCACAAAGTGCTCACACACTTGTGCCTGGATCTGAAGTGTGTGTGCATAATGTATAATACTGTACACAAGTGAGGAGTTTGTGCAGACACATCCTTGCATGAACGCAATCTCAATTTACTTATGCACTTTAGGTATTTTGTGTGTGCAATCAGGCACGTGAAAAAGGCACAGGTACTTTAGTGCAGCTACTGTTGAAAACATGGGCCACAATGCCAAATTTGAAAGATCCCAGAATATCACACTTCCTGAAGATGACACATTCTGTTGTAAAATAACCAGATTGTAGGGGGCGGTTCCCCTCCCACCATTATCTTTCAATAATGTGCCATAGTCTGCAACAGTCTGAAACATCACAGCTGGTAGAAAGAAAGTAGAACAAGTATCTTGAGTGACTGTCTGTCACAATGTCCTTCCGCTATCCCTACTGGCTCTGTTCTTGAATATCAGCAAAGGGTTGAATCTGTGCACTTTAGAGATCATTTTCAATTCCCTGCTGATACTCATGAACAGAGCACATCCATTAGTAAGAGTGAAGGCAGAGTGTGACATGCATGGGCCCAGCTGCATAACGGTGCATGCCTTTTCCCCAGGCTAGTGTTTGTGAGTGGATCAAAAGCCTAAAAGCATGAGTTTCAATACTCTGTGACCCTCCTTTTAGAGGGCCGATAGTTGTGGACAGAGGGGGATGGAAACTGAAGGGTGGTTTTTTTGGTTTGTTTTTTTACTTTCCCTGCTATTAGAAAATATCACTTTTAAAAACCAACAAAAACCTGGAAAGTGTAATATGTGCTGGGGTTAGATTAATATAGTTTATACATTGATTGTACATTTTTATGAAGCTCCTCAACCCCTGCAAAAGCCCTTACAACAGAATAAATCCAAATGCCAGTTAATAAAATAGGAGGGAAGGTAATACATGTAGGGGCAACAGAGGCTGCTATAACACCTTTGGTGGGGAAATGGAAAGGCTTGAGTCTCTTCTCACTTGAACTGGTGTAAATCGGGAGCAATGCCAATGAAATAAATGGAGTTACACTGGTATAAAACTGGAGTGATAAGAAAATCGGATCCTTCAGGTGAAGCTTAAAAGCAGGAAGGAACAATGTGAGACCAATTTCAGGAAGGAGTGAGTTCCACATGGTAGGCCAAAAGTTACAATCACCTGCTGACTTCAAATGAGATGGCTTGATTCTTCAACAGCGGGTGGTTTCTGAGGTCAGTTTGCCGCAAGTACAAAGTTCAAGAAGCAGGTCATGGCGGTAGCCAGCACAAACAGAGTAAGGTCTCTTAACAACAAGTTGTGTCATATCAATCCAACATTTCATAGGCAATCCATACAAAGAACGCAGAGTGAGCATAATGGCTGACACTAGTAGTCAGCTGTGCCTCTGCATTCTGAACAGACTGCATGTGGGAACAGGAATTATTATATCAGACCTTTGTGGTTAGGTGGGAATGTGTCGCTGTTGGGAGGTCATTCATCATCGAATGTATAAAGGCACCGGACAACAGGAAAAAAATCTTTTATATCATATCTGACATTAGGCTTTTGTTAAGAATCTCAGTATCTCCTTTAGCTTGATTCACTTCCTCCAAATGAGTCTTTTCAACAAGCAGGTATGTGAAGGTGGAACTAGCCTCTTTAATAAAGTTGGACTTCCACTAAACAGCAAGACTGTGTCTTCCCAGTGCTAAGAAGAAATGGCTCTAAGTCTTGGTCTACACTAGGAATGTATGTTGCTACAGTGGAAAATCTATACCCTGGGGAGATGCAGTTATACTGACCTAACTCCCAGTATACAAGCGCTATGTTGATGCGAGGGCTTCTCCCGTTGACATAGCTACCACCTTTCAGGGAGGTGGAGTACTGATGCCGATGGGAGAAGCTCTCCTGTTGTTGTAGCATCTTCGCTAAGCTGTACAGTGGTTCTGCTGAAGCACTGTAAGTGTAGACAAGCCCTGATGAAATCATTCAATCATTTCTTCATAGCAGAGACTGATCTTGTAGGATCAATAGGGCAAGAAATATGTGTATCACTGATGATATCCTACCCTCCCCCCCTTTAGAAATGATCACACCAAAAGATTTTAAACACCATGGGAGATGGGCTCAGTCTTTGAGAGGTACTACATTTCAGATCTTTTTGCTGATTATTCACACTTGCCCATCACCCCTGACTGTTGTGCTCCTGGTATTTTTAGGGCCATTGGAGATACACCAGCAGTACCCCTTAGCTGCTAAAACAATATGTGTAACTCCAAAAAGAGGGTTGGAATACACCTGGAAGGGAAGTAACTGGTGGTAAATGGAAAATACTCCAGTATGGCAGAACCAAGAGATGGTTTCTTGACCGGAAGGGCTTGGGGTGGGTTGCAATGTTTGGTGTGGAACTCTGCATGTTTAAAGATGTTTAGCATTCTCCCTCTAATCTCTTTGCTGCAAGATATGAGTAATTCCACTGGCTTCATTGGGAGCTGTTTGTGTCTAGTAGCAGGAGAATAGAGCTTCAATGTATTTCGGGGTGGAAAAAGAAGACCTACTACCTCCATCCTCTGAAAGTGTGGCGAACTTACCAACCACTCATTTGGAAATAGGCCTGGTTCTCATTTACCTTAAGGTCCTTTTACTCTGCTGTGACTCTTTAAGGACACCTTAAAGTGGACATAAATTACATTTATGTTCCCTTTCTGACCACTTTACACTGCCACTTAATGTAATTGAGAATCGGGCCCAGATAGTCTTGTGTCTCATTAAGTAAGTCACTACTACAGTGTTTTTGAAACCATTGTGGTTCCATAAGCATTTTCTTGTGTACGGTAATTCTTGCACAAACTACTTGTAAGCATTGACATGTCATTTCTTGGAAGTATCATGAGCTCAGAGACGTGTTATTATACAGATGTGCATATATGACCATTTAAAAACTGTCATAAAAAAAAGCTACTGAAAATCCATAGTAACGTCTAATGAAATATTTGGAATGTAATTATTCAGATTTTTTTTAAAAGACATGCTAAAATGAACTATATTGCATGATTGGTTAACGGCTTGCAAATTCCAATTTACTGTCTGTCAGTAAGACCCAATAGGACAGACTATAGAAATTGATTCCTCTAACCAAACTTATCAAAAATGAGAGAGAGAGAGAGAGATTTAGGTCAGTCACTAGAAACAAAGCACAAAAGGTTTGTCCAACTAAAAACGAAAGCTCTATTAAACAAGGAAACTGGAGGTAGTCAAAGATACAAAACTGGATTGGCAAAACTGAAACAAAGAAAATGTATGCTCCTAGAACTTCCAAACTGCCGCATGAATTTATTCTTTAAAGAAGTAAAAGCCTTTTGAACTCTAAAATGCTACACAGCCAATGGTTCAGCCTCCAGCAAATGTTGTTAATTAATTTAGGGCAAATTTTAAAGACATAAATGGGAGTTAGACACCCAACCCCACTGATTCTTTTTTTCCATTGGAGTTTGGCATCCAATTTCCATTTGTGCCTTTGACAATCTCCCCCCCTTAAGTAATAAAACCATTACATCCCCTATATCTAGCATAGCTGTGATGGTGGAACCTGAGACATAGCAATGCTGGGAAAGGTGTTAGTGTTGGTATATAGGTCTGTTTGTTAGAATTTTGGGTTTGACTTTTTGATACTCTTATACTAATATGTATAAACAAAGGACAAAGACACTGTGATGTTGTTTCTGCCTAGTCAGATGGATTTGTTAGTACATTGGGAATAGATAAGAGCAGTTAAAGTGTTTCTCAGAGCACACATTAATATTGCCTCAACACCTATCTCAAGGCAAAATCAAGCAACCAGTCAGCAGGGGCAAAGGGGCTCGGGGAGGAGGTATAAAACAAGAAAAGACCAAAGAAATGTCCATCCCTGACAGGAGCAAAACCTCATTCCTTACCCCTCCCATGGGGTACAAAAGAGGTGGGATGAAGACCCCAGACCCCAAATGGAACATGACCCTAAATTGTAAGGGGTGGGACTGGTGGGCATGCATTTCAGGTATAATTATGCCTCCTGAGGAGGTTGGGGACGAGACACTGGGAAACAAGGCTCTGCAGCATCAGAGTTATGGAACACATGTTTGCTGGAAACTAACCCCAGTAAACATCGCATTGTCTACACTTCGGACTTCTGGTCTTCTGCTTTGTGTCCACATGACAAGAACCAGGGGAGGGGGTGAAAGGAAAGCCCTCTGACAGTTAGCCTTGATGTCTTGGTTAAATTCCAAATTGGGTAATTATATTCTACTCATCTAAAACTCACCTCTTTTTACCATGTGAACTTTTGGGGGCAATAGCTTTCATAACAGTCAAAGCTGAGAAGACTGATTATACCAATCTCTTTGCCAAGGGTCTATGCTTGTTTTAGTACTTATTCTCTGTTGTAAAGCTCTGGGTACTCTCACGTACTGTGAGAGCTAAATTGTGGCTTTTATCCCACAACCCTCTATAGGGGGTGATATGGAGCTTCCCTGCCACTGGAGAAGCACAAGAGAAGATGTGCATCAGGTAGGCAGCCTCTCGTGAGGCAGGTGCTTGGAGTGTGATCTCCTTTATCCACTGCTCACCCTAATGTGCTAGCCCCACTAGGCTGACTGGTGCAGAGAGGGGAGGAGGATGGGCCATGATCCCATTGCCTCCCTGCCTCTCTGTGATCCATTTTGGCAACTTGCTCCCTGGGCTGAACCAGGAGTGAGCAGACAGCATAGGGCAGCTACTGTGGGATGCCCTTGCACAGTCAGACAAAAAAGAGAGGCTTTCCTTATGAATTATTTACAAGTAACGTAGTAGCCTCTGGAGGCCACTAATCAATGTTCAGGGGCCAAGCTTGTACTAAGCGCTTTATACACACAATATAGAGATGATGCCTGTTCCAAAGAGCTTACAATCTAAATTTAAAACAAGAGAAAACAGGTGGCTGTAATGAGTTGACGTGGGGAGCATAAAATAACACAATGAAACAGTTCTGATTAGTGTAATAGGCAGCTGGTGGGCAGTGACAGCTGCTTAACCATTGTCAAGCATCATGTAGGGATCACAGCACAGGTGGATTTACACTTCTCTCCCCACTCCCTGCAGTGCTGCACAAGAGCCACCATAATCTAGCCTTTAAAATGCAGTCGATAATAGAGACAGTATCTTCTTCCACTTTTTGCCTCAACTGTTGCCTAGTGGGGGTGGGCTGCCCACAGTTCAATAGTGTGCTACACTCCAGAGTGGCTGCACTTCCATGGTGTGCGACTGTTTCTTCTAGTACAATGATCTGGACTTTGCATGGTATTGCTTCTCATCTGAAGATCTCAGAACACTCTACAAACACGTCTCATTGAAGCTTTGTGAAGTAGGTAGAGAAACCAAACTCATTTTACAGGTGGATAAAATGGGGCCCGGTGAGATTAATAGTTTGATTTTTCAGAGGTCCTGGATAGGTGCCCCACATTAATGAAAATCAGGCTATAAGTGACTGGTTCAAGGTCACACAGCAAGTCAGTGGCAGTGGTGAGGGGGAAAATAAAGTTTCTGCTCTTTCTTTTGTTCAGACGACAAGATCACACTTCAAAAGCACTTTTGGGGATGAAAGGTACAATATAAATGTAAGATATTAAAGTAAAGCTTTACTTTTATTACTGCTGAGTTTATTAAGCCAATGTGATCTTTGTTTAAGCTGTTGCATTGTGAATCACTGAAATTGTATAAAACATTCAACCTACAAGAGTTATATATTTAAACTGCATGACCCAATACAATAATGAAACATTTCCTGTACAAATATTGTCTTTGCAGTCAACATACACAGGAACTCTTGAAACCCAAAACCAGAAAGCATCACCCATAAATGAAAACACAACTGTTACCTTCTTTAGTTCAGATGAATCCAAGCCACTATAATTCCAGTCAGAATCTCAGTTCACAATGCAATAGCCCTTTTATACCACACTTTCCCCTTGTCCAAGGAAATCTGGTACAAACAGAATACAGCATAAAGTGAAATTTCAGTACTTGCATCCCATAGGCCAAATTCTCTATTGCTGTAACTGCCAATTTACATTGGTAGAGAATTTGGCACCACATCTGTACCTAGGAGCTTTTGTTACCATATCACGTATATGACTAGATGTTGTGGAAAAATGACAGACAATGGATGAAAGCCAGTGCATCCGAGGAAATCCAGTAATAATCCAGACATGAAACAGAAAACAAGAATAGAGGTAACCCTGATAAAGACACAAAAGCTGAAAACAGATGGTGAAGAATTTTTTAACTTCTGGTCATAAAGTAGTACTTTCAAGTGTTTGATTTATAGCTATTAAGAGACTGACAAGGTGATCCAACAGATGCCAGCACAAAGGCAAAATATACAGAAACTGGAGTGAAATCATTGTCATCATTTTAACAGTTCATTTGGCACACATATACAGTGACTGCTTTGTTACTAGAAGACCACTGATTTACAACAACAATATTCAGACAACTATAAAATGTTAACATATGAGCAATATCACTTTAACACTAGAGAAGGGCGTTGCCTGAAATGGTACATTTCACAGAATTAAAAAAAAAAGATTTTAAGATTACAATCGGAATAAATTAATCCATGCGCTTGATTGATTCCAGATCTTGGCTTGCTTCCAGGCAACTGAGTTCTGCAAAGAAAAAAAATATAGTGACAAAAGAAGAAAACAGATGTCTCAGAGTCACACACAGAAGCCAATAATTTGCTCTGCTTTTATAAACAGAGGGCAAAGTCAGGAGAAACAGACTTTGTATGTGAACAGTAAACATAAACAACAGTAACAAATGGTTTCAGAGCAGACTTTGCTGAATTGCATTCACACCTGCTGATGCCTTATTGCCATGCCTGGATCCTGCTTATAACACTGCTTCTTTGATGAAAACCCTGAGAAATAGCTATAAAATGTGCCCCACTGTGCTGCCTTCAACATATGTTTGAGCCATGGAGTGTCCTTTGGGAATTGAGGAAAAATAAATTATATAATTCGGCAGCTAAAACATTCTTGATCAATTGTCAGATTTTGTAAGTGGACAAAAGCGATGCTTTTATTTTAATGCTATAAGAAGTAAACTCTCTCAAGTTCAATTTTCTCCATATTCTCCAATGTATCAGTATTCCTAATGACTGGCTTCATTTTAATTAGCCTCTGATTTCTCTTAATTGACCCCATATATTATACTTAGTCTACTTGATAATCTGCAATAAAAAAAAACAGTGTTTGTGTCTCTTCTTTAAATATGATATAAAAATCCCCATCAGTAAGACTCTAGTCAAAGCTTTGTAAAAACTATTCCTTCCACATCCATTTACTGCACAGCATAATTATGAGAATTGCTATTCAGCTAAGAAAGGCATCAGTCCTTTTGGGAATTAAAATTGCAGTTTACCTTGTACTTAGTGTATAGTCGTGACAGTTTTTTTTTTAAAGGATGATATTTTCAGTATAAATAAACTGCTTAAATTATTATGGTATTCATTCATGCAGTCACATTAAAACCAAACCAAACCAACTGCAATGAACAACAATGTTCACAATACCAATGCTAGATAGATGCTACACTTCAGAATAGTTGACCTCCTTTTAAAGCCGGACAAAACAAAACAAGGCAATGTTTGCAGATTTCACTTTGTTCTAGATTTTCAATTAGATACATTTGTTATCTGAATATTTTCTAATTTCCACCTAAGAATTCAGTTTATGCCTGATCTTGTGAATTTCATTGTTTTTGTCTGTTTTGATTTCAACCTCATCTGCTATATGCTGCCTACAGTGTGTGACCTGTTTACTTAGAACATTCATTTTCATTTGTTTCCTTGGCTTTTGATATTTTTTTTTAACTCAGCAAAGGTGTTTGACTTTAAAATAGTGATCCAGCTTCCACTGCAAAGGTCTCTGATTGTGAGTTTTCATAGCTCACTGTGCCTGATTGAAAGTAGTCTGTGTTGAATTTTCTCTAATAGAATGTTACGTGCCGCTCACATATCAATTTCCATTCACTTGAAATCAAGTTGCATGATGCAGACCCCGCTTGATGTGTGTTCGTAAACTATGAGAGCTAGACTGCGGCATCCTTTAATGCTTTCTTTATTTCCATATAGCAGTAGATCCCAGTATACCCAGTAACAGAAATAGCTGTAGAAAGGGGCTTCTGGTTTTTTCCCCCTGGCAATGTTGTTCCTAGGTCCAGCCTCTTTCATTATATACCAGGACTTTTTTCAAAAATCTCTCACAACCCACTAGTATATATATGTATTGGACAGCATCTGAAGCGTGACTGTGTTTGTTCAGTCTTTAACTCCAAAGGGAATTGCTATTTTGCTGCAGTTCTCTAGTGTTTTACTTTAATAATCTGATTACGAAGGAGAGCACATCTAGCTTCAATTTCTATCTAAAGCAGCAGGGAACCATGCAGAAAGGACAGGGATGAAGATGACAAGAATGCCTTTTTGTCTTTCTTTATTTCTATCTCCATTTTGTCCAGGCCCCTCCTCCCCTTTAGAAGTGGAAGTTGGGAATGGGGAGATGTGGCTACTTAATATTGCAATGCTACACTGTGAAATGAACCTACTGGCGGGTTACTTATCTGTATTATCTTGATAATGAGAAATTGCTGGAAAATATAGGAGCAAGAAGAGGGTATGATTGGATTGCATTTGGCCTTTCCATCTGGGCTGCACCTTTCTGGGCAGCAGCTCCTGTAGATACAGCACAGAATCTTACCCATAGTCCTTACTCAAGATACACTCCAATCTAATTCGGAGCCAAAGCCTGGGAAGCTGAGCAAAATCAGGCTAAATGGGCTTTGGTTGGCATGAAACACTGTGGTACGAGGTGATTTGGTCTGCCATTCCATCCTACTATGCTGTCTTTGTAGCTGAGCCACCCCACCCGCACTGGGGTCTGTCTGCGTAATAGATGTGCCTCTCTTATGAGGGATTTGGCCCTTTGTGTAAAAATGTCTTGCTTCCCCCCCCCCACACCCGCCTGCCTCAGTTCCCTGCTTTCTGGTGAACTGTGGAGACCCACCAGAGAGTCCCTCGGTGCCAGGTCTCCACTCATCTTACCCTCTGGGCAGCTCAGCTACAAAACTGATGCAAATGATGCCTCCTTCCAGCCCTGCAAGTGTGTACATTACACTAAGATTAAAGCAGGAGTGGAATTGTTTCCTTCGGCTGAAAATTTTGCTTGGTCCTTGTGCAAATGGACTGGGGGATGCAGGAAGCTTGTCCCACACCCTTGTATACCCCATTAAAGACTTCAGGATCAGACAGTTGGCCATGGGGTTATCAGACTGTAACATTTGCCATATCCTCCTGCATATTCAGGAGCGTAGCCCTTTCTTTGTCTAGATTTTAGTATTAAAAATCATCTCTAATCTTAACAACACATCCCACCAATGTATCCAGATTTGAAACAAGCAAGATAATAATGAGATGGAAAGAACATAATCATAGATTAAATCAAATGTTGTGACCAAGAGGAATGAGAATGAAAAAAGATACAAACTGCATTCTCTCTTGTGATAACCTTAAAATAAGTGCATGTGGTTTACAGCAGTATGCTTTTGAAGAATGGAGTGAATACATTCTTCTGTTTCCAAGCACTGTCTTTTGATCCCTGCTCCGGAGTTAAAGTTTACACAGTGCCATTTTGTAATATAAGCAACATGTCATATTAATCTTCTAATGATCACATCAGTTGCTTTCACTCCCTTAATAGAAATTTTAACAGTAATAAAATGCAGAATTGGCTGGTAATTAGAACTGTGATTAGCTATAGTGTTTGTTTCTTTACCAAAGCAAATCCCCAATAAAATGTAAATTAAAATAATGGAACTATGCCTAGCAATTTTGAATTATACTACAACAGTCATATTCTCACACTTCTGAGAATCAAACTAAGCTTTAAAAAGCAGAATTTTTTATAATACAAAGGTATATTACAGTGCAATAAGGATAATGTTGTGCAAATTGCTAAAAGTGAAGTTCAGGTTTTTGTAATATTAAGTTCAACCAAGATCTCCAGTGCTGGAGCTCTTGGGTGCCTGCATACCCTTCCTAATGAGAAGTCCTTGCTCATATAGGAAGTCACCTTGATTTTAGTGGGCTACTTGTGTGTGTAAGGACTGAATATGCATCATGAATAGAGTACTGCAGGAGCAAATCCATGTTTATTAAGCAGAACGGGATAAAAGTAGCCCTGGAAAGGGCTGCAGCGGGGAAGAGAAGTGAGAACAACTGGGGGGAAGCTGAGTGAGTAGCTGACCACAGCTGTGGCCAGCTCCATCTGGGCCCAGCTGGCCCTTATAAGAGGGCTGTGGGCCAAAAGTAGAGGAGTTTTACTCTAGCCTGGGAGTGGGAAGGGCTAGCTGCCTGGGAGCAAGGTACCTCAAGGGGAGCAGTGCTGGCAAAGGGGGCTGGGGCGCTCCAGCCTGATAAAACCCTGGGCTGCAGGCCCTGTGGAAGGCCTATGAAGGTACTGGGGCTACAGAGGTGAAGCCCAGGGATAGGCAAAGGCAGCAGGTCCTAACCCCTTGCCAGTGATGAGTGGCCATTACAGACTGCAATTTGCCCCAGTGAGTGGGGGATAGATGATGACTGGCAGTAGCTACTGAGGGAAGGTGGGCTTAGAGGGTGGGGGGGTTCCCATGGGAGGGGAGACCCAGATTGTGGGTTACTGCCAGGGGCAGAACCCTGAGGTAGAGGGGCACTGGGGTCCAGGAGGGACATGGGGGCCAGTGGCAGGCGAGACACTGGCCTGCAGAGGGTGCTCTGTAGGGTAGAAAGAGTTAATTCCCAAATGACCAGCAGGAGGTGCTGTGCTGGTGAGTCATTGCCTCGCTACAGGGGGCTATTCAGCTCATGTGCAATGAGGTCACAAGAGGCCAATTTCTGCAAGGTGTTAAAATTCCCCTATGCCATGCTATCTAGTAACTAGTCACCTCACCCTCCACTCCCAAATAGCAAGAAGTACTCAACATTTTGCACCATCAGACCCAAGTTCTCCAGGTAAAATATACTGTGTGTCTCATTTTAAAAAACAAAACAAACAAATTTATAGGGCCTGATCCTCATATGCTTACCCAGTGAGCAATAAAAATTTGCCATGGGGTTGTGCTATGGCTAGTCACCACTGGATGTTAAAGTCTGACTTTCCAGACATCCCGGCTCTGCAGCTTTCTTTTACTGTTTTTCAGTAATTATATTTTGATTGCTCCTAGAGGCTTACAGCCAGGTCAGGGCCCTACTCTGCTCGATTCTGTACAACTATATAGTGTATGAAGGCCCGTGCCCCAAAGAACTTACATAGTAGAAATACCTCTACAGCCCTGGCACATGTTCCTATGATGTAAAGGAAGGAAGGCACACTGGGGGTAGAGGAGGAGTTGCCAGGAAGGTTCTCCCCGGTTATAATGAAATTTCACATACAGTGAAGATTTTAATCATTAAATCATCCAGTTTACTATACCAGGGCTCCACTGTACATCGGAACAATGGTCATGGTACGGTCAGTAATACTATCTATGCTTATGTTAACAGACTAGAACGGAATGTATTCTCTCAGGCTATATCGAGACATATGTTCCTGTGACAGAATACAGTCAGTCTCTCTAACATGTGCGGTGTGTTTCTCTAGTTTGTGGAAATGGCAGCAGCATCATAATTCAGTAGTACAATCTGGGGTGGGATAGAGGGCTAGATTCTTTCCTTCAATTGTATACTAAATTCATTCAGTGAAGTATCTTATAGCATAGTGTCCAACACAAGTCTCTTGTAGCAGCCAATTATTATTTTTCAATGCCTCACCATAATAACTTTTACACGGTTATATAAACCTTCGACTGTTTTGCTCATGGCAAATGTCTCCCATTTACTCTTGGCTACACAATACTCCAACCTTTTTCTTTTTATAGTCAAGTGTATACAGTATTCCAGAACTATAAGAACAGCCATACTGGATCAGACCAACGGTCTAGCCCATTATCCTGTCTCTGCCAGTATGACCAGTGCCAGGTGCTTCAGAGGAATAAACAGAACAGGGCAATTTTAAGTTATCCATTCCCTATTGTCCTGTCCCAGCTCCTAGCAGCTTCTGACTATCCTGCAAGGCAGAGGCAAAGTACTGTGTTTTTTTCTCTTCCAACACATGCGTGAATGAATAAAAATGTCTTGCTTGAAACTGGAATCAATTACTTTTTACCCATGTGCTATCAGTGAATTTGCCTGAACCCTGCTCACTGGATAGGCTATGCAGTCTGGTTAGGGTGAATTCTCTCTCTTTTATTTATTTATATATTTATTAATACTGTGGAGAGGAAAACAGGTGTCCTTTGGTCTGGTTTTGTTGGCAATAAAACCTCTAACTTCCGTTAGGGTTGCTACCTTTTGTGGGGGGAAAAACAGAGGGTCGTTTGGCTAATTAGTTTCCTTACAGAAATCTGATCGAGAGTCTGGAAGTGTACGTTTGAGCATACGATTGCGAGAGCATGTGTTTTCCTTTTTAATGGAGGTTAAACTGTGGGGAGTTACACTTCAAAGAGGGAGGGTCCCCTTTATGCCTTTACCTCCCCAGGGGAAAATCTTTAATAGCTTTGGATAGTATGACCGTTGTTGGAGAACTCTCCTTTGAGCTCCCTTTTCCCACTTAGGCTGTGTGAGTGACCCTCATATTTTTGGAATGAAGCTAAGTGGGGGAAAATAAGAACCTGTCAGGAAAGGTAGTTACCACTGGGCGTGTTTTCAAGATGCCCTTCTAGCACTCAAAACACTGGGCTGGCTGTTACTTACAAATACATTCCATAAATATGCTTTTATTCAGGAATTTTGTGGGAGGCATCATTACTCCAAACTTCCTGAGACAGAAGTTTTGATTAAATTCTGGATATAACAGAAACTAAGAACTTCAGGATTTGGCCACGGTTCTTTCTGTGTATTTAGGAAGATGGCATATTATTGTGTAACACGATACATAAACATATACACATGCGTTTTGTTGTCAGTGGAGTCAGTTAATAAGGGCAAAGCTGTCTTCGTTTAACACAGGTGCCATGGGAGAAGATGATGCAAGGAGCACACTCACATAACATCCTAGCCCAATGCTTTAGATGCTAAAAGCAGTATAGCTTATCAGAAGGTCATGGGAGGAATGTACTCTTCTCTTTGGAACAGCACTAAGTGCATTGCAATGTGTATTTACTATTTCCAATGGGATTATTTCTGGGCCCTCATTAGAGTTCCACCCTGACCCCTCCCTTGTACTGATCTTTCAATCTGGCAGCATTTGGGATGGAGGTTTTCAAAAGCACCTAAGTCATGCAGCCACACAAAGTCCCATTAAGTTTCCCAGTGGAACTTATGTTCCTAAGCCACTTAGGGTCTTCTGAAAATCACACCCTTTGTTCTTGCCAGTGCAAGGGGATTAAAGGAAAGGTGATACTTTTGTTTGCTTTAGAATGCTATTCCTGACTGTGCATGAAGGTTAGATGTACAATTGGTTTCACAATGGTGCAAGTTCAACATCCAATCTGTAAAGTCAATATTAAAATATACCTGTGAGAGTCCACACCAAACAAGCTTCTTTGAAATAAAGACTTAATATGAGAGGCTTTCGAGAAGTGCTTTCCTGCATTACTTTCTTGCAGATTTCTTGTCAGTGATTTTACATAACAGTATAACCTGAGCTGTTTTGGTTTTGAACTATTGAAACTGCATTCAGTTGGGTGCAGAGGTGCTTCTTTAACTCGTTGCTGGCTTCCCATTCAGAACCTACCTCTTTGATGTGGAAGGTTTGCTCTGGGATTAGCCATGCAGGCTGATAAAATGTGTGAAAAATGACCAAAGCGAGGCATGCAAGACAAACGAAATAAAAGAATTTAAGAAGCTATAAAACATATTTTTACTATGTCTTTTCCAGAGTCTCTGTTGCAGAATCCAGCCCTCTTGATATTCATAAATTATTTTCAGTCTGGAATAGTAATACTTGTTATGTGTGCAACAGAGACATACTTCTTCCAACCTGGACTGCTTCTGAGCTAAACCTGCCAAGGTGAGAGATGCTGGTTTTGATATACAGGATCACAAAACCCATTTTGCTGGTGATTATTTATACCTATCAGAACAATTTTCTATCATTTCAGCCCAAGCAGCAATCTCTCTCTCTTGTGTGTGTGTGTGTAGAGTGGGTTTTCAGTCACATTCACATCCTGCTTCACTGTCTGGATGCTCACAGCTTGAAGGGGATCACAGATTGGTCTAGCATAAATAGGAGGGAAGTGATTAAGCCAGGAAGACCCCTACCCCTTTCTGTTACTGGTTTTCACTGCTAAATATAACAAACACAAGCCCAAGGCTAAAAGGTCTGACCAGCATGACCAGCTTTTCAAGCAGCAAATTTCTCCCTACTTTATGGCCTTCCAAGACCCACAAGGAGATCTTGACGTTGGAGAAGAGGAAGGGTCTTAATATGAGGCCCAAACAGAACATAATTAGGCAACCTTTATGAGGAGACAAATATAGGGCAAAATAATTAAAAACAACTCTGAACAGTTGTTCAACAAATGGCATTTTCCCTCTTTGCTCCCCCCAACTAATGGCTGCTATTCAAGTCCCTTTGATCCCCAAAGATCTTTTTGATTGATTATCTTGCATCCTGTCATGACGTTTAATGACACATCACAACGTGTGTTAAATTTTGCACAATATAAAATGGATCACGTAATGTGGCTAGGTTTTTTTGATGTGGCTCTTCATGGCATGTTGTGACAAGAATATCCATTCAGCAGTTAAATAAATGTCCTTTGGGAGAGCGAGAGCTGTGACCCAGCAAGTCATTTGCATTTATGGAAACTGGTGACCAGGTGCCTAAATTTTTGCCAAGAACAGTAATTATTTCCTTGCCTACTGGTTTGCAGCATCAGCTGATATCATCTTACCTGTCATGTGGCTTACATCAATAAATACGGTGTGGCGCTGGTAGATGTGATAATTTTGTTAAGCAGCAAATCAGGAAACAATGTCTAAAAATGCTTTTGACAAGTGCTTTTTCATTCCTGTTTCCTCCTCTCTACATGCGTGTACACAATCAATTTTTCCTCTCGCACATATAGCTCATTGGTGTCAACGGCAAAAAAATAGGTGAAGTTCCCTTCTCTTACCAGTGACCTGCTGACTTTAGTGTGGCTGAACTAGTGCAACCATTGGCAAAAACTAGTTTATGGTAGCTCTTGGTAGGGCTACTCTAACTGCAGATTGATGCTGGAAGATGAGTGAGACCGTTTTTGTGCTTCATGTGGATGATATATATTGCCTCCAAAGAGCACACAGTTCAATAGACAATGTAAGAGCTAATAGCCAACCATTTTTCTCTCATCCCAAAGACTGAAATAAGAGCACTTCTAAAGTAGTACATGGGATACCCTGAATCATGCTTTCATCCCTCAACATATTGGCACCAGGAGGTCCAGAGGATATCTGTCCATGCGAAAAGGAAAGTGTTTAATAGCAGGAGTCTTGCACCTGTCAAACACCAAGACGTTAACCAAAAGCTGGATCTGTATAAGCAGTTGGTTTCATCTGCTCACCACCTTGAAACCATATCCAAAAACATCAAGTGGCCATGACACATTGAACTCTGCTGGTCAAAGATAATGGTACCTTATCCATTCCCAAATTTCAAGCTCATACATATAAACCGTACATTTTCTGGTTTGGTTCAGTTAAGCAAAAGATCTACAGCAAAACAAAAACACTCTATCTGATCCTGTCAAGTCTGAAAAAAATATATAACTGGAAAACTCAAGAACAGAGTTTTCCTCATGCAAATTCTGGTCAGGCTGAGACTATAGTGAAGAAAGCCCTCCATGCAGTATCAACTTTTTTTTCTTTTTTTTCTTTTTTTGCTTCTGGCTCCCTCAGAACCAGGAAATGAAAGCGTGCATGAAATGGAAAACCAGCAAGGAAAATCTTAACTCTTTTTGAACTTAATCATTCCTATTCCTATGCAGAATATTTTAAATCTTTTCTAGATCCTCTGCCCATTGCATGAATTCAGCCACTGCACTGTCACTAAAAACTGAGGTTGATGTTTTCAAACCTTATTCTCTGAAGTTAAGCATCTAAATTCATACCTGGATACCTAAAGAAAGACTCTGGTATTTGAAAGGTGCCAAACATCCACTACACTCTTTAAAATAATTGAGAATTCAGTACCACTGGAAATCAGTACCTCTGGAAATCAGGCCACTTTTTATTTAAGTATGTAAATATGATTTTAGATGCTTAAACTTCAGGCACTCAGGTTTGACAATTGTGGCCACTCTTTTTTTCTGTAGTACACAACTTCTTCTAACTTGAATTGTCCACTCTGTTAAGAATCCATGCTGTTTGCAGGAGAGACTTGGAACATCTGACCTTTAGCTTCCATGTAATTGGCAGTACAGAAACCTGTTAAGTTCTGCCCAAATTCAGCTAATTCATGCTTCAGTCTTGACTTGATCATTTTTATAATACACAGGCAACATAAAGTCAAGACCAGTAATATATATTTGGTGCTTTAGTAGGGTCAGTTTCACAAGCTGAAAAATTATGAATCAAAGGGGAGGAAGAATTTAATCATCAAAATCGGAATTATAATTGGGAATTATTTGAGAACATCTTACTAGATACCGATAAAGCCACAATCCAACAACTGAGGAAGAAGGCTGTATTGTTTTTAAAAAATGACCTCATGCCTCTTTATTCTCTTTTGGTGAGAATACATGGAAAACTAGTTACCAGCTTATCCCTGAGATTTGGGATATCCCCAGTATGGGACATTCAGTGCTTTGATGGGAAAATCCCCACCACTGGCATGTGTGTAGCTCTAGCACTTGGGAGGTCTTGATAGCTGGAGATCAGAGGGTCAAAAAAGTTGGTGCTCCATAGATAAATATTTTTAGAAACCTACATTAGCTGCATTGTTCTTAGAATTGGACAAACCATGTGTAGTGAACAATGTATCTGACAAATGATCTTTTAATGTTTATTAATTTACTTAAAAAGAACAGGAGTACTTGTGGCACCTTAGAGACTAACAAATTTATTAGAGCATAAGCTTTCGTGAGCTACAGCTCACTTCATCAGATGCATTCAGTGGAAAATACAGTGGGGAGATTTATATACACAGAGAACAAGAAACAATGGGTGTTACCATACACACTGTAACAAGAGTGATCAGGTAAGGTGAGCTATTACCAGCAGGAGAGTGGGGAGGAAAAAACCTTTTGTAGTGATAATCAAGGTGGGCCATTTCCGGCGGTTGACAAGAATGTGTGAGGAACAGTGTGTGTATGGGGGGGAAATAAACATAGGGAAATAGTTTTACTTTATGTAATGACACATCCACTCCTAGTCTTTGGGAAACATCCATTGTTTCATGTTCTCTGTGTATATAAATCTCCCCACTATATTTTCCATTGAATGCATCCGATGAAGTGAGCTGCAGCTCACGAAAGCTTATGCTCTAATAAATTTGTTAGTCTCTAAGGTGCCACAAGTACTCCTTTTCGTTTTACAGATACAGACTAACACGGCTGCTACTCTGAAACCTGTTATTAACTTACTTGTAGCTCTTTGAACTCTTTATGTAAGTATAGTTCAGCCAATAGATTGTTCTCAAATGATTTGCTTCAGTTATGCCTTTGATATGCATTATTGATCACTCTAGTCTTGTGGTATTATTTCAGCTCTGTTATTGGCAGTCTTAAAACTCATAAACAAGAAGTGAACACTTTCAGTGGGAATAGTGAAGAGGGAATAGGGGTGGGTACAAATAAGCAACTACTCCCCAGCATCCATGTGGGAAAAAAAAACCTGTCTCATGTCCATGTTCATGTAAAACCAGACAGAAATGGAAGCCAAATCGCCACAAGAAAAGCGATTCAGAATTTGTGAAAATGTTATTTTTCCCTTTGTTCACCCAGGTCGAGCTGTGGTGCTGGTAGCTGATTGCTCTAAAAGAAATGAAGCCTATTTCAACAATTGCACTTTCAGATCCAAAATGCTATAATGTTAAATCCTGTCAAGAGAACAAGTTAATTAGATGGATACATCAACTCTCCAAAAGTTTGTGTTTGTAACCCTTCTGTCAGGTTGTGGTGGCAGCAACAAGGGCCGGGTTCAATATCTAGGTGTTCTTCTTAACAATACAAAACAGAACCGGCTTGAGCCCCCACCCAGTAATCTGGGAAAACTAACTACCACCCCTGCATGCCTGTAAGAGGCCACACTTCCCCACTCACAAGCACTGAGTGTGTGTGTAACAACAATATTTTTAATTAAAAGGGAAGTGGAGCCCAGAATTAATTTGAGAAAACACCACAAGGATTCAAAAGCATGTAACTATAAACAAACACCCACCACACAGTACACTGGACAGTGTCCTTTGCCTCAGTTGCCCACCTTGCAATGTGAAAGTCCAATGAATGGATGTTCCTTTAGCACATCACTCCCCTTTCCCTTCACTGCACCCCCACTCACAATTGGTTGTCCTTGGTCAGCAAAGACCCAAAGTTCAGAGCTGCATTCACAGAAGTGCACCTCCCACTTCTGAAGGGCGGGGCATTAAGCAATATCTTTGCTGCACACCTCTGCAACTGGCTCGCTGTTGCTGTTATCTCTGCCACTGCTCTCTCTGCTGCTTGCTGCTCACTGTCATTTCTGAGATGCCGTGTTCTGAGGTTCCACTGTTTAGCTCAGCTCTTAGTGATTTCACTGGGTAGCAGTGAACCTCACTGCTAGTGCAGCCGTTCTGTTGATCTTTTACTGCAACACTGTCCCTACACCAGGCTCAGCCCCTCGACCTGCTCATCAGTGATTCAGCTCTAGTAATCATGGAACAGAAACAAGGACTCTCCATTGAGTCTAATCAGCTCTGCCTTTAATACTGGAGAGGGGAGTGAAAGGAAGGATTAAATGGTGTCCGGGACTCGTTAAACAGAGTCCATGCCCCCTCTCTCTTTCACTGGGATTTGACAGCCCAATCCATGATGAGCAAGTAAAGTTTAGTTTAGGGTGACCCCCCCTCAATCAGGTCATGCTAAGTACATTTCTGCTGCCCTTGACTCATAATAACATTCCATTACCCCTGAATCAATACTAAACAGGTCAAAATGGACCACTTTGGCAAAGCAGCTCCATCAGCTGAGCACCTAGGCAGAGCAGGTGTTTCTATGCAAACATGGTCTACTCCTGAAGTCATTTTCTCTCTGTTCATCACTATGTATCTGGGGAGAGCTCATTCAAACCCTGCTTACGTGTTGATACCTGTATATAAGAGAACCACATGACATAGGAATAGGCCAGTTGTAAGGTTTGGTCCAGACAGAAAGATTTGAGGAAATGCCTCTTGCTATGTTGCCCTCCAGGACTACCAAACAGGTTCTCTTCTCCTGATTCACAGGAAATATTGATCCACTGTCCCCTTAACTATTCCTGACAATGACCAGTTCTGCAAGTCTGGACACATTACCTTTCTCCTACTTTCCTCCCCCATGCTGAACTCTGCCTCATTTTGCTGGCTGGTAGACCAGAGTCAGGGGTTTGTAGAAAGTCACATGCTGGATGCTCTTACTTCGGAGCTAGGGTGCTCCCAATTAAATGGCTTTGCAAGGGGCTCTGGGTTTGCTTGTACTCTGGGTTTATTATACACTGAGGCTGTTGATTGGTAATCAGAATCTGTTTTGACTAAGATAATTCAGTGCCATGTGTCTGGTAGGCAGCCCCAAACCAGCCTTACATGAGGAGCTGTAAACTTAACACCAGAATATTTGCCCGGCTTCTGTAGGATAGCTTGGCCATCAGAGCACTCCAAGGAAGCAAGTTGGAATGCAACCTGAAACAAATTGTTTTCCTGATGTAGTCATTTTGTAGTAATTACTGAACTCCTCAGAATTTGACAGTTGTATGGCATTATTGCAATACCAATGTTTGTTGGGGTTTGATGTGCAGGAGGTTGTCTGAAGCAGCAAGGAAGATGAATGACCTGCTGCAAACTGTAGCAATTTAACAAGAGATAATCTGTCAAGAAGAGACTAGGACAAGAGCGGTAGGAGGGCGGTGAGCCTGCAGGCATTGATCAGAGCTTATCTTTGATAACGATCAAAGGCAAGGCTCTTTCTCCCACCACTGCTGCTCCATGCAAGGAAGGCTCAGTGTGGACAGCACAAGCACAACAGTGATTGGTTACCAAAACAATGAGGATCTGTGAGGGAATGGCTACAAGCAGCACTGTTTGGAGCCAAGTTCAGAAACATAAATGCTTCCTATTAATAAGAAACTGGCTTTTCTGCTTGCAGAAAAAAATGAGCTTGTTCTGATCCTCCAGTGTCTGAATATTGTGGTATTAGATCCCAGCAACCTCATCTCTCTTCAGAAAAAACAATTACAATAAACATTGTAATGGTCAGTGTTTATATATTTTCTCTTTAAGGCTTTTGTCCTAAGTATAAAAGCAGAGCAGAAAGGAAGCCATACAGAGCAATTTACCATTTAGAAATGATACAAGGACAAATGCTGCCCTCTGATACATGTACATATCTTGAATTAAAGTCTTCCTATCTAGGTTCTTATGGCACCCATCCTCTGAGCACTTTACAAATATATGAAGTGTGTACATAAAGATACAGTTATCTCAATTGCTTACTTTTCCCTCCAGGGACTGGACTTTTATTTTCATTTTTTATTTTTTGTCTAAGAGGCTCATAGTCAACCTGATCTCTTCGGAGAGTCCGTTCCAGATTCATGGGCTAGTCATTAAGAAAACTTTCTTCTGTACATATGAGCCTGAGTTCAGAGGCCAACAGCTATTGTTTTAGTGGAGTGCAATTATGGAGGGAGATTGTGGTTCTATAGAGTGGGGTGGTCGCCTGTGTAATTTAGGGCAAGCTTTGAAGATGAAGATTGCAATCTTGAATTTGATTCAATATTCAGTCAGGAGTCAGGGAAGAGAGCAGAGCAATATACTGATGTGCTCTTAGTGGCCTGTGTTGCTGAGGTCAGAGGCTGTTGTGTTATACATAAGTTGTAGCGTTTTAAGGCTCATTGTTTCTAGGCACCGAGACTTACAATAATACAGCCTGGAGATTACAAAGGTGTGGATCACCATGTTAAACTCAAGTCCCTGCTTTAACCACTAGATACATTGCCTCCCTCAGATAAGAGTTTGTAGTTAAATGTGGTGGCTTAGCAAATATCACAGGTGTGTTCAGCTTTCAGGGAGATATGAGATAAGGAATGACCTAAGGTTGTAGGGTCACAGATTTTTATGGTTGGAAGGGACCGCTGGGGTCAGCTGCATAACACATGCCACCACATTTCACCTATATTTCTTGAATCAAGTCAATAACTTGTGGTTGAGTTAGCTTCTTGGACTGTTTGCTTAGTCACTGGTGATGTTTTGTATCGCTGTAAGAGTTGAGAGGCATCAAAGTAAATTACGTTTCAAAACATAGTTAAAATACATTTTGAAACTCAGTGGGCTAAATTCACTTCTGGCTAAGAGGGCAAAACTCCACTGAAATACCATTGGCTAGGGAACTAGACAGGTCCTTGGGAACCCCAGGTTCAATTGCCTGTTCTGCCACTGTCTTCCTGTTTGACCTTGGGCAAGTCACTGAGTCTCTCTGGGCCTCAGTTCCCATCTGTAAATGGGGATAATAGCACTTTTCTACATGGGTGGTGAAACCAGGGGGAAGAGAGGGGCTAGTGCTAGAGGCTAGTGTATGGAAATTTTGGGGAGGGCTGATGTATATTTCTGCCCCCACAGTATTTGAAAAAGTTGAGAACAGGAACCAGAAGAGGGGTTGGAGCAGCTGCCATGGCAGGCATGATTGGGCCATCCGCTGGGGAGCTGGTACAAACAACTTTCCTCTTCTTACCACCTCGGGTCCCAGCACAGACACCTGGCTTAGGGAATGGGCTGGGGGACATGCACCAGCTGCCAGGGTAGGGTGGGGTTGGGGACGGACACTGGCACCTGGGTGGGAGGTGAGGGGGGTGTTGACACACAGGGCACCAGTGACTGAGGAATGGCAGTGAGAACTGCCAGGATGCCTCTTTCCAGCATGGAGTCAGTTGATCTCCCCCCCACCCCCGGCCCCCAGTGAGTTCTCAGTAGCTCTCCTCACACTCCACCCCAGCCCTCTATTTACAGCAAGCTTCCCCCCACCCCCTGGCACCTCTTTCCTGCCTCTCACGATTGTTATAAGGATAAATATGTTAGGGATTGTGAGGTATTCAGATACTGTGGTGATGGAGGCCATATAAGTATCTAATCTAAATCTAAGTCAACTGAGATGCACCTACTTACTTACACCAGTGGTGATTTGGCCCAACATCTTAAAGCATCAAAGGATCACAAGAGGGTAGGTGATATTATTTATTACATTCTATCTATTTTAGCCCTTTGTAAGTTGAATCTGATACAAATGGCACTTAAAACAAGTTCCCCTTTATTCAGTTTGTATTTGTCTAACTTTACAATGTCCCATCTTTTCTTTTCAAACTGAATTTTTTTAAAAAAAGTGCATCTAGGTTAGCTTTTATGCCAGGTTCCAGCTCTAGGCAAAATGTCATGGATGAGTTATGTATCGGTGTACAAAGAGGTTCACAATGAAAGTGCACAAACTAGTGGCAGAAACAGCACTGCTATAATAACCATTAATTCACAAAAATCACGTATTTCCCTTGGACGCATCGTAAAAATAAGGATGTCTGAAAGCGTGGCTCTTTTAAGAATCTTTGAAGTGGCAAATACTGCCAATTCACATTTTGGCTTGCATACAATTAGAGCTGTCCAGTCGACAGCTTCAGTTCACCGTTATTTCAGTTCATGACAAATCTTTCAGCACGTTTTTAAGCTGTTCCTTGCAGCAGATGCTCTGCATGCAGGGTTTTTTTCATCTGAAAAATGGAAAAAGTATCTTTTTAATATTACGTTTTTCATGGCCAAATTCTGAGGCTGCATTAGTGGAGTTGAGAGCGGAGTGGCCCCTTATGTATACTGAAGGCGTACAGGACTTCATTCTCCAAGGTTCTTCACTTTGGACCTGATCCAAAGCCCACTGGACTCAATGTGAGTCTTTCTATTAGTTTAAATGGAAAGTGAAACAGGACCTTTATGGAGTAAAGTGTGTAAAGTTGGTGTTTAAATATTACCACTGTGATTAGCCCTTATGCAAAGCTGTAGTTATGCTCATTGGTTTTCTAAGCGCTGGTGTGAATTCCAGAAGAGGTGTGGCTTAATCAGAAAGCCATGTAGTTGCAAAAATCTAAACTTCCCTTATTCTCTGTCTAAGCATCTGGATAAAGTTGTTTTCAGTGGATGGTTTAAGATAAAGCAGGCATGAGGCTGCTGTAACCAAAAGGTGCCAAATCTGGGAGAGGGGATCCCACTTTCTCAGAACATCTATGGACACCACAGTTGGTGTGTTACCTTCTGCCGTTCATAGTGAGATATGTACCTTCTCATGTTCATGTTCTCCTTCCCCATACTCCATATTTGTTCTGGGTTATTGCTTGGCCTGTGGACCATGGGAACCACAAGCTGTTAGCCTTTGTTTAAGAGGGAGGGTTGCCCTTACAGAACACATTTGCACAGGGGCATTATGTAAAAATCACAGAAGATGTGTGCAGAAAGGGGTTATAGGTGAGAGGAAGTGGTGACAAAGCAGCTGAGCAGATTATCAAGGTGAGGGTCAGCTAAAGATCCAGGCTTTACTTGTCAGGAGTGGGCAGAGGCCTTTCCAGGCTAACGTGTGAGTATTGCATGAATATAAATTCAGATGAACTTTACAGTGGCTGTGATACTGGAGTGAGAATTTATGCAGAGAGGAATTTTTCCCCTGAAGATTTATTCAGCATTTGCCTTAGGAACAGCTTGTGCCTATTTTCACATACAGACATCGGAGATCCTTCTTACCCTTGTGCTGCTCTCCAAATTCCCCTAGCAGCAGGGACAGTACTATCAATTCAGAGATTATGATACGCCCGTGAACCGCTCCTGCAGAGACAAGGAAATGAACAGAAGAGAATAAAGGTGTGGATTTAAGGCCGTACCTTTGGCTCCTCTTGCTATCCAAAGGAGCACTTGTCTGCATTTGTGTATTTCTGGTGTAAAAACTTCTGGACACTCAGGATAGCGTAAGTTATTCAGTTATTGTGCACAGAAGTGCTACTGCAGTGTTTACTTTACACATACAACTCCATTAAGCTCATTTGAAAAACAAGTAAATTAAACCTTTTAGGGTGTGATTCTCACCTTGCTTATACTGGTGGAAATCAGGGGCAAATCCCTTGACATCACTGCTCAGGCAGTGTAAAAGACTGCAAACCAGTGTGATAATCCAAAAAATAGTTGTATTGCAAGTATAGGCATGTGATGGGGGTACACCCCATACCAGCTCTGATAGCATTAATGAGGGCCTGAGAAGCCAGTCTGGTTACCTGGCATCAGCTGAGAAAGGGAGGGTCAGAATTAACTGAACTTGAAGCCCACTGGGGAAGGGCTGGGACAGTACTATACAGCCAGCAAGCTGAAAGCAGAAAAGGAGCTCCAGGGGAAGGAATCAGGACATCAGGGACAAGGAGGAAGTAAGTCTGAAGAGCCTGTCCTGGAATAAAAAGTCTCGCAACTTGAAGCTAGAAGAGAGTGAAGTTGCCACAGTGAGTGGAGCAGGCTCCCATGATAAACCCAGAAGCAGGCGAGAGAAGACAGAGAGGATTGGTAGGAAGGAACACAGGGAAACAGCAACAGGGATGGGGACTGAACTGACCTGGATTGCTGTGATAGGGTCCCGAGGCTGGAACCTGGTGTAACAGGTAGGCCACAGTTCCACGGCCAAACATTGGTGTGGTGGCACAGAACCCCAAGCTGGGGCTGAGCACTGTCCAGAAAAGGCATTTGGACAGTGGCCCTGTTGGACTTTGTGACCTTGCAAGGGGTGGACTTAATGGTGACCTAGCCAGAGAGCCAAGTTACCAAAAGGGAGACTATCACAGAGCAAACAAAGGCAGAAAGTTGCACGAGATGCAGAGAGATCCACTTTCTCAGATCTGGACACTAACAGGCACACTAGTGGAGTGTGGAAACCCCGTGACAAGGCAATAGCAGATTCTCTGAGACAAGTTTCTAATCCATATCCCAACTTTTCTGTATGAGGGCAAAGCTGAACTTTCACCGAAAGGATCTGGATTCAGAGGACAAATTAAGCTAAAAAGGACACAAAGAAAGACCCTAGAAATTAAATCTCAAACATCACCATTTGAATATACTCCACCATTGCAATTGTCACTGCACCTAGAATGAGAGAATAAAAAAAAATGAATATGATCTGAAACTATGGTTTACCCAAATGTAACCCTTCTGCCAGGCCAAGTTGATAGCAGCAAGGGCCGGGTTCAGTACACAGGGGTTCCCTCTCATCAAAGCAAATGCAAAACTGGCTCGAGCCCCCACCCAGTGACCTGGGAAAATCTTACACACCCCCTGGGCGCCTCAAAGAGGCAATACTTCCTCTCTCGCAAGCACAGAGTCTCGGTGTAGTAGAGAATCTTTAATTACATGAGGTAAACGACATCAGCATTAAATTGGAGAAACACCACAACTAGTGTTCATTAACCAAACCATGAGCAAAGACCCACCCCAGCAAATTGGGCCACATCCTTTCCCTCGGGTTCTTGAGTCCCAGAACCCAAACGTCTCTTGAGTCCAGCAATCCACAAATCACCCAAAGTCCAAAAAGTCCAGCCCCAGAGTACAAAAGTTCATCTGCAGAGTGTTACTCCCCAGTCTGGCTAAAAATGTGCCTGTGTGTGGGGGGGAAAGAGGTAAGGGGCACCTTATGTGACCTGAAGCTGACTGCCCCACAGGGCTCCGCTCTGCTCTCTCACGAACGGCTCTGCTCTGCACAGCTCGCCGTCTCACGAACGGCTCCGCTCCGAACGGCTCCACTCTGCACAGCTCAGTTTGCCGTCTCACGAACGCTCCACCAGCCTATCCATGGACAGCACCACTGCACTCTAGATCTTCCGGCTCCCCACTACTTGACATAGCTCTCAGTGATTTCAGCTCATAGTAGTGGGAGCCTTAATGCTGGTGCACCATAAGGCCAAAGTGAATTCAGCACAGTACCTGTAGCAAGACTCTTAATAGACCCAAAATTAGCTCTGACATTCCACAGTGGAGAGAGAGACAGAGGTGCAATTGGTGTTTCAGGGGCTTCACAACGGGGCTCACACCACTAGGTACTAATACCTGTCTCAAGCCTCTCTCAATTCACAGAGTTTTGGAACCCATGTCCCTTGCCTAACAAGTGCTTCTTAGTTGATGGTGAGTCCCTCCATCATAACAAAAGGCCAAGTACAGTTCCAAGCACAGTTCCCATAATCAGGGTAATAATAATTTATTCTTCCTGCCCCAATAATGGAGACACTGGGGATACCACAACAGCCAAAGTGACCATTTGGGCAGCTATGGCTTCATTCTAGGCGGGGTGGGTGTGCCTATGCAAATGATATCGGCCCCTGAAGTTCTTTTCCACAACTTGCCACACCTCACCACCAGATGTCAGGGTGGAGCTCATTCTGACTCTGCTTACACAAAGATAACTTATTTAGTGGACTTAGTAACATGCCATTTCATAGAATCATCGAATATCAGGTTGGAAGGGACCTCAGGAGGTCATCTAGTCCAATCCTCTACTCAAAGCAGGACCAATCCCCAACTAAATCATCCCAGCCAAGGCTTTGTCAAGCCTGACCTTAAAAACTCCTAAGGAAGGAGATTCCACCACCTCCCATTCCAGTGCTTCACCACCCTCCTAGTGAAAATGTTTTTCCTAATATCCAACCTAAACCTCCCACACTGCAACTTGAGACCATTACTCCTTGTTCTGTCATCTGCTACCACTCAGAACAGTCTAGATTCATCCTCTTTGGAACCTCCTTTCAGGTAGTTGAAAGCAGCTATCAAATCCCCCCTCAGTCTTCTCTTCTGCAGACTAAATAATTCCAGTTCCTTCAGCCTCTCCTCATAAGTCACATGTTCCAGTCCCCTAATCATTTTTGTTGCCCTCCGCTGGACTCTTTCCAATTTTTCCACATCCTTCTTGTAGTGTGGGGCCCAAAACTGGACACAGTACTCCAGATGGGGCCACACCAATGCCGAATAGAGGGGAATGATCACGTCCCTCGATCTGCTGGTAATGCTCCTACTTATACAGCCCAAAATGCCATTAGCCTTCTTGGAAACAAGGGCACACTGTTGACTCATATCCAGCTTCTCGTCCACTGTAACCGCCCAGGTCCTTTTCTGCAAAACTGCTGCCTAGCCACTCAGTCCCTAGTCTGTAGCGGTGCATGGGATTCTTCCTTCCTAAGTGCAGGACTCTGCACTTGTCCTTGTCGAACTTCGTCAGATTCCTTTTGGCCCAATCCTCTAATTTGTCTAGGTCCCTCTGTATCCTATCCCTACCTCCAGCATATCTACCACTCCTCCCAGTTTAGTGTCATCTGCAAACTTGCTGAGGGTGCAATCCACGCCATCCTCCTCATTAATGAAGATATTGAACAAAACCGGCCCCAGGACCGACCCCTGGGGCACTCCGCTTGATACCGGCTGCCAATTAGACATGGAGCCATTGATCACTACCCATTGAGCCTGACATCTAGCCAGCTTTCTATCCACCTTTTAGTCCATTCATCCAGCCCATACTTCTTTAACTTGCTGGCAGGAATACTGTGAGAGACCGTATCAAAAGCTTTGCTAAAGTCAAGGAATAACATGTCCACTGCTTTCCCCTCATCCACAGAGCCAGCTCTCTCATCATAGAGGGCAATTAGGTTAGTCATTGCATGACTTACTCTTGGTGAACCCAGCTGACTGTTCCTGATCACTTACCTTTCTTCTAAGTGCTTCAGAATTGATTTCTTGAGGACCTGCTCCATGATTTTTCCAGGGGCTGAGGTGAGGCTGATTGACCTGTAGTTCCCCAGATCCTCCTCCTACCCTTTTTTAAAAGTGGGCACTACATTAGCCTTTTTCCAGTCATCTGGGACCTCCCCCCGATCGCCATGAGTTTTCAAAGATAATGGCCAAAGGCTTTGCAATCATATCCACCAACTCCTTCAGCACCCTCGGATGCAATGCATCCAGCCCCATGGACTTGTGCTCGTCCAGCTTTTCTAAATAGTCCTGAACCACTTCTTTCTCCATATTTACATGAGATTTCAACTGATTGACAGATCATTTTGTTATTATTTGATAAAAATGTAGAAAAAATCCTGTGGAATCAGCCAAAAATATATTACAGAATGGTATATAGGTTAACTGAGCTAGCTAACTTGGAAAAAATGTCACACCAATCAAAGAGTTATACCAATAAAATAAAAACCAGCAGGATCTTATTAAAGGGGAAAAGGCAAAATACCACATTTATTGTGAATATAGAAAGAATCATAGTAAGCAGTTAGTTATAGCTATAACATTCCATTCAATCTCATATTTATTCACACAATCATTCATACAAACACACACACACAGGTTCTGCAAGGTTGTTCTCATAGTTACCAGCCTTAGAGTTGCTCACGCCAAGCCACTGGCCAGGTGGCCTGGACATGAGGAGGGAGCAGGGCCTTGTCAGATGCTCATCGATATGCTCCTGGAAGTTGGTTTGCAGAATCAGACCCCAAAGTTCTCACTTTCTAGAGTCCGTTTTTATAGGAATTTCTTCCTATGCCAGTCTATGGGAATTGCTTCATCATGCTGTTGCTGAATCAATCAGCAGATAGCACATTCCTGACAGCTCTGTGCTACTAGATGTTACCTTGTTCTTTGGTTCTCCCATTCTTGAGGCTGTTGGGTGGATTCCAGTCTGCCCTCCGGGGGTCCTCTGGTTATTTCCACTTAACGCCTTCTTCAGCCAATGGACACTGGATTCTTAGGCTGGCACCTCTCTGATCATTCAGTTATTATCCACACCAAGCATTCATCCACATACATCCTCTGTCTCTATTTTAATCACAATTGCTAATACAACAAAAGGGCGGGGAGTCTCTGGGTGCTGTTTCTGTTGTTACAGAGTATTGCTTTGAGTCTCTCTCTGTGTGAATTGCTTTGAGAACAGACTCTGTCTTAGAATGTACTAACGCAATTAGCAGCTTGCAAGTTTCACACACAGAGGGAGAGAAACAGTACCAAAAACCAAGAGACCTCTTAATTAGTAATACCCTGGAATTTAAACTATGGGGAATCAAACTCATTTGTGATTTTAATACAGAACTTAATATGAGCCAACAAAAGGTAAAATATGATAAATTCCAGGCTATAATTTCCAAGTCCCATTTCCTAGAAATGTCTGGCTAATATTGTCAATGGTATTTAATTGATAGAGATAGGGAGCAAACATTCTGAGTATCATTGAGTCTTAGCTGAAAAGAAACAGTTTTTCTTCCATTGCCTTAGAACTGGATTATGGCTTTACACACAGCCGTGAGCAAGGGGTGGTGCATAAACTGGCCTACCCAGTAAGGAGCCTTGGGAGGCACTGTGCCTTGGAGAAACCTGTCTACGGCATAGAGTCCCTGCCTCCTTTTTGTGCTGGCTGGGGAGTAGTCTGCTACAGCCCTTCATGCTGCCTCCATTCCACAAAGCCAGCTCTGCTGACTGGCGTGTAGGGGGCAGAGCCCTGGCTTCACCTACTCCCTGCCCCTCTCTCTATTCACCTAGTCCCTCGGGGAGCATCGGTCATGAAGCACCACCCATGTATGGCACCATTCTTATGTGGCTGCACAATGAGTATGGGACCCCATTTCCCCTGCTCCCCTGTGTACAGGGAGATGAGGGCACAACTTACCCCTTAATGATTGTCTGTTAATATTTTCCTGCATATTCTTCTTCATATTCACAAAACTGTAACTGATCATTCACTGCCTAGGCATTAACTAAACAGTTCTTGTACCTTAAGACTCAACCTGCCTGTGACACTTATGTAAAAAAAGAACAACAGTAACAGAAGGTAAAGAGCAAATTCCAGCCCTACTCTATTTTGCCATGGAGGCTGGTGTACAGTAACACTGCTAACCAGCATCCATGCTGGACCTAGGAACAGCCCCATGCAGAGCTCCCTACACAGATTAATCCCCATGGAGAAAGCAACACAGTGTGGGTCCTGCCCTGGCTCACTGAAGTAAATTGCAAACATTCCATGGTTTAATAGAAGCAAGAGCAAGCACATGCACCATTACAGGAGACACCCATGAAATGCAATAGGCTTCTATACCAATTATTAGAAAACTTCTAGAATTGAATAGAGACTGATAGCCTTCCTATAGGTTTTGTGAACTATTCTATAGCAGTGATAATTAAACTGAAAATAATATCAGATGGTTCAGAAAACCTATAGAAAAGTTATCCTTTCCCATTACACTTCTATAGGCTTCTCAATAAGAGTGAGAAGGGTGATTTGGGTTCCATATGTGCTAAAACCGGCAGCCCTCAACCTAGGTTTTAATCAGATTGTGCCCTCCCTGGCTCCAGCCATGGAGGGACATTGCAATATCAACTCTGTGGGGTCCAACAGCAATCTCTCACTTGGACATTATACTCTATCATAGATGAGGCAGTCTGAATTTGGGCCTATCTGCATCGTTACTGTCCAATAGCTCTTGTCTCTGCTAACTACAGTTCCATAGGTAAACAATGGGAATGACCCAGTAACTCACATTAATGCAGTCACATTACTTCCTGATAACTCCAATTATCTCCTGTCATCCCTATAATGTAATTAAAATGTTTAATTGTTTGCTTTGGATAAGAAAGGTTATAAAACCTATAACAGTTTCTGGGGACTTAATGACCAGCTGGTATTAATGGCCCAAAGCCTCCAGTTATCAAACCTTTCAAGCAGTCATTGATTTCAAGGAAATGTCCTGTGCCTGGACCATTCCAATATCCTCTTGGATTTAAGCCATACTTGACCTCTCAATCAATTGATCACACAAATACACTGATGCAATTTATTATACCCTGACCTCAGCCTACCCATTAAAGATTTACAGTGTGAATCAGGTTATGTCGTGTCATTGAGCATGATAATCTAATGTGGCAAATCCCCTTTGGGGTGACTGCAAGAATATACAGCCAAGTTGTACCAGTGCTGACAGGGGTTTTATTAGCACTAAATAGTTCACAGTTCAATGTAAAGCAGAGGATGGGGGAACTCATGATTCTTCTGTTACTCTGAGAATTGCACCAATGCTGGTTGGCCATCTATAATCCCAGTTTCCACACAGCTGGTGTTTCCACAGAGAAAAGAGGAGAAAGACTAAAACAATACAGACTTGGGTCAAAATGGGCGGGGGGCGGGAGAGAGGATCAACAAATAAGGAACTTGTAGAATATCCTTTTCCATGATTTTTTTCTCTTTCACACTTTTTTATACTTCCTAATATAAGACCTTGCTTGCAGTTTTTATAAGTTTGCTAATATTTACCTGTTTGAGCTGAAATTTACCATGCTATGTGTCTGCCTCAGACACATGTTTTTGGGAAAGTTTCAGCCGAACAATTTAGCCATTTCCAAACCGGAGGTGTGATGCTGGCAGACCACATGCCAGCTCTTGCCAACTCTGCAGGCATCAGCTGAGCACTGACAAATTCATAGCTGGAAACCAGACCAGCTCACCTATATATCAAGATAGATGCTAGACTTGTAAGAATGCGTTCAGTGTTTAGACTCTATAAAATGCTTGTAAGTTGCTGCATGTATTAATCTTCTTTGTAATGTCTGTATCTCATGTTATACAGTAATATGAATGTTTTGCTTTATAATTGTGAAAATACCTGCTCTGAACTTGTGAACCTAAGCAGTAAGAGTGGTTTCCCCGCCCATCAAGAAGGACTACCAAAATTAAATAGGCCATTGTAGGACAAAACCTTGTTGATTACTTCACCCACTCATCAAGAAGCTACTTGCAGGAACACCCATTGGTTTCAACTCTGGGTGATGGGCATATAAAGATACTCACAGGAAGAAATTGTTATCTTTTTGGCCTGTCACAAGGGTGGAGCTAAGAAACAAAAGCAGAGACCCCCCCAGACCTAAAAGACCTGGGTTAGACCTAAAAGACATTCGGTGACAGATTACTACATCCTTGTCATCTTTTGGAACCATAAACTGTAACTCATTTGTGCTTATATGTTGCCTGCATTAACCTGTAAATAACTCTCTCATTTCTTTTTCCTAGTTAATAAATCCTTAATTAGTTTACTATAGGATTGGCTACCTGCATTGTCTTTGGTGTGAGATCTAAGGTACAAATTGATCTGGGGTAAGTGAATGGTCTCTTAGAACTGGAAGCAACCTGAATATTTTGTGATTTTTGGTGTAAGTGACCATTTATCACTAAGTACAGCTTGCCTGGGTGGCAAGATAGACTGGAGTGCCCAAGAGTCTGTGACTCCCTGGTAAGACTTGTACGGTGATCCAGGAGTTCACGTGTGTTACTGGATTTGTGAAATCCAAGTATAGAACATACCAACAATTTGGGGCATCTGACCTACTTTTTGACAGTCTGCCCTGTGGCTGGCACTCACAGTCATGAACCACTCCAGACAGCATGACACAAGGCTAGGGAAAAATACATTGTTTTGCCCATGTTAAAAAAATGTGGTCTTTTCTCTGAACAGTGCTAACACACCTGTACTTTGGAATCAAAACTTGAAATCTGGCAGGCAAGGGGTGGCCTTTGTGACAGGGAAATGCCTTTTGTTATCCCCATGAAAATCTGCCCAAATTTGACTATGTTGTTAGCTGTTGAAAAATTGCAGTTTGCATACTTTGTAGCGAGGTCTTCGATTTTTAATAGCTAAATTCCCTAAACATTCTGTGCATATGGGGCATGCTCCAGCCCCAGGCTGGCCTGTCACTTCAGTTGCAGTTGTGGGCTGTATCAGATCTGGGTCCAGGCCCCTGAATGAAAAGCAGGGATACTCTTTCCTGTGATTTGTGACCTCTCTCTGCTCGGCCCAGGTAGCATGGAGTAGGAGGCTGGCTGATTCAAATTCAGAGGGCACAAGAGTCAGACCTCGGGGGTGTGGACTGGAACAACAGGTCTCATGAGGTCGGGAGATGGAACTGGAACTACGAACTGGTGGAAGATTGGGACTGGCTGCGCAAGGAGACTGGGACTGGGATCAGAAGCCTGAGGCATGGAGACTGGGAGTGGCCATATGAGGAGAATGGGACTGGGATGAGGAACCAGGGGTGAGAAAGACATAAGACTTGGACAGGGTGAAGGGTACAGGGAAAAAGGGGTCAAGTTTGGAGGGAATGGATAGAAGGGTCTGCCAACTAGTATACTCTCCCCTCCATATCCTGAAGAGGAACCCAAGATCCCTGAGTCTCACCATTCTTCTCTTATCAGCAAGTATCTGTAAAGTAGCAATATGTGTGCCTCATCCCCCTCTAGTGCATAGAGAATCACATCCTACTACTGCTATCAGTTACTCCATTAGTTCAAGTTGCTGAGGTTTGCACCATGGGTCAAAAGATCTCAGCTCTGCTTATGACTCATGTGGGTATCAAAATGATGGAATTTGTTTTTTTCAGTTTACTTTTTTAAAAACCTAGGAAATTACACATAAAACCCCCCTTATCTTAAAATAACATGATTAAGGTTGCAAAATCAAGCACTCAAAAGTTAGAAAATATCAGTAAAAGGTGCCTTTGTGTATGTATACTGATTATGCTTGGAAGGTTTAGATTTGTACCAGTAAATAAATGTCAGCAAACATCAATTTGACCATACACATACCGAATATTTCCATTGACAGTAATCGAAGTGTACAGATAGGCAAAGTAAGAAAATGTTGCTTATTAGAGTTTAATATAAGGCTAATTTACGGTGTATATTTCAACATATGATGTTGGCTTTAACAGTTTAACAGTTGACATGTTTTAACAATTAGAAAGCTTTAACTTTTTGAATCTCAGCATCTACATCTACTGTCATTAATTCATTTTTAAATCCCCCCCTCCATAATTTCCCACAACTATGAAAATGTAAACAGATAAAAAAAATTAAAATGCTTAAGCCTGTTACTCAGCGGGGAATTCTGCACCACTGTGCATGCACAGAATTTATGTCCCCCACATATTTATTTGCTTCCCTCCAGAAAAATAACTTTCTGACAGGGAAGCAAAGGGAAGCCACAAGATTGGTCATACAACCCTCTCTAGCAGTATGTTTTGGGTGCCCATGGCGGCCGGCAGAGAGGTAAATGACTGTGGGGCAGAGGTAGGACTGGGGAAGATCCAACTGGTGGCTCCTACCCTGTACCAGTCTCAGCTGGGCTGGGGAGGATGGGACTTCCTCTTCCCCTGACTGGCATGTGGGGCTGGGTCAGACCCACTTCCAGATTTCTCCCCCAGTTGCAGGAAGCTCTGCAAACTCCGTTCCATCCCCACCCCCCTTTTCTGCACCCATCGTTCCTCAGCTGCAGGGGGAGGGATCCCTGTACAGGGAGCTGCTCCTCCACACACCCAACCCCCATGCAAACAAACCCCCTCATACCCAGACTCTCCCACCAAGCCTCAGCCCCCCGCCCTGCACTCAAAACCCTCCTGATGAGTCCCACTTCCCCTGCACCTGGACCACCCTGATGATCCACACCCACCCAGGTCCCAATCCCACCAAGCCCCAACTAGCTGCACTTGGATCTCCACCCACTAAGCTCCACTCCCCCAGCATCTGGACCCTCCATTGAGCCCCCACATACCCAGACCCTCCTGCCGAGGTCTATCCCCCCCACACTCAGACCCTCCCCCTGCTCAGCCACAACCACTTCACCTGGACCCTCCTGCAGAGTCCCATTACTGTTGCACCCAGAACCCCCCAACAAGCCCCTGTGCACCCAGATCCCCCCCTGCACCTGGATCCCCCACTGAGCCACCCACACACAGATTGCCCCACACAGAACCATCTCAACACACACCTGGATCCCCCCACACTAAGCCCCTCCAAACTTGGATCCTGCCTTGATGAGTTTGTCTGCCCACACCTGGTGCATCTGGCATGGAGAGGAAGGACCCTGGGGTGTTTCTTGGGGGCAGGCCTGGTCCTTGGGCTGCATCAGGGTTGGGTGAAGCCTTGCTGCTGAGTCTGTGTTCAGAATGGGAGCTGCACAGTGATCTCCAACCTCTGTGCAGCCGCTGGCCTGTGCTCCCCAATGCCATGCTGGAGCCTCCACATGTATTTGACAAATAAAATTTGCAGAATTTTGCAGAATCTTAAAATATTGTGCGCAGAATTTTAAAATTTTTGGTACTGAATACCTTCAGGAGTAGCCCATGAAAACTTAAATTGAGAAAAAAGAAAAAAAATGCTTAAAATACACATTGATATTATCCATTGACATAAAAAAATCAAATTCTGCCAAGTCCAAATATGATAGTCTGTGATAATGTAATTGAAGACATGATGTTTTTAACAAAGCCATTGACTAGGTGATCTAAAGCCCACTGAAGTCAACGGAAGGACCTCAATGGCTTTGAATTAGACCCTTAGTTGTCTAGGGTAAGAGCAAAGTGGGACAATAAAGGGTCTATACTTTAGTTCTCTTTGTTATGTAAACGGTAAGTGCAAGTGTTGTGATTCATTTGTATTACTTTTGGCACTAATTATTTAGACTGGTCACTGTCTAACTGGTCATCTTTACATTTAATTCTTCATTATCAGATAGTTAATGTTTTGATTGTGTATGTTCACATAGTTGTCTATAATAGCAAAACGGACGAATTGATATTCAGTAATTACTTACGACAATGCAGCTTGGCTAGTTTGTGTACACTGCACAGTATATTGCTCCCTGAATTCAGGAGCAATCTGTTTGACTGACATGTCAGCTAGTTGGAACATCTGGTGGACAAGATATTTCACCTCTTGAATCAATTAGCTATGCTGGAGAGAGTCAAGGCAAAATGAGAAATGTAATGGCAGTATTTATGGTGAGATGAATACACCCCAGACACATTGAGGGGAGAGGGCAGTTTCATTTGCACCAGGGGACAGAATTTGGCTTAGAGAGTGTAGTAGAAACTGTAGCCCACAGGGTATTTTTAGTTAGGGTTGGATGATGATAAGGCTGTCTAAATATGACATCAACATTCTGTCCGGATGACACACTCTGCACTAACAAATTTACAGCTTTCATCAGCAGTGGAAGGGGTCTAACAGATAGAAAGCTGAATATTGCCTGGACAGGGTATCCATTAGACTAAAATGTGCTAAAAGTGAACAAGTAGCCCAGGGCTGGATTTCCAATGAAGTACAGTAGGCATGTACCTAGGGACGCCGGCATTCTGGGGGGTGCCTTATATCGCTTAAATTGTGTGCAACACAAAGGTCAGCTGTAGGCAGGGGGTGGAGGAGGGAGGCGCTGAAGGTGTTGTGCCTAGGGGCATGTAAGGTGTAAATCCAGCCCTGAAGTAGCCAATGTCTCCTACTCCTCTCCTTGTCCTTTAGTAGTAGCCATGGTCTGGCTGTGCAGACTGGTTGGTAGTGAAGAGTCGTTCTCTCAGTTCAACAGTGATTCGAAAGCTTATGCTCAAATAAATTGGTTAGTCTCTAAGGTGCCACAAGTCCTCCTATTCTTTTTGCGGATACAGACTAACATGACTGCTACTCTGAAAAAGCCATTTTAATAAGGCTTTATTTATTGTCCTGAGAATTTAGTTCAATGTGAACTAGATGAGTCCATGGATGATAAAGATTGAGGCCAGGTCTACACTACAAACTTACACTGGTGTGAAAAATCCACAGTCCTGGCCAACATAGTTATACCAACCTAACCCCCAGTATAGACAGTGCTATGCCAATGGGAGAGCTTCTCCTGTCAACATAGCTACCGCCTCTCACAGAACTAGATTAACTATGCAGACAGGAGAAGCTCTGCTATTGGAATAGTAGCATCTCCAGTAAAGCGCTACTGGCGCACTAAGTCAACACCTTTTGAATCAGGGGTAGCCTTTAGAGGAAAGATAAAAATGAATCACTGTATTTAGGGGGATTAGGTAAGTAAGAGTGGCACCAGACCTAAGTGAATGTGGAAATATAGAAAAGAAAATGGAAAGGGATAGAAAGAAATTGTAGCACCCTCTCTCCACTCGGTTACCTCCTTTAATGCCAGTCTGCTTACAGGTTTTGATGAACAGGTCTGGGTTCTTCTGGATCCCACTGTGATGGTACACCCCATAAACTTTATGGGAATATGCTTATGAATGTATATATGACATAATTGGAATATATTTTATGCTACATATGCCATATAACATATATCTGTAAAGGTTATGATCCACTGAATCCATTCATCCTATTTGTATGCACGTATCATTTTTGTATTCGAAGTTATGAATATTGTCTGTGTACCTGCTTGATTTTTAAATAGCCTTAGTAAAGCATTTGGTCAACTTCTTGAGAAAGGAATGTGCAAATTAAGTGCCCAATCAAGAAGCACTTAACAGACAATGGATCTTAGAAGGCTCCAATCCACATAAGAATTCTACATGAGGACATTCAAGGTAGCATGTAAACCATGGCTGCTACCTGTAAATTCTGAGTCATGCATGGACATGTGACTCCAAAATTCTATCTTGTAGCTGGAATTCTACACAGGGGGAGGGAGGGGTATCTGACCACAAGAGAAAGTCTATTTAAACCCCTGGGAGACCTGTCCATTTTGTCTTCAGCAGGCTCAAGAGATAGCCTCTCCACCCCCAAGGATACCTGAAAGAAACTGGAACAAAGGACAGTAACTACAGGGGTGTGAGTGATTGCTGGACCCAGACTAGAAGGAGACTGGTCTGTAAAAGGAAGCTTACTGGAACGTCTCTGAGGGTGAGGTTTTTGTCTGTATTCAGTTTTCTTATTGTATTAGGCATAGATTTGTCGGTTTTATTTTATTTTACTTGGTAATTCACTTTGTTCTGTCTGTTACTACTTGGAGCCACTTGAATCCTACTTTCTGTATTTAATAAAATCATTTTTTACTTATTAATTAACCCAGAGTATGTATTAATACCTGGTGTGTGGGGGGGGGAATAGCTGTGCATATCTCTCTATCAGTGTTATAGAGGGCAAACAATTTATAATTTTACCCTGTATAAGCTTTATACAAGGTAAAACATATTTATTTGGGGTTTGGACCCCATTGGGAGTTGGGCATCTGAGTGTTAAAGACAGGAACACTTCTTAAGCTGCTTTCAGTTTAAGCCTACAGCTGTTAGGGGATGTGGTTCAGACCTGGGTCTGGGTTTGCAGCAGGCTAGCAGGTCTGGCTCAAACCAGGCAGGGCACTGAAGTCCCAAGTTGCCAGAGCAGGTAAGCAGGAACAGAAGTAGTCTTAACACATCAATTGGCAGTTCCCAAGGGGGTTTCTGTGATCCAATCCATCACACCTGCCACTCCTCAGCAGGGTGTATCTTCTTTATTTTTCCCTATGAATTTATTTGGCTGTGCCTCCACCCGCCTTGCTCCTTCCTGGCAGGGTTGCCAGGGCAGCTTGGGAGGAAAATTCTAACCATAGGGTAACCCCCACTTACTTGCCAGATAGTTGGAGACTCCCAAGAAATAACACAAACACACACAATATATCAACACAGTAATTATATTAAACAGGAGACAAATATAACAGGGTAAAACACTATTCTTAGGGGCACTGGTGCCCACGCTGATAATACCAGTAACTTTCCCCAGTCACGTGACCTGATGTAGCAAATGTAAGGTCAGTGTCCTGTTGGTACGCATACTTTGTTGGGGCCCTTGATGAACTATGACCACAATATCTTCTCTGCAGTGGTTTGGCAGTGTGTCTGACTGGGTTCAGTACAGCCCAAAGGACTCACTAGTGGGAGGAGGTGGTAAATCCTGCAGCAGGTTATAAAATCCCCAAACCCTTACTCCCTGGCTTGAGGACACAGGTCAAGGAGTAGGGGATCCCCAAAACAATTTCCCTAACTAAAAGATGGTGCACTCACAAACTCCATGAATGATCCTCAGGTTAAGAGATGACTCTGGACTCCTCAGTCACTACAGAGGGGCTGATCTGTGCTGGCAGGAATCCTCTTCAGGCAGGAGTCAGGCTGCTTCTGGTCCCAGGATTTCCCTTCACCACAAAGGGGTGCAGGGCTCAAGGTGCAGATTACACAAACTGTTGTCTCCTACCCTAGTGTCCAGTCACACACTCAGCAGGCAGCAGCCCTGGACTAGGAGCCAGAGCAGAGCTGACCATGTGGTGACTGGTCTCACTTAGGGAGCTGGAGGGCTAACTCAGCCTGGCTGGGGAAGTTTCCCAGCAAAACTCTACAAACTGGGAGTCATCAGTGGAGAAGGAAAAACCCAGCTGAGGGATATTGCTTTTAGGTCCCTAGAGGCCAGTTCTCACCCCACACGCAGGCCTTAAATCCCAAAACCACATTAAAAAGATAATGTAAAAAGCCTTGTAGATGGGGGGAAGCAGAAGATGTGGCATATCTTGACTTTAGTAAGGCTTTTCAATACCTTCTCATAAACAAACTAGGGAAATACAACCTAGATGGAGCTTGTGAAAGGTGGGTGCATAACCGGTTGGAAAATCATTCCCAGAGAGTAGATATCAGTGGTTCACAGTCATGCTGGAAGGGCATATTGAGTGGAGTCCCAAAGGGATCAGTTCTGGGTCTGGTTCTGTTCAATATCTTCATCAGTGATTTAGATAAAGGCATAGAGAGTACACTTAATACAAACACAGTTTGCGAATGATACCAAGCTGGGAGGGGTTGCAAGTGCTTTGGAGGATAGGGTTAAAATTCAAAATGATCTGGAGAAACTGGATAAATGGTCTGAAGTAAATAGGATGAAATTTAATAAGGACAAATGCAAAGTATTCCACTTAGGAAGGAACAATCAGTTGCACACATACAAAATGGGAAATGACTGCCAAGGAAGGAGTACTGCAGAAAGGAATCTGGGTGTCATAGTGGATTACAAGCTAAATATGAGTCAACAGTGTAACACTGCTGCAAAAAAAGGAAACTTCATTCTGGGATGTATTAATAGGATATGGTAAGCAAGACACAAGAAGTAATTCTTCTGCTCTACTCCACACTGATTAGGCCTGAACTGGAGTACTGTGTCCAGTTCTGGGCATTACATTTCAGGAGAGATCTGGACAAATTGGAGAAAGTCCAGAGAAGAGCAACAAATACGATTAAAGTTCTAGAAAATATGACCTATGAGGAAAGATTGAAAAAACGGGTTTTGTTTAGTCTGGAGAAGAGAAGGCAGGGAGAGGACATGATAATAGTTTTAAAGTATATTAAAGGTTGTTACAAGGAGGAAGGAGAAAAAAATTTCTCCTTAACTGCTGAGGATAGACCAAGAAGCAATGATCTTAAATTGCAGCAAGGGTGGTTTAGCTTGAACATTAGGAAAAACTTCCTGTCAGGGCGGTTAAGCACTGGAATAAATAGTCCATGGAGGTTGTGGAATCTCCATAATTGTATGAAGAGCAACTTAGAAATACACCTGTCAGGGATGGTCTAGATTATACTTAGTCCTGCCATGAGTGCAGAGGATTGGACTAAATGACCTCTCGAGGTCCCATTAAGTCCTACAATTCTATGATAAATGGGCCCTTTATCTACTACAGAGGAATGGCAGTTACATTCAGAAGAGATTAGTAAATATGGACACTTCTCTTAGAGTTTATACATATTTAAAAAAAGAGGGGAAGAATTTAGTCGGAATCTGTTTACACAAAGCTTTGTTAAAATGTAATGCCCTGCCATGGCAGCAGAAAAAAACCCACCTACCAGTAGATATGTATTTAAAAGGGCTAGTCAGACACTTACCAAAGTGGAGTAACCTATGCTATTAGTCGGTAGAGATGCAAGCTGGGTAAATGAGATGGGTACAACAAGCTCATGAGCCATGAGCAACCATAAGTTTGGATGTTTGTACTAACTTACCCTTTGATCTAGAAATCAGACTGTGAAGTTCACACAAACAGGGTATCTTGTGAGATATCAGTTTCTCCTGCTAAACACTATAAGGCTACATCTATACTACAAGCTAGGGATAGGGTCCCGGCTTGCAAGAGCTTTCATGCTAAAAATGGTCGTGTAGCCATGGTGGCATGAGGAGCAGCAGAGGCCGTACTGGTTAGCCATCCTGAATACAAACCTGCTTGAAGCTTGCGGGTACATACTTGGCGCGGCTAGCTTATGCCACTCACTGCTGTTGCCTGCGCTACTGTGGCCACCCTACTGGTTTTATTGCACTAGCTCTCATGAACTCGGAATCATGCCCCTAGCTCATAACATAGCCCCAAAGAAGAGCCTTTTCTTGGTCTTCCTGTCTCACCGCAAATCGAACCCTGCTGGGTGCACAAAGAACGACAAGTTTTGGTTTGATGTTTGGTTCAAGTTTTGAAGGAGACTTTTATTTGAGCTGAATAGTTCATCCTCACTTTTAATGTTCCTATATTTTTGGTTGTCTCACATTAAATAAAAAGAAAAGGAGTACTTGTGGCACCTTAGAGACTAACCAATTTATTTGAGCATGAGCTTTCGTGAGCTACAGCTCACTTCATCAGATGTATACCGCAGTTTCCACGGTATACATCTGATGAAGTGAGCTGTAGCTCACGAAAGCTCATGCTCAAATAAATTGGTTAGTCTCTAAGGTGCCACAAGTACTCCTTTTCTTTTTGCGAATACAGACTAACACGGCTGTTCCTCTGAAACCTCACATTAAATAAGTATTTCAGAGCAAGAAGACCATCCAGTTACAATGGGCCGTATTCTTCAGTCGTGCCACATAAAAAGGTGCAAATTAAGCGTAGGCCAAACTAACTTTCCTTCTTGTCTATGCAGTAGGGTGACCAGATATCCCCATTTTATAGGGGCAGTCCTGATTTTGGGGGCTTTTTCTTATATAGGCACCTATTACCCCCCACCCCGTTCCGATTTTTCACACTTGCTATCTGGTCACCCTATTATGCAGTGCAGACTCACCAGCACACATTCTCTTTACTCAAGCAGTTATCAGGGGGAGAGGATTTGCCCCTTGTTGTACTACATAAAAGACAGAGAAAGTGTGACCAGACTTATGGAATTTAATACAAAATGATAATCTTTCTCTAGCTTATTTGAACTTTCCTAAAAAATGTAATAGAGAATTATACTACTATTACGGAATGTATAACATGGTTGAAACACAGATGGAAAGAATACTCTTATCTATTAAATTTTATGGGTTTTTAGCATAATTTCTATAAAAATCTATTGGTTCCATCCCCACTAAATCCTATATGACTTTTACATAAAGGGAGTTTAGCTCTCATGATTTATTATGTCATCTGAGCCCTTTTGTTTATATTCTGTGATTCACAGTTATAATTGTATAAATCTGGGCCCCAATCCTGTAATCAGATCTTACATTTATGTGAGGAAAAGTTAACTGGTCTGGTATATTTTTGGATTCCACCAGAGCTCTTATATAAAACTATTTCTTGTACAGAACTAATTCGCCAGATGACAATTACTGAAATAATCCATGACAAATAATACCTGTTCTGGGCCCTTATGGTAATGTTTCTTCTCTAGCTTCTCATTCCTTCACTGTAATTCATAATTATAATAGTGTTACCTACAATTTTAAATCCCATTGTATGTGTCATACTTGCAAAAAAATCCATTGTTATACAGAGGATCTTCAGATGGAGAATCTAGGAAATCTTGTTTTTTTTTTTTTTGAGTTCTGTATGATAGCACCAGCTTGTCTGGCTAATTGAGATCCAGAGACCAGCAGTTTATGAATGAGGATGACATTCCTGAACAGACAGGTTCTGGCAGGTATCCAGGTATATGCACTCTATTGTATTAAGTTGCCCCTGCAGTGAAATAACTCACCTTACAAAATTAGGAAATGTTGTTACATATGTACGTATTCCTTTAACCTGTGTATTTAGTTTGCTCAGTCTATTAATAAATACAGATTTTGTTTTGATCACCAATTTGTTAGCTCAGCATCCACATGACATTGAAGAAGTCTAGAAGCTGACAGGTTTATATTCATGATGAATTGGGGACATTAGAAAATGTTTTCCAAAGAGGCGAACAATTTGAAAAAAAAAAATCTAAGCAGTTATTTTGAACAATAATATGATCAGTCCAGAGCCTTAAGTAAAGGATCTATCCAGCAGTATTGGGAACTGTAGAGACAGAAGGCTTAGTGAATTTGTAATGTGAATACCGCTGTCAGTAATAGCTTTATCATACAGCAATCTGAATCACAGCCTACTGAATTAATATTTGCTATGTGTGAGAAACAGGCATGGTGCACAGAGAGCGTGACCTGGCAACCCTTATTTATGTTAGTGAGCACTTGCTCATGCAGATAGTCCCATTGACTTCACTGTGCCCACTTGAATGGTAAATAGTCACCAAAGTAAGTGAGGGTTGCATAATCTGACCCATGACATCTGTTAGACTGCGGAAGTAATAGAATCAAGGTATCCTGAAGATGTTTGTTTGCTTTGGACACAAACTCAGGCCATTACAGTATCATTCCCCTAACAGTAAGTTAAAGAGTAAGGATCCAGATCAGGAAAATCAGGCAAGCCAGCAAAAAATAAATAAATAAATAAATAAAAAGGGGTGCCCAACAAGGTGAATTCACAAGAGATACCTGCAATAGGAAAGGCAGGGGGGGATGCAAAATATCACTTAGCACATCCAGATCCTAAGTAGTCCACAACCTTGCAATCAGAGATTGATCTCTTGCGATTCAATTGCTGTAAAAATAACTCATCTAGGAAGAGACTATAGTAGAAAAGAGGCACAACAACTCAACAGGAAAAAGTGAGTGGCTTTTACTGAAGCATGCATAGCAATCACCCAGGCAGCAGAGGGATGCCAGGAAGGCGGCAGTGACCCTGAGACATCAAATGGTGATAAGGTGACACAGTGCTCAAAATAATGCTGGCAGCTGGTGGTTCATCTATGTTACGTCTCACAAAGTTCCTGACAGCAGTGAAGCTGAACCATTGTTTTCAATGGATGGAAATTTCCCTAGTATTACATATCTGCACACAGCAGTGATGCCAGGCAGCATTGACTAACATCAAGCTTTCATTATTCCACATGCCTTTAGGCCTTGATTACTAACATGAGTTCATGACAATGGCAATGTGGTGTTACTCTCTGGCAATTATGGCTGTCAGAGGAAGACAAAATTCTTTGTCTTGGTAGGTGCGGAGTGGGCCTAATGGCAACTAAAACACTGAAAGGAAGGTAATGGCACACAGCTACATTAGGTAGCTACAGGCAAACTGTGTATGACCATCTAAAGGAGCAATGAACATAGATCTGTGTGTGGTACTCTAGAGATATATTGCTATGAGTTTCAGATTATATTTCTCTTGAATGAATGGAGCCTAGAGATATCCATATGTGCAATGCAAAATATTAGCAGAAGAAAGGAAAACAATCAAAACTTGCCTTTTTTTCAAATATGTTGGATTTTCATTAAAATGCAGCATTAAGAATCGCAGCACATGTGAATAAATCAAAACTAAATTGAAGATTTGGCTGTGTACATGTGTTTGTGTGTATATTGAATATGAACTTCCTTTAGCTTGTTTAACATACCTTTTTATCTTATTAGCTAATGAAACATCTGCTTCTTCTGCCATCTGTTCACATTACAAAGGTCAGCATTCATTAGTTTGCTTACAACATAACAATAATTTTATAAAAGCAATAACAACACTTGAGGAAATTCAGTTTTAATGGATACTTGTACTATTTAAGCAATGAAAGGAAATTAGCCTTAGAATTATCCCCCATAATGCACTGAAGTGTGTGTGTGTGTGTGTGTGTGTGTGTGTGTGTATAGCCACTGTATATATACACACAGAGCACCTTGTATTTCACTACACACACATACATGATTTTTAATAACAGTGGTAACAGCACTTGATTAGCTCTCAAAGACCTAGCTAGGTATGGGCCTCACTGCGCTACCAGTAGGTGTTCTACAAATATGTAGGAAGATGCAGTCCCTGGCCTGAGGCATTTCAAATCTAAATAGACATACCAGGCCAAGATGCAGGAAAGTTTTACAGCAAAAAGCAAAATATACTGTACAAACATGATTTAAGATCATTTAGAAACTTTTAAATGAGAAACATTTTATGTTTGTTAAACCAAGCCTTTGACTTTGGGCAGTAACCCAAACCATTTTTATAAGTTTCACTGGAACGAGATTTGGGTACACAAATATCTGATTTCATATGCATTATTTTTTTATATCTCACAGCTTATGCTATATTATCACTCTATATAATATGGCATGACACTGTACTATTACAGCATAGTATTATCATATGCAATATCTGAAAATTTGGTTACAGACTGAATGTTAAGACACATTTCAAAATACAGTCTTCATTTCCAGGAGTGGTAAAGTCTAGAATCCCATAAGATTTTGATATTTTTAAACTACCTTAAATGATTCATGAATGACGGGTGTTATAATACCCATATGTGGCTGCTTACATGCCTAATTAATTTTTTTAAAAAAGCATCTGTAGCAGATCGGGGGCTGGTGAACCTCAAATTGTTCTAATTTAGGTTTATACCCTACTATTTAGCTTAAATTATCCAGCCCTGAAATTAAAACCAGCATTCAAATGTTAAAGAGAGGTCAATTTAAGCTTAGATCTTTCCAATGCAGGGGAGGATACAGCACCTCTCACTGGTGCCAACAAAACTGATATGGCAAAGGTAGTATTTGGTAGGAAAAATTTCAAAAGTGGGAAGGATGGAACTTCAGTGTTGTGGAGGAGGCTATGGAAAGGAGGGAATTGGCTGCTGAGTGGGACTTAATGAATACAAAAATAAATCAGACAGGAAACAGATTCTAGAAACGAATGGGAAATAGGATTGAGAAAGTATATTGGACACTTTGTGGATTTTTGAGAGTAAATTATAGATAGAGTGGGTAGAGAATATCTCCCATGTTATTGAAAGCCACATTGCAAGGAAACATCTTTTTGTGCAAATAAATTCCAGCAAAATGGTAATCCAGAGTTTTCCCTATTAGGTAGGTTATGACTGTGGAGACAGGCATCTTGAGAGCAGGCTCATTCCATCTCCAGTTCATTCTTTTCTCTTTGTACAATTTAAGAGATCTACTTCCAAACTTTTTTGCTATTTGTTTTTAGTGCTGCCTTTTTTTTGGCAAGCAAAGGCAGCTCCATTTCCAGTAAAGGCTAGATAGAAGGTCGTGTGAATCCCTGCTCTTTATTCTTTTTTTGGAACATGTGTAATGGCGTTAGGCTTACTGTGGTGTTTCCATAGCAATAACCCACAGTAATTGTCTAATTTCTGCAAAAATATAATGTTAACGTCCATGGATTTCAGGTGGGACTATGAATAGACATTTTTTACTCTTAAAGAAGACAAGTCTCCCCTTTGTATAGGTCCAGGTGAATTCTTGCACTAGTGAACTCTGTTTTTTCTCTATCCAATGTGCCATGCTACCTGGGGAAGATCTGATTATGAAGTCCCCAAGGACATGATGGATTTCAGTCAAGGGCTCCCTGGGTCAAGGAGACTCGGAAGCAGGAGTTAAGGAAGGAAGGAGCTGGATGGCTGTTGTGAAAGGTGGTGAAAGCAGAGGAAGAGAAAACCCAGAACCCAAAATTTCGCTGGAAATTGGGTTTTGAAAGTGAATAGAATGCTCTTATTTCCCAGCACATATCCTCTTCCCCCATACAGCATTTAATTTATTCTTTAATGCCTAGCTCTACTTATCTTATTGCAGGTCCAACTGCTGTCTTTGTTTTGCTAAGGACGCCAACATTGTTCACCTTATTCTCTACTGAGCACTCTCACACACCTCTCTCCCCTTATGAGTGGGAAAAGCTCCCAGTCAAAATCTGTAAAATGACCAATTTATTCTCCTTCAAGTCCCGCCTCAAAATCAATCTCTCCCATAATGCCTATGAAAAACTGTAACATGCTAACGGCTAGGCAGGAGAGGAATGGCGATTAGTATCCCTAATTGAACAAGAATAACACCTTTGCTATTTTGTTTCTCCACCCTGATTGGTCTGCTTGTCTCATTCACCTGTCGTGCCTTGTCTTTTGTTTCTTTGGGACAGGCCTGGCATTTTACAAGGACTGTATCCCTAGACAGTTCTAGGCCGCTCTTGTTTAATTTTATCCTTTTGGTTTAGATTTGATAAACATGCACCTCCTTGCAGCTTATATGATTTTTTTCCAATCTGCAGGCATGTTCAAGAACCCAATATTATAGATACATTAGATTCATTAAGTGAATCAGAACTAATGTGTGGCGGGGAGCCGAAGGGGATTCTTTCTACTCACCTAGTCAAAACCAGGAGCTAGCATATGTATTGCTGTGGTGCATGGATATTTTCGAGCCATTACACAAGTTCAGAGGTATATCTTTTCAGAACCAGCTTTCTGCTCTTTGACTTTTTCCTCAGTCCTAATTGCTGACTAAAGAATAATTCCTCAAAACTGAACTTGCAAAACCTTTCTGAAGTTTAACCACCTCAAGTTTTTCAGACATTCAAATTAAAAATTATGTGGGTTTTTTGTTTTTTTTTTAAACTGACTATTGCTTCCAAAACAACTCTGCAGCTACCGGCTTCATTAATATGCATATGGTGCAATGTAAATGGCTCTTGAGGCCTCCCCTTGGTAGATGATTTAATGTGGCAGTTATGAAAGCTGCTCAGACTGTGCTCGATTAGCATAATAATGAAGCTTCTGCAGCAGTGTTATCATCCTCAAAGGAAATAGCCTGAGTGGTCACAGGTTCTTTAACAAGTACCACTTTAGGATAAAAAGCAAAGGAGTCTGTTTGAAATGGTAGATTGGAATATGCAAAGTGGGAGGGAGTTGTTTGCTGTCAGTTTGTTGTCTTTGCTTTGCAGTGGAAAAGTGGCATCTGTAGGCTGTGAACAAGCTGCTACATAGACTGGGGAAGCAACTCTGGGTCTTACTGTATTTCAAAACCTTTGCATCTGGAGAGACATTTTCTTTGTTTTAGAAGTCAAGCTAATAATTAGCCTGACTCTCCTCTAACCTTCCTACTCTCTCCTACCAGGCCCCTCTCAGGGTTGTTGTTTATCAAACCATCCTAAACCCACAACTGAATATAAGGAACGCTGTAGCCATTTAATGCTGACTGTTCAGGGTTTGATTTCTGTTGGTTTTTAACAGAGCAGGAGGTATGACAAAATGGAAAGAATAAACCTTTTGATGGCTGAGAAACTCTTGCTACATGGCTGAGTTGAATCATGATTTTTTTTCCCAAATGAAAAAATCTATGTTTGATTACTGGTAGCACATGCCAGGCAGGAGCCACAGGTCTCAATGCAATTCTCCTTTTTTTTCCAGTTCTGAGTTAAGAGGTGTGAGCACACAGTGGTGACACTTCATGAATGATTGTGGGAGGAAGGTAGGGAGGCAGGGAGTGCTTCCACTACTGCCCCTGATGGTTGAATTTGGTAGTAGGAAGCAGTGCCCTTAACTAGGGAGTGTTTCCCACCCCTGGGTGAAGGACCTTGCTCCTGCCATGGCATGAGCCTTGATATACCAGTATTTTGCCAGTCTTTTCCTGTATTTCTAGCATCATACTCCACCAGGCAGAAGAAATCTTCCGAGTAGAGCAGCGGGAAAGACATGAATGGAAGCTTAGTCTCAGACACTGAACCAAAAGCCAGGTGCTTAGTGACTCAGCATGGTGGCTGTTTTCCATTCGAGTGAGTACTAAATCAAAGCTATTCCTTGGTGTTACGGAACTCTGTGCTTCTTGGAGATTCAGTCTTTCACCTGAGACATCCAGTTGAGGTCATGACCATTTGTGGTCAATGAAGATCCCATATAATTTATCTTATTCCAATTTGGTTAATTGCATTCTTCCTGTCTTGAATTCTCCACATGTTTTCAATGGGTTAAAGTGAGCCTGATTCTCCACTGCATGACACTTTGTGTTGTCATTTGCTTCTCTGTAAAACTCTAGGTTTGTGATTTGGAAGCATTTTACCCATACTTTGCATTTACTTTCCACAATAAAAATGACTTCACAATGTGCAAGGCAGTAGAGAATTAGGCCTATTGTCACTTCTTATCTTACCTATATGTATAGTGTTGTTCTGAGCAGTTGTTGCATTTCTCTTCCAGAGCTGATGACATTTGCGTGGGTGGGCGAAGTGCTTTCACATGTGTACGCATATATACTAGGTTTGCCAACCCTCTAGGATTGGCCTGGAGTCTCCCGGAATCAGCATCAATCTGCCGGTGACTATTGAAAGCAATCTGGGAGATTTTAATAGGATATTTTTAAAAAAATGACATTACATCATGTTGGGGGAAAAAATCTCCTGGAATACCTTCTGTCAGAGTTGGCAATTCTAGTATATACACATACACACACACACTCTTTAACAGGGTTTTTGCCTTTGTAAGGAGCCACAGAAAAGGGAATGTTTGGGGCCAAAAAAAGTATGTTTGGCACAATGACCAAATCATGTAAATTCTTTCACCCGGGAACCACTTAATTAGGGTGATTTGGGGTGCACATTTAATCCATTTCATTGTGCAATAACTCCAGCACAAAGCTGATAGTGCTGCAACTCCTGAACTTGTATACATGCATTTGTTTGTTTATGGTGGGATTCGTCAAAAGCACCTAAATGATTTAGGAGCACAAGCTTCAATTACTTTCACTGGGACTTGTGCCTTGTTTTTGAAAATCCCACCCTTATGCTCCCATGTTAGGAAATTTGGACAACTCACACTGCAGAAAATTAACTGTCTGTGTAACTCTTTTCAGATTTGGGGTCTAAAACATCCTATTACTTCTACACCCTAGAGGATCCCCGAGGAGTGTGATGCCATAAAATAAAACAAAATAAACCAGTGACACATAAACATGTCCCTATCTGCTTCTTGTTATTTAAAAGTTAGCTATTCTCATTTCCTTTGGACCAGCACTTTGAATTAAACAGTAGATGCAGACAAGTTTGTAAAATAAAAATATTAAAAAAAAAGATTTAAAACAAATTGGAAATAGAAAAAATATTAAAAATAAAAACAAAAATATTTTAAACTGTGGAAATTATTCATTTTTTGTGAAATATATTGAAAAAAATAATAAAATGGAAACACCTACAACTTGGCCGTGAAATCACAGAATATAGCAATGTAAGGCGTTACATTACAAACTGTGTGGTCCAGTGGATAGGGTACCAGACTAGGCATCAGGTAACCAGAGTTCTATTCCTTCTTGGCTCTGCTGTTGGCCTGTTGTAAGGCCTTGAGCAAGTCATTTCTGCACTTTGGTTCAGAGTTTCCATCTGTAAAGCAGCAAGAATTATATGTACACTTTCCTTTGTTACAAAGCTGTAAGAATTATGGGTGTAAACTACCTATATAAGAGCTAAGGTATGATTAGAATGTAGACTGCAAAAATGCATATTTATAAACCATCTAGATGTGTCCATCTGTTTAGGTGTCTATTGATTTGATATCTAAGCAAGGCTTTGTATCCTTCCACTAAATCTTCCCAAGTTCTCTCCATCTCCAATTCTGGGACAGGGAAAGAAGGGATGTAGATATGCATTGAAAAATATTGGATTATCTGCAGTCTGTGAAGAAGTATTTAAGTCTCTGATTTTATCGGTGGATTCACATGGTCAGAACCCAACTCCTGAGTGAAATCCCTTTGAGTTTAATGGTACTCTGTACAGTGCACACTTGTAGAGCTCTTTGTGGGACTGGGCTCTGTGTCACAATATCCAGTATCCTGGCTACAGATTTAACCTTTTCAAAGATGAGAATGTGCAGTTCTGAGAACAGAAATTCCCCTATAGCTTGGGAGATATTTTGGATTCTTCTAGATGAAAGGCACAATAAAAATGTTAGTCATATTAATATCCTAATGTGACAAATCCCTCTCTCATTATTAGGTGAGTAATCTAAATGTTTTCAGTGGAACTGTGTGCATGAGTGAGGTGAGCAGCTTTTTGCACAGGTGAGAAAACAACATGATGCACATTACACTGTAATGCGGAGTACTAACTTGGGGTTTGCAAACAGGTTTCAGGAGGTCACTCGGGACAGCCCTACCCTTCCCATATTGCTAAATAAAAGGGAAATCCTGGTTAGATTGCAGGTGGCTGGAAGGAAGAGTTCCCTGTATGGGAAATGGGGTCCAGGTGTGGAAAGCCACTGCTGTAATATAAAACATTTCCCACAATGTAATCTTACTGAGAGTATTTGATACCTTACCTGAGAGAATATGGAGCAAGTTCCCTCCATCTCCTTTTGCTTCATGGAGGAAGGCCACTATATGAAGGAGGATGATAGGGGACCATGTGCTGTGGTGAAAATGGAGGGCATGGCTGGCCAGAAGCCCTGGGGTATGAAAGAGCAGATCCTGTGCACAAAATGATTTGGAGATTATTAAAACCAGCATGGAGCCCCTGTTTAAGACCTCCATAACATCATTAAACTCTCTGTGGAAGGGCGTATAGTGTGTGTGGAGCCATGGTGGGGAAGCCAGTTGCAGCATGGCACCAGAGCTAGCTCTTACTGTTATGTGAAATCCATAAAGTCAGGATGCTGCCATGCTGTGTCTGAAGCTTATTATGTGAAGTTCACCTTGTCATATCATTGCCTCCCATTCCTTTGCTGCATCTTCTGTTGTCTTTTGTCACATGCTAAGGCCGTAGTAAGCCTTTGTGGCTTTATATTTGGTTTTTGTCCAGCAAAATTACAAATAATATAATAAATGATAATAAGAGGGACATTGTCTCCATTTGTCTGGTTGAGATCGTTGAGATTGGACTAGGTTTTCCCAGCAATCCCTTACTGACACTAACACCTCAGTCTGCCCCTTTGCCTCTTTTCAAAGCTTCTTCTCCCTGCTAATCAAGAGAACGGTGGGAGAGAGCTGCCCTGACACGAATGGGATTTCACAAGAACTGTATATGTAAGTTGTCTCCTCTGCAGATTTTTCCACGGATGAGGATAGTATGAGCTCTGAATTCTACAGTGATCTCTATAAATAGTTTTTTCTGGGATCCTTTTAAGATACAGAAAAAGGAAACACACTTTTGACAATGCAATATAAAATGTGGAAATAGGGATTCATCAGAATTCATTTGTAAAGTTTTATAACTGTTTGACAGGAAACTCTGATGTGGTATGAGCAGCAAAAAATAGATACCACAGCAGTCTGTCATGTCTAAGTAGATGGGTTAGAAAGAGAAGGGAAAAAAGTCCGTGTTCTCCCTGATCCCCAAGCATTGCATTTTTTTCATATTGAAAATCGCTTCCTACGAAATAAGCATAGGAAGTGATTTACCCATGAACAGTAGCTTGCCTTGGTGCCAAGCATTGCCCTGAAGCAGAATTCTAAGACTAAACCTTTACCCACGGAAGGGCTGAAGGACAGATGGGTCATAGTCCTACTCTCATTGAAGTGAATGGGAATTTTGTCACTGATGTTCAGTGGGAGCAGGCTCAAGCCCTGTAAGTATTATCCTAATGGAAAAGGCGTACTCAGATTGAAAAGGGGAGAAAAGGCAGTCTTAGAATTTTTTTGGAATTTGTCTTTGCAAATATGAAACTATGCAAAATGCTGCAGCCTATTAACTTTGGAAATCCAATTACAGGATATCTTAGATACTGTGGTACACAGGCATTCGTCCATGGCTTGTGTCCCTGTCATTTAATTGCTTTCTTTATGCTAATAAACATGCACTCCATACTTCTGTGCACTTGCACTGCATGGCCCAAAGCCTGTATTGTGGATGACATGGGGTTCTTTCATTCTAATTTGCAGACACCTCTCCTACATTGATTATGTTAATTACATGTGCTTCCATGACCTCTCTCCTATTTGTGCCTTTCTTCTTTTGCTTGTAAAGCTCCACTGGAAGGCTTAATCACATTGGTTGTTCCTTTTTCTCTTTTCTTTCCTCTGAAAAAGTAATAAAATATTTCTTTGACAACTTAGCTAACTTTAAAAGCGGCAAAGAGTCCTGTGGCACCTTATAGACTAATAGACTTATTGGAGCATAAGCTTTTGTGGGTGAATACCCACTTTGTCGGATGCATGTAGTGGAAATTTCCAGAGGCAGATATAAATATGCAAGCAGGAATCAGGCTAGGGATAACGAGGTTAGTTCAAAAAAAGAAAAGGAGTACTTGTGGCACCTTAGAGACTAACCAATTTATTTGAGCATGAGCTTTCGTGAGCTACAGCTCACTTCATCAGATGCATACCGTGGAAACTGCAGCAGACTTTATATATACACAGAGAATATGAAACAATACCTCCTCCCACCCCACTGTCCTGCTGGTAATAGTTCAATCAGGGAGGATGAGACCCTCTTCTAGCAGTTGAGGTGTGAACACCAAGGGAGGACAAACTGCTTTTGTAGTTGGCTAGCCATTCACAGTCTTTGTTTAATCCTGAGCTGATAGTGTCAAATTTGCAAATGAACTGAAGCTCAGCAGTTTCTCTTTGAAGTCTGGTCCTGACCTTTTTTTTGCTGCAGGATGGCTACCTTTAAATCTGCTATTGTGTGTCCAGGGAGGTTGAAGTGTTCTCCTACAGGTTTTTGAATATTGCCATTCCTAATATCTGATTTGTGTCCATTTATCCTTTTACGTAGGGACTGTCCTGTTTGGCCGATGTACATAGCAGAGGGGCATTGCTGGCACATGATGGTGTATATTACATTGGTGGACATGCAGGTGATGGTGTGGCTGATCTGGTTAGGTCCTGTGATGGTGTTGTTAAGTAACCTGGCAAAAAGTTTCTTGAAGCCTGAAATGAGTTTGCAAAGAAAAGCTGTAGCGCATTGGTTTGAGTCATGGGTAGGAGAGACATTGAAATGTGGTAGTGTGTATGAAAAACACATTTGATTGACTGAACACCCTTACATAAGGCCACAGTTTGGTATCCCTTACACAGGTGCATGGAGTGAGTGTACAAGGGTCTTCTACTCCCACTCCCAAGTGTGCCACCCAAGGTCCACTATTTAAAAGGCAATAGGTAAATCCTAGTAGATAGTTGAGATTTATTTCAGGGCCATCCAGAGCACGAAAGAAAATATTGATTCGTTTGTGTTTCTCATATTGCAGTGTTTTTAAAAAACATTTTCAGCTGAAATGTTCTGTGAAACTTACTGTTGCTAATGCTCCATTTTTGGTGGAAGGAAATGTTGCTATGCAAACAGATTAGTGTGTGGTTATGCTGTAGCTGTGTAACTGTTTTATGTGCTTACAGGATATCAAACATGTTTCAGGCCTCATGTTACATGCCATAAAAGAAAGTTATTTTGGACACTGCAGAAATGAAGTGCTACCAGCCTCATTGTGTTCTCCAACACTGGTGAGTGGAGGAGCAGCCTACTCTTAATGTGAAACAAAAGGGGTTTGTGAATATTATAAAAGCAGCATGGCCAACTAGAGTTAAACATTCAGGATAAGATATTAACTTAAACCACATGTGAAGTGCAGCTGTTTCTGCTGAGGCTTTCATCGGTCTGTACTGGAAAGATTGGTGGGTTTTAATATGTGATTTCAAGCAGAGCCAATAGAGATGTGTGGAAAATGTGTGTGAAATCAGTGTACATCCATAGGGGGTCCTAGAGCTCTAGTATAATTTTTTCTTAATATTAATATAAATAATGTTGACAATATATTTATCACAAAATGCCTTTATTTCAAGACCATAAATTGAAAGGTAGAAGGGTTGACTAGGAATATGGATCCTCCTGAGCATATTTATCCCTCCTCTGTCACAAAACACAACATGAGACTTAGCATCAAGTAATGGAAAAATGGAAACCTTAGTCTGAAGATCCTTCAGGAAATACATGAAGCTTTTTAGATTATCATGTTCAGAACATTGCTGAAATCTGCAATTCTAGTTGTTTCTGACTTGGAGTTTTAAGATGACTAAGGTTCAGGTGCTCTGAGTGACTCTTAAAGGTGGAAATTTTGCAAAAGAAAAGCTTCAAAAACAGACTCCAACAAGTAACTGCTGAGCTTGAATTAATATGCAAACTAGATACTGTTAACTTGGGTTTGAATAGAGACTGGAAGTGGCTGGGTCATTACACATATTGAATCTATTTCCCCATGTTAAGTATCCCCACACCTTCTTGTCAACTGTCTAAATGGGCCATCTTGATTATCACTACAAAAGTTTTTTTTCTCCTGCTGATAATAGCTCATCTTAATTAATTAGCCTCTTACAGTTGGTATGGCTACTTCCATCTTTCCATGTTCTCTGTATGTATCTATGTATCTTCTTACTATATGTTCCATTCTATGCATCCGATGAAGTGAGCTGTAGCCCACGAAAGCTTATGCGCAAATAAATTGGTTAGTCTCTAAGGCACCACAAGTACTCCTCGTTCTTTTTTTAAATGAAAGAAGAGCTGCAGCAGAGTAATAGATGTAGCTGTGACCTGTGAACTCTGATGAACAAGTGCTTAGGATCCCTGGTATGTTTGCAACATAATCTTCTTAATCCCATCCAAGGACAAAAGTCAAACTCTACTACGAAGTCACCAGGAGATCCAACCCTTCTCAGCATAGGAGCCAGTGGAGCTGCTGAAGGATAACACACTATGATAAAGCTTGTGTCTGACACATGGTGGCTGGATGCTGTGAATGGACTCAGCATTACCAGAACTAACTGCATGTGCAGCCTGCAGACTATCAGTAGCTAAGGCTTTAACTGAGATCCTGGGGGTCTGCAGGCAAGGTCTCTCTACAGGTTTGCTACAGGAAAGCCTTCCGCTAGCTGTGTCGATAGGAGATGTGATAAGCCTTTCCCAGCTGGAAGTCACTGTTACATATGTATGGTACATAGCATGGAAACATTCCAAAATAGGTAACAACAATATAGCGGGACTGGAGCAGGAAGAGGGGAGAGATCCAGATACGCTGCAGCTCTACTTTACTGTGTAGTCCTGGAGAATCTGGGGGAACTCCAAAAGATCATTATAGAGTAACTTGTCACCCAGTACAAAAGACAGCTTGAGAGGAGAGAGAAATGAGAAGCCTGGATGAGGTTATACTAAGTGGGATCTCTTCTTTCTCCCTCCCTCCATGAAGAGCAAATGAGAGAGAGTCAAACTTTATTTTTCCTTCACAACTTTGAAAACTGCTAAAGGGAACAAACAACTCTCACACACACAGGAAAAAAGCAAAGTGGCATTTTGTAATAATAGTGTTCAAGAGATTCATTTTGTTTGAGTATATTTGTGACCAGACAGGGAGGATACAGGAGAAACACTTTAGATTTTGAATTGGAAAGAAAGCTCAGTGGCATCCATACAGCAAAAAGGGGAGGAAAGAATTGAGAGCTGATGCCGTTAAAAATATTGTAGGAGACAGTGAGATCTAGCAGTATAAGAGGGGGACTAGGAATCAGGACACCTGGGTTCTATTTACAGCTCTGTCACTACCTCACAAATTACGTGGTTTCCAATCACTGAGGCCTGGGCTACACTGGGGGGGAGGGGGGGAGTTCGAACTAAGATACGCAACTTCCACTATGCTATTCGCGTAGCTGAAGTCGAAGTATTTTAGTTCGAGTTACCTGGCCGTCCTCAAGGCGGCGAGTCGACCGCAGCGGCTGCCCCATTGACTCCACTTACTCCTCCTGCCGAGGTGGAGTACAGGCGTCGATTAGGGGATCGATTTATCGCGTCTAGAAGAGATGCGATAAATCGATCCCCGATAGATCAATCACTACCCGCCAAGCCGGTGGGTAGTGAAGATGTACCCTGAGGCTATCCATGTGTATTAGTTTCCCTTTGAATAAAATTTGGGAGGATAATAGGCTCATTGCTTTCAGATCCTTAGTTAAACAGTGCTATATAAATGCAAATGGTTATTATTTGTATTACAATAGCACCCACAGACCCCATCTTGGAGCAGAGCCCTGGTGTGTGCACTGGATATACACATAGTAAGAGACACTTTCTGCGCTGAAGAACTTAGACTAAATAAACGTACAAAGAGTAGGAAGGGAGACAGAGGCACAGAGTGACAAGTGACTTGTCCAAGATCAGACCAGTTGTAGTCAGAAACAGAACCTAGGTTTCCTGAGTCCCAGTCTAGTGCCCTGTAGGGTCTGCACTTGTGTTGTAGGACAAGATTGCTGCCTCTGCTGTTGTTGTATAACAATTGTCTATAGGGAGTAGTCCAAAAATTGATTTCTTCTATAATTTTCAATTGATTTCTTCTATAATTTGCAAATGAAATATAAAAATCAAATTAAACCCACACCAACGCAAACACAGTCATTTGAAGAAAGAGCAGTTTCACCTAATAATAACAGCCTTCAAAAATTGGCATTTGATACGTGGATCTCATTGCCTAAAAGTCTGTGCTATTAAATAGCGCGTAGGCAGAAGCCTAGAACCCTTGTTAGATCCTAAATGCCTTGGCAACAATCAGGAACAGTGCAAACAAACTGCTTTTTGTGAACTTGAGAAAATCAGCAGCACTAGTGCTGAAAAGCATCAAAATGCAGCCACCCACCCTGTCAGTCAACATGCTGTGAGAAGGCTTACACAGAACACTAACAAGAACTAAAAAGGCTCTGCAGGTGGCTGTCTAACTTCCATCAAAATCATCTCCCCAGAGCCAACATCAGCGAAGGAAGGATTACTATTATCGTAGCACTGATTTTGGCTCTAATACTGTGCCTGTTGCGGAAGAGGAAGATTAGTAATAGTGGCCATGTCTCTGAACCTCTCAATCTATATTTGATCCCTCTTTCCTATTGCTGGGAAGTATGGGGCATATACACACAGCTGTTTGCCACTCCAAGGTACACGTGCTTATTTGGCTTTGCTTAGGCTAGGATAGATCATGGGTGAGATCCACCAGAGAAAAGCCAGGTTAATTGCAAGCATGTGTTTTTTCATGCTGTCGTAACTTTCTTCCTTTACTTTAAAATTCTCTGCAGACTTAATTAACTGCAACTAGGATCATAAATAAGGCTGGACACATGATTCATCATGAAGAATTTATTGATGGAATATTTCCTCTTTTTTTTTCTCTTTTATTTTTTCAAATTTTCTGGGAACAGACTGATTTTCCTCAAATTTATTTGTTCAGAAACGTTCAGCAAAACAGCCTTGAACTGTGATTTGTTTATTAGTTCATTCCAAGTATTCAATACTGAAAAATTCTATTTATGTTTTTGTACTTATGAAACCGATGCTGTATTTCTGTTTCTTGACTGAAAAGTTTCCAGTACAATTCACTTTCTGTGACTATCCTGCCATGTTCACTTAAAATTGGTTCTTTCAGGAAATATTTCTGCCAGATAAATTGTTTGCTAGGATATTTGTAGAGTGCAAATGTACAGGGACAAAAACACAGTCAAAGTAAATTCATTCAAAAATTTAAGTAAAGATTCACAGTATGTTATTTGAATTATTGTCTCTGCTCTCATCATATATACTCTAAGAGGGTTTTGTTTTGTTCTTTTTTTAAGAAAAGCAATAGCGGATAGCAAAAGTCAGAAATGTCTTCGTTGACAAAACTACTCAAAAGTAACCCCAGCCTCAGGATCTGTGGAAATTCAAAACAAGAAAGTAAACTTCCCAGAAAATAATTAAGAAGAAGAAGGAAAAAAAGCATATAGAGCTGTTCAAGTTTTTCCCGAGAGTAGATTAGCTTAGTTTGGTGGTGGTGGTTGGCTGGGTGGGGTATGTGTGTGGGTGGGTGGGTTGGATTTCCCCTGCAACTTTTTAAAATCAGTAAATTGAGTGTTTCTGAATCTGGCACTCTGCAAACAATAGAGATTTCAGTTGTCTGTCTTCAGAACTGTGCAGCTTGGGTAGTAGTGGCATCAGCTTTCCAACAATGTGTCTTGAGCCTGATCGTGAGATTTGTTCAAGCTCCCTTAGCCCCTCTGCTGTGACTGACACCAGTCGTGCCAAATTTGGTAGATTGCTTCTTTCTTGTTTTGGTTTTTTTTGTTGTTGTTGGGTTTCTTGGTTTTTGTTTTTGTTTTTTTGGTTCTTAGGCTGACAATTTACGTATCCACTAGAAAACAGATGTTCAGACCAGTAACTTGTTGCACGTAAATTGACTGAATGTGACCTGAACTGGCATATCTGACTCAATTTCTGGACTTTGACTAGTTTTTTGTTGAAATGAAACACACGCATCTTGTTTCTGGAGTATTCGCTCTGCCATGAGTATTTGTGAATTTGATCCAGGGTGAAATTTTGCCATCTACAACAGGCTTTGGCGACCCACCAGCTCCTCGGCACAACAGTGAGTTTGTGCCAAGGTAGAAATGTAGTACTTTGGAAGTGAAAACACCTTTTGTGGGTTTTTTTGTTTTGTTTTTCATTTGTGGAAATTGTTTATTGCTTTCATTGCAAATGTTTTTTCCTGAGTTTTACCAACAATGTAAGTCATCTTGCATACCTCCAGTCCTGAACTGCATTACCTTTGCTATTTATGTACCTCTCCTCTCTTGAGCACTGACTACCAGTGGTAGTATTTATGCTGGGAAATATGAGGAGGTCTTGGGATATGGACATACATCCCCTAAGAACTATTCTATAACCATAAAGCTAACTATAAAAACAAAACAAAACAAAACTTATGACCTAAATAGGGTTTGAAGCCAACTCTCGAGAGGCAAAATGCTACTGAATTAACCAACTGTTCTACCTAGCCTGTTAGGGCTGCATATTCTGACAGAAGGCAAAACACAATGAAAAGCCTCTATTCATCTTTCCCAAACTCAGAATGAAATGCCAGGTTTTTAGTGAAATGGCAAAATTGGTGAAACTGTGCAGAATCTCTTTGAAAACAAATATGCACTTAACACCGAAAAATGTTTCTATGGGGCCCTGGCTATGAATAATAGATTCCATGTCGTGCAATTATAAAGGGAAGGCACTGGAATATAGCTCAGATTGAACCGTTGCAATGGTGAAAAGAATTTGGGGGAGAATAAAAAGAACTAGGTTGTTGTTTGTTTGTGGACTTTACCAGATCTTTTCTAATAAAAACCAAATAGTCTGCCTTCTGTGAGTTAACATAATCACATTTGTACAAGAGACTTTTATTTTGTATATGTAAATGTTTTGGTTGTTTGAAAATTAAACACGTTCTTAGATTTCGCATCGCAGTGCCAGCAGCAGACCTACTGGGGAGTTCCTAAAAGGATAAATTGATAAAAGTCCTAATAGGGGAACTCAACAGGAAAAAAGCCAAAATGAATTAGCTTGCCGAGACATGGCTAACATCATTGAGTTTATATATGTTTCATTAAACCGAGACTTGACAGCTTTATGAGGAAACAGTGGGGTTTGGAGTGCATGAAGAACCTGTAACACTGCCAAGGCTGATCAGGTCCTCTGCCATGCAGCCTATTTAATAGACAAATATTTGCACAGTGAAAATGTCATTTTAAATGACTGGTTTGATAATCCCTTAAGCTTTTAAATGATCTGCAAAGTCTGGAAATTCTTCCCTGGTGTTTAAAATCTATGGGCATGTCAGATAATGAAAGCGAACATTAAATGATTGGGTATGCGTTGCTCCCTAAATTAGGGATTACTTTGTGCATCATGATCCTTTTTTTTTCTTTTCGCCCCTCCATTTTCTTCTTTATATAGGAGAATATCTGGAGCTGGCAGAGGCTGGGCTTTACTGTTTCAGGTGTAGTTTGTTCCCACAGGCCTTGAGCCTTTTGTGCCTGCAATGGTGGATAGTAGGTATACGTTGGAGTACTTGACCTTTTAACTACCTGATCTGCATTGCTATAGTTGAGGGGCAATTACCTAGCATCTGCAGTTTAACTGCAAGTACAAATTGTGCAGACTCATACTAGTGCTGCATGTCTGGGAAATGTTCTTGAATTACTACATATTCATTGTATTAGTTTCACAGCTTTGCTTTTCAGTCCCATCTAGAATAAGGGAAACACTATTATCTCACATTTGTGTTGTCACAAGTCAGTGAATTAATCATAATTAGTAAATTAACTGGGTGTTTGTGACTAGTCGCTGGAAGCAGTGTTTGTTTTCCCTTACTTCTCCTACAGCTTAGATAAATGGAGATGATAGGACAGCCTACAGTACATATAAGAGTTGCATCTTAACACTGCCAGTGTAGCAGTGAATGGAGATTAACTAAAAAAATCTAGATTAACCATGTAAATTTTTTGTAAAAAATCAGAAGAAATCCTAATTTAGGACCTCATCATGCTCTCACTGAAGTCAATGACAAATCTCTCACTGTCTCCAACAGAACTAGGATTGTGACCTTACATTTTCTCCCTGCTATTTTAACTAGGGTTTCTTTCTATGGTACAAGACATGATCTATTGCACCCACTCAGTCAGTGGGTGTTTTAATCTTGCAGAGAAAAGAGGATTGGGCCCATACTGTTATTGACCTTTATGATGTTACTTAATTAAATACACAGAGAAGATATCTGACTGGTTTTCAGGCAAATAGAGCAGTGGCCAAGAAAAGGAAAAATGCATTTGATGGGCCCTAGCCCCCATCACCTGCAAAGCCAGCAAAGGCACCCAATTAGTCATGCTTTGTACCTGGGAGGTGAGTAGCTAATTGGCTCTGGCCAGAGTGGGCAGAGCTAAACCATAATAAGTAGACTGAAGGTGGTCAGCTGAGAAGACAGGTCTCACTGCCTGAAGGAAGCCTTGGGTTAGGATATGCTGGCAGAGGCAATGGCAGCAGTGCACTACAGGGGTAGTGTAGGCTTGTGCAAAGGAAGTCCTGAGATACACTTTGTAAGTAGAGAGGAAAAGACTTCAGTAGTCCAATAGGATAGGAGAACTATTCAGATGTGTTTGGACTTGTTCATGATACCCAGAACAGGTGATTTGGCTGAAGGGCCTAGCTACAGAAGATCTGCACCTGGGGGCTAGCAGGTGGCTGGGCAGGAGGTGCTGGAGCCAGAGAGTGCGGCAACATCTCCCACTGATGGAAGGGAGCGCTCTGAGGGTGAGTGCGCCCTGCCACAATGCTCCAAAGCAGAAAAGGTATAAGTCTTGACAAAAGAACAAATAGAACTCCCCTTCTCCCTCACACAGACATTAATTGATCAGAGAGGTGGGGATATGGGGAGTAGCTAGGTAAATCTCATGTAGATGCAGAATGTGCCCATAGGCAGACATAAATAAGAACAAGGTACCTAGCCCTGACCACAGATGGTATCATGTATTATTAAGCACCTGATTCCTTTCAGATCATATACTAAAGAGCAAACTTCAGAAGGTTCCTCAATAATATTTGTATACGACAAAGTGAAGCTTAGCAGCATGAGAGCTGGAGTTCAGGTGGCTGTCAAGCTATCCCTGAGCTTTGGGAATCAATGCTACGTAGCAGTGCTTCAGGCGCAGTAAGGAGGGATCCCAGGATAAACAGCAGGAAATAAAAAATCATGGAATCTTGAAAATTGAATGAAAGGAAACAGTAGGCAGGGGGCCAGAACCAACTGGCTTTAATTTGTCCAATATTGTGATCATTACCTACACCTGGTAAGGAAGAAATACCATAAAGAAAAATCACACAGATGGTATTAAATCTCACCACAGGATTCCTCTAGAGAATCCTCACCTGTTTGTCCTCCAGGACACACTTCCTCTGAGCAACAACAGTTGTTGATCAGAAGGATGAGGAAGCGTGGAAAAGCCGAGCAGAAGTCCACAAATAGGTCCATCACACCACTGTGGCAGGGCATCAATAAACTCAGTCCTCTACCTTGAAAGCCAGATGTATTCTGCTTCTGAATAAACTAGAAACACTAAGGTCAGTAACCCAGCAGGCTATTCACCACAGGTTTCCTGGATCAAATTTTCTTTGTTAGGGTTGCCAATTTTGGTTGGAAGTATTCCTGGACATTTAATCACATGACAATCTTTAAAGATTAATCTTTAATTCCTGGAGACTCCAGGCCAATCCTGGAGGGTTGGTGACCCCAGCACACTGCCAATAACCACTTGTCAGCCGTGCTGAGAAGGATCACTTCAGGTCGTTCAGAATGAGTGTACCTATAAATTCAGCATCTTCAAGAACACGTCCCAAAACTACACCCCAGTCTCAGCAGCCAAAATATGCAGGAGTGGCTGTGGCTTCTTCAGCTGGCTGCAGCACTTTGACAGAACAAGCTGTCAAGGGCAATAGTCTTGTTACTGTAATTACAGGCTTTTGATGAAGAAGCTCTTCACCACTTGCTTCAAACTATTAATCAATAACCTCCACTCAAAATGCTTACTAAGAAAATGAACTATTAGATGACCAGCCTGATATTCCGGTAAGACTCTTGGCAGCTTGTAGTAGCTGATTAGGACATTCAGTGTTATATTTTTATCCAACAACAATCCCCCTTTATTTCCCCACCGCCACCACCGCACATTTCTACCAGTGAAGAAGTATTTTCAAAACCAGAAAAATCAAGGTAAATGTCCAACAAGTGAATGTTGTCTCCTTAGTCCTCTGAAGACTTAGGATTTTAAAGGAGTTTCAGGGACTTAGGTGCATATCTTCCATACAAGCCAATGGGAGTTGGGTGCCTAAACCTAGGTGAAAAACCCAGAATAAATCCACAGTGTAAAGCCAGCACCTTTTAAAACCTATTTATAAATGTCAGCCAAACTTAGATCTATCCTTCTAAGACTGTAGATGACACATCATAGGTTTTGCCCCTTCTACTGTTATTTTTCCTCAGGGGGTATGACTAGTCATGTACTAATGAAACTTAGTTTCACTAAGAGGAAACAAAATAGTGATGGGAAAACTCTGCGTGGTCACCCTTTCCGTTCAGTACTAAATCTGATTCAGGGCTGTGTTTTTTTTAAAATAATCTAATATAATTCTATAGAAAGGGACAGTAACAATACAAAACTGATTTCATTAGTCCTCTGTGTGTGAATGTTTGGTAACATGTTTAGTGCAATGGGATCAAGCTGAAAATTTGGTTCCATATCCAGATTTTGAAAACCCCAAAATTCTAATGTTGCTTTAGGCCCACATCTTATATTTATGACCCTCATTCATTGAGATACCTAAGCACATGTCTTATTTTATATACAGAGTAATAAAGTTAATGGGACTAATCACCTGTGTAAGATAAGGCACATGATTATGTATCTTGCTGAATTGGGCTAAGGGTACACTGCACAGTGAGCAAATATTTATATTCTGATTTTGATTCCTATGTCTTTCATTGCATTAATTTCAGCAAAACCGGCTGCATCTAAAACCCCGAGACTACTGTACATGAAAGACAATTTTTCTTCTTTTTACCCCACTCCCCATCATCCTGCCTTTTTTAGAGTCTCCATCATTTCTCTCTCGAGAGCCATGGACTTTATCATTTGGAACCATCTTGTATGCTAAATGTCTGAGATGGTGTGTTAGAAAAGTGCTGGGTGAATTTGCAGCACGAAATAAACAAGGATTCTTAATCATAATTCATATCTGCCACACGTGGGAAATATTCAGTGTTCTTCATCTTAATAACCATATTGTATGTTTCACAAGGAGTACAGAGTAGAGAATTTCGAAAGGGGGGGGTACTTGAATTGTATGTAAACTGCCTAGAATTTTTATCTTTTAGCCGCAGTATATTAGTATGCCAAGTTACTCAACACTTATACAGTATGTAACATGCTAAAATATGCTAATAACAGCACTGAAATAAAAGCCTTTTCACTATGTTTGTGTCTAGACAAACTTCTTTGTTGTGATAGTCTAATTTACGATTCAGAGTTAAATTAACTTATTTGTGTTCTTCCTGTTGCCTCTTAAGAAACTAGAACATGAAAGAATTCAGAGAACATCAAGTGAAAGGTAATTTTTGTGATTTGGTGCTGCCAGAGATCTGAATTAATTGGAACAATAATATATTAGTATTTTCTAATAATCACTTTTGTTGATTTTCTGACCCCAAGGCCAGTTTCTGTGAAAATACAGAGTGATTCAATTGACTTCAGTGGATTTACACCACAGCAGCGTCTGGTCTATAAAAATCAGCGTCCACAATGCTGCACTTTGTTTCTGCAGGAACTTCAGTTTGTATAGCTTGTGTAGTACAGTGATGGAAATTCACAGCAATATGCCCATCATCAGGTTTGCAGTACCAGAGACCCCTGCAATAAGAGGCCAGGATTCAACAGTATTTTTAAGAAGTAATAGTAAGCTGAAAAGGGCTCTTGTAGGAACCTGGTCTTTAGCTTTGAATTTAACACAGGTTCCAGACTCCCCACTTCGTTTTCTTTGCCTGGAGGCCCTGGTGAAGCTATTAACAGTCATGATTACACTTCAGAACTAGGAACCTTTCCAACCAAATGGACAGAAAACAAATACGTTGCTGGATATTGCATAGTTAGAACAGTGTGTAATTCAGCATAATTACAATCCTTTAGTACTGGCTAAAATATAGATCTATTTTAGTGAGTAACAATGAATATTAGTGATAACTGAAAACACTTATTTGTTGTGCTTTGGAAGATATATCCCTGTCAATATGCATGTTTAGGAAGAGCCCCAAGCACTTTATAGTTTCAAAATGGAATACCTACAGATACAAGGTTGGGGTATTAGAAATATAAGTCATGGCTAGTGCAATGGCTTGAATTCACTAGAACCTTAATCTTGCAGAGCCTTAAGTGCATTTCTTTGAACATATGAATAGTTCCATAAATTGGACTACTTGCATGAATAAGTTACTGGAACTATTTCCATGTGTAAAGTTATCCATGGACTTAACACCCAGATTCTACAATGTGTTTTTGGTTTGGATGGGCTATGTGTCTTCACAGAAGACCACTGATTTCAGTGGGGCACCACTCAGGTGCAGCAGTTCACTTACAAGATTGTAAACTCTTCGGGGCAGGGACTGTCTTTTTGTTCTGTGTTTGTACAGTGCCCGGCACAAGGGGCACCAGATACATGATAGGAATCGCTAGGTGCTATCCCAAAACAAATAATTAGCAGGAACTGATTGACCTCTATTTAGGTTGACTAACATTTCCATTATCAAAGATTTTTCCAACTTTTTGAGAAGCTCTAACACCACTATTGTTTGGCGAAAGCCTTCAAAGTTCATCAGGGAGAAAGCTCTGGGATTAGAGAAGTGCATTTTCTTTGTGCCATGTAGCTCAAATCTTAGATGTCAGTGAAGAAATTTGAGGGTTTAAACCCTAGTGGTGACATGTGACTGGTTTGTTACATAATAGGTAAAAGCAAATTCTAGTTCTTTAAAATAAAACAAAACAGCAAAAGACAAGGAAATAACATAGGGCAGAATTTGTTGTATGTAATAAAAATATGTTCTAGGTTGCTAAAATCTAGGTTGCAGCTTACATGTCACCAGACAGCACATACTTCATACCATAGTGACTAAATGTGCTCCCTCCAGACCAGTGCTAGAGATGAAACTGGTCCTGGTTGCTCTAGGCCAAACACAGGAACTGAGAGCAGGGAGCCTATTCCTCCTGTGCTCTAATAATCAAATTGCTGTTACTCAGGTAGCATGCAGCTACCTGACACTATTGAAGAGGGGAAAAGAGCTAGGCGGGGTGGGGTGGGGTGGAGGGCAATGGGTGAAGAGTAGCTTAGGACAAGGAGTCTGGTGATGATGGGACTGGGGGAAAGAGAAACTGGGAGTTGGCATGAAAGACTGGGATTTGCTGGGCAAGCAGATGGGGACTGGGAGCCAGGGAGAAAGGGGAGGCTGGGACTAATTGGGCAAGGAGAATGGAATTGAACTGGGGTGGAGAGGAGCCTGGGACTAGCTGAGCAAGGAGACTGGGAGGAGATGGTGTGGGGACTGGAACCCAGCTGGGTACTGCAGATTAAAAAAACAGTGTATAATCACGTAATTAAAAACTGTATCAGAATGAGACCTGGGCAAATAACTGGCTTTTCAGTGTGCTGATAGTTCAGAAAAATAATTTAAAAAATTGGTTCAGGTAGAAATAGAAACAGAATTTTTGCAGTATTTTCAATTTAAAAAAAATCAGAAAAAGAAATCATTTCAGGTTGAATTAAATGATTTGTTTCAGTTTCAGCCATCTTAAACCTTTCCTTTATTTTTTTAGAAAAGGGAATGAATGGCTTGAGTCACAAAACCAAAAAGCAGATGGTGGTGCTGGGGGACCCCCTTACACCCAGTGATTAGGGCACTCACTTGGGATGTGGGAGATGCAGGTTTGAGCAGGGACTTGAACCCAGTCAAGAGCCCTGTCGACAGGACTATTGGCTATTTGGGAGGGGGCTTCTCTGCCTCTCCAGTTGAAGCTGTTCCACTTTGGATAAATAATCATTAAAGTCAATTAAGGTTGCACAGGCAATCTTAATTCTGGCATTTCCTAACTTTTGAGTGCTTGACTTGGCAACTGTAATGTTCTTTTAATGTAGTTTTTGTTCGTGTAATTTATATTGATATTCAGGGTGACAACAATAACTTTTCACTAACGAAGCTCTCTTTCTCCTGGTGTGCTGTTTAATTGTCTCTGGTTAACATACACTTGGGCTGGTGCATCCTGCTCGGCTATGCTGGCAATTTCCCAAATGTAACTCTGGGAAATTGAAAACAAACAAACAAAAATATACCCTACCATGATGCATTACATTAGTAAAATCAGGCTCTAATAATGTAAACAATTGAAATGGTTTCATTTTTAGATCTTATGCCAACTACAGCAATTTTACGCTCTATAGGATTTATGGATTCTGGACTACTGAAAATCATTTGCTGTATTATATTTGTATATGTATTTCTTTCTTTTCTAATTTCATTTATGGAGAGGAGAACTTAAAGCCCAATGTAGAACAGTGACAATTATGAACTGTTTGATGTAACAAATATAACACTTAATGGTGCAGTTTATGCTGTAAAAAACATTTATGCCTCTATGTGACTATAAAATCATAAGAGTGTGATCACATGAGTGTAAATCAAAAGTAGAGCAACGCTGAACATGATGGGTAACTCATAATGTAATTCAGAAAAACTATATCTTCCGATATATCATCAAAAATATGCATTACTTTTCCCAGCATCATTGCTGCTTTGCACATATGCACTGAAAACAGTATTTATATGATACTGTGTTGAAATGGAATTATCTGAGCTACAGCATCTGTGCATCCTAATTGGCTAAGTGACAGCTGAACTGCACACAGCAAAAGTCAGGGTGTATGTGCGTGCTATGGTGGTTTAAGGATCACAGAGCTATGCTCTAATCTTGTTGTTGCTATACATGGATCTATATGCATGTTCCCTTGCACCATAGTTAGAGCAGCTTGAGTGGCTTCTATGCCTGCTGTATGCCACGAGAGCCTCCCACTCGCACTGGGGTGATTCAATACAAGGTGTTGAGCAAAGTGGGGTGTGCTGTATGGAACAAGGAAGCCTGTTGTTTAGAAGCATACTGTGGGCTACAAAGTTTTTTTGATATAAAATGAATCTTATTATTTTCCAAGGATATAATTTACTTTGTTTGTAAATGGTAATGATGAAACCAGAAAATTTACTCTTGACATGATTTCCAGAGGAACTTTCATCTTCCTGAAAGAATGTTAATGGAAATGTTTTGAAGATAATTAGGAATGGTTAAACTCCAGTTGCTATTTACATCCTAACAACTAATGTTCTCCTCCTCTGAACTGTTCATTGGATTCATATGTCATACAGCTCTTGTAGAATCAAACATTCTCACAGAAATGTCAGTGGGTCAAATTTCCCTTGTACAACTTCATTGACTTTAATGGAGTTACATTTAGGATTCATTTGGTCTATTCTAGTAATATCTAATATAGGAGTCTAGTCAAATGAAATGTTACGGTTTATTTTATGTTACTGCTAGCCTGGGGTATATGGTTATACAATCCAGAAGGCTAGTCTGCTGTTGACCATGTGGCTTCTAAAAACATGTTTTGTTCAGTTCCTCAGAGGTCTGGCAGGCAGTATCAGATGTGGATTAAGACTCCTAATTCTTCCCACCAGATATAGCAAAAACAAGCTTCAAATCAACAGAACAAAAACAAACAAAGAAACAAAAAACAGACAGTTCAGCTGCTAAAGAAGCCATTTCGTTCTCTGTCTCTTAAATAGCATGATGGCATATCTCTTCGGGGTCTGATCCAAAGCTCACTGAACTCCAGTATGACTCTGGATTATGCCCTTAAAGAGTATGTTTGAAAGATCTTGTACTTGGAAACAACTATGCAACATATTTTTAGTTTATTGTTCTTGTCCTTGATTCTTTTACTAATAGAGCTGTTTTCATGAAAACAGGATCTTTGTTTTGTAGGAGATAATTTGCTCCTGTTTATTCCTAACCTGAAGTCATTATCTTCCTTTTGTGATTTCATAATCATTTCCACAGCAACCAAGATGTCATAGATAGGGAGTTTGGACAGCAAGTAGAGCAGAGACAGGTGTACTCTTAAAAATAAAAATCCTGTTATTATTAACAAAATGGGGCTTGGTGGGGAATGAAAAACACAGAAATTGTGATACAAAACATAGTTTTTTGTTTTTTTCTAAGAGACATCAGTTGGCCTTTAGTTTCCTTGGTGTAAGATTAACACACAGACATTCAGAAATCTTGTCCTTGGTAAACACCCATGATGCAGATACATGACATAACTGAAGCCTCTGATGATCCCCATCTGGGAGGATGACAGTGAAATGGCTCATAGTTGGACTGATCTGCAGCTGAAGACATAGCTCAGAGGAGTCCTTGACTGATCTGATGAAAGCACTAAAATGCTTTGCAGGGTAGATTTGGCCTGTCTTCATGCATCTAGTTCAGGAAGCTCTTGGAGTTATTAAACCACACACTATACTCACTGTTCTTAATAACTAGTTAGAGCTGGTCAAAAAATGTAATTTCCACCTGGTGGGAAATTCTGATATTTCAGCATTTACTTTCATAATGAATTGTGCAGTGGAGGGGAATCAAAATTTCGGATTGCTTTTCTTGGAGCAGAAAGATATGAAACATTGATTTGGGAGTGTTGAAATGTTTATTTTTACTTGGTTTGACAGTGAACTGCAACTGTCCAAGCTAGTGCAATGCCTCCTGGGAGTTGTAATTTGGGAGCCTCATTCTTCCCTATGGACTGAACATCCTAGTTGGACTGCACCTCCCAGAATGCACCATTGTCATGGCACTCTCATGATACTCTGTGGCAGTTCTACCAGAGGGGATACTTGATACATCATGGGAGATCTAGTTTAGCTAGTAAGACCCTAGAGGAGAATGGGGTTATGAGGCATTGTGGCAGCTCAGAGAGAAAGAGATTAATGCAAAGCTGACCCTAAAACAAAACATTTTTATTCTGCTTGGCAACCCAAACTATTCCAGTTCAGGTTGACCCAACCCGAAACTAATATTTCATTCTGATTTTCCATTGATTTTTTACCCCTAATGGAAAATAAAAATTTTTCAGGAAAATCAGAATTTTCCTGTAGAAAATTTCAGTTTTGTAGAAAATACATTTTTCATCCAAATCCATAACAGAAAATTCCTAATGAGCTCTGATAACAATCTTACACTTCATTGCACCTTTCATCCCTTAGTAACTTGAAAACTTAAATATACAGATTATTAGAGATGACATAATTCCACTTATGACATTTGTTGGACACCAAACATCTATCTAAGCCATCAGTTAAGGGATACAGATCTCAAATAGATAATGACCTCCCAATTCTGTATCTTTGGTTTCACATATGAACAAGCAATGACTCACTAATCTGATATTTGCTTTCATGAATAAATAGGGATGCTAGAACAAAGAAGATTACTAGACTCATATGCAAGACCCTGGAAGGACTCTGACTGAATCTTGAAGAGGATGTGGTAAAGTATTTTTCATGTTATACCTATTTTTTTCTTAATTTGTAACATAACATTAAAGTAGTTGACAGCCGTTCTGTTGTTCCATTGCGGAAATTCTGTTGTCTACAATGCATAGGAGCCATTATATAAATGTTTGCATTTTTTTTTACAATAGGCAAGATGTTGTTTTTCCACTGTCCTTGCAATTAAAAGTGGGCAAAGTATTTGTTTTTATTCCAAATTTGCAATTTTTCTACTTTTGGGAAGATACTATACCTAGAAACTTTCACTATAAAAGATGAAAGCTTTGGAAAGTTACTTATGAGCAAATGAAAACTGGAAATATTGAAAGCATTCAGGACACCTTACCAGTAGCTTCACTATTGCTCAAGAAAATGATATTATTTATATCTACAGAATTGTATATACTACACCATTTTGTAATCTGTATATGCAAGATCTATTAGAGAAGTAGGAGAATAACTCTTATTGATGTCTTGCAGACTTTTTAGACATTTTATTGGGACCATTTCTTGTATACCTTTGGCTGAGAAGCCAGTGTATGGTCCTTATTTTCAAATGTGCTGAGCACCCATGCCAACTGAAGACTCTAAAAATCAAGCCCTCTGAGTTTTACTGTGTGAAATTAGTAATAATGCAACTATTCCATAGTAAAGCTGATAGAAGAAGTTTTGAAAGAACCATATTCTGTTGGAAAATGTAGTTCCATCAAAACGCTTAGCAAAATCAGGTCACTTTGCTGAAATTTCATTTTTGAAGAATACTGAAAAAGTTCCAACAAAGTCAAAACAGCCTATTCTGACATTTCAGAACAAAAAGTATCTTTCTAAAAAATATTATTTTGAAAGGACTTGAAACAAAATTCATTTTTGAATTTTTCTTTGTGGAGAATTTTCTGTTTTCTTTTGTGTTCAGAACAAAGACAAATTTTGAAATCTAAAACTCCTTTGCAAAACGGAATTCATAAAAATCTACACACACAAATCAAATAGATTTTATATATATAAAGAAGTATCACAGCTTTAACACATCTTGGGACATTGGCCTGCTAAACCCAGGGCTGTGAGTTCAATCCTTGAGGGGGCCATTTAGGGATCTGGGGCAAAAATTGGGGATTGGTCCTGCTTTTAGCAGGGGATTGGACTAGATGACCTCCTGAGGTCCCTTCCAACCTTGATATTCTATGATTCTATGATTCCAGAGTTAGACACAAATACTGTGTGCCTGTAATGGGGTTCAATCACCACTCCGGTGCCTCCTTGTGGCCGATATGGGAATTAGCTCTGGTTGCCAGTGTGCCCTGCTCTCGTGGTGCTCTGCCTGTCATCTCTTCTCCTCTTAGACCCATGGCCCTCCAAGGACCATGGTGTCCTCTTCAGTGACACAGCCGTCTGGCCGTGCCACACTCTGTGGTCCCCACTTCCAGGGGACATCTCTGCTGTCCTTGACCCACCATTTCTCTCAGTGGTGACTGAGGGGGGAGACACCTGGGTCTGCCGACTACTCTGGGTCCCTGTAGATGGCCACTGCTTGCTGCGGTCCCCTCCAACTCCTCAGTAGATTTCCCTGGGCCACTTCCCCGTGGCCCCAGCAAGGCAGCCAGTCATCCTCCCTCCTCGAGCTCCAGGGAGTGACTGAAGCTGCTCTGCCCTGCAGCTGTTCTTATAGGGGCCTGCCAGGTCTCTGATTGACTGCCTCCTACGCAGCTTCCCTAGGGCTCTATTAACCCCTTAGAGCCTAGTGTGGGGCAGGTGCCCATCACAGTGCCCCATTGGGAAGCTGGCAATATCTCATCCTCAGTGGTATGAAGCTTCAATTTGTAGCTCAGCAGGATTGCAACATATTGGACCTTAAACTAGTCACTGGGGCATACAGTACTCAATATTGCTGGGCCTTTGGCTAGTATAATTTGTGGAGGGAAATTTCATAGTTGGGGGAAGTGTGGAAGGAAACATTTCTTTGTTAAGCTGATAAAATAAATGCCCGCTCTTTGAAGCTGTTTGGAGTGTTAGACCTGACAGAGATGGACTAGCAAGCTGAATGCAAATAAGGTAGGCAAAGGTGGCTGGTAAATACAATTTATTACATGACTCTGCAGTTTATCTTGTGGATATTGCCTCCACATATGTCCTCTATGACAGGGCTGGGACCAGTACAGGGAGCAGACTGCACTATAATCTTGAATGATGTGTAGTCTGTGTATCTCCACTGCACCCCAGGGAATATGGAGAGAGATTGTGCCAATGTACAGCCTCTCAGAATCCCGCTGTCGGATAGCTTCTATTGGTGACCATAATATTAAGCATAACACCACCTCATGAGATTCTGGGTGGGATGGGGGGCCAAATACTCCAGCATAGAGCCCACTCTGGTGTTTCCAGGTTGCTGTCGCTGACTCTAGCTGCTTCCGGGGCTATGTTTGTTTTCCTTTGCTTCCAGCAAAGCCAGTCCCTCCCAATCACCATCCATTCTCCTTTCTATTCTTTTGTTTTCACTCACACTCACTATCTGTTTTCAGGGCCCTGGCCTGCATTAATTCTCCCTGGAGGTTCACAGTGCCATACCTCCAAGGCACTGTTACTACCTGCTCCAGACCCATTTACCTCATTCTCTGACTGTCTGCTACCTGGATTCAATCTCTTTTTAAAATCTTAATTTAAAAGGACCAGAACTGAATCCCTAGAGAACAAATAGACTATCTCACCCATGAAGGGTGATTACCAGTCTTTCACTTGTTTAAAAAAAAGTGCCTTTCATCTCTCTCTGGGCTGCGGCCCTTTTGAGTTATGTGTCTTTCATAAGCAGGAAAGAAACAGAGTACTCACCCTTCATGGGTGAAGTATCCTATACATATTCAGGGCCAGGGACCAAGCAATTATAAATAGATTTAAAGAGATGCCAAGATCATTGTCTGGAAACATCAATTACTGTGAATTCTTTGTTTGTTCCTTCCCTCACCCTGTGTTTCACATTATAGGTTCTAGCGGTGGCGTGGCTGGTTATACATTTTAATATTAGGGGTGACAACTGATTTGCCCCTGCCAAAGCACTGACTTGGAGATTACACCAAGGCTATGAAATAACTCGTGTTTACCAATAGTAGCAAATGGGGCTAGATTCAATCCCAGAGTAACTCCTTTAGTCCCCTTCCCCTGCAGGGAGATGGTTTGAACTCCTTGCACCTCCTGAACACAGGGACTGCACAGATCATGGAAATTGGTGTGTGGGGCACAATCTAACTCTTTGACCCAGCAAAACTTGCTGAAATGTCACCATACAGTATAAATGCTGCTATTTCTGACTCACGTTCAGTGTATTTTCTCTGGGTGGATTTTAAGGTGTTGCTTATGAGCTATGAAGCCTTAAAGGGTTAGACATGGCCTACTTGAGCAACTACCTCTCTCCCTGTATCATCCTGCCACAGCAGGGTCTTGAGCTGGATCCTCTCATTATAAAGAGGGGCAGCTGGCAGGGAGTCCTTTGTGACTCTGGAACTTGCTCCTCCCCTTAGTCAAAAATAGCCCAGCTCTGGTGACTTTCCAGGCATGCACAAAAGACATCTGTTTGAGAGGGTCTCTGAAGAAGGCTGAGGGTCTGCTTCTTAGATGATGAAGGGGGTTGGTGGCTGGCTGGCCATCTGAGTTTCTGTGAAATGGATTTCAATGCTGCTGATTTTTAATTTAATTATATTTATTTTATGATTAATTATATCAGAGCATCAAGAGCCTTGGATAGGTGTCTTAATCATTTTAAATCTAAATAAATATAATTAAATGTTAGGGCCATGCTTTCAGAAGAGCTTAGCAATCAACAGTTCCTAGCTGGGCATCTAAATAAGTGGCCATATATTTGGGAGCTGTTTGGTGCTGAGCTCTCTTGAAAATCTGATCTCTTCAGTTAGGTGTCTAAATGGGAGCTAATCTTTTTCTTAAAAAAAATCAGTCCCAATATGAGTGCTGAACACTTTTGAAATTCTATCCCATAGGGTACAACCATTCCCTGAAATATGTGACATTCAATAGACCTGAAGACTATAAATTTGTCAAGTGTCCAATCAAGCATGCAAGTTAGCGAAAGTAAATGGATGGTTGTTGCATGTGGCACCCAGTGACAGCACAGGTCCGGCCCCAAGATAGGCTGCAGGACAGCAGCCAGTGACTGACATGGATGTCATCAGAAGAAAACACTGAAAGGCAGGAATGCCTCTATCTTTGCAATGAGGGCAAAGGCGCATGGGCACATGAACATCACACCGTCACTCATTTTCAAATCATATATTATAATTATATATTGCATTGTAATGAACATTGCAAATATCGGGTGTTGTTTCCTCTGCTGTCCCCCCTAGTAATATTAGAAATGCTTGGATTAAGATTAGGGCGAGAAAGATGAGGAGCTCTTGGCTGACTTTCTAATCCTGAGCTGAAAACCCCTTGGTGCAGAATGAGTTGCCATAACCCAGTTTGTGGTTTCTGTAATAATAGTCAAAGAGGACCATAACCAGTGCCACACAGAGCTACCAGATGCAGTTTCTCTTTTTAAATACCTAATTCTGCCAGCCTTGAAGTGCAACCTATTTGTTTTAGCAATGCAATAGCTCCAGAGAAAAACAATACTTGGGCTAGATTTTGTAGCTCACAATATCTAGAAGTAAAAATACTGTAGAAGCAAAGTTAGTTTGGCTCTCAGCATGGGAGAGGAAATCTGACTTCCCGCAGCAACCATCAACCTGAAATTTTAAAGCAGCAGCTGGAAGGTCTGTGAGCTTTTTGCAGCTGTTTGATGTAGTATTTCAATTTTTTTATTCATCAGCTTTGAGCAAACATACAGTCTGTTTTGTCACATATCAGTGTGGGGGGGTCATTTTGTAACAGCTCTACATCTGATCATAATATAGTTGCATATCTTAGATGAATGACTTATAAATGCATGTACATGTTCATGCATGTATTTATTATCTTTGTATGTATACATATGTGCATGTATATATGTAAGTGTTTATATATATGTGTGTATATATATAGCTTGATATATGTATACATGTGTGTAGGTGTATAGATGCACACACATATATACTGTAGATTGTACATTGATATTTTCCTTTACTCTTCCAATACATATTTTTGCTTCTCTGTGCCCCATGAAGTGGGCCAGCTCTATGCCACATACTTATGAATGTTTGAAGGCACATATCATCCATCAATATGATGTTGAGCAGTGGAGTGGCAGACATACAGTGTTTATTCCGTGGTCACCATTAAACCGCCAAGGCTACATCTTTAGCTGGTGTAAATCAGCAAAGCTTCACTGACTTCCCTGGAGGGTAGGCCATTTTGCAGCAGCTGAGGATCAGGCCCTCAGAGTATGTCAGTTGTTACCACAGATAAATAAATAAAAACATGGTGGTATCGCCGATGACTCTAATAGTAAAACAAAAAATGATTTTTTTTCCAGATAATACAGTGTGAAGTGAGCCTTTTAAATGGGGGCCACTGGATGTGTGCTTTCTCTGTAGCATATATGCAGCCTAAGGAGTTATGAAAATCAAGCTGTCCACTTACTGCTAACAACTCATCATCAACATTAATAGTGTGGGAATAGGAGACATTTGCTCAGTTGGAGGAGCAGTGGAATTCAGTGTTTGACTATCTGTTGAAAAGGTGGTGAACTCAGCAGGATTCCCTTACTCTGCCTGAGCGAGGAATTGTCTAACACATTACCCTTCAGTTTCCCCTAGAAATGCTTATTAGCTTTTCATAGTTAGTGAGTTCCAACCAGAGGTGGCACTAGGGGATAGCAAGAATTAATCTATTAAAACATGCACACACTGTGCTCTACAGTCCCTCTTTATAGGTCCCTACCCCCATACCCTTTTTAACTCTGTACTTCCTACAGCTGGAGTATTTTTGTCAATTAAAATAAAAATGATCATTCAGAATGGGGGCAGTCCTTAACTGTAACCTCCTCAACCAACCCGATTCAGAGCCCCTACCGGAGTGCTACTGGCTGTTGGCCCACCTGAAGAAGGCTCTGTTAGTTCTCAGCCTGGATTAAAAGGTTTTTACATCATCATGTATGACTGTTAGATATATATTGATGTATTAACAGCTTTTTCCTCTGGACTGCTCAGCTCACACATCTCCGTTTGGACTCCAGCTCTACTTACTAATGTTCTTTTGTTGGTGGGGGAAATTTCCAAAGGCACTTCATTCATTTCTGTTTGAATGCATGTAAGTGCCTAAATGCCACATGTGCCTTTGCAAATCTTTCCTCTGACTGCAATCCAGTTTGGGAGCTTCTATGTCAGACCTTCCCCTGACCCCACTACCAAGAAAACCACTGGCAGCAGCATCCCTCACTGGGGCTCATCAGCCTCTGTGGTGTCTGGATCCCTTCCTAAAGAACTAGACTGTGATTCACGAGATCTGAGTAAAGTTTCCAGCTCTACCACAGACTTCCTGTGTGACCTTGGGCAAGTCTCTTATTCTCTGTGTGCCAGAGTTCCCCATCTGTAAATAATGGGAGAATAATCATTACTTCCCTCACAGAGTGTTGAGAGGATGAATCGATCACGTAACGATACTGCAGTGGTGAGGGACATGTAAGTACCTACATAAGTAGGGAGTAGACCTAGTCTTAAGGGTCTGCTTCAAGTCCGTGTATGGTTGTATTACATCTACCAACACTTGCTGCTGAGTGGAGTGGTCCTGCACAGACAGCACCTCACTGCTTCAGCACAGATTCAGCAACTGTGTGTATCTGGGCATGGGCACAATTTAACATGAGCAGGCCCCTGTGTTTTAATTCTGGTTCTGACACAGACTTGTCAGACTGTGTGCAGGTCACTTAGGCCAGATTTTTTAAGTATTTAGCTACCTGAAGATCCAGGTAGGTACCCAGTGAGATGTTCAAAAGCAACTAAGTACCTCTTCATCTCTCCCCTCCAGGGGTATTGGAAAGCATAGCTAAATAGAAAAGGAGTACTTGTGGCACCTTAGAGACTAACCAATTTATTTGAGCATAAGCTTTCGTGAGCTACAGCTCACTTCATCTGATGCATGCGATGAAGTGAGCTGTAGCTCACAAAAGCTTATGCTCAAACAAATTGGTTAGTCTCTAAGGTGCCACAAGTACTCCTTTTCTTTTTGCGAATACAGACTAACACGGCTGCTACTCTGAAACATAGCTAAATAATGTTTGTAAGATACTGCTCATTTAATCCTCCACGGGGAGGTGCAGAGTGTTACACATACAAGTACAAAGTTAAAAATGATGGGCAGAACAGCGAGCTTGGGAGCTGCATCAAATGTGTGTTTTGCACCAAGTTATGCCTGCCTAGTAGGAAGGGTAAGGGTAAAGAGAGGAATGTGAAAGTACATCTCTTATTCGTATGCAGAGGATCAGTGTCACCTCTGATTTGTCCATCTATAGCCAGACTGTTTTTCACCCTGTGCTTTTGAGAGTAAGGTTACAACAGGTGGGCTCAGGGTGGTGCACTGTGCCTACCGCTCCTTCTTACTCGTGCTTATGTGAAGCTGCTGCTCGCACTGGCATTGGAATGCAACAAACTGTGCTCCCTTGCTATGTACCAGAGGTGAGAACATTACTGAGTACCTGGCTCCCAGTCTGGTGCTCAGTCCACTAGACCATGATGCTTCTTGGAGTCCTGCACTAACACAAACTTCCAGGGGAGGGATGTGGAAAGCAGAGATTTCACAAACTTTAAAAAAAAAATGTGGGGAAAAAATTTTGAGTGAGGAACATCCCTCCCTCTCCTTTTCATGGTGACTATTTTCCCTGGATCTACTAGGGTCAAGCCTTTGTTTACCTCCATCCTCATGTCTGTCAACAATTCAGGCATGTCTCCTGGTCAGGAGGAGTTAACACGTTACATTTGAAATGGTGCCTGTATCTATCTAATTCTTAAATAATGAGTATCTCAAGCCCCTTTCGTCCATAGAATATGCAGTGCTGTAAATTCAAGGATATGGTCTAATGCTGGTTCCTCCCACCTCCACTCCACTTGCAAGAATCTCTTTTGCAACATGTGGGCACTGCGTATCCTGAGAATATGAAACAAATTTCTGATGAACTTGGTGCAAGGGAGATGCTCCCAAATACTGTGGAAAAACTGCAAATGAGCAGTCTCCGAGCACGGAAAATCTGCTCTTTTAACAGGCTTCTTCCAGTCACCCCAGTCTTTTATTTGTTTGAGAGAATGTCATCATTGTACAGTAAGTCTGAGTTGTACAAATGGAAGTTAAAACCGCCAAGTCTGAAACGTGCTAATCATAGTTTAAATCATCACTGTACATAATGTTTTCTGAGGGACTCTATTCTGCTTACCAAACCATAGCAACTATATGCTAATAATGTTAAAGGCCTGATGTAAACCCACAAAAGCAAAGAAAAGATTCAAAGCTGAGCGTGAATCTTAGTCTTCAGAGTAATGTAGGTCACCTTGTCTTTGCTGGTTCAGAGAGATTTGAAAGACCCAATATCAAAATTGTTTGTAGCTACATATTGAATAGGTAGCAATGCTAAAAATGGTAGTGTTTTCCAAAAGAAAGATAATAAGTTGAGCTTATTGAATGTAGTTTTCCACTCGCTAAAGAGACAAATTGTGGCTTGGCTATACCTTGCACCCCCGTAAAGTCCATGTCAGTTATCCATACCATGGGTAGGGAGCAGGAGGGGAAACATGCTTTGTCGACCGGCTACATCTTCCTCCTCCCCACAACCCCTTGTGCAGGTGTGTGAGAGGAGGAGGAACGAAACAGGGACTGGATGGAGCCTTCTCACTCCCTCTCCCCTCAATGTACAAGCCAGCATAGCTGCTGCAGCACACACAGGCATGTATGCAGCACTGGGCCCAGAGCCATTGCTGACTCCCACTGTAGCAGTGCCCTGCTCCTTACTCTTGGCCTACAATTCATCCCTTAAGATGCAGGATCCCTCAGAGTGAATTGCAAAGCACTGGATAAAGGACAAATCTCAGACTAAAAGAAAGAGGTGTCCAAAGAGAGATACAATTGACATGTGATTTCTGCTTAGGGCTAACCAAGTGTGCGTCAAAGATTCTTATTCCTACTAGTAGGAAGATGATGCCATACTCGGCAGCACACTGACCGTATCAAATGTGAAAGGTGCTGATCTGATCTTTTGGGAGAGCAGGTGCTGACTCTGAAGCAATCTACTGAGGTTCCACCGTGGGTGGTGTGTTTAATAATCTGAAAAGAGTAATGAAAAAGCAGAATGGCAAAATACTTAGACTCTGCTCTCTTCTTTTCTATCCATCAGGGTAGAGTTAAGAGATGCCAATCACATCACTCCATGCCTTCCCATTTTTTCCTGTTTTTAAACACAGATAAAAACAATACATAGTTTTAAAGACGTTTCTTAGAATTTCCTGAGGATGCAGGTGGCTCTACAGTCGACAGGGGAGGGAATGGAAGCTGAAATTTTTGGAGGGGAAGATTGTTTCTTCCTAGTTTTCACAGACTGCCAAATTCTTTGGGGGAGCATATGTGCTCCTCTAGTCTCCTTTCCCACCCTTTTGTTCCATTCAGCTATCCTTTTGACATGACAAGATCGGGCAGACTTTTCCAGCTCCCCTTTAATTCAAGGTTGCAGGGTCAGGCTTGTAGGGAATGACCCAAAGCCCTCTCAAGTCATTGGAAAGACTTATTTACTTCAGTGGGCTTTGGATAAGGCCCAGAGTAGGCAACTTAACAGATGGCTGGGCTTCCAGAAATAAAAGGGATGTTCCCTAAAAGAGGTCCTATATATATTTACCTCTTGTAGTTTTCTTACCTGGTACCTCTAAGGTGATGTTCTTTAAAGATGTGTGTCACAGTGGGCAACCCAAACAGACACAGAGCTAATGCGAGCTATGAAATGTTTGTATTTGAACATAGGTCTTGCTAGATAACATCAGTCACCTTTAGATTCTAAATCTCTGGAGGTCTTCCTTCTTCCAATATAAGGATATGAGCGGAAAGATAAATTGTAGGGGCAATATAGATCTATTAATAAATCAGGAGGGAAATTAAATTAATCATGACTATAGCTGGGTGAACTAGTCATTCTGAGCTATTTTATTTATGAGATTTGGTCTTGCCCCACCCGCATCTACAAACTGATCCTACATTTTGGCTCCCTATATTCTTTCACAAACAAGTTGTAGCTAATAGTCCTTCAGCGATTTGTTATTCTTAATTCTATATTTGGGCTGAGTCACTGCGTGAAATGATGGTGTTTCTGCTCCCAGATTAGGAAATAAAAGTAATGTCCAAAGAAATCATTCAGTCTTCAAATCACTTGGAGAGAGGAGGGAGGAGCACTTTAAAGAGAAATGCAATCCTAGAAAAAAATTGGATGTTTTAAGTCACTAGCTGACACAAGAAATAGCATAATATTTAGCTAGGTATTGTATGTGGATCCCAAATTTTAATAACTACTTTCCTTTCTGACTCAGAGAGAAACAAAGATAAAAGTCAGACTTATTGGCTATCTCTTATGTCTTATCACATGGCCACCAAGTCATTGCATACACAGTATATAATATAGTTCTGCTAGGCTTGTATTTCCAGTGCACATGTGCTTGTTCATGTGTGAATAATCTTGCTCATGCACAAATACCCATTTGTAAGAATAAAAACTCCTTCTCAAACATTTTAGTATGAATGATAGTCACATCAGTTGTTGCAGAAAAGCAACCAAGAAAGGTTACAAATATTACAGCTCAAATTGCAAATTGAATTTAGTATACTTATTACCTAATAAATGTTCCCACTATTTGCCTCTCTCTAAGATTATTCAAGAATGGCTGAGAGTTTGGGCAATGAGAAAGGAACCCCTTGTAAAAATATAATATGATATATTATAATTTGATATGCATTTAACAGTCTAACTTTAATAGAATGTATGTACATCTTGGTAAGATAATGTTGCTACCAGAACCTTATATTTTCCATTTCCTGCTACTTAGGGTCATATTCTGCCTTCTTAGTCATCCTGAATTGTTCCTTATTCCATTAATGTTCCTCAGTACTTCTTTTCATTTACTTTCTGTTCTTTGGGAAGAAATGGGGCTGGAATGGGGGGGGGGGGATTATATCTCAAGCTTAATAATGTTATTCACTGTCATGCAGAGTTACCTGGTGGGTTATAACACAGTAATGTTCCAGCTTTTATGACATGGTTTCCCTGGCCTGTGGGAGTGGGCCAATGAGCATTATAAACTGGCCACTGTTCCACAATATAATTAGAACATGGCTTGCTCCAACCATATAGACAAGATGAAGTTTTAACAAGGTGTCCAACACAGTAAAATGTGACCTATAGGAAGGTCTTAAGTATTCCATATAGGCTTTGAAGTTCTTGAAAGGTGAATGGGGTTGGGGAGAGAAAGTAGCACTTTTGCTGTTGCTATTGGTTGGCTGGGAAAAATTTTCTGCAAGTCTAGCACACAGCCTATAGTACAAAAATCACCTGTGTTGACAGGATGTAATATAACTGGGCAGCAACCCTTGGTTTACATTGGGACAGCTGTATCTTCAGATAGGAAAAAAATAACCCTAAATGAGAAGTTTAAAATTTGAAAAAAAAACCTGAATGCAGCAAAAAATTGTAGAGTAACCCTAAAACTGTCATCTGCACCTTATTCTCACCTCGTGATTTATCATACTCTGGGGCTAGGGCAGATTTCTGATGGACTTTTCTGGGGGTTTTCATTAGATATTTAGTATATTCCTCAATCAACTCATTTGAGCTCCCTGAACATGGCAGAACTTCTTAGTAGGGTACCTGGTAAGACTAGGATGGGAAAAAGTGTTTGCCCACTTAGTGGCCAATGTTTACTCAGACTCTATTAAAATCTTAGCATGTCCTGAGCATGCTCATAAGCATTTTTAAATGCCCAATCTTAAAATGTATATTTCTCAAGGAGACACAGCAAGACTGAAGCTTTAAGTGTTCAGCCAGTATTATTATTAGTGAGAAAATGTCTTCATTTTTCTTGATGGAAACATATCTCTATATCTTTTTCTCTACTTTCTCTAATTCATAAATGGTTGAATAGAATCTCCTCAGATTTCCGATGAAAAGTCACATCTGTGATGGAACAAAGCAGGGACATTTTCAGCCCCAATGTTTAAGGTATGTACTTCCCCTGATGGCTTGTCTTTGAGTGGTGAAGGAAGGGAGTGAAACCATGGGTCTGACAACTGCCTGACTCTCTTTGCCCCCTTTGGGCTTCCATATATTCCAGAAGAGACATTTTAGTAGCAGTCCTATGCTCTCCCAAATGCAGAGTTCTGCTTGGTACTTACATGGGGGGGGGGGCACTAGAGTGGGTGAATGTTACTTATTCCCTTACCTTTGCATTGCATGGCTGAATAAGGGCCAAGAATCTAGCCCTTGGTTATTAAAGGCAAATGGAAAGTTTTTTAGGGCTGTTGCTATATAGTGCTCTTACTGTGTACACCCTAATACTGCCTGTTAATGAAGAACTTCAACAGCTGAGTTTAGTAATGGTATGAAATATGGCTAACTGGTGGGAATTTGGAGAGAGACCATTGTACTGATTGGCTAAACTGCTGCATTAGAATGAGACCACTTGCAATTAGACAACCCATGATAGTGTTGGACAAGTGTCACAAACGGCATGATCAGCCACTACTGAAGTCACTGGAAAGAGTCCCATTGACTTCAGTGGGTCAAGTTCTACTTTCATAGTTCTGTTTACTGTAAGATTTTATATGGCCTCCATCACCATAGTATATGAGCACTTCACAGTCTTTAATGTATTTAGCCTCACAGCACGCCTGTGAGGTTGGAAACTGAAGCACAGGGAGACTGATAGTTTCCCAAGGTTATACCAGAAGTCTGTGGTGGAGCTGAATTGAACCTGGGAATCCTGAGTCCTAGGATAGTGCCCAAACTTCCAGTCTTAATTGACATTGTTAATTTTTGTTCCAGCAGAGAGACCACAGATTGAAGGAACATGGAAATTCTACACAAAGGTGGTTTGAAGTCTAGGGTTGAAGCCACTGTGGGTTTTTAGGTAGTTCTTATGAATAATGCCGATGCTCTCTACTCTTGCTCTGCAGGTTAATGAAGGTATTTAACTTCCAGTTCTCTCAATCTAGCATCTTTCTTCAGCGTTAGCCCTTTTTCAGAAAACAAGGAGTCAAGGTCAGCATTTTGCTGTCAACCACTAGTGTTTGACAACCATGATTTACCACATTCTTGTTATAAATGCATTTCTCCTAAGTGTCTGAAAATTGGATTAAAGTGAGACAGACCTGAACAGTATATAAATGCTGAAACTCATTAAAATAATTATCTAATTAAAAAGAAGTCAAAATGAATAAACTCCCTGTATGCCAATGTCTAAAGCCCAACAATTTTCTGAACTGTGCCCTACTTTGCTGTATGTCACTATTTTTTGCAGAAAATAAACAATGGAAAAGAACTGAACCTTTAAAAATAATATATTACTGGGTACTCGTTGTTTTTTCCCCCAAAGCTGATTTTGCAAATACAAATAATTCACCTCCTTCCATTTAGATTTTATAAGAGCAAGAGAAGAATGAGGAAAGCAATTAGCATTACTGAACCTTAAAAGTACAAGAAATTCCATACTGAAATTCCACGATTGGTGTCACAGTTATGGGGTGCAATACAGGCCTGTGAGGGGTTGTGTCATCTCTTACTCTGTGCGGCACTCAGCGTTACAATGCTTTGCTACTGTAACTCTCTGTCTTGGACACTCACAATCAGCAGCAAGCATGTGGGTCACAGAAGTGCTGGTCTGCATGCCTGGTTCAGCATCTCTGACCCTAGCAGCCCGTCTACAGCCCCACCCATTCCACCAGCCTTGATTGGCTTTCCCTCATTCAGGACCTTCCATGGAAGTACAAGAGGCTGGTTTCCCCTGTCTTTGTAGGTGAAAGATCTTTGCCTATGCCGGATTTTCAGTTTCCTTATATTCAGTATGCCTTATATTCAGTTTCCAGAGACTTCATCCCTTACCTTAGTTGAAGGACCCATCTTCCTCAGCTTGCAAGAGCTCTGTTCCTTTGTGTCTTTCTGGTGATGGATGCCAAAGATGGCTTCAGTCCCTGTCTTTATAGACCAGTAAAACTTTGCACTGTATTCTTTGAAAGTTAAAACCCAGATGAAGCTTCTCTCTCTCCTGCTTGAATACAGATGCCGTGCTGTCTCCTCCCCCACTTGTTATCTTAATAGCTTTGTTTACCTGATATGTAAATGTACCTTCATTGTCTCTGCAGGAGGACTGGGCTGGTCAGAGAACCAAATACATTCCTTTGTCTAAGGCAGACCTATTTACCCACTCCCCATGACACGCCTGGCTTAAACATGTTTTAATCATCATTCCAGCTTATATCCATAACTCTTAATATACACTGTGTACATACATCACACAAGAATATTAATGATCAGTGAGTTGTTAGTTTTCCAGTGACATATTACATGACACCTTTTAGATACAGATTACAATTATAGTGAGTTGGGGTACACTGAAGTGGTCATGCCAGCTTAAACTCCTTATCTAATAGCAGTGAGTCCCTTGCCCTCTGGCACTGGGATGCTCTTAGGGTCACAATTTGTTATTGGTTATGTGCATTCTTATTATATCTCCAAAGAACATAAATTCCTATAGACACAGGAATGCAAATGTAAATAGTTATTTATTCTTGAATGCAATTTTCTCTTCTAAAAATTCAGCTTTTCATGTTTTCTTAAGTTTTTTTAGAGTAAATTACATCAGAATGGTCTTTTAAAATTGCTCTGACATGAATGAAAATAAATATATTCAGAGATTCTTTGAAAAACAAGCAAGATTGTTTTGTTTAATTTTGGAAAATTAATAATTTTCTTGTCTTTTAGGCAGATGAATTACAGTACAGTTTAAACAAGTATGTGAAGTGACTTAGGGCCTAGTCCTGCAAGGTGCTGTGAATCCTCAACCCCTCTTGCCTTCTAGAGTCATTGAGAGTGCCCAACAATGTATGCAATATGCTTAAGATCTGACAGAATCAGGCCCTAAAGCTCCATCAATGTTCAGAGACTTAACACTGTATTTAAAAATAATTCCGGGTGGGTGTTTTTGGCTTCAACCTAAAATACTGCAATGAAGAAAGAATAGAGTGTAGGCTAAAGAAATGTTCTGAAGTCTCTAGCATTCTATTCTGAAGTGACAAATTAATTGCTAGCAAAATGCTACACGGATGTTCTGCAGGAAGGTGTCTTCTTAGACTGGGACATGCTTTAAGTGCTCTGGGTCTTCCTGTTAGTCAAACAAGACTTGTCTGGTTTTAGGAATTTGAGGATCAATATGTATCCATTAATCCAGCTGAAAATATTCAGGGCTTGATCTTGTTCTCAGATACTCACTGTAGGCTCATGTTGCCACATATCTTTTAAAATCAACAGCTATGTTTGTTGTGATTTGACGCAGCTGCTGATTTTACAAGATAAGTGGTTATATCTGAGAGCGGAATCAAGCCTTTTAACTTTTAAAAATAGAGGATGAAAAATTAGGTAGGCCAAGAGATATTAACACTACAAAAGGCGCTGATCTAGCAAAGCACTCATGATTTAACTTTGTGTGTGAGTATTCCCACTTAGTAACATGTTTAAAGTCTAAGCATATCCTTAAGTGATTTGCCGTGAGACCTGGGAATAAAATTTTTTGACTAGGGGTTTATTTGCCCCAAAAATACAGTTTTGGACAGGAAAAAAAGTAAACATTTTGAAAAGTCACATTTCATTTCAACACTTTGAAATAAAATGCATAGACTTCTTATTTTGAAATGATGTTTCATTGTGAAATTTAGCTAGATTTATTTAAGAAGAAAAAGGGTAAAAAAACACATTGTTTGGGGGCAAATAAAACATTTGGTTTGATCCTAAATTTTTTTTTTTTTTTCATTTCAGTGAGAGGAAAAAATCCATTTTGGGTCAACCAGAAACTATAACTAATATATACTTTTTTTTTTTTTTGGTTCAGCCACTGAAGCGTAAAGGTCAGAAACCTTGTATCTGTCTCTACTTGCGAGTCCCCATATTGTGTATAAGGTACATCTGGATGTTAGAATCATATGGTCTGTAATGGTTCTACATAGTTCGGGCCTCTGCTTGTTTGGCTGGTGTCAAGGTTCCTCCCCCACTCTGAACTCTAGGGTACAGATGTGGGGACCTGCATGAAAAAAACCTCCTAAGCTTATCTTTACCAGTTTAGGTCAAAACTTCCCCAAGGTACAAAATATTACCCCCGTTGTCCTTGGACTGGCCGCTACCACCACCAAACTAATACTGGTTACTGGGGAAGAGCTGTTTGGACGCGTCTTTCCCCCCAAAATACTTCCCAAAACCCTGCACCCCACTTCCTGGACAAGGTTTGGTAAAAAGCCTCACCAATTTGCCTAGGTGACTACAGACCCAGACCCTTGGATCTTAAGAACAATGAACAATCCTCCCAACACTTGCACCCCCCCTTTCCTGGGAAATGTTGGATAAAAAGCCTCACCAATTTGCATAGGTGACCACAGACCCAAACCCTTGGATCTGAGAACAATGAAAAAGCATTCAGTTTTTTACAAGAAGACTTTTAATAAAAAATAGAAGTAAATAGAAATAAAGAAATCCCCCCTGTAAAATCAGGATGGTAGATACCTTACAGGGTAATTAGATTCAAAAACATAGAGAACCCCTCTAGGCAAAACCTTAAGTTACAAAAAAGATACACAGACAGAAATAGTTATTCTATTCAGCACAATGCTTTTCTCAGCCATTTAAAGAAATCATAATCTAACACATACCTAGCTAGATTACTTACTAAAAGTTCTAAGACTCCATTCCTGGTCTATCCCCGGCCAAGACGACTACAGACAGACACAGACCCTTTGTTTCTCTCCCTCCTCCCAGCTTTTGAAAGTATCTTGTCTCCTCATTGGTCATTTTGGTCAGGTGCCAGCGAGGTTACCTTTAGCTTCTTAACCCTTTACAGGTGAGAGGAGTTTTCCCCTGGCCAGGAGGGATTTCAAAGGGGTTTACCCTTCCCTTTATATTTATGACAGCTGGATATATGGGTAATGTGTGGAGCAGCTGCTATTGCTTAGTATCTGGGATGTGGCTTCAGAAGTCCGGGGTCACCCTCCCTCTTGTAAGTGGGGTGTTGGACTGCAGGGGGCTACAGGCTGCAGTCAGCAGCAGGCTCTGGTGGCTGTTGTGTTAGTTATAGAATGCTTAAATAAAAATAAAGATATTGTTAAATACAAGCTCTCTGTCTTTGTACATCACCTAGCACCATGGAGTCCTGACCTATGACTGGGGCTCCTAGCTGTAATAAGAACAGAAGTGCCATAATAGGAACAACACAGCTATGCCATATTTATGTTTTGGTCCAGAGCTTGTTAACAAACAGGGGGGGAAAAGATGAAGAAACAGTGGACAAAAGTATTAAATACACTTTTCCATACACTGAGATCAATCCTATGTTTTCAGGACTCTAGAAAGGGAGACAGGTTTCAGAGTGGTAGTCATGTTTGTCTGTATCAGCAAAAACGACAAGGATTTTTTGTGGCACTTTAGAGACTTAACAAATTTATTTGGGCATAAGCTTTCATGGGCTAAAACCCTCTTCAAAAACAGACTCCAACAAGAAACAATACCAAGAAAGAACTCAGGTAAAGTCTTTCTGAGAGATCACAATGCATGTCTCGTGTAACAAGCCGCAGTAAATGTAGAATAAAATATCTGCTGCCTCTGCACACAGGAAGTGTTCTTACAATTTAAAGATGCAGTACACAGGAATCAAAGACAATACTGTTTTATAAATATATATGCCACACATCACTAATTTATTGCATAGTCCCTGCATGCACCTCTCCTTCACAGGGACCTGGCTGGCTCAAGGTGACTGGTGGAGAAGAGTTCCCATTTTATAAACATCCAGCTTGAAGTTTGTAACCATGAAACTGACACCTATACTTTCCTCAAGGAGTGCTGCTGAGGCTACGAAGTAGGAGAGCAGAAGGTGGTTGGTGTTTTGCAACCAAAATCCCCAAACAGATTGTTTCTGTGATATGTACATCCTCAAATAGTGCCATTTTCTTAATGAATTTTTAACAGGCATTGCAACATATACAGCAGGCAGTAAAATAATAGGTTTCAGAGTAGCAGCCATGTTAGTCTGTATTCGCAAAAAGCAAAGGAGTACTTGTGGCACCTTAGTCTAGTTTGTTAGTCTCTAAGGTGCCACAAGTACTCCTTTTCCTTTTAGTAAAATAATAGAAAAAGTAGTGCATAAATATACATTGATATTTTTCTTTTAGGGTGGATGCCACTTTTCAGTATCCTATGGAAGTAGTGGCCTCTGAGCTTACCTTAAAACCAGTGTTGGCAGACTCATAAATGACACAGGAAAAAAAGACAATTCACAGTTAGAAAGGCCATCTTGGCTGCTGTCACTGCTGCTTCAGCTTGGACATTCTGGAGTCTGATCCTATAAATATATAAGAATTCAATTGTGCAATTGCTATTACTGCGGTGAATTCAATTTGTATATATTTTATACTGTACCATTAGATTTTAGACTCTTGAGCTAGTATGGTTTCCTGTGATGAGCACAGATGGGGAGGGCTGCAGACCCTGAGATACAGAAATTAAGTCACAAAGAAAGATGAGAAAGGAAGGAGCTGAAGAGAACAAACACTGTTCAGCATGGCTAATTTTCACATTTCCTTTTAATAATTCTTGAGGTAGGATTTTTGCCTTTTGTTAATCGTTTTAGGGCCTGATCCAAAGTCCACTGAAGTCATATTGAAGTCTTGACTTTAGTGGGCTTTGAATCAGGCCCTTAGCACTTATCAAAGGTGTTAGACTGGTGGATTTGTAAATGAAGTCCCCTGTAGTAGAGCACGGGAAGGAGCAATGCTCTTACAGTGCCCCACTAATGTGATTCATTCCCTGAACTGAATGGATCGTCAACGGGGAGGAGGGCAGTCTAGCCTCCATACCTGTTTCTCCTGCATTTTGCGCCTCTGCTAAATGTGCAGGAACTGTGCCAGGTTTGAGGATGTACTTTAGTTTGGATACGTGTTCACTTGGAACTGGTCTGAGACCACCAACTCACTTCAAATGAGCAATCCAGCTCCAATTATATGGTATAAACATTCAATCCCTGGGCTGGATTCCAAGAGTGACCTAGGGGTGAAATGCTCTGTATTCCCTTACCAAACCCTGAGCCTACCCTCCTTAATTTCATTTTAATTACACTGGACTATGACTGGTTATTAACTGCTTGTTTGACACACCCAGACTACCTTCGGGGTAGGGGGGTGGATTTATACATATGGTTTTTTAGACGTATTTAAAATGGTATTAGAAGTTTTGCTTAGAGCATTAGGTGTTTTTACAGGAACTGTGGTAAAAATATTGATTTAAAATACAACTAAACCTTACCTTAGGTTTTTTTAGACGCATGGTTAAACAACACTTCAAAACCACTGTACATAAGTGTATGGGATGAGGTGGTTGGGGTGCTGGCGGTTTGATAGGGGAATAGAAATGCACGTGCATTCCTTGAACAGCCCTGTGCAAGCTCCCTGGGCGGAAACATGCAGGGGCGAGTGAGACTGGGTCCAGGATGGCCTGAGTCTCTACTGCTACATGAATCTTGTACTGGAGGGTTTTCTAATGAGCTGATGGAGACTATTCCAGTTGTTGGCCTGCAATGGTGTCTGTAGAGCAGTCAGGCAGCTGAATAGACCATTTTCTAGAACAGCTAGAAAATATTTAAAATGGAGAACTGGTGTTACTTAGTAACAACAGTAAATATAAGACCTAATCATGGTCTCATTGATGTGAATGGGAGCTTGTCCTTGTGGTCAGTGAGTGCAAAACCAGATTCGTATTCACTATATCTCATCTTTATTTCTTCTTCAGAGGAAGCCTGGTCCTGTATGGTTCTGAGCATCCTCATATCTGTACAGGATCAGATCTGTAGCCTTTATGAAGGCTGCATGAAGATATCAGAACTTAACTTTTAAGCCTATTGAACACTTGCTTAATCCTTAGTCATTGGCCAAGTGCATCCTCAAATTTTTTTTGATTTTGTCCACAGGCTGAATGCATAAGTGGCATTTTTGCAAACACTCTCCTAATAAAGAACAGCCATCAGTATTCACTATTAAGCTAAATCATTTCTTTAAAGGCTACATCCAACAATGGATCTTTTGATAACAGTCCTTACTCATGTGAGTAGTTGTACTGGTTTTAATGAGTGATTATGTGAGTGAAACTGTTATAGGAGCTGACATATCCCTGGGCCTCTCAATTAAGTGCAGTATACTCTAGATCAGTGATACTCAGACTAAGGCTCATGAACTGCAAGTGGCTCTTTAATGTGTCTCCTGCAGCTCTTTGCAGCTTATGATATAAAAACACTGTATGATTTAACTGTTAACCAGACTAAGTCATTAACCAATCAGGATGCTTTTACTATGTTATTAACCACTGTAGTTCATAATATAATAATACTTTGTCAGTCATTTTCCTGTGAGAATATATAAATTATACAGAGAGAGAGAGAGAGAGAGAGAGTAAATGAAACAATGAATTCACACCACTGTGGCTCTTTTGGGTAATGTTGATCGATAATTGACTCCTGAGCCACTGAGGTCTAAGTTATCACTGCTCTGCATAAAGCAAACAAACAAAAAAGTAAACTTGTATTGCAAATTGAGGGTCTGGGGGTAATTTACAACAGAATTTGGCCTTCTGATGGATTTAGAAGCATACAGAAACTCACTTGCCATTGAGGAGAGATTAAAATTGCTTGTTTTCCTTTAAACTGGTTCCATACACGTGAGCTGAGAAGCCCTCATACATTTTGTTTTACTTGTTTAAGACCCCAAATCTGTAATAGATTCAGGTGCTTATCTAACACTCACTAGTACAAACAAAGCCAGATTATGTGTGGTCCTGCAGGAGAGCACTAGAAAGGGGAGGGTTAGGAAGCCTTTCCAACCTCATTCCATGCAGGGATGAGCCCTAATTTAGCTCCACTCCCTTGCACCCTTCAGAGTTTTGCTGTGGGAGTTGCTAAGGGCACCTTTGGGTCAAGGCCTCACTGTCCAGAGTGCTTGCTCTAGCATCTTTCAAATGTGCTATATAATGACTCTTGGCACTGGCAGCCAGCTGATGATCCTGACCCATGTGGCTCAGCCTCATTGGAGCCATAATTAAGCCCTTCTGTTCTAAACCAAATAATCTGAAAATCACTCTTCATTTACAGCACCTGCCAAAGACAGCTCTTGTAACTTTTTTTTTATGGAAGTAATCCTATTGACTTCAATGCAACTACTCCAATAAGCAAGGGTGGCTGGATTGTAACTACTTCTAGTTGATTTTTTTCTGATGACATGTATTGGTTTCTGAGGTGCAGGATGGAATTTCAGACGGAAGGTAGGAAGAGAGAGAGATCTACCCCCTGAATAGTCTAGTGGTTAAAGCACTCAAGTGGGATGTGGGAGAGTCAGGTTCAAGTTCCTACTCCAGATGAGGTGGAGTGGAGATTTGAATCTAGGTCTACGGCTACACTACAGCTTAAGTTGACATGAGTTATGTCGCTCAGTGGTGTGAATTAGGCACCCCCGAGCAATGTAAGTTATACCGACTTAAGCACCAGTGTGGACAGCACTCTGTTGGCGGGAGCGCTTCTCTCACCAACATAGTTACTGCCGCTCTCGGGGGCTGGAGTTATTAAGCCCACAGGAGAGCTCTCTCCCATCGGCTAGGAGCTGTTGATAGCTTGCACAGCTGTAAACTCTCTAATGTAGCCATAGCCAAGATCTCCCACATCTGAAGTGAGGGCTGTAACCACCCAACTATTCTGGGTTCTGCCTTTTAAATTTTCACAACAAATTTCAAAAGATTTCATTTTCGTGCCAAGACAGCATGCAAACAAATGTTGATACCTCAGCATTTTTTGTGAAATAGAATTCTTTGCCAGCCAGCCCTAACTGTGTCTTCAGTTCTACCCTGTATCTCGAATTCTATTTTCCATACAGGTGCTGAGGACACCCCCAATGGCTCCCTTGAATGCTGTGGTGCAGGGAGTGCAGATTAACAGGTCGTCTTCAACTTTGGTACTGAGTTTACACAAATGTGCTGAATCTGGGTCATGGTAAGTAAGTAAATGGAAAAGCTGATTTTTCATTACTTTTAAAATTTTATTCATTTGTGATTGTTATGTCTACTGATACAGGATAGCTGATTTGAGTTCTAAACAGTTTCTAATATTTATTTGTATAAAGCTATACAAATTATCTTTAATATAATTATGCAATTTATTATATTAATACCACCTGTCATATTTGGCATTGGTTATATGGAGTAATTGAAAGACTATATTAATTTTCCTTGAACTAGGAAGCTGATTTTAAAAATTTAGAGAAAGACCGAGCACCCATCAGCCAGCAATATGTCTGGGGGTGGGGAGAAGGGTTTATTTTGGGGGGTGTTTCTAGTAAATATTTCCCTGGTTCAACAGAGGAAATTATCGGGCTTCATCAGGAGGATACTTTCTATTTCAGCTATATTCCTTTTGCAGAATTGGCATTGGCAGTTGAGGGGTTGGTCAATGAGCAGTTTCTCAGCCTTCTGTAACTGTAACAATCTCTTGTGTAGTGTGATCACATATGCCATACTGCATGGGGCTGGCTTTAGGATACCAAAAGACGGTTAATTTATTACTACTTTATAGGAAGGGGGCAATGAACAAACCCACCCCCACTCAGAGATTCTCCTTCATGTTTCTAGGCCTCCAGGAGTAGGTGATCCAAAGCTGGGTTTGTTGCAATGAGTTAGCACTTTTTCCCAGTAGCAAAATTAAATATGGGCCTCACTGAGAATATCAGATCTGATTCACTTCCAACTTTTGGGAAGTTTGGATCCAGATTTAAACTCAGGTCAGGCCCCCCTGTAATTATGATTTAATTGCACAGAACTGATCAGTACAGATTCTAAAGGCCTCTGTGATATGCAACACACAAAAGCAGCCCTGCCGAGCATCTGACTGCTCAGTCACTAATAGCTCTTCCCCTGCATGCACAGTTGCCCTGTTAGGATAGGTCTACATTGCAATTAAAAACTCATGGCTGGCCTGCGCCAGCTGACTCAGGCTCACAGGTCTCCAGCTAAGGAGCTGTTTAACTGCAGTGCCAATGTTCGGAGGTGGGAGGGTCCCAGATCTTAGGCTGCAGTACAAGCCCAAATATCTACACCACAATTAAACAGCCCCTTAGTCTAAGACCTGGAAGCTTGAGTCAGCTGGCACAGGCCAGCCACAGGTATCTAATTTTAGTGTAGACATACCCTTCTTACCATTATGACTTTCTGGGACTGGCCCTTTAAATATAGCAAAGCCAAGCAGCTGCTGCCCTAATGAGGCCATATTATAGCTGGCAAGTGCTTGCTGCAATTCCCTCTCTTCCAGCTGCAAACACTTGCCATGAGTTCTCTTTTTAATTGCTGGGGCGAGAGCACATTTTCCTAGCCTTGAAATTTGAAGGGGGTTCAGGTTCCCACCCTCTGGAAAACCTGGTTTTCCTGTGTTCTGAGTCTCACTAAAACCTAAAGATTCTGGTGCACACAGGCTTGTGCAAGCTCACAGTGGGATACTGGAAGGGAGAAGAGCTGAAATAGAATGAGAGCAAGAGATCCCTGAAACACACAGTGATTTGATCCTCTTACTGCTCTACATTACCACACCCCTGTCAGGTCAGAGATAGCAACATAGAACCTGCCTTCACCATCTTTCTTCCATCACCTCTCGATGTTCCAGAGAGGATGCAGTGTTTGTAGCAGTACAGTCAACAATAAAATTAAATAGGGAATAAATGGAAGTTTGAAACAGAAGTCATGTCACTTTTAAACCTAGGATCTAATGTGCATCTACATATAAAATAATGACACAGTGGTCTATCACAGAGGGAATTCCAGGAGGTATCAGTGCAGGCTCCTGGCAAGAATACATAGATTAGACATCTACTCTGATGTTAAAATAGAACTCTTCATCTCAGCAAAAGACATTTTCCCTTTGTAAAATTGGCATCTATTTATTTGGTCCATAATATAAAATAAGGCATTTGAGACTAACAAGGGGAATTACAGCAAGTGATAACATAATTAGACCACAGTTTGTCAGTCAGGTACTAGTCAGTGGCTAGAAGGGAAATGGTTTATTTTTTTCTGACTTTTCTAGATGAATCAGAGAACTCAATTTAAATGCAGCCTCTACAAATCAGAAATCAAATGAAGAGGGAGTCTGTGCAGCTGATCACATGATATAGGGTCAATCAATGGGGCATTGGTGAAATACCGTGATTTGTCCCACATGATCTGTCCCAAGTAACATTGTTCAAACTCAAAATATATTTTGAAGAGCAGCTTCAACATGTTCCCAGGTAGCAGGGATAATTTGAATAAGGTTTCATGTGCACATAAAGGTTCTAATCAACTAGCCACTGTGAACAAGGGATAATCTGAAATTAGTCTGTAATTCAAGTAAAAATGTATTGCATAACTCAGTCGTCTACTCTGTGCTCTAGATATGTAACCAACCTATGTTTGAACTTTAAAGAAAATTTTGGAGATAACATATTTTTAAAAGTTTACTTTTAGGGCTGTGGTATCATTTATTGGATTAACTTCTGTTGGTAATCTTGGGAATCATTAAGAAAGGGATAGATAATATGACAGAAAATATATTGCCTCTATATAAATCCATGGTATGCCCACAACTTGAATATTGTGTGCAGATGTGGTTGCCCCATCTCAAAAATGATATATTGGAATTGGAAAAGGTTCTGAAAAGGGCAACAAAAATGATATGGGGTATGGCGCATCTGCCATATGAGGAGAGATTAATCAGACTGGGACTTTTCAGCTTGGAAAAAAAGATGACTAAGGGGGGATATGATAGAAGTCTATAAAATCATAACTGGTGTGGAGAAAGTAAATAAGGAAGTGTTATTTACTCCTTCTCAGAACACAAGAACTAGGGGTCACCAAATGAAATAAATAGGCAGCAGGTTTAAAAAAAAACAAAAGGAAGTATGTTGTCACACAATGCACAGTCAACCTGTGGAACTCCTTGCCAGAGGATGATGTGAAGGCCAAAACTATAACAGGGTTAAAAAAAGAACTAGGTAAGTTCATGAAGGATTAAGTTCATCAATGGCTATTGGCCAGGATGAGCAGGGATGGTGTTCCTAGCCCCTGTTTGCCAGAAGCTGGGAATGAGCGACAGGAGATGGATCACTTGATTATTACCTCTGGGGCACCTGGCATTGGCCACTGCCGGAAGACAGGATACTGGGCTAGATGGACCTTTGGTCTGACCCAGTATGGCCATTTTTAGGTTCTTAAGTGTTGTGTAGGTTTCCTTTGAGGACGAGAACTGATAGGTCAGATAGAAAGTGATCGCTTTGTGCAAAGTGTTCACCCACAAGTCAGAGAGGATGTTTTTGTCTTTTATCATTTTCCTGTGTGAATTCATTCATGAGTGTAAAGATTGTCTGGTTTCACCCATATAGTTGTTGGGGCATTTAGTGCACTGGATAAGGTATACTACATGTTGTGATAAGCATGTATAAGACCTATGGATCTTGAAAGGTGTGTAGTGGGGGGTATTGATCATTGTAGCAGTGGAGATATGTCTGCAGGTTTTGCATCAGTTGTTCTGGCAGGGTCTGGTGCTGCTTTGAGTTGGTTTGTCCTGATCTGTGGGGACCTGGCTTCTGATGATGAGCTTGGAGAGATTGAGGGGGTTGTTTGAAGTCCAAAAGCAGGGGTTCAGGAAAAGTTTCTTTCAGACTGGGGTCCCCATCGAGTATGGGTTGTAGTTGTTACCTTGTCTCTCTAACATCCTGGGTCCAACATGGCTACATGTACACTGCACACTTTTAGGGCTGGTCATTTACAGTTCTCCTGTCTCTGGAACTCCCGTGTGTGAAGTGGTGACTCAGGTAGGTGCTGTATTAGAAAATTATTTTTTTTACATGTGCCAGTTTCAACTTCCTATGTTTAACCTCTTAAAATCTCTATTCTTACTACTTGTAACATTCTTTTAGCTTGTATTCTTGAAGCAACTTATCCTAATATTATGTATTCTAGACTATTCCTTTAGCAAATAACTCAGAGGCTAGCTCATTAAACCCTGAGTCTGTGACTGTTACAATTGGATGCTGTCTTTCAGCATATTGTATTTCTTAGGATGATCTCTTTATGAAGAATGTCTATTTGCTAAAGTCATGTACTTTGTTTTTAAAGTTAATCATCTCTAGTCCAAATTTTCCTGCCACAGAAAACAAAACAAAAAAGCTATGACAAACCCCTTTCAGATCAGTGAAATAGAGTGGTCAGACTTTTGCATTGTTGTAATGTTTTGAGCATTACTTTATTTAACTAGGTTCCCTACTTTTTTTCCTTCATTGGTTAAACACCTTCCTTTCTTTCTGTGATCCACTTTTACAACTCTAGTTTTTCATCTTAATCAGAATGAAATATGTTAAAGCTATTAAGTTAGCATGGACCAAATACTTCTCCAGCTCCCCACCCCCAGCTCTGTTGCAGAATAGGCAGTACGCATGAGAAGATGTCCTTTTAAGGAAAGAATAATCTATTTTCCAGTTCCAACAAATTTCAACCACATTCGAACAGAAAAGATCACATTTCCATGCTGTAGGTAGATGGCTCCAACATTATTCATGTGATTCTTTGTATATGTCTGCAGCAGCCCTTTAACAGGAGCACTGAGCTAACTCTGAAATACTATAGCACTCAGGTCCAGCCTTTTATGTTTGTTTACTTATTTTTATGAGCTTTCCTCCGTTATTTGATTAACAGAGCTGATGTATAAAAGAAGACAGCTAAAGATATTCATTTGACTATTCTAAAGGGAGGCCCCATTATATCGACCTTGGAACACCAGGACAGTGAGCCTAAAATCTGAAGTTTTACCACATGGCTGTTAAAAGACAAAGGGTCTCAGCTGCTATAAATTGGCCTAGCTCCACTGATTTGAATGGTTCTATGCCGAGTTCTTGCCAGCTGAGGATCTGGCCCAGACAGTCCAATCATCCTGTTGCTTCTATACTGGGCATGAGACAAAAATGAGGCAAGATAAAATGGAGGGGAAAATGTGCAGATAGCAGTGTAACAGGATTGGAAGGCCCGAGGCCCAGTCAACCCTGATTACTGAAGAAGTCACTCCTGAGAGGTACGAGGGGGTGTCTCTATAAAGAGCAGTGATAAGCGGAGGATGGGGTGGGGGGAAGGACTGGGAGTATCATGCTAAAGCAGGAAAATTCAGAGACATCGGGGAATTTTAGGCTGTGCCCAGCTTGAGACTGAAGCAAGGATTTTTGTGTTTAAGTCTGAACTTTATGTGGATAAATCAGATCCTAAGGAAGGGTCTCATTAATGGACTTGTCAAAGTCTTTTTATTTTAGTTTATTGAGAAACCAAGAGGGGAAACTGAGTCAGGCTGCCTGTAGAGTGACCTGAGGCCATGAGTGGGTGCTTGGGAGTTGGTCGGCATGGTGACAAGCACCAAAACTTGGAAGGCTGACATACGAGCTTGAGCAGACCGACGGGCACGTAGCACTGGCAGCAGTCTCGAGGTGAGCACACCACTGAAAATGAAGTCAGTCACAGATACAAGGCAAATGGAGATGGGTAGGAGAGCAAGCCACTCACTATATGCACCCATCAATGGTCTGTTGTGAGGGACCATAAAAAGAACCGAACTGCAGGAGCTTTATTTATGTTATGGCCGTGCCCTGAGGTGTCAATGAGGATCAGCACCCCCATTGTGCTACATGTTGTCCAGACACCCACGTAGAGAGAATCCCTGCCCCAAAACAATTATAATCAACTAACTCTAATTTATGACTGGGACAGCTGCAAGAGAGAGAGGTACTGTGGGAGCCAGAGGTAATGAAGGCAGGTTCCAACATACAATCAAGTGAGTACCAGGCTGTCTTGGCCATGGAAGACCGTTCTAACAGCAAGATTAATAAACCATTGGGATGAGAGGGATTCTCCATCTCTTGTAGTCTTTATGTCAAGATTAGATCTCTTTCTAAATGATATAGTATAGCTCAAACAAAAGTTATGGGCTCAAGGCTGACATTATTGCCTGAGGTGCCTTGGCCTGTGTTATGCAGGAGGTCAGACTAGATGATCACAATGGCCCCTTCTTGCCTGAAAATCTGTTAATCCAATGACAAAATTTGGCTCACTGTATCTATTTCTTCCATTAGAATTTCTCTCTCCCCCTTTCTGTTCTCTCCCCACCCACCATCTATGTGAACCCAAGAGTGATAGAGTTGAAGCTGAACTTTCAAACCATTGATTTGTGAGTGTTAGAAATTAGACAAAAAGGATTCAATGGGAATACTTAGATTAGAAGCCTTATGGGGGAAGGATTCTCATTTTGTATATAGGGGGACAGTGCCAGAAGTACTGGGGCTGGGACTTCTGGTCGCTACTATAATGCACATAACTATTAATATTCCCATGACTACTGCAAGCAGGATTTGGCCCATAGTAAATGGATTTAGTTTTCATATCCTGATTGCCTACAATGGCTCATTTCATCAACCTTGCACAATTTGCTATGGTTTTGATTTATTCTACAACATCCTTATACACTTCTAATCCTTACAGCTTTCACACATATGGAATTAGTTACAGATTTAATGCCCCATTGATATCAGGGAAAATAATTAATTTTCTGACATTGTAAAATCTAAGCTTCATGTTTTCCCATTCCCACTTACCATTTAGGTGTCATCTATAGTGTAAAAGGTAAATCTTTAGTATTCACAATAACTTCACAAATGTGACTGATGTTTGAAAAGTAACATAATAAACATGGAAATTGAAGAGGTAATGGAATTCTCTGGAAGCAAGTGGTAGGGAATAGTTTTTACAGTATTTTTAATATACTTACTAATGTGAGGCCTTAAAAGACACAAAATGGAAATCTGAGCTCTTTCTATTGAATGATCTGTTTCAGTTAACTTTTTATCTTAAGAAGCTATAATGCAAATTCTTACACAGTAATGGTCCAACAGTATATCTGCCAATGATACTCAAGTCTCCTGGGATATTTCTGTAGGAAATATATTTTATAAAGGTTGAACTGTATGTGAGGACTGTTTTAAAAGAAAAGGCCAGAGCTTTGGAGGGCCAGCCTCTATTGAGTTTTCATAGCTCAACTCCTGAGGGACTTACAGTGACTTTCCCTTTATTTTCCCTTATGAAAGACCTGCATAGAAAGTAACCTCTGTATAGAATTTGTCAACCATCCTTAAGAACTAGACAGAGAATTAGACTGCTGTTATAGCAGGTTCTATAGGATGTTTAAAACACTATAGAAAGGGATATCATTCTCTAATAAAATATGTACGTTTTTAGAGTAACTGCTGTAGAACCCAATTAGTTTAATCTCTATTAAACTTTGTTGGGCTTTTTCTATTAGTTAAAAGAAAACTGTTTTTCTGTAATGCTCTCCTGGATTTAGGCTTATGGCTTTAAATAATATATTATTGAGTAGCTTGCAATAAGTTGTTGTGGGTAGAGCTGTATGGGGCTTTTTGGTTTATTTAGTAGCAGAATCAAAAAACAATTGTTTGTGGTTGACCTGAAATGCATTTTTTTTTAACTTTTTGGCAAAACAAACAAAAAACAAACAAACAAACAATCATTTCAGGTCAGATGAAATATTCTGGTCAACTCAAAACTGATCTTTTTTTTTTCAAGTTTTAAAATTAAATTGAACCACATTTTGAAACCAAAAATTGAAACCATTCATTTTGAAAATATCTAAATGAAACATTGTCTTTTTCAACCATTTTCTGGTTATTTTTAAACAAAACAATTAGCAAATCTGACACAAATTTGCAAAATGTTTTGGTCCAGCCAAATTTGCAAAGTGTCCAAAAAACTTTGCCCACCTCTAACCATGGGTCCCTAAGTCATGTAATAAAAATGAGATAAAGATGAATACAAATTTGTCTTGATGTTACTAGACAAAAGAACCCGAGTGGGTTCTAACGGCTGACATCACTCGTTGTAGATCATCCCCCAAAGAAATTGTGGCTAAGCAGACGTCTCTTATAGACTTGTGCAAAACATTCACATAAACCTCAAACCCAGTTGAGCTGAGCCTGAGTTTGAAGTTCTGCATTAAATATTAATATGGACAGAAGATGCTTGCACAGCTACATAGTTCAGAAACTGTGAGCTGTTCTGTACTGAAATATCTCCAAGATTCCTTTACTTCCTAAACAAAAAGGTTATCTTTTTTAATGAAGATGGAGTCTTCGGAGATTTTAGAGAGCAATACACTAATGCAGTCAACCTAAACCTACACCATGCATCTCTCTAGGAGTTTCCAAGCTGTTCTCCTGGACAGCTCTTTTGTACAATGCATTCTCCTGATTAATTAAACATGGGTGTTGGCTACAATATTAACTACAGCAACATATTTTTTGTCTGTTTCCATGCCCTTCTACCAGTATGAAAACAGCATCTCCCATGAGCTCCTGTTTAGTTCATGTGCCAGATTTTTTAAAGGTATTTAGGTGCCTCATGGGATTTTCTGAAGTGTCTAGGTGCCTAACTCCAACTAAAATCTTAATCTTGTTGATTTCAATGGGATTAAAGCATATGCTTAAACATAAACATGTGATCAAGTGCTTTACTTAATCAGGCCCCAAAACCTTGGACCCACTACTTGTAAAAGTGAGACTTGAGAAATGTCTCTCTGATGGTTGTTTGTTGCAAAATCTCAAGATAACCACCAAGCATGACCACATTTCAGTGTGTTGCGTTTATGACTTGCAGTTGCGTTTATGGCTGAGGAGAAATACACGTGCTTTTAAAACAAAATAAAAAACAAGCAAAGCAACAAAATGTAGTGTGAAACTCCCTATGTGCTGAAGTTCTGTAGAGAATATTGAGCTCTATTTTTCTTGTTTTTGATTTGGTCGGCAATTCTCTCCTATTAATTCTCTGATAGCCCACAGCTATTAAAATTCTAAGCAGTCAACATGCAAGAACACATAGCATAATTAAAAGCTGCTCTCTCTCTTTCCCTCCTCCTCTTTCCCTCTGTAGACTTCACTGAAAATGTATGTAAAAAACAAACCTTTGATCCAAAATGATCATTTTTTTAAGTCTAAAGTTACTAACCTCTTAATTTGTCATTGACAGTACTAGTAAAGAGACCTGTTCTTAGCTGAGGAAAAACTCTTTCAATATTTTTTCTAGAAGTCAGCCAAAGCAAAACCTGATTCCAAACTCCTGTGAAACTTTAGAAGTTCAGACCTGGCTAGAGATCCAAACTTTGCAGCTGGCCTGTATCAATATAATAGGCCTAAGTTTAAAAAAAACCCAAAAACCTGGGCCAAATCCAGAGGCAATGTGTAAATTAAAACTCCTTTCACTCAGCTCCCTTAATGCTACTTATGCCTACTATTTCAATATCTAAGGTCGTGTAACTTGCTCTCTGAGGAGTTGCAGTTGGAGTAAGCAGTTATAAGTTTTAGGTGTGTGACAGATCGCTCAGTCATAAAGGCTAAAGGCAAATACCTGTGAATCATGACACGGGTTGCTGTAATGAGGCCACCTCAAGGACATCAATTATAATAAAGTCTGTGGGCTAAAGTCTCAAGCTTATTCTAGCCCTTTTGTGCAGTTCTGATGCTGCAACAGGATTGGAACCTGGCTTGATTTCATCATCTGAAAATCCCTTCAAAATGGCTGATTTTTCAATTGCCGTGATGCTGACAGCTCTCAGCACTGCAGTAGGGGGCATGCTGGGAGATGGCAGGGGCAGGACGGGACACTCAGGCTATTATCAGCTGATGAGATACCCCCTGGGAAGCAATTATGGGATGGTATTCTTTACAGCAGTCCACAGGTTCCTCTAAGCTATCCTGGGGCCCTGGCTGGATGCAGCCTAAGAATCGAGGAGTCACAGGCCCATCCTTTGCAGCCCCAACTCTTCTCTCTGCTGTGCCCAGGGTGGGGAGAGGTAGGTGCGGTAGAAAATCTGGGACTGTGTGTATTGGTCTTACTGAAGTAGGCCCTTGTGTTCTGTAATAAAGAAGTAATTGACCTTGAAACAATTATTTCTTTTCCCCTCTGCCTCTTCTACAGAGTATTTCCCCCCTGGAGTTAGAAGGACCTGCAAATAAAGAGCTGTTCTTTTAAGATAATCTGCATTCATCTTAGACTTTTTTGTAGAGATTCATGCATGAATCATCCTCTCTTTCAGTGTGCTAGAAGAAGCATCTTACAAACTCTGATTGCTAAAACATACCAGATTTATTTAAAAAAACACAGTAAAAATTGCCAAGGGGGAACCTGCCCACACCACCTCCAGTTGTGCCCAGTGCTTAAACTTATCTCTGTTATAAGTGAGCTGAGCTTTTGCAGGATAGACATTAGCATTGTTCTGCACATCCTTACTTCATGCCAAGTATAATGGGTCCCAACTTGTGGGGGGAGGAAGGAAAAGATGGGTTTTAAGATATCAGTAGCCAGCACAATACGATATATCTACACTAGCAAATGGAAGCAAAACAAGCATACACTTTCTTGCACAACCAATCAATACATTAATATATCTTCATTAGTGATGTTGTTTTATGTTATTGATATTAAAGATCTACATATTGTATCAGGTTTCTTTGTAATTGTTATTGATTAATAAAACCCTGTGGGCTGAGATGTCTTTCCCTTGTATTGCTGTAAGAGAGATCCCTTATTAAGCCATAAACTATTATGATACTTGTGAAATAATACTATACTCACATAAAGTTGTGGCTCATTCTGGGTACCACCAGCACTGGGGTAGAACATAAGAGGGTAGCTATTTTGGGGGTACACACACTGCTCAGCTTATTTTAAAAATGGATTTTTGACTCATGTAATTCATAGTTCAAATATGACATCTACAATACAATGTTCAATTGTAATGAGATAATCTAATGTATACTGACAGGTCGTTTATGACTGAATCCCAATGTTTGCTCTGCATACCAAAGAGCATGCCAAAGAAAAGTAACCCTTTTTACTCAGGGAGGAAGGAAAATGGATAACCTCTGGAATTAAGTGAAAAATTGAATCCAGCTTCCTGTGTGCACTTTAGGCCCCGCACAGGGATTACAGAACTAGCTCTGAACTGCTTGGCTGCTGACAATAAAGATTTTATGTGTGTCATGTTGAATTTTCAAAGAAGTTCCAGAATCGAAAAGGTCATTTTTACATTTCGTCTATGCTGTTTAGGAAGTTAAATGCTTTATACTGGCCTCTCTTCTCATTGGGATTTAAGTTTATGTACCCAATATCAAGTAATGTAGTAGCGTAGCAGTTAAGGATGGGTGGGGGAGGGGAAGAGAATGGTCCTATGCAAACTGAATTCCAAAGCTTTAGCCTACTTTTCATCATAAAAAATTTATCTACTGTGGAACTCTTGTAGCAAAAACACTTTCTTGCCAACAAATGCTCTATAGGAGGAGTTTTATTAACACAAAGGGACTGATTTGATTGATATATATGGCTATCAAATACAGTTCATATGTGTATAAAATGCAGAATCAGTGCCCTTACAATCCACAGCGCTTCTGTTCTTGGCATGAAACAGCATATAATAAAAATAAAGATGCTTTTTTGTGTACTCGGCATTATTAAATATTTATATGCTTTCTTTGGTAGCATATAACCTAATACATTATAGGTCATCGGGGCTGTAGAATGTTTCACTCTGAAAACTGCTTGCCTATACTTTGCAGTCATTGTGGGAGACACATGAGACAGCTCAACATAAAGGACATGCTGTCATTTCTAATCCATGCATATAAATAGATCATGCAGGACTAAGACCCATATGAATATCCACTGTGAATACAATTTCAAAGATCTGTATTAAAAAGCTTCTTATTAACATGATATACTCCCCCAAAGAATTCCAGCAATGTTCCATTAATCAAGATGTTGCCTAAAATCTTTAAAAATACACTTAAGTACTCAGCCCTGTTATTTTTTTATAATATAGTTAGTTAGAACTACATGAAACCTACAGTCAAGAAATAATCAGTAGGTGTTAACATGGGCCACAAAATAGTGTCTTTAATTTTACATGTGAGGTTCCATCCCCTTGCTATTACTAGAAAGACTTACAGTGTATGTATGTGAAGAGGATTTAGATACTTTTATATAAAACTCCCCTCTGTATTGATGTCAGCATAAGTCTCAGAAATTTCTGGTGTATGAATTCCACAAGAAAATAACGAGGAAGCTCTCTGATATGATCTTTTTACCATATTCTCACTTGACTGCTAATTTATTTTTAACTCAGTAATGGGAACAGTAATTTACAAGTTAAATCCAATAATTTTTTATTTTAGAGGTCAACCCTCCAGTTGGAGTCATTTGCAAAACTTCCATTGACATCGTTGGGGCAGGATCAGGATCTTTATTCATGGGAAAAGATAAGGACATTAAAATATCTATCATATTAGGGGGGAAATGTCCTCATAATAATATTTATAATAGCCCACACACTTCATCTGAAGGTCTGGTTTTTTTACAAAGGAGAGAAAGCATCATCCCCTTTTTGCAGATGGGAACATTAAGACAAAGAGACTTGTCAAAAGTCACACAACAGGTCAGTGATAAAGCCAGGAATAGAACCCAGGCCTCTGTCTTACCAGTCCAGTGCTAATCTGTTGGATCATGTTGGCTAAAATACACTTAAGCTAACAGACTGTGACTATTACAAATCCTCAAATACATTAAGAACTAATTCTCCTAATTACAGAAATGCTATGTTTCTCTTCAAGGTATTAATAATAACTAAAGCTCCATAATTTTTTTTTCCAAAAAAGAATTAGCAATTATATTGTAAAACAAGTATTTATAGGAGGAAATACAATCCAATGCCAAGAAACATTTCTGTTTTTTGCTGAGAGGTCGGAGCTGTTTTATAGACCATTCTACAGAATTTACTGTATGTGCAATCCCATGGGGGAATAAATATGATCCTAAAACAGGCAAAATGCTGGACTGGATGTGATGATCAGAGAAAGTTTGTGCACATAGGTTGACATTCCCTCATAATTCCTACATTCTGGCTCCATAGTAGATGTAGGATTCTGGCTACAAACAAAGTAGTCCTCTAGAGCCCATCAGTTAACTCTCTGTTACTACCTATGATGATGAAAAATAATAATGCACAGGTACATAACCCCAGTGATCAAGAAAGGGATACACACTATTGTTAGGTTCTAGAAAAACAGTAATGGATAAAAAAGTGAAACATAGCTAAAGTAAAGTACTCCATGGGTAGCATGAACCACATTTTCACTTCTTCTGTCAAGTCTCAAACCTTTTTCCAGCACGTACCGTAAACAAGACTACATTGTTAAATAGTCCTCATTATAGCTCTTCCCTGATTGGATGAGTGTGAGAAGAATGATGCTTGGATGCACTCGTGAAAAACTTTATGGAAGGAATATACAGCATGTGTGTTTGGGAATTTAAACTGACTCTGCATGTATATCTGATATAGCATGAGATGTATGAAAAATTGAATTTTTTTTATCTGAATATTGGGAATTTGAATCATAGAATCATAGAATATCAGGGTTGGAAGGGACCCCTGAAGGTCATCTAGTCCAACCCCCTGCTCGAAGCAGGACCAATTCCCAGTTAAATCATCCCAGCCAGGGCTTTGTCAAGCCTGACCTTAAAAACCTCTAAGGAAGGAGATTCTACCACCTCCCTAGGTAACGCATTCCAGTGTTTCACCACCCTCTTAGTGAAAAAGTTTTTCCTAATATCCAATCTAAACCTCCCCCACTGCAACTTGAGACCATTACTCCTCGTTCTGTCATCTGCTACCATTGAGAACAGTCTAGAGCCATCCTCTTTGGAACCCCCTTTCAGGTAGTTGAAAGCAGCTATCAAATCCCCCCTCATTCTTCTCTTCTGCAGGCTAAACAATCCCAGCTCCCTCAGCCTCTCCTCATAACTCATGTGTTCTAGACCCCTAATCATTTTTGTTGTCCTTCGCTGGACTCTCTCCAATTTCTCCACATCCTTCTTGTAGTGTGGGGCCCAAAACTGGACACAGTACTCCAGATGAGGCCTCACCAATGTCGAATAGAGGGGAACGATCACGTCCCTCGATCTGCTCGCTATGCCCCTACTTATACATCCCAAAATGCCATTGGCCTTCTTGGCAACAAGGGCACACTGCTGACTCATATCCAGCTTCTCGTCCACTGTCACCCCTAGGTCCTTTTCCGCAGAACTGCTGCCTAGCCATTCGGTCCCTAGTCTGTAGCAGTGCATTGGGTTCTTCCATCCTAAGTGCAGGACCCTGCACTTATCCTTATTGAACCTCATCAGATTTCTTTTGGCCCAATCCTCCAATTTGTCTAGGTCCTTCTGTATCCTATCCCTCCCCTCCAGCGTATCTACCACTCCTCCCAGTTTAGTATCATCCGCAATTAAGTTAAATTAAGTTAAATTAAGTTAAATTAAATAAAGTGGAACTAGCATGCAAGATATTTGCTCCTCCTCTGAAACAATCTTCTAGGGTGCCCAAATTATTGTGAGAAAGCCAAAATATGTACAAAGCTATTCAATGTTAAGCAGTGAACAGCAGCAGCCTGAGGCATCATAATTATAAATTTTGAGGCATCATAATTATAAAAGCACAGCAAAATACTGACACAGTGGCCAAATTGTAACTTTTAAAAATTCTTAAAATCCAAGTTTTTCCAGGGTTTTAGCTAGCCCCTGGATTCCTTGAAGACTGATTATTTTTTAAAGAGCAACAACCATGACTTCCCTCAAGAACACCCACTTGCCCCCTCTCAGTAATGAGACCCTAAAACTGTCCCTGCTTGGATGAGAACCAACGCTGGTTTGAGTTTGGCTCTGCAACAGTCTCTGATCAGGTTCTGCAAAATCAAAAATAATAGACAGCCTCCGTGGCCCATCTCTAATTACAGCTACTATATGAGGGCCAGATCTTCAGCAGTATAAACTGTCCTAGTTTCATTAATGTCAGGGCAGCTACGCTGATTCGCAACAGCTGTAGATCAGGCACATTGTTTTTGTTAAGTCAATAAGGACATTTAAAAAAACAACAAAAAAACAATTGATGGTCATTGCTGAGCTGATTCATGGGAATCAAAGATGAGATTTTTGGTTTTTATGAGCATGTTGTTCTTGTTTCTTTTAAGTGAAGAAAATTCACAGCTACCTACTACATTGTGTGTGTGTGTGTGTGTGTGTGTATAAAGGCAGTGCTTTAAACTACCAATGATTTTTTTAAATACAGCCTCAAACCCCAGTAAAAGATCTATCTTGAAAAAATATAAATTGCCTTGCTAATGTAGGGCTAAAGATAATGAAATATAGTCCATTAAAATAAAACCAGTAGTTTCCTTCCTGGTGGAATTTTACAGATTTATCACGTTTTGCTGTGTTAAAACAAAGTATCATCAAGCTTCCTCTTAGTTAGAGAGCAAGCAACCCTTAGGGCAAATGAAATTAAACAGCTTTATGTACAGAGTACCTGAAAAAAAATTACAAGGCTAGACAAGAGGAATGGTGCTACAGTGGAGGTCTGTAACCACAGTCTGTAGAAACCACGCGTCCTTCCTGTAAGACAGTGGCTGGAAGGGACCACTATTTCCTTGTATCAAACAGAATTTGCACCCATTCAAGAACATGGTTTGTGTTATCAACATGGCTGCATGACTTTACTGCCTTATAACTGAAAGTGTTTGCACAAGAAAACTTTACTAATCTATTTTAACGAGGGGGTAAAGTAGTGCAAAGTGATACCAAAGCATTTCTGAAACTTCTCAGTTCGACTTTGATTTGTGAAAGCCCAGTTCAAAACCAGAAAATAAATAAGTGGGTACTATTGTTCATATAGTAAAATATGTATGGTGTGACTAGCAGAAGGCCTTTGCATGTTTAAACTGATGTATTCAAACTGAAGTGGCTAGGAGCTTAGATACTTGTTAACAGACTACTCTCTAAAGGCTCTGAAGCAGTGCTGGTGGTCACATTAAATCTGTTTCATTCTCACATGTGGCTCTCTTCCATTCCCTCCCCTGGGGAGAAATTTGGATTCATTTTCACTGATTGCCAAACACCAAGTCTAACAAGGAATACTGAAAAGATAGACCCATCCCTTCAATGGTGAAAAGGGATCAAAAATTACAGTGAGTTGCAACAAAATTAAACTCTTTTTTTTGCTCAGTCCCTCTCTGGCTTTGCTCCATAAGCCAAAATGGCCAAATATAGCTGCTACGGAACAGCTCTGTGAAATTTCAAATGTGCAAAAATTTGAAAATTGCTTGAAATTTCAAGCTATTAGTAGATTGTATGAGCCAGTCAGTCTGGAAGGAAATGGGCTACTTCATGGGGAAAAAAACAAATCCCTAAAATGAAGACAGTACAAAACAATGCAAAACAGACGGGCTAAAAAACAAAAGTGAAAAATTATTTTTTTAACCCATTTTACCCATCCTCTAAAATTTAGTTATAACACAGGACAACAGATATTTTCCAATATGTGGCTTCGTTCTGCAGTCAAATACCACAATAAAACAATGTATTTTAGGAAACAGAAAACTAATGGCGAAGACACTCATGCAACAGCCTACATACATTGCAATTTTAACTACATTAATTCTTCATAGAACAGTTAAAGGTTTCCTAAGTATTGTAATACTCTGCATTGGGTCACCATATTGCTAATTATCTTTTCATTAAAAATCTTCCCACCATCCCCAACTTGCTGTTAAATATCCACATTTTATCCTCCATAGCAATTAGGCACGTGTTTGTATAGCAAAGTACTTGGCATGTTAAGCAAAGCTACACATTCAACTATTTTTGCTTGCCTTATTACTTAAGCTTCTGAAGACAAGCTTGCTGGCTATTGAAAATTACTTGAGTGGAGTATGACTCTTGCGTCCTTGACTGGAATTCTCTCAGATGTTCTTTTACAGCTCTGAGGATATTTGTCTTATTGTTGACTTACAGCACATGATCCATGCATAGAGTCACCCTGAGGAGCTTCAGATATCACACTGTAACTCTGGAAAAGCAGTGCCTCTGTGTTGGCACATCATTTATTTTAAGGCTAACTACTGAATAGACTTTTTTATTATTAATTTGTTATTAAACTCATTTCTAAATTGCCCCTTCTATATTATCTTGCTTATAGTATTGTACATTAATACTTGGAATAGGCTGTTAAATGTTGCATATGTTTACTCTGGGCTTGATCCTGCTCCTATTGAAGTCAACAGGAGTTTTGCTTATGACTTCAGTAGGAGCAAGATCAGAACTGCTGGGCCCCATCTAGTAACACTTGCTCACACATGTAAACCTAAAATCAAATGGATAAGTCCATTGAAGTCAGAAGGTCCACTCATCTGAGCAAGGACTACTTGCATCAGGTTTACAGGATTAGAGTGCAGTGTCTCTGTCAGCCTTAAAACCCAATAGCCAGTTTTGTACCAGGTTAAAATGGGTGTGTTGTCTAGCATGGGCCAAATAGGAAGAACAATTGGAGTTTGTACGGTATATATTATTTCACCAGAACGTACGGTTTAAATGCCAGAAGTTCACACTGAAGTTTTTTGTATGTTTGCTATTATAAAGATACAATATTTTGAAACACAAACACCCCACCCTCAGAGCACATAGAGTATAGGCTTTAAGGGACCAGTGAGTCATCTAATCCCACCTCCTGTAAGACCAAAGTATTGCAGCCTACAGGAGACTAGATTAGTGTGTGCCACAGGCAGAGAATAAGAGGGACCAAGGTGCACCTGTACTGTAACTATTGCCAGAATTACTCAAAAAGATATTTAGGGGCTTCTTTTCTTACCCATTTCTCTAGAAGAGGGCTTTCCAATTGGCTTTGATTTCAAATTTCACTTGTATAATTTTACAATATGACAAACATCTTCCTTTTTATAACATTTTTGGTATGTCCATCCAGCAATTAAACACCCATTGCTGGCTCGGGTCAGCTGATTCAGGCTTGTGGGGCTGTAAAATTGCTGTTTTTAAAATTAGATGTTTGGGCTTGGGCTGAAGCCCCAGCTCTCTGTGGTCATGCCACATAAGAGTATAAGCAATTCTCCAAAACAATATGTGATGATAATAACAGCAACGGTCAAGAGAAACACTGAAAGGGTTGCCAGTTTGGGAGTAAGTTCAGCATATGGGAATTGTATAGCTGTATAATCAAATCTATCTGTCACATCTATAAAAGATAACATACCATGCAAAAGAAAGGACTGAAGACGGAGGAGCTATGATCTTTCAGTTAGATCTCACTATTGAAGCCAATTAGGCCTAGATCTGTGAACCTTTGTGATTTATAAGTTGTTCTGAATTGTCTGCTCAAAGTAGTATATTTCTAGTAAGTGTTTGACATTAGAGCAGAACATCACTTTCAGAACATTACCGAACATTTTGTTCGGGCCAAATTGGCCCAAGTCACATGCACAGATGCTAACATTTTGTTCCTTCCATAAGCCTTATATTAACTCTGATATGCCAGCAGGTCAGAAACCAAATGATTGATTCCATGACACTGCAATCTTTGCTTAAACACACTATTGGCTCTTTTCAGCCAGCTCTGCAGCTCCTCCCTGCTTGAGCCATCAGTTGTCATGCCTCTTTGCCAATGTGTACAACCCCTCCCACACCCAGCCAGAGCTGCTAAGCCTGTGTCAAGTTGCCAGGTGATTTACAAGTAGTCTTCGAAGGCTTAGATTTTTATCAGTAGATGTTGATTTCACCATACACATACAAACCAATAATGAAATTTAAAGTAAGAAAAATGCTGCTTGCAAACTTATTCATTTGTTGAAGAAATTTACTTTGTATATTTGATATGTGATGTTGACTATTTGTGGGTCAACAGTTATAAAGCTTTAACTTTTTGAATCTCAACATCTATGGGCATGAAATAATTATATTTAGACCCCCTTCCCATAGTGTCCCATAATTGTAAACATTTAAATTGATAAAAAAATTAAAAAATGCTTAAAAATTAACATTGATATTATCCGTGAAGATTATAAACCAATACAAAATCAAATTCTGCCAACCCCACTTACAAGACTCCCTGCACTGTTTATATTTGCAGCTGCTCTTCCCACCTGACCATCTCTGTGCCTCATCATTAGGACAACCCTGTTCCTCAAATATCACACTGTGGAACTTTTGCTTAATGTAACCATGATGAACCTCTCCATTAATATGATTCTGTCTTTCATATGTGGTTATGTATCCTCTCTGTGAACTTTTCCGGCCCTTGCCCACCCATTCCTTGTCTTACTTTCACAAAGTTAAAAATAATTTAAAGCATTTAAAAAAACCAAGCATGTTAATAAATCTCTTCATGGGTCTCTCTATTTATGTCTCATACTAATTCCTTCAACTTTGAGTGGTCTCTTGAAATAGCCCAGTAGTTTGGATTGAAATTTGGCCTGCAGGGGAGACTATTTCATGAGATCCATGTTGCATTAGAATTGAGCAAACTTCAGTTTGTGTTTCACAGATGCAAGAGAAAATTGTATCCCCTCAGTTCAGGAGTGACATGTTCAGGAGTCTCTCTGATTAAAGACTAAGCATGTTCCCCTCTGTGACTTGGCTAAACTCAATCAACAACAATCTTAAATCTTATGAGCCAAATCATGTTTGGGTTTACACTGGTGAAAATGGGAAGTAAGTAATTTGGAGTTAATGGGGTAACTCTAGATTTCCATCAGTATAACTGAGGGTATATACCTCTATAATGCCAGGACAGCATGGCATCTCCATTACTACCACTTGTCTATGAATGCTGTTTTACCTGATCTTCAGACAGCACAGTTCTCTCCTAATTGTGTTGTCTTTGTTCTGATTGCATTACACTGTTTATTTGGGGTTTTTTTTGCTTTTGACTGTACAGATCCTGCACCACAGAGGCTAGGAGACAAATGGGCCAACAAATGGTAATTGATTACTTGAGTGTAGTTTAGCTAACTGAGTCTAAGTAAAGCAGGGAAGTGAAAGGAATGTTTTTTGTCAGGCACATTATTGCTTTTACTACAAAAAGTTATAGATCAAAGGGTTTTTTTGGGGGGGGGGGGAGGAGGGGTTAATTGCTTCTTAGGCATAGACCACAAAAAAAAAAAAAAACCCAAAACCAACCAACTAACCAAAACCAAAAACCCCAAGCAATAGCTGCTGGCTGTGTATGCCTCAAAGAGAAAAGGAGCATTTAAGTTTCACCCAGTCAAAAGATAAGAGACACAGTTGCACTAAGGTATATGCATACAGGGTGAAATACCGAAATTCAGCCTTCCCGTTACAAAGCCTGATTATCATGGTGGTGTATGGGGAATTCCATGAGGGCTGAGGATGTTTGCATGGAATTCCAGCACAGTGGCTGTTTGTTTCGCAGCTCACTTCTCTTTGAAAGTTTGGTGCCACTGGATCAACATGAGATGGAACCAGTTTAACTTTTCTGAGCTACCCCACAGTAATGCTTTTATTGCAGCATGTTTGGGGAAATAATGGAGCAGGTGGTGAAGATCTCTTTCTGTCGCCACTGCACCTGGTCTATCCCCTGCAGAGGCTTAATGCAGGGTTTCCTTGATGCAAAAGGCTTTCTGCAGCAGGCTGAGTTTCATACATAGCCAAACTGTCAAGCATTGGCCTTGCAACACTTCTGCAAGACCAGAGAAATTCAGTTCTCTCTGGTGTATTTTAGCAAGGACTGTAAAGTTACAGAATGATACATCACACTCTCTACTCTTGCATTTCATTCTGAGCTGGATGGGTCTCTGAGAAGCAGAGAATGAACCATCAGTGTAAAATGGTTCCTTTTAGCCTCTCTTCAATAAGCGTTGAATCTTGCAATCTTTTTATCAACACATACTCAGATAAAACTCCCACTCAACAGATGTTTTGCCTAAATAAGAATGAACGAGGACTAAGTAATGGCTGCAGAATATAGCCCTAACTACAGAGTTCCCTCTATCTTGTGAATCTAGAACAGCTTAAATGTCTGTCTTATTCCTACCTGATTATAATGTGCTGCCTCTGGTCTTAATTAGAGAAAAGTATTGGCATAGCTTGGAGATTCAGTCCCATTTCAGTGGGCCAAATACTCAGATAGCAGGACAAAACTGCAGATTTTGGTAGAAGAGGTGCAGAAAAGTAGAATTCTGGAGTCATAATATACTCCCTTCTCTTACATCCCACCCTGCAACCCCAGAAATTCCTCTGGTGGATTCAGCCTGTGCAGTTCAGGACTACAAAGCCTGAGGCTAGGATAAGGTAGAGGACTGCCTTTGTCTGTGCTGCTGCCCAGATCACCATTAACTAAGAAGAGAATAAAAGAGGCATTAACTAGCTTCTTTCCCATGGTAAAGGTCCATGTGCCCAAAGAAAATATGGAGGGGAGAGGAGGGGAATCCTTGGAACCAGGCTACCAGTTGGGGTAGGAAAAGCAGTGGGCTAGTGAACAGTAAGGAGACCCAATATTGTGAGGATATCTGAGTCATTCACTGTTATTGGGCTGTGGGAGTGAACTGAGACTTTTCAGAAAGGGACACCTCAATAGAGCTCCACTGAATGGGCTATCAGTTCTGGGGATGGGGAAGAATTAACATTAAAACAGATGGACCTTAATCTGTGCCAGTACCAAATATGAGAAAAATAAGGAAACATGAGAGAGGAGGGAAAAGGAGAAAACTAAGGAGGAAAACATTATATTGTAATATGATAAAGGATGTGTGGAGCTTCAGGGAACTTATCCTTCATTATCAAAGGTGGCAAGGAGATCTTGGCTTTCCTTCTGTTGAAATAAATAATGTATAACAGCGTTAGAACAGGGCCTCATGGATATAGTTTTAAAATCAAAATGAGAACGTGTTAAGTTTGTACTGTTTCTTGTTACATGCTTGACAATTTTTGACACAAGGCTATGCTTTGTACTGACATACATTCTATGAAAGATGTCTACTGTGTGTTGGTTTAGCATGTAATAAAAATCTTTGCTCTCTCCCCTTCTACAACTGCAACAACCTATATGGATGGACTAGAATGCCCACCAAATTGACTTATAAAATATAAAGGAATTCCATGTATTACTGTCTTTCAGGGACTATAGTTGGCATTACATTCTTGATGTTTCATTTCAGTGACAGAGATTGTAAAAAGAACAGACAATGGCATACAACAGACTTTAAATCCTTGCCTGTGACATAATGAAAATGGGAAATGATGCAATATAAACCTTACTTATTCTCACTACAGTCTCTGGAGGTAATCCCTCAATGTGATCATCTAGTGTTCTACTGCTATAATAAACTAGAAGTCTAGTCAATCTGAGTTATGAGAATTCTCTGGATGATTCCCAGGACTCTATCACCTTGTTGGAGGGGAAAGGGGGCAAAATTGCATTTAATGAAGAACTGCTTTGTTCAGGTCTGTTCTAAACTTCTGCTCTGTTTAATAGAGTGCGGGAGGGGAGAAAGAGGGGGGGAAAGGACATTCATGGAAATATTTCATTTCTGTTGCCCGATCCAGAGAGAATTTTCTCCAGAGTGATTTACCTGCTAGTAAATAAAATAATCTAGGCGAATCAGAACAGTGAGTCGAATCAGACATTTTTGGCAAATGAGACCAAGTCATTTCACAAACAAAAAGCAAAAGTCCCAGCTGCAAACCAAGAGCATAGCTGGATTGTACGAACTTGATCCCGGCTGTAGGGAGGTCTCCTTATATTTGCAAGTTGAGGGTTGGCCCCCTTCAACCCCCCGTTTCTGTCCTCCCTCCTGCTTCTGCCAGCTTGTCTCTGAAGGGACTGGGACGATACTACCAACATGTCACATACTCCCTTACAGTTAGAGCTATAAGCACCTGAGCAGGAAGTCAGCAGCACAAATTTTTTTTTTCCAGTCCTGACTGCTTGAATATGTGTTTTCTAGAGACTGCATATACAAAGTTCACTGGCCAGTAAGGATGTCCTTCTGATGCCTCCTTACATTATTCCCTATGAGTGAACTCCCTCTCTTATGTTCAGTATGTCATATTTGGACAGCAGAGCAAGTTAGACATGCTACTGGAGTGGATATTTTAAAGGAAGTGTAGTTTTGAGAGTTTGGGCAGCTATCAGCAAATTGCTTCACCATCTCCTATCAGCACTTTCACCCATCTTTGCCAAACCCTGTTACCCCAAACTCTTTCATTCTGTGCTGCTGGTCTCTGGGTGGCTTGTAATCTCAGATGCTGAAAACAGAGAGCCAAAGAAATTAGTACAGGGAAGAAGCAAAACTAGTGGGGTAGAAGGGATGGGGCCTGATGAAGAAGAAAGCCAATTGAGGTAGGCGTAATGAGGAAGAGAGGTAGATGTAGAATGTGGCAAAATCTCAACAGGCACAGTGTATGTTACATGTGTTACCCTAGGAGAGTTCTTTACAAGCTTTGCAATAAAATAATGCACTTCCATCTGCTTTGACAGTCCCAGCCTTCAGCATCATTATTAATAAAGCATCTAGGCCCATATTATCCTCCCTATTGCGTCTCACCGCTTAATTACACCGTATCTAGTTTTGATTTTTTGATCCTACATTCTGCAGGAACAGGTTTGGAAGTAATTGCTCTACATGAGCACAGAGTTATTTTAGATTGATTTACAGTGACACTTTCCTGCCTGATGTTTTTTGCCCTCCAAATTATCAATTCTTTAATGAAGTTGCCATTCAGTATACAGAGATGAACAGGGACAACTTCTCCATATAGATTTTGAGCTTCCCTCTCCCACAAAGTGTGTTGAGTTTTAGTTGCAGGATTTTTGTTTGGGGTCATGTCCAACAGATATGAGAAATATTAACTATTTGTGTCCCAATGTCTTGGGAATGGGACATGGCTGACCAGCTTGACCTGCTCCCCTTTCCCTGGTGCTGCTCCAGACTTTACAACCTCACAGGGGGGCAAGAATCTTGTGGGGCATCCCTTGGTGGATTCTGCTAACCTGTTGAGAGAATCTTATCAAGGGGAGGTTGGAGTGATATGCGGACTTAGTACCTCAGTCAGGGACATAGTGGGAGCATACCCGGCTGGCCTGAGTCCTTTCTTCCCTCCCCAGATCTGCTCTGGCTGCTACAGCTGCATTCTTTACAGTATTTTCCTGTTCTAATGCCTGTCTTCATGTGATGATCTTTGTTTGCAGACACTGGGGCCTACGTATTTAAAAAATAATTATTTGGTGCTTCTAATGTTGGGCACCTGCCTTGAGGGTCATTCAGGGCATGGTGCTCCCTTCCTGTGAAACTAAGTCCTCATTGTCTCCCGTTGGGCACCTATAGGTGGTGGCTAGTAGAGCTGGTCAGAAAATGGTATGTATTATCCATGGAAATACCTTGGAAGAAATTAGCATTTTTGTGTACATCTTCTGGTGTGTCTTTCCCACCTAGGGTGACCAGACATTCCAATTTTATAGGGACAAGCCCGCTTTGGTTTTTTTTTCCTTATATAGGCTCCTATTACCCCCCACCCCCGTCCCGATTTTTCAGACTTGCTGTCTGGTCACCCTATTCCCACCTCCCCCAGCAAACACCCAAACATCCAAAATGTCCTAGCGTTTAAATGGCTTTTTGAAAACCAGGTGGGATTTTTTTAGTGTTTTTTGTTTGTTTTTTAACAGGAAAAAACAGAAATGTCAAAGAAACAAAAACAAATTAAAGGAAAAATGTAGTGGAGGAAAGGCAATTTTTCATCATCCCCCTTGCCTCCCCAATACTTTTTTTTTTTCAAAAAAACTGCTAATTAGAGCTGACTAAATATCTCCATCTGGCTGTGAATATTCACTGGAATAAACAACTGAATTTGCTTTGGCTGTGTTTGCATTAGGTGAATAGTCTAGGCAATAAATATACTGTAAGGACCACTGGATAAATGGGGATATGATGGAGTATATACCCATGCTGGCTCTGAGAGAGCTAACATGGGCCTTAGAGGCCAACTGATCCATTCGGATGCACTTGGATGGTGGATCAGGCCTAATTAAAGATGAAGACCAGCTGGGGAAGGAGCTGGCTGGTGACTAAAAAGAAAGGAAGTGCAAATTAGAAGGGTGTGTGTGTGCCGGTTGAGCATGTGTTTGTAACCTGTTCATAAATGTCTGTGACTTTGGGTCTTTCCCTCCTGTCTTCTTGGTCAAAAATGGCTGCCTTGGTACTTTTGTGTGAAATTCAAAGCTAGACGAGAATCTTACAAATTGACTTGTGAAAACTGTTTAGTAACTTTTGGGGTCCTCAAAATTTTATGGAAAACAAAATCATGAAGATCATGCAAAATGTACCAGTGAAATGTTTGTGTAGAACTCCACTAAAAATGACACCTGTTTGATCAGCCCCTTGTAAGCACACAGTTGACATTCTCCATTCAAAAGATGCTCAAAGGAATCATCTTTAAATAATTTAGTGTAATTGACTGGAATAATACAGCTTGTGAGCATCAAATGTTTTCACACCCTAGAAGTAAAACAAATTATCTGAGGACACTTACTGTAGCAATCTCCATTGTGCCTTGTGCTGGCCTCTGCTCCTGGGAAGAGTCAGAGTAAATTAGCTTAGTACAGGGCATTTTAGAGTAGCTGAAGGGTGAGGAATCCTGCCTACAATATGTTGTTTTGGTGTGGAGCAGCTGCACAGATGTTGTCTGATTCAGTTACCTCTCCCTTTTCTCTCTCCAATCTGCCACCATCCTATTCCCAGCCTCGTCCTCCACTGGCATAGAGAGCCGCATCCTGGAATGGAGTGCCTCAGCATAGAGTAAGTCTGGGGGTCTCCTCCACAAACTCTGCACAACCTGCTACACCTCCCATACTCAAACAGTTACTGAAATATTTTCTATCTAGGGCCTACAGTGGAAGCCATGTTGAAGCTACAGTTTGTCCAAAACATGCCTGCCTGTCGTCTCTTTAGCAGGGCAGGTGGAGGAGAACACATAAAACTAGTTCTCAGCAGCTTGCCCTGGTTCTTTGAATAGTGCAGTTCAAAACAGACTTTAACTTGTCATGTATACAGTCAGTTGAGATTTTTGTATGCCTGGAGCGCTATAGGGAGGCATAGCAGCTCTTATGTCACACGCTTTATATGGAACCAACAGCTGAGGTTGCCCAAAGGAAAGGGTGTGTAACCAAGTGGCACTTGAGGGTACTTGGTAGCTGGTAGAAGAGCTGTCTTTACTTAGTTCTTGTTGGTCCAGTCCAGCAAAGCACACGTGCACATGGAAGGTTTAACTTTAATCACATGAGTAGGCCTAGTGCCATGGAGACTTAAGGGATTTTTTTCATCTGGATACTACAAAGTGCTTTACAAAGGGTGGGAAGTAGCATGATGTCTGACTGACAGATGAGGAAACAGAGGTACAGAAAGGTGAAGGGACTTTTCCAAGGTCAAACAGGAGGTTAGTGGCAGATTTGGGAATAGAACTAGGTCTCCAAACTCCAGGACCAGAACCCTATCTGCTAAGCCACACTGCCTCTACGGACAAGGGTGGGCTTGTGCTGGCACCAGAATAGCAGAACCACATATTTGGCTGAGTGTCCCTTTTGCCTGCCCCCTTCCCTACTTGCACTAAGTACAGTTCAGAGGGTCTAGAGGATCTTGACCTCGATTTCCCAATTTTATGTCAAGGCCCAAAGGAAAACTTGCTGATGTGTTCTGAATTCTGTTTGTGTGTTTGTTTTTAAAAAGATTGATCCACAAATTTTGATTAAGTGATAATGGGTCAAACCCAGCCCATTCTTCCTGGAGCCACAGGGAGCCACAGGACAACCAGCACAACTGGTGTAGCTCCACTGTGCAAGGCAAATGTCTAGGGCAGGGATCGGCAACCTTTGGCACGCGGCCCGTCAGAGAAATCCACTGGCAGTCCGGGACGGTTTGTTTAGCTACAGCATCTGCAGGCTCGGCCAATTGCAGCTCCCACTGGCTGCGGTTCACTGTTCCAGGCCAATGAGGGTTGCGGAAAGCTGCAGCCTGCACATCCCTCAGCCCACACCGCTTCTCGCGGCCCCCATTGGCCTGGAATGGTGAACCGCGGCCAGTGGGAGCTGCAATCGGCTGAACCTGCAGACGCTGCAGGTAAACAAAGCATCCCGGCCTGACAGCAGCTTTCCCTGATGGGCCGCGTGCCAAAGGTTGCCGATCTCTGGGCTACGGGATTGGGGGACTGTTACACGCACTTCATGGCTTAGAATCCTGCTGTGTGTGAATCCAGTGTGCAGGGGACAGCACAAGGTGGGCATGGATGTTCCAGAGAATCTTCCACTCCACAGACTCCTCACCCTTCCTCCACATTCCCATGGGATGGTCAGGTAAATACCTTGTGTAGGTTATGTCAGATGTAGAACTGAAGTAGACTCTGTAGAACAGCACTTCAGCCCTCTGTGGTGAAGTATTCCTTCCCTGGACATATACTCTGTGCCCCATCTTGGTGCTTGGTCTGGATAAAACCAACACAATAAGGGAGTTGGACATGACATCCTTTTAGATCCATTGGTTTTATTTGGCGTTTGGACTCAAAATGGGTTTGTTCCAGATCCTCTACAGTGTTGTGTTTTTATTGATAGTACTTCTTAAACTGACACACAGACCTTTCATTAGGTTAAGCAATAGATGATCCTCTTTCATCAATACATAAGGATGTAGGGCTGAGAGGAGTTCTGTCATTGTGCATAGCTAGATTGGCTCTAATTGTGGAGATTAGTTCTGTTGGTTGTGTAGGTATCTGACAGTTTCAAATCAAAGGCTGTCTGTATGGGACAGCAAACAGCTTATTTTAGGCACTTAAGTACTGTTTTACTCAAACCAGTGCTTTCCCCTTTCTCCATAGTTAAGCACTTTCCCAGTTTATTCCAGAAATGAAAAGTGACTCTCTGATCACTTTTTCATGAAATTACCCTATCATGTTTCAGCAGATATTGATTTAAGTTCTGAAGAAAAATAAGCATCTGGGATCCAGCTGAAGTAGCAGCCTCTCTAGGCTCACGGTGATATGATTATCATTATCATTGCCATTAAACACTAATGAGAACTGTTAATTAGTAAGCCTGCCTGTGTGTATTTTCCCCAGCCCACCACCCCTTTCTTTTTTCTTCTTGGGGAAATGGAGGGTGAGGGAAGATTAGAGTCAGGAAGACTTAGCTTTTCCTCCACATGAGCTGAGCAGTTCTTGATCCATTTTAATCGTCTCTGTTATATCCTGAATTCTTACAGCTCATTTTCTTGGATTACACAGACAAGGATGGTAGTTCAGATCAATCCTAGTGACTAGAATCTAGGGACCCTTGGTTTTTACAGTGGCTCTGTCATAAATATAAAGGGAAGGGTAAACCCCTTTGAAATCCCTCCTGGCCAGGGGAAAGCTCCTCTCACCTGTAAAGGGTTAAGAAGCTAAAGGTAACCTCGCTGGCACCTGACCAAAATGACCAATGAGGAGACAAGATACTTTCAAAAGCTGGGAGGAGGGAGAGGAACAAAGGGTCTGTGTGCTGCTCTTGCCAGAGACAGAACAGGAATGGAGTCTTAGAACTTTTAGTAAGTAATCTAGCTAGGTATGTGTTAGATTATGATTTCTTTAAATGGCTGAGAAAAGAATTGTGCTGAATAGAATAACTATTTCTGTCTGTATATCTTTTTTGTAACTTAAGGTTTTGCCTAGAGGGGTTCTCTATGTTTTGAATCTAATTACCCTGTAAGATATCTACCATCCTGATTTTACAGGGGGGATTTCTTTATTTCTATTTACTTCTATTTTTTATTAAAAGTCTTCTTGTAAAAACTGAATGCTTTTTCATTGTTCTCAGATCCAAGGGTTTGGGTCTGTGGTCACCTATGCAAATTGGTGAGGCTTTTTATCCAACATTTCCCAGGAAAGGGGGGGTGCAAGTGTTGGGAGGATTGTTCATTGTTCTTAAGATCCAAGGGTCTGGGTCTGTAGTCACCTAGGCAAATTGGTGAGGCTTTTTACCAAACCTTGTCCAGGAAGTGGGGTGCAAGGTTTTGGGAAGTATTTTGGGGGGAAAGACGCGTCCAAACAGCTCTTCCCCAGTAACCAGTATTAGTTTGGTGGTGGTAGCGGCCATTCCAAGGATAACGGGTGTAATATTTTGTACCTTGGGGAAGTTTTGACCTAAGCTGGTAAAGATAAGCTTAGGAGGTTTTTCATGCAGGTCCCCACATCTGTACCCTAGAGTTCAGAGTGGGGGAGGAACCTTGACAGGCTCCATTCTGTAATGTAATTGTGGGCCTGATCCTATTTAAGTTACAGGGGATTTTGCATTTGACTTCAGTGAAGGTGGAAGCAGGCAACAAATCTCAGAACTGTGCTTTTCTGTCTCCGGGAAAGATGCAGTGAAAGGTCTGGAGGACCCATAATATACCCCTCCCCCCCCCCTTTTTTTTTTTAATTCTTAGGTTGTGATTGTTAAGGCTTCTTTTGATATGTCGAGAACTGCCCTCAATGAAGAACTGAAGAATGAGTTTTCAGAAAGCTTTTCTGCCATGATGTGAGCTCGTGAGCTTTGAAATGATAATCAGAAAGGGTGGTTTGTAATACCCTAAATGGCTGGAAGTGGGAAGGTGGGGAGTGGAAAAACAGGACTGTGAGTGATTTCCCCCTGCAACTGTGGGTCTAGAAGAAGATGCAACTTGCAGTCTGAGTTCCTTGCCTTAGCCCCAATAGTTTAGGACCCAGAAATTTCAAGGCCAGTTCTGGACCAGAGTGGGAGTGATTTCTCACCTCTCTTGCACAGGCTGGGCTAGCAGTAATTTTTCTCCCTGTAAGACAGTTTGTGATTTGTTGAATCATCACAGGGTGCTTATTACTCTGGATTGTGGTAGCATGTAGGGGCCCCGCAACCAAGATTGGGGTCTCATTGCGCGAGGTGCTGTATGCTCACATTGTAAGAGTTCTTACCCCAAAGAGCTTACCATCTAATTAGAGGAGACAAAGGAAGTATTATAAGTGGGGTTTGACAAATGGAGAACTGAGGTGCAGAGAAAGTGAATAACTTGCCTAAGCGCTCTCACGGTCTGGGCAGGAGAGAAGAATCTGAACCCTACTGAAAGCCCTGATCCTGCAACGATTGCACATGCTTGTTCTTATGTGAGCAGTCCCTATTACTTGCAGTGCACAAGTATGTGGTTATCTTATTGAAAAGAGAAAGCACGTGTGTATCTTTGCAGAATCAGGGTTCTAGATTGTCAGCTTTTCAGGGCAGGGACTGTTGCCCAGATCCTCAAGGTACATAGGTGCTGAACTCCCATTGGATGTCTCCTCTAGTCTCTTTGTGCACATACAGAACTTAGCACAATGGGATCCAGTTCTCAGCTGGGGCTACTGTCCAAGCTTACTTGGTGCTGGGGCTCAGCCCTGGCACCTCTTCTGTTAGGGTGTTCTCCATTCACCTTGCAAGTGAGGTCATACCAGCGGGGGCAGAGCAACACACTGCAAAATGGCACTGTCTGTACAGCAAGCGGTACAAGAAAAGCTCAAGCTGAAAAACCCACAGGCCATAACTGGGTGAAAAATGCCACCTTTCTAAAGAATCAGTAAGCCCAAAAGCACCAGAATGGCGTTCCAGCACATTCTGGCTCAGTTACACCACCGGTGGCTGTGATAATATCCCAAGGAGATTTTGTGGGCCTTTTTGGAGATGTAGAGCACAGCCCTATTAGTAGTGGTAAGTATTCTTTCAAATTTGTTTTAATTTTGGATGTGTGGTTCTTAGGAACAGTATTATCATTATTGCTCGAGTCCTGGCACCTCTTCCTTTACAAATTAAGCACTGGCTTTTATAGTGAAAATAGTAATAATCAAAAGTGTAAATAACCATTAACACTGAGCTACTGAAGCAACTAAAAGGCAGGAGAAAGAGGGGAAAGAAATATACAAAAATGAAGGGAAAAAAGTTTTGACTTTATACAAAGTGTCCAATATCATTATGTGTATAATTCCCAGAGTTTCTTACTGCAAATCCTTTTTTGATGTTCCTTTCACAATTTAAATTACGTACATTTGTTACTTGAACTTTATTTTTTTTTCTCATTTATACTCTAAACAGTCTTTATCCACACAGGGATTTCTCTTTTCTAGGTCATTTGATCCTGAAAAATGCTCAGAATCCATCCTCATCCTCTGCTTTTAATTAAACCCTCTCGATTTGTGCATATAACTTTGTTAGACTTAAAAAACTTATGCATGTTTCCCAGAGTTTTTACAATCCAGTCCAGCTTTGCACTGAACAGATTATCTCCTCTCCTCTCCTCTCCCCTCCCCTCCCCTCCCCTCCTCCCCCCCCATTAATTTAACTTGGAGAATCTTAAAAAGCTTATAGAAGAGAAAGACTTATTGACTGTTAAGCCGCAGTCCTGTAATCAGATGCGCTAGCAAACACCACTGCACTGTTACAGTACATAGTGGCTTTGAAAGCTATAATATAGCACTGATTGTGTATTGCAATAGCCGTACGGTAATATAGGTTCTATATCTATTTTACAGATAGGTAAACTGAAACCATCTTCCAAACCTGCAGCATCTATGATGTTCTAGGCTCTTCTTAAGTAGAGACACTTGTAATATTGGGGTTGGATATTTTACACTCAATAAGGGATAAACCACGGACTAAATAGCCAATTTGTATATTTCATATGTCTAGGGCTACCAGGATATCGCAAGCAACTGAATTCAAGAGAGCCATTTCATCTAAAATGCATTGTGCTCAGAGGAGTCTAGAGTGTGTGTAAAATTAGATGTGGGGAGCATCTAATGCAAGACTAGACTAGTGTCTGAATATTAGAATGGTTGGGTTTTGTAATGCGAACAGAACACATATAAAGAATAAAGATACACGAGCTACAGTGTAGAAAACAGGGAGTATATTAATAAAGGGAGAATGGAGCTACAGTGTAGAGAATGAAGGTAAAATGAAACATGCAGACTTTAACATTGTCCTTACATTCTGGGCCCAGCAGATCCGCTCAGTCCTTGGCTTCTGAGCTCCAGATCTTTCAGTGTGTACAATATGTTCAGGCCAGAAGGCTTCAAAGGAACCCAAGGAATGACAGGAATGTGTTTTTAGTGGAATTCACTAGCCATTTAAGAACATCTCAGTGGAAATAAGTCTCTTTAATTCCAATCTGGGTTGTCCCTTTAAAGCTTGGGTGGGCAGACAGAGGATGTTTGAGCAAGGGTTCACTAACACCTAGCTCAGCCAGCCAGCCTGCCCAACTGTGACGAGCTGGTTGGTGTGTGTGTGTGGGGAGAGAAAGTCGGGAAGGCTGGAAGAACTAAAGGGTAGAAGTTAGTAAGGAGAAGAAAAGTGCTTTTTAGTGTCTGTCATTAGGAGCATTTAGTGCAATAAAGTAATGGTATCAATATAATTTGACCACTCATCCCTTTTATATTTAAGGGTTTTCTCTCATTTGGTGTCTAATAGCCAATGTCTCAAAATAAGTCAATGTAGAATCATAGACATATAGGGCTGGAAGGGACCTTGAGAGGTCATCTAATCCATCCTTCTGCACTGAGGCAGGATTAAATATACCTAGACCACCCCTGACAGATTTGTCTAAGCTGTTCTTAAAAACCTCCAAGGACAGGGATTCCACGGCCTCCCTAAGTAACCTGGTTCCAGTATGCAACTATCCTTCTATTTAGAAAGCTTTTCCTAGTAGACAAAGACTGCTTGAAAAGTTAAAGCCACACTTCGATTAATACTGCACACTTACCTATACAGGCTCAAATCATCTCAATTTATCTTTAAATTGTTTTCTTCTCATTGTTCTTTCCCTGACCCCAATGAACACTTTTTTTTAAAGACACAAAACCACACCAAAACATAAACAACAAAACAAAATCCCACCTCTTAACCGAACTCTATCTCATAGAGCAGTTTGAATTTAGACCTTAACGTTCAGTTTTTTCTCTTCCTCTGTCAACTACACCTTATTACCTACCCACTTATATTTTTGTATCTTGATACCATTATTCTATCCACATCTTACTTTTGGTGTCATAAGTGAGCATCACTTAGGTTGTAGGTGGAGCTTGGAAGAAAGCTGCCACTTATTTAACCAACCTGACCCTAGTTCATAATAGAGGACTGAATTTTGCAGCCAGCCGTAATCTTTCTGACTGAATCCATGCCCTGAAACCAAACACATCCAAACACTGGAGACTGGATATCCAGATCTGGATCTGAATTTTGACTCTGGGTCCACTTGTGCAAAATTCTTGTTTACTTCTACAGTGCAGAATCAAACTGTAGGTTTTCTATCTTGCAGTTATTTAGAGGTGAGACCCATTTCAAATTCAACAGATATCAAGCCTGCAGCTTGAACCAAACCTGAACAAAACCTTCTGTTTGTTCCAGAATAATTTGGCTATTTTTTTTTCATTAATTTTCATCTGTGTGTGTGTCTGCACTATCAGGCTGCTTCTCAGACAAGAGACAGAAGCACTAGAAAGCATAAGAAATACCAGTGTCCTTGCAGCATTTCCTGTTCACTTGGAAGCAGGAAGTCCCAAACTTTCATGAGCCTGACTTTAAAACTCAAGATGATTTGATACATTTCTGATGCAGAATCAGGCTCTGGTTCAGCATAGTACACATATGCCTAACATTAATCATGTGAGTACTCTCTAACTTCAATTGGGCTAATCACATGTTTAAAGATAAGAATGTCCTTAAGCACATTGCTGATGTAAGGCCTCAAACTTCTGGTACTTAGCGAAAGTAGACCTGTGAACCTTTCAATATTCAACTATCCTGAATCATTTACATGAGTAGTTTGGACTGATCTGCGCCCATCTAATTAATTGCTTTTGTATTGTACACACACAATAATTTATCCTACTGATAAAGATCTTAATTTTCTATTTGCACAATTTTAAATTAGTCATGAAAAAATGTTTTCAAGCTTCGTTGTAGCCCAGAAAAGAGATTTTAATTGAGTTTATAGACTCTGAAATTGGGTGATCTATAATGGAAACTTTGTCAACCCCTTATCTACAATAGTTTATTGTAGTTTTTTTTTTTATTAAATATGGTGAGACGTTTCATTCTCTTCAGAGTTAAAAGCTGAAAGTTTCAGGTTCCTGTGTATGTGTGTGTATGTGTTAATCCCAACTCATTATGATAGGGCAACTTAATGTAGTGGAGCCCTTTAAATAAAATTACTATTTTTTAACACATTATTATTTTACAGTGTTATAACCTTTCAGACTTTCATTACATTCGGGGATATTGTATATAGTTTTCAGAAGAGCTCTAAGGGCCAATTCTTGACTTCAATATACAGCCTGAGCAACAAAATACCACAACAATTCATTAAGATTATCACAGTTATACACAATGGGTGATATTATGGCCCCATGAAGTCAATGGGAGTTTTGTGATTGATTTCAATGGGGCTAGAATGTCATTCAGTGAGTTCACTTTTCTGTGGTCCATGAGGTCATATTTTCTAAGACTATTCTGCCAAACACTAGATTATTCAAGAAAATAGTCACAAATTTGGAAAGTTTATCAATTTTTAGAATAACTGATTATTCATATCCAAAGTGGTTGAGTCTTTTTGCAACTCTGTTTAAAAGCTTCATCCAGTTAGGAAGCAGAAACCATACTATGGGTTTTAGGAGACAAGTCACGAATAGAAATTGAGTCTCCCCCTTCACTTATGAAATGTCCAATGGCTTGGTTATATGTGAACATATATTTTACATTGAAATAACAACTCCATAAGAAACAGTTATGATGTGATTAACTGTGTCACTCCTGATGAGTGCACAAATAACTTGTGCAACCACGGCTTGAGAAAGATGGTAGTCCTGCTTTTCCATAGTAATAACCTACACCATTCCTGGAAGTGTAACTGCTCAAACAGTGAAACAGAAATCAAATCAACATACTAAAGCATGATACTTTTTTGAAGTATTGTTTAGGTCTGACACATGAGCAAAATAGGCTTACTGGTTTAACTAAGTGCGTGTGTGGCGGGGGTTTGTTTGTTTTTTTAATTAATATTAGTTAAACTGGTGCAAGCCCCTATGTGGATACTCTTTTATATAAGTTTAGAACTGGCTTACATAGGCATTAAACCAATCAGTTAAATAATTCAGTTAAGGCTGATGACAACATTTGCAGTCAACTGTTTGACTCCTGTGGTATAATAGTTCTATCTAGCAGAAAGATAAAGCTTATTTGTGAAGGGGGCACAGCTTTCTCAGGGGCCAGTCAACGACTGGGGTACAAACTCCCGGAAGATCTAAGAACCACGATAGACCTCATCCACTTCTATTCCAAGTATAAAGCACATTTCTTCAACCTTCACTTCGCTAACAAAAATGCACACAGCAGCTGATGTGGATTTTGAGAAAAATGAAATATAAAAAATCCACACGCAGTTTGCTCCTGGGGAGAGGAAGAGAGAGAAGAAATGAACCACACTAGACAGATGCTATTTGTATTGTTTAATGCTCTATTGAAAGGTGCTCAGTACCATGGTGAACGGTGCAGTGTAAGAGCCTAATACAACAGATATGTGCCATATGGGCTATAACCCTGAAGCACAAGAAGATGAGGTGAAGATGGAGTGTCCTTTTTAAATGTCAATAGCCTTGCTTTGGTTGCTTTTTGTTTTTCATGCAATACTAAGGTTATGATGACACAGGTGTTTTTTTTAGCCTGTGTGGGGTTAATACATTTTACAGTGATTGATTTAACAGCATATGCCAAAATACAGCCCACTGCAACTCTCTTAACAGAAGACATTGAAACTAGAGAAGGGCATTTCATTTCCGGTAGACTCTGTGTGAGGAATAAAAGAAATGACTTCCGAGGCTTCCTGCATTCCTGCCCACTTGGCTGATTGGTTGTGGATTATGATTTGCAATAGCAAAACAAAGCAGTCTTGTATGGTAAAATCGTTACAGGCCAAATTTTGCTCCCATTGAAGTCAATTACAAACCCCTGCTTGACTTCAGTGGGAAAACAATCTAGCCCTAAGTGTACAACTATAATTTGAGGCATTTACATTTAGAATAAAGGAAAGGAACAGTTAAGCAAAGGAACAGTTAAGCAAAGAAATCTTCAACAGCAGGCTTATTCATTTCAGTTCCTGTTTCCATTGTTATCAGATCACTTTGGAAGGAAGGTACCTGTCTATAGTGGCTAAGTCAAGCATTTATCTGCTGTTCTCTTGGCACTGCAGACTAGGGATTTACCACACTCCAGGCTGCTGCCAGAATGTCAGTCTTGTCAGACTGGGACTTGTAACTCTCTCAGCAGGGAGGTGTGTGTGTGTTTTGAAGACAAAGCAAACTAGAGAATTTGCAACAAGAAGATTTTTGCAGAAATTGGGTCGTGGTAGTGAGTAGGTGTAGATTTACTTTGTTCTATCTGCTCAGGCTTTCCTGTATATCTTATTTGTTGAGTCCTGTGATGTTGAGTAAATCATTCATATAGGAGTACAGAATAGAGCTGTAGTTTCCATAAACAAGGGTACTATTTTCACCAGGGTAGCTCTCTTTTTTTTTTTGTCCTCAGCTTCTTTACTTCCCTTCCCTTTACTCTCATCACAGTCCCTCATCCATTCCCCTTGTGGAAAAGTTCACTAGAACTTTAGAGAGATGAAAATGATAGGATTCTATAGAAGTTTGTGTCCTATAGAAATTACTCGCCACCTCCAACTGAATCATCCAACACAATGGAGCTGGAGGGGCAGTGGCACAAGGAAGGATTCCTTCTCTAGCTCCTCTGTTGGACCATCTCCTCCGCTCACTGCTGAACTAGCTTGGCCTTACTATATCACTCACTGTTGTTTGTTCTCCACTGCTGGACCCACTCTCATTCCAGGTTAGGGTGGCAGCTGCTTCTACTACTGCTCCCATAGAAATTATTATAAAACTTCAGTGAAGAACTCCATTTAAAAAAAACATTTAAAAAAGGCTGCAAATCCCCCATCCTCCAACACATCTGGTTCTGGCTACCATCAGAAACAGCATACTCAACTATGTGGCCCACTGGTTAGAGTTTGTCCCTTTATCTGAGGCAGGAAAAATGAAAATCATGTTCAGCCAAGATTCTTTAGTACAAAAAGTTTCACAAAGAGTAAAAAAGTTAAGCAGTAAAGTTTACTGCACTAGCTATAGAACCTGCTGGATTGTCCTAGCAACTTCATGTAAGTGATTATGGGGCATCTCAGGTTAAGTCCATTTTGCCTGCCTTCGATAAAGGGACAAACTCTGCTTCTGTGGCTCAGTGGCTTCAATGGAGTAAAGGGAATTTGTCCCGGCTTCAAAAAAGTAAAACTGAAGTTGTATTCCAGGAATAGGAGTGTAGGAATTGGCAGATTGGATCTGACGAGTGGGCCATATAGTTTAGTATGCTGTCTCTGATGGTAGGCAGAATAAGATGCCTTGGAGGATGGCATAAGAAGCCTATAGGGCATATATAAAGCCGTCTGCCTTCGACATAGGTCTCATCATGGTCTACAATAGTTAGAGGTCAGCTAATGCCCTGAAGCATGAAACTTAATCCTTCCAAAATTGTTGTTGTAATTAATTATATCTCTGGATATTCTTGATAGCCATAGAAGTAGCTAATCCCTTTTGAAATCTTGCTGAATTTGTGTCCTCAAGGGCATCAGGTGGCAATGAGTTCCGCAATTTAAGGAAATATTTTCACACAATATTTAATTTTATTGGTGTTGAATTTTCTACCTTTAAGTCAGTTGAATGTCCTCTTGTTCTTGTGTTATAAGCCAGGGGGAACATCTGTTCCCCATCTCCTCCTCTAGACCATTCATTATTTATTTTATATGCTTTTATCATCTCCCCTTTCATCCATCATCTCCTTTTGGAGATACACAATCCCAATGTTTTCAATCTCTCTTGTATGAGAGGCATTTGAAACCTTTGGACCATTTTTGTTGGTAATCTCTGGCTCCTGTCTAGTTCTGCAATATGCTTTTGAAGATGTAGTGACCAGTGCTCCAGGTGAGCCTGCATCACTGATTTTTATATAAAGACATTACAATGTGTTTGGTTTTATTCCCCATCCCATTCTTTAGCCTAATATTCAGCCTTGCAAGGGATAATGCACACACAAATATCCCAAGTGACTTTTTATCTGTGACAACTGCTTCTTTTGCTCACACATTTTGAATAGGGTTTTTTTTTTTGTTATTTTAATTTATTTATATTTAATCCCCTCATGTCTTCTTTCCAGCATTTTCAATGGAAGCAAACAGACAATCATAATGAACCTTCTAAATTTTTAATTAAGTCTTATAGAATAGATAAGTGTTTGCTTTAATTATTAAAAACTTAAACTTTCTCTCCTGACTTTTGGAGCAACAATTTAAAACAAAACCAAAAAGCATAACACAGTAGCATGCAAACATGAATATAAAGCCAGCTTCTGCAGTCCTTGTTCGGTTGTTAGTAACAACTCTGGTCCCTTAGGATTTCCTGAGATGGTCATTGAGACCAGATTGTGCCTTTAGGATCTACATGTGGAAAAAACTCCTAGTGCATGTTTCTCCCTGTCCTCATCGGAAGGGGGATTGGCTGCTTCCATGACCTCTTCCCCACTTCCCTCAGTTTGCCCATTGAGGTATGAACCCGAGAGGAAAGGCAGTGCTGGAATAGGGTCACTCATTGTTCCCTGCTGTACACAGCACAAGTGCAACGATTGCATTAACATTTCAGTAAAGTGCCCTTTGCACTGGGTTAGCTCATTTAGGGATCGTTTCCAGGTCAGGGAGGTGGGCTGGCAGGGAGCTGTGGCAGAGCTGCAGGGCCCCAGAGCTCCTGTGGATGTGAAGCTTTCCACACTGATGGCCTGTGCCCCTGGTGGGTTGCCAGGATTGCTGTGGATCTTGGGGAACCCTGGGGCTTGTGACATGGCTTCAAGTTTCTTCCATGAAGGGGCAAAGTTGTCCTGCCACAAATTGTGACCATTGCAGCTATTACATAAGGCAACCTCACAGCATTTCCTGGACCCTCCACTGCTGTTTGCGTAAATAGGCATAATCTGTCCCTGAGTATGGACATTAGTACTTGGCCTATTGGAAATGTCATGCTGGGGTAAACAAATGGTTCATCAAATCTAGTATCCTGTCTCTTCTTGTGACCAATGCCAACTATCATACAGGTAAACCCCCACAATGGGGGAATGGTGGGTGGGGTGGCAAAATGAGTTTTGGGAGGAGAATCATTAGCTGTGGTCAGTTTATACCCTGAATCATGGGACTGGTAGCCCTTGAAATTTTCTCCTAGATGATATCATTGAGATGCTTTTTTATTTATATTCTAATCCTTTTCTTGAGTTTTCACTAAGCTATTTTCTCAGTATTTATCAAGAGGCAATGAGTTCCAGGGGTTAATTATATTGGAGCCAAATCAATTGTGCTGAACACCTTCAGCACCTCATAGGCTCAGACATGTGTTGCATAAAATAGGCATATACCCCATGGATAAAGGATTTTTTCATGAATTGTATGGGGTGGGAGTTTTTAGTGGGAGACCCTTATTATAATGGCAGCACATCAGGGATGGTCTTCAAAGCACAATAAAACCTGAGACAATCTTGAGCTTCAACTAATTGAGATTCCATGACAAAGGATTAATAATATATCATCAAATGTTGATTTGGACAAATTTTTCTGATTTTCACCCCTCACCCAGCCCCTGCTTCCCGTGGGTGGGAGAACTCAAAACACTGAGTTACAAATTGACATTTCTGGATCAAAATATTTTGCAACTTTTTGGTTCCATGAAAACTTTTGATATTTTGACTTTGTCCCACTTCAGGATGTAAACCCAATGCTGAAATATTGGAATTTCCTGTGGGATAGAAAATGTTTTCCAGAACTCTGTACCCATCATGGTACAGGATGGTCAATTAGATTGATATTTTTTTCTCTGGACTGGTGAATTTTAAGGCTGCTTTTGAAAGGTTAGTATAAGGAACAGTTATAACCTATATTATGTGACCACAGACAGAGCCTTAGGAATGGGTTCCTTGTATCATTGGCCACAATTAGGGGTGCTAGCAGCAATTTCAAAGATACTACTCCCCTCTTATGCAAGTGGGGAGTGGGCAGGATGCAACCTTGCTCCCTTTCAGATGATCTGGCATGGAGGGGGAAGTCAACAGTCTGATAGAGGGCTGTGCATTTCCACCTCCCGAGCAAATGAGGCACCAGGACCATACTGAGGGACAGGATGTTCCTTAGCTTTGCCACCCCAAAAGCAGACTGTGTTGCCCCTTACGCAGGGCTTGTATTAAAACCACCATCTAACCTATAATATTTCATTAAATGCTAAGATATATATTGCCCATTATCTTTGATTCCATGAGAGAGACAAATTCTAAAAAGTGGACTCTATTTGCCATCGCTCCTTTACACAAACCTGTGCATTTACCTGCCATTGTAATACAGCATACCAGTATGGCAATTTTGACTTAATGTTGGTGCAGGAAAGATTTCATATTCAAATTATTTCTATTTCCTTTGGGTCTTCTGACTTTGCTATATCTTACATCATGCCTCTTCTTTTTTAAATGAATTTTGCACATAGGTACAGTACCCTACTGTGCATGATTATTTCACCAATATAAAATCCAAACATCAGAGTTCCTTCCACAAGCCAGGCAGTTATTGGTACCAGATCAAGGAAAAGAAACAGAAAAGTCTTCCTTTGCTTTACTTGCTCACTTGACTGGCATTTAAAAAGTTGGCTTTAATATTTCTTTCTACCTCATTAAAGGGTTAAATAATCCATGAAACAGCATGTATTAAAAATCCATTCAAAATATTAGAAAACAGCTTTAAAAACCCCCTCACAAATCTAACTTGTACTCTAAATGAACACCTCATGTGGGTTAGCTGCCAAATTAATGGATTGCTAGTCTACAGTCTCAAGGAGCTGGCTGTTATAGTCTAATTAAAGGTAAAAAATCAAGACATCCAGAACTGTCTCTTACAAATTAAAAGTCCTCTTTTATGTGCTGCAGAGGTGTCAGCATTATTATAAAGACTAATTAGGGCATTTTACAACATCCTGGTAACAGGGAGGAAGTGGCATTGTACGTAACTTTACAGATTATTCAGCGTCTTTACCACTTGGGGTCAGATTTTTAAGATGCCTTCAGTGCTCACCTGCTGGTGCAAGAGGAAGTATTTTATTGTCTCGTAAGAATAAATGAGCATTTTGAAAACTTAAATGCCTGCCTGTAATGGACAATAGCCCACTTCACAAAGCCACTAAAAAGAGGCCCCGGGAAGAACTACAGAGTGACTTTGCTGCATGGTATTTGCATCAATCTATTAACTAAGTCTGTTCATGAGTCTAGATCCTGCTTTTGTTCACACTAGTGTAAATTTGAAATGTCTAAGGCTTCAGGGGAGTTCCTGGATTTACCTCGATGTGACAGAGAAGGGAACTGAGCCCTTAGCAGCTTCAATTCCCACACTGACAAATTTGAGCAAAGGAAATACTGGACTCAGTGCTGTGTGCTCTTTTTTCTGAGAAAATTCCCATTTCAGCAGAAGTCAATGGAAGTAAGGGATGTTTGGATTGGGCAACTCTTGAAGATTTAGAAATAAAAGTGGTACATATGTGCCATTAAAGCACTAACTTGCATGTGGGGTGGGGGTGGGAATAGAGCACTAGCTCAGAGAGCAATCTCTGTGTACAGGAAAGCACAGGGATGGCAATTATGAACAATTGTGTAGTATACTCCTTGTGCTCTCCCGTCTTTGTGCCCCGCTATGGGTGTATAGAAGGCAAATAGAATCAAAATGAGTGTTCTTAAAACCTCATGATTTTTAGGCCAGGCAATGGGTTTTGGGAAGCCTGGCTTTTGATTTTTTTGAATCCTTGTTTGGCAATACTGAAATCTGTCCCATAATTAAAATCTTGTCTGATTCTGCAGTTCCTACGCTTATGAACTCTGCCAACCTTTTAAGGACAATCAGCTCATTCACATCTCAGACATGAGACCCAAGATACTAACAGTTGTTTCTAATTCTGCAAATATCCCATTTATTGCAAACGTGATTGAGTGTACAGACTCCTGAGGGTTTTATTAAATATCCAAGACTCATGGCAAATCATTGTAGGAAACTAGCATTCATTGCCATTAAAAATGTTTAGCATTGTCTTGAAATTGCATCAGAGAGAAATTGTATTATTCTCACTGTGGATGACAAATTCAGCTGTCATGAATTTATCTAAAGCTTTTACGTTCTATTCATAGATTCTCTTCCTCTAAAGCTATGAAGTTCTTAACCACTGCCTGTTCTAACTGCACTTTAAAAGTGTTGTTTAATGTGTGAACTGGATCCCATGTTCAGCTCTTTAAATTGCGGCTAAAAACCACATGAGACAGTGTCTCTCGGTTGTTAGTGTGAGAGCACTGAATGTTTGCTTTGAGGGTTTAATAGAGTTACGAGTGTAAAAATAACATAATGGGCACATTTGAAGCTAAATTTTCAGCTTGGTGTTCAGGGATTTAGTCATGCAATGCCCATTAGTGTTAATGGGAAATTGTGCAGCCAAATCTCTCTCTATTGTGCTGAAAATGTACCCCTTAGTGTTTAAGGTTGGCCTGTTAACACTCATTATGAGACTGCAGTCAAGTAAGCAGGTAAAGAAATATGATAAATGGTTCATTTATCAAACAGTGCTATATCCTGGGATTACTTGGAAAGCATAATAGAAAGTGCTGGAGGATGCTTGAAAGAAGTGGACACTCCTGTAGCAGCTTCTGCTGCTATGGTTTGGGCCCTTCAGTGGCCTCTGGGGGGACGTTGTGACATCAGGCTTGCTATGAAGCTGCAAATATATCGAACTATGGTTATACAAACTCTATTGTACAGCCGTGAAACAGGGCAATGAGGAAGCCTGAAGAGTGGCTGATAGACTTTTCTGATTTTTGTCTTTTGTCAGCTGCTCCATATTAAGGGTCAGGACAAAATCTGCAATGAGGATATTCATAGCCAAATCTAGAAACTGCCTCCATCAGCACAGTTTCAGTGTCAGCCACTTTTGTGGTACAGACATAATATTAGGATGCAAGACCAATGAATTATGATGCATATTTGGCAGAGGAATGCCGCTGTATGGCCGATGACGATGTGGCTGCCAAAATTTTCAGTGATGCTATAAGATGACCAGTGATGGATAGAAACTGGATATCTAGCCAGACCACAGTTGGAGATCGAGCCAGGTGGGGCTAAGTCTGCAAGAAGGCTACTTCCTTTTTTGGATTTGCCATCTGAATCATGTGTGTTTTGATGAGCTCAAAGAGCTGCATTCCTTGATCTAGGAATAGGAAGCCCAATTCTTGGGTCCAGCTGAGTAGCTCTCAATACTGGATCTGAGGGAGGAGTATAAAGGTGGCTGCAAAGCTTCCCTCCCCACAACATACAGCTGTCCTCCCCTGGATTCTGGAATTGGTTCAGCCTGCAGCAGAACACAAACAGTGCAAGAGGGTCAAGAATCTGTAGCCAAGCTTTTATGGGAATAATGAAGAATAAAGATGTGGAAATACAGGAGAATCTTTTTTGGAAACCTCAGCTGCAGGAGATATGCACTTGCATGTGTGATGTGGTTACAACATGGATTTGGAATCGTATCAAAGCTAAGAAATGAGATACAGGACGAACATGCATGATGGTAGAATGAGTCAGCCGAAAAGAAAAGCATAGTTGTAGTCAGCAATGTGTCTTCCCTTGGGTAGTGTTTACAACAATTTAAAATGAATCAACATAATTAAAAAGTGAATGGAAAACTCCCCACTTTAGGTTCATCCCAGCCCTATGACCCCATGTATAATCTCTCATTCTCTCCCACCAGCCACTCTTAGAGCCCTTTGTCTAAGAACCCACGCAAGAGGATGAGAAATCTGAACTGCAGTTAATCTGTTGTTCATTGGGGACCAGGTAACACTCCTGTATCTTGAACTACACCACAATTCTTTGTGGTGCTTTCCTATTCTCCGTCTTTGTCTTTGAATTAGCAATGACTCTTTTTATTTTTAACTGATATGGAGCCTGTAATTGGAGTCAAAAGCCCTTTGTAGTTTTCCAAATTAAAATCTTTTTTTAATTGGCATACAGATGTAAAAGTTCCAAGCACCTGTTAGATATTTCTACTATTAGTGAAAAAATGCTGTTACTCTCTAAAGAGTTATTAGTGGCATTTTGGTAGGAATGCAATCAGTTCTTCAATCTGTTTATATAACAAGAGCTAGTAGGACAAACTGAAAGTCCTTTTTTAAGGCTTGAGCTTTCATAGATTGACTATTGCAGAATTTTGAGGTAAAAATGGATTTGGAAAGGCTTGCTTGGAATATGGGTCCGGTTCCATTAGCTTCATTAGAGCCATATCTATTTACAGTAGCTGCTGATCTAACCCATATTTAGCATTGCTTCTTTTGTAATACCATTCAAAGCTATGTGCATGATAGAATACCTACAGCTGAGGTAGATGTTTTCCCAGATGTTGCTGAGGTAGGACAAATTGATATTTTAATCCCATTGTGCCTCTTTCTGTATAATTTATGCAGTGTTGAAACATTCCGATCATAAAACAACATTTTCATCTTGCAGGCTCTTTTCTACATCTCTTTCCCTGGTGTGATGTTATTGACAGAATCTGTAACCATATAGATCACTGTGGCAACCACTGTTATATATTTGTGGCAAATATTGTACAAAGGTTGTCGTGTGAGGTGTCTATGGGAAGGTTATGATTCGCTGGCTATAATTATGCTACCTGTATATGTGTATCATTTTTGTAGTTGAAGTTAGGAATATTGGCTATGTACTTTTATATCAATGTGTTTTGATTCTGAAGTAGCCTTAGTAAAGCATTTGGTCAGCTTCTTGAGAAAGGAATTTGCAAATTAAGTGCCCAATCAAGAAACACTTAAAGGGCAATAAGAAAAGGAGGACTTGTGGCACCTTAGAGACTAATAAATTTATTTGAGCATAAGCTTTCGTGAGCTACAGCTCACTTCATCGGATGAAGTGAGCTATAGCCCATGAAAGCTTATGCTCAAATAAATTTGTTAGTCTCAAAGGTGCCACAAGTCCTCCTTTTCTTTTTGCGAATACAGACTAACACGGCTGCTACTCTGAAACCTGTCATTAAAGGGCAATGGGCCTTGGGAGACTCCAATCCACATAAGAAGTCTTCCTGGGGATAGCTCTGATTCCTGAATAAAAGAGCCCTCGCCACTCAACAGCGAGGATTGCTGAAATGAGATCTCCTATGGTATTGGAGAAACCAAGTGGGTGAGGTAATATCTTTTATTGGACCAACTTCTGTCGGTGAGAGAGACGAGCTGTCAAGCTACACAGGGCTCTTTTTCAGCTTCTCTCTCTCGCTAACAGAAGTTGGTCCAATAAAAGATATTACCTCACCCACCTTGTCTCTCTAATATCCTGGGACCAACATGCCTACAACACCACTGCCTCTAACTACAGTAGTTAGTCATTGCTTATCTCAAGCATATTCATGCATCAGACTTTTGTCTTAACCACATACTCCATGTGAGAAAATGACTCTCAAATCCATAGTGTACTATAGTTCAAAAGTAATATTGAATCATCTGAAATGTTTATTACTCTACAGGGCTGAATCCTGCTCCCAGGCCCAGATTCTCAAAGGTATTTACACTCCTATCCTCCACTGCTTTCAATGGAAGTTAAGAGCTTAGGGCTTGTCTACACTGGCACTTTACAGCGCCGCAATTGTCATGCTCAGGGGTGTGAAAAAACACCCCCCTGAGCGCTGCAAGTTTCAGCGCTGTAACGTGCCAGTGTAGACAGTGCCCCAGCGCTGGGAGCCGTGCTCCCAGCGCTAGTAGCCATTCCCCTCATGGAGGTGGGGTTTTTATAGCACTGGAAGAGCTCTCTCCCAGCTCTGGTGCCGTGACTACGCAGCCACGTTAAAGCGCTACCGTGGCAGCATTGACGCGGCAGCGCTTTAACGTTGCTAGTGAAAACATGCCCTTAGATAAATTTGAAAATCTGGGCCCCATTGACGTCAGTAGGGGCTGCATTTGGCTCTTGGGCTCAGATTTTGCTTTCAACTCTACTGGTGTAAACTCAGAGTAATGAAATCTATAGCGTTGCTTCCATTTTGGTCCATGTATTACAATTCTAACCAGAATAGTGACAGCCTTGTGATAAAGCAGGTATATAACAAATAAATACTCCAATGAAGCTAAGAAAAATCCCTTCAGATTCTCTCTCCTTAATTTAAATAATACACACTTCACATTTCCCCAGTTTAAAACAAACAAATGAAACAGGGCTGTATTTCTTCATACTCTGTGATTATAGTTGCTGGTGGATTTCAGCTGTTTATCATGCAACTTCTTCCTATCTCACAGTTCTGAATTATGTTTCTTGACTATTAATTTGATAGCCTGTTGGAAAATAAACTTGAAAACCTGCAGGGCTGTTGGTTTTTTTTTTTTTTTTTAAATTGGTTATAAATGTCGAGGGATGTTGGCGCAATACATCTTGCTTTTAGGAGGCAAATTTGAATGTCCACAGACAGCAGCTAGTTATAATAAATAATTTAGATGTAGAATTTTTTTTTCCCTGGGTGAAATCCGATTGCCAGCATGGGTGCTACTACTAATGTGGCTGAATCAATATAATTTATCCTTAACTTGGCAAGTTCAACTAGTTTACACACCTTGAAAAGAAACAGCAATAATTACTAAACACTATGTGGTCTGTTCTCGCCTCTCTCTGTAGGGGAATATGTGTGTAGCTCTTATTAGGTCTAATAAGAATATTGCACATTATTCTCTTGTGCATCAACAGGATGACAGGCCTCTTTGCACTATTAGTTTTTAAATTTGCTGCACTACTTTTTTATTAAAAATATAAGTTTTCTGCATTTGTCCTCCTGATACTTTTCATCCTCAGGATGATTCTTCTTCCTCTTATTGTCATTCAGCACTGCAGCAGATCCATACTGAGGAGGAGTTGTTTCCAAATCATGGGTCAGGTCAGGCTTCAGTAAAAATATTCATATTTATTAAAAAAAAAAATCTGGAATCTAACTTTGGAAACTAGGGGAACTGAGCTAAGGGAATCAAAACTGGGTAAGTGGAAACCCAAACACTGGTCCCCCAAACTCTATGCATGGTCAAAGGAACAACTTACCAAACTACTGTCTACATAAGGGAAGAATGAGCTATTTTTTTCAATCTCAACAGTTCATGCATCTTTGGTGATGTACAACTGATGAATTGGCAAAGCCTCCATAATAAACCAACATCATTAATGGGATGGGTGTTAACTTGATGAAGATGTGAATATTATCATAATGGTACCTATTCTGCACTGGCATTCTGATCTCTCTTATCATGCTTTTACACTAGTGTGACTTCACTGACTTAAATGGAGTCACTCCTGTTTTACTTCACTGGTGTGAGATCAGAACAAGAACCCTTTGATTTATTTTTCTCTTTGGTTTGAAAGGAAATAATCTGTTTTCTGAAAGCTAAAGAGAAGAATGCCTAATGATGCATAAATGGGGCATGCTTTCTGCTTCACTCACAGATGATTACGGCAATATCTGTATTATGGCAGTGCATAGAGGACCCAACTAAGACCAGGGTCCAACTGTGTCTAGATGTACAGCTATGTAGAGTGAAACCATTGCTACCCAAAGAGCTTTCAATATCAATAAACATGTACAGGGAAAAAGGCACAGAAGGATTAAATGATATACCCAAGGTCAAACAGTAGTTCAGTAGCAGAGCAGAGAATAGACCCCCCCCAATCTCCTGGGTCCCAGTCTAGTGTTCTATCTACTGGGCCAGATTGCTTCTGACATGTAATGAAAACATCACATTTTTTCCACTTCTAGAGGAGCCCTCTTCTGTATCTATATGGAATCACAAAACTCATTCATGTACAGTGTTAATTAAAACTTGGGGTTCTTCACCTTTAAAGTACATTTAATCTTGTGACATAAATGTGTGACAATCCAGATACTTTACTTAGCCCATTATATTGACTGAATTAAAGAAGGCTAGAATATTTGGAAATAAAAATTGTGAACTCTTCTCTCATAATCTGAGCACCATTGCCAGTGAATGAAAGAGAGTGTCTTCCTTCCCCTCTCCACTCATTACTAGGAGGAAAAGACAACACAGAGCAGCAATGGATATGAAACTGATTCCTCACCTATTTTGAACCACTGAAACTCTTTACTGCAGATACTTCAGTGTCCCTGTGGGATTAGAATCAGATGCAGTTTTCTAACTGATGCTGTGATCTTTAGTACATCCTTTTGCCAGCTTCCCTCCATGTATGTAACAAGTAGGAATATTTAATTCTAATTTTCCAAAAACTGGAACTATTTCTATGCACTCTCTGTCCTCTTAAACTTTTGGCTATATAACGACCTCTTAGTATTACTGGTCTGAAGTTTCAGAGTAGCACCTGTGTTAGTCTGTATCCGCAAAAAGAAAAGGAGGACTTGTGGCACCTTAGAGACTAACAAATTTATTTGAGCATAAGCTTTTGTGAGCTATAGCTCACTTCATCAGATGCATGAAGTTATGTGCATGGGAGTCTATAATGACTATTTGGGTAAGTAACTGTTCAGTGCTCATGAGGAGACAAAATGGTTCACCATCTAGCCCTTTGCAGTTTCATCTAAAACGGCACTTAGATCAACTCGCTTTGGTTTTAAACTGACTTTTGACCAAGCAGAACCTGACTGAGATTTTACAAAATCAAAGTTGTCTTGATTTTTGCCCATCTCCAAATGTGTTTCTAGTCCCTAATGTGACTGGCCAGAGGCTTCTACCTATCTGTTTCCTCATACTTTGTTTGCCACCTTTGTAATGGTTAATATTTATATAATTGTTTTGTGGCACAATTTTCAAAACACACCTTTCTCAATGTCTTTATTTACAGAAGCAAATCCTGTTCACTCTACTTACATGAGTAGTCCTCATGAAGTTCAATGGGATTTTGCATTTGAGAAAAGGTCAGCTGCACCTGTTCCAGAGACCAAAAATAGATCTAATCTGACAATGAAGATGTCTTCTTCAATTACTATCTGCAAATCCCTTTCACTGGGAAAATAGAAATTAATTAAAAGAAACCCCTGGCACTGTAAGGCTATCAAAGCAAAATTGCTTATCAGTTTGCCATTCATTCTGAATGTCTTTAAAAACAATTAGGATTATTTTAATTAAACACAAACACTGCTCACAAAGTATAAGCTTGTAATCTTGTTTCATTGTCTTATCACTGACTTTTAACATTTAAATATATATTCCTTAAAGTGAATATAATCTCTTGAAGAAGTATCAGGCTAAAATTCCTCTATGTATCCTCAGAATAGATCGAACAGAGTAGCTTCTTTTAAATTACCTCATCAATGTGCTTCTGCTACCGTGGAGAAGAACCTACTGTAAGGCACAGTGATGGTTAACTCTTTCTGCCCTGCTGAGATTGCCACTGTGGCAGGCTTTCACCAAACAAAACAATTATATTCTAGGAACTGGACTCAAACCAGCTGTCAAGATTCCTTCCCCACTCTGAACTTCAGGGTACAGATGTGGGGACCTGCATGAAAGACCCCCTAAACTTATTCTTACCAGTTTAGGTTAAAAACTTCCCCAAGGTACAAACTTTGCCTTGTCCTTGAACAGTATGCTGCCACCACCAAGCGTTTTAAACAAAGAACAGGGAAAGAGCCCACTTGGAGACATCTTCACCCAAAATATCCCCCAAGCCCTACACTGCCTTTCCTGGGGAGGGCTTGATAAGAATCCTCCCCAATTTGTACAGGTCAACACAGACCCAAACCCTTGGATCTTAAGAACAATGAAAAATCAATCAGGTTCTTAAAAGAAGAATTTTAATTAAAAAAAAAATAAAAGAATCACCTCTGTAAAATCAGGATGGTAAATACCTTACAGGGTAATCAGATTCAAAACATAGAGAATCCCTCTAGGCAAAACCTTAAGTTACAAAAGACACAAAAACAGGAATATACATTCCATCCAGCACAGTTTATTTTACCAGCCATTAAGCAAAAGAAAATCTAAAACATTTTTTAGCTAGATTACTTAGAGATTACTTACTAACTTTACAGGAGTTGTCAGGCTGCATTCCTGATCCGTTTCCAGCAAAAGCATCACAAAGACAGACCAAAACCTTTGTCCCCCCTGCCTCCAGATTTGAAAGAGTCTTGTTCCCTCATCGGCCATTTTGGGTCAGGTGCCAGCGGGGTTACCTTAGCTTCTTAACCCTTTACCAGTGAAAGGGTTTTGCCTCTGACCAGGAGGGATTTTATAGCACTGTATACAGAAAGGTGGTTACCCTTCCCTTTATATTTGACACCTGCAATTCACAACAACTTGTCATAAGCCATTGAGGGAGCAGTCATATTGTAACAACCTTGTCAGCCTTCTTTTGATTAGCATATGCTCTAAGAAGGAAACATATATATATATTGCTTAATGCTGTGATGTTCTGACCTTGTCTTGCTCAACAAATTATTTTATTCTGGTTTCCTCTCTCTTTCCCCCTGCCTCCCATTCTAAAAATGAATTTAAAAGGCTTATAGGACAGTAATGGGATATGAAGACTTTCACCTTTGCTTTTAATCTAGACTAGGCTAACAGTAAACTAGTTTGTTTCCATTTGGAGGCTTATGTAAACTGAGTTCATGTTCTCAGCCCAGCTGTTCCTTGACCAAAGCCATCACTAGTATCTGATACAGAAATCTTATGAGAGAGACCCACGCATTCATGATGACTGAACTACTCCTCCCTCCAGGTCAGCAATGATGCTCAGTAGGAGAGCAGTCCTGCAACCTGTTGGAGCACAGAACTTCCATGAATTCCAAAGGACACCTAGAGGTTCCCTGGCAGGGAAAGCAACATTGCTGTTGTATCTGTTTTTTTGTGGATAAACAAAGCATGCGAGCCTTTATCCCTTTATATTTGATACATCTAGAGCAGATAGAAAATGCTGTCATCAGCCTGTTTATTAAAAAACCCTGTGTTTCTTGATGTGAAAAGTTTGGATTAAAAAACTTTATAAACCAAACACTCTGCATTGGTGTATTTTAAGGGGGTTAGAACGCTTGTGTTTTTGTTTTAGATAGGCATATTGGTTGAAAACGGTTTCTAGTACTGTCTGTGTTTCTTCCCATACACAGACCTACTTCTCAATATTTAAATTTAAGCTTGCCTACAAGCAGAAGAGCCAGTGGGCTCTGGTATATAAGGTACTGGATTGAAGTCAGGGGACTTGCATTCTGTTCTGAGCTCTACCACTAACCTCCTCTGTAACTTTAGGCAAATTATTTCACTTCTGTTACCTCTGTTTCCCCTGGTACCCTCTGTCGGCCTTTTCAATTAGTTTGTAAGATCTTTGGGACAAGTGCTTTCTCTTACAATGTGTTTATACTGTGACGGGTTCGGTCACAGAGACCGCCTTGGGACTGTCACCTGGTGTGCTGAAACTGCCCCGAGCCCATTTTCCCTGCCAGCTTGGGACTCCAGTACCCTGCCTTGTTGAGCCAGCCATGTTAGCCAGCTGCAACACAGACCCAGGGTCTGGTCCACGCCCCCAAAGCTGCAAACTTTAACCAAAAACTTCTCAGCAGGTCACCTATCTCCAGCACCCAGACACCCAGCTCCCAATGGGATCCAAAACCCAAATAAATCCATTTTACTCTGTATAAAGCTTATACAGGGTAAACTCATAAATTTTCCGCCCTCAATAACACTGCTAGAGAGAGATGCACAGCTGTTTGCTCCCTCAGGTATTAATCACTTACTCTGGGTTTACTAATAAACAAAACTAATTTTTATTAAGTATAAAAAGTGGTCCATGGCCAATGGGAGCTGCGGAGCAAGCACTCGGGGCAGAGCAGGGGCAGCGCACAGAGCCCCTGTGGCCATTCCTCTGCCTAGGAGCAGCAGGGACCGTTGCCGCTTGTGGAGAGCCGCCTGAGGTGAGTGCTGCCCAGATCTGATACCCTGAAACCCCTCCTGTGCCCCAACCCCTTTCCCTGAACCCCCTCTTTCACCCAGAGTCCCTCCCAGAGCCATGCCCTGCACTCCCTCCCGAAATGCTGGTTTCTAGAGCTTTCCAGTTGGTGAAGTGCCAGATAACACAGCTCTTACAGTATAATGAATCTGGAGGAAAGCCAGTGTATCCCTAAATAGCCAATAGATCACGAGGGTGTTTTGATGGAGACCACAATGAACAAGGCCTTCCTCTCCAGAAATCGGATTCTGGAGCAAACATACAAGATCCTTCATAGTCCACGCTCCCCCATGAAGGACTTACTCTAGCTACTGGGTAAGTGTGTTTCATGCATATACCTATTTCCCTGGGTAAAGTTTCATCTCAGGTGTCTGCAGTAGTACCTGATGAGCTTCCCTACTCTCACTCGCAATTCCAGCTCTCTTACTGTAAGACTTCCCTGAATGGTAAAAAGGTCTATCAGACAGCAGCTGCATACAACAAGGTTCACACAAGTTATCCAGTAGGCAGAACTGAACACTGGCCATAATGAGAACTGCCAGCTTGGAGGGATAGGTCAGCAGTTGCAGATGGAATCTCACTACACCATAAACCATTTGGAACTGTGGATGATTCATCTAGCTCTTCAGGCACTGCTTCCTACTTTAAACTACAAACACATACTTGTATTCATAGACAATGCTATTATTATGGCATATATAACGGACAAGGAGGCACCTGGCTGAGATTATTTCAAGCAGGAACCACAGCTTTCTTCAGGTGGGCCGAGAAGAAAATTCTGTCAGTCCAAGCCATGCATATCAAAGACAAACTGATTGGCTGAGCTGCAAAATCTCTTGGCATCCAACTCCAAAGGCAAAACAAACAATTTCTATGCTAGCAAGAGAGAACTTTGGACCAGGGAAAACCACACCTTCTCCCAGGTTTGGGCAAGGGCTCTGCTATATGCATTCTCTCCTTTTCCCATGATAACACATGCTATCCAAGGCATATAGAGATAACAAGCTACCATGATTATGATTACAGCACACTGGCATGATTTTCAGACCTCATGGAGATGTCTGCAGCCAACTCCACTACCACTATGATCCATTCCAGATCTGCTAACTCTTGGAGATCTGTTCCACTTCAGCCCAGCAACTCTGAACCTCATTGCCTGGTTATTGGAAGGTCACATTGAAATGAACTAGGATAAACAATGATATGATATCAACCGTAATGAAGTCCAGAAACTCTTCCACCAGTTCTCAGTATACAATAATATGGAGAAGATTTGATTTCTGGTGCACATCAAGAAGACACATGGCAGTATCAGCTTCAGTCAAGCTGCTCCTAGAACTCTTACAAGCAGGTCTGTCTATAGGGCTTCAGTACAACACATGCTTAAGACTTAGCTGGTGGTTATATCCTTAGTTCTATCAGCCAAGGGATGCTCTCCCTTATTCCATTGCCATCAAATAAAAAAAATCCTCAAAACTTCCAGCCTAACCGGTGTAGCCCCATGGGATCTTTCCCTATCATTGAATGCACTCTTGGGTCCTTCAAATGTTTGTCCAAAGCATCCCTATATTTCCTGATATTTAAAGTCACTTTTCTAGTGTCCATGACATCCTGTGAAGAGTCTCAGAATTAGGAGCTCTGTCTGTTCTCCCTCAAAATTGTGTTTTCCATAATGACAGGGTGGTACTACAAACAGATCCTTCATTCATCCCTAAGATACATTCTTTCTTCCACTGGTCCCAGGAGATTTCAGTCCCTTCTTTTTGCCTAAATCCAGCCCATCTGAAAGAAAGGTCATGGAACCTTAGATGTAAAGAAAGCAAATAAGATCTATATTAAAAGAACAAAGCCCTTCAGAAAAATCTTCACTTCGTTTTAATATGTGAAGTGCTAGGGCACAGAAAAATTCCAGGTCCTCCACAAGAAGATATATTAGGTAGTAAATTTCTGAAGCATATAAAATAAAAGGGAAGACTTCTCCATTCAAGATTGAAACCTGTTCCACAAGGTCAATGGCTGCTATACAGGCAGACAGGTCCAGTGCGCCATATGACTAAATTTGCAGGGCAGCAACTTAGTTGTCCCTGCACTTTTACAACGTTCTATAAAATAGACTTCAGTTGAGTTAGGTGGTCTTTGACAGGAAGGTTCTGCAAACCATAGCTCACCCTAAGACCATCCAACAATTGATAGTAGCTGGCTGGAGAGGGAATACTTCTACAAAAAAATCCCGAATTTGTGGACCCATCCCCACAGTGAGAATGAGAAAATGTCTTGCACTCCTGCAATTTTTTCATTCTGGTGGGGGGGATGGGTCCATAAATTCATGCCACCCTGTATTTTTGATCTCCTCCTTAGAGGAAGCTAATTCTCAGTACCCTTCTGGTTTGTGTGTATTTTTGCTTTTTTTTATTTTGAGGAAGAACTGAAGAAAACTGTGTCCTTACATTAATCAATGGCCTTCAAGGTCATCCAGATTTATATGTACTTTTTCCCTTAGCTCGGACAGTTACTACTACTTAGTGTTGGGCAATTTTATCTCTTATTGTTAATACATTTTGAAAGCTTTTTTACTCAGTTATTACAGTTATTAATTTTGGAAGCAACATTTTTTTGGGGGGGACGCTTTTCAGTGGGAGTGGTTATCTAGATACTCAGCCCAGCCAACCAAAAACATCTGACCCTGCTTCATACAGTGTGGGGGAGTGAAGAGCCCATCACTACTGCATGTATGGTCACATTTTTGGGTGAGCGAGACAAACTCCCTCCTTGCCTTCCATCAAGAAAATGCAAGTTTTGTTGTTTTTAAAAATATTTTGTTATAACTAGAACAGCCACAGCAAATAAGTGTTGCTGTGGGAAAGAGCAATGTTGGAGATGTGGAAACACTTTAACAAAGCTGATGCTTTAATAGGTCAAAATGCTTTTGAAGTATAGTAACAATCAAGGTTCAAGTTTGAATTCCATTGCCTTTTTCCTCTTGTTAGTGGTGATGCTGTTGACTGCTTGTAAAGTGCTCAGTCATGGATATTTATCCTATATACTTCTAAAGCCCATCTATCTCTCTTCTCCCTTTCTTCACTCATCCTCCTCTTCTAACCATTCTCAATCTTTCTTCTTCAGGGATTGTATTCTGCTTCCAAGAACGCAGTGAAATACACCTATGATTGCAACAACCTCTTGAATTGTAAAGATGGCTTTGGGGCCACTAATCAGGGTAATTGGCAGTCCTGGCTCCACAAAAACATTTCATTGGGATGCTTAGTTAGCAGCTCATTCCAGTTTTTTTCCAGGCTGCCCTTTGACCTTTCAGTGTGGGAAAGTAATACTACTATTTATAGTGCACAATCATAGAATGGGAGTAAGTGTTGCTTTCCATTCACTGAGTTGCTTAAGATCACAATGTGGGAGTTCATTGTCTCTGTGCCTCTTGTACACTTATCATTTTGTTATTATGTACCATCCTTGGCTGCAAAGTGTTAAAATCAAACCAGTCTGATCCACTGTACTCTGAAAAGAGGAGAAAAAGAATTAGGGACAGTGAGTAATTTTCTGCCTGTATTGATTTCTCAAGCTGTTTACTTGTGTTTTTTGCAACTTTTCTTCCTCTTCAGCCACTCCATGGTGATGGGGAGAGGGGGAAGAGAAGAGATTTACTGAACACTAGCTGAAGGGGGAACCCTGCAGAGCTTTTTTCTGCCAAGGGCAGGAAATGGAACACATGCCTTTCACCAAGGCAGATTTCTTTCTCTAATCAGATCAGCGGTCATGCAGGGAGAAGTGGCACTGACAGAATGTCAAGAAATCAATCCACTCATGCACATTGGATCCAACAGTAACTTTGGATGGATGTCTGACAGAGAGGAAATAGTCATGGCTAAAATTGTGTTGTACATCATGATTAGAGCTGTAAGGAACAGTTCATTTCACCCAAACAGTAGCAAATTTTAGACTGTAGAAGCCTGACCCAAGGTTTCCAGCGGAAAGTTGAAATTGAACTTAAATTTTAATGTCTGCCTTTTTTGTGTGTCATGATACATTATGAAGGACACACATGCCATAATGGCTGGGGCTTCGACTCCAAAGTCACCTAACTTTTATATAGATCAATTAAAAATGTAGGTCATTTTTCTAACTTTAACATGTTAAATCACTTGAGACACGTGTTTATCTTTTACCAAAAAGGATGATTTGCCATTTCTTTTTTGTGAAAAATTATTTTGTTTGATGAACTTACACTTGTGTGAAACTTACTAAAAGTTGTCTTGGATTACATACCACTGATGGAAATAGCCAGTGATATATTTCCAATTATTTCTGTATTTCCATTCCTTATAGCTTCAGAAACTCAAAGGTACATTTTCAGGGGAAAAACCACCATGCAAGATCCTATTTGGGTTTCCACTCTCTGTTGGAGCCACTTAATGTAGAAAGTGTAGAGTAGTTCCATGTGTAAAATTTCAGTAATTTTGGGAAGAGACAGGGATCTGTTAAAACCAATGAAAACAGTCCTTTGCTATGGAGTTATTTGTCATCCCGTTAGCCATAACTGTATGAAGAACTCAGTATTTAATTTTCTTTGGTAAACTGTGTACACTTGTACCACATAAGTAAGAGTCAAAAGAAACTTCTCTAAGGAAGTAGACACAATTTTTAAAATACAACTTATTGAAGTTTGGCATTAGGAGTAAATAATACTTAAATGTGTGAAAAGACTAAAATGGCAAGAGAATGAAAAGATTAGGACAGCTTGTTAGGAAGGAGAGGGAAGAAGAGACTACAATAGAGATATATAAAACAATGAATGCTAAGGAGACTATGAATTGAGTATTCCCACTTATCCTTTCAGATGTACAAAATAAGAGGACATTAAATGAAATTGAAAGGTAAAAAGTACTTTTAAAAATAATGCCTAATTAACCAGTGAATCTCATTGCTTCAAGACATCAGATAGGCTAAGAGTTATGTGGGATTTCCAAAAGATTAGATAGCTACATGGCTATTGATAAAATCCACAGTTATGTTAAATGCATTAAACTTCTTTTCTAGCCAATCTGCTACAGTGCATGAGTCAACCATTAACTGAATTTACTATATGGTGGGTTATTCCAGTGTAATTGTTGTACCCTTGTGACCAAGATGGAGACTGCTCTGCAGGAGCACTATGTCCAAGAAAAAGCCTGTGTAGGGAAACACAGGATGGAAACTACCTTCTACCCTAGGGCCACTTGTACCAAGTCCCTCAGAGTAAAAAAAAAACAATCCCCCTCCCTCAGCACTTCCTCTGCCTCAGGATGAGGTTTTAAAGGGGCTACAGCATATTTTTACATTATGAGTTTCTTGCACACTTTCTGAAACTTGTGGTATTGGCAGTTATCAGAGACAGGATATTAGACTAGACAGAACAAATACCTGATCTACTATGGCACATCCTACGTTTCTAAATTTCCAAAGGGTGTCTTCTATTTTGGCAGTCCCAAAGTTGTACGTGCATATCCGCTTACAAATTGATACCAGAACACATATTTAAAATCGTCTAACGTCTGTCTTTACAACTTTTTGAGTAGGTCCAATGGGTTTTTGAAATGCAAATACTTTTATATATATATATATAATGCGCTCTAGTATTTATGAGCAGATATTAAAATTCATTGCAGGTACTTGTATTTTTACATGTGGCTGTGAGTAAGTGTGCACACAATTTTGTACACACATGTAAGCTAAGTAGAAATCTACCTTTTAAAATTTTTGCTCCACGTTCTAAATAAAATCAACAAAAATGAGGGAATTTTGGGTGAAAGCTGAAGTTCCTTCCTTAACGTACCCTTCTGTGCCAGGTGTATATCAAAACAATGTATGCAATCGACTAGTGCCTACATACAGAAGGGTTTGATAAGGATAGATCATAATCAAAGAAGCACAGTCTACAAAAGACCGTTGCACCAGCCAGAGCGACCACAGTTGGTGGCGTTGCACCAGGCATCATGTAATGAAGTTCCCAAATCTGGCTCTGTCCTACAAATCTCTGGAGTAGCCCCACAGGCAAAGCTAGGTAGGGTCAGGGCATGCACCCCTTTGTGCATCAATGGACAGTTTGAAAGCGCGGTGAGCTGGAGTGTTTTGTTCATCACTATCACATGGGCGAAGAGCATGCAGCACCACTTTAGAATAAATTGAGCGACTGAAGGAAGACTGGATCTTTGTGAGTTTGTGACATTTCGTGCAAAGTCAAACCACTTTATGCTCAGGATTTGTTGCTGGCAGTGCACATGGAATGCCTCTAGCCACTCCAAGACTCGTGTAAGAGAGTCCAGTTTCTGATTCTTATAACAATACAGGTAGTACACAGGTTTGTTAGATCCTGAACTTTGTCTCAGTGCAAAGATCTTTTAGGGAGATGTGGACTTCATGCAGGAGGGTCCTAAACTAATCTATTGATAATCACTCCAGCAATTGCTGTATGCTAGTTTTTCAACATATCTAGCCTGTTCATCGTGTCAGTACATTAAGTCTTAGCCATTGATAATATATCATGTCAACAATGTAGGGTTTTTACTGGGTGCTGCAGATTATTGACACAATATATATAATAGATTTATTTTGCACTAATGTGTAACTTGAATGCATCAATCAGCAAGTCACGGAATTGAAGCACAATAACCTAATGGCGACTTCAGCGCTATTAAAACATAACATAGCAGTCTACTGTATTGATCTATTATGAGGATAAAAAGAATAGACTGCAGAATGCGTAGTGCTGTATGGCAGGTGTACAATCTTGCAGTATTAACATGAGTAATCTCCATTGACGAGTGGTCGCATTGACTCATATGAGTTAGTGTTGGAAAATCAGACCTTAGCTGATGGTCAAATCCGAACACCTCCCGCATTAAATTTTTTAATAACGTATACACACACTTTGGAGATATATATAGATACAGATTAGATATTTCTGTCAATAAAATAGATTTTAAATAAAATATAAAACTGTAAAAGTTGACCAATGTTTCTGAAATCATAACGTCTTTATTTTCTTTTTGGCCTGGACCTACCAACTCTTCTCAGCCCTCAGCAGAACAAAACTAACTGAAATCTGGGGGGAGGGAAAGCTATGTAGCCTAGTATGCCAAGCTTCAGTCCAAAGCAATTATTTACAGCTGAGTTTTAAACTCCTTAAAAAGAGGGTTTAAAATGGAGATGGTGACAGTTCCTTAACAATAGAAGAGCAGTTGGATATTTCATAATACCAGAGTTTGTTGTGTATTTCAGTTTGAATGAAACTCTCTGCCCAACTTTAAAAGAAGATGTCAAGAGTAGACATACTCTCGTAGAAAGAGGGAGGGGGAAAAAAAAGGCTTATTGATCCATTTAGCTGGTAAGAAATATCAACCAACCAAAATATGTCTACTGCTTAGCAGTGCAGTTACATAAATGTCAGGAACTACAACTAATCTGGAGTTCACAATAGGAGTTCATGACAATATAATGTTACAAAAATGCTGACTACTGACTAAGATCTGACTTTCCCTACAGATAGTCGTGCCTCATTTCCCTGCAGAAACATGATTTATGTATGAACCTGATGCAAGATTGGATGGAATATTCTCACTCTGCACTTAAAAAAATCAACAGACTGCTGGGATTTACTTTGGGGACAATGTATACCTTTAAATCAGCGGCACTGCTATGGGTACCCACATGGCCCCACAGTATGCCAACATTTTTATGGCCGACTTAGAACTACACTTCCTCAGCTCTCGTCCCCTAATGCCCCTACTCTACTTGCGCTACATTGATGACATCTTCATCATCTGGACCCATGGAAAAGAAGCCCTTGAGGAATTCCACCATGATTTCAACAACTTCCATCCCACCATCAACCTCAGCCTGGACCAGTCCACACAAGAGATCAACTTCCTGGACACTACGGTGCTAATAAGCGATGGTCACATAAACACCACCCTATATCGGAAACCTACTGACCGCTATTCCTACCTACATGCCTCCAGCTTTCACCCAGACCACACCACACGATCCATCGTCTACAGCCAAGCTTTACGATACAACCGCATTTGCTCCAACCCCTCAGACAGAGACAAACACCTACAAGATTTCTATCAAGCATTCTTACAACTACAATACCCACCTGCTGAAGTGAAGAAACAAATTGACAGAGCCAGAAGAGTACCCAGAAGTTACCTACTACAGGACAGGCCCAACAAAGATAATAACAGAACGCCACTAGCCATCACCTTTAGCCCCCAACTAAAACTTCTCCAACGCATCATCAAAGATCTACAACCTATCCTGAAGGACGACCCATCACTCTCACAAATCTTGGGAGACAGGCCAGTCCTTGCGTACAGACAGCCCCCCAACCTGAAGCAAATACTCACCAGCAACCACACACTACACAACAGAACCACTAACCCAGGAACCTATCCTTGCAACAAAGCCTGTTGCCACATATCTATTCAGGGGACACCATCACAGGGCCTAATAACATCAGCCACACTATCAGAGGCTCGTTCACCTGCACATCTATCGATGTGATATATGCCATCATGTGCCAGCAATGCCCCTCTGCCATGTACATTGGTCAAACTGGACAGTCTCTACGTAAAAGAATAAATGGACACAAATCAGATGTCAAGAATTATAACATTCATAAACCAGTCGGAGAACACTTCAATCTCTTTGGTCACTCGATTTCAGACCTAAAGGTCACAATATTACAACAAAAAGACTTCAAAAACAGACTCCAACGAGAGACTGCTGAATTGGAATTAATTTGCAAAATGGATACAATTAACTTAGGCTTGAGTAGAGACTGGGAGTGGATGTGTCATTACACAAAGTAAAACTATTTCCCCATGTTTATTCCCCCTCTCCCATGCCCCACTGCTCTTTGGATGTTCCTGTTAACTGCTGGAAATGGCCCACCTTGATTATCACTACAAAAGGTTTTTTCCTCTCCACTCTCCTGCTGGTAATAGCTCACCTTAAGTGATCACTCTCATTACAGTGTGTATGGTAACACCCATTGTTTCATGTTCTGTGTGTATATAAATCTCCTCACTGTATTTTCCACTGAATGCATCCGATGAAGTGAGCTGTAGCTCACGAAAGCTCAAATAAATTGGTTAGTCTCTAAGGTGCCACTAGTACTCCTTTTCTCTTTGGGAACTAGTGATTGTAAAACCGAAAATGCCAAAAATTAAATATTTTTAAAATGTATTTATTGGCAGTAGAAAATGTAAAGGGTGAAATTTTAGCCCATTTTGAAAATGTCCATCATTTTGGATTTTCATACGCTTTTGGGTCACTTTGCAGCAATTTTTTTTGAAATTTAAATGCTAGAAAACCCTCATTTATGGCAAGTACAAGAAAAGTATCAGTTGGGGGCAAAAATGTGGGGGCAGGGAATGGCAGATAAAAGGGGCTTAACTCTTGGGAAATCAATTATTTTCCACATTTCTTTTTAGTTAAAAAAATGGTTTGCAGTCTCATTACTTGTGTTCATAAGATAAGAACATTAAGAAATATTTCTCTTCTCTTCCAAGCACAAGACTTTCTTTAAAATCTTTATTTCTGGGAAAGGGATTAAAGAAGTATGCATATATGAAAGTTAAGGGTTGAAATAGGTGAACTCCCATACTCTATCAGAGTCACTTACTACTTTATGCAGTGCAGTGCAATTTCCACGTTAGCTTATCCCCACATCTAACATGTGTAGGGCACTGGACTGGGACCCTGGTGACTATTGTTGCTCTGTCACTGACTGGCTGTGTGGCCCTAGGGAAGTCTGTTTCCTGTCTCACACTTTGTCTTTTCCTGAAAACACTTATCCATGTGTAATCAATACAGTGTATTCTACATACTTCTACTAAAGTGTACTCAGAACAGATTTTCAAAAGATCTCAGAATGTATTTAAGCATCTAATTAGCTGACTATGTTTTCAAAGGGGAGCTCAGTATTCTATGTGGAGTTGCCAGGTGCTGAGATTTTTTAGAAATCTGGTCCTTCTCCTTTACTGCTTCCTACCATGGGACTGAAGCTGAGTAAACTTGACCTTTATATCTTCCCGGTCCCCATTTCCCCAGCAAAAGCCTGGACTCAGTTTTTCCTCTCAGGTAAACAAAGCCATCACACCTCCCCAACTTTCCCTTGTTCATGGCTGAGCACTGGAACGTACCCTTTGATAGACCCTAGCTGACAGTGCTAACTGGCTTCCTGTCTATTGCCCCCTCCCTAGCCTTCCCCACTCTGTGCTGATTCTTCTCTATCTTCAGCATGATGTCTTCCCAAGCATCTCTGCCACCACTGTATTCCAGAGGCCACAAACCACCTCTTCTCCTACACCCCCAAGTGGCTTGCCTGAAACTTTAAGGGACTACTCAGCTCCTAGGGATCAAAAACTGTATGTGAAGATGAGCTTGTATCCTAAAGGATAACTTTTTTTTTTCCTTCTTACAGGACCTGCCCTCCAAGCATTTTACAAATCTTAAGGAAATTAGCTTCATAGCTCAACAAAAAATGGAAATTATCATGACTGGGTTATGGGCAGCCAGACCTAGTAGTCAGAGCAGTCCACAATCACACAACAGGAGTCAAGAGTCAGCTGGGTCAGGATATCAGGAGGTGGGGAGCTGGAGACAAAATGGAGATCAGAAGCAGGTGTCGGGCCAGGTCAGAGGCAGGAGCCAACCTGGAGGCCCTGAAATCAAGCAGGGTGAAGCCCAGCTGTTCAGACAGCTTCCTGTCCCTGCTGCCGTCTTTAGTAGGTTTCAGTAGCCCATCAGCAACTCTGGACTATACCAATCAGACCTCAGAACTGGAGCCTCACATTAGGACTGGGTTTCCTAGGTCCCAGGTAAGTAGTTGTCAGCAGGCTACTAGGTGAAGGGTTGGTGCATGAGTTTTCCTATGAACCCAACAGGCCTGGGTTTGAGACCTGTGGGTCATGACAGAAATAATGAAACCCATCTTCTCTCCTCTCATTTTGTTTATCTTTTGTAGAAGGCTAATATAATGAAAAATGAATAAAGGCATTTTTTCTCCTTACAGAAAGGATGATATTAAACATAATGTTAAAAGGGTAGGGGATTTTAATGTTCCATATAAACGACCGTTATTCAGTCCTAATGACTTTCACTGCTTATTTCCACTGAAACAAAGGCTGGCAAGTCCCACAAACTTGTGTGCACTCTACCTTTTTAAAGGCAGCATATCTCAATCAAGTGGGGCAGGGCTAGTTAACTGGTAGGGAGTGAAAGACAGAGGAGTTACTCCAGACTAATCTCTGTGTATATACGTGCAGTCTTTGATCCAGGCAATGTTAGAAAGATCCCAAATGTAATAAAATATGGCACTTTATTATTATTGCTACCATTAATTTTAGAACTCTATAAATAGAAAGAGAGAAAATATCTATTTTATTCTTCATTGGCCCGAGTCACTTCTTGGATTCTATTAGTGTCTTCAGAAAGTCTGCCCACAGGCAGGGCCGGCTCTACGTTTTTTGCCACCCCAAGCAGCAAAAAAAAACCTGCCGAATACACCGCCGCCGGAGAGAACAGGAACATCGAAGGGAGCTGCCACTGAATTGCCGCTGACGGCAAGACCCGAGTCAGAAGGGTCGCCACCGAATTGCCGCTGCGGGAAACAACGGAGAGGGGCTGCCACCGAATTGCCGCCTCGGCTGCTGCCGGAGTGCCACCCCAAAAACAGTGGGAGTGCTGCCCCTTCAGCAGCACCGCCCCAGGCACCAGCTTGCTAAGTTGGTGCCTACAGCCGGCCCTGCCGACAGGCAGAGTACACTCTTTACACCCTCCCTTATTACTGACAGCCGGGTGAAGTGCACTGTACAACCCAGTTGCCACTCTGTCCTTTCTGGGCTCCCAGCAGGTGTTCTTGAAGGAAGTAGTTCTTTCTGTGCATGGGGAAGCACAGCGATTGCAATGGTGACTGGCCCACATGTGAAGGGCCTCAAGGTGAAGGCTCATTGTGCCTTTCTCTCTTTGCAGGCCACATGACTTCCAGGCACAAAACTGAGGAACTTAACAGGTACGCCTGGAGTTGAGGCCCCAGTGCAGCAGGTTGGACTGCTTCCTAGTTCCCTGCCTGTGTATCACAACTGCTGAACCTGGTCAAGAATGAGAGGGGCCTCAAGCTACTTTGCCTCTTCCAGTTCTGAGCTGAACTTAGCCCTAAGATGTTGCTGAGGTTCTTGCTCTGCATGTTTATCAGCCTCCCCCTCAAACACACATTCCTCCCTTCATGCAGATTTGCTGAGGTGCAGGAGGTGGAAGTATATTGTTTTCTACTCCCACCGGTCCAGTAGACTTGTGTTTAGCCAAAGCACAGTGTGGGAGCAGAGCTATGGTGTCTTCTATGGAAGGGTTCCATGTGCATGGTTGTAGGATAAGACAGGACAAGGCAAGGGGCACTGGAAAGCTACATGATCACTGAAGTTATCCAGCTAAATTAAAGTCTTGAGTCTGTGGATTAATGATGTATAAATAGAGGTTGCACTGAGAACATATAAAATAATCTTTTGTAAAATGTACTTATGCAACTGCGTAAAGCATACTTGAGGTAGCAGTTTCGGGGTCAAATTTTCAAGCAACTATGCATCTAATTCAGGTTATGCAAATAGTACAATGAGTCATGCAAATTAGGGTTCACTATACATTTGGGGCGGACCCCCACTTTTCTGTATGTAGCCATCATATGTTGGGCAGCATGTGCAAAAATTTGTGTGGTTTTGCTCATGCCTCTGAAGATGTTTCCTTTTGGTGATGTGTTCCAGTAGTTGATGAATTAGCAATTGTCCTGTGTAATGGAAAACCACTTTTTAATGAAGTGGAATAATATAGAAATTACAGCTCATGGACAAGTTTTGATTGCTGGCAGTGAGGGGAAGATTGTGGCTTCGATAAACAGGTGGCTATCAAAGAATTTATCAATCTTGTTTTCCTCAAATACTTCATGGTTTAGCTGAATAGAGGAAAAAATCAGTGTGTGGGAACCTTGGTTTATTGCCCAAAGAACCTCATTGTTGCTTCTGAATCAGTGAGGCAAAAATTCCCAGCACAAAATACCTTTTTGTTTTGTTTTGTTCTTGTGTTTGTTTGTGGGACGTTAGCAATCTGAGGATATAACGAGAACTTGTGCTAGGCTTATTCCCACCCTTTTGGCAGCCTGTTCAAAAAGTGTGATGTAAAATCACTTTACTGCCCAAGAAAAGACTATATTTAGTGCTATGAGACATTATATTTGGTTTTGATATGCTGAAATACACAATAAGTACCTATCAACTCTCGCTGATGAAACTTTTAAGAATAACTCTGAAGTAAATGCAGAAGACTATGTGAACATTTTATGAGGGTATTTCCCTTGCAAGGCAACACCAATGTATGAATGCTAATGTGCACGATGAGAAGAAAATACCCCTTCATGTGAACAGATATAACTAAAGAGTCCTCTTGGAAGCATTACAATCTTATTAAAGATTTGAATCACCACAAAGATTTACTCCACTCCTCCATTCTTCTTTGATTTTTCTATTTAAGATTCCCTGCTGGGAAAAACCAAAACCAGATAATTAGGAAGAGTAGGGAGGAATAGGCTCTCCCAAGGCAAAATGAGTCTCTCTTTAATCTGCTTGAAGCTGGGGATGGGCTCAAAGGAAACCCCCCAGCTCTGAACACTTTGAAACCTTGCAGGGGGAGGCTGGAAGGAATCCCAATGTTGACCCAAGTCCAGATTTTGTTATGGCTCTTCTCTCCCATCATTAAACTTTGGAGGATTCATATTCTAGATCTGATTTTTTTTTTTTTTTAGAGCCATCTCTAGTGGGAAGAGGAGTCTGCTCTCAGGTATTCAGAAACTGGGTGTCTAAGAGTCTGTAAGGTACAGATAGTCAGCAGCTTCCACTGAAATTTTTGCTAAGAATGAATTGCTCTCTTCTTCATAGGTAGCTCTAGCAAAGGCAGATGGAGTAAAAATCTGTTTAGAAATTCAGCTGGAAAATTAGCTAGACATCTCTGTTCTGAATGTACAGTATGTAAAAGCAGTTCTGTAATGAACATACCATACAAAAGGTAGGTTAGTGTGTACTGTTGGCCTTGGGATATCTGAGGAAGTCTCTAAATAAAATAACAAAATATTATTTCACCTATAATTAATTAGAGCATTATTTGGGGTCTTCAGTGTCTGAGAGAGATTATATTGGTTCTGCTCTTTGAGATTACACTAAAATGAGTGTCTATTTTGTACTATGGCATTGCATTCATTTTCCTCACCAAAAAAGATGACAGCTGTTTCCCAGTGATTAGGTATAGAGATGGGCACTTGCATTCAGATAAGTTTGGGATTTCCAGCACCCTATATTTTGTGATATACAGATCTAGAGACTTGATTTTGGCTAATTTATAGTTAGTTGTGAGCAAAACATAGCCCCCCTTTTTTTTGTTAAAAAAAGCACTTCCCAGAATATAATGCACACTATGGAAAGGATAGCACACTATCAATATTCTGCTGTGAAAAAAGGCATGGCATTATGAACAAATCCCTCATAACCTCTGCAAAGCCTGAGCAAAGGTGTTTTTGTAGTGAGAAATATGAGAGTGGGGGACAGAATAATTCCCACAGACAGGCCGTGGAGTGCCCATTGACCAGCAGTATGGTCACTTTCTTGAGAAGGTTGTCGTCAGTGGATCCTTATAGATATATACACCCCCTCTGCACTCGTCTTCAAAATTCCCTGCTCATTGCCATTAATCTAGCCCCTTCCCCCACCCATGGAGCACTGGTATTATGGAGACTCTCCTGGGTCTCTGACTTGCCTCAAACCTCTTTTCACAGTGGCATCACAACAGAGACATACTGGTTTCACTACCTTTCAGCCATATACATCTGTAGGTCTGGGAGGAAGCGTGAGAGTTTGGCCTTATGCTAGGGATTTAAAATGTTAAGGTAAAAAAGAAAGATTGCGAAGTCTAGATTGTGAAGAATGGAGCAAACTTTTGTAATGATTCGTAGGATTCTACTTCTCTTCCTCCCTCTTGAAGCTTCCTCATTGCCTGTTTCTTTACACCCATCAATGCAGTCTTTTATTGCTGTTTAATAATGAATGGTATTTTGTTTGCCTACCTGACATTTTTATTAACTTCACTTTTTTTCTCCAGGCATGATAAAACCAAACAAAAAAAAACACACAAAAAACACAGCTTTATTTGAAAAGAATTTGTCACTAATCTGTTGCAGCTGTAGGGGACTGCACAGCCAATTAAAGAGCACAGACTTTGGCTCCTGCCCAAATGAGGGGACCACATGTTGCACTTTGATTGGTCACCTTAGGGGAACAAAAGGTCACAGGGGCATCTGTTTGCCATTTCCTGTCAGAACAGTACAGTGTAAAGAAAGGATAAAGAAGCAAACAGGGAAAATGTGGGTTTTCTTCAACCAATGTCTGGTCCAGCAACGTAAGAGGGTCAAGTAACGTCTATGCAGAATAGTAAACTATCCTACCGTGTGATATGGGGTAGGATTTAGGAATGAAAATAGTACCTTAGTTTCAAGGTGATTTTTTTGCCTCGTTCTTGTTCTCTGCTGCACTGGTATAAATCTATTAACTTACCTGCACTTACTCTGGATTTACACCAGTGTAACTAAGAACAGAATTTGGTACTCTAAGGCTACAAGCGGAGGGTGTGATTTCCCTGCTCGTGTACACACACACTGACACTTGCTCTCATTGAATAAATATAAATATTAGTGTCGGCACAGTAGCTTAGGTACCGGCAGTGAAGGCACGGCTGAGCTTCACCGAGTACATATCTGCTGGTTTCAGGTATGTACTCGGTGAACGTGAGCAAGGCAATCACACTCCTGGTTCGTAGTATAGATGTAGCCTGTGGTTTCCTCCAAATCAGAAGTGGTGCCCCATTTTACAAGGCAATAATTCATTTCCTCAGTAGACAAGCTAAAAGGCCAAATGTCTTGATCATGGAGTAGGGGTTTAAAACAAGGATAAGGGGATACTGTGTTTCAGGACAAAGGGAACATTCTGAGCGAGGGAGTTGAGTTGAGATCTGCTGTAGCGCACGAAAGCTTATGCTCAAATAAATTGGTTAGTCTCTAAGGTGCCACAAGTCCTCCTTTTCTTTTTGTGGATACAGACTGACACGGCTGCTACTCTGGAACTACTGAATGTTGTCATTTATGAATCTTATTCTCAGCAAAGAATCTAGATTATATAAGAATAAAATGGATAGTCCCTCTGTTTTTTAACTGGCTAGAAATCTCCCCATGTACCGAGGTATAATGGAAAGAGATACAACCAGAGCAATTGCAAGGATGTTGTGATGCCTTCAAGAGATCAATGTATGGAAGAGAAATAGGTAGTGCCAGCTAAGCCCCGTAATGCTCATTTTAAAGGGGAAGAGTTTTGAAGAGCTGGGCAAGATACTGACCTTCTCTTCTGCCAAGTGTCTCCCCTCTTGTTAAGTGCTGGGGAGACTCTGGGTCTTCTTACTAAGTCTACCTACCCAGTGGTGAAAAATACCTTATTCTTCTTGGGTAACTTCACTCCTTTCTCTTGGCCCCAGGGAACCACATAGTTGTCATTTTCACACTGGGTTACTGTATCTAAAGTTAAAAAGGGAAGCAACAACAAGGCTCCAGCTACTGTGGAATGCAGCAGCTCACCTTCTCAGTGGCACAGGCCACTGTGAGAACATCACCTTTGTGGTTCAATCCCTCTGCTGGCTCCAGCTGAATTTCCACTTTCAGCTCAAGGCCTTATTCCTGGTCTTTTAAGTCATCAACAGGTCAGGATCCTGCCTCATCAGTGACTACATTTTCCTGCATTTTTTGCAGAGACAGCTGCACTTCTCTAGGAAAATATAGCTTTCAAAGCCCATGAGAAAATGTGTGACAGCCAGAGTTAAATTGAACACTGTTAATATATTATCTGTGTATCATAGTCACTTATTTTATTCATCTGGATCTCTTATGGAAAATACTATAAAGTATTGTAGATTTGTATACAAGTCGTATAGAATTCTATCATATAGACATTTTAAAAATTAAAGTATGTAAACTGTTCACATCAATTTCTTATGAAGCCTGTTGGGTTCATGCCTACTATATAACCCCATAAGGGATTATTTTCCCCAGAAACAAACTGTCATCATTTCAAGCAGGCAGAAACCTGAGTTAAGCAGAATTGCCTCTCTCTTAGGTCATGATAGAGTTTCCCAAAGTGTGGATGGTGAATGCCAAGGTGGGGCACAAAGGACCAGCTGGTGATAGAAGAGGAAGATGTATATGTTAAGATGGGTAGAGGTCTTTAAAAATGAAGATAGAGACTGGTGGCAGGGGGATGGTGGTTCATTTCATGAAGAGGATGCTCAGTTTTCACAAATTGGGGAAATTCTGGATGATGTCTGACACATCCTAGAATATTACTGTTGGGACCTATGCCCATCCTTACTGGGCACATCCATTTCCAAGGTGAGTAGCTATTTCTGTCTCTAACTCATTCTATATATGATGGAACACTGGTATAGAAAATTCAACAACCATGTCCTTTTTATTATTGATTCTTATTTCCCAAAGGTTTCTTAATATGGACAAATAAAAAAGTGTTGCCATTTGTCATTAACTGTCACTCTTTTCTGTTGACTCCCAGGTCCCTTCTCTCAGTGACAGAATCACTGCTACTCTTCAAAAATCTTGTCTGGGCTCATTTCTCTAGCTGCTGTTCATATGGATACCGAAAAATAATATGGCCACTTGGACAGAACTAAAGCTGGGAGAATCTCGGTGATTTTCCTTTAGAAGGGCACAGATTTTGATCTTCTCTTCCTTACCCACCTCAAACTCTGGTTTGGTTTGATTTTAGAATTCAGTCAGAACCACTGAGTTTCCACCTATCAAATTCATGCCAAAATGCAAATTTTGCCTGTTTGATGCAAGACCGCAAAGCAGGTAGTGCTTGCCGGGAATGATTTGCTGAAACAGTTGGTGAACCTTAGCAAATAATTTGTTGAATGTACTCTAAGGAAACCTGAAATCAGACAAGCTTCAAGTAGTTTTTGTTTCATGGTGAACATCCTAAATAGCTGTTGAGAGCACAAAAAGAGGTAGGTCCATTTGTCTAAAGTCAATTGAAATCAATGGGCGTCTTCCCATTTAAATATATACTGACCACAGTTGCCTCTAAGTGCCTTGCAAATCGTAAAAGCAAATCATGGGATCTCAGTTTCTCTCTCTCCCTTCATTCCCCAGGCACAGGAATCCTTTGTGTTTGTGGCTATTGTGAGAAAGCTATCACTTTATTCTGAAGAGGAGGAGGATCATGTTCATTCCAGGAGTGAGTTTCTCAGATGTGAGTCAGTAGCTGTGAAAACTCTGACTCCAGTATCTGCTAATCTCACTCTGTATTTTTGTGGTAGTGCCCAGTGGTCACAATCAGGATCATTGTGCTAGCTTTCTGTACAAAAAAACCTAGGAAGCCCTTCCCTGAAGAGGTTACAATCTACTTTGAAGCAAGACCCAGCAACTAAATGTAGCAAATTAGGACTAGGTAAAATTTTTCATGTAAAATCTTTTTTAGCTGGAAAAAAGCAGATTTGGGTCCACTGAAACAATTTCACAAAATTGTTTCATTGAAGAAAAAACCTAAATGAATTTTGATTTGATTTTATATGTGCAATTTTTATAATATAATTTATATATATTTAAATCTGAAAACAAAAGAATGTTTCATTTTGAGTTAAACAAAATGGTTTGTTTGACCCCAAATTATTATTTTGTTAATATTTCAGTTCCTTCACTACACTGAAGTATCAGTCATTTGCACCGCTCTAGTTGCAAAGAATAAGTGGGAGGAGGGCAAAGGTAATAACTGTGGTTGCACATCCATTGTTCAAGTAGAATGTTGTTTGCTGAGAACAATCAAAATTTCAATAGTAAGGCAGTGCCTGCTTGTTTTTATGGAGGACTTTGAAGATCAGGAGAGAAACCTTGAATCTCATTGGCTATTCAGCAGTAATCCAGTATAAACAGCAGCACAGTGGAGTGAGGTTTTGGCTGCCTGTGTTGGGAAGTGGACAGCTGCTATATTTTAAACCAATTGGAGCTTTTTTTAAGGTCAGTAATTTCACCCCGAGTGAACTGTGTTACAATAATCAGATCTAGAGGTCAAAACACTTTCTAAGACTTTGATGTCCTTTTAAAAATCTGAGGCCAATATCTACAGTGCTGTAAGTGAGGCCTTATATCATGAAATAATTATCTCCTTTGATATATATTTAATTCTTCAGTTACTGTGGTTTGTTAGAAAGGTAAGGCCAATTTTAGAGTGGTGATAAAGGCATACTTTTTAAGCTTTCTTTCAGACTGAGATCCAAGACAGTGACTATTAAAATGCTGTGCTTTCATTTTTTTTAAAAATTTTTTTAATTTTTAAGAAAAAACCTCTCAGTAATCTTCTCTGGAAGAGGTAGATAACTTCAATTGAGTTATGCTTATTTACGTCAGTGGAGGATCTGGCCCATAGTGTGTAATCAGAGATGGTAATTGTGCACAATATCTTCAATCTGATACAGTGCAGTTGAAACTTTATCTTGGAGTCCTTTGAAGTTGATTTACATGACCGAAGAGCTAGTAAACTGGACTGAGTTGGTGTTGCAGTATAATCTTAATTAGGACCAAGATGAGGTTTCACATAAAAGTCTGGTAAAGGAGTTCGAGTCCTATTTGATTTCATAAAGGGAAGGGGGAAAATTACTCAGTAGGTTTGAAAGAAATGGCAAATTCATCACAAGCATTTTTCATATGTATGCTTTTGATCTAAAGAGAGAGGACAGGAGTTAGCCTGGATTCTTTGAAAACAGAGTTTTATGAATATGCTATTCTCCTAGATGGGACGGCATAATAAAAAGAAGTGACAAAATACTGATCCTTAGCAGCTCAGACTCGCATTTTTCTTTCATAGCCCACAATTTTCCTACTGTATTTTGTGGTCAGCAATGCCAATTCCAGTGATGCTTCAGGTTAGAAAATGAGAGCAGACTGGAACTAAAACTGATCTTTCCTTTTTGAGGCATGGAGATCTGAATGCTGACTTCACATCTGAAAATGATTTATGGATGCCCTTAATCCTCTTGTAATTTATTGTTCTATTGATGATCTAAAAAACTGGATAATAAATAATAGTAGGCCGTTTGTTTAATTTTTGAAATATTGCATTTTTTATATCTCAGATACCATTCTTCAGACTCATACAGCCTGGTTCTCCATCTTTTTAACTGGTTAATATCAAAACCTAAGGTAAACAAGCTATGACCTTTTAACCCTTAGAGTTTGAGTGACATTGAGCTAAACTAACAGACTTCTACCCTAAGAAAACATAGAGGCAGTTTTTTCCAAGTTAGGAGGAAACCTATCAACAGATTTAGGTCAGATTCATTTCCCACCCTTTGCATAGCCTTATTTGTAATATCTCTCAGGAGCACCGAGGAATGGCAGTTTAGTTTTGTATTATTAAAGAACTGCACAATATGACTCAGATTACATGTAAACTTCAGTAAACATGGCTGGAAGAAGTAGAGATGTTTGAAAGCACCAGAGTGAAGGTAATTTGAACAGTAGGCAAAGCATGGTGAGTATCTACCTTGGTTTGACTTTATGGAGGGCAGTTTGTTCATCTCCTGCCTGCCTTCATTGCTTCCAATCAGATAGCTGAGGTACCTCTTGGGAACTGCTGAGCACCCCTAAAATTCCCACTGAACTCAGCATCTTGCAGAATCAGACCTTTCAGCAAACATCTTGTGAACACCTACTTATGCACATGAGATTAACTCCATTCAGCGGAGTAGTCAGTACAATTACTCCCACATGTAAAGTACTCATATACATGATTGGGGGCCTAGTCTGTAACTTCTCATATGTAAGAAAACATTACAATTCTAAGTTCATGCTTTTTTTTTCTTTTTCTTTTTTTACCCTTGTGGAGAATTTGTATAGAATTCTAAAAATTCCTATACAGAATTGTAACCTTTCCATAGAGGTTTCTGAGCCATCCTAAAGAATTTACTAGAAAATCAGATCCCTCCTATAAAATTCTCCAGGATTCAGAAAACATAGGCAATAATATCTGTTCTATAAGATTTTAAAGTAATTGCTTATAGATAAAGTCCTAGAATCTTGCTACTATTATTCCTAATCAATTATATAGGGCATTCCCTTAAGTGTCATATAAATTGTTTGCACAAAACTAAACAAATACATAGCTATATTAACTGTAGGTATATATATATAGAAAGATGTGGCTCTAAGGATATGTTATATGATGGATCAAAACTAAATTACCTAATCCAACCTCCTCTACATTTTTCAGGGGTGCATAATCCAATTCTTGATTTAGTTCTTAATTTCCAAGCTAGTCCTTACCTTTATAATGGACTGAATTGGATCTGATCAGTCCAGAACTTTGTGCAGGAGAGGGTGGTTTGATATCCAGATCTAGATCTGAATTTTGCTGTTCAGGTCCATCTCCATTGTGTAGGATACTGCAATGCAGAGAAGTAGGCGGATATATGCATATGACTTTTTTTCGACCAGCATCAAGCAGATCAAATAATATTTGACCCGAGGCATATATAATTGGGGGGAAAAAACAAAAACGGAAAGTTATTTTGGAAAAGAGAGAACTCTGCAAAGAAATGTAGTGCAACACTCAGTATTGCAGCACTTAACTTTTAGGCACTTTGAAACCCATCACTTTTTGTTTCATTAGGAATGGCCTGAGCATGCCTGCTGGATTGGACACTGCAGGGAATCTAGGTGGAGGAATGCCTGGTTTGAGGAGCCCACTGGGGCCTAGGCATAAGAGAGGTACTAGCCGTTAAGACTGAGGTGACAGTGTGCATGCCCAAAGACAGAAATTTAGGCACCTCCAGCTGGATTAGGTTGCAGCTGAGCAGTGGTTCCTAAATATTGGATGTAAGTATCTAAAGTGGCGGTTAGTTGCCCAAATCATTTTGTGGATCTGGACCAAAATGCTGTAGGTGATGCTGGAAGATTGCTTGGTGAGCCAGGATCAGAAGAAAAGTAATATCAATATTATCAATTCAATAAGAAATATTATATTTTACCCCATAAGCCTCAAACTATGATTGATCTCTATCTTTAATGTGACTGAAAACTGATTTAGTTAAAATATACATCCCTAAGCTTGTTTAAATAGATGAACAAATGAGAAACCTGTAACTGGTGTTGTATTTTATACTTTGTTTGCACAGGAGCTCTAGTGAACATGTACTGTTTGTTTGGACAAGTGCTACTGGATTTCAGAACTGGCCTGCAGGTCAATATCAACACTTGCAGAGCAAGATGGAAAATGATCCAGGAATTTTCTACCCAGGAGTGCAAATCAGATTTTCCCATGTTTATCCAGGAGTTAATAGACTCAATCCAAGGAAAATAAAGTTTACTGTTGTTATATTTATGTGTGTGTGTAGTGGCAATAGCTTCCTAACATTTTTTTAAATGTATTGATACATTTAGTGAAGTAGGGCACATCCATCTTAAGCTTAATGAATCTCATTATCCTTATCTATTAAATGGGACAATGATTTTGAGCTTGAGTAAAACATGAATGCATTTAAGATGTTCGTAGCCATCCACTGATAGACTGAACAACTGAGATGCTGTGTTGCATTCAGCCTAAGAAAGTCTAGAGGGTATCTAAGTTGGCAAACAGACACTTTAGGCCAGGCCCTTCAATGTGTTATAGAAACTTTGACTCACTGTACATTTACTTGGATTTCCCTTAGATTTACTTAACTATTCAAACTCCCTTAGACTAGCAAAGCCAAATTCAGATTAATATGTAAATTAGAGCCCCCCTGGCTACTTTAGGCCCTGATTCTGATAGACCCTGGTGCCCACACAGAGACCCACTGAAGTCCCGCAGAGCTCATTACAGGACTGAGGCTGTCTTAATCCATTCTACCAACGTCTCAGACAGGTTAAGCAGGTGACAATCAACAATTTTTGAAGTGAGGGAGGAATTATTTAGCATGGCATGTGCAGGAAGCTATAATGGCAAGAACTGGCTTGAATTTCAGGGGGAAAAAAAACAAATTGACTAAATGAGGGACTGTGAAATAGTCTTCCAGCTGAGATAGTTGGAAGCCTCAGCTCTAGAAACCTTTTAAAAACTAGATTGCACAGAACACATTAGAATGTATTGTGGGAAGCAATTGTACAATGACAAGAGTATGTGTTAGGCGATTTATTGGGATGCTTCCATCTCTGTCTGATTTTATGAGGCAGGTAAGGAAATAGCCCTGGCCTGGGCCCTACGGTATATCCAATGCTAGAGGCAGGCAAAGAGGAAGGATGGTCCAATCATTGTGAGTGTGTCTACATTGCAATTAGATACTTGTGGCTGACCTGTGTGAGCTATCTCAGGTTCACAGGGTATAAAATTGCAGCCTAAATGTCCAGGCACAGGCTAGAGCCTAATCTCTGTAACTCTGCGAGGGGTAGATGGTCCCAGAGCCAGGGCTACAGTCCAGATTTCTATGCTTCAATTTTATATCCTGCAGCTCAAGCCCTGTGAGCCCTAGTCAACTGACACAGGCCAGCCACAGGTGTTTAATTGCAGTATAGATATATCCTAAGGTACTTACTTAGGACTTGGGTTCAAGTCCCTGCTCTTCACAAATTTTCTGTCACTTAGTGCCAGATTTTTAAAGATATTTAGGTGGCTAAAGATTGTAGATAGGTACCTAGTGGGGTATTTAGAACCCTTATGAGCTTAAGATACATAGACAAAAAAATAAAATCAAAGCAGCATTCAGGAGCATTTACAGATTACTGAAAAGTTTCTTATGAACTTTAATTAAACACTTATGTAAAACCTAATCAGAATTTGCAAGATCATGTGAAACTGCTTTTTACCCCAAATGCTCTTGTGTCTTCCAGTGACAGTATTTTCATCACAATTTTAGGAAAGTTCCCAAGACTTTCAGATCATTGAGGGAGACTTTTGGAAGATGTCGGATATGTGTGTAAAGAAGCATTTGTCTTGAAAAATCCTCTTCAGCTAGCAGGCTTCTGAGGGTGGAGTCTACTCAGGAGGGGATAATGAAGAGAAAACAATTTTGGTTTCTTTGAAAACTTTGGAGGCTTTTGGGGTCATTTGGATAAGATTCTACTCCATTACAGAGTGCTCAAATATTATATAATAGTTTGACACTGAGTATATATTTCATACTGATGGCACAATAGCACCAGCTACATAGATAACAAAGTCACATGCTCAAAATGACAAAGAAAAGAAAACACTTTTACTGGTGCAGCTTTTTTGAAAGCTCTGTTTGAGTAATGGGATTAACGTATTACATTTCAATACATCTTTTTATGGAGAGTGGTCTCCCTCCAAGATAGCATTTTCTCCTTTATCAAATCCTTTGTGTCTATGGGTCTGATGCAACTCTCATTGAAGTCCCTGGAAGGATTCCCTTTAACTTCATTGAGAACTGGGGAAGGCTATATAGAACACCAAGTTATCTTTCCAGTAAAAAAGATGAGCAACATGTAGAGCTAAGAAGAACCCACCAGCAGCGCATCTGGAATTATAAGAGAAAAGAATTCAGTACTGATTTGCTGCAAACTTTCATAGGGGTGAACACAATTCCCTGCGGAGCCATCTGCCTGACTGGGGAAGTGGTGGACTGAGTTAAGGGACTGACTTTGAAACCTAGCTACTGCAATGACTAGACATTGGCTTGCCCCATTTCACTACATCCTCCAATCTATTTCAATGTGAGTGTGTGTGTTTCACTTACTGTTGTTACACTTGTTGAATCCATATGCAAATCATGCAATTTGGTCTTTCTATATGTGGGTAACAAAAAAGCATATATTTGAGGAAAACAACCACCTCCCATCACATCAAATAATAAACAAAGACACGTCTTTCTTTATGGAATCATGTCATTTACACACTTTGCTGGGGAATCTAATTTCGTAGCTGCTGTTGTTGAGATGCAATATAACATATATCTTATTAATAAACAGCAACTGAAGAATATTTCAGCTGATCTAGTTGTCATTTATGTAACATTTCTAAGTCATCATAGGGAGGCTTATTATATGCACATTGGTAATACAATGAAAGGGATAAAGTCTCTGTTTCCTCTGAACCCAAGAACCACCTGCTCCATAAAGAGAGCACAACATTTGACCACACACTGTAGATTTAATGTGAGGAAGGCAATTTCTTTTTTAAGCTGGAAGTGTAACTCTGGGTACGACAAAACCTCAAAGTACTCCAGGTGAGAGTTAATTTCTTAGTGGAAATGCTGCTTCCCCACAACCTGCTGGAGGGAGATGAGTAGGAGCATGCTAATTGGAGACAATAGCAGGGCCAGGGATTTGCAAGTGGAACAGGTGATAATGCAACCAGTGAAGATTAAAGACTAATTATGTGAAAATAGCAATTCCCTGCCAGGTGTTCTGAGCCACATAAAAGGATAGAATGAGACAGTAATTGGGAAAGTTTTCTTTTGGCCAAGGGAGTAGGTTAGAATAGAAGCACCCCAATTGTATTGTAAGCTGGGGGGAAGGCTTGTTTTTGTTACATTTTTGCTTAACTCAGATGCTGTATGTGTAGCCATTAATGAAAAGTGGTTGTGATTTGTTTTTGTTTTCCTTGAAATGGAGGAGAATCTAGCTTATGCATTACCTCTGAATGTTGCCCACTATTTTGCACCCCTACATGGCTAGCTAGGCACCTACATATCCGTATTAACAGACAAGAATCTCATTTAGTGGTATATGTGGGAAAGTATGTCTGAAAAAAATAAGTGTGGATATAGGCCTCTGCTTCTCAAATGTTTGAATCTAATTGTATTTGTACTACATTCTAAGCTGATACTCCTTGTTACAAGCTGAAGCCTTTTTGATTGTGTGGAGGTTGGTAGGGAGATCAATTTGTTAATACATTTATTCCCAAGTGCAGAGACTGAAGGGGAATCAAGTAACTAGAAACACCAAACAAAAGATGCACAATCGATGTTTTTGATGTGCATTCCCATACAAGTATCTAACTCAACTTGCATGGCAGGCAGACAAGCACTGTAGTCCAGCAGGAAAGGCATGGAAGTGATAACCAAGTGTTGCTGAGTTCTTGCCCTGACTCTGCTACTAACCCACTATATGTGCTCCAGCAGTTGCCCACCTCCTAGAGATCTTTTGTCAATAAGTCAATGTCTGTAGAATGCTTTCTACAGCAGTTTACACGTTCAAATTTTTAGTATGTATATTGTTGATTGTTCTCTCATTCATCTAGTGTAGGAAAAGTGACCTATTGCAATGTGTAACCATAGATATACTGTAAAAAAACAGGAAGGGGGTGGATGAATGGGGTATGAAAGACTAAGCAGTCAAAAACTATCAGCCAAGCAATAAACTCTGGTCATTGCAGGTTCTTATATTTCCTAGGCTTATATTGTAATCTCAAATGTATTTGATAGCTAGCTACCATTTATGTTTTTAATGCCTTATAAAATGGGCTAGGTTTTTTTATGTAACTCTCAACTACTAATATTGATGTACTGATGAGATCAATATTTTCTATTATATCACCATAAACTTTAACACTGTGAATACTACTTATTGTATACATGCATGGCATTGTAGGAGTAGAATGGAAACATACTGCCTTCAAAGTAGCAGCATGCCCAACTAACTGCATATGCTTTCTGCTCTCCAGTGAATGTCCAGCAGAACAAAGTATACAATGATGTATGTATTTTAAAGTAAGACATATTTACCCATAGAGTACTTTGAGTGCATTTTATAAGTCTAAAAATAAACGTAGACAATTAATTGATATCTGTAGAGATGTTATGGTAACTCCATGCTTTCAGACGAGTTGTGTTTATCAAAATTCTAATAACTTCCAAAGAACTTGAAGAAATATAAATGCTTTGATTAACTTATTTTAAAACACGTCTTACAAATGCGTAGAATATGAACCATCCAATTGCTGAATAATGTCATAATGCATTTTTATCAAAACAGGAAAACTACAAGGAAATGAAGCTGGTATTTCCATCTTTTATCTGGATAAAAGGAACCACATCTTTTCTCAAACCCAATACAATTCAGACACATTAAGCAGCTGGATAACATAACAGCAAGTAGAAAACACCACAGGTAATGTATGTGCATAACTGCTGAATAAGTAACATGGGGCCCAATTATCCTATTTAACATGTAGCATGTGATTAATCAAAAAAGTATAAATTTAATCTGATCTTTTAAAAAAAAGTGAAAAGAACTCTAAGATGTGCTTTCTTCTCCTCTGAAGGGATCAAAGAAAGGTAAAAATCAGCAAATAGGGCTTGCTAACACTTGGAGTATGCTTTAGAAGAACTGGGCATGGTTTCCCAAAAATAAGGTGTGGTCATGGGCATATCTCTTAATCATTATTATCTACTACAGGATACCAAATTACAACTGCTAAATGCATTTTCATTCCAAAGAGAATGAGTGAGCTGCAGATGTTGCCCCATGTACCAGGCACGTATGTTGCTTTAGGGCAGGTGGGTATTCAAATTAAAGCCATTCCATTCCAGTGTGGCGACAAAGAATTGCAGTCAGGTGGTGTCTTTCTGCCCCCTTTCTTAGGCAATATGGCATCTGGAGGCATTTTCATTACAAGTGTTTAAGTGTGATCAGGCTTTGTTTGCTTTATTCTGCACATTTAAATATTGAAACCTCTTGTTTCTCTGGACGATGCATTATGATTCCAATAAGAAACCATAGTTTTAATCACAAGACATCGGTGAAGTGTTAAGGTATTTTTGTGTACCACTTTGAATTTCTGGTGATACAAAGATATTGGGATTGATAACTTTTCTATTGTTAATGCAGTTCAGAATATTGTGCCAAGCACATTTTGTTTCATTGGAGTACACCAAATATCAAAAACTGCTAAAATGTCAAATGTTGTTTTCTGCATTAGCAGAAAGATTCTAACTACTATTCTAGATTCTATAATTTTATTCCAGATACAAGTTAATGAGTCCTTTTAAAAACAAAAAAACTTGAGTCATCAAGACTATAATTGAATTACCTTTGTTTATGCAATATAAACTGGTTTCTGACTTTTTTGAAACCCATAGTTGTTGTCTGGCCTCTTTCCCAAAGCATAGACGAAGTACTGTCATTTATTTATGTTATATATTTTGCTTCGATTTTAATAGTTTGCGGGAAAATAGCATGCACAACAAGCATTGACAATAGAATTGCAACACCTGGGAATTAAAAGCTTTCCATTCCAATTTCTGAGATCACATTGCCACCTTCTTCATCTTCCCTCAGGGGCATCTTTAAAACAATGCTGGTAATCCTTGCAAAATGACATCATGTCCCAGGGAACCTGCAGTACACTTTTGAGCATTGCCTGTTTTGTAAGGGTTGGGGGTGGGGAATTAAGATACTATAGCATTGGTAAACTGCCAGAACAAATAAGATATTTTGTGTCCTTGACCTGAGGTCAACTGGCCCAGTTATATCCATAAGCAAATACACATGATATACAATTAATCAGACATTTAAGCAATAAGATATCCAAAATACAGTTAAAAGAATCAAGAAAGGGGTTCAAACCCAACATAATAAACAGCTATGCAACTTGAGAGTTCATCTCCCAAGCTGCATAATGTTCTAATATGTACAAATAATTGTAGCCTTGTAAAGTTACCTGAAACTAGACCAACTCTAGTACAACTGGGTGGGAAATAAATGGCTCATTCCCTTCCTTTTCCTTTAGTTCAACAGAGCCTGGAATATGTAGATCCTTCAAGGGGATCATACAAACTCTATTTATTTATAAAGACTTTTTCTGAAGGTAGGGAAGGTTGTCACTTGTTCTGCTCATGGGGGCATGGATCTTGTATTACTTTTGTACTATTTTCTAATAGCATTCTGAACTACTGAATTGTCCAAGATTTTGGAGAAGTTCAGAAAAGAATCAAACTTAATGTGTCTAACTGAACATGCAATATTTTACAGTTTGCCCTTTTAATTCATTCACTGAGTTCAAAAGCTTTGAACTCAGATGAAATATAAAGGTCCCTTGTCCATCATTTCCTGGCTTCAGTAATCTTCTATGGTTTTCAGTTGAATCTTGCCCCAAATACCCAAACTAGTCTTTGGGTCCCAGAAGACAGATTTTTTTTGTTTTGTTTTGAGCAAACATAACTTCCTAACAGTGTAATCAATTTCTATTGGAGCCGGTCAAACTTTTCTATGAAAAATAGACTTTTTCTAAATTTTCACTTCTGACTTGTCCCCCAAAAAGAGAGTAAAGACTTTCAACTTCTTGAAAACTTACCAAAAACATTTGTTGGACTTTGTCAAAGACAATTCCATTGAAATTTGACATAAAATATTTCCATTTTATGTGAGAGAATTTAAGAAAAATCCTTATAATTTTCCAATCTATTCTTTTTCTCAACTTTTCATTTAACATACCTTGCACCCTGTCATCTGCAATCCATTTAGTAGGGCAAAGGTTTGACAAAACCTGAAACCATGTGAATTGCATGTGGTTTAGGAATTCCTTAGCAAATATTTCACATAACCCTATCTTGAAGACATGGTTCTACTCCTGCTTTCACCAGTATGCTAAATATTACAGAATAAATCATCCTTCTCATACAAACAGCAAAAAATATCTGAAGTACATTAATAATCTAATCACAGTGATTCTGTTACAGAACCTTGTCTCAAGACTGTAGGCAAGATCATCATAGAAACATAAGTACACCTTTTAAAGGAACTGAAAATCAAATAAAGCCATCTTACCTAAAATGTACTTTGTGTGCTTTCCTGTCCAAAGGAGATGTTTTTTCAAAAAAACCTCAACACTGAGGATAAAAGAATGAGAAACTCATTGATTCCCTTAGAAACTTCCTATTATATTTTTATGGAAATGATGATTCATTCTCTGTTGTTGAGATTCTACCATCACATTATATTTGACTTTTACAGTTGAAGTACAGCTCTGTTGAAGGACAGCTCTATTGAAGTTGGTCAGAACTGAATCTGGAAAGCAAACCCTGTATGTTCAGGCACATCTATGTAAGTTTGCAAACTAGAACATCAGATCCATCATAATCTCGGTGGGAATTTGGATCTGGATCCTCACATCTCACTTCAGATGGACCTCTAGTTACATGATTTTTGTCTTAAGCCTTGAATTCAAGTCCATATAAGTTTAGCTCAATATTTGTTTTTTTTGGGGGGGGGAGGGGGGTTGGATAAAATTAAGAAGAACCTTCACTTGCTGTCTGAACCAACCAAATTTTTTATGGCACACACAGTTTTACAGAATAATTGTTTTATCTTTCTTTCCTTCTGATTTTCCTTGTTCTGGGTTGGTCAGAAAATATTACCTTTATTGTAGCCTCTCCACTGTCTTGCACTTTGTGAAAGCAGCTTTTTGTACTCACACGCAGAGAAACTGATTTTGATTAAAATATAGGTTGCAGCATGTGCCTGTGTTGTGGGGGGCAAGACAATCATGAAAGTTTGCAGGCAAGATCTCAAACTCTTCATAAAACCTTTTTCCTTTAACTTTTGAAAATTAATCATTTTAATTACCCTAGACTATAAACAGTTGGATTTTGCTAAGTTTCTATGGTTGGATTTTGGTTGTGCACAAATGTATATGCAAATTACAATAGAATGTAGTAAGCAATTTGTCAAGGTTCCTTCCCCACTCTGAAGTCTAGGGTACAGATGAGGGGACCTGCATAAAAGACCCCCTAAGCTTATTCTTGCCAGCTTAGGTTAAACGCTGCCACCACCAAAGTGTTACACAAAGAACAGGGGAAGAGCCCACTTGGAAACGTCTCCCCCACAAAATATCCGCCCAAGCACTACACCCCCTTTCCTGGGGAAGGCTTGATAAAAATCCTCACCAATTTGCATAGCTGAACACAGACCCAAACCCTTGGATCTTAAGAACAATGAAAAAGCAATCAGGTTCTTAAAAGAGAATTTTAATTAAAGAAAAAGTAAAAGAATCACCTCAGGAAAGTAAATACATTACAGGGTAATCAGATTCAAAACATAGAGAATCCCTCTAGGCAAAACCTTAAGTTACAAAAAGACAGAAAAACAGAAATATACATTCCATTCAGCACAACTTATTTTCTCAGCCATTTAAACAAAACAGAATCTAATGCATATTTAGCTAGATTGCTTACTGACTTTTTACAGGAGTTCTGACCTGCATTCCTGCTCTGGTCCCAGCAAAAGCATCACACAGACAGACAAAACCTTTGTCCCCCATTCCCCCCTCCAGCTTTGAAAGTATCTTGTCTCCTCATTGGTCATTTTGGTCAGGTGCCAGCGAGGTTATCTTAGCTTCTTAACCCTTTACAGGTGAAAGGGTTTTTCCTCTGGCCAGGAAGGATTTAAAGGGGTTTACCCTTCCCTTTATATTTGACACAATTAGTCCTATAATTCTAATAATTTAAATTAAACTTTGAAAACAGTCTATTCACATTAGAATAATTGTGTTTCAGGTATCTCCCTTAGACCATCTAGACCAATATCCTAATTTTGGAATTGGTTTATATTTGATGCTAAGAAGAGAGTGAAAATCCCACTAGAAAATGCACCTGGGGAATTTTGCAATGCTGTATCATTAGGGATGCATGCAGATGCGGAATTCCTTCCTATTCACAGTTGATGTTCATCTTATACTCTGAAGTACAGTATGAGCTTTTATATCAGGGAGTTTTCAAATGAGTTTCAGAAGAAATTGATTATGTTTTAAACATGTATGTAGGATTAATTAGACAAAGGAAAGTCACATGTTGCTACTTGGAGTTTTCTGAACATATTTCTTCAGAAGATCTCTGCTGCATGAGTTGTGTACCACTCATCATAAGTCCCAAGAACCTTTTAAACTAGTTAACCATTAGGTGCTGCATAAATATCCTGTGACTCCAAACGTTCTAGATGAGGATATATAGGGCTTACCCCACAAAATCCATTGTTTTCTGTCCACCTCTCTTTAATCTATTACAAGACTCCTAGGAGCAGTAGCCAATTAGTATAGATTGGATAAAGCAATACGGTTATGGTTTGTTACCCTTCTTTTCACCTTTGCAGAATTGTCTGCAGATCCAAACTATAGGAGATTAACAAGCAAAATCAATTCCCAGATGGAAGGATGGGGAATACTAAGTAAGTGTAAGTGGGGGAATAGTCCCACTATTGTGGGGAACTTTCCTGGCTTCTGCACTACCCTGGTGAAGTGGGCTAGTGAAAGGATCGGAGTCCTCGCTCCCACTTCCTTTATCCAGTGGCCTCCCTGCCCTTGAGGACTCCCCTTCCACTCTCCTGTCTGGCAGAGACCTTGTAATCCCAACAAGGCTGGGCCCAGGATTCCTGGGGGGCTCGACCCCCCCACCCTGCTGTGGTCACCTAGGACAGGGGCTAGGGTGCCCCCACCCCCGGGTACTCTCTCTGCCCTGGGCACTTCTCTGACCCACTGACCATTACATACAAGTTAAAGCAAATGCAAGTTATTTAATCAACAATTAATTTTAAAAAGAATAAGGAAAAATGGGAAAGGTTAAAGGAAACACATCAACCCGCTCTGTGGCAGGGAACATCACAAACAGTGTTTCTGGAATGTCAGGGCACTTCACAGTCTGTTCCTTGTAGATCCCAGGCCGCCTTCTCAGGCCCTGGCTTTGCTGCAGGGATGCTGTGGGTTGGACACTTGCTCTGGTGGTGGCCACACACTCTCAGGATCTAAGTGGTAGGACCCTTCTTCCCAGTGTCGCCCCCACCCTGTCGGGGTTACGATCCAAGCCTGGCCTGCAGAGCCTCTTGGCTGAGGCGTCTCCCTGTGCTGGGCCCGCTGCCCAGGGTCCCCCTCGCTCTCCCCAGCTGCTCACTGCACCCAGCTCCGGACTGCTCCAGCTCCACCACTCTGTCTCAGCGCTGCTGCTGCTCTGCCTCCAGCTCCCTGGGCTGCTTCTTTGGCCCCTCTGGCTCTGGTCGCTGCAGCTCTGCTCCCAGGACAGGTCTGCTCTGCAGGCTGCTTCTGTGACTCTGCTCCCAGCACTGACCTGCTTCGTGGGCTACTTCTCTGGCCCCTCTGGCTCTGGTTGCTGCAGCTCTGCTCCCAGGGCAAGTCTGCTCTCTCTGGGCTGTGCCTCTGGCTTTGGGGCTGCAGCTCTGCTCCCAGGACAGGGTCTGCTCTCTCTGGGCTGCTTTTCTGGTCCCTCCAGATCTGTCACAGCTCTGCTCCCCAGCTTAGCTTGGCCCCCTGCTTTCTCCTTAGCTCGGCCCCACTCTGTCTGACCCAGGCAATTCCAGCTCACACGGAGGACGGGACCTCCCTGGCCTCCTGATTAACCTGCTCACCCTGTCATTCAGGCTGACCTGGAGCATTGGCCTCTCCCCATTGTTCCTGAGTGCTGTCACCCTGATTCCCCATTGACCCTTCCCCATTTTTAGTACTGGGAGCTAGCAACTAAAACACCCCCACTGAACGTTAGTAAGGGGGCAACAGTCCCCTTACATAAGGCCTCAACCTTGCAATGAGCTTCATGAGGAAGAACACCTGTGAAGTCTTAGTGAAGTTTGGATGCAAGAGTCTGCCCATGCGGAGCTTGTTGCCACATCTGGGCATAAGTAGTGTTGGACTTGCCTCCCAAAACAAGCAACTGCTCTAACTTCAATAATGAGTGCTTCTCCAGTTCCATCAGTTTGAATGGCTTCCTGACAGAGAAAGCATTAAAATCTACTCACAGCTAACACTAAGCTCTGGAAATTGAAAAAGCATTGGCTGCTGTCAGAGGACTGGCTCTCCAGGCAGCTGTTGATATTAGAAAGTGAAGATAGTTGGAGGTAGACTTGTCCAGAACATTCAGATTTCTGTGGTCAATATATGTGACTTTTGAAGCATGATGGCATGGGAAATCTGCGAAACAGTTATGTGAAGGAAAAGTAAAATGACTTTAAAATCATCTCTAAATGTCTAATGGCCAAAGAGGCAACAAAGGACTTGACAGAGGTAAAGTAGGTAAAATAAAATGTGCTTCTAATGTAAGTGAAAATGTCTTCATGAAAAATAACAATCTGAGATGGCTCCAAAGCCTGTGACAGTCATTAGGAATCTCAATGGGTTTTGGATCAGGCCCTAAAAGAATAGATCTATCTTACACTGGCCATTCAACCTTTTCTTAATCGCCTGAGTTACAAAGTTCACATTTTATTGAACCATTAAATTATTCAGGAGGACAATTAATTCCTTTAACCTTATAAATAGCTACACTAGAGATTACCCTAAATATTCAGCTGAATTAAAAATCTTGGAGTAAGATCATCCATTTAATTATTTTCAGCAGCCAATATCTGTGTGGTCATCCCTTACTTGGTTTGAAGAAACAAATCTGTGGTGCCACCACACTCATGTGCTTCCATCACAGGGAAAATAGGGCAGCAACCAAAGTCATTTGTTTTTTACATTTAGTTGCTATCTTTGTGGATCTGGTCTTTTTTTGTTTTATTCTGAATTTCCCACAGTAAGGGGTGACCAAACAGTTTGCACGGCTGTATGCTAGTCGAGCAGCAAGGTTCAATCTAGGATATTTTATTTGTAATGAGAAAACCTAGTACAATATGGTTGTTTTTGAAATTGTTTTGTCTTGCTGGCATATAGCATTGCATAAAATCAGAATTTGACCTTTCTTTGCTTATTCTTAGCACAACGCAAGTGTTTGAATGGAAGGGTTGAGAAGTGACTTACAAACGCTGATTATACTGGAATCATTTTTCTGGCTGCGAGGTAGACACTTTATCTACATGGGGGAACTAACTTCATCTCAAATACTCAAGGCTTGCTTATTTATCCAAATTTAGCCTTATGTGGCTTAATCCAGTACAATTTGTTGCTGCTTTTTTCATGTCCATTTTGTAATTGAAAATTGTGCTTGTATAAATGAACAGATTTGCTAACATAGCCATTCCCATGAGACAAAATTAACCACAGGGTTGGTACCCCAAAGAAAAAGGTCACTCGGATTATTTAAGATATTGCAAGTATGGTTCCAGAAAAAATAAGAACACTTTAATTTTCAGTAAACTTCTAGCATTGACACTAATCCAAGGCACTAAGGTCTCACAGAATAACTATAGATTTCATACAATGCTTTCATTGGTTACTAGTTATAGGTATATTCTCCCATTTTGTCATTTTCCATAAAAATCAGCCTATTAGAAACTGGAAGAAAGACTTTGTGTACCAGTTTGTAAATGATGGGATTTCTGACAGTGATATATGACATACTGCCCTGTCTTCATAAATACTGGTACCTTTGTGCCCTGAACTTTGACCTGAACTTCCTTTTACAATATAAATATCAACACTGTGTCTGTTTTACCTTGCAAGATGCTACTTCTATGACGAGTGAAATTCTAAGAAATTCAAAGTTTGTTTGTTTTTTCTTTCATAAAGCAGCCTGGAGTTGTAAACGCAAGTGTAATCAATGTTGCATGATTTTTCTTTGAATGGCATAATTACCTTCAGATGCTAAGTGTGAAGCATTTTGACAGATTCACATGCAACAGTCTTTCTTTTAGGCTTTGAAGAAAATTCATTGTGGAAAGCTTTTGTCTTTTGGTGGGAGTAATAACATTTCAGTCTCCATCACACTTAGCCACCAAATTCCAGGTGGGAAGGTATTTATATGAGATGGATTGTTTACAGCGTGCTTTTTAAAAAGCAACTTATGGGACCATTCCTCAATGCATGCTGCTAGACCAGGGGAGCTAACCAGATACCATCAGTAAAACAGACCATAAAAATAATCTGGAATTTGTACTCTTAGTGGAATTCATCTGAAAAATACCTAGCTAAAGTGTTTCATTCTTTAAAGAGTGGCACATTGATCTGCTTCTCTGTTTAGCTTCACTGGCAGGATTCTCTCTACAGATCAAAACAGATAAGGCTAAGTTCATCTATTGATTCAGTGGAGGTAAATGAATTTGACTTAGTCATATTAATTGAACATGGTCTCATTGAGGAAGAGAGAATAGCTGTATGTATTCTTTGTTCAGCGTCAATAATACCTCCTTGAGGTGCCATTTCAATTATCACAATAATCTTCAATTGCAAGTAAATAGCTCTCAAAGATCCCATGGAAGAAGGGGGCAGAGCGGACACCTGAATTTTTAAGCATGACAGATCTGATCCTCTTGTCTCCTCCTTTTTCTTCCCATCTGACACCAAAAGGCTGATTGAAGTATTGTCTTTAGCATAGGACTAGAAACCACAAACTGCTGACTTCTAATTAGAGCTGTGTGGAGGACACTAAGGATTTTGAGATTCCAAAACTTGTTTTTATTCTGATTCAAAAAGAAACCTAAACACTTTGAAATTCTGTGTGAAAGAAAATCCCCCTCCCCCACCAAAATTGTTTAGACAAAATTGAAAGATCTTATTTTGATTTTCACTTTTATTATATGCAATAGAATACAAAATAAAAAATGTGTAATGAGAAGTTATTTCAAAAGGAAAAATCCAAATGTTTAGTGTTGATATAGGGTATTTCAACATCATGGGAATGTCTTTCCATTTTTTCTATGAAACATTTTGGCAAAATCAATAAGATTTTGATTGAACTACATTTTCCAATGGACAATGGTTTTCAGGGTTCTTCTGCTTTTGTTTGTTGTGGGTTGTGGTGGATTTTTATTTGTTTTTTACTAGCTCTAATTCTAACCTAGTTTTTGTAAGTGGCTCCCTCTCTGACCTTGGGCAAACCATTTACAACCTCTGCTTTAGTTCTTCCTATCTGTAAATTTAGGATGACATTTACCTTCCTCATAAGGTACACTAGTTATGGCTAAATCCTATATAGAGCCATGCTCTTGATAAATGAATAGATGAAGCAGAAGGATATAAGGTGTCTTTGCATCCCCAAGGAAGCAGAGAGAATGATCTCTCCACAACATTAGAGAGTGATAGGAGAGGAGGCTGGTTAACATGCCATTCCATACATCAATACTGTGGGGCTGAATGGGGAGAAGGTGAAGTCTGCAGTCTAAGTCCTGACAGGTCTTTACGTGACTCATACTATTTTGAAAAAAATCCAGTTAATTTGGTGTGGGAGGAAGGAAAGGGGTGAGCTACATTCCTAAAATGCTTTATTTGGCACTGTCTCACACAAAATGCCATGGCTTTTTAAGAAACAAAGCCTGCTAGCAGTTTTGCAGAGCAGTGTTACAGCATGTATTTCATCTCAGGTAATTGCTTAGGGCCGGCTGAGACAGCTCCAGAACTGGGTGCATTGTCTGTTATTTATGAAATGCTACTTCACCTTGCCTAATGCTTTCTACTACTTCACTGTTTCCACAGAGTAAGTCTTATAATAAACTTTAGAAAATGATCTCACACTACAAGCGGATGAATACTCACATTTATACTACAGAATATTACTTCAGTGTTGTTATTCAGTAGGTTACAGAAGTACTGTAACCTACTATAACCATAAAAAGGGGTCATTGTCCTAAAGTCAAAAGTTGTTTGCGGATAGAAGCACAATTGCTATAAGGCTAGATTGTGTCAGTTTGACGCAGCCCTACCTTGTAGGTGGTGCAGTAATACCATCCCATAGCACTGTTTAGGAGGAGCATACAAACTTCCATACTCCTAAAAGAATCTGGCAAGCAGCTATGATTATCAGCTAGAAGAGTAGATGGAGTCTATGGCTTCCCCTAGTCTGTTCTTCCATCCCTCACTCCCTATGAAAGTAGAAAGCAGTCCTTGAATTCCTGCCACACCTTGCCAGCCCCTGCCACTGCCTACTCGATGATCTAACCTAGAATGTAGACAATGGATTTCCCTTAATGAGTTAGAAAAATTGAGAGATAGGGGCACAAATATGAGTAATGTATTTTCCTGCAATAGCTTACTTCCATAGTTATAGATGGGAAAAACAACTGCCTTTGAAAAGTGTTCCAACCACAGCCAGTAGCATAGGAGTATTTTAACTGTCTGTCCATATTGCGATCTCCTCTGCATTGCGTTTATACAGGCTGAGGACTAGACTTTTCCTTCAGGCCCATGTGGTGGACTTTGACTCCGATAGCCTGCACTCTTTGCACGTGTTAAGCTCTAAAAGGGAGTCAAATGCATGTGAGAAGAGCAGAATATCTGAACTGGGATCGGTCATGTAGTTCTAAGAGGAGAATTTGGTTTTGACTATGCATCAGTTCCAAAGACACAATGTATAGCATGCTAAGAATAAAAAGTCATTAGTGAATTAAAAGTCTTTGTTTTTAAACACAGCAAGACTCCCTGGCTTCCCAGATGGAACTCATTAGACTTTGTACATGAGCACACATGGAAGAAAGTGGGGAGAATGTATGTTGTTCTTTAGAGTGGGATACAGTCTGGTTCCAATATGGATTAATTCAGTCATTTGATGTGCATGAAGTTGCATGTTCTCTTATCAGTAACTTTAGTGCATGTTATAAATAGCTATATGCCTTAATCTGTGATGTGATACATGTTTGTGAATATCAATGGAATTGAAAACTGGTGTTCTAGGCATCTATTAGGCACAGCTTGATAAATTAATTGTTAAAGCAAATGGAATTTTTGAAATGCCCAAAAATGTGCAAAGTGGGTTTCATTTGCTTCTGTAGATGCATATATGGCTATATACTATATGCGACTTTCATTGCGGTCTCTGTTTAGAATCTGCTGTTATGGTTACAGCACTGGAAGGCCCTTGAGAAGATATTGAAGGGATAGCTGGTGTTACCATAACTTTATTTTAAAATCAGTTGTAGCTAGGTGTTTCTATTTTTTCTAAATAGATGTAAGCAGTGTCAGGATGAGCTCCACCCTGGCATCTGGTGGTGAGGTGTGGCAAGTTGTGGAAAAGAACTTCAGGGGCCGATCTCATTTGCATAGGCGCACCCACCCCGCCTAGAATGAGGCCATAGCTGCCCAAATGGTCACTTTGGCTGCTGTGGGATCCCCAGTGTGTCTGTTATTGGGGCAGGAAGAATAAATTGTTATTACCCTGATTATGGGAACTGTGCTTGGAACTGTACTTGGCCTTTTGTTATGATGGAGGGACTCACCATCAACTACGTAGCACTCGATAGGCAAGGGTCATGGGTTCCAAAACTCTGTGAATGGAGAGAGGCTGGGGACAAGTATTAATACTTGGTGGCATGGGCCCCTGGGTGAGGGCCTTACATGCTAATTGCACTTCCTCCTCTCTCCACTTTGGAATATCAGAGCTAATTTTGATTCCATTAGGAGTCTAGTTACAGGCTGCTGAACTCACTTTGGGCTAATGGCGCACCAGCACTGAGGCTCCCCTACTACAAGCTGAATTCACCTTAGAGCTGAAATCACAGAGTGTTGTGTTAAGTAGTGGGGGAGCCTGAAGATACATTGTGGAGCAGTTTGTGGGACGGCTGGAGTGCCTTGTGGACAGGCTGGTGGAGAAGTTCATAGGACGGCGGGAGCTGCTTGTGGGACGTGGAGCGGAGCAGTTCGTGGACCGGCTGGTGGAGCAGTTTGTGGGGCGGCGGGAGCTGCTTGTGGGCCGCGGAGCTGAGCGGAGCAAAGGCCTATGGAGCTGTGGGGCAGTCATTTTCAGATCATGTCAGGTGCCCCTTACCTCTCTCTCTCTCCCCTCCCCCCCATCTCCACCCAGGTTGGAAGGTAAAGCTCTGCGGATAAACTTTCGAACTCTGGGGCTGCCCTGACCAAGGACAGAGACTTTTGGGTCATTGGACTTTTGGGACTTTGGGTGATTTGGGGTTGCTGGACTCAAGAACCAAAGGGAAAGGGCATGCCCCAATTTGCTTGGGGTGGGTTTTTTGCTCATGGGTTGTGTTACAAATCCTGTTGGTGGTGTTTCCCCACATAATGCCACATTGTTTCTCTCTGTTATTAAAAGGCTTTTTGCTACACTCAGACTATGTGCTTGCGAGAGGGGAAGTATTGCCTCTTGGAGGCGCCCAGCGGGGTGGTATATATTTGTCCCAGGTCACTGGGTGGGGGCTCGAGCCGGTTTGCATTGTGGTGTTGGAATGAATCCCCTGCATATTGAACCCGGCCCTTGTTGCTGCCAACTCTGACGGGCAGAAGGGTTACATAGATATTTTTTAATATAAACCATAGAAGTAAAATGGAATGAAGATTCTCCAGCTACAGGCACACAATTCACCATGTTGTAGGGGAACTTTCAGCATCCAAATGAGTTAAGTAACCTTTAAAAAATACAAGTCATCTACTCTGTGAAATCCTCTGTGGCAAGTCCCACCTTGCTAAAAAGTCCCCAGAATGTGACTGTAGACACCAAATGCCTATTACCACCCCTGGCATAAGTTGTGCCATTTAGGCCCCACTCCTGCCATGACCTGCATATATGGGCTGATGCCAGTGAGGTTCTGCATGTGCACTGGGGTCCTATAGCATAGAGCTCATTGCAGGATCAGGGACGTCATGATGAGCTTCCTAAAACTGAAGAGTAGGTAGGGTGACCAGAGAGCAAATGTGAAAAATCGGGACAGGGGATTGGGGGGGGGGGGGTAATAGGAGCCTATATAAGATAGACCCAAAAATCGGGAATGTCCCTATAAAATCAGGACATCTGGTCACTCTAAGAGTAGAACCCACCGTGAAACGGATCAGCAACGTGTCCGTACATGGACACAAGTAAAAATTTGATACCTGTGGTAATTTTTCAAAAAATGGAATGGCTGAATGACATAACCCCCCCAACCCCAGTGTCCGTCATTAAGTACTGTAATTTTGTCAAGTGTCTGTAACACAACATGGTGTTGCCGACCCCTGCCATGAAACTCCGCAAGGACAGTCTAATGTGAAGAACAGGAAAATCTGTGCTAGACAAATAAACAAGGATGTATTCTGGAATACCTTCTGTACACCAGGAAGCCTGGAGGGTAGGTGATGGGGGGGGGGTGTACATGTAAAAATATAGCTAACCAGAATTTCTGTGCTGTGGGGGAGGGGAATTGCATATCAATCTAGAATTAACTCTGTTTTCATTTGAGCTTTGTAGCTTTTCTTTAAGAGGAAGCAGTACATTAGCTGCCACCCAATGAGTGATTTTGTGCCAGCTGACATGGAACATAAAGTCTCATGTAATTAAAACCAGTGATCTAAAACATCTGCCCATCTCCTTGTGTATTCTGTTTGCCTATTGTACCATGATGGATATTTGTTCATTTGCTTAGGAAATTTTTACTATCATGTATCATTTCCAAATTAATCTTTAACCTATATTCCAGCAGTGATTATAATATTATAAAACTAGTTTATGTAAAAAAGTTCATATTGAAATATTTTTACTTATGAGTTTCTTGTGGTAGCAAATACTTAAAGCTGTCTGTAAAGAATACTTCTTTCACTGTATTTGTTTTTTACTTCAGTGCTTTGTTTGATTTTTATGTTGCATGCTACTTTTTGAGAGTTCATTAAACACAGTATGTTGAAAGTGGTAAGGATAAGATATGTCCTCCGGCAATATTTATGTATAAACAGAACTGCTGCTGTGTCAAACAGATGTATAAAATGTCTGTGGGTGGTAAAATTTTGCTCGAAGCAAGAAATTAGCAAATAAAATGACACAAACTACCATATATGAAGTGGTGGCACTGCCCACATGAGGAAGTAAAGCATGATTTGACAAGCGGGTATAGTGTTTTCGCTATATAATTGTAATTTAGATTTGCTAGATAAATATCTCAGCTTTCTGAACAAAGTGTCAATCCTGTTATCTACTATGTCAGGGATGGGCAAACGTTTTGGCCTGAGGGCCATGTCGGGGTTCTGAAACTGTATGGATGGCCGGGTAGGGAAAGCTGTGCCTCCCCAAACAGCCTGGCCCCCGCCCCCTCCCACTTCCTGCCCCCTGACTGCCCCCCTCAAAACCCCAGACCCATCCAACCCCTGCTGCTCCTTGTATCCTGACTGCCACCTCCCGGGACCCCACTCCCTCTCCAACACCCCCTCCCCAAACAGGCCCCCCGGGACTCCTACGCCTATCCAACCCCCCCCCCCCCGTTCCCCATCCCCTGGCGGCATGGTGAGCTGAGGGTGTGGGGGAGGGGGGACAACAGGGGAGGGGCCAGGGGCTAGCCTCCCTGACCGGGAGCTCAAGGGCCAGGCAGGACGGTCCCATGGGCCGGATGTGGCCCGCGGACCATAGTTTGCCCACCTCTGTACTATGGGATGGATGGTCAGTTGGTGTAAATCCATGTAGCTCCACTGTCTTCAGTGGAGTTATGCTGTTTTACATCAGCTGAGGGTCTGGCCCTTTAGTTTTAGTTAAGATGAGAAAGAGCTTGTCCTGTTAGCTGGTAGAGGTTGCTGTTTACTCCCATCTAGGAAGTAACAAAGACCAAGCTAACTCTTTAATATAAGATTTTGAATGGTCACCAAGTAGGCAGTGGAAACGGCACGCTGACAAACTTGGGGGTTGGGGATGACACAGTTTAAGCTGCAGTTGTAACTTTCATACTTCAAGGGCAATTTTTGGCTAGCATGTTGATAACAAATAGGTGCTATTCATATTAGATTAAATTCACTCCTGTGTGTAGGGCTAGCACAAAGTCTACGCATCACTTGAGTCCCAATTTACCCTTATTTTGAACATTTAATTGGGAATTAAGTTCCACATAGGGCTGGGGGGTGGGGGCTCAGCACAAGTGAACTTACCCATAGAATAGTTGCCCTAAATTATTATGTACATTGACCTCTTCAATTAACCTAATGTTAACATCAGTCATGCCATGATGTCTGGATTGATTACATTTTGGAATATGAACTGTATTTTCTTATTTTGCTCCAGCTTCTTGCAGTGAAACATGAATACTCCAAATGCTCCTTGAGCTATTTGATGAAGCATTTTGAGACTGTATGTGTTCTCCAGGATTATTCTCCAATCTGATGAAAATGCCATGCTGGCAATTTGAAACAAAGTGTGGATTGCAAATCTTTGCACATTTTTTGGGATCATATTGAGACCTTTTCAAATTCATTAGCATAAGTTTGATTGACATTTATATGTAACTTTCAATAAGTTTTTAGAAGCAATGAGTTATGAAAATATGGATATGGTTAATCAGACAGATATATTAGTAATGGAGAATGATTAAAATATAGCAAGTAACTTTAAACCATTTATGTCTTGTCTTTAGTGGGTTATAGCTCTCTAACTGCCCAGTAAAACTACAGAGAATTTAGTGATAGCTGCTTTATTGGTGTTGTAACTCGGGCCCTTCTTTTGAAGTCCGGCAACTGCCTGTTAAAGCATCTTAAGGAAGTCACAAGATTTGTATTTTACTTTTGGGTTATTACTGTTTAAAAAGTTTAAAATTAAGGCAATAAATAAACTTAAAGTAGGTTGCAAGATTGAGAAGCTGAAACAAACCAGATCAACCATAACCCTCACCTTCAAAAAGTTTTGGCAACTAAAGTTCATTGTACTGTAATCATTCTTAACAATAATTTGCTTCTATTTTGAAACATTTACTTCAGTCTTAGCCATTTATTCCATTCCATTGTGATACTACAAAAATATCCATGGATAAAGACCTACCTTGTAACCAAGAATTTGAGGGTTGATGAAAGAAACAAAGAAATTAATTGAAACTAGAATAGCCTGGAATGAAGTACTAAACTAATAATAAGCATCTCTGCTATGTCAGCGCCAGCAATTGCACAATCGTGATAAAAGAAAAGCAGTGAAAAATAATTATTAGCTCCTTAACTGAGACTGGGAGAAAAAGCAATATAATGGTCAAAGTGATGGCTGGTGTAAAAGAAAATAAAATAACATTCCTGGGTCATGAATGTGAACTTATTTTATTAGTTGCCCCATGGAGAACGATGGGCCTGCTGGAGATTCAGAGAGCTGTGAGGGAGAACCCAGTGCAGTTGGTAGTATGTAGGACCAGGCTTTTTGAAAGAGCTTAACACCCACAGTGAGGTCACGTTTTCAGAAGGGCTCCGTTCTCGTTTAGGCACCAAAATAAGTGTCCATAATTTGAAAAGAGCTCATTATATGGTTCTAGGCTTTTTGAAAAAAACTGGCCCCAATTCTTGATGTTTAACATTCAAAAATTTGACTCATAATGTTGATCGTTTTCTAGAATATTAAGATAAGCTTTTGTCTTCAATTGTTAATATGGCAGATTCCATTTTTCCCCTCTCCTTAACATATATAGCATTAAGTTGAGGGTTTTTTTTTTAAATGGGGTCTAAAATTAGTCAATAGGTATCTGTTGGGTGTGCGGAATTTTGAATATCAGGCCACTTTAATATGTGCCTAAATATGGACTTAGGGACCTAACTTTGAGCTCCTGCTTTTGAAAATCTTGAGTGGTGATCACGACAGTGCAAGTATAACCAGATGCAACATTGAGAAGTTGTATACTCCTCTGTCATGTTGGTCATAACTGCCCAAGAGGCAAAGGAAAGAAAGCTGGGTTCCACTTCAACCTCTTTTATGGATGACTTCTGGTGCCTAAGAGCCAATTCTCCATCCACAGGGAGAATGGGGTCCCACTACTATCAAATCAGTGTAAGAAAGAATAGAATCAAGAAGAATTGGCTTGGCAATTAATATAGAGGCACATCTTATAAGGCACATTTAAAATTACTAGAACCACATGAGTACTTAAAGTTGTGCATGTGGTTAGAAGCTTTGCTGGATCAGAACCCTTCCTCAACACTTTTCAAGAGCAAACTCCTAGTGATAGAAATACCCAAAGTTGTGTGGGGCAGTGTGGTTCAGTGAACAGGGCACTGGAATCGGATTTGGGAGGCCTGTGTTCTAGTATTAACTTGCTTCAGTAGCCCCACACGTAAAGTGGGGGTAATGATGCTGCCTGTCTTAGTAAATTGCTTTAAGATCTATTGATAAAAAACACAAAAAACATGCTAAGTTTTAGCAATGTTTTTCCCACTCTTAAATCTAACTTCAAGGTGTTTCTTTTTTCACTAACTACAATGGCAAAAGTCACCAGAAAGGCTTTTTCTTAAAATTAAAAAACAATCTAAGACTTTTTTATAGATTGCTCAGTTCAGTGTGTTTAACACCTATACTTTCCTAAAATGGAATTATAAATACATGAAGATTTTTATATGTTTCTGAATTCAGAAAAGACAGCCTAGAAATCTAGTCAGAATAATTGTGTGGACTGTCTCTTTTAATTATCTTCAATAAAACTGAATATTTGCAGTTTACATTATACTGACATAGTCCCGACCTGCTGAATTAACTTTGTTTTGAATAGCTCATGAAGTGGTCTGTGACTTTTCTTAGGTCAACAAACCTCTTTTCTTTTAATATTACTATTTTTCAAAGGATTATTTCAGATTGTTCAAAGACCAAGCTGCTTCAGATAGATATTTTCTGTAAGTGTTAAAGCACTCGTATCTCTCAGACTCTGATGAGCTGCATTTCTTTTGAAACCATCAAGTAGCTATAATGTTTGTGTGAATTTGGAACAAGTTCCATGTGTAAAGTTTTAATCTGTCACTTATCAAAGTCAATGGAATACATGCCAAAACTTAATGGTTATGTTATATGTGAAGACTATTCTGAATCCATTACTACAGTGCCAGTTTGCCAGGTGGAGACATAGTTTTATTAATGAATAAGAAAAAAAGGGTTATGTACTCTTAGACTAGTTACTTTCAGCTAAGATCAAAAACTATGTATGGTCAACAACTGATGAAAATAATCAACAACTGAAGAAAATGTTAACGTTGCCAGCTATGGCCTTCACACTGTCTTCTATTCCAAGGGACAAAATTTGGTATAACATCAATTAACATAAATGCCATTTCTCCCCTTCAAATAGATACCATTGCCCCATAAACTCAAACTATTTTTGTTGCTCATATTTTCCTCATGCTTCTAAATGCCTTTAGAGTCTGTTATTGTTCTACTAAAATGCATGGAAGATAGAAAACATTTAGAATTAACCAGATCATCATCTTAAATTGTGTTCCAAGTAGACGATTAAGAATGCATTTCTGCCACTCTTGCCCAATTTGGGTTAGACTGCGTTCTCTCTATCAGAGAAAGAAATTGGTGTCCTGTTCCCCTTTATTCTCAGGGGATAATCTGCTACTGAATATTATTCTCATACCTGTATTAGTTTACCTGGGCTGGCCAGGTGGAGATGGATTCAAGGTTCTACCTATGCCCCCCACTCTGCCCACCTGAGGGGGAGATCACTAGGCAAGAATCCCTTGTTTATCTCACCCTTCTCCTTCCCCTTTCTGCAGTGAAACTGTATGGATGCCTCATAGGGGCAACTTATTTCTCCTCATAAGGTGCAGCCTGGAAGGGTAGTGCCTTATTCTGCATGAAGTTTCATTGAACTAATGGGACTACTTGCAGAGTGAGGTACTAATCAGTGTAGGTGAGGAATGGCAAAATGTGGTCCTATATTAGCCAAATGTTTGCAGCTGGTAAAACCTCCATCATGAATCTATTTATCAAAAACTACCTGGTTCTGCATTCAAAAAAACTTCTGCTAAGAAGGAGCAATTATAGTGGATTTCATCCACTATCTGGATGTTTGTTTGAGGTGGAGTGATATTGATGAGCAGCTGCATGGTCTAGTGCATTAGGCACAAGACTTGGACTTAGGATCTCCTGAGTTCCCACAACTTACTGCTACCTTGCTTTGATATTTAGCATGCATTTGCAACCATTATTTAGTCATGATGTAGGTAATATCACTATCCCCATTTTGACAGATGGGGAGATGACAGCAGAAGGAAGTTAATTGACTTACCCAAGATGTTAGTGTAACTTGCTGGTCAGTGCCTGATCCACAGAGGTTGAGATCACTGACGGCTCCCAGTGGTAGAGCTTGGCTCTTTAGCTGGGCTCTTTAGCTGAGATGTAGAGTCCTCATGCTTTCAGCTCTGGAGTTGCCTGGATAAATCTATGGTGTGTTGACTAATATGGAGGCTATCTTATAAGAAATAATTATGTCTCTTGATGTTGCATACTGTTATCTTGCCTCACTGTGCGGGCAGGGGGAATCACTTGTGCACATTTTTTTGAAAAATCCATATATAAGGGAGATGAAAGCACGCAAGAAATTGGTGAAAAATTTTGCACGTGCTTTCTGAATATTTTCCACCGGTGCCACAAATGTTTTATTCAGCTCTTAATTTGTAATGAAACAGGTGGCAGGGCTCAAGCGATTTTTTTTAGATTCATAACTGATATAGCAAGCCCAGAGGTGCCGGGGCTATGAACTGCCAAGCCTAGAGGTGACATGTCTCAGCCCTGACACAAATTAAACACTGGTGTTACGGTGAAAAGAAATTAGTGATTTCAGATATTGCACTGCTTCTTTTCTACAAAATAATTGCCAATCATTTATAGATACTAATGAGCTGCATATTATTATTTTTTTAAAGGAAGTTCAGGGAGTGCATGAGAATTACAGTTCAGAGAATAGTTTTAGGAAAATGAAGGGAGAGCCCAATTAGGAAAATATTACAACACTTGGATAAATACCCTGAAAGGTTAAACCAGGATGGGTTCAATAGGAGAAAGTCCTGTATCCTTAATCTGCTAATATTTGAAAATATTATTAAAATAATAGCTATGTAACCCAGTGGACATAATCTACTTGTATTTCTAACAAGTTTTTTGATAAAATTCCTCAAATATATAAAGAAGCACAAAATATGGAGCAAAATCTCTTTGGATTAAAATCAGGCTAAGAGAAAGGAAATGTGCTAATGGCTACAACTAGAAAACTTCATCACATATTTCCCAAAGGGTCAGTATTGGGACCAGTATTTAATATTTTTAATCACTAATTTAGAGAAGCCAGGGTACAGTGAATTGATGAAGCTTGCTTGATAACATTTAATTGTTTTGGTTAGTAAAACTGCAGAGATACTGAAACTCTAATAAATGTAAATATGTTGTGGGAGATTCTGGGCAACACCATAGCAGAAGAAATTCACTTATGTGCAAGGAAAATGCACATTGCAAAATAAACTAAAATTCTTATATGCACTATAATGGCTCCAAGCTTACTGGAGCATGAGGACCATTTTAGGGCATAGTATGGATATCTCCCTGAAGATATCTCCCTGTTGCACATCATCGGTTATGAAAGTGAATAGGAGATTTGGGTGCACTAATAGAGAGATACAAAATATTGTAGCAGCAGCATTCTAAGGAATGAGTATTGCCTGAAGTATGGATTGTGTATTAACTAAATTGGTTACTTAAGAATTCCCAGTTAACACTGACATTTGATAAGCTCTTGTCCCAACATCCAGTCCAGTGACTCAATTACTGTTCAGCTGGGAACCCCAACGTGCAACACTCATTTAGGAGAATGCTTTTGTATTTGTAATAGTTTTATTAATAACAGGAAAATCACAAACTCTAACTCAGCAAGGTAGATTGAGATAATACAGAACATACATCTGACCATCCATATACTCACAGCATCCCTTACAGAACAACCTGAAATGTTAGTCATTATCTTCTTCTTCACCATCTTCAGTGGCCATCATCCTGGAACCTCCCATCTCTTCCTCCCAAAGCACATAGGCTGGGATATAACTTTTATAATGTGTTATGCTGATGTTACAATGCCTAATGCATATTCAGTGAGTTTTCCGCTATTCCTTATTTGTATCTCCTCACCTTACTAATGTTGGGGTACCTTTTCCATAGGTTACTAGGTCTTTTACCTCTAGCTTATTAGAATACATATCAATTAGTTACTATAGCAGTCTTGTGGTTAGACATCTGCAGATGTTCCTATCCCAAAATATCCAAAAGCTGGCATCAGTTCATATTCCTGTGGTTACCTGGTATCATTTCATACCAAAATCCTCTAACCATAATATTCTCAGTTCCCCAGTTACTCGGGGTCACTGTTAGACAACTCACTCATGCTAAGGTTCATAGCCTCAAAGTGTTATGCTAACTGTTCAAGCTATTATCTTCCAAGATGTAGGCCTGTAGGTTTCTTGCATTGCTGCTATGTAAAATAGCTTTAAGCTACCTCTGTGGGCTACATGAGGTGAGACTATGTTGTCTAAAACTCCCACACACTTTAATGCAGTCATAGTCCTAACACAGCAGCCTCTACAGCCCCTAGAGCTGGCAACAGGCAGTCCACCCACTCTGTTTCAATTCCTAGCTCCACATTCTCCATGAAGCCACATCCATCTGCAATGCAACTAATGGGTAAGTGGAAAGCACGTTACAGTATTGAGATGATATATGTAGTAGTGGTATAACTTCTACGGCATATAGTTCTCTATTGTGGTTTGTTCCTCAGCCCTGTTAAGGTTAGTGCCACTCAAGCAAAAAGAAAAGCAGGAAACTCCAGAAGAGACTAAATGTTAACCTTACTTTATTCTGGATTTTTCTACACATACATTACAAGAACTGAGGTGCTTGCACTCTGTGTCTATATCCCACTAGGTGCACCAGTCTCAGGCCCCAGTCCTACAAAAAAATTACACACATGCTTTTAATGTCAGATTCTGGGGCCTTGCCTTCACTGAGAAAATGTGTTCTTAACTTGAGGTAAAATGCTAATGAAGAAAAGGTGGTTTGTAGCCTTCATGAGAATTTACAGGTCAAGTTAAAGACTAGGCTCCCCCATAGTCTTTGACTTGATTTGCTAACTCATCTGAAAACTACAGACCGCCTTGTCTTTATCTGGACTTAGTTAACTTGAGTTAAGAGCACACACCTCTTTTCCACAGTGAAGACAGGGCCTATGAGTAATCCTTTGAAGATCACCACACGTGTAAGTCTCTGAAGGATCAAGCCCATTGAGATTCACTTTTTACCATTTGTAGGCATAAAGTTCAATACCTAGCAGTAAATTAAAATTAAAATATCTTCCAGAGATGAAAAATGAATCAAGCAAGGTTTACAATTCTCTTTTTTCATATTGTCACCATTATAAATTTTTATGTTGATGCTATTACAAAAGGGCACATAGAATACTATGGCCCACAGCATGTGTCCCTAAGGTCTCAGAAGAAAGGGAGCGAAAACACTGTAATGCACAGGGAAAAAAGCAGGAGAGAGACACGTAAGTAATCTTTTCATCCAGTTTTCAAAGTCTTCATTCAACGGTGGAATGAGTGTTTCCTTTGATTTTCCTCCACATAATAATGGCTTCATATTTGGGTTTAGGCTTAATGAAGACAATTCAGAAATATTTAAAGAAAAATATTAGTCTAAAATTATAGGATTATAAATAACTGCAAACTATTTTCTATGTTCTTATTATCCTAATTAAAATTAAACAACAAATATAGCAAAAGGCATTAAATAGGCATTAGAGTTTTTCCTTTTAATTTTTCTAAAGGTTAATTTAATGATAGGTGTCAAGTACTACCCCCCCAAATTTTCTTCTTGCTGGAGTATCTTTGATTTTGAAATACATGATAACCTTTCACATACTGAAATAAAACCTATTAACTGATGGAACACTGCAACTGAACTGCCTTGTCTAAGTTGACTTGATAACCCTTCAAGTGCAGGTAGTTCAATGGAAATGTTTAGAATTTCCGAGATTTTATGACACTGATTCTTAATGCAGGTGTTATTTTTTGAGAAAGTAGTTTAGTAGTTTGAATATTACGTATACTTTTTGTTTGTATGAAGTCTTGTGTTTACATTTCCTATTAACTTGTGCATCAGGTTCCTAACCCAAGCTCCTTGAAGTAAATGGAAAGACTCTCAAGTGAATTCATTTGACTTTGGATCAGGCTCTAGATGCATGGCATATAGGCTGATATTCAAGTCAACATAAGTTTCAGTGTGTAGATTTCTTTAACCATTTGTATATAATGTACTGGTACATCAAAGAAATTGCTAAAAGCCATGCTGCCATTTCAAGCTAATATAGCTACAGGGTGATGGTTTCAGAAGTGACTTTGTCAGTTAGAAGCAGAAGTCAGATTGACTTTGGAACTTAAGTTCTAAGTAGAGCTCCATGAATAATTTTTTCCCCTGGTTTATTGGAAGTTATGAAAAAATAATAAAATAATCAGTTTGGTTGAATTAAAAAATGATACTTTTCAGAATTTATGGCTACTTGAAAAGTCAGGAAAAAATAGTTTCAGGTTAAAAAAAATGTTATGCTCCAGAGTAGGAATTTGAACTTGGATCTCCCATATTCCAGCTAAGGGCCCTAACAATGGGGTATTGTGTACAGGAGGACACCCCATCTACACCCTTAGTTTTGAGAATGGCCCTTAAAGCCCCTTGTGAATCTAATTGGAAAATTGCTATGTTTAGTCTTGGAATTTGTCAAAATTTTCATGAAGTTGTAAAATGCTTTGGTCAATCCAAATCTACATTGTTCATGGGGGCGGGGGGCAGTTTTGCCAAGCTCTAATCCTAAGTACCTGTAGTTTTTGAAAATAGAACTTAAGCACTTTGAGAAATGTTACCCATAATTGCTTTGTATATTATATTTGGCGTCCTCTGCTTTTGACTGTGTGAATTAAAACATTTTTGAATTATGATGGTTTTCTTGCTTTGAATTATTTGTGCAATATATCATGTATTACATTTGCTTATGTCAGTATTGCTTTACTAAACATACCTGTCTTTTTACACAGCAGGCCTCCTGATTCAGATTGCATATCCAACATCTTTATTTTCAATTCATGGCACTGCCCTTACTTGTCTATGTACCTTAGAGGCATTTTAGCTCCTGTAGGACTCCTTTATGCTTTGTGCTCTCTTTATTGCATAGTACTCACACCTTAAAATCATAGAACAGTCTCCAATAAAACCAAAAACAGGATTTGCCACAGTTGACCACACAGTGGTAACTGTGATACAGATATCTCTGAAGTATAGAAAAAAATGGTGGCTGCTGGTTGTTGCCATGGTAACTGTATGGTCTGTTGTCCCTTTTAATAGCTATGTACAGCAGTATCATGGATCAGTGAAAAGACAATAAGCACAGCCATTGTACATGGGGAAGACAAGGACTGAGAGGAAAGGGGAATGAATTGTCATTAAAATGCCTCTCTCCCCAGCTATACTCTTCTTTGCCAGCCTCTCAGCCAAAGTATAAAAATCTTTAACAAAAGAACCATACAAAACTTCCTCTTCGGGTGCTCTCACCATTTTCCTGCAAGCATCATCTGACTCCTGCCATCTATAACCCAAAGTGACCTGTGAGGATGAAACCAGAGACAGGGGCACTTCTAGATGGTGGCTGACCAAATATTGTTAAAATCCCACAAAAACCTTGAGTCATCTGCTGGCAATATTCTCCCTTAGAGCCCCCTGGCAAATCAGTTTTAGTTAGCCTCAGGAGTGGACCATCAAAACAGATCCCTTGCCCCAAGAAGAGAGATGGCCTGGACCTCATATTGAAGTGGTCAGTAATCCATCCATGAAGTAATACCCAAACTTCAATTCTAACACAAATGCCAGACAGTGTGATCGGCTGAATGAGTTGTCTGTGATAATTCCCTGGTCGTCGTGGTGACCAAGATATCCTGGGCCAACTCAAGACTCATTTACCTAGGAGAAGGTAAATCACCAATTGCTATCAGGCTTTGTGCCTCCAACATCACAATTTCATTTCCTATAAGGTAGGGTGAATTGTGAGCATCAGAATTAGACACAGTATTCCAGCAGCAGTCATACCAGTGCCAAATATGGAAGTAAAATAACCTCTCTACTCCTACTTGAGATTCCCCTGTTTATGCAACCCAGTATCACTATTTTGACCATAGTATCACACGATGAGCTCATGTTCAGCTGATTATCCACCATGACCCCCAAATCTTTTTCAGTGTCACTGCGTTCCAGTATCAGGGGGTAGCCGAGTTAGTCTGTATCCACAAAAACAACAAGGAGTCCAGTGGCACCTTAAAGACTAACTCCTTACTGCTTTCCAGGGTAGTGTCTCCCATCCTGGAAGTATGGCCTAAATTCTTTGTTCCGAGATGTGTATACATTTGGCCATATTAAAACACATATTGTTTGCTTGCACCCAGTTTAATCAAGCAATACACTCCGAATCAGTGACCTATCCACTTCATTATTTACCGCTCTCCCAATTTATGTCATCTGAAAACGTTATCAATAATTTTGTGTTTTCTTCCAGGTCGCTGAAAAAAATGGCAAATGCATAGGGCAAAGAACCAATCCCTGCAGGACCCCACTGTACATACAGCTGTTTACAATTACATTTTGAGACCTATCAATTAGTCAGTTCTTAATCCATTTAATGTGTGCCATGTTAATTTTTATATCTTTCTAGTTTTTTAATGAAGATGTCCCATGGTACCAAATCAAATACCTTACAGAAGTCTAAGTATATGTCAGCACTATAACCTTTATCAACCAACCTTGTATCTTATCAAAAAAAGACATTGTTAGTTGGAGAGAATCTATTTTCCATGAATCCATGTTGATTTGCATTACATGGCCCTCATTCAGTTGTTTATTTAATAATAATAAGGTTGAAAACATAGAAGAGTGGCATGTGGCAGATGTGATGAGACAGTTCAATACTCTTATTCAACTGAAGAATAGTCTGAATGAAAGTAGGTTAGTATCAGGTATCATGCTACAGGGACTTCAAGATTAAATTTGTATCACTTGTTGACTGGGTATGTATGGAAAGGCAGACAACTTGAATAGACTCGCACCTGGAATTTAAAGTTTACCTTGGAAATTTGCACAAAATCCCTTTTCTCTCTATTACTAAACTAACTTGCATTCTGGATGATCCATACTGATATTGATATAATTAAAAATGATTGTGAATTAAACTTCTCTTCAATTAGCCAAAATTACATTATTTTAAAGTCCTGCACTGTGCGATAATTTATACCATTTTACTTTGAAGTAAGTGATTCTGTGGTTGCTGTTTTAAAATCTAAATGCATTGACAAGTAAACCCAACTAAGCTCACTCATGTCCATTCATTGTTCTTTGGAGATAAGACAATTTTTTTTTCCTACAGCACTTCCTCAGAATTTGAACCCCTGACTGTGTAGACTTGATAAAATACTCAAATCAACCGCTAACATTTCCAGTGTGGGTTTAATGTCCTTAATGTTTTGTCCCTGGACTCTGTACATATAGTACATGAGTTAAGATCTAATTATAGTTTAACAAATGTGCAGAAGAAGGATGTTCTGTAAACTTGAAACAATTTTTAACGAGGATTATGCTTTGCCAGCATTTTCCCCCTTCTCATTCCATTACCTGTAGCAGTGGTTTGGATGTACTTCATGTTGTATCAAAATACCAAACTCTAATTAATTTGAACATTTGCTAAGCCTGACTGGAAATGCTGATAGTTCCTACTTTCAAAAAAAAAAAAAAAGTCCCAACATTCCCTAAATGAAACTTGTTCCTTAGGACAATTAAACTAAAAAAGCAAATAAAAATCTACCCCTGGCTGGACTAATACAGCTCAGGTCTTTAATGTGATCTGTAAACTGTAACAATCTCCTTAAATGAAGGTAGTACAATTTAATCAGAAGTGTAGCTATTGATTTCAGGGGCATTTAATTACAACTCTATTTTAAAGAGGGGGGAAATGAAGCTAGTTCAACAAAACATGATAGATACAGCAGATAATGAATTCTCAAAGTATCACTGAAAAGTAGCCAATCAAGGGAAATAACAGTATCTGTCATGATTGCTATTTCAAGAAACCAATCAGTTCTGTCTATCAGCACAGTGATGCTGATAAGGCAATCACTTTTTTAATCGATGCTGAGTGGTGAAATGTTGGCATAGATACAGGATCCTGAAGCAATCAGAACAGAAAGTAAGTTCAGAATGGGAAGTGACAGATTTATTCATCACAGTTAACAAGCCTTTGAAGAGAGAGAGGAGGGGTTTGTTGAGTCCTTAGGCTGTGTATAGAAAGATTGTTGTGAAATACTCAAGGAATTTCCAATGAGCACTTCATATGAAGAGGACTAGATAATATTTTCATTAGACCTACTGTACAGTAAAGTGTTTTGTTTTGTTTGAAATGTCAACTCTGAATAACAAACGCCTTAAAATTTGCAGACTTGTTGTCATTTGTCTCTTTTGTAATGGATGGTTACTGGAAAATTGCCCTCTCATGTGGATTTATGATTTCAAACTTTTCCGGGCTAAATTTAGAAAGCAGCAGATATGCTGAAATCATCACTTTCAAAATCGGATTGTTGCATCTTATTGTTATCCTGAACATTATTTTGGTGAACATATTTACAGTGCCCTTTGATAAAAATTGTTGGAGTCCTGTAGAGAAGTTTCTGGGATCCCATGGGGTCCCGCTGGGTTGTTCTCTACTATACTTTTTATAGATTTGTGAGTTCACTACCCTTTTCATCTGTGAGCTTGTAAGTACAGTACATCCTCATCCATCCATTTGCAGATCATGACACAGAAATTTGCCGGATATAAAAAACCTCTCAACTTCCCTTTCCATGTCCCCAAAGAAAGGAAGTATACAAATATAATGCCGAATTCTCTTATTTATGGTAATGTAAAACCTGAATAACTCCATTCAGTCTGATTTTCTTCTTATACTGTTTTACATTTGTCTAAATTCATTGACTTTCTTCACTTACGCAAATGTAAAAGAGAATAGGGTATGACACATAAGTAAATTCCACAGATGTGCAAGATGTATTCCTTCCTGTTTTAATTTTTTTGCATCAACTTTAGTAAAGCTCTACTTTAGACTTTAATACGTTCACCCAGTAAAGTATAGAAAATGGAAAACCATGAATCTATTTTTGTGACCATGAAGGGTCATGGGAACATGAAACAAATTAAAATAAGCAATACAAATGTATAGCCATCAGAAATACAAGTGCTGCAGACATGTGGCTGTCCTGGGATGTTTTAATTACAATTTATTCAACAGAGCTCTGCTCTACTATTTTTTGTGGGTATATCATTTATTCAAACAGTAACTGTTGTAGCAAGCAAGGTCCTCTTCACTCAGTGGTGATCAGTCACTTTGTTTTAAGCCTCATCCTTAAGGTTCACAAGTAAGTAAAACTAGCCTGCTTTCAGGTTTCCTCACAAATTCAAACATAGATTATGCTAATATGTTTGACAAAGTTTTGAGCATCTATGGCCTCAGTTCAAAGCAAACCTGGACTGATTTTCTTTTTTGTATCGAAATCATGCAAATTGTGGTTTTATGTCAGGTTTCAGAGTAACAGCCGTGTTAGTCTATATTCGCAAAAAGAAAAGGAGTACTTGTGGCACCTTAGAGACTAACCAATTTATTTGAGCATAAGCTTTCGTAAGCTACAGGAAGTGAGCTGTAGCTCATGAAAGCTTATGCTCAAATAAATTGGTTAGTCTCTAAGGTGCCACAAGTACTCCTTTTCTTTTTGTGGTTTTATGTGAATATGATGTGTTAGTTGGTGTTTTTTACTGGATTTTGCTTTGAGAGCTTGTATTTTTTGAACATGAAACTCTCGGTAAATGTTGGAAGTGTAAACTCCCATGAAAGAAACCAAATAAAAAAAGTTGCCGTGAACCTCTGCAAAGCAAAATGTGGAGATTCCACAGCTCTAATTAGCTTGCATCTGATCCCAGTGCAGTGTTCTAGTTTTCAAATGGCAGTATAGCATTTAAGGACTATAGGGGGAGATTTTCAAAGGCACAAATGGCATTTAGGCCCCAAACTCACACAGATTTTCAATGAGTGCTTAAAATGCCATTTGTGCCTTTGAAAACTCCCCCTATATAAAGACTCACTTTTATTTCTCTGGATTAATTAGTGCATTCACTCTTCTTCCACCATAGATGCTTGGATATATATACTATATTAGATATCATAATAATTAGTCATCATATTTCCAGAGTATTCTCCATCTGGGAATCTCAGAGAATGTTTTATACAAGTTAATGAATTTAGCTTCACATGTGCAGTGCATAATTCTAAATAAAGATGTGTTTTTCAGGCAGAATAGGGTTTATGAAACCTAAAAACCTTATGAAACCTTTCATTGCAATCAATGTAACCTCATGGACGAAACCAACTGTTTCCTCTATTTAATGCTGTCACTCTTCCTATTTGGTATTCTCTGGCTTCAAAATGGTTGAACAATGAAAACGAGATTTGTGACTATATTCACGAATAAACAACTCTGACTAGATTTGCTGCTATTCATGGGGTCAATGTGACTCATTTTCCATGAATATCTGGGTCACTGCCAGGGATTCAAGATGAAAATCTGGAAAGTTTCACAGATTTGTACAAGTGTGTGACTTTATGTGCTATTCTTGTACGTACTATGTGTCATTCTCCTATTCGTCTCAGCCCTCTTGTAAGTGAGCAGAAATAATACCATTTGACTAATTGGCACAGTGCAAATAATGAATAGCAATCAGCTGAAGTGAATAACTGAGAGGCAGGACCTTGTTTTTTCCAAACTATTCAGCAAATACTTATAAATTACTTTTCAGTAGCTGGGGAAAGTTTTGTGGATGACTCACCAGTCAATAAAAGCCTATTCAGTATGTATGCACGTGTTTGTTTATTTATTGGGTTCAGAAAATACTATTCAACCAACACTAAAAATGTGGCCTTCATTGCTGTAGTATCTGAGTGCTTTTCATAAGTTCAGTGACTTTCCTCCTGAAAGCAGGATGGGCAAATCTAGCAATATTTAAAATTTTGATTCAGTACTTGAGATCTGTCAGCATTTCATAAATCTTCACAATTTTTTCCTATACGCTGGAGTATGCACTAAATTTATAAGGTTATCTCCAAAAATGATGATGCCACTTTAAAAAATGGTAAGTTTAGAAAAGAAGCATTTTGATACATTAGGGAAATATTTTCCTCATTGCCTTATTTGTAGTTAGTATCAAACCATCATGAGCTTTGGATACCAGCCTTTCTTGAATACATAGGGCACTCACTCACATGTCTAAGAACCTGGCAGATGGACTAGTTACTGGACGTATATGTTTTCTATTGAAAATCTTTTATTGTAATATTTGCTCTGGGTTAATCATTACATTATACAATTATGTGCTGCTTTGTCTCATTGCTTAGTTACCTACAGCAATTCTTTCTTTGGTTGTTCTGTTAACAAGTACAGCATGACTTTATTACAATGGAAATCCTGTTATGAAGGACTGACTATCAAAATTACAGAAAACAGGAATAGATGAGGTAATAAGTAGTCAGACTTGGACACTCTAAACTTCTGCTTAGTTAAAGTTGACTATCCTATAGCTATGACAATTTCTCAGCATATGTAAATACTTTTCTGCATGTAACCTCAGCATATTGCATAAACTCCCTGAAATAAGAGGTCAGAGATCAGACTTAATCTTATTCTGTTTATCCAATATGGAATAAATCCTTTTCAACAAGCACCAAAAGTGAATTGATCTTAGTCATCAAATATGTCACTGCACATATTTGCTTACCTAGTAGACCAATTATTTCTTCAGTTTCTTTTCTTTGGAAAATTCCTGGTGACTTTAAAGATAGCAGAACTGCTGGGTTATAAAATCCACAAAGGCAGAAAGTGACTGTAAACTAAAGCAAGGGACTGCCGTTCCAGGGGAAGTAGTGGAATTAGCATCCCTTGAAACCTTCAAGGGAAAACTTGTTGAGCTTTTGATTCTTGGCTCTTTTTGGCCTGCACTTAGGCTAGAACGTGGAGTGGGAGAGTGAGCTCATGGCTACTCTAACTTGTGTCCATCTGCAGGGGGCCTCAAAAAGCCATTTTGTCAGTCAGGAGTAGTGGGCCAGTTGAGATGCTCCAGCTATGGCTCCTTTCACGTGATTATGCTCTCTGTGCTATGATGCTGAGAAGAGTGGCATAGAATTGCTAAATCCTCACTAAGCTTCCAGTCTTCTGGTGCCACTGGTACAAAAGCTCCATAGAGGAATGGAAAGCAGGATCTTACAAACATTCTAAGGATAGTTGACCATTAATTCTGTCAATTTCACATCTTTTTTTCTGCAAAACAAAGATGATAGAAGCACTGAATACATTGTAGGTTTGTTACTGTGCAAACACGTATCAGGTGTATCTTACTGTACAGTTAAGGCAGGGCACCACTTTTTTTTTAACTGAATCTGCCTAGAGTTCCTGAAAGGTACTACTTTAAGACCTGAATTTCTGTATATATTCTCAGAGTAGGTATAGTATGGCTAGCAGCAATGGTGGTATGATGGGATAACATGATTTTGGTAATTAATTGATCTTTAAATATTCATGGTAAATAGGCCCAATGGCCTGTGAGGGGATGTTAGATTGGCTGGGTTCTGAGTTACTACAGAAAATTCTTTCCTGGGTATCTGGCTGGTGAATCTTGCCCATATACTCAGGGTTTAGCTGATCGCCATATTTGGGGTCAGGAAGGAATTTTCCTCCAGGGCAGATTGGAAGAGGCCCTGGAGGTTTTTCACCTTCCTCTGATGCATGGGGCACCAGTCACTTGCTGGAGGATTCTCTGCTCCTTGAAGTCTTTAAACCACGATTTGAAGACTTCAATAGCTCAGACATAGGTGAGAGGTTTTTCGCAGGAATGGGTGGGTGAGATTCTGTGGTCTGCGTTGTGCAGGAGGTCGGACTAGATGATCATAATGGTCCCTTCTGACCTTAGTGTGCAATCTTCATGTTGGGCATAGAAGGTAATTAGATACCCATACCAATTCATTTCTTGGTCTCTCTGATAATAGCAAAGTAGCAAAGAACAATGCTGGCAATTAGGAAGTGTATTTTGTTGAGTTTATATTTGTTCACAAAGAACTGAAACAGCAACCAAAGAGCTACTGATTCTTTGATTTCTTCCTTACCTTAAACTGTAGGGTTTTGAAGAGAGCAACATAGTAATGTAGAGCTTTGTATCTGATTACCAATCCTGTAAACCATTCTGTTCCCTTACTTCCTTCTTCTTAGAAATTGTAACAATAGCTACCAGGAGTCCCATTTTTGGCACCTCATATCATTCTCCTCTACACAGCTCTTTATACCATAGTCTGTCAGTTTCCTTCATTGTTCCTAACCCCAAAGGGGCCCCTGTGGAAGTAAGTTAATTAATTTTAAAAGCTTTTGAAGTTTTTGGACAAAGGTCCATATTCAGCAAGGCGTAATTTAGAGAATCCCCCTGTTTTCCAAAATATAAAAATAAATCTGTGGGCCTTTTTGGACAAAGTCTTCTAAAGTACTCTATCTTACACAAATCTGAACATAAATGTAATAATTAGGACCAAGTGTCTGGGAACCAGGGCCAGGTTCTAGTTCTGGTTTTGTTAATGCTACACCAGATCAGAATGCTTTAACAAATAAATTACCTTCTTTAGACCAATGTCTTAAATTAAATGTCACCTTCAAGCTTAAGCTTCTTCATTCTGGGGTACATCTGAGATGTACAAAGGAGATATGGAAAGCTAGCTGCTAAATCCTGGTGTCTGCACACAGTGTGAGTAAATTGGCTCTAACTAGGGATCTCCATGGGAGACTTAGTGGAAACACACTAATTAAGTCAGCCTCATGTATGTACTAATGGACTCCACAGCTTCTGTGGTCTCATTCATAGAAAGGTCCAGCCAGTGGATCATCCACTAGCTATGATCCACCCATCATTCCTCCAGCCTTCCTCTGGGCTGGCCCTGCTCCTATCCCCAACTACACAATTCTGTAAGTGGAGCCCTGGGGAGTATAGCTTATGGTAAAGCAGGGCCGCGAACCACCTTGCATAGGTTCCCCACAGTTTGCCTTTCATTCACCTCCATTATCTCTCATGATCTGTGCTCATGAAGTAAGTGGGGTAGGATTTACTCCATAAATAGATATTCCAGGTATCAAGCTTAGCCATAGTATTCCCCCACCCCCATTTTTTTCTATTACTACTACTATTAGCAATGGACTAATACCACACAAAAAATCTGTTAATGTTAATTTGAATCACTTAATTCATTTTGATTGCACTTGTGTTTATTTTTCTGTAAATATGCTAGTGAATGAGTTTACAGGCAGGAAGTCACTGACACAGCAATTTAATCAGTATTGGATAGTGTTCATAGAAAGTGTACATCAAAGTTGTAACTGGATGTTCACACTAGAAAGTAATGAGTAATACTTATTCAGTCATGGAATATCAGTCATCACCTTCACCCTGTGACCTGTGTGACAAAACAAGTCAGTTCACATTTTGAATGCTCACAAACAATTGGTCACAAACAAGATACAGGCCAAGAATCTTCAGAAACTAGCTGTCAAACAATTTAGAAATCAGAATACATTGGAAAATGACACAGTCCTCATGGACAATTTCAAATGAGAAAAAAGATGCAAAATTGGCAATCGTTTAAATTATTTGTCTAAATCTATTGACTACACGCTATTTAGCAATATTTAAATTCCTAAAATTGATTGGACTAGTGCTTCATAATCAAAATTTGTTTCAATGGTGGATGATGGACTGGAAATACTGCATAAATAAGATATACAAATAAGATTCTCCATGCTGACATTTTTTAAAATCAAAATTGGAAGATTTTCTAAAATATATTCTCTAGGAATTTATTTTGCGAAGTTTTATCACCTGTGTAGCATTGCTAATTTTCTGATCACACAAAACCAAACACCCTATGCTCGCCCCTTCCCTGAGGCCCCACTCCCTCCCTGAGGCCCCACCCCCTGCTCACAACATTCCCCTTCCCTTGGTGGCTCGCTCTCCCCCACCCTCACTCACTTTCACTGGGCTGGGGGAGGGCTCTAACTGGCAGTGTAGCCTCCGGGGTGGGGCCAGAAATGAGGGATTGAGGATGAGGGATTCAAGATTTCTTGAAAGATCACATAACAGGCATGCCCACTGAATGCATAAATGAACAATTGTTTGAATTTTATGAATATGCTATGTCATTTTCCAATCCTTTTTTCTGCAAACTGTCTCTGTTTTTTAAATTAACTACAAACCAATCTGGGGGAAAAAATCAGGAAATACTTTTCTGTTTATTCCCTTATCTCAATATAAACAAAACACATTGGGCATAATGCTCATTTTCACTAAGTCCCCCCTGCCAAACTAAAGGGACGTTAAAGTGGATTCAAGTAATTTACATCTTGTTTAAGACGTATTTACAGTGCCATAATGGCAGAAATGGGCTTGGCTGAAAATGCAAATCAAGTCCTTTATGATTTATAGGAAGCCATAAGTCTAATATTGACCACAATGTTCCAGACACACTTGCTAGGGGACCAGCATCCAGTACTATTGGTTATCACATTTGGATGTGTATTTCATGATAGTTTAGTTAAACTAAGTTAAATGAAAGAAGCGGAAACCAATGAAATGGATAATACTCTTCATGACTTAGGGTTGGTTTACACTGCAATCGGTGTGTGTAATTGCAGGACATGCAGGCATACTGAGTTTTAATCTAGATACTAGGGTACCACTAGCAGTGAAGCTATAGCTGCGTGGAGTTCAGTGTGGGCAATTCAGTCCCACCCAGAACCCTGGCTAATTACTTAGACAGCTAGCCTGTACTAAAATCCATGCTGTCATAGCTTCACAGCTATTGGTAACTAAGCTAGTTAGAGGAAAGCTTGCTCAGATTTGTGTATGAATGCTGCAATCATACACCCCAATTTCAGAGTAGATATAACTTAGGATTGGGTTCTGATCCTGCAGACAGTTAAATAATTGTGTATATTTGCTCACATGAGTTGTATTATAAATATATGCGTGTGTTTAAGTATTTACAGGTTCAGAGCATTAGCTTGTTTACTTTTTAGAGTGAGGGAGTTCATTTTTAAGACTCTCCTTAGCATCAAGTTTTCTCTCCATTATTTCTATAGTGTTTCCTGTGAAGCTGTAAACTTTAAAAGAAGATGACTTAACAACTGGCAGATTGAAATGGGAAAGAGACAGCTGTGTGGCTTAAAGGTCAGTGTTTTCTCTGGCATTTAAATGGATAGTAAAGATTGTTACACTGAAACGTGATTCAGTAGAAGTGAAATAAATTCCTTCTATTCCACTGAGTGTGAAAACTGGACACTCACTGAGTATTTTATGCAACACTTTTTCATGGTGTTGGTGTCTCAGCTTACTCACAAAAAAATTGGTTTCTATAAAATACGCTATTTTGCATAATGGACAACTTTATGGTCTTCATGTCTTGTATATGAAACCTCAAACATGATTCCATTTCCTCTGGATTCCTACACTCAGCAGATTGATTTACTGTTTGATTGGGTTACAGTCTGGATTTGGATATAGTTCTGATTTTTGAAAGGACTTTCCCAATTGTTCGGCTGCCAACGTTTGATCTGAAGGAGATGTAAGTATCTATAGCTATTAATCCCTGCCCAATTTGAGTAAGCAGTTATAACAGCAGAATGACACATAAGGAGAAACTATTCTAAGCAGGTTTATATGCCATTCTCATCTAGTATCTCAGCACTTTCCAGAAGTGTATTAAGCAACTTGACAAATAACTGTGGTGTGGTTTGTTCTTTTCTCCACCTCTTGGGAGGATGAGAGATTTTAAGTACAATGGAGTGTTTAAATTTACACATTGCTCTACGTGTGTCAGGGAAGGTAGGTTGGAGCAGTGCGCTTTCCACTTGAAGTGGAAAGTGGTCATGGTTTTGGTGGTCCTTAGTTCCCGTGAGAGTTCATTTCACAGTCTCGGACCTGCCCCTGAAAAAGTAATGTCTCACACCCAAATGAGATTTCTTATTTCTTATTGTAGAGAATTCCATTATGCAGCAATCATTCTCAGACATTGGCTTCCAAAGTCTATTAGTGTATTGAAACATAGGATTCCCTCCAAAGTAGAAAATTATTCTCCACTCTTGCTGGGCTTAATTTATTTGTGCATGTACATGATATCAATGTGGCCTGCAATGTTCAATGAAATTTATGAGAGTATTCTTCTTCATTCTTTCCATGGATTATGCCAGATGAATTTTTTCATCCTGGAACTTTTTGTAATCGCTATGAAAATGTGGCTTAACAAACATTATGTCCAGTTATTACTGAGTCCAGTTATTCCACTCATCCTGCTACTGGGAAAATATTAGGAAAAATGCAGCCTTCTATCAGTCCCCTCCATCTATTAAAAACCTCCATGCTCATTTATCTGCCTGACATTATGGTCATAGATACTCAGGTTTTTCCTTCTCTAGTTACATGCTGCAAAAACACTGCCCCCTCTACAGTAATATGGGTCTAATTCTGACCTTATTTTTACCAGTTTGACATTCCTTTCTCTCTTGGTAGTTCAACAGTCACTCCATATTCAGGTCCCAAGTCAGCAAAGTGCCTACCTTAGGCACACAAATGGTCCTACTGAAATCATTGCTTAAAGTTTGGAATATTAAATATCATAATGAATTGGGACCTTACATTAGTATGAGTTCAGAATTAGGCCCTCTGATGGGCCAAATCCTAGGTCTTTTTACCAATTTTTACTTGGTCTCTAGTCTGACAAACTCCCATTACGGTCAAGACACCAAGATTTGGCCTATTTTTATTTTTTATCATACAGGATACAAGACATAAATAAATGGTGTCTCTATCTCCAGACTCTTACAATCAAAACTGGTCTGTGGAAGATGACATGCTAGGAGATAAATTCAGACCTCATATGAATGAGCGCACACTCCATGGAGGTTTCTGGGCTATATTCAGTGGCATACTTCTCAAGTGTCTCACATTTCAAGAGACAACATTCCTTTTAATCCCAGAACTACTTACATTCCACTCAAATGGGTGTTCCTTCCATTTTATTGTGGGAAAAATCAGTTACATCAGAAGTAAAAAATAATGAAATTGCGGTTGTAGAGTTATTTATGCTGAAAAATTAAGTCTCACAGCATTTTCCATTTCCTGTCTGATTTGTGTGTGTGTGTGTTTGTGTTCCTCATTTTCAGTCTGTCACACAATGCAGCCTACGCTTGGGCTTTGGGTGGTAGACAGCTGTGTTTGGTGGTGACATTAAAAGTTGTGTAAGTTGATCAGAAAATGGGTGAAAATGAGGAAAAACAGTTCAACATGGAGTGAAATGACATTCTTCAGGCATAAAAGATGTGTGACCTAGACACTGAGGGCCTGGAGGAGTGGTGTGGCAGGCAAAACAAGTAATAATAAAACTGGCCAGCATTTTTCATTGAAACTCTTATCAGTGAAAAACAGCTTTTCAACTAAAATGAATTTTTTTGGAAAATAGTTTCCAGTTTACATTGAAAACTTACAGGTTTTTTTGCCAAAAAAGAAAACCCAAAAGCTTATTTTTTGTTTGTTTGTTGTCTGTACTCAAAAGCTATTCTCTTAATTGATGAAAAGCAAACAATTTTAGGGCTTTTTATGAAAACCCCAAATTTTTTTATCAAAAATTTTTCAAAAATGGAATTGGGGGAAAAATCATTTTGGGTAAAAAAAAATTATCAGGACAAGAAAGAAAAACATTTTCCCTACCAGCTCTAGGTATGAGATAGTGTGCCAGATTCTGATCTCAGTCATACCTGTATAAATCTGAGTAACACCACTGATTTGTATAATGAACTGATTGGCAGAATTTTGCCCTGGGATTTTCTAATATCTGGTGTGTGTCCTGATGTTTTATCCAGTCATAAAAGGGAAGAGGGGGAACTAACAAAAGAACATACTGATTAGTTTCATTCAGTTTTCAGATGTAAAATGTGTTGTCTTTTCAGAGAAAATGAAAATTAATGTACAGTCCTCATTTAAATTTATTCTCTGTCCTAAAATCTATTGTACATATAATAAAACATTTTGAATAAGTTTGGGTCTGGGTTTGATGAGTAAATGATCTTTGAGGCTTTTATTAATGAAACTGCTGAATGTTCAGGGGTTTACCCATTGCTGCTAATAATGGTGTGTTAATATTTGATTTTTTTCTGTAGTTTTAGCAGGCACTGTAAACGCAGGGGATCAGCACTTCAAAGTGTAATAACAGAAAAGAATTTTAAAAGTAAACTGTTACGTGAGGGACTAAACATCCAGCAGGTTGTTTGTGGTGATTTTTTTTTCAAAAGAATGGGACATAAAAACGACAAGTTCTTTAAGAGTTTAAAAATGTTTTTTCTTAAGAAAAAAGTTGATGTTTACAGGACATAAAAATCCATTTTTAAAGCCTCAAGGATCGGTTTTGGGACCAATCTTATTTGATCTTTTTATTACTGACCTCGGCACAAAAAGTGTGAGTGTGCTAATAAAGTTTGCGGATGATACAAAGCTGGGAGGTATTGCCAATTTAGAGAAGGACAGGAAGGATCCTGGACAACCTTGTAAACTGGAGTAATAGTAACAGGGTGAAATTTAATATTGAGAAGTGTAAGGTCATGCATTTAGGGATTAATAACAAGAATTTTAGTTATAAGCTGGGGATGCATCAATTAGAAGTAACGGAGGAGGAGAAGGACCTTGGAGTATTGGTTGATCATAGGATGACTATGAGCCGCCAATGTGATATGGCCGTGAAAAAAGCTAATGCGGTCTTGGGATGCATCAGGAGAGGTATTTCCAGTAGGGATAAGGAGGTTTTAGTACCGTTATACAGGGCACTGGTGAGACCTCACCTGGAATACTGTGTGCAGTTCTGGTCTCCCATGTTTAAGAAGGATGAATTCAAACTGGAACAGGTACAGAGAAAGGCTACTAGGATGATCCGAGGAATGGAAAACTTGTCTTATGAAAGGAGACTCAAGGAGCTTGGCTTGTTTAGCCTAACTAAAAGAAGGTTGAGGGGAGATATGATTGCTGTCTATAAATATATCAGAGGGATAAATACCAGAGAGGGAGAGGAATTATTTAAGCTCAGTACCAATGTGGACACAAGAACAAATGGATATAAACTGGTCATTGGGAAGTTTAGACTTGAAATTAGACAAAGGTTTCTAACCATCAGAGGAGTGAAGTTTTGGAATAGCCTTCCAAGGGAAGCAGTGGGGGCAAAAGACATATCTGGCTTTAAGATTAAACTCGATAAGTTTATAGAGGAGATGGTATGATGGGATGACATGGTTTTGGTAATTAAATATTCATGGTAAATAGGCCCAGTGGCCTGTGATGGGATATTAGATGGGGTGGGATCTGAGTTTCCCAGGAAAGAATTTTCTGTAGTATCTGGCTGGTGAATCTTGCCCATATGCTCAGGGTTTAGCTGATTGCCATATTTGGGGTCGGGAAGGAATTTTCCTCCAGGGCAGATTAGAAGAGGCCCTGGAGGTTTTTCACCTTCCTCTGTAGCATGGGGCACGGGTCACTTGCTGGAGGATTCTCTGCTCCTTGAAGTCTTTAAACCACGATTTGAGGACTTCAATAGCTCAGACATAGGTGAGAGGTTTTTTGCAGGGGTGGTGGGTGAAATTCTGTGGCCTGCGTTGTGCGGGAGGTCAGACTAGATAATCATAATGGTCCCTTCTGACCTAAATATCTATGAATCTATGAATATAGAATAACTATCTATCTATGGGAAGTTCCAATGTATATTCTACTTTCTCAGTCACGTATGTATATTTATCTAGTTATTTTGCATGGACAAATTATTCCAGTAGAGGAGAGCAGGAGAGTTTTTAGTGCATTTCTATACCCATCAAAATTAGTAATCCTTTAAGAATTATAGAATGCAGTTTAGAGACCTAGAGTAAACATTGTTAAAATCCATTTTCACTGCAATAGATATCTAACAGATTATTTCTATTGTTTGAAAGGTATTAATAGGTAGAAGATTGTGTAGCAATAGTCCTGTGATAGGGCAGCTGCCCCTCACTGGCAGAAAAGGGGTTAAAATCAGCCCTAGGGAGGCTGCACTGGTGGTAGCCAATTAAAAAAGGGCTGAGAGGAGTAGCCAGTCATGGCTCAATGGGCTGGTATAAGAAGGGCTGCAGGGCAGAGCAGAGTTCAATAGCTGCCTGGAGCTTGAGGAGGGAAGATCAGGCTCCTAGCAAAAGGAAGGCATTCCAGCACCCTGGAGAGAGCAGTGCTGCCAGCAGGGACCAGGGAAGCTAGAGAGAGGTCTTGGCTATCTGGTAAGACTGACAGGATGAAGCTCTGAATAACAGCAAACAAGGTGCTGGGGGCCACAGGGAAGTGGCCCAGGGAATGATATGGAAAGGTTGGAGGGGACACAGCATCTGGGTAGAGACTCGAAGTAATGGGTGGGCCTGGGTCCCTTCCCACTTCCTCACCACTAAGTAGCCAGAAAATTGGCTGTGGTTGCCACTGAAGGAAGTGGCTGGTCAGTTGACTGCAGTTCCCCCAGAAGTGGGGAGAAATGAGTGTAACACAGCCGGAGTGCCATGTCCTGAAGAGGAAGCTTCCATCCTTGGGGAGACATGGGTCCAGAAGCAGAGGTGACGGTGGGCAAGATACCACCAGAAGAGGGCACAGAGCTAATTCCTAAGACAGACAGAAGAAGGTGCCACAGTGGTGAGTTGCACCCCATCACAAGCCAATAATGTCATTTTGATCTGTTATGATGTCAGACGAGAGAGCTAGCTTCTGTGCAAATGTAACTTACAAATAGAACTCTGCAATTTTTTTAGTTTTTGATCAACAAAATATTGCATTTAGAGCTAAATCTGTACACACAAGGACTGAAGTAATGGTGAGAAAATTTGTATATACAACACTTTTTTTTGAGAAAGTCCACATCTGTATATGCAAACCAACACATGTGAATGGGAAATTCTAGTTCCAAAATGCCCAACTGCTGATCTGTATTTGGACTAAAATTTTCCATAACCAATCTGTGTATACACAAACGTTAAAGGGGCTACATTCTGTAGTTGCCTACTTTTGAGCTGTGACACATTGACTCTATTGTTTATATCCTCTCATACTGTTGGGAAATAAAGTGATTTCAACTTTTATGAATGTTTTGTGCAGCATAGGACATGAGAAAGATAGAATAACTGCTGGGAATTCTTATGAAGTATTTTAAGACCCATGACTCTATAACTGACTACCACAAATTATATTAAAGGAGGAGAATCAAAATAGTAATCTCTTTGTTGATGGAAGTTGGCAGCTGCATCACTCATTTTTTTAGTGAAATGGATTCAGTGGAATTAATGGAGGACATAAAATAAATTCTATTGAGATATGAGATTTTTAGTGCTTAAATAAAGACCTGATAGATATAAAACCTATAGGAACCATATATGAGGAGCTCAGTATGAAATATGGAATGTAGCTAAGCTAACCATAAAACAGGCTTAAATGTGCAAGAGTGAAAATACACCCATTTTCAAGAACTGAACACATGACTGTTACTGTATTGCACAATTATTCTTTGACACATGCAAATATGAAAGGGGTGACTCAATTGCAGTCTATAAGTACCTACATGGGGAACAAATATTTAATAATGGGCTCTTCAGTCTAGCAGAGAAATGTCTAACATAATCCAATGGCTGGAAGTTGAAGCTAGACAGATTCAGACTGGAAGAAAAACATACACTATTAACAGTGAGAGTAATTAACAAGTGGAACAATTTACCAAGGGTTGTGTGGATTCTCAATCACTGACAACTTTTAAACCAAGACTGGATGTTTTTCTAATAGATATGCTCTAGGAATTATTTTGGGGAAGTTCTATACAGGGGGTTAGACAAGATGATCACAATGGTCTCTTCTAGGTTCAGAATTGGTGTTATTTGTGACTGATTACTTCACTTTATAAATGTAACCCATTAGTAAACATAAGTTATAGGTCCCTGGTCTGTGCCTCATCCACAGAGTTTGAATTTGTTGCAGCCCCAGCTAGCAAGCTTAACTCTTTAAATCAAGCTGTAGCAGCTTGTGCTTTTTTGCTCTGGAGATCCCTAGTTGAATCCTGAGTGTATCAGCCAAAATAGCAACTACCGCACAATAGACAATAAGATGTGTACCATTTCCATGAATAGTAGCCTCCTTTCTGTTCCTCTCCAACCAAGACAAACTTCTGCTTGAATTTCAGGCAACTGCCTATATATATGCTTCTGAACAAGTATTAAACAGCTCCATTTGAAAAATGGAAAAGTTATGAATACCTTGTGTTTTGGCCAAATGCCCCACTTCATTTGTTTTCCCTTTGTTTGCAGCAATTGGAAGGAAACTGACCTTTAGGCAACGAGGAAAATGCCCTAAATTCTTTCATATCATGTTATCCGCATTTGTGAGTGTCTGCCCGTGCGCCTGCACATAGCTTAGGTGCTATCAAAGCTTCATCATTTCTTTCAAAATATTTTGGTGATGCGAACATGCAAAGAAACATACTTTTTCATGGCTATATTTCAGATATTACAAAAAAATTGTGTATTGTATTTAAAGACAATCAAAAGCTATGTGGTCAGTAAGTTAAAGTGGTCTGTATCTGTCAACTAGGTTGAGTAGTGGTGTGTGAATGTAGCTGGCCTGGTGTGGGCTCAATGAAGTAACACAACGGAGCCTGATATGGCTTTTTGAGCTGGAAAATAGGAGTGGCACCAAACCCCAAGATTTCAAAACCCAGAAGTCCAAAACCAAGCCACCCTCCCAAGCCCGCCCCCCCGGCCAGAGATTTATATCCCATGTAAAATATACATAATGCCCTTCCCAGTACCTGTATCCCCATCTAGTAAGTTTACATTATGGTACCATTGGAAGTGTGTATTTTGGTACTGGATAAGGGCTACCTGAGAACCAGAACTCACTGTGCTAGACACTGTATAAACACAAATGAATAGACAGTTATTGCTCTGAAGAGCTCACAATATAAATTGATCTAAGAGACAAAGAATGGATAGACTATTGAAGCACAGTAACAGAATGAAGCTCTTCAAATGTTATGTTACTGCCACATTTTTGGTCCCCCCCCTCCGCCCTTGTTATAAGCTGGGGAAAACTTTGTTATGGGATTGAGGTTGATAGCTGTTGAACTCACCTTCAATTAACATAAAAGTAACCACACAATCCACCTAAGACAAAAGGAGTATGTGAAGCCACCCATGAGCTTTTGCTGAATATTGTTTCAGATAACGGTGTGTTGGGGAAGGCAGAACATAAATTGAAAACAGAAAAGATAATCAGAGAGAGACAGCCAAAAGGAACAGTTGAAAACATGGTCACTGGAAGAAACCTGAGGAGGGGTTTTTGGGTCGGGGTACAGACTGCAAAGAATGCTCTTGGTGCTGTGAGCAAAGGCAGCTATTTCCTGAGATTTTATTCCTTCTGCATTCAGAGAAAGAGGACTTTGTGCAATCTTTGGAAATAAAACAAAACTGCAGCAAAGAAATACCTGACAACCATGAATTTCTGCTCCCAACTGGAACATCCCCAGGGCTCCAAACTTTAACTAGCAGCTTGGGTCAAAAAGGAGTGACACTGTTTTGGGGGGATGGTGATGGTGGCACTGTTAATATTTGTTAATTCTTAGAGTGTGTTTTTGTTAAGAAGGAGATTAGCTAGAAGGGAAGGCAAAAGAAGGGACATTGAAGGGATAGGGCAGAGGAGAAAAGGGCGGGTATGAAGGGCATGGGGAGTGAGGCTGAGGTAGTTTCATATACTGGATACTGGGTAACTACATTAGAGGACTCCATTTGTCTAAAGCTAAACTCATTCTTTTTAAGAGAACTATTTACAGAGATGCTTCAACTGCAGGTAGTATTCAAATTATGTACAAACAGACTGACTTCCTGGTGCTACCTCCAAACTCTTCTTTCCTGCAGCTTGTGATTCTCTCTCCAAGTTCCACAGAGGTTTCTGCAGAGGTGATGAAATTTGGCGTGGGGGAGGAATTAGAGAAAGTATCCAATTAGCATGTGGGTGAGGATGTCCAGAGTGAAAACTACAGAAAACAGGTGACCTTACTTTCCTCCACCTGCTGGGGTTGCTTCCGTGTTCTTCAGATTCAGTCCAGAAGGCTTCAGGTTTTTTGACCTCTAGGGTTGCCCCCCCCCTAGAATTTCTTTGTTCCTCAAGCTCACCGTGACTAGGGATGGGACACTGCATGAGTTCTAGGGCCCTTAGCAAGTGGCATCATGCCCTAAAATGAACAGACTTTTTTTCCTCCTGTTTAAACTTAATATTCCTTAATGGAAAACTCCCAGTGGTTGAATTTTTGCCTGCCCTATTTGCAAATCAGAAAATACTGTATCAAACTCCACCCTTATTCCTCCAATCCCAGAAGTCTGTGTCTTTGACTCTAACCACTTTGAACTCTGGCTTAAAGCTAGCACTCTGGCTATGGTAGGAGAAACTTCTATTAAAATTTAAACCCCATAGGCTGGGTTGTTACTGTTTATCATTGAAAGGTCTGAAACTCTGTGAACTCTTCTTGGATGCTGACTATGGTTGCTCTTTGCTTATGATCTGGAAGTTTCCCAAAGCATCTTTACAATTCTAATGAGCCCAGTCTGAGTGCATGAGGTCACAGCTCCAAAATCACTGGCTGGTGCACAAGTAACAACATGAGGAACTTGATGGGGATCCAGCAATTTTCAGGTTTGGAGGAAAATAGGGATAAATCACCTAAATGTTGTCATTTTTGGTCACAATCTACCATTCTGAAAAAGCACTGACTGAGAAAATATCATTTCCTAATAGTTCTATCTCGCTAAGCCAGATGAGCTGCATTCCAGGAGTGGAGTAATAGGTGTCAGAGCAGAAAATGAAGGTCAAATCTGAGTAGCTGGTTTAGCCACACAACTCCCATCAATTTCAATGGCAATGTGTGGCTAAATCTCTGAGTCAAGGTGACAGTTTCAGAGCTACAGCCTTTAGATAACAACATCCACTGTTAATTGGATTTCTATACATATGATGCCGGGTATCTGACACTGAACACCGCAAGAGACAAGTATTCCTGTTGCTGACTTCATAAAAATGAAGTTAACATTGTTGGCTTGACATGCATCATTGCACTTTGTTGTAACAAAATTAAAAAAAGTAGCGTTGGCAGAGGGATGGTATGGAATCGATTAATAGGATCCAGGCTCCATTGTGAAAAAATGCTTTAATCAGGACCAATGGAAAAGAGATGAAATCATTGACAGGGACAAAATGAGCTGGGTTTATGAGGAGGAATACTCTGCCAGCCATATGCTGACTGCAGAAGATATTTTGAGCTAGGCTTTGTCTGGCAAAGAAGAAACAAAAAAAGAAAATGAGGGCGAACTCTAGGCCAAGTTGGAGTCCAGCAATATTGCAGGTAAAATGAGCAAAGTGCAGTACCATCCATTCATCTGGAAATGCTCTATATGGGTCCTGTAAAATTGATTCACTTGAGAAATCACCTGAACAGCAGAGAGTAAACCCTAGAGGTAATAACTGAGCTTCCAGACCCTGCTCCTTCACTAACCAGACAAATTATTCTCTTCCTAAAACATGACTTGTGCATTCTATTGCACACTGATAAATAGATTAGTATTGTAATCATTGTTTTACAAGTTATACGAATTATACAAGTGAGTGCAGTTTTCTGGTTTTTTTGGGGGGGATTAGGTAACTTTCACTTACACTGATATATTTGGGTTTCTCTACCCACAAACTGGAACCAAAATAAGTAAATCAGTTTTAATTCACACCATTAGTTATTTTGGTGCAAATTCCCAGGTGCCTTATTTTGACCAATGTCAATCAAACCCTACTTGAAATCAAACAGGGCATTATTATTCTTATAAGAAAATGTTCATACACAGACTTGCACCAAAATAACTGAAGGTGTGAATTAAAACTGATTTACTTATTTTGGTTCCAGTTTGTATAGAGGCAAGCTGTTTGATAAATTTTTCATATATTGCCAAACCTCAAAAGAATGTTATAGAGATTGTACCTGGTATTTATTGTCTGAACAGTATCACACAATCAAGAAAATAGTCCCCCATTCTGTGTTTCCACTTACATGGGAACACAACACTATTGCCCACTTAATTGACCAACTAAAATAAATATGACAATTAAACAAATTTTAAAAATCCACACACTGCATTCAAAATAAGAAATAATAATCCATTTCACAATCCCTTTTTAATAGTCCATGCCTCACACACATGCATTGGATCTGATGTCAGTAGGCACACAATACATTGTATTTTCAATTCTTTGCCAGATGCCCAAGAGTTTATTTTAGTAATTTTAATTTTATTATGAGAGCACTGTACCTGGGCTCTGTATCGATTTTGCACATCACTTTCACTGCAAGCCTAGTCTCGAAAATCATTAAAGACTAAATGATCCTTGCAGGTACCGTAATCGCACTACCTTCTCATCTTTCTTCCCACAGGAGGTGGCCCTTGCAGATTATGTAAACCAAACCACAATAGTGTGCCAGCTCCAAATAATAACGAAAAAAAATAGTTTAAACAATGCCAGGAATTTTGATAAAATTGACCTTATTCTGATGTCTTTCCTTGGTTCAGCAGAAGAAAAACACAGCAGCATTTAAAATGTGATAAAACTGTTTTCTGTTCAAGAGAGGGAATAGGTTTTTAGCTGAACAATCCTGTGTTTTAGAGGCTTGATTTTATTTTATTTTATTTTTTGACATGGTCACTATTTTTACTCTCGGTCAGACTAGCTGATCATAAAGGTCCATTCTGCCCTTGAAATGTTAGATTGATGAAACAACAGTGCCTACAATTATGTCTCACTCAATCAGTTGTGGGTACAAAATGCAGCATTAGGACATCTAACTGCAAATCAGGGAGTTGTTATAATATCTAGCTCTTATGTTTCTTATCCATAGCTCTGAAAGCATGTGTTGTATCTATTTTACAAATTGGGAAAGTGAAGAGGTTATAATACTTAGTCCTGCCATGAGTGCAGGAGACTGGACTAGATGACCTCTCAAAGTCCCTTCCAGCCCTATGATTCTATAACTTGGCCAAGGTCATGCAGTAGACTGCTGGCAGAACTTGGAATAGAACTCATGCCTCCTGAGTCTTATTCTAGTGTCCTTACCCACATGGGCTCCCATGGTAAATCTCTCATTGACTGCAGTTGGAACAAAGTTAGGCCAATGCTTTTGCTTTTGAAAATTTCCACTCCTAAGTGTTGTGTTTGTACCATTTCATGTGTTGTTTTAGCAGTGCTGATTCCAGGATATTAGAGAGACAAGATGGCTGAGGTAATATCTTTTATTGGACCAATTTCTGTTGGTGAAAGAGACAAGCTTTCAATCTACACAGAGCTTTTTTCAGGTGTGGGAAAGGAATGCAGTGTCACAGCTAAATACAAAGTGGAACAGATTGTTTAGGATAAGTAATTAGCACAAATTGTAAGGGACCATTCTAAGGTGTCTAGCTAAAACCTATGAAGTTGTACAACAAAAAAGGGAGGGTGTTAGTATGTTTTAGATTGTTGTAATAAGTAACGCTAAGATTTTGCCAATGGCATTTTTAGTATAAGTCACATGCTGGTGTGAGGCTGATAGCCCAAGCCCCTCTGCCTGGGGCTTAAGTCATGGAGATCACGTAAAATCATGGAATCTGTGACCTCCATGACTAACTTGAAGCCTTAATAATAAGCCATAAACCAATGTCTTTATAAAGTCCATGATTTTTAAGTGTCTAGCCCAGTTAATGAATTTAAGTTAAGAGCATAGGAATGGCCATTCTGTGTCAGACCAAAGGTCCATCCAGCCCAGTATCCTGTCTACCGACAGTGGCCAATGCCAGCTGCCCCAGAGGGAGTGAACTTAACAGGTAATGATCAAGTGATCTCTTTCCTGCCATCCATCTGCACCCTCTGACAAACAGAGGCTAGAGATAACATTCCTTAACCATCCTGGCAAATAGGCATTAATGGACTTAACCTCCATGAATTTATCCAGTTCTCTTTTAAACCCTGTTATAGTCCTAGCCTTCACAACCTCCTCGGGCAAACAGTTCCACAGGTTGACTGTGCGCTGAGTGAAGAAGAACTTCCTTTTATTTGTTTTAAGCCTGCTACCCATTAATTTCATTTGGTGGCCCTAGTTCTTATATTATGGGAACAAGTAAATAACTTTTCCTTATTCACTTTCTCCACACCACTCATGATTTTATATACCTCTATCATATTCCCCCCTTAGTCTCCTCTTTTCCAAGCTGAAAAATCTTAGCTTCTTTAATCTCTCCTCATATGGGACCCATTTCAAACCCCTAATCATTTTAGTTGCCCCTTTCTGAACCTTTTCTAATGCCAGCATATCTTTTTTGAGATGAGGGGACCACATCTGTATGCAGAATTCAAGATGTGGGCGTACCATGGATTTATATAAGGGCAATAAGATATTCTCAATCTTATTCTCTATCCCTGTTTTAATTATTCCTAACATCCTGTTTGCTTTTTTGACTGCCGCTGCACACTGCGTGGATGTCTTTAGAGAACTATCCACAATGACTCCAAGATCTTTCTCCTGATTAGTTGTAGCTAAATTAGCCCCATCATATCGTATGTATAGTTGGAGTTATTTTTTCCAATGTGCATCACTTTACATTTATCCACATTAAATTTCCATTTGCCATTTTTTTGCCCAATCACTTAGTTTTGTGAGATCTTTTTAAAGTTCTTCACAGTCTGCCTTGGTCTTAACTATCTTGAACAGTTTAGTATCATCTGAAAACTTTGCCACCTCACTGTTTATCCCTTTCTCCAGATCATTTATGAATAAGTTGAATAGGATTGGTCCTAGGACTGACCCTTGGGGAACACCGCTAGTTACCCTTCTCCATTCTGAAAATTTACCATTTATTCCTACCCTTTGTTCCCTGTCTTTTAACCAGTTCTCAATCCATGAAAGGAACTTCCCTCTTACCCCATGACAACTTAATTTACATAAGAGCCTTTGGTGAGGGACCTTGTCAAAGGCTTTCTGAAAATCTAAGTACACTATGTCCACTGGATCCCCCTTGTCCACATGTTTGTTGACCCTCTCAAAGAACTCTAATAGATTAGTAAGACATGATCTCCCTTTACAGAAACCATGTTGACTTTTGCGCACAATTTATGTTCTTCTATGTGTCTGACAATTTTATTCTTTACTATTGTTTCAACTAATTTGCCCAGTACTGACGTTAGACTTACCGGTCTTTGTAATTGCCAGGATCACCTCTAGAGCCCTTCTTAAATATTGGCGTTACATTAGCTATCTTCCAGTCATTGGGTACAGTAGCTGATTTAAAGGACAGGTTATGAACCATAGTTAATAGTTCCTCAATTTCACATTTGAGTTCTTTCAGAACTCTTGGGTGAATGCCATCTGGTCCTGGTGACTTGTTACTGTTAAGTTTCTCAATTAATTCCAAAACCTCCTCTAGTGACACTTCAATCTGTGACAATTCCTCAGATTTGTCACCTACAAAAGATGGCTCAGGTTTGGGAATCTCCCTAACATCCTCAGCCATGAAGACTGAAGCAAAGAATTCATTTAGTTTCTCTGCGATGACTTTATTGTCTTTAAGTGCTCCTTTTGTATCTTGATCGTCCAGGGGACCCACCAGTTGTTTAGCAGGCTTCCTGCTTCTGATGTACTTAAAAAACATTTTGTTATTACCTTTTTAAGTTTTGGCTAGCTGTTCTTCAAACGCCTTTTTGGCTTTCCTTATTACATTTTTACATTTAATTTGGCAGTGTTTATGCTCCTTTCTATGTACCTCACTAGGATTTGACTTCCACTTTTTAAAAGATGCCTTTTTATCTCTCACTGCTTCTTTTACATGGTTGTTAAGCCACGGTGACTCCTTTTTAGTTTTTTTACTGTGTTTTTTTAATTTAGGGTATACATTTAAGTTGAGCCTCTATTATGGTGTCTTTGAAAAGTGTCCATGCAGCTTGCAGGGATTTCACTCTAGTCACTGTACCTTTTAATTTCTGTTTAACTAACCTTCGCATTTTTGCATAGTTCCCCAAGTTCCCAAAATTGTCATTTTAAGATGTTGTGCAGGTTTCCTTTGAGCATGAGAACTGAGAGGTCAGACATGAAGTGATCATTTTGTGAAAAGTGTTTGCCCTTGGATGGTGTACTTGTCTTTTATAAAAAAAAATTTCTGTGTCGGTTCATTCAAGAGTGTACTGATTGTCTGGTTTCACCCACATAGTTGTTGCTGGGACATTTAGTGGATGAAGTGCACCATATGTTTCGATAGGCATGTGTAGGACCCATGAATCTTTGAAGGTGTGTTGTGGTGATGTTGACCATTGTAGCAGTGGAGAGATGTCTGCGGGTTTTGCATCTGTTGTTCCGGCGGCGTCTGGTTCTACTTCAAGTTGGTGTGTCTTGATCTGTGGGGATGTGATGGGGAGCCCACCCCACAAAGGATTGGAAGAGGTTACGATAGGTAGGCCAATTAATGCCACAGGATGCACCTGGAGGAGGAGCCAGGGAGCATTGAGAGCAGGCTCAGCTGCAAAGGAACAGGTGGGGTCTACATAACACCAGGTAGCTGGTAACATACAAGGGTTACTGGGAAAGGCTGTAGGAAGGCAGGCAGCAGTCATTCCCTGGGAAGAAGGAGTGGTTTTTTTGGAGCTGGTACACTCAGAGAGAGAAGGGGAACTAGGTGTGGTAGGAAGCAGCCGGGGAAGGAGCAGTGAGAGCTGAGAGAGGAAAGCCTAAAACTACTGAGCTGAGGGCCCTGGGACTGGAACCCAGGGTAGTGGGTGGGCCCAGGTTCCCCTACCAGCCACTGAGGAAGTGGTATAATGGAGCAGTGGAAGGGAAGACTGCCTAGGACTACTAGGGAGAAGAGACTTTGCTACCCCGAATGGAGGGAACAGTGAGTGACCCGGCCAGAGGGCTGAGTCACAAAGCGAATGCTGCAGTTCCTGGGGCTGCAGACCTGAGGGAAAGAGAGAGCAACAGCATGCAAACTGTGGACGGGGGCATTGAACTCAAGTGCTAATCCCCAGAGTGACCAGGAGGAGGCACCAGACCAGCAGTGAGTGGTGCATGCCATGATAGGAGAGCTTGCTTATGATGATGACTTTGAAGAGGTTGGGGGGTTGTTTGAAGGCCAAAAAAGGGGATATGGGAAACCCATCACGTATGGGTTGTAATTGCTTAACAATACTCCACTTGGGTTCCAGTGTAGGGCGGTAGGTAACAACTAGGAGTGTGCGGTCAGGAGGTTTTTTTCTATATTGAAGCAGGCTCTTACAGGATATTTGGGTGGCCCATGCCATGATGCAATCTCCCTCACTGTCCTTGTTTGGTGAAGGTAGTTTTAAGTGTGTTGAGGTATATATCCCAAACTTTCTCATTAGAGCATATGTGCCTGAAATTATTGTAGGCAAAAAACTGCACAAGTGAAAATAAAGTCTAGGCTGAGGCCCTCTTCACAGTCCCACCAAACACCTCATCTTCATCTACCTTGTCCGAGTAGAAATATTGGTTGCCATTCAGTGTTCTATACTAGACCTACCAAACCTACTGAGAAACAGTCATTTATTTTTCAGGTCATCTCTCCAGTCTCTCTGACTTGTGATTCACCGACTTTAAAAAAAAATATGTATCAAGGGAACAACAACCTTATCCCCAAATTTTGGTGCAGTGTGGGCTATACTTAAGGTAGTTGTTATTAATCTCCCTTGTTTTCCTTAAAATGTGGCAAGTGAGTACAGCTTGACTGGTGCTGTGCAAAGGTTTATTTAACAGCTCATTGTTGGCAGGAAAAGTTGGATTGCCACATATATCAAACCACTTTTTAAAATAGAAGCTGTCTACCTTCTGTATTTTTAATCATAAATTGTATAACAGGTATTGCTATAGATTTCCCATGCATTATAAAATGAAAGTGTTTGAAATAAGGAGCAGAGCAGCTGATTTGTTTGGTTACATTTTACAGGTATAATCCATTCCTCCTCTGTGCTCCAGATATTTGCACCTGGTAATGCACAAATTCCCTGAGTCCTTTATTCATCTCCATCCAGCTCATTATTTGTGTATCCCAAACAAATGCAGTTTGTAGTTGTAGCTGTCAGATAACACCAATAAATTACTAAAAATGTTCATCTGTTGTTATCCTCATGCATCTTTCACCCAGTGCTCAGTGCACTGCTTCTAAACCCATTCCCTTCCCAGGTATGGGAAATATACCAGAGTATATGTTGCTTCCTTAGTTTATAGCTTCCTTGTCTGGTCTGATTTTTATTACAGGAGGGGAAAATAGTAATATAAATACCAATTTAAAAACTATCCCTTCTTTTGCTGCTATAGGGATAGATTCTATCATTGTCAGGTGCTTATGTGGCCCCCATTACCAGGGTATCTGAGTGCCTCACACACCAATTTATTTACTGTTGGAGAAGGAAACAAGATGTCCTGTTCATTTGGAGTTACTGTTGGTTACAGATTGGATGCAGCCCTCTGTGAGAGCTACCTGGACATATTTTGACGTATTACATGTTTCACTGTGTGATGGGGACTGTTTTCTGTTCTCTTTCCTTGGGGGTGGGGGGAGTCAGGTATCTGCTGGCTGTATTTTGTTTCTGACAAAAGACTATTTAATATATCTCTTCACACCTTCAGGTTAGCAGATAATCAGTGATAACTGGGACCATAATGAAGCAAGTGGATCACATTCAGTACAACGCAGAGAGTATTTTGGGGTACTTACCATGTATTTTCATTCCTTAAATAGTCTGGTGGGGCTTTTCACATGATAATGCAAAAATGATGCTATTGTTTGGCATGCTTGCATAGCTGTGCACTATGGCTACTAACCTTCACTACTTGCCCCTCTCTCATTGACGATTTTAGGATAGGAAGATGCAGGGTCTGAGCCTGCATGATTAAGTGTTTTCTTCATAAGGACTTTGATATGAGCATGAGTGCCATGTACACAGGTGAGGATAGTGATCTGTATCACAGTAGTCAGTTTGTCATGAACCAATTCTCTTCGTGTTCAGTACTGGCTGTATTCTTAGTGTCTGACTTTGCTTAAAGTCATTATATAAATAATGCAATGAGATGTATATTGCAATATATTTATTAATTATAATATACATCATGCTTTTGTTACTGACAAATTCCATTATTCCTTTAATTAATATAGCAGGTTTCAGCTCGTTAAAGTATCATATTTGATCAAAATCACCACTGACCTTACTCTTATAGATAATGAATGCTATAGAAGGAGGGGGACAATTTATTTATATCAGGCAACAGCCAACCTCTCTGCCTTTTCAGTTACACCTCTGTGAGGTATAATATACCAGTGCTTACAATATATGAGATGCTGATTAATTATGAAAAATGTCACTTCACTGTAAAGGACCCCACTTCCACTTTTCAAGACCCAGTTAGAGCTAAAAGAAATTTAGTGTGTTAATGGCTTAGAAGGGTATCATTTATTGAAATGACCTTTGTTGCTTAGTAACAGCATGATTTGCAGACTATATTAGAAAATTATAATTAGCATGAGTTTAGCATAATCTGTTCTGGTGTTAGAAACATTAAGTCTCACTATGGGGATGTAAATTAACATGGGAAGGTTCACATTTGGGTCAGCACGATTGTCAGATAATGCTGAACCAAGTCAAATTAATTTCTAATAATTTGTAGAAGGTCCAGTTACCAGTCAGCAGAGAATATCCGGTATTCTGCATGGTAAAGGACCTGCAGAGCCATGATGTCAAGTTTAAAATATGGCACTTGTTCCACTAAAAATAAGAGATTTGAAAATCAGAAACAGTAAATGCAAATTCATTTCAGCTTGGTTTGAGCATTTCAAAACAAAGTAATTTTTGGCATATTTATTTTCATTTTTACTGTTTTAAGCTGTTAATACTACTGCTGCTACTACTACTACTACTAATAAAGAATGAAGTTGTTATTGTGGTAGTTGTTCTCTATGCTGCAATCTTGTTCCTAACCAAAGTTGGTAGGATTCTTTTAACACAAGTATTTAACATAAGCAGCCAGACTGGGGGGACCATCCAGTGTGAACGTTGCCTGCTGGTGGAATCTCTCAGAAAGAAGGTGGGAGAGCTACAGGAGGAGGTGGCTAGGCTGAGGACCATCTGTGCCCTCAAGAGTATTCGTATGAAGACATCCAAGGCTGAGGAAGCTGTCCAGCTACAGAGGAGTGCTGTCAGACCGCCGAGGGAGGAGGATATGGCTCTGTCACAGGGAGCACACTGGCTGCTTGTTACTTCTGGCAGCAGGCAGCATTCCACCCCTACTCCCAATCCACCCACCATGGTGATGGAAAATCAATATGCTGCCCTGGCAATGCGCAATGAGGAATCACCCCCAAAGCTGGAGGAGGAGAAGTCATGATTTAGTTGGGGATTGGTCCTGCTTTGAGTGGGGGTTGGAATAGATGACCTCCTGAGGTCCCTTCCAACCCTGATATTCTATGATTCTATGAACCCCCAAGACTGGGAGGATCACAGCCACCACCCATCAAGGAAGGGAAATAGCATATTTGGATACATACTGAGAAATCTAGGGATGAGGGCTTTAAACTAGACTCAAAGGGGGCAGTAAGCAAAGCCCACAGGTAAGTCAAAAACATGGACCTTGGGAGAAGGGTCGGAGTTTGGCAGAGCATGGGCTGTTATAGCAGGGATAAAGGAGAGACAAGACAGAACTGGAAGGGGAAATCAAATCAGTATCTGTATACTAATGTGAGAAGTATGGGGAATAAGCAAGAAGAACTCGAAATGCTGGTAAATAAATACAACTATGACATAACTGGCATCACAGAGACTTGGTGGGATAATACACAAGACTGGAATATTGGTATAGAAGGGTAAAGCTTGCTCAAGAAGGATAGGCGGGGGAAAAGGGAGGAGGTATTGTCTTATATATTAAAAATGCCTACACTAGGAATGAGGCTGAGATGGAAATAGGAGACAGACTTGTTGAAAGTCTCTGGGTAAGGATAAAAGGATTAAAAAACAAAGGTGATGTCATGGTAGGGCATCTACTATCGACCATCTAACCAGGAAGAAGAGGTGGATGAGGCTATTTTTAAACAAATAACAAAATCATCCAAAGCACAGGTAGTGATGGGGATTTCAGCTACTCAGACATCTGTTGGGAAAATAACACAGCAGGGCACACTTTATCCAACAAGTTCTTGGAATGTATTGGAGACAATTTTTTTTTATTTCAGAAGACTGAGAAAGCTATTAGGAGAGAGGCTTTTCTAGATTTGATTTTGACAAATAGGGAGGAACTGGTTGAGAATTTGAAAATGGAAGGCAGCTTGGGTGGAAATGATCATGAAATGGTAGAGTTCATGATTTTAAGGAATGGTAGGAGGGAGAACAGCAAAATAAAGACAATGGATTTCAACAAGGCAGACTTGAACAAACTCAAGGAATTCGTAGGTAAGATCCCATGGGAAGCAAGTCTAAGGAGAAAAACGATTGAAGACAATTGGCAGTTTTTCAGAGACATTATTAAGGGCACAAAAGCAAACTATCCCACTGCATAGAAAAAGATAGGAAATATGGCAAGAGACCACACTGGCTTAACCAGGAGATCTTCAATGATCTAAAAATAAAAAGAGTCCCACAAAAAGTGGAAACTAGGTCAAATTACAAAGGATGAATATAAACAAATAGCACAAATATGTAGGGAGAAAATTAGGACAAGGCACAAAATGAGATCAAGCTAGTTAGAGACATAAATGCTAACAAGAAAACATTCTACAAATATGTTAGAAGCAAGAGGAAGACAAAGGGCAGGGTAGGCCTGTTACTCAATGGTGGTGGTGGTGGGAAATAATAACAGAAGATATGGAAATAGCAGCGGTGCTTAATGACTTCTTTGTTTCGGTTTTCACCAAGAAGGTTGGTGGTGATTGGACACCTAACATAGTGAATGTCAGTGAAAATGAGGTAGGATCAGAGGCTAAAATAGGAAAAGAACAAGTTAAAAATTACTTAGGCAAGTTAGATATATTCACATCACCAGGGCCTGATGAAATGCATCCTAGAATACTCAAGGAGCTGACTGAGGAGATATCTGAGCAAAGTAAGCAGTCATGGCATAAGAGGGAAGGTTATCTCATGGATTGGTAACTGGTTAAAAGATAGGAAACAAAGGGTAGGAAGAAATGGTCAGTTTTCAGAATGGAGAGAGGTAAATGGTGGTGTCCCCCAGGGGTCTGTACCAGGCCCAGTCCTATTTAACATATTCATAAATGATCTGGAAAAAGGGGTACACAGTGAGGTGGCAAAATTTGCAGATGACATAAAACTACTCAAGGTAGTTAAGTCCCAGGCAGACTGTGAAGAGGTACAAAAGGATCTCTCAAACCTGGGTGATTGGGCAACAAAATGGCAGATGAAATTCAATGTTGATAAATGCAAAGTAATTGGAAAACATAATCCCTATTATACATATAAAATTATGGGGTCTAAATTAGCTGTTACCATTCAAAAAGAGATCTTGGAGTCATTGTGGATAATCCTCTGAAAACATTGACTCAATGTGCAGCAGGAGTCAAAAAAGTTAACAGAATGTTGGGTATCATTAAGAAAGGGATAGATAATAAGACAGAAAATATCATATTGCCTCTATATAAATCCATGATATGCCCACATCTTGAATACTGCATGCAGATGTGGTTGCCCCATCTCAAAAAAGATATATTCGACTTGGAAAAGGTTCAGAAAAGGGCAACAGAAATTATTAGGGGTGTGGAACGGCTGCTGTATGAGGAGCAATTAAAAAGACTTGGACTTTTCAGCTTGGAAAAGAGATGAATAACGGGGGGATATGATAAAGGTCTAAAAAATCATAACTGGTGTGGAGAAAGTAAATAAGGAAGTGCTATTTACTTCTTCTCATAACACAAGAACCAGGGGTCACCAAATGAAATTAGTAGGCAGCAGGTTTAAAACAAATAAAAGGAAGTATTTTTTCACACAATGCACAGTCAACCTGTGGAATTCCTTGCCCGAGAACGTTGTGAAGGCCAAGACTATAACAGAATTCAAAAAAGAATTAGATAAATTCATGGAGGAAAGGTCCATCAATGGCTACTAGCCAGGATGGTCAGGGATGGTGTCCCTAGCCTCTGTTTGCCAGAAGTAGGGAATGGGCGGCAAGGGATGGATTACTTTATGATTATATGTTCTGTTCATTCCCTCTGGGGCACCTGGCATTGGCCGCTGTCGGAAGACAGATGGACCTTTGGTCTGACCCAGTATGGCCGTTCTTATGACCTTCTCATAAACAAACTAGGGAAATGCAACCTAGATGGAGCTACTATAAGGTGGGTGCAAAACTGTTTGGAAAACTGTTCCCAGAAAGAAAAGGAGTACTTGGGGCACCTTAGAGACTAATCAGTTTATTTGAGCATAAGCTTTCGTGAGCTACAGCTCACTTCATCGGATGCATACTGTGGAAAACAGACTAACATGGCTGTTACTCTGAAACCTGTTCCCAGAAAGTAGTTATCAGTGATTCACGGTTATGCTGGAAGGGCATAATGAGTGGGGACCCACAGGGATCAGTTCTGGATCTGATTCTGTTCAATATCTTCATCAATGATTTAGATAATGGCATAGAGAGTACACTTGATGATACCAAGCTGGGAGGGATTGCTAGTGCTTTGGAGGATAAGGATTAAAATTCAAAATGATCTGGACAAACTGGAGAAATGGTCTGAAGTAAATAGGATGAAATTCAATAAGGATAAATGCAAAGTACTCCACTCCAAGAACAATCAGTTGCACACATACAAAATGGGAAATGACTGCCTAGAAAGGAGTACTTCAAAAAGGGATCTGGGGGTCATAGTGGACCATAAGCTAAATATGAGTCCACAGTGTAATATTGTTGCAAAAAAAGTGAACATCATTCTGAAATGTATTAGCAGGAGGGTTGTAAGTAAGACTCAAGAAGTAATTCTTCCATTCTAATCTATGCTGATAAGGCCTCAACTGGAGCACCACATTTCAGGAAAGATGTGGGCAAATTGGAGAAAGTCCAGAGAAGAGTAACAAAAATGATTAAAGGTCTAGAAAGCATGAGCTATGAGGGAAGATTGAAAAAAATGGGTTTGTTTAGTCTGGAAAAGAGAAGACTGAGAGGGGATATAACAGTTTTCAAATACATAAGGTTGTTACAAGGAGGAGGGAGAAAAATTGTTCTTCTTAACCTCTGAAGATAGGACAAGAAGCAATGGGCTTAAATTGCACAAGGGAGATTTAGGTTAGACATTAGGAAAAAGATCCTAACTGTCAGAGTGGTTAAGGACTGGAATAAATTGCCTGGGGAGGTTGTGGAATCTCCTTCATTGGAGATTTTAAAGAGCAGGTTGGACAAACATCTGTCAGGAATGGTCTAGATCAGTGGTTCTCAAAGCCAGTCCGCCACTTGTTCAGGAAAAGCCCCTGGCGCGCCGGACCAGTTTGTTTACCTGCCACGTCCGCAGGTTCGGCCGATCACAGCTGCCACTGGCCACGGTTCACCGCTCCAGGCCAATGGGGGCTGCGGGAAGTGGTGCAGGCCAAGGGACGTGCTGGCCATCCTTCCCACAGCCCCCATTGGCCTGGAGCGGCGAACAGCGGCCAGTGGGAGTCGCGATCGGTCGAACCTGTGGACACGGCAGGTAAACAAACAGATTTGGTACACCAGGGGCTTTCCCCGCACAAGTGGCGGACCGGCTTTGAGAGCCACTAGTGCAGGGGACCGCACAGTATGGCCGCTTGAGGTCCCTTCCAGACCGATGATTCACAAACAGTTTGTTGGGGTTCTTTGATTCAGCCATATTCAGGGTTAATAATATTCAGCCAGTTTTATGCACATCATTTTTAGCCCAGTAAATTCGGAAGCACAAGAATTTCTGGAAAAAAGCCTTTCATTGTGAGATTTTTCAGCCCAAATTGGTAGATATGACCAGGCTGGATAATTTGGATAAGCATCTAAAATGCTGAGATCTTATCTGAATTGAAATCAACTCCAAAATTTTGGGGGTCAAATCCTTAGCTGGTGTAAATTGGTTCTATTTGAACTACATCAGATTATACTATTTAAGGATTGGAACCTTAAGATTGTCCTATCACTTATTTTTATTTTATATAAATATATTTCTATATTAAAGGCTAGGGTGTATATTTAGCATATACTTCCCTGGGACATGGGAGATGCAGACACTCACCTTCCCAAACAGACTTCCAAAACACACCTCTCTGGAGCTTTACGGACAAAGGTAAGTGGGTGAGCCCAAGATCCTGTCTCTTCCAGCCCACTTTGAGAGCTAGTGCAACATTCGACACTAACCTCAAGGAGTTGTGCTTACTGAGCATACTTTGGCTAAACAAAAATACACACTTTACACTAAAATCAAAACAAGAAACAATAAAGCCCATACAATATTTGAACAACTAAACTGGATGTGTGCTTAACCTCAGTAGTCACAGAAGACAACACCTCTCAACAATTAACATGTTTCAAAGAGAACCCTTTAAAATTTAAGTCTTCGTGGGAAGTAACCTAGTTATAAAACTATATTTAAAAGATACCCAGATTTATGGACTCATCTTGTCTGTAAAGATAAGTTCCTGGAAGGCCGTTAATAATAATATGACAACTCCAAAGATTTTCCAGTTTTATGCTTTGCAATCTTTCCAGAAGACAGACTTATCCTGAGAGACTGACCCTTAAGAAGATGTGTTTTTCTTGTGACGTGATCCCTCAGGAAAGCTGTTGCCATTGTGCCAAAATGGTATCAGGCATAAATGACATTAGCATCATCACTAAGTTGCTATAAGTCATCAGAATTTCTTGTAAGAAAGATAAAAATCAGCTAATTGGCAGTCGCCATGAATTTTGGCATAACCTCTTGATATTTCAAATTCTTCTTACAACTGGAGCAATTTCTTGTTTTCTCCCAGGAAAACATAGTAATTGATTCTGTGGTTGAGTTACATCAAGCTGCATACATGTATTATGAAAGTTTAGTCAGGTTTCCTATCTGTCTTTTACCCTGGTTTTCAGTATTACGTTTTTGCTTTGTTTTGTTATCTATCCTTTTACAACTTACCTTCTTTAAAAAAATGTTTAATTTGGGCAATACATCAGAGCAAAAGCAGTTAGAGGTAATTTATTGTACTGCACATATTTCTTACTAATTATAGGCATATACTGTCCCTTTATTTTTGTAGACTTCTAAAAGATTTCTATCTTTGTTCCCAGACTAAAAAGAAAGTAGAAATCCAATGTGATTCCCATTTAAATCAAAAGGATTTTCATTAATTACTTCAGTAGGCTCAGGGTCCAGATTGAGATTTACAAAAAAAAATATGTCCAAAGAGGATCAAGAGAAGCCAAACATTTGGGCTACATCATGTTACTGGGAGTGCCTGGGGCAGCCTTCACTGGAAATGCCAAGGTCAGGGCAGGCTGCAAAATGGAGAACAGATACACCCAAGACTAGTGGGTAACACTGAAGTTATTCTCCTCAACCAGTCACAAACTGTGCTTCTGATTCCCCACACTGGTTATCAAGAAGCAAAAATAAGAAACCACACAGCCCCCTTTATTGCTTTTCAGTTCTCTGTCTCCCAGTCAGCACCTAGGTCCAGTACAGTGAGAAGTTACTTTAAAAAATCTGCTCACATATACAAAATGTTCTTCTGACCCCAAACGGTCAGCCACATTACCAGGTCAATATAGGTTTGGATCATACCCAAAATATTACTCTGCCAGCCAATCCTTTAGTATCTAAAACTAAAGGTTTATTATAAAGAAAAAAGAAGAAGAGAGATGTTAAATAGCAAAACAATCACATACATACAAAGACTTCAAAGTCCATATATTTGGTTCCTAGATGTATTGGTGAGTTTACTGGCTTGAAAGTCCCTCTGGAGTAAATCCACAGCTTGGATGGGTCATCCAGTCCTTTGTTCAGAGCTTCAGTTTGTAGCAAAGTTCCTCCAGAGGTAAGAAGCAGAATTGAAGACAAAATGGAGAAGATGTAGCTGCCTTTTATAGTCTTTTGTCATGAGGCCTGTGCTTCCTTTGTTTCAAGCACAAGATGCCCCGCACATGGCTTGAAATCCTTAGAGTTCTGTCCATAGGCATGCCTTTGCCTGCCTTGCTAAGTCATAAGGTGTATCTGCCTTCTCTCAATGGGTCAATTGTATAGATGATGGTCCTTAATGGGCTATCAAGCAGACTAAGTAGTGTGGATGCCAAACTATCTGGGGGTGTTACCCAGAAGTATAGCACAAGTTTGAAATACAGACATACATACATATCAATAACTCATAATACAAAGGTGATACAAACACATAAATGTGATTATCATATATGGCAAATTATAATTTTTGCAGATACCTTACATGGCCTATCTGGCATAACTCATTACAATTTTACAATATTGATATCATAATATCCTCAAGTGTCCCCCAGATTCCATACAGCATCACACATCATGCTACTCATCTTTATTTTTTTTAAAGGGAACATAAAATTGTCAAATCCCAGAGTTCATGCACCAGTTCTTACTGCACCTGAAGAGCTACAGTAGCATGTAAACTTTGGAAGAACATCTTTTCAAAGTCTCCTTTTTGTTCTCTTTCCTTAGAAGAGATAAATATGCTGATGAATAATCTACTATCAAATGTATATTCTTTAAAATACACAATCACTCCACATGAGACAAAATGCAGTAGGAGCATCTAAGTGTAAAGGGATCTAATTACACCATATCTGAATTGGCTTAATAATTTGAGACACGAGGTCCTGTAATGAGTGTGTGTGTGTATGTGTGTAAATGCACTACTGAAGAGAACACTGGACTGAGTGTCAAGAGATCTGAACTCTACCTCTGCCACTGCCCTGCTGTTTGACTATGATAATGTCACCTTATTTCTTTCTCAATTTCCCCAGCTGTACGAAGGGGATAACGATACTTATTCTCCTTTGCAAAGTGCTTTGAAATCTAAGTATTTTATTAATATAAGTAGGCAAAACCTTCAAATTACTTCTGTTTGAGTTTTGGCTATGCATGAACTTCAGAATTTGACCCAAACTCATGTTGACTGAATTCATGCTAACTGATAACTTTTTAGTGTCTCATTCTAAGTAAAGCCCTTCTAGTGAGTGATAGAGAGAAAGAGAATGGCAAATAATAATCAATTTTCTGAAGAAGAAAAAAAATCAGAAAAAATATAATGAAGACAATAATTGTAAGCATCTTAGGTATGAAACAATCCTTAAATAAGGACTAATGTTGGTCTTGTTCCCATGATGAATCTCTAATTTACAATGTGCTTTCTAGATGAACAAGTATCAGGGGGTAGTCGTGTTAGTCTGTATCCATAAAAACAACAAAGAGTCCAGCGGCACCTTAAAGACTAACAGATTTATTTGGGCATAAGCTTTCATGGGTAAAAAACCACTTCTTCAGATGCATGGTAAAAAAGCCCTTCTTCGGATGCATCCTCTGTAATTTTCACTCCATGCATCTGAAGAAGTGGAAGCTTATGCCCATGAAAGCTTATGCCAAATAAATCTGTTAGTCTTTAAGGTGCCACTGGACTCCTTATTGTTCTAGATGAACAGTCACAAACACATATGACTCTGATCTTAGCCCTAAATGGGGTTCTCTGAATGCAGTTACATTTTTCAAATTCTATCCAGTCAACAAGGAAATTAAGTTAAATGGGTTGAGTTGTAATTAGGGATGGACAAACTCATTTTTCCTCATTTAAAATCCACTTCAACATTGTGGGGTCTAAGTATGACTTGTATGTTATTAGGTTTGCATGCCCCTTGGGTTAGGCTGGGGGCTTGTAGAAAGGGGAGAATAGTAGAAAAAAGAGGAGAGTAAAATTGTAATAAAAATACAGTACATATTACATAGATCTTGAGCATTTGCTTTTTCCTGCCTAACTTTTGGATGGTGTTCTTATATTCCTACATAACAAAGCTTTCAGCTATTAAAATATGGGTCTAAATTATAAGGAAATGGTTTGCTCATATTTTAACTTGTCTTGTGCATCCAAAAATAGATTAAGGTTTGCCAGTCCTTAACTATAATATTGTTTCTCCCTTCTTGAGGAAGAAGTTATTCTTTCAAAGTCAGATCAACGTCATGGGACTATATGTGGTGTTTACCTTGCAAAAGCCAATAATTCATAACTGTTTCTTTGTATGTCAGATTGACCATTTCAGAAGATGTCTAATGCTCCCCATCATTTTCTAGGGTACCTATTAGTTTCTTAGCAGCCCTGTGTGCTGAAAAAGAGGAAATCTAGAAAATAAAATAATAAAAAACCTTAATGATTTTTTCCCACCCAATTAAAATTGTAGTGGGTAACAATGTGTACAAGTAGAAAATGTCAATAGTAATATTGTGTTACCTTGAACTTCAAGTGAAGCATCATTCATGTTCTCAAGGCTCGAGTTACAAAGGGTTATTTCCTCCTTAAAGAAGACGTCACGTCATGGCAACCTGACTCAGGAGGATGAGCTGATTTCCTGTAGAACTTATCAACTCCACTTATTTGAAACACAAGATGGGTGAGGTAATATTGAGAGAGACAAGCTTTCACACTTACACAGAGCTCTCCTTCAGGTCTGGGAAACTTAATCAGAATATGTTTCCCAGACTTGAAGGAGAGCTCTTTGTAAGCTCAAAAGCTTTTATCCCTCACCAACAGAAATTGGTCCAATAAAAGATATTACCTCACCCACCTTGTGTCTCTAATATCCGGAGAACGACACGGCTACAACAACGCTGCACACAACTCCACTAATGTCAGACTTAGAATTGGTAGAGGACTTCACCTTTGGGACACTTTGATGCCCCATTGTTCCCTGAATTAGACTCTCTATCTCTTTTTTTTTGTCTGTCTTAGGCACTATCTCTGTGATACCTATGCACTGCTCTAATGGTTGGCCCATATAAAAATAAACTTTGTGTTAACTGAGAAATCCAGCGCTACTCCAAAAACAAAATCAGTCCCAGGAACCATGTGAATTAGCCATATATCTGACATTGCTTTATAGCACATTTCACGCAGCAGCTTCAGGGGGAAAATAAATCCCAGAAACCTTCTTACACCACTAGTTCTCCAGAAACTGATGGAGAAGGCTGAAACTAGCTAGATCCATCATTCACTAATACTGACCAGGTGGCATCATGCACCCAGGCCTCTAATAAGCACAAAATTAAAGCCCAAATTCAGGAAAGTGATTAAATTTAAGCATGTGAGAAATCCCACTGAAGAAAAAGGAATACTCACATGCTTAAGATATCTTCCTGAATCAGTGCCTAAATTATAGAAGAAAGTTTTGAACAACAGAAGCTCAATACAATCTGCACTAACAATAGCCTGAGGTACTGAGTTACCCCCGTACCTGAAGTGAAAGGAGCATGTACTAAATGTCTTAACCACAGGGGCTCTTAAAGTCAACCCACAATGATCATAAGGATCTGAGGGGCCTTGGATGTTTCCTTCCCTTCCAGGACATATTCCCATCTGCTTACACTGTACATGTATGTCACCCTAGAATGGGTACCATTGAGGGCATGAAGGCACTGAAGTTACATCCTAGGAAATCTGCCAATAAGACAGGTGGTTGTCTCTTCTTGACCTTACTAAATAGTTCCTGAGATGGCTGGTGGAAAGATAGAACCAGGTGGAGTCTAGTGGAAGTGAGTGGGGAGGAAAGACAATGGCTTGACCATATAGAGGGGGACCATGGTTTTACACTGGCAGGAACCACTGAACAGCTCTTCAGTTCAGTGGTGGACTGGCAGAGGCCCAATGGAAGTGGTTGATTGATGTCACTGGATGCTGATATTCCTGATGTGAGAGAGTCAAATGATGTCCCAACATGTTTGGAGGGAGATTCAAGGGGAGGAGGATCTTGGATCCAGATGCTTAGCGGACCCTATTCATGGTCACAAGTTGGTTGTGTGCCAGGGAAAGAAAAATGGTATCTCCAGTCACTTGAAAGACAACTGCAGAGGATGGAGGAGAATTCAGAATTGGAGTCCCCTCAATCCTGTCCTCAGGCAGTACAGTGTCTGAGGGAAGGTGATGTTGACGTTATACACTGTATAATAGAGAACAAATAAAGAAAAACCTAATATTGCTTTGGATATACCATAATTTAAATCTACTGAAAAGTGAAGCCTAGATATGGTATAACGTTGGCAAATTTGTTCAGTTTCTAGATTGTGCATAACTGGTTCATCTAAAGGATTCTATTGAGGAGCAGCTCTGATTGTTTTATTTGTGATGGTCTGAGAACTCTAGTTGTATGCATTAAAAGAGAGTAGAGTTGAGTTAATAAACATTTGAAGTCACATTGAGGTCAGCATGTAATGCCCATTTAACGGGACACTGTCAAGGAAATTCAAAGTACAGATTCACATTTTTAGGGGGATTATACAAAATCTAAAACTATTAAATATTTTAGTTTTATGTTTTATTTATTTTTTGAATGGAAACATTCTGGCAATGATGTGCATATTGATACAGAATTACTACATTGGATGAATGAATTAGCTCTGTAACTGAAACTGAATAATCTCTTTCCATTGTCCAAGTTGAGTGAAACACAAAATATAAACTAAGAACATTGAAAACTTCCAAATTATTAAACCAAGAATTCTTTTTATATTATCTAATGAGTTATTACTTGTAATGCTGGTATGGAAATCCACTCCTTAAATATTATATTTAATCTGACAGTGCTCCTTTAAAGAGTATCATTAGACTTCAGCTATCCTGCCTTGAAGAGAGGGGAGTGCAAATGAAAAATTAGCACCACTGTAGCCTTAGGTGTTACACAAAGATAGATTTATAATGTGGGCTCTGCCTTTATTGGGCAGTCTGTTTACTAGTCAGATTATAAAAATGACCAGTTCTGGACAAATCCTGACTTTGCTGAGAACATTCAAATGACATAGAGTTGAATATAGAATAATTGGAGAGAATTCTACTTGAGAAAGAGATATAGTGAAATTCCTTAAACAAATTTTTAAGACTGCTGTGAACTCTTTTTGTCTTGGCTTGAATAACTGTGTTCCACTCTAATGAGATTATTCGGATGCTTCTATCAGGTTTTGTGTGCAATTTTCTGCTGGTTTTGAGACAGTCTTTCTGTTTTTCAACAAAATTTCCTTTCTGTTGGGTAACCAGCAATTTCTTTATTGCTGATCCAATGCAGTTGAGTTAACTGTCAGGCAAATTATTATAAATAAATAATTGTTTTCCCTGATTTATATATTTTCAATTGTGTCCATATTTGTTTTGTAGACTGGTTGCCTTTTAAAGTTTGAGTTGTTAATATCCTTTGCAATCCAGTTTTAAAACATCTCCCCCCCAAGGCTGGCTGCCTATTTAGAAGAGCATTTAAATCTGAGACACACTGTTTCTCTACTATCCTATCATTCTGCTTGGGAAAGAAAGGGAGTTGGCATCCATTCTGGAAAAAGACAAATGAGAGCGGTATTAAGACAAGCTATAGGATGATGTCTAGTATTGTTTACATTTCCCATAGAACTCAGCTCAACCAAGTCCACTCCCTGTTGTTATGAAAGGAAAATAGAGCACATCTTAATTTTGTACTTCAGCTACCATTTCTCCCAAGAGAAAAGGGGTTATTGTAATTCCAGGTTAGTGGAAATATGTAAGGCTTATTCATCTTGTGCATAAAACTGATAACTCATGCAATTGGGACTGCTTATTTATTTCTAAATTCATTTCAGTCTTTATAAGTCAACTGAGCACTGAGCATTTGAAGAGTGATTCTGGAAAATTGTTTTGCATAAGCAATAGTAAACACTGACATTACTTTCTGTCAGGGAATGAAAATGATCCATACGATTCCCAGTGTCTTAATGAGCAGAAACACTGACTGTAGTCATGAATAGCTTACTGGCTGAATTTTGGCAGTAGTAAAAGCCATGTTTATCAGCTGTGCTTACACTATTAAGTATCTTTCAAATCATTTGGAATTACTTATTTTGGAAATTTTGAAGGCACAAAGGGGAAGATTTGGCATGAAACTCCCGTCCTCTCCCCCCCATACATACTCAAATACCTTAACAGCAAAATTAGCAGTCACTATACTTTTGGACTTTTATTTATTTATTTAGGTACAGCATGGTGCCAAGAAGTTTTATATTCTGTGAAGCATCCCATCGTGCAACAAAAGTATTGTTAAGGTTTCACAGCCTATGCAAATTCAGCATAGATAGGTATACCAAGTTTTTGGTCTTTAAATAGTACCCCGTTACTTCAACCAATTTCACTGTCAAAAAAATTACATAGGGTGTTTTTTCTTTAAAAAAAAAACAGTTTCAAATTATCTGTAACTTGGGTTTCACCTCCACAAACCATTAAGTGAGCCAATGCAAACTCTGTGCCACACTAAGAAAAGGAGTACTCGTGGCACCTTAGAGACTAACCAATTTATTAGTCTCTAACGTGCCACAAGTACTCCTTTTCTTTTTGCGAATACAGACTAACACGGCTGTTACTCTGAAATCTGTGCCACACTATACAGAAAAACTGATATTGCAAATAAAAGAAATGAATAGAAAGGCATAAATGACACAACCTTTCTTTTTTCTCTTCATTTTGTTTCAATTCTGCTGAATGATCAGATGATAGCCACGTTAAACTGAAATAAGTGAATCTACTGACACACATCTTATGATTCTACCACTGCCTTTTGTCAATGTAAATTATGGAAGCTTTCAAAATACAATATAAGTTAGAACAATTTACAGTAACTATAACACCAGTGGAATACTTAGTCCCCTTCCCACTAATATAAGTGTTTTAAGTGTTCACTTAGGGCCTGATCCAAACACCGTTGCAGCTAATGGTTATCTTTATATCCACTTAAGAGGGCTTTGGATCAGCTTTTTTAAAAGTTTGTATCAAATTCTGCTCAATTTACTCTGGGAAAATAGCTTTGATGTAGTAATCTATGGGCTTCAACATGCAAGTTGTTGAGCCCTCTGTCCCCGGTTCATCAATATACTTAAGCATGTGCCTAACTTTAATCATGAGTAGTCCCGTTCAAATCAATGGGACTACTCATAGATTTAAAGTTGAGTGTTGTTAGGGTTGATGGATTGGGGCTAGACTGCTCAGTACTTTGCATCTCTGAGCCTTGTGTGAGTATGATGAGTATGGTTTAACTTTGAGCACGGTACTAGGTACAATAAATGGTTATTTAGTAAATGTGACTATAAACAATGAAGAAAATATGTTAAGCTTCACTTTTTCAATGGCAGTTTCACAGAAAGCTTCCACTATGCATTTTATTTTTGCAGATTATGTTTGTGCATTAGCACATGGGTATGGGAATTATATAGCTAACTAACAACACAATCTCTTCTGCACAGGAGTTTAGAATCACAACAATTCTTATGACTGAGGATTACTCACGTGGCTAGTATAGGCACTGTGGCATGGAAGTTATTTTTAACAGACTGCAACATACACAGTGCCAATCAATATGCTGTAAAGAGTAAAAACATGCTTGGAAAAACCGTCTCAGTATTTATTGTGTGATTTCAAAGAAAAGATCAGTGATGTTTTGGTAATCTGTCATTGTGGTAAAGGGTATAAATAGAATGAATAATAGAAACAAATCGATCCTGGTATTGGTAAGGTAAAGATTGTGAATAGAGTGAAAACTGGTGGAAAATTGTGAATAAAAATCAGTAAGGAGAAATCCAATGGTGATATCAGGGTTCCATCCTTTTCACATCCTGCACTGCAACCCAGAAGGCTGTTCCACATAACTCTGTAATTCTTCTAACCAAAATATATATAAATCAAGAATAAGACTACAATGTTATATACTATATAGCTACTGTGAAAACAACAGGGAAGCAGATTAGTAATGTTTATGAACATTGGAAAACTAGTTCCTCTTGCTGTATCTGCATATGGTAGTCATCCTTGTTCAGTGATCTTATTAGAATAACAAAATGGCTTTGTTTGATAGTGTACTGTGGTACAAATGATACTCTATAGGGACCTCAGCAATTGTTCTGCAACCCAGTGCATCCCATGGAAAAAGAGTGTCACATAACACTGTGCACAACAATGCAGAATGATCACCCTTCAGGTTTTTACTTGCTAATCTCACAGGTAGTGAAAATGGCTGCCATACTTAATGCAAATACAAGACAACTGAGAATGTGTTCATATGGTCCTTCTCTGATTTCCTTGCTTTGGAAAACTAGTATTTTCCTGTGTAGCTCTTTTAAATTCTCAATATTGCTGAATGGCAGGCACCTTCTCATATAATAGAACTTTACTGCAGAATAGAGATTTTTAAATTCAGCCTCAGAACAACATTTGGAAATAGCAAAAACCCTCATGTGAATTTCTCCCTTAGAAACTGGATATGCAGTTTGGCAGAGTATGTTCCTGTGAGAGTATTAATTAATTTGACTTTATTAGCCTATTTTCATTAGGAAGACAATTATCATTCTGTTTATTTGAGGCAATTAATTAAATACTTCATTCAGTTTTCCAAATCATAGTCAAACTGTGAGGCTTTCAACTTTGCTAACTTCTACCACAAAGTAGAAAGACTTCTTTTCTTGCGGGGTCCTCTGGACCCTTCTTTGTGCCTCAAGCATCCCATTATTTTAGCTCTTTTTTAATTCCACCTCACCATTAAGAAGGGAAACATCTATCCACCAGTCTTGAGTATTTATACAGCCCCCATCACCATAGCATCTAAGTGACTCACAATCTTTAATACTTCCAAGTTGCCTTCCAGGTGCAGAGGGATGGTAACAATGACTGTGGTCTTGGCATGAGCTCTGTGCAGGAAATCCCCTGAGTCCACACAAAACTAAAAGCAGGACTGGGCCCATCTTCCCTAAAAATACTGAGAATCACATCCTCTGTTCCCTTGATCCAGGTGTGGGTTGAAAGGGAGAGTATGAAGGGAACCTTCTCTTTCCACTTGCATGGTGTTGCCACAGCACCCTGAATTCCAGCACTTGTGCTAAATGTGAGTACTGGGGAGAGTTAGAAACAGTGGCACTGGGAACCTAGAAGGGATCAAGGCCATCTTCCTTTGTACTGGCTGGTGGAAACAGACAGTTCACATCCACAATTGCAGCTCCTCTGTAGCAGTTTTTCACACTACTGAACTGAACTGGATGTGACTGAATAGTTGTCCTGAACCATCTGAAGCACAAACTGTTCTCTGCTAGTGAATCAGGCTGAGAATTTTTTCATGCTAGCCCTGTGAGGCTGATCCAAAGGCACTGGCAAGCCTTATATAGGGTCATTGTGCTAAACTGTTTCAGCTATATATTATTTAGTCCTTAGCTCAGTTGCCAAAAGTGGTGCATTCTGGGAGATTTCACAAGACTAGTGAACCATTTTAACTAGTCTGTGTCCATACTAGTACTACAATGACTAAGGTTCAGATAGTCCTATTAAATTCTAATCAGCTGTAACCAGAAATGAGGGATGGGTCAGTGATGAGGTTATTATCCTTGGACTTGAGAGGCGTAGGTTCAATTCCCTGCTGTGCTACATTCATCCTGTGTGACCTGGGGTAAGTTATTTAAAATTTCTGTGTTTCAGTTGCTTGTCTGTAAAATGGGGGTACAAGCAATTCTCTAACTCCTCGAGGTGTTATGAGGATAAATGCAATGAAGTTCATGAGATGTTCAGACACCATAGTGATGGGACCCATAATAAGGAGCTAAGATATATAGAGAGAACTGTATTGGGCATAGACCATTACCCCGCACACCCTTGTAAGCCAATCAGTGGGAGCATTTTGTGTGTGGACACGAGGCATTTTTATAATTTTGAGTGGGAACAAATGGTACTTAGCACAGTACATTTCTTTGGCATCATCAAGGCCTCAGCATACCATCCCTAGAACCCCAGTGTCATTCTGCTGATGCTTTTGAACACAGGAAGAATGCTTCTGGGAACTGTGAGTAGCATAGTACTCTTCTGAAGCTCCCACAACATAGCTGTGGCTTCTACAACCACAACACTCAAACTAAGCCCATACTGTGACTTTATTTTTGTCTCTGAGAAAAACACCATGTGGAACTTCAGCTTTTTCTCCTCCTTATGTTTTTATTCCCAGCCTCAGAGTTCAATAGAAGTTAAGTGTTCTTTTCTTTCTTTGAACTTCCCAGGGTTTTTTTTAAACTCTTATCCCTGCCTCTCCTTTAAAACATGTTTTTTACATTTTTAAACTAACATAACAAAATAACATAGAAAAATACATCAGAAGGAACCGTAAACACTGAATAATTAGGAGATCAATAAACTAGTCAGTAATTCTTAGATGACTTTCAAATGACCTTCCAGAATAAAAAAGGCTAACACTGTGTAGGACATACAAACCTTAAATGACAGTTAATGTGCCAGATGAATTTGAGTAGATTACTAATGTTGATTTAGCTGTCTTCATTGTGGAGAGCTCTGCAGATCATAGAATAAAAGAATATAAAGAGAACAAAAGGGGCATGCACAACAAAGAAATATGCATAAAAGAAATACACAGGATAATGTACTTGACAGAAACAGTCATCTATTTCTTTGTTAACATAAAGACAGGAAGGAAGGACTGAACAGATAATAAACTAGCGGAATATTTCACCATAACCCACTCTCAAGTTCATCATTGCCAATATTAAAGCATTACTCCCTCAGGAACTGAGCATGCAGTTTCTATAGCATTTCAGCCTCGCATGGAATGAAAAATTGTGAATAAAACCTATGACTCCCTCACAGCTGAGTAAAGAACTAAGCACCCATCAACTGAAGCAGACCAGATTAGAAGGTGTTTGCCATTTCTTCTGGTTCCAGCGCTTAATGGCTAGATAGAGAAAGTAGTAAGTGGTTCTCTTAAGGTTACTGATGAATTGGCATAACCCTAGTTTTGTGCGAGGTTGACTTCAATATTACACTTAGGTATTTTATTAAAATGGTAGAAGTTTATAGTTGTGAATGGGGCCCTTTCCTTTTTATGTGATTCAATATGTAGCATTTCCAAAGTGCCTTCTCAATTCATGGGACATGGGAAGTGCGGGACCCAAAGGAGGGTAGGCAGAACAATGGAAAAATGTGTTTGCAAAATCTAATTCTTGATTCCATTCAACAATGTTCATTTTTAAATCAACATTTGGATGTCTAGCTCTGCTTTGGATTAACACCCACATTCACACATGTATGAAAATATTTACTTGCTAAACATTATTCACTACTGATCATTTATTATTTTAGTGTTTAAAAAAAATCACTCATACAATCAAGAAACAGAGACCAAAGAAATCTCATGAGCCTAAATCTGGTCCTATTAAATCCAAAGGGAGTTTTTCTAGTTTTTATCCCAAGTAACTTAAGTGATCATTAGCACAGAATGAACAATGGGTACTCCTATTGCTCAATCGACTGATAATCAAAGAGAGAGAATTTTAGTCAAATTATGTGGTCAAATAATTATTAATAATGGAAGGATTCAGGAAAATCATGGTCAGTTTGTGCATAAATCATGATCAGAAAAAAAAAGGGGTTGCATTTATTGAGTAACTTGAGGAAGCAGCTGTCCGCTGAACAGAGAAGGAAGCAGGGTAGGAATATGCTGGCTGCCCTGGAAAAAAGGAATATTAAAAACTTAGCATTGGTTCACTCATTTTGTTTTTTGGGTTTTTTTTTTGTCTTAGACAAATTATACCAGGCGACTGGTACTATGTCTCCATCTTCACATCCCAGTGTAAAGCAGCATATTTCTTTTCATTATGGATGACATTTTATGTTACGCCTATGACAGTTTAATTTCAGTTAACCACTGCTAACAGCGAGAACTCACAAAGAAAGCAGGCAGTCATGCAGTCATTGACTGCGTATGTAAATGATGTAATCCATTGTGTTGGGTCATTGTGGAGGACTCTTATTATAAAATTGTTCTGCCCCATCACTATAAAAACCTTTTTGCGTGACTGACATTTATAAAATATACTGTATGTAGTTATGCAAAACTACCTAAAGCTGTCATAGCTGAAGCACTTTATTTAAGGCTGAGATCTTAAGTCACAGATGTTTTTGTTGTTGATTCAGAGCTCCAAATGTATATCCATTAGCTAAGTCTTCATTCTGGGCCTCACTCTTTTCGTGCATTACCCTTTTATCTTAAATAAATCATATGAAACTGCTTACATAGGGTTTGTATTCTGCTTCTGGAGCATTGACACCCTTCTGCTTTACCCTCTTTGTTCAATAAACCATTACTCCTAGACCCACACCTTAGCCACATTCCCACTGTTTTCAAAGGCCTGGAAGGGACTCTGTTGATGCTACATCTTAATCAGCCAGCAGGATAAATGTTGAGCAATACAAGGTACCCCTCTATATTATATGTTGAATGGTGCCTCCGCAGCTCTCTCACACTTTGCTGGTTGAGAAATTGAGAAATGAGGACCTAAGCTTTGTGCGTGGCAGAACTGAGAACTACCACCATGCAACAGGGATAGTCTATTTTAACCCCTCAGTCTTCACCTTCCAATAACTCCTGCCCCAACTCTCTCCCTGCAGTTATGGGAGACTGACAAACACAATCTTATTCTGAAATCCCTCTCAGTCTGAGATCCTCCGTGATTCCTGAGGTGCCCATTGCTAGTAAATGAATGACAGGCATTTTAGTGTTTCATTCATGATTGCCTTCTACCATCACAAAATATACCTGCTACCTCCACAAAGTACCTGAGCACAAATGGCCCATTGAGCTTGGATTTGAAGAATACATTCATACTCAGCACCTTCATGTAGCAATGCTGTATGTACAGCTTTACTTTTGCTGGACTGAGCTTTATACCCTGACGAATAACTACTGAGTTTGTTCCCACCCCCCATCAGTAAATAGTTTGATAAATGTTAAAAATAGGTGGATATGCTGTTTTTCTGGTATAGCATTGTTTTATTATATTTGCTACATAGGTGATTGGTCCAACAATATTGTTATATCAGAATAGAATAACATGCTTTGCGTGTATGTAGCATAGTCATATGTTAGTATCTGCATCAGCATTCATTGTGGCAGTGTTATCTAGGAATAGTTCTTAGTATTATTCTGATTCTCTCATTTTAAAAAAGTAAATCAAGTAACCATTCCAATAAAGATTCCGTTAAGATTTCCCTTCAAAAGACTTTCTGGAAAGTTTCTGAGGAGCAAAGTTGTTTTCTTAGACAGGTATACAAACCAAACCCCACCCTTCCACAGAATTTGCCTTGATAATTTATTTCTTGTTAATTAGAACAATGAGATCTGTAGCTTTCAATGCCAGGCAATTTCATTCCTGCTAAGAAGTACCTAATTTTATCTTTGTAAATATGTTTTCCTTTAAAAGACGCTAGTATAAAAATCAATTACAGTGTGCATTATGTCTTTGCCATTAAGATAGACAGACTTGTTTTTCATCATACAAATATTTAACTGGATTTTAATTAACTGTTTTTCTGCAGCACCCATATTCCTGGGCGTGGTCAGTATTTCCATTTCCGTCTTATATTTTGGTAAAGTTAAGCAAATTGTACAGAAAGCTCTCATTTTATCTTAACCTACTGAATATGGAAAAAGTATCCTCCTTTGATTGTAAAGCACATTCATGAGTATTGAATAATTTCCCTTGCAAACATTTAAAGCAACTTTCTTAAAGGAACAGTTAATATCCTGTTTGTTTTTGCTTCTTACTATCAGCCTCTATCAAATTATTTGTACTCATATAACAGATGAAAGCCCTATGGTGTAACTGCATTGAGTACAGGGTGTCATAATAGGAGTGAGTGTGGTCTGTTTTACTTGTTCCCACCCTTCCAAAATCATTCTCCATGCAATTGAAGTTTCCATAGTCTTCCTCCTTCTGGCTATCTTCCAGCTGTTGTATAGAGCTTAGCTGGAACCAGATTTTCCATTTTGCTGGGAATTCTGTTTTGAAATCTTTTCTGTTCCAAAATAGAATGAAAACAAAACAAAAAAATGATTTTAAAAAATCCTGTAAAACAAAAAGTCTTGGGGAAAAATCATTTCCTGTCAATAGAAATGTTTCTTTCTGATGAAATCAGAACATTTTTTTCCAGTTTTGAATTAAAAAAAAACTTATATTATGTAATATAAAATAAGTCATTTGAAATGGAAAATTTATATGTTCTGTTTTTTTCTAAACAAAATTTAATTGGAATTGACATTTTATGTGAAAAGTTTCGTTTTTGATGAATCAGCATTTTGCAATGAAAAACCCTTCAATGGGAAAATTTCCAGCTAGGTCTACTTTTGTGCTTTCCTTGTCATGCTCCTTACTGAATGAAGTAATCTGCATACAGTGCTCAAGGATCAGAAAATTCCAGATTCTATATTGTCCTTAATAAGGAACTTGTCAAACTGACTCAGACTTCCCTCTATTAAATGGAAAGTCTAATTTGTAAGGACTGTTAACTCTACAGAGCCCGAATCAGCTCCCTTTGAAGTTAACAGTAAAGCGCTCATTGACTTTAGTGGATGGAAAATTAAGCATTACAGTCCTGATCCTGAAAACTCTTGACCATATGCTTAATTTTATACACAAGAGCAGTCCTATTGACAATATAACATCTAACCACATGCATCAATGTTTGCTAGATCAAGGCCTCAATTAGTATTAGTAATATTAAATGATGCTGGACATTGGCATCATGTTACCTCTGTCCTGATTGGATTGACAAAATTAAAGTTGCTTTAAAATACTAAATGTGGGATTTTCAAAATAGCTCAAGGGAGTTAGGTGTCCTCCTCCAGTTAGGCTCCTTAGGTAAATCCCTGCCTAAAATCTTGGCTATAAAAGATAAAAGAGCTGTGAAGAGTCTTCCTATCTTGATTATTACCATTATTTGTAGTACGTACCAGAGTCTCGTTTTGCTAGGAGTTCTTCAGACATACAGAAAAATACAGCCTCACCTTACTCTGTCTTACTCTGACCAGTCCGTGCTTAATATCTGTAGCCCCGAGTAAGGGTAAATGTGTAGGTATGCAACGGTCAGAGGAATTGTGATTGTGAGGTGTGTTTAGACAATTCTTTTGCCACTAGGGCTGCAACCTGGGTTTCATCAATAGATTGGGACCAACCAACCTATCCTTTCACAGTCCACAAATAAATGGCCCAGTGCTCCAAATAAACTCACATTTTGGCTTGATAAATGCCCTTTATAACAAATTCTACATAGGATCTCTGCCTTTTCTTCTTACTTCTGATATGTTGGTAGGCAGAGGAAGCCTGAATAGTTTGGTATTATAACCCATGTTTCATCTCATCTGCTGGGCTTCCTTTCATGAGTTTCATCATTCCGCTAGCTGATGGGTAAATTCCTGTAAAGGGATATTTAAGCTTGTGAATGCTCCAAGCTTTTCTTGCTGATTTCTTGCAATTTTAAAAGTGCTGTACATACATTCTCTGCTTTCTCAATGAATGCAGACTACAGCATATCCTCATGAACTTTCAATCATCTACTCCCCTCATAGTATCACAAGCACTAAATAACTCACCTCCACACTCTATTTATGGGGGGGGCGGGGGGAAGCCTTCTCTGTGGGACATCAGTGTCAGTTTTTCATAGGGTTTTCAAAATGTCATTTTCTTGGCATAAATGTAACTGTAATTAAGTATTCTCCATGCAGCAAAATTGATTCTCCAATCTACAGTTTATAAACTTAAGCATTTCTTTGTGAATCCCCAGTTCATCTGCAAAGCAATGTACCTGTTTCAGTCAGCATGCTTTATTTTCATGTTACTAATAGGAGCCACTTGTTTAAGAGAACAGAAAATACTGAAATATAATCAAACAGTACATGGGGTGTTATATTAATTCTATCCTAATTATGTTGTTGGCATCCAAATGACTCATGGTAATTCTAAAACTGTTGATAGTAATAAGTCCCTTGTAGGTAAGGAAATGAATCAACCGAGAGGGTGTATGAATTATGCTTGCACATACCTATCTAGGAAAATATACAATTTCCTTTGAATTTGTATACTTTATAGCCATCTTCACATATTGTCCAGATATATAAAGTATTGTCCTAATTTTTTTAAAAAATATATGCGTACTCATTGCTTGCTTTCAGTGTTTTTGGGTATGCAAAGAATACAGGATTAGTTCCATAGAAGTAGTCTATCAATATAGGACTACCATCTGGTAGCAATGCAGGGTATTGTATGATATCCTTTTCACTCGGGTGCAGGTTTTTTGTTTTTTTTTAAATATATGTAACCTTGCTTCACATGACTATAGGCAAATTTAATGAGTCAAATTTAGCCTGGAGTAATCAGATGCAACTCCCATGGAAGCCATTGGGTTAGAATCAGTGGTGATGTAAACAGCAATGAAACTTTATTTTACAATGTTCCTGTTATCTGGCCTCACTGCTCCACTCCCACCTCTATCCCTCTGTTGTGTAACTTTGACTCATTTTGCATTATTTTGCCAATTACCTACCTTTTCTGACCAGCTTACATTTCCATTTACATCACTGCAGAAATCTCACAAGCATTGAGCTCAGGCAGGCCTGGGATGGAAGACCTCCACAGACAACAACACTGAGAAGGAGTTGGTGCTTCAGTAGGTAGGACTCTTCCCTGAGAGTTGGTAATGAAGCAATCTCTAGTCACAGTGTTAGGAGGCAATGAACGACTATATCTGAGATCCTGACTAATTGCCATATAGTGGAGATTTTATGACATTTTTGTAAGAGTAATCAAACTAGCTCTGGTATCATGATTACCTTTTATTGTCACATAACTACTGTGTTGCCCCAGAAACAGTGACATTTCAACAGTAAATGAAGTGATTTTATATAGTGTGTAGTCACTTTATAAGGTGTTGAAAATCTTGTTTAATTAATGTCTTTATGTGTAAAATGTTTTGAGACTTGGGAGGAAAGGTGCAGTAGAAATGCAAATTATCCAGAGTTTTTATTATGTACAACAAAGGGATCAATCTAAGTTGCTCCTCCTGCCCGCAACTTTGTTCTGCAAAATGGCATTTTAGAAATATTTTTGATTACTTCACCCATCTGAAAAGGAAAATATTTGGGATACAAGTTTAAAAAGGGCATGCAGTGACTGGCAAAGAAATGTTGTTTTAGTATTACAATGATTTCCTTCTCCCAATCACCCTCATGTCTGGAATCCGAATAAGATTCATAATTAGAGATAATTACAATTTTGGGGCAAGACAAGACCCTTTTAAATGTTGAGTTTGTTGTCCAATTCGGTCAGGTGAAGAGATTGTGACTATAGACAGGCAGCCAGTTTTGATTCTGTTTCAGCAGGTGTCCCTTTACTTTATTTGATGCATCTCATTATTTTTCTTCTGCCATTTTGAGTTTTTTAAAATAAAATATAGGTACATGGCCCTGACTGTGTACCTTTGTGGGAAATAAATATTAACTCACTTTTCTACATTAATCTCTGCTGGCTGGTGGACTCATTTCTGTTAATTCCATCGTCCCACTCGGTCTGCCATTTGGACACGGACATACTCACTCACTTGTCTTCATGGACCATGAAGGAGAAATAATACCTAAAATATTTACAAGTTGTCTGTTTGCTGTAGGCAATGTGATTGGGGATCCTCAGAGGAAAACCAATATTGTGAATATGAATCACAGTTTTCCTTCTGAGAAACAAAAGGGCAATCTCCTTACTCTTTTGGTCCATTACCACCTTATTTCAGGAATTCTGGAGAAGGGAATTAAACTTAGACTTGGATTGGATTTTAAAACCTTTTTTTTCATGCCAGCTGGTGATACATTTTTATTAACATATAAGTCATTCGCTATATTATGTGCCAAATTCACATTAGACCAGATGAGATTTTGGAATCATTATCAAATGGTATGTTTTAAAAAAAAAATCAGATGTGGCAGGATTAGTAGGAAGGAAAGTGAAGAAAAGGAAGTGTTTCTATTAGCCCAGGTAGGACTGCAACGAGATCCAAATACATAACGGAAAACAGAGGGAAGACAGGGGCGGGGGATCCCTTCCTTTAAAATATAAGCTCTTAGTAAATGGAAAACATCAACCATTGTTTGGTCTTGCCTGCTTGCCAATCAGTGAGGAAAACTGGCTGCCAGTAAGGAATGATTATAGCTTTAGTTCCATGATTGCTCCTCCTAGACTGAGAGTGTTCATTAGAAGGTATATTACTATTCCATCCTTTCCTGAAACTCTGTAGGATGCTCCTTGAATTTTTAAAAACTGATTGAGGGGGGAAAAATCTGAGAATTAAGTCTAAAGGGTTCTGTGGTAGTTCTGTTATTTTTAATTAAATACTTTCAAAATGCCTTGAAGTCAACAAGATTGTTTTTCTCCAATCTCCCTAACTTTTCTAACAAACTATTACAGCTAATCCTGCTTGTAGGCTTGTGAAACCTACTACAGGACAGGCCTAACAAAGAAAATAACAGAACGCCACTAGCGGTCACCTTCAGCCCCCAACTAAAACCCCTCCAACGCATTATTAAGGATCTACAACCTATCCTAAAGGATGACCCAACACTCTCACAAGTCTTGGGAGACAGGCCAGTCCTTGCCTACAGACAGCCCTGCAACCTGAAGCAAATACTCACCAACAACCACATACCACACAACAGAACCACTAACCCAGGAACTTATCCTTGCAACAAAGCCCGTTGACAATTGTGCCCACATATCTATTCAGGGGACACCATCACAGGGCCTAATAACATCAGCCACACTATCAGAGGCTCGTTCACCTGCACATCCACCAATGTGATATATGCCATCATGTGCCAGCAATGCCCCTCTGCCATGTACATTGGTCAAACTGGACAGTCTCTACGTAAAAGAATAAATGGACACAAATCAGATGTCAAGAATTATAACATTCATAAACCAGTCGGAGAACACTTCAATCTCTCTGGTCACGCAATCACAGACATGAAGGTCGCTATCTTAAAACAAAAAAACTTCAAATCCAGACTCCAGCGAGAAACCGCTGAATTGGAATTCATTTGCAAATTGGATACTATTAATTTAGGCTTAAATAGAGACTGGGAGTGGCTAAGTCATTATGCAAGGTAGCCTGTTTCCTCTTGTTTTTTCCTACCCCCCCCCCCCCCAGATATTCTGGTTTAACTTGGATTTAAACTTGGAGAGTGGTCAGTTTAGATGAGCTATTACCAGCAGGAGAGTGAGTTTGTGTGTGTATGGGGGTGGGGGGGAAGTGAGAAAACCTGGATCTATGCAGGAAATAGCCCGACTTGATTATGTAAAGAGTTGTCACTTTGGATGGGCTAGCACCAGCAGGAGAGTGAATTTGTGTGGGGGGGTGGAGGGTGAGAAAACCTGGATTTGTGCTGGAAATGGCCCACCTGTTGATCACTTTAGATAAGCTATTACCAGCAGGACAGTGGGGTGGGAGGAGGTATTGTTTCATATTCTCTGTGTGTATATAAAGTCTGCTGCAGTTTCCACGGTACACATCTGATGAAGTGAGCTGTGGCTCACGAAAGCTCATGCTCAAATAAATTGGTTAGTCTCTAAGGTGCCACAAGTACTCCTTTTCTTTTTGCGAATACAGACTAACACGGCTGTTCCTCTGAAAACTGTGGGTGGGAAAATCAATTACATCAATATTTTATTTTTAAAAATAGCATGCATTTTTTCCCCATTGAGACCTGTTACATTTCCAGTAGCATTCATTACAATAGAATACTGTTAAATACACCATTGGCATACAGTCAGCTACCATTTATTTTACTGTTGAGTGATTTGTTACAGTAGATAGAAACCATTCAATATCTTTGACAAACTACAGACAATCTATAACCCTGAATTACAGTTTGACTAGTTTTTGTAATGAACAGAGGCTTAATTCTAGCTCCGTTGTCTGGGAATGACAGACAGAATTGTGAAGAGTAGAAGAAAAAAAAAATTAGTTATCTTTGCAATGCAATTTGGTATAATTGTTGCTGACTTTTCAGACAATAGTCAATAACCTTGATCAGAGATGGTGAAACAGCTGCCTGTCACTTGGAGAATCACCCACAAACTAAGAAAGACAGCTAAAGAGACAGCTTCTCCACCTGAGAAGATTCCTCCTAGAAATAGAATCCTACTGATCAAATCATCTTGTTAATAAATTTGATATATTTTTAAATAACAATATTTTCCAATATCTCTAGTTATTTTAGGGATGATTAGTCTCCATCCCAAGTTTAGCCATAAACATCTTTCCTTCTATCACAGTAGTCTGTCCATAAAGTAAAGCTATAGTAGGCCTCTTACTCATAACCTTGTTAGGGTCCAGTCCTAAGTGTTGGTGTGGTACAAAGTAATTATCCTGAAATTAATTTCTGAGGTTGGACCAAGCATTGTCTTATCCCCTTTACCATTTCTATGTAAAACAAATGGCATAAAGCAGATTCTGCAGCTGATTTAGAAGTGGCACGCATGCAGCTGTACACATCTGGCACATATATGTTAATTTGTTTTACTTGTTATGGCTAGCAAGCAATTGCTGCCTGATTAGGGTGGGGAGATACCATGCAACTACAGATTCTTCTATGGTATCTCTATTAGTCTCTTATACAATAGGAGCCCTCATTGCCCTCATCCCCCACTCAAATACACGCACATCCAATGTTTCATTAGTGCTAATTCTGATTCACAAAGTATCTTCTCCAGAATTCTCTACTCTAATTCTGAAGGAGATACTTTTGTCAGGATCTAAACTTCCACACTGGAGGTGACCTTAACACTAAATGCCTGCACACAAAGCACCTTCTGTAAGCTCCTTAAACCTTGCAGTCTTTATAAGAGTCCATTCAGAGAAAGGAGAGCCTATGATCTCTCAATATGATTCACCCCAAAGGTTATTAATTATCTGGTCTCTTACAGATGGGTTCATCTTAGACAAATGATGGACCTTCTCTCGTTAGATCAGAGGACAGATTCAGCAATTATTGACAAAGTCCATCTTTGAAGGTACTGAGGCCATGATTACTTTATTGAAAGGACAAATGGAGTAGCACATGGCTGGGAATAATGTTACTTTCCTTCAAGAATGGAAAGGTATACCACCATTCTAAACAAAGAAATACATAGGTACTCAGCTGAAGACAGTTTATTAATTTATAATCTTTGGAGAGAGTCCTTTCTCTTTTATAGTTCTATAGTTTCTCTTCTATAGAAATTAGTTGAATGAGAGAATTTCCTCCCATGATTATTTTTGTGCTTTTTTTTAAAGACAATGAATATGACAAGCATTTCTAGTTAGAGTTAAACACTAAATGTGCACTGAGATTAAAACCAGGAAAACATTTAGGTTATCAAGAACTGTAGATCAAATGGAAGACCTTTGGAACATCCAACTAATATGAGCACTGCCCATAAACAGAAGCTCTTAAAAAGAAGCTGAAAGGAGTTTAATACTGATACCTTAAGGAATACTTATATTTGATCAAATAAACAGTTTAATTATCCAGTAACCAGAGTAATACTGAACTAGTCAAGCATAAACAAGAATCATTTGTTTCCTGGGTACACCAATGTTATTTCAGATTCTTTAGAAAAAGAAAATAAACTTCTTAATTGGAAACAACAAATGCAAGGTAGCTGTTCTGGAAAGCTCTGGTATGACCTTGTTAACTCGTTTAGCACCTGCTTCTCAGTAACATGTGGTTGACTATTTAATCTGGAGTGGATGATCTGCTTGATGTGTTGCTGAATTGTTTTTCTGGATTATTTCTACTAGGTGTTGAGTACCTTCCACTTTCATTGAACTCACTGTGAGTTGAGGGCATATAGCACCTCTCAGGATCAGACATTTACTGCCCACTGAAATTTTTAATTATATGATCTTGAAGCACAGGGCCAAAAGATGTTTTTGAAAACCTTTTATCTAGAAGCTATGCTTCAGGGGTTTAAAGAAGCCTTATAAAGGTATTGTCCTTTTGAGCAAATACAGAAAGTGCCTAACACAATTGGACCCTGATCTTTGATCTTGATCCTTGCATTGCTCTAATGCAGAGGATGATAACAACCACAAAGTAGGGAGAAGGAGTCACCAGTGAGGTCAGTTTCAAAGCCTCTTACATGAATTATGCCTTTGATGAAGACAATACTTTTCAGTTCACTTTTCTTTCAGGATATGGAAGGCTTTTGCCATCTCTAGATTAGAATTAAGATTAATAATAACCACTTAATGTCACTAAAAGAGAGCTTCTAATCAAAGGATGTTTTCAATCAAAATTCAGTCACAGCTTTAATACCAGGAGACTTCAGGGATATATGGCCACCTGAAAAGATAATGCTGCTTCACTAAAATATTACACTGTCATTGAGTATTCCTGTTTTATTTGAGTAAATTCATAGGCAACGTGCATAGCCTGAGGCTCAGGGACAGAGCTAACTGAAGCTTCTCAAAGGGAAAAGTAAAGAGATTTTACCTAAAATATTGTTAAATATGTTTAAGTTTTAACTTAAAATCTCACTGGCACAGTATCTGGAATAAATGGTGAAAGGGTTTCATCTCCGTAAATCGCAGTTGGACGGCATGTATCCTTGTATGAAATATTGATAGAGTTTAAATTTGAGGCACAAAGAAAATTATTGTAACTGTAAATACTGGGAATTGCCTTTATTTAACTGTCAAAATAGCTGTTGTTTGCAGTGTTTTTGTCCCAGGATATGAGAGAGACAAGCTGGGTGAGGTAATATCTTCTATTGGCCCAACCTCTGTTAATGAGAGACACAAGCTTTCAAGCTCCGCACAGCTTAAACTCAACATAGCTGTAAACCGCCCCCCCCCACCCAAAAAAAAGATAAACTCATCAGAAAATAGCATTATATGAGGTGATGAGCTATAACTTCTTTTATGCACATTCTGGGGATCAAACCTGGGACCTTTAGAACAAAAGACAAACAAACAAAACCATAAACCTCTACCTGTTGATCCACAGGAAATAACTCTAGAAGAAAGAAATAAGTAACAGATTTGATCTTTGCTGTAACTAGCCACCAGTAGGGAAACAGAAAATGTACTAAGTCAATGAGTAGCAATAACACTTCAAGACTGAAGACTTTAGCGAAAAGGAAAAAGTGATTACATTAAATGAAATAATAATTGTATTTGGTAAGTAGCCCTTCAGGGGCTGCTGGGTACTGCACAAACATTTTCATATACAGCACAATTAATAATCTCACAAAGCAAGCAGCACATAGGGACAAATTGTCCTCTTGACAAGAGAGCCATACATAAGGGGCAAGAAATCCTGAATTATTATTGTGGAATTTCCTGTCTTATTCTCTGGTAGTGTGGGAGGTGGATATCCCACAGAGCAAGGGAATAGGGTTCGGACTCTTAAACTTGCATATGTCTTGGGATAAATGCAAACTGCAGGAAACCTGTTGGGCATCAGTCATCCACATGAACTTCCTCTGCCGCGTTAGTGGGCTCCCAGCCCAACCTTGGTCCTAGGTCAGCACAAATCAGGAGCTATGAGTCTAAAGATGGGTCATGTTCATCAGAAACTGAACCCCTCTCCAGGGGACCTCTGATAGCTGGAGAGGCAACACAACTTCTGGACTGTTTTTATTTCCCTGGGTTTCTGAGGGACAATTCCTTTTAATGTCTACACTTGTGGGCCCTCCAGAATTTGGCCTGCTCCTTCTGCAGTCACAGAAGCCTGGTTGTGCCAAGCAATATGACATGAATAAAGAGGAGGAGGTTCCTAACAAAGTAGGCTAGGGATTAAAAGGGCTAGGGACTGAAATACCACTCACAAGTTTTCAGGTGTTTTTGTTTTGTAAAAGTGGATAGAGGTCAAGTGGGACTGTTGCCTGGGGACAGCAAATTGCCCCTTTTAGGGGCTAAGTACAGCACTATCCTTGCTGTCCAGCCATTCCCCAAGGGAACCTTTGAGAAGTACGTGGTTTCAGAGTGCAGATACCTGCCAAGATGTGGCTCACAGAGGCAGTCTCAAATATAGCCAGGTCCCTCTCCATTATGTGTGTTATAAAATCCAGCAGAGTCAGCTTTAAAATCAAGCTACCGCTTTATAGTCAGCTCATGTAAAGAATATAGAAAGCAGGTTTAATATGATCACTCTGCTGACAGAGTGTGCTGCTGCAATTTTCACTGGCTGCAAGCAGCAGAGGAGCCCTCATGACATAATGAGCCTAATCCAGCCTTATGGTCATGGGGTTATGTTCTACTCTTGAAAGGATACTGTGGGATAAATAAAGTCTAGTCCACATTTTGGAGCTGGCGTAATTTTATCCCACGCATGACATCTGATTTTCCATCCTTGGAAAGAGTGTGGTTTAAAAAAATGTCAGTGTTCTCTTTGTGGCTGTCTTCTTCCAAATATCCCCTTTGATAAGTATGGCAGGAAGGATTATAGAATCTTCTCATAATCATGACCCCGATTGTACACAAGCTAGAATTAGAATGGGAACCTTCTCGTCTTGCTGCTGTGTTTGAAAGAACGATTGTGTTTCTCTTTCTGCCTCGCTGACTCTCCATCACTTTTCAACTAACATTCAAAATTTTCTCTTTGGCCTCTGCCTCTACATTTCTTTCTCCCTCTGTTATTATTTAAATGGTGTAAATGTATTGCTAAATTCTGGGGTTCATTTGGGGATACAGATTTCATTAAAAAGTCTATAAATGAGGGCCTGCAATTGTTAATATTTACATAGAATCATAGACGTGTAGGACTAGAAGAGACCTCAATAGGTCATTTAGTCCAGTCACCTGCACTCAATGCAGGATTAAGTAATAACCAGATAGTTCCTTACAGGTGTTTGTCTAACCTGCATGAATAGCGGAGACCATATTCACAAAAGTCGTCTCACTGATGTCAATGGAATTACTTGCTGTAGTTAGGAAAACTTGTGCAAGTAAGGCTTTGGGCCCTAAAAATGTATTAACAGGCCCTTAGTGTGCTTTTCATCCATAGAGCTCGAAGCAGTTTGCAAAGGAGGTAAATAATATAATTAGAGCTGCGAGGCTAAAATAAATTCCATTTTGCAGGATGGATTTCAAAATGTGTTTTCATTCCAATTTGAAATGGAACATGAAATCATCAAAATCCCCCACAAAAGAAAATTCTGTTCTTTCCCCCAGATCAATTGAAATGTTTTGTTTCAATAAAATGTAAATGGTTGGAGTATTTTTTTAAATTTTGTATTATATAGGTCCACTGGATCATGCTGCCTCCCATGTTCATTCCAATTGTATTCATCATCATATATAATACAATACAAAATGAAACAAAATTGAAATAAAAAGTCATTTTGAAAGAGAAAATCAAAACATTTCATTAAAAAAAATGTTGAATCAGGATGTTTTGACATTGTTGGAATGTTTATTTCCCAAGTTGTGAATTGGCCCAACATAGATGTCCTCTGCCCCAACCTGGCCCTATGTGAAGGCAGTAGGAAGTTGGTACAGGAGCCAGCTTCACTACTTCAAGCTGGCTAAGAATTCCTCTGGGACAAAAAACTTGCTTATCATAGATTCAGAGATTCATAGATATTTAGGTCAGAAGGTTTCAGAGTAACAGCCGTGTTAGTCTGTATTCGCAAAAAGAAAAGGAGTACTTGTGGCACCTTAGAGACTAACCAATTTATTTGAGCATGAGCTTTCGTGAGCTACAGCTCACTTCATCGGATGCATACCGTGGAAACTGCAGCAGACTTTATATATACACAGAGAATATGAAACAATACCTCCTCCCACCCCACTGTCCTGCTGGTAATAGCTTATCTAAAGTGATCATCAGGTGGGCCATTTCCAGCACAAATCCAGGTTTTCTCACCCTCCACCCCCCCACACAAATTCACTCTCCTGCTGGTGCTAGCCCATCCAAAGTGACAACTCTTTACATAATCAAGTCGGGCTACTTCCTGCACAAATCCAGGTTTTCTCACATCCCCCCCACCCCCATACACACACAAACTCACTCTCCACCATTATGATCATCTAGTCTGACCTCCTGCACAACGCAGGCCACAGAATCTCACCCACCACTCCTGCAAAAAACCTCACACCTATATCTGTGCTATTGAAGTCCTCAAATCGTAGTTGAAAAACTTCAAGGAGCAGAGAATCCTCCAGCAAGTGACCCGTGCCCCATGCTACAGAGGAAGGCGAAAAACCTCCAGGGCCTCTTCCAATCTGCCCTGGAGGACAATTCCTTCCCGACCCCAAATATGGCGATCAGCTAAACCCTGAGCATGTGGGCAAGATTCACCAGCCAGATACTACAGAAAATTCTTTCCTGGGTAACTCGGAGCCATTAGGGCCAAATTTTGTGCCAGAGCTAGTACAGAGGGATGGGATCCGGTCCTTCATGTTCCATACCAACGTCCTATATTTACAACTAAAATCTCAGACTATAATAATGTAAATGCTACAGGAAAAAACTTCCAATTCAGGTTGTCATCTCTGAAAACAAAAACGGTAGGTCAAGTAACAAAATGGGACATCTTTAACAATATATAAAGTTCAGTTATACACCTTCATTATTTCCTCTGTAATTAGGAATTTAATCCCGCATGTATTTGTTCTGTTCAAAAATTATTAAACTGCAAAGCATTCATTTTGATATCTTGATTTATGTATATCACGAATGATTCCTGAGGACCATAATAAAGAAGGAAAATGTTATTCAATCTATATAAATATTAAGGGAAGATTGTTTTATTACCAGAAACCTCATTTCTTCCAAACTGAATGTCACTTTACAATGAGCAGATGAAGAAAGAAGGACCATTAGAACTGACAGCAGTATTTGGATCTTCAGGGCTATTATATTTCTCATAATTATTGCGCACGAATGTCTATATTCAGTACATGTTCTACAGAATCCATAAGGAAACATTGTCCCATTAGTGTATAGCAATTTAAACAAACAAGCTGCTGCCTATAACTTTGACCCTCCCAAACCCAATTGCTATTATAGATTTCAACAAAATGCCTGATGTGATTTATTTTTTTATTGGTTAGCAAATAGTTTAATGCACAACAACTATTAGCTGTGAGTTTTAACAGATGTACTTAAATTTGCATCAAATTGAAGACATAATCTTTCCATCTATGCATAGGTTCTTTTCGCAGTCACTGACAGGGATTTCATCATTCAGGAAGACAAGAAGAAAACATCTGGATCTGTATCACGTACTGCCTAAAAAATAAATAAATAAATAAATAACAACATGAGAAATAAAAGGGATTTCCAGTGGCTTAGAGAGACATGTTATGTTTTTTTCCCTTCACCTTATAATTTTAGCTTTATCTTTTATAACAGATGATGTCGCATTTACCAAGCACACATTCTTTTCTCTGGGGTTTTCTATTAAAGGTAAGGAATGGAAGTAGCATGAAGCCCCACATATGTTTTCTAAATCAAGTTCTTTTTTTTTCCTGACGAGCAGAGGGCTAACCAGATTACCTTCAGTCTTATATGGAAAAGATACATTTCCCATATGTTGATTATATATATATATAAAACCAACCATTCTGTCTTGGGCTGTAATCTCATCAGATCTCAAAATCTCAGGCCTGAAAGATCCTCCAAGGAAAATGCAGGATGCTGCCAGACCTGGTGGTGTTGATTCAGAGGGTGGCAGTCTTCCCTCTGAGTCAGTACTGACCTAATGTCTGGGCATAGTGAAGTTGGAGGGCAGTCTTCTGAATGAGAAGTGCAGGTCACAATGCACTCTTTGCAAAAGTAGTGATATAAGCTTTGTTGTTCTGGCTTACATAACATGACTCTCAGTAACAGCCGTGGTTGAAATTCACCCTGCGAAGTGGACTAGTCTTGGACTGAAATTAGGAGAATTAGACTTTACATTTTAGAAGGATTTAAATATATAACTGAAAGAAAGGGGGAACATTTTTTGGTTCATAGTGATCTGTTAAAAGGCGTAAGAACAAAAGTTCACAAGGAGACATAAAAATTAAGTAAGAATAGAAATAATTGTCTTTTATTACGATCTTAATAGACTCTGTCTAATCAAGACTTAGGACCAGCTCTCCAGAGCAGAGTTTGATTAACCTTGATTGTTGGCTTATAGGTAGCTTTCCAGAGATTAGCTCTAGCATGTATGACATTGGGGACTGTGCCTTTAAGGGCTGAGCTTCCAAGACAGCAAATCTGGGTAGGGAAATGTGACGCTCTTGTTAAGAACCATTAGGTGGAACTGGATACGGATAAAGCAGACCTCTTGAAATCACCTTGAACACCAAATGATCAGGAGTAAAGATGAACTAAGAAAATACCCCAGGCTGAAGAATGGAACAGTTAAAAGTCCCACCTGAGCTGAAACTTTCTGGAAATGGAGAAAACAATTGTAGAAGGTTTAAATAGCCCTTTGCTCTGCATCTGCAAGCAAAAAAAGGTGCCTGCAAAAGTCAGCCAATAGCCTTATTTCTGCCAATGTGTTTAACAGTTTTCATTTAACTCAGGCAGATAATGCTAACTCTGAAACTGTATTAAAAACTGAGTACTGAACTCCATATGAAAATGAAACATATGAGAGAGAGGTTTTTACTAACGGAAGGTGAAACCATAGAAGAATTTGTGACTGATCTAAGGCTGCTGATCCAATCTTGCAATTTTTTTTCAGGGTGCGGGGGCGAAAGGGAGAAGAGGGAGGAAGGGACTAACTGAGTCCCTGGTAAGAGACCAGATTGTGTTTGAGATCTGGAACAAAACACCCAGAGCTACTGGAAGACCCACAATTAATCTTTGACAAAGCAATTAGAATTTGCCAAGTAAAGGAAGTCACCCAGTACAGAATGAAGCTTATGGAGGAGGGACAGTGCTCTGATAGCATAGAAGTGATAGAGAAACCAAAATACTATAAAAAAGGAGCCCTGAGGCAGTAAAAATTGCAAAGCTTAATGTCAGAGTCAGGGAGGACTTGACAATGTATAAAGAAGCTGATATGGAAAAATAAAAATATCGATAGGATTTGGGGACCTGTGAACTGCCACCTCTTCATGAAGATGACACTGTGTCTCTATAAGATGGGTAACAATGGTCACAAACAACAATGTTTCTCACAGGTGGTTGCCTGCAGTTGTATGAGGTTGTCTCCCAAGATGGACACTACAGAGGAGTGAGCTACACCTTCTCCTAGAAGGGAGGGAGATAAGAGGTACCAAGTCTGCCCTAGAGGGTATTAGGCAGGCAACAACCACAGGCAATGAGGCAATCGAGCCTCAGGACACAGAACAACCAGAACGAGTGGCGTTTGCTACCTTCTGACATCATGCTCCAGAGGAGTCCTGAAGGTCCAAGCGACAGCACAGGGCACCTCAAAGACTGATTGAACATGAAATGCCTTTTTTGTTTCAGATTCCACCAAAAACAGTTAGCAGTGACTGGATAACTAACATAGTGAACATCAGTGTAAACGGGATAGTGTCTGAAGCTAAAATAGGGAAAGAACAAGTTAAAATTATTTAAATGTCTTCAAGTCAGCAGGGCATAATGAAATATATTATAGAATACTTAAGAAATTGGCTTAAAAGATCTCTGAGCAATTACTGACTCTTTAAGGACTCATGGTGGATGGGAGAGACCCCAGAGGACTGAAAAAGGGACAAATACAGTTCCTATCTATAAAAAGAGGAATAAGGACAACCTAGGGAATTATTGACCAGTCAGCTTAACTTCCATACCCACAGAGACGATGGAGCAAATAATCAAACAATCAATTTGTAAAAACCTAGAAGATAATAAGGTGATCACATGGATTTAACAGGGTAACGAGCCTAATGGATAGGAGGGAAGCAGCAGCTGTGATACATTTTGACATTAGTAAGGCTTTTGATATTGTCTCAAATGACCTTCTCATAAACAAGCTAAGGAAATATAGCCTAGGTGAACATACTATAAGGTGGTGCAGAACTGCTTGGAAATATGTACTTGGAGAGTGGTTATCAATGGTTCTCAACCAATCTGGAAAGCCATATTGAGTGGAATCCCAGAGGGATCTGTCCTGGGTCCTGTTCCATTCACTGTCTTTATAAATGGTTTAGATAAGGGCATAGAGAGTACACTTATAAAGTTTGTGGACCATACCAAGCTTGGAAGGGGTGCACATGCTTTGGAGGACAGGATTAGCATTCAAAATGATATTGACAAACTGGAAAATGGTTTGTAATAAATAGGATGAAATTAAACAAGGACAAATGCAAAGTATTACACTTAGGCAGGAATAATCAATTGCACAAATACAAAATGGGAAATGATTGCCTAGGAAGGAGTACTGCAGAAAATGATCTAGGGGTTATAGTGCATCACAAACTAAATAGAAGTCAAAAATATAATATTGTTGCAACAAAATTAAACATAAAAAGGCAAACCTCATTCTGGGATGTATTAGCAGGAGTACTGTAAGCAAGACACAAGAAGTAATTCTTCCAGTCTTCTTAGCACTGATCAGGCCTCAATGGGAGCACTGTGTCCAGTTCTGGGCACCACACTTGGGGGGGGGGGGTGGAATGTGGACAAACTGGAGAACATCCACAGAAAAGCCACAAACATGAATAAATGTCTAGAAAACATGACCTATGAGGAAAGAGCGAAAAAATGGGTTTGTTTACTCTGGAGAAGAGAAGACTGAGGGGGGACATAAGTCTTCAAGTATGTAAAAAAAGTTATTATAAAGAGTAGGGTAAATTTGTTCTTATCTACTGAGGACAGGACAAGAAGAAATGGGCTTAAATTGCAGCAAGAGAGATTTAGGTTAGGCATTAGAAAAAAACTTCCTAACTGTCAAGTTAAGCACTGAAACAAATTACCTTGGGAGGTTGTGGAATCTCTGTCATTGGAGATTTTTAAGAACATGTTAGACAAACACTTGTCAGGGATGGTCTAGATCAGGGATCTCAAACTCAAATTATCAGGAGGGCCACAAGAAGACTAATACATTGGCCCGAGGGCAGCATCACTGACACTGGCCCCCCCTGCTGTCCCTGGCCCTGCCCCTACTCCACCCCTTTCATGAGGCCCTGCCCCTGCCCCACGTCTTCCCACCCCTTTCCTGCCCCCATTCCAACCCCTTTCCTAAAGTGCCCACCCCCAACTCTGCACCCTCCCTGCCCCTATTCCAACCTGTTCCCCAAATCCCCGCCCCTACGCCACCTCTTCTCCGCCTCCTCCCCTGAGCATGTGGCTTCTCGCTCCTCCCCCTCCCTCCTGGAAACAGCTAAGTACCACCAAACAACTGTTTGGTGGCAGGAAGTGCCTGGAGGTAGATAGAGGAGCAGGGACAAGGTGTGCTGGGGCGGGGAGGGGGAAGGGGCGGCGAGGGAGGGGATCTTGGAGGCCGCAGGAGATAACTGGGGAGGGTGGGGCGCAGGGAGCTCGGCGGGCTGCAGAAAATAGCTCTGTGGGCCTCAAGTTTTGGGGCTTGGACTGTATATTTAAGGACTGAGCTTCACCGACAGAGTGTGGGTAGGTGCTGTGAATTTCCTGTTATGCACAGCTAGTTGGAACCAGATACAGAATAAAGCAGATCTTTTGCAAGCACCTTAAGTACTAAATGATCATTATATACCGCCATGTGCTGAAACTTGTCTTGATGTCCTCTTGGCTTCTTTAAAGCATCTGGAAATGCTGCTAATAAAACCTTCTTACACCTTCAGATAACCAGGCAGCTTCTCTATACTTAGATGTAAACTTAGCCACAACGATCCATGCAGTTATGACTTCAGGTCCTGCACTGTACCTGGGAATAAAAGGGCTGACCTTGCAAAAACTGCAGCCTGTTTATCACGAAGGAGCCTGTCTTCCAAATCAACACAGATAATTGTGAGCACATTGCTATAGTGAGTGAGATGCTATGCAGACTCTCCATTGAAAAACAAATTCAGTATAAAATCTTAATGTTCAATCCCTCAACCAGCGAGGCTCAGGTTATCTGAGATAAAATCTCCTCCCATAACCAAGACTTACCATAATGGTTACATCCTTTAACAATGATGGAGCAGTAAATGTCAAGGGTGAACCTCATGAGATATGGAATTTCCTCAGGGTTTGGAGCACACTTAGCTACATTTCTTCCAAAAAGATTAACAATCATACTAACTATAGGATGTAATGTAACTTCATTGTGACTTTTGCACAATAATAATGATAAATCTGTCTACTGTTCATAGTTTCAGAGGAAGGGAAGAAAGAACCAAATAACTTATTTACACTATCTGTTGGATTAATGTAATATTGTAAAGCACTTAGATACCATGGTGATGAATTCAGGATGTCAACATAGATACTTGAAATGACTGGAGAGTTGTGAATGCTTGAATAAAGTAAAACAAATTAGTTGATCAAATTAAACTTTCCTTTTCATGGCTCAGGTATCTTTCTTTAAGGTATTTCATTTTTAATATAATTTCTGATGGATCTTTATGCAGTGGGCCAGCTCCCCAATTGGTGCAAATTGTCATAGCCCCTTTGAAATCAATGTATCTATACCAGTGGTTCTCAAAGCCAGTCCGCTGCTTGTTCAGAGAAAGCCCCTGCCAGGCCGGACCGGTTTGTTTACCTGCCGCGTCCGCAGGTGTGGCCAATCGTGGCTCCCACTGGCCACGGTTTGCCGCTCCAGGCCAATGGGGGCTCTGGGAAGCGGCGTGGGCCAAGGGATGTCCTGGACGCCCTTCCCGCAGCCCCCATTGGCCTGGAGCAGCGAACATCGGCCAGTGGGAGCCGCGATCGGCCAAACCTGTGGACACAACAGGTAAACAAACCGGTCCGGCTTGGCAGGGGCTTTCCCTGAACAAGCGGTGGACCAGCTTTGAGAACCACCAATCTATACCGGTATCCAAATATTAGGCTGATCTTCAGCGGATGTAATCTGTATAAAACACATTTTAACATATTTTCTTTTCTTGTTGTTTTGCATTGTGTCAAACCAAAAGATAGCCATTTTGAGGATTTGCAGACCTAGACTGGCTCTGGTTGTAGTTTATTGATCCATCTGCAGTGATTATCGTGGTGTAAACTAGAAATAGGCCCAAATAAGAGCCTCAGAAATAGTTTCTTCTCCCTTTCCATCCTCCTAAATTTTGAGAGAATTTGGATTTGAGTCTGAAAAAGGGCTATTTTTTTCCTGGAGTAAGGTAATGTAAATCTTGTGTTTACAATTGATCCTATGAGATTTCTGCCATTTAGAGCTGAAATCACATGAGAACCCCAAAAAATGGGCCTATCAAATATGAACTCAGAATCTTAGCCTTGGCCTGATTCAGGTCTCACTCCACTCCTCTCCAATATAATTGATTTTAGGCCTTACCATTCCTTGTGAGGGCAGGGGGAAGAGAGAAAATCATAGTCCCCAGAAATGTTAAGAATCCTGCTCTTTTTACTTTTTTGTTATTAGCACTTGGCTCCCAAAATGAAGCTCTAATTTCAATAAGAAGTGACAAGGGATGACAATATATTGCATAATAGATACCATAAACTGTAACAATATATTACATTACTTTGACTTTTATTGGTGCACTTTAGGCAACCTTATTCACCATAGCTGTTCTTCAACGATATGCACTATGGAATGGTTCACTTTATATTTGTGATGGACAATATTGCCATTTATGTTTGTTTGGCTAACCCAAGCTATACAAATGCTCTACCTGAAATTTCTGCAAGGTGTGAATCAATTTATGTTATTGAATAATGACTCATTCCAACTCTTCCTTTAAAATAGCTCTATAAATCCTTGAATTGAGATGGAAGAAAAGTGGGGGAAACAGGAAACAGGAAATTTTCTTAAATTAGTACCTTCTGGATTTTATAATTTTTTGCAACACTTGACAACAGTGTAGCCAGAAGCATCATTACAAAATCAATGGAGTTAACTCACACAAAAGCAAGGACTAAAATTGGACCACATTATCTTGCAAAATGTTTAAAATTTTCATAAAAGTTTGCAGTCTTACGCTACCTCAGATTTTGACATTTCAAAGCTTGGACAGCTCTAATATTAATATAAGTAGACAGCTGTGCACAAGCCTGATAATATGAGGTTTGCTTGGTGTAGAGAGGGTAGACCCAATTCCCATTATTCTGAAACAGATGCTTTAAATGAATTTTTTTTCAAGCTTCAGGGGGTTTTCAACACAACCCAATTTTTTCGACAATCTTTTCACTGGAAATTTTAATCATCTCTAACCCAGTTGCTAATGAGTTTTGGACTAAGATCAAATTCAGATCTGGTGTAAGTGGGTACAATTTAATTGACTTCAGTGGAGTTGGATCTGCTTGCACCAGATCTGAAGTTGGCCCTAAAGATCATCTGGAAAGAAAGTGTGGCCTGGGCTGGGGGAATAAGCATAGAGCCAGGAGGTGGGAGATCCTGTTTTGTCATCCTGGCTTCTGCCACTGACTCACTGTGCATCCTGTAAAGAGTCACTTCACCTTTCTGTCTTCTTCCCTTTCTGAAGAATGAGGTGGTAATAATACTGACCTGCCTACTTCTCAGAGGTGTGGTGAGGCTTAATGATTTAAAGTCTGCACTGTGTTTTGAATATAGAATATCAGGGTTGGAAGGGACCTCTGGGGTCATCTAGTCCAACCCTCTGCTCTAAAGCAGGACCAATCCCCAATTTTTGCCCCGATCCCTGAATGGCCCCCTCAAGGATTGAACTCACAACCCTGGGTTTAGCAGGCCAATGCTCAAACCACTGAGCTATCCCTCCCCCCATATATGGGGCTAGAGTCTCTTCTCTGCCAAGCAAAACTTAGTGCAGGAGAAAAGGGCATGTCTGGGAGCCAGTTGTGGCATTTTGCTTCTTGGGGCGAGCTTTGGCCCCCAGGCACCTTAAAGCTGTCTAAGTTACCCGTGGCTTAGGCACTTAAGTCCTCTCCTGAAAAGCTTCACATGCTAGAGCTGGGGCAGTGCAAGATCTGGCTCTGGGGAAGATGTACCCCCTCAACAGGGATCTGCCCTCTGACATGGGAGTTCTTTGATGGGCATTTGTGGTTGGATGATGGCTTGTTGGCACCACAATGGGGCAAATTGAGCATAACCCAGGTTATGAATCAAGGAGGTCAATAAAAATGCTAAGCAATATTAACTCTTTGCATGGTCCTCATTGACAGAACATCTTTTCTTTTTCCATTATATAAAATTGCATAACATGCAGCACTCTTCACTTCCTCTATGGGCATACTATGGAATATTTTAAGCACTACTCCACAAACACACAGTTCTCTTTACCATGGTCTCTAGTTACAGAGAGTAAAAGAAACAGCAGCCTTTTAATTGGAAGATGTTTTTCAGTGTTGTCAGAAGGTCACTACTATCAATTACGGGGCATATTTGTAAAGAAGAAATCTTGCCTCTGTAGCAATATATTCTGAGATGTCTAATTTGTTCACTCTAATAAGGCCATGCCCATTTATTGATTAATCAATCACTGCGGTCTGCTGATTAAATCAGAGGAAATCTCTTAATGTAATGGCATATTATATGCGGAGTAGTTTCTGTGTAATATTACAGAAATATTTATACCTAAAATAAAAATGAATGTTTAACTGCTGTTGGTGCGAAAAGGAGGGTATTTTCTGTACAGACCATTCTGACCAGATATGATAGACTGAGGATTGGAAACATACTAGATTCTGATCCCAGACACAGTGGCCATCCAGCATGACTCCAGACTTCATAATTAAATTGGGTGATTATACTTTATGTTGAATATAATAGAGCAAAATCAAACAAATTTCACATGCCAAAATTGTTGTAGGATACTATGAAAATAGTTTTCAGGCTATATTTGAAAGTTTAAGATTTGGCTACAGTTTAGATTCATAAAACAGAAATTGAGCATTTTATAGTTCATCACTCTCATGCAACAAAAACACGTTTAATGTTCTTAGCTAATCACAAATCCTAATGTGATTTGTAGGGCTTAGAGTAGTGATATGAACTATGTACACAAAAGACGATGTGGTAGAAATCATTTGAGTTATGGTGCAATTATCATTATCTCTGTTGGAGTTAGTGCATAATTTTCATAAAATAATATGCCTTGGTTTGGCATAATTCTGTAATTAATTTGTGTTCCTCTTGTATTGCATTTGATATAAATGAGCCATATTAAACTGCCCTGTGCTCACTGTAGTACTTTGTGTTTAAATAATTAAAGATGAATAAAAATCTCTGGGAACCATACAATAGAAAGATAAGTACAAAGCATGAAAAATACAAAAATGGGTAAAATAGGAACACACCTCTGATTTTAATTAGACAGGTGCAAACCATCCTTGAGCCAAACTACAGTTTATGGTGGCACTTAGATAAAACAAAGGTATATTTTAAAGTCAGGAGGAATAAAGAGCTACTGGCATCAAAGCCCAGTTTTGTATTAATGAAACTTTGGCGATTTCACAAGCACCTTGCTTATGAACTTCCTAGTAAACATATTGATCCTAGCAACTGACATTAGAATAATCACTGTCTTCTCTGAAAAAGAGAAAAAAGCATTTTCAATTAACATAGACATCAGTTCTTGGGCCTTAATATGTTTTTATTGTCATATTCTATGCCCGTGACAGAACTTAATATGGCACAAGCCTCATGCTGATTGATAATATGTACAGAAAAAACATGGTCCCTGATCCTTCAAGTGCTTACACACATGTCTGGCTATGACTGGACTACTGACATGTGCAGTTAAGCATGTTTGTAAGATAAGGACCTTGGATGAGAGGGTGCTTTTTACAAAACAGTGGTACTGAGAACCAGAAGCGAGAGGCTAACATGCACATCATCTGTAGTATCTGTAATGTTTTAAAATTACAAATCAACATTTTCACCAGAGGGATATTTAAAATCACAGATTTAACTAACACATGCGTTGCAAATGAGACTGTAACAGTTAATATATTTATTGATTCCAAGTGTATTTTGGAATGTGGATTCAGTTTTTCCAGCTCTAGAAATTTAATGTTAAACACATGGACACCTGCAGTTTCCTTCATCACGGTAAATCTTTTGTACCTTTCCCCAAGGAAAAATTGAGGTATCATAGATGCTTTCTGGTTTACATATGCTATGTAAATTATGAGACACACTAAAACTGGACAGATTTTTGGCACAGGTATCAGACTCTTGCAATATGTCATGATGATTGCTACAAATTAATTTAAATCCATGTGATAATCACAATTGGTAAAGAGTATAAATTATTTGCTCTTCTCTCCCGCATCAGGATTCTCTCTTTGATTCTTTGCTGGCCAAATAATCCAGTTTCTCAGCACCGCCCTACTTTTGGGAATACTGCAGTGCTATCGTATTCCATAATCCTAGGGGAACAGAGGCAGTGAAAAGGTTGTGTAGTTGTGCTACCATTACAGTCAAAGGCCAAGACCAAAAGTCAACATCTCCATGGAGAAAAGAAATACTATCTCTGGAGGATTTCACTGTAAGGACCGGGTGGGGGAGGGGGCGGAAATGGAACAGTATCCCTAAAACACACCTCTTCTGTGTTGTTACCACGAAATTCTTCCAACATTTAAGAGGGGACATCAAATGTACATGTGTAATATAACGTTCTGTCTCTTTTTCTGAGATGGTTCTCAAAACCACACTAATGGGATAATAAAATATGCCTTTCATAGTAGAAGTGGTATAAAGGTTAGATTCTTAAACATTACTAAAACATGAAAAAGTGACGCTTTCCTTGGTATACACAGAACAGCTCTTTCAAATCTTTTAGCAAAGGAATAGTGGTTTATTTCTAATAGTTTGTCTCTTTCTTCTTAAATAAAAGTAGACCCTGCACTTCAATGATATATTCAGATGTCTATAATAAATTATAGTGATTTTTTTCTCATCTTAGTTCTCGCTTTCTTCAATATGTGTATATAGAGCTCAGTTTTTTCTTCATATATTGTTGTCCTGATGCAACAAGTTGTTCCACATTGGTAGTTGCACTGGATTTCCCTTTAGCTGTGTGCAAACTCACTGCCTGAATGAGGCTCAATGTGTTTGGGGATGCTTGGGAACAGTCTCTTTAAAGAACGAGGCGACCTAATAATAATAAGACCAAGCACTTACATAGCACTTTTCATCCGTAGATCTCCAAGTGCTTCACAAAGGTCAGTATCAATTTCCCTGTTTTACAGATAGGAAATCTGAATCATAAAAACTCTTGTACAGATTTCACTGTAACTTGCCCACTTCCATTCTTTCTTTCCTTAGATTTGCTAAAAGTCAGGCTGTGATAGAAGGCCTTTCTTCTCTCTCTCATCCACAGGACAATGGGGATGGTTGGGTCTCAGGGAGAAAGGGATTATTGGTGAGGGTTTTTGTTAGAGGATTTTAATATTGTTTTTGTTATATGTATATTGTTAGCAGAATATTATGATCTGGGAGTATGTGACAGTAAGTTAGGCAATTAGTGAAATAATTCAGGTCCACTGCAACTGCATTCAATGATGAAAAATGTTTCAAATGAAAAATTGTACCCCCTCTGTTTTGGAGGTATTTCTAGTAACCTTGCCACAAAACCATTGTCGGATGAAGTGAGCTGTAGCTCACGAAAGCTTATGCTCAAATAAATTTGTTAGTCTTTAAGGTGTCACAAGTACTCCTTTTCTTGTTGGAAGGATGAAACTGGATTAGATGGAATGTGAGTCTGGACGGGTATAACGAGTCCTATGTTCCTAATTTTGCAAGAAGAATTAGCAATTACAGCTAAAGGATTTAGCAAAGCATTGACATCCCATTAGAAAACATAGTTAAGCTTGGCAATTTGATAAGGCAGCAGCCCTGACAACTTGTCACTTTTTTTGTTCCAGTTCACCTAAATAAAACTGAGGCAAAGCCCTAACACTTGAGGGGACAGTGGCAGTGGATTTATAATTTGTCAGTGACTAGGGACAAGTCCTGAAAGACAGTAATTATTCAATAAGAGAAAGCTCTTGCAAATGTTGGTTTATGATTGATGATTTGTCATTCTTTCTTAGCAATCTGAGAGCAGAAGTTGATTCGCCTGATTCTAAAGTTCAGTCTTCGGGAAGGATAATTCCTTGCAGCAAAGGAATCCCTTTTCTTGCTATGCATGGAAATTAACTTCCCAGGATAGTAATAAATGTATGGCATACATGAGTGCTGGTAAGAACCTGATCTTTATTTCTTGGCCCCATTGACATGTGAATTCAGGGTCACAGAAGGCCAGTATCCAATGACTCCCTGGCTGCTTCTATATGGATGGTATGTTAAGAATGATGGTACTGAATGAAACTGACTTGTATAGGAAAGATCAGTATTAGCAATTCTATCCTCTCCATCAATTTTATCTGCATGTTCTGGAATTCTTTGAGGTGAGGAAATAGTTATGAAAGCTATAGACCCCTGCATGAGATTAGAACATCTGTTCTATTGCTTTGTGCCTGGGAGACTAACAGAAGACAGGGGTTTTTATCCAGTTTGTTTTTTAAATATGACCTAACATCAGGCTTATTGATCTGTAAGCATCTTAATAAGTGGACTGATTTTTATAAAAGTCCACTTGGTGGTGAACAGGTATTTGGAAGCGTATTTCCCTTCCAACAAATCTTTGTTCCTACCAGCCATTCACTACCAGACTCTCTCCTTAAAATATGTTTTGCAATCAGGTATTCTTTCTTTCTGGACAAAATTTACAAATATATAGGGCCAGGTTGGTCATCAACTCTGAAGTAGTTCTCATTGTTTGGTCAAGTGAGATACTACAGTGCCATTGTCTGGAAGTAACTGCATGTGTGACCTGAAGAACATGTGTCTTACTTAGAGTTCTTCGACTGATAAATCAAATTTATTTATGCTCAGTGGAATGGATTTTTGACAAGTCCATGAACTCTTTGGATCGCTGATGAGGAAAGAAAGCACACCAGGCTGCCTTTGAGACATCTGTCTCCAGAACCTGGATAGGTTAAGAGGTGAGTCTAGAAGAGCAGTATGTTATTCAGAGGAGATTTCACTGCTACTACAGAAGGCTAGACCAAACCATCTGTGACAGGTGAAGGCTGAATTTTCAACTGGTTTTGCCATTAATAAGTAACTTTGCATGCTTCTGCCATACAAAGGGATCACAGGAAAATTAGGAACCAGAGTCCTAAGTAGAATTTATAATGCTTTCGGATGACAGATGGAGCAGATATCACCTCTTAGGATATACTTATTTAATTTCTTCTTAGTTTAAAATGTAGACATTTTACTGAGGATAATAGGGCAGTTTTCACCACAGTATAAATGTTCCATGTGTAAAGTAAGAGCACATTCAACTAATAGCGTGAGCGTTATGTCCCAAATACACACAGTTGCCTTTTAAACAAGTTGGCTAATTAAAAAGCAGGATATACACAGCTGACAATTATAAAACAGTCCTCTGTGGCTCCTCCATCTCATTTCTACACCGGACAGCTCTCCACGCTCCCATCTCTCTTTAGATCACTGCATGTAGTGCCAATTAATATCCAGATAGTGTCTATTACAGCTGAAATTTACTCATTATAACCAAGGTAATGTGTTTACTATATTGTGCAATAGCACCCTCAGCTGCAAGCTGCACTTCAACATAAATAATTGTGTTAGTGTCCTCAGAGTCACTAGCCACTTTCAACCACTAGCTCAAAACCAAAACCAAAACAAAACGATGAAGCAAGAAAGAAAAGGGGGAGGGTGGGAAGTAGTTAAATCTAGGGGCCTCTACCGTCTTCAGTCCCCAACTAAAACTCCAAAATGTTTCACTGGAATGTATCTTTTATTGACCTTAACTTATGTGCATTGTAATTTTTTGGATTTTTTTTATAGGACCAGAAGATGTTTTCTCTTGTCTTCCATTTAGATTTTAAGTTCTTTGGGCCAGGCACCATTTCTTTATGTGTTCGTACATCGCCTTGTACAATGGGGCCCTGATCCCTTAGGCACTACTGTAATAACAATGTAATTACAATGGGAATTCTGCCTGTCAAAAATATATATGGGTCTTAGTTAAACCTTTCTATGAGTGAGGGAAAACTGGTTCTGGAGCTGCTAAACATTATTTTGACTGCTCTAGGATTAAATCATGGCTAATTTAAGACATTCTTTTAGAAAAGAGCTGGCATATAAACCGCAAAGTTTGTGAACTATAGGAAATCTGGCTGCTTCTCCATTAACTGTAGAACATACTGTATTTTAAATGTGTGTAATGTGAATACAAACAGCACATGATCTGATGTGTGTGATCTTTTGTGTCTCTCTTCACTCTGTCCTCCTAAGCAATAATGGTAGCAGAATATTATATTATGATGATTAACCTGTTTCATTGTTACTTGTCCAGAAAATCTACTCAGTATTTGCCTGTCATGGGGTTTAGAGGCCCCATTCTACCACAGCCACTAAGGGATTAACCGCTGTAGCTAATTGCTGGGCCAGCAACAGCTGGGGGGCAAGAAGGCTGTAGCTTAGAGGAGCGGGGTGTCTTATAGACAGATTGAGGATATATCTACACAGCAGCTGGGAAAAGTAATTCCCAGCTCGGGTAGACATTCATACACTAGCTCTGCTCAGGCTAGCAGTTAAAAATATCAGTGTGCCCTCAATAGCTCAGGCTAGCTGCCTGAGTACAATCCCACCTGACCTCCTGGGTACACACTTGGGCAGCTAGCCCAAGCTGCCACCCATGTCACCACAGCTACACTAGTAATATTTAGGCACTAGGGTGAGTAGAACTAGTTCATGTATATCCACCCAAGGTGGGAATTACATCTCCCAGCTGCAGTGTAGACATACCCTGAGGGACTACTGAGAAGTGGCCCATTCAGCAGCAGACTGTCAGGAAGCTGCCCAGGAATTCTGACTTCCAGAGAGGAAGAATCAGAAAACATGGGTCCAGGAAAAGCCTTCAAGAGAGGTGAGGTAAGAAGCAGCAAGGGATTATGAGAATCTTGTCCCAGCTGCTTAACTCCAGGATTCAGGCCTGGATCCAGAGGAGAGGGTAGCCAAAGGGGTTCCCCTGTCATCCCCAGCAAAGGTAAGCCTCTTAGAGCACAAGGGTTAGGATTTCATAGAATCATAGACTTTAAGGCCAGAAGGGACCATTATGATCATATAGTCTGACCTCCTGCACAACATCGGCCACAGAATGTCACCCACCCACTCCTGTAACAAACCCCTAACCTATGTCTGAGCTACTGAAGTCCTCAAATTGTGGTTTAAAGTCTTCAAGGTGCAGAGAATCCTCCAGCAAGTGACCCATGCCCCACTCTGCAGAGGAAGGGGAAACCCCCCCAGGGCCTCTGCCAATCTGCCCTGGAGGAAAATTCCTTCCTGACCCCAAATATAGCAATCAGATAAACCCTGAGCATATGGGCAAGATTCACCAGCCAGATACCCAGGTAAGAATTATCTGTAGTAACTCAGATCCCACCACATCTAACATCCCATCACAGGCCATTGGGCATATTTACCACTAATAGTCAAAGATCAATTAATTGCCAAAATTATGCTATCCCATCATACCATCCCCTCCATAAACTTATCAATCTTAGTGTTGAAGCCAAATATGTCTTTTGCCTCCACTGCTTACCTTGGAAGGGATCTGGGATTATCAACCCCTCACTAAAATAACTGGAGTCCTGGTCTATCAGACTCTTTATTGTCCCAGAAGGGGAGACTATAAATGCCCTGGTTGCAGTTTGAGGAACTTCCTGCAGCACCACAAACAGGCATGAGAGGGCACTGACTGGAAAAGCTACCCACTGAAATTGCCACCTGAAAAGTATTAGAGTAATAAATATATAGAAACTGCCAGACTGGATCAGACCTGAGGTCCATCTAGTCTAGTATCCTGGCTCTGACAGTGGTCAGTGCCAGATGCTTCAGAGGAAAGAGTTAGAAACTTTGCATTAAGCAGACATAATCTGTCTCTCACACTAGATCTCCCCTTAATCCCTAGAGTCAGAGATAGTTTAAACTTCATGATCAGGGCTTAAACCAGTGTAAAAAGCAGTCCCACATTGTGCTAGTTACTGAATGGGAGCATGGGGAAAGAGAGCACAGGAAGTCTTCCTCTTTTCATGAATTCCTCCATTTGTGGTCATAGTGTCTGTGCCCCATTAAATGTTCCATTAAATCCCAGCACCTATCAAGAATCTGGGAAAAGGCTGAGATGAGGTTTGACTCTGCACTGCCAAGTGGAGTTGGCAGGGTGCAGAGAGGAGTACATGGTGTGGAAGACAAGTACCTCCTGTGTTCCCTGAAGCTGTAGTGCAGTGGCTCAGCTGCAGGGGATGCATTTCCAGCTGCCCACAACATGGGCCAAGTCAAGGCTGTCCGGCTGCTACTTAGGAGGGTTAGCTGCAGAAATAATCTTCCCCACCTTTTTTCTTAATTGTTATTACTAAAGCTGAAATTCACTTGGTGCTCTCGAGTAATGAACAGAATAGCTGATGCTGTATTTCCTACCAGCTGTTTTTCCTCTTATAGCCACTTCATTCACACAAGTGATGGCACCGGTATACTCTTTTGTTTACACAAAGGCTCTATCTACACTGCAGAAATAGCCATGATTAAACCCTGGACTGTGGCCCTGTCATGTTGTGACTTGTTTTCTTTTTGCTTGTGGGAATAGAAAAGAACAATGTTATGGCCCCAGATTTTCTGATCTGGGTGAGTTGTGCTGGAGTGGAGCAAAGCAGTTATAGTGGAGCAGTGGATTTGGTTTTATAACAAAGGGAACCACATAATTAAGAAAATATATTTAAGCCTAGGTATTTACGAGGATTAAAGGAATGTCCTCTGACATTGTCATACTATGTGTTGGAGGGATTCTGGCCATACCGATAATACAGATGGGCAACAACCATATTTCATAATTGTTTACACATTGATATTTTGTGTAGTTTAGTTGGAGGGGAGTGTAAAACAAATGTTGACCACCCCACACCACACTGATAAGAAAGGATAATATAGAAGGGCTAATTAAATATTCACAGGGTATTAGCACTAAATTACTGTCTTTCACACAGGTGTCTCTGTGCTGTTACACATTTAGAACATTTACAATGTTCAGTGATTTGCGCTTTCTACCATGTAGTAGGGTAGTTTATTTTACTGGGTTTTAATACAAAGCATGTAGGAACACCTGCTGGCATTTTGCTTTTCCTATAGCGTCTGTTCTGTGAGTTTTTTTTTTAATCTAGGTGTGTTTCGTTTTGATCCGAATGTATTAAAATAAAATATTTTAACACAAGGTACACAAGGAAAGAAAGATTACACCTAGAAACTGTAAAAATATTTTACCCATAGTTTGAAAGTAATCAGGTATCCCGACCTTCTAGCAGTTAGAATACGATGGATCTCATGCTCAATACATTTAAAGCTTCAATAGCCTTTTGCTGATGCCGTTCACTTCAACCAGGGGAGGAGGAAAGAGGAGAGAGTTTAATGGTTCATTGCTGGTGTATGTGCAGGGGAAGGATCAAGCTGTCCCTTTTTTGTCTCACTAAGTTCCTGAAAGTGGTGTTAATTACTAGAGTCTCAAAATGGTGTTGGCATTTGAAATATGAAACTGAATTTATACCAGTGATTAGGGTCAAATTATCTTCTAACCTAAGGTGGATTTGTGGTAGGAAAAGAGGGTGAGAAAATGAAATTAGTTTTCTTCCTGACACTGAAACATAAAGGCTTTATTATGCTGATTTTTTCTGGGCCTTGCATCTTAGATTTGTCTAGGTTAAACCAAAGATTAACAAAAAATATAGCATAGTGCAATGTGCAGCAGAGTTCTCATGTTTGGGGCCAGATTGAGGGTAGAGACCTCATGTAACTTCCCATTTCATGTCCCCGTTCAGGGGCTGGCTCTTGGTCGCAGTTTCTGCACTCTCTTGAAGAGAGACAACTCTCTGCTATCACCTCCTCGGGACACCCCCTACCAAAAGGAAACAAAGCAGAGCTATGGCAGAGCTAGATGGTTAAGCATGGGAGGACACGCATTTCAACCCCAGACAGGGCGTAGCTCCTACACATTGGTGGGCTCCAAGAGGCATTGTGCTTTCTTTAAGGACAAAGACTGGAATTTTCAGAAGGGGTCAGCCCCCAAACTGGGGTGAGATTTTTCCAAAGATCTCCACTCCAGTTTATGTACAAACACCATACCAGATAGGAAGGAGTTAAGGAGGAATTATGGACTCAAGTAGCCCTACCCTGCCACACCTGCAAGGCATGACAGTACTGGAGGAAGAGTTCCACAGGGAAGAAGCCCAGCTTTGGAGGAGGCAGCTCTGGGAGGAAGAAAATACATCTAGTCCCTCCAGCTCTCAGAGGGAGATCTGATGATGGGCAGATCCTGCTCCCATTCCTATGAACTTTCTGAGCACTTTGAAAGAAAGGAGGGCTGGACTATAAACAGCTACCTCAAGAACCTTTCTGGTGGTTAACTAGAGCACATTGCGCTGGACTGCAGCTTGCCTAAGGTCCGCCTGAAGGAAGAGAGGCCAGTGGCTTGTTTGGAATTGATTGTTCCTTTTTTCCCCCTTGTTGCCTCCTTTCTTTTTGTTTCCTCTGAACCTTGGAAACGGCCAATTCCAGAGGAACTCCATCAGCTCTAGGATGGAAATTAGGTCCACTGGCTATGGCACTCCGCTTGATACCGGCTGCCAGCTGGACATCGAGCAGTTGATCACCCTCATTGACCCCGACAATTTAGCCAGCTTTCTATCCACCTTATAGTCCATTCATCCAATCCATACTTGTTGGCAAGAATACTGTGGGAGACCGTATCAAAAGCTTTGCTAAAGTCAAGATATATCACGTCCACTGTTTTCCCCATATATACAGAGCCAGTTATCTCATCATAGAAAGCATGACTTGCCCTTGATGAATCCATGTTGACTATTCTTGATCACCTTCCTCTCCTCCAAGTGCTTCAAAATGGTATCCTAGAGGACCTGTTCCATGATTTTTCCAGGGACTGAGGTGAGGCTGACCGGTCTTTAGTTCCCCAGGTTCTTCTTCTTCCCTTTTTTTAAAGACGGGCACTATATTTGTCTTTTTCCAATCATCCGGGACCTCCCCCTGATCGCCATGAGTTTTCAAAGATAATGGCCAATGGCTCTGCAATCACATCAGCCAATTCCCTCAGCATCCTTGAATGCATTAGATCTGGACCCAAAGACTTGTGCATGTCCAGCTTTTCTAAATAGTCCTTAACCTGTTCTTTCACCACTGAGGGCTGCTCACCTCCTCCCCATACTGTGCTGCCCAGGACAGCAGTGTGGGAGCTGACCTTGTCCGTGAAGGAAAAAAAAAAAAGCATTGAGTACTTCAGCTTTTTCCACATCATCCGCCACTAGGTTGCTATGCACCATTGAAAATCTGACCCTTATTGAGATGGCTAAATGGGAGCTGAGCTCTATGAAAAATCTAGCGTTAAGTGAAGGTACTGAATACTTGGAAATATGGCTCTGAGTCCTTTGAAAATCTGTCCCAGTAACCCTAAATATTTCTGCTGGGGTGTGGCTCCACACAGCAACCAGGGCATGGCTTCAGCTAAAAAAGAAACACTATAGAGCTCTTCATGCATTAAATACTGAGTTCAAATTATTTTAGGTCAGTGCTAATTATAGAAATTATAGTAAAAATGAAAGATTAAAATTAACTGGAGCTGAACAGAAGAACTGAAAATCTGCTAACTCTAAAGACACAGAAGTGTTTTGTATGCTGTTGTTAGGTCAGAGCCAATACAGATAAAAAGGGCTAGAGACAGATTCTTGTCCATCGATATAATTGTTCACTAAATTCCAGTGACTGGACCAATCACTTAACATCTGTGTAACACCAATGGCAGCTAAGGGATTCTATAGGTACTTCTCTGGGCCTATTCTGGATACAATGTCTTTGCCCTGGTGTACCTGAAAACAAAATTTTCCCTGCAGAATCGTTATTGCTGGAGATAATCATAGACATCTACGGTTGGAAGGCTCCCTGAAAAGTCATGGCCTCCCTGCTTGGCCAGGTAAATCTAGACCATCCCTGCAAAGTGTTTGTCCATCCTGTTCTTAAAAACTCCAGTGATGGAGAAGAAACAGGAAGTAAAAAACCCAGTTTGATTTTCAGATTACAGGTGAGATTTTCAGGACTGGCAGTTAGGAAAACAAAAACAAAAATACATGTAAACTGTATACATTTGATCTGGAAATCATAGAAAGACAATAAACATGGCACCCCACAATGTCACTTTTACTTTTAAGATAAAGCTTCAGTTTAAGGTTCCTCACAACAGCTTGCATTTGTACTTTTTCTTCTGTTCCTGTTTTCCTTGTAATTGTATACCTTATATTACTCGTTTATGTTGTAAAATTAATAGCAGCATATATACAGCACGTGCAGTGTGGCTAAGTTGCTATAGGAACTTTAACTTTTGAATTTCCTGGCTCATGTGCTTGAGTGCTCAACTTCTGGGTTTTTTAATTTAATATGCTGTATAAAATACACTTTCCAGATTTATTCTGAATTGTTTATTGTAATTTAGAAATTTAAGATTGCAATTTAAAACATGTGCCTGCTGGGGACTAGGGGAAGAGGAATGATGGAATTACTGTACTTTTCCAATACTCAGATTACATCTCTTTACTTTCTATTCAAGGTTTTGGATTGTAAACAAGTCATCAGTCTTTATCAAGGACCATGATCTGAAGATCCGATGCTTTGCCACTTTGGACAAGCACACATTTTCAAAGAGAACATTTTATAAGTTACTTAGGTGTCTCTGGTGTTGTCTACACTGGACTGCAGTGTGGACTACTGAAGTGTGAATTGCAGAGCACACTGAAGAGTTGGGATCTAACTGTCCCATGTGGACACTGTCAGCATGAATTTAACATAGTCCTCTTTCACACAGGACTACATTAATGCAAACTAGGTACCATTTAGTTTATGCCAGCAGCATCCAAATGGAGCAGTTAGAGAGCAACACTTTGGTGCTCTCTGCAATTCAGACCCCATTGTCAGCACTGCAGCACCATATAGATATAGCCTCAGGAGCCTAAACCCTATCTTCAAGTGATTTAGGTACTTGGGAGCTGAAATTTCATGGGACTTATGCCCAGAGCCACCAAGGAGCCTGATTTTTAAAGGTATTTAGACACCTACAGCTGCAGCTAGGCAGCTAGTGGAATTTTCTAGGGGACAAAGTGGGTCTTTCAAAAACACTCCAATGAGAGTTAGGTTCTTTTGAAAATCCCACTATGTGTCTATCAGCATTTTTAGCTGTGTAAACTTTAAAACTCTAGCCCTGAGTGCCTTCAACTTGCATTCCCTTGAGATGATTTCAGTAGGTGTTAAGGTGCTCAGCATCTTGTATAAGGTCCATTTGGAAGCTGTAGCAAATCCATTGACACTGCTGGGGTTGCTCTTGATTTACACTGACATGAGAGTAAAAGCAGGCCCTTTGTCTGTTGGCCAAGCACCTAGCAGAATTGTGGGTTGCTCCCATCCCTATATGAACATACCTGAGTAACCAGTACAGTGTATAGAGAAGTACCTGTTTTTAAATGCATTCCATGTATATTGAATAATGTTAGTACATATAGAGTTTTATGAAAAACTTTCAAATTCCTCTATGACGGGAAAGAAGTTCTCTTCTTGATTTTTATCTAGAAAACAAGAGAAAAACATAACAGCTGCATGCTATGTTAAAAGGGAGCATAGACATACATTAAATCCCTTATGTCTTTTTAATGATGCAATTGTGAATTATATTCTTGTTGCATTTGTAATTAGAAGGCGGAACAGATGGTAAAGACTAGCTGTAAAGCGTTTTGTCTATTAAAATAATCCACACTGCCAAGCTGATTGTTGGCTATAACTGCGTTTTTTAGCCATTGAAATACTCAGCTACTGTGCTGATGTCTAATTGATTATTACAGCTCATTACAGATGAGCACATTTATTTTAAATGTGTAATATATATACACATTTGTTATATGCTATATATTCTTTTCACAATCATTAGGGAAAATGAAGTGTTAGTCCATCAAAATCTGTTCACATGGGTACGCAGGACTTGCTTTTCTCCCCGTGTGTGCAAAAGTTAAATGTGCTTATGTTAATGTGAACAATAATTGACCAATTGGGATGTTGCTACATCACACAAATGGGTACAACTTTGTTTAAATTATTCTAATGATGGTTGTTTCCTTTCTTTTGGGTCAACAAAGTTTGATTTGTTCTCTCTTAGTACACCTCCCCGTGCTTATCACAAGGTCTGGGAATAAATATAGTGGAAACATTTCTTTACACTGGCCTCAACTATGTCATCCTGCCCTCTAATATACAGCAAACATTTAACTTTGACATTCTTCTATGTTCTGGCCGTTGTCCAGTAACCTTAGGTATTGTCAGGGCTCACTCTGGAGTCAGATGCCCTCACCACTGTTTATGCTGAACTAAAAGCAGTATCTGTTTAAAACACAGGCAAAACTTGCACCTACCGCTGTCTGCCGAAGATGGGCCCAGGACAGCCTTCCCTCCTGTTATCAGTTGGTGACAACCTTGTTCTCCCCCAGCTTTCATAGTTATAAACATCCCTGCTCCCTATATGCTTTCTGCTTGTCTTAAATTGCCTGAAGCTTGCCAACCACTCCCTTTACCTACTTTTGTGGATCTGTGGTACTTTGACTTACCCTCCCAACAAGCAGAGGTAGAGATAATATTAAGGAGTTGGAACTGAAAGTGCAACTGTTACAACAGGGATGCAGGAAGCCACGTATGTAATTCCTTGTCCATCACTGGAGTTAGATGAGACCCCATGCAGGGAGTCAGGGGTGATGCTCTGGCTTCAGGACAGGTTGTGGGAATAGTCTGTAGGCCCATGTGTGGTTGCATATGCATAATACCACTGTCGCTCACTGTGCAGGAAGTATAGTAGCTGATTTTCTATGATGCCACCAGTGTACTCTGCTTACCAGGGGCCGGTAAGATCAAACCCATAAGATCTAGAGCAAGGGATCAGAACACAGATCCTACTCAAATTGACAGACAAATGACTAAATATATTTCTTTAGTGATCCAACATTTCTTCTTAATGAGGCAAGTTGTCATCGACTCTGCTTGTTGTCTATAAATTCTGACTGACTCAATCTTCGTAATGTCAGACTGGTCAAAGACATCAGTAAATTGCATGAATAAAACATAATACTTGGTAATTGTCCTTAGCTGGTAACATATAGTAATTCAATTTATTCAATAGCTTTTGTCCAAAATAGTGTTGCCTGAATTGCCTATTACTCTTTCTTTCCTAACAGGAATAATGAAACCTCCATGGACAGTTTATCTATTTCAGTTTTTTAAGACCCATAACAGGGAAAGTTAACAAGGGGTTATGAAGTGTTGCAACCAAAGGCATGCTCAGTATGAGTAAAGCTGGTGAGCATTGTACTGTAGGTATGTGCATAACTGGACTATGAGCCTTTTGACAGATCAGTGATGTTACTTCTCCTTCTTCCCTAAGAGAGATGCAATATCTTTAATTTCATTGCAAGTATAATAGAGTACTGGGACCATGGTAGGTGCTTTACCTCTGCTCTCCCAAGAGATGAAACTTTGCCCTGATAACTTATGGTTTATCACAATGTGGTAATCATTCCAGAAAGGAAACTATACATCCCCTATACTCGAGTCTAGGACCATTCCTGAAGTAAATGATCTAGTGGATTGAGGCTGAGGCTGGGACCCAGTAACTTCTGACTCATAAGCCTGGTTCTGTCATCGACTCACTGAGTCAGATCCTCTGCCCTATTAAAGCCCCTTTCTGCTGCTGGAGTGGCACAAAGTGACCTTAAACCAGCCCTAAATGGTCAGGCCTCTGGGGGAAGGAGGGGAAAGAACTGGAGTGCTCTTATGGGATTGTTCCAGCCTTGGGGCTGCTCTAAGTTATGCCAAGAGCTACCTTTGCCTTGTGTGCTGCTGAGGATTCAACCCACAGTGTGTCCTTGCATAAGTCACTATTAACTGCCATGTGCTTTTCTTCAGCTATTAAAAAAAAAAAAGGCAAGGTGGCTTACTGTCTGTTACATACTTGACTCCCAGGGCTGTTGTAAGATTCATTAATGAACATTTGGATGGCACTCTGAACACACAAATCACACTGTAAATGTTAGATGATCCAACCCCCTCCTTCAAGTATATGCTGTGGAGAGCTTAGCATAACCCTTGTGTGTCATGGCTGAAGATCACACAGTATCCAATGACCTGTTCATATATGTGGCTCAGTGTTACAGGTTTTCATGGAGCACATATTTTCTGCTATGTCTTTGTATGTGTCACTAGTGAAGGAGAAAAACAAGTAGGTTCCAAAAAAAATAATTGCTCCACTTCAAGTAAAAATTGCTTATACAGGCAATTGACTTCTATTTATTCAGACCAAATCCATTCCACTTCGTTTGATCACATTAATTGGCTGATGTCAATAACTGCTTTACCAACTGCCGGTGCCAGAGCATAAAGTGATAAATGAACTAAAACTGTCAGATACAAATACTTCTTAAATTCATCCTTCTTACAAAGTTAACACATTTATAACTAGAGACAGGTCTGAAGTTAAACCCCAGACCCAAACAGTCAGACTTTGGACAAGTTTGGACCTGGATCCAAAGTTTGCAACCCTATCTATACTTAGGGTGATCAGATGACAAGTGTGAAAAATCAGGATTGGGGTGGAGGGTAATCGGTGCCTATATAAGAAAGACCTAAATATTGGGACTGTCCCTAGAAAATCGGGACATCTAGTCACCCTGTCTATACTTAGAACATCAATATATGTCTTTGTAAACACTGTAATTAAATGAATGAACGTGGAAAGGCTGTGACTGCAATGCATGTGCTGTATGATGCCATTTTCAAGTTCTGGAAAACATCCATAGTGTTGGTGTTACACAGAATCTATCAAGTTAAAAACATACTTAAAAACAAAATTCCTTTGTTTTAAAAATCAGCTTAGATAAGATTTTAAAATAAATTTTGCTTTTGACTCTGTATTCTGGTTACTTATGTTTCCCATTTCAGCTTGGACAGTAAAAAATAAACAAGCAGTTTTTACATTTGATTATACTTTGTAGTGTGTTTCATGTTTTGTTTCTAATGCAATGTTTGGGGTTCAAACAGGGCTGAGGAATGTTTGTTTAAAAGCTTGCCACTGAAATTTTTAAACAATTAAAGAAGAAACCTTCCTTATTTTTATAAATCTAAATTTGAGGCCAAATTTGAGCTAATAGGGTGCATCTACGCTACAGCTGGTAGTGAAAAGAAAAGGAGTACTTGTGGCACCTTAGAGACTAACCAATTTATTTGAGCATAAGCTTTCGTGAGCTACAGCTCACTTCATCTAGTTGGTAATGAGTTTCCCAGCCAGGTAGAGAGACACTTGCTAGCGGAGCTCAAGATAGTTTGCTAAAAAGAGCAATGTAAATCTTCCCACTCAGGCTGAAGCTCAGGCTTAGTGAGTCAGATGGGCTTGAGAGCCCATGCTCCAGCCTGAGCCAGAATGTCCACATTGCTATATTTAGCATGCTAGTGTAACCCACACACCTCCTAGGTGTGGTGTTCTGTCCCGTTTAGTGGCACCGAGACCACTTAAAGAGAGAGATTAAATGAGTCTGCTCTACAGCCCTACAGCCTTAGCTAACAGCCAGTTGCTTTTAGCTCATGCACAAAGCTCCAGAGGCCCCAGGTTCAATCCCACCCACCACCAACTGTCAAGTGTTACACTAGCAAGAGCCCTGCTAGGGCTAGCTTGAGCCCTGCTACTGTGAGTCTGGTAAACTGGCGTGGGAGACTTACTCCCAGCTGCAGTGTAGACTTACCCACAGTATCTATTTAAATGCCTCTCTCTGACCCACATCTTAATGTTCATAAACCATTTTGCAGCTGAGGAACAGAAGGATCTGCTCAATTCGTCTTCATTATTGAGCACATCAGCAATAGACTTAATGGACACCAGTGGACTCAGCAAAATCTTCATATATTATGTCCTCATCAGCATTCACCGATGAGCTCACATTGTTCACAAGATTTATCTAGAGCTGGCTTTCTCTTACTTCTAAGGGGAAGGGTGGCTTTCTGCTTAAGATAGAAGAATGGAGTCAGGATATCTATGGCCCTGCCACAGACTCTGTTTGACCTTGAGCCAAGCCACTTAACATCTTTGCGACTTTTTTTTGTTTATTTGCAGGTGAGAAGGGCTCCAGCCATGAGTTGAGGCACCATTGTGCTAGATACTATGCAAATAACAGCTTGCAGCCTGAGGATAAGATGAAAGACAACAATGCAGACAGACAGGGAGAACACAAGGTAAGGAGGAAACAATATGGGTCAACATTATAGGCCATAGTCTCAGCACAACAGCTATCTAACCATTGTCAAGATTTTAGCAGGCATCACAGCAGAAGAGAGTTTTAAGGAGGGACTTGAAGGAGGACAAGCAAGTAGCTTTGCAACTATTTATGGGCAGCTTCCTCCCATGAACCAGGGGCAATGTGGGAGAAAGTGTGCAGGTGTTTGAAAATTTAACTTGTGGGTGCTGAAGGTTGGTATCATTGGCAGTCAAGGTGGCAGTTAACATCTCAGTAGCATCTGAGCAATGATAGATAGGGTCCTGGTTGGGGATGGGTCCAAAAGGGCCTTAAAAGAGAAGTAGTGTGTGTTTTATATGGTAGAGAAGGAATGCCAGTGGAGGGATGAAAGGAGAGGGGTGATCTGGTTGAAATTATGAGCTAAGAAAATGATCTTTGCAGCAGTGAGATATAAGTGAGGAAAGACTGAATTTTTCATGACTGATGAAGAATTTGCAATAGTCAAGACATAAGATGATCTTGGTTGAGAGTTTATCATAATCTCTTGCCATCTATAGAATATACCAACTCATGGGGAAATTCTGTCTCCTTCACTCATTCTGTCTCCTTCTGCTCACTGAAAGGATGGATCCCAAATAACTCCACAAAGAGGTCTCAAGTCACAATTCTACATGGTAAAGTCAGTAGCCCAATCAGAGGCATGACTGGATGTTGAATTTTTGGACTTTGTGGAAGTTGATTTTTTCCCTAGTTAATTTGTTAGTTTGAGCTGCACCTTCCTCTTCTCTCCTCTCCCCTCCTCTGAGAATCATGTGGTTGTCCCACACCTCCTTTTTGCTTCATTAAAGACTAAATGATCCCCTAGATGAGAAGTGGCTGAGAAATGGTCTCATTCTCTCTAATTTCTTCAGGGTATTTCTTCACTTCATCTCCAAAGCAAAGCATATTTTCAGAATCAGTGCTGTAAAACAGCCCCATCTCATTAACATTGAGCATCATAATAATCTGTTGTCAGCCCTCCAGGTTGGCATTTATTGGCACCATCACCCTCAGCATCTGAGGCCTGAGTAGTGGTTAGTTATGGAAAGAATCTGCATCCCTGAGGGCAGTTTACACACCTGTCAAATTTATAGACCTGCCTCCATGATTGGCTGCTCTGGCAGCTGTGTGGGGTTGTGATCAAGCTACTTGCTTGTAAACAGGAAAGACTCTCCTCCCTGAATCTATGTTCAATGTGAGGTTTGTAGACCTCATTACAGTGCCCTATTTCAACCTAGTCCCAAGCTCCTTCCCTGAGTGTTTATATATCCTACACTTCACAGAATCACCTGCCTGCTGCTGCTAAACCCCAAGTGCTGGGTATCGCAGTACAGAGAAGGATGACTTTTGGGACAGGTTTTTAACTGAACCTCATAGAGTTCCTTTGCCTCACCACAGCATTCCATGATGTCCCATGCCCTCCCTTGTACACCATATTTTTATGCTGTTTGAAACATGTGAAGAGTCAGTTTCCTGTTGCTACAAATACATTTGCTGAATACATTTGTGAGACATGTACATCATAACGCCTTGCAGAAATGGCCTCTTTACAGTACTGACTTGCTGGCTTGCAAGGAGACCGTGATCTTACTCTTTTGAATCATTTCTATTGGCAATTCAAGCTGACCATTCCACTTCCTCAATGGGACTGTAAGAGACAAATATTCTCTGTGGATCAGGCACAGAGAGGGACCTGGAACACACAGTGATCAGGGGTTACGTTCTTGCCTCATCAGCTAGGAAATGAGAACAACACCATGTGACTTACCTGACCAATCACATAGCTCAGCTCATGACTATGTAGTACTTACAGAGAACCATTCACAATCAGTCCAGGAGTTTTTTTTTTTTAATTACAAAATATTTAGTTGACACATTTCTAATAAATAAATTTGAGATAAATGTTAGCAGCAAAAGAGACTAAAATAATAAAATACATGACTATGAATTATCTGCTCAGCATTAACATACATTTGAAGAATTGTGTGTTTGTTCTGAAGCAAGAAACAAATAGACTGTGCCAGTATATGCTTGTTAAAGAATTTTCCTGGAGCCCTATTTTCCTCAGTAATCCTCTGGATTCACGTCTCCTCTTTCATACACATATTCTTCTTTTGCTATTCTGACATCATTGCGTACTGGTGCAGGAAAATGAGCATTGCATGGGTATACTTTTCAGGCCACATGTCAATTTCAATCCTTAATGGATTTCCTGAACAAATTGCTCACTTTTAACAGCTGAAGGTGATCAAAATACGTGTCAAAACTAGAATAGAAATGGTGCAAATGATGCTGTTCCCCAAGTGCGATTTGGAAAAATCAGAGGATCACATGACTTAGTGATCAAATTAAATGACCAAAACATTTCATAGGCTGTAAAAAACAGTTAGCAAAATTATAGCTGTGCTGTATATCCACACAGGGTGGGATTTTCAAAGGGGCCTAAAGGAATTAGATCCTCAACTCCCATTGACTTTCAAAGGAATGTGGGTACCTGACTTCTTTAGACTGTGTTGAAAATTCTCATTCTCAGAGCCTGAGTCTCCTCTCACTTACAGTAGGGCAAATTAGCAGCAACTGCATTGAAGTCAATTATTATGTAATCTGACAAGTTAAACAGGACACAGAAATAATGTGATACTCCCTCTAAGATTCCTAAATCCAAAGTATGTATGGCAAATTGTAACCTAACTACCCCATAGGGACTGGCGATTCAAACTAATTTGAATGAGGACTATGTAACATGAATTAGGTACCTTTTAGTTCATGCCAGCAGTATCCATATGTGACAGCTAGAGTGCAACATTTTGGTGCATCCTGCAATTCACATCCCTGTAATCTGTACTGCAGTGCCATGGAGACAAGCCTTAAATGTTCAGTGCTTTTAAGTAGTGCAGCACCCCCATGCATCTTGCTGGAACAGTGGGTTCAGTGCTGAGTTGGAGGGAATCATGTCATCCAGTAAACCACCTGCAGCATTGTCAGTTTTCTTTAGAGTAATCCCTTTCAACTGGTGATCACGCCTTGCCCTGATTTATGTGAGAGACCTGCATCAGTCCTGGAAAATTACACCAAAAGCCAAATCAAACAAAATCCCACTGTTGATTAGATGAGAGATAGTGAATATACAAATATTCGGAGACCTCTATATCAGGAAAGGTCAAATGGATTATGCAGAAATCTGTTCCCTTGAGAACCATCTGTAATGAACCAAACCTGAATATTATGAGTTTGATTAAGCAAATTTAGGTGCTCCTCCATGGAAAAAGTCCGACATACCACTGTGCCATATGAAATGACTGTCCAAGAAGAGCCCTGAACCACTGCAGTTCATCTGTGCATGAAAAGCTAGGGATGTCCATTTCCTGTGGCTGGTCCAAAGGAGACCATGCTCTCAAAATTATTTCTATCTTCCCAGTGGCTTAGATAAGTGGCTTGCAAAAATGAACCCTGCCCTCTTAAACCAGACCCAGAGGGAGGTCAAGGTGAAAAGAACAGGTTTGGTTCTCTAAAGTTGCTTATCTTTGTAGGGAGCAGTAGCCCTCAGTCCCAAGCTTCTCCATCCACCACAAATAGACATATATCTCAAAGTATAAAACATCCAAACATACAATTAGGCTATCAACTAAAACTGCAGCTATCCCTAAATGAAACTGCTGTATATTGCCAGTTACAACAGGAAAGCAACAAGCTACAGCAAATACTCACCTTACCTCTCAGAGGTTCTGCTGCAAGAATCAAATAACTATTCTTCGGCAGCTGCAAATGTACCAAACTTCCAATGCAGGCAGGCAGTCTCTTTCTCTTTCACACACACAAACAAATAACATACAGTCTCTCCTGTGGGTCTCAAACTAGTTTGCCAGAATTCCTGAAATAATGCAGTTTCCAGCAGTCAGCTCAGCATCCCAGCATCCCAGTTCCCAAGACTACTTGATAACAATTTCAAAAGAGAAATGAGTTTCAGGGCAACTCCGACAGTCCCTGGTCGGCACTGCTACAGGCATCTGGTTTAAACAGGGATCCTGCATATCATAACTCCTCAGTGTATACCATTCACTTCAGTACTCAATAGCAGGCTCAAAAAAAGAGAAACAAGATCCTGAATAATTTGAACAGCCCAAGAGATAACATAGCTCCGGCACTTTACTCCCGCCAATCTGTCATTAAACAAGAAACTATAAGCCCTTCAAGAGGCACTATGGAAAGAAATACAGCTCTCACAAAGCCTATGTTCTTAGATTGCAGGAACACACCATATATAGCTAAACTTGCGCTCAACATGTATTTGGAGAGAACATGTTGGCTCTACCGTAGCCTTAAATCCATCTTATACTAGACTAGAGATCCATGAAACAGTCTGAATTAAATCCAGAGCACAAACATTTTTTTCGTTCTCCTAAGGGAAGCCAAAGGGAGCTTATTTCACAAAACTCACACATACTACACAAACGCCAATGTTATGTTCTTCAACAAGTTATATCATCTAAGCTGCTATGTGCTGTTCATGACATATACACATGCTATTTACTATTCAGCACTATAATAAAGAGACTAGTTTTGACAACAATTAGGCTTAATTTAGGCATATATATTCATAGTCTTAGATAACAGAACATGTCCCAGTATAATATCCATATAAGCCTGAAATCCAAATTTCAATCAGAAGTAGGCTTTCCTGAGCTGATAAAACAGTCATATTTTTCAGATGAACAAGTTAAATAAATCACAGATTTCATGTTCCATTTTAGTAATGTGAGGTGTCCGTGAATGCGTTTTTTTTAAAAAAGTGCATCTAGATTGAAAGGAACACTGACCAGTCACAAATATACATTCAATGCTACATGGTAGGAATAGGTGGAACTGGAAGAATTTTGAGTTTGGGTTCTTCAGAACCACAAAGCATGCTGAGCCCAAACTTAAATTCCAGCTTTCATTTCAAGGATAGGAATGGCTCCTATTGATTATGAATGTGAAGTCATAAACATCACAAGTTGCTACACTCTGTCTGCAAAATGAGAACTTGGAAACACTTAGATTCTGAGAAGACACTACCATGCTAGTGGGTCTATACAGAGGTACCTGAGAAATGGAATTTCCATTCCACAAAATTTGAGGGTTTTTTTTATTATTGCTCTTGAATTGGGATGAAAAGTAAACTAAATTTTTCATAGGAATGAAATTCTGAAATATTTTGCTTTGGAATCATTAAAATGGTGCCAATGCCTGCCTTCCTGGCTAATTAGGAAGCTGTGCAGTGAGTCCCCTAGGGAGTTGGGCACCCTGGAAGACAGGTAGCACAGGCTACCAGGCAGCTGGGAAGACAGGTAACCAAAACAGTCAAACAACCAGGATGCTCGGTAGCCCATCAGGTGGTCGGCTGGGCAGCCTGAGAGCAGGCCATCTGCCAGGCAGGCATTCAGGGAGCTGGGGAGTCTGGGCAGCCCTGGAATCCCAGGGAAATGAGTGGGCTTGCGTGCCTGGTTTCCACCAAAAAAATTGATGTGTTCCCGTTATTTATTTAGCATGTGCACAGTTGTCTAGCCAAGCAATGGCATCTTCAGTGGTGTGATGCAGTTCTTCCAGGCCACTGCTGAACGTAGTCAGCAGGCATTCATTGACAATGTGCGTCATCGTCTGTGTTGCACCACAGTTGCACAAAGGGCGGTCACGAAAGGCCCAGAGATACTGGTTGGCTGCACAGAGACCTCGTTGGGTCCGGAACCTGTTCAACAGGGACCACTGGTGACGGGGCAGGTCAAAACCAGGCGGGCAGATTGTGGCGACGAGGAACTGGGGATTATAACAGATTCCATTCCTCTCGCCAGATAGTTTCCGCCCTAACATCCTGACATGGCGGATGAGACCATAATGGGTGACATGATGGCAAACATGCAGCTGGTGGTTTAAAAAGGTCATTGTGCAGCAGCAGGCTTGAGTTGTCACATACTTTCTCCAGTAACTTGCCAGTAGCAACCTCTCATCTGATATGAGCAGGAGCAATATTGCTCAGAACTGGGAGCCATGGGAGTGGAGTCGGACCCAGGGTGCTGGAGATGATATGCATGGTGGCATGTAACTGTGTATCCACCAGTTTGGTGTGTGATGATCAGCTCCATATTGGTGCGCAGTACTCCACCACCGAATATGAGGTGGCAAGAGCTGACGTCCGCAGAGTTGGAGCGTGAGCTGCCAGTTTCCTAAGAAGATTGTTGCACATCTTAACTTTAGTTGTTGTCTTCTTCAGGTGGGCATAGTAACTCAGCATATGGTCTAAGGTTACACATAGATAGACCGGTTCTACTTCATGCTTCACTTTCTGACTATTCAGATAAACATTCGGTTCCTGGGTTGCGCTGGCATGATGAAGATGGAACAAACTGGAGACTGTTTTTATGACACTTGGCTGGAGGCTCCAAATCTTACAGTAGTCAGCTAACTTTGTCATGTCCCGGTTTAAGGTGGCATCAACCTTGTGGAACGTCCGGGCCTGGTTACCACCACAGATGTGATCTGCATAAATGATCTTTTGTGACTCCATTGCTGGCAGTAAATGATGTAAAGGTTGACCAGGGCTGGCGAAAGCACAGAGCCCCTGGGGTAACCCATTGCTCTGTCATCTCCAAGCACTTATCTTCTCCCCCATATGGACTCTGAACTGCATATCATGGAGGAACAGTTCAACGATGCCTGTGACCCAAGGTAGCAGGTCCCGTGATACCTTCACGAGCAGGCCAGTGTGCCATACCATATTGTATGCCGCTGTTAGGTCGCTGTTTTCAAGTTTCTCTGGAAGCCATTTTCAACAAATGTGGTCAGCGCGAGTGCCTGGCTGCATGTGCTATGGCCTCGGCAAAAGCTGGCTTGGTCAGGGCTCGAAATTCTCTCCCCATCGGGTAATATGCTCTGTAGGACCAAATGCTCCAGTGCCTTGAAGCACACTGGCAATAATGATATGGGATGATAGCTTGATGTTTGGCATGGGTCCTTTCCAGGCTTTAGAAGGCCAATGACTTTTGGTGCGCCATATCTTCGGTAGCCTCCCTTCATGGCTGGGTGTGGCAGGCTTGGTAGAACCTTTTGATTCCAGCTGACTCTTGGAGGCTTGTATACATTTGCCAGCCAGAAACCACCAACCTGGATGGTGTCACAGAATTCAGTAGACATCAGCTGAATGGCATCTGCAATATCAGACCAAAATATGTGGCTCGGCCATGCTTCGGGTGTACCACACGGCACAACAGGCCGAAGCCACTGATACTGTAATGCCCAGCTTCGGCAGTTGCCACATGTGTCTCTTGCAAGCAAATTATGTTGATAGTATGTAGATGAGCAAGAACACTGTGTAAATCACGCTTGGCAGCCAACAAACCCTGCATGTTGAGTTGTAACACACGTAGAGCTGGACCAACAACGGGCTTGAGCTGGTGCTCGTGGAATTTGGCTCTCTGGTTGGATCATTAGCTTCCCTGACTGCTGTCAGGTACTGGTGGGTGGTGTGACGAGGACACTGATCCATGTGTTCCCCTGGAAAATTTCAAAGCTACTGAATCAACATTTTCCAGTGGAAGAGAGATCTGTTTGAAAATTCCAGCTTTGAATCATTCATCTAGCCCTAATAGTCTAAAGGTAACATATGCACTTCCTAATGATAAATGAAATGGAAAAGAAACAAAAAAATATGAGATTTTGATTTTTCACTACTGAATAAACTCTGAGAAAGAGACTTGGATTTATGATGACAATTTAACTACTCCTACTAGTTATGAACCAAAATATTTGTGTGAAAAAGGACATATTCACACTTGAGATCAAACAAATTTGTATCTTTTTATCAACTCAGATCTTCCCCAGATGTAAATATTCATATAGATAATATCTACCCTCTTTGCATAGACTGTCAGATGAGTGAATAATATTGTGACTGGCAAAGTTCCCATTTTTGAGGATTCATTTAATACCCCAGCACACAGTTTACATTAATTTCATTTTTTTGTTTTCCTACTCCCCATACACTTTTATGGAATTCTCACAGGAAAAGTTCCTAGGATATTGTATGCTGCTGCATCCCAGCTGCAAGAAGGCTGCAATCTTGGCCAACGTATGTGAATACTTGGAAGGTCAAAGGGTCAGTAAAAAGTTGGCTGGGTCTGCTCTTTCATTCTCCTCTGAGGAACTGCTACGCACCTCATCACCAAGAAAAACACCTCCCACAATCGTTCTTGCTAGTGCAACCAAAACACACCAGAGTAGAGTGTGAGGTACTGGAATGCTGAGGTCAAATTCCAATGAAGCAGATGTTGATGAGGGAAAGATTACGTTCAGTCAGATTTTGGAAAGTTAGACCGTTTATACCAATGTTGATTTTAAAGATGTACCTATGGAACAACGGGGGGGAGTGAAACCAATAAATTCACTTCTCCCGTCCATCTATGGTCCATAATAAGACTATATATTTTAATATTTGTGTGTGTGTGAATTTAGTTCTTTTTAAGGTGTTGGAGTTTGGAATTGACAATCCCAGAGACTGAATTCCTCCATTTAAACCAGAACTTGTACATCATAGGGAAAGGCAATGCACATTCTCCCATATTCTCCCTTCAACACGCTTCAATTATGAACTGGAGGGACCAGTTTTAGAAGTGAGTTGATCTCCATAAACATTTTAGTCCTTGGCCTCTGCTATAACTATTTCTTTGGATATGAACTGATATCAGTTGTGTAGGTGAGTTTTCCATGCAGACATCAGTCCTCTGGAAAATAGAATCAAATTCATTGTATACAGGCCACCAAAACTCTCCCTCATTAAGCTCAGCAATAAACAGATTCATATCCAGTTGTCAGGTGTCCATTGGGTCTTTTTGTTCTCCCAAATGAACAGTAAACAAACCTACCGGTATAGTCAGTATTCATTTTATCATCTTGATCCAATAGAAGAACATTTATGTTAATTCTGTTGGCTTTTGATTACAGCATTTAAGTGAACAATTTTATCCACTCAGCTGCATATCCAAAAAAACATTTCTTTATGATACTTTGGATCTGATGATGTAGGAGTTCTGTTTGCAGAGCATTTAGTGGGTTGGACCCTTTGTATTTGCCCACGCTACATACTTTGAGGCATAAAAAGTTCTCCATCTGAAATATATTATTAATCATTACTGTGCCTCCCCTGACTTATTTTATTTGGATGCCTCACTGGCACCTGCCAGTAAGTACACAGTCTCCATTTTCTTAGGCTTTTGGCACGGAGTCTCACAGGATAAGGGCTATTTTTGATCCTTAATTGTTCTGCTTTCTATTTCCAACTTGGGGCTCTATTGTGGCTTGAGGCTTCTGGATTTGGATTACTTATGAATTTGGATAACTTTGTATAGTCTATATGCATCTGTGTTTGTCATAAATATAAAGGGAAGGGTAAACCCCTTTGAAATCCCTCCTGGCCAGGGGAAAGCTCCTCTCACCTGTAAAGGGTTAAGAAGCTAAAGGTAACCTCACTGGCACCTGACCAAAATGACCAATGAGGAGACAAGATACTTTCAAAAGCTGGGAGGAGGGAGAGAAACAAATGGCTGAGAAAAAAACTGTGCTGAATAGAATAACTATTTCTGTCTGTGTATCTTTTTTGTAACTTAAGGTTTTGCCTAGAGGGGTTCTCTATGTTTTGAATCTAATTACCCTGTAAGGTATCTACCATCCTGATTTTACAGGGGGGATTTCTTTATTTCCATTTACTTCTATTTTTATTAAAAGTCTTCTTGTAAGAAAACTGAATGCTTTTTCATTGTTCTCAGATCCAAGGGTTTGGGTCTGTGGTCACCTATGCAAATTGGTGAGGCTTTTTATCCAACATTTCCCAGGAAAGGGGGGGGTGCAAGTGTTGGGAGGATTGTTCATTGTTCTTAAGATCCAAGGGTCTGAGTCTGTAGTCACCTAGGCAAATTGGTGAGGCTTTTTACCAAACCTTGTCCAGGAAGTGGGGTGCAAGGTTTTGGGAAGTATTTTGGGGGGAAAGACGTGTCCAAACAGCTCTTCCCCAGTAACCAGTATTAGTTTGGTGGTGGTAGCGGCCAATCCAAGGACAAAGGGTGGAATATTTTGTACCTTGGGGAAGTTTTGACTAAGCTGGTAAAGATAAGCTTAGGAGGTTTTTCATGCAAGTCCCCACATCTGTACCCTAGAGTTCAGAGTGGGGGAGGAACCTTGACAGTGTTGTTTTAATATTATGGTAAAAGCATGCAGAGTTTAAAACATGAAGTTATACAGCAGATAGAAAAGGTAGAGTAACAGGTCAGACATTCCATAAAAGGATTGCATGCATATAACACCTATATTCATGGGGGGAAAGAGAGGCCCTGGATAATAAGACAGGTAAATGTTCAGTAACAGGCAAAATGTTAAATCCATTTTGAATATAAATCAGCCACTCACAGCTTTAAAAAAGGGATTGAAGTTATAGAGATATAGGTAACTGGGTTTTTTAACATCAAAACCAATAAGAGGAAGAACAATTATCCTGTGGAAAATGGGAAATGTGGGAAAATGTATAAATTGAAGCCAAGAGCTTATCAGGATTTTAAAAACCTGCACATTTATGTAGATAAGAATAGCCATAGTAGTATAATTAAATATTTAACGTATAAACAAGAATTTTGGAAGTGATATAATCCATCATTCTTCAAGGCATGAGCCAAACTATTGGGAATGAGGAGAACAATTTCTCAGGGGACCAGTTATCCCAGAACACCTGCTGTGGGTTTTTTTTTGCACCTCGTCTGAAGTGTCTAGTGCTGGCCCTTGTTAGTAACAGGATACTGGGACTAGATGGACTACTTATTCAGTCTCATTTGTGGTATTCAGTATGTTAATTTCTTCCCAGGTATAAATAAAGTAAAGCAGGATTTCGGATTCTTTTTGTTGCTGTTTTAAAGACACCTTGCTTGACAATACATCACAGAAATAGCTTGTGCAGAATACATCCAGCAGCCAGCCCCCCGTAAGATTAAACCCAGGGGGGGACAGGGGGAGGTCTTAAACAAACATGGAAAGTAAAGTGTCCTTCCTTTTATAATACTTCTCATCTAATGCTCAAGGTGTAGCAGCAGCAGACTGTGGAGAGTAGGTTTATACTTGCACAAATCAAGCCTTTGAACAAAGAATTTCATCATATACCACTCATATACTTCTCAATTCTTTAGGGAGTTCTTCCAAAAAGATATATTGTTTCCACTGCAGTTTGCATCACCATTTTGGTTTAATTATTCCTTGTAATTATGAAATAATTAGATAAAACGATGATATAAACCCCAGTGGAAAATATACATCTTTGAAGCAGCTTTTTTTTCTCACTTAAAAGGAGGGGTATTTAAGTTACTAAAGGAAAAAACTAATTAGAAAAGCAGACACATCTTATCCCTATCCCCATATTTCAGGCAAGCTGGCAACTGCTCAAAAGTGATCAGAGACTGGCCTATTTCTCAAGGACCCCAGGAGAGTATAATAATTTAAATCTTCATCTTAGGAAAGTGCCCTGAGCACTTGTCTTTGCATTTTTTAATGATCTTCCATCAAGAAAGATGGTTCTGCTCTCCTAACTGGCACAGACACTATAAACAATGGTTGCAGGAAAGCTCTGGCTACCTCACACTGAGATGGATTCAGGCAAGGCTGAACTTCTGCCAGGATAAACACACTTTACTTTATCTAGGAGACATAAATATTTAAAACAATGTTGTTCATGAGCATAATTAAAACAATACAGTTGTCCAATGGTACAAATCTGTTTTGGTCAATCACCAGTTAACAGGGGGTCCAGTTTTAACGCTTCAGAAGTTTTATGTTACTTTTTGCACACATGGCACTTTTCAGTTAAAAACATTAATAACTGCTCAGAGTGCTCTGGTGAGTTATCACCAGCATCATGTTACAGAGGTGGAAACTGAGGCAGAAAAGATAGGTGTCCCAAGCTACAGAATGTTAAGGCCAGGATTAGAGCTCTGGGTGAAATCTTGACTCCATTGAAATCAATGGCAAAACTCCCATTGATTTCAATGGAGCCAGGATTTCATCCAAGGAGAGGGGTGGGGGAATAGAAAATGAGATGCGAGAGAGCATGCATGTCCACACACTGCCCCAGATTTTCAGTAGAGAGAAGCCTACAATTAGGTTCCCAAATTTGTATTAGGCATCACTTGTGGCCAGATTTTCCCCAAGAACTGAACATCGGAAGCTCCCATTGACCTCAGTGTGAGCTGTCAGGTACACATTTGCCAAAGAACTGATCTACCACACATTAACTATTGACTATTTAGAAGCTTACATTTAAGGACCCAATTTTGAAAATCTTGGCCACTGCATTTAATGATTGATGCCTTTGTGTCCAGGGGTCTCAAACATTGAAAAGGTAATACCTATAGTGCATAGATCATACACACACAAAGGGGAAAGCCAGTTTGAGAGGTTCATAAAAGCTTGTTTTGCATTATTGCGCCCACTTGTAAATTTGAATTGTTATATTGTTTGTTCAAAGTTATTTGAAATTAAAAAGGAACTGTACGTGCTAAGTAGAATTATTGTGTAGAGAAAGTTGTTTAATACCCCATTGATTAGTAATAGACAGATCTCTGTCTGCTAGTGCCATCAAATGTAAACATTTTCACAGGTAGAACCATGTAGAAGCACTATATCCCCATTTGAAGGGAGAGAGCATATCATGAAAGACTAGGAATGGAAACACCTCATCATGTTTCCTTCTCCTGAGGAACCCCAAAATCCCTTTTCAACTAGCAACATGCTTATGGGCCCCCCTTGGATTCCAGGGATGGATGTAGGTGTAAATCATCTCCCATGGACCCAAAGTACTAACCATTCCACCTGCATAAAGCCTTGAGTAGTTGGGCCTCATATATGGGTGGAGGAAAGTGGGGTTAAAGAGGCAGAACTCAGTCACCCTAGGGTACAGTACTATCCTCAGCAAGGACTGTACCAGCCAATGCGTTGGAATAGACCAGCAGTTCTCAAACCGTGGATCGGGACCCCAAAGTGGGTTGCAACCCTGTTTTAATGAAGTTATCAGGGCTGGCTTAGACTTGCTGGGGCCTGGGGCCAAAGCCCTAGGGCTTCAGCTTTGCACTCATCCTATCCCCCCTGCCCAGGGCAGTAGGGCTCGGGGTTTGGCTTTGCCACCCCCCCCCCACCACAACCACATGGGGTGGTGGGGCTTTGTCAAGCTCAGGCTTCGCTCCCCACTCCTGGAGTCATGTAGTAATTTTTGTTGTCAGAAGGGGGTCACTGTGCAACGAAGTGTGAGAACCTCTGGAATAGACCATAGCCTCTCCCTGCCAATTTTGCATGTTAAATCGTTGGATGCAAATGGATTCTAGGGCCCACTCTCATAGCTCATGCAGAGACTATGCCACAAAAACCTTATTTGTTTCCCCTCTGAATCTCTTGCTGTGGCACCCACAGGGCCAAGATTTTCCCACAGGTTTGCAAGACCATGTGGTACAAGGGCTTCTCTGCCTGTCTCCTCTGCCTGTCCTCCAACCTGGGGTTGCAGAGGGAGGAAGCTTGAGATTCAAACCCTAGAAATTTAAGGGCAATGAGGCAGGATGGTTGAGTAGTTAGGGTGCTAAGCTGGGACTCGAGAGCAAGGTTCCCTGCTGTGTGACAAATTTCCTGTCTGACCTTCGGCAAGTCACTTTGGGACAGATTTTTAAAAGCTATTTAGACACTAACTCCCATTGCAATCATTAGGAACTAGGTGCCTAAACACCTTTAAAAATTTGGCCCTTAGTTTCCCATATGTAAAGTGGAGTTGATAGTGCTTCCCTTCCTCACAGGCATGTTGTGAGGATAAATACTCTAACAATTCTGAGGTGCTCACATATTATATTAATGGGTGCCATATAAGTAAATATATTGGAATCTTGGAAGCACTTTTCTCCCTCCCAGAGAGTTTTTACATACAATATTTCACATCAATTTAATTGATGTTTTTGTTGTTGCATTTGTATGTGCAAAAAGTTCTCAGCATGAGACATTCATAATCCATGGAACATTGAAAGTTTACTTGAACCACTCCAAAGGAGCTAGTGTAGTCTTTCATGTCTACTATTAAGTACTTTTAATAAGATCATTATGAATAATCATTAACTGCTCTGTTAATGTTAGAGTCATACTATACAGTATGTGCTGTGAATACGCACATATACTCCTGAGGGCATTCTGCACCAAAAAATTAAATTTGGTGCAAAAGAAAAAATTCTGCACACAATATTTTAGAATTATGTAAAATTCTGCAAATTTTGTTTGTCAAATAAATGTGGAGGCTCCAGCATGACACTGGGGAGCACAAGCCACTGGTTGCACAGAGGTGGGAGATCACTATATAAACCCCAGTGGAAAATATACATCTTTGAAGCAGCTTTTTTTCCTCACTTAAAAGGAGGGGTATCTCCTCCTATGCAGCCCACTATGCAGGCCACTGCCCACTTGGGACATGGACTCAGCAATGAGGCTGCACCCAACCCAAACAGTGCAAGGACTGTGCCTGCCCCAGAAACACCCCACGGCCCTGTCCCACTGTGCTAGGTACACCAGGTATGGGTAGGCAGGCTCAGCAAGGAAGGATCCAAGTATGGAGGGACTTAGTGTGGGGGGATCCAAGTAGGGGTTGAGAGGATTCTGTGTGGGGCAATCTGGGTACGGGCAGGTCAGTGGGTGATCTGGGTGCAGAGGGGATCTGGATGCGCAGGGACCTGTGGGTGGGGGTGGGGAGTGTTCAATGGTAATGGGATTCTGCAACGAGGTCCTGGTGAAGGTGGTTGGGGCTCAGCGGGCCTGGGTATGGGTGTGGGAGGATAGGGCTCATCAGGGGGCTCTGGGTGTGTGGCGCTCAGTGGAGGGGTCCAGATGCTGGGGGAGTGGGACTCAGTGGGGTGGGAATCCAGGAGAAGCTGGTTGGGGCTCAATGGGGTGGCGATCTGGGTGCGAGTGGCTCATTGGGGTGGTCCAGGTGCAGGGGGAGTGGGGCTCATTAGGGGGGTTCTGAGTACAGGGGGAGGTGAGGCTCAGCAGAAGGGTCTGGTTATAAGGGGGTCTGTGTGGATGGGGGTTGGGTGATTTGGCATGCAGCTCCCTGTACAGGAGAGGACTGCAGCTGAGGAGCGATGGGTGCAGAAAGTGGGCGGAGGGGGAGGGGGGGGATTTTCAGAGCTTTCTGCAGCCAGGGGAGAAATCTGGGGATGGGTCTGACCTGCTCCCGGATGCCATGCAAGGGAAGAGGAAGTCCTGTCCTCCCCAGCCCAGCCTGGACTACCAACTGAGCCTGGTGCAGGGTAGGAGCCACCAGCCAGGTCTTTCCCAGTCTCGCCTCCTGCCCCACAGTGATTTACTTCTCTGCCGGCTCCCCTGGACACCCAAAACATACTGCTGGGGAGGGTCGCATGACCGCTCCTCTGGCTTCCCTTTGCTTTCCTGTCAGAACATCATTTTTATGCGGGGAAGCAAAGAAATGTGCAGGGAATATAAATTCTGTGCATACGCAGTGGCACAGAATTCCCCAGGAGTAACACATATAGCCAGCTTCTCTGCTGCATCAGTTTTCATGAGTTACAGTAGGCAGGAGAACCATCTTAGCTAGTTACATCTCCTTGAATCTCTGTGGGATTTAAGTATAGGTTGGATCAACCAGAATTGAGCCCCTGTCCTATTCTTCAGCAGCGGTCTGGATAAAGACTGCAGAATTTCACCTTTTGAATTATGGACTACTAGGTTATAGGAGTACAGAGAAAAAAAATCTACAGCGTTTTATTGCAATTCTATAACTTCAAATGGCTATGTCAATTTCAACCCACACAGGTAAACACAATTTAATTTGTTCCTCCATCTAAAACCTTACATGTTAAGTTTCAGTTGACTTAAATGTACAGCCAAAGTAAGAAGTAAACCCCATAAAATATGGGTTTCCTGTGGCAAAATTGACAGACTCTGAACAATACGCTAGAGGACCACTATCATATAAGGACTTTGAGATCATACCTGCATTAGTGATGTTGGTACCACTTGTTATATGTTTGTGTACACACAACTTATTTCAAACTCCTGCATTCAAAACAAAGGTCCAGATTCTGATATCCTTATTCATGCTAAATTGTCCATTATCCAACCAATAATTCCATTGGTTAGGAACTATTCAGCATGAGTAAGGGTACCATACTCTGGTCCAAAATCATTTGCAATTAGCCAGCACCACACTCCCATGTGTTTGCTCAGTTGCTCTATATTTTAGATGCTGTCTGTTTTTAAGTAGCCCAATAATCTCATCCAAGGGATTTCTAAGAGTTCATTAAAATCGTTTATATAATATTAGTCTGACATTATTATTTTCAGGGAAGCTACATTTTACAATTTGCTGAGACAACACTCGCTTCCCTAAGAACCGGAAACAAATTAGTGAAGATATTTGTCTTGGGTAATTCTTTTGCAGTTAGAGTGTCATTGATACATAAATGCTTTGGAAATGGAAAGAAAAAACATGCAGAGGAGTTTATCTTAGCCCTCGCTTTGTTTAAATATGATAGAATGTTTATTATCCCAATTTCTGACTGTTATTGTCCAAGTTGCTGGACCAAACTGATGTTGTCTTTTCTCTGTAAGCCCTTATTTGTTTTATGTTCACATTTCGTGCATTAGTATGACTTTAGATTAAGCAACAACAATCAGAATGTATGATAATAAACATTTTGCCAGGTTATTTTTTGGGGGCAGGGGCGGTTGAAGAAAAGTTGAAAACAATCTCTTCTAAAATGTTGTGTATAATTGCTAATGGCCCAATTCTGTATCCCTCTCACACACAGTAACATTTAGGGCTTGTCTACCCCAACATTTAGTTCATGGCAAGCTGGGATGTGAATCTACCCCTCACTAGCCTGCCGTGGATCCTGCAGTTGCACATTAACAGTTACTTAGGGTGCCTTGATCTCCCCAGCTTTGAAAACAGGAGTATACCAGAGCACACTAGGAAACTTATAGTCCATGTCAACAAGGACCAGCCAGACAGTTATTCCACAGCAGACTAGTGCAGGGTAGAGTCACAACTCCATCTTGCCACAAACTCCATATTTGTGCAGACAAGTCCGTACTCATATGAATGGTTCCAATCTTATTTTAAGCGCTTAAGGGATGCGTAGGTCTTGGTCTGCTCCTCTGAGGTTAAATGTCATCCACTGATTAAAATTTACCTGTGGGCCCATCAAATTCAACAAGACTACTTTTGGCGTCTCCATTCCCCATCTGTAAGTGAAGATAGTGATGCTGCATATCTCACAAGGTGTGGTGAGGACTAATTCATTAGGGCCAAATTATGAACTCTTCACTGGTGATGTGTTACATGAATATCCCCAGTTACATCAATGGAGGTATGCCTATATCGGCTCACCAATATGAGTAAGGGGTTCATATTCTGTCCTGTGGTGATTCTGACTATGTCTGCAATGAGCTTAGATACTGTAGTAACAGCTCCATATAAACACTTAGCTAAAGAGACAGATACACACAACACCTTGTTATCCTACTATAATTACTCAAGTGTGACCTCTTAACTCAACCATTCAGGATCAACTGATTGCATTCAATTTTCAAGTCACACATGATTGAAATAAAGTACAGCATACCTGAATATTCTATTTTAAGTAATCTAGATTTGGTCTTGCCCTATATCATTGACAATTAAACTAATTTCGATAATAACCTCCACTGCTGTGATTACTTCCAATCATTTCTGGTTTGGTTCTGTGTCCCCAAAATATAAAGCATCAACTTAGCAAGAAATAATTTAGTCTTTTATCTGAGAAATACAGTCCATGGCCAGGCACAGTGCTATTTAGGTCTTCAAATTCACAATCCTTCTCTTGTGAATTTGTCACTAGTTAAAAAAAAAAAGGCAAAGTAATGTTAAACTGTATAAATTGGGAAGCCTGCCCATACCCAGAAGGAATGGTTGTAGTAGGATGGAGCCTGAACAAATTAAAAGCCATTTCACAGTCAGTTGTTTGGGGATGGATCCTATGAGATACTCAGAATAATTCATTGCAAGAGTGAGCACATGAATCAATGGGTGGCTCATCCCATTGTAAGCGTCTCACTCATAACCCCATGTCAGAGACAGATACTCTCCCCCCCCCCCAGTCTGTTTCTCCATTAGTTTCTTGGATAAAATACATAGAACAGGTTCCAGGGTCTCCTAAATGTACCTTTATAAGCAATTTCACAGAAGTGGCATCATACATTACTTGTGTCAGCCTGAAACTGTTAACAGTTTCTACCTGAACAACTGGTTCCACCTACTATGCAAGGTACACTGGAGTGTCAGTTGTCCATCCCCAGCAGGGAAGACACTGTTTCAGAGTGGGAGATCTGTTCTTGGTGGTGTCTGCCTCTCTTCACCCTACGCCAGTTTGTTGGGACTCCTTATAATAGGCTAATAGGCTACAATAACAGAAACCAGACCACTTATTAATGGCCATTCTTTCTAGATTCAGCTTCTTTACCTCTTTATCACCACACCATGACCATCTTATTTTATCCTTTCATATGGAAGGGAGAGTACTCTAACCCACAAATGATTTCAGCATTCCTGTCCCACTGAATAGAGAAATGGATAGCCGCTTTCTCAGGCTTGCTTAGTAAACTACACATGCTAGAGACTTTGGGATATAAGTGAGCATTGATGGTATTTGACCTGAATTGAGCAGTTTGATAATTCAGGGACCAGACACTAGTATTGTGCTGTCTTCACATTCTGGTGTTATTTATCACTAGTAATAGGCCAGAGATAAATCACTCAGTTTCAGTGTTGGCCTACCTTGATAGTGGGTTGAATCTGAAAACCAGTCAGGGCCACAAATACATAGGGAAGTATAGAATTTAACTCTTCCTGTTTAGGGAAGATAATAGGATCCAGATCTTGAGTTTGCATTTTTGTTCAAGGTTCTCCATTTCATTTTCCAAGACAAAAATCTGGAATTTTTCCTCTAGAAATGTATGATGCCAAACAGACTTTCACTCCATTCTTCTGCTTCCAGATAAAACAGCATATTGTGAAAAGAACTATCTCTTACCAGACACTGATACCGGTCAAAGCTGCAATACAAAGGAAGGAAGGGGTAAGTGAGCTAAGGGAAACACAGGAACATCAATTAAGATAGCTGCCATCTGGGCTTGCCCATACCCAGAAAATCCGGCTCTCAATTTTTACATTTCTTTTCAAACTGAAAAACTTTACAAAACAAGCTGAATGTGGCAGCAACAATCTTGAGATAAGGGCCACTCCCACTGAAATCAGTGGAGGTATAGTGATTTACACCAGCTGGAGATCTGGCCCAAGGACTCAGAGATAGGTAACTCCAAGGACTCAGCATATGCAGTCACAATGAAAGGACCCAATGGTCGCTTTGGGCTCTTCCCTCGGATAGCTCTCCTTATCACTACCTCTTTCTAGGATCCAGAGAAACCTAGGATTGAAGAAGAGACATTTTATGCTGGGTTGGATGGTTGCCAGACAACCACTAGGAGACAAGAAATATCAAAGCTTTGAGAGCCTCAGATGAAAGTATTATTTCAGCACCTTTTGATTCCCCTTGACCAGGGCATACCCTATCTGCCCTTTAATTGGGTCTGTGGAACCCTAATTAAGATGTCAAGTATCAGAGGGGTAGCTGTGTTAGTCTGGATCTGTAAAAGCGGCAAAGAGTCCTGTGGCACTTTATAGACTAACAGACGTATTGGAGCATAAGCTTTCGTGGGTGAATACCCACTTCATCGGATGCATGCATCCCACCCCACCCACATGCACCCAACTAAGTGGGTATTCACCCACGAAAGCTTATGCTCCAATATGCCTGTTAATCTATAAGGTGCCACAGCCCTCTTTGCCGCTAATTAAGATGGTTTACAATGCTCTGGAGATAGTCCATCTATTTCTACTGGAGACTAATATTACATTGCCATCCATTCTCTTTGTGACAAACAAGCTTTCATTATAAGTAGAGGCAGTCAAATATGCATACAGACTATGTATAGAAGTGAACATGAGGTGTCTATCAACTATTAATTTGACTAAAGGGCTAAAACTTGTCTAATAGATTTATTGGTTCCTGGCTGACTTATTCAAGTGGCAGGATGTTCAGCCAGTTTGGATAATTAAGTCATGTGAGGACTTCAGAGGCTCCCAGGCTGTTGGTGTGTGCAGCTGGAGCATCACATTGTATACATTCAGCTGCTCAAGAACAGATGCCAAGTTCCCAGCTCTTCCATTCTAACCCTGATACCATACTCTACACTCCAGGTATGAAGTCAGAGGTAGCTGTGTAATAATTATGAGCAAGGAGTTGAGAATTAAACCAAGAAGACTGTTTATACACTCTCCTATACACCTTTTTTTTAAAAAAAATAAAAGGTAAATATTCTAAACATTTTTTCAAGACAGTCTTTTATTTGCAATTATTTCCCAGGAGAAAGAAAACTCAAAGAGTTCTAAGTGAACAAGAATCATTGAACAAACAAAGATTGGTACTGGCTCAGGACAGAGCTTAATGTAATATGCTACAGTATGTAATATAATCCCCCTTCATCTGTGCTTCCAGACAATTAGACAACTATTCCCTTGGGAGACTCTTGCCTGACATATAAGATGCTGAGATAAAATATAGGACTTACTGCTTGTAACTTGGATAGGTAATATACTTGCAGACTATTCGGTTGCTGAGATCATAAGCACAGTCTCTTGACAACAGTAGATTTAAGTAACAAAATTGCCATCCACTTTGAGTGGACATGTCAACACACACACACTTTTTGTTGCCTAATATGGTCCAGCAATCTTCTGCAGCCTGTAGCAAATGAAAATAAAAATAAAGCCCAACAGGCTATACTAAGGAAACAACTTATTTTTTTGGCCACAATAAAATCAAACACTTAAAATATCAATTTTGTGTGAAAGTGTTTTTCCTGGAGTAGCAACTTTCAGGTCTTGTTTTCCACTTGTCCTGGTAAACTGTAATACTGACAGTGAGATACTTAAGTACTTTTTATTTAACTATGAGCCAGAAAGAGTACCCATCACAAAATCTCACTTCCACCATTGTCTTTTTTTTTTACCTTATACCTCCAATTTGGTTCGCACCTGCCTTTAGAAGAAAGTAAGTGCGTCAAGCTCCAATATAGCTCTCCTGAGAAGAGAGAGGGAATTAGGGCAAATAATGTGTGATGTTTTTATCACATAGGCTGTTGACCACCAGGAGCTAAGTTAAAGCCAAATGAGCACAGATGGCCAGAAGTATGGAACTGTAGTTCCAAATACAGGGACCTGAGTAAAGGGTGAGCCAAGGGGCACTCAGGGACGGATGGTGCATTAGGATAAACAAGCTGGGTATGCCTACACAAGCTGCAAATACTGTGTAGACACATGCTAAGTCTCTCTCTCTTGTGAAGCAACTCCTTAAGAAATGCAGTATCCCAGGAGGAACCCCTTCAATGACAAAAAAGATGAAACAAAAAACAAAAATAGAATATCGGAGGGCTAGTAAATGCAAACCCATATGCAATTTAAATGATAAGTTTATTCAAATTAAATCCCTTCAGAGTAAAATGAAATGCTGTAGAAAAAAAATAAGATTCCAAATGAATAAAACAATTTAAAACTTGCAAATTAAATATGTATGGAAACAAAATGCAATAGATCCAGCTGTGGTCTGACTCCACAGAAGTCAGTGGAATTACATCAGGATAAGAATGGTACAACTTCTGCAAATTTATTTCAGCATTTACTTATCCTTCCAAAACCTGAGTTCAAGAAACTAATTGTGCAATATTAGTGTTTTAAGATAAATAACCTTTGTAATTTTCACACTTACCCACACATTTTTCCTTTTGTTTTTTCATTGGAAACATTTTTCAAATTTTATTTCCAAAACTTTTATACTGTACCTTTAAACTACTGAATGTCACTTGTTTATTTTAGAACTTTACAAAAGTCTAAGCAAACCAGTCTTTAAATGTCAGGTAGTTTTCTCTGAATTTTCCTCAAGTAACAAAGGAAAACAGGTGGAAAATCTCCCTGTAGACTACAGGTGCGGATTTGCTGGATGAAAATCAACTGCATACCCTTTAAGAAATGAACTGGATTTCCTCTTTAAAATATTAGCATACATGTTGCTCAGTCAGATGTGGCCAATAACATTTGCGAAAGAGTGGCTAGTATGGCCTTGTACAAATGGCAAAGCCTATGTAACAATTTTAAGACATCTAGTTCATACACAGGAAGTTAGATTAAATCTACATCTAACGTTGCAGAAGACTAGATTTCTCTTAGTTGATTTGACCCACTCCCCGCAAAAATAGAGTGATCTGAGCCTGAGTAGTAAGCAAAGATACTATGGGCCTTATGCACTGAGCATTGAAGTCAATGGAAATCTTTCCCAGTGACTTCAATGGGATATACTGTGTGATCAGTGGTGGGAGGGAGGAGGTTCTTCCCCACCCCACACACTCACACCTCTTTAGAATCCTTTCAGAAGGCCTTGTACAAATTACAGTGCAAGGTGAAAAGAAACACATTCTCATGTAAAAAGTAGGTCTGTATGAACTGGTTAAGTAAAATAAAAATAAACTAGGAATTGATCTAGATCCCGTCAATGAACATCCTTTTTTCTTTTCTTTTTCTTTTTTTTTTTGGTAGTGGTGGTGGTGGTGGTCTGAAAACATTTGATTGACTTTTGGGATCCAGCTATCTGAGAGCCCGCCTCTCTTCCCCTGCCATTGTGGAGACCAGCAGAATGCTTTAGGTCGAAAGATCTTTTGTTATTAACTGGAAGAAACTACTCACGGGACCTTCTTAATGCTTGCTTTTGGAAATCACTCCTTTCCCTGATCCAACAAGCCAGGTATAATACCTGTGAATTTTTGGCCACTTCAGACAGAATCTAACAAAACCATCTGAGGTATAATCCTCATTTCCCATTGTCCATAGCGTATCCACTTGACTGCTACCCGCTTCTTGTACAAGTTTTGACTGCTGTCCCCCAGCATGGTGCCACAACCACAAATCGGCATAATTGTGGGGTATGCAGCCCATCCGTACTTCCCCTGAGACAGTGCACGCTGCCAGCAGCCCTGGCCAGCCTTTCCTTTTTGCTTTCAGGAAATAAACAACCAAATTTTGGAAGTCTTACATGCAGTATTGTTGTGGGAAAAGGTTTCTTGAGCCTTCCACCCCATTAGCACAGTCATCCAAGAAAAAAACATTTTTTGGCTCAGAATGTGCTGACTGAACTAGTCTTGTCATATTTCACCTGTTTCACCCCACACTGAACATGTTAAAAGAGAAACAAAATTTTCTCCTCCATTATTTCTACAATCCTGTCTTTATGGGCTTGATCCCATTGACTTGAATGGTGCAGGACCAAGCTCTGCCATCTGATGATTGGGCAAATAGCCATCCTACCCCATCAATGAAGATTGTAAACCTTTTGGGACAGAGATGGTCTTTCTGTTTGTAGAGTGACTAGCAGGTCCACTACTGGAGCGTCTAGTTGCTATTGTAATTCAAATAAATAACTCGTCCACCACCACAAGCCTTAGATCACTATTTAACAAAAGCCAAATTGGGAAACCTTTCATTACATTTTGTCACTGAGTTTCTCTCTCCTTCAAGAATATTAATCTTCTGCAAACTAAGAATCAGGTGATAATCTCAAAGAAATCATCCCATTGTCAGTTAATGGCTGGATTTTCAGTTAATGGACCAAGCAGAAGACAAGGGCAGTTAACACTATAACAAACTACAGTAATATAACCAATTTCAAGGGGATTATTGCTATCATAAACTGTATTAAATGGTTTATAAAAGCAATGGCTTTTTTAAAGTTATCTGAAGTAGAATAAATGAGAGGCTGCTTTGTTAATAGGTTGTTTCCAACCAATTTTCAAAGCATTTAGGACACAGGGAACGTGCTGATAGCCGTATAATGAATATTTTAAATGCATCTGAGGTTCTTTCCTCTGATAGGTGGAAGGAAAATAATTAACTATTTTATGTGGCCAGCTTTCAATGAAGTTGCTATGTAACTCAGTGTACAGAGATGCACCAAATTCAGATTGTGCCTAGCAGTTTGGTTTCCAAAACCCATCACTTGGCCATTTAAAACATAGATCATAAAGACAATAGCAAGAGGTCAATAAATATTAAAGGCCCAATTCTGCACTCAGTTATACAGGTAGTAGTAGCAGGATGGATTAGCAAGTAGAGTTGGGTGAATAGCTGTTTTTTTTAGGCTTGCTGGCAATTCCAAAAGTTGTTTAAAAATTGTTTCAGGTCAAGGAAACCAAATATTTTGAATATTTTCAGCAAATCAAAGTTGAAAAAAGTTGTTTCAGGTCAAACAAAACATTTTGTTCAGCCTGAAACACGGGACTTGTCTACACAGGGATAAATCTTGCAATAGCTGGTGTGCACTCACTACTCTGCACTAACTACCCGTGTGGAAACTTACTGTGCATTAAGAATTTTTGTGCACATTGGCTTAAGGCACTTTGGAAGTGCACTAAGCTAAGATGCATGAGGGCACTCTTAGGCTACATCTACACTATGAGCCAGGGTGTGTTTTTCCCCCCTGCTTGCATACACATACTTGAAGTAGCTCGATGAGAGCTAGTGTAATTATAAATAGCAGCGTAGCTGTGGTAGCACAGATGGCAGTAGTGGAGGCAAGGTTGAGCCATGCCAGGAAGGTTCTCACCATTTCCAGGCAAATTTGTACTCAGCACAGCTCAGCCATGGTGCCGCTGCTATTGCGGTTACACTTTATTTATTCTCATACTAGCTTTCACTGAGACATCAAGGGGCAGGGGGAGGAGGGAACTCGTGCTCCTAACTTGTAATATAGGTACAGCTTTAGTGTGGAGTAGCTACTGTGCTTTAAATTCATGCCCTAGATTACCCTCACTAACCTCCCCATGTAGACAAACCTTAAGTGTTGTATTTCAATGTCAATGCATTTTATGTCTTTAATTTTTTGAAAATAAAATTAAAGAAAAATTTTAAATGAAAGGTGGTCAAATAAAAAAATGGGAACATTTTATTTAGAAAATGTTCTAAACTTTATTTAGAATATTTAGTATTTACAAAAAAACCTTATTTATTTATTTATTTATTTGACTGAAACATTGGCCTATTTTACTATCCTAAGGTATTGCATACTCCTTTATCCACCATCTGTAGGTCTTTCTGGTCTTACTAGTTTCCAGGTTCCTTCCAATAGAATCTCTGGGTTACAGATTATTTTCCCCCGACCTGCATTACTTTAGGTTCCGTTTTTCCAAGCTAAGTCTTAGTTTGCTATTTTTTGCTCACATTTTCAATTTCTCCTGGACCTTTTGCATTTCTGCTCTGCCCTCACTGGAATCTGTAATTCCTTTAAATTTACTATGGTTGGAAAATGCCATTAAAGTACTGGTTACTCCTTCTTCCAAATCATAAAACCAGATTTAACACCAGTCCTTGTGGTACCCCACTAGACTCTTCAATGCTTATTGTGATCAATTTCAGTTACTGACTGAGGCCATGCCCAGCTAATTCCCTCATTATAGTACCAAGGTACATCATGCGTGGTTGTAAAGTTCACTGTCTTCCTCCTATATTGTTCAGATTAGATTTGGAATGGTTTCCATTGCACACTACAGTCTGTATATCTCACAGCTCACAAGCAGTATGTCTGTTGTAATCAGATTGCAATGAGATATGGACAACTGACTTTTCATTCTCACTTCTGTAATTTCAAGGCAAAAAAACCAGCAAGGAACATACGGCTCCATTGTCATACCAGTACAATTTTAAGCCTCCTAGGAAAACAGCTGACCTCTAACTTGCAATCAGTAATTGTGATTAAAAAAAATTACTGCAGTCTATGCTGTCAGCTTAACAACCTGAACACATGCAGCATAATGTCTTCCAATAATGTTGCCTGCCAGGAGTCGCCATCTGTACTTCCTCTACATAGAACAACCAAATTGTTGGGTGAAACTGGACTAATGCAGCAATAGTGTACAATATTTCTCACTGCAAATGTCAGAGCTCATGGAGACTTCACCTTAATTGTTTTCTGTGTAGATGAGGCTTGGTTTGTGTAGTTTTTCTGCCAGGTTCCTGAACAGTTTTTAAAGCAGTTGTGAGGCCGTGAGAGAACATAACCTTTGAAGACTGACAGTTGGTTATACATTCAGCTGACCTGTTTGGGGCAAAGTTGAAGGGTGGAGGGGAACGCCACCTCTTGGAAATGTGGGAGTGGCAGAGCTGTTTAAAGGTTGAGAAGTGTATGTAAAGGAGTTCTTGCCCTGACCAATCCCAGGGGAAGATAATATCTTATACAGCACTTCTCATCCGTAGATCTCAATGTGATCTACAAAGAAGGTCAGTATCATTAGCCCCACTTTACAAATGGGGAAACTGAGGCTTAGAGAGGGGAAGTGAGGTCACCCAGCAGGTCAGAAGCAGAACTGAGAATAGAACCCAGGACTCAAGTCACAGTTCAGTGCACCATCCACTAGGCCAAATTGCCTCAGCACTAGATGTTTAGCAGGTGTAAGCTATTGAAATCTATGAAGCTATGGCAATTTACACAGTTGAGAATCTGCCCCACCTTCTCCATTGTTTGTTTAGTCCACTCCACCTCCCCACACTGGGGAAGGGAGGGAGTTTCTTCAGCCACAGGCCTGTACTAACTCCACTGGGCTTCTCCACCACAGGTCTGAGGAGACAGTATTTGTTTAATCTTTAAAAAAATTGTAGTTAGGGGCCCCTTTTCCTGACCTCATGGTGGTATAGGAGAGTGTTGTGTACCCTGAGGGACCAATTGTTGAATCCTCTTCTCACCTTGGTGAGCACTCAGTTGCCTTGAGGATGATTCTTGCAAAGGACTACTCACCAATAGAACTGGGCCCTGATTGTACAGTCAGTGCTTCCAGGTCCCTTCTGTTGCTGTTGTGGAGGGGGATTTCATCATTCAGATGGGGTACCTTCCTCTCCTCACCACAATCTCGAGTTGAGCTCCATTGCAGCTCAAGCAGACGAGTTCTTTGGGCCAATTTGTTACAACTTTATTCTATTCATGTTCTTACACGATATCTATATATGGTGCCTGAACCCCTTTCAGAAACATGCTAGTCATGTTGCTTAGTATCTTGTCACATACGATTATTACTTGTGTTGCAGTAGCGCCTAAATCATGGTGGGCACTTCCCAAAGCACAAAAGTTAGTCCATGCTCTGAAAAGCTTCAAACTGAACCCTTGAGTCTGAAGATCCCACACCCCTGCAAAGTGGGTACTCTACTGCCTCCCCAATGCTATCATCAAGAACCTGAATGCCCTACACTGAAAATGGGTGGGGCAGAGACAAGGCAGCTGAGGACAGGTGGAGGCAAAGTAATTTTTAAGCAATCTTTGAGTTCCTTCATTCCCTGGAGATGCCAGGGGGCTGGAATAATTTAAGAGCTGTCATACCTGTAGATGACTATCCTATGAAGCAGTGCAGAGTCAGGTATAGATAATATAGTCAGGAAAACATGAGTGGGTTAGTGGATCATTGACCTACAAGGTTCTGTACCTTATAGCTCTAATTTATGGCTGTCTTATTCAGTATTGATCTCACTGTAACCCATGGAAAAGGCTGCTACTATGTTTAGTTGCTCTAAACATTTGTGTGCTCTAATTTGTACATTTTACAAACTTTTAAAAAGGTTGCAGTAAAGGCTCCAAGGTATTAATATTACATTCAGTGAAACAGTTTTGCCTTCAGGCCGTAAAAATACCTGCTGTTACTTAAAAATCAGACCCAGTGTTAATGTTATGCACTACAGTTTGCCACACCTCCTGAGCATCTGCATAATTCCATTTTTATTAGTCTTGCCAGTTGCGTCAATTACATTTACAGAGCTCTTCCTAGATGCATTCTGCTCCACAATGGCCCAAGAAAGCCACTGATTTCTGTATTAAACATTCAGTAGGAAACTCTCAGAAACTTACATTGCTCTAAAATCATAGCTCATGTCTGAGGACAGTCTCTTAGCACTATAAAGATAAAGTATGTAGCCCAAAGGCACAAATAATAAAGGGGCTCTATGTTTAGGAATATTTTAACTGAGGTTTCCCAAACATGGTGGGAAGATATATTACTTATGGGCATGACTGTGAGCTGCTTCTCTGTACCATATTTCCCCTTTATTGTTTAGCTAGCAAGTAGCACTATATGTTAACACTCCCTTTATGCAAATGAACAATAGAGTGAAGCAGAGGAGAGACTTTTAATTATTTAAGACAAAACACTTCCTTTGTGAGCCTATCACCTGGTCATTTCAGTTTGTATTTAAGCATGACAATGACAACAAAGATGTGATGCTGAGAACAAGGTAGGATAAGTGACTTGCAATAATATGTAGGGATACCTTTTTCAGTGAGTGACTTGTGGGGTTTGGCAGACTCAGGAAGCCTGCATGTGGTTCTTCAATGACCTTTTGGCTGTCTGTTGAAGTGTGTCTTTCACCTAGAGGTTGTGTTTGCACTGCTCCTCATGTTTTTTCCATTGTCAGAGACTGACTGAATGGGCATTTATTACTTCAGACATCACACAGGCACTAAGGTTAGTATTCAGGAAGTCCTCAAGAAACAAAGAGCCAGTATCCACCTTGGTTTTATTTAAGCATCTTCTGTATATATCATAAAAAGAAAAGGAATACTACTCTGAAACCTGTATATATCATAAGCACCTCTGAGGACTAGTTCTATAGATATGAACCATACTTTGTTATGTATGGGAGAGCTATTACCTCATCAGGCTTTTGGTCACTTTGTTTGAAACCTAATTTAAATGAAAGTTCAGAAGACTAAAGAGGCCTTACTCACTTTTGAAAATGAACATAGGTACTTTCTGAAGTTTTACCTCTGATGTGATATTTTATTGTACCACTATTAGATAGGGATTACTTATAGCATGGAAATCATATTTTAGACTCAAAGTTCAGAATCATATATTGGAAAGGATACATGAATAAAAGCTCAAAAAAGTTTAATAAAATGTTGCCTGTGAGTCCCAGTATGTATTTACCATATTCTAACAAAGTTTCTGGTTCAGTGTTAGAAGAAAATATTTGTTGCTATTTGTATTATTGTCACATGACAGCTATTTAATATCCACTCATTGTAGAAAAATGGAGATTTTTTTTCCTTTGAAGAGATATAAATATATTGTAAGAGCTGCAAATATTTTCTTCCTCCATTCACCACTTACTCCCCAAAACACAAACACACACATACACTTGGGTCTCTTTTTTCCCAGGTTGCTGCCAATGGCTTTTCCCCTCTATCCACTCTATTCTCAATAAAATAAAAATTAAAAACCAAAACGCTTCGGCAGAAAAAAGTAGCCAACTTAAGTTTTCATTTTGTAATCATTTCTACGTATTTATCTCCATCTTACAGTCCCAAAAAAACTGAACAATGGTTTGAATCAAGGACAGAGTGACAGATCTAACCCTGCATTTCTATTCATTTGTAGAAGCTTTTAAAGATGCGTAATAGTATAGAATTTGGCTTTCTGTGGCACTTTTCATACTTCATATCTCTCAAACTGCTTTATAAAATAATGAGTTAGTTACTAGCAGCACAGTGACTGTACGGGCAAGCAAGGCAGCCATTATTCACTCAAACTGCTCATGCGTTCCATACACTGGTCATTAGAAACAGTTTTTCCTAAAGGCAGAATTTTGGCAAGGACAACAGCTTTATTCCCTCCTCTTTCTGGCAATTGACATGGAACCTTTACCTTTCACTTTGACAGCCACCAGATAGGGGCAGAAGGAACTTTTGTTTATATTCCATCCAAAATTTCAAGAAAAAAAAAATAAAGCTATTACCTAGAGCTGGGTGGGAAACAGATTTCCTGTTCTGAGATTTTGAGGTTTTGAAATCCCTTCCCACATCCTGACTTGGGACCAAATAAAAAAATCTCAAAAGTTTTCACAAACTAAAAGTCCCCCAAAAGTTTTGCATCAGGTCAATAGAAACATTTTGTTCTCATTTCAGCCTTTCAAAATTTTACTTTTACTATTTTAAAAAAAAACCTTACATTTCAAAATGAAAAGTTGTTTCAAACAGAATAAAGAACTTTTTTGCATTTAGAAAGTGTTTAACTATTCCTCTCCTTCCCCTAAACGGGAAGTTTGACAAAACTGACCCTTTCCCATGAACAGTTTTGATTTCAATTAATCCGCAGTTTCTGGTGAAAAATGTTTAACTGAAAGCTTCCTGACTAGCTATGCTAACTTATTTTAATTTCAGATTTTCAAACAGCATTGGTCTGAGTCTCCACTCACACCTGTTATCCAAATGTATGATTCCATTGACTTAAATGGAGTTAATCCTACAAACCTGGAGATTTCAAAATAGGCCATATTACATTTCAGCTATACTTTACCTACATGGTAAATTGAATGGTACACTCATTTCAATTAGTGAAACTAATTTCTCATTTTAGGCATAAAACATAATGCAAATGGAAAAGGAATTTTGCTAATATTTGGAATAATCCCAATTCTTATCTGCCTGCTTGCCTCAGAAATCCTTTCACTGAACAACAGAGATAAAAATCTGTCATTTTAACAAGATTAACCATTGGCTGCTTTCTGAAAGCCATTGGGATACCTCTATTGCTTTATAGTCTGTTATCTCAGTGAACCTTTCCTGGCTTTAGAATGTGTTCCTTGTCCTTACTAAAGTTACTGGATAATTACTGCTTTTATCCACATCTAAATAAATGGATTATATGTACGTTAGACAGTGTAGGCCCTGGATTAATCTTAATCCTGTGACTTCACTCCATGCATACCTGCTAATATACAAAAGCTACAGTGTGGTATTTTCCATAATGATAGCCCAAGAGAGACATGAAAGACACTCACACAAAACAAATCAGGAACAGGAAACTTGAAGCAGTACTAAGTAATCTAAGTGCCATTAACTAGCCAACATTTTTGGTATTGAGGCACAGAAGGTATCGGTTTATGAATCTGAGTTTGCCAAAAAGCAATGGGTGTCTGAAAGGAAATTTAAAAAAAAATACTCACCACCACAAGACTGTGGACCAGATTTCGAGAGCTGGCAAGAAAAGAATTCTGTAGTTTCTGTTTTGTAATTTAGTTTGTCTAGGCAATTATATTAGTGTAAGCAGAGTCAGGATGAGTCTACCCTGACATCTGGTGGCGAGTCATGGTGTGTTGTGGAAAAGAACTTCAGGGGCTGATCTCATTTGCATAGACACACCCACACTGCCTAGATGGTCACTTTGGCTGCTGTAGGAGCCCCAGTTTCTCTGTTACTAGTGCAGAAATAGACTGTTATTATCCTGATTATGTGAATCAAGGACAGTGGAACTGTACTTGGCCTTTTGTTGTTATGGAGGGACTCACCATCAACTAAGCAGCAATCTCTAGACTAGGGTCATGGGTTCCAAAACCCAGTGAATAGAAAAAGGCTGGAGATGGGTATTAATCTCCTGGTAAGATCCTTACATGCTAATTGCATTTCCTTCTCTCTCCACTATGGAATATCAGAGCTAATTTTGATTCGATTAGGAGTCTGGTTACAGGCTGCTGAGCTGAATTCACTTTGGGCCAATGGCACACCAGCACTGAGACTCCCCTACCACAAGCTGAAATCACAAAAGAGCTAAACTTACTAAAAGCTAAAATCACTGAGTGTTGTGTTAAGTAGTGGGGGAGCCTGAAGATATAGTGTGGAGCAGTTTGCAGGGGCTGCTGGCAGAGCAGAGCAGCTCTTGGAGCAGAGCAGTTTGCGGGGCGGCTGGAGCAGCTCATGGGATGGCTGGCAGAGCAGAGTGGCTGGTAGAGTGGAACAGTTTGTGGGATGCCTGGAGCAGCTCATGGGGGCGGCTGGCAGAGCAGAGCGATTTGTGGGATGGCTGGTGGAGCGGAGCCCCATGGAGAGGTGGGGCGATTGGTTTTGGATCATGTAAGGTGCCCCTTAACACCCTCCACCCCATCTCCACCCAAGTTGGGAGGAAAAACTCTGCAGATAAATTTTTGAACTCTGGGGCTGCACTGACCAGGGGCAGAGACTTTTGGGTTGTTGGACTTTTGGGACTTTGGGTGATTTGGGGTTGCTGGACTCAAGAACCAAAGGGAAAGGACACACCCCAATTTGCTTGTGGTGGGTTTTTTGCTCCTGGGTTGTATTATGAATCCTGTTGGTGGTGTTTCCCAACACAATGCCACATTGTCTCTCTCTGTTATTAAAAGGCTTTTGCTACACTCAGACTCTGTGCTTGCGAGAGGGGAAGTATTGCCTCTTGGAGGCACCCAGCGGGGGTGGTATATATTTGTCCCAGGTCACTGGGTGGGGGCCCGAGCTGGTTTTGTATTGTGTTATTGGAATGGAACCCCTAGATACTGAACCCGGCCCTTGTTGCTGCCAACTATGATGGGCAGAAGGGTTACATTAGGAAAAAGTGAGGCAGTAATGACAGATCAGTGCAGAGTGGAATAAAAAAAATTGTGTGATTATCCCTCAAAGAAATGAGCAGCAAAGAGATATCTTTAGCCAATCTTGAGCTCAAGGGACCTGGGCATTCACACCTACAGAAAAAATAAATCCTATCAAAGTTGAAGCTGAATGCTTCTCAGCAGACAAGACACACGCCATGCTCAGAGGTAATTAGATGCTCAGAGCTCCTTAGGAAAAGCTGCAGCTTCTCTAGCTTTTATGGGTGTATGAAGGGGTTCACTGATTTCAGAATCACCTCCTTGGGTCTAGGCATGTTGTAACTCGCTATTTAGCCCACCCCTTCCAGAGTAACAAAGCCCACCATAAAACAGTCCAACATCCTCACAAGAGGGTCTTTGCCCCCAGCTCTGGGCCGTGGTCCTCACCTTACCTTTGGGCTTTCTAATGGCCTTGTTCCCTTCTCCAGGCACAGACTTATGCCGCCTTGCCAGTGGTTGGTAGGGGAACACAGGTGCTATCACTACACCAGTTTCCCGCACAAGGAAACCAGCAGCCAAGGTCTGTGCAGTTCCACTCCTTGCTTATGTTTCCCTGGGCTCCTTCCTACCCAGCCTCTCTCAGGTTTGCCCTTTTAAGCACCTCTTATTCTGTTTCTCCAGAGGTCACCTCCCCGGGCTCTTTCTCCCTGGCAATCCAAACCCTGCCCTTCTTTCAGGGCATACCACCAGGGCCCGATCCACCTCAGGGTCTGCTTGCCAGCCTTCTGTATTCCAACTAGGATCCCAGGACATATCCTCCCTTGGGGTCCCTCCTCTCCTCTCCCCCCCCCCCCGGTTCTGTTTCTCTTCTGCCAACACACACGTACACCAGCCAGCTGCAACTTCCTCTCCAGATAAGCCTGGTTCTCCATCCAAGTGCAGCCAGGGAACTTCCCAGATCTACATTAATCCATTCAGGGATTGTTTGGGGTGCACATGTGCACAGACCCCCTCACAGGGTGCTATTAAGTTTCATGCAAGGTAGAATGAGTATTTTCTGTTGAAAAGAGAGCAAGTCATCATCAAGTTAGCAAGTTATTATTGCCACTAGGGTTTCTTATTAATGACCCATTGCTGGTATATGTAGAAGTGTAGTCTAGTGCTTTAATCCGGTTTGTGATTAATGTTTCATTCTTGGATCAAAATAGTTGTCTATTCACAGAACAAACATTGGAAACTTAATTTTACTTTGCCCAGGATTTGTTCAGAGCAGCTCTGTAAGCTTCTACTTTATGAAAATTAAACAGGGTATATTCACAAAAGCAGATTATCTGAGGCAGGATGGTCCAGGGGCTAGGATAGGAGCCTGGGTTCACTTCCCTGGTCTGCTACAGACTTCCTGCCTTAGGTAAATCATTTAGTCTTTCTGTGCTTCAGTTTCCCAATTGTTAAATGGGATTAATTGCATTTCCCTACCTCACACAGATGTTGTAAGGTGAAATACATTAATGACTGCAAGGTGCTCAGTTGCTATAGTAATGGGGGCCATATAAGTTAGATATGTCAAAGCTAGAAAGATTGGAGGTCCAGTGGTATATCCTACTACTTCTCACATTTGTTCATAAGATGATTCACTGCTAGTGATAGGCAAACCTGAAAAGGAATACTGGTTTTGCATAGACTGCGTGTTTATTCCAAACATATCTATTTTGCCTTTCATCAGACTGAAGAGACAATAGTTAACACTGGTAGGCCGGATAGCAAAGAACAATTATCATTAGCACAACAGCTTGGGCAGATACAGGCAAATTCTAAAGGGAAAAAAGTTGTCCCAGTGTATTTTTTAACAGCCAAACAGGATAGAGCCAGCCCTGAGGGCAACACATTTACCTTTCCGATTGAAATGGGTCAGAAGTAGCTCGGGATTTAACAGACTACATGCATGTATGAAGTCTCTTTCTGGTTCTAATACAAGGACCCTAAATCTGACCTCATATACACACACTGATGGTTGCTGGGTTTAGGATGTGGGTGCAGGGTGGCATTGGTAGCCTGTGATAGGCAGGAGATTCAAACAGATGATCTAGTGATTCCTTCTGACATTAAACTCTGACGCATGTACATACACACATTGATGCAATTCCATTTACTTCACTGGAGTTACTCTTGGTTTAGGCCACCATAAGTGAAAGCAGAGTCAGGCACCTGGTCTCTAGGTAAGTGTCACTGATCAAGAAAGTCAAGACTGAAATGTTGTCAAGAAAGATCTAGACTGAAATGTTGCAAGTGCCTTAGATTTTTTTTTTAAATTACTAGCTTTGGTTCCCCTTGTATTTCTTATATACAATTGTTTGTGAATATCTATAAATATTAAATATGATTATTTAATATTGACTACGATTGTCTGTCCTAACACAAGTCACTATAGATCCAAGAGCTTAAAACCTTAAGCTATGCAAAACAAACAGCTTCTACCTAGCCCTATTATGGACTAATAATGTGCAGAAGGTATAAAGAGCTTCCTGTCCATTGGCACCAGAATTCAGTCCCATCTCTATTCCCCTGGGGTGCATGACACCCTAAAGAGGGGAAGAAGAACTGGGAAGCAGGTGAGGCTATGGCTTGTTCCTCTCCCTTCCATGCACCAACTAGTGAAGATGACCTGTTGTATGGGGGAAGTAAGCTACAGCCCATAAAGGGTATAGTAATGGTATGCCTGGAAGATCCCTCAGCCAGTGTGACTCCAAGGCACAACTGAGCCCCTAGGGATGACTTGACATCCAGTAGGGTGGGAGCTGAGCATTCAAAAGCTAAGCCACAAAGCTAACCTAGGACAAGTTGGACTACAGTGTCCGTGATGAACAATTTCCTATTAGATTTTCTTCAGCTATACTATGGAGCCACAGACTGCTTAGCTTTCTGTATCTCAGAAGTAGATACACGTCACGTCAATAATATTTGGCTTCTCTTAAAAGGGAGCTCTAGATGGAGGAAGTTGTGTCCCATTACGAAAGCTGTATTCCAGCAAAAAACAAATGCCCCCACATGCCAGATTTCAAAACTGGACCATTGTTCCTTAAAAATTCTCTCTCTTAAAGGTGTATCATTGGTGTTGGTTTGGAGAAACATGGAGCACATCGGCTCAGTAGGGGGATATTATAGCCTATTCTTGTACTCATGACAGATAAAGTGCTTTAGTTCTCCCCAGGGCCCAGTGGTACCAACTGATGGTTTTGTTTTGTGCGTTAACGTGGCAGTGGCTCCATATCTCCTAATAGGACACATAGGGGTGCATACCTCTAAGTCAGAAGAAGACAGCAAGTGCAATACTTGGCTCTTTCTAAGTGTCAAACTGTAACAGAAAGGGAGCACAACCTTCTGATAAGAAAGGATCATTAAGTGAGTCTGAATAAAAAAAAAAGACCACACTACAGAATACCAATAAATATTTGTTATGAGAAAGAATAAAGTACTCCATATATATTTAGCACCATTGGAAGGTTAAGGCTGAGAAATGAAGCATACAAAAACCAAGGAATGCAACCATCGAAGCTAAGGATGCACACACTTGGGAAGGTAGTAAAGGTCAATGTTAATGCTACTTCTTTATATTTTAAAATATGATGTGTTCATATAATTATAAATTAGTTGACAGTTTATTCAGGTTATATTCATCATGCACGCTAGAATTTCTTATACAGCCTTACATATAATAAAATACCTACACTCATGCTCAGACTTGGCTTGATTTTTAAATCTCATTCAGGTTTACTAAAGAAACCAAGTTTGGAGGAATTTTTAAAGATATAAATATTGAAGTTTGGTAAGTTGACCTGTTATTATTTATTTATTTGTTGTTTTAAAGGTCGGCTTAACATACACTGGTTTAGACTGTTGAAGGGGCAGATTGGAGGGCTTTAGTTTAGAATAGTCTTTCCAAATCAGTGCTGTGTGCTCCAAAGTTCAGAGTTGGAAGGAATAAGGATAGTCTAAGCATAAAAATGAGAGCTGGGAGATCTGTTATATGCCTGGCTCTGTCACGGACTTCTTGGGTGGTCCTTATGCAAATCTAAATAGCCACTTGCATTACTCAATTTGCACACACAATTAAGATAAATGCATATGAAAAAGTAAGTGTGCAATTTGTATGTGCAAAAGGGTCTCCTTATAGAAAATGTGACCCTCAATGACTCATAAATCACTCCCTCCACTCTTACAATAAAACAACAAGGAGTTTGAATCACTTGTGGCTTCATTTCAGTTGTAACTTTTAAATGGATTCTGAAGGTCATGACTTAAACAGAGGAAGCTGTATTTTCTATTTTGGTCTGGCTTTAATTTGGGTAATCTTCCCATTAAATATAGCTATTTATGACATTTGTTAAAAGCCTATATTGCTAATTTAGCTAAAAAAAAATCTAATGGAGTTGTATTGGAAGTTTTCCATAAAATTAATGTTCCAGACTTAATGGATGTCTAAGGTATCATTATTAACAGGAATATTCCATAAACTAAAATCAGGCCCTTTGAATTGGTGATCTGATACGGTTAGATCGGAACTTATTTAAAATTGGAAATGTGCCAAAGTACCCAGGAATTCAATTTAAACACCTTATGGACGTTAATGCTTTTACAGTATTTACTTTAATTAGTACTTTATTAAATGCTCAATTTCACTCACATAGTTGGACAAGAATAGCAGCCAGCCTGTGGGCAGAACAAGTATGTTAGCGGTGAGACCTCTTTAATCCCTCCCAATCTGCAAGAAACACAAATCTTCTATATAATTTCCAGGGTAATGCTGCTGTTAATTTCATTATCTTACCCTTTGTAAAGTCATGCATGTGTATCACAACATGCCATGCCATGTGCCACTGCCCATCTGAGACCCCCCCAAAAAAACCACTGCAAGGAGGACAAAACTTTTCCCTCAGTAACTCTGTAAAACCAGAATAATACCATTGAATTCAGTGTGGGGTTGAAGTGAAACAGAGAGCATTGCTGGGCCCAGTAAATCTATCTTCCAACCAAGGAGTTCAGTCTTTTCTACACTGTAGCCTTTCTTTCATCTAGCTGGGACCTATTTGGGCTCCCCCTCCAATTTAGCAATATGGAAGGGCAGGATGGTCACAGCTCCCCAGGACCTATTGTGGAGGGGGATGGGGGGAAAGGCATGATGCCTCAGGTTGGCAACTCTTCTAATCTGATCAAATATGCTGTGTGTACCTTTGTTAGACAGGAAGGGAGCAAGATGCCATAAACCCCCAGAAAATTGTTTTACACTGGCACAATGAAGCTTATTTTTCTTTTACTTAGAGACTGAGCCAAAGCCTAGTGAAGTCCCATGGAAAAACTCCTATTTATTACATTGGTTTTTGGATCAGGCCCTTGCACCATTTTAAGTCAAATCGTAGCCAGACTGAAGTCAATTGAGTTAGATAAATACATAATAAATGGGAGCAGAATTGGTTCTAATTTCTTCAGAAAATAATAAACTGAAGGGCCATGCAAAAAATATGGAACCATGTTACATATTTTATAACTGTGTGAGGAATAAATGTATAAACACATCTTGGACCATTGTGCCTGGCCTCTGCTCAATAAGTCAACTCCCAAGAACTCTTTCCAATCACAGGCCATGCAGTGTCATACAGTGGATAGAGTACTGACGTAGGACACTGGAGACAAGGGTTCTATTCCCAGCTCTGCCACTGGCCTGCTAGGTGAGCTTGGGCAAGTCACAGACCCTCTCTGTGCCTCAGTTTCCCCATACGTAAAATGGAGACAATGATTCCTCCTTTGTAAATCACTTTGAGATCTACTGATGGAAAGTGCTATGTAAGAGCTATTATTATGAGCAACTTCAAACAGCCATATTTTTTAAGTTAAACTGGAACAAAATGTTTCTATCTCTCCCTTCACCCACCCCCCAGATTTAGGTACAACATGGGAGTGGATAGGTAATAAAGACATTATCAATGAGTGAAACAAATCTGGGCCAGATCCTCAGCTGCTGTAAATTGACTTCAGTGGAGCTACTTCAATTTAGAGCAGCTTGGGATCTGGCCCTGTGTATTACATTTCTTGCTGCACAAGCTCTCTAGGTAAACCTGACTTTCTAAATACAGCCCATAATCCTCCAGATTTTAACTGTATCCTGATGAATGAACATACCAGCACTTCTCTTTTTCTCCCTCTATTCTTAATATACATCGAGGGCCTATTCTCATTTACACTGAGGCCACTTTATACCACCAGGATAGTGTAAAAGGACCTTAAAGTTGGTGCAAGTATAATTTAGACTGACTTCAAGGCACCTGTATGCTGTGACAGTGTACATAAGGGCCTTGATACACAGGACAGTCAAGCCCTGTACATTCTAAGGGGCAGAGATTGTAATTTTGTTATACGGATGTAGTGCAAAGGGGCCCTGATCATGGCTTCTAAGCACTACTGTCATATAAATAATAATTAACAATAGAAGCAAATGAGAAGACTAGCTGCATACAACTATGCAGCATTATGCATACACAGGTTATGAAATCCAAAGTCATTGTTCTGTCAGTTCCAATTCCACCATCACCCATATCCATTGAAAAGCCATTGTCCTTATTCTGGACCGGATGTGTCCCAGAATACACGATAATAGTGGAATTATTGCCTGGTTCCACTGCTCTTAAATTGTGAGGGCTGTTGTTTGTGTTGTTCAGCCAACTCTACCCTTGTCTATCAATCATCTGCTCCAGACACTAGACATACTCCCCCCACCTCCTGCCTTCTGGACTAAAAGAAAGCTGTGCAAAAATTCAAGTGCAATTAATGTGCAAACATGAATTGATATGGAAGGGCTGATTGTTCAGCTCATGCCTAGAATGAAGACTTCTATGTACATCCCCAGATTTTCCTATTCTATGACGCAACAGAAGAATCACTGGATCAGTATGCCTTGTATGATTAACAAGAATAAGTTGGAGGGTCCTATCTCTGTCTGGCCTGAAGAACACTGAGATCAGCCTAGCTGCAAACAGGAAGCTGCTATAATTTTACATTATCCTTTGGGGCTGCCACCAAGTGTGATCCCATCCTAGTGTCCTACTGGAAACCAGGATTAGAAAGCAAATTCTGTATTCCTTTTCTCCCTCACTGGGGAAAACCAAATACACCATGGAGGTGGCACATTGATTTGTACGTGGAGGACTGAGGGCTCTAAGATCTCGTTAGGGCTCTTTGGCTGGCCAAACTATGGAGTTATAGCCAACACTGCAGACATGCTAAATGAACTGGGCATAAGCATCATGGTGCTACAAGAGAGGAGCAGGAAGTTTAAGAGTGAAGAAATAGTCAAGAGCCCATACTTGGATGCTGGAATTGAGATCTGGCATACACAGTTTTCCAAAAGTATATACTACTTTGATAATACGGGAACAGCACCAGCATTCCTAGACTCAAATATCTAGTAACCAAATTTTTAAAGCAAGAACAAAAGAAATAATGAACACAATCTGATAGCTTTCTTTGACAAGCTTTGTGAAGAGGGGGCAAGTGGTAGACGTGGTATATCTTGACTTTAGTAAGGCTTTTGATACTGTCTCACATACACCTTCTCATAAACAAACTAGGGAAATACAACCTAGATGGAGCAACTATAAGGTGAATGCATAACTGATTGGAAAACCATTCCCAGAGAGTAGTTATCAGTGGTTCACAGTCAGTCTGGAAAGGCATATCAAATGGGGTCCTGCATGGATCAATTCTGGGTCCGACTCTGTTCAATATCTTCAGCTATGATTTAGATAATGGCATAGAGAGTACACTTAGAAAGTTTACGGCGATACCAAGCTTTGAAGGATAGGATTAAAATTCAGAATGATTTGGACAAACTAGAGTCATGGTTTGACATAAATAGAATGAAATTGAATAAGTACAAATGCAAAGTACTCCATTTAGGAAGGAACAATCAGTTGCACACATACAAAATAGGAAAGGACTGCCTAGGAAGGAATACTGCAGAAAGGGATCTGGGGGTCATAGTGGATCATAAACTAAATATGAGTCAATGGTGTAACACTGTTGCATGCGTGCACACACAAACCTCATTCTGGAATGTATGTATGTAAGCAAGACATAAGAAATTCTTCTGCTCTGATAAGAAATTCCACACTGATTAAGCCTCAACTGGAATACTGTGTCCAGTTCTGGGCACCACATTTCTGGAAAGATGTGGACAGATTGGAGAAAGTCCAGAGAAGAGCAACAAAAGATTAAAGGTCTAGAAAACATGATCTATGAGGGAAGACTGAAAAAAAATGTGTTTGTTTAGTCAGGAAATGAGAAGACTGAGAGAGACCTGACAACTTTTTATGTACTTGAAAACTGTTGCTACAAGGAGCAGAGAAAAAAATTGTTCTCCTTAACCTCTGAGGATAGGACAAGAAGCAATGGGCTTGCATTGCAGCAAGGGTCGTTTAGGTTGGACATTAGAAAAGCTTCCTAACTGTCAGGGTAGTTAAGCACTGGAATAAATTGCCTAGGGAGATTGTGGAATCTTCATCATTGGTGACTTTTAGAGTATGTTAGACAAACCCGTCAAGGATGGTCAAGGTGGTCAAGATGGTCTCGAGGTCCCTTACAGTCCTATGAGTCTGTGTCAATGTTTTTAGTATGTAATATTTGGAACTACCAAGAAGAGAAAAAAATAGGGCCTCTTGGAGCCTGTTTTATGGAACAGTATCCTGCACTGATTTACCAGGGTTTGAAATATGCTATAACACCTAAACACTGAGCTGTAATCTAAGGCAATATCTTCAGTTGTACCCACCAGTGCTGAGCTGAGTGCAGGTGGCTTTATTCCCAGTATTGACAGCCTCCAAGTACTGTGGTCAGACAGGAGATGGTTTGCCTTCTGCTTCAGCTGAGAGCAGCCTCAGTGTTGCTTTAAGTTGCAACAGGTAATTGTGATCACCAAAGAACGCTACACTCTGGCCATGCCTCTAACATACCCTCCTTACCAAGTGCAAATAGGATCTGATCCTGTACAGTTGCCATTAACTTGTAAACTACCGTCCTTGGACAAATAATGAAAACAATTATGAGAGCTAACACTTCAATTTCAATTTATTCACATGCACAGTTGCTACAGCACCTAAAATGAGGGTGGGAAATAGGTAGACTTATTCCCCTTAAGGCTGTATGCCTGATCTCCTGGTTACAAAAAGTATTACTTAAGACTGCGCATAAGCATACAGAAATAGAGTTTACTGCATTTAGGAGGCAAGATACAGAATATAGCAGGCAGAATATAGCAGCTGCACATCAAGGCATTTAATTAAAATTAGAGCTGTCCAAACTTTCAAATACCTGAACTTGTGGGCCAGCTTAGTGACTCAGTGCTTTGGCAGAGGCTGTAATATTTCCTTTCTAGAAGTTGTGGCTTAGAGCCAATGCTTTTATGCCAGATGCTCTGTAGCATACTCCTCCCATTGACCGAATGACTGGAAATTCTAGTTAGGACTTGAATGTCCTGATCCCCTGAGCTGAAGCATTCCCTCCATTTTTGTGAATAGAGGAGCTTGTTTGGGCTCAGCTCTTCCTGACCATGTGGAAGGGGTAGAACATCACCGCCCCAGACCATAGTATTTCACCTTGATGTGCCCCAATGAAATTCATTGGAGATTTGAGGTGGGAGGGGGAACTGCCAGCATCTGAGCACATATTCTAGATGGTATTAAATTACTGAGGAACCTAGGGTGTTCTTCAGCCATATTGCCAATGGCGACACAACCCCTGCTGGGACTGTGCTGCCAGGGTAACTAGATGAATGTTACCAAAAAGCTGAAAGAAGATTTACCGCAGGGCAGTACAACAGGATGGCTTTTGCAAGAGATGTGTTGCCAATGGGAGGCTGGGGCAGGAAGGCAACATGGAGAAGTTGTTTTCCATGAAGGATGGCTGCAATCTACATAGACCAGGTGACAGGTTTCAGAGTAGCAGCCGTGTTAGTCTGTATTTGCAAAAAGAAAAGGAGTACTTGTGGCACCTTAGAGACTAACCAATTTATTTAAGCATAAGCTTTCGTGAGCTACAGCTCACTTCATCAGATGCATTTGTTAGCCTCTAAGGTGCCACAAGTACTCCTTTTCTTTTTTCTATAGACCAGGTGGTGATCCTTTTTTGTGAATTCTCTGCATGTGTATGGATGAGGGCCCCCATCCCAAATCCTCCTTCTTTGAGGGAATGCTCATTAGAAAATTCAACACTGATCAATGAAATTGTCTGCCCCACTCTGGCTGTCTTCCCTTGGAGTTTGCGGCAAGAGGGGGGTGATTTGTCCCCAGGCTAGGAACTGGAAAGCAGCCCTTTTAAGTTAGATGCCAGGGAGCGACAGAGGCTGAAAAATCATCTTCCACAGAGACAAAATATCTCTAATCCTTCAATAGGATTAGTTTAGCACTTCAGTAGAAGAGGACCTGGGGATTACAGTGGATGAGAAGCTGGATATGAGTCAATAGTGTGTCCTTGTTGCCAAGAAGGCTAATGGCATATTGGGCTGCATTAGTAGGAGCATTGCCAGCAGATCGAAAGAAGTGATTATTCCCCTCTATTTGGCACTGGTGAGGCCACATCTGGAGTATTGCATCCAGTTTTGGGCCCCCCACTATAGAAAGGATGTGGACAGATTGGAGAGAGTGCAGTGAAGGACAATGAAAATGATTAGGGGGCTGGGGCATATGACTTATGAGGAGAGGCTGAAGGAACTGGGCTTATTTAGTCTGCAGAAAAGAAGAGTGAGGCGGGGATTTGATAGCCTTCAACTACCTGAAGGGGGGTTCCAAAGAGGATGGAGCTCGGCTGTTCTCAGTGGTGGCAGATGACAGAACAAGGAGCAATGGTCTTAAATTGCAGTTGGGGAGTGTAGCAGGGTGGTCACCCGTTCCTACCCTGAAGGACTTTAAACAGCCCAGGAGAGCACCGTGGCTGGGAGCAAGCAGTTCCCAGGCTGACTGGGGAAGCAGGCTCAGCTGTGGCCACACCCCAATCACAGCTCAGCTGGCCCTTATAAGAGGGCAGTGGGCTAGGAGCAGACACTCTCTCTGCCTTCAGAGGGAGAAGGGCCTGGCTGCTTTGGGGTGTGGAGGAGAAAGCATATCTGGGTACCTGAGGTGGAGCAGGGCTAGGGAAGGCCAGAGGAGCTGGGATGCTCCAGACTGGAAAAGCCCCAGGCTGCAGGCCTGGCAGATGGCCTAAGACAGGGTACTGCGGTTACAGGGGGCAGCCCATGTAGGCAGAGGCAGCAGGTCCAAACCCCCCTTGTCTGTGATGTGTGGCTTATATACTGCAGTCTGCCCCAGTGAACGGGGGCTAGATGGTGACTGGGCAGTAGACCTATACTAAGGTGAGGTGGGTATAGTGGGTGGGGGTTCCCTGGGTAGGGGAGATCCAGAGACCTGTGGGGGTACTGCCAGGGGGCAGCACACCAACCTGAAAGGTGCACTGGGGTCCAGGAGGGACTCTGGCCTGCAGAGGGCCCTCTAGAGGCTGGAAGAGCTAATTCCCTGAGAGACCAGCAGGAGGTGCCGCAGGGGTGAGTCTTGCACCGTGACCGGGAGGTCTAGGTTGGATATTAGGAAAAACCACTTTGTTAGGAGGGTGGTGAAGCACTGGAATGGGTTACCTAGGGAGGTGGTGGAACCTCCATCCTGAGAGGTTTTTAAGGTCTGGCTTGACAAAGCCCTGACTGGGATGATTTAGTTGGGTTGGTCTGGCTTTGAGCAGGAGGTTGGACTAGATGACCTCCTGAGGTCTCTTCCAACCCTAATCTTCTATGATTCTATGAATAGCTGATGTGAGGTGTTTGGCAGAAATTCCAGAGTAAGGGAGAGAGCTGATTGATATTAAATATTCAGGAGCAAGCAGAGCAAGTCAACAGGAAAGAAAACATGGGAAGGGGGGAGGCTGGCCACTGTCCTGGTAGGAGTGGGAATTCTCATGCTGAGAAAGGGAGATTCACTCTAAGGTCACACTGGTCTTATTGCTCTGATCTTCCGCCTCAATAAACTTGCAGGATTTTACATTCATACTGTGTGTCTGTTGTAAATTATTAGCTATGATCACAGTATTCAGTCTGACTGTATTCTAGAGTGATTCCTCTTATCAGACAATCTGAATAAAATCTTATTGACACATAGGAGCTAAAAAGTATCGCGCCTCTTTAAAAAAAATAACAGAGTTGATAATCTTTTTAACATTTGTTAGGAGAGTCCAGTCTATTCTTTTGTTATAGAAAGCAAATATCCAAACTGAACTTACAGCTTGAATTAAAACATTGGAAAATAGATAGCAGTAAAGTGAATCAGTTAAAGTTGGAATGTTACAGGCCAAAATATTTTACAGTGAGAATATACCAGTCCTTCTGCAACAGTTCTGAGAATTCCATTCTCCAAGTTTTAGATCAGGATCAGCTCTTAATTCAAGTTAAATCAGGACACAGCTCAGCCTATGTTCCTTTAATTCCCGGATCGGTTTGTCTCTTAATGTTCTCAGTGGTCTAGTGTGGCTGTATTTTCAATCTTCTTCTCCAATTTCTTGGACTCCTAAACCTTTCTAGTCCACATACCAAATTAAAAGGGATCTGCAAAGCATCTCTCTCTTAGACCCACTTACTGCTGTGTACACTTGTGAAAGGTAGTCAAAGTGAGTGATCTTATCCACCAAGGCACAATGAGGATGGCCTATGTAACTCTTAAACCCTCCATGTAGTTGCTTGTTTTTTGTATTACTTTTTTTCTAGACTCCCTCTACTTAAACTCCTATCTGAATTGCCTTTGTAGTCCTCCAATTCCTGAATCCTGAAGTTCGAGAATTCCCTAATTCCTGGATCCCAACATCCTTCTTAACCCCAAACTCTGGATTCACTCTCCATATTCAGATGGAGGAATATTCAAATTGAAATTCTGATTGGCTGCTGAACAGTTCTCCTTTGATCCTTTTCTCAGTTGATGCTTGTTTCTTTTAACTTCACATTGCATAAAAATACTCTTATCCACTTAGGCTTTTTAAAGAGATAAAACATAAATATTTTGCATCCTAGGGAGGCCTAGAGATTGCCTCTCACTGTGCATCATCCTGAGATCAGCTAGGACACTCTGTCTAACAGTCCGTAGACTGGCCATGATTCTATATCCTCCCTGCCCCTAACATCTCATTTGAAGTGTGTTGAATTCCAGCATGCCCACTGAAGCAGCCCCTAGCCTAGTTAGCAGGGGTGGAAAGGGGTTAAATATTCCTTCAGTCGCTATATACTCATCCTGTAAGAAAGAAAGCTTCAGGGGGATCACCTATGAATTATGGCTTTTCTGCCAGCTTCATATCTACTCCTGTTCTATACAATAAATTTAAAAAAATCTGAAAAAACAATAGAATCTTAAAGCATCAGATTGTGATTCAGGGAGGGAAACTTTCTGAATGCAAATGTTTAGCTGATGTATAACTTCAAAGGGGAAATTTCAAGAAATTAGGCAGCACACATGGATTGCTTTACTGTTGAGAGTATTGGTGAACGATAACTCTAGGAACAAAATTTCCAATGAGATTTGTCAGTTAGCCAAGATGAATGTTTGTAATTATAAATAACTTACATTAAAATTAATGGTCTAGAAAGGGGAAATATACAATGAATGCAAACTTACACAGGAGAAATTTGGGACAGAACACAAAACAGAATTGTTCACAAAGACTTGGAGGGGATTATAGTGTTCACGTTCATTTTGTTTTCAAGGGCTTGGATGGTGGCAAAGTATTTTTACTGGGGCTCGCAGTATACATAGAAAGTAGGATCTCGGGCACTTTAGATAACAGATCTGCAGAACCTGAGTATTCCTATTTAACATGTACAGAGTAAACACTTAGCCTCACATAATCACAATCATGGTGTCGAGTGATTGAATAACTATCCAAATACCACATGGAATGGTTAGGATTTAATCCAAAACAATAAATGTCACCTTAGAGACATATTAATATGACTATAAATTTCACTACTCAGGGAACCCAACTGCTTTCTGGTTCACTTTGCTACGGTCTATACTATTATTATGAGCAGAGAAGAATTATCAGGATTCAGCCACCTGTATGTGATTTTTTTTAAATGATGTGTCCTCTCAAGCAATGTTATGTAATGTGTAATGTGCTGAAGACGTAATATCACATGTACACAGTGCCAAAGATAAACTTATTCTAATATATTCTGTTCCATATATTTAGGTTCTCATAGCATTTCTATCACCATGGTGTCTGAGCACCTCCAAGAAAGAACCTCTGGGGTCACTGTACTACTTCCCATCATGTGTGGCCAGTCCTGATGGCTACTGTAAAGAGAAGGGCATTATCTTGGCTCCTTCACTGCTGGCAAGTCTAACCTACCACACTGTGTCCTAACAAGACACTCTGATCAAATCAAAACAAAGTGCTTCAGTCTGATTGGAATTAAGTGCTTTGATAATTTTTCATTAACATTTTTGATAAAAATAGCTATTTTGATTTCAGCCAATCAGCATTTTCCAACAAAACTATGCTGTTGGAAAAATTTCAGCCCCCTCTAACAGCCTTGCACTATATCAGGAAGCAGCCAGATAGTTTAGATGATGAAACTTTTAAGTACATTAGCCAAGTGTTTTTCTTTCTTAGGAAATATCATAGAACACCTCTCCCTCCCCAATGTCAATGCAATACTATGGTTAAGAAATCAAGCACTCAAGAGTCAGGAATTGTAGAGTTACAGATGAATCTTATTATCCCTTTGTCCTTAGATGTAAAAATGTGGTGTCCCTGTATATTAGGGGTGGGCAAACTATGGTCCATGGGCCACATCCGTCCTGCCAGCCATTTTAATCCATCCCTCAAACTCCCGCTGAGAGCTCGGTCTGGGCCTTGCTCCGACTGGCGCTCCAGCCACAGAGCAGTGTCGGGGCCACTACATGAGGCTCCCAGAAACAGCCGCATGGCCCTGCTCTACTGCTCCAGCCAGGGAGCAGGATCGGGGGCCGTTCCACGGAGCTCCCGGAAGCAGCGGCATGGCCCTCCTTCAACTCCTACGCATAGGGGCCGCCAGGGGCCTCCTCTCTGCAAGCTGCCCCCGCCCCAAGTGTCTCCCCTGTAGCTGCCATTGTCTGGGAACTGTAGCCAATGGGCACTGCAGGGGCAGTGCCTGTGGACAGGGCAACTTGCAGTGCCGCCTGGCTGCGCCTACACATAGGAGCCGGAGAAGGGACATACCGCTGCTTCCAGGAGCTGCTTGAGGTAAGCGCCTCCTGGAGCCTGCATCCCTAAGCCTCTCCCTGCTCCTTAACCCCCTGCCCTAGCCCTGATCCACCTCCTGCGCCCTGAACTCATTTCTGGCCCCACCCTGGAGCCTGCCCCCCCAGCCAGAGCCCTCACCCCCAAACCACTCCTGCACCCTGAACTCATTTCTGGCCCTACCCTGGAGCCTGCCCCCACAGCCAGAGCCCTCATCCCCTCCTGCAGCCCAACCCCAATTTTGTGAGCATTCATGGCCCGCCATACGATTTGTATTCCCAGATGTGGCCCTTGGGCCAAAAGGTTTGTCCACCCCTGCTGTATATTATAAAGCAACTCCAACAGATCACAGAAGGCTCTGTAGAGCAGTGTGACAAAGCCAGGCACCCCGGTGTAGGAAGTGATGATACAGTTGAGGAACTGAATAGCAGAGGCACTAAGTGACTTTACCAACATCACACAGGAAGCCTGCAGCAGAGCAGGGAATCAAACCTAGGTCTCCCAAGTCCCAGGCTAGCACTCTAGACATTGGACTACCCTTCCACTCTTGTGTGCCTTTGGAAAAGTTATACAAGTTTTTGGAAATCGGGTTAAATTAGCTGAGCTCCATAGTAAAGTTTTATGGTTCTGGTCTGAATTCTCACTATATATTGTCCTTGAGAGCCCACAGCCAGTTCTGGCTGAGAAATATTATATTGTTTGACTCAGTCCCTGATTGCTAATTCATTAATAGTCATCAATGGAATATTTGTAGCATGGGTCACTATGCAATAAATATCCTCTTGGTGATATATTTCTTTTTAAATGTGAGTGAATTTCTACACAGCTGGTCACTTCCCTACAGTAAATAAGGATGTAATTTTAATACACAGAGCAAATGAGAGGAAAAAATGGAAAGGGAACATGTAAGGGAACTGAGATTTATTGCTGAGGGGGCATCATAAAGGTCATGGCAAGGAAAGTTATTCATCAAATTATTATCAAGGCAAAATAACTGTATGTGAAACCACCTGTTTGTGCCCAATTGACATGTAGAACATGTAGTATCCACATACAAAGTATGGATAAGATTGATTGATAAGAAAAATATTTTCCTCCTCTTTTTGATACATTAGATATTTCTCATGGATTACCTCAAGGATTTTCCAGAGTACTGTCTTTTTAAGAGAGATACAGTAATGACCCCTATATATTTTTTCCACTGAATGCATCCGATGAAGTGAGTTGTAACTCACAAAAGCTTATGCTCAAATACATTTGTTCGTCTAAGGTGCTACAAGTACTCTTTTTCTTTTTGCGGATACAGACTAACATGGCTGCTACTCTGAACCCTATATTTAGGTTGCCTAATACTTTTATATAGCTCTACTTTGCATTCATACAAAATCATTACATTGTGTGACAATCAAGTGACACATGCAAAGCCTTGGAAATAAAAAGTCATCTAAGGGACATGTTTTCTACTCATGAGACGCACATGGCCATCACAGCCACCATCATACACCACAGACAAGGTATCTCAACCTTAACTCTGCCCAGGTAGGGATGCCAGACTTCCAGCATGCCCTTTCCCAATTTCCCTTCACCAACAAACGTGACTTCCTGCCCCCACGCCCTCCCACTCTATTATCCTCTCTGCATGGTTCTGGAAACCCATATGGATTGGGGAAAGAGGTACTGGGAGGCTGGTATCCCTAATGACTATCAATTTTTATTGGTGTGTTTAGTCAGATGGTAGGCATTTTCATAAAGTGTAAAAAATGAACATTTAAAAAATCCTGACTTTTTTTTCTATTTGGAAATCTTCCAAATGCTGCATCAGAGAATTGGAATAGGTAATGGATAATATCTTATTAATTGATACGCATTACATACAATTTTTCAGTCATGACAAAAATGCAGGTGGCTGTGTGTATCTACACAGTTTAATAAATTAATAGAAAAAATAGATACATCAAACCTTATTGAGCACAAATTTCTGGCTTTTTAGGGAAGCCGAAAATATCAAGATTCAAAATATCAGAGGGGTAGCCATGTTAGTCTGGATCTGTAAAAGTGGCAAAGAGTCGTGTGGTACCTTATAGACTAACAGACGTATTGGAGCATAAGCTTTCATGGGTGAATACCCACTTCGTCAGATGCATGATTCAAAATCTTAAGTTTTGGGTCCATTTACAATTATAACTCAAATTAGTGGATTTATTTGAAAATCCTCATAAAATCAAATCTTTAACCAATAAATTAAGTGCTGTAAATCCAAGGTTTAAGCTTCAAAAAAAAAACAAATTCCTGCTTTAAGTGCAACATGGACCCCGATTTATCTATGGAATTATCATTCCTCCATAAAAAAATGAATTATTGACAAACCAGATCATCTGTGACAGGGATAAATTGCAGAGTGTTGTAATAAATTGCATTTATCATGGACCTGTGACTGTCTCACCTGTAGTGGGATCACCTAACCTGAACTCTGTTCACTAATTCATTTCCCTGAATCTCTAGCCATAATTCCAAACCTTGGAGCAGCTACAAGCAGACACCACTTTTAAATAAATTGATTGTACCACAAGCAGTATTTTCTCCTTCCCCATCCCCCAAAACAAAAAAAGTTTCTCTTCCTAAATTACATTGGCCTGAAGCCCATAGACAATATTCTGTCTTGGACCAATGGCAGGTTTAAAGGCCACTGCTTTGCAGTAAATCACAAGTTTTGTCCCTTAAAATCATTATAATGCTTACAATAACTATTTTAGAAATTTCAGGAATATGTTAATTATAATTTTTCTTTCACTCCAAAACCTCTTGCATTGGGTTCCTGGTATTTTGGCATCTGGCTTTATAGGAGGAATATAATAATACCACCAATTATTTTAAAAGACTTCTCTACAATATTTCTGATTTTTCTTCTCTAAAGCATAAGGCACATACAGAATACATGATGGGAGAGTGTAGTTATAAACATAGGAAATGCCACACTGGATTGGGCCAGTTGTAAATCGAATCTAGTATCCGGTCTCTAACAGTGTACAAAAGCTCATTGAGAGTAAATACCCATGAAGCAGAACTGCCCATTTTGCTACTTTTTTCCTTTCCTGGGAGGGATGGGAGGAGGGAATCATGTAGCTTTATGATTCCCTTTGGTACTACAAGTATAGCCACCATAACTTCCATCTTCTTCCTGTAACCCATCACTAAACTTCAGTGTTGCCAACTCTCTCAATTTAATCACATATTTGATGTTTTTTAAAGTCCTATCTCCTATATGTAGCTCAGATTTACTTAAAGTTTCTAGCCCTCATAGCTGCAGAGAAAAGCTTGCAGCTGTTGACCCGAAAGGCTCAATTCAATAAACTGAAGCCAAATAAAAAATAAAACATTTCTTATTTTTATTTTGTTTGTTTTGCAGGGGGACATGGGTCTGATTGAAGGTCTCTCAATGCTTGGGATGGGCAATGCTGATTCACTCCATACAACAGCTCCCTCTACATCAAGTTTTTTTTACTCCGTGCCTCAGGGTTTTTTTGTTTTGTTTTGTTTTGTTTTTTTAAATAAAAAGGCAGGGGCCATTATATTTCATTGCAGTGACCTTCAAAATGTGTAGTTTAAAAGATGAAAATTGACTCTGTATGCTAGAATCTCCCAACAGGCAACTAAAAGATTAACCACCCAATTTGTTTAAAGGAACACAAAGACTTATGAGGCAAAAGAATACATCCCTCCTCATTAGCATAACAACCTAAAAAGAGGATTCAAATGGGAAAGCATTTCACCTTTATAATGTAATGTACAAAGCCAACAACAAGGAACAAATTATATGTAGTCGGATTGCACCGTTGGAACGTTCAAAATTCTTTTCAACCAATATTACAGAAAGACAATTTACCTGTTTTTAAGTCATGAAACTCCACAGAGCTGCTGAAACAGCTAATGCCTGCTTTCCATAGCAAGGAGTTAGCACAGGATGGGGAGCCAGGATCTCCTCTGTTCTATCTCCACCTATGCAGCAAAGGGCTGGCCTGAGTCCCTTGCATTTGTTTACAAATATTGTTTAGTTAAGCCTCACAACACTCCAGTGAGGTAGCTATATATCGTTATTCACATTTTACTCCTGGAGAAACAGACTCAAATAAATTAAGTGAGTTATATGTTCACATATTAAATCCATGTCAGAACTAGGATTAGAAGGTATGTCTCCTAATTTCAATATCCATGTGTGACGGGATCCACTCACCACAGCAGCACCTCCTGCTGGCCATCACAGGGATTAGCTCTGCTGCCAGTGCCTCTCCTCTTCTCCACCTGAAAGTCCACCTCAGTCCAAGTAGTCGAGCATCCTCTTCATGACTCCGCCCTCCAGCTGAGTCACCATCAGTATTTTCCCCTTTCCGGGGTTCATTCCCTTATTCTGGCCACTTCCCCAGTAGCTCATGGGGAAGACCCAGCGCATCCATTACTCCAGGTCCCGATCCAGGGACCCTGTAGATAACAGCCTTCTGCATCTCCTTAACTTCCTTCAATGCTGCTTCAGTTCCCTGGGCCACTTCCCTGCCGCCCAAACACCTTCCTCACCGTCTTCTCAAGGCATTCAGCCATCAAGTCCCAGCAGCCAGCCAGCAGCTCCCTCTTGCTCCCCTGGTCCCTGCCAGCAACTGTTCTGTCCAAGGTGCTACCCTTGCCTGCCACCTGCTAGTAACACAATTCACTCCTTGAACTCTCTGCAGCAACAGACCATACTCTGCCCTTCAGCTCCTTTTGTACCAGTCCACTGGGCCCTGATTGGCTGCTTTGTGTGCAGGCTCTCTAGTTTGCTTTGAGGACTCACCTCCACTGCTCCTTTTTGGGAGGGGGTGTGGCAGGCCCATGAGGTCTCCATTAACCTGTTCTACTCCAGTGTGATGTGAGCACCCTATTACACCATGTTTAATAATTTACCAGATCACAGTAACTTCTGCCCCCTAGCAAATCACTTAAAGTGATTGACCAACTTTGGTGCTTAAAATAAATACTATTTAATTCAGTGGGAGTTTTGTGTTCTTAACACCTCTGAAAATCAGATCATTTTTATTTAGGAGCCTAAATAAAGAGTTAGGTAACTAACTTTGGACCACCAGGTTTGAAAATGTTGATCAACCCTTTGTCCATTTTACAGACGAGTAAACTGAGAGTGGCTGTGAGGTTGAAGGAAGGTTTGTACAGGGCTTTGAAAGCATAAAGCTCCACATATGTTATTAAAACAACTAGATGTCCCCTACGTTTTAGAGAAGCTAGAGAGTAACATTGCACAGAGGACAGCCAACATCCTTCATTCTGCCACACCCTTTTCATATCCTAACTCACCTGCCTTCCACAGAAAAATCAGTAGGGTATTAAGCCCAGGCCATAAAAAATGACCTGGCTCGACAAAGGTGTACAACTATTAATAGGAAAGACTCTGATGTAGAGCTGATTGCGAAATAAACACCTAAATTCAGAAAAAGTTTTGAATTGTTGATGTTTTCATTTTGAAATGTTTAAAACAAATATATTTTTGTGATATTTTTCCTGATGTTTAAAAATTTGTATAAAAATGTTATCAAAAACATTCAGTTCCGAAAAACCTGTTTTTTGGTAAATGAGAAATTTCAGGAACCATTTAGCTAGTCTCTCTGGAAATGTTTTCATTTTTTTTTTAAAAAAAGCACTTTTTTTATGAAAAAAAAAAACCCCAAAAGATTTTGATGTCAGGAAATTTTCATTTTTTTAAAGGCCAATTTCAGTGAAAATCTTTGTTTTAGGAAGTTTGATCAGGTCTATAAAATGCGTAAAGGATAGAATTTACTCAGTTTTTGACTGCCCAAAAGGAGGTAACACTACACCACACATGGGCACAAGTATCTGAGGCAGAAAATCCAGGTAGAGAAGCTGATCATCTATCCCCCTACCCCATCACTCAGACTAAGCAACAGATTATGAAGTATGCAGTACTTATGGAAATTGCATATTCTGAATGCTACATGCGACTGGAGGACAGAAACACCTTTTTCTGCACAAGTTTCCTCCATGAAAAGTGACCCACACGAAGAGCCAAATTCTCCCTGCAGAGAAGTTTACACAGTGTAAATTAAGGCAAAATTTGGCCCATAGTGTCAGTGGTCTGACACTCTTCTACAAGGTTGGTGAGGTAATATTTTTTTTTCTGGACCAACTTCTGTTGATGAGAGGGACAAATTTAGAACTACACAGAGCTCTTGCTCAGTTTTAATCTCTAATCTAAGCTCTTAGAGTGTCAAATACAAGATGGAACGGATAGTTTAGTATAGGTAGTTAGCACATATTCTAAGGGGCCATTAACATCCCTGTAGTCATAGGACAAAAGAGGGAGATTAGCAGGCTACAGATTGTTGTAATAAACCATAAATCCACTGTCTTTATTAAAACCATGATTTTTAGCATCTAGCAAAGTTATGAATATAAACTCTCAGGCTTGTCTTTTGGAAGTGTACTTCAGGTTTCCTTTGAGATGAGGACTGATAGAGTGTGATTGCTTTGTGATCCGGTGTTTTTTGTCTTTTATCATTTTCCTATGAAGGCACAGTGATTGTCTGGTTTCATCCACATAGTTGATATTGGGGCATTTAATGCACTGGATGAGGTACACCCTGTGTTTTGATAACCATGGTAGGCCATGGATTTTGGAAGGTGTGTAGTGTAGGGTGTTGATCACTGTAGCAATGGAGATAAGTCTGCACGTTTTGCATCTGTTATTCTGGCAGGGTCTGGTGCCACTTTCAGCTGGTGTGCCCTGGTCTGTGGGGAGCTTGTTTCTGATTATGAGGTTGGAGGGTTGTTTGAAGGACAGAAGAGGGGGTTCAGGAAAGATTTTTTTTCAGGATGGGGTCCCCTTTGAGTATGAGTTAAAATTTGATGATGCCCCACATGGATTCTAGTATGGGGCAGTAGGTGACAATGAGGGGTGTGGGGTCAGAGGTCAATTTCTGTATTGAAGCAGGATCACCACACCTATTTTCATAGATCTCGTAACCACCCCAAATACACCAAGAAATCTGTTATCTTCAGCCAGGAACTCAAATACCATAGGATACACTCCAAGGAGAAAGTCTGGGATATATACCTTAACACACTCAAAACCACCATCAAAGGACACTCCAGAGAAGTAGTGTGTATCACGGAATGGACCACGCAAATACCCTGAGAGAACCTGCTCCAATAAAGAATTAAAACCCCTTCCAGCTCAGAGCTGTGATGCTCTCAGTACTTTTCCCAGGCCTGGGAAAGAGCTCTGTGTAGCTCAGAAGCTTGTCTCTCTCACCAGTGGAAGTCAGTCCAATAAAAGATATTACCTTACCCATGTTGTCTCTCTAATATCTTGGGACCGACATGGCTACAACACTGCATACAACTCTTCCACAAATCAAAGGTGTGTTGAACTAGTTTTCCCAATATCTCCCCAATTTAAATGGAAATCATGTTAAATCAAGTGCCAGTTTTCCACTGAGCAAGAGAACCACATGGTGAGTACTCACATAAATTAACTAAATATTAGTATCTGTTTTACCAATGGGGAGAAAAAGACAGTGAGATTAAGAGCTTGCCTTGAAGGCACTGTGGTCTAGTGAATTAAGCATGGCTATACATCTCAAAGAATAAATTATTTGGAATTTGTATTTTTTATTATTGAACCAACTTTTAATAGATAAAACAAAAGAACTTTGATTACCCAAAAGTCTTCTGGACAACAAACAACTTTGGCTAATCATGGGTTTATCTAGTAGAGGCATTGCTGTATATCAAGACTTCTGTCTTCTCTCCCCTCTTCAAAACTGGCCTGCTTTGAGAAAGCCGGCCACTGTAGCACTTCCTTGCTTCCTCTTTTGTTAGTTGGCATAAGTAGCAACTCTTGTGAACTATGGCTAACTAAAGAGTTTCAGCTAACCACAATTCAGATAACTGACTTCTCTGCAAGCAGCAAAGAACACTAGCAAGTTTGGCATTTTCCTCAGGTAAGTGTTTCTTCTGATTGTTTGTTCCCTTGTGATTTCCCCTAAATGAAGTCTAAGACCTTGATCCTGCAAGCAGCTCCAAGCAAGGAAACCTTTATACCAACATAGAGCCCTACTGAAATCAAAAGCTGCCCAAGCAAAGCTTGATCTTTTAAATAGTCACTATGCTTTATAAAAAATATTCCTCCAACCAAAAATATTTACAACATTTTAAAAAAAGTCATGATTTCAATATTTTATTTTAACTGTACCTGGCTGAGATTACATTGATCTCATTCCTATTTTAGCATCTTAAAAAAAAAAAAAATTAAAGACAAGGAAACAGGTTTCTGAGTAGAAAGGCACAATATTTTGAAGTTTATGATATAAAGGTATTGCCTGGCAGGTTGAGAAATCGACCAACTGTAGTATATAATACCGAACGCCACAAGCTACTTTTACAACCCAAGAGCAATACATTTCCAATATAAGTGAAAAATGTGCCTGTATATATATTTTACTAAATACTTTAAAGTATCATAAATATAGTATTTCAAATTGAAGACACAGGCTTCACTCTCTGAACTGATGGGTGAAAGACGTAAGTGCATCAGTTGGGACTGCAGAGTGTGCGGCTGGGCATGCTGTTTAATTTTAATGCAGACTTTGAAAATGCTAGAAGATTGACTGAAGTATTTCTCCTTCAGTGAGACCTATGGTCCTAAAAGGGTGACTGGAAATTTCACCAGGAAAAAAAAATCAAAAAGCAGTTTTTGGGAGTTTAAATTCTGGAATATACCCTAGGTAACAATAATGTAATAAGTAGGAATATCTTTCAGGAGTGTATTCCTGGCCTATCAACATCTAGTCCTCATAGAAACTGTCAAATTTTACCTACCAACACGTTGGAATAATGATCATTTGGGATTTTAGGGGCTGATAAATGGCAGGAAATCTTTGATTAGTTTGTACTGTGGAGATAAGTACAAATAATGTTTTAAAGCTTCTCTCCAAATGAAAAGAGTGAATACAGAGTTCTGCTTGTTTGGCATTTGGACCTGGTTGTGTGACTCAGGTGATCCATTGTGAGGGTTAAATGGAGGTAAGTGATGGAAAGTTAAGAAATGAATATAAGTGGAAAAAGAAAATGAGATATACATGGCCCAACTTTCAAACATGTAGGTCTTAATAAGAAATCTGAATTATGCACTTGGATGCTCTGATAGGCATATGCACAGCTAAAGGAAGTTCTGACTTTCCAAATACCAGCACTCTATTGCTACATGTCTCAGAAACTTAGACACACTTTAGAGCTTGGACAACTTACTATGAAGCACTATAATAAATTATTTGGGAAGATGGGAACTATTTGGAGGCTAAAAATTGGATGCAAGGTGTAAAGCTAACAGATAACGTGAGCGTTGTGAAAATCATGACTTTGTTGTTGGGAATAGCAGCCCAAAATTTAACACATCTGTACAATTCAAATGGCTTAGAGGGTCATATTTATTCCATTACTTTATTCAATTCCATTTTTTTAATTTCTATGCACAGTTTTAGTTGCCCTCTTTGATTATTTATTATTCAGACCTCAGAGCTAGGTAAGGGATGCCACCTCCTGATCTAGCTCTGATTTGGTTTTAAACCAGTCCAGAGCATTTGATAGGGCTAAATCATGGTGACCTATCAATGTTTTAATACAGACCAGGCTTTTTGTATTATTGATAGTGATTCAACACTTAGTAGCAGGCTATATAGATATTTATCTCCATTAGTAAAGAGATGGGGATAAAATCTTTGCTGGTGCTACACCAGTGAAATCAGTGGAAAGGTATGAATCAAGTACACAAGAAGGAGCCCTTTTCAGGGTGAAGAATGAGATACACATGAGTAAACTGAATTCCCAGTGCTTTACATGCTTATTTTTAAAAATCAGATATCTTCCATTATTCCTGCCTGGCTGTTCTGCAATCTCAGAAGTATCTGATTATCTAAATGGATGGGTTGAGGCACTTAAAGCCTCATACTAAAGTCATACTATGACCACATTAAAGTTATTTTAAATTTCATTTCCAATTAACTCAAGTTAACTAACATATTAGTACATGCTTGCCTGGGCACTCCACAAACATTTGTTCCACAACCACAAATCTTTGTGGTTTACCCTAAACTAAGCTTGAGAGTTTGGGGTTAGGACTTTTGCCACATCATTCCATATAATGGATCTTTATCCAGAAATTTTTGGTCCATTATCAACCAGGAGAAATATAGTGTATTGTGGGTGGAAAATAAAAGGAGGGTTTTGCTTTGCCAGCAGATATTCCTTAGCGACTGAAGGAAATATTGAGCCAGATCCTCAGCTGGAAAAAATCAGCATGCCTCCCGTGACTTTAATGGAACAAGGCTGTTTTACCCCAGCTGACAATCTGACCTAAAGATTCTGGCATTATGACTCACTGTAGTATAGTGTAGATGAAGGATTTACATTGGCGTGAAGCACACATGTTCCTTCTGGCTGAACAAGTCTCTCTAATAGAGCTGGTTTTTGCATATTAGTTTCATGTTTCCTCCTCACTGCAGGTTGTGCCTAGATTATATGTTTCTTTCCAAACATTGGATGAACTGCTAGAATCTGATCAGATAGTTGTTGTATTTGCCTGTCCAGGAGAGTGAGATGAATATTATCAATTCAGAACTCTCTTGTTTTTGTTACATTTTCATTTTGCTAAGGTTTTTCAACCAAGTTTCTTAAATGTGGCCTGATAGTTATTTTGCCAGGTTTTCTCCTTTCTTTCTCCTTTCTTTTGGGGTGGGCTGGGCTGGTATCTTTTCTGCCTGGAGGGGGAATGCAGTGAGGTATACCTCTTAAACCAGAGAATACATATATGTATAGTAAAGGAATTAAACCCAGGGATAGGTGAAATTCATCCTCCTGGCCCATGAGTAGTACTCCATACAAAGCCCAAATAATTGGGCTTCTGCAGGAGGGGTGAATTTCACACACTATGTTAATGTGATAGTGGCCATTGTTAATAATGGCAAGTGCATGCTGCTGCTATTCAACTATTGTGATCCTGGGAGAGAGCCAGCTAGCTAGTGGTGACTTTAGAGGCTGCAGCTGTAGATGGACAGGATAGGGAGAACCAGATGTCTGAGATTCACTCATCACTAATCTTAAAATAACACATTTTTTCACTACAAAATTACAAGCTATTGTCATTCTTTATTTGCTGGCCTGCCTGGTAAGATCTCGCATCATGAATGGGGCTGTGATGAGGCTGCTTAAGAAAAGGAGACTTTCACATTTCTCCTGTTTAGAAACAGCTCTGTTGGTGGTCTGTAAAACAAAGTACTGCATTGATTTTAAAATAATTTATTATAAGGAACCACACAGCTGATTGTATTGTACTAATCTTTTAACTCTTTATTGTTCCAAATTCTGTGGATTCACAACTATGAATCAGTGTGCTGCTCCTGTGGAATCTCCCAGGGACTGGGAATATATGGGACGTTTGCCGTCTCATTGAATTTGTGTTTTCTTTTTTATTCCTGTTGTACTGGATATTAACTGTCCCCAGGAAGAGAACCTAATTGGACGTGACTGTGGGTAGGCTGCCTTACACAATGGTGAATTCCATTCTAAGCTGTATAGTGCGTCCATCACTGGTACAGGGTGGTGTAATTTACATGTCCATGTTCCAGCTTTTGTCAATCTGGGCCTCTGCATCTGGAGTTCTGAAACAGTGGCTAATACGTGATTACTTTGTATGAGTTCAGCACACCTCCAAGGGAAGAGAAACAACAGATATGTCTTCAGCTTTCCTAGGATGGAACTACTTGAGATTTAAGGGTGTTGAGAAGCTTTGTTGCCCATTGTTCTAATAAGGTATATTTCAATGATGTCAGCACAATATACTGAGGAAATGTCACATCTGTCTGCAATTGGCTACCTCTAGATAGCAGAAAACCAGCTGGAAACCAGAAAAACAGATGTTGCTTTCAATCAAACAAGGGTCAAAGCAGCCTTGAGACCTAGAGTGACTGCATCCCTCCTTCCAAAAAAAGATCTTTTGGATGGTTTCAGTGGATCAGTAATTCTTTCTTTCTTTTTTTTCTTTTGTTGTTAATGTATGACATGCCTATAAATCAGAGCAACAAAAATATGCTAGGCTTTCAATCAGGGTGCATGGGATGATTATTGAGAAAAGGATGAGGACAAAAGAATAACCTTAGCTAAGTTCATGGAGCTACACCTGGTAACTCAGTAAAACTAACAATATGTGTGATGTGTTGGCTGGACTTAGTTTTCTACTAACTGGACTGTAGGAATATTTATAGGTCACTTGACTGAGGTTTGCCTCCTCAGCCTGAGAATTGCAGCTAATTAATGCATATTCTATTCTATACTTAGACCATGGCCAGAAGGCTGAACAAGATAATCTTAGGGCGAGCATAACGAATAGGGGAATTCTGAAATGATCCAAATTTATGAATTCCAGTACAAACTGCACAGAACCTTCTGAAAGTGAGTGAATTTAGGGCAGGTTTTCACAGGCAGACAGAAATTAGATATTAATCCCCCAGCTGATTGAAACAGAGTGTGAGAAGAGAGAGAGAAACTGGATTTGCTGAGGGCTTTGACTCACAAATGGTCAGGCAGGTCTAGAGAATTCCTCCTGCCAGACCCTTTTGAAAGTAAGTAGAAGCTTGTAAGTATTTTAATGACAAAAAGAACATGGCAGCCTGCCCTCTCTCCTTCCACTTGTCCTTTTATTTTCAGTTTGCTTTTCACACTCTTATTTATTTATTTATCACACTCAGGAAAGAGGGACTTTTTTCATTACTTCACCTTCTATTTCCATCCCTCTGAGTCAGTGTTTTTAGAATCTGGTCTTTCTCTTTTTGCCTAAGGAGAGATACTGCTCCTGGTGGGATGGATTTTTGCTCTACGTCTCTCTTCTCTTTTATTCCTGTTTTTGTTTTGGTTTGGGTTTTCGCTCCTATTTTGTTCTTTTGTTCCTTCTGTTTTTCTTCTCCCTACGACTCATTTCCTTCGACGTTGTCACTCCACCCTCCCCTTCCTCTTTTGTCAGTCAGCCCCTTCAATTATCTTTCCCCTTCCCACCTGTACACTGCCCTGTCATTCTCCTTGGATTGTCTCTATTTGCATCCCTAGCCTGCACTTTCACATCTCCATTTTCCAGATGCACCTTCACACAACATTCAAGCCACGTGCCTTCTGCACCAGGGTGCCAATTCAGGAAAGCACAAGCACATGCTTGTGCCCATCCTTATTCAAAAAATGGGACTTTAGCATGTGCTTAAGTGTTTTCCTGAATGGGGGCCACAATGTACTAATGGACCCACCAGAACAATGGATATTTCAGAGGCCCTGTAGTTTTCAGAAGTGGGATCCAGACTTCTGAATCCCTCCTGCCTTCTTTCAGGTCAGCTCTGATTAAGGTGATTACTTGAGCAAGTAGGATTTACTAGTAAGAGCAGTTTCTAATTAGTAATAAGATGACAAACTCAATTTTTTTCCACTATGAAACACAACAAAGTCTTGATTCTCTGAATGTCAGGAGGGATGCTGAATATGGTATGTTTGGATAATCAAGGGAGGATTCAGTGTAATAATAAATGTCGAGGGACATTAGTTATCTGAAATAAGGTTAAGTTGCACTCTAGCATGAAAAAGAATAGTCTCCTGTTCCCTCTTTGTTTTAACATATTGGCATATTCCAGGGGTGGGGAACCTACAGCCACTGCTTCATTTCATCTGGCCCGTGGCAAGTCTACACTCTGCTGGCCAGACGTCCCGAGCCTTGGCTCCCCACCATGGGTCTGGAGCCATGATCGCCAGCTCACCGGGTTGCCAGAAGAACGGCTGGCTCTGCACAGATCCCACCAGTGACCGGCATGTCTGGCCCCTATGCGCTGGGGCGATCAGAGAAGCTCAGTGTGCTGCCCTTGCCCCCAGCACCGGCTCTGCAGCTCCCGTTGGCCAGGAACCATGGCCAATGGGAGCTTCGGGGCAGCGCCTGTGTCAAGGTTCCTCCCCCACTCTGAACTCTAGGGTACAGATGTGGGGACCTGCATGAAAAACCTCCTAAGCTTATCTTTACCAGCTTAGGTCAAAATTTCCCCAAGGTACAAAATATTCCACCCGTTGTCCTTGGACTGGCCACTACCACCACCAAACTAATACTGGTTACTGGGGAAGAGCTGTTTGGACGCGTCTTTCCCCCCAAAATACTTCCCAAAACCTTGCACCCCACTTCCTGGACAAGGTTTGGTAAAAAGCCTCACCAATTTGCCTAGGTGACTACAGACCCAGACCCTTGGATCTTAAGAACAATGAACAATCCTCCCAACACTTGCACCCCCCCCTTTCCTGGGAAATGTTGGATAAAAAGCCTCACCAATTTGCATAGGTGACCACAGACCCAAACCCTTGGATCTGAGAACAATGAAAAAGCATTCAGTTTTCTTACAAGAAGACTTTTAATAAAAATAGAAGTAAATAGAAATAAAGAAATCCCCCCTGTAAAATCAGGATGGTAGATATCTTACAGGGTAATTAGATTCAAAAAAACATAGAGAACCCCTCTAGGCAAAACCTTAAGTTACAAAAAAGATACACAGACAGAAATAGTTATTCTATTCAGCACAATTCTTTTCTCAGCCATTTAAAGAAATCATAATCTAACACATACCTAGCTAGATTACTTACTAAAAGTTCTAAGACTCCATTCCTGGTCTATCCCCGGTAAAGACCAGCATATAGACAGACACAGACCCTTTGTTTCTCTCCCTCCTCCCAGCTTTTGAAAGTATCTTGTCTCCTCATTGGTCATTTTGGTCAGGTGCCAGCGAGGTTACCTTTAGCTTCTTAACCCTTTACAGGTGAGAGGAGCTTTCCCCTGGCCAGGAGGGATTTCAAAGGGGTTTACCCTTCCCTTTATATTTATGACAGCCTGCAAGCGTGGGCAGCATGCACAGTTCAGAGCTCCCTGGCCCCTGGTAGCGGCCAGACATAGTGACTGCTTCTGGGAGCAGCGTGGAGTCCCGGCAACCAGTGACCCTGCCTTAGCCTCTCTCTGCCATCAACTGGGAGCTGCCTGAGGTAAGCAGTCAGAGCCCACATCCCGAACCTTCTCTCTCACACCTCAACCCTCTGCCCCAGTACTGAGCCCCCCTCCCGCACCCAAACTCCCTCCCGGAGCTCATACCCTGAACCTCCCCTCGTACCCCGAACCTCCTCCCACACACCCCAACCCCATGCCCCAGCCCTGAGCCAACTCCCGCACTCCAAACCCCTTTGCCCCAGCCAGGAGCCCTCTCCTTCACCCCAAGCCCCCCACACCAGAGCCTGCACCCGAGCTGGGGTCCTCACCTCCTCTCACACCCCAATCCTCTGCCCCAGCCTGGAGCCCCCTCCAGCACCCCGAACCCCTCATTTCTGGCCCCACCCCATAGCCTAGGAGAAACCCTGAGCCTCTTTTCCCCCCCACACACACCCCTGCAGGGCTGTGTGTGGCCTGTGACTGATTTTTTTTTCTGTGGGTCAGTGGCCCCTGATAGAAAAAAGGTTCCCCACCTCTGGCACATGCAATGGAGTCAGATAAGGAAATTCTGATGTGTAACTTTCTACAGCTCTTTTTTAAAATCTCAGAAAGCACCTCAAGTTAGGGATTAACATTTTAAAACACAATTTCTATATATTAGGTGAGGAAGAAAGTTTGTATATTCTCTGTCAACAAATCAGCAGAAAATGTAGAGTAAGGAACAAACCTGCATTCATTGGGAATGGGACTGGACGGTTGAATAAGTGTTTTCCCGCCATTTCCAATATCTGTGAGGGGGTTTAAGTGTCTTTTTAGTGTCCCTGGAAAAGTATCAAACAGACAGCACTGGAGATTGCAATCCTCTATGCCCAGAACAGAGGTGGCTTCCTTGTGTTGTACAGTAACACCGAGTAAATCACACTCAGCAGCCAACAAACCCTCTATGTTGAGTTCTAACATGAGTAGAGCTGGACCTATGACATAAAGTCATGGGCCTGCATGTTGGCCTGCACTGGCCTGCAGTGCTGGGGTTTGTTGAGCTAGTGCTCATGGAATTCGGCTTGCTAGTTGGATCATTCACTTCCCTGACTGCTGTCAGGTACTGGTGGGTGGCACGACAAGGACACTGATCCATTGCCCCCTATAATTTGCCTGCCTGGGTTTGACCTGCTCTGTCACCAATGGTCCCTGTTGAACAGGTTCCAATCTGTGCAAGGTCTCTGTGCAGCTAGCCAGTATCGCTGGGCCCTTCATGACAGCCCGTTGTGCAGCTGCGGTGCAACACAGACGATGACACACATTGTCGATGAATGCCTGTTGACTAGGTTCAGCAGTGGCCTAGAAGGACTGCATCACGCCACTGAAGATACCATCGCTTGGCTAGATGACTATGCACATGCTAAATAAATGTGTTGTGCTATCAATGTGTTCTGACTTGGCTGGGCCATAGCTAGTTGTGAGAGCTTTGTTCAGCTTCCATGTTCAGTCTTGGTCTTCCCACTAAGTCAATAAACTCATCAACTCTGACGATTTTTTTGATGTGTGGACACTTCTTCTCCAGAAACTGGACCAAGACCCCTTATTCATTTCACATATACTACAGATCAGCATGGAAATGAATTACATATACTACTAACCTGGTAGGGTTTATAACCAATAACCAAAAGACAAAAAGCTCCACATCCCATAATCAATTTTCTGAGCTGCTTTGTCTCTGGAGGCGGAATATTTTAAACACTCATTCAAGAAACAGTTTAATTGATCTCATAGCTTCTATTATGTTCTTTGCTCAACAGTCAACAACTGAAATTGATTCTGTTCCCACTTCGCCTTCCTCAGTTGTCTGTCAGATGCATGGAAAGTTATCAGCCACTGTATCAAACCAGTGAAAGTATAGTGAGGTAAAACTAGAGAGTGCCTTATCGGAAATATCTGAATGAAAAAAGCGATCCCACTTTATCTGACCTTCACAGAGAGGGGCGTGCTTTTCCTTTAACTCGGTGGTTCTCAACCAGGTGTGTGTACCCCGGGGAAACATGGAGGTCTTCCGGGGGTACATCAACTCATCCAGATAGTTGCCTACTTTTAAAACAGGCTACATACTAGTGAAGTCAGTAGAAGCTAAAATTTCATTCAATGACTTGTTTACACTACCCTATATACTGAAATGCAAGTACAATATTAATATTCCAATTGATTTATTTTATAATTATATGGTAACAATGAGAAAGTAAGCAATTTTTCACTAATAGTGTGCTGTGTCACTTTTGTATTTTTATTTCTGATTTTGTAAGTAGATTTTAAGTGAGGTGGAACTTGGGAGTACACAAGATAAATCAGAGTCCTGAAGGGAGGGTGCGGGGGGGTACAGTAGTCTGGAAAGTTTGAGAGCCACTGCTTTAGCTGGCCATAGCAGCGCCAGACCCAAGAACACAGTCACAGTCACTTTCTATTCACCCACCTTGTCTGTAACCCCACACATCTGTAACCTATCTAGTTGGGGTAGGGAATCTTATTGCAATGTGTTGCTGTATTTCAGATTAATGGTATGAGTGAATACTCTCAGATCAGTAGTTTACCATGGAAGTATATTGGTAGTGTGACTGATTTAGTGGCTAAACTTTAAAGATGACTTTTAATATTGTGTTTGAATATTGTGGTAGTTTTAAAGTCCTGTGGTACCTTTATGGACATGAAACAAAAACATAAGAGAAAATGAGTTGTGCATATAGAATTATAAAAGCCTAAGGGCAGATTCTGAGCTGTGAACTCCTGTAAGATGGAGCTCAAGAAGCGCAGTTCAGAGGATGGAAGATGTCAAGGGTTGCTTTAAACCACCTTTATGTCTCTCAGATTTTGGGTTACTGGGGAAGGCAAAATGGCAGCTTTTCCATGGCTGTCTATGGGCTGCACTTCACTGAGTGGGCCTCCCTCACCTTCTGTCTCCCATCTTCCTTACCTTGCATTAGCTCCAGCTGTTCATGCTGTACAGGAATACCACCCTAATTCCTTGTAGCTCCTTTGTGGGCCCTGTACAGGACCTGGGGTTGGGGAACAGAATCGGCCCCTACAGTCTTAATTGTACTTTGAGCTGCTCCTCCATATTCTAAGAGTAACAATAGCTGGCAGAGATTTTTCCCATCTTCTTCTCTTGGTGAAGAGATTATTACTAGAGCTGTTTGGGAATTTTTCAATAAAACACTTTCTTGTTAAAAAATGCTAATTCACCAAGACCAAAGGTCTTTGTGAGAACGCACTGATTTAGATTATTTTCCTGTGTTAAACAAAACTTTGAAAAAAGTTTTGAAATTGTTGGACATCCCATGTTTTCATTTTTGAAATGAAAAAGTTCAATTTTTTTGATGGAAATGATATTTTGTTTAGAAATGTAAGTTATTTTATTGTATAAAAATATAAATGAAACCTTTTGAAATTACTAAAACAATGATTAAGCCAAACTGGTGATTTTTTTTCCAGATTTTCAATTTATGGAAATTTTAATGGTTTCATGCTGTTGTCTGAATAGAAGATAGAAAATTCTTTCCAAATCTCAAAACTTTTTTCCTAGGATGGAAAAAATGCTTCCCATGCAGCTGTACTTACTACCGTTCCTGGCTCATGAGAACCTCACTTTTATAGTCAGAAAATAAAAGGAGTACTTGTGGCACCTTAGAGACTAACCAATTTATTTGAGCATGAGCTTTCGTGAGCTACAGCTCACTTCATCAGATAGCTCACGAAAGCTCATGCTCAAATAAATTGGTTAGTCTCTAAGGTGCCACAAGTACTCCTTTTCTTTTTGCGAATACAGACTAACACGGCTGTTCCTCTGAAAATAGTCAGAAAATGACTTTTTTAATTTAAAATGTTGGGAAAACTTACTTCTCTACTTTTTTTAATGTAAAGTTTCATTACATTTATTGACACATTGACCAAAAATGTTGTTAAAACATTATTTAAAATTGTTTATTTTTTTTGTTTACCAAAGCCCCTTTTTCAGTAAATGAACCATTTTGATAACTGTTTCAGTAATGGTTTCTATTATATTCAATAAAAAAGTTGATTAAAAACAATTTCAAAAGAAAAAAAAATAAAAATGCATTTCAAACCCTGTGAAACTGAAACAACTTTGAAATTTCAAAATAACCTGTCATTTTTTAAAATACATTTTGACTAGCTCTGCTCAGCATGCTTTTGCCATCTCCGGCTTGGATTATAACAATGCAGACCCTATGTGAAAAACTGTTCAGGAAATTCAGCTAGTACAATTGTTTTGGCCCTATCCCAAAAAACCATATTGACACTGCTTGTTTATTTTTATTCAGGGAACATATTTTACTCATGTTCTGGAGATTTCACTGACTTCCTTTTAATTTCTGGGAGCTATTCAGGAAGTTGGGTATGACCTCTAACTCCCTTTATGGTTCAGATCCTGTGTATCTTAGAATATGTCTACACTGCAGCTGGAGGTATAATTTCTCGCTCATGTAGACATACACATGCTAACTTTGATCGAGCTAGTACACTTAAAAACAGCAGTGTGACTGTGGCAGGGGTGGTGGCTTGGACTAGGTGCCTGAGTACAATCTTGTTTGAGATTTGAGGTGGCTAGACCAAGCTGCTGCTTGTGCCGGTGTAGCTACCCTTCTATTTTTAGCTCACTAGCTCAGTCAAAGCTTGCATATGTAAGTCTATGCAAGCTAGAAATTACACACCTCCAGCTGCAGTACAGATATACCCTTAAAGAAAGTGCTTTACATTGATAGTGAAGATCGGCTGGAATGCTCATTTAAATAAATTACAGTAGTGTTGTAGAATATTAGAGAGACAACGTAGGTGAGGCAATACTTTTTATTGGACCAACTTCTGTGGGTGAGAGAGAGAAGCTTTTGAATGACACAGAGCTCTTCTCCAGGTCTGGGAAAGATACTAAGAGTGAGTACCTTTCCCAGACCTGGAGAAGAGCTCCGTGTCACTCCAAAGCTTCTCTCTCTCTCACCAACAGAAGTTGGTCTAATGAAAGAAGTTAACTCACACACCTTGCCCCCTACATTTAAATGTCAGAGAGCTAGTGTCCAGGTGTTTAGTGGAAGGCTTTTGACTTTAGAATTTGTTCCACCCTGGCTCAGGGAAAACTCAAATTTGTTGACCTTCTGGCATGCTGCAAGGACTATCTAGCCTCAGCAATTTAGTGGCAGAAGTGAAGACAAATATCTTTTCCACTTGAAACTGCATGGGAAATTTTGGTCTCTAGAATATATTACCCTTATTGGAACTTGGTCTGGACCCCAGAGTTAACACACCTCTACTCTTAGAAAAAATAAAATGGGATACCTAATGACCTCAATCATTTGGGAGATGTTGGTTTTGTATTTTTTTTTTTTTTGAAGCATGGCACTTCCAGCAGCACCATGCCCATTGGCTGTGTACTTAATGATAGGGGAAAGTGATGCCAATTGTATCATTATCCTTGTAGTTCTCCTATCCAAGTACTGAGCTGGCCTGTATTCTGCTTAATGAGACTCCACAGTATCACAGCACTGGGAGCATATCTGTATGGGAACTGGTGCACTAAACCCTAATGAGTTTCTTTAAAATTCAGAAATCAGTGTTAAATTTTTCTGTTCTTAAAACTAACTCGGAAATGACTTTTTGAAGGAGTATAATTAATGACTAGAGCTGGTCCAATACTATTTGTCAAATGCATGAATAGTAACAAAATTCATCAAATATTTTATTCATTGGCTTTTTAAAAAAATTCAGCCAGCTGTACTAATGTTCATCAAGGACACCATAGGTCACATCTCAGAATTTATTGCCTCCTAGACTAATAGGACATGAAAGCTATGCCATGTGTCATCGAAAAATATTTTCCCTAAATGGCATTTGTATATAAAAGTTCACACATTCAGAATCCTTACATTCTAATGTAAATAATGCTCAGCATGGCAGATGTTGCATTAGTGGTGCAATGACAACATACCACAAATATTCTCATTGTTAATATTTATTTGTATTTTGGGTAGCACCAAGGGGGCCCAGTTAGAGATTCGGGACCTTGTTCTCTTAAGCATTGCACACATAACAGAGAGATGGTCCCTACCCCCCAGAACTTGGAATCTAAGCATGAGACAGGAGACAACAGGTGGCTACAGTAGACAAACAGGGTGGGGAGCACAAAGTACCAGAAAGCTGTATATTGAAAGGCCTTGCCTGTCAACGAGTCATCTTTCTTGCTGAGTGAAGGTGCTAGCAGTCATAGAAAGTGGAGAATGAGGTTGTCTAATGATCTCCAAACTAGGCATTTTCCAAACACCTATAGCGCAAATGCTCCATAAAAAATGCCACCTTTCCTGCTGCCTTCAGTTATGAATGAACAGATCTATTATGTACAAATACTGGGATTGCACACACTGCTTTCCCTGTATGATTTTAAAATTCCAGTTAGGGGGTTCAGTTCATTCCTAGGCTATGCCTCCTTCTGGTGGCATAACCCAGTGGGGAGGAGCCCAAGTGGCAAAACACCTACCAGAAAGTTGTTATGACTGGGCATAGACCCACACCCCTGCTTTCCTGGGGGGACCTGCAGCCAGTCAGCATTGCACCAAAAATGCTTTGCGCTGGTCTCACACATACGCTTTTGCCAATAGGGGAGAATATATCCTGGTCTGTTTAAATTCTGTGTAAAATAAAATATTACAAGGCTCTCATACCTCTAGAAATTATGGCACAGGGTCTCAAGTGTGGTTCTACACTGAACAATAAGTTTGTAAATATGGCATTGTGGGGTTTCATAGTCATTGTGGTTCCATGGTTTCCAAATGCAGCTTCCAAATGCAGCAGTGTTTTTTGTTTTGTATTTCTCACTGCCAGCCCTTCACACTCACCCTGGGATCTGACAGGACAGTCCTTTCCATCTTGGACCTTATCATCAGCAACAGAGATTCTGCAGGGGAATTATGCTGTCTGTAGGCATTGTGGCTGGCTTGTACAGTGAATATGGCATTACTTGAAGGCACTGGAGTTGATCAGAATACTGGAAGGAATAGCCTCTTTGTGTCCGGTGAGAGGATGAAAAATGGAATTTTGGGATAGGATTCAAGAGCCTCAACTGCAGGCGCCCTGTTCTAACCACTGAAGAGCTGGTTCCAAGCCACTTACAATCCTCACTCCTGAATCTGAAAGTCCTCAACATTTCCCAAACCTGTTTAGCCTGGCTTCAGTTTAAATTTGCAAATGGGGGGGGAGGAGGGGAAAGAAATTACTCTGCCTGCTCGATCAGGATGCGAAGCTGATTTTTCCTACTTTGATTGTGGTTTGAATTCCACGGTTGAAAGTAATGGCTTGAATACAGTCAGACAGTCACATGCTTCAGCAGTGAAGAACAGGAAATATCAGATTCCCTTGCCTGGATAAACTAATCAAACTGGTGTAATGTGGCTTTATTAATTTAATGTCCTATCCTGACAGTTTTCATTGAAATGCTTCCCATTTTGGTTCATGGCACAGCCTTGGATGTATAAATACCCTTTAACATACATAGAGTGCCTTGCCTCTTTCTCCTCAGCTATTTTATCACTGTTTATGCTGCCAGTGTCTATTTCCTCATATTGAAAGGCAAGTTGGCAGTGTGAGATGCTGACACTGAGTACCTATTCCAAGTGCAAATGCTCCGTGTGGTGTTTGTTTCATGTTTCTCTTAAGGAGCAATATATTGCAAACATCAGACAAGGCTTAAAGTCTTTATGGGACCATGGCAGCCACAGACTCGAATCTTAAAGTGTGTGACAGTCTGCTGATTAGATTAATTTTTTACTGATTTTTACTGATTACTTTTTCTAGCCTCCCATCAGATACTATGATGTTCATAGCCTCTATATATCTATATACAAACTGTCTATCTTATGGTAGGTTTCAGAGGAACAGCCGTGTTAGTCTGTATTCGCAAAAAGAAAAGGAGTACTTGTGGCACCTTAGAGACTAACCAATTTATTTGAGCATGAGCTTTTGTGAGCCACAGCTCACTTCATCAGATGTGTAGGAACAGCCGTGTTAGTCTGTATTCGCAAAAAGAAAAGGAGTACTTGTGGCACCTTAGAGACTAACCAATTTATTTGAGTGTAGGAACAGCCGTGTTAGTCTGTATTCGCAAAAAGAAAAGGAGTACTTGTGGCACCTTAGAGACTAACCAATTCATTTGAGTGTAGGAACAGCCGTGTTAGTCTGTATTCGCAAAAAGAAAAGGAGTACTTGTGGCACCTTAGAGACTAACCAATTTATTTGAGTGTAGGAACAGCCGTGTTAGTCTGTATTCACAAAAAGAAAAGGAGTACTTGTGGCACCTTAGAGACTAACCAATTTATTTGAGTGTAGGAACAGCCGTGTTAGTCTGTATTCGCAAAAAGAAAAGGAGTACTTGTGGCACCTTAGAGACTAACCAATTTATTTGAGTGTAGGAACAGCCGTGTTAGTCTGTATTCGCAAAAAGAAAAGGAGTACTTGTGGCACCTTAGAGACTAACCAATTTATTTGAGTGTAGGAACAGCCGTGTTGGTGCCACAAGTACTCCTTTTCTTTTTGCGAATACAGACTAACACGGCTGTTCCTACACTCAAATAAATTGGTTAGTCTCTAAGGTGCCACAAGTACTCCTTTTCTTTTTGCGAATACAGACTAACACGGCTGTTCCTACACATCTGATGAAGTGAGCTGTGGCTCACGAAAGCTCATGCTCAAATAAATTGGTTAGTCTCTAAGGTGCCACAAGTACTCCTTATCTTATGGTACTATCCTAACAAGTAATTTGGTAAAAAATTGCATTGTGGGGTTCTATATTCATTGTACCTCACTGATTTACATATCAAATTTGCTCAGTTTGTAAGTAAAATTGGATAACAGTCACCCCAGCAAGCTCACTCTGAATTCTTCCTGTAAAGCTGCATGTTTTTCATCTCTTGCCTCATCACTAGTAACAAAGATTCTGTCTGGAAAATAATGCCCTCTGCTATTCCCTTGCAACCCTATTGTTACATGGATGTGAATACAATGTGAAGACAGTGGGTTTGAAGGATTGATAGAGAAAAATTCAGCATCTGATCTGTACTTCAGTTCTGTCAGTTTCAGAATTACAAGACAGTCCTTAATCAAGACCAATTAACAAAGAAGTAATTGACAAGTTCAAAATGTAAACTGTAAAAGCATTGAAGTAATGGGACCTGTAATTAACAATAAAGGTTATCTCCATACTGTACAATGGGAATCACTCAGTTTTATGTAGCCAGACATTTTCTCTATCTCATCACTGCCCATCACTGTGCTATCTTATTGCCTTAGAAACTTATTATCAGAACACAAGAAGATCTGTGTATTTTTCAAAAACTACTGTTTATATAGATGTTTAAAAATAATGCAAACATTCCTTTATTGAAATGAGTGTGCAAGGAGCGTCCATACGCATTCTTGCTAACTCTGTTATAACTTCTTCTCTCAAACGCTGGCTCAGTCTGCAATGGGATCTGCATGGATAGGACCTTGTGCCCACACAGAATCTCACTGAATTTACTGAGACTCTATGTAGGCAATTCTGAAAGTACCTGCTCACATGAATCCCGTTGCAGGAACAGGATCATAGTAAGTACAATGAAAGATATGGAGCAAGGTTTTCAAAAGTGACTAGTGATTTTGGGTACCTCAGTTTTTGATTGCCCAACCTGAGATGTCTTAAAGGATCCTGATTTTTCAGAAAGTGATCAGCACCCACCCTCTGATGATCAGGACATTTTAAGATGAGCACCCAAAATCACTAATCATTTCTCAAAATATTGTAACATGTCATCCATTTATTCATGTCTAAATACTGATAACATCATAGCAGAATTTTTGGAAGCCTTCTTTATCCATTGACAACTTTTCACACTTAGAAGCTGACCTCCCAGTTATCTGCCACACACTGTCTATCCAACTTCTCATTTGTCATCACCTACTATGATGACCAGCCACCATTCCTTTCACGATAATTTTCTCAGTGTTATTTCCATCTCTATATTTGATATGACCAAAGTATATAACTTTGTGTCTGTTGATTTCCAACAACAAAGTCCACTTCTCTCCAGTAACATTTCTCACATATGCGTTCATCTTCTTTTCTGTCCAGGAGATGCAGAAGAGTCTTTGCTGGCACCTCATCTCAAAGAGCATCTGAAAATGTTAGGCATAGTTTGTTTTATATTATTGTACCTAGATGAGATTTCATACTGTGACTTTTGGGGTTTGACCCAGACCAATGTGGGATTGTGTCACCACCTGCCCTGCAACTCCGGGTGCCTTCAATGCTATGCTGCTGTGGCTCACCACAGCCTACATACAAGCATGCGGGTCACCCCATGGTTTCCACCACCAGTTACTGTTTGCAGAGTGACCCCAGCACCCAGCCAGTCTCAAACTTCCCCAAACTGTCTCCTTGTAGTGCCCAGCTGTCTCCTGGAACACTCACAGAAGTTAAGTTTGCTGCTCCTTTAAAGAGACAGAAATAGCAATTTGTTATCTTGACTGGACTTAACGATCACTTTATTTCAATCAAAGCACTGAAGTTTAGATTAAAAATAAAATAAATGTATTCTGTCAGAAGTTTTTAAGTGAGTTCAAGTATAAGGAATAAAAATAAAGGATTACAAACAAACAAGTAAAAATACACCATCTAATGGCTAAGTCCTAACTTAACAAGCGTCAGTCGTTCTTCAACATAGTCTCCACACGAATCTTCCTTTTCCAGCAATGGGTGACTAACTCTTAGTCAGGGTCCCCACAGAGACCAAGGTGATGGTTTTCCTTGTCTCCTCAGGTGAAAGATCACCTATGGGTTCTCTGACCCTCTCTTTACAGTCCAGTCTCTCACAAAGCTCATCTTCAAAAGGCAGGAAGGCTTCCTGGGAGTCCACTCTCCATCTCCCATTGAGATTGTTAAGTGAGCATTTTTTTTCCCACTTGCTCTCCTTATGGCTTTATTTGCCTGGCATGCAAATGTGCTTTTCTTTGTCTTTGGTCACATTCAAGAAAGTGGAAACAATTTTCCCTTATCTGGAAGAAACTAGTTAATCAAATCCCCATGACTTGCCTGATTTAAATACATTTTAGGCACATCTGTGTAATCCAGCACATCTGTATAATCTTTTGTGTGTTGACTGCACATATATCACACAAGAATATTAATGATCAGTGAGTTACTAGTTTTCCAGTGACACATTACATGACACCTTTTGGGAATACATGATGATAAATGTTTTAGGTGTAGTGAGTATATCAGGCCTGACAACAGTAGCTGACACAGAGTAGTGAATAGCCAGTGGGCCTTTGTGTGACACATACTTTTTTTAGTCTGTGCTGTTTTTCACAATGAAATTCTCCATGAAGTTGTGATGTGAAGCCCATTCATATTCCATAGGACCTATTCTGATTCATCACCTTAATTTATTCTGGGCATCCTGCTACCCAATGTGTCTCAAATTTGGGCCAGACCAGAAGAACATGAATGGACTGCACAGAAGGATAATGATATATAGCTGATGGAGGGATAGGGGGAAGCTTTTGTCAATGCTCCAATAATAAGACAGATCAGTTTAATAACATTAATTTACATCTGTTCAGCATTGTCATTAACTACACAATACTGCAACACTTTCTTTTTAGATATATATTTTAAATTTTCACCATTTGCATACAGCCTATTCCTAGCTGAGTGAATTTGAAATGCTTTGTCTGAGGTTCTATTCCCATTTGGCGATATTAGGATCATACACATTGATGAATAATAATGTAATGAGTGACGAATGCAAAACAATAGGGTGGCTGATTTGGTAAAACAATGTTTTTCTTAAACAATGGGTTATTTGATCAAATCATTCTCCCAGAGAGATGGAAATGGAATTACAAAGGATGAGCTCCTAATTGAGATACAGACAATGGGATGTGCACTTGAAGCAGCTGCAAGGGAAGAGGGTTTGTGGTATTCCATTTTAATGTATCAAGTCTCTACAGTAGATGGTCATGGCTTTGTTTCCCATCTTAAACTAGGTATTGTTTATTAGATTTGGTGGTTGTGGGAGAATATATTCTCTATGTATTTTATTTCTTTTACAGAGATTTTTTTCCAACTATTTATTCAGTCATCATTAATAGATTTCTTCATCCAGTATTTTGATGTAAATTGATAACCTTAATGACATCACCACTTGGTTCAGTTAAAAAGAAATGGAATATTAAGTTAAGGATGAAAGCACTGATTATATGTTGTCTTAAAAAAGTGAAATGTATCTAAAGGAAATATATACCCTGCAATTTATTATTATTTGCTATGTGTCAAACTGGAGACCTTAAATAAAATACAGGCCCTGTGTGAAACAAAGCAAATTCTTCTCTACAGAGATGATTCTTGGAGTATTTGGTTGTGAAGAACAACAGACTTGAAGTGTTGACTGCTTGTGATGCTATAAATTGCAAGCTGTTTGATGTCTTGTTTTGCTGATTAGGAGAAGTTGCAATACTTAACTATTCTACTGGCAAACTGCTCTTTTATCTAAAGCTTTGTCATATATTTTGAAGAATCGATCATAGACCATTAACGTTTTGGGACAAGATCCTCAGCTGATGATAATCAGTGTAGCTTCATTGACTTCAATTTACCCCATTCATTTTATTATTGTTTTTCTCATCAGTTTAATTTCTCTTCATTTCAACTCCCTTTCATTACATGTTAGACACCTTAGCACAAGTTCCACAGTCAGTAACAAAAAAGCAATAGGTATTTCAGTGGAACAGCTAAAGCCTAACAATTTACTGGACCAGTCTGATGATGTGAGATTACACAAGTACTTCCTTTGATTCAGAGAAAATTTAAATATGGAAGTAGCTAAAATGATAGTGTCACTGTAGACGTCTGTGTGAATTCTGTTTGTTCCCTAAACGATCCTGCAGAGAGCCATTGCTGAAATGCCAGCGGTTAAGATACAATATTCCTAGACACATGAGACACCATGGGAGACAAGAGAGCTTAGCGACATGAGTCTTTGTACTCGCTTCAGGGATACAAACCTTTGATACTGAAGTCTTATGATTGGTTTGGAACCAGCAAAGTTTGCCTTTTTTGAGGGCCGTGGGTAGGTATATGTGTTTTTGTTTTTGTCAAGTTCCTTTCTGGTTTCTGGTTTTCTTTAATGTAGAGGCTTCCGATCAAGAGAAACATATAGCTTTGCTTGTGTCTTTACTCTATGTATGTATACACTAGAGATGAAATCAGTGGCAAAACTTCTGTTTACTTCTATGGAGCCAGGATTTCACCCTAGCTCTTTAGAAAAGGTCCCTCAAGAAAAAATAATTACTACATTTCTGGCATAACACATCCTTTATGCCATTCATTTTCTAGGTACTGTGATCATCTCCACTTTCACTACATTTTGCTACCCAGAAGTCAGACTTTGTATTGGACTTATAAAAAGGCCAGAGAATGTTGCAATATCTATAAAATACTGCCATAGCCTTTTTCCATCCCCACAATTTTAACATAGTCATGCGGGCCCCAGTCCTGAAAAATAATTATGTACGTGCTTAGCTTTGCTCACATTAAGTAGTACCATTGAAGTTAATGGGACTCCTCACATGCTGCTAAACTGGGACCTTAAAATTAATTAAGAGGAGAATGTTGATGCATAAGTTCTGGATGTATCCCTTCTGTGTCCCAACTCTTAAAATAATTTGTCAGGAACAGCTCTTTCATACTGTGTTCACTGAAGATTACATAAATATTTGCTTAGCCTCAGATTCTTTCAAAAGAAAAAGGGGTTTATAATTTTAAACATTGTAATCAAATTGTAATAATTCATCTACTGGCTTACACTAGCTATGAGAGTGAACACTAGAATTCTCTGTTCCACCAGGGAGAAAAAACACCTGGCTAGTATTGGAGAGATGGAAATTGAAACCATTCCTCTCCCAACCCTTAGTCACCCATCTGTGTTTATTGGCTCACAGTCTAACCAGGTATGGAATCCTGTCTGAAGCATGTCCAACTATCATAAACTAGGTGACAGTACTATAAGCCAAAAAATACAGAAACAACAAGGGAGGACACAATCAGGAACACTTTTGTATTTCTGAATGAGCTCATACTCCATAAGTAGCTGCCAAATCCTGATTTTTGTCTCAGAAGAGCGAGAATAGTAACAGTTAAATAAATAAGTAAATATGTGGAAGGACAATTAAAATATAATTGTCACATGAACCCTTTTTAAGGTGTAGAAGGCAGTTGTATGTTCATTGATTATGAAGATGTATTCTACAGAATTCAGAATTCTACAGAAAGCAGAATTCCTGAGCTTCAGGATATTGATACCTATGAAGTACCAAGATGGGGGCACTTTGTCTGAAATATTGATAGTGCTGCGACCATTGAAATCAAGAATTCATGATTCAAACAAGAACTGGATCAAAATAATTCACTTACCTTCTAAACTAATTACATAAGACAATAATAACAATTTATGATAAATGTGCATACAGCGCAAACATAAGCAACCTCAAGACCTTATTTTATGCATTCTTCCAGACCTTCCTCTGTCTTGTCTCACATCTGTTCAGGAGTCTTCTCATGTCATAGCTAAGCCAATGCCCAGTCTTGAAAACCCTTAGTCATGTTTGCATGCCCATCACAACATCATCAATGGGATGGGTATTATTTACTGAGTTTAAAATATTGTCATAGCCTTGTTGTTTCTTTTTCCATCCCCACCATTTCAACATACTTATGCAGGCCCCAGTTCTGCAAAAACTTATGCATATGCTTAGCTATACTCACATAAGTAGTACCATTGAGGTCAGTGTTTTCAGGATCAGCTCCTTACATTTTAAGCCCCTAAAGAATCAGACCGTGGGTTGATCTCTCAAATAATAGTTTTATGCCATGTAACTCCATTATCTTGATTGGAGTTATTCCTGATTTACACTGGTGTAACTAAAATGAGAAACTGTCCCTGTGTGTTTTTTTCCTGTATATGAAATACAGTGAATACCTATTTTCAGTGTTATGGTATGTCCACTGCCCTTAGCAGGTGAGTGTTTCTGTGTGAGATAGCTGTATCTGGATACAGGTTGTGACGGGTTGGATCATGGATACCCCCTTGGGGCTGCCAACTGATGTGCCAAGACTACTTCTGCCCCTACTTTCCGTGCCAGCTTGGGCCTCCAGCACCCTGTCTTGCTGAGCCAGACACTCCAGTCTGCTCCATCACTGACCCAGGGTCTGAACCACGTGCCCCAGAGCTGCAGACTTAATTGAAAGCAACTTAAGAAGTGTTCCTGTCTTTAACACTCAGATGCCCAACTCCCAATGGGGTCCAAACCCCAAATAAATCCATTTTACCTTGTATAAAGCTTATACAGGGTAAACTCATAAATTGTTTGCCCTCTATAACGCTGATAGAGAGATATTCACAACTGTTTGCCCCTCCCCCCCAGGTATTAATACATACTCTGGGTTAATTAATAAATAAAAAGTGATTTTATTAAACACAGAAAGTAGGACTTAAGTGGTTCCAAGTAGTAACTGACAGAACAAAGTGAATTACCAAGCAAAATAAAATAGAACTTGCAAGTCTATGTCTAAGAAAACTGAATACAGATAAAAACCTCACCCTTAGAGGAATTCCAGTAAGCTTCCTTTTACAGACTAGTCTCCTTCTAGTCTGGGTCCAGCAATCACTCACACCTCCTGTAGTTACTGTCCTTTGTTCCAGTGTCTTTCAGGTATCCTTGGGGGTGGAGAGGCTATCTCTTTAGCCAGCTGAAGACAAAATGGAGGGGTCTCTCAAGGGCTTAAATAGACTTTCTCTTGTGGGTGGAGACCCCCTTCTCTCTCCTATGCAAAGTCCAGCTCCAAGCTGGAGTTTTGGAGTCACATGGGCAAGTCATATGTCCATGCATGACTCAGTTTTTACAGGCAGCAGCCATTGCTTACCTGCTACCTTGAAGGTCCTCATGTAGACTTCTTATGTGGATTGGAGCTTTCCAAGATCCATTGTCTCTTAAGTGATTCTTGATTGGGCACTTAATTTGCACATTCTTTTCTCAAGAAGCTGACCAAATGCTTTACAAAGCTTACTTAGAAATCAAGCAAGTATACAGCCAATATTCATAACTTCAAGTACAAAAATGATACATGCATACAAATAGGAGGAATGTATTCAGTAGATCATAACCTTTACAGAGATATGTTACATGGCATATGTAGCATAAAACATATTCCAGTTATGTAATATATACATTCATAAGCATATTTCCATAATGGGGTGCAACGTCACACAGGTTATGAGCCAATAAGATCTTCAAATATAGCAGATGTTTTGTATTTTGAGTGAATCTTCTTTCTGCTGTGTAAGCCAGAGAGTTGAGGTCACAGACTTGCCCAAACATGCATTAGATGTATTGGGGCAGATTCTGTACCTCATCCCACTCCCTTTGTTCAACTCAGACATCACAAAAAGAACAGACTCTTTGACCCCAAACCTACACCTGTGGATACTGCTCTGCTGCTATTAGCCAGGATGGGCAGGAATTGTGTCCCTAACCTCTGTTTGCCAGAAGCTGGGAATGAGCGACAGGGGATGGATCACTTGATGATTACCTGTTCTTTTCTTTCCCTCTGTGACACCTGGCACTGATCACTGTTGGAAGACAGGATACTGGGCTAGATGGACCTTTGGTCTGACCCAGTAGGGCCATTCGTGTGTGCGTGCGTGCGTGTGTGTTGGGTTGTAACCATTTCCCTGATTGGCATCTCTCACTGCTGTATCCAGCAAAAATTGGACACAGGGTATCTAGGTTATTTGCTGTGAGTGCTATGAGAGGAACAGCTATGCATCCATTATTGGACACAGATATTTAAAGAGGGTAACACCTCTCATCCAAACCTATGAGAGCCTGGCACAAAGCAGGAGCCATATAAAACTCAGATTGTGAGCCCTCATCCCGTGTTTTGACCATGCTAGCAGCATTTCTCATGGGTGCAAGCAGTGATGGAGACCTCGCAGCTGTAGCAGGCTCTCCATTTGTTTACGGCTGACACCTGAACTGGTGCTATCATGCCTGGAACAGTTTGATGCCTCGCTCAATGGCCTAGTGGGTAGTGGTTGTTTTATCCCTAGCTGACCTTATCACTTAGAGACAGAGCTTAAAAGAGCTGCACTGAAATATGGTGGGAATCCAAAGCAAAATGACTAGAAGAAATTAGATAATATTAGCAAATTTACCTATTAGCATTGTGCTGAAATAGTAGAGGCAGCTTAAACCTGCACTTACATGCATCAACACAACTTGAGACACTCCTAAGATCCGTAAGACTCTTTTTTTTTTTCATTACAGCTAGAAGTGACAAATTACAGAAATACATGTGAAATTATTGCTTTGGGTTTAACTTCCAATAATATAAAATGGTACAGTTAATGTGAAAGATAATACATATTAGTATAACCGGTGTGCGTGTGTATGACTAGCAGCATGAATTCCTGCAAAATACACTTTTTTTATAAACATTGAACTAAGCTCTGAGTGGGAGAATCTAAGACGCATATACTCAGCACAAGATCAATTTCAGCGCTGCTAATTTTTGCTGACAACACAACTATTTCCTGTTGACTCTCTGACAGATCCTTATGTTTAAGGATACAATCTTCCATCAGGATCATACTCTCATAAAGCCTTGCCTTTTGTGTTTCCGATGCCCATTCATCCATAGTACATCAGGAGCAGCCATGCTGAAAATAGACTTTTCCAAATGGACAAAACTATACAAATAGTTGGTGTCATCCACGGGAATTATCACTTCAAAACCCTTGAAAAATCTCACTTCCCTAAAGTTTGAAAAGTGGAGATCTGCCTTCTTTATTTTGGTGCCATACTCCTAATGGTCTCTAAATTTACAACCACCATTTCAGGTTTAAGAAATCCAAATGCCCTCAGAAATTTAGTCTCTGTTTCAGTGCTGGCTTTTCTTTTAATGGTTTTTGATTTAATATAGTCCTCTATTTTATATAAAAGAGGAGGGGATAAGAGAAACTTCCAAAAGCCTGCATTATTTCTCATTTGATCAAATCTCCTCTCAAACCCTGCATTCTGACAATCATTCTCCAGATTAGTTTCACTGCACAAGAGTTAATATAGGACATATTTCAAGGAGAAGAATATAGCTGGAAATTAAATATCAAAATGAATAACATTTTTGTCCTGGTGATTTAATATCCTGCACAAGCAATCAATACTTTTTCCATTATTGTATCAATTGTGTGCTACATATAGCTGTGGGTTTTGTGGAAAAAATAGTTGATTGCAAGTGCTCTCTGATTTCTTTCTTTTGATTTTTGTAAGGGTTATTTGGTAAAACAGATCCAATGTAATAACATATATGTTTCTTAATATTTGGAGCCTCTTTAAAATATGAACCCTAACTTTTTAAAAGGCACTTTTAGTGAGCCATATAACAGGCTTTTTGGAGATATAGGGCTCTCCAATAGAGCAGTGGACTGGGAGTTAATAATTATACTACCTAGCTCTTATATAGCATTTTTTCATCCATAGATGAAAAGGCATTAGGACTTTTTAGTTCTGTTCCTGTCTCTGACAAAAGTGCTGATCCTGTGAACAGTTCCATGCAGGGCCTGTGACAGTATGAAGCACCATTGATTTGAGTAGGGCTCCACACAGGTGTAAGACCCCCCCTGCCCCCAGTGTGGAAGAGTTTGCAGGACTGGGACCTGTGTGATATTTTTTTAATAAGTCATCTAACTTTTCTGTGCCTGAGTTTAACTATTTGTAAAATGGGTACAATAATATTTTCCAATCTAACAAGGATATTGTGGGGCTTACTGTAGTTCTTTAATATTTTAGAGCACTTAACATTCTGTTCTATATAGGTTCTTATTCTGCCCTTGTCGCCTAAGTATATGAGCACCTTCTAGCAGTGCATTAAGTGACTTCACCAATGTGAAATGTTGTAGATAAAATAAGTGCAAAGTATTATTATTCCAATTTTAATAACTGCTATTCATGTAGTCAAATCACACCCCTTAACATTTGGATATAATGTAGAAATCTAATGAAAATAATTTAGTGTATACATTTTTTTCAGACATCATATAGATAAATTTAAAGGACATTTTCTTTTCTTCTCCTATGAATATTTCGCTTGCTGTAAAGTCAAAGTTAATCTTTGCTCACTATTTTCCCTTCTTATCGTATAACAGACAAACATTTCCTGCAGCAAGTGTGGTATAATAGAGCATCTGTCCCTGTATGAACAAACTGCCAGATAGCCTTCATGAACAGTCAATTTATGCATTTGACAGGTTTACTACTTTATCTGTTATTTGCTCAAAGAGAGTTTTATTATATGAAAAACATTAATGTAAACTGGGGCAGAGCAGGCTTATTCAGAGGTCTAGATTCGTTTTTTACTATTTGATATGTGACTTTTTAATTGATGTGATGTATTGACTTCTAGAATCTGCATTTGTTTAAAAGACTCAGGCTGTAAATACAGGATTTCTCAGGGTTAGGAGGAAGGTGATCTGGTTTTTGTTTCATTTTGTTTTGTTTTAACACATTTCTCACTATGCTGCATAGTATGGACACTTGGCATTTCACAGTTACAGGAGGGATAAGATTCAGATCCTCATGGTCCAGAAGGACAAGACTCATGTCACTTGAACGAAAGGAAAATTCCTGTTAGTGCCTGACCTAGTGTCCATTCTACAGAGTTCAACAGACACTGAATTCAAGGGCTTAGTGGCTAGTCATGGGGCAGCTATAACTACAACTCGGCGATTAAATATATTCTGTATATATTTGTTCACATTTAAAAATTAATTTATTTTGTCAATGCTTATTCTCTTTTTGTGTTCACTTTCTGTAAACACGCATGCTGTTGTTTTGCTTGCACAAATACTCATGGAAAATGGATCTGAAGCTTTCATACTTCAGCATTTGCATCAGTAATGGTATGTTCTACATGGGATGGAAGACAGCTTATCACAGCAGGAGCACAGGGATTCTAAAATTTCTGGCCAGTATCCTGGAACAGTCACTGAACTGACCTGGTCAATGAATTAACTGACCATTTGGAATCAGGAGCATGCATGTGTCACACATTAGTGTGTGTCTACAGCAAAGTATAAACCCAATTTCGTTTTGTGAATGCCACTGTAAACTGCACTGTTGCCTCATTTGCTGCCATTTTACCTCTATCTTGGACTGGAATTTGAAGAGGAGAGGAGGTCAGGAGAGTCACCTGACATGCGAGGGAGAGGACTGGAATGTTATAAAAGGAAGGCTTTCTCATTGGCCTTTTGAGTGAAGAGGGCAGAATAAGGCAGCAAGACTGCTCAGGAGGAGAAAGAGGAAAGATGGGTCCTGGCACCCCGAAAGGACAGACCAAAACCCAGAGGGCTCTTGGAGTGGTTGGGACACAAGAGGGAGGGATTTTTGTGTTTTGTTGTTTTCCATAGGTCTCTTAATTCCTTGTGGCTCTTTTCTATGAGTAAAGTGTGAGTGGCTTAGAAATTTCTTCGCAAAGTCTGTGTCGCATGGTCCCTGAAGGGGAAAGCAGTAATTCAGAGGGTCCATAGCATTGGCGGAACTCTTGGAGCATGCAAGAATTACTAGGGAGGCCTGGAAAAGCTGGCACTAATTTCAGATCTAGACAGTATGTCTGCAGAGAAAGGGCACTAGACATAATATCTACAACCCGAAGAGAGTGCCAAGAAACCCAGAGACAGTCTGCGTACTGTATCCAGCCCCAGCCAACCTTACTAGCACATGGGATCCAGTGGTTATATTAAAGTAATAGAATTTAAGACCAGTAAGGACCACCAGATCATCTAGTCTGACGTGTGTATCACAGGCCAGCGACACCACCCAGCACCCCCAAACAAAACCCAACAACTGGCATTAGACCAAGGTATTATAACCTTAAGAAACTAAACTATTGTGCCACAGGCAGAGAATAGAAGGGACCCAAGTACACCAATGCCTGAGGCCCCTGCAATGGCAGGAAATTGATTAAGTGAGATATACACAGATGAACTTGCCACGTGACCCGCACCCCATACTGAAGATGAAGGCAGAAAACCAAGAAGGTCCCTGCCTATCTGACTGGGGAGGGGGGGAATTCCTTCCCAACTCCAAATATGGTGATAGGTTAGACGCTGAGCTTGTCAGATAGAATCTGACAGCCACTCACCTAAGAGCAAAATGCTCAGCGCCACCTCAGAGAACTGGCCCATCCCATTCAGTGTCCTGTCTCCAGCTGTGATACTTCTGAGGAAGTCAACAAAAATAGTAGAATACACTGGAGGAAAAATCAGTTCCTAACCTCTGCACATGACAATCTGAAGCCATGAAGCATGAGATTTTAGGAACATCAAACTCAAACCAAAGGGACCCTCAGGGATGTGAAGCCCTACTATCACAAGCAAGCCTGTCATACAATCCCACTCATAAATTGGTCCAGCTCACTCTTAAAACTAATTTAGTTGTTTGCTCCCACAACTCCTATTGGGAGGTGGTTCCAGAATCTTATTCCTCTGATGATTAGAAACCTTTTTCTAAAAAAATCTGAATTTGTTCATGGCATATCCATTTGTTCTGCTCCCAACATTGTCCTTTAGTTTAACTAGGTCTTCAACCTCCCTGGTCTTTACACCCCTGATATATTTATAGAGAGTAATCATAGCCCCTCTCATCCTTCATTCCGCTAAGCTAAACAAGCCAAACTCCTTTAGTTTCCTCTCTTAAGACAGGCTTCTATTCCCAATTATCCTAATAGCCCTTCTCCTCACCTGTTCTGGTTTAAATGTATCTTTCTTGAACATGGATGACAAAATTGTATACAGTATTCCAGAAGAGGTCTTACCAGTGCCTTGCACAATGGTATTAATACTTTCTGTCTCTACTGGAAGTGCCTCGCTTGATATACCCTAGGATTATATTTACTTTTTTTACAGCTGTATCCCATAGATGGCTCACAGCATCCTGTGATAGCCAATACACTCAGGTCTCTCTCCTCCTCTGTTGGTTCTAAATGATAATTCCTTCGTCTATTGCAGAAATTCTTATTATTAGACTGTAAGTGACTGACTTTGTACTATTAAATTTCATTCCATTTCTCTCACTCTAGTCTTCAAGGTCATCCAGATTTTCCTGTATAATATTCCAATCCTCCTGTGTACTGACAATGCCTCCGAACATTTTATCATCAGTTTTCATGAGCTCACTCCTACTTTTTGTGCCAAGGTCATTAATAAAAATATTAAATAAGATCAGTCCCAAGACCAATACTTGAAGAACTCCAGTAGTAATGTTTCGCCAGTCCAAAAGTCCACCTTTCAGCACAATACTTTGCCTTCTCCCTTTTAGCTAGTTCCGTCTATGGTCCATGTCAATGCTTTACTGAAGTCCCAGTATATTAGATCTACTGTTTGTCCCTTATCTAAAATATCAGTGATTTTCTTAAAAAGGGGAAATCAGGTTAGTCTGGCATGGACAACCTTTGGCAAACCCATGTAGCATTACATCCTCTTTCTATTAACCTCCATGAATTGAATTATTCATTCAAAATTTGTTCTGAAACCTTGCATATAATCCATAGTTAGACTAACTGGTCTGTCGTTGCCTGCATCATTTTTTATTTCCATTTTTAAAATATAGGTATGATGTTAGATATTCTCTAGTCACATGGTACCTCCCCCAAATAGATAGTTATTAAAAATCCTTGCTCCTGGACTAACAATCTCATGTGCCAGTTCTTTCAGTATTCTGGGATGGAAATTATCCCGTTCCCCCTGTGTGAGTACATTAATCTCTTTAAGTTTTTCTTTTGTTTCAGATGTGGTCATTTCCTGTCTTTATGCCCATGTTCTATAATATCATACTTATTGAAAATCACAAAAATATTTAAATTTTGGGCCATACCTACATCATCTTTCTACACTTCACAGCAGCCCAGCTTCATTCTTCCTTGTTCTTTTTTAAATTGATATAACTAAAATAACCTCTTGTTTATTTTAATTTCCTTGGCAAGGTCTAACTCAGCTTCACTGTTCAAAACTCTCATTTTATTCCTGCATTTTCTGACCCCCAAGATGTAGCTTTCTTTGCAGAAGAATCCCTTTTTTCATTCCCTATAGGCTCTCTGCCTACTTCTGCTCTTACTAAGATTTTTGAGGTTGTTATTCATCTGGCTGCATCAGGAGCCTTTTCCTACAAGTTTTTTCCCCTTGCTTTGGATGCAAATTGATGTTAGTTTTTGAACATATAACTCAGGGTATGTCTACGCTATGAAATTAGGTCAATTCTATAGAAGTCGATTTTTAGAAATCAATTTTATAAAGTCGATTGCGTATGTCCACACTAAGTGCATTAAGTCGGCGGAGTGCGTCCTCACTACCATGGCTAGCATCGACTTACGGAGTGGTGCACTGTGGGTAGCTATCCCACAGTCTCCACCCCCCATTGGAATTCTGGGTTAAGCTCCCAATGCCTGATGGGGCAAAAATATTGTCGCAGGTTGTTTTGGGTACATATCATTAGTCGCCCCTCCCTCCGTGAAAGTAACAGCAGACAATCGTTTCATGCCTTTTTTCCATGCAGATGTCATACCATGGCAAGCATCGAGCCCGCTCAGCTCAGCTCAGCTCACCATCATCATGGCTGTTGTGTCCTGGGTGTTGCTGTCAGCAGACAGTGCAGTAGGACTGCTAACCGTTGTCATCCACCACTTCCGCTGCAACTCTGCTCTCCTGGAGATGCCATACCATGGCAAGCATGGAGCCTGCTCAGTTCACTGTCACTGCTGCTGTTGTGAGCATTGTAAACACCCCATGCGTTATCCCAGAGTATATGTAGAACCGGGCTAAGAGATGCCAGCACGAGGAGGATTTTGATGAGGACATGGACACAGACATTTCTGAAACCATGGGCTGTGTCAATTGGGACATCATGGCGGCAGTGGGGCTTGTTGATACAGTGGAATGCCGATTCTGAGCCAGGCAAACAAGCACAGACTGGTGGGACCACATAGTGTTGCAGGTATGGGCTGATTCCCAGTGGCTGTGAAACTTTCGCATGCATAAGGCCACTTTCCTGGAACTCTGTGACTTGCTTTCCCCCACCCTGAAGCGCAGGAATACCAAGATGAGAGCTGCCCTGACAGTTGAGAAGTGAGTGGCGATAGTCCTGTGGAAATTTGAAACGCCTGACTGCTACCGGTCAGTTCGGAATCAATTTGGAGTCGGCAAGTCTACTGTGGGGGCTCCTGTGATCTAAGTAGCCAATGCAATCATTGACATTCTGTTATCAAGGGTAGTGACTCTGGGAAATGTGCAGGTCATAGTGGATGGCTTTGCTGCAATGGGGTTCCCTAACTGTGGTGGGGCGATAGATGGAATGCATATTCCCACCTTGCCAACCAGTACATAAACCGCAAGTGGTACTTCTCAATGGTGCTGCAAGCACTGGTGGATCACAAGGGACATTTCACCGACATCAACATGGGATGGCCGGGAAAGGTGCATGATGCTCGCATATTTAGGAACTCCAGGCTGTTCGAGAAGCTGCAAGAAGGGACTTACTTCGCAGACTACAAAATTACCATTGGGGATGTTGCAAATGTCAATAGTTATCCTTGGGGAACCAATCTATCCCTTGCTCCCATGGCTTATGAAGCCAACATTCCCATTGTTATTGCTGCTTGCTGTGCGCTCTATAATATCTGTGAGAGTAAGGGGGAGATGTTTATGGCAGGGTGGGAGGTTGAGGCAAATTGCCTGGTGTCCAATTTTGAGCAGCCAGACACCCGGGCAATTAGAAGAGCACAGCTAAGCGTACTACACATCAGAGAGGCTTTGAAAACCGGTTTCATGACTGGCCAGGCTACGGTGTGATGGTTGTGTGTGTTTCTCCTTGATGCAAACCCATCCCCTTTGGATGATTTTAATTCCCTGTAACCAAATCACCCTCCTTCCCCCCTTCGAAATAAAGTAACAATTGTTTTGAAACCATGCATTCTTTCTTTATTAACTAAAAAAAAAGTGAGATAACTGACAAGGTAGCCCAGGTGGGGTGGGGTGGGGGAGGAGGGAAGGACAAGGTCACATTGCTTTTTGTAGCCACGCTACAAATCAAACTGTTTGAATGACAGCCTTCTGTTGCTTGGGCCATCCTCTGGAGTGCAGTGGCTGGGTGCCCGGTGCCTCCCCACCCCCGTGTTCTTTGGCGCCTGGGTGAGGAGGATATAGAACTTGGGGAGGAGGGCAGGCGGTTATACAATGGATGCAGTGGGGGTCTGTGCTCCTGTTGGCTTTCTTGCAGCTCCACCAGATGCTTCATCCTGTCCGTTTGCTCCCCCATTAGCCTCAGCATTGCCTCCTGCCTTCGCTCTTCACGCTCCTGCCTCCGCTCTTTGTGCTCCGCCTTCTGCTCTTCCTGCTCACTGAATGCTTTCCTGGCCTCTAACACTAAATACCTCCATGCATTAAGCTGTGCTCTATCAGGGTGGGAGGACTTCATGAGCTCGGAAGACATGTCATCACGAGTGCGTTTTCTTCGCCTTCTAATCTGTCATAACCTCAGGGTTGGAGATGATAGGGGGAGTGTAGAAACATTTGCACCTGGGGGGGAGATAAAAAGGGAGAGTAAAATTTAAGATGATACATTTCTGAGAACAAAAGGGAGACTCTTTCACAGTGAATTAAGCAATTCACAGCAGACCGCACATGTGCTTTAGGTACAAGGTCGCATTTTGCCTTTTATATTGAGCACCTGCCGGTATGGTGACACGTCACACATGGCTGGGCAACAGAATTCGGTTTCCAGGCAGCCATGGTAAGGCACAGGGTACGCGGGGTTGGCATCTTACGCATAACATGTGGGAATGGTTTCAAACTGCAGCACCCTCCTTTCCCATAGCAAGCAATGCCGGTTGGGTTTCATATTTAAAAGGAGGGGCTGCAGCACACACCTCCCCCGACCTCACCGCATGACTATTCTCTTGGATGATCCCTTCACCCGTCCCCCCACCGCATGACTATTCTCCAGGATTATCCCTTTTAGACAAGCACAAACAGCCCAGCATGAACAGAGTCCTTTTACTGTTCCCTTACAAAAATTCCCCTATTTCAACCAGGTGACCGTGAATGATATCGCTCTCCTGAGGCTAACACAGAAAGATATAGACTGAATGTTGCTTGAATGCGACCAAAACCCAGGACCATTCGCTGCCATGCTTTGTGCTGCAATTATTCCAGAATACTTGCTACTGGCTTGCCGTGGTAAAGTGTCCTACCATGGAGGACAAAATAAGGCAGCCTTCCCCAGAAACCTTCTGCAAAGGCTTTCAGAGTACTTCCAGGAGAGCTTCATGGAGACGTCCCTGGAGGATTCCCACGCCATCCCCAGACATGTGAACAGACTTTTCCAGTAGCTGTACTGGCCACAAATGCATCCCAATTCTTCAGGGCAAATCAAACATTAAACACTATTGCTTTTAAACCCTGTACTGTAGTTACAAATGTGCACTCACCAGAGCTGCCTTCTCTGGCTTTAGGGTCTGGGATCCCGCCTTCGGAGGGTATTGGGTCCAGGGTGATGAAAAGGTCGTGGCTGCCGGAGAGAACGGATTCACAGCTTGCCTGCTGCGCATTCTTCTCCTCCTTCTCCTCCTCATACACTAAATCTTCCTCCCTGTTGTGTGAGACTCCCCCCCTGCAGGTGTCCACGGACAGTGGCAGGGTAGAGGTAGGGTCCCCCCATAGAATGCCATGCAGCTCATCAAAGAAGTTGCATGTATGGGGGTCTGACCCAGAGATCCAGTGTTTCCCTTTTGGTCCATGCTGGAGCTTGTTTGCAATTCTGGGGGGACTGCATGGTCACCTGTGCTGCTGAGTTCGCCATGCTGATCAAACAGGAAATGAAATTCAAAAGTTCCTGGGACTTTTCCTGTATACCTGGCTAGTGCATCGGAGTTGAAAGTGCTGTCCAGAGCGGTCACATAGGAGCACTCTGGGATAGCTCCCGGAGGCCAATACTGTCAATTTGGGTCCACACTATCCCAAATTCAACCCAGCAAGGTTGTTTTTAGCGCTACTCCCTTCGCTGGGGAGGAGTACAGAAGTCAATTTTAAGAGCCCTTTAAGTTAACAGAATGGGGTTGGTTGTGTGGGCGCATCCATTTTAAAATCAACCTAACACGGCTAAATTTGACCTAACCCCGTAGTGTAGACCAGGGCTTAAAGAAATTCCTCTGTTTTTAAGTCCTTAAGCTCTTCAGTCCAGTTTGCTTTGCTAACTAATTCCCTTAATTTCCCAGTGTCTGCCCCTTTGAAATAAAAAAAATAATTAACAACTTGGTTTTGATTATCTTTCTATTTAATTTAAGATGCATCCATAGGTGCTGGAACTAGGGGTGCTGGAGGTGCTGCCGGTTTGAAGTAGTTTCTATCACCTGGTTTGAAGTAGTTTCTATCAGTAACAGGGTTTACAGTTTGGTTCAATTGCTCTCAGCACGCCCACTATACAAATTGTTCCAGTACTCCTAGATGCATCAACTCTTGATCACTTGAACCAAGGTTGTTTCCCACAATCTGCACTTCTATGATGTCCTCACTACTCACTGAAGCTAAGTATAGCAACCTGGTGAACATCCATGAGGGGGAACTCACCCATGATTGTAACAACATGCCCAAGCATTTTCTTTATGCACAAATAAGAGAAAAATATATTTAAACTTTGTACCGAGTAAAGGCACTGAATGCCAGTAAAAGTTATACGAGTCTAATTTTTCTAAGAGTGACGCCTTTGTAGCCCTAAAAGGTGGTGGAGCAGGGAAAGGATAATGACATCTGAAATTCCCCTGCTTATCTTTCTTTACACTATCATGTATCTCTGAGAGACACAAAGCTCAGGTTGTTTCTTGAAATCTCTGATTATAAAAGTTAGCCGATCAGAGACTGTAACTATCATGTGACTTATATAGCCAATCATAGCTAAGCATTAGAGACTGAATTTGGAATATTGAGACTAGAATACTTTTAGCATATTTTCTGAAAACAATCCATAAGTTAAAACTAAAAAATTGTAAAAAATATGTTAATTGCAATGATAAATAAAGGAAGAGATAGGATAGCCCTGTGTTTACGGCACTGCCTAGTACTTTGGTTATGTGGGATCAGGTTCCTGTTCTTTCACAGATTTCCTGTGTAATCTTGGGCAAGTGAGGTAGTCACTCTGTGCCTCAGTTTCCTATCAGTAAACTAAAGGCCATAGCACTGCCCTACCTCACAAAAATGTTGTAAGAATAAACACATTAAAGATTCTGAGGTGTTCAATTACTATGGTAATGAGTACCATATAAATACCCAAGATAGAAATAAATTTGAGTAATTTAGAAAAATTGAGAAATCAATAGCAGAATGAGATTAAACTTGGCCAGTAAAATGTTATTGCCTGCAAATTATTACCTCACTTCTTCCTAATGTACAGCCATCTGGAATTATGAGCCCTGGCAGTTACTGGTCTCTGACTGGAAGACCTACCCTTTATAAACTACTTAATTTTCTTCCTCAAACAAATTTTTATTTGGTCTCTGTAACAGTGTGTGCTGTCCTTTTTAAAAGAAAGCCTATGTCCAGCTCATCACTGTTCTGAGTTCTGGCCCTTTAAGGACAAGAGCTGAGTTATTGTCCTAGAGGGGTCAGATGACTGAGAAGGTCATTTGGTGGTATAACTATAAAATTGTTGTCTGCTTTCCATGGAAATATTGACCTTTTGTGGGGGCAAAAAAAAAAATCAAATGTCCAAAACCTGAAAATTTTTGATTGGAAGATGTTGCTGAGGTACCTCATGGGAGTTATATTTTAGGTGTCTTGTATTGCCATTCTCCTCCCAGGTTCTCCAACTACAGTACATTTTGTATTATGCACTGTAGCCAGGGACTTCCATGATGCAGTGCAGTGGCTCTGCAACAGGGGAGACTATGGAGCATCATGGGAGATGTAGTGCAGACAGGTAGCCTGGCCTATTGAGGAGAATAGGGGCATAGGGCACCTGAATTACAACTCTCATAAGGCACTCTGACAGCGTTTCTGACTTTTTGTGGGCCCTGGAGCAAGGCTTCTGTGAGGGAGACAAACTGTCTCGCTTGGGTCAGTTGGAGGAATGTGGGCTTCAGGCTTGGTCTATGCAAACTGTTCATCTTTTAGGGGTTCTCACCCAGGACTTCCAGAGAGAAGGGAGAAATCACTATTGCACTTCAACTAAGAGGAAACACTTAGCCTGGCATACTGTGTGAGCATGTTAAATAGCTGTTTATTTTTGTTTTGATCTCTTCTGTTTACCCTAAAATGGAGTTCTTTGCATTTGGCTGTTAGGCCAAATTGCCCTACTTAACCTAGTGACTGTGCCCTGATGCTCCAAAGGTTAAGTGATGCATTTACAGTAGCAAAACAAATCTTACTTTCTGGATTAAGTCAATCTTGACTAGAGGCTTTTCTGTGTATACTCATAGCAATAAAGCTTCACTCTTACGAATGTTTGCAAGATGTGAACAAAATAGGCCACAATTATCCCTCAGTCAAAATGTGATTCCGAAGTCATAGTTTCCATGTATACTTTGTCCCACCTGTTTCCCAGCCTTATCTTAACTCACTGTCTCCAGAGATCACTTCATATTGGAATATTTATCTGTGGCAGAATTTGTTCCAGGATTAATCTCCTGCCCCTGCAAAAGATGACAACACATTATCTTTAAAAAAGAGTCAGTCCCCTTTGCTCTGGGTGATATTGGGGCATGGATTTGAATCAACAGGCTGAGGATTACTTTGGCTGAGACTTGGGTGATGCTAGGAGGCTGAGAAAAGCAATTGGAAGATATGGCAAAGAGTTTAGCTGCCCCATTAGGAATGTGAGTTTGCACGCTTGGAATTCAAAGGGGTCAGATTCCATTCTCAGCTAACAATATATGACCAGGTAACAGCACCAGGAAGGGTATCCCTCTTTCATCTGCATTTAGTCAGGCAATAGCAAACTTTTCTTTAAGATATGGACCTTGCTACTGTGATCTATGACTTTGTCACTTCAAGTTTTGCCCACTGCAATGTACTCTAAATTTGGCTTGATCTTAAATCCATCCCAGAACAGGAGGCGCTGAATGTAGGTCCCTGTGAGATAAACTGGTTGGGACAGGTTTGAGAGCAGAGTGTAAAGATTTGGTTCTGACCAGTGGCTAATGTGTAAATTGAAATAGGAAAGACCCACAAACCAAGGAAGAAGGGGAATTGTGAAGGAGTGTTGCTTACCAAAGCCAGAAAGAGGAAGGAAAACTCTTCTCCCACTATCTCTTATTTTAACTTGTAATTTTGATCTATAAAACCTAAATTACCTACAACTACTCTATCCAAGAGGCTTCTTCTTTCTCCATCTGCTTCTGCCACAGTTGCAATCAGCAGAGATACTCTGGCATATAAGAAAGAGCTGTTGGAAAGACATTCCCATCTCCTGGTCTGAAATAGCCCAAATGTGTTGAATTTCCAAGCATGTTTCAAGGGGCTGTTTCTGTGATTCTTGGAGAGATGGCAGGTTACAAAGAGTTGGTATGCCTGGAGTGAGAAGACTACTTTGAAGAGGACTTGTTTGGTTGCATATTTTGTTATGTGATGATGGAAATGTTGCTGAATTCGCAGATGTACTGCGTACAGAGCAGGTTGGAATTCTTTTGAATTTGAAAAGTTCAAAATTTGAAGTCTTGGGTTTTGAAATTTGAGGGGAAAAAATGGAAAACGTGTCTTCAGTTTCTGCCTTTTTAACTGGCTGTAATGATGATGGTTCTGGTTTTGTCAAAAGTGCTTATCATGTAGGATCTGCATTTTAAAAAAAAAGTCTAAGTCAAAATGAAATATACACTCCTCCAGTGATGGGAAATATTGTTTAATATCTCTTTGTAAAGTACCTCATGAATGTACCAGTGATAGTGAGTGGTGAAGAATTATATGGCTGTGGGAAAGTGGCTGAATCCCTGAATTCACTTTCAGGCTTCTTAACTTTTACTTTTGAAGGTGTCCATTTTTAAGTATAAATTAGATTTCACTACAGCACAAATTTCCATCTCTTATTTTCAAACTACGTTTTTGTCTTGCAGTATGGTAATGTTTTGTACTCAACACTTACTCTTGAAAGATGCTCAGTAGGTCATATTCTCAGCTGAGGTAAATTAGTGAAGTCAATGAAATTACATGAATTTACACCAGCTAAGGATCTGGATTTGTCTCTGTAACTGGGACCCATGATGTGGATTCAAATGTGGCTTGGGGGCAAACGGTTCTTAGCAGGATGCACTGTGATATTTTCCAAATAATATCAATTTACTGTATATGACAAAGCTGATTTGGCAAGTGATATAGAAGTGTCTAGAGTAGGACAGAACACCCTCACACCAGTGCTGAGCAAATATGGAGTGCCTGAGGATTCAGTAATTATGGAAAATGTACTGTATAGAGCAGTGGATCTCAAACTAGGGGTGCCACTTGTTCAAGGAAAGCCCCTGGCAGGCCGGGCCAGTTTGTTTATCTGCCGCATCCGCAGGTTCAGCTGATCGCGGCTCCTGCTGGCCGCGGTTCACTGCTCCAGGCCAATGAGGGCTGCAGGAAGTGGCGCAGGCCAAGGGATGTGCTGGCTGCCCTCCCGCAGCCCCCATTGGCCTGGAGCGGTGAACCGCAGCCAGTGGGAGCTGTGATCCGCCGAACCTGTGGATGTGGCAGGTAAACAAACTGGCCCGGCCCGCCAGGGGCATTCCCTGAACAAGCGGCACCCCTAGTTTGAGAACCACTGGTATAGAACACCTACAACAGTGATCCAAAATGTTTTGAATGACAAGTCCCTTTGAAGTGAAAAGTGGTCTGCTATTTATCATATTGATGGGCTATGTCCATAGGAGGACCCCAATGGGAAAAAAAGATAAAAAGGTGCTATATGAAGAAGACATAGCAATAAAAGTGTCATCAAAAGAAGACCTCAGAGAAATAGTAACCCAGAAGCATGGCCAGCTAAGCAGGCATGGGATGGAAATGAACATAACTAAGACTGAGATCATGTGGATCAGTAGAGATGCCACAGGGAAACTGGATATAGAGATTGATGGAGTATGACTAAAACAAACTGACCAGTTTAAGTACTTTGGCAGCTGGGTTATGGAGGACAGTGAACATGAACATGAGATACAGACCGGGGAATAAGTGTGGAAGAGTCTGGAATAACATCTCAGAGTTTTCATATGACAAGCATATACCACTGAGATTGAAAGTCCAACTGTATAGAACAATGGTGTGCCTAGAAATGCTGTAGGGTGTAGAAGTATGGGTAGTCAAGCAAGGGCAGGTTCAGCACCTCCAGGTCTTCATGAGATGAGGTGTGTTTGTGCCATAAAAAGAGTTACATGAAGAGAGAGATTTCAAAATGAAAGCATTAGCATGGAAGTCAGTCTGTGATATGGCTCAAAAACCTCAGGAAGTATGACTTTGGTTGTTTGGACAATCCAGAGGGGGGAATGCAGTAGGAGGAGAAAGGCAGGGTGGGCAAGTTTCAACAAAATAAAGACGTCTCTATTGGATGACGAACTGCCCCTGAAGAAAAGGAAAGAATTGTTTAACTCCGCTGTTCTGTCAGCAACGATGTGTGGAGCAGAAAGCTGGTCAACAACGAAAGCGGAGGAAGGAAAATTCACTGTCACTCACAGAGCAATGGAAAGGTGAACGTGTAAGATATTGCTCCGTGATCACATACCGAATAAGGAGATCAGAAGGCGTACAGAGGTGACTGATGTAGTGCAGGTGATGTATGACGCAAAGCGGAGACGGGGCGGGTCATGTAGTCCGCAGGCAAGAAAAGAGGTGGACAACCTGCAGTGACTGGATCTCCAGAGACCACAAGTGATCAGTGGGCAGATTGAAAATGCACTGGGCCAATCCCATGACAAAACACTTTGGCCAGAAATGGAAAGAATGTGCTCACAACAAAACAGAATGGTGTGGCGTCGACTTGCTTTCATGGCGGGGCGGACGAGGACAAGCTAGACAAAGGTGACGATACAGAGGATGAATAAAGAGGACCTGGTGATAGTGTGGCAAGAAAGGTTAGTAGAAAATTAAATGCCAAATAAACCAATCAGAAGGTGGATGGATAGCATCAAAGAAAATGGTCCTTAGTACTGCCTTGGATGGGTGAATATGGCAGATGCTTTCATGATGACCTGACTCCAGGTGCTGGAGTAAGTGGAAGAAAAAATCTGATAAAACTAAATGGACCCAATTTATTTTTAAATATTACTATTGACACTCCAGTTAGAGTTGATGTCTTAAATACAGATGTGTGCTGAGCACTTTGCAACTGCAGACTCTCTTTGCCTTGCTACTGAGATAAACATCTCATTGGAGAAACTTCAGCTGAATCTAGAAGCAAATAGGCTGAAAACATGTTATGACTTTGGCAGTTACTCGGATACTTTTCAAGGCTCCAATGGCACTTCTATGCCTCTTTTAGGAGGGGTTCTTGAGAGCTTGCAAGAAGCTTTTAGTGGATCAGCTTTGAAGCTCTAAAAAGGCAGGAATTGCATGGCCAGGATAAATCTTTCTCAAAGCACCATCAGTGTGGAATATTATTTTATAAAAAGCAAGGTGAGGAGAAGACATGTCTTGAGATGTAGCGTGGCAGGATAATTAGAGAGGAATATGACTCTGATGCCAAGCCATATCCCAAATTCTTGACCCTCACAAGCCTTGGAGTACAGTCTTTCCAAACTTCTGCTCTCTTTTTTTTTTGGTATCAGCTGCAGTTCTGAAAGGAGAAAGGCTTTTGAAGAGAAAATCAGTTACAGAGATGCTTTATATGCATCATCTTACCACAGAAGCCTCTATTCATCATGTGAGTGATACTGCCAGTCCCAAGCATTCAAAAATCATGAGTCTGATCATCCAAAATCATGAGTTTGATTGTAAGAGGGAAGCCATCTGCCTCCAAAGTGTGCGTGAGAAAATATTTCGGGTTCAAGATTCAGCCTTAAACACAAGTGCTTGAGTTATTTTCTTCTGGGGTACAGGAAGCTGCCATTCTATCTATCTCCACCCTCCGCAGCCTCACTACCCTTTGCCTTTTTCCACCATCTCCTGTACTTCTTCAGTTTCGCTCCTGTTCCTCACACTCTCCAGTTCCTTTTACGGTACCTCTGTAGTGCAGCTGGAGGCATGCTTCCCAGCATGAACAGACGGACAGAGAGACGCCCCAGCTGTGCTCAAGCTAGTGTGCTAAAAATAGCAGTGTAGCCAAGGCAGCATAGGCACTGCCTTGGGCTAGCCACCCAAGTATGTTCCCAGAGAGCCTAGTTAGGTTTGTACTCAGGTTTCTCGCCTGAGCTGCTGTCTGTACTACACCCAGCTACGCAGCTATTTTGTAGCTCATTAGTTTGAGCAGAGCTAGCGCATATCTGTCTGCATGAGCCGGGAAGTATTCACCCAGCAGAACTTTAGATGAGCCCTTACTCTTTCTAACCCATATATTCCCTTGAAATCTCAGCCTCTTTCCATTTCTTCTGTCGTTGCATTCCCTTATCTTCCCATGGTGACCCAGGTAGCCCTTGAGCCATAGAGTGGCAGGCATTTTTTCCTATGGGGATCCTGGCTTCAGTCTCACTGACAGTAATGGGCCATTTTGAATAAGTATAAAATTACAAGATGGAAGGTAGGAGTGCCGAGAGCATGGGAAAGTGTTCTTGTTTGTCTTATTTTTATGGCAATATAATCATGAGACGTGGTAACATCATGGCTGGGAGTTTCAAGAGCACCTAAGACTGACTTTGGTGGCAAATTCACCTCAGAGCTGAACAGGCCATTACAGTAGGAATTGTTTGGAGTATAAGTGACTGTGTGATCAGAAAGCCACTGAGGCTCTGTGAGACTAGCTGTTGACATATGCCCAGTAAGAAGTAGAATAATCCTTTCATCTGTCTGAAAGTTCAAGTTATCTGCCCTGAGTAGTATTCCAGACACCTCCCATTTTGTATTTGGTGGAGTTAGCTTGCGATTGTTGTTATAGCTGTCCTCATGTGCCACACTGCAGGGTTCAATACATAAATGCCTTCACAAAACAAACTCTGCAGAGTTAATAGAGCTCCAGTACTCATCTCTCCCATCTTCTGTTTTTGAGGAACAAAGATTTAGCCCTGGATTACCAGTATAATTTGGTGAGGGTATAGTTTTACTGGTACAACCTCTAGTATGGGCATAGTTATACTAGTATAAAGCACCTTTGTAATTGCATCCACATTAGGGGGGTTGTACTTCTTTAACTTTTCTGCAATAGTATTTAACTATACTGGTATAGTTAAAGTGGTATAACTTTTGTGTGCAGATAAGACCTTCAAATTTTTTACCTATAAAGCTAATTTCATAATAAAGTTAGAATGCAGGAAACTTACATGATTTTGAGGATGAAAGGCCATTTCACATTATTTTCCCCAGGGCTTTCATGATGAGTGACTTTACTCACCCATACAAAGATATGAGATAACTTAGGAGGCTTCTTATTTCACCTAAAGCCTTTACAAGTCTTGACGGACAGCATCTGTCATCATCCTTTCCTTCCCACTTCCTATATTAATTACTTCTCTCTCTCTAATTAACAGTTTTTATTTTTTTAAATAAACCCCAAAGTGCATGTCCGTGAGTGATAGCTTCCTGACAGCATTTTATAACTGAGTAGCATTACTTGCTCAAAAAACTCTCTCTGATAATATAGTACCACTCAGTTGTGACAACAGGAAGTCATCAATCAGAACAAGGTTCTCCACATTTCATTTAAAAATACAAATATCCTATTTTTAATAAAGAAAAAGAAGTAAGGCTGAACAGATGACACATAGACTGGATGGCTCCACCACCCTGCCAAAGTCTCTTAAAAATCAGATTTTTTTTTTAAACATGAAGATCACAAACCACATTTTATTATCCAGATCAGAAATCAGGATAGGAATTGTCACACTGGCCCGGACCATCCACATAGTCCAGTGTGCTGGTTTTTGAGCGTGGCGATCACCTGGTGTTGCAGCGAGGAAGATGTGGGTTTAATCTGCCCCCCACAAAGGTGTTATCCTGGTCTAATAGTACTAGATTATCTTAAACCCTAAAGTCTAATGTTTAATATCCCCTCCAAATATTTTGTTGTCATTAAGTATAACTGGATAGTCTTGATCTACATATCCATAACTATATTCCAGTCATGTTCAAGCAATTCTGAGTTCATTTAATATCTGGTTTTCCCTCAACAGGGAACACAGTGCAGTAGGTGTGACACGTAAATAAATGATATCCCCCTATAAAGGACAATGTTGTATTGGCAGCAATATAACAAGTGACTGTACAATACCATAATGTAGCTTTCATTTTTAGTATAGTGCATTTCCTATAAAACCACATCCCATAATGCTTTGCACTCTGAGCTAAATGAAACAGCTCCATCCTGTAATCGCAGAGAGAGCTAGAGAGACAAACTTTCTTCTTTGCTTATAAGTTTTCAGGTGAGCTTTGAAAAGATATTGAGCGTGTGAAGCAGAGAGACGCAGGGAAGGTGTGGCAGATAGCAAGGCCTGAAGAGGGAGAACAATGGCGAGATTCTAGGGAGAAACCATGAATTGACTGGTACTAGATAAGCGAAGGGTGAAGGAAGAAAGTTATAGACTAGGGCCAAAATCTGCTTATCTTATTATGGCTATTAAGTAGTGCCATTTGGTTTCAGTGTCACTTCTTGAGTATTCAAGGAGGTCTTTGTGGAAGGTTGGAGTAAGACCATGGGGAGTTTAAGAAGCTTCTTTCTATGTGTGAGCAGGTAACGGCAACCCGGTAGGTCTCTTCCATCTCTCATGTCTTAGATTCTTCTACACAACACACTTTGATATTAGAATACAGAATTTGTGTTTACTAGACCAACATAAAGTACCCTGGTTATTTAATCTGGAGTTCTATAGTATTCCCTAAAGCACAATTAATTTTTTGCATGTCTAATGTTTGATATTTTCCACTATATAGTGATTTTAAAAGTAGCCACAGGACTATCTTCTGAAAATAGGTTATTGTTGGTCAAATCGAACTTTAATTGTATTCCAGCAGTTCAGGACTAGTGCATTGATTTAGCTGAAGGTGCATTCAGAAAACACAAAATTAACCACCAGAGTATAGTGCATCCTGGGAGACATTCACAAAGGAAAAGGCACTGGAATACTTATTTAATCAAATGTATACTACAGCAAATAAGAGCCCCTATCCTAAGCTTTAAGAGTCCTTGACAACCTTGGAAGAAATACATCTCATAAAATAAACAGACTCCAGCAATTCCCCATAAAATAATATTACCCTGGCAGTTACATAAATATAACAAATGTAATAAACCACACCAACAAAATCACAGTTGGACTCCTCTTGGACCACTTTTCAGCCTCACCCATCTCCCAGACACCTATGAGCCACAGCGTTGAACTTACATTAAGGTTCTTAAAAAAAAAAGTTGTAAAGAGTTAATAAGTAATCGGATGTTTTCATAAGTAGCTAAGCAATTGTTATAGTCCAATAATCCAATAGGTTGCTTATAACCCAGCACGCTCCCATTAAACCCAATAATCAAAATTTGACCAAAGTACTACAGACCACAGGAGACGAGACTCCTGTGTGTCACAAGCAGAGAATATGAGGGACCAAAGCACTTATAATATCTTATAACTGTTTATTGGATTAGTAACAGAACATTTCATATGCAGAGAGAACAAATCATGTCCTGAATTTTGTTGGTCTTAGGCTGTTATGAACCAAGATGGGGAAGTGAAATGTGAAGGTCCAGAGCCCAAATGGATAAATCCTTACCAGAAGTCCCTTCTATCTGGGTCAGAAGTCCCTGCTAACTACAGTTGTGGCAGTATGTCATGGGGTGGGGGTGGAGAGAAGAGCGGGAGGTTGTTTGAGGTTATTTACGGCTTACAGGCCAAAAATATCTTAAAACCAAGCCAGAAATTAATAGGCAGTCAGTACAGATGGCAGAGCACAGGTTTAATTTCCTCATGAAAAAAAAAACTTTGCTTAACAAGCAAGCTGCTGAATGTTACACCATTTGCAGTCTCTGGATGGTTCAAAAGCAATTTATGGTTTTTATCGATCTTGCCAACACGACACTTGTATCAAAGTGAGGAGGACAGTATATCTTAACATCTGACACTATTCTGTGAAAAAGATGCTTCAGACTGAGATTCTCAATTACTTTTGTTTTGTTTGGTGTTTGCTTTTATTATTGATATGTATAAGGGCCCAGTCTTGCCATGGTTTACTTCACACACATGTAAGAGTCTACACATTCAGATCCCTTTGTAGAATTAATGCCTTCAGTGGTATATAGTTCTGATCAACTGTATTACACCTCTTTCGGTGTCATGTTAAAATCCATATTTTATGTTTTGGTCTATATGTCTTATTATTTGAATGCATTTTTGTTATCAGTATCAACATTAATATATTTTTTATTTGTTTATTTAAAGTACACAGGGTAGACCACCAGGTCTTGAAATTTTATTGAGCAAATTTTTATAATTTCAACAAAATTTTCCTGAAAAAAAAATCTGCTTGATTTTGACCAGGTAATAGAGCTGGTCAAAATGTCTAAAATTAAGAATTTTGTTGATCCACAGCTTATTAATGTGGCAATTGCAAAACCAGCCTCCCGTACGCAGTGCAGGAAACTTTCGCAGAGAGGATAGTTCTGTTTATAAAATGAGAACCTTTTCTGCTTGCATCAATTCAATACTGTTATAGTTGTAACAGACCTGAAAAATAGAACAATGTCACTAGAGTACAATTACCAATTGTTACTTTTAATTATGTTTCTATGCATAATTCATAAATACACTGCATGGACAAGAGAGTGGAAAAAAGATAAGAGTGCACAAAAGAATTAAATTTTCCATAAAACAATTACGATATAAATAGGCAAGCTATTAAATATGCTTATTACCAAACTGATTGGTGTTTGTTTTTTTTTCTTGTTCCAAGGCTAAATAGTGCCTTCCTTTCTAAAAACAAAGAAACTAAAAAAGCTCTGTTATCTCATCCATTAAGTGGGTCTGCTATTTCTAATATTCTAAAGCAAAGATTTCTTTTACAAAATATAATTAAGCCAGACTAGTACTGAGGGCCACAATCCTGCTTGTCTTAGTCACATGAGTTGTCAGCGTGTTTCAGTAGCCACTAGCAGCACAGCGGGTCTTGTAACTGTGCTGCTGTTGGTTGCAAGTCCTGTGCTCTTTAGAGGGGAGTCATGGTGTGCAGTAGGACCTAACCATGCCTCAGGCAGCTCTCTGCAATGTTTCATAGAGCTAGCCTGAATCTTGTGGAAGCAACATTCTGATTAGTGCCCCACCTTCAAAGTTGGGTCTATTCAAACTAATCTATGTGTCATGTGTCCCTGTCGAATCTAAGGGTCTGATCCCAAAGCCCATTGAAGTCAGTGAAAAGTTGCCCACTGGCTTCAAGGGCTTAGGGTCAGTCCTAAGTGCCTTACAAATCCTGAAGGTTCTAAATCACCAGTTTCTGGTTTCCTTTCCTTCCCCCTTTTTGTAGGGGGTGGAGGTATCTCTTCTGTCTCTCCAAGAAGAACGAGTTCCACATATCTTTCTGAAGGCACTAATATTAACACTGTTTCCTTTGCCTGGCTTGCTCCTGGGCCAGCTTTCTCTGTGGACCTTCTCTTCATGGCAAGTGACCCATATTATCTGTTGAGATCAACTGGAGTACTTACGTGAGTAAGCCAAGCAGGATTTGGTACTCTAGCTTTCAAATGCCAACCCACATGCTCTACTGGCCCGATGCACTGAAACTGCTGACTTTTTAAGGGTGAGCTTGGGCAGCATGTAATGGGGACTGTAGTCCGTTGGGGGGAGTGGCTCCTCCTCCTCCGGGTCTCCGCCCCACTATGTCTCCGGGGGTCTCCTGACATGGGTAATCAGCAGGGTGACCGGAGACATGAGCTTAGGCCTGTCGTCAGGGCCAAGCAATAAATACAGTTATGGAGCCCCAGCCCCTGCTCGGGGCGGGGCAGCAAAGAGTCTCACACTCAGGCCTGGCAGCAAACAGTCAGTTAGGCCAGGCCCTTGGTCGGGGCGGGGCAGTAGAGAGTCTAAGGCTCAGGCCTGCACTCAGGCGGAACAGCAACCAGTCTATCAGCCTAGGCTCTGGTTCAGAACAGGGCGGGAAACAAAGTCACTCAGCTCCAACCTGCACTCAGGTGGGGCTGCAAACAAAGTCAGTTAACTCAGGCTTTCCTTCATCTAGCCTGAGGTGAGGGGGAGACTGCCACCCACCGCTTGGGTGGCAGGGGTGATGCAGGCCCTCCCACTCCACTACGTCCCGGCCCAGGGCCCTAAGTGCAGCAGAGGGGTCTGCCACCGTGTCAGCGGGGATCCAAGCCGCAACACGCTGACTCACCCTCTGCCAGCATTGCAGCCAGACCGGGGTCTACTATCCCTGGGCTATTTCCACATTCCCCCTCCAAGGGTACCTGCTGGTCCGCTGAGCTAAGGTGATCAGCGGGAGCCTCGGTTGCCAGCAGAAGCTCTGCCAGGGTTGGGCCACCCGGCAGGCCAGCCATCTTTCTCCTGCGGGATCGGGTGGTCCAGGGGTCCGGGTGGTCCAGGGAAATCATCTTCTTCCTGTGGGGCTGGGTTGTCCAGGAGTCCAGGTGGTCCGGGCCAGTCGTCTGCACTCTGCGGGCCTGCAGCTACCTCCCAGCATGAGTCCTCAGAGGACATGTCTGTCCCCTCCAGTGGCTGGGCCCCCTAGTGAGCTTCCAGGTCCCACCTTTATACTTTCAGCCCTGCCCCTTGGCTTCTGGGGGGTGAGGCTAGGGGATAGGGCTCTGCCCATGAGGGGGTGGAGCCACCCCCTTCCTCTTTGTCTGGGGTGGGCCAGCCAGTCCACCTCACTACAGGGACATTCAATGAAATTAAAAAGGGGGAAATCCAAAACCAGTGAAAGGAAATACATTTTCACACTTTATGTAATTAATCTGTGGAACTTACTGCCATGGAAAATCGTTGAGACCAAGAATGTATCCAATCACCTTTTTGAATCTTATTTATATCAATATGATGAATATCAAGTTATAACTAGCTACAATAAAAATTGTGAGATATTAAACCTTATGCTTCAGGGTTTAAACTAATCTGTATGTGAGGGGAAGACTTTTCCATATCAGCCTACTGCAGGGTTCTTATGCCAACCTCTGAAGCATGTGGCCACTGTCAGACAAGATACTGGACTATAGGGATGTACCACTCTGATCCCTTGTCTCTATAATCTCTACAGATGGAAATTCATATGTGAAGTCCTTAACAGTACTTTATATTAATTCTTGAATTATCAACTTGACATTTTTACTGGAGAGAAAAGGAAATGTTTCCAATGCTAGATGCAGAAATAATTATTTATTTTTTTTCTTCAAAGCCTATATGGATCCAAGATGAAAGTACATAAGGGCCCTTCAGAGGCAGTGCAAAGGGTTAAGGAGAACAGGCTGTAAAGTTTATATTATCTGGAAAGCTCTGATTCTAAACCCTTGAGACTTATCCTGTGTCCTGGACAGAATATTCTGTAGCGATATTCATTCATGCATTGTTTTAAAAAAAATACTCTGCCTTGCACTTCAGACAATATATAAAATCATCACTTTATCATTGGTTATACCACATTCTAGTGTCACAACCATTAGTGATAATCTCCCAGGGCTTTTAAATAATTTGTCTGTAAAATCTTGGGCAAATTAGAGATGGGCCTGCAAATATTTTTTGGATTTAGAGGTATAGAGAAAAGTCCCCTGCCTCAATTAGAAATAAATCAGAGCTTTGAAAAATTCCATGAGGTATTTTAAGTTAACAAAATAGTAAAATTACCTAAACATATCAACACGTGACTTATTTCAAAGCCAGCTTCAGAGCATTCCCTCTGAGCTCTGATTTTGGATGAGACATAACTGATCAAATTTCCCAATCTGTGCTAACTCTAGGGGTTTTTTTTGTTTTGTTTTTTTTAACAATGATTTGATCAGGTTATGCTTCCATTGTTCAACAACAGATTTAGATTTTAGACTCAAATGAAGATTTATTGGCTAAGTTTCAGAAGAAACTTTCCAAAATTCTAGCTTTCAAAGCATACAGAAATCCATAAACACACCAAATATAATTAAGTAGCCCTCTCTAGTGTCATTCTGTGGTTGCTATTATTTAATTGCTAGTAAATCATTTTATAAAGGGATGAGTTTCATTTTGAGCCAAAATTGTATTTTGCAGGTTAGTGTCTAAATTTGTTCCATGATGCTTCAGGTTGTGATGATTATATCTATTACATACTCTGTTCAATGGGGCTCTGATCCCCAACTAGCACCTCTGAGCACCACCGTAAGCCAAATAATAAACAAAAGTCAGAGGGCTGCATACACACTAAGGTGTTGTTCAGTGATTGTGGTACAATAAGAATTGAGTCTTGATGGAGTACAATGACTTTCTAATAAGAAAAATTCTAGACTTCAAGGGTTTAATCCTGCAAGTGCTGAGCAATTGCAGAAAAGTGCTAAGTGCCTTTTATTCCCACTGATGTCAATGGAGCAGATTTGTGAGAAGACCCTCCAAACCTTTCGAACTTGAGTATAAAAAAAGTTAGGATCGAGGAGGAAGGGATGTAAGGTGAAAGTCCACTGAATAGTGACAGTAGTCTGTAGTCTGGTGCACCGAAAAAACTTTATAAAATGATTTATAAACTTTATAAAACTTTTTCTGGAGACAGGACATGCAGAAGAGGAAGGTTACAAGAAGCACTGGAGTTTTTTACTATACCCCAGGCTCTCAACCCAAAATCCTGCATAAGTCTCAGAACAAAGATATAATGCAGGCTATGCCACAGGTTTTCCCTTCTCCTTGGCAGGTAGAATAGAAATTTATCAGTATTGGGCTCAGTCCTGTGAAGTATTGAGTAAAGATGGTTGGGAATTTTTCAATGAATTGTTTCTCAATGAAAAAATGCTGATTTGTTATATTTGCAAAACGGGGTTATTTTTTGACAAATTTCCCAACTAAAAAATGTTTGAGGAAAAAGTTTCAAAATTGTCAAAATGTTTCAGTGCAATGCTTCTGAAATGAAAATATGTAGTTTTTTCCAGTTTAAAATAACTCTTGATTTTAAAATTTAAACTCCGTAGACTAAAATGGTTAAAAAAAGGAAAAAAGCTGAAACTTGAAAAGAAATATTTTGAAATGATTGAAACAAAACTTATCAATTGAGATGATCAAAAATCAAGCAAACAAAAAACCCAACGAACAACAACTTTGTGGTTTTTCAGCTTGCAAATATTTTAAGCAGCTTGACTCTTTGTGCCAATTTGAGATAAGAAACAATATCAAACTCTTGGAAATATTTGCAGGATGGAAAAAATTGTATCCTGCCCAGTTCTAGCGCTGAGCATCCTCCCTTCCATCTCCTTAATTTGCTGAGTTTCTCTTACCTCCTTAAAGGGAGATCTTTGGTGTGCTAATTTTCATTCTGTTCTTACTGCTGCTACTACTAAAATCTAAATATGGGCTGCTTCTGGGTTCTATGTTAGTACATTCAGCAAATCATGTAAATCCATTGTAATTCATGGATTGCTTATACAATTAATAACTTTTTAACCAGAATTTTTTTTAATCTACAAACTGTATACACGATTAGTCTATGGGAAAAAAACAAAGGCTTCTATTATTGTTACCCTCTTCCGCCCCCTCCCCTTCCTTTTCATAAAGCCTACCTGCTATATGTTGTCTCTTCAACTAAGACTGTACTTTGTACAGTACCTAGCACAATGGTGTTCTGGCCAGGTGGAGTCTTTCGGACATGCTGTAATGCAAATAACAATGGGACAGATCATCCCTTCTGCCTAGAGACTTCCTATGAGGAAATCTCTGAGAGGATCCTGTCACAGGGATTCCTCACACCATTGAGGTTGAAGTGTGGTTGTCTGCCCATAATAAAGACCACGGGACTCTCATTCAAAGTTGGCAGAACCCCTGGTATGTGGAAGAGGACCTGTATTCTTTCTGTAGTCACTGACATCCCATGACTCTGCACTGGTAGATGTGCCTCTCCTGACTGTGGTTGCTAATAGTACTCTGAGTAAGGAGACTGGCAGAAAAGTTACTAAACCACAGTTCTCTTCTCTGTGTGCAGATCCAAAGTACAAAATAGCCCAATAATAATAATAGAACATTTCTATTATCAGCAAGGTAGTTACTCGTTGGCATGGTCACATTTTTTAATGAAAGAGCCACAAAGATGATAGTAAGTAATCTTAGCAAAATATCTATTTTAAATTTCATAAATGCACCAGGCCAGACAATAAGCGTGTGCACATTGTTTGTTTAAGCTGCTTTAAGCAGAAACTGTTGACAGCTGAAACCCAGATCCAAGTACACCAAAACCATGGGGGGGATTCCTAACCTGTATGCAGATCTGAATTATGCATCCTGTATCCCTATATGATTTGAGACTATTTTATTCAAGAAATCATTTGGATTTTTTTTTTCAGTTTTTAATTTTAAAAAAGAATCAGCTGATTATACCCTCCCTTTAAATTAACTAAAATAATTTCACTTCTAAACTAATATCTTGCATGCCAAATTGCAGCTAAACATACATATTTAAATATTTAGCATCAGCATTAAACAGGATTGTTCACAGAATCTTAACTACAGGGGAACGAACAGCAATGCTATAATATTTCAGGACAATCTGGGATTCTTTTCTTTCTCCTTTATTTGTTCCCAGAAGAACACTTAGTTTTATGTAATGCATGAATACCAAGATTTGTGGTGGGAATACTTCACATCTAAAAACGGTTGTCCCTCAGGGATTTGTAGCACTGTTTTAGATTTCTGTTTCCTGCTTTAGATTTCTGTTTCAGTTTCCTGATGTTTCACCCTCGCACCAAATGATTTTACAGAAGAGTTCTGTTTAAGCACTTTTCTGCATTATGTATGGTACTTTTTTATATACCTGGATTAGGTTACACTGAATTACATTGGAAATTAATTACAAAGGATGGTCTTGTCATGACAAAAACATATGCATATAAAAATGTAACAAGTCATCAGCATGTAGTAAATATGATTTGTTGTTCAAAAACCATTTTTATATTGAATCCACTTAGCTCTTTTTCTTTTGGGGGGAGTTTCTGAACATGTTTTCAGTCATAAACCACTGAATCTAAAAATATGGGAGAATGAATGCAAGGACAAAAAGTCCACATCCCTCTTTCCAAACACACACAAAAGAAAACAAAACCAAACCAAAACCACCCGCTTGAGTGATGTACATTCTGTGAGGTGCTGCTATAATTTTTATGTAATGTACTTCTGCTGGTGATAATCCTAACTTAGTCAGATACTCATGTGAAAGCACTAAATGAAGTAGAAGTCTTTCCATAGATGGACCAGATCCTCATTTGGTGTAAACTGCTGTAGCTTGATTGACTGCAAGGGATCTGCACTGCTAGCTCTGTTGACTTCAGTGAAGCTACACTGGCTTACACTGAAGATCTGGCCCATTTAATTTATTGTGTTGCAAAAGGACAATTTATTATACTGCTTCCACTTTGAAGAGAGATCATTATTACCTACCTGCAGTTTAAGTATCAAACAGGCGGATAAGAATTCTGTGTAGAAAAAGTACATACATCTAAGTCTACAGCTGAGGGTTCACATTTACTGGGGTGCTCTGCATGCCTTGCAAAGCAGCCATAAACCCTTTGTTTTCTGCCACTTTCTGCTGATAGAGTGCTGCAATGCAGCCACAGTGGTGAATGTGCCTCAGTGAATGTTGGTAACCACTGGAGTTTAGGGTTTAGAATTTATTAGGGAGAAGTAGCAAAAAGGATTGGGGGGATTTTAGAAAATGTGACGCTGCTTCTTTTTGTGATATAGGCATTAATTGGATGACACAGACGTCCTTGCTAGGAAACTTAGGCCACTCTGAGATTGACTGGCTACAGCATTTAGCTAACAAGAGAAAATTACACGCAAAGTAACTGCATGGGCATGCGCAGCCCTCACTGTGAAAAGTGCCGAGTTTAATATCCTTTGTGTCAGGGTTCTGGAGAGGAGTTTGGGGACTTCTCAGACTGCTGTGCTAAGTAGTGTCACATATATAAAACATACCAAGTGCACTGTCCTTACTGATCTGGAAGTCAAGTAGTGCTAGCTGCAGAGCGTGTGGACAGATTCTTATCCAGTTTGACTTTGTGCCAGAGTTCTGGTGAGGAGTTGTGTGTTCAAGTGTCCCAGACCATCTAAAACTATACCACTTCCAGTGTGCATACTGGATGTGAAGACTTAAAATTCATTTTTCATAGGCATTCATGAAAACCAAACTTGACCATTCAACGGTTTGTTGAAAGTGAACACAAACAAAAAATTGAATACAGATGATATATGAATTTCAAAATGTCAGTGAATACTCACAGAATACTTGCACCACACTCATTTGGTTTGTTTTACCCCCAAAAGCATCACTCATCTTGTTACCATTAGAGATCCTAACACAAGTATGTGGTGAGAGGCTGTACTTACAATCACAGCCCTCTGTTTCACTATGGAAAGCAGGAGAGGATGGGATAAACGCGTGGGATCCTAGGAGGAAGAAGTCTGACTCCTAATGAGGAATGTCTTGTGAGCAGAGCATGTGATGGAATGTGTTCTAATCAGCTGCGCTTGAGAAGTGCTGGAACACAAGCACCAGGAGTGCTGTAAGATGTTCTGGCTCACAAAAAAAGTGCAAGAATGGTGTCTTGGATCATTCTGGAAGGACTCAAGCACAGGTTCTAATCTTGATTCTGCCACTGTCTTGCTGAGTACATCATGTCATCTCTCTGTACCTCAGTTTACCTATCAGGAAAATAAAATTTACCTACAATGACTAAGAGGGGGTACCATGAAACTTAAAAAAAAACACTTCTTGATGTCTTCATGTTTCAGTGCAAATTATTAATTTCCTTTAAACCTGTTTTTTTCCCTTTCCTCTGTATTGTCAGTACTTAATGTACTGATTGTTTTTTAGAAACTAAAAGAAAATTCCATATGACAGTAAAATCCAAAAAGGAAAATCTATAAGTAATCTATAAGCTCAATGTACAGAAATCTCAAGTGGATTACTTAAAAAAAGTCTACATCATTTCAGATGCAGCTTGATGCTGTGAAGAAAAGTCACAGACTTTGCACTGATATGGTCTTCAGACTTGAATCATTTGTTTTTTTAGAAATGGGTATTCGACTGGAACAAAGGCATTTAACTACAGAGCTTTTTCAGTCTGGGAAAATAATCAAAGGAATCCATTTTGCTTAAGTATATCTGGCAACAATAAAAAATTAGGCTGCAATGATAGTCTATTTGTCAAACATGAATGAAAAATATTTCTTGAGTCAGCAGTGTGCCCTTGTTGCCAAGAAGGCCAATGGCATTTTGGGATGTATAAGTAGGGGCATAGCGAGCAGATTGAGGGACGTGATCGTTCCCCTCTATTCGACATTGGTGAGGCCTCATCTGGAGTACTGTGTCCAGTTTTGGGCCCCACTACAAGAAGGATGTGGATAAATTGGAGAGAGTCCAGCGAAGGGCAACAAAAATGATTAGGGGTCTAGAACACATGACTTATGAGGAGAGGCTGAGGGAGCTGGGATTGTTTAGCCTGCAGAAGAGAAGGGATTTGATAGCTGCTTTCAACTACCTGAAAGGGGGTTCCAAAGAGGATGGCTCTAGACTGTTCTCAATGGTAGCAGATGACAGAACGAGGAGTAATGGTCTCAAGTTTCAGTGGGGGAGGTTTAGATTGGATATTAGGAAAAACTTTTTCACTAAGAGGGTGGTGAAACACTGGAATGCGTTACCTAGGGAGGTGGTAGAATCTCCTTCCTTGGAGGTTTTTAAGGTCAGGCTTGACAAAGCCCTGGCTGGGATGATTTAACTGGGAATTGGTCCTGCTTCGAGCAGGGGGTTGGACTAGATGACCTTCAGGGGTCCCTTCCAACCCTGATATTCTATGATTCTATGATTCTATGCCCATCATATGATATTTTATCATGGACCAAAGGTCTGGCTGGGCAAAAGGGTGAATAGATACCATGAGCAGAGTGAATATTTTAGTATATGCACAGCACCAGCCCCTTACCAAAAGTCTTGAGTGATTCTAAGTATTTGCCCCAGGTTCATGTTTGTATAATAGTACAGTAAAGGTTCTTTCGGTAGCATCCATTAGAGGGTGACATAACACTACACTCGTATCAAGTGATACTATTCCACTCAGCAGATGGTAGTGGAATAACAACATTTTGAGGGGTGATATAAGGACACACACAAATAGCATATTATAATACAGATTAATGTCAGAAAATATCAAGTCTTTTTCCTTTCTCTGTCAAACATCTGCTAGGAATGATTCAGTAAAATAGATATGTGCCTGACAGTCAAACATAAGTTGAAACAACAGCTTGCCAATTTCAGTATTACCACCCCCAAGCATTCAAGCATCAGGACCCCAAAATCAAGAGATTGACTTAAAAATCGTGAGATTTTAATAATATATTTGGGTTCTTTTTATTTGCTTTCTGGTTTTGGAACCTTCAGGGTTCATGTTTTTAAGTTTATCTACACAACCATGAAGGCTAGAAACTTATGTCTGTTTTAATGAAAAAATGAGAACAAGGCAGAAACTGGATGTATCTGTTTCTTTCTTTAGAGCTGGGTTAATATAACTCTTTGACTTCACTTAAAGTCCATGTTCTGATAGCCTTAAATACATCTCCTCTGGTCAAAAAACAGGTCTTCATGTACCCAGGGTGTCCCTGGCCAACACAGTGGGTGATGGGTTGGTCTCTCTGGCTATTTATATTTGTAAAGGTTCAATCCAGCTCTAAATTCCAAGCAATTCAAGGGCATAAACTAGTTAGGCCACAATCAAACATGTATGAGGTATCCTATCCAAGGGCCAGTGCACCTGGTTTATAACATTTTCCAGTATAATTGCCATATTTTCTTGAAAAGTCCAACCTAATTTTGTCTTGACTATTTAGAAATCAAAAATAGCAACTTTAAAATTAATGTAATTAAAATGCACCCATTAACTTTTCATTATAGAATGCACTTTGACTGAGCTGTCAAGGAGTTATAGGGACAAGTCCTGCTCATCCTATTGGTGCATGTCAAAGCCATTGAATTCAAGTGAATAAGAAGAGAAAGAATTGGCACATAATACTGTGCGAATTAATTAAATTAATTCACTGTTTGCTGGTAGAAAAATATATAACAAATAGTTTCATAATATTTCAACCTAGAAGACCCAAGTATATAAATAATTATCTAAAAAGCTGTAGTGATTAAAAAGGTGGAACTCCATTTTGATATCATTTAAAGAACTGATAAGGCCATAGGAATTGCCATACCAGACCACTGTCTGAGACAGAATACTGGACTAGATGCTAAAGGGGATGGCATGAGAAGCCCGAGTTGGCAGATGTTAATGGTCTGCCCCCCACATCGGTTTCATCCTAATTTCTAAAAATTTAGATTGGCTTATTCCCTGAAGCTAAAGGTTTAATATCCCTTCCAAAATTGTTGTCAATAACGATAACTCTTGATATCCATATAACTATGCTATCTGTTTGTCATAGCAAAAACAAAGAACAGATGGACTCAGGATGCACAGACCCGGTTACGCTGTCACAGTATTTGCTTTTTAAAGAATGAGGGAAGAGGAACACTGAAAATATCCTATATAAGCAAAAGTGTTCCCAAACTGGAAGATTTGTCAATGAATCGGACACTGCATGTGTTATCTGTGTCCAGGAGTCAGGTGATTGTTTTCAACTCTCTAATTCTGTACATTCATCTATAGAAAGAGCCGTGTAGTTTTAACAGAACTGAAAATAATTGCTTTAGCATTTTATAGGAGTGGAGTGTGTACATGTGCACATGTGGTGGAGTCATTTGATGCTGTGCTTTGTGAATTATGTACTTTCCTCTGTGCTCATCTCTTCACAAGTCATTGTCATCTTTGGTTTCTACTCTCCATTTACCAAGCAATCTGATATTCCTCAGTTTGTTAATGCCTTCATATGTCAGTTGGATTTTTAAACACCATATTAGATTTGCTGAACAAAACTCCCCAAGTAAAATCCAAGGAGACAAGATTTTGCCACATGCTGACATAATCCAGAAAGACAGTATGACAGTCATCCAGAAACCTGCAAAAATAAAATATTCACTCAAACAACTTTAACCATTCCTAACATGAGGCACTCAAAGAGTGTCATCCAAAGACAACTGAAAGTCATCCCCTGATTCAGTCGGCTTGTATCAAATTTGAAGAATCGTACCTATTCTGACACTAATTTTTAAGTAGAACACCTCACTGAAGATAAAGGGGACTTCTGTTTAAAAAACTGATGGCATGATGTGTCCCAAATTAGTACAAATCCCAAATCATTGAATGAACTGGGATTGTAATTAGGGAGATATCACTGGTATATCTCAAACTGTCAAGGCAGAGCTAATTTTAAAAACAGAATACACTCCTGGCCAAAAATGGTCCTATAGTTACAATATTCCACCTGATGCATATGTGAACCAGATAAGATATAAAAATCAAGAGTACATGAGAGAAAATAGATAGATATACAAGGTGATATGTGTCTCAGCTGCTTACACATAACATTTAGTAGTACTCAGGAGGATAGATCTGTATGAAACTTGGTGGTTTCAGGCTGCAGGAGTTCATGAAAATATTGCCGTTTGTTTCAAATCATATGGATCACCCCCACCTCACCATCTGAGTATCATTAAAAGCCAGCTCCATCTCCCTACTCCCCAAGGCTGCTTTGTACTGTTCTGGTGCCACAGTTCAGCCAGGTAGCTGATCAAACTAGCTGCCAGGAGATTCCTTAAGATTAAGAAGAATTTCCGGACCGCAGAAAGCCACCTTTGTGACAATTCCCCCACACCACTTGTATGCACCAGATATAGTCTCAGCATAGTTTAGGATCCAGCCTCTTGTCTTTTTAGTTCAGTCTCAAAGGAATCCTCAGAAAAAGCACAGAATTTCATTTGTCTCCATGCCATAACCACAAATTTTGCATGGTTTACCTGCAATCTAATAAATCAGCCCAGGTTTACTTGAGAAGGCCAAGTCTGGAGTTTGTGAAAAAAAGCAAGAAAATGACTAGCTTTGATTCATTTCAGGCTTCATTTCAAACATTTCACACACACATGGGAGTAACCAAACCCATAATTTCCTAGTATGCATGCAATAATCTTGTGCATTTGCAACTGCATACATGGTCCTTGCAAACTTTCCAAATTGTGGCTGCCGATGATTATCCAAGAAACAGAAGGGAGAAAGTAAGTACCATGCAATATAAATGGAGATTGCAGGTAGCTTTTACAGTGTTGCCAAATCTCATTATTTCATTGCAAGTAACGAGATTTTGGGAGGAACAAGATAAAGGAAAGAAGGGAATTAGTCACAGCTGGTTCCTTCTTTAGCCATAAGCATCAGGCTAGGTTTTGGAAGCCTTATGGCAGAGGTGAACCTTAAGGAGGGATCTGAAAGAAGACAAGTTAATAGCTCTTGAGATTTTGTCTGAGTTTTTTGTCAGGCATAAAGGGCAATATAGGAGAGGTGGGAAGTGAAGGTCGGGAATGCTGGTGGAGTGAAGGGAGTGGTTGATGTCAATATGGGTTACTCAATCAGTTGGGTAGTGTGAGGTTAAATTATGATGGGTTTAAAAATAAAGGCAGAAAGCTTGTATTTGAAGCGGAAGTGAAGGTGGAGCCAGAAATAGGGAACCAACATGGTCAGAGAGATAAGCCAAGGTGAGAACTTTAGTAGCAGCATTCTGAATAGAGTTAAGGAAAGGAAAACTGCAATAGTCATGGCCAGAAAAGAGGAGGTGGCTAAAAGCAAAAAGGAATGGGGGTCTAGATGAGAGTTTTAGCTGAGTGAACAGATCAGTTTTCAGATATGTCGCATACAAAAAGGCAGCAAGGCTTAAAAATGGTCTGAATATATGGGTCCAGTGACAGGCCAAAGGCCCATGTGAAAAAGCAGTCAGACACAAGAAGATAAAGTTGGTATGCCAAACCTGTGAGGGTTCCTTCCCCACTCTGAATTCTAGGGTACAGATGTGGGGACCCGCATGAAAGACCCCCCCTAAGCTCAGCTTAGGTTAAAAACTTCCCCAAGGTACAAACTTTGCCTTGTCCTTGAACAGTATGCTGCCACCACCAAGCGTTTTAAACAAAGAACAGTGAAAGAGACCACTTGGAGACATCTTCCCCCAAAATATCCCCCCAAGCCTGGGGAAGGCTTGATAATAATCCTCACCAATTTGTACAGGTGAACACAGACCCAAACCCTTGGATCTTAAGAACAATGGAAAATCAATCAGGTTCTTAAAAGAAGAATCAATCAGGTTCATAAAAGAAGAATTTTAATTAAAGAAAAGGAAAAAGAATCACCTCTGTAAAATCAGGATGGAAAATACTTTACAGGGTAATCAGATTCAAAACACAGAGGATCCCTCTCTATGCAAAACCTTAAAGTTACAGAAAACAGGAATAAACCTCCCTCTTAACACAGGGAAAATTCACATAAAACAAAAGATAAACTAATCTGCCTTGCCTGGTTTACCTATACTGGTTGCAATATTGGAGACTTGGATTAGGATGGGTTGGAGAAGATGGAATTCTGTCTGGCCTCTCTCAGTCCCAAGAGAGAACCAACACGTAACCAAAGAGCACAAACAAAAGCCTTCCCCCCCACCCCCATAAGATTTGAAAGTATCTTGTTCCCTTATTGGTGCTTTGGGTCAGGTGCCAGCCAGGTTAGCTGAGCTTCTTAACCCTTTACAGGTAACAGGATGTTGCCTCTGGCCAGGAGGGATTTTATAGCACTGTATACAGAAAGGTGGTTACGCTTCCCTTTATATTTATGACAATACCACAGCATGATATATTTTCTATAAACTGTAAGAAAGCTGTACGCTATTTTTGAAAGAAAAATACTAAAACTACTTTATCAGTAATTTCAATTTACTTTCAGAAATTTGAATTTCACAAATTAGCTCTGTTTTAGAAATGTTTACACAGTCCTTCACGAAACTGTTGTTTTGAAATACGTTGAGAACCTTTAAAAGTTTTCATTTCTTTGTCCAAAGATAAAAACGATGACTGGGCTTACTGTGGCCTAAGTTGTTTGTACCTTCACTCATGTCTCATGTATAATAATCATTGTAAAAGAGAACTTATTCATTGTGTCTGTGTAGGCTGCAATACATCTCAACTTCCAGTGAACTGGAATAGGAATGAGTCAGCCCAAGTTAGTCAGTGATTCATTTTAGAAAGCAGCCTCATTTGTATGGGTTATTTTATTAATTATCACATTAGTAGGGCCCTACCAGTTCACAGTCATGAAAAATGCGTCATGGACAGAAATACCAAACCCATGAAAAAACCACAAAAATTGGGCTTGTTTTTGACTTAATTGGCTTGTGAGCTGCTTATTAGCTAGTTTTTGGCTTGTAGCTTGTTGCTCGTTTGGCTTGCAGCTTGTTGTAGCTTGTTGCTTCTTTTTTTTTGATCGGCTTCTGGCAAGCAGGGGCAAGGCGGGGTGGGGCAAGAGGGGTAAGGAGGGAAGAGAGTCAGGGGTGCACAGAGGGCCCACCACAGTCCCATACTCTGTGTGACTAGATCTCCGTGGCAAGCAGTGTTGGAGTTCTTAGGGATTGGCTTGTTTTGAAATGGGATTAGCTTGATTTTTGGCGTATTGTGAAAGTTGGGGTGCTTATTTACCGAGTGAAAGTCAGCAACTGTGATCATGGACCATGAAATCTGGTCTTTTGTGTACTTTTAGGTAAAAGTATACAAAAGTACACTGCATTTCTCAAACTGGGGGTTCCGACCTAAAAGGGGTTTGCAAGGCTATTGTAGGGGGGTCATGGTATAGCCACCCTTACTTCTGTGCTGCTGGTGGTGGCAGCACTGCCTTCAGAGCTGGGTACCCAGCCACCAATCACTGCTCTCTGGCCACCCAGCTCTGAAAGTAGTGCAGAAGTAAGAGTGGCAATACCAGGACCCCCTCCCCCACACAATAGCCTCGCAACCCCCTTTTGAGTCGGAATCCCTTGTTTGAGAAGTGCAGAGTCTTAAGGCCTTTACAAGTTTATATTTTGACATTTTAAAATACATATTCATGTTTTTTTCACAACTCTATGAAATTTAAGATTTAAATATCTGAAACCATGAAATTCAAGATTTTTAAAATACTATGACCATGCAATTTACGAAAATGGGCCATGAATTTCGTAGGGCCATACACATTAGGGGTGAGTGTTCCGTGCCATTGCAGTGCCTGTTCACCTCCTTCTTACAGCTCTTATTTTCCACATATTCTTTTTCTCTCTTTAGATTGCATTTTTTTCCAAACTTTAGCACCTTCCCAATTGTGGTTGGTTACATTATTTGATACATTTTAGTTGCTCTGGATTATGGTTTTCGATTTTTTTATACTTTTCTCCGTACGGGTAGTTGAAGTAGTACTCAAAAGATTGGGCATTAGTCCAAACCTTCAGCTAAACCTAACTGGAAATATTTGTTTAATTTGGTGCAGATAAGTACACTGCTACATCCATCTAATCTCACTACCCTAATTCTCTTTCCTGTTTCCATTTAATCCCCAATCCAATCCCATTGCTCCCGCCCACATCTTTCCAACCACTCCCATCTGATTTCATGCACAATGCAACTGATTGTTGCTCAATGCCTAATCCTCTTCCCTTTTCCCACTGCTGCCTTCTTCCCCATACCATTTATTGTCTATGGGGCCAGCAAGCATGGCAGTCTTTGTTAGGAACCAGGCTGCTGTTTATTTCCAAATTATGGGCTGTATAGTACTGCCACCCTTAATTAAATCTCAGGTGCTTTGACATATTTCTGAAACAGAAGCCCAGAGCCAAGAAAAGATAGAACTCTCAGGCCTTAAAAGGTAGAGACCTTTACAGAAGAAGCCATTGGGAGACAATAGACTCGGTGGTCACAAAGAGGGGTCTAGAGTATCTTGAGAAGAAGGAAAGTGGTTTGTCTCTAGGTCTTTCTGGGAAGGACGTAAAGGGAATAGAGATTTGACCTTCAAGGCTGGATATTTTTTGTCAATAGAGTTGGTGGATAGTTAGCTCAATAGAAATAAACTGCAGTTAAGGTTGTCTAGGCTGTGTACTGAAAAGCTTAGTGGGACAAATTCTTTGCCACATTCCTCTCTCTTGGAGCCACAAGAGTAGTTTCCACTCCCTTTTGACCACATGAAAGCCCTCTAACTGGAACTGCTCTGGTGAACGGTAGTCCTCAGTAGTGTGGCAAATTGCCAGCACTACTGTGATGGGAATTTGTGCTTTCTCTTCTAGGGTGGGGGTTCAGGGAACTGTTTCTTGCCCCTGAACTGGGGTATTAACTGCCCCACTAGTGTCCTAGAGGAGGGGAATGGAGAGGGAGGGACCTGGGTCCACCCTCTCCTCCGGGTCCCAGTGCAGGGGCCCTTGCAGTAAACCACTAGAACTAGCAGTTCCTTCCCCTGGAGGGCTACTTCCCTCTCCTGCCCCACAAGCTGCCCCTCTGCACAAACCAGGTGTCCTTTTACCTAGGGTCTTAGTCATATTAGCCCACCACAGCACTTCTCTAAACTCTCCTCTGCTTCCTTCCAAACTGCTCTCTGTTCCAACACCAATCCACTCTGTTTCAACTCCTCCAAACTGCTCTCTGCTCCAACACCCATCCTCTCTGCTTCCACTCCTCTAAACTGCTCTCTACTCCAACACCAATCCACTCTGCTTCCACTCCTCTAAACTGCTCTCTACCCCAACACCAATCCACTCTGCTTCCACTCCTCTAAACTCCTCTCTACTCCAACACCAATGCACTCTGCTTCCACTCCCTCTCCTATCTGATTGAAGCAGTGTTTTTGTTTTGTTTTTTTGTTTTTTATCATGTGACTGGCTTCAGGTGCTTTAATTGGCTTCAGGTGCTTTAATTAATTTATAGCAAACTTTCTTCCCTCTCCAGGGAAGAAGGCTCCCTTCTTACACTCTCCTGCTGCCCTCTGGCCTGGGCTTTCCTTGCTTTTTGCCCCTGCTTTAGTTCCCCTTCCCCCGACCTGGCCAGACGCTTTTTCTTCGTTTTGTTGGGGTTTTTTTGCTGGTTTTTTTTGCTGCTGTTCGAGTGCTGGTCAGCTGCCAGCTTGCCTGCCCTTGGACGCAGCTACTGCTTTAGCTGCAACCCCCAGAGGAGTGGGGGAGGACTGCTGACCCGCTCCCCGGAGAAGGGGAGTGGAAGTCCCCAGACCCAACCGTTTTGCTGTTTGTTTGTGGACCCGCAATTAATCATCTTCTTATCTTTGCTTGGCATTTTTGGAATGCTCCACAAAGACCGGGAGAGAAGACAGCTGACAGAGCTCGGGGAAGCTACAAATCATCATGGAGGGGGCTGTAAGACTAAGTAACTTTTGAACTGTACTCTCGTGTGGGGAGAGTTTGACTGTGTCTTACCTGCGTTTGTAGGGGCACAGAGGGTGTGGCACGAAGCTGCCCCCCGATCCATCGGTGCCCCCCCCAACACTACTACAACCGTCACCGCCCCCCCGCCATCCGTCCCTGCTGGCAACCTGCCATCTGCCTCTAGCCTCAACTGCTTGCTTTGAATTTCATCATCCGGACCAGACACAACAGCCGACCAAATGAGACTCTTTGGATAAACGCACATGGGTCCGCGTTTCCCCACCACCACCCCCGGACTGCCCACCCCACAGTTTGCTCCTACTACCTGACCCCAACTCCTGTTTCCTTCCCTGTCCAGTCCAACCCATTTGGCCACCCCCTGCCTGCAGCCCAACAGGGAGAAGTGGTTAATCTGCTTCTCCCTCCTCCCTCGTCCTTCTGGTGTCTCCCCGTCCCTCCCTGCTCACGATGGCAGGGAATGAGAGGGGTGAGACCCCTCTAACAATCTCAGTTGCCCCTCCCCCACCTACCCCCCTGCCCACTCCCCAAGCCTCCCCCCCCACCACTGCTGCCAAAACACCTGCCACCACCCCCGCTGTGGCATCGGCAGCCGGAGGCACCGGGGCAACTATTACCGCTGCTACGCCCACCGCCCCCCAGATTCTAGGAAAGCCCCCCCAGTTAGCCAGAAAGGCCAGAGTGCGAAGAAGGGGAAGGGCCCCACCACAGCCACCAAGCCCTCCATGGCAGAGGCTGTCCCCACCGCTGTGGCCTCATCATTGACCATGGCGTCCCTCCCCGCTGTTCCCTTCACCAGCTCTGCGAGCGTCCCTCCCCCGGCCCCCAGGGCGTATGCCCGGGCGGTGGCAGCCCCACCCCTGCCTGCCGCCTCGTCATCTCGCCCACCCACTGCCTCCGCTACCATTAATAGCGGCCGAGGCCCCTTTCTCACCATGACCAGGAAGCATGGCGTCCGTTGCCTCCTGGTGCCTGCCTCGCCCCACGTGGAGACATACGTGCAGGCGTTGGCGAGGGTGGTAGGACCCACGGCCATTGTGGCGGCCTCCAAAATGTATGGGAAGGTCGTCTTTTTCTTAGCATCAGAGGCTGCTGCCCAGGAGGCGGTGGAGAAGGGCCTGGTGGTGGGGGGGTGTTTGTCCCCCTGGAGCCGCTAGAAGACCTGGGCGTCCACCTAGTCCTGACCTCCGTCCCTCCTTTTCTACCCAATGCCACCCTGTTACCTGCTCTCTCCACCCTGGGGAAACCCGTTTCTGTCATCAGCCCTCTCCCGTTGGGCTGCAAGGACCCCACCCTCCGTCACGTCCTTTCGTCTGTCGGCAAGTGCAGCTTCTGCCGCCGCCGCTGGCGCGTGACGGAGAGGCGCTCGAGGGGTCCTTCCTAGTCCCCTACCAGGGAGCCCGCTATCGGGTCTGCTATTCCACAGGAGAGGCCCGGTGCTACCTCTGCCGATCAGCGGGGCATGTCCGAAGAGACTGCCCCTTGGCCCGGTGGGGAGGGGCACCCAAGACCCCCAAGACCCGGCAGGACATCGGCTCCGTCATTGCCGATGCCCCTGGCCGCCCGAGATCTGAAACCACCTCTCCTCCTGCTTGATCCACCGCTGCTCCTGCCCGGGCCCAAGAGACACCTCCCCTACAACGCCCAGACATGCGAGGGAGCCCCGCCCTTGCTGTTAACAATCCAGCAGAGCCTATGAAGGAGGGTGCAGAAAAGATATTACCGGGCATAGGAGAGGGCCCGCCCCAAGGAGAACCGCCCCCCCCCATGTTGCCTCACTGTTACCCCCCCCGAGCCCGTGAACCATCGCCTCTGCCCCCCGACATGACCCCTGCTAACCAGCTCCCAGACGATGCTATGGAGGGCTGGACCCTAGCCCAGGGAAAGCGAGGCAAGCGGAAGGCTCAAGCTCCGCTGCACCCATCCAATGCGGAGGCCCCCCGGAAGACCAGGAAGGGAGGCACTGACTCTGAGCCTTCCGCTATGCCCACGAGTGAGATCCATCCGCTGGTGTCAGGAGGGGAAGACAAAATAGCACTGGAAGGTAGAATCTCCCCTCCACAGGAGACCCTCCCCTCCGAGACCCCTGAGGAAGCCCATTCTGCCCGAATATCACCCGAACCTCCCGCGAACCCCGAAGCGACCGTCACAGCGGGCACCAGAGGGGAGTCCCCCGGAGTGGCAGAAGACAACCTTTCTTCCATGTATGAGGAGATTGAGGCCCTAGGTTTGACCCCGGTCACCACAGAGAGAATGACCTACTGCCGGCTGGCCTTGATCTGGGCAACCTTACCCCAGTCCCCCTTTCCCCATGCTCCCTCCCCCTAACCGCCTTCCCGGGAGAGCACCCTGCAGAAGGTGGTCCACCACCTGAAGCCATGGCTGCCAAATCCACCACAGAGCCTGCGCCTAGCATCACTGGGAGCCCCCTCCCCACCCCCTTAACCCTCGAATCTGTTCGGGAGGCACCACCTCTTAGTTGCTTGCCTCCCAAAGCCCAGAGCCTCGCCTCTGCCCTGGCCCCCACCCCCGCCCCTGTCCCTGCCCAATCCACCTCCTCCTGCAATGCTATTGCCGCCCCTGGGGTTATTTCTTTCCCGTTTTTTGCGGATCCCCCCCAAGGAGCAGTCTTTGCACTTTCCTGCCGCGACCCATTAGGAGCTGCAATTTTCCCTCCGCCATCTTCTTCTACCCCAGGGCTTGAGACGGACCTAATAACTTTAGCCTATCAGACGCCCCGTCGGTGGTCTGCACCCTGCCTGCCCGCCTCAGCAGACCACGAGGCTGCACCAAGAGCCCCACCAGGGAATAACCCAGAAATCGCAACCCCACCCCCCATGACCTGCGAAAACCGTTGCGACAGTTTTTAGAATACATCCGTGGCTCCCGCAATAGGGTACAGCTAGCTCTCCAGCTATGGGGGGACTTTGATCAAATCCTCCAGGCCACAAGGGCCCTTATAAAGGAGGGTATAGGGAAAGGAAGGCACGGTGCTGCGGCCTACGGGCGGGCCCGCAGCTTCCATGACGATTTACTCACTTATGGGATGGGTCACGGATTGTTGCGCGACCCGCCAGGGGCTGCGAACACCCCCGCCAACAAGGAAACCCCACCCCCCCCAGCCCTCCACATGACGCCCCTCATTATTGCAACCTTGAACACCAGGGGCTGTCGGATGGCTCTCCGCAGGTCCCAGGTGCTCTCTTACCTTCGGGAAGGGGGGTACTCTGTGGTTTTCCTGCAGGAGACCCATACGGATCCGACCACCGAGGACAGCTGGCGGCTGGAGTTGGGGGACTGGGTCTACTTCAGCCACTTCACGATTCGACAAGCTGGAGTGGCGACCCTGTTCTCCCCCAACCTACGGCCTGAGGTGCTAGGGGTCACTTAGGCCGTGCCGGGTCACCTGCTGCATCTCCAAGTCCGTATGGAGGCCCTCATGGTCAACCTCGTCAACATCTATGCCCCGGCAACAAGCCCGAAGCGGCCACAATTCTATCAGCAGGTGTCCGACTTCCTCAGCACCCTAGATTCTCACGAGTGCTTAGTCCTGGGAGCGGACTTTAACACCACCCTCGAGGAACAGGACCGCTCCGGGGCCGAGCTGAGCCTGGCCGCTGTGAACATTCTCCGAGAAATAATCGAACATCACTCCCTAGTAGACGTCTGGCATGACCACCACCCAGATGACACTTCCACGTTCACCTTTGTCCGGGTGGAGGCCCATCGGTCACACCACTCTCGGTTGGACCGTATTTATTTATCCTGTTTCCATCTTTCACAGGCCCATTCCTCCAACATTCGGCCAGCCCCATTTTCCGATCATCATCTAGCCACCATAACAGCCTCCCTCCGTGCAGAGAGGCCGCGGCTGGCCTATTGGAACTTTAACAACAGCCTGTTGGAGGATGAGGGCTTCGTGACATCCTTCTGGGAGTTTTGGCTGGCCTGGCGAGAGCAGCAGCGTGCCTTTCCCTCGGCGCGGCGATGGTGGGATCTAGGGAAGGTGCGCGCGAAGCTCTTCTGCCATGACTACACCTGGGGCACCAGCCGACGGAGAAATGCAACGATAGAGCAGTTGGAATGGGTGGTCTTAGAGATGGAGAGGCATCTGGCCGCCAGCCCCGAGGACCCGTTCCTCTGCGGAGTGTGCCGGGAGAAGTGGGAGGAGCTCCGGGCCCTCGAGGACCATCGGGCCCGAGGTGCCTTTGTTCGATCCCGCATCCGCCTCTTTCGGGAGATGGATCGCGGCTCCCGTTTCTTCTACACCCTGGAGAAAATGAGGGGGGCCAAGAAACATGTCACCTGCCTTCTAGCAGAAGACGGCGCCCCCCTCACGGATCCGGTGGAGATGTGTGGGAAGGCCCGTGACTTCTACACAAGCCTTTTCTCCCCGGATCCGACCGATCCTGGCGCTTGCAGGGTGCTCTGGGAGGACCAGAGAGCTCTGGGAGGACCAGAGAGCTGCCTCTCACCCTGGCCGAGTTCTCGGAAGCCCTCCGTCGCATGCCCACCAATAAATCTCCGGGCATGGACGGGCTGACCATGGAGTTCTACCGTGCGTTCTGGGATGTCCTTGGCCCAGACGTAGCCACTGTCTGGGCCGAGTCTTTGCAGGGCGGGGTCCTCCCTCTTTCGTGCAGGCGAGTGGTGCTCGCCTTGTTGCCGAAGAAGGGGGACCTCCGCGATTTACAAAACTGGCGTCCCATCTTGCTCCTTAGCACAGATTACAAAATCGTAGCAAAAGCAATCTCGCTGCGGCTAGGGTCCGTGATGGCGGACGTGATCCACCCAGACCAGACCTATACTGTCCCTGGTCGCAGCATTTTTGACAACCTATTTCTAGTCCGAGATCTTTTGGAACTCGGCCGTAGAGACGGTCTGTCGTTCGCTCTCCTGTCTCTTGATCAGGAGAAGGCGTTCGATAGAGTGGACCCATGGGTACCTCCTGGGCACTCTGCAGGCATTTGGATTCGGACCTCAGTTTGTGAGTTTTCTCCGGGTGCTGTACGCTTCCGCGGAGTGTCTAGTTAAGCTCAACTGGACCCTGACCGAACCGGTCAGCTTCGGGCGAGGAGTACGGCAAGGGTGCCCCCTCTCGGGCCAGCTGTATGCTCTGGCAATCGAGCCCTTCCTCTGTCTCCTCCGAAGGAGGTTGATGGGGTTGGTGCTACAGGAGCCGGAGCTGCGGCTGGTCCTGTCGGTGTATGCCGATGACGTGCTCCTCGTGGTCCAGGACCCAGGCGACTTGGCGCGGATGGAGGCTTGCTAGGCCATCTATTCGGCAGCCTCCTCCACCCGAGTCAACTGGGTCAAGAGCTCTGGCTTGGCGGTGGGGGACTGGCGGCGGGTGAGCTCCCTCCCACCCGCGCTTCAGACCATTCGGTGGAGCGCTGGTCCACTGCTCTACCTAGGTGTTTACCTTTCTGCCACGCACCCTTCTCCGCTGGAGAACTGGCAAAATTTAGAAGGCGGGGTGATAGAATGGCTCCGGAAATGGACGAGGCTACTCCGATGTCTCTCCCTCCAAGGGAGAGCACTGGTGCTTAACCAACTAGTCCTGTCCACGCTCTGGTACCAGCTCAACACCCTGGTCCCGGCCCCGGGTTTGCTGACCAACCTCCGGACATCGATTCTAGAGTTCTTTTGGTCAGGAATGCACTGGGCCCCTGTTGGGGTTCTTCATCTACCCCTGAAGGAAGGAGGGCAGGGCCTGAAGTGTCTGCACACTCAGGTCCGTGTCTTCTGCCTCCAGTCCCTTGTGAAAACAGGCACACCCCTTAAGTGCTATGTGTAATGCTGCTTGGAAACAACTCTTTCCTTTCTTCTCTTTATTTCCTGTGGATTTGCTGCTATTAATTTTGTATTGGTAAAATATGAGAAAATACTTGGGGGTGAATCCTTGGTGATACTGCAGTAGCTTTGAACTATTCCAGTCTCCCAAAACTGCTATAAAGACGTGGTCTCAAGTTCAGCAGAGCTGCTCTGTGAAAAAAGGAGCATGGCCATGGTTATCCCTACATCCCAGGCACCTCTTCCCCCCAGCCCAGCCCGTGGACCTATTGAGGCTGCTCTTATTTGTGCCAGGAGGCTGAAGTAGACTGGTGCTGAGCTACTGTTGGAATCTGAGGCACCATTGCAGCCCCAAGCTGTGATGAGTGTTGTTTGGCTGCAAAACAGGAACTGTCCCTTAGTATACAACATCACATACTATGCCCAGCAAATCATCTTTTTTTTTACACTCCTCGAATACCCACCTCCATAAATCCTTCATTTCTCCAGCTAAGTGTCTAGGTATCTAAACTTCATATATACCATGTTTGCTACCTTAGCTTTAATTGACAATCCAACACGAGAAAACTGCTCTTCGGGGCCTTTTAAAACTGGTCAGCTATCGTCCATGGTACTCTTGATTGTATCCTTTAAGTTCACCAGGAATACTGATTCTTATGAAAACATAAAAACTGGCTCCTATGGGGCAGCAGAAATGTAAAGTCTTGCACATGGTGGATTCAGTAGCACTGATGAAAAATAATAACATGATCACTGCACCATGATCTCATTCTGAAGGCTGAAAGTGTAATAAAATGCTGTTCTCTCCTTTCCCTTGTCTCATCAGAGAATAAAGTAATCCAAAACCTTGACTTAATACATTGAGCTATGATATAAATAGGGATCACCTGCAGTCCAGTTTACAGGAGCTGTTGGTAGAAAATAATTATAATAATAAAAAATAAACTGCCTCTTTTCATCTGAGCATGATGCCATCACAACAGTTTAGTTCAATATGGGATCAGAATGCTCTGTGGTGTATATCAGGAGCAGTTGCTCCTGGTTGTTGGATGAGAACTTAATGGGTGAACAGCAGTGAGTTTATTCACCAGAAATATGAAATGCTAATGAACAGCTTGCTACAGTTCCAGGCCTGGCTTCCATCATTAACCTGATTAGACCAGAATTATCTGCAATGTTCTTGGATGTTCTTTCACTAGTATTAGAAGGTCATTAAACAATGGGCATATATTTCACAAGCTCCTGTGGGGTTTCTTTTAATTTCAAACAGGTAGAGTGGGATTTCATGTTTCATTTTGAAATGCTAATTTTTGTATATGAGTTGGCAGATTCTCAACCTCCAGCAGCGAGAGCCTGGGTTGAATAGATTTTATTACTAACGTTTTCACTGTTTTACATGTTTTTATTGTAACCAATGTATTTAACACAAAACAAAACTTTTACAATGTACATATTTTAAAGTTCTCTTGCATGTAGTCTATTTTTCATTCCTGAGTCTGATATTTCCCATTTATTATATGTGGAAGCAGCAGTCACTGCATCAAATTTATTTCTGGTTATTCGGTGGTGATTATGATGCTCAACACAATAATAGAATGGCAAAAGGCTGAGCCTCACAATCGGATTAAAAATATTGGTAGGGTAATTAGGAAAGAAAAGATTTGGATTTCATATGTAGGGCCAGCTTGTAGCACCCTTTATTTTCATTGGTGAGCAGTTACTTCCATACGTAGACCCAGTGAAGTCACAAGTGTTTGTTAGGAGCTCACAATCTGCGCCTCAATAAAGATACAGTGGCAAAAAACTATTTTTGTTCAGTTTATTAATAAAGATCCTTGGATTTTGTTTTATGTAGCTTTATTTTTCCTTGCTCGTAACCTATAACATATTCTGTCCAGATGCTTCATGTCTCTGCCTCCAGTGCACACATTGCATGGGAATGTTTCTAAATGTACTGAACAAAGCTATCTTATAAATTCTAAAGCGGGGAACTGCATCACTATGGTTCTCCGCACCATAAAATCAAATCTCAGCTTTTATTTTTGTTTGGCAGAGGTCACCCTAATATTCCCAGTGATAAGCAAATATTTTTATCCTATGTGCTCTTTAACATTTTTTGCCAACCAATGTTACTCTAGATACATGGAAATCTAAATTCCTCCAGCGGACTCCCTCGTGGGTAGGCTGGTGCAGCTGTGGGGAGGTGCACTGTTGAATTTATCCAGTGAAATATGTTCAATATTGGTGAAGGGGGAAATTAGATGTATTCATTAATCTAATGAGGTATGGTGTCTGAATTGCTAGAAACCTGTCTAATGCATCTAAACAGTTTGCTCCAAAATATAAACGGACCTCAGGAAGTCATCTAGTCCAACTCCCTGCTCAAAGCAGGACCAATCCCCAATTTTTGCTCCAGATCCCTAAATGGCCCCCTCAAGGATTGAGCCCACAACCCTGGGTTTAGCAGGCCAATACTCAAAGCCACTGAGCTATTCCTCCCCTCAATATTTATAGTCACAATATGTTGTAGTACTGCAAGTATTGGGCATCATACTGTAGTTAAGATTACTGGCCCAGATAATACTCACCCATGGTAAACTGAAGTGAATTTTGGGATGGGGGGAGGGATAGCTCTGTGGTTTGAGCATTGGCCTGCTAGACCCAGGATTGTGAGTTCAATCCTTGAGGGGGCCATTTAGGGATCTGTGGTAAAAATTGGGGGTTGGTCCTGCTTTGAGCAGGGGGTTGGACTAGATGACCTCCTGAGGTCCCTTCCAACCCTGATATTCCATGGGGAGTGGGGTTTGCCATTCCATTAAATTAGCATTTGGGCCTCTGAAACCCTGTGGATCTGTGTGAGGCACTCTGATCTCCTATAGCAGTGGTAGGCAATTAGCCTGTGAGCCACATGCAGCCCATCAGGGTAATCCGCTGGCAGGCTGCAAGACAACGTTTACATTGACTGTCCACAGGCACAGCCGCCCACAGCTCCCAGTGGCCATGATTCACCATTCCCGGCCAATGGGAGCTGCGGAAAGTGGTGGCCAGCCCTCACAGCTCCCACTGGCCAGGAACAGTGAACCGCAGCCACTGGGAGCTGTGGGAGGCTGTGCCAATGTAAACACTGTCTCGTGGCCCACCAGCGGATTACCCTGATGGGCTGCAGGTTGCCCACCACTGCCCTATAGCTTTCTTTTTTCTTGTGTATGTTTCTAGACCTCCTGGTTGTGAAAGTAATATTGGAAATGTGAAACAACTGATGCAATTTTTCTTCCTGAATCTGCAGACAGACTAAGACAATAGCTCTGAGGGACATGACCAGCCCCATTCACTCAACAAGCTCAGGAATTTAATGTTTGCACTTTAAATGTCAACATTATTAACAATTGCACTGCATTTCATTTTAGGAGAAACATTCACTCCCCAGTCCCAAACAGCCTCCTACACCTCCCAGGTGACAAAAGTCCCCTGGCCAGCTGCCAAAACCTTCAGTTTCCCACCTGACAATGTCTACAATGCTTTTATATGTTTGCAGTAAAAAACTAAATCTACAACATGTTTTATATTAAAAATGTAGGGGGTGGGTATCAGTAAAATGAATAGATGTCAATATAAGTTAAATAACATGACAAATTCTGTATTAACTGTCATTAAATAGCAAGGAATTCTGTGTGCCCTATATCATTTTCATATTTAATTCATTACAAATCTTAATTATTATTTGAAGCTGTCACAGAATTTGCACTGTCTAGTGCACTAGAGTGTCACAAAATCCAGAGGCTTTGCTGCAAAATTTAAGGCGAGATTTTTGCCCACTAGGTGTTCACTGGAGCAAAAATCTTCTCAGACAGATTCTGCCAGGTGCTTGGTAGTGTCTTACGCCACAGGCAGCTCTATTGATTTCAGTTCGACTATTGTGAGCTAAGGAATTACTCAATGTGAGTCAGGGTGCTAGAATCTGGCTCCCTGTTTGAGGGAATGTCCACAATATTTCCAGTCTAGTTTGTTTTCCAAATAGTGTGAGCAATGTGATTCTCTAAAGGTGGGATGTTTCCAGAGGGAATTAAGTGAAGGCTTCTGAAATAAAGGCTGCCTGAATAAATGGCTTAAAAAGGGAACCACTCCAGACTTCTGAGTATGGTAATCATACTGACCCTCACACCCATTTCTGAGCTTCTGTTAAGATGCCTGGAAATAATAAGTGTTCTGCTGTGGCCTCTGAATACAATACAGTGGATCTGTGGCGTGACAATTTGCAAATGGTGTGATATGGTGCACAGCGACATCATGTAATCAAAAGACAGTAGTCCAGGTTCAGAGTCAGTTTTATCATATGCCAGACACGCAAACTAAAACCACTGTGTTTCATGCTGCTTGTGCACAGCCACTGCTGCCATATGGAATACTGCTCTGCTGCACGCTGACCATTTGGAAAGCAAAGCTCAGGCTGTAATTTTCCCAGAGTTCCAAGTGTTAGGATTTTTGACTTTTATCTCTATTCTGAGATAGATTTCGTTGTCTAAAATACAGATCTGTGAATTTACAATACACAGCTCTACTTCTTTACATTGGTTAAGGTATGAGGGAGTATAATCGAGTGCGTAATATTACCATCAGAACTGGATTCCATTACCAGCACTGCCAGAGACTTGAGGAATGTAACTGTGCTGTCTGATCTGTTTCATAGTTACTCCATCAGTAAAAAAGGAAAATTATTTTATAATGGATGGGGGTGTTGGGAAGCATAATTATTAATGTTTGTAAAGCACTTTGAGATCCTTGGTTGAAAGTCATTTAGAGATGGAAAGTACTACTTAGATTGTAGGCACTTTGGGGCAGGGGAGTTTGCACAGACTCTAACACTAATATTATTTTGTATGGCATATTAGCGCCTCCAGCCATGGACCAGGAGCCCCATTGTGCTAGGCACTTTGCAAACACAGAACGTAAGATGGTTCCTGCCCCCAAAGAACTTTCAATCTAAGTATAAGACAAGAGGCGACAGGTGGATACAGACAGGTAGTGGAGCACAAGGAAACAATGAAACAAAATTGGTCAGCATGATTGGCAGACTTCTTAGCTCACTAGCTCCCTAAATGGGGCTTAGGTCCATGAATGGGGCTCCCAGGCCCTACACCAATACAGATAATATTCTCTTGAAGATTGCTTCATGATGCTTGGGAGCAAGTGACTGATAAGTCTGAGCTGATAGTAAACTTTATTAGGAGACCCAGGCCAAACGTTTCAATTCTTAGTGCCTAAAGGTAGGCTTTTTTACATTTAGGCTCTTAAATATATTTGTCCTTATTTTTCAGAGGTACTGAGACCCAGTAGCTCTCCTTTACTTCAGTTGGATTTCTGGGTTCTCAATACTTCTGAAAATAAGTGACCTCATTTTGGTCAGAAAAATACAGATTTAAAAGCTGAATTTTAAATCACCAAGGTTTGAAAATGTTGGCCTTTGGCTAAAAGTCCTAAGATTTTTTATTTTTCAAATACATGTGGTTTAGCAGCTTAAAAGCCTGTAAATGGAATTCCTCAAAGTACTGGTGATTGTGTTATTGGTGCAAGTTTTGCAGTGAATCTATAGAAAAGTAACATTTCATATGAATGGTAGCAAAGAGGTAAAATGTGGTCTCAGTCCTGAGGTGTACATTTGCTTTGAAATTATATAAACCTTTTATTTTGCTGGAGATTATTACATTTTATGTCTTTGTAATGCTATGTTTAAATAAATAAAATTAAGTAAATAGAAAGGATTTTGAATTCCAAGACAAGGGTTAGTTCCAGACCCCTTAACCAGGGGAAAAAACCTCCCATTGATTCCAAGTTCTAAAATCTATTTTTAGATATATTGGTTAACTGATTACAGTTTAGATGTGTGATTTAAATTCTGAACATTTAATAGAGTTGACCTTTGATTTTTTATTTTTGATGGAATCTTTAATTTAAAGAAAAAAATCGGGGAAAAAAATTGGGGACAAAAATCCCAAACATTTCAGATTTTTTCCACCCATTTTTATACCAGCTCTGACATTTAATTATAATTCTTATTATCAGTGATAGAGATTGCTATAATAAGAACAGCCATACTGGGTCAGACCAAAGGTCGATTCAGCCCAGTATCCTGTCTACCGACAGAGGTCAATGCCAGGTGCCCCGAGGGAGTGAAACTAACAGGTAATGATCAAGTGATCTCTCTCCTGCCATCCATCTCCACCCTCTGACAAACAGAGGCTAGGGACACCATTCCTTACTCATCCTGGCTAATAGCCATTAATGGACTTACCCTCCATGAATTTATCCAGTTCTCTTTTAAACCCCTGTTATAGTCCTAGCCTTCACAACGTCAATGATAATGTGACAATGTGTCAATGGTAATTAGTTTGTGTGATCATAAGATATCAATGGTTTACACAATTTTTATGTACCTGCTTAATTTCCTATTTAAGAAATAATCCTAGAAGTCCCTTTGCGATGTAACAGTTTCTATTAAGTGGCCAGAGTCCACCTCGCTTATTTTTTGTTAAAGTCAATTGATTTTGGCAGTGATCTGTGACAAACCTATATTTCCCATGATCTGTTTCTGATAAGAGACCTGTCCTTCATGTCATCTTCATTTGATGATCTGTTTGTACATTTAGTTAACTTTCTTAGTTCAGGTTCAGCGGTTTGAGTTCGCTAACGCTTATATATCTGATGGGGCTAGAGACTTCACCCTCTCTAATCCCATTCCTTCATAAAAACGATATGTTGTCAAACTTGTATTTCCCACAATGCATGGCTCATTAGCGGGGATAATTGATCTGGCTATTTAGGCCATTGTGGTTCATAGTCCATTTGTGGCTCCCACATTTAGTTCAGTGGTTTTAATAAAACTGCAAAGTGTGTAAAGCTAGAACAGACTTTGACCTCAAATGTCTTGAAAAGAATGAGCACCTTCCTACTAACTCTCACACACATAATAATGCACATAAGAATATTACATATTCTTCTGGAGCTTTTTTTCACATATGGGATAATTAGGGCCAATAATATATACTTGTGGTCTCATCCTGACTTCAGTGGGCATTTTAACTGAACAAGACCATAGGATCAGACCCTTCAAGTGTTAGAACAGAATTACAAAATGGGTAGAGTAAATGTATCTAATCTCTTATCTCTAATGAGTTTATGTTGTTAATAATAAGCCATATTTCCTCTCAATTTCTCCCTCTCCAATTTTAATTAAGGAATCCATTCTGTCATAAATATATATGCATAACTCCCATTAGCAGAGGTGGAAGTAATATACATGTATAGTATAAAGCAGAGTAATCCCCCTAAAAGAAGAAAGTATTTGCATATAGTTAAGGAGGAGGTGGTTGATCCATAAAGAGAGATCCACACTGGAAAGTTTAATATTGAAATCAAAGTTGCTAGTGCAAAGAAGAATAATTTCTAGCCAAAGAAGTTTATTATTATTATTTTTATTTGTATTATTGTAGCGCCTAAAAGCTGTAATCATGGACCAGGACTCCACTGTGCTAGGTGCTGTACAAACAACAAAAAGGAAGCCTCTGCCCCAGAGAGCTTACAACCTAAACATAAGACAAGAAACAAGAGATGAATGCAGACAGATGGGGCAAGGAAACAAAGAGACAATACTGGTCAGCATACCAGCAACCAAACCCTTGTCACAAGGTTATGCTGCAAATAGACAATATTATGAAACAACTGTGAAATAAATCGTGGTAACATGGCCAAGCGAAAATGAAAGCTATCTGGGGGTGAAATTCACTCCTGTGCAGAGAGCAAACACAAACCTCTCCAGACTTAAGTATTACATGCACTTTGTGCTGATGCTCTGCCCCAGGACAAATTCCACACTAAGAATAATTCTTATTTTGTATATTATAGTAGCACCGAGAGACCCGCAACAGAAATTTGGGCCCAATTATGCTAGGCTTTGCACGTATACATAGGAAGAGAAAGTCCTGCAACAGAGATCTTACAGTGTAAGTATATAAACATGGGGGGGGGGTAGGGGAGGAAGACAGATGGGAAGGCTCGGAGATTAGTAATTTGCCCAGAATCACACATGGAGTCTATGGCAGATCTGAGAATGGCGCATATCTCCTGAATCCCATCTCCTTATGGCTTTAGCCACAAGACCATCCGACCTCCCAGATACAAACTCTGTAACACCACAGCTATTGTAATACCTTTTTTAAATGTATGATCACAGTATAGTACACTGGTAGGTTGCAAGGCTGTCAGTACCTAGGGGGTGATGCTTAAGTAGTCAAGATGATCCTGTAGCTATTTAAAAAAGGATTAAAAAACTAAAAAGATAGAGAAGAGAGGTGTATTGCAGACTTGTTGATTTATCTGCATGATGCAAAGTTTGAATTCACTTAGACAAACACCCAACTACAGGGGCCCTTTCAACTAGTTGTACCTTCATATCAAGCTTCTGTTGTTGCTTAAAATAAAATGACTAGTCAATAAAACTCAGCAAAATGCCTCAGGGCAACTTACTTTTGGAAAAACGAACTAAACCCATCAGATAAAACCGTCAGGGCTTGGGCTTTATCTTATGCTACACACTTTTATAAATTGATTCACTTTTCTGCCAACCCAACATGTCTGTGAAATAGCCTGGCTGCTGCTACAAGTGCAATTATTATTCCGCCTGATTTGTGTGGTCTTAAAGCCCAGCAAACATCCATTTATACTCAAATAGATTGGAGATAAAGTAGACACTTCAGGCAGACAGTGATTGGCAGACTCCCCATAACATGACAGTTGCAGACCTGCCCCATGGCCTCATGGGAGTCTGCATCATTGGCATGGGGTTGGGCAGATCCATAGTGATGGGGCTGTTGAGTGTCATCCTGATACCAGTGCCTGCTCTATCATGAAAAATGAGAACCCCGATTGATGCAAATCCAAACGCAGAGAAATCTTAAACACAGCAGAATAGGTATCAATCCAATTTAGTTACTAAGCTTGTAGGGAATTTTGCACACACAGAAATCACAGATCTATTTTCTAATATATATGTGATATTGTGACTTTATAATTACAAGGCATTGTTTGGTATTATAGCAGCCCATGCTAGCTCCGCTAGAGTTGAAGGAGTGTTAGCATTTTCCAGCTAAATCTGGACCTTTTTTTCCTTAGTTCACTTTTGTGATCCAAGGATCTCTTGATGCCATCTGACATAAAGGGTGCATAAAGGTTACAGGAATCCTCTGTGTCTGGTATTTCTAGTCTAATTCACACAAAGGGGTCCTGTGAGATCTCTAATAAAAGCCTGGGTCACAAAGATCATCAATATCTTTGTGAAACACATGTACAGATGTTGTGTAAGGTGTTATGTATATACATTAAAATTATGATTTTAAGGGACTAGTCACCAACAGAGGTGAAAAACAGGTTTGTGTCAGGCAAGAAATGTTCATCTCTCTGTCCTGGCATTTTGGGATGTATAAGTAGGGGCATAGCGAGCAGATCGAGGGACGTGATCGTCCCCCTCTATTCGACATTGGTGAGGCCTCATCTGGAGTACTGTGTCCAGTTTTGGGCCCCACACTACAAAAAGGATGTGGATAAATTGGAGAGAGTCCAGCGAAGGGCAACAAAAATGATTAGGGGTCTGGAACACATGAGTTATGAGGAGAGGCTGAGGGAACTGGGATTGTTTAGTCTGCAGAAGAGAAGAATGAGGGGGGATTTGATAGCTGCTTTCAACTACCTGAGAGGTAGTTCCAGAGAGGATGGTTCTAGACTATTCTCAGTGGTGGAAGAGGACAGGACAAGGAGTAATGGTCTCAAGTTGCAGTGGGGGAGGCTCAGGTTAGATATTAGGAAAAACTTTTTCACTAGGAGGGTGGTGAAACACTGGAATGCGTTGCCTAGGGAGGTGGTGGAATCTCCTTCCTTAGACGTTTTTAAGGTCAGGCTTGACAAAGCCCTGGCTGGGATGATGTAATTGGGTATGGGTCCTGCTTTTGAGCAGGGGTTTGGACTAGATGACCTCCTGAGGTCCCTTCCAACCCTGATATTCTATGATTCTATGATTCCTCTTACATGCAAATTAAATATTGTAAGGTTCACAGTGGGACTACCCTCACAAGTCCAAACCTAATGCTAATGAAGTATTCTGAAATCTTCAAAGAGAGAAAGTTAATAGGAAGAGGCAAATAGCAAGAGTTATGCTGTTTAGGGGTAATACAATGAACTTTTGAAACTATAGCTGTGGTACAGATGAATCCTTCAATCTGTGAAGACAAGCAGTTAGTGGGCCTGATCTTATGAGAAGGGGTCTCGTCAAACTGGTAGAAAATGCTAGGGAAAGAACTTTCTTGTAGGAGGTAGGGGAAGATCCTATTAGTTACATTTAGTTTCTAGACAGCATGTTATGATTTTATTTTATATGTAACCATTTATTTCCAGTATTCTTTCTTACTTTCATTCAAATCTCTCTGTTCTTTAATAATTAACATGTCCCTGGTTTCACTACAAATATATCTAAGTGCTGTGTGTTGAACAGAGCAGAATTCTAAGGTGTAACTAATAAGTTGTGTGTACTGTACCTTTGGGAGCAGCAGGCCAGCTAATTCTGTGAGTGTTCAGTTGATAAGAGTCCGGACACAGTGGGAAACTGTGAGGACTCAGAGGTTGGTGTGTGCCTATCGCTAACCTGCACATCGAGAGGTGGATCTGAAAGGCAGTGCTTGTGTTGCCAGACGCTGGTGGGTTCCAGGAACTGACCCACAGCAGGCACAGACAAGACTTCCACAATCTAAGGCAGCATTTCTCAAATGTGGCCACCATGGCCACATGTGGCCAACAGGGGCTTTTCTTGCAGCCACAGCCTCCTGGGCAGTGATTTGAGGGTGGGGCAAAGCAGTGGCCCCTCCCCAGGGGCCACCAGCAGTGGATGGGCCCCGCCCCCTCTGGAGACAAAAGCTGGAGGAGCAGTCAGTCAGTGGGTTCTTCACCTTCCTGGGGGTGGTGGGGTTGGGCTTCAGCCATGAGGTGGCAGGTGGCAGGCTCCAGCTGCAGAGCTTCGGGGGTTTGGGCTCCATTTGGGGGGTTGGGCTCCACCTATCCCCTGTGTGTGGGGGTTTGGGCTCCATTCCTTGGTGTCATGGTGGGGGGCTCTGGCCCCGAGCTTACCCCCATCACATCTGGACCCCGCTACCTCCCGCCCAGTGCCCTATCACCCCGGCACCCTCTGCCTCTGTACCCACCTCCCCATCCAGGACTTAATTTGTCCCCGGGCTTGCTGGGGCTGAGTAAGTCTGCTGTGAAAAGTATTATTTGTATGTTTGTTAGTATCACTTTTCACAGCAGAATTACTTATAGCTAGCAAGTCTAAAACAAAACAAACAAACAAAAAACAACCCATAAAAGCAAAAGAAACAACAAGAAAAAAGACAATGTTCAAAGCACCTTATTTGTGTTTCTATTCTGTTTTGGCCCAGTAAAGAATAGGGAGAACTGTACATTATCTTTATTATTAAGTCTACAAAAACAAACAAAACAAAACCCTACATAAATAAATTACAGTGATTTGGACATGTATACGTGCATATTTATTTGTTTTTCCTAAAGTTAATTAAGTATTTTAGAAAAAATTGTCAGAGCAGCTACCAAACTCCGAGGCCACCAAAAATTTGTGGTGAGGACCCCTGATCTAAGGGCAGGTAATGGTGGCATACCTCAGAGCCCTGAGTACATGTGGAAAGAATAACCATTTCAGACAGCAAAAGCTTGGTTATCAGCCTGATTCCAGGTGTGCAAGCTCAAAGTCAGAGACCTGGATTCTACTCCTGGGTTGGCCACTGATTCACCTTAGAGGTAAGGTGGTGCTAATAATACTTATCTTATTTACCTATCTCCGCCAGGTGTTGTAAGGAATAGATATACAATATTCTTAAAGCATTAAGAATATTAAAAGAAAGGAGAAAATAATGGTAAAACTAAAATATTTGGCAGGGGAACTAGGAAGCAGGTATAGTACCTCAACCACTTAATTCTGTATTTGTTTTAAACTGGCTAGATTTCAAGTTGATAGCATCCATTTAACTAATTTCTCAAAGAAAGAGTGAAAACCTAATGCAATAACCCAACGAGATAGAGAGAGATATAAATAACCATCTTTATAATATGATTACAAGGTTTTAATTGAATTACCTTCCCTTCTAATGTACAGCATTAATCAACTTGCCAAGCCGGGCTCTGGGGTGGGAAAAACAAATTGCCTTCCTCTGAATGTCCAGGGTGAATTCAGTGGTGTAAGGTACTGGAGGTGTCAGTCAAGCTAGTTGTTCTCCCTAAAAGCAAGGAAAATTAATCTCTATGGCACCATCCCATGTCATTGTGCACGGGATAAGACCTCCACCATTAACTGAATATATTATTTCCTTCATACTGCATGATTTCAGAGTACTGAATAGACCTATCTGAAAATTTTCTATCAATGTTTTTTTAATGGAAAATGAACAATTCTTCAAAATGGAAACTTGAAAAATGTCCATTTTCTGTGATTTTTTTTGTTTTGTTTTGTTTTCACAGGAAAAAGATGTCCATTTTCAGCAACTGCAACTGAAAATAATGCGTGTTGTCCAGCCAAACCTTTTTGGTTTTACCAAACAGTTTTACTCAACTAGACAAACATTTTCAGTTTGCCACTGCTGAAAATTGAAAAATAAACAATTCTGACAAAACATTTGTGTTTGCTTGTTTTCATCAACATTTGTTGTGGTCAAAACAAAAAAATTTCCTGATCAGCTATAATACTGAGTGATATTTAAGTCTATTGCAATCATAGAATCATAGAACTGGAAGGGACCTCGAGAGGTCATTTAGTCCAGTCCCCTGCGTTCAAGGCAGGACTAAGTATTATCTAGACCATCCCTGACAGGTGCTTGTCCAACCTGCTCTTAAAAATCCCCAATGATGGAGATTCCACCACCTAGATAATTTATTCCGGTGCTTAACCACTCTGACAGGAAGTTTTTCCTAATGCCCAACATAAACCGCCCTTGCTGCAATGTAAGCCCTTTGCTTCTTGTCCTATCCTCAGAGGTTAAGAAGAACAATTTTTCTCCCTCCTCCTTGTAACAACCTTTTATGTACTTGAAAACTGTTATGTCCCCTCTCAGTCTTCTCTTCTCCAGACTAAACAAAACCAGTGTTTTCAATCTTCCCTCATAGGTCATATTTTCTAGACCTTTAATCACTTTTGTTGCTCTTCTCTGGACTTTCTCAAATTTCTCCTCATCTTTCCTGGTGCCCAGAACTGGACACAATACTCAACTGAGGCCTAATCAGTGTGGAGTAGAGGGAAGAATTACTTCTCGTGTCTTGCTTACAATACTCCTGCTAATACATCCCAGAATGTTTCCTTTTTTTTTTTTTGCAACAGCGTTACACTGTTGACTCATACTTAGCTTGCAATCCACGATGACCCCCAGATCCCTTTCCACAGTACTCCTTCTGAGACAGTCATTTCCCATTTTGTATATGTGCAACTGATTGTTCCTTCTTAAGTGCATTTGTCCTTATTGAGTTTCACCCTATTTACTTCAGACCATTTCTCCAGTTTGTCCAGATCATTTTGAATTTTAATCCTATCCTCCAAAGCGCTTGCAACCCCGCCCAGCTTGGTATTGTCTGCAAACTTTATAAGTGTACTCTCTATGCCATTATCTAAATCATTGATGTAGATATTGAACAGAACCATTGTGCATGTGTTTGTGTAGGTATATATCTATCGATCTAGATTTGATATAAATTAGGGCTGTCAAGCGATTAAAAAGTGAATCGCGGTTAATGATATGATTAAAAAAGTAATCTCAATTAATCGCACTATTAAACAATAGAATACAATTTATTTAAACATTTTTTGATGTTTTCTACATTTTCAAATATATTGATTTCAATTACAACACAGAATACAATGTGTACAGTGCTCACTTTATTTTTATTTTTGATTACAAGTATTTGCACTGTAAAAAAAATAGAAATAGTATTTTTCAATTCACCTCATACAAGTACAGTAATGCAATCTCTTTATCATGAAAGTTGAACTTAAAAATGTAGAATTATGTCAAAAAAAAAAAACCCAACAACCCTGCATTCAAAAATTGAACAATGTAGAATTTTAGAGCCTGCAAGTCCACTCAGTCTGTCTTCTTGTTCAGCCAATCATTCAGACAAACAAGTTTGCAGGAGATAATGCTGCCCGCTTCTGATTTACAATGTTACCTGAAAGTGAGAACAGGCATTCGCATGACACTGTTGTAGCCAAGATCCATCAGCATGAAAGCATGTCCTCTGGAATGGTGGCCAAAGCATGAAGGGGCATATGAATGTTTAGCATATCTGGCATGTAAATACCTTCCATGGCTGGCTACAAAAGTGCCATGAAATGCCTGTTCTCACTTTCTGATGATGTTGTAAATAAGAAGAGGGCAGCATTATCACCTGTAAATGTAAACAAACTTGTTTGTCTTAGCAATTGGCTGAATAAGAAGTAGGACTGAATGGACTTGTAGGCTCTGAAGTTTTACATTGTTTTGTTTTTAAGTGCAGTTATGTAACAACAACAAAAATCTACATTTGTAAGTTGCACTTTCACGATAAAGAGATTGCACTACAGTACTTGTATGAGGTGAGCTGAAAATACTATTTCGTTAGTTCATCATTTTTACAGTGCACATATTTGTAATAAAAAATAATATACACTTTGATTTCAATTACAACATAGAATACAATATATATATGAAAATGTAGAAAACTATCCACAATATTGAATAAAATTCAATTGGTATTCTATTGTTTAACAGTGCAATTAAAACTGCAATGAATCGCAGTACATTTTTTGAGTTAATTGCATGAGTTAACTGTGATTAATTGACAGCCCTAATATAAATATAATCAGTGGGTGTGAGCTTCTGCTGCCTGATGGAGAGTTAAGCCCTACTTCAGCAAGGTTCTTAAGCAAGTGCCTAAATTCAAGCACATGAATAGTCCCCTTGAAGTCAGTGGGAACATTTACATGCTTTAAGTCAGGAATGTGCTTAAGTAACTTAATGAAACAGGTCCAAAGAGCTGTTTTGTTTCCATGGGTTCACTGCCTTACCAAACAGACCTGGATGGGATGAGTGAGTTTGCAAATTAATATGTTTCCTATGCTATTGATCATCACACAAATATGAGGGTCTTATGTAGCTAATGTACTAACTTAGCATGCTATAAACCTGTGGGAAGAGATATGACTAATTCATAGATGAATTAATGCCTGATTTGGCCTTTGGACTTCTGGTTGCTGGTTTTGAATGTAACTAAATGCATACAATAAAACTAAAGTTTTTTTTTTCTTCTTCACAACTGGCACAGAGCAATGCCATTTAAAGTGTGAAAAGAATTCTGCTGTAAGAAACTGTAAAGTGGCAGAACTACAGGTTCCCAGGAGAGAGACCTTGTAATATCAAATATACAAACTGGTGTGTGCAGAGTAGGGAAAGATACAAGAAAAAGTCAAGAAGCACAAATCCATATTTACTATAGCAAATGCTTGGGGGTGGGGAGGGTAGAATGACATCAAGAAGAAAGATGCTGTAACGTTAAAAGAAACATGATCTACCTCATTACTTATACCATAGAAGACAGGTTGTTTTTTTTTTTTTTTTGAATGATCAATGGGAAAAGTTAGCACTTTGAAAATATATGAATGTACTAGCATCTTCATAGAATGTACAGATGGATGTTACAGTCTCTCAATTTGTTTTACTTCATTCTAGTACACAAAATAACTATACTGGTAATTAGATTGAACTTTTCGGTTTTTACAATATGTGAGGTAGAAATCATTTTTATAAATTAGCAATGATAACCATTGATTTGTACTCCTTGAAATCTCTCTCCTCTTATCAAAGGGATAGCCGTGTTAGTCTGGAACTGTAAAAGCAGCAAAGAGTCCTGTGGCACCTTATGGACTATCAGACGTATTGGAGCATAAGCTTTCATGGGTGAATACCCACTTCATCAGATGTATTCACCCACAAAAGCTTATGCTCCAATATGTCTGTTAGTCTATAAGGTACCACAGCACTCTTTGCCGCTCTGGTCTTATGTTTGTGGCCCAGGCCCACAGCCACACTCACTGCCGGTGATGATCATAATGTTAAAATGCTGGAGGAGGGAGGGCTAATACAATTAATTTTTTTAACATGTCATCATTCTGAAGTACAAGTGAGGAGGTGGTAATCCTTCACATTTTGCCTGCTGTTACCACAATTTCACACTAACAATTCTGGCACATTGATTGGATTATATACAAATTGGCTCAAAAGAGAAACACTCAAATTGAAGTTTTTTCTGATTATATATGCATGGCATCTGATTTATGTCCTATGCATAATTAGTAGTTGTAGTCCTTCAGTTTAGACAAAAATGTTAAATGAACTAATTAGGGAATAAACCCTATCCAGATGGGTTTGTTGCTGCATCAGTAAATATGGGCTGGTGATAAATGACCTACAGACTCAGTTTGAAAATGGCCATGGATAATTCTAATTAAATTACCAAGCTAAAAGTACACCAAAATATCATATTAGATTCAAAGTATCTGATTCAAAAAAACCGATGAAGTGTGTTGCAATGCATTAATCTCATTATGCAAACTAGAGTCCCAAGAGAGTCATCTAGAGGACTATTACCCTCTTTTCACCTGCAGTAACCTAAGATCCTAGGGAGCGTTGCTTACATATCACAATAGCTGCTACCCACCCATAGGTAGTTTCTATCTAGCAAACTGTGTTGTGTCAAAACATCTTGATTTTGTCATCTTGGAGATGAATAGGGGGATGGGTGTGTAAATTGCATAAGCTCTTTTGGAAATTTAGTGGACAGTGTCTGTTTGCAGACATAGCTAGTGGTCAGCATTAAAATATCGGCATTTACTAACTGATATGAAACAATTACCTCATAGCTATTTCTAGAACTGGTTGATAAATGATTTTGTGAAATAAACTGAAGTTGTTTCTGTTTTGAGAGTTCAAAATAGACCACTTCAAATATTTATTTTTAATGTTATCGAAGTGATAATTGAAATGTTTCATTTACTCCTCAGTCAACATGTATTTTTCCTGCATGTAAAAATATTTTTTGTAAAAGCTACTTCTCAGATGTTTGGAAATAGTTCCATAATCATGATGCAGCTCCCAAGTAAGTCTCCCATAGTAACAAGCATCATCCTAACAGACAGTTCACACTGTCCCCAGTGAGCACACTTGTTTCAGCAGATCTTAATTTGACAGCAAAAAGCCAATTTTAAAGGTATCCCAGGCTGATCCCATTGAGGACTTTGAAAGATCAGGACCAGGCTTTTAAATTGGATCCTTTGTTCAGTGCAGAGCCAGCAGAGAACTGGAGCACTGAGGTGATTGTGCAGTAGCTGCTGGCAAATGTTGACTTTTAAATGGCTACTTGCAGTTAAGGATGAACAATTCCATCCCCTCATATTGGGGGCTGATTCTGAGAGGTGCTGAGTGCCCACATCTCCCATCAACATCAGTAAGAGTTGCAAGTACTAGGCCTGCCTCATGAGCAGGCCCCAAATTGTATGCATTGTATATATTCTGCCAGCCTCTTATTACGGAAGGCTTTCAGATTTAGCCCCATGGATGCTTATTTCAATCTAGAGCTTTGCTAATTAGTCTCACGTAGCTGCACATTTTGGATACTCACTGATTTTGTGAGTAAGTTTTGGATTTTGCAGCTTGCACCATTTTACTTTTTCTCTATCTCTTTTCTCCCCAATATTCAGTACACCTTTAAGGCACAGACACAATTAAACATATTTTGGGCAAATCCAGACATTTCCAGCAAAGCAGTGTAACCTTACATCATTAGATTCTTACCAAACCATACACATGTTGTACATGAACTTCTGCTTACTGCATTTGTGACATTGAGAGAAAATGATAGTTCACTGGAGTGAAGTATTTACCATGAATGTTTGCAGCACTTAAATCAATAGTTGCTTCAACCTTGGCAAACAGCAAAACAAACAAACAAACAAACAAAAACCCATTGGTATAGCTGCCTTTTAATCCTGCTAACACATCCTTTATCAGCCTCACTGATGTGGTAATTTAATTAGCAGAGTGCTAATTACTAGAGCTGTGGGATCTTCACAAACCCATCTTTCAAGCAAGACCCCTTTTTCCTAAGTAAAAAAGCAGGCTCACTGAATTCATCTTGTTCTTTCCTCTCCTCTGCATGCCCCCTCCACCCACAATTTCTCTCCCACAGGAAATCTTCTTACTCTTCCTGTGGAGCTGTAGAAGTGGGACAGTGAAGAGATTTCTGAGTTCTGCCTCCTCTGCACTTGATTTGAGAGCAACTTTATTTCATTTCTTCCCTCCTCCTCAGTGGTACCACCACTGATTTCTAGCAGCCACAACAGATCTTGGAAACCACCAGCGGGGACTTTTGTTCACCCTTGCTCCTCCTGTTCTTTGTTCTACAATCCAGAGTAAGGATTTGCTTCACCTGTGTTCTCTTCAGCAGAATCTCCTTCACACCCCACTTCATTCACTCTCCCACCAAGAAGCTTTACCATGCTTAGCTCCTGTTACAGGGTGGGCTCCCTCACCCAGGATTTCTTTCTGTAAACAGCCCTCATGCACTCTTATGTAAGTTCACCAATGGCGTGTACTTTATTTACAATGTGTTATGTAGCTTCATGTCCCATCAATATAAGGCTTTTCCCAAGCTTCAACATACCCCCCCAGGCATAGGATGAGAGGGTAGGAGAGAGGTCTCACTTCTCTGAGATCCTGGGCTTCTTTGCCCTTCCTTCTAGCCCCTTTCTCTCCTTTCCTGTCTCTCACATAACAGTCCCAGCTGAGGAGTTGAATCTTCCTGTTAACTGGTTAATCACCGAGTTCCAATCAATTGTCTCCCAACTTTGCCCATTTAGAGATGTTTAAAATGGGCACAGAGTGGTGAGCCAGCCCTAGGCTACTCCCACTTTGTCACAGGCCCCAATTCAAGAAAGCACTTAAGCACATGTTTAAGTCCATTCTTCTTCAGGAAAGCACTTAAGGATATGCAGATCCCATTGACTTCAGTTAGATTTGAGCTCATGTGTCCTGAACCAGGGCCTAAAATCCTTTCCCCAGCTAGTCTAATCCAAAGATTTGCAACCACGGAAGCATTTTTATGTAGAATCTAATAAATTCAGCAGAAGTCTAACTATTTGGCATAGGCTAAGGACTGAGATTTGCTATAGGATCTGGGTGAGCTTCCCCAAAGTTTGCATTTGTGGTAAAATAAATAACAAAACCCTAACTGCAGAATGATTAATTAATGATAAAGTTGGGGAGGAGGAGAGGTGGTTTCTTAAGCACTGTAATTCTTTTCTTTTGATCACTTGTGTGTGTCTAATGACAGAATTTAACATCTTTAAGTACTTTTGTACCTGCACTAGTAATATTGCACTCTTACTGTATTTAGTTGACATCTGTTTCTTTGCATCTTTCTAAGTACAAAGGGAAACCTACCAAGTGCTCAGTGGCCCATTTTAATATCCAAAGCAATTTTTATTGTTTTCCCAAAACTGTAATAAAAGAGGTATTATCTCTTTTGTTCTCTTGATGGGTCTTAAATTTAGACCCAAGGCCATCATATGTATCTGACAGCCAAAGGTGTAAAGCAACATTTATTTGATATCAAAATTGAAATGAATCACTGGGGCAGGAAACATTTATGAATATTTTCTTGTGGGAAAAAGAAGTGTTGTCAGATTTAACACCCGTCATGTCACTTCATTGTATGAGATGCCCATCCTACCTTGTGATTTCAAGAGAACAAGGGCAGGTTAATTGTAAAAAGTAGATATTTGTTAAGGCAATTTCCTTATATATAGAAAAGAAGAAGGAAAAAATAAAGAATTCAGAAAAGTTCATCAAAGTCTTTGGGATTTTATTTTCCCTTTCTCTTCATTTTCTACAGAGAGGCTTTTTGTTTGAAAAAATAACCTCCACAACATATGCAAAGCAGGGATGACTATTTGGAAGGATATTAGTAGACCAGGAGAGACGTGAAATTTATTCCAGTTAAAGTTCATATTGTAGCCCCCAATCTTGCAAATAGTTCTACATATGCAACTTGACTTCCATGGATAGTCTGATTGAAACTAATTGAAACTCAAATTAAGCACATGCAGAGATTACTGCAGAAGCAGGATCTTGTTTGCAGACCCTATGGAGGGATCACTAAGAAAAAAGTTTCACAAGTCATGATATGATTTTGTTCATGATGGCATTTGTGCAGATTAAATATGAATGTTAGTGGAATGTTAGTGGAATGCAACCAAAGTAACAAAGGACTTTCCATCAGAAGTAAAATATCACTTCCACAGTATTAGCTAATACGATACCCACAGAAATATTATTTCTTCAAGGTGAATGCTAGCACCATCTTTAGAATTTACTTTTCTCTCCTTTGTTGTCTCCCTGTTTTCTCTTCCGGTGTTCTCTTCTCTTTTACCTTGACATATTACCATATGTGCTATCAAGACTCCTGGGTTTCTGTTTCAGTGTGATTGTGAATATTACCCTCTTATTTGGTTTGCACTGGACTTCCTACTGGCGCTTTAGATTCCCTAGCTTTTCTCCCACCCATTCTAGACTGTGTCTATCAGCTAAGACACCATGATAAAACCTACATAATGAGCATCCTGTTGTTAGGCCTACACTACAGCAGTCTCCTTTGACAGAGAAAGAAAAGGAAAGCCTGCTTTTCTAAGGCCAGGTGAAATTGAAAAAAAAAGCAGGTAATAATTTTCACCAGTTTAATGTGATGTTGTACACATATATGCCCCCTCTTCCCTGCCCCCCCCCCCAACACACACACAAAAGAATTTGTGAAAACTCAGGATAATGGAAATTATATGCAAGGAAGAATTGAACACTCAATCCCATTTTCACCCATAAATCACTTCTGTGAATTTGGAGCTTGGGAAGAGCTGTGTTGGTTGTGGCAAAAACTGCCAAAGCCACACCTGATCTAAAGTTAGATCATGGAGATGACTAAGCACAGGGCTACAAACTAGGAGGTTCTGGGTCTAACCCCGGCTTTGCCACTGACTGGTCTTAATAATTTAATATTTATTTATATTACTGTAGCACCTCCGAGTCCTAGTCATAGAGCGGGAGCCCATTGTGCTAGGCACGATACAAACACAGAACAATAAAATGGCGTGACAATCAAAGTAAAAGACAAGAGACAACAGATGGATATAAAAAGAGGGGAGAGTACAAGTAAACAAATGCATCAGTAGTGGTCAGCATGACAGGCAGTGGCCTCTGCACACTAGCAGCCTCACCCTTGTTAAGTTTTTGTAGTCGTCATGGCAAAGGAGAGTCTTGAAGGGGAATAATGAGGAAGTTTTGCAGATGTGTATGGAGAGCATCTCCCAAGTGGGCAGCATGGGAGACAGCACAAAGGTGTTTGTTTAATAATTTAACAAGTGGGCAGTGGAGGCTGGAATCATGGCCGATCACGGGCAAGCATCGACCACTCAGTAGGAAAGGGGCGATGATCGCTCGGGTAGGGTTTGACTATGTGGGACCTTGAAAGTGAATACACGTAGTTTGACACTTACAAACCATGTACACCTCTTAATAAAGAAGAAAAGAAATGCTATATACATTGAAAAGAAGCACAGGTGCCCCTTGTGTGCTGTGGTAGAAGAAGATGCAGGAACTTCTGTCAAATATTTTTAAGGCCTGGGTTTTCTATTAAATTAATCTTAATATGCAGATAGCAATCACCTTCAAAGCTCATATAGCCTGAAGTTTAAAGTTCCTGGAACATATAAACTTCACAGAATTATTTAGCACAGATTTTTCTTTAACAGTCATACCAGTGCAGTGGTGCTCCATTGGTTAAATCCAGAGCTCAGTTATTCTGACTACCATCTGGCATGGAATTTTCAGAAGTGTCCAGCATTGGCCTAACTCTGGTCCTGTTGAAGCCAATGGGAGTTTTACCATCCAGTGGTTTCAATGGGAGCCAAGTTAGGCCAATGCTGAAGGTTTTGAAACAAAATCACACTGGTTTTAGTCTTGATATGGGCTGCTACAGAAGTAGTAGCTAGCTCAAAACTTGCTGTATGTTTCTTGGATTATTTGTGCCTCTTTATTTAATTGTATTTTAAATATATCCTTATGAAAGGGATTAGAATGTTTGGTTTTAATCTGGGACACCTCAGTACTGCAGACAAGGATATTACTAATAACAAGCCACAGATTAGGTGATTGTGAGGCAATGAACAGTAATTGTGTACATTATATATCATCCTGAGAAACATGTGCCTATGTGCAGACAAGTGTCAAACCCTTTAACCATGCAAAGAATAATTAACATGGTGGCTCCGAGGTTACATGAGGGCATGGAGAGAGGGAGAATTCTCACCACAACAAAGTGGTGAATTTCTTTTTTTAACAGTTTGGTCCCTGGGTCTCCTTTCATTTACACTGGAGTAATTCCATAGACATAGATTTTGAAAATTTACTTTATACTAATAATAGTTTGTGTATAAACACTCTTATTTTGGTACGCTGTTTTTTACAGGATTAAGATAAACTGAAATAAACCACTTGCAGATTTAAATAAGAGGGACTACATGCAAATGTGCACTGCATTAACTAATTGTTTAAAAACACAACTTCACTTAAACTAGTGCAAGCTTATGATGACAAGATGCTATTGGAGTTATTCCTAGTTTGCACTGTTGTAAGCTACAACAGAATTAGACCCTAGATGTTTCTCTCTTATAATCATTGAGGCCTGGCCTGCAAGAAGGTTTTGTACAGTATAACTATTTCAGTTAGGGATGTTAGTCTCTTTTTCCAAAACAGTTAAACCAGTACTATCCCTAGTGAGGACACAGTTAGATGATGTATCTGAGGCCTTGTCTACGCTACAGGGAAAAGTCAATCTAAGCTACGCAATTTGAGTTACATGAATAGCATAACTCAACTCAACATAGCTTAGATCTACTTACCGTGGGGTCCACACTATGCGATGTCGATGGGAGACGCTCTCCCGTCGACACCCCTTACTCTTCTCAATCTGGTGGAGTACAGGAGTCGACGGGAGAGCAATCTGCGGTCGATTTAGCGGGTCTTAGATGCATCAATCACCATGAGACGATGCCGCGGCTTGTCTACACTTAAAATGCTGTAGCAGCACAGCAGTTCCACTGCAACTGTGCCACTGTAGTATTTCAGTGTAGATAATACCTACACCAATGGGAGGGGTTCTCCTGTCAGTGTAGAGAAACCACCTCCCCAAGAGACGGTGGCTAGGTTGATGCAAGCATTTTTCCATCAACTTAGCACTGTCTACATTGGGGGTTAGGTTGGTATAGCTATGTCTCTCAGGGGTGTGGATTTTTCACAATTCTGAGAGATGTAGGTATACTGACTTAAATTCCTAGTGTAAACCAGGCCTGAGGAAAGGCAAGTGAGGTAATATCTTTTATTGGGCCAACTTCTGTTGCAGAGAGAGACAAACTTTCAAGCTTACTCAGAGCTCTTCTTCAGTTCTGAGACATATACTAAGTGGAACAGATTGTTTAGCATACAACGTTAACACGTATTTCAAGGGACCATTCAAGGTGAATCAAGGCATCTCTCTCTAATATCCGGGGACCAGCACAACTATAATAATATTGCATATCACAATACTAAATGTGCATGTTTATATAGCATGGTGTCTATCCTACATTTTAGGCCCATTTCCATTTACTTAGTGTATCTTCCTGGCTGACTGTGACACAAGAATATATTCTAAATAAATAATGTATCTGAATCACAAGGTATGGATCCTTTGGATTCCAAACTGGAGAGCTGATTGAGAAATGTATGGAATGGATTTGACAGAGACTCTAAAGATGTAATGTCATTTTGAGGCTACACTTAATGATTTATAAATTTCTTAAAGATCTGGGAACCAAATTATGGGAGATCAGGGAGGAAGTGACCCTCTTATCTTCTGGATCCCCACACCAAGCCTGTTCTGCAGGCTCACCTGGACAACACCTGCCAAGGAGGATTTTGTTGCTCATGTGGGAACACCCATGTAGTGGTAACAGAGTTCCTGTGCAAAACCCCTTCTGCTGGCAACAGGAATAATCTGAAGTGGATGTGGGAGGCTCTTTAGAGCCTCCGTTGACTTTGTAGCATGAGTGCATGCTCATTTGGGCAACTATTATGCCATTTTGTACTGGCCCTAACTTGTCTAAATATTTCTATTTATTCTATTTATTACACTGTCCCCTTTAAAAAAAACCCCACATCTTTAGAAATATATTTGAGGAAAACAGAGAAGTTCTTATTTCATATATGTGCTGACCCCATCATTTATCATGAGGTAGTTTCTTTTTCTTTATTAGTGCTTAGTATTTAGTTCTAAAATAGGGGTGACAGAATTATTACCCTATATGATTTCTAGCGGCAAAATTCTGTAGTAACTTTTTCTCCATGCATTTTTCACACAAGAGATGCTGCAATATGTCTTTAATACCAAAGGGCAACTAACCCTTGGCACCTATTAGCGCAGTTCACATCTAAAGTGAAGACAGTGAATTCTGGCTTCTTGAAACACTTTTCACTGATTTGAATCCAGAGACTGTGGGAACACTGAATAAAAATATTGAAGTTAACACCATATGTGTAAATGATGAAATAAAGGCATAGTTTGTGACGCAAACATTCTTTAACAGATGCAGATTTGAGCCTTTTAATATTTATTTCTATTATAGCAGCGCTTAGAGACCCCAGCCAAGAATGGATCTCCATTCTTAATAAGTGACAATGCCAGTCCTGAACATCTCACAGATCACGCAGTCAATCAGTGGCAGAGCTAAGAATAGAACTCAAGGCTCCTCACTGCCCATCCAGTGCTTTATTCACTAGACCGGGCTCTCCAAACTTTGAGACGAGGGCCATATTATATTTTTGAAGGGGCTTCGCAGACCAAAGCAACTGTGAAAGAAATTAAATATATGCAAATATATGCATAATTGTTAAAAAAACAACACTACTCTACTGTGTCAGTGTTGCATTAAATTCTAAATCAGGTATAAAAGTTAATCTATGCAGGTACAGTAAGTTGGCTCCCCTTTTTGGGTCTCCTCTTCCCTGTGCCTGCTCCCTTCTCCCTGTGCCTGCTAGGCGTGCCTGCTCTGCCGAAGAAAATGACACAGGACTGAAAATTTGGCTGTACTTGGGTAAGAGAAGCTCCAGGTTCCCATTGTTGGTTGGGACTGTTTGGTTCTATTAGTGCTGTAGTTAAAATGTAACCATTATGAAATTGTTAATTTCCATCTTCTTTACTCCATTTATTGGCGATGTAATTAAACATCTGGCTTGTATTTTTACTCTAAGGCAGGGGTCTGTGCCTGCTCGGCTGCAGCATCAACTCTCCCCTAAGTTGGCTCCCCTTTTGGGGGGACACTGGCTCCCGGGGGCACTCACCCCTCTGCACAGCTCAGCTGAACTACCCACCCCACCCACACGAGCTGCTGCTGGCAGCCCCTCCTCCTGCCTGCTTGGCATGCCTACTCGGTTGCAGCTTGTCTGTTTACTTCTCCCTGTACCTGCTCGGCTGCAGGAACGACTCTCCCCTAAGTTGGCTCCCCTTTTGGGGGGACACTGGCTCCCAGAGGCACTCACCCCACTGCAAAGCTCAGCTGTGCTGCCGCCTGGCCTGAGCTGCGGCTGGCGGCCCCTCCCCCTGCCTGCTTGGGGTGCCTACTCAGCTGTTCGATTCTCCCCTGTTGGTTGGAGGGCTGGAGAAATGGAAGCGATGGACCACATGCGGGCCGTAGTTTGGAGACCCCTGCACTAGACTATAAGATTACACCTGTAAGCAACTGCTCATCCGTATCAGTAAGGGGCTCATATAGGGTTGCCAGTGTTGATTGAATATATTCCTGGAGGTTTCATCACATGACATAATCTTTTAATTCCTGGAGACTCCAGGACAATCCTGGAGGGATAGCAACCCTAGGCTCATAGCATAGCCCTGCGTGACTTTTGCCATTAACATATAGATAGTGATAGAATTAATTGTGAGGTAAGGTACAAATCAACACATATAAGGGTAGCAAAGTCGGGCAGGATACAGGAATTTAAAATCAGAAGTTTTACCCAAATCTATAGCTAGAAGTCAATTAAGTTTCACTGATTTGCACTAGCTGAAGATCTGGACCAATATGATTTTTTACTATACTAAGAACAGAAAATGAGGAGAAAATGAACATTTACAAGCCTGCATGTCTACAGTTAGGCTCCTACATAAGTCTAAAGTGATCTATTTTTTTTTAAAGAATGATGGGCACCCATAAACTCCACTGAGGTCAATGGGAGCTGCAGGTGCTCCTCACTTGTTGAAAATCAATCATGTTCATTTAGGTACTTAAACACAAATATAGGAGCCCAAGAATAGGCACCCAGGTTGATAAATGTTGGCTGATATTGAACTTGCTTTGATTTTTTTAGAAACAAATAAACAAACCTTCCCTGCTCCACTGGCCCTTTGGGGGGAGTGTGTGTGTGTATGTAATATATATATACCATACCACTACCAATCCAGAAGCAAAAGAAAAACCATAAAAAAGGGAGAAATTCCAGACATTTTAATGATTCCCATGATTTAGTCTCAGTCAGAATCCATACAGCATGTGATGGTTTACTGTAGTAAGGAAATTAATATGACAGTGAGCTTTCTGTATCTTTCCAATTAGAGCACATATCAATTTATCTTTATGTAAATGTTGCATAGTTTATATTTTTAATATAGTATGACATGTAAAGGGAGTCTACTAATTGGAACACAAGGCTCCCGAGGCTCAAACACATTACTTAACCAGTTGTGCTAGTAAATCTTTCTATACTATGTTTTGCCTGTTCAGCTGATAGCAGAGCTGCAGAAGCACGACCTACTTAAATTTATGGGCAAACAACAGCTTGAGGAAAAAGAATCATGGGGGAGTGGGAAGAATGCTTCCATTCTCCCCACTGAGAAGACAAATGATGAGGATCTCTTTCCAGAACCACAGGATTCCCCACCCTTTCTTAGGAAGAAAAATTAGTCATGAGAAAAAGAAATGCAACGATCATAAAGCATGGAGAAAAAGAGGAATTGATCTTGGGTACAAGATGGGATTGAGTTATATTATAACAAGTTACAGGTCTTTTCCTACTGAAAGGCAGAGCCAATTGATTTATTATCATGACTCCCAGCTCGCATTTTTTTTTTTAGGAAGGAACTGCAGATACTAGGTAGCACGTCGCTTTTGATTTGCCACACTATGTCTTAATTACCAATGCTAGAAGGTCATGTGGTAGTATTTTCTGACTTCAAAGAGTTCAGCAGCTTAAACAGCATGAGTGGATCAGATTTGTAAGAATGCGGAATGACAACAATATGGTGTCTTCGTATTTTACAATTGTCAGTTCATTTTTTATTTATTGTACATCAAAGTGAAAATAGGCACGCAGAAAAGATAATGGGTTTATACAGCACGCTTTCCTTCTGCTTTCAGAAGAATTGAAAACATCCTCTGTTTCAATAACCGAGATTCAAACTTGCAATGCAAATAGTTTTTATTCCTATGGAAATGGCAAATAAGCTTAAATCCCTATTATAAATATGGATCCTGATTCTCTTCCCACTTATGCTGGTGTAAATCAAGAGTAACGCCAATAAAATAAGTGGAAATATACGAGGATAACATTGGTGTAAATGAGAAGAGAATCAATCCCATGAGCAAAAGGATCCAAACCATTGCATAGTGGAATGTTATTTATGTAGGCTCCAGTTAAACAGAGCACTTAAATACATGCTTAAATTTAAGCATGTGAATTCAATGGGATTGCTCACAAGGTTAAAATTAAGTGCTTTCTTGATTTGGGGCCATAATGCCATTCTTTCAAAAGGATTCCATCATGAAGTTAAAGTGGTATACAAATGTAATTGATGAAGTTAAGAGCTATATAGGAATTTGTTTGTCGTCTGTGGGATAAAATACAGCAACTATTTAAGGCCACACAACAATACTATACAACAGTTTAAGACAAGCAATTAATATTTTACACATCTTAAACTCTTTAAGGGAGTTTTAGACAGGCAGAATGTAATAATCCAAATTCAAATATTGGTATTGTTTTTAAATTATCAATACTTACGATGCTATAATATACAATTTACATATCAGTCACTATACTGGTACAGTACATAGGCCAGATTTGCAGTGGAGCTATGCCTGTTCAGACCAACTGGGGATCTGGCCCGTATATTTAAAATGTAAGTGACAATATGTTTTCTTTTTTTATATTAATTATTTAACCAGTGTGAACATAACTTCCACCTCTTCCATTTGGTTAATCTATGCAAAATGTTTCCATATTTTGCAGTTTATTTTTTGTTAAACTATTTTAAAATGGCAATACCATTTATAAATGCTCTGTTGGAGTCTAAAGAAGATGTGGATATCTCTTTCAATGAATGATAGCTGAGAGGTCATTATATTGCTTGCTGTTTTATGAAACCAAGTCTATAATCATTGCTTTGGTTGAGAAAATCTATTTTCCTCATCCAGCAGTTTTCTTTAACATATTTAGCTTCCTTGCTGTAATAGAGAACAAAAATAGTTGACTCCTCCAACTGCTCTGGCTGTGATCGTAAATCAAGATAATCAGTATCAGCATAGCAAACAAGAGGAAAATATTATGATAAAACATAAATGAGAATGAAAGAGAATAGTTTCAAGAGGTACAGTATCGGTATACTAATAACAGCATAGTATGTTTATAAAACAATGGGTATTTTTTCTCAAAGAGATCCTTTTAAAATGTATTTTGCTTGAAAAGTTATGGGTTATGAGCAGTATGTTTAACACTTTAGCATTGATTTGTTAATTCTATTCGCCAATACTGCAGTTGTTGGAACATTATTTTGAATATTGTAAATTGCACACATATGTACATCTTGATCAGCTAAGCATTTTAATGCCCCTTTTCCCAAAAGGAAGTTGCATCTTACAACAACCTTTTCATTGTTACTCTTGAGGGAGTTTCTTTCCTTCTGAATCATTTAATTGAGCAATTCAAAACATTCACTGCTACATAATAATAAAATACTTATATAGTATATTCCACTTAATTGGGACATGTTTAATCAGGAATCTGCTTAATCTCAGAGAACTGATTTCCAAGTAATAGCAATAACTGTTGCTTAATTGCAATAGTAATTATGTAAATAGAAGGAATCCATCTCCAATTTTGTCAAGTTTGCATCTAAACTTTGCATCTTCATGAGCACAGAATGTAGGTTTTGAAACAAAAAAGATCTGTTCCAAGAGAAGAGGAAGAACAAGCATAAAGCATCTCTTATTATCAACTTCTAAGCCATCAACCTAACACTTTGGCCCCGCCCTCTCCTGAATCCTGACTTTACTTGTTTACTCTCTTGCTCCTTCTTGTCCTGGTGTCTGTCTATTAGCTTCTAAGAATGGTCGGTAACCCCTGGGTTGCTCAGGTACTACAGTCATGGGGCCATATAAGAATTTAGATAAATGGACCTTATACAGACAAAGCAAAAAAACCTTTGACCCCATATGCCTCTCCAGCTACCATTCATTTCTTGCAATCTATTGGCACTATCCAATGTATTTTCATGCACTCTGCTAGGTTTCTGCAGTCCGCTTTTTTTCACTCACTTTTCCACTGAAACTGCTGTTGCCAAAGATACATCTGACCTCTTCCTAGCCATTTCCATGACATCCCAGGTATAATTCTTTCCTTACTCCCAGCTGGGGGTGAGGGATATCTGGTGTACTGGAGACCAGACCCAAGATTTCAACCTTCCCCTGACCCTTTCTACCCATTCCCTTCTCACCTGGGCAGGGTGGGTGCCCCACATAATCTGTCCTCCCCTGTGAACAGATTGATGATGCAGGTAAACCGTTCAGGAGAATCCAGTAAATTATTGTATGACTCAGTATCAGATTGCTTCCCATGCTAGAGCAAGGGGGGGAACCATGGAACGAATTGCATCGGACGAAGTGGGTATTCACCCACGGAAGCTTATGTTCCAATACGTCTGTTAATCTATAAGGTGCCACAGGACTCTTTGCCACTTTTATGGAACAATTTGTGACTTCTTCTACAGACTGGTATGGGGTGATGCAGCTAATAATGCAGGCCTTGACAAAACGTCTCAATCATGATCACTGTATTCATTGTTTTTTAATATTCAGATAGGCACGAAGTCCATTTTCTCAGACGTAGTGCTTACTGGCCAGAGATAACACCAACTGATTTGCATTTGTCTTTCTATTTATTAGGTGTGATAAGTTCAGGTTTATGTTTTAGAGCCAACTTTTTCCTAAATGCAACTTTAAATCAATATTAAAGCAAGAACAACTTACATATTTACACAGAGGGCAAATCTACACTCTTATTCGTCAACACAGAGTACAAAAAGGCACCAAAATTGCTATGATTGTGGCACTGGTGACAAGGTCTGACATAAGCAATAGGCAGTGAGAGGCAGTTATAGCCATCAGCCCTAATTTAGTGGTGGTATGAATTCTGCTTTCTTCAGCTTCCTTAGCCTCTTTTAATAAGCCCTGACCTCTGTTTTCACAATGTCATGCACCATGGGCATGATGGACCATAAAAAACCCTGAAGTGTGGTCGCCTGCTATATTGGAGTTAAATTCTTCCAGCACCTTTGGTTCTTCAGTGATGTAAATTGTTACTGTAATCGTTTCTCCAAACAGTACTGGTGTTTGAACTAGAAGAACAGTTAACATTTCTGTTATCATTTTTGTTAAATGAAGTGACATGCTTATCCACTCCCTGGGATATTATAACATATTTTTATTTCTGAGAAGAATTTAATAATAAAAAGAATTAATTAGAAGTAGGATCTCAGCCTGATGCCTCTTTCCAGTCGTTAGCACTCAACTTCTGCATAACTAGTATATCAGAGGGGAGGAAATAAAAGTGAAGTAAACAAGGAATACACAAAAATCACGAGTGCAGTATTCCCCCTATTATTAAGTAATTTTCTTTATCATAGAATCATAGGGTTATAAGAGTCATCTAGTCTAACCCCCTGCCACAATGATCAATTTGTTGTGTCTAAACCATCCAAGGCAGATGGCTATCCAGCCTTCTTTTGAAAACCTCCAATGGAGAAGATTTCACAACCTCCTAGGTAGTCTGTTCCACTGTCCTGCTGTTTTTAGAGTTAGGATGTGTTTCCTGAGATTTAAATTTTGCTTTGCTCTAGTTTGAACGCATTGCCTCTTGTCCTGCCATCTGTGGCAAGAAAGAACAACTTTTCTCCATTTTTCTATGGCAGCCTTTCAAGTAGAATCATAGAACTGGAAGGGACCTTGAGAGGTCATCTAGTCCAGTCCCCTGCACTCAAGGCAGGACTAAGTATTATCTAGACCATTCCTGACAGGTGTTTATCCAATCTGCTCTTAAAAATCCCCAATGATGGAGATTCCACCACCTCCCTAGATAATTTATTCCAGCCCTTAACCACTCTGACAGTTAGGAAGTTTTTTCCTAATGTCCAACCTAAACCACCCTTGCTGCAATGTAAGCCCATTGCTTCTTGTCCTATCCTCAGAGGTTAAGAAGAACAATTTTTCTCCCTCCTCCTTGTAACAACCTTTTATGTACTTGAAAACTGTTATCCTGTCCCCTCTCCATCTTCTCTTCTCCAAACTAAACAAACCCATTTTTTTCAATCTTCCCTCATAGGTCATGTTTTCTAGAACTTTAATCATTTTTGTTGCTCTTCTCTGGACTTTTTCCAATTTGTCCACATCTTTCCTGAAATGTGGCACCCAGAACTGGACACAATACTCCAGTTGAGGCCTAATCAGCATAGAATAGAGCAGAACAATTACTTCTGCTAATATTCCTGTTAATACATCCCAGAATGATGTTTGCTTTTTTTTCAACAGCATCACTCTGTTGACTCATATTTAGCTTGTGATCCACTATGACCCCCAGATCCCTTTCCGCAATACTCCTTCCTAGGCAGTCATTTCCCATTTTGTATGTGTGCAACTGACTGTTCCTTCCTAAGTGGAGTACTTTGCATTTGTCCTTATTGCATTTCATCCTATTTACTTCAGACCATTTCTCCAGTTTGTCCAGATCATGTTGAATTTTAATCCTATCTTCCAAAGCACTTGCAACCTCTCCCAGCTTGGTATTGTCCGCATAAGTGTACTCTCAATGCCATTACCTAAATCATTGATGAAGATATTGAACAGACCCAGAACCGATCCCTGCAGGACCCCACTCATTATGCCCTTCCAGCATGACTGTGAACCACTGATAACTACTCTCTGGGAATGATTTTATTTGAAGTATTTGAAGACTGCTATCATGTCCCCCCTTAATTTCCTCTTTTAAAAATTAAGCATACCCTATTGCTTCAGCCTTTACTCATATGGCTTGCATTCAATCCCTTTGATCATCTTCATTGCTCACCTCTGACTCCTTTCCAGATTTTCTATGCATTGTGACCAAAGTTGGACACAGTACCCCAGCTCAGGCCTAACTAGCACTGAGTAGAGCAGTATTATCACCTCCCATGACTTGCATGCCTTGCCTCTGTTAATGTGACCTAAAATCACACTGCTGACTCATTTTGAGGTTTTGATCCACCACACCTCCCAGATCCTTCTCCGCAGTGCTGCTGCCAAGTCAGTTATATCCTATTCTGTATTTGTGCATTTGGTTTTTCTTGTAGCACCTCATATTTGTCTTTGTTGAAGACCCATTCTCCAATTTATCAAGATCCCTCTGAATTTTAGCTCTATCCTTCAAAGTGTTGGCAAACCCGCCCCCCAGCTTTGTGTCATCTGCAGATTTTATCAGTATGCTCTCTGTTCCTTCATCCAGGTCATTAATAAAGACTGAGTGATAAAACTGATAGAAAATTACATAGTCTCATGCAGTGAGGCAATGGTGGCTTAATGCGTTAGCCAAGGGACTGGGGCTGAGGACTACTGGGTTCTATTCTAGTCTCTTTTATTAAGTTCACTGTACCTTAGTTTATCCAAGTATGAAATGGGAATAATATCACTCTATAGGAATGTTGTGAGACTTAATTATTGTTTGTAAAACTCTTAGTTCATCAGATAAAGGTCACTGTATCAAATTAAAGGGTTGTTATTTATTAGTGACTGTTCATGATGCTTCTTACATCACAGCCATGCTCTGGTCTCCACCACCCTTGGTTACTACTAAGCAAGTGACTCCCAACACATCCCCAATCATGAATTTCCAGTCCTCTCCTGGAACAAAGGTCTGTTGCTCCTTTAATGAGACAAAAGCACAGCAGCTTGTTGCTTTAACTGGAATTAATAATCACCTCCAGTTAAACACAGTACTGGGTTGATTTGGAATAAAAGTAAAACAAGTTTATTTAATCAGAAAAAGAGAGGTTTTAAATGAGCTCAGGTATAAGAGAGAAAGTCAAAAATGGTTACAAACAAATAAAAGTGAAAAATGCTTTTTAGTGACTAAGACTTAACACAACCACCATCTTGATTCCAGGTAAGATTCTTACTATACCGCTTTTCTGCAAGATGGCCGACCACCCCCTTGGTCAGGATCTCCCACAAAGTCCAAAGTGCTCTGTTCCTTTGTTGTCTTAGGTGAAAGATACTTGGGATTCTTTGCCCCCTCTCTTTTACAATGAACTTTTTAAATGTACCCTTCGCAAAGTTCAGTTCCCTTGCGGTGAGGAAAAGTGCCATGGAGGCTGATGGAGAAGGTTGCATGCTGGTTTCTTTCCCTCGGGTGCTTCCTACAGTGCAAATTGATATGTCCCTGAAGACTCTGATATGCTCATAAATGGACACTCAACTGTGATTGCCAGTTGTCTGTGATTGTACCTGGATGGAGGAATCAGCCTTTCCTTTGCCTGGAAAAATAACGTCTTTACCCACTCCCCAGACTTGTTTGATTCAAACACATTTTAGTACCATATTTCCTTTACATTTGCACAGTCATCTGGGTGTTTACTGTACATACATCACATATCAGTCTGTTATTAGTTTTCCAATTATATCTATTGATATCTAATGATATCCGTATCGATATATCTACAGATTATGACATAAGGGAATTTGGGTACAATGAGCTGAAACGCACTACCTGACACCAGTGACCCCTTGCTCTCTAGTGTCGGGATGCTCTTTTCACAAGCTCTGGCCTGGCCAGAGCTTCACCCCAGTTATTATGGGAGCAAAAGGCACAGGTTAGGGAATCCACATAGTGCCTCTAGGCCATGTCCTGGCCCCCAGCAATTGTGGAATAAAGTAGGGGTAAGCAGCCTCCCACTGCTGTCCTCGCATTAGCTTTACCACCCATGCAGACATAAATCTAGCCCACTGCTTTTACTGGGCACACAGTGGATAGTATTTGGAATGGTCAGTTTGGAGAGAGGGGGGAGAGAGACAGACACAAAATGTCCACCTTTTCTTACTATAATGAGAAATAGTGAAATGCAGTCTGTGAAATAGTGAAATGTTATTCCAGAGAGAATTGGAGGGGGGGGGGAATAGACTGAGAATGCAGAAATGTGCTATCTCATGTCCTTATATTAGTGTGAAAGAACTCTTATTCTGCCATTAGCATGTCACTGCTCCTGGTGCTGGTTTGGCAAAAGCCTCACCATGTTTGGCAAAGTCTCACTATTGAATCTGCACAGGAATCCTGTCTCTTCTCTGTAGGCCAGAAGCTGTATTTCAGACTTGTTGCCACTGATCAGCTGATTTAAATCAGTGCCTTTGACTTTCAAGTCAGACTTCAATATGGCAGCCTAACTAATGTCCCTGCTGTAAACCATCTCTCTATAGAAATGAAAGATATGAATGTATCATCCATATTAGATGCAGTATAGGGCTATGAATTGTATACATTTTAAAGACCATAGTCATGTCTTAATTGTCGTGTTTTTAATTGTAGAAAATTACTAGAGATAGTGAACATTGAAACACTGAGCCACTCAGCTACATCCTGATACCTACTCTACATTGATATACATAGCATAATAGTGTTGATACCATGATATAGTGATGGTAGAAGCACTATCTCTACTACAGAGGCAGCCTATACTAGTATAATAGTTATTTTTTATTAGTTATATATATTGAGATAGCACCTGGAAGCCCCAGTCATGGACCAAAGCCATATCCAAATACATGACAAAAATATGGCCCCTGTCCCAAATCGCCTACAGGCATAAGACAACAGGCAGCAGGTGAACATCACAGAGACAGGGACCTCTCAATAGACAATACTGGTCAGTATGCATCACAGCAGCAGTCACAGCATACCAGCTGCCTACAAAATGTTGTTTTTTGGAAGACATCACCACAAAAGAAGAGATTTAAGGAAGGATCTGAAGGAGGACAAAGAGGTAACTTTGCAAATATTTACAGAGAACCTCTCCCATGGCTGAGGAGCAGCCTAGGGGGAAAAGTAAGAAGGTGTTTCCTTGAAAATTAAAATAGGGGGTGATGAAAGCTGGCACCATTGGCAGAACAGAGATGTGAAAGTCAACATCTTAGCAACATCTGAGAGATGATAGGTAGGGTTTGGATAGACTATGAAGGGCATTAAAAGTGAAGAAAAGTAGTTTGTGCTTCATGTGATATAGAAGATGCAGCCACTGAAGGAAAGCAAAGAGAGCAGTGAAAAGGCTGATGCAATGAGCATGTAGTGAATCAAGATCGTACTTTTCAAGGTCAGAGAGATGGAGGCTGCAGTAGTCAAAACTTAAGCTAACGAGGGCCTGGACAAGAGATTTAGCTGTGTAGATGGTGGGGAAAGGCTGAATTTTCAAGCTGTTAATTCAGGCAGACGCAGCACGATTTAAATATGGCCTGCACCTGGGAATCTAGAGACAGGGTCAAAGATAACACCTGGGTTACATGCCTGAGTGACAAGGTGTTCACCATCAAGATTGAGAAAAGAGAGTGTAGGAGAGCTTGGAGGGAAAAAAATGAGAGCTCTGTTTTGGCCAAGTTGACCTTAAGCTGCAGGCTGGACATCCACAAGGAGGTGACAAGAAAGTGGTCTGCTTTCTCAGGAGAACCTTCCCCTGGGACTGCTGGGGAAAGCAACTGCTGAGGAATTTTAAATAGTGCAGCAGTGCCCTTTCATAGGAACTTTTTCCCAGCATGCCTTTCTGTGGCTGGCTCTCACTAAATTTGGCACAGACACAGACATGTGGCTGCAGGCCTAAAGTGGCCTGTTTGCAACTAGCCCTTGGATGTTAGCTGGTAAGTGTCTTTCATCCTGTAATGTTTTCAGTTTTTTTGTTCCTGAGAATATACATTCTCACAGATATAACACAGCATATATACAGTTGTAAAACTAATGTTCACTTCCAAGTTCCAAGCTTTTGTCAAGTGTAAATAGAAACAGTAAAATAATTGTAGCATTTATTAAAATACTGATTCTTTACAAAACATTGATATAGTACCATCACTTTGATGTGGTCTTGTGCTTTATAAACACAGAGAAAACTTTAATTATATATTGTTTTAGTACAGTAGTGTAGAGGTCCTAATGGACATCATAGCTCCATTGTGCTAGGCACTGTACAAACATATAGTAAGAGACAGTCTCTACCCTGAAGAGATTACCGACAGAGCAAGTAGAAGGTGGGAGGGGAAACAGAGGTACAGTGACATGCTGTAGGTCACACAGTAGGTAATAGAAGGCACAGTAATAGAGTAGAGGCTAAACCAGCATGAGAACCCAGTCAGTGGCCTGTCCACTAGGTTATCATTCTGCCTCCCAAACCATGTTCCCTTCCTGCAATAACATGCAGTCTAAACATAACAGACACACACAGAACCACACTTCAAGAAAAGGATGCTGTTTGAGGTTATTAATGATGAGAGAATAAGGCTGGAAGCATTGGTGGAGGACTTGGAGAAAGTCACAGGAAAAAGAAGACTATTCCAAACATGCAGCATGATAAACGGTGTGAATGAAAAAGGAGCCAAAAGAAGGAGTAAAGTGAGAGGACTAGAGAGTAAAGCAAATGGATGAAGTGTAGAGGAAGAGGAATGTCTGAAGTATTGTGACTGAAACCATGCATATATTGCTTAGAACTCCCCAAAGCAAGTGTTTACAAAATGAGGAATAAAATGTAATGGAATTGAAACGAAATGTATTCTATTGATAGAGCAGTGCTGGAAACCACCTGAAATATTACAAGTTACCTGTGGCGTCATTAATGCTTCTGGGATTGATTCATAAATCAAGTCTTAAAACATAATAGAGTGGAGAGGGCTGGTGCTTTCTATAAAGATGAGATTGAATTGTAGGAGAATTAACGATGCCATCATTAGCGCCTTTAATCTATTTTATTGAGAACTGCTTCTCCTTTTATGAACAATTTGTCCTTTAGGCAAAGAATGGAATTCTCTAATATTTCTGAGTAAGCAAAATTTTTAAAGAGTTTCTTTAAGTGTTTGAAATGGAGATCTTTTGTCAAGTCTCTTCCTGAGAGAAGTGGAGGGGCCAGCACCCAACACTGGTTTCTTTAGTTTTATAACAGTCAAAATTGACTAATCTCTGCAGAGCAAACATTTTCACTGGAGGCCAGATGCAAACATGAACTCTGCTTCTGACTGAAGGTTAACTTAACTGAGTATGCTCCTAGAGTCCACACAGACAATGGCCTATACTCTGTCCCTGCCATGAGGAGATGAATAAGTAGAGATGCAAAAATAGGTGAACTATAGACATTTTCATGCATTCAAGACTGAACGGTTAACTGCTGCAAGAAATAGGTTGTTTGACATCCACACTGTTATTCCCAGCTGCTCTTTTTTTTCAAGCACCATCCATACAGCTTAGAATGAAACATGCTCTTAGCATCACAATCAAGCCTGACTTTCCAGCAAGGAATGAATATATGCTGAATGACAGAATACAAAGGATGCAGTGACACTAAGTGTAACAGTTTTAGGGAAACTGCACCTGTATTCCCCCCTCTGTGGTCCCTCAAGGGCACCTGTTTAAAGGTTTCTGGCTCCCAGACATCACCTCTCTTGGGCAGAGACACACATTTCACTCACTTCTGCCTGGGGTTTTAAGGCTCCACAACTCCCTGATCTATACGGTGATATCCTCAGCAAGCCAGTCTGCCTAAAAGCTCAGCACCTGTGCTTTACTTACTTTCTGAGGCCAGTGTATGACAGTGTATTGCCAGCAGTTACCATGCAGCTCCTAAAGCAAGCATCTTTAGGTAAAAGCATTACAGAGAAAGCCACTAAAAACAAAAAAGGAACCCGCACATATGCTAAAAAGCTTACAAGAGGTCACCCCCAACTCCAACCTAGGGCTGTGGTAGGTCCCAACTCCAACCTAGGGCTGTGGTAGGTGTCCGTCTTTCAAATCCCACAACCGGCTTTTCCCAGTGGTTACACATTCATTTCAGTTTTTAGATCAGGAATCAAGGCCAGGCAGATCAGCCATCTCTTTATACTCCGGCCTTTGATCTCCAGTCCCTGAGAACAGGTAATCACCAGTTGATGCCACTCTCCTCAGCGTATAGCTAGAAAAGGTTGTGGGTTTTTTCTTTGGTTTTGCATAACCAGAGTTGTGGCATTTGCATTAAATGCTCCCCAGGGATTCCCCTTTAATACGTATTGTCCCAAAAGTCCATGCTTGTCTGGTACATTTCAATATAGTCATTTGAATTCTTTACACTTCCTACCTCTCACATCTGTCACACAGAGCATATGCTAATAGTTCCAAACTGCTGGATGCTTATGCTCCAATCAAAGGCCTGTTTTCCTTGTTGGATATCTTAATAAGAAATTTAGAAAGTTTAAATTAATCCAGCTTTGGAATTGTTCAATAAGGAAAGATTTTTTCTTTCTTTTTATTGCAACTGTGTATAGTACATTGCACTAGCAGGCCGACCCTCTCTTTCAAAACTTACTTGTAATAATTACTCCAGTCCAAGGATCATGTCCAATCTAACACAGCTAATGAGAACCAGCCCTTCAATCTACACTGTAATCAGTTTATAACAAGCTGCCTTTTCCTGTGCTTCATTACTGTGACAAATTCTATTTTTCATACCTCAGAATGATAAGGCAGGATGGGGGAAAAAAAATCATTTTCCATCACCAGACGTGCATGAAACGGAGATGGGCTTAAGCATGCAGAATTGATTTATTTGCATTCTTCTATTGCCTTGCTTGCTGCATCTTTGAAAGAAGTTAATATCATATCTTTGATTTGGCCCCAGGAATGGCAGGCCTTGGCAATCAAGCATGCTTGTTATAGCAGAAAAATAATCTAGACCAGTGGTGCCCCAGTGTGTGTTGATTTATTTAGACATGTGGCAGACTCTTAGCGAAAAGCATTTCAGAATCCGTTAGCACTCCTGACAATGCAATCTTTATCTGCTTTTTAAAATGTATATGACTGTCACCTCTAACCTTGTCAACTAGCTGCCTGGAATGTCCATCTTCTTCTTCATTTTCCTTCTTCCCATATATTTTTATTCAAGCTCTCCCCAGGCTACTTACTCAGTGAGATTCAATGGTGTCGACGGGTGTCAGTCACCATATGTTGCCTATTTCCAGTATCAGCAATGACCAACACTGATCTAATATCCACATAACTTACTACAAAACAAGTCTGCTTACTCAAATATCCTATCTCCAATCCTATCTTCCCTATTCTCCCCTTAACCTCAGAAATTCCAATAATGTCTCCTTTTACCCAGCATGATGAAAACTAGAAAAGTCCTGCTCACCATGACTGTAATATGATTTCTGTTCATGAAGCCGCTGATCCTGCAATGGGATCCCTGTTTTTACTGCCTGGGTAAAAGAATAGTATGCAAACATTACTGCTGCTTATTGGTCCTGAAAAGGGATTTGGGGTCAACCACAGACATCCAGTATGACAAATCACTCTCTAGCTTCCAAGATATTTCAATATTTGAAAATATAAATGCTTGACATAGGGTAGTAGTAATAATTTGCACTTCTATAGCACTTTCCCTTTTCAGAACTTGGAACCCTTTCTGAATATTAATGTATTAAGCCTCACAGCACCTCTGTGAGTCAGATCAGAATTCATCTCTCCATTTTACAGACTGGGAATCTGAGGCCCAGACAGTTGAGGTAACATGCCCCAGGTCACACTGGAAGACTGTAGCTGTGCCACGAATGGAACCCAGTTGTCCAATTGTTCTTTGTTGTATCTGTCTATTGACTTCACTAGAATCACTTCAGGTATACACCCATATCTCTGACAGCAGGCCTCCCGACTCCCAGCTGTTTGCTTTAATCCCCAAACCATCATTCCTTCTTCCAAGCATGTCAAGACTGAGGGGACTCCCTGGTTCTTATTTTCAGGAATAAGAGACTCCTCTCAAAACAAAGAGAGATCAGAGAGTTTGCGTGCCTTATACGTTGTCACAATTTGAACAATTTTATTGCTATATTGTCCTAAATGCTGTACACACATTGACTTTAAAAAAAGTCAGTATCTCTCTCTCTGCATCTAGTTTTGCAGTAGGTATGGACACAGCTTACATGTTAAGCAAGAGGCAGCACCATTTAGTCAGGAGGTGCAATAACCAGTAACTGGTATCTTAGCTCCAGTGGAATATTGATCAGGCAATCAGGGAATGTACTACTCTACTGCCTTTATATCTAGAGGAACTTTGAAATCCAACTCACTGTTAAAACAGCCAGCCTGTCAGTGAATTCAGATTAAGTGTCTGCACTTCAGGAAAAGGAGTCCATAAATTAACTTCTAATACTTATGACATTCTGAAAGAAAGAGGCTTTCATTGTCATTCATGGTTCAGCTCCTTTGGATTGGCAGATTTTTAACTTCCATTTGTGATCAACCCCCACAAGCCAGATGGAGGGTGTATTTTCTAGTATCCCTACAGTTTAAATAACATTGCAAAAGAAGCCAAGGCATGGTTGTGATTTCAAAAAACAAGACAGCACTGTGTTTTGTTTTGGTAACAGTGACTTCTGGGGGTGATCCCAACCAGGCGAGTCTATTACCTATTTTATCATACAGAAGCATTGTAAAATATGTTATATTTTGAGTTGAAGAATGGAAAAGTCACCTTTTTAGGTGCCTAGTTCTTTCAGGAAGAAAGGATTTTTAAAAGAAAAAAAAAACACTTTTCTCTAAAGGGCTATTGATTGTAAAAACTTGTATGACTGCTTGGCAGCCTGCCCTTTATCACCTTACTTCTGGTGAGCACTGCTGAAACTAACTCCCAAAGTGGAGTGGAGCTATTTATTGGAAGATGTGTAATTCTTGTCACTTTATAGTTTTTCAATGGTCTTTTGGCAGAAAGGAAACTGGAAACATGCTGACAAAGTCCACTATAGAATCAGCGTAGTATTCTCTTAGGCGATGATCAGTGTGGTAATGTTTTAGTGGGATTTTAATTATTATTGTTTGATTCTCATATGGGAAAGAAATCTATAAAATTTAATAGGAATGAAAGCAATAGCGTTCTATAGAAATTACTTTTCAAAAGATAGAATTTAATGGGTAGTGATATCTTATCTCTATCATGCTTAAAGCAACCTATAGAATGTAATAAGATGTAATAATAGAGTATTTAGAATTTTGCTTTAGAATTCGGTAAGGGCTAAAACTCTATGGAAATGTTTGTCATTCTGTAGGATTTATCCATAGGTCTCTTGTGAGAAATAAACAAGAATTTTACAACAGCGTACTGTACTCTGGATAAAATCTATACTAGTTCTGTGATGGGGAAAATAATCTCACCACATCCTGTAGTAAATGTTTTTATTTTTGGTTCCCAGATATTAGGATATGAATCTTTCTTCAGCTTTATTTGTTCAAAGGGAAATAGTCAAAAGTACCAAAGCAGGCTGGATTGAGGTGATGCAACAGAAATGAGTGATATTAGGCAGGATAAGCAGAAATGAAAGCTGAGTTTTTAGCTTTTGAGTATAGCATCAGCGCTGAAGTTATGGAGAGTCTGGATACAGAATGGTACGTCAACCTGTGGTTGTCTTGTTCTCCAGGCCACAAGGACCATGTCATACACTGAGCAGCTCTTGCCTAATTAGAATATCAGTTTTAAAAAGCCAGATGATACTCAGACTCTGATACAGCATGGTATTTAAGCATGTGCCTAAATTAAAGCATGTGAATTGTTTGACTTATTTCAGTGGAACTGCTTACATACTTAGAGTCAACCTTTCAAATCAGGGCCTCAGTATTGGAAGGAGAAAACACACATAATCAGGAAATCAAGGGGACTACAGATGAGTCCCGTGGTGTCAATCACTATAATAAAGCAAGGACGTGTGAGGTTGCAATTTAACAGTCTGTGAAATAAATGAAAATTGTAAGAGTGTTCATTAATGGTCACAAACATAATAATAATAATTTGTAGGCCAGACATGTATGCAATACTTGTAGATTGGTCTTCAGTTAGCATTCTTGATGTAGTCATTAAATATAATTATAAAAAACATCCCATGTTTGAAAGAGTTAAGAGTCGCGACAGATGATGAGACTTTACTGACAAAATCCCCAGGTCAAAAAAAAAAAAGTGAAACATTGAAAAAGGTTTCTAAGTTCATATTTTGTTGAGCCAGTTCTAGATTTAACTTGCTGGTAGCACAGTAAATATGCACTTCACAGGATGACAGACAGTGGAGCCCCTGTCCCACTTCCTCAAGAATTCTGCCCATGGGGAGAACCTTTAATTTACCGTTGGAACTTTGCTAGCAGAAGTTCTGTAGAAAATGCATCTCCTGGCTTTGGGAATAGTTGATTCCTTGCATTGCTGCAACCTCCATTCTTGGTGGACCGACTTCACTTGTGTTTAAGCTGCTCTTCAGTGAGCCAGATAGTTTGATGCTCTGAAGCTGAATATGTCTTGCATGCCCAGTAAAATATTGCTCTACTACAACTGATAGTAAGCTTGTCTACTCTCTATAAATTCACTATACCATAGATTCCATAATGTTCTCTGTACTATAGGTTCTGTAATGTTTTATATTATAAACTCTGCCTGCCCAGCTGATAACCATCAGATGGAAATGACATACTGTTTGGAAAGAACCCTTTAACTCCTTTCACATCAATACTCCATGAGCTGTGCTGGTTGCCTTGTCCTTTCCATATACCTCAAAGTGCTTTATAATGGAAGTAAATATCATTATCCCTCTTGAACTGAAGGGGAAACAGAGACACAGAGAGGTGAAGTGGCTTTCTCAAGGTCATATAGCAGATCGGTGGAAGAGCCAGTAACAAAGTTTAGGTATTCTGACAAAAAGCCAAGTGCTCTCTCCCACAGGCCACAATGCCTCTTGATAAGCAACTTTGAAAAATAAATCTAAATATAAAAAGTTATATGCACAACTCACCCTGTGTCTGTGTGACGGGGTTTACAGACCCACACTGAATCAAGGCCAGGCATAGAGAAGCACTAGGCTTGGGAAACCCCACCCCTCATCAGCAGCAGGGCAAGCTCCAGGTGGAGGGACAGTTTAAAAAGGCACTGCTAGGCCTGGAGCAGGGCGGAAAGGAGTTACAGTTTGCACCACAAGTGAGGCTGATGCCTGGAGCTGTGCGAGGAGTGACAGTGGAATTCCTAAGGCTATTCAGAAAGCAGTGATCCAGATTCACCCTACCCCAACGTTAAGAGTTGGAAACTCACAAGAGACTGTGAAAAATGGGACATTGTCCCACTGACACACTAAGTGGATACTCCTGAGCCTGTGACTATGCCCCAAACAGAGGAATCTCAGCCTGGTAGGAAGCGACCCATGGGGCAGTATAACTTGGGGTGGACTAGCAAGTGGTTAGGTACTACAATGTCCCTCTAGGGCCCTGGGTTGGAACCCAGTGGAATGATAGGGCCTGGATCCTCCTATCTTGCTCCCATGTATCTCGGCTTTGGCAGAAACCTAAGAGTCTGGAAGAGCGACTCAGGATGGATTGAGACCCACCACATATGACTCAGCCAGGGCCCCCTCTAGAATGACAAGGCTGGAAAGAACAGTGAAGCCACTGCCTGACCACTAGGCCAGCTGACTATCAGACTGACCCTCTGTAGCCACATAGACCCCTAATATGAATTTACGAGATCTAATTCTCCTCTGTGTTCTTTCAGTTGTACACCAATGTAGCTTGTAGCCTTATTTATAGTTATGCGTTACTTTAACTAATTACCCATCCCGATGTGAGGGCTTACACCGACTTGAATATGTGAGGGTTCAGCCCCAAGATAGACTGCAGTAGAGAGATTATCAACAGAAGGGGGGCCGCATGGTGCACAACAGGGACAACAGTGTGCTCTTTTTGTCATAGCTGCTTTTATTAGCCAGCCAAACAACAATAAAAACACTGCAACCTGGTCAAGGAGAGAGAGAACAAGAGGGAACATCTAGCATTGCACTACTCCTACCATCTTTTGTAGAGAACTCCCAAGTGTCAGTCATCATCCTCATCCTCATCATTCTCACTATTATCATCATCACCAGTGGTTGTCATCCTGGCATCTACTCAGGCATGTAGGCAATGATACAGCTTTTATTATGTGTGACGCTGATGCCGACTGGGTTCATACATATTTATGAAGGCTTTAATTCCTTTTCCTTATTTGAACTTCCATATCCCACTACCTTGGGGTACCCTGGCTTTCTAGGCTTGTTAGTTCCCCTTATGCTCATTAACATTTACATCACTCAAACAATTTGTGGTGAGCTCATTACTGACACCATATGTCTGCAAAATACCAGAAACTCCTCTAATCTGTTTTGACTGGTGCATTTCAATATATATTTCCTAAATATCAGCAGTTAACACTTCTATTCTGATGACTGTTTCATCTTGTGATATAGGGTCACTTACTGGTTAGCTACTCATGTCAACCTATCTTTAGACCTGAGGCCTTGTTTGGCTAAGCTAAATATCTAACAAGCCTGCAGCCTGTAACCCCTGTGTTACAATATTAATACTTATATTTCACCTCTATATCCTAAATATACATGATTTCTTTTACCTTTGGGTAGAAACTCCACTCAATTCAGCACAATAAAACTTGTGCAATGCAGTGGAGAATCAGGCCCAAGATGTGTGGAGCAGCATCCAGATCTCTCTCACCTGTGACCAGCCTGCCTATCCCAACTCTTGTGGTACATTCTTCAGTGATATTGGTAGCATTATAGCTGGTGGCTTGTGCTTGTGCACAAAAGGTCCGTGAATGTTGAAGACTGTATCATATAATAACATATTGTAGATCAAATAACATTACAACAGAGGCTCTTAGAGGAGACTGTAAGAATATAGTAGACATTTTGACAGGATCTTACAAATGGTTTGGGAAGAAGAAAAAATACCAAATGCGTGGAAAATGGATCATATAGTGACACAGCCAAAGAAAGGAGACCTCTGTCTGTGTAAGAATTAGAGAGGCTTTCAATTGCTGTCTATCACATATAAGGTATTTGCACGTATTATTCTAGACAGAATAAAGACAACGGTAGATTCAAAGTTATGAAAAGAACAGAAAGGGTTCACACAGGAGAAATCATGTATAGATCAAACGGTAATTCTCTGTATTACAATAGAACTCTCGAATGTCACTGCTTTATATGATTTTTATAGATTTCCAAAAAGCCTTTGATACAGTAGATAGAATAGTTTTATGGAAGTTTCTATAGTGCTATGGAATCCCTCAGAAATTTGTGAACATCATTCAGAGCTTTTATGAAAATATGACATGCCAACTAATACATAACAGTGAACGGAGTAAGCCATTCGAGGTTACTATGGCTATCAGCCAAAGCTGTTTTATGTCACCCATGATCTCTTTTCTGGTAATGGGTTGGGTAATAAGAGAAACCACAGAACATCCAAGGGGCATACAATGGACTTTCACACAGAAGTTAGAGAACCTTGATTTTGCAGATGACATCAACTTGCCATCCCATACTCATAGAGACACGGAAGCCAGAACAGGTCTGTGCATAATTGGTAGGTTGAAAATCAACACCAATAAAACTAAAACCATGAGAATCAAAACAGCAAAAAATACCAATAACATTTTCTGGGATTGACATAAAAGAGGCCCAATATTTCACATATCTTGGCATCACTGTAAGTACAACAGGTAGAACAGATGAAGACATTAAAGCCAGAATAGTAAAAGCCAGACATGTCTTTCTAACTCTAAAGCTGATCTGGAGAAACAGAAATCTTGCCTTCCAAACTAAACTTTGAATACTTAATACCATTGTCGTCTATCTTACTATATGGTGCTGAAACTTGGAGACTTAAGACCTTACTATTTAAACTTCAAATTTTCATAAACATCTGTGTTATGAACGCAACGCCAGCCACAGACTCAGAAACAACTCTGAAATTATAACTAAAGGGGCTGACAAAGGAGGTGCTGTAGTCATAATGAACAGGTCAGATTATGAACAGAAGTCTGCCAGGCAACTCTCCAACACCACATTCTACAGGCCACTATCCTCTGATCCCACTGAGGAGGACCAAAAGAATCTACACCATCTGCTCAAGAAACTCCCTTCTACAGCATGGGAACAAATCTACACTGACACACCCCCAGAGCCCCGACCAGGGGTATTCTATCTGCTACCCAAGATCCATAAACCTGGAAATCCTGGAGGCCCCATCATCTCAGGCATCGGCACTCTTACAGCAGGATTATCTGGCTATTTGGACTTTCTCCTCAGACCCTATGCTACCAGCATGCCTAGCTATCTTTGAGACACCACCGATTTCCTGAGGAAACTACACTGCACTGGTGATCTTCCTGAAATCACCATCCTGGCCACCATGGATGTAGAAGCTCTTTACACCAATATTCCACATGAGGATGGACTACAAGCTGTCAAGAACAGTATTCCTGATGAGGCCACAGCGCTCCTGGTGGCTGAGCTTTGTGACTTTGTCCTCGCCCACAACCATTTCAGATTTGGGGACAACTTATACCTTCAAGTCAGTGGCACTGCTATGGGTACCCGCATGGCCCCACAGTATGCCAACATTTTTATGTAGAACAATGCTTCCTTAGTTCTCGTCCCCTAATGCCCCTACTCTACTCGCGCTACATTGATGACATCTTCATCGTCTGGACCCATGGAAAAGAAGCCCTTGAGGAATTCTACCATGATTTCAACAATTTCCATCCCACCATCAACCTCAGCCTGGACCAGTCTACACAAGAGATCCACTTCCTGGGCACTACAGTGCAAATAAGTGATGGTCACATAAACACCATCCTATACCAGAAACCTACTGACCGCTATATTTAGCTACATGCCTCCAGCTTCTATCCAGGACACATCACATGACCATTGTCTACAGCCAAGCCCTAAGATACAACCGAATTTGCTCCAATTGCTCAGACAGAGACAAACACCTACAAGATCTTTATCAAGCATTCTTAAAACTACAATACCCACCTGGGGAAATGAGGAAACAGATTGACAGAGCAAGATGGGGACCCAGAAATCACCTACTACCGGACAGGCCCAACAAGGAAAATAACAGAACACCACTGGCCATCATGTAGAGCCCCATCTAAAACCTCTCCAGCACATTATCAACGATGTACAACCTATCCTGGAAAACAATCCCTCACTCTCACAGACCTTGAGAGGCAGGCCAGTCCTTGCTTACAAACAGCCCCCCAACCTGAAGCAAATACTCACCAGCAACTACACACCATACCACAGAAACACTAACCCAGGAACCAATCCCTGTAGCAAACTCGTTGCCTACTCTGCCCCCATATCTACTCTAGCGACACCATCAGAGGACCCAACCACACCAGCCACACCATCAGAGGCTCATTCACCTGTATGTATACTAATGTTATAGATGCCATCATGTGCCAGCAATGCCCTTCTGCCATGTACATTGGCCAAACTGGACAGTCCCTACATAAAAGAATAAATGGACACAAATTGGACATCAGGAATGGTAACATACAAAAGCCAGCAGGAGAACACTTCAATCTTCCTGGACATTCTATAACAGATTTAAAAGTAGCTATACTTGGACAAAAAAACTTCAGAAACAGACTTCAAAGAGAAATAGCAGAACTAAAATTCATTTCCAAATTTAACAACATTAATTTGGGCTTGAATAGGAATTGGGAGTGGCTGGCTCATTACAAAAGCAGCTTTGTCTCTCCTGGAATTGACACCTCCTCATCTATTATTGGGAGTGGACTACGTCCACCCTGATTGAATTGGCCCTGTCAACACTGGTTCTCCACTTGTGAGGTAACTCCCTTCCCTTCATGTGGTCATTATATAATGCCTGCATCTGTAATTTTCACTCCATGCATCTGAAGAAGTGGTGTTTTACCCACAAAAGTTTATGCCCAAATAAATCTGTTAGTCTTTAAGGTGCCACGGGACTCCTTGTTTTAGCTGAGTTAGACAAATCTTCAATATTCAGAGGGCCAGAAAAATATCACAATTAAAGAACTGCGGAGGAGGACAAAACAGACATTGATAGGACAGGAAATTCCAGAGTGAAAATGGAGATGGCTAGGACATACATGGAGAAAAGACCTGAATAACATAACACGACAGGCGTTAGAGTGGAACCCCTAGGGCAAATAGCAACATGGCAGACCAAGGATACATGGAAACGCACAATAGAAGCCTATCAAAATGACATTAGAAGAAGGTAAGCCTGCAGCAGGAGACAGGCAAAGATGGAAAGCAATGGTGAAGGCCTTATGTTCCGTATGGAATAGAAGCATAAGAGAGAGAAGTCAAATAGACCAAAGGCTAATGCTTCATTTGTACAACACAGTGTGATTTCTAAGCTACAAAGATACTGTCTCCTCTTTAGTCTGAATCCTATTTTAAATTCTGCTCCACTACTGGTTGTTCTAGTATATGGGCTGCAGAGTTTAGGTTAATGCTCTACAACATATACATCAATTCTCAGGTTAAATATGAATAAACAACAGCTGGTCTCCATGCCAAAAAAAAAATTTGCCAAGTTCAGAGCCACAATAAATTTAATATTATACTGGAACCTAATAGCTAAGGTTAGCTAATGAAGGGTTATTTCACCCATAAACATCTGCTTTTAATCTGGCTTTGCAGTCCTGTATGTTAAAAGATACTATCATTTTGGACTTACTGTATCTATTAGAGTTTTCAGGGTTTATTAAAATCATTACTAGTTTACTACTTGTTTTTGTGCTACTGAAATATAGTGATAATTTATAGCGGGTATTTAAAACACTTTACAGAAAAAATTAAACCTCTCCTTGCTGTTATTACCTTATATGCTACTTACAGTATCAATAAAAAAAATCTAGTTGTAGACTAATTAATCAACTAATAATATTATATAGTGGGATACTACTTTTTTAACTAAATTTTAAAGTAGATAGGTAAGATAAACAGACATTAAAACACAGTACTGGATTTTACCATTAGTTGGCTAATATTGTATTTCCAAACAACTTTAAATGGATATCTGTTCTGCTAAATTCTAGTAAAATGCTACACTTGGAGGTTGGTATTTTTACTGGGCACATTATGTGATACAAACCTCAATTTATGCTGCTTTCTACTGACCAGGTTTTGAAGACTGCATGCTATTCCAAGGTATATTCAAATACCCGTTATTATGCAAAGAGTTCAAAAGATCTGTATCGTTTTCAAAATACTGTATTCCCAGGAGCACTGAGGTCATTGTTGTCAGTTTTTTATTAATCTGGAAACAACAACCCCATTTGTAAGTGTGATGTCGAATATGCTTATAAATGAGAGGTGACAGATACAAAGCATGGCCTTTCCAATCTGTGAGTTTCTAAATACGGATTGAGAAGATCAGCCATCAAAGCCATTCAGCTAACAACTGAGCAATTTTATGAAATTCATTTTAGTCCCAGAACACTGACTCTTGCATATATTAGTTATAATATGCAAAATCTATTATCGTTCATCATTTTCAAACAACTGCTGAGAAAAGGATTCTTCAACACACTGCTTCTGTTCATTATATTGAGAGATTTGGTCAGTTCCTTACCATGCATGTGAATTTCTTGATGGATATTAGCCCAGGTTGCCTCTCCAGTGACTCTGCCACCACACCTGCCCTACCATCTTGGACTGTGTCAAACAGTTTTTTTCTTCTTCAAACATTCTCTCACTGAACTACCAAGAAAAATGGCTTACACTATAAAGGAAGCATTGATCTTATCACAGTAGTGTCTTGGACGCATGTCTTCTGGAATGGTGGTTGAAGCATGAAGGGACATATAAAACTTTAGCACATCTGGAATGTAAATATCTTGCGATGCCGGCTACAATAGAGCTATACGAATGCCTATTCTCACTTTCAGGTGATATTGTAAACAAGCAGCGGGCAGCATCGTGTCCTGCAAATGTAAACAAACTTATTTGTCTGAGCAATTGGCTGAACAAGAAGTAGGTCTGAGCGGACTTGTAGGTGCTAAAATTTTATATTGTTTTGTTTGTAAATCCAGTTATTTTTTGTACATAATTCTACATGTGTAAGTTCAACTTTCATGATAAAGAGATTGCACTATAGTACTTGTATTAGGTGACTTGAAATACTATTTCTTTTGTTTCTTTTTTACAATGCAAGTATTTGTAATCGAAAGTAAATATAAAGTGAGCACTGTACACTTTAAATTCTATATTGTAACTGAAATCAATATATTTGAAAAAGGGGGAAACACCCAAAAATATTTAAATAAATGGTATTCTATTATTATTTAACAGCATGATTAATCTCAATTAATATTTTTAATCACACGATTAATTGTGATTATTTTTAATCACTTGACAGCCCTAATAAATATATTAGGAGCAAGAGAAAAATGAAGTAAAGTGGAAGTTCACTACTGAGTAGAAAAGGAGAACTAATATCAGATGACACCAAAAAGGCTGAGGTGATTAATGCCTGTTTTGCTTCAGTCTTCACTAAAAATATTATTTGTGACCAGATGCTTAAAACAATTAATATTAACAAGAATGGAAGGAACATAAGCCAGAATAAGGAAAGAACAGGTTAAGGGAAACTATTAGCTAAGATAGATGTATGCAAATCTGCAGGGTCTGATGAAATCCATCCTAGGGTACTTAAGGAACTAGCTGAAGCAATCTTGGAACAGTTAGCAAATATCTATGAGAACTCATGGAGGATGGATGAGGTCCCAGAGGACTGGAGAAGGGCAAACATAATATCTATATTTAAAAAGAGAACATGAGGAATTATAGACTGGTCAGCCAAACTTTAATACCTGGAACAATACCGGTACAAGTTATTAAACAAGCAGTTTGTAAGCACCTAGAAGATAATAGCATGATAAGTAACAGCCAGCATGGTTTATGTTAAGAACAAATCATGCCAAACCACCTAATTTCCTTCTTTGACAGGGTTACTAGCCTAGTGAGTAGGGGGAAAGCAGGAGATGTGATTTATCATGATTTTAGTAAAGCTTTTGACACAGTCCCACATGTCATTCTCCTAAGCAAACTAGGGAAATGTGGTATAGATTAAATTACTCTAAGGTGGGTGCACAAAGGGTTGAAAAACAGTATTCAAGAGTAGTTGTCAATGCTTTTCTGTCACACTGGAAGAACATGTCCAGTGGGGTCCCGTAGCGGTCTGTGCTGGGTCCAGTACTATTCAGTAGTTTCACTGATGACTTGAATAATGGATGGGGGAGTATTTTAATAAAATTTGCAGATGACATCAAGCTGGGAAGGGACTGCAAAGCATTTCAGAGAGCAGGATTCAAATACAAAATGACCTTGATACATTTCAGAATTGGTCTGAATTCAACAAGATGAAATTTAGTAAAGACATATGCAAAGTACTACACTTAGGAAGCAACAATCATATGCACAACTAAAAATAGGGAATAACTGGCTAGATGGTAGTACTGTGGGAAAGGCTCTGATGGCTATAGTGGATCACAAATTGAATATGAGTGCACAATATGATGCAGTTGTGAAAAAGGCTAATATTTTTCTTGGGTTTATTAGCAGGAATGTCGTATGTAAGACTTGGGAGGTAACCTATTTAGCACTAGTGAAGTCTCAGCTGGAGTCTTCTGTTCGGTCTGGGGCACCACACTTCAAGAAAGATGTGGACAAATTGGAGAGAGACCAGAGGAGAGCAATAAAAATGATAAAAGTTTTAGAAAACCTCATCTATGAGGAAAGGTTAAAAAATAATGGGGCATGGATCATCTTAAGAAAAGAAGACTGAGGGAGGACCTGATAAAAGTCTTCAAATATTTTAAAGCGTACAGTGATCAGTTGGTCTCCATGTCCACTAAAGGTAGGACAAGAAGTAATCAGATTAACTTGCAGCAAGAGAGATTTAGTTTGGATATTAGGAAAAAAATTGTTTCTAATTGTAAGGATAGGTAAGTATTGGAATAGACTTCCAACACCCCATGAAAATGTTTTTGCTGGGACTCCCACCATTTGCTTCTGCCCATGGAGCACTCTTTTACAGGAGATTCCACACAATGGAGAGGTTCCAAGTGAATTAATGCCTGCAGGGTCATAGAGTACAGTCATGGGTTTACATGCAAAAGCCCTTTGACCCCTGTATAACTTCAAACATGTGTTATGAGTCTCAATGCTACTACTCGCATGCTTACAGTTGTACTCCTGCTAAAGGACTCTGCTGGATCAGGACCTAAAGTAGGTATAACCACTCTTAGAGTTTCGCTTTCCTTAAGTGATAATATTCAGAAATTCCACCACTTCACCAGTATCCAGGCTACATAAAATAGGAGTGTGTGAATAAGGGTTATTTCATTTCCCATAACAAGTGGAATAGACATAGATTATCTGCAATAGTCAAGTTTGGAATAGACAATGATCCTTTACTGGATTTTAGTGGTTACTCTTTTTATTATATGGCAAAAATAGAACTTGTATACTAGGACCTATTTTTTCACATTCCTCTCTCAAAAAGAGATTTTTCTTTTAGTTTCTTCTGTCCACAGGCAGGAGGAGCACCACAATACTTCTCCCACTTACCTCTCAGTTTGATCCATGCTACGTGTTTACAGAGGCAATAACTGTGATGCTGTGTATAAGAAAGGTGGCCATTTAGATCACTGTTGTTACCACTGTTACACAATTTCCATAAGTCAAGTACAAAGTATGTAATATAAAGTATCAATGGAAAAGTTATGACTTGCTAAGTATGATTATCCTGTTTTATCATCTGTTTATGTGAAGTTATGAATAATGGCTATGTACTTGTATCTTAAACATGTGTTGTATTCCTGGGTGATCACCCCCCAGATAAATTTACATAAGGGCTAGACAGCTATGTGTTGATGGCCCATTAAGGACACACCACTCTCACAAAGGCCCATTGAAGAAACTCATCCCGCCCAGAAGGTTTTCCTGTGGATGCCTCAGACAGCAAGGAGCCAACGGTCATCCCCTGTGATTCAGAAAAACATGTAGGGGCATGTGATATGCTCATGTGAACCTAGACTTCATCTTGAGCCAGGAACTTTCCATACACAGGGGTGGTGGGCTTTGTTTGGGACAGTAAATTTCCATGCACTGGCAAAGTATATAAAAGACACCTGAGACATCTGCATTTTCTCTCTTTTCTGCTCTAAATCTCTGGACCGTGGATTTACAACTAAAAGGAGCATCTTGAACTACTGATTGAGGAACTTCCAATCTTTTGGAAGTTACCAGAGAGACTTTTGCAAGCCAACAGTCATAGACTGCTACAGACCTGATACAAGGACTTTGCAACCATTTATGTGTATATGATCCATTAACCATTTATAAGTCTCTTTTTTTATTAATCTTTAGTTAGTTTACTAAGGATTGGCTGACAGTGTGGTATTTGGATAAGATCTGAGATTCTGAGATATATATTGACCTGGGGGTAAGTATCTGATCCTTTGAGATCAGTAAGAAACTCACATATGGTGCATTAGGTTTTCAATAACCCCTCACTATATTAGGCCTGTTTGTCTGGATGGGGGCCAAGGGCGGGAATGTCTAAAGGGGACTGAAGGCAACTGTCTTTGGCCTCTGGTTAACCAGTGTGGTACTGCAGAAGCTCTTTTGTTACTGGCTTGGTGAATCTAATTATAAAATAAACCACCAGTTTGGGGGGATTGTCTGTCCCAATTCTTGCAGTCTGCCCTGAATGTGGCATTCTCAGTCTGATCCATCCCAGGCACCCAGGCACAGTAACCTTAAGCTAATTGGAGCACTTGGAAACAATGACAGATATGACATTTAGAGTTTTATGCTGTAGACTAGTTGCAATGAATAAATGATTAAGATCATATCCAGACAATAATGAGAGGCAATTGTAACACGTTGTCTATTTTCAGGCAGTGTGTATGAATGCTGAGCATTGGTCAATGGCTTTCCTGATTTTCCTGGGTTTGTATATTAATTTGAAATAAGATGTGTAGAAAATGGAAATGAAAAATAGTCAACAGATTTGAAAATGTTGTCTTTGTCTTAAGGAATTGCTAATGGAATTTAGAGTCTCTCTCTCTAGGCTCAGTAGTGATTGCAAGTTTTCTACAGTGATCTTTGTGAAGTTGTGGTTGCATAACTAGCTCCCAGTGACCAGCTGTCTACATTGTACAAACCACCGCAAGAGCAATTAGGACCAACTCTATAGCTGAGAGGCCAAGATTTTAATGAGCATGGAGATGGACGTACCATTTCATAGATATGGTCCATTCAGATAAGGATTACACAATGGTGAATCTCCAAAACAGTTTTTTTTAATGGGTAGATTTTTTAAACAAAATAGGGAGATATAAAAACATTATTTCTTCTAACACTCATGTCTTGCCTGTTCATATTTATTCCCCTTTCAATCAGTGGTCAGCTTTTTCTAATGTTAAATAAATATGTTCAAAAGGATCTCAATCTCCTTCCAAGCACAGTGGCTCACATTTCAAAAGCTTGCAGTCGCTAGAGAAGAGTTAAGTGGCCACCTTCTTTCTTCTCCTGCTGCAGTATCAAATACTCAAGACTAGGACAATAAGGGCTGAATTCAGATCTCACATTGGCTTTACACTGGTATAACTCCAGACACTTCATTGGAGTTCAAAATGATACATACAAGCTTCTTTCAAAGATCTTTCAAAACAAACACCTGTTCTTCTAGTACACTTGTAAATCTTATGCCATGAAGAAAACGGATATTTTAAGTGGTGATGAGTTGGGACTATGTCTATACAATTTATGAATTCTGATTGCTCTTGTGAAGTTGAATTATGAAAAACTGCTGTATTATGAGTGTCTGTATGTATGTGGATCCACCATGGCTGACCAGCCCTGTGGAAGGGACTTATGAGATTGATAGAATAGAAGGTGCTTGGGACTTAACCCTATTCAGGTTGTCTGGGACAACAGGTGAGCTGCCTCCTTAGAAAACTAGTTTAGCTGATTCCTCTAAAGGAAAGGTAGGAAGGGAGGAGTGGCTGAAACTTACCAGGACTTGAAAAAAGGAACCAGGTGACAAGGAGGGGTTTTAAAAGAAACAGACAGGACTAGGGGGGTTGACATTAAAAGAAGAAGTGTAGGTCAGGAGAGAGCAAGATCACAGAAGCTGGGCGAGGGGGTTCAGGAGAGGAGAGGTCACAGCATCTGGCATCCTCATGTTTACAGGGGGTTCTGCCTACTTTCCTGAGGCCAGACTCTGAACAATCCAAGGGACTCAGACCCCAGCCCAAAAAATACCTTGGAGGAAACTAAGGCAGGGACATGTGTTTATTTTTTGGTATGATCTGTACTTTCCTGTGCTTTACATGACAAGTATAAAAAAGAATGAAGGTACTAGACCCTGTGCAAGTAACTGGGTCAGTGCTGTTCCTGGGACCCTAGGCAGGTGGGCTAAGGAACCCCATTTCTGAGAAGTAGTAACAGACTCAGAGTCAGTGCCCAGGAACTATGCCAGAGAGGCTGAGGGGGAAAACAGTGCTGCAGCCTTCTGAGGCTCTAGCAGCGTGAAACACACTAGGAATCCAGAGCAATAGGCTTAGTTTCCCCTCACAGCAGTCCCAGTGGGTAGCTGGAAGGCACTTGCTAGAATCTAAAATGCAGGTGTTGCTGAATTTATTATTATTATTATTTATTATTTTATTTTATTACATAAATTCAGTGTTATTTGCAAAATGATGACATTATGAAATTGAGAGGAAAATGAGGATAGGCAAGTAGGGGATGGGTTAGAAATTAATGACTTCTTCAGTTTAATCCAGCACTGCCATTCAACATAGAGGAGTAAGGGATAATCCATGGATATAGCAGGGATAAATAACAAAGAAACGACAAGGTGGCCATTAGAAGAAATATGGATTGAAATGTGTTTGAACGAAGATCAAACAGCAAAGCTGTGCGAAATACAGATATTGACATGTCTGGCTGTGCTGAGCACAGTTTTCAAATCCAAAACCAAATCCAAACATAAGCTCACTTTGCTACAAAGAATGCATGCCCATTTTCTTCATGAGGTTCTCTTAAACATAGCAAAAAATGACCTTTAAACTACCTTGACAGATAGCAGCTGACTAGAAAATTACAGTCATTAACAAGGATATCTAGAGAGCAGACTATTGTAAAAAAATGATACTAAGAGACAGATGTTAACAATTTGCAACCCCAAAAGACAGCTACAATAAACCCTACATTTTTTAGTGTTCTAAAGGACTGTTATTGAAATGCAGCGTAAGATACATAGAAACATAAAGTGCATACATTTTTTTCATGCTTAGATGCATGCTTTACATGGGTAAAATGTTGAAAGTATTCCACTGCATAGATTAACCAAAAGAATAAAAAATGTAGTAATTTGTCAGTCCTTTGAGAATGATACTTCATAATGAAATCAGTTTAATCTGGCCCAGTCCAGGTAATGTTTGGGAAATTTCAGTTACAAGTTGACTTCCTGCTGTTAGTTGAGATACACATTAGTAGTATATTTAATATTCTCATTTTAACTCCAGAAAACTAAACTGTTGTCAAAATACCTTAATTTTTTGGCACAACAATTTGTTTCACATTTCTCTCACCCTTTTCATGTAATAGGCAGACATGATAACAGAAAAATATTGATTTGAATATGATGAATAGGCAAATGTTTTTCCATCTCCATTTTAGAGGATTCTCTCACAGTAGTAATATAAACATTGATTTTTTTGTCATTGTCAGTGAACAGTTATTTGGGGCTAAATTTGGTCCTGATTTAAAGCCAGGTATGAATTCAATGGATGTGCACCAGGATATATATGTCATTGGTCCAATGTTTAGGAAAGGAATTAGGAGAGTAACAGAATGGGTGAAACTGGAGTGATCTGAAAAAAAGGAAAAGATACATATATTATAGAAACTTTATGTTTCCCCTTATTCTGATCAACTTTAACCAGATAACTCAGAAATTATTAATATGGAAAGAATTTATGTAAGAAAAAAATCATGATCAAATCCTCATGCTGCATTAGACTCAACTAAAGATGTGTGAATAATATTTTTTTTTTAGTTTGGTGGCAATTCTGGGGAAAAAAGTGTTGAAATAAAACCCTTGTTTTCAGTTCAATTTTGACCATTTTTAAATACTCTTGATTGTTTTTTTAAATAAGGAAAATTTGAAACAAAAAGTTGTTTTAACCAGAAAAATTGAAATATTTTGTTTAAAAAAAATGAAACTTCAATTTTTCAGATTTATTTTAGATTTTTTTCTTGACCTTTGTTTGGTGATACTGACACAAATTTGTGAAATGCTTTGATGTCACAGAATCTGCATTTTTTGCAGAAAAAAAAGTTTTTAATGAAAAATTTCACTCAGTGCTAGAAACAGATGATCTTGTGTTCGTGCTGGTTAAATCTTCATGTCATTATCAATGTATGCTGAGAAGATTCGAATGCCTGCAAATCTAGGTTTGTTCCTTCTGTCTCATTGGCAGGTCTGTTATTTTATCAACAGTGTTTGTTGTTAATTTTAATTGATGTGCTGTGTTGGAGGACTTTGACAGGTTAAAAAGGCACGATACATCCAATAATAATGAAAAATGTAATGTAGTCCAAAATCACATTGGCCCACTGAAAACCTGTGTCAAAATTGAGTAACTAAGTAACTAAGTTTCAGGTGGAATATGATTATAAAAATGATGAATGCAATTTGTGAGGGTGCATGCTCAAAAGGAATCACAGATATGATAACTCCCTCTCTATCAGGAGAAGAGCAGCATGGTAGCAGTCTACCAATATTCAAAGGGTGTGAGTACCAAAGAAGGAGAGGAATTATTTAGTGTGGCATGTGGGAATAAAGCTACAGTAAGAGTAATGGGTTTAAACTAAGAAATGGAAAATGAAGGGAGATTTTCTGGGGAAAAAAATCAGATATGCTGGACTGTGGAATATTATCCAGGAAAGTAGTGGAAGTCCTGAGGTAGTTAAAGGTAGACTAGATTAATGTACTTCAGGGATAAATTCTATATTTGCACAGAACTGGACTTGATGATCTAATTGTCTTTCCTAGCCCTAACTTCTGTGATTACATAATGATAGATTTCTAGATTAATGAAAATGAATTTTAAAAATGATTTTTGTTAATCAAATAAAGGCTTTCATAAACATTTGTCCCTACAAGTGGGCTGACAATTTAAAGTTGGGAGAAATTGGAAGATTCGTGGTATGAAAGACTTTTTGTTAATGCTGCAAAATTTGTTTTAAGTTTATTTTTATATAAATTAAACCCATATTTTTTTATTCCTTCCAGTTTTAGGTATCCCACTGTCTGTAAATATTCTTGAGTAGAGGCCTCTCATGTTCCCCAGATGTTTCAGGAATGTAGTCATTTTCTTTTTTTTTTTTCTTCTTTTTTTATTGCTAATTGCTGTATCTTTTAAGGTGGATGGTTAAAAGTTAAGTGCTTGGGAGGATGTGACTGCTAGGCCATGTTAAATTAGGGCCAGCCAGGGTACAAGCTGAGACCATAACTCATGTCTACATTTCTGATCACTGACCCTGAACTTGCATTATAGTCTTTCCCATAAATTATGACAGCATGAAAAGAAGTAAAATTAAACATCATTTTTTTCTGTTCTAACCTGAAAAGGGGGCTTGAGAGCTGAATGGGTTTCCCGTGGACCGTCTAGTGTTCTTCAAAGAGGAAGCTTGAATTTTTACACTTTCACCCCATCTGTCTCCTAGCACACCTTTCCAAGGAAGAGCCAATGTGTTTCCACAATCCCCTGAAACTTCCTGTTCAGTGTATTCCTAGGTCAAGCAAATTGCAATTTATTGAGTAGTTCATTATGTTGTCCTTGCCTTTGTAAAAGCATGTGTTGGCTATATTAATCCTTTCTTAAGGCATTAATGTAGAGTGCTTAATTTAGTAATTCTTTTTAAGCACAGAGTTTATAGAGTTTGCCTGGAAAAAACAACAACAATTGCTTTGCTTGATAAAAGTAGAGGGTTCTATTTGTGACCAGTGTATCATCACAAGATGAGTTTATAATGAAATATTTGTGTAAAGACAAGAAAATATGTCTCTCTCTATCATAAAAATTGGGTTGGAAGGAATAGATTTTTATCGGTAACTGTGGGTAAATTTCAATTTCACACACACACAAACACACGAAAAAATGTTTCCATTGATAATAATTAAAATTTACAGATTGTTGAAGTAAGAAAAACTGTTGCTTGAGAACATATCAGAGTTCAATTTTTAGTACAGTTACTTTGTGTATTTTGACATATGATGTTGGCAATTTTGTGTTTTAATCGTTATAAGCTTTAACTTTTTGAAATTCAGTATCATTAAATAATATTGTTTGACACAGCCCCACCCATTGTCTGAACTCCACATAATTTCCCGAAACTGTGAAAATGTAAACCAATAAAAATTTAAAAAGCTTATTGGCAAAAAAAGCAAGATGTACTGAAGAGACTAACGAATGAAGAACAGAACTCATTAGGAGAAATGAAACAATTACTTTGCATCTCTATTCCTGATTACTGCATAGGCTGACAGAGTGAATTTATGTTACCATATCCATTGGTACTGCACCAGTTTCATTTGTTTATTCAAAATTTAATTGTGCCACCTTTATTCAGAGTAGCAACTTCCTGGTCATGGAGGGCTCAGTCAGGAGCAGATCTGCACATCCAGGTGAGAGAAGGAGGGATAATGTGCCGCTGCCCATATTGCCACAATGCAAAGGGGAGAGCAACCTTTGCTGAGCCACTACTCCTTGTCCCATGACTAAAAGTGGCCAAATCCGCCTCCCAGGGATGTCTATCAAGCTAGAGCTGTGTTTAATAATTCTTGATTAATTACATTATCTTTACATTTAAAAAAATAAACAGGAGCCTTGACAACTAAATACAGTATTGCAAAAATTTCATAGTGGATGAAACTCACTCATTTATAGCCAGCCAGAACTTAGCCTAAGTCCCATTTCAGTCCTCAAAATAGGATTGCTTCCTTTGCTTTAGCCAGAGTGCTAATTGTTACTGAAGCCTGTTCTTTTGTGTCAGCCAATGCTGAAGTTTCAGAATCTCTGATAAGCATCTGGGTCTACTAGACCCCACTATTATAGATGTACTACAGGTTAGTTGCTGAACTGTATGCCAGCACTTCTAGAAGTGAAGATTTGCCAATTTACACTTGCTGTCTCTAAATTTTGTAAAGAAGTTGACAATGCAAGAGCCATGGGAATGGTCAGTAGAAATATAGATTTGAGGAATATGCAGATTTAGGGACTTCCTGTGGAGTTCACTCAATTGTCCAAATTCTGAGGGTTGGTTTCTTTGTTTGTTTCATCCTTTCCTTTCTGGGGCCTGATCCAACTACAACTGTAGAATCAGATTTTCGAAAGTGCCTAAGTGATATAGGAGCTTGAGTACTATTGAAAGCCAAAGGGACTTCTGCTCCTACAACACATGGGTTTTTTTGAAAGTTCCACCCAATTCTATAAATACTCCCTTTGTGAGTTGAATGGGGCCCATTGGGGTAATTGGCTGGAGGGCAGCCAGACAGTTTGTTTACATTTGCATGGCCGCCGGCAACTCCCACTGGCCATAGTTCACAGTTCCGGGCCAATGGGAGCTGTGGGAAGCAGCACAGGCCACAGGGACGTGATGGCTGCCCACAGCTTCCATTGGCCGGGAATGGCAAACCAAGGCCACTGGGAGTTGTGGGCGGCTGTGCAAATGTAAACAAACTGTCTGGTGGCCCACCAGTGGATTACCCTGACTGGCCATGTGCAGCCCATGGGCCGCAGGTTGCCTGCCACTGGTGTAAATTAATCTCCACGGTTTTATTTTGTCTGAAGCTAGACAGCTAAGAGACTAGACAGACTGGAAGAATACCATCTATAGAGATGTGAATGTATTTATTTATTTTACAGAGTTATGGAGTATCTGTCACCATAACAAGTGAATTTCCCCTATCCATATTAATTAGCTATTAATGTTGAAGCTTCGTGGCCATTTAAATAACACTAAAACGTTAGTTTATTATTGCTTTGACCAACTAGTTCTGAATTTTTCTAATGTTCATGGGTTCTTGGCAAGCAATTAAAGACACATATTTCCCTACTATTCAGGGGTGTTTGCCTCAGGGGCATTGGTTTTTTTTGAAATCTTTGTTATTAAAACAAAACTAATTGCTATGGAAAAATGGCTAAACTCTCAAAAGAAAAAAAGAAAATGTATCCCACCTTCCCTATTCTTATTTTATAAGCATCCCATCCATGCCAAAACTGATTCTATCTGTAGTAAACTGCTTCATTGCTGAACTAGGTGCATGCACAAAAGCTAAGAAAAAAAGTTCAGAAGAAGGTATTGTGGTGAATCCATGTATACGAAGCGCAACAGAGCATCTACCAAATCCTTCCCTTTGCTTTTCACAGATAAGAAAATTTTCACCCAACTCTAGAGGAACGGTGGAATCAAAACATTTTGAGGGAACATATCAGTGGGTTCAATATTTTTGGTAGAAACCAGGCAGGCAGACTACCTGCTTTCCTGCCAGCCCACCTGCCAGACAGTGAGTGGGATGTCCAGCTCACTGACTAGCCAGCTGCCAGACTCCCTGAGTTGCCCAGTTCTCTGCCTGGGAAGCAGAAGGGCTCCTGGGGCTGCCTGGATCCCCAGGTGGATGGAACCCTGGCTGCTTAGCTTGCCTGTTGTATTCTATTTTATATTTTTATTTTTAATTGGTAATTGGTATTCTAATTGGTCTTTTGTAACTGGTATTCTAACTTGGAATTGGTTTACTAATTGGTAATGTCCTATACTAATTTTTATAATAAAAATAAAAGTATTTTTGTATTTTTTTATTTTTATTATAGAAATTACAAAAAGAAATTATTACCAATGTATACCAATTACCACCTCAATAATTACCAAGGAAATATCAATTTCAAAACCAATTATCAATGTATAAAATAATCAAAACTAAAATAAAAAGAATACATTATTTCAATATAAAACTCATATTGTTGAATGTAACATAAAAGTTGAGTAAATAAAGTTCAAAGGAAATGTTTCAACCTTAGCAAAACAAAACATTTCAGCTCTATCACAGGCCAATGTGAGCAGAATGTAGATCTGGCTGTGGTTGGATTTTCTGTATCAGCACTTGTGTCAAATATACTCTATGTCTTAACTATTCATACATCTTTTCTTGTTTTACTATCTTGTAACTGACCAAATCAGAACAGGTTCCTTAATTCATACCTTTACAAGCCATAAAACAAGCCATCAATGTAGCTGTAATTAATGTTACAAGAACTCTGCAACTGAAACTGGTGGGCTCATACTATAGAATTTTTAGACTCAAAAACTGCATTTAACAAAGCAGTGCCGTATACATGAATGACATATAGGCCCAAGTCCTGCTCCCAGCATCCTATCTGAGTAAGCAGGCCAGATATGCCAGAGGCTAAAGGGAGGAATCTTTATCCCTAGGCTGGGGAACTGATAGTAGCCTCTGTAGGCCTTCTGTGATCCACACCCCATAGGAAGTGGGGAGAATATAGCTGCAGATCCTTCTGCAAAGCCCCTGCCTCTGTATGCCCCACCTACTTCCTGCGCACAGCTCTAGTCCATGCAGAGGTGGCAAATTCCCTACATGACACAATTAAACCCCATATCCTCCAAGGATAAAGCCTCCTTGGCTTCCAGCCAGTGAGCCCACACAACTATAGGGTATGATACTTAATATGCTCCATAGTGCAAACTTTTGTATAAACAATTCCTTCTTTTTCTTGAGACTTTTCCTCACTTGTTTTACTGATACAATTAAAAGGAAAACTGTTTTCGTTTTGGTCTGCCAACTTGTCTGATAGTTCAAAAAATAAGAAATTAGTCTCCATGTGAATAAAATGTTAAAGGTATTTTGAAAAAAAAGCAGCATTACTCAGCCACTAAAATCTATTTTTCAGTTTAGAGAACCACACTCTCCAAGGAGTGTCAATCCACATGCTGTCCCCAAGTGACAGATTTTCAATTTAGATCATTGTTTAGCTGAACAAAATGTGGGAGATCCTATGCAGCTGGCTAGTTTTCTGCTAACAATACATCTGAAGACCTTCCGGAGCATAAGATACTCCAGGAGAGACAACAATTAATTTATGTGCGCACACATACTCACAAAATGACCCACAGATCTACTTATTTAAACTCTTAACATGCAAATTACTTGTGTTTTTAGCTTCCTCGTTTGGTTTAGAAAAGATGACTCCCCTTTGGGAGGATTCTGCTGTATCAGATATGTAGAAGTGAATGTAAGGAAAGCTATACTTTGTTGATGATGAAAGGATATTGGCAGATACTCAACTACATGCATTAGGTATCAAACCCTTCAATGGAAAAGTAAACCAAATTCTGGAGACCAGAGGTACATCTCTGAGGGGAGAATCTGGGTCTAAAAACTACTGTCCTTTGATATAAATATATTTGTTTCTTTTTTTATATAAATAATATATGCTAGCTTGCTTCTTTAATGCAATTATTGCTACCTAGGCAGCCAAATGCTATTTGCTTTCGGACTTGTCTACATGGCAAGTTACTGTGCTGCAAGTTAGGGTGTGAATCTGGAGTACACCAGCTTGTGGCCCAGAAATATCATCCCATGTGAACACTGCAAAGTCCTGGAGTGTGTTGCACTCCAGTATTTTCACTGCACTGTAGCAACGTCCACACAGGATGCTACTGCACTGCAAGCTGGTGTACGGTACCTTCACGCCCTGGTCTGCAGCACAGTAACTAATCATGTAGACAAGCCTTACTTTAGACATGTAGTCCTGTTGTCTTCAATAGAGTACTTGCCAAAGTAAGGTAAGCAGCATTTGCAGCAGCAAGTGATGCAAAGCCGGTTGCATCTTTGGGGCTATACAAGTGTCACTGAGGGCGTAATGTGAAGACAGTGGGGATGAAGAAATTACAGCTGAGGCGTATAAACTGGACTGCAATATCTTTATAGTTAGTGATGGCACATGAGATGGCAAGGAGACAGATTGATTGTCAGAGTTCGGGGTGAGTTGGGGGCAAGAGATTAAAAACAACATGCTTTTACTTGCAAATGGAAGGCATCAGATTGGCACAAAAAACATGGACCTTCCCCTTCGTCCCCTCCAACCTCCCCCGAAAAACAAATATAAGAATCTTTTTTAGAGTACAATAATTATTTTGGTACAATATAAAATGGTCATAAACTGCATTCCCAAACCCTACTGGAATTTTGGCTGAAAAGGATAAATCCTGAAGGCTTTACTCAAGCAAAAATCCCATTGTTTTGAATTGCTCAGGAAGTTTCACCATAATTCTGAAAGCTGGCAAACTGGTTTAAAGTTTTGTTCTAATTACTTCGTCTTCAAAGAGTATTTCTTTAAATGGAACAAGCGGCTTAAGGGGGACTGAATTTAAAATCCCAGCTAGAATTTACAGAGGTGAGCGCATTGAAGTATTCATCATCCTACTCTCAGTGCCATGGATACTATAGTTCCGTTTGTACAGTGCCTGCTTGTAGGGCTGTGCACTGATTCTCAGACATCTGCCATTTAAGTCTTGATCATAACACATTGAGTTTAAAAATAGTAGCATGTAAAGAAAGAAAATGATACAGTGTGTTGCTATAATCAATGTCAAGCTAACCCTGCAATGTGGCATCAAATTCCATTTGCTACATCAAGGCCTTGAAGGAGATATAAATTGCGAATTTAGGAGCACCTGTAGCCACAGAAGCAAAAGTGTGTTTACATCTGTTTGAATAGGATATGTTAAGTCTTTGGCTTGGCTAAAATGGTTCTCATGGACTTCATTGGTAGTGGTGGGTTTGGCCTTGCTGGCTTCTTCCAATCATGTGTTCTCTGTTTAGTTTCTTTTTAAATGAGATGCCAGCATGCACAAACAGCTCAATGCATGCTGCACTGGTTTATGCTATTTGCAGTACTGAAATGAGTCACACTTCATGATGAAGAGCAAAATTATGGTTCCCACATGTGGATTCCCTACCACCCAACGCTCCAGTGAAAGAGGCAGTCATAATGCTGAAATCCCCAAGAACAAGTGTGGGTGCTAGAATGGCCACCAGACGCAGAAGATATGGCCATGCCCTCCCACACCCTGCACACAAGATAGTACTGGGATGAGCAAAAGAAGAAGGGTTTCTTCAGGTATGTTGGCAACAAGAAGAAAGCCAAGGAAAGTGTGGGCCCCTTACTGAATGAGGGAGGCAACCTAGTGACAGAGGATGTGGAAAAAGCTAATGTACTCAATGCTTTTTTTGCCTCTGTTTTCACTAACAAGGTCAGCTCCCAGACTGCTGCGCTGGGCATCGCAAAATGGGGAAGAGATGGCCAGCCCTCTGTGGAGATAGATGTGGTTAGGGACTATTTAGAAAAGCTGGACGTGCACAAGTCCATGGGGCCGGACGAGTTGCATCCGAGAGTGCTGAAGGAATTGGCGGCTGTGATTGCAGAGCCATTGGCCATTATCTTTGAAAACTCGTGGCGAACCGGGGAAGTCCCGGATGACTGGAAAAAGGCTAATGTAGTGCCAATCTTTAAAAAAGGGAAGAAGGAGGATCCTGGGAACTACAGGCCAGTCAGCCTCACCTCAGTCCCCCGAAAAATCATGGAGCAGGTCCTCAAAGAATCAATCCTGAAGCACTTGCATGAGAGGAAAGTGATCAGGAACAGCCAGCATGGATTCACCAAGGGAAGGTCATGCCTGACTAATCTAATCGCCTTTTATGATGAGATTACTGGTTCTGTGGATGAAGGGAAAGCAGTGGATGTATTGTTTCTTGACTTTAGCAAAGCTTTTGACATGGTCTCCCACAGTATTCTTGTCAGCAAGTTAAGGAAGTATGGGCTGGAAGAATGCACTATAAGGTGGGTAGAAAGCTGGCTAGATTGTCGGGCTCAACGGGTAGTTATCAATGGCTCCATGTCTAGTTGGCAGCCGGTATCAAGTGGAGTGCCCCAAGGGTCAGTCCTGGGGCCGGTTTTGTTCAATATCTTCATAAATGATCTGGAGGATGGTGTGGATTGCACTCTCAGCAAATTTGCGGATGATACTAAACTGGGAGGAGTGGTAGATACGCTGGAGGGGAGGGATAGGATACAGAAGGACCTAGACAAATTGGAGGATTGGGCCAAAAGAAATCTGATGAGGTTCAATAAGGATAAGTGCAGGGTCCTGCACTTAGGACGGAATAACCCAATGCACAGCTACAGACTAGGGACTGAATGGCTAGGCAGCAGTTCTGCGGAAAAGGACCTAGGGGTGACAGTGGACGAGAAGCTGGATATGAGTCAGCAGTGTGCCCTTGTTGCCAAGAAGGCCAATGGCATTTTGGGATGTATAAGTAGGGGCATAGCGAGCAGATCGAGGGACGTGATCGTTCCCCTCTATTCGACATTGGTGAGGCCTCATCTGGAGTACTGTGTCCAGTTTTGGGCCCCACACTTCAAGAAGGATGTGGATAAATTGGAGAGAGTCCAGCGAAGGGCAACAAAAATGATTAGGGGTCTGGAACACATGAGTTATGAGGAGAGGCTGAGGGAGCTGGGATTGTTTAGCCTGCAGAAGAGAAGAATGAGGGGGGATTTGATAGCTGCTTTCAACTACCTGAAAGGGGGTTCCAAAGAGGATGGCTCTAGACTGTTCTCAATGGTAGCAGATGACAGAACGAGGAGTAATGGTCTCAAGCTGCAGTGGGGGAGGTTTAGATTGGATATTAGGAAAAACTTTTTCACTAAGAGGGTGGTGAAACACTGGAATGCGTTACCTAGGGAGGTGGTAGAATCTCCTTCCTTAGAGGTTTTTAAGGTCAGGCTTGACAAAGCCCTGGCTGGGATGATTTAACTGGGAATTGGTCCTGCTTCGAGCAGGAGGTTGGACTAGATGACCTTCAGGGGTCCCTTCCAACCCTTATATTCTATGATTCTATGAAAAGCTACTTCATTTCTAAAATTGTAGTAAAGGGATAGTGGGAAGTGTACTCTCTTCTAGTGTCCTAGAGGCATTCTGCCTGCTGCCCTAGGCAGATAAATTGCCTCCAGCCTCTGCCAACTGAATGATGCACTCCATTGCCTAGCACACTACACTCCATTGAATACTGTTTCTGATATTTGCAACGCAATTATGTTGAGGGTTTTTTATGGGATGGAAGGACAGAGAGAGAGAGAGAGAAAATGAGAGAGAGAGAGAGATCCTGGCCTCCCACTTCTCAGTAAGCAAAATGAGTAATGTTGACTGCATACACTGACTTCAGGTTGCCAAAACCCAGAGGGGATTTCTGCTTGCACCTCAGAATCTTGCTCTTGCTCGAGCACTAGGCCAGTTCTACTAGATGGACTCACTGAAGTGGATTCAGTAATGCCTCATCACTGTTTTGCTCTCTGTCCCCAGTGCTCTCTGGCTGAATCCTCTTTGGTATCTTTATTTTCTTTCTTCCCTAAAAGCATTTTCCTCAGGTTACCAAAGTCATTGTCCAGGCAGTGAACTATGAGTAAATCAATTAACCCCTCTCTGCCTCAGTGTAACTGTCTTTAAAATGAGTATAGTTCTCACTTTACCTACATCCCCAGGGAGCTGTGAGATCTTAATGTTTGTAAAGAACCTGATATCCTAGGGGGGAAAGTACAATAATAGGACATATTATTATTAGAAATTAAATTAGCAACAGGATTTTACTGAAAGTAGATAGGGCCTGATCTTGGGCTATGGCCAATGAATGCTCAGTGCAGCTCAGGAAGGGGTTCAAAGGTGGCTCCTCTGATCCTGGAGCTGTCTGATCTTTCTGAACCTCTTCAGTCTGAACTAGAAATCTTGTGACAACAGGCTCTCTCATGAGGTTTCTGGCACTTCTGCTCTGGTCTGAGCCAGAAATAGCATGAAAAGAACTTTTCTTGCAGGGTTTCTGGCAATTGAACTGAATGGAGCTACACTGATTTACACCAGCTGAGGACCTGGCCTGTTACCTTGCAGGTTAAAGGTCCAACTTTGCAGATGTTTTTAATCATCTCTTTGATTTAGAAGGATTATGGTTGAAGATTGTTGCAGAACAAAGCGTGGGGTTTTAGAAATGGATTAGAATGAAGCGAGGGCGATCTTTACTCGTGTGACCAAAGTTACACATGTACTTAGTGCTTTTCAGGATCAGGACCATAGTGAGTGATGAACTGCAGTTATGACAGGAAGTGCTAGAATCCTACTTATAGTACATTCAGAAAGCAGACCAATAGCACAGCAATAAAGGAATCTTTTCTTCCCCATCTCCTTGTTTTCTTCTGTTCTTCAGCACTAAGCCATGCCAAACTCACAAGCCCGGCAAGAAATGATTAGGCAGAACTTTCTCTTATTCTTCTAGTATGTAATTTTATTATCCCATATGTTGCTGTTCATATTGAGTTTGTGCATCTTGATAGTGCTGACTTCTTGTATAAACATACTTTTAGCCAAATGAAGTGGCTTGACATAAATATTTGAAATAAAATAAAGCCAGGCCTCGTAGTTTGAATTCTGATCAAAATACTGCCACAGCCGCCACCTCGGAGTATCTGATTACATAAGGACACTGCCAAAAAAAGGCACACAACCACACAAACACCTTGGCCTAATAAATAAAACCTCTTTGTATTATTTCCCTTAAGATTAGTCTTTACGAAGCCATTTCTGATTAGTATGTCTCCACTAGCTGGTCAAAAGGCAGTGTGATCTAATTCAACAGCCCTGCACTAGGACTGAGAATACCTGGAGTAAGATTCTCACAGTTGCTCCAGAGCCTTGACGCTGTATAATAGAAGTGCCCCTAAAACCCCCAGGTCCGGCCAAAGAAGGATTCCCACAGCACAGCACTCTGGGAGTCAGCAGTAAGATTGTCCTCTAAGGGTACATCTACACAGCAATTAAACACCCACAGATGGCCCGGATCAGTTGATTTAGGTTCATGGAGCTGTTTAATTGTTGTGTAGATATTCAGGCTTGGGCTGGAGCCCCAGCTCTGGGACCCCATGAGGGGAAGGGTCCCAGAGCTCAGGCTCCAGCCCAAGCTCAAATGTCTACACAGCAACTGTTAGCCCCCACAGCCTGAGTCAGCTGAACCAGGACAGCTATGCCATGGGTCTTTTAGTCCAGGGTAGATGTACCCTAAGGATCTGCTTGCAAACCCTACAAAAGGTATTTGTTGTGGGTTGGGACAAGCCACGCATAGCAGAGATTCCATACAGCACTATGACCCATAAGGTAGCCCTCTGCAGTCTCCAGAGCAGTCCAGGATTGGGAGTATGCAAAGGTGATTTAAAGTCTTTCTAGCCCTTCTCTTTTGCTGGGCTGTGAGTTCTGTGCTGCCCCCCTCTTAGAGGCACAGCACAGAATCTCACCTCTGGGTTCTATTCCTGGTTCTGCTACTAACCAGCTGCGTGATCTGAGATAAGACACTTCACTACTTTGTGCCTCTATTTGCACTCCCACTCTTTGTCTGTCTAGTCTATTGACATTGCAAGCTCTTTGGGACAGAAACTGTCTCTCACTATGTGCATGATATATACAGTGCCGAGCAGAATGGGGCCCTGATCTCTGCTGTAATAAATAATAATTTGCAACGTGAAAATTATGTTTGAGTAGCTGAGCACAACTGGGATATTGAATTTGTCTTATCTTGTATTTTGCCAGGGTTGAAGAGAAAAATAAAACCCTCTCAGTTAAGATTTTCCCCTCTTTGAGAGCCTGTCCCCAGAGTCTCACTTTCAGGTAAGGCACATGTAACCTCCAGTGAAAGTGTGATGTACCCACCTTTCCTTAACTAAAGAATGCATGGCCATAGAGTTTTTTGCAGAAAGAAAACTCTGTCAGCTTGTGAATTACAAATAACTTACATTAGCAGTTTAGGTCATGGAACTTTCACCCACGAGCAGCTACAGATGTACCTGCCAAATATATGCAAGCTGGAGCCAAGTTCCAGTATCAGACTGATTAAATTAACACCTCAGCACAACAGACCCATATAATGTCATACTTAATAATGGTACAAGCTGATTTACTGCTGTCTCATTCCTAATGGGCAGACTCAGGGTAGATGTTTTTGAATCGCTTCATGCTTGCCATTACTAAGAGACCTAAAGCCATTTAGTTCTTCTGCTGGCTGTAAATTAATTAAATAGGTTGCAAATAAATAAAATAATCAACATTAATTTTATTTCTTGCCTAATCTTTATCTTGTAGATAGCCTGTAATTACTGCATGATGCTCCTGTCACATACGTTTTAGGACCTGGTTAGGAAGAAGTGATTTCACTGTTCTTCATCATTCTTCATCCTGTGCCCACAGAAAGCCTGTAGATTTATAAATAGAGGTATAATATCTGTCAGGCTACCTGCCAAACCCCATACCAGGCTGTTCAAAACCTAGGGGAAATAATTCCTAATTGCATAGAATACTTTTTTCTTTCTACAGCAACCACCACCCAAGAATCTCCAAGCACTTTACAAACTAAGCACTTTAATGCCCCATCCTGAAAATCTTTAATCACCTGAATAGGTCTTCATGCAACTAGCCAACCTCAAGACGATGGGGAAACTCACCTGAATAAGTTTGGAGGATCAGACTCAAGTACTCCTTTTCTATTCAGGTTCATATACTGTTGAGTAGAGATTAATCGGCACCTCATAGCCCAATAAAGTTCACAAGTCCCTTGTGAAAATTGTTAAAATATTATCATGCTCATTTCTACAAATGACTAAACAGAGGTGACTGGCTTTGCCAAGAGTGCAGAAAAAGTCAGCCCAGAGGTGGGAAAGAGAGCCCAGAACTCCTAATTCTTAGTCCCCTGTGTTATTAACCAGTCATCTGTCGTGCCTCTCTGTGATTCTGGGAGAGAGACTTAATTAGGCATCTAGAGAAAACTACGGGCCTGGTCCTCCTGTAGTAAAACCTTGGAAGGGAGGAAAAGACATCTTCTGAAAAAGAACACCTTGGGGAGTGTCTCCCTGATCAGGGGTAGCGTTTGCACCACTGTAGAGTAAGCCGCTGCAGCCATCTACTCACCTGCAGACAGTCTATGCATAAGCATTTGCATGATTGAACCTACATTTGATTGATGAATGGTTTGTTATAGTAATGCACCTAATATGGAGAGTGACAAATGAGACTGCGGGGGTGGGAGGGATGCTGGACAATTTTCAGTTTTGGAGGTTCATTCTGCCCCAAGAGCCAGATCCAGCCATACTCTGTGGGCATGGAGATTGCACTGGTGGCGGAACTGGCCAGGCATAGGGGAAGGCTGAGGGAAGCAAAAGAAATGAGGGAGCATCTTTCCCAACAACACGCACTGTCAAAACTCTTCTGTGGGGCTCTGGTGGGCTGAGGAGAGGTGGGATACAGCTGCATGGATCTTCCCTTTTTGCCCCATCGAAGCAGAGAAGAAGGGGTAGACAAATGGAGGGAGATATACAGACCTGTGGAGCAATGGACGGATAATTCTGCCAACCACACAGCATCTTATATCTGTCCACATCCAGGCTTCTTACTTAGATTTGGGTGCTGGACAGAGAATTTGTCCCACATAGCACAAACACCTGCTGTTTAATTATCAGAGCACATTGACAAATATTGATCTTGGAACCATATCAAAAGGTGAAGCTTAATTATTGACACTGACAATCAGAACCTTTTAGTGCTAATATTTTAGTCCGAGCCAGCTTGGAAATATTTGCCATCGTATTTCCCTGTGTAACATACACATATATATGTGCCTGAAAATAGCACTCTTATTTAAATTACAATGGTTCATCTGAGATTTCATGGGTTCTACCATAATGCAGCTGTTTTCCTCAGGGTGTTCTCACAAGGTCATAAAAAAAAATCTATTTGTTATGAGCATTCTGAAACCCCAAGGAAAGCAGCTCTGTTTTTGACAAACTGGACCACATTTTCAACACCTCAAGCGACACAGACATTTATACAGGAATTCTATACATTATATATCCATAAGAAACATATTTTTAACAGTAACAACATACAGTGTTCTTAACAGAAGATTACATGACAAAGCAGCCCCACTATACATTGAATTGAGTTGCAATATGAAATTAAAAACCTGACCGCCAGCAGAAGACTTGCCATAAACTTAAAACATGCCACCCAAAGTGATCTCAAAGACCACTAGGGAAATCACTGAATGCTGTAGAGATGCTGGAAGGGAACTTTGTCTATTACTCTTCAGAGTCTCTTATTTTATTCAATGTTTTGTTTGTTTTTCACACATTCTTGAGGGGAAAATGTAATAAATCAGCAGGATTAGTTATGAACTTTAGTGAAAATGTTTACTAGAACTAGATTTCAGAGTAACAGCCGTGTTAGTCTGTATTCGCAAAAAGAAAAAAGAAAAGGAAAAGGAAAAGGAGTACTTGTGGCACCTTAGAGACTAACCAATTTATTTGAGCATAAGCTTTCGTGAGCTACAGCTCACTTCATCGGGTGCATACTGTGGAAAGTACAGAAGATCTTTTTATACACACAAAGCATGAAAAAATGGGTGTTTACCACTACAAAAGGTTTTCTCTCCCCCACCCCACTCTCCTGCTGGTAATAGCTTATCTAAAGTGATCACTCTCCTTACAATGTACAAATCCAGGGTTTAACAAGGAAGTCTGAGGGGGGGTGGGTAGGAAAAAACAAGGGGAATCCATTGTCTACAGCCAAGCTCTGCGATACAACCGCATTTGCTCCAACCCCTCAGACAGAGACAAACACCTACAAGATCTCTATCAAGCATTCTTACAACTACAATACCCACCTGCGGAAGTGAAGAAACAGATTGATAGAGCCAGAAGAGTTCCCAGAAGTCACCTACTACAGGACAGGCCCAACAAAGAAAATAACAGAACGCCACTAGCCGTCACCTTCAGCCCCCAACTAAAACCCCTCCAACGCATTATTAAGGATCTACAACCTATCCTGAAGGATGACCCAACACTCTCACAAATCTTGGGAGACAGGCCAGTCCTTGCCTACAGACAGCCCCCCAACCTGAAGCAAATACTCACCAGCAACCACACACCACACAACAGAACCACTAACCCAGGAACCTATCCTTGCAACAAAGCCAGTTGCCAACTGTGCCCACATATCTATTCAGGGGACACCATCACAGGGCCTAATAACATCAGTCACACTATCAGAGGCTCGTTCACCTGCACATCCACCAATGTGATATATGCCATCATGTGCCAGCAATGCCCCTCTGCCATGTACATTGGTCAAACTGGACAGTCTCTACGTAAAAGAATAAATGGACGCAAATCAGATGTCAAGAATTATAACATTCATAAACCAGTCGGAGAACACTTCAATCTCTCTGATCACGCGATTACAGACATGAAAGTTGGGATATTACAACAAAAAAACTTCAAAACCAGACTCCAGCGAGAGACTGTTGAATTGGAATTCATTTGCAAATTGGATACAATGAACTTAGGCTTGAATAGAGACTGGGAGTGGCTAAATCATTATGCAAGGTAACCTATTTCCCCTTGTTTTTTCCTACCCACCCACCCCTCAGACTTTCTTGTTAAACCCTGGATTTGTGCTGGAAATGGCCCACCTTGATTATCATACACATTGTAAGGAGAGTGATCACTTTAGATAAGCTATTACCAGCAGGAGAGTGGGGTGGGGGAGAGAAAACCTTTTGTAGTGGTAAACACCCATTTTTTCATGCTTTGTGTGTATAAAAAGATCTTCTGTACTTTCCACAGTATGCATCCGATGAAGTGAGCTGTAGCTCACAAAGCTTATGCTCAAATAAATTGGTTAGTCTCTAAGGTGCAACAAGTACTCCTTTTCTTTTTACTAGAACTAGAGTGATTTAAATTTGGGGTCTTGCCAACAGAAATTCTCATGGGTTGCAAGGTTCTTGCCTGTAGGTCGGACGCACTAATCACATTGGTTCTGTAATTGAAAATAGTTTCTGCTACACTGTACGAGGGGTCTGGTTAAGTGCTGAATGTGCAAGAAACGGCTATTTATAATGTCCATCCATTAGTTTCGATACTGGTTATTTAAAAATAATACTTCCTTTTCTCATGCATGTTCAGCAAGAAGGATGGCAGATACTTGGTCTAGTTATGGCTTGATTGTTACTAGCCCTGAATCATTGCACAGGGAATCAGAAGAGGGCACTTGTTCCTCTTCTGCTACTGCACAGATCTGGGTTATTCTCCCAGTCCTGAACAAAGAGCAGGAAAGCATCCTGGTGTTGGGGTTGCTGTAAAATGTAGAGGAGGAGGAGCTGGGTTATGGACCCTCCTTCTTCTGTACTATGCAGCTGGAGCTGAGCATACATAGGGGGAATGCAGCCTGTACCCTGTTAAAAGGTGTAGAAATGACTACCTCCATGTGAGCCCCTCAGGACTTCTGGAGGCACTTTTTGCCTCAATCTCAATGTTTCCAGGAAATGCTGGGGGGGGGGGGCGGGCGGGATGGGGGCAGTGTGCTTCTCACAGCCCTCACCAAAGGATGAAGCTTAAAAGCCACAGCTGACTCCTTAGCACTAAGAACATAAGAACATAAGAATGGCCCTACTGGGTCAGACAAAAGGTCCATCTAGCCAGGTATCCTGTCTTCTGACAGTGGCCAGTGCCAGGTGCCCCAGAACAGAACAGGTAATCATCAAGTGATCCATCCCCTGTCATTCATTCCCAGCTTCTGGCAAACATAGGCTAGGGACACCCATTAGAACAGTTAGAAGATCCTATTCAAACCAGATGCCAAACTTTGAAATCTATAGAGAGCCTAAAACTCTATTCTTCTTACTTCTGCCCTCAGAGAGGAGAACACAAACCACCGGCAACCTACCAGTTTGGGAGATTAGCAGACAATTTAAATAATAAAATCTTCAACTGCTGTAAATCATCACAGCTCACTGACTGAAGTCAATGAAGTTACACTGATTTAAAACAGCTGAGGATCTGGCCCAGCAAGTACTGGGGTTGTTTTTAAATCAAACATGTTTTAAAAGCAGGGTTTTTTAAAGAACAATTAGAATAATGTTTTCTCTTTGTATAGCATCCATACAGGTTAATGGAAATTACACAGAGACTGATAAATAAACACCTTATTTATATTTTTAAATACAGTCAAATCCTCTTATGTGACAGACCCTAGTGTAAACAAAAGCATGAAAAGTAACCTAATTACAGGGATGCTAGGATAAATTTCACTGTTTTATATCTACTTCTGTTTCAGAAATTGCTTTAAAAAATGAACAGAGTAGAAAATATTAACATTTATATCAGATTTAGTGAAGTAGTATATATGGCTTAATACAAAGCACATTACAGTAAATGGAAAGACTCCTATTAACTTCTGTAGGATTTAGATCCGATCTGAAGTGAATAAAAGGCTACATAGCAGAAAATTTTTGCAAGCAAAAGTTAATTCAGACCTGTTAACTATTATGAATGTGCTTGCAGTCTCCATCAGGCATGACATTTGTACAGGTTAAGTGTGCCAGTTATCCAATGATTAGTCTTCAAAATGTGTTTCTCTAATTCAGCTGACAGGTTATAATGTTGTTTTTACTGCTTCGTCAACATCAATTAATTATTTTTACTACTGTCTAAAGGCTTTTCTAACTTAGGTAGAGGTTAGCTCAGAGTTAGCTAAGAGGTGTTAAGACAGCATTTGTGATGAGCAATATGGGAAATCTCATTTGTGTGACATTATAACTTGCTGCTGTTTTTTCTTGTGCATATTTCCCCCTGGTTTTCCACTTCTTCCTCAGTGTAGGAGAGAGACAAATACATACATACACCACATAATTTGGAAAGAGAAATGGAAGTCACTACACTGACAAGAACTTTCATTTAACTCATCAGAGTAAGCTTATTCACAGTAGGAGAGAAATGTACCCTTCACAGTGAGTTAGTTTATCAGTTTGGGAGTCCTTAATGGGGAGAGATTCCTGAGCACCCTGCAACTCACCCACTGATAGGGAATGAGAATGTGTGCTGCCCCATAGGTAACAGGGCACTGAGGATGTCACGGTGGTCAGCTGCAAGTATACTTATGCTGGGGTGACAGACTAAATGGGAGTTCACATTTTTGGTACTATTAAAGATAAAAATTTGAGAGGTGACTATATAGACACATTATCACTGTTGCACAGAGCGTAAGCAGGTCAATGAAATGCCCATGTGGCCAACAAGGGTGGCTAGAACACAGGAAAATCACGAAGCAACCATCCTTATCTATACAAGCATTATTAGGGAGTCTTAGCCAGACAGAAGCTCAGCATTATTCAAACATATTGATATAATCAGGAGGGCAACTAAAATGTTTGAGGCTATGGCTTGGTTTAACTACGATGAACAGTTTAGCTTGTGAGCAGCAACACAAGCCATCATATGCTGTGGTTTGACTGGATGACACCATTGAGAACAGGTTTTCACACTGACAGTGGCCTGTTCTTTCTGCAGCAAGCTCACCAGAGACTTAAGGCTCCTAATGACTTTGCTGGGCATTTAACGAAAGTGGGTGTTTTTGTAGCTTCTGCAGATTTAGGCATGCTTGCAAAATGTGCTCTGGGGGGCCTATACAGCCCCCAATTGCTACAGCAGTTGGGGAAGGCCACAGTGGGGGAAAGAGTGTGTGAAGTAAGTCAGGTGCAACTCGCTGACCCTGGGTTCAGGAGCACTATGAGGTGGGGGGATGAGCTGAAAATGAGGGGCTGGACAAGATCACCAGCTCCAGTTAAGCTTGAGGTTCTAAGGGTACTCCTTTGAGATTACCCTAACAAGAGAAATAGGACATGCTTGTAGGATGGGTTTATTTAGGAGTTTAGAATCCCCTTTACAGGGGAAAGAAATGATGTCATGTCCAAAAATGTGAAGTCCTTAGTGGGAATAGGTCATATTGTGAAAAGAAAGATTGCACAAGAATTAAAAGAGAATAAGGTAGCAGGGCCATACAATCATTTACCTATACATAATTTATGGGTTTCTTCCCTAGACTTGGTCCCTAAGAAGGCTCCAGCCAAGTATCGCATAATTCACCACCTTTCACACCCACAGGATAGCTCAGTTAAGGATGGACAGACACAGCCTTGTTCTCTGTGCACTATTCCTCCCTGGATGAGGCTGTGTGCATGGTTCGGTCTTGTGGCCCGGGGAGTGATGGCCAAGTATGATATCAAGTCGGCTTTTCAGCTGCTGTCATGATCCTTCTGGGATTCTCTTTCGAAGGACAGTTTTATTTTGATAAAACTAAGCCCATGGGCTGTGCAACATCCTGTTTGGCATTTGAGAAATTTAGTACAATGCTATACTGGGAAGTGATGCAGGAAGCTGGTTTAAGAGCTAGTATATTACTTAGGTGACTTTTTGTCAGAGGAAATACAGATAAGTCTGTTAACCTGCTGGATGCCTGTCAGAAAAATTGGGGTATCTCTAGTGGAGGATAAAACGGAGGAGCCGTCCACTACACTGACCTACCTAGAAACTGAGGTAGACAATCTGGTGGGGATAGCGAGCTATCCTTACTTCAGATAAGCTTCAGGAGCTACTTGGCTTGATTAGCACAGCAGAGTAGCAAAGAAAGGTACACTCTGTGAGCTGTAATCTACCATCTTAACTTTGCCTGCCAGGTGGTAGCCCCAGGGCAGGCATTTTGCAGCTGCCACCACAGGCATAGCTAGATATTACCATTTTATAAAAGTTACTTGCGGGATGAAGGAGGATTTGGGTCTGTGGGAACAGTTTTCAAGCTGTCTTAATGGCATGTCAGTGTGGAGGGAAGATTGGGAATGGATACTTAAAGCTGATGGGATATTATGTAGCATCACAGTACAGACTGTTCACTGCATTCCTAACTCTCCCAGGAAGGAGGGACCTACACATGAACTCATCCCATCAGTTTTGAACTCTGGAGTGGAGGGGATAAAAATCCCTGTCAACGAGAAACTGGATCTCTTTTTATCTCTGTCTGGACTTTTGGGGCAAAGAGTCCTAAACAGAGACAAAGAGATCCCCATGCTGCTTGGCATGAGTTAGCAATGAAAGATATTTTGAATTGACAGATTACTACAACTGTTACCTTTTAAATCATACACTGAAATTCACTTGTGTATATATGTTGCTTGCTTTAATCTGTAAATAACTCTAATTTCTTTTTCTAGTCAATAAACAGTTAGTTATCTTATTACAGCAGTAGCTACAAGTGCTGTCTTTGGTGAGTGAGATCTAAGGTACAAATTGACCTGGGTAAGTGACTGGGCTTTTCGGACTGGAAGCAACCTGAATATGTTGTGATCTTTGGTATAAGTGACCATTTATTACTAAGTCCACCTTGTCTGAGTGGCAAGATAGACTGGAGTGCCTGATGGGGAATGTCTGTCACTCCCTGGTAAGACAGTTATAGTACTTCAGGAGTTCACATTTGTTCCTGGGTTGGTGGAATCTAATTATAGAACATAGCACCAGTTTGAGGTATCTGCCTTGCTTTTTGAGAGTCTGCCCTGAGTTTGGCATTCACGGTCATGACCCACTTCAGACAGCATGACAGTGGCGCAACCTATTCAACAGAAGAATCACCATATGTTGAAATGTGTAAATTTCTCACTTATCTGCCCCTTATGTGAATTATTCCCATTCAGGAGAAAATTTATCTTTGAGCAAGGACTAGAAGATTTGGCTCTGCATACTTTCCACCAAAAGATTACCAATAAAAACATGCTAAAACTCTAAGGCCAGATTCTCAGCTGGTGTAAATAGGCATAGTTCCACTGACTTCTGTGGAGTGACACCTTTCTGAACCAGCTGAGGAGCTTTCCCAGAGAGCTCTCAATTTTCTTGGTGGCAATGTGTTATTGAATTTGTTTATATATATGTAAAATGTGTCATTAAACAAGTGTGAGAGCCTTATTTGCTTTTCAGAAATAAATGCCAATTAACCATGCTTATAATAATCTAAAATTTCTGAAGATTTTCTGAAACTGAATCTCTTAGGTTGACATATGAGAAAGTGATCTATGGTGGCATAGATGGTGAACATAAGAATGGCCATACTGGGTCAAAACAATGTTCCATCTAGCCCAATATCCTGTCCTCTGATAGCCAGTGCAAGATGCTTCAGAGCGAATGAACTGAACAAGGCAATTATTAAGAGTTATGTCCCTGACCACCTGGGCTAATAGGCATTGATAAACCTATCCTCCATGAATTTATCTAATTCTTTTATTAATCCAGTGATACATTTGGCCTTCATAATATCCCCTGGCACTGTGTTCCACAGGTTGATTATTCGTTTTGTGAAGAAATACTTCCCTATGTTTGTTTTAAACCTGCTGGCTATTCATTTCATTGGGTGACCACCAGTTCTTGTTTTATGTGAATGGGTAAACAACACTTCCTTATTCACTTTTTCCACGTCATTTTATAGATCTTTATCATATCCCCCTCTTAATCATCTCTTTTCCTAGCTAAACAGTCCCAGTCTTTTTAATCTCTCCTTATATGGAAGCTGTTCTATACCCCCAGTCATTTTTGTTGCCCTTCTCTGTATTTTTTCCAATTATTTTTTGAGATGGGGTGACCAAAACAGCACACAGTATTCAAGGTATGGGATTCCATGGATTTATATAGTGACATATGATATTTTCTGTCTTATTATCTATCCCTTTTCTAATGGTTCCTAAAATTCCATTAGCTTTATTGACTGATGCTGCACATTGAGCAGATGTTTTCAGAGAACTATCAACAATGTGTTCAAAGGTCTCTTTCTTCAGTGGCAAGAACTAATTTAGACTCCATCACTTTGTATGCATAGTTGGGATTATGTTTTCTCATGTGCTATACATTATCAACATTGAACATTGAATTTCATCTGCCATTTTCTTGCCACTCAGTTTTGTGAGATCTCTTTGTAACTCTTCAGTCTGCTTGTGACTTAATTATCTTGCCTATCCACTGGATCACCCTTGCCTGTATGTTTGTTTACACCCTTGAAGAATTCTAATTGATTGGTGAGGTTAAGTCTTACATTAATAGATGGGTAACTGCAGCATCTTTGTCTTTCTTAATGAGTTTCCGATTGGGCAGAGTATAATTTACTCTACAATCAAAATATGCCATGATGATTCAGCATTAAGAAACTGGAATGAGGTTAAAGTGCTTATGTTGCATACAAATTGTATCACACCTTCCTTATTATTGGTTTGTTTTCCTCACTGGTGTTAATGCATGTATGTACATGTCTCCCCCTCTACACATATTTAGAGAGAAAGAGTGAACAAGATGGTTTACTTTAGCACAAAGCTTTTACTGGCATGAGTTTGGGATGGCTGTTCATTCTTAATGGACCTTATGACAATGGAAGACAGGCATAGTGAAACTCTGCTCTGCCATGACTTGTCCCATCCCCCTATACCAGGAAGAAGAAGAGAGTGATGGTTCAGGACCTAGCTCAGGTACAAAGGGCCTGTAACATATGACTGAATCTAGCCCCAGCCCAAGTCTCATAATCCCTTTAGCCATTCTGTGTCACAGAATAAAATAAACTATATAAATGTGTTTGACTATAGTGTCTATAAAACCAGACTACTCTTGCATACCCAACTTCACAAGGTTCCTTGTGACCCACATGTGAATGAGCACTAGGTCCTAGATTGTGACTTTGTTCACAGTCTTAAACGAGGGAGACACTCTAAATCAGAGTTCCTCCTCTGCTCCAAGGCAGGGTGTGAAGAAATAGGTTTAGATATAAGCCGGCTGCAAATTATGACAACCCCTGCACTAGCTCAACTGTTCTGGCCAATGAATAAGGGAGATGGAGTCATGGGTCTGCACATTTGCTGACCACATACTCTGGAGAGGAAGTAAGCATGCACCTAGCTCCACTGGTCCTGCATGCCCAAACCCAAAGCCTGTGTAAGAAGAATGTTCACTCCCTTGCATGGCATGTCACAACCTAGCCATTTAGAAATGTGAAGCATCAATAACAAATAAATAGCACCCAAGCGTTCTCACCTGGAACCCCCTCCCAGAGTGTACTGAGGCGGCTGCCACACTCCAGGAGAGCAGGGGTTAAAAGCAGCCCTTGGAGAGGGCTGTGGCTGGGGAGCTGGCCACAGCTGGCCCTGATAGGAGGGCTGTGCAGAAGGAGCTGTGAGAGTCTCACTCCAGCCCTGGAGTGGGAAGGACCTAGCTGCCTGGGAGCTCAGCGTACCTGAAGCAGGACAGGACTTGGGAAGGGCAGACAGAGCTGGGGAGCTCTGGCCTGGCAAGTCCCCAGGCTGTGGCCTTGCTGCAGGGGGCTGCAGGGAGACAGCTGGGCCAAGAAAGGCAGCAGGTCCAACCCCCTTGCCAATGATGAGTGGCCATTACAGACAGCAGTTTGCCTTAGAGAAAGGACTGGCAGTAGCCACTGAGGCAAGGTGGGCATAGAGGGTTGGGGGTTCCCCTGGGAAGGGAGACCCAGCATGTGGGGGTACTGCAGTGGGCAGAACCCCAAGGTAAAGGGCACCGGGGTCCGGGAGAGACACGAGGCCTGAGGCAGGAGAGACACCAGCCAGCAGGAGGCGCTCCGAGTGCTGGAGTCGAGCTAATTCCTGGATGACCAGCTGGAGGCGCTGCGGCAGTGACTCAGCGCCATGCTACACAGAGCTACAAATAGTCCTCAGGAATCCTGATACACAGCGGACATGCTAAATAGAAAAGTTCATCAGGAAATTTTTAAAAATCTGTATTCAGTCCAGTGTGAAATAAATAAAGCATGGAGTGACACACTGAACACTGAGGATAAAAAGAAATACTGAACAGCTGCCTCACTCATTGAGCGCTGAGTCGCTCCTGTGCATTGATTGATGAAGGGGACCTGTGGAAATATAGCATGTGATCATGTAATTAAAACTGTATAAAAATGCATACTCAAAAGAAGGCAGCATTAAAGTTGACAGGCAACTTTAATTCTGGCATTTTCTAACTTATCAGGGCCTCATGGTGCAATTTTAATATTCTTTTAAAGATCTGGGTGGGTGGACGGGTGTGTGGGTGGAAGAGTTGGCATTATGAAATATATTTATATAGCATGTGTAAATAAGCACACACAAACACACTTGAAAACATGGATGAGCTTAGCTAATTTCAATATTAATTTGTAATACTGTTTGCCCTAAAATCAGCACAGAATTAAAGCAATTTTCTTATGCTCCTGTTTTGTGTCTGTAACACTGTCCTTCAAATATCATTGTAAATATTTCAAAACAAAGTCCAACTCTTTTTTTAGAATTAAACTCATGCTTTTCACTAAATATTCATACATATCATGATTTGTTTATGGAATCAATGTTTTATATAAATTAACTACAAGCTGTTTCATCACAATTAATATACATCATTTTAAAACATCCATTTCCAGTTTGTTTAGAACAGTATTTTTCATTATTCAGCAGACCGTTTTTAATCAGAAGCACTAAAGTAAAGTAGGAGAGCAAACACTTTATAACTCAGTTTTACCATACAATACATCGTGCACAACTTTCAGATGTGCAAAAGAGGAGCAAAACCTTTTTTTGAACTTATGTATTAATCAATTAAAAGCTATTTTGATTAAAACAATACTGATACTTTTCCGAGAAGAAATTGATTATGAGGGGCTGAAAACTGTTAATGAAGAAGTTGTGCTACACTGGGTGGTCTTCATTTTAAACATTAGTTTTCAGCAATCAGCTAAAACAGTTTACCCCCCAAAAAATTACCAGATTAAATAGTAATATGTAAGTACACCTAGGCAACATTTTTCAGCTGATTTTTTTTTTAAGGAAAAATGGTGATATGGTGGAACAAATATTTTATGAAGAGGCATCAGTTTCTCCCAATTGTTCATATTGAGCCTTTCTCTCAAAACATTCCAAAAATATCAAAATGCTTAATTTAAGCATTTTTAAAACAAATTTGTTTGATTTTATTTCATTTGAACTGAGTTTCTTTGAAAAGGTCTTTGATTTTTTTTTTTAAATAAAAAACATATTTAAATGGTCAAAATTAAAATAAAACATTTTAATTTTGTCAAAACAACCCAAAATGATTTTTTTTTTTTTTACTTTTTGAAATTGCTGGCAAACTGAAAACAAACTTTTACTCACCCAGCTGTTTATATACTATTACTTCATACATGCTCACAAATATGTACCATATATAATAGTTCCATTGAACTTTGAACACAAGCGAAGCATCTAATTTTCATTCTGCAGTGTTGCTGGTGACTCGACCAATAATGATGTAACCCCACTGCCAGGGCTGACCTTACCATGAGGTGAACTGAGGTGGCTGCCTCAGGTGCCAGACTGTGGAGAAGGGGGCACTAGGACCCAGAGTGTAGAAAATTGTGTCTGCTGCTGGTGCATCTGTATTCTCTCTGCTCTAGATGCACAGAGATGATGGGGTGCTGTGCTGGAGAAAAGAGGGCACAAGAGATATAACAGGCAGGCAGGAGAAAAGGTGAGAGGGAATAACAGAAAGCAGCAGGAGCTGCAGGGAGAGAGAGGAGGAGGAGCCTCTTATGTACCTTTCTAGCACCCCCAGGAGCCTGGACTGATTAACACCAGCTTCTCAGGGAGCTTCCTGTTTCCTGCTGCTTCCCTGAACCCACCTGAGGAGAACAGGCAGTCAGCCGAAGTAGTAGGAGCCAGTTAGGCCCTTAAGACACTGATATCTTCCCTCACTCAGGCCCTGCTACAAGCCTCCTTATTTGTCCCCTTCAACTGAGTGTTGAGAGCCACTGTAGCTGGCACAAAACAACAGTCATGAGTGAAAGAAGAAAATGCCCCTCTGGGGCAGCATTCAGAAAAAAAAAGAAAGCAAAGGAAGCTTTTCTGTCTAAGCAGGAAGGAGCGTTCCAGAGACACATAGACACATGTTCACGGTGAGCCTTCCGGCCCCAGTGAGGATGTGAGTGGTGAGGAGATGCCTGATCTTCCAGTTAGTCAGAGTGCAGGTGACCTGGCAGCTACTGCAGCATCCATATCTCCATCTCAAATGGATGTAACCATGCACATTCCTGAAGAAAAGTGTAGATCAGAGAAGAGTGTGGTGGAGGCGCAAGAAACAGCTGCTCCTGAGTTTAGTTCCTTAAGTCTAGATGATCCAGGACTGTGGACCCACTTGAGTAGTAGCCTGAGGGACTTCCTTGTACTGCATGGGCCACAGCAAGTGAAAAACTTCATGTTCCCCAAAGACAATGAAAATAGAAATTTCCATTCAACACATTACTGGTGTGAAATCCCCAGTGGTGACAAAGTGGAGAGGCCAAGGCTTAAGTACTCAAAAACCCAGAAAGCTGCATACTGTTTTTGTTGCAAACTCTTCCAGTCTAATGTTCCAGCCACATTGGGTTCTACAGGAACAAACGGCTCAACAAATCTGGCTAGAAATCTGGCATGCCATGAGAAAGCAGCAAATCACCAGAGAGCATTCCACAGGTGGAAAGAGCTTGAGATGAGACTAAGGTTAAAGGCCACCATAGATGATCAGCATCAAGAGAAGATTGCATCAGAGTCTCTTTATTGGAAAAATGTTCTGAAAAGGCTCATTGCCATTGTGAGAATGCTTGCTACCCAAAAGCTAGCACTGTGTGGCCCTTCAGATCAGCTGTATGTGCCAAACAATGGAAAATTCCTTAAAATTGTGGAGCTGATGGCTGAGTTTGATGCTGTATTCCAGGAGCATCTAAGAAGAGTCACCACCCAAGAAATGCACACACACCACTACCTTGGAAAAAGAATTCAAAATGAGATTGTACAGTTACTGGCAACAAAAGTCAAACAGAAGATTGTGGCAGATCTGAAGTCAGCAAGATATTACTGTGTTATTCTGGACTGCACACCTGACATCAGCCATACGGAACAAATGACTTTAATGGTGTGTTTTGTTACAACAACAGAACCTAGTGAAAATGTCCCTGCAATGGTGACTGTCAGAGAGCATTTTCTAGAATTTATTGACATTGATGATACTACAGGAGCTGGTATGACAAATGTGCTTCTTAAAAAACTGGAAGATACAGGAAATGCGATAGCTGACATGAGAGGTCAGGGCTACGATAATGGTGCCAACATGAGAGGAAAGAACAGAGGAGTGCAGATTCGGATCCAAGAGTTAAACCCTTGAGCTTTTTTTGTCCCATGCAGTTCTCATTCATTGAACTTGGTGATCAGTGATGCAGCATCAGCTTGTAGTGAGGCTGCTGATTTTTTTAATGTAATTCGAAGCATCTATGTATTTTTCTCTGCATCAACTCATCAATGGCAAATTTTGAAGCAACATCTGAGAACATCCTCTCTGACACTGAAACCACTGAGTGGAAAGTCGAGTGGAGGCAATAAAGCCTATCAATCACCAAATTGGGAAGATAGATGATGCCATAGTTGCCATTATGGAGGATAATGCTATGACAGGAACTGTTCATGGGAGAACAGTGGCAGAGGGAAATGGAATCACCAGAAGCATACATAACTTCAGATTTCTGTGTGGTTTAGTGTTGTGGCATGACATACTGTTTCAAATAAATGTTGTAAGCAAGAGACTCCAAGGTGTTGACCTTGATATATCTGCAGCAATGGAACAACTGGAGAAAGTAAAGTCTTACCAGTCAGATGAGGGATTTCAAAACATTCTGAAGAGTGCACAGAAGTTGGCAGAGGAACTTCACACTGAAGCTATTTTCCCACCCATTCAAGAATACAAGAGTCACCGAAAAAGAAGACATTTTGATTACGAGGCACGGGATAATCCCACAAGAGACCCCAAACAACAATTCAAAGTTGAATTCTTTAACCAGGTGCTAGTTTGTACAGTACAGTCAGTTGAAGAACATTTCATGCAGCTCAAGAAACACAACAGTATATTTGGGATGTTGTGTGATATTCCCTAACTCCTCACCATACCTGAAGAAGGCCTACACCAGCAATGCAGGGAACTAGAGACAGTGTTGACACATGATGACATGCGCGATATTGATGTGAGCGATTTAGGTGATGAACTGAAAGCCCTTTCAAGATACATTTCAGCAGGCTCAACTCCAAAGGGTGTTCTGTAATATCTGTGCACAAATAAGATGACCACCCTCTTTCCAAATGCTTTTGTTGCTCTGCACATACTTCTAACACTTCCTGTAACTGTTGCCAGTGGAGAGAGTAGCTTCTCAAAGCTGAAGTTAATAAAAACACATCTACGCTCCACAACGACATAGGAGAAGCTAGTCAGCCTTGCAACCATCTCAGTAGAGCATGAGCTGGCCCAGACTGTGGACCTTCAGGAAGCAGTTCAAATCTTTGCAGCTAAGAAGGAATGGAAAGCACCACTTTGATTATTCAAACAGATAAAAATGCCAGTGTTTACAATGCAGACAAGAAAAGTTACATTTGCTGTTCAGGCGTTTGAAATTTTTGAACAAGTCATTTTAAGTTGTTAGCTCTCCTTTACTGGGGTAGGTAGCAGAGCAGTACCATGAGAGGAGTAGAACAGGAAGAAGGCAGAATTGAGACCTTTCAAAGTTTTGGCCCAAGTGAGGGGGCATGGGGGCACCATTTGAGCTCCCCACCTCAGGTGCCAAAATGTTGTGGGCCGGCCCTGCCCACAGCTATCTTGGTTCCAGGTGTCTCAAGGGCAGGCTTAGCAAATTGTAAGACCTTGCCTACATTTATATAAAATATAATTGAAAGGATTGGTGAAAGTGTATGGCTGACGGGGAAAATAGCCTAAAAGAGCCTGTTGGCTTTAGAATGCCGGTTAAGTTAGATCCATATTGCTAGTGTCTAGCAGGTAATATCTGGCAGCTAGTTAGCCACCTATGTGAAACGAATTGGTGGTTTCTAATGGCTAGTGACCACATCATGAAAAACACTATAATAATTTGTACAAATTTGTCATACTTTTGGTGATGTCAGACATGAGTCAAGCATTGAGAATGAACTGACCCTTTAAGGGGGGGCTCTCCAGAAAGGGCTGGGGAACATTTTGGGCTGTGTGGGAAAGCTTGGCATGCTATGGGGTCTGTTGTGTCTGTTCTGTTGCTGAAAAGAGTACTGCCATATCAAGGGGTTTCAGTCTGGCATATTTCACTAGCACTAAATTCATTGCTGTTTTTTTCCTTCTGCTTCTTCTTTCCCCCCTCCCCACAACACTGGACTGAATTATTCCAAATGAGCTTTAGTTACATTGACTTATGATGTTTATTATATCCTTTGTAATATATGCTCAGAAGATAAATTGGCAGGAGCAATCCAGGATATACCACTTACAAATGCAGATGAACAATTTACGCAGGCTCAGTACTCTACTTGAACTTTTTCCAGGAAACCACATTTGTGCCATTTAGGTTCATATCTTGTATCATTGTTTGTCTCTCTGAGCTAAATATTAAAATACCATTAGCTAAATTATTTCACCCTTTCCTCATAAAATATGCCTAATTCAGTATTGAACAGTAATACAAAATCAAATAATGCTTCCCTTAAAGATACAAATCATTAATAATTATTACTGTCATATTTATTTACCCACTACATATTTTCCAAACACTCAAGAAAGATGGGCTCTGCTCACAATCTAAGGGCAGACATGGAGAGGTTAGGGAAAGAGAAACATAATTGACAATTCATATGCAAGTCAATGGGATTCACTTGTAAACAGCCTGGCAGAAGTGAATATTTTAGATGGACTTAAATGTGGGCATGGTAAGGGCCTTGCAGAACCACCTGGCAGGAGCCGGGGGAAGGTTACCATGCAATGTGAAAAAAGGCATAGAGTTGGTTGTACATGGTGACAAACAGGAGAATAAGGCTCAGATCAGTGGTGGGGTAATATGGAAGGCCAATGTAAAGACTGCGAGGGAGGGGTGTTAACTAATAAAGGAACTTGTATTTATGTTAAAAGTAATATATCTTTTCTTTCTTTTTGCCATGGCTGTTAGGTTTAAACTCAACAATATTGTCTATGGAAAACAAATTGCAGCAGCATCCAACACTCCTCCTCGTGGGAAAACAGAGAGAATTCACACCATTGTTGTTATAGATATTGATACTTCTTAATCTTGTATAGCACTTGGATACCAAGGTAATAGGCATTTTAGGAATAGCACAGGTGGCTAGATGGATATATATATATGTATATCCCAGCTATTTCTGACTAGGTAGCTGGAGCAGACACAGTCACCAACTTCCGCTGGTGCCGGTGACTGCTCGATCCCCATCTACCCCTGGCCCCGCCCCGACGCCACCCTGCCCCGCCCCCTCCTTCCCCTGCCCCACCCCATTTCAATCCCTTCCCGAAAGTCCCCTCCCCAATTCTGCCCCCTCCCTGCCCCTATTCTGACTCCTTCCCTAAATCCCTGCCCTGGCCCCACCTCTTCCCCTCCGTCTCCCTGAGCGTGCCATGTTCCCGCTCCTCCCCCCTCCCTCACGGAGCTTACTATGCCACCAAACAGCTGTTTGGCAGCAGCAAGCACTGAGAGGTAGGCAGAGGAGTGGGGACACGGCACACTCAAGGGAGGAGGAGGTGTGGTGGAGCTGGGGGGGGGTGAGCTTGGCTGCCGGTGGGTGCAGAACACCCACTAATTTTTCCCCGTGGCTGCACCACCTTGGAGCACCCATGGAGTCGGCATCTATGGGAGCAGATACATGAGCTAAATTTGAATCAAGATAAAGTTCATTCCATATCTTGAGATCTAAATATACTAAACAAGGAGACATTTTGTTTTATGGAGTCTTCTCATCAGAAAGTCCCCGTCTGGGATATAGAACCTGACCCAAAGCCTATCGAAGTCAATGGAGTCTTTCTATTGGTCTTGAATTAGGCCCATTATTAGGAGGAAGTCCTCTCTGTCACCCATACTGAACAAATACTATCCTTAACCCAGATTTGTCCCAAAGTGTCTGGACGCTCCCTCCAGAAGGACACTGAAACAGGTCAGTATCTATTCCATGGCATGGTTTCTGACATTTCTACAAATGAACTGTTCATTTTTCTAAAAAGCTTGGTCTGAAACATGCATGCTGTGATGCTGTTCATTCTGAAGTAGATGAAGAATTTCAGCATTTAATTCTGGAAGCCTGTCAGCACTATCATAGAAGATTAGGGTTGGAAGAGACCTCAGGAGGTCATCTAATCCAACCCCCTGCTCAAAACAGGACCAACACCAACTAAATCATCCCAGCCAGGCCTTAAAAACCTCTAAGGATCGAGATTCCACCACCTCAATAGGTAACCCATTCCAGTGCTTCACAACCCTCATAGTGAAATAGTGTTTCCTAATATCCAACCTAGACCTCCCACACAGCAACTTGAAACCATTGCTCCTTGTTTTGTCATCTGCCACCACTGAGAACAGCCAAGCTCCATCCACTTTGGAACCCCCCTTCAGATAGCTGGATATGAGTCAACAATGTGCCGTTGTTGCCAAGAAGGCCAGTGGCATTTTGGGATGTATAAGTAGGCGCATTGCCAGCAGATCGAGGGCTGTGATTGTTCCCATCTATTCAACATTGGTGAGGCCTCATCTGGAGTACTGTGTCCAGTTTTGGGCCCCACACTACAAGAAGGATGTGGAAAAATTGGAAAATGTCCAGCGGAGGGCAACAAAAATGATTAGGGGACTGGAACACATGACTTATGAGGAGAGGCTTGGGAACTGGGGTTGTTTTAGTCTGCGGAAGAGAAGAATGATAGGGGATTTGGTAGCTACTTTCAACTACCTGAAAGGGAGTTCCAAAGGATGGATCTAGACTGTTCTCAGTGGTAGCTGATGACAGAACAAGGAGTAATGGTCTCAAGTTGCAGTGGGGGAGGTTTAGGTTGGATATTAGGAAAAACTTTGTCACTAGGAGGATGGTGAAACACTGGAATGCGTTACCTAGGGAGGTGGTGGAATCTCCTTCCTTAGAAGTTTTTAAGGTCAGGCTTGAGAAAGCCCTGGATGGGATGATTTAGTTGGGGATTGGTCCTGCTTTGAGCAGGGGGTTGGACTAGATGACCTCCTGAGGTCCCTTACAACCCTGATATTCTATGATTCTATGATAGTTGAAGGCTGCTATCAAATCCCCCCTCACTCTTCTTTTCTGCAGACTAAAGAAGCCCAGTTCCCTCAGCCTCTCCTCATAAGTCATGTGCCCCAGCCCCCTGATCATTTTCATTGCCCTTCACTGGACTCTCTCCAATTTGTCCATGTCCTTTCTGTAGTGGGGGGCCAACTGGATGCAATACTCCAGATGTGGCCTCACCAGTGCCGAATAGAAGGGAATAATCACTTCCCTCGATCTGCTGGCAATGCTCCTACTAATGCAGCCCAATATGCTGTTAGCCTTCTTGGCAACAAGGGCACACTGCTGGCACATATCCGGCTTCTCATCCACTGTAATTCCCAGGTCCTTTTCTGCAGAACTGCTGCTTAGCCAGTTGGTCCCCAGCCTGTACCGGTTCATGGGATTCTTCCGTCCTAAGTGCAGCTTAGTGTCATTTGCGAACTTGCTGAGGGTGCAATCTATCCCATTGTCCAGATCATTAATAAAGATGTTGTACAAAAGCGGCCCCAGGACCAACCCCTGGAGCACTCCACTTGATACTGGCTGCCAACTAGACATCAAGCCATTGATCACTACCCATTTAGCCCGACAATCTAGCTAGCTTTCTATCCACCTTATAGTCCATTCATCCAATCCACACTTTTTTAAACTGCTGGAAAGAATACTGTGGGAGACCCTATCAAAAGCTTTGCTAAGGTCAAGATATATCATGTCCACCACTTTCCCCAAATCCACAGAGCCAGTTATCTCATCATAGAAGGCAATCAGGTTGGTCAGGCATGACTTGCCCTTGGTGAATCCATGTTGACTATTCCTTATCACCTTCCTCTTCTCCAAGTGCTTCAAAATGGTTTCCTTGAGAACCTGCTCTATGATTTTTCCAGGGACTGAGGTGAGGTTTACCGGTCTGTAGTTCTCCTTCTTCCCTTTTTTAAAGATGGGCACTATATTTGCCTTTTTCCGATCACCATGAGTTTTCAGAGATAATGGCCAATAGCTCTGCAATCACATCAGCCAATTCCCTCATCACCCTCGGATGCATTAGATCTGGACCCATGGACATGTGCATGTCCAGCTTTTCTAAATAGTCCTTACTCTGTTTCTTTCACCACTGAAGGCTGCTCACCTCCTCCCCATACTGTGTTGCCCAGGACAGCAGTGTGGGAGATGACCTTGTCTGTGAAGACTGAGACAAAAAAGCATTGAGTATTTCAACTTTTTCCACATCATGTGTCACTAGGTTGCCTCCTCCATTCATTAAGGGTCCCACACTTTCCCTGACTTCTTCTTGTTGCTAACATACCTGTAGAAACCCTTCTTGTTACCCTTCACATCCCGTGCTAGCTGCAATTCCATTTGTGTTTTGGCCTTCCTGATTACTGCCCTGTATGCTCGAGCAATATTTTTATACTCCTCCCTAGTCATCTGAGCAGGTTTCCACTTCTTGCAAGCTTCCTTTTTGTATTTAAGCCCACCAAAGGTTTCACTGTTAAGCCAAGCTGGTCACCTGCCATATTTGCTATTCTTTCTGCACATCAGGATGGTTTGTTCCTGCGCCCTCAATAAGGCTTCTTTAAAATACAGCCAGCTTTCCTGGACTGCTTTCCCCCTCATATTAGCCTCTCAGGGGATCTTGTCTATCAGTTCCCTAGGGGAGTCAAAGTCTTCTTTTCTGAAGTCCAGGGTCCGTATTTTGCTACTCTCCTTTCTTCCTTTTGTGAGGATCTTGAACTCAACCATCTCATGGTCACTGCTGCCCAGGTTGCCACCCACTTCTACTTCCCCTACCAAGTCTTCCCTGTTTATAAGCAGCAGGTCAAGAGGAGAATGGCCCCTGGTAGGTTCCTCCAGTAGTTGCACCAGGAGGTTGTCTCAAACACTCCCCAAAAACATCCTGGATTGTCTGTGCACTGCTGTATTGCTCTCCCAGCAGATGTTAGGGTGACTGAAGTCCCCCATTAGAACCAGGGCCTGTGTTATGGAAACTTCAGTTAATTGTACGAAGAAAGCATTGTCTACCTCATCCTCCTGGTCTGGTGGCCTATAGCACATGCTCACCACAATATCACCCTTGTTGCTCTTGCTTCTAAATATAACCTAAAGACTCTCAACAGGCTTTTCTTGGAGCTCTGAACAATCATATCCAGCGCCCCATCTCATCTCACTGAGGCTTCCTCCCCAGGATCTTCAGGGGATGCCCACTGCCCATTTCCCAAAGATCTTCTTGGAAAAGTCCAAGAAGTGGCCTAACACCCCTATTATCTCCAGAGATGGCAATGAGAAAATGAAATACTCAGCCTCTGCAGACAACCAGATCTATGCAAAAATCAGGTACAGATAATACTTTGTGTGATACCTAGAGGGACATCAGCATCTGCCTGATAGGAGGTAAAGACTGACCTGTATGCGACAAAAATTGTTTATAAATCCGATATCTGTATACATGCAAATAGTTAATGAATAAGGTGTCAATAGATGGTGCTTTAGAATATGCATCGTAACTCTTGGGTTGTGCAGGATCAATACAACTTCTTTTTTGTTGTTTATAGCTCTTTAGATACAGCTCTTAACATGGCACTTTTTAGCACAGAGTTCCAGAGAACCCTGAGTTACCCAGGTAGTTCACTGCCCCTGGGATCAGTGCAGAGCCCATTTTGGGGACCTGCTGATGACCCTGGCTTCCAAAAAACCATTGGGATTTGGGGGTTGAGTGGCCCTGCTTGGTAGCCCCTTACAATTCAAGGACAGAACACCCATCATCAACAGGAGCAGCCAGTTGGAGACAGCCAACATGCCTTCATGGAGCCTCAAGTAAAATGGTTATACCAGGAATTAACACAGTAAGATAAAAGGAGCCCATCTGGCTGGCTAGGGAAAGGCAGTTTGCAGGATGCCCCATGTATTTGCAAAACAAAGTGAATCTAAAATATGAGCTCTGTTTGGGCCTGATCTAAAGCTCAATTAAGTCACTGGAAAGCATTCCACTGATTTCAGCAGATTAACCATATTCCAGTTTCACTATGAACATTCCCCAGGCCTAACTGAAACAATTTTCTTCCATTTTGTTTTCAGGGGTGGAGGCAGGATCCATAGCTGGAAGGCAAGCTGCATTCTCCCAATTTAGAAATGGCTTGATTTAAAAACAAAATCATAATCCTTTTAAACCTTCTTGGAATGAGCCCTTCTTACCCAATTTTATCCTGTATTGATTTTTAATAGGGATGTACTTTATAACCGTAATAATAACAGCATGTCATTGGAATACTATTTGCTATTTTAAGCTTTTAGAAAAAATCTTGGAAGGTACAATTTGTCTTAAAATGACTGTACTTCTAGTGTGCACTTTGGAATGGTGAATAAAGATATATTTATTCTGAAGGGATATGTTATGTTATATGGAAAAAGAGAAATTTGTGGTTAACCACTGAACCCCCAAGCCTTTTTCCCTCTATATTTCTCAGTTGCTTCTAGGGACAGAAATACAACAGTAGGTGGGGTCCAACTAAGTGTAGCATATAGAAGCTCCTGGGTAGTTTTTAGAAACAAGTTTTAGAGGAACACTTAATCCAAACATAAGACGTGGAGATACAACAGTCCCTTTCCTTGTCATGTTAACTTTGTTCTCCCTTCAGCTTGTGTCTCCTTTCATACTCTGGTTGTTTGTTGTCGTAATCCATTGTACAATGTCCTACATAGAGGCCCTGCCCGGTACTACAATCTGACCTTCCCAGGTAGATCCCTGTGCCCAGGTACCATTGGTGTAACTGAAGCGTTGCATGGGCTGTCCTTGCCCTAGTTTCACACCTATATTTGTATAAAGAAATATTTATTTTAATGAGTGTTAAGTTGGGCTACACAGGTAGTTTCTGCCATTGTTACTGCAGTTAGTGCTGTAGCCTCCAAGTTTTCATGCTTCTTTAAACATAACTGTTTGGACACATCTGCCAAAAAAAAAAAAAAGGAAAAAAAAAGACATTACCACACAGGTGTATGTTGACATAACAAAATAATTCTGAGGACAAATTTGCATATTGCAATCCATTCAAATAATTAAGAGCAAAATAATTTGCATGCTTTCTAATGAAGTATTTTCCTCCAAATTTTCACACAAATTTAACTTCACTCAGTGAAACAAGTAGTGTCACACTTTATATGACGTTTTCTTTACATGGATACACATATTACAGCTATCAGTACATCCTCCTGGAATATCATTTTCCTCTTGTTGTGTATGGGGTTGTAGGTCGGAGTGGGGACGGGGGGTTATGTTGTGTTTTTTAATCACTGCCTGTCCTTTTCTTCCTTCCTCCCAACTATCTTTCAACTGTATAAATAGCTTTCTAGTACTCAGAAGCTTAAGAATGCAGATGTTGCAAAGAAAGTCAGCAACTGAATTCTCCCTTTTCAAGCTAGTCACCCTCCCCATCATATCTCTGAAGAAAATATTTTGACAGAGCTTAGTTTGTGAACAGTATGTATATAGTACACAACTGAAAAAAGGGAGGACTTTTAAGAAGGAACTGTATGGCACAGTAATGGATCTGTTCCATCAATAATAACTCTGATTAGTTCAAGAATATACCCAATGCAACCTTTAGGAGCCTCACAAGGACAAACCATTCTTTGAACTCTTCATGGTTACATAAGATAATAAATGAATTGGAGGGCTTTTTATTTTATGACACAGAGTGAAATCTTATGCAACCAGAATGGAGGCTATCAATGATTTGTACTTCCAGTTGTGTGGGAGTCCTCTCTTAGTCTTGGCACGAAAGCCCAGGAATTCTGCTGTCAGAGTCAGATGGATTAGGTATGTTTTTTTCAAATCCGACTATGGATACTTGTATGCCTGTATTATTGATAGAATAGGCCCTTATTTTATACTCCCACACTCCATTTATGATCAGTTAGCCTACAATAGAGGATTAATGTGCCACATTGTCAGATCTTATTAGGATTAGGAATTCACTTGTAAACTCCAGTTTAATTTAAATTAAACAAAATTTGAGCTAAATAAATCAATACTGCATATGCTATAGAATTTGTATTCAGTTATATTTTCCAGATAACTGGACATATTTGTATTTGTATTGTGGTTGCATGCATTACTAGATCTGACTGCACAGTCAAAAACACTGGCCTATAAATCAGTTTATTCTATTTTAATTTCTCTTCTTTCTCATATAGCTGCACTGTGAGTCCCTTGTTCTGTGTCACATCATTCTTCTCCATCTTACAAATTGTCATATGCCTTCTTTTAAAAAAGACAATAAATGTCAAGGTTCAGCTGTTATTTATAGAAGTATCATGTACCAGCCATATCTTTATTGCGAGCAACTTGTGTTGTTAAAGTGACAGTGTTCTTCCCCAGGAATATTAAGAATAATTACAGAGAAGATTCTCAACTGGTGTGAATTGGCATACTTCCATTAAAGACAATGGAACAATATCAATTTACAATAGTTGAGAGCTGAATTTGAATCTGGTTGTGTATTGTCTAGGGTTCTCTCATTAGGAAAATAACCACACTATGATCCCAAATGTAATGTCACTCATTATCCCATGTAGTGTGAACTCAGGGCCTGATTGAAACCACTGAAGCCAGTGGAAAGACTCCCATTGACCTCAATAGGCTTTGGATCAGGCTTTCCTAGAAAAGAGGCAGGAAGGATGAAGGGCAGGCTGGTTTTCATCAAATCAGACCTTGTGCTGAAGAAACTTCTTAGTAAGAAAGATTATTAAACCATGCTTCTCCAAACCATTATTCATCAATCTTATTTAATTTCTTAGAGCTTTTGACTGCTTGGCTTGTCAAAATGTGGTGCATTATTTTGCATGAGTATGAATTACATGAAAAGACAGTGAGACTCTCCAAGAATTCAGTAATATAGCTGTTCGGCAGAAATTAGAATCTCAGATTGGTTTGCGACTGGAAAAAGAAAACTGAATTAGTAATCATACTCATGCTTTTTGGCATTGTTATTTACTAGCTGGAGATCAAATAGAGAAATCAGACAACAGGCTGAACTGAATTTTTATAACAAATATTATACCTTACAAACAGTTTGTTTGTTTTTAAATTATCTCAAAAAAGTTAATAACTTTATCAGCCTGGTTTCATTTTAAAAGGTATGAAAAGTATCAATACATAAGTTAATATTTCAGCTGAATCAGACATTGTGGGAGTAATTTAAATTATCTGGTAAGCCAGATTGTTTTTGTTTGAAAAGTCAAGAGGGGTATTAATTAGGGCTGTCGATTAATTACAGTTAACTCACACAATTAACTCAAAAAATTAATCATGATTTAAAAATTAATTGTGATTAATTGCAGTTTTAATCACATTGTTAAACAATAAACTACCCATTGAAATGTATTAAATATTTTTCAATGTTTTTCTACATTTTCAAATATATTGATTTCAATTACAACACAGAATACAATGTGTACAGTGCTCACTTTATATTATTTTCATTACAAATATTTGCCCTGTAAAAATGATAAACAAAAGAAATAGTATTTTTCAATTCACCTCATACAATGCCATAATGCAATCTCTTTATCGTGAAAGTGCAACTTACAAATGTAGATTTTTTTTGTTATGTAAGTGCACTCAAAAACAAAACAATGGAAAACTTTAGAGCCTACAAGTCCACTTAGTCCTACTTCCTCTTCAGCCAATCATAAGAAAAACATGTTTGTTTACATTTACAAAGGAGATAATGTTGCCGCTTCTTATTTACAGGAACCATTCCAGAGGACATGCCTCCATGCTGATGATGCTCATTAAAATAATAATGCGTTAATTAAATTTGTGACTGAACTCCTTGGGAGAGAATGCTATGTCCCCTGCTCTGTTTTACCCACATTCTGCCATATATTTCATGTTATAGCAGTCTCGGATGGATGATTAATTTTTTAATCGCTTGACAGCCCTAGTTAATATTCAGGTGATGAGCAGATGCAATACACCAATATTAACATAACACTAACATAAGTCTTTCATCTTTTATAGACAGAAGAGAGAGATGACAACAGGTATCTGAATGTATTGTGACAGGGTCGGGCCAGATGGCTACAGGAGAGTAATAGAAGGCAGATATATTAGCCCCAGGTTAAGTAGGTCCCTTTTCCCTGGGTAAGGTAACAGGGAAGGTTCCAGAACAATCAGGAACCTTCTGGAGACAATTAAGACAGACAGGCTGATTAGAACACCTGCAGCCAATCAAGAAGCTGCTAGAATCAATTAATGCAGGCTAATCAGGGCACCTGGGTTTAAAAAGGAGCTCACTTCAGTTTGTGGTGAGCATGTAAGGAGCTGGGAGCAAGAGGCGCTAGGAGCTGAGAGTAAGAACACATACTGTTGGGGGACTGAGGAGTAAAAGCATTATCAGACACCAGAAGGAAGGTCCTATGGTGAGGATAAAGAAGGCTGTTGGGAGGCGGCCATGGGGAAGCAGCCCAGGGAGTTGTAGCTGTCGCACAGCTGTTCCAGGAGGCACTCTAGACAGCTGCATTCTACAGGGCCCTCGGCTGGAACCTGGAGTAGAGGGTGGGCCTGGGTTCCCCCAAAACCTCCCAACTCCTGGTCAGACACAGGACGAGTTGACCTGGACTGTGGGTTCACGAAAACGGCCAAGCTAAGGGCTGCTGTGAAGCTCCAAGGCGAGCAAATCCGCCAATAAGCGCAAGACCCACCAAGGTAGAGGAGGAACTTTGTCACAGTATCAAGTCATTTCAGAAAAGAAATGATCTGTAAGTAGAGCTCATCAATTAACATACATATGCACACACAAAAGTGAATCACAAATATTTTCATTAATAAAAGCATTACATTTGATTTACTGTCATTTGTTCTACTATCCATTGTTTGGTTCACAAATTTTAGCGGTAATGACTTTTGTTTGCCTAAAAATTCATCCAGAAAGTCCAATTGTTTATCATGTGCTATTTGCATTCATTATTTCTCTATTTCTGTCCAGTCCAGCTAGGGAACCAAAACAGGCACATGTTACTTAGGTAACCACCATGAATAACAAATGGTCAAAGCAAATATTTTATGAAAAACCCACAGACTGAAAATTGTTGGCATAAAATATTTGCTAAATCGTTGAAAATATCTACAATCTACCACAAGAAATGTAACTGGTGTGTGTGTTGATCATAAACACAAAAAAGGGTAACATTGCAACCAGTGTTAGCAAGACATAATTCAGCCTGTGGCTCTGCATAAGCAATAATATTTTAGAGAGCAGCTGACCTACATGGGGCTGTTTTCCAATGTCCATGTTGATCCACAAGTCCTATTTTGTCACCTGGAAGAACAATAACAGAGTGTTCTACACTATAGATAAAGGAGATGGCAACTGAGACTATCATACTGAATAATAAAATAAACGGTATGTAAAGAAAGCTCTTTTTATCCAAAGATTTCAAACCACTTTACAAAAGTAAGTAGACAAAATTATTGCCATTTTCTTACCAGTGCAGCTGAAGTGCAGGGAAGCTGAATAATTCACATGAGGTCACACTGTCTCAGGCCTCACAACGCCTGTGTACTATCCGCTGACTTTGAATATCACATAACTGATGTTCCATCAGGTTTCAAATATAGTCAATATAAAAATGCATGGCCATTGAACTCACATGAATAAAAAGAAGAAACTGGGCCAAACAAAGTTTGTTTAAGTCCATTTGACTTGTTTTGCCCAGTATGGCTAAATATCCTATTTATTTTAAAGCAAATTATAAGTTATATCCTGAACCATCATATCACTGATTCTGTTACACAGAAAGAATAAGCAGGGTTTATGGTATAACTCCCACATAGTTACTTGTGTATCGTGACATATCTACAATGACTTAATTTCTTCCAATAAGATTAATGATGAAAGAGGATGCAGCCCCTTGTATAATGAACAAGGATTACATCTCAAAGACATTGCCAAGCTAAAGGTGTATAGAGCATGTTTCCAGAGTACGACAACAGAGATAAATAAAACCTAATCAAGTGCATTGAATCCATTGAGAGTTGTGTGGGTGAGAAGAGATTTGGTACCAGTGTAATAGAGCTAACTGTCAAGTCATTTATCATAAGTCCATTGATGCTAATGTAATGAGAAAATGCCCCTCCATAAACTACTACTGACATTGACAATTTATAGAAACAGTTCATTGTTAAACACAAACTATACAACAAGGATAAGAAAAATAGAGTTTGTTCCTCCCTAAAAAAAAATTCCACTCAAAACTCTCAACAAGAAATAATGCAATTTATTCTGCTTTTAAAACTTATTGTAAAAGTAAACAAAACTTCTGGACCATGAAGAATACGTGAAAGTGAGACACAATAGGCACTTGTCTATTTATGTCTCCACTGCCCAATCAGTGACAGATTCTCCATCAACTCTACTAATAGCAGTTGCCTTTGCTGGCTTCTTGAGAATTCCAGATGGATCATGTTCACAGGTGAAAATTAAGCCTGCCATCTTGAGAGATACCCATTGTGCAGTTATTGTAGGGACCAATTAAATTCCATAGTTCAAAGCAACAGTGTATTTCTAAAACAAAACCTACATCTCACAATCATGTCTAAATATCTCATTTGCAGGAATATCCCTCGTCAAAAAAACGGTGACCTTTCCTAATAGATCCTGTTGCAGGAGATTTTAAAAAGTGTGGAGCCTTGGTCTAAGACTGGAATCACAGGAGTGAGGATAGCTTGTTTGGGAACATCTCTGTAACTTGATCCTCAATGGTTTCTTTGATGCAGTCTCTCAAATCCTTGGTGAGGACAGTAATTCTTTAAGACCACCAGAAATAGAGTCTCTTCAACTTTGAACCCAATGGGGAGTAGAGGCATTATCATTAGTCAGACTAGTGGCAATTATGTCAGCTCACAGGAGTGAGCTACAGTATTTAGGTATATGAAGTGCTTCTCATGGAAGGCTACTGGAAGTGACTAGTATTCTGGAAAATTAGCACCTGTCAGTTTGTTCTATACATTCCCAACCCAGCACTTACTATGAGGTGAGCTCAGTAGGTAATTCACTCTCTATTAAACTTATCCCCCTGATAGTTTTTTATGATAGTATTCTGGAAGTTATTGGAGACAATAATAATATCCAATTTATGACCGTGAAAAAGTTTAAACCCTACCACTCACCTGCCAAATGCCTGTTGATTAGCATAGAGCAACACACAATGTTCTCTAGCAAATGATTCTAAATGGCCAGCATTTTTCAGCTGAACAGTGTTACAATAACTAATCTGCAAATAGAAAAGGAGTACTTGTGGCACCTTAGAGACTAACCAATTTATTTGAGCATGAAGTGAGCTGTAGCTCACGAAAGCTCATGCTCAAATAAATTGGTTAGTCTCTAAGGTGCCACAAGTACTCCTTTTCTTTTTGCGAATACAGACTAACACGGCTGTTCCTCTGTAATCTGCAAATGATTCTTTGTGAACTGAATCAGTCCAATGTTTCTATAAAGACAGAATTTGCTAATGTTAATTAAGCATGCTAATCTTTAAATTGGTCATTGTACAACATAGGCAATGGTATGCAACACATTGCAATTATACAGTATAGCAATTAAAGCTAAACAAGCAGCACTATGAGTATGAGGTCACAACAGTAAGCTGTAAATGACTGATCAGGAGTCATCACTCAAGAGTATTCTTTTTTCCTACAAAGATAAAACTTGCTAATGTGTCTTTAGTGCCACGTTAGCTTCTTTGTTAATAACACTGATGTTATTGATATATCCAGGCCTCCCCCAGGTCAGAATGATAGTTGCCTACTTAGCTGAAATTCTATGAATTCAATTAAATGCTGCAGCTCTGGGCTAACAATCTAAAATACTATTCATTTTCAGACTATCTTACAGCCTTGAATCTTTTCCTTAATAGCATTAAACATCCTCAGGGTCCATATATGCTAGTGAGGAGGGTTCAGATTCCGAAACAAACCATATTGTTTAGATTCATTGCCAGATGTGCTTATTTAAGATAAGACCAAATACCCCTAAATCTGACCAGAGATATAGCTATTGCTGGCATCCTTGCAGCATGATAGAAACTATCAGATGTATTCTGGGCTGGATCCTCAGCTGGTGTAAATCTGCATAGTTCAATTTATACTAGTTTATGTCATCTTACGTCAGCTGAGGATCTGGCTCCTTGAGGATCTGCTTTTTGAAAAGGATTTTTTTTTTTAACAATAACAACAATCAAAGCACCAACACCAAAACCCTCAGATTTCTTACAGAGGAATGTAGATCAATGTTGAATCTCTTAGCTGGAGCTTTTATTCTAAAAACTATTTGTGTTCTTGATTTTTACCCCAATCATCCATAGTCTTTAAGTAGAAAAGCACAATAAAAATGTGAGATCTCCAAAGCTTTGAAGACCCTTGACAGATAATTTTCTTTTTTATTTAACTAAATGATTAGTTTCACTCAAAAATCCTGGAACTCCTGCAGTCAATGCAGTTAGGGATAGAAACATGACACTTTACAGCCTTAAATTCCTTCCATCCAAATGCATCACAAACCACTGATTAGTGGTTAAGAGCAGAATTTTCTACATACTGTATGTAATTAGGTTTGTTTCTCCTTAAAAGCTTTAAACTTAGAACAAAGATGATGTTTATGAATTAAGACCACCAGACATAGTACTGAAAATAATAAAAGATAATTCCTAAATGTTAAAGATGTCTTTTCTCTTTCAAAAGAACAGGGAATGAACATAGACAGCAGAACTCATCTCTTGACTACAGAAATCAGAAAGACATATCTAAACTTTTCACTATCATGGAATTACGGGTACATAGATTTTAAAGGTATTTGGCACAAAGAAAACAATGCAGTCTACTAATATTCTATTATTAATATGTCCTTGTGGTTGCAGATAAACTGTGTCACCTTAATAAAGAACTTAGTAAAACCTCAACCTGGTTAGTGCAGATCCCTGCACCTATTTGGAGTTTGAGAGAAAACAATAGTAATTGGAGGGAAGAACTAGTGAGCTACATTCTACATAACAGCAATGGACTGCGTGGGCACAAAAGTCTGCAATACTAGGTCTGATTGAGGGATCAGAGCTCAAACAAACTCAACAATCCCGCCAAAGGACAGTGACAATGTTTCCACATGTTATGCTGTTTTGAGATTGAGAAGATATACAATCTCTTCTCCAGTAAAAATACATTTGTCATACAGCCTGGGTAGCATGCACCTTGGCTAACCATTTTAAAATGTTAATTAATGAATAAACAATAATAATAAAATAATAAAATAGATTTTTGTGGTTTTTACATTCAGGAAACATTTTTGAGAGAATCTAGGTTGAACGGAATAAAATAACCATCTTTTAAGTTCTTTCAGAATTTCTGTATTCTAAACATATTGGTCCAGATCTTCAGCTGGTGTAAATTGTCATCAGTCATTAAAGCTATGAACATCAGCTAAAATCTGGCTTATTGTTTTTAACTCAAGCATTTGATCATTATAAGGTCAGAACTGAGATACTCTTTTTAAAAATGACAGGTGTTTACTTTCTCATTCGTAGCAGAGGTATAAGGTTTGAAAAAAAGACTTACCATGAAATGATTAGACAGCTTGTGTGACTAATAGGAATACTGTCCCTAAAGGGAAAAAGAATATCTTAGCAATACAAGTGCACTCAATTAGAGTTTTAAATTAGAATGTAATTATGTTTTTTAAGGGAGAAGAGGAGAAAGCTTTTAATCTTCTAGGTGGCCTCATTTGGTGAAAAGACAAATTTAGGAAGTATTTTGGCTAAGAAGATGCTTTGCATCTTTCATATATTTGGACTGCCTGGAGGCCTAGAAATAAGTTATATAAGCTTGCTTACACCTGACTTTGAAAACACTGTATTTTATCATTCAAAACACGAAAGACTAGTTTACATGAATTACTGGCATTTGGCATAATGGAATTTTCAATACTGTTGCCTAGAGAGATGCTGAATCTCAGAAAAATATTGTGAAAACGTCCAAATACATAAACATCAGAACATCTGATGCACGCTTTTTCAGGTACCAAGCAGGTCATGTTACATATTTTATCTATTGATTCCTGCAGAAAACCCATGAGATTTGAGCATTTCAATATCTATCCAGCTCTGCTCAATCTTTAAAAGGACTTGTGAGATACATTTCTGCAGGTATGCCTAGCATCAGATGTGTGACTTTTGTGAACTAATGTGGTAAGGTACTGTCGCTCACTTGAGATTAAACTAAATACGACAAATACGGGTTCCTGCAGGAAGCATATGGTAGATATCTTCAGACTTATTTGTTACTCTCTGCTGTGATCTTGTCAGTTCATACACTCTAGGATGGATATGAGTCCTCCAAAGTGCCCCTCAATCTAACGGAGAGCAGTATTGGTAATTCAATAGGTGGCACTGAGTCAGCACCGCACCAGTACAGTACCATGTAGTTAGGGGACACTGCACTGCTGGAGGTGCTACCTTTCTGAAGAAATGTAAAAACAAGGTCTTCACTCCTTGTGAGCTTCAAGGATCCAATAGCATTTTTCATAAATTGCCGTTGGGGCCCAATTCAGAGGTACATAAGTATATTTTGCCTAACGAAGTTTCCCCCTCCCCCTCTAGCTTCATCTGCTGTTTCTGGGCCTCAGCCTGCAGCCTTCTCATCATGTGAGTAGGCCTTACTCAGAGGAGTAGTCCCACTGACTTCAACAAGACTACTGATGGGAGCAGGACCATTTGTAATGCTCTGTGGGCACATGCTGCTGCAGTATTGTAGAGTGTCGCTGTATTCTGCTAACCCAGAAATAGCTCAATTTCAGTTCTGGGTGAATTGTTCGCTATAATACCTGTCAGATGGGTTAGGGACCGTGGTATCACTTAATAGTTTGTAAAGTGGTTAGAAATCCTCAGGTAAAAGTCAATGTATAAGGGCAAATAATATATTAATTGTAGAATCAGAATATACTTTTGGCACATTACTTTTTCATGTGTAATATGAGCCAAGTAGCCACATCACCAATTCACATTTGAGCATATAAATATGCAAAGCATCACTGCATTGAATAGATTGCCATAGTTTCAAGGATGGTTCTTCTTGACTCCCTGAACTTCTCTTTGCTCTTCTGGGGAAAAGAGCCACTCACCTGGACTTGGAGGAGCTGTTCTTCTTTCAATATGTCTGTAAAACTTTTGTGCCTACTTTGTTGGCATATCTACTCTCTAAAATTACTTCTGGTGTACAGTTCAAAGCATAGTCTGTGAAGTGTGGGAGCTGAGATTAAAATGTTGTACTCTTTTGGTCTTTGGAATAATCTTTTATTGTGGAAATTCCTCATGGAGGTAACAGCTGTAGATGACAATGCAAATCATGGGACTGTTACTGTTGGAGCACTCTAAAGCAAGGCACGAGTGCCGAGAAATGCCACAGAATGAGTAAAGGAAATATTTAAGTGACAGGAGCAAAAAGCAACTAACAAGTGATTGAGACACAAGTCAACCCCATAAACCTCAGCCAAAATATAAGGATTCAACAAATTCTTGTGAAAATCATACTTGACACTTTTCTGCATCTTTAGGTGCCTAAGTCCCTTTAAAAAAGTTGTTGAACTACCTCTGCAAATCTTAGGTATGCATAAACCTTAGAAAGTGGTGGAGATGCATGAGCTTGAGCAGTTCTTTGCAGAAGGCGGTAGCACACTCTCTCCCTTGTGTGAGCCTAGCTCCACTGGCCAGTGCAGAAGGATCTGTGGTCTTGCCTTCCCAAAGGAGAGAAGGAGGACAAAGATTAATACTTGGGCAGTCTTTGTGCAATCGTGTTCTACCAGACTGCATATATTAATAACAATGACCCTTAACACTGCAATACAGATTGACATTTTCCAAGTTCTGAACAATCCAGCTCCATCCACCTCCTGAATCTGTCTGCCCACCCCCTGTTTCCCTGTGTTGGACTGGGAGCAGAACTCCTGTAGGAGCTGTTCTTTAACACAGTGCTGCCCCAATGTGGGTAGCCCATACGGGAAAGTACAGGAGCATCCCCACTGTGTGGGTGCATAATATAAGTCGTGTTGTGCCCTTACTAAGATGAAAAAGATACTTTCTCCTTAACTTAGTTTCTTTTAAAGAACTGGGCATCATTTCAAATAACCACAGTGAGAATAAAGGAATTTATATTAATGGGGCTACATTTTCAAATAACACATTTCACATGCACTATAATGTGCAGTTTCATATATAGATGCATGTACAAATTTATCACAATATTTTCATCAGAGCATCACACAGGTGACTACTTCAGCTACAAATGCCAGTGGTGAATCTGTTATCAGATTACAATGAAAAACAAGGGAAATTTGAAGGCCTGAAGTTAATGGGAATTTGCCTATGTAATGGCTGCAGGATCAGTCCCTCGTGCTCACAACCGCACTCCAATCAATAGCCCATTTCTTGGGAACACACTTGACTTTCCTTATTTGCACTTTCTTTATGCACACATACCATATGAGAACAGCTAAGGCATAAAGGCATTGTAATTTCCGCCCGTAAACAGAATTAGAAATTGATTGACTGTATCCAATGTATTAGTTCGGATAACCAAATAGATAACTGTGTACATTTTTAAGAACCATTGGACTGGAAAACTGCACAAATAAGAGAAGGTAAAACCAGAATGCAATGAGCTTTTATGATGATCTAGGAAGATTATTAGATTGGCCTATTTCATGAGATCATACAAGAAAAGAAATTTACACCCATGTAATCTAAATATAATGAATCCCTTATTTCAATTCCTTCATCTACTTTTTTTCTATAATAGATTTGACACCTGCTGTGTTTACCTGATGTGTTCATCTCCTACCTACATTTCTCCTAAGGTAAAAACTATTATCTTTTTATACTAATACCTTTGGAATTGCTTTCCCGGTTATGATCTAAGTATTTTTTTAAAATCAAAACCATATAATCTAGGCAATCACCAGGAAGATCATGCTGGTGCATGCATGCTCCTTTCTTCTCTGAATAATTTATAGCAATAAGCCCTGGACTAAAATTCCCCTATTTGCACTGCCTAAAAGTGGATATTTTATCAGGTAACTAAGTGATCTGTCAGCTGAAAAAGTCCAGGTCAACTCACAAATTATGACCTGCTGGGTCTGCAGAAAGTGTTCCCATCTGCATATAATGCTGCCATCATCATAGCATGAAGCACAATGAAATTACATGAACTAACTTTGATGTAGCTATGCCAAATGTCACTGAATGTGTTTAGGATAGAGCACAATGAGATTGAAGCTGGTTACCACATAACTGCCATTGTAGTTACAACAAAGTTACCGTCTTGCTGCAAATGAATTCACTGTCTCCTCATAAATCAGCATCTTGAATTGACCAATGTTTTGAAGCACTGTTACATCCTGAGCTTGTAATCATTTACACATATATTGAACTTTGTGACTTCAACAGGATTGCTCAGATGTGTAAAGTTTAGCATATGGGTAAGGTCCTAATTTTGCCAAGAGACTTTTCCCAAGTAGCTCTTAGAATTCCAGACTGGTGACTGGTGAGGAAAAGCTTATTTCTTCCCAGTGTGGTAACCGATTTTTCAGGTAAATGCATAATACTCATATAAACTACTCAGTGACTGTTAACTCATGACCCTCAAAAGTCCATCCACCCATCACCAACTATGCTAGCTTTGGAAAGAGTATTCTAATGATTCAGAATAAATGTGTGCCTTCACAGAGTATAGGGCTGTTGTCAAATTTGCAGCCCATTAACAAGAACTGCTCAGATTGGTTTTACTGTGCTCACATTACAACTAAGTCCAACATAACACTCATCTATTACTACTATAGTCTGGTAAGACTTTGCTCAGGGCACAAGAGGAGACAGGTACCAAGGGGTTCCATCCTTCTTGCACTGTTTCACAGAGGCTAGCCAGAATCCTGACGCAGAGAGTACCTTCGTAATCTACATGAAAGCACTAGATACTTGCAGGGGACAGGGAAGGACGGGAGGAAAGGGGCTGTCATAGTTCTGCTTCGATTGGCCCATAGTGCTGGCTGGACATAGCTGCACTATGCTATGCCTTCTTCAAGGTTGGTGTACCAAGTGCACTGGTACCTAAGAAGTGCCTAAGAAGTGCCTAAGAACACCTAAACAGAAGTCCAAAGGAGTCAATGTTGATATTTCTGAAAGTGCGTAGGATAGAATGTAGCTTGCAGTACGGTGTTAACTCACAATGCAACATTTTGAGGTAAATCAGTAGTAACATCAAGTGGTAACAGGCATTATTTACCAAGACAAGTATGGATCTCCTTTGAATATTCCATTTAGCAGGGTTTCACTGTGATGAACAAATATAAGCAGTGTGCAGACAGGGGTATGTTTGTACATGAGCCACTGCTATCATTCTAGTACAGCATGTGCTATATATTTGGCCATCATTTTGTGATAGGTTTTCTAAGTGATAAGTTTTCACTGATTGGAGTCCCCTTCAGAAATTCAACAGAGATAGATGTTTCAACAGTAGCATACATGCATGCTTTAGTTGGTATTTTCCAGCTACTTGGCAGAATGTAGACAATATGAACAGAGAGCTTGGTAGCTGGCCATGTCCACTGGCACTAGTTGGAATAATAATAATAGTCCTCCTCTTTAACAGAGTCAGGGGGCCAATAACCCACATTCCCACCTCAGGTCTCTGATTCTGAGTCACAAAAAGCTTGTCAGCCCTTCTGCACAGCTGGGTGGCAGATTGCTTAGGGTGGCATTTGTTGGGTGCAGATGGTACACCTACTACAAATTCTGTAGCTCTGGTTTATGCTATGATGGTTCTGTGTCTTGATTTTTTAACAACCAATTCAAAGGAGGAGGGGGAAGGGTTAGTAGGCTCTTTATGTTGTTCATCTGTGTCACTGATTTTGTCATATGTCACTGTCATATGACTTTACCTTGCATTTTTTTAAATTATAATTTGTTTGTCATTTAATTGTTGTTGGTGGTGGTGTTTTTCCTGAAGGGAGAATTGAAGAGATTGGAATTCTTTTGAGAAGTGAAAGGATGGATTATTAACTGTCCAGTGATCGGTTTCCCATCATGGGAGGGGGAAATGCTTCTAATGGTCCTTTTATCATAGGGAGGTCATAAGAAGGGAGCACTGAGTTGGTAAACAGAAAACAGTAGGACAAAGCCTGCTTAAAATGCAGTTTTACTCCAAAAAGTGACTTTAAAAATACTCTTTGAGACTTCGTGATTATTGTCTCTCAATGACTCCAGACAAAGGTACTTAGTTGTCTAGTAAAAATATATTTTTTCTAAGTTGCCAGCCCAGAAAACTCAGTCTGGAATCTTGAGAGTCAAACTGTTTTTTTCCCCACCTGGCTGAACATCAACAGAAATAAAACTCCTACTGGCCAGATTATGCTATCATTAATACCTATCTCAAAATTAGACTCCCTGTGATACCTGCCTGGCCCCCTTGCCTCCAATGGGTTTACACATTCTCACTGACTGGAACAATTATAGGTGGGATTTTCAAAAGTTCCTAAGGAATTTAGGTTCTCATTAACTTTCAGTCAATAGTACCTCTGCCCATTTGAAAATTCCTCCTCATCGATGTCCTGCTAACTTGTGTGAAACCTACAAACTATCTTGGATTTTCCCTTGACTCAAGGATAAGCACACAACTTATTTCCTTGTGAAGATAAAGCCTGCGGGTGCTTGATCTCCAGTGTTGGTGTGCGTAGAATGTTACACATTTAAGTGCAAGGTAAAGAGAGTTGTGAGAAACCCAATCCTGCATTAATGAGAGTACTGTCACCAAGTTTTTCCAGTCAAGACGCAGGACTAAGGCCCCAATCCTGCAAGCTGCTTAGCATGGGTGAACTATACAATGATCAAAGTCAACAGGGATACACAGCAATGGAGGTGTTTACTCATGCAGAGCTGCTTGCAGGACTGGGGCCTAGAAAGGCAAAAATAAGTACCTCATTACAGATGGTTTCCAGTTCTCCACCCATGTCCACTGTTTTTTCCCACAACCCTTCAGGCTCACAAGTACGGAAGCAGGCACACTAGAGCATGAGGCCTACTACTGATTAGTATAGAAGACTGCACCTCATCCTTACCCAAGCTTGCACCCTCAAATAGCTTCCATTTACACTGATGTTGGAATATCTTGCTGTGCAGCCCCCAAGGAAATGCAGAATCGAGGCTGAGGTGCAATTCAGTTAACTGCTCTGAGGTTGTCACACAAGATAAATGTTCACTTCACCTTTCAAACTGATTATTTATTGCAGAGGCCTTTTGCTTAAACTCTCTCGAGTTGTCCTGCATCAGGTGATCGAAGTAGTAAAGCTCTTTCTCTGAAAGAGATGGTTTAGAGTACACATGGGCAACTGCTGTAGTTCTTGGCAGTGGCAGATCGATGAACTTCCTCAAGGCTCAGTTCTTTCACCAATATTATTCAATGAGTACATTAACGACCTGCCAGCAACGCTCTCATGCAAGTTTATCTATGCCAACATCTGCTGCAGCTACCAAGCTCAGTCCTTCTGAGAAATTGACAAGGTCTTGAATGATTATATGAAGCTCATGGCAGACTATTGTAGTCAATGGTGCCTGTAGCCGAGCTTTTTAAGATGGTTTCTAGTGGATTTCATCTGCATAATGCAAGCGCAGCCAAGAGTTAAACATTTTCCTCTATATTTTCCTCAATGTACAATGCCTGCAGTGTGATCCAAATCCGGTTTATGTCAGTGTGACATTGGATAGGTCACTAACATACTGCAACTGCTTGAGGAAGATGAGAACCAAAGTTAGCACTTCAAACAACTTGCTCAGAAAATTGGCCGATTCAACCTGAGGTGGGAGTGCCTGGACTCATCAGAACATCAGCCCTTGCCCTCTGCTATTCAGCAGCAGAGTATTGTGCTCCTATCAGGTGACGCTTGTCTCACACTAGGCTGGTCGATGTAGAGCTTAACAACGCTATGTGTATTGTAACTGGGACTTCACAGGCAACTCCATTGGCATGGCTACCGATACTTAGTAACATAGCACTACCCCATATTCACGATGACAAGGCCTCTGTCATGCTGTTGTCTGAGATCCATGACAATAGCGACCTGCCTTTGTACACAGACATCTTCAACCACCCAACAGCTCCCTTGCCTTCTAGACACCCTTTATGGTCATTTATGCCACCACAGGACATGATGGTGGAATCTACTTGTTGCAATGAGTGGTTAGTGATGACAATCATTAATCACTCTCTCTTCGCTTACCTAACCATCTGTCCACCAGGTTTTGATCTGACAATGCATCTCTGGTCATCTCTGAACCAGTTTCAAACAGGAACTGTGCAGCCAATCTCTTCAATGGGGTTTTTCTATGACCCACAATGCAGCTGTGGTCAACGTCAGACTATGGTGCATATCCTTGATGAGTGCCTACTGACTTATTTCGACAGCAGGCTACTGGCTCTCCACCTGGCTAATGATGACACCATCAAAAGGCTGGGCACATTGTGCATATGCTGATATATCATAGAGTAAAGTTGGTTTCAATCTTGTAATTGCCTTTCACCTTCTGGTCCTGTAAACAGCTTCTAACTGAGCTGTCTTTTGTTCTCTTGTTGTAGAGGATATTTGTATTTTAAGAGCCTAATTAGAACTTTTTCTTTTTCTTCTTCTTCTTCTTCTTCTCATGTCACACTCCTCCCAGATTTCCATCTGGGTTTTTCAGGAAAGGGGGAAGAGTGGGTCCTTTTCCATATTTGTTGTGTATTTATTATAAAATAATTTCTCCCTCCCTTTCTAACACTTCTACTGTAAGTATAAGCACTGCAGATAACATGGGCTCATGTCAAGACTCAGCTCATGAAAACCTGTTTGTAGACAGTGGAATTTATCCTTTGACTGTCAGTTCATGAGGTAAAAATGTGGCAACAAAAGCTGATTTTTTTCACTCATCTTTTCACAAACTCAGCAGAAAACAAAATATATGACAGTTTTGCTTTATGGGCAAAACTTTCCCTACAGCTGCAGTAACCAGCCACATTATGATGCATCATTTTTAGCGTCTTAACGTGTGTAACTTAGTAAGCTGACACAATCAATATTGCAGAGAGACATCTGCTGAAATCCAAAATGCAGCTTTTGCCAGAGCTGACTCAGTTAATTTAAGGTCTGTTTAAAAGACTCATTTATCAAATTACTAATGCTTATAAGGAGAAAATATCAAACGAATGCTGAGCAAAGTCCTGTCCATCTTCTGTGGTCACAGAGGGCACTGGCCCCAGCAAAAGGAGGTCTGGATGGAGGGGAAGGGACATACCATGAACAGGTGGCAGAATGTCTAGGGTGTTCTTCCACCCTGGCAATTCTGGGATGCTGTAATGGCCCATAAGGATCATTTTAGCTAGAACACAACTGAGGGCTGCCCAGATTTGTGCTGGGGCTTATTAAACCCCCAGCATCCCTAGGCACAAGCCACCTTGCCTCTGTAGCAGACACTATTTCAGTGCAGGCATATATCACCACCTAAGCCTCTATTTTCAGACACGTTCTCCCTCCTCCTTTAGGTTTGACAGTCATTGCAAAAGGTGTTCTCAGCTGAAAGGTCAACTAAATTTTGGGAAAAGAGAAAAGTTTCACTGTATTAAAAATAGGGTTTTGTAGTTTTCCAGAAAGCATGGGAAGACAAAAGGGTTCTTTTCAGGTTAACCTCAGTCTAGATTTATTTGCACACTGTTAACACTTACCTTTTATTCTCTGTGTTGTGAAAAAATAAATCTGAGGAGGATGTCCCTAATGAGAGGGATTTTTGGTAAACGCTAGTTAAATGTTGCTAAATCTGAATGAAAGATTCTACTGAAAAGGGAAAGGTTAATTAAACTGTATATGATATAATAAAGGCTATGAAATATTTTAGCCTGGTGTAGCAGCATTCACTATATTTAAGCCCATATGTAGCATGCCCTTCCTTTAGGGTTTAATGTGCAGCCATTATTATAAATAAATCTTAAAAAGTGCATGGCTAGCTAAATAACTCCAGTTTACAATAGGGATTCCTGGTCAAAAAGAAGGTGGGGGGATATGAGCCGTACTTCATCTCTGGCTAAAACATCTGTGGGAAAGATAAATCCATAAGCAGAAGAACAAAGTACCCATTTCCTCATAGCATTTGTAAAGCCTGTTGTAAAATGGTAGTGATGCATCAGTGATATGTTCCCATGAGTGTAGCACCAGCTGAATTATTTTAAATAACCTATCCATGCTTTCATCAATAGGGAAGAAAATAACTCTGTGAGCTTTATTGCCGACAGTGTCTCCCTTCCTCACATGAATCATTGTTCTTGCATCACAGCTGTTGAGTGGGATTAGCAATGAGGATGGGCAAACCTCAACAAGTTAAGAGATTTGCATCACTTCAGAGATGCGTCCCAAACTGTTGCTTATATGAATGATCTGAATCTTTATGAAACTCCCACCAGGCCCACTGCATCTCTGTCTGGCCGCCTCTTGGGGTTAGGATAGGTATTGGGCAGGCAGCCCCTTCTAAAGGCTCATTGAGCTCTCCCTTAAGTGATCAACTGCTGCCCAACCCAGCCTCCTACCTTCTTCAGGAGCAGTTTTGTGGCTTATTGTCCCCAAGAAAATCTTCCTCAGTCTCATGCTGCAGGACTCAAACCTGCTCCTCACTGCTAGGCTCACCAATTTAATGTCTTAGATACTGCAGCTTTGGCCCAATTTAGACCACAGAATACTGCAATTATGTTTACTTGCTGTATATTAATCAGTCAATAGATGTCTCTGTGTGCTGCACAGAATGCCAAATAAAGGGTGGTCATTCATAAGGCAGACAAAGCTGAAACTCAAGCTGCGTGGAAGCCTCTCTGTGTCTGTACTTGTTGATTTTCGTTTAATAAATGTCTCCTGTTTAAGGACTGTGATTCCATATATGTCAAGAGAAGTACAATATACCATAATAAAAAGCTAAAAGCCTCCCTCTGTCTTTACCAGCAAGAAGTACTTATCTTGTGTGAAGGGAATTTACTCCAGTTATTAAACATCTGAATTTGAAATGTTTGTTCATTTCTAGTTTCTGGCTGTGATCACAGTTATTCAGGTTAAGGGGATTCCTATAAGCCTCCAAACTTTTAAATCTATTAAAACTATTAAAATCAACCTGAAATAATGAGTCTCTTGAAGTTATTCTATATTAGTTAGCCATTTAATCAACAGAGATGTAGGGTAAAATTTTCAAAAGTGCTTAAGTGCTCCTAAATCTCATTGATTTTCAATAGGAATTAGGCACTTTTGCAAATGTTAGCTATAGCCTTCTGCTCAGTCCATATTTGGACGCAGAAAACTTTTTTCAAAACTTTCAAATACATTTTTACCCAAACTAAATTTCCATCACTCTGCAATGCCTTCACTCAGGATTTCCTGATCCTAAATATCAATGTTTTTTTTTCCCCTTAGCATTGGTAGTTCTGAATATCCTTGTGCACGGGGTTAAATTGTGCTGCACAGTGATACAATGTCAGACAATATCTGAAAGGTCAATCAACACTCTTTTAAATGCTTATAGGAAACCATCACTAAGTAGTACTCAGTTACTGTGCTGCTGATCACTGTCTGCATTACAGGTAGGTAAGCATTCTACAACTGCTTTAAATTTGTATATTAACCTGTGCAAAAATATTTATAATCTTGACTATGTCTGTTAACCTTTATTGCATTGTCTAATGAGGTTCTCATTTTACATCTGGGATGGGTAATTATAGTTATTTCGTTTGCCACATTATGATTCAGCCTGTTGTGATTTCCATTATAAAATCCATTATTCAGATGCTTTTTGCACTTCTGCTTTACTAAAACTGCTACACTTAAATGTGATCATATTCTCCAGGTTTTTCTCCCCTGCAGGTTTCCAGATTATGGTAGAAAATGTACACTGGCAAAGCTTCCACTTTAAATGTCAGTTCCACTGGCATCTTGATGATTACTGAACCCCAGATTGCCATTACCTTTACCTATTTGAGGATGGGTTCACTTAAGTAGATGTAACTCTCTTTGGAAAGGAGCATATTTGGAAAGGAGCATATTTTACTAAATAACTTCTAAATTACAGAAGGATGTGTTGCAATTCAGTGAATGCAGATGTAGAAGATGTACTCTTTGGTTAGAATAATTTACTCCGCTGTCTTTTATAATGCTTTTGAACTGCACTAAAGACACTGATTTTTTTAATATATATATATATATATAAAACCCTTATATTTATAATGGAATGTTGGCAAAACACTATAATCCAAAATGTCAGCATTTCACTTGATATAGTCAGTTCAGTCCACAAATCTACAAACCACAGACCAAGATTTTCATAAGGGGGTGACTAAAATTAGATTCTTAAATCCATATTTAGACACTCTAATAAGTGGCAGATTTTCAAACATTCCAAGGATCCAGCACCTCGCACTGACTTCAAGAACACCGTCAGGCCAATAGCAGCTGCTGGATGATCCCAAAGTCAGACAGGGAATACTTTATATCATTCTGCCATGCTATGATATTCTCTCTATACATATGCTGTAATAATACTCAATAATAGAAAAACTAATCAATTATGTTTCTTTGCCTATACTTGTGAAAGAAATTAGTGATTTTGGATGCCTTCATTTTTGGGTGCCAAACTTGTCATCCCCTATAGGGACTAGATTTTCAGAAAGTGCTGAGCTCCCACCCTCTGAAAATCAGATCCTTTTTTGAGATATCTCAAGTTAGTTATTCAGAAACTAAGGCACCAGAAATCACTCATCACTTTTAAATAATTAGGCCCCAGTGCACAGTTTAATTATCATTTTTTTTACTCTGGATACTGCCTGCTCATTCCTCTGTATCACCTTCTATTGGCAATGTAATTTTATAGCTTTTACAATGAAAGTAAAATTTCAATGCTTTGAAACAAAAAAAAAAGTTTCAAAACTAAGTTTCCAATATAGCGTCAGAGATAACAGATTTCTGTGAATCATAAGCATCTGCTCCTCTTCTCAGTTTGCCATACACGAATGTTTCAAACATGTATCCCTCAAATGGTAGCAGCAACTTTCCCACGTTGTGTGAGCCAAAGTTCTGCCCCTTACATGTCTTCTTTATAACACCAAGTATGTTTTACTTTCCTAGGGATTTTAAAATGCCAGAACCTGCCCTATGCAGAGTTTGGATGAACTGCCAAAATTAATTTTGCTTGATGATGAGGTGACAACTGATGTACAGTTGGTTTATATAATTGGCTTCTCTTTTAAACTGGAGTCTTTTTTATGTCCATGGAGAAACTCTGTTCTTTAATGGATACTCAAAGCACTTTTGGCATAAGTTAGTATAAAATGCCCCCCATGACTGACACTGACAATACTCTCATGATTTCCTTTGTGATTAGATGATCTCTACTGTGTCTGGAATGGAAAAGCTATGTGCCATGGCAGGTGTGCAATGCATTCTAGTAAAGGGTCATTGCAAGGGCCAATATTAAATTAGTTTCCAGGATGATGACAAACTACAAAGTGGACAGTTTGGCTGGAGACACTAATGAAATCGAGAAACTGCAGTCATCATTTTCAGTGGAACTCGAGTTTTGCTGGCAAGTGTTGTTCTGAGAATCAGAAGTTTGAGAGGGGAAAATGTCACCAAAGAGAAGAATGCAACTGGAAAATCATTCACTAGCTTGTTCTAGTTCATTACTGTATTTGACTTAATGGAACTAAATTGCTCTTGAAAACACAATCTCTTATACTATATCAGTACTGACCTCAACCCCTGCAAAGGCAGAAACTAATTTTGTTTTTTTTAAAACTAGTCCCTGATGCAGGGACCAGCAAAAGTTGCTCATATCATTTACAGTGTAATGAGATCTTAATACCTGAACAACCTGGGTGCACTGGAGTAAAAACAAACGAGCTGTATGTAAGTGGCCAGTCTGGGAAGAGGTCTGAGTGAAACCTGATCTCAGCTTAATTAGCTGCATTCAGATCTGCTAACTTTCCCCTAAACATTGACTTTGATTTGGCAGACATTAACCAAGGCTATTACCACATCAGCTTAGTCTCCTGAGGGTTGTCATATTTTGGTTGTGGGGAGCATTGGTGGCCCGTGATTTAGAGGTCAGACTAGGTGATCTAATGATCCCTTATGGACTTAGACTTTATGATTCTATCACCTTTGGTCTATCACTACAGTCTGGGGCATGGTATGAAGCCCTAGATGGAACCTTTCAGGCCATTATGATACAGTGCCATGATACTAGCACATAAATGTCATCATCTCATCTGCTATGAAAATGGAGTGGGCTAAGTGCTTTCTTCTGGCTGGACCAAAAGAAATGTGATCTCCAAGAACCCATCTGTAGACCAGAAGAAGCAGAGAGAGGTGATCGTTCATCTATAGCTGGCCCTGGCATATCACCACTGAAGAGCAGGTGATAGGTAAAAGCTGTCCACCTATGGAGTTCAGGATCTCTGCTCACAAAGTGCAGTTGGAAGAAAGGAGACTGAATATTCTAATAGTAATAATAAATAGTTTCCCCTTCAATAACTCCTTCCAATGGGAAATCTAAAAACACTCTACAAACAGCATCATAACCCACCTGCATTATTGTTATTCCTTTTTTACAGATGAAGAAACCGAGGCAAGAATGGCCATTAATTTTGGGTACCCAACTTTGAAAACCTTGGAGTCTTGATTTTCAGAAGTGCTGAATACCCATAACTCCTTTTGAAGTCAGTAGAATATGCTGAGAATCAACACCTCTGAAAATCAGAACCAATGTCTCCCCAACTGGGCTTCCAATAAGTGAAACACAAAGAGTGGTTATATTATGAGAATTTGAGTCCAAGAAATTTGCTCAAGGTTACACAATATTAAATGGCAGAGCTCAAGTTAAGACATGGGTCTTTAAAGTTACAGTCCCTCCTGCTAGCAACTAGATCATATTGCTCCTGGTAATTAAAAAGGGATGGATGAACAAATCTCAAAAGTTTCAGAGTAGTGTTAAATCCAGATCTGAATTACTGGTCTGTCCCATATGGCAATAGAACCTAGCCATGACATTTGGATAAAGATCTGATGCCAAACCTTCATTTCCCCTTTAGTTTTTTGGTTTATATCCAGGCTTTTGGTTCAGGCCCACTCCTAACTTGGAGTTCGAGTTCAGTTTGGCTAAACCTCCAAAAATCCATATGACTGTCTGAACTACCTTAACCATTTAACCCTTATTTCTTGTAAGAACCCAGTTAAGGCACTGAGAAATGTGCTTCCAAATTTGGAGGCCTACAAAATGTTGCCAGGGTGCACTGATTCACCACTGTAACACTTTACGTGTATATTGGTGTAAATCCATTGAAATGAGAGTTTAGTAATGAAGTGGCAAATCAAGCCTAGTATCTCTAGCCACAACATCTTCAGCAATTACACTGTTGAGATCAACATTTGCTTAACTAAAGGGAATGTACAGGAATAAAAGGGAAAATTAATTTTTTTAACCACTAGTTATAACTTTACAGAGTCGTTTGTCTAATTTTATTAAGCAATGAAGTCTACACCATGTCAGATGTTGGAGAGATACAAGTTCATACAGTTTTACCAAAACGGTTTTATCAAAACACAGCATTTTAACAACAGGTCAGTGGGTATTCCCTTTAGGGAACATCACTGGTTCTCTAGTTGTGGAATTAGACTTAGGAATTTTATAGAAATGTAGCTACCTTGGAGATAAGACACAGTGATCAAAACAATGAAAGTCAGCTGAATAATTTTTAAAGACTGAGCGTAAGATAACAGGAATGGATTGGAAGGGATTTAGATTTGGTATCCTCCAAACAAATCCATCAGTGTTTTCCCATTTCCTCTGAAAACCTTTACATTGGATTAATAGACTAGATCTGTTTTATGTCTAACCTAGTCTTCAACTTGCTCTCCCGGGACAAAACTGTTAACTTGGATAAGACTTACAGTGCTTGCAATCATGATATTTTTGCCTAAGTCTCTTTCTCTCAGGTTCATATGTTCGACCTGAATGTACTAATTGGTTCAAATATTACAAAGTCTATCTACTATTAGGGATTTGCATACACATTAAAATACCTCAAATTGTTTTAAGTCTTTCCTTTGGAAAATTGTATCACATTCTAGAAGCCAGGTATTTGATTCTTTCTTTTACGACATCTGAAAGTGAAACATATCCATGCATTTAAAAAAAAAAAGTTCTTCTGGGCAAAAAAGCCCAAACCCCGGTATCCATATACTTTGTGAAAGACACTTCAGTGAGAAAATCACTGACTGGGTAACACAGTTATCTGCTACTTATCTCTTTCAAGAACAAAGGTCTGTGTTTTGTAATTCAAAGCTACTATAAGAAAAAGTATGATTAATTTCACTTAGCATCTGTTGCAGTCATGATTAGCTGACTCACCATCCCTAAACATGACAGCATATTTCAGTACCTTAACAATAGGAAGAAACCAAATAGTTCGTCCAAAATCCAATTACCTCCAACAACTATGATATCTGCCAACCTGTGGGCAGAGTGTTTATTTTTATATCCACATTGCTCATTATCTGATATGCAACTCAAGGTTAATGGCTTCAGGAATAGTTAGCAAGTAGTATTTTTATAGGCAAATGTTGCATGAGAATGACTGCATTAACTAGGGTTTTCTGAAAGATTTTCTTTTTTGAAACTTTCATACGTCATGCCTGTTTGACATGAAACAATGAGCTAACTTCAGCACTAGTGTAAATTCAGCACTAGTCTAAATGGCCTCAATGGAGTTATGCCCACTTATACCAGGGCTCAACCTTATGAAATCAGTGACAATGTCAGGTTTCTCCAAGCAGCTTAAAGCCGGTGAGGACTGCTTAGGGTATGGAGGGCTCAGAATTTTATACTGAGATACTAAATAGACTCACCCTGGGTATTTCACCTTAATTTAATCCTAAGTAAGAGCCCTTCCTTCTACTCCATTGTTCCCCACTCTTCCTTCTGCCTTCAAAAAGAACAGCCCATAGCCTCACCCTGAATCCACTGGATCACTCGCCACCCCAAGTGAGTGGAGAGCCTCATGCTCCCTACACACGTCTGCTCTATCTGCACACAGTCACTCTGAGTGCCAGAAACTCCTTGCCAATGCTGCTTCTGTGCCCCACCTCCCACTGTTTTTTTCCCAACACAAGAGAGGAGATGGCCTACCAGCAGAGACTTCATTGATTAGTTACGGAGCATAAGTTCTGAAATCACTGCATTTCAGACACGTGTAGGTTACAGAAAGTGGAGGTGGCTCCTGAAAAGACACAAATGGGTCAGATTAGAACTAGCTTCTCTAAGTAGGTTCAACTCAGCCCTAGAGTTTTTCAAAGGAGGGCCTGTCATAAATATAAAGGGAAGGGTAAACCCCTTTGAAATCCCTCCTGGCCAGGGGAAAGCTCCTCTCACCTGTAAAGGGTTAAGAAGCTAAAGGTAACCTCGCTGGCACCTGACCAAAATGACCAATGAGGAGACAAGATACTTTCAAAAGCTGGGAGGAGGGAGAGAAACAAAGGGGTCTGTGTCTGTCTGTATGCTGCTCTTGCCAGAGACAGAACAGGAATGGAGTCTTAAAACTTTTAGTAAGTAATCTAGCTAGGTATGTGTTAGATTATGATTCCTTTAAATGGCTGAGAAAAGCATTGTGCTGAATAGAATAACTATTTCTGTCTGTGCATCTTTTTTGTAACTTAAGGTTTTGCCTAGAGGGGTTCTCTATGTTTTTGAATCTAATTACCCTGTAAGATATCTACCATCCTGATTTTACAGGGGGGATTTCTTTATTTCTATTTACTTCTATTTTTTATTAAAAGTCTTCTTGTAAAAACTGAATGCTTTTTCATTGTTCTCAGATCCAAGGGTTTGGGTCTGTGGTCACCTATGCAAATTGGTGAGGCTTTTTATCCAACATTTCCCAGGAAAGGGGGGGTGCAAGTGTTGGGAGGATTGTTCATCGTTCTTAAGATCCAAGGGTCTGGGTCTGTAGTCACCTAGGCAAATTGGTGAGGCTTTTTACTAAACCTTGTCCAGGAAGTGGGGTGCAAGGTTTTGGGAAGTATTTTGGGGGGAAAGACACGTCCAAACAGCTCTTCCCCAGTAACCAGTATTAGTTTGGTGGTGGTAGCGGCCATTCCAAGGATAACGGGTGTAATATTTTGTACCTTGGGGAAGTTTTGACCTAAGCTGGTAAAGATAAGCTTAGGAGGTTTTTCATGCAGGTCCCCACATCTGTACCCTAGAGTTCAGAGTGGGGGAGGAACCCTGACAGGGCCACTTAGCTTTCTGGTGCAGAGGGGAAATGCTAGGGAAACATGTTACATGTGGTTATTTAAAATGGAAATCAGTCTTGAAATATAATATGAAAATAAATTGTGTAAACTCTGAAACAACACAAGGCTGCTCTCCTCTCCCTAGTCTTCACCTCTCAGTAGGTCACTTTTGATGATTCAAAGCTATTTCTAATTTCTTTTTATTTTCACTAGAAATATAACCAATATAAGACACTCACATCATCTGTTCTCTAACAGGCTAAGATTGTGATGCCCTTGCTCATGTTGAGTTGCACCTGACTGCACAAGCGTTCCTAACTCATGGTGGATAGTACTATCCAACGTGAGTAAGGGAATCACAAACTGGTCCTAAGCTTGGTTCAACACTACCAACTTACAAGATTATGAAACAGCTATATAAATCTTCAACTTCTCTATAAACAGTTTACCTTGTGGGGTTTACATTGAAGATTTTAAAATGGAGTAAATGTTTCACCTTGTTTGATTTAGCACACCTTTGAGAAAGATATTTTGATTTCAAACTGTTTTAATCAAATGGTCATTATCTGTTAAGTGTATTCATTTACCAATGTTATATCTTAGTCCATTCATAATTTAATATTAACGATTACATTTTATTGCAATATGTCATTATGGTCTTATAACAGCAACATTTCCTCTTATATTAATCCTTGGAAGGATAGTATCCAAAGGATAGTGTCTAATTTAAATATATATATATAGACATAGATATAGATATAGACATAGATATAGACATAGATTAGATTTATAGTATATATATATATATATATATATATATATATATATATATATATATATATATATATATATATATATATATATTATCCTTCCAAGGAGGATATATGGAGTGTGTATATTGTGACAGACCCAGACCAGTGGGATACAGGAGTCTGGTCCTATTGGGATCCAGGACGTGGGCGGGCAGAGTTCGTCCACTACAAAGGATTCCCCCCCAGCCTAAGGGGGAGATCCACAGGGCCTGGAGAGCCAACTAATTAGGGGGGACAACTAATGAAAAAACAGGGACGGGAGTGCGGTCAAAGGGTCAAACGAAGGGAACCGGACGGGGATACCGAGCAGAGAACTCCGGACAGCGCCCACCGCTCCTCAAAGGCATCAAGGGATTCGGTGGACGCCGCCCAGAGGAACTCCGCTCGGAGGCGTGAACGGACAGAGGATCGGAAATAGGCCCCGCAGTCGCAGGAGACTCCATCGGCCAACCTCCTCACCCTGGTTTTATAGATGGCCGCGTTAGCCAGGGCCAGGAGGAGGTTGACCAGGAGGTCCCGCGACTTAGTGGGGCCACGGACAGGGAGTGCGTAGATAAGGAGGTGAGGAGAAAAGTGCAACCAAAACCGTAACAAAAGATTGGTGAGGAGCCGGAATAGGGGCCGCAACCTGGCGCACTCCAGATAGACGTGCGCCAGGGTTTCCCTCACGCCTCAAAAGGGGCAGGTGTCCGGAATTGAGGTGAACCGCGCCAAATACACGCCCGTGCTCACGGCCCCATGAAGGAGCCGCCAACTGATATCCCCGGCGGGCCTCGGCACTAAGGTGGAATAGAGGCTGGCCCACCGGGGCTCCTCACCCTCTAGAGGTGGCAGGAGGTCCCGCCACTTTGTGTCAGGGCGGGACGCGAGGGTGAGGACATGAAGGGTGTGGAGCACAAGCGTGTAGAGATGTTGTTTTGGCGCGGTCTGGAACCGGACCGGCTGCAACTCGCGCAGCCGGAGGAGTCTGGTAGAGGGCAAATATATTGGCCACTGGATGAACAGTTTTCTGTTCCCTGAGTGACCAGAGCAGAGGCTGCCCTAGAGCAATCAGGAACCTGCTAGAACCAATTAAGACAAGCAAGCTAATCAAGACACCTGGAGCCAATTAAGAACTTTCTAGATTCAATTATGGCAGGCAGGCTAATGAGGACACCTGGTTTCATTCCCCCCTCCCCCCACCCAACTCCTGATCAGACACAGGAGGAGTTGACCTGGTCTGTGAGAAACACCAGAAGGGAAGGTCTAAATTGGAAAGGGATCTGCCCTGTCCCTGACCCACTAGGTGGGACACAGAGACTGTGGGGATTGTTCTCCTTTTCCCCCATGCGGGCCAGTGATGAGGTTAGCCGAGTGCATGGCAGGTTTGAGCCACGAGCAAGAGTGGCCAAACTGAGGGCTGCCATGAATCTCTGAGGCAAGCAAATCTGCCAATAAGTGCAGGACACACTGAGGCAGAGGAGGAACTTTTTCACAATATATACTCCATATAGTTTATGTTACTTTGATCTATTCCTTTTCTTTATATAAGTTTGATTTCCTGTTTCCTTGTCTCACCAGGCTACTGTGTCAAGTAAAACACATATATGAAATTTATATCTTAAAAGTTTAGAACAGTTATACCTCAATTTAAACCAGCATACAAAGAGGTAAAGGGGTAATTTCTGCGTCACAAATACACCAGAGGTGAAATCCTGGCCCTGTTGATATGAATAGCAAACTCTTACTGGCTTCAATGTGGCCAGCATTTCAGCTCAGTAATCTGCTGTCTGTCAGATAGCTGTTTTTCAGTGTGAAATCACATCTCTGTAAAGCACAGGAGCAGCTTCTGCTTGCTCTCTCAGTCATTCAGGCCTATAATCACGACTGATATACCAAACTATAATTAAATACTTATTACTAAAATTCATATTTTATGGGTGTTGTCATTACCCAGTCTCGGAGAAGTCACTGTACATCTCTGATTTCTATGTGTAAAATGGGGGAAGTAATTCCTCTCTACCTCTCAGAGTTAACTATAGAATCAGACTCTAGTTATGAAAATTAGGCATCAGATCATCAGTGAGAGATATTTCTTCATTTTACATTTACTACCTTTGTGGTGAGTCTAGTGTTAAATGTACTGAGCAATGGGCTCCCACTACTTCCTTTAGGAGACTAACTGATCACAGGATAGATAGTGTCTTTTTACCAATATTATTATACCAATACTTTTCCTTTTTAATTCCATCAGATTATTCTTAGACTGGGAGACTTTGTTAATTAATATTTGTACATGGCCTTGAGATCCTTGATGAAAGTGCAATGTGAGAGTAAAACATTATTACTCAAGAAATAACATGCTGAAAGTCTCATGAAACCCAGGCTGTGTTTGTTCTTAACTAAAAACCATTCTTTTAAACCTATCCCACCCTCGGGGGGGGGGGGGGACCCACAGATTTTTTGATTAGATAACCTTTAAAAAAATTTTTTTTGAAATACTTGAGGTACGCTGTGACATTCATACACAGCAACATCAGACTCAGCCTGTGACTTTAATTATATCACAAAATGTAATGTGGTACGAACAATGCACCCTGGTACTACAAGGAATAACACAATGTGGCTCACTGGCATTGTGTAAATTGGGGTTCTCAGAGTATCATTATTATGGAAACTATGGACTTCAAATAAAGTGCTGGAATCTGAGCTTGGGAATGAACCATGTGGTTTGGCCATGTTTGCGTCTGTGCTGATTTCTTCTCTGGGGTCTCCAAATAAAGTTTTAAAATGTTGTTACTAACTGGTCCTGGTAGGCTCAAAAGGTTTTACCCAAATGTTTAGGATTTTAAATGTGCTGAAAAATTTGCCAGATCACAAATACCTTTAGGTAGCTGCTTAATTCTCTTTTTTCCGTCACGATAAGGGATGCTTAGTGTGCCAGAGATTGATCTGGAGTTGCATTTTCAGCATGTACCAGGTTTCCTTTTATTGACTCCTCTCCATTTGTATATATTTTACTTTAAATGGAAAGTATGAAACCAGATTAAATTAGCCAATTTCCCCCTAATATTTCTAAAACTTCAAAGGGAGCACATTCACTTAGCACCTTGAAAGAGGTGCTAATTGGCTGTCATTTGCGTGATAGACTAGATCAGTTAAATTGCACCCAGTCTTAAGTATATTTGAATATTTTACAATTCAGCTCATGTGATAATTACAGGCTGCTGTATTGTCAGGTGGCTTTTGTTTTGTTTTTGTGGATAAAAATGAAATGTGCATGGGGTTTCATTAACTAGCTTTTGCTGCCTGTGGTTCCTAGTTAAATAATATTTAATGGACTGTGATCTCTGTATGAGACATAAGCCTTTTGCTCTGTAGTGCAGTGTACTCTTACAGATTGGTTAAATGTTATTACAATTCAGGTTCACAAATTTATCTAATCTGATTAAAAAACCCAACAATTTATGGATTCCGACCAAAAAAACAGAACAGCTTCATGTTTACTTAATCCTAAATAACAGAGCTCAGACAATGTAAAGGAAAATATCAGAGATGAGCCAAAATCACATTGCCAAAGCTCCACCCATTAGAATTTGGAGGCATTTAAAGTTTTGAATCTCTGGATCTAAACTCAACCTAATGATTTGGGTTCCAGGTTGGTCCCAAATGCAGATGGGGTCTATTTGCTAGTTCTGGTTTAGATAAAGCTCAAATTTTAATTTTTCCAGTGTTTAAGAGGAAGATGTTCATCATCTGGAGACACATCAGGTGGACAGTTAAAGTGACCAGCACTGGGTAATCCAAACCGAGTCCTTAATTAGACTTGAGCGCAAAACTTAGCCTAAACCACTCAAACTAAAAGGAGTGGAAACACCACTCCACTGACTGTAAGAGGGACATCCATCTACCAGTGTAATATGCCATCATGTGCCAGCAATGCCCCTCTGCCTTGTACATTGGCCAAACTGGACAGTCTCTATGCAAAAGAATAAATGGACACAAATCTGACATCAGGAATCATAACATTCAAAAACCGGTAGGAGAACACTTCAACCTCTCTGGCCACTCAGTAAAAGACTTAAGGGTGGCAGTTTTGCAACAGAAAAGCTTCAAAAACAGACTCCAATGAGAAACTGCTGAGCTTGAATTAATATGCAAACTAGATACCATTAACTAAGGTTTGAATAGAGACTGGAAGTGGCTAGGTTGTTACACATATTGAATCTTTTGCCCCATGTTAAGTATCCTCACACCTCCTTGTCAACTGACTAAATGGGCCATCTTGATTATCACTACAAAAGTTTTTTTTCTCCTGCTGATAATAGCTCATCTTAATTAATTAGCATCTTACAGTTTGTATGGCAACTTCCATCTTCTCTGTGTGTGTGTGTGTGTGTATATATATATATGTGTGTGTGTGTATATATATATGTGTGTATGTATATATGTATATGTATATGTGTGTGTGTGTGTATATATATATATATATCTTCTTACTATATGGTCCATTCTATGGCATCCAATGAAGTGGGCTGTAGCCCATGAAAGCTTATGCTCTAATCAATTTGTTAGTCTTTAAGGTGCCACAAGTACTCCTGTTCTTTTTGCGGATACAGACTAAAACGGCTGCTACTCTGAAACCTATCCTTTTATGCAATCACTATATGGATCTGAATGTTTAGTGGTGCTGGGTTAAGGGAAACAAAGTCCCTTGGTGCATGATGATTTCTTACTTTTCACCCAAAGATGAAATTTAAAGAATAAGAAAAAAAAATCCTCTGTATCCCATGATTGACACCAAGCACCACCCACAATTCCTTTCCCAGTTATTGACCTTTTTTACACACACACACACACACACCATCTCCAATTTATCGAATACCCATTACCATAGTAGCTAAGCACTCCATCTTAATTACTACTGTACTGCTTTTTAATTTCATTTTTTTCTTTTACTTATCTCTATCCTCATACACATTACCCCCCACCCCCATATTAGAATCATAGTACACAATTCTGTAGTGCCACTCTCCTTTACTACCTCTGGCTGCAGAGTATTGTGTGTAATGACAAGAGAGGATCCCAGTCATGCAGAGTTTGGATCCAAATTTAAATTTATCCAAAATTCAGAGGTATTTGCATTCAATTCTCAGCTTTGGCTCATTCTACATACAAGACAAGACATGATGTTTAGATCTGGATCTGAACTTCCCTGGAATCATAGAATATCAAGGGAAGGGACCTCAGGAGGTCATCTAGTCCAACCCCCTGCTCAAAGCAGGACCAATCCCCAACTAAATCATCCCAGCCAGGGCTTTGTCAAGCCTGACCTTAAAAACCTCAAAGGAAGGAGATTCCACCACCTCCCTAGGTAATGCATTCCAGTGCTTCACCACCCTCCTAGTGAAAAAGTTTTTCCTAATATCCAACCTAAACCTCCCACACTGCAACTTGAGACCATTACTCCTTGTTCTCTCATCAGCTACCACTGAGAACAGTCTAGATCCAGCCTCTTTGGAACCCCCTTTCAGGTAGTTGAAAGCAGCTATCAAATCCCGCCTCATTCTTCTCTTCTACAGACTAAACAATCCCAGTTCCCTCAGCCTCTCCTCATAAGTCATGTGCTCCAGTCCCCTAATCATTTTTGTTGCTATCTGCTGGACGCTTTCCAATTTTTTCACATCCTTCTTGTAGTGTGGGGCCCAAAACTGGACACAGTACTCCAGATGAGGCCTCACCAATGTCAAATAGAGGGGAACGATCACGTCCCTCGATCTGCTGGCAATGCCCCTACTTATACAGCCCAAAATGCCATTGGCCTTTTTGGCAACAAGGGCACACTGTTGACTCATATCCAACTTCTCCTCCGCTATAACCCATAGGTCCTTTTCTGCAGAATTGCTGCTTAGCCATTTGATCCCTAGTCTGTAGCGGTGCATGGGATTCTTCCGTCCTAAGTGCAGGACTCTGCACTTGTCCTTGTTGAACCTCATCAGATTTCTTTTGGCCCAATCCTCTAATTTGTGTAATTGGACTTCAGAGTGGTTTGGAGGCAGTGGTTCGTTTTGGGTGCATCTTTGATAAAAACACTGTATAAATCCTGGCTGTAGTCCACCACCATAATTAGACTCTTCAGGCTGTGTGAAACTGCTGATTATTGAGCTTCTCAGATGTAGCGAAAAAAAATGAGAATTATCCCCTGCACCTGAGGTGTTCATTTAATTAATACTATCACACAGGCTGTAGTATCCTACTGCTTAGGCTGAAAAAAAATCTGATTTCAGTTATATTGTAGTCAGGGCCCCACTAGACAGTAGTCAGGGCTGAAATACTTTACAATGTTCCTAGAACTTGCTTTGCAGCAATTAACACCAATTGGCGCTGCTGCCCCACTCTGTCAAGAAGATCACCCAGCACTGAAGCTGCTTTCATTGTGCCCATACACATGCTTAATGAAAAATTAGATGTTCATATTTTATGCTCCACAGTCCTAACATATAGCACTGAGGGAGATGTGCAGGAGTTTACAAAATTAAAATGAATTCAAAAATATCTCCAGCTGCTGACAAATTATAAAAAGTATATAAAATATTTACAGGCCTTTTTGCTGTGATTTTCACTGATGCAACACAGAGAAATTTACATCATGGTTCCAAGTTTTGCTTCCATTGGCAACACTGCTGTTGACTCCAAGGGGAGCAAGATCAGGCTACATGATGGTTACATCAAAGTCCGCTGCAAGATTAAATGGGACAGCTAGCCTCCAAATTGACTGGATCTGGTTGAGCAATCAGGAAACTTGTACATTCAATAAAAAGGTCGTTATTTACCATATTCACTTTTCTTGCAGATTGAACCATATTGGTTAGTCATATAATACATAGTGCTCTGCTGTGTAACTGCATTGACTTCACTGGAATCAAGCAGAGAATATTGCCCATTTTCTGTAGTTTAAAAAAGAAAATTCTAAGGGCCATATATGATCTTCTAACACAGTTTTTTGTACATAAGTGAATTCTTATACTCCTACACTAAAAGGTGAGTAACATTGTTCAGTTCAAAATGACACAGAATCCAGGTTTTTTTGTTGTTGCAGATTGAGAGAGATTGAATCTACCCCAACATACAATAGAACACATAGTGTATATCTACACTGCTGTGTAAGCTCAGGCTCAAGCCTACCCTCCCCTTCCACCTAGATGCAAAGTGTGCTAACCCAGGGCTCAGACCCTGGGTCAGAGCCTGAGTCAAGCTGAGACCTAGGGTTCAAGTCCTATTGCTTTGCAATATAGATGCAAACCACTGGACTCATGCTCTGGAAGTCCAACAAAAGTATCCCACAATCCCAAGGGCTGACTTTCTTTGTCCTCTGGACAGTCAAGTTTTCCCACACTGCACCATGAACAAAGGGCTAGAGTGACCATATTTTGGGAGGCCACCAGGAAGTCTGAGATGTCGGTGGTTGGACTCATGTCCCCATAATGCAGTATAGATCCTGGAGTCCCAGGATCTGAGACCCAGGATTCAACAATTCCTAATCTGCGGTTACAAATGAGTGTAGATATTCAAGCCCTATGTTAACAAACCTAGGGTCTCCTAACTCAAGTTCTACTAACCCTGGGTTTACATTGCAGGGTAGACATACCATAAGGATCTTGACTGCGACACATAGTATACATGGATAGTATTAGCTGCTGGTGTAACAGAGTAAAATTACCTTGCAATGTTTATTTAGATCTTTCTGTTCTTAGCTCTGCACATACACCATTTGTTGCATCACAATTCTGCCATCTTTTACCTCAATAAAACAGTTCCTCAGAGTCCTTCTCCATATAAAGCAACAATTTCACCACCCCCATCAGTTATTAATTTACCTTTCATTTAGTCAAAGAATAAAACCACAGAAAATTATATTGACTTACTGATTGCTACACCTCATTGTGCTGTGTACACAGAAGCTTAAGATAAGACCCTAGAAAATGAACGATAGTATTGGCTTCCTCTGTGTATGGCTTTTTTCAATTACATTTTCAATTTGTTTTGATTCAAGGCAGGAGATTAGTAAAAGAATGTTATAATCTGCTTCTTCTTTAGCAACTAACTGACATACTTTAATACAAACCGCTGAGAAGAACCCTGTTACAGCATTAACTACCATAATAGATTCTTCTGTGCAGTAGTTGCCATAGAGGAGGGTGGGTAATTTTGAACCATTTTCCCATTACATTCCTTCTCATAAAACTTATTTCTCCTGGATCTGTTTTCTTTCTTGTGTTGAGTTCACAGTCTGAAACTGAATTCTTAGGGCCAATATAGATATATTATAATATATAAACTATATAAAATAGAGTGGAGAATGTCACAACATCAATGCCTTTTTATGATGGAATATAACAACAAAAGAAAAATATTCATACTGCATTTTTAATGTTTATGATACATTCAAAATTGTAATAAGAGCAGAAATTGGTAGAAGATTAATCTGCTTTTGAGTAAAATAAAAATAAAATAAAAAACGTACCAGATATCTGTATGATATATATGTGCATGCTCTAACCTTCACTGGTGAGAGACACAAAGTGCTGAAAGTCCTGTTTTGTTTTTCCCCCCATCACTTTGAATCCATCTTGCCTTGTCATAGTATATTTGGTTAAGATCATTTGCAGTATTAGTTTAATATCCAATACAGCCTTTCACAGGGGACTCCGAGCATGATCCAAAGCTCATTGAAACCCATGCCAGTCTTTGGGTCAGGGCCTATATCCTACATTTACATGGAAGGAGATACTCTGACAGGTCTTTTCTATCTATAATCAGAACTTCAATGAACAATTACTCACATGCTTAAAGTTAAGCATTGCTTAAGTGGTTTGCTGGATAGGATGTAAATGGGCACTTTGCATACAGTTTATTAATGGCCAGATTGTGGCTGACCCTGGTATGACTGGATGGTTAAAACAGAACAAAATAGAAGGGGAGCTCACCAATTTTGGTAGTTGTCATTATGGGTGTTGATGTCATTCACTGGTGTAACATAATATCCTCTTATAAATGAGGACAAGAGAAGAAATTGATCTGAAGGAAGACCATAACTCTAAACAGGCCCACAGATAGCCAAACATAAATATAATCATATGGGCAGTGTATGGAGTTGGGAAACAACACACCCCATTCCTGTAAACATCACCACTTCAATGTAATCCCTAACTGTCCTAGCCAAGTCAATGGTCAAGGGTCAGACATAGCTATGAAAGGCAGAGGTTAACATAGATATGGCCTCCAGAAAACCCAGGACAAAATTATTAATAACAATACGAACAACAATAGAATACATTGGGGATGGTAAGAAAATCCCTTCCTGACCACTCCTGTGGCAGGCTTTTAGAAACATAAGAAAGAACTCAGAAGTGAATCCCAGGGCTACTGAACCCTGCCCGCTACCATCAAAAGCAACCCCATCATACTCATATATTTGTCCATCTGTCTCTTAAAACTGATTATGTTGTTTGCCCACACAATTCCTGTACGGGTGGGGAGTCGGGGGAAAGGCTGTTCCAGAACCTCACCTCTCTAATGGTTAGAAACCATCTTCTAATTTCCAGTCTGAATTTGTTCTTGGTCAGTTTATATCCATTTGTTCTCGTGCCAACACTGTCTTTTAATTTAAATCAGCTCTTCACATTCTCTGTATTTATCCCACACACACACACTCCATTTATAAAAAGCAGTCATATCACCTCTCAGCCTTCCTTTTGCTAGACTAAACAGGCCAAACCCTTTAGTCTCCTCTCATAAGATAGATCTTTCATTTCCCTAATCATCCCAGTAGCTCTTCTCTTTACCTTTTCCAATTTATTCCAAATTAATCTTTCCTGAACATGGGTGACCAGAATTGTACGTAGTATTCCCAATGAGGTCTTACCCCAGTGCCTTATACCTGGAAATGCCTCTACTTCCTAGGAAAAAGGCATTTCCTTTTTCATAGCCACACATTAGTGACTCATAGTCATCCTATGATCGACTCACACACCCAGGTCTTTCTCTCCCTCTGTTGCTTCCACCTGATCAGACCCAGCTTGTAGCAGAAATTCTTATTGGATTCTAAATACATGAAATTGCACTTTTTAGTATTGAATTTCATCCCATTTCTGTCACTCCAGTCTTCAAAGTCATCAGATCTTCCTGTGCAATATTCCAGTCCTCCTCTGTATTGACAATGGATCCCAACTTTGTATTGTTAGCAAATTTCATTAGCAGACTCCTACTTTTTGTGTCATAATCATTAATTAAAATATTGACTAAGATTGATCCCAAGACTGATCCTTGAGAAACTCTGCTGGTAACCTCCCTCCAATCCAATAATTAATCTTTCAGCACAACCCATTTCCTTCTGGGTCCCAGAGCTTGGACATATACACTGCAATTTTATAGCCCTGCAACCTGAGCCCAGTGACACAGGCCAGCCGCGGGTGTTTTACTGCAGTGTGTAACCCTAGTACAGGGGTTCCCAAACTTGGTTTACAGCTTGTTCAGGGTAAGCTCCTGCCGGGCCATGAGACACCGCTTCCCGCAGCTCCCATTGGCCGGGAACGGCGAACTGTGGCCACTGGGAGCTGCGAGCGGCTGTACCTGCGGACGATCAGGTAAACAAAGCAACTCACAGCCCACCAGGAGCTTACCCTGAACAAGCCGCAAACCAAGTTTGGGAACCCTTGCCCTAGTATATTAGATCCACTAAACTTCCCTTATCTAAAAAAAAAATCAGTTATTTTTTCAAAGAAGGAAATCAGGTTAGTCTGGCATGACCTACTTTTCGTAAACCCACTTTTCATTACATCTCCTTTACCTTTTACCTCCATTCATTTAAATAGTTTTTCCTTCACAATTTGTTCTAAAGCCTTGCTAACTACTGAGGTCAGACTAACAGGTCTGGGGAATTGCCTACATGACTTTTCCCCCTTTTTTAAAATATAGGTATAATGTTAGCTGTTCTCCAATCATACGATACTTCCCCAGAATAGATAGATTTATTAAAAATCCTTGATACTGGTGTAACGATCTCACATGCCAGTTCTTTCAGTATTTTGGGATGGAAATTATCCAGTCCCCACAGTTTGAGCACATTGAGCTCTTTAAGTGATACTTCTACCTCAGGTGCGCAAATTTCCATTTTCATCAGCTATACTGCCTTCATGTATATGTTCCATATTATCATTCTTCTTGAAAACCAAGGCAAAGTATTCTTTTAATTTTTGGACCATACCTAGATTAGCTTTAAACTCCTTCTCATACACATTGCATAGCTGCCAAACCTTGTCCTTATTCTCTTTCTATTTGTATAACTAAAACCCCTCTTTTTATTTTAAGTTCCTTGAAATATATTAGCATTCTAAAATTCTAGTATCTTGAATAATTACTACTTGTATAATATAATTATATTGTTTCATCACTCAGGCATACAAAGGGGATTCAGGACCATTATAATGTTATGGCATGAAATATGGCAGTTAAAATTGCATTTGCTGACCCCCATATAGCAGAAGGACATGGCTTTGAATGTTCTGAAAGTGAGTCTTATTCATCTTTATGTTTTACTAGACCTTCATGATCAACTATCTCCATTTCATACAATACTGTATCTGTCTTTGCTGCTATTTTTCAAATCAATGTTCCTTTCTTCTTATCTTATTTATGGCAATCACTGTCGATTGAATACAATGATAAGAGCACAGAGAAAATGTAATGACAAAATGTAATGATAATCACACACATTGCAATGTGGTAAACAGACTAAACAGTCCCATTAAAAAAAAATCTAAAAAAACGGAAGGCAATGTTTAAGAAATGCATCATTTACAGCAAGAGATTAAAGAGCATGGGTGAGTTTCTCTCGAACATCTTACATAAGGAATGTGGCACAGCCATATTGAACTTGTTCTACAAAAAGGAGATTTGAAACCAATTGTAAAATCATTAGGAGGTCATAAACAAACCACACTGCTACAAAACTGGGTTGATGGCTCCCTTACAAGAAATCACAGTATCTAAGCCTAGCCATCATGATTTTACAAACTAAATTGTAATCTCTTTACCTCATAAATTCTGGAATTTTCCTTCTTGGTTGTGGATTTTGCCTACACAGCTTAAGGGGGATCTCTAGGACAACCACACAAGCTAAGGAGCAAGCACTGAAATCCTTGAAAAAGTATACATAGCTGACCTAGGATTAATTGACATTTATACAGAAGGAAAAGCCACTAACCATCATGAATACAATAATTGACTTTTCCCCATTCATACCTCTAACAATGAGGAATCAGATAATAGCTCCACAAGGGTGACTACACCATTTGACTCAGAACATGCCTTACTGCATGTGAAAACTGACTTTCAACAGCAAAAGAGAGAGCACAGGGAACTGAGATGACAAAATAACTAAAGCCATCTTCCTAGAGCTAGGTGAGTAATTTATTAAACTAATTTTAGCTCTTTTCCTGTTTGTAAATAGTGTACCAACAAATAATAGCTTTCTCTTATTCATGTCTTATTTGAAATTAGGCTCTGAATAACTTCTGCAAATATTTTTTTCAACTGCAACTTGTTCATGAGCATTTCTTCAGGAATATTCAGAAACATTCAACCTGGTTTGAGTGGACACATGTCACATGGTAAATTTCTGTCACCTTATTGGATTAGCATACACCACAGAATGAGAGTTCTAGTGTGAACACTCACAATCTTAAATACATTATCATCATTATGTACTATGTAAGCATCAGCAATGTGGTTGCATCTGTCCAGGATATAGAGGACCAGCTTGTGTCTGACTTCTCTGTAGGTGCATGGTGTGAGAGGCAGAAAGAAACTCCCTTCCCCACCTTCATCCATCTTTCAAAGAATGGGCACAGTTACTGATTGTGGGAGCTCTGAGAAGGAATGAACTCTGCACAGCCATGAAAGCAGGGCTAACCTACACCATTTGACTCAAACTGGAAAGATAGTCTAGGGTGGCATTTTCAAAAGTATCTAAATCCTGTTGAAAGTACTTACTTAAGTGCCCTAGATTATAACCTTTCCAGGGCAGAGATTCTCTCTTACTATGGATATGTACCAAAGCTAGCATAATGGGGACTAATCTCAGTTGGGACTTCTAGGTGCCGCTGGAATACAGATAATAAATAAAAGGAGTTCTTGTGGCACCTAAGGTGCCACAAGTACTCCTTTTCTTTTTGCGAATACAGACTAACACAGCTGCTACTCTGAAACCAGATAATAAATAATAATATTTTCCCAGTTGTAGGCTAGGGCTCAGCTGCACCTGTGCCAGGTGTTGCTCGCCTGTCCAGGTGAAGGAAATTAGTGAAGTTACGTGACAGGGGAGCACATTGCTAGGAACAGGCCTTCTGGGAAAATAAAAGCAGCCTGTGGTTAAGGCACCTGAGTAAAATAACCATGCTGAAAGCTGGGAAAACCTGACCAAGAGGGAGATTGAGGCAGTGGATAGGCCCAAAGCCAGACCAGGTTGGCTTCTGTTACATTTCCCAGGAAAAGGCTGAAACATTTCTGAAAGTCTGCTGTTATGATAAAATCCCTGACAGTAAAATCACTCACTAGGATATTGACAGAGAGCAGGCAAATATAATCATGGCAATTTGGCTTAAAGTGAATGATTCCTAATTGGGATTTTTTTTTTTTTCAGTATCCACCCAGTTCCCTTCAAACAATCACTGTATGTTGATAAACTACTAGGAACATGAAGAAGAGGAGTACTTGTGACACCTTAGAGACTAACCAATTTATTTGAGCATGAGCTTTCGTGAGCTACAGCTCACTTCATCGGATGCATACCGTGGAAACTGCAGCAGACTTTATATATTTAATTTATATACAATGTGTATATAAAGTCTGCTGCAGTTTCCACGGTATGCATCCGATGAAGTGAGCTGTAGCTCACGAAAGCTCATGCTCAAATAAATTGGTTAGTCTCTAAGGTGCCACAAGTACTCCTTTTCTTTTTGCGAATACAGACTAACACGGCTGTTACTCTGAAACCATACTAGGAACATGGGAAGAATACCCAGTCTGATGATTATTATGGCCATGCCCGCTGTCACCTTACATAGGAAGCTCATGAATTGGCAAAGTTTATATGGAAAGGCCACAACAGGGTCACAATACAAAGGTGCTGCTGAGAGGATATGTTGTCAGCCATACAAATGAAGGGCACATGTGCAGGCAAACCAGGCAAGACGTACTGTCAGCCAATACATCCTTGTAGTGATTATTTTGGATTCTGGATTGACTTTTGTGCATAAGTGCAAGTATTTCAAAGGAAAAAAATTACAAACATACCTCCACCAACCTGTACCAGGAGATAAGAAGAATCAGAGGCTGTACCAGAATGGTAGCAGAATTCAAAAGTACAAAAAAACCCCACAATTCCTGTTAATAAAATGGTACTATAATTTCAAGTACACCGCTTTATCCTGTCGCACCAGCCAGTTAAACTGCATTTTGTATCTGATTTCTTCTCTGCTATGTGTGATTTACCATGGTCTCGCTTAGCCAACTTGTGATCCCTGACATACTTGATTTAAAATAAAATCCACCTATGTGTAGATCACTTTAGAACTCAATTGCATATATAGGTTTGTTCCAGGTTCTCTTCAATGAGACAAAATTCCCACTGAGGTCAAAGCTACTTTTACTTGAGTAGGTTCTGGCCCTTTGGATGATCTCCATGCTATATCTGATCAGGTTCAAAGGACAGAACACAAGCCACCATGCTGCATCTTTTGCTTTTAGGCACTCTTTGAAGTACTGTGATATTCTTTTAGCAGCGCAGGTTGTAGTCATTGGTCATCTATTTTAGGTACATGTATGGGCTGAATTACAGCAGTATCTAAGTACTTTGCAATGTTTAATATATTTATCCTCACCACAATACACCTGGGTGTTCCTTTGGAGATAGGGAAGTGGTATTATCCCCATTTTAAGGATGGGGCACTTGGACACAAAGATACTAAGTGATTTCTCCCCAGGTCACGAGGAAGTCTGTAGTAGAGCAGGGAATTAACTGAACCTCAGTTGTCCAAATCCAAGACTGGTTCCCTAACCACAGGACTATCCCTTGTCTCCCATCAAGTTTTATACTAGAGCTCAGCAATTAAGCCCCAATTCAGCCAAAGCACTTAATGATATAGTTAAGGCTATAATGGGCATAGAAGTCATTTGCAGACATTTTTGTGAATTCAGAATGGCATTTTGATTCAGCTCTGTTCATGTTTAATGACCTTTTGCATGAGGGAAGTGTGATGGGTTGCATCACAGAAATCCCTTTGGGACTGCCACCTGATGTGCCTAGACTACCTCTGAGCCCGTTTTCCCTGCCAGCCTGGGATTTCAGTACCTTGCCTTGTTTGAGCCAGACATGCTTGCCTGCTGCAAACACAGATCAAATCTGAACCACGTCCCTCACAAGCTGCAGGCTTAACTGGAAACAGCTTAAGAAGTGCTCCTATCTCCAGCACTCAGATACCCAGCTCCCAATGGACTCCAAACCCCAAATAAATCTGTTCACCCTCTATAACACTAATAGAGAGATATGCACAGCTGTTTGTTTCCCCCCCTCCCAGGTATTAATACTTACTCTGGGTAAAATAATAAGTAAAAAGTGATTTTATTAAATACAAAAAGTAGGATTTAAGTGGTTCCAAGTAATAACAGACAGAACAAAGTGAATTACCAAGCAAAATAACATAAAACATGTAAGTCTAAGCCTAATACACTAAGAAACTAAATGCAGGTAAATCTCACCCTCAGAGATGTTCCAATAAACATCTTTCCCAGACTGGACTCCCTCCTAGTCTGGGTCCAGCAATCACTCACACCCCTGTAGTTACTGTCCTTTGTTTCAGTTTCTTTCAGGCATCTCTTTGGGGTAGAGAGGCTATCTTTTGAGCCAGCTGAAGACAAAATGGAGGAATTTTTAGGGGCTTATGTAGTTTCCCTTTTGTGGATGGAAACCCCTCTCTCCCCCTGTGTAGAATCACAGCTACAAGATGGAGTTTTGGAGTCACATGGGCAAGTCACACATCCACGCATGACTTAGTTCTTTACAGGCCGAGCCATTGCCCACATATTAGCCTGAACCTTCCCAGGAAAGCTCTGATGTGGATTGGTGTCTATCAAGGTCCATTGTTAGCCAAGTACTTCCATTTACTTGAATAACCCCTTCACACTATGTTGATCAAATCTGCCTTAGGTGCGTTCTACAGCAAACACTTTAAATACAAGCATAGAGCCAACACTCATAACTTCAGATATAAAAATGATACATGCATATGAATAGGATGAATACATTCAGTAGAACATAACCTTTGCAAAGACATGTTACATGGAACATCTAGCATAAAACATTTTCTAGTTATGTCATATTTACACTCATAGGCATATTTCTATAAAGCATTATGGGGTGCGACGTCACAGGAAGTTTTGCTCTTATGTATGCTAGTGTAAGGGGACTTTAGTGCCCTTACTAAAACTCACTGGAGGTGTTTTGGTTGGCTAGCTCCCAATACCAAAAGAAAGGAGAAGGGTTGATGGGAAATCAGGACCCTGAGACTGACAGTCCCCAGGAACAATGGGGAGAGGCCAATGCTCCATGTCAGCCTGATTGACAGGGCAGGCAGGCTAATCAGGGAGTCAGGAAGCCGGGGGCATGGGGGGGGGGTCCCATCCTCTGTAGAATTGCCTGGGTCAGACAGAGTGGGACCAAGCTAAGGAGAAAGCAGGGGCCCAAGCTGAGCTGGGGAGCAGAGCTATGCCAGCCAGAGGAGCCAGTAAAAAAGGAGCCCAGGAAGCAGGTCAGAGCTGGGAGCAGTCACAGAAGCAGCCTAGTGAGCAGACCTGTCCTGGGGGGAGAGAGCTGCAGCAACCAGAGCCACAGGGGCCAGAAAAGCAGCCCAGAGAGCTGGAGGCAGAGCAGAACCAGCAGCAGTGCTGAGACAGAGCAGAGCTGGAGCTGGGACTGGAGTAGTCCAGAGCCGAGTGCGGTGAGCAGCTGAGGAGAGCAAGGGGGACCCTGGGCAGCGGGCCCAGCGCAGGGAGAAACCTGCAGCCGAGGGCCCAACGGGGCGGGGGCGACACTGGGAAGAAGGGTCCTGCTACCTAGAGCCTGAGAGCGTGTGGCCACCGCCAGAGCAAGTGTCCGACCTGCAGCATCCCTGCAGCACAGCCAGAGCCTGAGAAGGAGGCCTGGGACATGTGAGGAATAGACTGAACTTCCCTTACATTCCAGAGACGCTGGGTGTGATGTCCCCGTGCCACAGAGCAGGGTGATGTGTTTTCCTTTAACCGTTCCTGTTTTTTCCTTATTTTTTAAATTGATTGCTGTTTAATAAAGTGTATTTGCTTTGAACTGTATGGAATGATCAGTGGGTCAGAGAAGCATCCAGTGCAGAGAGAGCATCCTGGAGTGGGGACACCCTAGCCCCTGCCCTAAGTGATCACAACAAGGTTGGGGGTCGAGCCCCCAGGAATCCTGGGCCCAGCCTTCTTGGGGTTATGAGGACTCTGCCATACACGCAATTGGAAGGAGAGCCCTTGAGGTCAGGCAGGCCTCTGGGTAATGGAAATGGGAGCAAGGACTCATATCCTTTCACTAGCCCATTTCACCAGGGTAGTGTATAAGCCAGGAAAGTTCTCCACAATAGCGGGACCATTCCCCCGCTTACACTAGCAAATGTTGGGACACAACAATTTTTCACCACAAAAAGACAACAAAATCAAATTCATTAGAAAGTTGATCTGGAATTTTCATGAATAGAAAAAAGGGGCTGAATTTGCCACACAAATCATAGTGAAGAATGTGCCTGCTTTATACAGATATTAACTTTACATTGAATAAAAAAGCAATACTGAAGCCCCCACATATTTCTTCAACCCTTTCTTAACAAAGGTCCATACATGATTAAATAAAAAACAATTTTATATTATGTATGTATATCTTTTGTCTATCATGTTTTTCAGTGTGTATTGAATGCACAGACAAAGTGAGGCAGATAAAGGTTAAAAGGGTAGAGTGGGGCCCACCCAAGGAAGAACGGAAAATGTGATTTTTAACAATGAGAATTCTGCCTCTTCTTTTTTTCTGCCTGGGGTAAGCTGGTGGTAGAAAATATTGTTTTTTAGACAGGGTTAAGAAAAGAAAACAGAATATACAACTTACATTTGCAAATGTCACCTCAGACTCCCCATACATCATTAAAGATCTAGCTGTTCAAACACTCCCTGTAACTTACACTTCATGTTTCAACTTCACTCTCAACTTCTTAACATTGCAGCTTCATGTACATACACCACACACAACAGTCAGTCAACACACTACACAGCTCTCCCTTTCTCCAAAGTTCTTATACACCGCTTCACATATGTAAGCACACGCACATTTAGTTTACATGTAATGTCCTGGAATGACGAATGCATACTGCTGCAGCTCCCCTAGTTGTATTGTTCAGTCAAGGATTAATTCTACAGTCACAACACTATGGTATTAGTTTAATAGTATCTTTCATCTAGAGAGATAAAACTATATACACCCAGGAGAGCTGAAATGCAACCCCTTTCGAGTTTGAAGACAGCATCTAACAGCATAAAATAAAATGTGCAACACTGAGCAGAGGGACAGATTATGGCATGGACACAATGTGACCCCTCCTATACCCACACTCTCGTCAAGAAAAACTGCCTTCAGATCGTACACAGAAGACTTCATGGAATTTAGTTTATAAACCACAGAAGGCTGAATAGCTGATATAACCATACCAGGGGTAGTCATTTTAAACATACTCAGATAAAATGGTGAAAAGATGCTCTTTGTTTTACTAATTGATTGGTTTTACTGATTCATATAATCAATAAAAAATGCACAATATATACATTATTTGTCAACTGCAATATGGCATCTGCTACGCATATCTAGTCTATGGAGGAAGTTTGGGCTAGTAGGAGACGGTGTAGTCTGGAGGATGGGGCACTGGGTTAGTTGGAAGACCATAGGTACTCTACTTGGCTCTGCTGTTGACCTGCTGTGTGACCTTGGTCAATTCACTTCACCCCTCTGTTTCCCCTCCCCCCTTTGTTTGTCTTGTCTTTGGGGCAGAGATTATTGTTTCATACTACTTGTTTGCAGAACACCTAACGCAATAGGGAACCAATATCTGTTGGAGCCTCTAGGCACTACTGTAATAAAAAATGTTAGTCACCATAGCAAAGACCTACTTTTTCTATTAAAAAAAAATCAAATAAAAAACTGCATATCCTTGTCATTGGCCCACAAGTCAGGACAAACCTTACAAAGAAACTCTACCAAAACCAAATAGTGCGAACCTATACAATAAGGAAAAAAATTGGGGGGCCATATCATACCCTCCAGAGGGAAAACTGAACTAATAGGCCTCCACTGCTGCCCTCCATCTCCTCTCCTGATCATTTCTCCCTGTTTCCCCCATCCTGATTCTCTCTCCTAATCACTTTCTCCACATTCCATCTCTTCTATCCCTGAGCTCTAGTGTCTGGTCCTTACATTAGTGAACACTTACTCAATGGGACTACTTCTCATTTGTTCCCCAATGTGTGAAAAGATTTCACAGTCAGTGCCCTCCTTCCCTGTGTTTCTTTTCTTTGTGTTCCTTTTTGCTTGGTCTTTTAATCTTTCCTTCCCCATGTTCTCTCACCACTTTTCTTCTCTCTGTCCTCCCTTCTGACTCCCTTTTTCCTCCATCTTCTCTCATCATTGTTTAGCCTTCTCTTCATATTTCCCACTGTCTGCTTACTCTGACTGTACCCTCCTCTCTTCCTCAGCCCCTCACAGTCTCCTATCGCACCCCTTTCTGTATCTTTGTTCCCTCTCCTCTTGTCTCCCCTTCACATTCTCCTTCCCCATGGTAGGTGGACTCCAGAAGGGCTTCAGTTTTACTTCGTTCCCATCCACAGGAAGGAAGAATCTCTCTGTTACCTCCTTCCCAATCTGAGGATAAGAAAGTTCAGAGGTAACAAGGGGGAGTTCATTCACCTCTTCTTCATGTGTGAGGTAGTGGTGGAGTAACTCATCAGAAGCCTGTCATTCACCTTTCACATGAGAGGCCATAGAGCACCACTTCTCCCCACCTGATGGGAAGAAGAGAGATTTATTCATATTTGTAAAATTACAGCTGTCGATAGATAAAGAATCTCTACAGAATTGGTAGCTTTGAAGAATTCCTAAAGAAATCTTGAAAATGAGATGCCTCTTTATGCGACTCTTTCCTATTCTATTTATTAGATTATTATTGACTCTCTTTCCCATTTAGTAATGTAGAAATAAATAATCAGAAGTCTAGTAAATAACATGTTGTAAAGCAGAAGGAAGCATGGAAAGCCCAAAGCTATATAAAACAAAAGATATAGATTCACTGATGTCCTTCATTACACTTCAGGCACTTGGGGCCTGACCCAAAATCTACTGAAGTCTATATGAGTTTTCAGTGTGCTTTGGATCAGGTCCTTAAGGCTTAAAGTAAAGGATCTCATCCTGTTCTCACTGAAGTTAATGGCAAAATGCCCACTTGGTGTCAAAAGCTGTAATTGTTTTTCTCTTGCAAAAACAAAACAAAACAAAAAGCCTTTAGATCCATGATCCCATAAGCAGTGTAGATATAAATCCCCATGAAAAGGAAATACGTGTGACAGATCTCCAATCCAAATCCTGTTTTATTTTTCAACTTTCCTTTATTAAAAGGTAAGCGTGGAGTATGAAACATCCAGGTCATCATATTATTTTAAAGAGAGCACAAGCAAAATTACATTTCATCCATGCATAAACCTTCATAAAAATGTAATGAAAAGAAACACAAACACTGTTTATCTTTAAGATCCAGACACTAAACTCAAATTTCCTCCTGGAAATTTTAATTAGTGATCTGAAAAATGCTTAGGCAAAATATCAGCTCCCAGTTGTCTGTTTAGGTTAAATTAAATTATTTCTGTAAGTAATATAATTAAAATCCATTTAGTTCTTAATCGATATTTTATTTACATTCATTTTCCTGTAGTACTTGATTAGTTCTTTTGAAGGGAGAGGGGGTAATTTATTTTCTGTTTATTATATGTCCATTTGAAGTATCTGTGCTCTCATTAATGGAAGAATCTCCCACAGTACAGGATTTACTGCCAAAATCATGAGGCACCATGTGTTTTGGGGATAACAATTTGATTTCTGCAGTGATTCAGCAAGAATGGGACTGATCAGTTTTGAGCTGGTCTGGGAAGCATTTCTGTGTGAAAATATCTAGTACAAAACTGGACATCATGCCAGACGTGCACACATTCATTACATAGGGCTTCATTCTCCATTGCTCTGTGCCTTGTGCCATCATTTACTCTGGTAAAAACTGAGACAAAGGTGAGAGTAAAACTCTTATTGGTCTGACTTGGTAGAAATTTATGCCCACATTGCCTGGGTGAACAGGCAATGAGCTTCTTGTAGGCAGATACCTGCACCTGCATAGAGCCCTACCAACATCAAGGGCTCTATGTAGTCCACCCGTGTGAAGTCATTGTAGTCTGAGGGTCTAAATGACTACATAATGGGAAATATCAGGCCTACAATCTTTAAAGAAGCCATTATTAAAGCATCAAAACAACATATCAATACCAGCAGTGGGCTGAAAAGTCTGGACACACTCTGCATAGGTACATAACTTAATCTTTTGGCACACCTTTTTTTCTCCCTTTATCTTGACATCATTTTAGAATATTCTCCCCAATTTGTCATGAACCTACCCCCAATTAGATTCAACCTCATTGGCCAAAGATTTACTTCGGCCCCAATCCTGTGATTATTGAAGTAAATGTCAACGCTTCCATAGATTTCCAGTTTTAGGATACCGTTTTAACAACAGTTTAGATTGCTGCTGGTTCGTCAGAGTTTCTTTCCTGAAAAATTATACTGTATCCTCAAATTATGAGAATTAAATTCTTTGGTATAAACAATGTTCTGCGCTGTATACATGATGTACGTTTATGGAGGCACAGTCTCAGCTGTGAATGGAGTGATGATGACTTACACTAGCCAAAAATCTGCCCCATGGGGCTTACAGTTCACATTAAAAAGAAAAGAAATTCAACACTTCACTGAAACTTTGCGATCTGAAAAAGTTCAATTAATTTTATTATAAATTATTTCATTTGTACGCTTGTTCTCTATTTGGGAACTAAAGCAGAAACATCAGAATGCTAGCAAAAAGGATCTTCTCATGCCATTTCCAGACCTATTTTGCACACCCAAGAGGTACACATAGTTGGTATGAACATACAGTCCAAAACTTTCAAATTTGGACGCCTAGAATTAGGCTCCTGAATCCATATTTAGGCACCTAAATAAAAGTGTCCTGATTTTTCAGGTGCACTGATTGCCCACAAATGGTGGCTACAGGTGACTCAATACCTTTGAAAACAAGGCTTCTTTTATATAGGTGCCTAAATATCAGTTTAGGTGCTCACCTATAGGTACCCCAAATTAAAATATTTTAGTCTTAACTTTTAAGGCAACTCTCCAGACTGAACTTCAAATCTTTTTATGTTTTCTTGGATAATTTGACCAAATGGCTGCTGCTAGGGCAACAGGGATAGAGAGGTGTAAACCCTTAAGAAGGGACTTCAACCCATGCAATCACAGGGGTTCCCAGTTACTTGTCCCTGGGGACAAACACAGTTGTGGTGAAGCCAGAATGCACCCAACCTGTGATTTTGTAAAGCAAAATGGTATCTGCTGCATAGGTAGGCAGGTAGGGGTCTGAGAACTGAGATTTGCAGTCGGGACCAACATCACCATTGCTTCTATTTCTCTTACACTCAGCATATTCCAACACAGTCTAAAGCAGTTCTAGAAGTCTCAGATTTTCATTCCAGTGGTTGGAAAGCTGCTACCTGAGAGATTGAACAGAGAAGCCTATTGGAATTACAGCATATTCTGAAAGACTGAGAGCATTCCTCCCATGAAAGTTCTGCTCCAACTTAAGTCATCTGCCTTTCTGGTCCAAATAAGAGGGAAAGGGCCACAAAAGATTATAGAGCCTCAGGAACAGGTGAGGAAGGGGATCTCAGACTGCAGAAAGTGGCTATCTCTTTCTGCGTGCGTGTGTGTGTGTGTGAGAGAGAGAGAGAGAGAAGGAAAATGATGGAGTAGATGGATGCAGACTCCATGTGTTTGTTCACAGATGGCCTTGCTGAGAATAGGGAGCCTTGACTACGCTATATTTAGAGTAGCAAAGTGAAACAACTGAAAGGGTCTAATTCCAGTATCTTTTACAAGTGTTTTACATTGGTGTAACTTTGTTGCTTTTACTGGAATTACTCCTCATTACACTGGTGTTAGTGAGTTCAGAAATAAGCCCAAGTTACTCCATTTTTAGGTTCTCATATGTTACATAATATTACCAATCAGCAGGAAATGAATCCTTTTGATAAATAATTATTTTCTGGTTTTGAATAGGATGAGGGTATCAGGTCACCAAATAGCCATTTATTTCCCCTATCATCCTAACACATTATTAGAAATGTATTAAAATACTTTCAAGTTGTTTGGTAATGTTATTCATTTGTGTTCTTACCACTTCCTGATGTTTAAATTAGTTTTGTTAATAGACGTGTTATAACGAGAATCAAGTTAGAATCAAGTGTTACTATGATATCTAAATTTGTTACTAAACTAACCTTTCAGTCCTGTTTGACTTCATAATATAAATGTAGTCTATATTTAAGTTGACTTTATTTATATAAATAGACATCTAATTCAGCTACTGTTTCATATGTATAGGTACATACTGTTTCATATGTATATGCATGTATGGCTAATTAAATGAATGTCCTCAGCAGAGTTAGCTCAAACCTTTTTAGGCAGGGGTTGGGGGGCAGTAAATCTGCAGTTTTGTCAAAGGCAAAACATTTCAGAAACACATATTGATTTTGACAAATTTTCAACAGGAAGGTTTATCACGCCCACAGTGGACTTTCTGGAGGATGAGCGAGAGATCGCAAACGTGACCTTTTCAATTCTGAAATGGACATTTTGACAATTCCATTCCACAAATGCCTTCACAAGGTTTTGTTTTCATTCCAGTGTGGAACAAAAACAAATTTTGAAACCTCAAAAGTTGTGAAATGGAATTGTCATCCTCGGGCCAGCTCTCATCCTCATCCATTGCTAGTTAAGTTGCTGCTTTGGGGCCATATTTAGTCTGTGCTGATGTGCTAACCTCTTCCTTATTTACAATTCTTTAGTTGTGCAAGTTGGTTAACCTTAAAAAAGATTCCACTTGGGAATGAGAGAAGGGGTTACAAGGGGACAGGAGGAAACTATATGCGCTTAGCTCTCACTGGACTGCTAGGAGAGGCTATGGTTTATGCAATCAGTTCTACAGCCAAAGTTCCAGACACGTAATGCAGTGGGCAGCAGACACTAAGGGTGTATGTCTACGTTGCAAAATAAAACCCATGGCAGTGAGTCCCAGAGCCCGAATCCACTGACATTCCCACTCAGGCTGGACCCTAGGTCTGAAATCCAGTGAGGGGGAGGGTCTCAGAGACTGGTCTCCAGCCCTACCACAAAAATTTACACTGCTATTTTTAGCCTTACAGCATAAGCTCTATAAGCCCTTGTCTGTTGACTCAAGCTCTGAGACTTGCTGCTGGGAGTCTTTATTTATTTGTTGTTGGGTCTTTTTTGCAGGCTAGACACACCCTAAAACAATATACATAGTTGTTCTTTTTCTAAAGTGATCAGTAAATAGATCATGTTGTCCTGCCCCAGCTGGATGGATGGTGGACCTTCCTCTCTGCCATTCCTGATATATTCCCTTCCTCCCAATCCAGCATCTGGGTGAGCGTTTAGGGCAGGATTTTGCTGGGGATACATGCAGGATTTTTTATGTAGATACTGTATTTCACCAGTTGTTCTATAAGCACAGCAGGTTATCAGATGGCCCAAAGCTAACCAGTGGGTGGATTATGTGTTTCCTTCAAATAAACAGACCTTTGGAACACAATGGTGAATGTTTGGGGTGAAGAATATGGCAGTGGGGGATCTGACCATTCCTGCCAGTTTTTAACAAGCCTGCCATTTGGACTGAAGCAGTAAGGGCTAGATTGTTAGAGGTATTTAGGTGCCTAAAGATGCAGGTAGATGCCTAGTGAGATTTTAAAACTCCTGCTGGGATTAGGTGCCTATGTGCTTTTGAAAATCCAGTTAGGCACTTAAATACCTCTAAAAAGCTATCCTTAAGAGAGAGAAGCAGACAAAATAGAGAGGGACAGAATTGTGAAGGGCCTGGAAAGTGAGGATGAGAAGCCTGAACTTGATGTAGTGAAATAGAGTGAACCAGTGATGCAAACTGAAGAAGGGCTGATCTGAGGAAAGGGGGTATGGGAAAGGGCTAATGATTTAGGTATTGGAGTTCTGAACTCATTGAGGGGGAGGGAGTGATGTGATCTTTAGGAAAGCCAGAGAGGAAGCATGCACAGTAATCAAGGTGGGAGATGATGGAGGCCTATCTGATAGTTTTGGCTCTCTGGGCAGCAGGAAGATGGTGGTCTTAGGAATGTTATGGAGGAAGAAGTGGCAAAATCTGGACACAATCTGCATGTGTAGGGCAAGAGAGAGGGAGGAGGCAAAGATGACTCCTAGCTCATGATCACAAGAGTAAGAACTGGCAAAAAAGGAATGCAGCATTTAGAATTTCTGTGACATTCAGCCCAAGCTTTGCTGTGATGCACACGTTTTACTTGTGTGTTATGGGAAAAGACCAAGACAGCAGGTACTCCTTTTTTTCCCTCCTTCTTTCTCTTCCATCCCGCCCCCTGCCCACCTCCCCCAAAAAGGGAAAAGCCAAGTTGTGTTCATTTTGTTTTACAAGTGAAACACTTTGCATATACAGATAAATGTTCTCATGGGTAGGTAGGATGTAGGCAGATGCCCCACTAATTCAAGAATAGACTCTGATACATTCCTTTCGTGAATAAGCTCTGTATGTTCTTTCCAGACGCCAACACACACTTTTCTGATTTTCTGGCGAGGAAAGCATAGAGTGCCTTAGTATAAACAGAGTATCCCATGTCTTACAGAGAATTGCATGTTTATTACAGAGCTGCCAATGGATAGAAAAATTGCAAACAGTTTATAATTTTAAGTTTCTTACAGGGAAAACACCCAATTCTAAGAGATTTAAAAATGGAGCTGTTTTAAAAAAAACAACACGTTCCAAATATTTAATGCAATTCAGCAAGCTCTTCTAGTAACATGTCACTTTGTAATCCAATCTAGTGGTGACCCATTGGCCTGATATCCTAACTATAACTCATATGTTTGCAAATTATATTATCTGGCTTAGTGTGCTAACATCACATTCAGACAGTGACAGCATCAAATTTGTTTCTTGAAGAAAAATAAACCCATAACAAATTACATTAGCCTTAGATTCATTCTTACTTGAGCAATGAAATATAAATTTACACCTCCATCCTTTTGCCAGTTGTTTCCAGATGGATTCATTCTGATGCAAAGCAGGCTATGGTACCTCCCTGCCATTTTGCCTGAGTTCCGGGACACTTGGGTAAGTTATTAAAAATGTCTTCCTTTTACAGGAGAGGAATGATGGTCCAGTGATCAGGGCCCAAGCCTGGGACTTGGGAGACCCAGGTACAATTGCCTGTTTGCCACAGATTATCCTGTGTGACCTGAGGTAATCATTCAGTTTCTTTCTGCCGCAGTGCACCGTATGTAAACATTAGTACTTCTCTCACTGCTCCATAGGCTGTTGTGAGGGTAATATATTAAACATTGTGAGATATCCAGACACTATGGGTAACCTATCAGTAAAATAGGGATCATGATATCTGTTTTAGTCTGTCTGTCTAGGAAGATATGGAAAAATTTCTAGGCCTGGTCTGCACTGAATACTTTTACTGGTATAACTCTTCCAGTCAGGGGTGTGAAAAACTATATACCCCCAAGCGACATAGTTATGAAGACAAATCGTTCACGGTAAATGCAACTATGCTGTCAGCAGAGGTATTCTACTGGCATAGCTCAGCAGTACTCAAACAGTGGGTTGGGACCTCAAAGTGGGTCACGACCCCATTTTAATGGGTTTGCAGGTCTAACTTAGACTTGCTTGGGCCTGGGACCGAAGCCGAAGCCAAAGCCAGAGCCTCATCACCCAGGGATGAAGCTAAAGCCTGAGAGCTTCATCCCTAGACATCGAGGCTCAGGTTTTAGGCCTCCTGAAGCCCTTGGGCTTTGGCTTTGGTATCCCCCGTACCCAGGGCAGTGGGGCTCAGGCTTTGCCTGGGGGCTCAGGTGGGCTAAGGCTTTGGTCCCGCATCCTGGGGTCGTGTAGTAATTTTTTTTGTCAGAAGGGGGTCGCGGTGCAATGAAGTTTGAGAACCCCTGGCATAGCTAATGTTGTTCAGGGAGGAGGTGTTTTTTTACCAAAGAACTCCTCCTTCTATCAGCATATGCAGCGTCTACAGTAGCGGGCTATGCTGGTGTAGGCTCTGTAGTGTAGACGAAGCCCAACAACTTGTCCATACTTCTCCTCTTATTAGTTCTTGCACCTGGCAAAGATTTGTCCAGGCTGTGGATGGAGACAATGATATTTCACACCTCTCTTTTCTCATCTAGTTATTCTGCTCCCATAATCAATATTCTTCTCATGCTGTCTCACAGAAAGTTACCCATTGGCCATTCCTTCAGCTACCTCTTCCTAGATCCCTTTCTTTACATTCTTTTTGAAAGTCAGACTTTAATGATTGCTTCAAATATATTTCAAGCTCTGGAGGCACTCGGATCATTTATGTTCTCACTTAAGATAAATGTGAAATGAATTAGCTTGGTCCTTCCACAATATCTATTGATCTTTCAGTGAGGTCACCTCACAAGACAAACATCAACAAGATAACTTAGCGAGAATATAAAAATAAATACCATAACATATCAATGAACTAAAATAGAAATAAAGCTTATATTTTTACTTTCAGAAGCACTTAACAAAGACAGCAGGCCGGTGATCCTGAAGAAAGGAGTTTTAACAACCAATCATCAGTAAAAGCCTGGAGTTGGGGGCTCAGAGATAATCTCAGCTGACTGGGAAGTGCAATATGAAATACTCACAGTGCATCCCTGATTCGCTGTTGCCATGCTCCTTGTGTAGTCACTACACCAATGCAAAGAGGGTGTAAAACACTCCCACTGGCATAAGTGGTGAAGAATTCAATGGCTACAAAAGCTACAAGGCAGCGAAGAATCAAGGCCTCATACTTCAGAGTAAACCAGCAATGGGATTAAACTATAATTACAAGAATTCCACAATAAACACATAGCTGGAAAGGGAGGCAACTTTTTCTTTTAAAAGTTAGGTGACAGGCGGTGGGCAAGTGATGTAAAGCAGCTAGCTGTTCCATTTTAAACACACTGAATGTGGTACAACCAAACAGCAGCAAAAGCCACAGGAAGGGCCACAAAAATATCATTCTTTTAATGGTATCTACTCATGATTAACGTATGCTGGATATTTTTCATGGTCACATCTTTCAGATGAGGAAAATATATTCCATCAGCGACCTTAATCTGCTTTTCTTTTCAGAGCTAGAAGTCTAAAATGATACAAAAATTCCTGCTAGAATCATTAATAAAATTTCAAACTGATAACCAGTGAAAAGCACCTTTGTACACCAATTGCCATGTGAAAATCACTATGGCTTTCTACAGTGAAAGCATTTCAAGCTGAGTATCAGCAGGCTATCAGTGCTAGCAGCAGCCAATGCATGAAGAAGACTAAGCCCTTTTAAGGCAGCTGTGAAATATAAAACTGAGAAGGGGCACGATCACTTGCTGAAGTTGCAAACCAATTAGAGAAATTTGTCTCTTTTCATAGTAATTTCAAAGTAGTTTTCTAGATTTCTGTGCCAGCTCGTATAAAAAAAGGTAAAGCCAGTAGAAAAAGAAATAAACAGGTAAATATTAAAGAAAAAACTCAGTGATACACATTGTCACTCAAGGCTTGTCTACACAGCAAGTTATTGCATGGCAAGCCAGGGTATAAATCTACAGCACACCGGTTTGTTGCACAATAATGACCCATGTGAACACTGATATAGTGTGCTGAAAGTCCCAGAGTGCAGCTTAGCTTACTATATCATCACATGAGATGTTACAACATGGCAATCTGGTGCACTGTCAATTTACACTCAGTCTTGCTGTGCAGTAACTTGCCCATGTAGACAAGCCCTCAGTTCAGAGAAGTTTTGATCCCTCAGGGCATAATATTTTATTAGGCTTTTAGGCAGGGGTGAAAGTAAGTCTAGGGACTTACTGGTTTGGGGCTGGGCTGGGGCCAGCTCTGGCCTCCGGAAGGGGCAGGGCTTCGGGCGGAATGGGAGGGGCTGGGGGAGGTCAGAGCCAGCCCCAGCCCACCCTGTACCGGCAAGTGCCTCCTTCCCCCTCCCCAGGGTAACAGCGGCAGCCGGGGGCTCTGGCAGAGGTTTAAAGGGCCATGGGCGGTAGCAGTGGCCGGAGCCCTGGGCCCTTTAAATCATCCCCAGAGCCCGGCCGCCGCTTCCCCAGGGCTCTAGCAGCAGGGCTCTGGGGACGGGGCTCCAGTCGCCACTACCGCCCTGGGCCCTTTAAACCGTCCTCGGAGCCTGCTGGAGCCCTGGGGAAGCGGCGGCGGGGCTCCGGGGACAATTTAAACAGCCCAGGGCTCGGCCACCGCTACAGCCCTGGGCCCTTTAAATTGCCACCCCAGCCCTGCCACCGCTACCCCAGGGCTCCGGCAGTAGGGCTCTGGCAGCAATTTAAAGGGCCGGGGGCTCCAGCCGCTGCTGGGAGCCGCAGGCCCTTTAAATTGCGCCTGAGGAAGCCGATCCACCCTGGTACGGCGCACCGGCTCTTGCCGGTACGACGTACGGGGGCATACCAGCTTACTTTCACCTCCTCTTTTAGGGCCTAATCTAAAGATCACTAAAGTCAGTGGAAAGGTTCCTCTTGACTTCAGTGGGCTTTAGATCAGATCTTTAGAGTCTATTTTTAGCAGTGGAAAAATATTCTGAAAAAGACAAAAATAATTGTCAAAAGGTATAAATCAGGGGTTGTCAATGAATATTTTAAAATTCTCTTTCAAATAAACCTTCAGATGGTCCATTAACCCTATAAAGACTATGTTCTGTCACCAGTCAACTAATGGTAATAAGGGGTGCTTAATCTGTAGCATCCATATCTAGTTTTCCAAGAGTCATGTTTATTATGATTCATAGATACCAAGGCCAGAAGGGACCATTGTGATCATGTAGTCTGACTTCCTGTATAACACAGGTCATAGAACTTCCCCAAAATAATTCCTAGAGCAGATCTTTTACAAAAACATCCTATCAGTTTTAAAATGGTCAGTGATGGAGAATTCACAATGACTTTTGGTAAATTGTTCAAGTGATTAATTACCCTCACTGTCAAAAATGTACATTTTATTTACAGTCTGAATTTGTTTCATTTCAACTTCCAGCCATTGGATCATATTATACTTTTCTCTGCTAGATTCAAGAGCCCATTGTTAAATATTTGTTCCCTGTGTTGATACTTATTGACTCAAATCAAATCACCCCTTAACCTTCTATTTGTTAAGCTAAATAGATTGAGCTCCTTAGAAACCATGTTTTCTAATCCTTTACTCATTCTCATGGCTCTTCTCTGAACCCTTTCCAATTTATCAACATCCTTCTTCAACTGTGGACACCAGACCTGGACACAGTATTTCAGCAGCAGTTGCATCAGTGCCAGTGTCAAGGTGCAGTGGGGGAGGTTTAGGTTGGATATTAGGAAAAACTTTTTCACTAGGAGGGTGGTGAAACACTGGAATGCGTTACCTAGGGAGGTGGTGGAATCTCCTTCCTTAGATATTTTTATGGTTAGGCTTGACAAAGCCCTGGCTGGGATGATTTACTTGGGGATTGGTCCTGCTTTGAGCAGGGGGTTGGACTAGATGACCTCCTGAGGTCCCTTCCAACCCTGAAATTCTATGATTCTATGATTCAAATACAGAGGTAAAACAATCTCTCTATTTCTACTTGAGAGTCCCCTGTTTATGCATTCTAGGTTGCATTAGCTCTTTTGGACACATTGTCACATTGGGAGCTCATGTTCAGCTAATTATCCACCATGACCCCCAAGTCTTTTTCAGAGTTAGTGTTTCCCAGGATACAGTTCTCCATCCTGTAAGGATGGCCTACATTCTTAGTTCCTAGATAAAATGCATATTGTTTGCTTGACCCCAGTTTATTAATTGATCCAGATCACTCTGAATCAGTGACCTTTCCTTTTCATTATTTATCATTCCCCCAATTTTTGTGTCATCTGCAAACTTTCAGTGATGATTTTATAGTTTCTTACATTTTTGGATCTAACAGCCAATTTTTACTCCATTTAAAGTATGCAGTGTTAATTTTATATTGCTCTAGTTTTTTTAATCAAAATGTCTTGTGGTACCAAATCAAACACCTTACAGTATATTTATGTCAACACTATTACTTTTATCAACCAAACCTATCTCATCAAGAAAAGATATCAAATGACTTTGACAGGCTCTATTTCTATGAACCCATGTTGATTTGCATTAATTACATTACCCTCCTTTAATTCTTTATTAAATCCAGTACCGCACCAGCTGCTCCATTATCTCCTCCAGGATCAATGTCAGGTTGACAGGCCTATAATTACCCGGGTCATCCCATTTACCCTTTTTTTAAAGGCTGGCACAACTTTAGCTTTCTTCTAGTCTTCTGGAACTTCCTCAGTTCAAGACTTATTGAAAGTTAACATTAATGGTCCAGCAAACTCCTCAGCCAGCTCTTCTACAATTCTTGGATGCAAGTTATCTGGACCTGTTGATTTTAACATGTCTAATATCACCTTATGATGAGACTATATCATCTGTTTTTACCCCAAATACAGAACAGAAACCTTTATCTAACATATTTATTGATTTTATTATCCACTTCAGCTACCTCACTATGGGACCTTGCTTTAACTTTCTACAACTATGTAAGAGTATATCTACAGTGCCGCTGGGAATGTACTTTACAGCTCAGGTAGGCAGACATGTGCGAGCTCTACTGAAGCTACCATGCTAAAAATAGCAATGTACCTGGGGGTAGCACAGGAGACAGCTCAGAACAGCTGCCTGAGTACAAACCCCCCCAGACCCCTGTGTATGTACTTGGGCACCCACCCTAGCTACACTACTATTTTTAGCATTCTGTCTTGACCAGAGCTAGTGAGTGTCTGTCTAACCGAGCTGGGAAGCATGTTCCCAGCCGCACTGTAGATGTACCCTAAGATAAAGACGAGCTTTCTTTGTCTATCAGCATCCAGGTAGGATTCAGCTGACTGAGTCCTTGGTAAACATGAACAATTAAGTTTTTTCTATTAGTGCTAAGAAATAGAAACAAAGAGACATTATTATTAGATCTGTGAAACTGAAAACTGAACTAGGTTTGCTAAACATTTCTCCAAAGTTTGTAAACCATTTGATGAAACCAAGCTGCAATTTAAGTGATCCTAACCTGAGTTACGTGTTCTGGGTGGGGAAAGGGTGATGGTTATTAGTGGATTTGAGTATGGACCGTGCAAAAATTTAATTTTTCTTTATGATTTTAAATGGAAACAAATGACATTCAGCCCAAATTGCAGAGTATCACATTTGAGTTTAACATTTATTGAAGACTCAAATGCAAATCAAGCCTCTAGAAGTGCAAACTAATCAACATGAACCTAGGGAAAAGTAAGATGAAGAGCAAATTTTGCAAATGAAACAGACAAGTTTCTGACACTTGTCCCCTAACTTGTCTCACTTTCTACTCTGCGTTTGGAGTCTCTGTCTACAGTTTTCAGAGTAGCAGCCGTGTTAGTCTATATCCGCAAAAAGAAAAGGAGGACTTGTGGCACCTTAGACACTAACAGATTTATTTGAGCATAAGCTTTTGTGAGCTACAGCTCACTTCATCTGTAGCTCACGAAAGCTTATGCTCAAATAAATTTGTTAGTCTCTAAGGTGCCACACGTCCTACTTTTCTTTCTGTTTACAGTGACGTCCATCTGATTTCCCTCCACACTGGGGGCAAGACTTTGGGAGACCATGCAGGGTGTTTTCATCCTCTGCATACTATCAGGGGGGTTTCACTGAGGGCCTCCTGAAGAGTGGATCTCTTGGGGTGAGCAGGGATGTGGTGACAGTGGATTAGTCAGCCAGTGCATAGATTCACCAGTCATTTATTCTCAAAAATGGAGTGGTGCAAAGGCCATGGAAGCTACATCAGTTCTGAGACTTCACTAGTTGCTCTGAGGTCTGCTGTGGAGGATTCCCTAGCAGAGATCCCCAGTCACCAGCTCACGTGGGGAACAGATTTGCTGTATAACCAGTGACAAAGCATCCCAGTCATCTTTAAAAGAAATCTTTACACTCAAAAGAAACATTTTTATTACCCACGAGAGCTGCTCTGAGCAGAACCGCTGACTTCAACCTCATGGTCTGATTCAGCATCTCTGACCACAGAAGCGGATTTGTACTCACCAGGATAACTCAAACAAGTCAAATAGGCATTATGATACTGTGGCACAATCCCTACAATCAATAAATCTGATCCAGATTCCCCTACATAACATACATATTAAGTATAAAAAACCCCAAAGAATATTTCCAACCAATTTGTGAAAACATAGCATCTGGACAACTTCAAATCAATTCAATGAATCCTGATAATAGTGACAATTAATGCAATTGCATTGTATGTAATCAATGCATTCAGCCATCAAAACCACAAAGGGAAGGGAATTAACTCACTGTAAACCTGACTATTGCAAATACCATCAGCTGTGAGTGCAAAAGGAGAAATATTATTTATTTTTGTATTGAATATATACGCACAAATTTCTTTCTTGGTCACTGCTGGGTCCGGTACAAGGATAGCAGGAAGAATGCTTGTTCTTGCCCATCTCTATCAACGTGCCCACTAGGAAATCTCTAGGGCTACTCTAATTTGCACCTTCCACTGCCACAGATACTGTGTGACTTGTGGCAGTGGGAAATTGCTGGTGCACCCTGCCCCATCTTCTCTCTGGCCCTGCCCTGGAATGCTCCTCTGCACTGAGACTTTTCTGAAGGTAGCACAGAGCTGGTGGAGCCAGCTGTTCTAGGCAGGGATTCCCACTGTGCTAGAAAGAATTGATTATGGGGCGGTGTGACCCCTTGTGGACCACATTGGGCCAGAACAGCAGGAACAAAGTGATGGCACCACAGAGGGAAATCCCCCACTCCTCGTTATTTGACACATACCATTGCGATGTCTACAGTACAAAGATATGTGGCTAGCTTATCAGCTGCTGTGAACTAGCTTCAATTGAGCTATGCTGAGGATCTGGTGTGTTCTATTTTGCAGCATTGTAATGCAAAGGTGACAATCATTTCCTCTAAGATAATGTGGTGGTTTTGGTTTTAAATAGTAAGTTTTAAAACTTTATATAATAAGTTTAAAAACTTATTATTGCTTGCTTTTTGGAAGTTCAAAATCCATTGGGTTCCTTGGGTGGGAACTCAAAATGTGGAAATGGGAGTTAGAATTTTGTTTGTTTCTATCTGCCTTAAAGTCTGTATTTCAAATGACCACCTATTTACTTGGAATATGCATTCTCCTTCATAATCATAGGGGATATTTAGCTCAAATGTGATCACTGGGTCATTACATAAATCTAACTAAAAGAGAAATAACTCTGAGTACAATTAGAGCTGGCACATCATAAGTCTGCTAACATTGTGCTTCAAACTGACATTTCTGATGTTTTAACTAATGCAGTTATGTTCATATCCTTTAGTCTTGTTGCCACTGTGTTCAGGTAATGGATCAGTCTGGGGCTAAGACTCTTTGTAAACCAAGATGAGGAAAATAAATATCAACCTCCAACAGAGAAAATTATGTTTTGAGAGAGAGAGAGAGAGATCATTGTGCCATTCAGAACTGGTAGTTTTACACCCACTTTGCCTGGAGTAAATGATCTAATAAGTGGCAGAGCAATGGAGGAAGAGGAATTCTAGTCTGCAATTAGGAATGATGGATAAAATGAGAATAGAACTGCAAAGCTGTCATTTTCAAATATTAAACAGAAAAGCTTTATTCTTAGCTGATTGGAATAATCATTTGCTCATCCTCTTATTCTGCTTAGATGTCAAAAGAAAAGCTTTATAACACTAAACATTTAAATAATGATCAGACAAAGCAAAGTTAGGCCCTAATCCTGCTCCCATTGAAATCAATGGGAAATTCTGCCTTTGAATTCAAGGTATGCAGGGTGAGACTCTTAGTTTTTTTAAACAAAATTGAATAAATAATATGAAACAGATGAAAATGCACAGGGTCATATGCTACCATTGTTTACACTGATATAAATATGGAGTAACATAGGTTTACACTAGTGTAAGTCATAGAAAATTTGGTCAAGTCTTATTTAGGCCAAAGGCCAGCTCTTTTCCTACTCATTGAACTTGCTGCCTGTTACGTATCTGCAAGCCAGATATTCAAACTCTAGTAAAAGAGTCCCTCAAGGTTCTCTAAAAAAAAATCCAGACTCAACCTTCCATTTTCTCATTAAGCTCATGTTGGGCTTTTAGTTGCCTAGACTCAAAAGGAGAAAGAAAGAAAGAAAGAAAGAAAGAAAGAAAGAAAGAAAGAAAGAAAGAAAGAAAGAAAGAAAGAAAATAATTCTGCAGCTGTGCCCACAATCCTTTCAATGCCTCAATGTGGGGTCAACAGAGAAAGTAAAACTTAGGGCAGAATGGGTGCAGAATATGAGGGAGCCATTACTGAGCAGTGAGAAACAAAATATATAAAACGAGATTGGTCAGAAAGTTAGGGGGAAGAATTCCCATTAGGTAATTCCCATTGGTTAGCATGAAGCAGTAATCAGAGAGAAGCACTTTGTGGGAATATACTAAGAGGATTCTTGGAATGTTGTTTGTTGGAACCTAAGTTAGTGCCAGAGGTAAATACTGGAGCAAGTGATAGAAAATCAGGTCTAGATTGTCAGCTGGTAATAAATCCTCCGAGGTCCTTTGGAGTCACGGGAGCTAGTCCAATTTTCAGGACCTGAGGATCTGGCCCTCAAAACATGTTAAATTTTAACACAGAGCTTTGCTAACCGGCTGCCTTTTTGCAATCTCTCACAGCTCCAGACGAACTCTGCAATGTTTCATTAGCAGCAGGAAGGCCTAAGACACAGCCTGAATGATATGAAGGTTGCTGCACATATCATCACACAATACTAATATGATGGAGGCTCACGTCTTAAAGGGCATCCAGTGGACTGCTACATAACAGCATTCGCTTCATTTGTAGAGAGGCTATTCTGTAATTACAAATAACTACTGCATTCATCTAATTTCCTTTACTACTTTGGTCTATAGTATATCAATGGTTCCACTGGATATAGCCATAACTATATAGCTCCAACTTCATTATACAAGTTAATGATATTAAAATATGTCTTTCTTCACTCTGTGTTCTTTTTCTCCTCTCTTTTTCCTGCTAAGAAAGTTAAATAATGTCTGAGTCTTTCACTGGTAAACTAAAACCTAGAAGCCATTTGCAATCCTGAAACTACTGTGAATTATGATACAATCTGCCATGCCAGTAAGGAAATTCATAGTTGCCATCAGATGCATTAACATACTTCTATACTAGCATCTTCCTCAACTAGATTAGCTTTGTAATGTTTTTAAAGGTCTTTTTTTCTTCCAAGAGTAAAGTCTAATGTTTCTACCTGCCCTTTAATCATTTCTGGTTCATATCAATCTGTTTCAAAGAACAATGCAGCTATAATACATAACTCTTGGGAATGCTGAGATTATATAAACTGCACCATAATACTTACCATATTAAATTCAGTTTTTCAATTTAGCTATCCACTGTCTGTTTTACTTGGCTTCAAACTAAACAAACCCCCAGTGCCAAACCCAGCAACTGGAACTGACCACCTACAGCACTAGAGTAAGGAAATGAAAAAATGATGTGTATTTGCTCTGAGGCAAAAGCCTTCAGTTTTCTAGCATGAGCTCTTCATAGGTTATAAACTGCACTGCACTAATTTAAATAAAACGGAAATAAAATGACCTACGATGCTGCGAACTTTGGTAAACAGTTTTCAATCACATCAACCATAAGAAAGGTCACTTGCCTAATAGCAGGCTTTTGCAGGCGTTTCCTTGAAAAGCAAAATTTTATCTATAACCCAGCAACTGTATTATAAGCCACAATGTGTGCAGTGAATAAGATTGTTCACATTGGAGGAGTGAAGTTTTCAGTTCATCAGTCCCCAGTGTTCATACTTTCTGTGGATACCATCATCTCGACAGTGTCACATCACTTGAGGCTCTATTGAGCAAAACCCTGGTGTGCCGTTGCTTGGGAGCCTCCAGAGGCTTCAGTGACTCAGCATGTGTGAAGCATATGAACGATACAGGAGCCATGAGTTTCAGCAGCACTCAGACTTTGAACTTTGTCAACATTCCTCTAACTACTGTAGCATGAAGCAAGAATGTATCTCCTTCCACATGCCCAGATACAGACGGTGACCTATACTGATGATATTATTCTAACTCAAGTGAGTGTGTTCAATGAAAACACACACATCAATACCTGAGGGAGGAGAGGTTCTCAGTGGCAGACTAGCAACATTCCTGACACCCATTTCTTATCAAGGAAAACAACTTTTTCTGATGTCTGACAGTTCTTCGGCTATTTCTAATGCCTGCACAACCACCGGCTGCAGCTCCTGTCGAATGAAATAGAGATTACAGAAATTTAACAGAGTCTGATATAGATTTTTGGAACCCTCCTGTGGGTTTCTATAGGAGGGATACAATAGTTAGACTAAAAATGGATTGTAGGATATAGCAATGTAATTCAAAGATGTATCATATGCATTTAGGACCAGATCAACCTCCTTCAGTGAGAATAAAACCATGCCTTTATGTAGGAAGACAGAGGATTTCTAAATTCTGAAGATTTATCTTTTGGGGTTTGAACCTCAAATTCAACAATGTGTTTAATATAGTTTCAATTGCTAAATCACGCATACACACACACACACAAAGTGTATCAATGTGGGGGCTGCGTGATGACACTTGTGTTTAGCATCAGTGTAGTGAAACATTTATATTTTGCAGCTATGTTTCATGCAAGTTACATTTCTAAATTCCTCTATATGAAATCACACAGAACAGTTTAAATTACATGTTGGTTGAGAAGGGAGCAAGCAGCATGGGAAATGAAAAAAATGTATGTTTACAGTACACTGAGTGGTAGGGATAGGCAAATCAATTCAAAACAAATGAAATGTTTTCTGAACCTTAGCCAAAAATATTTGAATTAAACCCAAACTAATGAAATGTTTGAATAAGTAATTCCCGCTCCAATCAACAGTTCATTTGCTTCCATTACCTTTGCTGAAATCTTGCACAGTTCATTAGTGAGGCCTTACCATTTTCAGCAGTCTCTTCTAAACCTTCTGTTGTCTTCATATCTCATGGTCTCTGGGGCTGTTCAGGGGTCAAGGAGCAGTTGGAAGTTTGGAGCTATCAACAGTTTAGGATTGCTCAGCAAATCCTGACAAATCTATGGAAATATCACCAGAGATAAAGGGAGCTTTGTGGAATTAGAGAGATGGAGGGTGTGACAAAGTACATGTGCTACATTCTGTAAAGGGTTAACAAGTGCTCGTGGGTCACATGGCTGCTCAGGGCAGAGTATAAAATAAAGGGGAAGGGTGGCCTTTCTCTTGTGGGTGGCTAAAGTGAGAAAAGATTCTGTGGGATTATTGCCCAATAGTTTTCAGTTGATTTGTTTTCTTTGTTTTTCAGACTGTTTGGAGAATGTTTTAACATTTTTCCTATTTCTACAGGCATACACCGGGGATGCCTTCTGGCACCTCCTTTGTTTAATTTATATATTAATGATGTAGTGGATGTTTTAAAGAAAGAAAATTTCTCTAAGCCACAAATTAAGGCTAAATCCATCCCAGTGTTATTATATGCCAATGACTTGGTTGTTTTATTGACAAATCCCAGAGTCCTCTGATGTTTATTATCTCATTTTTCCTCTTATTGTAATTCTCAAGACCTTGTTCTCAATTATAAGACTACGGTCATGGTTTTTGGGTAGAACACTCCTCAAATTGAGTGGAAGATAGAATGCCACTTTGTACAACAAGTATCTGCTTTTACTTGTTTAGGGATAAAGTTCTATCATTCAGGCCCCAATTTTACCTCTGCTTTGTTTTAAAATTCTAAGGTAAGTATTTTTTCTGTAAGTAGTAGAACTTGTATCACTTTTCCTGAATTTTGGTCTAAGATCTGTACTCTTTTGCCCCATTTTTGCCTTCAGGAGATGGAGGAACAACCTATGTACTCCTTATTTCCATTGTATAAGACCCTTCAATTTATTATAAGTAGATTGGCTAAATCTATTACTCACTTTTTTCTCAATATCTTGTAATCAATATAATCAACTGTTCAGACAGTGACAGAGATTACCCAACAAAAGGATCTGGCTATGATTTGTGATTCTAAATTTGCCTTTTTGGTTTTCTTCTTTGAAGATGGCCCATGTTTTTGACCTGTATTTGAATGAGTTTTCAAATCTTCATTTATATAAGGCTTATTATACTCAGTTAAGATTCCAAACCATGGAAACTTCTGTCCTTAAAGGTAGATATGGAAAAGTCCTTTACACCTGTTTTTTGTTCAGGTAAATCTAGAGCATTGGAAGAGCTACCTCATAATCCTTTGGACTGTAGTATTTTCCAGTTTCCGAGATTGTGGTGGATTTTACCTCTTTTGTATAAAAAAAAAATCTTTGTCACCATCTCAATTTTTTTGTTAGTATTTTCTTAATCCCTAGTAGTAATTAAATCTGTGGCAATTTTTCCCCTTTTAATGCTGTGCCGAAGAAGAGAGTTTTTACTAAGTTCTGAGTGACATTTTTATGTATTATATGTATTATAGAGACGTTGGTGTCATTTTAGATTGTGTATGTTTTGCTTTTGGTGTTCACACAAGACATATGTCACATGTGATTTACTAATAAAATTGGATTGGACTGTTTGACAGATAATACACAAAGCCTTAGAAAAGGTCCTTAAAGGGAGTGAGGTTAGGAGGTTTTTTTCTATTCCTTGGCTGGTGAAGAGAGGGAGTGGGCAGGCAGGAAGAGTAAAGAGAATGGTGTCAAATAGGGAAAATATAAGCGAAGAGATAACAGACGTTGCTGGACTGGCCCTGAGAGATTAACCAAGAGTTGATCATACAGGAAAGGATGGGATCCAGGTATAGAAATCTTTTTGGAGATACTGATGAAAGGCAGTGGAATCTGAATGGGATGGAAGAAGGAGAAGTATGGGATATTTGGGAGGCTTAGAAAGTTCTGATAAATTTGGCTAAGGTTCAACTAAACATACAGATGTTTAGGGCCTTACCTGAACTGAACTGAGAAAGCTTTTGAGGACAGCCAAAACTAATAATTAGCCTACTGAGGAAAGGCTCTTTTGTGCCATTCTCATCATGATGGGGAAAATTCAAGTCCTGGAAGTTGTAAAGACTGGGTTTCCATAACCCAGATTCATTCACAATTATAGTAAATCTCAGTGCACTTCCCTAAATGCCTCTACCACCTTACTTAATGTGGAAATTATGTCCCTGATCCAATGCAGCACTTAAGCACATGCATAGATTTAAGTATGTGAGTGGTCCCATTGACTTCAAAGATATGATATGATTTGATTTGATTAAATTTACACACATTTATGTACTTTGCTGGACTATGGCATATAGGAGCCACACATCATCACCCAATTCGCCTGTCCAACAAAGCAATGAAGCCAACAAAAGTTAATGCTATTGTTAAATCACTGGAAATAAGGTATATTCATTTATCTGAAATGGCCTGGTAGAAGCATTGGCCTGAAATTAATTCTTACATTTTAAAATATTAGTTCATTTTTATGAATAAGAGAGCTGAGTATTGTGCCTAAAATGGGAATATCAAATTAAAAACACCATATAAAAGAAATTAATCAAATTAACAGCTCATACCAAATAATATTTTAGTTTAAAAAAAAGCACATCAAAAACTAAAGACTGTTCAAGGATTCAGTGCAAACCTTTATTTTGCTGCCGACAGAACATTATTATTCATGTATTTTATTATTCCTGAATCATATCCTCCTAATTTAAATTAGTGCCTGCTAAATTTCTTGAATGCCATTTTAGCAACAATAAAGAAAACAATCCACATTTCCTGTAAATACTTTGCTGCACATTACACATAATTATCAATTCATTTACTTAAGTACCAGGCTTGTGTTAAAATAGCTAATGAAGCTTGTGCTATACTGCAAATTAGATTTAATAGGATGGGCATGGTCAGGACTCAGAGACCTCTACTAAAAACTCAGTTACTACAGGAAATGCTGTTGGCAAGTCAGTAGGTGAAATTATTCCTATGGATGAATGCCATATCTGAACCAATGTCTGAGCTTGGTGGCAGGAGGATGCTAGCATGATATAAAACAAACTTAATTTTCCCTAAGAAGAGTGCCCTAATCCAGTTCCAACTGAGATCAAAGAGAAGAATAATAGAAAAATGTCAAAAGTGCTTAAGTGACCTAGGAACTTAGATCCCATTTTAAAATGTGACTTAGATGCCTAAAACTAATGGAAAGTCAATGAAACTTAAGAAAAATTGCCCTTGAAGCCTAACCCAAAGTCTGAAGAAGACAATGGAAAGGTGCACATTGACTTCAATGAGTTTGCATCCACCAGTTTCACCTAGACTGTGATTGTTTCTGAGATTGTTCACCTATTTATGATTGTTTCTGAGATCTCTCTGATCTATCATCCGACTAACAGGAACAAAAGCAAGACTGTTATTCCCTTCCCACCATGCAGAAAGTATTCTGCATCTTCTCTATACTATGCTCTGGGTCTTTGCAAAGAGTAGCAAACCACATCTTTTAGACAGTAGTCTGTGTCTAGGAGCATTAGAAAATTCTTGGGGGCTATGTTACAGTCAGATTGTAACATGACACTTTCCCCAAAGTGTTAGAAGGGTAGCTGCACGTCATAAAGCTTCCATTGTATTTACTAGCAAGGAGAAAGCATTTATATGTTTATTTCAGTGTATTACTGCACCGGGCTATATAGGCAATTATGCACTTTTTAAAATACAATCATGTACAAATAGGTAAGTAATAATATAATATGCAGGGAGACTGTGAAGCTGGAAAACAGATCAACAATGGATTTGCCAAACATACAGGAGCCTCACATGAATTTTATGTAGTAGTAGTGCATGTAATTAACCATAATATGGAAGGTTTTGTCAGCCAGCTCCTTTTGCTTAAGAGGTAATTGAGGCACTCACCTCTAAAATGAATTAATGACTCCCATTCATAGTAAATTTATTTTAAAGGAGAGTGGAAATCCACGTTTGTTTTATTGGGGGATTTTTTTAATAGGGTACAGCAAGGGTGTTAAGAATCCCTATGCGGAGTTGCCATAAAGATTTGGAATCCTTACAAAGAGATCCTATTCTAGGTTCTTATACCACACCCATATCTATAGTACCTGAGCTCCTTCCAGCAGTTCATCACGTGACATAACTAATATACGTCACATGTGGTTCATTTTGTGGAGTATTGATGACTATGTTGGAATCACAAGCTATCACTTTATGATTGCATGTGCAGAGGTGGGGGTCTGAGTCCTGCTTGCAGACTAGAGGACTTTGTAGTAACGTGTGGAGCAGACACAATCATCAGTCTGAAAAGAGTCAACTAAAAACAAGGTGGGGTGAGTTGTACCTCTCTGTTTTCAGGGAGCAGCCTGTTTTGTTTCCCTCTGTTTTTGTGTTATTGTGTGTTCTGAATTCTAAGAAATAATATAGTATTACACTGCAACCTTCCAGGAAGAATATTGATGTTTTTATCTACTTCTCTGTTTGTATGCTGTGAAACACAGCACATAATCTCTCTCATCGTGTCCCCAGAAGGAGAACCGTGTGCACATTATGGTGTTTTGTTCTGGCAGGTTTTTGTTTCTGGGTTGGATTTTCTTGTTTATTTTTGTTATTTAGTGTGCCTGCTGTTCCAAGTTTTTGTCAGAGAAGGCAGGTCAAAGTAGTGTGCTTTGCACTCAGCTCAACTAGAGCCAAGTGGCAGCCGAAGCTGTAGCGGCGGTAGGGGGAGAGTATCAAGCACCTGAACTGCAACTTCCAGGGGTACTGTGCCACCATAGGAAAATGCAATATATAATGTTGAACTGACTTGCAATGGAACATTTGGTACTATCAAAATGGTTCATTTCAATCAAAAATGCCAAAACAAAATGTTTCACCATTTTCAAATTGACATTTTTTGGAACTTGTCAGTGTTTGAAAAATGTTGATATTTCAACCTTTTGTCAGACCAAAAACAAAATGCTGAAACATAAGAATTTCCTGTGGCTTGGAAATTCCAATATGTCCTTCCCTCTAATATTGCGTAGTTGGGTACTCATGAATCTTTTATATATGCTAATATTCTAAATGCAAATTGTCTAGTCTAGTCTAGTCATAGACAAATTGTCTAACCGTAGAACAGACTGTTCAGAGGACATGCAACAACCCAGGAAGAAAAAGAAACTTTCTTCCTATCTAGAACCCAGGGGAATATTTCATAGTTTAATACTGTTCACCCACGACATCTTTTCCAGTAATTCAGCCACAGTAATTAGAGTTAGGATTGCCAGGGAATCATGAACAAATGTATAAATGTAACCCAAAGGTGGGCTAGAAGGTTAGTTCTACAGAAATGCATAAAATGTTCAGATTTACTTGCCAGATGGAAAGGCAATCATCATAGTGGAGAATGCCTTGCCAAATATATTTTTCTTCTCTCATATGTGATATTCCAGTAGTGACTAATTGAGATCAGGGCCCCAATGTGCTAGCTGCTGAACAAACACAAAGTAAGAGACAGTCCCTGCCCTGAAGACCTTGAAGTCTAAATAGACCAGACAGACAAAGAGTGAGAGAAAGGAAACATTATTATCCCCATTTTACAGATGTGAAGATGAGGCACAGTGGCTAAGATCCAGGCCAGAGTGATTAAGTGAGTTGCCCATGGCCACAAAGGAAGTCTGACACAGCTGGAAATGGAATCCTCTATTGAACCAATAGAGAGGAAAGAGGCATAGAAATCAAGTCAGTTGGTCACCTCAGAACTGGATAATAAGGGTGACATATTCAAAATGTGGTCTCCGTTTGTGTATAGGTAACTTTGTACATAGCTTTTTTACACTGTTCAGTGTGTGTGTGTTGGCTATCCTTGAGTGAGATAGTTATGGAGAAAGTACTGCTGGTTGTTAGCCTTCATCAACTGAAATGAAGGAAAAATATAAAGTGTGTAAGAAACAAAATTCCAGGAGTTATGGAGCATCTGTGAAGTGTTCAAAAGGGGGAGTCCAAACTGCATTTCCTGCAAATCCTACTCTGACAAAACACCAAAGTTACCCTAAAGAAGCTGGGAGTCAGCACATGAAACCAGAAGATGAGGACTTTGGAACACCTTTAAAGAGGTCAATTCTAACTGACAGGGAAAGCCTGTAGGGGAATTACAGGACTAAGAGAGCAGGCTAATAGCCAGTTTAATCCAGTGAGGGAGATGTACCAGAGAATGTTGCGCACACAAATTCAATGAAAATGGCATTTGCAAATATTTTCAAGATCAGGACCATTGTGTGAGTGGGTGGTTTGGCATGCACAAGAAGAGGCCAGGATGAAGTTACTTAGAAAGTTTGGTGCTATGGGCATAACACCAAGTCACTGTAGCCTCGCTGTCTGGATGCACCACCATGCATCAGTTCCCCCTTTTTTGATAAAACACAAAACAACTTTGTTTCTAATGCAATTATCTCCTTTTGGGGTCTGTTTTATTAATATAACTGAACAAAAAGTATTCGCTCTTCACCCTCATATCCAGGTTCCCCGAGTCCTGTCTGGTCCTTTTTTCCTTGGCTCACAATGAGTCACTCTCACATCAGGGTTTCACAGTCAACCTTGTATCATAGCTATGCTGTGCTCCCCAGCAAGACCTCCTGCTAATCTTTCTCCTGCAGCTTCCTCTCCAGCTCATAAGAACATAAGAACGGTCCTACTGGGTTAGACCAAAGGTCCATCTAGCCCAGTGTCCTGTTTTCCAACAGTGGCCAGTGCCAGGTGCCCCAGAGGGAATGTACAGAACAGGTAATCATCAAGTGATCCATCACCTGTCGCTCATTCCCAGCTTCTGGCAAACGGAGGCTAGGGACACCATTCCTGCCCATCCTGGCTAATGGCTATTGATGGACCTATCCTCCATGAATTTATCTAGTTCTTTTTTGAACCCTGTTATGGTCTTGGCCTTCACAACATTCTCTGGCAAGAAGTTCCACAGGTTGACTGTGTATTGTGTGAAGAAATACTTCCTTTTGTTTTAAACCTGCTGCCTATTAATTTAATTTGGTGACCCTAATTCTTGTGTTTTGAGTAGTAAACAACACTTCCTTATCTACTTTCTCTACACCAGTCATGATTTTATAGACCTCAATCTCATCTCCCCTTAGCTGTCTCTTTTACAAGCTGAAAATTTCCAGTCTTATTAATTTCTGCTCATACAGAAGCTGTTCCACACCCCTTATCATTTTTGTTGCCCTTTTCTGAACCTTTCCCAATTCCAATATATCTTTTTTGGGATGGGGCAACCACATCTGTACACAGTATTCAAGATGTGGGCATACCATGGATTTATATAGAGGCAATATTTTCTATCCTATTATCTATCCCTTTCTTAATGATTCCCAGCATTCTGTTCGCTTTTTTGACTGCCACTGCACATTGAGTGGATGTTTTCAGAGAACTATCCACAATGACTCCAAGATCTCTTTCTTGAGTGGTAACAGCAAATTTAGACCCCATCATTTTATATGTATAGTTGGGATTATGTTTTCTAATGTGCATTACTTTGTATTTATCAACATTAAATTTCATCTGCCATTTTGTTGCCCAGTCACCCAGTTTTGAGAGATCCTTTTAAAGCTCTTCGCACTCTGCCTGGGTCTTAACTATCTTTAGAAATTTTGTATCATCATTTGCTCTCTCTACACTAGGAGCTCAGCCAGTCCAGACCTCTTCCTGGCTGCCACAGAAAGGCACCTGACTAATCCAAAACTTGCATTTTATATAGTGCCAAAGGAAATCACATGATGCCATGTCACCTGACCCCTCAAGGATGTGCCTCATCTGGTCACTAAAATTCCCAAACTCCAGCCTTAAAATGGTTACACCCTTGGAGCAGTTATGTCAGATTTCTCCATTCCCAAAGACAAGTGTATGCTGTATAAAAGCAAAATTCTCTCCTCAGGTACATGCACCCAATTCTAACCGAAATCAATATATCTCAGCACTCAGAAGCTAGCCCTAAATATTGAAATCATTGCCTTGTTCTCTGCAGAAGTTGTAGCTTTTTAGTAACTTTGGCATCAATAAGAGTGCTTCTTTACTATGAATTCATTGACTGGCAGTGAAGGTCCAAATTGCTCATTGGTCTTATAATTTGAATGATAATTTACATGAATACTACCTCAGGTGCTGATTAGATGGCACTCAGTCCAACAAAGTTATTATGTCTATCTTGGGGGGGAGGGGGAGGAATCTTCCAAACAATAGTTATCATGGGCTCCTTAAAACCTGCTCAAACACATGAATGACACTCAAATATGAAATCCTAGATCACTTCTGCCAACACAGACTCAGCCTGAATACTTCAACTGAGATCTTCTTATCTAGGGTGAATAATTAGGCAGGGTATCAATTCTTGATGCTGAACAGAGCTCCCTTCTTAGGCATCAGGGTGATAACACTACCCAGCTAAGAGTCTCAAGTGCTTCCCCTGGAATCAGCAAGAAACCGGAAAGGCTTTTGACTGTTAGCAACACTCTCTGACATGCAGGGTCCTCTGACAACTGCAAACAAAGGAGGAAACCACCAAATATGTGCTAGAAGTCTTTGAATCAAAATTATTTTTTAAAAATTATTGAAAAGTTCTTTATGTACAGAAATTTTTAACATTTCACGGTAAACACTTTTGAAGCTACACATGGGAATATATAGCTGGTAAATGAACAGGGATACATTGAAATGAAAGGACCTGCAGCATGTTGAATTCTGACCCTATTGAAATCAATGGGAGTTGTGGCCTATGATGCAGCCAGGATTTCACCCATTTATCTTTATATGCAAAGATCTTCCATGTGCACCCCATTGGCAAGTCTCAATTCTTGGGAACAAAGAAGATGTTAACTCAAAGATCTGAGAAATTCTAAATATTCTCAAAATGCTTATTCACAGACAGGAACCAAGGAAGAAATTGGCCCTTTAAAAACATTGCAAGCAGAGACAGAGAAGGGCCTCAAGCAAAACTTCAGGTCAAATACTATCAAATTTTGAAGACGTACGGTTTGTAGGCTCTTTCGGGAAAGGTCCATCTTTTTATTCTGTGTTTGCACAAGGCCTAGCACAACAAGGTCCTGCTGCATGACTGAGGCTCCTGTTGCATGACTGGGGCTCCTACGTGAGACAATAATACAAATGACAGAGATGATGGTAGTGGAGGAGGAGATGATCTGATTCCAAACTTTCCAGCTTGTGGGCCATCTCTAACCAAAACGAGGAGCCCTGTTAAAGCAGGAAATGTTAAAGAGAAAAGGGTATCTGTGCACAGCAAAAAGCTAACCTGCTAGGCCACAGTGCAAGGAACATCCCTCTCTTACACCACCACATGGAACCCAAGCACTTTCAGTTTTTATGCTTCCAAAGCTTGACCCAAAGCCTTTTGAAGTCAATGGGAATGTTTCTGTTGACTTCCACAAGCTTTGAAACAGGCCCTCATAATGGTGCTAAGTGTCTTCAAAGTGGAGATATCCGCTGTTGTTGGTGCAAAAGATAAAGAGGCTGGAAAAGACCCTTCTCCTAATGGATCAGAATTTCAGAACTTCATAAACCAGTTCAGTACCATCACATAGAATGGGTTTGAGCCATATGTTTTTGAATGTGTTTCAAATTTTTCCACATCCTCCAACGGCTAATAGGGAAAGCTACGGTTTCATTTAGAGTGTGTTTCACATGAAACACTTTTTAATTCATTTTACAACGTTTATATTAGATTTGTAAGTAGATACATACTGTATAAGCAATCCACAGTCACATGCAGGGCCCTGGGGAAATTAGCAGGCAGTAACAATAGGGGAATAAACTCTACCTGACAAAGCCACTTCTGGATGCAAGATTCTATTTCTTTTTTCCCAAAGAGGTTCAGCAGTGCTCGATGGGATGCCATTTATAGGAAACCAGGGAGCAGTGAGAGTAGGCAACAAGACAGCAAGTAAAAGAACAAAGCAAAGACTTTTTAAAAAGAACATACAGATTACCATAGAAAGATCTTCTAGCTACACCATCAGTCCCTGAGCTAAACCCCAATTCGCAGCTTCTCCATTCCTGAGCTTGTTGCAGGAATCAGGAAGGTGATATGGGGGAGGGAAGAGATGGGATTAAGTTTTAGACCTATTCTACTTTATGTTTGGGCTGCCCATCGCACCCAGGGGTTGTCAATGAGGAACAGCCAGTGCTGTGACCATATCCATGCCTGCCCCTCTTTGTCTCTAGCACCAGCGGCTGGGAGGAAGACTGGGGTGTGGAGGGGGCTCTACACCAACCATGAAGCTCCTTATGCATGAGGTATTCCTGGGGGTAAGATGAGGGTGTTTTTCTGCACTGTTTATATAACGGCGTGGGATAAAGAGACTACAAGCCTGGTTGTAGTTTGTGGAGGGATATGAGGGGGCATCCCCCCCTGCAACTACAAGCCTCAGGCAGGCATGCATTCCCCCCCACCCCCCATAGCCCCATTGGCCTGGCTGGAGCTGCCTCCCCCACCCCCACCCCCCCAAAAAATATAGAAGTCAAACTAGGCCTATGATTACAAGAATAAGGAAAATTGAGCCTAGCTTGTTGAATTCAGTGTAGGCCTCAACTTGTTAACCTGGAAGGTTTTGTGCACCCTCAAATCTCACTAAAGTCACTTCCCAGAAGGTGCTCAGCACCTTTTAGGATCAGGATCTCAATGTCCTGACAGCAAGGATAGCATAATAATTAAGACTTGGCTATACATAAAAACATTGACTTTGCAAACTCAGATCTATGAAATATATTCTTTTACTGCCTCTTACTGAAAATTAAATATGTTAAATTGGATTACAATGTTTCTTTGCTGTCATTTCATAATGGCAGTCTAATTTGGCACACTTTTCTGTAGTGGTAAACAGATAACATTAAAGTTCATTTACTTGAATTTCTCATTCTGCTGCCTTGAGATATACTGCATGTTTATATTTAGAGGCACAGTACACAGAAAGATTAGCTAGATGGATGGCCTAGTTCATTTAAGTTTTATGGGCTTGTAAGGCAGCCTTTATCCTGAAATAGAATTCGTGTACCCAAAATGGCCACAGTTCACATAAACTGTCAATTGCCTCCTCTTTTAACTAACAATATTCCAAAAATTAATGCAGTCATTTTTCAACCTTTGGTTTGCCTCTTAACAATACATGAGTCTGCACCCCTGATCTGTTAGTTCACAACAAGGAATCTCTGGCACTGTATTCACAGTTAATGGCTCAGATCCAATGGAGCTACTGAGGATGGAGCAGCTGAGGATCCGGTCCACAACTCTGAGATGTTTCTAACAAGTTGCAGCAAGGGATCTACACAATCCCCTGGGACAAATTGGGGGTTCAGTTTGTACCGCATTCTGAATTGTGGATTTCAGAGTAGCAGCCATGTTAGTTTGTATTCGCAAAAAGAAAAGGAGTACTTGTGGCACCTTAGAGACTAACAAATTTATTTGAGCATAAGCTTTCTTCAGCTACAGCTCACTTCATCGGATGCATCCAGTGAAGTGAGCTGTAGCTCAAGAAAGCTTATGCTCAAATAAATTTGTTAGTCTCTAAGGTGCCACAAGTACTCCTTTTCTTTTTGTGAATTGTGGATGATTTTATTAAATGTGTGTCATGAAATTACAGTGTCATGGAAAGCCTGAATGTGTGTGGATCCACCCTGAGTTAGCAGGTTGTGTCATGTCTCTGACAGGCCAGAGACAACAGGGAGTGATCAGCACTCAACCTGTTTACAAAGTATTACACCTTGGGATAATGGGTTTGCTCCAGCTGGGAGAAGACATTTCCTCGTCTTATGTGCAGGAAAGGGGGTTTGAGAGTAATGGAAAATTACCAAAAGGCAGAAGAAAAGATGCAGATGATCTCAGCAGGAATTTGTAAAGGGTCTCACAAGTGAGAAAGGGGGTGGGGAAGAAGAAAGCTTTCTTACACCAGAGTAAGGTGATGGAGGCTGCTGCAGGGTCAGGGTAAGCAATGGGGTGAATGACCCTACCTGCCAGAACGCAGGATCCCCTCAGGACTCCCTCAGGAAGGGTGAGTTAGTGAGGGGCATCATGTTTTAGGATGTTTTGTGTGATCTGTCCTCTCTTCTGCTTTACATGATTAAATATAAAGAGCATAAAGTGGATAGATTGAACAAAGATTGTGTGTGTGTTTTGTCTGCTTCACAATGACTATGTGCTCCCAAGGGATTTAAACTGTAAGCCAGAAGCTTCACATGTGTTGGGTGAAGTTCTGGGGAGGGATGTGTTTGAGCACGGCGGGAGAATGAAGGGTCAGCGCTGCACTCACAGTGACTAGGCAGCTGGTCAGTGGGTTCTGGCACTCACAGGGGCACAGAAGGCATGTGCCATGAGAGCTGGCCTAGGGACCCTGAGATTGGGACAGCAGCTGGACTCTATTCAGACTCCAGGAGCTTGAAATACCCCGGTTATTCGGAGCACAGAGACTTGGCTTCCCCACACAGCAGTCTTAGTGGGTGGCTAGAAAGGGGTTCTCACTAAGATCTGTGACACCCTAATTCACCCCATTTTCTTTCATAGCTTGTTGTAGCAATGAAAGGACATCTTGACACATTTATTGTAGAGATGACCATGAGTGGCCATAGGAGTGACATGAAGTCAGAGGATGGAGACACACTAAACTGGGGTGGCTAGTCAGCACCGTGAGTAAATTATTTCATGATCTGATCCAAGGAGCAATACAATTTAAGCCTGACTGCTAGAAAGCCCCTAACTAGAGAAATTCACCTAACATTGATGAATTTTTTTCTCACAGTCCATAGTCCTGAAGGCCAATCACCATCCCTAACTATGTTTTCTGTGCTTGGAATATATTTTATTAACTCCTTTTTTTACTGAAATAAATACATAATGCTCAAAAGTTAGAACCAAAAGCTGAGCTTGTTGTAATCCTGAGCATCTCTGAAGTAAAGGCTGATAGTTTCTATATTAGTCCTGGGCAATACTGTGGCCTTTACTTAGACATGGAATGGAGTGGACATGCATAAGAACTCCCATCCGATTGCATGGCCCACATAAGGGCTAGCCAGAATTGGTGCCTCTGTGGTTGTGGGGAGATTGAGGGCTACTACTGATGTAATAAAATCATTGAAAGAGGTCTTGGAGCGACCTTGAGAGGTCATTGAGTCTCCCTGCACCCAGCTCTGAGGCAGGAACAAGTATCCCTAGACCATACCCCTGACAGGTCTTTGTTTAACCTGTTCCTAAAAACCTCCAAGAACGGGGATTGGAAAACCTCCTTTGGTAACCTATTCCAATATTTAGCTATACTTATATTTAGAAAGCTTTTCCTAATATCTAACCAAAATATCCCTTGCTACAGATTAAGCTGATTATTTCTTGTCCTATCTGCAGCTGACATGGAGAACAAGTCCTCTTTATACAGCCCTTAACATATTTGAAGACTTATCAGGGCCCCTAGCTCTCACTCTTCTTTTCTCAAGATTAAACATGGCCAGTTTTGTTTTTTAAACCTTTCCACGTAGGTCAGGTTTTCTAAATCTTATCTTTTTGCTGCTCTCCTCTGGACCTCAGTTGTCCACATCTTCCTTAAAGTGTGGTGTCCAAAACTGGACACAGTACTCCAACTGAGACCTCATCAGAGCCGAGTAGAGTGGAACAATTGCCTCCTATGTCTTACATAGGACACTCCTGGCAACACACCAAGAATGATATTAACCTTTTTATTCCACAACAGAATCACATTGTGGGCTAATATTCAACTTCTGATTCACTATAACACTCAGGACCTTTTCAGCAGTACTACTGCCTAACCAGTGATTCTCCATTTTGTATCTGTGCATTTGATTTTTTCCCCTAAATGCAGTAGTTTGCATTTGTCTTTATTAAATTTCATTTTGTTGATTTCATACCAATTCTCTGATTTGTTGAGGTCAATTTGAATTTGATACTGTCTTCCAACATACTCGGAACCTCCCAGTTTGTTGTCATCCACAGACTTTATAAATATACTCTCCACTCCATTATCCAAGTCATTAATGAAAATATTGAGTAGGAGCAGACCCTCGCAAGACTCCACTAACTGCAGTAACTCCTAACTTAAAGTCTCCCAGTTAATGTTGTTTCGTTGTTACGTTGCTGATCAGTTAGAGAACACGCTCGTTTCAAGTTGTGCAATGCTCCCTCATAACGTTGTTTGGCAGCTGCCTGATTTGTCTGCTGCTTGCAGGAAGGGCAGCCCATTGCAGCTAGCTGGTGGGGGCTCGGAACCAGGGTGGACTGGCAGCCCCCCTATCAGCTCCCCACTCCCCTAAGTTCCCTGTGCAGCAGCCGCCCAGCCCGCTATCAGTTGCCGGCAGTTCAGCTGTCTCTCCCCCCACTGCTATGTGCTGCTTCTGCCCTCTGCCTTGGAGCTGCTCCTGGGAGCCTTCTGTTTGCTGTGCAGGGATGTGGAAGAGGGGTGCTAATGTCAGGGTGTCTCCTTCCCCCCTACTCCTGCCCCCCGCTCCTTTACCCCATCTCCACAGAGCAGGGGGGACACAACAGGGCTCAGGACAGAGGGAGATCACAGGCTGCAGCTGCTGTCTCAACTTGCTGATCTACTTGAAAAGGCAGTATACTTAGAGTGGGGTCAGTGTACTTAAAGGGGCAGTGCGAATCTCTCTCACACACACGTGGTGTGTGTCTCTGTCTCTCTCTGCCACGCTGTCTCCCCTCCCTCCATTCGTGCTGTCTTGTAGATTGTGAGGCTACATCAACAACGTGTTAACCTTTGAGGGCTCAGTCGAATGCTAGTTCATCATTTAGCAGTAAGGCATTCCCTGGGAAATATCCCACCCTCTGACTTCACCACCTCAACCAAGCTTCACAATCATCATTGCTGAGTACAGTATTAAATTGTTTGTTTAAAACTTATACTATGTATATGTGTGTGTGTGTATGTATATATAGTCTTTTGTCTGGCAAAAAAAAAATTCCCTGGAACCCCTGCCTAGTTACATTAATTCTTGTGGGGAAATTGGATTCACTTAACATTGTTTCTCTTAAAGTAGCATTTTTCAGGCCCATAACTACAATGTTAAGCGAGGAGTTACTGTATACCCTCCCAGTTTGACAGCAAACCATTGATAATGATTCCTCGAATATGGTTTTTCCAGCAGTTGTGGACTCATTTTTTAGTAGTTTCATCTCGACAACATTTCCTCTGGATCGACTTGCCTGAAGGTAGCAAGGAGGAGCAGAGAAAAGGAAAAGTCACGGGTAGGCCCTGGCCCCCCAACACCATCCAACAGACCTTCAAAGCCACATTGTGAAATAGTATGTTGCACCTTGCAAATTTCTCTCCCATACCACAACCAGAGAGGTCTCCTAATTCCCCACTCCCCATGCAGAGCTGTGGCTAAATGGCATAAGGCAGCCTTCTGGAAAGATGCCCATAGAGAACTAGGAGGTGATCTGCACCAAATTTACTTTCACTTGTGGTCTGATCAGGATTTGAGTCCACATTTCCAGAAGGAAAACCTAGGGCAGTAAAGCATTGTACCATTCATTCTGCCACCCTTGCTCATGCTGACTAGTATCTTATCACACAAGTGCTCCAATTGATCTCAGTCATGACGAAGATTGCACAGCACTGATCTCAATGAAATTACTTCCATAGTAAGGTGCTACTCAGCTGAGTAAGATACAGAAATAGGCCCTCTGTGATTTAAGCATCAGGTGTGACAAAGATCCTGACTACTCAGGTCCTACCCATAGTAGTCAACTCACACTTCCATCCTTGTGCAATAGATAATCTGAATACTGTGCAGTTACTATGTCTTTCATGGAAGATGTAAAAAACCCAAGGTTATGGTTTTTGTATATGGCTGTAATCCTATTTGTTTAACTTCAGCTGCTCATGGGATTGAATTCAAGCAGATACTTAAGTGGTTCCAGGATCAGGGCCCAAGTTTGTTCTGTGCAGATTCTGAAAATAGCATATTTCATTAGAGTAAAGTCTTGCCACAGCGTCCTTGGCCAAAATGTCAGTTTTATCCCCTATTTTGTTGCGTACTGGTTGAGTGCTTGAATACTGCGGTCTTCCCAGGAGGAAGCTGCATTCCAGTAGTGCTGTATGCAAATAGTTCATTAATTACGTGATATATAAAACAAACACTAACCCCATTGAATAATTAGTTTATTGTACCATGTTGGCAACATTTTGCTGTTTAGCAGAACCCCTGCCTACACCTCCCCAGCTTCTAACTCACTAGAGGTCTTAACATCATAGAGCTGACTTGAGTAAGTTTCAAACATAAAAACCTTCCTGAGGCTTCTCACTCACAGTTCAGATAGCAGTCTGTCACTTTCCTAAGTGTGTTAAATAGTGATTCCACTAATCCCTGCTGGCTAGTGAAGGTCTTTCTGATAATAATTGTAGCAGCTCTTGGTTGATGTGAAAAAAAAAAAGAAAGTCAGTACCAGGCTATATTTTTATCCCAAAATATACATGGAGAAATAATTACAGTATAGGAGCATGTTGGGTACATCTCTAAATGGCCATTTGAGTTGATGTAAAGGGAGGCAGGAGTGAAATATCTCTGGAAAAGGTAAGCAATGACTTTTCCTAGACATGAAAGCAACTTGTTTATCCTCGCGATAGTAACAGCACCACCAGCATACAAAGCGGTAACAACATTCTTTGCTCTGAAAGGTCCTTTGCCAATGCAGTTCTATTGTTTCCCCCTTTGTAAACAAGGTGGAGAAGAAACAATGCCATATTATTTTTTCCTAAGTGGACCACTCAGTATCTTCACAATTGCAATTTCTTCTCCTACTATATTTGCTCAGCTATTATGTTGCACTCATTTTGCATCACACCAGATTCATATTTGTTGTCTTTTGAAGCACAAGTGTAATCATGCTAGAAGATTGCTTATCTATGATGGCATTTCAGAAATCCTAACAAATTGCTTTCATATTACTGCTGGGATGGTTTGTTTCCCTTTTCACAATCCTTGACAGGTCTGATTGTGAATATGAGTGACTAGTATGCATTTCTCTATCTTCAAGTATACTACTGAACTCTTACTGTATGTAAACATGTGGCTCTTATGAGAGCATTGTCTATAAAAGTATTTATGTGTCAAATCTCAATCCATTCAGCAATGGCATATCTTTTAAAGCTTAGAATACAATATGGAATCTGCGCATATTGCTCTATTAATATTTTTACCCTCAAAAGATGTGAGTTGCAAAACTTGTTAGATCGGTTGTGCTGCCTCCTATAATGAAGTGGTTTTTTTATCCCATTAAATGAAGCATGTGTGCATGCTCACCCACAACTTCTGTTGTCATGTATTGTGGATATTCATTTCTGTGATTGCCACTTAGGTGGTACCATAAAGCAAGGAGCACTAAACATTCAGTAACCTTGGTGGAGGTAAATTAAGCTAAAGGAGGAAGGAGATTGTTTTAACTTTGCACCAGCCGCCACAGCAGCTCACAGCTAGGAGTGGGAAGGATATAAAAGTGGCAAAAAGCTATCTTCTTCACCCTCCTTTCCATCTTAGGAGTGATGCACTGAACATAACTTCATCCTAGCCTTAAAATTCCTTGGTCCAAAATAATCAGAACTAGATTTTGTGGGCTTATAGATCAGGCACAAATGTATCTATTTTGCCCTAAAATGCAACATATGCTCAGAGAAATATTTAAAGGACTTTTTACTCATTGTATGTTGCATTTTTGTAATGTATATACAGAACCACATGCCTTCACCTCTCCTTAGAGTAGTTCCATGTTTATCTACCACAGGTCAATCTCTGACTTCTGATATTGCAGAGGAAGTGCATTTAGGAGTCATATCACGTCACGTTAGCTTCACAGATAAACGGGCATTAGCTACAGATAGAGGCAGTTACCAGTTCATCAAATTTCTTCACACATCTAATATCTTAGCTTAGATCATGTACTATTCCATCCAATTTAGTATTTTAAAAATTATTACTAGGTAATTGTTATCACATATTTGTATATGAAATGCAAAAGGAGTGGGTGTCATCTGAAGCACATCTGAACTCTGCCTCTACTTCCCCACATTTGTTTAAAATATAGATAATCAAGATTTATTATGAGTAGTGATTTGCCTGTAATGAATAATATTTTATCAAGAAATAATATTTAAATATGTATTTTTAAAGAATTTTTCCCCACCACCACTACCCTCTTTGTGTCTCATTTGTAGCTTTCTTTTATCACTTGGGATTTTCATGATTCAAAGCACAGATACTTTGATGGACTCATTATCTGTCATTTCATTTAAATTGAATCCATTTTCTAAACCTCTAGATAATACAGTTCTAAGACATACCTTTCCATTTTTAAATATCCTGCTGTTTTTTCTTCAGTTCAGAAGTTTGTTCCATCACAGTACAAAAATCTCATACAGTGTACCAAAGGCAATGAAAACATGCTCCATTTAGAAAGGGTATTCAGGGAAGTTTGTTTGTTCTGGTTTAAGCACAGTTCAGCCTGCTTATTAACAGAACAGCATCACATAAACTAGATAATACGTTTCACTGTCATGTATTATTCCAAATACGTAAACCAAAAAGTCATTTTTGCTGTACATTTAGGCTGCTAATAATATAAACTAAATCCTAATTAAGTCAATACACGTTTCTATGTGAATGCCATACTGGACAATCAGGCAGCTTTCTGCTGGGTACTCGTCCGGCTCTGTCAATCTGTTTCTTCACTTCAGCAGATGGGTATTGTAGTTGTAAGGACACTTGATAGGGCATCCAGGATTTCCAGGTTTATGGATCCAGAAGTTACCTACTACAGGACAGGCCCAACAAAGAAAATAACAGAACACCACTAGCCATCACCTTCAGCCCCCAACTAAAACCTCTCCAATGCATCATCAAGGATCTACAACCTATCCTGAAGAACGACCCATCACTCTCACAGATCTTGGGAGACAGGCCAGTCCTTGCTTACAGACAGCCCCCAACCTGAAGCAAATACTCACCAACAACCACACACCACATGACAAAACCACTAACCCAGGAACCTATCCTTGCAACAAAGCCCATTGCCAACTGTGTCCACATATCTATTCAGGGGACACCATCATAGGGCCTAATCACATCAGCCACACCATCAAGGGCTCATTCACCTGCACATCTACAATGTGATATATGCCATCATGTACCAGCAATGCCCCTCTGCCATGTACTTTGGCCAAACTGGACAGTTTCTACGTAAAAGAATAAATGGACACAAATCAGACGTCAAGAATTATAACATTCATAAACCAGTCGGAGAACACTTCAATCTCTTTGGTCACTTGATTACAGACCTAAAAGTGGCAATTCTTCAACAAAAAAACTTAAAAAACAGACTCCAATGAGAGACTGATGTATTGGAATTAATTTGCAAACTGGATACAATTAACTTAGACTTGAATAAAGACTGGGAGTGGATGGGTCATTACACAAAATAAAACTATTTCCCCACATTTATTTCCCACCCCCCACTGTTCCTCAGATGTTCTTCTCAACTGCTGGAAATGGCCCACCTTGATTATCACTACAAAAGGTTCCCCCTCACCCGCTCTCCTGCTGGTAATAGCTCACCTTAAGTGATCACTCTCATTACAGTGTGTATGGTAACACCCATTGTTTCAAATTCTCTACGTATATAAATCTCCCCACTGTATTTTCCACTGCATGCATCCGATGAAGTGAGCTGTAGCTCACGAAAGCTTATGCTCAAATAAATTTGTTAGTCTCTAAGGTGCCAAAAGTACTCCTTTTCTTTTTTTATGGCAACTATGGCATCATCTATCTTCCCAATTTGGTGTTTAATAGGCTTTATCGCCTCCACTCGACTTTCCCATTGTGTGGCACTCAGTAGTTTCAGTGTCAGAGGGGATGTTCCTAGATGTTGCTTCAAAATTTGCCATCGATGAGTTGATGCAGAGAAAAATACATAGATGCTTTGAATTACATTAAAATATTCAGCAGCCTCACTAGAAGCTGATGCTGCATCACTGACCACCAAGTTCAATGAATTTGAACTGCATGGGACAAAAAAAGCTTGAGGGTTTAACTCTTGGATCCGTATCTACACTCCTCTGTTCTTTCCTCTAACGTTAGCACCATTATAGTAACCCTGACCTCTCATGTCAGCTCATCACATTTCCTGCATCTTCCAGTTTTTTAAGAAGCACATTTGTCATACCAGCTCCTGTAGTATTATTAATGTCAATAATTCTAGAAAACGCTCTCTGACAGTCACCATTGCAGGGACATTTTCACTCAGTTCTGTTGTTCTTACAAAACGAACCATTAAAGTAATTTGTTCTGTATGACTGATGTCAGGTGTGCAGTCCAGAATAACACAGTAATATCTTGCTGACTTTAGATCTGCCACAATCTTCTGTTTGACTTTTGTTGCCAGTAACTGTATGATCTCATTTTGAATTGTTTTTCCAAGGTAGTGGTGTGTGTACATTTCTTGGGTGGTGACTCTTCTTAGATGCTGCTGGAGTACAGCATCAAACTCAGCCATCAGCTCCACAATTTTAAGGAAGTTTCCATTCGTTGGCACATACAGTTGATCTGAAGTGCCACACAGTGCTAGGTTTTGGGTAGCAAGCATTCTCACAAAGGCAATGAGCCTTTTCAGAACATTTTGCCCGTAAAGAGAGTCTGATGCAATCTTCTCTTGATGCTGATCATCTATGGTGGCCTTTAACCTTAGTCTCATCTCAAGCTCTTTCCACCTGTGGAATGCTCTCTGGTGATTTGCTGCCTTCTCATGGCATGCCAGATTTCTAGCCAGATTTTTCCAGTCCTTTGTTCCTGTAGAACCCAATGTGGCTTGGACATTAGACTGGAAGAGTTTGCAACAAAAGCAGTATGCAGCATTCTGGGTTTTTGTGTACATAAGCCATGGCCTCTCCACTTTGTCACATTGGGAGAAAGAAAGATCGGGGGAGAGAGAGAGGGGCAAACAAACAACAACGAAAAAAGACCAACAATATACACTTTCCAGTCTGGGAAAGCAGTGGACTGGGCTGGACTGGGGATAGGAAGTGATAGGGGGCTACAAGCCATTCGGTTACAAGCCATTCCCTGTTTCAGTCAAGGAGGGAGAAGGAGCAGGAGCTGGTAAGCAGTCTCAGCATGGCTCCAGGGGGACACAAAGAGAGGAAAGGAATGGAGGCACAAAAGGGGAGGTTTAATTCTCCTTTTCCTCTGGCATCAGTGGACTGCAATAGGAGCAATAGGAGAACAGAGTCACAAAGGGAGGCAGCGTTCATTAGAAGGGGTATAGATACAAGAAGGAGAAGGGGGCCACCGGTATATTGGTGATACACCTGGGGGAAAATGATCTGGGAACACTTAAAGAGGTGCAGTTAATGCTTCGAACTAGGAGGGACCTGAAGCAGATCCTGGAAATTTTTCCGGGCTTTAACATTGTCGGGTCGAATATGCTTCAGTGCAGGGTCTGGCCGGGAGCCATGAACCCCGCCAGGGTGGACAAAACCTGGAAGTGTGTGAACAGGGAAGTGGCCAAATTTTTGTTGCCCTGGGGAGGGAGGGGGGTGACAGTAATTTCACATCCTGGCATATTCTATGGGGCACCAGAGTTATTTCGGGAGGATGGGGTGCACCTGTCAGACTCAGGTGCTGCCATATTTTTGGCTAATATACAAGAGGGCATTGGGAGATGTCTGGGAACCCGGCTGGGTGTGGGGAGGAGGCAGCCAAGCTAATGGCTGGGACTCCTTGTGACGGATGTTCAATGCAGGTACTCCATAAATTAAGGCACAAAAGAGCTTGGACAAGGAATTAAGGATAGGTGCTTGGTAATTGAGCGAGCTGGGGGCAGTTAGGGACTCCTCTGATTGGTTAAGGTCCCTGCAAGTGATTGCTGGAGGGACCTGGATAAAAAGGTGGGGGGAGGTGGTGGAAACCTCCCCCGACCCCTGGTTAATTGTGGGGGTTTCACCTGCAGTGCACATTTTATCCGCCGGGTTAGTCCCAGACATCTAATAATAAAATTGCGGCCTGATTAAACCCATATCTAATGTCTCCTGTCATTCTTTTGGCAAAGCCAGACAATCACTGCCCTGCACTTTAAGCAGGGGGCGTTTGTCTGGCTGGCCGGGAGAAGAGGGAGATGCTTTCTGGCTTGGGGGAAGGAGGGGAGACGTAAAACTGCTGGAAAAGCAGTCAACATGGTGGATGACTCATCACCTAGGAATAGGGGTTTAAAAAGGTCAGCCTGGGCCTGGACCCTCCCCTCATCACTTGGAGCAGGCTAGGCAGCACCCACCTACCCTCCCTCCCTATTTAGGTCAGAAATATGCTGGGTGTTTAGCTATATCTGCTGTGGGCATTATGTTAGCCGCCCCGTTAAGGGGGGCTGGGAAGGAATTTTTTCCTTACCACAATATTGGCCAGGTGCAGTGTGTGTGTGTGGGGGGGGGTTGCCTTTCTCGCAGCAGGTTCGGGTGGGCTCTGTTCATGCATAGCATGACGGGCGGTAGGCCATATGTCACAACTCTTTATTTAAGTGTGTAGCGGATGTTCAGTGCAGGTATTCCATAAATTAAGGCACAAAAGAAGGGAAAAATGGCTTGGAAAAGAAATGAAGGAGAGGTGCTTGGTAATTGAGTGAGCTGGGGGCAGTTGGGGACTCCTCTGATTGGTACGGCAGGGAGCCAACCCCACATCATTATAGTCCACCTTAACCCCTCCTAGGTGGTGGTTGGTAAGGTCCCGGCAAGGGGATTGCTGGAGGGGCCTGGATGAAAAGGGGTGGAAGCCCCCCCACCCCCCAGGAATTGGCTGGAAGGGAGGTTCCCAGCCGTGGATCTGCTGGAGGGGCATGAATGGAAAGGGGGGGGCTGGTAAAAGCACTCACACACACACACACACTGGTTAATTGTGGGGGTTTCATGTGCACTGCACATTTTATCCACCGGGTTAGTCCTAGACATCTAATAATAAAGTTGCGGCCTGATTAAACCCATATCTAATGCCTCCTGTCATTCTTTCAGTATAGTCAGACAATCAAGCCCTTGGATTCCAGGTGCTTTTCTTCTAAAAGAATGTGAATGATAAACTTTTTTGGTCCATCCTCAACTGACTAACAGGAAAACAAAATCAATATTTTGCATTTAGAACACTAAGATCTTTATTAGTTATTATTAAGCCCAGTTCTGTAACCCCTAACACACAAAAACCCTCCCTGATTTCAGCAGGAGCTATACTCAGTAAGTGCTACAAGCTCAGGTCTTGTTTTGATTTGGAGCCAGAATTACTGTGTAAAGCAAAACTATCAAAATCATATTTAGAGACCATTGCAGTGGAATAGATTTGTGTTTCAGAGATGCTATATACGAATGAGTCAGTGTGTCTAGCTTATTAACAGACAAAAATAGCAGAAGTCAGATGATGCAGAGGCACTATTTATGGAAAATTAAGTTACATTAGTTGCTCGTCTGAGCCCAGTAAATAGAGACTGTTTCCCATTTCCTTGCAACTTGAAAGCAGCAAGAATGACTCTTGCTTTTTTAAAAAAAAAAAAAGAAAAAAAAGATAAAGTGTAGGCCAATCTGTATGCGTTCAATAATGGCACAAATAGGAGAAAGTAGGACATTTCATCTAGCAGTAGAGATTGGCTGCTGGTCATTTATTAACCCATGTCAAGGTTCCTCCCCCACTCTGAACTCTAGGGTACAGATGTGGGGACCTGCATGAAAAACCTCCTAAGCTTATCTTTACCAGCTTAGGTCAAAACTTCCCCAAGGTACAAAATATTACACCCGTTATCCTTGGAATGGCCGCTACCACCACCAAACTAATACTGGTTACTGGGGAAGAGCTGTTTGGACGCGTCTTTCCCCCCAAAATACTTCCCAAAACCTTGCACCCCACTTCCTGGACAAGGTTTAGTAAAAAGCCTCACCAATTTGCCTAGGTGACTACAGACCCAGACCCTTGGATCTTAAGAACAATGAACAATCCTCCCAACACTTGCACCCCCCCTTTCCTGGGAAATGTTGGATAAAAAGCCTCACCAATTTGCATAGGTGACCACAGACCCAAACCCTTGGATCTGAGAACAATGAAAAAGCATTCAGTTTTTACAAGAAGACTTTTAATAAAAAATAGAAGTAAACAGAAATAAAGAAATCCCCCCTGTAAAATCAGGATGGTAGATATCTTACAGGGTAATTAGATTCAAAAACATAGAGAACCCCTCTAGGCAAAACCTTAAGTTACAAAAAAGATACACAGACAGAAATAGTTATTCTATTCAGCACAATGCTTTTCTCAGCCATTTAAAGAAACCATAATCTAACACATACCTAGCTAGATTACTTACTAAAAGTTCTAAGACTCCATTCCTGTTCTGTCCCTGGCCAAGACGACTACAGACAGACACAAACCCTTTGTTTCTCTCCCTCCTCCCAGCTTTTGAAAGTATCTTGTCTCCGCATTGGTCATTTTGGTCAGGTGCCAGCGAGGTTACCTTTAGCTTCTTAACCCTTTACAGGTGAGAGGAGCTTTCCCCTGGCCAGGAGGGATTTCAAAGGGGTTTACCCTTCCCTTTATATTTATGACAACCCATAATGATATATATTGTATATAATGGACCATAATACATTACGGTGGTAACTAAAAATTCCAATCAGGAACAGAGCCCCATTGTGCACGGACAATTCGTACAAACACAGAAAAAAAAGAAACCCCCACCATGGAAGTTTTACAATCTAAGGTCCTGAATCCTTCACACACACACACACACACACACAGTCCCATTAACTTTGTGACTACAAGTGACTTGAATGGCACTATGCAAAGTGTGTAGAATTACACACATGCACAAGTCTTTGCAGGATCAGGGTCTAAAAAGACAGTAGCAAACAATGGATAAGGGATGAGACTATAACATTCAAACAAGTGAATCTGGTGATGAGTTTGCTCATTTTGTTACACCATGATATGAAAGCCATGTATGGTAAAATATGTTAATAGCTGGAGCAAATCCTGCTCCAATGCCAGTGACCGCACAAGAGATGGTCCTTCTAAAGCAAGCTTGGATGCTTAGTATGCTCGCTTGATTCCTCTTCCAACTTCACCTCATAGAACTTTCACACAGCACACACCTGGGTCAGATATCTGCAGAGAGAGAGACTTTAAAGGGAGGGCACATTCACTTTACTGGGACTGCTTCTGTAGGTTAGGTAAAGATTTGACTCAAAGGTTTGAGCATGCTTACAAATGAACTGAATTGTTTCCTGTGGGCCTTTCAAGCATGGGTTGTAAAAGACACTTCTAAAAGCTTAGCTCCGAATTCAGCTCTTTCTTGGGTGAAATTATTTTGTGTGATTTTTCTTATATCATTGCAGATAGAATGCATTTTGAAAGTCTAAAAGTGAAATATATTTCCTTGAGCCTCTATTTTGTGAAGACAGTGATTTAGTATTATAGGCTCACCCATGTATCCTAGCTTTTATTAATTTTAAATGTATCTTTTTCATACATCTTATATTGCATTTTATTTTTCTTACTTTTTTTTTTCAAAGTGCATATAATTTACTATACTTTTTTTTCCTAAACAAGTACTTCAGTACTTGTTCTTTCCTTTTGTATTACAGTAGGACGCAGAGGCCCCTATCAGGATCAGGACCCCCTTGTGTTGGATCAGCACTCAATCCTTCTGCATCAGAATTTAATTTCCACCATCCTGTGGGGAAGAATACATCGCAAGGTATCCAGGGTTGTGGTTCAGCACACTACAAAAATAGGGGGCTACCTCCAGAATATGCATCTGAATCCAATTATGAACTTCCCCAAAGTTTCAGGGTGTTTGGATATGCCATTCTGGTTCAAGTCTCTCACTAATCCTCAGAGAATAAGCTGGCAAATGCCTTCACGGTCAACACAAATGCTACTATGCATGTGAGTGTTTCATTTTGTTTGCTAACTAGCCTGCGAGTAATGAGCAGAATAATACAGAGGCCCAGATGGTGCCTGGACCTCAAACCAGTGCAGTAGCAGGGCAGGGAGCAAGGAGACTTCCCCTTTCACTTGCCTGCACAGAAGCCGGGCACAACTACAGCCCTTGAACTCTTCCAAGTGAAAGCACTGTTTTTCTACAAGTTCAAAGATGCCATTGGACTCCATCCTACAAGCAACTCCATCCCAACAGAGCATTTAAGCATGTGCTTAACTTTAAACACATACATGGTCTCATGGTAGTCAAAGGGACAATACATATTTGAAGCTAAGCATCTGGTTAAGTGTTTTGCTGGATCAGAGTTAGAATGCATGGCACCTTGCAATAAGATTGAACCCTTTCTGTACTTAGGCTGTAATCACTTTAAGGCATGGACTATCTTTTTGTTATATATTTGTATAACGCCTAGCACAATGGGGCACCCAGGTGCTACCCCAATAGCTAATGATAGCCACAAACAACCAGTGAAAAATGGCTGGCTGGCTGCAGAGGGACGTGTTCACCAAACACGTCTATGGGACTTTTTAGTAGTTATACATGGTCACCAAGCTTGACAGCTCTAAGGTACAATTTGATTTCTGAGCTTTTCCTGGGGTGCTATGGAGCTACATTGTTCTCATCGCAGGTCTGTGCTTTACAGCTGCAATCTGACTCAGTTATCTGAGGTGGGGTTTTTTGTTTTTGTTTTTTGCAAATAAAGGTGGCAAATTGGCATCATCTCATGCTCTGACTGTGAGTATTTGGTTGATCTCCAGTTATTCATGAAAATTTTCTGCCTAGCAGAATGGCGCCCTAGGTCAGCTGGAGCCTCTAGGTGCTATAGTAATACAAATAAATAATAATAAAATAATACATTATTATTTCTCATCCATCCTTATTTTCCTTTTTAAGAAATTTCAATCATCCAGTCAGGGGTGAGTAATCAATACAATGTTATTGACCAATCACGCACCACAAATAATGACTAGCAAATTGTCAAAACAAACAGTTTGCAAACAATAGCCTGATGTTTCTTTCCATAAACTGCTCAGTGAATATTTACAAGGAACAAAGACACCATAGAAATCAAGATCAGTTTATTGAGACTATACAGACAGAATAAAGGGGAAATCCTTCCCATACTTTATTTGCAGCTAATAATTCTGATAACTCCAGTAATCAGATTCCTGGAGCTTCATTTAAAGTTTTAGTGTATTGATTAATTTTGCCCTAGAAATGTTAAATATCCAAAACACATCATTTTGTCGTGTTACCTACATTCTTTTAATGCTTTTCACTTATAAGCATATTCCTGTTAATCTTAAAACCCATTTCACGAAGGCCCTGAAAAGGACTTTGAAAAGGTGACCAGTTTCAAGGAAAGAAAAGGAGAGATTATATCTAAAAAGTGGACTAATAACATTAACATGTGGGAAATCATTCTTTTAAAAAATTAAATCTGGACTGGTGCTTTATAAATCACAGCCCAGAAGTAACTGGGGTTCCAGCCAAGTCACATTAATTCCATAGCAGTGGAAACTATAAAGACTAAAAATTATGTAAAAATAGTTCAGTGGTCTATTCTTTTATGGGAACCACTTGGAATCAAGCTCTATCTGCAGCTCCTCGATGGGAAGTGAGCAGCAGACCTAAAGCAGGTGCCTAAAAGTAATAAGATTTTCCCTATGAAACCCAGTGAATTGATGACTCACCACTAGTATGGACCAACCTTCTGTTATAAAAGACAGAACAATCCTTTTAAAAAATGTGTTATTGAGTAAAGGAGTTCCCACAGAACCCTTAGAAAAGATATGATCATTTTTTTTAAATTGGGATGACCGATTTGTGGGGCAAAATACATGCGCTAGGATCCTGTACTGCCACTCATCACTGGGTACCTCCCTTGTTAACTGGACTGGTGACAATGAAGTTCCTACTGAATATTCTGGAGTATCTGGCTTTGCTGCCTTTTTGGGTTACAAAAGTTCTGCTTGGCCTTGGTCATTTATTTATTCTTATACTTGACATATCCAAACCTACACAACCATTGTCAAACCTCTTACTGCTCTTACATTGTTGGATTTATATTAATTTTTTACTGTCGTTATGATTATATTTCTTTCTTCTGTAATTAGCCCTCTTATCCCTCCCTTCCACCCAGATATGCAAGTTTAATTCACTTTCACCTATGTTCACGTGCTTGCCAAATATGGCAGGCTTTATAAAACAGCAGGTGAAATTCTAACCCTACTGCAGCCAAGGAGTGCTGCCATTGATTTTGAGGGGTCCAGGATTTCACCTAATAAGGTTCCCTACCATCAGCTAGAATCTGTCAAATCCTCACATCTCCACTATAAACAATATAATTTAGAGCTCAGATTGAATGAGCACAGCAGTGAGGGAGAGTCATCAGGGAGACGGTTATTGGCTCCCCAATTCTCAGCACCAGCATTTGGAGGTTGCATTAACTTGCAGTAGCTGGCAGCTATCCCTAAGGGACCATCCACCAGTACATCATAGTTGCAGTAGCTGGCAACTATCCCTAAGGGATCATCCACAAGTACATCTACCTAACGCAGAGAACAGTACATTAGCCCACTCCTCTTTTAAACCCTTCCCTAACCCCAACTCCACCACACCCCTTGTGGATGGGGTATGGGAAGAGTGGTCAAAAATCTGGCTATGCCAACTGTTCACCTGATAGCAACTCCCCCAAGATGGGATATCTTCAGCAGGCAAGCTACAACTGCTTTCCCTTTCTACCACGGAAGCAGCACAAAGGGGATGGAGTGGGGTAAAGAATCTGGCCATAGGAGTTTAGAATCCAAATTGCTGTGTACTTCCCTATTGTGTGATAGAGATAGAGATTGTGTCATAAAAAGAACAGGAGTACTTGTGGCACTGCAGAGACTAACAAATTTATTAGACCATAAGCTAAGGTGGGCTACAGCCCACTTCATCAGATGCATAGAATGGAACATATAGTAAGAAGATATATATATATATACACATACAGAGAACATGAAAAGGTGGATGTAGCCATACCAACTGTAAGAGGCTAATTAATTAAGGTGAGCTATTATCAGCAGGAGAAAAAAAAACTTTTGTAGTGATAATCAAGATGGCCCATTTAGACAGTTGACAAGAAGGTGTGAGGATACTTAACATGGGGAAATAAATTCAATATGTGTAATGACCCAGCCACTCCCAGTCTCTATTCAAACCCAAGTTAATGGTATCTAGTTTACATATTAATTCAAGCTCAGCAGTTTCTCTTTGGAGTCTGTTTTTGAAGCTTTTCTGTTGCAAAACTGCCACCTTAAAGTCTGTTACTGAGTGGCCAGAGAGGTTGAAGTGTTCTCCTACTGGTTTTTGAATGTTATGATTCCTGATGTCAGATTTGTGTCCATTTATTCTTTTGCATAGAGACTGTCCAGTTTGGCCAATGCACATGGCAGAGGGACATTGCTGGCACATGATGGCATATATCACATTGGTAGATGTGCAGGTGAATGAGCCCCTGATGGCGTGGCTAATGTGATTAGGTCCTATGATGGTGTCACTTGAATAAATATGTGGACAGAGTTGGCATCGGGCTTTGTTGCAAGGATAGGTTCCTGGGTTAGTGTTTTTGCTCTGTGGTGTGTGGCTGCTGGAGAGTATTTGCTTCAGGTTGGGGGGCTGTCTGTAAGCGACGACTGGTCTGTCAGAATCATAGTACATAGATGTTGAAGTGAACCATTACTGTACAGTAGTCTTCATTAAAAAATTCACATTCGCCAAGAGAGACAAAAGTCGTAGTTCTTATAGTAGTTAGGGGGATGTTGTGGTATGTTAGATACAGTAGGTATCTACTATAAAAATAAAAGACTATTTTTTTTAACGGTGACCACTGTAGGACAGCTAGTCCATCACTATGCCATTGTTAATTTACTAGAATTATGGGGAAATTTTTGTTTTTATTTTGTTTTGTTTATTTGTTTTTGTTATTTACAGTTCAGCCATCATTACTGCAATCTGTGGGCTTGTCTTTCAGTCTACCATCTAGCTAACTGCCTTAAAGTTAAAAAGAAGTAAACTTTTGAGGGGCTGAAGAAAAAAAATCGTAATTGACCTACATTAATACGGTAGGAAAAAAGAAGCTACTGTAAAAGGTAGAAGTAATTGAATGACTATAATTTTAAGTGTATTTTTATTATGGACACATTCTTGAACTGTTCATTAACTAATGGAATTATGGTGGTGTACTATTGCTGTCACCACAGAACATCAGGTTAAAAAGTGCACAGGAGTGATGGGCTTTCCTGTCTCTCAGAACTCTGTCTCACCTCTCGACCTCACTCCAAGGCACTGGAAGGAATCAAGAGTCTTATTGAAATTAAGGGTTATGCACTCCTGTTTCTCAGTAGTGCTGCTACACACATGCACAGGCAGAGAGGACAGGAGAAAATGCCAATAGTGGAGAGGAAAATTCTCCAACTGAAACATTTGGAAGTAAATGAACTCTGTCTGCTTTAGAACACCAAATGAAGTTGACCTCAGAGGGTTAAAAAATAGAAGCAAAGCACCTGAGTATTAATATATTCAATTACCCAGAAAACAAAAATCAATTTTGTTTTTGTTAATACCATTGAAATATGCATTACACTATTTTAATTAAAGCAGTCTATTACACACGCTGTTCAATTCATTCCTGCATATTCCCCCAGAGCAGTAGGCATGTACTGTGATACAACATAATGAAAATAATTTATAAAGGAAACAATACAATAAATCAATCTGATGCCTAATGAACCTGCATTACAAGAGTAGATACTTGGGTTTTTTTTAGCATGTGTATTGCTTTCTTGTCAAATGATTGGAAGAATGCCCTGCAGCATTTAAAATTATCGCCTTGCTCCATCTCACTATGTTAGTAAAATACTGCAAGTCAAGTTGTAAGAGAATCTCAGCAAAGCAAACGGAAATCCCTTTTATTTAAACTTGTTTTTTAATTTTTCCTTCTGTCTAATCTTTCCCCTGTTCCAGGAGTCATCTGCCTCACAGCAACACCTGCAGGGAGCACTGGGATTCAAAACAACTGCATATTTCATCAGTCAGTTTATTCGTTATTGTTTGTATTATGGTAGAGCCTAGAGCTCACAACTCAGATCACAATTCCTTTGTGGTAGGTATTGTGCAAACACCTAATAAGAGACGGTCCATACCCTGGGAAGCTCACAGTCAAAACAGACAAGACAGATTAAAGAGTGACAGAGTATTATTATCCCCTTTTTATGGATGTGGAATGAAGGCACAGAAAGATTAAGTGACTTGCCCAAGGTCATGCAGAAAGTCTGTGTCAGAGTAAGGAACTGAAGTAATGTTGCCTGAGCCCCTGTACAGTGGTTCAACGAAAAAGTATTCTGTGCCTCTTCTTGCAGGGTCAGGTTGCCACCTATTAATAAAGCACAATACAATTTGAATCAATGACCAGGATTTATCCACAACCATGCTTCTCCCTGCCCACAGTTCTACACCCCTCTCCATACATACAAGGTTTGTCTTCACCACAATGTTAGCTTGAACTTGAGTGTTGCCCCTACCCCAACATCCATGCACATATAAAAATCTCTATCTAGAGTTAAGTGGTGCTTTAAATTTAAAGTAGCTGGCTCTTTGAGGGGTTGGGTTGAAGCTCAAGTGCTGCTGATGTTTGATTTAGTAATGCAATGGGGACTCAGCTACTCTGTGCTGCTCAAGGGTTGTTCTGCAATAGGACCACTCTCACTCGAGCTAGGATCACTCCAAGGAGTTGAGTGGAACATAGATAACTTGAGCTAATGCTGCAGTGAAGAAAAACCCTAAATCAGGCTGCCCCCTTTCTCCTTGCTGCCTGGGCACCAGTGAGGGAGCTCTGAAAACACAGGAGACAGACAGTCTCCCTATTCTCAGTTCTGATGTCTGGTGCCACAGCAGCCTGGAGAACCCTGCTCAGCTTCTTCAGCCCCAGAATGGTGCATGCTCAGGCACTCTGTAGGGATGCACGTGTGCAGTCCAGTCACACAGAAAGTCTGCAAGGGACTGGAACATGCTCAGTGCCTATGGACTCTTCAGAGAATTTAGCAGCCAAACTCTTAATAAGTCTCTACTGAGTATGTGTGAAAGGAGACTTTCCAAAGGCTCATAACTTGGCGAATTTGGGCAGCTCTTCCATGGAAGCAGCAAAATGCACATCCCTGACACCAGGGCCCTACCAAATTTTAAGTGCTTGCTCCAAAACATGGAGAGTCTAGAGCATGTAAAATAAAAATCTTACAGCCAAGTCACTATTTGGGGCAAAACAACATGTTTTTCCCAAACTCACTCACAGAAACAGCGTAACTATTTTTGCTGAAACTTAAAACAAAAACCCCAAAACCTTCAGGCCAAGACAGACAGGTGTCACTACCTGCACACCCTATAATATATACACACACGGACACACAAACTTCCATAGATCAAATTCTGCTCTCAGTTATACATTTCACAGGATATGAGTCAAGAAAGATTTTGGCCCACTAATGCTTTTTGGGGCATCTCATTCTGTTAAACAATTTATTTCAGAGGAGCCCAGCTAGATCTTCACTGCTTAGTGACTTATAATTGCTATTTTTAATTAAAAGCTTAAATCTTACTTTATACTCATTAATCCTATTATTAGATTAGAGTTGTTGATAGAAGGGGCATACTTCAGCTTTCAGACACGATTCTCACTGAATGCCACGTGTGAGTTGTGTGCACTTAGCAGAGCGTGGATTAGGCCTACAGTTTCCCTTATTGTATTCCAATTCCACTTACTTTTTGTCTCTGCTTTTGTTTTCTCTGTCATAGAGAATTCCAGTCACTTCCTTTCTCCAGCAATTTCAGAGTAATATGATGATTAGAGAGACAAGGGGGAGGGGTGAGGTAATATCTTTTATTGGACCAACTTCTTCTGGTGAAAGAGACAAGCTTTCGAGTTTCAGAATCTGGTCCAAAAGATATTACCTCATCCACCTTGTCTCGATAATATCCTGGGACCATCATGCCTTCGCCACCACTGCAAACAACAAAATGGCTATGGCAGATGGAGTGATTTAGACTGATAAGAGAAAACTGTTGGTTCTGACAGGGGGATCTGAGTAACACCGGTTTGTGCAGCAGTCCTTCCACTTGAATTTTCAAGGAGCCAAATAATATTCCAGTGCAGCCTAGACCAGCTAAATCACATGAGTTAAATTCGTCTCTTTGCAAAGACAGCATAAGGCCTGTGCACCACATTTGAGTCTACTCAAGCGCTATTTTGAAGGTTTAAGTATGATTTAAGCCTTATGCTGGCTCTGAAAAGGGGTGAAATTAGATCATAAGGAGGTATTTGTAGCCCTCCCCATTCATCTCCTAAATCGGCATAGAATACATTTTGAGAATTTGGATGCACACTGCTTATTTATCTCAGACAAACATGGCTCCCTTAGGGTTTGAGCCTATTTCCATTGAAGCCAATGGCAAAATTCTGTATAATTTCAATGGTAGTAGGCCCATGCCCAAAAGTTAGTCTGGCTATTGTGAAAACCACAAGCCAGAACCTCAGCTGGTGTAAATCAATGTAGCTCCCATTACCTCTGTGGAGCTGGGCTGATTTACACCAGACAAGGATCTAACCTTACTTTTTCTCTCTCTCTCTCTTTGCTCAGTGTGTCTCATTGGCAACAACCCAACAGCAAAGCTTTCTTGTGCATTTGTTTCATTTTGTATAAGTTCAGCTAAGGTTTTATGTAAAACAGATGGGCAAACTTAAAAATGATTTTCAACGTTGCGTTGAGAACTAGTTAAAATGCAAAAGTGGAAAAAATGTTTTTTGTTCTTTCAAAGGCTGTTTCAATGACCTTTATTTTACCTAGTGCCTCAATTTTGGAAAAGAAAAAAAAATCCTTTTTGTTAGTGGAGCTGTTTGCTCTGCTATTCACGAGAGTCTTAAAGAGGATAAGCAAAAAAAAAAAAAATCCAAATGGCTTATCAGATGCTTTCAACTGGAACATAGTACCAAACAAAAAAAGGAGTATGTTTAAATATATGTTCATCTAATCTGCTACACCTTTCTATTCACAAGTTTATAATTTTGCAGTAACTAAAGTACTAGGGCTGAAACTTGATATCTACACATTACCAATCTGGAAAAGTTGGAATTCTGCAATGCTTTTAAATGGTCTATTCTCTTTTTACTTATATAAAAGATCACAGAAATTTTTAGTCTTAGCCACACAAACAGGATTTTACAAGGATTCTGTGGCCATCCTGAGTGCTAGGTGGATTTTCTGATTAATTGAGTTCTTTTTCTCTAATTAGAGCAGATATATTTTGATATTTCCAGGTGTTTGCATGCCTGTAAGCTATGATAGGTTGCCCAGGCTCTCTACTGAGGGATCATATGTGAACCAAGGAGACATACAATTTAAATATATCACTTTTGATTTAAAATCATCTTACCATGTTATTGTTCGCATTATTTGACATTTATGTTGCAATAGCAAAGAAAAGCATCAGACAGGTCAGGAACTATTGTGCTAGGTGGTGCCATTTATTATTTTGATGGGGAGGAGCTGAGCTATGATCTATTCACCATTTCCCCCCCCCCTCCGACATTATTGTTATTTTCTTCCTGTTGCATGCTGAAACTGGAAGGAGCCCCACGATGCTTCACCTAAATTGCCTAGAGAAATTACTGCTGCACAAGAAGCATGAGGCATTCCATCTTGGGCATGACAGAGTGCTAATCAGACGGCAAAAGCCAGTTTCTATTTTTGTATACCATGTCTTAGCATCATGGGATGATGTGCCTAGAAAAACTAGAGATTCATCAAAGTGATAGTGAGAAGGTATTAATCCTAGTTCTCATATACATTATTATGGAGCCAAATTCTTAATACCATGATGTTGGAGCTTGCATGGTGCCTTTGATCTATGGACGGTTACAAACCCTATTTAGCTGGTGAACATACTAATGTGACCCAAGGACCTCTTGATACTCACTGACAGGGTGGGCACGCTGGTACATGGGGTTACAGGGATCCCCTGGGTTCACAAAAAAGGGTCATATAAGGTCTCTGGTCATCATAATCACTGCAAAACATATGTGTAGATAAGGAGTTACGTATGTATACTGAAAATATGTTCTTAAAGTATGCAACTTAAGACAGGTCACCAGATGGTGATAACCAAATTCTAGAAAGGAAGAAGTTAGTAAACACTTACCTCTCTGGCACACCATTGTGTACTGTATGCCACCAAACCAACTTAATCAGCATATGTGGAGACAGGCTATGTTTGCTGTCTGGGTCAGGTGCAGGCCCAAGGATCTACAAAGACAAAGGAACTCCAAGATTAGTCTCTGAAGAGGGGACTTCCTGGGGTAAGGGACCACATATTGTAATTGCATACAAGTGGAGAGAGGACAAGATTTCATTCTTTACCAGGAAAGTAGGGTTTGCTTCAGAAAAAAGGCTGAGCTGAAAGTTCTGGAAAGTACTTTGGGTGAGATTAACTTCTTTAGACAGAAGGATAACTTGCGTTAGTTAAGTTAAGGCTCTAGAAAGCAGTTTATGATTTTCTTCTATTCGTAACCATTTGTTTCCAATATTTTTACTATCACTTGACTCTGGTTCTTTGATGATAGGTATATTTATAGTGAAAACAAGTTTAACTTCTGTGTATTAAGCAGAGCAGTGATCCTGAGTTGAAATTAGTGAACTGGTGTGCAGTATTCCTTTGGGAGCAGCGAATCTGAGAGTTCTGTGAGAGTGTTCATGTATCAGGGGCCGGGCACTACAGAGGGATGCCCAGATGGCTCAGGGGTTGGTATATTCCTATCACTAACCTATATCCTGAGACTGAGACCAGCTTGTGTTGCCAGAGCCTGGTGGATCAGAGAGCTGACCCAGAGCAGTCACAGATAAGACTTCCTCACTCTAAGGGAAGGTGGTCGTGAGGACCCTCAAAACTTTGACTCCCCCTGGAAAGTGCTACAAATAGCTATCTTCCATTCAGGCTAAATGAGGGAACAATTAAATGACTCTGTTTAGTGATAGCTGAAGCAATGGAAGATGCAGCCCAAAATATTAGACTATGGAAATGCAGAGGCTGGGGTTTGGGATTTGCAGCTGTTTGGGTCAGAAGCAAAAAGGCAGCAGGAAAGCCAGCAGAAAGCTAGGAGACAACAAGTGAAGCATTTGATAGCATGGCCCTAGATACATTTGGAAAGTAACTTATCTAGAGATTAGTTATGGGAAAAGTGATGTTAATGACTCACCTGAGTCTGTACAGAGGGTCATAGATGAAGCGAAACTTGGAATCACGAGTAGAGCTGTGTGAATAACTGATTTTTCAGTTTACTGGCAGTTCCAAACAATCAAAATAAATTTCAGTTCAGGACGAACAGAAACAGATGTTTTAGTGAATAAAACAAACAAAAAAGGCTGGAAAAATTCATTTTTAGTTTAAATGAAACATTTCACTTCTGGACATTTTTAACAAATACAAAGGAACTGAAGGAGTTGGTTCACAAAACCAGAGGTGGCGGCACCATCCCCTGTTTACCTAATAGCCCAGTGGCTACTCTGGAGCTCTCCATGTCAGGTGAGTGCCTTAAGCATCAGGCTTTTGGATATTCTGGGGTGGGGCTCTCTCTCTCTCTCTCTCTCTCTCCTGTTAAAGCTGTTCCACTGAGACAGTTAAGGCTGGTTAAGCCCTAAGTGAGGTTTTATATACCTCTTTATATACCTTTTTTCATCCTGTGTAATGTAAGTGTGGCTATTCTCATCCATATAAACAGCCAATTTATTTATTTTTTAATTCTGCTGAGCTTTTTGTATCAATATCTCCTGGCAACAGCTTCCATAGGCTAAAAATATTTCCATCTATCAGTTTATATTTGTTGCCTTTCCATTTGATTTTTATGGGTTTTTTTCTTTCATAATATGGGAGAGGGTAAATAAAAGCACTTATCTTACTCACTCCACAGTATTCCATCATTTTTTTCATTCCTCTATCATCCCCTCTTATTATCTCCTCTTTAAACTAAATAATTCTAACCATTCTTTTCAATATCTGTTCATATGAGAGTTTTCCTCATGCCTCTAATTATTTTCAGCACTTATCTCTGAATCCTCTTTATCTCTGTTCTAGCCTTTTTGAGGTAGGTTGATCAGAACCGAACACAGTTTTCTAGGCGAGGGCACAACATTCATTTATGCAATCAAATCATATTTTCACTAATATTTCCCAACTCATTCATTTTAATATTTTCATATTTTGTTTGGTTTTTTTTAAATAAACTGTTCCAGCAGCCCATCACCCACTTCTGAAGGGCACCGCATAGAGTAGGAACTTTTCTTTCCCATTTGATATGGGTAGGGCCCAAATCCCGAGAAGTTGAAGGCTTGTGCTGGCTGCTACTGAAACAGCTATGGCAAGATAGGTAGAAGGAAAGGTGATACCCTCAGATACTTGAAGCAGCTTATTTTAGAATGTTTGGGAGCTGGTTGTGGTCAGGAATGGGGGGTACAAGTTGTTTGGGGCACATGTAGAAAGGGCAGATGGACACAGGAATAATGCAAGGGAACTAGTTAACAAAAATCCAATCAACCCACTAACTACCAAGTTTTGTACCTCTTAACAGTTTGCTTATGTTATCTGTCTGATAAGGTTTGTCTATCTTGTCTACTTAGATAGTAAGCTTTTTAATGAGTTGTCACTATTATTTTTAACTAGAGTAGTTCACATTATTCCCTCTATGGGTATTGTCTTGCATTTATCAACACTGAATTTCATCTGCTATTTTGTTGCCCATTTATCTAGCTTTGTTAGGTCTCTCTGAATTTTTCAGAGTCTTCCCCTGTTTTGACTAACATTCATAATTTATTTTACAAATATGAGGGCTTTGGCTCAATGTGGCTCTGTTCGAGCCCTTTAATATTCAAAAAATTCATGAAGATTAGAAACTGGTCTCTGCTTAAGTTGAAAATATGTATTTGATGCCAATACATGCTTTGATTGTGAATGTATGCATATTTCACCCACTAGTGACCTGAATGTCTAGTTTTGAAGCTCAAATACCAACCAAGGAGACTTGGTGAATAATTCACATTCTACATTGTTCACTTATGGTATTTTTTGAGTGTTTCTGAATCATGAATATATTTGCAGACATCAGGACTGTTATGTGAAAACTTCAGCGTGCCAGAAAAACCAAACTTCATCAAGTTTTGTGCTTGGTCAATACTAATCAAGCAGCTCAAATGTTCATGTAGTTTTTAGTCTGAGACTAGACATGGATTAATTTAACATGATGGATCAGTTATGTATGTACTCATTTGTTGTCCAGTATTAGAAAAAAAGTCTGAGACTTTGAAAGAAATAAGGAATTTGAGACAAATTGATGACATTAGTAAGTGTTTAATTCATTGAACTTTGTATGGGAAGGGAGAACTAGGAAAATAAAGGAAACCAGTTGACTATGTAACTTGAAACTGACATGCTTAGCATTACTTTAAAGAAGGAAACATAAGTTTAAGCTTGAGGGGCATTTTCTGAGCACAAGGGAAATTACGTGACAGTTATTTAAAACAGAATAAAATCATCAAGACAATTTTTAGTTTAGTTTACATTCAGCCTTTACAGAAGACAAATAATCTTTAAACAGGCCAAAATGCTAGGGATATTTCAGCATTAAAATTCTTTGATGTTCGAAGACAAATTGAATCCAGGATGAATCCACAAGAACAGTAAGAAGTAATAAAGCTGCTGACTGCTTACAACTGTTAAATGTTTAGTCTGTGAGTTCAACAACGTTCCCAGTAACTAAAAGGAGAAAGATTTTTATTGCAGATGGCTGGTATGGTTTAAGTTAGAACACTTTGAGATACCCATGAAACTTTGAATGTTTGGATCCTTCGGTGTATTACTGAAATAGAGATATAAACAACAAATAATTGGAATTGAAGTTCTGGCTCCTTATAAAGGATTTAAGAAGAGTAAAAACAAAACACTTACTAGAGTTCTAAGGTCTCTGGGTATTATATTTTAATGTATTATCTTTGGTCTATATTTGTTGGAGAGAGCCTTTAGGTTCTGAAGTGGCAGTCAAAGTAAGGATATGAGGAAAGAATATTCGTGAATACCTGGAATTATTTCCTCTATGAATTTAAAGCAACTTAAAAAAAAACCTCTCAAGCTAATATAATTGCTAATTTTGGCTTGATGAGATACTAAACTTGGCAAGCAATATTTAAAAAGACTCTGCAAAGAGCGAAAAGTTCAGCATTACTTATGTTTTACATTTACAAGTGCAAAGCAATTGCATCATTTCCCTAAGCAGATGGAAAGCACTGATTTGTTATAACACACAGGAAGCCATGCAAGAAGACAGACATGAAAATACAAACTTTAATCATTTAAAATAAGTGAGCTTCTCCATGTGTAAATATATACTGCAGTTATATGCAGTATTGCCAATCCCAAGTGTTCAAAAATCTTGAGAATGGCTTTTAAAAAAGCCCATGATTTTTAAATACAACAAGTGTTGGGTTCTTCTGCTTTGTCTTCTAGCTTTTGAGCCAATAGGGTGCATTCTGGTCACTTTTACAAGCTTCTCTCTGCAACCATGTGAACTAGAATGTTTAAAAAAAAAAAAAAACACAGCTGAGAGTCTCACATAATCACATCACTCCAAGAAATGGGCTTGGAGAAAAACAAGTATTGTGAGACTCATAATAAAAATAATGCGGGTAGGCTATATTGTAATATAGCACTATATTGTGTCATCAGCTTGCAAACAGAAATCCCCATTGATTTCAGTGGGGGATTGTGTTTGAAAACAGATGGAACAATATCATCAATGGAACAGGTTTAACAATATGCCTTTCCCAGATCCTATATCTAAAAAGTCGAGCAAAAAAGGGCCTTTAGGGATATTCTGTGCAGAACAGCTAGGCAGCCCTAAGAACCCTTCTCTTCTGCACAAAGCTCCACCAGGAAGAGAAGAAAGGGTTTTGAAGTACACAGATCCTTCTCCTCATATTATGATCAGCATACCACCGCCCCCAATAATTTATCTGCAATTATTATGGGTAGAAGAGACAAACAAACAAAAAACAAACAAGAGAGCCATGCCTAGGAAATATCTGTTTCCTAATAACCTCCAGTGAGGCTGCACCCACTGGTTAGCCCACATCTAGTTCTCTAGCACAGAACAGTGCATGGAAGCCAGTATAAGGGGGCTGGAAGCGTAAAGAGAGCATTAGAAATCGGAGCCTGCAACACAGCCCAAATCTGTGGCCTTCCAGTCTTGGCATACATTCTGTTCAGCAAAGCCCCAAGTACTGAATCACATGAATTCAGGGCTTCATTGTGATCTTACACATCAGTGTAAATCAAAATTAATTCTATTGAAGTCAGCAGCATTATGTTGCTGTAAATCAGATAAAACTAAGACCAGTATTGCTTATATTCATGTATTTCAAGCTATTTTATTTGTATTCATGATAGATACCTTATTACTCTTCTAATATGTAATTATGGGCTATAGATAGCTCAGGAAGTTTGCTAGCATCTAGCCTCTTTATGAAGGGCAAAAGATGACAAAATGCTTTGGAGCATTTAGTTTCTCTTGCTCCGATCTATGCTCAAGCAAATGAGAGGATGCTGTAATTAAACATGGATATAAATAGATTTTTCCAGGACTGTAATGATGACTGAGAAAACGGACAACAGAATTCTTGATTAGCAATTGAAGGAACAAAAGAAAGTGTTTTTGTAACAACAGAAATTTAAGACGTTACAAACTGGCAATATAATTCTGCATAATGTACTTCCCGTGAAAAGCAAGCATTTGGGGATCTTTGCTTTTCAGTTGAAATATGGTAATTTAAATGTCTCAGTGCAAAAGAAAATAAATATGCAAGACTTGAGGGAGCCCATTGATACTGACTGAGTGGCAGACAATCCCATCCAGGAAAGGTTGGCCCACTGTGGAAAAGCCAAAAAAAAAAAGTGAGAAAAGCAAGAGGAAAACCTAGCTCTACAACAGGAAGGTTTTTGGAAGAAAGTCTTCATGCAACAGAACACCTGTATACCTGACTGCTTACCTCGTCATTGTTATCTCCTGCTCCATTCTATATCCCGTAAGAGTTACTACAGTCTTGGCACCTATGGGGCAAATCCTGCTTTTGTAACTGCACTGGAATTGGACCTAATTTGTGGCACAAGGCAAAATGAGAGTGGAGCAATAATCGATAGAGCTGAAGCATCTGCTGCAGTGTGGATCCTCCGGCTTGTAATAAAGGTGTGGTGCACAAGAGTATTGGAAAGAGACTGAACTTTACTTGCTCAGCCCAGTCAAGATTACAAAAGATTAATACCCCATCATGGGATAATAGGGATCAGTATATACTGACTCCAGCCAGTGGCTACTGTTAAATCTTGACTTCTCCCTTCAAATATCAACCAAAACCAACAACCACAAACAAATTCAGCCAATCAGTAAAACAATGACAACCATCTAGAATGGGGACAATCTGAACCCTTGACAAATGGGAGGATTATTCTGTCTCTTATTAAAACATCAATCAATAACTATTCTCTGAACTGTGGTGGCATTCTGTTGATGTGACCACTTGTTTTCAGAATGGTCCCTTCTACTGAGCTGAATCCACAATCTGGAGCTTGTGTTTGCTGCACGTGATGTTTTTTCATTGCCAGTGTCAAGTCTCTTTCTAGGATCCCTCACAGACTAAGAGGTTCAGGAGGCTTAATTTGCTCCATTTTTTGTGAAAATTCAGTTTACTTCTGACACTAGAGTATGTAGTAAAAGTATGACACAGGAGGCTTGGGAGAGACAAATGAATATTATTTTCTGGCCCAGACTCCTGTCCTGGCTCAGGGCATATCAGCGCTCCTCTCACATGGCAGCAGTCAGAATCCATTGTTACACCTGCTCATTATATATCACTAGGAGGAAATCATTGACCAAAGCAAAGACCATGGAATTCGCACTACATCAGCTTGCTGTGCACAGTTCCAACCATGCTGAATAAGGGGATTCTCACAAGATCAGCTTTTTCAGACGATTTCTGACATTTTGGGCAGAAGTTATATAAGGATGAATGTTCTCATGAGATTTTAGTTATATCCAGTAAACTGAACTCTTCCAATTTGTATCAAACCATGCATCTAAACAAATAAATTACAGGTTTGAACCCAGGGATCCAGAACTGCCCTGAAATTCAAAGTGGTTCAGATTTGAGATTCTAGCTTTGGTCCATCTCTAATCAACACAAGTGGCCTATGTAAATCCAAAGTAAGTCCATTCAACCTCAGTGGAGTTGGTCTGGATTTGTACTAGTTTCACTCAGATTTTTAAAAAAATGTTTCTATATATTATTGTGTTGTAGGGTGCATAAGGCCAGATCCTAAGCTGATGTAAATCCTCATACCTCCATTGATACTGACTTATGCCAGCCAAGGATCTGGCCCTTTGTTTGAGCCACTGCTTAATGTAAGAGAACAAATTGTGTTTAAGAAATGTCTGTGGTTAACAAATATTGTTAACATGCACCACTTGAGTACTTGGAGGGATGTTATGAAAAAAACAGGAAGCCTTTGTACTACTTTTCAACTAACTCCTTTGGTTGATGACAGCTGCTCTTGCAATTATCCCTTCTCCTGACCTTCTGGTCTACCACAACATGCTTCAGAGATCTCTGGGAAGGGAAACTATTACACCTAATGTATTTGGACAAGTCCAGCATGTGTAGAAATTAATAAATATGCTCTATTCTTTTCATTTTCTTCCTTTAGAAGAGCTTCCACACATATATGTAGCATACACATCTGCTTACCTGCTCTAACTAATGATAATTGATCTAGCAGGATGCAAGGAACACAGTACTCCCTCAAGGAAAGTTTTGAACAGGGAGCCCCTTCCCTAAAGGAAGGTAAGAGTCATGAGGGGGCATCTTAGAATGGAGGATGGATTTCTGTGGAGATACCTTGCCTTTGACATGGAAATTAGACATATTCTGCAAGGGGTCTAAACTTCCTGAAGTGCAAAAACAAGTCTGTCCACCCTCCACAATGCCTATGTTTTTATCAGTAGATGGAATTCTCCAGACTACAATAAATTGAGATTAATAAATAAAAAATTAAATTCAAAGAAAAAATAAATACTTAACAGCTCGTAGTGCCAAGTTAGCGTGAGCCAGGAATATCTGATAATCGTTCTAATGCCAGACAGCTAGATATGTAAGCAAATGTATGCCGTCACTTCATCTGATGTCAAAGCCACATTCTTTAGCCAATAGCTTTTAGTTTATTTGTGGAAAACAAAGGGGAAGGTTGTAGCCATGATTATTTACCATGTTAAAGTCATGCAGACATTTTTGCTAGCTCATTGCAATGATTTTTTATTAATAAATTAGTCCCCATGTAATATTCAATTTGTGTAACTCTTTACTGATGAATATATAGTGTTCTCATATTCACATTGAAGCAACCAACAGTCACTGTTCGCTAGGTTTAAATCTCAGGAAAAACTTCCTAACTGTAAGACTGGAACAGACTGCCTTGGGAGGTCATACAAGTTCCTTCACTGGAGGTTTTCAAAAGGTGTCTGCTTGGATGGTTTAGATGCCAAAAATCTTACATCTTGGCAGGGATTAGACTGTCAGCAGTTCTCAGACTGTGGGTTGGAACCCCAAAGTGGATCCTGACTCCATTTTAATGGGGCCACCAGGACTGGCTTTGGGGCCCAGGGCTGAAGCTCAAAGGCTTCAGCCCTGGGCAGCAGGGCTCAGGTTACAGGCCTCTTGCCTGACGCTGAAGCCCTTGGGCTTTGGCTTTCGCTGCTCATGCTTTGGGTGGGCTCACGCTTCGGTCCCCCCTCCTGGGGTCGTGTAGTAATTTTTGTTGGCAGAAGGGGGTCGCGGTACAATGAAGTTTGAGAACCCCTGGACTAGATGATCCTTGCAGTCCCTTCTAATCCTATGGTTCTGTGATTCTACTATCCAAGTCTATGCCTGCATCCACTAGGCATTTTAAGGTAGCCTCTCCCATTGGAGGAAATCCTCTCTCTCTGAATGAATACACAAAGACTGAAATACCACAGAATAAATGGGGCTCAGTTGCATAGGGAGTAGCAGGATGTGGAGGACACAGGGTGGGGACCATGCATATAGGCTAATCCACATTCTCCACTCTTCCAAGCACAGCAGAACAATGCCAGAAGGGAGGCTCTCAGCATGCCAGAGCTTATTGTGTTTGTGGGTGGGCTGTTGGAGCACTGCATGGCCATTGTGTCAAAGCTTTGCACGGTGGCCATTAAAAGAGTGGCTGTGCAGGAAGTCCATGAGTTCAGGGAAGGCACAAAAGCCCCACACCCAAATTAGTTAACCTCAAATCTCATTCACTTGTCCAAAGCATAAGGATTTCATCCCTACACATTCTCTTTGCTTCTGGTGAGCAGAACGGGGGAAGTGGGGCGGGAGGGGTGGGGAAATCCAATGGATTGTCCTTAAAGATACAAAGTCTTTGTCTATATATTTCAGTTATCCTTAGAAACAGGTATTTATTTATAATTTGCCAGTATGGTACATAACCTATATATAATATAAATACAATACACCTATATTTCAGAACATAAAACTCATACTGCCATTACCCTGTCCCAGCTGAGGTGTATTATAAGTTTACAATCAAGAAGTTAAAACTGTTGTAGTCACCTCTTATAGCCCTAGAGGTATAGTTTAAGTAAGGCCTCAGAGGCGTATATACAATGTAATGGCAGTGGGAAGTTTCTTCTTCTTTAGGGACTCAGGCCAGCAAGTTACTGAGCTTCAACTAAATGTAGTGGGAGATAAGCATGCTCAACACATTAGAGAAGATTCATATCAGCTTTAGGATCAGCCCCTCAATATTGCATAAAGTCACAAATTTGGATATGAAAAGCAACAGAAAAGCTGTCTCCATGGGCTCCTTAGGGAGTCTCCCTGTAGGCGAGAAAGTTTTGTGGCACTTATGCAGTGGTGCTATGCGACCAGCAGGCATTCCCAGAAAAAATGGGGTGTGGCCATTTCTGCACCTTCTGGTAAGAGCTTCACATAAAGAGCCATTTGCAGTGCACAGCCACAACCACCTTTACACGTTCTACAAACCCTGTGTAGGGTTCTGCATGTTCTTGAGAGTCAACTACAGACACTCTTCCTATTAATTAAATATGAACAGATACACAGACATCTCTTTCATAGAGCCCTCCTCTAGCACTTTTCTCCCAGTCCTCCACTAAGCACAGCTTGACTGGACTCGAAGATCTAGCTTTTTTATTTTAAACAAATAGGACACAATTTATTTTTCTAAACAATCTTCCCTTTCTCACTGAAACAGGTTAATGTTCAAGGCTGTCTGAGCTATTACTCAGCTTATACATGGCTTCTCCAAGTGATTACATAGTTTTAGAGCTGATTACTTTACATGCATGAGTCATACTTTTGGGTTACAATAACCTAGTAGGCCATTATAATTTAAGGCCTTGATTTTACCACTTTTACTCATGTATAGTAATCCCTCCAAAATTAGTGGCACTACTCACAGAATAAGGTACTACTCAACTTGAGTAAGCATGGCAGAACCTGACCCTAAGTGATTGTTCTGTACTTGCATTTTTAGATGCTTTACTAAGTTCTGTGTATGATTATAAATAGTTAAGCATATTCCATTCTCTTATAACAAAGCACAGCACTGCCCACTGAAAACTGGAGTACCCCAGGAACATGTATTTGTAGGGAGGGTGGGTAGTGTAGTACTCACAGTGCTCATTAATTTGCTATTAAGTTCAGTGGGCGTCTTCCACGGTTCTTGTTGCAAACCGCAGGGTCCTTTACGTTAACTTTAAATAATTAGATGACTTATATTTTCTATCCAAGGGAACAGTAACTATTGACTAATGATAGGTTGTTCATTGTTTCAACAGTACTGCTGTAGTAAGTCTACGACTTATAGGGTCAGATCTGTTGGTTGTTAGTTGCTGTCAAATACAAAGGGATTGTTCTAATATGTTTGGTATTACAGTCAACTAATCCTTTTCTGATTTCTGTGAATATGTCACAAGCTAGTGAAATGAAACCATGGATGTCATTTTATGAGACAGACAATAATGAATTTCCAAATAAGGCTTTTCTGAAACCAGTACAGAACACAAACAACAGCTTGCTTTCTGTAACCTAGCCTAACATGATTTGGGCCCAGTTTTAACATTAAAAGGTTTGAAAAATGTCTCTTGACATTAACTTTAGGCTGGGATTCTGATTGCATTTATGATCTTTTTTAATGTATAGGAGTTTTGCAGCTCAGTGCAGTAGCAGAAAACCACAGATAAAGAGAGCTAAAAGCCTTATTCTGACAGAAGCTAGCTGCATCTTGCAAAATTTCCTCAACTTCCATTACAGGCTTCCCTAGCTGAGGGGTCTAAGCACCTCACAAGGTTGGGTTTATGTGTTACATTTGGTGTATTTGCATATACAGTACATATTGGGCCCAATCCTGCAGCACTTACCAATGTCAGCAGTTGACTGACTTTTGAGAATCTGCATGTGAGAAATGGTTTCAAGGATTCATAGATATTTAAGTCAGAAGGGACCATTATGATCATCTAGTCTGACCTCCTGCACAATGCAGGCCACAGAATTTCACCCACCACTCCTGCAAAAAACCTCACACCTACATCTGTGCTATTGAAGTCCTCAAATCATAGTTTAAAGACTTCAAGGAGCAGAGAATCCTCCAGCAAGTGACCCGTGCCCCATGCTACAGAGGAAGGTGAAAAACCTCCAGGGCCTCTTCCAATCTGCGCTGGAGGAAAATTCCTACCCGACCCCAAATATGGCGATCAGCTAAACCCTGAGCATATGGGCAAGATTCATCAGCCAGATACTACAGAAAATTCTTTCCTGGGTAACTCGGATCCCACCCCATCTAATATCCCATCACATGCCATTGGGCCTATTTACTATGAATATTTAATTACCAAAACCATGTTATCCCATCATACCATCTCCTCCATAAACTTATCGAGTTTAATCTTAAAGCCAGATAGATCTTTTGCCCCCACTGCTTCCCTTGGAAGGCTATTCCAAAACTTCACTCCTCTGATGGTTAGAAACCTTCGTCTAATTTCTAGTCTAAATTTCCTGGTGGCCAGTTTATACCTATTTGTTCTTGTGTCCACATTGGTACTGAGCTTAAATAATTCCTCTCCCTCTCCGGTATTTATCCCTCTGATATATTTATAGAGAGCAATCATATCTCCCCTCAACCTTCTTTTAGTTAGGCTAAACAAGCCAAGCTCCTTGAGTCTCCTTTCATAAGACAAGTTTTCCATTCCTCGGATCATCCTAGTAGCCCTTCTCTGTACCTGTTCCAGTTTGAATTCACCCTTCTTAAACATGGGAGACCAGAACTGCACACAGTATTCCAGGTGAGGTTTCACCAGTGCCTTGTATAATGGTACTAAAACCTCCTTATCCCTACTGGAAATACCTCTCCTGATGCATCCCAAGACTTTTTTCACGGCCACATCACATTGGCGGCTCATAGTCATCCTATGATCAACCAATACTCCAAGGTCCTTTTCTTCCTCCGTTACTTCTAATTGAATCGTCCCTAGCTTATAACTAAAATTCTTGTTATTAATCCCTAAATGCATGACCTTACACTTCTCACTATTAAATTTCATCCTATTACTATTACTCCAGTTTACAAGGTCATCCAGATCCTCCTGTAGGATATCCCTGTCCTTCTCTAAATTGGCAATACCTCCCAGCTTTGTATCATCCACAAACTTTATTAGCACACTCCTACTTTTTGTGCTGAGGTCAGTAAAAAAAAGATTAAATAACGTTGGTCCCAAAACCAATCCTTGAGGAACTCCACTGGTAACCTCTCTCCAGCCTTATAGTTCACCTTTCAGTAGGACCTGTTGTAGTCTCCCCTTTAACCAATTCCTTATCCACCTTTCAATTTTCCTATTGATCCCCATCTTATCCAATTTAACTAATAATTCCCCATGTGGCACAGTATCAAATGCCTTACTAAAATCTAGGTAAATTAGATCCACTGCGTTTTGTTTGTCTACAAAATCTGTTACTTTCTCAAAGAAGGAGATCAGGTTGGTTTGGCATGATCTACCGTTTGTAAAACCATGTTGTATTTTGTACCATTTACCATTGACTTCAATGTCCTTAACTACCTTCTCCTTCAAAATTTTTTCCAAGACCTTGCATACTACAGATGTCAAACTAACAGGCCTATAATTACCCGGATCACTTTTTTTCCCTTTCTTAAAAATAGGAACTATGTTATCAATTCTCCAATCATATGGTACAACCCCTGAGTTTACAGATTCATTAAAAATTCTTGCTAATGGGCTTGCAATTTCATGTGCCAATTCCTTTAATATTCTTGGATGAAGATTATCTGGGCCCCCCGATTTAGTCCCATTAAGCTGTTTGAGTTTCGCTTCTACCTCAAATATGGTAATGTCTACTTCCATATCCTCATTCCCATTTGTCATGCTACCATTATCCCTAAGATCCTCTCTAGTCTTATTAAAGACTGAGGCAAAGTAATTGTTTAGATATTGGGCCATGCCTAGATTATCCTTGACCTCCACTCCATCCTCAGTATTTAGCGGTCCCATTTCTTCTTTCTTTGTTTTCTTCTTATTTATATGACTATAGAACCTTTTACTATTGGTTTTAATTCCCTTTGCAAGGTCCAACTCTACTTGACTTTTAGCCTGTCTCACTTTATCCCTACATGTTCTGACCTCAATAAGGTAGCTTTCCTTGCTGATCCCTCCTTTCTTCCACTCCCTGTATGCTTTCTGCTTTTTCTTAATCACCTCTCTGAGATGCTTGCTCATCCAGCTTGGTCTACAACTCCTGCCTATGATTTTTTTCCCCTTTCTTGGGATGCAGGTTCTGATAGCTTCTGCAGCTTTGATTTAAAATAATCCCAGGCCTCCGCTACCTTTAGATCTATAAATTCTTCAGTCCAATCCACTTCCCTAATTTACTTAATTTTTGAAAGTCAGATTTTAAAATCAAAAACCCTAGTTGCAGATTTATTTTTGTTAATCCTGGATATATTACCATGCCCAATATTGGCTACTGGTATGATGCTTCAAACTGGAAATTATTTGTGATAGCTTTTTTTCCCCTTTCTAAACTGTTTTTATATAGGGAGAAATTTAGAGACTGTTCTGAAAAAGGGTATTTTCTGAATTCCAGAGTTGAAGTTAAAAACATGGGTTCTATTTAGTGTTTTATTTAGATTAAAAAACAGCGCTAATTTTTTTTTGTCTAGATGCCTAAAATTAGGTGCCTGAATCCATATTCAAGCCCCTATATAAAACTGGACTGGTTCTGAGTACCCCAAATTCCCACTGAAGTTATACCAATGTGAGAATGATGAAGTGAGTTCAGAATAGGCCCATTAGGTTTGTGTAAGTGAATGATACAGTAAAGAGTAGTTTTTAATTCGCCTTTAAAACAACATAGTTTGCACATTTCCACTGGGAAAACACAAGTAATATGCGGGAGGAACAGGGCCTTGGCAGCAGCAATAACCAACCACTGCACTCCAGTGTTTTTACACATAATTTATGGCTGTTGCCTATATTCAGACATGGGGATGAGTATAGAGACTGCAGCTGTATGGGATTTTTCATTTCAGAGGGGAGTTTCACAATGCCAACATTTCTTCTGAGCTGGATTGGAACTAACAAATTTAAAAATTTTCTGCAAACTGGAATTCCCCCAAACCCTGGATTTCAGGTCAACCAAAACAATTTGTTTCAACTGTACCCAGATATTTTGCTATAAATTTATAGCTATGTGCTTGGTAAGGTATAGATATGGAGTATGGTGGTAATACAAAAAAAAGCTACAGACCTGTAAAACAATAGCTTAGTCAAACTAACTGAGGCCTAAGGACTAAAGACTTGATATATAAGCAACTAACCAGTAGTTGACCCTGTATCACTAGCTGTTACAAGATAGACTGCTGTCACAAACAAGTGTTGCTAAACTGCTGACAGGCAACCACAGAATGATAGTGTATATAAGCTTCCGATATTTTAAGTTGGGACCATCAGCAGATATTCAATCACAATAATGCCATAGTAACTAATTGATGTATATGCTAATAAGATTGAGGTAAAAGGCCTAGTAACCTACAGGAGAAGAGTGAGGGAGTACAGATAAGAAAAAGGGGCTGAAACCCTTACTGCATATGTATAAGCATTTGCTCAACCTATGCTAAAAGGTGGCACTAAGCCCGTGCACTCTGGGGAGATTTCCTGGAATCTTCCTGGCCAAGGACCTCTCATGGTTCATCTTAACAACTACAGTGGTCCCTGGCAAAGGATAATGGAAGCTTGCAAATGCTGGAATAGAGATGATGCACAATCTACTTTGCTGTGTTATAGTGTTTGTGATATTATGGATTGTGCAGATAAAACTATTACAAATTCAGATGGTCTTCCCCTAAGTGTGTATGTCTCTCCCACATATACTGGGGCCCTCACTCTCAAATTAACTGTAATGGCTAATGTAGTGACAGCTGAACCCTGCCAAAACATGTGATGTTAAATTGGGAGATCTGGATAATACCTAATCAATAGATCAGGCAAAACAGTTCTTCCACAAAATTGAAATGTTTCATTCCAGTTGAGACTTCTTGTCATTTTATATTTTTGTCATATAAAATTAAGAACATGAAATGAAAAAATCTTTCTGAAACAGAAAATCAAAATTTTCTATTCTGAAAAGGTCAAAATGGAACGTTTCAACCTTACCAAAATGCTGTTTTCAATTTTCATTTCTAAATGACTTTTTGACAAAGACTTGTAGCTTCCTCAAAATGTTTCCCTTGACAAAAAATGTTCTGTTGAAAATATTTTTGATTGGCTCTAATCAGAACTTCCCACGTCTTCCCTCTGATTTAGCACACCCCAATTGGCTACTCATAATTTGGCCATATACACTTTCACATAGCACACACTATCTACTGTAAGGGGTGGGGGATTGGCAATATTCAGAGATGAACAGCCTTGTGTCTGTGTTTTGAAAGATCTCTACTGGTGGCAAACCATCACAAAAGCATTTTATAAGAGGCAGACATAAGTAGGTGTTGCAGTAAATGATATCTCTGAATCAGCAGGCAGGTAAGGTCAGGAGAAGAGATGCCAAGTGTATAAATAACTGACATAAAGGGACCAATGTAAAGTACAGAAGATGAAAAATACTCCTTAGTGTACCTGAACGTGAAGCATAAATGTGGTGCTGAAGCACAGTATTTGGTATGGAAAGGAAATTAAATTTTACTTTTAAATTCTAACCATGAATCTTTTAGAAAAAGATTTACTGATACAGATGGGTATTAACGTACATAAAACATGGTAGTAGATAACCTTTTAAATTACAGACTTTTACAGACCTGTATTTTAGAGTGATATGTCCTGGAATTATAAATAGTATCAGGGATTCTCAAACTTTCATAGTACAGATCAGCTCTTCATAGAGAGGTCATCTCAAGAGCCACCTTCCCTCCAAATCACACTCCAGTTTGTGATGGCGCAACATCTCTCCAACAATCATTGTCATTTTTTGCAAATAAGGTGGTCAATAATTTGTATGTGCACATGCAAAAAATGGTAAGAACCATACACTAAAGGAATTTACTTATCCCTCTCCCATTTTATTGTAAACCCCTGCTCCATTCCTCAAATCCAAAATCAATTTAATCTCTCTCTCTCTCTCACACACACACATGCCACACTTAATTGCCTTTAAATAATACTGGATTCCTCCTGCCCACTCCAGTGATTATCAAGTTTTAGTTCCTTCCCATCCCACACCAATTACACCCACAGCCTTTCTCCTCTCTTCTCACAACAGATCCCATATTACTTCCTCTCCTGGCTAAGTGCTCCCACATCCCACCAGCTCACCATCTCCTTTATCCAGGTCTGTTCTCTTCTCACCTGGTTCATTGATACTTGTCCTAGCCTTATTCCCCAATCCTAGCCCTGTGTTCCTTCCCTCTATTTCATGGTCCTTCCTTCATGTAAGATTCCTGGCAGCTGCCTTGTCCAAGTTTCAAGCTCATACCTCTTTCCAGGGTCAAGCTCCCATCCATCCAGCCCTGCTGTCTTCTAGCCTTCTGGTTCTCTTTTACCCATCTGCACTCCAAACAACCTTGTTGTCTGGGGCAAAAATTGGACCCCATCCTGTCTCCCTCTTATACATGGTGACTTGTTGACAAGTAAAGACATGCCAAATGGAACAAGAAGTTAATGTGAGTTCTAGGCCAGATCCTGCACCCAAGTAAGCTTTAATAGGTGCACGAAAAGACTCTTTATGGATATTGATGCAATGCACTCACCAGTACATTGATATAATTTTCCTCAAAATAAACAACCACACACGGCACTTGTTTTGATTTAAACATGGATCTTTTCATGAAATAATTAATGACTAATTCCAGAATTATTAAATTACAGCATTGGCACTCAAAATTACTTGAGGGTTTTCAGCAAGTTCTTTATGAAAGTAATTATTATTAGTTAAAAAGTTAGTCAAAATTGTTTATTACATTAATTAATCCTTGCCTACATATTAATTAGACACAAAGTAATTTTATAGTGGTACATTGTAACAATTGCATAATTAATAACAGATGTCATTCTTATAAGAGATCATCTTACTGCAGAGAAAGTTAACAAAAATCTTACATATTTAAGAGTTTACTAACTAAAAAAGCATGCACGAAGTGTTGTGGTCATTTTCCCTCCCTTCCAATACATACATGTAATATTAAAATTAAAATCTTTTTAGAGCTGTACAAATACCTGATTTTTTTGGTTTGCTAACCCAACCAAAAAAAAAAAAATTAAATGGGGTCAAGCAAAACCCAAAATTAAACTTTGTTTTAACTGGATCTCTAACAAAAATAAAATTGAAGTAATATTTAAAACAAAAAAGCAATTCTCAATAGAAAAAAATCAAACTTTCATTCACAAAATGTCAAAATGAAACATCAGATTTTTTCAGATTTTTTTTTTTTTTAGTTTTGAATGAAACAATTTGGTGAATTCAACATGGCTTTGAGAAATGTTTCCATCAAGATGCATCTGCATTTTTCATCAAAAAAAGGTCTGTCTGAAAAATTTCATCTAGTTATAATAATGATACACTTTTTAATTAGAGCTCTACAAATACGAATTCAAAGTTCTGGACTGCTGTTCGCTATTTTTGAACATTTGTACAAATGGGTTTTTGCTTCCCTGAAAGTTTGGTGAATGGCTACTTTTCCCCACAGATACCCTCATGAACCCAAATAAAGCTAGCTGTGTGTGAACAAGATTGTATGCAGTGTAGTTATAGCCATCTCGGTCGCAGGCTATCGGGTGAGAGACAAGACAATATCTACCTCATCCACCTTGTGAACAAGATTTTTTTTTTTTAATATTTGTAATTAATTTTGTATTCTGCCATTTATAAAAGTTGCGGTCGTTCAGATCCCCAGTTTAGCAGATAACTTAAGCATGTGGTTAAGGTTAAGCAAACACCTGGCTCCCACTGAAGTCTTTGGGAATGACTTCAATAAAATCTAATCATGGGCTTAAAGGGAAGCACATGTTTAAGGCTCTGTCTACACTACAAGCTCAGGGTGTGACTGTCTAAACTGCAGCTCCCGGACACATACTTGATGAGAGCTAGTGCAACTATCAATAGTAATATAGGCAGGGGCAGCAGCACAGCTGTGCCGAGTACAAACCTGCCTGAAACCAGTGGTTACGTATCTGGCACGGATAATCTGTGCCACCATGCCCCTGCTACCAGGGCTACGCTACTATTTATACTTGCATTAGCTCTCTTCGAACTACCGCAAATGTGTGTAGAGTAGCATGGGCATAGACTTAAGGTTTTCCTGAATTACGGCACCAGATAGAGAGCAAAAACAATGGCCTATAACCACGTACTAGAAACTAGAGCTGGTAGAAAGTTTGAGTTCGAAACATTTTTCAGTAAAAAATGATTTTTGTCAAACTGGAAATTTCTGGGAAAAGTGCCAGTTTTTGACCAAGTTTCAGCTTTTCATATAAAAAAAAACCCTCTTTAAAAAAAAAACCCACAAAAACCTGAAGAAAAATATAGCTTTGTCAAGAAAGATTTGCAGGAACAAAACATGTAGCAAATAAGTCTGCCAACAAACAATGAACAATAAACAGTCAACTTAAGGAGTTCACAGATCAACCAAAGTCTGGAATATGTTTGCATAAGCTGATAATTAAGAGTAGCAAGCAGATCAGTGAAAAGCAAAGGCTGTTTGAGAATTATTTGTAATCAGATAAAAAGAGCTCACTTCACAGCCAGTATCATTTTGACCAGCTCTACTTGAAAACATCGCTTTCAGGAAAAGCAGGGATTGATGTGTGTTCCAGTCATGCCCATAATATTACATGGTACAGAAAGAGTATTTTGGGGGAAGTAACACTTAAATCTGGCTCATAGTCTTTCCTGGTATATTCCAGATGCTTTGTGCCACTTGGGCGATGCAAAGTAGTCATAAAATTCACTTAGTAGGGTGGTTCAGTCAGGTTTACAGATGCATTGCATTAGATTAAATGCTTGTGAATCTAATCCTTTATGTTTTTCTGATGACAGGATAATATTCTAGGAGCAAATCCTAATTCCTTCCCAGCTGTGCAGGTCCAGAATGGCCAAAATGCTGGGGAATCTGTGTCCTTCTGCTTTTTACGGGTCAGGATGCTTGAAGGAATGTTGCACATGTGGGAAGGTTTGCAAATGGAGCAGGGGCAGAACCCGTGGTTCCGCCTGGTCAGCACCTTCACGCACAGGAGCTCTGATTCTGCACAAGCAACCATGGAACACTTCGCCTGTAGGGAGAATTCCATTTCCTGTCTCTTTCTCCCTCTTATCTCAACAAAATGCCAAAGCACAAAGTCTACTTACATGAGAAGTTTGCTGATTCAATAATTTGGCCCATAGTTTGAAGATACTTTTTCTAAGTAAACCCTAGAAGATATTTAACTAGCTGAATGGATAGCATTTTTTTTCTGTTCCAGTGTGAAATATGAGTAGAAACTATCTTGCCCAAGAACTTCTCTGCCAAATCTTTAAATTTATAAGCTTGCAATTTTACATAAGATTCAATTACATGCAAACATTTGTTAGTAGAAATGGACAATATGGCTTCATATTTTCTATACTTGAACATCAGTGTTTATAGAAGAAATAGAAACTAGTAAATAGTAAAATATTAGCCAGGATTGATACATTCAGGAGCTACTACAGATATGCAACTAGAAGAAAGAATGTGAATGAAATTTTGCCTGTGACACACAAATAAAATAAAAATAGTGTTCCACATAGAAACAGACTTTATTTCCTAATTCATTGTAACACGGTAGGGATTTTGAATAATTGCTGAATTTTGTCTATTTTACTTGTACAGGATGAAACTGTGTACATTGTCAAGTCAAAGCCTGAGCTTTTGATCTTTTTATGTATTTTGTTACTATATTGTGTGTTTTCTCTTTGATGTGCTTTTGTTCTGTTTTAGCAAAAGCCTTCAGCATTATGGAAAAATGCGGTTTGATAACAAAACAAGAAGAAAAAGGATTGGTTACCTCTAGTAATACCTGGCAGTGTACAATAGAACTAGCTATGTGAAAGTTCATTGTCACTGTGAAACACAACAGAAAATGTTATAATGAACTAATCACTTTAGTTTTTATTACTGTGGTACTGCAACTATTAGAGTATTTTGAAAATAGAGCAGTCTTACTATATGTATACAAACAGTAGTGTCCCTTTGAATAGTTTGTGAGTCCTCTAGTGGGACTCACTGCATTCTGGGCTTTAGAAGCCACCAGAAAGCAGTCAGAGCAGCCGTGTGTTTGAAGCTAGGCCTCACGGTCATATTTAGTAAACATGGTTATTTGAGCCCAACTGTGCCAGTGTGATTTCTTCATATAGTTATTGTGTAAAAAGGAAAAGATAACACAACAGTCATATCCCTTGCACAGACAAGGACCTTACTAATTCAGATGCGAGATACAGCTATTGCAGGGATGAAAATTATCTGCTTTAAACTGCAAAGTTTTGCAATGCATGTTTTCAAAAGGTATGATATCAACAGCAAGAGGCTGTAAATGTAATAGTCTCCCCCAAATAGGCAACTTTACCTTTGAAATGATTAAAAAGTCAGCTTTTAGACCCACAAAATAGGATTTAATGCAGAGGTTTTGATTCAGTTCTTAGAAGGTTTGCCCTGAACAAAACCTATCCAGAAAGTTGAATTGCTAAAGTGCACAATATGCTCCTCCTCTCCCCCAGACTGACAAACCTTCAGTTTCCCGGATAAGTTTTGTTTAGATATTCCAGTCCTCAACTGTAACAAGTTTCATCAGCCTAACCTATTTCCAACTCTGGCAAAACTTTCATTTATTTCATCGGGGTAGGATCAATTCACTAGGAAGGCATGATAAAAGTAAGGCTGTGATCGTTTTTTGGAGGGGGAGACTGGACAGAGAACAGGAAGTCATACTTGTGGCTTGTCAGTTTACAGAGTAACTAGCATGCTTTTATTTAAGCTATCATTATTTCTTTTGAAAATGGGTCACATTTGTTTTTTGCTCTTTGAACTGCAGTCCTATTGTTCTTGATTTTTTCAAAATATTACATAAGTACCTGGCAAAAGCAGAGTGAATTTATGGAGGGGCCTCATTTCTAATTAGTTATTTTTTCTCCCACTGATATGTTGTGCTAATCATAAATCTCTTTTTAATGAAGTTTTAAAATCCAAGCAACCCCTTCATGGCATTTTTATCACCTATTCATTTTAAATTAAAAACCATACCTGTACTGGATTCTGAAAATTATGCAAACTAACAAGTGCCATATTAAAACTATATTTTTATCCTAAACCAATGGTTGAACTATAATTCATTGTAGTAAAATTATCGGAACAAATAATATGTACACATGATGTAACACTATATTTCAACATGTGTTACAGCACCATGATGTTATTATAGTGATTATACTGTGGTTTGAATAAATATCACTATATTTGAGTCAGATTTATTAGGGTTTTTAACTTTGCTCTGTACTTCCCAGGAAACAGGATTTATATTGGTAACTCCTATTAACATTAATGAGAATTAATTGCATAGCTCCCCTGTGTATCAAAGGGTTTGTACTGCTGTAATTTTCTTATATGTTAACACCTGTAAAGTTTTCATTTACGGTTAGATTGTGTCTTTAGGTCCAGCTCTGTGTAAGGGGAATATTTAGCTGTACTGCCCCAGTTCAGTACTGCTGTATTGTGACAATTACTTCCCTACTTCTCCTCCCTCTTGGGAAGTTGTCTGCTACTGCCCCATACCAGTAGCAGATTACTATCGTCAGCAGGCTGGTGTACGAGGGCGAGGACAAAGGAGGACATGCCCACCCTTGCAAAGGAGAAGAGAGGTATTGGTTATGCAGGAAGGGGAGATACATAGTGGGTGCATAGGGTAGTGTATGTATGGTGGGGGACTGACCTACTCTCCTTATTTTGCTGCATGGCCGCATTGGCCCAGGCTGTGATCTGCCCCTAGTAAACTTGCTCTTACTCGTTCTGCTGCAAAGATAGTTTTAATCCCATAGCTCCTTGGTTAGGGATGGATGTTTCAAATGAAGTCAGAATGCCCTTGATCAGTCATCCAGTTTTAGAAACAAATTCAAACCAGACCATTTTTGAGGTTCTGAACTGCAAAGCTAACTTATAAGTGTCCTATTTAAATGTTTCTGAACTCTCTTTTGTGACTAGGGCAGGAAGTGCTGAAGTACTGAGAGAAAAACTGCTCTTGTGTTTCCAGCTGGGTCCCAAAGAAGAAATAGCATACATCTCACAAGAAAGCCTATTCTGCTTAGATTCAAAGCTCAAATTTTACAGACGCATGTGGTTCAGGCAAGATAGGAAAGCTTTCGATAAGCATTTCAACTTTTGGTTTGCTCATCATAGAATACAATAAAGACCATGACTAAATTCGACTTTCTATCATACTGGTGCATCCCCATTAACTTCAGTGAGGTTACACTGATATAACATAGGAGAAATTGAATCTTTGTTTACATTTACAGGCCTTCCTGTATTTTTCCATAGTAATGTCACATTGTGTCAATGGGATATTTAACTCTGTTAGCAGACAGTATGCCTTCACCATTAAACAAAATATAATTGAAGGCACAAGTCATTATTTGAGCATTATCTGCCAACCTTGCTCACACTAAGTAGCCCCATAACTCCTCAAGTAGCCCCACTAATTCCAATGGGATTTTTCAAAGAATAAGGGGAAAGGACTATTCATCATGAGTCATGTCTGTAACATCTGGCCCTACATATAGCTGCCTTTTTATTATAAAATAAAGCTTGTGTTGTTGTTTTTTGCTGAGATCTTTTATGCTTTGTAGCCATCTCAAAAATGCATTTCTTTTTTCCCCTTATTTTACATAAATAGAGTTCACTACAACCCTGATGTACATATAGCCAAACTCCTTCCTCCTCTTTTGTACTGGTTGAAATCTGTTAGCACAGGGAGTTGCTGAAAAAGTTGAGTAGAACCTGGACTGTGTTTCATCATGATGAGTTAAATATTCCAGTATTTCATAGTGGCTTTTGGGAGTGGGGTGGGGGAATTGTTTCAGTCTTTCAACCTGGAACTTGCTTTGAATATTTCTGTGATTTTGAGTCATGTTATAAAGGCACAGGTAATTGATCATAAGAAAAAAAATTGGCATTAATAAAATTAATTGACAAAAGCCAGTCTAGCTGTCAAAGAAGAGAAACCTTGAAAAGAAACGGCAGGCTTTTGAAGGTCAAGGCTCAGTGTGGTGTAATCCCCACCATCTGTGTTCAGGCTGGTGTGATTCTCAGACTGTCATATGCACTCTCTCCTTTGAAAATAATAGACAGGAAAAAAGCTTACCCAACAGGGAGTCTAAATGCAGTTAGCTTTATAGAAAATGAAAGAGCACCACTGTATAAACTTAAGATGACCCTTAATTTTCCTTCCCCTTGACCTACACATGTCCACAGTCAGTTTCAGAAGTTTAGTGGCACTGGGAATGAAAATAATTCAGTGACCAATAAAATGTAGTGGTATAACAGCAAGCTGCAATACGAGGCGAAAATACCTAACGCGGTCAGCCCAGCATGGTATTATCCTCTACATGGAGTAAGGTGATCAAGGAACTCCACTTTTTCTTTTGAAAGGAAAGTGACTTAGGCTCTTTAGTTTAGTCATAATAGAATTAAGATTCTGAAAGTTGCATTAGTACCTCGGATGGAGCTAGACTGTGCTCAGTGGTGGCAGATGACAGAACAAGGAGCAATGTTCTCAAGTTGCATTGGGGGAGGTTTAGGTTGAATATTAGGAAAAATTATTTCATTGGGAGGGTGGTGAAGCATTGGAATGGGTTACCTAGGGAGGTGGTGGAATCTCCATCCTTAGAGGTTTTTAAGGCCTGGCTTGACAAAGCCCTGGCTGGGATGATTTAGTTGGGGTTGGTCCTGCTTTGAGCAGGGGGTTGGACTAGATGATCTCCTGAGGATTCTTCCAACGCTAATCTTCTATGATTCTACGAAATGGACTAGGTGTTTGAAATCTGTAAGATGTCACTATCTTGAAGCTTGTTTCTTTTAGGAGGTTTGTTGGTTTTCACAGAAAAAGATTACCCATTACAACTAATTATAAGGCAATTTTGATAGAGCTCTTTACTCCAGTGTTAGGGCCACGAAATTACAGTGCATAACCAAATACGGTGCATATATGTCATGTGTGAGATAGTGTATATAAAAAGCTCATTATTTCTCGCACCATAGGGGATAAATTAGGTGATGTCCAAAAAATTAGGTGATGTCCAAAAACTAGGTACGGAGAATATATATTTACTTCCATTTTAGAACAATTACATTAATACTTACACTTTCAGATATGACATGAAAACACGGTATATAAAACTTACAACTATAAATGCAGATTCATAGGAAAACAACCTCCATAAAACCAAGGCATAAAAAAATAATAGCACTCCACAAATGCCTAATTAATAAGGTACTCCACCTCTTTGGAAGAAACACGTTTTATTTGCCCTCATTAGGGTGACCTAACAACTGACCTGTGCGTGTCTGACTCTGTCACTCCTGAACGATGTAATCAGCCTAACTCATGCAAATAAAACATGAGGAATTGAACTGTGTTTTATCTTTCTCTCCAAACTATAGCTTCCTACCTGCATAGGTACCTAAATAAGTGAACGTGCACACATAGAAACATAGAGACAATCTTGTCAAGACAGGCTCAAAATATGAATGAAGTTCAGCACCCCAGATATAAACAGCCCTTAAAATTTGGGGAATTTCAGATCTAGATCTGAACTGTGTATTTCCAGCCGATCTCTACTAATAATTGTTTGTTGTTATTCAACAGTGCCTCACTATGGCTACTTGAGAAATCTGGGGAAAACCACAGCTTAGGAGCTGTGTCTACATGTAGTGACAAATGTGAAACAGTGTGCAAGATTGCTTCACTGTGCAGTCTTAAAGACTCTCTCATTCTCAAAGATGTTACATACAAAGCTTCCTCTGAAATGGTGTGGCAGCCAATGCACAGAATCATGAGGTGCATCAGAGTTTTGAAGGTGCCATTTGCTGTGGTTCAGTAAGACACTATGGTTCCTACTGCAGTTTTGAGGTAAGCAAAAAGGAAAGTTCTACCTCAGCACCGGAGCTGGTCAGAAATTTTTTGTTCAGAATGTTTGACTGGAAAAAAATGACAAACAATTAAAGCTTACACAAAAATTCGACATTTTTAAATATTTTTGTTGAAATCAGAATTTTGGGATTATTTATTGTTTATCTTTCCCTCTGTAAATTTTTAAAAAGTTAGAGAGGCTAAAGGAAAATTGAAGTGAAACACCACAACCAACCTCTCCTGCTCTGCCTCCTTCCACTAGACATCATTTGGTCTATTGCATTCAGTGGGAAAATGGAATACATGAACATCAAAACAACAAATCAAAAAACTGTAGCTTATTAATTGTTAACTTTCAGAAACTGTTCCATTTCAAAATCCAGAATGAGAGGGACTTCGAAATTTCAAAAGGGTTTCTTTTTTTGTAATATATATATTTTTAAACCAGCTCCCCTGAGCAATCAAAAAAATAAGAAAAGGGAAGGGATTTACAAGGGGGGGAGAGCAGAATGCAGAATTTACTGAGACAATGAAAATTGTAGTTTGACCTAAAAAGATCCTTTACATAGCAAATATGACATCAAGTGGGGACATCCAGCCTCAGTGTGTTATGCTAAGCATTTTATTTCACCAAGTCATTTTCTTCCCCAATCCACATGGAAATATAATTTTTCACAATAACTGTCAACTCCAGTCAACATACAGTGGATGCATCATTTTTTCATTACAGGATTAGCAATGTGCAGCTAATGCTATTATTTTCTTCATTAACTTTGAAGGATAGATATTTCTTTTTCTTACCAAAAGAAGTTCACCAAATAAACTTCAATCCCAAGGGCCAAGATCGTGGTCTACTATGTGTGCGTGGGTGGGAACTGTCCTGAAGTATCACTCCTATATTTCAATTTGTCACTATTGTTTTTGGCTTGTTAGACCACTTTAAAAAAAAATCACAGGATAGCAGGCAGGAGTCATGACACAAAAGCACTTTCTTTTAGGAATGCACAGACCCATGTACTGGCTGACAAGCTGGCAGTAGGTATCTTTCATCCAGTACATCTCTATACATTAGACAGAAAATGTCTGGGGTGCTCCAGTAATGAATACATCTCCTTTTCCCCGACTCTCTAAAAGGAACTATAAGGATTCCAGTGCTACAGAGGTTAAAAAGGAACAGGCAAAATTTGCCAGAGAACAAAATGTGTTGCTCAAATCACAAAGATGATGAGGAAAGATAAAGTACTCAATTTCAGCTGTGTTATCTGAGTTTGAACATACTATACCTCTCCTACCCTAAACAAGGTGGAAAAACACAAGTACCAATATCCAATCTCTACTTTTCTAATGTAGACTGCGCTCCTTTAAAGAGAAAAGTATTTGTCAACATAGATTTATTGAAAAAGTTTTATTTTTTAAAGAAAAGAAAGAAAGAAAGAAAGAAAGAAAGAAAGAAAGAAAGAAAGAAAGAAAGAAAGAAAGAAAGAAAGAAAGAAAGAAAGAAAGAAAGAAAGAGAACAGGATACATCAATATCATGATGGAAACTAAGCTTATTTACAAAAATGTAGCTTACAGGGGAACTTGATCTGAGATTGGTCCTTAAATTCTGATCTGGAAATAGGCCAAGAAATGAGATTTGGATCTAAAATCATATCTGAATGGAAACCTCCTCAAAGTATGGGGGAGGAATGCTCAGGCCTCTATTGTGAACTGCCTAATGTAGTCACAGAGGAGACTAAGCACTGTAAGGCACTTCCTTACTTCCCTGAATGTACTGCCCACACCGTGGGTCACTAATGCATGGGGAGAGCAGCAGACAGGCTGGGGAGTGAGCAGAGCCTTGACTCTGCCCCCCCACAAAGGCTGGCCAGCACAACTAAATCAGTATGGAGGGGGAAATAAGGCTCCAGGAACAGCATTGGCACAGTTTACTCCCCCCATGGAGCAAGGGGAAGCAAGGATCTAACTGTGACTAAGCCTGAACTTGATCAATAACTTGCTTGTAGGGCAACACAAATGTACACTGCTTCTTATTCAGGGCAATTTGCAAAGTGTGATGTTCAGTGATCACTCAGTACTTCAGGTGCTTGCAAGAGCTCAGCTGTATTCTGTGTCCAGTTCCAAGTGGCTTTCATAACAAAAGCTCTACAGCATCCCACCCAGACTCTGCCCAGGGCTGACAATACTACACAGGGTGCCAACTGAGTCCATGGGATTCTGGTTTGTCCCCTTATTGAGCGAGGCCAGGGCCCAATCTACATGCAAACTGCCTCAAAATTCAGCAACTGGGGTTGGATCTTATGAAAGAGTTACGTGAATCTGTCACTACTTGAATTTGCCACATTTGACACCACATGACTATTAGTTCACCTATTCATAACCAGTTTTGACTTTGCTGTATCTAACACACCCAATGACAAAGGAATGATAATACCCACATAGCACTTTCTTCACCTCTTTCTGAACCGATCTCAACAATTAATCTTAACTCAAGTCAAAACATGCAATAAACAGCAATCATATCTGCAGATAGGATATTTTGTATCCCATACACGCAGCTGGATGGGTTGTTCCATTGTATATATTTATGGGGCTGAGTGAAACCCTTAGGGTAAGAGTGAACAAAGAATAGACTGTATTTTTGGTTAAAGCATCTGGGTGTAAGCCTTATTTTGCCAGCAACCATGGTGTTTATGGGCATGTTTTACTGGAAACCTGCTGCTTCTCACAATGTTTCCTGAGTGACTGTCTTAGTAAAACTGCATCTGGAAATGACAAGCACACAGCTGTAAATCTGAAAAGCAGTGTGCAGCCCTAATAGCCAGCAGCCATGGCTACCCTGCACAATGTTGAAAAGATTTACAAAGACAAAGCCATCACAATGAATACATTTCTGAGCATACCACGATCATGTTACACCCCTTCCTTTGAAAGGTTCCTTGAAGCCTTACAAGTGGATATCATTGCTATTTCAGTACAAGGCTAATGCTGTGGGAAGATAAGCAATAGACAGGTAGGACATGCAAAACTTGAACAAGCACAGACTTGCTCAAAGGTGCAGTTTTGATCAGCCTAAAATAGGATTTGCAACAGAGGCGAGATCATGCCATCAGCTAATGCAGATTGGATGACATTGCTCCAGGAATCACCATTTTGTACAACATAGGTCATGTTTCTAAAATGGTTCTACTTGGGAGAAGGTATGAAGAATGCGACTGCAGGTAGGTCAGATTTTTCATAAGATTCCAAATGAGGTTCTGCTGGAGGATGGGTGGGTATTTTGCATCTTAAGACCCAACATGAACTAAAGTAGACATGCAGCAGCAAGATCAGGTAGAGCCCTTTGGGTCTCCCTACTTAAAAAAAAAAATGGGTAAGCAAGCTGTGCCCCATGCCGGCTATGGGATATAACATAGGGAGAGGTGGGCCTAGTTTGCCAACACTACTCAGAAGAAGTTTGGGGAAGTGCACTGGCTACCGACTTCAGAGGGATGTGTTGTGTGCAGTAGTGCCAACCCCAAACGTTCAAAAATCATAAGTCAGGCTCACCAAAAATCATGAGATTGGCTTTAAAATCATGAGATTATGTAAAAATAATCCATTTGGGGTTCTTTTGAATTGCCTTCTGCTTTTTGAGCCTTTAGGGTGCACTGGGGTCACATTTTGAAGCTTTTCTCCACAAGGGCTATAAACTTACTTTGTCTTTGAGAATGAAGGCTGAAATCATGACTCCAGGAGCTGTGGCTTCAAGGAAAACAATAATTATGAGACTCATGACAAAATCAACAGCGTGTGTATGTAAGTTATTGAGACTTTTCCAGACAACCTGTTAGGGGGGAGAGGGAGAGGTAAGTCTAGATGGGAGTTTGTGGTCCCAAGTCTTATTCCAATAGTTTGTCTGGGTGACAGGGAATGCGAGGGATCTTCTCCCTCACCCCACTAAAATAAGGATTAAAAAAATGTGAAGTTTGGTTGTGTTGCATAGGCCCAAACCAAAGCCAATCAACACATTTTTGTCTAAGTCTTGTTTTTAGCTGCAAACTCAAACCTGAAGCTAAACTTAGAGGCAGCTGAACTCAGAATCCCTCTCTGAGCCAAAACCTCAGTGTTTCACACAGTTTCAGCCACAGGAACACGTCAAAATGTTTGACTAATTCAGACAAGCATCCAGTCAGGAGCTGGACTCTGAATATTTGAGGTGAATTTATTGCTCCTTTATATGTTGGCCTGAACTCTCTGCCCTCTGTCCCCACCCACATACATCTCTCTTTCTTTCTTGTCAGTATTTTTTTTTCCATTTTATAGTGACCCAAACCTCCTAATTTAGCAATCAACAATGGGAAGCGAGCATGATGGAAAGAGAGAAAAGAGAGCTCCCATGCTCCCAAGACCAAGCCATTGTTTCAGTTCATATGTGATGTTCTGAGGACAAGCTGGGTCAGAATTTGTGCAGGAGAGTACACTCACCTTCTCATGGCTGGGTATGGAATAGCAGGCTCTTTTCCCATCTGGCACCCTCTGCCGACAGCTAGTCTGGCTCTGCAGTGGTCTGTCTTCCCATTAACTCAACCCTCTGGCCAGGTAACAATCGAGTCCCACCACTTATAGGGTAACAAAATCCAACAAATAAGTCCAAAGTCCTTACAGCAGGTCTCCACGCATGATCCTTGCACCTTCTTGCCTCAAGGCTTTCCAGTGTCCTCATCCCCTTATTTCAAGGGCGAGAGAGCAGGGGGCTTCTCACCACCTTCTCGGGTGGCTGATAGGGTAATCCAGGCCCATTCTCCAATTTGCGTTACAGCCCAGTCCTGTAGCGAGCAGTCAAGATCTGTCTATTCAGATAGTCTCTGTTACCTTCCTGGGCTTCTGCCCATCACACAGCCTTTTGGCAGGCCATATCTTCACAAACTCACCCCTCCGGTCAAGGCAAGGACTCTCAGGGCTCTCCCCTGGAATCTCCCAAGAAATCTCAAACCAAAATTACCACTTAACCCATGTTCTGCCTTCCTCAAGCTTGACATATCATCAAACTTAAATTTCCCTTATAGTTCCTCAATTAAATGACTCTCAGGGCTCATCCGCTCTACCTCGGAGGCTGTTTTGTATCACTCGTGGCCTCTTTCCAAACTTCGCTGTTCCAGAAAGGATCCCAGGACCCAACTCTCCCTCTGGGATTCCTCTTTGGCCCTCCTGGTCTTCCCACTCTAATCCTAGAGAGTGATAGCAGAGTTCCTCCCCATAGCTCCCTTCTGCTCCAAAATTTCCTCTCTTTAAATACCACCCAGCCAGCTCTTCTTGCAGCTGGGACTCATCTTTAATGACAGCTAGCTCACGCTCCAGATTCAGCCAAGTAGCAAAATTGGCCTCTCAGGCTCACATTAACCCTTTCAGAGACTGTGTAGGGTACATACCCATCACAAAGCATAAAAGTAGGAGAACTGTGTGAAGGTCAAAAATCAATGGACTAAAACCAAATCAGGTGCCAGCACCATCACATCTAGATATGTGGGTGTGGAGAGAGGAAGCAGCAGTGGTGGAGTGGTAAAAAAAAAAAAAAATTGCCAAAAAGCCACAGGGCAGCCTAAGGAATGGCTGGTTTCCTCACTTGGAAAGTAGTTCAAGCACTGGGGAAGAGGAGAAAGACAAGCATCACTCTGGGCGACGGGCCAGTGAAGAGAGAGGCCTGAATAGAGGCCCTATGATTTTGGTGGATCAGGGCCCCATTTAGCTTTAATCCACCACTGAGAGCAAACACAAAGAAGTGATGTCCAAGCCACAGCTACTAATAGTTCAGCCGCTGAAATAAGGCCCTGGAGCTCCCTCGTTACTGATGCAGGCTCCAGCATGGCACCAACTTTTCCAGTTGAGGCAATCTAAAGCGCTACTGTGACATGTTGCCAAAGGGAGGTGTGATTTTCCTGTGCTTTTGCCTCAGAGATTCTTCAGGAAGTGGAGGAAAAGCTAAGGGAAGACAAAACTAGGACAGCAGGGATCCCACAAGGGAGTCTTTGCAGCACAGCGCTGGAGATGGGCTGGCCTCAGTTACAAAGTATGGATGGGCTATTACCAGCAGGAGAGTGAGTTTGTGTGGGGGGGAGGGGGGGGAGAAAACCTGGATTTGTGCTGGAAATGGCCCAACTTGATTATCATACACATTGTAAGGAGAGTGATCACTTTAGATAAGCTATTGCCAGCAGGAGAGTGGGGTGGGAGGAGGTATTGTTTCATGGTCTCTGTGTATATAATGTCTTCTGCAGTTTCCACAGTATGCATCCAATGAAGTGAGCTGTAGCTCACGAAAGCTTATGCTCAAATAAATTGGTTAGTCTCTAAGGTGCTACAAGTACTCCTTTTCTTTTTGCAAATACAGACTAACACGGCTGTTACTCTGAAAAGTATATAGGGAAGACTGAGGGAAATGGGGCTCCTGAGAACTGCAGTGAGCTAAAAGATTGAAGTCTGGGTCTGCACTGCTTGTATGTCCATCTTTTATAAAGCCATCCTAGAGGCACCTGATCTCTAGGCCACAAAGGCAACCAAGTTTGGTTCTAGGGATGGTGGAAGGAAAGCATCCTCAAATCTTACGGATAAATTTGCACATTTGTTTTTAACTGCACACTTCATTTTGCTTTCAAAAAATTACTCTAACCTGTCTGTCACATTTTATTTTTAAATGACCTGCTAATCTTTCAAATGGGAATCTTCAGATTCAACTTTCAGTTACAGTATTTTAAATTTGGAGGAATTCCACCAAAGTTTCTGGCTGTTACTCTAGATTGAAATCATTGTGATGGAGAGCAAGATTTGGCCTGAATCATTTTAAATGCCCTCTAGTGGTAGTTCCAATTATGCTATTCATTCATATAGAAAATTACTTCATTACTGGACTACATTACTTGGAATCTTTAACAGGAAGTTAGTTGCATCTGTCTTTGGAAAGGAAAAAAGCATGAGGAACTGTTCACAGCAGCATCTGTGTCTTTCCTTATTGGAGTAAATAAATTATATTAAATTCCACATTTGTACATTGTATGTACTCACATGTTTAAACATTTCTTCACAATTAGCGCTAGTTACTACACCTGTTGGCAAAGAACAAAGTCAGGACGACCATATACCAAAGAGACTGACCACTCAACTGGTTAAATTGGCATAGCTACACAGAAGTAAATTGACCTAGCTCCATTGGCATTAGCTGAAGAGCAAACCTAGCTCTCTTACTTCTAGTGTCCGTTTCTACAGCTCAGGATTGAGACACATTGGTGGATTGCTATGGAAAAAGCTGCCAATGCATGTGCTATATCAGCTATATGGATAAACAGAGTACTTCATTCTCCAGAGCTCTAAATCCAATATCTTTCACCAACACTAAATTCCTATTAAAGATATTTTTTTCAGATTTTCTTCCTTCCTTTATTCTTTGTTAAAATAAATACACAAATGGTGCAGTCTATACCTAAAATAGGACATAATACTCAAATAGTCCAATGATGAGATAGCTACAGTATAGGATAAAAAGAAAAACAAGACAATAAAATAAGAATGGGTAAAACCAATGGAATTTTGAGAAAGACAAAATGGTGGGAGCTTTGTGCCAGAAGAAATGATGTAAAAATAAACAGTTCGTTTCAGATTAAATGTCAGTCTTTTAAAAAAGCTTTATTCCTGCTAGTCAAATATCAGTTCCAGCCAGTTCTTTTCACTGCAAGCCCTTAGGAGATTATTAAATGTAATAACGAAACTGGTGAAGAGGACATCCCCACAGTCCGGCCTCTGCCAAGCAACTGTACATTCTCCTGAGTGACCCATAGATTAAAAGGTCTTTTACCCTTACATTTTACATCCAGTTTTTCTGAAATGATGCTTACAGTTAGATGCCTTTGTAGTGTCTGAAATGCATGGCACATTATTCTGGAGGTTTCAGTGTTTCTCAAGAGCATTCCTGCAAGGGAAAGGAATTATTCAAAATGTTCTGAGTGTGTTTTCAGTCCTTGATCTTATGCATAGAGTGTGTTTGGAGTGCTTACCTGAATAGAAGGTGCTTGTCATAAGTATCTATTTTAAACACAGAGTCTTGAGAGCATAACACAAATTATAATAGACATTCAAGGACACTTTTGCAGAGGCAAACTCATATTAGATAAGAGAACACCTTTATTGAATAAAACATATTGTACTGTGCATAATCCTCTTCAGAATTAAGCCTGGCCAAACTATCACTTCCAAAAAGGAATGGCTTCTCTAGACTGAGCTCCTCAAGGGAGGGATTGTGCCTTCTTCCACATTTGTAGGAGCTAAACAGCAATAACAATATCCTTGTTCCATTGGAAAAGGTGATTACAAGAGGCATACATGACACTTGCCTTCCAATTGTGTGACAACAAAGGTTCAGCATGAGAAGCAGAACCAAAAACAACACTGAAGGAAGTATAAAAGAGTCTAATGTGAATTTCTACAACCTGCCTAACATTTTCTAAGACCTTTGTTTCACAATAGGGTGTTTGTGATAGGTACAATGATAAAGAGTGGAATAACAGAGGATTTGTCTTCAACAGAAGTAAGTTTTGGTTTAAGATAAGTAACATTTGGAGACAGACTCTGTATGTCACCGCTGCTTTGCTTTGAAAATGTGCCTGTGAGATCATTTAAAAGTAATCCTTTGGAAAAGGAATGACCAGCTGATGACATATAGGCCACTTTCAGTCAAAGACCCTGTTTGCAATGCATACACGGCATGGCAGAGTTAAATTTCCTAACTCATATGTGACTTAAGTCTTGACGTTAAATTCTTCCCTATTGCACAAAATATATGGTGAGGCAGTATGATGCATGGGTTAAAACACCAGACCGAGTCAGGTTATGGTCCTGGATCTGATGTTGGCTTCAAGTGTGCTTTTGGGCATGTCACTTACCTCCTCTGCACCTGAGTTTCCTCAACCTTATCATGGGAACAATAATATTGCCCTACCTTTGAGATTAATGAATGAAAAGTTCCAAGTGTATTTGATTCATGAATTACCAAAAACACTACACCAAACACAACTGTGAACTCAAAAAGAAAGAAGTGCCAACGAGTCAGATCCACTAGGGACTTTGCTATCTATTGCTGTTGATTTTATGTGGAAGGCCTTCAGATATTAGTGATGGGTGGCAGTATAAAACCTTCAGATGTTTGTAAAGCTCAGACATAAAGTTCTCTTAAGCTTGGAAAGATCCAATCATTTCTAAATATGAGATACTGAGCAACTCCTGTGAAATGCTGACCATGCTGAATTCCCAAACATACCTACTGATTAACTTGGCAATATGGGAAAACTCATGCAGCAATAAGCCGTGGGTAGAAGATCATTTAAGAATACTTCTGTTTTTTAAAAGAAGTATTAAAATTATTAAGGAAGCCAGAGCTTTGTAAGTTATTTATAAATATTTATTAGAGATGGACAAAACTGGAGTAATTTACGGTTGAGGTTTTGCAAAGACTCAATGGGGTGTGTTTTACTTTCAGATAATTGGATCACTTTTAGCCCATGTCCACTTTATATTGCTACACCAAAATACAGTGATCAACTGCTACAAATATATCCAGTGTTTTATGAATTTGCCTACAGCATTCTTGCAAACAGACCTGGGAAACCCTGACTTTGTTACATCAAAGGGTTCTTCAGCTTTCGCTGTTCTATTCATGCTCCTTTAGCCTGTCTTAATTGTATACTAGTGCTACCATTTGAGCATCTATCCCCTGCTGCACTGAATCACCAGAAAACAGCTCCTCTCTCCTTCGTGTGTGACAGTTCCAAGCTTAGAGGAAGTGCACATTGTGGAAACACTGATTCTGTGCAGCAGGGGATGAGTGGCCTGGCAGAAGTGGTAATGTGCATTTAAAAACTGTAAAGAATAAAAAGAATATAGATGAGGCTAGCAGGCAATAGAGAGATGAAAGAGAATAAAAGGGAGAGATGCAGAAAACAACTACTTGACCAAAACAGCAAATAACCCGCCTAAGCTAAAAATGGTGTTAAACTTCTATTAACAAAAATACAGACTCCAATGACTTCTAGATAATCTCCCTCTGCTTAGACAGAGCAGTCTGTGGGCCATATCCCAGCCCATTCTTTGGCTCATTTGTCTTATTCCAGTAGCCAAAAGAGCCTTAAACTTTTAACAGGCTGCTAAGGATTCAACTGCAGGCTGAGCCATAACCCTGTATTGTTTTGTCTGTTCTTTTATGACCCAATCCAGCTCCCACTGAAGTCAACAGGAGTCTTTCTATTGGCTGCAATGAGCTGAGCCCTTAAATGGTGATCTCTAAGTCGGGCACTATTGGTAGCTTTGTTTTGTAGAGTGCTGAACTGAACTGAAGCAGAATAAGTGGAACTCCCCTAAATGCCTGCCAGAGTAACAGTAGAAGCTCCTCATGGTGCCCTGCAGCTTCAGGACTGGTTCACATTCAATTCACATTTTTAAATAGGCTAGACATTTACTTTAAAAAAATAATAAATTCTGGCTATTGCAGAAGTTGATGTGATTGGCCACACTTGTCCTGGAAATCCTCCTACTTAGTGAGGCCTGTGAACAAGTGGGATATTTATATAATGCTATAAATACACACCGACACACATACACACACACTGTAGATTGGATGTTTTTTTCCCGTGCTTACAACAGGGAATACTACTAAAACTAGTAGTAGTTAACCCAATAGTAAAAAGGTCAAAAGAAAACTTTAACTGACCCACTTTTGTGGGTGTAAACTTATCTATGTTAGTGCACTGCATGTCTGCATTTGCTATACACAGAATTCAAGTTTTTATTCACTTAGAAAAGCAGGTCATCTATTATGTAATAACTTCCAGTCTAACTACAAAATCTATACAAAATGTACAATATATTTCTCCATGTAACAGTTTTATTACTATATTAGTTAATGTCAGTTTGCATCATATTTCCAAAACAGGAACAACAGATAAAAGATTTGTTGCATGTCAAGGAAATATAATGTTAGAAAATAGTGAAGCATTCATACTGGTTTATTTGTTTTATCTCCCCAAGCCATGCATACAGCCTGGGCTGAGTCCTCATCACCTCTCCTAAGCCAAGTACAAATAGGTCTAAGTTATTACTTGGAGAAACCACTTTCTGAATTAAGTGGTGACAGTGAGTCAACTGGTGGTACTCTCCCTTATAAGTCTTGCTGAACCTGTGGATTAATAGGGGCTGTACTGTTTGAAGCAGCTGTCTTTTACAAGACCAAGATTTTCTGCTATTCTTCACTTCCTATCCTAAACTACTATATAGCAATATACAGTGTTAAACAGATGCCCAGTGCCACACAGACGTGGATACACTCCAGTGGTAGGTAAGTGACTTCTCTACCATGTATGTATTGCTTAGGATCCTTTGAGATGAAGAGTTTAGAAACCCTTCTGGATAAAACCCTTCTGGACTCTTTATAAATGTAAAATATTGTATTAGTCATTATTAGTGTTATTAGAGCTGTCCAGGAAAAAAAGGCGGTGAGGGAATGAGGGAATGTGTGCTTTCTCCTCCACCACCCCCCTCGCTCCACACACTTTTTTAAAAAATTCAAAGTTTCATCAAAATTTGAAAAAAAATGACAAGTTTTATAGTTGTTCAAAAATCTTGGGGTATTGAGGGTAAGGTGGAGAAAAACCAAATCACAAACTTTTGTTTAAAGTGTTCCCTGTTTTTTTCTAATTTGAAAATCTCACCATTGACAAAATTTGACCAGCTCTAATTACAATAGTACATTTTAGCCATGTTATCTTAAGCATAGTAAAGGATAACCACTACAATTTAAATGCAAGCAAATTTTTTATCTGTCTTTCCTATTTTGGAAATATGACACAAACTTAATAGCTAATACAGCAATAAAAATGTTACAAGAAAAAATTTATTGTACATTAATCTCTAGATTCTGTATTTAGACTGGAAATGATTACATGATAATAGAGTAAATGCTTTGCTAAGTGTATAAAAACTTAAAATGTTGTATATATCAAATGCAGACATGCTAAGGAATAAATCTGCAGTGCACTAACTTATCTGATTACAGAATGAACTTTCTTAAATGAAATCTTCTGAAACAAACTTGGCATAGTGAACAGGTCATTATTAGGGGGTCTAGGGTATCTTGGGCAAGCTCAGTATGACCCCAATAAATGATAGCTGGTTAAAGGCTCAAGAGAAATCCATCAAAGTCTCTCTCCACCATGTCTGACACCAGGCCTGCCAACGGGGGCAGAGGGGAGGCAATTGCCCAGCGACCCAGACGATTTAAAAGGGGCGTAACTTATGTCACTCGGGGTCTGTTTTTTTTCTCACCCCTGAGCAGCATAAATTATACAGACAAAAGTGGGGGCGCCTAAAAATATGATCAACCTAGCTGCAACACTTAGGTATGCCCTGTGTGGCACAGTTAGGTCAGCCTAACCCCCGCTGTAGATGCAGCTAGGTTGACGGAAGAATTCTTCCATCAACGTAGTTGACACCTTTCAGAGAGGCGGGTTCACTACATCGACAGAAAAAACAACAACACTTCTGTGCAGCTGTAGCATCCTAGCGTAGATGTACCTATAAGTTACCTTTAAAAAAAGACAAGCAGCGCTTTCTGGGCCTGATACTTCACTGCCTTGCACCATGTGGCATCTTTTAAACTTGTGCAAAAATGGTGTCAAGCGCAGCTGTTTAGATTTTGCATAGGTGTAAATGACTACACAAGGCGGTAGAGAATCCAGCCCCTGTTGCTGATTTATAAAGGCACTTGTATCCAGCAGTCACTACGACTTATCACAGTGTGGTATTACAGGGCTAGGCCCAATTTTTTATTTATTTATTTGTTTTAGGTAGTTAAGTGTTGCTATGCTTAGTGTTGCAAGGCCGAGGTGGCTAAGTCTTCATTTTGAAAAGCGATTTCAGCTTTATGCTGCTGGAGCAACATCTAAGTACCTTTAAAAATCTGAGCCTGAGCAACTACAGAACTAGAATGTTAACTTTAAAAGACATCAGTATGGAGCTGATAAGCTGTTTCTGCAGGAAGAGATTTGTACTGGTTGCAGTTCAATTTTTTTTGGCAAGTAAAGCAGTGTTTCTTAATTTGAAAGAGGCGTCCAGCTGGGGAAGATAATTGTCAAACAAGTTCATGAAGTGTGGGACACAGAAGAGGAGCAAGTTGGATGATAAAAGTTTCATGACAAATGCAATTCCACTGAATTCAACAGAGATAAACCTGGTTTACACTGATGTGTACATGAGAATAAAAACAGGCCCAAACTGCTTTAAAATGGTGTTCCAAGAATACTCTTACAATACCTGCAGAGAGGCATTTTGGTGCCCTTCAAATGTACTCACATCATTTTCTGAGTTTTTTGAATGTCATATTGAGAAAACCATGTTAAAATCCCGATTATAATCTCAAAAGAAAGCTAAATGCAGAATATAGAGGTCTCCAATCTAATATGATCCCCCGAGGAGAAATAGAAATGTATAAATTAGCCACTGCCCCCCATTACCTTATTTTCTTGTTAATAATTCTATTGTTTTGCCACTTTTGAAGAAAAACAGTATGAAAAAAAGCCCAAACAGTATGAAAAAAGCCCATTGCATTCTTAGCTTGGTTCTTCTATCACTCTGTAACTTAAAGAGGACTGTAATTTAAAAAAGGATGATTCAGATTAACATGCAATACACCACTTAGGGATCACATCTTAATTTCAGGTACCTTCAGATCAGCTCCGGTAAGTAAAATTAAGTACGTAAGTTAAGCAAATCACCTCTGAACTTAAACCCACAGTGGATAGTGTGGTTTTAATATTGAGTGAGAATAAAAGAGAACCTTTCTTATTCATAACTTTTCCTCACAGTAACATTCCCTTTTGCTATTATCTTCGGCTCAGTCCATTTGTTCCCAGTAAATTAAATTGCTAAGATTTTCACCCCACAAAGTGATTCATGATATAGTCTGGGCTCATGTGTGGAGGTGCAGATCATTTCTTTTACCTTCTTGGGCTTCTTCCCATCACACAGCCTTTACCAGGTCATATCTTCACAAACTCACCCCTCCATTCAAGGCAAGGACACTCAAGGCTCTCTCCTGGAATCTCCCAAGAAATCTCAAACCAAAACTATAACTTAACCCAGGTTCTGCCTTCCTCAGACTTGACCTGTCATCACACCTAAATTTCCCTTATGTAGTTCCCTTATATAGTTAAATGACTCTCAGGGCTCATCTGCTCTACCTCAGAGGCTGTTTTGTATCACTCGTGGCCTCTTTCTTCACTTCCCTATTCCAGAAAGGATCCCAGGACCCAACTCTCCCTCTGGGATTCCTCTTTGGCCCGCCTGGTCTTCCCACTCTAATCCTAGAGAGTGATAGAAGAGTTCCTCCCCATAGCTCCCTTCTGCTCCAAAATTTCCTCTCTTTAAATACCACCCAGCCAGCTCTTCTTGCAGCTGGGACTCATCTTTAATGACACCTAGCTCACCCTCCAGATACAGCCAAGTAGCACAATTGGTCCCTCAGACTCACATTAACCCTTTCAGAGACTGTGTGGGATACATACCCCATCACAAAGCATAAAAGTAGGAGAACTGTGTGAAGATCAAAAAGTGTGGAGGTGCTGGGAGAAAGAGTAATAAGGGTCTTCAGGGCTCCTAAATATCTTGAACACATAAACAAAGCAGGGCTAGTGCAAGCTGAATCAAACACCCAAATCCAATTCAGGTTACAGATTCTTCTGAATTAAGGGTCTGACCCTGTGCCCATCGAAGAATTTTCATAAACTCCCATTGATTTCAGTCGTGCAGGATCAAGTCCTATCAGACTAATCTGGATTCCACAGATCTGTCAGACACATAGCCAAGACATGACAGCAACACTTAATTCCCTGACTGGATTTGGGAGTTTACGTGAAATTAATTAGAAGTATACCTTGGCAGAGGGCTTTTTCTAACAATCCTCCCAAAAATGTATCGGCTCCTTCCCTCTGTTTACCATGGAATGCTGACATTTTTCTTTCCTTCTCTGACTCTGAATTGCATTTCACATGCTGAGGTGAACAGTTTGCCAAAATTATCTGTAAGAAAACAAGAGGAAGCATCGTAGGGTAAGAGATGGAATGAAAAGATTTTTTTTTTTCAAAAAAGGCCTTCATAAAATATTAGGATGCCAGAAAACTTATTTTAATGAAAAGGGTTGTGTCTGCAAAATCAAACCACTTTTAATGGAACAAGGCAGACAACACTAACACAGTGGATTTAGCATCTTGCTTAAAAAACAGAGCAGTAGAGTACTTCTGTCTTAATGACCAGCAGCTGATGAATGACTAGTAGCCCAAGACTAGCTCAAGCCTCGATGAGGGATTTGAGCCTATGAGCATTACAAGCTTTTGTCAGCTCTTCTTTGTCTCATCCATGGAATCTTGAAAGATCCCACAAATTTGGTTTCTCAGTCAGCCTTAGCTAGGCTTTTTTAATTGTGCTTCAGTTACCTGGAAACAACCTATTTGGTAAGAATTCTCCTATGTTCCCCTCTTCCCAAATTATATATTTTATTGTAATATTCACAGCTGACATTGAGCCGGATTCTAATATCCTCCCTTCACTGACTAGCACCTTGCTACACAAGGGAGCAGAAGGATGCTGCTATGCATTGATGGCCCATGTGCACAAGCTGGATGGAAGGTTTCTTGCATCCTCTTCATTCCCTTGTGTATCTAAACAAGGTCCATCACAATGAAGCTCTTTGTGAATCGGACTTCACACTCAGATGCCAAGGTGTAACAATGCTGGCTTTGGTGGTGCCCAACTGAGTGTGTCAATTCAGGACAAATTGCTTAAAGCAGGGCAGTTACAGTCCAAGGCTGGGGTTTCTTTGCACACCAAGGCAAACCAAACCAGCCAAACAGAGAAGACTTTGGTTTTACCCCACTGGCTAACCATAAGTCACACAAGTAATTCTCTTAGACACTCCAGTTTCCCAGCATCACCACCAGTGCCACTCGTTATGGGGACAAATGGTTATGAAAACCAATACCCCGGTAAAAGAAAAAAGGTTTTCTCAATCCCATAGGACCAAGCCCCAGACCCAGGTCAATATAGAAGTTAGATCTTACCTACAAATCACACTGTTGCCAATCCTTTAAAATCTAAAATCTAAAGGTTTAAGGAAAAATATATAGATGAGAGCTAGAATTGGTTAAATGGAATCAATTACATACAGTAATGGCAAAGTTCTTGGTTCAGGCTTGTAGCAGTGGTGGAATAAACTGCAGGTTCAAATCAAGTCTCTGGAGTACATCCACAGCTGGGATGGGTCATTCAGTCCTTTGTTCAGAGCTTCAGTTTGTAGCTAAGTCCCTCCAGAGGCAAGAAGCAGCACTGAAGACAAGATGGAGATGAGGCATCAGCCTTTTATAGTCTCCTCCAGGTCTAAGAGCACCTCTTTGTTCTTACTGTGGAAAATTACAGCAAAAATGGAGTTTGGAGTTACATGGGCAAGTCACATGTCCATGCATGACTTAGTTCTTTACAGGCGGCAGCCATTGCTCACATGCTATCTTGAACGTCCCCAGGAAGACTTCTTATGTGGATTGGAGTCTTCCCAGATCCACTGTCAACTAAGTGTTTCTTGATTGGGCACTTAATTTGCAAATTCCTTTCTCAAGAAGCTGACCAAATATTTTACTAAGGCTACTTCAGAATCAAAACACACTGATATACAGGTACATATCCAACATTCATAACTTCAACTACAAAAATGATACACACACAGAGATAGCATAATCATAATTAGCAAATCCTAACCTTTTCACAGACACCTTACACGACAACCTTTGTACAATTCTTGCTGCAAATATACAACAGTGGTTGCAACAATAATCTATACAGTCACACAAGGGAAGGCCTATCATCAGCTCATTTCCACGACTATACTCTACCACATTCAGAGGCCCACTACAGCTCCCTCAAATAAAATATCTGGACCCACAATTAACTGTGAAAAACATTTCTCCAATAATACATCTTTGAAGAATCTCCTTTTTAAATCGTGTCAGATCCTACATCTAACAGTCATCATCATCATGAGGAGGATTCACTGACACCCAGATGAAGAAAATATTTTTGAGTGGCTGATCAAAAAGGTTTAGTTCTTGTGAGCTAGACAAATAATAATAAATGATCCCGCCTGAAATTCTTAAATGTTGAGTATTCCAAAGCAAAAGCTCAGCTGAAGTTCAGCCTTAAGTTTGTGTGAACAATTTAGTGTCCAAAAATAATAGTTTTGCCTATTAAGAAAAGATAAATGTTGAAATTAGGGATGGTTTGTGTTTCAAAGGTTGAACATCAGTAACGTGCCACAAGAACAGTATTTTTTGCCAGATCACTGGCTTTCTGCCCTCAAGCTTCTTTAATACCAGTATTCTTAACTCTTCTTATTTGACTCACCATACTTCTGGGGTAGATTGGCTGGTTTTCACCTTTGTCACCTTTGGCCGGCTTGTCTTCGTCCTTCCCTCCACTAACACAAGTCGACACCACACCATTCTATTTTGTTGCGAGCACCTTCTTTCCATTTCTGACCAAAGAGTTTTGTCATGGGATCATCCCAGCGTGTTTTTGCTCTGCCCAGCAGTCGCTTGTGGTCTCTGGGGATCCAGTCACTGATATGGGTTGTCCCCCTATTGTCTTGCCTGCAGACTACATGACCCGCCCATCTTCACTTTGTGTAGTACATTGCCTGCACTACATTGGTCACCTCTGTATGCCTTCTGATCTCCTCCTTCAGTATATGATCACGGAGTGATATCTTACACATTTGCCTTTCCATTGCTTTCTGGGTGACAGCAATTTTTTTCCCTCTGCTTTCATCATTGACCAGCTCTCTTCTCTGTATATCATTGCTGGCAGAACAGCAGAGTTAAACAGTACTTTCCTTTTCTTCATGGGCATCATCTGTTAGAGTCGTCTTTATTTTGTTCAAACTTTCCCACCCTTCCTTTCGCCACCTACTGAATTCCCCTTCAAATGAGTTGTCTCTGCTCAGCTGCTGACCCAGGTAAATATATTTGTTGACCTCCTTGATTTCTTTCCTGTTTACAGTGATGATTCCTTCTGCACAATGCTCATTCCGCATTTGCTGGTTTTACCATCAGAAAATGCAAATGTGGTTTCATCAGCAGCATTTGGTTCTTTTTACATAGTCCCTTTCAAGATTCGACAGGTGAAAGATTACTTGAGGAACTGCATGATGAATGACCAGTTAAAGGACTTGGCTGTCATGGCTACTGAAAAATAGTTGTCCAAGTCTCTTGCTCTGAAGGGAGTTGTCAGCAGATTTGCTGCTGTTCATAACAACAGGCACATTCAGCTTCAATAAGGTAGATTGTTACCAACAGTATTTATCCCCATTCTATAAAGTATATGCTGTAAAATCCTTGCTCCCCCAATAATGGTCCTCACCATCCCTTCATTCCCCCTCAACTAATTATTCTAGCTTCACCCCTGGGTGTCTGTCACCAAACCAGCCATAATTGCATTTACTTCTTCAGTTAGACTAATTAAAGCAGTGTCTTCAGTTCCCTGATGAGCTCAAAATAGTAGCTTCCTTGCCTGAAGGAATTATGTGCAAAGAACAAGTTGAATCAGTTCATTGACACTACTGACATGAACTCTGATCTTAAATGGCTCATCTTTAAGGTTTTTGTGAGTTACCTGTGTGGCAACTTCTGTTCTATGCCCTGAGGATTTTAAAAGATACAATTACCAGAAGACAAAGTTTTGGGGCTATAGGCCTGATAACTTGTATTTGGATTAAAGATGGATTAACCTAAAAGTGCTATTTTGGTAGTAGATTCAGTTTGTCTTTGGTTCTAACTACAACCAGTTTTTAGAATCCTACTCTTGTGGATGCTTTCCAAGAACAGCAAAGCTTTCCAATTGCCTAATATAAAAGATTCAGAATAAAACAGTGATATGTCATAATTGTATAACATGTTGTTGCATGTAAAACCAGTCATAATGCAGCTGGCTAACATCTTTGGGAAACATACTACAAAGATTTCCTTTCTGTAACACACTGCTCAATGTTGTAAAAATAAAAATGAATTACATAAAGTGATCCTGAAATATTGTAAATATAACTATTAATTCTAGAATAGTCCACTGATCTGCTGCCATGGATTAAGAATAGGAGATTTGCTATGCCCCAGAGAACATCACCAAAAAGAGCATGTGTTTCAAAAGCAGATGCCATAGGATGACATTCCCCTTAATTTCTTCCTTGCATAAAGGCCTGTCTACACAGAGACTTAGTGAACAGCAAGTCTGGGTGTAAATTGACAGTGCACTAGCCTGCCACACACTAAATGGCCATGTTGACCCTGCTAACTCACACTAAAAGTTCTGTAGCATGCTTTGATGTTCTACTGTTTCAAAACAGAGTGCCAGAGCATTTCCATCGAGAAATGGAAGAATAAATAAATGGATTGGATCAAAACCACCAAAGGTTTATTATGTTCAAGACCTCATTAGTTTTAATGCCTCTTAGGGGTGGTAGTAGTTCTGGTTCAAATTAAAGATACGTCTAAAATGCAAAAATCAGATTAGATGTGAACTTCTCTACAATTCACGGACATTCGGCTCCAGGGTTGATTCAATCCATTATAACAGTAGAGGCCAGTTGCAAATTTCCAATCCCAAAGAATCGAGGTGTTTGGCTTTGTGGGGTTGATTGAGTCCTATCTCTAGTTCACATATGAACATTTGATCACTTCAGTGTCTATGGATGTTCAGGGATAAAGGGGACTGGGTTGCATAGCCAAAGACTCTCAATTCCTATAGACCTTAAGTTTTAAATATATAAGGCTTAGGGTAACACCAAATATTTGCCAGTGATGAAAGGCTATTGGCTTGCTTCAGGTCCCACAGAACTACATACACTAACAACTCCAGAATTTGGAGATTCTAGACTATTGCTGAACTTATTTAGACCATCTGCCATAGTTTTCTATGTTGGGATCTGGATCTGTCACTGAAATCAATGGTAAAACTCTTGAAGAACAACTTTATGGTTGGTGAGGAATACCTTACAACGATTTGTTAGAACCATTGCAGTCTTTCAGATCTTTTTCATAGCCAGGAAGCAGATATAATTTACTGTATTAGTTTAGTTAGAAATAAATCTAAATGTTGGTAGGACTAAAGCTATAGTAACAGTAGAGATGAGCAAATCATTAATAAATAATTTATTCTAGAAATTTAACCTTATGGAATACCTGCAAGCAGGTTGTGAGTTATTCAAAATATTTGTTATTCACATTCATTCATTAAATGTCCAGGATTTCTTTTAACTGTATTGATCACAAATATTTTTTTTAGTCAGTATTTATTTGGTCAGTAAATTAGGTTTGGTCAGATAAGTCACATGGTATTGTTTCTTCCATAATTTAATAAGCATGAAAGCACCTCTATCATGAGTGTTTCCATGTGGAAATTTAATATTTTAGTTTCTGCAAATTCTACCATATGTGACCTTGAAATTTGCTTTCTACAAACATTTATGCTAAAACTCAGTCAGATAATCACAGGAAGTGAACACAAAAGAGTCAGGAAGATGGATGAAGCAAATTAATGTAAAATGTTGAAGTTTATATATAAATAATTTTCTTCTCTTTCTGAGCTCTGATCAATAGGATCCTATGTAAATCCCAGTGATCCTCGTATGACTTACATACTCATATTGCGAAGGGAAACGGCCTTCAGACTTTTAACAAACAGTTAAAATAAACCCATCTAAGAAATTTATGTTATAAAATAAACTTCTTGTACATGCTTAAGTTGAATAAAACTACCAGAGGTCAGAATTTGACCTTGTGTTTTACTTATAGCAATCAGTAAAAAGAACATGCCTTTTTTGCAATGCAGTTGTATTTTTTGGAAATGCTATATAATGAGGTTCTATGTGTGTGGGATTTGCTATTAGTTTCGGCATATTAATGTGTACTGTGTCAAATATGTTACTTTTAAAGAGGACTGTAATGTGCTATAAAGTATTATAGAAAGGTAAAACACAGAAACATACTGAGTTGGGATTTAGAGAAGTATTTGTTAAGTACAATAAATCTATATTGAGAACAAACAGTTTCCATGCAGCCCACCCCAATAAAGAAACCAGTTCTGTATAGTTACCACTTTTAAGATTCATGACCAGATGTCTTGATAATTTAATTGGGGCTACACTTGCATTGCAGCTTTTGCTGAAAACATTTGAAATGAGGTGCCTGTGTGAAATCCAAAGCATTGAGGCTAGATAGCCTAGGAATTGACAACATCTGTAGAAGACTGAAAGTGCAGTGGATGGACTACAATCATCTAAATGTGCCAACTATAATGATTTGGCCGTGTTGCTAGAAAGACCCTGTTCTGACTACCTACATTTATCCTGTATAGAAGAGTACATGGAGACAGAGGCCATGGACATACAAAGAAACGGTGGTATAACATAGTATATAAAACCATCCAGGCAACCCAATCAGGCTCAAATGCTGGCTCAAAACAGAAGAGGATGGGATCTGCTTATAACCTTGGCCCTACCCAGTCTTGGAAAAAGGAGATACAGAAAGGAGGAGGAGGAGGATACACCTAGATGGCAGATCAGTGCTTCATTTAGTCTGTGGTACTGAAAGGTTTTTATTTGTTTTTACAAAGCCCAGCGCAATAATTTAAATGCTGAATGTGTTTGGAAAGTGACACATTACCTAACGCAGCACTCAACACTAACACCACATCATGTGAATGTGATTCTGAATTATATCAGTGCCAGTAAAACAGTGATATGATTGACAGACAGGGAGTAACCTGGACAGTTAGAGTAGAGTTTAAAAATGCTGAGTGCTAGACCAACTCTGCTCCCACTGATGTCAATGGAGTTTTGTCATTAACTGCAAAGGGTGCAGATTTAAAACAATGATGGGTATTTCTTTAAAAATCTCACCTTTAACTCCTATGATACAAAAGGGGAGAAAACCAGCTCTACTATTTGCCCCAACCACCATGTAAAATAGTTTACAGTACTTTGGTTTGCCATTTTTCTTAAAGAATGGAGCAGTAATGCCCTTCAGTCTAATTTAGTTGCACAAGAATGAGAAGCTCTAACTGAGTTCAGGGCCTTGAACTCAGAATATTCAAACTCAGCAATGATGTTGCACAAATCCTTAATAAGCACTTGTTTATGTATTTAAATTGGAGTCTTGCTGATAATAATTTTATTGATCTCAGGCATAACTATTTCTTAGATTGCTTTTATTAAGCAGCCTCTCTGAAAATATCACCCCCTAATACACAAGAGTACACAGATTGAGTGCATTTTATTGTATGAATAATTTACTGTATGAACTGGATCTTTTACTTCAATCTCCCAGTGGGAGGAGGTACTTCACTTTTAGCTCTGATGGTTCCTCTTGTTGGGACATGGGTTTTCTTTCTTTTTCCCCCCTCCCACAGCATGGAAACCCTCTTAACAACAAAGATTGTCTTCTGGACCAACTTCACCTCCTGATTTCCCATTTACGATTGTGCAGAACACTATCTACCATGTATGGTCACCTAACTTTCTGATGAGAGCTTACATGCAAAAATATTAAGAAGGTAATTCATTTAAATACCTTTTAATGCTTTTTATGAACAAAAAGTGAGTACAGCCAACTTCATGTGATCAGCCAGTTTTCCACTGATCACCAGTACGTGGTCAGAGGTCTATGGACCACAGTTTGAGCAATCCTGCTCTGGGAAAACATGAGCAAGACCAGGGAGATTTAAGACACAATAACTTGCAACAGATGTCTAGCACCAGCCTCATCATTTCCCATCAATAAGTTGAAATCCCAAATATAAAAGCTGTCTGGGCCTTTCTTCTTCCACTCAGACCTTTATTATCAAATCACTATACATTGCTTTGCATGTTTATTTAATAAAGTGTCATGTCATTATTAAATAACTACAAGGGATGGATGCCCTGTGACTACATCACTGGGATGGACCTTGGGAGATCTGGATTTATTTCCTAGCTTTGCCACAGACTTCCTGCATGACCTTAGATAAGTCCCTTAGGACCTGATTGAAAGTTCATTGAAGTAAATTTAAATACTTTAATGGGCTGTGGTTCAGGCCTTAAATCTTTGCACCTCAGCTCCTCATATTTTATTATATCCAATTAATATTCTCTTTATCCCATCCTTTGTATGTCTTGTCTGTTTGGATTGTACACACTTTGGAGTAGGAATTCTCTCTCACTATGTATTTGTACAGTACCCAGAACTCTACCTTAATACAGACAACAATAACTCCATCAAAATTGCAGTATGCTCCAACTTCTCCCCTCAACAAGGGTTTTTAAGTGGATCTGGTTGGGACTCTTCCAATGGAATGATTTTCTGACAGAAAATGCAGTTTTTGTAGAATCACAGCTTTTCATGGGAAAATGTTTATCTGTCATGAAAAAATAAAATATTTCTGGATTCACAGACATACGAACAAATATTTTGAAATTATCAACATAGTTTAAATATTTAGTCAGTATTGATATTGTTCAGAATAGTCACCTCTAAGTGGATTAACCTCCTTAAATTCACTATGCTTAAAGGTTTGTAAACTTCGTGTTTTAATGAGAAGAGATTCTGGAACCTTGGGAAATATTAATAAAACATCTGAAGGGACCCTCTGAATCCCTTCTGCACAGGAAAAAGATTAAAATGCTATTGAAACAATGTATCTTCACTATTCACAATTAGCCGCACAAGGATGGCCTTAGACAATTGACTCAACTATGGAGATGTTTGATAAGGGATTGGGAAAGGTCATCCTAAATGCTGCCCTTTAGGCAGTTTGGACTTGAGTGGTCCTGTCCTCAGCTTATTTTCTACGGTCGACGGCTTTTAGGTGGATATGAAAAGAGCTTTGTGCAAAGCAAGTATTTAGACATCTCTGCATGACCTTACCCTGTTTTTTAAAGATTCTAGACAGGCCTCGTCTTTGTGGCTAAGGTCAAATGTGATACATCTTGAAAAGAATATAAGAGCTGCTGAAAAAGCTAGGGAATGTGCAGATTTCTACTCTTTAAAGCTCTCAGTCATGAAGCTACTGTACCTTTCTGTGCTAAGAATAAGATCATGGGATCCCTGTTCCTTTGAGGCTATTTGGTGGGGGGAGGGGGTATAAAATCTTTAAAAGTGCACTTTATTTTCAACATTTTGATCTGGCTAAATTGAAAAAAAAATACATTCCTAGTGCTACGCATTTTTGTGGGAAGCACCTTCACTAGTCTCAATGGTATCTGGAAAGATGCACATTCACAAAAGAGGGAAAGTAGAAACAAACTACAGAGAATATAGTAGTATTTGAGAATGACATAAGAGTTGTGTTAAAAAATGTCTTCTTTCTGAATACATTTGTATACGTTTTGGAGGCTGGGATGGAAGTGGGGAGGTTGAATAATATGTTATCTTTTCTTCTTTACTATCCTAACATTGCAGTTTCTATTTAAAACACTTAAGTCTTTGCATACTTTAAGCATCTGTATTTTTGATACCCTATTATTTAAATTCCTTTCCAAAATGATCTGCTGGAGTTCCCTCTGACATCCCTGGTCTCAAAATATTTAAAAAAAAAATCTGAACCATGCTGAAGGAAAGAAACTACATCAAACCAATCAGAGCAATGGCATTTATAGGAAATATGTTGTGAGTGGGAGAAACTTCAAAAGGGCAAGAAAGGAGAAGTGAGAAGACAGTGATTTCCCCTCGTAGTTTGGTTGAAATATTGCACTTCAGACATGTGCCCATGCAGTTACAAGGGCAGGAAAGAAGAGAGCAGTGCTAACCACATGCATAGCACTAGAGATTGCCTCTTGATGTAGGGTAGGATGGCTATGTTTGCTGTTTAAAATAAGTGCAATTTGTGCCACTAACTCATCCACACTGCCAGGTGCGGCTTGTAATAGGCAGCTCATGGCCTAGTTGTGACCTCTAGGTGCCAAACTGTGTCCCCCTGTGGCCATTGAGCACTGGTGTGGATGTTAGCTGGAGCCCGCTTTCTACTGCTATCTTAAGTACTAGCTAATATTACCCATTGTTTTAGGCACTGTACAGTATTTCTACATTAGGGAACACTTAAAATGGTCTTGGGTCTCTTTTGAAATCATATTGCTCATCCAACTAAGAAAAGCTTGGGTACCATGCCAAGAAAAATGGGGCCAGTGTTCCAGTAAATAAGTGGCATTCCTTTTTGGTAGTTTATCTGCTATTAAACTTCAATCAATAGCAATATTTATGGTTTCGATTCTGTAATGTGCAGAGAACACTGATTTGTGCTGTTGGTAAGATCATATGCATTAGATCAGGGGTGGGCAAACTATAGCCCCGGGGCAGCATCCGGCCCTTCAGACATTTTAATCTGGCCCTTGAGCTCCCGCTGGGGAGCGGGGTCCGGGCCTTTCCCCGCTCCAGCCAGGGAGCAGTGTCGAGGGCTTGCCCCACTCCGCGCAGCTCCCGCAAGCAGCAGCATGTCTCTGCTCCAGCCAATGGGAGCTGCAGGGGTGGCACCTGCAGATGGGGGAGTGCGCAGAGCCGCCTGGCCATGCTTCTGTGTAGGAGCTGGAGAGTGAAACAAGTCCCTGCTTCCGGGAGCTGCTTGCGGAAAGCCCCGCCTGGAGCCTGTACCCCTGCCCCCCCCACACCCCAACTCCCTGCCCCATCCCTGATCCCCCTCCTGCCCTCCTAACCCCTTGGTCCCAGCCCAGAGCACCCTCCTGCATCCCCAGCCCCACCCCAGAGCCCTCACCCCTCCCATCTCCAATTTTGTGAGCATTCATGGCCTGCCATACAATATCCATACCCAGATGTGGCCACAGGCCAAAAAGTTTGCCCAACCCTGCATTGGATTGAGATATTAAGTTCCACTTTTCTATAAATATTTGGAATAGATGCACCCTTCCCAAGTATTAATCTGAAACACCATGCCCCTCTGGCTTTCATGGGAGCCTCCAGGACCTCAAGCTCAACTTCTTTTCTCAATTTAAAAAGAAACAAAACAAATATGTATGTTGATACTAAACATGACCATAATTCATTCCATGGACCTCTAGAGATAATATGAGAGATTAGTCTTCTGATCTCCAGTTGGCTATACTATTGTTTTCTTCTTGTCACTCTGTACTGAACATGGTACAGATAAGAATATACATACATACACTAGAATAACTACTCCAGCCAATGTTAACAATAAGGCTGAGATTTTCAAAGCCACCCAAAGTAGACACATGCTCAGTTCTTGTTGTTAACTAGGCAGCCAAGTTCTTTGGGTGGTGTTGAAAAATCTCAGCCTAAACTAGAGCTGGCTGAAAGTTTTCCATCAAAAAAAAAATCCCCCCACCACCCCAAAATGAAAATTTTCACGGAAAATTGTTTCTTTCAAAAACATTCAATAAAAATACAACTTCTTCCCCCAAAATCATACCACTGTCTTCCCCTCCCCCTTCAGAAACTTTCATTTTTGGGGGGGAAGAAAACCAAAATTTTAGATCACATGCTTTTCTTCCATTTCCCCACTCCACTTTTGCCTTTGGCAAAATAGAAGAAAGGGCCTGGAGAGAGGAAGCGGGAGTGAGGATTTTGCTTTGTTTTCATCTCCATTTTTCTTTGAAAACTGAAAAAAAAAAAAACATAGGAAATTTTGAGGAAAAAAACAACTTCTATTCAAGATTCCCAATTGGTATAACAATTGGTATTTTTGACCTTCTCCCTCCTATGTATTTTGTATCCATTCTTCCTCCCATTCAAGTCCATTTGAAGACTTATTTTGTCTTCTATGGAAACAGGATCCAAGGCCTTGATTGATAGGTAGTGAGAGTAAAGGGAGACCACTAAACTACAAATAGAGCAGAGGTAAAAAAAGCATCCACATCATACATTTTAGGGACTGCGAAGAAGAAGAAGGTTTGAATAGTTAGATGTTTGGGGTAGCTAATATGTCTTTGAAGCATTGACTTTAAGCAGAAAGGAACACGACAGTTTCATATAGGCCCCAGATGTTCCTACTGATATGACATTAGCCCCACCAACCATCCTAAAATATTCTCTCTTTCTCTCTCTTCCTTTTGGTGACCGAGGGAGGATTCCTGGAATTCTGTTCCACAGAAAAGGCATTAATTATTGTAATTCTGTTATAACTTATGGTGGGAGCTTTTCAGTGTTTGTGTGAGGCAGCAGCAAAGCCAGTTGGATGGTAATTTTATAGCCAAATTAATAAAAGAAAGATTGAAAATCCAGATATGGACTACAACATCATCTTCTTTGATGTAGCAACTAAAAATAAGCAGGTGATGAAAGGGCACTTCGGTCTGCTGTTAGGATAACATTGCCTTTTTCCTGCATGGCAATCAGTCACTTTAACAGAGTTCCAGCTGATAAACTAACTTTTATCCCTAAATTTTATGGTTCAATTAACTTTTAATAAATTAAAACTATCAAGGCAGGTTAAAGCTGGTCAGGAATGAGCTTTCAAGAAAGACCAGAGCACGGTACTGACTGAAAATAGCTCTACATTACATCTCCAGGTGCTTCAAGGAGACAATTGAATATGCAAGAGTGACTAGAAGGACCAGAAACAGAGCATAAAAATAAACAGTTCTACATCATTTTAAGTGAGTGAGTTAAAAGAACATGAGACTTAATACATGTGGTTAGCAAGTTATTGTTTTAACTATTTGTTGTCTGTATTACAATAGCACTTAGAGGTAGAGCTGGTTAACCAATTTTGAATTTCCTTGAAAAAAATATAATTTTAGAGAACATTTTCACAAAACAATTTTTGCCTCTTTTTTTTGGCCATTCTTTTTCTACAGGCCTCAGCGGAGACCAAGACCCTTTGTACTAGGGACTAATGCCTAATAAGAAACAGTCCCTGCTCTGAAGAGCTTACAACATAAATAGACAAGACAGACAAAAGGTGAAAAGAGGAATCATTAGGAAACTGAGGCACAGAGACAGTAAGCATTTTGCCCATTGTCACAGAAGTCTGTGGCAGAGCTGGGAATCAAATCCACATTTCCTGAGTCTCAGCCTAATGCTTTAGCCATAATATTGATCCATTACACAGGTAGTAGAAAACTAGGATGTGTAACTGAGAACCCACCCCCCAACTGAGAACCCGCCCCCCAAAATACAGAATTATTATTATTATTCTAGTATCTATCTTCTACTGAACTGGTGTGCATAGTGAATAGTGTTTACAGATGGGAAAAATGGACCAATGAAAAGAATAAAATGGTGAGGTTTGGATTTTTTTTTAAACACCGTATTTTAAAATATACTCTACTGTCTTCCACTAGTCTTGGAGCAGGTGAAAGTAATTCAATATTGCCAGACATGTTGTGTTCTTATAGTGTTATTGAGTGGCTTTTATGGAACAGGAGTATGAGAGAAATTCTGAATTAATGTAAAAATATATAGAATAGAGACTGAATAATAGAGAAAACAATTTTTTTCCACATAGATTGCATTGTTTACATTGCATTGTGAACAAAACTGGTCCTAAAATTAATTCTGGAAGATAGATCTCACAAACTTCCCACCTCCAACTTACACTGTAGCACAACCTAACTAGATAAAGAAAGTCACCAATGCATTTTGTGACTGACTTATTGATACAGTGCAACCCAGCTATAAGAACACTATGTGATTCATGCCGTGGGATATAAAATTTCAATTGCTTTTCTGAAGTACTACAAAATGCTATTCAAAACTAAGGCATCTTTTATGGGCACTCTACAGTATTGCCCATATTAAAAGTCTCACTGAAGAAGTGACAAGCAGATATTTTGAAGACAAATTCTACAGAGAAAAGATGAGCAACCTTTAAAAAACAAAACAAAAAGTGCCATAATAAAATTCTCCTGTTTTTTAGAAGTTGGAACACCCATAAAGGTTGTAATGCATTAAGTATACTGGAATATTTAAAAAAAAATCATTGAAATGCTTTGCCAAAACAACAGCTTCTTTCATGAGCAATTTCTTACTTTACACTGCATCAGGAGGTTCTTTGGATAATTAGAACACATGGAAGACCAGCATAATTGCTAGAGTAGATAAGCAATGAATACTGAAGTGGTCTACTATAATCAGCGGCTGCCCATTTCCCCTTGTTAGAAGTAGAAAGGTGTCAAGGATAGTAGTCTAATAATTCCAATGTTGAACTGAAAGTCAAGTTCCTGGGATCATTTCCCCACTCTGATAATTAACATATTTATATGAGTGTTGTCAGAGGCAAACCCACACTCAAAATCCACAGGCAGAGAGAATCCCCGGGATGGGGGCATGAGAGGCAAGGAGGGCAGAACCAGGATGGTTCTACTGTGCAAGGGGACCATGGATTTGGGAGGCCACACAAGAGGGGGTGTAAAATCCAGCATTCCAGGTCTCTGTATGCAACAGTGCTTGGGGTTTTGGTGGGACCATAGCAAGGAATGCCAGGACTACAGGGTCCATAACTGCCTGGATTCCATCCCCAATCCCCAGATGAGATATGCTGTGGCTGTTAGACTGATGTAGTCTCTGTGGAAGGAATCCACAGCCACAGCAGGATTTGGAGGTAAGAGGACTGTTACCTTATGACTTGATGCTGAGAAACACATCATAGGATTTGCTACTTTGGCTGGGTGCTGTGTCCTTGGATGAAGGGCATCATGTAAGAGGAAAGTTTTATTATCATCATCAATCAAAAAATCACATATAGGGAATATTAAATAACTGGGTGTAATTAAATATTAAATATTCAAATTACTCCATTTCATTACTGCACAGGAAGACTGCATTACAGTAATTTGTTAATACAGTGCTGTAAGTATAAAAAGAAAGAATACCTACACAAAGACATGGGGGTGAAGGGTGAATAAAAACCAGATACAGAGCTCTCTGGAAATCTGAGTCGGGAGTTGATTTTTTGTCACCATAAAAAGAAAAGGAGTACTTGTGGCACCTTAGAGACTAACCAATTTATTTGAGCATAAGCTTTCGTGAGCTACAGCTCACTTCATCGGATGCATACTGTGGAAAGTGTAGAAGATCTTTTTATATACACACAAAGCATGAAACAATACCTCCTCCCACCCCACTCTCCTGCTGGTAATAGCTTATCTAAAGTGATCACTCTCCTTACAATGTGTATGATAATCAAGGTGGGCCATTTCCAGCACAAATCCAGGTTTTCTCACCCCCACCCCCCACACACAAACCCACTCTCCTGCTGGTAATAGCTTATTTTACCAGCTATTACCAGCAGAAGAGTGGGTTTGTGGGGGGGAGGGGGGGAAAGTGAGAAAACCTTTTGCTCTTTTGCTCCTTTTCTTTTTGCGAATACAGACTAACACGGCTGTTACTCTGAAACCTGTCACCATACAATTAGCCTCTGCAGTCTCCATTCTTTCTTACCTCACTTTGTGGCTGTACTATCATCACACAGGCCCTCTCAGAGGTCCAGAGAGGCCTGGGCCACTTCCAGCTTTTGAGGCCCCTAGCCATAATAAAAATAAAAAATGATGACACATGGTCTAATCTTGTGCCATCAGAACCAATATATATTTTTTAATATTTATGAGCATTTAAAAGTCTTTAATATGACAAAATCTATATCAGTTAACAAAAAAATTACGTCTTTTCCCAAATCACATCTCTTATTTGCTTAAATTTGAAGCTCTAACCTGAGAGAGCGTGTCACATTTTGGTCCAATAGGGATGTGCATAAAAACAAGTTGTGAAACTTATCAAATGCCAAAAAATTAACAAGTGTCTACATTTGAGGCCCCCTTTGAGCTTGAGGCCCAGTCTTCTGGCCCCTCCTCCGATTGGCCCTACAATCACATGCTATTAAAAAGGAACACTCACAGTGTTCTTGATTTTAACAAAGCACAAATGGGTAACGGCTCTTTGCAACTGAAATAGCCGTAACCATAGCTTACCAGAACAAATAGACTCCTCACACACATATTGTCATTCCCGGCCACATTATGTGTAATGTAAATAGTTATACAGGGGCCGGGGATTGCATATTTTAATTGTTTGTTGGGCATATCTGACCCTATATAACATAACATCTTAAGGGACCACATTAACCTTTGCACAGCTTTGTCAGAGACAAAGCAGGGTTCAAAGACTCTTCCACGCCCTTCTCCCTGCTCCGATGCATCCCACAAGAGGGCTCGATATATCTGCAGTCTCTGCACATTGCCCCAGTGTAGACCAGTGGCAGCATGCCACACTCCAGCCTGGCGACAGCAAGGTTTTGGTTTGGAAACACAATTTCTACATATACTTTTAGAAGTATTGTTCATATTCATTTAATGTTACATTAACAAAAATGTTTCCAGTTATTCTCATGCATTCAAACCCTCAATGACACTTCCTTTGTCACACACACGCGCACGCACGCACACACACACACACACAGCAACACAAGACTATAAGGGGGTGGGTGGGCAGAAGCACATTGTCACCTGCTTTTAGCACTTGGCTGGAAGAAGAAAAGTCTGGGACCTCTGTGAAATTATTTTTGGCAATTTTAGCAGAACTCTTCACACAAGATCAGTGACTGAAGGAGTCCGGAGAAGGTATCCATTAATCATTGCTGCATGAAGCCCTTTACAAATGACAGGACCACCAAAGCATTACCCAGTGAGGGAAATGAGCCAGAGAGTTGGTCTGGTGGCTCAGACTCAGAAACAATTAACCAGCAGGTTGAGAAAGGTGACATCTCTGCTCAGATGAGTACTATTTCTATCTGCCCTGCCAGTTACACTTTCCAGAAGGTAGGCACAGATCTTTTCCAGCCACTGGACACAGCCTACCTGCTAGCAACTGACTTCTCAAGACTAATTGTAGCAGCTAGTGTGGCATTGGAGAGGAAATACCACCACATGTAGTGGTACTGGAGAATATACAATACACATTGTCCCTCTGATGAGTCCCAGGGCAAGTCTTTGATTATCCCAGCCTTCTCTTTTCATAAGAAACTATTAAGAAATGTGGCACAGCCTGACATCATTTGCCCTCCGAAGGTAACAGCAATATAGAAAGCAAGCCACTAAAATGGTGAAACTTTTCATGAATCCCCAAATCCTCAACTGGTGGTCTTAGCATACTAGTTAATAATTGAGTCTAGCTGAACTGTTAATGTTATCCAGCATCCCAGCAATGGTAGAACCCTGATGGTCTGAATTCCCCATTATCTACAGGAATGAAGGTAAATCCAAACTTTGATATGAGCGACTAGAACAGGTAATGCAGGCTCGAACCTATTAGGAAGTGTGCACCCCAGTGAAAGGCACTCAGAAAATGGATACAGTAAGGCTTTCAGGATTAAATCCATTGCATCTAGGGACATACAGAGAATTGCATGGCCCCTGTAAGCTTCAACAACCATTGAAATATTTATGAATATCGCATCTGCCAACAGCAAGTTATGGAACACCATTATCCTCTCCATCCACTGTTTGTTGTACCTTAATTTGTTTCTGCAGGACAGAATAAGTATTTAGGATTGGTCTTCATGCCTTCTATTCCACATTCACTCATTTTCGTGTGGTAGGTTGGTATAACAGCATAAGAAAATTTACAAAGGAATTGCCAGACTGGATCAAACTAATGGTCCAACTAGTCCAGTATTCAAAGAGTGGCCAGCCCAGACATTTCAGAGAAAGGTACAAGAAACCCCACAGTAGGCAGATCTGGTATAATCCATCCCCAAGGAAAATCTCCTCCTAGCCCCTAATAGTTAGGCTTTGTCTTAAATCTTGATACATCCGCCTTTATATCCATTCAAGGTATTATAATTCCAGATATTCCATATTCTTATATAGATAAATGTAAAATCCCTCTTTGAATCTTGCTAAATTCTTGGCCTCATTGACATGCTGTGGCTACATGTCAGCTAGCCTAATTACATGTTGTGTGAAAGTATTATTATTTTTAATTCATCACCTTTCAATTACAAAAAGAAAAGGAGTACTTGTGGCACCTTAGAGACTAACCAATTTATTTGACAGTATGCATCTGATGAAGTGAGTATGTCTTCTGCAGTTTCCACAGTATGCATCCGATAAAGTGAACTGTAGCTCACGAAAGCTCATGCTCAAATAAATTGGTTAGTCTCTAAGGTGCCACAAGTACTCCTTTTCTTTTTGCGAATACAGACTAACATGGCTGTTACTCTGAAACCTTTCAATTACAGTGACTGTTCCCTTGTTCTCTTGCATTATGAGACAGGGAAAATAGAAGTTCCCAATCTATCATCCCAGCCTACACCATTAAATTATTTTTCATACTTTAATCATGTCCTCTCTTTTTTCTCTACTCACTAAAGAAAACAATCACAATATTTTCTCTCTCTTTTCCTGGGTTTTTCCATGCCGAGTGTCAATCCCTGAACCTACCTTGATAGGTCCCTCTGCAATTCTTGACAGTCTTGTCTGGATTTGACTAATTTATGTAGTGCAATATAATCTTCAAGTTTTGCCACATCTTGCAAAAATATTAAATTCCAGTCCTAGCAGAGAACCTTGTGGCACCCTGCTGTTAACATTATGCCATGATGAAAATTAAACATTCATTCCTTCTCTTTCTTCCCTGCCCCCAACTCTTCGCCACGTTTTGATTCAGGACAATACATTGCCTCTCATTTTATGACTACTTACTTTCTTCAGTAGCCTCTTTTAAGGGACTTTGTCAAAAGCCTTTTGAAAGTCTATATAAATTATATCAGCCAGTTCTCCGTTATCCACTACTTTATAAACTCATTCAAAATATACTAATATATATTGAGGCATGACTTTCCTTTGTAGAAACTGTGCTGATTAGACTCCTATGGTGATCTTTTACCGTGTTTGATTATCTATTTTTAATTATTGTTTTCACCACACACAGTGCAACAAGTTGATATGTTTTTAGTTCACACGCATGGAAGTGTCTGGCTATACATCAGTAGACAGGCTCCCAGGATGATTTCTATTTTGGATTGTTCTTAATTATAAATTTTTCATTAAAAATTTAACACTGGATGAAGTGATTATGAATATCCTTAAAACAATGTATAATGTTCCTTTATGTATATATGTTCTGCCAGTATTCCTCTTGGAATATAAGAAATGATTCAAGGCAAAGATGTATTGGCAGATTACCCATGAATTGGTCCAATTTTTTAAACCAGTATCATAAACTACAGTTTATTTTCTGCCAGAAGAAAGGCAACTACAGTTGGCTGTTGTTCCTAATGCTTATTACATGGAGGCCCAATGTCCTAGGATGCAAAGACTTTCCCCCACCCTTTGATGTACAACAAACTATGCTATTTTTAAATTTGCATACTTTTCCCTATGTTAAGTATTAGAATTGAAGTATGTACCCTGTGACAGAGAGCTGGATTCCATAGTTAAAAAAAAAAGAGTGCATTATTAATCAAATTATTATTTATGGAAGAATAAGCATTTTGCTGTTTGACATCTGGTAGTCATTTATAATATTAAGGACTCCTCGTTCACAGGAATACGCATGTCTGATTTGATTTCACTATTTTGGGGTTTAAATGTTACCCTATTGCTTTTGTTGGCAAAAAAAATTGTCATTGGGGCGGGGTTAGATCTCAACTGGTAGATTTACACTGCACCATGTGCTAAATGAGCTCCATAAGAACCGTCTAATGTGGAAAATCTGTTTATATAGATTTGTGGCTGGCTGGGCCTCAGTTGCTAGAGAGTGACAGCTAAACATAAAATAATCTCTGCATAAACTGTGGGTCTGTATAAATGTAAGTGCTGCATGTTTGTGCAGTCTGAAGGAAAGTACTACCTCCAAATTGGTTGTTGAAATTGGAGACAGGCCTGGGCTACAGAGAGCCGATGTCTGTCCAAATCTGTATCCAAAGTTTAGGGGTATTCAAATGAAGGGCACCAATGTGCTCAGATCTGTGTGTAACATAATAAACATTTCCCCATTTACTCCAGCTGGACTTTGTTTCCACAGAACTGGGTTTTTAAATTACCATAATCACTATAAGGTTCAAAACCACAAGATTGCACCCATAGTAATTAGAGCTGCAATCAATAACAATGCTTCTGGACTTGTTGCCTTATAAACAACACTGATGCAGAAATGATTAACCTCAGTTGAAGGGTAAGACAACAGAAGGTTACAAGACTGTTTCCAAAAGCACGAGCAATAACCATTAGTGACTTCTGAGCATCATAACTTATAATAGCAAGGGCCTTTTTTTCACTGCAAAAGAGTAGTGTGTTTTTGTTTGCTCCCTCCCCATTTTTTTAACCTTTTGGAGTAACTAGTGCACATGAGCTAACCTGAAGTAAAACAAAAACACATCTAGGCTTCGGGGCTCAGGATACAGGCCCCCTGAAGGCGTTGGGCTTTGGCTTTGGTCCCCCCCACCCAGGGCGATGGGGCTCGGGCTTCATTAGCCCCTGATGGGGTCGTGTAGTAATTTTTGGTTGTCAGAAGGGGGTCGCGGTGCAATGAAGTTTGACAACCCACTATCTAAGCCATATAAGGCTCTCGTCTCATGGATTGTTCTTCCAGCTGAGGTCACCTCAGCCCCCTAAAATCCAGCCTTTCCTGTCCCTCTGAAAGCATTGCCAAGGGAGCTATTGATTCCGGAATGCACTTCACACACTGGCCCACCAGAGTCAGGATGTGTTCTGGGCATGATAAAGGCACATCTTGTTTTCTGTGATTCCCCCTTGGTGAGGCAGAATCAGGTGGGCTTAATAAGTATTTTACTCTTGGAAGAGGTGGGAGTCTCGTTTTTCAGTTTTGCATTTAAGAGGTCATGGATTATGTCCAATATTATATGTGCACTCTGCAATGTTTCATTAGCCATATTTTAGAGTGAAAATATATAGCAGGGGTGGCCAACCTGTGGCTCATGAGCTACATGTGGCTCTTTTACAGTCAAAGTGTGGCTCACAGAGCCCCCCATATGGAGCAGGAGTGGGGCTGAAGCCCCTAGCCCCGCCAGCTGCACCCTGACTCTTGAACTTCTGAAGATTGTTGTATGCGGCTCAGACAGTTAGTACATTTGGCCACCCCTGATATGTAGTAATGTATGTACAAATGTATCCTTCATTAAGTTTAATTACAATTAGGAGTAAGGCATTCACTGGTCACTCCTGAAGATGATCCTGTGTGACTGATGGATGTTGACAATGCTTCTGGTTATTTTCACGGTTGCACTTTGGGGTCAGAGTTAAGGTTGTTTGGGTGACCTTGGCTGTGCATTCATAGCATGCATAGGATTTGTTTTGTTTTGTTTAGAAAATTCACAGCAATTGCTGAAGGGATTTTGGGCTGAAGTAAGCAATATGTTCTTTCACCCTTAGCTCTAGATTAGCAAAGCTTATTTGCCTGGGGATAATAGATTAAATCATGTGTCCAGTTTTGAGGTTCTGGTTGAATAATCTTTATACAGGATCCTATACAATCAGGTGATGGCTCTTAATTCTTCCTTGCTGTTCTTTTTCTCTCATCAGTCAATGGCTGAAACTATTTCAAATATGAGCAATATTCTGCCCATCAAAAAATAAAGTTTGAGCAGGATTAGAACACAGCCTATTGTCTTCTCGAGCTTGCAGTGAATCTAGAAGACATAGATGCAAGATCTGCACCCTGGACAGAGGAAAACTCTGGACATAGCAGAAAACCCCTATAAAGTCTGCTGCTGCACCATAGATCAGGGTCTATGTCACCCTCTTACAGCTCTGTCAACCACCCTCAGCCCTCCATCGCCAGCCTGCTTCCTTCTCTCATCCCTAAACCCTATTGGCCTCTCTCAATAGACAGCACCCACAATAACTCTAAGGGACTCATTTCCAGAAGTGCTCAGCACCCTCCCTTGATGGCAGATTTTTTCCAAAGAGCTTTTCTCCCATTTAGGCACCTAACGGTAGTGGTGCCCAATTTTCAGAAATGTGCAGCCCCACGCAGTTTCCACTGAGACCCATTGTGCACATGCATGTATCCACAGCTGTTTCCTCTTTTGAAGTGGAGTGGCAAGCAGAGTTGTGAATGGGCACCTCTTGATGTGTCCCTGCCTAATCCATGACTAACTTTCTGTAGGGCAGGATAAACGGGCAGTTGTGAAAATGGGTAATATCCCAGGGACCCAGCTCAACAAATAGCCCATTTCTGTGCACATATCACCCCATTTGAAAGTCCCATGAAACTTCATCTCCGACTTACAACACAGGTTAGGTATAGATGGAGATTTGAGGCTGCACCTGCAAATTGTCATACAACAGTTTTGGTTCCCTATTGGAATGGATACAGGCTGTGTAAACTGTTCAGAGTTTATGTGTGTAAAGTTAATTGCTCTTGTTCCAATGTACTTCCATTGCCACCTTTTCTATGTCTGTAATGGGCAAGATTGTCACTTCCCTATGTACGCTCACACACGGAAGTGAAGGAGCAATCAAGTACTCACTGCTCCATTGTAAGACAGGCTACCCACATCATTAGTCCAAGCACATGGAGGAGGAAGATGACAGACCTTCTGGAGCTGCTACACCCCATGCACCTTGTGAACAGGTGGGAAGTGGGGAAGAGGGGCAAGGAATGGGTGAAGACTTTACTTCATCCCCACGGTGTGAGCTGTGATGATGAGCTAGAGCCAAGATGAGCAGAACCAGCTCAGAAAGGACAAGCAGTCAAGGGCAGTAGGCCATCATACATAAGCAACCCTACAATAACAAATCAATGGGCAGAGCTGAGAACTTTATAACACTCTCATTAAAAAAAACCCCACACATACCACTTTTCCTTTTCATTGGTTATATTTTGAAAGATTTTATGCAGAATAAGTAAAAGTCATCTTTAAAAGAGTAAAAGTTGTTTGACTGCCATTTTAAGCTTGATGGCATCCCATGCTGTTATGTCAAATAATACATGGTTCTACATAAAGGAATGCCTGAATCAAAGTAATCCATGCATACAAGTCGTGCCAAGCCCAGCATGGGATGGATAAAGTCCTAAACTACGGTATATTTATTTTAATTCTCTCAATATAAACAGCAGTCAGGTCCAGCCAACTGTGATGCAAACCTTTTTTAATGCCTAAATTTTACTGATATATATTTGCTCCTTTACTAAGCACATCACACAGTGACATAGTGGGGTTTTGTTTGTTTAAGATTTTCCCTTTCAATACCATGAGAAGCTCATCCACACAAGCCCTTTAGTTGCAACGTGCACCTGCTGAAGATTTTCAGAGAGACAGTTAATCAGTGGGTGCAGACTGAAGAGTCAATTACTGTGGATGGTCTGTGGGGCAGAAAGATGGAGGAAGAGCTGACAATTGCCACTGGAGGGAAGGTAACTTAGTTGTTGTAGGTCTCTACCAGTGCTGACTACACAGACAAAGGAGTAGCAGGAGTAGGGATCATTGGTTTATTCATATCAAGAAATGCTGGGGGGGATTTCCCTCTTTCCATTTGCAGTGCTGGCTCCCCCATTGTTTTAGCTGCTCCTTGTCCTACTGAAGTCAGGGACAGAACTCCCACCGATTTGAATGAGAGCAAGAGCAAGATTCCAAACTATCCTCGAAGGTGTATCTGTACATAAGAGCAGGCGCAATCAGTAGTAGGTGAAATGCAAATGGTGCACACAACTGCAGTACCAGATTGGCTGCTTGACTGCATTATAACTGCTATTTAGGTAGCATGCAGAAGTTAGCATTACTAATTGGCTATGAATTATGAACACAGCTGCTATACCCTTAAACAGCCCATTATTTTTTTGTTACCGATCCTTCCTCCCTCCACAGCCACACTTGTTTCCCTTGGTACAGTCTGGTCTGTTTGGATAAGACCCTAAGCCCACTGAATTAAATGGCTTGATTAAAGTATGTGGCCCCAATTCTATGAACACTTCCAGGTGTGAGTAAATCTACACATCTGAGTAGTTCCATTGAACTCACTAGGATTGTGTATATGCTGGAAGTTACTCAAGTGCTTAAGTGTTTGCAGAATTTGGGACTTTGTAAGCACAAAGGGACTCTGACATGATTGGAGGCACTGAGATCTTTCTGTGATATACAATAAAAGTGCCAGATGGCTGAATTCTAAGACTGGGTGAGGCCTAGCGGTACCTGAACTTATACTTGTCAAATCTTCACTGGTATTCAAATATATTAAATACTTGATTAGATATTCAGCCATCTCCACATCTGGTTGAATAGTATTTGTCAAATATATTAGTGAGTGGATACAGGTAAAATAATCAAGTCTGTTCAGTGAATATTTTTATTGTCATCTTTGACCAGCTCTACCAATTTGTCATTTCAGCCTGTATTTTTATGCCAACAATCATGTTTGTGGGCTAAAAATAATGGTCCCTTTTTTAAAAATAATGTTGCAAATTCAAACTTCAATCAAGAGTTTTGAAATGTAAACTTAAGGGGCTTGATCTAGTCTCAAAATCAGTGAGTTGGAATATAGTTACACCATATAGTTACATCACTGCAAAATATGTATAAAGGGGAGAGAATCAGGTCTTACTCTTTTAATTTCTCCATAACTGAAGCACATTTCTTCCTCAGTAAGGATCAGTGGCAGAAACCAAAAGAATCAGGTTGTTGCAAATGTCATGCTGATCGAATAGAGTAGGAGTCCGAAAGAAAATGGACTTTAGGGGAATTTATGAAGTCCTAAAGCACTCTATTTTAGTCTATTGTGAATTACATTTACCTCTCATTCATGTTTTCATATCCGGTTCTACAAAAATAGAAGCAGAAAAAGGAAGTTACAGATCCCCCTAGGGAAAAAAGAGAAGAGAAAATGAAGCTGCAGGACTAATAGATTTCTTTCCCCCCCCTCCCCTCTCTGAACTGTCTTTACATTGAAGATCATTCCAAACAAGGACAAAGAAAAGAGGTAAATTAGAGTAGCAGATTACTGCATAATTAGTGACATGCAAGGGGAAACAGCAGCTTCAAAGTATGCCTTGCTAATTTGATACTCACAGAAACAGAACATGCATTTCTGTAATAACCCTAATTAAAGAAACAGGAAAAGTCAGTTTTCTCTCAGCCCTGATGTTCAGATACAATATGATCCAGCAAGAGAACAAATTGACTTTTTAAAAAAGCTATCCTGGATAATATGAATACAAGTAGTGAGCACAGAACTGTCGTTCTAGGACAGGGGTGGCCAAACTGAGCCAGAGAAGGAGCCAGAATTTACCAATGTACATTGCCAAAGAGCCACAGTAATATGTCAGCAGCCCCGCATCAGCTCACCGCCCTGCTCCTAGTGCCTCCTGCCCAGTGGCAGCTCCGCTGATCAGCGCCTCCCCCTCCCTCCCTGCACCTCCTGATCAGCTGTTTTGTGGCATGCAGGAGGCTCTCGGGGGGAGGGGGAGGAACAAGGGCATAGCAGGCACAGGGGAGGGAGTGGGAAGGGGTAGAGTGGGGGCAGGGCCTGTGGCAGAGCCAGGGGTTGAGCAGTGAGCATCCCCCAGTACATTGGAAACTTGGCGCCTGTAGCTTCAGCCCCAGAGGCGGTGCCTTTTTATACAAGGAGCTGCGTATTAACTTCTGAAGAGCCACATGTGGCTATGGAGCCACAGGTTGGCCACCCCTGTTCTAGGAGGTGGGACATAATGTGCAGCTAACATGCTTCCTTGTCCAGAGAGGCGACAATTTTGAGTTTAAGAGTATTTACTTGAGAGAGTAATGATTAAACCCAAATGTAGAAAGAATGTACTACTTGTTCTCACAAATGGCACCAGGTGAGGGACTAAAGATCTCATGCCAAAAGATTTGATTCAAACACTCTAAATAGAGCATATATTCTAGTCATAGGTGGTGGGTGGGTTACAGAAGCCACAGATATGATCCGGACCCATTTGCTAAGCTCGGTAAAAAAACATACCACCAGAGACGGCCCCTGCCACAAAAGAGTTTATAATCAAAATAAACAAGACCATGAAAGGATGGGGATAAAGTTGCATCAGCATAGAGGATGTGTGAGAGAGTAAGTCATTTATGCAAAGTAATGCAGGTTGTACATGGGAGAACTCTGAACTTAATCCAGAATCCCAGTCCAATGACAACCAAAAGAAAAAATCCTCTGCAGTTTTCAGTCAGCTGGAAGGTACAAATTGGTAACCTTCCTGATGGGAGGGGAAAAAATTGAGAAACGCAAGTGTCTAACTATAAACTCTGTATACTAGTGGTAATAGTAATGGGAAATCTCTTTTCCAAGTGTTTAAGAAAATAAAGTCAGAAAGGGATCCAGTTTCTTAAAAAGCAGCTTTCTTAGCTCATGTGCAACAGAGTGCATACTATCACCTGCATGAGCAGGAATGGGGACATTTCAGCTAAAATGAATAGACCCAGGGTTTTCTCACTGTGTGAGGGGAAGGCGGGGGGGAGGGAATGGAGAGAGGGAAGGCAGCTCAGCCACTGAGGGGCAGTGCCTGGAGATTTGTCTTTCAAGGACTTAATGCCTCTAGAAGTTGCTGGGCTGGAGGTTGAGGAGAGGAACTTCTTGTTACCCCTTTTCAAAAGGCAAAGCTAGTGCAGCAATGTAAATAGATAGGGGAGCCCTTCACCCCACCCAAAAACTTCCCCTATGGGGCCACAAATATGTCCAGAAGCCCTCACTGCAAGTCTTCCACATCCCTCATGCTTTCCAGTGTTGGGAAGCAGATTATGCTTGGCCCATGTACATGCCACGGATGTCCCTGTTCTCTCACATCTAGTGCAGCTTTTGACAGGGAGGCATAACATTTGTAGTACTGAAAAACAGGCCACACAAGATGACATCTGCTGATGTTAATGCAATTATGAGGGAACTCCTTCTTATTTGGACCATCTGAGCCAATCCCTAGATTTTTTTGAAGCCATCTTCTTACTGCATGGGTAGACAATGGAATGTTTCAGCCCTAAACCAAGGAAGTTTCATGTGGCTATGGCTTTGAATTTAGCAATTTGGTAAAAACACTTGTTGTTAGGTGAATGTGTGTGAAAGGCCAGTTGAGAAAGATCGTAGTCTTGGCAGAGATGGATATGAAGTCAGAGGCAAGGTGAGAAGATCAAATATGCACACAGAGAGCCTGACTTTGCAGGTGGTTACATGAAGTCGTTGCCCATACTTCTATGGAGCAGCTTGTAGTACTAAAGCCATAATACAGTTTGTTTCATGGGTTGTACATTTAGTCCGTATTTAGACTAATATTTGCACCAATAGAGTTTTGAGGTATTTTAAAGTTACATTGGATTAAATATTTATGAAATCATGTGAAACACCCTTTGGGTTAAACATTTATTATTCTTTACCAGGTTGGTATTGAGCTTATTATATGGTGCAAATGCAAAGCTGCACATCTAGGTTGCAATATACTTCCTTGGACTCATGTTATATACAAAACTGACTTCATTCTGGATATATATTTGCCATTAACTCACTAGAGTTTTGTCCCATTATGAAAAAAGGTCCTATCCCAAACTAAAAATGGAAGTAATTGGAAAGGCAAGTTTTTACTGCACTAAGCATTCTCACTATAATCATGTCTTTCCTCATTGTAGTTATTCTATTAAATATTTATATTGATGTGTATTTTGTAAATAAAGAAACCAAATTAGGATAACGTTTTAAGTTTATGACCAGTTTTAATATCTGAGTGTTTGTTTTTTGGTACTGGCTTTTATTATTCATTCAAGGGAACATGTTAAATAATATATAACATCTTTAAAAATGCATCTAAATATTTGTTTGCTGGAGGAGATGCATTTTGAAATAAAAATACCCATGCCAGTACTTTTAAGTACATTCTAGAGAGAATATCCATTCCTTTACTGTTTTATATGTAGCGGAGATAACAAATACACCAAATAAATCCATGGCTTCCCTGGAGACACCATGATTGTCAAGAGGACTCTGATCTTTCTCCTTCAAGGTGGGACTTGAATTAAGAAGATTTGCCATTAGCAATATACTCTGATGCATAGTGAGCATCACTAATAAATTATCAGTAGAAGACATTGATGCACACTAACCAGTTCATGACAGTATAGGCATTATATTATTTCACATAGGATGCATTTCCAATGGTATAGCTCTAACACTTCCTTCATAAGGACTCCACCTGTCTTTGGACAAGGTGTCATCTTCCAGCCAGCAGCCCTCGGGCTTTATGCAGGAGACACTGGTCTAATGAAACCTTATTCTCCTACAGAGTCCAGGTTAAAGAGTATGCAGTTCTGACACTCAGGGAAAGCTGCAAGCACACAGTCTCTGCCAGACAGCTTTACAGGGAAGCTAGAGTAACCCACTTGCAAACATTGTTCCCAGTAGTGTAATCTATGGCTGGAATTATACTTTAGTGAATTCTATTACAATTCCAGAACTGATCTTCAGAGTAACAAGCCAATTTCTAAATACACATGCAACATAGACTACATTACAAACATTGGTGATTTTCATTGGTGGTGTAGGGAATATTATACAAACAGAATTTATTTTGCAGTCTGTTAAATGCACAAACATTTAAAAACTGGCTTCTTAGATGACACAAAAACCCTAATATCTAGGTCTTGCTGCAAGCTTTGGGCCTGTAGCTCTGTGGTGCTCTGTTTGCCCTACACTAGAGGATGCTCAGCACCTTTCAAATGAGGCCCTTACCATAGCATTGCTGAGTGCAAATTACTTTTCTTGTTTCTAAAATTAACCTATTGGGAGATTAATCAAATTAGTCAAATCCTGGGATTGCTTCCAGAAACTTCAATCCTGCAAGGATTTGGCCCAGTAAGAGTCCTATCCAATCATTGGTTTAAGCCCTGTGAGGAGAGGGAGCAGGGATTTAGAGCCCCTGAAGATGAAAGTTAGCATTTTCAATAAGCATAATGTGCACAGGTGTGCTAGATTCTTCAGAGCTTTGAGACCACATTGAAACATCTAGTGCCACAAGCAAGACTAAGTTACCATGATGATCCAGTTTGGGGCACGGTGGGGAAAGCTTTTGGCTGGTCCAAAGTGCTGTCTTTCTGGTTAAAGTGATGTTGTCATAGCTCAGGATTCTTGTTGATTTTTAATATGAGAACAAAAAGGCAGGAAGTGGCATGCACAGCATGGAATACATACATGACTAGTCTCTCGGCCGCACACAAAAGTGTTCCTGGGGTAGCTGTGTCAGCATTGTGATTTTTTTAGTGAAATAATTATACCAGTAAAAGCCAATCTGGATGCAGTTATACTGATAATAAAGGCATCTGACCCCAATACAATTATTCCCTTTCTGATATAGGCATAGCTATGCATAGTATAACATACCTTTATATCAGAGTAACTGCTTCTACATTTAACCAGTGTAGTTAAAGCAGCACAACTTCCTTTCATGTGGGCCTTACAAGTTGTGTCTGCTTCTTAATAGATGGTTTTCAAGATGAATCACATCAGAAAGGCAACATGCAAGGTTGCAGGAGTTGACATCTTGGCACAGCTTGCATAGTAGCCTTTTCCTTAATTGTCTTGAGGTGTTAGTCAAAAGACAAATAAAACAAAATAATAGTAAGAACAAAATGAGGAATTGAGGCCTTTATTATTCTTTGGATAAGGTCAGTAAAGATAATCCAGGCACCCAGTGCTCTCAAAAAAAAGGTGCTTGTGTTTTCCTGTCTAGTTAAAGCTGTCAGTGTCCATGACATAATGCACATTCCATAAGCTCAGTTATCAACACAGCTCAGAAAGACTTGTATATTTTTATGTCCTGCTTCAGCCTGATAATGGTCTCTTGTTACACATTCTTTAGATTTTACACACTTACATTGGAAATGTTAAATGTTCATTTTGCAAGTTCCTAGATTTTTAATCTCGGACTTTAAGCAACTGCAGTGATTTATACTCTGCAAGTTCCGCCAAAGTTGGTTTCAGAGAGAAAATTAAAGTTCACTGATGCATCCTGGCTTCTCAACTAAATTCACTGACAATAGAATTATCATGGTCATATTTTTCAGGGGCCAAGCAAAGGAGGAATTGTGCAAAATCACCTGCGAGGGATATTATAGATCAGGGGTTCTCAAGCTGGGGGGTCGCAAGGTTATTACATGGGGGTTCGCGAGCTATCAGCCTGCACCCCAAACCCCGCTTTGCCTCCAGCATTTATAATAGTGTTAAATATTAAAAAGTGTTTTTAATTTATAAGGGGGAGGGGTCACACTCAGAGGCTTGCTGTGTGAAAGGGATCACCAATACAAATGTTTGAGAACCACTGGTATAGATAATACTTAGTCCTGTGATGAGTGCAGGGAACTGGACTAGAGGATCTCTTGAGGTCCCTTCCTATCCTATGATTCTATGAAAATGCATGTGTACCTATTGTACACACAATTGCATGTAGAAAGTGGAATGGATAATTTTTGTACGCGTTTGGCTGATGGGAGGTCTTGAAAGAGGGGTTTTGTGAATACAACAGTTGCATATAATTTTTCAAAGACCTGTTCAATGGGTTAGCCATGCAACTTCTTATAACAGCTCTCTCAGTACAGAATTTCAGTAATAGGCAATTGACAAAGGGGGTTGTTCCCATGAAGGACAGGCTTCGGTAAAATATAAACTGACGTCTGCATTATTAGCAGTGATATGATACAATAGGTTCACATTTCACCTGCTGTGTGGTTTTAACAAAGTCATTATAACCAATTCTCTCCAACTGTAAGAGATTATTCTGTTTTGATTCCCCCAACTGCTAGTTGATGACAGTTGGTTCATCTTGTTCCATGTTCTTAGTTCATTGATACACTTTGCTGACTTCCAAAGTAAAGCCCCAATTCTACAATCACAGGATATAAGCACATCCCAGTTCTTTCACTGGGATTGATTTGTAGCCTGCAGTGAGAAAAAAAAAGAGATGGGGGGTATCATAATCCAAATTACGTGTAACAGTGGTTTTCTCTCTCTAGAAAGGTAACGGATTGTGTTTCATGATATTCTGTGCAACTGAGATGTAAGCTTATAGAAGCTATATTGTATCCACCAGTGAATTCTGCATTTGAGGGCTATGGGAATAGTTAATTTCAAGATAATGGGCCAAATCCTCAGGATGGTGAGCTGTCTAAACAGAGCATTTTAGGACTGCTGGTGGGTGTGTGGGTGGAGAGCTGGATGCGAGGATGTGGGAGAGGGCATGACTGGAATACGCTGCTCTCCAGCACCCAGGAAAGGACAATCCAGCCAGCTTATATTCGAACAGTGGTGGAACTGGTCCCTGGCTGCTCCCCCAAAATCAGGGAGGCAGAAAGTGACCAATGTCCTTCTTTCCCCAGCAGAAGATCTGCCCCGCTGTGTTTAAACTTTTTGGAATAGGCTCTTTAAAAAAAAATGCTAAGTGTTTACAGGAAATGTTTTCCCAGCAGAATTAGTCACACCAATGTGATTAAGAGCTTTCATTTCCACTTGTTATTCTTAAAGCAGGTGTGGCCATTCTCGCCTGAAGAGAAGTTGCTGCTATGTGCTCCAGACTAGTCCATCCCATCAGAGAAGCGTGACCCTAGGCACGCCTGTATTCACACCCTATACCTACTGCAACAATATTTGTACAAAATATGCCTTGCAATATATCATATGAAAGCTAACAGTACGGTGGCTATTAATATCATAGTGAAACAAATACGTTAACATTACATGTGAAGTTGTGAATTCCCTGTTTATGATGTTATTAGAACATGTTTAAAACGAGACAGCCTAGCCAAGGTAAAGGTGACAAACAAGTCTGCCCTAGACAAAGGAACATGTGTACATATTAGCAGTAAATAAAGCTATCCAGCTACATCAGTGGGGTGATCCTGATCCTGAACGTGAGACAGAGAGGGAATTAACATGACACTTGCACGCCAAAGAGACACAGAAGACTAAATCCCCAGAAGGCCTTCCTGACTTGCAAAACAAAGATATTCCTTGGGAATATAAAGCACAGAGAGAGACTCCATCTTGATCCTTCACCTTATGGAGACAAAGAAACCAAGTAATCTGATCTCTGTGATAGATCCTGGCCAGGTTGGCCAGTAAAAAGCTGAAAAGGAGGCTGTGGGTGGGAGGGACCATCTTGAACAAAAACTATCTTGCTAGATTAAGTTTTAGATTGTTACATGTGTATTTTCACTTTTATTTGCTTGCAATCATTTCTACTTGTATCTCTCTTAATTGGTATCATTTAATCCATGTACTTTTGTTAAGAAACTTGTTGGGCTTTTATTATAAATAGGTGCTGTGTAAGTTCAGTGAAGTGTAGTGCTCCTGGAATGCTAACAGGCTGTCTCTGTAAAGGCAGTGAACTGGACACTTTCTCTGTGAGGGTTCAGTGAGAGGGACTGGTGCTTGAGGTGGGATGATTTGGGGGCAAATTCAGGGCTGGCAAGGTATTAAGTTCAGACTGCAAGGAGTAACCGGGTAGGGCAAAGCCAGGGTGAAGCTTGTGGGCTACTGGGGTCAGAGCTCTGAACCAAAGCTGCACAGCCAAAACACACCCAGGGTTATAAGGCAGACCATGTCCCAAATATCCAAAATGTTGTGGGAAGGAAAAAAATTGTTCAGTTTCCCAAAGAGAACAAGAGGTAGATTGACCACAGCACTGTCAGTTATTTCTTTCAACAACTCCTTTTAGTTGGATCTTTCTACCTCTTTGAAAGGTTTTAATTTCTTATCTAAGGCTAACACCAAATTTATGTGGTAATATAAAATACCTTAAATGCAGTCAGCTACTCTAGGCAGTCTTGGAATATGTTCTTATCAGTTCATGACACAGTCTCAGGAGATTTCTGTACTCTGTGTCCTCTTGCACCAAGAGTTCGCCATTGTCTCATTTTAAGATTTGTTTGCACACAGTTCACAATAAGATTCCTCTTTGTAATAAGAAGCCTCTATGCCAAGTTCCTTGAGAAGAGTGGATACTTTTCCCCATCAAACAAATGCTAGGAAGCAAACTTGTCTCATGCTATTTGTCTGGAAAGGTTTGCACAGGAGCTCACTAAAAAGCAAATGGGGGAGAATTGACAATTTCCCCCACAGTTAGAGAGGACTATGCTACCCTTAGTCAGGTTAAGTAGTACCTCACTCCACAGCTAGTCCCATTGAAATGAGAGACTTCATAGAATTAAGGTACTGCTTAGCATGAGTTAATATGACAATCTGACCCAGAGAAAGTAGCAGGACAAAGCATTCCTGCAGCTGAATAAGAAGCACTAAAAATCAAAGGTCCTGGACAATATAAGTTATCAATTTGAACTGTGAAAAGTTGAAACAAAACAAGCCTAAAGGGACTGTGCCCAAACAGTACCCCTTTGTGCTGACTATACATGGAGGCTTACACTTTTCAAAATGGGATGTTTGTCTGGCATGATTTGCAGTAGTCTGAGACATAAGGTCATAGATATCAGTTGCACATGTAAACTAACATTCATCAAAAACCAAAAGCCAAGGAGTTCATCTTGTTCCAGACTGGACTTCCATGCTGGACTCCAGTGCTTGTATTCTATGATCTTTGTTTAACTAAGATAACTAGAAGTATTCCTCTGATCCCATGTGCTTCATCCAACCAGAACCACTGGAAGGAACTCAGTGTTCTCATCTTATAGGATTAAGTGACAGCATGAAAGAATGGTGTGACTCATCAGAAAATCTGCTGACAAGGCAGATATGGGTCTGAGCTACAAACTTCAGATCCTGATCCAAGTTTAAAGAGGTCCACATCAAGGGTTTTGGTTCAACTTGGGAAAAGCCAGGACGTTTTCCAAAGTTTGGATCAGGCCAATATCTACCAAACAGTAGATATCCTGTGTCAGTAAGTGGTATGGTACAGGCTGCAAAAGTACTATTTATTGTAATGGCAAAATAGCCAGTGACTGGTCAAAGACCTTTTATGCTGAAATATGAACTCATCTAATTTGGATCCTAATCTCCATGTATAAATTCCATCACAAACAGGATTTTGTAATGTTTGCCATCTGTGTAAAAAAGCAGATTCCTACAATGGCCTTTCTATCCACCTTCTGGAATATTTACATAGGTTTGGAATAGGAATTTCATGCTGTACATTTCAATCAAAATTTGTCTGAAGAATCAGCAGAAGAATCTACAATGTGTTCATGGTGTTCCTATCACACAACACAGTAACTAAACTTCAGATCTTTGTCAGTGTCAGAGGCACATGCAGCCAGCTAGATAACCAAAGGGTACATGGAGCAGCTCACATCTATCTTGTGCATCAGAGTTAAACCTTGGAAGGAAGGAAAGTCAGGGATGTGCTGGGCCTGAAATAAAATGACCCAGAGAGCAGCAGAGAGGAACAGCCATTTAAAAAACAAGCCAACTTGTCCATATGACGGTACCTAGAAATCTGTGACTTTTGATTGCAAGACTTCAAATCCAGAGCTCAAAAATCACAGTAATACACAGCTTTTGTAATAAGTAACTCTCCTTTTTCATTCCACCTCTGAGTGTAAATACTTAAAATGCTGCAATGTCTCATCTGGAAACTTTTCTTGAATTCATAAATTATATGTTATTACTGTAGCACCTGAAGGTCCCAGTCAGGGATCTCATTGTCCTAGACACTGCACAAATGAGTACAAACAGTCCCCACCTCAGAGAGATCATCTAGGTTTATGATTAAATGCCACAGGTGGATAAGCCAGACAAATGGTGATAAAGTATAGTGACTGGTAAGTGCATAATTTCATCTCAGTATCTTAATTGGACACAGGTGGACACCAAGCCTATGATGTTCCATGCATTCTTGAGAGAGAACTTATACATGTCAGTTATGGTAATTCTCACAGTAATGGAAATGAAGAAACTGTGCTTGATTGAAGTTTACTATTTTGATTTATTTCCAGGTCATTATAACTTAAGGACTATAGATAGGACTTAGATTTCAGCTTGCTTATTATAGCCCTCCAAATGTGTTATTGCTTTTTAACAGAAGACACACACAGTCTTTGACTCAAACAGCCTACATACTAGGTCATGCTCCCAGGACCCCCAACCAAACTTGGGACCAGTTTAATTTGGAGGAAACTAGTATTTGCCCATATGGCACTCTTTCATGACTGAATAATTTAAAGACACCAGAGGTCAGACTTATACCTACTCAATTCAAAGGAGCGACATCAGTAATGAATGTGGCACCAGGATACGTATAAACTAGATTCTCTTTTCATTGGATCACACTACAATGAATTGCAGAGGTTCAAGTCAGCCACCATAATATTTCATTGTATGTTATGCATGCAGTGAAAGGTATTCATGACAGAAATGTTATTTTGACAGCCATCCTGAATCATACACTAGCCTAATACCTCCTAAGAAAACTCATTACTCCAACGTTATAGACTGTCCATCTCAAACTGAGCAGGCGCATCAAAATCAGCGGTAGTCAGGCAGCTCCAACAATGTTGAAAGTCTGCTGGTATACTAGACTCCTTCTATTCGGTCTGCTGGCCAGGTCATGGTGTCAAAAATAGCAATAGTGGATAGTCTCATGACAATGGCAGTTAAACAGTGTTAATCTACTCCATCTCCTGCTTTGACACCACTGATAAACATTCCTGTCCCACATGCATGTACTGGAGGAAACAGGCCGAATTATGCTAAGCAGCCTGTTAATCCCTTCCCAACAAATCCCAAATAATTGTGGCAGGCAACTGCAGTCTTTGTCTTGAGCTTGGACATATGAAGTCCCATGAGAGTCAGACTTATCTCTGCTCTCTGTACAAACATGAGGGGGCACTGGACTGCAAGGTATCATGATTGCAATGCTAGCAGTATGGCAGTGATAAATCTTGCTCATCCACTACAGTGTGGTCTCCCAGATATCTCAGTGCATGGATGAAGAACCGCCTCAAACTAATTTAGGAAAGGCTAAAGTGATGTTAGTTGGAAAAAAAGAAAGTGCTTTTAAGAATTAACCCTCCAAAAGTTAATTAGTTTCAAGCCTTGGGATCACATGAGATGTAGTACTTATAGCTACAGTCAAATTTATCTTTCCCCCAAACATTCTCTAGCAAGATGACTTCATCTATCCCTCCCAGATAAAAACAGGTCCAAAGTAGTACATGCATTCATAACCTTGAGGCTGATCTATTGGAATTTGCCCTATTTGGGTCTACATAAAGTATTAAAGAAACTCAAGCTGTTGCATAACAGAGCTGCCCATCTTCTGAGATGGGCAAACTGAACAGATCATATAATCTACTGGTATATAATTCATTATTATATGTACATCATTCACTATTGTACCTAATTCAAAGTCCTGGTACTGGTCTACTAAGCCTTCAGTGGGATGGACCAAGGGGTCAGCAACTTCCTTGGCTTTCAGGACTGGCACAACAACTACAATTACCCAGTACAGACTAATAGAATTTAATAAATGAGGGAAATACACAGATAAACTTGGCAGAAGTAGGGCCAAGGACAGCCTCACAAAGGAATTAAAAAGAGCCCTGTTGTCAGATCAAGCTGAAAAGTCTCACCTGTTCAAGAAATCATTCCCTTAAACAATCAAAACAGAGGAAGACATAGTAGCAGGCTTCAAAGAACAAGCTGAAAAAATAATCCAGAAATCAGGATGGAGAATGTCCTGTAACTTCTGGACAGAACCATCGCTTTTCTAGAGTTTTCACACAATACCTAGGTGCCAGGAAAATAGGCAGTTTAGAAAAGTATATCAAAAGATCTTAAGTTAAGTTCATATTGTCCTTATACACAAGATACAAAAACTAGTTTTCCAGCCTCCACCACACAGTAAAATACCTGAAAAAAAGTGTCTGATTATATGGCAAACCCCCGCAAAGATTTGTGTTTTTTAAAAATACAGCTCCAAAAAGATAAATGCATTTACCTGCCTGAACATTTAATATCAGGAATGTTTTAAAGTTTTCCTTTGCAGAGAAGAGGATTGCTCAAAAAGCTCCATCACTGTAAAGATGCATAACTACATGAAATAGTTTCTCATGAAACTATTTTAGTTTTTCATGAAACTCATGAAACTACATGCAATAAAAATGTGGGAAACAGTGGGTGAAACTGAAGGGGATAAAGCAATGAGGGAAAGCATACAAATGGGAAAGACGGAAAGTGCTGAAAGATGAATGAATGCTAGAAAGGTCTACATGCCATAGAAAGACAGGGGATTGCATGGCCAACTCCCACAATAATGGCAGTCGCATATCTAAGTTGTGTATGTCAGTAGGATTGTAGAGAAAAGTTTGCACGGTGCCTGTCTGCAGGATGGTAAGCTTACGACAGTGCTATCAGGTTTATACTCACTCAAAAACTAAGAACCAAGTCGGATATTAAAGACATAGGCCTCAATTCTCAGCTAAACCCATATGCTCATAGATTAAGGCCAAAAGGGACTATCATGATCATCTAGTCTGATACCTGCACATTTCCAGCCACAAAACCTCACCCCCACGCTCCTGTAGTAGACCCATAACCTCTGGCTGAGTTACTGAAGTCCTCAAATCATGATTTAAAAACCAAGTAATAAATAATCTATGAATTATACTGGTTTAAACCTGCAAGTGACCCATGTCCTATGCTGCAGAGGAAGGCAAAAATAAAATCCAGGATCTCTGCCAACCTGATTCAGGGGAAATTTTTTCCAGACCCCAAATATGGTGATCAATTAGATCCTGAGCATATGGGCAAGAGCCAGCAGCCAGACACCTGGGAAAGAATTCTCTGTAGTCACTCAGAGCCCTTCCCAGCTAGCATCCCACCACCAGCCACCGGGAAATATTTGTTACTAGAAGTCACAGATTGGCCACATGCCATGAAAGTCCAGCGGAGGGCAACAAAAATGATTAGGGGGCTGGGGCACATGACTTATGAGGAGAAGCTGAGGGAACTCGGCTTATTTAGTCTGCAGAAGGGAAGAGAGAGGGGGGATTTGATAGCAGCCTTCAACCACCTGAAGAGGAGTTCCAAAGAGGGTGGAGCTCAACCGTTCTCAGTGGTGGCAGATGACAGAACGAGGAGTAATGGTCTCAAGTTGCAGCAGGGTAGATCTAGGTTGGATATTAGGAAAAACTATTTCACTAGGAGGGTGGTGAAGCACTGAAATGGGTTACCTAGGAAGGTGGTGGGATCTCCATCCTTAGAGGTTTTTAAGGCCTGTCTTGACAAAGCCCTGACTGTGATGATTTAGTTGGGGTTGGTCCTGCTTTGAGCAGGGGGTTGGACTAGATGACCTCCTGAGGTCTCTTCCAACCCTAATCTTCTGTGATTCTATGATTGTAGGCAGTTTCATCATACCATCCCCTCCACAAATTTATCACACTCAGTCTTGAAACCAGTTAGGTTTTTTGCCCCCACTGCTTCCCTTGGAAGGCTGTTCCAGAACTTCACTCCTCCAATAGTTTGAAACCTTCCTCTAATTTCAAGCCTAAACTTGTTGATGGCCAATTTACATCCATTTTTTCCTGTGTGCACATTGGCACTTCACTTAAATAATGCCTCTCCCTCCCCAATATTTATCCTTTTGATGTATTTATAGAAAGCAATCAGATCTCCCCTCAGCCTTCTTTTGGTTCGCCAAGCTCTCCTCGCATAAGGTAGATTTTCCATTCCTCTGATCATCCTAGTAGCCCTTCTCTGCACCTGTTCCAGTTTGAATTCACCTTTTTTAAACATGGGAGACCAGAACTGCACATGGTATTCCAGATGAGATCTCACCAGTGCCTTGTAGAACAGTACTAACACTTCCCTGTTTCTCCTGGAAATACCTCACCTGATGCATCCTAGGATCCCATTAGCCTTTTTCCGGGCCACAACACATTGACAGCTCATAGTCATCTTGTGATTATCCAGTACACCCGGTCTTTCTCTTCCTCTATTGCTTCCCACTGATGTGTCCCCAGCTTAAAGCAAAAATTCTTGTTGTTAGTCCCTAAGTGCATGACCTTGCACTATTAAATTCCATCCCATTTCTATTATTTCATATACAGTCATCCAGATCTTATAGTTATCCAGATCTTCTTGTGTGATATTCCAGTCCTCCTCTATATTGACTATACCTCCCAACTTTGTGTCATCCGCTAATTTTATTAGTACACTCCCACTATGTGCGCCAAGGTCATTAAAAAAAATATTTAAAAAGATTGGCCCCACAACCAATCCCTGAGGAACTCCCTCCAACCTGACAGTTCACCTTTCAGTATGACCTGTTGCAATCTCCCCTTTAACCAGTTCCTTATCCACCTTTCAAGTCTCATATTAATCCCCATCTTCTCCAATTTAACTAATAATTTCCCATGTATCAAATGCCTTCCTGAAATCCGTGTAGATTAGATCTACTCCATTTCCTTTGTCTAAACAAAAAATCAATTATCTTTTCAAAAAAGGAGTTCAGATTGGTCTGACATGATCTACCTTTTGTAAAACCATGTTGTATTTTATCCCAATTACCATTTGCCTCTATGTCCTTGACTACTTTCTCTTTCAAAATTTATTCCAAGACCTTGCATACAATTAAGATCAAACTATCCCTTTTTTCCCTTTCTTAAAAATAGGTACTATCTTAGCAATTCTCCATTCAGAGGGTCCTGAGTTTACTGATTCATTACTTTACTATTGGGCTTGCAATTTCATGTGCCAGTTCCTTTAATATTTTGGATGGAGATTATCTGGGCCGCCCAATTTACTCCCATTAAGCTGTTTGAGCTTTCTTCCATCTCTGATGTAGTAATTTCTACTTCCATATCCTCATTTCATTAGCCACCCTGGCACTTCCCCGAATCTCCTCATTACCCTTATTAAAGAATAAGGCAAAGTATTCATAAATAGTGGTATTCACAACAGCTGGTGATTGGAGGAGCCATAAAGAATTCTGAGGTCAGTATAGATTTAGGGCAGCCTCAGGTCTGCTCTACGCTACACCCAGATGGTGGTAGTTCCAGAGGATTTGTGCTGCCGCTGTGGATTGCTGAGTTAGAAGACCTTCTATGACTCCCCATTTTGCCTGCAATTCTCTCACAGTGCAGGGCAGGAGCTAGACAGCCAATTTTGCAGATTCTATACTTCCTGTGATTTCCCAAATGGGTAATACAGATACCTGGAGAGTTCTGTCAGCTTTCCAGACCCTTTCATGTTGCCAAAGTGGTGCTTAGTACTGAGAGTGCTCAGTTCAGGCTGGATTGAGGAAGAACAGTTTTCACAAAAATCAGGATGAAGTGCATTGTTGATTCAGGGTCATTATGAAAATCAAAAAAATCATAGCAATACAGAATGTGGGGGAAGAAAGTCAGTAAAAATACTGGCAATAAAGTTCAACAAAAATTTGGATAGGTTAGGAGCATAGACAGATAAGTAATATTGCAATTTAAGATGGAAAATATAAAGGTAATGAATCCTGAACTGAAAATAAGTAAATTGACAGTTCTTTGCTAGAAGATAATCTTGGCATATTGGTAAATAAAAAAAAATCTTGGCATATTGGTAAATAAAACTAGTCTTCAGCATGGTACTTAGTGGCAAAAAAAAATGACCCTAGAACACATCTAGACACACAATGTAATATGGGGAAATGATTATGGCACCCTAAAATAGGCTAAGGAGAGTACAACTGGAATAAAGTGATAGTCCCCATTTACCAAAAATATGTCACATATTTTTATTGGGCAGCAATAGGAATTTGTATATGTTTTAAAGGAGTCAGGTGTGTATCTGGGGGAAAATACTACATAATACAAATGATAACTTGTGGGGGAAGTGGATAAACCTATATTAGCTTTGTGATCTATCCATGTGTGATATGAAATAGTGCAGGACCAAATCCTACAGATTTTAGTCAATGCTCCCATTGATATTATGGCTAAGTAAAGCATGCCGGCTTTCACCAATAGAATTAGAGATTTAAAAAGCATAAGATGATCTTGTCAGTTTGTCAGAGTATTCACTGAAATATGTCTGCCACTGATTTCCTTGGGATTGACAGAGGCACAAAAGTGTCGATTAAAGCAGTTCAGAATTAGAGCTATTAAAAAAAACATACACGCACCAAGAAACAAGCATTCATGGAAATTTCACTGGGTGACAATTTTGTTTTCAGAAGTAAAGATGTTTTCCAACCCAAACTGATTTTCATGGAAAATTTCATACTTTTTAAATTTATTAAGAAAATTTCACATTTTTGACCAGTCTATTCAAAATTTGCATTTGAACTCTAACTAATACTTGAACATCAGGAAGGTAACGGGTTTGGGGGAACCAAATGAACATATAAAAAAGATGGACCCAGATGAAAACCTTTCATTAAAAGAACAACCACCCCCATTCAAACTTTGGAGAAGCTCAAAACTGGATATGTTGTTTGATTCACCATATACCTATAACAAGGCAAATCAAAACCCTGGATCCAAAATTTTGAGTAAATTTATTCTGGATCCAAATTTAGAGTTTGTAGCTTGGCCCTATCATTAAATACGACCCCCCGCCCCATTCCATTGTGATGCTTTCAAGAGCTGCCTACTTTAAAGATGCATGTCTGGATCCACAAATCTGGAAACACAGAATGAAACTTCCCACATGGGACAATGTATTTATAAACATAGTAATATTCCAAAAAGCATTTTAACTTTAGAACAGAATAAAAGGTAGCCTTACATAACATATTAGTGGACTCTGGAAGGATTAAGAGTCTTGTTTTGAAAGATTTTTAGTAATCACTTTTCTAAGGTTCTCCTCCACCATCCCATTAGACTGGGCATTTGACCTTGTCCTCCTGCTATTATATTAGTATTAATTCTGTTCACACTTGGGTTTTATTTTTGTGGTTAGTGGGTACAGTAAGAGATTCAGCTATCTCAGTCCTCCCTCCCTGAAAATAATGGGCCATGGTTAATTTGCCCCGGGTGTAAATAAGAACTGGAAACTTGAACATTATTGACTTCAGTAGTGTTACTCCTGGTTTACAGCAACATGATATCAAAGTGGGCTCCAAGGCTCTATGTGAGCTATTGCCAAGCATAATGGTTGCCATGTTTGCAAATAAGCTTTCAGTCACTGCAGTACCAATAACAAACTAAGAAGCTCTGAATTGCTGGCTCGTGCACGCCTTAAAAATAAAGACAGTTCCTATTTTAGCCTATTTACTTTTTAGCAGAACTGTGATCACAGGCTTATTCTTTGTCTGAATGCTTGACGTTATCTTGACAATGCTGAAGAGCAGCAATTTAGGTGGTGAAGTGCGGAAGCCATGCCTAACCACCTACACGCCACTTAAATCCCACACTCTATTCTTTATCCCTAGGTGCCACTTTAAAATTGTAAATACCTGGACTAGGGGATAGTAAGCATAAAGCAGCAAAATTCACTTGCTTTTGCTGTCAGAAACTGGCATAGTTGTCAATTCTTCAGCACTTACTGTAAAACACAAGTTAACTGCTTGAGTGTTGTCATTAAGTTAATTTACTACTTAACGTTTAATTAGTATCGTTAAGCAACTCTCTAGTTTCACTGCACTGGACTGTTTTCATTAACCATGATTTTTTCACTGACAACAAATTAAGCCAGTAGAAAATGGCAAACCTAGGTATTTAAAGCATATATTAACCATACAGTTACTAACCGTACTTGAGATGTCCATGGGAAATGTTCTGAATATCAAAAAAGTTATTCCAACACTTACCTATCCAGTCCTTTTCTCTCCAACACCACATTTAGTTAAGTTTACACCTGAAGCACAATAGTGGATAAGGCTTTTGATATCATTAGGTTGCATACGATTATTTCCTGTGTTTATCATCTCATGTTACAGAATGGTAGGAGGGAGCATATGCTGTATTTAAAGAGCTGACTCAATACCAACTCCGAGGGTGTGATTAGAACCAAGAATTGCAAGGAAAAGTCAGGGCTGTGGCTGACAGACCTTACCTCACTCAACTATGTTCTTTTCTGAGATTCATGCACCCCCCACCTCCAAGAATAGGTTGTGACATGTCATGCTTGATGCAACATCAAAACGGTACACAACAATGACTAAGATACAAGGAGCTGCCTTATTTTTGAAATTCGGGCCTTTCAGCAGCTTAAAGAGATTATACACACATTGCATATACAGATGTAGGATATTAAATGTAGGGGTAGACTTTAAAATTTTAGTTTACAGTTAAAGGAACGTTTAAACATCTGTTCTTTCTTTTGGGTTGGAAATTCCACATTTCCCTTGTAATTGTTTCAGACACCTGGCACAGACCAGGAAGCTTACAGCTCAAATTCTTAATTCGCTGCCCAACCTAAACTGGGCTGCTTGGGTGGTGATCCTGCAGGGGTAATAGATGAAAGGATTCTTTACCCACTGGACTGTGGAGGTGGCCAGACAACCACAAGACTGTCATAAGCCTAAATGTTGTATCCCCCATTGTCATCAAGGAATGGCCAGGGGGTCTACATAGTCATGAAGTACTATCCCTGCTACACCCCCCAGCCCATTTGCACGTTCATGGCCAGAGAACACCTGTTGATTGTATTGCCCCATAAAGAGTCTGGCTTGCTAAGCACCTCGTCTGGAATACTACCAACAGAAAGTCTCCTTTATTTCAAAGCATTTTTGGTGGAGCAGAGTATCATGTAAGCTATGTGGCCAGGTGAGGTCAATGGAACCTCATTTGGAGTACCTGTGAGTTAGTGTTCTTTTACTCATGTGTACAAGCAAGTGATGTAATGCATAAGCAAAAAGGTGTTTGTGTAATCCACATGCTCACATGGGGTTTTGTGCACCTACATTGTTACCATTTGTGTGTATGAATGCTAGTGCATAGTTCTTGTGCACTCACATTTGGAAAAATATAGCCTAGGAGACCAGAATCCTTACAAGGTCCTTCTTAGTTTTCTCCCTGCCCTCCCCCCAAAAAATCAGAGTATGTTCATCACAATGGATATCTATGTCACAGGAACAGACTCAGAACATCTACATGGGGCTGTAAAATAACTAAGCTAACATCATAGCAATAAATTCACTAGTGGCCATGTTCACAACTGGAGCTGGGCCATGATATTTTAGTCAGGTTCATGCAGTTTAGTGTCTTTAGTCATTCAAAGTTTCCATTGGAAGATTGAGTGATTCTTTCTTACCCACGAACCATCATTATCTTCATCTTCCCATAATCCTCAGAAATATGACCCCAAATATTGGTACTTCCAAATAATTTAAAACAACAAGCTACCCTGATTAGCTGATGATTTATGTCAGAAGGCACGTTGGACAGTGACATTTTTTTTTTAAAAAGAGACAAACCTCCATAATTATTGCGGAAGGCCATGATGTTTAGATAAGCAAGGACTGAAATACTGCTTTTCTATGCTATACAAGACAAATGTTCAAATTATTTCTCTGTTGCATCCTTTTTCTACACCAGGAGCTCTAATTAATATATACACATTGCTATAAACTTCCAGGTCACTTAGCATTATAACTTCTTTCTTCAAAACATGTCCTGTCGCATCATCCAAAAGCACTATATGGTGATGTCAAACATTCAAAAAGCAATTCTCTTCCAATTTGTGAGGGCCAAACTACGGGGGTACTAGTGGATGCACCCCTTTCTCCTCCCCATGCCCAGATTCTAGTTTCCATGATATTGTGTAAAAAACAGTAATGACTCAAATAAAATAAAGTTACACAGGCTTTACCAGTGAGAGATCAGAATCAGGCCCAATTTGTCTAAAACTGTTTCTGCAACACATTTGGCTCTATCTGATCGCTGTTTAGAATCCAGCGCATTTGGACCAAAGATGAGCTATCCCTGTCAGGTTAGGTCTGACTTTGCCTGGGAGGCAGGGAGATGAGAGACAAATGGGATAGGTATCGTAGCTTGAAGGTTGACTGTGCCTGTATACCCCAGCTAAGAAATTGGCAGGAGATGGATAGGTAGATCAATCCTTCCTTCCCCTATAGACACAGTCTATCTACAGTATTCAAAGAGGATAATCCCAAACCTTCAATAAAGTTGATTGATAAGGATTTACAATCTTGTTGCAAACTCCATTACAATAGTGGATCTATGATGTAAATTACAGTCTTAATCTGATCATTCTTGTATTAACATTTGGCATCTTTATTAGAAAGACTACCATCATAGGTCTGCTGTGACAGCAGTGCAAACTGGTTAGACTTTATGGTGTCTGTTTTAATACTTGATGTCTGATCCCAGAGAGTGTATTAATACTGAAATTCCTGAAACCCTGACATGTTAATTTTATATTTTCAATATTGATTAGCGATGTTGAGTAGAGTAGAGTAGATGCAGGTCAGAAATTCTGTGACAGAACGTTTTACCATCACAGAATTCTGGTGTATCAAAATCTAAATGCTTCACAGAGATAATTTATTTAATTTTGATGAAGTTGCCACAGAACGTACGCAAGTAGGGTGCCATTGGAAACTTTCCGGCCATCTTGCCCACCCAGGTCCTTGACAGCCTCTGTAACACATCTCTCAGACTGCTGGAGAACAGAGCTCCCAGGCTTTTAGATCAGTCATGTATCTAGGCTCACAGCTCCCCAGCAGCGTGGGCTCTCAGGGTCTGTGACAGCCTGCCAGATGAACAGCTCCAGAGCTGAGGACCACCGGGCTTCCAGGGTCTGACTCCAGGTTAACCTGCCACATGAATAGCCCTTTAGCCTGGACTCCATCCCCTTTTGAAGGATTTTGAAATTTGGGGGTTTGTTCCGAACCAGAATTAAAACAAATTTTGAAATCCTCCATGAAATGGAATTACCTTTTTTGCACAACTCTAATATAGGCCCCTGAAGAGTTGAGGTACTCAAACTCCAAACATCTTAAGTAGGCCCTTAAATGAACCTGCCCAGAGAGGGCCCTCCTCTCTCTCCCCCACCACACACACAGTGTAGAGAAGCTCTCCAGGATGGTGTTTCAGAGGGGAACTTCTTCCTCCCCCCCAGTATATGCCCTCACAACCAGGTTAATGCTATAAATTTAAAAGCACCATTGGATCGTTCCTTTATGCTCTAATCCCACCTCTGCCAGCAACTCAACCTGACAGATTTGGCATGTCACTTAATCTCACTGACTGGGTTTCCTCATTTGCAAAATGAGGAAATTACTACTCCTGTGAAGATCCTCACTCTTGGAAGCACTAATTAATATCTGCTTGTGTGGATCTACACAAGAAATCTACTCAGACAACTAGTTACTTGTTGTAACTCGTTTGGCTTTCTTTAAGAGATGGAGGGAATCATTTGTTGGGATCAGATTCTGCCATCTTTACTCACTTTGCATAGAACCTTGCTTCTCAAATGGTCTCATTGATTCATTGACATAGTGTGCTACATAAATGTTAAGTAGTATTGTAATGAGCCATTAATATTCAATTTTGCCTTATTTTCAAAGCAAAAATTGTAATAGGAAATAAAATGGCTTAAAGTTAAGAGATATCTGAAGATTTTAATTAGAGGCTAGTTAGACTCGGCTTCCTTGGATTTTATCCTTATCTACACATTATCAGTTCTCTATACCAGATATCTATGTGCTTAATCTGCAAAGAATAACAAATCTGAGTGTCAGCTGTGGGCAACACTTAGACCTGTTGTCTGTTATCTGGGCTATTTGCTGCTAATAGGAACTCTGGTAGTCCAGTAAAAACTGACCCTGACCAATTCATCTTAAAACCGTCTCTCCAAAATTGGGTTTGCAAAGACCAAACTGGTCCTTGAATGAACAGCAACTCATCTTATCGCCCAGACCTCTCATTAGCCTGATTCCATATTTACAGAATGCTTCAGTGTCAAAATGTTTCTTCCCAATGCCAAATCCTTCCCCTCCATCCTCCCTCATGGTCTTAGAAACAAGAGAGTCAAGTCTAGACAGGGAATAAGGAACCGTATATTTCCATTCTACTAGAGATTCCAGAGTTCAAGCACAACACGGTATTTTAGTCACACTAACATGCACAAACTTTTTTTTTAAAGATAAAAATGCTTTACAGCAACCAAGTCAAAGCAATAAACATGCTTTGAATCTAATTCAATATATTCCTTATTTGTTTCTGATTTTCCTCTTTTTTATTATTATTATTAGAAGGCATAAATTTCCAGCAGGGCTTATGCTTGACAAGGCTCCATTATTTGCACATGACAAGGTTTATCAAAAACAGTTGGATTTTTATGAGGAGTCTTTTATGTTTCCCCCATAAAATATAAATAAATGAAAAGGATTAGACTGAGGAAGTAGAGTATAATTCATCACCAATGTGAAGCAGAGGGAACAGATTGCAGATGGATGAACTGAAGAAGAATTTGGCGATTGGTCTGGGGGAGGAAACTACCTACTCACTCAAACACTATGTGGACTTAGAGCCGTATCATTGGAGATCTGGCTCTCCTTGCCCTTTCTGGGTACTATTATAACAACTCAGCATATTAACCCCACTAGTACAAGGTTATGATAACTTACAGGGTCACTGAAAGCACAAATTGCAGTGCCATAATAGATAAAATACGAAAACACATTCAAACCAAAGAAATTCAGGTGCGTTTTCTAGTTTTATTTGATTGGTTAATTGGGATATTTGGGAAGGTGAGGGGACAAATGGCAAAACCAGAAACTTAAAAGCAAATGAAATCACCTTTCTGTAACAGTTAGGGAGCCTACAAGGGAAAACTGAGAGCAGAATTTGACACCATAAGCTCCAATTACACACCAGTGTCATTATGGAGTATATTTATTGAAGTCACTTTGCATTTACATTAATATAAGTGGTGGCAGAATTTCATCCATTGAAATGAGGGATTTTCCAAACTGAGGGCCAATCCTGCAGTCCTGAGTGAAGTTAATGGGAATACTTGTCTGAAGCTCAGACACCAATGGAGGGCTACAGGAATGAGCCTGCATCTGTGTACCTAGCTTGTGCATGCACTTACTCGATTTGTGTATGAATTTGTGGTAAGTGTTAATTATGGTCATTTGCGTAGCAGTTACCCGGTTAGTCACACGACTGTTGTGATTGCATGTGCAAAGTGGGCACACAGTTTTAGGCATTAAATGTATCCAGAATACATCTTCCTCTTTAGTGAAAATCAGATTTCCATTCTGCAGAAAATTCTAACATTTCAAATGTTTGGTCCTGATTCACAATGAAAACAAAGTTCAAAATTTCCTGCAGAATAAAAAGTCCAGAGAATTATATTTTAATAATATATTAATGCCAAAGTGAAAAGATTCAACTTTACTGAGACAAAATGAGAAAGTCAAAGCTATTCATTTTGACATTTCCTCCCTCTATTTTGACTAAATTTGACATGATCACATGAAATGTTTCAATCTCAGCAAAGCTGCATTTTCCAATAGAAAATGGTTTCATCAAATTTTTCAACCAGCTATTCTACTTTCCTTATGTGGAAAGCTCCAGGGAGTTACCCACAAAGAAAGCAGATTGTCAAGGGAGAAATTCAGGATGTGAAGTGCTAAGGTCACTGTCATAAGTGTACTATAAATACCTAGATAGATAAAATATGAAAATGGAATCTTTCTTTAAGATGTTGCATAACTGTTTGCATTTTCAAAATAAGGAGGATCGGCTATTCACATCACCACCCTTATTTGCTGAACTCTTACTAATTCATAGCGGCATAAATCTGTTCTGTATTTATATGAGGCCTGTCTTCTTCCCACACCTACACAAGACTCTGCAAGTCAGTGCTGAATTGGTTTCTAGCTTTGACAACACAGGAGAGTGTCCTTAAAAAAAAGATGGATGTAGTTTTCCAAAATTCCTATGCAAGCTTAAGTTAAATAATAGCTTATGGAATGACAAGTGCTAGGTGGAGATGCATGATTTGAAGGAGATAAATTCTGTTAGCAGTTTTCACAGTGAACAAGGCTTATGTTATATTCAGCTGATCCTTCTGACTGCAAGTGGGTGAGCCACAGAGACCCAGGACAGTAAATTTCAGGCATCCTCCTCCTCTGTTCATACTTTGTATCACCCCATAATGCTTAATCCACAAATCCTAAATAGCAACGTAAGAAACTGAAATAGCCAATTAATATATTATAGATTTAGTTAAAATAAAGTATCTACATCGGGGTGGGCAAACTACAGCCCAGGGGCCGCATCTGGCCCTTCAGACGTTTTAATCCAGCCCTCAAGCTCCTGCTGGGGAGCGGGGTCCAGGGCTTGCCCCGCTCCAGCGGGGGAGCAGTGTCGAGGGCTTGCCCCACTCCGCGCGGCTCCCACAAGCAGCAGCATGTCCCCCCTCCAGTCCCTATGCGTAGGGGCAGCCAGGGGGCTCCTCACACTGCCCCTGCCCCAACCATCACCCCCGCAACTCCCATTGGCCAAGAACTGCAGCCAATGGGAGCTGCAGGGGCGGCACCTGTGGATGGGGCAGCATGCAGAACTGCCTGGCCACACCGCCATGTAGGAGCCAGAGGGGGGATGTGCCGCTGTTTCCAGGAGCTGCTTGAGGTAAGCGCCGCCCGGAGCCTGCACCCCTGACCCCCCACACACACCCAACCACCTGCTCCAGCCCCCTCCTGCCCTCCGAACCCCTCGGTCCCAGCCCGGAACACCCTCTTGCATCTCCAGCCCCACCCCAGAGCCCACACCCCCAGCCGGAGCCCTCACCCCCTCCCACAACCAAATTTCATGAGCATTCATGTCCTGCCATACAATTTCCATCCCCAGATGTGTCCCCCCCCAAAAAAAAAAGGTTTGCCCAACCCTGATCTACATCATCACATTCTCCATTTGTAGGTTGCCTACATAGGCCCCCCATGGGCTTTTCTTTACTCATGCAAGTACGAATAAGCACACACACATAGGTGTTTGTAAGCTCTTCAGGGGAAGGACCTCCTTTTTATACCTGTCTATAAGATGCGTAGTACACTGCTGGTGCTATACAAACAAACAATCAATAGAAAGCTAACTTTAGGGGCAGCAAGAGAAATTCAGATGCTACTCTCAGTAAACTCATCCCCAGAAAGCTTTTGATGCAGGCTATCTAACCATGGACTTGACTGACTGGTTCTTCCTGGATTCTTCCTTAGCTAATGAACTCTATATTTCAGGGATCTCAACCCACATGTTCTCACTCATTAAGTGAATCATTAACTCAGTTTTTCTCCATCAGGTCAGGTGACATTTAAACAAGTTAAATATGCCCATTGTGTGAAATAATGTGTGAAATCAGGTAGCATAAATCTGACTCCTATCTATTCGCTGATTTCCTAAAACCAAATATTCTCATTGTGTGGGTGAGACAGCTGACTAAACATTTTTTGCACACCCTGTGTTAGTTACATCATGGGTCAAAATGGGGAAGATACATGAGTGATATGTCAGCCTATGGAAGAAAGTCTCCAACTCAGATTTGGAGGCTGTGATAGCAATAAACACACAGCTAAAGAGACAAATCCAACTTCAGGAAGTCTGGCTAAGCTTCCTGTACTTCTGTAAGAGGGATCAGTCTCATTTTCTCTCTTTGCTGCTTCTGATTGTTCTGTAAGCAGAGTTGCTAGAGGCTCTTTCCTATATGTGGATATATAGCTGTGATTTCTCCCAAATCAAAATTAATGAATGCACAGGAAAACATTAAAGCGGAAAGCACTGTGTAACAATGAGATCTGGAGCTGCTAACTGCTATGGCATGGGATTCTGTCTCCCAGCTCTGGTTCAAAAGAAACAAGTGATTGATTAAGAAGAGAGGTAAGCAAGCAGAGACAAGCAAGCAATAATTGTTGTTCTACAGGCCACCAGAACTGTCCTTGAGAATCTCTGATAAGAGAGGAAGCTCAATCTCAAATCTGTCTTTATCAGCAGCCTCAGTCCCTACTGACCCTTCTGGAAGTCAACAGAGTGCCAGGTGTGACATGCGAGGGATGGATGGAATTTTGAGGGCCGAGTGTGAAGTGCAGATGAAGTGACAGGTGAAGGTTTACTTAGGCACCCTCACTCTCTCCTCTGTTAGCGATCAACAGAATATGCCAGCTCCTTTACTTTGCACCAGAGACAAATACCAGGCCACTGACCTGTCAGAGGAAGAAGGGGGTATCATTAACAACCTTGTATGCTAAGCAAATGCCCCACTTTTCCTTTTGGAAATGACTGCTGATCAAATGTTGCTACCATATGAAACAGGTATGACCTCTCCCTTTAGGTCCACTAGGCCTCCAGAAGCAGCAAGCTAACTCTGCCTAAGGGGCTGTGCCTTCATGAACTAGGGTTTCCCTGTGAACTGGGTAGCACTGGGAAAGGAGCACAGAGGGAGAAGCCTCTATGCTACATCTTGTATGCAGGTTTATATGGCAAGTGGTTCTCTCAGCACCTGGGGAGTGCACTTGTTATAGACCTGTGCTTAGTTACACTCAAGTGAAGACTTCAGTAGATTTTAGCAAAAATGCAGGCACATTGTGTCTTTACATAGGAACAACACCTTCCTTCACCACTCAGGCAGAGCTGCTCTATGCAAACTGATAAAATGCTAATCAGCCCAATAGTTCCTGTGATTTGGAAATATGCTTTTAAATAGATCTGCTTGAAGACTTTTAAAGGACAGAGAGAAGATTCAAAGGCTCCTTAAACTATGTGGCCTGATTCACTAACTCGTGGCCTTGGGCTGATCTGAATTCAAATACAGAGAGAGGAGAAAGGCCCAATAGCTACACAACTGAGAACTCCCTAATCAAAACAGCCTTTAATACAAAACCTTTGCCAAAATAACCTTTCAATGAGAGGCTAACGTCGTATTTTGTAGACCAGATTCATCCGCCTTACTCTTCAAGTAGTCTCACTCATTTCAGTGGGATTACCCACAATAAGGTACTACTAAGGCTGACAAAAGTCTGACCCAAAGTTTCAGTGCTTGTTACTGCACTCCAGTCTACATTATTTCTTATCAATAATAGGAGCTACATTTTGGTACAATTTTCCCCCCATAATGTTTTTTTGCTGTTCACGGGATAATAGGGAAGATGCCATTATATTTCCATTACTTAGAAACACCAAAGCCACCAAATCAAGAAGAATGAGAAAGAGCTAGTAACACTGATTAACAAAACCACTGCGAAGTTAACTGCCTAGAACACAGATATTTTCCTTGCAGACTGTATAAATATAAACCAAAAACATTTGCATTTTAGATTGCTTGTCATCCTAAAGGATAGAACAAGCATTTTGCAAATTTTGCATACAGAGCTGTGCAAAGACTGAGAAACTATTTCCACAAGTTATTTGATTTTTTTTTCAAATTCAAGTGGACTGATCATTTTTTATTAGTAGCTTAGTAAAGTTACTTGACTGACAAAACAAGTTTTAAGAGAATATTTGGTTAAAGCCAACGAGCAGTCACATTAAGAACATAACAGCCATCCTGAGTCAGACCAATGGTCCATTTAGTCTTCCAGCAGTGGCTAATGCCAGATGCTTCAGAAGGAATGAACAGAACAGGCAATCAAGTGATTCATCACGTCATCCATTCCCAGCTTCTGACTATCAGAGGCTAGGGACACCCAGAGCATGGGGTTGCACCCCTGACCATCTCAGCTAATAGGTTAATGGAGGATAGGTCCATCAATGGCCATCTAATTCTTTTTTAAACTCCTTTTGGGGTCTTCGTTTCAGAGTGGTGGCCGTGTTAGTCTGTATCAGCAAAAGAATGAGGAGTACTCGTGGCCTTCACAACATCCCCAGCAATGAATTCCATAGGTTAACTGGGCATTGCGTGGGGAAAAAAGTACTTCCTTTTTTTCTTTGTTTTAAACTTGATGCCTATTGATTTCATTGGGTAATCCCTGGTTCTTGTGTTATTTGAAGGAGTAAATAATACTTCCTTATTCACTTTCTCCACACCATTTTGTGATTTTATAGACCCTCTTAGGCCTGGGCTACACTAGATGGGTGTTGAACTAAGATATGCAACTTCAGCTACGCTATTTGCGTAGCTGAAGTTGAAGTATCTTAGTTCAAGTTACCTGGCCGTCCTCCCGGTGGCGAGTCGACCACGGCGGCTCTCCTGTCGACTCCTCTTACTCCTCCTGCCAAGGTGGAGTACAGGCATCAATTCAAGGATCAATTTATCGCATCTAGACGAGACGCGATAAATCGATCCCCAATATATCGATCACTACCCACTGAGCAGTAGGTAGTGAAGACATACCCTTAGTCTAAGATGAAAAGTCCCAGTCTTCTTAATCTGTCCTCATATAGAAACTGTTCAATGCCCTTAATCATTTTTATTGCCCTTCTCTGTACCTTTTCCAATTGTCATATCACTTTGAAATAGTGTGACCAGAACTGCAAGCAGAATTCAAGGTATAGGCGTACCATGGATTGATATTTTCTATCTTATTATCTCTCTCTTTCCTAATTAGAAACCTGATTCTTAAGAATTGCACTCATCCAACCATGGATGAGAAGCCAGGTGACCCAAGTGTCCAATCAAAATAGACAATATTCAGATCTTCAATTCAAATTACTTGCCATGACCATACTGTGAAAAAGCCAGCCTGATATCTGAACAACCTTGAAGCTCTTAGAATAATTTCTCAAAATAACTCTTAACAGTTTCAAATAAGGGTCAATTTGAAAAGTTGTGATCCATAGGAAGACTGGAACAGGTCAAAAATGTTAGGCAGCTTTTTTGCAAAAACAACTGCTTCACATTGGAAACTGAGTTTTTCATATTTCTTTTTTCCTGGAAGATTACAAATCCAAAAAAAGGTTTTTAAGGACCAAAAATATTTCTGTTTTTTTGTGTTTATTTTTTGACAAAAACAAAAAAATTACTGTAATGAAAAATATTTAGTAGAAAGAAGCTGTAGCTTTTGAAAAGCTGTAATTCAGCCATTTCATGAAGGCTTAGGAGGGTGGCAAGCAGCTTGTGATCTCACTCCTGGCAGACTTCTTCTCACTGAGAGACTGCTACGTGGGTTCAGTGGGGTGGGGGGAAGTGAGTCTGGCCCAATATCCATTACAGTTTGTCTTGCCATTTAAAAATTAGAGATCTTTGTTTTAAGTTCAGGAAAATCTTGATGTAATGAAAGAAGCAATCTGTTCACTGGATGTTGAATCACAGCAGCTATGAACTAAAGTAACCCACATTTAACCACAATGTTGGCCTAGTCAGGGTTTTCACAAGTTTGTATAATTTTAATGGAAAGTGCATGTTCCAGTTTCAAGCCTGGATATTTGACTTAAGGAAACAGATACACTCAATGGCATGTGTCTCTCCTCCCCTCCAAAACCTTTGGCAGGAGGGAAGTCAAATTTGTCTGAAATTTCCTTACAAAACATAGAAAGCAATACCTGATTCAACAGTGGGAATATGTAGATTTGAACTATTCAAGTAGTAAACTTCAGTGGTTCAGTTTATTTGAGCTTGAATGCAGTTTAGTGGGGGGGCAATTAAAATGAGTTATAGTAGAAGACTCTTTAGGATACCAGTGGGGAAGCCATTCCAGATCCCTGTTTTTCTCTAATAAGGAATTCTTCTGGCATACTTTGTAAATGGTTCTTAAACATCTGCAAGGTTTAGGCTAATGTTGTGTATGAAGAATACTGTATTGTTTTAGTTAACAGGCATTTTAGTTACCTGCCAAATTATTTTGTGTTTCACACGGGGGAGGCGCAACAATATTTCTCACCTTGCCTTTGGTATAGTTATTTTATTCCAGTTTCCATCAATTAAGACATGTGAATGCAGACTCAAGGCTCATCTGGCTTAAGTTGGTACAATTGAGTTGATTTCAATGGCTCTATTGACCCACTGACACATAAGATTCCTTGTACTGCAATTAGCTTGCTTTGCTTTACTTGTACAGTGTGTTCATGTTCAGAGATATTTGCAAGTTAATTCAGTGAATTTGTGTCACTAGACTAGAGACATATCTTCAAACTTGGGTTCACAGCAATAGAATTTTGCTAAAGAAGTTTTTGTTTGAACAAAAAAACAAAGTGAAACTCAATTAAAAACCACCCAGTTTCACCTGGTTTTGCGTTCAAATCATGAACAGCAACTTACATGCGGTTCTAACTAGCAATGCACCAGAGCAACAGGCTCAGATCTAAACACACCTGAGCTTTGGGAAAGTTTGATTCTAGATGTAAAATTTTCTAGCTCAGACCAATCTTTAGTGAGAAATAAATCAGCCCAAATTTGTTCAAAACTGAGACAGGTCTTAAAAAAATCAAAATTGTGAACCACTGCAAATCATTTTGTTAAAACTTCATGTTGAGTTTTCATGAAACCCCAAACTAGATGATTTTGCATGGCTTCCAGTTTCATCCCTAACTAGCTTCATGCAATTCTACTACAGAATTAGGTCTGGTCTACACTGGGTGGAGGGAATTGATCTAAGTTACGCAACTTCAGCTATGTGAATAATGTAGCTGAAGTCGACGTACTTAGATCTACTCACCGCAGTGTCTTCACTGTGGTGAGTTGATAACTGACACTCCCTCACTGACTCCGCCTGTGCCACTCACTCCAGTGGAGTACCAGAGTCGATGGGAGAGCGCTCGGCAGTCACATTATCATGTCTAGACTAGACGTGATAAATCAACCCCCGCTGGATCGATTGCTACCCATTGATCCTGCGGGTAATGTAGACAAGCCTTTAGTTTCAAATTCACATAGTAGGGTCACATCAGGAATGGTGTTGGCACTCTACTCTTGAGACTACTGCCTATCATATTGCACAATATTGTTTCACTATTTCCTTTTGGTCCCCTATCTATCTATAGCTTCTTGATTCTTGTCTTGACTATAAGCTGTTTGGGACAGGGACCATCTTCTTGTTCTGATTGCGTACAGTGACTTGCACAGTGGGGTCTAGGTCGATGAGAGAGGCTCTCCAGTGCTGCTACAATCCCAATAAGTGATCATCCTACTTGAAGATTTCTCCATCTTTCATTCTTTGGTACAAGTGACAGCCTCAGTTTCAGAGAGGATTGGCACTGAAGTTGCATGTGGTGATGATAGGTAGAATTGACGGTGGCAGTATGCAGAGCAGCTGCTAGCCATCCCTCACCAGACTGGTACATGAAAGATGCTGATCTGAAAAAATCAGCTAAGACAGCTTTAAAGCATAGGTCCTAGAGAGAAACAGCTGCTCCTGTTATGCCAGAGGGATTACGCAGAGAAACGTTTTGTGAAAATGGTTATTCTGAAATATTTCAGAGGTATCTTCCTCTTCAATATATACTTTATCTCAACAAGTATTGCTGCAGCATGAGACTGTGCCTGTTTTATAAGAATGTAAAAGCTCTTCCAGTGCTGTGCTCAGGACAGATGATGAAATTGCACGCAGATGTGTTTTGTGCACTAGAAATACATCTGCCTTCTAACCAAGGCTCACCTTCGGCTTCACAAAGAATGTTCTGTTACAACATGCCTGTGACTGTCAATAAGTATTACTTAGGCACCAGAGAGTGTGATTTCCCCAGAGAAACAATCTACGGAACCCAAGTGTCCCAACCCTAGTCTTGCACTTTTTCCACAAGATCTCTTCCCCTGCCATCCAGAAAATACATAGATGAAATCATCATATACCCTGGTAATGACCCTAGTGATGATAAATTGGTAGACCTCTGATACTGCATTCATATCTCTGAGGGTAGCCCCTAGCACTTGTGCCAGTCGCATTGCCTTTCGTTTGTTGGGGGGCTTGATGGGACTGTGTATATCTGGCTGCGGGCTCAGGACTATAAATGTTACCATCAGCTTAGTGCAGAATGTCATTTATGCTCTGTTTGCATCAATAGCCAATGCCAAATAAATTTCCAAAACAATTACATTAAAACCATCTAGAAAAAACTGTGCGTTTAAGTCATATTAAATATTTGTAAGTCTCTAAGGCAAAATGCTAGAAGAATCAACCAGTGATTTTTCCAGAGTTTCTTGGTGTTGCTTCAATTTTTCTAGCCTTTATCTCCAGTTTATAAACATTAGACTATAAAAGACTGCAAACTGTGCAAAATATAAAATAAATATCAGGCCCCTGACTAGCAATGTGTGTTTTACAACAGAGAGCATAATAATAGAAAGGAGGTCAGTGGAGATTCTGGGTGAATTTGTTTATTCATGAAAGTGAGGCCAGACATAGTCTAGGTGCCAAAGATCCCTGTAATATGTGATCAAGCGGGATTTCACAGAGAGTTCAGCAGTCTCAGAGCTGCTGGTGAGCAGCTCTCAAAGCAAGAAATAAACAGAAGTATCAGCAGTTCTGGATAAGAAATTCCATTAAAAGGAAGCAAATGGGGTGTCTAGGCATCTTCTATGGCTTTGAAGAGAAACTCAGATGGACACTGTCAAGGTTCCTCCCCCACTCTGAACTCTAGGGTACAGATGTGGGGATCTGCATGAAAACCTCCTAAGCTTACTTTTACCAGCTCAGGTTAAAACTTCCCCAAGGTACAAACTATTTTACCCTTTGCCCTTGGACTTCCACTGCCACCACCAAACATTTATCTGGGTTTATTTATTAGGAAAGCATTGTTTGGAAACATCTTTCCCCCAAAAATCCTCCCAACCCTTGCACCACACTTCCTGGGGAAGGTTTGGTAAAAATCCTCATCAATTTGCATAGGTGACCACAGACCCAACCCCTTGGATCTTAAGAACAATGAAAAAGCATTCAGTTTCTGAAAAGAAGGATTTTAATAGAAGTAAAAAGTAAAAAAGAATCACCTCTGTAAAATCAGGATGGTAAATACCTTACAGGGTAATTAGAGTCAAAACATAGAGAATCCCTCTAGGCAAAACCTTAAGTTACAAAAAGACACACAGACAGGAAAATCCATTCTATTCAGCACAGCTTAATTTCTCAGCCATTTAAAGAAATCATAATCTAACGCATATCTAGCTAGATTACTTTCTAAATTCTAAGACTCCATTCCTATTCTGTCCCCAGCAAAAGCATCACACAGACAGACCCTTTGTTTTTCCCTCCCCCCAGCTTTTGAAAGTATTTTGTCTCCTCATTGGTCATTTTGGTCAGGTGCCAGCGAGGTTATCCTAGGTTCTTAACCCTTTACAGGTGAGAGGATTTTTCCTCTGGCCAGGAGGGATTTTAAAGGGGTTTACCCTTCCCTTTATATTTATGACAGACACCTAAGAAACATTATTTTTAAAGATCTGTCTTTATTTGATTCATAAGTCCTTTGAAAAGAAGCAATAAAATGGACACACGCAAAAGATACATCTTCAGGAGCTATCTTGAGATGCTCACTCTTTTTTTGATTTAGAGTAATGAACGTGAAAAGTTTTGGTTTTATCATCTAATTTAAAAGCTCAAGTGCTTCTCTGAATTAGTCCACAACTCTTTAATCTACAAATCTCCTGCAAGGGACTCCCTGGTTTCATCTGGGAGTCTATACCACTTACACCAGATGAGGCTCTGATCCTTTGGGTACAAACTGTTGTGATAACTTGGAAGAAAGCTTTCTGTCCAATATTTTTTTGAAACTCAAAAGTTCCTAGTTTGGTTCAACTTTAGAGCCAAGATTGTGGTTCCTCTTTTAGATCAATCAGTCAACGGGTTCTTCCAACTGAGAACAGCACTTGGGGGTGGAGGATAGAGCTGCGTGACTTTTTTTGGCAAACAATAAATCCGTTGAAAAATAGTTTCAATGCCCAGAAAAAATGTATTTGTAAATTTGGGTCCAGTTCAGAAAAAACAAATCCATCTGGGAAAAAAAAAAAAAAAAAAACCCTGGATTTCCCCCCCCCCCCAAATGTCAGTGTCAAAAGTCAATTCAATAAACATTCAAAATGTTTCATTCAACCTGAATGAAAATTTGTTTCAGGAAGAAAAAAATGATTTTTAATAAATTTCAGTTCAGCCACCAAATGGAAAGAGTAATTAGTTGCTCAGCTCTACTGGAGGAAACCACCTCAGAGTTTAGGCAGCTCTGTGGCTCCATTGAAAGCCTGTGACCTTTTTTCTCCACCTGTCTCCACAGGGTGGGGGCAAGGCTATAGGTGTGAAGATTCATTATACAGAGGTGCCGCCTCTGGCAACAGAGCTGCCCCATCAGTGCCCAGTATTTGTATTGTGGGCGAGTGGACATCTGCCACTCCAACAAGTATGGGAGTGACAGTCTGGCACTGGGTATTTCAAGGATAACTCAAGACTAAATAGTAAGTGTATAATCTGTCTGCCTTGTGTGAGGGAGAGGGTACAGGCGCATCGCCGCAGGAGCAAATCAGAGACCAAATGGATGCAGAGATGCAATTAACTCCTCACCTCTCCCTTGCTCTGGGGAGGAAGTCAGTGACTTCACTCCTTTCCACAGCAGCTTGCCCCCCCCCACCTCTGTGCACCCAGCCAGCATGCCAGTTGGGCAAGGTCTAAGTCAGTGCACATTGTGCTCCCCAGTCCTCCCTAGTCCCTTGATTGCTGTGAGAAGTATCCTGAAGTGGCCCTTGCTCTGCACTATGCTGCAGCTGTAAGCTGAGTAGCCCTTACTCAGATGAAAAGGGGAGTAAAGGGGGGGTTACTGCCCCTTACTCGCCCCTTACATAGGAAAGCATGAACTGTGATAGAGTAGCCCAACTGTTCTTCAAACTCTTCTCTAATACAGACCATCATCCTTTGCCCTTATCCCCCCTGAAATGAGTTTTGGGTAGAATTTCCCAAACAGGAATCTAGGCAAGTTTAGTGCCATTATAAAGCATGTAGTCTAAGGAGGAGATTATAGCAGGTTTAAGAGGCCTCAGAGACAGTAATTACAGAAGAGTTAATAAAACCCCATTAATCACAGCCTTAACCACCACAAAGTTTTTTCAGCACAGGAGGTTGGGCACAACTCTCAGCAGCAGGACAGGTTAGATTAACAGGTCACAAGAAGGTGCATGTATGACCTTTTCTGAGACTGCAGTGTCATTTGGCACATTTGCTTACTGCACGTAGGCTGGAGGTGACTGGAGATGGGAGAAATGAATATCCTAGAGAGAACATCTGCAAACTTGAAAAGGGCACAGTGAAGGGGGTCTCCATGAGTCCAAGCCCATCCCTCACCACCACCACCCATTAATAAACAAATTTTTGACACAAGAGTAAAGTTGTTCTCCACCAGCTTTGAAGTAACTCATCTTGGGAATTCCATGCTAGCAACTTCTCTGTTACTAGTGCAGAACACCCCATGAAAACCTCAGAACTGACTGGAAAACTTCTGCCCCTATGCTGGCATACAGCTTGCTGAGAGTAAGAGTTACCATTTGGTAGCATTTTACACCACTTTGGACAGGTGAAAAGGAAGTGGAACACTTCCTACACCATTGTATATCAGAACTACAGTCTCCACAGAGGATTTTTCTTCAAAAATTCTTAAGAACATTTATAGAACACATGAGTCAGGGGAACTGATATAACACTGAAAATCACTGTTGTAGACCTGTGCCTGTGTAGTATCTTTTGATGTAAAGTTTCACCTTTAGGATCTGATTACAAACAAGTTTGTGTGCAGAACTTTGTACATATGCACTTACTCAACTTGTCCATGTAACGTTATTTGTACTCGTTATCCATTTTGAATGTACAGTTACAGTACTTGTATGCAGAGAACATGATAATTGTGTGTAAAGAACACATGCAATTGTATATCTATTTTTCAAGTGTAACTCGATTTAAGTTCCCTTTGTAGTTTTCCTGGGCTTTAATGCAGAAAGGAGAACAAAATGGGAAACACAGTAATGTGAACAGAGAGCTAGATGCCAACAAGCTAGGAAAATAGTTTTCTTTGTTTGATATGTGGTCCTCCCTCTCTATTCCTGTCACATCTGTCCTGGACAATTAGTTATCCTAGGCCATTCATTTGCCCCCATGATATCTGGCACCTGATAAGGTTACACCATTTACTCTGGGCCATGTTCTGCTCAGTGACCTCAGTGTTAATTTGTAGTAATGCTAGTGAAGCCAATGGAGATACTTCAGATCTACACCAGCATAGCTAACCAAGAGTACATCTTGGCCCTCCTTCACTATTCTGCACACCTCATTATCCTGGAGAGTTGGTCTGACACCAGAAGGGAAGACTTTCCTCCTTTGTCAAGCAGAGTGCTTTGGAACCCACTCACATGTGTGGACTCAATCTAATAAAAGCTGCCCATTGGTCCCAGATTTTCCCCCATGAACACAAGCAGATGTACATGAACCACATTTAAATACAAAGCTTTCTAGCATTGCAAAGACACTGTCTGAGGGCCAATTTAGGAGCTGCAGACCACGCAGCTGGGATGTCACACCTCTGATTGCTCACAGCTGTAAAGAGACTAGATGTGTTTGATTCATAATGTAACCTTTTTATTTGTGTTACAACCTCGGCAAATAAATCACATTTTTCTATCTGAATGTTTGACAGATTAGATAGATTGTTCTTTTGGCACTGCCCATACTTTTAGTCCCATAGAAACCATATTGTGTAATGTATACAAAGCACTGTACAGTCAGGCACATTTTCTCTCGTGTATATTTATAAGGCAAAAAAAATGAGTATAGTAACATGTTACTTGTAATATATTTCCCTTGCTGGGTAAGTTTCTGTAAACACTTTTCTAAATCATTTGGGGGGGGGGGTGTTGGTAACGCGGGCCACTATTCAGTAATTGCTGAATGTATTTAGATTTATTGTGGCACAATTTAATTTTGTTGGCAGGGCTGAGATCAGAACTGTGTTGTATATACTTTCAACGTATCCCAAAAAATACTTTGAAACAAAACCAAGATTGTTTTCATTGAACACACACACGAATTCAATATGTTATAAGATACAAAGTAACAGACAGGGATCTGTAAACAGTGAGATAAAAAACAACGGAAGAGGAATAGCTTTATACAACCAGATCTGATTGTAAATAAAGTGCCTGGGCAGGATGTTTGAGTAATAAGTTAACTGTTTGGATCTTTGCTGACACATCTTTTTAGCTTTATTGACTTTCCAGTTTCATGTAAAGAACTTTATTGCATGGGGGCAGGGGCAGAAATCTTTCCCTAGTCAAGACGAAAAAAAAAAAAAAAAGCAAACTAGTCAGACTACAAATGTCTCTATTGCACAAGCCACACTGATGAACTGGGGCCTAGATGCGAAGAATAAAGTGATTTAACTTGCGGCATATGGCAAAATCATGAGAGACAGGAGGTGAAATGTGCATTCATTTAACCACATTTTAACAGGATCAGCATTTTGTTACACTTATTTTACTAGTTGTTAGGAATGTACGAAAGAAAAAAAGAAGGATCTTCGAATTGTGTTATTTGAATCCAAGTAGCCAGTGAAACCAGAGGATTAGACTTCAATGTCAGCTGGAGATCACATGCCTTTCATCCTACCCTCACATTTACTGCTAAAATGAACAACAGTTCTGCTCTCAAGTTCTAAGACAGAAGCAATACCTCAGCCTGGGTTTGGAATGAGTCTAGATGTTACACAAAAAGATCAAATGTCTTTTCCAGTTGTACAATTCAAAGCTCAGGTTTTAAAAACCCATTTAGTGTTTTCACACTGTTGTGCTATTTTCCTTGTTCAGGTTGCGCAGACTATTGAATTTAACTTTTAGGTTTAACTTAGTGATGTTTGAGAACCTGCTCCAATGGCCACTGAAGTCAGGGAGATGGAGGTAGAGGTTTTTCAGAGTCAGGGAGATGGAGGTAGAGTGACTTTAATGGTCACTGAGTGAGGCCCTAGATAGGTAAAGGTAGTTCAGGATTGACACATTTCATTTGACTTCAAATATACTTTTGTCTGAGTAAGGATTAAATAAGGAGTGCGGAATTTGGCCATCAGATACAAGGTACATGAATATGTATGAAGTGTGCCATACCTTTCTCCAGAAGGTTTTGACCTTGAATGACTGCAAATCCCATTGAGATCTGTTCATTTAGCAGAGAACAGAATTGCTGCCCTGCCCCCACTCCCAAGATTTTAAATAATTACTTACATCAGACATGATGGTTTTTGAAAGCCAGGACATTTTTGATGGCAAGCATAAAGAGAATGGAAAGAAAGTTACAACACACCAACCACATAAAAGAGGGTAGGTGTCTGACACAGGTCTTGTGACTAACTTTGCAATGCTTCAGCGTGCCATGTCATGTCACTCAATGTCTCAGCACCTGAACTAAAACAGTACTTCATTAAGAGCCCGAAACGTGAATAACATTTCAAGAGTGTGTGGGTTACATTAGAAATATTTATCCAGAAAATAAAAAAGAACAAGTCATCAATAGTATCTCCCACATACATGCCTCAAGTACCTACACACCATTTGCAAGGAGAACTGGAAATGTATCCCTTGCTTGCTGTAAGCTAATGAAATACTCATGCCTTTAATGTGTAAATTCTATACTGCATAAAAGAACCACTAATGAGCCAATAGTTTAATAAATCAAGCTGAAATGGCAGGATGACATACATTGTTTAGGAGAATGAATTCATAATTTTGTTGTAGTAACAGCCCCTCCTGGTCACAGAGAGGGAGGACAATGTTGATTATGGACTTGATCCTCCACTCTTGGAATCAACTGGAGTTTTGCCATTATCCCTTGATAATTTCCCACTCCAGAAACGGATAAAGTTTGACCAGGAAAGGGAACATTTCAATGAATGCAAAAGAAAAACCACAACAGTGTTCAACACAGAAGTGGAGGAGGAGGATAGTTGTTTTAGTTCTGAGAGCCTGAGTCAAAGCCCACTAGAGTCAGCAAGCTTTTGGGTCCAGCCCCAGGTCATCACCATCAAGATCTTTACTGTGTCTTTTAGGGAAAGCCCTGCAATAGAGGTGGAATGACCCTGTCACAGAAGGATCATTATAGCCACAATGCCTTCTAGCGCTTCCCAATGTACATGAAGAGCTTGCTAACTGCTACAGTCCTTCAGGGAGACCCACATGTGTTTCCTTGCATCGCTTACTGGCTGTCTAAGCTAGATCTCCCCTCCAGGCTGGCTATGGCCCATCTTCCCCACCTCCCACCCCCACTTCTTCACTCCAGTTGTGGGGACTTGCAGAGAGTGCTAGCAGGAAGCAGTCCCTGTGTGGTTATACTTGGTCTCTGCTTAAAGGGTGCAGAAAGAAAGGAAGTTTTTTTAAATGGAAGCTAAGTTTTTGTACCACATTCATCCTTAATATTTGATGGCCTTTTTGCCCCATCTTCTTTCCCAGTCACAATCAGACTCACATGGGACTGTAGTTGGATTCTCTCTTTCAACCATGTTACTATTAATATGGATTTTATACCCCTCCGTTGGTTTTAAATGATGCTTCATTCTCTTACTACTGTGTATACAGTTTGCATAAGGCATTAGGAGTATCCAGCCAATTTCCTCTTAAAATATAGAAACACTGGTCCCTGCAGCATCAATCCAGGCAGTGGACTGACTGGGAGACAAATTTAATTTAGTAATCTGTAGAAGACTTATAGCTGTAGCACTTGGCTCCTACTGGGGGTGCTGACTCAATATAAGTTGTTGATTAGGATCGTAAAGCCTGATCCAAAGTCAGTTGGGAATCTATTGATGTCAACCGGATTTGGATCAGACCAATATTGCATTTACTGTACAACTTCTCTTAATCCAAAACAAGCCACATGGTATGAAGTGGAATACTGGAACCATATTCCACACCAACTGCTAATCACATTAGGAAATGAACAGGGTGCCTAGAAAGTATTCTATAATTTACTCAGAATAGTTATTCTGTTGCTGCAGCCAACATTCCCTTTTATGGAGTCAACTGCTGCTGCTTAAGTCGTATAAAATATCACCAAAATCCTTACTTGTTAGTAGACAGACAGAGTGGGTGAGGTTATATCTTTTATTGGGTGAACTTCAGTTGGTAAGAGAGAGAAGTCTTTGAGCCACAGAGAGCTCTTCTTCAGGTCTGGGAAAGGAACTCTTAAAATGCCAATAAAATGCCAGGTGAAACAGATTGTTCAGCATATGATATGACCTCACCCACCTTGACTCTCTAATCCCTTGGGACCAACCCAGCTAAAACTACACTGCACAGAACAATTGTTAGTAGACAGACATCCCTCCTGAGATCTTAGTATTGTGTTCACAGGTAACAGTCAGCAGGTGAGCAAGATACCTTGGGATTATACTAACAGTTTTCATAGATGTTGCAGGAGGCTGTAAAAGGACCTTTGACCAGCATTCTCCTGCTGGGAATTAAGGAGGTTTGAGTCTTCTGTTCACGAAAAACAACCAGTTAAAAAACACGGAACTGCTGTATGTCCCATTGTTGGTGTTCCCATGCAGATTATGGTAATGACTCTGCAATGACCTGGGAGTATGTCTACATGCAACAGACTGCAGGCTAGAAAGATGGGACATCCCTACCCCAGAAAATGAATGAAGAAATGTTCTAGAATTGGGCAAGGAATTTAGTTAACACATTTTGTCTGCTCTGTTTATGAACAGATTGTGAAAGTCTCAGATGCACTCACTGTTTCAAGTTATTCACTAATATTTTCAGGAAATAAGAGATCTGGTCTGCAGATCATTCAAGTTATGAAAATTGGAAGGTTCACAATTTGCACTATTTTGGATAGAGAAATTATTTGTATACATTACGTAATATAGGTTTGGAAAATTGGGCTCTTAATCACAATGCACAATACTCATGCAAGAAGTTCCACTGAAGTCAGTGAGTGCTAGTCGGCATAAGAAACAGAGACAGAATCTAGCCCTTAATTCACAGTTTGCACTTGGACAGTGCATGAAACCAACCAAACACAGAACAATCAGGGAGTAGCAAATATACACCAGATTGTTTTATCAGCCAACTCAGCACCAGTTTCATAACTGCAGGTCCTGGAACAGCATATTCAATCAGAAGTTCACTTTAATTCAATATGAGAGAAAACTTTCTGCTTCTCATGAATATTCATGCTCACGAAGCTCAAGCCCTCAGGTGTTTGTAGAAGACTAACAAAAGGGTCCACAAACAGTAGAATGCAAATTCACTTATGAATTCAAACAATTTTTAAGGGAAAAATCTACTATATGTCAGGCTTTGCAATTTGGAACAGAAAGTAGTGGAACGACCTCCGTGTAATTTTCTTTGTTCTTACAAGACCCAGGCCTCAGGTAGCTTCACCCCCAACTGAAAGATTATTTTCCTGCTTGTCTGATTACAAATAAAGTGGGAGACAGACCTTATACCCAAACCAACCTAGCAATGGAGCTAAAGACCCAACAGATTTGCTGTTAGCACCACTCTAAAAACGAACGGTTCAGTAGCCATTTAGGGGAGATCTACAGGAGATCTCATTAAATTACAGTGTGGAATGGTGCTAAAAGAAAAATTGCAAATATTTCCTAATTTGCAGTGCTCTGTGCATTGACTATCATCTCCACCAGGAAGACTGGAAGAGAGGATGAATTCAGCATGCAAGATTGCCTATTTTATAAAGTTTACCAAACAAACAATTCAGTTAATTTAATAACCACTCTGTTTGTCAGGTTACACATAATTTCATAGTGTTGTAATTGTTGGGGTCCTGATCCAAAAAGGAGTTGGGGTGTGGGGGGGTTGCAAGGTTATTGTAGGGGGAGTTGCGGTGCTGCTTATTATTTCTGTGCTGCTGCCGGCGGTGGCGCTGCCTTCAGAGCTGGGCAGCTGGAGAGTGGCAGCTGCTGCCCAGGAGCCTGGATCTGAAGGCAGCAGCTCAGAAGCAAGGGTGGCATGGTATGGTATTGCCACTCTTACTCCTGCACTGCTGGTGTCACCTTCAGAGCTGGGCACCCGGCCAACAGCCGCCGCTCTCCGGCCACCCAGCTCTGAAGGCAGCGCAGAAGTGAGGTGGCAATACTGTGACCCCCCATAAAATAACCTTGTGACCCCCTCCTGCAACTCCCTTTTGGGTCAGGACCCCCAATTTGAGAAACACTGTTCTCCCCTATGAAATCTATATAGTATAGGGTAAAAGCACACAAAAGACCAGATTTCACAGGTGGAGACCAGATTTCATGGTCCATGATGCATTTTTCGTGGCCGTGAATTTGATAGGGCCCTACACATAAACCTATGAGCCTAAACTGAGAAGATAGATTGTCTGCAGTCTAACCCAAAGTTAGTCAGTGAAGAGACATGTCACTTCAAAAATCCCGCTACTGCCTCTGCTCTCTGGCCAACATTGACTGAATGTTTGCAGCTTTACATACACCTGCCACTTCATTCAGGTGGGAGAGAGTGCCACTGGTGGAAATCAACTCACTTCAGTGTTTTACATATAAAAGGGTTATAGATGAAACTAACTATCATCTTAGTCTTTTCAGGATAGGTTGTAGATCTTTGATGATGCGCTGGAGAGGTTTCAGTTGGGGGCTGAAGGTGATGGCTAGTGGCGTTCTGTTATTTTCTTTGTTGGGCCTGTATGGTAGTAGGTGACTTCTGGGTACTCTTCTGGCTCTCTCAGTCTGTTTTTTTTTTTCACTTCAGCAGGTGGGTATTGTAGTTTTAAGAATGCTTGATAGAGATCTTATAGGTGTTTGTCTCTGTCTGAGGGATTGGAGAAAATGCAGTTGTATCTTAGAGCTTGGCTGTAGACAATGGATCGTGTGATGTGTCCTGGATGGAAGCTGGAGGCACACAGGTAAGTATAGCGGTCAGTAGGTTTCCGGTATAGGGTGGTGTTTATGTGACCATCGCTTATTAGCATAGTAGTGTCCAGGAAATTGACCACTTGTGTGGACTGGTCCAGGCTGAGGTTGATGATGGGATGGAAATTGTTGAAATCATGGAGGAATTCCTCAAGGGCTTCTTTTCCATGGGTCCAGATGATGAAGGTGCCATCAATGTAGCGCAAGTAGAGTAGGGGTGTTAGGGGACGAGAGCTAAGGAAGCATTGTTCTAAGTCAGCCATAAAAATGTTGGCATACTGTGGGCCATACGGGTATCCATAGCAGTGCTGCTGACTTGAAGGTATATATTGTCCCCAAATGTGAAATAGTTGTGGGTGAGGAAAAATTCACAAAGGTCAGCCACCAGGTTTGCCGTGACATTATCGGGGATACTGTTCCTGAAGGCTTGTAGTCCATCTTTGTGTGGAATGCTGGTGTAGAGGGCTTCTATATCCATAGTGGCCAGGTTGGTGTTTTCTGGAAGATCACCGATGGATTGTAGTTTCCTCAGGAAGTCAGTGGTGTCTCAAAGATAGCTGGGAGTGCTGGTAGCATAGGGGCTGAGGAGGGAGTCTACATAGCCAGACAATCCTGCTGTCAGGGTGCCAATGCCTGAGATGATGGGGCACCCAGGATTTCCAGGTTTATGGATCTTGGGTAGTAACTGTGCTAATAAGCATGTCCGTGTCCATGTCCATGTCCATACATACTACACAGAAGGTACCTGCACTTTTATCCCATGCTCATTCTTTTTCACAGAAAATCTTGAAAGGTTTAGAAGCTGAGACCAACACCTCGAAGTCTTGTACTTAGCCAAGGCTCATACAAACATATCCAATGTTTTACTCCCTCTTCCTCCTTCCCCTTTCTGATACTACAGTCTCTCAAACTTGGCAAGCATTGTTGGGCTCAGGCCAACTGCTACTTTACACTGAGATTGTGCTTTTAAGGCATTACCCTCTGGGAGAAGGTGACTCCCACATTAAAGCATGAGTCTCTGCCAAAATTCCTTGTGGATTCCAGGGGTGCACACCCCACAGGTGCTACTGCAGATGGAAAAGCAGAAATATTACCCCTGCTTTTCTTCTCCTTCCAGTGCCCACTGAGATCAGTAAGAGCCTTTCCATGATCAGCTGCAACGGGCATTGGATCAGGCTCTCAGCACAGTGACCAAAGCCACCTAGCCACACTGTGATGGGTTCTGAATTAGACCAATACTTCAGTAAGGTCCCCCAAGCAAAATCTTTTCCAAGATCCCATGAGTCAGATGCCCCAAAAACCTGTAACTCTGAACTCAGGAGGCCTAGAATGCGTGAAATGGAAAAGCAGCACCCCAGAGAGAGACGGCCAGACCTGCTGAGCCACCACCATGGATTTTTCAGTATGGCAGGAAACAAGAGGTTTATGGCAGAAACACTTTGGATCAAATGAAGCACTCATCTGAACCAGTCTAGTGCTCAATTTTATAAAAAATATGGGTTGAGATTCAGACTAGTGGAGTCCCTTGTTTTTCCCAGTTCACACCTTAACCTTGCTGAGCCTGATCCTACTGTCTTTGACTTCAGTGGAACAGGATCTGGCCCTTAAATTCTGAGAGGAAGACCCGAATTTGCAAACTAGGAATCTTATCACTGCTAGCTATTTGCTGTTGTAAATACATTTATTTAAAGAGCACCATGCTTGCATATATTGAAAGAACATAAAGATTCCCATTGTTCTTAAAAATACTCACTTTGGAAGTTCCCTTCACAGCCATTTATCAACCTCATTCATGCTGAAGTGATAAAATTGCTCATTATCAATTACTTTAGTCCTCCATAAAAGTACAGCATGTGTGTTTTCAGCCATACCACAAACAGTGGTGCTCTTAGTCACTCGAATCTGAAGTGACAAGACCCAGAGCTGCAGGAAACCTAAGAGCTGCCAAAGGCAAATATTCCAAGTGGAGCTGGGCAAAAATTAGAGCACAAAATTTTTTGGTAAAAAAAAGTCAGATGTGGTGACATTGAAACATTTTGCAAATTCATATAAATTTTGCTGACTTATTTTGGGGAAAAATGAAGTGTTTTGATTTGAGAATGTCCACTAAAGCGAAGTGAAGATTTTTCAACAAGTAGTCAGTTTGCTGAAAAAAGCATTTTTCAAAGCACTAAAACTGTTTATGAATTTGGGGCATATTCAAATAGTTTTGGCCAAAAAAATGAAAACAAAGATTTCAGAAGTGTCAATATTCAAAATGGTTTACTTGAGCCAAATGAAACTGAGTTTTTCATTTTGTTGATGGGGGGAAAAAAAATCAATTTGGGTTTGGAACTAAATTTTTCCCCCCGGTTCAGCCACAGAACAAAAACACAAATTATTTGCTCGGCTCTAGTCAAAACCAAGGTGATTGATTTTTTTGGTTTATAACCCTAAAAATTTTCTTCCATTTCAATTTTAAAAAGTCCAAAATATTTAAAAATAGTTGAACTCTAAAAGAAATGTTTCATTCAACCCACACGAGTTTTTCAACTTTTCAGTTCTTCCAGAATTGTGGGAAATTTCATTATAAGCTGAGCTAAAATTCTAAGCCCTTTGCTGCTGGTTCCTGCTGCAGCTGCAGCAACGTGGTCTACTGGCATATTACAGAAGGAAGTCAGTTCCACTGGAACTTGGACATGTCATAAGTCAGGGTACTAGCTATGGGCAGGATCATAGGAGATGCCCTTTTCAAAGCTGTACCAACTGTGAAAGGGGTAATCATTACAAAAAACACTGAGTTTTCTTATTCAACTCCTACACAAATTTATATGCCCAGAGTCAATGCATTTGGCCTCCTAAAAGGTATTAGAGTAGATTTCAGATAATGGTTGTCTTCCCATTGATTTCTATGGACTTTGCTTCAATGCATGAGGCCTCTGATGCATAGACCACTAAGCTATCCTTCCACCATAACAGAAGAGCCTAAAAATCAAAACCCAGTGGTATGCATATATGTGCACACAAACAAGTTTTCATGTACCTTGTATTTTACCCATTTCTTCACCTCTAGCTGTTCCCTATTGTAGCCTTTTTGACTGGTGAGAACAAGATTCTTCATTCCTTCCAGGGGTTTTACCTCTTCCCTCTAATTCCCTTTTTACTCCCTTCTGTGTCTATTGTCTTCCTCCCACTTTGGATTCTACCCTTTACCATTCCCTCCCCACCCTTCCCAGCATCATCTCATTGCAAAGTCTTTTTGTTCATATAAGCTAAATACCACTACCAAAGCGAGGAAACCTCAGGTGTTGAATCCCAGAGAAGACACATTTTGAAAGTGGAGATATTAAAAAGCATTAGTGAGAGACAACTACAAGTGACTCTAACAGCATAGAGACAGCTAATAGAAAAGTTCAGCCCACTTTCAACCCGCTGAAAAAATCTTGAAGATTGCTTTCAATTTGCAGTTCCTATTCTTCTCTTTCCTAGTGTCCGTCTGCTGTTTGACCAGATGAGGCTCTGAATGTTTTGTGCTTACAAGCTTTGAGGCCTAGGTGCACAACTGAGCCTGAAAGGAAGAAAGGAATGCCCTCCAAAATGCCCTTGTACTTTAACTGTAAGCTTTATACACTGTGCAGCAGGTTTGCAAACAAGATTGTTACACTGAAAAAACCCATTCATTAACACTAGTCAAATATTAAAGAATGTGCTGGATTTTACTAGATTTATTGAAGAATTTATTCAACAAGTACTTTTCCCCTCTATGTCTAATTACAAGGTTGGGGAGGAATAGTTGGTGATTATGTTCACACAAAATATCATGAAATGTGTATTTGTGATTTTTTTTTTCTGTTTGCAGAGCTGTACTGTCACTCAATATCAAATTCAGAAGGCTATTAAAATATTTCAGACCATATTCCTCTCTCAGTATGGCAGCAGGTAGCTTTATGTACTTTGAATGAGGCAGTGACATAAAAAGGTTTTCATTTCAAGAGGCAAAGACTTAGTAGTCTCCTCTGCACATTACCAGCGAATCTCAAGATATCTTACATCTTTCACATGGGCTGGAACAGATCATTGAAAGGATGGAAATTGAGAGGAAAGGATGCGTGGCTGGCTCAAAGGAAAAAAAAAAAAGTCAGACTGCCCATGAACCTTTCCACATACATCCTCTTCAGTGCTGGGCAGCACACTGTTGCGCTGCCCATATTTAAAACAAGAAATCCATTTATTTGTAGGTGTATGAAGTTCAACCAGAACAAATCTTTCAAACCAAAGTTAAAATATTTTTAGGATGATGAATGTTAAATTACAGCCTGCTTGTAAATTAAAGGAATAGATTATGATGTACTGCAAGCAAGACGTATATTTTCCACGCTAAGTTCTACCAGCTATAAATCATTACCATCGCACTTCATTTTTAATTTGAATTCATAAGAGGTTATGCATTTCTGTGTGTTTTTAAATAAAAATGATTAAAGGATGTAAATGTAGATGTTTATTCAGGAAGAGATATGCAGGTCTGAGACTTCATGAATTAAAATGAAAGAGAAAATATATTAAAAGAAAGGAGAACAAATTAGTTTAGATTTCTAGTTAACACCAATATTAGTAGTGTCCAACTATTGAAGATTAGTTTTTTATTATAGATAGTGTCTAAATTCTGTCTCAGACTAAGCGACCACACCCCACCATACGTGGCCAAGCGTTGGTAGTAGTACATGAGGAGGGGGACTGAATTGTGAATCAAAAATGCTCTCCTTTACTACCTGGAGTACCTGGGGTTCAGAACTCTGATGTCAGTTAGTTTTAAAATGACCAACACATGGTCTAGTAGATTGGGCATTTGATTGGTCATCAGTTGTCCTGGGTTCTATTCCCAGTTCTGCCATAAACCTACCTCCAGTGACTCATCTAATTTCCCTGTGCATCTGTGTCCTCTCCGACCCTTTCTGTAGACTGTAAATTCTTTGGAGCCCAAACTGTCTGACAATGTGTTTACAGAACTTAGCACAGAAAGGCTCTTAGATCATTTGGGGCCGCTAGATGCAACTGCAACACAAATATAACTGTGCTTCCCATCCACTCCCCAGAAGAGGTCTACGGGAAGAAGAGAAATAAGTCACTGCTTGGCTTCCTTGGCCACTCTACAAAAGGGGGAAGGTAGGAGGAGAGAAAAGTGAGTCATCGCTGGTTTTCCTCACTTTCTGCCCAGGAAGATTAGGAGAGAAATAGCCACAGCTTTGCCATCTAACCATTGCAAGCCAATCTCATGGAGAGCAAGTGGTGGCCAGCAGTTGCTTCATCTATTTCCCGTACCACTCACTTCCCCATTCAGTACAGTCAGAGAAGCTGAGAGAGATGCTAGAGAAGAGGCAAAGGGCAAAACTAGGGCTGGGTTATAAAAGACGTTTTATTGCTGGACCTGGGAGAAAGAGGGGAAAGGATCTGGTGCTGCAGCTTCCACCCCAAGCTGAATGTGCAATGTCTGTGGAGAAGAAGAAGAAAACCCTGCCAAAGACTTCCTTAGTAACAACTAGGAGTTCACTGAATTTCATCCTCCACCACCTGCAAAATGGATTCAGGTCAACTTCCCCGCTCTTGGGGCTCCTAAACTGCAAAATCAGGTTAAAAGCTTTCCACCACTGCTACCCACATTGCTCCTATTCTAGCCTAAATTGTAATTCCTTCACTCACCTCATTCCAAGCCTCCTATTCTCCCAGCTTTGTAGTTTTGTGAGTATTACCTAACTATCCTCTGAAGATGTTATCATGGGATCTCTGAAGTCAGCCGTCATCAGTGCTGACATGTGAGTCATCCAACAGTGGCTACAACAGCATACGAGGTCATACAGCAGCCTAAGTAAGGCCTTGTCTACACTGCGGGAGGAGATCGATCTAAGTTACACAACTTCAGCGACATGAATAACATAGCTGAAGTCGACATGCTTAGATCTACTTATCACGGGGTCCACACTATGCTATGTCAACAGGAGACATTCTCCCATTGACTCCCCTTGCACTTCTCATTCAGGTGAAGTACAGGAGTCGATGAGAGAGAGATCTAGCGGGTCTTCACTAGACGTGTTAAATCGACCGCCAATGCATCGATCCCCCAGTAAGTGTAGCTAAACCCAGTGTTTAGTCAGGAATGACTCTTCCAAAGATCTAAATTTATATAGGCCCAAATCCCATACTCCAGAACCTTACTGGGATGGCTTACATCTTGATTTAGTGAATGTTCAATAGCTTCACAGCCAAACCCATGCTTCCCTCAGCCTAGGACTGTGGTTCCCAAAATTGTTCCACCGCTTGTACAGGGAAAGCACCTGGCGGGCTGGCCAGTTTGTTTACCTGCCGCATCCGCAGGTTCGGCCGATCGTGGCTCCCAGTGGCCACGGTTCGCTGCTCCAGGCCAATGGGAGCTGCTGGAAGCGGCGCGGACCGAGGGACGTACTGGCCGCCGCTTCCAGCAGCTACTATTGGCCTGGAGCAGCGAACTGCGGCCAGTGGGAGCCACGATCGGCCAAACCTGCGGACGCGGAAGGTAAACAAACCGGCCAGGCCCGCCAGGGGCTTTCCCTGTACAAGCAGCAGAACAAGTTGGGGAACCACTGGCCTAGGAAATGAGAGCTTGAAGGTAAATACTAAAGCCTACCCCTGTGGAGAGTTAATGCTAATGATGTGTCTTATTCTGGGTCAGATCCTTCTCCCATTGGATGGCCGCTGCGTATACACAAACTGAAGAGGCACAAACATCTATAATATAATGTCCAGCATGGTGGAGACATTTAAATCACTTGATTTTTTTAAAGCATTGATTTAAAGTCAGGTTGAGGCTTTGTAAAGCAGTTTGAAAGTTTGTGCTATTGCAGCTTTAATCTAAAATTTATAATAAGCTAAATTATAAATGGGTATTTTTAGTGCTACTACAGCTAAGATCCTTTTTGTCAATTGCAGTTTTGCAACATTCAAACAATATAGCAAGAGTTAAGGCTCTGATCCTGCAAATGATTAAGCAGCTACATAACTTTGTACACATGAATAGTGCCCATGGACTTCAATGGCACTATTGAGGTACTTAAAGTTAAGCATGTGTATAATTTTTATAAAATTATGTTTTTATTAAAATATTCTTAAATAGTAATTGTATTTTTACTAAAAGTACTTAGTGTCAAATTTTTTGTCAGTTCTAAACAAAATTGTTTCAGAGTTAACAAGAACAAGATTAAACTTTAGATACATTACCAAAAATAATTTGTTAAAACCAACCCCCCCCCCCCCGAAGTTTTCAAAGATAGGAGCCTAAAAGGTAGTCTCCTAAGCCCATATATAGACACTGAAACATCGAATTTGCAAAGGCAGCTATGACTTTGGAGTAGAAGTCCCATTGACTGCAAGCCCTAATGGAGGTTTAGAGCACTTCATGTTTCTTCACCCGGTGAAAGTTCAATATATCAGAAAGTGGTGTTGATTGAAAATATAGCACAGGTGCTTTACGTATCAGTTTTGAGTTTGAGTTGGTGCTGTTCTGACAATAAGGATATTAGTGAGGCTCTGAACTTGTCTTTCCAGCATAGGTGCCTATTAAGTGGAAAAATGAAGGAGAAGACAATATATACAATCAGGTTTCAGAGTAGCAGCCGTGTTAGTCTGTATTCGCAAAAAGAAAAGGAGGACTTGTGGCACCTTAGAGACTAACCAATTTATTTGAGCATGAGCTTTCGTGAGCTACAGCTCACTTCATCGGATGCATCAGAAATTCTACTAATTAGGAAACTAAAAACAAGCATAAAACATCCACTTTAATTGCTGATGTCTCTAATACAGGAAGAAAATAAATGTATATTTAAAAATAAAATAGTTTTATATTTAAATAATGACTTTCATCTACCATAATGTCCAGGGAATATCCCACATAAATTCCTAGACATGGATGTTGATCCAGCTGAAGCAGCGAGTTCCCAACCCCCAAAGATCCATCCCATGTTTTACACTGAATCCAGTGCCTGATGCACAGGACACAAAGAGTTTAATCTACACTGGATCAGAATCTTTTCAGCACAGCTATGATCAATGACACATGCATTTGTGCACTTTTACACTGAGCATTAATGCTTCGGTTTTAGGGAGCCTCAAGCCAAAAGGCCGCAAGAGGCTGCTTAGAGAATTATATTTATATCAGTCACCCTAAAGAAGGTTGTTTTGTTTGGCATTTCCTATCTGACTGGATCTCACCAACAATGGAACTTTTATTTATTTGCATTTGAAGCGTTTACTTTTGCTGCAATTGTAATAAAAGCCATCCTGGCAACAGGCAATTTGCAGAAAACAATGGAAGGCTGGAAAGCACCTCGTAACACTGTCTATCAAACTGAGCTTGTAGCATTTCTCTTGGGGCACTGGCAAAGTAACATCCTAAAAGAGCAATCTCCAAATTTTTATGTAATTACTTTTACAGTATTTAAATGAATACAATAGCTTATATGGTGCTCAACTGACAACTCTTGCGGGTGAATTCCTTTCTCTAGACACAATTCAACACAAGCAGCAACCATACAATTATCTTCTAAACACTGCTCACCCAATATGCCTGTGCCCCCAGTATGCACAATGAATGCGCTGAGTTTTTGCAAAGCTCTACCTTTTTCTCCACACATGCATTCTGCTGTTGACTGAGGTTCAATCCTGAATTCCTTACAAATTCAAAACTCCCTTGGAAGTCAGTGCACATTTAAAGTTGAAGAGAAATTCAGGACCAAACCCCAAAATGACTGTCCAAAAAAAAAGTGATGCAGTTTTACAGTAGACTTCATTTGTAGTAGTGTTTATTCACTTAACATAAAGGAACGCAGTTTTGTAAATAAGGCCGCCTTCTATAATTCAGGGGTGGCAGGGGTTTTCAAAAAAGGGATTAAAGTACAAAGCGGAATAGCTGCCAGCAAGAAGAGATTGTATATAATATTCTGGATCTTTTAGAAAGAATTAGACATGTTCTAAAATGCTACAAAAAGAAAGTGTTTCTCAAAGGAACATCTCCTACAGGGTACACTAATGTCTTTGTGGATTATGAATGTTGATGCTATTTGTTTATTTTTCCAATGTTATGACAGACGCTATAAATATGCCCAGGCATGTTTGAGACGTACTTCCCATGTAAGAAATGAAATAGAAAGTTCTATAGTTAGATGTATCATTTTTAAAGTCCACAATTTAACCAGAGAAGGAAAACTGTGAATGAAGTACATATATAAGAATCCAGCTTTTAAAGTTTCACTTACTTCCAGTTTTAGATCTCTATATCTCAACTACCATTACAACAAGAGGTGAGAATGTTCCTAGCCTCCCACATTAGTTCTCTATAAAAGAGTTTTTAATCACAAAAAGCAAAAGCAATACTAGACTCCAACAACACCAGAGTGTCTGTCTGTCTGTCTCGCGGTGGAGGGAGGCAGTTTCAAACCACATAGCTTTGTTTAAATACAGTTTACCAGCCAATATGGTATTACTCACTTGGCTAGAAAGCCTTTTTTTTAAACTCTGTTTAAAGACAGGTTTCGGAGTAGCAGCCGTGTTAGTGTGTATTCACAAAAAGAAAAGGAGTACTTGTGGCACCTTAGAGACTAACAAATTTATTAGAGCATAAGCTTTCGTGAGCTACAGTTTGCTCCCATCCATATCAAGAGTCTAATGCAGGGGTGGCCAACCTGAACCTGAGAAGGAGCCAGAATTTACCAGTGTACATTGCCAAAGAGCCACAGTAATACACCAGCAGCCCCCCACCACCCACCACAATCAGCTGTTTCACATGTGCAGGAGGCTATGGAGGGGGGGAGAAGTGAGGGCATGGAAGGCTTAGGGGAAGGAGCAGGGGCCTTGGGGGAAGGGGTGGAGTGGGGGCAGGGCTTGGGGCAGAGCAGGGGGTTGAGCAGTGAGCACCCCCTAGCATATCGGAAAGTTAGCATCTCTAGCTCCAGCCCCAGAATCAGTGCCTAAGTAAGGAGCCACATATTAACCTCTGAAGAGCCGTATGCGACTCCAGAGCCACAGGTTGGCCACCCCTGGTCTCGTGTGTTTAAACTGAGTTTGTCAGAGTTCATTGTAAACTTTGTTTAGACTTGTGTCAATGACCTTCAGTCTAGAGTAGAATAAGCTTGAAGGAACAGTTTCTTACAGGTGAAGCTGGAAGTGAACTACACTGCTTACCAATGAAAGAGCCATGTTTCCTCCATACTTCAAGCATACAAGAACCAGTTTCTCAGGACCCAATCCAAGCCCCACTGAAGTTAATGCAAGTCTTCCCATTGACTTCATTAAGCTTTGGATCAAGCCCTAAGCCACAGTTACCTCATGGTGGTATCTAAGTGTTGACTTGTACCATATGTAGCTTCTGACAAGGATGGGAGATAGAGTTTGGATGGGGAGACTGAGGGGAGAAGAGGTACAATTTCCATAGGGTAGTGCAGCAGGTTAGTGTTAAACCAAGCCAAAATTAAACATTCTGAGTCTGTTCCAACCAACAGTTCTAAAATGTTTCAATTCAGAATTTTGTTCAGTGAGAAGTTTTGATATTTCAAGTTTTTGGCCAAATTTGGAAGGTAAAAAAAGTTTTGAAATATTGGAATTTCATGCAGGCTGGAAATTCAAATGATCAGCAAGCTCTGCTCTCAGTCTAGCTTCCTATGGAGCAAGACATTTTCTCTTTACCAAGCCCCCTTGGCCCTCCAGCAACCGTTTCCAATTAGCACTCAGAGTCAGAATTTGCACCTACTCTAATTTGTCATTCACAAGTTCCCAATTTATTACCAGTTCCAGGGCTCTGGAGTGCACTTTAGGTACAGACAAACAAGCTTAGATGAAAAAGTAAAATCAAAACAAGTCCACATTTCTGATGTGAATGTCTCAGCTTTATTTAAGGTTCTTTTTCTTCCCAACCCGTTTCCTCACTGATGTGCTACTAGTACCCTTACCTCTGGGAGCTGATCCTCTGGGGGATAAAGAGAGGGGAAAGCAGCTTGTTCCTCATCCTTCCCAGAGGCAGGAACTTTTGAAGTAGATCAGAGGACAGCCAGGTAATATATTCTTCCACAGCCGAGTAGCCTTCAACCCTTCCTCCCTCCCCTCTCCCCCTCACCCCCCCCCACCTCCAACTAAGAAGAAAAGATACTGTAGTTTCTCCATAGGTCCCTACTGTAGAATACACAGTTTAATGTCATGCATGGAGTTTTCCCAAGGACTTTTGGAACAAGATTCTGAAACTCCAAAGCTCACAAGAGCTTTCCCTCTATTTCCATGAGTTTAGCTGTTCTTGAAGGCAAGGAACAATGTTAAAACCAACCCTGCCCTGAGCAATTGGAGCCCTAGGAACCAAGTGTTCTAACAACACTCCCAGAAAAACTTGCACCAGCCATGGTCCATCCTGAAATCATACCCCCTCATCCAATCAGTATGCCCATTTTAAACACTTTTACAGACTTCAAACAGATACAAGGAAAATCTGTTAAGTTGCAAATTACATTCATGCTAGGCCATTTTTGGAGCAAGAACTCACATACAAGCAGAAGCTTAACATCTATCTATTGTTATTACTGAAACAGAGGCCATAGAAGATATGTACTTTATAATGAACCACATTTTCTATATTTGTCAAGTCTGCTTCTTTTGTCTTCTCTTTTTCATATTATAGAAACGACAGTCAAATGTGTACATGATGGCTACCTCTCTGTCAGAGGGGGGAAATCTGCTAACTCCCATAAAAAGAATTAAATTGGGGAGAGGCATAGCTCAGTGATTTGAGCATTGGCTTGCTAAACCCAGGGTTCTGAGTTCAATCCTTGAGGGGGCCATTTAGGGATCTGGGGCAAAAATTGGGGATTGGTCCTGCTTTGAGCAGGGGGTTGGACTAGATGACCTCCTAAGGTCCCTTCCAACCCTGATATTCTATAAAATTAACCTCTGCTCAGAGGCCCACCACTTAGTTTCTCAAAATAGAGCTTAAGGAGTGCCTAGGGCTCATGCTGGCCTTACATGGCTGAATGCCACCCTATAATACTAGTCCATACGCTCCTGAATGAAAAGATATCATCAGGGCTTCCTCCTTTTCCAGAGTCAGTCAGAGTGCAACCTAGAGCTCAGACAGTGAGAAGAGTTTTGCATCAAAGTGGATAGTTCTTTAGCTGATCCCAAAAGTACTACTAGCTGGATCTATTGTTAACAATTATGAAATTATGTCCCCTGTGAGATGTAAAGTCACTTACCAATAACCCACGCACAAATATGGATAATCATTTCACACGATCCCTGACAATACCTGCCCATTTTCACTCCTGTCCTTTGATTTTAAAGTTCAAAAGAAACTACCACATTTCCCAGAGATTAAGAGTGTGATTCACAGGATGACTTTTTTTTTCTTTTTTCTTTTTTTTTTTTAAGAAGGGCTGCATTATATTGGGTCCTTTCTTCCAAGATTGAGTTTTATAATAGACTCTATTGCAACTGAGACAGAACTAAGACACATTGTATAGCCAATGCTTAGTGAGTTGATTTACTACCTCACAAAGCCATTTAGAATTTTCCAAAAAAGCTTTGGAAAGCTTTAGTATCAGAATTTCTCTCCAAGGTCTGCTTTGGTACCAATGTTTGATTAAATTAAAACCTAATTAGAGTATAAAATGAATGATGCACATCTTTTCTGCAATGGACAGACCTATTTGCATTCCATAAAAGATCATTCAGATGGCAGTGTGCCATTCTATTAAATTTAATTCAGGAAGGTCCCAATGAAATTTGTCTCTTTCCCTTGCCCCCACATAGACTCTATTTGTCTAGTACATCAGGTGCCCACGTTCTAAAGGATTAGACAGATTCCATTACCTGACGGAGATAATGCATACAATGTAATGAGAAGAAGCCAGTCCACTGAACCATTCATTTTCCCTGCTTTGTCCCCAAATCTACTGACATTGATTACAAGGCTTTTTGGCTCTGGGCCTTTGCTTCTGGATGTTAGGGGCATCATTCAGTGCCCAGAAATCCATCATTAGCTATCTTTCCCCTCAGGTGTTCTTTACTTGTTTCCAGGTATTTTGTTCACAGAAAACTCACTAAAGCATGGCAGGTTTTGTAACAACCAGTGAATTTTAATTAATTATCCCTGTCAAAAGAAAGCTAACTCAAAGGTCTCATTGTAACCAAAGCAATTATTGCATTTTATCTGAAAACAGTGGGATGTCATTCTTCTATTGGAAGTGCATTTCAGATGGGCTGCCAGTCAGTGACCCTTGTTGTCTCATGGTATTGATACAGAGAAGGAAAGATCACCTGTGATATAAACAGCAGGATTGTTGCCTGCCATACATTTTTAATGGAGGCAATTCTAACTTAGAAGAGGAGGGAATTGACTTGGCAGTTACAATCTGCTGGTATCAAACGAGCAGGGACAGGCAAGGCCTCCATGACTCTCTAACAGCCCCTAAAGGAATCATATGCAGAAAAATAAAGACTGAGCAGTTATGTTAAGAAAGTGTCAGAACTTTAAAGTGAGTGAAAGTTCACACAATTATGTTTTTCATTTAAAAAAGAAATGTATTTGCTTACTGTTTCCCCCAAACATACTTATAGTAGGATCACTTACCTCATCTGATGTCAAGTAATCTCTGCCTCAGTTTCCCCTCACAGGTAGACAGCCACCTCCTGAGCAGTAGAGTGATTTGAGACCTTGGCAAGTTGCACCCTTTTAGGAAAACCAAAGGTCCAAAACAAAACATGTCCCTAGTCTTTCCTAGCCCACAGAAATAGTCATTTGTCCTCCATGGTCTTCCTTCCTTCACACTTGCTGCAGAGTGAAACAGTTCCTCCTCTTTGTTACGGGGGGTCTCCAGAACAGCAGGGGTTCCATATAAGTGGGTACTCTGACATTAATGGAGTTACACTGCCCTACAAACCTCTGAATCAAGCCCTAAGGAATTATTCGCGACTTACACTGGTGCAAGTGGTAGGAGAATCAACCCTGAATTCCTAAACTACCGCACAGTTCTACAGCAGCTGAAAAACAATAGACTGGTGCTGGTATTAATATAAATACATCCTTGAGAAACTGGCAAATAATTTTCCTCTGGCATGGTTAATATAGAGGGAATACATGTATTTTTGAACAGTTTTAATCATGGATATATGAAGTAAAGGAATTATATTAATCTCATTAAAAATAATTTGACAGGAAACACAGAGGATTTCCTTCCACCAAAACTGAGCTACAAGTAAATTGAGTTGTCTTTCCTTTTGCTGTTAAGTATAATCCCCGGTATACCACAGAGGCATTTACAATAATGTAAATACTGGTCTGCTCAGTGTTTGGTAGCGGCAGAGGGAATGGAGAAGAGGTTATCATTCAGTCATCACTGTAATCAATGGGATTTTTGCATGATTAAGGACTACAGGGTCTTCCTTTTAAATGTAGGTGTCCATTGAATTTAAAATTATCAAGAGAATTAAATGTACAAGTACATGCTAAGGATAAAGTTCAGGCACCCAGGACTGATGCAGGTGAAGTGTGTAGGGATTTGAGGGGGAATCAACGCTCTCAAAACAGTACCAGGGTTTCAATGCAGCTACTGTGCCCACCAAACCCTCTGCATTATTTGCATAGAATGATAAAACCATGTAATCCCAGTGGTGGAAAACGGTTTTCGGCATAATCTCTGCAGATAACAAATATGGGCCTTCGGTGGTGTAATGCACGTAAGGGACTATGTAAAACCTGCAAAGGATATCACCACTATTACAGTGGATAGTTATTTATTAAAACATTATCTACTCAGGATGATCAATTGAAGCTAAAAAATTCACTTTAACAGGCTATTTATTGTGTCTAGGAGTCCCTCTGACATTATTTGGAGTTCTATTGATATTCAGTATATCAGAGATAACTATCTTGTTAAATCTAAATTAACTGAGCATTTGGAAACTTTAATTTATAGTATTATTATGTATTGGTTGTTACATGAATCACATTTCTGTAGGGACTATTTTGTATTAAGTGGCAGTTTGCAGCTGGCTTTTTTTATAATGGAATTTTAGTATCTCCTGCACTTTGCAAATCAAGAAGAGTTGCAAATGTTCAGGGTGAAGTAAAGGGCCAAATTATGCTCTTATAACAATGAAAAAATAGGGAGTAACTTAAATTAGGTCACCTTTGATTTATACCAGTGTAGAGGAGGGAAGAATTTGACTCAGAGTTTACCTCTCTCCTCTTAAATGCAAGGTTATAGACAGGCCTTTCTAGGTACATCTGTACTTCAAACAGGAAGTGTAATTTCCAGCTCAAAGAAACATACCCACACTAGTTCTGACTGAGCTAAAGCACTAAAAATAGAAGCGTAGGTGTAGTGGCACAAACAGCATGAGCAGCTAGCCACCCACGTACATACTTAGCAGCTTGGAAGGGATTGTACTTGGTGTGGCTAGCTACTTTTACCACCATGGTTACATTTCTAGGTTTAGCATGCTAGCTCAGCCAGAACTAGCACGGATGTCTCTTCTCAAGCTGGAAGTTACATTCCAGAGGAAAATGTAGATGTACCCTTGTCTTGTAAGGAAGGAGAGTGCATCCATATAAACTGAACTGCACTTTTTAAATGGACACAGTTGCAGTGACATGTGTGGTAAAGTTGCCAGAAATCCCACAGGAAATCTTAGGACTAAAGTCAATTGGCAGTACAACTGCTCAGCCACCATTGGCACTTTCTCACTGGGTTGGCATCTAACCTCACTTACACCAGTTTGACACCGATGTACCACTACTGATTTCAGTGGAGTTACTCCTGAGATTTGAATCAGCCCTGATGACCACTGGAAAAACCTGTAGGGGGCGGGGAAGAAAGGACCTATTGTTGGGAAGGCTCCAATCATCCAAAGCAATTGAAAACCTGATGGCGCTGGAACCTCTGGCATAGGGAAATGTTTCTAGAGGGAGAAGGATATGACCAGGGCATCCCCTTAGGGCCACTGGCAGTCAGGCATAAAGCTGCTCTGATTTAAATTGGGGTTTGGAGCAGTGGAAAAGGAGTAAAGCCACCTTGTCCCCAGCCCTATCCTACCCTGAGCACAGCTTAGCTGGGCCAGAGAATCTGGATTTAAGTCTTTTTTCCCCCACCCCAATTTGGGGAGGGGGGTTGAATTGGATGGCATAGCACCTGTGGTGTGTAAACACTGTGTCTCATTAGTGATGCACTTGCTGGCAGGTCTGGAAAGTTGCTGGTTCGATATATGAGCCTTGCTGTGTTGTTCTCTTAACACTATCAGTGGTGTCTTTAAAGGTCATGAATAAATGCCCTTACATTCAGACTTCGTATTTACTCTGAGACTCGTGGGTTTCTAAAGAAATTACAATAATAAATAAATAATTAAAATCACTGTACAAGAGATAGCAATAAAGGGTAAAGAAGGAAGGAGTCAGAACTGACAAAGAAAAATAATAGTGGAAGAAAAATGCAAATGGCTAAATATTGATCTCACTGGAGTTTCTCTAGATTTACACTGGTATAACAGCAGCAAAATTTGACCCACAATGTATCATGCCTTTTTGGATGTTTCTATAAAATCTGATCGATGCTTTCCGATTTCAACACCAAAGATTCTAGTATTGGGTTTTGTTTTCTTTTTCTGCTGCTTTTTTCTTTCTTTCATATTTATTGTTTGTAGGGTGGACTTCACTGAAAGTATTTTCTAGCACAGCCCAGTGTGAAACCACTTGCCCACCCTACCACTGATAAAAATTAATACACTTCAGAACTATTGAACACTATGGCTCAGATCCTCAGTTGGTGTGATCTAGAATATCCTCATTTGCGTCAATAAAGTTATGCTGATTTTCAGCAGCTGAGAACCTAGCCTTATGAATTTCCAGAACATCAAACACTTATTTAGCACAGGAGTGTCCGTGGTGTTTATGCACAGGGAAGCTGCATGTTTAAAAAAACTTTACACCTACAGTTGCCCCTGCATGTTGGTCTACTGTTAGAATATATGGCCGGTAATATAAAACAGCCAAGTAACTGAAATACCAGCTAGCTTATGGTCCACTTAGGCTTTCTTCCTTTCCTTTTAACTGGTTGTGCTTCGTCTAAGTGAAGTTATTTCTACATTTTATAAACACAAAAAGCACATTTGGGGAAAACAGACAGCCTTAGAACATAAAGCGTCCCATGCTAAAACCCAAGAGCTGGGGAGGTTCTTCATATTTACCAAGATTGAATTGGTCACCATATTATAGATGGGGAAATTGAGGAATAGAAAAGCTGTTAGTGACTTAGCTTGACAGAGGTACACGTAGGTCTCCTGCCTTCCATTCCTGTACCTGGGGTACCAAAACTTTAAATAATTGTATTTTCTTGTAAGTAAAGTGATATCCAATTAAAAACAAACAGGAATCCTGATCCAAATTGCAGAACCAGGTGTCTGCCTCTCAGACCTGATTACCCCCATCATGTGTCTATTACTTATTAGTTGCAGATAATATCAGTCATGGGTTTGGCCTTGAGTCTACCATTAAGAATTGTTCTGTTTTGGTAGAGGAGGCAAAAGGGGACTGAATTCTACAGTTCAATGTAATACAATGCACATACTACGGCAAGGTAAATGCATTTAAGCTACCCTTATGGTATAATCCTTCGTAGCACTTAGGGTGCAAAAACAGAGCAATGATTTGCAAAAATTATAGCAAATATTTGATATATTGCTATATAATAATAAACAATGATAAACTCTTCCAACGCGTCTGTGCAGGATGGGGTGAAGGGCTCTTGCATATTTTTAATGGTGCAGAAGTAATCCACAGAGCCTTACACAGGGGCCTGCAAAGTTTTCATAGCTTAGCAGCTACCAAGCTCAAGTTCTGCAAAGTGACACCTGATGATGCATTTTTTAAAAACAACCACCTTCCATCAATAAATGTCAAAGCACTTACTGTGTATGTAAATCATACAGGTTAGCCAGCTTTTCCAAGGGAGAAACAGAATACTGCAGACCCTAAGGAGGCAAGGGGGAGGGTGTGCAACTTAAAGCCCAAAACATAGTATATACTAGTGCACAATATGACCTTTTATTAGACACCGAAAGCCAATCTAGTCACTGGGTGCAATATAAACGTGCTTCTAACACAAGCACTTTCTTTTTAATGAAAAACAATAATAATAATAAAGAACACTTTTCTCTAATAAAATTACTAGTAAAAATGATCATAAATGGCAAGTTTTATAACAAATTCTCCTGCCCTCCTGCTGTCTTCTGCACCTGCTGACTGTCTGGCACTGCTCTCCTCCTGGCCTGACTAGCTGTTTAAAATGACTCTTCACTTTGCAATACTTTTTAACCATGAGAGTTTATGAAGGTTGATTCTCCTGAAGAATGCTCAGTAAGAACTCCCTCCTATGAACCACTGTAAATAAGGTAACCCGATTCTTCTCTCACACCAGCTTTACTCTGGTGTCATTCCATTGGCCCAGCCTCCCGGTAGATCAGGGCTGCTTTGCACAAATCAGCCCTGGAGCCAGTGGATTCAGCCACTAAAGGATTCCACCTACACAAGAGAAACTTTGGTTTGTATAAAATAACCCTTGTGCTTCCTGTATTATCCCCACTTCCCGGCCACCTACATAGTGGGTTTGGTTGAAGAAAGAGAGGCACAACGATGGCTCTTGATCCCTGGATGTCAGAATAGCGGATTTACACCATGGTCCAAAACAGCACCCACAGCCCCAGGGTCAGCGGATGCAAAGATGATTTTAAGTCCTCCCACTCTGGATTTGTGCCGAGACACCTCGGGAACTGGAGAATGGGTGGGGGTCATTTATTTGAGTAGAGCTATTCTATTTATGCCAATGTCAGAGCACAATCAGACTAGCATATGAGTGCAAAAATGAATCAGGTAGAGCAAGAGGTTTTGTGCCAAATGCAGCCCTGGTGGAAGTGTGTGCCTCTCCCATTGTAATTCCCTACACGTTCTATATGCTGGAATATAGTATTTCTTAATTCATTGGAGAAATTGACTCTCTTTTGTGTAAGGCTACCTTGTGTTTCAGACAAGGTTAATGAGACACTGGGCTGCCTGCCACCTAAGAATCAGAAACATAAATTACAGCTGCAAATTGACAGCTTTAGCACAATCAACTTCTCCAAACTCCTTTGGACTTTAGTTTTCATTAGTCCATTTTTGGCTGGTTCCTCCTACATCCCTGCCTCTCTTTGGATGATCCCACCTGCATATGCTGATATACAATAAATTAAGTGAAAACAAAGGACAAAAACATGAAAAGGATATGAAAACTAGGGTTGAACAAACAGCTTATTATTGGTGTCTCATCTCTTCTTTCAGGTATCTACCACAAGCATCTCTTTGTTTTTCCATTACATAAATAAGGCCTCAGCCCAAACTCATTTTAGTCAATAGAGTCTTTCCATTGACTTCAATAGGTTTTGGATCAGGTTCTTAGGGAAGAAAGAACTTCACCATTATAGGTTCATTTTTTTTTAGTGTTCAGTCAGGATTCTGTTTGAAAATCAGTTAGACCCAATTAACCCTTATCCTAGAGCTGGTCTCATGGTGATGGATCAGCTATGCTATTCAGTTCTAATTTCCTAGGGTTAATTCTTCATCTTCTAGAGCTCTTAAACTTTGTAATCTGTATTCTTGCTCAAGATGGGTGTCTAACTAGGAGATATATATAACCTGTGAGTAGGAGAGAGGCCAACAGAATAGGAAGTGTACATACATATTTCAAATTGCTAGCTATTCTCCTGACTGGAATTGTCCCCTCTTAATTCAATTTTCAAAGTGGATCACTAGATTCACCCCACCCCATCCCAAGACTCTTACTGACATGATTGGGGATCAAGCAGCTAAAACCAATAATTTACAGCTAAGGTAAGAGACACCCTGGTAGATTATTGGCAGATCTGTTGAGCACTTGGATCCAGATTCCGCAATTTAGAGTGGCTTCAAAATGAGCCAAAAAGTACCACGGAGCTTCCAGGGTCTGGAATTCAGTAAGGGTGCATTCAGAGCCCAACCTGACTCTTCTCGTGGGTTTCAATGGAGTTAGGTGGTACTGCTTTAGCATCAAACCCTTACTTCTTATGGCCTTCCTCATCATCTATGGGTCCTGGGCCTATTTTATGCCCAGCCAATCTGCTGCTTGAGGGTCAAAGTAGGGTACTTTTATTTATGTGGAATAGCACCAGGAAATCAATGGGTCTCTTTGTAGAGTAAGGTGCTCTATACTGTAAGAGTATTTGAATCCTACCCTAGGTGAATAAAGAGGAAAGGGTAGAAACCCCACCACTGAGTTAATCATTTAGCTGGAAGTTAACCATTTTTTTTTTCAATTTTCAGGGGACGTATTTATTACAGAGAGAGGATCAAGCCAGAAAATTCATATCTGGACCCATATTTTGAACGCTCCAAAGTTAGAAAGTGATTGCTTCTAGGATTTTGGTTTAGCCTATTGTAAAACCAGGGCTTATTTGCAAACTGCATACCCAGGTTCAGATTTTAAACAACCCCAGAAGTTTGGATCTGGGATTTTAGTTGGGGCCCATCATTAAATTTGTGTGACAGCACAAAAGCCTTACTTGATTCAGATCTCATTTGTAAGCATTTGTAATTCATCTCTTTCATTTTTGGACATTATTCCCAAATAAAATGTACTGCATGAATGTTCACAAATAAAGGGTATAAACATGGTGAATTGAAATTCAGTTTCTAATTCACCAAAACAGTAATGGAGTAATTTCCCCCCAACTCTGTTGGCTACTTATGTGCTGCATTAGTTTCCATTTGTAACATTAATGTGCACCAGTTTGTTCCAGAAGTAATTAAGTTTGCATTATAATTTAATCATAACTGTAAAAATATTACTTATAGTAAGAATTTTGTTTGTTTACATTTTCCCCAGAAATGCAACTGTAAAAAAATAAAATCTTCCTGAACCACTCTCTTTTATAAACAGGACATGGATGGAAAAGTATACCAACATGGATATCTGCCATTATAGCCAATATCACCTCATATCTCTGGCTACCTAAAACTCCTCTCTAATCAGAAAGGATAATGGATTTGTTTTGCTGGGCATGCAAGGTGATTGTGCGAGTGACAGATGTCCAAAACAGCATTCTTACTGTCCTCTCTCAGCACTCTTTACCACTGGGATTATACAAGATAGGTTAATTACAGATGGTGCCTTGAGTTCTTATAGTCATTCATTTAGTCTCTTTAGAATGAAAATGGCAAGATTTTAAAAACTCATTCTTCAGTCCTGGGGGCTGACGTGTGAACTCTGACAGTCAGAGACTACATCCAGTGGAGCTCCATTTTCCATCTTATTTCATGGGAGATTTTTAAAAATGTTAATGTAAACTAGCAGATTTTACACACTGGTTATATTAATGGCAGGAACAGGAGCATGGACCTAATGTGGTAAGGCCCTCAAGGCTCATAGCCTCTCTGAAGCACATTTATGTATTCTCTGAGATTTAATGTGAACGTTCAAACTGTCCTTCTTTGGGAAGGGATAACAGCCTTCCAACTATCCAGCTCTGCCTGTGTCCCTCCTTCACGGATGGGATCCCAGGGGATGAATTATTTCTGCTGTTTACACACAGCAGGCACACAGGCTGCTGGGGAATGAAAAGTGAAACAATAGTTAAGGGCGATACAAAGTGATTTTCAAGGCGGTAATAGCAGACAAAAGGAGATCAATTCAATGACTTTGTTCCTAGCTGCAATGCTACATGGTGCCTAGGCAATCCCATTGACAGCCCAGTCACACAGATAGTCACTTGCAGGTACATATGGCACAAATGTGGGTAACATTCAATCAGAGGGTCCGGCCATCCTATAAAGTAGCATTTTACAGTACACAAAGTTCCTGAAGTTCTCTTGCTCTCTTTTAGGCTGTGAAAAATACTGGCAGTTTGATTGTATTTTACATACCATAAAAAAAAGTGCCCCATTCTGCAGTCAAGCAGGGGTAAATGGATTTTCTCTCACAATCTCTCTGTTGGTCAGTGATTTGTAACAAAATTGAGCAGTATGCCCAGATTTCAAAGAGAAACAAAAGAAAAGCCAAGAAGAAACCCTGTCCTTTGAATGAACATTAGATCTTGAATCACTGGTTTGAAAAAAGTAACATGGGGGGAAATGAGTTGATTGTAAATTGTCTAACTCAGAATCCATACCATTCAATGCCTTCAAGGTTTGAACAGAATACACATACCTGGAAGTGGTGGAGGGGAGGGGTATGGGTAAAAAAATCTGCACATCAGAACAAAATGCCATTGACCTAATCATCAAGCACTTATTAGACTCGGTAGCCAAATCTGCTTAATTATTATTATTTTAATTAGTAGATGAGTTCATCTTGAACCAATGGAATAACATGACCGCTGCTTTCTGCGGCGTGGGGGTCGGGAGGTGGGAAGAGGGTTGGTACGACAGAAGGGTAACTATAGAAAGCTGGCAGGGATCATTTTTATCAATAAAGCTGTGCTTAGAAGAGTTACTAGCTGAAAATCTTTCCCTTTCATGTTTTCAAGTTCTCATCGCATGCAATTGTTTTCTCCAGGGGATTATACTTGATCCCATGAAGCTTTCCCTGCCAAGACAGCCCAGCCTCATTGTGGAATAAGAGCGGACAATGATAGGCAGAGACCACAAGGGAGACTGTGGCGACTCCAGGCCCCTCTCTCCCAGCAGGATTTTGCTGCTCAGCCTGTAAGGGTCACCTGAGCTAGGCTTAAGGGCTCTGGAAATGAGAGGATATTATGGGGGACAAATATTTTAAAAATGCAAGCCCTTTGCCATTTCATTATGAGCTTCACCAATGAAATAAAACAGATTCACATGTTTATTTCCAAATGTGCTGGAAACAAAAATAACCGCAGTTATTGAACCAGCGGGGAGGCACGATGGATATTTCAGCTGCTAAGGGGTGAGAAGTCCCATTCAAAGGTTCCCTCCAAGTTCTTTCTAGTGGACAAATCTTCAAAAGAAAACATACTTTCTGAAATGTCATTTGAATATATATCCTGCTCCAGTCAAACAGCCCACTTAAAGTGACACAGGGGTTGTAAATTGGTTCACTGATTGGTGAGTTGGAGTTTAACAGCTTAAGCTTATCTGGAAGGGGATAGGAACAAAGGTGCCATGCATATCATCATTCATACTGTATCCCCTTGCCCCTGCCAGCATAGCCAAACCATGGAGGTGAAGGCCTTTAATTCCTCTTTGCAGCAAAAAGGATGTGGCATGAGACCAACTGGGAGATCAACGCAGGCTACCTAGAAGGGATCTCCTTCCACCTGTATGTTCATCGTGCATCCCAGAAGGGCCTCTAATGAACCAAATATTCCAATAGGGGTGTGTGTGGCCATGAACTTGTTTTCTTCAAGAAGTCACTTATGAGGCAGAAACAACATGGGATCTGGTTTTCAAACAGCATCCAGGGCCTGAAACGTGATGCAAAGGCCCAACTGCATGCTATTTTGCTCTGCTGAATGCCTCCCTGGGGCATTAAAAATGCCTATGAAAAACAGAGGGCCACATTTTCCAAAGTACTCAGCACCTAACACTGAAGGAAAATGTTCAACAGAGTTCAGCCTCTGTTGTCTGGCTAATTCATTTAGGTACCTAGCTGAGAGCTGTTGTGTGATGAACTCTTTTGAAAATCTGGCTGCTCTAACACAGTTGTTTGAACCTCCAGCACTTGCCTCTGAGCTGATGCTGCACACAGCACAGTATCAAAAAGCACTGAAAACAGTATATTTAACAGTTGCATGTAATTTTATTTCTGTTTGATGTAATAGTCAAATTTACTTTGAACAATTTAAAATAAAAAATAATTGAAATAAGTATATGCATCTAGCCAGTGGAAAAGTCTATGGCAACTTGCTATATAATAAACAGAGACTAAACCAATAAAGGAAATTGAGAGTGCTATGTAGATGAGGAAAAAAGTTCAACAAGTCACTGAAATAGTTTGCCAAGAGGTCAGTGAAGCAAGTGGACTAGATGAAACTTTTAGGAGGCTAGTAGCATAGCATGACCCTACACGTGGGGCAAAATTCTCCTCCCATCTATGGGAAAGGCCCAAGATTCAGGGGACTGAGGGAACAGAAGCCCAAGGAAAAGCCATGGAGTGGGACTCTTTTCATACAGCACATAGGGTTGCTCTTCTATGGGTATCATGGGGAGAATAGGGTAAGGCACGGCTCCTAACTATGGGGTTCCACCAGCCAAAAGCCATGTATAAAAAAGTCACAGCCCTTGTCTGTGACAGTGGATGTGTGGGTGTCCAACACCCTATCACTAAGTTGGGGTAGAAAATCCCATCCTCCTTAGTCATTTGAACTTTGTGCAGAGAACCGCCATTTGGACCAAGGACAAGGTTGGACTCAGATGACCCAGAAGGCTTTGGTAACCCTATCTCCTATGATTCTCTGACTTACAGTGTGATGATCATATCAGAGTTAGTGCTATTGCATTAGTGTAAGATCAGATGTCACCAAATTCTCACCAAAGCCCCAGAATCTGGCTTTATTTTCCATATTCTTAATACATGACTATAGAGCCACTGAGAATTACATTTTAACATGGGTCTAAAGTTGCATGCACTAAAATATGCTTAGCATTTAATGTATATAGCACTTTAAATCTTAGCAGCTATACAAACCAGAAGGGCCAAAATCAGCTCTTGGCTCTGCACACGTAGCTCCAGTTTTAAACAGAGTGCACCTTGGGCACATATAAATGTCAAAGTTAGCTCTAACTATTTCACAAAACACACACGCAAAACAAATAAGTGCAGATACAGTTTGGCATTTCTTAGGCTTTATATAGAACTCAGTATAAAATCAGTTTGGTGGATACACTATATTTTGGGGCAAATTCAGTCATTTACACTGAAGTCAATGGAGTCACACCAGTATAACGCCGATGCATGTGAGAGGAGACTGAGGCCTAGTGTCTTCAATATTATGCTCACAGCCAAAATCTACCCTTAGAACCAGTGTAAACCCCAAATAATTCCATTGACTTAAAAGGAGTTATTCCGCAGCTAGGGCCAGAGCCTCAGCTGGTGAAAATCAGCATAGGTCCACTGAACTCAGAGCTACACTGACTTACACCAGCTGAGGATCTAGCTCCTCCTGAGGCCAGAATTTGGGCCCCATTTCTGAAAATGAAGCCCTCAATGTGTGCTATGTGTTTGCTTGGGCTGCTGCTCTGCCAGTGAATCCCAGGCTCTAGGGCAGCTCTTTCAGAGTTTCAGCACATTCTTTGGGTGTAAGTCAGAGCTGGGCAAACTACAGCCCGCGGGACCATCTTGCCCAGCCCCTGAGCTCCCAGATGGGGAGGCTAGTCCCTGGCCCCTCCCCTTCTGTTCCCCAGCCCCTCCCCTGCTGTTTCCCCTCCCCCACAGCCTCAGCGTGCTGTGCCGCGAGCGCTCTGGCCCACCACTCCTGCCGGGCAGCACGGCAGCGTGGCTGGCTCTGGCATGGTAAGGGGGTGGGGAGCAGGGGATCCCGGGGGTCAGTCAGGGGACAGGAAGCAGGGGGAAGTTGGATGGGGCGGAGGTTCTGAGGGGGGGGCAGCCAGGGAATGGGGGGGCTGGATAGGTGTGGGAGTTCCGGGGGGGCTGTCGGGGGTGGATAGGGGTTAAGATAGTCAGGGGACAGGGAGGGTTGGATGGGGGTGGGGTCCCGGGGGGTGGTTAGGAGCGGGGGCAGTCAGGAGACAAGGAGCAGGGGGAGTTGGATGGGTCAGAGGTTCTGAGAGGGGCAGTCAGGGGGCAGGAAGTGGAGGGGGCGGATAGGAGGTGGGGGCCAGGCTGTTTGGGGAGACACAGCTTTCCCTACCCAGCCCTCCATATAGTTTTGCAACCCCGATGTGGCCCTCCAGCGAAAAAGTTTGCCCACTCCTGGTGTAAGTGATGGAATGGGATAGATTCCTACAGAAACCCAGCAGTCTGCAGGCATCAAAACATTACTCAACACTCACTGAGAAACCAACTTGGAAATGCCTCAACCCAGTTGATGATTTGTGAATGCGGTCACTGTGTGCACTACATGTGAAAGTAAAGACAGTCGTCACACTCTGGGCCCGCAGAGGAACAAGCCTGTAATTATTAAGTATATACATAGGAGTTAAACAATCCCTGCAACATATCTATTTAACTCCCATTGAAATAAATAGGAGTCATGTGCATGTACTAAGGGGAATGTAGACCCCACAGTTAGTAACTATAATAGTAATAAAAGGTCATTATAAGTCCATGTAGTCTCATAATATTAAAATGCAGACGCTTACATTTGTTAAGTAGAAGAGTCTCAATACAGCTATTCAGTGAGAAGCATTTCCAATCCCTATTCTCCCTCGAAATTCCTGGCTTATACCACCTAGTCATTTATTCCTGCATTCACTTATAAAAGATTGGCCTCTTCTGGTAAGCTAATGCCTTTATTATATGTATTTATATTTATTTTACACACACACACACACACTGTTTTATTGATTTTCACCATTCCTCTTTCTTTTAACCCCCAAACCTTTTCCTTTAGACTCATCATCCTTACTGCAGTGGGTCCTCTCTGTATTCCAGGCAGGTGACACCTGATGATAATGGCAGGATGGCACCCTTTCTGCAAGCAATTCAAATAGCACAGGCTTCTCAGTGCCAACGTTGGCTATTATGTCAGCACAATTTGGCAGGGGCTAATCTAATCCTTTCCATCTGGGTTTCTTTTTTATTCTCCCTGAATTGGGATGAAGGATTAGGGGGAGGGAGAAAAGCCACAGCCCTTTCGCCTCACGCATTGAGGTTTAGAAATGCATGCTGCTTATTACTGCAGTTCTAATTCCTGACTCAGTCAATAGTACTGAGACTCAAACCACAATACAAAGATATATGGACTGGCTCCAAAAAGCCATTAAGCCACCAAGCCAGCTTCATGCCAATACCCAGCACTCTTCTCAGAGGAGGAAAGAGTGTTGGAACTCACCCTTAAGCTGAAATGATACACTGGAGCTTACATTTACTATCAGAACTAGTATAAAGAAAAAAATGTGCTGGTATTTTACTATTCCACTAAAATCAGTGTTTGTAATAAATCCTCTGCTAGACTGGACTCTTTATTGCTGATGTCCATAAATGATTTGCTTTATTTTCCCAAGCTATCTGATGTTTTAAAAGATTCCTCCCCTCCCCTGCCCCCAAATCCTGATATGAATCATATGGACAAAATAAACAGAGTGCTCTGTTAGAGTTTCCCTTTTTACAAATGAGCCATAAAATTCTCCATTAATCAGCCCTGCCTCCCCAGGGGCCCGTCTTCATTGTTGAGGTTTCCTTTTCCATTTCTGATCCCTGTTTTTTTGAGGAGATTACAAAAAAAGTCACAATGCAGTAAACCAAAAAGAATAAGCTTTTGAAAGCCACCCTCCTCTGCACAGGCCTTGGGCTGAGCAGAGTTTTGAGCAGTGCAGTAGCAAGCTATAAAATTAAATGATCTCTATTTTTTTTATCCCTTCCCTTCTAGTTAAATGACAGCCTCATCCCACCTCTCTCCCCCATCCAGACTATGTGGTGTTCCCACCTATTTAAATAAATGGAAGTGCCTTAGAACAATAAAAGGGCCCTTCAGGGTCTCCTGGGGTAAGTATTCACGACCACAGAAATAATTAAACAGAATTTACTACGGAGTCTGGCATCTCAAGAGCATTTGCTTCTTGTTAATTCCTGAGGAAGGTGTCAGTTCTGACACAGCTTGAATTTAACTGCAGGGCATATTCCTTTCAAACACAGTTTGAGGAAATATATGTCTACTGTACCTGTCTCTCTCTCTCTCTCTCTCTCCCTCTACTATATCTGTCTTGACTCCATGTACTTGCATAGGGACAGTCAGCAAATCTCCTGCATGTCCCTTATCAGAGATCTGACTCTTTAGACATATTGACACAGGGTACCCAACTGTACACTCAGTTATGAAGGTATAAATAGAAAAGGGGTGTCAAGGTTCCTTCCCCACTCTGAACTCTAGGGTACAGATGTGGGGACCTGCATGAAAAACCTCCTAAGCTTATCTTTACCAGTTTAGGTCAAAACTTCCCCAAGGTACAAAATATTCCACCCTTTGTCCTTGGATTGGCCGCTACCACCACCAAACTAATACTGGTTACTGGGGAAGAGCTGTTTGGACACGTCTTTCCCCCCAAAATACTTCCCAAAACCTTGCACCCCACTTCCTGGACAAGGTTTGGTAAAAAGCCTCACCAATTTGCCTAGGTGACTACAGACCCAGACCCTTGGATCTTAAGAACAATGAACAATCCTCCCAACACTTGCACGCCCCCTTTCCTGGGAAATGTTGGATAAAAAGCCTCACCAATTTGCATAGGTGACCACAGACCCAAACCCTTGGATCTGAGAACAATGAAAAAGCATTCAGTTTTCTTACAAGAAGACTTTTAATAAAAATAGAAGTCAATAGAAATAAAGAAATCCCCCCTGTAAAATCAGGATGGTAGATACCTTCCAGGGTAATTAGATTCAAAACATAGAGAACCCCTCTAGGCAAAACCTTAAGTTACAAAAAAGATACACAGACAGAAATAGTTATTCTATTCAGCACAGTTCTTTTCTCAGCCATTTAAAGAAATCATAATCTAACACGTACCTAGCTAGATTACTTACTAAAAGTTCTAAGACTCCATTCCTGGTCTATCCCCGGCAAAGATAGAATACAGACAGACCCATAGACCCTTTGTTTCTCTCCCTCCTCCCAGCTTTTGAAAGTATCTTGTCTCCTCATTGGTCATTTTGGTCAGGTGCCAGCGAGGTTACCTTTAGCTTCTTAACCCTTTACAGGTGAGAGGAGCTTTCCCCTGGCCAGGAGGGATTTCAAAGGGGTTTACCCTTCCCTTTATATTTATGACACACACCCCAAATCTCAGCTAGGGTGAAACACTGGCTGGGATTTCTTCCTGGAGCTCTAGGAAAAACAGAGTTAATAAGACACATGCATCTCTAAATATACTACCAAGTACATAAAGACTAACAATATTTTCTACATCTCAAGGACGATTTTAACCAGTTAATTCTGGGAAACTTTCGCGGGAGAGTGCATCAGCCACTTTGTTAGAAGCTCCTGAGATGTGTCGGATGTCGAAATCAAAATCTTGGAGAGCTAAACTCCACCGAAGAAGTTTTTTGTTAGTTTCTTTGACGATGTGAAGCCACTTCAGTGCAGTATGGTCGGTTTGCAGGTGGAAACGCCGTCCTCAAACATATGGGCGTAGCTTTTCCAGAGCGTAGACAGTGGCATAACATTCTTTTTCAGTGACTGACCAGTTGCTTTCCCTCTCAGACAGTTTTTTGCTGAAAAACACTACAGGGTGGAATTCTTGATCAGGTCCTTTCTGCATTAAAACTGCTCTCACACCAGGCTCGGACGCATCTGTGGTTACTAGGAACGGTTTGTCAAAGTCTGGGGCCCTTAGTACAGGGTCAGACATGAGTGTCGCTTTAAGCTTGTTAAAGGCCTTCTGACACTTTTCGGTCCACTGAACAGCATTTGGCTGTTTCTTTTTGGTTAGGTCTGTCAGTGGGGCGGCGATTTGGCTGTAGTGCGGTACAAATCGTCTGTAATAACCGGCCAAGCCTAAGAAGGATTGAACCTGTTTCTTTGACTTTGGGACAGGCCACTTTTGGATGGCATCCACTTTGGCCTGTAGGGGCTGATAGTTCCTTGACCCACCTGGTGTCCAAGGTAAGTCACTCTGTTTAGGCCTATTTGACACTTCTTAGCCTTAACAGTTAGTCCTGCCTCCCTTATGCGCTCAAGGACTTTTTGTAGATGTTCCAGGTGGTCTGCCCAGGAATCCGAAAATATGGCCACATCGTCAAGGTAGGTGACTGCATATTCTCCTAATCCCGCTAGGAGACCATCTACAAGTCTTTGGAAGGTGGTGGGTGCATTTCGCAGCCCGAAAGGGAGTACATTAAATTCATACAGCCCGAGATGTGTGGTGAAGGCTGACCTTTCCTTGGCAGATTCATCTAGCGGTACCTGCCAGTACCCCTTGGTTAAGTCCAAGGTAGAGATGAACTGGGCCCGTCCCAGTTTCTCTAATAGTTCACCTGTGCGTGTATTGGATAGTTGTCTGGGCGAGTTACAGCATTTAGCTTACGGTAGTCCACGCAAAAACGTATTTCCCCATCTGGTTTGGGAACTAGAACCACTGGAGATGCCCATGCACTTTCAGAGGGACGGATTACACCCATCTGTAACATATCCTGGATCTCCCGTTCTATAGCAGTTTTAGCTTGAGGAGACACCCGGTAAGGTTGGACCCTAACTGGGTGAGCATTACCTGTGTCAATGAAGTGGTATGCCCGTTCAGTCAGTCCTGGGGTGGCTAAGAACGTTGGTGCGTAGCTAGTGCACAGCTCCTGGATCTGCTGTCACTGCATACGCCCAAGGGTCATGGAGAGGTTCACCTCTTCCACACCACCAGCACATTTCCCTTCGTAGTAGACACCTTCAGGCCACTCAGTGTCGTCTCCTCCCTGGGCTTTAAACTGACAAACCTTGAATTCTCTGGAATAAAAGGGCTTTAGAGAATTAATATGGTACACCTTAGGCTTTCGGTTGGAGGTGGGGAATGCTATGAGATAATTAACAGCTCCCAGGCGCTCCTGGACCGTGAATGGCCCTTCCCACGATGCTTCCATTTTATGGGCCTGGAGCGCCTTTAAGACCATGACCTGGTCCCCTACTTTGAAGGAACGCTCTCTGGCATGTTTATCATACCAGGCTTTTTGCTCTTTTTGAGCATCCTGTAAGTTTTCTTTAGCAAGGGCTAAAGAGGTTTGGAGGGTGTTTTGTAGGTTGGTTACAAAGTCCAGAATGTTAGTTCCTGGAGAAGGTGTAAATCCCTCCCATTGCTGCTTCACCAACTGAAATGACCCCTTAACCTCACGGCCATATACAAGTTCAAATGGGGAAAACCCTAAACTGGGGTGTGGTACAGCTCTGTAGGCAAAGAGCAACTGCTGCAACACTAGGTCCCAATCATTGGAGTGCTCATTTATGAATTTACGTATCATGGCCCCCAAAGTTCCATTAAACTTCTCCACCATGCCATTTGTTTGATGGTGGTAAGGAGTGGCAACCAAGTGATTTACCCCATGAGCTTCCCAAAGGTTTTCCATAGTTCGTGCCAGGAAATTAGTCCCTGCATCTGTGAGGATGTCGGAGGGCCAACCTACCCTGGCAAAAATGTCTGCTAGTGCCTGGCACACACTTTTAGCCCTGGTGTTGCTTAGAGCTACTGCTTCCGGCCATCGGGTGGCAAAATCCATGAAAGTCAGTATGTACTGCTTTCCTCTGGGTGTCTTTTTTGGAAAAGGACCCAGAATATCCACAGCTACTCACTGAAATGGAACTTCAATGATGGGGAGTGGCTGGAGAGGGGCTTTGACCTGGTCTTGGGGTTTTCCCACTCTTTGGCACACCTCACAAGACTGGACATAGGTAGAAACATCCTTGCCCATTCCCTCCCAATGGAATGACCCTCCCAAACGGTCTTTGGTCCTGTTCACCCCAGCATGGCCACTAGGGTGATCATGGGCTAACCTCAAGAGCTTGGCCCGGTATTTAGTTGGAACTACCAACTGTCTCTGAGGATGCCAGTCTTCCTGGTGTCCACCAGAAAGAGTTTCCTTGTATAAAAGTCCTCTTTCTACAACAAACCTGGATCGATTAGAAGAGCTGAGAGGCGGTGGGTTGCTCCGTGCCGCCGTCCAAGCTCTCTGGAGGCTTTCATCTGCTTCCTGTTCGGTCTGGAACTGTTCTCTTGATGTTGGAGACATCAGTTCCTCATGGGACTGTGGACCTAGGCTTGGTCCTCTGGAAGCGATATAGGGGATGGAGCTGTTTCTGTGGACTGTGAACCGCTCTCCGCTGGTGCACTATGTTGGGATTCAGGCTCCGGCTGAGCCTCTTGTGTAGGGTTATCGGCTGCTGCCAGTTCAGGTTCAATGGGGCCCTCTGGTGTTGAGGTTGCAAGTACTGGATTCAGTGCTGGCACGGGGTCTGGTGTTGGTTGTTCGGCTTGTTCCAGTTCTGGGACTGGTTCCGTCTGGGTGTCTGGGACTGGATCCACTACTGCTGTTGCAGACATTGGCCTGGGGTCCGGGTCCATCACCTCTGACCGGGTCCTGATAGAAGTTTCCGGAACAGAGCTAGGCCTCACGGCTTGTTTAGCCTGGCTGCGGGTGACCGTTCCCACCCTCTTGGCCAATCATGTGAAGCAGGCCAAGTCTTCCCCCAACAGCATGGGGATGGGATAATCATCATAGACTGCAAAAGTCCACATTCCTGACCAGCCCTTGTACTGGACAGGCAACTTGGCTGTAGACAAATTGAAAGAGTTGGACTTGAAGGGTTGAATCGTCACTTGGATCTCTGGGTTGATTAAATTGGGGTCCACTAAGGAAGCATAGATAGCTGACACTTGTGCTCCGGTGTCCCTCCACGCGGTGACCTTCTTCCCGCCCACACTCACAGTTTCCCTCCGCTCCAAGGGTATCTGGGCGGTATCTGGGCCTGCGGACCTCTGGTGTGATTCCGGTGCAATGAACTGTAATCTGTTGGGGTTCTTGGGGCAGTTGGCCTTTACATGCCCCAGCTCATTACATTTAAAACATCGTCCAGCTGACGGGTCACTGGGGCGAGGTGGGTTGCTGGAGAATGGGGTGGTGGGACGATAAGGGGTCTGGAGGGTTCTTTGGGAGGTAGGTGGGGCCTTGGGCGGCCCCCGGTAATAGGGTGTGGTCTGGGGTGGTCCCTTCTGGTCTCCGCTCCAACTGCGACCAGTTTTCTTCTTCTCTGCCCCCTCCACCCATCTGGCTCCAATCTCTCCTGCCTCGATTACAGTTTTGGGCTTCCCATCTAGGATGTATCTTTCTATTTCCTCAGGAACACCCTCTAAGAATTGTTCCATTTGCATTAGGAAGGGCAAATTTACTGGAGATTCAACACTTGCTCCTGATATCCAGGCATCCCAATGTTTCACAATGTGGTAGGCATGTTGGGTAAATGACACGTCTGGTTTCCACCTTAGGGCTCTGAACCTCCGACGAGAATGCTCGGGTGTTATCCCCATTCTGACTCTCGCCTTGGATTTAAACAGTTCATACTTGTTCATGTGTTCTTTAGGCATTTCAGCTGCCACCTCAGCTAAGGGTCCACTGAGCTGCGGCCTCAGCTCTACCATGTATTGGTCAGTAGAGATGTTGTACCCAAGGTAGGCCCTTTCGAACTTTTCTAGGAATGCCTCAGTATCATCGCCTGCCTTGTAGGTGGGGAACTTTCTGGGATGGGAAGTGGTACTTGGAGAAGGATTACTAGGGTTTGTTGGGATATTCTGCTGAGCCTTTATCTTCTCCATCTCCTCCACATACTTCCTCTCTTTTTCCTTCTCCTCCAGTTCTTTGTCCCTTGCTTCCATAGCTCTCCTGTGAGCAGCCACTTGGTGTTGTTCTGCCTCTCTCGCTGCCTCTCTCACTGCCTCTCTCGCTGCCTCCCTTTCTTGTTCCTTCTCCTCCTTCTTCAGCCGCATGAGTTCTATCTGTCTTTCATGTTCCCTTTGTCTTTCCGCAGCCTGAAATCTGGCTAATTCCAGCTTGTGTCGAGCCAAGGATTTTGTCATTCTAACCTCTCTGTTTTAACTAACTTTACACCCAAGGTTTAGAAATAAACAAAACTTGGCTGTAAAATTTTACTGTGCTGGAATAGAATACCTATTCTCTGATAGTGATTGTCAGCCTACAGAAAAAGACAATTCCCTTGTCTCTGCTCTGGGCCCAAATCAAAGCAAAAAACCTCCAACTACTTGGAAACCTGCTTACCAGCAGCCCAAAGGAAAAAAAAAATTTCCTTTTCAAACCTGTGCTCTCTATAGAAAATGACATACTTCCAGAAAGTATGCCATTTAGGGAGAGTGGAAGCATGGAACATTTTCTTCCCAGTGCAGTCCCTTTTTCTAGCTGGTATTTCTATGTTCATTAGTACTCATAGGCTCACAGAAGAACACATATCTGTACAACCTCCTAAAGTGTGGAAGCATTCAGAATCCACACCTGGACAAGAGCCCACAGCTGGCCTGAATAAACAGGGCCAGATCCTCAGCTGCTGTAAGTTAGTGCAGCTCCACTGAAGTCAATGGAACGAGATAGATTTATGCCATCTGAGGATCTGGCTTATATCTACAATGGGACTAATCATAACCGTCAAACCAAATGCCCTTGAAGTTCAGGATGTTAGAAATGTGACCCCAAACTTTGCAGCTCAGGCCCATTTCTAATTAAAACTCAGACTGTTACCTTGCCTCACCCCTTCTCCATGTTTTCCACTATCCTCCACACATTTTGGGAGAAATGACATAAGCAACCTTCAGGGACACACTTGTAGCCAGGCTACTTATTTAACATACAAACCAAATACTCAAAGAGTTTTTTCATCTCAAGGTTGGCTTGAAAGCCAAACCCTTTTATCTCACCAAAGTCCCAGCTAAGTGCTGCAGTGTAGAGCCCCATGTGTAAGGCAAGCTTGCTCCTTCCAGTGAGGCCCTGTTGATCTATGAGCTAATCTAGGCTCTTTAAATAAAGCTTTAGAGTGTGTACTTAAGAACCCCTTTATCTGTTATTAATGTCTCATTTTGTTATCGCCACAAGTAATTTAAATGTACTGGTCATATTTGATTAATTCTACTGTAAATCTCCCTTCCTCCAAAAATGTGAAGCTTCATAAGAATTTTTTTTGTGGGGAGAGAATGGGGTGGGGGGTTCATGTGAGCTCAGCAGCACTCTATGAACATGAGCTTTATGCACAGAAAACACTTAAATGTCTGGAAATGCATGTGATGTGACTCACTCACACCTAGCAAACAATTTATCTCATTCAAAGACGACAGAAGTGTAAATTTCTTGAATCACAGATTTTATTAGTACAAATATGTTGAACTTTACTCACATACCTTTTTGACTTTATTAGCATATCTCATTTTATATGTCCTGCAGGCTTTGGCAGTTGTTTCCACATTTTATTGACTCGGGCTAGCAGGCAGAAAAATGACTATCTGCCTACATCAAAAAGGAATTTCTCATAATCTCTCTAAAACTAACATTGCTTGACATAAGACGGTACCTGCCACATACCTGCCTCTTTCTCATGGCGGTTTATTTGTTCTGATTTAACAGAAGATCACATCAGAGACCTGATCCCACTTCAAACTGAGCTGTCTAAAATGTCTTGGGTTTTCACATGCAGTGTCCTGCCTGAAAACAAAAGAAATGCTCATTATGCATATTTTCATTGGCTCCTGTGTCACCCAGGAAAACTGTTCCTGAAAAGAAGTGAAATAAAGAAAAGCTGCTGAGAAACAATTAGCTGCCTTGGGAAAAGTACCTGCCAAGCCAGCTCTTCATTCATGTACCCAGTTGCCACAGAATTCCTAAGCAAATTGAATCTGACTTATCCTGTCTTACCCAAGACATGTAGAGACTTTGTTTTCTGGACAAAGAGAGAGATATCACGCAAGTCACATCTCTCCTTTCTAAACCTTCCTGAGAAGAGCTGTGATAGAAATATGCACCTTTAATTACCTTTGAAATGCCAGCTAGCTATTCTGTTTTGCTGCAAATGAATTAAGATACCGGGTTAAAGTAAGGAACACCACCTTATTTCTAGCTCTAAAACAAAAGTACTTGTGCAAGAGCTTTACTCTCTGCTGTAGTGGTTTGAATATGTTATAGACAAGTGGTTCTCAAACTAGGGGTGCTGCTTGTTCAGGGAAAGCTCCTGGCAGGCCGGGCCGATTTGTTTACTGGCTGCATCCGCAGGTTTGGCCAATCGCAGCTCCCACTGGCCACGATTCACCGCTCCAGGCCAATGGGGGCTCCGGGAAGTGGCGCAGGTTGAGGGATGCACTGGCCGCCCTCCCCGCAGCCTCCACTGACCTGGAGCGGCAAACCGCACCCAGTGAAAGCTGCGATCGGCCGAACCTGCGGACGCGGCAGGTAAACAAACTGGCCCGGCCCTCCAGGGTCTTTCCCTGAACAAGCAACGCCCTGAGTTTGAGAACCACTGTTATAGACAGTACAACAAATCTTTTGCAGGCATTAAGGTTGATTTTCAGTGAATACAAGTTGTAGAACTGAGCCTTCCAAACTATATTTGTTGTTAGAGAGGCTGAAGTTTTGAGTATCTCTTAACAAGGAAGTGTCTGCTCACTAAATATTTTCTCAAACCAGAATCCCAGCAACCCATTATAAATCTGGGCCTGAATCTGGTTCAACTGATATAGTCCAGCTGCCTTGTGTCAGTGCAATGACCAATCACAGCTGTATACCCAGTTAAATCGGTGTTAAAGATGCAAAACAGAAAGAGTACATGTGAATCTGATACTCAGATGCAGGGTTTGAAATTAGGGCCAATCAGTACCACTATTCCACAGTAGGGATAGCTCTGTTTGGACTTGTCTCCCTGGATTTTTTAAGTGAATGCATCTGGAAAAAATATTCATCCACCATAACTCAAGATTGCCAACCTTTCCCTCACTTGTGAATCTGAGACCTGAAAAGTCACTGCCTTTGCCTCCTGCACACCAAAAGGGTAGTTGCTAGGGAAACCAACAAAACTTAGTTCCAAACAGTGCGTAGATTTGATATCACTAAAGCATAGACCTTTGGACTTTGAAATCATTTAAGCCATGGTAATGGAATGTTCTGAGCCTCTGAGTGAATACAACTATGGAGATATACATTTTTTTAAGGAGGCAAAACACATTCTTGGGCATTATTTCAAACTATTGAGTGCATTTAATGGTAACAAAGACTCCATTCATAATTTAACACCGCATCAGGTTGTGATGCATGGAAAACTAGACAAGACACCAAAGACCAAAAATTCCTCTGATGAAAGTCACTAAGCCCAGTGTTTCAAAAAGACATTCCATCTAATTCCAGGCTAATGTATAAGCCCTAACTAACAGATGGTATAATGTGAGTCAGGGCAAGTGCTTCTGATGCCAGCCTTGTAAAAGGTCCAGGGATATAGCCTATTCCCCATGGTAGGGGTAGTGAAGTAGTGATTTCTGGACTAACATGTCCTCGCCACTCCTTGTAACAATCCCTTTTATAAGTCTAATCATGCTTTCATTCATGCACTCTCTTCCCTCTTCCAGTAATGCCTTGATCTTTTGCTGGTTCTGTGTTCCTTTAACAGAGTGCACAGAGGGCCTGGCTGAAAGATTTGCCTGGAGCCTTCATATACTTTACATATTATTTTAAATATATTTACATAAGATTTTAATCAAGAAAAAGCAGGTGGGTTTATTATTTTTTAGAGTTCCCATACAACACAAAACATGACTGCTAAGGGCTGCTAAGGAAGAATTATCAAGACTGGCATCAGCTCTCTGAAATGTAATTGTTTGATGTCCTGCTTAACATATGAGGAAATCACACACGTTGTTTTAGGCTGCAAGGGCCCTGCAGTGTTTTGATTTATTCAGTTTTATGATAGCAAAGGTCTGTACTTATCTCGAACCTGAACTTCTACTGGTAGAAGTCATGCAATGGTCTGTTTACAAGTCTGTTCATAAGGACTTCCAACATGGCTTGCACAAATAGCAGCTCTCTTACACAATTCGAGATATCTGTCATTTGACAGGCATTTATAGACATTCAGAAAGCTCTGTTTGGAATGAATGGAAGCATAGTAAGCCAATTTATTCCACAGCTTCTGGTTTCTTGTGTTTGATTGAAAACGAGTCTGCAAACAACTTGACCATCTTTTTGTCCCTCCTGAATCACTGACCCTGAAGCTCCATGATCAGTTCAGCATAAGTATAACTCATGCTTCTTGAAAATGTGCTGGTGAGAGAGAAAGGCACCTTCAGAAGAATGAGCTATGAAAAAGCTTGCTCCACTCCACTCCACCCCATTCTTCTGTCAGCTGCAAGCAAGCCTTCCACCCTGCTCCTTCCCACTGTCCTGGCAGCTGCAGAGAGAAGGCTTTTGCTCCCCTGACACCTGAAAATAATATTTTGTCAGCTGTTGAGCTTCAATGTGCCTTCAGACTCGCAGAGTGGCAAGCTTTGCTGACAGTGGAATCATTGCAAAACCTTGCAGAGCAGCTCACTGTGCGGTGTTGAACATAGAACTAGATTTCCAAAAGCTGCAAAAGCTCCCACATATGATCACAAACACACAAAAAACTGCTTAGGAAATCTGCAACTTTAGTGAAGGCAAGCACTCAAAAGTTAGGAAATGCCACATCCACCAGTGTGATATATGCCATCATGTGCCAGCAATGCCCCTCTGCCATGTACATTGGTCAAACTGGACAGTCTCTACGTAAAAGAATAAATGGACACAAATCAGATGTCAAGAATTATAACATTCATAAACCAGTCGGAGAACACTTCAATCTCTCTGGTCACGCAATCACAGACATGAAGGTCGCTATCTTAAAACAGAAAAACTTCAAATCCAGACTCCAGCGAGAAACTGCTGAATTGGAATTCATTTGCAAATTGGATACTATTAATTTAGGCTTAAATAGAGACTGGGAGTGGCTAAGTCATTATGCAAGGTAGCCTGTTTCCTCTTGTTTTTTCCTACCCCCCCCCCCCAGATGTTCTGGTTTAACTTGGATTTAAACTTGGAGAGTGGTCAGTTTAGATGAGCTATTACCAGCAGGAGAGTGAGTTTGTGTGTGTATGGGGGTGGGGGGGATGTGAGAAAACCTGGATCTATGCAGGAAATAGCCCGACTTGATTATGTAAAGAGTTGTCACTTTGGATGGGCTAGCACCAGCAGGAGAGTGAATTTGTGTGGGGGGGTGGAGGGTGAGAAAACCTGGATTTGTGCTGGAAATGGCCCACCTGTTGATCACTTTAGATAAGCTATTACCAGCAGGACAGTGGGGTGGGAGGAGGTATTGTTTCATATTCTCTGTGTGTATATAAAGTCTGCTGCAGTTTCCACGGTATACATCTGATGAAGTGAGCTGTAGCTCACGAAAGCTCATGCTCAAATAAATTGGTTAGTCTCTAAGGTGCCACAAGTACTCCTTTTCTTTTTGCCAGAATTAAGGTTGCCTGTGCACTCTTAATTCAGCCCTTCTGAACATACACATTATGATTGTTTTACCCAATGTCACGTGGGAAATCTATGACAGAGGCCAAGGAGGCCAAATTAAGTTTGCAAGGCCAACCTTAATCTACCATTTCCTAATTTTGGCTTTGAGTATAACATAACTGCAGCCAGCTGACAGGGCATTGAGAGACTTAATTAGTACTTGTTTGTAAAATACTTTGTGAGCCCTAGATAAAAAACACTATTGAAATACAAAGAATTATTAGTAGTAGTTAAGGAAGCAGTGTTATTACAATAGATGACTATTTCATCCCCTTGAAACTACAAGCAGAATTTTAGGTAGGAAGTATAATCACCTGAATTGCAATTTACTCAGGCTACCACCACCACTTGTGCAATTTTTTAAATGATTGCTAGTGATCGGGATCTCAGACTTATGTCTCATAAGACAGACAATACCATCCTATAATCAATATTTCTTTCTGTATTGTGTCAGTGGAAATCAGTTAATATGTCAGCATAGTAAATAATATTGTAAGTGTACTAATTACAGCATGCAGATAAGAAAGTTACCGGCCGGATTGTGTCCAGTCCTGCACTGGTGTGAAGGTAGAGAGAAAGCACAATGAATGTTCCCCTCTTTCACTGTTGCATAGGAGCTATACATCGTTTTTTTCTTTATGCTCCCTGAAGCAGCAGTGCTAGCCTGCACCCACCAGCTGGCAGGGAGGAGCACACACTGTATCTTTGCAAAGGATAGTTCACCAGTCACGCTCTCTTACACTCCCCAAAGCCCTTGGGAGGCTTTGTGCTCGAGTCAAAACACAATACATCCATGAGCTCCCACATCAAAGTGGTTAACCTCTGCACTGACTCCAACACAAGGCTGTGCCCTAAAGGCAAAATGTAGCCTACAGGCTATGAGCAACAGACCAGATTCGGTGCTGCATCTCCTGAAAGATACAGCACAGAACATTTGGTCAAGGTGATGAGAGGGAGCAAAGGTGGTTGTATGTCCACTTATGGGCTTTTGAAGAGGCCAAAAATCCACTAGTATAAGTTATAGCAGCCCAGAGGCTGCTCTAGTTTAAAGAAGCCTAGCCGCAGTTGTCTCTGGGTTGCACTGCTGCACCTATTCACCCTCCTGCCTCCAATATACTCCCTGTGAGGGTGACCATATAGGATCACAGCAATGTAGAGAGGCCAGAATTGTCCCCTCTGTTTTTTTGTTTTGTTTTTTGGGGGGTTTTTTTGTACAGAACATGAGCCTACCTTCAACTGGAAAATAAAGCTCTTGGAAGTGAAAAGTTGTGACTTATACCTCATTACTTGGCTTCCCATGTAGGCACCACATTATCCACCTGGCCTCCTTTTTCCTCACGGACCTGTTCAGCTATAAACATGTTCAGAGTTCTGTTGTAATTGAGGATCACTGGAATGTCACAGTGCCCAAACATCTTAGTTGCAGCTATTAGAGCTTCTTTATGCTTGTCACAGCTCTGTTATTTGTTTCTAGGTGAGTAAAATGAGTGACCCCAGAGCAGATGTGTAGGGAGTTCCTGAGCATACCTAGGGGAAATCCTTCATCTAGGCAGAAGCTGACAGAAATTGATTAATACAACCATGAAAAGGAAAATGTATCAATATTTTCTTTAACTACCCTGTAGCTTTTAAAAGTACTTTCAGGTTATAAAAATCTCTAAGAACTGTAAGTATTTCATTACAAAAAAGAAATCATGTCATTCTCTTTTTTGGAGGGAGGAGAGGTTTAACACAAAATCATGCCCCTGACTCAGTGAAATCGTCTGCAGAAAGAAAATAAAAATTGCTCCGTATAGAGCAGAATGGGAGGAAAATTCATATGTGGGATTGGGTGGTTCAGGTGAGTTCTAAGTCACTGCAGCCTGAGCCTGAACGTCTACCCTGCAATTAGATATCCACGGCTCACCGATGCCAGCTGATTCAGGCTCAGGGGGCTCAGGCTAAGGACTGTTTAATTGCAGTGTAGACATACAGGCTCAGGCTGAAAGTCAAGCTCTTGGACCCTCTCACCTTCCAGGGTTCTCTAGCCCGGATTCCAGCCCAAGCTTGAAGGTCTACACCACAATTAAACAGCCCCTTAGCCCAAGCCCATGAGCCCAAGTCAGCCGGCACGGGCCAGTCACGGGTATCTAATCGCAGTGTAGACATATCCTATGCTGGTAAGGCTCAGAGTTGTCACAGATCTTTGATATATCCTAGGAAGTGACTGGATGGCCTCATTCCATTTCATTAATGGGTCACTATATCAGTGTTTGAGAGGCTAACACCGCTAAATATTGCTATGATGCTGGCTGCCTCAGCAAAGAATTCGAAAGGCCACCAAGACTGAGCCTGTCATTCATAACAACTTTGCCAACTCTTGCAACTGCAAGTCTCATATTTGGTGTTTTTCTGAAAGTCTCAGTCCCTGGAGTCATGCGATTACATGAGACTCTCAGAATTCATTAAAAAGCAAGTTTCTAGCTCCCAGATTAGACAGAAAATTTTGAAAATGTGACTCAGACATACCTAAAGACTGAGAATCCAGAAGGCAAATAAGATTAATCCATGTCACACGGTCTGATATGGCTTACAAATGAGAGTGCCAATCTCTGGTCAGACTGTCAGAAAAGTGAGCAGACACCCCAAATTTAAGTGGTATATTCCGTAATTAGATTTCACCAAGCCAATAACAAACCTGTGCTCCTGGATTACTATATTTGTCTCACCATGATGCCACAAACAGTTCCCTTAGGCTCTCCAGCCCTTTTATTAGCACCCAGACAAACTGGACTTTGTGAGGAAAGGTTATTAAAATCAAAAATCACCTCACATTAAGTTAGTCCCAATCCCAAAGGGTTGGTCACTTACCCCAGGTCAATGTATACTCTGGATTTCACACCAAAGACAAAGCTGACAGCCAATTTCTCTAGTAAACTAACCAAAGGTTTATTAGTTAAGAAAAAGAATTGAGAGTTATTGAGCCGTTAAATCAGGTAAAATACATTAACAGATGAGTCAAAGTTTGTATGTCCAAAATGATAGCAAAGATGTAGTGATCTGATAGATTTCCATAAGTCTCTCAGGGTCACCCAAAATAACTTTCAGGATCTCTGTCCACTTGTTCAGTATTAGGATCCAAAACAGTTTAGAGATACAGGATCATGCCCTGGATCCACTCTTATAGTTGTCTTCTCCAGAAAGGAATCTAGCAAGTATCTCCATCACAGCATGGTCTTTTCCTCTGTTGATGAAATGCAAACTCGGTCTGTGGATTTTCATTGTCAAACACAATGACCCATGCTTCGAAGTTAGCATGCTTCTTCATTTACAGTTCCAAGGCTCCAGTCCTGTTTCATGGGCAATCCAATTACAGATACCTACATAAAGTATTTAGTTACAGCAATCCAAACAATCTTTCATTTGCTTTCATGAAATTTAAACACCAAGTTTACACCTTTGTCACACCTAAGGTTAATATACCTAGAGTTAATTAAATACAGGGATATACATAATGGAATGCGATAGCATTCAACAGGGTCGAGATAAGTGAAGACAATATCATTCACATTTCCTTTTAACTAAATTAACACTTGAATGAATTAATACACTTAACATTCCTTTGAGATTCACACACAAGTTAATTGGCCTATTGCTCTGACCTGACATGGTCTATCAGTTCAGAATCCAAAGCGCATTGTTATTATTTTAAATGTCATGATTTTTAGGCCTGACTCATTGTTTTTGAATATGTGGAGCTGACAATACTGTGTAGTCCCCCAGATCAAAGATAAAGACACAATGGTGGTATAGAGTGGGGATGTTAATACAAGTCTTTCTGTATTCCATAGATATGGTAGTATGGAGCAGTGGTTCTCAAACTAGGGGTGCCGCTTGTTCAGGGAAAGCCCCTGGTGTGCTGGGCCGGTTTGTTTACCTGCCTCATCTGCAGGTTCGGCCAGTCCCGGCTCCCACTGGCCGCGGTTCACCGCTCCAGGCCAATGGGGGCTGCGGGAAGGGCGGCCAGCACATCCCTCGGACCGCGCCACTTCCCGCAGCCCCCATTGGCATGGAGCAGCGAACCACAGCCAGTGGGAGCCGCGATCCGCTGAACCTGCAGATGCGGCAGGTAAACAAACTGGCCCGGCCCGCCAGGGGCTTTCCCTGAACAAGCGGCACCCCTAGTTTCAGAACCACTGGTATGGAGCATTTCACAAGCAAGTGGCTGGGTTCTTTCTGGGAATGACTTTATTCCACACAAATCCAATCTTAAGAATCTGCAAATCTTTCTTTGGTTAATAAAAAAGCAAGAATCGAAACGGTAACCAATCTGCCACTTATAGCATGCTTGGATTGCGGGGGCAGGGGGAAAGAGGAGGAACAAAGCTTGTTATATTACCACTTGCTAAACAACATGAAATCCTAAGTATTGTTATAGAAATATGGTATCTAAGCTAAATGCTTTCAGATTACTTGATCAAAACTAAAAAAAAAACTTAGCTTCATGTTCCCTAAGGCTTGTAATAAAATGTGAAATTTTATGAACCCCGAAGAAAGTAAATGTTAATTTTGACATAAATGTATATGGGTTTGCAGTAAAAATGGATTAACTCCACAGATTCCAAAAATTATAATGTGTGTGTTTTATTCATTTAAGGGCTTGAAAGATATTCTAGAGGAAAACACACTCTCCATTCTGGAAGTGAAGAAACAGGCAAACAAAAAAAGCATGGTGGTCTTCAGCAGTGTTGAGATAACATGAGGAAGTTTATATTTGTCAGCAATCTTAGATTTTTCCCTTCCTCTACCAGTGGACCACAGACATGTCATGGAGATGATCTGAAGCATTAATACGGCTATTGATGGATGATCTTTCTGAACAGGAGTCTAATTCCATGATAGCAAGTGGCAAGGTCAAAAACAAGATGATGCAAGTATGGAATAGGAGTACAAATAAAACCACCATCAGCCAACAAAGAAACAGCCAAATCCTTCTGCATCACTCTAGTCATGCAAAGTAGCCCATAAATCTGGAAATCTGGCCACCTATGGAGGTGCAGCACACAGTTTGATGCTGTGATAAGTGGACAAGATGGATATTTCTGCTAAAACAGTTTTAATTGACAGTGTTGACACTGGTTGGCCCCAGAAGTCACTGGAACCTTGTCTATACCAGGGTCCCTACCAATACTAGCATCTGCACAGCTGAACCAGTGGAAGTTTTTAGCTAAGAATTCCCTCTCAAAATATCTGCAGACAGCTTTTGGCCCCAGCAGACCTGCCCAAGTTTCAAAACCTAAGATGGAGCTTCTGTCTAATGCATAATGCAGATCAGATTTTGTACGTTACAAGGCTAGGACATTTTTGCTGGAAATAAGACCAGAATAAAAATATTAATATTAAATTAATTTCTCTTAATAATGCTGTGCTATACGAGGTCACATCGATGCTAATATCACTTAAGATTTGAGGCAAAATTTTCAAAAAGTGGTCTCTCATTTGTGCATGCCAATGTCTGTACATGCACTTTCTGAACTCAGCTTGAATACACAGGGAGCTAGAATTTTTATGTGCAAAACTCCTTTGTCCAAGTGGGCTTGGCACATGGATGTTCCATTCATCTGAACACACATATGTGCTGTAATCTATCACCTCCATGAATTTACATGTGAACAGAACAGGCGGCTAGGTGATGTCCTTTGAAAATATGTCCCTTTGAATTTAAGGAAATTAAACAAAAAAAAATCATCACTGTGTACATATATATGAATGAATGAATTCTGAACTCTCAATAACTTCAAGTAAGGAGTACGAAACAGGGCCCATACCTGTCCATCACCTATCTGTGTATTTAATGTATTGGTTTGTGAAATTATGTTCTTTAAAGAATCTTATTTTCTTTCTCAATTTATTCTGCATTTCAGAAGTTTATAGCTTGCATTTTTCCTGACATTTTGCTTGTTTTGGTATACTTTTCTGTGCTCCGCATTTTAGTTTTGGTGCTGTGTTTTTCACCCTTTAATCTTCAGACCTCTAACATCACTTTTTTCTAAACTGATGTTTGTCTACACTTAGGGCAGCATGTAGAGTACCTATGCTGCATGCAGAGCACAGGTATAAATAGCAATGTAGATTGTAAGGCACTGCTTGGGCAAGTGCACTAGTACAGAGCGCTCTACATGCCTGACCCTAGGATATATACCCTACACTACCCTGTATACGCCCAAGCAATGCCTCCCATGTGTACACTGCTATTTTAGTTTAGTGACCTGCTGCCTCCCTCCTGCTGGAGCCTTTCACTGACAAGTATAGCTATACACCACGCTGAGTGTGGACGCAACCTGCCTTTCACTGCGTTGTATAGCTACATGTACTCAACATGCCACCACAAGCGCAGGCAAGGTCTATAAATCTCCAAGGATGGATCTCTTTCCAACACAGTCCAGTCTTTTAGTTTCAAGTTCTCCAAACCTTGATCTTGGGATCTAAAGGAGCTTAGAATTTGACCAAGTCAACTATTTGATAATGGAAACTATTTGATAATATGAAGTGAAGTACATTTAATCAGCCAGCAGGTTTAAAGTATTCAAATCTGTTTTCTTCATCTAGACATTCTGAGTTAAATTCATAATTATATTCCAGTATGGTAATTGTCAGATTCTCCTTAAAAAGTATTGGGTAAGGAATATTAGAGTATTCACAATACAGAATCCTAGTATTGAACTCAAGAAGTGTATGCCAATGGGCATCAGGAAATATATATAATGTCACTTTAAAAATAAAAGGAGTACTTGTGGCACCTTAGAGACTAACCAATTTATTTGAGCATAAGCTTTCGTGAGCTACAGCTCATGAAGTGAGCTGTAGCTCACGAAAGTTTATGCTCAAATAAATTGGTTAGTCTCTAAGGTGCCACAAGTACTCCTTTTCTTTTTGCGAATACAGACTAACACGGCTGTTACTCTGAAACTTTAAAAATAAATACCCAGTATGTCTACATCCCATTTTCAATTATTTTTGGCTTTCATATATTCTTCCTGAGTTATGTGAAGAAAGAGAGAATGTATCGCCAATAATATTTTAAAGCTATCACTTAATGCTCCATCATACATCACCACAAATTTCAGTTTCCAAGTCTTTCAGCAGTTGTACAGTGGTAATTTATGGTGCTAGCTACTAGTTTTATAGGCTGATTATCAGAAGGGGAATAGTAGCTGGAGCTCTCTCTCTCTCTCTCACACACACGCACACACACACACTGTTCAAAATGAAAACAGAACAAGACTGCTATAAGGTGAGAATTTCTGCACTTTTATTTGGTTTTTGTTTTTCCTTTCAAGTCCTCTTCTATGGGCTCCTCCTGTATGTGTATCTTGGGATCAAGCCTAAACTGACAAAATGGCTTTGGCCTTTTACTTCCTGTTTTTAACCATCCTAATTCTTCTTTTATGTCACAAACCATAATATTCCCTCAATATTTATAAATGTATGACAGGTTTGATAAAGCTACAGCAACTTGAAGTGCAACTCGATTATCTCATACTTAACAGCTCTCAAATATGATGGGATTTAATACCTACCACATATGAAAACACATCCCCCAGAGCTCATTAAGTGAATTTTGATAGTAAATAAGAAATTGCAAATCACCTTCTCTCTACTTGTCAGACAAAAATGCATTAATCTATTATTAAAAACACTTTAAATAATTATTCCAATTTAACAAAATATGAACTCTACATTTCAACACGAGACAATCTTTAGAGTATAATCAGAGTTGTCATCTGCAAAAGGAAAATAGATCCAAGCGTCTGTTTATCATAATATGCCTTCTTGTAACCTACTTCCTCTGTTTATGACAAAGAAAGATCAAGTTATGGAGCGCGTAAGCAGGAGCATTATAGAGGGGAAATGGATGCTCTTGGTAACAATTAAGGACTGAAACAATCACATAATAAAAATTCATAATAAAGAGATACCTTCACTCATTAAAAAACATTTCCAGCTTGCAAATTCATACTTGGTACTCCCTTCCCCCGCTGTCACCACCTCCACTACTCTTGTTATCAAGGAAGAAAGACCATGGCAACTGTTGTATTACACAACTGGCCTGTTCATAACACTGAAAAGTTAGGTGCTCAAAGGTGAAAAGCACACAAGGGGCTTTTCTCTCATTACTCGCTTCTACAGGTCTGTAAAACTAAGGAGATTAAGAATGTAGGTCCATTGATTACAAGCCTAGGAAATGCCTTGAATGGTGCATTTGATACTTGTACTCCTTTATAAAAAAAGAAAGTCACAATGATTTATTCAGCAAACAAAAATAGTAAATATAAGAGGAGCTTGTATGAGTCCCAGAGATCTTCAAATGTAGAGTGCAAACCTTAACAAACAACAATGAACTTTTGGAGTTTTTCTATCCCCTCAGTGAGCAAAGAGGAGAGGTGTTAATTGTGAATTGCATTTCAATATAAAGGCTCCATGGAGCACTCAGTACTCAGTTATTTGAATTTTCAGAAGAAAAAAATGGGTCTTTCGTGAGAAAACATTCTCAAACAACTCTATCCCACTCAGAATCCATAGTTATGCTTAATCTGCTGCTTCTCTGGCTCATTTACAGGGACTGTTGGCAGGTAGTGAATGCAAAATCATTTTAATAGGGGATCCCCTGGGAATGGAAGCAAAAGTTTTGAGCATTTACAATTTCACAATGAAGTATGGCCAGCTGTTAGGAAACCAGCACTTCCCTGCTGTAGTTTACGAGAATTAAACTATTTGCATGGATATTTTCAAGTCAGCAGTCTATAAAGGAAGAAACTAGACCATTCAATGAGCACAGAGACATACAGGACCTGTCAAACCTACTGCTGATCACATTTAGAACTCTGACCCTGTCAAGGTTCCTCCCCCACTCTGAACTCTAGGATACAGATGTGGGGACCTGCATGAAAACCTCCTAAGCTTACTTTTACCAGCTTAGGTTAAAACTTCCCCGAGCTACAAATTAATTTTATCCTTTGTCCTTGGAATAACCACTGCCACCACCAAACTCTAACTGGGTTTACTGGGAAGCACAGTTTGGACACATCTTTCCCCCCAAAATCCTCCCAACCCTTGCACCCCACTTCCTGGGAAAGGTTTGGTAAAAATCCTCACCAATTTGCATAGGTGACTACAGACCCAAACCCTTGGATCTGAGAACAATGAAAAAGCATTCAGTTTTCTTACAAGAAGACTTTTAATAGAAATAGAAGTAAATAGGAGTAAAGGAGTACCTATCAGGATGGTAGGTACCTTACAAGGTAATTAGATTCAAAACATAGAGAATCCCTCTAGGCAAAACCTTAAGTTACAAAAAAGACACACAGACAGAAATAGTCATTCTATTCAGCACAATTCTTTTCTCAGCCATTTACAGAAATCATAATCTAACGCATACCTAGCTAGATTACTTACTAAAAGTTCTAAGACTCCATTCCTGTTCTAACCCCGGCAAAGCAGCATACCGGCAGAGAGACACAGACCCTTTGTTTCTCTCCCTCCTCCCAGCTTTTGCAAGCATCTTGTCTCCTCATTGGTCATTTTGGTCAGGTGCCAGTGAGGTTACCTTTAGCTTCTTAACCCTTTACAGGTGAGATGATTTTTCCTCTGGCCAGGAGGGATTTTAAAGGGGTTTACCCTTCCCTTTACGTTTATGACAGACCCTAAATTAAAGGCCACAACCAAACTCAATCGAGTAGGAAAGAGATGAGATGGAAGTACAAGTATCGTTGTTTGGGGAGACAGGAGGCAGAAGGGACTGGAATAGAAGGGATTGGGGGCTACAAATAGGCGCTTATTGGTTTTATGGCTTATAAAAAAGTGAGATCGATATGGAATTGGCTTATATCAAGTTCTTGTGAGAGATTCCCTACAGAGTGATCCAAATTTTCAGCTTTCCCAACCCCTGTTAACTTCTGGGCAGTGACTGCTAGTCATGGCAAATGGTGCCAAGAAAAAAAGAAAAGAAGAACAGAAGAATTGGGCCCAGTCCAACTCCCACAGAAGTCAAGAGCCTTTCTATTATCTTCAATAAGAATTGGGTCAGGCCACTTATTGGCAAGTGTGTCCTCTAGCGACCTGCTAATTTACAACATCTTGATCATTGTTCGGCAGAGAAGACAGGGCTGGGCCAGATTCTGCTCTCACTTACACAGGTGTAATCCAGAGGAAGTAATCAGAAGCTGGCCCTTGGAGAACAAGAAAGAAAGAAAAAAAGAAAGAAAGGCAATTGATTTGAGCATGGTCATTCTCTCAATGATAAACAATGATGTCCCTTGCCTTACTGCATTGCTCCCTGCCCTCTCCATTCAATCAATAATGCCAGCCTCTCTTCCCCCTTTGTCTGCTTCTCTTACTGCCACCTTAATACCTTTTTCCACACTGCTCCCAGGCGTGGAATGTCCTCCAGGAACCGTTTCACCTAGCCACTACCCTGTCCTCAATCAAATCCCTCCTTATACACCCACAAGAAATAGGGTCAAACAAAACCTTTTGTTTTGTAAGCCATTCATTCATTTAGATGGTGTTTTCAAGGGAGTCCATGGGATCTGGGAGACTAACACCCTGGGTTCTTTTGAAAATCCCAATCCCGGGGGGTGGAAGGATGTTTTTGTGGTGAAGGCACTAGGCTGTGACTTAGGAGACCTCAGCTCACTTTCTGCTTCTGCCACAGAATCCCTGTGTGAATTAAGCCAAGCCACTTATCTGCCTTGTGCCTCAGTACCTCTTCTATGAAATAAGGACAATAATGCTTTCTGACTGCACAGGGGTGGGGTGAGGACAACATTCATAATGATCATGAGGTGCTGAGATACTAAAGTGAGGGCAAGGGAGTGTAAAAAAATTAAAACATCTATTTTAAGACAACAAGCCCATGTAAAGATTACGTGCACACAGAGGCTATTCAGTTCATGATGTGTGTAGGAATAAACAGGACCATGAGCGCACTTACTGTCTTCCTGGAGCAGATGGGTGGAGAGTGGGGAAAGGGGAACAAGCCAAGCTTCAGCCAGCACAGCTCAGCTGGCATAGGGGAATGCTGTAATTTGTTGCTAGTATAGGCCAGCAGTAAATTAGTACTCACAGGAGCAGGGAGGTAGCAGAAAAAGAATTGTAATTCAAAGGTACTACTCCTGGGGTGATGCAGCTTTTGCATCACCCCTTGCTCAATGCTCCGGGCTGTGCCAAAATGTCACAGTCTAGTCCTTACTATTCACGTGGATCAGTATCAGCTTACTGGTGGCATGCACAGTGCAAGGTGCCATAACCTACTGTGTTAGTGATCATAAAGGGCTAAGTCATGTCTCTCAACACAGGACAGTGTGAGAAAAAGACAGTGATCTTTTCCGTAACTGGTGTTCTTTGAGATGTGTTGCTCATGTGTATTCCACAATAGGTGTGCGTGCTCACAATGTGCACTGGGGCTGGAAGTTTTTCCCCTAGCAGTACCCATGGGGGGGGGGCGCCCCAGCGACCCCTGGAGTGGCGCCTCCATGGCACAGTATAAGGGGAGCTGCGCGCTCCCTCCACCCTCAGTTCCTTCTTGCCAGACAATTCCGACAGAGGGGAAGGAGAGTGGGATGTGGAATAGACATGAGCAACACATCTCGAAGAACACCAGTTATGGAAAAGGTAACTGTCTTTACTTCTTCAAGTGATTGCTCATGTGTATTGCACAATAGGTGATTCCAAGCTATATCTATTAGAGGTGGGTAGGAGTTCACAAATTCCCGGGATGGAGTATGGCCCTGCTGAACCCGGCATCATCCCTGGTTTGGGAGACGATCACACAGTGCAAGGCGAACATGTGAACCGAAGACCCCGCAGAGGCCCTACAATGTCCTGGATGGGGACGTGGGCCAGGAAGGCAGCCAACGAGGCCTGTGCTCGAGTCGAGTGCACCTTCACAATTGGTGGCGGGGGAATACCTGCCAGATCATAACAGGTGCGGATGCACAAAGTGATCCTGTTGGAGAGACACTGAGTGGAGATCAACCGACCCCTCATGTGCTCAGCCAAGGCAACAAACAGTTGCGAGGACTTCGAGAATGGCTTAGTCCGGTCGAGATAGAAAGCCAGAGCCCTTCACACATCAAGTGTGTGGAGGCAGCGTTTCTCACTGGACGTGTGAGGCTTGAGGCAGAGGACCGGCAGGAAAATGTCCTGACCCATGTGATAGGCAGAGAACACCTTAGGGAGGAATGTAGGGTGTGGGCGAAGCTGAACCTTGTCCTTATAATAAACCGTGCACGGAGGTTTGGAGGTCAGGACCCTAAGCTCCGAGACCTGCCTGGCTGATGTGATAGCGACCAGGAAGGCCAACTTCCCTGAGAGGTGAGACCAGGAACACATGGCTAGAGGATCAAACGGGGGCCTCTTGAGACAGGACAACACCAGGTTCAGGTCCCACTGCGGGACCGGGGCCTAGCATATGGGAAAGACGGTCCAACCCCTTGGGGAACTGGCCAGTCATAGCATGGGGAATACTGTGTGCCCCTGCACCGGTGGATGGAAGGCCAATATGGCCGCCAGGTGCCCCTTGACTGATGAGGGCGCCAGGCCCTGGGCTCTAAGGTGGAGAAGGTAGTCCAGGATAAGCTGGATCGGGGCAGCCACCGGGGAGACACCCCGTTCAGCTGCCCATCTGGAGAACCAGGACCATTTTGCCAAGTAGGCGCGGTGTGGAGGGCCATCTGCTTTTCAGGAGGACGCGCTGGACCCTTTCTGAGCACATCCTTTTCCCTCTACCTAACCTCTGTGCAGCCACACCGTGAGGTGGAGAGCTGCTAGGTTGGGTGGAGGAGGTCCTGGGAGAGCAGGTCCGGGCGGAACAGCAACAGCTGCGGCGGAGCAACCGCCGGGCCCCTGAGGGTCCCATACCAATGTAGCCTGGCCATGCTGGGGCAATCAGGAGGACCCGTGCCTTGTCCGTCTTTATTTTTTCTAGGACCCTGCTGATCAGTGGGAACGGGAAAAAGGCATAGAGAAAACTGGCCTGACCAGGACAGATGGATGGCATCAGAGATAGTGCCCCATCCCAGTCCCCCCCTGGAGCAGAACCGGGGACAGCACCGGTTCTGCCGCGTAGTGAACAGGTTTACCTGGGGTGTTCCCCACATGCGGAAGAGCTGGTGAGCCACTTCTGGGTGGAGAGACCACTCGTGTTGGGAGGAGACGTTCCTGCTTAAGCGATCCGCCTGGATGTTCCAGGTGCCCAGCAGATGGAAGGCCCTCAGGCAGATGTCATGGGCTATACAGAAATCCCACAGCCTGAGGGCTTCACGACAGAGGGCAAAGGACTGGGTCCCGCCTTGCTTGTTGATATAGAACATCAAGGCCGTGTTGTCCGTGAGGACCCTGACCACCTTGCCCTGCAGGTGCGAGCAGAAGGCCATGCACGCCAGGCGTACTGCCCTGAGTTCCTTGATGTTTATGTGTAGGGACAGATCCCACGCCGACCACAGACCTTGGGTCTGAACGTTCCCCACATAGGCCCCCCAACCCAGGTCCGACGCATTGGACACCAGCTCCAGCGACGGGGTCCTGTTTTGGAACGGGAGCATGTTGCTGGGGGTGGACCACCACCGCAGTGAGGCGATCACTGAGTCAGGCACAGTGAGGACCTTGTCCATCCTGTCCGTGGCCTGGGAGAACTCCGAGGCCAGCCAAAGCTGGAGGGGCCCCATTCGGAGTCTGGCATGGTGGACCACGTACGTGCATGCTGACATGTGACCCAAGAGCTGGCGGCACGGTCTGGCCATAGTCACCAGGAACCTTGTGACCGTGTAGATGAGCCCTTTTAGTGTCTCGAACCTGTCCGGTGAGAGGGAGGCCATGGCTGACTAGTTATCCAGGAGCGCCCCGATAAACTCTTTGTGTTGGACCGGGACTAACGTGGGCTTCGTGTGGTTTACCAACAGGCTCAGGGCAGCGTACGTGGACTGTAGAAGTGTCACGTGATCCCTCACCTGCGACCGGGAACTGCCCTTGACCAGCCAATCATCCAGATACAGAAAGATCTGGACCCCCCGGCGCCTGAGGTAGGCCACTACCACCGACTACATTTTGTAAATACCCTGGGGGCAGTGGGTAGGCCAAATGGGAGGACTGTAAACTGGTAGTGATTCTGCCCACTAGGAAATGGAGGAAGCGTCTGTGCCCCTTGAAAATGTGAATGTGGAAGTACGTGTCCTGCAGATCGAGGGCAGTGTACCAGTTCCCAGGGTCCAGGAAGGGGATGATGGAGGCCAGTGAGACCATGTGGAACTTGAGCCTTATCATGAACTGATTTAATTCAGCAGGTCCAGGATGGGCCTGAGTCCTCCTTTGTCCTTTCAGCCGTGACCACTCTGGGAGGAAAGCACACAACCAATTGTAGAAGGGAAGCTTCATGGGGTGGGGGTGGGGGGGGGAATCCCTGGGGAGAGCTGGCAGGGTGCCCCCGAGTGTCCCCTCAAAGCCATCTTTTTCCTGCCTGTTTGCCCTTGGAGGACCCAGGTTGTGGGGCAGGCCGCGACTGCCTCCGAGGGCGCCTTTTATCGACCCTCGACTTGTTATAGGCGGCCTTGTACTTCGGCTGGGTGGCCTGAGTGGGAGCCTGCTGCAGCCTAAACTTAGATTTGGCTGGAGCTGGGACATAGACACCCAGAGTCTGGAGGGTCGTGAGGGGGTCCTTCATACCATGCAGCTTTGTAACCGTTTGCTCCGCAAACAGAGCTTTGCTGTCAAACGGGAGATCCTGCAGGGCAGCACGTGCTCCACTGGACAGCCCGGACAGCAGGAGCCACAACGCCCTTCTCATGGACACCATTGAGGCCATGGAGCGTGCTGCCATGTCTGCCACATCCAAAGCCGCTTGCAGGGATGCTCTGGCAGCCACTGTACCCTCCTCCACCAGTGCCTTGAACTTTTTCTTATTGTGCTCTTGGAGGGGATCCTCAAACTTGGACAGGGAACCCCACAAATTGAATTCGTACCTGCCCAGGAGCGCCTGGTGGTTTGCCACCCGCAACTGAAAACTCAAGGGATAATAAAGCCTTCTCCCAAAAGAGTCCAGCCTCCGCGAATATTTATTTTTCGGGGTAGGGGCTGGTTGGCCCTGCTGCTCCCTGTGGTTGATGACTCGATCACCAGGGAGTTGGGTGCCGAGTGGGTGTAGAGGTACTTGTGCCCCTTGGCAGGTACAAAGTACTTGCTTTCTACCTTCTTAGAGATGGGGCCAGCAAGCCGGTGTTTGCTACAAGGCATTTGAAATTTTTGCCACCCCTTTGTGGAGGGGCAAAGCTACCCTGCCCGGTGCCGAAGAGGACAGCATGTTGAACAGGGAGTCCAAGGGCTCCTCCAACTCCTCTACCTGGTGGTGGAGGTTTGATGCCTCCCTTTTAAAAATTTTTTAATGGGCCCTAAAGTCCTCCTGCGGGACGCAGTGGGGTGGGACCATTATCACCTCATCCGGGGAGGGCTAGGAGGCCGGCACGGTGCTCTGGGTGTCCGCCAGCACTGGAGGATGCACCACTTGGTCGGACTCCGTGCACAGTGCCGAGGACATATGTCCTACCGACCCCCTCCTTGGAGGGCTGGAAAGGGAGGCCAACAGTGCCTCCGAGGCTCTGGCTACTGAGCGGGCCCCCATCGGGGGCTGTGTCGGGGCCATGGTGCCCACTGGTACCACTGGACCGGCCACGGGGCCCAGGGCTACTGCACTGGCTGTGGCACCGACGGGCCCTGGTTGTTCGGCCTGGCTGGCCTGTCCCGTGGAAGGGCGACTACAAGCAGAAGCTGGGCTGATGAACAACCTGCCACTGTCTTGGGACTGGGAGGAACGGCAGTGCCGGGAGTGATGTCGCCCACGGGACGGTGACCTTGATGCGGAGGACCAGTACTGTCTGTAGCTGCTGCTCCGCGATCAGCTCCGTCAGGCATACCCGGGACTGTGAGGTGCTGGCGATTGACGCCCTGGGCTGCAGAGGTGATGCCTTGGCGGAGTCTTGGAACGGGATTCTGAGCAGGAACAGCGTCAACGTCCATGCCGTGACCGGCTGCAATAATCCCTGTGAGACGAGGACCTCTGGTGACGTCTGCCTCTGTCCCATCGGTACTCACTCTGTGACGTGGAGCGGTGCCGAGAGTTTCGGTCAGACGGCACACAACCAGACAGTCTGGTGGGCGTTGAGGGTGATCCACGTGGACTATGCCCTGAACTGTCGCTGGGTGGCGAACGGCATCGGGAACGTTCCCTGAACTGAGACCGGTGCTGAGCTGGGGGCAACTGCGGAGAACCCAGCGGTGGTTTGCCCCTGGAACGTGGTGCTGACATTGGTGGCACTCCTGGTACCGGCATGGACATGATGTCCCGGGCCACCTGCAGGGCCTCCGGCGTTTCCAAAGAAGCCGGGCTACTCTGCTCAACGTGACTTGGAGGCCTAGAGGCCAGAGGGGATCAAGGATTGTCTGACATGGGCCTAGTCTCTGCCCCTGGTTTCCCTCAGTGCCACTGCAAAGAAGGTGTTTCCTTCGCCTTCTTGTGCCGCGTGTACGGGGAGCAGTACTGACTGGCCGAAGGTGCTGGAAGGTCGCCGCGCACTGATGCCGTGGTGCCCGGTGCCGACTCGGAGTGGTGCACTGGAGTTGGGGTCAGCGCTGACTCCATCAGAATAGCCCGGAGCCTAATCTCTCAGTCCGAGGTTTAAACAACTTGCAAATCTTGCAATGATCACTGATATGGGTTTCTCCCAAACAGCATAAACAGTTTGCATGCAGGTCACTGCTTGGCATAGATCACCTTCAAATGTCACACAACCTAAAACCCAGGGAGTGGGGCATGCCCCAGCCCGGGCACTCTAATTAACTGAACTAACTGAACAGCTAACTAACTACAGGTACTAACACTGAACGAACAAAAAGCTCTGGGGACGAGCTACAGCAAAGCTGGAGCAGAGCAGTTCAGATGCACCTTGACTGGCAGCAAGAAGGAACTGAGGGTGTGGGAAGCGCGCAGCTCCCCTTATATCGCTCCATGGAGGAGCCACTCTAGGGGTCGCTGGAGCGCTCCCCCTTTGGGTACTGCTAGGAGAAAAACTTCTAGCACCGGTGCACGTGGTGAGCACGCACACCTATTGTGGAATACACATGAGCAATCACTCGAAGAGCCACAGTGCCCTATACTCATAAATCCTTCCATCTCCCCCAAACAACCTTACTTGGATTTATGAGTATAAGGCACTGTGGAAGCCCTTGGGTAGCTGTGCTCAGCCCTTTCTGATTGCATACATCAGGCAGTTTGTGATGTCAGCAATATATAGTTGTTTTAACGTCTTTCTAATGTTCTCCTTGTTGCACGCTCGATTCCGGAAATGTTCAGTTTTATGGCTTAATTACACACTCAGATAATGCAAATACAATACTTTGGCTGCTGTAAAAAAAAAAACAATTTTGTCTCTTGGCATCGTGTCTAAGTGTGAAGCAATTTGCAGTGAGGAAAACGTTGCCTTCTTCTGAATGGAGCCAGAAATCTTGATAATGTTCAGTTTTGAGTGCTTCCAGTCTCGTGGTGCTGCCAAACTGTTCAGTGTCCTTTCTAATCTTATAATCTTCATGTTAAAACAATTACAGAATCAAGGGCAAAGCCAGAATTCTTTACACATGGGTTAAAAAAATTGTGAGAATTACTGTCTCTCTAACTATCAAAGATTAAAGAATTATATTAAAGATGTCTAGTACTAGTATGAATCAGCCAAAGGATTCAGATCATTTGGAATAGAGATTGAGTGAACAATAAAAAATTACTTGTAGTTCAGGTTCCAGATAGATTCAGTTGACCTTGGTAACTGGTTAGCAGCATACAGTGAGAAAGCATTTACAACAAAAGAAATCATTGGCTTGATTCACCACTAGGTTATTCCCATTATAAACTCCATCAATTGCAACACAGTTACACTGGCCTCAAACTGGAGTAAAGCAATGGGGAGTCAGGTCCCATATACACCAGTATTCAAAGAAGTGGTTTTTTTTTGTTTTAGTGATAAAATATAAAAATATAACAGCTAAATTATAGTACAAATTTCAAATGACTAACTAATAGAATCATAGAATCGTAGGACTGGAAGGGACCTCAAGAGGTCATCTAGTCCAGTCCCCTGCATCATGGCAGGACTAAGTATTAGCTAGACCATCCTTGACATGTGTTTGTCTAACCTACTCTTAAAAATCTCCAATGACAGAGATTCCACAACCTCCCTGGGCAATTTTTTCCAGTGCTTCATCACCCTGACAGTTAGAAAGTTTTTCCTAATGTCCAAACTAAACCACCCTTGATGCAATTCAAGCCCATTGCTTCTTGTTCTATCCTCAGAGGTTAATGAGAATATTTTTTCCTTTCTCCCTCGTGTAACAACCTTTTATGTACTTGAAAACTATTATCATGTCCCCTCTCAGTCTTCTCTTCTCCAGACTAAAGAAAGCCATTTTTTTCAGTCTTCCCTCATAGGTTGTGTTTTCTAGACCTTTAATCAGTTTTGTTGTTCTCTGGATTTTTGTCCACATCTTTCCTGAAATGTGGCACCCAGAACTGGACACAATACTCCAATTCAGGCCTTATCAGCTCAGAGTAAAGCAGAAGAATTACTTCTCGTGTCTTGCATACAACTCTCCCGCTTATACATCCCAGAACAATGTTTGCTTTTCTTTTTTTTTTTTTTTTTTTTGCAAGTGTTACACTGTTGACTCATATTTAGCTTGTGATCCACTATGACCCCCAGATCCCTTTCCACAGTTGTGATAAATGAAGTGTGGGGCAGGGAGAGCTACCTTTTATGGACACCCAGCCAGCCAGTTAGCTACAAAATCCTTTTTAGTAACTGTTCTCTACTTGCTTTACCTGTAAAGGGTTAAAAAGTCTGACTGCATGCATAAGTAAAAGGAAGTGAGTGGGCACCTGGCCAAAAGAGTCAATGGGAAGGCTAGAACATTTTAAAATTGAAACAAGACTCCCCTTTTCTCTCTCTGTGGTTGTTTTCCCGGAGAGCAGGGACAGGGCTGGACTATGCTGTAAAAGCTTGCGCCAGGTATGAAAAATCATTAAATCATACCTAGAAACTACTCATTTGAAACCCCAGATATGTAAGTAGATCAGGAAATGTCTAGGAAGACATGATTAGGTTTATCTCTTTTATTTCCTTATGGCTTGTGGACTTCTCTGTGCTAACCCCCAAATACTTTTGTTTTGCTTGTAACCATTAAGCTGGACCTCAGGAAAACCATTCTTGATGCTTAATTATTATATTTTCTCTTTTTAAATCTAGCAATAGCCTAAGTTCCAGATGTATTTTCTTTCTTTTTGTTTTTAATAAAATTTACCTTTTTTAAGAACAGGATTAGGATTTTTGTGTCCTAAGAGGTTTGTGTTTATGTTTTTTAATTAGCTGGTGGCAACAGCTGATTTCCTTTGTTTTCTTTCTCAGCTCTTCCTTGGAGGGAGAAGGGGGTGAAAGGGCTTGAGGGTACCTCACAGGGAGGAATTCCAAAATGCGCCTTCCTGGGTTTAAAGAGTTTGTTTGGTTTTTTTGCACGTGGGTGGTGACAGCATCTACCTATCCAAGGTCAGAGAGAAGCTGTAACCTTGGGAGTTTAATACAAGCCTGGAGTGGCCAGTATTAATTTTTAGACTCCTTGTGGGCCCCCACCTTCTGCACTCAAAGAGCCAAAGTGGGGAATCAGTCTTGACAACAGTACTCCTCCCTAGGCAGTCATTTCCCTTTTGTATGTGTGCAACTGATTGTTCCTTCCTCAGTGAAGTACTTTGCATTTGTCCTTATTGAATTTCATCCTATTTATTTCAGATCATTTCTCCAGTTTGTCCAGATCATAATACTGGTAGATGTTGTGCTCTCACACATGACAGTAACCTCGTGATCTTCCAACATAGACAAGCCCTTACGCAATATGGGCAAAATTACATCCATCCTGCAGTGTGCTAGAGGGGGCAGACAAAGGCAGCCTTTGCAGTGGGAAGCTACGATTAGGATGCAAGCACTGTGGTGCACAAGAGTGGAGAGGATGCCAGGCCCAGTGTCAGTAATGTCTACAGGGGACATTTCTGGGTTGACTGTACTAGGGAAAGCATTTGCCACCTTGTATTAACGGGTATAACATGCTCCCCTGGCAACCAGGGAGCATGTGTTATAAAGGGTATAATGGCCCAAGACACCTTGTCCCTTTCCCCTGTTCTACTCAGCCTAGAAGGCATATTTTAGCCCTTTATGATAACTAAGTGTGTGGGGTTACAGGAATTAGTCAGTGGAAACCAAGTCTGATCTCACTTACTCCAATGTACTTCCAGTGGAGGTTCTCTTGATTGACACCATTGTAAAAGAAGCATCAGGGCCAGTGAGAATAAAATTCCCGATGAGGAATCAATTAAATATATTGGCTGGAGCGCCACAAAACATATTGCCCCCAGAAGGTTAACTACTGAGGTGCACCATGGCTTACTGTACATGGAATAGGTCTGGCCACAATCCATGCATAATACCATAATCGCCCGAACAAACCTGAGTATCCCCCGTCACATGCTTCTCTAGATATTACTCAAAGATGAGAAATTACATCTATATTACAAATACATATATATGGTAATCCTCCTTTCAGGTCAGCTTTTCAAAGGATTTTCAAGGATTGGGACAATTTGGGGAACTCCCAGATAGTTAAACCCCAGTATCACAGAATCATAAAAGGCAATAACTGGTTCTTAACCATAGAGATCAAAGCCAAATCCCATTTCTTCTTAGATGTCATTGTGCTATCATCATTCTGTTCATTAACTTTGCATTCCACATCATGTTTTTCATTATCCATTCTATTCAGTGAGCACAGTTCTGCAATTAATTTTGCAGTGTTTTTGCTCATGTTTTTTTCTTGTCCCTTAATCATATACAGTGTGTCTTTCTGTAAGAAAGAACAAGCTTAACAGGGTTGACAGATGTCAGTAATATGCAGCACAGTCATGAAATCTGAGTGCCTAACAGACTGTTATATGATTACAAAAAAAGTATTTTCTCTGCCTATAATCTTATTACAAGATGGAATAAATATGAAAAGATGCAAGATGAATTCTGATCAGTAATAGACATGCTCACTCTGGAAAACATTTATGCACAACTGCCCTGGAGTTAGGAAATCAAAACATATTTATAGGGAGAAGCTCAACTCTGAAGCTCAGGTATCATCTTATAAAAGGCCAGATTCTCAGGTGGGGTAAATAGCATTGCACTATTATTTTTAATGGAGCGTTGCCTATTTACATCAACTGAGGACCTGACAATTTACATAAGCTGTAGAAAAACATTTGTTTGGATCTTGAAGGTTTAAGGCTATATGAGAGGAAGGATGGTCTTCTGGTTAAGGCACTGGACTAGGCCTCAGGAGTTCCATGTTCAGTTCCTAGCTCTGCCACAGCTTTCCTATGTGACTTTGGTCAGGTCACTTATTTCTCTGTCCTTCAGTTCCTGATTGACAAGATGGGAATACTACTTTTCTGCCTTGTCTATTTAAATTATAAGCTGTTTGGGCAGTAAGGGCAGTCAGTCCCTCTCTGCATATACAGTGCCTAGCATGATTGGGGTCTCTAGGTGGTATTTTATACAATTAGCAGGAACCTGAATGATTCACTAAAAAGATCATCTCCTTCAAAATTCTGTTGAAACAGTTTGATGCTATGGCCATAGCCAGCTCTCCAAATGCTCCTTTGCTGCCTCCCCTACTCCATTCCATATCAAACTCAAACTCCTCGTTCCTGCCTTCAAGAGCATCCAGAACTTAGCTCCTTCCTTCCTCTCCCCATGCTATCTGCTAAGCTGCTTGCCTGACTTCCCCTTCTTCTACCATGGACTCTCTCTCCTTCTGAGGTCCGAGATTTCACTCCACAAAATGATAGGTCCCAGGAGGATGGGGGCTAATTGCTTAAAAACAGACACACAGTTTTCAAAGTCATTTCAAAACTCATTCAATCCAAGTGGTTCATAGAATATCAAACATTGTTTCTAGAAGTCTTGATGAGCATGATCCTACCAACTTGACCCTCTGACATCCCTACTCCCTGCTGCTGTCTCCTCTTGTTGTTGTTCTTGACATCCCTAGGGCCCACTTCATGCAGTTGGGGAAGAACTATGAAAACAGCATGGGATACGGCATGGAACAGGAAGGAGACACTTAACTACATGGCAGTTCCCCAGAACATGACAAAAAGGAGACCGTTGGTGTTGCTCCCATGCAGAGCAGCATTGTGAAATAGCATGTACAGGGGATGGGAAAGTAACAGCAGCTCTCCAAATGCTTTCTCCAGAGTCCTGGCACTCAGGTAATTCAAATATGCCAGACAAGGAAGTAGGATCATGTGCATACAGGCACATGCAATCATGTGGTGTGAATATGACAACAGGAAACTAAACGTCAAGTTTTCTTGACAGCCAGTAAATCTGGCTTATATATCTTTCTCTCTCAGTCAGAAAATAAAAATTCAGTTTTAAATACGGGGTTCTGGACACCACATATATGGTAAAATATAGTGCTTTTCCTCAGGCATGAGAGAAAGGAAAATTGTCAAAATTCTCCAGATCTGCATATCTCCTGGTTTTCTCTCTTTCTTCCCTCCTAGATTTCTCCATCACCCTCACAGAATCAAACTTCAATTTAAAAGCACTCCTCCTGGTAACAATGCTGAAATAACCCAATTAGAAAGGATTCCCCAGTAGACATTTCCTAAGAGATGTTGATCATGTAGGCATGCCTGGATTGGTATGAATGAACAATCAAGAACTGTCAACGTATGACTAGAATTACATTGGAGATACAAGGGAAGACCAGTGATCAGATGTGTGGCTTAGGTAACCAACCACACAGCACCAATAGTGACGAAGTGCATGTTGCAGTTTGCTAACAGTCAATTGGCCTAAATTTGTTCACACATGATTAAACAATTCTAAACAGTGGACATATTCATTAAAAAATGACCTGTCTGCAAAGTATTTAAAACAGAGAAAGGGGTTAACTTGTTGAATTATTTGTTGTGAATTGTTCCTCCACCTCTAACTGGGATTCACTGTAGCTTCACATTGTATCATTCCATCGTGTAAAGTAATTAGACTATCACAATAATTCATATAGTTACCTCAGCAACCTCCTACAAATCTGCAGGGTTTTAAAATCAAGCTGAGATCTCGCTACAGGCCCAATACAAACAGTGGTATTATTTAAAGACTATAATGATCAAATATAACACTGGGACGAATTGTTCAGCAGAATTTTGAACCTATTTCAAGCTGTAAAATAACCTCTGTGACTTACCACAGCTCTACAGGACAGAGGCAAGCATGAGCTCTTCTAATTCCATCTAATGGCATTAATCCAAGATGAAAGCTGTTTCTAGGATGCAAAATAATGTCATGGTAATATTGCTGTATTATCCTCAAAGGATGAGTTCAATTCAAAGAGGTACCCCAAGATTTTGAACAGAAGGTAAAATTGGATCAGCAAAGACATAGATGAAGGGCAAAGCCATTGGACTTGATTCATCACTGCATCATTTTAGTCTTATACTAGTGTAACTTCTTTGAGTTACAACTTTGTAAGACATAAGGTGATAAATCAGACTCACTGATTTTAATAAATGAGGGGGTCTAATACAAAACATTTCAGTGTTAGGTTTTATTTTAAAAAAGCATACACCATTGAAGCTAGTTAATTGACTAAGGCATTAGGACAATCTGACATTGACTTAGAGAGAAGAAATACAGTGTAATTGCCAAAGCTTAGGAATTTGTAGATCTGTATTCTATTCCTGGTCGAGCCACAAACTTGCGTGTCTTTGTTTCCCTATTTTTAAGGTAGGGAGGTATTATGATTCCTATATCACAAAGCTTACGTTGTTATTGCAACATTGTTATTACGTTGTTATATCACAAAGCTTGTTATTGCAAAGCTTACATTGTTAATGTCAGAGTGCTTTGAGATTCTCAGGTGGAAGACATTAGAGATAAAGAAATAATGTTAAAGGCTATTCCATTTAAAGCAATAAAAGGGAGTTTTGCTGTTGAGTGTAAGTGGTGGGCGAGAAATAAAATGTATAATGCCAGGACTGTAACACCAGAAAACAGAAACCAAGGAAACTTAGAGTACACCAAAGAGAAACGCAATGTCGTTGACTATAATGAACGTCCATGAGTTCAATGATGAAAGTTTTGCTACTGTGCAAAACCATGATTCTAACTCCCCGTTGAGGAATTTTAAAATTCCATATCAATGATGTGTTATGGGTTGATGACAGGACGCTGCACTCACACTTTAAATTGTTCTGAATAAGTGTTTAATTTAGATTTAATTAGAAAATTGTATATGATTTAAATGCCAAGTGATGATTATAAAAGATATTTAGTGAGGCTTCAACCAGCAATCCTACCACCCGTGCATGCCAAAACTCTGAACGGCTATGGTGCGAACTGTGTGTGTGCTTAGCAGCACTACCTGAAAAAATCAGTAACAAATAATACTTTCTACAAATGCTGCCTCTTGGTCCTTTTGTGAATCACCCACAATCAGACTGCATTTATCTTAGATGCACTCATTATTCAAAAGATATATGCAGATTTCTACGGGGCTAGATTGTTCCCTAAACTTAGCAGCCATGAAGGGGCATAAAGAATCATTGGAACCCTGCCTCAGTCCTCTGCGCGGACTCCCCAGGCTTGTGTTCATCACACAGGCATAAACAGGAGCAATGTGCCTGCTATTCAATGCCTGCAGAGTTGACAGTCAGGGAGAAACTAGGAACAGACAGGGCTACCCCACCACCAGCAGCTCAGCTAAGGTCATAATTTGCGGTTGATGTAGGCTAGTAGCAAATTATTAACCCCTGCTACATCTTCTGGCTGAGACGATTTAGTGGGCGATTGGTCCTGCTTTGAGCAGGGGGTTGGACTAGATGACCTCCTGAGGTCCCTTCCAACCCTGATATTTCTATTCTACGATTCTATGAAAGGGGAAACACGGAGGGAAATGTGCCACTCTGGGGCATAGTGGGTTCTCTCTGGTGCGCCTGGATTTGTACAGCTATGCACAAAATGCCATACACAATGCTAGGGCAAAGCCACAATATAACCCTCAAGGAAAGGGAATTACTGGGAAAAGAAGGGCACATTTTCATCCTATTTCCTTACAAAACCAGTGGAAAGGATGGTCCCAAGGATGGGCAGCAATAGCACTTTTGCCTCAGGAAGGCCCATTGACAGAGGAATCTTCTGTTCATTCCCTATTCAGAGAAGGGGAGAGATGTCAAGATCTCCAATACCTTCCTCTGTGGGAATGAAAAATCCAGTCTCCGTCCTCATGGGCTTAGGAAGTGGCAGGGGTAGCACAAACACTGAGATCTTCACGCCTGCTCCTGACAGACCCAGGGGAGGAGGACCATAAGTGAGCTTCACTACCTGTCTTCACCCATCTAGGCAAGGTAGAGGCAGCAGGAGCAAGAGGTCAGGGGCTCATATCCAGTCCTACTGTCCACAGGTTTAAGGGAGGCTCAGTTTCCGTTTGCCACATACACTGAAGGACAAATCCTGCAGCCTTCTCTAGACATACTCACTGAAAACTCCTTTGAGGTCCAAGGCAGTTTTTCCCATTTAAATTTTAACTAAGGACTTTAAAATTTGGCCCCATCTGCTGATTTGACAGTTCAAAGGAGTTGCTCAACAACTGCACTAGCATCTCCAATAGAGAAACTGCCAATGGGAGCACCAGGCCCAAATTTAGAGTCTGAAGCTTGGGCTTATTTTCAGAAGAGGTGTTGGCCAATGTGCAAATGAGGCGGAGACAAGTTGGTGTGGACTTGTCCTTCTCACACAATGATTGTGGGCATGCCTGCAGTATAGGGCCCAGGGTAAAACCTTTGAGCCTCCATGAGCTTAACACTGCAAGAAGGAGCCCCACTTGGCACTGAGGAGCAGTAGAGAGAATCTGCAGATATTGCTTCAGTCTTAGGGATAAAGCAACCCCCTCAGCTAGTGCAGTCCCCCTGCTCAGGTGAGAAAGCCAGTGTAACTGCATGATTGTGCATCCAATAGTCTCACTCACACTGCTCCCTCACCCGCTGCCTATGTCCTGCTTCCTAACCCCCCATCCCCGCCACTCCATGCAGTCTCCAGACCTTGCCCCTCTTTCTGCAAGAAGACTGCATAACTTTTTTCTGGATCAGGAGCCTCTGTATCCACAGGAAGAAGAAGAATTTTAACTTATGAAATAACAAAGTCAGTAAATAAATTGGCCAAGCATTATAGACTCTAGTTCTCTCTTTTAATGATCTACTGTTAAATATTGAAATGTGTTCTTTATTAAGTGGTTGTTTAATTCTAAATGCAAGACTCGGTCCTGCTTGTAACATACAAGGTGCATGATGTGCAAAGCCATCTGCATTTGCAGTCACTGGTTTTACTAGACACACTTCAGTGCATATATGCATGTGCCAAAACAGGGTCAAGCCTGAGAAATGTAGCTGAATTTATTTAGGGCATGTGTTACTCAACATCAAAACCCACAGGGCTTTTGTGGGCCTGTCAGGTGAACACCTACTTCAGCACAGGTGTTTATTCCTGGACTAACTGATCACCTTTTAAAAAAAAATATTTCTCATAGAAAGAAAGAAATATTTCTGAATTACATAAGCATGTATCTGTTTATTCCGCTAAGAACATTTGTAACCTCATACTCACTGCAAATTAGGAAAGAACGTAGTAATCATATTTTAAAGATTTTCTAAAGCCTAATCTAAATTCCTTACCAACTGTTTTTGTGTCTTCCCAACTCATACCCTCAAACAAAAATTGGGTTATGTATAATTGAACTTTAATATTTTATTCCCCAAATCCATACCACTCTTAAAAACCTTTTTCATTATTACATCTAATCTCCAAGGAGTTAATTACTGGAAGATTAATATATTATATTAACCAAGGCTGTCAATAACAAAAAAACAAATACCCTCAAAAGTCTTGCTTTTGTTACATTAATAAAGTTATCACTGTCATAATGAGCCTCAAATTGTGTGTAATGAGGAGGCCAGATCTAGGGAGATGGGGAAGACAGAAACATCACAGCGCCATGGAGTGGGTTCACATTAATGCAAGATAAAACAACTCAGCATCAGAACTGCAGCCTACAGCTACTACCAGCATGTAGAAATTCACACACAAAAAATACAGAGAGAGTGGAAAGCTCTCTCTGTTCCCCTTATAGTTACCATACATCGGCATCATTTCCAGCTCAAGGACATATACCCATGCTGGCTCTGATCAGGCTAGCACAAAAAATAAAATAGTAGCATAGTCTTGGTGATGCAATCAGCAGGAAGGGTCAGCCACCCGTATACATACCTGGAGTGTCCGATAGGATAGTACTCAGGTAGCTAACCTGTCGTGCCATGGGGGTTATATTACTGTTTTTAATGCACTCGCCTGATCAAGCTAGTCTGATCACTCTGATGCACTCGCCTGATCAAGCATGTCTATTTGAGCTAGAAATTACATCTCCAGCTCGAAGTATAGACTTAACCTACGTACTTATTGTAGGTCAAATCCTATAATTGTTATTTGGGCTGGGGAGAAAAGAGCTGTCCTACCCCAAGAGGAGCTTTAGGCAGCAGAACATACTGTCTCATTGATAGAGCTGGTTGAAAACTCAAAATTCAAAGATCTGGTGACGTGAACATTTGAAAACCAGGGACATCAGATGAAAGTGTTTCAATTCCCCTCCATGTCCCCATTTTGCAATCAACTATATGGCTGGTCAAAATGTTTTAAACTTCAGAATTCTGAATATTTGGTGGGAGGGGAAAAAAAGCAAAGAAAAGTTTTCCCAGAAAAATTCACATTTTTTCTCCTGTGGCCAGCTCTACTGATTAAGGTCCTGATTTGGGAAAGCATCCCTGGTCAGGATGGATGTTTAAGCACATGAATAAATCCCACTGAAGACAATGGGGGTTAAATGCATTTTAACATTAAGCATGTCCTTAAGTCTCTTTCTGTATCTAGGCCTAACACCTGTAGAATTTACCCAAGAATAAGGAGTGAAATTTACCCCTGTGCAGAGAGCCAGCACAAGGGCATAAGTCTCACTTTAGTGGTGTTGTCCTGTTGCATAGGTTTGTATTTTACCCAAGGTGAAGAGATACTGATTACCAGATGCATTGTCCTAGACACCCTATAACAGGGACACAGTGTTGCCGGCTCTCACCATTTTATCATGAGTCCCATAATATATGGTATTCTGTCTTAAAGTCCCAGCTCCTGGAGTCATGTGATAATCTCAGTTTCCTTTAAAAAAACTAATAGAAAGATATAGTCCTAGTCCTCAATATAGTCCTAGTCCTCACAGTTACAGAGAGCAGCTTGAAAATAAACTCTAATAGCTTTTAAAAACCAGATGGGAAATAATAAATGAATCCCACATGTATTTCTTTAAAGTCTTGTGATATTTAGGCCCTGTATTTTGATTACTAGGACTGTCCAGATCTATAAAGATCTATAAATATATGAAATATATATAACATCTATAAATATAAGAAGGGTTCTGACACCAAGGAGGAATTATCTAATGTAATATATAGAGGTATAACTGGGAGTAATTGGATTAAATTAAGACAGGAGCATTTAGGAACAAATTCCTCAAAGAGGGATGCATAATGTTGTGAAAATGTGGGAGACTGCAGTCAAAGTGAAATAAGCTTATTCCATCCTCTCCTTTTTTTCCCTTTCCACTCTTCGATACAGAGAAAGGTAACAGAAATATGAACTATGGAAGGACAATTCTATAAAGACAGACATTGGAGAAGCATTCACAAACTAACTCATCTTTCTCTTTCAAAATCCTTCTTTAAAATTCTCCTTCGACATGAAGTGTACAAAAAAAAAAAAGATCTTGGCAAAGACTAAGGCTGTGATTTTAGCACAGCAGCAGCTATCATGCTGATCAATACTATCTCATTGTTCCCTTATATTCTCCTGTCTGTATCCACCTGTTCTCACTTGTCTCATACTTCCACTGAAAGCTCTTAGGGGCAAGCACTGTCCTTTTGTTCTGTAAGTACAATGCCTAGCACAACGAGGTGGTCCATGAGTGGAGCTCCTACGGATTACAATACTACCAAAAATATATTGTCAAGGTTCCTCCCCCACTCTGAACTCTAGGGTAAGATGTGGGGACCTGCATGTAAAACCTCCTAAGCTTATCTTTACCAGCTTAGGTCAAAACTTCCCCAAGGTACAAAATATTCCACCTCTCGTCCTTGGATTGGCCGCTACCACCACCAAACTAATACTGGTTACTGGGGAAGAGCTGTTTGGACACGTCTTTCCCCCCCAAAATACTTCCCAAAACCGTGCACCCCACTTCCTGGACAAGGTTTGGTAAAAAGCCTCACCAATTTGCCTAGGTGACTAGCAACCCAGACCCTTGGATCTTAAGAACAATGAACAATCCTCCCAACACTTGCACCCCCCCCCTTTCCTGGGAAATGTTGGATAAAAAGCCTCACCAATTTGCATAGGTGACCACAGACCCAAACCCTTGGATCTGAGAACAATGAAAAAGCATTCAGTTTTCTTACAAGAAGACTTTTAATAAAAATAGAAGTAAACAGAAATAAAGAAATCCCCCCTGTAAAATCAGGATGGTAGATATCTTACAGGGTAATTAGATTCAAAACATAGAGAACCCCTCTAGGCAAAACCTTAAGTTACAAAAAAGATACACAGACAGAAATAGTTATTCTATTCAGCACAGTTCTTTTCTCAGCCATTTAAAGAAATCATAATCTAACATGTACCTAGCTAGATTACTTACTAAAAGTTCTAAGACTCCATTCCTGGTCTATCCCCGACAAAGACAGACTATAGACAGACACACAGACCCTTTGTTTCTCTCCCTCCTCCCAGCTTTTGAAAGTATCTTGTCTCCTCATTGGTCATTTTGGTCAGGTGCCAGCGAGGTTACCTTTAGCTTCTTAACCCTTTACAGGTGAGAGGAGCTTTCCCCTGGCCAGGAGGGATTTCAAAGGGGTTTACCCTTCCCTTTATATTTATGACATTATATATATATTAAACACAATCAGTTTAAACATCTGTAGGACGACATGCATGGGCCTACAATAGGAAAGGTGCAGCCCATGCTTTTGGAACATGGCTTTTTCAGAATTTCAGGACCTATAGTTTAACAACACATATTTTCTTTAAAAACTTATTTTTGACTTGTCTATGTATAGGCCAATACATTCTAGGGCCAAGTAAAATTTAAAGTTCTTCACATTGCTTTATACTGCACCAGGATCCTTCCCAGTAATTTCTAGGCCACCAGCCATTCATTTTGTAGTACTTCATGTTTTACCTCTGTCACACCTGGAGAGGATCTCAATATAATTATTTTAGATTCTTAAATAAATATTTGAAAGTAGAGCCTGGAAATATTGCTCTGGATTGAATAAACAGGATTGAGGTTGAGATTTTATGAATTGCAATGCTTGTTTGACAGATTTAGTTGTGACACTCCAAGTACATTTCCCAGACCTGAAGAAGAGCGCTGTGTAGCTTGAAAGCTTGTCTCTTTCACCAACAGAATTTGGACCAATAAAAGACATTGCCTCACCCACCGTGGCCCTGGAACTGAAATGTATATTTTACAGAACACGTATATCACAGGCAGCAGCAGCAGTTCCAGCTTCCCCCAAACTGCTCTGCCAGTGTGCTACCACTCTGACCTGGAGAAGAAACTACCACTGGATGAAAGACAGTAGTTCAGCCTCTGTACTCACTCAGTCTGTGTGGTCTTTGCTGCACCTATCAACAAGAGTCTTAAATACAGCAGAGGTTTTCTAATGTGACACTTGTCAACTAAGAACAGGTTGATGAATGGGTTGAGACCATCAACTTCTTTCACACCGGGCAACATCCATCCATCAGATGATAATAAAATTCAGGCACTGCCACCCTAGATTGGATTTGAATTGGCATCCTACACGTAGCAAGTAGAGCTGTGCAGGAACTGGATATTCTGTTTCACAGAAAATTCTATTTCAAATTCTTTTCCATTCTGAAGCAGAACAACTACAACAAATCAGTTTCCTGTGAAACAAAATGCTGGGAAAAAAGTGTTTCTGGTCAATGAAAATATTTCCTTTAGATTAAATTTAAACATTTCATTCCCAGTTTGAATTTTTCTTTATTTTATAATATATAAGAAACAATTTAAATATAAATATAATATATAAGAAACATTTGTATGAAATGTTCCATTCCAAAAAGATTCCATTTCAAGTGTTTCTTACCACTTCTTTCCATTTTTCTTTCAAAATGAAATTTTGTTGAAAATGACGTGTGTGTGTGTGTGTCAGGGAGACCTGAAGATGAGCTCTTTAGAGCTCAAAAGCTCTCTTTCACCAACAGAAAGTATACCAATAAAAGAAATTACCACACCCACCTTGTTTCTTTCATATCCCAGGAACCAACACTACAAACATCACATTTCTATGAAACATTTAGCTTTCAACTCATGACCATTTTCCAATAAAAAAAATTCTGATGGAACATTTCCGACTAGCTCTAATAAAAAGCTAAAAAACCATAAGTTAAGGTCGCATATAAAGAAGGCTTTTTCATCCACAGATAGGAATAGGGTACCCAAAAACATTATGAGAGATGATAGTTTCACATTTCAATTCCATGATACTACCTTTATGAAATAACAGTCTGTAGATGTATCTACTGAAAGGTACATGATCCCTGTCACATGATGCATTAAGTGACTCCTAAAAACCAAACTGAGGTTTATTTTAACATCATTCCATTTCTAACATTGATAAGTAAAGTTAGATATTTATTACTGACTTTGGATCATCACTCCATTGCACCTACATTTTAAGTTATTGGGTGTGGTAGATAGATGGAGGTTTGGTGTCAGTTTGAATGTAATCTGATTGGAATAGTATCTCTCAGTGTGTGAAGGAAACATGTTTTTAAAAATACATTTTGGTGAAACTTTAATAGCTATGGGGAATTTGAAGGGTAGGGAGCAGGTGTGGAAAATTAGAGTGCCAAAATTAGTTAGTACTCATGATTTCCTTAGAGCTCATGGCATGCTGCCCTCCTTATAGGAATTAATGATTCAGCCAAGGATGTAGAGAAATAGTGTACAGACTATGGACCTCTCAAACCTACCTTTTAAAATCATTTTACTGTTTTTACTTGTTATACTGCATTTAACTGCAACAGTACCTGGACTATGTGCTGTCTCCTGTTTGACTTGACATGGGTCAAGCTGAAATAAACTGGGAATTCCCAGGTACTGCTTGCTTGAGTGAATAATATTCATCTGTGGTTTATGTTCAGCAGAATGTAAAATACAGCTATATATAACTTTTACTTCATTCTGAACTCTGACAAGTGTGCCATGGTTTAAAAATTGGGGGAACAATGTTGTTTGTATGCTAATAAATAGAAATCCAGGGAACTGTTGAAACTAATTAAGAAATTAATAGCCACTTGTTTGCTATACCCTGAACACTATAGCACGATGCAGTTATACAGCAGTCTTAGTGTGAGTATATCTAGCTTGTAGTTTGGAAGATTAAAATTAACTAAGTGGTAAATTATACCATCTAATGCCTTATTGTTTTTTATGGAACCACTAAGTGGGGCAAATCTGGCCCATAAGTTGTTACTCTGATACAGATCTCTTTGGGCATTTACTTTAATGCTAACCATTGTAAGCATGACTCTTTTCAGGAACCTGTAGATAGACGTTTAGTCCTTGGAAATATTAATAGTTAACTATAAAGCTTTACACTTCAAGTATTTGTTTAAACTCACATTTTAACAGCTGTTTTGCACAGGATAAGCTACAGATGAATGTGAACCAATACCCCAAATCCAAATGCTCAGGGGAAGTTAAGATCTGTATCTGAACTCTGTGATTTGGGCCTGTCTTTAGTGGACGTAGCTTGATTGCTGAAGATGCACATCTAGGGTCTGAACCTTTATCCGCTGAAGTCAATGGCAGTAGGACCAAGCACCTATAATACATTGTTACACAAGCATTTTTAAGGAAAGATTGTGTTCTTAGGGACTGAGACTTTAGTTGTGGCAGCATGCTGCTCATGTCTGAGCTCTGAGATTGCTTCGTTATTCCTCCCATGAGAGTTCAATGGATTTGGTTCAAGCACCATTGAACGTGATGCTGTATTAATTGCCCTGGAGGGTAGCAAGGCCTTTGAACTGTGGCTGTGAGTGATATTTTGCTGTAAGACATGTGTCAGCACTTGGCTGGTTAACTCTGGAGCTGCGTTGTACAGCATGCTGGGACCAAGTATCTGGAAAACTACTTTACATCCTAATCTTACATCTGTTTTCAATCATACTGTGAGATTGACTGGCCATTCTATCAAAGAAGCATCACTCTGAATAGCCAGAGTTTAAGTAAAAATACTGTACTGTAAAAGAATATTAAGGATTTGCCATCATCTCTTACAGTTTCCAAAACCAGCTGGCACACACAGGCAATAGGGTGATGTAATGAACTGATGCTCTGCCCTTTTGCCTTTGGAGGAATGGAGAAGTAGTGCGTCAGCATTCGGATACAGCAAGTAAAATTAAGCGGGTTCTACAGCTTTCTGCTAAAAGCATCCTCCCTGCTCTGAACACAAAGTCACCACCGTCCGTAAGCGAAGCAGTTTCCTTTCCTCCATCATTTTAGCTTTTTTGTAAAATAGCAGCTTTTGGTTTAATTTAACTATATGACAAGTCATTGCTGTCAGTATCTATCCTGTTCAAATCAATGGTTTGTGTCTTTTAGTCCTTGATTCGTAAGAAGGCCTCAAGCTGGCCTCCAAGTTTGTGAATGTAACTTTTAACTGAAGGCACAATTCATAGCACTTAGTCAACTGTAAAATAGGGATAATGATAACCTTTAAGATGGAGCTAATAATATTGACCTCCTTTGCAAAGTGCTTTAAAAATCTATGGATGAGAAGTGCAATACAAGAGCTAGATACTGTACTATTATTACCTATCTACCTGATACCGTAGCATTAAAAGGTCACAACTGAGACCAAGCCCCATTGTGCTTGGTGACATACATACACATAATGAGAGACAGTCCCCTGCCCTGAATAGCTTTCATTCTAAATAGAAAAGGAAGTATATTATCTTCATTTTTACAGATGGGGAACCAAGGCCCAGAGAGATTAAGTGACTTTCCCAAGGCCACTGGGGAAGAATGTGGCAGAGTTGAGGATTAAACCCAGATCTCAAGTCCCAGTCTAGTATCTAAACTAAAAAACTCCGAAGTGTGGGTCAGACTCAGAGTTCACATCTGAAAATCAGGCTCTACTTCTTTTGCATAGATATTTTACTAACCTTTTTAAAAAAATAAAGTATTAAGATAAATACAAAGAATTGCCCAGGCCAGGGCTATATGCACAGATCCCATTGTCAGGTAACAGGAAAGGTGTTACTCCGCATCTAATCTACCCTTTAAAATAATCACAACACAGACTGTCACAATTTTAGTTCTGGTGGGGGAACGTAGGACTGCAGATAAATGGGATTAGAGACAGAATGAAGCTATAGTCCAGCCTAACAGAACAACAGTTTTTCATTTATGATTTGAGGTGAATTGCTTGGTAGAGAATCTGAAGAGTGCACATGGATTATTGGGACTGGACTACTGGCAATGTATAGCTAACATGTTCACTCACATTTTAGAAACACAAATACAGCAGTTTAAGGATCACTGGTGAAGATGGTATACGTTCGCACAAGCCCTTGGTTAACTAAGCTGGTCTCTGTGCCTTATAAAGAGCTTGAGCACATTTCTAACCATTCATCTTAAAATGGTGCCAGAATTCCCTCTACCCTTCAGTCATGCACGCACAAAAAATCCCCAGCCCATCTCTCTGCATTGTGCTGCAATCATGGTAGAGATGAAACAGTTACATTTGGGGAAGGAGCGCAGTAAATATCATTTTGTAGGCCTGCCCAAAGGTACTAAAGCCATGTCTACTTGTTAAATTTTTCTGCTGTCTTGGAGAATGACTGAGCCATGCCAAGGGTGCATCTGCTGTTGCCATGGCAGATGCTGCAAGGTGCTGCATGTCCCGCCAGCATCTCTAGAAATTAAGAGGGGTGGGAGGGAAGGTGAGATACACTATGTAGACCCTGGTTCTTCCCCCTCAGAAATTATTTTGGCTGCTTATCACTGAATAGAACTGTGACAATGAAGCAATTGTTCACAAAGATTCTGTCTCTCTAAATATATAGAAAACAAAAGAGAGAGAGTGCTACTGAGGATTGTAAAGAATTTCAATAATATTTGGAAGGGTGGAGGTCTTCTCCATACACCTTAGGTACTTCTGTGGCTCCCATCACTATAGTAACTGGGTGCCTCAGAATTTTCAATATATTTATCCTCACCACACCCCAGTGAGGCCCAAATGGGGATCTGAGGAATAAAGAAACTAAGCGACTTACCCAAGGTCACACAAGTAGTCTGTGGCACAGCAAAGAATTCAACTTTGGTCTCCTGTGCCGCAGACTACTTCTGTAATTAGTGGGAAATCCCTCCTCTCTTCCGTTCAAAGCTTATCAGCTTTGCTTTCTCTAATTATGACTGTTAATATTAAGCAACACTGTTGCTAATCTTCATAGTCATTGTCTGGACTAATCTGGAAGTTGTACGTAGCGGTGGGTGGTGTAAAAAGGCCACTATAGATTCACATAATAAGCACAAGGCATGTTATTCACTATGCTATGAACAGATCTAGGCCCATACAGATATCTAACTAATGGGAGATGGTGCACAAAATGTAATGGATATAACATCACTATTCACAGACACCATGTATAGTAATTATTGAGTAAGATATCTTGAGGAAGTAAGGGTCTTCTTTTTTTAATTAACAATAAATCTTTTAAAATGCTTTTGAAAGTGCATTCCTTCCACTCAAAGACATGATCATGCTTATTGAAATCAATGGAAAATTTCATATGAATATCAATGGACACTGAAATCCAGCCCAGAGTAGTCTCCTTGATGAGCAGCAGAGTATACTGTGCGCCTTAGTGTTTCCCGCCTTGTCATTGGCCCAGCTTAGTTATTGATATAGTACTGGGGGATATAACAATTCAGGTAAACTTGAGCTATTGACTGCCAGAATCCATCTGTTCACCTAAAGGTTGTCTTTACATGTCCTAAAATGTTGCCACATATTGAGCTTAGAAGGAAAAACAGCTAGCTAATAGTTTTAAATCTGAACTGTCAGACAAGAAAGTTTCTGCAGTAAGTGTAGTTTACCAGTATTTATCAAGACAGTCCATCAGGCTGAGTTCACATGTAAATTGTAAAGTAAATCTGACAGTTAAAATATTAATGCCTCCACCTGGTTCTATCTTATGCACTGCAATATATTTTTAGAAAGCATTCTTGATATCCATTTCAAATCTAGCTGATTTTTCAGGTTGACATCACCGATTCCTAAATCTAATTTGAACTAGCTATTCAGAAATTATTCTATTTTTGTACTGTAAACGTATTTTAGTGAGTGTCATTTGCTTTGCTTGGTAGCTAGTTTTCTATTCATTATTTTCCATGATGTCACACTTACTTCAGTGCAATGCATGACTCAACACCACAAATATACTATACCTTTATAACTTCACTCAAATAAATGACAGCATCTTCTGCAAGCTTTTGGATGTTCATTGAGATATCACCTTACAGTCTTGCTCTGCGGTTCTGATTCTACACAAAGAATAAGTCTATGGCCAGAGAAATGATACGCAAAGAGGAAGACGGCCAGGACTAAACTGAATACAAATGTCCTGCTGTCCCAAGGAACTATCTGCTCCTGAACCTCAACAATGGACATGAGGCCTTAGAAGCCCTTAGCACCTGTTTAGAGATGCACGTACTATGGTCCATGACCTGAAACTACAGGGAGTTTAACACCTCCGGAGGACGCTGAGCAATTTCAATTCCTATTGAAATCTGTGGGTGATGAGGACAGTCAGCACCTAACAGGACAGTCTCAGCACCTTGCAGAACTGGGCTCTATGGGAGGTACAGGCTGATTTATTGGGTTCCACATGTCCTAAAAAAATTAGTCTCTGAATTCTCTTTATACTTTTAGGAGTCCTTTGTAATAAGCAGGTTTATTTTCTTAAATACACTTTGTAAATAGCAATTGTAAGCTGTGAGAAGGCACAAAATTGAAGGCATTGCTAGTCTGAACAGGAATGTCTTCAGTCTTCATTAAGATTAGTATTTGTATTAACCCTCAGATTGGAGGAAAAAATAACTACCCCTTTCTGTACCCATAATATATCTTGAGCTGTTTTTAAAAATGTGTTCAGTGCCTACACAGCATTCATTCTCCCGTTTGTGAACATAGATATACAAAGATTGTAACCCATGGTAATTTGAGAGATGAAATGATAAATAAAAATAGCATCCTCCAATCATTTCTTTCAGCAACTGTATGTGACCTTTATTTTCAAGTTTACTTTTTGTTCATTACAAAACTCTGCTTCACTTCATATCCCAATCAGACTGCATTATAAAAAGAATTATCTCCCTCGGTTTTAGAAATAAGCTCCTGCCTCAATCTTCTATGTTATTAATCAAACCATTCCATCTTCTTCTTAGTGAACCTTTTAAAAAGTTACATGTACAGTATAAACAGGCAAAAGAAGAGTTTTGTCTTTTTTTTGCCAAGCTTGTTTGATCTTGCACTAAACACTAGATTCTGTAAAGAAGAAATGTACATCTAATATTTGTTAAATATACACACTACAATACTTTTGGGCAGTATTTTGTCTATAAGAACCTGATCCAATGACAAGACTCCAGTTGACATCAATAAGAGCAGGATTAAACTCTTACAGAACATTGTACTACATGTACTTGACTGGGGACCAAGCTCTCAGAATGGAAAAAGGTACAGAGAATACCAGATACATCCTCCCATAGGGGACTATAACCTGCATTTGCAAAAGGATTTTTCATCAGATTCTAATCTGGGACTAGGATAATGGTGCTTCCCAGTAAATATTGCATATAAAAACATCCAGCACCATTGTACTTCCTGCTTTTGACCATGATGAAGTTTGGATAAAACAATATACTAAAAGGAAAGTTATTTTCAGTGCAATTGCAGTCCCTGATTTTTAAGGCTCTGATTTAAACAACACAGACATTTTGTTAGGTTACCAGAGAAAATACCATTTCTCAGTGTTCTAAACACTGAATTAATGTTTCTTGAATTTCTTGGTAATAGGCTTGATCCTAAACATACTGAAGTAATTGACAAAGCTCCCATTGAATTTCATGGTGCAGGACCAAAGCCAGTGCTGTTAAATTACCTTCTGATATACAAGAAAGATCATTCATTTTATAAGAATATTACTCCTCTCTACGTGATCCCACAGAACTGGCTGGCTGTTCTACCCCTAAACTCCTGGAACCCCCAAGATCTTTTGAGGCCTATCCCTGGGCCTCCTCATCATTGCTCAGCTTTTCCCCAGCCCTCACCCTCCTTCCCTATCCCACAATGCAGTACTCTTAGGCAGCACACCTCCCCCAGGGTTCCATGAAGGGGAAAGTCGGTAACTTAATTCTGACTGGGTCCAGTGGATTTTCAAAGGTTCAACTGCACTGTAAGTCCTGGGAGAAGAGGAGGGCATTGGCTAGGTTCAGCTCTTCCCCTCCCCACTGCTGCCACCTAAAGCTCTTTACTCCCCTCCATACTAAGACCAATGGGGAGATGAGATTATTTTCTTCCTCCTCTCCGCTGAGCTCATTGGAGTGGGCAGCATTTCCCTCCTTCCTCATGCCATATGATGGGAGGAGGCAGAAGTAACTGCTAGAGACAGAGAAGAGCAAGCTGTGCCTGGAAAGGAGCGAGGAGGACTGATCAGCAGAAAACCCAAATATCAGCCAAGAAAACAAAGCATGTATTGCTAAAAATTACAAACATTATCAAGGACCCAGGGGATAATACACATTTACTCTCTCTCTAAAAGACTGCAATTCCTAAAGTAGGTAGTATATACCATTCTAAGAACTTAGGTTGTAATAAAATCTCTTCCAGCAAGAATGACATAATACTTACATAAATTACTGTCGCAGGATTATCAAATTTCAATAGTATTGGTGCTTAACTAGTCATTCCTCTATTCTTTCTCTGACACGGTAAAATTTGATGAAAATGGCCTAATCCCTGAAAATCTCCCTTTGGTTTCAACACAGCATTTCTAAATGCTGACCTGTGTTATGTTACACCATTACATATGGTCAAACAATGACCAAGGACACGTTTTTATCTCTAATGCAAATGTCAAGTTATTCGTCTTTCCTAAGGGGGAAAAAAGAAGAGTCTCTGTGGCTTCTCTCTTATTACAATCTCAGTTTTCCTGTTATTGAGGTCTGTGTGAAAGAACTTGGCTTGGACTCCTATTAAAACTCACAGGCAGCTTTAGATCTGGAGCTGAAGAATTCCCACCAGCCTTCATAAAGTGCCCTGATGAGAACATTTGGAGCTTGCACCATCCTGGAGCCCCACCATCACTACTTGTCACAGGTAACTGACTGCCTTTTGAAACAAAGTACATTAGAACAGTGGTTTTCAAACTAGGGCCGCCGCTTGTTCAGGGAAAGCCCCTGGCGGGCTGGGCCAGTTTGTTTACCTGCCACGTCTGCAGATTTGGCTGATCGCGGCTCCCATTGCCTGAGGTTCACCGCTCCAGGCCAATGGGGGCTGCAGGAAGGGCGGCCAGCACATACCTCGGCCCGCACCGCTTCCCGCAGCCCCCATTGGCCTGGAGCAGTGAACCGTGGCCAGTGGGAGCTGCAATTGGCCGAACCTGCGGACACGGCAGGTAAACAAATGGGCCCGGCCCACCAGGAGCTTTCCCTGAACAAGTGGTGGTCCTAGTTTGAGAACCACTGCATTAGAACATTTGGACATTACAGTAAAACTTACTGCTAATATGTTTCTTGATTCTTCTGATTCCACCATGCCTGTGACTCACCAAGTTGCCAAGAGACATTTTTTCCTGTTCAGTACAATAATTTATTTTTCTTATGAGACATGCTATACAAAAATATCATGAAGCACTTCACAGCCAGTTATATTCTTTCCAATTCAACTTGAGCTCATCAGTGTGGAGAGACAAAGACTTCCTCTTTCCCCGCAGCATGCCTCTTTCTTTTATCTTCTCCCTGGCCACTCTGTAAAAAATACTAAGGGCTTTTAGGGTTTGTTCTTGCAAGTTATTGAGAATGCTAGCCCAAACCAATAAAGTACTCAGGCATGTGTATAACTTTAAGCACATAAGTTGTCCGATTAAAGTTACGTGCTTTGATGGACCAGGCCAAAGTGCTCAACACCTTGCAGTTGAGAGCACACTTAGCACTTTCCAATCTCAACTTTTATGAGAATGTTCTTTAACCTTCACTTTACCTCAGTCAATAAGGATGGTAAGTATTTGTATCCCTCAATGACAAATAGGGCAACTAAGGCAGGGGAAAGAGCTGAAGCAACTTGTCCAAGCAATCCAACATTAAACCAAGATATAGAATGCAGGAATTCCTATTTCTAAGAATACAGAACAGCCTACAGAGATCACAGACCACAACCCTCTCCATGAAAAATCTAATCAAAGATAACTTATAAAAGTCTAGATAGATGAAATGAGAGATGAGGCTTCACCCTTCATTGCCTCCACATACAGAACAGGCCACAATTTCTTGTAAAATAACACAAGAAAAGGTCCAAGAGAAAACAATAGAAGTTGTTAGATGTATGTGAAGGTGGATTTATAAGTCGTAGGAGAAGCATAAACTGGTCAGGCAACCTCAGGTGTCCACCTCATAGCCTGAGATCTCGCTACAGGTTTCTGCCTCAGTTTTCCTCTTCTTCAGCTCAGGATCCCTTAAATCAAACTACTAAACACCTCTTCTCTGGTTCAGCCACACCCTGCCTTGGAGCTGGATTAAAATAACAAAAAAAAAATCAATCCCAAAAATCAAGTTGTCAAATCTTCATCAAGTCCATACTCCCATTGTCTTTCCCACCAAGGTCTCCCAGGCCTTCCCTGCCCAGAGTCTTTTCCTTGAAGACTCAGTGTTCCCTGCTGGAGCTTACTCATCCTCTAGAAGTCTCTGTGACTATCTCACTCCCTGAGTATCCCCCCTCTCTGCAGCTTCCTGATGCTCTTTATAGGGCAACTGACTCCTCTATACCCAGTTGGTTCTACTAATTAAATCCCACATCTCATTCCAGGTGTGGCAGGCAGGGTTAATTACATGGGGCCGGATGGATCCAGGCCTCTGGCCCTTAAAGGGGCAGGTCACCACATTACAAGGAATGTTTTAAAAGTTTAAGACTATTTTGTTTAAAAAGGAAAAGATAAAAAATTGGATAAACAATTGCCTGTAAAATTTAAAAATATTGACTATTTTCCATTTTACTGGAGGGAAGGTTGCAATTTTATTTTTTGCAAAATATTTTATCAAGGGCTGTCAATTCTCCTTTTTCTACAGAGTGCAATACAATTAAGAATATCCTTCCTATCACACACACTTTCCTTCTCCCCCCCCTTTTGTCTTTTGCCACTCTGTAATTTTTCCAAAGTTAAGGAAATTTGAAAAGTTACAGCATCAGGGCAAAAGGAGAAATTAAATTAAAAAAGGAAAATGTGAAAAAACTCTAGACATTATTTATTCTACTGTATTCAGTGGCCCCAATAAACTGTTTTTAATATAACGCTACTATTTGGCAAGAAAAATTTTGGTCAAAAAATTTCGGTCAAAAAATTTCAACCTACTCTAGGTAAAGCATATATGATAAAGAAAAGTTTAATTTTACCTAGTTGGGTGGTCCCATTTACCTTGGCCCATAATACAGCACAAATCAAAATTTGGACCCTGATCTTACAAAGACTTATACAAGTGATTCAATTTATTCATGTGAGAAGGCCCACTGAAGTTAATAGTACTACTCCCATGTGTAAAGATAAGTACACACATTTTTTGTATAATCAGGGCCTTGACTAAGTTTTGCCTAGGGTTTTTGGTTCATAACCTGAAATTCAGATAGGAATAAAAGATGTTTTAGTACATGTAACCCAAAAAGAGGTCAAATGAGCCTCTGAGATCACGGCTTGACTGAAAAATGAATGGAAATTATTCTAGATAGTCTAAAGCATAACATCAGCAGCTGACCTTTTGCAAGGCAGAATGGATATAGCGTCTTAACACAGGAGACATACACGATGCCATATCTGCCTTTCTTTTCTCTTGCTACAAAACAAAAGTCATTCTAGCTGAGATTAGGCATTTGCTCCTTGTGTTTAGAAAACCTAACAGCTTCCATATTTCCATTTCTGCTCCTCACATAGAGGTAAACAAGATCACAGAAGAACAAATTGCTGAGCTCCTATGTTAAATCTGCGAAGTGTGTGTGTGTGTGTGTGTGTGTGTGTGTGTTTAAAGCAACACAAAAATATAAATCAGATTTTTTGTTGAGAAAATAGACAATGCCCCCTCTGTTACTGAACTTCCAGGAGAAAAGGCAGGTCACTAAAGATAACTTGAAGGCAGGTTGTCATCAAATATTTTTATTGATGTATGGGAAAGAGGAGGAATCACTGTTGGGGTTTTTGTTTGTTTGTTTGTTTTAAGTCTTCTAAAATATTTTCTTGTAGTTTCCAGTGTTGTAAGATTCTGCATGTTGTATTTGCTTTCTCAGCCATGCCTATCTCTTGCATCTAGTCTCACCGGATATCAGCTGAAAACTGGGTTTGATCCTGTGTGGTAACACTGCCTGGTACCCACAGACCCTAACAGGAGAAATGGTCATGAAAAGCAAGATACTTAACCGATTTGCTACGTGATCTTGGTAGCTAGAGATGTGTGAGTGTTTAAGATGACTTTTTCATGCTCCAAATAGCAATTTTCTTCCTATGAGAACTGTCTTGTTTTCAAAGGAAATTTGCAATGCCACTGAACCACGAGACCATATGAGGTCTAATATTTAATATTCATCTTGATTACTTTTGTTTTCTAAGCCACCATGCATGATATAAGGTATTCAATTCCATTGTAATTATTAAATGTAATTTTACAGGATGGGTAAATTGATCTATATAAAATATTGCACCTTAATTACCTAAAATTTAAACAAACCTCCTTTGACACAAGACAATGATTCTTCTTCCTCCCACACCCCTGTGTTCACTTTTTCACCGTTTGGGGTTCCAGCATTGATTCTTCTGCTCCATGTATCAGAAGAGAGCCTGTTCTGCCCAATCAGAAACTGGAAGCACCATCAACCTCACTAGGGAACCTATTTCTCCAGTCCTACTGTTTAACACTGGGACATTTGGGTGCTTCTCCAAAGCAAGTTGCTAAATCTCTCAAGGTTTGGCCTGCACTAGCAGTTGCAACAGCTAGCCAGAAAGTTGCCATCAAAACAAAACAAAAACGAGAACATTCTTCACAAAAAATTGTTCATGAACAGTATTTTCCAACCAGCTCCAATAATCTGTAGACACACATACATATTATGTATGTATGTATGCATGCATGCACGCACGCACGCATGCTCTACCAATAAATACTTGTTCAGTATGTTTGCATGCACTACCAATAAACTCTAGTAACTTGTATTTAAAGAGCAGGGAATTGGTATTCATGCTTTCTGACGAATCAAGTGTTCCCCTAGAAATTACTAGGAGGCAAGCAATTACACTCAGATCAAAACTCAAGATATGGCAGTAATCTACAAGCATCATGCCTTAGCCTAGGGTAGATAGGGTAGATATTTTAGTGTGCGTGTATATATATATTGGTACCAATGTAATGGAACAGTGTTGAATCCCTTATGTCCATGTTTGGGACACAAACCTCTGGAAAGTGGTATAACCATGCACCTGAACCAAAAACAGTAGTTCTCTGGTGATGTCCAAATCTTTATAGATGAATAGTCCTTTGAAGGAATTAAATTACAGCACATCAAGGTAGTGAGTGCAGAAAATCCAAACAATCTTTTTCTATATGATGGTATCTTGAAAAGGATTGAAGTGCAACTGTGCTAGGCACCATTCCTGACCCAAAGGATTTACAATCTAAGGGCCTGCTGATCCTAGAAGCATATTCACATGAGTGCAAGAGTCCTCCAGTGAGGATCAAATATCAAGATCAGGGTCTGAGACAGGAATATCAAGTAGTAAATAAATTTCATCTTTCTGAGAGTGGAATACGTGTATGAAAATTGTGTCCTTCAGTTTGACTTTCTCTCCTACCAAGAGTGCTGTATTTATGATCAAATGTCAGATTGACATGACTAAGTTGTACTGATTTGCCAATACTATTAGCTTTTCTGATCTGATAAAAGTGATAGCTTCAGAAATATTTTACTTTCCAAAGAAAAAGGAAGATCTCAATGTCCTTCTATCATTATTATTTAACACTGATCATACCCATGAATTCTTCAGTAGTGTTTCACTTGAAGGATTGCATTAGTCATTCACAAAGTACTGAGATACCATGCCAATAGACAGAGAAATGCAATTTATTTGATGAAATTCAAACAATGCCAGTAATTGTATTTGTTATTACTCTCATAATTCCAGTCTATTTTACCCTTTTTTTTCAAAACAGGAATCACTGTTACACTAAGAGCTCTAAGAGTATGTCTACCCTGCAATTGGGAAGTGAGACTGCAGCATGTGTAGATATAATATTAGCTTGAGAAATAACAGCAGTGAAACCAAGGCAGAGCAGGTGGCAGCAGCTCGAGTATGCACCCAGGAGTCATGGGAAGGGTGGGGGGCTGTACTGCCCAGGCTTCACTGCTATTGTTAGTTGTGCCAGTTTTGATATAACTAAATCGAAACTAGCTCAGGTATATCCGCATGTGCTGCAGTCACACCTCCATCTTGCAGTGTAGACATAACCTAACTTTCTGCTGCTCCTCCATAATGCACTATAACACACACAAACACACACACACCCCGTGATGCACTTACAGCAGGTTTTTAAAAGGTATTTAGTACTGTCAGAGAAGCATGAAATACTGGACTATCACACCAGCCTGTTGACACTTAAGGACCAGGTTTCTACTTTTTTTAGTCATGGAAATCACGTATGCTTAGCCCTGGTTGGGGAGGGCAGAATTTAAAGCATATTACCCAGGCATCTGTCATTCACTTCCCTCCCCTTCTCCTAGTATAGGTAGATGCAGGGAGCACCATAAATGACTTCAAAGGAAAGAACACAAGACACAATAATGTAGTGCTATTGAGGGAGAGCATTCAATGAAAATCGTTGCAGGTTTAGAAACAAGACTTACAAGAAAGTACTGGGACCTTCCGGAACATTTGTAAAAGCAGAAGTGTTAGATACTAGTCTGGGTACTTACAGAAAGAGTGATTTGGTTGTTCATAACCCAAACCTAAAACTCTCACACAGACAGAAACAAAGAAAGAATAATAACTGGCTTTAGAAAGACATTACATGTTAGGGCAGATTCTCAGCAGGTGTAAATTGGTATTGCTGCACGGAAGTCAATAGCCGCAGTTTACATCAGCTGAGAATCTAGTCCTTAGAGCTCAACAGAGCTGGGAAAATAGTGGGAAGCAGCATTCAAAAAAATTGGAGAATTCTGAAAATCATCTAGATTCGGTTTTAGCACCCTCCCCACTTCCTTTACACCCTCTCTCCTTTTGCAAAGTTCTGTTCACGTGACTGTTCATGTGAAATGAATTTCAGACCCTTTGTTCAGATTCATTTAAACAAAAGACATAAATGAACTAAAAAACACAAAATGAAAGTTTCTGGGTGCAAGCTTATAGACTCAGACATTAAGGGACCATTATGATCATCTAGTCTGAGCTCCTGCACAATACAGGCCACAGAATCTCACCCACCCACTCCTGCAAGAAACCTCTCACCTATGTCTGAGCTATAGAAGTCCTCAAATCATGGTTTAAAGACTTCAAGGTGCAGAGAATACTCCAGCAAGTGGCCCGTGCCCCATGCTGCAGAGGAAGGCGAAAACCCCCCAGGGCCTCTTCCAATCTGCCCTGGAGGAAAATTCCTTCCCAACCCCAAATATGGCGATCAGCTGAACCCTGAGCACGTGGGCAAGATTCACCAGCCAGATACCCAGGAAAGAATGCTCTGTAGTAACTCAGATCCCACCCCATCTAACATCCCATCACAGGCCATTGGGCCTATTTACCATGAATAGTTAAAGATCAATTAATTGCCAAAATCATGTTATCCCATCACACCATCTCCTCTATAAACTTATCGAGTTTAATCTTGAAGCCTGATAGGTCTTTTCCCCCCCACTGCTTCCCTTGGAAGGCTGTTCCAGAACTTCACTCCTCTGATAGTTATAAACCTTCGTCTAATTTCAAGTCTAAACTTCCTGATGACCAGTTTATATCCATTTGTTCTTGTGTCCACATTGGTACTGAGCTTAAATAATTCCTCTCCCTCCCTGGTATTTATCCCTCTGATATATTTATAGAGAGCAATCATATCTCCCCTCAGCCTTCTTTTCGTTAGGCTAAACAAGCCAAGCTCCTTGAGTCTCATAAGACAGGTTTTCCATTCCTCAGATCATCCTAGTAGCTCTTCTCTGTACCTGTTCCAGTTTGAATTCGTCCTTCTTAAACATCGGAGACCAGAACTGCACATAGTATTCCACATGAGGTCTCACCAGTGCTTGTATAACAGTACTAAAACCTCGGTATCTCTACTGGAAATACCTCGCCTGATGCATCCCAAGACCACATTAGCTTTTTTCACGGCCATATCACATTGGTGGCTCATAGTCATCCTGTGGTCAACCAATACTCCAAGGGCCTTCTCCTCCTCTGTTACTTCTAATTGATGCATCCCCAGCTTATAACTAAAACTCTTATTAAGCCCTAAATGCATGACCTTACACTTCTCACTATTAAATTTCATCCTGTTACTATTACTCCAGTTTACAAGGTCATCCAGATTCTCCTGTATCATATCCCAGCCCTTTTCTGAATCGGCAATACCTCCCAGCTTCATGTCATCCACAAACTTTATTAGCACACTCCCACTTTTTCTGCTGAGGTCAGTAATTAAAAGATTGGTCCCAAAACCGATCCCTGAGGAACTCCACTGGTAACCTTCCTGCAGCCTGACAGTTCACCTTTCAGTATCCACTGTAGTCTCCCCTTTAACCAATTCCTTGTCCACCTTTCAATTTTCATATTGATCTCCATCTTTTCCAATTTAACTAATAATTCCCCATGTGGCACCATATCAAACGCCTTACTGAAAACTAGGTAAATTAGATCCACGGTGTTTCCTTTGTCTAAAAAATCTGTTACTTTCTCAAAGAAGGAGATCAGGTTGGTTTGGCACAATCTACCTTTTGTAAAACCATGTTGCATTTTGTCCCATTTACCATTGACCTCAATGTCCTTAACTACTTTCTCCTTCAAAAATTTTTCCAAGGCCTTGCGTACTACAGATGTGAAACTAACAGGCCTGTAGTTATCCGGATCACTTTTTTTTCCCTTTCTTAAAAATAGGACCTATGTTAGCAATTCTCCAGTCATAGGGTACAACCCCTGAGTTTACAGATTCATTAAAAATTCTTGCTAATGGGCCTCCAATATCATGTGCCAATTCCTTAAATATTCTTGGATGAAGATTATCTGGGCCCCCTGATTTAGTCCCATTAAGCTGTTTGAGTTTCGCTTCTACCTTGGATATGGTAATATCTACCTCTACATCGTCATTCCCATTTGTCATGCTACCATTATCCGTAAGATCCTCATTAGCCTCATTAAAGACTGAGGCAAAGTATTTGTTTAGATATTGGGCCAGGCCCAGATTATCCTTAACTTCCACTCCATCCTCAGTGTTTAGCGGTCCCATTTCTTCTTTCTTTCTTTATAAGAGTTTGGTCACCTGATATTGTTTCTCTTCACTCTTTGTTTAGCCCTATCACACAGCTTGGATAGTGAATTCCAAATATCTAATATTCACTACAGACAGACGATGAACAAACTGTACTCTGAAATCTGATCATATAACTTATTCCTTATGCAGCTCTGAATAATGAACAGATTCTTGAACTAATGCCTGGACAATTTGCAAAATAACAATGGACTCAGTTCACCGAATCAGCTATTCTCTGTGAATGATTTCATCAGCTCTAGAACCTACACTGATGTCATAGCTGCACTCTTAACGGAGTGCAATAGACAATCAGAGAAAGGAACTGAAGAGTTGCAAAGATAGTCACCATTTGGCATTCTAATCATAGTTTTAATGCTAACTTCTAATTTTTGCTCTATTCTGACTGCAACCTTCTAAAGGTGAGTGCTGTCTTGTAAACAGCTGATCATGCTGTTGGCATCTAACAAATATTAATATATTTTAAATATATGCAGTTTAAGAACACATCTAAACACATCCATGCATTTTAATAACAAGATATATCTATATAGCTGGTTGAAAATTTTCCAAAGTAACATTTTTCCTGTCAGAAAACACTGTTTTGTCAAAATCAATACTTTATGCAGGAATGTGTCAATTTTGTTTTAACTTTGCTGGAACAGGGCATTTTGAATTTTCATTTCAAAACAACTTTTCATTTCCAAGTTCCTTTTACATGGTTATAAATTATAATGTGAAATATAAAAGTCAATAGCAGAATAAGTATTTTTTTTTAATTTTATCAAAACGGAATGTTCCAACTGACTCAGAACAATTTTTTCTTCAAATATTTCATTTTGTGGAAAATATTGATTTTGTTTGGGTTGGTTTTGATTCAGAATGAAAACAAGTCCCAAAATGTCAGAATTTCCCCAGAATGGAAATTCCAAGTTTTGACCAGCACTAATACCGACAAGTTTAGTTTTAGAAGTTTACAGAAAAACATAAAGCTACTGTTAAACTACTAAACGGAAAACTTGGAAAAGTAAAACTGGCACCACCTCTTATATTCTGAAGACTGAGATTATTGCGTGTTGTGAAACTACCATTATTTCTCAATGTTTTCCATGTTACCAATGTTACCAAGAATGGTTTTTATGAAAGAAATGGTTCTTCTATAATGAAAACCTTCAGTGCAGGGCTGACAAAAAATGAGGCCACCTTGTTTTTGTACAGATGAGGATTTGTATGTATGAGTTCTGTTTACCATGAAAATAACAGTATCTCAAGCACCTAATTCTAATAATATTTACTGGTATGTCTATGATTATCAGAAATTAATCATCACTAGAATCCATTTCTCAAACCCAACAGATAAATAGTAACTTGAAATGGCATTTATCTGGAAACATCTGAAAAATGGAAATTTTCTCTCAGGTATTGAGTGGCATTGAAATTGCTTGCTATGCCCGTCTGATTGTAGCAATGACTCTGGTATTCCTTATACAAGATACACTACTTAATAAGATAAAATACATGAAAATGCAGTGTGATTAATATATCTCTTTCCCACCACCCCCCAGAACCCCCCTCTAACTAAGACTAAGAAAGGGCATATAAGAGAAGCAGTTTTGAGACACTGCCAGTATTCAGGACCCCCTAAGTGTCAGGAAATTATGAGCTTGCTTTTGAGAAATATCTACCACAGTGAACTGTGAAGATAATGACATCAAAAAAATGATCTGTACCTCAAGAATAATGATAATTATTCAAGATGAATTTTTGATGACATCTCCACTCGCCAATTAGTTTGCTCGTCACCAAAGAGCACATTTGGCAAGGACATTTGAGAAGAACACTGAAAAAATAACAGGAGAAAGGGAGATGAAAGGGGGCCCAATCCTCTTCTCATTTACACCACCTTAGGTCGGGGTTATTCCCTGGAAACCAGCAGAATTGCATTGGCTTTAAACCAGTGTAACAGAGAGGGGAATCAGGCCTTTGGTCTATATAGCTATTGTTATTTTATTGCTTACTAAGACGGTAAGCTCATATCCTCGGCTGTTATAAATTGGTGTAGCATCGTTAAAGTGAATTGGAGCAATAACAAGGCTCAGTGCCAGATCAGACACTAGCATACCTTAGAATGTCCTCTTACATTGGATGTCCATGGCCCACTCTTGCAGCCAGGAATCAACTATACATGGGGATAGCCCAGTTTTGCCTTACTTTACCAGCCACGCCCCCTATACCACAAAGTGGTGTGGCACAGGAACTAGCAAATTGCTAAAATACAGGGGGAAATCTCAACTGGCTGGAATTTGGGCCTGCTGAGTATTGTCAAATTGGTGCAACGTAGCCCCAACGCTCTGGAGATTTGAACTATATTTCCAAACAATTCTGTTTGTCTGAGGGGAGGGAGGAAAATAAACTGGGATCATTTGTCCTGATATTCCCTCTCCCTCTTGCATGATAGGATCTTTGAATTTTCCAGTTATGCAAGCTGGCTAAGAGAGGCTTGGTCTTTTGACTCAGAGCCAGGTTAAAAGATCTTTTTAAGAAGTGCCAACATTTACTGTAGTAGAAAAATATACAGCAGAACCTTGTATCTTGTCATTCTCAAAAATCCTACTAAACTCCCTAGGATTATCCTTTCCTGTGCCATAAATTTGTTAGTACCAAGTAACCAATCACCCTCTGATCCTGTGTTGTTTTCTAAGATTATAGATAGATAGATTTGGTTACTAATTTTTTTATATGAAGCTAGTACTCTGTGCATGGATTATGAGCTGCTTTCCCATCGCTGCATAAAGCACGGCTGTTTCTGTCTGAGAATCTATTGGGACAGCTGGTATCTAACTGAGAGATGTTTATTTTAGACTTTGCTTTCAAGCAGATAAGCACAGTGCACCAAAGGGAGCTCATATAGAGATACGGCAAAGATCTCTCTTGAACAAGTCTAAAGAAAGCCTAAGATTTAACCCATATCTCAGTGCTGGAAAATATAAACAAATTGGTTGAGTTGCATTTAGCCTAGTCTGACTTAAAATGGTTTTCTGCAATGCCATCAAGCATTAATATTGGCATTTTATGGCTTTTAAGATGCTATGTACACTCAATATGCTAGATATATACCAGACAATATGCCAGCAATGAAAGCAGCTGGCTCCTCATTTGTGAGGTTGAGTTGGGATGGAGTGGTCATTAGCATCTTATGGCCCCATAAAGATTACTGAGAAAGGATTTTAATGCTAAGACAGCTCCAGAATACACCTTGTACATTCTGGATCTGCTGAATCAGCCATCTGTGGATAGAATGAATCAATACTGCTTTAAATTATATCTTCATATTAACCACAGAAGTATCTGTGCTTGGTCTTATGACTTTGGTCGCACTGGTCCCGAAAAATGCTTAAGAGTCTTCCTAGTGATGACAAAGCCCTACGAAGAAAAGGTGAGCTAGTCACTTAAAGTGACTTCAATGGAGTTACTTTAAATTTTCCACAGGTGTAACTGAACAAGATTAGATGACACTTGTGGCCAGTCTATGCTACATTTTATACTAATGCAGCCATGCCCGTGCTAAAACACACAATTCTCTTTAGTGTAGATGCATCCTAAGATGGTCTTATGATCACTTCATCCCTGCAGTTCAGCAACAAAGCCAGGGTTTCCCGCATTTAGAAATGTGGGAGTATGTTATGTTCCCTTAAGCAAAAACATGGTATTGTTGATGTGTTTATTGTCTGACTTCCTGCCAAAGAGGAAAAGCAAATTAACAATTTCAAAGAGCAGTCATTGGAGACAACTTGCCTTGGTTATGTTTATTTCTAGAGAGGAGCTGGGACAAAGGGAGATCTAAAGCAGTGACATGTCCTGCTTGCTGCTGGGTAGCTAAACCCAGACTAAACTAACAAACTCTTTTGGTTTGTAACCAGCTTATTAAAATAAAGTGCAGCAAACAGAAACAAAACTCTTTTGTAAGTAATTCATGTGCTTTGTCCAGGCCTTAATTAGACCACATGGTAAGAGACATTTAGAGATGGCTTCTTATAAGACAGACACTTTTCCAGACATGCTAGGCTCTTGATATCCCCACCTTCCTATACCTTTCTCAATAAGCCTTATAGCAATAATTACATAGGCAGGGGATGTTAAAGGGAAATTCAATAGGAACCTTATCAAAAAACAATAGTTGGGAATTGGCATCCTTACTATAGTATCTTCAGCCCAGATCCTCCCACAGAAATCAACTTTTGAGGATCTGGATCTTCCTGCCTTTCTAATTTGACCTCAGTGAAAAGGGCTACTCTAAGATCTGTACGATGCTTTATGTCTAGTGTTATCTAAAGGCAGGGTAGACTTGCCATTATTGAAAAGTGTAATGGAATTGAACAGGGCTCTATAGAAATTACACTAAAAATCTATAGAATTGAACAGAGAATTGGACCCTTTTTATATGATTAATTGACCTGCTATATAGAATTCTGTTGCAGGATCAGTTCCTAAAATGCCTGCTCCCACTGATGTCATTATCAAAGCTCCCACTGAGATCAGGATTGTGGCGATAATTCTCTATGGTGGTTTAGAAACCCTATAGAAAGCTTATCATTCTACTCAATTCTGAAGGAGCTTTTCATAACAGGTTGAAAAGTCCTCTAAACATTTCCATTTGCACCCACATCCACCCTGCTCTAGGGATCCTTTTCACAGGCAGTGCTGCCCCTAAAAACGTGCAGCCAAACATGAAATCGGACTGAACATTTCACCTGTATTAACTGCATGTTCATAGAAGGACATTAGAAGGATAATGGACAATTGCTGCTGAGGCTAATTCTTGCTGCTATTATCAATATGGAATGTTATGTCAGAGCACATTGGTACTGGGAAAGCCATTTCAGTAATTTTTCTCTATTTAGCAAGAGATTGCTGCACTTCTCATAACCAAATGGGTTTCTTGCACAAACTAAGAAGAAATAGCTATAAAGGTAAGGTGCCAATTTTTTTTTCTTAATGATATATGTGCAGCCTCACTACCTGTAAAAGAGCCACAGAGCATCTATAGAGATTGTATACACTTTCCTATGGTGCTTCTATAAAAATGTTCTTTAAAATTATATCTCAAGGCTTGGAACTCTTCATCACAGTAAGAATTTTTCCTGGGTCAACTTCATGAGTCACTGTTATAGCACAAGGTGAACCAGATTGGGATAAATAACACTTTCCTACCCATACATACACCCATTTTTGAAGTGTACCTTTGAGATTCTCAGACACTCAAAGCTTTTTTTTTTTTTTTTTTTTTGGTCACTTGTCTAGTAAAACTGGGATTGTATTTGATCAAAATGTATGTTTTTCTGAATGTGACTGGATGGTGAATTGTATTCTGGAGTGTTAAGCTTTTATTTTAAAAGATCATAGAAGAGAAAGGCACAATGGAAGCTGCATCACACTTGGGCTAACAGGTCCCCAGCTACCCCAGAGTGGATTAGGAGGAGAAAGTAGAACTGCCCTCTTGGTCCATCACTGGAAATTTAACTTGGGACCTCCAGAACAGCCTGAGCACCTTCCCTTTATTCATTAAAAAAAGCTGTAATGGGGAAGGGGCATTTAGGTAACTATTTGGAAAGACAGATGAACCAGCTTGCCTGGTTAACTGGATTAGGGGGAATAGTACCCTTGATTATACCTTGACGATATTGCAGAGGGTAGCAGACCACTGGACTTCCCCCACAAAAAAATAATATCAAGTGGGAAGGAGTTGCGACCAGTTAGGAAAGCAGTGTATAAGGGCACTGTAACCCCTCAAGGCCTGGGCAGCTCAGTTAAACTTGGGGGGGAGGGGGGTATATTGCAAACTTTCAGATTTTTATCTGAACCAAATTCTAAATCACTGGAGACTTAACTGTAGTATGCAACATTTTAACCTGGTCACCTCAAAATCTTTTTCAAGGAAAATAAGACAAATTCATGCCTTGTGTATCTCCACTGAAATCAATGCACTTAAGCTTGGGATGGATTCAGCCCATTAAATATAACTTCTTCAAACCTCCTCATAACCATTGCGCCTTCAGTTCAATTGTTCTGCACCTATCTAGGTATTCATGCTCACATACTGTAGTGATGGGTCTGTGTGTGTATCTCACAAACATTAATGGATTCAGCCTCACAATACTTCTGAGACAGGAAAGTCAGATTATCCCTACTTTACTGATGGTGAACTGAGGCAGGGAGAGATTGTGGCAGAGCTAGATCTCCCAAGTACCAGGGCCCTCATCACAAGACTTTATCTTCTTCAGTCTATTCATATCCACCCCATTTGATACTTGTTATTCCAGGAGGGATGTAATCAATACTCCAAGCAAAATATTCTTTGATTCACATTTCTTTCCCATTCCTTATGTAAACTATTGCGTAGTTCCTTTGTCTCCCTCACAACTATACAGCTAAAAGTTTCAAAGACTTTAAGGCAATAAGTCAACCTGTAGGATTTACTCTTATGGAAGGGCAGGATAATACTAAGGTCTCGATTATTTTATGACCACTAGTAACATTTGTAGCTATACAAGCTAAGAAAATGATAAGGGTAATCAAATCCAATGCTTCAGGGCCCAAAGTTATTATTCAGGGGTCTCCTGCTCTTATTTCACATACAGTGATGTAGAATGCTAGGTGTATTAGGCTTGTTTTTTTCCTTTTTTTCTGAAGCATCTGGTACTAGTCACTGCTAGAGGAAGGGTATATTAGGTCAGTGGTCTGATCCCATAGCCAAATCCTGTGTTTCTTTATTACTAGTCAATGCATTGCTTAGGAAGTAATGCACTAGTGAATAAATACATGTATTCGAAAACAGTTTAAGACCAACGTTTTCCAATTTAGGTGGCTAGAGTTGGGCACCTAAATCCAGGGGATTTGGGTATCTCAATAAAAGGGAGACTAATTTTCAAAGATACTAGTACTTCTTAGCATTGCATGTCCAATTGACGTCAGTGGCAAACTGAGTGTTTAGCAACTCTCTCCCTGTTACTGGGGCGCCTAAATATAGATTTAGATGACAAACTTTACATACCTTAAACTTAAATCTCTCCATGCCTTTCACAAAAGGTCATCCTTCCTCTCTAGTCATGAAACGCCAGCTCTACATAGTATGGATATTCTCTGAGAAAGCTCCTGATGACAAGAAGTGTTTCAACAGACAAACACCTATGGGGTTGGGCAACCCACACCACCAGAACAACAAGCACGTCTATTTCTACCCAATTGGTAGAGAACCAACAGTCCTTTTAGTCTATTATTTATCTCCTTTGATCTTCTCCCCTTGAGCCTCATGTCACTTCCTTTTACAAGTTCTCCAACTCTTTGGCAATGGTATATATATCTATCTATCTCAACACCATCTGGCAGCGTGCAAGAAAATATTACTACAGGCTTCCCAAAAGACAAGGCTGCCGTGCTAGCTATGATCCACTGACATTATTTCCAGCACAGTATTTCTGAAGATTTTTACTTAGACTCCATTGCTCGTATTTCCTCTCTGCAGAGAGAGAAATAACTCTCTCCAATTGATTTCTAAGGTCAGGAAATGTACATCTCATTTTTTAAGAATGCAAATACTCCACGCTCAAATTACATCTTACTGCTAGCTGCTCAATATGCCAAGCCACCATTTTGCTTCCAATATGTACGTTGGACCATAATACAAGCCTAAAATACTGATCCCTATAAAATGCTTTTAAGTACTGCATTTTGTACATGAAAATCACTGTGGGTGATGTTTTGCATCTTATCATGAAGGACTTTGTCAGATGTATGTACTCTACATACTAATTTGGGGAAAAATATTTAACAAACTGCTTTACAATAATCCTTATTTACTATACCCAAAAGTGGTGGGTGATTCCTGTGTTCCAATTGTACACTTAAGGCACCTCACGTATTATGAGTTGGAACGTTTATACATACTTTTGATATCACATATAAGTCTTTCACAACAGATTAAAATGAATGTAAAATCTCTGTATCACCTAATCCTAGGTGTTGAAAGAATATTAACAACACAATCCAAACTATAATGGAAACCTCAGCTAGCTTAGTTCTGTGTAGTCACTTAGCTGGTTTCGTTTAGGTATAAAGTTGATTCCAACATACCTTGTCTTTATTAATCTGCATTGACTAATTAATCAAATTCAGCATTACGTTAGTTAAGACATCACAAATGGTGCCGGTCAAAACTCAAACTTCCTAGTTTGAGATGAAATGTGACATTTGAAATGTCTTTGCATTCTCGTTCAGAATAAAACTAAATATTTTTGAAATTTCTCATGAACCAAAAATTCCAAAATATGTTTTGACAAAAACTTTCCAACCAGTTCTAGTCATGACTATTCATGTGAAGAAAACCTGGTCCTGCCTAACTATATTCCCAACAGAACCTTATGTAAAACTATCTAGAATGGAGGTTATAGCCAGTACTTGGTTCAGATGCAGACTTCCTACTCATAACACATCGGCTATGCCTACAGTGCAATAAAAAGCCTGCCGCACTGAGTCTCACAGTCCCAGGTCAGTTGATCGGGCTTGCACGGGTCAGACAGCAGGGCTATAAAATTGCAGTGTAAACATTCTGGCTCAGGCTCGGATGCCTTCCCCCTTTGCGAGGTCTCACAGCCCAGGCTCCAGCCCAAGCGTCTGCCCAGCAATGTAATGTCCCCACAGCCTGCGTCCCATGAGAGTGATTCAGTTGCCCCAAGCAAGCCACAGTCATGCCACAGGCCTTTTTATTGCAATGTAGACAGACCCACAGAGCAGAATTCTGGGTAGCGTATTCTTAAGGAACCCTTGGATTTGCAGCAGGCTTATTCCTGTGATGTGCAAAAGGTCACGTTTGTTGACATTCTGGGCATGGCACAAAGCACATCATTTTAATTAAGCCTTAGCCTGAAGGCTTTAATGATATCTTTGACGGATGTCATTGATCGAACCATTACCATATTGCGAGACTGTTTGGGGGGGAACACCAACTAACTGTGATAGTGACAATTTGTAACTAATGTTTGTGCTTTAACTGTGTGTTCAGAGACTTGCAACATATATCTGTTAGAAGTAAAATAATAAATATACTCTCTGTGCCAAGTAGTCCATGACTAGAAGTGCGCTGCACATACTCTGCATTGTAACTGATCTGCCTCACACAAGTCATCAGAAACAGCAGATCAGTGTTCAGCACAGGAGACACAGGGCCAAATCCCACTCCTCCGACTTCAAAAATAACTCAGTGTATTAGTAGTGAAACTGCTCTAGCCAGCTGTTCAATTACATACCTAGCACCCCCACCTCCATCCCCCACCCCACCCCACCCGGCAGTCTTGCACAGCCCATGGTGCAGTGCATTCTGCTTCAACTTCACTGCTATTGTTATTCAAGCAAGCTTTGATATCGCTAGCTCAGGTATGCACACCCCAATTGCAGAGTAGACCCTTTCAGAAATGGGACTTAGGTCCTTTTGAAAAGTTTTACCAGGGGTCTTAGTATTCATGTGAATATAATATTACATGGAATTCCAAAGTAGCTTTTAGTTTGATTTTTTACATTGCAATGAATAAACCTTAGATGTTATGTACTCAACATGAAAAAAAGTATAAAAACTGTTCTTTATACTGGACTTTTCATTTTAAAACATTTATATTTAAATAGTGAGTTCTTGCAACACCCTCTAAACAGAAAAGTCTCTGATGACTAAACCAAGTGAACACAACTTTGAAAAACATATCAGTGTTTTACTATTAATAAAACTCTGTACAATTAACACAGCATAATCCATAACCATACTGAAAACTCACCTGGTTTCATGTTTTGTTACAGAATCAATATTAGACAAGCTAAGTGTCATAAATCTGGACTCAGCTTCAGATGAATATTTCAAAGGAACCTGGATGTGCTTTCAAGCAAACATAGTCCAGTTTGTGATTTTGTGTCAAAAATATGAGGTCTGCAATTTTGTTTGCTTTGATTAGAAATTATCTCAGATCAGGATTTCCAGATCCAAATACTTCCATACATTGGGGAATTTCAGATTCTGATCTGGATTTGAACTTTAAAGCTCCATCAAATCTGTCTACTTTCAGCGCAGACCCAGGAGAAATCTGGCATTTCTGACTATTTCAATTTGAGATTTGGGGTATGTTTGAGCCCAAAGTCAGCTTGATAAATCCTGAAAGGGCAGAGTCTACCAGGAACAAAAGGGTTGCTCCTCAGAGGGGAAAGGGGCCATAGGATCAAGAATCAACTAGTTGCTTGGAACAACAAATGAAAATAAAGACAAAACAAAAAAATACAGGTGAGTCAAAGGTACAAAGAGAGGGAACTAGATGAGGACACCCAAGAAGAGAACAAAAAAGTCAGAATTAAAGTGTAAGATATGACCTTGCAAAGAATCATTCTGAAACATGTTTGTCTCATGATAGTCTCACCTCGCCAGCATTGCTGCCTCAGTTTCCCTTCCAGTCCAGACTCCTTTTGTGGTAGTTTGGTGCTTTGCGGCCTCTAGTCAAAGCAAAAGGCCACTCCCCTTTTCAGGGACAAATAGAACAATCCAGGCAAGCCACTCTCTGATTCTTTCCAGGCCCAACATTCCATAAATCCCTCCCCTAAGACTATGGAGCACAAGTTTTCTCCTCAGCGCGCAGGTTTCCACATCACTCCTCTAGATAGAACCCTATGTAGGTTCCTGTGCCCTTAATGTTGCCACCTCTCAAAATTTTATGGTGAGTTTCATAGTATTTAGCATTTCATGCAAAGCCCCAGCTCCTGGAGGCATGTGATTAGATGAGAATTTGAAGGGGGGGAGATTTTTTTAAAGTAAGTTTCTATTCCTCCTGGCTGTGGAGAAAAGCTTGAAAATACAAAACAAATGCAACCTAAAGATGCAAAAAACAGAAAGGGGGAAAAGGGAGGGTAGCAACCTTTATTCTTTTTTAAGCATCTCATGATTTCATAGGTCCCATCTCAGGATTTTTGAGCTATTGGGTTTGGTAATACTCCTTCCCTCTACTACAGGCCCTGCTGCCTCAAACTGAGAATAGGTGTATGTCTTAAATTCAGCACTGCCACTGTTCCGCTAGGGCCACTTCCTCCAGTTTCTCTTCAGGCATTTTCCTTTCTCTCCTCATACACAGACTGCTCCCCAGAACCTTTCTAGACTCATCTCTAGGTCTTCTCATTGTTTTACACCCCTACCCTTATTGAACACAGGTCCCCTCTTATATTTCCCAATAGGGCTAGCTCTCAGACACTTGCTTAATTATGGGAGGAATCAGTTCACACCTGGGGCTTGAACTCCTTAAAGGTGCAGCTGACCCTTTGACAATATTTGCAAGAACCCCTGCAAAGCAAATCGGCCAAGTTTCTCACACCTCTAGGTATTAACCTGTCCCAGTGTAATGGATTATGGTACTACATCATTATTAACCAAAATGCCAATTAAACATAATTAGTACCTAAATTATGGACTATATTATGGGTTTAGAAGATAGTTGCTAAATGTCTGGTGTCCTTGACCACAGGACAAACCAAAATAGATAAGAACAGTAATACAAGAATACAACATAAAATTATGCTGCAAATTCATCAGCCCAGATCCAGGGCCAGAGCCAGGCCTCTGCTTTTTCTGCTTTGTGTCAAGCCACTGACAGAGAAACACTGCAAAGCCAACTTAGCTAGATATTCAAGGATTCCCCTCAAGGGGCAGCTCCAGTTATTAGTGGACCAGAGTAGATGGCTCCATGATAGGCCTTCTCAGCACTCCACAATGTAGGGGGCAGGAGCATGAGAAATAGGATGTGCCCTGAGTGTCCTTTCAATCTAGTGATCCTCGGGAACTAGAGCATCTACTACAGAGAAACGCAAGTTAGAGCAGCTGCAGGGCTTTCCTAACTTTTTCAGGGAGCCAGTCAGCCCATGATGGGAGGTAGTTTAATGGAAGCATTCAGCCCAGTCCTCTCCCCCCCCCCCGCCCCGCCCCAGTCCTAGTGCCCTCCACCAAGTGGAATTTGGTTCATCCCAAGAATCTGGCCTTTAGGGAGGCTGCATGGTACAGCAAACAGGAGCCTAGACTAGAAGCCAGGTAAAATGGGTTCTATTCCTAATTCTGCCACTGACTTGCTGTGTGATCTTGGGCCAAGTTACTTAAACTCCTTGTGCCCCTGTTTCCCCTATTCCCTTTGCTCTGGCTTGTCTACTTAGATTGTAAGGTCTTGGAGGCAGGTATTATCTCACACTGTGTTTTTATATTGTCTGGCACAGTGGGGCCATAATCCTGTTTGGGATTGTTGTAATATAAGAATATATAATTAAGTAAGTAAAAACAGGACTGAAATTGAAAGTGAGATAGGATCAGTTCATTTCCACAATCTTTACACAAACAGAGTACCAAAAAAAAATATTGACCCTTAGTTCTTTAGAACATGAGAATGGCCAATGTCAGATGCTTCAGAGGGAATTAACAGAACAGGACAATTAGTGAGTGAGCCATCCCCCTCATCCAGCTTCTGGAGGTCAGAGGCTTAGGGACAGCCAGAGCACATGATTGAGTCCCTGATCATCTTGGCTAATAGACACTGAAGGACTTATCCTCCATGAACATGTCTAATTTTTTTGTGAACTCAGTTACATTATTGGCCTTCACAACGTCCCCGAGCAACGAGTTCTGCAGATTGACTGTGTGCTGTGTGAAGACGTACTTCCTTATGTTTGTTTTAAATCTGCTGCCTATTAAAAATACTTTCTACTTTATGAACAGTGAAATCAATGACCAAACTCCCATTAACTCCAACCCATCGGCCTCCAAGAGGCTTACTGATTGACTAAGAATTCGTCCTCTGATGTCCTGAACAGTGTATTTTTTAATATAGCTAGTCTGAGAACCTACTAATGATGAGCAACACTTGCTCATTTCTTACTTTTCTCTTCACTAAACCTGGTGTGAGCCCAAAACGTTTATATGCTCACATCATGCTTTTGCAAAAGTCTTTTATTGATAACATGAACCAAAAAGGATCTGTAAGGTTGCTTTTTCCTGCTTTGTCATCTTCTTTCTTTATCTACTTGTGAAGACCAATATTTCATAACCAGTAACCATGCAATTTAACTTTTTTTTTAGATCTGACCATGCCTGGATAAGGATAGCTTATTAAACACATTTATTTAAGATTTCTCTCTCAAATTGACTATCTACCAACTACTCACCTCTTCCGCCATCCTCAAAACGTTTGTCCCCTTCAGTTAATTCCTCACTATGGATGAACTATATATTACTTTGATACTGAGCCGAGAGTCATACTGATATAATGTTAGGGATGAATTTACACTGCTTCTAACTCTTGAATATGAATGAGTAGTATTATTAGTCTACATAAGTATCACTGATAGCAAGGCTGGGATTCACTCCCTTTTCACAGGGATGATTCTTTCATATCAATAAATATACTTATGAGCCTATGGATAGTATGTACAGCAAAATGTTACAATTATCAGTAAGTTATTATGTAAATTACTTTTCCCACTTCAGTACGGATATCTACCTACCTATACCATACCCCTTATTGTTGTATTGGTATGTCACATCCTATTTTTCTCTCAATTAAACCAGTATAACTTGCTTCTATTTCTGCAGTGGCAGATGTTACCACATTCCTAATTCAAATAATCAATTCCAGTTAAATCAGCAAGAAAAACTGCAGAGTTTATCCTTTATTTATACTCTCAGTGACAATGTTAAGATGTTTTTAGTTTTTGAAACCAGTTAGCTGGTTTTTTGTGCTTGTTGCAGGGAAGTAGCATGCTTGAATCTCTAAATCTGTCCTTATTTCATGTTTAGTTATTTTTTGAACTTCTTTTCAGTAACTGCCCAGTTTCCTACTTGCATCATCCTATTATAAGAGTCTCATAGTAGAGATACAATGCATCTTTAGGTGCCTAAACACCTTTAAAAATCTGGTCCTTCGGCACTAGTGTAATTCTTTTAAAGGGCCTAAATCACTTTTGAAAATGAGACTTAGGCTGCTAAATCACTTAGGGCTAGATTCACAAAGAGGCTTAGGTGTTGCAATGCCCAGCATTGCCATTCCCTAACTTTCAAACACCTGGAAAACACTGGGATTCACAAAGCCTGAGTTAGGTGCTTACGCTTCCTATACCATGAATGGGGAGAGATAGGTGCCTCAGAATGGGATTCACAAACACCAGCACACTAGGTGGCTCTCCACTTAAGAGAGGTAATGGGAGATGCCAGGGAAATGGGTGTGTCTAAGCTCCACCCCTCTCAGGGAGTTTGGCACCTCCATCTGGGCTGGAGAGAGGCACCTGTTATATTCTCAACTGCAAACTTTCTTAATGTTAGGTGCCTATGCCATTTTTGCAAGAAACTGGGGAAGAAGGGAGGAGGATTTTCCTAATAGCTTTTAGCCAAGCAGTTGGAATGCTCACCTTGGATGTGGGAAACGCCTGGTTCAATCCCCCTTCCCCAAGGAGGAGGGGGAGAAGGGATTTGAATAGGGATCTGCCACCTTTCTTTGCTCCGAAATGGGCCATTTTGTGTGAGCTCGCATGTGGGGTCCAATCCAGTGAGCAACCTCTGAATATGCGTAATTGATTGGGCCCCTCAGGCAAGTTAGACAGAAGAACACCTATCTTCTGAGGCAGGCATCATACTGAGACTTAGGCATCCAGACGCCTACAGTGAGGCTGCCGTGGGCACACTCAGAGGCAGAAACATGGGCACCTAGGGAAATTTACTGCAAAAAGTTAGGCACTGAGTGAATTTAGGCACATACAGTGTTCGGGGACAGCTGAGTAGGGGGAGTGTGAATCCCCATTGGGTCTGATTCTGGCATTTAGGCACCTAAAGTGGCGGTTAGGCATCTAAGTCCCTTTGTGAATCTAGGTCTTAGTCACTTTTGACAATTTTACCTTAATTACTCTAACATTGCATACACAAATCTATGATAGTTTCCCTATCAATGGGCACATTTATAGCCCAAACCAGATATGTTTGTGTACTTTCTACATTTTTGCTAAAGAATCAACACCCACCAAAAATACATTAGATTTTCTATTTAAAAGAGGACCACACATCAGTTGGTGCTGCCTTTGTCAGAGGAAAGACACGCTGTAATTCACAAAATGTTAGCCTTATCACAAATAGAATTCAGAGAGGAATCTACAGTAATATTTAGTTGTTAGCTAGCAGGATGTTATCAAAGCTTGAGTGGGGAAGAAGCTAGTCAGGGAAGCATGAAAGGAGTCAATAGGAAGAAGCTACTTATATAAGGCCTAATCCAAAACCAGTTAAGTCAGTGGAAAGACTCCCATTGACTCCAGTAGGCTTTATATTGGGCCCATTGACAACATGATACAAAAACATGGAGGCCTTGTTGTGGCTTGGGCTATCTTACTTGTTATATTCATGGAATGGTGTCCAGACCACATTGCAGCTGGAGAATCTGCTTGCCCTGCCCATAGTGGCCCTGATCCAGCAAAGCACTTAAACATATCCTTACTTATCCTACATAAGTAAAAGATGAATGAATTCTTGTATCCTTGCCACTTTTCTAAAGTTTTAAATAAAATCTGATCCAAACATTCAATATTTCACATACAAGAAAGACAAATAAAAGACAAACCCAGATTTGTAAGAACATATCCAGAAAAAAACAGCTACATCAGAAAAAGCTAACACTTTAATAACTTAAAATAAACATAACCCAATTGTAGGTAACCTTTTCCCACCCCTACATTTTATTAAAATCCTTCGTGTGTGGGATTATGACCCTTAATGGCCAAATTAGTGCTAATTATTTATCTCGACCACTGTGGCTTTTCCCCTAGAAATAAAAATTAAAAATAAAGTTACGTATGGCTTAATTATTGTTACTAATTTAGTCTTTTCCCCCATGTGAAATGTTTTAGATCAAATGCAGCTTATCAACTGATACAATCAGTTTGCAATCCAAATGGCAGTACAGATACAGCTTTAACTACAATGTGATTCTGCCCAAGGTGAATAATGAAATTATCTTTAAAACAAATTCTCTCTCCTTCTGCATGGTGTATGTGCAAGGAATTTTCATCTGTTTCCCTTTTTACATGTATTTGTGTATATATCTAAAAAGAAGAAAAGAGTACTGAGATACTGGTGGCAAATTTAGGAACTGGATATCTCCAAGAAAGATTGTGTTTCTGCAGTCCCAGGGGAAAAATCATTATCTAGTCCACATGTTACAAACCATATGGACATTTCTGAGGCCACCTGGACTTCTTGAGATTTAAAGCATTAAAACTCTCTCAAAGAGGAGATATAACTCATTCAAAGGCATACTCAAGATGGTATCTAAACATTTCTAGCACTGCAGGGAAAGAAAATAAATGACGACTTAAAAAAAAAAATGAAGACACCCTGGAAGGAGAAAAATAAGGAACAGTTTCAAGCAAGAAGAATACATTAGTAAGTTGCTGTAACACTGACTTGTAATCAATGATGACCTTATTCTGTACAAACCTTAGAGAAAGGTACATGGAAAATAGAAGAAAATAGTATTGTTAATTTCTTATCTTGAAGGAAAAAGGCCTAAGGTGAGGACTATTTCCAATGCTTTGTGACGGAATAATCAAAACAATGAGCTAATTTAATCTCTGCTGCAACTCAGCTGAAGTCATTGGTGTTACACCAAGAATATAATTAGCCCATTACTTCTGAAGCCTTCCATGACCAATTAATATTATAGAGGTGTCAGGTCTGAATTAGAGAAACTGAGATTTTAAAAATTTACAGTAAATCAGTGGATGACCAACCAGGGTTCTGAGAAGTCTTTAAGATTCTAGCAATTCTTCTCCCATCTTTCTTGGTTTTTTAAACTTTATGCCATTGCATTTAGTAATAGTACCTCATATCTGCTGGCTTCCATGATCTGCCTGTTGGTCTATATTGTATAGATCTTCCCACTGTAATATCTGAGCTATTCTCAAGTAATAAAAAAAGTAGTAATCAGAAAGCTTACCAAAAAACCCACCCGCATCACTCCCTTTCCTGCTTGTAGGCGTAACACTCTGAATACAAAGGAAATTTTTGTACGTTGTACTTATGTTTAAGTGGGTATCATTAACTTACATGCATGCAACAAGGTACTGTAGGAACATTAAGTCAAAGCAGTGCATTTTGCATTTAGTTCTGAATGCCTCAAGATTGGTGTTAATGTTATTTTGTGGATGAGAGTGCCACAGTCTAAGTCTGCCCCCACCCCCCCATGAAAGTTTTGTCTTCAGCGCTCAGAGCATTATTGTTCGACTCCTTTTAGGTCCAGTGGAGCTTAGCTGTCATGGGAAATCAAGGTCACAAAAGGAGAGATGCTTTCTTAGGTAGCTAAGGCCGATTCAATAGAAAGCTTTAAATATTAGGATAAAAAATTTGAATGGGACTCTGTACTTAATGGGGAACCAGTGCAGATAGTGGAGCATGAGAGTGATGCAGCTGAAGATACCCACGTTGCTAAACTGAGTGGCTGTTGCATTCTCTAGTAGTTGGAGCCATTTGGAATCCTGTGTGTGTGCTTTGTTTGCTTGCTTTTTTTTTTTTAAATTATAAAATTTCTATGAATTTGGTGTTCATGAAAATGAATTGCCTAATAGTACTGCTAGAGCCCATAGTTCTTTGGGCAAACTTCCCTTCACCACCATCCTTCTCTGCAAATGAACTGTATTGTGTTGTTGCGCCTTTCTTGAATTCTTGCCACAGGTATCAGTTTATGGAATAATTTTGTGATGAGACCAAAATCGACATCTCTAAACTGATTAGGAAGAGGGCAAATAAGAGGGAGGTAGAACATGGAGAGGGGGGATACCGTAAATATGGTCAGAGCATTTCCAAGGTCAGAAAAGGGTCAGAGAGAGAAATGACTAGAAAAAAAAATAGAGGGAAGAATCAGAGCAGGACACAGTAGGACCAGAAGGAAAAAAGGAAGGTATATATTTTCTCTTATCTCCCTGGAAACCACTTCAGACTATAGCATGCATTTGTCACCTTCATGAGACACTCAGGCTCCACCAGACAGAAGAGAAATAGTCCCACTTCAGCGTCTGGATCTATGGATTGCACAAATGAACAATGGCATGAAGTGTTAATGCTTTGTTGGGGGGAGGGGGCGGCAGGGGAGAGAAGAGGTTACGCTTCAGCATGTACATGATCCTGAACAAAAGGAGGGTATAAACATGCTAGTGACTTTATTCTCCTGTGCGGTGTTAGACACTGAAGTTTCAATCACTGAGTGCTACACACTGGGTATATAACACAACCTCATTTATCCTCCCCCTTCTGCATCCAAAACATGCTGTGACAGACTGTGGGCAGTCTGATGTGAATGTTCTCCCAGATATAGCCATTGAGGAATGTCATAATTGGTGTTCTGTGCTTATGCATTTTAAAGATATGTGGCCAGATCCCGTGGTAGTATAAATTGGCGTACTGCCATTGATGTCCATGGAAGCATGCCAATACACTAGCCGAGAATCTGACACACATTTTCCCAGTTTTGAGTCAGGCTGCCTACCTTGTAGGCCACCCTTATTTGCATCTTAAATTGTGTATTTCTACAGGTGTTGTTTACAAAAAAGAATGACTAATGAGTAGGTATGCAAGTTTTGAAGGGGAGAAGTAAGTGGGGAGTTGGCATGGACTGAAGAAAATGGCTACTCCCACAGAAGACTGCCTAACGTTCATGCATGTTTGGGGTTAGAAGAAACATGAGTTAGCTGAAACTGTCATTCCAAATGAATGCTTGTTTTATTAACCAACTACCTGCCCATGAAATATGTTACAGTCTTGATGTAATCTGATTGGTGGATGCTATTCATATTATTAGTCTAGGTGAATTCATTTCTTCTTGTCTTAATTTTGTATAGTCTTTGTAAATGAAAGAATTAGGTCTCTGTGGTGGTTAGCTAGGGCAGTCATTGATGGGTGCCTTAAAAAGAAACTGAACTCTAACCTCTGGAGAAGCAGAGCCAGGACTATTAGTTATTAAGTACAAAGTCACAGTCACAAAGGGAGTTGCGATTTCCCTTCCTAAATAAGAGCTCAATTGCCTAATGAATAAGAAAGTGTTCAAAATGGACTTAGCAGGGAAATATATTTACATTGTTATTTTGGTTCATCCTCTTCAACATTGTACTCTGAAAATCGGGAAGGAACTTCCCATAAAGGGAAAGAATCACTTTTTTTTTCAGGAAACCCCTTTAAAGAATTGCTGATGCCTGATAGAAAACACTAATAAGCATATTCTTTATAGAAGCAATTCTGCAGATGTAATGTATTTTCAGTGTATATTGTCCCATGGTATTTTTATAATTAGAACATTTGCATGAAAATAGGATCTTTGTTTTTTTAGGGGTTCATCTTCTCTTGCTGCTTTTTTTCCTGCACTTGAAGTCATAGTCTTTTTATATCATCATTCTCAGGAGACTTTTTCTATTGTTTTCATGCAACCAGGAAGTTTTCCTCCCTCTTCACAACTAATATTTGTCTGCGCCTTTAAAAATAAATCAACACTGGACAAAAAGCAGGCCTGGAACACTATTCATTCAGGTCTGGGGGTAGGGAGATCTTTCTGTGAAACCATTTAGTACATCTTCACTCATTTATCCCACCTGATAAAATTAAGGGGTATATTTATGAAATCACTGCAATTAAAAAAATATAAGAAAACCATTTAATGAAGGTCTTTGAATGTCACACTAATTCAGTGTCACAGAAAACTGGGACATACAGTGGAACCTAATAAATTCTCAATCCACTGATCCCATACTTCTTGGGGGTAAGAAATGATGATTTGCTTTTGCCTGTAGCAAAAAATGTAATAGTTCCAGTGATTAAGTTTAAAATTTTAATAATTTAATAGAGTTTCGCAGTAAGATGCCATGCTACCAAAAATGTATTACTTTTCCTATTACATTTACTAAAAGTACACTATGAATTATTTAAACTGATACTTGTCAGAATAAATGAACTACATGTTGTGATACAGTATCCTTGTTTTAATTTTGTTTTTTGCTCACCCAGTACAGCAATTCAAACAAGTTCAGTGAACCAGTTTCCCAGCCATCAGAACCAACTTACAATTGGAATGTTGTAGCAATGTTGTTACTATGGAATTATTTTTAAAGCAATCAGAGCTGGCCCACAACATTTTGGCACCTGAGGCGGGGAGCTCAAATGATGCCCCCCATATTCCTGCGCTTGGGCCAAAACTTTGAAAGGTCTCATTTCTGCCTTCTTCTCCTTCTAATCCTCTCTTGGTACTGCTCTGCTATCTACCCCAATAAAGGAGAACTAACAACTTAAAATGACTTGTTCAAAAATTTTAAGTAACACTTAACTTTCAAATGCCTGAACAGCAAATGTAACTTTTCTTATCTGCATTGTAAACACTGGCATTTTTATCTGTTTGAATAATCAAAGTGGTGCTTTCCGTGCCTTCTTGGTTGCAAAGATTTGAACTGCTTCCTGAAGGTCCACAGTCTGGGCCAGCTCATGCGCTATTGAGATGGTTGCAAGGCCGACTAGCCTCTCCTATGTCATTGTGGAGCGTAGATGTGTTTTTATTAATTTCAGCTTGGAGAAGCTGTGTTCTTCCCTGGCAACTGTTACAGGAAGTGTTAGAAGTATGTGCAGAGCAACAAAAGCATTTGGAAAAAGGGTGGTCATCTTATCTGTGCACATACATTTCAGCAGGCTCAACTCCAAAGGCTGTTCTGGAATATATCTTGAAAGGGCTTTCAGTTCATCACGTGAATCACTTGCATCAACATCGTGCATGTCATCATTTGTCAACACTGTCTCTAGTGCCCTGCACTGCTGGTGTAGGTCTTCTTCAGGTATAGTGAGGAGTTTTGGAATATCATACAACATCCCAAATATATTGCTGTGTTCCTTGAGCTGCATGAAACGTTCTTCAACTGACTTTATTGCACAATTTAGCACCTGGTTAAAGATTTCAACTTTGAATTGTTGTTTGGGGTCTCTTACGGGATTATCCCGTGCCTCGTAATCAAAATGTCTTCTTCTTCGGTGACTCTTGTATTCTTGAATGGGTGGGAAAATAGCTTCAGTGTGAAGTTCCTCTGCCAACTTCTGTACACTCTTCAGAACGTTTTGAAATCCTTCATCTGAATGATAAGACTGTAGGCATGACTTTTTGCTTTGTCAAGTTGTTCCATTGCTTACAACATTTATTTCAAACAGCATGTCATGCCACAACACTAAGCCACACAGAAATTTGAAGTTATGTATGTTTCTCCTGATTCCATTTCCCTCTGCCACTGTTCTCCCACAAACTGTTCCTGTCATAGCATTATCCTCCATAATGGCAACTATGGCATCATCTATCTTCCCAATTTGGTGTTTGATAGGCTTTATGGCCTCCACTCAACTTTCCCATCGCGTGGCACTCAGTGGTTTCAGTGTCAGAGAGGATGTTCCCAGATGCTGCTTCAAAATTTGCCATTGATGAGTTGATGCAGAGAAAAATACATAGATGCTTAGAATTACATCAAAAAATTCAGCATCCTCACTAGAAGCTGAGGCTGCATCACTGACCACCAAGTTCAATGAATGAGAACTGCAGGGGACAAAAAAAGCTCAATAGTTTAACTCTCGGATCCAAGTCTGCACTCCTCTGTTCTTTCCTCTTATGTTGGCACCATTATCGTAGCCCTGACCTCTCATGTCAGCTATCACAATTCCTGTATCTTCTAGCTTTTTAAGAAGCACATTTGTCATACCAGCTCCTGTAGTATCATCAATGTCAATAAATTCTAGAAAATGCTCTGAGAGTCAACAATGCAGGGACATTTTCACTAGGTTCTGTTGTTGTTACAAAACGCACCATTAAAGTCATTTGTTCCATATAGCTGATGTCAGGTGTGCAGTCCAGAATAACACAGTAATATCTTGCTGACTTCAGATCTGCCACAGTCTTCTGTTTGACCTTTGTTGCCAGTAACTGTATGATCTCATTTTGAATTGTTTTTCCAAGTTAGTGATGTGTGTACATTTCTTGGGTGGTGACTCCTCTTAGATGCTCCTGCAGTACAGCATCAAACTCAGCCGTCAGCTCCACAATTTTAAGGAAGTTTCCATTGTTTGGCACATACAGCTGATCTGAAGGGCCACGCAGTGCTAAGTTTTGGGTAGCAAGCATTCTCACAAAGGCAATGAGCCTTTTCAGAACATTTTGCCCATAAAGAGACTCTGATGCAATCTTCTCTTGATGCTGATCATCTATGGTGGCCTTTAACCTTAGTCTCATCTCAAGCTCTTTCCACCTGTGGAATGCTCTCTGGTGATTTGCTGCCTTCTCATGGCATGCCAGATTTGTCCAGTCCTTTGTTCCTGTAGAACCCAAGGTGGCTGGAACATTAGACTGGAAGAGTTTGCAACAAAAGCAGTATGCAGCATTCTGGGTTTTTGTGTACATAAGCCATGGCCTCTCCACTTTGTTACCATTGGGGACTTCACACCAGTAATGTGTTGGATGGAAACTTCTATTTTCATTGTCTTTGGGGAACATGAAGATTTTCACTTGCTGTGGCCCTTGCAGTACAAGGAAGTCCCTCAGGCTACTGCTCAAGTGGGTCCACAGTCCTGGATCATCTAGACTTAAGGAAATAGGATTGAGAGTTCAAGCCTGGGGGGGGCATTAGGGATCTGGGGCAAAAATTGGGGATTGGTCCTGCTCTGAGCAGGAGGTTGGACTAGATGACCTCCTGAGGTCCCTTCCAACCCTGATATTCTATGATTCAGTGGGAGAACTAAACTCAGCAGCAGCTGTTTCTTGCACCTCCACCACATTCGTCTCTGATCTACACTTTTCTTCAGGAATGTACATGGTCACATCCATTTGAGATGGAGATATGGATGCTGCAGTAGCTGCCAGGTCACCTGCACTCTGACTAACTGGAAAATCAGGCATCTCCTCACCACTCACATCCTCACTGGGGCCGGAAGGCTCACCGTGAACATTTGTGTCTATGTGTCTCTGGAGCGCTCCTTCCTGCTTAGACAGAAAAGCTTCCTTTGCTTTCTTTCTTTTTCTGAATGCTGCCCCAGAGGAGTGTTTTCTTCTTTCACTCATGACTGCTGTTCTGTGCCAGCTATAGTGGCTCTCAACACTCAATTCCAGGGGACAAATAAGGAGGCTGGTAGCAGGGTCTGAGTGAGGGAAGAGATCAGCGTCTTAAGGGCCTAACTGGCTCCTACTACTTCAGTTGACTGCCTGTTCTCCCCAAGTGGGTCCAGAGAAGCAGCAGGAAACAGGAAGCGCCCTGAGAAGCTGGTGTTATTCAGTCCAGGCTCCTGGGGGTTCTAGAGAGGTACATAAGAGGCTCCTCCTCCTCTCTCTCCCTGCAGCTCCTGCTGCTTTCTGTTATTCCCTCTCACCTTTTCTCCTGCCTGCCTGTTATGTCTCTTGTGCCCTCCTTCCTCCAGCACAGCACCCCATCATCTCTGTGCATCTAGAGCAGAGAGAATACATATGCACAAGCAGCTGACACAATTTTCTACGCTCTGGGTCCTAGTGGCGCCCCCCCGGCCTCTCTCTGGTACCTGAGGTGGCCGCCTCAATTCGCCTCATGGTAAGGCCAGCCCTGGCAATCTTCTAACTTTATATTAAGCAAAATAAATACTGGTAGTTTCAGGGGGTTCTAGATTACCTGTTGAAATTATCTCAATGCAGTAGGAACTGGAAATTATTCCAGTGTGATAGTATTGTGGTTATAGAGTGAGCTGTGTCTTTGAGCCTTTTGAGTGTACCACTTAGGTGACAGGTCTGGCTTTCTGCACCTTACTGGGGAAGGAACCATGTGATTCAGCATTCCTAGTCTAGATTGCTGGGTGAAAGCCCCCTGTCACTGACAGTGTTAATCCAATGGTCCCAATGTATTCAGTTCCTGTAAACCCTTTCACTTCAGGGACCTGGGACCAGCAAGTTGATTAAAGTGACTTAAAAACAAATGCTTCAAAACCAAGAAAGTACACCACAGTTAGGAAAATGGGTTACCCCAACAAAGAGTCCTACATGCATATTTCCTTACCTAGTTTAACCTCTTATCCATCACTCAGGTAAATCCAGCTTATTCCCATCTCTTAGTTGGGAGAGCTAGCCTGCTTCCTGCAGCACACATATCGGTCTCTGTGAGTCTCAGTGAGTTTAGCTGTCAGCCTCAGTCTCCTGACAACCCATTCACCTTCTTCCTTCCTGAGGCCAGCAACTTTAAGGTTTAGGATCATGGGTGTAGTTTTGGAGAGGGCCAGGAGGAGCGTTGCCCAAACAAACTGCAAGTGTTCAGTAGGCACATAATTTCCCCTCTTCCCCCCCATGAGCGGCCCCATTGGCCTGATTGGCACTTCCCCCACCCACCCACCCCAAATATAGAAGTCAAACTATCCCTATGTTTAGGATCCCCTTTGAACCTAGGCTTTGCTATAGGAAAAGTAAACCATTCTAGCCTGGATGGAGCTGGTTAGGTTGCTACTTCCCAATGGACGGCCCAGTCATTCTTGTCTTAACTCCTTTAGAAGCTGTTGACACCAGGTGTCTTAAATTCACTATTATTTGTTTACTGGTGGTTTCTCCCTTAAGTGACCCATCATAAACACACAGACAGAGCCATGCGCAATATTAATAAAAATAATGCAGATATTTCCCAGTTCATCACAGATATTTCACATTAGCCACTGAAAAACAAACTATGGATTTTAAATGGATATTGTTGAATTCTCAGTTAGATTGAAACCCTGACCCCACTCAAGTCAACAGCTTAGCCATTGACTTCAGTGGGCACAGGATAGTCTTCCAGGTGTTCATGGTGCTTTACAAATACATTGTTGTAAATGATTCCCTGCTCCAATGGACTCACCACTTAACGGGGTAGAAAACAAAATAAATGGAAGTTCCTAATAGAGAAACACCACTGAATATTTTAAGAAAATTGCCCTACATCTGATCCATGTTGCCAGTCTCAATACAGACCAAAGAGTGAATAAGTATGAAAACTGTACAAGTCTCTTATTCCTAAAGCCAATAATAAGTCATGTTAGAAGAAAAAGCCCAATGAAGATATGGCTGTAGAGGGCTTCATTTTCCTTTCCTCTCATTTTTGTACCTTTATGAGTATCAAATACACTTCTTAAAAAAAGGAAATGAAAAGAAACCCTAGACAAGTGTCTCATACAGTTTGGATACTGTAAAAAGCAGTAGTTTTTCAGTAATACTAGGCCTTATGTTCAGAGGTGAAGAGTTTTTCTGGGTCCCTTTGACTTTAATGGAAGGTGCGGGTGCTCTGTACCTCTGGAAATCAGACTGTCTACTTTTCCTTTAGTATTGGAACATGAAGACTGTATTGAGTTTTCTGGGAAGCATGAGCAGGGGAAAGCCACCTCTTGTTATCAAACAGGAAAGTCAGTTTAGGAAGCAGTAATGCAATGGCTGGGGGGAGGGATAGCTTAGTGGTTTGAGCACTGGCCTGCTAAAACCAGGGTTGTGAGCTCAATCCTTGAGGGGGCCATTTAGCAATCTGGGGCAAAAACGGGGGATTGGTCCTGCTTTGAGCAGGGTGTTGGACTAGATGACTAGATGAGGTCCCTTCCAACCCTGATATTCTATGAATGGTTTGGTAGAATTCAATTAATATTTTTTATCCAGGACTGTGGCATTTGAATGGGTGGCAATACCAGGAAGTTGGAGCCATTTCAAATTCTAAACAAGCTTAAATATGTTTGGATACCCTCAAAACAGAATTTTTCCTGAGATCTAGGACAACTCTAGCATCCCACTTTCAGCATTTAAATTCTTAATAGAAATAAGAAATACCACTCTTTGCACTAGGAATGGCATAAAATACTTTATGATGTTAAATGGAAAAGCACTAAACGCATCATGAAGTGTGAACAATCTTTTGTTTACTTACATGTCACATGGTTCAGGAAATGTATTTAAATCTTGGTATAAACAGAAACTTCTTGAACACTTATTTGGAAAACACAGTCTAAGTATTTGAAATATGAATACGATCATTCTAGATATTAGAAGGTGAACTGGAAGATGTTAGAACCAGGCACCCTGTTCTCCCAAATTATCTTCATATCGCACCAGCTTTAAAACCGGTTTTCCTTTTATTTGTTGTCCAAATGAAGGGGTCATTCCAGGTTCATTGAACATGAGAGAGAGAGACAGAGAGCAATATGTTTGATTGTGTGTCTGTGCGCGCATTGCCCAAATCCATGTGCTACAGGCAGCCGACATCATGGTTAACCACAAGAGTCAAACCCAACTTCAAAAACCTCTACCACCTGATCTACAGATGAATCTATTAGGTGGGCCAACCTATAAACAGTGATGTTTATCCCAGAGGGAACTGGGATTGTTTAGTCTGCAGAAGAGAAGAATGAGGGGGAATTTGATAGCTGCTTTCAACTACCTGAGAGGTGGTTCCAGAGAGGATGGTTCTAGACTATTCTCAGTGGTAGAAGAGGACAGGACAAGGAGTAATGGTCTCAAGTTGCAGTGGGGGAGGTTTAGGTTGGATATTAGGAAAAACTTTTTCACTAAGAGGGTGGTGAAACACTGGAATGCGTTACCTAGGGAGGTGGTAGAATCTCCTTCCTTAGAAGTTTTTAAGGTCAGGCTTGACAAAGCCCTGGCTGGGATGATTTAATTGGGGATTGGTCCTGCTTTGAGCAGGGGGTTGGACTAGATGACCTCCTGAGGTCCCTTCCAACCCTGATATTCTATGATATGACTGAGCACACTTTTAAGCTTTACATTACCGTCTGTATTCATATGTATTTGTATTTGGAGGGATAATGTCCATGTCTCTTGCTCTAGCTCTGTTTGGTGTTATTCTTATCTTCGTATTCCCTTTCTTTAGCCAGACAACTTTAACTGTTTCTTGACAAATATCTACCATTCCCGTTCGTAAGGTACTTTACCTATTGGCCCAACTTTCCTGCTTAAGGCACCAGCCCAATCCTAACTGACACAAAAAACAATGAACTCTCAGACCTCCTCACACTTCCCAGAGACTCACGAAGAGGCCATAAACCAGGTTACAGTGTATCCTTTGGGTTTTAAAACACACATCTTTGGGTTTTAAAACAGATCTAAAGTCAATAGTAGTCAATTTTCAGTCAATAGTAGAGATCTGTATACCAGAAATGGAGGGAGGCATGAATATCCTTCACACACACACACACACACCCCAGGTAATTCAAGTTAAAGTAGGAGATGATTATAACAAGTTCATAACTCTAGTTGCTGGGGAATGGGGAAAGATCTGAACCACAAGTTCCTTTCTTGTCAGATGTCATAAAAAGACAGGGAACATTTTTTTTCCCTTTGAACTTCTGACTTTTTCACACAGTTAACTACATATACTGCTTGTCCTTCCACCTTTCTTTTTAAAAAGGCTTTCTGTGCCCCTGGTAAAGAGGATTTCTTCTTACTTATGGTTTTAGATTAAAAAGGATCATCAGAGCTCTTTAAAAAAATCATCAGAAACAGATAACTGTTGGACTAAATATGTGCATGCCACTCAGAACAGATCAAATTTCCCTATGTTACACAGAAGATTTGGTGTGAGCTCTGAAGTAATTATGCAGATATGAGAACTATGTCTCTTGGGAAGGGCTGAATTGGCCTCATCCCTTTCTGACTTAATATTAATTGCTTTATAACAGCAACAACAATATCTTATATTTATATGACATCTTTCATCCCAAAGAATCACAGAAAAACCACTGTACACTAGTGTAGGACAGGAAACGGAAAAGAGAATACCGTATCCAATTGATACTACAGGGACATTTGAAGGAGAAAGAATGTGCATTTGGAATCAGGCCAGGACAGTGGGGTTAACCCCTTACCCTTTCAAAAAGCACCATGGGATATTCAGGACCTCAGTTTTATGTCTTACCTGAAAGATTGTATTACATCTTCAGTTAATTTACATCTATCTTTAAATTTTCTTAACTTTTCTTGTTTATGTTTTTCAGGCAGCATGCAAGTAATTAAAAATTGGTATGTAGCAAGTCAGGATGTTGGTGAAAACCACTTGTTAGGCATATTTGTATTTTTTTTAAACATACTGTAGTTTGTGCTGGGGTGTGGATGTTTTCATTTATCATGACTCAGCGCGATATAGTCACAAGTTCTTTATGATAAATTGTATCTGATAAATGGAATAATTAAAAAAAAAATTATTGTCCTTGACACAGCCATGTAATATGCTGTTTTTTTAACACTCCCTACAATATTTTCATAGCGGAATCAGTATTTTCAATGCATATTGTATGATGTGGCTTACTGGATGCAAGTGGAATCTGAGTGAGAGTCTAGAGATGGGTTAATTAGTGCAATGACAGGTTTGAATCCTGATGCAATGCTAGCTGTTATGTCTGTTTCTGGCTCAGGTATGAAATGACACAATTAGAGTTGAGTGAATAATGGATTCTTTTGGTTCAACGGGATGAACCAAAAAAAATCCATTTAAAAAATTCATTATTTTCAAACTGAAAGCCTTTTTTCAAAAATGTTTGACAAATCAAAAAACTCAGAAAATGTGTTTGGAATCAAACAAAACATTTTGGGTTGACAAAAAAAATCTTTTTGTTTGTTTTTATTTGATTCAGCCATTTTGAGGTGTCTTTCAGTGTGTCTATGCGCATGCTTAAATTGGCCAAATATGAGAACAAAATGCCATTTCAAAACAAAAAGTTGAAATGAAATGTTTCACCCATTTCAACAAAAAATCATTTTTTTTCAGCTGAAACTATTTGTCAAGTTCAGCCTAAACTTGCAAATTATTTTGAAGCCCCGAAATATGCATTTTTCAGCAAAAATTCTGTTTAAATAATTTGTCCAGCTCTACTAACCCTAGATTTCTAGATGTTCAAAGAAACCACCTTTTTCCCCTATGTAAAAGCATCTTACTTTAGTGGTTTTCTATTGTAAATCCATAACTCTTTCAATTTCCCCAGCTGACTCATCTAACACTGTATTGACAATATCAAAGGATAAATTCTGCATTGTCAGTGACCTAACAGTTCTTTCAAATTTCAATAGGTTATATCATGCTATCTATCAGTTTTTAAGATAAACTCACTGAAATAAAAAGACTCCTTTAAAAAGTAGTGGTATAATATGGCCCAAAGATTGTATTAACTGAGACTTTGGAAATTGTACAGTTTGAAGTAATGGGAAGCTTATAAATCATAGAAACTAAAAGACTGAAAAGGACCTATTGAGCCTTCTAGGTCATGACACCGATCAAGCCTTTCTAGTTTAGTATATTCTCTAGCCTTCCCAGTTAGGCCAAATCAGCATATCATCATTAAGATCTCCCATCCTGAAATACAGCCCTTTCATGACTAGAAAAAAATTTTTTTTAAGTGGCCAGCACTTCAAAAGGAGCTATTTAAGTAGCTGAAGCTACTTTTGGTTCATTTGGCTAAACACAAGGGGTAAATTTTTTCAAAAGCTGGAAAATGACAATTCCATTTTGTGACAACTTTCAAGGTTTTGTTTTCATTCTTCATTGGAAGGACATAAAACCTTCTGAATGATTTTGCAAAATGGAATAGGGTCAAAAAATTCAAGTTGTCTATTCAGGTCTCCCTCCCTCTCCTGAAGTGATGTCACAATCCACTCTGGACCTCCTATCAAAAACCCTTCATTGAAACGGATGTGTCTTCACAAACCTGCTCAGCTTCGATGAAACACCTTTTAAAAACAATGATTCAAAAATGTTCTCATCAGTTTTACTTGAGACCCTACATCCCATTTGACTTTCAATGAGACTCAGACTCCTAAATGCCTAATACCAAGTTTTTCTTTAGTGACTGGTGAGTTTTGGTGCCTAAATTTGTTCAGCATCCATCTTGATACACCTTGAAAATGCCTAATTTTCAGATAGTGTGTGCTCAGAACTCTCTGAAAATCAAGTCTCTTCAATATGTTGCAAGTCAGGCTCCTGAAAATTGGGGAACACACAAATCACTAGCTTTTGAAAAGCTTGGTCTAAGTTACTTCTTGAAAGTAGGACTTGGCCTCCTAAGTCCTTTAGGTACTTTTGAAAATGTTACTGTAGGTTCCTTTAGCACATTTAAAAGAAGCTCCTTGGATTAAGGAAAAGAAGAATTTAGATTCATGATTCCTTTGGCTGGTATGGTCTTTGCTTCATGTATGCCTGCCAGCCAAGCTTGCATGCCATAGTGCATTCCTAGTGCCATGGCTGTGTTATCAGAGTTCAGTTCTTCTCTTCATTACACTGCACTTCCTGTGTTAGCTTTATTATCAGGGTTATCCATGAATATAATAGGTGAGACTATGGCACTGACTTATTTTATTTGAAAAACTTAATTAGAAACAATAAAAGATAGAATTAGGATTTCTGAACTTAAAAAAAAGACATTCAATGAGTAAAGTTCAAGGGAGGCAAAAGCAAACATTGCAGAGAGTTAAAATGCTAATTTGATAATTTATTTATACATATTGTGAATGATGCTCACAAGTCACACTTATTACAGTCAGTCAGTCAGTAAGACTTATCAGATCAGTAAGGGTATGGCTCAATGTCAGAAAAATATCATGCTAATTTTAAATTTACTCCCACTTGCTAGGACTTAAAAAAAGAAAAGTAAAACCAAACATACATACAGCCAGACTTCTGTCTCAAGATACACAAGTGAGAGTTTTCCCACTCGGCATTTCCTGTGCAGAAGTGGGGATTAGAAGGCCTACCTCCTTCCTAGGACTCTGCAGAGGGCTCTCCATGGAGTCAGGAACCGTGCACGGTGAGGTGACTGAGTAACGTTCTATTGAGTGGGGCCAATGACACACACAGTCCCCTTTCTAGTCCTGTGAAGTGGACTTGGAAAGTAAATACAAGAAAGGCTCTAGTACTTGCTGTGTGGCGGACTTCTTTACTGTATGGTGTCTCCCCAAGAAAGCCACAGCTGGGGGAAATCCCTGGTAGCATGAAAGGAATCCCTGTACAGATTTCCTTCCTCTTAGCCCCTTCTTCAAAGTTTTTGCTTTGGGTCCAGTCATGAGGCCTGTATTCAAGCAAAACTTCCAATTAAATCAACGGGAGGACTGGCCTGAGTCGGGACTGCGTGAGTCTGGACTGCAGGATTAGTCCCATATATGTACATGTACCTCCAGCACATGTATATTATTTCAAGTGAGGGGAACTACAGTGTATATCCAAAGCAGTTGCATTCCTGCTACATAACTGCTGTAACAAAAGCTTTCTGACTGCATCTGTGTATGTGGGTAAGCACTGCAAATTATTTGAAGCAACAACTTCATTTTCGTTATCAACATTCTGAGTATTTATACTTAGACTGATTGTTATCCTGTATTCCTTGTCAAGAAGTGTTTTGAGAGCCCTTTAGCCATCTTTGCTCAGCTCTTCAAGATTGTTATTGCCAGCCTAGGTCATATGCTGAAATATATAAACAGTCCTTTTGTGTTTGAACTTGAAAGAGAAAAATCAGTCATCTGTATATGATCTGTGTTACAGCAAAATGTAATTTTTCCCTCTGACAATGTTTATGGTTGTTAAGTTATCTTGATTGCCAAGAGAAATCTGTTTTCTGTGGCGTGCTTCTCTAGCTTAAAATGTCAACTGCTTTTTTTTTCTTCCCATTTTAGTTTCTGCCTCCCCTTTCAACTAATTCACAAATTGAGTTGACTCTTAGCTGGGTTAAAAAAAATAAACAATTTCCTGAAAATTAAAAGTCTGGCACAATGCTACACTAAGAGTCCATTTATCTTGTCTCTCTCCTTTTTTTCTTTCTTTTTTTTTTTTTAAATAAAGCTATGCTGCAATTTCTGGCAAAGTTCCCACTTCCAGAAAGGAAGGTCCCTAAGGACATTTGGCACCTGAGACCATCTCTTCCTGGATCCTGACTCTGTTACTGTGTTTAATCACATACAATTAAATTGCCTGTTAGTAGAGAGCTTATTATTATTTGTATTTATTATTGCAAAAGGGAAAGAGCACAAAAACATCTGTGTATAAATGATATCATGAAACTTAGCCCAGTGACTTTGTAAGCTATGGCATGAGTTCAAAAGAACTTATTCACCATACATATTAATTATGTTACTCCCCTCTGAGAGGAGCACCATATTTTTCCCACATATATTGTATGCATTCACTAGACTGACAAGTAATGGAATAAGGTCATCTACATAGATATTTCGAGCTGAACATTGATTCAATGTGACTAGGCCCTGCCTCAGATATAATCATCTCACTGTGTAAACTACCTGAAACTTTACACTGGTCTGCAACAAATCATGCCAAGACTATAACCTTATCTTGTTTAATCTGTCCCTTAAAGTCAATACATTCTGCTCCTTGCCTTCCCTCTTCACATCTAGGTGGCAGCTAACACCACTGTATGTGGTGCAGCTCTTCCAATCCATGACTCAATTGGGCTTTCCATCTAAATGTTGCTTATCCGCATATAAAGACTGTTTACTTTCCTGAGGCTCAGAGCACCACTAACAAAATTACGACACCAAATTGGCTCATCTTTCATGGCATTTGAAGAATTGTGCACTTGCAACGGTTTCTAAAGAATCAAGCAGTTTTGCAGATGGGGCTAGTGGACCATTCAAAGTCTTATTGTGACATTTCCTTTCTTTTAACCACAAGTCTACTCACTAAAGCAATAATACTTTCTTTTAGTACCGGCTGTGCCAATATAAAGCCACTTTGTCAGACAGGTGGTGACACTACAATTGAAGTGCATTCTAGTTCAATCGTTCATAAATCAAGGTATCTATTCCACGTGAGCTATAATCTCATTTCATAATGTGTACTGTATTTTGCAGCTATTGATATCATATTCCAACATGATTAGAAAATCACATTTTTCACTTTATTACATTTTGAATATCGTTGGGTTTCCCCCACTTTATTAAATTATATTGCATTAGAAGAGTCTGAAAATCCTCTGATGCATGACCAAGGACACAGTTCCAGCTGTTTTGTTTTTCTCATTCATGACATAAATGACTTTATTTTAAAAAGTACATGTATTTCACTTTATGTCTGTCAGGATACATCATTTGTGATGGGTGGACACTTCACTGCAAAGCTTTGGAAAAAGATTTATGTCAATAAAACCAGCTTTTGCATAGATCAGGAGTTTTAGAAATGGGATATAGCTCTTCAAATTACCAGTTTAAATCTAACACACATCAGATAGCCATATCAAATCATAGCAATGTAGGGCTGGAAGGGACCTTGAGAACTCATCAAGTCCAGCTCCCTGTGCTGATGTAACGCCGACAGACCCCGGTCGTCGGTGGGAGGGATAGAACTGGGACCTCTGGAGCTTAGTGCATGAGCCTCTACTACATGAGCTAAAAGCCAACTGGCTATTAGCTAAGGCTGTAGAGCAGAATCATTTAATTCTCTCTCTTTAAATGATCCAGGTGCCATTAGATGGGACAGAACACCACACCCAGAAGGTGTGGGGTTACACTGAGGCAGGAACAAGTAAACCTAGACCATTCCTGACACATAGCAGAACCATAGTGCCTAAAAGTCATTGCCATTTGAAAGCTGTTTAGTGGCCTATATGAAATGAATGGGTTTCCTATCGGTTTCCTGTGCAGGCAGGTGTTCACATGACAAAATCTTCTACCTAATTGATATCTTTGTTAATCTCAGAACAGTAGCCATGTGTCTGATCCTGAATTCACTTAAACTGCTGTAAATCAAGAGTAAATCTATACTGCTCTTAGTATAGTTATGCTGCTGTACGTTAATTATTTGTATTATACTTGTCCCCCAACTGAGATCACGTCTCCATTGTGCTAGGTGCTGTACAGACACAGAGTAAGAGACAATGCCTGTCTCAAAGAGCTCACAACCTAAACGGACATGACATCTTTATCTTTGTTATGAGTGTCCCAGCAAGGTTGCTTGTGACACAGAGGCCCCTTAGTGTAACTGACACAGGGTTCACTTTTGTGTGTGTGTGTGTCTTTGTTTTACAAGCAATTCCTGTCTGAGACCTGACAAGCTCATTACATCTAATACACCACTTTCATGGCATTTATCCATAAAGGGTAGCATTTAAAGTCTCTACTGAAAGCTTGTAACTTATCAATAAACATAATCATTGTCAGATGCGCAAACAGGTAATATTTAAGAAATAATGGAACTATATTGAAAACTCTGCCTTACGGTCTTGAACTAAAAGTTAGTCACCAGAAAAATCAGATGTCTCCGTAATGGCCGTTCAAATGGGAGAGAGTTGTCACCCACCCCTCGGGTAGCCAGTGATGTAATGCAAGGTTTACATGTCTACCCTTGCCCCATCCCACAACAGTCAATGGAAAACCATTAAGACTACTGCATACAATTGAAATCACTTGGAGGTAAAAAGGAACAGTATAACAGACAAGGGACCACCTTGTTCATGAATGAAGACAAGAATGATTCAGTATAATGGAGTGGAGCAAGACATTCTGCATCCATTCACTGAGGAGACAACTTGTCAAGCATGGGTATTTCATGAAAGACTGGATCCTGGTTCCCGGGAAGCCAGCCAGCTCTGCAACAGACTGAACTTTGGGTGGATTATGTGTGAGGGAAACCAACTTCATTAGACAGAAAAGGTAGTTATTAATAAGCTTAGTCTCTAGTTCACATTTTATGATCGTTTCATATTATAAACCATTCGCTTCCATCACTCCCTTGTTTCCAGTGCAACCTCTATTCTTTCTTCTTTTGTTTTATTATCTGTACTCACAAGCGCTTTGCATTATGCAGGAGTAGTGATTTAAGGTAAAAACTAGTAAATTGGGGGTACACTGTTCCTTTGGGAACAGCGGCTCTGGGAGATCTAGGAGTACCCAGTGTCAGGGGCTGGATTTCACAGGGGAACAATTCAAGGGGACTCAGGTGCACTTATTGTTAACCTGCAAGGCAAAGATAGGACTGGCATAGCCTGGAGGAGAGTGGCATTAGGAAGCTAACACCCAGTTACCTCAGGCAAGACTCCCTCTTACTGGAAGCAGAGCGTAACAAAGTGATTCAGTCCTGGTTACCCCAAGAACCATCACATTACTGCATTCATATCATTTGAACTTAAAATCTCAACAAAGGACCCAACATGTTAGGAAAGCTGGTTCATGTGCCACCACCTGATAGATGTGCTGCTGTCTGAGGAGGCTGGTGATGGTATTGCCTCATCTAATCAATACAATAACATTTAGGTTAAGTAGGCGGCAGACACAGTCCAGGTGATAAAATGGAGGACATATTAGAAACATGGAGCAACTAAAAAAAGTTATTGTCCAAGAGGAAAAGACTGAACCATTGTTCACAGTGACACTTAGCCTCCTTAATTGCAGTCCATTTGTGGTTGAAGAAGTGGAGAAGGGAAATAGGGACTGGAAAGAGCTCATTACTCTGAAAATAATTGTGTGAGCCATTAAGTCAACCAAGGTGCTCAGATCTTATGGTGATGGGTGCCACATACATCTGAAAACAGACCTTGCTGGACTGCCAGAAGAATGTGATACGGGGGAAATGGGATAACTCTTTGCCTCTGAAGGCATCAGGAGGGAAAGGGAGTAGTTGTTCCTGACCTCTCCCCCTCACACAAATCACAGAAGGAGCTGACCTTGCTCAGGGTTTGTGGTTCAATTCATGCAAAACTCAGCATCAAGTTAAGTGTTGCTATGCTTTTTAAAGTTTTTGTTTAACCTGAAACTCAAAGAAAACTCAAAGGTGCAAACCTACACAGATGAAAAGTGAAGAAAACTCTCTTCACAGGAATCCCTGTAAGAAAGACTGCTAAGTTTTAGTGTTAAGGTTTAAAAGTGCAACCTAACAACAAAGGAAAGGGGTCCCACTTTTCCCAATGCACACGCTGGGAGTTCTAGGGCACTGAAGCAGACCTCAATAAATCATTTCCATGTACAAAATTAACTTGGGAGTTAAACAGCAGTGGAATTCTCATTTATTCCTCTTTTCTGTTCAGGTGAATGTTTATATACCCCACACACTTAAAGGAGTTCCCTTTCAACTTCAGAAATGTGCTATTTGTAATGCTGCAATACGTGTGTGCGCGTGCATGTTTGTGTGTATGTGCAACCTATTTTTTATTATACTGGCAGGTAGACAGTGATATACCCATTTTCCTTTCCCCCTCCTCCCCCCGTAGCAATGGTATTAACGGGCAAGGTGCATTTGCATCTCTCAAAAGATGGTGATTTGCTAGCTGAATATCAATAAAGATATTCCAGACAAAAGTGGAAAAGGATAAAGACTGGATTCATGCAGACCTCTATTCTTGAGAGTAAATTGCAAAGCCATGAACATGTGAGTGCCTACGTTTAGATCTCATTGCCCTTTCCTCCCTACCTGCAATTTAAACTCCATTTAGATCAAGTCATTGAAGAGAAGTCAGGATTTCTTAACAGGATAGGAACAAAAATTAGGTGGATCTATGTCCCCGTGCCCTCACTGCTTCACATACCCGTTTTGAACTACTGAATGGAGCAGAAATTGATAGCTAGAGCAGAGCAGTTCTTTCCATTGGCAGTTCAGTTGAACAGTGCCTGGTAAGGATCAGGTATTCCAATTATCTGAAATTACAGAAAATATAGCACCATATCCAGAGATCTTGATGCTTTACAACTTTTCATACTTTTGGGGCAGGGCGCTGCGGAAGAATAACATGGGCAGGGCCAAAATCTGCTCTCAGATGCACAAATGCAAATCCAGAGTGATTCCTCTGAAGTTAATTTATTTTCCCACCAGTTTAAGAGAGAGCGAAATTTGTCCCATTGTTCCCAATAGGGGGAGTCATATATACAAGTATTTGCTCAGAGACTGCCCTTGTGTCCTGATCTCGTTATGATTTGTTCCATTATCACCATCACAGGTCGCTAATGCTGACATACAGGATAAAAACAGTGGAAAGCAAATAGCTTTGAAGGCAGCCTTCTGTTTTTAACTGAAGCAGAATTTTCCTTTTTAGGTTTGGTATTCTATGCATCTCTCCATTTTAATAGCTTCGAAACTCGCACATGCATAAGCAACATAAAAGCAGCATGGGGGTTACTACCTATGAGAGACAGGTGGGCTGCTTTCCTGTAGCAAATACCATTTCCCAATCCCTTATGCCTTTCTGTAATTCCATCAATAATTAAGAGAATATGCCTGTTTCACAGAACTCACCCTTATCAACTGCCAGCTAGCAAAAGCTTTCACTGCAAAGGTACTTACCATAGCACGTGCTAACAAACCAGGCTGCTTTGGGGGGGGGGGGTGTGTGTGTGTGTGTGTGTGTGTGTGTGTGTGTTACATAAAAACATACGGTGGTATGCACTAAACCATAAGGCAAAAGCCTTAACTTGTAAACTGGTTTAACAGCCATAAATTGAAGGGGTTTGTGTAGATGTTAATAAATTCCATTTAAAAAAAAAAACAAAAAAACACAAACCTTTTTCCCCCTCACTCACAAAATTTCACTGTGAGACTTCACATCATACACCTGTTCTCATTATGGGAAACATACACTTGTTCTGTGATAAAGCATTCCTCAGTGATAGAATAATTAAATATCATGTTTCTTTCATTCCTCTTTTGATCATTATGTAATCCCTTGTGGCAATAAAAACATATACAGTAAAATGAGTCGTATATAGCAAGATGCATTTCAATATGCTGAAAAATATCTGATCCAGCAAATATATTTTGCAGAACTCCCTTAATGTAGCAATATATTTATAAATATCTATGAAAAGTAGTACATTCAGCTAAATTCCTTCTGCAAAAAACTATGTCTGACTGACTATGCATAACTACTACACCATAATATGTAACATATTGGGAAACATTTTTTTAAAGAAAATTATTTGAAATAATGGCTACCAAAGAGGGAATGTAGGATTTAGATACATTGCTTGGAATGGTTATTAAACATGATCTGTAATTAGGGCATGGCATAAGAAAACTAACAGATGAAAACCTATAGCAATTAAAAATATTTGCCTTTGCTACTTTATATAAAGGCTAAAACAGCCATGTGTTCCATTATGGATAAGCGTCAAGTTCATGAAAAGCGAGTGATAAAATAAACGTATTTTGGTTTTTAAAACAATAATCCCCAGTTCTGCACTATGTTCTGCTTATTTTGCCCTGCTCAGGCAGCAGAAACCACCCAAAAAGCCAGACAAATCAGCTCCAGGGAGTTTCTCCTAATCCCCAGATGGTGTACAGCCAGAGTAGAGGCTGCGGTGGGGTAGAGGGAAGGGAATATGGTTAGAACTCTGCTATACTATGATCCATGACTGCTGGATTGGGTAGTCACACCTGTGAGATAAAGCTACCTTCACTGGCCCAGCTAGTCCCACTCTGAGCATCTCTCAGCCAGGTAATCGGAACCAATCAATTTAATTATTTTCAGGCAAGAAATAAGGGTCAAATCCTGCCCGGACTAGCACAGTGAGGATGAGCAGTGACACTGCTCACTGTATGCTTTTCTTTATGAACTCTGCCAATTCAGAATGAATTCCATAGGATTGGATAGATGGATGCCAAGTGGGACACACGGTACTGCTCCTCTGACCAGGAACTTCTCGACTCCCTGTTCCCTGACTCCAGTTACCATGTGCTCCTGAATATAGCATATGCTCTAAGCAACCAGAAGAGATGGACTTTCCCTTGTTGCTGACCACATCTCCTTAGCCAAATGGGTACAGATTCTGTCATCTACACACACAGGATTTAGTGCACAAGAAAGGGCACGTTCAAGACTTGCACATGCATAAAGCGGAGTCCACTTTGAAAAATCAGACCCCATTAAAGGAGACGAGACAAAAAATTGTAAGAATTGGTTGAAAAAAAAAATCCAGTGGAATATTAATTAACCCCATTCACCTTGTTCGAGGGCTTATATGGGACTTCAGTAGCATTGTCCTGCACAGGGATGAGTTTCAGCTGAAAGGGATTTAGACCTATAGTCCCAAAAGTAGCTCCTAATTGTTGGAGTCTTAGTTATTGGGTATCCTATTTTAGATACTTATTTGTGGCTTTATTTTCAGAAGTGCTGAGCACTCTGCAATCAATGGAGTTACTCTGCACTGACATTGGCATAACTGAGATTGAAACCTGGCCCAAGGACAGGATTTTTCAGGCATCTTAGCCAAAGAGGCTGAATTCCAAGGGCAGACGATAACAACCTTTCCCAAAGATGCAAGTGAAAAGGGAAGAAATTGGTGGAGTTTAAAATATGCCTTTGCAAATGTTAACATCCGCACATTAATTTTATATCCAGCTAAATGATGTGTTACATGGTAATTGAGCTACATTTTCTGGAATGGGAAATCAGCAAAACAACTTTTACCAGTCATTACATCTGCTGGTGCCCTAAGACATACAGAGTGCCAGTAGGTCTGATGTGTGACAAATATGGGCCAATTATATTTTTCTGATTGGTTTATTTTATTTAAACTGTGTTAAGTATACAAATAAATAGCTTCACCCCATTCTAGCCAAATGAATGTAAAAATACTCGTAAATGAAGAAAAAAATTGTCTTTTATTTACTCTCTTGACTGTGTCTGGTAGCTGTACCTGCATAGAATCTCACATGTTGGACCATTATAACTGACACAATTATAGTTTTATGCAGTGTAACTCGGCCAGTTCCATGTTAGTCATCATTTCTCAGTAGCTCAGATATTAAGAAGTCTGAGCAAACCCCGCTAAATTGAGTACCATTGTATATTGAAAATGCTGAGAAGCATAATTGCTTTCGGAAATCATCCCTAATCCTTAAAGTTATAATCGTTATCATTGTTTTAATTAAGTGTGGTTTTGGAGAGCAGATAGCTCAAGAGATTGGCAATAGGCGACTGGTTTAAATCTAGCCACGGTCAATCATTGCAAAGTTGTCTATTTCATGACTCGTCAGTAATCTTATAGGCCTTCTTTGCAACATAGCAGACCAGGGTCCACATCAGAACTGGCACCAAACTGGAATCTCAGCAGAGAAAATAAGGCCCTGATTTTGGATCATGACCTGGTTCCTTTATGTTGCTCCAGTGGTGAGGAGTGACCAGAACTCAGATAGATCACAACACCCAACCTTGAGGCTGGTGAGGGAAGGTCAGTGGGGAAGGAGTGTGCCCCGAGCACTCTGGTCTCTGGCTATTCTAGGCTGTGGGGTGAACTCCAGAGGGAGCTATGGGTCAGCAGCTGCAAGTTAGAGCAGCCCTTGCAGCTGCTCTGACTTAGGCCAGGGCCACATCTGACCTTGAACCTGCCCAGAACCTGGGAGGCACAAATTGGCACACAGCCACCATTATCCTCTGTGTAGCTAGGCTGCACCTGCTGAGTACACTGCTAAGGAGGGGGCTTCTCAGAAACAGATCCCAGACTCAACCTGGAGAGTGAATAACTGTGTCTTACTTTTAAAGGTGGTCCCTTAACCATTAATGCTGACACACTTTGGCTATTAAGAATCATGTACTGCTGTTTTTTAGGTGAGCAAGAGATTTCACTCCCTGGAAAGGAGTACAAAAAAATACTTAACTTATAAAGATGTACTGGTTTAAAGTGAAATCTGTTGTTAGAGAATGATTATTCCAATTAGTTTCCCCAATTATTTGCCCATATCACAAAATCAGCACACAATTAGATACTGTTCATCTTAGAACAATTATCAATGCCTGTGTAACAAGGAAACATCAAGCCACTAAGTATTTCATAAACACTGATATCATAATCCCTTCTTAACCTGGTGGATGTTTTTTATCCCCTGATATATTGAAAAGAAGTCTAGGAGAGGCATTCTCCTATCCCCCTGGTAATTGGGCTTGTAGCATTCAGAAATTAACTATACAAAAGAATATTTACTTTCCAGGGTTTGTTTACAGATTTTGCCAGATGAATGTGTAACCTATGAACTATAATTAGGGATTACCAGCTGTTACCAGAAAGCCTGGAATGCACACATCTTGCAAGATTGGAATATGTTTAAGAATGAGCTATTGGTAATCCTAAAATAATATTACTGGATGGAGTAACAGATTTGAAGGCTTATTAACCCTTTAGGGACAACAATTACAGGACATATGTATTAGGGGGTCACCTTTGGGAGACTATTTGTGAGCCAAATTGTGGCATTTAAGCACAGCCCAGAGTAAGTGGCAGTGTCTAGGTGTACTGCCTCATCAGGAGCACTGGTAGAATTGGGACTCTGAAGTTACTTTGCACTAGGAGGAAAGAAATTTACTGAAAATGAGTGTATGGGTATAGTGATCTTATTTCCCACCACCACCACCACCACGCCCAGCAAGCTCTGCCAGCCAGTGCATAAGAGGGTGCAACGGCTTGGCTCCACTCAGTCCCTACCTGCTCTCTGCCACTTGCTTGTGGTGGGAGGCAGCAGTGACAGAGCCTCTGCATGCTGCACTGGTTTGGGTGCAAAATCCCTGTAATCCTAATGCAGCTTGCTTCTCTACTCCTCTCAACAACCATATAATAGAAACTGTCAAGACCTACCCCATTAAGTCTAATTTTGTCACTCCCTCTAACTTTCTTGGGGGGAAATCCTTGCAGCATACAATTTCTTGACATGTAGTTTCTGCTCAGAGGAGGTTTTCAAGTTAGACATTAATCGGGACAAGCCATATCTGAGTTATGAGACTGAAAAAGTGGTGGTTTTTCACCTTTGGAAATTTGTTCTAACATTTTTTGTCCCCTCATAATTCAGAAACTAGTTGATGTAAAAACTTCAGACATGGTTTATACACTAATCCTCACAGAGATCCAGAGCAAAAAAGACACCGAGTGCAGAATTATAAGTTACAAGGGTTGAATTTTTGATGCCATGGAGTTAGTTAAAAGTTTTCTGTGTGTAACCACTTCCGTGAGAGGTCAGATAGATGTTCAAAGCTTGTTCCAGCTAATCTAACATTTCATTAAGGGGAAATGACAGTCTCCAGAATAGATGAAACAAAAATCGGAACATTTCCTGCAAATAGGTATTTCTGAACAGGTTTTGCTGTGGAATCAAGACACCATGACCCCATTCTGAGGTCATGAAGAAAATGTCATGATAACTCTGTTGCAGAGACAGACAGACAGACACACACACACACACAAGCACAAGCCTCAGGAATCTTAGGGCATTTTGTTGCTGTTTTTTTAATTCCACATTTGATTTGTACTCTTTAACAAAAAGACATAAAACAAAAGCAAGAGTGCCTTTAAGAAATACAGACATGCATAAGGTTCTATAAATTATTTTTTCTCAAGTTACTAAGTACAGTAATTCAAGCTTTGGCTGTCTGCCTAGAACTACAGTTTCCTTAAGTTCTAATTCAAACTTTCATCTATAAAATTGATTGTGCCATTAAAATAAAAAAGTGACATAATTACCAACTGCTCACTATAATTAGATACTGTTAGGTCCTTCTTCTTACTTGAAAAACATTCCCCATTTAATAGAGACAGTTAGTGTTGACTAATGATCTATTTCATTACTAACTTTTACCAGTTACTGGTAATAGTTGCCTCAGAGCTGTGAACACTTTGAAATAGCCAGGAATTTGTTTTTGAGAACCAATCTGAAAGGTTCCAAGTCAGGTTTAAGTCTGGAGGCTTAAAGCAAAATGGATTCCTTACTCATGTCATCTGCAAACTGAAAGAGAGACTAGCTAGATAAATATGGCCCCTTGCGTTTATTACAGAACCCATGCCACATTTGGAAAAAAAAAGTGGGACAGTAACACAAGTCTCCTGAGTATAGTCCAACTTGGATATTACATTCTCTGCTTTAAAGGCCACCTTTTTCCTGCCTCCCCTTCAATTTCAATGGAATAAATTATTTACACACACACACACACCCCAAAAATTCATGGCATAGTGTTTTTGGAAGGGAGTGACAGCTACATTTTATGGTGTATTGTAAACTGTTAAAATTACAGACTCTCACATTAAATGTAAAAGTTTTTCTGGTCCTGCTTGCAAGCTAGGGGCCTCTGTAGGGATGTGTGAAATCAGTCAGTCTGCAGAAAGCCAACCTCAAGTCAGATGGGATGAGTTGTGCCTCTCTGTTTTAAGGAACAGCCGGATTTGTCTCTTTCTGGTTTTGGGGTCTTATGTTAGGGCTCAAAATTCCAAGAAATAAAGTAGTGTTATGTTGCAACCTTCCAGTAAGAATATTTATGTTTGTATATAACTTTTCTGTGGGTATGCCACGAACATAAGACTTTCCACTCTACAGATGGAGTGAGAATGATCCTTATGTCTCCTGGACCAATCTGTATGCGTATAAATGAGAGCAGAATTGGCCCACCTACCGAATGAAAGGTACTGCATAAACAGTAGAGGTAACCCCAAATTAAGAGGTCCAGATCTGAATCAGTGTTTCAAAGCACTCTAACTTCAAAGATGTTCTGATCTAGACCCTATTATAAAATCTAGGGTACATTTTCAAGATGTAGAAACCAATCCCAGTTCAAGTTTTGAAGATCCCCTAACATCAGAGTATACATCAAGTCACTATTATTATTATTCATTAAGTTCTCTCTCGAGCCAGGCTATTTTAATTTGTAAACCTATTTACATATGAACTGATACATACTACTAAATGATATTTTTGGAGATAGAGTACATCATAAAGAGAGGTCAGTTACATATTTTAATATTATAATAGTATCTTATTGGTTTGCCTAAAGTTTTTGGTATTTTTAAACCAAACAACTAGCTCCATATTAACAGCAATAGAAAATAATGGTAAGGAGGGAAGAGAGTGATCACGGACAAACACAAGCTGCACTGGAAAGACCAAAGTTTGGCTTACAAACTCCAGCCCATGCTGTGGAAGTGCAGAGGGGTCTCACTGTTCTCAGCCACCCTTCTTCCTAAGAGATCCTGGACAGAGCATGCTGCCATAGAATAGGGTGACCAGATGTCCTAATTTTATAGGGACAGTCCCAATATTTGGGGCTTTTTCTGATATACGTGCCTATTAGCCCCCCAACCCGTCCCAATTTTTCAAGCTTGCTATCTGGTCACCCTACAGCAGAACCTCTCTCAGCCATACCGAAAGTGCAATGTGCCTTGATTCCATATTGGGCCAGTTCTTCTAGATCATGGCTCCTTCCCCTTTTGGGAAGCTAGTTCCCATGAAGTTCACTAAAAGGGACTATGCTCTCTAGTGGGATTGTGGAGTCACAAGTGTGGGAAAGGTCATGTGGAGAGGTTGCACTTTCTCTCTCCCCCTCCCCCACTGCACATGTGTGCCAGGCTGGGTGTAGAGAAGGATGCAATGTATTACTTTAGATACTTCTCTGAAGTTAGAGAGAGATTTCTAGATTTAGTAGAGGAGTTTATAGTTAGTTCCTTCTGCTATTCCCTACTTACACATTAAACTAATTTCTATTATATCATTCCTTTCAATGATATACATAATTTCAGTGTCTCTCTCCAAATTGTCACAACATTTATCTGGACAACTGGAAGAAAAAGAGGCATTTATCTTCAGAATACCTCTGTGAGAAAGGACAGTTATATTATCTCCATTTTACGAATGGGTTACTGAGGCAGAGAGAGGCTAAGGCCCAGATAGGTATAGGTATAGGTATTTAGGCTCCTAACTGCCATTGAACTCTACAGGAGTTAAGCACCAACACATCTGTGAATATCGAGGCCTAAGTGAGGGAGAAAGGGTTCTGGAAACAGAATCAGAAACAGACTCTATACATCTGTGGCTTTTATCCATTTCAACAGTGCCCACCCCACCCCACTGATGATTATTGCCCAAGCACAGCTGCCCAGCTCATGGAAGGGCAGAGTGTGAAGGAAGCAGAGGATAATGCTGTAACAGCTTCCACCAACACAGTTTAGATTTTCATCCCCTCTATTGCAGGAGGCAGATGCTCTGGGATCTTTATAAATGTATGTGGAGTTAAATCTAATCTGCAAGATCTTTCCTGCGACATGCTTCTGTGGAAAACATTTGTCAGCCGTAAAACATTGATGATGTCATGTTATTTTTATGGAGAGAGGGGACTCTAATATTTTGCTTACCACCCTTAAACATCATTACGGTAACTTTCCTTTACAAATGTGAAAAATGCTCCATAACAACAGAGATGCAGATTGCAAACCATTTCACTGCATAGACTTTGTTGTATAGTTCCATTTGTTCATATCAAGAGCTCCCACAAGAACTTTTTACAATTGCAAGACCCAGTTTAGGAAGAAATGTTGGTCCCATCTCAATTATATGCTCTATTCCTCAATTTAATCCCTCCTGTCAGGGTTTACTGCCCCTCACTGATGCAGACACAGAGACAAATGAGAACAAACACAGGGATCATTTTGAGTGGCAGGCTGCAACTTGATTAAACTTAAACACAGGGGAGGAGTACTGCCCACCATGTCACCCGTACTCTCACATACTAGGCATTTTAGATGGTTCCAGTGCAAGGATTACAGGGCTCCTACCATATAACCCAGGGATCAGCAACCTTTGGCACGCAGCCCATCAGAAAAATCCGCTGGCGGGCCGGGATGGTTTGTTTACTTGCAGTTCCCACTGGCTACAGTTCACCATTACAGGCCGCTGGAGGCTGCGGAAAGTGGCAGCCAGCACATCCCTCAGCCCACATCGCTTCCCGCAGCCCCCATTGGCCTGGAACGGTGAACCGTGGCCAGTGGGAGCTGCGATTGGCCAAACCTGTGGACACTGCAGGTAAACAAACCATCTCAGCCCGCCAGCAGATTTCCCTGACAGGCTGCATGCCCAAGGCTGCCAATCCTGGATATAACCCATGCCTCAAGGCTGACATGCCTCAGCCTACCCCAAGGACTTGGCTCAATCTTCTGAGTTCTACTACTTACCCCCCATAAGGGGGAAAGAGGGTACTAAAGTGGGGAGGGACCCTGGCTGACGAAGGCCACAGGGTCTTCCCCTATACTAGTGTTTCCCAAACTTAGGATGCCGCTTGTTCAGAAAAAGCCCCTGGCGGGCCAGCACCACTTCCCACAGCCCCCATTGGCCTGGAGCGGCGAACCGCGGCCAATGGGAGCCATGATCAGCCAAACCTGCGGACGTGGCAGGTAAACAAACTGGCCCGGCCTGCCAGGGGCTTTCCCTGAACAAGCGGTGTCCCAAGTTTGGGAAACACTGCCCTATACCATGACCACAAAGACCATCCACAAAATCTCATGTTTTTTACTTCTTGCAACTTTCCTTTATCCACTTAACCGCACTGGAAACTTGGTGGCACCCACAACTACCTTGGTCAAACACCCCTAACCACAACGCCATATATCAGGATTCCTGCTCGAGCCTTTCCCTCACATTCCTGATCCAAATGTCAGCCCCTGCATCCAACAAATGTATTCCATTGTCCCTGAAGAAAATCAGGTCAATTATAATGGATATTCCTATGCGGTACCACAGAACCCCCACTCTCCAAGAATATCCTGGAAACCTCATGGTTCACCTTCTTCCAAGTCTTAGCCACATGGGCTGGTTCTCCAGTTCCCCACCAAACCCACCTTGCAAGCATTTCTGACCAGGCCAACCGAATGTCCAACCACAGATGTTTAATCAATCCAACGTCTCACTGAATTCTATCCTGCCAACTAATTTCCATGCAGGCCCAAGATTACACTCCCCAAGGTGAATAACCAGGACTTTAGGTGGGTGTATGTTACTCAATGAGTGCAGGAGAAGCATTAGCAGATCCCACAGTATGCCTCTCTGGCCAAATCACTGAATGTGTATAGCTTTGGCCTTTAAGACCACCAGTGATCCACCAGCCAACCGGGCCACCTTCTTTGAAAGTCCAAAGCTCTATAGAATACCTGCAAATCCAAGCATCAGCTATGCTTTGGATATCCCCTGGAATCCAAAACAGATAGGGCTATGTCTAGTCAAAACCAAAAGCCGGAAAGGACTTCTGTGAACTACCTGCTATACTCGGTGCTCTAAAAGACTAGCACAGATCCCAAAATGGATTCTCCACAAATACAATGGGTTAGTTACACTTATTGCCAGGGGAAAGGTTATTGGAAATAGAGCAGACATATGTCCTGTTGCAATTAGATTTCCAGTGCCCTAACCCTTTGATGCTGCCAATGTTGCTGCCCCAATCCTGAAAGAACGCATAGCAAAGTTAGCTGGGTGGAGACTGCAAAGCATTTTTCATTATTGCAGCAAACTCATGTCTTGTCAGAAAGCTGCCATCCCCATGAATAACCAGCAGGTCCAGGACCTTGTTCCACATGGCTAGGAAAGTTTACGTTCATCCATACATATCCGTAACACCACAAAGGCCCCTTTCCCATTCTGATTTGTTTCAGAGTACCTTAACTGTAGCAACACTACTCCAGGTGACAACAGGTTTGTGGCTACCTGAGGCACCAGCTCACTTACCTTAAAAGTGCCAAAGAAAGCCAAGACAAATGCTTCCTTAAATAAAATGACCTCCATCCCAGAACTGCATATCCTGCGCAGAGCATTTAAAAACCCTGTAGAAATGGCTAAGAGATGTATACTGTATCTGTCACCTCTGCACCATCCCTTAACTGCTTCTGCACTATAAAAATCTCTGTGTGAGTCCGGGAAACCTTCTAGCCTGCACCAGAAGAACAGGCCAAATAGCTGACATGATACAGCAGAGGAAGCTAGCCTGTGGTGCACCAGTGATACCACATATTTCATTGCCTGATGCCCAGGAATTGATCCACAGCCCTTTCTGAGCTCAAAATTGCATGAGCTCAGTAAGGCTGGCCCATTCTTGGGGAAGCTGCATTCTTAACTAATCCCATGGCTGTCAGATGCCAACCTTCCACAGTCAGTGGGGTGTCACCAGAGGATCTGTCCTGGCAGGTGGGGCAAGCTCCCTAAATCTGCTGTCCTGAAATTGAGACAGAACATCAGCAATGCCATTGTCTGCTCCTGGAACCTGCACTGCATAGAAAACAATGTTAAACAAGATGTAGTGCAATACCAAAGTCCTCACTAGCCTCATCACCCACGTAGACAGAGCTGACTGCCTATTTGCTATATGAAAAATAGACTGGCTGTCATACCTGAAATGAACCTTTGCATTCCTGAATGTCTGTCCCCGACTAGCAACCGCCACCAATACTAGACAAAATTCAATAGAGACAATGTTGATCATAATACTCTGGCCTACCCCAGCCTCTCGCCATCACTAAGCATACCTTTCACCTTCATAATACACCTAAGACCCCATTCCCCGTGGCATCAAATTGCACCCGAAACTCTGCCTGCAGAATTCACTCCGAACACCAAACTGAGACACCACTAAGCTGCTTGAGAAATTTCTTCCAAGTCTCTAAATATTCTCTCTTTCCCCTAGTCACTGACAAAATGGCGAGGTTCTTTCATTCCAGATGTGGCTTCTAATAGATGGGCTCAAAATGCCATACCATGAGCAGCCACCCAGCACACAGTTTAAGTGTCCCGTGATCTCTTGGAGCTCTTTCAAAATAACTTTTTTCGTACTTTTGATTGCCCTTGTCAGAGCCATAAGAGCATATAACTTGTCTGTGGGTAGCAAGAGACACCCTGAACTGTGTCCAGTTAACTTCCTAAGTATGTTAGCCTTTTTACAGGGCCTTCTGTTTTTATTTTAATGGTGAGGGGGACTCCAAGGTGCTCAGCCAAATGATGGAATGCCCTCAGTAGGTAGGCACAATTCCCCAGTCCAAATTTTCCTCCAAACAGGAAGTTATTAAGTACACTGTCTTGATTATTCAGGTCTGTCTCTCTCACCATTACCCACTCCAACATGGAGCTGAATGTCTCAAAAGCTACTCAAGAGACCAAGCACCACATGGGCTTGTCCTTATAAAAATAATAATGGCCCACAAACTGAAAACACAGCAAGTTAAAATCTCTTGGGTGCATGGGAAGTACTCTGAATGCAGACATGATGCTAACATAGCACCAGGGCCACACTGTCTATCCATATCCACACTGTCTATCCATAGAACCACACTGGTCCTTTTGATGTTATAAAATCACTCAGCCACGATGAATCCTGAACATATTTTTAACAAATGGAATTATGTACATTTGAAGGTCTACTTAAAAAGTTCATTCATTCTTGAGGAACAAGGAAATCTCATCATCCCAAACATTTCAGTAGTTATCTGTATTTAGACCTGAAACTCTAGACAAGTTTTATTACATTCTTGTAGAATCAAAAGTCCCAAATCTTAGAAGAATATGATCAAGCAACAAAGATTATCTGTATTACAGGAAATTGAGTATGATTTCCCTCCTCCTTTTCTAGGTACTCAAACACTTAGTGTCTCTAATAAATTTGTTAATCTCTAAGGTGCCACAAGTACTCCTTTTCTTTTTTCAGTGTCTGAAAGAACCCACCATCCTGTTTAGTCCGGCCTAAAGTTTAAGAAGGTAGTCCTGCATCTTGCCAAATCTATGATATTAAAGTGGTTTCTCACAGCCCTGTAGAATAATTTCTTTGGTTGTGTTTTAGAATTAACTACCAAGAACATTCTTCTCTCTCAACTATACAATAGTACATAAAAGCCAATGGTATATAACCAAGGCCAATGGAATAGTGTTTCATCTCCAATTTGTTAGTCTTAACTAGGGCTGTCAAACAATTTAAAAAATTAAATCGCGCTGTTAAACAATAATAGAATACCATTTATTTAAATATTTTGGTTGTTTTCTACATTTTAAAATATATTGATTTCAATTACAACACAGAATATAAAGTGTACAGTGCTCACTTTATATTTATTTTTATTACAAATATTTGCACTGTAAAAAACAAAAGAAATAGTATTTTTCAATTCACCTAATAGTAGAGCAATCTCTTCATCATAAAAGTTGAACTTACAAATGTAGAATTATGTACAAAAAAACTGCATTCAAAAATAAAACAATGTACAACTTTAGGACTGAGTGGAGTTGTAGGCTCTACTTTTTGTTCAGCCAATTGCTCAGACAAACAAGTTTGTTTACAATTTGCAGGCGATAATGCTGCCCACATCTTGTTTTATAATGTCACTTGAAAGTGAGAACAGACTTCACATAGCACTGTTGTAGCCGGCATCACAAGATATTTAGTGCCAGATGAGTTTAAGATTCATGCATCCCTTCATGCTTCAACCACCATTCCCAGAGGACATGCATCCATGCTGATGACGAGTTCTGCTCAATAACGATCCAAAGTCATGCATTGGTCTGCACTAGTCAGGTGCCACCAGCAGAAGGTTGATTTTCTCTTTTGGTGGTTTGGGTTCTGTAGTTTCCACATCAGAGCGTGGCTCTTTTAAGACTTCTGAAAGCATGCGCCACACCTTGTCCCTCTCCAATTTGGACGGCATTTCAGATTCTTAAACCTTGGGTCAGTTAGAAATCTCACATTGGTACCGTCTTTGCATTTTGTCAAATCTGCAATGAAAGTGTTCTTAAAACGAACAACATGTGCTGGGTCATCATCCGAGACTGCTATAACATAATATGCAGGTAAAACAGAACAGGAGACATGCAATTCTCCCCCAAGGAGTTCAGTCACAAATTTAATTAACACATTCTCTTTTTTAAAACGAGCATCATTAGCATGGAAGCATGTCCTCTGGAACAGTGGCCGAAGCATGAAGAGGCATATGAATGTTTAGCATATCTGGCATGTAAATACCTTGCAATGCCGTCAACCATGGGCGGCGGGTGAACCTCCAGCTTGGGGAGGCTAGCCCCGGGCCAGTATGCCCCTTCTGCCCGGGGCCTCACCCCTCCCGCTCCGCTTCCCCCACCAGAGGCCCCCCCACACGCCAGCCCCAGAGCGCCCGGTGGGTGGGCAGTCAGGCAGCACGGCCCCCAGCCCAAGCTCTGGAGGGCGGGCGGAGAAGCAGCTGAGTGTGGCCCCCAGCGCAGCAGGCGGGCGGGCAGCATGACCCCCAGTCCCAGAGTGCTGGGTGGGCAGTGACGCAAGCACTGGCCCCAGGCGCCCGGAGTCCCTGGCTGCAGGCCCGCCCCCAGTAGCCACGGCCCGGGGCAAGGTCACCAGAGCCCTCCCAAAAGTGGGGGGGCGGGGGCCCCCACCCGAGGTGGAGGCAAAAGCAACCCCCTGCCTGTGTCCCAGGCCCCCTGTCTAGGGCAGGTGGAGGGACCCAGGCTCCCCCCCACAACTGCCCACAGCTCTCTCCAACCCAGCTCTGCCCAGTGGTGCCTCGGAGCCACAGCCCAACCATAAGAGCCGGGCAGGCAGCTGTGGGGAGCCATGGCGGACCTCTACCTGTCCACAGTGAGGGGGGCTCCAAGCAGCCCCTGGCCCGTGTCCCCACCCCCAGCCTACCCTCCTGCCCAGGGCAGGTGGAGGGTCCACAACTCCATGGCTCCTCACAGCTGCCCACATGGCTCTTACCATGGCTGCAGTGCTGCTCCGAGGCCCCAGTAGGAGCCGGGTTGGGGAGAGCCAGGCGGGCAGCTGTGGGGAGCCGGCATGGAGTTGCAGACCCTCCTCGTGCCCCAGGCGGCCGGGAAGCCTGGGTACAGGCCAGGGGTTGCTCTTTTAGGCCCCTTCCCCGCGCAAGTGGAGGGTCCACTGTGACTCCCCACAGCTGCCTGGACTCCCCAGCCAGGTTCCACACTGGCCTGGACAGGGGTGGGGCCTCGGGGGGGAAGAGATGGGGAAGGGGGTGCGGTCTGCCCTGGCAAAAACAGTGGGAGGGCTATCCCCCCCTCCAGTTCCAGCACCAGCACCACTGGCCGGGGCCCCCGGACACATGGGAAGGAAGAGTCACAGCAGAGCACGGTGGGAAGGAGGGGTCCTGGAGGTAGGGGCAGGACCACACAGGCAGTTTGGGTAAACTTAGCCTTCCCCTGCCTTTGATACCTGCCACTCATGCTGGCCACGAAAGTGCCATGCGAACACCTGTTCTCACTTTCAGGTGACATTGTAAATAAGAAGAGGGCAGCACTATATCCTGCAAATGTAAACAAACTTGTTTGTCTTAGTGATTGGCTGAACAAGAAGTAGGACTGAGTGAACTTGTAGGCTCTAAAGTTTTACATTTTTTTGGTTCTGAGAGCAGTTATGTAACAACAAAAAAAATCTACATTTTTAAGTTATATTTTCATGATAAAGAGATTGCACTACAGTACTTGTATTAGGTGAATTGAAAAATACTATTTCCTTAGCATTTTTACAATGCAAATATTTGTAATAAAAATAATAATATAAAGTGAATAGTGTACACTTTGTATTCTGTGTTGTAATAGAAATCAATATATTTGAAAATATAGAAAAACCATCCCAAAATATTTAATAAATTTCAATTAGTATTCTATTGTTTAACAGTGCGATTAATTAAATTTTTGAGTTAATTAATTTTTTGAGTTAACAACGTGAGTTAACTGCGATTAATTGACAGCTGTAATTTTAACAAGTGCAGCATTTAACTATGTAGCTGGCTCCTTACCATAACTCCTCTTCTACGTGAAGGTTTCATAAAAAGTAGGGTATGGTCCAGTTAAATCCTTCTGATTTGTCTCTGATCACTCTTGTCCAACTGAGTTTTAAGCAACAGTAACAGTAGAACTTTGTTTTTTGTTGTTTTGAGAAACAAAAATCTATAACTCAGTCTAAGAATGCTCTGTTTTTACATGCATGTAGTTACAGCCCATGCTCACCAAGAGGCTAATTCAGAAGCAATGAGGGAAGCAATGGGGTAGCCTAGGGCACAAATAAAGGTAAAACTTGGCCTCAAGTGCCTTTAATGGGATGTTCCTCAGGGTATAGCCTAGAGCAGTGGTTCTCAACCAGGGGTCCGGGGCCCCTCCAGGGGCCACAAGCAGGTTTCAGGGGGTCCGCCAAGCAGGGCCAGTATTAGACTTGCTGAACCCTGCCACCCAGGGCTGAAGTCGAAGCCTGAGCAACTTAGCTTTACAAGGCCCCTTGTGGCATGGGGATCCGGACAATTGCCCTGCTTGATACCTAATGCCGGCCCTGGCTTTTATATGCAGAAAAAACAGTCGTTGTGGCGCAGGTGGGCCGTCGAGTTTTTATAGCATGTTGGGGGGGCCTCAAAGAAAAAGGCTGAGAACCCCTGGCCTAGAGCAGAACTTAGCCCATTGTCTAGAACCTACGGTGAAGGAATTTCAAATACCTCTGGATATCCCATGGATAAAATCTGACCTCAAGCCAAGTCAGCTAAATTAATCAGCTTTGATTATACAGGCAACATGAGTAATCCAAAATGGATTAAAATGGAAACCGATCCTCTTTGATTTGTAGTTGGATTTAAGATCCATTTCTTCAAGAATTTGCGTACTAAGAAATACTCAAGTTGTTCCTGATACTATCATTCATAATGTCATATCACACGATGTTCTATCCAAACAGGTCTAGTGGATCAATAATCTGCATTTTAACAAAACCTCACATACCACAAACCAACCACTTGTGACCGTATAAAACAAGAACTGAACACATTAAACAAATGAGGCATACCACAAATGGATGCCCATTAAAGTCTATGTTGTATTTTTAAAACTTAGCTCTTTTGTAAGTTGCAAAAATATACACACTGCCTAGAGAGGTCATGGAAGCTCCCTCACTGGAGGCTTTTAAAAGGAGGCTGGATGGATAGCCATCTGTCTTTGATAGTTTAGACAATAAATTCTGCATCTGGGCGGGGGCCTTGCAATCCCTTTTTACCCTATGATTCTACCACCACAGCAGCACCTGCCAGAGGCTTTCTGCCCGTGATGAGCAGAGGCAGGGGGAGTACCATCAGAACCATCAGGAAAATACACTTGGGTGGCAACTACTACACCCCCTCAAGTGTCTAATATCCCACTACCATAATCACCAGCCAGGTCCAGTCTTCAGATACAGTCATCATAGGTCCTACGGGCTCTCTAGTGATTCTGGTGGATTAAAAACCTCTCACAGCTTGTGCTCAGAGAAGACAAGACACAGGATTCTGGCTGCCCCTGTGCAATTAGGCAAAGAGGTGAAGTGTGTTCCATGCACTGTGCCCTCCTCTTGCACATCCATCTATGACTAACATATCTCTGGTGAGGGGGAAACATGAACCAATTCAAATGTCCACTGTCTCGTGCATTTAGCCCTGCACCACTAATGACCAAGTCAATGCAACTATACCTTGCAATAAAGTTACCATCAGGATCCCACCTTTCTGCCTGGAGGCCATGTCCACACTTCAGTTGTACTGCCTGCTTCAAAGAGCTGTGCTGGGGACTGTGGAATAGGTACCCAGAGGGCAGTGTAAACACAACAGTGTAGCACAGTGCAGGTGTGGACTTGATGCAATGCTGTATCTTTAACAGGGTCGGTAGTGTGGAGGCATTGCAGCTTTGGTCCTTACACTGGTGCTCTTCCTCCTGCTCATTCAGTTACTAGTAGTTCATTTTCTGCAGTGAAGACATAAGCATGTGGGGCAAAAGTCTGCTCTTAGTTGCATCTGAAAATCGTAGCCATAGTCCCATAGCTGCACCGCTTGTATTAGTAACATTTGACTTTAAAACTTCCAGGCAATAGCCGAAATAATCCATTTTTATGCAGAGAAAGAATTGGGAGAAATAATTCAAGAGTTAAAAAACCAAACACAAACAAATGGAAGAGCAGGAGACCTTTTATTCTGTTGATCATGTGGTATTTCCTACTTTAGAGCTTGCTATCAGAAGTATGTTTGCCCAGTCTGACATGCAAGGAATGGAGAAGCACTACAGCACAGATATATTTGCAATGAATAGGGCCCAGGAGTGGTGCTACCAGGAATTTCATGGGTCTCATTCTAGAAAGCGAGCAAGGAAGGAACAGCAGTGGGAGGGGAAGCATGTGAGAAGGACTGGGAGCTCATTTGGATGAAATAAACAGTTGTCTGAAGCAATCCAGAACTGAAAAAGAAGTTTAGTGTTTTACTTTTGGAAGTGGGAGTTGAGGCCAGGACTGGAAGCAGCTTGGGCTGGTTCTTATTTTTTTTCCTTTCTCCTCATTTGCTTTTGAGTGGTGCCTATACAAATGTCACTTCCAGAACCTGTCTTTCCAGTGTAAGAGAGAAAGGAACCCTAACACCAGAGTGGCTTTTTAAAACTATCTTCTATAATTAAACTTGCTCAGTCTCGTAACCCCAGTGAACTTGGAAGAGTTTAGAAAATGTCAGTTGACTCATTGTATGAGATCACTCTCCTCAAACTAGAACTTTATCACTGTGACCACACATTCCTGGAGACAGTTACCTCTCTGCCTAATCTCTAGGTATTAGTATCCCAAAAGAGTCACTTTACTGCCTGATAGAACACTAATCTTCAACAAGCAGGTTACCTGTTAATGCCCAGAAACTGTCTCCATGTAGCTGACTCTGTTTTTTGGAGTCTCAGCTTTTTTTAATGTCTTCTTCCTCACTGGGAAAATGTAATATTTGTATCTGAGAAGGGGGACTTCCATTCTATTTGCTTTTATGAGTTATATTGACCCAAAGGTATATTGTACACCTTACAAGCTAGAAGCCTGATCAACATCACTTAGAAATGAATATCAACTGACAATAGAATCTGGCACCCCTGGAAAAAGCACAATTAGACAGGAATAAATGCTCTTCCTTAAATTAACCTAGCAGCAAACACTAAATAACAGAGGGTCTTGAAATGCAGGAGGGGTAGGGGGAGCAGAATCATATAAGTAGTGAAACAAAAAATCCTTATAGTGCTAATTGCCTAAGTGCTTTGCGGAAGATGCAGGGCAAAATGAGAAGAATTGCAGAGTTTTGAGGCTCTAATGTAGCTCCTTTTGTCACCACTACAGATGGCAAGCTGTAAAGAGCCCAAGTTAATGCCTCGTGTAGACATCCTATACGCAGATATGTATTGCAGCTCTCTGAAGTGTTTGCAGTGAAACAAAAAACCAAACGCCTTTGGCCTGGTTTCAGGTTTTGTTGCAAATATGAAATTCAGAGCTGGTTTGTTGAAAGATTTAGAAGAGATTCACACATTTTCAAGTGATTCTGGAACAGATATAGGATTCAGGAACAGACATAGGTCAAATTATGGTTTTAGTGCTGAATCCATATAAAGTTCATGTTCTCGTGATTTCAGGTGAAACCTACAGGATTTGACTGAATTGCCGTATCTAATTTTGGGTCTGATCAGGTTAAGAGGGAGAGAGAAATTTGGGGTAAAATTGTGACTCAAAGCCATATCTTAATAGTGTGTTATGAAGGATCTTCACTCCAGGGAAAGCTGCTAAAGGCATCATGCCATTCTAACATATACACTAGAGTCCAATTGAAAGTCAATCCTAGAGAGTGTCTAAATACTGCCTTATAATGCTACATAATAAGCCAAAAAATGAAGAGAAATTGCTTGTAAGTTTCACTACTCCTGGGAAAGAGTGGAGTAGAAACAGAAAGAGAGGATATGTTCATACTCAGAGCTCTCTCCTCCTTTTTGTGCCAGTGAAGTGCTGGAAGGGGTTTTCAGAGCCTCACAAAGTCCCTTGGGGAAAAGTCTCTTTCAGAAATGGCAGCAATTGTTTGGAATTGGGGGTGGGGGAGGGAATACATGCTATGGGAAATTAGCACACAGATCAACAGGCAGATAGATTGATACATAAAAATAGGTTGAAGTCAAGTTGTTTATTTACATGTAGAGGGGCAGGATGAGTTTCCCCCCATTCTCTTCAAATTCCACAAACTGACATCTGTGCTATACATGCATTATACTCGGTGGATGAAACACTGATCTCATCTATAGCATCTTTACACCAGTGTAATTCTATTGACTTCTGTGGAAACACTCCTGATTTACACTCATTAAACTGAGAGGAGAATCAGACCCAGGAAGAAATTCTAAACACTTCCACCATGTGAGAATAATAATGAAGGAAGCAAGTTTATGCTTAAATGAGTAAACAAATAAATAGATCTTTTCCCTTTCCTTCCGGGAGGACATGCACAGCCATACATAGACTTATCGCAAGCTAATGGGGACCATTTTTGTGGGAGCTCCTTGTTAAAATACTGGTTGCACATCTCTATCCAAAGAGTACATTTCTCTTGTCCTGCCACATAAAGATCCAATAATTTAACCTAACTGTAATTCCTGATGTGACAAAAAATTGCAAGGAATCAATTTGTAGACTCTCCAATGCAGTAGATTTCCTATATTAGGCCCACGTTATATAGAACAACTACATTAAATTGTCGGCGGGTTTTATCTTTAAAAAATCATAACATTTCCTTGGCTAATAACTAACTGTTAATGTGTTCCTATAATGCTCTTTTAAATTACTAGTTAAAAAACACACATAGACACTGTGCTGATTTCAACACTGCATTAATTATCTATAAATGTATCTGAGATTTCCTAGCTCAGATTTTCACAATCTCATTATTTCTGTACAGACAATTTAAACACACTGTAGCCATTCCAAGTTCATCATCCCTATAATTTACACAAACCTGGTAATTGATATTTAGAAGTACAGCAAATCTGGAAGTGAAAAGAAACGTTAGATGGTCTGGTTTAAGTTCACAGACCTTTAAATTTGAGCATATGTATTGAGAATTTGGGATTTGCATAGAAACGGGCTCTCTCTCCATTGTGCTCTGGAATGTGTACCTGCAGCCATAGATCCTCCTCTTTTTCCCCCCAGAGAGTGGATTACTTCTCACTGCTCATTCATTGTCTGGTGATACTTGAACACAGGCCTGATTGTAAGCAAAAAGTGGGCAAACCGGTTTGTAAAATGTATCCCCAAGAATAAGCACTTGTCTGGCTGTGCAGTAGAAATTATTTTTGGATCATTCCAATTGCTCATAAGGGAATGTAAGTACCAGGTAAACTGTAAAGTAAGTTTCAGAGTAGCAGCCGTGTTAGTCTGTATCTGCAAAAAGAACAGGAGTACTTGTGGCACCTTAGAGACTAACAAATTTATTAGAGCATAAGCTTTTGTGAGCTAATTAATTGGCCTCTTACAGTTTGTATGGCAACTTCCACCTTCTCGGTATGTAAATATATATATCTTCTTACTATATGTTCCATTCTGTGCATCCGATGAGGTGGGCTGTAGCCCACGAAAGCTTGTGCTCTAATAAATTTGTTAGTCTCTAAGGTGCCACGAGTACTCCTGTGCTTTTTGTAAAGTAAGTGCATCTCCTTGGCCAAGATCAAAATTACATCTGTTTTGTGAGGCTGAAAGACCTGGAAAGGCTGAAGATTTTATCTATTTGATAAGAAAAACAGAAAAATGCTCCTTGACCTGACAGCGGGTCTTGCACATCTAGCCCTGTGCAGAGTATTCCTACTGTAGTGAGGCAGGTGGCCCCCCAAGGACCCAGAGTGGGAGGGTCCCCACACTGAGTCACTACACTACTCAGAGTGGGGATAACTAGTGGTATGCAAGTGTACCATGCGGAGGCAAAACTTGCGTCATCCATAACAAAGCATATTTACAGTTGTCATCACCTACCCATCCCCATCAAACTGCAGCTCCTAAGTCCAAACTAAGGTAGCAACAGTCTAGAAGTCACCTATCTCAGACACCACTTCAGCCTTATGTACCAGCCTGGACTCTACAGTCAGTTGGGAATGCTTTAATTGTTAGTATCCAGGACCTGAGTAGTGTAAGGTGCGGGTAGGGAAGAATTCATATTGACAGCAGCAGTCCCTGGGCATTGGGCTTTGACCCCAGTAGAAATCAGTCAGAGCCTACCACTTACAAGGTATGATGCAAGATACATCTCTTTGTTCAAACTTTCCTCTAATTATTTTAGTTGTATTCCCCCAGTATAATCTCTGGGGTGGTTATTCCCCCAGGACTGGTCTTTAAGAAACAGTATTAGCTGCTGTGAAGAGACAGAAGCTATGATTCCTCATTGCATTTCATAACTCATATATATATATATATATATATATATAAACGGAGCCCAGACAACAATGTGACCACATTCACACCACAGTAACACAAGCAAACACCAAACAAAGACCTGCTGACTGAAAGAAATGTTCTAATTTTGGGAGCCACTGAAGTAGCAGTGCCTGTTTCACCTGGCCGCCCCTCTGTCATGATGGAGGGGTGTCCAGGCCAAATTTGAGTGAGTGGCACTGCAAGGAGCCAGGCCCAACCCTGAAGGACAGGAGCTCCCTCGGTGGGGTAAGTGCAGGGAGAGCTCGTTCTCCACTCGTCTGGGGACTCCTTTCCTCACCAAGCCGGGAATAGGGTTGCGGTGCTTGGGCAAATGGTGCCACTGTGGGTGGTCGGTACCTCCTCGGCAGTTTAGTATAGTGCCCCCATTGAATCAACAGGCTATAATACCCTTGAGGCACTCAGACAATTTAATGGCACCACATAAGAACCTGGGTAGATAGATACCATGTTGATGGGAACTAAATCCCAGTGTATTAATATATACATGTACTATATGCTCTAATTATTGCTAAATTAACTCAGTATTAGACCATCCAAGAGTATCGCTGCAAGAGAGCAGGGAGTGGCTTTTTTTCATGCCCGAGACATGCAAATATGTTACAAAAGAAAAGTAGACCTAGAAACCAGCTAATGTATGTAACTCAGGAAGTTTGTGCCAGACGAGGGAGTAGAAGCACATAAATCACGTCAGCGACCATTTTTTTTCCACCCACTGGATTTTTCCATTTTCTGGGTTTCATGCTTATTTCCATCCCCTCTTAAATATATTTACCCCAGATAGGTCTACTCTAATTAACCACATAGGACCTGATCTTGTTTTTCCTTTAAACAGAGGATCCCACTTTTATTTTGATCTTTTGCATTGACAGGTTGTCGTTCCTACCTTCCATTCGCTTTATTTTCGAGGCCAAATTTTGCTGTCCTCTCTTACAGAAAGGTCCCACCGAATTTAAGATTCTACAGAATAAGAACAATAAGATTCTACAGAATTTGTGAGGCAATAGAATTTAATAGAAAATGCTAATCTCTAATCTTTTTTTTTCCTGTTTAAAAAAAAAATCATAGTAGCAGGAACATAGTTTTCTTGCTAAATTTTATATTGAAACCCATGGAAAATTAGCATTTTCTATGAAATTTTATCTAGATACTTAAATGGCCCTCAGAGGTATCAGAGTGCCTGGCAATCATTAACGGACTTCATCCTCAACACCACTCAGAGGTAGACAAATATTATCCCTATTTTACAGATGGAAACTTCGGCACAGGATAGATTAAGTGACTAGCCTATGGTCACATAGGTTACTCTGTGGCTAAGCCAACAATTGAACTCTCAATTGCCAGTCCAGTGCCCTACCCACTAGGCAGTGCTTCCTACAAAATTCCATAAGATATTTTCATAAGTCATTGTTATTCAGACAAGAATTTGCATTAAAATTGAATGTGACATTTACGTATGTAAGGAGTATAGAATTGTGCTTTTTGGCTTTGTTATAATGTCTGTTTTCTCAAGGGATGGGAAATACAAGCCTGAATTCTGGCTTCAGTTATACATCAACACCACACCATTGACTTCATTGGAGTTACTCCTTATTTATGCCAGCGTAAGAGGAAAGACAATCAGGCTTCTTGGTTTTGGGAGCTTTGCAATCTGCTGTATTGCAGAAAGAAAAAAAAAGTACCTCAGAAGAATTGTTATAAACCAAGAATAAACATTGGCAGGGGCACCTTTGCTGTATCCAGAGAGTGGGATGAGCTGCCTGAAAAGAATAATTCCCATTCCCCCCACATTCAGCAGCACATTTTGAACACTGCTGCTGCCTTGAGTGGAAACTTTGTGCATTCAGTAGTATTTATCTTGTACTCTGTCAAATAGCAAGCACGGGGTTAATGTGCTTCAGATTTCCTTTTTGTTTCCCTTTTGTTTTTTCTATTACTTTACAAAACATGATTGTCTTCTTCCGGAGAAAAATGAAGCATTCCCTATTTGGAGCCAAATCCAGCAAATTAGGCATCACATTCACTCAAGCCCCCAAAAACCCACCTGTGGACTGAGGTTCAAATTATCATGGAAAGGACAAAAAGTTGATTTTTCATCCACCTCCTGATTTTTAGATCTATATTCATTGATTCCTGAGCTATCACACCCTCAGAAGGTCACATTCTGTCTCAGCTACAGGGTGATAAACAGTACTGAGAAGGCATGTTATGCTGGGGCCTGATGGACAGAAACATGGCATTCAGGGGTGTGAAAAATTCATACCCCCAAGCACTGTAGTTTTGCTGACCTAACTGTAAGCGGGGAAATGGTCCCACTATTGTGGGGAACTTTCCTGGCTTATACACTACCCTGGTGAAATGGGCTAGCGAAAGGATCTGAGTCCTTGCTCCCACTTCCTTTACCCAGAGGCCTGTCTTGCCTCGAGAACTCCCCTTCCATTCTCCTGTATGGCAGAGTCCTTGTAACCCCAACAAGGCTGGGCCCAGGATTCCTATGGGGGCTCAACCCCCAACCCTGTCCTGGTCACTTAGGGCAGGGGCTAGGGTGTCCCCACTCCAGGATGCTCTCTCTGCACTGGATGCTTCCCTGACCCACTGATCATAACATACAGTTCAAAGCAAATACAATTTATTAAACAGCAATCAATTTAAAAAATAAGGAAAAAATGGGAAAGGCTAAATGAAAACATGTCACCCCACTCTGTGGGATGGGGACGTCACACCCAGCGTCTCTGGAATGTAAGGGAAGTTCAGTCTGTTCCTCACACATCCCAGGCCTCTGCCCAGGCCTTGGCTGTGCTGCTGGGATGCTGCGGGTCGGACACTTGCTCTGGCAGTGGCCACGAGCTCTCAGGCTCTAGGTGGCAGGATCCTTCTTCCCAGCGTGGCCCCCGCCCCATCAGGGTTATGATCCTCCTCCAAGCCTGGCCTGCCAGGCATCTTGACTGGGGGCTTCTCCCTGCGCTGGGCCCGCTGCCCAGGGTCCCCCTCGTTCTCCGCAGCTGTTTACTACACTCGGCGCCGAACTGCTCCAGCCCCAGCTCCAGCTCCAACACTCTGGCTGCTGCTGCTCTGCCTCCAGCTCCCTGGACTGCTTTTCTGGCCCCTCTGGCTCTGGTTGCTGCAGCTCCCCCCCCGGGACAGGTCTCCTCGCTAGGCTGCTTCCGTGACTCTGCTCCGAGCACTGACCTGCTTCCTGGGTTGCTTTCCCATCTGGATCTGGCACAGCTCTTCTCCCCAGCTCAGCTTGGGCCCCTGCTTTCTCCTTAGCTCGGCTCCACTCTGTCTGACCCAGGCAATACCACAGAGGATGGGACCCCCCCCAGCCTCCTGACTCCCTGATTAGCCTGCCTACCCCGTCAATCAGACTGACCTGGAGCATTGGCCTCTCCCCATTGTTTCTGTGGACCGTCAGTCTCAGCGTCCTGATTTCCCATCGACCCTTCCCCTTTCTTTGGTACTGGGAGCCAACCAGCCAAAACACCTCCACTGAGTTTTAGTAAGGGGACAACAGTCCCCTTACATAAACCTTAGCAAAAGTGTGGCTAGGTCAATGGAAGAATTCTTCCATTGCCACTGCTTGGAGAGGTGGACTACCTCCAATGATGGGAAAACCCATTCTTCGCTGTAGGAAGTGTCTGTGCTAAGGCACTACAGTGGTATAGCTGCAACACCATAGCATACAGAGGGCCTGAAACTGAAGCCCTGAAACAGACAGAGTACTCTACAACTTGTTGTCGGACAGAAAGGTGATGAAGTGGAGTTCACCCGCACTCTTTGGTTGTCAGTGGTGTAACTTGGGATGCTCTTTGTTCTCCCGCTCTCCCCTGCTAGGGCTGTGCAACCAGAAGTCCTCGCTCCTGCATAGGCATATGCTGGGAGGGTAGGGGCATATGGATTCCCAGTGTGTCCTCTGAACTTGGTTTGTTTTTTACACAGGGGTTAATAGTTTTAACCTGTGGGATGTATTTCTTCTAGGAAGAGGTCCCTGCCCTTTTCCCCCAGTCACGTAATGTCCAGATTTGGGGGCAAATTCTGCCCCCTTGCATGGCTGTGAGGTGCCTTGCTGTGCAGGGGAGGCAGGATTTCTGGAGCGTATACAAGGGGTCCGCAGGCATTGGAAACTGATGAGTGCAGCTCTATAGGGGTTCCCTGCACATCCCGAAAACTAACAGGGTTTAGTGGCAGGGAGAAGTGTGAAGTAGGCACTGTATTCAGGGCCCTCAGGATCTACAGACCATTGTCCCCTGTGAAAAGTGAAGCAGCTCCACAGCCATTCTAGAGATGTTAACATTTGTTTGCACATAACATCCATGGAGTAACTACTGCTAGCAAATAAATTAGTAAAATCACAGTCTGATCATGGCAATAAGCAAACAGGAAAATGGGATAAAAATCTTAGGATGAGTTTTTCCATTGTGAATTCTTTACCTTGTTCGAACAGTGTGTGTGTTAGATCACACTGATGCAGCATAATACCCAGTAAGAATCTCATCTTTACATTTTGCCTTGTTTTTCTTCCTCTGTTTACAATGCTAGCCTCTCTGGTATAGGATAATTCCCTATACAGATCTCTCTTCTGTTTACGTCCTGTGTTATTTCTCTCTCTTTTCACACTGCTAGCCTCCCTTACATGGAATAATACTCTGTAAAAACTTAATAGTACGTGTGCTACAAGTTGATTGTTTATGTATTAAGTGTCCCCCCTGGTGTGGGATAATATCCAGTACAAATCTGTGTTGTGCTTTTTCTGTTGACAACACTGATACCAATGAGAATATGAGAGTTACACATATGGAACTGGGATAGTTCTTGACCTTAGGAGTACTATTTGCTCTTTGTAGGGAGAGTGCATTACTGTCAAAAAAGGGGAGCACAAATAAAATAGTAATGTTCCTCCCTAATTTGTGGTATTAAATGTACCTGTAAAAGGAGGCTTTGTTCTACATGAGCCACCATTAGCAGTTGCTATTTGAACTATGGGTGTCTGAGGTACTCTTTCTCCTACTACTTGTGAGACCCTCCTAAGAATTGTGGGTTAGGTTTTCAAACAAATTAGGGATACAAAATGCACACCTAACTGGTGCTTGCAATGATAATGAAGGTAAACGTGCCTAATTAGCTACTAGCCCAGGGGATTACACCATTTGCTTGTGTAAATACAATTGCACACTATCTATCTGATTTTTGGTTTACGTTTTCATACCACACTAATCATGAGTCCATGCTTCCCTGTTTCTCTGGCTGTATGTAGAGGTGTTTTTCACACCCATATTTTTCCTAATAAAATGTATATTCTTGCAACTGTATAACTGAAATTCCAACAATACGGTTTGGTATATTAGTATTTTGCTGTGTGTGTTCTCTGTAGAGGATCAGTGTTTATTGAGAAACAATTTTCTGTCCCAAACTGATGAGTATGAGCAATGAGTGTGACAAATGCTGCCATTAGTGATTGTGCATATGTTAGGCTATTTCCTGTGGGACTAGCCAAGCATATTTTCTTCTTCATATATATCAACCAGCTTTACTAACTTAAAGTCTCAGTGATAAAGTCCTATTAAAGATATCTTACCCCCTTGACTGGTTTTTTTAAAATCTTTGTTAATGTAATGCAAGTGGCTCTGATGCAATGTGGATGTCCTTGGATTGATTTACTTGGGCAGAAAATCTTTGAAATATGCCCCAGGCTAATTCACTTTGAGGGTTAAAACAATGCATCCCTGTAGAAAATAATATATTAGCAGGTAAAATGATGAATTAATGGCAGTACTCAAATAGCATCTCTGCAGTAACCAGAACAGCTGAATTAATAACATACTAGAGTTTTATTATTTCCTGAGAATTACAGCTATGGTGACATTATAGGCAGACCAATCTTCCCCTTTATTGGGCCTTGCTAGACATGGCACTACTCATAGCCTCTGGAGAGGTTTTTTTTCCTCTTTTTTCCTCAAACCAGGTTACTCCATTTACAGTAGCCTCTCCTTTCTTAGCCATCTCTCTCTCATTCCTCCAAGTTCACACACAGGCCATGCACCTAAGTATCTATGTTAAACCTGGGCTCAGGCAGAACAGTAGTGTGAAATTTGATTGGTATACCTTTAAATCTGACTTATTTGGTGGGAACTGTTAGAAAATGAGCTGTCATTCTTCACACAAAAATGCTTTATGCAATAAATATACATTCAACTATAAAAATCTTGGCAACACATGTAGTAGTAGGCCAAATCCTGCTGTCAGTTACCCTGCAGTAAAGCTGGAGCAGTTCCACTGCAGTCAGTGGAACTATGCCAGTATAAATCCAGAATAAGAGGATAGAATGCAGCATGTGGTCTTATTTTTTAATCTAATCATATAGTCCAGTGAAGATAGAAGACTGTGTATATTTGAAATGGAAATATTTAGTCCAATGTACTTTTTCTAGAGAATGAATTTTGGGCAAATCCACCAGACACAGTTAGATTAGGGATGCATTAAACCCTGCTCATTTTAGGGCTCTCTTTCTTGTTGGCCAAGAGTTTTAAATTTAGCACTGGTCTGTATGAATGGGTACCAAAGGAAAAAAGAGTCTTATTATGGGGCTTTAAACAAATGCAAGGGAAAAAGGGGATAAAAATGTAGCTACCCCACATTCCCATCTTGCTGCTTAAGCCTGGCAGAAAAAAAGGCCTTTGGTAAGACTGAGAAGACATTAAATTGTTGGTTGGGTTTTTGAATTAGGAAAGGAAATTGGTTTAGTGGATTTAGGAATTTGTGTAGCAAATGCTTATTCAGCAAGCTCCAAATCATAATCTGAGCCTTCCAGAACTGTAGGCAAAACCAGCCTCCAGTTCCATGGTCACCCAAGAGAAGGGGAGGGGAAAGATTTGAAGTGGTAGCAAAAATGTAAGCAGCATAAGGAATTCAGAGTTATAGCTTTACCTTAGAGCTCATAACCATCTTCTCCGGTCACCCCTATAGCCTCTTTCCTAAAACTGTTGTCCACACAAAAGTCACTGGGAGTTATTATTTGGATATTTTTATTTTATTTCATATATAGGTAGTGTCTTCTATCCACTTTTATTGAGACTAGAGATTAGAAAAAGTAAATCGTGACCCACTCCTGCAATCTTCGCTAAGCAATAATTGGGACAAAGTTACAGTCTTATCTCCCAAAACTGAAACCAAAACAGTAGACATAGTGTGGTTTAGTGGATAGGGCATACAGATGCAGCAGACTGGGTTCTGTCCCTGGCTGTTCCACTGACCAGCTGTGTGACAGCATATCAAGTCATTTCACTTCTCTGCCCCTTCCACCCTTTGTCAGTCTAGCTTATTTAGAATGTAAGCTCTTCAGAGAAGGAACTGTGTCTTTGTTTTTTATAGTGCCTAGAAAAACAGAGGCCTCCAACTGAGCTTGGGATCCCAAGCATTATTTTAAAACAAACACGTAATTGCAGGATAATAAATCAACTGACCTTTTTTAAAATTAATAGTTCTTTATTCATTCGTGCCTTATAGGAAGAGCTTAAGAAGCTCAATTTATTTAGTTTATTCCAAGAGAAAGTTCAGAGGTGATTTGATCATGGTCTACTTGTAGGAAAAGATTTTTGGGAGTAGATGGCTCTTTAATATAGCCGAAAAAGGCATAATGAGATCCAGGGGTTGGAAGCTGAACCTATACAAATTCCAAATACCTAGAGTTAAGGTACACATTTTAAATAGTGAGGGTAATTAACCATAAGAGGAAAAATTTATCTAGTGATGTGGTAGATCCTCCACCATTTGAGGATTTTAAATCAAGCCTGGGTCTTTCTGAAAGATGTGCTGTACCTCAAACAGTAGTTATGGAATTCAGGCAGAAATTGTTGGGCACAGTTCTATGTCCTGTGCTATGCAAACATGCAGATTAGGTTACCAGCATGTTTCCTTCTGGTTTAAAAATCTATGACTTTCTAAGCCCTAGCTGGACCTGGGAGCAGAAGCACCGGAAATCATGCAGGAAAGCTTGTCCTCATGAGATTTTCAGCCCAATGTTGTAAACCCAACAGGTTCTGGCAGGTTTGGACAAATATCTGAACTTTTGGGTGTTTATCTGAGTGCTGAACACTGTGTGGTCCATTCATTGCTAACCCGCATCTGTGCTGTGACAAGAACTGTGAGGAATTACCCTTGAAGCTGAAATGGATGTGTGTGAATGGAACTGCAAACTGATTTTACACTTAAGTACTGTGATGGTGATGAGTGAAAAAGGTATAGACAGATAATAGATGAGTTGTCACTCATTTGCGATATTGTGAAATTTACAATTTCTACCAGAAACAAAATGTCGAAGTGATGAAGTTCCATCCTCTGAACAAAACTCTGAATTGTTATGAATTTGCCCAAGGCAAATAGGTTATGAACAGCACATTGTGGGTTTGTGAGTGTAATAGGAGCTGGTAATCCTCAGAGATTACAGGCTAAAGGACAGGTTTGCCATTTTACACAAACAAAATACTGTTTTGTTCAACCTACAGATCTCAACAAACACTACCCTACATTCATTCTGAAGCCATCATAAATTGCCCCCTCAAAAATCAAATGTTTTCTTTGAGGTTCGGAGGTTGAGTTATTTGTGCTCCCTTGGGGAGCTGGGTTACTAAACTCGGAATCAGAGTAATCTGGAGTATTTTGCAGGCCTGTTTTCAGATCAGCTAGTTTGTCTAATGAATGAGATGTGAAATGAGTTCTGGGCTCAGGAGAAAGCTGGAAGAGGATTCCTTGGCCTCTCTGGAACTCATTGTCCTCATCTGCTATTGAATGTCAGAGCCTAGCTAACACCTAAACAAACCAATCCATCACTAAGCCTTCTGCAGAGCATTAAAAACCCAGGGCAGAGTGGTTGATTTGTGAATTCTAATAGTTTTTAGAAAAAGGAAAATGCACTTTTGGCCAAGTCTACATGAGACACTTTTGCCATTATAGCACCATCTGTTAGGGGCAGGATTTTTTGCAGCCTTTCTGTCAGGAAAAACCTTTGTATAGATGCAGTTATGCAAGTATAGAATTGCTTTTGCTGGTATAGCTTATTTTGCTCACTTAATTGGTATGATTTATATTCGCAAAAAGCACTTCTATGCTCGCATAACTGCATCTGCACCAGGAGAATTTGCTCATATAACTATACCAGCAAACATTTTCTAGTTTAGACGAGGCCTTCGTTTGAAGGCATTTCAAACAAGTTGCAGGTATCAGAGTCTTAATATTTGTCATTGCTAGACCATTGCATGAAGTAAACTTAATGGGCCAAATTTTTGAAAAGGTAGTTTCTAAATTGTATATTTTAAATTGTTTCTAAATTCAGTTTGCACAACAGCACATTTTGCCTCCAACACCTTCTGGTTGCACCCACTCATGCATATTTTGCATACTCCCCATAGACTCTTAGTCCAAAGTTTTTGAACTCAGGTGACTCAGTGAGAACAGAAGCTATAGGTCACTTATTTTGGTACATTAATGTTTATCAGAGCTTCTGGTGCTACCATAATATAAATAATAAATTATAACAATAATGTCAATTATTTCCATATTGTGTACTAAGTATTTTTTCCAAGTTCTAGCCCTGCAAACTCAACCCTGCATCTGACAGTCAAGCTGGGTTCTTTCCATCTCATCTGCATACTGCAAAGTCGGGTGCGATGAGAATCTGAACAGAGCAGAAGTCACAATAATAAAGACTCTCTGGGCCAAATTAGGCTCCAAATACATCTGCAAGACCCCACTGTTTTCAAATTATGCACTTAGTGACACTTGCGCAACCCCTTTGCCTTCTGTGAGTTTGCACAGATTATTAAATGCTTTTCAGTTACAAAAGTACTCAGCCATTGATACACAAGGTGGAATAGAATCTAGCTCCCTTTGGTCTCTTAACTGTGTTACCTGTACAGGGCTAACGAGGCTAGAGTGCAGGGGAGTCAATGACAGAGCTAATGAAGAATGTGTCACCTGCTTTGGGAAAACACTCCCCTTCGCTCTCCTACCATAGCGCCAAGAAGGAATCAGACCTCCAGACAACCAGATCCATAAGTGGTGACTAAAGTATTTGGGGACGGGGGGGGGGGGGGAGGCTTACACTTCATTCTAGCCCTTGCCTAGTGCTGCCTCTGCTATTGTGTGTTTCTATAGTTTCCAAATATGGCACTGAGGTGTCAGACTTCACAGCCTAGGTGAAGCCTACTTTCTGGACAATACTAAAATGAGATTGAGTCCTCATGTTAATTTGGATGGTTAGAAAGTGTATGTAACAATCCACAGCAGATTATCTCTTCAAAGGAAAGATTCCTTATAGCTCAAACGTGAATTCAAGTCCTAGACCCAGAGATCACAGTGATTGGTGCTTTAGAAATGCATAAACACCGTAATAGTTGGTGTTATAAGGATTTCTAATGGCTCATGATAACTCAAGATTCATATTAAAGATTCTTTTGTGGTTAAGGTCATTTTAGAATTTAGTGGGCTGCTTTCTGCATGCGGAATGGAAAAAATATCCAATTGCGATATGTTTGTGAGTTAGACACCAAATCTCAATTCTTTTGAGGTTTGCCCTTCCCTTGAATTCAGTCAGCACATAGTTATTCAGTAAATATTTGCTGTTATTAAAGTCATGGTGAAGCAGTGCTCCTATTTGTCATTTGCACTTCATAGATTTAAGGGAGCGTAGATTAAAATCTATTAGTACAGTATGACACCCGGGAACGTTTCAGTGGCAGTAATTAAATCCTGATGTAAAACTGCTACAAATATTTCTCAAAAACTGAAACAGATGTTTCTGCAATCAAGGGATGAAGAAAACCTGAAAAGTTCCACAAACCACACAAGGGGGCACTTCTGAGGGAAACCTGCTGCACGACTTTGCTACCATGCTGTCTCAATTTGCCAGCAATGTTAAATAGATACAAGACAGGCCATTTTTTGGTATTATTATCCTGGTCTCCAGTAGCACGCCAGAAGTAGCACAATAATATGTGTCAGGGGACTTTGGAATAAAAAATAATGGTAATAATGTTGCACAAGGCTTGTAAATTTACATTTGTTTCCAAAACCGTAATAAATTAGCACAATTGCTCAGACTCAGTCATGACTCACAAATCATATCCTTGTGTGGCTTTTATGGCCTAGAATTATCTAATTAATAACCAGTAGTGGTTTATATGTAAAAATATTAATTATTATTACTATATTCATTCAATTGATGTGGAGTTAAATTAAAACACACCATGTGTTTTAAGCTGTGCCAAGCTGTGTGAGAGAGAAAAATGCAGGACCCTCTGCCCTTTATAAATTTAACTGTTTACTTGGGGGAGTTTAGTCTCATGGAAAGAGACACCTCAGCCTTTTCTTCAAAACACACCACTTAGCTACCTTGAAGAATGGTTTTACTATGAAGCAAGCCTCTCCTCTAGTACCAGAATATGTATTCACCATGGAGTTGTCAGTGGAATGAGATGGAGAACTATTTGATCCACAGGGACATAAATTGGTAACAGAGATACAGTTGCTACTGTGACCTCTGAGTTTGAACATGGTAAGCATAATTCTCAGTTGAGCCAGTTTTAATCCACTACAGTGCAGCTTTAACAGAAAGAAAGGAGATATCGGGCCAAATGTTCTAAAGCATGCAGCACCCACAACTGGGGCAAGATATATATAATCTCTTGCCCCAGTTGTGGGTGCTCCATGCTTTTGAATAAATATATTTATATATATATATAAAGTGCTCAGCTCCCAGTTGGTCACATATAGGAACAGCGTTAGCTCCCAGATCTTGAGCACTTTCGAAACTCTGCCCACTTCATTTAGGTACCTAAATGGAAGCTGAGCTCTTTAGAAAACCCTACCAATAACATTACCCAGAAGGTATAATGCCTACACCAATTCCTTACTGGAAAGCAAAATGACAGCAGCTACCACTTGTTTAAAACTAGTGCATTTCATTTTGTCAGGGCAATTGCTGTCCTGGTACTGTAGCTTATTAACTCTAATTTATTGTCAGTGTTAAAGTGGTTAACTGCACTGTTATTTCCTCTGCTACTGGGCTTTATTGCATGTCTGCCACAGTGTTCAGAGTAAGCCCAGGCAGCAAAGGAAACAACAAAGGCCACCACTTAACAATAAATATCCTCTGCAGGAACATGACCACCAGGTAGGGGAAACAAAGCACTATGCTACTAGGGAAAATCAGGAGAGCAAAACTATAGCAGCCTTTATGGGTGCATAGTGAATAACTCAGTCATTTATCCAATGAATTTAGTCGCTTCTTCTGCTTGTAAGATAGCTGTGCAGATTGTGATTTCCACTAGTTTAGTAAGTTTTCATAATTCTTTGATGAATAATCTAAGTCTGTGGATTGATCCCTATCCATTGCTAAGAGTATATGCTTACTATACACACTGTATTAATTAGTTCAGGGGGAAAAAACAAAAAAAAGCACACTGTACTATTGCGGTTCCCTCATTGGCTGAGCTCCCAAGCACTTCCAGTGCCAATACGTGTAGTCAATGGAACTACTGATATGCTTAAAAGTTCAGCATGTGAATAAGTGTTGGCAGGATCAAGGCCAGGAAATTTCCTTCCACCCCTCAAAAATCTTTACAAACACGATCTTGACATACATTAGTGCCAGTGAAACTCAACCACTGGAAAAAAGCAAATACAAACAAAGGTGCATGAATGTGGCCAAGCACATTAATTTAACATGAGTGGAAATATTTTTACATCATTCACCCAGCTGTGTATCAGCTACCAAAGCCAAAAAATAACATTGCTTTGACTGCACAACACTGAAAGTTAACTACAATAGAAACAGACCATAGAGAGTGGAACAAATAAAAACAGTTACCATATTATTACACCAGTAAACCAGCACATCTATAAATATATGTATTTTATATACACACACTTGTGGATTAGCATGTTAAATTCTAAATTAAATTTTATACTGTTTAATCATTACACTCAATCATATAATTACAAAAAGTACCACTCTGGAAATATACTCAGCAGTCATTTCACAGGTGAAGCAAGACTTTTCTTGATTGCAACACTGAAAGTGATGCTTCCCTACTTTCCATTTAAGCAAATTTCAATAAACAAGCCTCATTTAAATAAACAAGCAATGAACCCATTTCTTAAATCAGTGGAGTTCTCTTGATGTATTTGAGATCAGAATCAAATCCATTGTTTCTCAAGTGAATATCTCTATGTCCCAACAGCAAAAGATTTCCTGCATCTCCAACAATAGACACCGAGGACTATTCTCAGTGCCCTGCAATCTATAAATGAGCATCTGATCCATAAATGGAGATTTATAGTTAACTATAACTGTTAGCTACTGCACATAGTTTCTAATTTTATATACACACATACCTTTCCAATGGAATTGGCTAAACAAGAACATAGGACTATCAAGTAAGCAACTGTGACCACTGAAATCTAAAGTGCATGTTAACCAGCAGCTGGCATGCATTGCTGACCACTTTAACTGCTGACTTTCCCCAACATAAAATTTGGGGAAATGTATGTTCAATTTAATGCTATAAACTCCACAGTCGCCTCCAATCCTGACTCAACCCATGGAGCTGCCTTTGTAATTGAGACATTAGCTGGGCTCCTTGCAAGGACTATCTACTGATTTCCAGCTTATAAAACAATGCTGAGCGGTACATACTTTGAGTGTTGTCCTTTATTCAGGCTAGTGAGAAACATAACAAGAGTTAATACTTACAAGCTTGACTACAGGAACATGCAGCACCATGAAGGTGTTTCTCCCTTGCTTCTGCAAAATATAAATGGCCAGCTGCAGAAAGGCAAGCTGGGAAATACCTTTCTTATAAAAAAGAAGAATCAGTCGGAACTAGGTAGGAGTTAGTCACCTAAATACCTCTGAGGACTTGGCCCTAAGTATTTATCTCGTTTCAGCAAAGAAGTTAAGTGTATGAGTAGGTCCTATTAACTTCACTGGGACTGAGTACTTAAGTGTTTTGATGAGTTAGGTTAGTCTTTTGTGTGTTGTATGTCACCACTAAATAATTAGGGTGTTCTTTCAAAGAATCAGTCCACTTTCTGTGGCATTGGTGCAAGATCCAAAATCCCCATTATTTATGGAAAAACAGTGTCTACAGTTTCCACTGATGTTTCTGATGGCATGTACTCTGTCTGAAAAGGGTGTTTTGTACAAGCAAGATCAGAGTGTGACCCTTCCCCTCTTTCCTTGGTGCTTTGCATCTATCAGCTAGTAGCAGATAGGACTAGTTTGAAAAATTTCACCCAGACAGTTTGCAGAGGAAAATTGGGTTTTTGACTCAACACAAAATATTCACTGAGTGTCCACTTTCTGCAGAAAATGTTTGACTTTTCATCACAAAACTAAACTCTCAAAAATGGAAAAAGTTTTGGCCAAAAACAGAAAAAACATTGATTTGGAAATGCCACCACAATACCTCAGGGCAGTAGTTCAGATGCCTCCCTCTCATATGGGCTGGGTTCTACAGCTAAACAATAACGCCCAGGATACACCATGCTCAGGGATTTCCATGACCATGACAACTCAGGAAAAAAGGAGACGATGGTGCATCATGGGAGATGTAGTATGGCCAGGAAGCCTGGACTATGTAAAAGAATGGGACTGTGACTAAGACATTCAAAATATAATTCCCATGAGGCAATAGGGAGGAATTTTTCCCCAATAGAAATTTTCAGTTTTCAGCCAAAGTTCTCTTCTTTCTCCTGCCTCTCTTTTCTATCATTGCTCTCTTCCTTTATTCTGGCTCTTTTCCATTTTGTACTTTCCCTCATTGTTATGCCCTACTAAAAATCCTCTTTTGGCTCCTCTCTCCCACCCCCTCAATTCCTTTTCTCGTCTCCTTTTCCCATTTGGTCTCTGAAGGACTGGCAGCAGTAACACTTTACAGATGGCAAAGCTGCCAGCTGCACAGGGAAGCTAACTAGGATTTTAGTTGATTTTTCCTCTGCAGCCCTTTCCTTGTTTAAATCATAGAAGGTAGAGGTGAAAAAGGGCAGCTAGGCAATCCCTCTGGCCTGGGTAAGATTGTTCCTTGTTGTAGATCTGATTTATTAATGCCAAAGGATCAAGTTTTAAGTGTCCCCCCAGATGGGTCTGGCACAGCTTCCCTTGGGAGATTATTCTACAATGTAAGAGATCAGTCAGGAAGATTTCCTAGCTATTCCACTGACATTTTCCCTTTCTTGAGTTCATCCTATTACTCCTAGTTGTATTGTATCTTCTATAATTTGTCTCGCTCCTTGTTATTTTTCATCCTTTAAATATCCCCCTTAGTTGTCATTTAGCCAAGCTCTTTGTATTTCCCAGAACCCTTTACATCTATTCCTGTGCATCAGTCTCTCTAGCCCCCAATCATTGTTATTTATCTTCTATTAATGCCTTCCAATTTATCAATTTCTTCCTAGTAGTGTGGAGCCTGGGTATAAATGCAATGTCCCAGGTGTATCCAGGGGCAAAAGGAGCATAGCACCAGAAAGACCACCCAGAGAGTAGTTGTGGCTGTGTAAGGTACCAACAACCCAACACAGGCTCAGATGGGTGGCAATGGATCCCCTGTGCTAGTATGTTCGAATTAAGCTCAGGAACTATAATTACCTCCTCTGTGCGTGCTACCCAAACCTATGTTGTCCTTTCTTGCTATTAGATCACACTGCAATCTCGTGGCTAATTTCCTGCACACCATCAACTCTAAGGTCTTTTCAGATTTCTCCCTCCCAATGAGTATCTGTGCTCTGAATATTTTTTCTTCATATATTAACTTATGTTTTTCAAAGATTCATGTGGTTTTATTTTCTGCCTATGCTTCTATTTAATTAATTAATAACTTTCACTGGGTGAATCCAAATGAGTGAAAAGCATAAGAGATGGGTGAATAATGTAAAAGATCTCCTGTGAACACTCATTCAAATTTAATTACTAAGGTGCTGCTGTTGTTAGCATTCCTGTTGTGTTCACTTTCTGCAAATATTCTTGCAATTGAGTTTTATTAGATTTACTGTGAATGCAGGTGGAACACAAATCTTAAATATGCTTTGTGTGAGCATTCACCTCAGAAACTTGAGGATTATGCTCATCCAGTCAGGAAGTAGAAATAATGCCATACAACATGTGGTGCCAATTCAGCAACAAGATCTGAGCAGCAAACTTATGAAGAGCCTTCAAGTCAGTGCATCTAGCTGCAGGATCAAAAGCTAGGTGAAAAAAACATACCTTGACATTGTTGAATACTGAATAGCAAAATAAAGGGTCTAAAAAATTCATGAAACATTTAAACAAATAATTTTAAATAAATGAATGAATGAAACAGGAGACAGATCCTGGTCTGCTCCCAGGTCTGTGAAAACAGAAAAAGGGAACTTGTTCTGGGCAAGTTACTTGCTCTATTCTATAAGTGACCTGCATCATTAAAGGCTATGTATTGAGAGACTGGGATCAGTGATCAAGTGAGGAGCGTTGAGAGAGAGAGGAAAGGATGAGATATGGGGTGAAAATAATCAGATTGGATTGGCAGAGGAGAAGGAGGGCAAAAAAAACCCTCAAGAGGTTCGGATAAGCAGCCAAACATGAGGCTTGTCTAAACCAAGGGACAGGTTCTCATCTGTGGTCAAGGAATACTCAGTGCCACTAGGCAGAGGGGTGCAGTGGTGCTCTTTGCACAACCCAAATCCTGGGGTTTATTCTGCAATGGCTGTTCTAACCTGCACAAGCTGCCAGCAGTCTGAAAGGCCATTGTAACAACTACCTTCCGAGTCATACTCCTCTCCCTTGACCACACCTCCTACACTGGTTGCAGGGGAGAAGGTGGCACTGATGCATGACAGCAGTGGTGATCCCCTGGAGGGGAGATCTGCTAGATTTAGGGCCACTTTGCACCAGAGGAGTGACACAAAGGTCCTACAGAATGCCCAGAATCGAGGCCCAGATTTCCAAGCCATTTCTCATGGAGATGAGTATGTCTCATGATTGAAGACATACAAGTTCAATACATGTTTATTGCAATCCTCATGACTTGGCTAGCTCCCCAAGCCAATAAGTTTATGGTTTATTGACAACTGCCCTTTGGTATTTAGCAATCTACATATATCATTCTTCTGAAAGTACCCCTCTCTGACAGCAAAGTGGATTTGAGGTAACAGAGCAGGAAAATAAATTAGGAAAGAAATTGTTTGGTAGTCTTTTTTTTTTTCAATAGAATTTGACTAACTGTACCCTGGGTCTGTTTGTATACAGTAGCACACACGTGTTACAATTGTTTTTCTCCCTTGCTTAAAATGAGCATTGCTACGGCCCATGCATCGATCTGTCCAGTATGGGTACATGCTGTAACAGAATACTAACACAATATCATCTCAATGGTATCTAGGATATTACTTTCATGCCACTCTTGAGTGATCATTCCTAAATGATTTACAGGCATATGAGCAGTTGTACAGAACAGGACAAACAGTGGTTGATGGTTTTAAACTTTACCTCAGTCAAGTTCTCAAAAGAGCTGAGAGGCTAGCCAGACATTCTCAGAAAATGCTGTTTGAGTGCCTTATGCCAGCAGACTGAGTCATAGAATGCACCCATCTCTTTTTCAAAAAAGGCTGAGCCAGATTGTCAGCCGGTATAAAATTGACTTCAGTACAGTTATGCCCATGAATACCAGCTGAGGATCTGGCCCATCGTTTTTGCCTGGCTTGCTGATCTAGTAAGAGCGCTCTGCACTGCTACTCAGGAGACCCCAGGGTTAATTTCCATTAACACTCTCTCATTGCCCAAAAACAGTGAGTCCTTGTGGCACCTTAGAGACTAACAAATTTATTTGGGCATAAGCTTTCATGGGCTAGAACCCACTTCATCAGATGCCTGGAGTGGAAAATACAGGAGCAGGTATAAATACATGAAAAGATGTGAGTAGTCTTTCCAAGTGTGAGGTCAGTCTAAAGAGACAAATTAATTAACAGCAGGATACCAAGGGAGGAAAAATAACTTTTGAAGTAGTAATGAGAGTGGCCCATTTCAGACAGTTGACAAGAAGGTGTGAGTAACAGTAGGGGGAAATTAGTATTGGGGCAATTAGGTTTAGGTTTTGTAATGACCCAACTACTCCCAGTCTATTCAGACCTAATTTGATGGTGTCCAGTTTGCAAATTAATTCCAGTTCTGCAGTTTCATGCTGGAGTCTGTTTTTGAAGTTTTCTTTTTGAAGAATTGCCACTTTTAGGTCTGTTATTGAGTGACGAGGGAGATTGAAGTGTTCTCCGACTGGTTTTTGAATGTTATGATTCCTGATGTCAGATTTGTGTCCATTTATTCTTTTGTGTAAAAACTGTCCAGTTTGGCCAATGTACATGGCAGAGGGGCACTGTTGGCACATGATGGCATAGATCACATTGGTAGATGTGCAGGTGAATGAGCCCCTGATGGTGTGGCTGATGTGGTTAGGTCCTATGATGGTGTCCCTTGAATAGATATGTGGACAGAGTTAGCACCAGGGTTTGTTGCAGGGTTTGGTTCCTGGGTTGGTGTTTTTGTTTTGTGGTATGTAGTTGCTGGTGAGTATTTGCTTCAGGTTGGGGGGCTGTCTGTAAGCATTTCCCAGTGAAAGATCCCATACTACTTAAAGGGACAATACCTAATTCCTCCACACTATACGCAACTCACATTTTCCCTTTGCAGCCCTAAGGGGCCAGTATACCCCATTACAAGACAGAACTGGCACTGACTTTAGAGGTGGTCTGGCAGGAGAAGAAGCACCACATCCATAATAGTCTGGAAGGAGAGGGAGTTACAGCAGCAATAAGATGACTAGAAAAGTGAGGAGATTCTAAGGTCTCCTTTGGGACTTGCATTTGTTCAACACTAGGCACAACTAAGGAACCCCATGCTCAGAAACTTAGCTGATAGCACATGGAACAGTCTTGTGGCAATGTAAGAGAAAAAGTAGGTGTACAAATTCTAAGGCTACATTATGCATTTCCCAATGTAGGTTTCCTTCACTTTAATGCTGACAAGCTGTTGATTTTTATTTTTAATTATGAACTGCAATCAGGTTTTGCTGTCAGTTATAAATATAGCAGACTGCTGTTTAACTTCAGATTCTGTATCACTAATGTAAGGTGTAAGTACTGTGTAGTCAGCTCAGTATCTTTAAAATAAAATATTTGCTGACAGGAAAGGGAAATTTTATCTCATATTAAATAAATATAGAACGATATGATTGTTAGTGAAAATCTGGCCAGATGACTATTATTAATGTTGCAAGGGTGTTAAACAAATCCACATTTAGGAGAGATTTTCAGCCCAGTTTAAACATCAAAAATAAGGCAGGAAAGATGGCCTTGTGGTTAGGGCACTCAATTATTACCCAGAAGATCTGGATTCAATTTCTGGCTTTGCCACAGGTTTGCTCTGTGACCGAGAATAAATCACTTAGCCTGTCTGTGCCGCAGTTCCTGGTTTGTAAAATGGGGATCAAGATCCTTCCTTTGTCTATTTAGACTGTGAGGTCTCTGGGGCAAGGGCTGTGTCTTACTAGAAGTTTAAACAGTGCCCAACACAAGGGAACCCCAAAATTCGTTGGGCTCTTTTGGCACTACCATAATACACTTACTAAATAAAATAACAGTGATAAAACAAAAACCAATTATTGTTGTTCCCTTTCATTCATTTCAGCTATAGCAAGCTAGCAAGCTCCTAAATGATTATTTTAATTCAGGCATCCTTGAATATCGCTTTGAGTGTCCCTTTAAAAAAAACACACACACAGAGACCTTTCACTGACTAAACTGACATCTTAAGGAAAGATTTCCCCAAGAAGTAAGCTTTGTTAACAGGCAGTATAACACCTTGCAGTTATGCTGCTAGTGGCTGCCACAGCCCAGTGTTCTGGTTATAGGAAAGCAGGCTTGCCATGAATTCAAGAACTGGCAAACTGGTTCTTATAATAGGTAGCAATGAATCATAAGCTTCCCACATCCTCATAGCTCATTATACATTATTACCTGCTAATGCAGCTCCTCTATTCTTCTCTCTCATATCTTTCAGGAGAAATAGAAGACATTTATCAGCTCCTTTGGAATCTATGCATTATATTTTATTTCTTTTTCTCTATCTTTGGGCCATCAAGTCTCCCTCAGTGGCCAAAACAATATTCTTGTAATTTAGAATTAAATTAACCGTTTTCTACTTGTCCCATCATTTTGGGGGTCAATAGCATAGAGAGGTAAAGAATGGTGGAGGTTTAGCCTCAGATACTTTTTCAATGTTTATTATTATGTTCTCTTCTGTCTTACTCCATTCTGGCTTATTTCTGATAGTAGGATGAATCTATAGTATTCCTGTAGTCTTGAAAGGTTCAAGAAAATATTTTACCAAGCAACAGCTATACAGTCTTTTCACAGGAATACATTAGGTTCAGAATCAAGTCCCTTTTACACTTACAGAAAATCTGTGTCAGGTGTGCTCATTACAACTTGGCTGTCATTCTCCACAGTTAAAATGCAGTTTCAGCACAGAAAGGAACTAAAATGGTTTCATGTCTATGAGTCATACTCATGCTACAACTTGGAAACATCTATACCATCTTTCAGGGAAACAATTAAAATGCAGAGTACTAAGCAAACAGACACTATTAACTTTAATGAAATGGATATTTCTTCTTCACGAAACAATTTTGTCTTTGTACTGCATTGGAAGGCCTAGATCAATTAATGGTATGTTCACAAAGAGCCTGATCTGCCCTTGAAGTCATCAGAAGTTTCCCCATTGAGTTCAGTGGGAGAAAGAGCATGGATTAGCCCTGGCCCAGATTAAAAAACACCTGTTTGGAGAGAAGGGATTTAAATAAACAATTGGGATGATCTTTCCACTACCATTATTGTTAATAATGCTTGTAATAGCACCAATCATTATTAGCGTAAGCTGCTGGCCTGATCCACCATCCATTGTTGATAATAGAAAGAATCACATGGACTTTGATGGCAAGTGGATAAATACCTGCGTGCTCAGTGCTGTATGGGATATAAATAATAACGGTCCCTCATGAGGAAGGCCAATAAAGCCATGGGGCTAAATTCCAAATTGTGATCACTATCTGTAAGAAATGGGATAAGTAGCGAGGGGTTTGTGATCCTTCCCTATCAGATTCATTATTATATGTTCCTCTTCCATCCACGACCAGTAAGCCTTCTGCAATGTTACTAAAATCCATTACTAGCCCTCAGCCTTTCCTATTAAAACAAGCAGCAGCATAAGGCTTTCAAAGAGCCATTCGGTAAAGTAGTACATGAAAGTTCATAGAGGAGACCTTATAAAGAAAGGAATGTAAACTACACTATTGAACATTTTAATCAATGACCTAAAGAAAACACAAAATAATCACTGACAAAGTTTGCAGATGACAAAAAATAGGTGCAGTGGTAAATAATGAAAAAGACAAGTCACTGATTCAGAGCAAATCTAGATTGCTTGGTAAACTGGATGCAAGCAAGCAACATACATTTTAATACTGCTAAATGTAAATGTATACAACTAGGAACAAAGAATATAGGCCATAATTACAGGATGGGGGACTCTATCTTGAGAAGCAATGACTCTGAGAAAGACTTGGAAGTTGTGGTGGCTAATCAGCTAAATATGAGCTCCCAGTTTGATGCTGTGGCCAAAAGAGTTAATCCAATCCTGGGATACATAAAGAGAGGATTTTCAAGTAGGAGCAGAGAGGTTATTTTACCTCTGTATTTGGCATTAGTGCAATTGCTGCTGGAATACTGTGTCTAGTACAGTACTGAATTGCATGGGCCCACAACTGAAGAAGGATGTTGATAAGTTGGAGAGGATTCAGAGAAGAGCCATAAAAATGATGAAAGAATTAGAAGACATGCCTTATAGTGATCGATCAGAGAGCTCAACCTAGTTAGCTTATACGAAGGTGGCTAAGGGATGACAAATACAGTCTATAAGTATCTACATGGGGAACACATTTTTAATAATGGACTCTTCAATCTAGCAGAGAAAGGTATAACATGATCCAATGGCTGGAAGATTAAGCTAGATAAATTCAGGCTGGAAATGAGGTGTAAAGTTTTAACAGTGAGAATAATTAACCACTGGAACAATGTATGAAGGGTCTTGATGGATTCTCCATCACTAACCATATTTTAATCAAGTTTGGCTGTTCTTCTAAAAGATCTGCTCTAGGAATTGTTTTGGGGAAGTTCTATGGACTGTGTTATAGAGGATGTCAGACTAGTTGATCACAGCGGTCCGTTCTGGCCTTAGAATCTATGAAATGGTTGATTCCAGAATACCATTTGGGTGTACTGAATGAGCAGCTGGATAGGAAATCCTCCTGGACAATTAGGAGCTGAGGGTTGTTTCATATGCCACACGAAAGGTAATTTCCATTAGACCAGAGCTAAGATTTTACCATGGTGTTAAAGATATTCACATAACACTGTATACTGGCCAACAAATAAAAAAAAACGGTGGATATACTAGATAGGTATTCAGTTGAAAGTGTAAACTCAATTATTAGCACTCAATGTCTAAACCATTACTTGTTTGAACTGAATATAGCTGTCCCTCAAACAGGTAACTCCAATGCTATGATACAAATGATGTGCCTGTATTATAATTCTGTTAAAACAGAGGGGAAATGAACCTAGCTTAGTCCATGATATGTGTGTACTCCAGCTGTATCAGTTCACAGACTTGCCCACCTCTGCCAGTGCTCCTGTAATGGATTCCTATAAGCCCGCATATGCCATGGTATCCAGTTCCATTTAAATGCAGATGTGGACTAATGGCAGGGCTGTGCATTTTGAACGGAAAACTAGGGAACATATTACTCGCTTGTTCTGTGATCTGAATGTGTTTTGTCTTTTCCTGAACCACATTTATTTATTTATTTATTTATTTTTTTAATAAATAGAGTGATTTTTCTCCATGCTCCATTCAGAAGAAAGAGGGGGAGGGGAAGAGCTAATTATATCTGAACTGAAGTGTAACAGTGGCCCTATTAAATAGGTAGCAGTTATGCGCTATTGATCGCAGTTCACAGGAAAAGCTTGTCATGTAGTGTCAGGAGGTTAATGTAATTACAAGAGCGGGCAGCAGGATCAGCTGTAGCCTCGAATAGGCGAATAACTAAAAGCTGCTTTAGAGACACATAATGTTGTCAAAGCATAAATAATTCATCCCAACATTCGAGAAGAAATTACTGCTCCGTTCCAGCGTATTATTCAGCCATTAAAATCCTGCCCTTGTAAAGACTTTTGATGTAGTCATATTTTCAGTTCTAAGAGCAGTTTTGGAGCATTCCGCTTTTATTACGCTTTATATTGTGCTGTTTTCAAAGTATTAAAAAGGATATGAAATAAACTTACAATTTGTTTAATAACTGCATTGCAGTTCAGATAAGAGAGAGAACTGTATGGATTTATGAAACAGCTGTGTATGTGAAGTGAGGAGGAAGCTGTGGTATAATGGGATGGAATTCCTGAACTCTCTTGAGCTGGTCAGAGTTAAGTTGACTTCAGTTATTTACTGGATGCTGTGTTGTTGTAGCCATGTTAGTCCTAGGATATTAGAGAGACAAGGTGGGTGAGCTAATAGCTTTAATTGGACCAACTTCTGTTGGTGAGAGAGACAAGGTTTCCAGCTTACACAGAGCTCTTCTTCAGCTGTTCACTGGCACTGACAGCAGCAACAATCCTGCAGCATTTGGTGAGCCATTTCTTGGAACCAGATAAGAAGGAGAACCATGAGAAATTAAACATGCCCAGCTGCCCTCCATCACAGCTTCTTGACTCCAACTATTTGCTAGTTCTTATTAGTCTATGGCAATTGGGCATTGAATGGACTCCACTCTTCACAAGCATCTTAGCAGCTTAAACTGTGTTTCTGTCAATTGCCTTCTATTAAAATATCTAAGATTAGCTGTGTTTACAATCCCCAGGATCTCTATTTTATAGGAGATCACAACAAAGTAACCCTAAGTTGTGATAACACATATGTACATAGAGCCAGAATGTGGCTAATCTTTGTGCACAAGAGGGTGGACAGGAGAAAGGGAAAGGGACATCTATCTCTCTCCGGTAGTTCCTTCCCCACAAGAAGCCACTGGTTGCAGCCCTTGTGCTATCCCCAGGACAGAAATTTCTCTGTGCTAGCAACTTGTGGGGTACAATTCACCTCAAAATAGGGGAGGTCGTGGCCCCTCCTACTCTCTCCCCCATCTGCTCCAAGACCTAATGGAAATAGCTGGCTGCAAAGTGAAGTGCACACAGTGCTCTCTTGAGATTCCTCCACATTTATGGCTCTCCACAATGCCTCCTGATGCAATAATACAGTTCCACGATGCACCCAGCAAAAGACAGGGAATAACTGCGAGGATCTTGCCAATATTATTTCATTTTATTTCCTCAGAGATTTGACCTTAACTCAAACCCTCATGGTGAAACAACTAAAACCTCATCATTTCACCTGGTTTTGATTTGAAAATATGCAAACCTAACCGTTTTGCATTAATTCAGTGGAAGACAATAAAATGCTGGAAGTTAGTTTGGGTTTACTTAAAAGTTCTGTGAGTTTTTCCAGTCAAGCTGTTCCACGTTTTCAGTTCACAAAGAAACCTGAAGCCAGTCTAAAGTGGCAATAGCTGTGCTGTGTTCTTTTAAAATAAAGGATCACTTATTGACTGGGTCCTCCTATTTGTGTCAAAAGAACTACAGGCTCAGGGTAAAATCCTGCCCTCGTATACAAAGACAAAACTCCCATTGACTTCAGTGGGGCCAGGATTTCACCTGTTGTAAATCAGCATAGCTCTATTGAGTCCACCAGAGCTATGTCAATTTACACCAGCTGAAATTCTGGCCCATTAAGAGCAATATCCAAGATTGGTTTCCCCTCACTAAGGATTCTATATATATTTTTGCCTTTCCCTAATCTGCCCTCCTCACTCCCACCATGCCCTACCATTCCTGCACTCCCAGGTATAGACTTGAGATAACTGTAGATCTGACTGAAGCCTTAAACCTATTTGGTCACTGAAAAATGATGACGCAAAATCCAAACATTTGTATTTTTGTGAGGAACATATGTTTGATTTATGTCCATTTTTAAAAAACATAATCTCATCTTCTATAAGGAAGGATTATGGTGGGTTTTTTTATACAAATCAAAAGAAACAATACTACAGATTGCGGATGCAAAATCAGATGTGGATGGGAGGAAGCATGTAATATATTACAAATATCCGCACTTCATCTTTGTTCAAATCTAGAGACTGTATTATATAAATTGTTCACATGGTGGACTCTCTAACCAGCAACAGATTTTCCATTCTTATGTATTTTTTAAATGATACACAGTTAATATAGATAATATGTGGTGTGTTTTTCATTGAGCAGCTAGGATAAGGATTGCACACTATTAATTTGACTTCAGTCTTTTGTTATGACTAGAACATTAAGTAAAAACTCCTCTTTCAAAAACTTTGGAACTTACTATTTCCCATATTTTGGTGTTTAATAATCATTTTGCATTACATCTCTCATCTGTTTCCCTGCTTCCTTAATCTTCCTGTTGCTACTAAAACTTTGGTTAGCTCTGTTTGCAGGCACTGATCTTTAGGTCCAGCCAAACTTTGTACAGCCCAGAGCTAAAAGCATAGAGGAAGGGGAGAGCAAAGGTAGCTTTATAATACCTCATGGCTGCTCTGACTTATATCCACTTGCAGTGCCCTGCCCCACATATTCCCTATGTCAGAGGCTATAATAAAATGGTATAGAACTGGCTGCTCTAGCTCTGTGCCACCCTATTCCAAGGAAATCTCCAGCTGGCTTCTTAAGCTGGCTTTAAAGTTGCTTTGCACCACCAGGCTAGCACGAGGCAGCCATTTTGGGGAAGAAAAATGATTCGGAGTAAGAACTAGATTTGTTTTTACCATAATCTCTTGTTGAGAAAGTTTCAGTCATCCAGTCAGGCGGCAGAAAAACACCTGTGATTCAGCTGGGCAGTCACACACAATCAAGAGCAAACCACAAATCATTAAAGTGAACTGTTTGTGAACAGACTGAAAATCGTTCATCCAGCCTATTCAGCAAATGGTTGCTAATAAGGAATACCTTTGTAGTAATCTGAGTTGGTTTCCAAATGATACATAAACAGGAAAAGGGGCTACATTTGCAATGAATATTATTTGAAAATATACAAGCAACTCAGCTATTTCAGCTGAATTTCACTTGAACCCAGATCTAGAAGCACAATGCTAACCCACTTGGGCTGAAAATGAAGGAAACGTTTGCAGAAACCCCAGCAAAATGAAGCCAGTGAATTTTGCACAACTGCAACTATAGTCCCCACCAGTCCAGCTGTACCCAAGGCAAATATCTGATTGTGAGCTTTACCCTGTGTGACCAGAGTCCCAGGGGAAGCCAGCTGAAGTCACTCAATTAGAGTGAACTGCAAAGAATGGGGCAGACAATCCCCAAAGCTGGTGGATATTCCAATACCTGCATTTACCAAGCCAGCACTAAACAGTTATACCTTACTGGTTACTCAGAAGTCCAAAACACATTTCCTTTAAAGTAACCCAGCGTCAGGCCTCCACCTAGTTACCCAACAGATATGATGAAGATTAATGGAAATCTTATTTCATCATATAAAAAAGTTCTACCAATCCCAAAGGATCGGACACATTACCTCCCAGGTTAGTGAATATACCAGATTTTACCCAAATACAAGCTACATCCAATTCTTATTAACTAAACTAAGATTTACATACGCTAATATATGGAACAGACATATTGCACGATCTTTCCATAAAATGTGCATGAAATTGAACCTGATGGTGGACACAAATCATTCATGAATAGGACCTCCAGATTCTCAGATGTACATTTCCATACCTAAATCCGCTGTATGTTATGAGACTACTATAGATTATGAGATAAAATACCCTATAGCTATGATTCAAAATGTAAGTCCATAAATCCATGGAATCCCCTTTTTAATAGGAGCAGAAAAAGTTTAATTATTCACTTTAACATAAATTTGGGCATCAGCACAAAGAAACTTGAATAAATTAGGGAAAAGGTGGACTAGTTAAAATATTGATCTTTCGCCCAGACAGTGAAGTTCAATATCACACAATCTCCGCTCATAATTTGATAAGACGCCATGTGCTCAGAAGCAGCCCAGGCAGCGTGCACTGTCTTGAATGCCCTACAGCAGTGAAGCTTTACCCAGGTCTCAGAAGATACACATATCTCTCAACACGCTTGCATGCAGACTTTTTCTAGGTGCCAGATAGTGGGCCAAATTCATCCCTGCTGTAACTTCTCTGTAATCAGCGTGCACCAAGGATATGCTTGCAGTACGGTCCTGAAGCTGATGTAGTAGTTGCATCAGGAAATAATGGGAACTTAAAGCATGGACATAGACATCCTTCCAGAGACAAGCAATTTGTACTTGCACTGATACGCAGAATTTGCTGATGGGTGCTCAAGGCTCAGACCCATAGCCTAACATCTAGTCCAGTATCCTATCTGTGACACAGGCAAGCACCAGATGCTTCAGAGGAACATGCACTTGGGCACTATGATCAGCATAATACGCGTCAACACAAAAGTCCCCACAATGGCCTTGTGTATTTCATGAATACAAATGGGTTCCTATTAGGATTTCTTTCCTCCATTGTGAAGAGCCAGAGATTGTTCCAGTTGGCTTGATGTTCAGTCACAAAGAACTTTAGGAAAAGAGAGGTAACGGAGCCCATATCATCTTTTTGTAAACTGGAAAACTGCAACCCAGTAATATTTCCTCACTTTAAATTAAAACACACCTAGTTATTTATATTTTAAAAACAGCAGGATTTTGCAAGTGTTTCTAATGCAGCGGAGATGGTAGGTCCCACCTTCTCCTCCCAGCTTCCTGACCTGTTTGGGGTGGCTATGGCTTGTACCTGCAAGGGGGTGACTGAACAGGGGATGTTCCTTGGGCTTTTCCACACAGGCGGGGGCTAAACACATTTTGATCATTAGTGCTTTTGTATATTGCGAGTGCACTTTGCAAAGAGAAACTCACAGGGCTCTGAAGAAAATAGGCCACATTCATCACTGGTAGAAGCAGACACAACATAGTGAAATCAGGGGAGTTGTACCACTTACTGCCATCCGCCATCTCCTTAGTTTATACTGGGTACAATTAGGTAAGGGATAGTCTGAAATGTGGTACAGAAGGAGTAATTTTACCAAGCAAAGTGTGGGTGAGGGAAAGCCCTGTTATCTTCACTCAGATGGCAAAATTAGAGACAGGAAGTATAATTATGCTTTAGGAAGAGGTGATGTATTTTGAGGCTTCTTAGGAGTCCTGGTTTGATATGTTGCTGCGTGTGAGACTGGCAGAGAACCCAGTTTCATGCAACACCGTTTTAAAAAAGGGAAAGGAAAAATTAAAACAACCAGAACAACCCCTAAACTGCAACATTGCAGACTGAGGCCAAAGTTGCTATCTCTGGGTGAGAAATCCAACCCATGTAGATAGCCAGCGAAAGACATATGCACCACTGTAAGTCTATTTTTGAGGCCTTAGGTGGGCCTCAAGAGATTCATAGCTTATGAAGCCAGATGGGATCATTGTGATCATCTAGTTTGACCTCTCATATGACACAGGCTATAGGCCTTCTTCTGGCCCCATTGCACAAGGGTCAATTTTACCTTCTATGAAGCTGGAAGCTGGAAATCTTATAATGTAGAGCAGGGTTAGAGGATTTTTTCCAGCAAGCACACCTGAAAATTGTAATGCCCCAAGGAAAATTGCTGGCTTGCAATAGGATTACCTTGGCTCTAACCTTGGGGCTAACCTGAAGGTTGCAAATGGGGTTATATTTGCATAAATCTAGACACAACCTCTTAGACGCATGTGCCTGCCCCTTTTTTAAGTTAGAGTCTAATGAGATTTTGCTGTGTGGTTTTCACTGACGGAAGGCTAGGGCCAAATTCTACTCCCCAGTACAATGGTGTAACTGCAATGTAACTCCATTGAAGGCAATGGATTTATTTCATGGTAACTGAGGGCAGATTAAGGCCCTTGAAATTTTAAACATCTCTCAACACGGAATCCATTCTTTCTAAATCCCATCGCTCCAGCCTGAAGCAAAGCAGCCACTGTGTGTGTGTGCCTAAAATACAACATGCAGCAGAGCAGCCATATTTCCTGACATTGTACCCAGTGAGTTACACGGGCCAGTACACAGCACCAAATTCTCATACTTCTGCCTTTTCTCTCTCGCTTTTCTAGCTGCTGCCTCAATACCCCCTACTTTTTCCATCTCCCTCGGGTGACTGAGACCAGCGCCTTCACGAGCAGTGGCAGGTCTACAGCTCCTATCCAGTCCGTGCTTGTAAAATGGATGGAAACAAAGAAATCCCTAATTGTGCCCCTGCCCTCTCACAGCACGTGTTGGAGTCCCACAACACAGCAGCAGCAGCAGCACGCACCAACACAAAAAGAAAGGGTAGCACCATGTGTCCCTCTCCTACCCCCCCGCATCCACTAGTGTCCTTCATGACCACCCTGGAGAAAGCCTTTTCATTAGGTTTCTTTGGACAGCCATGGGAGGGACCAAAGAGCAGTCAAATAAGCAAACCCCTCAGAGCTGGTAATTCAGCTGTCACATGCCATAATAGGTGAATGAGGCAAAATATAGCTCTGTGGCTCACCCACATATCTGATACATCTCTGAGGAGTACTTCCCTCAGTTGTGACTGCAACAGAGAATAAATTGACAACTCTTCTTGGGGAATAGAAAGTGGAAAGAGGATTGCTGACAGCCAGAAACAGGAAGGTGAAGAAAAATGGAGACAAACATACCATATCCACACCAAGAAACCAAGAGGTTTCTTGTGCCTCTGAACAAACCACTGGGCATATTTCAGGTAAGTATTTATATAGATATACTCGGTTAAAATTGGATTGTGGGCCGATGAAGTGAGCTGTAGCTCACGAAAGCTTATGCTCAAATAAATTTGTTAGTCTCTAAGGTGCCACAAGTACTCCTGTTCTTTTTGCGAATACAGACTAACATGACTGCTACTCTGAAACCTGTGTGTTTATTGTTTCTCAGGGAGTACAGATCAAATGTGTTCAATTTGCAAGTAAAACAATTCCCTCCCCACCTTTCTAACTATCAGTCCAGACTCTGAGATTCAAGCTGGGCTCTTCCCTTCTTGTGCTCATTATTAATAAAAATTCTACAGTCACAATTCTGATTCTGCAAAAGACTGATGCATGGGTTCTGCAGTGCTTTCTGTCCCTCTTCCTTTCATGGTACCACATAAGTTGTCCACAACAATGGATACTTCAGCTCCACCCATACCCCCCCAAAAGTTCAGGTTGCTGTTACTTACATTACTTAGTGGGAGTAAATGGCTATTTCATGAAAGTGTTTTTAGACCATTCTTCTGATCTCTTGCCATCACCACTGAGGAAACCTTGGGCAAAAAGAAGGGTTTGTGTCATACCCTATAGGTGGTCTCTGCTGGCAAGGAAATCCACAGTCATGGGCCCTCTGTTGAAAATGCTCTACACTAGTCCCCAGATAGTTTCATTCCGGTGTCTTTCATCATGCATGGTGGGATGCAGAATAAGAAGAGTGGGTTCCAGCACACAAACAACTCTGAAAATGAGGACAAAGGCCTTGAATTGGCTCTGGAATGTAACCAGAAATCAATGGGGCACATGGGGGATTCTTTTTGGGCAGGCTGATGCATATTGTACTCATTGGATCTTCAACATGGAATTCACATTCATTCTCAGCTGTGAGTAATTTGTCTAAAATGGGAGAATACTAATCCAAGTTAAAAACAAAAGTAATGGAAATTTACTTTCATCATAAAAGTAAAGATAAGTCTCAGACTATGCAAATTGTGAAAATGGTACCGTCTTAGCATTGTCAGTCTTCTGGGTTAAGACTGATCTCATTTGCACCAGTGCAAATCAAGAGTAACACCAGTGAACTGACTTACTCTAGACTTACATGGGTGTCAATGAGATCAGAAGCTGACCCTTTGGCTTAGTTTTAGATTTGTTTTCCTTACTCATTGCCTTTGAGAAAGCCCTATTTACAAGCACCAGCTTGGACCTACAAGTCTAGAAAGCTCAGGAGTCCAACAACCCACCAACCACTTATATTAAACCATACAAAGTACCTTACCGGAGAGAGAAGTAGCCTGACTCTCTGTTAGAGCTCTATTGGATGGATGCTACCAAGCAATACACAAGGAAACAATTACCTTTATTGAGGCAGTATCCTAAAAATCCTTCTCAAAGGATCCACAGAAGTAGTTCTATCACTCAGCTCACATTGAACAAAAATAGAAAACACCTGTTTTCAAACTGGTATAATTGAGGAGCTCACCACCTCTATACCAACTCAAACTCTAATTCAATACAATATTTACAGTGTAATTCAAACACTGGTTTACTATGTCACTTACAAGTGATTTCCAAAATTAAAACAGCAGTGTGGGCTTCCTTAATACAAAAATAGCTCCTCCATAAACTTCCCAAAGTCAATCAACTAATTACGCTAAAGGTATTCAGTCAACCAGTGCTGATTGGATTTAGCAGTTTGCAATTGATTTTTTTTGTTACTTCAACTCCACCCACTTTCCAAACCAATTTTAAAAAAAGTTGCTGAGATTTTCCAAAGGCTCAGGAAGATAAGTGGGCTCCAAAACTAATCAACTCTAAAACTTAGGACCTGGGGAAGCCCTTCAAGGGGACTCGTAAAACCCAGCAAGAATTATGGGTTCCAACTTGAAGAGCAAAAACAAATGAAAAACAAAGCAACAACTACATTAAAAAAGAAGAAATGCTTGAAATCAATATTGCAGCAGATCATGGCTGTTTGAGGATAAAGTGATATACCCAGGTGCAGGAGAGATGCTGACTTAAGGTATCTAGTAATTGCTACCAAATAGTCTCACCTACCAACATGAAACCAGTGCAGAAGGAAAGCTATAACAAGAGCACACAATGCATGAGGAGTGAAACAGTGTCATCATGGATAAATCATTTTAAAAATTGCCACTGATACTTCTGAAAAATAATAGTTGGCTTATTAGGTTGCTTACTCCTCTGTGAAAGATCTGTGGCTCAACAAAAGACTCTGTATTCTACCTCTGCCATTCACTTTGCCTCTTCAGGCATAACTGAACAGTCTGCTGCATGTTTGGATTGTTGGATAATTGGGAGCACTTCTTGTTCATGTACACCTGGTGTTGTGCCCATGCCTGAAACTCAGTTAACAGAAAGAGTATGACTTCCCCTCCCCCATCTCCAGTATACTGGAGATCAAAAGTTGATGAATGAAACATAGGTGCCCTGTCTTCTTAAGAACCACAGCAGACCATTCTAAAAGCGTGTGCAGAAATGACACTCAAGTCTCCAAGGATCAAGTACCACAGTCCTAGCCCAGTTAGCCAAAAAAAATCCATCTGCAGTCACAATATGAACCTGAAAACAAATCTGAACCATGAGGGTATTAGGTTTTTGAGAAATAATACAATCTCTACTTGTGTGACTTCCCCTTCCCCCACTTTTAAAAGTTTCAATAGTGAAAATAATGAAAATCTATAAGGTTCTATGTTTTATAGTTAATGGGCAAGATCTTCAGCTGATGTAAATCAGTGTAGCTACGTTTAAGTCAATTTGAACTAAGTACAATTTTTCATTTATTTTACTGGTATATTCTTGTAGTGTCAGTTTCACTTGTTGGATGTGTGCATTTATTTGATTTTTTTTTTAAAAAAGCCTTTTTTAATTAAAAAAACAAACCAATTAAATGAATCAATTTTAATAGTCACCTTTTAACCTGGTGCATCACTGAAGTGTAGGTGAAAAGAGGGTAGTTGTTTAATACTTGTTGTTCATTGCAACTCAACACAACATTCTAGGCAGGAAGGAAATAACTTTTTCCGTGAATTCCCAGTGTGATTTTACACAGGGAGAAGTTGAACTGGGTGATTTTTTTTTTTTAAGTACATTTTCTGGAAAATACATTTTGGGCACCCAAACTATTTGTGAATGTAGGTCAAATTCAGTAAATCAATTCAGCCAAAAAACAAAACCAAAAAATTGAAAAGATTTTTGGAAATATCAAAATAGTTTGTTTTGAAAATGTCAAAATGAACTGTTTTGACAAGTTTGTTTCAAATGGGCTTTTCTTTTTAAAGTGAAATATGAGTTAAGTAAAATTTTCTAAACAAACAATTTCTGTCCTGAAAGTCAATTTGGACCTCAAAAACTGCCCCAATAAAACTGTTGTCAGCATTTTTTGACAAAAACATTTTGTTGAAATGTTTTCAACCTGCTCAAAGAGCAAAGAATATATTCATCTAAATTCTACTATTAACTAAATCCTTGCAACCCAATTGACTTCAAGACATCCTGAAAAATGAAAATGGTAGTGGAACAAACTTTCAGGTGGTGAAGTGTCCTTGTAACATAGTGTGCATAATGCAGCAGAATCCTTTGGCACATGATAAGGCAATTAGCTCATCAAGTAGCTTCAAAGATGCAACAATCTAATGGGCAAAATCTTGAGTAGTTTATGACATGAAAAGCCTGAACTAGATGTATAGCCTTGTAATTGCCACTTAATTTTTTAATACCTCAGTGCTTCTCCATCATTGAAGAACAATCATTTGTTATTCCAATGAATAGCTTCATCACTAATCTGTTCCCTGGGGATCAGATTTTTAAATGTCTTTACGTACCTAGAAATGCAGATAGGGGCTGAGGGGTATTTCAAACGGACCTAGCAGCCTAACGTCCATTGATTCTCCATGGACAATGCCTGACTGGCCATTGACTTCAATTGAGTTGAGTTAGGCCAGTGGAAGTGAGGTGAGAATCAGATTCCCAATGTTGTTTTTGTTTTGTCAGTCAACTTTTGACAGAAAACAATCTTCACAAGTTGAAGGCAGAACTTTGGCTTTGAAGTGTCTGGTGCAGTTTAAAGCATTTTATGGTGCATTGTATTAAACAGAATCCTATATAAGTAACTAAACACTATGAAAAACATGGATCTCATTACTTTGTTGGTCTGGTTTCAAGCTAGTAAACCACAGCAGATTACTGGGATATAATTGGCCCTTATCTGTTATGTATAGAATACTTTATTTATATATATTAAAACAAGTTAGTGAGTAGTCCTGTGGCTACTTTCTCCATCTGTGCATGTAAAATATATGCTTTAGTAAGTTGATTGGAATGGAATGCTTTAGATTTTAATTTTATTTTTTAGGCAAACTTGTACATATTCATAAAACTTTCTGTGAGGCTGCTGTAAACAAAGAATTATGTTCAGGGCCACTGCCAGAAATAAGATACGTCAGAGGTCTATTACCTATTCAATAGAGAATCAGTCAATGGCCCAAGGGTACTTCCTTAAAAGGGAAAGGGTAAAATAACTAAGGTCAAGGCCTCAGATGCATATAGTTTTAATCATATTGTTGATTTAAGAGTATCATGAGCATTTTTTGTAATTGTAAAAAAAAAAAAAAAAAAGCAAAATGGATTTTGACATGACTAGAATGGTCCCGCATCTGAAAATAAGTCATGCTTTTTCTCATACTCCACTACTCTAAACAGTCGTCATGAACCAAGCTGCATTCTTTGCAAGTAAGGGATGCAAAAACATGCTTTAGGTATATTAGCAGCTCATGCCCTTTCATCTCTCTTATTGTTCTCCTACTACAATATTTTTAGGCGAGAGAGAGAGAGGGTCAGAAAATTTTGGGGGTTTTTTTGGTCAAAAAAAAAAAGAAATGGAAACATTTTGTGAAAACATGTGGGTTTTGGTGGCATGGTTTCTTAGATGCAGGGTGAACTGTCTGGAGAGAGTGAAAGCCTAATCCAATAGATGGAAAAAAATTGATGTTTTGACACAATTCCGGGTTCACAAAAACCTTCTAAAGCTTTTGTTTTCATTCCAAAGTAGAATAAATACAAATACAAAACCTCTAAAGTTTTCCCAATAGGGAATTGTCATCTTCCGGCCAGCATGCATGCTCCCTATGTATAAATGGTAGGAGCATCCCATTGCTTGATATTTCTTCCCAAGTACAAATGATACAAACTTCAACAGTTTACTGCATATAAAGCATAACATATAGGGACTAATTCATCCATGGTGCAATTCCACTCCAACAAAGTTTCAGTCACGAGTCAGAAGCTAAATAAATCTTGAAGAGTAAATTTTCAGAAGGGCCGCCTCCCTTTTTGTGGTGCGTATGAATTGCATATAGTATTTAACTTCCCTATCCAGGATGATTAAGTGAACACTGATGCGATTGTAACGTGTGGTTCCAGAAAGTCTGTGTATTCCAAACATGATACTTGGACTACACAGTTGTACCCTTCAGCAATGTTTGGTTGCATTTGCTGAACGTGGGAGACTTTATTCTCATATAGTTAATAGAATTCCAAAGAGTTAAACACATGGCCTTTTTCAGTCTATTCTCATTCTTAAATAACGAAAAATGAGACAATACCTCTCAAATCTATTTCCAGAAGACCGCAACAGTAGTCTTAGCACATCTGAATGAATGCATTGTAGCCCTACAAGATTCTCCTTATACAATTTACATAGGTTGGAGACCTTCTGTAGCAGAAGCCTTCATTATTACACGTGCCTTACTTCTTAAATAGTTAAAACTCTGTGAATTATACTTCGAGCTACTTCAGTGTTTCCTTTGTTAGTGATAGGAGCTCGTAGCTGATTTAGTGGCACTAGTCTTTGACTAGCCAAAACTCTGCACACACAACAGGTGATAAAGGAGTTTGGTCATCTCTCAGAAGTTCCTAGTATGTTTCTCCACATCTCTCAACTACCCAATGCACAGTTTGCCAGAAGTACCCTCTGCGTATGAGAAGCCAGGTTTGGCGATTGGTAGGGGAGCCATACCCAGGTAATCCTGGCAAGTGACCTGCGCCTACATGCTGCAGAAGGCAATGCCCCCCCACCTCCCCACCCGAAATTGATCACTGCCAATCTGAGCAACTGGGAAAATTCCTTCCTGATCCCACATTGGGTGATCAGTTAGAACCTGAGCATGTGAGCCATTACCAGCCAGCCAAGCACCTGAGAGAAAGAATGCTAGGTGTCACCTCAGAGCCCTGAACCCTTCCCGTCCAGTGTCCTATCTGTACTTGTGGCCATCCCTAGTGCTTTAGAGGAAGGAGATTAAGAAAAACCTTAATAATGCATGGGGGAGAGGGGGACTTCCCTTCCCGACCCTTGCAGGTAGTTAGCTGAAACCCTGAAGCATGAGCTTTTAGGAACATAAAACATAAACCAGAAGTGAGCCCCAGGGCTTTTGATCACTGCTCCCTGCCATCACAAGCAACCCCCTCAGACAATTGCACTCACAGCTTTCTCCAGCTCTCTCTTAAAACAGATTGTTTGCCCTCCACAGTTTCTATTGGGAGGTTTTTGCAGAACCTTCCCCCGCCCTCCCATTGGTTAGAGACATTCTCATTTCCATCACTACCACTTTGCTTCGCCAATACATTCTGTATCCACCATTCCTGTTCCCTCTTTTTTTACCTGTTTTCCTGTCCTTTTCTTCACACTTTCCCCTTTCTGTTGTCTCACCACTCTCCCTGTGCCTCTGTCTTCTCCCCTATTCCACAGCCCCTAACTCTCTGTCTCCTCTTTCTCTCTTCTGCCATGTGTCTCCAAGAACATACCATTGGATTCACTCCTTATCTTGCAAATAGAAAAGGAGTACTTGTGGCACCTTAGAGACTAACCAATTTATTTGAGCATGAGCTTTCGTGAGCTACAGCTCACTTCATCAGAAGTGAGCTGTAGCTCATGAAAGCTCATGCTCAAATAAATTGGTTAGTCTCTAAGGTGCCACAAGTACTCCTTTTCTTTTTGCGAATACAGACTAACACGGCTGTTCTTCTGAAACCTATCTTGCAAATGTAACACAATAGCAGAGCAGCAGTGCCCATCACCTGCTGATGGACTGAAAGATTGAGAGTTGCATCGTTAGTGTTCCCACATTGTGTGTGAAATCCTGGCCCAACTGAAGTAAATTGAAAAACTCCCATTTGACTTCAATCAAGCTCGCAATTTCACCTCATGAGACGATAAAAGGCAGCATGGCAATATAGCAAGGAGCAGTCAAGGGAACAGTTGAAAAAGGGGCTATTCTCATTGTGAAGTGGAAACTGAAGTCTTAATAAACTTTAATAAGACCCCAAAATAAAAACTGTAATGACTGTTACACCTCCCCCCACCTAAACATCATCTGGAATACATTGGTATCTGTGTAAGGCGGGGGAGGGGAGAGGAATGGTGTACTTTAGTAAACGTCTGGATATTACGGCATTAATATGATGAGAGTGCACGTGTCACAAATACTGCAGAGAAATAACCAGTTTGGGGGCCGGGTAGTTTTGTGCTACGCCAAGCGCATTGTCAGCAAATGATCAAACATAAACAGTAGCAATAATTCGCATTAGCCACATTTGAGGTTTGTACAGTAACTACTTTATTGTTTTCAAATGCAAACTTTTGCATTGTTTGCTATTTTACAATTTTACAAACTAGGTATAAAAGACCATAAATAAATGACATAAGTTATGTGTACCTAAAATTCATGGGGGGGTGGGGGGATTACAAATTAAAATAGAAAATCTATGTCTAACCCAGAGTCTGTTCAAATTCATGAACCAAAAAATGCTGTTAGAATCTTTTTCTCGGTATGAACTAAATTATAATATGCCTCATACATTCTACTTTTAACCACAGTCCTTGCATATTCCAACATACTTACAGTGATACAAAAAAATAAATGCACTCTCTCTTTATTTCTTTGATTAGTATTCAGGATTTTTTTTCTGGTTATGAAAATGTCACATAAAAGAAAAATACTGCTTTTTAAGTCCTGTTTACTGGTGAAGTACCAGCCCTTTTTTTTTTTTTAATACATTTTTAAATACACAGATCCAATCACAAAGTTAGTACAGCAAGAAACCTGGACGAACATCAACCGGTGGTGTGGTGAGCAGAACAATTTGTAACAACGGCTTGCCATGCTAGAGAGACCTGTCGATGACGTCTTCTGTAAGAGGGAAAAGATGGAAGCAAAGTTTGTAGTAACTTGTTTACTTTTTAACTCAAGCTCTGTTTAGAACATTTAACTGCAATTTGAATGTGCTGGGTTTGCAATGCACACTTTCGCTCCCTGACTCCTTGACAGTGTTGTATGGGAAACCATACAACTACATGAGCTTTCCCCCCATCTCAGCTATATTGATCTTTAATTTGTGGTTCATGAGAGCACGTAACATTATTTTAATAAAGAATATAAAGGGGCCAGGAGAGAAGGAGGAAATAGAAGTAACTCTGAGTCATTTCTTTACGGCTCCATTCAATGTGGCATGCTCTTTTAACGTGGCAACATCCATACTTTGTTTTGGTTTTTCCAATGTATGTTTGACTGATTGCTTCTCCTAAGCATATCTGTTGCTGAATTCAAAATGTGGAATGGCAGCACCTTCCCCAGACTCTAGCATACATCTATACTTCAAGTATAGTTTACAGAAAATAAACAGTGAACGCTCCACACTCAGTAAACTTTTCTAGGTAGTACCGGTAGGTTGTTAGCACTGGTCTTTGGGCCACAGAAATTACCTTGTACATTAATTCACCTATCCTTTGGCTAAGGAGACTAGGAACGTGACAAACTTTTGCAACCCTTTTGTTAACAGCTGTAATCTTAAACGTCTCTTGCAATTTAATTTCCTTAACTGTTGCTGGGAGAAAATGAAGTATTTGACTGTCAGCTACAGGACACATGGTTCTCACAGCTGGCACACTGAGCAATGTGCTTCTGTGAATGAATAAGAATTGCATATATTTGTTTGCATTCAACAAGTCTTTAAAATCTTCTTTTTGCAGATAAAAAAGGCTACGTAAGAGTTCAGTTCAGGGTTACCAGTGGACGGATACAGGCATTGTCGCCCGTCAACTTTTCATCAAGAAACTGGTGTTTTTGATCATGAACAGGTCTTGATAAGAATAAGTGATATTGATGGAAAGCTTTATCACCGTTATGGATCTCATTATTCATCACTCCACAACTGAAGTGAAATTGCCCCTGTTCTAGGCTGCAGAACCAGTCGTTAAGGTTAGTGTGGCAGCTACAAAATACATTTACAGATACAGAAATTTAAACGTTTTTGTGTGTGTGTTTTCTTGCTACTGTTGCAGACATCATCTACTGGCCTGCTTTCTCGTGTAACTCTTCAACTAGCAAGGGACGGAACCCAGAGCTCCCAGAGATACTTTCAGCACATTCCCAGGCAATTCTACACATGCAGTGATGCAGACGCACGCAAACACACACGCACATTTGGAAGAGATAAGAAGTCCGTTACCAATTCGAAGAAAAAAATACATATATATTTATATCACTGCAATGGCACATTTTGTGTAAAATGTCACTTCAGCAATGTATATAGGCAGCTCACGTGAACTGGGTTCTGTGTCACGGCATCTGACTTGGCGTCCATGGTAATATCTGTAGTGCTCTGTCACTTGCACTCAAACAAGATGCAGCAGTGACATGAGAAGGGTACGGTGTGGAGGGGAATCAAAATATATAAATAAAACGGTAAGAGGGAAGAAGCGGGGGGAGAGGGGGGAATCCCAGAAGTCTGAAGGGCTTTGATACAGTACATTCCTCAAATGACAACTGGAGAACAGATATTGAACCTTATAGTCTTTTTGTTTTGTTTCAAAGCAAAAAGGGAAATTAAAAGTCCCCACTCTTCAGGGACTGATTCCACTTATCGAGTGTCTGTGTTCCCCAGAATCAGTGCTGGTGAAGCAGGGCTTGTGGAATCTGGAAGGCTTCATGTGTGGTCTTTTGTTCTCCCATGGTCAATATGATCAATAGGAAAGGCTGTCAGGCCAAGGAAGCAGAATCTATTTTCCCTGTAAAAAGGAAACAGGAACACATTAGATCAAATACAAACTACTGGACAAACGCAGCTACAACAGCACCTGGACAGCAGCCATTTGGATTTCCTAACGAAGTTGCCACTGCATCTTACCCCTAGGTAATGAGGTTCCCTGCCCAAATAGGCAGGTGTGGGAATTGGCCAGTTTGCACAAACGCACAACTGTCTTATTTTTTTCCTTTTAAATTACGCTTGTATGGTTATTGTCTGTATTTAAGTGTGAAAACAATATTCTGGCTCACTGAATAGTTTAAAGAAATAACATAGGAAGGAAAGGTTCATGAAGGCGCAGGATTTCTAATTGACTGTGTTCTATGTGCACTGCTCAGAAACGGTAGTACTAATGGAAGTCCAAGCACTAACAGTGCCTTCTGTTACCCCAAAGTATGTCACTGTGTCTTCCAGGAGCAGCAGAGTTAATCCCCACAAATCACAGCAAGGTGTGAACAATGGAGGATCTCCAAATGCACGGAAAGGAAAGGAACAATTCCCACAGAGAGGTGCTGTAAATGGTTTATATTAGCAGGGGAACAGAGAACCACACCAAAGCCAATTGTGTATGTGCGTGTGTGTCAGCAGCAAGGAAACAGTGGATCAACATTGCATTTCCTTGTAGCCCTGACCCACTATGCCATTCTTCCAAAGGCAAGCAAATGTGTTCAGGTGCTTATTATTGTGAACTGATGAATCCTGGACTTATTTACAGGCAACGTAACTGGGTAACGTGGGTAGGTACAACAAAATTAAAAACACTCCCAGCAGGTGGGGAAAATGACTTCCAAATGAGACAAAGGGAGTTTTGTTTCAGCGTGGACAGAAAGTACAATTCACATGTATATATGAAGAATTCCCACTGGAATTCATGAGCATCTTGTTGGCTAAACTAATGGCAGTATAGCCTGCTTATGACCAGTACAAAGATCAGCGTGTGCTCCTGTGTATGCAATTTTCTACTAAAACCACACGCAAATGTTTAAAAAAAAAATAGCTCATGGATTTATCAGGTCACTTTAGTGAAGTGAACTTCTTTTGTAATCCCTTTTTGCTAGGAAGCTTTCATTTCCCTTGCAGCAGAATTGACACCCTGCAGTTTCCCAATGCAAAGTCCTGAGTGGAAACATCATTCATTAAAAAACGAAGGATAAATTGCTAGAACAGTAAGCTGTGTAGCACTGCCATTGTTCTCCTTGCTTTGCATCAGATCAGCAGGATAAAGACAACTGACACTTCTTTTAGTGAAGAAAAAACACTATTTTCCATTTAAGTTCTGTTTTTACTACCCCTTCAGTTTGACTTACACACACACACACACAGAGCTTTCCTCCAGTTAAAAACATGTTCATGTTCTTGCCCACTCACCACTCTCATTTGATCACAGTGAAGTTCAGTGCTGCCACTCACCCTGTAAAATTTAGTTTCTGAACGGCCTTCACAATTTTCATATTAAAAAGAAAATATTAAAATACTCTGACCTTATTGTTACTAGATGTCAACCACATAATTCTCCAATTTGTTCAGAGAATTGGGTACATTTTGCTTTTATTTAAAAGATAGCCTTGACTTTCTATAGCAGGTTGAGAGCAAGGGGAAGCTAAAATGTCTCTGAACTGAACAAAGGATATTTGTTGGCAAAGTACAAATGTCAGATCTTTCAAATGAATCTCCAGGTCTTACATCCTCCAGCAAAATGATGTTAAAACATGATGGTCTAAGTAGTTTTTGAAACAAATCTCAGATTCCTCCCAAATAGAAAAGCTCTTATGAGTAATGTTGCAAAAAGGTTTTTACTAAGTTGTAGTGATTTTACAGGTCCCAAATTTAGGATCCCACATTCTGAACAACTTGCTTTCAGAATAAGCTGGGGTATGGGGGTTGGGGAGAAAGCTAGTGGTTCAAATCAGCAAGTTATTGTTACACGTGACAAAAAATGATGAGTGTGACTTGACTGAACAAGTCAAACTTGCCGTATCAACAAAGTCAGCTGTTTTGGATTCAGAATAAATACAGTGACTTTAAACTTCAACATACCAAGCTCAGTCTTTTGGAAGCTGCTGTCAGGTGTAGAGGTGGACCAAAAGTTCGCCCTACTAAGACTCTGTCTGTTATTCACAAAACTTTGCAAATCAATGCTCAGGGGCATGAACGTCCTCTTCTCTACACCTCCATATCAAAGCACAAATGGGTCTGGTACTCAGATACACTAAGGTCTGGCAAGGTACTACTGCTCTGGCAGTGTAAAAGGATCTTAAAGGGAGCGTACGTGTAATTTATGCCCAATTTAAGGCCTCTTTACACTGACAGAACAGTATAAATGGATCTTAATACAAATAAAGCTCAAGCCCAAATGGAGCTCTTTTGATCTCACCAAACTGAATCCCCAGGTGAACAAACAAAAATGCAGGGATCTCCCAGAGTAACATTTTTGTTTCATGTGTAGCCATCACTACACACTAGCTCACATCTGCAAACGGAAGAAAAAAGGCATGTGTACTTCCATTTTACTCCATTCTTGGTCACATAACACCACAGATGTGACAGCAGAGACCCAACTTCAGCCTAAAAGAAGGTTAGAGGGTTTGCTCTGATTGTTTTACCTACGCAGGGTATATCATGTTTCCAAAGACAGAGGGAAATCTTATATTAGTGGTTCCCCTCCAATAGTACGTTTACCAGTACTGCTGCTTTTAGGCATTAGTGCCTATTTCTCTGTTTTCCCACCACTACTGTAGAGTCCAATCCTTTACCCACCACTGAGAAATCAACAGGAACAGCGTCAGACTCTTCATGATGAACTGTGCACCAAAACCATCTACGTCCCATCGTCTGCACACATTTCAACCCACAACTGAGCTTGCAAGCGAGACAAAGGTTTGGAACAGCCCAATTTCCATTGTCAGTGAAGAGTGCATGCAACTGAATGTGATGCAGTAGGAACAGCTGAGCTTAGTCTGGCAGACTAGTACAGGTTTATCCAAAATAGTTGGAACCACAGTCCTACATGCATTTTCTTCCACACAGTATTTACAGGTGACAGTATAGTTTAAAAAAATAAAAACACCAGGAATAGAATGGAGGCTATACTTTCACTGACCTTTTCAGTGTTGCAAGAGTGATTGCTCCTTCAAAGGGGAAAGGGATGTGAGTCTGGAAGTTTCACAGTCAAGATTGTCACAGCTGACTGTCAGTAAGACGTTTGGAAAAGGTTTACAGATTTACAACTCAGTATGGCACAACAACAGCCAATAACAAACCCCGCAGAAGTCCAGTTTTGTCCAGTAATCCTCAGGGTGGGTCATCCCCTATCTCACCCTGTAAATGGGTAAATCACTAATTGAGAGGCACCGATCAGCCAAACAATAGTCTCACTGAGGTTTCCGCACGGGTATCAGTGACACGCTGAGTCTGCAGAAAAGATCATGGGTAGACTCTTCGTTCCAGTGAAAGATGCACAACCATGGTTTATCCCACAAATAAAATACTGTGGTTGTAATCCCCAGGTCATTGGGGGAAGGAAGAATAATTATTTTTTAAGCACAGTATCTGGCAGCAAACACAGCATCAAAACTTGAATGTGATGTTATATTTATATAGATACATGTATTTTACATATCGTTGATCAACAGAAGCATATTCCAAGAAACAATTTGTTCCAGGTCTGGTTTAAAATGACAGCTTGTCATTTCGGTAGGGCCCCCTTCCCCACAGTTTCAGCAATCTGTACACCAAGCAATGCTGCAGATCTTTATTTCAAAGGGCAAGGAGACGACGTAAAAAAAGTGCAGTTCTTCAATTAAAGTGCATGGATGAGGTAAACTAATTTCAAGAGTTTGAGTTTATTCCGTACTGGCTCAGACGGGAACCATCCTGCCGTGCATCTGTTGCATTTGGGTCCGCATTGCCTGGACGCTGCTCAAAATCTTGTTCTGGTGCGCAACGGTGGTAATCCCAATTCGTGTCAGATCACTGATTAAAACAAGAAAAGAAGCAGAGGGCTGAGAACTTTGTGTTAAATGCTGATGCAAAGCAACATATGAGAGTCAACCACATGTAATACTGCAAAAGCAAGGCAGATGTATAGAAATGTTTAATTAAATAACTGAAGGCATTGTGGAGGTATTTTAAAGTTCTACTCCATCCAAATGAAAGGCATTCCATTCCTTTAATGAGCGTAATGATATGCAGCACAAAGCAAAAGAAGCCGATTAAATCCAGATTTACCAGTTTTTGTTATACGCTGAGTACTTACTCCTGGTTCATATGTACCACAGCCTCTAGGGTTGTATAGCCAGCAGCTGTGAAGTTATCCTTATATCGATCCATTTTAATGGCCTGGAGCCAATCCCCCACAGAAACAACGGCTGAGAATTCCGGAGAACTCGGATCCAACAGGGCAGTGTTTGGTCTAGGAACAGAAAATACATGGGCAGATAACAGGTATTAGCTGGTTTACAGAACAAATTTTAAGCTCCACAATGATTATGCTGTGACTAGGCAAAACATACCATCAGTTCAAATAAGGGCGGCATGTTGCAGGTAACTAGTAAAAATTGGGGCTCATGCACTATAAAAATGTAACCAACGGCAAATTTAGCAACCATATAAGAACAGGCCAATTTGCCCCAAGAATGAATTTGATCCCTGGTGTCTATTGTTACCTTCAGTTGTAAATCAAATCATTGTGCCCTTTATAGTTTAAGCCCCAGATGCAACAAAGTTCATGGAAAACACTTTTATTACAATGTGCTCGGCAAAGGATGAGGTCCTGAATGCTGGAACATGTTCAGGCTACTGTGTCTGTATCCTGCATACAGCAATTCAAGACTTGCCAATCTTGCATATGTCACACCTCAGTTCAACAACTACAGAAACACTACTGAAGTATGAGCAGAAGAACTGTGAGCTCAGAAACTGCCAGACTGGATTGGCGCTCAAACCTCAAGGAGAGTTCATCTCAGGTAGGTTTCTAGCCAGGTTTGCAAGCAGGCTCAGTGCATTCAAACAAACTCAGACAGCAGGGAGTTAATCCCCTCTTTAATCAATCCATTCCTGAGCAGCACGTATGCAAGGAGTGGTGGGAATAATGGTTTGATCTTTGTTTGCTCTGTGGACTGTGCTTCTTATTTTCCATTGTAGAGATTCTGGAATAATTATCTGAACAAATTCAATGCCCATTTAATAGCTCATTTATTATTTTACGTATTTTGAAAATTGCAATGGTTTTCATTCAGCCACTGTAAATTACTATCATAGATCTAAACAAAGCAAATGCCATCTTGATCATTTATTTTAAAATGCACAGAATCAAAGACTAGGTGTTCTACAGTGCTATTATATATTGTCCAGAGGGACTGGGTTCACGTTGGTAGCACTTACACAACTTTTACCATACTTTCTTGCAGTCTGTTCGGTGTCCCTTTTCATATTATATATAATGCATACACTACCATTTACAGTCTATTATCAGTCTCGATATATAAAGGCATACCCATATATTTGTTTGGATTTCATGCTCCAAGGAAAAGAAGTCTACAAACGGGATTTGAATGTAGGGAGAAGGCACACACAACAGGCTGTAAACTATTGTAATAATAACTAAATGTAGTCAAAGACATGTTATCTGTGAGTTGGAATCAAATCAAGTTGGAGGAGATTAAACAGTTGTTATTATGACTCTCTCCTTCTTAAATTATTTAAACCACAGAGGTGGATACACACGCCAGGCTACAGCTGCAATTAGGGCAAGCTGGAGGAAGTGTGGTGATAGTGGCCTCAGAGGACTAATAACCTGTCTTTGGTAATGTAAATGGTAAGCAATAGTCACAGAGGGATCCACTAGTTTAAAAGTGAAAAACAGCTTTTCCCATTATGCTGGCCTGCCAGCGGCTGAATCAGGAACGGTCTGGCCTCTGTTACTGCTCCACTGATTCAGAGATACTCATTCCAGGCAGCACAGAGAATATATATCTTACTTCCTTTCTGTTCAGGGATTGGATCATGTTTAGGATGTTTTTCCTCCACCCTCATTCTTTGCTAATTTTCGTCTCCCTCCAGACCCTTCCACTTATTCATTTCAAGCGGACTTAATTTTGCTTTAAAAGCAGACAACAAACACTCTCAAATAAAGGTTCAGATCCTCAGCTGGTGTTAGTTGGTGAAGTTCCACTGATTTCAAGAGTTCCACTGGTTTGCACCACCTGAATATCTGGCCCAAAATTAAGATCTCTTTAACAGCTTTGAAATTTCCTTGCAACATAACACAGGATCCGTAGAGACATGAAACGTTGTCTTGCCACAAAATCAAATTCAAATTCACATAATAATTAATCCACGCCTTCACTGTGCCCACAAGGCTTTGGCTGTAATGCTCATTTGCAAATCCTACCTAGGGTTTATAAAACTTGATGATGTACTTTTCCCTTTAGGAAACCAGGTCACTCCTGCTAATTACGTTGCACTGAAGCAGACCCCTTCAGGATCTTTTATTGAAAAAAAAGAGAGACTCAGCATGTCTTGTTTTGTCAAGAAAACATCACTTGATTGCATCAGATCTTTTCAAAGCCACCCTTAAATCTAGGTTATAAAAACATTCGGAGCTGGTAGGATAAAGCAATTGCTTTCCTTATTCAGTTTCTGCTTTCACAGAGCCAGGAGCAACTGGGCCCCACAGTGTGGTCGGATGGAATGTCGGCGTAACCCCAGTGGGAAACAATCTTCCACTGGATAAAAAAGGGCTGTGCAGTCTAGCAAGCGCTGGGATGCACACCTTAATGTGAGTACCGAAGTTTAGGTGAGTTACAGCTTGCCTGTCACCTCTAATATATTCCCTCATAAATCACCATTAAGAAAGCACAGCTGACCTGGAGTTCTCGGTGCCTGTCCTCTTCAAGCTGTTGGGGTTGCGGATGAGTTTGTCCAGCATGTTGACAATCTGTCCAAATTTAGGCCTGTCGCCGCGTTCCTTCTGCCAGCAGTCCAGCATCAGCTGATGGAGAGCGATGGGGCAGTCCATTGGGGGTGGCAGGCGATACCCTTCCTCAATGGCTTTAATAACCTATCCACAGCACCATTAAACACAGTTAGAGAACTTCACAGACTGTAGCTGTGTATAAACCATTCTAGGTTGACCCTAAGCATGGAAACAAACCCACAACAAAACGAAACAATGTGGAAAATAAAATTCAAACTCAAGCTGTTGCTGAGGCCTACCTACTCTCACCATTTCCTTTTGAGAATTCAGAAATTAATTAAGGTTTAAAGCTAGTGAAGATGAGCACATTTAGGGAACATCTATGGTGCAGGGAAGACAATCACATGCATTTCAAGCTCATGACTGGGGATAAATATCACAAACATTTGCTGCATTAGGTATGGCTTCTGAAGCACACATGTCTTCAAAGATGCTGCTCATTGACGAGCCACACACCAAAATAACACAGACAGGGATCACTGAATTTCAGTGGGGCCAGAGTTAAGCTGCTAGTCGTCATGGATAGGGGTGAGGAGGAGCAATGCCACAACAGGAATTTCAGCCAGTTCTGAGGACAGCACCTCGGAGCTAGAGCTCCTCACACTCTTTCTCAGGGTGCAGCTTGTGCTCCCCGTCCTCTTGAGCTAACTTAGCTCCACTAGCACAGGGCCTGTTCTCTCTCTCTCTCCCCAGTTGTGGCTGGTTGATATGCAAGAGGGAGGGTAAGCCTCCTTCCATCCTCTTCCTCCTCTTGCACATCCCCAATCTGCCTACTGTGTCAGTTAAAGCATGCAACCTGATCCAAAGCCTGACTTTATGCAACTACCTCACACCTTCTGTACATATGGCTCATTACTATCCGGTGGCAGTCTGGCAATCTATGTGGTCATTCCAAGATCCTGTTCCTACTAGATGGTACCCACATCACAACCCTTTTCCCTATCACAGCTGGAACTAATGGGCACCCTTGTTGGCAGACTTAGCAGAGAACAAAGACCAATAGTCCATGAATCAATATTCCAGTAGACGGAATTATGCTGTTACCTCTACAGCTGGTCTCTAGAATAGTGGCTAAGATACACTGCCTGACAGTCTGGAGATGCTTGCACTGCCTCTGATCATTCAGAGAATAAGGAGACCTAGTGTTGCCTGGGCAGTCAATCCAGTACTTTTCACAAACCACCCATCACCACTGCATTGTCTTTCCTTGCCTATGTAATTCTCTATGTATGATGTGAGCTGCACAACACTTCTTCCGTTAGGATCCACAGACAATACCACAGCTACTTCACCAGTTTTTGGATCTATCTTGACCCATCAGACAGGGGAGGCATCTGCAAACCCACTTCTGTATTGCTCTGAATGACCTATCATTGCTAATGAAAATACATTGCGTTTCCAAGGTGCATCTGGTGCTTTGTTTTCTTGTAAAGCCTTGATGACTTCCTGTTGATATAGGAGAGCAAGGCAGGGTGCCAGAGGAGACATCCACATCAGAAGAAAATGTAATTACATTCCCTTTTTTAGATTAAATGCCATCCACACATAAATGCTCTTTGAAAATGTTCAGCTCCACATAAGAATGTGGATGACTTGTAAAATGTTATTTAACTTCCCACCTTTGACTCCATGACCATATATTCCGGTTAACTTTTCCCCACTCCTTTATTTGCTTATAAAACCCTTTGGGAAAGGGATTATGGCCAGCCCATGTCTCATTTTCACAGGAAATATTTGTTTTATTTAGTAAAAATTCTATTAGCGCAGACCCTTATTAGTATTATTATTAAAGAACTCTTCTGAAATAGCAGCTATTGTGTGTACTCCCCCTTGGAACAGGATGAAGTAGTCCAGATGGTACTGTTAAAAGGGACTTGCATAATTTAAGAACAGTCATTTAGTGAAGCTGCTTTTTAATGTCCTCTTGGGGCAACTATTCCATTCTCAAGGGATGCTTTGAGTGATAATCACAGTTATACCTTGTATGTGTTGTTCTGAATATTGTAAAAGAAATAAAGTTATCTGAACAACAAATAGTAATAATTTCAAGTATACTAGGGTTTGGAAAATTAACTCTTAATGGGAAGCCCCATAAATTCAAGAGTTTTTTTCCGAATAACCCTCAGTGAAGTGGAAGTTTAATATCAATATTCACATTGTCCTTCTCTTTTTAACATAATTATTTCTGAAATGTTTTAAGTGAGAATTTATGAACATTTCAGCTCCACTCCTCACTCTTCTATCTATTTCCTTTAAAACTGTTTACAAGTCCTATTGACTTTTAATGGGACTTAAAAACTTGCTTAAGTGCTTTTCTGGGTAGGGATCCTTTTTTGGATCAGGGTCATTGTGTTTTCTGGAAGTCACCTGATCACGGGTTCCGAAGAGTGCCTCATGTAAGTCTATAGTTTAGTATAGCTCAACTTCATACAACACTTGCAATTGATGAACAAATAGATCAATTACAGGTCACTTGTAGATGCAGGATACCAGACTTGACGAAGTAAAGGTCTGATCCAAAATGGAAAATTTTATTTAAGGGCCTGATCTTGCAAAGAGACACACGTGGGTATAAGAGTCCATCCACGCTATTCCTTTTGCAAAATTTGGGCCTAACACATCACCACCACACTGGGATTGAGAGGAAAGAAGAAAAAATTGAAACAAAGAGGAAGAAAAAATAAAACAACATCAGAAGGGAACTCACATCTTGATTGGACATATCCCAGTAAGGTCTCTCTCCATATGACATCACTTCCCACATTACAATGCCATAGCTCCACACATCACTAGCTGATGTAAATTTACGATAGGCAATTGCTTCTGGTGCAGTCCATCTGATGGGAATTTTGCCACCCTATTAAAAACAGAAGAAGACCAAGGCTGGTAAGCTGCTGGACTGACGCTTCATGTGGATGTCACTGTGCTATGTCACTTGCTTCAAAACTGGAGACAGATGCCATCCATTTGTTCTCTTTAGTCACAGGGATGCAAATAAGTAAATTGTTAAATGTATTTTTATCAGCCCACTGCCAGATTTCTGCTTAGGGCTACACTGAGCATGGGAAAAAGCCAAGAGTTTATAGGGCATATATTAGAGGATTAGTATACAAAGCAAATAAGTACACACTGTTAGTGCAAGGGTTTGACTATTTTCTTGCTTGCCCGTCTGACCTACTTGTCCCAGCCCCAACAAAATAGGCTTATAGACTTCTGTTTTTTTTTTCCAGAATAGCGAAATAAAGAGAAGATCAGCTAGGAAGCTGTATGAAATACTGTGCTTTTCCCTATGGATGATATCCCATACATAACTCAGAAGTAGAGTAAATCAGCTTTCAGGCTGCTACAGTCAGTATAGGAACAGTTAAGTATAGTATCATGTAACAGGACCACTTCTGATACCAGCTAACATTGGGGAGAGCTTTTTTTATTGCATTTTTTGAAGTACGCACAAATAAAAAGGCTCGGGCACCTGAATTGGGCAACTGGGGTTAGCTAATGTTTTAAAAAGAACTCCATCCCGTTTATCTGATTTTGCCTCGAGTGATGCTGTGCCAGAGATTTCTCCTTTTGTTTATGCTAATGCACAAGGTGTTTTTAATTGAGCTTTAAATTTCCTGCAGTCCCACCTGGGAACATTACTGAAAGTTGAACAAAGATGTTTTTTCTTCTTTGTTATAATTTATGTTGTTGAGTTTCTTTTTCTTTGCAGTTTCTGAAGACACTTTTTGTTCCTAACTCCTTGTCCTTTGTCTCTGTTTACCTGGCTGATAGTTTATTGCACAGTTTATTGCCCTTTGTGCGTCTGTCAAGTGTTTAGTATGGGGCTGTTCCAGACCCCATAGAAAGCAATGGGTCTTTCCACTGACTTCAAAGGGCTTTAGATAAGGCCCTATGTGAATGCATATATGCATTAGTATGCCTTTTTTGTTTGTGACTACATGCTTTAGGATGCTTTCACTTCAGTGAGTTAGAATCCTGATGGGGAACAGAACAGACAATTATGTTAAGATAGGACAAGTGCTTTAAAAAAAAAAAAAAAGCACTTCACTGTATTATCTATGACCATGAAGCAAACTCCCTCTTCTGTCAAACACAGATGTATGGACATGGCTTATGTGTGCTTGTTATTTTAAAAATTGTCAGTAAGCTCAACGTTTTTTTAAGCTGCTCGAATACAGTGGAGCTCATCCAAATGTTCCTGGCACTTCATTACTGATACTAAAAGAAGACAATGTGCTGTAATGCAAATTACACTGATTCACTACAGTTTACTCTGAGAAAACAGAGTACTATATTTGCACTCACTAAATTCAAAGGGAGGCTTTTCAATAGTTTCTGTCTTGCCCTGGTTTATTTGTCTATACTTTTATTTGCTTGAATACAGCTTTCCAGACCTCTGTTTCAGCCCCCCTCTCTCACCACGTTTATTAGTGGGGAATACCAGGGTTGGCCAGCGTTTAATACTACAATACTACATGAGTCTATCTTTCCGAATAATGAACTGTGAATTCATTAAAAGATGAGTATAGCGATTAAACCACAGAAATTGAGTACTGCACACAATCTCTGCACTCAGGAGAACAGATGGAGAATGGCAGATATTTAAAAATGAAACAACAAGCAATTAAAAAAAGACTTTATAAAATCCCTAACTTTTTTCCTGGTGCATGTTAATTTCAAAGGTGTTGCGGAGGGGTAGTGTTGGTATCATTACATGCAGAATACTAAAACTAGGATAGCAAAATTAGTAGCACTATGCTCCTAAAATTCGAATCTACTCCCCACTTTTTCATATTTAAATATTAATTTGCATATTATTAGTAATGAACAGAAAATCTTCATCATGTCTTTGTAATTTATCAGGCATCTCTAGCATAAACTGCTTAGTGGTTGGACATCTTGAGAAGTTCTTTAATCACAATTAGAACAGAATCCATTTTAGGGGCTGGAAGAGGCCGTCCAGATCATCAAGGTCCAGATTCTGCAAACACTTAAGCACACACCTATATATGCACACGTGAGTAGTACCACTAAATTCAGTGGGACTATCCACATGCACAAAATTAAGCACTTGCATAAACATTTGCAGGAGTAGGACCCAAACCCCTAATTCCTGGTCTCAAGCTCCTGTCACCAACTCCTAGCACATTGAACACCCTAATGAAGACAATGGGCTGGAGCCTAACAGAGTTATATTGATGTAGCTGCGTTGAAATCAATGGATCTACAATGATTTACACTGGCAGAGATCCTGGCCCAATGTACACTTTTATGCAATGAAACAGGTTTTCACGTGTGCCTGAGATTATTTAAAAACAAAACAAAAACAAAAAACCAAAACCACTTTGTAGGGAAGAAAAGGCCCTTTCCTGCCTTACCCTAGTAGTATAGGCTGCTTCAGGATCATCTTCCAGGACACGGGACATGCCAAAGTCAGACACCTTGCAGACCAAGTTGCTGTTGACTAGTATATTTCGAGCGGCTAGATCCCGATGCACATAGCTCATGTCAGACAGATACTTCATTCCAGAGCCAATGCCACGAAGCATTCCCACCAACTGGATTACTGTAAATCTGCCATCATTTTTCTGCAGATGGGGAAGGGGGGGAAAATCACATAGCATTAAGTTAAAAGCTACATTACTGCCACAGCTGAAGCTGGCAAAGAGCACACCTCTAGATCTTCATCTTGTTTGAAATGAAATGCAATGTTATTTCCTCACCCTCCTGACTAGCGTCTATAATTCACCAGTAAAGTACAAACCCAGAGGTTTTGTCATTGCTTCCTGTGATGTATGGAATATATCCAGTTTTAATGAATCTACAGCATTGCAAGGCTTTCAAAAATGGAATAAATCAAAACTGCTCCCTATTAAACATGGATTATTTAAGAGCCTACATTTCAAATGTTACATCTACTCTGTATCCCTCCACCAGCTACTGGCAGCAGTAGAAAAAGATATTAAAAAGCATTTCCCACATACAAACATTCTTCGGTTTATATTCTCTATCCCTCCACCAACTAGAACAAGAATAAGGAATCAGAGAGAGTGTTTCCCTATGTAAAACCTCTTTTGGTTTATTATAAAGCAATCACCTACCCTGAGGAAGGCATCCAAGGAACCATTCTCCATGTACTCAGTTATGATCATTACCGGTTTACCTAGAGTTTGCAGAAAGAAAAATATAATTCCTTGATGAACACTGATGTTAATGAGATGAAAATGGGTTGCACAGGATTTTACTGCCAAGACACCTGTCTTGCACCATCTAATTTAATTTAAAAAGCGCCAAGCTTATGCCTCAGCTGTAGGGATCTGGAAAAGAAATATTATGGGACGAGAACATTGAAGGGTTCCATCTGGAAAGTTAACCCTTTGGGTGACTGGTTGACAAGGTCTTTAACTAAAGTGGCCTCGAATCTCCAGGGAACCTATGAATGGATAATTGCTCGCTAAAGAAGTAGAAGGGAGGGGGAACCAGATAGAGCTGTTCAAACTTGAAAAATCGTTAGGATAATTAAATTCTTTGCTAGAATATGCATTTTCTTTTAGAGGCAGACTCAGTGAGCACTTGGATCCTTTTTCTTCTTTTGAAAAATCAAAGCTTCAGGGGAGTGGAAAGCTGTCAGCAGCTAAAAGACATTCAGATGCAGCTTGAGATTTGAGCATGCAAAATATAAACTCCTTCCCCAGAACCCCTCCTGACTTTCTCAGTCCGGAATCCTGTATGTCTTGCTATTTCTAAATGAGCCTTCTCCATTTCCCTCACAAAATAAACGATTCAGTGAATTGTGCCAAATATGGGGTCAGATGCAGTAGCAGCACTCATCTTTCCATAGTGCAACAGGGAAAAGCTAACTTTAAGAAATGTAAAAAGAAATACTGGGTTACTGACATAGAATGGTGACTAGAAAAATGGCCTATCTCATAATAAATAATAATAATGAATAAATATGCACATATAGAACGCTTGACATACAAAGTTATATGGCCCTGATCCTGCAGGTGAGAAACCCCAATGATTTCAATGGACTAAACATGCATCATGTTCAGACTCTGTGTTTGAAGGACTGAGGCCAATCTCATTACTCCTGTTTTAAAGATGCCCAATGATAGGCATAAAGAGATTAAGTGATTGCCAAGCCCAGCCCCGTGGGAGGCTGTGTGAATTCTACAAGGAGAACTGAAATCAGAGACTTGGGCGTGCTTAGCTCCTTAGAGGATCAGGCTCCACATAGTGGCAGTCAGAAACAGAAACCAGGATTCCTACCTCTCTGCTCTAATCGTTAGACAGTACTGCTTCTTCCTTCAAAAAAAAGAGAAATTCCTGTCCCTGAGAACATTTGCTTTTGTATTTATATTGACAGGAACTGCTTCGAACAAGGGAATTTTATAGGGGAGAGAGGGTTCAACCAACCTGCGACCTGAACTGCAGATGCCTTCAATATAAAGATTGAGCTGAGCTGGCAAAAACGCTCAACTTTTCCTTGCTCCATTCACCATCAGTATCTGCTCAGAACAATCGACTATTAAAATTGTCCATCTGTGAAATATTTTAGTGCTGAAAAGCTCCCATAATTATTTCTACGTCAGTGCATTTTTCACTCAACAGAATGCCTCCCCCTTGTAATTCTGCCAGAGGTGTGAAAAATCCATACCCCTGAGCACTGTAGCTAGGCTGACCTCCCCACCACGTAAACTCTGCTAGGTGATGCAAGAATGCTTCCATCAATCTGGCTAACCGTGTTCCTAAAGCATGGAGAAACCCCCTTCCTCTGATGCGTCTGCACTGTGGGGTTATGCCAGCATAACTTCAGTGCCATAATTATGCCACTAAAGTCCCTGTTAACGTAGACACAGCCTTCTATTCCTGATTCTCCTACCATTTCAGCCAATGCCCAAAACTCTCATTGTCATGATCACATGCCACCTTTGCTCATGTAGATGAACATGTGTTTGAAATTGTAATCAGGCAGCAGGATACCTACTAATCTGATTTGCATGAACAAAGGTAAGCCTTGAGCAAAACAATTATGTGGGTGTGATCTTAAAAGCCATGGCTGAATATTTGCATTCTTACAGGAAAAGGCTGGGAGAAGACATCACTCTCCATACAGGAAAATTCACCTATCTGAACATTCATCAGTAAGAATGGAAACCACTCTAATCCAATCTGCATATTTCCCCATTTCATTTACCCTTTGCAACTGTGACCGGTCATTCGACAGAACAAATACATCTAAATGAGTTTTAATTAACCTCCCTCGATCAAAATACACTTTGTCAATTCAGAAGAAAGGGAGACTCTCTTTCAGTGCATTAACACATAATTCCATTACTCAGGCGCTGCTTGAGCAGTGGGGAAGTGGGAGAGGGTGAAAGAGGCTGGGGAGGGAGCAAGTAACCATCATCTAGTCAATTATGAAAGTACTTGACTAGCAGCCAATAATGCATTCGTACTTTCCTGCTTCCTCTCTTCCAACAGCCCCATCCATTCCACCTCCACAATTCATCTTGCATTTTAGTTTTCAGTTTATTAAATGCATTCATTTATCACAATGTTCAGAAAACCTACAAGAGGAATTGAGATGAATGTCTTCTTAAGTAGCCCTGTTTACCAGACAGCAACAGCTCTGAGCTGCCCAAGCTGGCTGGTAGCAGAAGCGCTGCTTCCTGGGAGCCAGATGACAGGACGCGCTGGGGTCGGCTCAGCCTACCACCTCCTCAGTGAAAATGTTAAATCATTTGAATGCAGTGAGAACTGCATTATGCAAATACCTCCAGCCATTTATAACTGTTACAGCTGTCCTAGCTAAGGGGTTTTAGTGCCTCGGTGGGATTCCAATACAAAGATCCCCCTGTTGCTTCTCTTTTTTCCAGAAGTGCCATGAAAATCACAGTCTGTAGCAAACACACCACCACCTACTCAGAAATGACCCCCCCTCCCCTTTTCTTTTTAAAGGGAACAGACCTGCAAAGGTATTTAATTATAATATTATGTTTTAATTAAAGTACTCAGAGACTTAGCAAGGCCTGGTAAGCCATAAGCAATAGCAGTCTGAATGACTTTTTTTTCCTTATGGAATTTGTATTTAAAAGAAAACAACGATATTCTGTACTAATTACATTTCCAATCACAGCAAAAATCATGCACATCAGAAGGGGGGAATTCAAGGATATAAAAGAGAGACTTTCAAAGGCACAAATGGGAGATTTAGGAATCCAGCTCCCATTTGACATTCCAGAGGGGATGGGTGTCCAACTGAAATCTTCCCTAAATGAAATATTCTTATTGTCACTGATTTTTTTCTACACTTTAGCTCATTTCTAATGTTAGTTCATTAAAAATTATGGGCTCTCCACTCTCACTTTAATCAGCCACTTTATTTCATTATCAAGAGATCTTTTTAATTAAACACCATGTATTCTCATTGCTGTGTGAAGGGTTGAATGCACAAGCTCCATCCACTCACAACAATGGATGCAGAGGGTTCGTTGTGGTACTACACTGCACTGAAAATGAACCCCTAAATCTAAAGTTTCCTCCACTTTTAGCACTCTGCAGCATGTTCTGCAGCTATGCTATGCATTGTATTTGGAGCACAGACATCTTAAACAGTAACCACTACACAGTCTCAGTGGTGCTTTATGGAGTCAGACCCACATGGGTCTTGAAGGTGTATTTCAGTTCTGGCTTAGAAACAGCATCTGTTGAGCTTTGTCATACTCTTATTGAGACAGAATTCAAGCGAATGCTAACAGGCTTTAAACAAAATGATCGACCAGGTGTTACTATAAATGGAAGCAAGGCTATCAAAGTCATAAATCAGAGACAGCATATACGCAAGTCTCATACTAAAATAAAGACTATTTTATTTCAAAGACCTGCTCTTCACAGATATGCCTTGTACTTCAAAGCACACCGACACTGTAGTTTTGTTTTGATTTTTTTTAAGTGTTTAAAATACTTTGCTTACCATCTGCCTTCACCTATCTTGTAACAAGCAGCTCAGTCTAGCAAAGGTTTGAAAGATGGCTGCTTGACATACCAAAAAACCTGCAGTATTAATTCCTCCTAAAAAACCTTGCACAAGCTGCCTGCAGATAGGGTATCAGTTGAAACTATAAACCCATTTATAGCTGACAACAAGATTAATGACTTGTCCTGCACTGATTTCCTCCTATTAGCTATCAGTGGATCTGTGCCATCTGTCACTTAACAGGGGGAAAAATATGCAGATTTAATTTCTCAATGACTTCCAAATTGGCCTTGTCACAGAAATGACCTACTTACATTTGGTAACTACACCTTCCAAATGTATGATGTTGGGATGGTCAAATTGTCCCATGATGCTGGCTTCACTTAAAAAGTCCCTCCTCTGTTTGTCAGTGTACCCAGCTTTCAGAGTCTTGATAGCAACACAGATCTCTCTCTTTCCTGGTACTTTGAGACGTCCACTGCACACTTCACCAAATTCACCTGCAGGAAAATGACCAAACAATCAGCCATGAACATGAAACACATGACCCTTTGTAGCCAAAATGTAATTGTCAATGCAGTTCTGAAAAGTCCTGTTTGTTTTAGGGAGTTGTTACACTAACCACAGTTAGATCTCAAGGTACCTAAACACCAGTGAAAGCTATGCATTACAAAAACAGATTTACTGCACAAACACAGATGTCCTGAAACTTACCCACACCTATGACTTTTTCAATCTTTATACAGGAGGCATCGATTTCCTTGGCAAATTCCCGCACAGCTTGGTTTGGATCCTCATATGTAAAAGGATCCACATATGTTCTCACACCTGCAAGACAAAAATGCTTTATTTGATGTCACTGATCTACATGCTGCTCAGAACAGAACATACAAGGAGCGAATTCTTAATGGTATACAACAGCAAAGAAAGTGTCCAGTAAAGATTCACCATGTCAGCACTGACTGAATAAAGAAGAAAGGACTTAAGGAGATTCCACAATGGGATTTATTTTTAAATGCAAACATTTAATTTCCCATCTATTGAAACAGCATCAGGCTTTTGACAGTGAATGAACTCCATAAATCACTGATATTGGTAGCAGGCCAACTAGCTGGCTGCAGCCCTGTGACTTAGGCCTACACTACACAGTTAGGTAAATGCAAGGCAGCTTACATCAACCTAATTATGTCAGCGTACACACTATAGCCTTGTCCCGCCAATGTAAATGCCTTACTACGCCGACATAACACCACCTCCATGAGAGAGGTAGGGCTTCTGTCAGTGTAGTTAGGGCTGCGCAGCGTCTGTTTAGATACTAAAAAAAACGAGGAGTCCTTGTGGCACCTTAGAGACTAAAAAATTTATTTGGGCATAAGCTTTCGTGGGCTAAAATCCACTTCATCAGATGCATGCACTTGGTAAGGCAATGCCCATCTTTTCATATGCTGTGTATTTATACCTCCCTACTGTATGTTCCATTCCATGTATCTGATGAAGTGGGTTCTAGCCCACGAAAGTTTATGCCCAAATAAATTTGTTAGTCTCTAAGGTGCCACAAGGACTCCTCATTGTTTTTGCTGATACAGACGAACATGACTACCACTCTGAAACCTACCCTTGGCTCCCTGCTGGGTTGTGCCTGCCAGGCTCCCCACTCAGGGAGCTGAGAAGCATGGGTGGCTGCTCCTCCCCCGCACATTCCTGGCAGAGTATGGGGATCCAAGAAGCCCGGGCTGCTGCCCAGTGGGCAGCTGGGCTCCCGATGGGGAGCTGTGTGGAACTGAGATCCCTGGCTCTCAACTCCCCACTCTGCCCCTCTTCAGTTGGTGTAAGCGCTCCTAGTAAGGAGGTGTACCACCATTAGAGCGAGGGTAGTGAGGACATCAGCCACTGCAGTAATTACTGTGGTGGCTGTAGGTCAACTTAAATCTGTAGTGTGAACATGCCCTCAGAACGCACAACTTCCATTTTTGGGCCAGGGGAGTTCTGAGTTCAGACCCTAAGCTTGATCCTTCACTCAATAAAGCTAGAAACAACAGCATGTTCAGTCACTGAGACTATATCTACACTACAGCGCTGTACTGCTTGTGGTGGAGATGCTCTAAGCCGATGGTACAGAGCTCTCCCACGGAGTTAATACCTCCCGCCTCTCCAAGAGGTGGCAGCTATGTCAGCGGAGAAGCTCTAAGCCGACGGGACAGAGCTCTCCCACGGAGTTAATACCTCCCGCCTCTCCAAGAGGTGGTAGCTATGTCAGCGGAGAAGCTCTAAGCCGACGGGACAGAGCTCTCCCACGGAGTTAATACCTCCCACCTCTCCAAGAGGTGGTAGCTATGTCAGCGGAGAAGCTCTCCTGCCAACATAGCGCTGTCTAAACCGGCGCTTAGGTTGGTATAACTTATGTCGCTCAGGAGTGTTGATTATTCACACCCCTGAGTGACATAAGTTATACTGAAATAACCTGTAGTGTAGACAAGATCTGAGGAAGGAATGCATGGTCTCACATTTCCTCTTAAGCACCTGCTCTGGTCCATCCTGAAGCATCCTTGACATACACTGGGCAGAAAAGCATGCCCATCATCTTCAGCCAGAAGTAAAGGTCATACAAACCTTTTGAGTGAGAGGGAATAAAAAAAATTTCCCCAAAAAACCTTTGGGATTTTTGAATAAAGCCTGCCATTCAAAGTTTCCCTGCTACTAGATGCTTTGTTATGGCAGAGGAGGGCTGCAAACAAGGAAAACAGTGAAATAGTCATCTCAAGAGGAATGTCATTCTTTATTTTCTAAGCATAAGAACACAGACATGCTTTGTGAACCAGAACAAAAAAACCAAATACCACTGCCTTTTACCTTGATTCAAATGTTTCTCCTCATCTGCCTCTTGCTTAGCCTTACTGTACTTACTGCGTCTGTCAGGATGAAAAAGAGCATTACAATTCAAAATAAATCTCTTAATTTAGGAGATGAACTCAGAATCTTCTTGACCTGCCAAGACTTGAATTGCTCTACCTGCCAAGACCTATGTTCTGGGTTGGTCCTACAACAGTTGATGGCCTAATTTATAACCAACAGCAATGCACGAAGCTGCATTCCTTACACAGCTCTAGATGTTACTGTCACCAACAAACATACCAAGGGAAACACAAAAACTCGAATTTACATATTTCCATTCAAGAAAAAGGAGGTTTATTTTCCAGCTACTTTTCTTTAAAACACAGATCTTTGTAATTCTGAAGCCAAATTTTGAAAGGGAACCCAATTAGGCCTCCAGTTTTTTTTAGTATAATTAAATGTGGATGCAAATGCTAACATGTAGATGTCTAACTGATTGATTTGCAAGCACAATTAGGCGGACATCTAAATACTAGCCTTTGTATCCACTTCTAATTGCACAAAATTAGAGGTGGAATTTAAAAAGCAAGCTCTTTCAGTCTACACATCTGTGAATATTAATATGATAGGGGATACAGCATATTAAGTTTACACATTATTATTTCTACACGTAAACACACAACCATTTATACTATTTATGGCTTTAATTTTAAAAAAAGCATTCGAGTATAGCTTTAAGCATCAAAGTCTGTGTGGATTTGAGAGAAGTTAATACAGGACACATCTCTGTAGTGAGGACTTTTCTACTGAAAGGTGCCAAGTTTGGATCTAAGGTTTGGTTTGGCCCATTATAAAGGGTGGGAGGGCAGTTGAAAAATACAGAGACAGATCAAAAGTCAAAGGAACCCAAAGCTGGGTGTTATTGATGCCCAACAACTCCACTTGCTTGCTCCTGTATGGGCCTCCGAATCTCTGACCTCATGATACTGACCTCCTTTGTAAAGCACCCTGAGACCTACTACATCAAAACATAAGAACGGCCATACTGGATCAGACCAAAGGTCCATCTAGCCCAGTATCCAGTCTTCTGACAGTGGCCAGTGCCAGGTGCCCCAGAGGGAATGAACAGAACTGGTAATCATCAAGTGATCTATTCCCTGTCGCCCATTCCCAGCTTCTGGCCAACAGAGGCTAGGGACACCATCCCTGCCCATCCTGGTCAATAGTCATTGATGGACCTATCCTCCATGAATTTATCTAATTCTTTTTTGAACCCTGTTATAGTCTTGGCCTTCACATCATCCTCTGGCAAGGAGTTCCACAGGTTGACTGTGCGTTGTGTGAAAAAATACTTCCTTTTGTTTTAAACCTGCTGACTGTTAATTTCATTTGGTGACCCCTAGTTCTTGTGTTATGAGAGGAGTAAATAACACTTCCTTATTTACTTTCTCCACACCAGTAATGATTTTATAAACCTCTTTCATATCCCCCTTAGTTGTCTCTTTTCCAAGCTGAAAAGTCCCAGTCTTATTAATCTCTCCTCATATGGCAGCCATTCCATACCCCTAAGCATGTTTGTTGCCCTTTTCTGAACCTTTTCCCATTCCAATATATCTTGTTTGAGATGGGGCGACCACATCTGCACGCAGTATTCAAGATGTGAGCATACCATGGATTTATATAGGGCAATATATTTTCTGTTTTATTATCTCTCTTTTTCTTAATGATTCCCAAAATTCTGTTTGCTTTTTTGACTGCCACTGCACATTGAGTGGATGTTTTCAGAGAACTATCCACAATGACTCCAAGATCTCTTCCTTGGATGGTAACAGTTACTGATGAAAAGTGCTACACAGAGCTAGGTACTCCTTTTCTTTTCGCGAATACAGACTAACACGGCTGTTACTCTGAAACCTGTCAGAGCTAGGTACAGTATTGTTATATAGTATTGCTCGGGATCAAGTGCTGCTCCTACTGACATCAATGATGAAACTTCCAACAGTCCAGACTGGGTCTGGCTGGGCAACGAGATTGGGACAGGAAGCCACGGGGACTACAATCAGATAAGAAACATGTGTGGGGAGACTGGGACTGGCTAAGTAAGGAGACTGGGACTAGGAGCCCAGGGGCGGGAGGAGTGAGGAAATGAGTGAAATGGACCACCTGAGGAGGGGGGAAGAAGACTGGAGTGGCTAGACAACTAGTATGACAAGGAATTGAGGGGTCTGGGGAGACCGGAACTTGGACCTGGACCCTGGAGGGAGAAACTAGGACTGTCTTGGCAAGGAGACTGGGATTGGAATGAGAAGCATTAGAAGTGGGGACTAGGACTAGGTAGGAGAGCAGAATGTGACTGGGTTGAGGAGACAGGGTGGCAAAAAGACAGGACAGGGGCAGGCTGAAGGAGATAGGGTAGTAGGGGTCATGTTTGGGGAGAACAGAAAGAAGAATCTGTGACTACCACAACACTCTCCCCTCCAGAGCCTGGAATGAACTCAGAATTTCTGAAGGCTGTCAGCAAATACCTGTGATATGCATTGACAAAGTACATCTCATCTCCTTTTGGTGTTTCTCCATGCAGAAGATGACAACCTATGTCTGCTTATCTGTTTCTCCAGTAGCTAAAGTGGCATTTCCTAACTTCTGAGTGCTTCCTTTTGCAATCATAATGTTCTTCTAACACAGTTTGTAGCGTGCAATATACTAAATAATTTGCCCACAACAAAACACCAAACAGTCCCACACTGCCCTTGATCCAGGATTCACAGCTCCCTATAATGTCCTGGGAATTGTATTCATATGCCACGGACTGCACATGCCACAAATGCCTCTGAACTTCTTTCTTTGCTAAGTTAATTAAAAACCAATACTTTCAAATACAAGGAAACCATTAAAAAAACCTCTAAATCCAAATGCAGAGTTAAGCCATTTTCATTGCCTGTGGACGACTGTTGCAGTGAATCAAGGGACCAAATTCTGTTCTCATTTACCGGGAGGGAGGGGAGGAAAGAGGGTTGCATAGGGTGAAAGTCAGCACAAAATGTCTATAAGTGTATAATAGAAACTGACCTTTAGCAGAGAGGAACATGTCAGCACTGCTATTGCTGTGCATGCATAGAACACTTTCAGTTAAGTAAATGATCACCATCAGCCTAACTTAGGAAAAAAAGTTATTCTGAATTTTATCTATGACCCCTCCAACCTAATTCAATTAATACTGACATGCAGAAGTGAGAAATGCAATAAAAATGTGTGTTACATGAAAGTGGCTTAAGTATTAAAATATCCTTTTCATCTTGTTTAAAAACTTCCCTCTAAGCCCTACATAAAAACTAGCCCAAAACACCCTAGGATGCATAACAGGTAAAAGGAAACACAGGAATTACTGTTCAAGCAATATAATTGTAGCTTATTAGCTTTTAATAATACCTTCCAAACTAACTACCTGCTTCCACTTCTATCTTTGTCACCTGTTGACCTTTTCTCCTTGGCTTGGGGCGGGACACTGCTGTCTACAATTGTCCCTGGGGGGGGAACCCTGGAAGCTCATTATTCACTCATTGAGCCATAGGGAGGAAATCTGGACATGAACTGACATCCACAGAGAGCTCACCTGAATGACAGAAGGAAACCTTTGTCCCAAGTTTGAATTCCATAATTATAGGGATTTCAGGGGTGGTGATTAAATAGGGGCGGTGTTCAGGAAGAGAATACAGAAGCTTTCACAAACTCCAGGAGTCAGAGATGCGGGCAAGTCTACAGGTGGCACTTGGAGATAAAGAAGGGGTGGGGCTTTTTTCCCTATAGGCCTGCCCCACAAACAACAAAGGGGGGGATTAGCATGTATTGTGGTGAAGCAGCATGCAGTCTGGGCTGCTCTCTCAGCCTCTGCATGGCTGCTGGCACCTTTACCATTTACAAACAAAAGGAGAGCTGAGGGTTAGAGCTGCTCTGATTAAAATACTGCCTGCCAGGAGAGCGCAAGGGTATGACTGAGATAGCCTGGTGTTCCAAGGCTCATTAGTAAAAGGTGGGCAACTCATTCAGCTAAATGCCCACCACCTGCCTCAGTGAGTGGGGGAATTTGATGGGGCCAGCAGTGAAGGGGGATAGTTGCTGAGGGACACACGGTAGCTTCTCCCCCTGGGAGTCTCTGGCACCCACTGGCCAGTGGGGTGGCAGCATTCCCCAGCTCTCAAGATTTAACCTGGAGTGGGGGCCATGTGGAGCCTCTTTTGGCTCCATTCCAGCAGTCCCACCCTACCGATCCTGAACTAGTAATGGGCATCTGGCCTGAAAGATGCTGCTAGTCTGGCTAATTGCCCATTTGAGGGGTCAGGAAGGAATTTTTTCTCCCATAGACCACGTGGCAGAGGACCGGGGAGTTTTTCGCTTTCCTTGCTGTACCGTCAAGCTGTGCTGTACAGTGGGTTAGTAGGAAAGCGCCTAGTACCTAGGTTGGGTTGTTAACTCATCACAACCTGCGGCCCATTTTCCAGTGCAGATGAAAGACTTAAATCAACAGTTCCCACAGTAAAACACCTGCAATTTGGTGATGGGCTTTGGGCTTAAGGGACAGGGTGAGACCTTGTGGCCCTCATGGTCCCCACCCTTCTGCACCCTCCCTCCCCCTTGTAGGGGTTGTGGGGGGAAGGGTGCTAGGACTCAGAGAGAGAGAGCAGAGTCAGGCGGTGTGGGGTAGGCTAAGGAGAGCCTACCCCAAGATACAGGTTATACGGTAAGGCGCCCTGTAACCCATTCACTAGAACCAATTAAATGGCTGGTATAGAAGAGTGTGGGAGATGGGCAGGCAGTACTCCTTGCCTGTGCTAAAGTTTAATAAAAGCTGCAGCCTGCCACATAATTCCATGCCTCAATCTGTCTTCATTTTGCTGATGTGTCCGCAACAAAGTCAGAGAGTGGAAGGTAAACCAATCTACTACCCAAGAGACCTCTTTTCATTTATTAAAAAAAAATAATTTAATTAGATAACCAAAAAAGGGTTCGTAAAAGTCATCTTTCTCCACTCAACTCCCTTCTGAAAATAAAGCCTCATCCTCTTGCTCCAAATGTTCCCCAAAAGCTACATTTGAAATAGTCTGAATTTAGAGGTGTGCTTATAGGAAGCTTTGTAGAAATGCTTAAGGTGCCATCTGTCCTTTGCTGTATGAATTTACGTGACTTAATCTACGCAAGTTTAAACTAACCCTTAAATGGATTAAACCTAATGTTAACAAACTCTCCCAGGAACAGAAGAGAACAACATATTCTCAGGCTGTTGGAGGTAGCAGACAGCACGGTCCTTTGGAAAGTTTCCGCTGTAAGATGATTTTTGAGCACTGATTTGACTTAATGCTAAATGATAATATTAAGCCCAGTTTCAAATGTGGGCACCCTAAATGGATATCCCTATCCCACATCTTGATACTGATATCACTACAACTGCACAGAATGGAGGTTTGTATAAATGCAGACCTAAGTGCAGACCTGTTGGCACAACTATGAGATTTAGGCCAGGTGTACACTAGAAAAGGTTTGCGGGTGTAGGTACGCTGGCAAAGCCTCCTAGTGCAGGTGGTTGGTGAACAAAATAAGCTATGCTGGCAAAAGTCCTTTTATGTTGGTATAACAATGTCTACTTTTGGGCTTCTGTTGGTATAGAAATGTTGCAAAAATTCACCTCTCCTACCAATATGGCCCTACTGGCAAAAGTTTCTAGTGCAGATCTGGCCTCAGGTGCCCCATTAAGGCATCCGCTTTTGAAAACTGGGCTTTGTTTTTCAATAGCTACTCCCAACTACTGGAGCTAAATGGATGTAGGCATGTAGTGCTATGATAAACATCCTAAATGCACTGATATTCACAGAACATCCCAGGAAGGGGCCTCATGGTTTTTTATTGCCTTGGCATTTCATTTACTTCGTTATGTCTTTTCTCTTCCACAGCCTCTTAAAACCTACTGAGGCAGAGCTGTGGGGCATCTTTGAACCCACTGCCACTTGACTAACTTATCTGCATTCCCACCAGCATTTAGGCCAGCCTTTGGTCCTGGCTACCAGCCTGCTCTTTATCTGTGTTTTGTCCAATTTAAACACTTCTAGGCAGCGATAACTAAACAGACAGCCTGAATGGGGAGAAGAATTGGCTGAGTATGCATCAGCATCAGCGAGTCTGTCAGCTACCAGGCTCCAGGCAGCCTTTCCTTTGACAGCTTTATGGCCGATACTAAAGAGAATCAATACTAGGGCAAGGGGTTGACATTTCATTTTCTAAAAAGTGATCCATTGAGGGCCAATCACCAAGCCGTGTTTATCAGCCTTGAGAAGTGACATTTTTTTTTATTGGGGGAGGTGGGGAAGGAATCATCTCAGAACAACTCGACAGGCTCAATTCTCCAAGGTGGCGACTCATAATTAGAAATCCAATGTATCCCGCTATCAATCTGGCCTTAAATAATAAAGTGATCAATAAAAGCAGAGAGGAGATTAAGTCATCAAGCCCTGGTGATGCTATTTTCTGTTGCAATGGCTTTTAATAAACCTGTCTCTCTGCATTACATTTTCATATATTCTTTTTCTCTTTTTTCCTGCCAGCATGGATGCGTTGAGCTGAACACCCACAGAAAGCCATTACAATGCATGACTACTTACCAGATATTATAATCACACTGATTTAACTGCTCTTTTTAAGATGATTTGAAGTGAAAGAGTAAATCAGAAGGAAGCTGTGCCCATTTATAGCTAATGTGATCAGACCCTATATAGAGAGTGGGCCGACTTGTATTCTCTCCTCTCTGATATGAGATGTTGTAATGATTTTTCTGAGGGGTAAACCTTGTTTTGGGAGCAGCAGCGTGTGCTTGATGGGAGATTATGGTTCTGCCTGAAAATGGAAGCCATGGATCCAGTCTGGTGTGTTACTGTATACAAAGTATTGAGTGCCTATGGCTTCTCTTTAGAACCTTTCTTCCCCACAATGGAAGAACTACCCCAATGGCTGATGCAGACATGTACAGACAACTGGGGGTATTAAAATCAAAAACCAAAAACACCCAAGCAAGACCGTTTCACGTTCTCCATGCACGTTACTTCACTGCAGTACTGCTTTCCTTCCCCTACACGTAACAAGCCAACCCAAGAAGATCCCCTGTACTCAGACTCATTAAACTCAACATCAAATTACAATATCCAGTTGGCTTGCTTCTCAATCCCAGTTACAGAAATCAGCTTTGCATTTGAAGGGCAAATAGTGCTGGAACTATTACCATTACATTACATACTGCTGTGGTACTTATGCTGAGAAGATCAAAGCTACATGGGAGAGGGCTTGTAATGCAAATGCACTGTTTATGATGCTAATCAAAGAATTCAGCTTTGTTTGGATGAGACAAAAAGCTCCCTTATGAAAGAGAGAGGGAGAGAGAGAGGTTTAAGTTCTTACCTCCTGCTGATGACAAAAGCAGCAATGAGAATGACCACGAGAACAACACTGCCAGCCACTGAGACAAGAAGCACTGTGGGATTGGTACCATCACCAATAATGGGGGAAGGAACTAGAGATAGAGAAGACATCAGTTAGTGTCACACACCTCAGGCACAGCCACCTACAGTACAAAATTGTCACGGCAACACTTGGTGCTGTGTTCTGATTTGCAGAGGCAGTTCAGGGTGTTACTCAAAGCCAGTCTCAGGCCTTCATTATGTATTCATTCAACATAATTTTCCAGGAGGGTCCTAATTAGTTAAAGACATTATGCTTGATAATGGTTTGGGAAACTTCAACTCGCTGAGAACAAGGACTTCCTCTCCTTCGCCCCTCCATTCTCAGTCAGAGGGTATAATGCCTATTTTATTGCCCACTGAATTGCTTCCCAGTTTACTTTATTTTTTTTTAATGGACCAGATGCTCATTCCTCACTGACACAAACAGAGCAAGTTGTTTTAAAATGTCTTCCCTTTGCCTGGTGGATTGACTATTTTAAGTTTTCTCATGCCATGCCTGAGGGAAGTTAACACAGAATGACGTGACCTGAAGTGATTTAAACAGACCTGCATAATGGAAATTAAAGAAACAGGTTCGGTCATATCCTCTTCCTTCCGGTGTCTTAGGAAGCAAACACTCCATTCACATTTTTGTGGACTATTACATGTTACCTTGACTTAAACAAATGAGAACCTAATCACAGATAGCACAATCTACAAATGCCTCCCTTTGCAAAATTGTTTAAGAGAAAACACAGAAGTAAGGAGACACACACAACACACCTCACTGATTCACATAAAAAAAGGACAGTACATTAAAAAAGGAGAGTAACTGGGGTTTATCCTTCTCTAGATGAGACACACTGGAAATTTATGCAAATAATTCATATTATCATTAAAGGAAGTTGAAAATATAAATCTCCAGGAATCAATGAGAGAAAAAACTTCAGAACATTTATAGTGTGTACTTCTAGCCTACCACATTCAGGTTTCTTCATTAAGATTTGTAAGCATCTTGCATCCAGTATGCAGCACATCCAAATAACTGTGCAACATCACATTTACTAAGGCCGGATCAGAAAACAACAGAGGAAATGGCAGTCAATAGCCATTTTTACAAATCATAGTGCCGCGCAGGAGTCACAATATGGATGCCACATTCAAGTGAATAAATGAAGTCAAACTCCCAATAAGCAGCTCAGTCATATTCAGTATATGCATAGAGTCCAGAAAGAAAGAAAGAAAGAAAGAAATGGGGGAAGGAATGTATCTATTGTCAGCCCTCTGCCAATGATGCACATGTTGTTACCTGTGTTAGTCGTGAACTCAAATGGCCCACTGAAGTCCCCATATCCCGCTGCTGTCCTGGCTCGCACATGAAACACATATGAAGTCAAAGGGTTCAGGCCTTTGATATCTGTGTTCCTGGAGGCTGTCTTCACAATGCGATAGCTGCGCTCATTTTGGTCCTAGGAGCAACAGAGCACAGGGGTGAGGCACACAAAAATGTCTCCAGGCACAGTGAACCCTGGATCCCCAGTTTGCTGCCAAATCTGTGCTGAGGCTATGACTAATAGCAATGGACTTTTCAAAAGATCCCTAGAAAGGTTTTTGTTGTTACCCTTACTAGTACTGGGTTTTAAAAGGGCGTCTTGGGGATGGCCAGAAAGGATGATGGGGATGGTATGTCTAATGATGGTAGGTCTAATGTCTCTTTCAGAAATCGAATGATAAAATTCTCTGGAAAGTAGCCAGGTCTTCAATCATGATCCTGCTGATGAACAAATAACATTTTATGCTCGTTCACTCTTTCTTTTTCCTCTCTTCCAGCCACGAGCTACATATCCAAGAAACCCTTGGGAAATGTCTGCCAGAAAGCCCATGTCTTAAAGTCTATTTCAGGCTGGAAAATGTGTCAGAAAATGTTGTAATCTAGTTTCAGTGAAAATCAGCTGCCCTTTCTGGCTTTATTAGGGAGGCAAATAAGCAATTACCTTTAAAAAAAGAAAAAAGAGAGAGAGAGAAAGAAAAGGTAACTGTTCATTTTCCAGGCAACCGTGAAAGCAAATAGCTCTTTTCATAGTTCTGTACTTGAGGAGAGACAAATTATTTTGTAGAAATAATGTCTCCCTATAACTTGGAAAGACTAAAGAATGTAATTTTCTTGTCCTTATTTTCTATTAAAAGCCATCAAACCCACACCATCACTCTAAGCAGAAGCCATTGACTTAAACAGATCTTATTATTATTACTGTGTTACATGCTTCATTATTACACTTCTGTCTCTGACGTAAGACTAATGTATTACTACTTCTCAGCTATATTGATTCTCATTATAAATATGCTCTCTGTAAAAACCTGGTTCTAAGGGAGAAGAAAAGAAAAAACCCAAATACACTGTTAGAGGAGAGTGCAGTATATTATTCTCATTATTCAGTGTAACTGTTCAAGTGTATGAAATCCCTAATTGGATATGATTCTGAAATCAAACCTATTTGGTCCCAATAATGAGATCCTATCTGGGAATGGCTGTAATGGAAACAAACCTCATCTGATCATTTTGAGTAATACCTTCTCATAATATTTGACTTCATATTCCAAGATGACTCCATTCGGCCTGTCAGGTTCCAGCCAGGCCAATGCAACACTGTGCCTTGTTATTTCTTTAGCCTGTATCAAAGCAATTGGAGACGGAGCTGACAAGAAAAAAGAAAAACTGTATATTAGCAATATTTTATTTTTAAATGAGGATCATGTATTTTTAATTGTAGCTTTCCTACTCAATGGGCTTTGTGAATCTATAGCACTGCCGGGAATTAAAACGTCTCTTGAAGAGAAGACTTGTGTTTGCGCATAAAGCTGCTATTTTTGCTGCTATTACCTACAGCACAGTGAGCTTTTATTCTTACCGAAAGATTCTCTAACAAGCCCATTCTTGGATTCTGGTCCATACTAGAGCGGGAGTCTCCGAAGTAACAGCATGGTGATCCAAGTACTGTGATGTTACACCATGCCTGCAGCCAAAGCCCTGTAAGAGGCTAACATACTAGGAGATGTTGGCTCATTTCTGACCTTTACTAAACATGCCGCATGAGGCCTTGGAATTGTTAGTTCTGGCTCCACAGCAATTCCACCTATTCACCTTCCACTATTAACTGGTGTCATTTCACTAGCTATTAACATTACAAGAAATGGGATATCGACCTTTGGCTCAATCCTCGTCCCTCTGAAGTTGGGGGACTTTTGTTTCAGTGAGAGCCCACTGTTTACAAATTCAGCTTCTCCCATAAACACTGGGATTCTTGCATCTCAAGTATATGGGCCAGTTTTTCTGCCACCCTAACTCATGCTGTGAAGTACCATAGCCTGTGAGTAGTCCAACTGAAGTCAATGGGCTTACTCCAGACGGTCAGATTCTGACTTTAATGGGACTACTTGGGGAGCCAGGTGCTACCCACCATGAAGAAGACATCAGAATCTGGTGTACTGTGAATAAGACTCCAATGGTAACTGTCCCTATATAAAAATGATAGCTAGTTACAGTTGGTTCACAGTACCATACACTTCCAATTCCACTGACAGGGCAGAAAGGAAACATGATTTTGGAAAATTAGTCATGTATCCAACAAAATTCAACTCAAATTTACATCCATGTTTAATAAGGGTTACAATTAAAAAGACAATGGAATATTTCTCAATGTGCACTCCAAATTGGGCCCTTGATAGTGCTGAAGTTCAGTTTTTGACTGGTTGGAGGACAAAGCATTTTCCCTAGGACTATGACAGTAACAGATTCACAGCTCTGCTGGGGGAATGGGTTTGCTGAAGATTTATGAAACAGGTTGCCTGGTTCTTGTTGTGTTGCTGTGTGGCCATGTCTCTAGCCAGCTATTATCAAGCCCTGCCACTACTGACAATAGCTGATACAAATGGTGGGGTCTCCAGGGATGAAGAGGGACATTCATGAAATTTTTAATCTTATCTAACAAAGCCATTCTGTATAACCAGAGATTAGAGGTCTTCCTAAATTGAATGTATTTCCTCTTTTGTCCCTGAAACCCTAGAAAAATACAGATTTTTATTTTTTTTAACTCTGAGATGAAGATCCATGAAAGTAGTCAAAAGAGAAAGGAGGATGTAATGTGTATTCCTGAAAACTACAGAGAAAGACAGAGAAATAAAATAGTCACAATAAATGAAGGGAAAATTGAACGTGAAAGCTTCAAACCTACTTGACCGTATCAGACGGGTCTGATGGGAGTGAAAATAACCAGCAGACACCACACACATAGTCACAAAAGGGAGTCTTCCTGCTGAAGTGAAGCCATCAGGGAGTCTCTTCCTGATTTATTATTTGACAGCTTGGCATCTCTGTTAGAAATGCCTCCAGACCCTTTCTCTCTGTCTGTCTGTCTCTGTATCTCACGTGCACAGACAGATACTGGATGACAGGAGGAGACTATAAACATAAACCAACAGGGAGGTTTCAGGTGTGTTCCATCAAGTTATATATGTGACATGACTGGGATTGGTAATGCAACTCTCCTGCTTGATAACCCAATGGCTTCTAAACCAAGGGCACATTCTCCTTGCTTTGCTTTGCAGTAACATCACTGCTTAGCTAATAAAATGGAAATCAGGTTCATTTTCCGCACGCACACACACACAGCACATTAGCAATACTCTCCACCCCCTCCGCCCCCCGCACCCCCATTACTGGAGAGATGTTAATGAGCTACTTCACCTTGAATGGTCCTTTAAAATATGTGTTAACTACTTATACTAAACAATCTATTCCACCTTGTATTTAGCTGAGACACTCTGGGTACATTTTCCAGACCTGAAGAGGAGCTCTATGTAAGCTCGAAAGCTTGTCTATCTCACCAATCAAAGTTGTTCCAATAAACTATATTACCTCACCCACCTTGTCTCTCTAATGAAAAAAAAGTGTCTTTTATTTTTTAATTCAATATCTGGACAAGCAATTGGTTGATCACAAACTATGTAACTGGAATGTTATTCTCCTCCGGACATCCAAGCAGCACAGCTATTATGGACCTCAATTTCTAAAAAAGTATGCCTCGTGAAATCTGTTATCATTGGAGGTGCTCAACAGAGAGAAATACATCAAGTGGTATAGAAGTGAAACATTGTTGCCAAAATAATACCAAGTTACAACTCCCCACATCTAATATACATGTCTGTAGGCAGACACATACATACTAAAATGTTACATACTCTGTAGAAATTCTACCAAACCAGTATATTTCACAGTGAAGACTGACTGGAGATACTTTGGTGTGAAATAAAAGGAGATTCACTTTGACAAAATGGCTAAGTATAACTTTTTTAAGTTCAAAGCTCAGCAATTTGCCTCCTTTAAAAACTCCACCCCCATACTGATGTGAATACAGCAATGTTCTTTTATCTACTTCCTCAATAACCAGCCATTAAACACCTACTAATAGTTTTATTACTACAGTTCTGTGTTTGTGGCCTACAAACGGGGAGAGAGAGCAGATGCGCACTACAAAAATTTCACCCAAGTGCCATAAAGCCATTTCCTAGGGCCAACAAGCCCTGAATTATAACAGTTTTGGGGCAATTGAAAGGAGGGCAGAGGCAGCATGACAGTGTTTCATTACCAGTTCATATTAGTATCGGGAGGGGGACAACAACAGGAAATAAACAGTTGCAATGAGAGGTCTCTGGCCTGTAAGCAGCCAGGAGTGAAAACAGCCCTTTATGAAAGTACTTGAAACCTGAGCACTTGGATGTCAAAGGCACACAATGCTCAGTGTTTTAGTCAAGTTACCTTCTTAACCACAGCAGGGTTTACTTTCTACTCCCCAGGATTTGAATTTAAATGTATCATGCTTACTCAAGAGGTCTTTCACTGATTGAAAAATATACCTCAGTTTATACATTACCTCAGCTAAATTCAAATGACATATTTAAATTTAATTACTTGAAGTTTAGGGTTTTTCATGCTTCCCCCTCAATTAAACATAACAACACTTATTTGTTCTTATCAATGGCTATGTGCTTTAAAATGCTGTCAGACATCAAAATTAAATGCTTGAATGCACTCATGATGTTACTGTGATTAAGGGTTTTACCTTCCAGGGTAGATGCTAAAAGCCTACTTCATTATTAATGACTTTAATGTATTATACATATGAGGGATTAAAGCAGAAAAAAAATCTTCAGAAAGCAAAGGAGACATAAAATAAGATCTTCTATTTATTGAAATGAAAAGCTAATACAAGAAACCTGATATGCACAAGGATTTTTCTTTGAATCTACACCTTGTAATGTTCTTTTAAATCTGATTTTCAAAACTATATTAAGTAACCTCACAGCATGAATAGGATGTTTGAAGAGAAAGGGTGCATGCATGTTTTTAAAAGGTTTCTAAAAGCAAAAATGATCTGTGCCAGATTCTTGTAACTTACTCATGTTGGATAGAACCTGCATTTGCGAGATGTCTCGCTGACGTGAAAGGAGTCAGAATTTAGCCCTGTATTTTTACATGAACGAGACTGAATTTAAAAGGCATCTCTTCAAATTCTCTTCTCAGGTAACTACCACAGAAAACCATCAATGGGAACTATGTAAGGCCAAGTTTTTGAATATATGTGTGACAACATGCCTGTGTGAAACACCCAATGCACGTGAGCACAGTTGTGCACATCTGAATCCTAATTGAAAGCTAGATGTGTGTGCACTTTTGGAAAACTGGGCTAGAACTCTCAATAACCACCCCTGCTCTGTGTGTGTGGCTTGTGTCTCTCACTAACAGAAGGTGGTCCAATAACAGATGTTACCTCACCCACCTTGTCTCTCTAATATCCTGGGACTGACACACAACTACATTACATACCCCTCCCTCCCCATGACTATTAACATTTTTTTCCAGGGCCATTTTCCATGCTGGGGATCTGGGAACAGTGGATGCAGCCTGGTAAATTTTAGGTTATTTTTAACATGCATCTTAATGATCAGAAAACAGTACCCTCCCCATATGAACCCACTTCCTGTGTTACTGTAACAAATGAACTAGTGACAGAAGAACTAGTGAAATAAGTTTGGTTGCTTACCTTGGGAGGCAGGCCAGTCCTCGCTTACAGACAGCTCCCCAACCTGAAGCAAATACTCACCAGCAACTACACACCACACAACAGAACCTCTAACCCAGGAACCAATCCCTGTAACAAACCGCATTGCCTACTCTGTCCCCATATCTACTCTAGCAACACCATCAGAGATCCCAACCACACCAGCCACACCATCAGGGACTCAGTCACCTGCACATCTACTAATGTGATATATGCCATCATGTGACAGCAATGCCCTTCTGCCATGTACATTGGGTAAACTGGACAGTCCCTACATAAAAGAATAAATGGACACAAATCGGACATCAGGAATGGTAACATACAAAAGCCAGCAGGAGAACACTTCAATCTCCCTGGACATTCTATAACAGATTTAAAAGTAGCTATACTTGAACAAAAAAACTTCAGAAACAGACTTCAAAGAGAAACTGCAGAACTAAAATTCATTTGCAGATTTAAAACCATTGATTTGGCCTTGAATAGGGACTGGGAGTGGCTGGCTCACTACAAAAGCAACTTTCCCTCCCCTGGAATTGACACCTCCTCCTCAATTATTGGGAGTGGACTACATCCACCCTGATTGAATTGGCCCTGTCAGCACTGGTTCTCCACTTGTAAGGTAACTACCTTCTCTTCATGTGTCAGTATAATAATTCCTGCACCTGTAATTTTCACTCCATGCATATGAAGAAGTTGGCTTTTTACCCACAAAAGCTTATGCCCAAATAAATCTGTTAATCTTTAAGGTGCCACTGGACTCCTTGTTTTTGTGGTTGCTTATCTGAGCCACAGAAGGCCTCACAAAACACTCTATAATCCTCTCTCTTCACACAATCCTCCTTCCTCTGCAATCTCCTGCTAGCTGTTGTTGTCTTCCAAGAAAGATGATTGGTCTGCTACTCTCCTCCCTTTGGAAACTGAGGCACAGAGCGCTTAAGATAAGCATTTTCAAACATGAAGATTAAAGTGACGCATCTAAATCTACATCTCTGGAATTAGATGGCTAACATTAGGCACCCAAGTTTGAAAATTTTGGGTTTATGTGACCCAAATCAGCATGAAAGCTGGGATTAGTCTCTTGCTCTCAATCCTTCGCCGAGACCAGGCTGCTTCTCATGCTATTCGGCTTTCCGGAACCTCCTTGTGGCCAGAGGACATGCGAGCTGCTCAGTAAAAGAACTGACTCAGAGTTAGCTGACTAGTAGCCGGTTACAGTGGCTCTAGTGCCATAAGCAATAGGCTGGGTGGTACCGCCACCTATACATGAGATAGTCCCCAAAACCAAGGGACATATGGTTGTATTTTTTCCAGACTCCAAAAGCCACTCACTGTGAATAACCTGTGATCTTTAAGATAAAGGAGTGACAAGCTCTCGGGTCAAGTGATTGGTTCACATCAATTATATTTTCCTTCAGAAGGAAAAGGGATAGAAATATAAGGGTTGGGGTTTTTTTTAAATGTAAACAAGAAAGCTAAAATTTTCCTTTCAATTTTCTTTCCTTCTAGTAAGAGCACTCACCTGCTTTGGGAGTGCTGCAGAACCTCAAAAGCTGGCTCTCACTCCCATCAAGTTAAAAGCTTACAGCAAAACTTGGGTCATTGACAAAAAAGTCCCTTTTGAAAGGAATCTCAGTTTGAAATTTGCAAAATGCCAAATATGATGGTTGATTCCTGAAGCCATTATATAACCTCTGCCACACTAACCAGGGATTTTTCAGTTTTCAAATACATCTCACAGGCTTTAAAATCCACAAGCAGATGCTTAGGTGTGATGGAGCTCTGCTGAGTTTATCTGATGGGGCAGCCGACATGACTTTTCAGCAGCTTCCTGACTCCTCTGCCCCCAATCAATGCTGATGGTCAGTATGGCCCTAAGGCTGCTCTAATTTCCATCACTGGAGTGCAGTGCCTCTTACCATCCTGTCCTGGAAGAGACTGTTGATAGTGGGGGGAAGGGCACAATTTAAAGGTTCTGGTGGTATGCAGTGGGGTTCAGGCCACGACATATAAACCCTGGCAGAAATCTGAGGTGGGGGGGGGGCATGTGACCCTGTGCACCCCCCCACGTGTCACCTCTGTCCTGGCCTACATTCTCAGAGGCACACCACATCTGCTGAGAGAAGAACCACAAAGAACCTGTTGTGGATCCCTGAGTGAGATTCCAGTCTTGCCATAGATTAGAGCAGCACTGGGACTGCTCTAAATGACATGGAGCTGGTTATGGAGCCTCAGGGGCTGTCTGTTAGCTGGTGATTGTCAGAACACACTGAGTATATCTACACTGGGGGAAAAAAAAAGACCTCCAGCAACAAATCTAAGAGCCCAGGTCAACTACAGGACTAAAAAAGAGCCAGGTATACATTCGGGCTGGAGGAAGGTGGCAGGTTTGTATAATTTTTGGTGGTGCCCAGAACGGGTCCAAATCCTCCCTCTCCCCTCCTCCCCCAACACCTCCTGACACACACACACCTATCTAAGGCTCTGGGAGGGAGTTTGGGTGCGGGAAGGGTGCGGGCTCTGGGAGGGAGTTTGGGTGCAGGAGGGGTGCAGCCTCTGGGAGGGAGTTTGGATGTGGGAGGGGTGTGAGCTCTGGTCGGGGCAAGGGGTTGGGGTACATGAGAGTGTGTGGGGAGCGGGCTCTGGGAGGGAGTTTGGGTGCAGGCTCTGGGCTGCCTTCAGGGGTGGGAGATGCTCCGGGGGAGGCATGCAGGGGGGGCACACGGGGCCGGGGGAGAGACCCAGCCCTGTACATAGGTGGAGCTTGGCCCCTGGACTCTGAATATTCCTGGAGCATAGGCACCACGGGACTATGTAACTCCGCCTGTGGACTGGAGCCCAGGCTCTAAAACCTGGTGAGGGAAGAGGGTCTTGGGAGTCTGGGCTCCAGCGCAAGCAGGAATGTCTACTCTGATATATTTAGGCCCAAAGAACAAGCCCGAGTTAGTTGGTCCAAGCCTGGAGACTCCCTGACACATTCATTTTTTATTTTATTTATTTATTTGCTGTCTAGACATACTACTAGTGCCTGCCTGTAGCTTATATCAGAAGCTTCAGTGGCAGAGGGGTGGTGCAGGAGGCAGCTACACTGGCTTTGCATCCACTGGGGACAACAAAAATTAGAGAACCTGGCTATTAATCTCTGAGGGCCAAATTCTGATCTCAGTTACAATAGAGTATATCTGGATTAACTCCAAAGACTTGAATCTGTAATCACTACTCCGCATTCCCACAGAACAGCTATAAACCAAACAAACACAGAATCTGCTGAGCATCATTTAGGGGAGCACTGTTTAACAAGAATCCTGCATTACACCCAAGCATGGGGTCTGTTTAGTCTGAGCACCGCTTGTTTTCTTTCTGCTAGCTTGCTAAGAAATCCTGTTGGCATGTTCTGACAAGGATAACTTAATACTTGCCAACAGAAACATGGCAGGATACTGTGTGTATTTTTCCTGTATGTATGAATGCCAGTTTAAAATAAACAGGAAAACAAGTCTTTCAGTTCGAAAAAAATCTGTCTGAACATTACAATTGCTGGGTGGGGAGGGGAGAATAGGCAAAGAAACATTCCTAAATGTCTATTAACACAAAAGGGGTGGATGGATTTAGCACTGCAAATTGCTTTAAAGAAATTCTACAGCCATAAGCAGCTTGTAAATTTGGAATTAGCTGCCAGCTCCCTAACCTGGGCAGGTACTGAGCCACTGGCCGCAGTGGAGTTACTTCTACCTGTAACTGAGATTAGAATTTGCCTCAACATAAAAGAGAAACAAATTCGGCAGCTTAAACAGGGCAACAATGTCCCTTTAATAGATTACAGTGGATAAAGAGAATAGCAGAATGTGGGACAGGCAACCATGATAATCGGAGATTGCTGGGACATCCCTTAACATTGATTCCAGGTTTAAAACCTGTTCTGAGGGACAGCATGAAAGCATCATATTAAAGTAGCATCCCATGGGCTGAACTCTGGCTAGGGGCATGTGGAGAGCACACATTACTCTGTCATGTTAGAAGATGCACCGGACTCTATTCTCCACAAGCCAACAGTTCTACTTGTTGGTGTAGAACAGTGCTTCTCAAAGCCGGTCTGCTGCTTGTTCAGGGAAAGCCCCTGGTGGGCCGGACCGGTTTGTTTACCTGCCGCGTCCACAGGTTTGGCTGATCGCGGCTCCCACTGGCCCCAGTTTGCCGCTCCAGGCAAACGGGGGCTGTGGGAAGCAGCGTGGGCCAAGGGACGTGCTGGCTGCCCTTCCCGCAGCCCCCATTGGCCTGGAGCGGTGAACCGCGGCCAGTGGGAGCCACGATCAGCCGAACCTACGGACACGGGAGGTAAACAAACCAGTCCGGCTTGCCAGGGGCTTTCCCTGAACAAGGCGGCAGACTGGCTTTGAGAACCACTGCTCTATGGTATAGATGCATATATATGTAAATAGTTACTGGGCAAGGTTCCAGTAGATGGCCCTCAAGAATGTGAAGCATTGTTTCTGGGTTTTGTAGGACCAATAAAACTTCCTGTTGTTGTGCTCCATAAATAGTTTCTTGTATGCAGCTTTTAAACCACTTCTGACGGATATAGTGCATCAGGGATCAGTAAAACTATGTAAGATATGCTAACAATAGTCTTTAAATACCAGAGTGACCACTTGTCCCTTATTAGAAGGGATAGCTCTGGCTCCATGCCTAATGTCTCAGATCTCATGTGTGTCAATATGGAATTTTTCTCTTTTCTTCAGTCCTTATTCTGCCTTTACCACCATGACATCTGAGCACTTAGTTATTTCAGCAGTAATCATGAACGTTCAATCCACTATGGCACAAATGAACGATTTTATTTCTAGGGCACCACACTTCATGGTGAAATTCCTTAATGAGACACATTTTCTGCATTTCCCATACAGCTGTCTTTTATTTACTTGGAACGTAGATGTCCAGATAATCTATACCTGGTGAATAATTTTCTTTGCCATTTACTCTCAGAATTAAGAATATCAGATTTTATAGACAGAACTGTTTAAGAGCCTGCCTAGAAATCCAGATAAATACAAGCCTTTTGCACTGTTCACTTGTCAGCTTTTGAAACTCTCCCACACAGAAGTACCCTTTAGACAAAAATATAATATGTTGATCATTCTGCTGAAGCAGCTTTTCTTACTTGTGTAAAGAGATTTGGTCAGGTGGTGTCACCCTGGCTTCGAATGTGCTATGGCTACCTCAAAAGGAGTTAGGCTGAACCATTTGTACTTCTTGAATCAATCATACAACATAAAAAATGCCAAGAACCGCAGAGGAAGGAAGATGATAAAATAAGCATTTTTACCCTGACAGTGATACAGGCAGGTCACAGGCTTCAACAGCAACCGAAGGCTTGATTTTAAATATGCACTTTTGAGCGTATGGTGCCTGCAAACATCAAAGAGCAACATAAGGCTTCAGCTCCCTGCTTTACAGTCTGAGGGTGGAAAGGAGTTTTAAAGCCATCAAAGTTCCTCCAGCAAGTTCACGTTTAAGTATTTACATTTAAACTGAACAATCTAAAGATTTAAATTTTATTCGCTTTCCTGCCTAAGTGAGGCCACTGTCTTGAGTGCAAAGGTTAGATGATCTTTTTTGCACATGGCATGATCTCCATCGCAAGCTTTTGTAAACAGCTGAGAAACGCTCCACACTGAATCAAGCTTCATACTCACAAGTTTAAAAAAGGTAATGTACTGCTTTGTGCAAGGTGCCAGTGTGACAACATTAGAAGATGGATCCCTCGGTTCTTCCACGAATAGTTACAGCACGGATACCAGCACGGCAAGCTTTGCCACACTGCCTTGCCAGTGTGCCTAATCTCTCTTCCTGACGGACCACCTCAAGGGATGAAAGGGGAGTCTGTGCTTTCAGAGAAAGCAGTGCCGCTAGTTAGCATCTGGTATGCCCAATTCTCTTGGACTCAGTCACACCCCTCTTTTTATTCCCCTATATTTCTCTGGAATTGAACTAAGTCCACTCTTCTTCATTTGAAACCTGTAGTTAGCAAATTATAAAACACACAAAGACTAGATAAGGGAGACACCCTCATTCTGCACACTGCATAGTTTTGTAAAAACAAGAGCAATCTTCAGTTAATTCAGTTAAAAACAGAATGAGGGATGGAAATGTGAGGAGTCTTCAAGCCTTGAAACATACAAACTTAGAATTTAAATCTTGCTTTAGGGTGTCAGTAACAGATTAGATCACAGGTGCCACACAATTTTAATTCATGCACGCTTTTAGCTGTGTTGATTTTGGTTTTATGTGTAGTGCTGAAAACAACTGAATTATTCATTTTTAATAAACCACCATTGTGTCAGTTACAAACTCCCCAGATGGAGCAAGTGCTTAAAAAATCAAGACGGCTGCCTTAACAGAAATGGTCAGGAAGGTGAGATAATTGCGAGGGATTTTTCCTTTCTGTTGGCGCTATTTCAAAGTCTAAATGATTTCAATGCTAAACTAACATCCTGTGAAGTCATGAAGACATGGGGGATTAAAACAGGAAACAGCAACTTTTTAAAAATTACTCTTAAAACTGGCTAGAGCTGACATTGAAGAGTTCAGAGCCCAAATGGTTGTGCAAACAAAATTCAGTGACAATAACGATCCTCAGTTTGGCCCAGCAGTCTCGTGGTTTGCCAACCACAGATCAGTTTGTATTCTGATCCTAGCCTTTTATTTCTTGGCCCAGCATGCTCGTCAGCTGAGGGAAGAGGCCTCGGAATGATTCCCTCTGGCTGTTGATCAGAAGAGGACTGATCATTTTTGCTGAACTCCTTAAGAGGCGAAGCAGATCTCTTCTTCTCAGAGTGAAGGCCCAAAGTATTATTTTGAGGCTCATAAGGCAGAATTAGGGGAAAATGAGAAGGGGGGGGGGAAAATCGTCCCCCCACCCCCATAAAAAACTATGATTCCAACATTGTTTCTTTTTCTAACAAATTGTGAACCACTTCTCATTTTTTAAGTCTCTACTTCTCTTACATCCCCTCCACCCCGTTTTTCAGCTCAGTTTTGTTACAGACGTTTCCACAAATGTGATCCTTATTTATGGCCAGAGGAAACTGGTGACATCTGAAAGTGAATACACAAATGAACAATTTACCACAGTAGGTAAAGATCATTCTGTATCTGACTCAAGACAATGCCTACCCTGCCGAGCCTCCACTGTTTGCGACATTTGCTATTCTTCAATTTCTAAAAACGATCTCCAGTTGAAAATAAATCACACATCTGCCAACGGCTCTGAAGCTGTCTCCCTTTGCGCCTGGTCCACTCTCTTCAAATCACTTCTCTTGCTGCTTTCTTCCCAGCGCTAGCGTAATTGCAGCCTTTTTAACTTTCAGCACATGCAGCAGCGATAGCAACAGGGTGCGGCATGCTCATGGAAATGCACTGCAGGGCCCAGCACATCATCTTCGATGTTCTATAGAAAACCCACAAAATCCTGCAGCACCCTACAAAATCCCACCAATCACCATGGCCTCAATTGTCCTTGGAGCTGAAAGAATATTTGTTAAGCCTGCAGCTACTTGCAAATTCAATTCACCTACAGTCTTATTTATGTGCATGCACCAAGTCTTGATAACTAGAAGGAAAGATGTGGCCCTTCAGTCCGTGTTCACTGTTATGCTAAGAAAGATAAATGGAGGCTGATTCAGAAGACAGATTTAAAGAATGTGGTATGTTATCTAGACAAACACAGTCTTCCCAGGGAGTCATTGTTCTGGGTTGTCTTCAGATCTTGCCTTTATTTGTTTGCTACAATGAATGGATGTTACACAAAACTTGCTTCATATACTGGACAACAGTTATGTACAACCCCTCTCTTTTGCACACTACCCAGCCAAATCTCCTTTACTGTGTTATTTATTAATGTGTTCTTATAACAGGATACAATAGATTAAAACATTAAATGTTTTACTACTAATTTTCAGGAATCTTTGAAAGGATATTTATGTCCACTACATATTACAATTTAACTTTAGCACTTTTTCTGTCTGCAGTAATCCTTCATGGAAATGTCTTACAGAATTTAATACTGATTAAACCAATAGGGTTCTATCAAAATTAAACATGGTTTAATAGAAATTACTCTAAAACCTGTAGACTTTAATAGAAAATGATAGTCTTTTCTTCCTCTGTGTGTGTGTGTAAACTAGCCTATAGTCTTCAAAAGTAGGAATATAATGTTTAATTAAATTCTATAGGATAGTTCAAAAAGCCTAGAGAATGGTTATATTTTTTTTCTGTTAAGTTCTATAGACTTTTTCATAAGGAATCTTTGAAACAAAAAATAGAGAGATACACTTTGGTTTCCTTTTCTTCTCTCTAGAATTATTAAAAGAGAAATGTCTAAAAAACACTATCAATTTTTGTTACCTAGAGATTACAAAATATTACTCTCAGAGACTCTGAATCAAAGTGCTCCAACAGTCAAGCAGGTTACTAAATCAGAGTTTTGAGATGCCAGCTCTTGAATTTAGTAATAAAGGCAGATTACGTTAATCTAAAGAGATGCCATGAAATCCTTCAAGTGTATGCAAAGAGCAGACACATATTTACATGATTTGTTTGGGGAGGAGGAACCCACTGGAGTCCTACTATAATAATAGAGGACTCTCTTCATCCCAGTTCACATGTGGGGCCAAATCAGAAGTGACAAATCTGAGTGAAAGAAATTTCACTGGAAAGCTCAGCATTATGATGTCCAGCAAAACATTACCACTTTGATTATAGAATCCAGTAGACATGCTACAGCTCTATTTGGCCCTCATGGCTCAATAAATCTCTCTGCAAAAAGAAAAAGAGAAACAGAAGACATCAAAGAATGAAATCCTTGGGAGTATTTTTCATGCATATGGATAGATCTGAGACACTTTTTTCAACAACAGCTACAAACTAACCATTAAATATATGAATGGAACAGGACTACCCTGACCACAGCCAGGTCAATTTACTAACCTGTTCCTCAAATCCGGAGTCATTGCAGAAACTCTGGAATTCAGAGACAGACTATGTTTATTTGTGCTACATTGCACGGCATTTTAATTAGTAACTGTGCGGATTTAAAACCTCTGAATGGACACACAGGGGCAGTTGTGCAGACTAGCTTTTGTGTTTCCACTCTCTAAAAAAAATCCTGTTTGAGGACATCAGCAGGGGGTTAATGGAAGCTTTGATAAAAGTTCTCTGAATCCCTTTATTGTTGCTCAACTACAGACTGGATTCTGGTGTCTTTCTGGCTGCTCTCTGGTGTAGATAGTAATTAACTGAGTCAGTTGAGAAGACAGCTAGAAAAATAAGAAGCCCATCTGAACATTTGGTAGCCACAAACCATCTTGTATAAAGAACTGAAAACTCCTCCTTGCAATGCTTTTGTGGAATCACTCGGATTAGAATACAAATGGAGAGAGTTGTAGAGTGAACAAACATTGCCAAGTGCAGCTAACTAATTCATAGTAAATAAAAGTCTGATAGAGTCTGATCTCAGTTTAGTTATTCTGAATTTGCTCTGGCATAACACAGATCAGAATGGGGTCTGAGGTATACATCTAGCTTAAGTTTAATAAATGTAAATAAAAATAAAGGTTGGTGCTGCTCAGTCTTGCAGATGAAACCATCTTTTCTGCTGAGGGCACTAAGAATCATCCATTTCCCATAGTGATCTTTTAAAAAATGTGACCAACTTTTATTTAAATGCTGTAATTACTTCTTGGCACTATCTGACATGCAAGTTGTCTAAGCTGTTCACTGAACCCTGAAGCTGGTTATTTACTAAGACTCTTTAGAAAGCTTTTCTTTCCCTTTTGACCGGGACTTATATTCCCCACCTTGAATACAAATTCATGGAAATGGGTGGTGCAGATAGCTTTGCCAGAAAGTAGGCAGTTGTTATTTTTATTATTTCTTTGTGTAAAACTGAAATTACCTTAAAATAAGAATTTAATCCCTCCCAACAATAGTTTTCCTGGTTTTGCTTTTAAGATGGTAGCACATAAGCTTAGACTTATAATTGCACCTTTCTTATACACCATCAGTAGAAGCAGCAATCTGTGTATAAACACAGTGAGTTGTTAACGAGAAAACTGCAGTTCCTTATTTCTACACACTCTTCTACACACATAATTAAAGGTGCCTGGGAATGAATTTTCAACTGGCCATCACTCTGTATCTGTATCACATGTAAGCATTTGAGACAGCCAAATGAAAAGTATTCCTTACCTTACCACTTATTTTTTCCTTCCATTTAATTTTTTCATTTATGTGTTGGGATTATTTCTTTGTGGATCTCTCCTGCAACAGTCATTTGAAAGTTCTGTGGTTTCCTCAAATCCATTATATGTGTTGCCTTAAAACTCTTTATGATAACGCAGTGCATTACAAGCCTTCAAACATGCAAAAGCAAAACTTTCCCAGAGAGACGATATGGGGGGGGGGGGGGGGAAATGGGGAGACTCTCAGTTCGTGTCAATTATCCATTAATTTCAATAAAGCTAGGACAATTTACACGCGCTGAGGGTCTACCTCAACATGTTCAATTAAAAATAAAAAAGAGGTTGTTGCTTACGCCTAGTAGATGAATTGCAAGTGTTAAAAATTCACAGAAGTTTAGATTTAAAAAAAAATACATATAATGTACTTGAATCTCTACCAAATCCTGCTGCAAAGGATTCAGCATCTGCCACTCTCACCATGTCACCCCTTCTCCAAGTCTTCCCTTCACTAGCTTGGAATCTCCTTTCCAACAGAGTTCAGGAGTGATACTCTGCTGAGGAGACTGCTCCACCTCCTTTAACATAAAATAAAACACCTCTCATTTCCAATCCCCTCTTTTCATGACTCTGGAATGGTACTTTGCCAGCTCTGCCACAACCCATAGCACAACAAGAGCACAACGGCCAGGGGGGAGCACATGTCTCATGCACGGGGCCTCTGGCATGACCCAGATATTCTCCAACAGTCACTTTAACTCACTCTTTTGGGGAGCAGAGCCATCCTAAAGGGACCATATTGTCTCAATGCAAAGCAGGGTCTATGAAGAAGCTTCCTCCCCATTTTGTGTGGTCATGCAAAGGTCTCTGTTGCTGGCACAGTCCTTGTCAACGTAACATTACACTCTGATGTGCCCGAGAACAGCAGTTCCAAAACACAAGGAATCAAAGCAAGACACACAGGTAGGTGGTCAATCAAAACGTGTAATAACCATGAGCCACTTGAGTCAGCAACAGCCTGAACAAAACATAACAACAGTCCAAATGGCAGGTCTGGAGCTACAGGCCCTGAGTAACTGCACACACCCCAATGTTATGTACATGCATAAAGGAAGAGAAACTGGAACGCTGAGTTCAGCAAGCAGGAACCAGGAATCAAACAGGAACAAGGAGCAGGAAGCACTAAGCAGGAAGGTAACACACCCACACCCACGCCAGTCACCCTAGTCTCCTACAGTAGAATGTTTGATCCTGATCCCTTTGGCCCATTGGGAGCACTAACTGAAAAGGGGTGGTGAAGAAAGGTGGGGTTGTGGTGGTAGGAAGATGGTAGGAGGTGGGGCCAGGCTGGTAAAAAAGGTCTAGCCATGGCAATCCACTCATTCATTGCCTCCAGGCTTGATTGTCATTCACAGCTCATTCACATCTTGAAAAACCTGGTACACAATGCAGTAGCCTGTCTACTTGCCAACACACAGCTCAGGGCAACTGCACCTGCATTCCCCCTCCATGGTCCACCAAGGGCGCCCACTCAAGGTTCCCAGCTCCTCATAGATCACTTCTAGTGTAGAGACCCCACCTGTCTCCCTCCTGACCAGGGATTTTCCAGGGTGCACAGTTCCCTGCCTACAAAAGTCACACTATCTTAACAGACTTGTGTGTGTGCTCTGCTCTCTCCTCAGAGGCTATGAACAGCTGTAATTGCCTGAAATTAGAACTTACCTCACAGCTCTTTATAAGCAAGCATATTAATTCTTAAAATGACAGCATTACAGAGAAAACACAGTAAAAAACAATAAACAGCATGCATGCTAGATGTTTACCAGAGATCACCCATCAAGTCTTATGGAGACTGTGCAGGTCAAGTCCTTCCAACCCCTCTGCAGGGATTTCCCCCGCCCCCGGACAGAAAGACTTGTCCATCTGCAGGATCAGAAAGAAGACCCTGAGTCAGTTTAAACTCAGGTTATTTATCTAAAAGTCCTTTCTTTGTCTGCTGGTCTCTGGAAAATCCAGTTTGAACTAGTACATGTAAGCATCTCTAGGTGGTGGTTACTTCTCTGGAGGTGCTACAATCTGGCTAATCACCCCCTGCTGTTCTTAGTTCCTGGAGGAATTGTGGTCATCCACACCACATCCCATGAATACATCATTCCACACACTGAGGAGCCCTACTCAGATCCTTGTCCTGATAGTCAAAGCTCTTCCCTCCCTACCTGTTCAACCACCGCTCCCTCAAGGGACCATGACCTTCCAGAAAAACTACATTCCACTAGAACGCTGAACTGCTGGCCAACAGGTGGAGGCTTGTGAGCCCAGAAGAGAGAACTTTCACAGGAGCTGGAGCTCACTCCTGCTACCTTGGCCCTCACCACTTTCAGCATGAAATGTAAAACTCCTTTCGTTGACTCAATTTCCTTTCAATAATATTTTCAACACACTCATGCCCGCATGCCTGCCACCACTCACTCCCCCACATAAACAGGCATGCCTTGGATCCAGCCCGCAGGATTGCCACCCCCATGGCGCAGCCACTCCCGGAAGCGGCCGGCACCATGTCCCTGCGGCCCCGGGGTTGGGGAGGTAGAAAGGGGGCAGAGGGCTGCATGCGCTGCCCTCACCTGTGGATTCCACACCTGAAGCTCCCATTCACCGGGAACGGGGAACCATTGGTCGGGAACAGGGAACCGCAGCCAGTGGAAGCTTCGGGTGTGGAATCCACAGGTGAGGGCAGCGTGCGGAGCCCTCGGCCCCTTTCCTCCTTCCCCAGGGGCCACAGGGACGTGGTGCCGGCTGCTTCCAGGAGCGGCGCGGGGCCAGGGCGGGCAGGGAGCCTGCCTCAGCAGCATGGCACCACTGCCACCCTGGAGCCACTCTAGGTAAGCGGTGCTGGAGCCCGCACCCTGCACCACCCCTGTGCCCCACACCCCAACCTCCTGCCCTGATCCCCCGGCCGCACCCCCACCCTCCTGCACCCAACCCCCTGCCCTGAGCCCCCTCCTACATCCTGCACCCCTCCTCTGCCCCAACTCCTTGCCCTGAGACCTTTCCTGCACACCGCACCCCCTCCCACTCCTGACACTCCCTCCCGCACCCCAACCCCCGGCCCCAGCCCTACATTCATGGCCCTGCATGCAATTTCCCCACCCAGATGTGGCCCTTGGGCCAAAAAGTTTGCCCACCCCTGAGTTAGATAGATAGATCTGAAGAATCAGTTGATTTTATTTTCATATGGACATGAACTTTATATGAACACTTACAGTTTGTGGCAAGCAGGGATGTGACTATACCCTGCACTACACTAACTGTCCGTGGGGACTCTGCTGCTGTGCACTGACTGTTTGCTTTGTAACAGGAGCAGATTAAAGTGCCCTTGGGCATGTTAATGCTCATCGGCAGGGTCCACATGGACAGTTAGTGCATGGCAGGATACTGCAGGGTATATTCACACCCAAGCTTCCTGGAAACTAAATGTTTGTGTAGACAAGCCCTGAGTGTGTCCATGTGCTTACAGGTGCATGTTGCTGCTGCTTCTTTTAATTCCTGCAAATTAACAACCTCTTTATATATCTCTATATTTCAGTGTGGAGCAATTCTTTATGGCTGAGTTATGAATACCTAGGGAGAGGGAGGTATTCAAATGGAAACACTGACAGACTCTTAGTTTTAGTGGCATTGGTATTCAAATGGAAAACACTAACAAGCCCTTAGCTTAAGTGGCATTGGCAGGTTTTGCTCCAAGTATGGGAATCAAACTAAGGGCCATATCACACTCTTGATCTCTGCATGCAACTTCTATTGTTGTCAATGTATGTAGTGTACACTGTCTGAGGGCACAATCTATCCATGGATCCTTATTTGCTTTTGCACAGTCTAAATCAGACTGGCAGAACATAGGACCCTATATGCATTTTCTGTGCTGCGTGGTGCAATGTGTGTGGAATGCTAATCAATGTCTGAAAGGAAAGCCCGGCTTTGAAATAAGTTACTCCAAAAGACGGAATAAGAATTTGTTCCTCTATCATAAAATCCTGTCGAGATGGTGAGTCATTTGGAAGCAAACAAACCACCCTGCTCTCTTTGATTTTGAAAAATTCTAGTTGTTTACATAAGACTCCTTCCAAAGGATCATTTAGATTTTTCTTTGTTACAGTAATTGTGCCTCAATAAGGAAATGGAGGGTGGGGGTAAAGAGTGTCAGCCTCTTCCTTCACCGCATTGAGCTTGAATATCTAGAATGGATATGGACACCACAGTTTGATAAAATCATTACCACTGAAATGAGGCTCCAAAGAATACTCAGCTCATCTGGGTCCACGCTGCAGGGGAAGGTGTCCAGCCCAAGCACTGATGACTCTAAGGCCTTGATAGTTACTACATAAAATGGAAGGCAAATAATGGCAGGGTTCTGTATGATGCTGAGGGACCAGGGGAGCATTTGAGGGGTGAAGGGAGAAGGTAGAAAGACTGGAGCATGATCTGCCACAGTTTTCATCCTCTGACATGAAGCATCTTTGAGACAGGCAAATAGACAGCTAGACAGACTGGGGGAAGGGAGGGGGGAAGGCGGAGAGGGACAGAAAGTCTGAGATATTCATAAGATCCGTTCTTGACTCTGATCACCAGCACTTTTTAAAACATCCACAGTCTGGTGTGATGAGGGAAAAGATCAGGTCTGTTTATTTATACAGTATTTCTGTCCTAATTGGCATATCCTGTATCCATCTAGCTGCCTTGGTCCACCTAAGGAGAAACTGAGCCGAAGGTAACCTAACAAGGTAACAAATCACCAGGTGACCTGTTTATGTCTATTCATAAACATCAGCCATATAATTTCTTCGAGAAAAGGACTGAAAAGAGAGCTTTGCCCCTCATAAAATGAAACCGAAAAAGGAGGGAGGAAGGAAAGCAGCATAATGATCTTCTAGTTTAAATCTCATCTGAAGTTTGTTTCCTGTTGACCCTCCTTCCACATGAACTGCTTCACCATCAATCCAGAACACTGCCCTCACCGCGCTATGCGGCCATACACACAGATCAAGGACTATTCCCAGTGAACTGGGCTGTCAGGTTTGAGACCTAAATGGCTTAGGCTGTATTCTAATAAAAATATAAACTCTACTGTGCCCCCCTCCATGAAACAAAGGCTTCCTGCTTGTCATGAAAGGTCTCTTTATTGAGAGATTTACTTTTAATTTTGAACAGCTTCACAGCATTATCCTCTGGGAAAAAATAAGGCTCTGAGATTTGTGTGTCATTCAGTCAACCTCCTGGTAGAGCCTCTTTTGGCCCGGTATGAGAATGGTGTCCCTGCAGGTCTTCCACAGTACTTTCACTTGACTTTTAGATGATGAACTAATTGTGATTTTCTTTGGTCATGAACATAGACAGCAGGCCAAATTTGCCACGGGTGCTAGAAAACATTAATAGCAGTCATTTGTTGTGCTCGCTGCAATAATGACACTGCCAGTAGGTTTCAACAACATCCCTTTCATGTTTTGCTTCTTTAAAATATATCTATATTTCCAAGTTTAAGTGAGGGGAAGTGTCCTGTGTGTCAGTCTCCCAGGTACTAAAAAAAGTATCATTTTATAACCAACGTGAAGAAAGCTGAGCTGAATTCTACGGCCAAAATTCTTAAAATGTCACAACGCTGAAGTTTTATTTTTAACATTAAAGAGAGATTTTCAATTGGCTTGAGACCTGAAATTTAGTCTTAAAAGAAACAGGGTCTTTTAAGAAAGCAGGATCTAGCACTAGTACATTTTTCAATATATTTCTCTCCTCCCCTCCCCCTGCAAAAAAAGTCAATGACAAAAGTTGTGTTTATTTTCATATAAACATTTTCCTGCAGCACTGGAAATTGAGAAGGGCTGCTAACTGAAAAAAATATCTATAGACAAAAGTGAATAGCCTAGTTCAGTGTCTCAGTTGAGTTGAGTAAAATGGCAAAAGCAAACAGAAAGCACCTGTGCCCTTCAACTGTACCTCTTCTGTAGCTGCAGTACCTATCTTCAAGCTCATATCACGTACAGTAATAAATATACTGATTTCCCAGTGCCTTCCATCTGCCCCCACATGCTCCCTCCTAAAGAGGCTCACACATAGAGATCATTTTTATATCAACATTTAAAAATCTACTCTGAGATTTCAGGAAATTGCACATTTTGTAGTTAGTAATGAAACATTTTCTGAGAATGGCATATCCGAATGCCCTTAGGAGGTACTTGCACACTTAACATGCAGCCCCCCAACCCCACTCCCCGGATTCTGCTCAGTCACTTAATATACTCAGTCCATATGCAGTCACAGAGTGTTTGCTTGAGTGAGGACCTCAGGATTTGATCCAAAAGGGCTGTTCACGTGAGTAAAGAGTCATATTCATAGAGTGCATCTATTTTTTCTTCTGTCAAGTGTGGGAATGTCTTAGGATACATAGCAAAAAATGTATAAGGTGTTTTAAATTCTTTCAGTTTTAACAGCTAAAGTTTTATTAGCCAAACAGCTTTTTTACTGTAGGGTCTTGAGTCTAATCTAATTTATACTAGTGTAAATCAGGAGTAACTCCAGTGAAATCAAGGCAGTTACACTGGTGTGAAAATGGTGTGAGAGCAAAAACATGCCCTGTGGATGGATATATATATGGTTATATATTTAACCACGGCAGTGTCTCTTTATAATGAAATATTACAACAGAAAATTGCTGCCATAGGAATTTTAGTGCACTCCAGACTCCCATTTACAATGATTACATGAATAACTATTTGTAAAACCCAAGAGCCCAACCTTGCAAACCTTTACTCAACCAAGCAGTTCCACTGAAGTCAAGGGACTGTTTGCATACGTAAGGATTAACTCCTGGGAGGAAAGGTTTGTAGATTTGGGCCACAAGTTCTTACTTTTCCACATGGCTATCCTAGGACGTTATATGCCCAATGTGATGTGAAGTGCAGAGGGGGCAGTCTGGCATCTTTGAGTTCCTTTTCATTCACACTAGCATAGTTTTCCCTGGCCTCCTGAAGCATTTGATAGACTAACAGCAGGAAATACTGGCAAAAATACATACCTCCTGATGTGAAGAACTGTTACCCGTGGATAATAAACAAAATCAATTCTGGTTTGCATATTCAATCAGATTCCGGTTTGAATATTAAATCATAAGATGGCAGAATTTTTCACACAGGAGATGGATCCCACTTAATTATTCATGCATACATGCATCCACTAACCCCCACACATGCCAAAAAAATCAAAAGCGGTTTCTTTGCTAAGCATTCACTGCACAAAACACAAATCCGACTGCAGTCCTCAACCTTGGTGTTTCATATTCTGTATGTAACGCTCTCCCAAAGCTCGCTCCTAATATTCTCTCTGTGTTTTCTGTCAGTTCTTTTTTCTGTTAGTCCTGGCCAAATTAATAGTTTGCATTTTGAAATCACAATTTAAGGGAATATCATCAGTTAAAAGGTTCTACAAAAAAAAATACAGGACCAAATTTTCAAAGGAACCGCAATTCTAAAATTGTATTTGTAATTTTGCCTGCATAAGTAAGTATATTTCTAACTGGTTAGATATTTATACAACACTGTGTACACAAAATCATGATTCTGTACATAAATGGTAATTATGGACCCATTCCTAGAGGCTTTGCGTCCCTTTCACTTTAATGAGAGTTGACGCCATTTGGCACCTTGCTGGATCAGGTCATATATCTGAGGGTCTGGTAGCATGATGTCTAGAGATCTGAGTTGTACAAATGCAAGTGCATATGTAAATAATTTTGCACACACACTTCCAGAGTGGAGGCTGTATTTGAAACTTTGGCTGTGTCTGAATGAAAACAGTTTTCCTTAAATTAAAATTTAAGAACAGAATCTGAACTGAGTACTGTAGTTCTCCTGCAGTACTGCAAAGTCAAGCAAATAGAACCAAAACCAAAAAGTGGAATGGAATATAGCCTAAACAGAGATGAAACTTACAAATCAAGTTTCACTGTCTTAGCAGGATGACAAGCAAAAAGGCAAACAAAATAGCATAAATGGTGAAAGGTTCATTTGATATTAAAAAACTACTTCAGTTTTGATAAACGGAAATGTTGTTAGTAACTTGGTTATGAAGATATTTAACAATGGGCCAAATTCTGCTTTCCATGTATAAAGGTGCATAGTGTAGGAGAAGCGTGCAAAAAGTTAATACCCCTGATCCTTGAATAGCCCATGTAAGTGCCAGGCAAAGCTTTGGGAAGTGCAGATTACTCCCCCTGTAACTCCCATCCTAATCACTTCCACCTTTAGGGTCTCTCCCACAGGATGCAGAGAGGCAGCAGGGCCATAGCTCCACCCCCTTAGCAATACCCAACAATGTGAGACTGTAGACAGACCAGTATCATGCACCAATAAAGTGCTGCACTGGGAGGGGGGCACGGCTGCTGCAGGGCTGTACCTAAAAGTCCTAATCAAACCCTTCTGTTTTTCTACCCACAGCTTACCTTTGAACATTAACATTACTCCATATAAATGATCCTGAAAATATGGATCCGGCTCAGCACTTTATATTTTGGGTTCTCTTCATTAATTTAATTACAAAGACATGAACTGAAGTCACGGCATTTGCAAAAAGCAGATGGGAGAGGAAGAGGAGGAGAGTGCATTTAGAGGCCTACCTGCTTGGTTAGTCGTCACAGTGACTGAGACAGCCTGGTCCTGGCTGGGGTTTTGCTTAGACACCCCATTCACTGCCCAGATTTCAAAGGTGTAGTTAGCGTGGGCCAGAAGGTCAGTAATAGAGACCCTGGTGGTTTTCAAGCTGTTCTGCTGGGGGCTGAAGTGCACACCACTGCCACATGACCGACAGCGGTTGAGGTCACCAGCCCCACATCTCTTGCATACCACGTTGTAGGAGATGTCGTCACGGCCACCACTGTTCTGAGGGGCACTCCACTCCAAGTTCACTGATGTCTCATTGACATTGGAAATCAGGTTCAGGGGAGCAGACGGAGGGCCTAGAAAACAAAAATGCCTTTTCTTAAAAACATGTGAAAATATTCCTTCAGGGCATCTCAAAACTCTGTCTCCAGGAGGGGCTGAGTGCCCCAGCTCCCACTGCAGTCAATGATAGTGGAGACTGTGCAGTAGATCTCACTTTATTGGTCCCTTGATGAAGATGAAAAATTAACTCGTTACTAAATAATAACCATACCCTCTGAGGAGCACAAAGCATTTTTTAGACATTAACCAAAGTTAACTCTTGATATTTTATCATAAGTTTTATCACAGATTTTACAATATTATGGATTTTTTTAAGTCTTTTGTGATCTCCTGATGGCAGCATCAAACTCACAAACTTTTGTGTTTATTCAACATCACCAGAGTTCCCCATTATGTATAATGGGAATAATGCCACAGGCAGTCCTCGGTCAAGATGGCCACCACCTCCTTATATCTTTCACTCGTGGAAAGACGGCTGCCACCTCCCACTGTTACCAATTAGACTGAAGCCACTCTGAGACCCCTGCCTAGTAGCCAATGGGCAGGCCTGCATTTTTATTTATGTATTTAAGGCAGGTGTCTTCCTGTACAGGCTCAAAAGTAACAGGAACATCCAAAAAGTAAGTTTTAAATCATATATGATTTTAAAGCTGACCTCATAATTTTTTGAGTTCAGACTCATAATTTTAGAAAACTTAGATTTGGCAAGAATAACTCAGAACACCCTGTGAGGTAGGTAAAGGATTTTATACCGTAAGGAACACTTTACCAACCAGTGAAATGCAGCCACTTCTGGGGGGTGGAACACAGTAGCTACTTAACAATGCACATCGAAATTACAGAAACAACTGAGAACAGGAAATAAGGAAGAATACTGTCTCTGATGCAAATGTAACTGGAGGGAGAATAAGGTAGACAGAAAGTAAGAAAGAGAGTTGGTAGTTGACTAGGATATTGAAGGCCCTTCTCTGAAGGACATGATCACGTGCTTAACAGTCTCGGATTTACATTTTATGACCCCCAAAAGATATTGGGGAGGAACCCTTTTCTAGAAGATCCCAATTTAAAATAGGACTTTTAGAGCTAGTCAAAAAATGGGAAAAAAATTGACAACTTTTCCTGAAAATTCTCTCTCTCAAACTATGTTAGTTCATCAACATTTAGAAATTCAAAAAAATTTCAAAAAGAAAAGGAGTACTTGTGGCACCTTAGAGACCGACAAATTTATTTGAGCATAAGCTTTTGTGAGCTACAGCTCCCTTCATCGGATGCATCTCTACAGGGAAACGGAGGGAGGCAGGAGAAAAAAACACAAAAATTCCATTCACATTTTTCATGGTTTTTAAAAATTCATCAATTGTTTTAGAAAAAACAATTGTTTTTGAAAAAATTGAAAAATTTCAGCCAATCTTGTGATGTGTATAAAATAAAGTAATCATAATTTGACAGGTGGCAAAGAGACAGAAACACCCATCAGGCAATGGCCGCAAACTGAATGAACAGAGCTGAAGTAGTATTACATTATTGACACTGCAAAGCAACTCAATTGTAGCAGAAGGTAACAGTGAAGGGATGACACAGTTTAAAGGATGGTAAAGGGACAGATTTGATCTGCTTGCCCAGACTCAACAGGGATAAGAAGGTCTCAGCTTTGGAGCAGACTGTTGGGGCAGTATCCTCCTTTAAGGAAGGGGAGATTGTGAGGGTCATGTCATATCCTCGGTCCACACTTGAAACATTTCATGAAGCCAGTATGAGTTTTACAAATAGAAAGGGGCCATCCAGTCCTGGGTCTTTAGCATGTGAGGCAGGTGGGTAAAGGAAAAAGATCGTAGATACAGAAACTAAATCGATCTATTTATCTATCTAAGGTACCGAGGTACTCCATCCCCCTAGTATCTGAGCACCTCACACAGTAATAATTACAGAGCAACCCCTTGGATCCAATCCAGCTTGTGAAACATTGCTTCTCTCTCAGAGACAAACCTTCTACTTCTGGGCCTGAAAGGCAGTGGAATTGGTGGGGTCCAATAAGTAAAGCGGTCAGGCCACAGGAAGCCTCTGCAAGGGGTAGTCTGCACTCTTTGTTCACCACAGAGCAGTGCTCCATGCAGGTTTTTATTTATAATTTCTTATTTGTACTATGGTAGCACCTAGAGGCCCCAGTTGAGATCAGCACCTCAGCACTTTAAGATCTGAATTGTACATATACACAGTAAGTGATAGCTCCTGTCATGACAAAAGGTAGAAAAAAGGAATAAGTATTATCTCCGTTTTATAGTGAGGAAACTGAGGCATAACCAATCAAGTGAGGTGCCCTAGGTCACACAGGAAGTGTTCTGCAGAGTCAGAGACAGATTGATCCCAGACATCCTGGGTTCCAGTCCAATGCCTTAACCACAAAGCCATCCTTCCTCTCTGTAAAAGTTGATGTAAAACTCCTTGAAGGGGGATGTTTCAGAATCAAGCAAGGAAAAAAGCATATCCAGTGGGTATACAAGTATTCAGATCCACTGGTCAGAATAGCCCCTGAATGTACTAAGGGTGAGGGCAGTGGTCCAGGACACCATTGTAGCCATGAGTTGCAGTAACAGCCACAGAACTACTGGTTGGGCACTGAACTATGGGAAAATGGAGGATTCCCATTCACCCTCCAGAATCACAAAACTCCTTTACACAAAGCCCATTTGCTCAAGCTACCCACACAGGGTGACAGCATTTGTCCCTCAGTATTTCTGTCTTGTGGGAAATTTTGCCGTACTACCTTCCAGCAGTTTCATCACGACAAGAGAATTAACGTTAAAATGTCTTTTGGAAAGTAAATAAAAAAGCATACAGAAACAAACAGCAGAAGTACATCCCAATAAACCGAGGACAATCAGATCCCACTCTTGCCCGCTAAGGGAGCTGAACACCCATGAAGATCAACGCATCCCAAAAAATGCTCAGCACCTCACAGGACTAAGCCGTGGACAAACACAGCTCCTGGCTTCGCGGAAATGCCGAAGTGTTTTAAAGTGAGATGTTTTCTACAGACTTGCCACGACACTTACTATAACCCCACCACCTTCAATAGCATCTACCCCATCTTGTTTGCATGTCTGGAGAGCCATGAGAAGGGCTGCCATTAAGGCGAGTCTGATTAGTGCTTTGCTGCTTAAAACAGGACCAGCTTATAAAACCCTTACTCTCAACAAGTAGTACCTTACTCTGCAAAAAGTCCCACTGACTTCAATGGGGGGCATTCATGATACTGAATATGAGCAAGGTTTGTATAGTCTGGCCTATAATATACTTCAAATATCCTAAACAGCTGCCTCTGGCTCAGATACTGCAGCAACTTTTGGGTTAAACCTAGAGTTACTCTGAAGTCCATTAAGGCCTTAAGACGCTTTTCCAAGGCTCTGTGTCCAGTTTCACGTGGGAAAATGTGCCACAATGAATCAAGCTCCTCAGAAGCAAAAAGTCAGTAATTAGTATGTGGGACAGGGCACGGCAGTGTCTAAACAGAGAAGCAATGAAGCGGAAAACTAGGGAAGCAGATGCTTGCAGGTTGCAGAGATGAGCACACCACCTCCAGCATGAAAAGGAAGATGCAGGGGAGTTACCGAATGATGGTTTGACATTAAAGGGAGGGGAAAGGCAATTTCCTTTCCTCCTGAAGCATATTTGCTAATGGAGCTATAAGAATTAGGAGTGGGCAGAGTTTTCAGATTGACAAGCTTAGTTTCAGTCTCTTTTATAAAACACAGGGCATTTTTCCTATCTCATCTGCGATCAGCACATCCTTTGTTTCGGACATGCCTAGAGCGTCCTGTGCCAGGTCAGAAGAAAATACCCTTAAAATGACACAAGGGAAAATCCTTTCATGGACACAGAGGGCTCTAAATAGAGTGAAGCCAGTGTTTTTCCACTGCAAAGCAAGTGGAGGGAGCAAACATGCTACTGGGATCACACAGGGAAACGGCAGCTTCTGCAGGCCAGAGAGCTGCATTCATAGGGGTTCCCCTTTTGGGCCCTCATGGAGGAAGGTTTGGATATGGGATAGGAGGGGTTAGGGTGATGGCTCTCTGCCGTGTTGCCAATTCTTGAGATTTTATCATGTCTAGTCATTTATGGTGCTTTTGTAATAGCCGCAGGTGCAGGAAGCATAATAATGCATGTTCCACAGTCAAAGAGGGAAGGGAAGTTTTGAATTTTACTACTTCTTGGACCCCATAAATTCCACATCACAACAGCCACTCTACATCAGTCTAATCCATGAGGTAACTTGAAGCAAACAGGGTACCTTGAGCGTAGCAGGAGAGGTACATTTCATCACACTGCATTGTGTCTATCAATTTTCCAGAAAAGCACTACAGAGCTCTCTGTTTAGAAAGAGTTTTTGTTTAATACAGAAATGATATTTGTCAGATGACTAATGTTGTCCCTAACCTTGAACCACCTAACACACAACCAGAAGAGATGCCATTGTGTGCACGTGCCAAAATGGTTCTGTCAGAAAAAAGTGTTGCTCTGTGAGTGTGCTAAACCATTGCAAAAGGCAAGTGGTGCAAAGAACAGTCCATGCAATTGGATCAATGCTCCTGCCACAGCTTCCTCACACAGGGATTGATTATGCCCAGTCCTTCATGCATGCACAAGCCTGGCACAGTCCTGGCACCCAAATGTACCAGGACTGTGCAAATCTAGCACTACTGCTGGTACAGGACTCCCCAAAAGGAGTAAAGAACGGGCCACATCCCCATTACAGGACAGCAGAACAGAACCTGTGTGCCTGGAGGAAAGTGAATACTATACTTTGTCAAAGGGTGGCGCCATGACTGCAATCTTGGAAGCATTATGCTGACCTGAGGTGTTCCCACCAGGGCAGTGCCTCTTAGTACTACCCACTACCATGATCTGTGACATACAGGCACAGTCTGGCACTTCACACAGACATACCTTCAGAGTTCCAACCTACCCTGTCTCTGTGCTGCTGTAAATCCTCCCTGACCTACATGGCCCTTAAAAGCCTTGAGAAATAATCAGCACGGGTGCATTAGGGTTAGAAATTTGAATACATTGTTTTAGGTGATTGCATGTGAGTTCTTGCTATGACTAAGGTTTTAATAGCAGGGATTTTACATATTGCATTTTTATTAGTGTTCTGCCCAACAAGGTGTTTCTCTGAAAACCTCCCTGGGTGTGTGCAGACAGTAAATTCAATTATACCTTTCCACGACTAGACCCAGATAGACTTGTTTGGCATAGGAAATACTGTTTTCACTAGACCAGATAATTTAGTCCAGCAACAATACTTGGTTAGAAGGTTTGGATTAAAGGACAGCAAAAGAAAAGAAAGAAAGGATTCCAGCAAAGCAGCTCCTGAGCCACACTGTCGTTCTGCGTAGTAAGAAATTTATAGCATGGGTCTCAAGCCATCAAAGCTTCCTCAGCCTGACAAGATGTCAGCATTCCATCCTGAAACAAACAACATTCTGAAATTCTGGATGGTCTTTTAATGCGGATGGTACGTGCGGGGGTGTTTTATCCAGTGATGACATACACCTTTTTTACCAAGACTCCTGAAGGGCTTTCTCTTACACAAAAGCTATGGAGAGGGTTTATTTTTCCCCTTTTTCTTTGGATTTACGTGGACAAAGCATTTAAGATAAAGTGTTTTCTTTTTAATGAACCTGAATAGTCATTATAGGGTATTTTAGTAATGCTTTTTGTATTAGATAAAAAAAAAATCAATTCTAGGATCCAGCATGGGTTTAACATCCAGGGGAAATACGCCTCTTAATGCTTTTAAAGTGAATTTAGTGCTTGTGAGAGGTGCTAGATTGATAGCACTGACAACTAATGTCTATTTAGCCACAGAAGAGTAGCTGTGCAAGCTTGCCCCAACTGCCCTGCTGTAGTGACTCAGCCCTGTTACTAGAGGGATCAGCACAAGAAGCTGCAGGGCGTGCCTTTCTCTCTACCAATTCAGTCCTTGGCCTCTCTGCGGAGGGTGTCTATAAGGGTACCTGTGTTGGTGGGTTTTGTGATTGTGACACATTCCCATCAGGGACTACAGTGATACCACAAGCAATCAGATGGTAACAATTTCTGTTTACTACCAACCAGGGCTAAGATTTTGTTTATTATCTTGAAAGAGTGCGTGTGCGTGGGTGCAGTTCTATTAAAAAAGCAAACAGAAACCCACGCTCTCCACAGACCTGTTAATGGAGGTTTTCCAAATATACACCACACAAGGCCAGGCTTTATCTTAAACACCTGCGCAGTCACTGACATTAGTGTCTTTAAAACAAGGCACTCTTTCTGTTAGTCACTTTTAAAAGAGGTGGGGATTCCTAACTGGACTACTAAATTAGACAAGAGATTTTCCATTGACTTCAGTGGATTGTGGATCAGGCCCTAACAGAAGCTCGTCTTTCCAGTTTGACTCTTATCACACGATACCGTGTGAAATGAAAACCAGTTATTGCTGTGCAGAGCCTAAAACCCCAAAAGGCTGTATCCTGAAAGGTGCTGAGTGCCTCCTATGCAGAGAGCCTTCTGGGAGGTCAGCAGGCACTGAGAGCACTCAGGCTCAGATTTTTTAAAGGTATTAGGTGCTGCTCTGCTCATTGTAGCATCTAACTGGTTGAGCATGTTCAGTGGGACTCAGTTTCTAAATCCTTCTGAAAATGAGCCTTGGGTGTTGCAGTGCTCAGTGCTGCAATGCTTAAATACCTTTAAAAAGCTGGGCCTAAGTACCTATTATGTTCCTGAGTACCAGGCCTTCACTCATTGGAATTCAAATCCATTCATTCACTGTGTATATGTGTGTGTAAAAGAACATTTCTCCATCATGATACCTGTGCAGAATGTGCAATGGATGATTATTACTTTTGAATGGGTTCTCATCCAGCATTCAGTCTACTTCTAATTTGTAGCATGAACCCCAAAGGAAGCTGTAACTCACTGGCAATTCCCACCAAACATTAGGAAACCTCACACATGCAAAAAGGACTTTTATCTTCTTTAACGATCCCTGTGCTATCCTTGGTGGGGGGGGAATCATCTATGAGTCCTGGTACCGGCAAGACAGACCTTAGCTTGATAAGGATTGTTGTGATCCTACCACAAAATAAGATGTCAAGATGCCCCGCTGTGATTTAAAGCAAGCCTAATCTTCATCTTTAAACCAAGAAAGTTTTATTGAACACGGTTAAATTCATCAAAATGTAAATTATGGACCTGATCCAGAGCTTATGAAGGCAATGGAAAGACTGACTGGCTTCCGTGGGCTTTGGCTCAGGCTCTACAGAATGATTTTATGGGCCTGATCCAGCAAGATGCTGGCTGTCCTCAACTCCAATGCCTCAGGAGTAAGCCCTATGTGAAGGAGAGCCTAGCGCACTGCATAGCAGAGTCATACAACAGAAAAGATCAACCAAGACTCACTGTAATCTAAAAGGGACCTGGTATGAATAGGACTGATTCGAATCAGCAATTTGACTTTGAGTAAACTATAGGAAAGCCCTGAAGTTTTTGATAAGATACAGGAACAACTTTGCAGTATAAGCATCTGGGAGTAAATGTCCAGATGTCAGCTCCTCTAATGGCAAGAAAACCTAACTGGATACATATTATTCATTGTACAATAAGTCATAAAAAATCAAATACATCTTCTATTGTATGAGGTTTGGAAGCCAGACACTGCATACGATATAGCAAGAATAAAAAGGACTATATAAAGAGATGCAAAGAGGAGAAAGATTCATATCTAGAACAGCTCCCAGAACCCAGCGTCTTTTAACCATAATAGTATTTTTTTTAATCCATCACAAGTCTAAAATTGAACTCCCTAGAGACAAAGGTCAAGCACGAATGCAGATTGCAGTGTTTCCAACTGGGTGCACAGAAAAAAACCCTCAAATAAATAATAAGATAAATTCCTTTAAACTCCTGTTGCTGCCTCACTGAAACACTGGGGAAACTGGTGCAAGGACAAGAGTTCAAGAAGAAGCACCTTGGTTCTCCTCTTTCTATTTTATAAAGCTTCATTAATCATGTACAACTTTGGAGCTGTCAATAATGCTTCAGTGTCTGGGCTGTGAAGCCCTTCAGATAAGCCTTTGTTGTTAATCTCTCTCCATCTGAAAGACAGGTTATAACACAGAGTAAACACTTGGGATGTGTAAGTTTTGACTCTGAAATAAAGTCCATGCTTTCCCCTGACAGTTGTATATGTTGCTACCACTAATTGCTTTCTTTCAGCAGTTGTGGACAGCTCTCTGGTTGCTGCAGGCTAGTTTACATAAGGGCTGCCATTTACGGCAATGGTTGCTTCTTAACTGCATGGACATTCCTGGTCATTTATCATTATCGGCTATGTGTTTTTACAACTGTGAGGGCTAAAGTTAACAGTCCACTAAATGTAACAACGACTTGAGATATCAATCATCAGCTACTTTCCTTTCTTTTTGGGCACAGATTAATATTAGTTCAGGTTTTTAATAGATTCACCAGGATATCTGATTGATACACAAGGGCCGGATTCCAAAGTTTTTACTCAGGCAAGACTCCCTTTGATGTCAGTGGGAGTTTTGCCTGACTAGGACCTTTGGAACTGGGCCCATGATAGAAATGTACATTTTCCTGGCATGCATTATTTCCCATTGACATGCCAAAAGACCTCTTCCCCTTTGGTTACTGGATATGTAAGACTTGGTTTCTTTGATTTAAAGACCAATGCAATTGATATCTCCACTTCTCTGAAGCTAAGCTAGTTACTGCAGAGTTCTAATTATTAATGTTCCATTGGACGTCTGAGACACACATGTCACCTTTGTGTGGGCTCTCTGAATTCCCCCACCAATAGCTACTCTAGTAACAACTATTGACCTTCCTAAACCAGCATGTGTGGCAACTCATGCTCTCAAACAGCCTAAAGAAGCACGACCACATCTTCTCTAACTAGCTTAACTGCAGATAAGAGCAACTATCCATCCAATTGCTTTTTAGATTAAAAGCAATGAAACCCATTACAGACGGCAAAAGGTTCTCTGGATATTGGATAGGAAAAAGTCCAGTCTGGAAAAATAGGTCATAACACTGCAACAAACTGCTGAATTCTTTACTTTGGCAAAACTTGATTTACTTCAATGGGAATTTTGCCTGAGTATGGACTTCAGTACTGCGCCAAATCAGAGTCCCAAATTAATCTAGTAAATGTCTGTACTAATTTAAAGATATGGAGAAAGAGAGGCAGAAGCTGGCTAATATCTCAAGGGAATCTTGCCTTTAATGAACTGTTGATTTTAGCCTTAATTGTAATTAATACACAGCCTTGTACAACTCCCCTGGCTCCCCATTCACATCAAGATCTGGTCCAAAAAATGCCCTCTCTGTTTTTAAAATGTTCTATAGACTTGTTTCAGTGAGTCGACCCCCTCTCTTGTCACATACCCTCCTCCCACTTAGCCTCTCCTCAGTCCCTTCATCCAATCACAGTGTTTGTGGAGAGAGAGCCTTCTCCTCTGAAATTCCTGTCATCCAAAATCCCTTCCAATATAGCTGCAGCTAACTGATGACATATTTCTAAATCTCTTCTAAAAACAAAATAAAAAAAATCCCCCAAACTACTCTTCCCTATTGCCTCGGCTAAACACAATTCTTTCTCCTGCCACTGTTATTTTTGTATAAGTTTGCAACTGTAATATTTTACCCTAAAAAGTTTTTCAAGGTAACAGTTGGTATGAAGGAAGTGCTACACAATACGGTTATGGGTTATTGTTCCTTAAAAGATGAGGCAGCATTTCATATAATTAAATCTGTCTTAAAGGAATAATAAAATCAGTTGTTTAATTATGGTCTTCTAATAAGGTGAGGCAGAATTATTACATTGGGAAACACAGTCTCTTATGACAGGAGGGTGCCAAATAAGGGTGGTCTCTTGTATAGGTTTCAATGTCGTTTACACTGGTCCTCACTTGCTCTCTCATAGCATATGGTACAACTTCTCATTGAAGGCCTCAGACTGCATTTCTAGAAGAAGTGTGGGGGAAACCCTGGGAAGAAAATATGGAGAAGTCCATGCTAAAGCTGCCTGAAACACACTACCGCTTCCATGGCCACATGTTTTCCCCTACTATCTGGTTCTTCTGCACCAGCAGTTGACCTCAAATTATATACAATTAGAACAGGTGACATCAGAATTTGTCTGGATGTGCAGTGAAGGGCTACGTTTAAGAAAAAATGTATGTGTGTGTTCTTTATGCAAAAATGTAAGCAATTGTAGTAAATATACTAAATACATGCTCAGATGACCAGCTCTATGTGCAATTAGTCATTCGCATGCAGAGTTATTGTGAATGTATTTGCAAATAGGTATGTAACTGCACCCACATTTTTGAAAATGTAGGCCAATGTTTATCTTTGTGATATTTTAAGTGTAACAGAGGATAGAATCAAGGACATATATGAAAAAGTAACATTTGCAAGATTAAAGTGTTTAGACCTTACAGACCTTTTTTTAAACCTTGACCTTGGAAACAAGTAAGGACAGTGTTATTTTAATTTACATTCAAATTTTAACATCACAGTCACACAGCACTAGTGGAATCCACATTGAGTTTCCACTGTTCATCATTTCATTATGGTTCATTATGTTGATAACTGTCAGAAAGCATTAGAAGCAGGGGGCTTGAGTAATAGGACTGAAATGGTAATTTAAAAACAATATACTTTCTGGAGAAAATACAGAAGTGCACTAAATTCAATTAGAAGAGGTGAATGTAAAGACAAACTAAGTGGTGTTTGCTGTTTGAAGTAAGGCTCTTTTGATTTCTTGATAACCTAAACTAGAGAGAGTCTTTTTAAAGCAGGCACTTTCATCACACATCTTGCTAAATTTGTTCTCATTAACTCTACGCTCCTTTGGTATAAACTGTCTTAAAAAGCAGCTGTTTTAGGAATATTTTAGGCCATGCCAAACTATCAATCAATCAGACCTTGTTTGGGTGGCACAACAATCTAAATTATTCAGGGTCATTTACTTAGACAGATCTCAAGCTGGACAGTCTATGCTAATCATCTCTCTTTTGTAAAATCCTCCCAATCACAAACCATTAATAATCTTGATCAAACAGGCAATATAAACAACACAAAAGTGCCTCATACCAGCTTATAATGTGTGCACTGTTTGCTAAAAAACAGTGAAAGAGACACACAGGGTAAGCAAGAGCAACTCTCATTGACTTGAGTGGGGGAATTACACCTGTCTATGCCAGAGTGGAATTTAGCAAGGGGAAAAAATGTCTAAAATCGGCATCCTCACAGATTAGAAAGAGAAATTCAGGAATGAAGAGCATGACTGTTAAATTGGTGGCTTTCTACCTTTCATAGCTTTGTTTATTGTGGAGACCATTAATACCCTATTTAGGTGCTAACCTTATGATAGACCCATCTTCTCAACAAGTACTGAAGTATAATGAAGGTCTGAAGAGTTGCATTAATATAACTTTTGTCATGCTTCCAGAGGGGAAAAATGACTGTTTTCCATAGTTTCTGCTCAAGTGTACTATAGGTCAATCATACCATTTCCCTTGCCCTAGCACACAGCTGACAAGCCCTGTGCGCTTTAGAATTGCAAGTCTGAATTCCTGACTTAGCCGATGAGGCGGATCCAAAGTAAGAAGGAGAATTTTGTCTAAGAAAGGAGGAAGTGGTTCTTTTCCTTGGCAATGACACAACATCAGTGATTATCCCATGGAGGGGAGACTGAAGTGAAAGTTCCCTTCTGTCCCATAAGTAAACGTATGTCTTCCTGTCTTTGTGCATCGATGTCTGCCCTATTCACATGTCCCAGCTACAACCTGTGGCTCAAATTCTGCTGTCATTCATACCCATGCAACCCTACCTGGCCATATTCTGCTCTCAATATTGTAGGTGTAAGTCAGGAGTAACTACTGGTATCAGTGGCGCTATACTTGATTTCTACCAGTGTAACTAAGAGTTGAATTTGGGTCATTTACTTAAAGGGGGCATGAGCAAGAGTTAAAAAGTGGTTTGTATAACTTAACACAGGACAAATCCAGAGAACATGTAAAATATTCCTCATCAAATCTTTGATGCAGAGGGGGTAGTGTCAGAATATTCCAAGCTCTGGGGAACATGATCGGCCCAGCATATCAGAAACTAGGGGCAATTTTCGTAAACATGAGAATTGTGTAAAAGGGAAGGGAGGAAGATTTCTAATTCCCTCTCATCCATAAGCACAATCAGGTTAATGGAAAGCTGTAAGAGTCTTCCTCCCCAAGCCTGCAAAGGGTAAGATACAAATGACAAGAGAGCAGCCGATATATTACTAAAAGAAATCGATACCAAAGGGTCAAGGATCTACAGAAAAGAGTCCTGAGAAGACTGAAGTTCTTCATCTTAAAAAAAGGTTTAGAAATAATAATATATAGTTAAAAAAAGGATCAATCCACAGTGCATTCCAGGTGTTTCCCTCCAAATTACCCAACACTACTTTTGTTCACCTGGTCTAATAGTTCTCCAAGTGAACAGAAACCCGATTTTACAAGCCACTGGAGCATAGTCTATCTTTTTGCTAGAAGAATGGATCTCAGATACTGTGTTTTATTTCTTCATTAGTGTGCCGTCACACTGAGCGATTACTAAATGCAGGGCTGAATGAGAATACCAGGGTTAAAGAGAGCATAATGAACAAAGAAGGTACCTGATTATTATGGCTGTCAGCACAAGGGAATTGGGTTTGTCACCTGGTTTAACCAACTGGTAAGAACTGATTAGCGTCTGAAATTAGTTTGAAAAAAAAACTTCTGATGTTTATGTTCCTCTCCGTCTCCACATCTTGTCAGGAAAGGCAGACAAACTCAGGGGGTTCTTCTGGAAGGGTTACTTACATACAGGCTCCCTAAATGGCTTCCGTCACTTGCCCAGAAGGAGTTGGCCAATGGCTACGTGGAACTGGTTTCGGAAGGAGCGGTGCAGCGGGTGGCCTCTTGCAAAACCCATCTTGCTGTGAGACGAAGCCTTAACATGCTCACGTGGGGATACACTGCATTATCAGAGCATTTTCTGTTGTATATGTCATAAGCATACACAGTCATAAACAACACTAGAACACAGCTAAGCCAAAAATTTCAGAGGAGGGGTGTGCTGGAGAGTGTGCGGCCTGCCGTATGTGACCGCTTTCTCGATCATAAACAAACACTGAAATAACCTTGTTGTTCTCCTTCATTTTGGGTCACATAGAAATAAACCCTTTCACTTTTTTTAGCAATCCAACAAAACAAATCCATTTCACATTTCTTACAGACCACATGCAAGCGCACGCATGCACACTCTTTCCTTAATATATAAAGGCTCAAATCATAGCATTGAGCTACAGTGGGTGCAGTGTAAATCCACACTGTTCCAGGTAGAGCTCAGACCTGGACCATCATTCTTCCTCCAATGTTCCAGTGCATTTGGTACTGTGCAGCCTCCTTGTTTCTGTGTGCCCAGTATTCTCATTTGCAGAAGTGAGGAGTGGGGGCAGAGCTATGTCCCCATTTCTTGGGTTAAGCTATAACCCTGGGGGTAATCCTGAGAACAGCGACTGCAGTTGTGACCGAGTATCGCACCAGCCTCAACCCCACTACACACACAAGCTGGTCAGAACCTCACCCACAGTGATTAAACTTAGCAAACATGGACCCTAGCCCAAACTGATCATTTGCAGGTATATGCTTCACAAGAAAGAACTGTACTTGTAAATATACATGTTATCCTTCCACAAAACCATTTCCTGGATATGACTCATTATCCATTAGAACTCTCTCTTTGCACTTTGGTCACCTGCACATACTGTGTCGCCTTACCTCAAACCTTCGTTTGGTAGTTTCATTTTTGGTCAGGACTTCTCTCACTAAGCCAGGTTTTCATTAGTATAATGAAATATACTGGTATAATAATGGTGCTTAGGGGTGCAATTATTGGAAGGGAAGGGCTGGAATTTAGGGGCAGTGCTATAACAGTGATGGACAAAAAATGATTTCCTCTTTGAAGGGGAGAAATGAAGATTAAAAGGGATACTATAAAATGTGACCCATCTCCCCACAAGAAATTTGGATTACAATAAAAAACTAACAAAACAAAAAATCTCTCTCTCTCTCACAGACACCTCCACATCCTGATTCTGATCAAAAAGCAGTCCCTATAGACTTCAATGGGAGCCAAGAATATACCCCAGCAAAATATAGCCTTTATGTTTATTAACTCAGAATATTATATTCATACAGAAAAAAACCCTCAATTATCAAAATATTAGGCTGAGGGATGGTTTAAGTCTCACTTCTTAAACAGCATGACCCACTAACACATACCTGGCCTGATATACCAGTTGTAGTTACCCCCGTAGGCATGCTTCCCTGATGAAAACATCCTTGTGGAATTAAAATGTAATCTCCTCTTTCCCCACAAATTGAAGGGACTGGAGGATTTACAGGTTGCATATGTGCACTTATAAACTATGTATGTATCGGGGCACAACAAACCAATCATGTTGGTATTTAAGACTGCTACTGCCATCATTAAGGAGTCATGCTGTAAATTTTAAGCTAGTCAACACTGATAGTCTCACTAAATATCCAAATACTTACATTCATCCTAGTAACTGTGAGCAAATGTATCACAATTTCTACAAACATTAAGATTTTAAAACAGAAGAGGCTGTCTAATCCAGAGGATAGTGAACTGGACTGGGACTCAGGAGATATGGGTTCTATTCCTGTCTCTGCCACTGATAATAATGGAGCATGAGGTCAAACCTTTGATTATTATTGCTGAGCTATTTATTTTTACAGCAACTGGTTTCATCTCTCATTTAATTACAAATTTCATGTTATGCTTTGTGTTGGGAAAAGACCTGCTTTTGATACGTTGCATTTACTTGGCTAAGAGGAACGATTACTGAATGTTGCTGCCGCACACTTCTCAAAGTGAAACGTGCATCTCGAGGGAACATTTTTCATACAAATTATTGAGGCAGAAAGAATAACTAAATAAGAGAGTCCGACTTACGGGTGCAGGGCATGGAGGCAGCATCATTTTCGGCTCGGAAAAAGCCCCGATCACAGGTGCAAGAGGTAGAGCCTTCCCAAATGGAGTAGCTGTGCGATGGGCATTTGGCACAGGAAACATCTGTGGAGAGAGCCTTGTAGTATCCAATTTTGCAAGCTAGGAGAAAAGGGAATGGAGAGTGTTATTTGCCCAGGATGTGACAATAAAATGCTGTCTCCTCTACTCAAAACCTAGGCTGGAGACATTTTCAGAAAAGAACAAACCATGCCCACCTAGTCCCAGGTGAGAAGTTAACAAACCAAGAAATTCTTAGTTGCTAGCCCTACACTGAGGGATACCAATTTCTAATTCAAACAAGGGCCTTTGAGAAGCTGATCTGGTGATGTTACAAGAGCACCTATAAGCACATTTCCCTACCAACTTTGCTGGAAAATCTGCTTCATCTTTGTGTTATACATGGACTTGCATGTCACCCACTGTTCCCACCTGCGTGCACACACTCATACAGCGCAGTAATAGGGCACAACTGTTTAATTCTATGACCACTTAAGGAATGGCAGCTGACAGTCTGACAGTGCCAATTTTGGAGATGGAGTGGAACAGGCAACCACTGTGATTGGCAGGGAGGCTCTGAGTCTTACATGCCCGGAAATGGCATGTCTCCCTTCTGGCAAGGCAGGATTAATTTGGCTCTTTCTTCCCAAGGGAGGAAATAAGCATGTTCTTCCCTCCTCGAAGCTAGGGTATCCAATAACTGCAGTGCTGGCATGTGCACTGAATCCCCATGTGCACTTGGCAACCTTTCAGTGACATCATCTTCATTTACATGGATGGCTACTTTTACATCACTTGGAAAAATCTCACTACTGTCATGAATAGCAAGTTTTAGTAGGGGCCCCCAGGTATGTCATCCTAGAAATCTGTGCCTTGGCAAAAGAGAGAAGGCAGCCAACACCACTGGCTTTCAACCCTTCAGGGGACAGAGCAAACTTCCAGGCGTTTTTTATAAGAACAGACAGTGTAAGAGGGAGGGTTATTCCCAATATTTACAGCATGACTCACTCTCCAGGCTCTTCATTTAGCACCTAGACTATCTTTAGAGTTCCCACACTGTTACATGTATGCCTACAGAAAGGAACAGGCAGTCCCATTCAATGCCTTTCTTCCTCTCTGCACTCATCCAGTTGTTGTTGTTTTTCATTTATTCTTTTCTTTTTATGATACACACCCTAGACAGGGATTTTAGAAACACATTTGTAAAGGAGCGAGTTACTTCACTCTTCCTAACCAAAGCCACTGACGGAATTTCCTTAACGAGTCTAAACTTCATGATGTGTGGAGCGCTGTCAATAAAAGCACTGCGAGATCAATCTCGGCCTTGCTCACTTTGGCTGTCACTGGACCAGTGAATCTTATAATAACATGTTGCTCCAATGACTAAGATTTATGCTTCCAGAGTTTATACACATCACATAATTAGATAAGGTTCAGCTTGCAAGGTGCTTTTTGGCTACACTTCAAATGGCCTTGGGGTTTCGATTAAAATCAGAAACCGCTGCTTTGGCAGGAAGAAGCTCTGGGGTCAAGCCCAACCTCTCCACATCAAATACAATTAGTCCCCGAACACAAATAGAAACCCACTGGGTATAGGCCGTCACTCAGTCAGTCACAGTAAACAAAAGCAACTTGTGTAAAATGGATTATTCTGCATCCACTAGTACGGGCTGCCAAAAGAAGGGAAAACTACCTTAATATTTTTTTACATCGGAGTTGCAATGTTTGACGAATGAGCTCAAATACTGCTAGCAGCCTTGATGCATTTGGTTTAAAACCACTGACATGTAAATGACAGACTCTGAGTAGAGTTACACTGGTGTAAATTGGTAGTAACTCTCTTGAAAATGGTGGTGCATCTGGTTTGTATTAGCATAACTCGGATCACAATCATGCCCTAATTCTGAAAATGACATATACATAAATGCCGACAGAGAGCACTTTTTTGCAATGTAAAAAAGAAAGGGAGATGAAAAAAATACAACCTGAGACCTAACTAATCCCACTTATACTGCAAACTCCATTTCTATTTTTTTTAAAACCTAACGTCTAGCTTAATCGTATTAATGGCTCATGAAAATTATAAAATGAATAACTATCACTTGATTTTTTTCCTAATACCAAGACACATGGTAAACAAAGCACAGAATAACCAGCCCCACATAAGGGATGAAAATTCTGCTGTGGCTTTAACATTTTATTACAAAAACAGGAAGATACGGCAGTTACACATTCTGGGGGACAATTCCCACCTTATACCCTCTTTTCAGACTCTGGGGCTAGGAAGTGATTGAGAGGATGCAGTAGGCAGAAGGAGAGGGTTTTGAAATTCTACAGTTCACAGGAATTTCCCCCTTTTTCTTAACACAACATAATCTTTTGTTTTCTACTACGTTAAACCTTGGTCATTAATATTTCAGGACCTGCAGAAAGCTCTCTCTAAATGCAGTGGCAGCTTCTGAAGCACAGAGCCATTTTGCTTCGGCTATACAAAATCACCAACCACTGAACTGATGGTTTTCTTCACTTCAGTGTGTTCACAGATGCACTACATTTCAGCACTTGGCACATAAGAATACTTGAGAATACGCTGCATTTATTCAACAATTCTTTGCTCCTTGGAGTTCTATTGTATTTTCACTTAAAAACTTGATCCTAACCCTGTCAAGGGTATTCTTTCCCTGAAGTACAGCTGACACACCTACTATGACTGGTACTGGACTTTTTTTTTTAACTAGGATATTATACAGTATTTTTAAATGTTAATGAATTAGTAGACAAACAACAAGTGTGAATAGAACCCCTTCCTTGAAAGTCTTTATTGCTAGCTCATGACAATCCTTCATTTTGCTCCTTTTCTGGGGAGGATTTGCTAGATAGGACAGGGCATGAATAGTATTCTTACACAGCTTTCGAAAGATGTCATTGTAAAAAGATTAGTTTACATGTGTAATACAAACCTTGAATTCAATTCCTTTAGCTTTCCCTTAATTAGTTCTTTCTATTAGTTTTAAAAAAATGAGAGAGAGAGAGAGAGAGAGAGAAATCTTTTCTTCCATTCAGATCACCCACCAACATAACAAGGTTACATTTTAAAACGGAATTATCCTTAAGATTTCCAAGGAAATTCTTAAACAGAAATATTTTCAGTGTGAAAAATCAAAATTGTGACACCTGTATTTTTTCTGGGGAAAAAATATTAATTTTAAGTGAAGATGAGCCTAAAACAAAACCTTGGACTCACAGCTGCACAAAGCCTGACTTTAAGCAAATCTATTTCATTTATCTTTTCATCAGACTCAACAGAACACTGTCAACCTTAGCAAGCAAAAAATTTAACCTGCCATTCTTATAGCTTTCACTAGGGATAGCCACTAAAGTACAGTTATGGTTGCAAAAATAGGAGTTTAAGGAAAGTAGGAGTCCAGGTCTCACTTAATGTCAAAGGAATTTGGGTGTATAACTTCCTTAGGCCGTTTTGAAAATCCCAGCCTCTCATTATAAACCCTTGTTTTCAGAAGCTCATGACTTCCTGAAACAATTTATGTGCAGACTGAAGGTTGCTTTGCTTGTTTTCAGACAAAGTGTAAATTTTCTATTAAGGCCTCAGGCCTTTTCATTCAGCCCTTTCAAAATTAAGTGAAGTTGAAAAATAAACAAAACAACAAAAACAAAATAGTTCTCCTACCTGATAAAATTCTCCCACCACTTTTTTTTTTTGGTGGGGGGGGGGACCAAGGGTGAAGGGGGGGTGTTAATGCTACAGCAAGACAAATTGAAGTTATTGCATGTAAATTAAAGCCCAAATTGTGGAGCGACACCTTTGATAGGTTTGGAAGAAAAATAATTAAAAACTAAAAAATTAAACATCAATTTATTTATATATTAGTTTTATTTCAAGCTGGGGAAAAATGCAAACATTTTCACCCAAAATTTGCTCCTTTTTTTTCCTTGTTGAAATTTGAATTTAATATTTCATCAAAATTGTGAAAAATCTGAACAACTCTACAAATGGTGGAAAATGAGATTAATTTTTGGCAAAAAAAAACTGTATGAAAAAATTCATCACTATTTTTTAACTGAAATTCAAAAAATCTACAAAAATATCTAAATCTGGGAAATTTAAGACAACTCTATTTATATTCCTTTTGGCTCTTTCTTAGTTTCTTTACTTTCCTTTGCCCCGGTGACCCTCCCTCCCTGACTCTACATTCACCAGAAGGCTAACTATTACTTTGGGTTTGGATAAAGGAGTCTCCATGGGGCTAGGCTTCTTTGTGGCAGATCTCAGTGGCATTGAAGCAGAGAAAATGAGACACGTTTGGGTTGGCAGGCTGCTGCTTAAGACCATAGGCCTCTCTATATGGGAGCTGCCCTAGCAGCCAGATGATTTAGGGGACGATACAGAAGCTAGAGGAAAAGATTTAAGGAGCTACCAGCTAACTCACTCCAACCGCAGAAGCATATTTTTAATGGGGTAAAATGGGGTAAATCACAGCTTCTGGTTTTGAAGCTAATAAAGAAGAGAAGGCAGATGGATAGACAAAGGGCCAAATCCTTTGTTGGCATAACTCCACTTAGTCAATGGGAAGGTCTGGCACATAAATTTTAAATTTTCAGTTCAGTGCGCAGCAGCAGTAAAGAAAGTTAATGGTATAGAGGTTTGTACGAGGACATTATGGGCGTATAAACACTAGAATGTTGAACTTCGACTCTATAAAGCATGGTTAGCCTGCATTTGGGGCCCTAATCCTGTAAGAAGCTCCACAAGGATGGTTCCCGGAGCCTGCATGGAACTCACTGCAGGATCAGGACCTTAGTAGGAAATTTATTCCTTTGCAAAAGGCTAGCACAGGGCCAATGCACCACTTAAATTCCACTTAAACCTTCATTAACATGACTAAGTGAGTGGCGGCGCAATAACCTTAAGATTTGTCTCTTTTAACTTCTCCAGTTAAACAATAATGTTGCATGAATGTATTTGACTGCATTTTTTATAGGTGAAGCACAATTGATCTGCTTAATAGAAAACTAGACCAGCTGTGTAAATAAACTTAGAACTTGTTTACACTTCGCTACACTTCCAGCAGATGTAGGGTACATGTAGATACATGCGGCAGTGAAAAGGTCCAGCAAGGGTAGACAGCGGGGAAAGGTTCTAGCAGTGGATAGCTGCTGGAGCCTTTCCCCACTGCATCCCTCTGTCAGAGCCTCTCCATGCTACCAGAGTCTTCTACTGAAGGGACAAGCTCCGGCAGCTGGGAGGCAGCAGGATGCTACACTGCTAAAAATAGCAGCGTAGACATGGAAGGCATTGTTTGAGCATGTAGAGAGCCACATAGGGTATATATCTTTCGGTTCAGGAGTGCAGGCCACACTACTCTACTCTGTTGTCCTCTAAGCAGTGCCTCCCAGTCTACACTGCTATTTATACCCATGCTAGCTGAGCCTGCAGTGTGTGTACTCTATGTGCTGCCAGAAGTGTAGACCTTAGTTTCTAAAGTCCACAAAATACTTTGGATATAATTAAAATAAATCCCAAAGCAACCACTGTCCTTAAAGCAGCGGCAGCACAGCTTCCATGAACAACCCTACAGTAACACACCAATGTGTTCAACAAAGGAAGAAGTAAATTCTTGAAGGAAGCAAACCTCAGCTTCAAGCTTCCAGTAAATTAGTTCTAAATAAGAATGGGAAAAGGAATTGTTTTTAAAATAATTTTTTTAATGATACCATCCTCTTAAAATCCATTTCAGATTATTGATGACTGGTTCCCTTTTCAACCACGCCTGCTACTTTGGAAATATTTCCAGTTTGTATTCTAACTGCACACCAGGAAATAAAAAGTTTTCATTTTTCCCTCTAATGTTCTTTTCTCTCTTTAAATGGATGGATTTTCTTTCTCAAATTTTAACAAAACCACATCTGCCTCATGGGTAGGCAGCTTCTTCTTAGCTCTCTTTTACTGTTATTACAATTTCTGAACAGATTTTTGTGTGTTAATTATAGAACTCAATTGTTTGAATAGTCTCTTTTGATGAGCTTTCTGCCCCGCGCCATGAACCCCTCAGTGATTGTACAGCTGTTTTAGTTCTAAATGCTCTTCAGGATTTTCTAATTGTCAAGCTGTCCCAAGGACTAGTTCTTTTTACCTAAAAGTCAAAGAAAGGGAGTCACCCTTGTCTTCCCGACATGAATACCATAGGACTCCCTAGGTCCTCTCCCCCCATTACCTGTGAGACAATGCCTGTCCTGATCATTGCCAGTCCAAGCATAATTGGGTTTTGGGTGAAATGAGAAGATTTTAAATAGAATGAATTAATGAGCTTCTTGTAAAATTAAGTTGTTCTTCTGGTCCAGACTAGTTACTCACTGTAATGCCCTTGAGGATGATAAAGATCCACAAAAGCCAGAAGAACAAAAAAAATTGCTAACCTTCTCTCAAGCCAGTCTTAAAAGTCAAGTTGTAGAATTCAATGTGATGAACCCAATGCTGCTTCCAAATAAAGCCAGCTTCCTTTGATGTTAGCGCTGTCAGATCTTTGTCTCCTATTGCTAATGACTTCATATTTTGTACAAATTACAATCAGTTCCATATCTTTAGCTCACATCACTGATGAGAAAAAAAAACAAATCACTTGTAGTCATCAAGGATAATTTTAACTGAATGAATTTAAATATGAAATAAAAGAAATACAAGCACCAACAAGAGCACGTTGGAAGGGTGGTGTAGATTTCTTAGTAGTTTTGGTATTCTTGTTTTTAATTGGGTAGGTTTCTAGGAAGGGCTTGAAGATAACCTGGAAGTAAAACTCAGGGGAACTAACGGTGCACATGGAACTATGATCATCAGACCGAGTCCAAGAAGGTCAGCCGATCTGGATTGACACAATTTGCACATCCCACCTGGTCTCTGTCTGGTCTTCCCTGGCTTCTCCACCCTTACCATTCTTGTCTTCAAGGCTGAGGGGCCTGGCGTACAGTAGCTTGAGCACTTCCCCAACTTTGCTTTTCAGTTGCCCATTTCCCCTAGGAAGTTCAGGGGTGCCAGTGGTTGTTCCCTTCATCTTCTACCTCTGGGGGTCACCAGCTAAGGCCACTGTCCTTTTCCAACTATAGAAGATCATCTATAGGGAGATGGGTAGGAGGAGGGTCCCAGAAAGTGGTCAGATCCTGTCACAGAGCAGTAGAAGGAGCACAGCGTTCCTCTCCTCCAGTTAAACTGACAGTTGGGAAAGAAAGTATCCCAGTGCAGCTGGAGGCTAGCAAAGTGAAGGTCCATAAATCTGGTACTTGATTGGTTGCTAAGGAAATCCTGAGATTTCGCTAACTATAACACTAGGAATTTACTGGAGAAGCTATCTGTCCCTGTTCTCAGATCAGCTTTTTTTTCTGGCCACAGAATGAGAGTTGTTCCCTCTTCCACTTCCCTGTATGTACTGGGGGCTGGACTGGCAGCTTCCAGCCCTCTTTCCTCGCTCCCTCTCCCCTCACCAGGACTTTTGGATATGGGGGAAGGGGATCTGAAGAAAGACCCCACTCAACCTCTAGAAACGGCAGATGAAGTGGTTAGGCCAGTGAGTCCCTCGGAAGCAACGTGAAGGAAAGGCCTGGCAGAGGTTGGTGTGAGGGAGTCACTGGGAGGAGGGTTATGAGAATTCCTCCTGCAGGTGTAAATTGTACAGAAGCAAACCAGCAAGGGGTAGTCAGTTGCCAGCTCCTGCCTAAACTGAACCTGTGCAAGGCCAAATTGGTGTAGCCCACTACATGCATCAAACCTTACCCAGCTAGATTTTTCCAGGGACTTGTCTGCATGGGGAAAAAAGCCCACAGTAGCTGGTGCATGGTGCAGCTAGCTATTCTGCACTCACTCCCCAAGTGGGCCGTTTAGCTGCACACTAAGCGTGCCTCTGTGCACATTAGCTGAATCCACTTTGGAAAGCCCTTAGTGTGCAGTAAGAGCGTCTACACAGGGAGTAAGTGCAGTGTAGCTAGTGCACTTTGAATTCACATCTTAGCTCACTGCGCAATAACCTCCCTCTGTAGACAAACCCTGGGACTGCCAATTTTCATGGCACTTTTTTTAAGTTTTGCTAAATGAACCGTAAGTTTAAAAAAGTTTAGAAAGGAACTTTAATAATGAAGACTCTGGGAAGCAGTCATCCGCTGTGTGAGCCAGCTCCACCTACCTAATGGGCTTGGGTTGTTGTAATACAATGAATCAGCTGACAATAAAAGATCACTATGTTAAGGGTGAATCAGCTACTGCTCTTTCTGGCAACAAGGGAAGTGTCAGTGGCAGACAGAAAGGTGGCTGGTGAGAAGCAGCTCACAGGCACAGGATTTCTGGGGTTACCCTGGGAGAAGCTAGGTGGCTATAGATTGCTGGAGTGGTCTCTGGGACCCAACAGGTGCTAGAGTCTTGGTGGTATACCTGACATGCTACCAGGGATTGGTGTTCAACTCGGCAAAGGCACACCCCATACCACTCACCCAGAGCTGACGATTTCACAGGTGGCAAGATCTCTTTACAGTCCCACAGGTCCAAAACCCGCAATTGGCTAATTTGGCTGGCAGACCTTTGGGGTGAGTGAGGTGGCAAAAATGCTAATCAGTGGGTGGAAATGAGTAACCCTGACATCCAAGGTGTTTCCTTGCATTTAGATGGGGCACCAATGCTGACCTCTACTGTAGTCTGCCATTTGCTTTCTGGGAGGAGGTTATCCTGGGCACTAGAGTTACCTGCTGTGTATTAGTTATACCATCTTGTATTGTTAATCTTCCCTTTCTGTTGTATTACCTTTAACATACAAGAACATCAACCTTAAAAAATAGTGAAAAAGATTGTGCCACTGTTAGCCCAAGCATAACAGGAGAGGGGATCTGGAAATCCGTTTGAAAAAACACCACAAACACAAAGCAAAGCAGCCAGACAGAGGATGCCAAAATTAGAATGGTATGTTAATCCCACACATGAAGGATTTATTTGTCTTTTTATCATCTTCAGGTTATATTCAGCAGTTACAATTTTCCAGACATATTGATTTCAGACCATATTCAGCACCCAATTAGGGGGATCTGGGCCAATTTAGGTGGCCATGCTTGGAAACGGTATTCTGTAAATTCAGGATCATAGCATTTCTAGCACAGTGAGATTGTATGGCATCATCACATTTCAAAAGAAGCCACTCCTTGTGTTAGGACTTCAGTCAGCCACTATCACTCACATTGAGCAGCCCTTCTCCCATTTGCTAAGTACTAATCAGAGGAAGAAACTGTCCCCACATGTAGAATGCGCTAAAGTAACCTTTTCTGATTATTAATGAATTTTTAACCTTTAAAAAAAACCAATATAAAAGCAAAACCAAAATTAGTCTGATAACTCAGCCATCAGTTCATTTTTAAAACTGCATCTCCCCCTTTCCTCTTCCAGCATTTCTTGAGTATTTGCTTTTTCCCCAGCAGATCCCTATGCCTGTTTTGAGTCAAAAGTGATATATCTGGACTTACCTGGTATCTGCTACAGAGAGAAGACATGCCTGAGAAATTGACACTGACTGCATCATAGTCCCTTTGAAATGACTGGAAGAACTCCCAATGACTTCAACAGGTCTAGGATCAGGCCCTAAATGGAAAATACTACTGCTAAAAAGCATGTAAAGAGCTATTCTGAAGCTCAAAGTTCACCAGATAGTGTGTCATAACTGCTGAGCAAAAGTAGGAAAGGACTGCAAGGGTTGCCATCACCTCGAAATCTCACTTCTCTATGAAAATGTTGTACCTACTATAGCCAGGAGTAACACCTAATATTACTAAAAAAGGGAGAAGTTTGCGGGAAAGACTCTGTCTCTCCCTTTCTCTTAATCATTTATTTTGTGCATCTTGACGGCACTGTTTATATATATGTAAGGGGACTGTTGCCCCCTTACTAACATTCAGCGGGAGTGTTTTGGTTGGCTAGCTCCCAGTACTAAAAGGGGAAGGGTTTATGGGGAATCAGGACCCTGAGACTGATAGTCCCCAGGAACAATGGGGAGAGGCCAATGCTCCAGGTCAGCCTGAATGACAGGGCGGGCAGGCTAATCAGGGAGTCAGGAAGCCAGGGAGGTCCCGTCCTCTGTGTGACCTGGAATTGCCTAGATCAGACAGAGTGGGGCAGAGCTAAGGAGAAAGCAAGGGCCTGAGCTGAGCTGGAGAGCAGAGCTGTGCCAGATCCAGAGGGACCATAAAAGCAGCCCAGAGAGAACAGACCCTGCCCTGGGAGCAGAGCTGCAGCCTCAAAGCCAGAGGCACAGCCCAGGGAGAGCAGAGTTTCCCTGGGAGCAGAGCTGCAGCAACCAGAGCCAGAGGGGCCAGAAAAGCAGCCCATTAAGCAGGTCAGTGCTGGGAGCAGAGTCACAGAAGCAGCCTGCAGAGCAGACCTGTCCTGGGAGCAGAGCTGCAGCAACCAGAGCCAGAGGGGCCAAAGAAGCAGCCCAGGGAGCTGGAGGCAGAGCAGCAGCAGCAGCAGCGCTGAGACAGAGTGGTGGAGCTGGAGCAGTCCGGAGCTGGGTGCGGTGAGCAGCTGGGGAGAGCGAGGGGGACCCTGGGCAGCAGGCCCAGCACAGGGAGACGCCTCAGCCAAGAGGCTCTGCAGGCCAGGCTTGGATCGTAACCCCGACAGGGTGGGGGCAACGCTGGGAAGAAGGGTCCTACCACTTAGAGCCTGAGAGCGTGTGGCCACCACCAGAGCAAGTGTCCAACCCACAGCATCCCTGCAGCAAAGGCAGGGCCTGAGAAGGCGGCCTGGGATCTACAAGGAACAGACTGTGAAGTGCCCTAACATTCCAGAGACACTGTTTGTGATGTTCCCTGCCACAGAGCAGGTTGATGTGTTTCCTTTAACCTTTCCCATTTCCCCTTTTTCTTTTTAAAATTAATTGTTGATTAAATAACTTGCATATGCTTTAACTTGTATGTAATGGTCAGTGGGTCAGAGAAGTGCCCAGGGCAGAGAGAGTACCCCGGAGTGGGGACATCCTAGCTGCTGTCCTAGGTGACCACAGCAGGGTTGGGGGTCGAGCCCCCCAGGAATCCTGGGCCCAGCCTTGTTGGGGTTACGAGAACTCTCCCAGACAGGAGAGTGGAAGGGGAGTCCTCAAGGCCAGGGAGGCCACTGGGTAAAGGAAGTGGTACAGAAGCCAGGAAAGTTCCCCACAGTAGCGGAACTATTCCCCCGCTTACATATAGGCAGTTTCACTGTTTTGGTGGTGATCATTTCTATTTCCTGTCTCGGACATTGGCATGATCAACAACACTTTAAGGAGCTGTTTCTAGGCACTCTCTTTTAGCACTGATAGAAAATTTTCCAGCACAGCTGTATTTTCAATGAAAAAACTGGGCTTTTGTCTAAACAGATTTCTCTTGGAAAGTTCTTGCTTTCCTCAAAAAAGTTTGATTTTTTTCCCTCAGAAAACTTTGGATTATTTGATGAAAACTCAAAATTTTCCATGGTGGGGGGGAAAAAATCTTTATTCTCTTACCCCAGCTTTACAAAGCTAGGTCTACACTATGAGGAACCACAAAGATGAACTGAAGAGAAAGACGGCAGGAAGGAGAAGGAAAAGGACTTGTGCACCTCAGCATGTGTCATATGGCTGCTCCCTCCCTTATAAATATCAGTAGGGCCCCAATTCAGCAAAGCATTTAAGCATGTGTTTAACTTCAGGCATATGGGGAAGTGTTTGCTGAAGAGGGATGGATTGCTGAATTGGGGGCTAAAAGAGAAGAAAAGCTCTCTTAGAAACTTTTTTTTTTTTTTGGTTAAAAAGGATTTAAATAATAAATGCAGGCCACGCCTCAAGGGTGCCCTATCAGAAAACTGAACTGTTTGAAATGAGTGGTTTAGTAATTTTTTAATGCAGACCTGAGTTTAATACCAGCTAATGCTTGTGTCAGTAGCAACAATGCCTTTAAACAATTACTCTCAGGGCTAATTTCGAGCTGTTCAAGCTGCTCCTGTGCTCTGTCACTGATTTCATCTGACTTTGGAAGTTTAGTAGCCTTTTTCCAGGATGCTATTGAGATTCTGGAGTCAGTTTCAAATAATTAATCAATTAAAGAAAAGTTGATTGTTTCTTTTGAACAGGAGTGGAAAAAAGAGGTACATGATGCAAAGTGGTTTGTTGGTTGTTTAAAGACAACCATAATCAGCAGCTAAGGCTGTACACACCACACTTTTTAATGTTGTTCTTAAACATAAATTAATGCTATTTTTATTTATCAGCAGAAGCTGTGAAGATTTATAGGACAAACCACTAGCTAAATTTTTACAATATACTCTGGTGAAAGCTGATTAATTGGCTGAATCTCCACTTTAACAAGCTCTAATCCCTTTGTCAGGAGACCTGCTTATAAGCTTCCCTCCCCAATCAGTGAAAAAGCACTGATGGGAATGGAGATCTATATCTCAAAGCACTGGCCAGTCAGCCTGGGATTATCTCTCATTTCTTAAATCTTAACAGCTCTGTAAAAAGGCAATTAAATTTCCAAAGTTAGATGAAGTCTGCGATAAAGCACAGTAGCAGCTTGAGCAGTTTGAAATGGGAAGGCCTAACACTCAGCTCTGACAGTATTATTTAAAAGGTCCACTTGCTACTGACACAAGCATTAGCTGTCATGAACCAGATGTCTCAAAAAAAGAAAAAAAAAGAAAAAGGTTTGCTAATACGGTATATAAAATAGTAGGATAGTGTCCAAAACATATTAGAATGAATGATTATTTTTAAGTGCACCAATAATTCATATGAAGTAGTAAGAAGTCTGAAATAGTTTGAAATCATATGACTCTTAAAATTTAATTGCCTATCCTTTTTAATAATTATGGCCTTGATCCTGACCCCAGATCCTCTAGCACAGACCTCTATCCCCAGGCAGAATCCCATTGACTACAGCAGAACTCCACATAGGTTCAAGGGTCTGCACCATTATTATAATTTAACACTCATATGGCAATAGTGCCTTGAGGCTCACTAGGTTTAGGTTGGAGACCAATTGTGATAGGTGCTGTACAAACAGAGAAAATTACAGTCCTCTCTACAAAGACTAGCAGATCCCAGATCAAAGTCAGACAGTCAGTGCACTGCAAAGCTGCCTTGGAAACAAAGAGGCAAACTGACCGTTAAAAATCATACATTAGCAGAGGTAAGGCATGTCATTTCTTAAACTATCAGTCAACAGAGGTAGCATGATGCAGTGGATCGGGCACTGGACTAGAAAGCAAGAGTCCGATAGCCCAGCAGTTCTCAACTGGGGGTCTGTGGCCCCCTGGGGGTGTGCAAGCCCTTTCAGGGGGGCTGCGGAGCCCCACCCATGAAACCTGGTGCTCTGAGCCCCAGTGCCCCACCACGGGGCTGAAGCCCTGAGCCCCAGTGCCCCTCCGCAGGGCTGAAGCGGGGAACAGTGCGGGGCTGAAGCCCTGAGCTCCCCCACCCCCACCCCCCATGGAGCTGAAGCTGGGAGTGGCGCAAGGCTGAAGCCCTGAGCCCTGGCACCTCTTCACCCCATGGGGCTGAAGCTGGGAACAGCGTGGAACTGAAGCCTCGAGTCCCCTCCCTCCTTCCCCGCCCCGCAGCCGGGAGGAGTGAGAGGCTGAACCCCTGAGCTCCACCCCATCCCCCTGAAGCCAGGAGTAGTGGGCTTTAGCCCATGGGCAGAGCTGAGGGGGCACAAAGGTGTTGTCCCCCCCACAAACTGCAGTACCTTACCCAGAGTGGGGTAATGCTGGGCGCAGCTCCACCCACCACCCTTCTCCTCCTCTCCCTCAGGCCCCTCCCTCTGGCCAGGTCCTAGGCAGGAAGCCGGAGCCAGGCAGTGCAGGGCAGCTGCTCCTCCGGCTGGTGGTGCCATGGAGTGGGCAGCCGTGGCATTCCCCCGTCTGCTGCTGGTGCCCGGAGTTGTGGCTGCTCCTCAGCTCCCACCCTCCTTTGACTGCTCACCTAGCCACAGGCAGCTCCAGGCCCAGCAGAGCCCTTGGGGAGTAGCCACCAGCACACAGCCCCAGACAGGTGAGTGGCCTGAGGAGGTGAGTCGGGGGTGGAGGTGGCACTCCCTCCCTGGACCCCGCTGGACCCAGAGCTGGCCTGAGCCCTACCGGCCTTTGCACTCCCCGCCCACCCCTAAAATAGAGTCAAACTACACCTAAGCCCCAGGGTCCCACCCCTGGCCTGGAGCCACCCAATCACTCGCCCACCCCCGCTGGGTCCTGGAGTTTTTCTAGCATGTTGAGGGGGGCCTCAGAAAGAAAAAGGCTGAGAATCCCTGCTATAGTCTGTGCCTGGCTTTGCCACCTATTCGTTGTGACACCTGGGGCAAATCACTTCCCCTACATGTTCCCATTTCCCCTCTCATCCTTTGTCTGTCTTGTCTATTTAGGCAGTGGTCCTGCAAAAAATGTATGCACGTACTTAATTTTACGTGCTGCTAACAGTGATGAGAATAAGACCCCAACAGTCCATAAAGCTGAGCACATGCATAAGTGTTTTCAGGACCAGGGCCTTAGAATGTAAGCTCTCTGGGGCAGGGACTGTCTCTTACTATAGCTGTGTGTACAGTGCTCAGCACGATGGGATCACGATTTCAAATGGGAACCTCTAGATGCTACTGTTTGTTTATTTATTTTTACTTTTGGCATTAATATATATTAGGGCTATTGATTAATGGCAGTTAACTCACACGATTAACTACAGTACTTGTATTAGGTGAATTGAAAAATATTATTTCTTTTATCCTTTTTACAGTGCAAATATTTGTAATAAAAATAATATAAAGTGAGCAAAGTACACTTCATATTCTGTGTTGTAATTGAAAGTGATATATTTGAAAATGTAGAAAAACATCAAAAATATTTCATAAATTTCAATTGGTATTCTATTGTTTAACAGTACGATTAATCGCAATTACTTTTTAAAATCACAATCAATTTTTTTTTTAAAAAAAAGAGTACTTGTGGCACCTTAGAGACTAATCAATTTATTTAAGCATAAGCTTTCGTGAGCTACAGCTCACTTCATCAGATGTAACTATTGTCATGTACTATTTCTTTTGCTTTTACAGTGCAAATATTTGTAATAAATAAATATAAAGTGAGCACTGTACACTTTGTATTCTGTGTTGTAATTGAAATCAATATATTTTAAAATGTAGACAACATCAAAAAATTTTTAAATAAATGGTGTTCTATTTATTATTTAACAGCGCGATTAATAGCAATCAATTTTTAAATTGCTTGACAGGCCTATTATATATTTACATATCTATCTGTCTCTGTAGATGTGTGTGTGTGTGGATATATATAATTGAAACATTTCTATAACTATTAGCTTTGGAAAATATTAAACCCAAATTTTGGGCCAAATTTGACCTTCCAGAGTCTCTTTACGCAGAATTAAGATTTGCATAAGCCAATAATTTAAACTAAGATCCATCTTCCTGATTACGGCTTACTAATTAAGGCTTAAATCCAACACAACTGTCCGTCCATACCATAAACATGTTATGCACAACTTCAGTCAAGTCCTAAAGCCTTTCACTGAGTCAATGATGCACAGGGAGACCTATGAGAAATGTGAAGGTTGAAGAGGTAAGGGAACCCTTCCCACCCCAAACAAGTGGTAGATTGCAGATCACAAGCACAGCTGCTATATTGTGGCCACTAGCACAGCTCATGGGCTGTAGCAGCATCCGCAGCTGCTGCATCTTCCATCCACCACTCCCACCATTGTGTGTTTGGCCAGTTGACCTGTTACAGTCTCAAACCTACTGAATACACCCCTGACACTTCTCTGGCCTACAGCCACCTTCGCTAAGTGCTGCTCTGGGTATTTACCACCACAGAGTGCTGCTTCCCCTGTGGGGTCTGTCATTCCCGAAAGAATGGAATTCTGGCTGTTTTCAGGTCCACATGAAGGGGACAGTATTTGGCCCCTACTACAGCAACTTGGCAGTATTTTGATTAAAATCAAGACTAGAGAAGTATTCATGCGTCGCATTGAGTTGTTACAGTGGATTTGTTATCTGCCACATGGTAGAGACCTACAGGGACCTAAGGTAGTCTGCTTCCACAGCAAGTTGTTTGCTGTTCCCAGGTTTAGGAAGGTCCCCAACTCCTTAGCACAGCCTAGAGTTCAGGCAAGTTCAAAGTCCAATGCAAAGTAACAACTCTGCTCCACCTTTCTGAGCACAACAAAGCCACTCTGGAAAACAATTATTCAAAATAAACAGCACTGCAGACCTCTTGAACGTCAGAGCAAATAGCTGGACATACTTCTGAAAGACACACATAAGCTGTAAAAACTATCAGTCCTTAGCTAAGTAGTACCTCAGTTAAAATGATGGCATGCAAATCACGATCTATTAACTATCCACACTTGATTACCCATGACATTTCAGAGAGGATCATACATTTGATGAGGCGCTTCTGTTTTCCTCACCCTTTGATATTTGGGGTGCATGATCAGTACTAGCTCATTACAGATACAAAGATTAACAAACATCACGCAGTTTAATCCAAATGAGTAAGGAAACAGCTGCTTTGTTTTTCATTCCCTTCTTCCTAAGACTCATGCAGACACATTATTTTTCTACATTTCTGTGCAATGTTCATCTGTAGCAACAAACCTGTCATTCTTAGCCTGCTGGCTTAGATCAAGTTCACTATCAGTTTAATTCCCAGTATGTTCTTTTCCAAAGGACTACATGCTGCAGTTCCAAGGGATGGACTCAAACAGTTTAATAGGCTTTCTCCACATGGGACTTCTCCCATTCTGTCCTATACATGTCAGATCAGTGAAAGGAGACTGAAAACCTGCTCCACAATTTGTCCATCTTGCAAGTATTGCAATTTCATGATGTGAACTCTTCAGCTTTGCCACAATCTCTCAGCCAGGTTTTCCTGAAATGGGGTATGATCTGATGGTTAGCACAGGAAACTAGGAGTCAGGACTCCTGGGTTCTATTTCTGGCTCTGTCACTATGGATTAAATCATCCCTTTATAGCATAGCCCTGCATAATCCTTTCCTGATGTGCATGGAAGGTGAGCAAACAGCTACATCCTGAGAGGACAGTACAGCCTTCAACCCACAGTCTGCCCAGTCTAACTGGAGCATGGCCCAGCCTTCTTCTTGACCAGTTTCAGGTCACTCCCTGAGCACAGGAGCTACAGTTGTGGCTGGCCTTTCCTAATGCAGGCTGATCACAGTGGAGGGGGAGGTGGGTTAATTGAACCCTCTCTCTCCAGTGCACCCACATAATGGCAAGCCACATTCTGGCTCATAATCTCTACCTCAGTTTACCTATGTGAAAATTGACCATACTGTGCATAATAACTATGTCAAAGGGTGCTGTGACGCTTAATTAACTAATTAATACGTGTAAAGCACATGGAGATCCTCAGATAAAATGTGGCATACAAGGAAAGTGATACATATATCTGTGTCTTCTCTAATGACTAGGATGGTAAAGCTTGTAGGGTCTCAGTTCTCCAGCTTTTTATATCACAGAGCTTCAGCAGAATGGTCTGTGTGGGAGGGCAGAGAGGGGAAATCCTGTAACGACTTCACATTCCCATCTCTGAAATTCACTCCCATTAGAATCAAAAGGAACAGGAATCAGACCCTGCTGAAGATTACTTCAGCCAGGAAGATCAATATAGCAAGCACAATATAGCAAGAAACCTCCCACCTCTGAGTAGCTATAAGGTGGAATGCATTCTGGCAGCTTTTGCATTCTTTTGTCATACTTTGGTTGTCTGGGAAAGCGCAGGCTGCCAAAAGCACTTGCAGGTGAATTCCTTGGCCCTTTCAAGTTCATCTGATTTAGAATGATGAGTTGCAAGTGTGTTTATCTAGCTGTTTGGACGATTATGAATGAGATCAGCAAATCCTTTCCATGTATAAATTATAAATCACCTTCAGCGATGCCTGGCAAATGATCAAGTAATGTGAAAATATGCTCTTTTGCCTGTGACAGTCCTTTGCCACAAATAAGCAAAAAGCGAGGCGGGAAGTTATCTGGGGAGAAATATATCACTTGTAACCCTGAGACAATCTGTTATGTCATGAATGGAAACTCTGGTACTATTAACCCCTTTTAAACTGGGCACTGTGATATATGGAAGGAGACACCAAAGTTGGCACACTCAGAATACTGGAAAAAGCAGGAAAGAAACAAATATTGTAACCAGCATAGTATAAAGCATTAGTACTGTCTCTGTTCATGTTTTATGCACATTCAGAATGATTTTCTTAATTGTTGTTCTGTCTTCTAGCATCCTCTGTGTCAGGACTGCAACTCTCCCTGTCAAAGTGAAAACTCTCTCCCCCTCCCACACATGGCTCCTGCAGAGGATAAGGAAGGGAAATAAAGGTGCTGGAATTGGATTTGTGGAGCTCTTCCCTCAGCACCACCTCCCCAGGCAACAAGCGCTAGGAAAAAAAGAACAAGTTCTCCAGCTAGACTCTGACTACATCAGGCTTTACTGTAGGAAATTCATGGGACATGGAGTTAGAATATGGGCCTGATTTAATCTCTGAATAGTCTGCGACCCTGAATTTCACGCTGAGCCCCTTTTTTGCCTCAGCAAAGGATGCTGTATTTTTGACAGTTAGTTTTAAGGGTCCAGATTGAGTACTGACAACCCAGCTGACAATAAAATTCTGGCAAGTCAAAGCCTGCAGAACTGTGCCCAGTGCGCCCTAGTCCATTTCTTTGGTAAGATTTGAAAACAGTTGAATTGAGCTTCACCCCAGAGCATTGGATGGGAGCTTTCATTACAACAAATGTGAATAAATATATAGGGTTAAGTGGGACCCTTCAGAAAAACAGCTGCTAATGTGTAGGACGCCTGAATCTCACAAGATGAGGCACCATTCTCTTCCTCACTGGCTTGGTCTTCACCAAGCCATTCTAATAAGATTCCTAATGCAAACACAATAATCAGTTAATGGAAATGTGCACTGTGAATGGAGGGTTGGGTGGGGACAATGCATTTCTTCAGGAGGAGACAACCAAAATACCAGCTTGTGTGCCTCTTCCCTGACCAAAGTCATTATTTAACATTTACATTGCAGTAGCGCCTAGACTCCGGTCAGGAATGAAGGCCCCATTGTGCTGGGCGCTACATACACAAAGAATGACCTTACAATTTAAGCAATTCAAATGCAATTTCAGAGTTACATTAGCTCTAGAGTTCTCAGGGTGCTGGTTAACGGTAGCTGGTTGCTGGCATGAGCAAGTGAAAAGAGTGCTCTCCCTTCTTGTGTATCAAACGTAATTGTTTACCACATTCGAGTCAGTGACACCTGTGCAAACCCACTGATGGCACAATGGGACTGCACAGGTGTCACTGATGGCATAGTTTGAAGACAATGAGGCTGCACAGGTGTAAGTCAGGATGTAGGTTTGATCTGCAGAGTCTTTATTACTGATGATGATGACTGATGATGCATGAGAAGGAAAGAATCCAGGTGTACTTTCACACCCCTGGATGATGTCGCTGGGCTGGTAGTTAGAAAAAACATGATTTTACTTGTAAGCCAAGGAATGGACCCAGTTACTGAAAACAGTAAAAGAATGAGCACAGTCATGACTTCAGGTTCTTGGGGGCTTCATCACTGATGTGTGTTAGCAACTTGTTCAGACATACACTGATATGGAAATTAGTAAAAGATATAAACATGGAAGCCCAGACTACTATTTGAACAGAGTAATTTCCAGAGCAGAACTGCATTAAGGGCCAGATTCTCAGTTGGTCCAAGCTCCATTGACTTCAATGAAACCACAACACTTTACACAAGCTGAGAATCTGGCCCTGTGACACTCCCTATATACCCGCTTACTGAAGTGTAATTCACATCACCTATGAATTTGGCCTGGTGTCTTTCTGAGATGATTAAAGCTATCAGTTTACAGTTCTTATGACATTACTTTTATCTAGTTTCAATAACCCATATTAAGACTTAGTTTTCCTGCAGTGATTAACAGAATGCTATCAGTAACATCCCAACTGTGCATGAGACGGCTTTACACAATAAGGCTTTAGTGTATCAGTGACAGGGTAACCTTACACTCAACAAAACAAATAAATTAGCTTTTGTGTGCACAAGAGTGTCACTTGCGAAACACATATTTCAATTTCCTATTGATGCCAAATTCACATGGAAAAATATCTGCTACCAGATTTCTGCCAAGAGACTGCAGATGTTTTTCAAAGATGTCTCGCTTTATATAGCTACCTGCTGAAGGATTGTTATCAAATCCATGTGAAATTTTATACAAAATATTTCTCCATTCTATGTAATTTTGTGATCTAAAGAATTATCATGTGATCAAACTCAAATCAACCCAACTTCAAATACAGTACCACTACTGCAATGAGATGTGTTCACAGACATCCAAATAGTGCAAAAGATTACTGTACCCAACCTCACACGTATTGTTCTCGGACATGATTACTCTCTATAAATACTTAAGGAGGGTAAATAGCAGAGGGAGGGTGAAGAGCTATTTAAGCTAAAGGACAACGCTGGCCCAAGAACAAAGCTGGCCATGAACAAATTCAGGCTGAAAATTAAAAGATTTCTAACCATCAGAAGGGTGAGGTTCTGGAACAGCCTCCCAATAGGATTTGTGGGGGGAAACAACCTAATTGGCTTTGAGAGAGAGCTGGACAAATCATAAGTATGATTGTATGACGGGGTTGCTTGTGAGAGCAGCGGGCAGGGCTCAGCAGTCCTGAGGCTCACTTTTGGTTTATGTCTTATGTTCTTCAGGGTTTCAGTTGGGCCACCTGCAAGGGTCAGGAAGAGACTTTCCTCCACCTAATGTATTCCAATGTTCTTTCTTTTCTTTTCTTTTTTTTTTTTTAAGATAATCTCCTTCCTCTGAAGCACCCAGGATGGCTGGAGATGAGGACATTGTATGGGAGAGCCAGGGCTCTGAAGTGGCACTGAGCATTCTTTCTCTCAGGTGCTTGGCTGACTGGTTCTTTCTCACATGCTCAGGGTCTAACTGATCACCAGATGTGGAGTCAGGATGGAATTTTCCACTGGGTCAGATTGGCAGTGACCTTGGGGTTTTTTCACCTTCCTTTGCAGCCTGGAGTGCAGGTCACTTGCCAGGATTAACCACTTCCCTGTCATTGCGGGGCCTGAGACATTGGTGCACTTCAGTCCCTCTTATTCTCTGCCTGTGGTATATATCTAGTCTCCTGAGAGTTGTAATACTTTGGTCTGATTTCCATTGTTGGGTGTAGTGTGTGAGTGCTGGGTGGTGTTGGTGGCCTGTGATACACAAGAGGTTAGATGATCTGGTGGTCCCTTCTGGTCTTAAACTCTAGGACTCAGTGAAGTTTGTGAAGACGCAAAGTAACGTTCCCAAAACACTGTTTTCACAGAAGCACAGTGAGCTTATAAAGGGCAAATGCTTCATGTTAGCAGTCTCACTGTAAGCAAAGATTTTTGTTTTTATTTTTTTTTTTAGCTCAGGAGCTGGAAATTTTCTTGTTCTGTGAAAAAGAAAATAATTACCAAAAAAACAGCTTGCTTCCCATTTCATTAATTGGGACCTGATGCCTCTGTTCTTTTCAGGTGAAAAGTCCCATTGGCATCAATGGCAGGTTTGCATCAATACAGAACATTGCATTGTCCTGAGTAACCAAAACTGCAGACGTGTACTACCAGCTGTAGTGCTTACTACAGGGTGGACTGCACTGATTTTCTTTCTCTCTGATCCCCATCAAAGTGAGATCTGACTCCAGTTATCCCAGAGATAACAACACCATAGTTCCCACAGGAGCACAGGAAAGGTGTCTACACACACAAAAAAGCTGTACTGCTTTAATTATAGTTTCCGTGGCTGTACTGAATAGTAAAAACAGCACAGCCTTTCCCACCTCCCATGCCTTGTAGAGACAGTTATAGTGGTATAAAAACTTGTTATATTGGTATGGCTGAGCCTGTACAGGAAGGAGAACGAGGGACACTGTAGTACTTACTGTGATCAGCAGGAAGTGTTTGCAAGATCAGGCCCACAGTAATTTCCTTTACTGGTCACAATTTTCCCTTAGTGGGTAATCAACATCTTTTAAAGCTTTACATATCTGAAATATATCCCTCCATATGCTGTCCAAAAACCCCTAAAATAATTTTTCAAATGGTGTATTTACCAAAATATTACTTCCACTACTACCCCTCTGGATTCTGCAAAGAGAGCCTTGGCTTTCTGTTTATTTATATACTCTATAATATTTACTTAAATTTGTAACACTGTAACCCTATATTACTTGAAACATTCATTCACCTGTGAAGCACGCTCAAATAAAATTGGTGCACAAAACTGCAACATGAGCATTGAGTGCCCTGATTTTTTAGGAACAACTAGTTAATAGACAGCATTTTCCTTGCTTCTGTTCATTTGTTAAAAAATTTGATCTGTGGAAACAAACACAGTGTCTTCTATTAAAAAGTAACAGAAAAAACAACATCACAGTTCAGGAGTGCGAGGAGTAGAGAGGGAAAGTGGTGACTGCAATGAGTTAGTTATGGCATGTCTGATGTGTCAAACTTTATTCGCTATGCAGTTTTTTTCCCCAGGGAAAGGTGGAGCCAAATAGCAGCCAAAAATGGTTCAGTACATTTGTACTGTGCCAGTGCACAACTAACTGTGCATGTGAGATCAATCACTAAATGAGGGGAAAACATGGATACTTTCCTATATTTTATCTGTATGTTTCTGCCTACATTTCGTTAACATGCCACTTAAACAGGGCTATTTTTTAAATTGCGTCTAATTCAGTGGAGAAGGTACATCCATCTACTGGAAGAGTGGCATAAATCACCGTTATCAACATAAAGCGGGGTCTGACCTTACCAATATTTAATGATGTAATTCTAGTTGATGTGCTACATACTGAAAAATGCAAACATCACCTGGATGTTTGCTTCAGGGCTTCACTGAAGTGTGATACTTGAGTGCATATCAAAGTGAGAATGGATTCTAGCTCCCAATTGCTTTAAATCGGTTGAAAAAGGAGAACAAAGGGGGTCATTCATGCGCAGCAACCTCTCTGTTCAACTTGTTTACAACACAAAACTCTTCAAAACCAGGCTTGTGATGCTGTCCTGATTCAGTGCATCTCAATTCTGTGCAAGAGAACTGAGGTTCCTCATTGAAAATGTTGGGATCTCCATCAGAATTCTGATGTGCAGTTTGCTCTGGTGAAAGAGCAGGAATAGCAGTGATCCAAGAGAATTCCTCCACTCATGTAAGCACACAGCATCATGCAGAAAAGTAAGTGTTACAAGAGGCTGAGTACACAAGCAAAAACAGCTGCCCTGTCACAGTAAAAGATTTCCCAGAACTGTAGTTAAGCAGCAGCCTCAGCATCAAATACTTTAATAGCTACCTGCACATTAGCATCATTAATGCTGACTTGTAAGTCAGCTGTGCACAAAATTCTGCAACAGGGGGTTTAAACATACTGCTTCCGAACTTATCCACATTAACTTGCACATACAGAGCCAATAAAAACAAAGCATTTGCCATTCAAAGCACTCTAACGTTCAAGGTCAGAGTTTTCTAGCTCTGGAATCCTCCCCTATGTGCAAAATATGCAGCAGCAACTCTAGGAGACTGATTTTTAGCATCCACCTCCTGAAAACAATACAAGAATGAGCACAATCATAACTTCAGGTTCTTGCGGGCTTCGTTGCTGATGTGTATTAGCAACTTACTAAACTGTTTTGCAGCAAATTATGTGGAAATGTGAGCTCAGTAACTGCCACAGGCAATGACTGTAGGATATAAATGACAATGAGAATGCATCCGATGAAGTGAGCTGTAGCTCACGAAAGCTTATGCTCGAATAGATTTGTTAGTCTCTAAGGTGCCACAAGTACTCCTTTTCCTTTTAATTAGAAAGGTGTGTCCAGATGCTTGAGATATGAGCAAATGATTAAATGCTTGTGAAATTTCACCTGCGTGGGTTGGAAACAGGGGGGTGGGGAGAAAGGGGGGAGGAAGAGGCGTTGCCTTGAAGAAACAAAGTGTCAGGTGTTAATAAAGTTATGTGTATGTATATATATATATATGTACATATCACATCCACACATTCCAGATCTACAGGTAATAAATCATAAAGCTTGTGGGAATCAGTCTGAATCAGATGTTATTAGAGACATACACCGAGGTTAGAACAAGCAGTACAGTTGAACAAACTGATGATTAGCACAAGTATCTTTTTAAGCTGGTGCAAAGCCCAAATTCTTTTCATGTAATAATGAATTTTGGCTTCATACTTTTACAGGTCTTGGCAAATTCCTCCCCATCAGCGGTTATTTATTTTTTAGAAAAGTATAAGGAGCAGACAAACATCTACCTGTTTTAGATTTAGAACAAAAGAGGACACTGATCATATAGTCACTTTTGTCTGATGAAATGTTTAAATGTTAACAAAATCCATTATAGTCAATAGCAGCCAAAAATGACTAACAAGAAAGAACATGAAATCACATCATGGACTTTCGGCAAGCCATTAAAATATGCCACTTTTCACAGTCAAAAATAGCGTATCCTACCAGTCTTGATTCCATCAGTCCATTCTGTCAGCAGTAAAAGCTGTTTTCTAGGGCATGGCATTTTCCATTAATGCAATCTGATTTGCCACTGCATTTTTAGAAAGCTAAGGTGAAAGTGAGATACAGAAAGAGGGCAGTCAGTAAGCCAGATAAGGAAGTCTATAATCCTCATATAGGGCAAGGTCGAAGAATAGCTGTCTATGGAACACCCCACAAATAACGGCTCATGTAATGTGTCACGTCAGTGCACTCCCAGGGCTTCATAGCTGAGGGGACTTTAAACAACCATTAATAATTCCACAAAATGTTAAAATAAATATAGAATATGACTTGCTGGCTTGGTTTTAACACCAGAACGCACTTTTAAACCTCTGGCACAAATAGGTTTAGTTTCCACATTAGTTGAATTACTACACATGCCTGTGAAAGTGCTGATCACCGTGCACATTCTGCATAGCTTTAAACCTGTTTCTACTTGCAAAAAGGAAGAAAATAAATCAGACCAAAACCTCATGTATTTTTGAAGCTACAACAAAATAACATACAGTCGGGTCTTAAACCCTGTCTGAATATTTCCAAGAATTTTGGCACTACACATTTCAGTAATGGAAGAACTAGCAGCAGTCTTCTAGGGAAAGGATAATATAATTAGTTAGAGATAGGAAATCTAAACAAACAAAAATAATTACCTCCATGTATCCATAAAAAATCAAAAGTAATTTTATATCTTGACAATCTGCTTACTACTCTAATGGGACCATTCTAAAAATAGGAGGCCAGATTCTTCTCACACTTACACTGGTGTACATTAGGAGTAACAAAGCAACAGACTTAAAATCAATGGAGTTGCACAGATGTAAATGAAGGGAGAATCAGGCCTTTGTACTGTACACTTAGAAGACTGATAAGGAAATCAGATTCAAGTGATACATGGAAACTGGGTACCATGTGTTGTATTATGGGTAAGGGAAATCACTGTTGCCAACTCTCATGGTTTAGCTGCAAGTCTCTCATGATATTTGATGTTTTTTTAAAGCCACAGATCTGGGAGACAACTGGATTATGTGAGAATCTCCGCCTCCTTAAAAAAAAACTTTTTGGTCTTGCTGATTGTGGAGAAAAGCTTGAAAACATGATGTGAGTGATAAAGAGACAAAACACTATAGTTTTTTTTTAAATCTCATTTTTTTGAGATCTGGAGTTGCCGGTACTGTCCTGGTTTCAACTATAGAGCTGTTCTAGAGTCTTAAAAGATAATTCTGCTTCTAGAATTCCATTTGAATGAAAAAACTGTCCCAGTTTGAAGAGCTGTTATGAGTCTTAGTAAAATAACCCTAGACAACAAAACTGTAAGAAAGATTTTAAAAAATAATTCAAAAACAATGCATGCTTTTAAAAAGGTATCTTTGTGGAGGTGTTGGTGACATTACAAAGCTGTCTATGGTCTCCACAAAGCAGCTGACAATATACTCTGCACTAATTCTGAAGAGCTTGAACTTATTTTGGAATGCAAATTTGGGACAACTAAGGCTCTCTCTAATTCAGACAATGTGTGTTCTTTAAAAGGGGAGGGCATCACTGAAGGACTCACAAGGTGAATTTCATACACCAGGGTTGTCACAGTATGATTTGAACAGTCCTCTTGAAAGATGGAACAAACTGATAGATTGAGATTTAACAATCTAGCTTATTCCCCCAGATGTCATGGACAGTCTGAGATCAGCTTTTAACCTTCTATGCAGACAAATGGTTCAAAAATTAACTAGATATGTTGTCAATATCAATCACCACCAATATCTATTTCCTCTTCCAGGAATGAAGCAGTTATTTGCCCTTCTTATGAAGCTTTTATACCAATGACAACCCTAAATTCATGATGCTTTGGCATGAATACTGCATACTTATTTGAGACACAGACTGCATTATAATAAGAGTACAGACTAATGTAAAGCACGTACAGCCACTGCAGCACATCTAGCATGACCATGCTATAGTTTGGATTTAATCAAAGTAGTCCAAAGTAGCCAACAATTTGCGTTAATCCAGCTAGGGGCCAATCCTGCAAGGTGTTGAGCACCATCCACTCCCATTGACTTCAAGAAATGCTGAGGATGTTTGCAAGCTTTTGCCTTTGGTATGAACGACTAAAAAGCAAACATGTAAAGTGGCCTGAAGAAAACCACTTGCTCCACATGTTTAGACTACTTACAACCGTGTTGTGAACCACTATTCTGAATTAACATCATTTCAGTCTTCAAACTCCAACTGCGCTTGTGCTCTGAACCATCTGCACAGACCTTTGACATTGTTAAAAAGATACAAATACTCACACACTTCTGCTGCACCCAAGTCTCCATTCCATAAGAGCTATACTGAATGCACAAATGGAGGGGAGAAGACAGAAGTGGCTCAGATACCATGATGATGGGTGCACGGTAAGAACCCAGATAAAACGGAATTTCTGCCACTCCATATTCTGAGGATGGCAGGGAACTAACTGCTTGGTTCCTGGGTTGAATCAGAACAGCTCCAAAGCTACTCTGATATATGCTCAGCTACAATGACCCCCTCTGGATCATCGCATCCACTAAGAATAGAGGATTACAGTTGTGTGCCAGCTATTCCCTTCAACCAGATCCCAGCATGCTCCTTATTCTATGTACTGCAAGGGAGACAGAGCATTGTAAAAACAACACAGCTGACCTAGATGCCATTCAGAGAAACCACAGGATAGGGGTATTTCCTGGTGGGAAAACATACTGTCTTTTCTGGCACTTTTAACCCATCAGAGAAGTGTGAAGTGTACCAATTTATCACAGTGCAAACTCAGCCCTGCTATGCACATGATCCATAACCCAACTCTTTCCTTTAATTTCAATGATCTGTGTCAGGTAGAGATAAACATACGTTGTCATCCTTACTTGCTCAAGTAGCACTGATTCACCCAAGTTCTTCTGCCCACTACAGTCAGTTGCACCAATCACATAAATAAGGTTTGCAGCGTCAGGCTCATACTGCAGTTGCCATCCCATGCTTTTCAAAAATACTTAAAAGTATAGCTTCCTAGGATGGCTTTGGGATGAGGCCAGAGAAACAACCCAGTATCTGTTTCCCAAAAATACTTTTGTTGACTGTAAAAAATACTTGTGTTGGCTCCTAGTTTTTACAAGAGGAGCAGCAATATAACACAAAAACAGCTTCCAATTTTCATTGTTCGGTGGATTTGCTTGCTCACTTACAAAATCACGAACACTTTTTTCAGAGTAACAGCTGTGTTAGTCTGTATTCGCAAAAAGAAAAGGAGGACTTGTGGCACCTTAGAGACTAACCAATTTATTTGGGCATAAGCTTTCGTGAGCTACAGCTCACTTCATCATGCATCCGATGAAGTGAGCTGTAGCTCACGAAAGCTTATGCTCAAATAAATTGGTTAGTCTCTAAGGTGCCACAAGTACTCCTTTTCTTTCTGCTGGTAATAGCTCATCCAAACTGACCACTCTCCTTACAATGTGTATGATAATCAAGGTGGGCCATTTCCAGCATAAATCCAAGTTTAACCAGAACGTCGGGGGGAGGGGGGGTAGGAAAAAACAAGGGGAAATAGGCTACCTTGCATAATGACTTAGCCACTCCCAGTCTCTATTTAAGCCTAAATTAATAGTATCCAATTTGCAAATGAATTCCAATTCAGCAGTTTCTCGCTGGAGTCTGGATTTGAAGTTTTTTTGTTTTAAGATAGCGACCTTCATGTCTGTAATTGCGTGACCAGAGAGATTGAAGTGTTCTCCGACTGGTTTATGAATGTTATAATTCTTGACATCTGATTTGTGTCCATTTATTCTTTTACGTAGAGACTGTCCAGTTTGACCAATGTACATGGCAGAGGGGCATTGCTGGCACATGATGGCATATATCACATTGGTGGATGTGCAGGTGAACGAGCCTCTGATAGTGTGGCTGATGTTATTAGGCCCTGTGATGGTGTCCCCTGAATAGATATGTGGGCACAGTTGGCAATGGGCTTTGTTGCAAGGATAGGTTCCTGGGTTAGTGGTTCTGTTGTGTGGTATGTGGTTGTTGGTGAGTATTTGCTTCAGGTTGGGGGGCTGTCTGTAAGCAAGGACTGGCCTGTCTCCCAAGATTTGTGAGAGTGTTGGATCACCCTTCAGGATAGGTTGTAGATCCTTAATAATGCACTGGAGGGGTTTTAGTTGGGTGCTGAAGGTGACGGCTGGTGGCATTCTGTTATTTTCTTTGTTAGGCCTGTCCTGTAGTAGGTGGACTTCTGGGAACTCTTCTGGCTCTATCAATCTGTTTCTTCACTTCCGCAGGTGGGTATTGTAGTTGTAAAAATGCTTGATAGAGATCTTGTAGGTGTTTGTCTCTGTCTGAGGGGTTGGAGCAAATGCGGTCGTATTGCAGAGTTTGGCTGTAGACGATGGATCGTGTGGTGTGGGTCAGGGTGAAAGCTGGAGGCATGTAGGTAGGAATAGCAGTCAGTAGGTTTCCGGTAATAGCTTATCACTTTAGATAAGCTATTACCAGCAGGAGAGTGGGGTGGGAGGAGGTATTGTTTCATGGTCTCTGTGTATATAATGTCTTCTGCAGTTTCCACAGTATGCATCTGATGAAGTGAGCTGTAGTTCACGAAAGCTTATGCTCAGATAAATTGGTTAGTCTCTAAGGTGCCACAAGTACTCCTTTTCTTTTTGCGAATACAGACTAACACGGCTGTTACTCTGAAACCTCTCCTTACAATGTGTATGATAATCGGGTTGGGCCATTTCCAGCACAGGTCCGGGTTCTCTCACCCCCTTTTCGCCCCCCCCCCACACAAACTCACTCTCTTGCTGGAGAGTGGGGTGGGAGGAGGTATTTTTTTCATGCTTTGTGTGTATATAATAAGATCTTCTAAACTTTCCACAGTATGCATCCGATGAAGTGAGCTGTAGCTCACGAAAGCTTATGCTCAGATAAATTGGTTAGTCTCTAAGGTGCCACAAGTACTCCTTTTCTTTTTGCGAACACTTTTTTATTAATCCAAACCAACAATTCCATAAACACTAGTTCAGTTTAGCTCTTCGCTTTTTCTAGTTCTTGGAGGAAGAAAGGACTAGCATAAGAATCAGGAGAAAAATCACTACGTCCAGATTACAAATTATGCTCTAATGACACGCCCTTGTAGAATAGCATCATGAACCCCTATCCTTATTTCCTGCTACTCCCCACTAACGGCAATGTGATTCCAGGCAAGACAGTTAAGGAACAGCCTGGGGTGCAAGAGAGAAAAAAATAAGTCACTAACCCTTTATATTTCAAAAAGTCATAAATAAAAATCTCCTATTGTATGTAAAAGCTTTTCTAAATCATTCCTGTATTACACTACCTGTTATGCATTTTTCTGTGGAAGGGATGTTTTTTATGCATTGTAAATGCATCCTGGTACAATCAGCTGACAAAACTTTCTTTGTGTACAAAAGTCAAGTGCATTATGTACAACCATCATTTGAATGTAGATATCGGTAAATTCCAGGCTTGATCCATTTCTCCAGAACTGCCAAATGACACACTATTACATGGCTGGACCATACTGCACGCCCTATGATACCTTTTATATGAGCTTTGCACCTGTTAATATGATAATGATATGATAATATGATAAACATGTCACAATGACAAAACCTGTCATTTGCTAGAACTAACATAATTCAAATGATCAGTCTTTCCTTGGCACTTCACTAAACCCATGAGTTTAGCTAGCAAACAGAGTGAGTGTTGTATGCACGTCACTCTTTGATTTGGTAAATAAACCTGTAGTGAATTCAGGTTCAATTACAGCGTTTAAATTTATGACATCTACAGAACTGTAAAAACCTGGTGACAAATGCCAGTTTCATACAGAAAGCGTACATTAACATGCACAAGCTGCAGAAATCAATTGGCCTTCACACATTTATTAAAACATATTTTGGCACTTTTTATATAGCCCTTTATACACACTTGTCAGTACGTCTGATTGAAGCTCTATTTAACATTATCAGTGTACTCTTACAGGAAACTTTCATTTTGATGTACTGAATGGAAAAAGAAATGTGCTTTACTTGACATTTTCTTGCGTTGTACATATGCACAAGCCGTGGCTGTTACTATTATTGAAATTTCATTTGCATCAGAACATCTCATGCAAAGTACAACGGTTCAAATTACCAAGAGCATAAGGGATTCCATGAAAGTTAAGACTTCAAAGGATCTGGTAAAGCAATTTGCACTTGGGGCCTGATCCAAAGAATAGTGAAGTCAGTAGGAGTCTTTCCATTTGCTTCAGTGGATTTTGAATCAAGCACCTTGTGCTGTTTGTTGTCTACACAGCAGCAGATAAAATGACTGTTAATTCTGATGTGTAACTGGATTATTCAGATTTCAGAGTAACAGCCGTGTTAGTCTGTATTCGCAAAAAGAAAAGGAGTACTTGTGGCACCTTAGAGACTAACCAATTTATTTGAGCATAAGCTTTCGTGAGCTACAGCTCACTTCATTGGATGCATACTGTGGAAACTGCAGAAGACTACAGTATGCATCCGATGAAGTGAGCTGTAGCTCACGAAAGCTTATGCTCAAATAAATTGGTTAGTCTCTAAGGTGCCACAGTACTCCTTTTCTTTTGGCTTATCCAGATGATCTCATGACTGCTGGTGCCAGAGTCTACAACTCATGAAATCTGCAACATACCTCTTATGTCTCTCCATCTCTACCCCACGCTTTACTTCAGACACGCTTTTCTCCCTTGTCTATAACTCTTAATTTCTTTCTCCCACTGCTGATACTTTGTAACAATATTATTTAATTCTGCAAAGTGTGTTCAGATACAGTTTGTATCTAGTAGAGTGCATAGATACCAACTGTTTGTGATCCTTGAAAAGCTCTCTATGTGCTTCTGTAGGTGAGTGCTCACCTCACTGTGCCCTCTGGTGGTCTCAAGGCAGCCCTGCATGCACCTCAGTTTCCTTTCTTGGATGCCCAAATAAACTCCACACATGGTTTTTCCAGTCCAATCAAAGCAGTCTGGATTAGGATCTGATTTATTGACTTAATGTTCAAAATTAAACTCAAAAATCTTCCTCCAGCCTCCAGCTGGGTACAGCTGAAGCTTCCCTGGTTTGGTCAGAATCCTTCCTCCCTTAGCAGGCTCCTCCCGTCCCTTCCTAGCTGGAGCAATTTCCCTGGTCTGTTGCAGCCACCTCCTGGTCTTTATAGGGGACTTATTCTGTAATCAGGATTGGCCAGGTCCCAGACTCTCCAGCCCAAGGGCAAACCACTCTGTTACAGCTTCCCAACACAGAAATAGATAAGTGCGGCCAATGGTTTACTTGAGAATAATCCGTTTGCTCAACATTGATTCAGTAATCGGTTTGGTGTTTCCAACACAGATCTTCATTTGGCTACAAATACAATAATACCCTCCTTCCAACGTGGCAAGAAAAGTGTTCTCAAAGTAAGTGATTGGAAATTGTGAGGCAAAGAATTAAAATTATGGGGCCTGTAACAATGCTTACCAGGTAGATAACAGGTTTCAGAGTAGCAGCCGTGTTAGTATTCGCAAAAAGAAAAGGAGTACTTGTGGCACCTTAGAGACTAACCAATTTATTTGAGCATAAGCTGTATTTTCCACTGAATGCATCCGATGAAGTGAGCTGTAGCTCACAAAAGCTTATGCTCAAATAAATTTGTTAGTCTCTAAGGTGCCACAAGTGCTCCTTTTCTTTCAGGTAGATAACGAATCCCATGTTTATTTAAATGAGCTTGAATAATTGATTTAAGAAACAAGCACGTTATTGGCCAAATGGAATGCATCATTAAAAAAAGGCATGCTCTGATGTACACATTAATGAATTATGTGTCTATTCTATATGTGTTAATGGAAAAAACATACACAGGAACAGAGCAAAAATATACTATGCTGTGTGTGTATTTTTCCTTCCTCTCTGTATTTCAAAGACATAAACACTCCTCATATATCATGGTTAAGGGTTTTATTTCTTGGCTTCCACAGCTCAGGTAATGATATCATAACTCAAAAATGGTGCAAGGCCTGATACAGCTCTGAACTCATAAACAATTTTAATATCCCTTCTCCACCTCCCAACAGATATAGGTACTGTACCTGTACAGCCCACATCTCCTTAGTAGATATCTATTTATTAGATTAATTATCTACTTAGATTAGTAAGTGGATACACATGCTGCACATTAGAACCAATCTGGGTGTAAATGAAATGTTTCTACTGATGTAAATGAGGCCATTTTTCAACGTAATATGAGATAAGTTAACAAAACTGTGAGGGATGGGGGGGAGTGGAAATGTGATATTAAGCCAAAACAGGTCACACAGTAAACGCCATCAGCACAGGAACGTGGATCTGACACATGGAACCTGCAGGAGTCTCCAAGAACGAACCCACAGGCTGAGGAACTTTAAAAGGATCATGCACCTTTGGAAGTAACTGCTGGATAACTGCACCAAAGCAGAAATGCCAGCCAGCAGCCACAATGGAGCCAGCAGTACAAAGATTCTTTCCATGGCAATCTGGAGGTGGGGAATTTAGGAGTCAGGGGGCTAATGTCCCCATTATTCCATTGTAATCCTGAGCCAGGATTTGGACCTGGATTAGTTAAAAGAACACCATCTAGTTATTTCATTATTTTCAATTATTTTCCACAGTGTTGCGGTCAGATTCTGATATCTCAAGTCGCACTGAATTGTATTTTATATGAGCAGACCCCTGAAGCCAAAGGAATTGCTTGTGGAGTAAAGTACTACTCAGTGAGAGAAGGGATATCAGATTCTGACCCCTAATGATCAGCTCCTTTAGAGGTATTGTATTTCCTTGTATCATTTCAGTTCACTTATTTGTTATTGTAGGGTTAGTGGTGAGATTCATGACTATGAGCACAGGGCTTTAAAGAATTTATTTTGCGCAATCAGATATAGATTGAAAAGGGAATGATGAAGCAATTGCAAACTTACATAAAGAGAAAAGGCAGGTCAAATCACCTTGGCGGTGTCTTTTTAAGTATTTTTGTATCGCAGATAGTCATCTCCAGTTAGCCATGCAAGAACAAAATTCATTCTACATTAGCTTTCTGGTTTTTCAACATCTTATTTGCTGAAAAATCTGGAAAAAGAAGAGGCTATTTTCCAGCAAATATAGAGCTATGGAGCCAAATTTTCACAGTGGTTCTTTGGTATGAGTCATTCCCAATCCACAGAGACCTACCTGGCTACCAACTTCTCAGTTAGAAATTGATTAGAGTACCCTAATGCCAATGCTCAAGTCTGCAGGCATCACACAGGAGACATGGGAAATGTTAAGAGTCCACTTCAGCATATGCTAGTATTTGCTGGTAAATCTAGTTGTTCTTTACGACAGGTTTTTAAAAAGAAATATTTCTTTCAACACAAAACCAGATGCCCTGGATGTGACCTTTTTAGTCATCTTTCCACCCTCCCATTTAATTAAGGTTGTCCTCTGATGACCAAATTCTGTCCTCCATGTGCAATCCAAATGACTTCATTAAAGTGACACAGGTGTAAGTTACAGCACAATTTGGCCAAAAGTCTGCAGAGGATTCTCTTTGAGGACTTAAGCTGTGAGGAAGAAAGGTTACATGTTTGTTTGACTGACCATAAGGTTACTGTGATGTGATAATTATTACATGTTGCAAATTTTCAAGGAGTTATCCCTACCAAGCACATATCTTCCCTGTTATTTAGCAATGCTGAAGGACACTTTACCACCATTCTTTCAGAGATAGAGGCAACAAAATAGTAATTACTCCGTGCTCCTTAAAACAAGGGCCATTTAAAAAATAATTGCATAACCATCTCTCTCTTTGCGGGGTCATCCAGAATTTAGGAAGAGAGAGTAGCGGTTGACAGAATGCGTTTGGATTTCAAAGGGCAAACTTCAAACCAAATAAAAAGGTAATGTTTACACAAGAGTAAACTTAGCCAGTAAGGGGTGCTGAGCAAACCTGCATAAAAATGCCCATTCATTAGTCTGTTACAAGAGCATTCTTAAAACCAGGTTTCAATACAGGTGTACTCCGAGGTCAAACTATCAAGGACTCTCTAGAAACTTAGCCAAGTGCACATTATAAAAATGGGAGTTAAAAATGAACTTTAAAGAAGCTGAGAAACACAGTGGGCTAGATCCTGGCCCCTGACACACAGGTGACCAGGCAAGGGGATGACACATGGCTGGAGTACTCCTGTACTTCAGCAATACCTGGCTGGCAAAATGACACCTTGCAGCGATCAGTACAAGGGCTGTTCTAACTTGGGGAGCAAACAAGCTTCCGGCAACCCCAGGAAATGTGGGAGCCACAAAATTGGTATACAATCATCTTTTTCCTCCAGCCCCTTGAGGTCCCATGCCCCACTCAAAGAGCTGACCCGGAGTACTGACACAGCATATCCCTAACAGGAAGAGGAAGAAATAATCCCTTAATAAAGCCACAGACTGCTTTTGGTCTATGCACAACCTCATGACAACATGGTGTGTTCCACCATGAAATGAAGAAGGTGTCTCAATTCTGCTCTCAGGTACTACCAGTCGATCTGCTGTAAGATCCATCTTGTTCAGTATTCTGTCTCTGACCATGGTCAGCACCAGGCTCTTAGGAAAATACAAGAAACCTCTCTCTCGATGGCTTTCTCTTGCAGGTACAACAACCCTTGCTTCCTATGTTGCTGCCATGTTCAAAAGCTCTTTTGCTTCCAGTATTGTAAGTGGTTGTAGATAAACAGAACTAGTGTTGTGTGTTCTCTCATAAATTCATCACCTTTAGCCTCTCCAGACAATTTCTAAAACGGTGGCCCATAATTATTTGAATTCATTTTCATAATCTATAATATTGCAACAAATCTAAGATTAGTAGGGACTCCTTAAATTAAGATACTGAAATGCACTAGTGAGCCACAAAACTGCGATCTTTATCGATTACATCTGCACTTCAAGAATATTTACAGCACTCAATATTTACAACACCCAAAATCCCCTCTCTGCAGGAAGTGGGTCCAATGTACAACCCTGTATGGATTTTCTGGAGCAGTCTCTTCTTTTGTTATTACAAAGCTCTAGTCAAGACTGAGAAGGGAATGCACGCCGAACATTGCATTGTATACATCTGGGACGCAAGAGAGGGTGTCTGCGCAGGGTTTGAGAATGCCCTCAGTAGCTCACATTTCATGCAAAAAGAACTTTCAGTGCTATAATTTTTGCTAATCTGTGTCAGATGCTGCTTGACTGAGGGCAGGGAGAGACTGGAAGGATGTCTAACTCATGGGCTGTTCTACACAGAGAAACTCTCCCTGCCTCCCAAGCAGAGGGCCTGGGGGTGCAAGCCTGCAGGGAGCAGGATCCAGTGAGGAAGGCTGAAGTGGGGAGAACAAGTCTGCTACAGGAAAGCCTCAGCAGAGACAGGACTAAGAACCCTGCACCAAGTGAGGCAACCAGGAAAGCTGGCTGGGAGCTCTTGTATTTTCTTGTGAACTTTGTCAATAAACCCAGACCCTGGAAGTGTTATGTGACACATGAAAATCTCTGCTGAAGTTACTGGGGAGCCCAAGTGGGGGAAACTGAGGCAATAGCTAGCCTGAAGTCAGACGGGGTAGGCGACACTGTTACAATCTGATATTAAATATCATGGGTGAGAATATCTTTTATTGCTCCAATAAAAGATACTACCTCACCCACCTTGTCTCTAATATCCTGAGACCAACACAGCTACAACAACGCTGCAAACCTTAAATATTATCTCAATCATATTCTCATTAACTGCAGAGCCCTTAATGAGTGACTGGACTATATCTAGGAACCAGCTCCTCATTTTAATGATCTTATTAGCTCTAACCTGGACACTTACAATCTACAAAAAAGGAATGAGGAAATTCAATAATGTAATTCTGAGTGGGCAAAACGCACCAGCTCATTTGTGTGTGTGTGAAAGCAATGGGACGAACAGGAGGTTCACAGCTGGAGGATAGGATGGCAGATATACAGATCATTCAAAACAATTTCAGGTAGAAAAAACATGAGACTGATTTGCTCTCCTGTTGACACCAATCAGCCACCCCACAGCATTTACAACTGGATGTAAATGTCATCCAAAGGTTGTGAGAGTTGGAAAGGCTGTGCTGAGAAGCCACCATTTCAGGAAGATGAGGATGTAATTTGGACCAGTAAGAGGTTTTTTTATGCTGGGGAAAGGACAGGCAAAGCAACGACTTTCAACAAGCACCATTTACTAATTAGATTACCACAGTGCTGTAAAGGAAGTGGTTTTCATTTAATGATGCACCTGTTGGTAAGGTGGTATAATGTTCAGCACTTCACATCTTCAAAGCACTCCTGGGAAGGAGGGAGGTGAACTGTTAGTCCCATTTGACAGATGGGGTATTTGAGGCAGGGATAGTCCAACGGCTGCAGAAGTAGACAGCATCAGAATTCAAGTGTCCTTGGCTCCCAACCAACATACCTTTCTTTATCTATCACTCAAAGACAGAAGCAGGCAAGTTACAAGCAACCAGAAAACTGAGTTGCAGTTCTTAAAATAAAATAATTTTCACAGAGAAACCAGAAGTGGGTTCTGCAGTCTGTAAACTAGTACTTTTCAATGTAAACATTGCTGCATTCTCCTGTTAGAACTACCTAGAAGTTTCCTGTCTTTGAGCCCACCCCCTTTTTAATTTTTGTTTACTTGCCTCTTGAAAACGGCTAAAGAAATCTTCTACATGCTCAGGCTAAGCTTTACAAATGGAGTACTGCAACATCTAAGGAGGAGTTCAGTCAACTTGTGCCCTTTATTGATCTCCTATTTCTCCCTACACTTTCCTTCTAATCCTCTCCATAATCATATGGGCTGCTTGAGCTTTCCAGAGTTGTCAATTTCTCTTGACTCCATTTTCAAATGGCCATCCTTGAAAGAGTCTGGGCACTGGATCAAGCTGTCTCAGCTTGATCACAGTATATCCATGTTGCCCATACCGCTATCGACAGTTCTCCTGAATCATACTGGCACAGCTGTCAAGAGACTTCTAGTGCTGCTCAAATTCTCTGCTCTGAAGAGAGAGAGAGAGAGAGAGAAAGAGGGAGGGAGAAGGAGGGAAAGGGGAAAGTATTGATCCAATTCTTTTAACATGCTAATTTGCCTAGAGGCTGTTTCTATCATTGCCAGACTGGACACTTCAAAAGGAAACTGTTTTCAAAGTGGGGATGTCTTTTTCAACTACAGAAAACACTTAAAACTGAAAACAAATGAATTCAAGCACCAAGTTCACAGAAGCCCGGCTCGACACTTTTTTCATCTCTCTAGTCAGATATGTTTTATGTCTGGAAAGACAGACTCGTTAATTAATGCTTTCACAATCTGGTCTGGCAGGAAGCCTCTGGGATTTTTTTTTTTTTAAAAAGACTGTTCCACACCCTTTAAGTGAGACACTTTGAAACTAATACAATTTTTTTTAAAATAATAATTTGTAACCTGTTGAAGAGTTTCATTGTTTTTTATTATTTATTTTTAAACCAAACTTCCTGCTCTTCTCAGGATAAAAATTAATCTAGCTGCAATGAAACTGCTGTAATTCATTAACAGCATCAATGCTGATGAATGTTTGAACCTTTCTTAAAATGTTGACAATGGAGAAACAGAGCTGATTGTTGAACCCATTCATTCAGACTCTGATGAGAATGCATGGCAAATGTTCAGCAAAAAAACCCCATGGGTGACAGAGGCATTGTTAAAATATTTAGGAAAGATGCAGCCTCCTTGCCTGATGCCTTTGTTACCAACATGCACTGTCCTCAATCAGTGGATAAATACAATGCAAGGAATGGCTATGTTGACAAGATTTAATTAATGGACTTTGGAAAGTCTGAACTATACTACATATACATAACGTTTATGAAAGAATTGAAAGCAATGAGTGTTTTGCATCTGTTTCCAGGTCACATGTGGATTTCTGGTAGAGATGAATCTCAGCCTGAGCTGTGAAGTTAAGAGGGGTTTCTCCAAGTTCAGGGCTTTTGGAGCTGGGCCATTACAGTTCTGGCCCATTACAGAGACTGGATGGAACTAAGAAGTTTAGATCCAGATCTTAACTTTTCCAAAGTGGAGAGGGATTTAGATGTGGGATTCTGGTTCAGGCCCTTACCTCTTATTTATAAGGCTATGTTTCTCATTATGGAAATAGACCAAGGGAAGATCAGATCCCTTTAAGAAAACTATAATTCAGAAGAACAGTAGTTGGGAAAATATTACATCTTCAATCTAGCCCATTTATCTGTAATAAAGCCCAGCAGAAAAGCTCTCCAGCCAAGACTGTACTTTAACTAAGCACCAGGTCTGTCCATATTTATCTTCCGTCCGTATTGTTGGTGGAAGTCAGTATTCTCTTAACCTCTGAGCCCCTGGAACTGAAGGAGACAAAGAGCCAATCTGGAGCCACCGGAGAGCATAGCCAAATAGCAAACGGCAGGGAGCCAATTGTTAAAGCAACATTTGGCTCTGGAGTATGCAGCTTCATTGGGGCAAACTGTTATTCACAGAAACAAGGCATGAAGAGATAACACCATAAAATATGAACAAAATGGAACTTGTTTCCTTGCCACTAAATTGTTAGCTTTATAGGACTTCATGCTGAACAGTAAGAAAAAAAAATCCAATTTGCTTTGAAGCGCATTAGTCTAACATCCTAATTATTGTTTACATTGCCATTTGCCTTCTATTAAGAATTGAATAATTACCCAGCGCTTCATAGTTTAAAAATACAAGCAAACAGGATTATCTGGGTAATTGAGACACTGTACCACAGCCTTGGATTGGGGCTGTGTATTCACATATATAAGAGAATTATTATTATCAACTAACTTGGTTCAAATGATAATTTAAGATGTCAAGCAGATGGAAATCTGTAACAGATTAGGACATTGTTCCTAGGATCACCTTTGAGAAGTGTGGATCTGTCAGGGGGAGGAAGGACGGCCTGATGGCTCAGACACTAGACTAGGACTCAGGAGAGCTGCATTCAGTTCCAAGCTCAGCCACAGACTTCTCACATGACCTTGAGCATGTTACCTAATCTCTCTATGCTTCAGGTCCCCATCCATTAAAATGGGGACAGCATTACTTCCTTCTCCTTCCCCATACTTTGCCTGTTTTGTCTATTTAGATTGTAAGGTTGTTAGGGTAGGGGCCCATCTTGTGCTAGACATAGCAAAACAAGGCCCTGATCTCAGCTGAGACCTCCACGTGCTACCATAATGCAAACACTACTTTAAACCTATCCTAAGAGAAAGAACTTTCTCTCTGAATTTTCTCTTGGCACAAATGACTAACTCATGAAGCACATACCAAGCACACAGTACCTCTTGGTATTATTTAACCCTAATAGTCCATTCCAATTGTACTTTGAACAGCACCATCTCACTTCCTGAGGTATTGCACAGGGCAAAACCAAAGTTTCTGCACGTTTCTTTGTTGTTTTAAACAGTCCTGCCTCTGCTTAATTATGCCACACGGTATGACACTGTGCCATTTATGGCCCTGTGAAATTATCTTTAAGTTAAACACTAATTGGACATTAAAAATTGTATGCTTATATTTTCAACAAAAGCCCCTGCCTTGATGGTTTACAGAATGCAGCCCCTAATCTGATCACAGTCCTAACTTCATACTGTTGATTTATAAAACACAAAATGAAAAACAGTGCTTTTTAAACAAATACAGTACATGCATGCAGCATGTGTTCTGACTTAAATCAATAAACCTTTCAACAAATACGTCCCAAACAAGCCTGAGTTTGGGGAGCATTTAATGAGCCTCAGCTTTCCTGCAGGCCAATGGCAAATTTTAAGTAAAGTTAAAGCGAAAAAATTAAAAAGGGAAAGCTACTTAAATCAAAATATATGGGTGCATGTGTAATTAGGAAGTTTATCGAGGGCAATCATTCTTTTCTCAGAGATTTTTTTTTTTTTTGATAAAGAAATGTAGCAGTTTAATTTGTGCAAGTTTATCCGAGCACTACAAACTGAATTCTCTCCATCCCCCAAACTAATAATTCCGGGCCAAGTTCATTCCTGTGGCAAGCCCAGGAACTCAAAGGAATTATATCACATTTGAACTGCCCCTGTGCATTGGAGTCTTCCTGAGACACACAACTTTATGCTTTTATTTTTAGGAAGTTCCTGTTCCTGAAGTTGGTTCCCTTGGAAAAGATGTAACTACAGAAGGTCACCCATAAACACTGTGAGTAAAATCACACCCAGCAACATGCACCCCCCCCCACCAATAAAAAGCACTAGAAACTACACTGCAAGTGAGTGATCAGTTTACAAACAAGCTGAGAGTTTTACCAGAGTGTAGCACTTTCCCACATGTCAACTTGAAATGAGCAAGTGGGCTCCAGCATTTAGTAGAGAGTGACAATCAGCCATATTCAGAAGGAGAAGAGCTGGGGTACAATAAGAACACTGTACAAATATTGCACTCTGTATCTCTTAAAGAAATAACTTAAATCAAAACAGAATTAATTTGCATAAAATCCAAATCTTCAGGGTCTTCCTAAACAGAAGGAGATTTTGGCCAAAGGAAGAAGCTCTTATCTCCTTTGTGAAATGGGGAAATGGGTGTGCTGCTTTGCATGAGGTGTATACAAAATATGCAAATGAGGAATCTGCTGCATGCAAAAGGCAAACTGGCCAGACAGTTGACAATCCCCATTTACAGAGAAAACTTTCCTAGTCTCCAATGGGAGTAAAGAGAAGGAAACCAACATGTTTGCTTCCCAGGGAGGTGAAGGAGGCTCTGAATATTCATAACATTCCCATGACTAAATGGACATTTTAATTGTCTCTGATTCATGAAACTATATGACCTCACCGGCTGCCCAAAAACATAAAAAGATGCAACATTATGGGATGAAATGAGAGAAGATATTTAGATCAGAAGTTGGGAGGGGAGAGCAGAGTCTCAAAAGAGACAAGCATACAGCTGAGCTATTGCTTAATCACTCCTTCTCAAAAGCACAATAAAATCCAAGACCATGGGACCATGTTATTAGACACCGATAAAATAACCCCTTGACAGGAAAGACTATATATCTAGGTCTCATCACATGTAACACAAGCTAGGTTGTGGAGATTTTTATCAGTAGAATTTTGTCTGGTATCTTACAAAAACAACTGAAGGCTGCTATCCAGTCTTCTAATAAATTAATAAAAGGATTTTTTTTCCATTTAGTTTTAACATAGTTTGTTGACCTTCCTTCTTACTAATAACATCCCATGTAATGACCAGGTCCTGCTCTCACATAAATGAATAATAGTTTTGTCACTGATTCCAAATGAAAGCACACCCACAGATATGTGCCAAGGAAGATTTTAAAGGAACTTTTTAGATTTACATCTAAGGGGGGGGATTTTAAGTGTGCCAAATATTTAAGTGGACATCTTGCACCACACTGTGGTACAAAATCATATAGGGAGCTATCCTGATAAGATGTGGTGGACTCTGCTAAAGAGGAATATGTTCAAATCACTTATTTTATACAGATAAGTCTTTCCCCCACCCAGCAGCTTCTCTCTTCCAGTTTTTTATTTTTTCTGTTGCCAAAAAAATAATCAGTCTGCACATCTTAAATGGCGAACTCAACTCTCCTCTCTCTGGGTAACCTCCGCGATTGCCCTTTGTGCTGATGGAAAGAGCAGCTAAGTTATTTTGGCAAAAATTTAGCCGCAACCAAACCAATGTGTAACAGAAAAAGAACAATAATTAAACTCTGATCCTCTGATATAAAATGAATTGTTTCTCTCAATGATCACAGCCATTATTCAAAGCCACAGAGATAAAACCAATCATATTACTCAAGGGATTGCTTCTTAAGTTTGCCATTATCAAAGGTAGGAGGAAAATTCCAAAAATGGCAAGGATATGAAAAGGCAACACTCTAAACCACATTTTAAACGATGCTGGATTTTCTGCCAGCTGGCCTGTTCAGAACTCACAACAGCAAGTGTATGAAGACAAAGCACTTAACTCTCATAACCTTTACACAAATCATAGCAAAAAAGCTCTTGGTTGTCTCACATATTTACACTAAATGTCAGGTCTAAACTGAGAATTGTAATTTCACAGCATCAGAACCATCCCAGATGGTTTCAATCTATTATATTTATAATCTGTCTATTTTTTTCCTTTTACTCCCCTCCCAAAATATATGGACAGCCATTTGATTGTGATAAGAAAATTACATAACTACATCTAAATCACACTATACTCATTGTATAATACGAGTATACAATAAAATAATTTATACAATATTTAAAGTGTAAAATAATTTATATCACAATGACATATTCAAAAGAAACACTATGGCTTGACTTTCCCCAAAAGCAGTAATTACCTTAACCTTGCGATAGGTCATAAAATAAGATAATTTCATGTTTCATTAATAATATTCTTCATGACTTTTTTTCTTTTCCTAAAACCTTGATCATTAAAGAACAAATCAGAGGCGGGGGGGTGGGAGGGAAAGAAGAGAACAAAAATCAATGTTAAAATTACCTTCTTTCTACTGGGTGTTAAAGCTGAAACCTCTATCATGAGAGGAGAATGACTGCTCAGCTAACCAGCTTTGATTGTGTGCATCAGTGTCAAATATTCCAGTGTTCCACTGTATCATATCTGGGAACCTTCCTTAGCTGAATAAAGTTTAAGATGTTATTTTTTCCCCTTCCTTGATTTTTGACAGATGACAAGGTCTCCGCAGAACAATTATCCTCAGGAGAGCTTGTCAGAAATTTTCCAACAAAAGAGGGGCAATTTTTTAGCAATACTTGTCCCCCCCCCTAAAAAAAATCTCCTGTTTTTTTGACCTGTTCTAATTCTCAGCATCACCTATTCAACAGGTTCAAACTGCTGTTAACTGCAGACATACATTCTCCTTGAAAGAAGAGTTGCTTAACACTATGTGGTTGTCTCCCACCAAAGACTGAACAAAATCAGCTCAGAAAATGTTATTCAAGATCAGGAGCTGGAATGAACTTGCATCTGCTTTTGGGACAATCCAACCATCACCTTATAAACTCTGACATGTCTCCTCATTCTTGGCCTCCATTAGCATATACTGCTGGAGATGAGAATGGCAAGAGGAAGTGTAGTTCTGTCCCCAAGGCTTCTGAAGTCTCCAGCAGATGACCAGCGTTAGATCTCACAACAACAGGGGCACCCCCCCCCCCACCCTGCACCCACCCTGACTATTCTTGCCTACCAAGCCTTTGTCAAACTTTTAAGATCTTAATCAATCAACTCTGACCTCGGGATCACAGGAGGAAGATGGATGAGGAAATGGGTGACCTCTGACATACTCTTGTATTTGTCCTGCCACAGTCAACCCATTGAAAAACAATTGGGGTGGAACCTGCTTGCAAGGTTCCAGTCATAGGCTGGTGTCTTTTTATAGGCTTTTGCAGACTTAAGATCTTTCGTCCCGCCTCACCATCCCCTCAAAATCCATGGGAAGCATTCCCCTCTCTCAACCCTTCCCCCAGAAAAACCTATGAGAGAAGCAAATTTGCTGAACTGTAAAATTAACTGGACTATGGAAATGGGAAAACTTCTCCAGCAATGTCAAAAGCCTAGTTGGCCTTAACCTCAGTAGAAATCAACAGAGAGTGAATTGTGAACTTTATTGTAAACTTCATGAATCAGAGGAGTTCCCTGGTACACTACTCTGACTTTGGGATTGGTAATGCCAAAAGGGAAACCACAAATAACCAGTGATGAAATGGTTTTAACTATTTAAAATTACTTGATGGCTTGCATCCTCTGAAAATAACTTCAACAGGCTAGCTTTATGCAAGAGTTTCTTTCTCCTTTTATATATGACCCCATCAGATTTCTCTTTAACTGAGGAAATGGAGAATCAGGTTTTGTGGGTCCAACTTTCATGGGCCCAGTGGAGAGTTTATAGAGAATCTGGCTGAAGACATTAACTCCCAGTATCTATTTGTCATGCAATTAGCTCGTGTTTGAGCCAACAGCTAAAAAAAAAAAAGTGTTAGATCTGCATCCGTCATTGTGACCCAATACTGACCCAATCGCCCTTGGAGAGAACTCAGGATAATCTCCATGCAATAAACCAAGATCCGTTTTTCATTCACCTCCTCCTCCCACAAATTGGGTTGTAAAAATGTCAAGGAGCCTTGACTACAAGTTATTGGGCCATTTCAAAATAATAAAATCTCTCCAGCCACTGATGCTCTCCTATAGTCCCCAGTCACCACATCAGCCACATTTGTATGTTTACTGACATGCAAAGATTTCCAAGCTTCTATTTCACAACATTCCATAAAACAGAGTAATTTACTGTGAACAGAGTGCCCTGCCACTGTGCTGTTAATTTTTCAATTCTCACTGCAGCCCACTGTAATTTTGTGGCCGATAAGATATGCTTATATTTTTTCTCCAAATGAAAATGCTAGAATGAAGGCAGAGGCTTGTGCTTAGCACTGCTTTCCTGCCGACCGTTAATTTCAATGCATAACAATGAACTTCACATTGACTGTAAATTATCATCTAAAAGATTTCAGTAGGGCATTTAAGAAAAAAATAGCTCTTTTCTTATACTTGTCTAGCAGAAAAACTATCGGTTGTTTGTTTTATTACCTCACTCTCAATTTCTTAGTCACAACAAGATATTAAACTTATCCTAGGAAACAAGCACAAGTAGCAAAACAGAAGAGTGTCCATTATGATCAAAACTACATTTCCAAACATCTTCAAGAACAATACAAGGCCTAATAATGCAAGGTGCTGAGCACCCTCAATTCAGCACTTTGTAGGATTGGGCTCATTCATCCGTACAAGAAGCCATTAAAGGCTGATCTTATTTATGCTCACAAGTAAGGGTTTAGAAGATCAGGCTCAAGATTTCTAATAGTTCACTTATAAAATAATGGTAACATCTTAGGGGGAAAATGTAAATCTTTTTGGAGATAATCTGCCTTTTATATGAACTTTAATCCCTAATTCTGCAGCGCATAGTATGGGGGGTGGAGGCCTGTAGCATTTCTAAGAGTATCCTAGCACCTCCATTGTAATGACAACAATAGAGCCCCTATAAGAAATGAAAATATTTAACAAAGGCAGCAGTATCAAATATCAAATGGTTATTTAATACAAAAATTTGCAACAAGTGAAACACCAAAGATTTACACTTCCGGGGGAGCTAAACTCATCAAAATAAAACCCAAGTTTCTCTGACTGATTCTTCTCCCGTTTTAATACCAAAGTTCTCTACTGAGTCCTGAAGGAGAAAAGGAATACTTTTCTTTCTTAGAGTTTTCTCTGCTTAACAAACTTTGCTTGTGAAAGAGAGATCTTGTCTCTGTAAATGATGGTGGCTCCAGTGCATTACTTTTGCATCCAATTTCAGTGGCTACACCAAGGTAATTCAAATCTAAGTGCTTGTTAGCAAACGTGTTTTGCCTTCTGCTGATTGCAGTAGCATCATTTGTTTTGTCAGGATTATACACTTCTTAGCCTTGCCACCTGGAGCTATTGCACTCTCTCATTGGACACCTCTGTCCCATTGCATCCCACAGGGGCTGCTAATTACTGGCTTTACTCCATCTACTTTCATCTCTCATTCAATTACCCGCACTGAGCCCTTATGAAAAGTACAATATGACTGGTCCTACCTTGGCATTCTCCATTGTGCTCATCATAGCCAGCATTGCACAGACAGTTGCCAATGGGTACCAGCCATTCGCCATCTGCCCCACAGTACATTTTTGGCACATCCTTTTCTTCTGAGTTGTTCACACAGGAGCCCCGAACTTCCACTAGAGAGGATGTATCAGCCCCAGTGATGGTGTCTGGAAACTGAGCCAGGTTGCGTACAGTCAATGGGCACTTCTTGTAGAAAACACGGACAGACACCAAGGCGATGCAGGCACCTACATCCTGAAAAGCCAGGTAAAACCCCTTCTTGCTCAATGGGCCCACATCACGTATCTCTGTGTTCAGCTTCATGATCCTATCACCGATGTCCACCTGAGTGAAGCTCTCATCAGCAGCAATGGTGTCGATCTTGGCAAACTGGCTCTCACGGATATAACGCTCCTTATCATTGTTTGATTCATAGTAGTAAAGGTTAAAAGTCTCTTTGCAAGTTCCCATGACACCTGGCAGACTGTTGCAGTCTCTCAATGTGAATTTAATTTCAATATATACTCTCTGAGCCCCCTCGCGGGGAATCCAGTCAGTTCGTAACCAGTTGTTCTGACTCGGCTCCATTACATTGCAGACTTGATAGGTGCGGATCGGAGTGTTTTTCTCATCCATAATGCTTACTTCCTCCCACTGTGAAGAATCAAAGCAAAAAGTACATCAGTGTTAACAAAGGTACATCAGCTCTTCACTACAGAATTAATCCTTTTGCTTCTACTGGTAGCATGCAGCTTTCATTTGTTTTCATTTATAGAAAAGTCGTTAAACCAAGTCATATGTATTACACCAAGTACCTAAAAATCAGTCCGTTACGGAGAAAGCAAGTTCAAAATTAGGTTGGTAAAATACCTCAGTGAACATATATTTAAGAACAAACAAAAAACATCACACTGAGCTAGGCCAACAATCCCTAGAGGCCCCCACCCAGATCTGCTCCAGTTTTGCTAATCACTGAAAAAACACATACTTCAAGATAGCCCTTGCGCTGGAGAGCGTACAATCTCAAAAGACAGGCAAAGTATTAATTATCCCCATTTTACAGATGTGAAACTGAGGCATGGAGAAAGTAAGTGAATTGCCTAAAGTCACACAGAAGGTCTATGGCAGACCTGGAACTGAATCCAGATGTCCAGAGTCCCTGTCCAGTGTCTTTATAAGGAAGGATGTTTTTGTGGTCATTTCTCTAGGCTTTCAAAAACCAGCTACAAACAAATTCCCCCATTAAACCATCCTCAGTTTGGAATGGCAACAGTACAAATTTATTTACAAATGGATATCTATTATGAGCATTGCTTTACTGGAGACCTGGGGTGAAATTCTGGCCCCAGGGAAGTCAGTAAGACTTTTGCCATTGACTTCAATGGGGGCAGGATTTCACCCTTGGATTGTTAAAGACTGGGAGGGAGGAATGTGGTTTAAGTACAGGTTTCAGAGTAGCAGGCGTGTTAGTCTGTATTCGCAAAAAGAAAAGGAGTACTTGTGGCACCTTAGAGACTAACAAATTTATTTGAGCATAAGCTTTCGTGAGCTACAGCTCACTTCATCGCATCCGATGAAGTGAGCTTAGCTCACGAAAGCTTATGCTCAAATAAATTTGTTAGTCTCTAAGGTGCCACAAGTACTCCTTTTCTTTTTGTCAGTTAATTAGCATCACTGACAGAACTCTGCTTCCTGATACCAAAAATAAAAACTCTTATTTACCGCCTTTTATTTTCATACCATCCTGGAGTTAGAAACCTCAGGCAGTTAAATTTACAGTCTAATAAACCCTAATATGTTATAATGCTGTAGGCAGGCTTTAAACTTGCATTGATGTAGGGATTTTCCTCTCCTGAAGGGAACGGAAAGTAGGGGGAATAAAAAGCAACATAGCTATCGCATTGGAGCAAATTCAATCCCTGAAGTAACTAACTACATTTGTGTCAGAGAAGTTATGTGAAGGATGAATTTGGCTCCCATGTGTGTGAACCAATGTTTCAGCAAAAGTGTGATGAACATACCATAAAAGAAAGGAAATGGTGAATCACAGCTTTGAAAAAAATGTTAGAGATTATGATAATCACATAATGCAGAAAAGAAAGCCACCACAGTGGCCTTCTTTTGTCTCTTTTTCAGAAAAAGAATCATGGTTCTGCTGAATTAGAAGGGGGAAAATCCTTTTTTAAACATTTGTATTCGATAAAAGCTACACTCTGGCTGGGATTCCAGGCTGTACAATGAAGCACGTGAAAAATATGCTTGGAAAATTGTTATAATGCAACTTTCCAGGAGCTTCCTAGAAATGCTTTTGAAAACTACTAAAGGTGCTGCTTTGATAAACAGCAACATTCTTAACACCGTGGACCTCAGCACATAATATCCTGCATTCTTTTTATAAGAATTGCTCTTTTGCAAGTGCTGTTTAATTTAAAAGCCCCCAGAGTAGCTGAATCTGCTTATGCATCTATGGCAGTTAGCAGTGGCACCATGAGTTAAAAGTAGTAAAGAGGGTAATATTTTAGTTTCTGCCTAGAGATACTTGTGAATTAAAAAGGAGGGAAGCGGGTGGAAAATCGATACACATCATGTCACACTACATGTTGCAGAAAAGGGAAAAACTGGAAAGTCATCTACCAATGTAAAATGTAACACGGAGTTAGTAACCAGATAGAGTTCTTTAATTTGCAGCTGCCATGAAACTAGTTTTGTGTCTTTATGATCCATCACTTTCCATTCTCCTTATCTTCCGATGGCCTGCACTACCTCCTGAGTGTGTGAGGGGATAGGGTGGGGGGAGATATAAAGAGTTGTCAAAGGGATTTCCTTTAGCATGTTCACACAATAGACGATGTAGTTGTAGGATTTGCTCTGAAGCTCACTGAAGTCAATAGGAAGACTACAACCAAATTCAGTTGGATCAGGCCCTCAGTGCAAAATACATACATGACCTTTTTAAAAAAAATCTGTTTCTTATTTAATTTTTTAAAAATCTGTCGGCTGCTGTAAACAATTAGAGTTCTAAATTTCCAACCACTTGAGATTATATGCAACACTAAATGTGTCTTCAAAGAAATATCTTTTTGCTTTCCCTCTAAAATGAAGTTTTATAATACAATTAATTTTATGGTTTAATGATGCGCAGAAAAGCATTCCAGAAATAGAACCTCTCTTTCAACTGTGAAATTTAAGAGTAATTCATTAAATTAAATTTATAATGTAATACTTTAATTCCTCCAGGGTTACTATATAAATTTGATAATGTTTAGTTCTATTCATTGGTCAATACCCTATTTTTACCTCCAATATCTCATATTAACAAATAAAAGGCTTAACATCTAAAGGTCTGTTGTAGATCTATAAAACAGTTTTTTTTAAGTACATACAATAAGCTACACACAGTTAAAAAGAAAACAAACTGGCCTGGAAGGATAGAACTTCAGGGGCTCTTTTCGAAAAAGAAAAAAAAGAAAGAGAAAAGGGTGTTCTTTTCTGCTGCTTTGAAATAAATTTGCAGCCTATGAAGTTATAATAAATGCTTTCCAAGCACTCTATCGCACAGACAGACCATGTACTCTTAAATTTTTCACTACCAAATTAAAAATAGAACACACATAGGTCGGCTTAGTGAAACCAGTCACGTCCACAATAAAACAGTACCCATTTCCTTCTCAAACTTGAGAGGAGTCTTCAAAGATGACTAAGAGGGGGGGAATCAAGTAAGTATTAAAAACATACAGAGCTCCTTTGGTCATCGATTCTGCTACTGACTTATTAAAAGACTCTTAATATATTTTAATCTACACTGTAGGTACCCCTTGGTGAAGCATAAGAAAGGCTCTGTCTGAATCATTGACCTTTCCAGGGTATAGAATTAACAAGGAAGCCTGACTCTCACTGAGATAAAGCTGTACCTTTCCCCACTGTCAAAAGATGAGGGCAATTGCCTGCAATCAACAGTGAATGTGTGCTGTCTACACCGCCAGAGGCCTGCCAATCACTTCCCCTCTCTTTAAAAAATGGTCTCAGGGACTGTGCAGTGTTCTACAGTCAAGTTCAGGCAGAACAACAATGGGGGGCAAAACAATCCTCCATTTTCCCATGTTATGGTTAATTCAAAGCTTATGCATAATGCATCACTAAAATAAATGGCCTCAAATTCCTTCCATTTGCTACTGTTTCCTTTCCTTCTTAGTTGGGTGGGGAGGGGGCACGGAGGGAACGTTAGTCTACAGTGTGTTTCATTAGGTACTGGAAGAATCCACTTATACTAACTATTTATCTTTAAGTCCCTTTATTTTCACTCATTTTGACTTAGTAATAGCATGTGTTTGTATTTAAGAAGACTTATTTGTTTAATTTTAAAAAGGATCTGAGTGTATTTTAATTTGATAGGAGCAGGATGTACATTACTAACATTTTTTCTTAAATTGTTTACTTTTACAATTTCCTGTAGAGAAAAAGGTTCTGATACATTTTTTTCAGTCTTAAATGGTCCAATCCTTCAAGGTGCAAAGTGCCCTCAGCTCCTATATAGTTCTTCGTTGGGGGATTTGAGGGGTCTCAGCAGCTTCCCACAAGAGGTGCTCTGCAGCTTGCCTGATTGGGCTCACTGCAGGTAGCAGCCAGCTTGTGCCTCCAAATATTTAGTTAAATTAGCAGTGAAGGTTTTGCATACAAAGGACTATGCTAAAATCTTCCTAACTCCAACCACAAAATGTGTGACCCTTCCTTTCAGGATCTGCAACATAACATACTGTTGGTTACTACTCTTTTTATAGGGTCCTCAAAAGAAATTCATATGATTTGCCCACTGTACAAAAGAAAACCCTAAAAAAATCTGAGATTGGGCTTTATTTGTACAGGGATCAAAACTTGCAATATTGTTTACACTTTGAAATAAATCTATTTAACTACTGTCCCTTCACGCCATAAGAAAGGTCTGTCTTGTCTATTGATTCCTTTTCCCCCACACCACACACTCAATTTAGAAATAGAACAGCAATTGCTCTGAACAGAGACTGTCCGTGGATAGAACAATTACAGGGGTGGATTCCAGTTTGGTCTCCAGATCACATTTCTTGTTGGTATTTCAGTTTTAAATAGGCATCTAAGTCCATGCTTTGACCAATCTCCTAATTTTGAAACCTTTTTCTGCCCTTTTGGTTTCTAATTCTTCAATGATAGAACTATCCGAAGGGAGTATAGGGTTTCTCCAACAAAGTGTAATTCACTTCATAGGCATGGAAAAAATCTGACCTCCTTACCACAAACAATAATCGAGCCATTAGGACTCTGCAGAAACTTACTAATCATTCCCTTTTACCCTTTTGATCAGATAGTAATTCAGAACTTACCCCTCCTTCCAAAGGACTTGCTATCCACCCAAGTTCCCCCTGAACTGATCTGGAATCCAACAGGGTAACTGCAGAAAGACAGAAAAAATAGATTAATTTCCAGTTGCCAAAGGTCAATATGACAGACAGTATTTACCCGAGCATTTCTATACATGCAGAGCATGACCATATCCAACTTAGAGCAAAACCAAAACTTTTTTTCAGTTAGGTGAATATCTACATTAACTTGATCATCTCTCACTTTTAAACCTGGAGCATTTTTGAAAGCGTGTTTAACTTTCTTAACTGTTAAAATTTGTTCCAAGGATAATGATCTAACATTATTAGTACTCAAACCCATCTGTTAGATGGAATAATTCTGAATTAAAAAACAAAGACAACCAGAAACGACAAAAGATATACTGCAAATGATGAGCTCCCAAATACTTTTTTGTAAACCTTGTATTTTACATTAGACTACACAAAAGAGTGGAAAAGATTTAGGATGATCACATAATTCCGGACTCTTGAATATGGCTAAGCCACAAGTGACTTTGTATGGAATTCCCTTCAAACCAAAATAAACACCTTATTTGTTCTGTTTGCTATTCCAGTTTGATATTTATATCACTTATACATTGGTGAATATTTTTTAGAAGGAGGCTACAATAAACTGCTTAAACATTCAGCACATTTGTGACATCACAAGCGTCAGATAACATTGTTCTCATGTTCTGGAGGTTTTTCTGCACTGGCAGGAAAATGGGTTTGCTCTTTTTAAAAAAAATGTTTTGAGTTCACCAATCTGTATTTGTAGATAGATGAACACACACATATGCACTTCAGTTCTAAGAATAAAAACGGAGAACCAGGTGATTTTAAGTGGACTGTAGCCCAATCTTGCAATTCCTTGCACTACCCCAAAATCCCATCAAAGGTAGTGTGATTTTGGTATGTGCAAAGAATACAAGATCATTCACCTAATATGGAGTTAGCTATAGACACCGAACCAGACCCAGTGAAATTCCAGCTACTTGGTCTTTTCACCACAGTGATCCTGCAAAACCACAGATTCTGAAGACCACTGTAAATTAAAGCTCCAACTGGAACAATGAAGTGGCAAACCCCATTTGAAAGGAAGGGCTCGATTATTAATCTGGCTGTTTATGGCCATCAAGGACAAATGTGGAACCTTTGAGCATTTTTTTAAACAGCTTCAATTAAAAATTATCCTCTCCCAACCTTCCGTCTTTCCTTCCAGACAGATGTAGATTTAAGATGCCATTTAGTCCTGTAACTATTTTTAAATGTAGCTATCTCCTTCTCAAAACTCCCCCTCATTCTTCTTTTTGCCCCTGGAGAAAAACCGGCTACATTCATTTGGATTAATGTAAGGTGGATTAGAGAGACAAAGGGAACAATGCAACCCAATTTACCCAAAAAGGGGGGGGGGGGGGAGAAAGGGGGAGAAAAGGAAACGTGAGGAGAATCAAAAGGAGACACGAAATGAAGGGGAGAGGGGAAGAGGCCAGAGTAACCCACAGCAGCTCTAAGCAGGGGCTTTTCATCTGCAACTCCTTCCATTCTCCTCTCAAGTTTAAACTCTGGGAGCCACGTTTGTGTCACAGACAGAGCCTCTTTCCAGGTCTTTAATTTTCAAAAAGGCAGGGTGCGTTAGGGGGAATGCGGACAGGACAATGAAATCCACAGCTAACTAACACAAGGCTTCGTCCTTCAGTCCTCTACTCTGGGGGCCGGTGGCAGCAGAGCTGAGATTCCAGCGGGCACCGGCTCGGAGAGAAGTCTCAGAGCACCTCTGCAGCCAGATGTGCCCAGGTCCGTGGCAGGGAGCGCATGTGTGGGGCCATGCGATTATGCAACACTCTTGCAGCTTCGCCTCCTACCGGCGCCCCCTCCGTCCCCGGGGCAGGGAATGCCCCACGTCTCTCTCTCTCAGCACTCATCAATAAGAAATTACCCCAGTTCTCGCTGCGATCCCACCGCCCCAGAAAGGGGGCGCGTGAAGGGCAGGGAAACTGGGTGCGCGGCACATTTTAGTGTCACTCGTTGATTTGCAATCTCGGCCGCTCGGATCCAGAGGGTCCCAGCTACTGGGGGCTGGTCCCTGGCACAGGGTGCGTGGGCGCACGGCGAGGGGAGCAGTGTAGGGCGCACTGCGCTGCGAACCCAGGGCCGGCTCACCCACGCGCGTACGCGGAGCCCGTCCACACGCAAGGGGCTGCACAGATGTCAAGTCTGCGGCAGTCCGGCCGCGGGGGGCCCCGCGCCGCAGCAGCCCGCGACGGGCTAAAACTTTCCTCGCCCGGTGCTGGGACAAAAGTCTCCGGAGAAGGCGCCGAGCGAGCCTGCTGGGAACCAAGTCCAGTCCGCAGCCAGCGCACAACCCCCGCAGCAGCGGGGACCTTGCACCCACAAGCTCTCCCCGCGCGGGCGGGTGCCCAGCCCGCGGTGCCCCCGGGTCCCAGCGGCTCGCGCCCCCCCTCCCCGCTGATGAACTCTGCTCAAAGCCGCAACCTGCCCCAGGCACAAGTGCCCCCCGCAGCCCTGAGCCCGGCTGCCCACCTACCTTCATTGGCCGGATACACCCGAGAGCCGGTGACAGCGCCGCAGATCCCCCAGAGGAGCGAGAAGAGGGTGAAATAGACAATCCCAGCCATGGCTCGCCCGTGCCAGCGCCGCTCCAGCCGCTTCTATCCCAGTGGAATAAATGCTTCAATGGGGAGGCCAGCAAGCTGTAGACATTGCCAAGGGGGCGGGGCGGGCGGCTGACGTCTGCCCGTCCATCAACCCTATTCGCCAGTCGGAGTAGCTCATGGCAGCTCAAACCCCACCTTGCCGCCCAAACACGCCCCCCTTCCCCACTTGGCCCCGCCCCCACCTGCTTCCCTGGCCGGGCTCCTCCGCACGGGGCGATAGGTTTGCGCGGGGCCTGTGCCACCCTCCAGGCAGCAGTGTCCTACTCACAGTGTGGCTGAAGGCTCTTGTCTGCGGTTTGGCAGATGGGGAGGTGGCTACGATGATGCTAAGCCCCTGCCTCTCCTGAGCTTTAAGCGCTAACAAGCGATCGCCGGACACAAGTAAATTTGCCCTAAAATTAATGGGCTGAGTTTTTGTGTGTGTGTGTGTGTGTGTGTGTGTGTGTGTGTGTGTGTGTGTGTGTGTTTAAGGAAAAAACCTTTTCAACCCCAGAGCAAAACTCCTTAGCAAATGGGCGCGAAAGGAGCTGGATCTGTATTATTCTGGACTGCATTTTGTTTAGCAAACATTTGGGAGGGGAAGTGATGTACAAAAGGGGTATATCGAATTTTTGTTTTGTAGAGGTTAGCTGTTAATTTCATGCGATTTCCCCCAGCCAATCCTCCTTACACACACACAAGTAACTTGCTCCAAGACGGAATAAGTATCTCTTCCTTGGGAAGCAAAACAAACGAACAAAAATAAAACCCCCGCTACTTTCTTGAGCGTCTAGTGACAGGTAAAATATTTGATCTGTCTCCATTAATCCAGCAAAAATGTCAGCACACACAGATTTTGTTTGCACGTTCTGCCTCAAAGCCAACGAAAAGAAAAGGGATTCAAAGTATGACGAACTACAAATGAGAAAGGGGGAGGAAGTGTGCAGGTTGTCATTAACAGTAGGGGATTGAGAAATGAGAATTCCCTGAACCTAACAACTCCTCAAAGTCGCGCTACTTATCTTGTTTCCAGCGATTTCCTTGGAGGATACTCAAATAGAAAAATCGAAGAGAAGGGTGCAGCGTATCCTATCCACCCGCAGCGATTCCTCGCAAAGCCGTCAGTATCTGCAACATCCAAACCCATTTCTTTTGCTCGGGGGAGGATGATCAGTGAGCTCTAACCCTATTGCTAATGCACATTGCAAAAAAATAGTGTCATGCCTCGGAAGCCAGGGCAGAGTGTGCTTTTTCCTGTGATATTTGCAAATAACTGTCTGTCACTCTCTCTCTCACACACACACTTTTATTCCTTTTAAGTTAAGGAGTGTATTAGCTTCACTGAATAGCTGAGCTGATAGTTGGCAGGCGAGGACATGCCCTTTGATGTATATTATTCTGGAGCATCCTCGTCTAATCAGGACGAGGAAAAAAGTTGGCAGTTTCTTGCCCTTTTGCTTGTTTTCCCCTTAGTGCATGGACTGGTGTCGGGATTTCCTCCCCAGTCCTCCAAGCTCAGGACTGGCTTCTCAGGAAAGCGCTGGTCTCATTCACCAGCGAAGAGTTTCTCATCATAAACCAACAGCACCATCTCGTGGATTGAGGGATAGCAGGAAACCCAGACAAAGACGTCAACGTGACAAGTCAAAGGATGGGGATTCTTTTTTTAAGGTCCTTGCACCCAAATCATTTTCTGGTGCCTAGAAATGAACGGTTGCATAATATGTGCAGCGCGTTCACTCGTTCCCTGCACTTTTTTAATGCTGCAAAAGGTTAATGTGGAAGGGGTGATTTTATCAGGGGAAAAGGTATGTTGAAAAACTCACACTATATAAAATTAGCTGATTTTCCCCCCAAAGTGTTGTAATAACAAAATGTGGGATAGTTCTGAACGCGAGGGAGGCTTTCGTGCCTGCTACTGCTGATCTGGTAAAGGGACTGTCGAGGTTATCAGTTATGATCAACCCTTATTATTTCCTTATCCTTCATTATTGCCAGAAGCTAACAGCTCACCAGTTACAGCCTCTGTAGGCTGTGAGGTGGAAAAGTGGGTTGGACTATTTCGGCTCATTTTTTCCTAGGGGGAGAAGACGATGGTAACAAAAAGTAGAGGTGAAAAAAAATCAAATCTTAGATGTTAACATTTACAAGTAAATGCAGCTGAAATATACAGTTTTCAGCTGGTGTTTTCTCCTCTTATAATTAAAAATAAATAACAAAGGGGATTGCCTTAACTGGCATTTTAAGAGGGCCTCAGCCCAGTGTGTACCAGAATCTGGGTCTTTATGAACAAACACAGTGTTCTAACTGAAAGGGGAAGAGGGGTGGATGGTGCCTTTCTCTGCTGCTGGGGAAGTTCATTCTGATCTCTGGGTGCTGCTAAATCATCCCTGGACCCTGCCACAGATTAATTTTATTCCTTTGCTCAGCAAAGGTATGTCTGAGGCTTCTCTCCTCCCTCCAGCACCCCCACACACTTCAGAATGTGCTAGATTGCACCAAATGGCAGGTATTTTCCAACCAACGCTATGCCATCACCACCTGCTCTTTCCCCCCTTCAAATGATTCTGGTGAAACACATGTAATAAACAAATGTAAAGCAATTACCATGTGTCATTTATGAACGCAAGGCTGGATCCTGCACACCAACAGAAATGTTCCCTGAGGATGAGGCCCTCAGTTTTCCGCAAAGATGTAAATCCAATCATTTTTTAATGCACATGGACAGCAGCCTGTGGGAGTTTTAAAAAAAAAAGCAATGAAACTGTAGTAATATGACTTTTTCCCACTCCTTTGGAATATGCATGCTGAATATTAAACAAAACCTTTCCCATTGCAGCTGCCTCGAATCAGTGCGTCCTTCTCAGTTACATGCAGTGACTTTAAAAAGAAAAAAATAGCCCCTGCCTCAGACAAATAATCTGCAGAACCAAGAGTCTGTAAACACTCACTGGAAGGGCAAATGTAACAGCTCTTTTGAAGGTGTTATGGTCTGTAGGAAAAAAAAATCAAGTTTTTGTTCATTCTCTGAATATTATGGACCATTTGGTTAACGAGATTCACAGGTACAGACACACACACGTATACCCACCTTTATTTATTTATTTATATTTAAAGCAGAGATTCAGAGCCTCTGTCAGTGGGTAAAAATAGAATGTGTTGACATTTTCAAAGCAGTGCAGGGGATTTTAATTTTAATGGGAGATCTGTGGCTGAACCCCTGCACTGCTTGGAAAAATCTCAGACAGGAGAGTTTTTAAAAATCTCTAAATGCACATTTACAATGAGCCCATGCTTTTAAAGATCCCTTGGTATTTGGTTTATTAGCCAGTGTCACTATGGTAAACAATGCTCTTTAAAAGTATATATAATTTAAAACGGTCTGAACTTCTGCTTTACAGTGGGAATATTTCCTTCCTTTTAAAAGAGAATAAAAGAAAAACCTCAGAATGACTTATTCCAGTGTGATAGCTTGCAAAATGTTACTAAATCCTTATATGTATAAACCTGTGATTAATCACTTATTGTGTGATAAATAATAAATATAAGAATAATAATTAATAATAACAATAATTGGTGCATATATATTGCTTTTCTTCTTTAAAATGCATTGCAAACACTAGCTAATTAAGGCCCTGCAGCTGCTGGATACTAACCACCCTTTCTTTGTATTGAAAGCAAATGGTTTTGGAATGCTCAGTCTCTTTGCAGAATTGCAGCCTAAAGAAATAATTAAAATATTTAAGGTTTAGTTTAGGTTTGATAGGGATTGGCAGTCCATCCTTAACTCACCTTATGCATCAAGGTATTGCTGATATTGGGGGTTAATGAGAGTTTTGCTGCATATGGAATGAAGAATCTGGCCTATTATAGTCCTTTCTGCTAATACAGCATAGCAGCAACAGATGATCCTACATCTCAAGTTTTCAGTGAGTCTACTTAGCACAATAATCACTGTGCATAGTATTAAATCTTGGCACGATCGGGCCCCACAAAAGCTGTAATAGTTAAGTCTAATGGGAAGAACCAAAGACAAGAAATGTGTGATGAAATCCTGTCCCCATTAAAGTCAATGGCAAAATTCCCACTGACTTCTGTGTCTCCAGGATTTCAGCTCTAGTCCTGATCACTTGTACCTTCAAAACTTCCTTTGAATTTAATAGGAATTTTGGGCACACGTCAAATGCAAAATTGGCTCAGAGTTTGATTCTCTCTGCCAGAGATTTGTTGGAATAAGCGTGCAGGATCAGGCCCTTAATATCTTCAGTCACATGTCTTGACTTGATGGCTCAAATCTAGACCTTTAAAAATATTTGTTGAGTGATGTAAAATGAATTATTGCTGTGAGTATTAGCTCTAGTTTATTCAATGAAGGCCAATAGATGCAAGATTGTTCAGAAAACTACAGCTGTCGATTTTGAAGTGTGACTAAGATTATTTTGTAAACACAAGACAGAAACATAATAAGAATCAACTGGTTTATGATTAAACAGATCTACATTTTCCAAATGCAAGTAACTAAAAAAAAAATTGTAAACAATATTTTAATATAACTTTATGCGTCCAAAGACAGAGACTAAGTTGTGGTTATGTTTTGTTTTTGTTTCTTAGGATCCAGTTAGTATAACTTGTAGCGCCTTAGAGACTAACCAAATTATTTGAGCATAAGCTCACGAAAGCTTATGCTCAAATAATTTGGTTAGTCTCTAAGGTGCCACAAGTACTCCTTTTCTTTTTGTGAATACAGACTAACACGGCTGTTACTCTGAAACCTTAGTATAACTTTTGTCAACATTTTTAAATGGCTAATATATATATTTTTAAACTGTGTTAATGTTGTTTTTGTAATTTGGTTGCTATAGTCAGGATTTGAGCGGGAACGTTTCCCGCCAAACATTTATTTTGGACATCCATCACTAGCAGTATCCTAAAGATAACTCTGATAGCTAGTATACTTCATTCTTGCAGTAGAAAATAAATCCTTTAAGTGGCTGTTCAGATAATGGAACTTTGAAAATAGTCCTTGCAAAGCAAATGCAGCTTTTAAAATGTTGTACTTCCAGAGCTTAATTATCTATAAGGTTTCTTGGCCTAATGTGTGGGGAGAGGCGGAGCTTATCTCCTTTTTGGCTATTTATACAAAAATTAAGCCAATGATTAATTAAAGCAGTCTTACTATTTCTATTTCCATACCTCAGAGACATCCAACAGATCCACTCTAGGTCAATGGAAACTTTATGGCAGTAATGAAACATTCAGGAAAAACGCCTCCCTTTCTCTTAACAAAACACAGACCTCTGTGGTAATGTCAGAGAAATCAGTCTGAGCTACACAATATTTTTAAATAATTTTTAAAATTATTTTATTGTATTAGGATCATTTTCATTTATTAGGATAAAGGGTTTCCACATAAAATCACCACAGACAATGAAAAAAGGGACTGTAAATGGAATACACTAAAAATGCACAATTCTACCAAAACCCCACCATACTGTCCCCTACCATCAATATTTTGGTTCTAAGTAAACTTTCTTAAAAATCCCTGCCAAGATAATCACAATTTCCTTGCTTTGTATCTTTTATGACAACTCTACACTTATCTTAGCTCTACCGTGTGTAATTGATATTTAGACCAAATTCTGCTCTCAGTTACATTATACCAAATTAACTCCAGATTACAAGGAAAATCTCAGAATTTAGCCTTTAACATTTTGTTACAGAAATTGGGATCTGTTACTTTTTTTTTAAACTGCCTATTAACAGAGCAATCTGCTCCGTTGTCAACCTGCCTAGTTATATTATTGTGACCCACTATCAGAAGTGATTCAACTTTGATGGGGACTAATCATGTTTGCACCATAATCAAGTTTATATAATTTAGATAGCCAATTTAGTGCAACTTAGCAAAGCATAGCCAGCTTTGCTCTATATGTCTTATTATGTGTTATTATTCACATTCAAAACTTTTGAAACCACTTTTACTTGAAGCACATGTTGTAATAATTATGGTGCTGTGTTAAATGTTTGGTCATGTCTATTTCATAGAGGTTGACCGTGACTGAAGTATTTAGAAGAGTTTATAAGTCTAGAAATCAACAAACATCGATGCACAGGCACATACACAAAGAACACATTTCAAGATGATTTTGGTTTTTGAAAGACTCAATTAAAAATATTTTTACCCATTATATTACTTTTATATTATGCTTTTTATTTTTATAGTATACTTTTTATTTATATTTTTATATTACTTTTTTCTCACTTATTACAATATTCCAAAATATTCTCAGACTATATTATTAAGATATTTGGGCATTTACATATAAGGTTGGTCTTAAATATATTTTTGCAGTTAGTGTATTTCTTGTTAAACATTTGACGTTAACTTGACATTAAAACTAATTCATATTTGTTGAGTTATTTTACATGACACGGATGTATCTAACAATTACAATAACCATGAATGCATTAGAGACCAGTAAAGAGCTGTGCTTTAGTACTAGCATTCTGGTCTTTTTTATTTAATCTTTTCAGTCCTTTATTTTTCCATGTCCACCTACTCATGTCCGTCCATCTCCCCAGAAGCTTTTTGCTGTCAGTCAAGTGACAGCCTCAGTAGGTGGTTTTGTGTGTTCACTGGCCTCCTGAGGCCCAGCACAACATTTAGATGGAAAAAGGAAAAAAGGAAACACAAGCTCTTCCTTTAGTATGCAGTTCCACAATCTGGAGGAAAAAATCACCCAGCTTCTCTGAAAAGTGCTTTCCCACAAAAATGCAAGCCCCTTTACTGAACTCCCACACACCTTAAGCCCTACACAGCTATTTGGAATGGAGTGTAAAATCACACTAGGAAGTTTAGCACTCATAGTCTAGTTGTCAAAAGGAATAATGCACAAAAGATGGACCTTTACCAGACTAGTCACCAGAGAATTGCTATAGTTTCCTTCCCAGTACAAGTCTTCAGATGTGCCTAAGCTTTCACTTCTTGGATTTACAGATTCTTAACTGACTTGTGAGTATTCATATATATGCTGATAAATTACTTGAGGAAATTTATTACTAGTAATGTGAGAATAACTGTTGCCTTCTTTATTTGTTATGAGTAAGATTTTACTCCTCATTATATAAAGTTGTGCTAAGTGAACATCTACATATGGATAATAGTTTAGTTCTGTAAAAGGCAAGCTAGGGGACTGATCCTTATTGAGGTGAACAGGAGTTTTGCCATTGACCTCAATGGGAACAGGTTCAGGCTGTTAGCTCATTTTAGAATCCACATAGCTAAAAATCATAGCATGGAGTCAGACTTAGGCATTTCTGGTTGTTTAGGGTTCTTTTATTATTTTTATTGGTCATTTGTATTGCAGAAAATCTGACATTATGATTGTTATTACAAGGCACATGTGACAAACTGAGGATAGATAGTAGTTTTGCTTTCTTTTCTGATCAGTACTAGTCTCTAGATCAGTGCATAAATAGATAAGAACCATAAATGAAATGTAACAGGATTTTAACAATAACTATAGAAGCACTAGTTGCTACCCTGCTATTTACAATACTCTTCAAATCTCAGTGTTAGAGTGAAATTTACAATATACCACTGTCAGATCCTAGAAAGAAAATTGGGTCACCTAAAAATATTTACGAAGACAGCTATATTTTTGATGCACTTTTTTCTTTCTATATATATATATATATATATATATATATATATATATATATATATATATAAACACACACACACACACACACACTGATAGACACTGATAAGATGGTTAGGGAAAAAGTGAAAAGAGATACAGATCTATCAGAGAAAAAAATTGTATACCAGAATGTCAAGTCTGGTATTCTAGCTTTTCATATAATAACCAAATCAAAAATAATAAATATAAGAGCCTATTTCTGCTAGATGTCTGGAAGCACAGTTCATTATTGCAATCAGCCTTGTTAATACTGACAGGCAAAAGGCAGTCTGAAGCTTTTTGATGTAGAGGTGTGACCACTAAACCTTTGCAAATAACTTTATAACCCTGGAGGTTGTTCGCAGTGCTGGCACAGATGCTTGGCAATGAGAAATGTTTGTGCAGACATTTGATTTAAAGGTTATTTAAAGTTGTTGAGGTTAAAGAGACCTTAATTATTCCAAAATGCTTTTGGAATGTCATTGGCTTCATATTGTCAATCTATAGCCATTTTGCTTCTTTCTAATTTATTATCATTTGAGATTATAAGCAGCCTTCATGAAATAGAGTTATTCCGATGAAGATTTAGGACTCAGTTGTGCAATCCTTACTCATGTTGGCAAGCTCTTATTCAGGTGAGCAGTCCTATTGGCATAAATAAAATACTCATGTGATTAAGGGCTCACCTAGATGGGTAACAGTTACACAATCAAGCTCCGAATGAGAATTCCTGGGAGTGTTTGGCAAAGAGTACACACAAGTAACAAAAAACAAATGTAAGTGAAATAGCTGTGCAAAATCATACAAAGTCTGTTTCCAGCAAATTTAGACATGTCAATTAAATTCAGACTGAAGGGTAAAAACACAGAGTTGCAAACTGCATGTGAACAATTATTCTTTTAAAATCAGAAGATCACATTCTGCCATGAGAAATACAGGGTTTAGTCTGACAGTTTATCTTCTCCTTTCAAGAATAAGATTATGTAAATCTTTTAAGAACTCTGGGCCAGGCCCTGCCTCTCTTGCTCAGGCAAAGCTACATCTTACTCCGAGAGCAATTTGATTATTTACTAAACCTAAATGGGGGAGGGGGGCAGAATTGGATCATCCATCTGGAGAAAAATACATTTGCAATTAATATTACTGCGATATCCGGTTTTCAGATTTGTTTTCAGATTGAGATTTCAGTTTTTTCTTGCATTATTTACTCCAAGAATTCTAAAAAGAAAAAGAATAAAGCACTAGTGTTACTAAACCAGCAGACATTCCATATAAACCTCTATTGATAGACAGTGAAATTGCCTTTCTATGAGTTATCTTTTTGGTAAAACATGTAAGGAAAAGAGTGACAAATTTGTGAGCTGCAGAGCTCTAATTTGTGTTTATTCAGTGTATTTTGAGACAGAAATCTTCATGGAGATCATTTATGCAATGACAGCACAAATCAAACCACACCCCAGACAGGCTCCCTACAGAGCACTGGAGATTTCTGTCATTCCTAAAGGAGTGTAAATCCTAATGAATGCAGATTAAACCATTCTATCTGAGATAGACTATCCCACTGTCATGAATGAAATATTTGCAAACATGTGGATGAAAACCAAGTATTTCTGTAGTGTATTTAGAATAAAATATTAAATACTCCTTACTTACATATGATGTGGATTTTTGTATAACTGTGGGAAAATGGTCCCAACCTTCCCTTTAGGCTAAGTATATAACATTAGTATTTGCCTTCTAGAAAGGAGAAAGGATCTCTGAAAATTTTCCAGATATGTAAGAGGGATTTGTATTCAGAGGGTAAGGCAAAGATGTTTTAGTAGTTAGAGCCTGGAACTGCATTTTGGAAGCCAAGGATTTCTCTACCCAGATCTGCCACAAACTTCCTGTGGTACCTTAGACAAGTCACTTACACTGAGATTTTCAAACTTGACTAGTGATTTTGGGTCTCTCATTGTTTAGACATCCAACTTTAGATGCCTTAAATGGTCCTGATTTTCAGAAATAATAGAACACATGCCTTCAGAAAATCAGATCTCTAACAATGTCTCAAGTCAAGCATCTGAGAACTGAAACATCAAAAATCACGAATCACTTTTGAAAGTTTGGCCTAAGGCTAAAACTTTGAAACTTGGCATTTGTCACCAAAATCTGTAAGTAAATAGCCTGATTTTCAGAGATGCTAAACTTCAAGACAGCAGAGAGCTCAACACCTTTGAAAATCAGGCAACACATTTAGATGCCTCTGTATGAATTAAGGCACTTAACTTTACGCACCTATGTTTAAAACTTTTGGCCTTAAACTAAACATGCCTCATCTCTAAACAGGGGATACTTTCCTCCTAGAAGTTAGGCTTAATTCAGTCACGTCTGTAAGGCACTTTAGATCTTATACTGGAAATTGCTATATATAATGGTTGCTCTTAAAACCTGGATTTGTGCTGGAAATGGCCCACCTGTTGATCACTTTAGATAAGCTATTACCAGCAGGACAGTGGGGTGGGAGGAGGTATTGTTTCATATTCTCTGTGTGTATATAAAGTCTGCTGCAGTTTCCACGGTATACATCTGATGAAGTGAGCTGTAGCTCACGAAAGCTCATGCTCAAATAAATTGGTTAGTCTCTAAGGTGCCACAAGTACTCCTTTTCTTCTTAAAAACATACTAATTTTGCCTTAGATAAACTTACCTCAGAACCTGCAACATTCGCTTTATTTCCCAATCCTTGTTGTAGAAAATATTGCAGATACCAAGTTAGTTATCAAAGAGAAAATTGGCTTGTTTTTAAGTGTGACCACTGGATGGAGGGAGAGAGAGTGTGTGTGTGTGTGTGTACACGCATATTTTACTTGAATGTTCTCTATAGCAAAGAATACTGCAAATACTGAGGAAACCCCGATGAAGTGAGCTGTAGCTCACGAAAGCTTATGCTCAAATAAATTGGTTAGTCTCTAAGGTGCTACAAGTACTCCTTTTCTTCTTACTTAGAGCAGAACTGGTAACTAAGTGTGAGAATTGTGTGTAGCAATTCCACCAGAGGATCTCCAGGAAGGACAATGGGAGAAACTGGCCTTCTATTGCAAATAACTTGCACTCATTCTTTTCCTGTGTTTTAAATCAATCTTAGAAATGTTCTGTGCATAAGTTAAAGATATCCTCGGGCCAGTATTTAATCAGCTCTCCCCCTTACTCTCAGTGACCTTGACAGCATTCCATGTGCACAAACTGCTTTTGAACAATTCCTCTAATTTATGAGGTACAAACTGACTTCTCTCATTCCATCCATTTATTGCATCAAATATTTTGTCTTTATTTGTGGCCATTGCTTGAAAAATCCTATTCCTCTGTCAAGTTTGAGTTTCCCTGTTTCCCTTTAACAGCAATTATCTCTCCTCATTTTAATGGGAGTCATACAACAAAACACTGTTCTCTTTAAAATTGTACAGACTGTGTAAGGATAAAAAGAGCAACAACTCATTCAGCACCTTTCTTGGAGGATTCTACTTTAAGTCCAGGGCTACACTAGCAAAGGTTTCTGGCATAGCTTTATTCAGTTTAGTGATACTGGCAAACACTTAGTGTGTAATTGCAGCTTCTACTGGCAAAAAATGGTACAGTGGTTTGCCCAGTGAAATAAGCTATACCCGCAAAAGCACTTTTTTCAGGAACAACTGCATGTATACTACAGGTTTTGCCGGCATGGAAATGTCACCAAAAACCTTACCCACTAAACAACTGTTACTAAACCAGCAAATGTTTCCATTGTAGACTTGGTGTGAAACGTGTTCTCCACCAATAGGTCCATTCTGAGGAAAGGGGATTGTGAATGATTATATTTGCCATGACCTGTCAAGATCAGCTATATTCTTCCTTGTCTACCATTCCAAAAGTTTGCCGTGGCACTAATAGCAAGAGAATTTGAAGCAACAATTTGCAAAGTATCATGGATTAAGGATGAAGTGGTAATTTTATTAGCCATTTTCTACTAATGGGAGTGGTTACTCTGTAACCACCAGTGAAAGTTTCCTCTTGGCAAATACCATGGGAGGTGCAAGCATATAAAGACTTGCATGTTTTCCTTTCCCAAATTATTATGATACTTGCTTCCAAATACATCTATAGGACAAATTAGGGGGTGGAGGGAAATAGGGCTGCCCAATTTAAAATCCATCCTTAATCCTAGAATACCTAGATGCTTTTGCAAAAATGATCTGCAGTAAAACAGCAGGTAACATTTGTTACCATTAGGGTTCAGAGATAACACTCCTGCCTCAGAGATATTTTTCAGGCTATTTGCAGACTCAGGAATACAGCATTTTATCAAGTCACATGTAGAAAGTTTTCTTCACAACCATAATGGAAGTTTCTCTGTGGTCAACAGGGAATTTCCTGGGGTAGCATAACACAAAAAATCAGCTCAGGCCCGTCCACTTCAACAGCTAAATTACACATAAAAAGTGTGCTTATGTATTTTGTTGATACCATGCATCTAACATGCTTGTCCTGCCATGGAAAGAGAGCTGCAGGGATGTAAAACTCTTGTATATAAAGGCAGTGGTTCTCAACCAGGGGTATGTGTACCCTTGGGGGTATGCAGAGATCTTCCAGGGGGTACATCAACTGATCTAGATATTTGCCTAGTTTTACAGCAGGCTACGTAAAAAGCATTAGTAAAGTCAGTACAAACTAAAATTTCATATAGAAATTACTTGTTTATATTGAAATGTAAATACAATATTTATATCCAATTGATTTATTTTATAATTATATGGTAACAATGAGAAAGTCAGCAAATTTTCAGTAACAGTGTGCTGTGTCACTTTTGTATTTTTATGTCTGAGTTTGCAAGTATTTTTTAAGTGAGGTGAAACTTGGGCGTACACAAGACAAATCAGACTCCTGAAAGGGTACAATAGTCTGGAAAGGTTGAGAGCCATTGTACGAAGCAACCTGCTTAAAATGAACTTGGATTTAGTGAATTCATATATATGGTGAAGTAGAAAAAAATTGTTTCAATACATTTAAAGTGACTTTCCATGATGAGTAAACATCACTTGATGGTAGACATGGCTTCAATATAAGAGTCCTAATGTAATCAGGAGATTTTACAATGGATTTTTTTTTCAATAAGTTGTGGATGAAATTCTCTGTTTTATGTATATATATACATACACACACAAACCCACACTCAGAGTGAATAAACATGCTTTAGTTAGGGGACTGGTATGTAGATTGGGGGATAGAGATCACCCCCTCACTCACAGGCAGAGTGCAAGCCACCCTACAACCCTCCACTGCTGCCACTGGCCATGTCTTTCTCCAAGCTCTGAACACGTCTTCTGGGCTGGTCTAAAGAACTGGTGAAATGTCAACTTCTGCCATGAGCAGCATTTGTGGAATTCCCCCAGTGAGTGTAGGACCTGATTCTTACCTCACACACATTGCTAAATAATTGAAATCACTGGAGTTACACCAGTGTAAAACCAGCGTGTGAAGACCAAGCTCTGGCTATGCAGCTGCCTGTCTCACGCAGAGGGACTATGCTGGTTCCTTTGCATTTTGGACTTTCCTCAGTCCATATAATGATGGGTAAACTCCACTTTACATTAATAATGCAAACATATTTTCAGCACAATTAATGAATGCACTAGTGCTCAGTAGTGTTGACATGTCCTCAGGCAAACTAGTGCTACATTTAATCTGGTGAATCAGCACAAAACATTGATGAAGTTCAAAATATTTACTGTAAACAAAAGTTACTCATGTTTCCAATGTATGTTATTTTAAGTGTTGATTATACTCCCTTTTGATTGTCATTAATTTGAAAGACACTTACCGAGCTAAATATTGTTTCATATACCAGCTATGCAGAATCTCCTTAAATGTCCATCATCAACATGGAACTGCTATACATAATTGTTGCACCTTTTAAACAACGGAAACCTCTATAGGTTTTTAGGCTAATGTCACCCTGCAACATACTAGTTGGCTGCTTTGTCATTTTGCCTGTGAATTTTCAATGATTGGAAACAACATCAATGGAGAGATCCTCTCTGTGGAGCCCATTTTCTAAAGTTTTCCTATCAGTTATTTAGAGCCCCCAAAAGATCTATGTATATCTATCCATCTGCACCTACTTTTATTTTTCAATGTTTACACGTGCAAATCTCTCAGTGTCATAAGGTCTTCATAAATAAAACAACGTACTCAGATCTGCATGTTTTGAATAACAAATCAGCCACCAAACCAGCAGATGGATACATTTTTAATTAGTTAATCGCCTGTTGCCTTTTGGTTTGCAAACTGTCTTGTTTCGTTTAAAGAGATGGAAAAGTAATCAAGTTAATTCCAAAATCATGACAGCCCAACGTGTTGGTTTTACGCATTGTGCTGTACATCAGCTCCGATCCCTGGCTGTGTGATGAAGGGAAATGAATGCAATATTTTTATATCAGGGGAATGTTAAAAGTGAAATATTTTAGGGGTCTTGCAAGAATATGTTATCAGCAATACTTTTTTTATGGCATATGTGGCTCCTTATACGAAGTATTCTCATTTGAGCAATACTATATGATCCAAATTCATTCATTCTGTTGCCGCTGTGACAACTTTCAATCTACATACCAGCCATCCTCTTGTGATGAAACAGAGAAGGATATTCTCATAGGAATAAATGCATTGTGTTGCTTAAAAATAATCCATGGAAAGAAACTCCTTGTGAAAACAAGGAATATGTGAAATTTCAAAAACATTTTTGGTTTGGGACTAGGAATGAAATCTAGTATGAGTAATGAAAACTGCATTCCAGAATAAAATGTAAAGAGAGACCCCTTTAAAATATATGTTTAGGGTCTCTCTAAATTTCCTTGCTCGGAAAACCCCATGGCTGCAGAGGTACTTTTGGCAAGAAGAGTCGTCTACATGCAGAGTTGCATTGAGTTTCTACATTAATTTTCAACTATTTAGTTAAACCGGTGCAAAAGGCTGTGTGGTGATTCTTAATCCAGTTTAAACCAGGTTTATTTTGGATTATATTAAAGTGATTAACAGTAGGTTTAAATTAAACTGAAAGAAGCTGCTATTTTAATCTGAAATAAGAACATCCGCACAAGTGCTTATGCTGATTTAGCTAAATGTGTAGACAAGGTCAGAGCCAGTGTAGTTCCACTATACACGGTTAGGGAGCTAGATTTTTGCAGAGTCTATCTCCTGGGAGGTGCAGAACCCTTCTATGGGAGTACACAGAAAACAGGTATGGAAATAGACTCTGTAAAAATCTAGCTCCCTAACGGCGTATAGTGGAACTACACTGGCTCTGACCTTGTCTACACATTTAGCTAAATCAGCACAAGCACTTGTGCGCGGGTGTTCTTATTTCAGAATTCTTCTCCAGCAGACTAAATCAGATGCCCATTTGCTAGGACATTGGGGGATGTGCTGAGGATTCTCTTGATCACCAAGTTCACCGTCTCCTTTTGCAAGGAAGGGGATGAGCAACAGCATAGTGTAATAATCAGAATGAAGATGCTGTGGCTGGTAGTCCTGAAGTTCCACCTATGAACTATTTCAGCAATACTGGGCAAGCCCATGGAGTTTCCATGTCCAAGAGAATGCTTCTTCCGAGCTCAGGCACTAAGTACAACTAGTGGTTTACATATATTGACCCTGATTCTGTAGCTACTCCATGCACAAAGGCCAAGATTTTAAAAGAATTGGGTGATTAATGTTTGGCTTTTAAATCACTATTTAGGCAATTAAATAAGGATTTAGGAGCTTTACTAAATGTTGGCTTTTATTTTTCAAACTCCTGGTCAAAAGATTTCTTTTTTACTATCAAAACAAAACAACAGAATGCCACCCACATGCCCAAAGAAAATCTAACAGTACGGAGGAAAAGCAACTTGTAAAAAATGGACCAAACTTATCCCTGTAACTTCTTTGGCTTTCGTGGCAGAACACCAGAGATGAATTTGTCCCATTCTGTTTCAATGTGCCTTTAAGATCTTGCTGCATATTCAGGGTCATGTAAAAATACCTATCAATTTCTCATAAATTAAATAATAAAACTTCATTCTATTGTTTCTGAAAGCTCCCTTCATAGTCCTTTTTGACTAACTAAATGGAAAATTCGACTAACTATGCCCGCAGCTGACTGATAAAGGAAGAAAGGACCTGATTCTGATTTCATTTGTACTGGCTTTACACTGATGTAACTCCTTTGACTTCAGTGGAGTTACTTTTTTTCCTACCATTGTTGGTGTGATCGGAATCTAGTCCTTAGTGTACTTTGAAAATAGTTTGAGTCTGCTAAAAGGTTCAAGATTCTTCTCAAAGTTTTGTTCCATTGCAGTCTAATTATAGTTTTTAAAATGACATTTATTGAGGCTCAGAAGCCAACTATGCAAACAGTGATTAGCTGAAACTTTAGAAAATAATAGTTGCCCACTGTTCTGCACGGATTATAGAACATACAAATTGTACTAGAGGAAATCAAGTTTATTCTAAATCAGATATTGCTTTCTATGTTCATATTTAAATAGAAAATACAGGAACAGAGAATATTATAAGGAAATACAGTTTGAGAGTTCTATTGTGTAGGGATAATTTTTTTCGCTTTTAGCTTTATAGTTCTCTTACTGTGCTACAATTTTCCATGGGTCTATTTCTAGACATATTATACTTCACAATCACGAGGAAAGGAATATCCTGTAATTTCACTATTGCTTCTAACCTACAGCTAAAAAAGAGGTGAAAATCTGGATGCTCTGAGCAATAAAATGTCCTTGTGCACCCCAAACCTACATTGAAACCAATAGCAACTATAGGAGCATATAATAGCGACTTCATTGAATGCAGTGGTCTGACCCTGCTTTAATTTACACCAGAGTAAATCAGGAGCAAATCCACCAAAGCTAATGATGCTATATTAAACTGTAACGGTGGTGAAAACGAAAATAGGATAGGACAATGGCAGTTTTGGGTGAGCAAGGACAGAAGAAATGGAACTAAAACATCCTTGCTATATTTCAGCTTTAGCCTAGTAAATTACAGCTCAGTTTGACAAGATAAAGAATAATTTAGCTACAGTAATTTGCATAGAGTTATTTTAATACTAGGAATGGGAGTCCTGTCAGTCAGACTGTCAACAGACAATCCATAATGATAAGACATCTTTCTAACTCAGATGAGTGTGCCCCCATTAGATGAGTGCCACAACCATTTTACTTCTCTGAACTCTTTCTTGGTAGAATTTGCTCAGGGTAGTGGCCTGAGTCTCCTACCACATACTCTAGTGGATAAAGATGGAGCAACTCCATTGAAGGCAAGAGAGATATACCAATGTAAATGCAGTGCGCATGAGAAAAGAATTAGGCTTGTTCCATTTAAGAAAGCTGTGTCTTGTAACAGAAGAAGGATCTGAGTGAATTTCAGAGCAATCTTTTTAGTGTCTAACCTGGAATACCATTCTAATCTACCCTACCAAGTATTATTAATTTTTATTACTTACTATAAGTGTACGACAGCTCAAGGAACAAAATACTACTGCTAAACTTTGTCCGCCTCTCATTAACATTTGTATGTGTTTAAGCCATTTCTTTTACTGTTTCCCAGCTGATTAATATTATTTTAATTTTGTGCAAAGAGCATTTTGCTTCGGATCAAGGAGAGGAAATTAAGTTTAAGATCTAAAAGCTTTAGGCAAAAGTGTCAGGCTTGGAGCAGATGACCACATGAGAGTTTCATAGTCTCTTTTGTGCCACTGATCAGCCTGTATTGTTTGGAGGCAGTTACTCTGGTGCAATAGCGCTAATGTAATTATGAGCTCAAGCAACATCTGGCGGATTTGGCACCCGGCTCAAAATCGATTATTCATCTGTGTCAAAGGATGAATGCACCTCAAGTGCACGTTAGGGTGCGCAATCATAAAGCTTGCATTAGCGAGCAAGGGAGACAGCGACATTCTTGGGTCTCATCGCCCAACAAAATTGATGGCCCACAAAAGAGCACTGGCAGAAGGCACAAAAGTGCTGATGCCAGAGAGACTGACACGCTGCGGGCGGTGTTTGACATCTCCTGGCTGAGGGCTGTTGTGTGTTGTGATTTATGTCACCATAATGATTGATTATTTCAGATCATTCCCATTCTATCATATCTCTGAGAAATTCTCTTCTCTTCAAACATCTTTTTGTTCCACCAACCCTAGGCTGCAGATGGTATCAACCCACACATCCCCATTGTTCGTAGCCCACAGAGAGCTCCACCATTCTTTTGGACGGGTGCTTATGGTTGAACTGCTAGTGTTCAATTAAGGCCTGAATGTATGGCTTTGGGCATTTTAACCTCTTTGTTCCTCTGCTCCCTTAGGAATTTCATTAGGTGCAACAAATATGGTTCAGTAAGGCCTAAAAAGGTAATCAGAAAAGAAAGACACAGCATTCAATTCCATTGTGTGTGCAGCTTTAAAAAAAAGTCATGTATATATCCATTTCAATAACGCTAGCTAGTTTCGCTGCTTTATATATAACAAAATAAGTTGGCCCCATTATATATGCTAAGGTATTTGTGTGCATGTGTGGAGTGAGATCTCAACTTCAGGATACAACTTGCCATTGTCATAATTCATACCATCCAAAGGTTACTGGTAGCTGATAAAATAAATTTGAAACTTCACTATTCTATCAGCTCAGTGACTTAGATTTTGTCTGCCTAATTTATGAACCAACAATTTTTCCTTGAGGAAATACATTTTATAGGTTATGGGAAAATGCTCATGGTGGTTGCTGCAGCTGCATCTGTCACACCTCCATAAAGGTCCTTCTTCACAAAAATAAATGATTATCTCTGGCATGCAAGATCCCAGCAGACTCAGCACAAAGGCAGTAGGCTAAGCCTTCCCAACTAGGAAAAAACAAAGTGCCTCCAAGGTGTCCATGAAAATCATCAGTTCATTTCACAACTCAGCCATTCTGCATGACATGAAATATCTGTGACTCAACATACATCTAGTGGGGACAACACAGACTCAGGAATCTAGCCTGCTTTTTTTTTTTTTTTAAAGTGAAGTGTACACATCCTTCTTGTTCTGATGGATCTTTAGCATGAGTCTGTGCCAGCTTACCATTCATAATATTTAGCATGTTCGATGTGTCACAGTCACACAGATCTATGGGTGGGCTAGGTAAAGAGGTGGAATTGACTGGACATTTTAAATATGGTTAAGAGGATTCACTTCTTCCAGTCACAACACACACAACTCCTAAAGGTTGTATATTATCCTAGGTCCAGATCCTCAAAGGTTTCTGGGTTCCTAACTTCCATTGATTTCAATAGGAGTTAGGCACTTAAATACCTTAGACTTTATTCTACATATGAGTAAAAAATATACAAAGAACAAATGTGATATTACTTTGATATTATTAGTGGTGTGTGCATTTTTTTTCCTTCATAGAAGTTGTAGGAAGTGTGAATGAATACATGGAGCATCCCAGACAAAGTTCCCTGGTTGAACTTTCATCAGATGATATCAGCAACATCATTTAAAAAACAACAACAACAGGAGAAAAGACTTCACTTTAGATAGATTTAGAGACAGAGTGAGTAAGTGGATGGGCCCAACTGCTTTGAGAGGGCCTGAGGGAAATATGTCCCCCCAACTTTTTGCTTTCCTGTTTATGTCCTCCTCAAACCAGCTGCAGGGCTCATGCATTCTCAATCCTTGGCCCCCCTCAACATTTTTGACATAGTTACACTGAGGGGGAAAGAAGACTGAGACACAAATGGCTGAGGTCTCTAAATACATTCACCTTGCTCGCTGTCTCCTTTGCTTTCACATGTGTCACAATCCCGCTATCTTCCACTCACATTACGCTTGTGGTGTAATGGCACTGGGTGGCTTGGGGCAATTTCACTTCACCACTTTGGTGAATAGTTCTACACTATGGGTATTGATAATGTTTGTTAAAATGTTTCTATAGCCAGTGGTACCTTTTAAATATTTTTATTAGTAAATCAAGGAAGCCACAGAAGACTGAGAGAGATGCAACTACATCATTAATTAGGGCACTTAGGAGAGAGCTGGAGACCAAGAGGATGCAAAAGGAAGGAGATGTAGCCTTCTCTTGGGAGAAGAAGAAAGAGTGCAAGCTCTTTGGGGAAGGGACCATCTTTTTTGTTCTGTGTTTGTACAGCGGATAGCACAATGGGGTCTTGGTCCATAACTGGTGCTCCTATAAATGGCAGTAATACAAATAGTACCGAAGAAGAAAGGTATAAAATAATATATAGGATGCAGGACAAAAGAACTCATCTTTTTATCAGTGACGCCTTAATGATATAAACATATTTGCCAAGATTTCTCACACCTTGCTCCACAAGTGATCTCACTGACCTCATTGAGATCACTTCTGGGGTAAGACCTTGGGTCACTACTTTCGCTTGCATAAAATGGGTGAAAATGCTCCCATTTTGTTGCAGTACTATTCTATCCTGTCTTCTTCGCACAAATGTCAAAGACTGCACAAGATACAAGAAAGTGGTGAATCAGGCTCATTGGGCTACATTTTGCTTCCCATCTTAAATGATTCCTGAATTTATGCTGCCAAAGCAAGTTCACTGCCTATTCATATTCTATTTCACCATATTGCATTTAGCCAGGGACGCCATCTCCAACCTGGACACATTTATCAACAGCACATAGAACCTGCATTTTGGAAAGATGAGTGCCTTTGTCAGGTTAGAAAATGTATATATGCAAACATGTGGATCAATCCTACTTCGGCCCAGCCCCACCCCAGACCACACCACCTGCAGACACAGGTTGGACTGCAGATTGACTTCCACATGGGTCTTAGAAGTAGGTAAAATCAAGGTGGAAAATGCCTTCCTTGGGCTCCTCATCTGCTCATATATTTTCTGGTATGTTCCTTTGACCACATGGCCACCAAAGATGACACACTGATTGGGGGATTTTTGTGCCAAAAATAGCATTTGTCCCTATTATCCACAGTTTAACTGTCTTATATGAATTTAGCCAAGGGGTTGAATAATGGGATCCACAGGCTTTAGGTCACCAGTAGTATAGCCAGGTTATTAATGACTGAGAGCATTATACCATCTATCAGATGCTCAGCTGGCCATTTAAATTCAGTTGTTGTCTCAGCCCAGTTCTTACTGACTACCAGAAAAAGCATCATCATAATTTACACTCTTCTTTGCATTCACAGCCCAGAGGATTGAATGGACACGGAGCCTAAACCTCCCTTACATCCATAGAGGTGGTCCTTTGAGAGGAGGTTTCCGGCATGCTGAATCTGACACCTCCACTGCCCATGCAGTGCCAGTATTATGAATACAAAGAGGATTTCAGTTTCCAAGGCTATCTGGTACCTTCCCTGAGCAACAAAGTTACTCAGATTAAAGTTCATAATAGTAAACCAACAATAAAAGCCAAAACACCACCACCTATAATAATAAAGAATTCAGAGGATTGCAAACTGAATCTCTCTCTTTAAAGAGATCTGTGTGTGTGTACAGAGATAGATGCACATAGGTATATTACAGCTGTTTGGAAAGTGGTGAATATTTTCAGCAAAATGTTTGGAAAGAAATGCATTTCTTTTCAAAACAATGCATGGAAAATTTGTTGTTTCAATGAAAGAATAACAAAACAAATCAGTTTTCAAAAACTGGCAAATGTTGGTTTTGGTTCCAGTCAGCCATGGTCTTCATGCCAGGGCTCTAGGTGATCTTTTAGATATTGAGCACCTGACCAGTAAGGTCTGAAACCTTGAATTTAATTTGCTACTCTGTGGAAAGCCAGCACAGGGTGCAAAGGACAGGTCTTGTGTTCACAGGCCCCGTATTGCTGAAAACATTGGGACAGAGCCTCATCTGGTGTAAATAGGCACAGCCCTATTCAAATCAATGCCTCACTGCTGGCAGCCCAGACTGGGAGCTTGACTGGACTGATGGGGAATAGCCAAGCTTAGGTCTTGGGAAGGATCCAATGTCCCCCTTTCATTCTGTTCCCTCCTCCTTTCATTATGAACAGGATTATATGAAAGGGTTGCCTGTGATAGCAGGAGACTAGAGTCATTGACCCATAAGGCCCCTTCTAGTCCTATGTGGGGATTTTGGTAGGGGATACACTACACCATCTCTCCCTGATTGGCTGGTTTAGGTGAGGCAGGGTTCATTTGGCTTCCCTTTCCTTTTATCTCTCTCGCTAAGTGGGCTCGGTGCCACTAGATGGGACAGAACACCACACCCGGCTGTGTGGGTTACACCTGGTCAGATTATCTTTTTGGGACTAGAAGGGATTTTCCCCCTAGTCTAGACTGGCAGCGTGTCTGGTGCAATGCTGCCAAGTCTCATGTTTTTATTGCAAGTCTTATAATTAGTGTTCTTTCTTAAAGCCCCAGCTCCTAGAGTCATAGGCTTACAGGAGAATCAGAGCTTTTTTAAAAAGAAGTTTATAACCCTCATAGTTGTGAAGAAAAGCTTGTAAACCAGACCCAAGAGCATTATAAATGTTCAGAAGGAAAATACAAAGAACACACTTTTTTAGAAAAAATAATCATAATTTTTAAAGCAAAGTCAGGATTTCTGGGGGGCCTGACTCATGGTTTTTGAATGCTTGGAGTTGGCAATACCACTAGTGGAGGTCTGATTATTAGGTAGGATATGGGATAGGTTTAAACTTTGTCACAATTTATGAGCACTGGGTGAGTGGGTCAGGTATGGAGGCCACCTCCTGAGGTAAACCTGAGCATGGAACCCAAAAGATTAGTAAGGTTGACCTCTGGTCGATTCAAAGCAGAGGGTGGCTTAAGTGTCAGGCAGACTGGGACACCACCTTGTCAACATGCTTAACTCCCATATGAGAGGAGAGTGCTTAGAATCAAACGTGGGCTGAACGTCTGGTTGAGAGCAGGTGGGGTTAGGATGAGGTTTGCCTATCTCACAGAAGCTGTTTAACTCAATCTGTCTCACACTTGAGCCAGTGAATTGCCTGGTAGTCTGTTGTAACAGAACTGGAAAAAGCTCTTTTCACCTCCTATTTCCCTGTCAACTGTTTATTAATAAAGTTTGCAGTTTAAAGCCATTTCTTCGTGTTTGCGTCTTATTTTCTCATGTGTCAAGTAGAGCTATAGGCAAATTTACAGCAGTGGAGGATCTGGCTCACGGTCTTTTCTTTTTTTTCCTTAAAAACTGTTTTAAAAAACACCGTTTAGAAGGAAATTCCGTGTAAGCATTCATTTCTAGTGCTGCTCATCTATTTCTTTGTTTCATTTTCATAACAGAGTTTCTGGGGATGTGAGATGTATATCAATGGCTCTGGGACTAGATCTGTCGACTGAGTGAAGATTAGCAGGATTGATCAGTCTTTGAAATAACTAAGGAATTCCAGTACAAGCATTTCATGTAAGTGGGTCAAAATAAAATGAAAGCTGTCCTTGGGCAGCTTTCAAATACACATGGGTTTGGTTTTTTCCCTATATTTCCTTTTTCAGAGGGAAGAAAAACATAAGCCCTTTTTTGCAAGCAGCATTTTATTTTTAGTATGATCTCAACCTCTTTAGAAGATGTGCATTTCCCCTCATGTCATTCAAACGTTCCATGGGCCTGATTCTCATTTACACTAATGCCCCTTTACATTTGCATCCACTTTACATTGCCAAAGTGGGATAAAGAGCTTTTGTGTAAATGGGAATCAGGCCCAGATAGCTATAGAGGCAGAATTTTATTTGTCTTCACTGATTAAAATGGGAAGTCCATTTTACAGGTCCAGAACTGCCTCCACTGAAGGCATAAATCCCATTTTCTATAGTAGCAGATCTGGCCCTCCTGGGATTATCTCATTTGAATTATAGTGATGGCTGTTGTGAGCAAGCACAGAAAGGTGGTCCTTTGGTCCTGAGAGGAAGGGGATGGGACTATCCACATTGCTATTGTCAAAAGCATCTGAGTGTATAGCCCTTTTGCCAGTGAAGTACATTTAGTGGCCCAGTTCTTTGGCTGTGCTGTGGCTGCTTTTCACAGCTCTGTACTTGTAAAATGGCCCTAAAACCAGATTAACCTGCACTGGGAGGACCATTCTGTTGACCTAGAGCTGGTATAAATGCTCCTACACCACCACTTCCTGGCTGCCCATGTTGGGGGCTGGTCTGCAAATAGGAGACATAGCCTGGGAAGAGGATATATAGCTTGTGGGTTCCTTTTTCCCCAGTGACTCCCAACTGCCCCATTATCCTCTTGGGGCTGTTGGCAGCTGACATAAATTAAAGCAACTCTCAACCTGCTCTAATTTATATGAAGGAGCTGGACTGTTTCTCAACTGGCTCAGATTCATGAGTGCAAAGGTGGCATCTCTCACGTTGCTCTGTTCATAGAGATCAGGGATTATGTCCAATATCTCACACTCACCAAAAGAGGAGCATGCTGTTAATGGAAGTCATGGGTATGGTTCTGATTCAGCAGAATCAGCCCACCTGGTTTCACTGGGACTACTCACATTCCTAAAATTAGGCTTGTGTTTCCTGAACTGGGGCCATAACATTATCTGTAATGAAAATGACTAAATATAATGCACACGCATGAAAAATATTCATGACCCAGTCCAAATGGAACCCATTTTATAGAATAAAAAAGGATATAGAGTTATATGGTTTGACACTAAAATAAATATATTGGAAACATTTCAAATGTGTATTTACGTGGACACTGCCAAGTCCCTCAGGCTAAAAAGCTGTCATTAATTTTTAAGTGAGATTATTTCTCATTGACAAATATGTAGTATGAATCCAGTAAGAGTTCTCTACAGAACAAGGGGCCGTATTGGAAACAGCAAGACACATTTTCCTATAACGCTCTGTCAATGTGCTTCAAGCCTGACCAGAACAGCACTATGTGATTGTATGAATAAGATATGCCATTTTTGTCCTAAAGGATTTGACAAAGCTTTTTTTCAGACATTATGAACATTACTAGTAAAATGGGACAATTTATTTTCTCAGTTACATTAATGCAACTCCATTGATATTAGTGAGGGTGCCTGGACATGACTGAGGATAGAATCTGGTCCACTATGTTTAACTGAGTGAAAAATAAAGATAACGTTGACCCTTTTGTCATATGAAACCGGGCCAGTCTAATTTTGTGCACTCTCATCAACCATCGAATTCTTTAATTCCATGCCATAAAAACACCCAATTCTCTGGCCCTCATTCTGCGACTGCATACAAGCATCTGCAGTCAATGTAATCACCAAGGAAGTCAATCAAATCTGCTTGCATGCGGCAGCTGCAGAATGAAACTCAGTGCTGCTCTAGACACAGCATTGCACCGTATGTGTGTTCACGTCATTTTGAGCATCTCCAGAAAAGGTTATGGAGACAACATATTTTCAGACAATGTATTTTCATGCATGGAAACAATTAGCATCCACCCTAGCCACATGCACATGCACACACACACAAATTAGTTTTACAATTTATAGCTAGATCAGTGGTTCTCAACCTGTGGCCCGTGGGCCGCTTGTGGTCCAATCAGCACACAGCTGTGGCCCATGTGACATCCTCAGGGCCATAAGGGTAGTATATATATTGTGTGGATGCAGTCCACATAACACACAGAGAGCTGCATATACGGCCCACAGTGGTAAATAGGTTGAGAACCATTGAGCTAGATAGATGTGAGGCTCTACAACAACAAATATATTCATTTTCCTTGGTTCAAAAAACAAGCTCCAGGGAACTCCCCCACACCTGCCAGAACACTAATGAACTACAGGAATAAAATGAGTGTAGATATCTTTTCTGGACTGCACGAGTGTTATAGGCACAATAGCACATGTCTATGCAAAGATGCTGTAAGCTACTGTTTGAAAGAACACTCATTGACATGCTAAATACAGTTCTGAATACAGTGGCATCTTTAGAAAGTGTGTGCATGCAGTGTAAGCACTGACAGAAGGCTTTTCATATATTCCTGCATAGCTTTTTCTGGGCTTGAGACATAAAATTTCAATCTAGAATCAGACTTCAAACTCCCAAAAGCTGAGGGACCTTTATATGTGAGGTTTTGATTCAGATCACTGACAGAGATAGGTGCCAGCAAAACTAGTTCTGTAGCTGGGTTCAGATTCCAATTTTCCCCAAGTCTGAGGTATTCAGATGCAGGGCCCATCTTTATCTGGGAGCTACACAACTTTGTTTCAGAGAACAAATTCTGCATTCAGTAGCAGATGCAAATCAGAAATAGCTCTACTTGTGTCCAGAAATACTCTGGTATAACTGACCAAAATCTTTCTCCACAGTCTTTCTATGGGGAGATTCAGCGCTTCTGAATTTTCAGTTCAGTCACTGTTGTATCCTTTGCTGGTCAGGTCCTCTGAGCAACTTCTTTCAGTTCATTTAAAAAAGTCTTATAAAGGCCTCTGGGCATATGGACATAATGACCTTTAAAAAATGACAAATAGAGTAAACCCTTGAGTGAATAGATTAAATAAAGAGAACCCTCTCATTTTCTACACAATTCTTATTATATGCATTACATTATTTCATTGCAACTGGTGCAATTATTTCTACTGCCCCCTTATTTTGAGTACTGCATATACCCCTAAAAAGAGTCTCTGTGTGAACTAAGCATTTCTGAAGATTAATTTTTTCCCCAGATCAAGTCTTTAAACAAAAGGTTCTGATGTTATCTTTGAGCTACTCTGATGAGTTTTGCCTTGCATTGGGGCCGCGTGTTATTAGCAATATCACATTTAGAGTAGACTCAGTATGATTTTTTCCACTCACCACAGAATAAATGTCTCTTTCTCACATTGTAGAGGGCTCAATTTTCCACAGAACAGTTTTTGTTTTTATAGAATTATCCATGCACAAAACATTTTGTTCTGGGTGAACACTGCACTTCTTATTCATGGTAATTACACTCACATCTTTGATCTCAGATGAGATCTCTTATGCATATTTTGTTCTATTTATGTCTTTGATCTTATTTCTTATCATCCCCTTCCTCCCTCCCCATCCCCCCCCCCAATAGGCTGCCTTTTCATTTGAAAGACATTCATCCTACATCTCTTAAAAGAGAAAAGGTGAAATGTTGGTAGATGTATACCATGCAACCCTGCAGAGCATAAAGTACTGAGCAATTTTTTTTGAGCAGGGTGCATCTGTTTTTTGTCTCCTTGTTTAAATGAATAGTAGCACACCATGCTGGTAATGTCAAGCATTCACCTAGGTAGCTGAAAGTGATATGTGGTACTGAGAAGAGTATATTAAAAAAAACCCCAAACCACTAGCTACTGCTATTACTGCAGTGACAGCAGATTACACTGGAAAAAAGAAGACATGTGGGACCCTCTAGTGTGCATGACAAAAACTGGTTTCCATGACAACATCTGAGTTGGGCTGGGGGGGGGGAGGGAGCGAGAGCTGTGCAGATCAACACAGAGCTCCTGCAGCCTGATTGGAAAGAGTTGTCTGTAATTTAGCTTGACTGCCTTGTTATGTAATATATTTTCTGAACTATGTAAATGACTTTGGAAATTTCTGCATCAAAAGCACCCTGACAAGAGAACTGAAGCAGGGACTGACACCTTCACACGAAGCAAAAAGAGTTTCAGATTTGTGGAGGACCCCTGACCTCTTGCATTATATCAGTGTTATTAGATTATTAATATAAAATATATCACAGATTTCTCTACAAGGCTATTTTTGGATCTGAGGGGGCTAAATTTTCTTGAGAAGAGTAGGGTATTGTATTCTGGTCCTTATAATGGACTTTTAGGCAGTGAGTCAGCAAAGCCCTTAAACCCATGCTTATTGTTAACATCTGAAGTCAACAGGACTTAACCCTAAGTATGTGCCTAAGCCTTTAACTTAGTGTTTTGCTGAATCAGAGCCTTAATAAAATTTAGAATCAGAGCAGAGAAGCCAAATTTATATGGGTCAAAGGACTGATGCTGTGATGTGGCCTAAATTTTATTACAGTGTTTCAATGGGATTCAGTTGAAAGAAAGGTGTTTCTTTAGTTATTAGAGAAGGGGCATGGGCAGTTAAGTAGCTTATACAATAGAAAAGAGGCTAAAATTCATTTAAAATCCAGGAGAGGTTTCTTTATTATAAAACAATGTAAAGAATTTTCCGTGGCTGTGTTGTGACGGCTGATGTAAAGCATATAAAGGACAGCCAGAGAGTACACGAGAAAAAGAACAGTAGGTGAGCATGATCCATTGTTCCTCACCTCCTTCACACATAAAATGTTTTAACAGTAATAGCCATTGTTACAGACTCATGTGATGACTCCATAATTGAGGATGAATGACAGTTTCCATTCTAGCTTCCATATTAAATCCTCATCACTCAAGAAAACACTTTTGGGCAGAGGTTGAATTTTCTCATTCTACAGGAAATGTGTGTATTTGTGGTGGGGTGGAGGAGATTTGACGTTCATTGGCAAAGCCATTTTTTTAGTTTACTTTCCAAATTTAATTGTTCAAGATAAACTCCTTCATGTCAAAAACCATGTCAGGTCCCCTGGTGCGGACTTTAACTTCTAGCAGATGATTTAAAATAACATGTTGCTCTGCGTATGACAAAACATAGACCTACTTCTACATTCTTTTATGCAAGTCATTATGCAAGGTAGCCTGTTTCCTCTTGTTTTTTCCTACCCCCCCCCCCCCCCAGATGTTCTGGTTTAACTTGGTTTTAAACTTGGAGAGTGGTCAGTTTAGATGAACTATTACCAGCAGGAGAGTGAGTTTGTGTGTGTATGGGGGTGGGGGGGATGTGAGAAAACCTGGATTTATGCAGGAAATAGCCCGACTTGATTATGTAAAGAGTTGTCACTTTGGATGGGCTAGCACCAGCAGGAGAGTGAATTTGTGTGGGGGGGTGGAGGGTGAGAAAACCTGGATTTGTGCTGGAAGTGGCCCACCTGATGATCACTTTAGATAAGCTATTACCAGCAGGACAGTGGGGTGGGAGGAGGTATTGTTTCATATTCTCTGTGTGTATATAAAGTCTGCTGCAGTTTCCACGGTATACATCTGATGAAGTGAGCTGTAGCTCACGAAAGCTCATGCTCAAATAAATTGGTTAATCTCTAAGGTGCCACAAGTACTCCTTTTCTTTTTGCGAATACAGACTAGCACGGCTGTTACTCTGAAACCTGTCATTCTTTTATCTGTTGATCTGTCCATTTACAGCATTTCCAATGCACCCATTCTCTTACTGTAGAGGCACTTTATAGCTAACTGGTTTAGGGGTGGGATTTAAACTGATACCACCTAAAACAACTGTAATGTACTTATAGCCTTATGCTAATACCACGAACCCCATGCAAGTGAAGATGTAATCACCAGAAACCATGTGTGCTATGTGAGACCTGAAATATGGCTCTCGCTGCGATTACTTGGTTATCATCGACAGGAATTCTGAGGGTTACAAAGGTTACAAGCTCACTCAACTACGTTCAACTTCCATGAGGTGTGTGTGTGCCTTATAGTAATGGTAAGTCCAACTAGCAATTCCAGAGGGAAGCTTATAACTTTGGAGAGGCATCACATGCTGTACTTATGCTATATACTTCGGCAGTGGATCTTGTAAATCCCTATTCATCTGCCCTTAAGAGCACATCTGAAGCTTCACTGAAATTGTAGAATCTGCTCACACACAGGCCTCTGAAGATTTACTGGCTCTGCTGGCTAGGTATGTGGAGCTTATGATTTCTTTGAGGTCTCGGATATGGCTGGACTCATCTAGTTATGAGAATGGAGTTTGTATCCAGTGTGAACACAGCTTTATTTTTCGGGGGGGGCGGTGGGGGAATGCCCCATTTCTCCTTTGTTGTGGGTTCCTGCGTGTGAGACTAAACCTTTCTTGGCTCTAGAGGGACAGGCTTCAGTTGTTGAAAGTTCTGCCCACACAGCTGGCAGAGCATGTAACTCTCAGGAGCATCTCTGATCCAATGCAGGTGCCACAAAAATTACAAGAATCATCTGCTCAATGATATTTGAATTATGCACACATGAAACAAACACACACACAAAAACCCCACAGGTTGCTACATGAAAAAGTTAAGAAATTGCCAGACAAAAACTTTGTTAAGATAAAGTTAAGACAAATTGCAACTAACCATTAATAGAATGTTTTAGTTTTTTAAACCCCACAGAAATGTCAGGAGATTCATTTAATTACCAGCCTTTATTTTAGTTTCATATACTTGTCCATCCTCCAACAACAGGCCAGAGAGGCCTCTCCTTCTTCCCCCACCATAGAGACCAACCCATCCCTCCTCAGATGCACCTGAAACACTAACATCTTCCATCCTACTTTCCACATGCTGGACAGAGATCTGACTCTCACAACCCGCAGCCCCACTGTGGGCCAGAAGCATCAGTCTTTTATCTTTTATATCCATTATCTTTTATAATACATTATCCAGAGACAACATCTATTTTTCATCCGACGTCCGACTGTGATTGGGATACCCCACTCACTTCACTCCAGTTTCCCAATGTGAGCTTGAAACTCCCTTGCAGTTGTATTATTCATCTGCTTAACAGGGGTCAGACACCTCATCTGCTTTTGCAACTGATGTCAAAGTACCCATGAGAAGGTCCTTCTTCCCCTATCCAAACGATGGGTGCGGGAAAATCTACATATGCATACTACAGAATCATAGACGCAAAACATCTGTTAGGTCATCAAGTCTAGACCCCTGCCCATGCAGAGTTATTTCCTACAGTATGTTTTATCGTGCTTTTGCCTGTCTAGTTTTCAATGGTCCCAAGAGCCTGACTCCCATCACTTCCCTTGGGAGACTGCTCCCCACAAAGTCTCATTGATCTCATAGTCAAAAAGTATTCCCTGATACTAAGCCTGCATTTTTGTTTTTATCTCATTAACCCTAGTTCCTCCCCTCTATTCCACCCTGTATCCTCTCCTACCTTCATATTAGTATCCTGCTATTAGTTGTGGCTTTTATCCCACTCCATTTAATCACCACGTATGCCTACTTTTAACTTCTCCTCACAAGACAAAACATTTCCAGTCTCTGATAATTTTCTTTGCATTTCTCTGAACTGCCTCCAATTCATCAATGTGTTTGTGGTATACAGATACCCAGCCCTGAACTCAATATTCCTAGGGGACCCTCACCAGAACTGTACAGATTGGGCAGTTTCCCTATGCCCCAGGCAGTATATGAGTGCCATCTGCTGCCTGCCTTCTGTCTTTCCTGCCAGTCAGTTGTGAAGTCAACTGATGTGAGCTGACCATCTATCTTAGCTATTTGTAAGGTGCCTGTCAATAAAGTATCTAAATGCCAACCGGAGGGGCTAGTACCCAGTATATCTCCTACTCCTCTGTCCTCTCTGCCTGAATCATACATGCTGCAATGGAAGCAGGTGGCTGGCTGGCGGTAATCAGGTGTATGCTGCCAGCTGACAGATCCAGGGATCTCTTCTAGCATGGAGCCTACACATCCTACAGACCTTCCATTAATCTGCCTTGACAGCGTGTTATTATGTAGCATCAGTACCCAACACTGGTTAGGAGAGTGGGTGTGGATGATACAATCATACAACAAAATATGCCATAGCAATTCCTGAACTTAATTGGGTAGATATGAAGAATTGTATTTCTAGCATTAGAACTTTCATACCATTGAAGCTTTCCCTGGGCTCCAACTGAGAAAGAAATTATCATGATGTAATCCTTAGAGTTGAAAGGTGTTGTGAATGGTGGGGGTCTCTTGCACCTAGGTAACTGGTAGGTGGCTGAGAATACTAGCAGCAGAATGATGATGGCTGGGAATCATAACTAACTTTCCAGACTTTATAGCATTTACAGGAATTTGTTACTAAAATACTTTAATAATGTTGTTTTTAAGGACAGCTCATATATAATTTGAGTTTACCTTTATTTAACATTGTCTCTTTTTATCTGTCTGTGCACTGGGGAGAAGAGAGAGCATGAGCAAACAATTTAAATCTTAATGTTCACAAGGAAAAGCATAGGCTAAAAATGCCTTCATAGGTTGGAAGAATTCCTATATAACTAACTACTCCTCTTCCTTCTCCTGTGGCAATAAAATTCATAATTCTTCATGTCATTTTTACAGTATTATAGTACCTGAAGAAGAGCTGTGTGAAGCTCAAAAGCTTGTCCCCTTCCACCAACAGAAGCTGGTCTAATAAATGATACTACCTTGTCTCTCTCACATCCTTGGACCAACATGGCTACAACAGTGCAAATAACTATATCACTTCAGGTTTCAGAGTAGCAGTCATGTTAGTCTGTATTCACAAAAAGAAAAGGAGTACTTGTGGCACCTTAGAGACTTTATTTAAAACAAATTTATTTGAGCATAAGCTTTCGTGAGCTACAGCTCACTTCATCAGATGCATTCAGTGGAAAATACGGTGGGGAGATTTATATCCATAGAGAACATGAAACAATGGGTGTTACCATACACACTGTAATGAGAGTGATCACTTAAGGTGAGCTATTACCAGCAAGAGAGCCGGGGGGGGGGGGGAACCTTTTGTAGTGATAATCTCACAATATCAAATCACCACAAAACTGAATTAGCTAAAATGTGATACAAAAATTAAGTAACTAACAAGCCACTTTTTTCCCAAAAATATTTCTGTTCATTTTAGACGACATAGAAAGATTTAGTCTTTGTGATGTTGGATTTATATGTGGTTTGCCCTCTCAGAGAGCCCTTTGCAGAAATATTCACTCAAAACATTCCAGCTGCAAAGAAAGGGGTTAACAAAAGTTAATACCTTTCAACTGCAAAGAATTACATCATGATAATTTCTTGTGCTATGAGAGTTTCATGTCTTAGAAAAGCATTTTAATTCCAGGTTGAATACAATGGTGCGAAAGCTATAATTACCCCCTCTCTTCCTTCTCCTGAGGAAATAAAATTAATAATTCTTCATGTCATTTTTACAGTATTATACTCATGTCATCAATAGTTTTTAAAGTTTTATTTTTAAGAAAGTTATTGGTAGTGTAATAAAAGTGAAAATTAATTTCCTGCAGTTTGAATCAAAGTGTGCCGATGTCTCAAGATACAATGTTACAGTAAATCCGGAAAGTTAATGGAATATTAAAATCTGTCAGTTGATCTTCTGGGGGTGAGAGGGAATGGTTCATCATCTGTGGTTTGAGAGCTTTATGGGAGTAGGGGCTATGTAAATCACCAATTAACCATTCCAAATTAAAATGCAAGTGGACCTGTCCTTTCTACTTACAGAAACGAGAACCGTATCACAACGATCAAAGGCTCCTTCTCATTTTTAATTCGTAGGTAAATAACAATTACCCATTCCTTTTCAATATTGGATGGCAATAGCCGTGTTCAAAACACAAACATTTTTTCTGGGCCTTTGCTGGAGTGATTAAAATGTTGAAGGCATTGCAGAGACTCCCCAGGCAACTTGACAGCTGTCATTGCTATTGAACCCAACTCTAACAACCGAAGAGAGCTTTATTGGTAAACTGTTTTGTGGGGCCACAAAGACACTCTCTCCATTTCACACAAGCATCTGTTGCCATATTTTGGAGCTTTATTCCTTCCCACTCTGACAAAGATGATGATTTGGTACCATGTGCCATTTCGTCTTCCTTATAAGCACCATTGGGCAGCTTTTTCTCCACCATGACTTGAAGCTTTTGTTTCTAGGAAATGAGCAGGGAAAATATATTTTTGCCAAGTATAATTGTCTCTTTCTGGTCTAGTGGTGTGACAATGGAGCCTGTGGTTTTTGAATAGGGAGTGGTGTGAGTTCAGTGTTTTAAAGACAAATGCAAGCAGCTTTATATATGTGCTGTACTCTGCCAATTTACATCATTTTTATGGTAGGAAAATGAGAATGTTTCACCACAATAAGGTGAGTTCTCAATAAAAGATAGGTCCCAAACACCCATCTCTATCAAACTAGGCACTACTACAGCCAACATCATTTTAATAGCTGAGCCCCTCCCAACCTTTAATGCACTTATCCTCTCAACTCCCCTCATGTATAACGACGTGCTGTTATCACCACTTCACAGGCAGGGAACGGAGACTCAGTGAGCTAAAGGCCATGTCTACACTTACAAGCTTACAGCAGCATAGCTGTACCGATTCAGCGGTGCCGCTGTAGGAGTGCTCGTGTAGCTGCGTTATGCCGACAGGAGAGAGCTCTCCCGGCGACATAATAAAACCAGCTCAATGAATGGCAGTAGCTATGTCAGTGAGAGAGCATCTTCCACCAGCATAGTGCTGTGCATACAAGTGCTTATGCTGGCAAAACTTATGTCGCTCGGGGGTGTTTTTTTACACCCCCGAGCAACAAAAGTTTTGCCAACCTAACTGCTAGTGTAGACATGGCCTAAGTTACTTACTGAAGGACACACAGGCAGTCTGAGGCAAAGCCAGGAACTAAACCCCAGTCTCCTGAGTACCAGCCCCGTGTCTTAACCTTGAAACCATCCCTCCCCTCCAATTGGCTAACTTACCTTGTACTTGAAAAAAGTAGGCTTTGAATTCAGCATCCACATTAATTATTCAAAAGTGAGTGCATAAGATTGGGGCGAGCTATCTCACCAACATTCAGCACCATTACTATACAATGAAGAGAATAAACGCATAAGCATAAGAAGACATGAGTGCAGTGAGGAGAAAACGATATACATGATTTTTAATTCTTATATACTGTTTAGAGATACATTATGCTCTTGGCTATACCCATACAACCTAGTTGACCTCGCCAGGTCACACATTTTCCAGTTGGATCATTGGCTCTGAACGTATATTGTACGCAAGTAATAGTTGCCATCTAGCCTGCAGAATCCAGATGGCGGAGGGGCAGGGCATGGGGATGCACAATTTTGGCACATAGGGCAAGATCCACTAATCCTCTTTCCTAAAGTGCATATACACTAATCTTCTTTCACACCATGCTCTGAGCCTGAACCACAGTCACTGCTCCTATGTGTGCCCTCTGACTTTGAATCACTAACAGATTCTTCACCCTTAACCTAAGAACATAAGAATAGCCTAAACTGGGTCAGACCGACAGTCCATCTAGCCCAGTATTCTGTCTTCTGACAGGGGTCAGTGCCAGATGCTTCAGAGGGAATGAACAGAACAGGGCAATTTTTAGCAATCCATCCCCTATCATCCAGTCCCAGCTTTTACTGGAGGTTTAGGGACACCTAGAGCACGGGGTTGCAGTGTCGGGTATTTTGGATGACTGAAGCTCAGAGAATAGTTGTCATCAGTTAATACTTCAGTTTTGGTTATTTTTCCCCCCACAGTAAAGGAGGGGAAATCAAGAACCAAAGAGATATTAATGGAGATAGAGGGTATTGTAATGTGTATCCACTGACTATACTGCATATAGTTAATAGAAACCTGTATTTGTGTAGCAGCTTTTACCGCAAAGGATTCCAAAGCACAATATGATTTTAACATAATATTTTCTATTCTATTAGTCCATGTCATACACTTCTCAAAACACTTCTGGTGCATGATCATTCTTCCTACAGTGTTTTAAGTGACGGAACAGTTAGGCCTTTTATTTTCTATGCACTTCACCCATAAATCTTTAAGAGTACTCGTCTGTATGAAGTCCTTTAGCTTTTCTGTGTTTATTGTGATTATTCATGAGTGCAGACACATACATTGTAAATATGTATCTCACCAATATTCAGCATCACCACTATATACTACATTGTGAATTCTGTCATGGAGACATTAGTGTATTCTTTCTTGTTTGTTGTTATTAAATATCCTAAAATAAAAATAACGTAGATTGCAATGATCTGTTTGTTATATATCTCCATACACAAACATTACCTACCCACCACGGAAATGCATTCACCTCTGGGGTGAAATGTGGTAGCTGTTTAACAGCACACAGCAACACTAGAACAAGCAGAGCAGAGCTGTAGGGCTGGCCAGAAAATAAGAATTCTGCTTGTGTAAAATTTTGAGGTTTTGAAATTTGTTTTCATTCCCCATTGGAATGAAAATGAATGAATGAGAGTGAGTGAGTGAGTGTGTAAAAAACCACAAGAGAGATCTACTCAAAATAGCTACTCACCTGGATTTCAGAGATCCAAGTGCAAGTCCCTGTTCTGGATCCGGCACTGAATCTGAACCAAGCTATTGGCTATTCTGGGGTCTGTCTCTCTGGCCAAATATTCCATCCTGGACCTAGAAACCTTCCCAACAGGAGGTTAATCAAAACCAATACATTTCTGCAAAAAGTTTCAGTTTTGATGAATCAGTGAAAACATGTTTTGTGACAAAATTCCTGACACAGCAGTCCCCCTGGACAGATCACAACACAGGGTCAGTGTCCTAAATAATCATTCTTATCTAGTCAGCAGCTACACCCACATTTCAGAGGTGTGCAGGTATTTCCAAAACAGCCACTAATTTTGACCCTTTCAGACTGGTTAATTTCCACAATATAAAGAAATTCGCATAAATGTAGAATTATATCAAATATCTATAGAAAATTCAATAAAGGCCCAGAGAGATCAGTCCCATTTTGGGGTTAAAAAACATGTGAGGATAAGTACTGTTGTATTCAAATAAATGAAGAAGCTAGCAGCCTAACTAGAGCACTGCTACCTGATGCCTGAAAACAAATGTGATCGAAAAGGTATGCTTTCAGACTAAGAAAGCAGGAAAACTAATTAGACAAGAAGCAACCGTGAACAAACATGTTAGCAGAATCAATAGCTGGAACTGATCAGCTATTTCTTTAATTGTGCCAGCTGGGCTGTAGCGATGTGCTTAGCAGAGCTTAATTACCCGTTTCAGTTGTACAGCAGAGTTGTGTTTGTACCACACGCCCCCCCCCCATACACTTTCTTTTTCTTTTATATCAGTAGCTGGGCATATGCCATTAAAGAAAGAAAAAACAGGGTTGAGAAATTAGTGGAAAATGGGCCGTCCTCATATATAAGATGATATTATATGAATAATCAGAAATAGCCTGGAAGACTTATGCCAAATGTGACTTAATAAGAAAGTGAGCCATCAAGGAAATGTCACTAATTTCTTAATTTAAAGGACATTATGCACGCTGTATAATGCATGCAAAGCTGGCATTATAAAAAATTAGAATCCTTCTCTTTCATATTTCAAATGTGTGCATTGTTCTAATTTGTAAAGCTATGATTGATCCAAGAGTAGAGTTCTGTTACTAAAGCAGAGAAGTCCACGCAGTACAGCTGCCTGGTACCATTAGTAAGAAATAGAGCAGACATAAAGTAAAGCAAATAAAGGGAGTAGGGAAGAGAAGGTGCTCACTGATTAATTACCAGGGAAAAAATTCCCGATTGATGTTTACTTCTCTTTAAGTGACAGCAAAACAAAAGTTTTAATAATTGTAAGGCTCTTATGAGTCAGCTACATGGAAAATCCATAGCTCTTTGGCTGTAATGTGCCGGAAGAAGCATAGCATTTCTGATCTATAGTAGTGCATAAACAGGTCTCCTTCAGAGCAGTTGTCACCTGGAAAAGTGAAAATTAAAGGAAATATACATTTTAATCAGTGATGGGTGAACATCAAGTGAGTCAGATGTCTGGGCCAGGAGTCTGATTCAAAGCCCACTGAAGTCGGTGGAAAGACTCTAGCCCCACAAAAACTTCAGTTCAGAATCTTGTTCAAAGCACCTAAACTCTTTTTTTTTCTTTTCCTCCTACTGTTTTCTGGATCTGCCAGGCCACATCACTGCCACAAGAACAACGTTCTCTGGAATAATTTTCACACTTCTAGTGCTACTCCCAGCCCAAAGCAGGAATTACAAAGGTATGAGTGAACTGATTCTGAAACGTTAAGCTGCACATCTATTTGCCTGGGAATTCTGTGCCAGCAGCACTCCCCGCAGCTAGTACAGAACCCACCCATGTGAACTCAGCTCCTGCTATGAAAGCAGCACAATGAGGGAGACTACTCATCCAGATTGCACAAGACTGAGGAAAGAGGTAGAAACATGCCTATGCATCTGTCCCTTTCCCTTCTCTGAAATAACTGGTACTGAAGGGGACAGATATCAGTTCTGGAGCCCATCCCTATTTGCTGATGTGGAGGAGACATATGCAAGTTAAAAACCTTAACTTGCATATATCTTCTTAATGCTTAAAATGAGCCACACTGGGATTCAGATTCAACAGTACCCAAGAGTCGGCACCCCTAACCTTGACATCAGTCCTGCATAGGAGCCGGTTTCCCCACATACTACAGAGCTAGGAGTGAACAGCTAGCAATCCATGGGCTATTCTCAGCAAGATCTCAGTGCATATACATGTGTTCGATGTATCACCCCTCACTCAGAATTCCAACTATTAAAGCTACGCCCCAAAAGTTAGCAGAACTTTTTCAAACTTTAGCAGTTCAGGATTGGTTTGTATTTTGCAGGAAGGTTTAAGTAGTTGTTTTTTTATCCAAACCAGTTCTCCTAGGCTTCATTTTAACTTGCTGGCTGAAATGATATCACTTAAATGCTACTACTTTCTTGATCTGGCATGTCTTTTCATACACATGACTTTTGTGAGGTAATATTCAAAGGGGTCTGCGTTTGTGTGGGAAGCTACTGCTGGCAGATGTCAGTTCTTTACAGAGAGAAGAGGTGAGTAGCTGGATTTATAGCAGGTTTGGGAAATTATAAAACAAAAGCATATTCTCCTAATGATAACAGAATCTTCAATCAAGAGCAGTCAATTATCTTCAGAAGGAAAATACTTGGTGATATGATAAAAATACATTAGGTGATGTTATATCCCACCAATAGTCACGTCATTTTTTTTTACATAAGGTGTTTTGTGTGGGCATTTTTATGTATTATATAATATACACAGAATAAGATTGCAGGAGATATGAATTTCATAATTTTAAATGCTTCAGAAAGTGACTAAGTTTCCAAGCATTTATGGCTGATTATGCATTGCAGACACATTTTCATATGTGAGAAATTAAATCTGACTATTAATTACGGATTCACGCACAGACTGCTAGTCAAACAAATTAAGTTGTGCAGAGATTCAGTGGAGAGAAAATGCATTCAATGCTTACCAGTGGGATGAGCTCTACTATGGCCTGACATAGTCTTGCACAGAGGATAGTGTTGGAAGCAGACCAGGGAAGAACCAATAGCTCAGCAATGACAAAGATCTAACAGCCCCAATACCTCACACAAGTGGGGCAAAGGGCAGTGTCAGAACACTTCACCTCCAGAAGGCCTATTTACTCCAGTACTTTACATGGGGGAGAAGGAATTTCACTGGCTATGAAACCAAAGGAGTTCCTTTCCAATTCAGTAGAATAATTTTTCACAGTATGGCAATCTAGGCCTGATCTTCTCTTCCTAGTACACCCCAAACTCACTCCAGTGGGAGTTTGGGGTGCAAAAGGGTCATAGAGTCATGCCTTTGATTGCCATTTTGACGGGTTGGACCCCCCCTTCTGAGATACCACCTGATGTACTAGGTTTTCCCTGCTCCACTAACTTGGGCTTTCTCTCCCTGTTTTGCTGAATTAGGCTCACTGGCCTCTGGCAGCACACACACAGAGCTAGGGACGGACCAGCTGTAGAATCACACAGTCTACAAACAGCTCTCTATCAGAAGACTCAGCTAGGAAACCGCCCGGCACTCAAGTGCCGCTCTCCTCTGCAAAATAATATTGTCTTGCGCTGTAGAGAAATCTATACAACGTAAGCTCATACATTCGCCTCCTCCCTCAATGTGGAGGAAGATATGCACAACTTCTTCCCCCCCACTCCCAGTTAGAAATTGCACAAATTGGGTTTAATACTTAAAAAAAACTGGGAGTGGGGGGGAAGAAGTTGTGCATATCTTCCTCCACATTGAGGGAGGGGGCGAATGTATGAGTTTACGTTGTATAGATTTCTCTACAGCGCAAGACAATATTATTTTGGTGTACTTTCCAGAGGAGAGCAGCACTTGAGTGCCGGGCGATTTCCTAGCTGAGCCTTCTGATAGAGAGCTGTTTGTAGACTGTGTGATTCTACAGCTGGTGCATCCCTAGCTGTGTGTGTGTGCTGCCAGAGATCAGTGACATGCCCAAGAAGTCCATAGGAGAGACAGGAATTAAATTCAAGTCTCCCAAGTCCCAGTACAGTGACTTAAACCACAAGACTATCTTTCCTCTGTCCTTTATATAATAACTGAATTTCATTCCAATTATCTTCCGGGATGAAAAAATGACCTGAATGGACCTTGGGAGTTTGGGATGCACAAGCAATATTTGGTTTTTGTGCATTAAATCCAGCCACAATGTTACAATCTATTGTAACAACCTGACAGGGATTTTACATTTGTAAATGCCAAGGTGAGAATTTACTTTGAAAGGCAAAACATATTAAAAAGCAAAACAGCTTTGAGAACTGTTAGGCAAAGCTGTCATAGGTAAATTTCTGCAGGTACAATTTTTCCTCCTGTAGCATGATCAGAGAGCTAAGTACAGCAGTCAATATGTAGTAATCAGCCTAATGATTGCCTAATAGCTAAATTAGGAGAGTGACTCTTAATCATGGAATATGATGCCAATAGTCTAGCACTGAAACCTAGACATGAAGCAAAACTCTTCGATTACACTTCACATTTTTAAAGACCTAATTAACTTTTATAAGACTTCTTGATTTTTAAAAAATCTTAAGTACATAGAGTATAATATGAAAACTATATAGAAAGCTGCAAGTGTATTTCTTAGTCGCATCAGTATGCTAACTCCATGAGGAGCATAGGGGTACATACAGATATATAGATATATTACAACAATGGAATCCAGAAGCATTAGTATTGTTAAAAATATTTTGCTATCTTCTTTTTAATACTTTTTATTAATTTTCAATATAAACCTAAAACCCCTAAAAATATATTTCACTTAAATGGTCTTACAAAAATACAATCAATTAAGCACAATGTAATCTATTCCAGAACCATTTCGCAATGAACACTAAATGAATTTGTCCCATTGAAACTCAGAGAAAAGGTGGAAAGAAAATGAAAAAAAATCTAAAATAGAGACAGTATAAAACACTAACAAAAGGACAAATGAACCAATGTAATCTCCCCTGTGAGCACCAATATATTTGATTAGTTATGTACCAATTCCATTATTCTTTTTAGAAAGAGAGTCCATTAAAAGTATTATGATTTTAAATCCTTTAGCTGTCAAATTTCCTTAGTGAATTCAGAATAAGCAACAAAATCCCAGAAACCACTTTGTTCAGTCCAGTCCATTTGACTCTTCCAGCTTCAGTAAATTCAACCACGTTATCGTTCACTCTGTCACAAAGTAAAGGAGCAGTAGTTTATTCAATAGTATATGCCTCCTCGTGGTAAAGTGCAATCTTGCATTCTTTGCTGAGGCAAGATCTTTATAGACACCAATGGGAGTTTTCCCAGGGTAAGGATAACAGAATACATAGTCTTAAGGGATACTGATATAGGGTCTGATTCAATGCCCACTGAAGCCCCTGGCAGTCTTTCTATTTACTTAAATGAGCACTGGATCCAGTTTATGCAGCTAAATCCCATTTGCCTTATTCACAAAGTTGTCCTGTTGACCTCATTTGTGTGAATAAGGCCCCATTACTAATACAGTGATCTAGGGAACACCCATGCAATTAGATAACTTTTCATAAAGGAAAAGACAGGGAGACATTTCACACAGTGGTCCCAATCCAACTTCCATTGAACTAGAGTGTGTGCGGTGCAGGGTGTCGGGTAGGATCATGCACAGTACATTTTAAATCCTTTGCAAGCTACAGTACACCTTTTCATAGAATATCAGGATTGGAAGGGACCTCAGGAGGTCATCTAGTGCAACCCCCTGCTCAAAGCAGGACCAATCCCCAATTTTTGGCCCAGATCCCTAAATGGCCCCCTCAAGGATTGAACTCATAACCCTGGGTTTAGCAGGCCAATACTCAAACCACTGAGCTATCCCTCCCCTCCTCCTGATTTCCAGGACCCCCATATGCCTAGATAACGAAAACAGGATCTTCAGGCCCTACGTTTTAGAAATCAGATAATGAATTGAAATCATATCTTACATGAATTAGATTCTCTGAATCAATTTGAATTAGGTCTCTTGCATGGAGGCTGACCCAGATGCTGTACATTTTTTAATTGATGGAAAAAACACATCAGCCAATTCTCCATCTATTTACCTGTCTTCCAATATTAAATCAAACAGGGGTGGGGGAAAGTGGAAATAAATGAAAAGGTATAGGAATTGGTATTTCATTCTCCCAGAATCTTACTGTATGTTTATACCAAGTATTTAAATGTGATTACTTTGATGGATTACTGAATTGCCTTCACAAATTCTTAGGGCACAAATTCTAGGGCCTGTCTTCTATTATTCCTGTTTAAAAGTTTGGTGTGTGTCTCTCTCTCCTTTTTTTTAAAACAAAGGTGCAGGTCAAAATAGTGTTTTATAATATGCATCTAATATATTTTTCCTGGAAACCTGCCCAAAGTCATTTGGATAGCTGGCAAAATATGGAATCTGACAGTACAGGAACTGAGTGGACAGTTTGCCATTCCTAGGGGGATCTATCTTTGGCAATAAATTTGGATTATATGTCTATTATTTGAGTGTGTCAGAACTGTGCCAAAAGCACTTTGGGATGTATAATAATAATAAATGAGTGTTGTTCTGAGTTAGCAGTGGAGTTCTACTAGAGGGTATATATAATTTCATTGTAATCTCTTTACCATGTGACTGAATTTATGTCTCATAATAGATTAACCATATTCAATACTTGATCCCACAAGTTCAAATAAATATACACATAGGCTCTAATTGTACTCTGTGCCAGCAGCGGAATGCCCAAATCACAATGATTTCCTTCATTACAGAGCCAAACGAAAAGAAAATTTGAGGATAATGGCCAAATTCACTTCCGATGTAAGTGGGCACAATTCCATTGCAATCAGTGGAATTCAGCCTGCTTATGTCAGCTGTCAGTTTGTCTCTAAGGGCTGCTCTTCACTATGGGGAGACTGACCCTGCTGCAATTGATTGCAGCAGGGATCGATTTAGCAGGTCTAGTGAAGACCCACTAAATCAACAGCAGAGTGCTCTCTGGTAGAGCCGGTAATCCAGCTCTCTGAGAGAGTAAGGGAAGTCAACTGGAGAGCATCTCCCATCGATGTAGCGCAGTGAAGACACCGTGGGAAGTCAACCTAAGCTACATCAACTCCAGCTATGTTATTCACATAGCTGGAGTAGTGTAACTTGGTCAACTTACCCCTGTAGTGAAGACAATGTCTGAAGAAGTCTTCACTTAATGGTGGGTACTAATGATCATTCCATATTCTACTTTATTTCAGTTGTATCAGCCAATCTAAAGAGGTTTAGGTTTATTAAGTTCTTCAGACTGATGCAAAAATTTGCTTAGTCCTGCAAGGGCTGTGCCTATAATTTATAATATAGCACTTAGAATGTTTATAATGAATAGCTACTGTGCGCATCTCAGAAATGGCAATCCAATGAATACATACGTTATATCTGAAGACAATTGAAAAGTTTGCTAAGATGTGCAAATATGCACGAACGACTTTGGCATCTCTGAATAATGAGAGTCTGTGTGAGAACGTGTACAGCAGTGGTCGCTGACCTTTTTACATACAAGATCACTTTTTGAAGTTAAGTGCAACCCAGGATCTACCCTGCCCGGTCCCTGAGGCACTGCCCCATTCACTCCATCCCTCTCCTCTCTCTGTCACTTGCTCTCCTCCACACTCACTCTCTTTCACTGGACCGGGGCAGAGGAGTGGGGTTCCGGAGGGGGTGCAGGCTCTGAACTGGGGCCGAGGGGTTTGGAGTGTGGGAGGGGGCTCTGGGCTGAGCATGAAGCTGGGGGTTGTGGTGCAGGAGTGGGTGAGGGGTGCAATCTGGGAGGGAGTTTGGGTACAGGAGGGGGCTCAGGGCTGGGGCAGAGTGTTAGGGTGCAGGATGGGGTATGGGGTGCTGGTTCCGGGAGGGGGCTCAGGGCTGGGGTGTGGGGTCCCACCAGGCGGCACTTATCTGGGCCAGCTCCCGAGCGGCTGTGCAGCGGGGCTAAGGCAGGCTCCCTACTTGCCCCGGCCCCACACCACTCCTGGAAGGGGTCAACGTGTCCCTGCAGCCCTGGGGGGGAGGGGCACATGGCTCCACATACTGCCCCTCTCTGCAGCTCCCATTGGTCGCAGTTCTCCATTCCAGGGTGATGCTTGCAGGCAGGAGCAGTGTGCAGAGACCTCTGCGCTCCCCCTCCCCCGCAGGGCCGTGGGGGCATGCTGGACGTTTCCGGGAGCAGCATGGAGCCAGGCAGGCGCCTGCCTTAGTGGCAGCCCTGCTGCACCGCCAGACTTTTAGCGGCTGGAGGTCATGATCGATTGGGAGAGTCTCCAGAATCAACCAAACAATTGAGATGGATTGGTCTGTAACCACTGGTGGACACCGTTGGTGTAGTCAGAAGCGCAAAAGATTCAACACTGATCATGGCCCAGAGGTTCAGATGTAAAGCTAAATTACAGGCAAGCCTCTTGAGATGGTCAAAACTGGGCTGGGAGTCTGCTTCTGGTCTGATTAGAAATGGGGCATGTGGCATTATCATTCTTCAGAGAGACATTGTTATAATATGTTTATGGCATAACTATGATGTATTTTATACACGACAGGTCGTGTGAGGTGTCGCTGAAAAGATCATGATTTACTGAATATGAGTCTCCTATTTGTATGCATGTATCATTTTTGTATCTGAAGTTAGGAATCTTGTCTATACACCTATTACAAAGGTGTTTACACCTGGGGACTGCCGACTAGACAGAATGCAATCAGTTTACATGGCTGGTTGGGAAGGGCCATTAGGGAGAACAATAGGTCTTAGAACATGCTAATCTCCCACCTGGGAGCCTTCCTGAGATGCCTTCCTAAGAACGTTACAAACAGCCTGTGTCTCATGGCTGCTATGGCCTTACAGAGGCGTGTGACCAAGTCATCTGGTAGTACTGGACTCCATGATAATACTAGTATTTTTCCACTGACCAGGTGTGGGAACCAAACTTGGAGACAAAGGATTCCCCCCATATACAAAAACTATTTAAGGCAGGGGAGTGACATCATCGTGGTTTTTTTCTTCACTGACTCCCTGCCCAAGAAAGAAAACTGCTGGAAACATCTGAGAAACAAAAAGACTGAACTAGGGGAGAAGGGCTGAACCCAGGCTAGAGTGTTGTCTAGCCTGTGAAAGGAATAACTGGTATTTTAAGCTGCAAGCAAGTGCAGCTTGCCTTCAAGAATCTCTGCAATCTGACTAAACCAACATTTAGGGTGAGAATGTGTTACACATATCAAATTTCTTTAGTATATTAAGCTTAGATTGCGTGTTTGTTTTATTAGCTAGGTAATCTGCTTTGATCTGTTTGCTATCCCTTATAATAATTTAAAATCTATCTTTTGTGGTTAATAAACTTGTTTTTGTTTTGTCTAAAATCAGTATGTGTGGCAATCATAACTGATGGCAGAAAGCTGTGTATATTCCTCTCCAAATTAAGGGAGGGGGCGAATTTCATGAGTTTACACTGTACAGATCTCTGTGCAGCACAAGACAGTATAATTTTGGGTTTACACTCCAGAGGGGTGTGTGCACTTGAGTAACTGGGCAGTTCTGTATCTGAGCCTTCCCATGCACAGCTGATCTCAGCATCTGTGTTTATTGCTGCAGCTGGGTGTGTACCTACCTGTTTTTGTGCTGGTAAAGTGCAGTCTGAAGCCTGGGGAAGGGTTTGACAGGCTGCATAGCAGTACAGTGTAAAGGGAACATAGGCTGGTGGGTCAGGCGGGCTCAGTGGTACCCCGGTCCCAAGTGGCACCCTGGGGCAGGGAAACCCATCACAGGGCATTCTGGGGTGTTTTGGACCTTCCATTTCTGGTTCCAGATGGAATTAGGAAATACCTTGCTCTCAGAGGCAATAAATACATAAATAAATACATAAATTAATAAATAGAAACCAACCAACAACCCAAAAAACAACAAAAATCAACAAACCAAATAAAAAACAAATACCCCACAACCTCTGTTTCAAAGTTACTTGAATGTGAAACACCATAAAAGATTTGCTTTGAGTTTTCAGGTCAAGGTACAGATAAATTTTCATTTTATCCAGATGGATTTGCTTAGCTGTAGCGTTTGTAAAACCTGGCTTTTCCTACCAAGAATTTCAGAGGAAGTATTTGGGTGACATTTCTTTTCATAGTCACTTTTTCCATTGCTCACGTTATCCACTGTTTGCTTCATCTACCTTGTCCATTTTCTAATTTGACATCGAATACATAGCAATTTAAACAAGCACAGGGCAACACGGTGAGGTGTTACAGGTTAAACGCTGCAGGCAATAGTAATTTTCAGGTTCAGTAATTCAATCATTTTCAAGATATCTCCAGAAGTCACTTTCTTAGAATGGTCACCCAAAGGCAATCTTAAATAGCTTCATCTGCATCTGTGACTAACACAAGCTCTACTGGCATTGCTGAAATAGTATGATTTGTGAATACCTACATTCACCCTGTGGACAAACAGCTAAATATCCCATGATAGCATCCAGATATGAGCTCAATACTTCTGATAGACTATCTGCAGCCCTGTTTACAGCTTTAAAAGATTCGGCCAACATATTCAAACTTACGTGTCTCAAGTTAGGCTATGAAACCCACATTTGGGCATCCACGTAAAAGTGGTCTGTGTTTCAGGGAAGAAGAGCACCCTAAAAATTCTATCAGCACCAATAGGAGCTGCAGCTGATCAGCATTTCTAAAGACTTTCATTCAGGTGTCCAGGTATGGACTGAAAATGCCCAAGTTCAAAAGTGGCTGCAGGGAATTCCAAAGGGATGACCACAAAGGGTGCGTGAAGGATTTCACGCTGACAGGGCAGGAAATTAAATTTATTCTGTTTTGAGCTAAGAGGAGCAATTGTGTGCTGCACCTGTTGGAGGTGGAAGTGGGGCTATAGTTGCTTTAAGCCATCTTTATACCTTTCTGATACTGGCTGTTCTGGGCACCAGTGTGGCCCCAGAACAACTCAGTCCATTTATGGATGTCTATGGGCAGCAGCACTACCCAGAATCTCAGCAGTGCTATGCGCTGTGGCCTGCCCCACTCAACTCCAACAAGCACTTTCTACCCCAACCCTATCTCCTAGCATGCCCTCTCTACCTAGGGTTGAGAAACATCCTGTGCAAGACCTCTACAATATCCTTCCACGGTGCCTTCATTGGGGGAATTGCTAAGGGTATTTCCCAGTCCCTTTACACTGCCACAGCACTGTACAGGGGATGGGCTGTGGGGAGAGAATCCTTGCCAATATCTCCATGTGTTGTGTAACATTGTCCAATGCATAGCCACTAGATCAGATAAGCAATGAATAATGCATGCTGCCAGCTTTCATAATGGAGCAGCATGATGTTATTCAGCACAGGTAGAGCTCTGATTGATGCTCACTTTGTTTGCTTTTGTGATAACCTGGAAATATTTATGAGAGAAAATCATCAGTGTAGTGAGTGGGGCTTCCGCTGAGCAACTTCCATTAACAGTTACCAGTCACCTGGCTAAATTCCTTCATCATACATTGAAGAGGCACACCCTGGTGTTCAATGGCACTCAACCCCAAACTGTCATCTGGGTGATGTGTTAGTATTGGGCTAGCACATCTTGCTGTGTACTATAGACCATATCTAGTAATAGAGAAGGAGATCTGCACATATTTGCTTAGGTGTATTTCTTTGTACATTTATTATATCAGAAGTGGATATGACAAGGGCTGTGCTGTATGCTCACATCATAATCAAACAAGGTTTACAAGTAAGGGAAAGATTGTGGACCTGCCTTTATGACACAGAGCAGAGTGCAAGACTAATGGAGTTAAACTGAAGCAGAGGGAGAAATAATCTGCTACCGGATACATCAACAACAGATTATTTCTCCACTTAGAGCAAGAGCAAGGAAATGAGATTCTATGGGTTAAATCCTAGCTCCATTGACATCAACGGCATAAGAATATAAGAATGGCCGTACTGGGTCAGACCTATGGTCCATCTAGCCCATTATTCTGACTTCTGTCAGTGGCCAGCGTCAGATGCTTCAGTGGGAAAGAACAGGACAGGCCAATTTCAAATGATCCATCCCTCATCGTCCAGTTCCAGTGTCTGGGCGTTGGAGTTTCAGCCCTGGTCTACACTAGGACTTTAGGTCGAATTTAGCAGCATTAAATCGATGTAAACCTGCACCCGTCCACACGATGAAGCCCTTTATTTCGACTTAAAGGGCTCTTAAAATCGATTTCCTTACTCCACCCCTGACAAGTGGATTAGCGCTTACATCGGCCTTGCCGGCTCGAATTTGGGGTACTGTGGACACAATTCGACGGTATTGGCCTCCGGGAGCTATCCCAGAGTGCTCCATTGTGACCGCTCTGGACAGCACTCTCAACTCAGATGCACTGGCCAGGTAGACAGGAAAAGAACCGCGAACTTTTGAATCTCATTTCCTGTTTGGCCAGCGTGGCAAGCTGCAGGTGACCATGCAGAGCTCATCAGCAGAGGTGACCATGATGGAGTCCCAGAATCACAAAAGAGCTCCAGCATGGACTGAACGGGAGGTACGGGATCTGATCGCTGTATGGGGAGAGGAATCCGTGCTATCAGAACTCCGTTCCAGTTTTCGAAATGCCAAAACCTTTGTCAAAATCTCCCAGGGCATGAAGGACAGAGGCCATAACAGGGACCCGAAGCAGTGCCGCGTGAAACTGAAGGAGCTGAGGCAAGCCTACCAGAAAACCAGAGAGGCGAACGGCCGCTCCGGGTCAGAGCCCCAAACATGCCACTTCTATGATGAGCTACATGCCATTTTAGGGGGTTCAGCCACCACTACCCCAGCCGTGTTGTTTGACCCCTTCAATGGAGATGGAGGCAATACGGAAGCAGGTTTTGGGGACGAAGAAGATGATGATGATGAGGAGGTTCTAGATAGCTCACAGCAAGCAAGCAGAGAAACCGGTTTTCCCGACAGCCAGGAACTGTTTCTCACCCTGGACCTGGAGCCAGTACCCCCCGAACCCACCCAAGGCTGCCTCCTGGACCCGGCAGGCGGAGAAGGGACCTCCGGTGAGTGTACCTTTTAAAAAACTATACATGGTTTAAAAGCAAGCATGTGAAAGGATTACTTTGCCCTGGCATTCGCGGTTCTCCTGGATGTACTCCCAAAGCCTTTGCAAAAGGTTTCTGGGGAGGGCAGCCTTATTGCGTCCTTCATGGTAGGACACTTTACCACTCCAGGCCAGTAACACGTACTCGGGAATCATTGTTCAACAAAGCATTGCAGTGTATGTTTGCTGGCATTCAAACAACATCCGTTCTTTATCTCTCTGTGTTATCTTCAGGAGAGTGAGATATAATTCATGGTCACCTGGTTGAAATAGAGTGCTTTTCTTCAGGGGACACTCAGAGGAGCCCATTCCTGCTGGGCTGTTTGCCTGTGGCTAAACAGAAATGTTCCCTGCTGTTAGCCACAGGGAGGGGGGAAGGTTGAGGGGGTAGCCATGCGGTGGGGGGAGGCAAAATGCGACCTTGTAACGAAAGCACATGTGCTATGTATGTAATGTTAACAGCAAGGTTTACCCTGAAAGAGTGTAGCCACTGTTTTATAAAATGTGTCTTTTTAAATACCGCTGTCCCTTTTTTTTTCTCCACCAGCTGCATGTGTTTCAATGATCACAGGATCTTCTCCTTCCCAGAGGCTAGTGAAGCTTAGAAAGAAAAAAAAACGCACTCGCGATGAAATGTTCTCCGAACTCATGCTGTCCTTCCACACTGACAGAGCACAGACGAATGCGTGGAGGCAAATAATGTCAGAGTGCAGGAAAGCACAAAATGACCGGGAGGAGAGGTGGTGAGCTGAAGAGAGTAAGTGGCGGGCTGAAGACAGGGCTGAAGCTCAAATGTGGCGGCAGCATGATGAGAGGAGGCAGGATTCAATGCTGAGGCTGCTGGAGGACCAAACCAGTATGCTCCAGTGTATGGTTGAGCTGCAGCAAAGGCAGCTGGAGCACAGACTGCCACTACAGCCCCTGTGTAACCAACCGCCCTCCTCCCCAAGTTCCATAGCCTCCACACCCAGACGCCCAAGAATGCGGTGGGGGGGCCTCCGGCCAACCAGCCACTCCACCACAGAGGATTGCCCAAAAAAAAGAAGGTTGTCATTCAATAAATTTTAAAGTTGTAAACTTTTAAAGTGCTGTGTGGCATTTTCCTTCCCTCCTCCACCACCCCTCCTGGGCTACCTTGGTAGTCATCCCCCTATTTGTGTGATGAATGAATAAAGAATGCATGAATGTGAAGCAACAATGACTTTATTGCCTCTGCAAGCGGTGATCGAAGGGAGGAGGGGAGGGTGGTTAGCTTACAGGGAAGTAGAGTGAACCAAGGGGCGGGGGGTTTCATCAAGGAGTAACAAACAGAACTTTCACACCGTAGCCTGGGCAGTCATGAAACTGGTTTTCAAAGCTTCTCTGATGCGTACCGCGCCCTCCTGTGCTCTTCTAACTGCCCTGGTGTCTGGCTGCGCGTAACCAGCAGCCAGACGATTTGCCTCAACCTCCCACCCCGCCATAAATGTCTCCCCCTTACTCTCACAGATATTGTGGAGCACACAGCAAGCAGTAATAACAGTGGGAATATTGGTTTCGCTGAGGTCTAAGCGAGTCAGTAAATCGCGCCAGCGCGCCTTTAAACGTCCAAATGCACATTCTACCACCATTCTGCACTTGCTCAGCCTGTAGTTGAACAGCTCCTGACTACTGTCCAGGCTGCCTGTGTATGGCTTCATGAGCCATGGCATTAAGGGGTAGGCTGGGTCCCCAAGGATACATATAGGCATTTCAACATCTCCAACAGTTATTTTCTGGTCTGGGAATAAAGTCCCTTCCTGCAGCTTTTGAAACAGACCAGAGTTCCTGAAGATGCGAGTGTCATGTACCTTTCCCGGCCATCCCACGTTGATGTTGGTGAAACGTCCCTTGTGATCCACCAGAGCTTGCAGCACTATTGAAAAGTACCCCTTGCGGTTTATGTACTCGGTGGCTTGGTGCTCCGGTGCCAAAATAGGATATGGGTTCCGTCTGTGGCCCCACCACAGTTAGGGAATCCCATTGCAGCAAAGCCATCCACTATGACCTGCACATTTCCCAGGGTCACTACCCTTGATATCAGCAGATCTTTGATTGCGTGGGCTACTTGCATCACAGCAGCCCCAACAGTAGAATTGCCCACTCCAAATTGATTCCCAACTGACCGGTAGCTGTCTGGCATTGCAAGCTTCCACAGGGCCATCGCCACTTGCTTCTCAACTGTGAGGGCTGCTCTCATCTTGGTATTCATGCGCCTCAGGGCAGGGGAAAGCAAGTCACAAAGTTCCATGAAAGTGCCCTTATGCATGCGAAAGTTTCGCAGCCACTGGGAATCGTCCCAGACCTGCAACACTATGCGGTCCCACCAGTCTGTGTTTGTTTCCCGAGCCCAAAATTGGCATTCCACAGCATGAACCTGCCCCATTAGCACCATGATGCATGCATTGGCAGGGCCCATGCTTTCAGAGAAATCTGTGTCCATATCCTGATCACTCACGTGACCACGCTGACGTTGCCTCCTCGCCCGGTATCGCTTTGCCAGGTTCTGGTGCTGCATATACTGCTGGATAATGCGTGTGGTGTTTAATGTGCTCCTAATTGCCAAAGTGAGCTGAGCGGCCTCCATGCTTGCCTTGGTATGGCGTCCGCACAGAAAAAAGGCGTGGAATGATTGTCCGCCGTTGCTTTGATGGAGGGAGGGGCGACTGACACAGCTTACAGGGTTGGCTTCAGGGAGCTAAAATCAACAAAGGGGGTGGCTTTACATCAAGGAGTATTTCAGGCAGGACTTCACGGAGGGTTCCAATAAGAAATGGTGCACCTAAGTTATTGTTCTTATTGGAACAAGGAGGTTAGCCTGGCCTCTGATTGACACATGGCTAGATTTACCTTGTTGCAACTTCTCTGTGAGTGACTGCATGGTGACCTAGAGGAATGAGTCCCCTAGACAGGGGAGGAGGCAAATGAGTACAAAACAAATCTGGTCTATTTCTTGTTTTGACCCACTCCATCTATCTTTTACATCTTTGGCTGGCAGCAGACGGTGCAGAAGGATTGCATGCCATCCACATCTCTTGCCTGCCCGGCAGAAGATGGTACAGTACGACTGCTAGCAATCCATATCGCCTGCCTGCTCACCATAAGACGGTTCAATAGGACTGACTGCAGGACTAAAGAGAATGACCTGGTCAAGTCACTCCAAAGTTAGTCTCTGCACCCATGTCTGCCCAGGCGCTCCCCGCCGATGTGGCCAGGAGCACCTCGGACATGACGATGACGGCTACCAGTCATATTGTACCGTCTGCTGCCACAAGGCAAGGGGTTGCTGCTACTGTGTAGCAATGCCGTACCGCGTCTGCCAGCACCCAGGAGACATAGGGTGACGGTTACCTGAGCGGGCTCCATGCTTGCCGTGGTATGGTGTCTGCACAGGTAACTCAGGAAAAAAGGTGCGAAACGATTGTCTGCCCTTGCTTTCACGGAGGGAGGGAGGGAAGGGGGGCCTGACGATATGTACCCAGAACCACCCGCGACAATGTTTTAGCCCCATCAGGCATTGGGATCTCAACCCAGAATTCCAATGGGCAGCGGAGACTGCGGGAACTGTGGGATAGCTATCCACAGTGCAATGCTCCGGAAGTCGATTCTAGCCTCAGTAGTGTGGAAGCGCTCCGCCGAGTTAATTCACTTAATGCACTTAGAGCATTTTCTGTGGGGGGACACACACTCGAATATATAAAACCGATTTCTAAAAAACCGACTTCTATAAATTCGACCTTATTCCGTAGTGTAGACATACCCTTAGGGACATCCAGCGTATGGGGTTGCATCCTTGACCATCTTCGCTACTTGTCATTGATGACCCTATGACCCATCAATGACAAAACTCCCACTGATTTCACCCTATAAATCTTAATTCCCTCTCTGGTCTGCTCATGGGACAGCTCAGCTATATGTTGCCCCTTACTAAAACGGGGCTGAAAAATACAATCAAGCCCTACGTTTTGATCTTTCATAAAGGGTAGGAGTACTCACTTTCTCTCCCTTTCTATGTTTGCACAGGTATTAGATTTGTGTACACTTTAGCAGCTAATTAAGATGTCAGATCACCCACTAAACATGGAGGTTTTATTTCAGCAAGTAGTATTTTCATACATTTCTAGATGAACGTTTGCATTTTTCATAATAACCAAAATATATTTTATTACATTTAAAGCTCTTTCATTGTCTTTACTTCCTGAATGCCCTCTCCTTAATTGAGATGCAGAAAGATTGCATGAAATCGTTACTAAACCTTCTAAGGAGAATACTACATATGTATTAAATGCATCTCTTTGTTACAAGAGGATAATAATAAAAAAAATCATCATAATACAAGTCACAACATGGTGATCTCCACTTACTGTAATTTCTTTGTAAAACTAAACAAAGTTAAATAAGTTGGCTTCTAGAAAGGCAAATGAAGCACCGAGCTCTAAACTGGTATGCACTGCATCACCTAAACCCACCTGAGATCTGATATACTATTTATTTTCATAGATGAGTTGCGAAGTATCACTGAGTGATGTCGTGCACAATACTCCCTAATGATTCAAACAGACATTGGTAGGTTTCATCCTAATTATGTTAATCAGTTATACTGTTTACCTGATCAGATGACTCTGGGCATGATTTATACTGGCATGAAAACAAGAACTTTGGAAAAGTACAGCAATGAGCAAAAAGATGTAATCACAGGAAAACAAACTTTTCAGAACAGATTTTCTTTCTTCGTCTTGATATTTGTTCCCCAAAATAAAGGCTGTTTCTACTTGGAAGAGATGGGAACATGGATATGACCCTAAAGAACAAGGATGCCTCAGTGGATAGTCCCCGAAAATAAAGATTTATGGTCAGATCCTCAGCTGGTGTAAATCAGCAGAATTTCAGTGAGGTCTGACTGATTTCTCTTCGACCATGCTCATTCTATTTGGGGGGGGAGGGGGAAATATTTTCATAATTATGAACTCGGACCATTTTTTCCCCTTTATATATCTTATCTAGGCATGAAACCAATGAATGCTTCCTCTGAAGTTTCTGAGAATACAATGTGACTAAGGTGAGCATGAGTGGACCATGATAGACAACTTGTCCATGGTTATTATGTCATCCATATCTTTGTGCGTGCTATCTGTATTTTGACCCTTATTTTTAAAAAGCACCTCGATGCAGCCTCTGTTTTTGCACCTTCATTTTTGCACCCACAAGTAGTAGTGAGAGAACTATAAAATAAGCCCACAGAATTGCCAAGACATCATATTACCCAATTTGTGAGAAGAATTACCCCAGAGAGTGGTAGGTAGGTAGATATCTAAGTGTTGTGAGACATGCCGGCAATTATTTCTGGGCACAAAATCATATGCACTAATTTGGAGACAACTTTTCCAAATCAAGCCCTTTATATTTCATATTACTAATATTGTGCTAAATTATTTTTTGGATGCATATAGCTGTCACCCAATAGCATAAATAATTCAATTGTGGATACCACCTGACACTGCTTTAAAAACTGATTCATTCGATTCCAGTATTGATCACCCAGGGACTCTCACTAATGAGGAGGAATGGGGGAAACATAAGCCCTTGCTAGTAAACCCAAAACCTTTAAAGATTATTTTAGTACGTTACCAACTTCTTAGTGTAATTTAATTCAAGTACATGTAACTCTTAAAAATCTGATTTTCTTGATAACCAGAGCTGGTTTATATACTTGACATTGCTTGATACTGTTGATATTGTGCATAAGTCACCTATTAGTACCATCCTCTTAATATATATGAGATATTTCACTCACTCACTCGCTCAGTAAAAGCTTTTTGTTCTTTTATAAAGGCTACTTAATGTAAATTGTAGATATCAATGACTGGGGACATCTTTCTTCAGTCTGACCCACATCCTAAGCTGTTGCCAAGGAGCTCAGGATGGAGAAGATTGTAAAGGGTGGGTAAGCAGGCTGCTCTAATTTGCACTGGTAACTATCACAGTTCAAGGCAACTATGCCTGTATTCCCTCTCCATGGTCCAGCAAGGACATCCACTCTCAGGTTTCTGGTTCTCCAGTCATTACCTCTCTTGGGAAGACACACACACACACACACACACACACACACACACACACACATCTGTCTCTCCTGACTGGGATATTTCCAGGCTCCACAGTTCCCTGCCTACCTGTGAATTCCCCAGCAAAGTCAGACTGCCTCAACAGGCCTGCTCTACTTTTCACTTCAGAAGCTATAAACAGCACAATTGCCTATAGGTATAAGTTACCACAGAGCCCTTGCTAAGCAAGCACGTTTATTTTTAAGGTAAAAGCATTGCAGAGAAAACACATTAAAAGCACTAAAAGAACCCTTCCCTAAGGACTGGGAATTCCCCTGGGAGGGACAGAAGGTCCTGTCCATTTGCTGGGTCAGAAAGCAGGCTCTGAGTCAGTTTAAACTCAGGACTTTTGGATAAATAACCTTTCTTTGTTTGCTGGTCTCCAGAAAATCCAGTTTGAATCAGTTTATGCAAGTCTCACCAGGTGATAGCACCTATCATAGAATCATAGAATCATAGAATATCAGGGTTGGAAGGGACCCCAGAAGGTCATCTAGTCCAACCCCCTGCTCGAAGCAGGACCAATTCCCAGTTAAATCATCCCAGCCAGGGCTTTGTCAAGCCTGACCTTAAAAACCTCTAAGGAAGGAGATTCTACCACCTCCCTAGGTAACGCATTCCAGTGTTTCACCACCCTCTTAGTGAAAAAGTTTTTCCTAATATCCAATCTAAACCTCCCCCACTGCAACTTGAGACCATTACTCCTCGTTCTGTCATCTGCTACCATTGAGAACAGTCTAGAGCCATCCTCTTTGGAACCCCCTTTCAGGTAGTTGAAAGCAGCTATCAAATCCCCCCTCATTCTTCTCTTCTGCAGACTAAACAATCCCAGCTCCCTCAGCCTCTCCTCATAAGTCATGTGTTCTAGACCCCTAATCATTTTTGTTGCCCTTCGCTGGACTCTCTCCAATTTATCCACATCCTTCTTGTAGTGTGGGGCCCAAAACTGGATACAGTACTCCAGATGAGGCCTCACCAATGTCGAATAGAGGGGAACGATCACGTCCCTCGATCTGCTCGCTATGCCCCTACTTATACATCCCAAAATGCCATTGGCCTTCTTGGCCTCTTGTGTTCATTTGCCTAATGAGTTTAACCTGAGTTCATTTGCCTAATTATCCCCCACTCCCACTGCTCTTAGTTCCTGGAGGGCTGTGGTCCCCCTCCCTTATGGAATTACATATAATCCCTGGTTTGTCAGGCATTAGCAACTCTTAGAGAGAGAACCAGAAAGATCATTAATCTTTTCTTATATGAAGATTTCTATGCTGAATGGAACATTGAAAAAAACATCCGTTTGTGAAGGGCTGCTACTAGGCCTCTGTGCCACTTATGCCTTCAAAATCAGCGTTCAACAGAAGTTAAGTGATGCTTAGGACTCGTGCTGGCAGCTATAAACAAGGATGTATATGTTCCATGACTATCTCCAATGCACTATTTTGAATATGGGCACCATGAAGTATGGAAGAGTCAAAATATTTGGACCAGACTGTGATCCAGACCAAACTATTGCATTGTCAGAAATAAATCTACATAATAAGTCTTGTGAATTAACTGGGGTGATGTTTTCTACTAGTCAGGTACTGAATGAACTTGATAACTTTGGCCCCAGTTCAGCGAGATACATAAGGACATGTAGAACTAAGCATGAGTGGTCTCAGTGATTTCAATGGGACTGCTCACATGCTTAAGTGTTTTATAGAATCAGGTCCTTAATGCATGAGACTTTTCATCTGTTCTAACTTGATCTACCTCTTCAGCTCTTCTTTAATTGGGTGACTATTCTTTGGTTTTTTAATCAATTTTTAATGTAACTCGATATGTGCCATTTAATGATCTCATATTTCCTTATGTGAAACAAACCACGCTCCTTCTCTTGTAGTTTCTTTTAGTAGATTTCTCTCTTATTTGCTTAAGGTAATAGATATGGTTAGTTCAGTATGTGTGGTATTATCTTGCATTTACTACAGGAAAGAGCTAACATATTGCATAGTGGGCCTGATCCAATACCCACTGAAGTCAGTGGAAGACTTTGCATTGATTTGAATGGGTGCTGGATCCAGCCAACACTGAGCTTAGCTAAAGCAAATCTTAGTTATTTAATGCAGCTAGTAAGCTCTAAAGCACCATTGTTGTATCTTTTGTTATACATATCACAGAAGTGATGACAGCAGCCCTCATTGATTCATACATCAACTTGTGATATTTGGCTCAGTCCACAAAGCTGCAGAAAAGGTATGGGAAGCCATAGAATGATGAAGTATGGCACGATTCATAATGGTGTGAGCTTTATATACTACTATTCACTTCAGTGTTATTCTCACACTGATATCAAGGTTAGGTTTTGGGGAGGTTTTTTTGCATGCATGTGAAAGGAAAATCCTGGGTTGTGTCCAGCAGGGTAGTCTAGTCTGGATTCAATCTGAAACCAAAACCACCTCCTTATTGTGCCTTTTTTTCATTTTGACATACTACCTTTTCTTTTAGAGGCAGAATTATGATTTCTACCCCACCTCCTCTACTCCTCCAAACTCAGCATGGGAGGAATTCAGCCTGGGCAGAAGGCCAATTGCAAAATGATCATTTATGAGAACTATGGGCAATGGACCAGATCCTCAGCTGGTGTAAAGCAGCATAGCTCCACTGAAGTAATTGATTTACACCCAGTGAGCCTCTAGCTCCATAACGTTAGAGCGAACTGATCTTAAATTCCCAATAATCGTACAAAACATTTAAGAGTAAAACAAATTGACTCGTACTTCAGTATTTTATCTGTAGCCATGTTTTATTTTCTGTATGTTTTTAGATTGTTTAAATAGCTATGGAACCATATTAACATATGGAACTGCAATTTTGTTTTATTCATGTCAGTGTACTTTATCAGTTGAAGCTGACAGCTGTGGCTTTTGAGCATGATGGTAATGCAGTAATTAAATGTATATGAGAGCAAATGCAAAGTCTAAAAATGTATAACTATCTTCAGAGGTAATGTATATATTTCCAGAATAAATCAATTAGTGTTTATTTATGAATGATATGTCTTGAAGCTACAAGTTTATAATATTCCTGACTGGTTGCAATGAAAGTTATTTAGTATTAGCCAGACAAGAACAAACTACTTTGTCTGCCCAAGTGTTTATCACATAAAACCTAATCTGAAATAGCACCTGAATATAAAGAATATAAATCTACCAGATAGATATAAACAGTGTGTCCCAAAAGGCAAAACAACTTGTGCAATTGTCAGTCCAGACAAGAAAAGCTGTTCCAAGATTTGTTTTTCAGCACCAGATTATATAGCATGTCCAAACAGAACAAATGAAAGTATGCTGCATCTAAATTAGACCTCTTCCAATGGCAAGATTACTTTACATCAACAGAAACATTGATCGGCGTTAACAGCATCAACTAAATGTGACAGCAGAACCTGCTGGAGAATTTAGAAAGCCATTCATATACCTAACCCCGTCCCCCACAAATCCTTGAGGTAAAAACATGTGACTGATGGGTATTGAGTTAGAAGGACAATGACAAATCTCACTGCTCCTGTAAGGTTAATCTGTTAAGAAATTCATAATGATATCTGGTAACTATGTTCAGATGTTATGAAAAGTAGCCTATTAAAGTCTACAGCTCAGTTCATCTGTTCTTGACAAGCCATTACTGTAGCTACTATTTTTATTATAGCATTTATTTACTGTATACTTGGACAGACCCTTATGATCTAAAAAACATCCATATATTTTCAGTTTAGTAAATCCTAACACACAAAGGTTGATTCACTGTTTATTGATTTATTGTCCGTTAAAAGTGATCAACAAAGGGAAATATTAAAAAAGCGATGTGTTCAATTGTGCTTATTTTACTATGTACAAAGAAGGTCCAAAAGGTTTAAGTATGCCTGTTTTTTTAATCATAGAATACATTGTCTTGTCTTTGGTTTAGCTGGAGGTCTCCTTGTAGGAGCAAGGAAACACAATGAGCGCTTTTCAGGCTTTAGCTGAAGGGTGCAGAGTGGGTGATTTGAATCTTTGCAAATGAGATCTTTGTTTTTCAGGCACTTGAGTTAAAGTCATTAAATTAAAAACCTCTACCTCTCTCAGTTGCTCAGATTTATGTTCCTTGTTAGATGCAATTTCATAAAGTTCCTAGTTCTCCAGTCGTCCATTGAGACTCCAAGGGAGACATGGGTAGGCAATTCCTGAACTTCTAAGGGAAAGGAACAAGCAGGAAAAAATGAAGAAGAAGAAGAAAATACTTAATAATGAGCTCCCCATGCTTCATCTTTTCAAGACTTCTTTATAATTCATAAAGAGAAGCAGGGGAGGGCAAAGTTCATCCCTCCAGGATATTGCAGGTCACTTTTAAGGATGTGCTCCTGAGGGATGTTATGCATTTGCAACTCTGATTGATTTTACTGGGAGTTTGAGTTGGTGAGCACCAGGATCAGGCTGTGACACTATACCCCATATTCATCCTAGTAATATTATTATATGATATGATTATGGCATAATTATGATGCATTTTGTATAGGATGGGTCATGTAAGATGTCTGTGAAAAAGTTATGATTTACTGAATGTGCTTATCCTATTTGTATGCATGTATCATTTTTGTATCTGAAGTTATGAATATTGACTATGTATCTATATTTCAAATGTAGTTACACCTGGGCGACACCCACTAGGCAAGATGCTTCTAGTCTAGATATTCAAGGGCCTATTCAAGGTAATGGGCCATTAGGAAAAACAATAGGCCTTAGGGAGAAGCTTGTCCCCCCACCCGGTGAGCCTTCCTGAGAATGCCCAGACAGCCTGTAAGTAATGGCTGCTATGATTCAGCAGAGCATGCAAGGGCATATGACCAGACCACATGACAATGATCTCCATTTTGGGTACCTGTATTTTTCCAAAACTGGGCTGGGAACTGATTTTGAAACAAAGGGTTTCCGCCCTATGTTAAAGTTATATAAGGTGGGGTGTAACTGTGACATCATCAAGGGCCTCCTCCTGGACTGGGGGAAGTGCTGGTCCCAGGCTAAAAGGGTTTCTAGCCTGTGTATGGAAACCTTGTGAACTGCTTATATCAGCAGCCAGAGTAAGAGACTGCTAATTCATATCCAATCTATCTAGCATTTGAGGCTTAATTTGTGGTTTTGTTTATTTGCTAGGTAATCTGCTTTGGTCTGTTTGCTATCATTTGTAATCACTTAAAATCTATCTTTTTGTAGTTAATAAGCTTGTTTTACATTTTAAGCTAAACCAGTGTGCCTTTGATTGAAGTGTCTGGGGAAAATCTCACCTTGGTTTAACACACACTTATTGTGCATATTCCTCCCCACATTAAGGGGAGGTGAACTGGGTAATAAATTCATACTGGTCTGGGTTTTGATCAGGGCAGGACAGTACAGCTCTGGGGTCCCGGGCTGGGAGTTATTTTGGCTGTAGCCTCTCTATTGTTGGTTCATGTAGTGGCCCAGTCAGCCTGCATGTAACTGCAGCTGGGTGTGTCCCTGCCTGTGTGAATGCTGGTGGAAGTGTAGGACCAGGAGCAGTCCATAGCTTGTCACAGCAGCCCAGTGCTGAGAGGGAGCCCAGACTGGTGAGTCAGAGGGCTCAATGGTACCCCAGTTCCAGGTGGCACCCCGGGGGGACCCCATCACACAGACCTTCGATGCATCCTGTAGGAAAAGTGTAGTACATTTTTGGGGCCTACTGTGAAACTATCTTTTAACCTTGCAAATGTCAGAATGTCAGGATTTCTTAAATGCACATTGAAATCCAGACTCTTGGTACTTTCCCCCAGTTTAATTATGTTTCAGTTCTGATTAATAACTTTGCAATCAATACCATTAAAAATGAAATAAGATGGGGGGGGGAGATTTTAAACAATCATGGCCAATCCCTCAGCTGGTGTAAATCAACATCGTTCAGTTGAAGACAATGTTGCTATGCCAATTTATACCAGGTGGCCCGAGGTAGCTAATGAACAAATTCGAATCCATGGTAAATTTGCATATGCTTTTGATTTTAAGTGATATTTGCCCTTCATTTCCCCCTCCCCACTTTTGCAGATATATCAATTAACTGAAAATAGACAAAAAACTAAATGTAAAAAGGGCCTATGTGCTATGTTCTAGGTAAACAACAGTTGATCAACTTACTATAGCTGTCCAGTCAGAAATAACATCATGATTGTACTAGCAAAACCAGGCCCTCATTCTCCACATTGTCAAATCTGAGTCAATCTTTAAGCAGAAGGGAACATTTGAAATTTGCAGAAAGACTTGACACAGGTCATGAGACTGCTCCAAGTGCACACAATGATATGGGACTGGAAATACGTTTGAAATCCTCTATATTCTGGAGTAAAATCAGGATAGTCTTCCTTGTAGCCAAAGAATCTCAGAACCATTTTCAGAGGCTCACGCCTCTTCTGCTCTCAATCAGATGAAAAAGGGAGGGTGGTGGGAGGAAAGTAGTGATAAGACCCAAGACCGTAAATCACTGCTTTTAATGAAAAAAGTAGATAGGTCCCATTTGGACGACTGACACGGAGCCCACAGAGATACCAGTTCTCGATGGTGATTTTATTTGGGTATTGTAACCTTGTTGAAAAAACTCTCCTGTACTTGATTGTGTTCCTGAATGACTAATCACTCTGAAATCACTACAGTGAGCCTCAGAGACATTAGCTACTGCAGTTGGAAAGATTAATCTTGAACTGTCTTCCCTCTGCATTGAGACGTTCTTCAGGAAAGTACAAAATCTACACAGAGCATACAATCCAAAGCTATTCTATGCCTTAAATTAGTAAGCAAGCCAGCAATCATTGAAAATACATTCTTCTTTGCGTAATGGACACACCACATATAGGAAGTTTTTGTTCGCTTTTTTGGTACAATGCCAGGGGTGCATTGTATTAAATGGAATTATGTCCCATCAGGCACGATATGAGAGTAAGTGACACAATATAACCCAATATAAAAAGAGGAAATGTGTAGATGTTTTCTTTTAAATAGATGTAATTTTTGTTACATAGTTCCTATTCTACCTACTACCAGTCTTCTATAAGTGTCATAGATAAGAGGATGTGAAATGCACAAAAATAACTGCTAATTATTATTAAATATTTATATTTCAGTAATGCCTAAAAGACTTTGATCTGGTTAGGGCCCCATTGCATTAGGTGTTGTACAGACATGTAGTAAAAGCTCATCCCTGCCCCATTTTTAAAGTAAAAATGCGAAAATGGGAGAAAAACAAATGGACAGGGGGAAAGGAGGACAGGGTAACATTAGAAAGTATTTTTGCATAGATAGCTACGTGTACATTTACAGTTCACTCAGTGCTGTAAAATACATCCTAGAGAGCAAATACTAAAGCAGGTTGAAAAATGAAAACAAAAATAACTCAAAAATGTGTGAAAAATTTCAACGGTGCTCCAATTTCTCAGGGTTTGAAATTGAACCATTTGTCTTTTTTTGTGTGTGTGAGAGATTTTTTTTTTATTTATTGAAAGAGTTAAAGTTTTCATTGTTTACTGAAAACTCGTTTTCAATCAGTTTACCAAAAAAGCTGGGTTTTGGTAAAGAAAAAATGTACACCATTTCAGGACCAGGTTTGATATTGTTTTTAATAAAAACTTAGATAAACCTCACAACAAATCTTAGGAAAAACAACACATTTTCTAAAAGCCAATAGGATTTTTTTAAATTTTCTGTTTTAAAAAAAGGCCATTTCTTAACTAACCCATACCCCCTCTTTTTGGTCAAAGTATTTCAACCTGTTCTAGAGAGATATGTGGTCTAGGAGCAGCAGCATCTGACAGAAGGTAATAGGCCCAGCAGAAAATCTAAATAGAACTAATCTGTCTAGCTATAAATGCATATTTCCTTCTAATCATCAATTTCGCTGTTTATCTGGGACCACCACGGTATCAGTTCATAAAAAATGAAGAACAGTATTGTGTGAAAAGAGAAAAGACAGCCATGATATTGGCAAAAGAACTCAACCAGACTTATGATTTAAGCTTTCTGGAGCAGGGTCTGTCTTTTTGTTCTGTGTTCATATAGCACCTAGCTCATTGGGGTCCTGGTCTATGACTAGGGCTCCTATGATAATGCAAATCAACAACAGTAACAATGATTGATCATTATCTAGAACCCCTGTCACGAGAAAAGATCTGTAAAATTCCTGCTAACACCTACAAGCAAGAAAAGAAAGATAATTCTTCACTAAGATACATTGAAATGGACAACAAAGGATGTTGTAAAGTTTTGGGCCCAATTAATCAAAGCCTGAAATGGTTGGTACAAAAAAGAAAATCAGGTGAAAAGTTAGGCCTGGAAAAATCACTGAAGAATTAAGATGGTTCATTGGGGGTTGTATTTCTGTAAATGTTCTTGGAAAAAGCAAGAGCAAATCAAAGTATACTGAATCAGAAGGTGCAACCTTGTGTATTATGGGGAGTGGGGGGCTTCTTCTGGAAAACAGGTGCTGCATCATAGGTTGATTTATCAAGAGGAGAATGACACCAAACATTCTTCTGCACTGTCTACAAGGATATTTAACAAAAAAGAGTAATCTGAAGAACTTATTAGGATAACGTGTGGCCCCTTCAGAGCCCTGACCTCTACCTCACTGAGAAAAGAAGGGGTAAAGACAAGCCTTATACAACCACTAAAGGTAGTCTGTGGTATGAAGCATTTGTATGTATATGTATATGTATATGAAGCATGTATATGAAGCACGTGTATATGAAGCATGCCACCTGTCAGTCATGGAAACCCACCCTAAGGAGTTTCTGCATACATGTATGGCCTTTTTGATGTCATTCCCAAAGAGGCAGAGGCAGATCAACTGGCAGGAAGGCAGTATCCAGCAGCTATGTAGCTTACCTTCTGGATTCCAGATGTGCTCCTTGGCCATTAAACCAGATTGGTCCACAGAGCTTCAGGTGGCTTTCTGCACTGTGGGGCTAGGATGTGTCCCATATAACTGCCACATGGGGAATGATTTGAATGGGTAGGTTTGGTAAGTACTAATGTTGTTAACTAATCAATGTATCCATTTTAGGGGGCTCTACAGGGCTCACCACCCTAATATCCAATGATGCTTAAAGATAAAATCAACTATGTAATAGTAACCAGAAGAAAAATACAAATTATTTTGTAAAGTGTGAATGTACCCTAATTTCTTAAATTCTACAGACAGACAGCTGCTCTAAACTAATGGATGTTATTTATAATGTAAGATTGGTTGAAAATATAACAGATCATATAACAGCAAATGAACTAATACATTTTCATCAACTTTTGAAATGAGTCATTTATCTTCTGGGCTATGTACCGAATCATGACACCAAACGATAAGTTTTCTCTCTTTTACTGTCAAACTAAATCTCAGTCAAGCCCCACTTTACTGGGAATCCAAGTGAGGAGTGTGTTTTACTCCTGAGTGAAAATGTAAGGGAGGCTGGCTTGCTGGCTTTGCCCTAAATGGTTTTAATCTTTTGGAGGCACGGCTTGAAAACGTATGGCAGTGTCATCTTAGAACAGTAAAGCACAGACCCATAAACAATTGACTCAGATACCATTGACTCAGAGTGTTACCAGTAAAGTGGGAGTGTTCTGCTTGTGATGACTTTATTTACCCACTTTACCTCTCCACATAAAACATTAACATTCTCTGGGCATCTTTAGCCCTCTGGGCCATTTTAGTTAAGTGTATGCATTTCTTTTTATTACCCTCTTCTAAGTACAATCAACCTTCCCTCACAACACACAATGAAAACCCAGGCCTGTGTTAACCCTTAGTAAACTATATCTAACCTCCAGGTGCATGCTGGCCTGACTAATAGATGAGACCTATTGGGGGATGGGAGGCAGGGCCTTGGAATGTGGGGCTTTCTGGCTTCTATAAGGGAGATTCTTGCCTGGAAAGAGTTCCTCCCACCCATCCTTTCCGTAGGCGTGCACTCTTCATGTTATACTCACACTGTGTCCTATGTTCCCATCATCTGTTTTTGACCCCTCCCACCAGGGACCCTACTACCATGCCCACCTTATTCTCTATGACCTGTCAGGACAAACAAACAGAGTACCAATCCATCTTTTCAGTTCCAGCCAGCCTAGCAGCTGTTGTGGAATGTGGGCCAGACTGGGCTTGCTGATAGCCTGCCCTTCTAATGCATCTGTGTTAAAATCCATGGTTGTATTTATATGTGAGGCTTCTGATTGATTTCTCAAAACAAAGACATCCATGTTTATATCGAGAGTGAAAGAATATCATCTACCGAACACATGCTGAGCAACCTTACAACAACAAACTGGTTTGTGCTTATTTTGAGGGGGGGAAATGAACTTAATGAAACAGATTTAAATTCCCATTTCAAGCATCCAAGGGCTGTTAGGATATAGATATTCAGGCCTGTCTGTAAAGGCCTATACTCTAAGAATTTAGGTGTATTCTTATCACTTAGCTAGTTATAGAGGTATAAAAGAAAGAATCAAAATCACTGTCTGCCGGTGTAAGGTCCTTCTCTTACTGTGACAGTCTGAGGCCCTGTGCTTAGGCTAAGATCTTTGGCTAAGCAGCAGAGGCAGCCATAAGCTGGGAAGCTAAGGATCACATCCTCACATTCCAAACTAGTCACATTGAAAGAAGGTGCTATTGGGCTGTTAGGAATACAATCCTGTCCTGATAATGCCTATCGCCTCCAGAGAAAGGGAAGTGCCTAGAAGATGTAAAAGGAAACTTAGTTTGATAGCATCCTGTCTGGCAAGAACTCACTTATCAATAGCTGGGATGTGAAATCCTCATTTCTGTGTTTGTTCTATCACTGTAGTCCCCGTTTCCCTATTGTTTGTCTGCATAATCTCTGTCTGGTTCTGTGATTGTTTCTGTCTGCTGTATAATTAATTTTGATGAGTGTAAACTAATTAAGGTGGTGGGATATAATTGGTTACATAATCATGTTACAATATGTTAGGATTGGTTAGTTAAATTTCAGTAAAATGATTGGTTAAGGTATAGCTAAGCAGAACTCAAGTTTTACTATATAGTCTGCAGTCAATCAGGAAGTGTGTGTGGGGGAAATGGGAACCTGGAATGTGGGTGGGGAAATTGGAATCATGTTTAGCTAAGGGCAGGAATGGGAACAGGGACACAGGTAAGGCTCTGTGGTGTCAGAGCTGGGAAGGGGGACACTAAGGAAGGAAACTGGAATCATGCTTGCTGGAAGTTCACCCCAATAAACATTGAATTGTTTGCACCTTTGGACTTCGGGTATTGTTGCTCTCTGTTCATGCGAGAAGGACCAAGGAAGTAAGTGGGTGAAGGAATAAGCCCCCTAACAAAGGACTTATACAGTTAGGTAAGACTCAATGACTTTTAAAGAGATGAAAAATATCATTAAGTTTATGGTCCTTGACCAATGTTTAGCAGCAAGGCAATACGTATCAAAGTAATATTTCTATAATTAAACTATTGTTCCAACCATTTGTGTAGCTGGTACATGACCAGATCTGGCAAATATTTGTACACACATACCAGGAATGTACTAAAGTGCTCCTTATGGTCTGTAAAATAATCTAGGTATTCTAATGCAGGGACAGATTTTCCAAAGAGCTCAGAGCCAGACTGTAGGGGACTCAGTCCTTATGAAAATCTGACCTACCATAATATTCATTACTGTGTTAAGTGAGCACCATCATATATTGCCACTGGTCAAGCTGTTCACTCATCCTTCACGCAAGTGGCTTAGAAGTACATTCTTTGGCCTCTGTTGATTCTTAAATGGCTAAATTATGTTAGTATGTCACTTGGTGTCACTTTTTTCCCCTACTGTATCACATTCCATTTTTAAATATTTTCTTGCTTTATTTTTTCTTACCATAATAGTATTTACAAGTAATCATTTCAAGAGATATTTTCTTACCATGGTGTAGTGTCCTTGTATGTACTAATCACTGTAAATTTGACTCCTTATTTTAGGGTAATTTCTACCATCCTTACCCACACTAAGTAGTACCATTTCTTTGCAAGTAACCTCATTGAAACTGATGGGACTACTCATGGAGTAAGATACTCCACCCCATGAGTAGCAGTGGCAGAAACTGGCCATGAATATTTTATTTTGACATCCCTAATTTAAAAGCATGGAGATTACATTTGTTTATTCATCTAATTGCTATAGAGGTGTATGGGCATGTGTGACAGGGTCTAGAGACCAAAATACTTTATGGTGATAGTTTTAATTTGTGTACACAGTACTTATTTCTAAAGTGATAACAAGTAAACCACCTACTTGATCCTTCTTCTGCCAGTGACAGCAGATGTGAAGCCCATTCTCTTGTTAATTTATTTCCTTTTCACCTCCTCTAGCTTCAGCAGAAACCAATGTCACCTGTGATCTATCTCTGTTATAAGCTCTTATGGCAGCCTGTTTTGCATTATCCTTACATATAAGATGAATCAATCATGAATGATAGCAGTGTCGCTGTCTCTGCATTTCCAATGTCCAATTCAACATCAAGAACATTAGTTTATTTTTTTTTTAAATCTATACACTTAAAAGAGTGGCAAAGTAATTTCAAGCTTCTTAGCTAACTCTACCTTTGATTACTGTGTAAGCATTTGGGGCAAGATCCTGCTCTCATAGAAGTCATAGGCATCTGTCTTGGATGATTTAGACACAGCAAATCCTGCACCTTGACAGGGGATTAGACTAGATGACCCTTGTGGTCCCTTCTAACCTTATGATTCTAAATCAATGTCAAAGCTCCTGTTGACTAAAATGGAAGCAGGATTGGGTCCTTTGTTATTTACAAGAAACAAGAATTCATATCTAAGGCATATCTATGGATTACAGTGATTACACAAACTATTTGATCAAGGCTTTGCAATGAAATAACTGAGACCCAGCTTGGTATAGAAAGCAAGAACACCTCACAGACTACTAGCAAGCCAACACCTTGACAGTTATGCATTTAGTCTGAGATTATGTAAAGTAGCTTTAAGTAGTGATCTCAGTATAAAAGAGGCCAAATACCCTGTAATTTTCAATTTTACCTGCAACTCTGCGAGTGCTGCTTCATACAGAGCAGGTGGAAGAAAAGCTATTTCAAGCCTTACTGTGGTGGTGGTGGGCAGAGGGGGGGAAGCATATCTGAAATAAATTGGCTAGATGGCTGCCTCTGCTGCTTGGCTAGATTCTGTCTGGTGTAGAACAACAATAGGTCAGATTCTGTACTCAGTGCAATTCTGTTGGCTCTGTGGGCCTGATTCTGGTAATACTTATATCCGTTCTATAGTCATGCAATATCACAGGATGGACTCTCCCAGGCTCATGAGTAGAGCACTGTGCAGATACACAATTTGTATCCGCATTCAATCCGCAAACATGGTCCACGGATATCTGCATCCACTGATGTGGATATCCACAGGTTTGCAGGGCTCTCCTCATGAGTTCTCCTTCCTAGCCTCAAAAGAAAAGATCATCTCATTCTGATCACCTCCCAAGCTGAGAAGAACAGCCTCTTCCCCATTCAAGTTCAGGGTTGCCTCCTCCTCCTACCTGCTATATAATGTACTTTCCTAATGAGCTCCAGCTGACTAGACTCCTAGGCCCTTAAGCCTTTCCTGCCTGATCCCTAAATCCTGCAATAAGGAAAGAGGAGAGAGGGATTCTGCACCTTCTCATGTGGCATCAGGCCCACTGTCCAGAGGTCTCGAGACCTAGGTGGGAACATACCCTGTTACAGATGGATTTTCTAATCAGTATTCACACAATTGTAAGCTTAAATTCAGCATGCAGTTACCTTACTGCACATTCTAACCCGGTGTGTGAACACCAAAAAAGCCATCTAACACCCGTTGGATGCTGAAATTAGGCACAGTTACAGTAACGACATATGCACATTAGATCTACAACGGCGTGTGCATTTCCGTATGGGAAATTTAGAAAAATCAGGCCCTGAGTGTTTTCCGTAAGGTCATTGCTGTTGTAAAGTGGGCTCAGAATAATAAAGCTTCAAAGGTTCTCATAACAAGTCAAGAGGATAAACAGTGGAACTTGTCTTGCCCTAAGAAAAATGAAAGAATAATGATTAATATATTGTAATGGACCCTTTCATCCTTATCTCTTCCAAACTGTGGAATGTTATTTCTGGCATAGATATTCTCGGTCAAGTATGAAGAATCATTGATTGAGTAAAGTGCTTGATTTAGCCCATTTTTATACTATTATAGAATGACAGAGAGAGGTTTTAGACAAGAATAAAATCAATATGGGGAAAAAGTAGAACTTGGCAGAGTGGCTATAACTCTGAATGAAAATGATATATTGGTGGGGTTGAATTTTGAGGTTAGAATTAATAAAAAAGGGAAGACAGACTACAAGGAGCTTATAAAGCTTTTGGGATTCACAGTCTGAAATCTTCATAATTAAATAATTATAAATAATGATATCTTAGATTTAAAAAGCACCCTTCAACCGGAAGAATCCCTGGGTTTCTTTACATGCACTAACAGAGAGAATTAGATATAGCCCCACAGGTATGCTTTGTGACATGAGGTAAACCTGAGTATGTGAGTCCTTGTGTGGAGGTGCAAAAATGGGGAGAGCCATCTCTGCTGTGTGCTCCCCTCTACAAGAGCTCAGGCTCCTTGAGATATGAGGGGTGCGAAGGCTGGCAGGTCTCCATTAGATCCCTCCCCTCCAAAATCAGTGGGCTGTTTCCCCCCATCCCCATGCTTTGGAAGAGTCATGGGCTTGGGGAATCCCAACAGCAGAGCTGCTACAGAAGTGGTGGGGAAGAGGAAATTATAGCACATTAGGAGCTTGCCTTTATCCACACAAAGCTAATAGAGTCTGTTAGATGCCATAAATCGTAAGGAAAGGTACATAGCAGATGCATCTGACTGGCTCAGGCCAGACTCCTGGCCACAAACCTAGGGTGAAAATGATCCCTCCTACTTCTATAGCTATTATTTATTTATGTTGTACAGTACCCAAAAGCTCCAGTCACGATCAGGGCCCCATTGTGCTATTCTCTGTACATACCCAGAGGTAGACATGTTCCCTGCCCCACACACCGTTTACCATCTAATTTGCAATGAAATGATCCTAACAAACGGTAGTATCAGAGTGGGAATGGAGAGTGAGGGAAGCAACAACAACACAGCCAATTGCATAGGCTACTGATTGGGTCATCAGTCATTGGAGAGTTTTTGTTGAATAAACAATGTCGGCTACCCTGACTGCCAATCAACCTAAACATGGTGAGTTGATGGATTTCTCTTAGGCATCAGTCTGCATGTTTCTTGAGGCAGGATTTGGAGGAGGAGAGGACAATGACCTTACAGATCAGCTAAGACAGGGCATTCCGTATGGAAGGGGCAGAGTGCCAGAAAGCGGCTTAACGCCATGCCCCTTCCACTGAGGTTTAATGGGAAAATTAGAAGTTAAAAATGACATTTAGCTCCTGGTTTTCTGGAAAGCAATTTGTCTACATGAGGAAAAGGAATATTTGTTTCTCATGTTTCTGTTGTGCGTGCTGTGGTTGGGATGGAGCACATTGGTACTCATGGTGTGCTGGGTGGGGGTGTGGGTCATACTGCATCCTCCTATCTAATTTGCACCCCACTGGGGTGGGAAGCAGAATCACACCATTCACATGCTCCAGATCACAGGGAATATGATTCTCAGCAGCCCTTGTTCTGCAGCATAGATAGGGGGAGGTTTCTTGCACTCACCCTCCCCTCTCCTTTGTGCAGCCAAGCAAGGCCATCACAACTTGGCCCAGAACTTTGCCAAATGTCAAGTTCATCAGAAAGAGTCAACAATGACTTATTCTTCCTGTGATCAAAACTTCCAGAGGGAGATGGATAAGGAAAGCTGAGTGTTATTGTTAACTATAGCAGATTAATCTCCTGTTTATTCCAGGATAACTGATAGCCTGAGTCAAGTTAGAGATAGATAAATGAGTTTTCTATCTTTGCTTAATATTGCATTAAGTTTCTTCTTCATCAAAACAGGACTGCAGCTCAAAGGGGAATGAAACCTAAATCTTAACTCAGAGAAGGGAAAAAATAACAAGTAGTAATATTACAGGAAAGGGTGGGGAACCCAAATTTCCCATGCAAGTTGAAGAGTCAGGGAATGTTTTGGGTAAACACCCAGATATGCAGAAAATCCCTCCATACTAGTGTTAAAATAGATTAATGGAGCTAGAGATTTTTAAGTCCAGAGAGACCATTATATCATCTAGTCTGATTTCCTGTATAATACGGTACATAGAATTTCACATCTAGTCACTCCTGCATGAGCCCAGTAACTTGTGTTTGACTAAAGCATATCTTCCAGAAGAGCATACAATTTTGTTACTGGTTGTTAACTAAAGCAGAGATAGGTGGAGATTCTGACACTCGCTCTAGCTCCTGTATCTTTCTCCTGTAATGGACAGAGACCATAAACAGCCTTCTAGAAGATGGAGAATTTCCCAGGGGCAGGCACTGCTTTGGATAATCATGGGTAGACCTACACTGGCCACCCTGCAAGTCCAATTTAAGATACATGCTTTTAGCTCATGCTGCTTTGGTCTTTCTGGCTTGCACTGCAGGCCTCTCAGGCGGCTGCAGCAAGGCTGCAATAACTTAGGCAACCCTGGAGGCTGCTCTAAGTTATGTCAGAAGCTGAAATGGTCCATAACCAGCAGGACACAAAGGTGGCTTTGCTCCTTCCTTCTGGGCTGCACCTCGTGTGCTGCACCTCAAAGAGGTGAACATGCCCCACTTCATTTGCACTCATTCTTCCATCTGAAACCTTCATAGACTGAAAGACATTGTTTTCATCACTAAAAATCAGTCTACATTGTGTCATGTAGGCACAGCCTTGCACCGTGGGAGGGATAGAAATGCAGTAGTTCAGCTGGAGCCTGTATCTCAAGATAGGTCTATGCTGCAATTAGACACCTGTAGCTGGGCCATGCCAGCTGATTCAGGCTAACGGGCTCAGGCTAAGGAGCCGACATTCACTCTCCCGCCTCGCAAGGTCCTAGAGTCCGGGGTCCAGCCAAAGCCTGAAATTCTACACCACAAACAGCCCATAAGCTCAAGCCCCAAGAGCCCAAGTCAGCACTGTAGACATACCCTCAACCCCTTCACTCTCCTCTGTTAGCAGTCCCTGATGCAACCCCGCTGCTCCACAAACAGTTTACAGCGAGATGTCACAGCTCAACCATCTATCCAAATGATTTGGATGGGGTCATCCCACCTTCTCACTTCCCCTATCAGCCCTATTTGGGTTGGTCTCCCCACTTTGGGATGACAAGAGAGCATTCATTGCCCTTCCCTAGGAGGAGGGACCACAAATGCCCCTCCCTCCAACCTTTTTTTTTTTTAAATCAGGGTAGGCAGGGGTCAGTTGCATGTGCCCTTCCCACTGCGCACCCATACAAAGGCTAAGGATGATCCGCCTCTTTGTGACAGAGACAAACGGGGCAAGTCGAGCTCCCATTGAAGTCAGTGAGCAGGATCAAGCCACTAATCTGGGTAAACAAAATGCAAAAAAAATGACATTGATTGTGGATTGGCCTTAACAATGAATAATTACTCTGATGTGCACATAAATGTGATAAAAATCAAGGCAATACATTCAAAACAAAATAAAAGAGAAAATTCAAAGGCTCCATTACCATCTATTCTAAGCAGATTAAACAGTAATTGCTGCGTCAAGAAAAAAATATCGTGGGCTTTGTAGAATGAAAGATCACTGTAGGCTCCCATTTTATTACATGGCTTGATTCTGGGATAGTAGTGATGGGATTTTTCCACCACGACACATTCAATTATTTTTCAGTATCAAAAACTTTTTCCTGGAAATATTCTTCTGAATGATAATATCAGGCTCTCTCTCCACATTTTCTGAAGTTAGCTTTAGTTAGTCTTTCCATGTTTTTTTCATTTTCATTTTGAAATATAAATATCTTGAAATAAGGATTGATTCTCTGCAAACTTCCAACCTCTATATTCTCTCAGGTTTTAATGTCTGAATGTATGTAGTTTTCTAATAGCTTTAACATACAATACTTTCTATTATCCATGAACATTGGGCTCTGGTATAGCGTAATATAGAGTAAGTTGCTCAAGTTGTTAGAAATTATATTGCCTATATGTTTATTTTGCCTAGGATTTCTAGAGGCCTAAGGAGTTAGGCACCCAAATCCCACTGGAATTCAATGGAAGGTGAGAAATTAAATTCTTTAGGCACCTTTGGCAATCACTGCCTTAATACTTTACTTGACTGATATAGTGAATACAAGACTGATGGACAACAGCTGAGTTTAGTGACCAGCACTTGATACATTTTCTATAAGAAAAAGATGTTGGATGCAGTTATGATAGCATTACATTTTATGGAAATAATAAAAAGAATTTCTATAATCTACAATTAAACTGTATACCATGTGAAAAGGACTGACTTATTTCCTTTCTTGATCTTTGTTGCTGCAAGAGAAAAAAAACTCAAAATCTCACAACCTTCTAAGACACCTATCTTGAGAACTGCCTACTCCAAATAAATGCCCTCTGCTAAGAAGTAGTGAGATGACTCACCTGAGTAAAGGAAACAGAGTATGGAAGTGATGGAGTAAACCCGCTGCCACAGAGTGGCAGACACGAGAACCCTGCATAAGGATGCAAGGTTCATCTTTGGAGTCACTCTGATACTAGGTGTGCTGGACCCTGGATGAAGATACGGTGTAAATACTGTAAAGTCGTTTTTCTGGGCAGATGGAAGTAGGGTCTGGAACAGAGAGGTCCTGCGGATAAACCTTAGGAAGAGCCAAGCTTGGAGAGAGAAGTTAAACTTGTATTTATGTTTGGTCCTTATTATTTGAATTACCAGTAAAGTCAAACCTCAGGAACTATAATGGCCCAGATCCTCAGCTGACATAGATCAGTATAGCTCCATTGACTTCAATGGATCTGTGCTGATTTACAGTAGCTCAGGATCTGACCCAGTATATGTATATTCTATTCAGAGCAAGATGAAAACTATGCACGCTTAAAACCATCCTCTTCCACATACCTTTAAAAAAGCATGAATTATAACAAATGTAGAGATATGCTTTGTATTTGTCTACTAGGGGTTATTTTGCAGGGATTGAAAAGGAGCAGCAGAGGTCAGGCTAAAGATTCAAGTTTATTGAGGTATTACAAATAGCAATATAAAAGTCTAGCAAAGAAAAATGCATTGCTGCAAATCAATTTTGAGATAGCTATTTCATGAACAAAAAGTCATGGGTAAACGTTAAAGAAGAGAGCGCACTGAAAGCAATATACCTGATGTTGGGACTGTTTGTACATAAAGGGTGGTTAAATATACAGCAAACTGCCACCATCAAGAATAAGGGAGCTCAGGAGGGGTGGGTTGTTTTTTGGGGGGGATAGGGGGAATCTGGGGAACGGGGAGAGATGAATAGAGTAAGAGGCAAAAGATGGTTAGGATGATTGTGTGCCACAGATCAAGTGTAGTTCCTTGGTCATGCTGAACATTCTTGGTTGCTAATATGTTCTTCCCTAAGACATTTATGTGTTCTTTTATTTTTGTAAAAAGAAAAGGAGTACTTGTGGCACCTTAGAGACTAACCAATTTATTTGAGCATGAGCTTTCGTGAGCTACAGCTCACTTCATAAGTGAGCTGTAGCTCACGAAAGCTCATGCTCAAATAAATTGGTTAGTCTCTAAGGTGCCACAAGTACTCCTTTTCTTTTTGCGAATACAGACTAACACGGCTGTTCCTCTGAAACCTTTTATTTTTGTGTGCTTGTAACTACAGTTAGATATCTATTTTAGTATATACATATTAAAGTGCAGTGGAATACAGTTACAGGCTCTTAGGCACTATAGTAATACAAACAACAGCAAACGATTTTCATATATTTATATTCGTTTGTTTATTTTATGATATCATTTCTACCAACAGAAGTAGAGATGTATCCAAACATTTAACCCAGATCCAAACTTCCTCAAACTTTGGGAAAACTAAGTCTGGATACAAAATTCACAGACTAAATCCATTCCTAAATATTAGATTTTGTAAGCCTTTACCCATCCTTCCCCAGCTGAGTCTACATTTCTTGTTTAAACACTGAAGTGCAATGATCACTACTTAAAATGTTGCATGTTAGAAGTTATATATAACCACAGTTATGGAGAGGGTACAGTTTGTCCATAATAAATTGTCAGTTTATTAGTAAGTAGCAGCACTAAACCAAGCAAAAAAAAAAAAAAAAGAAAAGGGGGGGGGGAATTCACATACTCAGGGGAGAGGGGGTGAATTTCCCTCTGCACTAACCATGGAGACACCAGGGAACTACTTACAGTGGACTTCATGCTGAGAGATGATGAGCACTTACAACTCCGTGGAAGTTGATGATGCCCGGCAAGTCTCAGGACCAAGTCTATTGTCTCTCTCTAGTCCAGCTATTGACTCCAATTCAGCAAAGCACCTAACCACATGTATAGTTTTAATCAGATGGGTTCAATGAGAGCATTCATCTGCTCTAAATTAAGCATGTGCTTAGGTGGTGTGTTGAATTGAAGTTTGTGTGTCTGGGCAGAGAGATTCCAAACTACCTGGAGGCCCAATATGTATTCATTCTGAAAATCTCAGCCACTGACTTGACTGTTTAAAATCCTTCCCTCCTTGAGGAGCTGCTACCTTTAGAAAAAAATATTTTAAAATTTCTCTCTCGGCTTGTTTAAATCCGTTTTCTTAATGAGGCTGCTCTGACTGTTCTGGAGTCAATCACTGTAACACCTCTATACTTGATTAATTAATTACCCCAGTAAATGGTAATCAGGAAAGCATGCAACTCCCCCTTCCCTGTTTGAAAATTGCAGTTCAGTGCTGGATGACTGCAGAGCCAGGTTGAACAATGACACTTTAAAGTCTATAACTCTCTGTGTTCTGTTCAGGGAGAGAAGCAAAAAATAATAATGCCATTCCTAAAAGCTCTATTTTATCTTAAAGGTACTTGAAAGCACATAGCACTGCGAGAAAAGAAAGTGTTACTGCTCTATCCTTGCCAGTAGCTGCCATTCAGTGTCCTGTTAAAATTAAGTTCCTGTTACAAAGGAGATGTTTATGATAGGATTCACTGGCAACCACAATAGTTTTATGTAATAGGTAACTAACTTCATAAGCCTTTCCTACTAAAATTTAGCATAACTGGAAGTGATAAGAACAATAGTAAATCTTGGGTTCCAGGAGTTTGTGGTATCTCAGTAAGAGGATGAATAATATTTTTCCCCTCTGAAAAACAACTAAAGGCTGATCAGAGACGGACTATAAAACACAAACCTATTTTATTTCCATCTTTTAAAAAATCACTTTTTTTAGGTTATATTAACCACTAGCTAAAGTAATAATGATTGCTAATGAAATTCAAAAGATACAGATTATTCAGTGCTCAGACAGATCTCTTGTGAGAAGTGTAAATGAATTACCTTGAGTTTGATGGCAGCAAAAGAAGAGACCCCAAGACACTAGAAGGTGGTGACAGGGCTGTCAAAGAGGAGTAGATCACTGAGTGACAGACAGCTGCAGATGAAAAAAGGAATTCTGGAGTTAGTGAATAACTCAGAGGAATTTTATAGGAATCAGAACTCATTTTAGAAAAGTACTGCAAAGGTGCCTCTTTTGTTCTAGTTTGTGAACACTGAGAAAGCTAGTCAGAGAATTTTATGTGCCATGGAGATCCACATCTAGTCCGGTGAGGATTTATTCCCTGTGTCTTATATAAAGTGAATCAGACAGTGATGTTAACACTTCATCCCCCTCTCCCCACTTTTTTCTTTTAGTGTAATGATACCTATGGTCTGGTCATCTGAGAAGACAGAGTCTGGCACCTCAGATCTAAAAGCATGATCCTATGCTGCTTGAGCTAAAATACCAGGGCCCAGATCCTCAAGGTATTTAGGTTACCCAAAAATTTCAGTGGGAGTTAGGAGCCCAACTACCTTTAAGGATCTGGGCCCAGGTCCATTACCCTGGAGACAGTGGAAGGTTCATCGACCTCCTACATGGTCCAGCCACTGGGTGAGGAGGAAAAAAGACACACTGGATTTATATGGGTTACATTAACAATCGTGATCTATTGTCTGATGTTATAAAGATTAGTATTCTGGAGTGCCTGAGGATTTTGTTTTTTTAAATGTCAGGGCATATTTTCCAAAACTGCTGGGAAAAGTGGTCTAGGTTGTAATGGTTCTGTGGCGAAAACTAATAAATATGTCTAGTAGTATCACAATGGGTGAGGTAATATCTTTTCTTGGACCAACTTCTGTTGATGAGAGATAAGCTTTTGAGCCACACACAACTCTTCTTCAGGTCTGGGAAAGGTACTCCCAATCACAGCAAAATGCAAGGTGGAACAGATTGTTTAGAATAAGTAGTTAGCACATATTCCAAGGGACCACTCAAGGTAGAGTGGCCCATTAACACCTCTGCAGTGAAAGGACAAAAAGATGGGGTTAGACCCACAGGGCTACAACTACATTATTGCAGGATCACTTCATTCTTAGGGCACGTCTATGCTACAAAATTATGTCAACATAATAGTTACCTCAGCATCGAGCAGCCACAGGCATGAAATAGTTTTTACAGGCCCACACTATGCTACTTGTGTCAGCGGTACAATTCCTCACCACGAGCGCTTACACCAACTGTACCGTCAGTGCGGGGCACTGCAGGATGGCTTCTGAAATCCAGTCACACACTGTCTACATTGACACTGCGGTGATCTAACTACATCGACATTGACTGTACGCCTCTTGTTGAGGTGGAGTTAAGGGCAGTTATGTTGGCAGGAGTAAAATTTTCATGTGGACACTTAAGTAGGTCAATGTAAGCTGCATTGCATCGACCTAATTCTGTAGTGCAGCAGACTAGGCCTCCTCAGACAAATTATCCCAAGTATGACAATGGCAAACCCATAGATAAGAAAAGGTATCGGAATCAGTATAAATCTACGGTATAGCAAAAGTAGGTGAGATAGGGAACAGCCAAGCATTTCTGTCCTAATAGGTCCTTTCTGGAAGGAGCCAGGGTGCAAGGCGACACATGTATATGTGAAGCAAAGGGGGAGTTTAATTAACTAAATTTCAGGTTAGCATTAGTTAGGCAGATGTCACATTTTGACAGGGTCAGTTCAGCATTTCATCTTTCCAAGGAAAATAAATTGAGTACCATGCAGTTTATTGAATGTGGATCTTTTAGATAAGACCTTTAGAAACCAGGAAGAATCCTTTAGGCTCTGCATAAAATTCAACATCTCACGGTACTTTTGATTAGAAAAGAAATTTACATTAATATTCTGGGCCAATAATTTCTCCTCCTCCAAAAACTGTGTGTATTTACCTCTTTGCTCCACCCCAAAGGCCAGTGCTTCTGAGCAATATGTACTGTGTATAGTTGTAAAATGCTTTATGAAGAGTAGGGATGAACAATTATATTGATATAAGATTTTATTACATATGTGCCTCAGTCCAAGCTTATTTTTGAGTCATAGAATTCCCTCTGAGCAGCTGTGACCATTAGGTGACCATTAAGTGGAGCTCATTAGCTCTGTACCAATGTTCAAAGAGCAAGTGAAAAACCTTCAAATAGATGTAACCTTTCTTAAAAATTATTGCTCCCCATTCCATTTTTTAAAAATTCAGTATATCCCACACCAGTGGCAGTTGCACGCTTGTTAGAAAGGTCATAAGGACTGTGCTTAGTGCCTTCTATTCAAATTCATAGGTCAGGACTTCTCAGCTAATGGTGTGATCGATTCTGCTGAACTTCCTGGAGCATTTTATAATGCTTTAATATAAGGTAATCAAATGGTACTGAATCCCTTGCAGTGATGAGAGAGCTCATTACATAGGGCTCTAAGCTGGACTCTTTAATATTTTGTCCAGGCATCACTAGACTTGTATGATACTGGCATTTCATTTGTCTGTGAGAATGAGCTAGTATTGTCATATCCTCTATTTGTGTGCTATGCGTCCTAGTGGAGGAACAAGGTGAGATTTCACTCCTTGTTAAAGACCAGGGATTCTAACAGAAGGAAGGGGTAGAGCAAAGGAAGGAGCATAAGTTCAGCCCCTGGGAGGCTGGGCCAGTGCAACAGATACACCCCTCAGAAGATGTACTATGCATGATTGGAAGAAGCATTATGTTGACTCAGGTACAGTGCCTCTAAGAGCTGCGGCTAAGGCAATGTACCTCCACACTCCTCCCCCTATGGGCTGTGGTTCAAAACTGATATCCAGCCTTCCTTCCCGGCATGCTGCAATAGCATGCCTGGTAGTATCCTCTTTTGAGGACACTAATGTTGGAGTTTATGCTGAGAAACACAAGCAGGTGGTTTAGGTGATCTGAATACCCACCAAGTCATGGAAGTCCCACATTGAGTTTCTACTCACTGAGAATGGAGATTTACCATCATTTTACTTAGCCAATAAAAATGACCAATATTTTTAATAGTACAAATGCGAACATCTACTTATCCTTTTCCATCTGTTATTTAAGGAATGGAGATAGCATCAGCCTTCTTGAGTTATGAGGAGTGGTGTACAGGGATTCACATAGGTTTTCCTATGCGAAAGACAACTCCTTCTAATGAGCTCAGACATGAGCCACATAACGCAACCCCACAGTGGTCCAGGGGATATAAGGTATCCACTATCCCTTATGTGGGCAGTACACTAGTTACTATGCAGGGTGGAGTAACAGCCGTGTTAGTCTGTATTCGCAAAAAGAAAAGGAGTACTTGTGGCACCTTAGAGACTAACCAATTTATTTGAGCATGAGCTTTCGTGAGCTACAGCTCACTTCATCAGATGCATACCGTGGAAACTGCAGCAGACTTTATATACACACAGAGAACATGAAATAATACCTCCTCCCACCCCACTGTCCTGCTGGTAATAGCTTATCTAAAGTGATCATCAAGTTGGGCCATTTCCAGCACAAATCCAGGTTTTCTCGCCCTCCACCCCCCCACACAAATTCACTCTCCTGCTGGTGATAGCCCATCCAAAGTGACAAAGTGACAACATTGTGTGGAGAGTGAATTTGTGGGGGGGGGGGTGGAGGGTGAGAAAACCTGGATTTGTGCTGGAAATGGCCCACCTGATGATCACTTTAGATAAGCTATTACCAGCAGGACAGTGGGGTGGGAGGAGGTATTGTTTCATGATCTCTGTGTGTATATAAAGTCTGCTGCAGTTTCCACGGTATGCATCCGATGAAGTGAGCTGTAGCTCACGAAAGCTCATGCTCAAATAAATTGGTTAGTCTCTAAGGTGCCACAAGTACTCCTTTTCTTTATGCAGGGTGGAAAACAGTCACCAGAGGGCTACTTCCCTTGGCAGCTGAATCAGCACACAAGGGAAAAATCAACTGCTGCAGAAAAATAAAAAAAGCTAACACCTTAGCTCACCTCACCTCAGGGACAATCCATGTCCTTGCTCTGCTTCCAAGGCAGAGGAACTATGCTGCCCCTTCGCAGGCAGTATTGCAACATGGCACTCCAGCCTAAGAGAAGAAGTGAATCAGCCAGGGTGCACAGCTGAGTTGTTTGGAAGTTGCTGTTGTGACAAGAAATTAAAGCGCTGGTGTTTGGTGGAATCATTACCCAAACTGCACTCTTGATTATTTTTTTTAAATGTCAAGCTTCAAAATAATACAAAAGGAGCTTTACTTTAAGAGTCCCATTGTAGGTCATTAAAAATCACGAACAGGAGCTATGTGTGCATCTAAAACAGAACTGGGATCTTCATGGCCCCAGAAGATTGAACTCAATGGGAGCCCTCCGAAGAGAGAATTTTTAAAATATATAATTTCTGTAATGCTACACCTCATTATTACAACAAATACAATTCAAAATAATCATTAAATAGAAAAGAGACAAAGCAAAACTCCAGATAAGATCTATGTAAGATAGGCACAAGTAGGGTGACCATACGCCTGGTTTTGGCTGGGACAGTCCCTTTTTTAAGCCCTGTTCTGGCCGTCCCAACTTTTTTGTCAAAAGTGGGCATTTATCCCATTTGCTTTTGCCGACTTGATCAGTTAGCAAAAGCAAACGGGACAAATGCCCACTTTTGTTAAAAAAGTGGGGTGCAATGCGGAGGAACATGCCAGATGAGGCAGATGCCAGATACCAGCCCCTTGTGGGGGGAGGCAGGGCTTGTGTGGATGGCAGGCAGGGTTCTAGCAACCCCAGCCTCGGGGGTCAGGGGAGGCAGGGTTCCAACGACCAGCAGGCAGGGTTCCAACAACCTCAGCATGGTGGTAGGGTGGGGAATGAGATGGGAATATCCATGGAGAGAATTTGGCCCTTTATGGGCATTGGATGTTGAAATCAATAAGAACCACATGTGAGTGCCAATGACAGAGTTTCAGAATGGGAATGGAATTGGGAAATTGAAGTTAATTGACAGGTTTCAGAGTAGCAGCCGTTTTAATCTTTATCCGCAAAAAGAAAAGGAGTACTTGTGGCACCTTAGAGACTAACAAATTTATTGGAGCATAAGCTTTGAAGTGAGTAGCTCATGAAAGCTTATGCTCAAATAAATTTGTTAGTCTCTAAGGCCACAAGTATCCTTTTCTTTTTGAAGTTAATTGGAATCATATAAGCACATTCATGGATGCAACTGGGGTTTTTACGGTAACGTGATATTGAAGTCAGTGGGAACTTTATGTGTACATCTAAAAATGAAATATAATCCTGTATGGCAGTAGGATCCTGAAGTCAAAGGGAGACCAATCCATACAACCAAGGGCATTATTTTGACCATGCTGCTTTCACAAGAGTACCTATAAAACATTCAACTATTAAACATGAATTTTCTATGCAAACCTTAAATGTTACATGGTAAAAATGTTTTCACAGAATATCGATGTTAAAAACAACCCTCTATTGTTTTTAATAAGTGAGAAGTTTAAAAAAAATTCTTCTGACTTCAACAAGTTCTGAAATAGTATATATCAAAAAGGTATTCCTGCGGAGGGAACATTAATTTAACAGTGCGGGGAAGGAAGCCAACTACCCAGGGTCTGATTTACATATTCAAACATAGTCTGCTAAAGTACTCTATTTTCCCTATCAAAAGTACATGAGGTTCTGTGCTAGCAGAAACTAATTCCCGTTTTCTTTCTGAAAGGAGAAAATCATGATTACCCTTGGAATTTATTTCTAAATAAAAATGAGTTGATAGAGTCACAGGCTTCTATAATAACCCACATTTCAGAAAAGAATTCAAAGCACTTTGTTTTCATTACCTTTATGTTAAATTTACTATTTAACTTAGGCTGACAAATTATTTCCCAAGACAAGGCTGGAATACAACCTAAAGGCAGCTCTGAAAGTTGCTGAGCACCTTCTGAGCAGTGCTAAGCACCTTTCACTTTCATTGAGCCAGAGTCTGCTCTCATTGACTTCAATGGAGGTCCTCACTACTTTGCAGGATTGAGCCCTAATAAATATAGCATAGTGTTGTCTTACATAAATTATAAAAATTGGAATAATTTTGATAGACTCTAGGACCAATTTTTACAGGAGTCCCAACTCAACCTCCCTTTTGGGGGTTCACTCAGGTGCTTAGATGTCTGAATGGCAGGGTTTTTGCACCCACAGATTAATTGCACTGGAGAATCTTGTCCCATATATTTTAACATTGCAGAAATGAATCTTTAAAATGTTCTGTTTCATATTAATAAAATATGTAATCATCTGTCAATGGCCTGTGAGGTGTCTTCTTTTTAAAATATGCATTTGCATTGTTTAATTAACTTTCTTCTGTATACATTACATTCTCCATCCTGGCTGGTAAATCACTACAAGATGGCAGTTCTTTGTCTCTTCTGGAAAGGCAAATTGCTTCTTTCAATTACACATTTTCTTCCTCACTGGACCAATACACAACCAAGAATTATCTTATTGCAGATGTAAACATCTTTGTACATCCCCAGTGTGCTTCCTGGCCAAGTGCTGATAGTCCCTACATTTTGTTTTGGGTTTTTGTCACCACCCAGATAATGAAAGAGGCATTCATTGTCTCTCACCATTTAATCAAGGTAGTAATTACAGGGACTGGATCTGAGACTAAAGAACAGGAAGAAGGCTTTTCAATCACTGCCCCTGCATTTCAATAGAAGCCCTATGCTGCAGAACAAGGTGTAAATCAGTTTAAGAACACAGTTCTGCATTCAATGCACTGTGGTTTACAGCTCCCAAATGACCTTCATCTATCTTCCTTAGCTGTAGAGGTGTATAATTGAACTAAAGAGAGGCTTGAATAATGAGGTTGAGAGCAGCAGCTCCACTGATGTTGCTTAATAGTACAACAGCCTTTCACTTCCCCTACCGCCCCCCCCCCCCAGAAATGTAACAAACTACTCTAGTGGGTCCAATTCTTCAGGATGACACTTGCTGATAACCCATATTTTAAAACAGAAAGAAGCAGGTTGTTGCAAGCAAAACAATAGATACACTTTTTTACTGAAAATGTGTTCCCAAAAATACAATTATGTGAGCCATTTTCCATCTGATATCTGCTCACAAAAGCTTGGAGACGAATGCAAATTACCTATACTTCTTTCAGCCATGGAATTTTTTTTGTTAAAGACGATCTTTCTCATGAAAGCGAGAGTTTTTCCTTTCCTTTCCTCTCAGAGGAGTTTAAGGTGACAGTGGCTCAAGGCTGCCTTCTGTGGTGGGAGGTTGCCAGGACCTGGTGAAAACTGAGATGCTGATGCAGAAAGCAGCCCTTTGAAAGACAGAACCTGTTGCCAAACAGTGTTTTACTACAGTTATACTTGTGGCACCTTAGAGACTAACCAATTTATTTGAGCATAAGCTTTCGTGAGCTACAGCAGTATGCATTCGATGAAGTGAGCTGTAGCTCACGAAAGCTTATGCTCAAATAAATTGGTTAGTCTCTAAGGTACCACCAGTACTCCTTTTCTTTTTGCGAATACAGACTAACACGGCTGCTACTCTGAAACCTGTTACTACAGTTATGTGTTTTATGTTGCTAAGTAACAAATTGCCCTGTTCATGACATTTAGATGGGCTTTCCGCAGTCTTCTCACCTACCCTAAGTCCACTTTGTCACAAGTGGCAGCCAATTAGAGGTTTATTCCCCTCCCAGGTTCAGCCTGATGCAGCCTAGTAGTGCTCAGTGGAGCGGTATGTATGTAGAGGGCTCTAACAGTGTCCTGTGATTAGGTGATCAGGCTCAAGTGTTTTCTTAAAGTGGCGGGGGAGGAATAGAGAACACGCTTGCCTTTTAGAGTATATCTAAATGCACCTGGGAACGTGTCCCAGCACGGGTAGACATGCACTAGCTCTCCTCGAACTAGAGCAATAAAATTAGCAGAGTGCTGTGGCAGCATGGGTTGCAGCTCCAGCCCCACAGCAGGGAGTCAGGTGGGTTTGTACTCAGGGGCTAGCCCGAGTCTTAGGGATTGTCTACACTATCGCGCGGGGTCGATCTAAGATACGCAACTTCAGCTCCTTGAATAGTGTAGCTGAAGTCGATGTACTTAGATCTACTTACCGCAGTGTCTTCACTGCAGTAAGTCAACAGCTAATGCTCTCTCATTGACTCCACTTGTGCGTCTTGTTCTGGTGGGGTACCAGAGATGATGGGAGAGTGCTCAGCGGTTGATTTATCGCATCTATACTAGATGCGATAAGTCGACTCCCGCTGGATACTAGACACGATAAATCGACTCCTACTGGATCGATCACTGCCCGCCAACCCAGCAGGTAGTCTAGACAAGTCCACAGTCAGACTATTACTTTTAGCACGTGTCATAAATATAAAGGGAAGGGTAAACCCCTTTGAAATCCCTCCTGGCCAGGGGAAAGCTCCTCTCACCTGTAAAGGGTTAAGAAGCTAAAGGTAACCTCGCTGGCACCTGACCAAAATGACCAATGAGGAGACGAGATACTTTCAAAAGCTGGGAGGAGGGAGAGAAACAAAGGGTCTGTGTCTGTCTGTATGCTGCTCTTGCCAGGGACAGAACAGGAATGGAGTCTTAGAACTTTTAGTAAGTAATCTAGCTAGGTATGTGTTAGATTATGATTTCTTTAAATGGCTGAGAAAAGAATTGTGCTGAATAGAATAACTATTTCTGTCTGTGTATCTTTTTTGTAACTTAAGGTTTTGCCTAGAGGGGTTCTCTATATTTTTTGAATCTAATTACCCTGTAAGATATCTACCATCCTGATTTTACAGGGGGGATTTCTTTATTTCTATTTACTTCTATTTTTTATTAAAAGTCTTCTTGTAAAAAACTGAATGCTTTTTCATTGTTCTCAGATCCAAGGGTTTGGGTCGGTGGTCACCTATGCAAATTGGTGAGGCTTTTTATCCAACATTTCCCAGGAAAGGGGGGGTGCAAGTGTTGGGAGGATTGTTCATTGTTCTTAAGATCCAAGGGTCTGGGTCTGTAGTCACCTAGGCAAATTGGTGAGGCTTTTTACCAAACCTTGTCCAGGAAGTGGGGTGCAGGGTTTTGGGAAGTATTTTGGGGGGAAAGACGCGTCCAAACAGCTCTTCCCCAGTAACCAGTATTAGTTTGGTGGTGGTAGCGGCCAGTCCAAGGACAACGGGGGGAATATTTTGTACCTTGGGGAAGTTTTGACCTAAGCTGGTAAAGATAAGCTTAGGAGGTTTTTTCATGCAGGTCCCCACATCTGTACCCTAGAGTTCAGAGTGGGGGAGGAACCTTGACAGCACGCGACCTTGGTCATTGTTAGAGTGTGTTTGTCTACCTGCACTGGGAAGGACACTCAGAGGCTGTGTACACATGCCATTAGTGGTGAGATGTTTCATTCAGAAAGAGTGATGCTGATTGCAGGTTAAGCTAAACAAGTAGAACTTTATTAAATCCTGTGCACTGCCTTGTCCATGTGGCAGAATTGCTTCCATCCAACCTAACTTCCTGGCATGCCCTGTTTCCCTGCTGTCTCCTGAATAACTGTGCCTCCAGGGAACATAGACCCTCTAATTCCAGTTCCACAGATCACGATACACTGGAGGCCAGCCCAATACATAGCAAACTATGGCTGCCGCTGCTGCAGACAGACATGATGGTTGTTGTCAGCTAATCACACATATGAACCACGGGGAATTAAACTGCCACGACCGGACTGACTGTACTCTAGAGCTAGGTCAAAAATGTTTTATTCTAAATGTATTTGTTGAAAAATGATCACTTTTCAAAATGATTTTTCCCAAAATAGCTTCAATGAAAAAATTAAACACACGTGTTTGGGTTTTCAGGGTGTTTTTTGTTTGTTTGTTTTGTGGGGAAGTTTTTCCTCTCTCTCCTTTTCCTTTTCTTTCATTTTGTTACTGAAAAAGTGGGGAGAAAAGAGAGAATAAGGAAAAAACCTGAAAACTGGAAAAGTTTGTTTTTTGTTTTTTTTGTTGAAAAAAAAAAATCTATCTGAAAATTTCCAAGTTAAAAAAATTGCAAAATTTATTTCAGCCAGATGGACTCTACCTCAGTGCTTAATTTACTCAACCACTGGAGGAATGCTATGAAAAACTGCACTGGTCTGACATCTAGTCCAGTAAAAATGCACATTAATCAGTTCATTACATATCCCTAACATTAAAAAGAAAAATGGGCTGGAGCTCAATGGAGAGGAAATCCAATCCAATACTCCTGATCCAGCCTCGGGTGCCTCTTCGTAGTCAGGTGACTATTAGAATGAGAATCTAATGCTCACCGAACTATAGCATTTCTAGATTGTATAGGAAAGCAGAAGTCTCTTTGTTTAGGAGCTCTAGTCGTAGACCAGGACCCCATTATGCTGCACAAACACATACATAAAGAAATGGTCCCTGATTTAAAGCCATTTGAAGGCACAGAGACACAGTTTAATGTAAAAGGCCAATGACTGGCAATAGACACTGACTCAGAGACAAAAGGGGCTCCACCAGCACTTAGCATCCCCCGCTCCGCTAATGGAACTGGTATGGTTCTGCTGAGCAAAAAGAATAGGATTTGAGAAGACCATGAAGGGTTAAGCATACCCCTTGTGCAATAGAGTTCAGTGCTCAGGGGTTGAGTAGAACAGAGAGGGGCAAGCTGGGAGGACTGGGACAGAGAATCTGCTCCCACTATCCTCCAACTGAGGGGGTGCAAAGGGCTAATGAAGCCATACTGCCATGAATCTCTCCAGCATCTAGCCTAGCTACTCCAGCTGATTCTGGGTGCTAGATTTGGAGCTTGTTGTGCTTTATATACTGATTGGGGAAGCACCTGACTCACAGAGAGGTAGGTATCCTCTTTGCATGGGGAAGCTGTCAATTTAAACTCTGTTGTAAATCTGGGGTGGAGGGGGGGGATCTGAATTCTCATCTTTGAAGTAGAGAGAATGCACCAAAATGTTCCCCCCTAGAATTTGATTTTTTCAGCTTTAGGCAGCAGGTAACAGAAGAGAGAAAGAGTAGGACTAGGAAACAGGGGATCCAAATGAATAGGATGAAGTAAGAGACAAAAGGCTGCTTTGCATGGTTTCAAATATTGCAGTGTCTTTCTGGGGATAGAGACGGAGATAGACGTACACCATGTAATAGCCTAGCAAGATGCAAGGAAACAAACTATAGAGCACTCTCTCTCGGTTGATATTTTACTGTGCAAAATCCGCGTTTTCTCAACACAAGCAGATTAAAACCCATTGTATATAAGGAATGGGAGTGACTTTTAGTAGGCACCAGTCTGTCAACTTAGACGTTTTGCCCAGGCTCAAGTTAGTACATTCCCAGAATTCAAGGGGCTATGTCAATACTAAGTTTTAAGTACGTTAAAAGAGGCTGAATACAGAGCAGCTAGAGTCACAGCCTCTTCCCACATCAAGCCATGCTCATTGGGGCAGTAACAGCAGGTACCAATCTGTGATATGGAATGTGGCTTTGCCACACATCTGAAAATCTCATTAGAGAAAAAGTAATAAAGGTGCTAACGCTCCCACTTGGGACTTTCAGCCTTTAAGTAAGTCCAAAAAACCTGTCTGGGAAGAATAAGACATTTGTGACTTTTCCAGTTTCACACTTCCACTACACTTGCCTACATTTGTTAAAAAGAATATTGCCCTTTGAGGCTGATGATCTCCTTGCATTTGCTCTGACACGTGGCTGTCCCTTATAAAGAAAGCATTGCTGGGTATTTCTTTTCAGCTCCCAGCCACTGACACACCTGGTGCACATGCCTAGAGGTAATAGAGAAATCAGGCAGCAAACTGTCACTGTCTTCCTACTGTCTAGCTTTACGTTGCTATAAAGAAGTAAAGAGTAACTCAGTTTACCTTTTAGATGTGCAGTCTGTGCTTTTGTGGGCCAAATTCTGTTTTCAGATAGGTCAGTGTAAACCTGCATTGACTCCATTCAAAGGAGTTACACCAGTGTAACTCAAAGCAGGATTTAGCCTTACTTCTTTCCTGTCAGATTACACTGTATTGTAGGACATTAAAAAGAACAAGTTTTAAAATTCCATTACTACCAATGAAAAGCACAACCAAACATGTAGTAAGTACAGCAAGTTATAGGAATATAGACAGGTTACATATAGAAACTCTTGATAACAATATGAAAACGTTAGGAAATGATGGACAAGGCTGTGACAACATGCAGGGAAATAAACTCCTTTTTACAGAAGAATTTCTTGCACACCAAAATGGGGTCCTGTGTTCACATTTAATGTGTGGGTTCTGGGATAGGGTCAGAATAGGATTGTGTGTAGATGTCCCACAATCCCTGTCTGAGCTCACTGAATGCTTCACCACAGTGGGGCCTCTGATGTGCTGAAATGGACTGTTTAGGTTATTTTGAGGGAATTTCATTGTCTGTGAGGAGGTTACTGATGCAACACATAAATTGGGGAGCACATAAGATTTTGGGACAGACCTCTAACTTAAAAAGAGACATTGATTGCAAAGGAGATATGACAACTTAGAGGATTTGGCCCCTTATTTTTATGAGAAAGCATGGAGTGACCACCTGCATAATGAAGTGAGAACATCTCTCTCTCAGCAGGGAAAAGGACTTATATTACTGATCCACTTTGGGAGGCTAATGTAATCTGATTAGTTTCAGATAGCTTTGAGGAAGAGTGCTGCCCAGCCAACAGACCACTCTATCAATGGCTTGGAAATAATCTTTTGTCTATGACCATCTATATAGCGTCTCCAAGTTTCCTCTCTCTCTCAGCGTCATCTGCACAGGTCACTTCAGACTTATCTACATCATCTACCATGTCTACATTGACACTTTCGTCATTAAAACACACCTCTGAATGACAAAAGTTTTAACGACGAAAAGCACCGGTGTGGACAGCACTTTACTGGTGGGAGTTGATCTCCTGTCGATGAAGTTAATGCCCCTCATTGTGGGTAGTGTTATTTTGTCGTCGGAAGAGCTCTCTCCCGACAAAAAAGAGCGGCCACACAGTGCACTTTACAACGGCGCAGCTGCGGTTGTAAGGTGTGCTGTGTAGACATAGCCTAAGACAGACAAAGCAGGAGGGAAGGTGGCTGGGTTGCTGGCAGCCAAAGTCTGACCAATTGCATCAAAAAGATGCAACTGTGCGAAAAGCAGACATTTGTGTCTGCAAAACCCCAGTCTGGGTGGTATACAGTTTAGTCAGTCACAAATACTTAGTCTCTGTTTCATCACAGTCAATGTGAGGATTTTTCACTTTACAAGTGGCTCCAAGAGACATGTGAAAGTTTCAAAGCCTTACACACACACACACACACACAGAGTGTGAGAGAGAGAGAGAAAGAGAGAGAAAGAGAGAGAGAGAGAGTTTAGGGAACAGCCAGGCAGGGAGTAAAGGAAATAGGAGTTTTAATTTTGTTTCACCTTTGGCGGTCTGAAGGCACATAGGTCACACTCTGTCCAGACAGTGACCACACACAAGTATAAGTATATAAAAAACCCCAACCATTGATCCGGGCAGCAGCTTCTCCTCTCACACACTTTCTTCAGACAACTCAACTTTCTCGTTTTTCACCCTTTGTGTTGCCCTTCACTTTAAGGCACAGACAGATTGTATTTAACAACTACATTGATTTTACTTAAACATTACTAACACAACCAGAGCTGGTGCTGAAGTCCACAATAGAGGGTGACTTTGGCCTCTGCATCTATATCCCACATCCTTACATAACACACACACACTTTCCACATTTCTCCCCCTCCCCTGGCTCACATCCTTCTCCCTTCCTGACATTGCCCAGCATTCCTCTACTGCATTTTCTTCTTGCACTGAATGGTACACAAAGCCAGCAGCCTCACCTGCACCAGCCAGGCCCACTTTCCCCTCTGCAAATGGCTGGTGCTGTGCCATGCAGCACTCTGCTCTATCCCAATGGATGGCGCTAAGTGCTCACTCTCAAAGTACATCTGAATCTGTCTGCTACTCTTAGGACAATGGTGGCTTAAAAGCCATAGTCTGGCCCTTTGCATTTTCATTCACTTCAATATATCAAACCCAGACTTAAAAAATGCAGAGATGAGCTGCCAACATTTCAACAAGGGGCTCCCACAAAAATCTTTTGGCCTTAGCCTATGATAAATCCTGGGAGTAGCAGGAAGTGTGCTTGCAGCCTGGAGGAGGCAAGGAACTGAGAAATCTAGTCATCAAGTCTCCACCCCCAGTTAAATAAGAACTGCCTTTGCAATCACAGCCAATTAAGGAAGCAAACTCACATGACAAACTCACTCAGATCAAGCTGCACTTGGCTAAACATGATTACACTTTGTTCCTGAGAAATATACTAGGTATTTTTATTATGTGAGTAACAAATACAAAGGACGAAGATATTGTAGGTGAATTGGTGTATCCTTCTCAAGGAAAGCTTTGGAAACTATATGCCAGTTGGGTCACGGCAAACAAGCTGTTCTTCAGAAATATAAGTCCCAGGGACACATCAATTTTTAGCAGGAATGAGTTAGCAGATTCCAAGGAAGGCATGAACTTCCCTAGATACGGGAAAAGCATGCTAGCCTGCCCCTTCTCTTTGGAGGCAGTAATATATCAGTGACTTCCTGCGAGCAACGGAGACACCACCATCACCCAACACAGTGGCAAGATGATAATCAGTAAAAGGCCTGACTTCAATGGAGATTTACACCAGAGGTCGATCTGCCGAGAGCATATGAAATCAAACCATGCAAGTAAGAGTAGCTGTAACTACTCTTCAAAATCAGAGATAAAACTGAACTGCAAAGACTGGTTCTGAATCCAAACTTCCCTGAAGTTCAGGACTGTTGGACTCCAGGACTGTTGGACTCCAGAGTTTTGGCAACAGTTCATTCCTATTAAAAAATATCCACAGGAACCAATCCGTTGCCTCCAAGTTTCTCACAGCTCTGCTTTGGAGAAGGTTTAGCATGCAGACTTGTGTGCCCATCCAAACCTGCCACTCCACCATGCCACCTCCTGAGGTGTCCTAAATTTGACATCAGAGTCTGTGTGATCTTCTTAGGCAGTGCTGGCTCTACAAGTAAAAGTTGCTCTAAGTACTTGGCAACATCTTTAAGTTGTGCACTTAATTATAGAAGGGAGAAAAAAATGACTGCATAATGCAGGCAAAAGAGTCCCACAGCTCTACTTCTTCATTCTAATTGTGTGAGAATCTGTAATATGCATAGCTTAAATCTGGGTAGAATGGAGCCCTAATTGTATATTAGCTGGTTCTGGACTACTGCAATGCTGAATCAGCAATCACAAGGTCCTGTTCTCCCCACCCCCCTTCTCTCTTCTCCTCTAATCTGAAGTCATTGCTGAAACATTAGGTGGTGGTGCATTTTCCCCAAATGTCTATTCAAATCCCAGAGGAAGAAGAGCAGGGAGCATATTATGCACTTAAATATCATTTCTCAAGAGGTGGGAGATTGCAGAGTGATCTAAAGGATGTTAACTCTAACTTATTACACTTTAAATAGGCTCTGATAATCACTGACTGATTTTTTTAAAAAATGGCAAACATTCAAAGGGTGAAGAAAAAAAATTAACTAGCTTAGCTTTTCCCTTATCTTTTTATTTTATTAGCAAATGGAGTGTTTATGCAATCTGTTGGACTCTCAGCCCTGGAGACTGAAATCTTCTGCTTAACCACAAATACGGCACATCACAGACAGTGGCAATGCAATATTCCCAACAAGACAATGTGCCTCAACCTTGACCCTGGAGGCACCAGTTTTAGAAAGGAGAGAATAGTTCAGTCTGCACACTCATTCAACTCTGTGACCTAATTCTGATCTCACTTGTATTAGTGTAAATCAGGAGTATCTCCATTGAAGTCAGTGATGCAAAACTGGAATAAATGAAGGGCAATCAGAGCCCAGGACTCTATGAAAAGATTTTTATTAATGCTTAGCATTTGTATTGCAGGAGTGAGGAGGATCCAGCTGAGTTTGGGCCCCATTGTTCTATGTGTTGCATAAATGCATAGTAAGAGGCAGCCCCTTACACAATTAGCTTAAAATCTAAATTAACAAGAAAATGAGGACTTGTGGCACCTTAGAGACTAACCAATTTATTTGAGCATAAGCTTTCGTGAGCTACGCTTCATCGAAGTGAGCTGTAGCTCACGAAAGCTGATGCTCAAATAAATTGGTTAGTCTCTAAGGTGCCACAAGTCCTCCTTTTCTCTTTGCGAATACAGACTAACACGGCTGCTACTCTGAAACCTAAACTAACAAGACAGACAAAAGGTAAGAGGGGGGACAGAGGCACAGTGCACTCAGACAGCAGGTCAGCGACAAGTGGGAACAGCACTCAGGTCTATTGAATGCTAGGCAGTGACCACACTATCTTCATTAACAATTATCACCAAGAATACCAGTTTATTATACTATTACTTCTTCACACTTTTATGAGGCACCCATCATGATTCCTGAGCATGTCATTTTCAATTTATCTCTATTAACATTCTCAAATAAAAAGAGAAAATACAATGCAACCCCGTAGCTTTAGAGGACAGAATCCTGAGCTAAGCATCCAGGATTCCTGCACTCACATTTAGTGGGAAGCTTGGAGGAGGAGGTGCATCTTATAATGTAATCTGAACTCAGCCAGATTCATGCAAAGGCAATTTCCACCAGGAGCGAATTCCAATGCTACCAAGGCTGTCCTGCCTTCAGTGTCTACAAGTTTCAGCTTTAGCAGTGGCATATTTTTGTCCCCCCTTCATAGAATCATAGAATATCAGGGTTGGAAGGGACCTCAGGAGGTCATCTAGTCCAACCCCCTGCTCAAAGCAGGACCGATCCCCAATTAAATCATCCCAGCCAGGGCTTTGTCAAGCCTGACCTTAAAAACTTCTAAGGAAGGAGATTCCACCACCTCCCTAGGTAACGCATTCCAGTGTTTCACCACCCTCCTAGTGAAAAAGTTTTTCCTAATATCCAACCTAAACCTCCCCCACTGCAACTTGAGACCATTGCTCCTTGTTCTGTCATCAGCTACCCCTGAGAACAGTCTAGAGCCATCCTCTTTGGAACCCCTTTCAGGTAGTTGAAAGCAGCTATCAAATCCCCCCTCATTCTTCTCTTCCGTAGACTAAACATCCCCAGTTCCCTCAGCCTCTCCTCATAACTCATGTGTTCCAGTCCCCTAATCATTTTTGTTGCCCTCCGCTGGACTCTTTCCAATATTTCCACATCCTTCTTGTAGTGTGGGGCCCAAAACTAGACACAGTACTCCAGATGAGGCCTCACCAGTGTCAAATAGAGGGAAACGATCACGTCCCTTGATCTGCTGGCAATGCCCCTACATATACATCCCAAAATGCCATTGGCCTTCTTGGCAACAAGGGCACACTGTTGACTCATATCCAGCTTCTCGTCCACTATAACCCCTAGGTCCTTTTCTGCAAAACTGCTGCCGAGCCATTCGGTAGTCTGTAGCGGTGAATGGGATTCTTCCGTCCTAAGTGCAGCACTCTGCACTTGTCCTTGTTGAACCTCATCAGATTTCTTTTGGCCCAATCCTCTAATTTGTCTAGGTCCCTCTGTATCCTATCCCTGCCCTCCAGCGTATCTACCGCTCCTCCCAGTTTAGTGTCATCTGCAAACTTGCTGAGGGTGCAATCCACACCATCCTCCAGATCATTTATGAAGATATTGAACTAAACCGGCCCCAGGACCGACCCTTGGGGCACTCCACTTGATACCAGCTGCCAACTAGACATGGAGCCATTGATCACTACCTGTTGAGCCCGACAATCTAGCCAACTTTCTATCCACCTTATAGTCCATTCATCCAGCCCATACTTCTTTAACTTGCTGGCAAGAATACTGTGAGAGACCGTATCAAAAGCTTTGCTAAAGTCAAGGAACAACACACCCACCGCTTTCCCTTCATCCACAGAGCCAGTTATCTCATCACCGAAGGCAATTAGATTAGTCAGGCATGACTTGCCCTTGGTGAATCCATGCTGATTGTTCCGGATCACTTTCCTCTCCTCTAAGTGCTTCAGAATTGATTCCTTGAGGACCTGCTCCATGATTTTTCCAGGGACTGAGGTGAGGCTGACTGGCCTGTAGTTCCCAGGATCCTCCTTCTTCCCCTCTTTTTTTTAGAGGTGGACATATTTGTCCTTTAGGAACTGAATTGTAATGACCAACTCATTCCATACAAAGGAAATAAAATGCTGTTAGATGGTAACTAGATAGGAAAACTCATTTGGCCTAATTGCAAACACTCACTACCATGGTGGGTTGGAAAGTCTGGCTCTAACATTACTGGGTTTGCATTCTGCACTGGGGAGACTGACAAACAAAAAGAGCAGGAAAGAGAAAAAATCAGAAGAAAAGGGTGGCAAATGAAACAGAGAGAAGACAGAGTGAAAAGAATGAAGCACCTGTGGAAGTCTCTTGACAGACTCCCATTGGCTTCAATGGGATGTGGATTAGGCCCAAGCAGAGAAAAAGAACAAATTCTAATGACAAAAATGAATCATGCAGCACCACCTATATTATTTGGGTTGCCTGATGTTTCCTGTTACAAGCCCTTGTGTTCAGGTGCTTATAACTTTGCCAATCTAACCATTTGGGCTGAAACTTTCCATGTTGGGTGTCTGCCTCTGGCTAATTTTTTTTTCTTTTGGGGGGGGGGGGCGGACATTTCAGCACAAACAACGGATGAGCCATTTCCAAGAATGGGTTAGGGGAAAATAGGCTGTTTTTCCCCATGTCAAAAAATTCTGGTGACCTTTTATTCAAAAAGCTCTAGTGCCCTCATGCATTGGAGTGGGGACTTGAAATTTGGCAAGGTGTGGCCTTTGCGTCAGGGGTGTGCCATTTTTTGTCCCTGTGAAAGTCAACTCACATTTGGCCAAGTTATAACCCTTTGGGTGGGCTACGGAGAAGAATCAGTTTCCATTTGCTCAGAGACTTCTTAAATTTTAGCAGCTAAATTTTCTGAAGATTCCATACGCATTGGGCAAGACTCCAGCCCAGGGCTGAGCAGGACTTTCCCTGCAATTGCAGCTCTAGAAAAAGGGATAAACAGTGAGGTAGCTAAGTTTGCAGATGATATAAAATAACTCAGGATAACTAAATCCAAAGCAGACTGTGAAGATTTACAAAGGGATCTCACAAAACTGAGTGACTGAGCAACAAAACAGCAGATGAAATTCAGAGTTGATAAATGTAAGGTAATAATGCACATTGGAAAAGAATCCTAATTATATATTCAAAACAATGGGGTCTAAATTAGCTGTTACCACTCAGGAAAGAGATCTTGGGGTCATTGTAGATAGTTCCCCGACAACATCTGCTCAATGTGCAACAGCCGTCAAAAAAGTTAACAGAATGTTAGAAAACATTAGGAACATAAAAAGAAAAGGATTTCTAGTGGCACCTTAGAGACTAACCAATTTATTTGAGCATAAGCTTTCGTATACTGAATGCATCCGATGAAGTGAGCTGTAGCTCACGAAAGCTTATGCTCAAATAAATTGGTTAGTCTCTAAGGTGCCACAAGTACTCCTTTTCTTTTTGCGAATACAGATTAACATGGCTGCTACTCTGAAACCTGTTATTAGGAACATAATTGCACAGAAAATATCATACCACTATATAAATCCATGGTACTCCCACACCTGGAATACTGTGTGAATGCAGTTCTGGTGACCCATCTGTAAAAAGGTATATTAGAATTGGAAAAGGTACAGAGGAAGGCAACAAAAATTATTAGTGTTATGGAATGACTTCCATATGAGGAGAGATTAGACAGACTAGGCCTGTTCAGTTTAGAAAAGAGATGACTAAGGGGAGATATGATAAAGGTCTATAAAATCATGCCTGGTGTGGAGAAAGTGAATAAGGAAGTATTATATATCCCATCACATAACACAAGAACCAGGGGTCATCCAGTGAAATTAATAGGCAGCAGGTTTAAAACAAACAAAAGTGAGTACTTCTTCACACAGCACACAGTAACTGGTGGAACTTATTGCCAGGAATGTTGTGCAGGCCAAAACTATAACAGGGTTCAAATAAGAATTAGATAAATTCATAGGCAATAGGTCTATCAATGGCTGTTAGCCAAGACGATTAGGGATGCAATCCCATGCTCTGGGTGTCCCTACGCCTGTAACTGCCAAATGCTGGGGCTGGACGACACAGGATGGATCACTGAATAATTGCTCTGTTCTGTTCATTCCCTCTGAAGCTTCTGGGGTTGGCCACTGTCAGAAGACAGGATACTAGGCTAGATGGACCATTGGTCTGACACACTATGACTATTCTTATGTTCTTATGATACAATGCATATCTTTTTATACAATTCTAGGAGATATTAAGAGGAAACAGATACTAATATAATAATAACATTACAGTATTAGTACTTATAATAGTATTATTATGGGAAGCCACAAAGGAACATTTCTGACACAGTATGAACACATCTTTTATGGAATATGATCCAGAGATCTTAGTGCTTTCCATACCTCTTGTTAGGCATGGGTAATATTTTAGAGGTGGTGCTTAGTATACAATAAAGGGATTGAAAATGGCTGATCTGAACTTATTGCTCTATGGAGACTGGGCAAACTCTGTAGGTACTAGACTACCAATACCAAAGATAAAATATGCAAACATTGTATTCTGTAGACTGGTTGTGAAGAGGCTGCCACAAACATTTGCCAATTGTTAAAATTTCTCAGTAATAGTTCTGCCTCTCTCCATCAAGTTAATATTTTTCCAGAGTAGAGACTGTGAAAGACCATAATGACCAGAGCATCCTTTAGATCTTCTAAGTAAACCAAAAATCTTGCCAGGCAGTTGACATAAACCCATTTACCAAATGCTCTTCAGCCTACAACCAATAAATGATTAACAAGGAACTTCTCAATCACTTTCCAGATGCTATAGAGACTAACCAATTTATTTGAGCATGAGCTTTCGTGAGCTACAGCTCACTTCATCAGATGTATACCGTGGAAACTGCAGCAGACTTTATATACACACAGAGAATATGAAACAATACCTCCTCCCACCCCACTGTCCTGCTGGTAATAGCTTATCTAAAGTGATCATCAGGTGGGCCATTTCCAACACAAATCCAGGTTTTCTCACCCTCCACCCCCACACACAAATTCACTCTCCTGCTGGTGCTAGCCCATCCAAAGTGACAACTCTTTACATAATTAAGTCGGGCTATTTCCTGCATAGATCCAGGTTTTCTCACCTCCCCCCCACCCCCATACACACACAAACTCACTCTCCTGCTGGTAATAGCTCATCTAAACTGACCACTCTCCAAGTTTAAATCCAAGTTAAACCAGAACATCTGGGGGGGGGGGGGGGTAGGAAAAAACAAGAGGAAACAGGCTACCTTGCATAATGACTTAGCCACTCCCAGTCTCTATTTAAGCCTAAATTAATAGTATCCAATTTGCAAATGAATTCCAATTCAGCAGTTTCTCGCTGGAGTCTGGATTTGAAGTTTTTTTGTTTTAAGATAGCGACCTTCATGTCTGTGATTGCGTGACCAGAGAGATTGAAGTGTTCTCCGACTGGTTTATGAATGTTATAATTCTTGACATCTGATTTGTGTCCATTTATTCTTTTACGTAGAGACTGTCCAGTTTGACCAATGTACATGGCAGAGGGGCATTGCTGGCACATGATGGCATATATCACATTGGTGGATGTGCAGGTGAACGAGCCTCTGATAGTGTGGCTGATGTTATTAGGCCCTGTGATGGTGTCCCCTGAATAGATATGTGGGCACAATTGGCAACGGGCTTTGTTGCAAGGATAAGTTCCTGGGTTAGCGGTTCTGTTGTGTGGTATGTGGTTGTTGGTGAGTATTTGCTTCAGGTTGCGGGGCTGTCTGTAGGCAAGGACTGGCCTGTCTCCCAAGACTTGTGAGAGTGTTGGGTCATCCTTTAGGATAGGTTGTAGATCCTTAATAATGCGTTGGAGGGGTTTTAGTTGGGGGCTGAAGGTGACCGCTAGTGGCGTTCTGTTGTTTTCTTTGTTAGGCCTGTCCTGTAGTAGGTAACTTCTGGGAACTCTTCTGGCTCTATCAATCTGTTTCTTTACTTCTGCAGGTGGGTATTGTAGTTGTAAGAAAGCTTGACAGAGATCTTGTAGGTGTTTGTCTCTGTCTGAGGGGTTGGAGCAAATGCGGTTGTATCGCAGAGCTTGGCTGTAGACGATGGATCGTGTGGTGTGGTCAGGGTGAAAGCTGGAGGCATGCAGGTAGGAATAGCGGTCAGTAGGTTTTCCGGTATAGGGTGGTGTTTATGTGGCCATTGTTTATTAGCACTGTAGTGTCCAGGAAGTGGATCTCTTGTGTGGACTGGACCAGGCTGAGGTTGGTGGTGGGATGGAAATTGTTGAAATCATGGTGGAATTCCTCAAGGGCTTCTTTTCCATGGGTCCAGATGATGAAGATGTCATCAATATAGCGCAAGTAGAGTAGGGGCTTTAGGGGACGAGAGCTGAGGAAGCGTTGTTCTAAATCAGCCATAAAAATGTTGGCATACTGTGGGGCCATGCGGGTACCCATAGCAGTGCCGCTGATCTGAAGGTATACATTGTCCCCAAATGTGAAATAGTTATGGGTAAGGACAAAGTCACAAAGTTCAGCCACCAGGTTAGCCGTGACATTATCGGGGATAGTGTTCTTGAAGGCTTGTAGTCCATCTTTGTGTGGAACGTTGGCCCGTTGCCAATTGTGCCCACATATCTATTCAGGGGACACCATCACAGGGCCTAATAACATCAGCCACACTATCAGAGGCTCGTTCACCTGCACATCCACCAATGTGATATATGCCATCATGTGCCAGCAATGCCCCTCTGCCATGTACATTGGTCAAACTGGACAGTCTCTACGTAAAAGAATAAATGGACACAAATCAGATGTCAAGAATTATAACATTCATAAACCAGTCGGAGAACACTTCAATCTCTCTGGTCACGCAATCACAGACATGAAGGTCGCTATCTTAAAACAAAAAAACTTCAAATCCAGACTCCAGCGAGAAACTGCTGAATTGGAATTCATTTGCAAATTGGATACTATTAATTTAGGCTTAAATAGAGACTGGGAGTGGCTAAGTCATTATGCAAGGTAGCCTGTTTCCTCTTGTTTTTTCCTACCCCCCCCCCCCAGATGTTCTGGTTTAACTTGGATTTAAACTTGGAGAGTGGTCAGTTTAGATGAGCTATTACCAGCAGGAGAGTGAGTTTGTGTGTGTATGGGGGTGAGGGGGAGGTGAGAAAACCTGGATCTATGCAGGAAATAGCCCGACTTGATTATGCAAAGAGTTGTCACTTTGGATGGGCTAGCACCAGCAGGAGAGTGAATTTGTGTGGGGGGGTGGAGGGTGAGAAAACCTGGATTTGTGCTGGAAATGGCCCACCTGATGATCACTTTAGATAAGCTATTACCAGCAGGACAGTGGGGTGGGAGGAGGTATTGTTTCATATTCTCTGTGTGTATATAAAGTCTGCTGCAGTTTCCACGGTAAACATCTGATGAAGTGAGCTGTAGCTCACGAAAGCTCATGCTCAAATAAATTGGTTAGTCTCTAAGGTGCCACAAGTACTCCTTTTCTTTTTGCGAATACAGACTAACACGGCTGTTCCTCTGAAACCTGTCATTATGCAAGGCACTGCATTTAGCTGTATGGAGTGGAAATCTATCAACTGCATGAAAAAACTTGTACAGATACAGACAGACATCATCTTCCTTTCCAAATGCAAACAGATGGACATCGTACCAAAAGGACTGAAGGTCAAAAATCCATTACAATCTACATACCACACAGACTATGCTGACAGCTTGTGCCTCACGCTCTCAAAGAAACTGCGGAATCACCTGATCAAGATCCTCTACAGCAAACAGGGAAAGATTAAGAATGAGCTCTCAAAAATGGATACTCTCATAAAGAACCAACCTTCCACACAAACTTCCTCGTGGCTGGATTTTACTAAAACTAGACAAGCCATTTACAACGCACACTTTGCCTCTCTACAAAAGAAAAAAGACACTAAACTTTCTAAACTACTACATGCTACAAGGGGCCACAGCAATGGTTCCCTCACCCCACCTAGCAATATTGTTAACCTATCCAACTATACTCTCAGCCCAGCAGAAGCAGCTGTTCTATCTCGGGGCCTCTCCTTCTGCCCCTCCACCCCCACGAACATGATACAGTTCTGTGGTGACCTAGAATCCTATTTTCGACGTCTCCGTCTCAAGGAATATTTCCAAAATACCTCTGAACAACATACTAATCCACAGAGGTCTCCCTGCCAACACTACAGAAAGAGGGATTCTAGATGGACTCCTCCTGAAGGTCGAAACAGCAGACTGGACTTCTACATAGAGTGCTTCCGCCGACGTGCACGGGCTGAAATTGTGGAAAAGCAGCATCACTTGCCCCATAACCTCAGCCATGCGGAACGCAATGCCATCCACAGCCTCAGAAACAACTCCGACATCATAATCAAAAAGGCTGACAAAGGAGGTGCTGTTGTCATCATGAATAGGTCGGAATATGAACAAGAGGCTGCTCGGCAGCTCTCCAACACCACTTTCTACAAGCCATTACCCTATGATCCCACTGAGAGTTACCAAAAGCAACTACAGCATTTGCTCAAGAAACTTCCTGAAAAAGCACAAGATCAAATCCGCACAGACACACCCCTGGAACCCCGACCTGGGATATTCTATCTACTACCCAAGATCCATAAACCTGGAAATCCTGGGCGCCCCATCATCTCAGGCATTGGCACCCTGACAGCAGGATTGTCTGGCTATGTAGACTCCCTCCTCAGGCCCTACGCTACCAGCACTCCCAGCTACCTTCGAGACACCACTGACTTCCTGAGGAAACTTCAATCCATCGGTGAGCTTCCTGATAACACCATCCTGGCCACTATGGATGTAGAAGCCCTCTACACCAACATTCCACACAAAGATGGACTACAAGACGTCAAGAACACTATCCCCGATAATGTCACGGCTAACCTGGTGGCTGAACTTTGTGACTTTGTCCTTACCCATAACTATTTCACATTTGGGGACAATGTATACCTTCAGATCCGCGGCACTGCTATGGGTACCCGCATGGCCCCACAGTATGCCAACATTTTTATGGCTGATTTAGAACAACGCTTCCTCAGCTCTCGTCCCCTAAAGCCCCTACTCTACTTGCGCTATATTGATGACATCTTCATCATCTGGACCCATGGAAAAGAAGCCCTTGAGGAATTCCACCATGATTTCAACAATTTCCATCCCACCACCAACCTCAGCCTGGTCCAGTCCACACAAGAGATCCACTTCCTGGACACTACAGTGCTAATAAACAATGGCCACATAAACACCACCCTATACCGGAAAACCTACTGACCGGTATTCCTACCTGCGTGCCTCCAGCTTTCACCCTGACCACACCACACGATCCATCGTCTACAGCCAAGCTCTGCGATACAACCGCATTTGCTCCAACCCCTCAGACAGAGACAAACACCTACAAGATCTCTGTCAAGCTTTCTTACAACTACAATACCCACCTGCAGAAGTAAAGAAACAGATTGATAGAGCCAGAAGAGTTCCCAGAAGTTACCTACTACAGGACAGGCCTAACAAAGAAAACAACAGAACGCCACTAGCGGTCACCTTCAGCCCCCAACTAAAACCCCTCCAACGCATTATTAAGGATCTACAACCTATCCTAAAGGATGACCCAACACTCTCACAAGTCTTGGGAGACAGGCCAGTCCTTGCCTACAGACAGCCCCGCAACCTGAAGCAAATACTCACCAACAACCACATACCACACAACAGAACCGCTAACCCAGGAACTTATCCTTGCAACAAAGCCCGTTGCCAATTGTGCCCACATATCTATTCAGGGGACACCATCACAGGGCCTAATAACATCAGCCACACTATCAGAGGCTCGTTCACCTGCACATCCACCAATGTGATATATGCCATCATGTGCCAGCAATGCCCCTCTGCCATGTACATTGGTCAAACTGGACAGTCTCTACGTAAAAGAATAAATGGACACAAATCAGATGTCAAGAATTATAACATTCATAAACCAGTCGGAGAACACTTCAATCTCTCTGGTCACGCAATCACAGACATGAAGGTCGCTATCTTAAAACAAAAAAACTTCAAATCCAGACTCCAGCGAGAAACTGCTGAATTGGAATTCATTTGCAAATTGGATACTATTAATTTAGGCTTAAATAGAGACTGGGAGTGGCTAAGTCATTATGCAAGGTAGCCTGTTTCCTCTCGTTTTTTCCTACCCCCCCCCCCAGATGTTCTGGTTTAACTTGGATTTAAACTTGGAGAGTGGTCAGTTTAGATGAGCTATTACCAGCAGGAGAGTGAGTTTGTGTGTGTATGGGGGTGGGGGGGGAGGTGAGAAAACCTGGATCTATGCAGGAAATAGCCCGACTTGACTATGTAAAGAGTTGTCACTTTGGATGGGCTAGCACCAGCAGGAGAGTGAATTTGTGTGGGGGGGTGGAGGGTGAGAAAACCTGGCTTTGTGCTGGAAATGGCCCACCTGTTGATCACTTTAGATAAGCTATTACCAGCAGGACAGTGGGGTGGGAGGAGGTATTGTTTCATATTCTCTGTGTGTATATAAAGTCTGCTGCAGTTTCCACGGTAAACATCTGATGAAGTGAGCTGTAGCTCACGAAAGCTCATGCTCAAATAAATTGGTTAGTCTCTAAGGTGCCACAAGTACTCCTTTTCTTTTTGCGAATACAGACTAACACGGCTGTTCCTCTGAAACCTTGTACTACAATGACAAATGGGGCAGAATTAAATGAATGGCTGGAGATTTGACAATAATGTAGTGATGCTCAGCTTGGCAGGATCCTGCCATTCAGCAGAATGCCCCCAAGGCTGAATAGTGTGGGCAAACACCACTATACAAAGGTTAACTCTATTTTTATTTATATAAACTGCACGTCTGCCCCACCTGGAGTTCACTAGAGTTGAAGAACAAAAACCTCATTTTCTCAAAGAGGTAATAACACACAATTATACAGCAAAGGTTAGCAAATTAATAGCTCTTATTCTGTCTGATGTCCCTAATTGCTTATTGTCTTTTTATGGTGTAAAAAAAAAAAAAAGTTTTAGAATAGCTGGGAAGTTAGATTTAATCACATTAACAACCAAAATAGGGTCTTATTCTCCATTGGCTTGCACTTCGAGGAGTCATATACAGCTGGGTGTAAAATGCTGCCACTCTGAGGCCTGGTTTACACATAAAACGTTTGACCAGCATAACTATGTTGGTAAGGGATATGATGTTTTACCAACATAGTTACACTGGTAAAAGCTGAAGAGTACAGGCATTTATACTGGTAGAAGACCCTTTTTATTCTGCATAGCATATTTTGGTGAACCTAGACCTGCAAAAGCATGATTATACTAGTATCACTGGTATAATTGCATCTGCAGTAGAAGGGGTTGCCACATTAACTACAACAGTGTAGTTAAGCATTAAAATTTTAGTGAAGACAAGTCCTGATCTGGTAGCATTCTACACCCATGTTGCACTGGTGTAATGGACTACATAAGGCACAAGGGAAACAGGTCCCGAATCTAAAAACTTCTTTAGTGATGCAAATCTGACCAATATAAATTAGATTCTTCAAACTGTACAGATGGTAGAGAATTTTATAAACAACCATATATCTGCAGACCACATTAATAGATACTAGAGATGGAACTAAGAAGGTGGTGTTTAGAACTGGATATAGAAAAGCTTTTGGCTACATAGTTCAGCATTTTGGTTTGAGGGCATAATTAGAGTAAGGCTGAGTTCAGATAGGAGGATGCTGAAATCTCATGAGCTGTTCTTGTGATATTTCAGTTCCAAATGCTGAAACCTTGAAAAATCTGTGTATTTCCACATTCTTGGGTTGAAATCTGCAATTATTCAGCCACATCTGAATGGCAACCAGAAAAAGAAAATAAGACTTTTCCGGCTTGGGATTGGGTTCAAAATTGGGTTCTGGGTTTCCATTGGAACCTTGAGGCAACCCCATAATATAAATAAATAACAATAAAGATAAATTTCTGGAAAAAAAGAGTATAGGACTTGGGAAACAATATTCTAACTCTGTTAATGTGAATGGCTTAAGAACTAAATTACAAATGGAAGGTCAAATTGCTCTTTCCTAACCAGTTCACAAAATAGTGATGAGAAAAAAGACACTGAATTTTATCTTTGTGATAAATATTTATGCTTGTTGTGAACCCTGTCTTGTTCCCATAGTCACAAATTATTTTATCAACATTATGAACAGATTTTAAACACATAGGATTCTATTCTCCACAGCAATTGGCTTCCAGAATCTTCTGTAACTCTGCACCAGTTAAACTCCAAATTTTTCTTTCCATGTTACTCCCTTTTTCTTTTCATAGGGAATCTCAAGCCATGAATGAAAAAAATGGCCAGCTGTGATCTACCTGAATGAGAAACAACTCTCCAGAGATAATCAACAACAAGCCACTTCAATCTTACTTTACATTACTATTTACGAAACATTCAGCGGGGTAAACCTATTCCTGCTTCTTCTTCCTTTGTGGATGCAGTGGGCGCTGCCAACAGAACCAGAGCTCTTCAGGTTCATGGGCTAAAATGCCTGGAATCCACATAAAACAGACATGACCTGGGGATGGGAGTAGGCTGAGGGAGGGAAGGGGACAGTGTCAGTGGGTTCATCATTCATTCCCATCTGAACAGCGGAGACATAGGTACTCAAAGTACTTTGTGGCCCCAACCACTGCCTTACCATGGTCCCACAGGGGTAGATTTCTTCCTCCTCCTGTCTGCAAAATCCTTCAAAGCATTAGATACTACTGTGCACTGGGAAAGGATTTGTCCTCAAAGTCTTATGAAAGTAGTAAGACAATGGAAAACCAGATAAAATAAATAAATATGCATTTAGTGTTATTAATCATAGAATCATAGGACTGGAAGGGACCTCGAGAGGTCATCTAGTCCAGTCCCTGCACTCATGGCAGGACTAAGTATTATCTATACCATCCCTGACAGGTGTTTGTCCAACCCCTGTTGAGGTTACAGGGACAAACCATCCCGATGAGTCGAAAGAATAGTAAATATGGCAGGCGACCAGCTTGGCTTAATAGTGAAATCCTAGCGGATCTTAAACATAAAAAAGAAGCTTACAAGAAGTGGAAGGTTGGACATATGACCAGGGAAGAGTTTAAAAATATTGCTCGGGCATGTAGGAATGATATCAGGAGGGCCAAATCGCACCTGGAGCTGAAGCTAGCAAGAGATGTCAAGAGTACCAAGAAGGGTTTCTTCACGTATGTTGGCAACAAGAAGAAAGCCAAGGAAAGTGTGGGCCCCTTACTGAATGAGGGAGGCAACCTAGTGACAGAGGATGTGGAAAAAGCTAATGTACTCAATGCTTTTTTTGCCTCTGTCTTCACTAACAAGGTCAGCTCCCAGACTGCTGCGCTGGGCATCACAAAATGGGGAAGAGATGGCCAGCCCTCTGTGGAGATAGAGATGGTTAGGGACTATTTAGAAAAGCTGGACGTGCACAAGTCCATGGGGCCGGAAGAGTTGCATCCGAGAGTGCTGAAGGAATTGGTGGCTGTGATTGCAGAGCCATTGGCCATTATCTTTGAAAACTCATGGAAAAAGGCTAATGTAGTGCCAATCTTTAAAAAAGGGAAGAAGGAGGATCCTGGGAACTACAGGCCAGTCAGCCTCACCTCAGTCCCTGGAAAAATCATGGAGCAGGTCCTCAAAGAATCAATCCTGAAGCACTAGCATGAGAGGAAAGTGATCAGGAACAGCCAGCATGGATTCACCAAGGGAAGGTCATGCCTGACTAATCTAATCGCCTTTTATGATGAGATTACCGGTTCTGTGGATGAAGGGAAAGCAGTGGATGTATTGTTTCTTGACTTTAGCAAAGCTTTTGACACGGTATCCCACAGTATTCTTGTCAGCAAGTTAAGGAAGTATGGGCTGGATGAATGCACTATAAGGTGGGTAGAAAGCTGGCTAGATTGTCGGGCTCAACGGGTAAGTGACCAATGGCTCCATGTCTAGTTGGCAGCCGGTGTCAAGTGGAGTGCCCCAGGGGTCGGTCCTGGGGCCGGTTTTGTTCAATATCTTCATAAATGATCTGGAGGATGGTGTAGATTGCACTCTCAGCAAATTTGCGGATGATACTAAACTGGGAGGAGTGGTAGATACTCTGGAGGGGAGGGATAGGATACAGAAGGACCTAGACAAATTGGAGGATTGGGCCAAAAGAAATCTGATGAGGTTCAATAAGGATAAGTGCAGGGTCCTGCACTTAGGACGGAAGAATCCAATGCACCGCTACAGACTAGGGGCCGAATAGCTAGGCAGCAGTTCTGCGGAAAAGGACCTAGGGGTGACAGTGGATGAGAAGCTGGATATGAGTCAGCAGTGTGCCCTTGTTGCCAAGAAGGCCAATGGCATTTTGGGATGTATAAGTAGGGGCATAGCGAGCAGATCGAGGGACGTGATCGTTCCCCTCTATTCGACATTGGTGAGGCCTCATCTGGAGTACTGTATCCAGTTTTGGGCCCCACACTACAAGAAGGATGTGGATAAATTGGAGAGAGTCCAGCGAAGGGCAACAAAAATGATTAGGGGTCTAGAACACATGACTTATGAGGAGAGGCTGAGGGAGCTGGGATTGTTTAGTCTGCAGAAGAGAAGAATGAGGGGGGATTTGATAGCTGCTTTCAACTACCTGAAAGGGGGTTCCAAAGAGGATGGCTCTTGACTGTTCTCAATGGTAGCAGATGACAGAACGAGGAGTAATGGTCTCAAGTTGCAGTGGGGGAGGTTTAGATTGGATATTAGGAAAAACTTTTTCACTATGAGGGTGGTGAAACACTGGAATGCGTTACCTAGGGAGGTGGTAGAATCTCCTTCCTTAGAGGTTTTTAAGGTCAGGCTTGACAAAGCCCTGGCTGGGATGATTTAACTGGGAATTGGTCCTGCTTCGAGCAGGGGGTTGGACTAGATGACCTTCTGGGGTCCCTTCCAACCCTGATATTCTATGATTCTATGAACCTGCTCTTAAAAATCCCCAATGATGGAGATTCCACAACCACCATAGGCAATTTATTCCAGCGCTTAACCACTCTGACAGTTAGGAAGTTTTTCCTAATGTCCAACCTAACCCTCCCTTGCTGCAGTTTAAGCCCATTGCTTCTTGTCCTATCCTCAGAGGTTAAAATGAACAATTCTTCTCCCTCCTCCTTGTAACAACCTTTTATGTACTTGAAAACTGTTAGGTCCGCTCTCGGTCTTCTCTTTTCCAGACTAAAGAAACCCAATTTTTTCAAAAAGAAAAGGAGTACTTGTAGCACCTTGGAGACTAACCAATTTATTTGAGCATGAGCTTTTGTGAGCTACAGCTCACTTCATCAGATGCATACCGTGGAAACTGCAGCAGACTTTATATACTTTATATATACACAGAGAATATGAAACAATTCTCTGTGTATATATAAAGTCTGCTGCAGTTTCCACGGTATGCATCTGATGAAGTGAGCTGTAGCTCACGAAAGCTCATGCTCAAATAAATTGGTTAGTCTCTAAGGTGCTACAAGTACTCCTTTTCTTTTTGCGAATACAGACTAACACGGCTGTTACTCTGAAACCAATTTTTTCAATCTTCCCTCATAGGTCATGTTTTCTAGACCTATCATTTTTGTTGCTCTTCTCTGGACTTTCTCCAATTTGTCCACATCTTTCCTGAAATGTGAAACCCAGAACTGGACACAATACTCCAGTTGAGGCCTAATCAGCACGGAGCAGAGCAGAAAAATTACTTCTCGTGTCTTGTTTACAACACTCCTGCTAATACATCCCAGAATTGTTTGCTTTTTTTGCAACAGTGTTACACTATTGACTCGTATTTAGCTTGTGATCCACTATGACCCACAGATCCCTTTCCACAGTACTCCTTCCCAGGCACTCATTTCCTATTTTGTATGCGTGCAACTGATTGTTCCTTTCTAAATGGAGTACTTTGCATTTGTCCTTATTGAATTTCTAATTAAACTTTTGTTTTGAAAATGTCATAAGAGGACATTTAGACTATTCTAAACCATTTTTGTCCATTTTTTTTCTCCCAGTCAGGAAATTCTACAAAACTGGCCCTTTCTGGCAAAGGGTTTCAATGAATCCGCATTTTCTGACAAAAATGTGTCACTGGAAAATTCCCAGCTACCTCTAGTACTTACTTACCCACTCCCACAGCTGTTTAAAGGATTAATTAGGCAAAGTTTACACAGAGCGTTGGAAGTGAAGTGTTACATAAGTGCTAAGTTCTATGATTGTAAGTTACATACTCCTGCCTCCAGCAGAAAAGCCCTTTAATAATTTTAGCGTGCACTATTGCACTTTAACTCTCTATGCAAACATTTATGAACTCCTGCCTCTGTCTAGTTATTTCCCTGGTGGTAGCATAGCTGTGCATACCACGTATCCTTGCTTAGATTCTCAAAGAGCTGAGTAAACAGACTGGTGGTGGTTGCCACAGTACTACACCTGTAAGGTCAACAACGCACAAGTGGGTTGGCAACAGCACTTAGATTTGTTTTCCATAAGCACCCAAGAGAATAGACCAAATCAGAAGAGAGTAGAACCAAAAAAAATCCTTTAGTGCTTTTTTATTTCAAAAATATCTGAGAGACTGAATAGAGGGAAGGGATCAAAAGCTCCCATACTGTACTTTTTTATTTGTGTTTTATTTGACTGTCAAGGACTGAGGCCCAAAGTGTCCAGTCTTCAGTGCTTTTCTTCCACTGCAAATAGAGCCCAAGACAAAGAAAATGCGTGGAGAAGAGTAATTAGAAAAGGGTCTCAGGAGAGCTTTTCAGAGTTTATATTTCTTGATGTTGTCTGATGGAAGAGTGGGGTTGTAGAACTAGTTCTATTTTGGTGTGTTCTCAGAAATATTAATTATTAACAATAATCACTAATTAATCACCTTTGCACTTGCATAACCCCTTTCAACCAAGAATATATCCATTTAGGCTCTTATATGTTTCCCATCACGGATAGCTTTGCATGCATTAACTAATTAATTCATTAAGCTTCATGATGTCCCTATGAGGTGGGGAGCTATTTTACACTCAGGCAAACTGAAGAAACCCAGAAGGGCCCAATGCTCATTACTCATGTTGAGTAGTACTTGACTCTGCAAGTAGTCCCATTAAAATCAATGTGAGTAAGGCTGGCAGAAGCTGGGGAGTTTTTGCCTGGCTCTAATGGAAGTATGCAGTAGAGTGCCGGGGGGAGCAAAGAGCCTCCACCTGTTTGCTCAGTCCCTCTAAGAGCCAGGCAGCATTGCAGTCCCTACACTCAGAGCAGTACATAGCACACGAAGAACACATAGGAGGAGGAAAAGCAGGTGACCCAATGCCTCCACCCCTCCATGCATCAACCAACAGAGCTGAATGGCTGCGTGCAGAGGAGTGGGGGTGGAGAGAGTATCTGACTCCCTTGAAAGGTGCGTAAAAGCGAATAGCCTCCCCTTCCACTCTGGAGATCTCTAGAAGCAGGTCTGCATCACCCTCAGCGCAGGGCTGTGTCACATCGCCTGGTGACCTTCCCAAGGTCACACACTGAGTCGGTGGGGCAATCAAGAATAGAACCCAAGAGCCTCTGCTTTTTAGGATAGGATTTTCAAAAGGACTTATCCTTGGCCACATTCTGCTTCCACTGAAGCCAATGGTAAATTGACTTAAATGGGAGCAGAATTAGGCCAAGCAGAGCACTGTTGAAAAGTCCTACCTTTAATCTTTAATTCTTTTAGTCACTGAAGCCGACTAAGATTTTTTTCAATTATTGCAGATGAGGTCAGTTCGGGATTGCTGCGCTAATATCTCAATCATTTTATTGCACTGATTTGAAGCTAGGTTTGTATTTTGCCATCCTAAACCTGGATACATATTTAGCTACAAAACATGGACATCCATTGGAGACTCTTTCCTTTCTATTCTGTGTGTTAATACCCCTCCGCTCTCTCCCACAACTGCCAAAGAAAGCATTGACTACAAAACAGAACCTTGGAAATGCTAAAGCAAACAAACAATGAAAGGGACATTAGTAATGTACAGGATTCCATTTCAAATCCTCAGCGACGTCCTAGAAAAGTATTACATTAAAAATTTAAATTCTTAACAATGAACTTGTGATCCTCCAAAACAACAGTATCAATTCAGAAGCAAGCATTTCCCCAAAAAGAAATATTATTTTTTCTGAAACATGCAACCTTCCTGGGAAAGTTCAAGGCAGACAGATTCATTTCAGCAAAAGATACTGAAATTCTGAAAAATAGGGATTTTGTTCCATCCTCCTCTGGGGATACATCCTGAGCATTCTTAGTCTGCTCCTATACACATTCAGTATAAATACAAGGATTTTTTCTCTTCCCATCACAATTATATACATTAGGGGGTAGCCGTTTTAGTCTGTATCCACAAAACAACAAGGAGTCCGGTGGCACTTTAAAGACTAACAGATTTATTTGGGCATAAGCTTTTGTGGGTAAAAAACCCACTTCTTCAGATGCATGGAGTGAAAATTACAGATACAGGCATAAATACACTGGCACATGAAGAGAAGGGAATTATTTTACAAGTGGAAAGCCAGTGTTGACAAGGCCAATTCAGTCAGGGTGGATGTGGTCCACTCCCAATAATTGATGAGGAGGTGTCAATACCAAGAGAGGGAAAATTGCTTTTGTAGTGAGCCAGCCACTCCCAGTCCCTATTCAAGCCCAAATTGATGGTGTTAAGTCTGCGTGGACTCCGCCTGATGGTCGAAATGACAGACTGGACTTCTACATAGAGTGCTTCCACAGATGTGCACAGGCTGAAATTGTGAACAAACAGCATCACTTGCCCCATAACCTCAGCTGTACAGAGTGCAAAGCCATCCACAGCCTCAGAAACAACGCTGACATTATAATCAATGGGGCCGACAAAGGAGGTGCTGTAGTCATCATGAACAAGTTGGATTATGAACAGGAGACTGCCAGGCAACTTTCCAACACCACATTCTACAGGCCACTATCCTCCGATCCCACTTAGGGGTACCAAAAGAAACTAAACCATCTGCTCAGGAAACTCCCTGCTACAGCACGGGAACAAATCTACACAGACACGCCCCTAGAGCCCCGACCAGGGGTATTCCATCTGCTACCCAAGATCCATAAACCTGGAAATCCTGGATGCCCCATCGTCTCAGGCATTGGCACTCTTAAAGCAGGATTATCTGGCTATTTGGACTCTCTCCTCAGACCCTGTGCTACCAGCACTCTTAGCTATCTTCGAGACACCACCGACTTCCTGAGGAAACTACAATGCATTTGGTGATCTTCCTGAAAACACCAGCCTGGCCACCATGGACGTAGAAGTTCTTAACACCAATATTCCACACAAAGGTGTACTACAAGCTGTCAGGAATAGTATCCCTGATCAGGCCATGGCACACCTGGTGGCTGAGCTTTGTGACTTTGTCCTCACCCACAACCATTTCAGATTTGGGGACAATTTATACCTTCAAGTCAGCGGCACTACTATGAGTACCCGCATGGCCCCACAGTTTGCCTACATTTTTATGGCTGACTTAGAACAATGCTTCTTCAGCTGTCATCCCCTAGCTCCCCTCCTCTACTTACGCTACATTGATCACATCTTCATCATATGGGGACGGAGGCCCTTGAAGAATTTCACCTGGATTTCAACAATTTTCAACCCACCATCAACCTCAGCCTGGACCTGTCCACACAAGAGATCCACTTCCTGGATACTACAGTGCAAATAAGTGATGGTTACATAAGCACTACCCTATACCAGAAACCTACTGACTGCTATACTTACCTACATGCCTCCAGCTTCCATCCAGGACCCATCACATGATCCATTGTCTATAGCTAAGTCCTAAGATACAACCGCATTTGCTCCAATCCCTCAGACAGGGACAAACACCTACAAGATCTTTATCAAGCATTCTTAAAACTACAATACCCACCTGAGGAAGTGAGGAAACAAATTGACAGAGTGAGACGGGTATCCAGAAATCACCTACTACAGGACAGGCCTAACAAGGAAAATAACAGAACACCACTGGCCGTCACATACAGCCCCCAGCTAAAACCTGTCCAGCACATCAAAGATCTACAACCTATCCTGGAAAACTATCCCCCACTCTCACAGACCTTGGGAGGCAGACCAATCCTTGCTTACAGACAGCCCCCCCGCAACCTGAAGCAAATACTCACCAGCAACTACACACCACACCACAGAAACACTAACCCAGGAACCAATCCCTGTTACAAATCTCATTGTCTACTCTGTCCCCATATCTACTCTAGCAACGCCATCAGAGGACCCGCCACACCATCAGGGGCTCATTCACCTGCACATCTACTAATGTGATATATGTCATCATGTGCCAGCAATGCTGCTGTGCCATGTACATTGGCCAAACCGGAAAGTCCCTGCGTAAAAGGATAAATGGACATAAATCAGACATCAGCAATGGTAACATACAAAAGCCAGTAGGAGAACACTTCAATCTCCCTGGACATTGAATAACAGATTTTAAAGAAGCCATTCTTCAACAAAAAAAGCTTCAAAAACAGATTTCAAAGATAGGTTTCAGAGTAACAGCCGTGTTAGTCTGTATTCGCAAAAAGAAAAGGAGGACTTGTGGCACCTTAGAGACTAACCAATTTATTTGAGCATGAGCTTTCGTGAGCTACAGCTCACTTCATCGGATGCATACCGTGGAAACTGCAGCAGAGAAATTGCAGAACTACAATTCAGTTTGGGCTTGAATAGGGACTGGGAGTGGCTGGCTTACTACAAAAGCAATTTTTGGTATTGGCACCCCCTCATCAATTATGGGAGTGGACCACATCCACCCTGACTGAATTGGCCTTCAGCACTGGTTCTCCACCTGTAAGGTAACTCCCTTCTTTTCATGTGCCAATATATACTTATGCCTGTATCTGTAATTTTCACTCCATGCATCTGAAGAAGTGGGTTTTTTGCACACAAAAGCTTATGCCCAAATAAATCTGTTAGTCTTAAAGGTGTCACCGGACTCCTTGTTTTTATCACAATCGTGGGGGGTGAAGTCCTGACCCTATTGAAGTCAATGGGAACTTTGCCATTTAAGTTCACTGTAGTCAGGATTTGCCAAGAAGATGTAAGTCTGATCCCACAAACTTCTATACACATAAGATAATAGGATTACTCATGCAAGAAGACAGGTTTCAGAGGAACAGCCGTGTTAGTCTGTATTCGCAAAAAGAAAAGGAGTACTTGTGGCACCTTAGAGACTAACCAATTTATTTGAGCATGAGCTTTCGTGAGCCACAGCTCACTTCATCAGATGTGTACCGTGGAAACTACAGCAGACTTTATATACACACAGAGAATATGAAACAATACCTCCTCCCACCCTGTTGATCACTTTAGATAAGCTATTACCAGCAGGACAGTGGGGTGGGAGGAGGTATTGTTTCATATTCTCTGTGTGTATATAAAGTCTGCTGTAGTTTCCACGGTACACATCTGATGAAGTGAGCTGTGGCTCACGAAAGCTCATGCTCAAATAAATTGGTTAGTCTCTAAGGTGCCACAAGTACTCCTTTTCTTCATGCAAGAAGAGTCATTCATGTGAATGTTTGCTCAATCAGCCCCTATATCTTCTGCAATTATAGTGATGATCCTTTTGTCTTCAGTGAAACTGCTCCTGTGACCAAAGTTATTTGTGTTTGAAAGTATTTGCAGGATCGGGCCCATACATAGTTTCCTATAATACAACTTGCCATGTACAGTATTAGGATAAAAGGCTGTGTGACCTGTGCTCCAATACATAAACACTTTGCTTTATGTACACCCAATTTTCTATACTGTACTGACTTCACCCACGCAAACATTTTCTGAAAACATGAAACAAGATACTGAAACCTATAACGTGTTTCTCAAAGTTTCCTCAGGTGATGCAAACTGTCCTAGCTACACATAAGACAATCGTCCTTTTTGAGAACGAACCTTAAGAACGATTCAAACTTCATTTCCAGTTAGTTTCACTTTCCTTTAATTGCTTCAGTTTCAGTATTCCCCTCTGTAGTACCAATTAGTAGGCTGCTGCCCTTTACTGCTTCCTCATTGTCTCTTGTAATGTAAAGCAGTATTATCATCATTTACCGCTAAGAGGGATTTTTTTTCATTCATTTATGTACAATTCTCCATCACAGAATATGTTCATTTAAATATGTCTATCTGTACAATATCCATAAATACAAATGCCAACCAGGGGCTTTTGCAATGTATATCCCACCGCTATCCTCCCACAGGTCTCCTAGGGAGAAAGGAGACGGAATATAAAAGGTAACTTTAACATTGTCTGCTTCAGCTGATAAAGTGTCAGACTGAGAGTTCACACTTGAGGAATTTCCTTCAAGCTTTTCCATTTTGTCCCCCAATATCATCATCTGCAGAGTGCAGGCATCCAATTCAAGACTGAATCTCTCCATGGTGAACTTAATGGCATTTAATATTATGCTCAGAGAAGCTTCTGAAGCCAGTTGCTCAATGGTAAGCCTGCCAGGGCAGGGCTTGTCTCTTTTATGTGTTTGTACCATGTGCAGCACAATGGGGCCACAATCCTGATTGTGCCACCCTGACAAATATTTACTCCTCCTCCTCACACCAGAGCCCCAGTGGGGAGTAGAACTGCAGTTCTCTTGGTAAAAAGTAAAGTCTTAGAATACAAGTATTATCCCTTTCCTGCCACATCCAAGCTTCACTGTAGGAATGATTCTATAGTCTTGTGTGGGTGTGAGGGTGTGGGGGTGTGTGTTCCCAAACTGCAAAGGGGTATTAAAATGGATTCAGCTGACTCACTTTTAAAACCAACTGGAGCTCAGGCTCTGGCCCTCATTTTTATAACCAGTTACTTAAACTTCACTGAGGTTCTAAAACTTTTGGAAAGAGAAAAGGAGTACTTGTGGCACCTTAGAGACTAACCAATTTATTTGAGCATAAGCTTTCGTGAGCTACAGCTCACTTCATCGGATGTATACACGAAATGTATGTAGCTCACGAAAGCTTATGCTCAAATAAATTGGTTAGTCTCTAAGGTGCCACAAGTCCTCCTTTTCTCTTTGCGAATACAGACTAACACGGCTGTTACTCTGAAACCTAAAACTTTTGGGGAAGTTTCACAGAGATCAAATGCTGCAGGTCTAGACCAAGCACAAGAGAGTCTCTGTGGTGGGAATCTCTACTCTGTAGCTGGGATGCTGCTTCCCAGCATGGGTAGACAGACGCACCTTCCTGAGTAGAGCTAGCATGCTAAAAACAGTGGCACAGCAAGGGATAGCACTGGTGGCGGCTCGAGTACGTAGCCAGGGCATCTTGACTGGTTTGTACTCAGCTAGGGGGGTAAGCGCAAGCAGTAGTGTGGGCCTGCCTCCTGTGCTACCCCCGGCTCTGCTGGATTTTAGCATGCTAGCTGGAACAGAGCTTAGGAAGCACACTCCCAGCTGCAGTGTAAGAGTAAGTACCAGCAGCACTAACTCTTTGCAACCATCTTTACTCACCCCACCCCCCAATTTCTAGGCAGTCATTTTTTAAGGTAACTTTAAAAAAGAACTTTTTTACATACAACTGGCTGTAATAAATGCACACCGCATGCTCTAGCCTGATTGATTTTCACAAGTATATGTATGTTAGGATTTAACTCAGGGTCTTCCCATTCAGGTCCTTACACAGAAGGTTCTTGTTGATTGTGTAATTGATCTGATGAGATGATAGAAATGAGTACAAGCTTTACTTAACATCCAAATAAGCCCATTCATTAACATATCCAAACAAAGCTACAAGGAGAGAGAGAGAGAGAGCTCTCAGGACTATAGGCACACTCACCTACTGCTAAGAGTTACGGGAAACAAAGACAGCAGGAATCAACCAGTGGAGCACATCAGAGAGCAGGCCATTAATCAGTCGACACCATTGCAGGAGCCTGACACTCCCAGATTTAGGGAACAGAGACAACTCTTTTATACCTTTATGTTATGTAATTATTTGGCTACATGTCCCTATTTCCAGGGCCATAATAAACTTTATTCTTGCTCATTAGCCACATGTGCCCTTCGGATCACAGAAGGAAGCTATTTGTATCAATTCATTTTTTAATAACCGATAGGCATTAGTGCAGTTATCTCTAGAGTTACCATGTTGCAAAAGCCCCCCGCAAGTTCCCCTTATTTCAAAATTACTTGTGAAAGCTTGTGGTGTACCTGTTCTTCTGTGGTCAACCTGTTTGTTACACAGAAGAGAAGGCACAATTCATGACCGCGAATTAAATCCTCACATCTACTTTGGCTAACTAAAACCCAAGCCTGACACACTAGGGCTCACACACAATAAATGTTACCTTTTTATTATAAGAAAGCCTAACATCCCTATTGTTTGTGTTCTCTTACTTGCCCCCAGCATGCTTCAATGTACTCAGCATTACAACTCATCAGTAATATAGCTATAGTGTTAGTACAAAAGCACAACAGGATCATAGGACAACAATGCACAGAGAAAGCAGACATAATACAGGGTACACAGTGCACAAATACATACATAGAAAGGGGGCACAGATAGGGGATAAACAATGTATAAATGAAGGGGAAAGAATATACAAATACACTCTCAGATTACAAAGAAAGCATGGGATAGGGAACATAAAGCATAAATAAAAATAAAGCTACAGAAAGAGAACATGAGCATGTGGCCTGATTGTGTCCTTTGGGACTAGATGCAAAGGAGACACCCCCCACAGATGGCCATCCCTCTCCTTATGTGGAAGGTCTCAGCCATCTTCCAGGCAGAGTTCCCCTGTACTTCAGGCCTTGTAAAGAGCTCTCTGTGCATCTAGGGATCCATGTGAGGGGAGCGGTCAGGTAGAGGGGAGGCTGATGGAGAAGGGGGCAAACTGGGGGTGTTAACTTTCCAGCCAACCACCCTCAAGGGATAAGAACCTACCTTCAGGGGAGATCCAGGGGAGCCCCTGAAGCTTTGCTGCCAGGGATCGGGGCAAAAGCAGAGGGGGCCAGACTTGGTCTGGAGGCAGAGCCTCCAAGTACATGGCACCATGTTGTCCCCTGCAGATCCCTGGATGGAGAAGGAAGGAGGAGGAAAGGCCATAGCTCAGACCTATACCTCTGCACCAGCCCAAACGAACTGGCCAGACACAGAGATAGGAGCATGTGGCACCGCCCCCGCCAAAATTGTGCCACATTAGTCTTCCCAGCAGGGTGGGGAATGTGTGAGAGGGATTGTCTTCCCAGCAGTACAATCCCTCTACAAGCTTTATCTTTAGCTGTGCATATCTCCATCACAACCAGTGCTAAATTCCTATGGCCCAAAGATTTTAAAAGCTCTATGGCCAAATTCTCTGCAGGCCTACTTCCATTGACTTTGATGGAGTGGACCCAACAAAAAGTTTGGACATTAATTGTGAAGTTAGGACTTTTTCCTGACTATCCCAACCCAGTACAATGTAAATTGCATGGAAAGGAAGAAGCCAGTAATAACATAAAACATATCAGTTAGTCAGCAGAACTAAGTCTAGGAAAGTCATGTATTACAAGGACTAAGTGAACAATTCACAATCAAATTTATATGGCAAATTTAGCCTCCTTTTTCTGCTTGTAGAATATTCATTTAACAAAAGGATTCAAGTAATATTTTTGCAAACTGTATTAACTCAGTGGATTGATTGTAAACAGCTTTCTGCAAGTAGTTTATATTTATTTAATATTAATATTTCTGCAAGCTGCTCAGGTTACAGATGACTGATCAGATAGGTGCTCTCTGGCACATCCAGTGTGAATAATCATACATGAGACTAAAATTCAATTTTTTCAAATCCTGATGTACATAAGTTTAAAAATGTGAGGATATATTTGTAGAAATTCAGTATTTTGTAGTATTAACTCAGCTGGGGATACTAATGTCTCATTTCCACCTAAACCTTGGAACAGCAGCATTCCCCCCCCCCCCCACATACCAGTACAGAAAACGTTTGTGAAGTGGAGCTAGCTTCATGGGAGACGAAGGAATGGAACCAATGGACAGTCATTAAGATGCAGAATACTGGAGCATGAGACACAAATACATTATGTGATAGATATAACTGAAGATTGCAGACATTCTTTCATATTTCATTGATCAAATGACAAAGAAATGAACCTAACGGAGTTATAAAATGTATCATGAATTGGAAGTGCTGCAGATAGAATAATTAAAACATATGCTATTCACTTAATTACATTTTTAGTGTTAATAGTGCCAGCTTTTCCTAGCTAGAGTTACATTTTTAATAAAACTGTCCTTATTTGAATCAGTATGGACAAGCATTGAGTGGTCCTGTAGATTATTTCATATATGAATTTATATAAAATTCCAAGAAGCGCAAAACTGCAGTGTCTACAGGCAGGGTAGAATAGAAGAATGCACTCATAAAAAAGTTCAGAACATGAAATATAAGCTGTATTTATATACTTATTCTTCCATTCCTGTCCTAAACCATTGGGTAGTGTCACTGTGCAATGATAAGCAGGTGCCACATTTAATCCCACATTTGGAATAGTTAGTCTGTGTAAGTCTCAACTCTCCAGACTGACTTGTTTAGTAGGCCGGGAAGCTCCCCTGTGTATGATGATACTATATGATGGGCAGGTTGTGGGACTCAGGGCACTGACAGGGTGTCACTGGTCCACTCCTAGGCCCAGGTCAACTCTGCCCCACCTGTTCACTGCACCTTTAAGCAACGCTTAAGTTATGCTGAGGAGTGAAAAGGATGGAGTCGAGGAATAAGAGATTCTCATGCTCCAGCTGTGCCTGCCAGCTACTGAGCAGAGGGGATAGAGAATCACCACAGTGAGGCTTGGAAACTTCTTTTATAATCTAGGAGACAGCATCTGTCACCCCTACTCAAACTGAATAGTACCTTACCTGACAAGTATCCTCACTGAAGTCATTAGTATCAGAGTTGCTAGGTGGCCAGCTGAGGCAGAAGCAGATGCAGGATAGAGTAGGGGATGGCTAGTGCGAAAACAGGTATGAGCTAAAGCAGGAGCAAAGGCGGTCTCTTGAGACTACTGGCAATGGGAGTGTTCCCAGCCAGGTAGGGATGTTAAGTGACTGGAGAGACTGCTTCCCTTAAGAGCCTATATACCTGCCTTGGGATCACCTGGATGGGTCCTTGCCTGTGGATTGGCTGAACCCTGGCCACATGGCATGGGAATTATCACAAGACCAGCAGGCAATTGCCTCTGATGACAGATCACACTCTCTGGCTCAGAGATAACTCATCAGATTTAAGCAGGCTTAGACACAGAGGTAACTCAGGCTTAGACAGGCTCAGCGGGATCACAATTAGGACTACTCATGGAGCAAAGGTGGCAGAACCTGGTGCACTCCTGCTCCCACTGAAGTCAATGGGAGTATTATTATTATTTATAGACCTAGCAATGAACCAGGACTCATTGTGCTAGGTTCTGTACAAACGCAGAACAGGAAGACAGTCTCTGTCCTGAGGAGCTTAAAAATCTAGCCATTGGCCTTGCTCCAATTGAAGTCAGAAATTTCTCATAGTTTTTCTCTTTTCAAGTATATTGTATGCAGCAAGTAACCCTAGGGAATTATCTTGTATTAGCATTTTTAGTCTAAAAGTTTGTATTATGACTGCCTTGTGAACAGTACGTGCCATCATTTCAAAGCTCTTTGGCTTCATCATATTTCAGGAGCACGTACTGTCATAGCACCTCTTGCAAGGCATAGCTATCATGAAAACCCATGTATAATGGGTAGATATAGCTGTTGTCAAGGGCAAGACAGACAGGCTCCTACCTAAAAGTGAACAGGACACTGGTTTCACTCCAACAGTGGGCAGGCTGTACCAGACTGTACAACATGGGTGTCCCTGCAAGTCTCAGCTCCAGTCCTGACCTTCAGCGCGACGCACTCCTGCTCCTTCTCCCATTGTCTTCACTCCTCCCAGTCATCCTGCTTAATGGTCCCTTACCATGCCCCCATCTCTTCTCATTGCATACTCCCTTTCATGCTCCTGACTCTGCTTAGAGCATCGTCCATCTCCTTGGACAACCATGACCTCCCTTATTTTGAACTCCTCCTTAAGGCAGACCAATGTTGCTATCATTATCTCCACCAGTGTATTCAAGCAGGAACTTCAACCTGTGCACCATGGCCAAGATTTTGAAGAGTGACCCATGATTTTGGAGGTCTCTATTTCTGGGGCACCTAGCCTGAGACACTTTTAAAAGGCCCCAATTTTTCAGAAAGTGCTGAGTACTCACCATCTGAAAATCAGGGACATTTAGGGTGTTGTGTTAGGCTCACAACATTTGAGGGCCCAAAATCACAAATCCATTTTGAAAATCTTGGCCCATAAGTATGATCCAAGGTGGGATTTGGAAAATGTAAGGGAATTAGGAACCCAACTCCCATAGGCAATGGGAGGTTGGCAACCTCTTACACTGGGATTTTCAAAAGGGACCTATGTCTAATATAGGAGATCACTTCCTTAAAATAGGGACTCTGTTCAGCACCGTACATACCAATCACACCCCATAGACGATGTATTATGAACATTGTTGTCCAAACACTGCTCTTTCAATCACTGACTATGGATTTGCTTTTTGTAACATGTTTTGCACAGCTGCTGCAGCGAGTAGTGCAGACGTGTGCTGTGTGTTGATGCTGAGTGGTAGGAGACCACAAAACTCAAAGCAATAAGAAAATCGTAATTGCACAGAGTCAGCAGCTTGGTTTGAATCTTTCCCTTACTAGGATTATAGAACCACTTTCGCGCCTTGCTGCTGAGGTTGCACCAAGTGATTCAGCCTGTTGAATAAAGGGGAAGCACTTTCTAATTGTTTCCTAGAAAATACAATCAAGAGGGATCTGTTGCATGTTTTGTAATGTTCGGTGATGGTTGCTGATGACAGTTAATAAGGACAACTTTTGATTAAGGAAGGAAATGTGTATTCCAAATAAATGGAGACATTGAAATTTCAAATAATAAGACAACCATTACAAACCACCTGAATTATCAGGAGACATACTATTCATTGTGTCACTATTAATCCTAAGCAGGTTTTATACATAAAGAATTTATGGACACAAATTCTGAAATTAAATGAGTTCATATTTTGTAGCTTCAGTTTTTTTCTCTGAATTGCACAATGCAGTTAAAACATATGTTACCAGCGTAACAATGCTCATGACTTATAGACATGGAGCAACCGAGACTCTTTCTCTAGCAATGATACTAATTCCCTTCTTCCTCTTAGTTTTCTTTCCTTCTCTGGCCTGCCTTGTGTTTTTAAGGCAAAGTCCTGCACTGGAGATTGGGCAGAGATGCACCGTCCAATGGGAGCAGCAGAGGCGTTGTGTGTCAGACATATTTGGAGCTTTCTGGGACACAAGAAAAGTGCATACTGCAACTTCCTTTTATAGGACAGAGCTTGCTCTGTTACTGTGCTAGTCACACTATGGGCTAGTGCAGAGATGGGACTAATCAGACTGAGTGCTACTCGGTGTGCAAAATGGTGGCATGACCAGGCTCTAACATGGGCGGCCGGTGACCTGGCCATTGGGGGATGCTAGCCTCTGGCCCCGCCTCTCCACTCCCCTTTTGCCCACTCCCAACCCCAGAGCGCCGGGCGGCTAAGCAACGTGCCTCCAGCCTTGGTGCGCTGAGCAGCCAGCCCCAAAGCACTGAGCGGCTGGACAGCACGGTCCAAGCGGGAAGTGCAGCCCCAGTGCCAGCCACTCTGAGTCCCTGAGGGAGACAGGCCGGTCAGCGCCAAGGCAGAGCGCTGGGAACTGCAGGCTGGGGGTGGAGTGTGGGCAGGGCCACGCCAGGCTGTTTGGTGAGGCACAGCCTCTCCCAGCCTACATTTTCCCCTAAATATTTAAACAAATAATATTTGGAAATTTTGAAGAGGGGGATAAAACCAACATTTTTCTCTACATTAAAATATCCACAAAGCAGATAAGATGGCCAAGCTATTGAGTCAACCACAGGAAGCTGGTTTAACTTCCAATAAACACCGCCTTCACGAACCCCTTTGTAATTTCACAGGGTCACGTGGTCTGTGGCATGCAAGGGAGCTAAAGAGAAGGGGAAAAAGGCATAAACAAACCGTAACCAGTGGAATGAAGAGTGGGGGCTAAGCAGCACCTTTCCACCCTCCCCATGAAATAGCAGAAGCCCCCTAATGGGGACAATGGATGAGAATCAGCATTTTGGATGGGGTCTGATTACACTTTGCTAACAGGTGCTCGGCAAACAAATCAGCGTGGGAGCTGTTGCAATTTCAACTCAACAACATCCATATATCCTCTGCCCCTGCACTCCAAGAAAGGAGCCTACAGTTTTGCTGGGAAAGCCAAGGATGGCATGATTCCCAAATGAGTTATTTGGCTGTGGGAGGCGAAAGCTGAAGAGTAATACTGAGCAGGTGATGGGATGCACAGTGGCCCTGGAATCTAAAGGACCGAGACAGGCTTCATGCTGACTTCCCTACCTGCTTCAAGAGGTAGTGTTGCCTGCTCTCATCATTTCAATAGCTAGTCTTGCAGCTATTGATGTTTTTCTTAAAGCCACTGTTCCTACAGTCATGTGATTATGTGACAATCTCAGTTTTCATTTAAGAGAAAGTTTCTAGCCCTCATGATTGCCAAGAAAAGTTAAGAAATGTGAAACCAAAAGGCTCAAACCCGTAAATCAAATCCCCTCTTTCCCAAATTGAAGAAACAACATGATTTTAAGCCATCTCATGAATTTTGGGTGCCTGGTTCACGATTTCTGGCATGCTTGGGATTGGCCATACTGATGACGACTCAAACCCCTGGTTTCTTGCAGAAAATTCATCACTAACTGCCAAGTTCAGAATTTTAGGAACATTTCCCCCCTTGTTGTTGGTTCTTTCAGAAAAGAATTTGGCTCTTCATTTTCTAATCTGAATTAGCTATGGTTCTGACTCAGAATGAATTCAGCAAATTGCAGCTAATTTACAGACAGCTGAGTGGGAAGACAGGTCAACACTCGGCTGAAGGAGCAGTGAGAATAGATCTGTAAAGGACATCATCAAAGGATAGCATTTTCTGCCAACAGGGTGCAGGGACATTTGGAGATTTTCACAGGCTCCAACAGTCTGTCTGTAATAATCAGTTTCAAACCATTTCAGGTAAACAGTTATACTAATAAAACAGATGCTTTCCCATCTATGGCCATTTAAGGAGCCAGGTAAAATCCTTGCTCATTGAATAAGTACCGTAATCCCATTGACTTCAGTGGAGCTACTTGCAGAGAAAGGTTCCCCTTATCATTAATAAGGTTGGCAGGATTGGGTTCTTAATGGGCCAGATCTATAAAGCTAAAGGCTAGGTGGTGCCCGGCCTTAAATCAGGTATGCAGAGGTGTAGGATTGAGTGGGAGCTCTCTCTTTCACAGCCTTTCCTAGGATTGGCTACAGTGGCTTGGGGCAGTGCAGGGGAGATTGTTTTGCCCAGTTGCAAATGGATGAAAAGAGGACAGGCATCAGGCAGAGCCAGAGTCAACAATTAGCTATGGGGGAGTCTGAAACTTCAGTGCTACACTATTTAAGTGGGTGTAGTAAGTGAGTGACTGTCCTTCTTTATGCCACTGGGGATCCCTGAGAGATATTGTGCTCTGAAACTCAAATGATTCCCCCAAGGTCTCTGTACTCTCCCTCACTATGGACTGCAGGCTAAAGGATGATCTAACCCTAAACTAGGAAATATAAATCATCCTGTAGCTCGTCTTTTAAAACGCAAATTATAATCACATTTTCTGGTCTAGATTCACCTATGCTGCCCCTTCACCCGAGGGATTCAGCCTAAGGAAGAACAGGTGGGTTTTCTACCACCTCCCCTTGCTGTGTGGTCTTACTGGGAGGGTGCAGGGCCAGAGCAATTTTCTCTCGCAAACACATCTCCAAAGTAACATAATCGCTGGAGGCTTCACAGGTGACACCTTGAACTGGCGCATCTCCTGCTAGCATGAGTCATTTCACCTCACTTTTGAAGCTGTGCTTAGCTGATGTGATCCCTTCTTCATTTAAGGGGGTTCGGGCGATATTTTCCACCACTGGTGAAAGACATCAGGAACCCTAGGGTAAATCTAACCTAATGGACCAAACTCAGACTCCAAATGTGGAGTTGCACCCACTTCCACCATTTGGTTCATGGAGTTTAATTAACTGAACAAGTCAAAAGCTGCTCTTATTTACTCTCCTTAGCTGGCATCGCAAATGGTACAGTTGTTACTTGAACATACTTGGCCAAATTCAGCCCTTGGGTATGCTGGTGTAGTGATACCAGTGCCCACTGCATTGAGTCCTTCGTGCTGGATCCGTGACTAACAGGAACAACTAACCTTCTGGAGTGTGGGTTTATTACAAGGGGTAGGGGAGGCGGTGGGAAGAATTCCTTTGGCAGCTGTGCTCACTCCCATGCATTAACAAACTGCATGGGCAAGAAGTCTGTTATAATCACTGCTGCTGAGCTTTAGTAAACATTCTGTTCTGAATGATCTGTCTGAATGGCATGGCACACCCGCTGTAGGGAACGCTGAGCAGCCCTCGTCCTGGATGCATACCCAGTTAGAATCCCTTTTCAGGGACGATAGAATTGAAAATACCTAAAATGTCTCAGCTGAGTTTTATAGGATTTACCCTAGTCTGCCCTCTCAGCTGGTAATAGTTTCCGAACCAGCTATTCACTAGGAGGACTGGTACCTGCCTTGCTAGATAAACATCCCATAAGCAGAGGTGAAGCACAGCTTTTGTATATTCTCATCTTGTTGCTGCACAGTTTACGAGAGGTCAGAGGGCACCTGGTCTAAAGTCCAACTCTTGGGGTGTCAAATTTGAAACACAGTAACTTCGTGTCAGAGCTCTGGTGCCACAGGGCACAAATGTTTCCTTTGGCTAGAAGAGCCTCTGCAAAATAAATGAATCCAGAGCAATTCTAGCAAAGGTAAACACAGAGTAGAAAGTACTGGAGTTTTCCCTGATGGCTCTTGTTTAGAACTTGCTGTGAATGCACAAAACTCAGTGGGATTTAAATACAACAGAATAATGATTCTGTACTAGAACTGATGATTTGCTAGTGCTGGCTTCTCTGTGATTTTTCCTTCAAATGACATTCAGTGTGGCAAAGGGACACCATCTTATGGTACCTGATGGGTTACTAATTAAGTGGAATGTAGACATGCCTTAGCATTTCCACCCCCCTCTCTAAATCAAAGTCCCATGATCAGCTTTAAAAAATACAGCGGGGAAGGTTGCATTTTCTATTCATAACTGACTACTTTACCTATCCAGATTTCTGTTTATCTGCTAGCTCAGAAATAGAGTGTGTTACAGCTTCTAAAATGCCACACCAGAAAGAGGTCCAAGCCAAAATCCCAGGTTTGCTCTTTGAGAAACCCAAGATCAGAATAATAGTTGTCAGTCCTTATATCTACCATGAAATGAGCCAAAAATGAGGGGAGGAGAAAACGGCACGGGCCGAGGGATGTGCTGGCCACTGCTTCCCGCAGCCCCCATTGGCCTGGAACAGCGAACCACAGCAAGTAGGAGCTGTGATCAGCCGAACCCGCAGACGCTGCAGGGAAACAAACAGGCCCGGCCTGCCAGCGGATTTGCCTGACAGGCCACGTGCCAAAGCTTGCCGATCCCTGGTTTACACCATAATGTTTATCTTTAGGGTATGTCTTCAGTACCAAAAAGGTGTATGTTTTCTGCAGGATAATTTAATGCACATTTGTTATTCCATGGTAAAATCCTACTGGAGATCAGGAATCTACAGATTTTAATCACAAGGTAGTTTGGCAAGGACAACACTATAACTAGATTTCAGAGTGGTAGCCGTTGTTAGAGAGCTTATTCCTTCACTCTCCCACTTCCCTGGTTCTTCTCGCATGAACAGAGAGCAACAATACCCGAAGTCCGAAGGTGCAAACAATTTGATGTTTATTGGGGTGAACTTCCAGCAAGCTAAATACAAGTTCCTTTTTCCTTATTTTCGAATCCCAACTTACTTCCTGTTTGTCCCTAATTTATACAGTAATATTCTTAGCTATACCTTAACCAATCATTATATTAAAATTTAACTAACCAATCCTAACATATTGTAACATGATCAGCTAACCAATTATATCCCACCACCTTAATTAGATTACACCCAGCAAAATTAATTATACAGCAGACAGAAACAATCACAGAACCAGACAGAGATTATACAGACAAACAATAACAAAGTGGGAACTATAATGACAAAACAATACAGGAGTGAGGATTTCACATCCCAGTATTGATAAGTGAGTTCTTGCCAGACAGGATGCTGTTTCCTTTTACATTCTCTAGGCACTCCCTTTCTCTGGAGGTGATAGGCATTATCAGGACAGGATTGTATTCAGGACAGGATTGTATTCCTAACAGCCCAATAGCACCTTCTTTCAATGTGACTAGTTTGGAATGTGAGGATGTGACCGGTCGCTTCCCAGCTTATGGCTGCCTCTGCTGCTTAGCCAAAGGCCTTAGCCTAAGCACAGGGCCTCAGACTGTCACAGTAAGAAAAGGCCCTTACACTGGCAGACAGTGATTTTGATTCTTTCTTTTATACCTCTAACTAGCCAAGTGATAAGAATACACCTAAATTCTTAAAGTATAGGCCTTTATAGACAGGCCTGAATATCTATATCCTAACAGCCGTGTTAGTCTGTATCAGCAAAAAGAATGAGGAGTACTCGTGGCACCTTAGAGACTAACAAATTTATTTGAGCATAAGCTTTCGTGGGCTAAAACCCACTTCATCGGATGCATGCAGTGGAAAATACAGTAAGAAGATACATATGTACACAGAGAACATGAAAAAATGGGTGTTGCCATACCAACTACAATGAGAGTAATCAGTTAAGGTGAGCTATTATCAGCAGGAGAAAAAAAACTTTTGTAGTGATAATTGGGATGGAACATTTCCAACAGTTGACAAGAAACTGTGAGTAACAGTAGGGGGGGAAATAAGCATGGGGAAATAGTTACAAGATCTCTATCAAGCGTTCTTACAACTACAGTAGCCACCTGCTGAAGTAAAGAAACAGATTGACAGAGCCAGAAGAGTACCCAGAAGTCACCTACTACAGGAGAGGCCCAACAAAGAAAGTAACAGAATGCCACTAACCGTCACCTTTAGCCCCCAACTAAAACCTCTCCAGGGCATCATCAAGGATCTACAACCTATCCTGAAGGACGACCCATCACTCTCTCAGATCTTGGGAGACAGGCCAGTCCTTGCTTACAGACAGCCCCCCAACCTGAAGCAAATACTCACCAGCAACCACACACCACACAACAAAAACACTGACCCAGGAACCTATCCTTGCAACAAAGCCCGTTGCCAACTGTGTCCACATTTCTATACAGGGGACACCATCATAGGACTTAAACACATCAGCCACACTATCAGAGGCTCATTCACCTGCACTTCTACCAAAGGGATATATGCCGTCATGTGCCAGCAATGCCCCTCTGCCATGTACATTGGCCAAACTGGACCGTCTCTACATAAAAGAATAAATGGACACAAATCAGACGTCAAGAATTATAACATTAAAAACACAGTTGGAGAAAACTTCAATCTCCCTGGTCACTCGATTACAGACCTAAAAATCGCAATACTACAACAATAAAACTTCAAAAACAGACTCCAACGAGAAACTGCTGAATTGGAATTAATTTGCAAACTGGACACCATTAAATTAGGCTTGAATAAAGACTGGGAGTGGATAGGTCATTACACAAAGTAAAACTATTTCCCCATGCTTATTTTCCCCCCTACTGTTACTCACACCTTCTTGTCAACTGTTGGAAATATGCCATCCCAATTATCGCTACAAAACGTTTTTTTCTCCTGCTGATAATAGCTCACCTTTACTGATTACTCTCGTTATAGTTGGTATGGCAACACCCATTTTTTCATGTTCTCTGTGTATATATATATCTTCCTATTGTATTTTCCACTGCATGCATCCGATGAAGTGGGTTTAAGCCCACGAAAGCTGATGCTCAAATAAATTTGTTAGTCTCTAAGATGCCACAAGTACTCCTCGTTCTTTTTACTATAACTAGAGACAGGGTATCTCCCCTAATTTACCTGGTGGTAATAACAATGTGCCCTGTCTCCACTAGGATTTTGTCACAAGATAGCAAATGTGCATCAAAATATCCTCTGGCAAACACACATCTTTTGGGGCAGTGAAAATAAAGCCTGCTTCATTTGTAATACTTCCATTCAGTTTATTAAAATATGAGAATGGTATTGGGGCTAAGCTCAGGACTGTGACTTAGAAGACCTGAGGTGGGTGGTTTTTTTTCAGCTCTACCATGAGATTCTTATTAGACCTTAGGCAAGTCTTTTATTCTGTGTGCCTCAGTTTCTCATTCATGAAGTGGAAATGTCCACTAACAGTGTTTGTTACTTCACACACTGAATTCCTTGGATGAGCACTCTATGTAAGTACAAAATAGTATTACTTTAAGGCAATGTATATGCAAGTTAATCAGAGCCATTGCACACAGTGCCTTATAAAAGAGATGAATGTATAGCTAGAGGTTATCCGTGCCCTGAGAATTAGAGTTGTTCTCATTCTCATGGCTGGATAATTGCTGCAGTGTATTATATCTGTTTGCTAAGTCATAATCACATTTTATTCCTTTATTCTGTTTTTTGTAATGCAGTGTTTGTTCATTGCACATTGGAGTGATGGCTGAGACTATACTGTTTGATTTAAGCATCTGCTGCTATTCAGAACATATTTCAGAGTAACAGCCGTGTTAGTCTGTATTCACAAAAAGAAAAGGAGTACTTGTGGCACCTTAGAGACTAACCAATTTATTTGAGCATAAGCTTTCGTGAGCTACAGCTCACTTCATCGAAAGCTTATGCTCAAATAAATTGGTTAGTCTCTAAGGTGCCACAAGTACTCCTTTTCTTTATTCAGAACATAGTGAGGGAACAACACATGGCTGACATTGTTCCTCCTACAGGTACTCCTACTCCCTAGGAACCCAACCGTGCATGTGTAAGATAAGGAAAGAACAGAGGAGACAGCCCACTGAGGAAAGTTCTATACATAAGTGGCTGAAACCCAGCCAGTGCAAAATAGAAGAAAGGTTATAAAGAAGCCAGAGTGCTGAGTGTGTGTTCTCGGCCTTACCGGCAGGATTTTCCAAGACAAAGGGGTTATTTTCACCAAATTAAACTTGCAAATTTCATACCTTGCAGGGCTGACATTGTAATTCAAACTCTCTGACATTGAAAGTTTAATGATTTACCATGGCTCACACCCTACACAGACAGACCAGAGATTTGTGAGCAATTAATTGATAATGTGCTACAATCCGAGCTAACAATAAAGCTACCAGTAGGCACTGCCCATCAAGCTGCATACAACTACTTCAAAGAATATAACTATTTTCCTCCACCAGTTCAAAGCACATGATACTTTTACATCTTAATTGAGCCTAATCAATGAAATATGTACCAAATCAGGTCTGTAAAACTCTACCTATTACTATTACATCTCATTATTATTATTTATATGAATCTGGAGATATTCAGACCCTACTTGGGATTGAATGTGTAAATATAAGCTAGTAAAAAGAATGACAGTGTCTCTTTAACATTCAGTGACAAATTGTTTAGGCTGAAAATTTCTCCTAAAGGAAAATGGTTATAAATGAGTAAACAAAATCCTCCATGTTCTAGATGTTTAAAAACAAACAAATAGGTTTCTCCCAATAAAGTTTTTTTTCTAAGCCAGGGATCTGCACAAAAGCAGTTTTGTGTTTGCTTTGCTTGGCCTGCAGAAGTGATAAACTGACAGATACTATGCCCTGGTATGTTTGTATTCCTCTTGATGCCATCAGTGATGTTAATGGACAAACAAGTGAGCAAAATGGAACTAAGGCCAGGTCTACCCTGAAGTCGTTACAGCGGCGCAGCTGCATCGGTACAGCTACACCGCTGTAAGGTCTCCTGTGTAGCCACTCATAACTCAACCATCCCCAACGAGCAGCGGTAGCTTTGTCGGCAGGAGAGCATCTCCCACTGCCATAGCACTGTGCACACCAGCACTTCTGTCGGTGTAACTTATGTCAATCAGGGGTGAGCTGTAGCTCACGAAAGCTTATGCTCAAATAAATGGGTTAGTCTCTAAGGTGCCACAAGTCCTCCTTTTCTTTTTGCAAATACAGACTAACGCGGCTGTTACTCTGAAATCAGGGGTGTGTTTTTTTCAGATCCCTGACCACCAAAAGTGCTAGTGTAGACATAGCCTAAGTTGTGATTAACGAGCAGCAGCAGGAGAGGATGGTCCAGTGGTTAGGGCACTAGCCTGGGACTTGGGAGATCTGGGTCAACTCCCTGGTCTGACACAAACCTTCTGTGTCCTTGGGCAAACCACCTAGGCCCAGATCCTCAAAAGTATTGAGGTGCCTAACTCCCGATAACATCAATGGAAGCTAAGCACTTACATACCTCTAAGGATCTGCACCTTAAGGGGTGTCTACAAAGGCAAAAAAAAACCCAACCTCATGAGGCAGTGAGTCTCAGAGCCTGGGTCAACTGCCTTGGGCTCACACTACAGGGCTAAAAATAGATATGTAGACATTTGGGCTTGGACTGGAGCCTGGGCTGTGAAACCCACTGAGAGGGAAGGGTCTCATAACCTGGGCTCCAGCCCAAGCTGTAACATCTACACTGATATTTTGAACTCCGTAACGCAAGCCCCACAAGCCCAAGTCAGCTGTCCCAGTCTCTGAGACTCATGGCAGTGCATAGCTTTTTTGCTGTGAAAATGAACCCTAAATCTCTTTGCCTCAGTTCTCCAGCTGTAAGATGGGGATGGATAGTACTTGCCTACCTCACAGGGGTTTTGTAAGGAGAAATATATTTTATTCATTTACATTGATTGTGAGGCGCTCAGATACTATGAAGATCAGGGCTCTAAGTACCTTGGATAGACAGGAATATATTTTTGAGAAACAGAGAAAGTTCTAAGCCCCAGATCCTGCAATGAGCTCTGTGCAGGGGAAGGGCTTCACCCATATAGAGCTCCTTACAGGATAAAGGCCTAAATAGTTATGAAAAGAAATGTTGGTCAAGTTCTACAAATCTCCTACAAAAAATGTAGCATACAACAGGGTTAAAACCTAGAAAGAATGCTTGTTTGCATCCCTTTATCCAAACCAATACAATAAATAATTTAATCCAATTATTACTGTTATTCATTTGTACTGTCATAGTGCCTAGGAGCTGGGCTGTGAAACCCACTGAGAGGGCTCAGCTGGACTCCTTCTTCACAGAAAACCCAAGCACACTACATCCAAAGCTGTAATCATGGACCAGGATCCCACTGATGTCACGTTATGTTTTACAATTTTATTAGACCAAAGAAAACTAATAAAACATGGTCAAAAGTGCTTGTAATAAACTCAGTACATCCTATTTCACAATAAATAGTTCCTATGGTTCCAATGCACCAATTAAACAGTTTTGCATTAATTTGTCTTGCAGGAGTTCTGTATTACCATCTACTCATACAGAGCAAAACCTATTTCTTAAAATATACCCCCCAGAGTTGCTTCTCTGTTAGTATGAAATTTAAATATGTCACTTTGATCACTGGAAATCAAGTGGAAATTACCATTTTGACTAAGAATATCTAACTCTAAGAAATTAATTAATCCTAGAAACTGTTTAGAGAGAGACGTGATCTAGTGGTTTGAGCACAGGCCGGGTAGCCACTAGCTCTTCAGTTGTAATCCCCGCACAGCAAAGTTACGAAGACCAAAGGGGAAATCCTGGCCCCTCTGAGATCAACAGCAAAACTCCCGTTAACTTCAATAGCACCAAGATTTCTCTCCAGATTTTTCAAGAAGTGTTCAATGCCCAACATCTCCCATTGTTCTCACCCAACAGCTCCCATTTCTTTTCAGTGAAGCTGGGTTCTGGGCTATTTTGAAAACCTGGCCATTATTTAGGTGGCTAAATGGGAGCTGAACTCTTGAAAATATGGCCCCTAACATCTCTACCTCAGTTTCATCTTCTGTAAAATGCAGATAATCCTCTTCTCAGGGGAGTTGTGAGGATGATGAGTTAATGTTTGTGTGGTGTTTCACAGAGAGTAAAATCGCAGAGAAAATTCTAGCTGCTGTGGTAATACAAACCCAGTGTTTGGTTTTTTCAGACATACAGACTTGCCATCCTATCCCAGAGCAGGCCCAATGCTCCAGGTTTTATGCTGGTATAACTACACTGCCACCATAAAACCACTGTACCTTACTGGAGAATCTAGCTCAATGAGTTTTCCTCTCATCTGCATCAGGCTGGGAAGCAGGACCAAGCGTGTCAATTAGGGAAGGGCTCGGCTGGATGCCCTCTTCACAGAAAACCCAAGCACACTACATCCAAAGCTGAAAGGCATCTTCTCAAAATGTATCATTAGACAACATGTAATTTTGTATCCCCACCTGCAGAGCACAAAGGGGGAGAGGGACACCAAACCATTGAACATAGCACACTGAATTTCCTTCCATTTAGGGCAGGGTGGGACAGTAGGGCTGTATATTAAAATAAATAAGTCAGATAAATCTCTCATTTTCACACCATGTCCCACCATTCCAGACAGCAGGACTTTAGGGCACGTGAAAACAACAAAGGGCTTCCAGAAAGTAACTAGGTACCTAAAGAATACTGACAACTCATCCTTAGAATTATTTAGGAGCCCACCTCTACTGAAGTCAGAAACTGCCCCCAATTATGGACATCCATCTTGCATTGAATGGCACAGTGGTGAATAGATTACCAGATTTCCTGTTGACAGGTGGCTGGTGGCACTGGAAGAATGGTAACATGCTCTTCCTGATGCTGCTGTGTCCATGCTACTCTGACTTCATCTCAATTATTGTCCTGGGCCTTTGTCCCCTTTCTCCTCCTGTGGGACTTCATACTTCTTCTGCCCCACTTGTCTCTTCAAGGCCTTGATTCTGGGATAGAAAGGCAGCTTATAGCAGACATCTTGGTTGATGTTCCTGTGCCCACTGAGTATTTCCCCTCCTGACTCCTACTCATTCCGCACCCTACACACACCCATGAGCAAGAGACAGAAGGAGAGACTGTGGAAGGAGACTCTGCCCTGTCACTCGTCTTCCCTGCAGCTGTGAGAGAGAGAGAGAGAGAACAATCTTTAGTGAGCAAGAGGTGAAGAATAAGAGGGAAATACATCCTGACAACTGGACAGTGAAAGTCAGAGGTGCCCACTGGGTGGCAGAGAGCCAGGCAAAAAGCTGGAGGGCCTTTTATTTAAAAGTTGAAGTAGCAGGTCTCCTCTCTCCAGAGAGCAACAGACAGACAAAGGGAAATTTTTTTCCCAATTTTAAAAAGTTCTAGCCCTCCCATTGGCTTTTTTGGTCAGGTGCCCACTCTCTTCCTTTTACCTATGGGCTTTAACACTTTACAGGTCAAGCAAGTAGAGAACAGCTACTAACATGGATTTTGTAGCTAACTGGCTGGCTAGGTGTCCATAAAAGGGAGCTTACCCCCGCCCCCTTCATTCATCACAGTTGAAAAGGTTTCAGAGTAGCAGCCCTGTTAGTCTGTATCCGCAAAAAGAACAGGAGTACTTGTGGCACCTTAGAGACTAACAAATTTATTTGAGCATAAGCTTTCGTGGGCTACAGTCCACTTCATCGGATGCATAGAATGGAACATATAGTAAGAAGATATATATATATACATACAGAAAACATGAAAAGGTGGAGTAAGAGGCTAATTAATTAAGTTGAAAAGGCCTATCGTTTGGAGCAGGGGGATCTAAGTTCTATGCACACTGTCACCAAGTCACCCTGAATGGCATGGTTTGTAGCGTAACAACCATTGTGAACTCCTAAGTGACCATGGATTTTGTAAAACATCACATCATATGTCTAAATCAACATATACACACTCATGTGCCAATTACTAGACTGAGGCCATCAAACTAATTTTACTTGTAAAAAATGAAGTTGTACCTGGGGAAGTAGAATCTCTTGAAGTTTACACTAGGTACTATCTACCTACCTTAGAAAAGACTTTTTTTATGTTCTTTATTGGTAGTAACAGGAATTCTATAGAATGAACAGAATATTTTCATAGAAGCAGCATAAAAACCAAAGAAAAAGAAGAAGGGCAGCATTTATTCCATGTTTCATTGAAAAAGAAGCCAGCTATCCAGGATTAGTGTCTACCTTTCATCTCTAAAATGAATAATTTATCCTAGGAAAACAAAAATACTTTATTTATGATGACAGAGAGGCTATAAATTTGCTCCTTATATGTGCATTGACTAATTAGATTAATTAAGCATGCATGCACTTCTGAACAATCAGGCAGGTGGCAAATCACATTTAAGATGATTTATATGATTTATTCCATCCTCCTTGCACTTGATAAATGACATCCATTCCAGTATGAAACCAGGGGGGAAAAGAGCATATTTTCAATGTACAGCATCTTTTTTTTTTTTTACTTTTAATTTAGTTTACTTCTTACAAAAAGTAATAAAATAAAACAAGCTGAAATTTTTCTAGCAGACAATCCCCTTTCACATGAAGACTCAGAAATCTAACTATGCTGTATTAAAGCACAACAATATGTTATGACTGTGTGACTGAAATCCACAAAAGCATAGACAGTCAGCTGTAAACCTGAAAAAAAAAATCTAGGCGGAAGAGAGCTGGCTGAAAATTGGCCATTTCAGTTTGTAAAGGTTCATATGAATTTGGTTTTTAGATCTAGACCACCACTGAAAGGGGAAAAGCTTGCAGGTTGGGGATGTGGCCACTGCATCTATGACTTTGTTGCTCCAATGGCCAGCAACATGCTCAGAGGTACAGAGTACATGGCTACCATTACAGCCTTTAGCCTGGCATAGCAGCCATCATGGGCGGGGATGTGCTGCAGTCCTGAGTCCTGCCCATTTATTGGCCACTGCATCCCATGGTACTGATTGCCCCCAACATACCAGGATTGTGGTGAGGTGGGAGCTGGAGGACGCTCATATGCCCCAACAGTGAGTTCCCCTGGGCCAGAAGAAGTTTCTTTTGGCAATTCACAGCCAGAATCCAGCCCTTTATACCTCATTCAGAAGGGAATTTGGCCCAGTGAGTGAGAAAAACTGACTCAGCTACCAGCAAATCCAAACATCCAGTGGTGTTGCTGAAGACAAGAACTCTTTGGCTCTTTTGAGAAACAGGAAAATAAAGCAATTTATACACACACCGACACAAAAGAGCACGATAAAAACACTGTTTCGCATTAGTCAAAACATCCAACCCTGATGATATTTAAAAAAAAAAAAAAGTCAGAAAAGGGTGAATAAATATAGTTCTCCCCAACCCGAATGGATGTGAAAATAATGTTCCTTCAATTTTAGAAGCTAACACAGAGCCTTGCATTGGGGATTGCATAAAGGTTTGCTCATCTGATTTCTTTTCCTGCATGCTCTCTCAATAATCAGAGCTACCTTGAGTGTTGTGTTGCAGAAAAACCTCTCACAAATGAAACTGTGATTCCCACAGAATTTTTGCTGCAGTGGCATAATGCCATTTAGCTGGAGGGATGCAGGAGGAAGCAAGTCAGCAGTGACACATACTGTGCATCCCAGCTGGGAAATAAAGCTCTGTATAATACCACATCTTGTCGGACGTAGTTAATCTTCCATAACTTAGTTAACAAAAATTGCAGCCTATTAAAATGGCACGTAATAAATGCAGCTGAAAACAAGTCTACCCAGGAATTGGCCTGTATAATTACAATTGGTTAAAAAAAAATGGAAAAAGGAGAGAAAGATAGGGGAAGAGAAGGGGGGGGGAACCCTATCATTTACCAGATAAAGAAAATATTTAATGACAAAGAGAAAATGAATTTGCCTCAGTGAAAAAAAAAATTAATTGTGAATTTTAGTTCTCAACTCCAAAATACTCAGGATTTGGAAATGTGCAGGACACACTGGGTTAGGTTTATTTTTGTTTTAGTCTACGTGTTGCATATGAAGTAAATATATCTGTAAATGCCTAGAGTCTTGCATGATTTACATTTTGAGAAGAAAAGTTCATCTTTCTCTCCTTACCTAGGAAGGCTGTGACTGAGCAAGGTGCTTATGACATGCCTAACCGTACCTATGTGAACAGTCCCATTGGAGCCATGCTAGGCATATGTTTAAGTACCATGCTGAATTGGGGCATAAATGCCATAGGACATGCAGTGTGTATTCTGCAAAGAGAGAAAGAGTTATGGAGCTGTCTGAATTTAGGCATGACTGCTATGGAATATCTGTTACATTGTGTAAATTCAATATTGCTTGTCCTTTTTTGTCACTCTCAAAAAAATATTCTATAACAACATCATAAGGCAGTGAGTCTAAAACTGTGGTCAGTGGGCCACAGCAGCAGGTACAGAGAGCACCCTGCTAGTCTGCAGAGAGCTACATGGTCACATACTAACTTCCTTCTGCTTTCCACCTGCCAAGTTGCATTAAAACGCATCTAATGTTACTTTTCCACGTAAGCAAATTTCTGTAATTGACACATGAAAGATATGAGACCATTAATGGGAACAAGGTCTATGGAATCGCAAATGGATGAAGGTGGGGGAAGGTGATCACTAAGACAAACTGTCTATTAAAAAGGTATGGTCAAAACTATTAAAACATTTGAAAGCCCCTGACATAAGGCACTGTGAGAGGCCTAGTGATGTCACATAGACATCTAATTACTGGCCTGATTTTTCGGGTTGCCTAGTACTGCAGTAAAGCCAGTCCCCATTGAAAGGAGGCAATCTACGGCAGTATCCTGAGTCTGGCCTGTCCTATGGCCACATTTTTAAAGGTATTTAAGCACCTAAAGAATCAGATCAGCATCTAGGCATTTTTAAAAAAATCTTTCAAAAGCACCTAGGAGCTTATCTGGATCTTTAGGCAGCCTACATACTTTTAAAAAATCTGTCTCCAAGTACCTCAGGAAGCAGAGGTATCCTCTGCATGGTCCACTCTAGAATTCCTCAGTGCGCTGACTACCCTGAAGCCATATATCAATTTGGGATAATTTTATATTAGATGTCTGACAGATTAAAATGAATTGATCATGGAAGTAAAAATTGATGGCTGCCTTAGGTGCAAACAATCAGGAGTTAATTTTATTTGTTATTTGTAATCAGGAGTTAATTTTATTTGTTACTTGTTGGAACGATATTCTGTCCAACAAGTAATATATATTATTGGTGCTTAAATATCGTTCCAACAAGTAATATATATTATTGGTGCTTAAAGAAACCAATTTCCCAAAGCTGAAAAGAATCATGAGCAAAATTGAGTAAGCAGAAAAAATTTAAACACATGAATGCGAATAATTGGTAATTGTTTAAGAATGCCCCAAAATACAAATATGTTATCATAAAACAAGGCTTCTTTGGGTACAAATAATATCTTGGTTGAAAGGGGAGACAAGAGCAGCAACAACAAAAAATTAATATGTAGCAAATGAAAACAATTATAGTAATAAGTACAAATCAGTAGTTAGGTAGGGAGACAATTGATAAGGGAAGCTTAAAGCATCAATGAAAATTCTATAGCCAGAAGAGTTAAGAACCACAAGAAGGAATTATTTAAATAAATCAGGAAGTAAATTAGATAAGGATGATTAAAAATTGTCACTCCTGATGTACAAAAGACAGAAGTATTTGATAAATATTTCTGTTCTATATTTGGAAAGAAGCAGAAGAGGTATATCTTACAGTGATAATGAAATAGTTTCAATTCCATCAGTAACTGGGGAGGATGTTAAACAGCAGCTGCTAAAAGTTAAATATTTTTTAAATTTGCAGGGTCAGACAACTTGCATCAATAGTATAAAAACATTGTCAGAGCTCCCTGAAGCTTAATATTCCTTTAATAATTCTTGCAACATGAGACGATCCAAAGGACAGGAATAAACTAATGTCATGCCAAACATTTTTAAAGTGTAAATGGGATGACCCCGGTAACTACACGCCAGTAAGATTAAGATCCTGGGCAGAAATCATGAAAAGACTAGATCCTGAACAGAAATCATGAAAAGGCTGATATAGGATGCAAACAGTAAAAAATGAAAGGATGGTAAAATAATTGATGCCAATCAATATGGTTTCATGGAAAGTATGTCAAACTTTTCTTTGACAAGCTAATAAGTTTGGTTGATAAATTATGTTGACATAATATACTTAGATTTCTGTAAATTATTTGTCTTAGTCCCACATGACATTTTGATAAAAATTTCACTGTAACAAATAAGAGTAAGCCATATTAAATGTATTAAAAACTGGATAACTGATAGTTCTCAAAAATAAATATAAATGAGGAATTGTCATATAGCGGGGGAGTTTCTATGGGGTCTGTTCTGTGTGCAATGCTAGCCAATATCTTTATCAAGTATCAAAATTAGTGGAGTGGTAAATAATGATGGGGACATGTCATTTATTCAAGATGACCTGGATTTCTTGTCAGTGGGATAATTTAAACAACATGCATTTTGATACAACCAAATGAATGGTCATAGAACATAGGCTGCACTTACAAGACTGGGGGTTCTAGTTCATAATGCTGCGAAATTGAGAAGGACTAGGGGTAGTAGTGGATAACAAGTTGAACTGGAACTCCAATTACAATGCTGTAGCTGAGAACAAATGTGATCCCTGGATGTATAAGCAGGGGAGAATCGACAGGAGTGAGCAGATGGTACTACCTCTGTATTCAGCATTGGGGAGACCATTACTGTAATACTATGTCCAGTTCTGGTGTCCATACTTCAAAAGGGATACTGATAAATTGAAAAAGGTTCAGAAAAGAACACAAGAATAAACTCAGGTCTTGCAAACATACCTTATGAAGAGATACTTAAGAAGCTCAATCTATTTGATTTATCCAACAGAAGGTTAAGAGGTGTCTTGATCACAGTGTAGAAGTCCCTACATGGGGAAGAGATTGCTGAAAGTAGACAGCTATTTAATTTAGTAAAGAAAGGCAGAACAAGATCCAGTGGTTGGAAACTGAAACCAGACAAATTCAGATTAGAAATAAGGTGCACACTTTTAACAGTGATGTTAATTAACCATTGGAATAACTTATCTAATGGAACTTCCGGTACTTGAAGTCTTTAAATCAAGACTAGATGCCTTTCAAAAAGACATTCTGTAACTCAAACAGAAGTTATGGGCTTGATGTAGAGTTCACTGGGTGAGGTTCTTTGATCAGTGTCATGCAGGAAAGGTCAGACTACAATAGATAATCATAATGGTTCCTTCTGGACTTCAAATTTATGAATCTTATAAAAGCATCTTATTGGTCTTGAAGGACAGAAGGAAAATAAAAGGGAAACAATTATTAAGAGGTGGAGAAGAAAAGCACAAGTCACACGCCCTGATTTTGGAGGTATAGCAAGACCCCTAAGTGCTTTCAGACTTACGTTCATCATTCTTTAGCCTGTGATTTGTTTTTGAGGCTGGGAGAAGTCTGGAGTAACAACAGGTTCAGTATAACTAAGAAATGGTGAGGTTTTAGTGCTCATGTATTACCATAATAATTTCTGCTGGGGGGGGAGAGAACTGTTGGCACAACTTCTTGTTGATGTCTGTGCTACTTGGTGGACAGACTATCATGCAGTTCTTAACTGAAAAATAAATTCAGCTATCCTCCGGACATTCCAACCCAGCAGCTATTTCTGTATCTAGATTTATCTACATCACCCCTCAAGCTGCCACTGAGGCTTCATATTTATAAAATAAAATGTTAGAGGAATTATATGGAACTTTTTGCAATCAAATAATGAGTGGTGCTTTGAGCATGATGATATAGTCTTATCCAAAGCAAACGCCCATTAACTTAACGGCAGCTTTCTCTGACTAAAGACCTCAGGAAACAGCTTAGTTTTTTAAATTAAATGTTCCCATAACTTTAAGCACCTCATGGCTATCGTCCTGGTCCCATATTGAGAACCATATGGGGAAAAGGAGTTCACTGTGCAGGATGGAACATCCACTCATAGTTCACACAGTGGAATTCCAATGCAATATGGAGTGAGTCATTGGTATGACTGGGCTGGATGATAAAAATCAAATTTCAGGTACTTGTTTCTATGCCAAGTCCTGAAGTTCCCTGCTTGAATTGCACGTTACCCCATGAGTACTTAAGGCATCTGTCAAGAGATTATGTGCCAGATCCTTAGCTGGTATAAATTGGCATAGCTCCATAGAGTTCAATAGAGCTCTGTCAATTTACGCCAAGCCAACTGAGGATCTAGTCCTATGCTCCTAGGTATGCACTAAGAACAAGGCACCCTGTTATTCATCACCAAGAAGTATTTTGGAAGAACAGTACAAATAATAAATCATCATTAAAGTGACTGCAAAAATACTTCTAATGCAGAATGAATCCCCATGGCCTGATTCACTGTTTACCGACAAAGAATGAAGAGGCTTGTTATACCAATGAGGGTATGATAATTGACTTCATCCCATTATGCTATTTATTACACTCTTCCTTGTCTCCCTAGTCTAATTCTGTATCTTCAGCCTTTTTATCAAATATTTGCAAAGTGCTTTGAGACCCTCTGATAAAAAAAAATACTACTACTGAAGAGCAAAGTATTGTTACAAAAATATTTAACTCTCTCTCTGTACAACAGACATAATATAACAGAGACATGGCAGGGATCACACAGTGATACACATTGGTAATTTCTTTCCTCTAGTTTATCCATAGATTCTACCTATAGTCATATGTTGCTTCTGCAGCTTCCCATTTCCAATACAAACACTTTAGGATTTGCTGTTTTTTTCTTTATAGATGAGTCTCTCAAGTAATAGTCTCTGTGTTTTGGCTGCCAGCAATATTTCTTCTCCTCTTCTCCTGCTGGTCAAGTCAATCTTCTCCTACTTAAGATGAAAAGCCTCTGACTGCTCCTTTGCTGACCAGTTATATTCCCTAATCCATCTTCCTTCATTTTCACTCTCTTACTAAATCCCTGAGTTACCTTGGACTTTTCCCCCCACCTTTTAAAATGTTTTCTGCCACCTCAAAGTTTGTATACAACCAGCTGAGATGATCCATAAGCAGCAAGCAACCAGCCCCTCATTTCTGCTCAGGAAGTCTTCTGCTTTTAACCAGTTTCATCTTCCAGTTTAAACATACACATCTTGCTTCACTTAATACAGTTAGAATTTACTCAGCATATTACTTGCCACTCAGGGAGGCAGCATTCTTCCCAGAACTTTCCACCATGCAGGAGGAGCACACCTCCAGCCACTCCTTCAGGACATGCAAAATACTCCGTCCTTCATGCCCAGCCAGAGCAGCTACATGACCTGTAACCTAGGCCCTTGGGGGTGTCACATGCCCCAGAAGGTGTAAGGAAGATTCAGTTCATCCCTGTACAAGGGGTCAGAACACAGCCTATGTAAATATTCTCAGGCAGAGATGTGACCTACCTCTGCCAAGTTTCTTCAAGAGATTGTTAGGAGGTGATGTAAGGACCAGCCAGAGGAAGCCATTTACAGTGCACAGTAATAAGCATGATCAGTCCGACAAAACCAAGAAACTGTACTACATATTCTTGAGTGCCATCTGTTAGGTATTTACATACATACAGATCTAAATCACTCCTGTAACATGGGATTAAAAAGGAAGAAGATGCAATGGGCCCCAAGTACATATCAGCTGTGTTTGCCAGCTTTGAAACAAAGATGATTTCACGGTTTGAGTCTTTTAACGATTTACTCTATCAGTTACATCTTAGCACTTTCCTATATGTATACATTTTCATCCTATTAAGCAAATCCGCCTTGGGAATAGAATTTGTGTCGTTTGAAGTTCTCTTTAGCCTTGTAAACAACAGTATAAAAAGGTATTATTTAAGGTAGTATGATCTTGGAGTATTTCTCAAAGACATATTGCCTTTAAGTGAATCATCCATGCCTCATGTTCAGTTGGAACACAACTCACAGAAATACTGTTAGAGGGCAAAATTCAAGTATCCTTGAAGATGTCAAGCTGAGACATAAGTGTCAGTGCTGTCCAGACAACAGTAACAGAGGGTCTGAAATCTGCTCTGGGACCATTTTTCATTGGCAGGTCAAGTTCAGACAAGAATGCTGCAGCTGCAAAGGGCCTTTAGCTCAAGGGGGTACAAGTCACCGGGGGCGGGGAGAGGGAGACTGAAATTTAGAATGGTGTTTTCATCTCAAGTTCCAATACCACATGTTCAGAGCCATGAGTTGCTGTGTGTTGACTAAGAACTCTCTGGGGACAATAACTTGAGCCTACCAGGAAATTAAGATGGCTTCTCCTTTATCCTGGGCTTGGCTGCAGAACATTGCAGGACTCACTCCCAACTACAACTGAACAGGAAGCCTCCATTCCTTACTCCCCAACCCCTTTCACAAACACCAGTTTTGTGTGCATTCACTATTCTTCTGTGCACATGGGACAGAACATTTTCCCTTCATGGCTGGACTAATCCATATTCCAAACATCACCTATATCAGCCTTAATTGAGACAGCTCACCTGCTGTACTAGCTATGAGACAACTACAGCAATAGCCATTCCTAAAAGAAAGGAGTCAGGTCCCTTTCCACTATATCTAAGGACCCTTTTGGAGCCAACCGTATCAAGCCAGAGCACACATTTCAATATCCGTTATATTTGTCACCTAGTATAAATGAAAGCTAATAGGAACTCATTTGTTAGCCCTTTGGCGCGAACATATCCAGCAATCCTACTGTTACCACAAGGGCAAAATGAGTGAGTCTATATGGATTTAAAGAGGCCGAAGAAGTCCTGACACTATTCAGTGAATGAAGAAACAGGAAACCCAGACACAAGTGGGTCTTACCCACCCCTGTCTGTTTGAGCACCAGGATTCTCTTCACACTGCATTTTTTCAAGTACAGCAGTGAGGATACTACCACCAAACATCTCACTCTTTACCACTTCAGGGAATGAATAATTGGGATCTTTTTTGTGGCTTCCTACTCTGGTCTTCACAGTCTTCCAGCAAGTCAGATTCTGATCTCATTTCCACAAGTGAAACACCAAAGTAAATCTATTGACATTAATGGAGTTACACTACATTTACACAGATTTAATTGAAAGTAGAATTAGTTCCAGTACCTATATCATTGGATCATTATGTAACTGTGTCTATAATGTTCTGTAAATAAGAACTCAGTGCAAGAACTAAAATGGTGTTGCTATTAGGCTGCGGTGTGGGCCGAGAGATGTGCTGGCTGCCACTTCCAGCAGCCCCCATTGGCCTGGAACAGCGAACAGCAGCCAGTGGGAGCTGCAATCGGCCGAACCTGCAGATGCTGCAGGTAAACAAACCGCCCAGGCCCACCAGCAGATTTCCCTGATGGGCCGCATGCCAAAGGTTGCCGATCCCTGGGCTAAACCGAATGCACAAAGACACATACTAGATATCATGGAATCATGAAATGTAGGGCTGCAAGGGACTTTGATAGGTCATCTAGTCCAGTCCCCTGCACTGAGGCAGGACTAAGCATTACGTAGACCATCCCTGAGACAGGTGTTTGTCTAACCTGTTCTTAAAAACCTCCAACAACGGAGATTCCATAAATTCCCTAGTTAATTTGTTCCAGTGCTTCACTACCCTCACAGTTAGGAAGTTTTTCCTAATGGCCTTCCCTTGGTTTGGATAGGCTCCAGTACTATCTATCTTTGCCCACTCTGTGGCACATTTCCTGCGCACAGGCTCCATCTGTTCCCCCTTTCATGGAAGAGGGGCTTCACTGCCTAGGTACCTTGTGACTCTGGACCAGTACTGATTCATCAACACACCCCAGTTGTCTAAGTACATGCTTTCCCCAAGCTCCAACCTTGGGCATACTCTGGTTCACCATTCATCTCTCCAGAGACAGAGATAGTTGAAGCATGTAACACATGGACTTTGTAAGTTTTCTAACACAATCACTCTTTGCTTTAGACAGGAAGAAATATATAAATCTAGGCAAAAAAAACCTGTATGCATTTCCCTGCCTCAGTTTCCTCACCACTCCAGAGTGTTTTTTCAGAAACTAAGATGGTGTACTTTCAGGATTTCAAGTCTCCTTTCCAGGATTTCTATATATTTAAAGTTAAGTACTTATTTAAAAACTCTAACAATCCAATCAATTAGAAGATAATCTACATATTTAGTTTATGCATTGTATTAAAGAAAAAACCCTCATGTCAGTTTCCTTTTTCTTAGGGAAAAATGCAAAAATGTGTGTTCCACTCACAGGCTGGTATGTCATGCTCAGGAGGATCAACATTTCTGAAAGTCTTTCAGAATATCTGCAAGACTCTCAAATATCACATTGGGTGAATGAGTTTCTCTCCTCATCTGTATTATGGAGATTTTACTCGTAGGATGGATTTTCTTTCCATGCATTTAGTCCATGGGCACAGAATGGCCAAGTGCAGTAATGCAGATATAGTAGGATATTTCGCTTAGTTCTCCTGTAACACAGGCTGAAAGCACTTTACAAAGATAGGCAATCACTATTATTCCTGTTTATAAGTGGAGCCGCTGAAGTACACAGAGGTGAAATGACTTGCCCAGCTCACACAGAAAGTCAATGGCAGACCCAGAAACATAACCTAGGTCCTTTTGAAACCCAGTCTTATGATAAGAATTCACTAGACCACCTTGCTTCCCAGAACATCTGCAGGTTGGATCAGGAAGAAGAGTTTTGTCCATATTGTGCATGTTGATGGAGTTTAATTTTCAAAGTCCATGGAGCTGAGGGTGCTCAGCACCATTAGGAATTGCTCAACATCTTGCATACAGGATTCAGCCCTAACAGCTTAACAATGGTTAGTTGTCTCATATTTGAGCGTCTCAGTAACAAACATGCAAATAGTTAGTCCTTTGCTTTTTCAAACACCCGATACATTGAATTCTACCAAGTTGCACATTATAAGCAAGATTTTTCTTTCTGATCCATGATGAATGGAGGATGCTCAGCATCTTTAGGAGCTATTCAACACCTTGCACAACTGAACCTTTAATCTGGAATATATAAAAACATCATCCAAATTTGAGCTATGATGGGATTTCATACATATTTGGTGGTTTTGTTTTTGGAGATATTTAGGAAAAAAATATGCAAACAAATTGAAGATATTAGCAATTGACCAATGAATACATTGGTCCTGTTGTTGGGACTTCAGTTGGAAAATCAACAGATATTTGAAACAAAGAATTCATGCCCTAATTATCAGCTGCAATTGATGAAAGTTATCAAAAGAAAATAAATCTCCTAATTAAACTGAGTGTAAGAAATATTATAAAATGTACTCATAAAAAAGATAAACAACCAAAATACCTGGAGATCTTATATAAATTAAACCATATCTATATTTTATAAATTATTGAAAAATAATTCTTATCAAGTTTACACAATTAAGCTATTTTTTTATTTATTAATCAGACACATAATCATATCTTGGTAAGTGATTTTCCTTCTTTCTTTATTCTAATATGAAAAATCTAATAATTAAAAAAAACACAAATGATTTTGTACAGAATATATAGCTGACAGGTGGTTTATATATAGGATCATTTTGCAACAGAGGGCAAAGATCAGATTTAGGGAGTAGGAGTATTTTTTTTAATGAAAATTGGTGCAATATGGTGTAAAGAGAGACCAAATACAGGTTTGGTTTGGTTTAAGTTATTAATGATAGAACTGGATCCAAGAAATATAGATTCACATATTGACTTCAGCGGTAGCCCTAAAAGATTCTGCAAGGACTTAAAGAGTTCATACATACACTTAAATCTATGTAGATATGTTTAAAGAGCTCATCACTCACTATCTTTCAATAGTCTCCAAATTAGTTACAAACTTAACATGAGTTCTTATTGTAAGACAAGGGAGTATCATTAAAATACAAAATAAACTAGTAATGAGAAGCAATAGAGGGGCAAAAAATAAAAATAAAAATAAAAAAGTCAGTTTTGCTAGTCTCCAGAGACTAACCTACACAGCGAGAAAAAAGCAGTATCTTTCATCAAAGTCATCTCCTAGGATATTCCAGATCATAATAGAGTTTCAAAGCCAGGCTGCATAGACAGGTCTAATCATTTCAAAGACTGATGGACTGTAAACTACTAGTATTCAAACTTTAATTTAAATCTCCAGTAGAATTCATATTAAAAGACTTATTAGGTGGTCTCTGTTAGAGTGCTGTGAACTTGCATTCTACAAGATAGTCTGCTGGAAATATTTTATAGACTGCTTGCTGCTTAAATTATACACTACAATACATAATCTATATCATTGTCAGTTTGGTCTCATCTCGGCATTTTTCCAGTAGCAAAATAATAAATCCCATTGTGCTTTTTTCAAATTTTTTCAATTTTTTTTTCCCTTTGAAGACTTGTTTCTCTTCCATTGTGTTTGTTTCTTAAAGAAAAATCTTTTAATCTGATCCAGATTCAATAGGCACTAAAAGTCAATAGCTAAAAATCTATCAAATCTTGTGGGGAAGATTCAGAGATTTTAAAATCTGTTTTTTGTTTTGCTTTCTAATTTGCTTCATGTGCTTAAAGATTAAATTGTTTGGGTTCAAAGGACAGTGAATTCATTAAAGAAGCTGCTAATAAAAATGATCCAGTCTTTGTATTTAGCTTTTAATACAAAATGGTCATTAACATTTGCATTATGAGGCCTGACCTCCTTAAGGGAATACAATCAGTTCTGCAGATATAGGATAGGTTCCGTAAAAACACTCATTGTGAATGTAATCATTCCTGCCAACATGCCAGCAATATTGTAAACCATGAGTAAAACTATTAACTCTAGTCTCTTTTGCAGCTGGTTGTCCACTGCATAGTATATAAATATACACTTATGGTGGAGGGAGCTTAATTCTAATATTAATTAGCTTATTGCAGTTCCTGGCAGAATACCTGGCTGCAAAAGAGTATAAGACGACTGAAAGATATATTTACAGTTCTGCAACTGTAGTGCCATCAGGAATGCTGGTAATTATAGTGGCACCATTTATGGGACCAGTAAGGATGGGTAGTGGTTCCAAATCTCCGGAGTCCCAGTCTGGTGCTTTGGGGCAGGAAGAGTTAGTGGTTCAAAGTTATACAACAAGACATCCCTCTACCAGTGGGCCCACCGCTGGCTGCATTACTTGAGGAGGGGACACATCCAGGGAGAGCAGGGGAGTTTGGCCTGATTCAGCATACCCCCAGGCAATTCTCCACCAGTAGGTTCCTGTGGTGCCCCAATGCCAATTTACACAGGAATGAATGGCAAGTGGGGAAGCAATGTGGACACACACCCCTGCCCAATCCATGGGAGTGAACCGAGCCCTTTGTATATAGCAACATCTCAGTTATTCATTTTGAGCCCAGAGTTACCAGAAAACACCCTAAAATGAATTGTCTTTGGACTAGCCATGTTATACATCTAGGAAGCTGTCCTGATCATATGCAAGGTGATGGCTTAAGGTAGAAAATAACTGTTTTAAAAAAGCAGGCTAGCCAGCAGTCAGTGTGGAGCAATAGATGAGCATATCAACACTTTTGGAAACATTCAAGCTGAAGATTAATATAGGGTGATAGCTAGCTTAACTGCCATATGGTGCTCTCTGGCCATAGCACAGTTCCCACAGGTAACTATCAAGGACAGCACATGACCCTAAATTTGCTCGGCATCAGTGCTGCAAGCTTTTTAACCAAAGATTTGACTTCAGTTGAACAAGCCCCTGTAAGTTCACCTACAATTCCTGGTCCCATGATCCAACATGCACCTCCAATCATGCAAAAAGAATATGGAATGAACTGGTGAGTGTGACTCTAAAAATAATCTTCCCAATTACTTACCATTTTTCTCGTATAGATAGTGTGTGAGTCACAGTGGCATATAAGTCTGAATATTCCCCCATTTTACAGATGGGCAAACTGAAGAAGAGAGAATTAAGTGACTTGCCCCAGGTAGCTCAAGGGTAGAGCTGGGAACAGAACCTTGTGGGTTCGTCCACAGAAGGAAAAATGGTGTTTGCCATATTTGAGCTAACGTGGTAAAATCCTCACAAGTGCAGTTTTCATGTATTGGAAAATGGAGGTAACTGTTTTGGGAGAGTTTAGCATTTACCTTGACCTGCTAACATGTGTGAAAACTGCAAATTACCTTGTTTACACAAGGTTTCCACCTGTCAGCTAACACATGATCAAACACACTGTTTTCATGCTAAAGACAAACATGCGGGTCAGACTCTTTACTGCTAACTCCTAATTTGTCTTCACCTAGGGTGACCAGATGTCCCGTTTTTATAGGGACAGTCCTGGTTTTTGGGACTTTTTCTTGTATAGGCGCCTGTTACTCCCCACCCAAGGTCCCGTTTTTTCACAGTTGCTGTCTGGTTACCCTATCTTCACCTGAAGCAGCAGGGGCCTGTTCTTTGGAAGCAGGTTCTACCCCGTTTTCACCATGATGTTCTGAGTAGCCACATTGCGCAGTGTAATTAATGACAATCGTTAAGCTGATACAGATTTGCTACAATACTTATTACATATACTGTACTTAGTTAATCCTTGCACCTGTCTGTGTGATATGCAAACATGATGCCCCATGTTACAGATAGGGCCACAGAGCTACAGTGATGACTAATGGTACACAGCAATCCTGGCTCAGCCAGGATTAAAAGGCAGAAATTCTGACTCACACTACTATGCTCAGTCTTCAAAACCACCCTGTCTCTTGTGTCAAGTTTGCAGTTGGAGGTAATGCAAAGCAATGAAGATGCATGTTGGGGAATCATGTATACTTGTGCAGATTCTGATTTGGCAGCATTTTACAGGCACTATGTGTGTGAATGTTGTAAGGCAGTGGGGATTCAGGCCCTACAAGTACAGCGGTATGAATAATTGACTTTTCCGTTTGCTAGTAATCCTGAAATAACTGTTTGTTTCAGGTGAAACAAAACATTTCATTTTGATTATTTCTGATTTTTTTCTTTAATAAAATGGAAAGAAATTTTGAAGTCAACAGTAATTTTGAATCCGCTTAAAAACATTTATTTTTGACACTTTCAGAACTAAATGTTCAGACTTTCAGAAGTCTACTTTGTTTTGAATAACACAAATAACTTACTGAAATGACAAGAATTGATGAAATGTTTTGGTGTCATTGAATCTGCACTTTTCACACACAATGAGCTTTCACCCAAAAATGTCACCCAGCTCTACCCAAAAGCTGATTTTCCCTAGAGATGGACATTGAGCTATGGAGGTTTTTCTGGTCCTGAATATATGACTAGATTTGTGCACTTTTGAGGATGAAAACCTGTGCTACAAAGAAGAAGGGGAGTGATGGAGTATTCACAACAGACCGTCCTCCTGATAAAAAGCAAGACTTTTTATTTAATTACAAAACTGTAGCACTTTTAAAATATTCCTTTAGAAGTTGCACTATTCTTTAGACAATAACAGCTTTTAAAGTATTTTTGAAAGGTTTTTCCTTCTTAGCTGATTGACAGAAAGCCATCTCATCAGTAAGGGAAGCCAGGGGACAAGAAATGGGGCTCACAGAATTATGGGCTAGCTACAGGTTAAACTTTTTTTATAGCCCCACTCTAACTCTCCCCCTATGTGTCCTGATTGAAGTGGATTAATCAAGGGGCAGCCTTCCCAAGAAGAAAAATGCTCTGAAGCGAATGGTCCAGATTATGCCATCCTTATTTATCTTGAAATCAGTGGGACAATTCAGAGAGTAAGATTACTCCAGAGAAGTAAGGTTCTTCTCAGTGTATCCAAGAGAAAGGAAGCACACATATTCTAATTCTGCTACAGCTAATACAATTTAAAGCAAACTTATTTTAGTGCTAAGCTGCCAATACTGTTCTCTTATATCACTTGCATAACAGTGTTACTCCATTCACTTGAGCAGAATTGCTTGTGATGTACATTGGTGTAAGTGAAATCAGAAACAGCACAACATTTGAAAGATATTATGAATTGGAGTTTTTGTTAATCCACACACATAAATATATAAACATTTCTTATGCATGTGTGTATAATCATCAGGTAGGTAGATACATTTTTCTAAGCTCTCACAGCTCTAGTCTACACATAAGAGAAAAAACATTCTGAGTATTGAAAATATATAGGCTGGAAATTTTTCTTTAAAAAAGTAATTTAAAAAAACGTATTTCTGATCTTTTCTGTCTTACAAAAAGGAGATTTAAGATATAACTAAATGATTGTGCTCAATTGGTGAATCACTGCCTTTGTGGAGATTCTACAGTCCAGGACTGAGTTAAATTCTACTTTATGAGTTAAGAAATGAATCATTGCTTGGAGGGAGGAGTGTCTGGGAGTTGTATGCATTCACACTGCTTACAGTAAAGGAATACATCCAAACTGGGCTGAGGACAAAGCCAAAGCCAAAGAAAGAACTCAACTCTAGGAGAGCAATCTAGGCAATGAGATTGTATGTGTGCTTTTCCTTTTTAAAAAAATTGCTACAAGAAATCTAGTCTGTTATTAATGTATCTTGTTATGCATTCTAATCTGTTTTTCTTGAGAAACTAATGCATTTGGATAGCTCTGTACCACTTTTTGAAAAATATAAACTTTATTTATCAAAAAATCCCGAATGGTTTTGTACTGCTCTATGTTTAAAGTTCCTCATCACTTTTGGAAGAGGCTTGCATAGCAGGTTTGTTCTATTTTTGTAAATATTTTCAAATTGAATTTTTGCATTTTCCCTTTTTTCTCATGGGTTTAAATTTTGTATTTATTTCTTTGTAGCCCTATGTCTTCTTGCTTTCTAATTTATTTCCTCTGCCCCACCCACCCACCCTGCCCCTCACGCCTTCAAACCATCAACATATCCCTGCTAGTAGGTCTGATTTATAATGCCTAGGAACATAATCCAAACATGAATCTTCCTAGGGAATGCCATAGTTGCATGAAAAAGACCATTAACTGAAGTTATTTTTAGGACAGAAAAGAAGGAAAAATAATCCCCAAGACCTACAAAACATGAGGGGGATCTTTTGTCTGCTATTCTTGCTGAGGTGTTAAGAATGTGCCAAAAGTACCCATGCCTGCCTTTTCAGTGTTGACAATTAATGATTTTACTGCATGCTTCATGATATTTGTTTTTCTGAAAGCCACAGCTCCAGAAGTCATGGGATTACAAGAGATTTTTCACTGTCATTTAAACAAGGAAGATTCTAATTCTCATAGCTGCAGAGAAAAGGTTGAAAATGTCACCCAAGTGCATGGTTTTGGATGGCGAAAACCACAATTTCTTTAAAATCTGATGATTTTTAAATCAACCTCATGATGTGGGGGAGCTGATTGATGATTTTTGAAAACTTCAGTTAGGCAATACCATTTCTTTTTTCTATCCACCCATACAACCTCTTATCTTCCTCAACTGGCCATCTTGGATGTTTTATTATTTTTTAAATGTAAGTAGTGCAGGCTGTGAAGTGACTTTAGGTTTTATAATACTGGCCTTGTAGGAGGTAATCACATGCTTCTCCACTACCTCTGCCTTGCTGGAAAGAAGCAGGAAGTACTGTTTGACAAAAATGGAATGGAGCTTGCCACTGGATAGACCATACCCGTGATAGGCTGCTCATCTCAATCCTGAGACCTGCTTGAATCACACAAAAGCCTCCTAAGAATATGGTTGTACCCAATTGTCTTGTGTGCATATGAACCTTGGGCAACTATCAGTAAACTCTGTCCAAAGAGCAGAATAAATGGTGAATCAGCAGAGGAAAAAAAAATCTCCCTGTGCATCCAGTTTTGGAATGCACCAAGGGTTCTCCCATTTGTCACCACTTCCTAAACTTCGAGCTGACTTTGTGAACAAATGGTGGTCAAGAGGGCTGTTGAGGATAAGAGACAGGGATAATATTAAAGTGACATAGTAGGTCAAACACATTTAAGTGGACATAAATAGATGCAAAATTCATAAGTTCCATAGCCACCAGGCTCTGGAAAGGCAGTCTCTCTCAATCTCCCGTGTTGGAGAGAACTGATGTTTTGTCAAAAAGTTTCAGTTTCAATGAGTCAGTGTTTTCCAACAAAAAACACTATCAAAAACGTTCCCCAACCAGCTCTGCTTTCTAGTCCATTTCTATTCTGAAGCCGTTTTAGTGACACAGCAACCTAAGTTCCATTGACCGCCTAAGTGACTTTTGAAAAGGGAACTCAGATGTCTTCATTATGTGAAATATAATAGCAGGTACGTATGCTGCCAAAGAGAAATGGCATGTAAAATTTCTCTGACAACTCATGTGAGACTTGTATAGTGAGGCTGCATAGGAAGGAGTCGCCAGGTTTAACAGGAACATTTTGTCATCACTATATTGTAAGTGTTCTAAATTCATAAGTAGTTTCATTGAATGTTCCCTTGAATACTAAAGAGGGAACATCTTGGCTGCTGGAGTGCAATGAATAGCAAGTTAATACATAATGATTTGCCACTTGTCATAAAGTGTTGCCCACTGTCCCCTCACATCTATTCTATATTGTTTTGTCTAATCAATAAGAAGACTCATCTCTGACTTTCATATGAAAATGGAAAGGGTGAGCACTTACCCCATCTTGTACAGCACAGTGCTCTTCTGAGAAATGTTTGGCAGATAGTGCTTCTTACAGTAACACTGTACTTTAATGGCACTTTAATGCTGAATTGACAATGAAAGTCCCATAGAAATGCTCATGGCATCCACATTAATGCCAACTAAGAGTCATTATGATTTTAGAGATATGCCAGGACAGAAATATCTAACCCAAGCACAGTGAATGAGAGACGCTTGCTAACTTTTAAAAAAGGCCTTCAGTCTATTTAGATACAATAATTGCTTATATTTATATAGTCCCTTCCAAAGCTCTTTACAAACTACTTCAAATCTCTCCTGTGCTGGAGGGGAAATCACTCTGATTATTTCTCCAGTGAAAGGGCAGCAGGCAGGCAACAGGAACAAAGCATCATATGCAACAGCAATGGATATATTGGCCAAGGATGTCAGACCAAAGTTCTTACAAGAAGTGCCATGGGATCTTAAATGGCTTTACACAGCAGACAGGCTCCTATACACACACACCCAAAAAAGCCAGAGTAAACTGCAATTTTCAATGCATCTAACTTGGAAGGAAAAAATACCAAGTCAATCTTGCCAGGATTCAAACTTGTGGATTTAGGAAGTTTGAGAACTAGTAGATGGGCTGAATCCTTCTTGTCCTCAACAGAACACAGAGACCCTAAGTCAGCTCCCAGACTTATCCACTTCCTTGAGTTATAAATGAAGCTGAACTCTAAAATCCAGTCTACAGTTCCTCTCCAAAATGGGCTATTCCAAGAACGTCCCTTGTCCTACCTTCCTCTCCCTTGAGGGCCACTTATCTCCCAATAATCAATAAGCATAAATTATAATTTCACTTTGAGAGCCCTTGTCAATGACAGCACTGGAGAAAAGGTGATTTAAGAGAACTTCAGGATATCGATAATGTACACTGCTAGCACCATCACAAAGCGCAATGTCCTGTTTACAGATGTAAACTGAGGCACAGAGAAGTTAGGGCGTAGAGCCATGACTTTGCAATATGCATGTCACATAGAAGCTTACCCCCAGTTTGTTCCTTTTGAAGGTGAGGAGCCTCAGGGCTTACTATGCTGTGGGAATGGGTGCCTGCAGTTATATGCTTTAATGGTCAGTTCCATCAGCCAGGGCAGAGCCATGATCCCTTCTCTTCAACCTTCTCAATTCAGAGAAGCTAGTAGTGCTAGCCCCTCACAGTGCTTTGTAAGCATGTGCAAAGAATATAACTATGGCCATACCTTGCTCAGGGAACATAAGGGCAAAGCAGACTCCTTGTGCCCCCACATACACAAACACACCCCACTTGTCCATTTGTACAGGGTGGACTATCTTCTGTACGGCCCCAGAGAAGCAATAATTTTATATTTTCATCTCAAAAGCAAGTGAAAAGCAAGTTGACACCAGTCCTCTTGCTTTCTGGCTTGTATGCCCCTCCTGATTTTTCTTTTCCTTTCTCATAGGCAGGGTGTTTCCCCTGAAACCCTCCAAAAGTCCCCATAAATAGGCTCTTTCTGTTGAGCCAACTTACCACAATCAGAATCATGAAAACCATCCTTTGGTAGCGACATGGTTAATTCCTTTCCTTTATTCTCCATTCACTCTGCTCTTCTTCCAGCTCCATTTGATCAGGATATGTTCAGCTCAAGATTTCTGCCTTCAAGACAAGCAGGTATTGTCTCTCCCCTTCTATCAGTTCTAAGATCTTGTTTAGGTCAGAGGTAGCCTTTTCAGACTTCTACTCAACTACTCACAAAAGAGGAGAAACATCTTGCTTGTATTTCCAAAAACCTCACTGGAATAGCAGAAATTATGTGCCACACTACAGTTTGGCAGCTGATGTCCAACCGCAAGATACTGATAATTAAGCATACACTCATGGCTCCTGCTTTTCCAAAACTGAAGAAAGAAGTTACAGTAAAAAGGAGGAAAGGAATCACACCAAGACTTCGCTCACTGTTGTGCTGCAATTACAGTATGCCCCCCTTAGAACTATAGAGAATTCATTTCTGGTGATCCACACGTGTTCTTCCAAGACAGAGAGGCAGCATGGTCTAGTGGACAGGACAAAAGACTATGTCCAGATTTCCCTTTACTAGCTTCCTTGTCCTTAAAGATATCCTTTGAGACAATACTGCTGATATCTCTAACCACCTCTACGCTAGGTTAAAAGAACTGGATTCCTTCAATGCCTCTCAGGATCCTGGGCAAAGGTAGGCAGGACTAATGACAGAGCTTGGTATCCCAGAACTGAAGCCAGGGGTCAGAGCCAGTATCAGAGTCAAGTCAGAGTCAGGAGTTAAACCAAGGGTCAGAGACAGCGTGAGGAACCAGCCAATGGTCAATACCAGATATTGGGGTCCATGTTGGGGCTCCAGGGGCCAATTGAGTGTCAAAATCCCAGTCAAAACCAAAGTCAACAACAGGAATTCAGGAACAGAGGAGCATACCCGCTAACTATAAAACCACATTGTTGCCTAGACACTTCCTGGTAAACTGATCGGCTTATGTACAGTCAAGAAGCCAATCAAGGCTCACTAAGACCACTGTCAGTCAGCTCACTCAAGGCGGAACTTCCTGTGGTGATCATTCACTGCAGATTGTAGGTCACAGGGAGTATCCACTTTACAATGGCTTCTAGGTAACACTGTGGGGCTGCTGGTTGCTTAGTAGCCCTGCAGAGCTAGGTTCAAGTCCCACTGATCCTTACCATTGCCTCAGCAGGGTTGGGGGTAGACAGCCCTACCATGCCCTGTACTCACTCCTTGACATACCATTAAACTCTAAACCCCATAAGAATTTTAATTTTTGTCCACATGCTTGTAGGACCTCCCCTGTGCCTAAGACAGGGCAAAGATTTCTTTCAGAGTTTTGATGCTGAGCCCAATCAAGACTTTCAACCCCAGCCTTTGATTTTGTTAGAACTGAAGTGGGCACGTTACTTCACATGAAAAAAATGGACATACACCTATTCCCTGTATGTGCACATCCACTTTTGCAAATGCAATATTATTTACACAAAAGGGGCCCTGAACAATCAGAAGGCAGGTAGAGGCTGTCTGACAACAAGGCCCTCTATATACAACAGGGAAGAAAATTAAACAAGTACCATAAATCGCCACCCTACAATTATTCTACCCCAGACCTTTTGCTCTTTAGGAGTTCTAATAACTTGGGTCTGAATCTAATCAATCTGGATTAACAATACAATGCAGCAGTCCAATTACTGCCTCTGACATATTCTCACCCTGGTAGACATTCATACAGAGTTCTAGGCAGATGCAACCTGGGGGCAATGGTAGGGAGTCTTGAGAAGACACCATAAGAAGACACTCCTAGGCAGAGAGAGTGAATGTATAGAGAACTCTGATTCTGTTTTTGTTACTAAACAATAAAAGCAGCTTGTGGCTATCCATAACTGGTATGTATGGTCTGTTGGCTACCATTAACCTCCCAAGGGAAAGCAAACTATTGCAAGTCCCTGCAAGTAAAAATGACTAGGATACATCTAGCAGCCTTTTTCACCTTTCATTAAAACAATGGGGTCTTATAAGGAGGCCCAAACTCTTTATTTCAGTCTTTCCTTATGGGAATGAAAGGGTTGAGCTCTCTAAGGAATTTATTGGCCTATTGGGATTGTGGAACAGCACTAAAAAGAACCTACAAATTTAACATTACCCATTTGAGTCTTTATCTATGTGTGAAGCCAGGTCTCTTGTGTTTGGAAACTACTGAGGGGTTTTTCTTGGCCATTAAGGGTTGGGGAATTACAAGCTTTTGTAATTGATCTCCCATTTCTAAGAATAACAAAGGATGCCATATTATTGAAACCAGACATTTCCTTTCTACCCAAGAAGTTTGGTGGGTCTTATGTCTGTTTTTGGTTGATTTGCTAACACGGCCTTGAAACTCATGAGAAAAAAATAAACAAAAACTCTTAGAAAAGGCTGTAAACTTTACCTTCTAAATAGTTTAGCATAGATCTTTACCACAAAATCATGAGACACCTACCAAGTCTCCTTAAAGTGATAAATTTCCATCCCCCCCCCAAAAAATCCATCTAGAACATTTCACATTTTTACTCAGACATACAAAAGCAGAGGTTTTCAGTTTGAACAATTTAGTTTTATAGGTTAACAGTGAGGGAATATTTCCTCCTATACAAACCCCTGCATCCAGATGAACTCAAGGAACATGAGAATGGTCATATTGGACCAGACTCCAGGTCCATGTAGTGCAATATCCTGACCGAGTACCAGATGTTTCAGAGGAAGGAGTAAAATGTAAGATAATCTGCCTTCTGCATCTTGAATAGAGACTGGCTTCAATCTGGAGACGACTTTTAATATCCCTTCCAAAATTCGTCATTTAATTGTAACTCTGCGTAATCTTGATAACCATATGAATATCCAAACCCACTGTGAATCCTGTTAAGTTCTTCCAGCTCTCTGATCAAGGTATTATATCTTCCATCTTAAACTAGCCAAAGATGTTCCTAATCCCTTTCTGGGGGAAGTTACAAATGGAAGGTGGGGAAATTTCAATTGCTAACAATACTTGTGAAATGCCACCATTCAGGAGCAGTCCATTTCATCCAGTGCCCAGCCTGTGGCAGCAGCTTACACCCAGTCCTTGACAGGACACTTGGAACACATACGTCTTTTCACTCATTCAGTAGCAGGTGATCGTTTTGTATTTTGAATTACAAAGATTGCTATCCCTTACAAAGATTGCTATGCCTGACATTCTAGCCAGTATAGCTGCATATGTTGTGCCTGTTTATGCAAGATGCAGAAGCCCACCAAAACACTGTTGAACTAGAGATAAACCCAGGCTGAGAAGTTTGGCTCTAGACATAACCCCCCACCCTCACCCCCGAAGTCTGGTAATGTTGGGATCCAAGTTTTGGTCTCTATAGATCTTTGTTTAAAATGCTTTGCCTATGTTATCAACATGTTCAATATCAAGGGGGTCTGAGGTTCTGGACCAGACATCCTGGAGTGGGTGCCCTAAGCAGAGAAAAAGCACAGAGTACCCTTCTTCTCACTGTGCACTTGCCAGAATTCTGTTCCTTATAATCTCTGAGCACAAGCTGCAGAGAAGTACCACTAGTGATGCAAGACACCTCTGAGGAGGGCAGGGGATTGGCCATAACCCCACTCCTTCCACGGAGCCTGGTGATCTGACAGGGAATCTACATAGAACCCCTCCCCCAAAGACTTTTAAAGGGTGTAGCAATTACCGCTCCTTCACAGGTTAGTGCACCTGGGGGTACTCTGCCTGCTTTTGTTCTCTGGCCCCTCACAGTTGTTGAAGCACCAACTCAGCCTTCTGATCATAGATGAGGCTATACCAGTAGGAAATATTGCTTGTTCTGAACGTTATAGCTCCTTAATTAAACCAACTCCATTTGAAATCATAAAAATTCAAAGAAGTTAGTGAAAACGATGTGGTCATTTCAGTGATAAAATTTCATGTTTACTGTTGGAGGCATAATCACTCAAAAAGGTTAAACAGGGCTCAAAAGGTGCTCCACAAAAGAATAAATCCTTATACAAGGCCAGATTGGATTCAGCAGCCTCAGTCCGGGGCCATGGTGATGGTTCTATGCACTGTCTGTAATAGACTGTTTCTCCACCTATAAAATGGGATAATGATACAGACCTCCTTTGTACAACGCTTTGAGAACTACTGATGAGAAGTGCTATAGAAGAGCTCAGTTTTATTATTAAACCATAAGCTTATGAAGCTTCAACCCCACACAGCAATCCAAATACCATTCTTTTCCTTAGGAAAAGACAGTAAGAAATACCGTAATAGGAGCAATCAAAAGAGGGGAACAGCCAATTGGAAAGTTTACATAACCTTTGTTAGACATTGCCTTGAGCAAACTAGATACATGGATCAAGCTTCTTCCTCTCTAGTTTGCTGCACTGAATGTAAGCTCTCATTTAAAGAATGAGCACATGATCCTCCTGCTGTACATCTATTGAAGTCAAAGAAGCTACATAGATTGGCACCAGCCGAGGATCTGGCCTCAATCTTTATTGGGAAGGCAGGATTTTTAGATCCTCTCCAGTGCAGCTCAGTTCACCAATGCGTATATGATTGTACAACAAGACAGACTACCACCCAAATCTTCATTCATTCAGATTGCTCGAGTCCACAGGGGCTGGAGGAAGACATCATCCACCCCAGGCTCAGAAACAGCAGGGGAGCATCTGGATGGTCACAATTGCATCCGCACAGTTGCATTAGACTCTGCTGCTGCTGTGCACCTCCTCCACACTGGACCTGCACACTTACAAATACGTGCCCTGTGACCAGCAGCCTTTTTGTGCCAGCTGGCAAAGGGCATAGGGAGCACAGAGTTTTACAGGGGTCCTCTGGGTCAAGTACATGCACAATAAATCACCAAAGGGTGGCTTGTGAGGTCTCCACTGAGAGCCAGGAGCCTACTGCTTATAATTGTTTTGAAATGTAGGGATGGATAATATTTAAATAGTTATGTATCTATACTGGAAATTATGTTCTCAAAGCCTTGGCGTTAAGGCTGGTCACCACACGGTGACATGCCCCAGACCAGTTTCTTCCAGGGATGCAGGGAGAGATGCTTGTCATCTAGGCTGGGCATAGACCGCAGAGGTTTATTTGCATACTGAGCCAAAATGATAATCAAGAGACTGTGAAATCTTCATGAGAGGAAATTTACAGAAAAAGAGTTAAAATAGCAGACGGGGAGCCTCTTTATGAGTAAAGACAATGGATTGTTGGAGTATATGCAGGGATACCTCTGCCACACCCCCAGATCTTTCCATTGAAGAGGTAGGAGGGCAGCGTGACTTCTCTCCTCAATGGACGATCACTCCCAAGCCTGGCTGTAATAGGCTGGAAGGATTTGGGGTGGGCATTTGTGCTAGAAGGCACAACCGTAACTAGTTAAGTAAGTCTAGGCTCTAGAGTGTATGTTATGTTTTTATTTTATATGTGAACATTTTGCTTTCAATACTTTTACTTGCTTTCATTAGAATAGCTACTCTTTGTCCAATAAACTTTTACTTGTTTTCATATAAACATAACTAAGTGCTGCATGTTAAGCAGAGCTGCGATCTACGGTGTAACTGGTAAGCTGGGGGTGCTGTTCCTTTTGGGGCAGTGAATATTCTCTGTGTATATATAAAGTCTGCTGCAGTTTCCACGGTATGCATCCGATGAAGTGAGCTGTAGCTCACGAAAGCTCATGCTCAAATAAATTGGTTAGTCTCTAAGGTGCCACAAGTACTCCTTTTCTTTTTGTGAGTGTCCAGTGGCACAGCGGCTGGACATTGCAGTGGGATACCCAGAGGGCCCAGGAGATAGAGTGCCTATCACTGACTGCAGAGCCTGCGTAGGCTAAGTGGACAGTGTGTGGGCTGCCTGTGGCTGGTAGAGTCAGGGAGCTGAGACAAAGCAGGCACAGACGAGGCCTCATCACAATAAGGGAAGGTGGTGGCGAGGTGCCTCCCACAGCTGGAAAGCAACATAGTCTCTCCCTTTAGCCACTGAATCCCCTGTTCATCAGGCTTCCAGGAATCACACCAGTTGAGATGCACCCTGCACAAGGGGACTGCTCCCCTGCCGTGAGACCCCCACAGAAATGCAGAGCCCTCCATCCCATAGACTGTAACTGTCCCTGAGGGGACGTCTATGCTGAGCTGCAAGTAAAAGTAAGATTGCAAGGTAGGCACATCCCTGCTAGCTTTAATCTAGCTGTGGCCTTCAACACTGGTGAGCGAGTTGAGTACAAACCCAGGCTCCTCTGCAGGCTTGTAACATGGCAGCTAGCCCCTGCTGAGGCACCTCCACTGTGCCTACCTGTGCTACAATCACACCTTCACTTGCAGTGGAGACAACCCCAGCAAGAGGTATCTCATCATTCACCTCAATGGGGTGGTAAGTGGGATGGTTACTCCTGATTCTTTTATGATCCCTTACAATTTTAACTGTTTATTCAGTTCAGAGCTAAATGATTTGAACCAATGTGCCGCTTAGCCAGTCTGTATCAAGAGTTTACATTCTACAAATGAAAAGTGTTTTCTATTCTGGCCAAGATAACAGATTTTCCACTTATTTTATGCAGACTTGGACAGCCTATTGTGACCCAGAGGCCAACTGGAAATTCACCGCCCTGCGTCAGCAACTCTTGTCAGGCTGGCATATTCTGTGCACCCCAACACACAGTAAGTAGCGTGACAAAAAGTGGCATGTAGTATAGCATTGAAAACTAGCAACTCACTGATCATTAATGTTCTTGCATGACGAATGTCTGGTCAACCCCCAAAGGACTTTTAGATATGTGTTGCAAATATGTTCTCTAAAAGGATTGGGCAAGCGCAAGCAGTGCCTAAGCCACGCCTGTTCCAGACAAAGGAACCTAGTTCTGTCTGCTTGAATGTGTCTCTGATGTAAATTAAGCAAGGTGTGACCAAAGACAATGAACACCACATTGATATGCAAGGTCAGCAAGGGCATCAGGAGAGCAAGTGGGGAAAGATGACGATTCAACAATCTTGACAGAGGATGAAGACTGCACTCCCAGGAAGCCTTCCTGCCTCTTGAAGCAGGGTCATTGAAGTTTGGGAAGACATATGGAGAGAGAAAGACCCATTTTGGCATCCATTCACTTCAGCGACAAAAAGGGCCAGAGCTCTTAAAATCACAGAATGATGGATCCTTCAACCAAGGGGGCTGAAGTCTTTGAGAACTGAATATAGGTGAGAAACCAGCTTAGACAAAGATTATAACTTGCTGAAATTAAGAATCTTAGAAACATATTTTCTATTTTTCCCTTATACTTGGTATCACTTAAACCTCTGACTTCACTAAACAAAAACTTATTTTACTTTTATTATAAGCCAGTTAAGTGTTTTGATTGAAATGAGTGTTTGTCAAACCTAGTTAATTAATGAGCTACTGTTTACTGTCTCTTTAAAGGAGGATCAAATTAAATAACTTTGTAAGTGTTCCAGAAGAGGGCTGGACACTACAGGGCAGATCTTTGGGGTCACCTTAAAAAAAACCTAGGTGGTGGAAGCCAGGATGTGACCTGTGTGCTTGTATGCAGGCAGATGGTCCCAGGGCTTTGAGTCCCAGCAACACAGCATTTAAGGCACCCAGAGCTGCAGGGCAGGCAGTGACACAACCCATAACTGGTCTAGGCTGAACCCCAAAGCATCACACTCATATCTAAGTTAGTAGAGGTATTACAGCAATGTGCCTAGTGGCTCCAGTAAGATGGTGGCTCCACCGTGCTAAGCACTATATATAAAGATAGGGAAAGAATTTCCTGCCCTGCAGAGCTTGCAGTCTAGATAGATAAGAGACAAAGGGTTTTAAAGATGGGAAACAAAGCCACAGAGCGATCAAGTGACTTTCCCCAAGATCAAAGTCTGTGGCAGAACCATAAATTGAACTCAGCTCACCTTAGCTCCAGTTCTGCGCTGTAGCCTTCCTGTCAATAGAAGTCCACATCTAGTTATGCCTGTATTGTTCATTTATTACGTGTTTGGTAGGATGCACAATGCCAGACACATTGCAATGTGTTTTTATAGTCATGTTAATCATTTCATTAAAAATGTAATACGTTGCTAGAAAATATAGAGTATCTTTTCTTTTGGTATTGGCCATTAAAAAGTTGGCTAATTTGTGGTAGCCGGATTTAAATACAAAAATAGCCATGGATAAAATGATACAGTAGCTTTGTTATGATATAAATCCTGAACAACAAATAGAAGCCTAAGAAATCAATCACAGAACCCGTTTTAAAAATACATGAAACAATTTGAGCTTATTTGCAAACATGCGGAGATAAGATCTATCAGCTAGTCTAGTGACATGATCTTACTTTGGCTCTCTAGCAACAGAATTGAGTCAATTTCATAGCCATGGAAAAAGTGAGCTATTGACAGCCCTAGAGGCTACTATACTCTGTTTATACTGATAACAGGAATATCATTGGCAGTGGCAGTGCAAATTTTCCCTACTTGCCCTGTCAATATGCAACAATTGTAACCTAGAAGGGAATCACCTCTGAAGGCAGAGGCGGATTTACCATGAAAAACCAGTGCGGTCGCATGGGGCCCCCAATGACAGGGGGGCCACCAAAGTGTAGGGCAAATCTCATCCGACAACCAGCTGACAGCACAGCAGGGCTCAGGCAGGCAGGCTGCCTGCGTTCCATGGCCAGCGGCTCCATGCCACTCCCAGAAGTCTCTGTGTGCCCCTGGCCAGGCTCTGCGCACTGCCCCCGCCCCAGGCAGTGCACGGAGACCCGCTGCCCCCCTCCCCGCAAAGGGCACGCAGAGACATGCCAGCAGCAGCAGCACAGCAGGGCTAAGGCGACTCCCTGCCCATGCTGCCTCCCTCACTCTGCGCCGTGCCGCTCCCATAAGTGGCTGGCATGTCCCTGCGGCCCCGGGGGGGAGGGGGGGGGCGAGAACTGTGGCCAATGGGAGCTGTGGTGGCGGCACCTGCGGGCAGCAGTGTGCAGAGACCCCCTAACCCCCCCTGCCTAGGAGTCGCGGCCAGAGGGGTGTGCAGGTCGCTTTGAGAACCATGCTGCCCAAGGTAAATGCTGCCCCCTGACACCTCCCACACCCTAACCCCCTACCCCAGCCCAGAGTCAGCACCCAAACCTCCTCCCAGAGCCCGCAACCCTCACCCCCTCCCACACTCCGTCCCCCTATCCCAGCCCAAAGCCTGCAACCCTCATCCAAACTTCCTCCCAGAGCCCACACCTCTCACTCCCTCCCACACTCTGCACCCATACGTCCGCCCAGAGCCTGCACCCCTCACCACCTCCCACACCCCAACCCCCAGCCCAGAGCCCACACCCCACACTCAAACCTTCTCCCAGAGCCCGCACCCCTCACCCCCTCCCACACTCCACACCCAAATGTCCACCCAGAACCCACACCCCTCACCCCAGCCCAGAGCCCGCACCCAAACTCCCTCTCAGAGACCGACCCCCACACTCCCTCCCCCTGCCCCAATCAAGGTACCTCACTTTATTTTCCTCTACTTCCTATTACTGATAATATAGGTGGAGGAGGAAGAAAAAAAGAATGAAAAACAGAGGGCAGGGGGAGATAAGAGAGAACGTTCTTTTTCTTGGCTGGATCCTGAGGCGGGGCCCCCCAAAATTAAGCTGTGCTCAGGGCCCCACTAATTCTAAATCTGCCACTGTCTGAAGGGGAGAAGGCATGTTAGTCTCTATGTCTTTTCATGCCAATGTCTCCCTGCTGAGGCTTCCAATACAGGTGCAAGTTATAAGCATTATTTCTACCACTAGGAGGCATGTCCACTGAATAGAAGACTGACACTACTGATGCATTATGGGAGTGGAGGGTGCTTAACATTATGCTGAGCTGAGCGCTATACGAGCCAACACAGAGAAAGCCTGCAGTGGCAACACCTCTAAATCTAAGGGCGAAATAGCAAATTCTGTTACATCCCAGTCCTAGCCTCAGTTAAAAGATTTGCCATTGACTTTAAAGGGAGCAGGATCGGGCCTTACACAGAAGCCTTAAGTGAGAAGGACTTGAATTTGGCCTGAGTAAAGACTTAAAAAGAGAGTCCAGAATATGAACGAAAAATGCAGGCACGTGAGCTTATTTTGAATTGTATTATCCCTGAAATGCTCCGCTATTACATGACTGTTTCATATTATTTTCTTTCCAGTTAAAGTGGATTATCATCACTGAACTTGACAATCGTGCAGAATACTGATATTCGTGTACAATAGCCATATTAGAAAAGTATAGAGCTTGATATAGGGCTGTACCTTTCTAATGTCAGCAACATTCTTAAGGAATGTAAAGTTGAATCCAATCTGCCAGGAGAAGGTTAAGACCACAAAGAGAATAAATCACAGCATTGCTATGTGGACCTGTCTAAAGGTTAAGGATCTAAAGGACAAGCAGATACTCTAAAATATAAACAGCCCCTAGGGGATAATTACTTTACTGACTCTATTTGAGCACTCTTGAACAGATGGATGAGTAGGTACATTGACTGTTGCTATGTTACGTGAATCTATTTATTACCCCCCTTAGATGGGGAACAAATGACACTACAGATGTGTTACTGGTTACCTCTCTAATCCTTTCCTCCTGAAATTCCTACTGATGTGGAAGTATATTCCCAGAAGTAACATTTCCCAGAGGCAGTAACTACTCAAAGTGAACTCAGTGAATGCCCTACAGGTATTATACAGATCAAGAAAGAGTGAATAGATTAACAAGAAAACAGATTGTTCAGCAGAACCAGTTAGTCATACTGAATTATTGTGATTGTAGTACATTTAAATGCATCTGAGAGAATGCTGAAGATGTTGGAAACATAGAATAAACTCTTCAGGTTTGTAATTTTATGTTAACGCGGGGCCTGTCATGGTGACCTCTGCAATAGACCTAATTGGCTGAATCTCTCCATGCAAAGGTACAATTTTACTACAGGGCATGGAGTTAGTGTGTCCCTAGTCTGGTACCAGCGTATTTTATCTTCACTGTTTATTTGAAAGTGGGAATAAGTTTAAACCAGTCTACTCAGAATGGGTGAGATTGTGTTCCACTCCCAAGTACATTTGTAAGGGAGATGGAGATTGTACACGGAAACTCTCCCCTTTGTTTAAGGGCATAGGGTCCTTAAACATAAGGATGCTCAGGCAGAGGGCCAGTATGAGGCCTACACACCACTGAAGTCCTACTTAAGTCTATTTTGAGGCAAATTTCACCCAGGGAAATCATCTGGATTCCACTGGGCTAGTACTTCTGATGTTGGCCTGGTTAAAGGGGCATGGACAAGAGGACAAGACTATGGTCCCTCCCCTTCTGTACCAGCCATGCACAGAAGAAGAATGGGCTACACCCATAGATTCCAAGGTCAGAAAGGAACATAGTGATCATCTAATTTGGCCTCCTGTATAATACAGACCATAGACCTTCCCCAAAATATTTCCTAGAGCCTACCATTTTAGGCGCAGCCCTCAGTGTTTGCACCCCTCCCCACCCCACCATAATGGACCATCTTAGCAAAAAGGCAGTGGAGCAGCAGCTGAGCAATGTAGCACCCCTGGAGGTTGGACCCCTGCTCACCCACCCCTAAAGCTATCGCTGGTGCTGCCTAGAAGCTCCAGGAATCACTGGCTCCAAGAGCTCCTGCTGGTGCAGTGGCTCTTTGCACTAACCTCACTGATGGACTGCTTATCCTTAGAACAGTTTTGATGTTAGCAGTTCAGGCAAATTATGTGGTGTTTGAGATTTTACAATTCTCTCAAACTATGTTTTTGACTTGAAGAAATTGAATTAAAAAAAAAAGTTTTTCCCTTGCTAAAAGGAGGCCAGTGCTAAATAGTAGGGAGGGAAGAAATTTCCACAAAATATTATTTATTAGTAGTACATTTAAAAAACAGATATTGTAGACAACTGAATGGTTCAGGAAATTGGTAATGGGCTTCAGAACCTTTGACCTCCAAGTCACTGGTTCAAATGTGGCTCAGATCAATAGCAACTGAAACCTGTTACTATCTGAGAGTTGGTCATTAGCTTACACAAGTTTCCTCAGAAACAATGGAGCAATGTAGACAACATATTTGCAACCCTGTGGTTGTGCTTACAATGGGCCCCAGGATGCAGACAAACATGTGAGTTTCTTTTAAGCTCCAAGAAGTGGTTGGTGGGAACTTTCCTTAAGGAAACAGAGCTAGTGAATTTTGACTTGTTTTAAGTGCATTTATGACAAAATTGCTCCAGTTATGGAAATGTGACACACTGCTTCGGAACCGCTGTTGCTCTAAGGAACTTTGTGGAGGAGGGGTGCGAAAGGAGGAACAGAAAAGGAATTGGCCAGTAATTAAGTACTCACAGTAGGGAAAAATGAATACATTGAAAAAAAAAATCCCATGTATGTAACCAGTAGGAGGATGAGTTTGTAGGGTTTTTTTTAATTAGCACTAAAAGACCCCCAAGCAATGGACCTAATTTTCAAACTAGGACACCTCAAATTACACAGGTAGGTGGGTAAAATTTGGCACCCTGGATTTCTCTCTCACCTGCTTTGTGCTCCATGATTCTTTTTATATACCTTACTTTAGGAATTAAGTTTAGAAATTGAGCTCCATGTGTCTGATCCAATTCTTCTGTAGGATGGCAAGAATTTCACTATCCTTACCCTTTGACTACATTATTTCACCCTATAAAGATGACTGATTTCTCTCCTCTTTTTCTTTGCTCCAAGTTGGAAATAAAATGGCTTCTAAAAATAAAAACCACTGACAAATTGTACATTCTTCCCCTACTCTTCCTCTCTGGGTGCCTACAATCCTTTAAAGCATGACAAGCCAACACAAAAGAGGGAGCTCTCTCTTATACTGTTCCTGAGCCTGTATCTTTATGCGCTGGTGCTACTACATGCAACAGAGGTGTACACTGTACAAAGGAAAGTGGGAATGATCACTTCAAGCCCTACAAGGTGGAAGGGCCACCTGGTAAAAGGAAAAGACACCGGAACACCAACATTAATGAAGTGGAGAGAAGGGGGAAAACTGCAAAGATTCCCCTGTCTGGCAGAAGGGACAGACACTAACTACCCAAGAATCATGAGCTACTTTAAATATTTTGAGTGTATTTCAGATGCTTTTCATCACTTTTGTTTAATATTATTTAATATTATTTGTATTACCAAAGAACCAGATGCCCCAGTGACAGTTAGGAACTCATTGTTCCTAACATTCCCCTGTCCCCCACCCCGAAAAAACCAAGGTCTGCTCAAAAGTTATGTTAACGGAAAAGGGGTGAATGGTTTGTTTGTTTTTAATTAAAATTTTCACAAGTGCCCTCACCGTGCATCTTTTGACTTTCTCTGCTTCTGATACTCCTACCACAACTGCTTCCAAATCCCTTAGTCTCACTTTATAGACAAAAAGAAAAGGAGTACTTGTGGCACCTTAGAGACTAACCAATTTATTTGAGCATGAGCTTTCGTGAGCTACAGCTCACTTCATCTGATGAAGTGAGCTGTAGCTCACGAAAGCTCATGCTCAAATAAATTGGTTAGTCTCTAAGGTGCCACAAGTACTCCTTTTCTTTTTGCGAATACAGACTAACACGGCTGTTCCTCTGAAACTTTATAGACAGATACAGTTAGTTCCGCACTCACCAATTTTATTTCATGTATCATAAATGAGCTAGCTCATTTTAACATATAGCCAGGCCGCAGTCTTAGCACTAGGCAAGCTACCTTCTTCCACAGACAGCAATGCAGAGCACTCTTGCAAACTGACTGAAGTCTTTTCCATTTCAAAACTTACCTTGATTTTAAATGGGTGGTCCCAGCATTGAACAACTATAATAACCTGCCTGCTACAGTAATTAGAGTAGTAGAGATCATCAGGTTACAAAAGGCCAACACAGTTTTGTTCACACAGGCCATGGGAAATAATCCTTTAAAAATAACAAGCAGCATGATATTCTGAAAAGTATAGTGCTTACACCAATCACATCAGATTTAACTATATCTAGGCTTGCAGAATACCAACGGAACTGGTTAGTGGCACTGGCAAGTAACTCCTCTTCAGGGATACCCAAATCCTTTCCAAGTCATTGAGTCCTTCTTGCATTAATCATTCCTGGAATGGTTACATTACTTACCAAATGTGGTGGTGGAAATCCATGAGCCATTTCTTGAACAAATATAAAAGTGCATGATGATTTACTCATTTTGTATGACTCAGGTCCCAGGAATGAACATTTTTACAGAGATTAATCATTTATCTTTGGTCATTTTCAGCAAGAAAAGAATGCACCCAGTCCTGAAAAGTCTCCAGGCAAAGAACTCCCATTTTAAAGTTCAAGTCCTTTATGCATGGAAATCCTGAAGAATTAGGAACAACTTTCTCTTAATGTCAGAACTTGTGCAAAATTTGAAAATATAACTGGATTAATAAAAACATCTGACTTTTTTATGTCTACTTTTACTGTAACAGTGAAACAATAGGGCAGTTTAAGAACACGATTATTAGAGTATAATAGTTCATTTGGAAACAGAGTTCTCATTTAATAAATTACATATTGTATTGTAATAACCTGGAAGAAAAATAACCTGGAGAACAGATCTCACCATGCTCTGAAAATAGGAACTTATTGTTAAGTGCCAACAATATTAAAAATAAAATATTAAAAAATAGTGACTATTCAATTTTTTTTATTATGGCAATAACGTCTAGAAGAGTGTCAATAAACACACATCTAATTATGTTATATTTTATAGGAAACGGGATTAACATAAACACCTACATTTAAAAAGAGATGTTTTCACAGACAGATTATCATGCACAGACTGATGGCTCTTTATTCTTCAGAACAATTAACAAAGATGAACAGAGACATTTTGACTAAACAAATAGACTGAAGTGTCCTTTCATCTACTCAGGAATGGTGCTGTGCCAAGCTTCCTGTGAACCTTAAGCAAAATGTCAATTCATCAGGAGCATGTTCTACAGGTATTTTTCCAATTAACGAACACCTGAAAATGCATCATCACTCTACCTCTTCGTCATGCAGTTCTTGACAAGTGAAAAATTGATATTTTGGATATTCACTTCCTGTACCTGAAAGATTTTTATGTCCCATTACATCATTGTCTCTCTTTTCCATTCTGCATTAAAGACCAGATCCAGCTGCCACTGAAGTCAGTGGGCCTAGCTTCAGCTTGTGTAAATCGCCATCTAATCAATGGAGCTATGCCCCTTTACAACAGCCGAGGATCCGTCTTTTGTGGGAAAACCCCCAATGGACTTCACTATTAGCTGAGAGTGGGCCCTAAGTAATGAGTGTGTGCTGTTAGTGATACACACATAACATGGAAGTTTTAATTTATGATCTGCAAAGAGATGAGTTACCCTATAACAAGGTGCACACCCTATTACATAATGGGGAAGGGTTGCTACAATTGCTGCAGCTCCTCAGCTGTTTCTCTCGGGAAAGACAGGATGGTGAGGTAATATCTTTTATTGGACCAACTTCTGTTGGTAAGAGAGACAAGCTTTTGAACTTACACAGAGCTCTTCTTCAGCTCGGTGAAAGAGACAAGCTTTTGGCCTTACACGGAGCTGAAGAAGACCTGAAGAAGAGCTCTGTGTAAGTTCAAAAGCTTGTCGCTTTCACCAACAGAAGTTGGTCCAAAAAAAGATATCACCTGACCCACCTTGTCTCTTTAATATCTTGGGACCAACACAGCTACAACATCTCATGGGAAAGATTGATATATTTATTTAAGGCTTGTTTCAGTTTTACCTCACCAGCCTTGACTAGGGGTTGGAATGGTGGGGTGGGGATGAAGGCTGAGCAGCATAGGACATGCCAACAGAGGAGTAGGTGGAAAACAGGAGAAGTAAAAATGGTCATGAATAAACTAATCCCAAAAGGAGAAAGGCTTGGAATAAATCCTGGGAAGCATGCAGAGGCAACTCCCTGGAGGTAAGGAAACTGCAGAGGCTTTTGACAGCCTTCAAAAGCCCAAATGTCCACAGAGGCATGGCATCTGAGCCTTCTGAAGGCTGGGGGTGGCCGCAGTGCTCCCTAACACAAACCAAAGAGCTATCAGGGCTGTTGTGGGGGGAGAGAAAACAAGAGGACAGGACAAAGCCCATGAGAGAGCTGAAGAACACCCAGCATAATGGCCCAAAGCAGGGTATTAAATCTCCGATACAGCAAAGCACTCAAGCACAGGACTACCTAGGTGCTTAAAGCTATGCACATGCTTTGCTCAGTCAGGACCTTAAGTTTTGAATATGTTCTTATTTGTCAGCATTTTATCTTCTTTAATGCGAAGGTCAGTAAGTCACTTTGTTTTGTGAAATATACATATGACATCTAGGATTCTTGAGGCCACATTTTTCTGTGGTGCAGACTAAGTGATTTGGGCCTCTCAGTCAAAGACACACTTATTATCCCTCACCTCCCTTCCCCATCCCTGGGTGGGAAATAACATAACAGTATAGTAAAGCCTCTTCCTCTCTAGCAGTAATTTTGGGTGAATTGTCACAGTCCTTGTGTGCCCCCTAGTTTCCCTCCACTAACACTGTAATGCAAAGACAAAGATAAACTAAATATAAGTCTCTCTCTTTCTCCCATGCTCAGACAGACTCTGACAAAGTGAGGGAGATGGGGATAAAGCAGGGGCTGCTTGCCTAGTACTTCCCCAAACAAGTGGGCAGGAAAGAAGCATGGAGAATAGGAAGTACTTAAGTTTTACCTCTCCCTGCAGAGTAGCTGGGTGGGCACCCAGGAAAGACCATAAGCTGCTCCACAAAGAGGGGTGAAGTAATTTACTCTTCAGCTACAGCATTTTGGGCAGGGGGAGGGTGCGAGTAGCAGGAGAGAAATGATTGTAATTCAGTTCATTTTCTGGTCTGCTCTCAAGGCCATGCTACTTACGCACCACAGAGCACTGTTGTGTGAGAACCAGCCTAGACTGAACACCTTCCTCTCCTTCCTGAATTAAATACAGAGACACAGTCCTGTTGTTGCAGGATGGTTATTTACATCTGGTTAGACCAGAATGCAGACAAACCTCTTGTAACAAGCTGCTTGATTGGCTCCCATTTCACTTTCATGTGTAATGCTTAATGTGACTACAGCAGGTAGCCACTGTTACTGAAATAATGAATTACTAAACTAGATGTTCTAAATTAAACCTGAGAACTCAACCCCCTCCTTCCTGCCTCCTACCTTTATACCCGCCCCAGAAAACTAATGTTCAGAACATCTGATTTGTAGTCTGAGCAAGAAATAAATTCATATACCATAAATCATCAGAGAGGAACAATTTTGAAAACTGCAGCTTGTACTTGCATGTTGCGACAGTTGAAGGAGTAAAAATAGAACAAATAGCAGTTCCATAGTCACACTTAGGAATTCTGTACTTAAAAGGAAGACTTTGAAGGTTAGACTCAAACATTGGGTAGGCCGTATTGAAACATGCACACTGAATACTGGATCACATTTTCAATCACAGACCAGTTGCCCTGATTGATTTTTATTATTAAAATTCATATATCATCATGGAATCCTTCTTTGGCATGTTTCCTCACTAAGCACAAGAGAGTATGCCAACCTAGGAAATATTAACATTTCCCCCCTCTTTACTTGGAATACATCTGATTAAAAAAAACCAAACATTCTTTTGAAGAACCCCCCCGCCCCACTGCATTTGTAGTCAAAATGACAGTTGTTGCAAATGGGCGTAGATATGGACATTGAATTTTTCCTGTGGTTTACTGACCAGTTTATGGCCCTTGCACATCAAATGTAAGTAAATGTATGTATTCTTATTATTAGATTTGTGATAACACCTAGAACAATGGTCCACAAGTAAGGCTCCTAACCACTGTACAAATAAAGGCAAAATGATTGTAAATAGAACTATTGTATGTCAGATTCAACTATTTTATCTAATTATTTACATTCCCAGGACTTATTAATTTTTGGTGCTTTTTGCATTATGGCTATCTTGGGTTTCCTATAAAGGTATTGGTCATATTGTTAGTTTTAATGGGATGAACTATATTCCCTTATAGCTAAAAGGTGCTAATCAGTAATCCAGAGCTTTTCCCCTATAATTCTTTGGTTCTGGCTGCACTGGATATAAAAACTCTACAAGCTGGCTCTATTCAAATTCACCATAAACTCCATTATTATGAAGCACATTTTGCTATAACAAGCAAAATTTTGTTTGGGCTATACTGTCAGCTCCTATGTAAAAGTGCAATGAGGAAGGCAGCATAATGCTAGCTTTCCTCAGCTTTGAAGCAGCAGAAATCATGATGCACCATACCTGCAAGTGAGAAGAATTAAAGGGCACAGGCTGTCTCATACAGCATACAAAAGATCTCTGGAATGATATGGGAAACCAGTAGAGACATGGTGCAGTACCATGGATCTACATGCAGTGCCAATTGCTGCCCAGTCTCATGATCTGCAAGATCACAAAGAAGTAAAACAGGAGCTGTTGTATTAATTTAGATAGAATATATTGGCCCAAAGAGCCAGACATGTTACATGACTGTCCACCACAAAACAGTTGTAAACAAGGTTTGGTATACTGAGACCTCAGCCTGCTCAGTACATGGCAAACACACCATAAAAAATGTTTAAATACCTTTATCAAGAATGCAGAAAAGGAAAAACAGTTAAAGCATTTGAAATGTAAAGTATTAAATAAGGTTTTCATTTTAACAACATCCCTTATTCCCCTTAGTTGGAGAAAGTCTTAGAAAGAAACCCCCTTGTTTGACAGGCTCTTTGATGGTAATAACTGTCCTTTTTGGGGAAAAGAGAAAAAGTTAAGTTTAGATGGGCTGGAGAACTTGTAGAAGTCTGATCTTGTTTCCCTAAAAGGCAAAACAAGACAAACACACACAAAAGGGGGAAAGAAAAGAACAGCAGGATAGAAAATGCAGCTTGTGTCTCTGGTCTTGACTTTCACTTGCAACCACACTGCTTTAAAAAAAACAAACATAGGCACAGCACTTGATCTTATCAGCCACTCCAAGACCTGGAAAACCTGCATCTGCATCAGGCTGTTTAGGACATTGCTTTTAGCTGCCTTTCTGATCACAGGCTTACAGTTGTGTCACAAAATATGCAGTCTTGGCCGGCTAAGTCAGACTCCTATTAGAGAGCAGGAAGGAGCAAGGTAGGAAAAAAGAAATAAAGTAGGGAAGGAAAAAAACATGAGGGAAGGAGGAGGTGGGAAGGTGGAAGAAACAAAGTGTCACACGATGAGGTGGACATGACATCTGGGTCCCTCTCTGTGGCCTGCTCTGGTCAGGACATCTCTCAGGATCAGAATGTTAGACTGGATCCTGGAGTCCCCGGGAATGGTAGGGGTGGCAGCCATGATGATGAAGCTTGTGCCTTTCCCGTCTCCCATCTTTCAGTCAGTCAGCATCACAATAGCCAGATTTCTCCCTCTCCTAACTTATATACACACACCCATTCTCTTCTTTTAAGGATCCAAAAGTGGAATAATAGGTGGAATAGCAAATCCCTTCATTATTTTGTCACCAGTTAGGCTTAATTTGACACACCAATTTTGGTTCATTAATTTCCAGTCTCATGCAGCTCCTAAGGCATGATCTTAACACAGTCCTTGAATCATATCAGTAGGCCTTTTGTTTGAACTAATTCAGTCTTTCAGTGTCCCTTCTGCACAGTTTCCCATCACAATTTATTGTTATAGGTTATTGTGATTTTACAAACTTTCTCACAGTTGAGCTCCCAGTCCCTATTAAGGTAAATTTGTAGGCCCAGTTATCACAACAGAGCCTGTGAAACAGATTGTTACACCGTGTTTTCCTGTATTCTACTCTAAACATATTAGAACAAGATGGCATTTTTGCCTTTCATTCAGGAAGGGATTTGACCTGCAAGATCTAAGGCAGCCAGGATGCCTTCAGTATTGGGAGCAGCCCCACGCCAACTCCAGAAGGTAAAACCGTCTGCTGTGTTTAAGGCCTTGCCTATATAAGAAGTGCAACAATTCAGATAATTATTAAAAAAAACAAAACAATGTAGTTAAGATGGTGTAAACCGCTCATGTAGATGCACTTAAACCAGATTGAACCTCACTTGCCTGAATTTAATTATTTAGCAACACAAGCTAACCTGTTTAAGTGCATCGACATGAGGATCTTGCACAGGTTTACCTAACTTTAATACCGATTTTGTTAAATCAATGTAATTTTTCTAATATAAAAGAGGCTTACACCTATCTAATGTTTTATACTGTGCTCATCACAATAGCATATGAACGCCTCCCATCAATGCTGACAGAGTTCATATTAATATGCCAGGACATTCAACCAGGTTTTTCCATGCCTTTTTTTAAATGGTCTGACTCGGTCACATTTTATTTTAAATCTGCTTCTCCTATTTACACCCTGGTTGCATCCCTATTTTTGGCTCTTAATTCCCCAAGTAATAATCCCCAGACCTGAACTACTTCTGATTGCCTTCCTTTTTTTGCCTCAGGTGACTTCACTTTCCATCGCTCCACAAGCAACATCTCATGGAACGATTTGGCCCCTAGTTGTCTCCAGAAACAATGTAATACAGTAATCCCAACCAAAGATACAGAACAGGGATAAAAATAGCTTAAGCAGCACCATCCTGCTGTATGTCTATCCATTCCTTTCAAACAAGGACTAGTGCAATATGGTGTTATTCCAAGGAGAAGTTCATCAAAAGTATAGCCTAATTTATTTCTTTTAAACATACCAGGCTACTTTCTACCCTATGATAAAAACAGGAGTCTGATTTTCCTGAGATGCTTAATCAGATCATCAGGGGTTTCCAGGAAACAATTTGTCATTTACACCTTATATTTTATTTCTGCAAAAACCATTGTAATTGAAACCCATGAGGCACTTAATCGGTCCTTAATAATCTGCAAAGAACGCCCCTTGAAAAAATCACTTAGCTTAATGGAAACTCTTGATAGAAATAGCTAACATTGTGTGAAAGATAAGCCTTTATTGCTTAATTTTTTTTTAATCTCTAGAAAACATGTATTAAATACCAAACATTTCCCCCAATTGACCTATACATACTGCAGTTATTTTCTCCATCCCTTACTCAATTGCCTAATATTTTTGGAGTTAAAAAAGTTTAACACATAGTTTAGTGTGACTTCAGGTTTGGTGTTCACTTACTTTGTTGGGGACTGGTATTTGTTTTGACAGTCCACCCTCAGAAGTTAATAGAAGCTGGACATTTCCAGAGAGCTCTGAAAGAGGATATTTACATACTGACACATGTACAATCTTCCCTTACTCCACTAATTCATTTCAAATCAATAGAATTTCAGCATGCAAATTAATTGGAAAGGAATGGTGATGATTTGTTAAGTTATTTCTAATGGCATAATGACACATCTTATGAATGACGTGAGCTATTGACCTGGTCCATAGCCTATAAACTTAACAACTGGATGGAACAGTTAATAACTTTTCTTAATTACAAACAAATTGCTTCAAATGTAGACTATGAATAAGTTTTCAGTGAGTTTTAGCAATATGGAAAGTTAGAGCATTTGTTATGCCATTGCTATGATCATTCAAGTCAAAGAGATGAAACAGTGGTTGCTGAGTTTCTGAAACGACCAATTTATAAGTCAGTTTATGAATAAAAATTAACAAGTGTTCTTGCAAATGCTATCTATCTATCTATATTCTGTACTCAAAAAGAGTAAGTGCTGTAAGTTTGGAGAGGCTATGCTATATTATTCATACCAAAGCCTGAATCCCTGCTTTAAATGAAAAACTCAGACTTAACTATTGACTCACAAGCAGGTCCTCCATCATTAGTTATAAAATCAACGCAAGCCAATAAATAATGTATCCACAATTCAGTTTGATGATTTCAAAGGAAGTTTACACTATTTGTTTTCTACGGGAAAAGATGTGGCAATGAATCAATTTTCAAGTCTTGTTTTTTGTGTATAAAGCCAACAACATTTCAGAGGAAACGAATTCCAGAGTCACTGAAAAGTGCTACACTGTTTCTCAGCTGCAGAGCAGGATACACATCCTTATTCTTTTTCTCCTGTAGGTGCAAAGGTGCTACTGAATCCCCCCAGACAGACACCTCTTAAACACAATGCTAGGAAAGGATGAATCTGTTCAATCAAGTGTTCGTTTTTTTTTCTTCTTCTTCTTCTTTCCATGGTTAAATGAAAGTCAACCGTGGAAGCAAACCCTTTGTCGGCTACAGGTTCAGATGACTGTGTGGTTCGGTGCATTTATTTACTGAAAAACAGAGCAGAGATTTTCTTTCACAGGGGGGAAAAAACTGATAAAGGCTATTCTTAGGGAGCAATTCTTCGTTGTTGCTGCAATTTGTGGTGCCACAAATGCCTGATCACTATCCCTTGCAACCTCCCAGTGTGCAATTGACTAGCGGTAATGGAAAGTTGACAGTGGGAAAGCACAAAGAAGGGGGAAACAATATAAGTTTTAGTTTAAGAAAGGTATGTCCTTACCTCATTTATGTTAGGCATTTGGCAGTACACTTACTGTTTTTAGCGTGGGGGGTGTTGTTTTTTAAGAATGATTATTATAGTATTTAATTGTGGTTTTCCTAGGCTATGCAGGAGAAGAATCAAAATATTTAGGAAGCTATAATTTGTTTTACGTTATGAAGGCAAAACAGTCACCCTACACGCCAAAGCAGGGAGGTAAAGAAACAGACACTCTAAGTCCCTGTGCAGGCTACCTACGATGCAGTTTACATCATGGGCTCTCCCCCCACTCTGCTACTCTCCACCATCCTGCATAGGCACCTATAGACAATCAAGCCCCCAGTTTGCAGATCAGAGCACAAACTCTTTCTTACGTTGGCCCAGTGCAGAGTTTGTATATTGCCATATGCATACAGTACATCTAACATGTTCTTCACACTACTGGTTTGAAGTAGTTAAGGTGAATGAGACTGTGACGGGTTTGGTCACAGAGACCCCCCTTGGGACTGTCACCTGATGGGCTGAAATTACCTCTGAACCCATTTTCCCTGGCAGCTTGGGACTCCAGAACCCTGCCTTGTTGAGCCAGACATGCTAGCCTGCTGCAACACAGACCCAGGTCCGGTGCATGCCCCCAAAGCTGTAGACTTTAACCAAAAACTACTCAGCAGGTCACCTATCTCCAGCACCCAGACACCCAGTTCCCAAAGGGATCCAAACCCCAAATAAATCCATTTTACTCTGTATAAAGCTTATACAGGGTAAACTCAAATTGTTCGCCCTCTATAACACTGATAGAGAGATATGCACAGCTGTTTGCCCCCCCACCCCAGGTATTAATCACTTACTCTGGGTTCATTAATAAATAAAAATGATTTTATTAAGTATAAAAATTCAGATTTAAGTGGTTTTGAGTAATAACAGACAGAACAAAGTAAGTTACCAAGCAAAATAAAGCAAAAACACTCAAGTCTAAACCTAATACATTAAGAAACTGATTACAGATAATATCTCACCCTCAGAGATGTTCCCATTCTTTCCAGCAGTGTTTGACTTGAATAGTTTGCAGGGTGAGATAAGACTCTCTTGGAAGTTCTTCTCCCACGTGGGAGCCCTTTTAAAATCACAAACACCACTGGTGCCTTGTAAAGACAAATAAAGTACTCGAAGCACTTTATTCATAAATTGTGTTATCCTATAGTTCCCATCTCCAAAGAATTTTTAAGAGATACAAAGTGGAAGCAGGGGCAGGAATTGCGGCCCCATTGAAATTATTTTTAGCATTAAATCAAAGGAAAAAGGGAGGTGAATAAAGACCTTAGTGACTGGTAGGTGAAGGTTTAGCAAACAAGACCCTTTGCCCTTGACATTGTATTATCCAAAATGTTCACAGTTAAGCTCTATGAGAGCTTAACAAGGCAACAGGAGTGAGTGACAGTGCTTAAGGACTGATTTATCTGTTCCTATTTCTTTAAACAAAAGCTTCTGGAAAGTATAGCAACCTGCATGAAACTTGGTAGGTAGAGCAGGGGCTACAGGCATGAAAGGTCTGGAAGAAGCATCAGGAAATCAATCTGTGCGCACATGACTTGAATGCTACTTACAGTTGCACACCTTGGTAGTTAGGGCTCCATGTATCTACAATTAAAATGTCTCTTTATTAAGAGAGTTATGTTAATACCCAGCACACTGTACACAAAACAGAAAACATCTGTTTTCCATGGAAAATTCAAATAATTTTTTGTCTGCCTAAATTTCCCTTGGGGGGGGGGGAAATACCTCATTTTCTGAGCGTCTCCAGTGATCACACTGTCTGCCCCTTACCCTCCTATGACTGGAGAAAGGTATTGGCAATGTCTTCAGATCAGAACTTTGGTACATCTCATTAATTTAGCAGGTTGTGGGGGCTAGATCATGCCTAGTCTTAATACAGATATTCTGGGGTAGGAGGGAATAAGGATTCCTACCTATATTCTGCAGCCTGAATAGGAGTACCATATCACTAGATAGGATTCAGAGTAACAGCCGTGTTAGTCTGTATTCGCAAAAAGAAAAGGAGTACTTGTGGCACCTTAGAGACTAACCAATTTATTTGAGCATGAGCTTTCGTGAGCTACAGCCCACTTCATTGGATGCATACCGTGGAAACTGCAGCAGACTTTATATACACACAGAGAATATGAAACAATACCTCCTCCCACCCCACTGTCCTGCTGGTAATAGCTTATCTAAAGTGATCATCAGGTTGGGCCATTTCCAGAACTAACCAATTTATTTGAGCATATCACTAGATAGATACTCTCCTCAGAAGTGAGTGGATGGGGAGGGATAGGAACAGATGGCATCATGGGTCTAGCCTCCCTTCCTGCCCCACATGAAGGAAGAAGACTAAATATGTTGCAACCCATAAAGGGGAGTCCTAGTTTAGCTACCCCCTTTCTGCAAGGCAGTCAATGAGGACAGGAAGGCACTGTGGTCTCTGAAACATAATGCCTCACTGTGCTCATCCCCAGGGTGACCAGATAGCAAATGTGAAAAATCGGGACTGGGGTGGGGAGCAATATCATAGAATCATAGAATATCAGGGTTGGAAGGGACCCCTGAAGGTCATCTAGTCCAACCCCCTGCTCGAAGCAGGACCAATTCCCAGTTAAATCATCCCAGCCAGGGCTTTGTCAAGCCTGACCTTAAAAACCTCTAAGGACGGAGATTCTACCACCTCCCTAGGTAACGCATTCCAGTGTTTCACCACCCTCTTAATGAAAAAGTTTTTCCTAATATCCAATCTAAACCTCCCCCACTGCAACTTGAGACCATTACTCCTCGTTCTGTCATCTGCTACCATTGAGAACAGTCTAGAGCCATCCTCTTTGGAACCCCCTTTCAGGTAGTTGAAAGCAGCTATCAAATCCCCCCTCATTCTTCTCTTCTGCAGGCTAAACAATCCCAGCTCCCTCAGCCTCTCCTCATAAGTCATGTGTTCTAGACCCCTAATCATTTTTGTTGCCCTTCGCTGGACTCTCTCCAATTTATCCACATCCTTCTTGTAGTGTGCGGCCCAAAACTGGACACAGTACTCCAGATGAGGCCTCACCAATGTCGAATAGAGGGGAACGATCACGTCCCTCGATCTGCTCGCTATGCCCCTACTTATACATCCCAAAATGCCATTGGCCTTCTTGGCAACAAGGGCACACTGCTGACTCATATCCAGCTTCTCATCCACTGTCAACCCTAGGTCCTTTTCCGCAGAACTGCTGCCTAGCCATTCGGTCCCTAGTCTGTAGCGGTGCATTGGATTCTTCCATCCTAAGTGCAGGACCCTGCACTTATCCTTATTGAACCTCATCAGATTTCTTTTGGCCCAATCCTCCAATTTGTCTAGGTCCTTCTGTATCCTGTCCCTCCCCTCCAGCGTATCTACCACTCCTCCCAGTTTAGTATCATCCGCAAATTTGCTGAGAGTGCAATCCACACCATCCTCCAGATCATTTATGAAGATATTGAACAAAACCGGCCCCAGGACCGACCCTTGGGGCACTCCACTTGATACCGGCTGCCAACTAGACATGGAACCATTGATCACTACCCGTTGAGCCCGACAATCTAGCCAGCTTTCTACCCACCTTATAGTGCATTCATCCAGCCCATACTTCCTTAACTTGCTGACAAGAATACTGTGGGAGACCGTGTCAAAAGCTTTGCTAAAGTCAAGAAACAATACATCCACTGCTTTCCCTTCATCCACAGAACCAGTAATCTCATCATAAAAGGCAATTAGATTAGTCAGGCATGACCTTCCCTTGGTGAATCCATGCTGGCTGTTCCTGATCACTTTCCTCTCATGCAAGTGCTTCAGGATTGATTCTTTGAGGACCTGCTCCATGATTTTTCCAGGGACTGAGGTGAGGCTGACTGGCCTGTAGTTCCCAGGATCCTCCTTCTTCCCTTTTTTAAAGATTGGCACTACATTAGCCTTTTTCCAGTCATCCGGGACTTCCCCTGTTCGCCACGAGTTTTCAAAGATAATGGCCAATGGCTCTGCAATCACAGCCGCCAATTCCTTCAGCACTCTCGGATGCAACTCGTCCGGCCCCATGGACTTGTGCACGTCCAGCTTTTCTAAATAGTCCCTAACCACCTCTATCTCCACAGAGGGCTGGCCATCTCTTCCCCATTTTGTGATGCCCAGCGCAGCAGTTTGGGAGCTGACCTTGTTAGTGAAGACAGAGGCAAAAAAAGCATTGAGTACATTAGCTTTTTCCACATCCTCTGTCACTAGGTTGCCTCCCTCATTCAGTAAGGGGCCCACACTTTCCTTGGCTTTCTTCTTGTTGCCAACATACCTGAAGAAAGCCTTCTTGTTACTCTTGACATCTCTTGCTAGCTGCAGCTCCAGGTGCGATTTGGCCCTCCTGATATCATTCCTACATGCCCGAGCAATATTTTTATACTCTTCCCTGGTCATATGTCCACCCTTCCACTTCTTGTAAGCTTCTTTTTTATGTTTAAGATCCGCTAGGATTTCACCATTAAGCCAAGCTGGTCGCCTGCCATATTTACTATTCTTTCGACTCATCGGGATGGTTTGTCCCTGTAACCTCAACAGGGATTCCTTGAAATACAGCCAGCTCTCCTGGACTCCTTTCCCCTTCAAGTTAGTCCCCCAGGGGATCCTGGCCATCCGTTCCCTAATATGTGCCTATATAAGAAAAAGCCCTTAATATCGGGACTGTCCCTATAAAATTGGGACATCTGGTCAGCCTACTCACCCCAGAGTGGAAGGAACCTACACTCTGCCCCATACTCAGAGCTGTGCTTGATGGTATAATCTAACTCTAAATAATGACCCATATGATTTTAGATTATCCCTACTGAACACACTGAGTCACTGTTAGGATTTCTGGCAGTTTACAATTCCAGAGGAAGAGGATCACCATTAGTAAATATTTTTTCTGATTGACAAGCACACATCTGTTAATTCTATATACAGCAAATACTATAGCCTAGTCAATAATTCTTTTCCTCCATTGCTAAGTATTCTCTCTCGGGCTTAACATCTTTATGCATGTTTATGCAAGAAAGTGTTCCCAAAAACTACAATACCCTCGAATAGCGTGAGCAAGAAGTGTCATAACCTTTGCACCATAGAGCAAATTTAAATAATATCCATGTCAATACTCAATCTAAACATGTTAGTAGAATTAACCCATTTCAATTAATCACAGCCAGGTAAAGTCCTTGAGGCACAGTTAAAGATCAAAGAACATATGCCAAAATCTCAGTAAATACAGAAGTTGAAAGAGAAGCTTGTACAGAATTTTTAGTCCAGGTCAGTAGCAGAGTCTCCTGTTGTCTGCTTTTTGATTTATCCAGCACCCTCTGGGAATCCTCTAGTACCAATAAAACTTCTCTCTACAGAAGAAATAGACAAGACTGGGAATCATGAGCCCTGGTTTCTATTTCTGGCTCTCCCATTTTCCAGTATGAAGTCAGGCCAGATTCTGCCCCTCTTATTCATGTTGAGTAGAACTTTGTATATCTTGTCCTATTAAGAACAATGGTACTACTCTCTGAGTAAGGTACCACTCAGCACACAAAAAATTTCACTTCTTGTCAAACAGGATTTTTACTGTTATAAACACATTTCTTCCTTTATTGGGTATTCAATTACTGTAAATCATCTCTATTTTATGTGAAAAATTCATCCAGATTTGGAGTCAGATTTATAAACTTGCAGTAGTAACACAAATAACTGCACTAGGTGAAGGTTTTACTCTCCTTGTGCTAGTTTAAAGCCACCATCTTAGCCAATACCACACTGAACTGATCCTGCAACCTTTATTGATGTGAGTAGCCCCACTGAAGTCGACAAAACTCCTCTCGAGTAAAGAGTGCTCATGTGAGTAAAAAATGCAAGGTCATACCCGATTAGTAAACCGAGAATGATGCATTAATCTTTAATCCACATATCCAGGAAGATCGTACCAACTGTGATTTTAAATACAGCTTTGGAAGATGCACACAAAAAAATTCCAGTGTCAGAAAATGCACTTTAACATCACGTATGTGGGGGTGGAGAGAGTTGGGGGGTAAGGGGTATGGAAGACTGTGGATGTTTTGTTTTTTGCTGTACATTTTACGATTGCTACAAAAATACAGTCTAATCCTCAGTTACCTTGCTTAATACATTTTTTGTGCAAATTATTCAGAACATTTTAGCTTCAGGGAAACTGTTCTCATCATCTTTCTTACCACGTGGAACTAGCTGAAAGATATTCATGAAAGATTCACCAGGGCCAATCTTCTATGAGTATAAGCAACAGCAACATCAATATTTCAATGTCTAGAAAATGTGACTATTCTCTTGCCTTGAGTAGATTGTTAGAAATCCTTGCATTGTAATGCATTCAAAATATCACAAGAGATCCTGTGGGTATCTTGCTTATGACAATTTATTGGGGGAGAGCAGTTTTTTTTTCCTAAGTACTATTTGAGGACAATGGATCTGATAATATTTTTATAATATACTTATTGCAATGGCGGTGGAAATGTGACTGGTGAGCTTTTCATCATGGTCCGTGTAGACTGCTAGTTTCCCAGGCAGTTTCAGCTGTCACAGTTGCTTAGAGTTCACTGAGCTGTTTTTAGTTACTCATTCAAATATTCATAAGAATTTGAGGGTTGCAGTTTGCTTTCTGGTAACAACTTTATTTTCTGCTCATACCAAGAGTGTCCTTGTGGGCTGCTTCTCTCAGTCCTGATTGGCTTTTTCACAGTCACTTGACCTTTCAAGGATAATGGAGTTTCCTTGGGAGTAGGCAAAAGAAGCATGTTCTACCTTTTATCTTTGGTTGGCTGGACGATGAAAATAATTGTAGAAGACAGTTATGGATTATCAAAAAGACACGTGAAATGATCAAACCTGTATCAAGCACTGGTTTGTGCTACTAGAAAAAGCACATCCTTTAATTATTTACCAGTACTGCCCCATGTACAGTTGGGAGCCCGAGAGGGGGCGAAGAGGGTCTGTTCAGGCCCTGGAGGAATTCTGGCTGATGGCCTCCTAGAGGATCCAAGGAAGCACAAACAAATGTGTCTTGTACAATACCTTTGAAGAATTTGTAGAATACTAACCCCTTCTACATTTCACCAGCTCTGCCATGCTCCCCACTTAAACCTGCCCTCTTTTAGGCACACCGTACCCAGGGGTACTCTAGTAGAGGAGCAATGGGAATAGGCCTCCTGTGTGATGTGTAACTAGCCCTGACACAAGGATGCAAAAGAGAAAGGGAATGTTCCTTGCACCCTTATTTCATCCTTTTGAATGCCCATGCAGGTGCCAGCCAGAATCTGGACCCTACGTATTCCCATGAAGCAGACTTTTCAATGAGTACCCAAGACAAGTCCATCCCAGATAACATAACTATGTTTCTATCAACAGTGTTTTAGGGAGAGGGCTTAATTTCTGCCAGTACAATCTTAGATATACAGGGCCTATAAAACGATAATTTTTGTAATTCCTCTTTTTGTTGATGGGTTTGTTCAAGCCACAATATTTCAAAAATCATTCTGTGATTCTTTTATGTCTTTTTATATCCAATATTATTAGAAAAAAAAATTCAGCAATGGGTAGATCAGTGACCTGAGTCTGAGATGCCTTTGGACGGCATATCTCATCAGTACACCTGTTCTGATTTAGCCAGTTCTTTTATTAATTATTAATTATTATTATTACACACTTTTGACACACACCCTAGCAATGCCAAGAATAACACACACAATATAGCAAATAGAGTCTATATTCTGGATTCAATTTTTAGAGTGGCTTTTCATGACCATGTTATAAGCCCCTGAAACGTGATCATAATAGAAATGCTGACAGCATCTTAATGGTGTCTGTGATAGTGGGGTGTTGCTGTGAACAAATGGCATTATTTGACTTTTCCAGAGATGGTCTTATCATGCATTAGCTATGAAACTGAAATCCTTTTTGCTTTACCTGTGACCAGTTTGTTTTCTTCGCATCTGGAGCGGAATGAGACAGAAAGTGGAAATGTACATTGTTGCTGCTCGTCCTTGGTTTAGCTTCTACAGAAGACTACACAATTGCCCAGTGCTGTTCAGTAAGTATGTAAACAAGCACTTTCAATCTGCACATTAAAAAAGGCAACCTACAAAGAAACGGTCATGCAAGAGTTCCATGATCTTAGATTTTGAACAGCAGGTCATGCTGTGGTATTTCTAAATGCAAGAAAAACCAATATATAAGGGATAAAGTATATCAACAACAAAGCCCTACATTTACAGCATCCGGGCTTGTTTGCTTTTTGGTATATATAAAAGTGGTGAGTGGTGTGGAGAAAGTGAATAAGAAAAAGTTAGTTATTTACTTGTTCCCATAACATAAGAACTAGGGGCCACCAAATAAAATTAACGGGCAGCAGGTTTAAAACAAATAAAAGGAAGTTCTTCTTCACACCGCGCACAGTGAACCTGTGGAACTCCTTGCCTGAGGAGGTTGTGAAGGCTAGGACTGTAACAGGGTTTAAAAGAGAACTAGATAAATTCATGGAGGTTCAGTCCATTAATGGTTATTAGCCAGGATGGGTAAGGAATGATGACCCTAGCCTCTGTTTGTCAGAGGGTGGAGATGGATGGCAGGAGAGAGATCACTTGATCATTACCTGTTAGATTCACTCCCTCTGGGGCACCTGGCATTGGCCACTGTTGGTAAACAGGATACTGGGCTGGGTGGACCTTTGGTCTGAGCCAGTGTGGCCATTCTTATATACATGTAGTGGGAGTTATATGGACATGTATCTGCTGGGGGCGGAGGGAAGAGGCGTAAGAATTTGATGTGTCAGATTTTTTACCCTTTAAAGAAAAAAAATGTTACAGGATTTTTCCAGATCTATTTAAACTTTGAAACGACCAAGGCTTTCAAAGGCTAAAGGGCAACAGATTAATTTATTACTGAACACTCGTATAAGAAATACGCACACCTCATTTTTAGCCTTTCTTTGAAAGCAGCTATATTTCCTTGTAGCTGCAATTTTAAAAGAATGTAATTATTATATTGAATTTCAGCAACCCGTGGGCCATGGCCTCTAGAGACAAAGAATTAAAAATAATGAATGTATTGTTTTGCAACAGACTTGCAAACTCGCATTTTTATTAATTTTCCTCTAAAGCTACAAGGCAGTTCCTCTCTGCTAAAAATCATATATCCCCACCCCCATTCTAAAATTGGTCTATTTAACAGCTGTAAGGCATATTTAAAGTAAATTAAAAGCCCCGTATATTGACTAAACTAACATTACTCAAATGCAACAAAAGCACACACTCATTGAAGGTAACAGATAAGAGTATTGTCAGACTAACAGAGAGGAATGAATTCCAGAGATAAGGATTCTGTACCAAAAATGCCTGGCCCACACTGGTTAAATCTGGGAGCTGTTGCTCAAAAAATAATCTGATCTCAACTGTTAAGCTAAAATATGAGGAGAGGGGCTGGGCCAAATTCAGAGCCAAGTGTAAATGATGAGGCACTCTAAGCATACATAAGCATAGATCACCTTCCAGTCCCACGATCAGGTAGGACTTTTAGGCTATTACAATTTAAAGAGATTTGAAATCTACTGGTTACAGGCACTCTATAGGAGCTAGGTTACTATTTAAGTCACCTGTTTGCTATTTTTCTTTTACTAACACAACATTAGAGGTAGTGTGTCTGGGATGTAAGTTACATGGTAGTAAGAGTCTCCAGTCAAATTCATCTTTGCTGGAGATGTACCAAGCTTTCTGGCATTGCAACAGGGGTTAATTAGGCCGTGAGAGGTCTGTCTCTAAATGGGTGCACCTTACTACTCGAGGGAGCTAAGGAAAGTGCAAGTTACACCAGCTGAGACTCCTTTAGTGTCAGTTAGATTCACTTATCTTTGGCCTATTTTCTTTGGAGGTAGCCAGGACTTCAAGTCATACCAGTGTATAGATCAAAATAATACCTTGAACTGCATCCCGAAAGAAGCTCAAAAACTTCAATCTGTGGAGCAGCAGGTTAGCATATTGTATCTGCTAGGCAGCCAAGTCAATCCCAACATACCCTATGTTTTGGTCAAGTGAAATTTCAGCCATATAGTTCACATTCAGTCCTGGATAGAACTTGGAAAAGAGCTGATCAATTATCCAGGTCTAATGAAACAGACAAAGCTGAGTGTCACAATACTGATGAAACTTCAACCCAGTCCTCACTATTTCCTCAATACGACTATGTGCACACTAAACTGGAGGGATGAGAGATTAAAACCTTGTGGTATATCACACCACTGAGGCCTAAGGGCAGAGGAGCAACTGCCCAGACTACTCAATAGATCCTTCCGAGAGAAGAAAATGGAGTCACTTAAACACATCTGTCTCCTTCTGTTAGGATCCACAGGAGTGTAAATAATATTTCCATGGTCAACAATACCAGGAAGGCAACTGAAATACCTGAAAGAATCATCATGGACTATTGCTTCCAGTCTATCATCAGAATGAGACCACTGACCAGTGAGACCAGTCCAGCAGATATGCCACACCCAAGGTCAAAGAAAACTGTGCAGCCCTATAGCTGCCTTACCACTATCTATATATAGAACATTAGAACCGTGCAAGGCATTGTTGTGTCTGTGAACCATTTATTTTGTTAAGTCTCATGTGGGTTTGCAGCTTCTAAGTTTTGCAATGAGTTCTCTGATTCATTTGGAGCTTTTGAGTGAATTCCAAACTCCATTAAAATTGCCAGCTGTTGCTGGTTTGTGGTTGAAACCATATAAAAGCCACAATTTGACATGGTTTCCACACACAGCTGTAACTTGGCCCAGGTTTACTCAGAACTCAACCCAAGTTTAAAAAAAAAAAAGAAAAGGAGTACTTGTGGCACCTTAGAGACTAACCAATTTATTTGAGCATAAGCTTTCGTGAGCTACAGCTCACTTCATCGGATGCATTCAGTGGAAATGCACTGAATGCATCCGATGAAGTGAGCTGTAGCTCACGAAAGCTTATGCTCAAATAAATTGGTTAGTCTCTAAGGTGCCACAAGTACTCTCTTTCTTTTTACGAATACAGACTAACACGGCTGCTACTCTGAAACAAGTTTAAAAAGTTTGCAAGCCTTAGTGAACCTTCCAATAAATCTGGTTCCAGTTTCAATAATGTGAGGACCAATTGACTTCCAACTTCCAATCTCTCTCTAACTCAGTCATGCATGAATTAAAAAAACAAAAACAAACAATCTTTTGGTCTAAAGTTTTCTATATTTTGTAGTAGTTACAAAGGCCATTATTTGTTTATTTAGAATATGAATTCAGTTCAGCTGCTTCAGTTATGACAACATAAACATTTCTCTTTTCTGATTGGGACAGCCAGAAACATTTGTGCTTGGACAAGTCAAAAATAGCTGCTGCTCAAAATTTAAGAATTTGGTTTGTTTTATAGATCTCACTGACATTTAAAATGTCAAGCCACCGGTGAATAAAATTGGTTTACAGGTTTTAAAATTATCACGGTTTATTGCTGGTAGTTTTCCACATTGCTATTAGAAGTCGCAGGTGAATCCCGGTAGAGTTTAGTTTGAGATAAAATTTTGGAATATTGAAATTTTTTCCCCTACGCATCTGTTTGAACAATGCTTGCCTGAATATTGGATATCTAAATTTCAGCCACAGGAAGTTACATTTCCACCCGTTTTAAGGCCCCTTTGCATTGCCTGAGTGGTATAAAGGGGCTTTAATGTAAATAAGACTCAGGCTCCAAGCATTCAAAAAATCAACAAAGTCCAAAATATAGGATTGCTCCCATTGCCCTGTGTAGGGGATATTTTTACATGCATTTTCCATTCCAGTTGCCTTTTAATGGATAAAATGTAATATATTATAATTCTATTGAGGTTCTTATACTACACCCACTGTGTTATATAAGCTTGAATATTAATAAGCATTGCTATTTATGTATACCATGAGATATATAGGATGTATAATGGGTCTGAGCTGATATAATGAGAGCAACCTTCACTTTTGGATTTTCCTGCCTTCTAAGTGCTTCATATTTCAAACTATGTTGTATTAACACGAGTGTTTTGCATTTAATAGGCATAGTTTGAGCTTGTATATACTGGCCAATCTAATGAAATAAAAAGTTCTTGCTCTTGATAAAGGTGCTGTATGAGTTCATATTCTCTCTATTATCTGCTGAGAAGTAGCATATGTTCAGGACCTTGCATGCCAGCTTCCCAGTGGGGAAGAAATCAATGAGGAGGAGTCTAGGTATATTCTTAGTTTAACTTGTTTATATATAAGCACTCTAGACCTTATAATACAGCCAGTCAACAGAATGCAGGGCAATCCCTTCTTCTAGGAATCTTAGCCCAACACAAATGCTCCATTCCCAGAGAGCAACTCTGCTTTGGGTTCTGACTGCAATCCATCAGAGACCAAAGCAGAAAGCAAACTCTCCTGCTGCTCCCATAGCTCCTTCTACCCAGAACCTAGCAAAACCCAAACTTACATCATAGCAATGTTTTCTTAAAACTGACCATTTGCTTGCACACTGAGACAGAAAACTTGGAAGACTATACATAACAGCGTCATCTGGTGACATCTTATATTGGGCTGTATAATCTAGCCAAAGTGGCTAGACGATCCTGCATCCCACACATGCAAAACCCCCATTGATTTCAGATAGTTGCCTGAGTAAAGAGCACATGATGCCTCCTTTCGTCCTTATTTAAGTTTTAAATGGGGAATTTAAAACTACTGTAATAAAATTATATGTAATGTTGGGGCAAATTTTGTCCTCCGTTTGTACAGCTGGGTAAGGGCCAAAATATACAAGAATCCCAGCATAGCCACTGTGTGGGGCTGAGCAGAAACTACAGTGGAGGGCCCACAAGAAGTGGGCACTACAGTCCGTTGTGTTCCTGAAGCCTACCTACTTAGCAGCTCTCTTTTGCAGGGATGCAGAGGGAGAGATTGAGTGGGCCAGGGAGGAAATGGAGTTGTGGCCAGTTGCACAAAGTTACGATCTCTAAATAAACCCTGCAAAATTGGGAAAAGTCCAGGCTACATCTTATTTCCTCCACCTGTACCTTGTAGTAGTGGCCACAGCCCCCATACAAGTTAGCAGAGACAGACTGAAGGTCTGAAGGTCAAAGGTTCCCTTCAGTTAGACATGTGCCTCTGGACTATATTTGTCAAAGTAGACAGCCTGTAGGGTTTTCCCTCCCTTCCATGACTTGGCCAGAAATGTAGTAGTCTTGTACTAACATTGGCCCCAGATAGAAGCTTAGCAACCTACTCAAGCAACCCCACGCTCCTTATCTGGCAGGGCAGAACAGTTTGAGCATGTTTATGAAATGGTATTTATCTATGAGAGAGCTACTATGTTAGCAAAGAAAAGTCTCCTCCCACACACACTTTGCAAACTATCTATTAAACCACTGCCAATTTTTTCTTCAGTCTAGATTAGATTAGTGGTTCTCAAAGCCGGTCCGCCGCTTGTTCAGGGAAAGCCCTGGCGTGCCAGACCGGTTTGTTTATCTGCCGCGTTCGCAGGTTCGGCTGATTGTGGCTCCCACTGGCCGCGGTTTGCCGCTCCAGGCCAATGGGGGCTGTGGGAAGCAGCGCGGGCCAAGAGATGTGCTGGCCGCCCTTCCCGCAGCCCCCATTGGCCTGGAGCGGCGAACCGCGGCCAGTGGGAGCCACGATCGGCCGAACCTGCGAACGCGGCAGATAAACAAACCGGTCCGGCCCGCCAGGGGCTCTCCCTGAACAAGCAGCGGACCGGCTTTGAGAACCACTGGTCTAGATATTTCACTAACACCAGTTTAGAAAGAATCTGATTTTTCTTTCAAGCCTTTTAAATAAGAAATGCAGAGTCATGCACTTCTAAGACTCTAAAAGATGAAGTGTTTGTATGTAAATGAAAAAATTATGTGATTACTACATTAAAGACAACATTTGCACTATTAAATACACAAGCAATAACTGCCATAATATTTAAGTGTTGCTTCAAGAGAGATTAGATGTGCTGTACTGATAGCACATGGTTTATCCAGCCTCTTTTAATTTAAAGATGCTATTTCCCTTTTTAGTTTGTATTACTTATCATCTTAGTAAAAGTCAAGTGGAACTAGGTCATAAGGACTCTCTTTGTATTTTATTCAAAGAACCAGTATTAAAATTCTATCGTATGTGCAGATGAATACCGGTTAATCTGTTTAAAGAAACATACATATAAAACAACAGCATAGATAGGAAAAATTAAGAGGCATTAAATAAAGCAGTCCGCATAATGAGACATCCACACATCATTTTGAACTCCATCTTTCATCTCTGAATTCATCAGATATATATTTTTTTTAAATGTACCCGAGTTGAAAAACAGGCTTCTCATTTAAAATCTAGTTTGGTCAAAAAGACTGTTTTAGCAAGTATATAATCATAGGTTATGTGAAAAATGTGGAATAAAACAATACTTGCCCCCTCCCAAACTGCAGACAGTAAGTAATTTTGGTTTACAAGATTTCAGATTTATTATTTTTACTTATTATTTGTCTTTCCATAGCTCCTAGGAGCTCTCATAATAGACTCAACCCCATTGTGCTGGATGCTGTACACACACCATTTAAAATGGTGAATCGTAGTTGTTAAAGTATTATTTACTTTGTACAGAAATACAATAACGAATGAATGATACTGTTGCACGATAGAGGCCTATAAAGTCATGAATGGTATGGAGAAATTGAATAGGGAAGTGTTATTTATCCCTTCACATAACACAAGAACCAGGGGTCACTCAATGAGAACAAACATTAGGAAGTACTTCTTCACACAACACATAGTCAACCTGTGGGGCTCGTTGAAAGGGGATGTTGCAAAGTCCAGAACTATAACTGGGTTCAAAAAAGAATTGGGAAAGTTGATGGAGGATAGGTCCAGCAATGGCCATTAGGGATGCAACCCCATGCTCTGGGTTTTCCTAAACCTCTGACTGTCAGAAGCTGGGACTGGACGACAGAGGATGGCTCATTCTATAATTGCTCTGTTCTGAATCACCTGGCACTGGCCACTTTCGGAAAACAGGATACTGGAAAATTGGTCTGACCCAGTATGGCCATTCTTATGTTAATTAAAAACCTGCACACATGCAGTACCATATGTGCCCTGAAATACTAAGCACAATATGGGCCAGACTGGGATACTACTCAATGTGAGTGTGGGTATCTTACTTTACAAGTAGCCTCATTGAAGTTAATGGGACTACTTGTGGAATCAAGTGCTATTCTCTACTGATAAGGGTATCACAATCTTACCCTACATGACTGGATCAGAATAAGGCCATTCAGAATTCTACATTGTCCATACTTCAGCCATGTAAAATGAAACACACACACACACACCCCAGTTGAACAAATGGCTTCTACCTCATACATGCTTAAGGGCATAGAAAACAATATCTGTAACATATATGAGACTGCAATCTGCACCACACCCCTTGTGTTCCCCCTTTTCAAACTCACCATACATCAGACTAAGGGTCTACATTTGTAAACACACACACATGGCCATTTCTGGGGGCTTTGCTGGTTAGTTTTACAGATGGCAAAAAGTTGGACAAGGAATTAAAGTAAAAACCTGATTGGAGGCTAAGGCCTGTCTAATTTCTCAAAATGAATATGAAATGTTTAGAAATATTGAAATTGAGAGAATTTGAACAGTCTTTATTTATTGAGATCGAGAAACCATTGTGTAGAATTTTCTACTGATGTTAGCAGGTCCTGTATCACTATACAAAGAGCAGTGCACCTATAAAACATAATATTTCTCCTTTTCTGTAGAATTTGCCAAAGGTAGATTGATCTATTTTTAGGCTGCAGAAGCACAGCTAATATGCATTTTTCCATAGGAAAGTTTACCCATTATTTAACAGAATACTTAAATATGTACTTTTCCAAAAAAGAAAATTCAATATATACTTGAAATGTAATCTAGTCTAGAGGTTTATTATTTTCTCAAATTTCAGTGTTGGAAAGGCTTTTTTTCTTTCAAATGACATCAAAAATACTTTTCTGAACATTTTTAGTGTTGTGTGTCAGGATACAAGTGCAGAGTAAGAGTGCCACCTAGCCTACAAATGTGGAAATGTCTAAGAGTGTTTGGAATGTATAGACCCATAGCGTGATTCATTTAAGAGATAATGCTGCTTAAGTGCAGTTAACACACACACAAAACCACCAGTTTAATGGGAATTACTCTCCAGACAAGCCTCAAGACATGACTCCTCAAAACTTCCCATGAAAAAAAAAAAAACGGTATTTTAAAGAAAAAGAAAAGGAGTACTTGTGGCACCTTAGAGAATAAATTGGTTAGTCTCCAAGGTGCCACAAATACTCCTTTTCTTTTTTGCGAATACAGACTAACACGGCTGCTACTCTGAAACCTGGTATTTTAAATGAAGTTCTCATATTTTCCAATTTTTTTTCACTTTTTCTTCCTACAACACACGCACACACAGACACACACAAAGAGTTTTTTTAGTTTGTGTTGAAACCCCCCAGAGAATTTCAAAAGAAACCAATATTTTTGGTTCAGGAAAGAGGCCATTTTCCACCAAAAAAATGTATAAAGGAGAGTTTGACAGGCTCAACTCCTTACCCATACACACCCATGTGTACTCAAACTCTTCATTGCCAGAATATTCCTTTTCATGCCCAGCATAAAAGTAGCCACACTAGATTGTAGATGGTAACTCTTTTCATAATATGAAACAATACGAATGTTATTGTTTTTATGTTTGTTAAAGCTGGAGACTAAATTCAGAGCAAATGGGAAGATTTAAATTCCATTTTAGTTGCAGATTTCAGTACACCTTTAACTCTAGAGCTGCAGACTCTCATTACTACAAACAAACCACATATGTATTATAAAAGCCATTTAGCCAAACTGTTTTAGCCCAGCATTTTATCCTATATGTACAACAGGAATTTTGTAAACTGAAATGTGTTAATTGAACAATTGAAGTTAATTTCATCTGCCTTCTCCAAAGCATCCTCTTTACAATGATTATTATAGAGAGCATATACAGATTCTCATAAGGGAGGGGTCACTGTATCTAACCCCCTCTTGGTACATAGTTTGATGCAGTCATACGAAGCCCAGTTCTGATCACTGACTCATATAGTTCCTTCCAATGCAAAATCAGAGATGAGTTAAATCACTTGATAAAGCTTTATTTACTTCAAGCTTGAGACAGCCACCTACCAGACCCTGAAAAAAGTTGGTTCAACGTTTTTAGTTCATGAATGCGTTTTCCTGTTGTTCAGTCACCGTATGAATTCCTTGCACTAAGCAGCAGACATTTCACTTTGATTCGGAGGATGCTTTTGCACTGGGCGCATGCAGCTTACCTCTCTCTTGCTGGATGCGTTCACACTTGTGTTTCCTAGGTCGGTCTGCAGTCTTCTCTCCAGGGAGAGTATGGTCCTACCAAAGCCAGAATTCTCCCCTTCAGACAGGAGCTCCACAAGATTCTGTGTGTTCCCTTGGCCACACCCCTCAACTCAAAGGTCTCAACCGTCTATTCTTCTGAGGGGCTTCACAACAGTTCTTTTCCCCATAGCCATTAGGGAACCTGCTCATCCCATCCCTATAGTGCAGCTGAGGTATAGGGGCGTCCAGGCCCTCCCTCTACACCAAGCACCTAAACTGGTAACAGAAAGCAACTGTTGCTTTTTCTCAAACTCTCCCTTCTTCAGCTTTTCTGAAGGCCACATTCTACATTGCCTGTCATGCCCTAGACCCTCCTCAGGCCTCACAGATTCTACAAGGAACCAACACAGCCCCCTCCCCCCCGCCTTGTGAGTTTCCCTTGCCTTCTGCGATCATCCTCTGGCTCACTCCAACCAGTTCCACTTCACTTACTAAACAGTCTCTCACTCCACTACTGCTCCTTCTAGCATTCCTCAGTCCTGAGGGCCATGACCTGCTTTTTAATCTGCTTTCTTCTTCCCAAAAGGCCTTGCTCCAGTCCCATAATTACAAGATAGCAAATGTTAGAGCTAGGACTTGAACCATTTAGAGACCTAGCTCATCCTGTAACAGAGAAAATGGCTCTCACAAAACCACCCTTCATACATGCCACATTTTTGTTTGAAAGAGAACTGCCTTTCTCGCTCTGAGACATTGGTGGTAGTGTTAGTGATGATGAAACAATATTTGGTATAACCACTTCCAGGCTATCACTGATCACATGATTTCTGCCAGGACTAAATGCCCAGCACAGGTTTCATCAGGAATCAAGCCAGACTCACTCATTTAAATGCCTTGTCCTGCGAGCTCCTAAGTGGATTCCTCTTCCACTGAAGTCATGGGGAGTTGGAAGCTAGTATTTGATTAAATAGGAACAATATGGTGCAAGAAAGAATGGTAGAAATTATGTACATCAAATATTGTGATTTAACATCAGTTATTATTTTTACACAGCATACAAATGTCCCTGCATACACAAAACCCTCTGCTAACGTCCAGGTGGCACAAGTGAGCATATCTCAAATTAACTTTGAGATCATTTTCACTCATTTGGGACAAACTGAAGAGAAAAGAACCTGTTTCACACTGGTCTACTTATCAGCCCAAGGAAGAGAGATGAGTTCTTTAAAATCACCTGACAGTTTGTTCTGAGGACTGATCTTTAGAATTTCAGTTTGATCCTACTTATTTTATGCTTAAGCCACACAGACTGAAAGGAAATATTCATTCTCTGAAATCAATTTGTACTTTGGATTACAATTCACTCTCTCATTTTTATTCTCGTTTTCAGTGTGTCTGACCGACTTGGATTTATGTTTAGCTTTAGCCTGCTAAACAACACAAAGGAGCTGGATGACACGAGAATCAGCCATTAAATAATTTATAATATACAATCACTAGAGCTAATCAAAATTTTTTTTTTTGGACAAAGCTCTTTCTTCTGTTGAAAAATGCCCAAATTGAAATGCCTTGCAGAAACTTAGTTTAGATTAGCATTTTGTCGGGATGGTTTCCCAGGCCCAGGATGGCATTTCTGTTTAAAACCAGAGAGAGAACAGAATCAGGCAGACCAGAGACTTGAACCTGGTGAGTGACCTAACCAGTGGCTATGTGGGGTAGGTATGGATCAGTTTGTTGCTGGGTCTCTTTCTCTCTCTTTTTCCGTTTAATGAGATATTTCAAAAAGTGAGTTTCAATCCACATTGGAACAAAAACAAAATGTCAAAACCTCAAAACTTTTCATGAAGTGAAATTCTGGTACTCTGGCCAGTCTCATGGTATGTTCTAATAGTGAAATGGCACGTTCTAATAGTGAAAGTCTCTTTTTATTACGGACAGTAGCAGGCAGCACTCACTCTGTACCAGCTAGTAGCTGAAAGCTTATGCTGTCTCACAAATATAATTTGTAAAGTTGTGTGTAAAAAAGCTGAGAATGGGGGGCTTTTGTTTCCAGGTGCTGGGTTGTGGTGAGCAATTTGTTGCTGTTTATTCACATCCCCTCAAGTTTGTGTACAGAGCTGCCATCTGGCTGGAGGTACCACCACCTCCTTGTTACCCTCCATAACAGTTACTGCCACCTTCTCTGATCAGCTGTCACTTTCCAGCTGCCACAGAATCTTTGGCCTCCAACATTCCATCAGGTTCTCACAGGGCTTGGTGAAGACCGAACTCAGTGATATTCTGAACAGAAAGAGCTCTCAGCCACACTCGTAGCAGTTGCCATCACTTCACACTGACTCAGCAGACATTCTAAGCTTCCAAGTGACACCCAGACACAGTAACAATCCTGAAAGATGGATGTTGATTTGTGGGGGTGGCAAATGAGGGGCTGTGTCTGTGATGGCTGTTCATGTGGTTTTGAAGAACTGGGGCAGTGAGGCCAAATAGTCTACCATCTGTGCAGTCCCCTTTGCACAACCAATGAAACTGTTGCATGCAAATTAGCTGTATAGTAGGTGGTGATCATTAGCTGATACCTCCGATATTGTAATTGTCTAAAAATCTGGGCATAGCATAGCCTTACTGTTGCACAGGTGTAATTTGCAACATCAAAATCGACAAGAATTTAAAAATTGGACAGTAACAGACTGCAAATCCCAGTGATTACATTCTGAACAAAAAGAGCTCCCAACCATGCATGTAGCTGTTTCCATCTCAACACTGACACACAGTGGGCTGGACAACCCTGGAATCTTTGGATGCCTTCACATTAGGATGTGCAATTCACTATTTGTTTTCACATGGTTAGATGCTCCTGTAGCAAAAGACTAGTGCTTAAATAGTTGGACTCCATTTAAAACAGTTGTTTCAAATTCATGGCTGAGTTCCAGTCATTATTGCTGAAGTGTTGGTGCTTGGACCCTTTATGACAAAGACATGATGCCTCCTAGTTACCAAGGGGCACAGAATGCAGAGCAGAAGCAAATGTTCCCTCTATTGTGAAGAAGGGATGAAGACTTGCCTATCTTCCATTTAGAAACACCCCTTCTGAGGCTGGTCAATGCTGTAGGCAGTGCTAGCTGGTCCCTTTCCGTTACACAACGAAAAATGTGCAGGGACAGATTCTCTACTGTGACGCACCTTTCAGGCAGTGAAAAGGGGCCGAAATCTAGCAGAAGAGGAGGTATGGAACTCCACTGCACCAGTCCTATACTGGTGTTAAGTCCATCAAGGACAGTGGCATTCTGGCAGCTACTCTAAGTTGCATCAGGTCTGGGGCTAGAGCAGAGAATTAGGGAGCCAGAAAAAGATCCTGGATGCGGAGCCCTCATGCATGTACCCCTCCCCTACTCAAATAGAACTTTGGTACAGGATAGAACCTAGCCCATTACATGTACCACTTATGGAGGAGGGTAGGGCAGGGTTCTCTGTGCCATCTTCCACCTCTAATACAACCCACATAGGTGCAGGCATTATTTAGGTCTTAACCTCTTTGTGCCTCGTTTTCCCTCCCACTCCCTCATCTGTAGAATTGGGATAGCAATTCTCATTCACTATTACCCCATAGTTGTGGGGATTAATTAATTAAAGTTTGCAGAGTGCTTCATGGTCCTCAAATGGAAGGCCCCATACAAGTGAAAAGAATTTGTTATTGTAGCGTTTGTTTGATCTTTGTATATGTTTTTGTTATGCCTGAAAACTCCAAATATAAATCATGCAAAAAAGTTACCTTGAAAGGTCACAGTGATGTATGATTTTTAATCAAAATGTCTGAAAAGATTTCCACTTTAGGAAAAGCTCCAGGGTATCAGCAATGGTAGAAAGAATGAATGGCTGAATGAAAAGTAGCACTGACTGTTACAGAACATCTAATTAAAAAGAAAAATCTTGAAAATGGGGTCTTATTACTGGTTTTGCTACTAAAGAAGATGGATATTTCTAGCAGCAGTGCCTCAGCATATCTGGTTCTATTTGTTTCGTTTACAAGAGGAGATAATCTGAACAAAATATAACTATTAGATGAGCCTTGAAGGCCTTTGCTTCAGGATTTGTGTTTTAGTTATCGATTATTTTATCACTCATCACCTGTACCAACCCACTAAAGCCATTATCAGGTCAGAAATTCAGCTCCTGTAACAGGCTAGCTCAGTCTTCACTATAAAACATTTCATCAGCTGAATATTTCAAGGTTTTCATTACCATCATAAGGAAGCATTAATAGTGATAAAATAATCAGTCAGCAAAAATTCTATTACTTTTCCTTTAGTGAATGTGGTCATTACATTCTCATTCAAAAGTTTCTCATTTCCTGAGGGATAAGAACTATTAGCTAAAGAACATCAAGAAGATGCAGTTGAAACCAGTTAAACACATAATCCTGTTGCACACAGAGATGCACCAAAGGGACGATACCCCACTATGTATACCAGATATGCAGTTCAGAGAGTTCTTGCTTTCATTCATTCATAATGGGAGCAGAAACAAGTAGTTTTGTGAAGAGAGAAAAAATATAACCACAAAACACTACCCTTGTCTTATGCAGCTCAGCTTTTTCTTGTATTTGGTCTTTCTACACACTGAAACTTTATTCTTTTAACTGGATTCTCCAGTTTAGACACACTTGTATTTTTTTTAAATGGCTCCATTGGGAATCTACATGGGTTGCTTTGAAGCAAAGCAAATCTATTCTTTTAACAGGTCTAGCTCTCCACAGGTGTTCATTAAAGTGTGTTCACATTAGTACTAAAGCTTTTTTTTATTATTATTATTATTATTATTAAAGGATCCATGTTAAAACCAGCATTGCCAAGTTCTGCAGTGCTGTAAAATACCTACACTTTCAGAAAGAAGATTTTCCTTAACCATCTCAAGGACCGCAGATGCCTATCCAGTAATAAAGTAGTGACCTACTTATTTAACAGTTTTTTAAAACTGCATTTATCTTTGAAGTTTGCAGAAGAATAATGGCAGCTCCAGGATACATCCAATTTCATGTACTTCCAGTTGGCAGAAAGTGTTTTGGTTTTTTTTCCCATAAGAAAAGATACCATCCTATAATTTGCCATAGAAGAAAGGATTCTCTTACAGTAGCTTATTAACTGATGAACAAACTTCATGTTTTGGAGGGGTGATTAGGATAAGCAGACAGCATTTCAGGTATTTGTCTGAATTAGCCTCTCTCTGCATAAAAAAGCTGTGAAATCATGAGAATAGACTCTCTCACCCATCTCTCCAGAGGTTTCCTGCCTTCAGCTGGGATAAGATAAGTCAGAATACCAAGAGAGGTTGTTTATGAGCGAAGGGAAAGGAAGCAAACATGTTAAAATACCAAACCCCTAACCTTCCCTCCACTAATGAAAGTGGAGAGGACACAAAATCCAGTGGTAATAGGAAGGGAGAATCTCCACAGAATGAATCTCTTTTCCCTCCAGCTCTATGGTTCCGCTCTCCAGAAGTCCCTGGGATTTAAATGTGTGTTTTGAGGAGTGCTGGAGGCAAAAGTGGTGTAGGACACAGGCAGGGGAGCCCCTCAAATATTATTCCACTCACCAAGACTTATTCAGAGAAATGCATGCCAACTTTGGCATTTATGAAAATACCCTAAGCACCCTAAACTCTTCATCTCAACCAAACAGGAGTTCTTGAGTAGACGCCATGGAAGCAAGTGAGAGTATGGCTTTTGAGGAAGCACTGCTGTTGCCATGAGCATGAGAGGAGGGAAAGACTAAGGTAGATTTCCCTGCTCTATACAGAGATCTGCAGATACACAGAAGTCCCCCCATGAGTGTTGAGACACTAGTGGGCTTGGTGGGTCTCAGCCCTGCCACCCAACTGGAATCAAACACTGTCCTCTGGATAGAATGCTATGATGGTAGCTGTGATTTATAACTTACTTTGTTTCTTGGCCCTTTTTCTGGATTTTTCTCTTGTAGTGGATGACATGGCTTCATGGAAGACTTTTGTAGCACGAAGGTTTGCCAACAGACAGAAGGACAAGGGCCAAGGTAACAAGAGAGGTGACCTCATCATTTCCATCTCCAACCCTCAACAGGAGGTTGGTTGCTGTGGGTTGGAGAGTGCTAACCTTGTCTCACATAGGTTGTGCAGAATGCCAGAACCAAACACCAGATTTAGATCCAGACATTTAGGCTGGAACACATCCCCAGTTCAGCAGGGAGGGAGTATTCTTATTTTCCCTCTCCACCAAATTGGTTTGGCCATTATCAGTTTTAGGCCATTACTTTCACCCTTTTTACTTTTGGGGACTAGATTCACACATGCTGTCATAAATATAAAGGGAAGGGTAAACCCCTTTAAAATCCCTCCTGGCCAGAGGAAAAACCCTTTCACCTGTAAAGGGTTAAGAAGCTAGGATAACCTCGCTGACACCTAACCACAATGAGGAGACAAGATACTTTCAAAGCTGGAGGGGGGGAAAAACAAAGGGTCTGTGTCTCTCTGGGTGATGCTTTTGCCAGGGACAGAACAGGAATGGAGTCTTAGAATTTAGTAGGTAATCTAGCTAGATATGCGTTAGATTATGATTTCTTTAAATGGCTGAGAAAATAAGTTGTGCTGAATGGAATGGATGTTCCTGTTTTTGTGTCTTTTTGTAACTTAAGGTTTTGCCTAGAGGGATTCTCTAGGTTTTATATCTAATTACCCTGTAAGGTATTTACCATCCTGATTTTACAGAGGTGATTCTTTTTACTTTTTCTTCTTTTAAGAAACTGAATGCTTTTTTCATTGTTCTTAAGATCCAAGGGTTTGGGTCTGTGGTCACCTATGCAAATTGGTGAGGATTTTTATCAAACCTTCCCCAGAAAAGGGGGGGTAAGATTTGGGAGGATTTGGGGGGGAAAAGACGTTTCCAAACGAACTCTTTCCCAGTAACCGGTGTTACCTAGTGTTCAGAGTGGGGAAGGAACCTTGACACATGCGGTGAACACAAATGGAAGTGCCTTTATAATGTGCTCTGTGCCAAGTGAATGAGGGTTAATTTGTAAAAAGGTAGAGCTGGGCAGGAAAGAGTTTTCCTGTTCCACAAAACTTGAGGCAGTTTTTTCCCCAGTTCTGCATTGGGATGAAGAAACCAGAGAGCTATCCACCCTAGAATAGCCTACAGCCCAGGGTTAGGGCACTCACTGGAATGTGAGAGGTCAGGTTCAAGCACTCACTGGAATGTGAGAGGTCAGGTTCAAACCTTGCTCTGCCTAATTCAGAGTGCCTGAACCACTGGCTATCGGCAGTTTGAGGTGTCTCTCTCTCCAGAAATTCCATCCTGGAACTGAGGAAACCTTCCCATGAAATTTTCAGCAACGCTGATACATTTCCATGAAAAAGCTTTAATTTCATTGATTCAGCATTTTCCAACAAAAACCTATCAAATAATTCCTGACCAGCTACAATGTGAGGGCAAAGACTAATCATGAGAAGCTGAGCAGACCTGAGGAATCTGGACCTTTGTTACTTATTGAAAGAAATCTGGTTGAGTATCTGCTCCATAAGTTTTATTAAAGCTATTAAAATTAAAGTCATGAAAGCGTCTCGCTAAAACTAAGCTACCATTAACACTACTAAATTTAAGAATAAAGCAATATATCAATTCAGCAAGTTAGCACTGAAATTGGTCTGCAACTAAATTGGTCAAAATCAGATTATGCGGGAAATAAATCCTAAAAAAGAAACCAAGGAGGTGCCTGTCCATTTGGCTATGAATCCCAACTAAAGAATTTCCTCAAAGGCAATGAAATCAGAATTTAAAGCTGGTTAAATATTATAATATTGAAATCTAAATTATCGGTTAGTGTCTAAACCACCATTTCAGAGCCAAATCAAGGTTTCCTTAGATTTCAGTACACATAGGTTGCTAACCAGCCTCCTCCTCTCTCAACCCAAGTTAGTTCAGGCCTCAACACCGATAAGCAAAAGTTTGACAACTCTTAATAGTTTACAACTGACAGCTTTGAGTTTTAGGATTCTCAGCCAAAGATTATAGAACACACTGAGTACCTTTAAGAGGTTGGATTTAGGGTTGTTCGAACCTGGGGAGCTCTCTTTCATGCCCCTTCCCTATGCAGACTTTGTGGTGGTGTGCAAGCATGTATATGAGTGCCAATACTTTCACACCACTGCACTGAAAAGGCTAGGGCATCTCCCCATTAATTTAAAAAAAGACAAAAACAGAGAGGAAAAAATAAAATACTTAAGGTAATGGCGGGGCGGGGGGAGTGGGAGGGGAGGGGAGAGTTAAACCCTTCAGCTCTTGCAGTCTTTAGACTGACACCAGAAGCTGAAACTGCAGTTGAAGAGCCACATGGTGGTGTTGCCAGCACAACACTTCTCACTAGCAGGACTTCTATGAGTAGCAGAAGACCGGCCTCTTCTGGGTGAAGAGGTCTCATGATGACATTATGCCACCAGTTTATTATTCCTGGAGAAATTCTGTGCCAAAATATAAAAATTCTGTGCACAATATTTTAAAATTCTGCCAAATTTTGCAAATTTTATTTATCAAAATAATACTACATAATCACGCCAGTTTCAATGATTTTGGTAAATTCAAAATAAAATACGGACAAAAAATTCCCCCAGGAGTAGAGAGTTAAAGAAACCCCTATGACAACCTAGTTCCTATTTCTCTGCCCCTTTCCCCCCCAGCTCCAGAGCCCAGCCTGGGGACCAGGCACCCACAACCCCTCTGACCCAAAGCCCAGCCACAGTGCCCCCCAGCCAATACACCCAACCCCCCCCTCCCTCCAGAGTCCAGGTGTGCCCCCTGCAGCCAATACACACAAACCCCCACGCCCCAGCTGTGGCCACCCTGCCAGGTACTCATACCCCCTCCCCCCAGAGCCCAGACATCACCCCTTCCCCGCTCAGAGCTCAGCCATGGCTCCCCCGCCAGCCCAGACACCTGCCCCTTTCCCCTCCAGAGGGAGAAAGCCTGATGCTGGGTCCCAGGCTTGTGTGGAGTTTTCTGCGCACCAATCTCTCCTTCCCTCAGGGTGTGCTGGGAACTGCGGCTGCCAGGAACCCTTTAGCTCAGTGGTGGGCGACCTGTGGCCCATCAGGGTAATCCACTGGCGGGCCATGAGACAGTTTGGTTACATTGACTGTCCACAGGCACGGCCACCCACAGTTCCCAGTGGCCGCGGTTCGCCGTTCCTGCCCGATGAGAGCTGTGGGAAGCAAATCCCTGGGGCCAGCACATCCCTGAAACCTGCGCCACTTCCCACCACTGCTCTAGCTCCCCCACCATCTCCCCCGGCAGTGTCTTCTATGTTCGAGCTGGGATCGGCTGGGTCCAGTGGCCCTAGTGGTGGCCAGCAGCACTGCAGCCCATTTCTGTGGCAGGGGAAAGGAAATTCTGCACGCACATTAATTTCTGCAAAATTCTGTATTGCGCAGTGGTGCAGAATTTCCCTCCAGGAGTAGTTTATTTAGAATTTAAACCCAAGTCCTATAAAGAATTTAAACCCAAGTCCTGTGCCTGGGAGAATCCCTTAGCAACAAACAACTACTCAACATTCATCCATCAGAATAATTTAAAATACGTTTGAACATTTTATTTCACACAGAGGGTAACTCACTCCTGGTGTAAACCAGAGGACCTTTGATTTTCCTGACAGAAAAAAAAAAGATTTTTTGCAAACTCAAAATTTTGTGGAAGCCTGTATTTTCCATCAGAGTTATTCTGATGGAAAATTCCTGACCTGTGCTAAATGCTACCATTCTGATTTGTTAGTGTTATTTATATCTATGCAAAGTGGGCGTTAATGTGAAAAACAGGGGCTTTCTGTATTCAGTCTTTCAGGGTGCCTTTTAATGCAGCAAATTGGTAAAGTCCTTCTGCTGATGCCCTTCAATAGATGAAATGGATGAAGGAGAAAAACTAATTATTTCATTGAACAGACACGGAAATAAAATTAGGATGTGAGAACCAATTCTGCTCAGCTGAGTGGCATAAGCCATCACTTCCCTCTTGTAATGAATCTTTACCAAGGTTTGGCAAAATTAAACTTTTTAAACCATTTTTATTAGCTTAGTCACTCCATTGTTCTCACCAGCAACACTGCAAAACTATGAAGAAAGCCTGTGACAGTAAAGCCTATCCAGCCTACAGAGCCTATTTGCACAAACTTTTCAGGCCCAGAAGATTCAGAAACAGTTGGATGTTAATCCAAAGGCTGTGATCCAACAGAGAAGATTTGGCATCAATGATACTACTTATATGTTTAAAGCTATGTATGTGCTTAAGTGCTTTGCTGGATCAGGGCCCAAATCTTTGGTATTTTACAAAGATGTACTTTGCCTTACCTTATCAAAAATCACTAACTGTTTTTTAATCTTTATAATTATCCAAATTTTAATGCGGAATCTGGGGAAGCATTTTTCCCTTTTCTTTTTTCTTTTTAAAACAGAGTGATTTAAAAAGAAGGTCACAGATCTAATGGGACAGGGACACACAAAATCAGATATGATTAAGGCTCTGCTTCCTAATAAACATGCAGTTAGAAACTTGTCAGCCTTTTAAATAATGAGCTCTGATTTATGATAAATGTTCCAGTAACACATTTTCCAGGGCAGTGTATTTCAAATTGTAAGAAATAGTTGAGTCACAGCAGAATCTAATTTTTGCACAAATTACTTCTAAAACCAAAGAGCATCTAAAATTCATTTCTCATCTCATTAGCACAGGGTTGTTAATCACTGCATTGTGTGCTCGTAATTGACATACATAAAAAATTGATTTAAATTTGCAATTTAAAGGAGGACAAACTACAAGAGTGTCATGTTCTCTCACTTGGTATTTTGTTGCTCCATGTACTATTTCCTAAAAATATATAGGTTTTAGTATCTAACCTGACAGCTAAGTAACAGTAACATCTTCACTATTTAATCAACCTTGATTAAATCAGTTGCCCTTTGTTTCAGTAAAACAGGAAGGTACACATTTGAAATTTTAAAAAGAAAATCAGTGAAATTTGTTCCAAGGTAACATTTCTGAATCGCAATACCCCATGCCAAATTCTGCTTTAAATTACAATGGTGTAATTTACCAAACCATCCTTAAAGATGAATGGAGTTATTCCATGCAGAGTAAGGCCATGTCTACACTAGATACCTTGGAGTGGCACAGCTACGCCACTGTAAGATGTCCCATGTAACTGCTCTATGGCGACGAGAGAGAGCTCTTCCATCAACATAATTAAACCACCCACAAAGACCCCTGAGCGACATAAGTTATATCGACAACAGTGCTAGTGTAGACATAGCCTAACTGAAAGCAGAATTTGGACTGTTCTCTTTAGACACAAGTAGAGCCTTTTTGCTTTTTTTTTTAAATTCAAAAAAGGACAAAAAAGTAGATTCACATCAACCAAACCATTTTATTAATTCGTGTCAAATTTGCCATGCTGTTTTGGTAAAAAAACAACTTTAAAATGTTTCGTTTTGACACTTTGGGAATGTAAGGATTGTATTTGAAATGCTGGTTCCAAAATTTGCTTCAAAAGTTTTACTAGAAAAAAAAACCGAAAGAGTTGAAGTTTGAAAACAAAACTAAATATTTTGTTTCAAGTCAAACAAAATGGTTGTTTGACACAAAACAATTTGCCTTTTTGGTATGGCCAGCAAATTAATTAAAAAAAAAAAGTTATTTGTACGGTTCTAGCAACAAGCAAAACCCCAAGGTTTCAGTAAAAGTCTGTTCAGCAGCTAAATACAAACCTCTGATTTGTCAGTTACTGTTTGTCCCTTGCTTAGTCAAAGAGGGCAAAACTTCCTTCCAACGGGACCAAGATTTGGCCCTGTAATTGGGATAGGAGTATATGGCCAGATTACTTTAAGAAGGGGGGTGAATTTCACCGTTCTGTAGAAAGCCAGCACAAGATTTAGGACTTTAGCAGTGCATGCTTATGCCCTCAAAATAAGGAGTAAGTGGGATTTAAGTGATGTGTAGGCTCTCTGCTAGTCACAGCACAGAGGCGAATTTCACCCATGGCAAGGGAGGCTTCTGCTTTAGGATTCTGATCCAAAACCCACTGTAGTCAGTGAAAAGACTCAATGGAGTCCTTTTAAATCAACTTCAATAGGCTTTGGATTAGGTCCCCAAATCAGCCAAGCTACATAATTTTGCCAGATTAATCTATGAGCACATGTAGTCTGAACATAAAAGATCAGGTGCTTATCAGAATGCATAAAGCAGATCAAAAAGTGGGCCAGAGTAATAAGCATTTGTCTCCTCCCTCAACCTGCTCATATTTGACTGTGGTTCAAATAAGGTCAATATACAAAATTTGTAGCTTGACCAAACAGCCACAGTTAGAGTGTCTCCTTATTAAGAGATCTTCAGACTTTTCTGATAGAGTTCAGCACATCAGTTGGGGGTGGGGGGAAATAGCTTGGTGATATTGCTATCTTTTATACATGATACAGAGCACAGCTACTCACGGAGGCAGGGGAAGAGTCAGGAGAGAGCATCCTTCCCATAGTAGCACCCCTCTTTCCATAGCAGAACAGGAAAAGTATATTTCTGACCCCTATTGGGAGATCCAGCCATTAGCAATCAATGCAGTGAGTTTTTCCTAGAGTGACCTTGGAGGAAAGTCAAAAGATGTTATGAAAGTCAAATGCTTTTTCTTGAACTTTCCAAATTACTGTGGCAAAAACAGACCTTACAGAGTCTGGAGAAACCTAGCTGCATAGTTCATTAGCAAAAATCTTGCTTTTGCCAGTATGCATGTCAACTTCTCTTGAATAACATACTGCTCCCTCTATGGATTCAGTATATGGGGAACAAGGACAGAAAACTTATCTACTGGTTCCAGTAGAGCATTTGTACTATTTAGCTAGAGCAGTGGTTTTCAAACTGCAGATCGCAACCCAGTCCTGGGTTGTTGAATGCAAGGCCCTGGGTCATGGTGACTCTGGCCAGCACCACCGACCAAGCCGTTAAAAGTCCCGTCAGTAGTGCTGCCCAGCTAAGACAGACTAGTTCCTACCTGTTCTGACACCGCGCTGCAGCCCAGGAGTGGCCAGCAGCAGGTCTGGCTCCTAGGCGTGGGGGCACACAGGGATCTATGCGCTGCCCCCGCCCTGAGCACTGGCTCTGCACTGGAGGGAAGGTAGTGCCTGCAGGCGATAGCCACATGGAGCTGCTTGCATGCCTCCACTTAGGAGCCAGACCTGCTGCTGGCCGCTTCCAGGGCGCAGCACAGTCCGCGGTGCCAGGACAGACAGGAAGCCTGCCTTAGCACCCCCGCTGTGCCGCTGGCCAGGAGCCACCCAAGGTAACCCCACAGCCCAATCCCCTGCCCCAGCCTTGAGCCCTCCCAAACCCAGAGCCCCCTCTTGCACCCCAAACCTCTCATCCCAGCCCCACCCCAGAGCCTGCACCCCCAGCCCAGAGCCCTGACCCCCTCCTGTCCCCGACCCCCTGTCCCAGCCCTGAACCCCTCATTCCCGGCCCCACCCCACAGCCATCACTCCCTCACCAAAGCCCCTCCCAAACCCCTAACCCCTCATCCCTAGCTCCATTGTGTCATGGGCATCAAAATTTTCTTCAACTGGGTTGCCAGAAAAAAAGTTTGAAAACCACTGAGCTAGGGAAAAGGAGTACTTGTGGCACCTTAGAGACTAACAAATTTATTTGAGCAGACGCTTTCGTGAGAGCTTATGCTCAAATAAATTTGTTAGTCTCTAAGGTGCCACAAGTACTCCTTTTCTTTTTGCGGATACAGACTAACATGGCTGCTACTCTGAAACACTGAGCTAGAGCAATCCCTTTTGCCTTGTGTTTTGGTAAAGCTGATAAAAATTATGTTTAGCAACTCATTGTAGATTACTATGTTCTTTCAAAAGCATTATGAAAGCCAGGGCCCCTAATGTGCTTGGCATTATTCATACATAAGAGTCTCATTCTGAATCAAAACTAAAAGCTGAAGTTTCAAGATTACCTATTACAAAAAGTTTAAAATTTGTTTGGATAGTGTTGAAACAACGTGAATATTAAATCAAAACAAAATGAATCAAAAGAGCTGAAACAAGATGCTTTTACCTTCTCAGAACAAAATGAGAAAGTCAAAACTATTTGTTTTGACTACTCCGTCCTCCACCAAAAGGGTAATTGAAAACATGTTCCTGCAAAATATTTTGATTGACAAAACTGCATTTTCCAACAGAAAACTGTTTTAAAAAAAATTTCATCTAGATATAACCCAGGAGTTGTCTTGAGTTATGGCGGCCCTATCAATAGTTTTTCAGTAATCATTGAGCATTCCATCCTGGTGGGATAAGACACGCTGGGGTAAAATGCTATTTTTCATGTTTATGAGATTGGCACATACATACACACTGCCTTCATTGTTCAACACGTCTTGAAGAGAGGTTACCAGAGCATTATGCCACGTAATGCACTGTCCAGGAGCAGGCTGTGAATCTGGCCTGATGAAGGTCTTCATATTCAAACTCCAGTCCCCTACTGACATCCACCAGGGCCAGATACATCCCACCTGCTCCAGGTTCTTGGGACCCTCTTCCAGTGCTCCTGTTCATAGGTGCTGGAACTAAGGGTGCATTTGCACCTCCTGGCTTGAAGTGGGTTTACAGTTTGGTTCAATGGTTCTCAGCACCCCCTCTATGCAAATTGTTCCAGCACACCTGCTCCTGTCCTGTGTTGTTTATTGGTGGCTTCCTTCCTCTCAGATTCCCTGTGGAGAAGAGCACCAGTCATCCTCAGCAGCTTGGATTCAGTTCTGTTCTCTTGCCTCCACCTACCAGCTGTCAGCCCACAAGAAAATTCCCCTCACTAAACAATTTTTGAGAACTCTCGAAGGGTCAACTTCTCCAGCAGTAGGGAGAATCGGCATCTGCTTTGTTTTCTGGAGCACACCGTGCTGCTTTCTTTGCTCCAAGCTGGGGTTCTTCATCTTCTCTTCCCCCCTCCCCGCCCCCCCCCCCAGGGATATTGCTCTCAAGGAGGTGCACTTCTTTGCAATCAGATCATTCTTTAAGCCTTCAGAGTCTGAGAGTGAATATTTGTGCTATCAGACAGTACATACTGCCCATTATTACTTGGTGTGCATGGCAGCAAGCCAGGAGTGCCACAAGTTCCTACATCACCATGTCAAGTCTGAGCATGCTTGTGGATGCTCCAAAGAGCTAGTCATTACCTGACCAGCACTGTCTCTTTCAGAGAAGAAAGTTGCTAGGTTTTCATCAGTTCAGGCCAACAAAACTAGTAACAGATTTGATCCAGTTGAACTTAAAGCAATCAGTTCCTAGGTCAGTCTGCTTTAGCCTGTTCCTCAAACCTGACTTAGCATTTAACCCTCTATCTTCTTTCTTAGACTGGACTGGACTCTCAAAACAAGTTTACAACCCCATCTGGCTAATCCCAGTCAGTCATTTACTTCTAAGCTCTCCGGGAAAACCTCTCTCCTTCAGCCTTCTGAGAAGGCAACCTTTAAAGGAGCTGTAATCAGTACCAAATGAAGCACTTCACCTCCCTAATGGCCCTATTAACCCTTTCCTTACCACTTAGCTGTATGGCATTTATACACACCCATCACAATGCCATTTTGCTCCATAAAGGATTAATGTTTTCCATGAAAATATAGAGCCATCCCTGTAAGATGATCTATAAACTCCTACTTTTATGAGTAAGTGGTCTCAAAGAGATATGTAAAGCCAGCTGGTTTATACGGATTTGATTTTTAAACTGACATATAGAGCAAGTTTTCACATACTCTGGTGTGTGTTCTAGACAAGAATGTGGGCATATATCTTCATAGGTGGATTTGGATATTAGCAAAAAGAAAAGGAGTACTTGTGGCACCTTAGAGACTAACCAATTTATTTGAGCATGAGCTTTCGTGAGCTACAGCTCACTTCATCGGATGCATACCGTGGAAACTGCAGCAGACTTTATATATACACAGAGAATATGAAACAATACCTCCTCCCACCCCACTGTCCTGCTGGTAATAACTTATCCAACCTGATGATCACTTTAGATAAGCTATTACCAGCAGGACAGTGGGGTGGGAGGAGGTATTGTTTCATATTCTCTGTGTATATATAAAGTCTGCTGCAGTTTCCACGGTATGCATCCGATGAAGTGAGCTGTAGCTCACGAAAGCTCATGCTCAAATAAATTGGTTAGTCTCTAAGGTGCCACAAGTACTCCTTTTCTTTTTGCGAATACAGACTAACACGGCTGTTACTCTGAAACTTGGATATTAGCCTTTATTAAGTGCCTAATTAATGAATGGCTATAGAAATAATTCAGAAGGGAATGCTGAATTATAGGAATTGACTAGTTTGAGGTATTTGAATGGGTGCAGGTGGTATCCTTTATGGTGGTGTTGGATCATATTAAAGAAGTTCTGTATTAAAATCACAAATGAGTTTGATTCCCCATAGTTTAAATTCCAGGGTATTACTAATTAAGAGGTCTCTTGGGTTTTGGTACTGTTTCTCTCCCTCTGTGTGTGAAACTTGCAAGCTGCTAATTGTGTTAGTACATTCTAAGACAGAGTCTGTTCTCAAAGCAATTCACAGAGAGAGAGACTCAAAACAATACTCCAACAACAGAAACAGCACTCAGAGACTCCCCGCCCTTTTGTTGTATTAACAATTGTGATTAAAATAGAGATAGAGGATGTATGTGGATAGATGCTTGGTGTGGATAATAACTGAATGATCAGGGAGGTGCCAGCCTAAGAATCCAGTGTCCATCGGCTGAAGAAGGCGTCAAGTGGAAATAACCAGAGGACCCCCAGAGGGCAGACTGGAATCCACCCAACAGCCTCAAGAATGGGAGAACCAAAGAACAAGATAACATCTAGCAGCACGGAGCCATCAGGAATGTGAGATCTGTTGATTGATTCAGCAACAGCATGATGAAGCAATTCCCATAGACTGGCATAGGAAGAAATTCCTATAAAAAGAGACTCTAAAAAGTGAGAACTTTGGGGGTCTGATTCTGCAAACCAACTTCCAGGAGCATCAGATGAGCATCTGACAAGGCCCTGCTCCCGCCTCACGTCCAGGCCACCTGGCCAGTGGCTTGGCATGAGCAACTCTAAGGCTGGTAACTATAACAACCTTGCAGAACCTGTGTGTGTGTGTTTGTATGAATGAATGTGTGAATAAATACGAGATTGAATGGAATGTTATAGCTATAACTAACTACTTACTATGATTCTTTCTGTATTCACAATAAATGTGGTATTTTGCCTTTTCCCCTTTAATAAGATCCTGCTGGTTTTTAATTTATTGGTATAACAGTGGTACAAAAAAAAAGAAGGGGGGAAGTGTCAGAGAACATGTCAGTCACCCTTTGTTTGGTTTTCCAATGGAATGTTGTGGTCTCTGACCATTTGATCTTCTGTTTGCAAATGAAAATGTTTATTCTTGTCGAATAGTATGAGAAGTGGTCATCCTCGGAGATTCACCACTGATGTTTTTCCAAGAGGTCCATGGGTTCCTCAACTTCTTTCACAGAATTTCTAGAGAAGTCATCAGGACCATTACTCAATAAACTGTCATTATAGAATATATTGTTACTGCATTCTTGTTATCACTGGGACCATCAAGTTAGCTATGGAGGAGCTGTGAAGGAGAGGGCTTGCCATAAGCCACGAGACCTCTGTGAGTAAAAACCTGTGGCCCCATGAGTGGAAATGTTTGAGGGCCAGATAACCGCAAGACACTGATGTGCTGTAATTAAATCCTTTCCAATTTGTGTTGTGTGGCTGGCACACGCCACCATTCTTTCCTGGTTATTCTCTTTTTCTGCTTCCCCTCTTCACTGACTCATGGAGTCGACTGGACACACCAGGAGGGAGGAGACAGTTTGCACCATTCTAAGGGCTGGTGCAGTCTGCTCTCCCCTGTGCACCAAAGGTCTCAAGAGAGGCACAGCCCTTTCCCTTGCTTCCTTGGAGACAGTGCAGTGATGCACTGTCCCCTACTTAGGGCTGTGCCTTAATGATAAGCTAACCCATAGCATCCTTATGCCAGTAATTTAATGGAAATATCTATTGGTTCCGTTATATTAGAGTAAAGAACAGCAACATGACCAAAGAATATAATGTAATTGTGTATTTTTAAAATAGACAAAAAATTAGACTTTCTTTGCAGTACTTTTCTACAACTTTCCCTTTGAAAAGGCTTTTCTGAAAAGTAAAGTATCAGTGTAATTGAAGTCTTAACATCCTCCTTCCTTTGGCTCCCAATTAAAATATAACTTTAAATGTAAACATGCTGGGTGCGATTCATGACCACATTAAAATGATCTGTTTTTCTGTTTTGCTAGTGGGACTCTCTTGAAGTCCCGCTGGACCCACTGGCATGAAATTGGAGTGAAAAAGTAGTGACTCAGCCCTACTATTTGGTGGGCAATATTGTTTATCTGACCTCACTTCTCCCTTTTTATCCTCAGCTTAGTAGTCCCTCAGAAGCCCAATAAGGTCTTTGTTTCCCTTGGCTTTTAGCACCTGGTATAGCTGCCCCAGTGCAAACATGTTTTCAGAAACCCAAATACTGATGCACCAGTGTAAACTGTGTCTTCACTAGAGGGTACTGAAATTTCAGTGTAGTTAAGGCCTCACTCTGTGTAGGCCAACTTTCTTCTTCTTGGCCTCTGATTCCTCCTGGAACTTTGCCTCGACAATTATAAAAATTACTGACCTTTTAAACCCCTTCAACATATTTTATGAAAAACAATGTGTTATATTGCAATCCCTTAAAAACATGGTCCCTTTGTGGACATTCCCCTCCCCCCACCATATACTAATAACTGTTTGTGATTGAGAGGAAGGAGAAAGGGTTAACTTCAGCTAACCATTCAGATATAGCCTGTCATCAGATAGAGAGAAGTGTCAGAGGGAAATGTTCAGAAACCACAATGGTTCCTCTGAAAGGTGATTATGACATTAACAGCCCAGGTAGCCAAATACACCTGAGACAAATTCAAAAGAGGTTATTACCAGGCCACAATGTACAGAAAGGATTGCTAGTATATTTGTCCATTATTACAACATAACTGGACTCTAGAGGGCAATGTTTCTCCAAACAATCAAGCATTTCATAATTCATTCTTCTCTGCTATGTGAAGACATCCCATAAGACTGACCTATATTCAGAGAATTCAGTGCACATCACTGAGCAGACCTACTTATACAACCAGTCACAGTGGACTAACAAGCTCTCCAAGCAAACGTGCATACTCACTGTGTCTCTTCTAAAAAGCGGCTGAAACAGTTTGGAAGATGCCTTGTACATCTACACATTTATAGCCAACTGGATATTTTCCCATACTTGCTATTTCTTGATTTTTTTTTTTTTTAAATTATTGTAGCATCTAGAAGTCATGCTGGGTGTTATACAAACACAGACAGCTTACTCTTCACAACACAGCTAAAGGTAGCATTAGTGTCTCAGTTTTACAGATGGCAACTTCAGCACAGAGGGTAAGTGGATTGTCTGAAAAACCACAAGAAATCTGCAGAAGTACTAGAAACTGGACCCAGCTTTTCTTAGTCCCAGTTCACCACCTCAGACATTAAACCATCTTTCCCTTCAAGTGAAATTTCAGCTCCAACCCTTTTAATGCATCTAAAATCCAAAATGTTTTTGGTATACACATTTTTGGTGCAGATGAAGTGTTTATGCCAGGTGCTGAAATAACAGCCCCGGAACCCAAATCCTTTATTTGCAGATCAACTATATCACAGAATCATAGAAATGTACGGCTAGAACCTCGAGAAGTCATCAAGTCCAGCCCCCTTGTGCTGTGGTGGACCAAGGAAACCAAGACCATCCCTGACAGGTATTTGTCCAATCTGCTTTTAAAACCCTCCAATGATGGGGATTCCAGAGTCTCTCTCAGAAGCCTATTTCAGAGCTTAACTACCCTTATAGTTGGAATTTTTTCCCTAATATCTAAACTAAATCTACCTTGCTTCAGATCAACCCCATTACTTCTTCTCCTACCTTCACTGGGAATGGAGAATAATTGATCACAGTCCTCTTTATAGCAGCTCTTAACATATTTGTAGACTGATATCAGGGCCCCCCCTCAGCCTCTCTCTCTCTCTCAAGACTAAAAACACACCCAATTTTTTTCACCTTTCTCATAGGTCAGCTTTTCTAAACCTTTTAGCATTTTTGTTACTGTCCTCTGGATTCTCTCCAATTTACCTGCATCTTTCCCAAAATGTGGTAGCCAGAACTGGACACAATCCTCCAGCTGAGGCCTCACTAGTGCCAAGTAAAGTGGGGCAATTACCTCCTGTATGTTATATATAACACTCCTGTTAATACACCCCAGAATTATATTAGTCTTTTTTGCAATTGCATCACACTGTTGACTCATAGTCAGTTTGTCATCCCCTATAATACCCAGATGCTTTTCAATAGTCCTACCATCCAGCCAGTTATTGCCCAGTTTTATAGTTGTACATTTGATTTTTGCTTCCTAAATGAGTCATTTTGCACTTGTTATTGAATTTCATCTTTCTGAATTCAGACCAATTCTCCATTTTGTCAAGGTCATTCTAATCCTGTCCTCCTAAGTGCTTGCAATCCCTCCCAGGTTAGTGTCTTCTGTAAATTTTAATCATACTTGACACTCCATTAGCCAAGTCACTAATGAAAATATCAAACCCAAGACTGACCCCTGCAAGACCCCACTAGATACATACCCACAGTTTGACACTGCTAACTACTTTGAGTACCATCTTTCAACCAGTTGTCACCCACCATATAGTAATTTTATCTGGACCATATTTGTATAGTTTGCTTATGAGACTGGCATATGGGACTATGCCAGAAGCCTTACTAAAATTAAGATATATCACACTTACTGCTTCCCCCATATCCAGTAGGCCAGTAACCCGGTCAAAGAAGGAAATTATGTTGGTTTGGCATGATTTGTTCTTGACAGATATATGCTGATGACTATTCCTTATATACCTCTTATTCTCCAAGTGCTTACAAATTGATTGTTTAATAATGTGTTCCAGTATCTTTAGAGGTATTGAAATTATGCTGACTGATCTATAATTCCCCAGGTCCTCTTTGTTCCCCCTTTTAAAGATAGGTGCTATATTTGCCCTTCTCCAGTTTTCTGGGACATCCAGGAGTTCTCAAAGATAATTGCTAATGGATAAATGCAAGGTTGCTTCAGCTAGTTCTTTAAGTAGCCTACCTGTGACAGCACAGAAAAAGAGAGAGATTAAAGTGACTTGCTGAAGAGAATGGAAGTTTGTGGTAAAGCCAGGAATTGAACCTCCGAAGTGCTAGTCCAGTGCCTTAACTACAAGACTATTCATCCTCACAACACTATTAAAACAATATTATTGAAAATGTCTTCACAAACTGGTCCTTGTTTTACCTGAATTGGTTAAGGTGAGGAGATACAGGATGTGCCTTCGGTAACATAAGTCCTCATTTCGTAACTCCTGAAGCCCTTCCTGTAAAAAAATTCATGAAACTCTCAAAACATCCATATTCCTAATGTCTCACTGTACAAAGACATGCTATAAGGAAGCAAATGTCTAATTTACATAATTTTAGCTCTACAGTAATTACTGTATGAGGAAAACGTTTACTACAGTATAAATATAAAGAACCTTGGTTATTTGGTTTGAAATATGGAAATGGAAGATAAAAATGGGACACGAGAAAAAGGAAACAAAAAAAATGAGGTTTAATAAAAAGTTTTTTCTGAATTATTTACTGGTTAAAATATGTATGTTAAACACCCTCAGATTAGCCAGTTTCAAATTACAATTAACACTTTTAATTTTACAACTGTATAACATTAACTTAGTTGGCTGCCTTAAGGAAAATTAAACAAAGAATTATTGTAAATCCTTTTGTGGTAAATGTAGATAGCAGAAAAATAGTTTTGTTGGTTTTGTTTTTTGTTTTTTTTAAAGCTGCTGCATAAATGGAATTTTTAATGAAAACAAAAGACCTGCACAATTACTTTCCTCTATTTCTCTCTTCCTGCTCATTATTTCTGTTGGCTGGAAGAAACTCATTTTACCCCAGAATCTCATAATCTGCACTTCCCTAAACCTCCAGCTCTATGACTTCCATAACAAATTGTGTCGCTTCCATACATCTCAGCTATAGCTGGTTGAAAATTTTCCATCAGAAAATGCTGATTTGATTAAAACCAAAATGTTTCATGGGAAAGTGAAATATTTCATATAACAAGGTTAAAACATGTTATTTTGACTTTTATTGTAAATTATGTTTCCATGTTGTTTAAACATTTCACTAAGGTTGAAACAAAATATTTCAGATTATTATTTATTTTTGCAAAAGGTTCTGTATTTTTTACTCTTCAGATTCAGAATTTAACCAAATTTTGAAATTCCCAGCAGGACCACAAATTCCATTTTTCAGCAAGCTCTAACCTCAGAGGTTTAGTGGTTTGCTGTAAAGCCCAATGAAGTCACTGGGGGTATCTCTACATTGCAATAAAAAAAAATCCCATGGCCCCAGGTCTCAGAGACTGTGTCAGCTTTTGAGGCTAAAGCTGAGGGGCTCAAAATAGCAGTGTAGATATTCGGGCTCAGGCTGGAATCTGGGCTCTGAGGCCCCGTAGCCTGATCCCTGTGAGCCCAAGTCAGTTTAGCCAGGCCAGCCCTAGCTGTACCGTGGGTCTTTTATTGCTGTGTAGACATACATGGGGCGTCTTTTCTTTAGTTTAATTGGGATCTGATTCAGGCCAAAAGAGCAGATGCTGCAGTAAGCATCATATTAGTGTAACCCTTCTGCCCGTCAGAGTTGGCAGCAACAAGGGCCGGGTTCAATATCTAGGGGATCCATTCCAATAACACAATGCAAACCAGCTCGAGCCCCCACCCAGTGACCTGGGACAAATATATACCACCCCTGCTGGGCGCCTCCAAGAGGCAATACTTCCCCTCTCGCAAGCACATAGTCTGAGTGTAGCAAAAGCCTTTTAATAACAGAGAGAAACAATGTGGCATTATGTTTGGGAAACACCACCAACAGGATTCATAACAAAACCCATGAGCAAAAACCCACCCCAAGCAAATTGGGGCATGCCCTTTTCCCTTTGGTTCTTGAGTCCAGCAACCCCAAATCACCCAAAGTCCCAAAATTCCAATGCCCCAAAATTCTCTGTCCCTGGTCAGGGCAGCCCCAGAGTTTGAAAGTTTATCTGCGGAGCTTTACCTCCCAACCTGGGTGGAAATGGGACGGGGGAAAGAGGCACCTTACATGATCTGAAGCTGACCGCCCCACGAACTCCTTCGCTCAGCTGCGCTCCGCTCCGCCAGCCGCCCCACGAACTTCTTCGCTCAGCTGCGCTCCGCTCCGCCAGCCGCCCCACGAACTCCTTCGCTCAGCTCCACGGCCCACAAGCAGCTCCTGCCATCCACAAACTGCTCCACCAGCCGGTCCGCAAGGCACTCCAGCCGGCCCGCCAACTGCTCCACAATATATCTTCTGGCTCCCCCACTACTTAACACAACACTCAGTGATTTCAGCTCTTAGGTGAATTCAGCTTGTAGTAGGGGAGCCCCAGTGCTGGTGCACTGTCAGCCCAAAATGAGCTCAGCAGCCTATAACTAGACTTCTAATGAAATCAAAATTAGCTCTGATATTCCACAGTGGAGAGAGGAGGAAGTGCAATTAGCATGTAAGGCCCTCACCAAGGGGCCCATGCCACCAAGTATTAATACTTGTCCCCAGCCTCTCTCCAGTCACACAGTTTTGGAACCCATGACCCTTGCCTAGCGAGTGCTACTTAGTTGATGGTGAATCCCTCCATCATAACAAAAGGCCACGTACAGTTCCAAGCACAGTTCCCATAATCAGGGTAATAACAATTTATTCTTCCTGCCCCAATAACAGAGACACTGGGGATCCCACAGCAGCCAAAGTGACCATTTGGGCAGCTATGGTCTCATTCTAGGCATGGTGGGTGTGCCTATGCAAACGAGATCGGCCCCTGAAGTTCTTTTCCACAACTTGCCACACCTCACCACCAGATGTCAGGGTGGAGCTCATCCTGACACTGCTTACATCAGCATTTCATTGAACTAGGTTTTCTCCAACATCTACTCAATACAGGAACATGGGGGCAGGGATGTCAAGAAGCAAGTTACATTTTCTCCAGTTATGTAGTTGCTTTGGCCCTGATGAAGTTAGAATAGGGTAGGGATTGCTTTAAATTACGACAGCTGGCTATTTTACCAGCAGATCCTAGGCCAGCTGAAAATTGAGAAAAAGGAGTTACAGTTTGGCATGATTTGTTCTTGACACACCTCCCATTCCCCAGTATGGCCACTACACCATGGCAGTGTTAGGGACAGTTGGCTCAGAAGAGGAAACAAAGGAGCTGGATTGCAAAATATAAATAATGGACGAGATTCTAAGATACTTCATAGCACGTGCATTCTATAGTATTCTAATCAGTCATTTAAACTACAATTTAAAAAAGAAACCAATCACATAAATTTTGTGATGGTCCCCTATTCTTTTATCACTTGTACTTGCTAATTTGCAAGATTCAGTCATTCACTGTGGTTCTCCCAGTCACTAGTGATATTAGTAAGGTTCTAAAACCTCGAATCCTAGCTTAGGTGTGCTTTCAACCCAGGCTAGCTAGCACAGTGCAGGTATGGGTAAGAGCACAGGTTTCACTTTAGCTGGTAACCATGCCACTTTGATTTAGCCTATGTCCTCACAGCACTGAAGTGCTGATAGTCCTACAGTGCCTCTCCCCCCCCCCCCCCCCCACACCTCCCCATGTACCTAGAAGGACAGTCAAGTTCTCCCACAATTCACTGAGAGAGTTAAGAGTGGCCTTGCTTACTGCAGCACAAAGAACCATGGGATATGCTCCCAGAAGACCTAGCAACACATACCGATGTGTGGAAATGAGGATGCAGTAAGGTCAGGTATGGCTTTGCAGTGGCTTCTCACACCTGTACTAGGCTAACCCTGGTGTTCAGACCCAGGTACCAATCACTGGGGCTAACTCCGCAGTGAAGGCATACCCACTATGACTCCTGGTGTCACCACTTGGTTGTATTCCCCCACCCCCATCTACATATGAAGATGGTCTGTTATGCTTATCAGTTAGAATTGTCCATGTCTTCTATTCCTCTTTTCCTCACTGCTATGACCAGATTATCTAAGGTCTCAAGGAATTTCCTGCAAAAGATGTGTAGTGTTTCGTAGACTCCCTATTGAAACCTTTCAATGTCTGCAGCCTATATGCCAGAGCAAGAGTTAACAACATGGGTGAGGCCACAATGCAGTCTTATCTGATAAGAATGGGTGTAGGTAGGCAAGATACCATTTATAGACAGCAAGCATCTGAATTGACTATCCAAGTCAAGTTTCCCGGGGTGGATGTTTGTCCTACAATGAAAGGTAAGTGCCAAGCTCCCTAATCCTGTTTTGACCTAGATTAATTTTCCATCAGAGAAAATAATTTATGTGGAGTCATAAAGCAAGTTGTTTCATGTGCAGGAGCAGTGGGAAAAGTAGCATTCCAATAGAGTTTTCACTCCAGTTTTCTGCTCACCAACCACAACAAACTACCATACCACAAAACTTGATGACTTACCTGAATGGGTCAGCAAGCTGCTGAGACTGCTACCAAAAACTAATAGGGTTAGGAAATTTCACTTCCATCTGGCCACCAGGGATCACCTTTCTGCCTAGTATATTTTTGAAAGAGAACATTTTCAGGGGCCAGTTTTTAAAGAAGACAACCTCAACATTTAGAAGCTCAATTGTTTGATCAAAGCAGACTCATCCTTTATGAGTCATTCACTGGCCACAGTGCAGCCTGTAGGGCACAACTAGCTTTTGTGGGGTGGGATGGTCCAGTGGTTAGGTGCACAAGTCCCTGTTCTGTCACAGATTGCGTTATCTGGGGAAAGTCACTTAGGTTCTCTGTGCCCGATCCGTAAAATGGCACTTCCCTGTCTCACAGGGTGCTGAGAGGATACATACATTACAGACTGTGAGGTGCTCAGATACAATAATGGGGCACCTAAGATAGAATCTAGTGTTCCTAATATCATCCCAATGTAAAACAATTATAGATGGATCTAATTCTGGATCATAACGCCTGCTGAAAAGTTTGCATCTGCATACACATTTTGCTTTGGCCTTTATCTCAAGTGAGGCAAGTCTTACTATACGTTTGTACAGGGCCTAGCAAAATGGGGATTCTCAGCTGAGGGGCTTTAGCAGCTCACCGCCCTAAACAAGGGAGGCTCAGACTAACCAAAGAGTTCAGCAGCTAATTCCCCAAAGTTACATTTTTTATGTATATACAAATTTTTAAAAGACAGTTATGCACTTGGGATTTGATTTAAATCTGCATAGTAAAATGCAATGCCAGCAAACTTCATGCTGCCAGTGAGGCTCAAATTGTGGTATAGAAAATAGTGCCCCAGGAAGCTGCCTTTTTACCCTGGCAACTTACTACACACAGGAGTCACTTTATGAGGCAGTTGCTGTGGTAACCATGATTTAGTGAGGCCTTGAGAGGATTGCAGCAGTTCGGGCCGATTCTGCCAGCAGGGCTGCAGAGTGCATCCTCTCAGGACTGACACAGTGAGGCTGGAGGGGCTCCCTGTATGGTCCAGGAGCCTAAAACACCAGGCACAAGGGAGGTTGCAGTTGCCCAGGCAGACAAGAGACTCCTGGTCAGGACTGCAAGGTGGAGCCTCCAGCCACAGGACCAGTGACAGCAGATCCCTGCAGGTGCAAGCTGAAGGGGGAGGCTACAGTCCTGGCACGGCAGAGCAGAAACCACCAGCCAGGGCTGCAAGGAGGAAGAGGTATACTGCAATTTGTGAGACTGTGTGATATGTACCTCACCTGTCAAAAATGTCACCAGCCACAACTAGGGTGACCAGATAGCAATGTGAAAAATTGGGATGGGGGGGAGGGGGTTAATAGGAGCCTATATAAGACAGACCCAAAAATTGGGACTGTCCCTATAAAATTGGGACATCTGGTCACCCTAGCCACAACTGGTCTAGCAGCAGTAATAATGCTAGTAGTTTGAACATTTTATGAAAAACAGTCCCCATCCCTGAAACAGAGGTGATCTTAAGTAGCAATACCTGAGTAGGGTCTTGAACCTGAGAAATGCTGAGCACCAGCTGCTTCCACTGACTATTTTGTGGAAGTGGAATGTGCAACATCAAGGTTCTGTTAAGAGAACACTTAATTCAGAAATATCTGGGTGGCACAATTACGATTCAGTGAAGACAGGCTTCTGGAACTGTCTTAAGACATCTCTAGTACTTATTCAGTTGCCCCATAGGAAACCATCTTCCAGCCTATGTGAAACATTATTTAAATTATTATAATCGGCAACATGAAAATATTAGGTTTGAATCCCACAAAGTTAAACTAATATTTTTCAAAGCTCACAAACAGTGGGTAAAGTCTGCACAGAAGGTTCTGATTTTAGCAAAAGTTAGTTTGCCCTTACATTAGGCATCTGATCAGAAACAAGTTGGAATATTGCTTTATGCATGAACTGTTGTCACTGCAGTATAGTGGATAACTCTCAAACATCCCAAAGGTATTTGGCAATTCTTTAATACAGCTGACATTTCAACAACAACATGTAATTTGGTCTTCAGCAAAGCAATTACCAAATAAGTACGAATAGACAAAGAATAAATTACCTGGTTACAACACCTAAAACAAGATGCCACACCTGAATAAGATAATATTACCTGAATAATAATTATCTGTATGCACCAGAATATGCTGAAAGTATTGCTTTATTTGTGTGAAAGCTTAAGTAGTAGGTACATGTTCACTGTCTTTTCTTGCATTAATGAGATTGTGTAATTTCAGTTGTGCATTACTGGAAATGATGACTGAACTTTAAGTTTCAGAGATAGTGTATTTATATAGGCAAGCTAAATTTTGAATTAAGATAGCCACACCTCCTGAGTAACACTGCACAGACTCTGGCCCAGTAATCACAGAAGCCCACAATTAGAGTTTGGGAGAAAAAATACTGGATGAAGTTTTTAGCCAAAGAATGCAGATTTGGGATGACAAAAGTTATGCGACTCTGCCAGATTGTTTTAGTAAAAAAATTCTATAATAAATAAAAAGTTGAAGTTTTCAAAACAAGTGTTTTGATTTTTTTATTCAAAATAACTTATTCAAATTTTACTTCAATTTTATTTACAAAAAAAAAAAAAAAACTTAGAAAACTTGAAAATGGAACATTGACTGATGCAGCTAACCAAAAATTCAGTTATTCATACAGCTCTACCCACAATGCCACAACTGTCACTTTTCAGAGGATACCTCATATTAAAGCAGTTTTCTCAAAGCCTAATCATGACTATATCTTTGCTATGTTAGAAGAGTTTCAAAATACCACAAATAGACTCAATACAGGGGTGGGGTAGAGCTGAGACCACCAGCCAGGATTGTTCAGCTCCCTGCCATGTTCAAGACGTCCCAGCAGCCTTATTAGAAGTTACATTCACAACCAACGGATTACACTTCTTCACTTCCCCTTACTCTTTGGGCAAGTTATGGACAGTCATGAATTTGTGTGTGCTAGATGTGGAGAAAACACAAGGACCCCCTTCCCTTACCACTTCCAGGACCTGCACAGGAGGCAGCCATAGTCTGAGGGATAAATCATCCATCCACCACTGGAGTGATGAGATCTCCTATGGCTCAAAGGCAGGGCCCTAATTTGGACAATAGTGTTACCTACCTACACCATAATTCCATAAATACACAAAAAGTTTTATTTCATTTATTCATTGTTGCACCTTGGGCACTTCTAAAAGGAAGTTATGCACCTACTATAAAAAGTGTCACTACTCTATAAGCAATAGCTACATCTTAATATAATTCATTAGCTAGGACACATGAATACAACCTTGGCTTATTCTATCATCTGAGCCTCAAATATAGAACCTGAGACAGTTAAAGTAGTGCAATAGAAACAGGCCTAAACTAATTCTCCAGAGACCAATATCTAGCCAGCTGGGAAGTATTCAGATCCAAATCCAGCTAGCCCTTTTCCTCTATAGTGAACTTCTAGTTTGGCCCACTATCAAACCCCTCTGATCTCTGGAAGAGTGAAATCTAGATCTGAACTTTGGATCTCAGCTAAGGGCCATGTTTAAAATACACAGGGCTATGTAACGTGCAAGTAAAACACAGGTTGACATATTCTAGGCCTAATCTTGTACTTGTCACCCAGGCAAGACTGCCCTAGAAGTCAAGGGCAGTTCTGCCCAAGAAAAGAGGGCATCAGACTTGGTTCTTCACTCCAGGTTAATAAGCTTGAGAGCTTTACTTATAAATTGCAATGTTTGTTATTTACAGCTTTGCCCTTATGCACTTATGGGTGAAAGTGGCGTTCAAGCAACGTTTTTTATTATCTGCCTGCTGGGACCCTCTTTCTCCTATAGGCTATATAATACCATATTCTTAGTCGTGTGGCCTCTGGCAGAGGTTGCCTTGCAGCATCTGTTATGACCATAAATTCTTGGTATTTGAAAGTAGTCATGTGCCGCCCTCCCTCCTGCCTCCCAAGAGACGCAAGTATAGGCAGGTTTCAGAGTAGCAGCCGTGTTAGTCTGTATTCTCAAAAAAAGGAGTACTTGTGGCACCTTAGAGGCTAACCAATTTATTTGAGCATAAGCTTTTGTGAGCTCACTTCATCGGATGCATTCAGTGGCAAATACAGTGGGGAGATTTATATACATAGAGAACACGTAACAATGGGTTTTTCCATACACACTGTAATAAGAGTGATCACTTAAGGTGAGCTATTACCAGCAGGAGAGAGGGGTGGCGGTGTGGGGGAAGAGGGGGCCTTTTGTAGCGATAATCAAGGTGGGCCATTTCCAGCAGTTGACAAGAACATCTGAGGAACAGTGGTGGGGAAAAATAAGCATGGGGAAATATAGTTTTACTTTGTGTAATGACCCATCCACTCCCAGGCTCTATTCAAGCCTAAATTAATTGTATCCTGTTTGCAAATTAATTCCAATTCAGCAGTTTCTCGTTGGAGTCTGTTTTTGAAGTTTTTTTATTGAAAAATTGCCACTTTTAGGTCTGTAATAGAGCGACCAAAGAGATTGAAGTGTTCTCCAACTGGTTTTTGAATGTTATAATTCTTGACGTCTGATTTGTGTCCATTTATTCTTTTTACGTAGAGACTGTCCAGTTTGACCAATGTACATGGCAGAGGGGCATTGCTGGCACATGATGGCATCTATCACATTGGTAGATGTGCAGGTGAACGAGCCTCTGACAGTGGCTGATGTGATTAGACCCTATGATGGTGTCCCCTAAATAGATATGTGGGGACAGTTGGCAACGGGCTTTGTTACAAGGATAGGTTCCTGGGTTAGTGATTCTGTTGTGTGGTTGTTGGTGAGTATTTGCTTCAGGTTGTGGGGCTGTCTGTAATCAAGGACAGGCCTGTCTCTCAAGATCTGTGAGAGTGATGGGTCATCCTTCAGGATAGGTTGTAGATCCTTGATGATGCATTGGAGAGGTTTTAGTTGGGGGCTGAAGGTGATGGCTAGTGGTGTTCTGTTATTTTCTTCGTTGGGCCTGTCCTGTAGTAGGTGACTTCTGGGTACTCTTCTGGCTCTGTCAGTCTGTTTCTTCACTTCAGCAGGTGGGTACTGTAGTTGTAAGAATGCTTGATAGAGATCTTGTAGGTGTTTGTCTCTGGATGAGGGGTTGGAGCAAATGCGGTTGTATTGTAGAGCTTGGCTGTAGACAATGGATCGTGTGGTGTGCTCTGGAAGCATGTAGGTAGGAATAGCGTCAATAGGTTTCCGGTATAGGGTGGTGTTTATGCGACCATCGCTTATTAGCACCGTAGTGTCCAGGAAGTGGAAGCAGCTGGTGCGGACTAGTCCAGGCTGAGGTTGATGGTGAGATGGAAATTGTTGAAATCATGGTGGAATTCCTCATGGACTTCTTTTCCATGGGTCCAGATGATGAAGATGATGTCATCAATGTAGCACAAGTAGAGTAGGGGCATTAGGGGACGAGAGCTAAGGAAGCGTTGTTCTAAGTCAGCCATAAAAATGTTGGCATACTGTGGGCCATGCGGGTACCCATTGCAGTGCTGCTGATTTGAAGGTATACATTATCCCCAAATGTGAAATAGTTATAGGTGAGGACAAAGTCAAAGTTCAGCCATCAGGTTTGCCGTGACATTATCGGGGATACTGTTCCTGATAGCTTGTAGTCCATCTTTGTGTGGAATGTTGGTGTAGGGGCCTTCTACATCCATAGTGGCTAGGATGGTGTTTTCAGGAAGATCATCGATGGATTGTAGTTTCCTCAGGAAGTCAGTGGTGTCTTGAAGATAGCTGGGAGTGCTGGTAGCGTAGGGCCTGAGGAGGGAGTCTACATAGCCAGACAATCCTGCTGTCAGGGTGTCAATGCCTGAGATGATGGGGCATCCAGGATTTCCAGGTTTATGGATCTTGGGTAGCAGATAGAATACCCCTGGTCGGGGTTCCAGGGGTGTGTCTGTGCGGATTTGTTCTTCTGCTTTTTCAGGGAGTTTCTTGAGCAAATGCTGTAGTTTCTTTTGGTAACCCTCAGTGGGATCAGAGGGGAATGGCTTGTAGAAAGTGGTGTTGGAGAGCTGCCGAGCAGCCTCTTGTTCATATTCCGACCTATTCATGATGACGACAGCACCTCCTTTGTCAGCCTTTTTGATTATGATGTCAGAGTTGTTTCTAGGCTGTGGATGGCATTGTGTTCTGCACGGCTGAGGTTATGGGGCAAGTGATGCTGCTTTTCCACAATTTCAGCCCGTGCACGTCGGCGGAAGCACTCTATGTAGAAGTCCAGTCTGCTGTTTCAACCTTCAGGAGGAGTCCACCCAGAATCCTTCTTTTTGTAGGAAGGTCTCTGTGGGTTAGTATATTGTTCAGAGGTATGTTGGAAATATTCCTTGAGTCGGAGATGTTGAAAATAGGATTCTAGGTCACCACAGAACTGTATCATGTTTGTGGGGGCGGAGGGGCAGAAGGAGAGGCCCCGAGATAGGACAGATTCTTCTGCTGGGCTAAGCGTATAGTTGGATAGATTACTTCTTATTGCTATATATCTTTAATTCTTATGGCTGAGTACAAGAGCTAGGCAAATACTGTAAATGATTTCTGTAACAGTGGAATTTTGAACTGAGTTACTTATCTCTGGATTTGCTTTCATAGAGCTGGAGTATAACTGGAGTTTACTTTGTGTAAATTGATTTCCAATTACCTGGAGGCAGCTAAAAGGGTTTCAAAAGCTAGTCACAACACTCCCAAGAGGGTTTGTTTCTGGCTCCTAATGTTTGTGGTTCACCCTGGGCTGAGGGTATAGGATATATTTGTTTGTCTAAGAAATATCTTATTTCAAGCTGCAGAATTCTTAGGTAGTCCATCTATCCCAGGATAGGGTCCATGTGTCATCCCACAATACCAGTAGTTCCCTGTTAAATTCTCAAAACAGTGTATAGCAAACATGCTTCGGCTTGATCCTGTAAACCTTTACACCTAAGGCTCCAATCCTGCCAGTGAGTATTAGGCAGGTCTGTATGTCCATGCCTATTAAGGAGTCACACTGCTGCAAAGATGTATGCATCCACTTAGCTTTATGCACTGAGCAGTCCCACTGAAGTCAATGGGACTGTTTTCCGTGTGTAGATTTAATTGTCTGTGTGTTTGCAGGCCTGGGTCCTTCGGTTGTACGCTCTTTGAGCAGGGAGTAGGTCTATTTACATGGCTGTACATACAGTGTCCCCTTCCTACTCTCGTACTATGGCCTCTGGGTGCTGCTAAAATTAATAGTACCAACATTTTGTTTCAGATCACTGACATTATAAATGTCATGATTTTATCTTAAATAGGATTTTATTATATTTAATTTGATAACCGACAAGTTTTGGAAGGGAACAATTAAAAAAAAGGAGATAGTACAATGTTGACCTTAGTCATTTTAAGGATTTTTAAAACAACCTTTTCTTCTGATGAGGTTTCTGAGTATCAGATGCAGGCAGTTGTAATCAAAACCTTCTAGACTTCATTACAGGAGAGTTTGGGTAAAACAACTGCCCCATAAGATTAAAGCAATTGCATCTCCATACAAATTACCAACATTGTTAAAGAAAGCGCTTTATAGGTTGTATGATATCAGAAATTACTTTGTCAGAGTAAAATTCCTGTTTGGCACAGAACCTCCAATTTCTCTACTTCCATCGCAGCCCCAAATCTGTCCGCTAGATGGCACTAACTATTTGCTGTTCTTTCTCCCCAGTTAATATATTCATTGCTACTCCCAATTTGCTAAAATGAAGATACCCCTGATACAAATTAACTCCTGTTAGTACACATTGTAATCATACTTTTAAATCCTCTCACCTTTCATTGCTAAATATTTACAATACTTTGGCTACATTTCTTTAATGTTCTCCAAATTTCTTTTCTCCTCATTTGTTTTCCCCATGAGAAAGCTGAGACATATCACAGGAATTGGGGCTTCCTTCAGAAAGGTGTATGGCACCTCTACTTGGGTTATGTACTGAATACATAAATTAAGGTTGGTCACAGTATAACAAAGCAGAAACAGGCTAAGGAGCTGTGCCAATCTGCAGTTTAGAGAACCCTGATTGAATTAAATGGCTGGAATATAAATAAATCCCTAATTGTCATGAAATGGACATCAGATCAAGTTTAGCCCAAAAGGTAGGTTTTATAAAAAGTTTTTCAAATGCTTAAGCTTACTAAAAATGATTCACTACTTTTTCTAGTTTCAAGGAGTTCCGTATTCCCCCCACCCCACCGCCAGTAACAGTGTTTGCAACCTAATCATTACAGCATTGTGTTAGTGAGTGAGCACTAGAAAGTGAAACGGACTAGAAAGTGAAACGGACTAGACAGACCATAAAAGTAAAACTGACCAGTCTGTTCTCTGTTCAAGCTGAGAAGAAAAAAATAATCAAAACAAACAGACTAACTTCCTTTTCACTGATTGGGCAGTTATTTTATATAGGTGTGATTTCCATTTTAATAAGCTATGGTGTAATTTTAAGTCAGACTTTTATTATCAGTCTTGATTACTGCAACCTCCTTCTCTTTGGCCTGCTGGACACTTCTCTACACCACCTCCAATCCATACACAATGCTACTTCTATGACCATCTTCCTCTTGAGTCTCTGGTCATTCTGACCAGGTCACCCTCTCAGAATCTCTCTAATGGTTCCCCTATTTGCACTGTATCAAGTTCAAGCTTCTTGTCATCACCTGAGGCCCTTCGCAGTTGTAACTACCCCTACCTGTCAACTTTTCTCTTACCACATCCACCCCCCCGCCTCTTCTGCTTTTCGTTTATACTAGCCCCATCCATCCACCTGTTTCTCCCATATCTTTCTCCATGCTGCCCTCTACCAGAGAGACACTATATCCAAATGTATGTGTAAACTGTAAACCACTACAATTTCCTCCCACCATTACCCTCACAAGATCTACTTATTTAGGATGTCTACATGTAGTTAGCCAGCAAATTAAGAATAGACTAATAATCAGTTGGAGTAGTTGAAATACATATTTAAAACCAAAGAGTTAGGTTTCCATGTGTTGCTTATAAAGTTATACATATTTTGGCCCCAATCCTGAAAAAGTAGCCATGTGGTTACCCTTACAGACATGAATAGTCTCATTGACTTCAGCGGGATGTCTCTTATGCTTGAAGATAAGCACTTGCAAAAGTCTTCGCAGGATTGGGCACTTGAATTGTATCTTTCCTCTACCCTTCACATGTTGATTGCTATTCGAGAGCGTAAACTACTCTAAAGCAGAGACAGTAGTTGACGCTGCCAAAAGTTATTAGAGGATTTTGCCATAAGACTGCTTTGAAGGGGAAAAAACCCAACCTATTCCTTCTCATATGTATTATGGCACTATGGAGCACCCATAGTGATTTGAGCCTTTGGACTAGGACAATAGAAATAATGTTAATATCACCTTCAGGTGGAGCTGCTAAAAAAAAGTTTGGCAAAAATTCAAAAAAGTCTTATTCCAAATCAAAAAGTTGTGGGATTTTTCTAGAAATTGTTGGCAAAAATGTGTATTTCCACAATCATGAAGATTTCATTTTATTCCCTCCCCCACCCTCATATACTTCCTCTCTCTTTACCACTGAATGCAATAGAAATAATGTCCAAGATTGGTTCCCCTCCACAGCTATTTTTCATTTTGCCTCTCCAACTTCTCACAAGTTGAGGAGGTTTTGGAGAGTTAGCAGCAAAAAAGGAAAAAAGATGAAGGAGTGGGAAAACAAAACAAAAAATGGACTCTTGCATTCAGTGGGCTGAAGGGGGAAAGGAGAAATGAGAAAACTCAAGAACCAGGATTTCCAGTTTTGTTGAAAAACTGGAAAATAAAATAAAAAAAAAACAAAACACAACCCTGTTAAACTCCAGTTTAGAAGAAAAAGTTACCATTTGTTGAAAAAAAAGAGTTTGAAATAAAAACTTTTACCAGCTTTCTTTTTGAGGGCTGATTCAAATCCATCTTCGAGACTCTGAGGACAGCTCATCACTGCTGTGAACATGCACAAAGGACATGACACATTAGGGTGATCAGACATCCCAATGTTAGGAGCTTTGTCTTATATAGGCAACTATTTCCCCCTCTGCCCACAAACAAGAAAGTGTCCCAATTTTTCACACTTACCATCTGATCATCCCATGGCGTGGCCATAGAAATTTGAAATTTAGCTTAATGCTCTAGGTGCTTAGAACACTGCCACCCACAAGCCCAGACCCTTGTGGCACTGAGCGCTCAGTGAAGAACAGTGGCCTAGCTACCAAAAAAAAAAAAAAAAAACCCACTTACCTTACATAGAAGACAGCCATATTTGCATCAATATTTAGAAGATGAATACAAGAATTTAAATACCTTGAGTCATGTGCAACATCTGGTATAAACCTAGGCTGCTGTAAGATAATATTTTTATGGTGCAGTCTTACAAGATCCAATTGTGTAAACAAAAACAGGAAGAGAAGGAGGGGGCAGCAGTTAAGAAGAGCACTAATGTAAGGAAATTGGACAAGGGAAACCTTGCAAGTTGCCACAAGAACTGTGTTGGAGTCACTGTATGACACATCTAACTGCTGAGTCACTTTGCTACCAGCAGCTAAAACCCTCAGAGGCACCCCAGTGGGAGACTGGCAGCGATTTCGGTTCATTTTACAATGTTATCCAAGAACTGAGCATAGTGCACAGTGGACTTAGGTTGCTAAGGTTGCTAAATGGGCTTTTTTTCTTTTCTTTTTTAAGAAGTCATTTCTATATGAATATTTCCAACATCTAATATACACAAGGAGCTAGGTTCACCCTCCATGGGCATGGGCACAGGGGATATAAAGTGATACCCATAGCAGCAGCTGCAAAGAAGCGTAGGGGAAGAACAGCTGTTCTTCCCCAGGGGTTCCACTGAGGAAGAGCAACTAGAAAATTAAGCAGAGGTTCCAGCATATCATCAGGATACACACTGAATTAGTAGGAAGGTCTGTTTCCACCACTGAATATTTGATTTCTACTGGCCAACTCTCAGCTGCCTGCTAGGATGACTGATGCAGGCAGCGTGCATGGTTTTAAACCCCTGCTGCTCCCCCCCGCCCGCCAACACTCCCATTCTTTTCCATTGCTGGACAGCTTGGGTTTTACCTACCCAAAACAAAGTAGTATAGCTATTCCGTCTGATCTGTGATAAGAATATAGCCACAAGATCAAACATGATGTGGTATCAAAAACATTTCACATAAAATCTGAGTATAGTATTATGGGGTAACCTATCTTCATCACTGATATTATATAGCTAAAATTAATAGCCTGAAAGAGCTATTACTTATTCCTTAAATTTAGTCTCTATTTCTTTGTCTCCATTATTTTTTGTAACATTGTAGCGCTCTCCCAGAAGAGCCATTCATTCCAGGGAAAGGCAGGTGACTGTACTGCTGCCTCTACCCATAGGAGCCCACAGGGGGAAGCAGCTTATACATCTGTCCAGGGCTTCCACCAGCAGAGACTGAAGAAGTTACCCTAAACCACTACATCTTCTGACCATGTCCCACTGCTATTGTGTGCCTACCCCACCCCCCACTTTAGAGGGTGCACCAGCTAAATTTCATGTCTCCTAGCGGAGGTGGAGGTTGTGGGAGACTTGCACTGCTCCTTCCCTACAAGCTTCATACCACCAGGAGTGTCCAACCCAGCTTCTGACAATTTGCAACAGCAGAACCTGGGGCATAACTGGTTCTCTCTAAAAGAAAAAAAAAAGAGAGAAAGAAAATACTAGGGAGCCTACCCTACAAATTATAACTGGGATCCTGAGATGGATCATTATCATGGTAAATACAAAAATGATGTGGCCTCCTTGCAAACTGACCACCTGGATGGATCTCTGTCAAGGTGCTTAAGATGGCCTGGTTGCATATTCAGTTTTAGCCCATCACTGGCAATCTTGCCATATCTCAGAAGTCTTTGATTCCCCCACGATTGCCAGCTGCATACCAGAATTCCTCCGTGTACACACTTTGGAATTCATTGTTCTTCCATTCTAATGTGATGTCCATATAAAAAAAAAAAAAAAAGCTGCCAAACCCAAACCATTGCCTATGGAGGCAGTTGCTGGGTTGGCTTCCCCTGGACATGTAGGAGCTGCCAAAGCCAAGAACTGAAAATATCAATCTGTCACTTTTTAGCCTACCTCAGCATCCACAATTCATTTCCATACAATAGAGTTGGCATAACTGTAGTTCTATAGATAGGCAGCTTCCTAGTAAGCTTAATATCATGCTGTCCCCACATGGCAGTAGCTGCTGCTATATGATTGTCCACATCTTTCAAGCATCCTCCAGAACTATGACACTGCCCAAATATTTGACAGTTGCCAACTGCTCAGTGTCCTGCCTGGATAATTTAATACAGGATCTGGAACTGGATGCTGCTTGATGGTAATAGCCAGAAACTTAGTTTTATCCAGATTAACAATCAGATCATCGTGCACTGCTTCTTGACTAGCCAGATTAGCCATCAGCTGCAGCAATTCACCCAACTGAGCCAACAGGACAGCATCATCAGTGTAGTCGAGATCTTGGAGCAGAACAGTGTTCAACCCACTGCCACTGAACACCTGCCTCCTCAGGCTTATTAACCAATGTCGATATCGAACAATGATGGTGACAGAACACTGGCTTGCTGAATTCCTATTGGGATAGCAAACTATGCTATGTATCTGCCAATTATGGACCATAGGTTTGCTTAATTTTAATATAATGGCCCAATCCGGTCCCCATTGAAGCCACTTGAATTTTTGTCACAGACTGAAGTGGAAACAGGAACTGGCCCGATGACAAAGATAATGGGCCAAATTCACCCCAGTGAAACTCCATTGACTTCAGTATAGTTGATCAAGGACTATGTTTGGACCAATGATTTGTTTTTAAAATCCACGTGCACCTATGAAACTCAAAACCTGACATTTGTGTTTCATGCCTTACTGCCTGTTCACGTGCACAAACGTGGGTTTTGCCACACAGCAGGTGTGCATGCATTTTTAAATGAGCAAGCTCTTGGAGGCAGGGGCTATCTTTACCTTTTGTGTGTGCACGCTCGCATGCACACAATGGCTAGTACAATGGGGGCTCTCACCCTTCCCAGCCCAGATTAGGGTCCTTACTTGAACCAATAATTTTTTGCTACTAATCTAATTGCACCTAGGTCGGAAACAGGTATGCTTACATTGCAATCCTTGTGTTATGTAATAAGTAAACCGCTGTATATTGTATTTATGATTTAGGATGATAAACTGTGACATGAATATTAAATAATTTCTTGGGCTCCAGTTCCATTGTACGAAGTAAGTCTCTCTTTAGAAATATATTATATAAATAAATAGTGGCTGTTGCTGCCCTGCCTTTAACCACTCACACTAAAACTGCACTTAAATTATACACTAGTGTCATAGTTTATCATTTCAAACAGTATAAATAGCACAACATAATGGAAGTCACAAAAGAAGCTAGCGGGGGTGTGTTTCTAACTGACCTCTGAGAATGTCCCAACATGGCTGCTGCTGAGATATTCTCTGCTGTGTTCTGTTCATGCAGTCATCAAGAGCAAATTTACTTTAGCATCTGCTTTCAGGAATAGATTACAACAGTTTCCAAAGCGTCTCAGATTTTAGAGGCTGTTTTAAGAAACCAAAAATTAAACCCATATTAGTCTTCAGACTTAAAAACAATTTTAGAAGTGTTTGGTGTTGAACATTTTAAGCCTGAAAAAATTATATATGCCCCCTGAAATACTAGTTGAATACCCCCACACTCAGCTAAATTCCCCTCTTACTTATATATGTGAAAACCCTCTTACTTCTATCTCCACTCACCTAAATAAGCTCTAGTTTACAAACTGTGTTTTAGACTTGTTACTGTCAAAGGAAAGGAGACAGTTTCTGTTTTGGCCAAATTGTTGAATTCCACTGAAATACAAGCAAAAAGCAACTCTGGGATTTTGTTGAATCCAATTAGTTGGATGCAACTTGTTGTACATCTGATTCCTATTAAGTATCTTTGAGTCATCCCACAAAATCAGTTGAAACTAAGTGGCTGTGACATTTAACCTAGATAGTGAAGGTGTAGGGTTCAATTTGAATGTTTTGTTACTCTCTCATCTTCACATGCTTATGTGCCTCCTTAAAACACCACAATAAAGGCGTGATCCTGCAATCTTTAGTCAGGCAAGTTCACTTGATTTCATTGAATTTCAATGGAAATTCTGCTTGATAGAGGACTGCAAGATAAGGCCTTAGATATCAATATGCTGTTTACACACTGAACTTCCGTGTCAGTTGCTAATCATGATTTCATAGTTTGATCTTTCCAGTTTTCAGTGACACTTGAATCATGCAGAATAACATGGTGATGGAAGATGTACTGCTTAACTTTGCATGGTGCAGTCATAATGGCATGCACCATAGTGTGTGGTGAGTTACAGGTACTCTGGGACCTGAAATCCCAAAATGCTGTAGCAATAGCAAGTTGAAGAAGGTTCAACACCTTGCAGGACTGAACCGATGGAAAGAAGAGTTGCAAGTACATTTCTCATTATACAAAAAGAAAAGGAGGACTTGTGGCACCTTAGAGACTAACCAATTTATTTGAACATAAGCTTTCGTGAGCTACAGCTCATTTCATCGGATGCATAAAGTGGAATTAGTCTCTAAGGTGCCACAAGTACTCATTTTCTTTTTGTGAATACAGACTAACACGGCTGCTACTCTGAAACCTCTCATTATACAGTTTCTTTATCATGAAATACTAATAAGATAATTGAACCTCTTCCAGAAGATGCTAATCTTGAAAAAAAAAATCAAGTAAGTAGTTAGTGACTAATATTTTTAATAAATTAGGTACTTTATTGGAGTTACCTGTGATGTATCAGTTCAGTTAGTAATAGCTGTAACTCCTACAGCTTTTCTTACCAGAATAATTGGGGGGGAGGAATTGCTGCTTCCCTAATGCAGACATACATACTTGTAATAGACATCTCTGCCTCCCCTAGTCTATTCCCAACAGTCCTTCTTGAGTATTGTAGGCCTATTAGACATCTCTTGGTGAATAACAGATAAGAAGAATCAGTTCCTGTCTTTTTCCTTGGGCCAGTTGTAGTACCGGTGGTTGTTTTTTGTATGTGTATTTTGTTGGGGGAAGGGAGGAAGCTGTGATTGTGTATGGTTTTATTTTGCTATATTTCATTATTGCAATATTTCTTTGGACTGTGTGGTCTGATGGAACGAGCAAAGGGTTGGAAGTCAGGAGGACTTAAGTTTTAATCTTGGCTTCTGCCATCCTTACTCAGAGTTAAATGGGACAACTTGATGAGTAAAAAGAAAAAGGAGGACTTGTGGCACCTTAGAGACTAACCAATTTATTTGAGCATAAGCTTTCGTGAGCTATAGCTCACTTCATCGGATGCATACTGTGGAAAATACAGAAGATGTTTTTATACACACAGACCATGAAGAAAAATGGGTGTTTATCACTACAGAAGGTTTTCTCTCCCCCCACCCCACTCTCCTGCTGGTAATAGCTTATCTAAAGTGATCACTCTCCTTACAATGTGTATGATAATCAAGGTGGGCCATTTCCAGCACAAATCCAGGGTTTAACAAGAATGTCTGAGGAACAGTCGAGGGGGGGGGGGGGGGTTGGAGGGAAAGGAATAAACAAGGGGAAATTGATTCGTTTATTCCTTTCCCTCCCCCCCGACTGTTCCTCAGATGTTCTTGTTAAACCCTGGATTTGTGCTGGAAATGGCCCACCTTGATTATCATACACATTGTAAGGAGAGTGATCATTTTAGATAAGCTATTACCAGCAGGAGAGTGGGGTGGGGGGAGAGAAAACCTTCTGTAGTGATAAACACTCATTTTTTTTTCATGGTCTGTGTGTATAAAAACATCTTCTGTATTTTCCACAGTATGCATCCGATGAAGTGAGCTGTAGCTCACGAAAGCTTATGCTCAAATAAATTGGTTAGTCTCTAAGGTGCCACAAGTACTCCTTTTCTTTTTGCGAATACAGACTAACACGGCTGTTACTCTGAAACTTGATGAGTAAGGCACTCTTCAGCATGAGTAGAGCTAGCAGGGTAGAGTCTCTGCAACAAACTATTGTATATACTTGAGTTGTCAAACTCATGCATTGGCAGGGACCAACTTTCATTTTTATTGTGATCCATAGGTCAAGGTAAAAATTTAAGATTATAAACACCCTGCAACCCACAGCAGATCTCCCACTAAATTTCAATGGGAGGCTTGCATGGAGATGAGGGGTAGAATATGGTCATTAAATATATAGTTATCATCATTGTTTAATATTTGTTACGGGTTTTATTGTCTCATTCAGCATTACTCCAGGGGAAAAATATGCTTCTCTTGGAAAGGTGTGGGGAATGTATTCCTAATTATGCAATTGTCTTTAATGGCCACTAGGAGCCAGGATTTCCATTATAAGCCTCACGCAAACAGAGCTAAGTGAATTTTTTGGTTCACTGGCAATTCTTAAACAAAACCAAATCCAAACAAAGTGTGTGTGTTTTTGGGTTCAGCTTTAACTTATTTTTTCAAAATGTTTGGCTTCTTGAAAAGCCAAAAATGACTTTTTTTAATTCAAAACTTTTTGTTTTGATTTTGAGCAATTAATTTTATTTAATTTTTTTTTTTTTAAAAAAGTGAAAAGTAGTTTCAAATTGAAAAAAAAAACAAAAACCCACCAAAGTGTTTCATGTGGAAAAGGTTGAAACAAAACATTTTGGAATTTTTTTTTTTTTTTTTTTTTTTACTGAAACAAGTGAGCAAAAATTCATGAAATGTTTCAGTGCCGCTGAATCTGTATTTTTCACCCAAAAAGAGTTTTGAGCAAAAATATTTACCCAGCTCTACATGCAAAAGACAACAGCTTCTGCAACACACAGCCCCCAGAACTATGTAGGGGAGTAGAGTTGACAATCACAGCATGCAGCACCAATGTGCTTCTTGTAATTCTCCCAAGTACTAAACCAGCCCAAACCTCATTCCTTTGTGACTGATTGGGTCATGTTGCAAAGTTGCATGCAGGTTATATGGACTGTACTGCAATCTGATAGTTAACGCAAAGTTAACTCCCTTGCAAAGACAGTCCCCTTCTCTTCTAGCTGCAAGACTCAAGATTCTGGTGTTAACTTTCTCCACCTGCCCCACACTGCTGTGCTGCTTTACCTAGGAGACAGGGAACACAGAACCTGGGGGAATGGGGGGGGGAGAATAGAACAGTGGATGGAGAGCCTTGCATAATGACAGGTTTCAGAGTAGCAGCCGTGTTAGTCTGTATTCGCAAAAAGAAAAGGAGTACTTGTGGTACCTTGTGGCTACAGCTCACGAACGCTTATGCTCAAATAAATTGGTTAGTCTCTAAGGTGCCACAAGTACTCCTTTTCTTTTTAGTGGATGGAGATTTCCTTTTAAGCAGGAGAAAGGGAAAACTTGGTGTTAGCTCCCATAATTCATAGTGGGTACATTCTGGAATTTCTCTGGCTACCTTACTATATACTATGGGACATCTGGGAAGATATTTTTACTAACAGGAAACCCAGCAGGAGAGGGAGGTAGGAAAGGTTCTAGGTAGAACGTGAACAGTGTTAGAGATAGAGGAACCTTAGGGATAATATTGCTTTCCTTTGTTCTGATACAGTTTGTTTTCTAGTGTTGGAATCAAGTGACTCTCCCTGTGATCCTTTACCATTGCCATGTTACTTCATATGAATGATCTCTACTAGAGCCTTTGTTGTGACTCGGAGAAAACAAGAAAGCTGATGAACTGTTCAACCGTTGTTTATTAAGAACTCAAATTGTTTTCCTGCTTGTTCTCACTGACCCTCAGAGCTGTTAGCCTCAATCTGAATGGATTCTGCAGTTAGCTTGTCTGAAGTCACCAACTCTATGTTGCACCCTTTTATCATCAAATGCACACTCCAAAAGACGAAGATGTCTCAGCATAGGTTTTAGCCAATTATTCAATTATCAAACATTAATTTATGCCTTTTAGGAATGACCAAGAGGGGAGATTTTTCAGACAAGACTCCCATGGGCAATTCAATTGCATGTAAAAGACAGACAATATTACTCATATAGAAAGACAGATCTGGTCAAAATATTCCAGTTTTTTCCATGGGGAATTTTTTTTTTTAAACAAATATCCCAAGGAAATACTTTAGTTTTTCCATTTTGAAAAAAAATGGTAAAGGCTGATCAAAATAAAGTATCCCACAAACATTCAGTTGGCTTGAAGAGTCATTTTTTATTATAAAAAAAATTAAAAACCATTTCAGCTAGCTCTCAGGTCTTCTCAACCACCCTACATAGTCCAACTCAAACATGTATGATGGACATCTATCCATAATATTCCAACAGGTGGTGAAATGGAATATGGTCAAAGGAAGTAACCAGAATGTGAGCTTTGATGGGACTCCCTGGCTTATATGATGGATTTGACCCCAGGGAAATCTTGTGCAGTAGTTTAATTTAAATCTGATTTTAAACCCATTTAGTTTACTCTGTGCAAGTCCCGGCAAGGACACTATTATTCCAGTTTATCATAATCTGATTCCTAAATTCAATTTAGGCTAAATTGAACTGACCTTGGTTTGAATTGAAGTAAGTTGCTCCACACAATCTTTTACAACTGTTTCACTAAACTGGTTTAAAAAAATCACTCTTTAAATTAAGCTGGTTCACCTTTCTCATGTAGATACATCCTTTGTTTTCACAATGATCATCTCCCCTTATTCCTTCAGAAGATAGTGCAAGTGGTGACAGCGTCTAATGGCATCTCCCTGATGAAAGGAATGCTCTAGGGGCCAGATTTTCAGAGGTATGTAGGCACGTAAACTGCAGTCACTGGGATGGAACAGGGATTGCAAGCCCTGTTTAGTTCCTGTGTGGTGGGGTGAGCAGGTTACAGGCTTGCCTGTAGCAAAAATAAGGGTTTGCTGGTTTTTCTTCCTGCTAGTACCAGCAAGCTAGTACAGCTATGGGAGACTGAGCTGAAGTCCACTCTGGGCTGGTCTGTACTGAAAGCTTACATTGGCATAGCTAAGTCTCTCAGAGATGTGAAAAAAAACACTCCAGAGAAACTTAGCTATGCTAGCCTAACCTGTGTGGGAGAGAGGCAAAAAAAAAAAGCAAGGAGAAAGCTAGCAGACAAAGAGCATGGCCTTGGAACTACCAAGAGACAGAGCTTTTTGGCATCATACTGACTGGAACCACAGATTTGGATTTGTGAGCAAGGAAACTGCCAGCTATTCTTTTTTTCCTACTGTGTTTAGGGAAAGAGGACTGTGTGTACATTCTTTGAAACTAAATGAGACTGAACCCAAGAAATACTTGACTTGAATCATCAATTTTTTCTCCTAATGGAACAGCCCATGCCAGGTGCCCCAGAGGGAATGAACAGAACAGGTAATCATCAAGTGATCCATTCCCTTTCACCCATTCCCAGCTTCTGGCAAACAACTCTTCGTAACCTGCCTGGGACTTAACTCTTGAGTAGTTTTGTATCATTTGAAAATTTTGCAATCCTACTGTTTGTCCCTTTTTCCAGATCATTTATGAATATGTTGAATAGGACTGGTCCCAGTACAGAACCTTGAGGGACATCACTATTTACCTCTCTCCATTCTGAGAATGGACCATTTGTTCCTACTTTTTGTTTCTTATCTTTTAGCAAGTTACCAATCCATGAGAGGATCTTCCCTCTTATCCCATGACAGTTTACTTTGCTTAAGAGCCTTTGGTGAGGGACCTTGTCAAAGGCTTTCTGAAAATCTAAGTACACTATATCCCCTTGTTCACATGCTTGTGGACTCTAGTAGATTGGCGAGGCGTGATTTCCCTTTACAAAAACTATGTTGACTCTTCCCCAAGAAGTTATGTTCATCTAGGTGTCTGACAATATTGTTCTTTACTATAGTTTCAACTAGTTTGCCAAGTACTGAAGTCAAGCTTACTGGCCTGTAATTGCCAGGATCACCTCTGGAGCCCTTCTTAAAAATTGGTGTCACATTAGCTATCCTCCAGTCATTCGGTACAGAAGCTGATTTAAATGATAGGTTACAGATGACAATTAGGAGCTCTGCAATTTCACATTTGAGTTCCTTCAGAACTAGCACAGAACTGCTTCCTTCAGAAGCAGCACAGACATATCCTAATTCACCAGTGCCCTGAGCCATGCAGAGTTCTTTCAGCACCATGAAGACACATCAAGATAATTGCTCTCCCTAATAATGATGTATGGCTTAAAGGTTGGATCCTCTAGTTTATCAGCATGATAGTTTTTTTTAATCTAGTGATCCTTTCTGATCTTAAAAATCCCTGTAACTATAGAACTTTCTCAGCTAGAGGCTTTGTGCCTGTTTCCATCATCCTCATTTCTCATTCGTCTAGTTCTTGGCTAAGTAGCTTATACTGTCGTTGTTAAAAATACAGACCACAATCAAGGTCTGTAATTCAAGCATACATTTTATATTTACTTGTCTTTTACTGTTGAATTTGAGAAAATAAGAAAGCAATGAATTTCCATGGAGCTACAACAGAAGGAGAAAGGCAGTTATATAAAAAATAAAACCAGTGATGTAATCATATTCCCAATATTAGACTATTTTTTTATTGAGTTTGATGTGCCAGGGCCAGAAATTAGGAAACATATCAAGACAAATATTTCTAAAAGTGAGTATGTATTGCTCTGAGAGATGATTGTTTAAAATGTAAAAGATTATACAAGTCTGAAACACATTGGCTGACATACAACAAATGTAACACAGCAAAAAGTAAAAACCGTGGGCTAAGCCATTCTGCACAAGCTGAGGATCTGACCAATACCATATAAACCCAGAAAACTGGAGGCCTAATCTTTCTATGTGCTGGGCAACCCCCTCCCTAACACCCACTGGAGATGATGGGCCACATCCTAAAGTCCTTCTTCAGTTTTTACACTCAGAGAAATTCCCATTGATTTCAATTCAAATAAAGCCACTGGCCCACAGAACTCCCATTGACTTCAATTAGCTGTGTGTGTGTGTAAGAACATAGTAAAAGCAGGGTTAGAACCCAATTCCTTAGGTCCTTCCAGCTGACCTAGTGGCCCTTGGTGCCTTAGAAAATCTCCCAAATAAATACGGTGTAAAGACTTTAGCATTTCACCCAAGCACTTTTCAAGAGCAAGCCCTTCATTAACATGCTACATAGCATGTTAGAAATAAAAGCATCATAAATGAAGCAAGAGGCCATTACATGATTCAGGATGAAGTAGCTGGAAGAGGAGATATTATTGGTGTGTGTAAACTCAGTCAGGGTTCTTTGAGTTTCCTCCTACCTTCCCCTGGATCTTGACAGGCTCTCCAGCCTGCCCATCAGTTCACCCCCCTCCTGGGCTGCTCTTTAGTAGCTTGCTGGCAGGAGCAACTTTCTCCAGCCTGCTCACTCTTCTGATAGCCACCCCACCCTGCCCCTCAGCCCTTTTATCCACCCAGCTGCTGCACTGTTGCCTACTGGAAGCTGTTGACAGTGCCTGTAATAACTCTTTAGTTACTGGACCAGTGTGGGGTACGTATACCCCATAACAAGTACCTACATGGCGAACTGACACAGTATTTGCACCACTCACCACTAAGGTGCTTCCTTGTGGGCTCATCCGGAGATTACCTCCCCACTGGTTTGACACATCCTCTTGCTGTTTCTCAGCCCCCTTGTACCAATCTCTCACTTTGTGGCCTCTCTTATGCCCCATGAGCTGCAGTGCTTCCTCTTTGTGGCTTGGGCCTCTGGCCAGGTCACTATTGTTTCCCCCCTTCTCCCTGTTTTACAACTGTTAGGTTCCTGACTCCAGCTCTGACCTTTGGATTTGTTCCCAGCTTCTGACTCCACTCTGGCCACTAAGCAGAACTGCTTCTGCTCTGACTACCAAGCCTGACCACCCATGTCCCAGTTCATACCATACAGCTTCTGTTAGTATGTGTGCTTCAAATACTCTTTAAAGGAAAGTGACACATTCATGTCCATAAGTTGTTTTGATTAAGTTAGTGTTATAAACAAGGCCATAAGTTGATGGTAAAGATGGGACTAGAATAAGCAGTTCAGACAAAACTTATTGAACCCAAGGGTAGCTGAAACATTAAGCAAGCTGACACCCACGGCAATAAAGATAAGTAATGTTTGTCAGTTCAAAGGAGAAGTGAATCAATGTTTATGGAAGGAATCTGAGGCCACACCACTAACTGAACTTTCAAGTTCATGATGGTGATAAGTTGTTTGCTTAGATTTTTCAGGGTTAATATGAGCAAGCCTCAATGGGTCAGTGATCTTCTCTGGTATAAAAATTACCATTAGGCTACCAAGAAAAAAAAAAGTTGGTAATTACTGGCTCTTCCCTTGTCATGAATTTGATGCGACAACCTGTGGACTACGCACCAAATGCTGCGTGGGAAAAAATATCGGAAGGGTAAAGTGTTTAGTTTAAGTAAATCCAATTGGGTGGTATAGGGCATAATGATGGAAGACAAGAGTTAAATTGAAAGGGAAGGAGACCACTGAAAAATATTAGAGCCCCAGGTCTTTACCTTCTGCCTTTTGTGAGCAACTAAAAAACAAAATAGCATAAAGCACATGATACCTTTAAACAGAAATATGCCCCACACAGACTGCAGCAGGGGAATCATTTTATTTTGCTGAGCTATTGCCGGATGATAAATTAATAGAATGTGAAATCAAAACCAAACTCCAGCAAGAGATTGAGGAAGAGCAGGCATTGAGAAGGTACAGCAATTGTTCATCTGAAAGTGACAAGACAAAAGCACCCAGAATTTTAGATCTAGAGAGAAAACAGATCCTTGTATTCCAGTAAGAACCAGGTCAGCAACAACTATATGAAGGAAGAACATGAAGAAAGCAGTCTGTATTGGGGCTTGTCTACACAATGTGGAAATACACACTATGGGGCTGTGAGGTCTAAAGCACGCTGTGTTGTGCATTAATTGTCCTATGTAGATCCTGCTGGTGGGGATTTGCAGAGGTGCACTTGTACACAAGATGCATCATTTATTCAGGAGAACGAAAGGAAAAAGGAAGGAACAAAAAGCTGGAGTTTGCTATATTGTGTGTCAAGAGAAACAGCAATGGGTTAGACCCCTCAAGTGTTGCGAATGGACTTCAATGCTGATATACACCAGCTGAGATCAGGTCCCAAACGTACATCCTGTAATCTGGGCACTGGTTACTTTGTGTGATTCTGCAGCTGTGGAGTCTGAATGCAAGTAGCCTTGGTGTGAAGTTTGCTGCAGAACTTAAATGTAAAATAAATAAAAGAAAGAAAAATGTAGTTATGGCTGCAATGAAATCTTTTAATACATACTTGTCTGAGTCGAAACAAATGCAGCTGCAGCTACATCTGCCTGAACCAACATTATTGGTTTGTATTAACACAGTACCTCAGAAGAGACATGGACCAAGACCTCATCATGCTAGGCTCTGGAGAAACAAAGACTGTCTCCTATCCCAAGGAGCTTACAGTCTCAGTGGGAAACAAAAGACAGACGAATACAGCCAGATAGGGGAATACAAAGAAACAAGGAGACAATATTGGTCAGTATGGTAAGTGGTGGTCTCAGCTCACTAACAGCAGAATCTTTGTCAAGTTTTTTTGTAGGCCTCACAGCAAAGAGCAGTTTTAAGGAGGATAATGAATTAGTTTTGTGGATGTTTACAGGGAGCTTTTTCCAAGCCTAAAGAGCAGCACAGGACAAATCCTGAAGGTGCTTGTTGGAGAAAAAACAAGCCAAACAAATCAAAAAACCACAATAGCTTTAAGAGAGAGGAGATGACCTATGTGGAAGTCCCTATGGGTTGTTGATGCTCAAACCTAATTATGATCTATTAAAAACATTTCTAACTTTTTCACTACCGGACATTTTAGCAAAGGACATGGCTACTCCAAAGTACATCCAATACTTTGTCCGATACCAAGAGTCTCAACTGCTCCCTACCTAGCTGTCTAAACCTCCAGCTTCACCCTCACAAATTCTAAAATGCAGTTTTCATTTTTAAAATCTGCAAAAAATTAAACAGCATAAGATATACTGCATTGATTCAAGTATCAGAGGGGTAGCTGTGTTAGTCTGTATCCACAAAACAAGGAGTCTGGTGACACCTTAAAGACCAACACATTTATTTGGGCATAAGCTTTCGTGGGTAAAAAAAATCCAGTTCTTCAGATGCGCATTGATTGTTTGTCAATTTAATTCACTAAAACCTTCCATTTGTCAATTTTCCTGAAGCTCCTGCAGAATTCCCAGCCTGCTGCACAGTCCCTTCTCCTAAATGTAGGTCAAACTTGTCACTATGTGGGGCTGGACTATAGTTAACTGGGAAACAAACAGAAAAAATGGACAGCCAAGAAACATAACTTCTTGTTATACTGGTAGAGGTTCCTGGGTGGATACTTATTAGTAAGAGCGTCCTTGGGACAAAAACATCTAGTGAACACAAGGCCTTAGAGACTCAGCACCAAAGCTCACTCCCCCAATAGCTATCTAAGCATTTGCATTGCCATTATCACCATGGTACAAGAATGTAGAGTCAAATAATCCCCCTGATTAAGGCAAGCAGGATTTGCCCCTAAATCATAAGAATTAACCACAGCAGAATGGTACTGACCTAGAATTTTTTTTGAAGTTATTAATATTCATACAAAAGTTAGTGTGAGACAAATGAACTCATGAACATATAATTCCAGCGTGAGTCAAATGCTCAAGCCAAGAGAATTCAGGGAAGGGGGCTGAATTGACAATTTACTAGCAAAGAAAATGGTGGTTTCCACAGCCCCTCGGGACTACAGATATTGTCATTTCTGCCATCCCACTTAACACAACCCACATCACAGTAATTTACTGGTAGCTCCTATCCAGTGAACGTTAAATAATTGACAAAGAATAGAACTATCTTTATCCCCTCCCCTTATAATAGGGACAGTCCTGCTTTTATTTGCACACCCAAAAACTCCCATTGACTTACAGCAGGGAGAATTTTGGGTGTGCACCGAATGCAAGATTAGGCTCATAAGGCCTGATCCAGCATCTATGGAAGTTAATGGGAGACTTCAATGGGCTTTGGATGGAGCCCATAGTGCTTTTATATTCAAGCAAGCCTGAAATCTCAAGCTGTAATCCACTTGCAAGATCAAAATTTGATATAACTGTGCTTTAAAAGCAAGCTTTTTCTTGTCAAGTCGTTTAAAAACATAGCCTCTCAAAAAGAATAATCAGATTCAGTAATTGTACTTCCACCGTTTATTCCAGTTTTCTTTAAACAGGGAAAGTGTTACTGGAAACATGATTCTTACAACTTCTACTTAATTTTGATGGGCTACTGAATCAAAGTTAATGAGTTCTAGAATAGGAAAGTTTCTACATACAAGTGAATTAGGGTCTAGTGACTGAAAAAAAGAGCTGTTGAAGATCAACCCTGTTTTACAGGACAAATGCAGAAGAAGGAAAGTGACTATTTTTGGAATCGATATATTCATTCGCATGCTACTGAGACTCCTCCCCTCTCCTTATTTAGGACAGGGAAAGGGCACTAATTAAAAAAGTGATAGTGAAGGAGGAGATGTCAGAACAAAGGAGATAAATCACATTCTTAAAAAAAAAGCTTTAAAATGTTCATGAAATATAGCTGCTCATATTGGTCTTTCCCTGGCCAACACATTAGCAGGCTGGTATGTTCAAATGCTTTATTTAAGCAAGTTGCAACCACTGCATTAATATGCAATCCATTCAATTCAGTGTTCGTCCTCAGCATCTAGGATTTGGTCATCTCGTGGATTGAGCAGTGTTGCTAGTAATTGAAGCATCACTATCTCTTCTACTTTGACAAATTGGGTTAGTGGAACATTCAGTGAAAGTTTAGTAGAAGCTACTAGCAATCCTAGTACTTAGTGAATGACCCTGATGTTTTAACATTGCATGGTCTCTCAATTATTAAATACTTACAGAATAAGTATAATCCGATAGATGAAATGTAGACTACAGTATATTCCTCCCTAATTTGTTGCTCTTCAATATATTAGATAAGCATCAGGCAGAGGGAATAATGGACAATACCTATTTTCTGGTTTGTTTGGAGGGTTTTTTGTTGTTTTTTTTAAGTTATTGTTGCGATGAAGATAAATAGTAACTTATTTTCCACTTATAAACAAAGTCAGTGAATTAACATTTGGTTTTGTAGTAGCCAAACCATCCTTAATTATATTTCATTTTATTTGTACATATCAAGCAGCTTCCATCCTAGGAACAAATAGCACTTTAAAAGTTCATGATTCACACCTACAAAACCCCTATGTATGCAGATGACTAAAATGAGACAGACTTGAAATGACTTTCTAAAGTCACACACTGAATCACTGATTTCTAGTGCCTTGCTCTAACCCTTCATCGAAATAGCAGCTGGCAGTTTAAGCAATGCAATTTGGGTTTCTAAGCTATAAACATGGTATGGTAAGTGGAAAGACTCCAAATTTGTTTTTTTCCTTTTGGATTAACTTTGAAATGGCATCTCTACTGCTTGCCCCTGGAAAAATGCCATGGCTTCCCTTTTCCATCCAAGGTTAATATAGTCTCGCTACTAGCCCCAACCTATCCCCAGCATTTTATTTCCAGGTCACCTCCTGTGTTGCTCTGTCTGCTAGCCATCCCAATGTACTTTGCCTTAACTCGGAAGTGCTAGATTGGTGGGAGGAAAAGAGAGGAGATAAGTTACTGTGGGAACTGTGAGAGAAAAAATGTTTTTCCAGTGCCAAAGCTTGCCAAGAACTAGGTCATCAGTTTGCAATCAGGCACCAAGCAAGGGACAGCTTCAGGGTCTAAGGCAGACTACAGGACAAACAAGTATGCTGGAAAAAGTCCACAGTTTATTGAAACAGTTCCCCACATACACACACTGGGCTGGAGTTCCCTGCAACAGTCTCACTAGGCCCCTCAGGCCTCTCCAGGCAGCACAAACAGTCTAGCAGTCTCTTTATAACATAGCAAAGAAAGATTCCATGCAAAAACCAAACTCAATAGCCCTGTGCCAGACCCACCTTTCTCCAGAGGGCCTTTGGCAGTCAGCAGCCTCTACAGAAGTTCTGAACTGTTCCTTTCTTCAGGAAACTACAGGAGCTCTATTCTCCTCCCTAGTGAGCCAGTTACCAAGTACTTGGTCTTCCCTTAACTGCCCCTTCATTCCCTGACAAAGAGTGCAGGTGTAGTGGGGCAGGGCTGAGTGGGCCCACAGCAGCTTGTTAACCATTGCTGGTTCAATGTGGGGTGGGTAAATCCAATCACAAGTTTTATTGTAATATCCCTGGCGCAACCTGGGAGGGTCAGTGTGACTCATGAAGTATTGGCTCACCAACATTTTTGACCAAAATTTTTTCTGTTTAGGAGTTTTCAGTTTTTCAATAAAAATCAAAATTGTCTGTGGAAAATTGACATAAACAAAAGCGTTTCTAAATATTTTCCACGAAAAAATATGAACCATTTTGACAATCTAACTGCAAGAAAGAAAAGAAGGATGAGAACTAGGAAAGGAAGAGCCACAAAAGATTTGGTTAAGCTTCAAAGTAGCATCTGAATATAAGAGTCTTATCAGAACTGAGTCAAATCATTGAGATTCTCCCATCAAAAAGGTGGTCAATTAGATTTTGGCTATCAAGCAACCATGGAAGCTCTGTGTCACAACAGCAGCAACACTTCCTTTAATCCCTTGTTCCAAAGGGTCTTGAATGGCTCCAGGGCCAACAGGGAATACAGCTTCTTAAAAGTAAGACTTCAAGACTATTTGAAAAAGTAGCGAGTGCAATTTAAGCTGTCCCAGGATCAGCACTTTATGCAGCAACCTCTAATCATCCAATATATGAAAGCTAGGTCTGGAATGCACAAACAAGGATAACATCCAAGTGCTGAAAACTGCTGATGAACAGAGGTTCTAGTAACAAAATGTTTTGGTTTTTTTTTTTTTTACTAGAGAGTACTAGATTACAGGAAGAGCAAGGTATGGGTGTTTGAACAGCATTAAACGTGGATGAATTGGAGCATTTTGGAAAATGCTGAGCGACCAAACCTTAGCACAAAATTAATTGAAGAAACTTCATCCAAAGGGTTCAAACAAATGAAACAAACTCATTTTTTAAATTGTGCAAATGCAGAGGGAAACCATGAAATTAATCTGTTCTGCATTGAGTGGTACCCAAATCCCCAGAGCTTTCAGCGCTTATTACCAGTCTGTCTGTAAATTACACAAATTCAGCAAACAGCTGAATGCCAAGTGACCTGTTTACTGACTAGTTTAGAAAGTATTTTCTGCCACCCTTTAAAACAAAAACAATTTCTACACCAACAATGTACCTTCATGGGTGGTGAAATTATATCTGTTTCTAGAAATAACACATTGTGCATTCAGATCACAGAGTAAGGGATAATTTTTGCTCTAGCAAGAAATTTGAGAGAAAGAGTTTTGTGATTTGTTCACATTGGTTCTTCTAGCTTTAATTTTTTTAAATGTTAAGATTACAGAATGCAATATTAGGTGCTTCCGCACTATATGATGGAATGAAGCTCCTGTTACCTACAGTTACAGAAGGTGGATGAATTTTTTTTTAAGTGTGTGTTAGGGACAATGAGCCAGATCCTTAACTGGTGTAAATCAGTGCAGCTCTACCAACTTCAGCAGGGTGAGGTTGAGTTATACGAGTTGTGGATCTGATCCAAGGAAAGTAAATGAAAGAAAACATACATAATTCTGAAAGGCAATGATTCACTGATTACATGAATATTCATAGCAGGGAATTTACAATATGTCAGTCTATCAGGCAACAACAGACCTGATATAGTGTGGAGTAAGAGGGAGTTATCTGTATTACTGTTTATGAATACCAAAAGCACCTCAATCTATCTGCTTGATATTATCCTTCCTGACTACACAGAGTTAAATCAAAAGGAGGCTCTGGGGGGGGGGGGGGGAGTGGAACAGAGGGGAATCTATTATGGGGAACGTCCACCTGCCTGGCTCCAGCAAGGCTAGCAAGGTTTATTCTTCCCAGAACCAGACCAAGGATCAGCGTGGATACTAAAATCTTAAAGATCCTGGCTTAGGAGCCCTGCTGAATGGGCAATAGTGGGTGGAGATGAATCTTAGAGTGGGACACAGAGAGAGAAATACTGTACAACACAAAGAAGGCTACAATAGTTGTATGACTCTCCCAGGCCAGGAGCCGGGGGCCTGGGAGGAGTGGAACTCACTGAGAACTTAGAAGGAAAGAATAATGGTTAGGTACATCCTAGGCGGCTAGGCCTTTTTTGTTTTAGCTCTTCCCTCTATGTACCTTTGGGTGAATAAATAAGGCTCCGTTATGAAGAAACTGTTGAGTCACCTTAATCAGTCACAGAGCTAGGGAGGAAAAGAGCTCACCTATTCCAAACATAGTTGAGCCGGTCATGTTATCAGAGTTGGGAAAAAGGAGGGCTGCAGCCCAGAGATCCAGCCCAAGAGTGGTCATACCATGGGGTTTCGCTCAAAGGAGGTGAAGGAAACCAAGCTTGTCAGAGAAGTGCACTCAAGAGGGACTAAAGTTTAGTTCACCCTGTAACCATGACATGTGGATATAAAAGTTATGGGTCAGATTCTGCTCTCTGTTATACTAGTTTAGATCTGGAGTAACCACAATGGCTTCCATAGTGTTATTTGAGATGTAGGAACATAGCAGTCTCCATATTGTGTCAGACCTTTAGTCCATCTAGCACAGTTTCTGTGGCCAGGGCCTGGTACTACAGAAAAGAGTGCAAAATACCTTACACTAGTGCAAAAGTAATGGAGCAGAATTGGCCCCATGACTGCAGTGACAGCTCTTCTACAATTGACAAAAGCAATTAGAAATCTTTACAATTCAAGTGAGATGAGAGGAGGGAAAAATCACTTCTTAATGATCTTATATTCATGAGGGATAAAGATCTGAAATCACTTTACACACAGTGTACACAGGGGACATGCCACTGAAATTGGCCCCTAGAAAATATTCTGTACCAGCAACAGAACAGTTTGCAGGATCAGATGCGAGGAATAATTTATCCCAATCAAATTACAGGAGGAATTGATTTGGACAGAATGTAATCCAAGCTGGAATTTGACCTGCAGACCAAAAATTTGTTTGTTAGGCATCTAGCACACTATTGGCCCAATATATCATAATGTTAATAATTTTATTATCATTTAACTTGCCTGATTTTTCAGAGCTGCCATGGCTTCTTTAATGTTTACTTGTGCTTAAGGGTTCAATTTTGCCTCTCATTCAATAGAGAGCAGTTTCCATGCCACCCTCTCGCACCATTCTGTGTCATTGGTTCTGTACAGGTTCAAAAGGAATCATTCACCCCTTTTCCTGCAGCAGCTGAGTGTTTCTTGGAAGTCTTGGCCATGTGCATGTTATGCACATATCCAACCTGCTCAGATGCGGCACTTGGACAAAAACATATCACCATTCTATGGTTCCAAACTTCAAGACTGAAGTGCTTAAGGAAGAGGGGAGGTGTTCCAAACTGAACTCTGTATATTGAAAATACAGTCAGCTTATTTCTGCTCTGACTTACACTGGTTTTACACCAGTGTAACTCCCATGACTTCACTGGAGTTACACATGATTTATGTTGGTACAAGTGAGATCAAAAACTGGCCCAGTAAACTGGTTATTTACAGCCAGTAAACCTGAAGCTCTTAGCTGCATTTGCTAAACTGACTACATTTGATTTTTAAAAAAAAAACAAAGAAGGAAATAGTAAAGGCTATTAATAGCAATGGAAGTTATACAAACATATTAAAAGCAGACTGGACCTTGAGAAAGTAAGTAATTCATCTGAGCATGCTCAGGGAAAGGTCCACACATGGGGCAGGGTCACTTCAAAGCTAGTTGACATCACCTTTGCAGCTGATTATTCTCAACACAAGCTTGTATGGCTCTGGACTATGAGTGCCTACACTCTGGTAACCAACTTGTAGGTTCTTAATGTCTCAAACTTGCATTCATAGAATATCAGGGTTGGAAGGGACCTCAGGAGGTCATCTAGTCCAACCCCCTGCTCAAAAGCAGGACCCATCCCCAATTAAATCGTCCCAGCCAGGGCTTTGTCAAGCCTGACCTTAAAAACTTCCAAGGAAGGAGATTCCACCACCTCCCTAGGCAACGCATTCCAGTGTTTCACCACCCTCCTACTGAAAAAGTTTTTCCTAATATCCAACCTAAACCTCCCCCACTGCAACTTGAGACCATTACTCCTTGTCCTGTCCTCTTCCACCACTGAGAATAGTCTAGAACCATCCTCTCTGGAACCACCTCTCAGGTAGTTGAAAGCAGCTATCAAATCCCCCCTCATTCTTCTCTTCTGCAGACTGAACAATCCCAGCTCCCTCAGCCTCTCCTCATAAATCATTTTTGTTGCCCTTCGCTGGACTCTTTCCAATTTATCCACATCCTTCTTGTAGTGTGGGGCCCAAAACTGGACACAGTACTCCAGATGAGGCCTCACCAATGTCGAATAGAGGGGGACGATCACGTCCCTCGATCTGCTCGCTATGCCCCTACTTATACATCCCAAAATGCCATTGGCCTTCTTGGCAACAAGGGCACACTGCTGACTCATATCCAGCTTCTCGTCCACTGTCACCCCTAGCTCCTTTTCCGCAGAACTGCTGCCTAGCCATTCGGTCCCTAGTCTGTAGCTGTGCATTGGGTTCTTCCGTCCTAAGTGCAGGACCCTGCACTTATCCTTATTGAACCTCATCAGATTTCTTTTGGCCCAATCCTCCAATTTGTCTAGGTCCCTCTGTATCCTATCCCTGCCCTCCAGCGTATCTACCACTCCTCCCAGTTTAGTATCATCCGCAAATTTGCTGAGAGTGCAATCCACACCATCCTCCAGATCATTTATGAAGATATTGAACAAAACCGGCCCCAGGACCGACCCCTGGGGCACTCCACTTGACACCGGCTGCCAACTAGACATGGAGCCATTGATCACTACCCGTTGAGCCCGACAATCTAGCCAACTTTCTACCCACCTTATAGTGCAATCATCCAGCCCATACTTCCTTAACTTGCTGACAAGAATTCTGTGGGAGACCGTGTCAAAAACTTTGCTAAAGTCAAGAAACAATACATCCACTGCTTTCCCTTCATCCACAGAACCAGTAATCTCATCATAGAAGGCGATTAGATTAGTCAGGCATGACCTTCCCTTGGTGAATCCATGCTGACTGTTCCTGATCACTTTCCTCTCATGTAAGTGCTTCAGGATTGATTCTTTGAGGACCTGCTCCATGATTTTTCCGGGGACTGAAGTGAGGCTGACTGGCCTGTAGTTCCCAGGATCCTCCTTCTTCCCTTTTTTAAAGATTGGCACTACATTAGCCTTTTTCCAGTCATCCGGGACTTCCCCCGTTCGCCACAAGTTTTCAAAGATAATGGCCAATGGTTCTGCAATCACAGCCGACAGTTCCTTTAGCACTCTCGGATGCAACTCGTCCGGCCCCATGGACTTGTGCACGTCCAGCTTTTCTAAATAGTCCCTAACCACCTCTATCTCCACAGAGGGCTGGCCATCTATTCCCCATGTTGTGATGCCCAGCGCAGCAGTCTGGGAGCTGACCTTGTTCGTGAAGACAGAGGCAAAAAAAGCATTGAGTACATTAGCTTTTTCCACATCCTCTGTCACTAGGTTGCCTCCCTCATTCATTAAGGGGCCCACACTTTCCTTGGCTTTCTTCTTGTTGCCAACATACCTGAAGAAACCCTTCTTGTTACTCTTGACATCTCTCGCTAGCTGCAGCTCCAGGTGCGATTTGGCCTCCTAATTTCATTCCTACATGCCCGAGCAATATTTTTATACTCTTCCCTGGTCATTTGTCCAACCTTCCACTTCTTGTAAGCTTCTTTTTTATGCTTAAGATCCGCTAGGATTTCACCGTTAAGCCAAGCTGGTCGCCTGGGAATTGTTTGACTCCATCATGGCACTGAGAGTGCCTGCTGGTGTAACTGGGCATTGTTTCATCCTATCCATAGTCGGGGTGAAATAACTTCTTTTGGTTTTATTTTTTGGCTGATTCTGCTAGCCTTACTCACAGTTAGTAGTAACCTACTCCACGAGTAGTCCTTAAAATCACTAGACGTACTCACAGAATAAGGTCCTACTCAGCATGAGTAAAGCTATCAGCATTTGGCTTTGGGCTAAAGTAACCCATATTAGGAGTTTTTCCTTTGGTCACACAAGCCTACTTTGGTAAGTGTTTATATAAGAACGCCTTCACCAGGTTGTCTGAGTGCTGAGTAAACAAGGGCAGTTCCTTTTGTTTTCCTTTGCTTTTACTTAAAGCTTTTCATACATCCTTTTATTGACCACTTCTCTCATCACCTTCTTAAGCAAAATGGGGAACTTACATCTTGATGTTTATCAGATATCTCACTTTGTAATTGCCCTGATGCCAGACTCCATCATGGCACTGAGAGTGCCTGCTGGTGTAACTGTTATCCATGTAGTTTCTGTGGGCCAGATTCTGCTCTCCATTACACCAGATTAATCCCAGTGTAGATCTAGTGAAGTAAATAGTTTTATTCTGGATTTACACCGGTGAAAATGAGATCAGAATTTTTCTCACTTTTATGTTTTCAAGATATCCAGTGCAACAAGCAGCTCTCTGTCTGGTAGCCATGAGTGCTAATCAACTCCATTCACTCCTTTTTGACACATTTTACAGCATGCACCCACAAGAGTAGACATGAAGCAACAAATTGTTTAAATAGGCAAAATTCTGCTCTCAATTCCATCAATGCACTCCATTGATTTCAAGAGAGAATACAGGGTTACAGTGTCCACACCCAAAATTTGTTTGTTAGGCATCTAGCACACAGTGTCCACACACACTAGGCTGCAGGATCTGGGCCTATTACTGGAAGTAAGAGGGCTAATATTTTCAGAAATGCCTGTGTGACTTCAGAATAGAGCTAGGCAGAGAACCGTGGTTCTCTTTTGAGGAAGACTCAGAAATTCTAAATTTGGAACAAAATCTGAAAGTTTCAGTATTCTCAGAGCAGAATTACTGTTCTCTACCTAGCTCTATTGGGATCCCCGGGTTTGGAGAAGTCTGTTTTGGGGGCTGCTCCATAGCTGGGAACCCTGGAAGCCCAGATTGCTGAAGAGCTGTGAGTCTTGTCTTCTAGGTTTTCAGATTCCCCATCAGCTTGTCAGACAGGCTGCTAAGAAGCTAGGCAAACAAACTGATAGAAATCTGCCTGGTTTCCTGCTAGCCAGGGTTCTGCCTGATTTCTGGTGCAGCTTTGGCAAAATCAACACGATCCCAAATTAGCAAATTCCAACAGAAAAAATTGTTTCATTGAAATTTTTCTGGCCAGCTCAACTTAGGTGCCTAAATCCCATGGAATTTAGGTCCCTACATCACTTAGGCATTTGACATTTTTACCTATCATGTCTAACATATTATGGACAAAACACAAACATTTTTGTAAGCTACACTTAAAGTCCACTGCCTGAAATGAGACTGATACAGCTAACATAAAGGATGGTGTATAAAAGTCACTTCAAGTTATGCCAAGCAAATGCTATTCTTTATATATTTTTATAAAATATATGGCCAGAGTCTCCGGTTTGCTAAGGCCACTTTGCACCATTTATGCTAAGAGTTAATCACAATCTTAAATGCTTGGCTGAATCAGGGCCAGAGTGCTCAACACCTTGCAAGATGGCATGCTGAGACAGCATTCTCTCACCTTTATCACTATTCCTTTCCCAAATCATAGACACATCCCCATCTGCACTATGAGGAACACATTTGCTCACTGTGCCTGATTCTCCTCCTAATTGGACCTTGGGTGGTCATCTATATGTGTGCAAAGTGCATGTAACATGGTACCAAATCATCCATTTTACTTTCATTTTGCAGAGGTGGAAATGGTGATATCAGAAGTATGGCAATGGAGAGTTAAGTTAGATCTGCACTACAAACTTTTGCTGACCTGGCTATGTTGGTCAGTGGTATGATGAGGTGTGATTTGTGACTGAAATAGCAAAAGCCCCGAGCATAAACACTAGACTGTAAAACTGCTTTTGCTGGTACGGCTTTTTTTGCTTCAGGGTTGGGGGGGTGGGGGCGCGCAGGAGAAAGCTGGGATAATATCAACCAGTAGAACCACACTTGGCAGTACAAATGCATCTACACAAGTATATAGTGTACTGGTATAGCTATACCAGGAAAGTGCTTTGTCACAGCCTTGCCTAACCCATATGGCTTCAGGCTAGCTACTGCAGTAACTTGGCCCTCCAGCTAAGCCATTGAAGAAAACGTCCACCCCGCTGCTTCCAGGGTATCTTAAGTCCCAAACGAACACAAAAAGGTCTTCCAGACCAGTCTCAAGCTGAGCACAGCCCCTCGTTCCTAAAGGCCTGTTTTCTCTCCTCAGTCCCTCCCTGCTCTCTATCAAACAGCAACTCCCAGGATTTCCTATCTGGAGTTTTTCTTCTCTCTCACTTTGGTTCTCAACACCCTTCCATCTTCTCTCTCGCCACCCCTGTTTAATATACACCACATGACCATTTGATTTTGCTCAATTTCTCTACCTGGGATGGCAAGCTAAGTGTGTCACAGGTGGGACTGGATGGACCATCTTTCTCGGCCAGTCACTCTGGGTCATGCTCCTAGAGGAGACCAGACCTCAGGCTCTTGGCAGCAGCCAATTAGTGGCTGCAGGGCTCGCATTAGACTTGTTGGGGCCCAGGGCAGAAGCTAAGAAGCAGGACTCCACCCTGCCTTCCTTACCTGCTCACACATTGGATTTCTGAAGCATGAGGCCTGCTCCACAGGAGCCCCTGTGGTGTGCGGTCCCAGGAAATTACCCTGCTTGCTCCCATATATTTCTATTCTAAGGGTATTTTAAGATGCTGTGTGTTCAGTAATAGCTGCACTTTAAAATAAGAAATCATAGAAAAATTATTCGCAACAAGAAAAGGAGGACTTGTGGTACCTTAGAGAGACTAACAAATTTATTTGAGCATAAGCTTTCGTGAGCTACAGCTCATTTCATCAGATGCTTTCAGTGGAAAATACAGTGGGGAGATATATGTACATAGAGAACATGAAACAATGGGTGTTACCATACACACTGTAACAAGAGTGATCACTTAAGATGAGGTATTACCAGCGGGTGGGGGGGGGGGGAAGAGGGTGGCTGGGGGAGAGAAAACCTTCTGTAGTGATAATCAAGGTGCGCCATTTCCAGCAGTTGACAAGAACATCTGAGGAACAGTGGGGGGTGGGGGAATAAACATGGGGAAATAGTTTTACTTTGTGTAATGACCCATCCACTCCCAGTCTCTATTCAAGCCTAAGTTAATTGTATCCAGTTTGCAAATTAATTCCAATTCAGCAGTCTCTCGTTGCAGTCTGTTTCTGAAGTTTTTTTTGTTGAAGAATTGCCACTTTTAGGTCTGTAATCGAGTGACCAGAGAGATTAAAGTGTTCTCCGACTGGTTTTTGAATGTTATAATTCTTGACGTCTGATTTGTGTCCATTTATTCTTTTACATAGAGACTGTCCAGTTTGACCAATGTACATGGCAAAGGGGCATTGCTGGCACGTGATGGCATATATCACATAGGTAGATGTGCAGGTGAACGAGCCTCTGACAGTGTGGCTGATGTGATTAGGACCTATGATGGTGTCCCCTGAATAGATATGTGGGCACAGTTGGCAACGGGCTTTGTTGCAAGGATAGGTTCCTGCGTTAGTGGTTGTTGTGTGGTTGCTGGGCTGTCTGTAAGCAAGGACTGGACTGTCTCCCAAGATCTGAGAGAGTGATGGGTCGTCCTTTAGGATAGGTTGTAGATCCTTGATGATGCATTGGAGAGGTTTTAGTTGGGGGCTGAAGGTGATGGCTAGTGGCGTTCTGTTATTTTCTTTGTTGGGCCTGTCCTGTAGTAGGTGACTTCTGGGTACTTTTCTGGCTCTGTCAATCTGTTTCTTCACTTCAGCAGGTGGGTATTGTAGTTGTAAGAATGCTTGATAGAGATCTGATTGTTTGTCTCTGTCTGAGGGGTTGAAGCAAATGCTGTTGTATCGTAGCACTTGGCTGTAGACAATGGATCGTGTGGTGTGGTCTGGGTGAAAGCTGGAGGCATGTAGGTAGGAATAAGTCCTTTTTTAAAAAAAAGGTTATTTAAAACTGATCCCCAAAGGTCAGTACTACATACCGCATAAGTCATAGAGGCCCCAGTTCAGGAAAGCATCTCTGTTCAGCAAACCACATGTTCATTTTAAGCATTTGTAGCAATGCAAAGACTCACCATCACAGTGCCTCCTGCTGGTCATCCTGGGACTTAGCTCTCTTCCAGCATTTGGAGCACCTCCTCCTGGCCAGTATCTCACCTGCCGCTGGCCCCGTGTCCCTCCCAGACCCTGGTGCCCTTTTCCTCAGGGTTCTGCCCCAGCAATACCCCCCTTACTCTGGGTCTCCCCTCCCAGGGGAACCCCCAACCCGCTAAACCCACCTTGCCTCAATGGCTACTTCCAGTCATCATCTAGCCCCCGCTCACTGGGGCCAACTGCAGTGTAATGGCCACTCATCATTGGCAAGAAGTTAGGACCTGCTGCCTTTGCCTATCCTCAGGCTGCCCCAATACCTTGCACAAGGCCTGCAGCCTGGGGGTTTACCAGGCTGGAGCTCCCCACCTCCCCTTTGCCCTTCCCCAGCACTGTTCCATGTCAGGTACCTTCCTTTTAGGCAGCTAGCCCTTCTCATTCCCAGGCTCGAGTGAGACTTCTCCAGTTTCTGGCCCTCAGCCCTCTTATAGGGCCAGCTGTGGCCTGATTGGGGCATGGGCCCAGCTGTGGCTGCTTCCCTCAATCAGCCTAGCTTTTCCCCAGCTGCAGCCCTCTCCAGGTCTGCTTTAACCACTTCAGGGCAAGAGCAGGGTAACCACCCCGCTACAACATGGTCTAAATCTCACTGAAGTCAAGCACGTGCTGAATTGCTTCGCTGAAGAGGGCTAGACTTCAGCATGTACTTACATCCTAAACTGGGGCCAGAGGACATTTTACTGATTACATAGAAACACACTATATGACCTGTTGCACCACTGAAAAAAAGAAAGGGACTTTCTTTTAAAATGTATGGCCCTGGATACGTATAGAGATATGTCATAGATGGGGTTAAGAAAGGTTGCTGCAGGTGATATGCAAATTACACAAAGAGAAAAGAAGGCACAAAATGTGCATGGCATCAAGGCTGCAGTCACTCATGCACACTTAACTTATCTGGAATGTAGCAATGGTTATTTCATGAAATTCTCCAAGCACGAGTAATTGCCACAGTAACGCCTTGTTTACACATTTCAGGACAATCAGTTCCATGAAACATGCACTTTGGATTCCTAATGGCAAGCAGAATCTTTCATTTGTACTGAACAGATGTGTGTGTGTGCGTGCACACACGAGCAAAATCTAACATTAACCTAAAGTTCAGTTTGAGCAATCAAATACTCACAAGCCAGGAAATTCAAAAACCTAAGGCAAATGGAGTTGCTCCAGATATTCACCATTATAACTGAAAGCATCATTTGGTCCACAAGCTTAGTTGGCCTAGTTCATCCTTTATAATTTCTGGTGTAGGGATCACCAACAGGCTGAAAATAGCACAATAATCAGACAAGTAGCTAATATGCACCAGTTGGCTTTGTTATCATGGATTTATCAGTATATCTTACCACACAAACATGCTTGATAGAATTACAAAAGTATGAAGGGAAAGTGGAAGGTGTAACATATTTGTATTTTAGCAAAGCCTTTGATACATTATTGCATGAAATCTTATTCTCCAAATGACTTCAAATTGAGGTGAACGGGAACACGTGTGTGAACTGAAAACTGGCAGAAAGGACATAAGCAAAGGGTAACAGCAAACAGCAAATTTTGGCATAAGAGCAGGATCTGCAATAGGATGAGTCTTATTTAACATCTTCATTCATGATCTTGAAGAGGGAATAAATAAACAGCGTTGTGATGTGTTGGAGGTTCAGCCAGACTGGCCTGGGGTTCTGTCATAGCTTACTCTGTAACCCTGGGTGCATCTGTGCTGTGCAGCTTTGGCTCAAATCCCTGCCACCAGCAGCCTGCTCACAGCACAATGGCCTCACCCTGACATCCACCAGCCTGGTTACTCCTTGCAGGGTGACACCAACAGCCCTTCCAGTCCCGTGTCTCCCCCAAACCATCTCCCCTGCAGGGTCCAGTCCCTCTCATGGGATACTCACAGGTGTTGTTATGGTCATTAACTCCAAAGAGACAGAGCACGCACCAGCCTTCCAGTTCAGTGGAGGACTTCACCCTTCTGTTTAATATGCAGCACTGAGATGGTTTTGTAATAAAACAAGAATAAGTTTATTAACAAAGAACAGCTATTGAAGTGATACGTAAGAATAGAAGACAGGTAGGGTTACACGTAAAACAAAACAAAACTCACTTTCTAGAGACTAAAACTTAACTTCAGCAAGGTACAAACTTTGTCTAAGCAGGTTTCCCACCTGTAGTCAGTTCTAGCTATTCTTGGTTTTCAGGCCAAGAGGATCCGCTTTTCATTAGCTCAAAGTGCGCTGTTCCCCTTTGTCCCCTAGATGAGCGATAACTAACGGGTTCTCTCCCTTTCTTTTTATAGTTCGGTAAACCTTTGAAATGTATTTTTGAAAAGTAAGCCCAGACAAAGTTCCTCTTCCCTGCTGCTTGTTTTTCAGCGTGCAGACACCAACCCCCTTGCCTTTTTGATTAGCTTGATCACTTTGTTTGCCTTAGATGCAAATGTTCTTCTATTGTACTTTGCTTGAAAAGCTTGACCCTGGCAGACTGGCAAACCCACATTCCTTTGTCTAGTAGAAGATTGTTTATCTGCTCTACTCTGATTGCTTGGTCTAAACATATTTCCTAAGCATATTTCCAACACACATCTATACTTCTTTATGCACTGCCCTTATATGTATCACGCAACAGTATTAATGACCAGCATTTACCTATTTGCATATGATATATTTAGTGATAAACTAGATTATGACAGCAGTGTGTTGGGGGAACGAGACTGTCAGGCCTGATCTGAGTTATGGTGTTGTGTCCCCTCTGCCAGTTGGCCTTGAGGGACTCCTTGGGTCACAAGCATATTAATACAATCTGCAGGTGATACTAAATTTAAAAAAGTTTTGAACACCAGTAAATGGAGCGAGAGAGGTTAGAAACATGGGTCAAAAGTAACAAAATAATCTGTCTGCACTTGTCTTCATAAATCTGTGGCAGTCAGAGACATTCAGCTGTGCCTTGCAGGATCGGGCCCAAGAGGACCATGGCTCTTTACCATCTTGAAGATCTTGGATTTTCTAATCCCCTTTCTGGGTTGTGTCCCAGCTATGCTCAGTGCTTTATGCTACTCTTACCCTCCACCCTGGTATCGGGGCTGGCAGGGGACTTGGTTTATCCTGGGTATGAATTACACACCACAACCCATGGCCCTTAGGTGCCATCCCAGCAGCCAGGGATTGCCCAGCGACAGAGCCATCTTGTCCATGTCCCATTGTCCATCGAAACAACCTGCATGCAAAGGGCCAGGAAAACAATGGGCGTTAGGCACCTAAATACTTAGAGGATCTGGGCCATAGCCCTTGCCATCGTAGTATCCAAATGCCTCATCTTAGTGCCTTGTCTGTAATGAGATTGTAAGCTTCCTGGGGCAGGGACTTGAACACTTTGGGGCACTGTAAAAGAACAGAAAATAATAGTAATATTATTAGTAACCTGCCCTATGGTTAATATCAACAAAGAGCTGGATTGTGATTGGCCTCTATGGAGGGCAGCAGTGGGTTAAGGGTCTTTGTGTCTTCTGGCTGGCTCATGCTGAAGTGCAATATCCCTGCCGTGAAGAGCCTGTCTAATTATAAACATGACATAAGTATTTGCAAACAACTTAAAACACTGCATAATGGCAGCATGTTTCTAAGTAACGTTCAGAGAAGTTTGCTTATCGTGGCTTATCAGACAGCTGTCAGGAGCCAGATCAACCAGCTCACAAAAATAAATGACGATGGGCTTCAGTGATGCTTTGGCAATGGAACTTTAATTTTTAAGTTTGCACATTACCCCGTCACTTTTGGGAAAACAACTTAAAACAATAACAGTGAGATAAAAATATGATGCGATTTTCAACAAATACATAGAGTAATATTTACATGCATACTGAGAAGACAATGAAATATAAAACCATCTTCCAGGGCTCAGTGTTCTGTAGAATAATTCCCCCTATTTGTTCAGACCTACTACGAGTCTCCAAGCAACAGCAGTTCTCTTTTAACACAGTCCCAGCTTGCTGGCCTGAAGTAAACCCAGATGACTTTGACCTCCATTTCTTTACCCCAAACTACTGCAAATGAAGTATAGTGATAGCTTTTACGTAAATTAATGTGCTTCATACACAATGGCATTTCTAAAACCATTTCAGATAAAGCTAGGTGGATACTGCAAACTTTAAATGAATTCACTAAACGTATTGCTGAAAATCATTATTGTGCTCATGAATGCCTCTGCGTAGCATTGTATATTAACACTGCCTGCAATACAAAAGAGAGGTTTTTAATTATATTAGTTTCATATATCCACTAACATGGTCCAATTAGAAATGAATACCTGAGAGAGACAAGGTAGGTGAGGTTATATCTCTTACTGGATCTAATTCTGTTGGTGGAAGGTACAAACTTTTAAGCTACACTGAACCCTTCTTCAGCTCCTTCCACCAACAGAAATTTGTACTTTCTACCAATAGTAGTTGATCAAACAAAAAAATGCACCTTGTCTTCTCATTTCCTGGGACCAACACAGCTAGCACTGCAAACAAGTAAATACCTATAAATTGTTGAGACCCAAGAGAAGAATACAAACAAATATAAGTTTCAGGAAAATGTCACCCATCTATATTTTTCATATCACAAAACATTTGTTGCACATATTCTTGTATTTAATGGGCACACTGATATGTTTAAAATCAACTAATTCCCTCATATTATTATTTGAGTAAGATCATGTGTTAAAGAAAATAAAAAAGGGCAAACAAATCCAATTATATTGGGTAAATAGACAATACGTATATAAACGCAACAACTCTGAAATGAAGCTTGTCAGGCACTTTAGCAAGTAAAAGGATATTTTTGGTGTATTCAGACAGGCAGTTTCAGCATTACACTTGTGATCAATTGTAGCCACCACTCATTAGGGTTGAAGCATGCATTTCAAATGAGAAATTGGCAAAGAATGAATACATCTAACTGGTGGAAAAGAAATAGAATTCAATGAATACGTAACCTGTTTTTCCGCTAAATGCATTTTAATTACATTTTGCAGATGGTGTTTTGATCTTTTTTGCCATTTCATGTGAAATTAATCTTTGACCGGTAGAAAGGCAGGAGGAGTTTGCTATATTTACATATTAAATAGTATTAGTTGGTTTAAGCAAAGTAAAATATATTCTGCTATTTGTGAGAAATACTGTATTCCCAGTGAAGGTTCATACCATTCAATGTCTAGACTAGAATATATATAAGTGACAACATTCCTTTGGAAATTCGTGTGTGTGTGTGTGTTTGTGCACGCGTGTGTGTGTATGCACAAATCAGTTCCCCTCACCCACATTCTAAATGTAATAAATATAATCAGTGGAGGAAGGAATCCAATTCTTGTTCCTCAAAGTAGGAATCATAAGCTGTGCTAAAAATGACCGTATCTCCCTCCATTGTAAAGTACTATGGAACAAGCTCTAATATGTATAAAAGCAACATTCCAGCAAACGCATTCATAAAAAATGTGAAACTTCTTTTTCCATTACCTATTTCTAAGCAATGCTTTGACTTATTATGCTGGACGTAGCTGATCAAGAGGAATGCATAGATCTTCCTTTGAGACGTAGGCGACAGAGACAGTCCAGTGCATTTGGCAGAATATTTTGGTTTAAGTAGTTCAAAGAATACTTTCTTCTTCAAAGTCAAATTTCACTACCACCGGCCGGGTCATGTTCCACTTCTTGCTTCGATCCTTATCCTCGATGAATTCCTGGTAAGGATCTTTCTTTGAAATGGCTTTCTTGGAGCGAACATAACCAAAAAAGACAGTTAATGCCAGGAAAGAGTAAAACAACATGACAAAGAGAATGAAGAAATAGGCATTGTCATATGGTTTGTGTTCTGGCTCATTTTTCGCTGTAGCATTTTTCTCTGTGTCCAGGTTTCCTTCCAGAACTTGCAAAATGCACTGTAAGATGAGAGAAGCTAAAGCTGTTTGGTTCATGCTGTTGCTTTTCTCAGGAATCAAAAAGTGTGTCTTAAAGAAATAGAAGGCAGCTAGTGATCTGGGGCCTGATCCATCCTTCATTAAAGTCAATGGAAGTTTTTCCATTTGCTTTAATGGGAATTGGATCAGCTCCTTCTTAACCATATCCTCTTTTGGTAAGGAATGCTGTTAAGCACTTATTGGGTCTCAGTCACCTGATAATGAGGCATTTGGCAGATAAGCCTTCATCCACTGTGAAGTCTATTAATAATAAAAATAGAATAATAATGTGATGCAATTTAAGAGACTGTTTAATGTTTGGGGAAATGACTTTAGGTCACTGAGTGAAATGATTTTAAAAACAGCAGTGGGGCAGGAAAGGGGGTTTGCAAAACTAAGTGCTGCTTCAGAAAGCATATGCCCAACTTTAAGCACGTAAATAATCTCACTGACTTCAATGAGACTACTCATGTGCTTAAAGTTAAACATGTGCTTATGTAAACTTCCTGAATCAAGGGCCCAGTGGTTAGACTATACAAAAAGATCTCTCTTATGGGCCAGATTGGGACATCCTTGTTCCAAGTAGTGCTGTTAAAATCCACAGGACTGCATATGGTGCAAATTCCTACTCGTGTGATTATGGGTAACAAAATCTAATCCTAGACAAAACTCTGGCTCGGCATTCACGTGCTCTTCTAGCCGAAGGCTAAATGTGAAACTCTAGCTTCAGCTCAAATCTGAGAACCTCAAAGATTAAAAAGGAAATCTGATGTTATGTGTCTATGTAAATATTAGCGCTGGTAGTAAACAACTGCACACACACACACACCCATCACGTTGGAAATATGAAAGAGACATTTCTGAACGGAAAAGAGAGAAGTGCTTGTAAATATTTCTTGGAAAATTAAATCCTTGACTGTCAGTGACAAGTGGACTACATGGAGTATTTTCAGACAAGGAGCAAGGGGTTAAGTTCTCTTCAGTGTGGGTTGTCACAGGTCATGTCTACTTACATGATAATAGCAAAGCAGTACTCTGTGGATGCCCGCTTCCTATTGTGTTTTACCAGCTCAGTCAGTCTAAAGTAAACTGTTGTTTTACAAAGGAGTGAGACCTTATCTTGCTAAAAAAGAAAAAAAGTTCTATTGGCACAAATGGCAATTCCAGCTGTTTTTTGCTGTGATCTAAATTCTGGGGAGGGAGCACAAGGACTTTGAAGTGGAAAGCACCTCACCCCACGAACAGTTTGCAAACTTTGCACTGTTTCTCTAAGCCTGACCCCTGAACTGATTGCATGATGACTAATTCACATGCTAAGGTTGGGGTATATCAATATCACCGAACTGTCTGCATTTGTCATTAGGGGTTTCTTGTAAAAAGAAAGATGAAAGTGAATTCTGTAATTTTATATGAACAGCACACTATGGTATAAATACATGCAGAAGATGCAATTTATAGAAGAAATTTACAACTTTACATTTTAAGGATTTGTTTTAAAATTAGCCTTTAAAATGGTGCAAAATCTCCATAAAGAGCAGCGCCAAATCCGGCTCTCACTTAGGGCTAAGTTCTCCTCATCTTACTCACAGGAATAATTCTATTCTCTTCAGTAAGACTATTCTTGTGGACTAAGAGAACAGATGTGGGGACCTAATGCTGCTCTCAAAGTCAGTGAGAGTTTTACCATGGAGTTCACTGGCAGCAAGATCTGATCCTTACACTAGTGCAGATTTGGAGGCACTCCAATGACTTCAGTGGAGTCATTCCAAATTTACATGGCTGTAATGGAAAAAAAGATTTCAGCTCCAAGTTTTCCAGGTTTGCAGATCAGATTTTTTTGTATCTGTTTGCAAATAGATTTGCTTCAAGAAAAAGCTGGCAATTTTCTTTAAAGGGCATACTGGGGATAATATTGATCTAATCTATATGTCTATTCTACTTAGCTTGCTTGGTCACTTACTTGCACCAAATTCTGATCTTGCTTATAGCAGAGTAAGTAAAAAAATAGCACCACTGAACTCAGCTGAGAGTGAAAGGAAAATCAGGCCTTGGATGAATGTGATTATAAAATGTCACAATTACATCTGTGATGATAGACTGTTATGTTTAAGTGTCTCCATGTTATGGAGCTGCAGCACTGTTTCTGGGGAAGTGTGAGGTAGAAATTGGTTGAAAATAACCTGCTTCGCCTGTTTTTTTGAATATATGGTCAAATGATTGTCACAAATATCTATGTTGTTACTGTAACTCTTCTAAGATAACTGTAGGTCCATCTCACATAAGAGTTACTCATAGCCAGATCCTTTCACTCTTCTATTGAGTGTTACCATACCCCCATCAATTTCCATGACCCTACTCTTGGAGTAAGGTTCTCATATGCGTAAGAGTAGCAGACTGGGCTCCACATGAGGAAAGGCTTGCAGACAGAACACTGCTTACATGAGGGAGGATTTGAAGGCTCTGTGTGCATATGCACAAAAGAATTATAAAGTATGGAATGCACTTACTATAGTATACACACCCTCCTGAAGTGTATACTATAGTATTGAAGTACTCAATGCTTTTTTTACCTCGCTCTTCACAGACAAGGTCAGCTCCTACACTGCTGTCCTGGGCAACACAGTATGGGGAGGAGGTGAACAGCCCTCAGTGGTGTAAGAACAGGTTAAGGACTATTTAGAAAAGCTGGACATGCACAAATCCATGGGTCCACATCTAATACATCCGAAGGTATTGAGGGAATGGCTGATGTGATTGCAGAGCCATTGGCCATTATCCTTGAAAACTCATGGCAATCAGGGGAGGTCCCGGACGACTGGAAACAGGAAAATATAGTGCCCATTTTTTAAAAGGGGAAGAAGTAGAACCCAGGGAACTACAAATCGGTCAGCCTCACCTCAGTCCCTGGAAAAATCATGGAGCAGGTCCTCAAGGAAACCATTTTGAAGCACTTGGAGGACAGGTAAGTGATCAGGAACAATCAACATGGATTTATCGAGGGCAACTCATGCCTGACCAACCTGATTGCCTTCTATGATTCTCTTCTATGATGAGATAACTGGCTCTGTGGATACGGGAAAAGCAGTGGACGTGGTATATCTTGAGTTTAGCAAAGCTTTTGATATGGTCTCCCACAGTATTCTTGCCAGCAAGTTAAAAAAGTATGAATTGAATGAATGGACTATAAGGTGGATAGAAAGCTGGCTAGATCATTGGGCTAAATGGGTAGTGATCAACAGCTCAGTGTCTAGTTGGCAGCCGGTATCAAGCGGAATGCCCCAGGGGTTGGTCCTGGGGCCGGTTTTGTTTAACATCTTTATTAGTGATCTGGATGATGGGATAGCAAGTTCACAGATGACACTGAGCTGGGGGGAGAGTTGGGATAGGGTCCAGAATGACCTAGACAAATTGGAGGATCGGGCCAAAATAAATCTGATGAGGTTCAACAAGGACAAGTGCAGAGTCCTGCACTTAGGATGGAAGAATCCCATGTACCGCTACAGGCTCAGGACCGACTGGCTAAGCAGCAGTTCTGCAGAAAAGGACCTGGGGATTACAGTGGATGAGAAGCTGGATATGAGTCAGCAGTGTGCCCTTGTTGCCAAGAAGGCTAACGGCATATTGGGCTGCATTAGTAGGAGCATTGCCAGCAGATCGAGGGAAGTGATTATTCCCCTCTATTCAGCACTGGTGAGGCCACATCTGGAGTACTGAGTCCAGTTTTGGGCCTCCCACTACAGAAAGAATGTGGACAATTGGAGACAGTCCAGTAGAGGGTAACGAAAATCATCAGAGGGCTGGGACACATGACTTTGGAGGAGAGGCTGAAGGAACTGGGTTTGTTTAATCTGCAGAAGAGAAGAGTGATGGGGAAATTTGATAACAGCCTTCAACTACCTGAAGTGGGGTTCCAAAGAGGATGGAGCTCGGTTGTTCTCAGTGGTGGCAGATGACAGAACAAGGAGTAATGGTCTCAAATTGGGGGAGGTCTCGGTTGGATATTCGGAAACACTATTTCACTAGGAGAGTGGGAAAGCACTGGAATGGGTTACCTAGGGAGGTGGTGGAATCTCCAACCTTAGAGGTTTTCAAGGCCCGGATTGACAAAGCCCTGGCTGGGATGATTTAGTCGGGGATTGGTCCTGCTTTGAACAGGGGGTTGGACTAGATGACCTCCTGAGGTCTCTTCCAATCCTGATATTCTATGATTCTTCCAAACTCAAAGGGTTAGATTGTGTCTTTAGGCACAGCTCTGAGTAAAGTGTGGTGCATAAACTGCAACACCCCAGCATCAGCTCCAGGAACTGAGGCACAGCTCCTGCAGGGGAATGGGGAGAAGGAAGTAATTTGCTGCTGGCCTATCATTACTCCACCCCTTGCATTGGGTCAGCTGTGCTGAACACACCCACTCCTGCAGAACCCCTTTATTCCGACACAACTGCACCAATGGTACAGATAGCCCAGAGAATAGTGAATGCGAGATGCTTATTATCTCTTATACTCCTGTGCAGACACATAGTCTAACTTACAGCCTAGCCCAAGGTGTTTCTGCACACTGACTTCGTATTTACTTGAACAGATCAATGTTCTGTTAATATAAATTAATAATAATCCAGTGAAACTTCCTAGTAAATGCTGCTGTAAAATTGTTCTCTACCAACGCTGCCCCACCCCCATCCCCAAATAGCCAGAAGTGAATAATGGTATTTTGAGCAGGATCCTAAACAATCATTTCCTTAGCATGGTCCAATTCTTTTAAAGACATAAGTACATAGAATTCTTCATATCTGGAGGGACAATAAGTGAAGATTAAAAAGAAAGTAAAAGATTAAAAGGGAAACGAATATAAGGGAAACTCAAAGGGGGGAAAAGATCAAAAAGAGGATTAACCATGTTACTTGTTGTTTTTCAGAAATTAAAAAAGTATGGTGGGTAAGGAATTTGTTTCCTTTTGGCTCTAGAAAAATGCCAATTATGGTAGCTAAACTGCTGGGATCGCATATCAGTATGCTTTGGAAATGTGAGAAATGGATGGGAAATATAAACACAGGGCAATAGCTTACAGTTATGTTATGAATTAAGCCAGAAAAATATCAAGATTTAGTCACTGAATAAGCTGCCAAAGTGAATCTTTCCTGATGAACTTGAGCAGAATCAGAATAGAAGCCATAGTATTGTAGTTTCTGAAATCATAAGTCCCTGGTGCTCTTTACCTTCCTCACTCCACAGTCTTTACACACTCAAAACTCCCATTAAACTCAGTGCACAGGACTTTAAGACTGATCTCCAGTCCATTATTCTTTGTATTTTTTTTATAGAAGCCTTTAGGATAAAAGGCTCCTCCTTAGCTATGATGATCTCACCAGTCGTTTTGCTAGACTAGTTTTCCTGGTTTTAAGTGGTTATTAAAAAATACTAAAATAAATAATAAATAATAATAATAATAATAATAATATGAAATGTAAGAAAACAGTTTCCTTTTGGGCCATAGTAATACTTAGCACTTATGTAACACTTTACTACTGAGGCATTCAAAGCTGTCTCGGGGATTTAGATACACAATTCCCATTAAAATGGTTCAATGTGTCCAGATCTCCAAGGAGGCTTTGAAAATCACAGCATATGTCTTCAAAGTCATCTGTAAATATTAAGTAATTAAGCTTCACAACACCCCAGTGAAGTAGAATTATCCTTAATTTACAGATGGGCAAATGGAGAGCCAACTCCTCACTGGTTTTAATTCAGCAAAGTGGATAAACATGGGTTTAACTTTAAGCATGTGAGTAGTCCCACTCCAGTAGGAGTGCTCATCATGCTCTAAGTTATGTCCATATTTAAGTGCTTTGCTGTATTGGCACCATAATGCATATTTTTTCCACCAAGTTCAGCATATGTGGCAGAGCTGGGACAGGAACTTAGCAGTTCCTGATAACACATCCTATGCTCATACAGTGACATAAGGCCTGATCCAGCTTCCACTAAAGTTATTTGGAGTAAGATTGGGCCCATAAACTCAGTCTGGAATCTGTATTTTTTTCCTATTCTCTTATAAAGTGTCATAACATCACTTCCAGAAGAAGCTTTGAAACCATTTAGTTAAAGCTGGGGAGACCTTATCCTGAAGGCAATGCTCCCCAACCAAACTGGGGCCCAATTTTCTCAAGAACTCAGCTCCCATTTAGAAACCCAGTTGAAGCACTTAGTGCTCAGATTTCCAAAAATTTTCAACACCCAACAGATCCTATGTGGGCAGGGGAGTGGGAGGGTGTGGCTGGATAGAAGGGGGAATGAGGAGATGTAGTGAGATTGTGGAGAAGGGGCAGCTGGCTCCAGGATGGGAAGGGGGTTGCCAGGGGTTCCTACTTACTCCCAGGCCTATTCTAGCCTCTCCAGGTCCTGCTCCCTGTTCCCCAACCCCATCCTGTGCCCCGTGGCAACCACTGTATCCCCTCTGGGTCCTGCTCTCACCTCCACCCCACTCAGGCAGGCGTAAATTTACAGGAGGACAGAGCAGCCTCAATATTTCCACTGCAGGAGTTCTAGCCCAGCCCCCACCTGGCAGTTCCACTCCCCCTGACTCCCATTGGGGATCAGACCTGTAGTCATAGCCCTGTACTTCAGGTATTGCAGAGCTAAAGCTCCATGACTGCCCAGGGGAGAGGGGAGCCACCTGCAATACTCCTTGTAGGGGAGCAGCAGACGCTAGCATACGCTAGTCTGGTTTACTATGACTACCTCCTCCTTGCCCCTTTTTGCGGAGGTTACACAGAGTGACAGCAATCCCTTGCCCTCCTCCAGTTGCACTGGGCCCGCCATGATTTAACCCATTATAATACTGGTGTTAAGATTTTCGAAAGTGACTACTTAGTCTGGGTGCCTCTGATTTTGGGTAGAAATGCATGGGAACCGGAATTTCCATTTCATGGGGAATTGTGAGATTTTTAAATTTGCCTAACCCTTTATCAAAATGCTTGTACTCAGTTTTTCTGAAATGTTGTCCTAACTGACATGTTCCCACGGAATGTGTCAATTTCCATCAGAAAATTTTCAACGCGCTCTAGTACTGAACAGGAGACGTTGTCAGAAAATGCCAAGCCTTCTGAATAGGAGGCTCTTCTAAGATGTTTCCAAGTTGGGCTCCCAAATGCTGGTACATCACAAACCACCAGTTACTTCTGAAAACCTTGACCTGAGTTTCTACAATGTGTAAAATGAACTTTAAGAAAATGAAGAAATGCAAATACTTACCAGTGATGTAGCAATGCTTTCCTCCCCATTACAGCCTGTTTAATGGGCGTTTGGGGTGAACTGGGAACTCAGGACTGCCTTGATAGGAGCACTAAACAAGATTTACATATTTTTATTTCATCAGACTAATTGCTATTTTTAAAAAATACACTTATCATTTAATGGGAATATGTGACAGCTAACCACGGCTGACACCACACCGATTAAAATTTGGACCTCTAGAAATGATCATATGAGTCGGTACTGTTTAAGATAAATAGCCAGCCTCTGTGGCTTGTGACTTTAATACTGTAGATTCCCCTCCTCTAGGAATGGAAATAGAAAGGGACACATAACAGACACTGACCGGGATTATACTACAACACATTTAAGTACACATCTCAGTTATAAAAGAAATACGCAACTGGACTTTGTTTTACACTTTGCTCTACAGGTATTTTTTTTTAAATTATAATTTAAAGTAATTTAAGCCATCACCTTTCTAAATATCTTCCTTACCTTTTAAAAATAAAATACAAACTCAACTCACTAACTCAACATTTTACCTTTTTAATTCCTCATTTGGGTTTTCTTCGCTGCTTTGCATCTCTTTCCCCACCAAATTCAGCAAAGTCCCAATCTAAATTTAATTCTTTTGTTTAAAGTCACAAAATCAAGCAGAATGTGTAATTAAAATAAATGCTTATATTACAAGGGGGGCTTCAGTCAAAATGCCACAAAACTTTGAGGCTGAAGAAAGAAATCAATTAAATTTAAAGTGTGGCTGAGGTTTGCACATTTTTCTTTAAAAGAATGCTTGTAGCTTTATCAGTAGATATAAAATAAAAAGTTAATGGAACATTTGGGACCTCTAGTTGGGAGTCAAAGCTGGGAATCAACCAAGCTAGGAACACCAGTGGCTAAGCCTGAGGCCTGATTTACACTTAAAACTTAGGTGGTCATAGCTACAGCACTAAGGGGGTGTGAAAAATCCATACCCTTGGGCCCTGTAGCTTTGCCAACCTAACCCTTGGTGTAGAAGCAGGTGGGCTGTTGGCAGAATGCTTCTGTTGCCCTACCTATTGTTACTCGGGGATCTGGAGTTCCTACAGCAGTGGAAAAACCCCTGCCATCACTGTAGGTTGTGACTATACTACAGGGTTATAGAAGCATAGCTAGGGCTTCATGATATTATCAACTACAGGAGGGATTTGCCCTTCAATTGTTCCCTGTATGCTGTTTGGCAGTGTAGCCACAAATTCTCTTCTGTCAGGAGAATTCCCCTAGCATAGGCTCCACACTGGGCTACCATAATGCCATCCTATGGTGTTTTCTTCCCCCTTGCAAGCCCTAGTGTAAGAGGAGTGACCCAGGCCATGTTCAGGAGGAGGCACGGAGTCACATTGCTCTTTGTGGAGGGTCTGTGAGGCTCCATGTTGCAGAGCCAACTATAGGGAGACCTCAGAGAGGTCTGGGGATTGCACCGGCTCCAGTGCCAGCTCAGAACTTAAAGTGGCTTAAAGCCAACTTTGCCCCAGCTCCACATGGGCTGACCAATTCATAAATTTGGTATCTAAAGTGTGGGTCCAGTCCCACATTGCTTATGCATGCAAAACGCTCATGGAAGGGAATCGGCCCTGTCCTGAAGGCCTTATTCAGGCAAAACTCCTGCTGGGGCAAATCTTCAAACAAGAGAAAAGTCAGAGTAGAAGGGTTGACGATGTGGGGAAGGGAGCTCCAAAGGAGAAGAGCTAGGCAGTGGTTCTCAAACTTTTGTACTGGTGCCCCCTTTCACATAGCAAGCCTCTGAGTGCGACCCCCCTTATAAATTAAAAACGCTTTTTAAATATATTTAATACCATTATAAATGCTGGAGGCACAGCAGGGTTTAGGGTGGAGGCTGACAGCTCACGACCTCCCCATGTAATAACCTCACAACCTCCTGAAGGGTCCCGACCCCCAGTCTGAGAACCCCTGACCTAGGGGGAACAAATCAGCAAGCAAGGTAAGTTCTGGATGGTCATGAGGCTGGCCTGCTGCAGGCAACTGTTAGCAATGGGGTAGAATAGTAGCCATCAGCCATTGCTTAGTGTTACGCTGGATCTGAACCTTGTCAATTAGTACTGTCCTACAGCCTTGTGACACCCACCATGATGTAGTATACATACACGATTCATATGGTAGTGTGGAAACCAAGGGGAGTCTTCAGAGTAAGACTAGATGCCCTTCTGGAAGATATACTTCAGTTACATATAGTTGGGCTCAGTACAGGAAGAACCGGATTGAATTCTGTGGCCTACGTTATACAGGAGCTCAGACTAGATGATCTAATGATCTCATCTGGCCTCAAAATCTAAGAATGTGTGAAAACCCCTGTGTGATGCTCCACTGGTTTGTGTACATATACAAGCACCAAGGTAGTATTTGAAAAGCTTTTGTGCATTATATGCCTTTTAATCTGGCCGGTGTAAGAACTGCAGGATCAGAATCATGGACTATTCTTTTGAGAAAATCTATCACAGTAATTTTTAAAAGAAGCGGTACATCCATTCCGTAAGACATAGGCCATAGATATATAGTGGGAGGGTGGATGTATTTAAGAACATTGAACTGCACTTATAAGAAAAATAAGAATAATTGCACACAACAATCTACACTACCGCTCTACATCGGCACAACTACACCAATGCAGCTGCATCGCTGTAGCATGTCTGGTGAAGACATGCTATGCTGACGGGAGAGCACTCTCCCGTCGGCATAGTTACTCCATCTCCTGCCGACATAGAGCAGCGTGGACGCTGCTTTAAGTCAATGTAATTTGCATCGCTCGGGGGAGTGGCTTTTTCACACGCCTGAGCGATACAAGTTACATTGACTTAAGCGGTAGTGTAGAGAAGCCCTAAGAAAAACTGAAAGCATAGCCCTATAATCATACACAGCACAGGAAACCATATCAGCATGAGAACTGAAAGAAGGGAAGTGAGGTAAAGAAGAAACAAACAGCTTAACATTTGGTAATGGCCTCAGGGATAAGCCTCACCAATGATGAAGATGCTGAATAGCTGATAAAACTTCTGAACGGTCTCCAAGTCTGAGACAAGCAAGCAATAGTTCTGCTCTTATCAGCAGCCACTCTTTCATATTTGTGTATGAAGCTAACTTTATTAAATTATTCAGCAAAGGTTAAAAGCAATGTGTCTTCCCAGGTTTATTGTGATTTTTTATGAAATAGGCTGAGTGGTTGGATAATAAACAGTGCATGTCCAAAGGCCATACTGGCTGGCTAGCCACAAGTGCTCGGCATTATAAGCCCATTTGGTCATTGACTCCAAGGCAACACAAATGTATTAAACAATGTTTTAAACAACGTTGTTCCATTGGTTCTTTTTGCTGGTGTGCTGCACTTTGCCGCAGCTACTTGCTCGTGGGAACATGGTTTAACAGTAAGTCAACAAAGCATTTTCTGATTGGTCTGATCCAATCCTACATATGTGAGTTGAGTTCAAGGACTACTCCTATGAGACATGGTTTGTAGGATTAAGACCTGTCACATAATGACCACTCCACTGGCTGGGGACTGGCCAGAGCACTGCTTTCCAGCTTGGCCCACAGCATGACTTCGCCACCTTCCACATGTTTCCCACACATAGCCAGAGGCAATGGGTGGTGTACAGTCAGCAGTGCAAAATTCCTGTTGACTTCAGTGGGAGTAGTAGCAGGCTCCCTATTTTTGTATTTCAGTTATTGGTGCAAGTTTTTAACAGCATAATTCTAACTGACATCGCTATTTTCAGATGATAATTCTGAGTCTCTATATGTGTGTGCACTTGATATATATACATACATACAATATATAAAACTATATACAGAATATACTCACAGCCATGCAGATCTATTATGGGCTCTGCTTTATGAACATGGGGATGTTATATAAACACATGGCAGCAAAATATATATCCTACATTACATGAAAAGCATTTAGCGGTCAACTGAAAATGTACAGCCGATGTTTGTCAGCCATTGGAAGATCCAAACCAGACTGAAAGTGGGAGCTGCTCCTCAGAAGGCAGCTTTTCATGCACCTGGTATGTGAAGCAATAGGAGCTAATACAATATTGTAATGAATAATTGGTAGAAGTTCAGGGGTTCGAGATATTGTTTTCGACAGTTTCATTGACAGTTGATGGCTTGAACTGATATTGTGGTCATTTTATATATTTCCTTATTAGGAATTACGTTTTATGGCGTTTAAAGCCAAAAGGAACCACATTACATACAGAACACATCGAAGGGCTTTCATAGTTGCTGACACATGAAAAATGTACCTGTTACACGTCAGCAACAATCAACAGCATTCTGGGAAAAGGAAGTAACTTTCATATATACCATTGTGGTGATTAGCATACTTTAGTGACTACACTCAGCTGCACTCCTTTGAAAAATTAAAATATATCTTGGTTACATAAAGGTTAGTAACATTAGCTCTTTTTTTAACTGAATAAAATTGTATTGATTGTTCTATAAAGGAATGATGAAGATCTAGGTTACAGACTAAGGGCCAAATTTGTAGAGGTATGGAGATGCCTGAAGATGCAAGTAGACACCCAGTGGGATTTTCAAAACACCTACGTACCTAATGCCCATTGCAATCAGCCTAAGGCCCAGATTTGTAAAGGTACTCAGGCATTGCTGCACTCCGCATTGCAATGCTTAACTAATTTAGCAGCCTAAAACTCATTTTCTAAAGTGATTTTGGTCCTTAATTCCTTTAAATGTCAATGGATTTAGGCTCGTAAGTTCCTAAATCACTTTTGAAAATGAGATTTATGCTTCTAAATTAGATTAGCATTGCAAAACTGAGTGCAGCAACGCCGAAATACTTTTACAAATCTGAGCCTGCATGGTTTTGAAAATCCCATGAAGCATTTATTTGTATCTTTAGGTGTCATACCTTTGAAAAACTGGCCCTAATCACTCTCACTCTCTCTCACACACACAGATTTTCAGACACATAAATTGTGGGTAGGTGCCTGACCCTTACTGACTTTCAAGGAGCTGCTAATGGCCATTTATATCTTTGAAAACCTCTCTACAACAGTGCTAACATTTACCAGCACTCGCCACACTGTGGTATCTCAAATACTGCCTTTGTTTCCAGTGGAAAACTCTGGCTTCCAGAGACCACTGTGCAAAAACTGTTGGAAAATGTAGATTATTTGAATGGTGACCACTGTATTACTGCCCAGAAAAAAAAATATGGAAAATTGACACCATCTAAAAACATATAACTAGTGCAGTTTATTCAAAAATAACAAAAATAAGTAAAGAGGCATTAACATAGACCCCAAATCAAATAAGTACCAAGCTGCAAGGATTTTTTTGGTGGTGACTCAACATATAAATAAGAAAAGAAAAGAAAGAAAGAGAAAATATATGAAAAGTTTGGATGATGCCATAGAGCATAAAAGTAGTTTCTTAAAGGTCATGGCTATGCTCTTGATTGATCTTTAGATTGGAAGTGCTTCTGAGTTCTGGTATCTATTAAATACTTGATTGGTCACCCGCTGCACATAGGAATCCAGGAATGGAGTTCATATTACACAATATGTAGCCAGTTTATTTATATGGACAAAAAATCATTAGCTCATACTTGCTATCTCCAAAAGCAAACTGAAGCAGCGTTCATAGTTGGTATCAGTTTTACTTTCCAAGTGGTTAGGGTTCATATTTTGGCTGCATGTATGGCCCTCCAGAACCATTTCTGCTTAGAACTTGATAACAAAAACAAGAAACTAGTATAACCCATGACCCATGGAGCTATACAAAGGATCCACATAATTGTGAGCACTTCTGGCAAGCATTTCAGGAGGCATATCTTAAATCTCCTAATCTGGGGAGGAGATTCCTGGTTTTAGCCTCTACGTCCCCTGCTCCTCCCTTCCTTAAGGAATTTTCATCCCAATTCCCTGTTTCCAAGGATGATATGTGAGTGGGATGGTTGACTTTCTCCTCAGCCATGCTGTCTCTTGCTCTCCTGCTCTGCATAACTCTATCATATTATGAAGTGCTTGGGGGCAGAGAACAAAAAAGCCAAGTGACAGAGTAAATGAAGATGGAGTCAGCTCAAATGCTTGCCTTTTAGCTTCAGATCAGGAAAGCACTCTGTCACCAGCACTTCACTGATGGAGGAAAGGGAGAAATCACAGACAGTTCCCCCAGAGCTACAGTAACTGAGGAGGAGAAACTCCAGGAAGAGGATGGTGCTGAAATATAAGGATAACAGAAGAGAGCTCATGGTGCTTCATCTTAATGGCTAACATCACTTTGGAAAACCACATGGCAAGAGACCACCCTGGCTTATTCAGGAGATCTTTAATGATCTGAAACTCAAAAGAAGAGTCCTACAAAAAGTGGAAACTAGGTCTGTCATAAATATAAAGGGAAGGGTAAACCCCTTTGAAATCCCTCCTGGCCAGGGGAAAGCTCCTCTCACCTGTAAAGGGTTAAGAAGCTAAAGGTAACCTCGCTGGCACCTGACCAAAATGACCAATGAGGAGACAAGATACTTTCAAAAGCTGGGAGGAGGTAGAGAAACAAAGGGTCTGTGTCTGTCTGTATGCAGAACAGGAATGGAGTCTTAGAACTTTTAGTAAGTAATCTAGCTAGGTATGTGTTAGATTATGATTTCTTTAAATGGCTGAGAAAAGAATTGTGCTGAATAGAATAACTATTTCTGTCTGTGTATCTTTTTTGTAACTTAAGGTTTTTGCCTAGAGGGGTTCTCTATGTTTTTGAATCTAATTACCCTGTAAGATATCTACCATCCTGATTTTACAGGGGGGATTTCTTTATTTCTATTTACTTCTATTTTTTATTAAAAGTCTTCTTGTAAAAAACTGAATGCTTTTTCATTGTTCTCAGATCCAAGGGTTTGGGTCGGTGGTCACCTATGCAAATTGGTGAGGCTTTTTATCCAACATTTCCCAGGAAAGGGGGGGTGCAAGTGTTGGGAGGATTGTTCATTGTTCTTAAGATCCAAGGGTCTGGGCCTGTAGTCACCTAGGCAAATTGGTGAGGCTTTTTACCAAACCTTGTCCAGGAAGTGGGGTGCAAGGTTTTGGGAAGTATTTTGGGGGGAAGGACGCGTCCAAACAGCTCTTCCCCAGTAACCAGTATTAGTTTGGTGGTGGTAGCGGCCAGTCCAAGGACAACGGGGGGAATATTTTGTACCTTGGGAAAGTTTTGACCTAAGCTGGTAAAGATAAGCTTAGGAGGTTTTTCATGCAGGTCCCCACATCTGTACCCTAGAGTTCAGAGTGGGGGAGGAACCTTGACAAGGTCAAATTACAAAGGATGAATATAAACAAAACACAAATATGTGGGGACAAAATTAGAAAGGCCAAGGCACAAAACAAGATTAAACTAGCTAGAGCCATATAGGGTAACAAGAAAACATTCTACAAATATATTAGAAGCAAGAGGAAGATCAAGGACAAGGTAGGCCCATTACTCAATGCAGGGGAAAAACAATAACAGAAAATGTGGAAATGGCAGAGGTGCTAAATGACTTTTTTGTTTCAGTTTTCACCAAAAAGTTTAGTAGTGATTGGACGTCTAACATAGTGAATGCCAGTGAAAATGAGGTAGGATCAGAGGCTAAAATAGGGAAAGAACAAGTTAAAATTACTTAGACAAGTTAGATGTCTTTGAGTCACCTGGGCCTGATGAAATGTAACCTAGAATACTCAAGGAACTGACTGAGGAGATATCTGAGCCATTAGCAATTATCTTTGAAAAGTCATGGAAGATGGCAGAGACTTCAGAGGACTGGAAAATGGCAAATATAGTGTCCATCTATAAAAAGGGGAATAAGGACAACTCGGGGAATTACGGACAAATCAGCTTAAGTTCTGTACCTGAAAAGATGATGGAGCAAATAATTAAGCAATTTGCAAACATCTAGAAGATAATAAGGTGCTAAGTTACAGTCAGCATGGATTTGTCAAGAACAAATCATGTCAAACCAAACTAAGAGCATCCTATTGATAGGATAATAAGCCTTGTGGATAGTGGGGAAGTGGTAGATGTGGCATAGCTTGATTTCAGTATGGCTTTTGATACCGTCTTGCATAAGCTTTTCATAAACAAACTAGGGAAATACAACCTAGCTGGAGCTACTATAAAGTGGATGCATAATTGGTTGAAGAACCATTCCCAGATAATAGTTATCAGCGGTTCACAGTTAAGCTGGAGGGGCATATCATAGAATCATAGAATATCAGGGTTGGAAGGGACCTCAGGAGGTCATCTAGTCCAACCCCCTGCTCAAAGTAGGACCAATCCCCAACTAAATCATCCCAGCCAGGGCTTTGTCAAGCCTGACCTTAAAAACTTCTCGGGAAGGAGATTCCACCACCTCCCTAGGTAACGCATTCCAGTGTTTCACCACCCTCATAGTGAAAAAGCTTTTCCTATGGGGAAAAGTTTATCAAAGGTCCCACAAGGATCAGTTCTGGGTCACGTTCTGCTCAATATCTTCATCAATGATTTAGATAATGGCATAGAGAGTACACTTATAAAGTGTGCAGATGCTATCAAGCTGGGAGGAGCTGCAAGTGCTTTGGAGGATAGGATTAAAATTCAGAACGCTCTGGACAACCTGGAGAAATGGCCTGAAGTAAATAGGATGAAATTCAACTAGGACAAATGCAAAGTACTCCAGTTAGGAAGGAACAATCAGTTGCACACATAAAAACTGAGAAATGACTTCCTAGGAAGGAGTACTGTGGAAAAGGATCTGGGGGTCATAGTAGATCAGAAGCTAAATATGAGTCAACAGTGTAACATTGTTGCAAAAAAAAGCAAACATCATTCTGGGATGTTTAAGCAGGAGTGTTGTACGCAAGACACAAGAAGTAATTCTTCCACTCTACTCTGTGCTGATAAGGCCTCAAAAGGAGTATTCGCAAAAAGAAAAGGAGTACTTGTGGCACCTTAGAGACTAACAAATTTATGCGAGCATAAGCTTTCGTGAACTACAGCTCACTTCATACTGAAACAGGAGTATTGTGTCCAGTTCTGGGTGCCATATTTCAGGAAGGATAAGGACAAATTGGAGAAAGTCCAGAGAAGAGCAACAAAAATGATTAAAGAAAATATGACCTATGAGGGAAGGTTGACAAAACTGGGGTTGTTTGGTCTGGAGAAGAGAAGACTGAGGGGGACATGAGAACAGTTTTCAAGTACATAAAAGGCTGTTACAAGGAAGAGGGAGAAAAATTGTTCTCCTTAACCTCTGAGGATAGGACAAGAAGCAATGGGCTTAAATTACAGCAAGGGTGATTTAGGTTGGACATTTGGAAAAAATTTCTAACTGTCAGGGTGGTTAAGCACTGAAATAAATTGCCTAGGAAGGCTGTAGAATCTCCGTCATTGGAGATTTTTAAGAGCAAGTTAGACAAATACCTGTCAGGGATGGTCTAGATCAGGGGTTCTCAAAGCCAGTTCGCCACTTGTTCAGGGAAAGCCCCTGGCGGGCCGGACCGGTTTGTTTACCTGCCGCGTCCGCAGGTTCAGCCGATCACAGCTCCCACTGGCTGTGGTTCGCCGCTCCAGGCCAATGGGGGCTGTGGGAAGCGGCGCGGGCCAAGAGATGTGCTGGCCGCCCTTCCCGCAGCCCCCATTGCCCTGGAGCGGCTAACCGCGGCCAGTGGGAGCCACAATCGGCCGAACCTGCGGACGCGGCAGGTAAACACACCGGTCCGGCCTACCAGGGGCTTTCTCCGAACAAGCGACGGACCGGCTTTGAGAACCACTGGTCTAGATAATAATTAGTCCTGCCTTGAGTGCAGGCAACTGAGCTAGACCCCTTGAGGTCTCTTCCAGTTGTATGATTCTATGATCTGCGACGGTAGCATATATGAAGGAGCAACACTGTAATTACAGCCACTGTTTCCCACAGGCATATAGAATAACCAGAGTTTTTTCAATTTATTTTAAAATCCCCCCACCCCTTCCAGTGAAATAGAAGTAAAAGAAAAAAAATTATGAAAACGTGGAAGAACTTCCCTGACTATACTATTTTAAAAATAATGTTACATTTCATTAAAAAAATTCATTAAATAATTTGAAAAATTTTGAATGAAATGTAAAAAATTCATTTTTCCAAAATGCAATTCTATTTTTTGACCAACCCTTTTGATAAATAAATAAGAAAATCATACATTTGGCATTTCAATTAAAAAATCTGCATTTACAATCTACTTCGGAGGGAGGGACAGCTCAGTGGTTTGAGCATTGGCCTGCTAAACCCAGGGTTGTGAGTTCAATCCTTGAGGGGGCCATTTATGGATCTGGGGCAAAAATTGGGGATTGGTCCTGCTTTGAGCAGGGGGTTGGACTAGATAACCTCCTGCGGTCCCTTCCAACCCTGATATTCTATGATTCTACTTGTATGTAATACTGAATTAGAATGATTGATTCTTCTCTAGGGGAACATACATTTTAGCATGTAGACTGCAAAAATATTACAAATTGAGACTCTGCATTTTGTGAAACCATCCCAAGAGAGCGGCTCCCCTACCCCACACCTGAACCCCCCACCCCACCCTTTGCACCCACCCTGAACCCAAACCCTCACCCTACATCCCTACCCCCCCAGACACAGGTTCACCTCCTTGTCTTTCCTTACGCAGGTCTGGCAGAAGCACAATGCTTTCCTGCTGCAGTATGGGATACATTCTTTGCAGAATGCCACATGAAAATGCATCGTGTAGTAATGAGTCTGTCATACAAACAGCCTGCAGGGCTCATATGCTGCCTATGGCCAGCCCTGTCTTAAATGTGTGCAGTGTTTATATAATAAAAACAGTTTGAATTGAAGATAACATGTTCCCCCCTCCCCTCGATATCCAGGTTAAATTGTATCAATATATTTAGCACAATACCACAGTTTAGGACAAATTAATCAGTGCTTTGCAAGTCTTCATAACTGTTTATTCATTATAAATAGTAAATATTTACTGCACTTTTTACATGAAAGACTTTTTTTTTTACAACACATGTGTTGTTGGTAGAGGCTGCAACACAAAGATAATATTTCTTTTGTTCCATCACCTTTTCAGACCAATGCGTAAACTAATCTCTGTACTACACCTAGTCTCACTATCTCACTACTTCATAGTCCTTAATGCTAAAAGGAATGTATGTGTCCTACCTCATTCATTGTTCCAAGAATAAAGAGAAATAAATAACACTGCCTTCCATCTTCCTGTTCCTCTTAACATTTCAAAACACAAATTTATTGACATTCTAAAATGTCACAACACAACTTATGTAAACCTCGGTTCCTATTATTATTTTTTCTATATTAGCTATCACTGTATAATTTAAAAGTACATGTCAGATACAAGGACATCTCTGTTCATGTCCTGTACATCACTAAAAGAGAATGTAAACGTAATCATTTCAAATGTATTGTTTCCTGAAAATGGTCATGTCTCGTGAGCCAGATTCTGTTATACTGCGGACTGCACCACTTCTGTATTTTATCATAATGAAACATGTACTGCAAAAATAAAAGTACCTGCAAAAATATAGTTCTATCTATATCACTTTGGATGGTCCCAAAGCTTGTGTGAGGTACATAGTATTGCACATTGTTAGGCAGTTATGGAAATCAAAGTCACTTTGTTTTGTTGTTGTTGTTTCCTTTTCCTTGTTTGTTTCAGAATGTAACATGGATTAGGAAAACTTCACACACACAAATTGCAAAAAATTTTCTTCGTTACACAGTATCTCATTCATTGTAAAGCAAAACTTGTATGTGACATTTCTTGACAACATGATTACAAAAGAATGATAAGATAACCATTAACTTGTTCTGGAAGTCTTTTACATCTATTCTAGCTTCCCACAGACCAGGACATTTCTTCTTGATGTCAATTTCCAGTGTGTAAAATCAAAATGTTCTCCTGCTCATGCTTCAGAAACTGAGCAGTTTTAAAGTTAGAATAAAGTCAGCATCAGATGTCAAGAGTCTGAGTTTGCAGAGCTCAACTATTAAGTTTTAGAATATTTTGTTTGTCCAGATCAATGCATGCTTTTTCAGCAACATAAAAATGGAATGTTTTGTCAGTCAGTGATTTTAAATACTTCAGCATTTTTTATACCTGCCCACGCTGAACTGTGTTGTATTTATTTATTTGTTTATTTTTTATTGCTCTTGGTCTTTGTCTTCTGAACTGTTATGTCCAACAAGTCCAAATGTCTATCGAAAGCAATGACTGGAGAAAAGAACATAATGATCCTGTATCTCTATTGTGATTGCCCCAGCTTGGGTTGCATTTTGGTGGGAAGATCCCTCCCATCCAAGCACTGGAGTGAGACCAGAAACAAGACAAGCTTTAACTTGAAGTGGACAGTTCATTTATGCAATATCTGGCTTCAGATAATGAAAGGCACCTGTAAGAAAGCAAAAGAAGCTTTTTAAGTCATGCTGTGACAACCTCACAGCAAGGGGCAATGTCAACTACAGGTTGACATTGTCATATTTAATACAAATATATCAAAGGAAAGAGACTAATATTTTTATTCTTAGGACAAGTTTGACAAAACTCTATGTATCTGGGAGTATATACTATAATGATTCTTGAGCTGACCTCATTAAAAACATGTGTTTCTAATACTGGAATGCCAGTGGTTATTTCATTTTGGACAACTCTTATGTTTTACCTAATGGCAATCAGGTTTCATGTCTCAACAATTAATAACATCAAGATGTTGTTGACATCACTTAAGAAAATAATTATGCAGCAGAAATCTTGCTTGAACAATCAGTTATTTTAGCAGCAAACATAGTTCTATTATGAAGAGAAGGAAAACTCATAGGTTAGAATCAATCCTCCCCATTTCCTTTGTTACAAGAAGAAAAATATACTGTAGCTAGATAGTTACCTTACTAATGATATGACCCAGTCATTACACAACATAAATATCCACCTAGTACTCACTTTGTCCATATTGTCCATACTGGTATCCTGTGACAGGGTCCATACTGTAACCTGTGGTGCTGTAAGTTGGTGGGCAGTAGGACTGTGATGTAGGCAGACTATCTAAACTTTTCATATGATCTAGTCTCTGACTGCAGCTGGCTGATACAGTAGTGGTTGGTTCTAGGCCCCCAGTTAAAGGTGAGAGGGCATAATCAGTTTGGGGCTGGTGAGGTACACCACCATGGTTAGTCAGGAGGCCCATTACCTAAAATAAAACGTATAGTAACAAATAAAGGTTAAAATGCATGAAGAACTGTATTTCATATACAGCTGCAAAAACAACTAGTGTCTGTTATTTAATTTCCCATGATATCTATTACTTGGTATTTAACTGCACTTCGGGTTCCTAATTCAAAGAGGAAAAAGGGTTACATCATGCATCTAAATAGTAACTTATGGCTGGCATTCCAGAAAAAATAATGTACAGGTATATAGGTGGGATAAAAACAAAACAAAACAAAACAGCTTTTATGCTCTTAAAATGTCTGATCACATGTCACAGCTGGAATTCCTATGGATGTTTATTCATTGGGGACTCGATGATGATAAAAAAGAAAGAGAAAATAGATCATCAGCCACAGTCCAAGTTTTCTTATGATGCTGTTCCCCAAACACAAAATCTTCATCATGCTTTATTCTCCAACCCAAGCCATTGTATATTCTTGATAAAGAATAGTGCAGCCAGAACAGAAATAACGATCAAAGTAGCCACATTAGAAAAGAGTGAGGTATTTATATGGCCAATTTAAAAATGCTAAATTAATTAGGGATATCTTAGGTTCCGATGTTGAGGCTCTTAAACTATAACATAGGAGCTTTGAAATGGAGTACTCATGAAATAGAGCCCACCGACTGTTCTAGTCAACTTGACCATATAAACAGCTCCTCTTTTCTAATGGGACTGTTTTTTCCTAGATATCCTATCTTTATATAAATTATTTTTTCTTCTTTTTCCCCCCATGTTTTCATTGTAAACTTGTTTTCATCAAATATGTATTTTTGCTTTAGAAGAGTGGGGGGAAATAATCTGTAATTATATTGATGAAAAGTTCCCAACAGGAACTAAACTCTAGGGCTGACCAAACAATGGGGCAAAATAGTTTATTATTATTTAGATTTGCCTCAAAGCCCCAGGCATGGACCAGGACCCCACTGTTTAGGTGCTGTACAAACACACAACAACCAAATGATCCCTGCCCCCCCCAAACTTATTAATTAACATTTGTTCAGCTTCAAAAACAAACTTCAGTTCAATGTGTTCACTACATACTATAGGCAGCCCTCCAAATGCAGAGCCAGAGAAAGATCCGAGCACTCAAAAACACATTTGTCTACTGGCTAGGGGCAGGGTGTCCATAACTCTTATGTCGCTGGTATGAAGCATGTGCTTGCCTGAAAAGAATACTAGAAGAAGTGGGTTTTTTACCCACGAAAGCTTATGCCCAAATAAATCTGTTAGTCTTTAAGGTGCCACCGGACACCTAGTTGTTTTTGTGGATACAGACTAACATGGCATCACCTCTGATAGAAGAAAAAGATTACAGTGCTTGCTGTTAGAGTCATGCCACAAACTCCCTAGCCAATTCACTCCTCTCTAAAGGACAACAGTAGTGCTCTCTATCTAGCTTGGCTTCAAGCCTCCAATGACTCTTGTAACTTCTTATAGATAAATGATTAACCAGAAAGTCAGAATCAGTTAAAAAAAAAAAAAAGACTTTAGATTGCTTGAAAACATGTACTTGCTTGCCTCTAAAAATTCAATCCTCTGGCTGGACTTTTCTATGGAAGGTCAAGAGCATCTAAGTGATTTAGGAGCATAAATTAATTGTACTTGTGCTACTAAATCCCTTATTTCTGCAAATCTCTTCCTTGTACTGTAGCTTGATGTATGTTTCTTTTCAAAAGACTTCTGTATTTTCACAGCATATGGTAAAGACAAGCACAGCTCTGAGAACTGCTCCCTTCTGCTAGCACATTTAGGCCTGATCTACACTTAAAAATTAGACCAACCTAGCTATGTTGCTCAGGGCTGTGAAAAATTCATGCCCTGCATGATGGGATTAGGATGACCTAACCTGCAGTATAGCTGCAGCAACATGGATGGAAAAATTCTTCTATCAACCTAACTACCATCAAAGCTGTGCTGCAATAGCAACTGTAGAGTAGACCAGGGATCGGCAACCTTTGGCACACGGCCCATCAGGGAAATCGGCTGGCGGGCCAGGATGGTTTGTTTACCTGCAGCGTCTGCAGGTTTGGCCGATCACAGCTCCCACTGGCCACGGTTCACCGTTCCAGGCCAATGGGGGCTGCGGGAAGTGGCGTGGGCCGAGGGATGTGCTGGCTGCCTGAGCAAGGACCCTTAGAGCTGTTTGGGTGAACATGTTTATGCCCATCACCTTAAGCTACTTCTTAAAATAATTCTGACTTTTTCTACTTCTGTTCTCAATAGAAAGGGGCCCAAGATACATTTGGACATAGATGCAAATTATGAACAACCCAAAGTTTGGGAGTGTTTTGATCCAGGGTTTTGGTGTGACCCATTATAGCGTTAGGGAGCAAGCTTTAAATGGGGATCTGGATCAGATTCTAAACTTCAGGTGTGCTTTCTATCTGGTGTTTTAGTTCAGGCCCACCTTTAGAAGGTTTACCCTTTTGCCGGCCATGTAGCCACTGAAAGTTGAAATGTACTGGTATTAGATGGGATCTCATTCAATATTTACCATAGATTAACTCAAGTTGTCAGTCATCTCTAATCAAATGCAGATGCACTTAATAAATCAGATGCCTTTAACCATCTTGACAAGAGTGACAGCACTATATTTTCAAGGCTGAAAATTTTGATTTTGAACAGTAATTGTCTTCTCAGAAATGTCTTCTTCAGAAGCCTTAGGAATCATACTGCAGTTGATTAGCATCTAAATAATTAGATTTTTGGTCATGTCTATTTGAAAGCTATAAGGGAAGTAGCCTAAAGGCAGAAGTCTCTCTTATGGTATGTGTCATGACCTTATCACCCATGTGAGGAGTTACAGGAAGGGCATGAATGACTTTCACCTAATCAATTAGAAAGCCATTAAAGGTCCAATCCTGCAAGCTGCGACTTCTACTGCCCTCCATGAAGTAAATGGTGCTCAGCACCTCACAGGAGGCACTCTATCACTTCCAGATCTGGGTGCTGAAGGTGAGACCCTCCACTGATATAAACCACCAGAATCCCCCGCTTTCCCCCCTCCCAAAGGTAAATGGAGCTACGCAGATTTACTCCAACAATGGGTCTGGCCCTGAATGTGTAAAACCAAAATTATATACATATTCATTATGGGCATGATTCAGCTCCCATTAAAGTCAATAAAAAGATTCTCATTGACTTAAATGAGTGTTGGCTTAGGCCCTATGTCTTTAGAGCCAAATGCTGCAGTTCTTATTCATGTTGAATTTTAATGAGGTCAAAAATCAAGTCTTAAGGTTTTGGCCACATGCCACATTTTGTTCATGATTAAAGTAGAACAATAAAAAACAAGTGTTTTCTATGTGGCATGAAACAAGTTTGGCTTGATAAGGAATACAGGGAGTACCCTTGAACTGATAAATATCCTTTCAGTTAATATAATAAAATAGAATATAATTGTCTACAGACTATGAATATTGTAAGACTATGTATCTCTAAATTCAATCTTGTTTCCAGACAAAATTGCTTTCTAATAAATATAGTGAACTGCAACAAGGACAACAGACAGAAACATTTTATTGAGCAATTTCCACCACCCTTCCTCAAACCAAAAACAAAACAAAAAAAAACCCTCCACTTTTTTACAACAAAATCTCTGCTGATGGGAATGAGTGTAGTTGCACAGAAGTCAACAGAGAATCACACCAGTTGAGGTCATGCCCCAGTATGTATAAGCAGAAGTGGCTGATAAAAGCCTTAAAAGTATGTAGGCAACACTGGGTCCATTATCAGCTATTACATAAAATGTATCTATTATCAACAAAATAAAGCCCATTAAACTGAGATAAAGCTTATTCCATTTAAATGAAACATTATGCCAGTTAATGTGGTTGGTATTTTAGTAGGTGGACCCACCATAGACATAATAAAATTCTCATGTGTTTTAATTCATTTACGCATGCCTGCATTTAATATGCTTTGTGACCATAACTGCAATTAATATGATTTATGAGAAAAGAACATGAGTAATATTTTTGGGTACAGTGATACATTTTTTTCACCCTTCTCTAAACGAAAGATTTAATGAAACAGCTCAAGGAAAATTGTTGGCAGTTAACATATTAAGTTGAGCTGACAGAATCATGAGTAAACTTTAGTGGAGTTAATGATATCCTCTTATCTGACCCTGACACATTTGCAGCATGTAATTTACAGAAGCTCTGTCCAGGGAATCTTGACAAATGCTCCTAACGATGTCAGGGCAATGTTCCATTCTAATGTAAAACAGATGTGGGTCAGATACCCTCATTCATCACTAACACAGAAAATTTCAAACTGCTTCTAAGATGAATGACATTACCTGCTGTTAACCCTTCACTGCAGAAAATCTCTGAGAATCAAAATATCACACCAAAAAAGAGCACATTTTAAAGAGTGAGATTTTTAATGCACCAAAGAACTCAGATAACATTTAAAAAATCCTGATGTAAAATCTGGATCAAATTTGTTTTGATTGATCAGAATCACTTTCAGCCAGACACATATATGAGACAGAGTCTATCCTAAATGGCAGATATCATGGGAGGAGAAGGAAGGGGAATAAGTTTTGTGGGAAATATTTAAATTGTTTCTTTTTCACAGAATTCAAAACAGACCTATTTTCTGGTTGTTGGGGGTTTTTTGGGCGGGGGAAGGAGTTGCAAAAGTTTTCATGACATTTTTATCAGTTGTTAATAGAATTTTTTATTGAAATTGTTTAAAATCATCAAACACTTCATTTACAGAAAACCATGTTCTTGGTAAATAAAATGTTCAGAAATGATTTTGATACAATTTGATTAAATTATTGATTAAAATATTCCACAATAGTTACTGAACATCAGAAAAGTTTGAAGATGTTAATTTTTTGTGAAAAGTCCTGTTTTGTGGTGAGTAACCTATTTTTCATCTGAAAAACATTTTGTGCAAAAAATTTCAGCCCACTGTGTGGCAGAGATATGTTTAGCATACAGAAAATCATGAGAGTTTTAAATTGTAGAGATTAAGAGCATCAAAAGCTTCTGAGGTGAATAATCTCTTACTATATGGCCCAAATAAAGTGAGTGATGAGTTGTAGGAATGTTCACAACCAAAAATGAATCTTATATAATATTGGTTGAGGGCCAGTCACATGATGAAAATTGTCACATCTTACTTCTCCATTTCAGTGTCAGTATATTTTGTTGTAGTTCCTTTTCTACAATTTGATTATCTCATGGTTACTGAGACACAACAATAATGTTGGCTTAAATTTTCGGACATGACCAGTGATTTTGGGGACTTCAGTTTACAGGTGGTCAGCTTATAACACTTTCAGGAGACCTAATTTTCAGAAATGATGAGCACTTCCCCTCTAACAATCAGGTCCTCTTAAAGGTATCTTAAGTTAGGCATCCACAAGTGAAAGCATCCAAAGTCAGTAAGCACTTTTGAAAATTTAAGCCAATGTTATGCTTGTCTGATAGTAATTATGAGACCACAAAATTTCAGTTGTTTCCACCAAACTAAGTAAATGGAATGATGAAATCAACACAAAATCCCATGTGCTTAACATCATTAGTTACATCTATGTTTTTTCTCAGGAAACTCATGCTCAGACAAGTTACACAATGTGAACAAACTGCCTCCCTAGTTAAGAAATCCAGGACTTCTGGTTCATGCCAGTTGAACAATGCTCAAAGCTAAGACCACTTTTGACGCACATCATGAGCTTTTGATTGGTGTAGGCTCTCCTAGACTGATCCAACACGAAAAATGTATTTCTGTGGGCAACCAGATGTAGAACAATATTATTACAGCAATTATGCATAGTAAAGGAACCCACTGTTTTTATTTATTTCATTTTTAATGAGGCAGTGCAAGTTTTCAACTATTTGCTCTTGAGTTTTCCTATAAAAAACAGAATTTAATAAAGCATCATGAGTGCGTCTTTCTTCTCACTGAAAGGCCATAATTCAATTGCTGACATGTCTTGAGCTGATAAAAACCAAGTGCACTCATACAGAACACAGTCATCCAAGAGAGCACCATGAACCTGCCTCAGTGAAAGGGCTACAGAATAATTATCTGGTTCAGAGAATGAAATGTTTGGACATTCCAAGAAGAAGCTGTGAAACAGCTCTAATGTTCAATGCTGTTTTAGGGATAGGTTGTAGTTTTACTTCAGAATATTGCTGAGTGCCTGTTAAAGTGTGAGAACTGATAAGTATGCTGGAGGGCGCTGTGCCTTCTAATGCAACTGTGCAACTAACATAGCCAATGCATTCACCACCATAAAAGGACACTGCATACAGTCTCCAATTCTATTAGTGTGACCCACTTTTGGGAAGTGAGGGTTTAGTGATTTTCTAGGGTGGATGGGGTGAAAAAATATATCCATCAGAAAACAGGTTACAACCACCTGCTCTTCAGGTTCTTAGTGGTAAAAGCTTTTAACAGTGGGTATTTAAGGCTTTGTAACCTATGCGGATTTGTAAATGTAGAAAAGGAGTGGCCTGATGAACAACAATAAAAATATTTTTGTGTCTGGATCTGAGCCCAAATAGATTCTGAAATAGCGCTCTTTAGAAACAGGAACTGCCTGAACCACATGGATCTGGGTAAACTTTACTGCCTTTACATTTATAAAGAGAACAAGAAAAGGTCAAGGGATTCCCATGCCACACTGAAAGAGATTTTTCTCCTCAACTTATATAAAAAAATTTAAAATGATGAAATCCTATCTTTGTAATAATCAGATCTGTAGTAAGACCATACACCTTCAATTGAAAGAAACATGTTTTGACAAAGACTCATTGCCTTACATCTGAAGAATCTGAGGTAATTGTTAATGCCATGATCTGAAAATGACATGCCAAATCAGAAAACGTCTTGAGTTCTGTACACATGCATTAACGCTTAGATGCTACTCCCTAATAAATTTCAGGATTAACAAATGTTTGTCAAAAGAAAATGCACTGAGCAATTGAAATTTAATTTGAAAGGGAACTACAATATTCCAATAAATATATGCATGAAAACCAAGAAGCTGATAATAGGCATAGCCAACACAAAATATGCAATTTACATACATTACACACTAATAATCTCAATTCTGACATTATACTTAAAAAGCTCCAGTTCACTGGCAGAGATGGATTTTTTTCTAAAATGCAAACAAGGACAATAGTTAACACTAGTTCCCTGAGCTATTAATCACTGTCTTGTTTCTATAAAGATCAACCCTTTGTAAGTCTATAACACAGAGGATTTCTCACCACAGCCAGGTAATAATGGGTAAAACAGACTTAGCAGACCAATACTCAATCACCCTGATGAGATCTGCAGACCATCTCTTTGTTCTGAAAGTGCTGAATGCTAGGAAGACAGTTAGGACTTCCCACTCCTCTCTTTGTTTTAAACTTGCACACACAAACCTTTATCATATTTTCCAGAGAATCTCTAGCACAGGAAGCCAGGTGTATTGGATGCTGACATTCCATCCTTTCACCTTTCCCCCAAAAATATGCCGACACATAGAAGCTTCTGATTAAAGTTTGTTAGTACAGTGAGAAAATGAACAAACAATAACAAAACTATAGCACCGTAGCACCTCTTGTAATGTTTCCCCCTTTGATCTCAATTTGACTACAATATTTGTCTTAAACCAGAAACTTAATTGTCAGTAGGCTCAGGAGCAAAAATAGAAATGGAATACCCTGCATCAAAATAAAATGCTTTCAGAGAACTGTGGGCCAGAGTCTCGCCTGGTATAAACTGAAGTCAATGGAGGTATGGTGTTTTACATCATCTGAGAATCAGGTCCTGTGAATCTTAATATCAGTCTTTGCTGTATCCATCACTGGGCTCTATTTACCACAAAGGATCTCCAGAGGGTAGTGTAATTTTTTTCTTCTTCCTTGAATAATTCATCATAAATTCAGCTTGTGTTTTGTAAATAGTTTTTCTGTGATGCTTGCTAAAGGGAGACAGTCATAGGTGTCATTTTACTGGCTCGCACTCATACATACTACACAGATTCAGTAGGGTCAAAATCCCCCAGCAAGGAAAGAAGCTCTTGATTTCTCACTATAAATCTTTTCCCACTCCCAGCTCTACCAACTTAGGGCTTGTGTCTCCCTGGAAGAATTCCCATTACCTTTTCTTTGATAAAATCCTAAATGCAGAATTGGCTTTAGAATTTTTGGACAGGCCTGAGAAACAATTTTTATTGCCATCTCACTCCAGACATGACTATTTCCTGTCCACCAGGAGCATAGAACTCTGTGGAGGGTTGAACCAAGGTTTTGGGGGAGGATTGGCAAAATAATTATTTGGGACACCCCACCCCACCCCAATTTAACTGACATTTATACATTAAAAGTGTGTGTCTGGCATCCCCTTGAGCCTCCTGCTGCAGAAGTGGAACCCAGCTGTTTGTTCATTTCAACCCCAGCAATTGGTTTAGGGCAATTTATATCTTCAAGGTTATTCTGGCCAGCAAAAGGGATAGAGATTTACTTATGAAAACATGAGGGCTCAGCTTCTCCTTACATCTTTAGGTTCCTAAATCTGGGGGTCCCAGAGCCATGAATTTAACACGGCCCAAAGGCCAGCTCTGTCTAAACATTTTTTGCCATGCTGTCTGAGGGTCTTCTTCAGCATTTATTTAACTTGAAACATTTTCATACTGAGGCCAATAAAATTCCAAAAGCTCTCTCCATTTGAATGGATGTGACTGAGTATGTTTAAGTGATGAACAAATTACATCAGCACTCTTTTCTATTACCAACTTCCCTCTACGGCCCATGGTAAAGGTGCAAAGCAGAAATTCTAAGCACTGGGATAGGGGAAGGTAGGGGAATGCTACGGAGCACAGACCAACTTTCATAATATGAAGACAATTCTGACTGCTGAATCACGGCTGGGTTCCAAGAATTGGAGATCACAGTAAATAATTTGTGTCTGTCTTATCAGTTTTAAGATCTCCTTTTGATTATACACGGTCACAATAAGATATTGGGTGTGAAAACTTGTCCCACCAATTCCTTTTGGTAATGATCTTGCTTTACAGTGAATCACAGTGAATAAAAGCTTTTTGAAAGAAAAAAATAACACTTCTCGATAGCTAGAACTGACTTACACTGAAAATGACGTTGAAAACGGCCTCTGATGGATTAACTCTGAACCCTGGAAAGATTTTTATGTCTAAATTATGGAAGCCTTACATACTACGAATCTGGTCATTTAAAAGAATGAAACAACTAATATAATGTCATGCCTTTTGTTGGAGATTGCATTTAGAAATTAGAATTCTTCAAAACAAAATTCATTAAAGTCTTGTTGGAAGTACATCCGTTTGTTTTTATGTTGGTATTTTTCTACTGAGGTTTAAAGCCATAAAGTTTTGTATTCCACTATGTGCTATAGGAATCTATGAAACTTAATTACATTTACTGTTACAAAAAAGGGTTTATGAACTTTTGCCTTTAGGCAAAAATGTTTATTTCATTGCCTTTGCTATTCATTCTTTTCAACTCCGATGCCTTTGAACTTTTCAGCTGCACAGAGTTATCACCGTTATGCAGGAACCGGGAACTGTATTCCCGAGATGCAAACCACAAGTTGAAGAAAACGAAGGAGGCAAAGATATATGAGTCGTTATTTTGGCCACCCTTTGTGCCATTAAAATCTCATTTTCTGCCTATTAGAATGCCCTCTTACTGCTTAGGCAGTGGTGATAGTCAGTGATTAGTGTGTAATTGAGTATAATTGTCTTTTCACTTTTCATTTGTGTCATTCTGAGCTTCTCTCTGTTTTTCTAACCACTGAGAGGAAAAAAGGGTAGAAAGCCGATAAAGCTGTTAAAACTCTCACTCTCAACCCTGAAGAGATTCCTGATTGTAATTATAGATTGCATCCCCTTTGTGACATTTCTCAGAATTTAGTGGACAGCTCTTCCAAACACCTGGGCAAAGCTCACACTAATAAACTAAACTACTGTATATTTAAGCAATTGCTAATGTCAACTGCAGACAGATGCCACTTGTAGGAAATTTAACCAACCTTTTGACACTCAATTATCAAGGCAATTTATTAACATGATCTCCTAAGAAAAGCTCATGCAAATTAGAAAAACAATTATGGCATTTGAGCATTTATATATTTCCCAAGAATGGTAAGTCTCCTAATTTATGTATTTATAACTTGATTATAGCTCATCCCAATGTGTACTGCTCATCAGCTGCACCTCTCCCACTATAACTTCTCTGATACTTCGAGGGCCATTTTGTGAAACCCCTGTAGTCTCTTAAAAAGGCAGTGTATTCATAAAAAGCTGATTAGACAAGACAAGATCACCTTGCTGAACTTTCTTTGCCCAGGAATGGATCTCAAGGAAAATAGTGGCACATTACAAATGCTTGACAACTGAATGTAAACATGAAATGTGCACAATTACTTTACAAATATCACATGAAATTAAATATAAGCTAAGAGTTTTGATGCAGCGAGTAGGGAAAAAAAGGAAGCTAGCAAACTGAAATCATGTGGCTTGTATAAAGAATACATTATGGTTTAAATTTGGCAATTCATTATAGCATGGCCGCGGGGAATAGACTCTTTGGTTCTGGTATACAGCAAATCCTCTGTCTGAAAACACAGGACTGACCTGAGGTGAAAGGCCATTGCCAATGGCAGGGTTCATGGGATTTGAGGGCCCGGATGGAGGCACAAAGCTGTCTGTATAGCTGGAAAATCCATGCCTGGTGCTGGGTAGGCAATACGCCGAGCTGCTCTCTGGATTTGAAGGGAGACTGCTTTGGTGTACAGTGCTTGGAGGAAGCGGCTGAGGTCTATGGACTGTACTGCTTGGATCAGATACAGCTAGAAGGGAAAGGAACACATTTATACATTTTCCTCATAGGTTTCTGACATAACAAATTCACTGTGTAAAGTTCAACACTGAGAAGAACTGATCAGGACTTGCAGGTAAATATTAGCTAAACCAAAGGTGAATATTTAACATTACTCAATATTTAACTGGCCAGGAGGAAAAAAACCACATGAAACAAAGGATGACATAAGCCTCTGTCAGACCTACATGACACACTGTGAAAGTTACATGCCGATGTGATTCTCACATGATGCATAATGGGCATATGCTCTTCTAATGGACAGGATATATTCTTTCCTCTCCAGTTCATCAGTAGAAATTCAGCCCAGGTTGGTAGTGACCAGTGATCAGACAAGTTGTGGGGTTTGCAAAATTTCCCTAGTCAGATTCTGGTTTGGCAAAACTATCCACCACTGGTTTGGATCCAGATCTCATTTTACCCAAATCACTGAAGTTTAGTAGGTAGGAGGCTTAGATAAAAAGTTGCAGATTTTTCCCACTTCTATAACAGACAAAGCTGTGGGAGGCAGGGAACTGGTTTTATAATACCCCATCAGCCAGATTTTGCCTTTGAAAGATCAAAATTAGGAGTAGCCTGTATCTAAGTTCCATTTTTCCCAAACCATCGATAAGTTTGAGACTCCCTCTCTAGTAGCAACTGGAACTTATTATCATCTGATGGCTATTCAGTACCTGTGAAGTGGTTGGTTATTTCAGTCCAATTCCTACTGGACAGATGTCAGGCACAAAAATTTCCAGTTGTCACTAGCAACAAACTGAATGAACAAAGTGAAGACTGAATGAACATAGTGATTGACGACCTAACCTCCACCATGCACTGGGACATGGCAGAGTTGAGACATAATGGTAGGAGAGGATGGGGACATCTGCACTACTCCTGCCAGTGCTGTACCTCTCCCAGGGACAGGGAACTTCAGTCTCCAAGCTAAGGCTGTCAGTCTGGCACTGGCACCATTCATAGGCAATCAGGCCATGAGCTAGTGAAGCCAATGGGAATAGTCACATGTTCAATGTCAGAGCTTTGCTGGCTTGAGGCCTACATGCATCTGAACCATTTTAAAAATTCGAAGAATAGAATGTTTCTAAAGTGAGTTTACATGGAAAACCACTAATAACGCCGTTTAAACGAAACATCTGTCCCATACTGTACCTTGTGGTATGGAGGTGGGTTGATAGGAGGGCTCAGATAGCTGGTATGTTGGCAGGGTTGGCATGGCAGTGGGTGGGAATCCTCCTGGGATCAGGTGGTTGAAAGCCATCAGTTGATTGGCCCCTGCCTGCTTCCTCCATCTAGCACGCCGGTTACTAAACCAGACCTACAAATGTTTTAATTAGGTACATTTGATTTTGTACATTTAACATAGGCACATTAGAAATAATGGTACTTTTTAATCATAGAATCATAGAATATCAGGGTTGGAAGGGACCTCAGGAGGTCATCTTGTCCAACCCCCTGCTCAAAGCAGGACCGATCCCCAATTAAATCATCCCAGCCAGGGCTTTGTCAAGCCTGACCTTAAAAACTTCCAAGGAAGGAGATTCCACCACCTCCCCAGGTAATGCATTCCAGTGTTTCAGCACCCTCCTAGTGAAAAAGTTTTTCCTAATATCCAACCTAAATCTTCCCCACTGCAACTTGAGACCATTACCCCTTGTTCTGTCATCTGCTACCACTGAGAACAGTCTAGATCCAGCCTCTTTGGAACCCCCTTTCAGGTAGTTGAAAGCAGCTATTAAATCCCCCCTCATTCTTCTCTTCCGCAGACTAATCATCCCCAGTTTCCTCAGCCTCTCCTCATAACTCATGTGTTCCAGTCCCCTAATCATTTTTGTTGCCCTCCGCTGGACTCTTTCCAATATTTCCACATCCTTCTTGTAGTGTGGGGCCCAAAACTGGACACAGCACTCCAGATGAGGCCTCACCAATGTCGAATAGAAGGGAATGATCACGTCCCTCGATCTGCTCGCTATGCCCCTACTTATACATCCCAAAATGCCATTGGCCTTCTTGGCAACAAGGGCACACTGTTGACTCATATCCAGCCTCTCATCCACTGTAACCCCTAGGTCCTTTTCTGCAGAGCCATTTGGTCCCTAGTCTGTAGCGGTGCATTGGATTCTTCCATCCTAAGTGCAGGACTCTGCACTTGTTCTTGTTGAACCTCATCAGATTTTTTTTGGCCCAATCCTCTAATTTGTCTAGGTCCCTCTGTATCCTATCCCTACCTCTCCTCTCAGTTTAGTGTAATCTGCAAACTTGCTGAGGGTGCAATCCACATCATCCTCCAGATCATTTATGAAAATATTGAACAAAACCGGCCCCAGGACCGACCCTTAGGGCACTCCACTTGATACTGGCTGCCAACTAGACATGGAGCCATTGATCACTACCCGTTGAGCCTGACAATCTAGCCAGCTTTCTATCCACCTTATAGTCCATTCATCCAGCCCATACTTCTTTAACTTGCTGGCAAAAATACTGTGGGAGACAGTGTCAAAAGCTTTGCTAAAGTCAAGGAACAACACATCCACTGCTTTCCCCTCATCCACAGAGCCAGTTATCTCGTCATAGAAAGCAATTAGATTAGTCAGGCATGACTTGCCCTTGGTGAATCCATGCTGACTGTTCCTGATCACTTTCCTCTCCTCTAAGTGCTTCAGAATTGATTCCTTGAGGACCTGCTCCATGATTTTTCCAGGGACTGAGGTGAGGCTGACTGGCCTGTAGTTCCCAGGATCCTCCTTCTTCCCTTTTTTAAAGATGGGCACTACATTAGCCTTTTTCCAGTCGTCTGGGACTTCCCCCGATCGCCATGAGTTTTCAAAGATAATGGCCAATGGCTCTGCAATCACATGTGCCAACTCCTTTAGCACTCTCAGATGCAACGCATCCGGCCCCATGGACTTGTGCACGTCCAGCTTTTCTAAATAGTCCTGAATCACTTCTTTCTCCACAGAGGGCTGGTCACCTCCTCCCCATGCTGTGGTGCCCAGTGCAGTAGTCTGGGAGCTGACCTTGTTCGTGAAGACAGAGGCAAAAAAAGCATTGAGTACATTAGCTTTTTCCACATCCTCTGTCACTAGGTTGCCTCCCTCATTCAGTAAGGGGCCCACACTTTCCTTGACTTTCTTCTTGTTGCTAACATACCTGAAGAAACCCTTCTTGTTATTCTTAACATCTCTTGCTAGCTGCAACTCCAGGTGTGATTTGGCCTTCCTGATTTCACTCCTGCATGCCCGAGCAATATTTTTATACTCATCCCTGGTCATTTGTCCAATCTTCCACTTCTTGTAAATTTCTTTTTTGTGTTAAGATCAGCAAGGATTTCACTGTTAAGCCAAGCTGGTCGCCTGCCATATTTACCATTCTTTCTACACATCGGGATGGTTTTTCCCTGTAACCTCAATAAAGATTCTTTAAAATACAGCCAGCTCTCCTGGACTCCTTTCCCCCTCATGTTATTCTCCCAGGGGATCTTGCCCATCAGTTCCCTGAGGGAGTCAAAGTCTGCTTTTCTGAAGTCCAGGGTCCATATTCTGCTGCCTTCCTTTCTTTCTTGTGTCAGGTTCCTGAACTTGACCATCTCATGGTCACTGCCTCCCAGGTTCCCATCCACTTTTGCTTCCCCTACTAATTCTAATGTATTTTGCATTTGAAAAGAAGCTAAAAGCTCAATATTTACCACACAAGTCAATCTTCATGGCAATGAAATAAGTCCACGGCAGAACATTACTTGATCTAGTGGCCTGAATACAGGACTGAGAATCAAGAACTAATACACTCCAACTCCATCTCAAGCACTTCCTCCTCTGCCAAGTCATTTAACCTACTATTTTCAAACTTGGGTGATTAAAATTAGGTACCTATATCGATATGGTTACAACTAAATAAGTCTCATGAGCACCTACAATTCCCCCTTATTTAGATGCTTAAATATGGATTTAAGTGCCTAACATGACAGATGTTATTCATGCCATTTAATGCACTCTTGGAAAGTACTCAGATGCTATAGTGATGAATGCAGTACAATAACCTATATAGAATAGAACTTTAAACATGTAATGTGAACACCACAGGCCTTTGTACACAAATTAAATCAGTCCTTCCTAGCAGCTTTTAATGCACTCTCGTATGCATGTAGCACCTTACCCTAAGACTCCATAGCTCTGGATCATAATTTCACATAGAACCATTCTTGAAATTTGTTTCCAATGTGAGACACAAGCCAGCTATTATTTAGGATTAGCTATGCATATCTTATCTAGAAATCTACTTTTCTTCAATAAACACAGTAATTCCAGACAAACCATCTTCAGTTCACATTCCAAGTTCTCCATGACCTACTTACAGTGGAATACCAGCGAGAAATAAAAAGCAGGATCTTGTTACTTAGTCAGAAATACCTTGTATGTTATGAGTTATGACAAACACAGTTCTCTTTTATGGTTAAAAAAAATAATCCTAAATGTAACGGGCCAGGGCTGGTGTGACTTCCATGAAGCTATGCTGATTTATACCAGGTGAGACTCTGGCCCAACTTCTGGATCAGAGACCCTCAAACTTTAAGTGTGGATCACATCTTAAGAGGATTATCTCACTGCTGTTTACCCTCCCATTTACAATTATGCAGACTGCATGCCTTCTCACTCACAATCACATACCAGTCCTGCAGCAACTGCACCAATTACTCCATGGAAAATTAATATTAGGACAATGTCTAATTTATGTTTAGCTATTTTTAAATATAATTTAGCTGGTGGTAACAAGGAGCAGAATTAGACCCATGTGACCAGCCAGCTCATCACTTACTGCCAGCAAGTGCTCTACAGACCAGTTTGGGAACCACCAATCTAAATAATACAGATCAGCTTTCTAGGAGTGACATTATTTGTGGCCAGAAAACATAATGCCGTACAATGTCTAAAAGACACTACTATGCTGCACCTCTCAGGTATCCTGCATTCTAAGGGACATAATAGCATTGGGGTAGGTTTGGGTCATCATGCCCTCTGTCTGTCCCACATATGCTGCTCCACAGGCATCACTCTGAGAACACATTGAGCCATTTGACTTCAAAATTGTGGGGCTGTGCCACTGTATAATGAGAATTGGCCCCACCTAGATCCTTCTTTTGCCGGAGTTGAGTGCTTTGGTGTATCTTTCCCAGTTTCGCGGTGTCACGCAGCACTGGACTGATATTTTGGCTAGGGGGACTGATGGAACCTCTTTTCCACCTGCAGGCACCCCTCCTTATTTCTGCTGCACATGGTGCTTCCCCTTCTTGAACAAACCAAAGGCCATAGTGTTATTGCTGGGGCCTCCTTGAACAGGCAAGGAGTCAATGGATAAAGAGGATTATTTGGTGAATAATAGTTGGGGAAGACCCAGATCCACCAGTTTTGGACTCTTCTTCCTATCCTCCAGACTGCCTAAGCCCTGACCAATTTCTTTCCCCCAACCTTCTCTTCCTCCAGAGTCACATATTTATTCACCCTCTTCTGAACCCCTTTAATTACCTCATCAGTCCCACAATAAAACATTTACTTTTTGTTGCCCCTATAGCTGCATAAAGTGGATGTGGCACCTTGTGGAGGAGAAATGGATCCAAGAGGGAGAAGATGGAGTGAGGTAGCTCTGAAGAGGAGCCATGGAGGAAGCATGGAAGGAAAAGACAGAGGGGCCAAATGGTGACGGGAAAAGAGAAATGGGGCTGAGGAGGCAGTGGGCAGCAGCATCGCCATGCTATGACTGACACCCTCCCCTCAATCATTCACTAACCAGTGCCTTGTGCACAACTCTCTCCCTTCCTCAGGTCACCAGGTTATCTGAAGATCTTGACATGTTTTATAAACATTAATTGAGCTCCACAACACCACTGTGAGGTGGGTATCAACTCCATTTTATAGAGGAAAGGGAAGAAGAAAGATCCTAGAATAGTTTTCTTCTGTTCCATATAGGTTCTTCTATTGCTCTCAACTCCGTAACATCTGACCTTCTTCCAGTATTATGTTAAGCAATGTGATAAATGTCTCTCTTGTGGTTTGTTTTTCCCCTCATCCTCTCCTCCCCCGGGGGTTGGGGGGGATTGTGTGTGCAGTTAGGTTTTGTTCTTTTTCGGTTTCTGTATTAAATATACACACTGCTCTGTGTTTCTATTAGAGAATGCAGGTTGAAGAAAGGTGCCTTCCACTTGGAACAGAAGGTTTGGTGAGAGTTGTGGGAGTTTGTTCCAGTTCTGGACTGACCCCAGAGAAAGCTCTTTCTCTCCATCAGACAAGCTTTATCCTTGTTGTAGAGAGTTCCATTGTGCCTGAGGTCAGCCATGGTCTTTATCCCAGAGCTTTAGGTGATCTTTTAGATATGCTGGGCAAAGGCCACTGAACATTTTAATCATAAGGCCTGAGACCTTGAACTTGACTCAGAAATGTTACATGATTTTATGTTAATACCTGTTTTTGTATGTTACATATATACATACCATGGATTTTACTCAAACCTGGCTTGTTTGTATATATATAATAAAATAAATGCAGCTTTGCATGAAGCTTTTATAGAAACTAAAAAGGACACAGTCATTGTTCCAAAGAGCGTAACAAAAGAACAGCCATACTGGGCCAGATTATGGTCCATTTTACCCAGAATCCTGTCTCCAACAGCAGCCCTTACCAGAGCTTCAGGGGGAGTGTATAGAACAGGGTAATTATGGAGTGATCCAACCCAGACTTCCACACCTGGCTTCTGGCAGTCAGAGGTTTAGGGTCCCCCCCAAGAAAAGGGTTGTGTCCCTGACCATCTTGGCTAATAGCCATTGATGGACTTATCCTCTATGAACTTATCTAGTTGTTTTTTTAACCCAGTTATATTTTGGCCATCACAACCTCCCAGGGCAATGAGTCCCACAGGTTAATTATGCGTTGTGTGAAAAAGCACTTCCTCTTTTTTGTGTTAAACCTGCTGCCCATTAATTTAGTCAGGTAACCTCAGGATTTTGTATTGTATGAAAGAGTAAATAACACATCTCTATTCACTTTTTCCACATCACTCATGATTTTATAGATCTATAATATCCCCCCTTAGTCAACTCTTTTCTAATCAGAACAGCCCTAATCTTTTTGTCTGTCTTCATATGGAAGCTGTTCTGTATCCTTGATCATCTTTGTTGCCCTTCTCTGAACCACTTCCAGTTCCACTATATTTTTTCTGAGATGGGGCGACCAGAACTGCATGCAATAGTCAAGGTGTGGGCACACCATGGATTTCTGAAGTGGTATTATGATATTTTCTGTCTTATTTTCTACCCCTTTCCAAGTAGATCCTAGCATACTGTAGCCTTTTTGACTGCTTACAATGCTTTGACAAACTTACAGTGTAAGGTCCTGATCCTGCAAATGGATATTCCCATGGATGTACCCATATGCCACTCCACTGACTTCTCTGGGGCTCTACACAGGTGCAGGAGACAATCTGCATAGATCCTGTTGAATAATCAGGGCCTACAATATTACTACTGTAATCCTACTTAATTGGGACATACTACATTGGGGCAGCTGTTTTTTTGGGTAATATCTATGAAAAATGATTTTGCATAATCTAGTGAGCAGTATTGGCAGAACTTCCAGTTAGTGAAGAGGAATTTAACTAAAGCCATCTAGTGTTTAATAAGATGTTAAATAGATGTGGAGTTTTAGTTCATAAATTTCAGCTCAATGAATTTACAAATCAAACAGTTTAAAATTACCAAACAAATATTTTCAAATTTGACTTGCTTTGTAAATCTCATTGTGACTTTTACATCAAGCCACAAGACTGTATGGACTAGACTAGAGCATGGTGTTTATAAGGTTGCATATGAAGGGCCAGTTTTATTATAGTGCATTATTATATGTAATGTACTAACTATTAACCATTTTAGAATGATATAGAAACTGCTGTCCTGGTTCTCTTTGCACTCATACTGGTGTAAATCAGGAGTAACCACAATGAAATAAATGGAGTTACAACAGTGCAAAATTAGTGAGAGGAGAATGAGGTCCCACAAGTTAAGGCATTAATAAGCTCAAGGTGACAAAGGGAAGACTGTGTTCTCAGCCATAACTCTTTATTGCATGACTTTTGAATGCCTGATTTCACAAGCATCTCTCCTGCCTCATTACGGAGAGTGAGAGGTTCATTGGTATTATACATTAAAATATAAAATAAAAGAAAATGCATATGTAGTAATGTTTCTGTACGTTAGAGATAGGCATCTGATCCAAAGCCATCAATGGGACTTGATTTCAAGCGACTTTGGACCAGCTCTAAATTCCATAAGAAGTTAAAAGGCTATAAAACAAAAGTAATCACTATTCAAGGTGATGTCTCTAAGGGCATGTCTACACTTAAAACACTATAGCAGCACAGCGCTTCAGGGCATGGCTACATTTGCGAATTAGAGCACATTAAAGGAGCCCCGGGTGCCTTAACTCATGATGCGTCCACACTGGCAAGGCACGTAGAACACTCTCACTCCACAGCTAGAGCGCTTCTGGTACTCCACCTCGGCAAGTGGAATAACATTTGATGCGCCCCTGCTGGAGCGCCGCGGCGCCAGTGTGGATGCCCTGGTCTGTTAGTGCGCTCTGATCGGCCTCCAGTAGTGTCCCACAATGTCTGTTCTAGCCACTCTGGTCATCACTTTGAACTCTACTGCCCTGCCCTCAGGTGACCAACAGTCAGACCCGCCCTTTAAATTCTCTGGGAATTTTGAAAATCCCCTTCCTGTTTGCTCAGCCAGGCGTGGAGTGCTCTCAGCGAATTTTTCCAGGTGACCATGCTTCCACGCGCCAGGTGATCCCCAGTATGGAGCAATGGCTGGGTGCTGGACCTCATCAGTGTTTGAGGGGAGGAAGCTGTCCAGTCCCAACTGGGCTCCAGCCATAGGAATTACAATACCTTCAGGCAGATATCAAGGGACATGATGGAAAGGGGCCATGACGGAAAGGGGCCATGACCGGGATGCATTGCAGTGCAGGGTTAAAGTGAAGGAGCTGCGGGATGCCTACCGCAAAGCCCGCAAGACAAACAGCTGCTCTGGTGCTGCCCCTGCGACCTGCCGTTTTTACAAAGAGCTGGACGCAATACTTGGGGGCAACCCCACCTCCACTCCGAATACCACCGTGGACACTTCAGAGCCCAGTCCAATAAGGCAGGAGGAGGAGCAAAGTGGGAGCAAGGGTGCCGAGGAGGAGGAAAACACCCCGGCATCTCTAGATGCATGCAGCCAGGAGCTGTTCTCAAGCCAGGAGGAAGGTAGCCAGTCGTGACGGCTGGTGCTTGTGGAAAGACAAACACCAGAGGAGGTTCCCGGAAAGCGGCTTTTATTCTGGGAAGAAAGTTATTTGGTGCGGGCTCTTGGGGCATGGAGGGTTAGGGCTACATGCATGCTTAGATGTGGAATAGGGTGTTGATGTGTTCTCTCACATCACGGTAATCGGCCTCAGTGATCTCTTCAAAGGTCTCATCCAGAACTTGGGCAATGCGCTTGCGCAGGTTTCTCGGGAGAGCCACTGTGGTCCTTGTCCCAGTAAGGCTAAGATGTCCACGCCACTGTGCCGTGAGGGGCGGGGGGACCATTGCTGCACACAGGCAAGCCGCATTGCAGTAGAAGACCCTCCCTTGCTTCCCAGGTCACCCTCAGCAGCGAGATATCTTCCAGGACGAACTCCTGTGGAAAATGTGGGGACAGTGTTCAGTATAGGGGCCCCCTGCAGCTGCTGTTGGCTCTCCCCAAGGCACAGAAACCCAGAGGACAGTACAGCCATGAAAGTATCAGTCCCCCTTGACCCTGTGCTTACTCACCATTTTGGGGCTCCCGTGGGTTATGTGCGCTCGCTTTGGGACGGGCAAATTATGCTATTGTGTAGACTGTGCTTGCCCTTAAGTCCAGGGGAATCATTGCTCTGTCTGGTGTGAACAATGCTGCCTCCGTTAAGTGTTGCATTTTGCCTTTACAGATGCAACCTTGAGATCTCAGCCATCCATATTATCACTGGCCGAGAGCCTGCAAAGAATCAGGAAGAGGCCACGTAGAAGCAGAGAGGACATGCTATATGAAGTCATGCAGCACTCTCTTAATGAAAATCAAAAAGTGCAGGAGTGGCAGGAAAGTGAAAGGAGGGTCCACTAGCAGAATGCAGATCGCTGGCACCAAAGCACAGAGCAGCTGATAAGCAGCATGGAGTGCCAAGCAGACTCGATCCAGGCTCTCGTAGCCATGCAGGCAGAGCACTACCGCGTCTGCCCCTCCCCCTCCGCAGCCCTTGTCCCAAAACTCTTTCCCTTGTGCCCCCATGTCACCTCCAACCCCTTTCCCCCACATCTGGGTTCTTATCGCCACCAGCTGCCTTCAACACCTGTAGCTTCACCACCCAGCACTGAAAAGTACGACCCTTACCCACTGCACTCAACCCCCATCACCATGCAGTATAGCCATCCTGAAGTGCAGCACTCATTGCACAGCACTCCAGACAGGAAGGCTGAGTATAATAACAGGACATACGCAAACCTGTAACTGTACCGTTCCCCACCCCACCCCCTTGCCCTTTGTGTTTCTCAAACAGTTGTGTTTCTTGAAAAGAAAATGCATTTTCTTTTCATTAAATGGATTTTTTTGCTTTGAAAACATTCTTTATTATTGCATAAGATAAAAGATACCTTAGTCCAGGAAAGCAACAGGCACTGCAAGTCAGTGTATCATATGTAGCAAACACAGATTCCTACTAACATTGGAACCACTGCACTTCACTCCTGTGCAGGGCACCAGACATTACTGGTGGCTTTCAGCCTCAAATTGCTCCTGCAAGGCAACCCTAATCCTTGAAGCCCTGCGCTGGGCCCCTCTAATAGCCCTGCTCTCCGGCTGTTCAAATTCAGCCTCCAGGTGTTAAACCTCTGAGTTCCATGCCTGAGTGAATCGTTCACCCTTCCCTTCACAAATGTTATGGAGGGTACAACATGTGGATATAACTGCGGTGATGCTGTTATCGGCCAGGTCCAGCTTCCCATACAGAGAGCACCAGCGGTCCTTTAAACAAACAGCCAAAAGCACACTCCACAGTCATTCTGCACCAGCTCAGCCTGTTGTTGAACCGCTCCTTGCTGCTGTCAATGCTCCCTGTGTAGGGTTTCATGAGCCATGGCATTAAAGGGTAAGCGGGGTCTCCAAGGATCACAATGGGCATTTCAACTTCCCCTACGGTGATCTTCTGGTCTGGGGAAAAAGTCCTGGCTTGCAGCTTCCTGAACAGGCCAGTGTTCCAAAAGATGCGTGCGTCATTCACTTTTCCGGGCCAGCCTGCGTTAATGTCAATGAAACGCCCATGGTGATCCACAAGCGCCTGGAGAACCATAGAGAAATACCCATTCTGATTAAAGAATTCAGAGGCTAGGTGGGCTGGTGCCAGAATTGGAATATGCGTCCCATCTATTGCCCCTCCGCAGTTAGGGAAACCCATTTGTGCAAAGCCAGCCACAATGTCATGCACATTACTGAGAGTCACGGTTCTTCTGAGCAGGATGCAATTAATGGCCCTGCAAACTTGCATCAACACAATTCCAACAGTCAACTTCCCCACTCCAAACTGGTTAGCAACTGATCAGTAGCTGTCTGGAGTTGGCAGCTTCCAGATTGCAATAGCCACCCGCTTCTCCACTGGCAGGGCAGCTCTCAATCTCATGTCCTTGCGCCTCAGGGTGGGGGCGAGCTCCTCACACAGACCCATGAAAGTAGCTTTTCTCATCCAAAAGTTCTGCAGCCACTGCTTGTCATCCCAGACTTGCATGACGATGTGATCCCACCACTCAGTGCTTGTTTCCCGAGCCCAAAAGCAGCGTTCTGTGGTGGTGAGCATGTCCGTGAATGCCACAAGCAATCTCGTGTCAGATGCATTACGCGAGTTGATATCATCGTCGGAGTCCTCACTGTCACTTTGGATCTTAAGGAGTAAATCGACTGCCAAATGTGATGTGCTGGTGAGACTCGTCAGCATATTCCTCAGCAGTTTGGGCTCCATTCCCACAGACCGAAAGGGAAGACAGAGCACGCAGTACAAAAAACGTTGAAAGATGGTGCCAATTGTGAACGGAAGCAGAGGGATTGCTGGGATGCAAACCAATGCATCATGGGGCGTTGGGACAGGACCCAGAATGCCCCGTACCCCCGCACCCTTCCCACAAGCCACAGCGCCAGAATGGGAAGAGGTGCTCTGTGGGATAGCTGCCCACAATGCACTGCTCCCAATGCCGCTGCAAGTGCTGCAAATGTGGACACGCCAGTGTGCTTGCAGCTGTCAGTGTGGACAGACTGCAGCGCTTTCCCTACTGCAGTCTACAAAGGCTGGTTTAACTCAAAGCGCTCTACATTTGCAAGTGTAGCCATGCCCTCAGTGTAGACACTATCTATGCCAATGTAAGGTGTTTTCCCTTCTGCATAGGTAATTCACCTCCCCAAGAGGTGGTAGCTAGGTCAAGGGAAGAATTCTTTCATCTAATTTTCTAGTGTCGACCAGGCCTAATTGTCCTTTGTGCTCATTTTTAAAAATTAGCACACTGCTGTTTTGAACCCATAACCTTGGATAGTGTAGCATGACAGCTTTTACTATTAGGCTATAGGTCTTAGATTTTCCTATAGTGTCAGCTTACTTCAGAAAAATTCAAGACAAAATAAACATGCTCACAAATATTAGATAGATCCTTACTAAATATGTTACCACTGGAGACCTGATTTACAACAGTGTTACTCCAGTTTTTCACTGTGTAACTCCACTGAAATCAGTGGAGTTAGATGGTGGAAAATGGGAGTAACACAGTGGTAAATCATCCCCAAGGCTTAACAAAAATCACACCATCACAAGCAAACACATTGGAAACTTTTTCTTTTTCATTCCCAGTGCAATTCAAACAGCAACAATACATCATATCAGAAAAATACTATGTTTCCCATTCTTTTGACTTAACTTATGCAAAAGCCCCCACATAATGAATTACTTCCTCAGATATAGAAGAGTCTATAATGCCTTTGCATTCTTTCCTTACCCCTCTGCTATGAGCATGATACTTATCACCACATGTTAACATTGTCCATTTTGCACCATAATGCCCAATAGAACCAAAACACCAGTGACTCAGCAATTTTACATTTTGATTATACAGTGTAATTAGCCCTCACAAGTAATAGCAAGCAAAGGAGCTGATCAATGGGAGAGGAGACCCTAAGCACTGAGCATTGTAGTGTGACATGTAGAATAGCCACTACCACAGTGAATTGCTTGTGCAAGCAAAAGGGATGCACAATCAGGCTACCACATAACATACATCCAGAGCAGATGTTAATATCCCTATGCAGTATTGAGCCCTAATAGGAAATATAATCTATTATTTAATATTTATATTATAGTAGCACACACAGGCCCAAACCAGGGCATCATTGTGCTAGATGTCATGCAAACACATATGAAGACACAGGGTAAACTTTCAAAAGTACCTAAGTGACTCTGGAGCAAAGGGACTTAGGTACTTAGACTCAGATCCTAAATGTTATCTGGATACCTAACTTCCATTAGTTTCAATGAGAGTTAGGCAGCTTCTGAGGATCTGGGCTTTAGAGGCTTAATTTCTATTGACTTCCAATGAGACTTGGGCTCCTAATTGCTCATTTTTGAACATGGCACTCAGGTACTTTTTAAAAGTCTCTACAGTCTCTGCCAGAAGAACTTACAATTGAATGTATTTGAAGGGTGTTAAAAAAAAAAACACAGAGGGACAGGATTTCTTTAAGTCTTCCTAGGTACAGAAGATGCCATTTAAGCTGATAATCAGTCATAGTTCCTGATAATGAATTATAACAGAATGAGGAATAGTCTCCTAAGGGAAATATTGGAGACTCTTTCACTGGAGACACTTTTAAAAGTAGACTGGAGAAATCACTCGGGTATATGCTGAAGGGAACAATTCTGCACTGGAGGAGAATGGACTAGATTACCTAATAGGCCTTTTCTATCTCTAATTTCTAATATTTATGTCTTGCCTTTTGTTATCATATTTTGTTTAAGCAGTTTGTAACTGATCAAGCCAATGTTATATTTCCTAGATTTTGACTGAGTATTCCTTAAAAGATGCAGTTATTCACTTGGGATCACACTAATGTAATTAGCCTTCACATTTCAACAGTCTTATCATAAACAGAAAGTTTTCTATGTGCTTTTAAGGCCGAAAGATCTCCCAACCAAATGGGCAAAACATTTGAAAAGTGAATTTTGCAAGAGACTAGTGGACATTTTGCACTAAATGCAATCTGGCCACTGCAAGCATGAGTGCCAAAGACATACAAAGATATATCAAAGTCAAAAGACTGATGTATTGTTAATGACATTTCTAATTTAAGCCAAAGAATTTGTTCCCTTTGCCTCATAGTGTTTTTCTTTATTTTACATTAGGGATTTTTTTTCTTAAAAATGTTTGTGTTAAGTTAACGCAGCGCCTTTTGCAGCACTGACAGTGACAGCTCTGGAGTCAGGAGTTCTCTAAGAGTCTAGTCCTGCATTCCTCCCTCAAGCAAACCGCCTCAAAGAAAACAAGGGCCTTATCCAAAGCCCATAGAAATCACTCTTTCCATTGTGTCAGTGGACTTTGGATGAGACCCTGAGAGCTTACTCTGAGCAAGGAGTTGAGAATCAGGCCCTGTGTATCCTTGGAACGGATACACCATAGATAGGTCAGCTTCCTCAAAATGCCCCACCAATCTGCCCCCATCCTGTTCCAGCTCCTCTGAACTTCAAAAGGCAATTCAGGTTCCATGCCCATTCAGACCATGTCCTTTCCGTTGATTCTGCCAAGAGATGTCCCCGTTATGGTGGTGGGTTTTGTGATACTGGCAGTTTTCCCACTGGACTGACAACATCAGAGACATTCCACAAAACAATTAAGCTGGGATTTCCACAGAGGTATTGTGTGCCCAACTTCCACTGAAATTCAAGACACCTAACTCCCTTAAGTTTCTTCGAAAATCCCAGATTTAGTCTTTTCATTTAATCACTTCTAAAATACTGTAGTTGAGTATTCTCAGAAAATATTTCTATTTACTTGTTTTTTAACATATATTTAACATACATATATATAAAATTAAAATGCCCCAAATTCGAGCCCTTGGCAGCAGATAACTGGAAAACAGGATCACAGAATTACTTCCTTTCTTCACCACCATACTAAAAGACTGAACCATTTTTGCCCAGTATAGATCTATAGTTAGATAATTTACCAAGATAAATTCCTGCCTCTCCCCAGAAAAAGTCTGTAATTATGTGAATATTTTCTACCAAACTGTACAAAGTATTTTCTTTCTTTTCTTTTCTACATGATGTAAAATGGATGTGCCTCAGAACAGATTTTGTTCCTTATAGCAAAGCAGGATTAACAACAGAGATGTGCCCAAAGGCGGTCAGTGTCCCTGAATCTATACCTTACACTACCCATCTTCTATCCCACTGTGGTAGGCTGAGTAGTTTGGACTACTCACTCAATCTATTTTAGGGGAATGCAGCTTCAGTAAAGTCTTCACTCTTGACACAGCTCATCCTTTCACATCATTTTTCAGTGACTGCCTAGCACGTGAGTTCAGTTTGTTACTTTAAAAAAAGAGACACTTAAATCCACTGGCTTGGATTTTAAAATTTCTATTTTAAAAGCTCACTAAAACCTAACGAAAGCGAGGGCAAACTCTTTGTTACTCTCTCTTTCCTTCCTTCCCTCTCTGCATCCCATCCCTACAGAAAAGCACAAAAGAAAGAAAACATAACATGTAACTAAATAGCTATGAAAAGGATACCCATTTTTAAAAAAAAATTACTTAAGACTTCTAAGCTTAGAAAAGTTTTTACACTTGCAGCTGAGCTGATTATTCTGTTACATAGCATTGCTCCATAAATAAGGCAGTAGCAAGCTTACCATCGTAAATCAGATTATGAAATATGCCATCCCCACACAAACGTTTTTTTGTTTTTTTTAAAGAATCAATCTGAATTTTTCACACACATGATTTTTTTTTTCCTGGAAAGTTTGAAACAAAACAAACAAGGGATTTGGGAGAGAAGAGACAAAAATAAAAATAGATGTTTTCACTTTATGAATTTTTTTCTTATTTATTTTTTCTTTAGCATATCATAACCAAACTTGAGGAGTAAGTCTAGAAATTCCATATCTGGTGTAATCTGTTGCCTGTGATGCATTCCAGGGAAATTGTGAATGGAAATTATTTACTTGTTAAGAACCAGAATTTGCCATCATTATTCACGCTTAGTAATACTTTATGAGTAGTTCTATCACTTTCAACAGGATTAGTTGGACAGTAAGGTACTAATTAATATGAGTATAAGTGGCAGAATGTGGTGCTAAATCAGAGGCATACACACACACACAGCAGATGGCCTGCTTGGGGCCAACTGGGAGGGGCAGATGCACATGGGGGTCCAAGGGCAGTCTGTGGAGGAGAAAGCCACATGGAGGTAGAGGATAAATTAAGGAAGAGCAGGTTCTACCCCTGCAAGCTCTGCCAACAGTTTGTGAGACACTCCTCTTACAGAGCAACTCTTAAATACTTAAAAACAAAACAAAAACAAAAAAAACCTAAGGAAATTCCCAGGCTAAAAACTTGGTTGAGGTGGAAATAATGCTTCCCATATCAAATCAATTACTTAAGGAATAATATCATAAGAAGTGCTGTTCAGTTGTAACAACTCCACTATATTAGCAGCCACTGAATGAATGAAAGCTGAGAAATTCCCATCCTCAAAGAGCACACATCTGCATTACCTCACTGACTTCAAAATGGAGAGGTGACCTAACTGGATTTCCCTATTCTTGTTGATGGGCTGATTGTACATTACTGAGGCATGAATACAAAGTCTGCCCCCCCCCCCACATGGTTACAGCTATCGGCACCAACTCCATGGGTGCTCCAGCCATGGAGCACCCACGGAAAAAAAATAGTGGGTGCTCAGCACCCATCAGCGGGCCCCACCGATCAGCTCCTCCCCCTCACAGAGCCTCCTGCCTGCTGTGATCAGCTGTTCAGCAGTGTGCAGAAGGCACTGGGGGGATGGGGTGGAGCAAGGGCGGGGCATGCTCGGGGGTGGGAGTGGAACAGGGTGGGAAGGGGCAGGGCAGGGTGGGGTGGGGGCAGGAAGAGGCAGGGCAGAGTGGGGCTGGGGGTAGGGATGGGGTGGGGGGCGGGGCCTGGGCAGAGCCAGGGTCAAGTACCCCTGGGGAAATGCTGGCGCCTGTGGGTACAACAAACTTCTGCCATATAGAGTCACAGAAATGTAGAGCTGGATGGTCATCAAGTCCAGCCCACTGTACTTCGACAGGACCAAGTAAAGCTAGACCATCCCTGACACGTGTTTGTTCAACCTATTCTTAAAAACTTACAATGATGGGGATTCCACAACCTCTCTTAGAAGCCTATTCCAGAGCTTATAGAAAGAAAATTTCTCTTAATATCTAACTTAAATCTTCCTTGCTGCCCGTTAAGCCTATTACTTCCTGTCCTACCTTCTGTGGACATGGAGAACATTTGATCACAATCCTCTTTATAACAGCCCTTAACATATTGGAAGACTTACCAGCTCATCCCTCAGCCTTCTTTTCTCAAGACTAATGCCCAGTTATTACAGCTTTTCCTCATCAGTCAGATTTTCTAAACCTTTTATCAATTTTGTTATTCTCTTCTGGACTCTCTCCATTTTACCCACATCTTTCTCAAAGCCAGAACTTTACAGAGTCCTCCAGCTGAGGCCTCACTATTGTCGACATACAACACCTCTGTTAATACACTCCAGAATGATATTAGCCTTTTTGCAACTTCATCACATTGACTCATATTCAATTTGCAATCACCTATAATCTCCACCTGCTTTTCAGCAATGTTACCACCTAGTCCCTTATTTCCCATTTTGTAGTTATTCATTTCATTTTTGCTTCTTTAGTACACACTTTGCACTTGTCTTTATTGAATTTCATCTTACTGAATTCAAGTGAGTTCTCCAATTTGTCAAGGTCTTTTTGAATTCTAATCCTGTCCTCCAACCTCTCCCATCTTGGTGTCATCCACACATTTTATTAGCATACTCTCCACTCCATTATCCGAGTCATTAATGAAAATATTGGATAGTAACAGATCCAGGACTGACCCTTGTGGGCTCCTACTAGATATGGCCTCCCAGTTTGACAGAAAACCACTGGTAACTACTCTTTGAGTACGGTCTTTCAACCAGTTGTTCACCCACCCTATAGTAATTTCATCTAGGCCACATTTCCCTAGTTTGCTAATGAAACTGTCATGTGGAACTGACAAAAGCCTTACTACAATTAAGGTATATCACATCTATTGCTTTCCCCCTAACCACTAGGCCAGCAACCCTGTCCAAAAAAAAGGGGGGGTGGGGAAATTAGGCTGGTTTGTCATAACTTGTTCCTGACAAATCCATGCTGCTTATACCTAATAACTCTATTATGCTCTAGGTGCTCACATATTGATTGTTTAATTGGTTTGAGTATCTTTCCAGGTACGAAGGTTAGTCTCATTGGTCTACTCTTCCTTGGGCCATCTTCAAGGCCATCCACAATCACTTGGAAAGGACAGGATTCACATCCTTTCACCAAAATTTATCACATTAGGGATAATCCCGCACTCTGCAAATATATGGCTTTTCAAATGTAAAGTAAATGTCATACTGCAAAAGTGTTCAAAAAGATACAAATCTGTCATATCTTATGATGCTATAAACTTTGTAAAGGCTAGCAAAGAAATTAGATAGATAGATTACATTCCTAGGGCACAGGATTGCAGGGGATCATTTATGTACAACTCAAAAGCCATGTTCTTCAGAGTTCCTCAAGTATACAGACAATCTATAGCTTGGCTGGAGTGATTTAAGTTGTCTGCAACAGGCTGTGAATGTCTTAGAGCCTTATCAAGATATTGGGTCTGATTCATGGTTATGATCTGGCCTTTTTGCATGTCAAGTCTTGGGAGACAGGCCAGTCCTTGCCTACAGACAGCCCCGCAACCTGAAGCAAATACTCACCAACAACCACATACCACACAACAGAACCACTAACCCAGGAACTTATCCTTGCAACAAAGCCCGTTGCCAATTGTGCCCACATATCTATTCAGGGGACACCATCACAGGGCCTAATAACATCAGCCACACTATCAGAGGCTCGTTCACCTGCACATCCACCAATGTGATATATGCCATCATGTGCCAGCAATGCCCCTCTGCCATGTACATTGGTCAAACGGGACAGTCTCTACGTAAAAGAATAAATGGACACAAATCAGATGTCAAGAATTATAACATTCATAAACCAGTCGGAGAACACTTCAATCTCTCTGGTCACGCAATCACAGACATGAAGGTCGCTATCTTAAAACAAAAAAACTTCAAATCCAGACTCCAGCGAGAAACTGCTGAATTGGAATTCATTTGCAAATTGGATACTATTAATTTAGGCTTAAATAGAGACTGGGAGTGGCTAAGTCATTATGCAAGGTAGCCTATTTCCTCTTGTTTTTTCCTACCCCCCCCCCCCCCAGATGTTCTGGTTTAACTTGGATTTAAACTTGGAGAGTGGTCAGTTTGGATGAGCTATTACCAGCAGGAGAGTGAGTTTGTGTGTGTATGGGGGTGGTGGGGATGTGAGAAAACCTGGATTTGTGCAGGAAATAGCCCGACTTGATTATGTAAAGAGTTGTCACTTTGGATGGGCTAGCACCAGCAGGAGAGTGAATTTGTGTGGGGGGGTGGAGGGTGAGAAAACCTGGATTTGTGCTGGAAATGGCCCACCTGATGATCACTTTAGATAAGCTATTACCAGCAGGACAGTGGGGTGGGAGGAGGTATTGTTTCATATTCTCTGTGTATATATAAAGTCTGCTGCAGTTTCCACGGTATGCATCCGATGAAGTGAGCTGTAGCTCACGAAAGCTCATGCTCAAATAAATTGGTTAGTCTCTAAGATGCCATAAGTACTCCTTTTCTTTTTGCGAATACAGACTAACACGGCTGTTACTCTGAAACCTGTCACTGTAGAGAGTGTACTAGTGGAGAAAGGAGGCATACAGGGGGCAGAGAAGTGGAACATCTCTCTATTACCCCAATCTTCCACTGGTGTAAAGTCCTTGAGGACCTAGCAATGGTGACAAAGTTAGAGCAACCCTTTGACCTCTCTGATATCCTGGCCAGGCCAGCACAGAATCAAGGAGAAAAAACTGGTCCCCTTCCTCTTCCCTGCACCAAGCAGAGCTTGGATACTGAGCAAAAATCAAGCCCCACATTTAAAAGTCCTTAATCAAAGGGCTTGTCTACACTGGAGACATTTTCTAACCTGGAGGTGGTCTTCAAACTGATTCAGTAAAAATGGGTCAAGAACCTCAAACTGGATCTACACTACATTTCTAACCAGTTTTTAGATCAGTTTAGCAGACCAGTTTTTGAAACCTACCACTAAATGTCCCCAGTGTAGGTGTGCCCAAGTGTCTTACAAATAACGTGTCAGGATGAGTGCATAGGTTGGAAAGAGACCAAAGTTATGATTCTCTGGGTGACCATGCATCCTATTTTCTAATGCAGAGGGGAGGCTTTTAAAGACAGCCTTAACTTTGCATTTCCAAGCTTTCTAGCATCTGTGATTTTGGATTCAGTTATTATGTTCTGTTAGGGCTAGATCGGGGAGGACAAACTATAGCCCGGGGGCCACATCTGACCCTCCAGTTCCCTCCAGGGAGCAGAGTTGGGGGTTTGCCCCGCTCTGCATGGCTCCCAGAAGCAGCAGCATGTCCCCCCTCCAGCTCCTACACATAGGGGAAGCCAGGGGACTCCGCAAGCTGCCCCCGCCCCAATTGCTGCCCCTGGGCCATTTGTGGTCAATTAAGTAACTCTCCAAAACAGCGTAAGAGGCCTGTGCTCTAAGGTGTTGGTATTAGCAGACAACTTGTACTGGGATAAAACTCTTGGCACAAAATCCCTCCTTTTTCATGCTATTTGGTTAGAAACCAGATTGAAATTGAAGAACATTTTGGTACCCTTTTGTGTTCCTTTAACTATGGCTAGTAGTTTGTTTGCCTAGAAAATCCCAGACACGTCAGCCGGACTTGTTAACCCAGGGAAAGTGGGTGACTACCTCAGCATAACTAGAGCTGGCTGAAAATTTTCTGATGGTAGATTTTTCTGTAGGAAAATGCCATATCATGAAACCTGAAACTTTACCCAGGAATGTGTTGATTTTGCTGAAATAGTATTTTCAATAACGTCATTTTGATTTTTCATTTCAAAATGATTTTTTGTTTTGACCAGCGGTTCTCAAACTGGTGGTCGGGACCCCAAAGTGGGTCACAACACCTTTTTAATGGGATCACCAGAGCTGGTATTAGACTTGCTGGGGCTCTGGGCTGAAGCCTAAGTCTGAGCCACACTGCCCAGTGCTGAAGCCCTCAAGCTTTGGCTCCCCCACAGGGCAGCAGGGCTGGGCTTGGGCTTGGGCTTTGGTCCCCCTGCCCGGGGTGGTGGAGCTTGGGCTTCGGTCCCCCTTCCCAGGGTCATGTAGTAATTTTGGTTGTCAGAAGGGGGTCATGGTGCAATGCAGTTTGAGAAACCCTGGTTCAGACATTTATTTTATATTATTAAGAGTATAATTTTAAAAAGTCAAAATCAAAATGAAACATTTCCCTTTTTTAAAATTTCATTTCCCAAGAAATTCTGGCTTTTCATTCCAATTCAGAACAAAATAAAATAAAATAAAATAAAAGGTTGAAATTCCATCCTGCAGAATGGAAATGACTGTTCCCAAACAGCTCCATAATCATAATCTTCTAAACACACAAAACCCCATCATTAGCATAGAATTAAAGTAACTCAAGAGCATCGCTTGACCAAAAAAAAAAAAAAAAAAACAATACAAATCAAAGACATCACCAGTGAAAGCAACATTAAATGTGTACAACTTCATCTCTCATGTCTCACTACACAAACAAACATCACACTCACAAGCTCCCTACCTGCACAACAATCCCACATCCTCTCTATCCGAACACATCTCCATTTCCCCAATATCACACACATAAACAAACTTTACCACTGTACATATGTCTATGGGAATAAACCTTAAATCTAATTGAGAACAGAGTTCAGATTCTGACTGAGTGTGACATGAAGAACTGGATATGCCACATCTCCATCACACACTTCACCCTCCCTCTCCATCTCTGTGCCTCCCCCATATCATACCATTTATGTCTCAAGTTTCCACATTGGGAGTTGCAGATGAATGAGTAGAGGGAGAAGCTGCATCCGTTGCTGAGCTCTCTGTTATAATTTTCATGCAATTTTGGCTGCAAGTTTCTTCCACCCTTGTCCCCCACCCTCAGCTGGTAATAGAGCCTAGAAGATTGTAAGGGGGAGGCAGTGATGGAGGGATTTTAGAGTCAAAAATGTCTAAGGGTATGTCTACACTGCAACTAGACACCCAGAGCTGGCCTGCGCCAGCTGACTCAGGCTCATGGGGCTCGAGCTAAGGGGCTGTTTAACTGTGATGTAGAAATTTGGGTTCAGGCTGGATTTGGAGCTCTGGGATCCTCCCCCTTGCAGGGTCCTAGAACCTGGGCTTCAGCCTAAGCCCAAATATCTACACCTCAAATAAACAGCCCCTTAACCTAAGCCCTGCTAGCCCAAATCCGCTGACATTGCCATGTAAACATACCCTTAAGGAGCAGAATTAGCAGCTCCACTACGGAGGTGGCTTCTCAGTCTGCCAAACCTTTTGTGGTTCCCCAGAGTGCAGCCTCATTCCAACAGAGTAGATGTGTCAGAATGGAGCTCCCACAGTGAGGCCTTAAGAGGAGGGAGGATTGGTTCTGGCAGATATTTCATAGTGTATAAATACTCATAACTGACATACAACAGTGGCTTCCTGCACGTAAAAACAGTATCTGCTGTTACAGTAGCAAGGGGGAAAAAATGACACAGTTATTGATAATGAGCATTTTTATAGGCTCCTATCGTATTGTTCTCTTTAACCTCTGAGGATAGGACAAGAAGCAATGGGCTTAAATTCCAGCAAGGGCAGTTTAGGTTGGACATTAGGAAAAAATTCCTACCTGTCAGGGTAGTTAGGCACTGGAATAAATTGCTTAGGGAGGTTGTGGAATCTCCATCATTGTCTAACCTGCTCTTAAAAATCTCCAAGGGTGGGTCATCCTGCCTCAGTGCAGACGACTGGGCTAGATGGCCTCTCGAGGTCCCTTCCAGTCTTATGAGTCTATGATTGTTGCTCACCAAATATATATATATCAATGAAAGATGATAAAGCAAAACTATGAATGCCATGTCATTATAGCCATCCACCTCCTCATCCTTAAATCTCTTTGCAATTTTTCTTTCATGATTCTTCTTTTAGATCATGTCCTTCATACATGTGTTTTATGCAATACTGTGCACAGTCTTCAGCTAGTGCTGAACCGCTTTGTCAGACTTCTAGTGTTCCAGGCAGATTGAGAAGACTAAACAAGTACCCACACACTGGCTATTTCAGATGAATCTCCTCTTTAATCCAGAAAAGGTTTAGTTCCGGTATTTTAATCATTGATTGACTGGGATCTTTCCTTCCATGCTGGGTTAAGTCAAAGATCCATATGTTAGATGTACTAGGGAATGTGTGAGGCTGTAGATCATAGCACTGGTGAGAATCTCAAGGGAACAGAGGAAGCCATAAGGAATGTAAGAAGTCACCGGGTTAAAGCCACATTAAGACAGCTGTTATGTTAATGAGAGTTCTGCTTTTCTTCTAACTGTGGGTCACTAATTTAGAAAAATATTAATAACTTTTTTATTGTTTTTCCACATTTGACGTTAATGTAGACTGGAACTCCATAACCTAGAAGCTATTCCTGCTCCTAATAGACCTAGTGTAGAAGATCATAGTTGTTATATTTGCGCACATCCCATCCCATTGTCACTGCCCAGTTTAGTCTAGTGCAGTACAATTCCATTTAAGATGCTGTCATCTGTTTTGTTGGCTTTTCACTCTCAGTAAAGGTGTTCAATTAATAATGGAACTATGCCTCATTGAGTTTATCTTCTCAAAGAACTACAGTTCATCCATGCAGTAGATTTGCTTTCCCTATCATAACAGGACAGTTACAATAGCTGTGTGAACACTTCAGTAAGAAAGTCAAAAATGGGCAAAATTCAAAATGGCTGGATCTATGAGGAAGTATACACAGCAATAGAGCTGTGTTGCAATTGGCACTCTTATTTTGCAAGGGTTAGTGCAATATTTTTGGTTGTTTATTTCAATTTACAGGGATTTGAACCTCCCACACCAGGTTCAATTTCAAAAGAACTCAAAACAACAAAGCAAAATTCAGCCAAAGCAACCAAATTTCATTTGTTTTTCTTCCTGAAATATGTGCAGACACACATTTTGCTTGAGTTCAACACCCAAAGTTAAGCTTACCCAAGACCACTCAAGACTAGCTCAAAATGGGGCACAAATCCTTTGAAATGAATCACAATTGTTAGCAAATCTGATCCTAGTTTTCAGTTAGTAATGGATCTCCAAACCAGGCAACCATGGGATTTTGGGTTTGGTAGAAAGTAGTTCTCTTTGGCAACCATGAAGCAGAAAGTGTCTGATGCACTCTGAACCTAAACTCCTTGGGACAGTCCATTCCTGAATTGGCCAACGGGCGGGTTTGGAAACCCACTTTATCCCTATTTATATAATCCCACTATTTTCACCATCAGAATTTTAATTTGTTTACATCTACTCAGATCCATATTATTTTGAAAATGTGTATGTCCAAAGATTTCTTAATTGCAGTGACAATGGGGATGAAAGGAAACACCATAAACTTGAAATCTCGTCAACTTCAAAAGTTGAAGTGCAAGTAGTTTCAGGTAGTACACACCTGAATCACCCTGTCAACTTTCGTGGTTTACAGTCAAATTTTTCTGGTTTTTTTTTTTTTGTTTGTTTTTTTAAATTCCATTCCATGTTGCTGTCCAATACAAACCAGGGGAAACTAGCTAATTAATTATAAATGGGGGAAACAGTGAAAAGGACTATTTAGAGAGTGTACTCAAATGTGCAAATTAAACAAACTGGGAAAACAGATAATTGTTTCCTCTAATCTCTTTCCATTACATTTATTGTAAGTGTACCATGATATTTAAACAACAAAAAATCTCTCCTTCAAAGTGATCCACGGTTATGAAAGTTGGAAAACCATTGTCCATTGGTAAGTGTAAAAAAAACAAAAAAAACCCCAACAACTGAGCTTATAAATAGCCTGGCTTCTCATTTTTCCTTTTATCCCATATTATAGTTATGCAAGAACATAAACAAAATGATCTCTAAGCTTTCTAACAAACCTATGCAATGACGGAAAAGGAAACCGCTTTCTTTAGACAGCTTTTTAAACATGTACCTGAACCCGAGCCTCAGTAAGTTTGGCTCTTTGTGCAAGTTCTTCCCGAGTGTAAATATCAGGGTAGTGGGTCCTCTCAAAAGCTCTTTCCAGTTCTTCTAGTTGTTCTGCAGTAAAGGTTGTTCGACTACGACGCTGCTTTCTTTTTAAAGGTAAATCTGGTTCAGAATCTATGTCAGAGCCTTCATCAGATTGGGGTGCTGATGCTGGAAGAAAAATCAGGGAGCAATAAGGTTCTAGCTGACAAAACCAAAAGAAAAAGTAATCCATAATTTTTTTTCCGCTGGGGAATAAATAGCTTCGAATATAAATCTTGATTCATTTCGTAAACTTGATTCTAGAATAGACACACTCTAATCTGAGAGCAGAGGTAAATGCTACTTTACAGTGTATTACTGGTCCATTTGCTGAGATGAATGAATAATTCTCAACCGTTTGTTCAATGAATTTATCCTCTTTTCCTGGTCCTGGGATATCTGGGAGCAGATTATGATTTCCCTGAATGTATTTGTTATTCAAACATATTCAATTAATTTTTTACTCTATCAGATTATTGCCGGTATTTGAAATTTGATCTGTACTGCTTCATTTTCATTGGTCAGATAAGCCATATGGTCTTGATCCTTTCTCCTGATTGAGTAAACAAATAAGCACTTGCAGCTAATTTAAAATTCTGCCCCAATGAACACCCGTGAGTGTGACTTTGAAATTATTTTTTCATAGATGTGTCAGTAACACCTGATTGCTCAAATTATTATGGAAATCGAATACAAAAAGGACATGAGCATATCTGAAGCAAATTCATTTTTAAATGTGATTTTGCATTATTTGTCCAGTTCTGCAAATCTGCATGGTACTTCCACATCCATACAAGTATAATTCAACAGGATTATATTTTCATAATCATTTGCCACTTATTTATGTATCTTGTGCCTTCCTGAGATTCTGCTAGGTAGGTTTGGACAAGTGTTAATGCTCATATAAGATCTTATCTGGTATTGTGTAGGGAGCTTATATAAGAATATGAGCACTGAGCATATACTAAGAGTGGTAGTTTGTGTCTGACCTTATTCTCCACTCTAGTATCAATTATTACTCAGCTTGTTGATAAGGGCCAAGTTCTTCAAGGGAATTTTGCTCAGTTAAGGACGGCAGAAGTTGAACCATTGTTTTTATTAGAGGCATATGAGTTGCTAGCACAAAAAGCACAATTGCTTTTGGCAAAAATAAAAATACACATGAAAGGCCAGATTCATGTCTGGTATAACTATTGATTAAATTAACCTGCATCAGGGATGAATTAGGTCAAAGCAATAAAGGTGCTTTTCTGACACCAGAATGTGTGTCTAACCATAAAACTCTGTCCTAAACAAAATAAGGATCATCCCACTGGAATATTATATCCCTCAAACCCCCTTCCTCACCCTCTTCAGTCTCTTCCTGGGATTCCACCGTAGGAAACTACATTCATGTTCCAGCTGGGACACCATAAGTTTCCCACACTGACAGAGACAGTCTGGGAGATGTGCTGAACGAGTGCATCCCATAGGTTCCCTAAATCTGCCCATGCTGGCTCTACTAGCCTTCTGGGCTGCACAGCCAATGCAAGATGCCCCTTTGGAACAAGGTATACTGACAGATTGCATGACAGTGCTCCCCTACCTCAGCTGACTTTCCCCTACAAATGGGGAAGAGCCTGGATTACACTGTGACATTTATAAGCATTTTAGGTCATCAGCACGGGGAAAGATTAAAGAAAGTAATGAGAGGATTACAGAGAAATCGGGATTTAAATTCTTATCAGATTCTTATACTGATCAAAATACCCCAAATGTATTTCAAGAACTTGTCCTTGTAATTTCTGTGCAGTAGATTAATCACATCTAGAAAAGAATATAGTTTAGTGGCTAACATAATGGCTCTATTGTTCTGTTTCTCATTGTTTTGTTTCTAGAAACGAGCCTGACCCAAAATGCTTCTTTAAACACTCCCAAACTTCGGTTGGATTCAGATCAGATCCAAACTTTGCAACTGTACTTTATTTTTATTATGGGCTAAACAACAAAGCCCCCAGATGCAACCTTCCCCAAACTATGAGGAAGCTCAGATCTAGAAGTGATTTTGCAGCTCAAGCCCACCTTTCCTAGTTTCCTAGTCTCTATGGGGAGAAGATAGTAACATGGATGCAGGGAGAGCTCAGACATACGATTCTGTGCAGTTGCTCTGTATCCCCATATCTATAAGGCCTATGAAGTGTATACTGTGCAGACTCAAAATGTCTACACATAGAACAGAGAGACAATTTGGGTGAGGTAATATCTTTTATTGGACCATCTTCTGTTGGTGAGAGAGACCAGCTTTCAAGCCACAGAAGTTGGTCCAATAAAAAAATATTACCTCACCCACCTTGTCTCTCAAATATCCTGGCACCAACATGGTTACAACCACACTGCATAGACATACAGTACGTTTTCTTCCTTGTTCTGATAGGGATGGGGGAGGGGTTTATATAGACTCTATTTCTATCTTATTCTGACTTCATTTCAAAAGCCTCTTCCAGAACCCTGGCAACACGCTCTCTCCTCCTCCATCAGGTAACTGTAATAGAAAAGGGTGGGGTGAGGGGTAATATAAGGGCAGTAGCCCATGTGAGTGGAGACTATCCCAGCAGGCAAAAATTCCCTCATCCATTAAACTCTGCAAGGGAACCCATCCAGCAACGGGAAGGGGACTCCCCACTGATATTACAATTCATCATTTTATTGAAATACTAGCACCACTTCTACCTTAAATAGAATGAAATAGATTATTGGTACAGACCTTGATATAAAATAATCTCCTGAACATGAGTCATTCAAGCATAACTAAAAACACAAAGCCAGAACAGAAATCTCATTTTAACTCTAGCTAAAGAGACTGACTTGTTCAGTTCCAACTATTTTACATATTCAATTTCACTCAAGCTGTTTGAACCAATAAGTACACTTAATCTATTTACCCAGTCTTGCGTGTAGGAAAGACAAGGTCCTTTTACAGGCAACTCAGCTGAAGAGTTTATGAATTTCTGGACACACAGAGGAATAGCTATTGCTAGTACAGAGACTCTCAACAACACACTAACCAGTCAGATTTCTAAATGACTTCATAGATTGCTAGGATACAGCAATTAGATTAACTTTAATCTCATCTGTAAACTATTTCAGTCATCCAAACACAATAAATGTTTTCTGCAGGCATTCTTGGCCAAAATTCCCATTTTAGTTCATAATTGTAATGCACTGAGAAGTACATACAACTCCCAGTCTCTCACCTCAATGAGAGCCGTGTCTGAGCAAGACTTGAAGGATTTGGGCCCTAAAATTAAAGTACCCAGCCAATTTTTCAAATAAAATCCTTGAGAACAGACAGCATGATCTGCTGATTTCAAACAATTTAATTCTGTTTCAATGTGGTTCAAAACCCTCTTCATTATCAAGTAAAAATTCTACTGTATCATTAAATAAATAATACTCCTTGTTCTTTGAATTTGTTTTAGTGCCCAATATATTTGACCAAATCATTTCAGGTCTTTTACCTTCTTCAAAGCTTGCAGAATTACAAACACCAGCATTAAACCATCCAGGAAGCTTAAAAACAGAAACACAACCTTCTCTAGTTATCTTCCCCACAGTGGCTCCAGACATAATCATTCTCTGTTGCTATAACAACTCAACTGGAATAGCTATGTGGCTAATTAGCTAGACTAGGAGAAGTTGGTGCTTCTGTTAGAAGAGCACAACAGAAGTATTAATGGTTCTCTGTACCTGCTTCTGGTAAAACCTGAAACAGGACTCAGGAACCCCTGTGAGGTCCACTTTTGAGACACTTTCTCTGCCAAACGCTCCCTTTGATTGGGAGGGATTTATAAGTTTATGAAGAACAATGGTGTCTGGCCTTAAAACCTATGAAGGCCAAGAAGGAATCCATGGGGAAAGGAAGCTCCAAACCCTATCGATATCAGGGCCTCTTTCAGTACTTTCCTCCCAGCATCCCTCAGGAGCTAGGCTGATGCTGACTGCCCTATCTATCTAAAGGCATGTCTTCAAAGCTACAGTGGGGTATAGAGTACACACAGAGCATGCCCAGCTAGTGTAGTCAGTGAGGAATGGCTTAGGAGCAGGAGCGACGAAAGCTCTCTAAAAGTGGGGGGTGGGGCCCGCCAACACCCAAACTGGGGCCCCATACCACCCCTTCTCCCCAAGCCCCCACTCTCATGCCACCCATTTCCCGAGGCCCCACCCCTGCACCGCCTCTACCCCCAAGAACCCGCCTCCCACTCGCTCCTCTCTGCCCCCTCCCATCTATTGTTTGTCTTACAGCCAGTAAGAAGTGATGGGGCCATGGTTCCCTGTCCCACCCTGTTCTGGCACTCCTGCTTAGGAGAGGAAAGTAGAGTGCCCTACATACCTGAAACCTACAGTATATTACCTACACAGCTTTCTACATACCCAAGCAGTGCCTCCCACATCCACACTGCTATAGTTAGCAGTATAGTGTCCCACTGCCACCCCCCTGCCGGAGCCTTTTTCCACCAGAGTGAAAGGTTCCAGCAGTAGGGAAAGGCTAAGGCCTGGGGAGGTAGACAAAGTTTCTGGCAGCTCCTGGCTGCTGGAGCCTTTCCCTGTTGCCTCCCCACTGAGGTAGCCTTTCCTCACTACTTGCCCACTGCCAGACACCTGTAGCTACACACCACAGAGACATGTATGGACACAGCTGAGGCATGTAGCTACATGTATAGTGCCTGTACTCTACATGCTGCCCTAAATGTAGACAAGGCCTAAGGTGTTTAGATGCCCCATGCCCCATCACAGTAGTATCTTAATGTTTCACAGTCTTTAATGTATTTATCTTTACAACACCCCAGGAGAGAGTGAACTTCTATTATCCCCTTTTACAGATGGGAAGTGAGCCACAAACACACTAAGGGTAAAATTTTGAAAAGTGCGTAAGAGACTTAGGCTCCTAAGTGACATAAGTGCTTCTGAAAATTTTGTCCTAAGTGACTTTCCCAAGGTCACATAGGAACTATGTGGCAGAGCAGAGAGTTGAACCCAGTCTCAAGTCACAGAGGCATGCCCTAACTATTTAGCCATCCTTCCTCTCTGTGTGGGAGGGTTCCATTCACCACAACCTCTACATAACTATCAGACTTACTCAGGCTATGCAAGGGAAATATGCATTTCATATGAGGAAAGTTAAAGCTGAAATGCATAGCGAATGTGAAAATTGAATTAATCTCAGTATCCTCACCTGAATACCTTCATTAACTGGGCAGGGGGGGTATTAGGTAAATTGTAAAAAGGCAGTTTAAATTATTTTATAAACAGTGAACTATTTCTGATGTTTCTCTGTTTGCTGAAGATGCTGGCATCTTGTGTCCATGACAGGATGATGTATATAGCACAGAAATATATGCTTAATTCTATTTCCATTCCACATTCAAATGTGGTCATTTACAGTAAAGAAAAGGCATGAAGGTAAAACAGGACTGCTAATCTGAACATTTTTCTCAGCAAAGTAGCTAAGAATCTAGGTTAATATATCTAATACAACTCACAAATCCTGAGATGGAATCACAAAATGAAGGAGAAAATTTAACCTCAGATTAAATAGCTTTCCTATTCAGACAAGTTCATCAGTACCATTCTACTCCAAACCTGACTATTGTTATTGAAAAATATCGAGTTCATTTGTCTCATCTGATCTGCATTATTAGAATCAGGCAAATGTAATCTCAAATGACAGCAGGCTGTCTGTACAACAGAGTGCATCATATTTTTCTTTATTGAAGTCTGTTCAGAGGTGAATGGGCTTTTGACTGAAAAAACAACTCTTAATAAACTTTTAACCAGGTAAAGGGCCTACCAGGATATTGACAAAGCCCAGAAATAGACACATGTACCTAAGAAATTAGAACCATTTTGTGATGTACATTCTGACTAAGCTACCCCTGTTTATGGTACCTGTGAGCAGTCTCATATATTTCTATGATATTACTGGCTTAGAAAGGTATTGAGTGTATAATGATGTGAGTGTGAGAGCGATTTATATATAAACAAGGGAAGTAGGGCAGAGAGAGTCAGAAAATAGGAGCTAACCTTTATAATTAGCCCAGAGAGGTTAGTACTCAAACCCCATTTTGCAATAGCTGGAGGACGGAGGAGAGTTGTCAGTTTCCAAAAAGATCATGTACAGGACAACAATCACCCCACAGGATTACAAATTCCTCCCTTAAGAAGCAAATCAAAGTGGGAGGAGAAACCGTAAGTGCCACCAGTGGACTAGCCATGAAGTTTAATTAAAGAAGGAATTACAGAATTAGAGAGCAATTCTTTGTCCGTTAACCCCTTGTGACCTGTTTGGTGGCCTCAGGAAATACTTCATCCTAGTTAACACTATTATGCACAAAACCTTTGCTCAATTTCATAGGGATTTGGTCACATGGAATTCTGTAATTATTGGTTTCCCAAAGCACATCACAAATAGACATGCCCATACGAAAACAGAACAAAATAATTCATAAGTGCTCATTCTGTGCATTGTTTTTTTTCTCAGCACGACATTTCATTTGAATAATTAAATAACAAAAACATGACAACCATTTAAAAACCATATATTCATTTATTACAGATGCAACACAGTGCACTTTAGAAATGACTGAAAGGAGGGATATCCTTCTGCAGAGCTTTGAAGGCAGAAATTTATTGGCAAACATTCAACTGTTATAAAATTAACCACCACAAAAATCATACTGACTTTCTTCCACACTAATAATCCTTGGTCTGTGCTAGAAGCACTGATTATAACTGTGGATTTTGTTAAAATAAGACAAGACAAAGACCTGTCTTAAACATCCCATTGGGCTGAGATTGAGCTTTACATTGCCATTTGCCACCTCTTGTTATTTATTTTATGTAATATTAATTTAACAGGACTCCCTCCCCCCTTCTCTATTTCTTTGAACAGGGCAACTCAATGTCTGATGCACCTATCTGGCTAATTGCAGAATGTTCTATACTTGTATACTTTAGCATTCAACACAGAGGACACAATGGGGCAGCTAACTGTTTTCTGATCTGAAGTAGCCTTTTACACTGAAAAAGATGTGAATGACCTCTATCATGTTTACTCGGGTGCAAGCCAGGAGAAGTGCAGCAAGGCTGATACCCCCACACAAACCCAGAGTAAATGACAAATGACACTTTTCCTTTGTGATCTTTGGGATTTTTGTTGACTTATTTGGAGGCTTTTGTTGGATCCTAAGAAATGGCCTGTGGCTGAAGCCTATTCTACCAATTTCCACGCTCCATCTGTGGTATCCATCAACAGGGCCTTTGCCCGCATTCAGGGCTCTGACACCTGCCTGGCAGGATGCAGGAGACACAAAGAAAGCTGAAGTGGATGAGAAGGGGGAGGTTGTTTTTTTGGGGACGGTAGGGGCGGGTGGTGAGGTTAAACTGGATGCACAGTAGGGGTTAATCCAAACCAATCCCATCCAGAGACCTTGGCACCTGGAGACTCCCTGTCAACATTTATTTTCGATGGGAGAGGTAACTGAGTTCAAATGTAAATTTAAAAATATTACATATGTACTAAAAAAGAAAAGAGAGAAAGAAAGAGAGAATCTGTCATAGGGTTTGAGCCATAAGACGCTCCCTAAGCACTCTCCAAATAAATCTCCAGGGTTCATTTGCTATAAAAACTCCTAGCAGTGGTAGGTGGCGAGGCAATACATGCCTTTTTAGATCATTGTTTGTGTTAGGCTAAGCTTTCAGCAGCTGGCATTTTAACAGTAATAGATCAGAAAAAGTCAGGAGTCCTTTTCACCACAAAAAAGAAAGTCCTCAGAAAAGCTAACTGGCATCTTAATTTCCTTCTAACATTTTTTTCCCCTCAGTGTTTCCATTTGAGGAAATATCTGTATTTGCATATGAAATATAAATAAGACTCTAGAGTCAACTGACTACTCTGCTCCCAGCTCAGCAGCTCTCCGAGTTGTGTTTCCCCCCGCTACAGAAATGTAATGCCAGGCCTCTCCTCTCCCCCCAGTTCCTCCTTCTGAAACCTCAGTTTCACAGCAAGGGGTCATTAAAAAGAAAATAAGCCCCTGCCAGGTCTGTGCTAATCAAAATAGTACAAATAAACTCTGACACTCAACAACTCCCCAAGTGCCCACAACCCTGGATGGAGAGTACAGATTAGTTATGAATATGGCAGGCAGCAGGGGACGAGTTCAGAAGGTCTAAAGTCACTACGCAGCCACCTGTGAGTTGTTTAAGACTCACAACAGTACTATTGTATGTTTATTTAAGATAAGGGCTATGGAACGTGTTCCACAGCTCAGCAACTGACCCAACATTTCTGAAATTGCACTGCTTCTGTTATAACACTCTTGGAAATGCGCGGTTTTGGCCGGTTTACCAGGTCTCAGTGTTGTCATTTAATCCGTGCCATTGTTTTCTTTCTGTGCTGAAACTTTATGATTTTTTCCCCCTTCTTTATCATTTGTGTTTTTAAGTGGGCACTTCCTTCTGTTAGGTCGCATTGTGAAATATAAATCCATCCAAGTGTGAACGACTGGGCTTCTTTAATCTAACAAAAAATTAAACTTGCATCAAAAAATTAAAACAAGATATTTCCCAGTGAAGTCACGATAAAAATGCATTCATGCTACTAGATTTTCTTACTACAGTGTGAAGGGTGATACTTCAGAATCAGAAACCATTTTGCAAACAATGATAATTTTTAAGTTAGAAAAGCCATTAAATGGTTTGGAACAGTTTGAAACATGAAAAAAATCAGCAAGATCCCTTTTAACCCTTTTTATAGGGCACTTAGGCCACTAATTTTTTTTTTTTTTTTAAAAAGAACTACCGTCTGTTCTAGACATGAATATGTCTCATCTACAAGGATTAAGTCACACTCCAACTACCCCTTTGAAAACTGCTGCAATTCGCAAAGGGCATACTTAGAAAAACATTTAAAATGGCTCTTTAAAACTCCACAGGCACCTCAACAAAAGTCTTCAGTGAGAGAAAGCGAGAAGAGGCAAGAAAACTTATTACTATTTAAGTAAACTGATTAATAAAGTAATTAATCAGTTAACAGAAACCAAAAGAATATGCCTATCTACTAAGAATTCTAAGCTATGGGTTGAAAATGTCAGTGGGATGGAAAGACCAGCCAATGTAGCTCAAAGTTCTTTTCTTGACAATAGATGATAAGTTTTTATTTTCTTTGGACAGAATCACACGATCAATGAGCTCCGTAGACCAAGGTGAAAAGGAAAACAGTAGCTGCAGTAAAGGGAAAAGGCCAACAGTGACTTTTATTTACAATTGCCAAGAGACAGGCTATTATTGACCATATGTGCCACAATCACCCTCCTTATCATGGGTTGGCCATCATGTCCATTGGGAGCTGTTAATGAACTGGGTAATTGAGCTGCTGACATGTGTTACCAAAACAAAACAATAGGAAGAAGAGACAAATGAACATTTTATTTGCCAATCAGAGTAGGTTCCGCTTTTCAGAGAGCTGGGGCTAAGTAAGTGGCTGAATACATAAAACAGTGCATTGAAGGCAAGCAGATGCATGCACAATAATGGTTAACTGACAGCTTATAGCCCATCTGTGCTTAACATTTTGTTAAAGAAATTACTCGACTTGCTAAAGAGACAAATCATACAGCTGCCCCAAGTGCTGCATTATAAGAGATAAATCATTAGCTAAACTGTTTCATGCTTAAAATGACAATGCATATTAACAGTTATGCCAGGACATTTTGTCAGCACAGCTTGATGCAGTTATAACTTACAAAAAATGTGACATCTCATAGCTATTCAACAGAAGAGAATGACAACACTGTGAAAACAATTTCAATAAGCAAACAATAGACAATTCATAGTCTCTTCCTTTTAAAAATAATTTCTATAATATTTTTTTAAATGATGAAATAATATGCAAAGGCAAACAAGGCCACTGTCTAAGTGTTCTGCACCATTAAACTGCTTGCATGTACTTCATTCAAAACCACAGAGCATCAAAAGGGAACACATTCCACTTTAAATATAATCAAAGACAGCATTGCCAGTGCTGAGAATCAAATGGCTAATTCTCCACTGTGCACTGAAAGGATGAATAATTTTAAAAGGGAAAGGAAGGGGATACAACAAATGCAATAACTGAACAACTTCTCCTCCCATTCCAAAAACTAGACTTGCTTTGTTGGAACAAGTAACATGAAACCATCGGATGAAACATGATTTAGGGCTTGATCCTGCTCTCACTTTACTGGTGTAAATCAGTATTGTGCATTATTATTATTAATTATTATTATTTATACTGCAGTAGCACCAGGAGGCTGCAGTCAGGATTGGGGGCTCATTGTATAGCTGAGTGCTTGCTGTACATGATCCCTGCCTTTAAAAGCTTATAATCTAAAACTTCGATTGTGCAAATATTCACCCCAGGAGTAACTTCATATTTGTGAATAGTCCCATTGAACTCAACGGAACTACTCATATGCAAAGTTACTCACATGCAAGAGTGTTTGCAAGTTCAAATCCCAAGAAACTAGTGCAAGTGGCAACAGAAACAGGCTCTTAACACCGGGTCGGGTCCTACTCTCCTTATCCAGACAAACAGTTCCATTGGACCCGATTCTCATCTTGGGTCTCATCTATTTGAGAAAGTTGCAATAGTTTAACCACAAGTGTGAATTTAAACTGATTTCATTGAACTGGCACAAACCCCCTGTGTGGACATTCTTATTATGGTTTAAGTGTGATTCTCCCCCACAGACACACACCCTCAACTTGACTGAGAACAGGTTTAAGCTAAACTGGAATGAGCCATTTTTAAACCAAAATGTGGTTTTCTCTGGTTTAAACAACTAATTTAAATTAGATTGGTGCAACTTTCCCATATAGACAAGGCCTCTTGATAGTTTTATGCCATTGTAATCAGGGCCAGATTAACTCTCCTGTGGGCCCGAGGTTATTAGATTTTGTGGGGTCCCTATATAGAAGTCTTTTTCCTAATTTAAAACAAAACGATCAATTATGGCATCGAGGCTATTAATGCTATACTAAACTGGCCTTTTAATTAACATAAAGCCATGCTGTGGTTACATTTCAGTCTTAAAACATGTAGAATATAGTTAAATTAATTCAAAATAGCCTACTTCTTACCTTAGAACAGCTGTTATATTAGTTTCTTTCTGGGAGGGAGTTTGGGTGCAGGGGGGGGGGCTCCAGCCTGGGGTTCAGGAGAGGGTGAGAGGTGCGGGCTCTGGGAGGCAGTTTGGATGTAGGAGGAGATTCTGACCTGGGGCAGGGGGTTGGGGGTGCAGGAAGGGGTGCGAGGTGCAGGCTCTGGCCGGGAGGCGCTTACCACAGGCTGCTCCCAGCCAGCAGCACAGCAGGGCTCAGGCAGGCTGCCTGCTTGCCATAGACCCACAACGCTCCTGGAAGCAGCCGGTTGTCGGCATAGCTCTGAGTGCCCCTGGCGAGAGGGGAACAGTGTGTCTCCATGCACTGCCCGTGCGCATCACCCCTGCAGCTCCCCAATGGAGCTGTCTCACTGAAAATAGCAGTGAAGGCATGGTGGGGTGGGCTTCAGCGCAGCCTAGCAACACAAATCCATACCCAAGGTTGCAAGCAGGTTTGTACAGACTGCGTGCCGACTGTTATACCTGCCATTAGGCTAAACGCACTGAATAAACTGTTTGCTGTGAGAAATTTGCACAAATGTATTTATTACCCTCAAAACTAGGGGAGGTTGACAATTTCCTGTCAAAATGTTTTCTTGACAGAAAATTGGATTTTTGACAAAATTAAAAATTTTACAGAAAGACAGGTTTCCTCACAAATTGGATTTTTTTCAATCAGGAAACTGAAAACCAACAATTTCTGGCCAAAATTAAAAAAAAGTTTAGATTTTTGGCATTTTTCAGCCAAAACACAAAACCAAACCAAAACCAAACTGGTTTTCAGTTGCTGAAAAGTTCTCAGGTTTCAGCTTTATTTATTTTATTTTTTTAAATTAAAAGTTAATGTTTTTCACTGAAAATTTTGCCAAAAATGAAAACATTCTTGTTTTCATCAAAATTTTTAAAACCCAGTTTTCCAACCAGCTCTACTCAAAACCTAAATTTAATCCCATTGAAGTCAAGCAAGATGGGGGATGTTAACACTTCCTTAAAATCTATCAGCTTCTACCAAAGTGCCTCGTCCTGGAAGATGCTGAGCCCTCCACTCCCTCTATGCCAGGGATAATGTCCACCTTTGTGTTAGTACAGTACCTAGCACAATGGAGCCTTGATCCTGGCTACAGCCTCCATGGAAGGCAAGGGTGCTTGTCAGCTCTCAGGCGGCTCTCACCACCTTGCAGCATTTTAGGCCTTAGCATTTCCTCAGGAAACAGCATGTGGGAAGCAGGATTCCTTAGGGTACAGGTTTTCCTTGGATACATGATGTGGTTCCATTTATTATGGTCCCATTTGCACTGTTATGGTAATTAACATGGGTCTGTTTCTCCATCAGACATTTCCAAATTCTGTTCTTCATGCTGTTAAATTTGTGTATTCACTAGTTCCTGAAGTCCTTTAATTGCTCTTCTCTTCCCAATAGCTGTCATCTGAGTGTTTGAGGTGCGACTCCTATACAAACCCAGGGCTGATTAAGCTTGTTCTGGGCAGACAAGTCTCATAAAAGCTATTAGAATTCAAATACATCATCTAATCTTACAAATGTCAGTATTACATGCACTAAGTGGGAGGAGAGGGCAGCTAAAGCAAGACCAATTCTAATATTTTATTACTAATGCAACACCAAAAATCTGAAGAACAGATTATGTAACAAGACTGCCTCAGCCACACTTAGCCAAAAATTCCCTGTAGCTTTTTGGCTATAGTCTTTTAATAATAAACAGTCTAGTAAAGAGAGAAAGTTTGCGACATTTTATACATATATATATATATATATATATATATATATTAGAGAGATTTAAAACAAACAGAAGCATTTATACAACTTAGTACATGTTAACAAGAAACACGTTGAGCTTCTTTTTTTTAAAGGAATGCATTTTAAAGTACACAGTTCTCTGTAGTTCAATGCACACAAAAAAACAGAACTGTATTCAGAAGGGCAATTTAAAAATCTACTGAACGGATTTGGGACGCCCAATTGCATACCTATATGATAGCAGCACCATGTCAACCTACTCTAAAAAATGCATGAAGTCAGTGCACACTGAGCAGTCTCTCCTTTGATCATTCACATACATGCCCCTGCTATGTTTGCCCTTCTTTGCATTTTGTAAACAGATGCTGACAGCTGTTCTTGTCCTTTGTTCAAACAATGACCATTGTAACCAACAAGAAAATTAATAGCAGATGAACACAATTAATTAGGCTGAAACTAAAATATTTTATTTATGAACACTCTCCCCATCCAAATCTACTTTTAATTCCTTGCAGATATCAATGATAGTTTTTGTTATCACTACTCTGAATTATTAGCTCCTCCAGAAGAGCTGAAGTAGTAACACTTTGGTTGTATGGTCTACGGTAAGGTAAATAAATACACCAACTCTTTCCCTATATTTCCATCAAAATAAATATACGCGCACACACACACACACACCACAAAGAGTATACTTCAAGTATAAATCTTACCAGTCTCATATGTTTATATATATGATTAAAACATATAAGACTGATGAGATTTATACTAGCATATTTTACAGACTTTTGGGATTTACTGGTACGATGAGACAGAATATGTACATCTCTTGTCTCTTGCAAATTATTTACCTTGTATAAGTACTTGTTTATAGATCAGACACAGATGAGGAGCCAAGTTTACATTTACATTAAGTCCCTTTATGCTTCTCTGACACTGTAAATGTGCCTTAAAGTGTGCATAAAGTACATTTATGGAATGTAAATGAGAATTACACTCATAGTGATTTAAGCATTTGTTACTTACTTTGTTACTTTTTGTTTCTTTGCTTTATGCATTTTATCATAGTTGGCTGGGAGTTTTGTGGTTGTCTTGTGTAACCATTTAATACAAAAGAGATCTTAAAAAAAAATTTCAAAATAATTTCACGATAAAAATGTATCCCTCTAAATTGTTATGAGCAGGAAAATGAAACCTAATCATTACAAATAAGGTCACTTTCACTTCTATGAAGTAAGATGGCAGAAATACAAATCTTACAACATGACAGAGAAAAAGTACATTCCTGTTTGCTAACTAATTCCATCACATTTGTTTAGTGTGCTTCAAGATGCAATACTGAGGTGCTCTAGAACTATCTGACACCCCATAATGCCTTGTGGCAGCCACGATGGAGGAACTGTAAGCCACTGATGTTGGGCAGAGGGCTGCCAAGGGCTCATGAGAATGGGAGAAGATAAGATGAAAGCTACTGAACAAAGGAATTCAAAAAACCTGTATTCAGTTTTCAGCTCAGTCACAAGGCCTGGGTATGACCCTGGGCAAGTCACTAAATCTATCCTGTATCTCAGTTCTCCATCTATACCATGGGGCTAATATCACACAGTGGTTTGTGAGGATAAAATCTATTAATGATTGTGAGGTACTCAGATAGGCCATATTAAAGTACCTAAATAGACAGAAAAATAGGCAGAAGCTATCCACTTATGTTGAATATAGGCACTTGTGTGATTAAATAAATGGCCACCCCATCTATTTTCGTGCCCTCTTCCTCTTGGTCTTATCTGCAATTAGAACTTTTCAGCTTTAATAGTATGTGCACTAGTAGATGTACAGGATTCCCAGTTTCTCTCCATCTTCTGAAGAGTCCTAGAGCACCTCAATATTGCATCTTGAAGTATACTAAACAAACGTGATGGAATTAGTTAGCAAACGGGAATGTACTTTTTCTCTGTCAAATGTGGAAAGGTTTGTGTTTCTGTTGTTTCAGTTAGGCACACAGAAGGTTTTTTACATTTATGTGCCACTTAGGCAAATTGTAGCCTTTGTGCCCAACACAGAGAATATTTCCAACAAACCAAATACATGATATAATAATACTTTACATTTATATACTACCTTGCATGCCAAAGTGCTGTGCCAACTATGGTATAAACCGGGGTGGGCAAACTTTTTGGCCCGAAGGCCATACCTGGGTGGGGAAATTGCATGCAGGGCCATGAATGTAGGGCTGGGGTTGGGGTACGGGAGGGGGTGTGGGGTGTGGGAGGGAGTGCAGTGCACAGGAAGGGGCTCAGGGAAAGGGGTTGGGGCAGAGGAGGGGTGCAGGGTGTACAAGGGGCTCAGGGCAGGGGGTTGGGGTGCAGGAGGGGGTGTGGAGTGTGGGAGGGGGCTCAGGGCAGGGGTTGGGGTGCAGGAGGGGTGTGGGGTGCAGGAGGGGGCTCAGGGCAGCGGGTTGGGGTGCAGGAAGGGTGCAGGGTACAGCAGGGGGCTCAGGGCAGGGGGTTGGGGTGTGGATTGCAGGAAGGGTTCAGGGTGTGGGCTCCGGCCCAGCACCACTTACCTGGAGCGGCTTCAGGCAGCAGTGCTGCCGCACTGCTAAGGCAGGCTCCCTACCCGCCCTGGCCCCATGCCACACCACTCCTGGAAGCAGCCGGCACCACATCCCTGAGGCCCCTGGCGGGGTGCGGGGAGGCTGCAGGGGTCTCCATGCACTGCCCTCACCTGTGGGTTCCACAGGGAACCAAGCCCAATACAAGCTTCAGGTGTGGAATCCATAGACAAGGGCGGTGCACAGAGCTCCCCCCGCCCCCCCATCCCCTGCCTCAGGGGCGGCAGGGAAGCGGCGCGGGGTCCACGGTGCCACAGGGATGGCAATCCCACTGGCTGGATCCAAAGCCCTGAGGGGCCGGATCCGGCCCGCGAGCCGTACTTTGCCCACCCCTGGTATATACACATAAGCCAACACTCTTGAAATGCAACTGCCTCAGGGGTTGATGGTGGCAATCAATTAGCATACGCCATCCTGCACAAGACTGAGAGGAGGAGTGATATTGATTAAAAAACTGAGTGCAAAGCTATATTGTTACAGAAATTGCCATGCAATGAGCATCCCAGCAGGGCAGACAAAATGAACTCAATGATTCTCATACATTTCACCTTTTGAAGTACCATGTACCAATGCAAAGCTGAAGAGAAACTACTGGGATGTGAACCTGTAGTTTCAGTGTGTCTTTGTATTACAAGTCTTTTAGTTAGACCTAAATCATCTGTGAGATAGCCCTTCCAGACAGAAACATATTCCTATATTTGCATGTGTAAGCGGGGGAACAGTCCCGCTATTGTGGGGAACTTTCCTGGCTTCTGCACTATCCCGGTGAAGTGGGCTAGCGAAAGGATCTGAGTCCTCGCTCCCACTTCTTTTATCCAGTGGACTCTCTGCCCTTGAGGACTCCCCTTCCACTCTCCTGTCTGGCAGAGTCCTCGTAACCCCAACAAGGCTGGGCCCAGGATTCCGGGGGGGCTCGACCCCCAACCCTGCTGTGGTCACCTAGGACAGGGGCTAGGGTGTCCCCACTCTGGGATACTCTCTCTGCCCTGGGCACTTCTCTGACCCACTGACCATTACATACAAGTTAAAGCAAATGCAAGTTATTTAATCAACAATTAATTTTAAAAAGAATAAGGGGAAATGGGAAAGGTTAAAGGAAACACATCAACCTGCTCTGTGGCAGGGAACATCACAAACAGTGTCTCTGGAATGTCAGGGCACTTCACAGTCTGTTCCTTGTAGGTCCCAAGCCGCCTTCTCAGGCCCTGGCTTTGCTTCAGGGATGCTGTGGGTTGGACACTTGCTCTGGTGGTGGCCACACGCTCTCAGGATCTAAGTGGTAGGACCCTACTTCCCAGTGTCGCCCCCACCCTGTCGGGGTTACGATCCAAGCCTGGCCTGCAGAGCCTCTTGACTGAGGCGTCTCCCTGTGCTGGGCCCACTGCCCAGGGTCCCCCTCGCTCTCCCCAGCTGCTTACCGCAGCCAGCTCCGGACTGCTCCAGCCCCAGCTCCACCACTCGGTCTCAGCACTGCTGCTGCTGCTCTGCCTCCAGCTCCCTGGGCTGCTTCTTTGGCCCCTCTGGCTCTGGTTGCTGCAGCTCTCCTCCCAGGACAGGTCTGCTCTGCAGGCTGCTTCTGTGACTCTGCTCCCAGCACTGACCTGTTTCATGGGCTGCTTCTCTGGCCCCTCTGGCTCTGGTTGCTGCAGCTCTGCTCCCAAGGCAAGTCTGCTCTCTCTGGGCTGTGCCTCTGGCTTTGGGGCTGCAGCTCTGCTCCCAGGACAGGGTCTGCTCTCTCTGGGCTGCTTTTCTGGTCCCTCTGGATCTGGCACAGCTCTGCTCCCCAGCTCAGCTTGGGCCCCTGCTTTCTCCTTAGCTCAGCCCCACTCTGTCTGACCCAGGCAATTCCAGCTCACACAGAGGACGGGTCCTCCCTGGCCTCCTGACTCCCTGATTAGCCTGCTCGCCCTGTCATTCAGGCTGACCTGGACCATTGACCTCTCCCCATTGTTCCTGGGGGCTGTCAGTCTCAGGGTCCTGATTTCCCATTGACCCTTCTCCCTTTTTAGTATTGGGAGCTAGAAACTAAAACACCCCCACTGAATGTTAGTAAGGGGGCAACAGTCCCCTTACACATAATAAAAGAGCAAATTGACTGATGACAGTGGAACAGAGTTGGGGACTGAAGATATGGAATAAGGAAATGCAGACTTCTAAATGGGAGTCTTTTCACCGAAGGACTTTAGATCAAGCTTTTAGAGGTGTATATGGCCCGCAGTCATGCACAGATATCAATAAGCTTTCCATAGACATGTATAGTAGGCACAATGTACATGATCCTTAATTTGGTACTCTGTTTTCAAAGATGAATAAAAAAATTGAGAAAGCTGATGAAATAGCCTGTATTTTCTGAAACAAGGAAGAAGAATTTATTATTGGCTCAATCACACATTAAAATCGATAGGGATTTTATTGTTGATTACCATAGCTGGACAAGAGGGACAATACCCCAGATAACAGTGAAAATGGTTGTGAAAAGAATTAGAATGTTTTATGGTAGACAAAACTACAAGACAGTCTATGAAGGTCATAGAAATGACCGAATTCATAACTGCTTGCTGATTTCATTATGATAATTCTTAATGCTTATCCTTATACTCATGTTTGTTATTACTTCGATGATGTCTCATCCTCGCAACAAAAAGGCAGTGATTTCAGCGCAGGATTGGGCCCAAAATTATTAACATAGCTGATTTCACATAATATATGGATTGTTGCCATTAGGTTGTAGAATTAATAATCGTCATCAGCTTTAAGGCTTTCTTTGTTTAACAGAAGCTTCACAAGGCATTTCTTTGAATGAAAAGCTCAGGTTGAATGAAGGATGCTCACTGTGAAGCTGAGAATTCTGCATCCTACTTCATCCCCCTGATCTTAAAATGATTTAGTACCATTGAATTGAATGTATATTTGTTCTACTCTTGTCTGAGCCGAGAATTCTGCAGCTTGTGCAGCCTTATATATGAGATGCTGCATGCCCAGCAGCACGTAGGGGAGTGGGTCTTAACAGCTCTTAACAGCTGGATGGTAAGACATGTTAATAAGTAACTCCTCTTAGGCGAAAGATAAATGTCAGAATAGCTGTAATCATTTCTACCTGTAACCTGAGAACTCAGGGAACCGCACTGAAGCTTTATCATGTGCAAAACCAGACAATAGACTTCTTTAAAGTGGACTCTTCCCAGCCCCAAGCTGCTTGGCACCCACCCGCCGCCCCCTTGTGAATGAGCAGAGTCCTCCAGGCACAGAGTCATAGAAAGCTAAAATTTGCTTCCTCCACGCCCTGTTAGAAGCTCTGCATCAGAAAGTGGACAAGGTACAATTCACTCTCTCTATTACTTAGGGTGACCATACGTCCCATTTGGGCCGGGACAGTCCCTTTGTTAAGCCCTGTCCTGGCTGTCCTGACTTTTTTTCCAAAAGGAGGCATTTGTCCTGCTTGCTCTTGCTGACTTGATCAGTTGGCAAGAGCAAACAGGACAAATGCCTACTTTTGTCAAAAAAGTGGGGTGCAGCGTGCAGGGGGGGGAGTGGAGATGCCAGCCGCCCGCAGGGGAAGGCAGGGCTGGTGGGGTGGGAGAGAAGCAGCTTCCAGCATGCGGGGTCCCTGCAGGGTTCCAGCAACTCGCCAACAGCCTGGCATAGGAGGAAGGGAGTTTCCAGCAATCAGCAACAGCATGGGGGGTCCTCAGGCGAGCAGCTGTGGGGTCCCATTTTCTCTTTGGGAAATATGGTCACCCTACTATTACTGAGGGGAAAAAAATATACTTTATCTGTGAGAAGTACCATGGCAGAAAAGTTGAATTGACACAGCTGAGAAGCAGCTAAAATAGATATGTAAGGAGGACTTAACAGGCCAAAACCACCAGGGATAACAAATTTGGTCCAATGTCTCTAAACAAATGGAAACAGAAAAAAATGTATCAGACTTCTTATGCTTACAAAGTCAAGACACTGGAAATCAAACTGGGTCTGAAACACAGCCATCCTTTAACTTCCTGAGAGAACTGAAACACTGGTCTGGTGACAGTTTTCAGAGTAGCAGCCGTGTTAGTCTGTATTCTGGTGGTCTCTATAAACAAAATACCTTCATTACTTAGTTAATATGAGCAAGAAAGCCATACACCTATGTGGAAAAAACAGAGAATTCTCAATAGTAAGCTGGCAGCTGCACAAGATGCCAGAGATGCAGATTCCTTCCCTTGATTAAAATAATTGTATAAGTGGAAAAAGGAATGAAATAGAATGTTAATGACGGGGTCCTACTTACACTAATATGGGGAAATAAACAGCATCCATTTTAACAAGGTTCCCGCAAAATAAAAAAAACATTCCAGTCTTGTTGCATTCGGATAAATGCAGGGTAACATACAAGTCAAATTGTAACCTATCCTCCTAGCATTCACAATGGATCCAATCCTGCAGTTCTTATTCAGTCAAAACTCCCAGTGGTATCCATGTAAATTTTGACTGAGTAAAGGACAGCAATACTTGGCCCTAAACATTGAAATAGGAACACCCCATGATGGCCATCAGAAAAATAATGTGAACAACCACATAGAAATCTCCCTATATAAACACAATACCCAAAGGAGCCCAAGAGAATTAGGTGCCCAAGTCCCTCTGAATTTCAATAGTAGTTACATACTTAACTCCCTTCAGCTCCTTTGAATATCCCAGCTTAAAACAATGCAAATAAAATTAGCTGAGTTCTGCCCTGATTTACACTCTGTGGGTTGCACAAACTATAACTCCAGGCAGAATTTGGCCCAAAGTGTACCAAGAGTCCCATCAAGGAAGCACACGAAAAATACGAGGCCAACACTTGATCTTCACTCAGGAATATAATTTGGCTAAAATTAACCTGAAGCAGGGATTGAATGCACTTGCTGGTGAATGTAGAGAGTGTATTTCAAATCAGAAGCCAGAACGCACAATAGAAGAGAAAACAGAATAATTATATTTAAAAAAAAAATCAATATGCACACAGCTCCCATCCCTGTATACCCCATAAGTTTCCAAAAAGAAACAGAGTAGATCAGCTCAGGTGCCAGCTATTCACAGTATGGCACTTGAAAAGGCTTTCCAGGTGGCTTCCATCTTACTATTCTAAGCCCTGGTCTACACTAGGACTTTAGGTCGAATTTAGCAGCGTTAAATCGATGTAAACCTGCACCCGTCCACACGATGAAGCCCTTTATTTCGACTTAAAGGGCTCTTAAAATCGATTTCCTTACTCCACCCCTGACAAGTGGATTAGCGCTTAAATCGGCCTTGCCGGCTCGAATTTGAGGTACTGTGGACACAATTCGACGGTATTGGCCTCCGGGAGCTATCCCAGAGTGCTCCATTGTGACCGCTCTGGACAGCACTCTCAACTCAGATGCACTGGCCAGGTAGACAGGAACTTTTGAATCTCATTTCCTGTTTGGTCAGCGTGGCAAGCTGCAGATGACCATGCAGAGCTCATCAGCAGAGGTGACCATGATGGAGTCCCAGAATCGCAAAAGAGCTCCAGCATGGACCGAACGAGAGGTACGGGATCTGATCGCTGTGTGGGGAGAGGAATCCGTGCTATCAGAACTCCGTTCCAGTTTTCAAAATGCCAAAACCTTTGTCAAAATCTCCCAGGGCATGAAGGACAGAGGCCATAACAGGGACCCGAAGCAGTGCCACGTGAAACTTAAGGAACTGAGGCAAGCCTACCAGAAAACCAGAGAGGCGAACGGCCGCTCCGGGTCAGAGCCCAAAACATGCCGCTTCTATGATGAGCTGCATGCCATTTTAGGGGGTTCAGCCACCACTACCCCAGCCGTATTGTTTGACTCCTTCAATGGAGATGGAGGCAACACAGAAGCAGGTTTTGGGGACGAAGAAGATGATGAGGAGGAGGAGGTTGTAGATAGCTCACAGCAAGCAAGCGGAGAAACCGGTTTTCCCGACAGCCAGGAACTGTTTCTCACCCTGGACCTGGACCAGTACCCCCTGAACCCACCCAAGGCTGCTTCCTGGACCCGGAAGGCGGAGAAGGGACCTCCGGTGAGTGTACCTTTTAAAATACTATACATGGTTTAAAAGCAAGCATGTGAAAGGATTACTTTGCCCTCGCATTTGCGGCTCTCCTGGATGTACTCCCAAAGCCTTTGCAAAAGGTTTCTGGGGAGGGCAGCCTTATTGCGTCCTTCATGGTAGGACACTTTACCACTCCAGGCCAGTAACACGTACTTGGGAATCATTGTACAACAAAGCACTGCAGTGTATGTTTGCTGGCGTTCAAACAAAATCCATTCTTTATCTCTCTGTGTTATCCTCAGGAGAGTGAGATATAATTCATGGTCACCTGGTTGAAATAGAGTGCTTTTCTTCAGAGGATACTCAGAGGAGCCCGTTGCTGCTGGGCTGTTTGCCTGTGGCTAAACAGAAATGTTCTCCGCTGTTAGCCACAGGGAGGGGGGAAGGTTGAGGGGGTAGCCACGCGGTGGGGGGAGGCAAAATGTGACCTTGTAACGAAAGCACGTGTGCTATGTATGTAATGTTAACAGCAAGGTTTACCCTGAAAGAGTGTAGCCACTGTTTTATAAAATGTGTCTTTTTAAATACCGCTGTCCCTTTTTTTTTCTCCACCAGCTGCATGTATTTCAGTGATCACAGGATCTTCTCCTTCCCAGAGGCTAGTGAAGATTAGAAAGAAAAAAAAACGCACTCGAGATGAAACGTTCTCCGAGCTCATGCTGTCCTCCCACACTGACAGAGCACAGACGAATGCGTGGAGGCAAATAATGTCAGAGTGCAGGAAAGCACAAAATGACCGGGAGGAGAGGTGGCGGGCTGAAGAGAGTAAGTGGCGGGCTGAAGACAGGGCTGAAGCTCAAACGTGGCGGCAGCGTGATGAGAGGAGGCAGGATTCAATGCTGAGGCTGCTGCAGGACCAAACCAGTATGCTCCAGTGTATGGTTGAGCTGCAGCAAAGGCAGCTGGAGCACAAACTACCACTACAGCCCCTGTGTAACCAACCGCCCTCCTCCCCAAGTTCCATAGCCTCCACACCCAGACGCCCAAGAACGCGGTGGGGGGGCCTCTGGCCAACCAGCCACTCCGCCACAGAGGATTGCCCAAAAAAAAGAAGGCTGGCATTCAATAAATTTTAAAGTTGTAAACTTTTAAAGTGCTGTGCTTAAAGTGCTGTGTGGCATTTTCCTTCCCTCCTCCACCACCCCTCCTGGGCTACCTTGGTAGTCATCCCCCTATTTGTGTGATGAATGAATAAAGAATGCATGAATGTGAAGCAACAATGACTTTATTGCCTCTGCAAGCGGTGATCGAAGGGAGGAGGGGAGGGTGGTTAGCCTGCAGGGAAGTAGAGTGAACCAAGGGGCGGGGAGTTTCATCAAGGAGAAACAAACAGAACTTTCACACCGTAGCCTGGCCAGTCATGAAACTGGTTTTCAAAGCTTCTCTGATGCGTACCGCGCCTTCTGTGCTCTTCTAACCGCCCTGGTGTCTGGCTGCGCATAACCAGCAGCCAGGCGATTTGCCTCAACCTCCCACCCTGCCATAAACGTCTCCCCCTTACTCTCACAGATATTGTGGAGCACACAGCAAGCAGTAATAACAGTGGGAATATTGGTTTCGCTGAGGTCTAAGCAAGTCAGTAAACTGCGCCAGCGCGCCTTTAAACGTCCAAATGCACATTCTACCACCATTCTGCACTTGCTCAGCCTGTAGTTGAACAGCTCCTGACTACTGTCCAGGCTGCCTGTGTACGGCTTCATGAGCCATGGCATTAAGGAGTAGGCTGGGTCCCCAAGGATACATATAGGCATTTCAACATCCCCAACAGTTATTTTCTGGTCTGGGAATAAAGTCCCTTTCTGCAGCTTTTGAAACAGACCAGAGTTCCTGAAGATGCGAGTGTCATGTACCTTTCCCGGCCATCCCACGTTGATGTTGGTGAAATGTCCCTTGTGATCCACCAGAGCTTGCAGCACTATTGAAAAGTACCCCTTGCGGTTTATGTACTCGCCAGCTTGGTGCTCCGGTGCCAAGATAGGGATATGGGTTCCGTCTGTGGCCCCACCACAGTTAGGGAATCCCATTGCAGCAAAGCCATCCACTTTGACCTGCACATTTCCCAGGGTCACTACCCTTGATATCAGCAGATCTTTGATTGCATGGGCTACTTGCATCACAGCAGCCCCAACAGTAGATTTGCCCACTCCAAATTGATTCCCAACTGACCGGTAGCTGTCTGGCGTTGCAAGCTTCCACAGGGCTATTGCCACTCGCTTCTCAACTGTGAGGGCTGCTCTCATCTTGGTATTCATGCGCTTCAGGGCAGGGGAAAGCAAGTCACAAAGTTCCATGAAAGTGCCCTTACGCATGTGAAAGTTTCGCAGCCACTGGGAATCGTCCCAGACCTGCAACACTTTGCGGTCCCACCAGTCTGTGCTTGTTTCCCGAGCCCAGAATTGGCGTTCCACAGCATGAACCTGCCCCATTAGCACCATGATGCATGCATTGGCAGGGCCCATGCTTTCAGAGAAATCTGTGTCCATGTCCTGATCACTCACGCGACCGCGCTTACGTCGCCTACTCGCCCAGTATCACTCTGCCAGGTTCTGGTGCTGCATATACTGCTGGATAATGTGTGTGGTGTTTAATGTGCTCCTAATTGCCAAAGTGAGTTGTGCGGCCTCCATGCTTGCCTTGGTATGGCGTCCGCTCAGAAAAAAGGCACGGAATGATTGTCTGCCGTTGCTCTGACGGAGGCAGGTGAGACTGACGACACAGCTTACAGAGTTGGCTTCAGGGAGCTAAAATCAACAAAGGGGGTGGCTCTACATCAAGGAGTATTTCAGGCAGGACTTCACGGAGGGTTCCAAAAAGAAATGGTGCACCTAAGTTATTGTTCTTATTGGAACAAGGAGGTTAGTCTGGCCTCTGATTGATACGTGGCTAGATTTAGCTCGCTGAACCTTCCCTGTGAGTGACTGCAGTGTGACCTAGAGGAATGAGTCCCCTAGACGGGGTAGGCAGGAAGCAAATGAGTACAAAACAAATCTGGTCTATTTCTTGTTTTGATCCACTCCATCTATCTTTTACATCTTTGGCTGGCAGCAGACGGTGCAGAAGGACTGCATGCCATCCACATCTCAGGGCTGCTCGGCAGAAGATGGTACAATACGACTGCTAGCAATCCATATCGCCTGCCCGCTCACCATAAGATGGTTCAATAGGACTGACTGCAGGACTAAAGAGAATGACTTGATCAAGTCACTCCAAATTTAGTCCCTGCGCCCATGTCTATCCAGGCGCTCCCGGCCAATGTGGCCGGGAGCACCTCGGACATGACGATGACGGCTACCAGTCCTATTGCACCGTCTGCTGCCACAAGGCAAGGGGTTGCTGCTACTGTGTAGCAATGCAGTACCGCGTCTGCCAGCACCCAGGAGACATACGGTGACGGTTACCTGAGCGGGCTCCATGCTTGCCGTGGTATGGCGTCTGCACAGGTAACTCAAGAAAAAAGGAGCAAAACGATTGTCTGCCCTTGCTTTCACGGAGGGAGGGAGGGAAGGGGGGCCTGACGATATGTACCCAGAACCACCCGCGACAATGTTTTAGCCCCATCAGGCATTGGGATCTCAACCCAGAATTCCAATGGGCAGCGGAGACTGCGGGAACTGTGGGATAGCTACCCACAGTGCAACACTCCGGAAGTCGACTCTAGCCTCGGGACTGTGGAAGCGCTCCGCCGAGTTAATGCACTTAATGCACTTAGAGCATTTTCTGTGGGGACACACACACTCGAATATATAAAACCGATTTCTAAAAAAACGACTTCTAGAAATTCGACCTAATTTCATAGTGTAGACATACCCTAAGAGGAGCAGGGGCCTTGCCATACTCAATGACAAGAGGCTGCAGGAATGCACAGGGGGAGCAAACGTTGCACATAAAGGTACTCTGCAGGTTTAGTAAGGGCCAGTCTTGGTGCCTTATTCCTGCTCCCCCTTTTGCATTATGCATACACTTTACAGATGCTTTTGCAGTGCAACATGTCCTCATCCCTAGCAATGTGTCTCTACCCAGTGATGAGCTGCCAAAATCTTAACAACGGCTTCCCTCCTCACCCCACGAGGGGGTCGTTGCCCACCCCTGCCCCCCAGGACTCCTGCCACATCCAACCCCCCCGTGTTCCTTGACGCCCCCCCCAGCCCCATTCACCCCCCTCCCCTGTCCCCTGACTGCCCCCAGAACTGGGCAGGAGGGTCTCATGGGCCACCGTAGTGGGTGCCTACCCCACCCCTAAGAGCCAGAGGCACCTGCCGGGGGGCGAGGTGGGGAGTCCCGTCGGTGCTTACCAGGGGCAGCTCCCAGGAAGCATCCGGCAGGTCCCTCTGGCTTCTAGGGGCAGGGGAGCATAGCTGGCGGGGAGCAGGGGGAGCGGCCACTCCCCCACTGATCACATCAAAAGTGGCACCTTAGGCGCCGACTCCCTGGGGTGCTCTGGGGCTGGAGCACCCATGGGGAGAATTTGGTGGGTACAGAGCACCCACCGGCAGCTCCCCGTCCCACGCCCTGACCCAGCTCACCTCACCTCCGCTCTGCCTCCTTCCCTGAATGCACCGCCCCGCTCTGCTTCTCCGCCCCCCGGCTTCCCGCGAATCAGCTGTTCGGCGGGAAGCTGGGGAGGGCTGAGAAGCAAGTGGCGGCTTCCCACTCAGGCTGAGGGTGGCAGAGGTGAGCTGTGGCGGGGAGCGGTTCCCCTGCGCGCGCCCCTCCAGGTTACCTGCTGCAGTGCGGGCGGCCCTCCTCATGCCCCCCCGCCCCAGCTCACCTCCACCTCCCTGGGCCTGAGCGGGAAGCTGCGGCCTGCTTCTCAGACTGCCCCAGCTTCCCGCGCGAACAGCTGATTCACGGGAAGCCTGGGGTGCGGGGCGGAGAAGCAGAACAGGGCAGCACGTTCAGGGGAGGAGGCGGAGGCAGAGCAGAGGTGAGCTGGGGCTGAGGCCAGGGCCGGGCCGAGGGTGGGGTGGGGAGGGGAGCTGCCGGTGGGTGCTCTGCTTAGGGCGCCACTTTTGGCCGGTTAAATTTAGAAGCCCTTTTAGAACCGGTTGTCCCTCACGGAACAACCGGTTCTAAAAGGGCTTCTAAATTTAACAACCAGTTCTAGCGAACCGGTGCGAACCGGCTCCAGCTCACCACTGTCTCTGCCTCTTACTGCTATAACGGAGCACACAATGGATGGACAACATGTAATTGTTGGTCACCAAACATATCCTGTGACATGCAGCCACGTGTTTCTTAAGGCTTTAATAATTGTAAGCAATTGCTCCAGTAATATTCACAAATTATTTATCATTTAAAATAGTGGGCCTGACTATGCCAAGCATTTGTAGAACTGTTAGGCTGATATCAGCTGCAGCTATATGCAGGGAGAATTAATAATAATTTTGCCTGATTTAGGCACCAATCTTGTTCCCATTAAAATCAATAGCAAAACTCCCAGTGACTTCAACTGCAGCAGGAGCCAGACCAATTGTCAACTACTGGCTACTGCTATGATGCTAAAATAGCTTGATGGGTACAAAACTGACTCAAAAACCATGAAAGCTGTGAATCCGGCAGCTTTCTATAGGTGGAAAGAAGTTAACCACTGGGCCTCTTTAGGTTCCCTTTGGGAATCTTCCTTAAATGCTTTGGAATATAATGTGTATAAGTTATTTAGATGAGAAGATCTATTGCAAAATACAAAGTTGCAGATAACAGAGGAATTGGATGGACTAACCTCTGCATACCCTACTTGCATTTAAAATGATAAACTATCCGAATAAATGTATATGGTTACTGATTATTATCAGGCCAAATGCTGACCCTATACCAATAGCCATATTGCTTCCTCATAGTTTATGTATCAGGAACCTCAATTCAGTAAGATTATAGAATTGACCAATATGAATATTGTACTCAAATAAGCTGAATGTGAGCTAGCATGATGATTTCTGCTCACTTTAAAATTGCTCTGGTGAGTCCTTCCCTTTGAAAACCACAATACATTCCTCCCTCCTGTCCTTGAAACCCAATAAGCACACCATCTCTGCACAAACAGAGGCCAGTCATCCAACTAACACATGCTGCTGCCCTGGTCCACTCTGATCCCTACCTCCAAGAGATAACCAGTCCTCCTCTGACCTTTCCCTATTCCCACTGAAATCTTCCCACACCTAAGTGTTTCTGTTCTTCCTCTGGTCCCTCCCCACTCCCACTGAGGTTATCTTTTCCACTGGCAGGCCCCTCAGTCTTTTCCTATTCTCTCTGCTGACCTTGGTGCCATCCCTTCATCTACAACACCCTTCAGTCCCTCTCCACTTTCAGTGACCCCAGCCCTCCACTTGTAAAGCTGGATGATCCTTCCCTTCAGGGATTTCTCTACACCCTCTCCTAAATTTCCCCATCACTCCCCCTCCCGCAGTGGTCAAACCAACCAAGATGAAGAACATACCAAGAACTAAGAATATACAAGCCTGTCATCTGAAGGTTCAAGTGGTGTATCTACATTTGAATAGCCCAAAGCACAAATACAGCTACCTACTGAAGAAACAGTATCTCCACAACCTAAGGGCTGTTCCCGATGTTTGTTGGCCAAACTCTTCCCATTTATTGAAGTTATAAAAGATGGCTACAGGTGCACTACTTGCAAAAAAAAGCTTAAGAAGGTAAGCTTCCTACTGCTACAATTGGTAAAACTGGAGGAGCTTAGTTTGTCAGACCAATCAGGAAAGCCAATGCTAACAAACTATGTGAAAAGGGTGCAAAAGCACCAAGCCTCTGGACTGCATCAACATGCAGAAAGCCATATAAGTCAGTGACTGTTGAAGCCAATTTTAGAAGTACTTAATAAGGCTGTTAAGAATGCTGGAGACACAAAACAGTTTATGTGAACATAGCTGTTGCATCATACTTTCTATTTAAAACTAGAAATAACATTGGCCTACAGTCTGTAGCGTGTGGTAAGTGCATCATCACTTGCTAATCCTGAAGTTGGACACTGGTTCTGAACAAGATGGGCAAATGCTCACTATCTTTCTGCAAGAAACTCAAGTAACTGGTTAGAATCATGCAGTGCAACAGTGAAAGATTTAGCAGTTGAAAAAGTAAAGAACCCTCTCACCCCATTCAAAAAATTTGCATACATGGCTGGTGAATGTACCATTACAAATGCATGATTAGTATTAAGTCATTGCAAATGTTATTTTGATGCAAGTGGTAGGCCAGTAGATGTATTTCTAGATGTTCAGGACACATTGGCTGCATCCGTGATAACCCACATCTTAGAGTTATATGCTTGTAAATTGGATCCCAAAGAGATGGCTGCTTGCACATTTCATGTAGTTGTAAACTTCACTGGAAGACATGGTGGAGTACAAACTTTGCTTGGAGAAAATTGTAACCCCAATCTATTCTATACACGCTGCAGAGGCCACCTTAACTTCAAGTATCCAGAAAAATAATCGAGCAAATAATTAAGCAATCAATTTGCAAACACCTAGAAGATAATAAGGTGATAAATAACACTCAGCATGGATTTGTCAAAAACAAATTGTGTCAAAACAACCTAATAGCTTTCTTTGACAGGGTAACAAGCCTTGTGGATGGGGGGAAGTGGTAGATGTGATGTATATTGACTTTGGTAAGGCTTTTGATAGTGTCTTGCATGACCTTATAAACAAACTAGGGAAATATAGCCTAGATCAGAGGTGGGCAAACTACAGTGGCCCGCGGGACCCTCCTGCCTGGCCCCTGAGCTCCTGGCCCGCAGCCTCAGCTCACTGCGCTGTTGGCGCAATGCTCTGGGCGATGGGGCTGCAGGCTCTTGCTGGGCCGCGCAGCTGCAGAGCTGCAGCCTGACCCGGTGCTCTGTGCTGTGCAGCGGCGTGGCTGGCTCCAGCCGGGCGGCACGGCTGCCTGTCCTGGTGCTCTCGGTGGTGCAGCTGTAGCGCCGCCAGCCACCGATGCTCCAAGCAGCGCGGTCAGGGGGCAGGGAGCAGGAGCTTTGGATAGAGGGCAGGGGAGTTCACGGTGGTGGTCAGGGGACGGGGGTGTGGATAGGGGTCAGGGCGGTCAGAGGGTGGGGAACAGAGGGGTTGAATGAGGGCAAGGATGCCAGGGGGGCAGTCAGGAAGGAGGGGAGGTTGGATGAGGCAGCAGGGGGCAATCAGGGGCAGGGGTTCTGGGGGCAGTCAGGGAACAGGGAGAAGGGGTGGTTGGATGGGGCAGAGGTCCTGGGGGGGGCCAGTCAGGAATGAGAGGAGGGGTTGGATGGGGCAGCAGGGGGCAGTCAGGGGCAGAGGGTCCAGGGGTGGTCAGGGAACTGGGAGGGGTGGATGGGGCAGTGGTCCCAGGGGGCCGTCAGAGGGCGAGAAGCAGGGGTGGTCGGATAGGGAGCAGGGGCCAGGCCACACCTGGCTGTTTGGGGAGGCACAGCCTCCCTAACCGGCCCTCCATACAATTTCAGAAATCCGATGTGGCCCTCAGGCCAAAAAATTTTCCCACCCCGGCCTAGATGGAGCTACTATAATGTGGATGCATAACTGGTTGGAAACCATTTCCAGAGAGTAGTTATCAGTCATTCACAGTAAAGCGGGAAGGGCATATCGAGTAAGGTCCCACAGGGATTGGTCCTGGGTCCAGTTCTGTTGAATATTTTCATCAGTGATTTAGATAATGGCATAAAGAGTACATTTATAAAGTCTGTAGATGATATCAAGGGGTTGCAAGTGCTTTGGAGGACGGAATTAAAATTCAAAATGATCTGGACAAACTGGAGCAATGATCTGAAGAAAATAGGATGAAATTCAATAAGGACCAATGCAAAGGACTCCACTTAGGGAGGAACAATCAGTTGCACATATACAAAATGGGAAATGACTGCCTAGGAAGGAGTACTGCGGAAGGGGATTTGGGGGTCACAGTGGATCACAAGCTAAATATGAGTCAACAGTGTAACACTGTTGGAAAAAAAGCAAATATCATTCTGGGATGTATTAGCAGGAGTGTTGTAAGGAAGACATGAGAAGTAATTCTTCTGCTCTACACAGCACTGATACAGCCTCAAATGGAGTATTGTGTCCAGTTCTGGGAGCCACATTTCAGGAAGGATGTGGACAAATTGGAGAAAGTCCAGAGGAGTGCAACAAAAATAATTAAAGGTCTATAAATCATGACCTCTGAGGAAAGATTGAAAAAATTGGGTTTGGTTAGTCTGGAGAAGAGAAGACTGAGGGGGGACATAACAGTTTTCAAGTATATACAAAGTTATTACAAGGAAGAGGGAGAAAAATTGTTTTCAGAATTGTCCTTTGAGGATAGGACAAGAAGCACTGGGCTTAAATCTCAGCAAGGAAGATTTAGGTTGGACATTAAGAAAAACTTCATAACTGTCACAGTAGTTAAGTACTGGAATAAATTGCCTAGGGAGGTTGTGGAATCTCTGTCAATGGAGGTTTTTAAGAGCAGGTTAGATAATCACCTGTCAGGAGTGGTCTAAATAATTGTTACTTCTGCCTTGAGTGCAGGGGACTGGACTAGAAGACCTCTCAAGGTCCCTTCCAGTCCTACAATTCTATTATTCGAAGATCTACTCAACTAGCACTAGTATGAGCTGCAGAATGTTCAAAAGACATTTAAATAGCCATAAATTTTGTGTCTTCTTTATACTCTTTTTACAAAAAGAGTCCAAAAAGACTGAAATGATAGAAGATGCTTTGGGATTGAAGTTCAAATTAGTCCAACCTGGGAATACCCACTGGCTTTTCATGAGCGATTCTTGGCTGTTATCTTAAAATTACTGCAACCATTATTACTGGCTTTGGAAAGTATCTACTAAGATGGGACAGATCTAAGTAGAGGGGCTGGTGGACTACTTTTGCTACTAGGTTCAAAACAGACAATCACCATTCTTTCTCTTGTAAGTCTACTGTTGAAACCACTTGGGTCATTAAACAATGCCATCCAGGCATCTGCTACAACAGTAGTAGATCTTTGTCCACCAACAAAAGCTATACTTGGATCAAACAGAGAGATATCCATTGAAAACATACTTGAAGAAGCAAAGACTTCAGTCCAGAAGTTGACTAATGAAAGCACTTATACTGAATCGTTAAGTGAAGAGGATAAGAAGTGCTGGTTAAGACAGCTGAAAAAGTACACAAACTTGATTCTTACAAATCTACATCGGAGACTTCTGGATTCTACTCAACCTCTATGTAGCTTTTACAGATGCCTTATAAAACACCAACGGTTGAGTGGAGTGAGGAACTACCAGCAATGGGCCTGCCATGTGATCAGGACAGAATAGAGAATTTGAACACAGAGTGGAATGTCACACAATAAATGAATGAAAATTTAACTTCAACTTCTTTTTTATCATTACTTAGTGGCTCGATCCAAGCTCTGTACTATGTTTTCTGGGATGAAAGAAGTAGGAATTCATCCTCTTGCTATTCCCAGTCACAACAGCTACAGTTTAGCATTGAATAGAATTTTATGTTCTGAAAAGAAGTCACCTTCTGCCCGATCATGTGCATGAACTAATGAGCATATCAGTTGAAGAACTGGAAGTACCAGATATATGAGAAGCCACCACAGATGAACTCACTGCATTTGAGAAGTTCATTAACAGAGCTGTACAAAATTACAAGAAGAAACCAAGAAAGATGTAGATGTCATGCTTCATAGAAGGCTTGAGTAGCCAACTTTAATTTGTGTGATGATTTTAAAGCATGAGTTAAATCTAATAAAATCGTTGCAAAACGTTTTTCAGTTTTTACTATGGTGCCATACAGCCACCTTCACCCTCATGGTCTCACCCCTTAGCCTTCAGCCCCCGGTAAATTCAAACACCCCCCACTAATTGCAATTCCTGTAGAAAACTTTGTTTCCCTTAACTCCCACTGAGGCCATCCTTTTCCTTTAAGGGTCCCCCAATCCTAATTCCTCCTGCTCTCGCTAAATTAGTCTCCCCTACAAAGAGACTCCCTGATCTTTTCCTTTCCCACACTACTCAGACAACACTCCAACACAAACACTCCCACGCCATCTCCAGTCCCAGTGGCACAGACTCAGACCAGTTTTTGATTCTGTTGCTGCAGGGAACCAGGCTCCATGTTCTGAACTGAATCCAAGTACACTCAATATGACATTTGATGTACTTAATAAGAAAAATGTTCTGTTTTCCATATCCAGCATTCAGGATAGGAAGCCCTTTTATGTCAGTTTTATTTTTTTCAGATGAACTACTTTTTTTGGAGAAGGAAAAAGGACATCACTCCAGAAAACATTAAGTGAGTCACAATTAGAGCTGTGTGAACACTTCCAAGTTGGATTTTCAAGTGGTTAGTGATTACAAGTGTGCAATTCACCTTGTGTGGGTTCACAAGTCCCTCCACTCAAAGTTCACAGTTCAATTAAGCCAATTTTCCTGAAATTGAATGTCATTGAAAAGTCATAGGCAAGGCTTGGGTCTAACAAGTTCATGCTCATCTGCAGGAGTTTGTGGGATCTGGAAGTGAAATTAGCCCCAATTCCAGTGCAACAACAAGAAATGACCAAAGTTGTGGTCACCACGTAGACGACTTCTACTCACCTAGTTAAAGCAGCTGTTTATCAGAAAGTTAATGTGTAGTCAATGTCTCAATTAATGGCTCAGTTCCACTAGGTCTTGGAAACATTTCTGGCATGTTTCAATGGCAACTGCATTTTTCACCTTGACTAATTTCCATATCATGGTCTAAGTTTGGCCACCAAAAATAACTTCTAGCCAAACTTCTCATTTTCACTATACTGTGGTGATAGTCATGTAATTCAACCAGCATCCTCATAGGTAAATGCATTTGTACTACTATCCCATTTAACCCATGGTAAATGATCAGGTTGAGATTTTAAAAGCACAACCACCCATCCGCCATTAAAAGTTAATAGAAGTTATGCTGTCCTGTTAAGGTAATGGAAAATGCGTTGCTAAATTCATAGCACTGCTTTGAAAGTTTCATTCTCTATTAAAAACTCCATTTTTCTTAAAAGTACACACACACACACACACAGAGCGCGCGCACACAGACAAAACACATTTTTCATTACTTTAATCAAAACAGAGTCTAATTTTAGTTTCCATGGCCATCTTTATGTTGTCTTTCAATCCCATGCCAATCAGAATTCTTCTTATGCTGTTCCACATTTGAAGATCCATACATAAAGGACAAACAGGCTTGTGGTCAGTTTGACCTTTACTTTAAACTAAGAGAACAACAAAAAACAGGTCAGAACAGAAGTAGCACCTCCATGAGAGAGAGTGCCGAGTGTTTCCATTGACAGTCTGCACTGAACTGAACATGGCTGCATGGCTCTGCAAAGATACAGACTGTAAAAGGCATAGTAGTCACATAACTATCATGAAAAGGCGAACAATCTCTCCCCTACCCCCTACCCGTTAACACTATTATAGAGAATTGTGCAAAATAATTATGACATAACTTGCATTTTCATTACAACCTTGAAAGAGCCAAAGTTTGTCAGAAGGTTTGGATCCTTCCACATGACCCTGGACTTTGTTTTGAACACACAGAGGACTATTTCTGGTTTTGCATCAAAGCCGCCCAAAATGTGTGGTTTTGCATGGCTTCAGTTAGAGGCCAGCCTGCAGCACAAAGTACAGATCCAGATCTGAATAAAAACCCATCCAAAGTTGAAGGACCTTTGTATCTGGGGTCTTGCCCATCTCTGGCTTCAGTGTGAAACCAGGTGGAACTTACTTCTGATTGAGCCTCCCTTTGAATATTTGTGTTCTTTCAGACCTGAATTCTGATTTGAATTTCAGGGAGATTGAACTGAACTCATGTAATTTGAAACCATTAAAAGTGCAGTAAGAACCCCAGCAAACCGAAACCTCCGAGTGTCCTCCAGCCCAGATCATTACTTTTCAAGCCAGAAACACCAAAGTTTGCCCAACTAAGGGCCATATTGACAGCTTTCCAGGAGCCCGAGGGAGTACCTGTGTCCAAACAAGGCAATTGTGCTTTTTAAAATCATAGTTAAATAGCAATTAAGATACTAAAAAGGTGGGATTTGATAAGTTAAAGGGTAGAATCCAAAGACATTGAAACTACTGCTTTGACCATAACTTCCTCCATGCTGTGAATAAACAGAAAATGTCTCTCAGACCCGTCTTAATTAGCTTTCAGTTGTTTTCTTCTTTTCATTTCTTTGTTTATTATATTGGTAGGTAGATACTGGGCCAGAATTTGCTTTCACGGAAACCAGTGAGTGTTGCCATTGACTTCATTAGGAGCAAGATACGGCTCATTGAATTAATTATCTGTGTACAGACCCAGGGACATATCTTGCTCTTTTCAGTCATGTGATTCATCCTAGAGAAGTCAGGGGAGAAAATTCATCCCTGTTATCACTCCACTGACTTCAGTGGAATGAAACCAGGGATAAATTTGACTGAAATGGACTAATGGTATGACACAAACAAGATTCCCACTCCCCCACTTTCCCTTCAAACTCCTTCCAGTCCACCAACATACTGAACCAAATTTTGCATTGGCTTATACCCATTATAAACTGATCGTACTTGGGATTTTAAGGGCTGTAGATCAGCAACGTATTAGCCCTTGTATACTGTGTAATAATAACTGATGTCTATGCATTTACATATAGGGGCCAGATCTTCAGCTGTGGTAAATCAGCTTAGCTCTATTTGGACCAAGAGTCTAGCCCCAAAATGTTTTATAAAAAAACAGTACAAAGAGTTAAGATCATGATGGCAAAATGGTCTCACATGAAAAATGATGAAGCCAGTCATGCAAACAAACTCTTACTCCTTTGAGCAATCACGTTGGACTCAATGGGACTACTTCAGGAAGCAAGAGTCTGACTCTGCAAATCCTCTCTCTTTAATATGACACTCCATTGCAGAAGCACTTAACATCTATTCAGACACAAATAATACTTTCTAAGGCAAAGTCAATGGAACTGGGACAATTCACACCAACTGAGGGATCTACCCCGCTGTCTTCAGGCATTTTTATAATGCATTGCATATTTTGCTTTCTTACCATTGTCACAATGTAGAGCGAGCTTTTTCGCCTCTGGTTCTCTTTACAACTTCGTGGTAAAGTATTGCAAATATAGTCAAACACCTTTATTAAAGAGGTTGGAACTATTCTGGTGTAACCACACTAAAAAACCACATTACCATTTTTATCAGCACTGTGGGGTTTTCATTATGCTAATTGGTGTCTCTGGAGTTTAGGTCTTTGCAGCATAATGTTGAATACTAAGTGCACAATAGGGAATATGATATTCACAATACTTAAGTAAAATCCAATGGATACAGATTTCTCTGCCATTTCTTGTCAAATTGGATATTTCTAAGAACCACTTACCATTGCACATTATATTTTAATCACCATTTGATGCAAATATAATTACCTTTACCGATCAATCACATTTATAATTCTTATTAATAGAGTATAATCAAGGGCATAACCAACAGAACACCATTTAAACTGAGCTGTTTAGAAAGTCAGCAGAAGGTTCTCCTAAAGCCATTGGAATAAATTTATTTAAAAGAACCATATTCCACATTTTTTTGTTTCAATGGGGAGCATCTTAGCATGGAACCAAAATGAGTCAACACCAGGAAGCACAAAAGACTGCCAGGATTTTCTGCAGCAAGGACTTGTCAAAGCAAGTAGGCAGCCTTTGTGTGTTCTTACACAGCAGGAGCATTCCACCGCCAGGTCTGATTCGCTGAGCACCACTGACTGTGGTTACCCTGGATTCAGGGGGTTCCCACACGCAGAGCTGTGGGAAGAGAGGAGAGCAGAACTGCAGAAGCTGCATTGTAAATTGGATGAGCTAGCAAACTCACTTCTCAGGAAAGGCCTGGCTTCCAGGAAGATTCAATGGGAAGGACTGGCAATGTCTGCACCTCAAAGGCCTGATATTTGCAATAGTTGTTCTTTTACCAGGAAACAAACTATATTTCCTGTGCCTTTGCTCTGCTGGCGAAGGGAGTAGTGCAAAGGTGCGGCAGGGAACTCTGTATTCACATTCAAAACTATGTTTATCTTTTGATTAAAATCAAAGTTGTGTGGTTTGTTTTTTTTTTTAAATCACCCACTTTGAAGTCTTCTCTTTAGTATTAAGAGCACCCCTGTTTGATTCACTGTTCATCAGAACACTTTGTAATCTTACCAGGTTTTCTTAGTGAATATATATTCCTCCTAAACACCTTGCACAGAGGCAGCTTTAAGGATAAAGCCTGTGTTCAGACAATGAATGGAGAGCCTTCAGTACACACTGACCCAAAGATAAACTTTGACCTGATGTTTGCTAATAACACTTCTTCTTAAGATGCCTTGTTTCTTTTATGAACTACTGCTTGACCCTAGAATCTAGACGCTGACATGCATTAATATACATCTCTTAGTGCCCTTTGACTTGGCCATCAAGAACCTTTGACCACAGACTTGATTCCTAAGCCTTGTCAATTGTTTTCAAATGGAAAATACTTATTTTCTAATTGTAATTAATTTTGATCCTGGTTTTATTAAAGCATTTCTCCTAGATCTTTAACTTGGTTGGATTTGAATTTTGTTACGAGAGAAGTTTGTTTCATTTCTTTGTTTTCCTGGTGACAAGATTTGTCCCAAGAAACAAATCTAGGAGTTGCTCTCTAGGCCTTATTTACTATGTTATACAAAATTCCCTGTAGTTGTAACTCAAGAGATTTGATGCTACCAGAAGCAGAGAGTCCTTATAAAAGCTATAATAATTAATATATTTTAAGGAGTTCCCTTTCTATAACATTTCTATTTTTAAAAGAGCCATTAATGCTTTAAGTTTCTGCAACTGGGTAGGCTTATTTTGGTATTTTGATGCTACATTTAGGATCTGATCTTACAGCCACTAAAGTCAATGACAAAACTCCCACTGCAGAATCTGGCTCAGGCATTCGGTGCCAATTGGCAGTTGATACTTAAGATTCCTAGACTGACTTCTTGTAAAAGGAAACATCTTAATAGGCTCATTAAGTACTTCTAAAATTAGCTTCTAAGTGAAAAAAAAAAATATATATATATATATATACACACACACATTAGGAGACAGCTTATACAGTACGCCCAACAGAACATCATTGTTTTCCTGGGCACGTTCCCCACTTCCTAGTACATTCTGAGATGGAAATTTCTAATTCCTGGAATCATATTACATGGTGGCAGGAATTGCTGTGCTTCTGTCTGTTTTACATCAGGACTGAGATGTGGCACAAAGAGAAGGAGCACTTTCCAATGCTTAGATGGTATATCAAATACACAGAGTATGCATAGCATTATAGCAATCAGTGGCTGGTAAGGAGAGCCATCAAATCAAAGGATTCCAGTCCCAAGAGGGAGCACTGGGACATGGCAAATGATGGTCTGTGGAGATACAGAGCTACTAGCATGTCTTTTATTTGGTCAAGCCCAGTTCAACCCCAAAAGAGATGATGTTAGGTACGTGACCCTGCTAGAGTCACTCCTGGTTTACTTGTTAAGGAAAACTTTCTCAAAACGTCAAACTTGTCTTCTAAAGCCCACTGTTACTTAAAAGACCCCCCCCCCACATACACACACACACTTACTGACAAAGTAAAATAGTGGGTGATCTCCTGGCTAAGACACTCATTGGAACTCAGGAGACCTGGGGTCAGTTCAAAGTTCTTCATAGACTCCCTGTGTGGCCTTAGGAAAGTCATTTAATCTCTTTGTGTCTGGGCTCCCCATCATGAAAAGAGTGATAATGTTACTTCCTTCCCCCACCTTTGTCTGTCTCATCTACCTAACCTGCAAGTTCTCCAGGGCAGGGACTGTCTCTTACTATGGCTGCATCTACACAACCAGTGAGAGGTGTGATTACACTCTCGCATACACATGCTCACACTAGCTCTCTCCAAGCTCGTGAACATATAACAGTGTAGCCACTGTATCACAGCTAGTGGCAGCAGACGTACCCACCGAACCGGTACCCACCAGTCTCAGGCAGGTTTGCACACGGCACAGGTAATGCGTGCAGTGCCTCCACCGCCGTGACCCGAGCTGCTGTGGCGTCAGCACTACTATACTACACAAGCTTGATGGCAGTTAGCATCTGCATGTGAGCAGGGGAATCACACTCCAGCTCGTCATGCTGAAGTGTCCTAGATGTACAGACAGCAGCAAGTACAAGGGAGCCTCAATCCCACCGGGGGCATCTAAGGGCTACTGAAATACAGATGACAACTATCGTTGTTAAAAAAAAAAAAATGTATCGCAGGCCACATTCTCAGGCTCCCATAACGGCCTTTCTACTTCTGAACTTGCTATTTTGTGGGCACAGATCAGCCCCATTTCAGTTTAGCCCTTTCAGACATCTACGCATCTGATTGTATCCACAGGCCAGGTACTTTGATCTCTAAATGGCCTAAATTATGGCCACAAATCACTGGGAGTGCAAGAGAGAAGCTTACTAACCCCAGACTGATAATTAAGCCCTTAAGTACAATTTCTTGTCAGTTGCCATATTTTTATATTTGGGATACATTTCTTTACTTCTCACTTAGAACCAAATCCTGAGAAACTCACTTAAATAAAATGCCCATTGAAATCAATGGGAATAGGACTGAATAAGGCCCGAATAAAGACCTTCATTTCAGGTATCCCACCTTCACAAGATGGCTGTACGGGACTTTCAAATACTGTACTGCTTTGCACGCATTTCACCAATGAATAATGCGAGTGTCACTTTATTGTGCAATATGCCTTTATTTTTTTAGGATGTCTTTCATACAAACTGACAGGTTTCAGAGTAGCAGCTGTGTTACTCTGTATCCGCAAAGAGAAAAGGAGGACTTGTGGCACCTTAGAGACTAACAAATTTATTTGAATGCAGCTGATGAAGTGAGCTGTAGCTCACGAAAGCTTATGCTCATATAAATTTGTTAGTCTCTAAGGTGCCACAAGTACTCCTGTTCTTTTTTCATACAAACTGTTTCCTCAACTACTTAAAAAAAATGAAACAATAAGTCCTTGCGCTCCCGTTCTTGTACACGGTGGAAAAGGGCAAGTGTGCAGAAACAGCCATGGCGGAGCTGCGCAGAGAGGAAACAGATATGTCACTTCCCAACCCACCCTCCCGCAACTGCAAAATTTCAGCTCAGTCTCTCACCTGAGCCAGAGAAAAAACTTCTCTATCCAGCCCATCCCACAAAAAATCCATGTAAAAATTCCACCCCTGCTCCAGAGTCCATTCAAATCAATACGATTCTTTCCATTGACTTCAGTGGGATTTTGATTGGGCCCTCAGTGGTGCAGTTGTGGGGTCACAGAGTGCAAGGACTGGCAGCCGGACAGCCAGTCCCAGCCTGGCCACAAGCCATCTGTACTGCCATTGCTTGTGAGGAAAGCTGTTGAGAGAAGCATGAAAGCTTTGTTTTCACTTTGTTTTTACCCTCACTAGCTGCACCAGTACAACCCCTGGCATAGATGTACTACACAGGTATAAAATGTAATTTACACCTGACGCATATACCCCAGTTTAAAACCAGGACAGGCTGCCCTGGAGCCAATCACATTTTATACCAGCACAGCATGTCTGGGGCAGATACAATGGTGCAAAAAACAACACACAGAAATGTAGACAAGACCTAAGGGAAAGCCTCACCATGTAGCTGAGCAAGGATCTGCTGGGGTTAGGGACAGGGATTCCCATGGATTACGTTAGCCAATCTAATCCAGGCATTTTTGGCTCTGTGCATAGCACTGGGTATTAGAACAGAAATGCAGCAACTCTATTGGGGCTATCTTAATCAAGTTTCTACATGTGCTCAGAGCATTGATGAGCACATTTTAATAGACTGATATACTATCAGTGAATGTAATTAATAATCCCCTACACTCCTTAGGATGTGTATTCTCCTTTCACATCTTCTCACTTGGTAGGGAAACAGTCACAGTTACAACATTAAAATAACAAAGCTGGAGAAATATAGGCCAAAAAGACAACACATGTTTTCAGGTGAGATTTGCAGATGGAGCAAACAAAACAGGGATACAATGAGACAAGACTAGCTAGCACATTGCAAGTGGCAAGATTTCATATGCAAGAGCGTGCCAGGAAGTGCCCAAATTATTTACTGTGTACTTTCCCAGCACATTGAGCCTATCTGGTGCTATGATACAAATGTTGCATGAAAATTAATTGACTACATGATATGACCAACATTTCCTCACTCTCTGGGGATCCTCGCTATCTTTAGCTGGCACAGCTCTATCTTTTTCAGTTTTAAGGTGATTTGCGGGTTTTTATAATTGCTGGCTTATAAATCCTTAACAAGTTTATGAATACTAAAGTTCCTTTATAAGGGCCTGATCCAAACCCTACTGAAATCAATGGATATCAACTTCAACGATCTTTAGATCCAGCCCTCAGAGTGATCTGGATGGATACATACAAAATTTAAAAAGTGCTCATTGGTTCTGTACCGTTAGTCCAACTGGAATTCCTAGACAGTGAAGCATAGCGTATGTACTGCCATTTGCAGATTGACGTGTACTGAGCTTTGAAATTCTGCCATGTCTGACAAATACAGGATATTTTGTAAAAATTCTAATGCTCTGAAAGGGTAGTTGACATTTCTTATCCTTACGTATTATGGCAGAGCCTGCTAGCACCCCCATTGTGCTAGCTCAGGCTTTGTTACTGTACTTGTTACAAAACTCTAGTTTAAAGGGGATGCGAAAGGGGGGATTTAACTCAGCCAGGAAAAAAGTTGCTCCTGGTTAAAATTTAGCATGCATGGTCTCAGCATTTGAGCGATTTTTTAATTTACTGTTTCAATGATTTTGGATGCTTTTGTGCTCCTATCATCACAAAAGTTACTTTTTTCCACCAAATGCAAATTTCCAGCTGTTAATGGAGTACTTTCTTTTATATATTGTCCATTTCACATGTGCAATAAACTCTTAACAGATCTTTCATCACAAATGTTACCTTTTAGCACCAGTAACCCTAATCCCATAGGACCCAATCCTGTGTCATTCTCAACTGGGCATAGGGCTTATTATTGTGGGTAACTCCTCATGAGAGGAAAGTTATTCTTATGCATAGGTGTGTCCAGGATCAGGCCCATAAAATCTAATTCAATTATTTTTGCACATTTCACCCATTCAGAAGTAATTGCTGGTGTATCTAAACTAAAATCCATTATGCCTAACTAAGACATTACACAATAGTCTGAAACCCACTCCATAACGTTTAAAATGTCCATGTGTTTGAAGAGTCTTCTGATATGTCTGTGCATTTACACAGGATTATGCAAAACTCTGCATAAACAGCATCTATAGGTCAGGTGTTTTCTCACATTGCAAACATATTATTGTTCCTTTGTTTTAATAATAATGACAACTTAATAAAACAATGGGCACATCTGCCTGTGCAAATAAAATTGTGTGTTTGTTTTTGCATGTGCAAATAGATGCCACTGGAAAATTTGGCCCTAGGGGGTCTAATTTAATCTACAATACCAAGGAAAATTGTCAGAAGACTGAAACTTGTCCTTAATTTACCGTGTTGTGGCAAAATAATGCAGGAGGCTCGGCTTATCTGTACTACAATTTAAGTGTATTAAGTAGTGACAGAGAGCCAGTCCCCAGCTTTCTATCTCTTTTTATTCTGGGTTAAAGTCTGAACCTTCACATTATATGTGGTTGAAAACTGCATTTGGAAGAAACGTTAGATTTGTAAATGTGTTTGTCTTTAGGGGGTCGCAACACCGGCAATCCTGAAACTGTTGCCAGGATTTTTCAACATGATAATGCTCATATTTGGAATCTCAGGTTATTGGAGGGGGGAGGGAGTGGTTCTTGTAGGTTTTTTTTTTTCTTTATGACTTTAAACTACCCTTTATGTGTACATTAAACTACCCTTTATGTATATATGTTGAATAATTCTGAAGCAGTGAGTATTTATCACCTTTTCTGAGCAGTAAGCAGAAAGAAATACAATACTATTACTTCCAGCTACTGGCTTTCCCAAGATAATTAGATAACACAGTGGACTGAAGCCTTGGTTAGTCTAATGCTGTTCAAGTTAAGTGATTGACATGCCTCTGTCTGGCTGCTCTATTAACTGTTTCATTTTGTTGCTATTTGCAGTTTGCTTGGCTAATACTCCGAACAAATACAGACTGTTTCTTTAGCCCCTTTTTTCTCTTTGACCTTCTCCTGCCCATTTTTCTTTGAATCACTTCAAACTGCCTTGAAAAGGCCTGTTGAATGTCCACAGTCCATCAGAGTCCCAGGTTCATCCCATTCCTTGCCCTGAATGCTTTACTTCAAAGATAGGCCGCATTCTTTAATTGCCCTTTGAATTAATATCAAAGGGTCACAATGCGAGTGCCAAAAGAGAAAGAGGCTTTAATGAAGCAAAGAGCTGCCATTCATTTGCAGATAAGCACGTTTTTATGCCTGAATGGTCACCATGGCTAAATGCTTCATGAAGAGGAGGGAGGGCAAGGCAAAGAGACTTTAACTTAAGTGGTGATTAGTTCAAACAAACCCAGAGTAAACAAATAAAATCAGCACAAACATCCCAACAACACAAAATAAGTTAATACAGCTGAATGTGTTAAAAAACAACATGGGATTGAGTTAGTAAATCCATTCACCCTTTGCAAAATGTTGCATGATAGCTCCACAGGGCTGCAACTCAACTTCCATTCTAACCTTCTTGTTTCCATTCACTCTTATAGCTTTCTTAAAATGCCTCTTTTTCAGCTTAAACTTTCCACGCTTGGTCTCAGCTCATAGGTGATTTTTTTAATTTTTTTTTTTTTGAGTGACTGTTGAAAATCTGTTCATCCTGTTTTGAGTTAAGCAACAGAAGGGAAAAAAGACATTTTTCCCACTGGGAAAAAAAAGGGGGGGAAATGTTTAAGATCACACGTCTGGATACATTTGTAAAAAAATATAGAAATTATAGGTGATTTCAAATTTGCTGATGAGCTCAAAAAGTACAACATTTCTATAAGATTTTGTAGATTTCTTTATTGCCTGTTGCACTAGATTTTGTAGTTTCTTTATTGCCTGTGGCACTCTGACATTTCAAAAATATTTAAGCAACACATCGGGTTTTCTGTTTGGTTGGTTGTTTTTTGCTTACTTATAAATTGGTGCTGTTTGAAGCCTATGGAGTTCCACAGAATAAAATTACACTTCTCCATAGTGCTACATCTGGAGTTTGTTTTTCTTTAAAAAAAAAAAAAACGAGGAAATTAAAAGCAAAAAAACCTGTGTGAAATTTTAACTTATATTACAGTGCAGTTATGGTCAGAAAGAGGAATATGTAAAAATGGCATTTACCAGATCTGTGCCTGTGTATAATCAGGGTTATATCTGCTTACTTTACAGACTAAAGGAGTGTCTAGATTTTAAAAAGTTGTATAGTTACTATGGTATAGTGAAAATGGTACAATGCCCCTAGTGTGGATGAAATTATATCAGTATAAAGGTCCTTTATTCCAGTACAGCCATTCTCATATGGAAAAAGGAACAAAGTATACCGGTATAACTGCATCCACACTAGAGGTTGCATCAGTATAACTATTTTGGTAAAAAAAAAAAAAAAAAAAACTACACACATAACCAAAATAATTATAGTGGTACAGAAAGTGTGTGTAAACCAGGCCTTAGGCCTTGATCCTACAAACAGGACTTCTCACATCTTAATCATGTGACAAACGACTAACAGAATTAGTACCTAAAATACATTCTTACCATTTTGTAGCCTTTAGCATCCTAAAACCAATAAAGAACAAAAGATTTTATTGTCTTATTCATGACCAACAGTTGCAGAATCTTTATTACTAGTGGTAAGCACAAGTCAGGAAAAAAACCAGCTTGACTTTTGAGATTCCAGGTTGGATTTGCAGTACTGATAGATAGGGGAAAAAATCATTTTATTTGTAAATGGGAAAAAATGATATGTATGTCACTGAAGGACACATTGAAAGACAATCAGTAGAAAATCAGAAGAGTATCCATTTCAGAAGGGAAAATTTTTGACTACAAGAATGCCAGAAAATTCCGAAGTTGAAGTTCCAGTACTTACATTGTATGTCAAGATGTGCAATATAGCTAAGTTAAATGTAATGTAATATATTTAGCAGCCTGGAAAGAAATTGCAAATATGAAAGTTGCTAAATTAATGCTACTTTTGGAACCTTCCCTTTTTCATTTCCTGACTTTCCCTGTTCACACTTGAAACCTTATTTTTGCATATAATTTAACACTTTAATTTTGAAACTCTGATGGTCTGTTCTATAATCTACTAAGAAGTAATATGTATTAATTGTGAAGTCTAGCCATAGAGATTAAATACTCTCAGAATAAAAACTATAGCAAATCTTCTGGATTTTTTGGAGGTTAGATTTACTTGTGTTATTATTATAAAGCATGTTATAGATGAAAGAGAGCTACCTAATATAATTACTTTGTATTTATTTATTTATTATTTCTGGTGATTAATTGATATGAATATCTGTGAATGTTCTAGGAATTTAAAGAACCTAATTAGTCTGAATTAGGTTAATAATATCTAATGAAAAGTTTATAGCTGCACCTTACTGTTCAAACATTTCTTCTAGAAACCACATAGCAGCTAGCACCTGTATGCCAGACATATTATTAAGTTTTGGGACCACAACCCCAGTCTGGCTAGAATATCAGCAGGGAAGTTGTATACCCAGTAAAATGAGAACACTACGTTTAGAAATAATTACTGTGCTCTAACTCCACTGACAATAAAAATGGCAAGGCCTATTATTTTTCGGTATTCCCTGTGCATGTCTGTGCCTTGTGTGTGTGTGTGTGTGTGTTAGAATGCTGATGAAAGACTAATAACGCTCCACAACCTATGAGCTTGACCCTGCAAACCTTTACTTATCTGATTAGTTCTTATTCAATAACGCTACTCACATAAGTGCAGAAGAGTCTGCAGGATCTGACCATAACAAAGTTCTACAAATGAAACTGGTTCCCAGCCTGAACCAAACCCCTATTCTCCGGCATGAGCAAATGGCTCCCAGGACTAGCATTAACAAATTCCTGCATACCTTACTCCTACAAGCTCCTGTTGACTCCTCAGCCCTTGTAGACAAACCTATCTCAAGTGTTTGTAGGATTACGGCC